>NC_085843.1:148303044-153585544 GCF_035594765.1 Anolis carolinensis
GGCTTCACTGTCAGTCATAAAACATATTATTCTCCTGTCTAGATTTATTTTTAACTGTCAGATAGCTTGAAAAATATTTTTTGTGCACTTCTGAAGTAGACTCTGACAAACAAATCAATATTGCTTTTTAGTTTGAATTATTGCAGTACTCAAAATATGAAGACTTATCTCCCCTGTGTGCAATGGCTTTTGGGTAGTCAAAATGTCTGAAAAGGCAATATTTCCCTAAATGGTAATTATATACACATAGAAAATCTTTCACATACTCAGCTATACCATTTTACTTTTTAAGAATGATATTGCATTTAACTTTTAAAAGCACAGTAGAGAACTATTGCTATACATACTTCGAAGAAGAAAACAGTTGGATTCAAGACCATTGCTAAGTTTTTTAGTTCCATCTAGTGGGAAAGAAATGTATATGGTTTTAGAGGAAAAGGCAGCAATATATGTCATGACAGAAATGTTATAAAAAAGATTTCTCCATCATATGCAGTTGAAAAACTAATAAACAATATGCTAACTGCTACCACTTTATGCAGTTCATAATCTTGTGAGCTGTGATGAGAAGATCACCCCAGTTAATAGAAGCTATTAGTATTTGTTCATTTATGCAATGATTGACAAATTATTAGCAGGTGGCAAAAATATAAGAAACAACCGAGTTGGCTTATCAATTAATAAACAACCTTTGGTTGAAAGATCTGTTTAGATCCTATTAGTCCATTTTTGATTGTATTTGCTGATTGCATGGAAGCGCCAAAATAGATGCAGTTTATGACATACCCTTCCATGCATTTGTCTGCATGTTGATAGGTGGGTGGATGTGGCGAATAAGTGAAAGCTCCACCAGGGTGTATCTACACCATAAAAGTAATGCAGTTGATAGACACCATTTTTTGTGCCTATGCTATGGAGTCCTGATAGTAGTAGTTTTACAATGTGTTTAGCTTTCCCTGTGAAAAGGTGCTGGTGCCTCACCGAACAGTAGAGATACACCCTCAGTCTATCATATATTCCACAAACAGGTCTTATACTTTAGGGCCTGCAGATCCACATGGTTGTGCTCAAAGAAATAATGTTTAGTATCCCTTATCCCAAATACTTGAGTCCAGAAGTGCTTGGATTTTAGATTTTAATTTATTTTTAGATTTTGAATTATTTACATACACAGAATGAGATGTCATGTGGATGGGATCCAAGTCCAAGATACAAGATTTATTTATGTTTCATTTACATTTCATGCACATAGACTAAATGTAATTTTTTGTACAACGTTTTTAATACTTTTGTGGACAAACAAAATGTGCGTCCATCGAACAATCAAAAACCAAAGTTGTCACTTTCTGAACTACCTATGTGAACATTTTGGAGCATTTTGGGATAAGGGATATTCAACTTGTCTTAGTGTATGTATTATATACATACACGTTATCTTCATTCAAATTGATATACCTGTGTAAGTCTCTTTTGCAAACAAATTGAATCAGAAAGATATTGTTTTAAATGAAAAACTGTGAGGGCCTGGGATGCAAAGTTGAAAAAAGCTAGTATAACCCAGGAAAAACTAAGCACACACACACAAATAATCCATCCAAAATGTTCAAAACACATTTTTCCCAATACAGGCATATATTTTTCCTCTCTCCAAACCTGTGGGCTGCATGATTTAAATCTGGCATCACTCATGATAGTCTCTTCTATGAATCTCCTTAAGACTGTTCCTTCACTCAGATCTGGAAGTAACACTTACACCCTTTTAATCTTCAGTATTCCTTCCCAAGCTCTACAATAATTATTCATCTAGGAAGGATCTACTTCTTCCACAATCCTTCTTGTATTCTTGGCTTTCTATCAAGAAAAAAATACCTGCAACAAGATTAATTATCTGAAAGAAAAACTACTTTTCTTGTTTGAATGAAGTCAGAACCAAGGAAGAGGATAACTCATTTTTCAAGGACATAAAGATTTCTTGTTAATAGTAAAATTACTTATTACTAAATAACTTGTTAGCTGTACAATTACTGTTATGCAAAAAAAAAATGCCAAAGGAACTATTACTCTTTTTTATACACAAGGAAAGTTTTTGAAAATCTGGCAGGCTCTCAAATTATTCACACAATAGTTGGTTGTGAGTGTGAGGACAGACATTTTTAGATAAGCCAGAGACTTAGAAGGCAGGTTTTGTAAGCAACAATATCTTAAGTTAGTGTGTTCCTTTGGTGCTCCAAATGTTTTAGCCTTCTATTCCTATGAGATATTTTCAGCATGGAAAATGGTGAAGAATTGTGTGAGTTGTGGTCTAAAACCTCAAGAAAACCAAATTTTCTTCAGTACAGTAACAAATGCATGCAGGATTATTGTGATTGCTTCTGAGTATCCTTAACAGGTTTGCCAGATTTGCTAGAAAATAAGCAAATAATATTGGCCTCGTTGAACAAGAAGTTATTGATGTTCATTGTAATGGCTACTATTAACAGCAATTTGTACTTGTTTTCTGAGCCTTTGAATTTCAATTATGCTGTTCATTTGCAAAAACAATACATAACAGAGGGGATCTGAATGAAGCTGATCCACACCTGAAAATAGGGAGGGTGCCATATGTTTATTTCCTGGCTTAAAAGAATGCATAGTTGTTCATTATTTATTTGGAAGTCATCATGAACTGATCGTGAGATAGGTTTGCAGCCATTGTGAGTTCAAACATTTAATAAATATTTAAGGACACGGTCATTTTATCATTGCAACTACCTACTTTAATGTCTTAATAGAATCAATTAGCTCTTGCAGTTACTAATTATGGCTGTTTTTTGAAGGATAAGCAAAATATGACACAGATAACCATATCCCTATTGCTGAAAATAGCTGTAATTCTCAGTCTGCAATATCTCTCCTCAGAGATCTAGATGTTCGAATATTGTGCATATCTTCATTTACATAATTGGCTGTCATTGGTGGCAAAGTAAACAAACATAGAATATTGCAATGTCAGCACATGGTTAAGTTTTATTAGACATGATAAGGGAAGAATGAAACACATGGCAGTTCTTCTCAGTGGTACTTTATGGTACAATAACAGACTATTAAAATACAAGATGTCCATCATACAAAACATTACAGAAAGGCTGAACAATATAAAACACACTGGGATAATATCAATTAAAGAACTGTTTTTTCTTTTTAAAGAAAATATTTGGCATCATTTAGTATGATTTAAATTGAATAGAAATCTGAAGAATTACATATGAATCTGAGTCATAATTTTTCATAACTTAGGGGCAAAGAACAGGAATTTTCTAATAACATCTTCTCTATTATACATGTTTAAGTATCTTCTAATCAATAAGTCAAGTATCATCCAACTTATATGTATTTTAGATTTTATGGTCCTTAAGGTTCTGTTTGTATCACTTGCTTCCCAATTAATCCAAGATGGATTTTAATACCAATAGAGTGAAACTCTTGAAAATGTGACCGTCTCAAAATACTTTTTTTCTTTCTGAAGTTGATCTGAATGTGCTATGTTGGATCGTCATTTTTAGCAAATTCTACACAAATTAGGAAATGAATTAGTAGAGTCTCTCTTCTGCATTATATTCTTTTGTAATTTTTAAAGGTGATGAGCTATTAAGACTAATTACAGTAGTTTGAGCAGTATCTTATGAACCACAGGATCTAAAATATGCAAAGGATATCTACATTCTAATTGATTCAACATTATTATTATTATTATTATTATTATTATTATTATGTTTATTTATCTCTCACTTTTTCTCTCAATATGGAGACTCAAAGCGGCTCACAAATAAAAGCATTGTAATATAACTTAATATACAATAAGCAAATATTAAAACAGTATTAATCATCATTAAAAGAATATAAAATCACAGCAGCTCCTGGTGATCTTAAAAACCTTTTTCTTTTAAAACATGTCTGAATAAAAAGGTTTTAGCCTGCAGTTGGAAGGACAATATGGAGGTGGCCATTCTAGCTTTCCTGGGAAGGAAGGAGTTCCAGAGTTGAGGGACAGCCATTGAGAAGGGAGGCCCACTCTCTCTTTCCAACCAACCAGGCTTGAAATGGAGGTGGAACTGAGAGAAGGGTCTTTTCTGAAGGTCTCAGGGCTCTGGTAGATTCGTACAAGGGAATGCAGCTGGCCAAATAGCCTGGACCTGAACCATCTAGAGTTTTAAAGGTTATAACCAGCACTTTGAATTGTGCCTGGTACAGACTAGCAGCCATGTCCTTTATTTTAGATAGTTACTGAAAATAACTTAAGATTCACCAATATCCGACTACAACCCTTACTTCTATAATGATCCAGATTGGACATCACCACAAGAAGCATTCCACAAACTACAATATAAATATACATCCTGGACAACATACAAAAACCTATTGAAAATAGACAATAATAAAATGAAGGTCACTTGATCTCCTGGTTCCAATATTTTCAAATACATCAGAGATAGCAAGATGATAAAATGTGGGCATACAAGAAGTAGATACAGAATTAGGTCTACATCTACAAAGAAATCATAAATTGATTGCCAGTCTCTACAAAGTACTACTAAAAATTACCCTTGGCGTTGACACTAAGACCACCGCTGCTGCAGTCAGAGCAGAGTTAGAAATATATTCTATTGAAGGACTTGCCAAAATCAGGGCCTTTAATTACTGGGCTAAAATAAAAAATCTCGAAAATAACAGACTCCCAAAATTGTGCTTCTTAGAACAATCTAATGGCCAAAACCATGATTCATGGGCAGAACAACTAACTAGGTATCTTCACATCTGTGGATTACAAATTACTTCCTTAGGCCAAAATAGGGAGGCTGAAAGAAGGACAGTAACCCAAAGGATCCTAGATATTGAAGCCCAGAAAGACATAGCCACCCTGTCAAACACAGGATCTCTGAAGTGGTTAAGACGTTTTAAACGTAATTTCCAGCGGGAGTTATACCTAAAAGCAGATATGCCGAGACACCTAAGAATCGCGTTCACCAGGGCAAGATTCGAACAAAGGGAGTCCATGAAGAGATATGGCAGATTCAACCACATCCCATATGAAGAAAGATTATGTATTTGTGGCACCCCTGAAGTCGAAAATTTGAACCACACTTTGCATAATTGTAACTTATATGAAAAAGAAAGGAAACAATACTTATGGCCTTTTATTCGTAATAAAACAAGCTGGGACATAGCAGCCAAAACTACATTTTTATTGGCTGGTTATAACCCCATTGTGACAACAAAAGTGGCCCTGTATTTTCTTAAAACTGCTAAAAGGAGATCGGAGTACATAGATCAGATTGGGGTACAGTGTAGGGGAGATGAGAATAGTTGATGCATACATCTATGGCTAAGCTACATTGGCACCAAGCTGGCAAATACCTGTATATTTTTATTTTATTTTAAGTGTACCAGATGTATGTTGTATTTCATGTTTGTTTTGTCTGTGCTTGATAAGGCCAACTGGCTAATCAATAAATTGTTGTTGTTGTTGTTACTAAAAATTACACAGAAAAAAATCAAGGTGAATACCACATGATCAAATGTGCACAAAATATTGGACACAATATTGAAATGAGTACATGGAAACACATGTGGAAAAAGGGGATAAAATTCACCCACAACTATGGCCTCCGAGAGAACTTCTACACCATAATGCACTATTGGTATTTAACCCCAGAACAATTAGCAAAAAATTGAACCTAAGAGAAAAAAATGCTTGATGGCAATGTAATAAAGCAGTTGCCTTCTTTTATCATATGTGGTGGCAATGTCCACAAACTAAAAAATGTTGGACAAAAATTTACAAAATAGTGAGAAACATACTAAACATTAAAATTATCTTTGAGCAAGAAATGTTCTTATTAGATCTCATGCATAAATGAGTCCCAAAAGAACATTAGATAACCTTTCAGTATATGATATCAGCAGCTAGGGTACTGTTCACAAAATATTGGCAAAAACAGACAACACCTACAGTGGAGGAATAGATGACAAAATTAATGGAGCTCTCTGAAATGGACAAATTGACCAGAAAACTACAGAAGCAGGATGAAAACATTTTTAAAAAAGACTAGGAACCATTAACTACCTATTAGGAACATTCGGCTTCCTATATTGAGTAACTAAAAAAAGGGAAAGACAATCAAATATTTCCTTTGAATCAGAAGCTCTCAGCTCTTAAAAGTATCAAATATGTTTGCTCTCACACTCAAATCCTAGTTATGGAACCATCAAATTGTTTGGATGGTATTTTGATAATGTATTATTTACTTATTTATTAATTTTCCAATTTCATAGCTATATCATAAGGGTAAGCACTATTGTGGAGACCTCACAGTATAGCTAGGAATACAAGAAGACATTTGTAGATTATTAAGCAGTCATCATTTATTTTCATATAGTGTGTTAAAATGCTCCAGATTACATGTTTCTGAATGTTGTAATGATTAGAAACTATTTCAAAAAGTAAGAGAGAGGGAAAGAGAGGGGGGAGGGGGGGAGCGAGAGAGATAGGAAGCAAGCACATCGGCTTCCAGGGACATTATAAATGTCAGTTAAAGCCAAAGTGTAAGCAGAGTCACCAGCTGCCTCTTCTTCCTTCTGGCTTAGCCTGTGGTCCTCTTGAGGTGTTAAACTTTATCTTACAGTCAGCAGTAGCCCTATAATCTGTGAGGGGGGATAGCAATCTAGGCTGGTCAGGATCAATGAGTATTTCCAAAGCTAGGGTCACCATTAAGTTGGATGGCCAGTGGATCAAGCAATGACATTGCTTGTGCAGTGCAGGGGGTACAAGGAATGTAATCTACACCTGCTGACACCATCACAGGGGGTGATACTAAAGCTCTGTCTATAAAAATTGTGCAATGTTTCAGAAGAAATGTCTTATTTTTAATAAAAGTGCAGTTAGATACAATCATGAAAAACATTTTTTCATAAGTCAAGTTTATATGTACTGTATAAAAATACCTACCACGATAAAATTCTATACTTATTTGCATCTTGAATCTTCATGTGCTCCAGTCAGACCTGTCAATCTTACCCAATTAAAATGATGTTTGAAAAAAGATCTTAAATCATTTCTCTACTAATTAATTTTAAAAATTTAAAATCTAAATATTTAAACAGCAGTATGACATTATCTATTTTTATATTAACAACAACAATAATAACAATAATAAATATTAAAAATTCTCATTGTAAAATAAAAAATAAGAAAAAGGTAGGGGAGGGGAGAGAAATAAACTCTCCAGTATATTTAGATAGGAAAAAAATAAATGAACAAAACAAAGCAAGACAGGTCTTTTGAAGTATGGAAAACACTTTACTACTACTGGTGAAGGTTCTGGCATTACTATCATCTTACTCAGTAGTATCTCCTGATATTTGCATATTTTCCCTCATCCATCTCACTCCCTTATAAGTTCAGGAAACAACACAATCTATATTTCCTCTTTTATATACTTCTTTCCCCCTCATTTCCTATATACACAAGGCATTTCAGGAATGTTTTGTAGAAACTGTTTTGAAGTATTCCCAGCTGCTTCCTTAGTGCACTCTATGGCACTATATTACACTTGATGCCCAGCTTCCCTGCAGATTTTTTTCTATTCCAGGTGCAATTATATGTTTGAGACAATTCAACTTCAACTCCCAGCTCAAAGAGATCTTCTCAGATACAAAACTTTCAAAGTTACTTCAGGAACTATATCAGAGATAGAGTCAATAAATCATTTATCTATTCAACTGCTCAACTGCTGATTGTGCAACTTTTCTCCTCCTGATATTAAAATTGTGACATTTTATTTGGAGGAAAACTCATCAACAGTAATTTCTGAGCATCCAGAGACAAAAGTGAAGCATAATAGATTTCTAGTAGTCATTCACTTAGAATCTACACTATCATGGGGCTGATCTGACCTGACATATCCTGGATCAGTCCCAGGATAAGTTACACAAGAACTCCTTTGCCCACTGTAGAGGATGGAGGGAGCCCAGCAGTCAGTATTGCTGAACAGCCAGCCTTATCACCCCTCCCAGTCTCTATGTTACAGTGGTCTCTGACTGTGGCATGGGTCCAAACAGCTGTTCATCATCTGCAGCAACATTGGCCAAATCAACAGTGTGATGAGGGAGGGGCAAGGGAGAAAAAAAAGGAATCGCTGGTTCTCTGTCTCGCTTCCCCAATCACCCTGTTGCCTCAGCCAATGTCAATACAACACCGCCTGAGCTCTGCGAGTGCAGCATTTTTCCATATGAAGCAGAGAGTGTTTGATGATACCAAGGTGCTTGTTTATAAAGCCATTGTCCTCCCAACCCTGCTCTACGCCTGTGAAATGTGGATGGTCTACAGACATCACACTCAAGTCCTGGAGAGTTTCCATCAGCGTTGCCTCGGAAAAATCCTGCAAATCTCTTGGGAAGACAGGCGGACAAATGTCAGCGTGCTTGAGGAAGGAAAGACCACCAGCATTGAAGCGATGCTCCTACGCCATCAACTCCGCTGGACTGGCCATGTTGTCCGAATGCCCGATCACCATTTCCCAAAGCAGCTACTCTACTCCGAACTCAAGAACGGGAACGGTAATGTTGGTGGGCAGGAAAAGAGATTTAAAGATGGGCTTAAGGCCAACTTTAAAACTGTGGCATGGACACTGAGAACTGGGAAGCCCTGGCCCTTGAGCACTCTAATTGGAGGTCAGCTGTGACCAGCAGTGCTGCAGAGTTCAAAGAGGCACAAATGGAGGGCTTAAGGGAGAAATGTGCCAAGAGGAAGGCCCATCAAGCCAACCCTGACCGAGACTGCCTTCCACCTGGAAACCGATGTCCTCACTGTGGGAGAACATGAAGATCAAGAATAGGTCTCTTCAGTCATCTACGGATCCATCCCCAAGATAACAGAAACAGAGGACCATCATCCTCGAACCATGAGGGATCACCTAAGTAAGTCATTGTAGGCAGTAACTGACCACTAGGATCAATGTTGTAACTGGGGGCTGCTTCAACATGGAAAATGGAAGAGGAGAGTAAATGCCATCCTGTGTCCCCTGGCTACCTGATCCTGGAAAATGCAGGATGATAGTAAAAACAGTTATGTCCAGTTCCTTCTTGGAAACAGTCCATTAAGCTAAATTCAAAGTCAGGAGCCTGAAAGAGACATTGGAGCTTGGTCCAAGGCCAGGACCTCTAAGTTAGGTGAATAATTTTCTTGAAGTCAAAAGTTAAGATGGGAGGGAGGTGTTACCATTTTGAAAATGAGAAACTTTCAGTCTAAACTTAGCTTTCTTAATTTTACATGGTTTCTTGAAAATAATTGCTAGTGGTCTGTTCAAGTAAGCTTGCTAATTTATTTCCTATCTTGTGGTGCTTTATCTCTGACACCAGCTGACCAGAACAGATTCATATTTTCAAATTATTTTCCAAGTTTTCTTTCAATGGCCATTGTTAGAAAGAATTTTCTGATTAACTAGCTACAACCTATTTCTTTAGTTCCCTTCTGGAAGGCTAATGGGAAAAAGGAGTTCTAGTTCTTAAGACTTTTTAAAAATGATTTAATTTCATTTGCATCTTAATTTATTAATTAACCTACTTTCTATTACTTCTTTCCATCTGAGAAGTTCCTGTCCAGTACATTGTTTAAAACTAATTCATTATCCAGCTTTGCGGTGGAATTTCTATGTATTTAACCAATTTTAATACTACTTGCATTTTTGATTATTTTTCAATATTTTTTATCAAATAGAGCCAATTTTGTACCCATAACCAGACTTGAATCATTCTCTTCACCAATGGTTTTATCAGATTTTTTTTATTATGTATTGACTGAAAAAAGTGGACAAGTTAAATTGTGGGTTACAACACCCAAAGTCCTCCAGCCAGACTGGCCACTAGCTACATTGGCTGGGGAATTCAAGGAAATTGATTACAAAAATGCAGTACAAAAATGAATGTTTTGAAATTCGGATTGTTCTGCCAGGGCTTGATACATATAAGAACAAATAAATGCCCTGATTATGTAGTCAATCTCATTTTAGAAGATCTGCATCTTCTCCATAGTACAAAGTAGGGTCATCTTCCCCAATTGATTAAAGCCTTTTCTTTCAATGCAGGGTTTTTTTAATTGAGGCAATATTAAAGTTCCTCTAGCAACAATAGCAACACCAATCTGGGTATCATTTGTGTGTATATGTGCCTTCTACTCCATGAAATTCATAGTAGAAAATGCTGTGTTCTATTCACATCAACTATGAGCAAATTTTATGCAAAAGAAAAGCCCTGCAATATCAAAACATATACTACATAAAGTTTGTACATCGTTGATTTGAATACAAAGGGTCATTTTCTGTGCAGGAAACAAATTCAGAAATATTATTTTTGCAGAAACACTATGTTATGTACAGAAAATGATGTTGAAAGTGTAGAAAATACTGTGCAAAATATGTTGTGAATTATCAATAGTATTTAAAATTATTTTATTTTTTATAAGATATTGCTGTACTGGGGAAATTATACTTAAATACTTGTTCCATCCTTCAGGAAGAAAATTTCTGAATACTTTCCTTTTTTACATATATATGAGATGCCATCATATATCGGCTGGATATATCATATTACAGTTTCTTCCTTCCTTCTGTTGTTTATCATGGTCTAGTGCTTGTGCCAAACTCTTGGATCTCTTTGTTTATTTATCTTCCTACATACCTACCAAACAGGAATCAAATATGCAAGCAATAACAATATAGGAAAAGATACTTTGGGTACAACCAAACACAAAATCTGCAAAGAGAGGGGAGGGGGGAGAATCAAAGTCTACCCTCTCACTTGTATCTATTAGCATATGGTATCCATGAGCAATAGTTGGGCATCATGACTAGTAACCGTTGAAAACATTATCTCCCATGTATTCCCCCTGTAATAAAAACCAAACCGGTGGTCATAACTACAGTATATTCTGCAGTAGCAAATATCATGTATGTACTTGACAGGGAAGAAATGTGTTTGATGTGAATTTTGTTATGCATTTACCTGAATTACCTTTTGAAATTTGCACTTTTCCAAATCATGCATCCCAAAATGTATATAAATGCACACTGTTGGAATCACAGGCGCCTCAAAGGGCCAGACTTAAAAGTGACTTCAAAACAGAGTTTATTGAAACAAAAGGAAAAGGATGCAGGGATACTTAAATGCAGTTCCACTGGTCAAAACTCAAAAACCCAAACCAGATCTGACCCAAAAGGTAAACAGAAATGTAATCCAGATTAACTGGATGCAAAGAGCAATAAGTCAAACAAAGTGCTCTAAGGCTAAACAAAAGGAACAGTACACAAATGGTTAACAAAGTGAGTTGCAAGAAGAGAAGCGTCGTCAGCCGAAGTCCAAGGTCGAAGCAGGAGGAGTCCAAAACAGCGTTGCTCCAGTGTCCGTAGAAGCGGCGTCTTTAGCCAAACCGGTTCAGGTCCAAACTGCAGATCTGAGTCCAATGCCAAACATGAAACAGGCAGCAGCAAGACTACAAGAAACTTTCCCAATACACAGTATCCAGCACACGAATGCACATCAACACCTTGCCTTCTGCAAAGACTCCTCATCCCTGAACCCACTTTTATCTACAAATCACCATCAGAAGATGAACTGACCACCGCCCCATCACCATCCCCCGCAGTTGCTCCCAGCTCTTCACGTGAATTCCCTTGACTCTCCCTCCAATTCCTCCATCTCCTGTCAAGACTTAGATCCCCCCAAGAATCAGTTGGATCCCCTGATTGCCAGTCTTCACTCCCAGAGAACCCCATAAAGGTATCACTAGTTGTTGGTGCCTCACAAATAGCTTACACTTCTCTTATTTTAGTCCAATCCATGGTGTCTCCTTCTTCTCCTTCACTCATTGACCCATCATCCCCAGAGAATCCCTCAAATGACTCTTCATCTGTAGGTGCTGTAAGTATGTCCTGGATCCTCTTTCTCTGCTGTTCATCAGATTCCTGCTCCCGAGTAACCCTTTTACCCCTTCTGGCACCCATACTACTGTTTGTAACATTACTCACAGGCTCTACTACAACACACACACATATATATTATTAAGATTTAGTGTGTATAACTGAAAATGACATTTTTAAAACCTTATAGGAGAAGAAATAACAAAAAAAAATTTATATTAGACAAAGTTGCATACAGTAATACGTACATTTTGTTTTTGTTTGACTGGGGATTAGGTATTTATTCCTGCCATTGACATATTTACTTGTAAGCATATACACTGGTAAAAAAGTTGGAAATATAACTGATGAGCCTGGAAGTGAATTAATTTTCTGCATTTGAATAAATTATGAAGTACAGTATACAGAGATGCAAACACATATCAAGGATAAATTCAAATAGTCTACCCTACTTTTTAATATAACACTACAAAATAATGTTTTTTTTCTAACCTTGCACTAGTTTTGGATGGAGATAACAGCTCACAAAAACTCACTTGCTAACTTGCTAGGGAATTTGAGGGGTTGTATTATCTTCTGAATCAGAAGACTCAGCAGCTTGATTTCTCTCACTTTTGTCTGAAGTCCCCTACTTTCGATAATGCAAAGGATTCCATTTGTGGTGCATAGCAGATGGTAGAGAAGGACTAACAACAAGGCCAATAGGACCACTAACTTCTAGCATTACTCAAAGGTCTCTCTCCACAAGAATCCGCCTTCATAGGTTCGAGTTTCAGAAAAGGTCACTTTTTCTAAAGCAACCTAAGAAATACTATATGTAAGGCAAGGCTTTATTTCTAACAGTTGCACAGAACAGAAAAATTTGGAAAGCTTGTCATATAAATTTGAGAAAAGATTCACACATTGTGACATTATTTCTTCTATGCATCTCTTGAAAGATTTTTATTTTCTTTATGGTTATTGTAGACTATTGGATTGGAGAAGCATTTCTGGATATAATTAAATGGCAACTATATGAAGCAAAACTACTACAATGCTGTAGAGTTTTATTTTTTTTTACCATAAAAGATGCCTTTAAAGAAAGTATTATGAAGAAGGTCCAAAGTATTCCAAACTGAAGATCATTAAGAGGATTACATTTAGAAGAGGATATGAAGGATAACAATTAAGATTATGTGGAGGCTTGCTTTTGAATTAAAACAAACAAGCTTTTAAAAATCCTTTTTTTCACCTGGGAAAAGCCTATTTCGATAATGGTCTGCCAAAGTAGGTTTACGAAGAAGCTCTTTATTGACATTTGGCTTTACCCCAAGAAAACAGCTGCCAAAATAAGGAACTTATCCTTATTTTTATTTAGTTGCCTCTGTCTTCTGTGTAAAATTAAGATCTATTTCTTACATTAGGATAAACTTTTCATGTGACTACTCACTATCTGGGAATTTCTAGAATGGTGTGAACAGGCATAGGTAAAGGTTTCCCCTGACGTTAAGTCCAGTCATGTCTGACTCTGGGGGTTGGTGCTCATCTCCATTTCTAAGCTGAAGAGCTGGCGTTGTCCGTAGACACCTCCAAGGTCATGTGGCTGGCATGATTGCATGGAGCGCCGTTACCTTCCCACCAGAGCGGTATCTATTGATCTACTCACATTTGCATGTTTTCAAACTGCTAGGTTGGCAGAAGCTGGAGCTAACAGTGGGCTCTGACTCCGCTCCCCGGATTTGAACCTGTGACCTTTCAGTCTGCAAGTTCAGCAGCTCAGCTGTTTAACATGCTACACCACCGGGGGCTCCTGTGAACAGACATAGAAACCAATTTTCTACTTCTTCAAATCCTCAGAGGCCATGTGGGCTGAAAGTCCACTTCTGTTTTGCATGTCTGTGTCTGTGTGTATGTTAAATATTAATATTGGGTCCCTGACAGCTTTTTAAAAAGGTGAAGTGATGCTCTTCCTAGAGACTACCAAGAAAGGCAATTCATATTTTTTTCTATTATATTTTTCCTCTTTTTTCAGACAGTCTGGAGGAGAATCTGATAGATTACAATAATATACTTCAGGCATTTGGCCAAGGCTACAATTTTGTCCAACCTTCTAATCTATGGAAATGAGCAAATAGGATATTGTATTATTTTCTTCTTTCAGCCTTCCTATGCTTCAGCAATTTTCATCCCCATTAGCAGTGACACTTGTATTTCTTATCTCTACTCACATGCATCTTCAGAAATGAGCATGGTAAAGGAACCCATTTCAAATGCTGTCATCAAGTGGATGTGTAGGGTAGAAGCTGCTATCTAGATCTTGAAATCACACTTTATAAAATATTGGCCCAAGATGAAAGGGTGCCACATGATGTACCAACATTTCTTGATCGTTCAAGAAATGTTGAAGACTGAAGGTGGAAATAGCAGAGTGAAAAGTGAGCAAATTGATAAGGGACAGGTATCTGAGCCTGGCTGCCTTTCTCCTTTCTTCAAGATAAGGCTGAGGATACTCCGGATGTAGGTGTTGCCTTGAAAGTCCATTGGTCAGTATATCAGAAAGAATTTAAACCTATGATGATTGAGAATAATATCTATTTACATTCATTTTTAAGATGAGAGAATAGGATGCAAAGTGGGACTTCAAGGGGGAGTTGATTGTTACTCTGTATTCAATGTTTAATGCAAGTTCTAATTATTTTTAAAGAGACTGTTGTGTACATATTTATTATTATTATTATTATTATTATTATTTCCCTGCATTATTATTGTATTTTTTAAAATATATATGAAAAGCATACCTTATATAACTGTTGTTGATGCTTAACATATCATGCTTAGTGATGCCACGACCAACCTGCTACAACATCCTAAGACGTCATTACTAGGTGTCAGGTTTAGACCCTAAAATTTCAGGGCTTATCATAGCCTTGGCTTGACAACACTAGCTAGCACTATGTCTAGGCTTTCCCTTCCAGCAATTTTGAGAAACAATTTTTTTTCTCCCCACAAACCAATAGTTCTTTTGTAGCCAGATCACAAAGTTAACATAAACAATGAATTTCAGTTTGGCTGTGTCACCACATTGCTGAAGCAAGTTGTGCAGTTTTATCTGCCAGGTTGTATCTTCAGCTTTCATAGAGAGAGTGAATGGGACAGCATTAATGTACAGCATTAATTTGATTTGATTTTCTATGATATTATCAAATACATGTGGTGCATAAAACCCCTTTATTTATCTTGTTGAGCAGCATACCTCACAACCTCTGAGGATGCCTGCCATAGATGTGGGCGAAACGTCAGGAGAGAATGCTTCTGGAACATGGCCACACAGCCCGAAAGACATACAACAACCCAGCATGGTTATTATTTACCATATAAAAGCTCATATAGCTCAAAATCTCATTAGGACGTCTGTCTTTTCTATTTCATTACTCAGCATGCCCCATGTTCTCTAGAGTGCAGGCTTGGTGTTTCAAGATCTTCAATATTTTGCTGATCCTCATGCTGACTCAATTACAATTTTATTTGTGTGAAGGTTTATGTACACACACAAAGAGAGAGAGAGAGAGAGAGAGAGAGAGAGAGAGAGAGAAAGTAGCAGACACACAAAAGCATTCCACACTCATTTGAAAGAATCCATCCAGATTTCCCAAAGTTATTTCTGAAGAATCGGAGCCTGACTTGAAAACCTGCCACCAACACCTGAAGCATGTTCAATGCTGACATCCATAGTAACAAACCCTGGCTGTATGCCACTGACTGATAGACTTTCATCAAACTGTATGGTATCAAAGCAGCAGAGAGCTCTGATATCCACTGTTATTATCTGATGTTTCTGAGCTGTCAGTGACATGACATATATCACAGCAGAGATCAGGCTCTAAGGAAATGTAAAGGAGAATAGTTGTCTCAAAATAACCCCAGCCTTCTCTCTAAGAATATACTCCCTGGGCACAGTTCAGTTTATGTGAACTGAAAAGATTAGTATGAATCAACACCAATATCACCCCTCAGGATGTTTCTTTTATCTCTAATGATCACCCTGCCGATTGTAAAAAATATGCATAGCAAACCACTGATTTGATAGCAAAATGCTGATACTGAAAGTCACTTGAAAAAGTCCTATTGGTTAGGCTAAGTACAATGTTAGTATCAACTAGAGTAGACCTCTTGAAATCTATAACGTTAATATGAATAATAGCCAAACTGTCCAATTCACTTCTATGATTCTACTTAAACTGGGACAAGCATTGGATTAAGCCTTCCCTATGTTGTTACCACTGCTAAGATTAATGTCTGAAGCTGCTCTCTATTGATTAGGAGGGGCGAGGAAGACTATATGGCAGAGACGTTTCTAAGATGTAAATCCACAAAAAGAAAGGAAAATGATAAATGCAATATTAAGTGAAAACAAGTTAATGATCTCAATTTATTATGTTGGACAAAGTTATCTTTAACATGGGACTTAATGAGACAGTCCACACAGGAAATAGGCTTTGGGAAGTTCCATCTCCATATATTCTTTCAAGCTTTCTAGAAAAGACTACCACCTACATATATGATATCTCTATGGCAGGTAAGGATTCCAAGCTGTTCTCTTTCTGTGATGCAATCTAAGAAGTTAGAAAGAGTGGGTGAATTCAATTTTGATAAGTTAAGGGGGATGCACAAAGTGCTTTTAGCTAGTTGCTCTAATTGTCAAAATGAGAATGGTACAACTCTCACAAAGACTTTTAGAAAACTTTAGTCTTTCAAAGTCATCATTTGTTCTAGAATTCTCAAAGAATTAGATCTACAAGGTATGCATTTTATAACATGGCTTCTTAAGAGTTATGAATCAAGTTGTAGAGACTTGTCATGCATTTTCCCCCCTTCCATATGAATAACATCTTGGCTAATTCTTTCCCCCTGTAAGGATGTTATGAGTTAATGGGAATTATTGATATGATTTTATTTGTTTATTAAAAGGAAAAAAAGGGGAGTTATGTATTGATGAAGACAGGCCTCACATGGAAGCCAGCTGTGTTCAGCGGGTTGCCATGGCAACGTAACCTCTCTCTGGAGGAGAAGGGGGCATGGCTTAGTTGGCAGTTAAAGCCTGTGCCTTTTGGAAAAAAATGGTTGCTGTTAGACTTCTGAAGAAGTAGGGAGCTATTGAAGTTTTGAAAGAAGTTGTTTAAGAAATATTCATTCAAACAAGACTGCATTGTAACTTAAGATCCTGAAACGTTTATGTGTTGGAACCATACGCTTATGTACAAATAAACTTGAATTTTGTTATTGTTCATAAAGATCAGTCTCCTTGCTTCACTCTGAGCCTGAGGGAAAGCCATTACCTCACGTTGGTGGCAGTTACCATACTTTCTTATATAAGTTACCATATTTACTCATATAAGTTCATCAGTTTTGTTATCCTTCCTTACCCTCCAAATCCTCCTGATATATATATACTCCAACCATATCTTCCCTCCATACCTGAAAGTCGGTTTACAAATTGGTAGCAGCGGTGGGATAGAAAAGGATTCCTCCCTGTCACAGGTTTCACAAATTCACACATTGCCTCTTCGCACCCCCCAAAAATCAATTCTATGTGTGTTAGTAAGTTTTTATTTTTGTTATTTCTTTTGTAAACAGTAAATACTGGTAGCTTCTCAAAACACATTTTTCATATAAACATGCGTTTTCTGGCTATCAATATTTGGGCATTGGGGAGTCCGCGGCAAAACATTTGATTCTGTATCCACAAACACTTTGATGGCCATGGCACCTTTTTATATCATGCAGTATATTGGGATTCTCTTTGAGGTCCACCATACCCCAAATTAAAATGCTCTTTGGCAATGTTTTATTCCCTTGGATGAGAGCTGATAAAAACAGTAAAATACATTATTCAAACACAGGGAATTATACAGGCACACTAAGTCTGTATAATTAATGTAGGTCAAGGTTGCCAGCCCTTTCTAGTGCTGAATTTAGATTGCCTGGACACAATTTCATTTCTATTGATTGGAATGCAGTATATACTAGAGATCCAATGATCTTATTTCAACCAACAATGCTACTACATTAGAATGCCAGAGTATTTAGTACTGAAGTTCTCTGCCATTCTCTTGCAACTTTGATCTGAGATCTTAACCAAGGCATTTCCCCTTCAAATTAAGCAAAGGCCCACATGAATGAGTGGCTATCTAATAAATGCAATACATCAATTCTATTTAATTTTTAGGACAGTCTTTCATTCATTTAACTCAGTCCACATTCCTGTTTTATTGTTGTGCCTCGATCCTCATCATAGATCATGTGACTAAGTAACTCTGCCAGGGCAGAAAAGGAAGTCTCCCCCTCAATATCACACTGAATGACTCTTTTTTTTAAGTGCAGGGATGTATTCTTTGGCCTGCAATATATGTATCCATATAGTTGTCCTATCTGCACATTCAACCAGAAGAGACAGAAGATATATTGGGGGTCCTTAAAACTTGTGTCTTCCAATTTGTGAAAACAGATGCTGCGGTTCAAATTTGGGATAGAGAATGATGTTCTGAACATTCACCCCAATTTTTATTTGAGTGTTCTAGTTTTCATCACATTCAATGGTGTTCTTTTCATTCTTATTACCTGGCTCCAGTAGAACAGTGAATATGGTTATTTGAAAAATTAACTTTGAAGAAAGACTGTTTGATAATATCTTCAAGGAAGGTTTATCTGTTCTGATAGATGAAGACATTGCCATTGAAATGCATAATTGTACTTGAAGGTATGCACCAGATTGCATTAGCATAATTCAGTTTTCCAAAATGTTGAAAAATAGAATAAAAGACTCTCCTGCGACAAAGACAAAAAGCATAGTCTAAGGGGCAGCCATCCACTCCCATTCATTTTACTTAACAGCTTCTCTCTTAGTGCACCCTCCCACCCTCAGTTCAATATGAGCAACATGCTGATCACCTTAGGGGCTAGGCGGGAGAATTCCCCCTCAAAATGAAATAAAATAAGACATTTTATTACTCATAAGGAATTTATGAGGGTGGTGTCTGGTAGTCAAGTTTACCTGGATTGAAATTGGGATGGAGTAACATTTGACACCAACTTTGGGTGAAGGGAGGATCCCTAGGTAGGCCCCTCAAAGTTGTATGGCTTGGGGAAGCTGGTCAATGGGCTACTATCTTTGAGGCTTGAATGGGTGATTGACTCTTTTTTCTAAGATGGAAGGGACTAAGGAGGTAATCCCCCAGGAAGTTCTTCCTATATGATTGTACCAGATTAAGAACCTATGTAAGTGACTGCACTTGGGATCTGGTGATTCACTAGGGGTGCAGAAGAGATGGCTATGGGTTGCCATATGACCCCGAGCAATAGACCCACTTTTCCTTGCTCCTCCCCCCCCCCCCCCAATTACTTGGTGGTTGCCTAGGAGAGTTCAGTTTACAAGTTAGGTCAATAAATGGCTCATTGTTCATCCATACCTTTGTGTCTGGCCTCATTATTTCATGATTGGTCTTCAAATACAGACAAAAATATAAACACTAACAAATGAATAGAATATCAAACAAGGAAGTTAAAATAAAGGTGTCACATGTTTTACCTGGCTACTTATTAATGCAGTGTCAATGCACAGTGTGTTCTTCTTTGGGTTTTGTTAAAGCAAAACATAAATCTGGCTTTTTCTTTTTATAGGAAATGTAAGATGACTTGCTGGAGGCCTGGATTGAATTTCTGTTTCCTGGGTAGCTCTCACATCACAAAGGAATATTAATGAATGGATCATCCCCTAACAAATTTATTCTTTAGAATCATTATCCTATATACTCATGTATAAGTCCAGAAATTTTAGTCAAAAATCAACTGGGAGAACTTAAAAGCAGCATGGGCACCTTTTAATCTCTCCACCATGGTGCTTCTTCTGACCTTTTTGAATGACTGAGCAGGGAAATGCAAATGGTTGTGATGGCCAGGAGTGGCTGGACCTCTGAACCAGCATTGGTGCTTTCCCCTCTCCACAGAATTACTCTAACCTTATGTGCGGGTTATATCAAAATGCATACTTTTGGCCCCAAACTTGCCCTTAGCTTGTACATAAGGTTAACTTATACATGACTATGTACAGTAAATGCACACATACCCATGCACACACACACACACACACATACTGAATATCCTGAAAATGTTGAACCTAAGAGTTGCAAATCCAGACCTGGTCCATCCAAATGTAACAAACAATAAATCATAAAAAAGTTCCCCTTGCAAAGTACAGTAGAGTCTCACTTATCCAACATAAATGGGCCGGCAGAAAGTTGGATGAGCGAATATGTAGGATAATAAGGAGAGATTAAGGAGAAGCCTATTAAACATCAAATTAGGTTATGATTTTACAAATTAAGTATCAAAACATCATGTTTTACCACAAATTTGGTAGAAAAAGTAGTTCAATATGCAGTAATGCTACGTAGTAATTACTGTATTTACGAATTTAGCACCAAAATATCACGATGTATTGAAAACATTGACTACAAAAATGCATTGGATAATCCAGAACGTTGGATAAGCGAGTGTTGGATAAGTGAGACTCTACTGTAGCATGATTTTATTTATTTATGTATTTATTTGGCTGTTGTTGCCATTGATCATAGAAATAATTTGCACATTTTCAAATCTACTTTTTGTGCATTTTTGTAAATGTAGAAAATTCAATATGATGACAACTGCTACTTTGTTGTATGAGCTGCTCAAAAAGCAGAAATGCTGGAGGAGTTGTTTATGTCTATCCTTTTGCATTTGCAGCATCCATGAGCTTAGATTCAAGCACAGAAAAGATGTCAGTGACATTTTTGCACAAACTGCAAAAGCATGACAGGGAAAAAGTGTTCTTTTTTCTAGAGTTGGAAAGAGAACTCTTATGAGGGAGTATACCCAATAAATAAGAAACCATGAATAAGATATTGATTTTTCCCCCCACATTTTTAGTTAATGGTAGATCACCAGGTCATATAGGTTTTTATATTTATTTTATTTACAGTATTTATATTCCACCCTTCTCACCCCGAAGGGGACTCAGGGCAGATCACATTGCACACATATAAGGAAAACATTCAATGCCTTAACATAGAACAGAGACAGAGACAAACGCAGGCTCCGAGCTGGCCTCGAACTCATGACCTCTTGGTCAGAGTGATTTGTTGCAGCTGGCAGCTGGCTGCTCACCAGCATGCGCCACAGCCCGGCCCTATCTTCTCATCCTCCCCCTAAAACTGGCACAAGATCTGTATCTATAATCTCCCTTAGGGTGCATCTAAACTTCTGAAGTAATGCTATTTGACACCACTTAAATTGCCAAGGCTCAATGCTATGGAATCAAAGCAGTTGTAGTTTAGCAAAGTCTTTTCTCCTTCTCTGTCGAACAAGGTTATAGTCTCACCAAAGTACAATCCCCAAGAGTGCGTAGCATTACGCCATGGCAGTTAAAATAATATCAAACTGCATTAATTCCAGTGTACCCTTAGAATAGTTCATGTGATGCCAAGATAGATACCTCATAGTGAAAGAAGTCCTCAGTATGTAGAGTTCAAATAAAGATTTAATCACAAAGTCATTAATTTGTTAGCCAGAACGTTACTATTTTAGTCTCCTTTGAACCTATTCTGTTTGCTTAAAAGAGACCTGTTCACAAAAACTCAGCAATCAGGAAAAAGTGATAGCATTCTTTAGTCTAGAACTTGTAAATGTGGCATTTCTGTTTTTTAAATATATGAAAAGAATACATTTAAAAATAGGTTAGAAAGCATGTTTGTTGAGGTTCAAGAAACCTTAATGAGAAGGATCCTGGACTGACCAGAATTTTCACAGTTAGAGATTTTTTTATAATTTACAAATAACAATTTTTAAAAGACTATATTCAAGCCTTCACTTTTTGCTCCATAGGGATTTCATTAACCCCTAAAACACCAGATGGTTTTCAATCCCTTTGTATGACTCAGTTGCTCCCTCCTTCCAAACAGTTCCCACTTCTACATGCAAAATGGAACAGATGTGGGGCGGTACAAAAAAACAGCCAGATGTGCAGGGAATGGAAAAATGCATTTGAAGACATCCCCTCTCTGACAAAGGCAGTTAATATTTCATGATATGAATGAAGTATCCACACAGATATTATCAAGAGAGACAAGCTCATATGAAGGTTGAATTCAAACAATTATACTGTTTTTTTATAAAAAAATGTTAAAAAATGATGAAGTCATTAAAATTTTAAAAGTTACAAATTATCCTGTGAAGCTTCACTGGCTGGAAATTAGCCTTTGCTATAGCCTTCTGGTAACAATCTATAGATCATTTTATTATTCATGAATTTTAGTAATTTTCAGGACACCACAGGTCATCCCATGCTCATTTATTTGCTAAACACCTTGTGCTAGTATTTCTTTGTTGAAAAATTGCTACTATTTACTTCCTGAGAGACAAGCGAGCCACAAAGTGGCTGTATTTGGCCCCAGACATCCTGCATGCAAGACAGCATATACATCTTGCTGTCAGAGAAATAAATGAGCCTTTAAATTGGCTGCAAAGCCTTAAGAACTCAAATTTATATGTCTAGTTATCAAATAGAAAAGTTCAGAATGCCTGCCAATAGAAGACGTAATTATGACAAACGGTAACATTTTACCATTTAACTTTTCAGCCTTGGCACTACAACTTCATTAGAAACAATGGCAGCCCTTTTACCCCACACTAGAGTTGTCCCTTGTGGACACATGCACACCATCACATGTCTGTCTTGATATGTTTCTTATTATTTTTGAGAGTAATCTTTGCCAAGTGTCACATCAGGTAAGAACTTACCCTTTGGCCTCATCTCCACCTATCTTCAATATAACAATAATTAACTGTCCACATGGCTGGTGAAAGGAATTTTGAGAAAGTGTATGTGATACATTTTTTTCTTGCTTATAAAACAATGTAATCTAACAATCTCTTCCACTCTCATGAGCAATATGTGGAGCCTGCAGAAGGAGAGGAAAAGAAACATAGTCACCATCCTTTTCCATTTTCTGAAAACTCTTTCTCCGGTATATAGAAAGCCAAGAGAATGAAAGCTAGCCTCAAGCACTTTATTACACTATTTATTACTAAGTTAAAGTTGGCTTAATGGCAGTTAAGCACACACAGAGAAATATCCCCCTGTAAATAACAAAATCTGTGGATGCTGAAGTTCAGTTATATACAATGACATAGTAGAAGCTCAATTGAGTGCCAGAAAGATCTTGAGGATCTGGAAATGGTAGGCAGGTGTAGCAGGAGTTGTCTGCAGCTCAGTATGGAGCTTGGTGCCTAAGAAAATCAAGAATTGTTTTTTGGATTATTTCCTCCCAAATTTCAGTCTTTAGTTGTCTGAATGCCTACGGCCACACTACCCTGAACACATCCTATCTTGTTTGATCTCAGAAGCTAGGCAGGGTCAGGCATGGTTAGTACTTGGATATACAACATATCTTATATATATATATATATTGTGTGTGTGTCTGTATGTGTGTGTGTGTGAGTGTGTATATATATATATATATATATATATATATATATATATATATATATCACTTTATTGCAATATATGCATGCATACACACACTAAGAACTCAAAAACAACTAGCCAGCCATACAGAAACTAAGGCATTCCTTCCATGATTAAATCAATTGGCGGTGGGGGGGGGGGTAACCCTACCCTCTTACAATATAACTAAAACGGTTTTGATTGCTTTTACAATTATGAATGCTGTTTCTATCTCACAGCTTTAGTCCCATCTGCACTGCCATGTAATGCAGTTTCATTATGCAG
This sequence comes from Anolis carolinensis, assembly GCF_035594765.1. Taxonomy (NCBI): domain Eukaryota; kingdom Metazoa; phylum Chordata; class Lepidosauria; order Squamata; family Anolidae; genus Anolis; species Anolis carolinensis. The sequence goes on from NC_085843.1 coordinate 148,326,799, forward strand.
TTTAACTGCATTGAACTGTGTTATATAAGTCTACACTGCCATATAAAACAATTTAATGCAGTTAATCTGCATTATCAAACTGCATTATATGTATAGATGGGGCCTTAAAAGCCTCTTAAACCATGGGCCAGCAGCTTCTCGATTTTTATAATTACTATGACAACCAAGATCACCTTAGCTACTTTTTAGAAATGACGAAGCAATAATAGATCACTTATTTTCTGTGCCTCAAAATCACAACCCTAAACAATTAATTTTGCAAATAAATTTCAGAGCTCTGGGATGCATGCACATGTGTTTATTGCATAAAATGCACCTAAGAAGCTGTCAAAACTGAAAATTTAAATGACATCCTGAATGCAGCAATATCCCTAGGAGAGGAAGATATGAGCTAACCTTGAGTACTCATCAATCTTTCATTATTTTAGTTCCTTTCCTCCCTCAATTCCTCCCTTTCCTCCCTGTTCTCTAAAAAAGACTTTAAAGAAAATAATAATAATAATAATAAAACTTTATTTATACCCCGCCACCATCTCCCCAACGGGGACTCGGGGCGGCTTACATGGGGCCATGCCCAAGACAATACAATAAGCCATAACATAATACAATTAAATAATACATTACATAAAATAAACAGTACAACATAAGATCAAAACAGCAATATAACAGGAGCGGGCCGCATGAATACTACATTTAAAAACTAGATTAAAAATTAAAACTCTGGGTGAGAAAGGGATCAGAATAAAACCTCGAGGGACGGGACATCAGATAGTGAACCAGTCTAGAGGATAAATATCAGGGGGGAGTAGCATAGAACATAAGGAGGAAAAGAATAAAACACAATGATGAAAGCTTTGGCACATCTGAAATGACATTAATTTTAAGGCCTATTACTTGGTGGTCCCTACCACTATTTTTCTTAAATTTCTACCTCACTTTTTTAGGGCAAGCCCTTACAAGGCAACTTATAACAGAAATGTGAAAAGCAATTCAACAGCAGAAACTGTCAAATGATACTCCTTGACTTCCAGGTAAATCAGTGTTGTTTCCTAGTCTAAGCAATTTTTCTGTTGAGTGATTCATTTGCTACAGAGTTATCTTTTCTTTGCTTCTTTCTTTCTTGCTGCACCCTTGGATTAGGAAAATGCAGCTCATAGTTTTGCAGTGTGTCAAAAAAAGTGCATTAAGTTTTCTCTCCTAAATTCAACAGCAAAACACTCAATGCACTACAACCAATGGAAAAAATGATCCAAGGGAACAGAACTGTGTGAAGCCTCTAGATTAACAATGTCATTCTTAACTAGTTTTGTTTTTGAAGTGAGTAATGAGTAATTTAAGCAATTTTCTCACATTGTAATACAATTTTTTGAAAATTGCAGTGTTTGAGGATTGTTCGCAGTTTGCGACTTAATGTCCTTCCACCAGGAAATATGACACCAGGTTTAGTTATTGCCACCTAAATAGACAAGTGTGTCTATACAGAATCAGCAGGATTAACATTTTCCAGATGTGAATGGCATTGCTCCTCAATTAATAAACATAGGAAGCAAAAACATTCTTGGGTAAATACCAGGAGAATGCAATTCTATGCAAAATCCCACATGGGTTTTTCTTTGTTCAGAAAACATAATTTTTTTCACATTTAGTAAATGACATTTTATTGCAGAAAGTCTTGCTTTCTGCACAACAAAGTGAACATTCTGCACAGAATAAGTCTCCAATTACAGTATTTTAGTGCATAAAAATGCTGGAATTTTTGTTTTAAAGAGTAAAGCAAGTATTCCACAGCAAGTATTTCTTAATTATGAAGATTCTTTTAAATCCAAGATTCATTTCATCAGGAATTTCCAAATACTTGATAAATGTACTTTGAACACTTTTCAGACATTTTTGAATATTATAATCTACCTTCTTTCTGGATCTCTCTAAACAGCAAATCCCAGCAGACATAGCCAGTATAGCTATTATGTGGGATTGTCTGTGTAGGCGAAATAACTACTTTTAGGTCAATATCATTATCCACTAACATATCTAATATCATGCTTAATAAAGTAAAGCTAAATGCATATCAGGTCCTTTAAAGCATAAAAGACAGACAGAATATTTGAATGTGTATTTGATAAGTTGTATAAACCATCTTGGGTAACTTTGAGAAAGTCACATTCACTCAGATTTAGAGGAAGGCAAGGTATAACTCCCAAGAAAATATTGTGATGGCTTCACCTTAGAGTCTCCATGTGTCAGAAAAGATTGGAAAGTGCACAACAACAAAAACAAAAACAACCATATTAATTTAATCATAATTTAGAAACCCAGACTCATCCAGAAAGATGAAATGGAATTACAGGTGAACATAAAAATAAATGACATAGACTGAATGTTTGACTAATCTATGCTTTGTCACATCAGACTGCATGAATATTGGTCATCTAACTTCTCAAAATTTAAATGGTCTGTATTGTATTATAGCTTAATTTCAGTCTAACACTTCATTTGAGTAATATTGTCTTCTAAAATTGCTACAAGGAGGGAATGAGGGACAAAAGCCTTCACTAACGCCACCATTTGATGCACGTTGTCTATGATTCCCACACTGTAATTGCTTATTTCTTTACAATTACTGATAAAAGTTCAATTTTCTTAATAACATGCATATTGGATTTTCAGGCTCTCACATTAAGTGTTTTGTGTAATGTAAATGTAGTTAGAAAGCAGTTAACAGAAGTGATAACTATAAAACATAATGGAATGAAAAGAACAAAGACTGCTTTGACATCCTTCCTCCATTTCATCTTCTGCTAGCAGGACTGAAGATACAAGCAAAATACAAAATGCCCATTGCATTACAGACAGGACTATGCACATACACACCTCCTGTTAGTCAATAGATTAAGGACCTCAACACCCTTTCACATCTGAAAGTGTGATATACAGATATACCACCCTCCTCTTTTTTTAACCTTACTGGACTGCTGAAGGAGGCAGGGCTACCTTTGTGTGGCCAGGGTGAAAAAGAAGGCACAGGGTACCATGATATGACCTACCACTGATGCAATCTAGATCAGGATAGAGGTTGCCAGAATATAAAATTCTAGCATGTCATGACATTGATCTTCTTGTTTACCTGTTGGCTTACTTTCACACACTCTTCATCAGTACTGGCTGCAGCTGGTTGCCAACAGGACCAAGTGGGAATTGTGGCCCAGTCACTTGATTGCCATTGTTAGAAAAAAGGTGGTAGGGATCCTTTGCCTTCCTTGTACTCTTTACAAGATGTTGCCATTCAATTAGGTCCCACAAGAGTATTGTGGGAAAAGGTCAAGATAACATAAAATAGGTGAAAAGTTGATTGCCAGACTGGCACCTTCAATTGTATGGACTCTGGTGTTTTTAGTAGAGAAGGAAGTTATAAGTAATTTCCATTTCTTTTATATTGTGGAATACACAAGCACTTAAAATCTGGGACTGTTCTGATGCATTGATGCTATGCACTGGCCCTGAATTTTGTTTTTACAACCTTTCTGTTCCTGAACACCAGCAATGGCAGGAGCAAAGTTCTCGCTGTTTATTGAGGCTGAATCTGGTTTATTGCTTCTGGACAGTCCTTTTGCATCATTTGCCACTTTAGCAGCTACCACAGAGCTCTGGAGAGCTGCTGGATGCCATTGAGTGCTTTTGGCAATGTTAGGAAAAGGTGCATGTGCAACTTGGAGAAAGGGGGTGATTGTCCCGCTTCCCGCTTTCTCTCTCCAAATCACATGGTTCCCTTTGCTGAGATTGGCAAATGTATAAAGATGCCAGCACTGCCCCTGTGAACAGAAAGACTCATTCTGAATCAGAATTAGCCCTGCTGTTCATGCTAACCCAAAAGTGTAGTCTGCTCCAAAATTTCAGGGAAGCTCTAGAGGATTTTCCAACTTCTGTTAAAGTGGAGTAAAACTGGGTTAATGGGCTGTACCCTGAATTATGCACCAGAAGTCCCTGAATATTGTCTGGACATCCAATAGTGACTTCTGGACAGATACAGAGTTTGTGGCCTGAATAGATAGTCCTTAAGGCAGTCTTCAAAATTGTGCTGTTTTCAGACACCAAAGACATATTCTCTACAAAATTCAGATGTGAGTATTTTGCATAGAAAATGAGCTGTTTCCTCCACAATATGTGGTGTTTTCTGTGCAAAATAAGTCAATCTCAAACTTTGAAGATTTTTTCAGTCCAGAATTCTCCTCTTTAGCCTTTCCATATGTTTAATAAATGCAATTTCGAGGCATTTCTATTTTTTAAAAAACAAATCTTCCCTTGCTATTGTTTAGGGGGCATTTCTAATGTTTTTATCAACACCCTGTGAACAGAAAAATAAGTAGAATGCCATCACTGTCAGGTCTTTAAACAGGGCAGATGAAAACTACACACTTAAAAAAACTTTTCAATGATTTGTTACTATTTGTTACTTCTTTGGGAGGCTTGTCAACTGCAGAGTAGAGTAAAAGTATTTTAAATGAGTATATAACTATTTGGAAGTAAATGATGTCCAATGGGGATCACTTCATAACAAGAGAGTTCAAGATTACAGCAGAAGAGAAAGAGGGAATGAATTTATATTGATGTTTTTTTCTTGAAACAGAAGATGCCAAATATCCTCACCAGAAGCTATGGCACATTGCACTGAGTAGCCATTTGAGCAGAGATAGGAGCTGTTCAAAGAATCAAACTGTTAAACAATGTCTTTAAATGTTAAAAGTTCAATTGTCATGATAACATTTAGACTTTAAGACTATTTAACAATCATTCAACAATGTGCATACAAAATATAACATAGCTGAATTTTCTTCTGAAATATACGTATACAGAAAAGTACAAAGGGTATCATTACCCACTAGATTTTGAGGGTTTCTTTTCTTTCTTTCTTTCTTTCTTTCTTTCTTTTTTTTTTTTTTTTTGCACAAGACGGGATATCTCAAAATATAAAAATAATGAATAGTCAATCTTATTCAGATGCTTAAATTCCCCATTTGATAAGCATCACATGATGAAGAGCCAAGATTAGTGTTCTAGTTCCCCCTCCCCAATACCATTTCCATATTTGGCTCATCCAGAATTCTAATCTTGGATCATCCAGGGTTCTAACTTCTGCAAAAAATCTATACAAGTATAGTAAGCTGTGTGTTACAGACATCCATCTTTGCTTAGTAAGGAGAAGGCTAGCATGCCTGTATTCTTCCATTCAATTCTATTCTTATTGGGGATTTTCATATTCTGATTGAAGGGAGTTTCTTAAAAGAGAGATACTGGAAGTGCAATTGCAAATAATGCCAGCAAGGAGAAAAAATAAGAGCAGTGTAAAGCAACAAGAATGGACGTCCAAAGAACTTTTAACTGAGCTAAGATTTAAAAGAGACATGCACAAGAAATTGAAAAGGGTAGAAATCACCAAAGAGAAATAACAACAACAACAACTACTACTACTACTACTACTTTATTTTTGTACCCCGCTTTCATCTCCCCGAAGGGACTTGGGACTGCTTACATGGGGCCAAGCCCGAATGACACAGTTTAAAATGTAATTACATAAAAATGCAATTCAACAATGTAAGACAGAATAAAACAACAACATTATAGCAATATATAAAAAGGCATCAACCAGCAACCAAAATCAGTTTCTCTTATTGTCATGGGTGAGTGGACTAGTGCAAAAATGATTTAAAGGACAGGCTAATAAGTAAAGTGCATGGTCATATGGCAGCAATGAGGATAAGAGCAGTATTAAAGTGCGAGGACAGATTTTTGGTCCCATCTGGGGCTAGCTATCTGGAGAGTTGCCTACTCAAAGGCACAGCGAAGCATCAAATTCAAACAAATAACTAACAATTGTAGGGAAAAGGTTCATATGGCTAAGGTGCAAAATGAGCTCAGGCTTACTTAAAAACATTAAAAGGGGCTTCTTTGGTTTTGTCAGAAGAAGAAAGAAAAAGGGGATGGTAGGGCTTCTGCGAAGAGAAGGTGGCAAAATGCTAACGGGATAGGGAAAAGACAGAGCTGTTTGACACTTGCCTCAATCTTCTCCCAAAAGGAGATCGGTGTTCAACTTGAGAAATATGGAGGAGATGAGGTAATAGGGAAAATGCAATCCAAAATAAGTAAAGAAGTAGTCCAGGAATACCTGGCAACTCTAAATGAATTCCCGAAGCTTTCCAAAAATCTGCTAATGGAAATATCTGTTTTCAGCTAGGCAGTCAAAAGATCCAGGAAAATCTGGCCAATTGGTGGCAATGTGGAACTTAAAAGGCTCCTCTTTTTGTTCCTGGGATTCTTTTCTTTTTATTCCTTTCAAGGGAGTCTGAGTTTGAGCAACGGGGTTAAGGAAGCACCTTTTCTGGAACCCTTCCTTTCTTGCCTTCAAGGGAGTTTGAGTTTCAGCAACGGGGTTAAGGAAGCACCCTTCCTGGGATCCTTTCCTTTCTTGCCTTCAAGGGAATCTGAATTTCAACTATGGGGTTAAGGAAGCATATGCCATGCACTCCCAAATAGAAGGGAAGAAGCCATTCCCGGCAGCCACATGGGCGATTTCGTGCTTAATAAACATGGCGACAGAGCCTTTACCATTATGGCCATCCGAACAAGCCAAACAAGCCAGATTGGCCAAAGGCAATTGACCAACTCGAATCTGTGCACAAGCCTAATATTCAACTGAATTCCTTTCTAGGAAAAAATCATTCTGACAATCTTCTTGGCTCATTTTTTCATTGCCCTTAATTATTGCTAGTAAGAGTTCAGTTTTAAATTGTGTGTGCATGTTTTTCTGTCTGTATGATTTCCAGTTTATTTTTGAAGAAAGGTAATTGGTCGATTCCCTTTGGCCAACATTACCAGACCAAGAAGATGGTAACAGAATATTCTTTACCTTGTAACAACGTTTCTATTAACTAAATTCTAAGTAGTGTATTACATTCATTAGAAATTTCTATATATTTATAAGTATACTTTTATAATTTTACACAAAGTTCTCCTGGACTGTAGTTCAAAAGTGTGGTCCCAAACAAGGCTGTTGAGTGTCATATTGAAAATGGCTTTCTCGCATGTTCTGAATACAGACAATTATTTTGCCAAAATGGATGCAATTGTGATTGACACTGCAAGATAATAACTCACATTTTAAGTTTCCTGTGTCTACACCACAGACTTAATGCAGTTTGATACAATTTTAACTACCATAGTTAAAAGTTATGAAATCAGGAAAGTTGTAATTTTATAAATTCTTTAATCTTCACTGCAAAAGAGTGCTGGTGGCTCACCAAACTACAACTCTCATGATTGAGTCATAACATTGAATCATGGAGGTTAAAGTGATGTCAGACTGCATTAATTCTACAGTGTAGATGTTCCTATTGAATTCTGGAAAAAGAGTGTTTTGTGCTTTCAGGTTTTTGCTATCTATTGAACTGCCAGGTTACTGTGATGATGGTGGTCTTGATTCTTTTGAAAAGAATGTAATCATGAAAATTGCAATGTCCATGATTGTAAAAAAAGGATATACTTTTAAAGAATAAACAAATATTCAGTACTTGTAGCATAATTAAGAACTCTTTGTTTCAGTTTGTAATGTATCCCCTTTGTTTCCACTTTCTGGTACTTTTCATCCTCCTCTCTCTTTGTGCATATTGGTAATAAAGATAGAAACCAAAGCATTTTCTGTGTTGCAGGAGGCAAATAGTTCTGGGCCACACCACCAGAGAGAATTGAAACCCAGGGCAAATACAAGATCAGTAGCGAAACAAACTCCATGATTGGAAGAAAAGTGTGTGTGCTTTGCATTTCATTTCCTGTGGCATTATTTTTTTCAGAGTTTACAGTACCAAATATCTTCACAAATCAATATGCTCCACAGTCAGACACCAAATTCTTAGATTAAAGCTATTTATATATTTGTTTCTTTGAAATCTATCCTACTTGTCTTTCTCTTTTACCCGTCTTCCCCCACAACTTAAAGTGGGTGACATTGATAGTAAAGTGAAAACTAAAGTCACACAGATCTTACAAGGTAGAATTCATCCATCACAGTCAGAGCATATAGAAACAGTAATAATATCTCATCTGAACTTTACAAAGGATTATAGCTGTGTTTTTGTAAATGTTTGATTCCCACACTGTTTACTTTACTATTAGGAAAAAGAGTCAGTGTGCAAACAAAACAAAAAGATGGTAGGGTATTTCAGTATTAAGGTGCTTTTAAATGAGGTTTTTATTGAACCTTTTCCCACAACATTCAAAGAATGGGAGGGGGGCAGAGTAGAAATAATGTATAATCTCTTTGGAGTTTTTCCCTCACCTCTCCTTTTCCTCCTTTCCCCCTAAACATACAATGTTTATGCAGCAGTGAAAAGTGGAATATTGTAGAGTATTGCTGAACTGATAATGCAATGAATAGAAAAGTACCCCATAAAGACAGCATGCAACAAGATAAGCTCAAATCTTTGGCAATGCCCTACTTGGTTCTGTTTCTCACTTGGAGTAGTTTAGCGCAATAAAAAGAAGCCAACAAAGAGGATTTGGGTGAGTAGTTATTGCCAAGTGGCTCAATAACCTTTACATAGATCCTGCTGTTTGTGTTAGATTAAATCAAGTGCTTCCTCTCATCTCAACAGTTATAAGAAACTTAAAAGAGTGATCTCTGCTACAACTTCAAGTGGCTGCCTATAGCATTAAGGGTTAGCTGTTCCTATACCGAACACATATTAATCTCAAATAAAGCTGCATAGAATCTTTTTCCGGTTGCAATTTTCAGATAACTTTTAAAAGAAGAATGGAGAAAAAATGTTTTCACAAAATTATACTTCTAGATTTGGGGTATTAATTAATTTAATATAAAAACATATTTACTAGGTGTGGAAATTGAATTGGAACTTCAGCATTTTCAAAGGGATAGGGCTGTTGAAAACAGGAAAGTTGAAAACAGTAGAGGGGGAGCTGGGGGTGATATGAACCTCAATATCACCACCATAGTCAAAGTTTCATGTGTCCATTAACCTGGTCTTTGCTATTAAGAGAAACTCAAATATTGATTTTGAGGGCAATTTAGATCAGAAAATTAATTTTTGCAAGAAAGCTAGAAAAATTGTGTCCACTCCAGACAGTGCTACTGATAGATGGATTTTAACTGCTTTATAGGCTGAAAAAACAAGTTATTATTCATCCTGAAATGAATAGTTGGATGCCACAGGATTCTATCCCAACCCCAGTGTTGTTCAATATCTTCGTAAATTATTTGGATGATGAGCTACAAGGCATTCTTATGAAATTCACTAATGAAAATCAAATTAGGAGGGGGTTGTTAATATCACAGGGAATAGGATCAGGATATAGGAGAGCTGGGACAAAAGAGATATTACTAGTTTAAAAAAGACCAAAGAGATATTACTAGTTTTAGTTAAAAAAAACCCACACAAACATTGTGATGAACAAATATTGTATGGGTCACTGTCAGCTTGATAACAGCACATATGAAAATAATCCATGGGTCTTTGCAGGTTACATGTTACATGTTAAATATGTTAAATATGTTAAATATGACCTAATTGAGTTATGTAGTAGGCAAAAGAGCCATTGCAACTCTAGGCTGTGTGAATAGGAGTATACTGGGAAGAATAGTATCAGTGTATTCTTCTTTGATTGAACCTTACCCATAATACTTTGTCCAGTTCTTGGCACAAGAGTTCAAGAATGACATTGACAAGGTGAAGTATGCACAGAGAAGGGTGACCAAGATGTTAAAAGTTCTGAAATCATGCTTTGTGAGGAATGTCATAGCGAGCTGGGTTATTATTATTATTTTTGAGAATTTCTTCAAAACTGAATTTTGTCCTTGTGTTGAAGGGAGTTCTCCATGCTTGGACTTGTTCTGAAAAGTTGGTATCCTAATAGTAATACACCCTTAGTGTGAAGGAAGTGTTGGGTTCAAACTGACAGGCTTGGATAGGACTTCCTTCTATACTTTGGATGAATTTTTTAATGACAAATTCCCTCAACAGTAAAAAAAAAACAAAAACCCTGAGAGTTCTGTCAAGCCATTACAACTTGGAACATTATAGGTCTTCATTTGCCAATAATATGAAGATTTTTTTTTCACTTGAAGTAGCAATGCAGTGACACAGCAGGTTAAACCACTGAGCTGCTGAACTTGCTGACCAAAAGGTTGCAGGTTCAGATCTGGGGAGTGAAGTGAGCACCCGCTGTTATCCTCAGCTTCTGCCAGCCTAGCAGTTTGAAAACATGCAAATGTGAGTAGATCAATAGGTACTGCTCTGGCAGGAAGGTAACGGCCAGGCTTTGAAGCTGCAAGCCCATTTAATGCTAATCAAGGTGGCCAATTGCACCTCAAACAGACAAGAGTTCTTTCCCCCACCCTGAGCCCTGGACAACACAGTTAAACATAATTGGCATAATGGTTTGTGTGGCTTGATGCTTTGTGCATTGTATGACTCTGGGGACCAGGGTATGGCCATACAACCCTCTGGGTGACTCTGAAGGCAAGTCACACACTCTCAGCCTCAGAAGAAGGCAGAGTTTTGGAAAAAATCTTGTCCACCCAAAAAATAGGACAGGTTTGCCTCAGGGTTGCCAGAAGTCAAAAATGACTTGAAGGCACTCAACGACAGCTCCCAGTATCAACTAAAAGGGAAAATTCATACCAAAAGCTTAGTGCATCAATGGAGCTGTGAAGTTTCTTCCTTTCTTTTTTAGAAAATATTATTCTTCAGGCAAATATATGGCTAGTAAGGAGGAGAAGGACAACCAACTACACAACAGCGTGCCCCACAACAGACGTCACTGCATGTGGGGGTGGGAGGTAAGGCCAGGATGCATGGTCCGCAGTAGGAGGGCCCAGCCAGCCTGGCCCTGCCTCCCGCATTGTCAAGCCCTACCTTCTGCATGGCCTAGCCCTGCCTCCCAGACAGGCTGGCCCCACCTCCCGCGCAGGTGGGCCCTGCCCCCTGCTTGGCTGGCCTTGGCACTGCGGCCTGCCTGGGCCTTCCTTCGCATAGGGAAGTCCCACACCACGGCGGGAAGCCCTGGGCCTGGTCACGTGGGAGGCGGGCCAGGCCACACGGTCCGTGGTGGGAGGGCCCAGCCAGCCTGGCCCTGCCTCCCATGAAGCCTACCCTGCCTCCCACACAGGCTGCTCCCCCCGCCTGGCTGGCCCCACCCCTGCCTGGCTGGCCCCGCCCCCTGCCTGGCTGGCCTTGGCGCTGCGGACTGCCTGGGCCTTATCTCGTGGAATGGAGGCCGATGCCGCGGTGGGAAGCCCCAGGCTGAAGGGGAAGGAGGCGGGGGTGACGCCATCCTCCCAGGGGGCTCGAGGGCACCCCCAGGAGGGGGCGCCACAGGCAAATGTCTATATTGTCTGGCAGTTAGACTGCCTCTGCTTCCCAAGCACAAGTAGAGAGTGTGACAAGGCACTGGGGAAAAACAGCAGTGGCTTTGGCTCAATCTCCACGTCCTCTCCCAACAATCCCTCAGCCCTGATTGGTTGAGGGGCATGGCATCATGTTTGGCTTCGCCTCCCAGTAGTGCTGGGTTGCTCTATGAATTAAAACTGTATCACAAAGAGTTACGACATTTACACAACTTACAAAAAATATCAGGCTAAAGTTTCAATTCTTATTTTTTCGACACAAAGAATGCCTGCACGTCGGATATTGTCTCTTAAGTTTGAAAATAACAAATTTGATCTGTGATGACTCATGGGCCATGTAGTCCCGTTCCTAGTACTATTGTGGCAGATGAAGAGGACAACTTGGGTTTCCCACCGTTTCAGCCAGAATTGGAGCCCTTGCACCTGCAAGATGTTTGCCCACAAGAAGTCAGCCAAACAAGCCTTGAGCAGAAATCTCCCCCGTTTTCTCGCCGGGATAATTATAATCGAGATAGAGGCGCTAGGGAGGCGAATCGCAGAAGCGCCAGAATTGCTGCCAGACAATTAGCTGATTAAGCCTGTTTCCCTTGGGAAATCTTAAGGAGTCATGCATCTGGACACAGCATGGGTTTCACTTCTTGTTCCCCAGGGAAAGTGTTCCTTGGCGGGAAGACAAGATCCTATATAGGTGTTTAACCGCAAGGGAATCCTTGCGGAGTCAATTCGTCAGCTTGGGGAGTGAGATCGTGTGTGGACTACGCTATTCCTGTTCCTTGTTTCCAGGACCTTGTTCTTGTTCCAACCCTGCCTTGTTTCCCCGGACCTTGCCACGGACCTCGCCACGGACCCTGTTCTCGTCTCTTGCTTCTTGTTGCCTTGAATCAAGCCTTGTTTGCCAAGAATCTATTTTGCTCTCCAGCCTTGTTGTCAAGCTCTATTGGACTAAAGGACCCTGTCATTTCCCCACACTTTGCTCGGCAAGTGTGTGTTTCGGTTATTGGATTATAACTTTGGACTCTAATATCTCATATTGGACATTAATTTCCTGGACTATATTTGACCTTTCCTGAAAGGTCTGCTTCTGAACTTTATTCTTCACCTGTTTTTATTGACTTTATATATTCCTTTAATAAAGATATTAGATAGATCCTGGTCTCTGCGCATGGTTATTGGTGCTCTGCAGCCTGGGTCCTGACATGATCCAACTTACAATGAGTTACAAAAATTTTGCACAGCCCTACTAATTTACTAACCATGCTGATAGGAAGTGGATTTTATTGACATGAAGCTTTTTTTTTTTTAGAAAGGAAAGTCCTACTCTTACATCTTTCTTTGCAAAAAGAAAAATAAAATAAAAAGAGGAAAAACAATCTAAAGAATTCAGTAATTATTTTGCTTTTCAAATGGGGCTTAGTGTGAACTATCCAGAGCAATCCACCCTTGAAAATCATGCAATATTTTGAATGATATATTTTTTTAAAAAACTATGCATAGTTTACAAAGTATAAACACATTTCCCTTTGTATCTATATAAAACAATAGATTAACAAATTTTAATACCTATTCAATTTTGTGTCAGAGAGAAGGCATGTGAAGAAGATACCAAATGACATAAAAACCAATATGACTTGGGGAAAAATAATAAGTGATGAGTAATATAACCATTGAAGTCTCATGAGGATGTACTGTCTGGAGAGGTTATAATTAAGACTTGTACTCTGCTATAGTAAGAAAATATGAATAGTAATAATAGATAGAAGTTATCCAAAGGTAGCTTTTGGTTTAATGTTAAGGGGAAGAACAATCTTGATGCTTGACAATGAAACCAATTATATAAAGGTGGTGGATTCTCTCTCACTGGAGGTTGTTAAACTGAAGGCAATTCTCCATGGTGATATTTAACTCTGGATTTCTGCATCAAACAGGAGATTGGACTAGGTGGCCTCCAAAGTCATCTGATTCTCTGTGACTCTAAAGTAATATACAAGATCCCTGATAAGTGTCAAAATGACTGAAAATCCCTGTGGTTGTAATGCATATTATATTGACATCTGTGAAGATAATTAAGTTCAGGTCACTGCTTTTCCATAAAACACATTGTATTCTGTCTTAGTGTATTTTCATTTCAGTGTCTGCTGTGTTGGCCAAATTAAGTTTAAAAGCTAATCTTTGAGTACTTATATTAAGCCTAGGCAATCCAGTAGTGTGGTCACTGAATACTCTTATTTCACGAATGCTTCAGGAAAACTTTGAGTGCACACTGCAACTCAATATAAATCTAAGAGATGCCCCAAAATCAGATGGAAATAAAATGGTAAAGTTTAGTGTAGTGTTTTAGTACATTCCTCTGAACTGAACTGTGATAGTGAAATTTTCAAGCAGATTAGAAAATCAGCTGTTTCCAGCATGGTGAAGATGATTTTGAAACTGCACATCATCTATCTATTAACACTTTTGGTTACTAAAATGGAAAGCACATTTAAAGACTGAAGTGGACATAAAGAGACAGCTTCTCAGGAATCTAATAACTCTGAAAAGTCATTTCTATTTTTTCACAATTCTCAAATAGACTTCATAATAGACTGCCCTTATGATCACTACGGGGCTATATAGATGGGAAAAGAGCAGGGGGAATAGATCTCTCTCAGGCTTGTCTGTTACTAGCTATAGGGTGACAGAAAAGTCTCCATGGTCAAGTGCCCAATACTGCTGTCTAACAAGACTACAAATATGTGAGAAAGGGGATAAGTGAACAGAATGAGCGGGCACCTATCTCTGCCTATGATAGCAAAGAACATGTGAGTCACTTCAATTGGCTGCTATCTCCCCTCTTGCTGAACATTATGTGACTAGGTAAGTGGAAGATATGAGAGAGAATGGTTGGTTGAGGTTTATCATTGGCTAGCCAGAAACAGATAAGTTGGGTGACTACTAGGCATGTCCGATCGATGAAAAAAAAGTTTCAGTTCTCATTTCTAAAGTAGGGGGTGCTGGTGCTTCGATATAGAAAGTATTTCCGATTTTTTCACCCAAAATTTTTGGATATTTCTGAAAATTCGTAATGATTCTAAATGTTTCTAAAATGGCGGACGCGCATGCGCAATTGTCAAAAAAAAAAGGAACCCGAGGGGGGGGGATTTTACAGGGCTCTCCCACCCTCATTTCTTGGGCTATCCTCATAAATTTGCAATGCCCTTGCAAGTTGTGCAAAGATACTTTGAAAACTAGAAATTCCCTTGCTATATTTGTAAGCAAGAAGGACACTGGAAATCAATGGTGTCTCTGGCTATGTAATCCCACAAGCCTCAACCCAATGCCTTCAATTAGAAATGGACCAGTGACCACCATGCCAAGCAATGCCCTGGCAAGGAGTGCAAAGATACTTTGAAAATTAGAAATTCCCTTGCTAAGAGAAAGAACCAGCAATAAAACCCTAACCCTTTCAGACTGGGCCCCTTCATCCTCTCTCCCCCTCAAGACACAAGGCTTGCTTGCTCTCTGTTTGCAGACCACCACCCTCTCTGCGCAAAGCCCAGCCCAGAATGGCTTGCCCGGGCTACACAATGGGCTTTTATGGCAATCTTCCACATGGACACAGAGGACCCTAGCCCCCACCTTTGCATCCATAGTGGAAGCTTCTGATTGGCTGGGGAGCGGCAGCCAGTGAGGCTGCGCTAAGTTCCCATTCAAGGTAGGTTGCAGAAACAATTTTTTAAAAAATATATTTTTAAAAATATATTTAAAAAAATTTTTTTTGGGGGGGGGGGAAATAACAAAACATTAAGAGACAATTAGAGAATGGGCCAACAATGGTTTGAATTACATTGCTGGTTACACTGTGAGACAATGTCTTGGAATGCCTATCAAAAAGCGAGAACAATCCAAAATAAATCCGATATACGATTCAAAACGATTTTTGGACATGTCTAGTGACTACATAATCATTCCAATTGCTCAGATGGTGACACAGTTTCCAAAAATGCAACTATGAGAAGATTATTTACATTACCTATTTGCCAAAAGGGGAACTGATATTTTAAGTGAGCACATCTCTACTCTATTTACAGGGACAGAAACCCCAAATTTTAGAAGTAAATCACTCAGACCACTTGAATTGGATGAATTAAACTGTTGCATGCTTTTTTTAAAAAAAAAATGTTCTCTCCATCATGAATGTGAAGAAAATTTCACATTTTGATAAATTCTAATAAAAAAGAACTGGAGTGAAATTTTGCAATTGTTACATTTGAAGTAGACTACAACCTCAAGTCAGTGATATTTTCAATTCAGTAGTATTCCCAAATACTGTTGCCTTCCATAGTTTGCAATTCTAATTACCAGATATATGGTGGCAGGTAGGTGATGTTTATTTAATAGATGCACATACATTACATTGTGTGGCTTAATACAATGAAAAATACTTCCCATGAACATACTACTGTACATTCCTAAGCATTATATCCAATGCAAAATGTTTTAAATCAACAGTATCATTAGCAGAGACCTTTACCAATCAAGCAGCAATAGCTTACTTTAAAATGTCAGACATGGCAATAAAATATTTTTATTGATAAAATTGTGAAAAAATATATAGCTAACATGAGTGATGAATGAGGGACTAACATTTTGATGCACTTCATCAAGTATAATTAAATACTGATAATCAGATTGATTATTTTTCAGCAGTGTTATCTGTGAGTCATATACTTCATCCATCAGGATATATTGCTAACTTCACATTTAAATTAAGTACATGATCTAATGATTTTTTATGAAATAAAAGTAATAATTGCTTGACACTTTCAAGAACAGAGCATAACAACAGTACTATTATAGATATCAGATTACACTTTAAATTATGATATTTAAAGATAATTTAGCCCCATGAGAAAATATTAAACATATTTAAAACAGAAAATGACAACAGTTAAACAAATGGCTGTATTTTCTTCAATCTAGATTGACTAAACAAAAACAGTAGCAAGGGCAGTGTGTTCTTAAAGATCAACTATGGGGCACAACATTGTCAGGCAGCTATCAGATAATAGATTGCCTATTTTCAGATGGTCTAAGGGCCCTTCCAGACAGACCCTTTATCCCAGGATCTGATCCCCGATTTTCTTCTTTAAACTTGATTATATGAGTCCCCCATGCCAAATAATCTGGGATAAACAGAAACCTGAGATCAGATTCTAGGATAAAGGGCCTGTCTGGAAGAGCCCTTAGAAAGAAACTTTGAAGATAAGTGATCTATATTCTGAAGTTTGAAGACTTCCAATTAACATAATAAAACTAAAACAAAATGAATTTCTTAAGATGTCATAATACAGAACACAAACGCAAAAGCCAATGATTTTAAAATATTTTGTTACTATTAATCTATAGGTTAACATATTTCATCACATAATAGTCATTTTTAATCCATTTTAATTGGAAAAAAGGTTGCAACTATTATGTTTTGAAATGAAATAGTGCCTTGTGTTTACCAGTTTCTGTTGTTTTGTTTTTGTCTTTTTTTTTGTTTTTTTTTCTTTAAAAAGCACCACCTGTCTTACCACTGAGAGAAAGGCCCATTCCACACAGTTGAATAAAATCCCACATTTTCTGCTTTGTACTGGAATACATGGAAGTGTGGATTCTGATAACCCAGTTTAAAGCAGCTCTTGTGGGATTATCTGCCTTGATATTCTGGGTTATGTGGCTGTGTGGAAGGGCCCAAAGAGGAGGAAGGAGGGAGGACTCTGTGTCTGTTTAAACTGTCTTTGAGGAGAGCTATTGTGTGTGTATTTTGTTTAAAACTACCTGTGATTATTATGTGAAGAAATGATAAAACACAGATTTTGGGAATGGGGGGGGGGTACAAGGATCATGTGGTGGTGACTATTATGTGGTGAAATACAGCAGTTTTCTTTAATAAGAGTAGAGAAAAGAGAATTGAGAAATAGAAGAAAGGGAATTAAGTTTAGAATAGTGTTTGTTTCCATTCTCTAGGAATATATATATATATATATATATATATATATATATATATATATTCATGTACTGATGTTTGAAATTAGGATAGATTTTTTAATGCTTTCATGGTAAGATAATAGAAATGTACTGTATTGTTAGAAACTTTACACAGCTGAACCACTTTTTTTAGATTAATTATTTTGTGTGGCTAGTTGATTTAAAATATTTTAAGTTTGCTGTAAGTTCATGCTGATAAGACTTTTTCCAAACCTTTCAAGCCAAACTCTTAGATGAAGACATATTTATGATTCTAGACAAGATGCTTTTCTGCATAACACCAACATTAACTTGAGATAGGAATATCTATGACCTTTTGAATGCTTGAAGGAAGATTTAAAGAGACACTTCTGAGGGAACAGAAAACACATAAATCAATTATATGTTTGATACAATGATAACTTCAGGCAGAACAAATTTTAAGTTACATAAAGTTTAAATTAGATAGTTAATGAAAGAACCAATAGGCTGGCAGGGGAAAAGTCCATGAGGAATTGGAGCTAAAGATATGAGGGAATTTCTGGAGGGAGGAGTCACTTCTAACTTCTAACTTTTTCTCCAGTTTTTCCTTCTCCCTTCTGTCTGGAATTCATAGATTTTTTAAAAGATGAAATCAAGAAATTAACTCATTTTTGACTGATTCTGAAACTTCTCTTTAAAATAAAAGAACCATTTTCAGATACCTGGGGCACAAGAATGTAGATTTTTTTCTCTTTCATTCATATCTTTCTACTTTTGTATGTGGTTTTCTTCCCAAATTCTTCCATTTCTTAGGATGAAATCAGTTCTTATAAGAAGAAATCAAGAAATTAACTTTTTCATAATTCTTCCATCTTTTAATCTCATTGTAGAAAGAAAAAGTGGTGTATAAATAAATATAAACATAAATAATATCTAATTTTCATATACCTGAAGAGAAGTACACATATAATTTTCATTTTAAGTTCCTTTTAAATTGTTAATCATATGTTTGTTTTTGCTAAGCCTATAGAGAATTGATCCCAAAATGAATGAGATATGTGGGAGCCAATCAGACTAGGCAATTTCAGAAAGTTTTTTCCCTTATTAATTGCTGTTTTAAATTGTTAGAATAGAAAGTGATTCTTTTTTTGGTGTCGCTTTTACTTTGACTCATATATTATGGTTGTAACTTTTTTCGTGTCAGGAGCGACTTGAGAAACTGCAAGTCACTTCTGGTATGAGAGAATTGGCCATCTGCAAGGACATTGTCCCGGGGAATGCCCCAATGTTTTGATGTTTTACCATCCTTATGCGTTGTAACTGGACACACTGTATATAATCTTTGGCCATGTAATAACACAATACCAAATTCTCCTCCAATGTATCAACCAGGCTTAAGAGCAATGCTGAACATGATTCATGGTTGGGACAGCCTGGCCTGCAACTTATGTATATACCAAGGTCCCTACGATTGGTAGTTAGGATTTTTTAGTAGAACTAAGCTGCATTTGGGGGGGGGGGGGGAAGCAGGATGGCTTTTTTTTAAAATGTGTGCTCTTATAGCAAGCTTCGTTGGACTGAGCAGTTGCATTTTGCAACTTACTTCCCTGGTAATTACTTACTGAATCTTACTAAGCCTAGTTGTAAACCATCTTAGGTCACATCTAGCAAACTTTTGTTTTGTCTAAGCCACATTGAGCTTATAGGTCTTTTCAGAACTACACTTCATTGGATCTAGTTAGGTAGGCCTCCCTCAGCAAGTCTTGTGCTTTTCAGTTTTTGTCTGGTCCCCAAAGTAGGCTTTTCTTGAAACATCATTTGATAATAGTAGCCTACTGTTTTGAGGAAAGGGGCCATTAGGCCTTACAGGTCTCACTAAGCCATATCATGGTTTACACTTGGCTTGTGTGTACCATTACCCTTTCTTCATATAGTTCAGGAAGCCCAAGGGATAAATGTTAAGCCAGTTTCCAATAAATAGATTAAGGCCCCATCTACACTGCCGTTATAATACAGATTGAACTGCATTATATGGTCAGTGTAGGCTCATATAATGCAGTTTAGTTATGCTGGCAGTTTGGGAATCAGTACATACAGCTGGAACCTCTGCAAATTCAAATATGGGTGTTTGATTTGTAAGGAATAATACATATTACTTTAGTAATTGCCTAAAAGGAAGGGGCCCAAGTTGGTCTAGGGATCAATCAGGTAAGAAAAAAACAAGGGGGGGGGGGGGGTGGGCTTTTGTACCTCTAAAAGGATCTGAGCCTAATTAGACTGGTCAGTCTGAATGTAATGTGGCACATTTACCCAGATTGTGAAACAGCATATTAGTTGAGGAAGGAATTTAGAGATTTTTAAAATATGATTTCTGCAACTCCATAAATCTTTTTAAAATATGGTTTAGAGGATGTCATTAGAGATAAAATCTGTAAGGAAGTGTCAAAGGTTCCATCCACTCACCCTATGTCTAACCTGAAGGTGTCGCTCCTTGGGGTCATTTCCAAGTAAGGGACTTGTGAATATAAGTGTTGGAATCACAGATGCCTTAAAGGGCCAGACTTAAAAGTGTCTTCAAAACAGAGTTTATTGAAACAAAAGGAAAAGGACGCAGGGATACTTAAATGCAATTTCACTGGTCAAAAACTCAAAAACCCAAACTAGAACTGGTCCAAAAGGTAAACAGAAATGTAATCCAGATTAACTAGATGCAAAAGCAACAAGTCAAACAAAGTGCTCTAAGGCAAAACAAAAAGGCACAGTACACAAATGGTTAACAGAGGGAGTTGAAAGAAGAGAAGCGTCATCAGCCGAAGTCCAAGGTCGAAGCAGGAGGAATCCAAAGCAGCATTGCTCCAGTGGCCGCAGAAGCAGCGCCTTTAGCCAAACCGGTTCAGGTCCAAATTGCAGATCCGAATCCAACACTGAACATGAAACAGGCAGCAACAAGACTATAAGAAACTTTCCCAATACACAGCATCCAGCACATGAACGCAATCAACACCTTGCCTTCTGCAAAGACCCCTCATCCCTGAACCCACTTTTATCTACAGACCATCATCAGAAGATGAACTGACCACCGCCCCATCACCATCCCCCGCAGCTGCTCCCAGCTCTTCATGTGAATGCCCTTGACTCTCCCTCCAATTCCTCCATCTCCTGTCAAGACTTAGATCCCCCCAAGAATCAGTTGGATCCCCTGATTGCCAGTCTTCACTCCCAGAGAACCCCATAAAGGTATCACTAGTTGTTAGTGCCTCACAAATAGCTTGCACTTCTCTTATCTTAGTCCAATCCATGGTGTCTCCTTCTTCTCCTTCACTCATTGACCCATCAACCCCAAAGAATCCCTCAAACGACTCCTCATCTGTAGATGCTGTAAGTATGTCTGGATCCTCTTTCTCTGCTGGTCATCATCAGATTCCTGCTCCCGAGTAACCCTTTTTCTTCTTCTGACACCCATACTACTGTTTGTAACGTTACTCACAGGCTCTACTACAACAATAAGTTTATTCATCATTTGTGTTTCCCTAAAAGGAAGTTGATTAATGACATGACTCATGCTCAAGTTTGCATAATACACTATATGTCCTTTTACACAGCAGTGCAGGAAAGTATGTAGGAATGGGCTTGATGGCGAATTGCTAAGAATGTGGCATTAAATCACTATTTTGCTTTCTCTGTGTTAATTTCTAGTTGTTCGGTTTTTCTTTTGATATATGGAATGGGCTCTTGGTGTGGGGTGTGCACTGTCATGTTCAGCTTTAGAAAATTGTAATATGTAGTGTTCTTGGGTAGGTCTTTCATGTGAAGTCAGGCCAGAGTAGTATGATTCATTACCTCAATGATTATTATTTTTGCTTCTTGGACTAGCACAAGGAGTGCAATGTGGTTCTCTTATGCAGGGATTTGTTTTACTGATTGAGGAACTGAAGGCACCTTTAGTACATGAGAAAACAGAGCACCCTAGTACTCAGTTTTGTTAGATATTGAGATTGATACCATAGCACAGTATTGCAGACTCTTGCAGTGAAGCTTAGTTATTTGAATACTAGATTGTCTATATTCTTAACAAAGACACCCATAGGGAGTTTCAAGTTCAGGCCATTTGAACTTTGTCTGCAGGGTTGTATCTCTTGACTGAGCCTTTGTGACACCATTTAAACATATTTTTCCAGAAAATATGTGATTTTAAAGTATTCCACATATTCAGGTCCGTGTCCTTTAATTCAGTGAAACAGAGGTAAGTAGGGGATTATTTTGTTGAATTTAAGAGGATATCTCAGGGCTTGTCCACACAGCCATATTACCCAGAATATCAAGACAGAAAATGTTGTGACTGCGCCTTCGGGGATTATGGTTGATGGTGATGGGATTCGAAGAGGAAGAAAAAACCCTCGTGATGAGGGTTCACTGGAGGAGTTGCGCAGGAAGCGACTTAGAGAGCTATATGGGGGATCTTCTGAGGAAGATTCAGATGGGGAGTTTGGGGAAATGGATGCTGAAGAACAGGTGGTGGCTGGAGAAGTGGGCACTGAATGGGCACAGCCACCGGAGATGTCTGGGGATTTGGGGCCTATGGATACTACTGAACCTGGGGTTTCTGCAGGAGCTGATCCCACTTGGGATGCTTGGAGAAGGGAGGATGGTTCTTTAAGTGTTCATGGGACTAAGTGTGGGCAGGATGATTGGGACTCCGATGAATTGCTAGGTACTCCGGATCCACGAGCTCTAGCTGTGTGGAGTTCGGACTCTGAGTAGATTTGGGACACCTGGTGTTTGGGTGTGAGTGTTTGGTCACCCAGGAGGAAGGGGAATAAAATGGGAATGTTTGGCCATTGCACTTTGCGTGTGGCAAGGTGTTGCTGAGGCGCCATTGGGATCTCTGTGTTTCCGTGAAGACTGGACTTGGACTGTGATTCGGATGTAAGTTATCTGGGACTGCTCTGCAGCAGAGGGATGGAACTGTGTGGGTTTCCCTGGACTGCATTCTGATTACTATTTCTAGCTGCTGATACCATCTGGCTTGGCTCTTGCTGTGTCTTATCGTGGACCTGGTTTGGATGACTGCACCCTCTTCGGACTTTGGATTGAATTTATTTATTTATTTATTACAATATTTATATCCCGCCCTTCTCACCCAACAGGGGACTCAGGGCGGCTTACAATAAAACAGACATATAAAAAACAGTACAATACACTATAAATCAGTTAAAAATTAAGTTACATAAACATTCATAAAATGCATTTATAAAATATAGATAGGCGTGTACAAGTTTAAAAGACTGGGTCTGTCAATTGAGTTCCAGCATACATAATAGTAATTAATGCTGCTGATTCTTATTCGAAAGCCTGGCCCCACAACCAAGTTTTTACCTTCCTATGGAAGGATAGGAGGGAGGGAGCCTGCCTGATTTCAATGGGGAGGGCGTTCCATAGGCGGGGAGCCACTACTGAAAAGACCCTGTCTCTCGTCCCCGCCAGCCGCACCTGTGAGGCTGACGGGACCGTGAGCAGGGCCTCATCCGATGATCTTAAGCTTCGAGGTGGGTCATAGCGGGAGACACGTTTGGACAGATAAGCTGGGCCGGAACCATTTAGAGCTTTATAGGCTAAAGCCAGCACCTTGAATTGTGCTCGGTAGCTAATCGGCAGCCAGTGGAGCTGACGTAACAGAGGAGTGGTATGCTCCCTGTACGCCGCTCCAGTTATTAACCTGGCAGCCTCCCGTTGGACTAACTGAAGCTTCCGAACAGTCTTCAAAGGCAGCCCCACGTAGAGTGTGTTGCAGTAGTCTAAACGGGATGTAACAAGGGCGTGGACCACCGTGGCCAAGTCTGGCTTCCCAAGGTACGGTCGCAGCTGGCGCACAAGTTTTAATTGTGCGAAGGCTCCCCTAGCCACCACTGAGACCTGGGGCTCCAGGCTCAACGATGAGTCCAGGATCACCCCCAGACTGCGCACCTGCGCCTTCAGGGGGAGTGTGACCCCATCCAGCACAGGCTGTAACCCTATACCCTGTTCAGCCTTCCGACTGACCAGGAGGACCTCTGTCTTGTCTGGATTCAATTTCAATTTGTTAGCCCTCATCCAGTCCGACACAGCGGCCAGACACCGGTTCAGGACCTGAACAGCCTCCTTAGTGACAGGTGGGAAGGAGTGACAGAGCTGGACATCATCTGCGTACAGATGACACCGGACCCCGAAACTCCTGATGATCTCTCCCAGCGGCTTCATGTAGATGTTAAACAACATGGGAGACAATACAGAGCCCTGCGGGACCCCACAAGTCAACGGTTGTGGGGCCGAGCAGGCGTCCCCCAATGACACCATCTGGGACCGACCCTCCAGGAATGAGTGGAGCCACTGCAGGACAGTACCTTCAAGTCCCATTCCCGCGAGGCGTCCCAGAAGGATACCGTGATCGACGGTATCGAAGGCCGCTGAGAGGTCCAGCAGAACCAGCAGGGACACACTCCCCCTGTCCAGTTCCCGGCGAAGATCATCGACTAAGGCGACCAAGGCTGTCTCGGTACCATGTCCCAGCCTGAAGCCAGACTGTGCCGGATCCAGAAAATCAGTGTCAACCAAGAATCCCTGGAGCTGCGAAGCAACCCCATGTTCCAAGACCTTGCCCAAATAGGGGAGATTGGAAATAGGCCGAAAGTTTCCGAATTGAGTGAGATCCAATGATGGCTTTTTCAACAGCGGCTTGATCACAGCCATTTTTAGGCTCGCTGGAAACTTGCCCTCCTGAAGGTTTGAATTTGACCTGGCTTCTGTCTACGCCCTCTGACTGACGACTACTCCCGGCTTCTGACTTCTGGTTTGCCTTTCGGAATTTGCTGCTGCCTCCTGACCTGACCTTGGATTCTCCTGACGATGGCTATTCATCATCCCTTTGAAGCTTTCGGCTTTATCTGCACCGTGGAAGCAGTTTTATTGCTCTTCTAGTTTGTTTGTTTTCAAGCCAGTTTGCTGTTTTTCTTTTGGGAACTGTCCCTTTAAATCTGCAGAGCCTGCTGTCTGTTTTCAGAAACGGTTTGAAGCCAAAAGAGGCTTTTGCACTTTCAGTTTTACTCTGCAGCTTTTGGAAGGTTTCAAGCCTTCGTTTAGTTTGCATAAGCTGAATTGAAGCATCTTTTAGTTTTTATTGAATGCCAGCATGGGAAAATAGTGTGGCTTGTTTTTGAGTTATTTTTGTCCAAACTACTCTTGAAACACTGATAAGTGAAGTGTTTCAAGGATACTTTCTGTGTTTATGTTATTTTTGGCTTATCTTCAGAATAAACTCTGTTTTGTTTGTTAACTAGCGTCTGACTCTTGACAGAAAATCCCACAATATCTGACTTGAACTGGGTTATCAGAGTCCACACTGCCATATATTTTAGTTCAAAGCAGAAAATGTGGGATTTTATTCAGTTGAGTGTAAGGGATCTAAGTGGTTAGCCTTGGATAACTCATGACAAGATTATGTTCTCCTAGTTTATATCAGTTGAGGATCCTTACAGAACTTGGTTCTATTTACAGTGAAAAGTCAGTTAAATGTCGGTATTGCAGGTTGCAATATGACTGGGATGTAATTGTTTACATTTCACAGAATATGCTTTATTTGTCAGAATCGAAGACTTACAAAAATATGAAACATAATTTTTCCAGAGTTTTCAAAGTTCCTTTTTTAATTGGTTTAATCAACTGAATATACATGTCACAAAAATTGAGTAACCCAGGCTTAATGTTTTCTGATGACCCTAATTTGTGTTATGATAATGAAGAAACTGTAAATTTACTTCCACACTGAAAAGAAAAAATATATCATACAACCCCAGTTAATTCATTGAGCAGAATTTCAAAGTTTCTATTATATTTACAGCCTGTAGCCCTAAAGTCTAGTCAACTATATTTATAATAAGAGGTTAGTTTAACTAGTGAAAGTATCATCTCTGAAAAGTATCACCTGTTTAATGGAGTTATAACCCTTTAAAGTCAATTTAAATATTCTAGAAACATTACCTTTGTCTAGTAAAAAATGACAACATTCACATTTATCTAAACTTTGGTCTTTGTAAATATGCCTCCTTAGCTCAATGGTACCATTTTCACCACCAAATATACAGGCGGTGTAATCTGTTTTGAGTAGCTACCATTTAAATAAACCCTTGATAGATAAAATTAAAGGTAAAGCTTTTCACTTTACATTAAGTTTAGTTGTATCTGACTCTGGGGGTTGCTGCTCATCTCCATTTCTAAACCAAAGAACCGGCATTGTCAGTAACACCTCCAAGGTCATGTGGCTGGCAGAGCGGTACCTGTTAATCTACTCACATTTGCATGTTTTCAAACTGCTAGGTTGTGAGAAGCTGGGGCTAACAGCGGGAGCTCACCTTGCTCCCCGGATTCAACCTGCTGACTTTTCGATCAGCAAGTTCAGCAGCATAGATAGATAGATAGACAGACAGATGTCTATAGATATAATCCATTTCATCTATTTATGTCAGGTGAACTGTAGAAAGGGAGAAATCTATCCATTCCTTATCTGCAGGCTGGTTCTTATGAAAAGTTTTTTCTCTACATTCTTTTTTCTGGCAAAAAGAAAAAAATTTATATGGGGTCTGAGAAGGCATATAAAATGGGTTTCCAGCAACTACATGTGATTTTTACAGTTTTACATTTTTTTAAAAAAAAAACAACGATACAGCTTCTTGTTTGAGCCATTATGGTTTTTGCTGAGCCTGTATTTCATTAACCAAACCTAGGCGGCTATCTCAGGCAGTAGTTGAGGGATTCAGAGTGTTCACAGCTGTTTAAGAATGTATGTCTTTGGAAAGGTGAAAGGGATGGGGCACTACAAAACCAAAGTATGAAACCATGTCAGGAGAGATCTAAAAAGGTGTCTTTTATTTGCTGTTGGCGCACTTTTTATTTGTTTCCATGCCAACACCAGCAGAGATGAATAATCTGTATTTTACTGGTGGTTTGACATTTGCCTGACAGATTTGATAACCTGTGAAGGGAAGAGGGAAGGTGGGTGGATAGCACTGGGTGTTGGCAGGCAAATTGAAAAGAAGAGCAATTTGTCATACTGCCCAATTTTTCTTCTCATCGTTCCCCAATTGAATGCTCCTGGTTACAATACCAGCATGTTCTTGGGGATGGATGGAAATTTTTGCAAATGTTGTTCTCAAATTAAAGCAAACACATTTTACCATTTGTCTCTATGCTAAGAGGACTATTTACAATTCAGAAACTGTTCTACAAAATGCATGCACAGGCAGACATGTTCACATACATGGATTTTTGTGTGCATAAAATGGCATTATTTTTGGTGCAAAGAACATGTTATGTACCCAGCAAATGGCACAGAAAAATGCAGAAAAGGTTTCAAACTACAGTAGATTCTCACTTATCCAACATTCGCTTATCCAACATTCTGGATTATGCAACGCATTTTTGTAGTCAATGTTTTCAATATATCATGATATTTTGGTGCTAAATTCATAAATACAGTAAGTACTACATAGCATTACTGCGTATTGAACTACCTTTTCTGCCAAATTTGTTGTATAACATGATGTTTTGGTGCTTAATTTGTAAAATCATAACCTAATTTGATGTTTAATAGGCTTTTCCTTAATGCCTCCTTATTATCCAACATATTCGCTTATCCAATATGCTGCCGGCCTGTTTATGTTGGATAAGTGAGACTCTACTGTATGTAAATAGTATGTGTTCAGGATACTTCTCATCAGGGTTTCCTAATAGTTGATATCCTCCTTTTTCAGCTATAATGCATATATTGTTTTAATATTCTTTCCATCCGTACTCTTTGATGTATTAGTGTTGACGCTGAAAGCCAGGTCAGTATATAATTAATCTTCTTCCATGCATTGTTTAATTATGAGTGAGGACAATAACTTGATATGCATGACTGAGATCAAAATGAACAAATAGGAGGAAAGCAGCTCTCCTAGCTATCGTTCCTTGCTTTATTTGAAACAACATGATCAAAGACTTGAGAACTGGGAATGAAAAATAACATCTCCCTCTCTAAGTTTCCTTTCTGCTTCAGTTCAGGGCTTCTTTTTCAGATTTTCTAGATGTCAGTCTGAACATGGGGCCGGGCTGTGGCGCAGGCTGGTTAGCAGCCAGCTGTAATCACTCTGACCAAGAGGTCATGAGTTCGAAGCCAGCCCGTGTCGGGGTGAGCAGCCAACAATTAAAAAATAAAATATACCCCTGCTTGTTGCTGACCACCATCCAACCACCGATGGAATGAGGAAGTTGCTGTTGTAGTGGATGATGAAGCAGCTGCTCCCCCTGTGGCCAGAATCAAGCATACCCTCAGGAAGTTGGAAGCTGGATAAGGTTTAAATTGCCTCTGCATCTGTCTCTGTTCTATGTTATATGGTATTGAATGTTTGCCTTATATGTGTAAAATGTGATCCACCCTGAGTCCCCTTCGGGGTGAGAAGGGTGGAATATAAATACCGTAAATAAATAAATAAATAAATAAATGAAGTGAGCAACCATGTAGAGTGTGTGGTGCTCAATTGCCTTTACATGCTCATCTTTTATGTCTTAATAGTATAATTTCCAGAGGCAGCTATAACCAGATGAGGACCCAGTGTTTGTAAAGTGTTTCACACACATGTAGTATTAGCTACTTCACATATAAAGCAAATAAGCTCTCCGGTTATTCAGCTATTCAGATCTACTAGTTTTCATTATTGGTTCTCACACTTCTCTTTGAGATCATGTTCAGATAGAACTACGAATAATTGTGTTTAAATACTAAAATCATTCCTCAGCAGCTTAAAATGTGTAAAAGCAGATGTTCTCCTCCTCCTCCATAAGGCCAAACATTATCTTTCTCTTTACTAGATTTTTTTGTGTATTTTTAAACTACAGACACGATATCCTAACCTCATTACCAAGAAAAATACTGAAATGAATGTTTCCAAGTATCTTGATGAATTAATGCCAAACAAATCTTACATCTCCACCTTGTCATGGAACTGAAATGTATACAGTGTGGCCTAATTCCAGTTATGAGTTGGTAAACTAATTTTCAAATAATTCTAAAACCATTTCCCCACAGCAAGAATTAATATAACCAAAGTAATGTTTTAATCATCCAACATGATCTATCACAACAGTGTTAAGAGTAGTTGTGACTGTTACACTGTCTTTAACTCCTGCTGACATGACACATGCCATTATAAAGCAATGTTTGCATTCAGCCTAAGCTCTCTTTTTGCCAACTCCTGCTCATTATTTGCTGTCCTCTAAGACTCATGTTTTTTGCTCTCAAAGTTTAAAGAAGAGGTGTATATAACCTGAAGGACAACTCCCAATATTTAAGAGTAAAGCAAAACAGAATAAACAAATATAAAATTGACAATTGATTTAATGAGAGTTATAATTTTGCCTTCAGCCTAGTGAGTAGTATGACATTTACTCTTTATTTAAACTCATATTTACAGAATTTGCATTCAGAGCAATATATATTTTACATGGAAGATGGAAACGAATGTGAAATCCAGAGTAAATTATCTGAATTAGTACCACGTTTAGTTTAAACTTGCAAACAGATATACAGAAATGGGAGAATGCAGGCCACTACCTGATTCGGCAATACAGTAGAGGTGGAAATAATATTTGAAAATATTCAATAAATGGTAAAACAACAACAACAACAACAACAACATGTTTTTGAGTTTGGAGCAATCCTGGTGAGAAAAACCCTAGCCTAAAAGCAATCTTCATAGTTTGGAGCTTCTTTGGTACAAAATTCACATGTGATTGTTTTGCACAGAAAGCAACATTTTTTGGACAGGAAACATAATGAAAATAATATTTCAATACAGAAATGTTAATTTATGCACAGAAAAATGTTTTTCCATGCAAGAAATGCTACATTGAGTATTTATTCTATATAAAATTCACACACAGTTAATATTCATAGAAAAGTAATTTTCTGTAAGAATTATGTCTGTTTATTAGACATGTGCATAATTTTTGGAAGTTTTGTAAGTCAGAAGGAAATACAGAAGTTTTGTACATCCAAAGTGATAACGGATGCGTTTGCATGGCCCACACCAAAAACTTTTGAATCAAAACTTATCCAATGCATTTTGGTTTGTATTTTGTAAATCTCAGAAGGCTCCCTCCCAAAATCACCTTGATCTTCATATTCCTGGCAACCAAGCAAGCAAAGTAAAGTAAAGAAAGCTTCCATTCCTCTGTAAATTAATGGCCTCTCGCAATTAGGAGTGGGAAAGGAAGGAGCAGAGTTTGCTGGGAAAAGCACAGAAATCTGGGAAATGTAGTTTGGGAAAGGAGGAGCCTATGCCAGAGAATTCAAAAGGCCCTGTCCTAAACTATATTTCTCAGAATGCATCAGCAGCAGAAAGCCCCAATCAGGAGAGCAGAGAGAGATTTGTCCCTCTGTTGCAGCAGCCAGCCAGAGTTCCAATACATTGTTGAATCTGCAACGAGGAGGACTGACTGATACTTCTGTTATGCAAATGTCTGTGCTGGGCTTGAAAGGAATCCTTAAATGGATGACTCTTGGGGATCCATTCCAACTCAATAGGGGAAGCATATTAATGTATAGAAGTTGGATGGCCATCTATCAGGAGAGTTTGGATAGTGCCCTTCTTCCTGAAAGAGTGATTTTATGGGGTGTTATGAATTAGTCTCCTGTTTTAATATTGATTAATGTCGATTCATGTCGATTTTATCGATTGTTTTACTGATAATTGAGGTTTTATTGGTATAATTGTTTTATTGTTGTATCATTGATATTTGATTGTTTTATCGGGCTAGGCCCCATGTAAGCCGCCCCGAGTCCCTTCGGGGAGATGGGGCGGGGTATAAAAATAAAGTTATTATTATTATTGTTGTTGTTGTTGTTATTATTATTAGGGGGTTGGAATAGATGGCCCTAGAGGGTCCCCTCCAACTCAATAGGGGACACATAGTAATTAGTTTAGAGGCTGGATGGCCATCTGTTGGGGGTGCTTTAATTATATATTTACTATGATGTTTGTTTCTGGGTTATAAATGTAAATTCCTAATTGTTCTATCATAGAAACATGAGGAAAGTTTATTAAACTGCAAAAACTTTTTCTATGTGGAAGGAACATCGCGCTATAGCATAGTTTGCTTTGTTGTGTCTCCACCAAAACCAAGTTTCTAGAGTAGAACAACTACTTTCAATGTAATGACTATGCCATTAAACAGGAAAACTAGGAAAATATTTTCTTTATTACTAAAAATGATGTTTATAAAAACAACGTTTAGATGACCTTATCAAGCCCCAGAGAAAGGGGGCAGAGATTTAAGCCAACCCTCCCACTAAGCTCCATCACATTTTTGGGTGAAGGAGGCTATTCTGTATCATGTCCTAAATTGCACATTTTAGGAATAGCATTCATTTAAATTACCCTACGTTGTGCAGGGACATGGAGAATTCATTGCAAAGCTCTAGAAGCAAATGATAAGCTTAATAACCTTCATTTATTTATTCATATCATCACTTCTCACTACCCAAGCCCTGAAGCAGGCACCAAAGGACTCCAGTTTTGAGAATTTTCAGTTTTATTGAGTTTGTACACACACAAAAGCAGAGAGGACTCTTGCTATGCATTATCATATCAAGACCTCAGCAGATGTGAGCTAAGACTCTACTTCGCTTATGCATTTTTCAGAAGCCTAGATAAAGAGGTAAAGTCTTCTTTCACAAATATAATGAGATTCAAATAATAAAGGGATCAGCAAATTAACTTCCTACTGGTGTTTTTATCGTTTTCCA
The DNA here is from genome assembly GCF_035594765.1 of Anolis carolinensis. NCBI lineage: Eukaryota > Metazoa > Chordata > Lepidosauria > Squamata > Anolidae > Anolis > Anolis carolinensis. Next base: position 148,357,998 of record NC_085843.1, read on the forward strand.
TATATTTTCCAAGATGAATTATAAATAAGAAATATTCTTTTCCCTTCCTCAGTCTTCTTTGTGTTAAAATAATGGTGAGAATGACAGGACTGAGGTTTGGCAAACCTCGGGGAGTCTGCTGCTGGGCCTTCACTTTTCCAGACTTCACCACAAGTGAGAATACTTTCCTCAAAACATCTTGCTAGCACAGAAACCTTGTCTCAGATGAGTTCCCTGGATATGATAAAGGACAACAGTTGAGTTCTGTTTCTTCTTCAAATCCAATCTTCAGCATAGGCAAGAATTGATTAGAAGTTGCAGGACAGTAGTGATTTGAACACTGAACTATGCCTCTTCAGACTAGGGTTCAAATCCTTATTCAACTACAGAAACCCACTGGTTGATCCTGGGAAAATCATATTCTGCCAGCCCCAAAGGAAATCCTCTGGAATCTTGCCAAGAAAGCTCTGCAATAAGCCTGCTTTAGGATTTCCTTAAGTTTGAAATTATTTGACGGTGCAAAACAACAATTACAACAGGCATATTTATTCATTTAGATGCCCAATGCCTCGGGCCATACATTATTCACAAAACACACTGAGACCCACATATTAAAATTTCATTTTTGTTGGCCGGCCAGAATCCTAAAATAACACACAAAACAGCCCTTTTCCTATTCAAAGCAACACAGCTGAGAATTGCATATTTGGAATCAATTGGGGTAAACTGTGGAGGTGATGCAGATATTTGACCTGAACAGGATCTTGTTAACAGCTTGTTTATTTTAACTTCTTTTTTACTGCGGGTTGTATGTTGGTTGTATGTCTATGTGTTAAATGTTTTGATATGGGATAATCAATAAAATGTGATTTGATTTAGATGCACACTAATGAAAAAAATATAGCTTCCCTCTCCCAATGAAGTGAAATTGTAAATAAGAGTTCCCTCATTTGTTTGTTTGTTAGTTTGGTTTGCATTGGGGAAAGATATTTGAAGATCTATATTTGCAACACATTTTTGTTTGTGCCCATGCACACGTTTGCACACAGAAAAACAGCATCACAAATTTTCTCATAAAGTTTCCTGATTATTTTTATTGAAAAAAAACTACTCCTCTGACAGTATTTGTTAAAATGGGAATGAACTGTCTTTATGTTTGAAGACACCTTTTCTCGAAAACAATGAGAATACTTGCAAATGGTTATTACATCTCTAAGGAGCTGCTGCCTATTCTTCTCACTGTAGAGCACTTGCCCTGATGAACTGAAAAACAAATGTGTATATAGATAGCAGTCTTGAGTCATGCTGGTCCTGAAAATATTTTAGTGGCACACCTAAAAACCATAATCTCTGAAGAGGCATTTCTGATTAACTACAGTTCAACGATATAAATGTTTCCCTGATTTCATTGAAATGAAGTAAGCTCCCATATGATTCTATGTTTCTAAATAAAAACCTTTGACAAATAAAGAAGAATACCATTGTAGCATTTCTTTCTCCAAATAACTTTAGGTGTCTAAATTTCCTGGGCATGAATTCTTTTTATTAGAAAGCATTTCATATTTCAGAAATGATCATGGTGGTGAAAATATAACAAAAGCATGTGAAGAGTAATGTTTTTCTATGAACCTCAGTGACAGATGTTATACTTCTTAAGCTTCAGCATCAGATCAAGTATGATCGGCCAATTGTCTCAGAACAAAAGATGTAGGCTTTTAAGAAACACAAAGGACACACTTTTCAACTGCTCTCCTTTCATGGTGACTGCAGTGGAAGGAACAGAAGTGAGATAAAACTAAAATACAGATGACTTTTTCCTACTGTGATGGGTCTGAGTTTTCAGTGCATATACATTTGGACCTAGAAACACCCATTAGCTGCTACAATGCCACTTATCTTCAGTAGCTGTTAAAATGGGGAGTTCACTTCTGTGAATGCCTTGGTTTCACTGGAAATGTTTTTCTGTTCGCTTTTAAAGTGCTTCTTTAAACTTTGGCTAGTACAGTGGAAGAAACAGTTATTCTCAGATTTTATGATTATTATATGCAATGTCTTTAATTAAGTGGTACACAATAAACAGCCTGAGATTTAATTGTTTCTAGATCTGATAGAAAGAAAATGTCTCATTTTCAGTTAATGGCTAATCAGATGTTGAGAATGTCTTTGAAACTGAAATGTTAGCTTTTTACAATTATTGCAATAGTGTAACTAGTTGAGCATTTGTTGCATTTTTATAGGAAGAAGGAGTACAGAAATATCATGATTCACACTTTTGTCTCTAGATTGGTGTTTCTGTCGAAGCTCTATTCAATTTCTATAGTACAGGTGTGGTCAGCTGGTTTATGTAATTAATTCATTTTGTGGAGTCACAAAACAACAGTGCTGGACACTAGTTATTATAGACAACCTCCAAACCATAAAAAGAAACGCAACATAGATAAAAACAAATGATACCAAGGCCAGTATAAAGTATTTGCCTTTCCATTTCCTTCCTAATCCATAACTTGACCTTTTTATTACTTAGTTCAAAATGACAAGGACCTGTTTATCATCCTTGTCAAATCTCTCTCTTCCCTCTCTCTCAATTGAACTAACATATATGGCTGCTTCTTTAGAGTTTCCTCACATATTGAAACCTGACACATATTGGTTTCCTCACACTAGCCAACACACATTTTGGTGCCTCAAATGTTAGACCTATTTCGGGTGTGTTTGACTTGTTGATTCCAAAAATGACACTAATTTTCCCCTGTCAGCTCTAGTTATTGAGATACAGGCCATTGACCAGATGCTATCTGCTTGCCCATAGAAAACTATAATAGCCATATCTTAAAACTAGAGTTGATGCAGTCTATCCAAAGCAATTTCCTGTGCCCCAAGTAACCCCAGAAACAGGCCTAAAAACCAAGACACCAAGAACAAAAATGCGGGGGGGGGGGGGAACTGTCTAATTGGTAGGGTCACATCTACACTGAACACTTAGGTCAATTTCAAACCAGCATAGAAGAAAGCGGTTTTGCTGTAAAAATGATTAGATTGTAAAACCTGGAACCCATTTGAGGCCTATATGATGATTATACATGCTTCAGAGGCTGGCCTTGAACTGATTCCAGGACCCACAGTATCTACAGCCATGAAGAATGCCCGGTGTGTGTGTTTTAGCTGCTCCCTCTGGAATGTGTATGTGTGCTCAGGCCCTGCCTATCTCCGTGATTGCATCTCCCCCTACAAAATAGCATGGGCATTAAGATCTGCCGGGGAGACCCTCCTCTCGCTTCCACCATTGTCACAAGCACTGTTGGTGGGGACAAGGGAGAGGGCCTTTTCGGTGGTGGCTCCCTGGCTCTGGAACTCCTTTCCCAGAGAAATCAGACAAGCCGCTTCCCTGTCTTCCTTCTGCAAGGAATTAAAAACTTGATGGTTCCTGCAGATCTTTGAGCAGGATTAATCCTTGGCCCTTCCTTTTGACCCAGCTCAGCACTTTATCTGCTGCTGGGCCCAAGCCCTCCTGTTGCAAAAGACTTGAATAGTACTTTATAGTTGGCCATTCCAACTTTGAATTCTGTGTCACTATAACTGGCCCGTAAATGGAGTATTGTTACTAGTTTTATTTTTCATTGTTGGATTGTATGTTGTATATTAATGTTTATAACTTGGATCATTTTAAATTGTTCGATGGTTCTGTTTTTTACTATGTGTATTGTATTGTATTGTATTGTTTTATCATGTTGGAAACCGCCCTGAGTCCCCTGAGGAGATAGGGCGGTATATGAATAAAATACTATTATTATTATTATTATTATTATTATTATTATTATTATTATTATTATTGAATAACTTTAAGTGTTGACACAGCAAGTCACATTATTTGGAGTTGATTTTGCTGTGAAACCTGTTTTATAGTGAAGTGTGCTGATGTGCATTAAGGGCTTTATTTCAAATTTACCCTACTTTGGTTGTGTTGGATTAATGAGCTTAAAGCTCGCTGCAGCACGCTTTGACAGCATGCATAGTCTAGCCACCACCTTTTGAAGATAGCTTGTAGCTGCGTTAAATGATCAGTGTTGATGAGGTTACAGTCACTTATCTCACAGAACTGTGGCCAGGATAAGGGAGGGAGGGAGGGAGGGCAGGGAGGGGGCAATCTGAAAACTACCTTGAGCTCCTTAAAGGAAAGGTGGGATATGAGTATGTCATATAAACATAAAGGGCTGAGCTCTACTCAACTGGACAAAATAGGAGTTGGGATACTAGGGGAAACTTCCCTGTTCTTTTGCTCCTTCTAATATCATTTTGAATATCTGACATGATAGCGAAAGATACATGTGCTGGCTGTTCTCATTTCATTTTTTTGTATTATTTTCTGCAGGATGGTGACAATGCAAACATAACTGAGAGGGCAGAACTACCTGGAGTATCCCTGAAGGTTCTGTTTCACAATTGGAATAATCTCAGAAGAAACACAGGAATAGCTTTCGGTGCTAATGTGCCACTACAAAGAAAATACTCCACATCCAGCCACACATTTTTAAGCCAGTTATAAGGATATAGTTGAAAGTTTTTCACTAGTTTTAATTCAGTGGTTACTTAATTAATTAAAAGATCATACTTTAGCCTAGTGTCAAAATTTGGGTAAACACTACTTATATACCAAAACAAGACTAGAGCAAGAACTGCCTTGTATCAGAGGAAAAACTGGAGTTTGCAACAACAGATGGCAAGAGTCCAAATACCTTGCAGTGGAGTAATATTGAGAATTTACAGCACTCTCCAGTATACAGAAATACACACAAGACAGATAGATTGTTACAAGTTGTTAATGTTGTCAAACATCTGGCAGATATGTCCAAAACAAGGCTAACATGAAAGAGATATTCTAACATTTCAGCATGGAGTTGTCATCTAAACAAGAAAATGCCAGGTTGCCATCTCAAAAGGAACCAAAGAATAAAAAAAACCCTGAAACCGTTCCTTTTTTTCCAACACGCTTCTTGACTACCATTCCCTTTTTCTTTTCTCTTGATATAGTAAATTAATTTTCATTTCTATAAATAGTTGACATAGTTACTGCCATTTTTCAAGACATCTCTCAAGCTTTCAGCAAATAAATGAATCATAGTTGACCATCACTTCAAGTACTTGTCAGCCAACTGGGGCTTAAAATTCCTGATTTTAATACCTGTCCAGGACTACAAAAAATGTGAAGATTGAAGGTTGTTGAGTACTTGGAATGCCACAGACATGGCTCTTGGGTTGCATTTGGCATATGGTATCACAAGCACAGATCTGTATAGTGAGAAAGTTGAACAAAAAACAATGAAAAAATCGGGAGTTCAGAACATACCTTTGAAACTTTGCACCAGTATTCAGAATATAAAATACTATTTCCCATGTTTCAGGTATAGTTCACATGGTCTTCTAATTTTGTCCTGATGATATGTTAGACTGTTCACAATTTGCTTCTTTACCAGATGGCAGTTTTGTCCTTGTAAAATTTAAGTTGTTGGGTGGAATTCAGTTCTTTGCTAATTTTGTTCTTCAGGGAACAACACAGAATTATAGCAATTTTCTTTCTCTTGAAAACATCACATAGTGCACATAGGTATTTATTTTGCATAAAATCGCATGAGATATTTTGGAACAAGAAACTACATTTTCTTTGCAATATTTTTTACACTGCAAAGATATTTTATTTTCTGTGCAGAAAATTCTGCACACAATTTTTTCATAGAATAGGTTCTTCAGTCCAAAGATTATTGTCAGTCCAGAATTCTTTTCATCAGATTTCTTGGCAATTAAAACCCCTGTTTTTGAAATTTGTCTCCAAAGATGTTTGAGTTTTCTTCCCACCCTTTGTTTTTGACTATGTGCTCTTTATGTCTTAAATGGTTCAGGACCTTCCTATGTCCGTGATCACCTCCTCTCCTACAAACCAACGTGAACCCTAAGATCATCCAGGGAAGCGCTCCTCTCGCTCCCGCCTTTGTCTCAAATGCAGCTGGTGAGGATGAGGAAGAGGGCCTTCTCGGCAGTGGCCCCCCGGCTCTGGAACTCTCTCCCTAAGGAGATCAGGTTAGCGCCTTCCCTGCCCATTTTCCACGGGGAATTGAAAACATGGTTGTTCCAGAGCGCATTTGAATGAATAGGCCCAATAGAGCTGTCATCAGCATACTTTTTTATGTTTTAAAAGCGTATGGCACTTTATCACTGTTACTCATTTCCATGATACAGCACGTTATGAAACCTGTCCCCATTGGTTTGCTTTTAATTACTCTGATTTTATCTGCTTGGATTTTAATGTATTGTCCATTATTTTATTTTGTGTATCATTGAAATGTTTTAAGTTTTGTCAAATATGCTGTGTCGTTGTTTCGGGCTTGTCCCTGTTGTGAGCCGCCCCGAGTCCCTTTGGGGAGATGGGGCGGGATATAAAAATAAAGTTTATTTATTCTTTAAAGTTTATGTGGCAATCATCACTCAAAGGACCTTTTCATTGGCTTCCCCAAGACTGTGGAATGACCTGCTGGAAGAGATTCGTCAGTTAAATTAGTTGTCAGAATTTAAGACACAACTGAAGATCTATTTTTTTTGGCACGTCTACCCAGTCAATCTTAGCTTGTGGATTTTTAATTTATATCTTATCTGTGAATGTTAACCTTCATTTTAACTTTTTGTGTCTTTCCATATGCATTTTAATAGTCTTTTGTTTTATCTCTCTGTTACCCTGTGTTGTACCCTGCCTTGAACCACAAGGAAAGGTGAGTAATAAATTCATTGTTGTTGTTGTTGTTGTTGTTGTTGTTGTTGTTGTTGTTATATTGTTTTATAATATATCTGCGGGAATGAACCATATATTTATGGACCATAAATATATGTAAATGTAATCAAACTAAAATACAAAGAAACACTTTGAAATTAAATACTCTTAGGTAAAAAAAACTTTGATTGTACAATATATAATCCATGGGCAAACTTACAAAATCACATTCTTCTCAATTGAGGATAATTGAGCCTTAAGCAGTCTTCTTTCTGTAATAAAAGAAAAGAATTAAGAGTTCCCATAAAGTGATTACAAAGTAGCCACATGATTAAAATGCTGACAGTGAATCATTTCAAAAAGCAAATTGGATATATTATGAAATTGTGTTTGATTTAATCACGGCTTATTTTGCTGTCCAGGCTCAATGAAAATAGAGTATATTAAGAATTAACACATTTTGTAAGTTGGGATTACTTACACACACAGGCTCTGTGAAAGCTAACTATCTAGTTAGGAGGGAAGAAAGAGTGCACAGTGAAATAGAGAATGAGAGAGATCCCTGCGACACATGTCTCTGTGTGTGGGTGTGCATGAAGAAAAGCTCTGACCTTCCCTACCCAAACCAGCTGGGACTCAGGGCTTCATGTGTGCATTGCTGCCAGCCTACTTGTCAGGGAAGAGAATGCAAGTCTGAGCCTGCAGCAAGCTACTGACACATAGTCTGAAGGAATGCCCCTCTGCCACCTGCTTCCTCTCAGCCTCCATCCCAATAGGGAGTGATAGCGGCAACTGACTTCAGAAGAGTCATATCTTGAGTTGTAAAAGCCATTTCATAATGCATCTTCTGACATTCTTTCTCCCTGCTGAAACTTCTGAAGAAAGTTTTATCATCCTGGAGCCTTCCAGAAGTATTGGTTTAAACTTTTACAAACTGGAGTACTCCCCAGTTTAATAACCTGAAAAGTCAAAGTGGACATGGCCATCCAACTACTTCTGGTTTTCTTTTCTCCTGGCCTAGTGCCACCAGTAAAGGTTTCCAGAGTCTGACCCTAAATAGCACAAGCTTTTGCTATAAATCAGCACCAAAATTAATCTCATCGTACCCATAAGCACTCTATTGTGATCATGGAGCTTTGAGTGCTTACTCTCACTCAAGCCATTGCATTTAACTCAGTTCTGGCAATGGGAGAGCAAGATCTGCATGTTCCTCTATAGTGGACCAAAAGAGACCGCAGTTCCACGAGCCCTGTATTGCTGTCACTGATTCTTAGTGTTTCACAGAGGGCTTATAGGCAATGAGGCAGATATAATATGACATTCCCTGATAAATATCTTGGGCCAATGATGCATACAAAAACTGGCGCAGGGGCACTTTGGTCTGTAGTAAATTAGGGAGATTTTTTCTAGTTGCTTCATATTCTGAATGCCTCTTCTGATGAAGGTAACAGTTCCCCAATGTGTAGAGTCAATCCTGAAATAATTCCCTTCTCATTGCATCAGAATAGACTGATGAATCAGCTTTGTTTTCTCAGCTGATTTTTTTTAAAGAAAGAAAACAGATCTCAAGTTAGTTCTGTCTGACTCATGAAGAAATAGTAATTTAGTAAGTTATTAAAAGCAATTTTAACAAAATGATCATCTGTTTCTTCTGGTCTGTTTCAATAGGTACAATTACTTGCTATGCAGCTCTTAAAGATTGGAACTCAACAGGAAAACAGGAAAAAATTGTTCTCATGAGATTTCAGGGGGCTGTACATCTCACAATATCCCATATTCTCAAATATCACTTATTCAAACAGATCCTTTATGTGCATAAATATTACATAGGGCACCAAAACCTTTCTGGTTAGAAAATATGTTTCTTTATTTCATTTTTTCAAGGCAGATTCAGAGGCAAATATATTTGTTTTTACACAAAAAAGGAATATTTTTGAACAGGAAAGCATGCTGTTTTGTACACTGTGCCCTGTCCCTTGTAGCCAGTATTTTTCTGCATAAATTTTAGTTTAGCAATTAATACCACCAGGTTAAACAAGCTAGCAAGCAAACAGGAAACTAGAAATCATGTAGAAGTTTCTCATCTATAGGGGATATTTGTCTTCATGACTGTGACTGTGTCTAAGGGCTTTATATTTTAGGCTTCCAAGAGCATTGTTTAAATTAGATGGGAAGCCACAGATGTGTAATTCCCTCCCCAGGACTTTAGGTGGAAGCAAACCTCTAGCAGAATGAGAGGGGGAAGATGAGGTCATTCCCCCATAAGACCTGTAATCATTAAATGATAAATTATTTAATTCTGCACATTTATAGCATAGAACTTATACATTTGCTGTATTCATATTTTCCTCTTAACTTTGCCCACTTTCTCCCCCATTCAATGCCTACATTCTATTTCTAAATGCTCAGTTAAGTTTTTAGTTAATAAAATTCTAATTATTTTAGGTTGGAATAATATTGAACCAAGGGATCAAGTCCTTCTGAGGTTCAATTGATGAGATTTCAGCTAGGACCATAGATAAGAACTCTACCTTGTGAGCTTCCACTAAACCAGGTCAGCCAGGACAGTGAACAAGCACTCTGGATTGAAGGCAAAATACAGAAGTTTCTTACAGTTTCACCAAAAGCGATGCAAGTACCATCCAACAGTCAAAATATACAAGCATGACTCCATAGGAAAATACAATACATGTTATGCAATTCTGACAGCTATTCAGACGTCCCTCACCTTCTCCTGATTGGCTGAGAAATTGTGCTGGCTAGGATCCAAGCAGGGATTGGCTGGATTTTTCCCTGATGTCACCAACAGGAAGAGGAAATACCCATAGTGAGAAGAAGATTAGCTGATTATTGGAGGGTTTATAAGTCCAGTCCATTGCGGAGGTGCCCACATGGAGGGCGCAAAACAGGAGGTGATAAGTATGCAGATGATTCCTTGATTGATTCCTTGATTGTCAAAAAGTGACAATCCCAAAATCACCAGGGGCTTAGCTGCCTATCAAAAAACCTAATGTATTTGTTTAGTCTTCTCTTCCATGAGAATGACATGCCTCTAGTCTTAGTCAAACAGGTAAACATCTTAAGCTTATCTTGGTGTCAAAAAGCTCATCTGTCTCACAAGAAATCCAAAAGGATCTGGTATTTTCAGGCTTGGAAGATTGCTGGAGGGAGGCACAGGGGAAACTGATGCCTTCAGGATACATTTGATGCAATTTTGTCCATTTAGAAATTGATACAACACACAAGCAATACAAGTTATACAAGAAGTATCTATATTTATTAAAGGGTTTAGCTTTGATAAAGTTAGAGGTACAATTTCTGCTGGTTCCTTGCAGAGACTCCAGCAGCTTTGAAACTGTGAATCTTTGAAGGAGTGAAAAATGTTTTTTTAATAATAATAATAATAATAATAATAATAATAATCATAACTCTTGTTTGAAGTTTAATTGAAATTCATAAATCTTTGGGAGGAGGTGTCATGACTCCACAACACAATGATCTCACTATACACAGAGACTTATTAAACACACTTGTACTGGAACACTGAATGCACAAGCCTTTCTATGAAGCTGAATTCTTACTAAATAATCTTCAGGGGGAAAATGCTGGAAATAGAAAATGCATTTAAACCTGAGAATTTATATGATTTGATACTACTTTAACTGACATGACTCAATACCATGAGATTTTGGGAATTGTAATTTTAAGGGGCATCAGCACTGATTGACAGAGAAAGCCAAAGACCTTGTAAAACTGTAGTTCCCATGATTCCATAACATTGAGCCATAGCAGTAAAAGTTATGTCAAACTTCATTATTTCTACAATTTAGGTGCAATTTGATCTGCATCTTATCAATCAGTCAATCAATCAAGAGTAATGAACATATTCTATTGGACAAGAACTTATTTACATGATGTAGTCTTATTTGTTCACTTTCTAACAAAGGATCTAAATGGGTCCTTTAAGAGCAATCACTATTAAATGTCTAAAAAAACAGTGTCGGGCTTTGTTTTTTTATTTTTGGTTTTGTTCTGAAAAACATTAACTTCATATTTATCATTGAATGCATTATTATTGATTTTTATATAGAATTTTTAGACCAGCTCCACTTTGTCATAGCATTTGATATCTTTTCAATAATTTTTTCTCTGACAAATAACCTGTTGAAAACTACAAACATCTGCAACAAAAATTAGTCTGAATATTTTGTATTCCCCTTCTAGCATGCCCATAAATTTTAGGTTATCCACTATATATTTATGTGAGATATGTGCACACACACACACACACATAATATCAATGACTTAGTAATAACAATATTTGCTAAGCTAAAATGCCAATTAATACTGTTTGACTGATACAATAATATTGCAAACAATTGCTCTTTTGAGAATGAAATCTCAAATAAATGGAGCCCTGAAAGACAATTCCACAGTAGATATGGTGAATGGAGAAAAAAGGATAAAATTTCAGCTATTTTAAACTTCAGCTCTCATGATGTCTGTTCAAGTCTTTCTGCTGTTATTCAAGTGGACCATTCCATCATATTATTGAGGTGGCAATACTCCTAGCCATTCAAAATAAAAATAAGTCCTTTTCCGGGACTAGAGCACTGGAATGAAAGGCATATACCTTCCTGATTATCTGAAATGGCAACCCTCCTTTGTTTGACCCATTTAAACAACAACCTATTAATATCATGCCCAATGTCAGTTTGCGTTTTTCAAATATAAATCCTGAATTGTCAAGAATCTAGCTATAAATCTCTCCTGTCACCCCGTACTGTATCACTTCTTCCAAATGCCTTTCAATGAATTTAGCTCTCACTTTTTGCCAAGATGATGTGATTCACTGGAGCTTCAAAATTAAGTATCCATCCTCATTTTAAAAATCAATTTTGTAATTATATGTGTAGGTGACTCTCAAACACCATGGTGGTGGCCAGATGCACAGGGCTAAACCCTGTGTAGCACCATCTGCAAGCATCTGGCCATTGCAATTAAGTCTCCTGAAGTCATAATGGGTGAGTCACTTCCACACAGGGAATAGTGCATCTGTGGAAGTGGATGAGCATAACTGCCCTGCCCAGATGACCTTGAAGCTCTAGAATATTTTGGAGTTTCCTGCAAACTCCAAAATTTCAATCAAGTTGAGCTAAGAACAACCCCCCCCCCAAAAAAAAAAACCTTAGCATATTTGCTGGACGTTTCTGTGTGCCATTGTTGTTGAGCCATGGCACCCCCCTCCTTATTTTTGATATTTAAAAGGCTTCAAGCGAAGCATATGACATTTCATTTATTTTAAAACTTTTTCCACTCTTTCAAAGTTCTGCTATACTGAAGCTGCTGGAGGCTCCAGGAAATTTCAGCAGTAACTATATCCCAAACTATATCAAATCTGAACTCTTTAATATATCTGTTAAAGGATCTTTTCTGTGTAACTTGTATTGATTGTTTACTCTTATTGTTGTTTATTCATTCAGACACTTCTGATTCTTTGTGACCTCATGGATCAGCCCATGACAGAGCTCCCTGTCGGCTGTCGCCACTCGCAGATCCTTAAGGTCAAGCCAGTCACTTCAAGGATATCATCCATCCCTCTTGTCCTTGGTCAGCCCCTTTTCCCTTTCCCTTTCATTTTCTCCAGCATCATTATATTCTCCAAGCTTTCCTGTTTTTTCATTATATGGCCAAAGTATTTCATCTTTGCCTCTAATATCCTTCCCTCCAGTGAGTAGTTGGGCATTATTTCCTGGAGTATGGACTGGTTTGATCTTCTTGTGGTCCAAAGAACTCAGAATGGTTTGTTGTAACAATTTACTGTAACAATTGTATACTGTAACAATTGTTACAATTGTTACATTTTTACTGTAACAATTCTTAAATATATAAAACTGTATCAAATATGTTGCAAAAGCATCTGCTCCCCCAATGCCCCCTATTTATATAAGCTTCTGATAATGGAGATAGTCGAGCTATTAGAAAGGTCTGAATGTGGGATGAGTATAGATTTTTTCCCTTATGTAGACAAGCTCTTTGTCTTCATACAAATTAACTGCCACAAATTGTATCATCTTGTGCTCATTTTGAAATACCAGATATCTGTCTATCTGCATGACTGTAATCACACAATGTGAAAAAAAAATCCTGTTGTTATGCTATGTGTTAAAATCCTTAAAATTGCATATTTGTCTTTTGCAGTTCATATTTAGTTTTCTCGATATAAGCCAGTTTAAATTTAGGCAGATCAAAAAAGTATATAAATTGCTAATTGCAGAACTGAACAAAGCACAGCCAAGCTATAAATCACCATTGATGGTTTCTACTGCATCAAAAATAGGTCAGTTTTATTATTTACTTTGTGATCTTCTCTACTGTGAAATTATATTGACAGAGAGCAAGTTAGATTACGTAATACAACACTAAATCCTTATTCACTTCATGAAGCTCTGCAGCACAAAGTGTTTGCTATGTATGAGAGGTTTTGTTTTGAAAGGTTTTGCCTGATACTCACAGCATTTTCTTATTAAACACCAGGGCTCCTGTGAAGAAATATGTGGTGCTTTGGGGAAAAAACAATAGTTCTGTTTGTAATGCCACACATGTGGAAAAGGAAGGGGGACAATGACTTTTCAGTTGTTGTTCCCTATTTGTGTATTCTGTAAGACCCATCTTGATCCAACACTACCATCCTGCCAATGTCAAATGAAGACATTCTTCTGTTCCCAAAAAAAAAATATCTGCCTGTTGCTTTGGGATTCGCATGCAAATAAGCTCAGAAATGGAGCATAGGTTAATGCGATTAAGACTGCAAGAGGCCACTGGAGTTATCTTGAGAATTCTTGTTCTTGTGAGGTGGTGAAGTTTTACATTAAAAATATTTGTTACTATCCTTGACTTTAATTGTTTTTCTATTGAACATTATATATATATTTTTCAGAAAAGCTGTCTAATACATTTCAATCAATATAAATAAAATTAACTTATTGCCCATTTCTTTCTACCTCATTCAAAAATGGCCAAACAGATTTTCACGAGGTTTAGAGAGTATGTTTGGGGTCATCTCACTTAAAATGTGGACTATGGATTATATTAAATTAAATGAGGGATGCTGGTGGCACCTGTAGTGAATGTTATGCAAGACTTCTCTTTGGTTTGATTGGGCCATGCTGCAAGCTTTAGTAAATATGCAAATACTATAGAAATAAAGGAATGCAGGTATCTACTATCCAGTCATTATGATGCTTTCTTCTAGATGATTTCCTGAGAATGGAAAAGCAATTTGTTGCTGAGTATCTTAATATTTAGAGATAAATGACATATTAACCTTGAAAGCTTAGCTCGATGTGAAGTTATACTGACACATGTATATTGGATGTGATTTGTAATTTTTTGAAAAATGTTCCAGTTTTGTTATTCTTATAATGTATTAATCAAGAGTCTATGGATCTAATTCTGAACAGCCAATTTATTTCAGAAATGGGAACAGAAATGCCTTTTTTGTTATAAAAATTAATCTTTGGTTGACCAGTATGTTCTCTTGAACCATAAGGACATTTTTCCCAATTGATTTTCATTGGATTTTCACTATATTTGGCATGGTCTGAGTAAAAACATAGGAAATATCCTGTACAGAAAATTTATTTAGGGGCCTTGGAGGGCACACCAATCCACCAAAACCCTATTCACAAAGTATAACACATTTTTGAAAGATTTCAGCAAGCTGAGTTGAAAAGGTATCATTTTGAAAGCTTTGCCACAATTTTAGAAATCAGTATTACTACCACAAAGACATGAAAACAATTGGATGGTTTTTTTCCAAATTCGAATATTTTGTTTGGATTGGCTGACATAGCATACAGGGTATATGACTAAAGAAAAAGTGTTGTGTGAGAACAACCCATTTTTTATCATACAAAGTATTATACTGTATGCATGCCCCCTGAAGGACAACTAAAACCAAATATACACTGTGAACATTTTCTAAGAACATATAAACACCCCAAAGCAGTTGAAACCAAATTATCATTCATGAGGATTTTCCCAAGCAATACTGAATCAACAACTTGTTATAATAACATTAATACTGTATTTTTTTAATTCTAAGACACACATTTTCCCATATAAACATATCTAAAATAGGTTGTGTCTCTGAATTGCAGCTGTATCTTATGTATTTGTTAGGGGTGGTGGTACTGAAACTGCCGTGTGTCATACAATCAGTGGTGTCTTAAAATGGAAGAAATTCATTAATAGGGAAAATGACTTATGTTGGATTGGTTCAAACATTTACTTAGTCTAGTGTCTAAGTGTTTATGTGGAGCCAAAAGGCAGGACAAGAAAGCAACACGCTTTCCTCTTGTTTCTCCCCACCACCTGAGATTGCTGTCTCTGAGCATGACAGCTCCATTTAACTCTCATAGCCAGTGTGAGTAATGTCACTGTACAACTCATTTTTTCATCATAACTCTTGTAAACATCTAGGAAACTCAAAAATGAAAACAGCAAGAAATACCTATGTTTTTCATTTGAAGGTGATGTAAACAGTAAGGGAATTGGCAGCATGTGAAAACTGGAACTCAGATATTTGTTGAAAACAACATTGTGTGGAAATCACAATGCTCTGAGCAGCAGTTTAGAAATGAAGATAAATACCTGTGTCTAGCTTTTCACACCTGGAAATTCCTGTATTGCCTGATGCCAAGACTCTAGGCTTCAAGCAAGGCACCCTAATGAGAATGCACGCTGTGACAATCTGCTAGGTAAGCTACTATATGCAGAGCAATTTCATTATTTTTAATGTATGTGCACTGCCTATGAATACTGAAGGATCCCTTCTTTTATTCCTAACTCATCAAATTCCTATAAAGAGCTACCCCCCAAAAGCAACAAAGAGAAACACTGAAGGACACCAATCGTAGAATTTTCTGTGTTTTATATAAATTGTCCAAAGTAATTGAATATCAGAAACAGTTTGCTTTTTTAAGAAATTAACAAATATTTTTAAGCCTTGTTTCCATGATTCCTATTTCAAATGTTTAGTAAGTATTCTGTAAATTTCTTAATGTTGCATTTTCTGGTTTAACAGTAGAGCATTTTGCCAGCAACTCAGTTTTTGAGATTTCAGGGTCAAATTGGGAGACCCGGAGCCCATTCATACTATGCAATTTAAAGATGTCATCAGATTACACTGGGAAGTGTTCTGAAGTGTTCAGAAGAAGAAAGTTCAGTCTAACTCCATTCCGTAAAAAAGGAGTTTTTCCCTACCTTGGGATCACACTGTTTAGTGCACTCAGTTGTCTTGCATATTTTTCAATGAAGAGGTTTCCACACTGCAGACATTTGGCCTCACCCACCATCCCTCTCAGTGCTTTTTGGTACTTCAACTCCTACAATTCTCAAAAGCAGAGAGGGAGAGGGAGAGAGAAAAAAGGGTGGGAGGCAATCCCATTTGGAATGGCAGAAGCACAGGCTCAGCTGGTGTTTTAGACTACAACTCCCACAATTCCCAAAAGCAGAGAGGGAGAGAGAAAAAAAAGGGTGGGAGGGAATCCCATTTGGAACGGCCTCCCAACACAGGACACAGACAGATCATGGAAGGAAGGAAAAAGGTACCGTAAAAGGCTTTTTTTTTTTTTTTTTGCAAAGTAGAAGCGTTATGAGGTAGTTTACAACCAAACCTTCCTGCTTAGGGAGCGAAAGGAAATGCCAGAAATTGCCCAAAAAAGTTTATTTTGACTCCTCCCCCAATTTCTTCTCCCACAAATTGGGTGATTTTAACCTGAGAGCAACGAGTGCTACTTCATTCAAAATTTGGCAAAACATCCGGAGTTTTGAGAAAAATCAATTTCCTCACCTCTTCCTGATACATTGGTAAAAATGTTGCCCTCCAGACTCAAAAACTGCACTTTAACCAAAACAAATGTAGTGGACCCAGAGAATACCAGATTTTAAGTGTACAACTCAGTGGAATTTAAGTTATGTGATGAAGTGGATAGTCCTATTAATCCACCTTTAAGTCCTATGATTACATCTTGAAATTAATCCTGGATGTTGCAGCCAGTGAACCCTTGTGCTTTAGAGAGTTCCAAAGCCCAGAATTCTGTCAAATGGAATGACGACAGTTAAAATGGAATAATAACACAATAATTGTTTAGTGGAAATAGGCATCTGGTGGCAGCCCTAGGTCTGGCATTTGGTAATATTTTAAAGCATTTAACATTGACTGAAATTACACAGCATACATTATGCTTGAAAAAAGAAAAAAAAAACAAATTAAATCTCGTAAATGTGAAATTGGTCTAAATCATGTTGTCAGTCCAGTGAAATCCTTCCTCCTCAAATAATTATGGACACAATCCAAACAATGTTACTCATAATCATTAAATATAATAAGCGGGGCAAAAGGTGATAGCAAAGGTGATGATGATGATTACTATGATAGTGGTGATGACAGAGCAACAAGCCAAAAGAGACCATGAGGACAAGCATATCTGTGCATGTTTATGCAGAAGAAAGTGATACTGAGTTTCATGGGATCTATCAGTTCTGAATGCTGAGAATATCACATAACATTGTGGTTTCTACATTTGAGGGAAGCAAACTGGAGAGGCAGAGGGCTTATCCAAAATGTTCTTCTAATTCTCTGGAAGTAGCAAGATGTTTCAGTTCTTTTTTATGTCACTTGTGTGTTTGTAATTGTGCATCCATTTCTTTTCTTGAAATATTCTATCTATATTCTATCTTGAAATATTCTATCCTCACTACCCCATCCCTTATGCGTTTTCTCCTCCTTTTTCCACTGATCACGTCACATCTTGACTTAGGTAACATTTCAGAAATTGCTTTTTACCAATTCCCACTGAAATATTAAAAATTATTTTCCCAAAGTTAAGCATGACTATGATTTTCTGTTATTCCAATCATTTTTCTTTCCCTTACTTGATTTCTGTTAATTAGCTATCCTGGGAATGGTTGTTATTTTTCTTGGTGATGGTCATATTAGCTAGCTCTGTGATAACAGAAACACACTGCCACAGAGAAATACATTTCATTTTAGGTAATAGTCATTCTATTTAAATTGATCTAGAGAGTGGCAATGTGTCTGTTTGACCTATTGCATGAGGGCCATTGCAAGATGTGTGGAGCAATAGGCTGGGGGGAGGCTGCCACGTGGCTACATCAATTTCTGCTTCCCAGTGGACCTTGCATAAAAGGGTGCCCAAGCAGTTTGAACCAACTGGTGCAAGCTGAATGGATGCAGGGTGCACCCTGAATGGGATGGTGTTTGTGCTGATGTTGGCACCTTCAGAGCTGCATTGAGGGCTAGGTGGAAAGACATTTTTGGAGAAGCAACAGTGGCAATGGTAGCAGCTGGAGGTAGTTGGAGAGGACACTGGAGAAAATGGCCCAGAAGAGGAGACACTGGAGAAGTGGCAAGGACCAAGGCAAAAACCCAATACAGCCTTTAGAAGAGCTACAAAGAGCAGGTCACTGGGCCTTGGCAGGGGGATAATTACAGCTCTTATAAGGGCTTTCCATGTTGGTCATTTTCCCCCCTCCAGAGAGGAATTCTTAATGGGCCAATTGTGCCTCAGGATGCAGAGTTGTTATGTGGCACACTTAAGAGTTCGGGTTAGCACCCACAATGTTGTCCATCCATCTGACATGTATTGCCTTCTTTTGTAGGCTAGTGGCTGACAGGATCTGACCCAGTTTGTGGTTAATAGGGCACTAGTGAGTTGAGGAAGGGTTATGTCCTATGCAAGGGATAGCAAGAGGCCAATAACATATCAAATCTTCTAGTAATTAATGCAGCAGTTATGCTATGTGTGCTACTCAAACTATGAGGTAAACCTCTCCATAACAACATTCATGGTAGCCTTTTTGAGACCTTTAGGATAGGGAAGTTGATGGCTGACCAGTCATGACAGCAAAGAAAAGATTAGACAAAGAGAGAGGGAGGAAGGGCATGTTTAGCTAAAGGCTGTAGATAAGGGATGCTAGAAGGACAAAAAGAGAGAAAATGAAAGAAAACAATATTCAACAAGGAATTGCATAAAGAACAATTAAAAAGACTGAGAACCAGAGAGAAAATGGATATGAGCTGTGTGGGAGAGAGGGAAAGTGAAGTGACAAAAAGTAATGTAGGGGACAGCGAGGGTTCCTTCCTGCTGTCTGTCACCAGGATCAGGGGGTGCAGGAAAGAGGAGACAAGACGAGCTGGATCAGGTGAAGGTAACCAAGTTTATTTGCTAACAAAGGTGAACAGCCTGCTCATGCAGTCAAAGAACTGTCACCAGCACAGCAGTGTCATACCTTTTCTTAGGTGGATCAAACAAGCATTTTCCTATTGGTTCCTAACACATTTGTTCTATCTATTCATTGGTCTGTTTTCAAGCATTTCTTTATCATTGGCTGTAGAAGCTTAAGCAAGATTTACTCTATTGAGCAAATTCCTAGAAACTTTGCAGCAATCAGTTGTTTCACCAGGTGCTATTTATCTGTTGGCCTTCTTTACCCAACTTTCTAACCACATTTTCTCTATTCCTAACCTCAGCTTCTAGGTTGTTTTTCTCCGTTCAGTCATGTACTCACTTCCATATATGGTCAATCATTTTTACTCTTTCTTTGTGCCTTAACATAAGACTTGTGGAATGGGCATGAAAAAGAGCACAAGAAAAAGAGGGGAAAATAACTAAAAGGCAATCAAGTTCCAGTTAAAAGAGGAGAAGAAGCCTATCTTTATTACAGTTTTTGCTAACATTGTATTTACCCATTTATAATTGTACTGAGCTTTAAGCATTGTAGTCAAGGTAATGAAAATGGGAACAAATTAGGAGAAACAAAAGTTGCAGGCCGTGTATCTTTTCAAGATTCTTAATTCAGTTCTCACTAGAAGTACCTTCACTATTAGATTGACATACCCTTCTTGCATCCATCTCAAGAGTATTCAGTACTTTTCAGAAGCATGCAAGAAGCTTTATATTAGACCCAGTTTCAAGTTGGCAAGAGAAATCCGAATGCCAATATTTTCATTGCCATTTTAACTGAAAACTTATGGCCAGACAACAGTTGAGTTGTCCTTATTTTAATTACAGCTAAAATGTCTTTATGAGATGAGCTAACCAGAAAAAAAAGATATATTGAATCCCAAACTCTCTTTTTGAACTGTTTGAGTGAAAAATACAAGAACAAAATACTTTTCTATGTTCAAAGCATCCTTCTTCAAATTACTGCACAGTTGAGATTGTCATTAATCAGTGTAACTAGATAGCTTGTCATGTTTTATTACTTAAACCATCTGCAATAAATGTCATTCCATTCAACTGTAACATCAAAGTTTTATCTGCTGCATTTTAAAGGATGCTGTACCTTTAAATAATGAGAAGCAAGCACATGAAAAAGATGCCAGTTCAGTGAAGAGATTTGTGTTATGTGCAGATCAGTAATGATCACCAAATGTGACTACAGTGGTTGCCTTATGTCTAATTCTTCACTAATAAGTGTGAACTCAAAGATGAATCAGACAATTGCAATGTTAATTCCAAACATGATCCTGTCACATCACACTGGAATTTAATTTCAGAAAGGATTATATATGGATTAACTGTCCTATTAAAAAGCCCAATCCTGTATTTATGTGTATTATCTGCCTAGTATGAGGCTGTATTTCTTCATTAGGATTGGGTGTGATATATTATGAGATATAGATATTAGATACATTGCATTCAAATATCATTCAGCTTCAACTACATTGGTTAAAAGGGCTTTAAATACATTCTTTATAAAGAGAAATAACTTAATAATTCAGAGAGAAGAATTAGACTTGCAGCTAGGCACCTCAAATAGTTTTACTTATTACAATGTATACCACAGTGGTTTTGTGAACAAAAATTTCAATGAGTATTTTATTGTAAAGTATCAATTCGCATGGATTAGGGAAGGATGATATTAAATACTTTGTCAGGAAAAAAAACCCTAAACAGAATCAATATCAACAACATTATGATGGTATTTCCAACTGTCTTGATAAGTACTCAGTGCAAGTATGGATTGGGATCTGGGGGTAGTGATGGAGATAAACTGCTTGTCTTTCAGTTCCAAGCTGGATGGCATACTGGCAGGTTTTATTGTCAATTAATATTGGTCTGCCTCAGATTTGGGCAAAGGACTTTTCCCCCTCATTCACTGCAGAAGTGGTCTACAACCAAGAAGAAAATTGTCTTCCTCTTTATTTTAATTTTGCTATAACACCCAAAAATGTATTTGTATTCCACTTTTACTCATTTTTTAGTTATTTAGTTAATTTCTTCGTTGTACTTTAAAAAGTTAAAGTACAAAGTAAAAAATGGTTAGAGTGAGAATTTAAAAAGCAGTAGACCAATTGGGCAATGAACTTTGCTTGTTCAAATGTACTATATCACTTCAGATTTTCATTCTCTCTTTTTCCCTTCCAGCTGTATTCAAATCCCTTAAGTGGACACAGATTGCCTATGAGAGTGATGTCATTGCCTGCTGTGAAGCTTTGGAACTTGCAAAAGTTCTACATATAAATATCTGCAGTTTGAATACTGAGTTGACTCATTCTTCTTGTGTCTCATGTGGGTTATCTTATTGTATCTGTTTAAAATATCAAATGAGAGGGGGAAAAGCAAACAGGCAGAGAGATATCCTGAAATGCATATATCAAGTCATAAAGTATGACCTTTGTAGGAGGTACATTCCTGAACTTCGCATGGATATATGAAAACATATATAGAAATAGTAAACCCTAATATTTTCAATGGGATAAATTATAAAGGTACCAAGAAAAGGATGTAACTTGTACAAAAGGTCAATATGAATAGATGAAACCTATTAAAAACATATATTAGTTTCACAAATATGATTGTTATACATACATGTACAAGTCTGTGAGAGCATGTGCATAAGAAATAAGTGAAGCTGACAAAATCATGGATGCTTGTGAGGGAGCAGACTTGATACCCATCTTCTTCCATTTGAACAAAGCTATATTCAAAACATGCATGACTTTTTAAAGAGGTCATTCACCAGGACAGAAACATATTCATCAGCACTGAACTCAGTTTGGACACTTTCAAGCCATCAACATACTCCTACAATAATTTTAAAAGCTGTCCTTGTTTCCCTTTTTTATATTAGCTACTTTGATTATTGTTTTAGAGTGGAAAAAGGGGACCTGACCAGACAAATATTTAATAAGATGCTATGCCCATCTTCATCCATAGTGAGGTTCCGAAGGAGATAGAGATGGATAGATGCAGCATTATAGCAAGACCAGCTCTGAAGCAGATTCTATCAATATATGAACAATTTGTAACCAGAGTTTCAATAGATATGAATCATGGCTAGAATCACAGGGTTGTTGTGTGACGTCAGGAGAGAACACTTCTGGAACATGGCCATACAGCCCGGAATACACACAACAACCCTCAATGATGGACTGTTTAGATATTATTCATTCATTTTTTTTACTGTTGTGATCTTTAATACAACCCTGCATGGGGGGAAATACCCTGTCCCCATATTTCTGCTCCACAGAATAGCAAAAATGGGAAATGCTGAGAAACCCTCCTTTGTTTTCCAAAAGACTAGAATTGGTTTTGCTCACCTCCAATTAGATAGTTTGGCTGCCTCTATATTACCATTATATGAGAAGTGTATGCCCAGGTATTTAAAGCTGTGACACTGTTCTATTGGGTGGTCATCCAGTTGCCATTTATGTATTCGCTTTGTCTTGGAGAATACCATCACTTTTGTTTTAGAATGATTACTCCTCAGCTTCTCTTGGACACAAATTCTATCTAGTGTCCTCAAGAGTCTCCTAAGTCCTATTTGTGTAGTTGACAGGAGGACCATATCATCAGCATAATACAAGATTTGAATTCTCCTATTACCTCCTGATGGTGGGTAGTGATCAGGGGAGCTCAATTCAACAATGAGATTGTTCACATAGAAATTCAACAGAAAAGGTGCCAGCAAACAACCTTGTCTAACTCCTCTTCTTGTTTCAATGTTGTTTGAGGGCTTACCTGACAGATCTAACTGCACTCTTAGGTCTGCCCTCAAATATAGCTGGTGCAATAATGATAGCAGTTATCTATCCACATTAGTCTTTGTCAACTTTACCCACAAACACTATCTATCAATTGAGTCAAAATCTGAAGTAAAATCCACAAACGCAGCATAAAGGCATCCCTTTGGTTTCTTCAGACTGTTTTGGATTAAGTGTGAAAGCACAAAACTTTGGTCTATTGTGCTTCCACCTTTTCGAAATCCAGCCTGTTCCTCTGCAATAATAATATTCTCCTCTGCCCAGCTATGCAATTTATTTAACAAAAACCTACCACAGAACTTTGACACTACGTCCAACATACTAAGAGGTCTATAATTGTGGGAGTCAGTTCTATTGCCCTTATACTAGTCTTCAATCCATTTGGGACAATTCCTGTCTGGTTGATATGTGTAAACAGTTTGACCAGGATAGGAGTCCAGTAGATGATGTTGCATTTAAACAATTCAGGCAGAAGCATATCCTCTCCTGGGGCTGTTCCTGTTTTTAATTTTTGAAGCAGGACTTCAATTTCCTCTGAAGAAACCAATGGCCAGTTGGGGGAATCAGTAGTTCTAGGCATTTATATGGCAAGCTCTGGGCCACTTAATATTTCCCCAAAATATGTTTGCCATGTAAGGGCTGCAATTCTGAGAGTCCAAATGAGATTGCAGGGGTTTTAATATTCCAGAATTTAACCTCATTCCTTTGCCTAACTGCTAAAGCTAGCTTTATCCGATTTTGCCTGTTATATTCAAGTTTCTTCCTTTTTAAGAGGTTATTATCTTGTGAGTGTGTTTCACTCAAGCTTTTATAAATTTGTTCAGTCCCATTAGTGATATATAGAAAGGGATTTGATATATAAACAGGGATAGGACCTTTCTTAGGCTCTGATATTCTGCATCAAATCAGCTTCCCTTACCAAGCTTGTAGGCTTTAGTAGGTTCTGTATGGATCAAATAAGGTTTAAGGGAAGTAATAATTTGCTGATAACCCCCTATTGGGTCCATACCACATTTAAGGATCTTATATCTACAAGTTACCAATATTGGTCCATTATGTTGGTCCATAACCTTAACACTCAAGGGCTCAGACCACTGCAGAGACCAGGTCCAATGGGTATTTATCTGACAATTTGGGCTGCTCTATGTCTGTTTTTATGATTAATGTAAAGGGGTGATGATAATTTTTTGGGCATATGTCCACTATAAAAGTTTGAACTGCTGACAACGACCCAGGTGAGATTATAAAATAATCCAGTACAGTTCCCCCCATTACTGAGTGGTAAGTATATTGGCTAGCTGACTCCTCTAAATAACTGCCATTAATGATGAGTAAAAAATGTTTATAGGCTAGTAGGAATAGTTCCAGACCATTCTTATTAAATTTCACAATTTTTTTGGGTTGATTTTTTGACTAAAATATCTAAACTTATACATGAGAATGTAGGGTAAATAAATAAACAAACAGCATTTTAATATTACCATCTGAGTTACAGCCCACTGGTCCTGTTCTGTTCCATGGAATGCTTGCAATATCTGAAACTGGCAAAAAGAATAAGGGTTCTGGTCGATCAACACAGACACAGATTCGAAACTATTATTTATTTATTTTGTTGGCTGCTGCTTGTCTGGTTGAGTGTTCTTAGAATTGTCATTTGAAAAAGAAAATTTAATCATACATGGAAGGAGAATTTGACATTATTGGTTCATGTGTGCTGCATGTCTGCTTTAACAGAAGACTTTTACCGACAGCATTAAAAGCATTCATGATTTCCTTTAGAGTGTGAACAAAGTACCATTGTGCATTTTATATATGTGGTTACATTGGAAAACACCACTGAAATGGCTGCTATCTTTCAATCTTACAAATTACAGGGCTTTGTACACAAGACAGCAAGTGCATTGAATTCTGGGATATTTTTCCTGCTGGGAATCCCAGAATTTGCAGGTCACAAATAGAGCTGTCTTTGCAAGTGCAGAAGATAAAATGACAGGCTTGTGATTTCTGCCACACTGTATTGTTATTTTTGAAATTGCTAAAGGGTCTATTATGAGATGTCAGATACAAAAATACTTTGCATTATACAGAATTTTCAGAAGTGCTGCCTAGCACGACACAGAGAATTCAAATGAGTTCCTTTGCAATAATAATTTCATTTCCTGTCCTCAATTCTTAACATACAAGAGGGATTATGTCTCCCTGTATGCCTGTCATGATCTTCCAGATCAGAATGGAAGGCCAGGCATTTTAACCCTTAAATGAACTACTGCTGTAAAGCAACACATGAGCCTTTAGGGCTTATTAAAATTGGCATTATTTATAATCAATACAGACTCAGTCAAATGTGATGATGAGAGAGGAAGGAAAAGTACATTGGAAACGTATTTCCCTGCTCCCTCATGTGCATCTACATAAGAGATGGATGCGCCTACAGCCAGATATGACTTCTTAAAAATTCTATAAACTATTTCTCAAGGACATTGATTTTGCCAAATATAGCTTCAGGAAAACCATTTAAATGGGGGGTATAATCTGTGTTCCTCCCAGAGATATGCTAGTGAACAAAATGATCATATAGTCCATCAAGGCCATGTATGCACGCTGGTTCAAAGGGTGCTTCTCCAATATTTTCATGACTAGCTGGTCCAAAGGAGCATCAGGTCTGCTACCACCACTGCTGCCTTGTTGCCATCAAGCAACCCTCTTCCAAAGGTTTGCTGGTGATGTTATATTTCTAGTGTGTCAACTTGGAGGTGTGTCAGAAATGTGGAAGCTTGTATTGAGTTGAATTTGGCCCAATCTGTTGTTTGAACTGCCAATAGGTAGGTCCACTACTGTCTTATAGCCAGGAAACCATCATCTCCAAGTATAGTTTTAATAATTTCTTGTGTCAACAGATTTTATACTTATGTAAGAAACACTGTAACATTTAAGCACTGGAACAAAGTGCAATATGATCTGACATGATGCCACAAGAATGTGAATGTGTTGTTTTAAACTGTATATTTTATGATGTTTTATACTCTTAATTGATGTATTGTTGTTCACATGATTTTAATATGCTGTAAGCCGCTTTGGGTCCCATGAGGGAGAAAAGTGGGATAAAAATAAAGATTATTATTATTATTATTATTATTATTATTATTATTATTATTATTATTATCATCATCAACACAACGACGTTGTATGGCA
This sequence comes from Anolis carolinensis, assembly GCF_035594765.1. NCBI lineage: Eukaryota > Metazoa > Chordata > Lepidosauria > Squamata > Anolidae > Anolis > Anolis carolinensis. The sequence goes on from NC_085843.1 coordinate 148,384,004, forward strand.
CAGCAAACAAGATAGATATGCTGGATTTCGTTTCGCAAAACCACAAGTTGAACACTTCCCAAGTGTCTAGGACTGTGTGATGTATTTTCTGATGATGTGTGCAGATCGCAGTAGGGTGGCCTTTTGCAGTTGGCAGATGGTGATTTTGTCAATGTCTATTGTTTCCAAATGCCGGCTGAGATCTTTTGGCACGGCACCCAGTGTGCCCATCACCACCGGGACGACCTGCACTGGTTTCTGCCAGAGTCTTTGAAGTTCAATCTTGAGGTCCTGATAGCGGCTGAGTTTTTCCTGTTGTTTTTCATCAATGCGGCTGTCACCTGGGATGGCAACATCAATTATCCAAACCTTGTTCTTTTCCACAACTGTGATGTCTGGTGTGTTGTGTTCCAGAACTTTTTATTTTTATTATTATTATTATTGATAAAAAGAGGAAAACATTTACTACTATTTTGCAAATGTCATATCACTTAGTTCTACAAATTTTAAAGCACTCTTATTTTTTAGGGTAAGTGACATTGGCTTATTGCTAGGGATTTTCACATGGATAGGGACAAAACAACATGGACAGATATGAAAATAATATAAGCCAACTAAGAAAAATAAATAATATTTGCATGAAATATGGTAAAAAAAGAAGGACCTCCTGGAATCTACAGTCATCTTTCAAGTCCCTAAAAGGTGGATTCTATTATTAGTAAAATAGACACATTGAAACTATATTTTTACATGTTTAGTCACCATTCAACTATTAATGCAAGAGATCTATTGGGGCTGGCCATTTGGATCCCAGCTTGAAAGCAATACATCGATTCTGTTTTAAATTATAGTTTTTCTAAATTAATGTTTCCCTGTTAGGGACCAGAAGTCACTTCCTGGACCAAATTTATTAAAATTATAATGTATCTAGACATAACCTAAGTCATTATGGCTTTAAGGAAAACACTTTCTCTCCTAGTTCGACACCAGAATTGCTATCATCACTTGAAGGACCTCACTGAATCCTGGCTTGGAATTGTTTTGCTTCTTCCTTTCCCATATTTTTAAGAGTTGGAATTTGAGAATTTAGCTACTGTCCATATCTGAGAGACAGGGGAAACTTACCATAGAAAGGAGTTTTCTTTCCTTAAACCATTCTATTTGGAATAATTTGGATTGAAATTTTCTCTAAATAAATGTTCACAGTAGAAAGGTCATCTCATAAGAAAGGATCTCAAAATTTTTTAGCACAAGAACTATTCTCCTTATCTGTTTTGTCACTTGAATAGATCTCTCTCCTGATCATAGAAACAACATCAAATTATCCTCCATAAAACATTTAATCCCTCCCTATGGCGGTACCATAGATTTTCTCCTTCCTGTATCTTCCTCCCAAAAAGATGAGAGAGTTCTGTAAGTCAAACAGAAGAAGCCACATAGAGATGATACTTCTCATCTCTAGACAACCTGCTGTCTTTCAATGCACCTTCCCCAAAACACATTCTCTTGACCATTTTAAAAAAAACTCCAAACACATATGATTTTCAAAGAAAGATGACTTGTGAGAAAGACCTACAGAACACTGTAAAATTCCACAATTTGAGCATCTCTGTGTGCATTTCAGCCAAGATGTTATCATCCTCCCATTTTCCCTCTTTCAAGTTAAAATATGTTGCCTCCACAGAAGGAAAGGGATGTGTGAAAGGAATGAAGAAAATGAGTCTACACACCTTCAACATGCATGAAAGCTGTGAAGCCGCTGACAAAAGAATGACAGGAGATTAATCTTACTTTATTGTCGCAAGCAGCAGGGAAGGTAAATAACAAAGTATGCATCAAAGAAGCAAAGAACAGCAGTTAGCAAAAGAATTGTGGGTACTTTGTGCTACAATGAACCTGCCAATCATATACAAGAAGGTTATAGTAAAAAGCCTTACATTGTGCAGAATTTCTGTGGAATTATGATGTACAAGGTAATTTGTTTCTCCAATCAAAACTTTATTTGAGTCTAGACAAGGCCTTATGTTAACAGAATATTAAGTATCTTTTGAGAAGGAGACTTGGAATTTCTCTGACAAGTCAGTGCACAGGTTGATTCAGGTGATTGCACTACTATTCCAAAAGGTAAAATCCTTGGCAGAGCAGGGGGAGGGGTGGGAGAGAAGCCAGATAAAATGTTCAGTTCAATACAGATCTGGTCCCCCCTCAAATACCTGCATTCTTTCCCTACATTTCAGCACAGGGTGCAGAGCAACAAGGAAAAACACGGGGTCTATTCACATACAATTACAGCCTTATTTCCCCCTCGATGGATTGTCACCTTGCCGTGGTGAGGGGGCTTGCGTGTTCCGACCACTGGAGTGATGCACTCCCAGGAGTGGCTGCAGGGGAGGATCCAGACCAAGCACAATCCGAAGACCCAAAGACCTCAACGGCGGAGCAGGCGGAGGATAACATGGTACATGTTACAACGGCTGTGAAGGCGGAAGAAGGCTGCAACAGACTGAGAAGCCACTCTTCGTTGTGTTAACCACACCACTGCTGAAACCTCACTCTGTGAAGACTGTGTGTTGACCGGCCGTGCACCGATCTCCACACAATAAAAAAAAAATCACGCACAGGCGTCTTCCAACAAAAATAATAACAAACCTACAAAAGTCCCATGGTGATCAGCGAATGGCGACAGGGGCAGGACTGTGAAATCTGGAAGCCCCTAGTCACAGACTGGCACATGGGCGGTGGATGTGGACTCAGTCGTTCTACCTCAAGGACCGAGGCAGTTGAGTAGTCTGGCAGCTGTATCCATGACTGAGCAGCCCTTTTTAGGATCCGCTCTGCTCACCCCACACGGGGAAGGGGCTAGAAAAGGTTCCCTAAACATAGTCTGCCTCTCCTACCCTGACTGGATTGTCGCGTCCAGAGGGGTCACCACTCTGCGGCCAAAAAAGAAAAATGAACTTTGGAGCATGGAACGAACGGACACTGTCAGATAACACTGACAGTGAAAGCCCCGAACGCAGGACTGCTATCATTGCAAGGGAGCTTGGACGCTTTAAGATCGACATAGCAGCCCTTCAGGAGACCCGGAGAGCAGGAGAGGGACAGTTGAAGGAAGAAAAGGGAGGCTACACCTTCTTCTGGAAGGGACTGCCTGAAGAAGAGCGAAGAATACACGGAGTTGACTTTGCTATCAGAAACGACCTGGTGAAGCACCTGACTGAAGCACCCACTGGCATCAATGAACAACTCTCAACCCTCCGAATTAACCTTGCCAAAAACCAACAGGCAACCATCATATGCGCCTATGCACCAACTCTAGATGCTGACGAAGACATCAAGGAAATTTTTTACTGTCAGCTGGACACCATCCTATCAGAGATACCTAAGGAGGACAAAATCATCCTCCTGGGGGACTTTAATGCCAGAGTTGGAAGGGACTCTTACCTGTGGCCAGGGATCATAGGAAAAGACGGGGTCGGAAACAGCAACTCGAATGGCATCTTGCTTCTCACCAAATGCGGAGAGCACAACCTTGTCATCACCAACACGCTCTTCCGCCAGAAAAACAAGCTCAAGACATCATGGAAGCACCCTCGGTCAAAGCATTGGCACCTCTTGGACTATGTTATCACACGTGCCAGAGACCGCCGCGATGTGCTTCTCACAAGAGCCATGACAGGTGCTGATGACTGCTGGACGGACCACAGGTTAATCCGATCCACGATGGCTATCAAGATCGTCCCCAAACACAGACTCGAAGGAAGAAAAACAAGGCGCAAAATGAACACCCAAGCCCTTCAGGAGCCCTCCAAACGAGCCCTTCTCCAAACAACACTCAAGGATCATCTACCCACAGAACACCCCGAAAATGTTGAGGAACATTGGAGCAAACTGAAGACCTCCATCATCACAGCCTGCGAAGAAACCATTGGATACCAAACTAAGAAACATCAAGACTGGTTTGATGATAACGACAAAGAGATCCAACAGCTAATTGATAACAAAAGGAAAGCCTTCCAAACATGGCAGAGAGACACCAACTGTGCTGCCAAGAAAAAGATCTATGCCAGTGCAAAAGCTGAGGTCCAAAGAAAGACCAGAGAACTCAAGAACATCTGGTGGACAAAGAAGGCTGAAGAAATCCAACACCTTGCAGATACCCATGACGCTCAGGGATTTTTCAAAGCCACAAAGATCATTTACGGACCAAGAAACCATGGCATACAGCCTCTACGCTCATCAGATGGAACCAAAATTCTGAAGGACAAAACATCAATTGCACTACGTTGGAAAGAGCACTACCAGAACCTGCTGAATCGCAGCTCCAATGTGGCCAAAGAGACCCTCTCACAAATCCCGCAACAACAAACCAGGGATGAGCTTGCAGCACTGCCTAGTTTGGAAGAAGTCAGCAATGCCATCAGCCAACAAAAAAACAACAAAGCCAGCGGACCTGATGGGATTCCTGCTGAAATCTTCAAAGAGGGTGGACCTGAGCTGATACAACAACTCCACCAGCTCATCGAAAAGGTGTGGGTGACCGAGAAAATCCCAGCTGACTTCAAGGATGCCACCATCATCACCCTTTTCAAGAAAGGGGACAGAACAGACTGCGGGAACTATTGTGGTATCTCCCTTCTAACCTCCGCCGGGAAAATCCTCGCAAGAATCCTTGCAAACCGCCTTCTCCCTGTTTCAGAAGACACCCTCCCAGAATCCCAGAATGGCTTCCGCCCCTCCAGAGGAACAGTGGACATGATCTTCACTGCACGACAGCTCCAAGAAAAATGCAGGGAACAAAACCAACCTCTGTACATGGCATTCATTGACCTTGCAAAGGCATTCGACACAGTGAATCGCAGCGCTCTCTGGACCATCTTCCAAAAAATCGGGCGCCCTGACAAATTTGTGAACATCCCGCGGCTCCTCCATGATGACATGATGGCAACAGTCTTGGACAGCAACGGCTCCCAAAGTGACCCATTTAAGGTGGAATCGGGTGTCAAGCAGGGATGTGTTATTGCCCCCACCTTATTTTCCATCTTCATCGCTATGATACTTCACCTTGTTGATGGGAAGCTTCCCACCGGAGTGGAAATCATCTATCGGACAGATGGCAAGCTATTTAACCTCAGCAGACTGAAAGCCAAAACCAAGGTCACCACAACATCTGTTATAGAACTCCAATATGCTGATGACAACGTAGTCTGTGCGCATTCAGAAGAAGACCTACAAGCCACTCTAAACACCTTCGCAGAAGCATACAAAAAGCTCGGCCTCTCATTGAACATCGAGAAAACCAAAGTGCTCTTCCAACAGGCACCAGCTAATCCCTCTGCAAAGCCAGGAATACAGCTTAACGGTGTAACATTAGAAAATGTTGACCATTTCCGCTACCTTGGTAGCCATCTCTCCACAAAAGTCAACATCGACACCGAAATACAACACCGCCTGAGCTCTGCGAGTGCAGCATTTTTCCGTATGAAGCAGAGAGTGTTTGATGACCGGGACATCCGTAGAGAAACCAAGGTCCTTGTTTATAAAGCCATTGTCCTCCCAACCCTGCTCTACGCCTGCGAAACGTGGACTGTCTACAGACGTCACACCAAACTCCTGGAGCGTTTCCATCAGCGTTGCCTCAGGAAAATCCTGCAAATCTCTTGGGAAGACAGGCGGACAAATGTCAGCGTGCTGGAAGAAGCAAAGACCACCAGCATTGAAGCGATGCTCCTACGCCATCAACTCCGCTGGACTGGCCACGTTGTCCGAATGCCTGATCACCGTCTCCCAAAGCAGCTCCTCTACTCCGAACTCAAGAATGGGAAACGAAATGTTGGTGGGCAGGAAAAGAGATTTAAAGATGGGCTCAAAGCCAACCTTAAAAACTGTGGCATAGACACTGAGAACTGGGAAGCCCTGGCCCTTGAGCGCTCTAATTGGAGGTCAGCTGTGACCAGCAGTGCTGCGGAGTTCGAAGAGGCACGAACGGAGGGCTTAAGGGAGAAACGTGCCAAGAGAAAGGAGCGTCAAGCTAACCCCGACCGGGACCGCCTTCCACCTGGAAACCGATGTCCTCACTGCGGGAGAATATGCGGGTCAAGAATCGGTCTCTTCAGTCACCTAAGAACCCACCCCCAAGATGGAAGACCATCGTCCTCGAGCTACGAGGGATCGCCTAAGTAAGTAAGTAAGTACAGCCTTATTCTTCTTTGACATGGTTGAATCCTTGGATTTGTTGTTTGGGAAGGCACTACAGGTATCTGGTGGAAAAAAATAATTACCTTTCCCCAAACAACTTGGTATTCAATTAGATGCTGCCGTGACAATCAAAGTGGAATGAGAATGCTATAATGTTATAGTTGTGAAAAGCTCATGCAGTTATGATAACAAAAATAAGTCTGCTTACTTTAAAGTTAAACTGCAAGTGGAGACGAGTGTCAATGAAGCTGCAATTTCTGATGGTAGACTACATTGTGTCATGAGTCGTTCTGATCTACTACTACTGCTCAAATCTTTGGTTTTGAACTGATAGTGTTACACGTACTGAAAGACCCTAACATTATTTCACAGCCTACCTTTTGTGAAACATCCATATGGTATTAGATATTAAATTACCTAATTCCGTTCTATGGCTGGTGCTACACTCTGGCTTGATGCATTCTCCAGTGATGCCAGAAGGCATATACTTGCTCCTGGAGACTTTTTCCAAACATTGTCCAGGACAGACATGTGCACTCTATGGTGATGGGAACAATAAGCAGGGCATGTATTAATATTTATAGTTACCTACCAGCAGCTATCCAGAGCTCTGAGGCACAAGGGTTGGGGGTGCTTCCTGGAAGTAATCTTCATACTTTATAGCATTTTTGTGGAGAGAAAAATGGAAATGTTACTATCGTTCTGTCCATGGGTCAAGAATATTGTTCTAATCTGGCAATCTTTAAGCTTTTGGCTTTGGGTAGATTGCCAGCATATCAGATCCTCTCTTCTGATCATTCTGATTCTTTAATAAATTTTGACCTTAGTTCAAACACGCTTCGTGTCTACCTTTTTAATTTTTTCCTTCCTCTCTCTCGCTCTATAATTTCCTAATTCTAAATGAGAAATTATATAAGACACCTTGTGATACAACAACTAGAAGGTAAGAAGGAAACTAACTAAATAAATACACAAATCCCTCAGTTAAGTCTCACAAATTGCAGTAAGCTGCTACTCTAATAGATGACCTGTAGATTTACACATAGGCTTTCATTTTGTCTAGAGCTGAGTCCACCAAAAATGGAGAATTTCAACCTTCCTCTGCTGCCTGGAAACTACCCATGAAAACTGGAGACTCTACAGATCTGATGACTCTAACAACTAACATAGGACTTTATACATTAGCAAAAAATCTCCAAGCTCACCCCAAATGGAAGTCTGGCCATGACACACAGTGACTTCCAGTAAGTATCACAGGATGTTTTTTTCTGTCAAACAAATTTTTTCCTGCTTTGGGCAAAGTAGGGAATACTCGGGATTTTGACTGAAATGGTCAGCAAGGCTGATCGAGGTATAGGGTGGAAATCTGTGCTTGATGACGTAACACTCCCCTTGAGGTCTGCAGTTTGTGGGTTCTCCAAGACTCAGCACTGACACTTGAAGCTCAGGTGTCAACGGTGGCTGGGATGGCCCACACACAATTAAAACTGTGTGCCAGCTGTGACCATACCTCAAAAAGCCACTGTGGCCCTTGCCTTAGTTACATCTCGTATGGATTACTGCAATGCACTCTATGTGGGGCTGCCTCTGAAGATGGCTCAAAAGCTTCAATTAGTTCAAAGATCTGCAGCCAGGCTGCTGACTAGGGCAGGTTATAGAGAACATATGACCCTCCTTCTGAAGCAGCTTCACTGACTGCCTATTTGCTTCCAGGCCCAATTCAAAGTGCAGGGTATTACCTATAAAGCCCTATACAGTTTGGGTCCTCTCTATTTATGTGACCACATCTCCTCTTATGAACCTGGTCAGGTTTTATGATCAGCTCGGGAAACCTTCCTCTCAACCCCGCCCCATCACAAGCAAGGCTGGTGGGGACGAAGGAGATGGCCTTCTCAATAGTGGTCCCTTGACTCTCAAAGCCCTCCCCAAGGAGATTAGACAAGGAACCCCTCTCTTGAGTTTTAAGAAGGATTTGTAGAACTGGCTGTCAAACAGGACTTTGGCAATGATTAGTTAACACCCCTTTAAAGTGGTCAAGGTCTTTGTTATATTGATGTACTTTGACTTGGGCAATTTGGCTTTTATTTAACTTTTATTTAACTTAGCCACAGGGGAGGATCCAGACCAAGCACAATCCGAAGACCCTAAGACCTCAATGGCGGAGCTGGTGGAGGACAACATGGTACATGTTACAACTGCTGTGAAGGCGGAAGAAGACTGAGAGGCCACTGTCGTCGTGTTAACCACGCCACTGCTGGAACCTCACTCTGTGAAGACTGTGTGTGACCGGCTGTGCACCATCCTCCACACATTAAAAAAAAAATCACGCACAGGCATCTTCCAAGAAAAAAATAAAAACAAACCAACAAAAGTCCCATGGCGATCAGCGAGTGGCGATGGGGGCAGGACTGTGAAATCTGGAAGCCCCTAGTCACAGACTAGCACATGGGTGGTGGATATGGACTCAGTCGCTCTACCTCAAGGTCCAAGGCAGTTGAGTAGTCCGGCAGCTGTATCCATGACTGAGCAGTCCTTCTTAAGATCCGCTCTGCTCACCCCACACGGGGAAGGGGCTAGAAAAGGTGCCCTAAACATAGTCTGCCTCTCTTATCCCTGATTGGATTGCTACATCCAAAGGGGTCACCACTCTGAGGCCAAAAAAGAAAAATGAACTTTGGAACATGGAACATGCGGACACAGTTGGATAACACTGACAGTGAACGCCCCGAACGCAGGACTGCTATCATTGCAAGGGAGCTGGGACAGCTCTCCTGCCCTTCAGGAGACCCAGAGAGCAGTAGAGGGACAGCTGAAGGAAGAAAAAGGAGGCTGCACCTTCTTCTGGAAGGGACTGCCTGAAGAAGAGCGAAGAATACATGGAATTGCTTTGCTATCAGAAATGACCTGGTGAAGCATCTGACTGAAGCACCCATTGGCATCAATGAACGACTCTTAACCCTCCAATTAACCTTGCCAAAAACCAACAGGCAACCATCATAAGTGCCTATGCACCAACACTAGATGCTGACAAAGACATCAAGGAAATTTTTTATTATCAGCTGGACACCTTCTTATAGGAGATACCTAAGGAGGACAAAATCATCATAGGAATCACTGTGTTTTAACTACTGTTTCATACTGCTTACTAGGCTTGCTCAAATAATTCGTTTTCCCCGTTTACCGTTATTGATTTGTTATTTTCGTTTGTTTTGAAGCTATATTGAACCTTGGTTGTCCACACGCCTGGATATCGCGGTTTCGAACCGCGATTGGCCGTTTTCCGTTATGGCGCCTTTTTTTCGTTTTTAAAAAATGCTTTTGCAAATCACCCAAACTTGTTTAATGGCACTGGGGCAACCTAGCGTGTTGTTGGCACCTTGTGGCCAATCAGAGAGCACGTTAAACCAGGGGGAGGGGCTGGTAGGACGTCCTGAATGAAAAGAGGCTGCACTCAGCCTCGTGGCTCATTCGCACCGGGCTTCTGAAGAGGGTGGAAGGGAGTTTGGGTAGCAGCAGGCAGGCAGGGATAAACTTTGCTGCGTCACAGCCTCCTTGGCTGTTTTTCTAGAGCTGAGCTAGGCTGAAGACCGGGAGAAAATTTTGGGTGGGTGAGTTTTGGAGGTGTGGGTAAACTGTTGGGTGTTGGGTGTTGGTTTTATAATTTTTTGCAAAGGGCCTGTGGGTGTTTTTTTCCTCACGAGATTGGCGTTTGCAATTTTCCCACACGGCCAGCAATGGTGATTTGGCCCTTGCCTCATGCAGGGCTGTTTTTCTCCGTGCCAGGGTCTCTGAATAAAAAGCCAACTTTGCCAAAAACAACTGCAGCTGGCATTAGTGCTTGGTAGAACTCAAAAACTCCTTTTTGGGAAAAAAGGGACCCACTTTTGGCCTCTCATTGCTCAAATAGGGCAGCCTCTCCGTGAAAGGGTTGCTTTCTGTGTGTTTCAAAAGCCAACTTTGCCAAAAACAACTGCAGCTCCCATTATTCCTTGGTAGAACTCCAAAAATCCTTTTTGGGGAAAAAGGGACCCACTTTTGGCCTCTCATTGCTCAAATAGGGCAGTCTCTCCATGAAAGGGTCGCTTTCTGTGTGTTTCAAAAGCCAACTTTGCCAAAAACAACTGCAGCTCCCATTATTCCTTGGGAGAACTCCAAAAATCCTTTTTGGGGAAAAAGGGACCCACTTTTGGCCTCTCATTGCTCAAATAGGGCGGTCTCTCCGTGAAAGGGTCGCTTTCTGTGTGTTTCAAAAGCCAACTTTGCCAAAAACAACTGCAGCTCCCATTATTCCTTGGCAGAACTCCAAAAATCCTTTTTGGGAAAAAAGGGACCCACTTTTGGCCTCTCATTGCTCAAATAGGGCGGTCTCTCCGTGAAAGGGTCGTTTTCTGTGTTTCAAAAGCCAACTTTGCCAAAAACAACTGCAGCTCCCATTACTCCTTGGTAGAACTCTAAAACTCCTTTTTGGGGAAAAAGGGACCCACTTTTGCCCTCTCATTGCTCAAATAGGGCAGTCTCTCCGTGAAAGGGTCGCTTTCTGTGTGTTTCAAAAGCCAACTTTGCCAAAAACAACTGCAGCTCCCATTATTCCTTGGCAGAACTCCAAAAATCCTTTTTGGGGAAAAAGGGACCCACTTTTGGCCTCTCATTGCTCAAATAGGGCGGTCTCTCCGTGAAAGGGTCGCTTTCTGTGTGTTTCAAAAGCCAACTTTGCCAAAAACAACTGCAGGTCCCATTATTCCTTGGCAGAACTCCAAAAATCCTTTTTGGGGAAAAAGGGACCCACTTTTGGCCTCTCATTGCTCAAATAGGGCGGTCTCTCCGTGAAAGGGTCGCTTTCTGTGTGTTTCAAAAGCCAACTTTGCCAAAAACAACTGCAGCTCCCATTATTTCTTGGCAGAACTCAAAAAATCCTTTTTGGGGAAAAAGGGACCCACTTTTGGCCTCTCATTGCTCAAATAGGGCGGTCTCTCCGTGAAAGGGTCGCTTTCTGTGTGTTTCAAAAGCCAACTTTGCCAAAAACAACTGCAGCTCCCATTACTCCTTGGTAGAACTCTAAAACTCCTTTTTGGGGAAAAAGGGACCCACTTTTGCCCTCTCATTGCTCAAATAGGGCAGTCTCTCCGTGAAAGGGTCGCTTTCTGTGTGTTTCAAAAGCCAACTTTGCCAAAAACAACTGCAGCTCCCATTATTCCTTGGCAGAACTCCAAAAATCCTTTTTGGGGAAAAAGGGACCCACTTTTGGCCTCTCATTGCTCAAATAGGGCGGTCTCTCCGTGAAAGGGTCGCTTTCTGTGTGTTTCAAAAGCCAACTTTGCCAAAAACAACTGCAGCTCCCATTATTCCTTGGCAGAACTCCAAAAATCCTTTTTGGGAAAAAAGGGACCCACTTTTGGCCTCTCATTGCTCAAATAGGGCGGTCTCTCCGTGAAAGGGTCGCTTTCTGTGTTTCAAAAGCCAACTTTGCCAAAAACAACTGCAGCTCCCATTACTCCTTGGTAGAACTCTAAAACTCCTTTTTGGGGAAAAAGGGACCCACTTTTGCCCTCTCATTGCTCAAATAGGGCAGTCTCTCCGTGAAAGGGTCGCTTTCTGTGTGTTTCAAAAGCCAACTTTGCCAAAAACAACTGCAGCTCCCATTATTCCTTGGCAGAACTCCAAAAATCCTTTTTGGGGAAAAAGGGACCCACTTTTGGCCTCTCATTGCTCAAATAGGGCGGTCTCTCCGTGAAAGGGTCGCTTTCTGTGTGTTTCAAAAGCCAACTTTGCCAAAAACAACTGCAGCTCCCATTATTCCTTGGCAGAACTCCAAAAATCCTTTTTGGGGAAAAAGGGACCCACTTTTGGCCTCTCATTGCTCAAATAGGGCGGTCTCTCCGTGAAAGGGTCGCTTTCTGTGTGTTTCAAAAGCCAACTTTGCCAAAAACAACTGCAGCTCCCATTATTCCTTGGCAGAACTCCAAAAATCCTTTTTGGGAAAAAAGGGACCCACTTTTGGCCTCTCATTGCTCAAATAGGGCAGTCTCTCCGTGAAAGGGTCGTTTTCTGTGTTTCAAAAGCCAACTTTGCCAAAAACAACTGCAGCTCCCATTACTCCTTGGTAGAACTCTAAAACTCCTTTTTGGGGAAAAAGGGACCCACTTTTGGCCTCTCATTGCTCAAATAGGGCAGGCTCTCCGTGAAAGGGTCGCTTTCTGTGTGTTTCAAAAGCCAACTTTGCCAAAAACAACTGCAGCTCCCATTATTCCTTGGCAGAACTCCAAAAATCCTTTTTGGGGAAAAAGGGACCCACTTTTGGCCTCTCATTGCTCAAATAGGGCGGTCTCTCCGTGAAAGGGTCGCTTTCTGTGTGTTTCAAAAGCCAACTTTGCCAAAAACAACTGCAGCTCCCATTATTCCTTGGCAGAACTCCAAAAATCCTTTTTGGGGGAAAAGGGACCCACTTTTGGCCTCTCATTGCTCAAATAGGGCGGTCTCTCCGTGAAAGGGTCGCTTTCTGTGTGTTTCAAAAGCCAACTTTGCCAAAAACAACTGCAGCTCCCATTAGTCCTTGGTAGAACTCCAAAAATCCTTTTTGGGGAAAAAGGGACCCACTTTTGGCCTCTCATTGCTCAAATAGGGCGGTCTCTCCGTGAAAGGGTCGCTTTCTGTGTGTTTCAAAAGCCAACTTTGCCAAAAACAACTGCAGCTCCCATTAGTCCTTGGTAGAACTCCAAAAATCCTTTTTGGGGAAAAAGGGACCCACTTTTGGCCTCTCATTGCTCAAATAGGGCGGTCTCTCCGTGAAAGGGTTGCTTTCTGTGTGTTTCAAAAGCCAACTTTGCCAAAAACAACTGCAGCTCCCATTATTCCTTGGCAGAACTCCAAAAATCCTTTTTGGGGAAAAAGGGACCCACTTTTGGCCTCTCATTGCTCAAATAGGGCGGTCTCTCCGTGAAAGGGTCGCTTTCTGTGTTTCAAAAGCCAACTTTGCCAAAAACAACTGCAGCTCCCATTACTCCTTGGTAGAACTCTAAAACTCCTTTTTGGGGAAAAAGGGACCCACTTTTGGCCTCTCATTGCTCAAATAGGGCGGTCTCTCCGTGAAAGGGTCGCTTTCTGTGTGTTTCAAAAGCCAACTTTGCCAAAAACAACTGCAGCTCCCATTATTCCTTGGCAGAACTCAAAAAATCCTTTTTGGGGAAAAAGGGACCCACTTTTGGCCTCTCATTGCTCAAATAGGGCGGTCTCTCCGTGAAAGGGTCGCTTTCTGTGTTTCAAAAGCCAACTTTGCCAAAAACAACTGCAGCTCCCATTACTCCTTGGTAGAACTCTAAAACTCCTTTTTGGGGAAAAAGGGACCCACTTTTGGCATCTCATTGCTCAAATAGGGCGGTCTCTCCGTGAAAGGGTCGCTTTCTGTGTGTTTCAAAAGCCAACTTTGCCAAAAACAACTGCAGCTCCCATTATTCCTTGGTAGAACTCCAAAAATCCTTTTTGGGGAAAAAGGGACCCACTTTTGGCCTCTCATTGCTCAAATAGGGCGGTCTCTCCGTGAAAGGGTCGCTTTCTGTGTGTTTCAAAAGCCAACTTTGCCAAAAACAACTGCAGCTCCCATTATTCCTTGGCAGAACTCCAAAAATCCTTTTTGGGGAAAAAGGGACCCACTTTTGGCCTCTCATTGCTCAAATAGGGCGGTCTCTCCGTGAAAGGGTCGCTTTCTGTGTGTTTCAAAAGCCAACTTTGCCAAAAACAACTGCAGCTCCCATTAGTCCTTGGTAGAACTCCAAAAATCCTTTTTGGGGAAAAAGGGACCCACTTTTGGCCTCTCATTGCTCAAATAGGGCGGTCTCTCCGTGAAAGGGTCGCTTTCTGTGTTTCAAAAGCCAACTTTGCCAAAAACAACTGCAGCTCCCATTACTCCTTGGTAGAACTCTAAAACTCCTTTTTGGGGAAAAAGGGACCCACTTTTGCCCTCTCATTGCTCAAATAGGGCAGTCTCTCCGTGAAAGGGTCGCTTTCTGTGTGTTTCAAAAGCCAACTTTGCCAAAAACAACTGCAGCTCCCATTATTCCTTGGCAGAACTCCAAAAATCCTTTTTGGGGAAAAAGGGACCCACTTTTGGCCTCTCATTGCTCAAATAGGGCGGTCTCTCCGTGAAAGGGTCGCTTTCTGTGTGTTTCAAAAGCCAACTTTGCCAAAAACAACTGCAGCTCCCATTATTCCTTGGTAGAACTCCAAAAATCCTTTTTGGGGAAAAAGGGACCCACTTTTGGCCTCTCATTGCTCAAATAGGGCGGTCTCTCCGTGAAAGGGTCGCTTTCTGTGTGTTTCAAAAGCCAACTTTGCCAAAAACAACTGCAGCTCCCATTATTCCTTGGCAGAACTCCAAAAATCCTTTTTGGGGAAAAAGGGACCCACTTTTGGCCTCTCATTGCTCAAATAGGGCGGTCTCTCCGTGAAAGGGTCGCTTTCTGTGTGTTTCAAAAGCCAACTTTGCCAAAAACAACTGCAGCTCCCATTAGTCCTTGGTAGAACTCCAAAAATCCTTTTTGGGGAAAAAGGGACCCACTTTTGGCCTCTCATTGCTCAAATAGGGCGGTCTCTCCGTGAAAGGGTCGCTTTCTGTGTTTCAAAAGCCAACTTTGCCAAAAACAACTGCAGCTCCCATTACTCCTTGGTAGAACTCCAAAAATCCTTTTTGGGGAGAAAGGGACCCACTTTTGCCCTCTCATTGCTCAAATAGGGCAGTCTCTCCGTGAAAGGGTCGCTTTCTGTGTTTCAAAAGCCAACTTTGCCAAAAACAACTGCAGCTCCCATTATTCCTTGGCAGAACTCCAAAAATCCTTTTTGGGGAAAAAGGGACCCACTTTTGGCCTCTCATTGCTCAAATAGGGCGGTCTCTCCGTGAAAGGGTCGCTTTCTGTGTTTCAAAAGCCAACTTTGCCAAAAACAACTGCAGCTCCCATTACTCCTTGGTAGAACTCCAAAAATCCTTTTTGGGGAGAAAGGGACCCACTTTTGGCCTCTCATTGCTCAAATAGGGCAGTCTCTCCGTGAAAGGGTCGCTTTCTGTGTTTCAAAAGCCAACTTTGCCAAAAACAACTGCAGCTCCCATTAGTCCTTGGCAGAACTAGAAAGTACTGGTATCCCCTTGTAAAAAAATAAAATTAGCTAAAAAATACATAGACGGTTTTGCGGCAGTTAACCCTTAATAACATAACACGTTGCCAATCAAGAAACAAGAAATATTTTTCAACACTTCCACGACACCTCTCCATCCCCCCATCTGTCTCCTGAAAACACTCCTGCTGTCATGAAACGTTCAGCTGTACGCGGGTCTGGGGGAGCAAGTCCTGATAGTGGTAAAGGCACAGCCAGGACACTGTGGGGGGCCAAAAAAGTAAGGGTGGGTCCCATCCATCTGGAACGCCGAACTATGGGAGTGGGTGGACTTGATGAAGAAGCCGGCTGTTCGCATGCAGAAAGTACACAGCCCTCCACACCGAGCCAGTTGTCTTATAGAGCTGAGACCACAGGACGATCAATGGAACATACAGGTTTAGCCGTCCTGGAACTACAGGTGGTGGATAGTGATGATATAGATAACCCCACCCCTCCACCCGCTACTGACAGTGAGGAGGAGGTAGAGGAGGTTGTACTATCCAAACAAAAACTTTCTCAAGCTGACGAAAGGGTGCCCACGACTCCTATCTCAGTGGGCGTCCCCACAGTGGCTGTGGGGAGGCCTAGGTCTTATATTTGGGACCATTTCCATGTGCACTCTCAGAGTGCTACCTTGGCTGTTTGTAGGCACTGTGGGACAAATATCAGCAGAGGCAGAGACCTGAGACATCTTTCGACCTCGGGGTTGAGTTCTCACTTGAAGCGACACCATCCCTCCGTATCGGTACGAGGGGGAACTGCAAGCCCTTCCAGTGGCAGCATTAGCACACATAGTTCTCCTGGTGAAGATGGTGGAAGGCAGACACAGTCCACCTTGGAGGATTGGGCCATTCCATTACCCAGAAAGAAAACGGGGGAAACATTACTCACACCCCAGCAGATAACCCAAACTGTGGGAGAGATGATTGCCCTTGATCACCATCCCTTCCGCCTGGTAGAACAAGAAGGCTTCGTACGCCTTATGAAACGACTGTGCCCCCGATACAAAATCCCCTCCCGTCACACCTTTTCCAGAAAAGTAATTCCCGGCTTGTACGAGGGCTGTAAGGAACGCATTTCACAGATGTTGCGTAGCGCCATGGGAGGACACATCCATTTTACCTCTGACATTTGGTCAAGCTTGGGAGGAGGCCATTCATACCTCTCTCTCACAGCACATTGGTGGGAGAAGGAAGGCAGTATGGATACATCCCATCGTTGGGCACTCCTCGCGTTGGAGGTTGTTGATCGAGATCACAAGGCAGAGACCATCTGCAGCTCTCTGGAAAACATTATGGGGGAGTGGATGCAGTATAGGCCAGAAGAAATGAGGAGGGGCTTTATGGTGACTGACGCTGGGAAAAATATGATCAAAGCGGTTGAAAGTGCCGGGTTTCAGAATGTGTCCTGCATGGCCCACATGCTTCACAATACCGTCAAGGAAGGTTTAAAGAGCCCAGAAGAGCAGCCAGCCAGCAACGCAAACATCTCCCTGCTGATCGAGCGCTGTAGAAAGATTGCGGGCTACTTCCACAGGAGCATCAAGGCAGCCCGGCAGCTGAGAGAGAGGCAGAGCCTTGAAGGCCTCCCGCAGCACAAGCTGCTCCAGGACGTCTCAACTCGGTGGAATTCAACCTTTAAAATGCTTGAACGCATGGTCGAGCAGCAGAAGGCGGTACACGGCATCTCGCTCACTTTGGTTGCGCCAGTTAGCAAACTTGTTCCAAATAAGCAAGAGTGGGACACCATCTCCCAGCTAGTAGACATACTCAAGCCATTCAAACATGCCACTGACACCATTTCGGACTCTAAAGCCCTTCTTAGCCAGGCAGTGCCCATGGTCTTGAGGCTAAGGAAGCACCTAGAAAGGCTTGGGGCCGGTCGAACAATGGACTCCCTGGCTGGACCGCTGACACCGCCGGCCCAGGAGGTGGTGAGGAGGTTGTCCTTTGCTGTACGGAAACGCCTAGAGCCACTTCTTTCCAGCAAAGTCCATATGCTGGCGGCCTTGTGTGATCCCCGGCTAAAGTACAACGTCTGCCCAAAAGACTTTACCGTGTGGAAGGCCCAACTAGTTAACCTTGTAAGGGAGGTCTTTGCTGCCAGGGTGGAGGAAACGGCCACAGCGGCCCCTCTTCCGGAAATGCCTGTAACCCCCAGCACTAGCGCTAGTGGCGAGACAGAAAGTCCCGCGGAGCCGGGAGGTGTTTGCCGAAGGGATACGGATCTCCAGCAGCGACCAGGAAACGTATTTTTTGCAGAGACGGTGGCCATACTAGCCTGCTCTGAAGAATCCTCTTTGCTGGCTTCTGCTCAAAAGGTAGACTCGGCCGAATGCTCGGTCAACAGGTACTTTGAGGAGCCTCCCGAGATAATCTCTTGTGATCCATTGGCCTATTGGGCTTCACGCGAACACATGTGGCCGGACCTGTCACACGTAGCCCGCCAGTTCCTCAGCTGTCCTCCCACGAGCGTGCAGAGCGAAAGGGTCTTCAGCCTAGTGGGAGATGTAGTTACGCCCCACCGCAGCTTGCTGGACCCGCAAACAGTTGAGAAACTGGTTTTCCTGAAGGCCAACCTTCCCATGTTGAATTTCCCAGATTTGGATTTTGATACCGACGGCTCTTAGAACAATAGTTCTCCTTTAATCAGCTCTGCTTCAGAGTAACTTTGGCTAATTTGGTGGGTGGCCAGGGGTGGGGTTGCCCCTTTGGACTCTGTCAAACAACTCTCTCCTCTAACCTACAATGCTTTCCTCTCTCTTTTTCCTTCCTTTCTCGTCTTTATCATCACTCACCGTTGCCCACTGTTGTTTTCGGGTTCATCAATCACAAGGCGCCGTTTCCCGAATCATTGAATCATGGAACCATAGAAAAGTAGAGTTGGAATAGAACTCATGGGCCATCGAGTTCTCCCCCAACAGACACGCAGGAAGTTTCATTCAAAGCATTCCCGACAGATGGCCATCGAGCCTATGCTAAAAAGCTTCAAAAGAAGGAGGCCCCAACACAGTCCGGGGGAGACAGTTCCACTCCAGAACACTCTTCACAGTCAGGAAGTTCTTCCTGATGTTCCGGTGGAATCACCATTCCACTTGTTGGAACACACTGCTCCGTCCTGTTGTCTTCTGGTCAGCAGAAAATAAGCTTGCTTCCTCCTCCCTATGACTACCCCTCACATATTTGTACATTGCTAACATTTCTCCTCTCAGCCTTCTCTTCTGCAGGCCAAACAATGATTACCAGCTAATAAAGCCTGTACTCATACTGCTTGATCAGACCCTTTTTCATTGTAGTCGGAATCCTCTATACACTTTCAAGCTTGAACGCATCTCCATTTATCTGCGTTGCGCAAAGTTGGACATATTATTCCAGGTGCGGTCTGACCACGGCAGAGTAGAGTGGGAACAGGACTGCCTTGGATCTAGACGACGATATTCCCCAGTTTATGGATGCCTAAAGCCCATTGGATATTTGCTCTGCCACAAACCATAGTAGGATCATTGTTATGTTGTTGTCCACGAGGACTCACAGACAGTTTTCTCACACACTGCTGTGAAGGTAGGCGTCCAAAGAAATGTCGCTTGGATTTACATTATGTTTAACAAAGTGAAGTTTCTTTCATATGTCCCTGTAGAACTTAATAAAGTTACTTTTGGTCCATCTCTGTAGTCTGAAGTCACAAAGTTTTTTCTCTCCCTCAATAGTGACGCTCTAGAGGTAGAAGGATTTTTGGTAAGAAATTACTCCATGAAATCCTAGGTAGGATATGCATCCTCTTTGGGTTCATTACGGATTTCGTTCAATTCCATTTTTTATTTTTTTGGGTTCAAACATTACTTCCCTCATGAGCCAGGAATTATTGGACTTCTCCAGATCCTAAGAGTACCTGTACAGAAAGAGCAGTGATATATTTGATGAGGATACTTCGGATATTCATTTAAGGTGAAGGAATACGCCAGAGTCATATTTTTTTGATATATCTGTCCATCTGAACGTTTGAGGACGCGTTTTACCACGGGGATTAATACAACACCTAGACTTTGGCCACTGGCCAGCACTTCTCTAAAGTTTCATCTTTCACTGTCCCATCGGCTTGAGCAGTTAGGGTCGACGCAGTGGCCGCGGAACGGCCGCCTTTGGTCCCCCTTTCCCTCCTGCCGCGCACGCGGGCGGTGGCGTTTGCCCGTCAGGGCGTGTGCCTTTGCGGCTGATAGTGACCTCTGGGCGCAGGTTCCGTCGAGTGCGAACCACATCTTGCTGGCTTGTTGGTATAACTCAGAGGGTCGAATCGTCAAAGACAGTGGAACACCATCAAATTTGGACTAATTTCTGAAAAGGTAAACCTTGGGTCCCATCACCCTGAAAGGCTGTGATTGACGCTGTTACTGCGGAACGGCCGCCTTTGGTCCCCCTTTCCCTCCTGCCGCGCACGCGGGCGGTGGCGTTTGCCCGTCAGGGCGTGTGCCTTTGCGGCTGATAGTGACCTCTGGGCGCATGTCCTCTGGCTACGGAAGTGCTTCTTGCTGCCTTGTTGGCAGCGACGATAGAAGAGGGTGGAATCACCGCACCGCTGAAAGCGGGACACCTCGGCCTTGTCCACCACTTTTCTAAATTTTCTTCTTCCACTGTCCCATCACCTTGAGAGGCGGTTGTCGACGCTGTTGCCGAGGGACAGACGCCTAAGGTTTCCCTCGCCCTCTGTCCGCGCCCGAGGACGGTGCCCTTTGCCTGTCAGGGCGTGTGCCTTTGCGGCTGATAGTGACCTCTGGGCGCATGTCCTCTGGCTACGGAAGTGCTTCTTGCTGCCTTGTTGGCAGCGACGATAGAAGAGGGTGGAATCACCGCACCGCTGAAAGCGGGACACCTCGGCCTTGTCCACCACTTTTCTAAATTTTCTTCTTCCACTGTCCCATCACCTTGAGAGGCGGTTGTCGACGCTGTTGCCGAGGGACAGACGCCTAAGGTTCCCCTCGCCCTCTGTCCGCGCCCGAGGACGGTGCCCTTTGCCTGTCAGGGCGTGTGCCTTTGCGGCTGATAGTGACCTCTGGGCGCATGTCCTCTGGCTACGGAAGTGCTTCTTGCTGCCTTGTTGGCAGCGACGATAGAAGAGGGTGGAATCACCGCACCGCTGAAAGCGGGACACCTCGGCCTTGTCCACCACTTTTCTAAATTTTCTTCTTCCACTGTCCCATCACCTTGAGAGGCGGTTGTCGACGCTGTTGCCGAGGGACAGATGCCTAAGGTTCCCCTCGCCCTCTGTCCGCGCCCGAGGACGGTGCCCTTTGCGGCTGCTAGTGACCCTTGGGCGCTGGTTCTGTTTGTTGGTAGGACGATAGAAGAGGGTGGAATCTCACCGCAGAAAGTCTTACACTCAGAAGTAAGACTTGTAGTCTTCAACTATCTATGGAGAACTCTCGGACAGATTCAGAAAAGAAATTCCTGTTGGACATCAACGGCGTCACTTCCTTCAAGTCCATGCCATCCTGATGCTATGCCTGTAAGATCACTACCTCCTTGAATCGGACGGGCAATAAAACATGGAGGATGGACCAGTTGGATCTTCTAACACTCCCAGGCACTGTCTTGTTTTTCAAAAAGGAATTCTTTTTAAAAGTGCCGTTTTTTCCCACGCTCTGCCTTCCTAACGGTCAAGCTCTGACATCTGCAGGTTTCTGGACTACGGCATTGCGATGACAATGCCAGTATGCGGTCCTCCAATTTTTGCATGAAGTCTCTTTTCTTTTTTTGTGTAGTGTGGACACAGCTCTGCAAAACCTCTACTAACTTGCAGACCACAGTCCACACCTACAGTGAGATGTTGCAAGAATAAAGTAAAGGTCTGTCAAACCCTCCTCATCCAATCCATGCTGTTGACAGTTACACATCTCTGTGGTTCCCTTTGGCTTCCTTCTCAACCCAGCTTTGGTCATTTATCTTTAATAACACCAGACACACACACAAGTCTTCCCTCTAGTTCAACGCCATAGAAACATTAACCTGACATCAGAGCCGTAAAACATTCCAGTTCCGAAAAGCCTTCGAGGACTGTGGGGTGGATCGCTGGCAGATGAAGAATTGGTTTCCAGGCAAAGAGTATTTCGCACTTTATTGATTTTTAACTCTCAAACTACCTCATCTATGTGCAATTATTCAGCCCTCGGCCACAGAGCCCTGTTTTTACACCTCTGTTTTTTAAGCAGATAATGCTGTGACAGCTTTCTTATTTTATGTGTTATTGAAGCAACATTTCCTTTAACAAATATAAAATTTTGGGGTTTAATTGATCACATTGTATTGCTGACGGCCACGCCCCATGGAAGCTGCTCAGAGTCCCTCCGGGAAGATGGCCCGGGTAATAACAATTAAGATCTTACTGTGGTATTAGAACAATCATTATTGATGTCATGATGTCCACGATTTCCCTGTGGAATGCCAGCTAGCTTGTGTCCTCCCGGGAAGGGTGCGGCCAGGGCCGCTGACGGTTTGCTGTCATGGAGTGTGCCTTTGTGTCGGCTACAGACTGTGTTGCTATGGTCTGGTTGACACATTAGTCAGTGGGGCTTGGGCCCACAGTTCACTATCAGACGTGAAGAATACACGCCCTTCCCCATGTGGGTTCAGTGGTGGGCGTGGGGCCGGCCAACGGTGGCCGGCCCCCCTGGTCAGTGGGGCTTGGGCCCACAGTTCACTATCAGACGTGAAGAATACACGCCCTTCCCCATGTGGGTTCAGTGGTGGGCGTGGGGCCGGCCAACGGTGGCCGGCCCCCCTGGTCAGTGGGGCTTGGGCCCACAGTTCACTATCAGACGTGAAGAATACACGCCCTTCCCCATGTGGGTTCAGTGGTGGGCGTGGGGCCGGCCAACGGTGGCCGGCCCCCCTGGTCAGTGGGGCTTGGGCCCACAGTTCACTATCAGACGTGAAGAATACACGCCCTTCCCCATGTGGGTTCAGTGGTGGGCGTGGGGCCGGCCAACGGTGGCCGGCCCCCCTGGTCAGTGGGGCTTGGGCCCACAGTTCACTATCAGACGTGAAGAATACACGCCCTTCCCCATGTGGGTTCAGTGGTGGGCGTGGGGCCGGCCAACGGTGGCCGGCCCCCCTGGTCAGTGGGGCTTGGGCCCACAGTTCACTATCAGATGTGAAGAATGCACGCCCTTTCCCATGTGGGTTCAGTGGTGGGCGTGGGGCCGGCCAACAGTGGCCGGCCCCCCTGGTCAGTGGGGCTTGGGCCCACAGTTCACTAGCAGACGTGAAGAAGACACGTCTGAGGGGCTTGCGCCCACATTTCCAGGTATTTTACTTCTCTCTCTGTCTCTGGGAAGCGTGCCGGCCAACGGTGGCCGGCCCCCCTGGGCAGTATTTCAAGGTGCGGGCCTCGCCGCCTGTGGGTGTATCTTTCTTTTGTTTTGTTTTTGCTGCCTCACGGCCAACGTGGTCGTGTTTCCCGCGGTGCACCGCATCTCTCTTCTCTCTCGGCTGTCGTTCTTTAACCCTTTGTGCGATTTGGCACGGAAGCCTCCTTGGGGGCGGCCTCTCTTTCTTCCTTTTCGGGAAGCGTGCCGGCCAACGGTGGCCGGCCCCCCTGGGCAATATTTCAACGTGCGGGCCTTGCCGCCTGTGGGTGTATCTTTCTTTTGTTTTGTTTTTGCTGCCTCACGGCCTACGTGGTCGTGTTTCCCGCGGTGCACCGCATCTCTCTTCTCTCTCGGCTGTCGTTCTATACCCCTTGGTGCGATTTGGCACGGAAGCCTCCTTGGGGGCGGCCTCTCTTTCTTCCTTTTCGGGAAGCGTGCCGGCCAACTGTGGCCGGCCCCCCTGGGCAATATTTCAACGTGCGGGCCTTGCCGCCTGTGGGTGTATCTTTCTTTTGTTTTGTTTTTGCTGCCTCACGGCCAACGTGGTCGTGTTTCCCGCGGTGCACCGCATCTCTCTTCTCTCTCGGCTGTCGTTCTTTAACCCTTTGTGCGATTTGGCACGGAAGCCTCCTTGGGGGCGGCCTCTCTTTCTTCCTTTTCGGGAAGCGTGCCGGCCAACGGTGGCCGGCCCCCCTGGGCAATATTTCAACGTGCGGGCCTTGCCGCCTGTGGGTGTATCTTTCTTTTGTTTTGTTTTTGCTGCCTCACGGCCAACGTGGTCGTGTTTCCCGCGGTGCACCGCATCTCTCTTCTCTCTCGGCTGTCGTTCTATACCCCTTTGTGCGATTTGGCACGGAAGCCTCCTTGGGGGCGGCCACTCTTTCTTCCTTTTCGGGAAGCGTGCCTGCCAACGGTGGCCGGCCGGCCCTCAGTGCGCAGTATTTAAATGTGTGGGCCACTCTTTTTCCCTCAGTGGAAAGCGTGCCGGCCAAAGGTGGCCGGCCTAGTATTTTAAGTTGTGGGCCACTCTTTTTCCCTCTGTGGGAAGCGTGCCGGCCAAAGGTGGCCGGCCCGCAGTGGACAGTATTTTAAGTTGTGGGCCACTCTTTTCCCCTCTGGGAAGCGTGCCGGCCAACGGTGGCCAGCCCTCAGTGGACAGTATTTCAATGTGTGGTCCACTCTTTTTCCCTCTGGGAAGCGTGCCGGCCAAAGGTGGCCGGCCTAGTATTTTAAGTTGTGGGCCACTCTTTTTCCCTCAGTGGAAAGCGTGCCGGCCAAAGGTGGCCGGCCTAGTATTTTAAGTTGTGGGCCACTCTTTTTCCCTCTGTGGGAAGCGTGCCGGCCAAAGGTGGCCGGCCCTCAGTGGACAGTATTTTAAGTTGTGGGCCACTCTTTTTCCCTCTGGGAAGCGTGCCGGCCAACGGTGGCCGGCCCTCAGTGGACAGTATTTCAATGTGTGGTCCACTCTTTTTCCCTCTGGGAAGCGTGCCGGCCAAAGGTGGCCGGCCTAGTATTTTAAGTTGTGGGCCACTCTTTTTCCCTCAGTGGAAAGCGTGCCGGCCAAAGGTGGCCGGCCTAGTATTTTAAGTTGTGGGCCACTCTTTTTCCCTCTGTGGGAAGCGTGCCGGCCAAAGGTGGCCGGCCTAGTATTTTAAGTTGTGGGCCACTCTTTCTTCCTTTTCGGGAAGCGTGCCAGTCAACGGTGGCCGGCCCCCCTGGGCAGTATTTTAAGGTGCGGGCCTTGCCGCCTGTGGGTGTATCTTTCTTTTGTTTTGTTTTTGCTGCCTCACGGCCAACGTGGTCGTGTTTCCCGCGGTGCACCGCATCTCTCTTCTCTCTCAGCTGTCGTTCTTTAACCCTTTGTGCGATTTGGCACAGAAGCCTCCTTGGGGGCAGCCACTCTTTCTTCCTTTTCGGGAAGCGTGCCGGCCAACGGTGGCCGGCACCCCTGGGCAATATTTCAAGGTATGGGCCTTGCCGGCTGTGGCTTTTTCTTTCTTTTCTTTTCTTGCCTCCAGTATGTTACAACACAATCACACATCACAACACCAAAAAAAGGCCAAAACCCACAACAGGCAATGTGCCGTGCTTTCTATATTTAATATATATAATACAAAATAATAAATACAGCCAGACTTTTGAGCTGCAAGGATATTCAGTGCAATTCAACCAGACCAATAAAAGATTAACCTTCGAAAAAGGCGACCAGGCTTTGAAACAGTGATACTACTCTGAATCTGACCAACCAAAGAATTCCCCTAGATAGCAAGCACCCAGGCTTTGAACCACCGAGGCTATTCATTACAATTCTACCCCCCTAAAAGGCAAGTACCTAACCTTCCAAGCAGCAAGCCTATTCCTTTCTATTCCACCTCACCAAACAAGGATTCCCATAAGAAAATGGCCAGGCTTTCAGGCTACAAAGCTATTATTCACTGTTATTCCACCTACCTAACAAAGAATTCCCATACACCACAGCAACGCGTGGCCGGGCACAGTAAACTATAAAATTGTGCAATAAATCTTAGGAAAGGGCAAACGCTCTGCAATTTAGCAAACAAGCAGGGTGGATTGTGTTCTCCCACTTTACCAAATTTGATCAGTATAGCTGAAAAAATGAGAGCAGGAGAGCCCCCGACCCCCCCCTGGGGCTGTTTTGGGGCGACCGCGCATGCGCGTCCGCCATTAACAAATTAATTTCGAAAATAACGAATTTTCGTTAATTTCAAAAAAAATTTGGGGACAAAATTCGTTATTAGCAACAAAAACGAAAAACTGCCCCCTCTAGTTTTAAAACGAGTTTAGAACCAAATTTTTCATGGATCGATCAAGCCTACTGCTTACTGTTTAATTTGTGTATTTTTTATTATTTTGTTTTGTCTTTATATTGATGTGCCATGGTTTATTTTTACTTTGCATATATTTTTCATTGTATTTATTTATGTTGTATGACACCTCGAGTCCTTTTGGGGAGATGGGACAGAGTATAAATAAAGATTATTATTATTATTATTATTATTGACACAACAACATATATGACACAGCGAACAAGATAGATATGCTGGATTTTGTGTCACAAAATCACAAGTCGAACAATTCCCAAGAATTTAGGACTGTGTGATTTATTATTATTATTATCAACATAACGACGTTGTATGGCACAGCAAACAAGATAGATATGCTGGATTTCTTATCACAAAATCACAAGTCGAACACTTCCCAAGTGTCTAGGACTGTGTGATGTATTTTCGGATGATGCGTGCAGATCCCAGTAGGGTGGCCTTTTGCAGTTGGCAGATCGTAATTTTGTCAATGTCTATTGTTTGCAAATGCCGGCTGAGATCTTTTGGCACGGCACCCAATGTGCCCATCACCACCGGGACCACCTGTACTGGTTTCTGCCAGAGTCTTTGAAGTTCAATCTTGAGGTCCTGATAGCGGCTGAGTTTTTCCTGTTGTTTTTCGTCAATGCGACTGTCACCTGGGATGGCAACATCAATGATCCAAACCTTGTTCTTTTCCACAACTGTGATGTCTGGTGTGTTCTGATCCAGAACTTTGTCAGTCTGGATTCGGAAGTCCCACAGTATCTTTGCGTGTTCATTTTCCATTATTATTATTATTATTTGACTAGTAGTTGTTTTGATATATGTGATTTTTTTCTTACATAAATATATTTCTCTTTTCAGTTATTAATGACTATTGGCCAGTTATTACAGAATGTGATACCATGGAGGTATTACAAATTTGAAAATGGCAGTGCCTTTGATACTATACAGTACAGAGCAGTGGCTAATCTAGATAAAACAAGAAATAAAAACCTCCTATCATCTTCCTTCCATCCTAACCCTTTTTAGTGGGTGGCAGGTTTTTTGCACATCAAAGAAGAAAAAGTACTAGCTTGTAATTATTGAAATTAAAATAAATAACCAATAGTGTAGTATGGATAGGGTGGGGTGGGCAAAAATGTGAGACCACTTTCCGGCAAATAAAAATTATCCACCCATGAAATGTTTCTGTCCTTCCAAAATTTCAGTACTGCAATCAATTAACATTAGAAATATGCTCTAGGCACCCAATGGAAAGAACCAGATAAAGCGACCAAAAAGCTGTGAAAATAGCAACTATAAGTATTAGATGTGTGAATAATTTTCAGTGTCTCACTGTATGCTATGCTATAAATTTTAAGATCAAAGGGAAATTTCATTGGCGGGATTAGAATTATTATTGAAGAAAAATATTCAAGGCTAATAATACCTTGTTTTTTTAATTCACTATTTCATAGCAGAAATGTGCAAAATGTGGCCAACAAGCTGCATGTCCCAGCATTCCTGGAGTTAAAAACGGCCCCCAAATGCCACTAAATACAATTCTAGGGAGTTGTGGGATAGTTTTTTTAGAGCTCTTAGATGATTTTAGGCCTAAGATAGGTCTTTCAATGAGCTCAAAATTGCTCACACATATCTCATCCTCCCCAATTTATCTGCTTTAGAAAGTCCACACTGAGAAAAAGTGACTTTCCCAAAGCAGTTAAATAAGTATTTAACCCACCTCGAGTCCTTTATTTTTATGACCTTTTTTTAGAGCATTCAAAAAAAGGTTAACAATAAACAAATAAGAAAATGTGGGAGATCAAAGCTGAGATGTGGCCAACCCTAGATTCTCTCTTCTAAAAGATTATAAAACATGGCCTACCATTCACTTTCTAGGCCCATCTCCCTATGTTCAGTTCTTTCTCAAATATAAAAGCAAGTCACATAGTTCAACTATTTGCTAATGTGCATATCTTACCTGAACCATTTTACTTTGTTCCATTCTGTTCTTTTAACGTAGGAATAATAATAATAAAAAACTGCATGGAAATGTGCCATTAAAATCTATCTTTAAATGCATGTTCTTTCTTTGCTGTCAAAATACATATTTTGAAATAAACGTTTTAAGGTTCCAAATTCTATATTTGTGCAGCTGTCTGAACATTTGTAAAGCATGAAAATTTGCAGATAATTAAGTTCCAATCACCACATTGCACTAGATCTGGGCAGTTCCTTCACAAAGATTAAATTCATTAGATATGTCATGTGGTGAAGGTTCAGCAAAGGAATTATAAGTATTTGGAACCTACACTATGTACTAATGCTATACTATACTTTAACTGCTATGCCAGAACTCTATGGAATCCTGACATTTGTAGGTTGGTGAGATAGTAGTGTTTTCAAGCTAAGAAGTTTAAATGCCCCTCCCTAAACTGCAAATCCCAAAGTAATAATTCATTCCCAGAAATGGTCTCACTAATTGAATCTTTTGGGAAATAGGTATTTGTGTAGACCACCATATGCACACAATATGGCTTGAAGGGACATAATGAATATAGGTATATATTATTCTCTATGAGAGTAATGTGGAATCCAAATCAGGTCAAGGGGACAGGGGAAGTGTACAACAATAATATACAAGGGACAGTGTTGTCGAGATATGGAAGAGGGGCTCCATTCCTCCCTCTGTTGAACACTGAGATGAAGTCTAATATTATATACTGTACTCTAACAATGCTTACATACACACAAAATTTAGTGCTTCATTCTATATTCAGTTGCAAATGATACCTAACTTTGTCTAGCTCAAGTAGCTATGTACACAATGTGCAGAAGAGGACATACCAAATGTTTGCTATGAGCACCATTGCTAGGACTGCTGAATATTTTATTGCTGTCTTATCCTAGACAAAATTAATTCACCTCAATCTGCTTAATAGAGAAGAGGAACATTAGATTTTGTAAATATCCCATTCTTCCTGAGGATAATATGTGTATTCAGCACAATAGGCTACTTTTTATTGCAGATGTTAGTGTAACCACAATCTCTCTCTCCTTATGAATCTGGTGCTAGGCTATTATGCTATTATCTCGTGCTGTTATGGGCTGTGTATTATAATAAGATATGAGAATCACAACACTGTGGGTGTCTTAAATATAAAGGGTCAAAATTCCCATGAACAGTTGGCACTCAGCTAATGGTGGTGTTAGTTAAAGCATTATGAAGGCACTAGTAGTATGTTATAATCAGAAGAAATATTCTAACATTATATATTGATAATTTAATGACAGCACATAATGATATTTGCAGAAAAAAGAAATCCAGAAGCAAGAAAATATGCATCACTCATAATATTGCTGGTCTACTTAGAATTGCTTGTCCTTCATGATTCATGCTTCAGTTCTTTAAGCTGAGAGAGGAAAACATAAAGAGTACTAAGAACATTTTGTGCTGAGACACAGAGGCTAGACACACTATGATGGGTTGAATGTGGTGGCCATAACTTTATTGACATCAGCCAGAAACTTGGAAGGAAAAGACGAGGCACACAGTGCTTTATGTATTCCTTTTCAAACCCTGCCCAAATAGGGCAAGAATTAAATGGGGTCTTGTAAACATCTGGTAATGCTTACCAACATTTGCTAACCTGTGAGGCAAACATAAATGACTTTGAGTAGAGTCAATGTGCAGGTGCCCGAACACAAAGACCTACCATCCTCAGCCCTCAAGGCACCTGAATACCTCTCTCCTCCATGCTTAAATAGCATTCAACACATGTCCACACACATTCTATTTTTGTCAATCATGAAATAGTAACAATACCTGCATTGAAGCAGGAAACAAATAACAAATGGGCTTGATCAAGAGGAGAAATAATCACATCAACTGGGTGGATGCCCCTGGGGAGGTAAAATAAAAGGTTTGCAATGACAAGGAAAAATTCCTTTCTACCTTATGATAGTGACTAGAAAAAGCCTGGGGAATTATTTGTGATGCAGGACTGTAAAGGGGTGAAGGTAGATGTAATGATGAGGTCGTTCAGAATGGTCAACTGTTCTAATCCTGAGGAGCGCTGTGAGACTTTGTTGTACCCCTAGGCTGCGTAGGCACCTGAAAACCACATTGAAGCCCCAGAATATAAGCAAGCAAGCTGTTTATTAAAGATTATATGCAAGCAATAGCAAGTCAAAGTTCAGAGTCATTAAAGTGCGTTTAAATCCACAAGCACAAAGTACTTGAAAGTCTTGAAACAAGAGTCTATAAAAGTCACTCAAAAACCTAGTCCAAACCGGATATCAAAGTAAATCCCAAGAAAGGTATCAATAATAGTCCAAACAAGATATCAAGGATTAATTCAAGGCATGAATCAAACTGGAAACACAGGAAGCAAAACTGGTGGAATGGTAATGGTAAAGGGCTATTTATTGACTTATTTAAACTTCAATTGAGAGCAGTAAAAACTAATCTGGAGGGAGCAACAAAGATATAGGTCATGACGGAGGCCAGGTGTCACACAATGACTATCTCCTCGTCCACCTCTAGGCAAACACCTTATCCCAGAGGCAGTCTACTTAATGGCTTGCTGGCTTGGAAGGCCATTTCAGGGGCACTCCCTCCCAAGCCCCAAAACTCTATAAAAGAAGGCAGGAACTGCCTGGTCCAGCCTCAAGGGGAAAAATCTCAAGATGCCCCCAAGCCCCAAAACCTGTCAGGGCCATCCCATGTATCCCCCTTCACCTCCATATAGAGGGTGCCAAGGTGAACACCAACAATGTTTTTACCCCAGTTCCTGCCACTAGAAATTTAATTAGTAGCACCGCCGGAACAAATTCCTTCCTCCAACAACACAATATGGGGTAGGTGAAAAAAAATCCCTCCCTTTAGGAGAGGGAAAAAATCCTACCTGGCTCCCTAAGGTGACCAGCATTCACTCATAATGTGCTGAGGGCAGCTGGGTGGGTTGCTGGATGAAGAACTGAAGTAGGAGGGAGGGACTAGCTGCTTAACCTTCTGCCCAGGCCTCTTCCTCCTGCCGAGACAGGTGTAAAACACTGGTCAATACATTAATATTAGTCTCTTCACAGCGGCTTTAATTGTTTACCCTCAGTCAAATCCTTTGGCTGCTGGCAAGGCTATATATCAACGGAATCACAAGAGGAAGTTTTCCCAACAGCTTGAAGAAATTTTCATTTACTACTCATGGGGAGATTCAAGCTGTACATATGATGGTGGGAGGAACAGTAGGGATTTTAATGAATCTAGGATCATAATGACATTGTCCTTGTGAGTTATAAGAATTTAGATGCTTACTGCTGTAGCAACCAAACTCATTCTCATGTTATGCCATGTTACATATGCGAATCTTAGAGCTTTAAAATCAGCCATCTACAATTATGTCATCTCCTTGTATTCCATCCATATCTTGTACAAACAAGTCCAAAAATGCTGCTGAGTCCATTTCCCCAAAGAAGCATAACTGGAAGATCTACTTAAGGAATTAATTGATTTGTTTTGTCAAAGGCTTTCATGGCCGGGATCACAGAGTTGTTGTATGTCTTTCGGGCTGTGTGGCCATGTTCCGAAAGACATACAACAACCTAATTAATTGATTGTTACTGTTTTAAAATTGTATAGGAAACATGTTTCCTCTTGAGAAGAAAGCTATCCAGAATTTAATAAGTAAACAAAACTGTAAAATCAAATTTAATGATGAGTAGAAAGCAGCATTATATTTGTAGGTTTTCTTCAGTCTTCAAAGGTCATGAGGCATTTCAACTGTGTCCATCTGGAAATACCTTTTAAAGATCTTACATCAACACATTAAGATTAAATGAATCAATATCCACATCTCTAAGTATTCAATTTGCCTGTCGTTCTAAATAATGGTGTCTGCTTTGGATACACTTCTCTTAACGTTTTTGGTAATATGCAACCAAACCATAATGTTTATGTTACTTTCATACCCTCGCATTTTGAAATTTCATCATATCTTCTAAGAGGTTCTAAACATTAGCCAAACTTTTTGGGATAGATTACACTAAAGACCATGTCAGTGACATAACTATTAATGTTGAATTAAAACCCTGTTTTCATTTCAACTTTTTGAAAAACAAAAAAAACAAAAAACCCAAATCAATTAGCATTTACTGAAATTTTTGATAGGCTTTAGGTAAAAAAAATGCATCAGCAAAGCACTTAATATGGCAGCATACTGAAATTCCTTATGAATGAGCAACAGGTCACCAATTCCATTCCTCATGAGAGTGTGTTCCCTCATAGTTGAGAAACAAAGGCTTTGATAAAGCCATTAAACTATTCCTAGTATTTTTTCTGCCTGTCCAATTTACAAAGACATTAAGTTATTGGCTGCTAAGCTTAAGCAAGTTTTAAGTTATGTAAGACCAGTACATGCTAAAAAAATTCAACATATTAATTCTGAGAAGACTGCAATAGAGCTATAAAGATTTTTATTACACACCATTCAAAAATACACCCCCTCCCAAATATATTCTTGTTGACATTAATATTTATCTCATCTTGTCTAGCCACTTCCTTCTGAGAAGTGTGCATAAGTATGTGTTTGTGTGTATGATGTTATTTGTTAAGCATATTCCTAGAGGGACCGCATTGTCATTTGTTGATTGACCATATTACGACTTTTAGAGACGAAAATCCCAAATGAACTGCAAGGAAGACATTAGCTTCTGCAACCCAAAAGGAGAGTGTTGTCACTTGACAATAGGTAGCTAAGATAAATGTGGCAATTACGGCCCACAGACATGTCAACAAATGAAGGACTACAGAAATAGTGTCAACAGCCATTTGTGACAGATGTTATGAGGATGACAATGGACAGCTTGCCAGCCAGGTAAGACAGGAAAGACACTGACAAATATACTGCAAAGGAGAACCACTTGAGGAAGGTCACAGAAGAGTAAGAAAAATGAGCTCCAATAATGCAAATTTAGATCAAATGTAGGTCCAGCACCAGAATGAATTATAATGCAGTTTCAAGGTACAGAGAAGCAGGATGATCATCTTGAATACGACAGACACTCTCTTGACCTGGATGAATGTAGTCTCTGAAACCTTGTTTCAGAAGGTTTCAGTGGCATGCAAATTGTTCTGAAATATTTTCTTGGCAGTATAGAGGAAGGAGAGGAAAATTGCAACTTGAGTTTTAGTGATTCATAACTGCACACTGCTAAATCTCCATCTACTTTTTCCTATAACATTATAATTATAACATTATAAGCCCCTGGGAAATGTATTTTCTTTTCCTATCCCAGGAGGATAACATAAGTTTGACAGAACTTTTTTTATTTTAAAAATCAACCATATGGGTTAGTTTTTAAAACTAGAAGTCACTTTTCAATTCTTTCCCCAGTAGTTTCCTCCTTAAGTCACCTTTTTAAAAACTGACAGAACTACATTTTTTCTTATTTTTGCTTTATTTTTGCTTTAGCAATATCAATTTTCTGAATATATGTTATGCTTTGAAATTAGCTTCAGGCCATATCATGTTCCCAATGAGACTATATTCCTAAATCACTATTGTGGGATATGTCTATCTGCTATGAGTTGTAACTGCATTTCACATTTTCTTCTAACACAAGTGTGTGTGTGTGTGTGTTTTCAAGTCAGCTGTCAACTTATGGGGGGCATCATGAATTTCATACTTTTTTTAAATTTTATTTTTGCAGGAAGGGAAACTTAGAGGTAGACTTCCATTGCCTCCTTCCGAAAGATAGTTAACTGAACTTGGTAAACTTTGGTAGTCCATGATCCACACATCTACCAAATATTAACCAGGGCTGATCCTGCAAATACCTTAGTACAAAAACATCGACATTTAAAAAGAAAAAAGATTTGGAGGTTTTACATGCATGAAATTTGCATTGTGCCACTTTGTAATATCTATACGGCATGGAGGGATAAAGACTAAATTTGCATTAAGTGAAGGGCTCCATGGCACTTCATCTATGAAATGTTTTCAAGTGTGTAGAAAACAAATTTGTAATGATTTCATAATAATTACTTGCTTGATGGAATACAAACACACTCATAGAGAGAGAGAGGTTGTATATAGAATCATAGAATCATAGAATCATACAATAGTAGAGTTGGAAGAGACCACATGGGCCATCTAGTCCAACCCCCTGCTAAGAAGCAGGAAATCGCATTCAAAGCACCCCCGACAGATGGCCATCCAGCCTCTGCTTAAAAGCCTCCAAGGAAGGAGCCTCCACCACGGCCCTGGGGAGAGAGTTCCACTGTCGAACAGCTCTCACAGTGAGGAAGTTCTTCCTGATGTTCAGGTGGAATCTCCTTTCCTGTAGTTTGAAGCCATTGTTCCGTGTCCTAGTCTGCAGGGCAGCAGAAAACAAGCTTGCTCCCTCTTCCCTATGACTTCCCTTCACATATTTGTACATGGCTATCATGTCTCCTCTCAGCCTTCTCTTCTGCAGGCTAAACATGCCCAGCCCTTTAAGCCGCTCCTCATAGGGCTTGTTCTCCAGACCCTTAATCATTTTAGTCGCCCTCCTCTGGACGCTTTCCAGCTTGTCAACATCTCCCTTCAACTGTGGTGCCCAAAATTGGACACGGTATTCCAGGTGTGGTCTGACCAAGGCAGAATAGAGGGGGAGCATAACTTCCCTGGATCTAGACGCTATTCCCCTATTGATGCAGGCCAGAATCCCATTGGCTTTTTTAGCAGCCGCATCACATTGTTGGCTCATGTTTAACTTGTTGTCCACGAGGACCCCAAGGTCTTTTTCGCACACGCTGCTGTCAAGCCAGGCGTCCCCCATTCTGTATCTTTGATTTCCATTTTTTCTGCCGAAGTGAAGTATCTTGCATTTGTCCCTGTTGAACTTCATTTTGTTAGTTTTGGCCCATCTCTCTAGTCTGTCAAGATCGTTTTGAATTCTGCTCCTGTCTTCTGGAGTGTTAGCTATCCCTCCCAGTTTTGTGTCGTCTGCAAACTTGATGATCGTGCCTTCTAACCCTTCGTCTAAGTCATTAATAAAGATGTTGAACAGAACCGGGCCCAGGACGGAGCCCTGCGGCACTCCACTTGTCACTTCTTTCCATGATGAAGACGACGCATTGGTGAGCACCCTTTGGGTTCGTTCGCTTAGCCAATTACAGATCCACCTAACCGTAGTTTTGTCTAGCCCACATTTTACTAGTTTGTTTGCCAGAAGGTCGTGGGGGACTTTGTCGAAGGCCTTACTGAAATCCAGGTACGCTACATCCACAGCATTCCCTGTATCGACCCAACTCGTAACTCTATCGAAAAAAGAGATCAGATTAGTCTGGCATGACTTGTTTTTGGTAAATCCGTGTTGACTATATGCATCCCTCTCCCCATTATTTAACTAATTGAGGCATGTGATATGATTACATTTTAGCTAATGTCAATCAGAACATGTCTCCTTAATAATCTGGTGAGTTGGTTTGGCATTTCCTTTAAGAAAGCCACTCTGTCCATGCCACGGTTTGTCTTCAAGTGTCAAGTGAAAGACTTCTATTTGAAAATGGGTTCCTATGCAGTTTTTTTTACTTGTAGAGATAAAAAGCTAAAGAACCTATCTGAATAAACCAAATATAAAAGGTTTGAATTGGCATAAGGTTGAAGAATATGCATTTTTGAAGCATTTTTGTTTCAAAGTCAGATATTTCTCATTGGCTCATTAAAGAATAAAATGTAAGCTGGTAGTCTGTATCTCATGTTAAAAGTTCAGCTACAAAATAGCCAGAGGGACTCAGCAGTTTTTTTTAGTAATAAGGGGATAATGATGGGTTTTGTTACAAAAATGTTGTAAGGATTGCAGAAATAACAAATACGATGCAAAAGATCAGAGACGTGCACTGTCTCTTAAGATTCAGTTTGGATCCCAATTAATTGGGTTAGAGAATAGACTATTCTCTCTCTCTGATCAATTCAGAACCAATTTACTTTAAATTAAGTTCCAAATCCATGTTGTGAGTACTAAATGCTAAATGTGGTGGAAATATGAAGCCTTTCACTGTCATTGGTTTGTGTGTATATACACACTCACATTTACTAAAACTGAAATGTTTATCTAGTAGGGTTGTCCATATTGTCGTAAAAATTCCCCTACTGTAATTATTTCGTATTGTTCCCGTTTTTTGACACGAGTATTGAAACGTTTTCCCTGGGCGCTACTGGCAATGTAATACGATCCATCGTTGGCCAATTCTGTAATTGTGTCTTAAAATTTTCGTTAATTTTTTCCTCCAAAAACATTTTTTAAAATATTTTTAAATATTATTATTATTTTTGTTTCTGCAACCTAACATGAACGGGAGCCTAGCGCAGCCTGACATGGCTCCCGCTCCCTGCCAATCAGAGTCTTCCACGATGGCTAAAAAAGGTGGGGGCTAGCGTCCTCCGCGTCCACGTTTAGAATCGCTATAAAAATTGCCTCCGCATGGAGCCAAGCCATTCTGGGTTGGGATACCGAGGAGAGAGGGTGGTTCGCGCGCGCTGTGAAGCTGAGAGGGCAAAGTGACTGTGGGTAGAGGGTTGCTGCAGTGCTTAGATATTGTGTTGGGGGGAAATTGGCTTGGGGCTTGGGGCAGAGTCCTTGCTGTGGATGTTGGGAATTTTTTTTTCCAAAGGAGTCTGCGTCCCTCCCTGCTAGTGCTGAGCTTTGGGTTGGTTCCTTCTCCTGAGGTAGACCTTTTGCCTTTCTATTTTTCCTTTTTTGGAATAAAGCAATCACCTCATAAGCCTTTCTTTCCAAACCTTAAAAGGAGGGAGCTTGAAAATTATATATTATTATATATTAGCATTGCTTCCCTCACGCTCCATTTCTATTCCCAAGCCTTGGACTGAGTTTTATTTCTGCAATCACAAAGTCAGACATTGATTTGATTCAATAGAGGGTCCACAGCAATTTATAGTTTCCAAAGGACGTGGGCACTCCTGCCAAGGCATTGCTTCCCTCACGCTCCATTTCTATTCCCAAGCCTTGGGCTGAGTTTTATTTCTGCAATCACAAAGTCAGACATTGATTTGATTCAATAGAGGGTCCACAGCAATTTATAGTTTCCAAAGGACGTTGCCAATCCTGTCAAGGCATTGCTTGGCATGTGCTGCATTTCTAATCCAAAGTCCTCAGCCAGAGTTTCATTTTTGCAATCACAAGGTCAGCCAGTGGCACCATTGATCAAAAGGTCCAAAGGCAATTTATAGTTTCCAAAGGACGTTGCCAATCCTGTCAAGGCATTGCTTGGCGTGTGCTGCATTTCTAATCCAAAATCTACACAAGTAGAAGAGGGACTTTTACAGTGATAAGAACCCAATTGAACAGGAAATAAGACTTTCAAACCAGGAACAGGTTTCTTCAAATATTGAAAAATAGTGTATTATAAAAAGTTATGAAAATTCACCAAAAATCATAGGAGACAGGAAACATTCTG
Organism: Anolis carolinensis; assembly: GCF_035594765.1. Taxonomy (NCBI): domain Eukaryota; kingdom Metazoa; phylum Chordata; class Lepidosauria; order Squamata; family Anolidae; genus Anolis; species Anolis carolinensis. The sequence goes on from NC_085843.1 coordinate 148,420,953, forward strand.
CAATTTGTTGAGCAAAGAGTGTGGAATGTGTTCTCCCACTGTACCAAATTTGATGAGAATAGCTCAAGAAATGAGGGCGGGAGACCCCCAGAAAAGTCCCCCCCGGTTTCCTGTTTTTTGGTGATTGCGCATGCGCGTCCGCCATTTTAGAAACATTTTAGAAACATTATGAATTTTCGGAAATATCCAAAAATTTTGGGTGAAACATTTAGAAATAATTTCTACATCGAAGAGCCGGCACCCCCTACTTTAGAAACGAGAATTGAAACATTTTTTCCATCGATCGGACAAGCCTATTATCTAGCCTATTAGCCTAGTATTATGTCTGTCAAGTGTCAAAGTGGTACATGAGTTATGCACAAAATTTCATTTAAATTTAGACCTTTAAAATTATTATTATTATTATTATTGGTGGAACTGGGTTTAATCTGCAAGGATAGTTGTTTCTTCCAAGCTGATTAAGATTGTCAAATGCAGGGGTCCCCAAACTAAGGCCCGGGGGCCGGATGCGGCCCTCCAAGGTCATTTACCTGGCCCCTGCCCTCAGTTTTATAATATAATATTTTATATCAGTTTTAATAATATAATATATTGTATATACATATAATATTGATAATAATCTTATGTTATACAATATAATACTAGTAGTAATACCATATAATAATATTAATTATATGTTATATATTACATATTATATAATAGTATAGTGGTATAGTTCAATATAGTAATATATAATGCTAATATTGTGTTACACTTTCCATTGAAATCCAAATAGGTTTATGTTGGTTAAAATTGTTTTCATTTTTAAATATTGTATTGTTCTTTCATTGTTGTTGTTGTTGCACTACAAATAAGATATGTGCAGTATGCATAGGAATTTGTTTGTATTTTTTTTCAAATGATAATTTGGCCCCTCAACAGTCTGAAGGATTGTGGACCGGCCCTCTGCTTAAAAAGTTTGGGGACCCCTGGTCAAATGTCTAGTGAAAACATTGAGGGACTATGTGAAAAAACAGTTGTTTCATTTAAGGTAGTTAAAAAAACAAAGGAGGGAAAGAAGGAAGGAAGGAAGGAAGGAAGGAAGGAAGGAAGGAAGGAAGGAAGGAAGGAAGGAAGGAAGGAAGGAAGGAAGGGGGGAAATAAAAGTGTGGAAAAGCTTAGAAGGCATCTACATAATAAATTTAAGAAGTTTCACAAGAAGGGCATTTTGTTTTATGCAGTAAAGAAAATCTGTGAAAAACAACTCTCTCCTGCTTTCCTCATGTTTTCTTTTAGAAAACACTATATCAAAATGTCCAATATTATAAAGAGTCCCCTCAATAAAAGGATGCTGTACAGTTTCTCAAGGACACATGCACTTGCTAGGAAAATAGGATTAGAGATAAAAAAAATCAATATTGTTTTGCTTCGTCATTTCACAGTTTCATTCTTTCACGGTTTTATTCTTAGTGTCCTCAATTGACAATATAGTCTCTGTTTTAAAAATATGTCCTAAGAGAAGACGATGAACCTGTCAGTTATCCAAACATCCTTTTTTCTCTTTTCCCTTTCTGCACAAAACATAGATTGTAAGAGAATGTTCAACTCAAAAAAGCATTGGAATGAAAGGAATCATCTTTCTACTATAAGAAAGTATTTTGAAAATTAGTTTTCAAAGACTATTCACATTTTGAAACTAAGGACCTTACTGCACAAGACACTAAAATTGGGATTTTTAATTTTTTTCTCTTTCCTACTGAGAGGAGGATACAACTTGCAGGACAAAAACAGGGAATTTTAGGACTTGAAGTCCAGAGTAATGGAGAGGAAAACCAACTGAGGCAGACCACATAATGTGGTAAATATGGCTACGCTCAGCCCCCATCATCCCGACAAAGAGATAATGCTGCTTCAACTATGGAATCAGTGGATGACCAGATACTTCTGAAACTTTTCTGGAATTTGGCCACTGTGGGTAAAATTTTGATTTTTAAAAAAGTATTTGCAAAAACTATAAACATTTCAAAAAAATATATGGATGAGCAAAACATTCTGAAACTTGGCAAGCTTTCAGCTATAAATGTGTTCTATATGTGTGCCAAGTTTCATCCTGATAGCCATAAAAATGGTAGTGGAACAAACATCTAAAAATTTCCCCATTGGCACCAATGGACCAAATCTTACCAAACTGAAAACAGAACTTAGGGTTCCAAATTACAAAGCCAAGGGACCCCTCTCCCAGAATCTTCCTGAAAACCTGAATGGAGGAACCCTAGATTAAAAATGAAATCAGAATGGATTTCTGCTGTTTCCACACCCCTAGGTTTTCATTGCTAAACTTTGCCTAGGCTGAAAGAGAATGCACGAGCTGGATGTTTTGCAAAACAGACCTGCAAACAAAAATAAATAAGTAAAGCTTCATTTTGCAAATATAAGCATTTTCTTATTTGGAGCATTTTGCATGGAGCAGATGTATTCTGTATTCTTTTACTTCTGAGCATGTAACAGTCTCATTGTGGTGATCATATAATGAAACCTTTATTTCATGGTATATGAGGGGCGTTCATTAAAGATTTCCCCTTACTCCCTTCTATTTATCACAGGATGCTGAAACTGCACATGTGTAATGATAAAGGTCTCTATAGGTTACATGCCAATGTACAACTCAGAACTGATAACAGTCTTTATTTTACAGGTGCTGAAGAGGTGTGAGGTTTGATAATGGACCCAGTGGAATATAGAGCAGTCATCAAGTTCCTTTACTTGAAAGGCTACACACCAAAGGAGATGAAAAAGGTTTATGGTGAGGATTCCCAATCATCAATTCAAATGTGGTTGGACTTTGGTGACCCCACTCTGCTATTGATGAATACACCAACCAGAAAGTGGAGGTCGCTATTTTGGAAAATTGCCACATAACCATTCTCCACCTAGCCCAAAATGTCAAGATTAGTGAGGGGTCAATGGAAAAAAATAATCCAAGACCATCTTCACATGCAAAGGGTGTCTGCTCACTGTGTTCCCCGGCAGCTCACACCTTTCCAGAAGCAGGAACTAGTTGAATACTCTTGGGCTCTAATAACGATGTGCCATAGAAACCAGGAGGACTTTTTCAACAGCCTTGTCACACATGATGAAAGCTGGGTCCATCACTATGAATCTGAGACTAAAGTCCAGTCGATACAATGGAAGCATTATGTCTTACCACCTCCAAAGAAGGCATGTGCCCAACTCTCGGCAGGCAAGGTAATGCACACAGTATTTTGGGACCAGCATCGAGTAGTATTGATGGATTTCCTAGCAAAGAGTATCATGATCACTGGGGCATACTATGCTTCACTGCTGTGGAAATTGCAGGAAGCCATCAAAACCAAGAGATGTGGCATGCTCACCAAAGGTGTACACCTTCTAGAAGACAATGCAACTCACATGTTGCCCAAATGGAAGCATGTCCCCGTGGCTTTGAAATTCTACTGCATTCTCCTTATTCACCTGACCTCCCAGACTTTCACCTCTTTCCAACAAAGAAGTTATTTTTGAAGGGCAAGTATGTTTCAGATGATGAGACTCTGAATTCCAAAGTCACAACGTGGCTTTTGGAGCAACCTGTCAACTTCTACAAGCAAGGTGTTTACAGTGGCGTAAAAAGATGGGAGAAGTGTGTGTCCCTAGGTGACACCTATGTAGAGAAGAACTAATAACTCTTTATTTTTGTCATACATGAAAGTGGCAAGCATCAATTTATTTAAATGAAAAGAAATGCTTGAAAAGGGCTTTTCTGGAAACTCAAGGAGAATTGCATTATTTGTCAGAATGGTATTATTTGGAATAACATTTTGGGCTATGATTGAAGTATTCCAATGAACTACATCGTACAAATAAAGCAGATTCTTTGCAGCAAAAATGGGATCTGTTCTGAGGAACCTGAATCCCTTCTTGGCATCAGTGTAACAAGGCCTTGGAGACCATAGCTTTTGTGCATGTGTGATCCTTGTGCTTTTGGATGTCAGGTAGCATAATGCTGAAGGCTCTTGTAGAAAGCTCATGAACTATAACTTAGCTTACGCAGAGAAGCTTCAGTAGAAAAAAGAAAATAAACAAAACTTCACCTTGCATTTCTTCTGTGGTTGGCTCCTAAATGATTTATAACATCATGCAATTTTTACACCAGTGAGAGCAGTAATAGCTGTCTGTGATGAATTCTGCAGGGACAGCTATGCCTGGAAAAGATTTATAGCATGTATCATATTACATAAGGTCCCTAGTGGTGTGTTAGTTTGGTTTAAAGCACAAACCAAAATTCAAGAGAGAAAAAATAAAATATTAAAAGATATGACAATATTGTTTTTGAAGGTTTCAAAACCTCTGGATGCCAAAGGAAGACTTGTGTTTGCTATACTCAGTCATGTAGGTAATTGGGCTGTTTCTTAGAATGTTCTTTTATGCATTTTAAGCACCAGTATCAGGAAGTGACTAGAGACTGACCTACAAATTGGGAAAATTGTCACCCATTCTGTGAATGTATCCAATGAATTAGATACTATTCTTGTATTTCAAGCTTTAACTTTAAAAATAGGTGTATAGCATGGAGAATAATAGTCCCTTAAATAACAGGGCTCATCAGAATTATCAGGTTATTTTAGTTGGCATTGCGAACCAAAGTAATGATAGTGGTTGCCATTTTACTGAGTTTGTTAAGGAAATCAGTGTTGAGGTGATCAAGAAATGTAGCTGTGGATGGGGGAGTGAGCAAATTCACCATCAAATGAAAAGTCTCCAAATGTCTAGTATTACAGAGAACGAAACACCAAAAATTCAACTTATATTTATCATATTTGCAATCCATTGGTAAATTTTTCTGACATTTTTTCTTTGGATGACAAAACACTATTTCTAAATACAATGGCATTTTTAAATTAGTGCAGTGTTAGAAGTATGTAGATCAAGGAAAAATTAACTGGAGGAACAAATGCTCTCATCTTTTCAACTCTCCCACTGCAGTAGTCCTGGATAGGCATTTTTCAGAACCTTCAGCATTCCTTCCATCAGTGGGGTTGTGGGAAAACTGGGAATCATTGTGTAGTTTATTGTGTAAATAAATTTTTATTTTGCTTTCAAAAAAGAGGGAAAAAAACTCAAATAAACCATTTATAAAGGAAAAAGAAGGGAAAGATGGTAAATATCACAGAATATAGTATGTAAGTTACAGAGCCATGTTAGTTAAATAGTTTTACAAATGAGTCTATTGTATCATCAAGGACATAGAGGAGGAGGGAGGATCATTATGCATATTCTTTAGTATAGGGAGGAAATGAAGTAAAAGAAAATTTGTTCCAACTACGAGTATGACATCTTCTCTAACAAGAGTAACAGATTATCCTTCAGAATACGCATTGCTTTCTTCTTATATTGTCTGTTCTTTTTTCTTTTCCAACTCTGCATAGTATTCCTTCTCCTTATCTTAACATATACAAACTCTATTTTTTCTACCCTTAATGGCAGTCAACTGTTACGAGTCAGACGCCAGCCAATATAAACAACTCAGTTTATTGCAAAAACAACACAAAAGAGCCTAAGAAACACTTTCTCTTCAGTGTGAGGTAACAATGTTCAAAAAGAACTCAAAAGACCCAAACTTGGCATATAATCTGGATTATCCTGAGAAATAATCCAGATTAAAACAAATTTAGTTGAAAAGGCTGGAAACTCGCTACACCTGCTGGTTGGAGCTAAACAAACACATGAAAGCTACCAGCAGTAACCCACAGTGACCAACGGCCACACAATGCCCCAAAATGTTGCTAAAGCAAAACCATGTTGTAAAGGAGAAGTCATAGCTGCCACGTCTGGTCTGCATCGTTAGGGAGAAGTCACAGGCGTCGAGTTCCAGTCCAAGTCATCAGGGAGAAGTCACAGTCACCGAATTCCAGTCCAGGTCGTCAGGAAGAAGTCACAGTCACCGAATTCCAGTCCAAGGTAAACACAAAGAGCCAAAGTGCCGGAGGCAAGCCGGCAGCTAATGCATAAAACCAACACAGGACAATCCAGCGCAAACCCACACAATGCCAGCCCCGTTGCCACTAAAAACCCGGGTTAACACTTACGTCCCAAAGCAGTCTTCCAAACACATCTTCTGAAACAGAGATCCCGAAAAGCGCCCAACAAAACACCTTGCCGATTGCAAAGTTACATTAGCAACAAACTTACTTTTATCTACAAGTCCGCCTCTGAACTTGAGCCAGCCAACGCCCCATCCACAGCTGGTTGCTGCAAATCCTCATCAGAGCTGGAGTCACCCAACGCCCCACCTCCAGCTGCAGCCTTTCTACGATCTCTCCAGCCAGACCACCTTCTACCCAAACCCATAACTCCCCAGGATCCATCTGTATCTTCTCCATGCCATCCCTCAAATGTACCACTGCTTGTGGGCTCCTCAAGAATCTCCCAGATCTCCTGAACCTTAGTCCAATCCATCACCTCACTCCCAGAGTCTGACATCCCATCCTCCTGACTCCCAGTCCCACAATCCCCTTCAAAACCCTCAAAGGTATCATCATCAGAGGACTCCATAAGTATTTCCCGGATTCTCTTCCTTAGTTGCTCCTCATCAGAGTTTTGCTCACGAGCAGTCTTCTTGCCTCTTCTAATACAACTAGTAGTATCTCTACTTGAAGACTCCATCACAACAGTCAACTACATACATAACTTAGTTAATTTCTTTTGTTACTAGATTACTAATATACATGTAAATATTTATTATAATTATCTATCATTCACATCAGGTCTACACATAATAAATCTTATCTAAATGTATATATCTATAGTATCAACCTTCTTGAAGTTATATACTTTTCTACTTTAACTCAGAAGTGTTCGGTCATCAATTTTCTTTAAAAAACTGCTCGTAATACTAAAAGTATTATATAATTTATACACATGTATTATTTCATAATACTTTTAGTTCACAAACCCTATTGCAGCCATCTTCTTTTGGGTTTTGATAGAATCCATAAAAGGTTTCAATTTTTTTTGCGGTTTTTGTTTATTACCTTGCGGTAGAATGAAAGTTAATTTATCAATTTCAGCCATTTCTTTCTTTCTTTTTTTTTTTGTAATCCATTCATCTCATGTTGGTGTTCTTTGTTGCATATTCAATTTGCTGTAGTAGATTATTTCCTGGTGTTTCGGTTTTTATTGTAAACTAGCTTGAAGACCCGGCAGTGTCCGGGTTATTAGAAAAAGGCTCTGTTTGTTTTGGGATGTTAGGAAATATCACTTCAGTTTGGTCCAGATCCGTTGTTGGTTGGGTTGGGTTCAGTGCTGTCTGGATAAGGGTGAACTACAACTTCCAAATTCTCATGACAATCACCCCCAAAGCAGGCCTGTATGCAGAATTGGCCATATTGGGTCTGTGTGCCAAATGTGGTTGATATCTGATGTCAATACTTTCTGGATGCAGGTGAACTATAACTCCCAAAATCAAGGTTTATTCCCCTAAACCCTTGCAGTATGTTTAGTTCATCATGGGGCATCATTGGTCCAGATCCGTCGTCAGCTGGGTTTAGTGTTGTCTGGATAAGAGTGAACTACAACTTGTAGAGCAAAGGTCAATCACCCCGAAACCAGGCCTGTATGCACAGTTGGTCATGTTGGGGCTTTGTGGCAAGTTTGGTCCAGATCCGTCGTCGGCTGCGTTCAGTGCTGTCTGGATAAGGGTGAACTACAACTCCCTGAGCAAAGGTCAGTTGCCTTGAAACCAGGCCTGTATGCACAGTTGGCCATGTTGGGTCTGTGTGCCAAGTTTGGTCGAGATCTGACGTCAGCTGGGTTCAGTGCTTTCTGGATGCAAGTGAACTATAACTCCCAGTCCATTCCCACTATCCCCTGTAGTATGTTCAGTTGGTCATGGGGCTTGTCTGTGCCAAGTTTGATCCCAATCCATTATCGGTGGGGGTCACAGTACCAGTGGAGGTACTGTAAGTCCCATCATCTGTGGCAAGTGTGTTCCAGATGCATTGTTGGTTGGGTGAACAGTACTCTCTGAATGTAGGTCAAGTACAAGTCTTGTAAATCATGGTGTGAATTCTCCCCTAACCTCTTGTTCAGTTGCTAATCAATTCCTCTGTTCACTGTATGTCAGGAAATTGTATGAAAGGGTTAAGGTAGAGGTGGTGGGCGGGGTCATGCAAATGAAGGAACCCTGGGATGTCCATTCAGGAGGAAAAACAGAACATCTAGGATGAAATGGGCCCCACATGAAAGCCTTCACTTGGGTGGGGGGGCAGAATGGTGTTTGTGGAGGACACTGGCAGGGTCTGGCCTGCATGTTCGTGGCGCTCACTATAACCTGCAAAGTCAGGTGAGGGAGTGACTTGGTGGCTCCACAGCACTGGGAACTATAGCCAGTTTGTGGAGGCCGGAGGCTATCTGTGTGAGCGGACACCCGTGCCACATTTTTCACTTTTATTATGGATATAGATTAGGTATGCATGCCATCCATATTTTAGATCTGGCCTTTCTAAAATGTTCACCACATTCTATTGTCAGTAGTACTTCATCTATAAAAGTGTAGGAAATATTATCAAATGCCTTCTCTGTATCCAAAACCTTTAGCACTCCCTACCATTCATTATGTTTCTGTAGATATTCCATAGCATTTGTGCAGTCCTGATTATTAAGGGCATGAAAATCCCCTAGTCTTGATTTTGTTGACATTTACAGACTCTGCCCAGCATTTTGTTTCTGCCTATATTTTCTATAGTCTTGCAAAGTTTTCTATTTAATTCCTGCACAGAGATTTCCTCAATTGTTGATGCATTTTCCTAATATGTATATTTATCTATGTAGATAACTCAGTTTATTCAACACTTCCAAACTGATGAAGCCTATGTATGTGGATTTGTTCCACTGTACACATTTCAGTCATTCACATTTTAAAATACACACATTGGTTTTTGTGACATTCATTTCTTGAGATATAGGTTTTTTTTCCTTTTTTATTTCTGAGGGAAGATGTATATTTGTTCATATGTCTGGAAATGGTTCCTTGACATTTCTTTCCAATTCCTGATGGTAATGTCACCATAGTATTGTGTGAAGCAGAAATGTTTAAAGCTTAAACACTAAGTAATATACATACATTCTTAAGCAAAATGTTATTAATACATGAAGCTCTTGACATGGTAAACCACAGCACATATGTGGTGTTTATAAGAAAATATTTCAAAATAACACATGCAACAAATTTTGTTGCTCATTAGAGTAGACATATTGAATCAATGAGATTTACTTATATATTGATTACACCATTCAATAATTGATTCAATATGTATATTCTATTTGGGAGTAATCAGAAGGATAACAACCATTTAATCCAAAATATCCAAAAATAAAAACATGTAAGTAATTATACTGGTTCACAAATATTAGACTTGTGGCCCTTCTACACCAATCGGGCCCACATAGAGTCCTGACAAGGATTGGGGAATGTGGGAAGGAGTCCTTACTGTCCATGGTTTGGCATGATTGGACAACCAGTCTAGCCCCAGCTGTGACAGAGCACCTACATTGTCCTCAGTGATCTGCCCCCCCCCCCACGCACACACCTCCCATCACCCTTGGTGCAGTGGCAGTTTTGCCTATTACAGGTAGACCACCAGGAAACAGGGGACCTCTATGACATGGGGGATTCCATGCCCTTTGAGTGCCTGAGCTCAAGGAATGTGGGATAGCAGTCAAGATAATGGTGGCTGACTCCACTTGGGAATGAATCCAACTGTCTTCACTGCCCCTAAGTTGGGAGACAACCGAAATCTTGGGGCAAGATTCAGACTTCCCAAAGAAAAGTCATTAATAAAATAACATAAATAGTTTGAAATGGCATGAATTCATTACTGGAATTTATTCACAAACCAAATAAAGCCTGCATATTCTTCTCACAACTCCCTTTAGCCTGTATAACAGATTTCACCAGTTAATTTAGATGGCTTCACTGTAATATTTGGGGGAAGATGAGTCATATGTAGCAATTCTGTACAGTAGGTCATGGATTATTTTTCTCTCTCTAGCGTTTGTGCCTGCCAGTGTAGTAGGGCAGGAAAATCAATTGACTCTAATCAACCCATACCATGAAGAGAGGAGGTGATGGTATTCCAAAAGAATCTCAAATAAAAAAAAAGTGATAGCAGAAAAAGCAGAAATAGCCATTTCTGTGCTTAGAATTTTTTTTAAAAAAAGTTATTAAAAACTAGAACCAGATTTTCTCCCATATTTTATCAAGTTCATCACTATGCAGGATATATGTATTCATTTATCTAATTTGTCTTATATCTTGCATTTTCTTTCATCTGAGACTCAAGACACATGACCGAATTAACCTAAATGATACAGATAAAATATAACACGGATGTAATGGGAAAATACAAATTTTCTTCAAGCTTATTACATTAAAGAAGCATGGCAATATTTCAATAAAATATGAAATGATCACTTGCTGAAAGACCTTTCTACATCAAGTAGTCAGTTTCTCAAAACCCAAGTTCTTTGTCTGCTAGTAGAAGCACAATAGCAAGGGTATTGTGCCTTTGGAAGATCCACTAAGAAAGTCCTCTCCATGGTAATCAAAGGAAATGTAACCATCGGATACCAAACTAAGAAACATCAAGACTGGTTTGATGAAAATGATAATGAGATCCAACAGTTAATCGACAGGAAAAGGAAAGCCTTCCAAATATAGCAAAGAGACCCAACTGTGCTGCTAAGAAAAAGATCTCACTGAACAACAAGAAAACCAAAGTGCTCTACCAGCAAGCACCAACCAATTCCCCTGCAATAACAGAAATACGGCTTAATGGTATAACATTAGAAAGTGTTGACCATTTCTGAATGCCTTATCACTGTCTCTCAAAACTGTTACTTTACTCTCAACTGAAGAAGGGAAAAATGAATGTTGATGGACAGCAAAAAAGATATAAATATGGGCTTAAAACATACCTTAAAAACTATGGGATAGACACCGAGAACTGGGAAGCCCTGGCCCTTGAGTATTTAACTGGAGGTCATCTATAACCAACAGTGCCGTAGATTTAGAAGAAACACAAATGGAAAGCAAAAAGGAGAAATATATCTAGAGGAAGGTGCACCAAGCCAACCCTCATCTGGACCACCTTCCATATGGAAACTGATGTCCTCACTGTGAAAGAATATTCAGATCCAGAATAGGTCTCTACAGTCACTTACAGACCCACCACCACTCTCACAACTGAATGCAATCATACTCAGTCATGAGTGATAGCCTATGATTACATATCAAAGACCATTATTTTCCCAGAAAATTTTTTCGTAAGTAATTTTGATGTATGATACATGAACATATATTTTCAGCCAATTTTTTACAAACATCCTAAAGGTGCTATGAAGTATTGTGGCTTCTGTTGACATTATCTTATGTATAATGCTTGTCCTAAGTTTTGACACTACATTAACTATGATTTAGCAAAAAGATATCGGATTTACTTTTGTATCTGCTGTATTCAATGTATCTTACAATTCATTTACTTGCTGATTGCTAGTCTGTAGGTGTGAAAACTTTTTGACAACTTGTCTTAACATACCCACTTTCTTCTTGCATCCCTCTAAACCAGTTGTTTGCAACCTGGGGTCTCCAGATTTTTTTTGCCTTCAACTCCCAGAAATCCCAGCCAGTTTACCAGTTGTTAGGATTTCTGGGAGTTGAAGGCCAAAAAAATATGGGGCCTATAGTAATTTTCGTTTTTCCTTCTTCTCTTCCACAATACCTTTTGTTTGACTATATACTTGTAAGCAAAGCTACTTTTACATGTTTTATAATTAAAACAAAGTTTATTTCTTCTAACTCTCTTAGCTCCTGTGTGTGTGTATGGATGGATGTGGAAATGGTTGTTGTTCTGCTTCTGCTTTGTTAATCAAGTACTATCTTTCACATTTTTCCAAAGGCTTCACATATATGAAGCCCAAGTTACATCTATAAATATCGAATACAATTATAATTATTAATATACACTACAATTTTCATTTATATTTGCTTGGGTTTTTAATGCTACATATTATACTATTATATTGAAAGCCAAAGTTACATTAAGCATTGTGATAGTTATATAAAGCATTTTGTTATTAGACAGAAAGGTAACTGTCATACTTTACTGGAATTAAAGCAGACATCAACAACAGGAAAGGGTCTAAAGCAGGGGTCCTCAAACTTTTTAAGCCGAGGGCCGGTCCACAATCCTTCAGACTGTTGAGGGGCCGGATTATCATTTGAAAAAAATACAAACAAATTCCGATGCACACTGCATATGTCTTATTTGTAGTGCAACAACAACAACAAGAACAATGAAAGAACAATACAACATTTAAAAATAAAAACAATTTTAACCAACATACATTTATCAGGATTTCAATGGGAAGTTTGATCCTGCTTCTGGCCAGTGAGATAATCAAGTTAATTAGGGTTGTTGTTGTTGTTGTTGTTGTTGTTGTGTGCCTTCAAGTCATTTCAGACTTTGGGTGAGCCTAAGTCTAAAATTTATTTATTTATTTATTATTTGCTGCATTTATTTACTACATTTGTATCACACCCTTCTCACCCCAAAGGGGACTCAGAATGGCTTACAAATTATATGTACATACAATATATTATATTATTAGCATAGCACAATATTAGCATTATATATTACTATATTGAACTATACCACTATACTGTAATATTATGAGTAATATTGTATGTAATATAGAATATATAATAAATATTATTATATGGTATTATTATTAGTGTTATATTGTATTACATGTTATATTGTATTATATGTATATACAATATATTATATTATAAAACTGAGGGCGGGGGCCAGGTAAATGACCTCGGAGGGCCGCATCTGGCCCCCGGGCCTTAGTTTGGGGACCCCTGGTCTAAAGCATATCATTTAAGAGGCACTCTTTAAGCACTTAGAAAAGAATGGGGAATTGGCACACCCCATGGGACAGCTTGTTTTACCCTAGAAATGAAAGTCCCCATAATAAATAGGGCACCTGACAACCATAGTAGTCGATTTAAAATAACTGTATAAAAGAAAAGGATTAATCTGTGTATTCACACTGCCTCAATACAGCAAATTGATGCTATTCTATAGATAGGTAAAGATATAGAAAGATATAGCTAATAGCTATCTATCTTCCATGGATCCATCCTATGAAATATTGGGATATGTCATTAGTTTAGCAATTAATATCCTTTGTCCAGTCCATTGAACTACAAGCATGTGCTTTCTGAAAGAGAATATTAAATCTATATAAATAAAAATGTAAAGGCCCCTTTTTTCATAACGTCGTATCTCCCAAACTATTTCACCGATTGACACTATGTAGCGTTCGAACTGCTGAGTGTTTTATGTATTCACATACCTACTACTATACAGATGTCAACCTGTGACATGTAAAAACATGCTTTGCTTCACAAACAGCTCCATCTTCTTGACGACCAAACCACACAGCTATACTACATATGACTGTTAAAGTTCTAAAACTTAAATCTCCCATGCCCTGTGCTTGGCTCTCCTTAAATCCATCCATGCTCGACACTTGGCTCTCCTCATTGTGGCCTCCATCCCCGGTTCCCTCCACCCTGGCCCTGCCTTCATTTCTGAGATGACTGTTTTGCTGGCCTTCCTTTATCCAAGAGAAGAGGTGAAGGAAACCCCATCATTTGGGTAGTGTGACCTGGACCCCTCCACCAAGCCTGCCTGCTTGCCTCCCTCTGGAGCAGAACCGGAGAAGAGGAGCAGGAAAAGGGCTGCAGGGCAGGTAGGGAAATCCAGGCCAGGAAGAGGGGTGGGGCATGGGCCCGGGGGGGGGGGGAGGAGGCACGCTAGGAGGTAGGCCCAGCTCAAGCCCCAGTCTCCCATAGTCTAACGCCCAGCCTGGCCTTGCCCGGCACCGCCTCACATCCGTGCCTCCTGCCTCCCTCCAGATCAGAACCAGGAGAAGAAGAGCAGGAAAAGGGTGGTGAGTCAGGTAGGTAAATTGGGGATAAGACACGGATTGCTTCTCACAAGGCAAATTATATGTTGTGGGTTCTATAGACAGCAAACCAGAAAAACTTCATATCTACACAGACAATGGATCAACAAAAATATTGTATACCCACAAGCATTATGAAATTTCATATATTAGAAATCACCTCTTTCCCTTTCCTTTCTTTTTCCATTTAACTAGACTGGGCCACAGCAACGTGTGGCCTGGTAAAATTAGTATACCATATAAAACAATGCTATCCAGGATTCATGGGATGGGTTTAAAACTATTAACATGACCTCAGTCTGTTATCTTTTGAAGTGCAAATGTACCTTTCTTAGACATCATTATCATTGACATCTCACTTTTTGGCATCCCTATTTCTGCTAGAGCCAATCCAAATTTAGCACCACTTCATTTGCAGGTAGTAAATCCGGATTAGTTGTCCTGAAGTAATTTCACAGGCCACAGTTCATTTCCCGTAACATTTGAATGGGGCCCTGGTGTGAAATTCCTATGGCAAAAGGGTGGTATCATTTTCTTCTCTTTTATAAAAAGTTTTCAAAAAAGACTTTAAAAATGAAAACAACAGCTCGCATAAGCAGGAAGTAGATTGGGATATAATACATCTAGAATTTTCCATCTGGAAATCTATGCCCTCATTGTGGAAGACTATGTGGATCCAGACTAGGTCTCCTCAGTTACTTTGGACCCAACTCCAAGATTCTACCCTTGGAAGACTATCATATTTAGTCATGAGTGATAGCCTATGATTATGACTTTCAGAGTTTTGACTACAAAGACATGGAATAATGTGGAGAGCATTCCTTGGGGAAACAAGACAATCAGATTAAGATATATAGCATTTCAAAATTACGAACAATCCTGGAATATGAAAGTGATCAGCAACTAAAAGAATAAAGCAGCAAAAAGCAGTTATCCTGAACTTATCCCTGACAATTAATTTATTGACAATAAAATATGGAACATTTCTACACAGCCTGACTTTCCTGCATGCTTCCAACAGTCCCTTTGAACTTTAGCAGGATTTCTTCCTTCTATTTTTCCAGTTGCAGAAGACTGCTGACTTCTTAGCAAAAAGCAAACATGAAAGACATTATTAAAATGGCAAAGACACTAATGAGCAACAGAACTGAAATAATATTAGATAATAGGAAACATCTCGTTCTTAGACTGAAAGAGCAATGGGAAAAAGAAATTCCAGAGGAATAAAAAGAAAGCCCTATCAGAGTATAAGATATGAATAATCCAATTGGAATTTTTTTCATGCTGTTTTCCTAGAGAAAGCATGAAATTGACATCACAATGACACCAGAGGTTTTAAAATCATTATTTGGAGCCATTTTTATTCACGCACCTCATTTTGTCATCTATTTCTCTCAGAAGTCAAAGACAAAGGTGGCACAATATTCCATTCTATATATGCCACAAATGACCTTGAATTTATAGGATTTAATACTTTATAAGTCAAAAAGGTTAACATTTTTAAGAGGCATGTTTACTCTGGAAAAATAGGCACAACATATTAAAAACTGCTTTGATACGACTCCAATGCCAGATGTGCATGTGCAGCATTTTTTATTCATTAATATTATATGGTTATTATGTATCTTCTGCTTAGATCATTGGAAATGTTTTCCATATCCAAGATTCATTCCTAAAGTCTATAGTTGAACTGACCAAAGTTCAGATATGTAAAGTGTACTTTGATATATTTGTGTGTGTGTGTGTGCATGCGAGAGAGAGAGAGACAGAGAGAGAGAGAGTATCTATACATAGTAAAATATCTCTATCTATCTATCTATCTATCTATCTATCTATATCTATCTATCTATCTATCTATATCTATCTATCTGTCTGTCTGTCTGTCTGTCTGTCTGTCTGTCTGTCCATCTATCTGTCTCTGTGACTCATCATCTGGGACTGATATAAATTTCATATCTCCCAAATTAAAGATTTCTGAGGCATTTTTTTTAAAAAAAAGAAAAATACCGGAACTATTTTTGATACTGTTCCATTATCAGGGTTGAGGCTTTCTTGAGTTCCCTGGGGAGGCCATTCCAAAGCCAGGGCACCACAGTCAAAAAGGACCTCTCCCCCGTCCCCACCAGCCACGTCTGAGACGGGGGTGGGATCGAGAGTAGGGCCTCCCCGGCAGATCTAAGAGCCCGTGCAGGTTCATAAAGGGTGATGTTGTCACATAGCTAGTCTGAACCCTAATTGTATAGGGTTTTTAGGTAATAACCTGCACTTTGAATTGGGACCAGAAACTTATGGGCAGTCAGTGGAGCTCTTTTAATAGGGGCATAGTGTGCTCCCTATAGCTAGCCCAAGTCAGTAGGCTGGCTGCCAATCTTTGTACTAGTTATAATTTCTGAGCCATCTTCAAAGGCAGCCCCATGTAGAGTATGTTACAGTAATCCAGTTATGTTCACAACCTCCAGCAAAATACAATAAATTAATACCACAGATGACAATTGAATATTGCTTTACACACTAGGACAATGTTCACCCAGT
This sequence comes from Anolis carolinensis, assembly GCF_035594765.1. Classification (NCBI taxonomy): domain Eukaryota; kingdom Metazoa; phylum Chordata; class Lepidosauria; order Squamata; family Anolidae; genus Anolis; species Anolis carolinensis. The sequence continues at coordinate 148,437,516 of NC_085843.1, forward strand.
TGAATTGTAATGAATAAATATGCCACACATTGTCTTCACCTCAATGTTTAGCCAGGTGCATCTCTTCTGTGATGTAAGTGAAGGTCACCCATTTTCCACCCATATTAACCAGGAACACATTAACTATAGTATATTTAAGGGCATGTACGGTGGTCATCAGCTATCACCTTCTATTGGCAGTACAAGTAAGGTAGCAAAACAAAATGTTTATTGCACTCCTGGCAGCAACTAAAACACCAGTCTATGTGGCTAGTGATCTATTTGGGCTGGATACTCACAAGCTGTGGGAATCTGGATCAAGCATTTTTTCCTCGGAAGAAGATCTGACTGTCTTATCCTTGCTGATTTTAGCTTTTATATTTCACTTTCACATTGGACCTTTGTTTCATCTGTAGGTATATTTATAGCAAGATGCCACTGCTAACCTTTGGCACAGTATTAATTTTCCTTTGAACACTTTATATCTCTCCAGTGTCCTCTCTCTGTTTATAGCTTTATTCCACTTGATGTCAATCAATATTACATTTCTGCAGAGAGGTATTGCTGATATTTACAATCTTTTCTAGTCAGTTTCATTGTGTTTGTACTGCTCTTGTTTTTCAAATTAGGCAATATAATGTAGATGTACAGGGGAAAAAACTTTAATATGTATGGGTTTCTTGCAATCTTAAAAGAGTAATAACATTTCTTCCATTCATAGAAAGGAAGACAAAATTTCCTTCTTCTTTCCACTCCATCTGCATTTCCAGAACAATTTCCCAATAATTACTCACAATGTAATATCAGATTGAAAGGAGGAGGAGACTATGAAGGAAAGGTGGAGACTCCTGCTTTTTTACTGCGAATTCAGTCCCAGCAATTTAAGGGAATTTATTATAGGTTCTTAGCTATTAAAAGATCATTCAGTCTCTTGGGAGGGAATTCCATAGTCAACGGTCTATTTCAGAGAAAATTCTGTCATGTGTAGCAACCAACCTAGGTTGTTGGAGTGGTGCAACAAGATCTTGGTGAAGAACTCAAATATCAAGTAGGTTGATAAAGGAGGTGGTGGCAGTGTTTTAGGTCTGGCTCCAAGCCATTTAGGGCTTTGTAGGTCAAAGTAGCTTGAAAGCAAACTTGAGACTGGTGCAGTGACCCACAATCCTTGAAGTGAGAGTCCAACAACTTGCTTAGTGTAAAACTGTCATCAAAATTTAAAAGAAGATATATTGCTTCTGTGGAATATATGACTCATGCACGTTAATGTAGTTTTCCATCATAATTTAGTAAACTAGTAACCATAAGTGAGTAGGAAAATCATCTTGCCACCTAACCTATACATGAACCCTGACTGGCTGATAATCTCATTATAATTATTGAACAGCAATAATACTGCTAAAGCAACAAACTGCAAATATGCTGTAAGACTGTTTATAAGCAGCAACAGCCAACCATGGATTTCCATGGTACAAAAAAGACCAACTTTACAAATTCATCACCTTCTAGTCTAAAAGAGAACCTGAAAAATAGTCATTGCAGTCTTAATTAATAGGCAATCACTTGTGAATGTTTCCACTCTAGGGGGGGGGACCAAGATTCATCTTAACCTGCTTTCCATGATTCATGGAAAACACAAACTAATCTATTTGATCCATTAATTCCTCTCCTTCCCTGGTTACATATTGCCACAATGAGAGCTTTCCTCATTATTCCAGTCATTGCGAATTTCTTTTCCATTAATATATTGCTTGGGAAAAGCCAAAGTTTTAAGGAAGAAATCAGTGTTTTAGCAGTTGACCAGTATTTTTTTCCAGAGATAACCACATTGACTTCCTAGCACTGAATTAAATTCTTTCTTAGCATTAATGGATTTCTCTGCTCCTCTGTCCATATTTTTTCACTCAGTCCTTTTAGGTGTTTCTGTGCCTTGTGAATGCTGCTCTATATAGTCTAATAACTATATATATATATATATATATATATATATATATATATATATATATAGGAAATGAGATCTTAGAACTATAATTGCTACTGCATTTCACACACAAAAAGATAACTGGAAGCAAAATAATTGGTGAATTTTGTGGAAAGGAAAAACAATTTTTGATAAAATGATTTGTGGAAACCTAGCCTGTTGACATAAAGTCTGAAAGTGTTTGCTTAAATTGTAAAACAACTTGCAGAATATAAAGTAAGACTAGCATTTCTTGATCAAATGTCTAAAAACAAAGGAATGGCTTGTAGGATCAGATTCAACTTTAGTTAGTATTCTGTTTTTAATAGCAGTTTGCTAAAACCTTTACATATTCAATTCATCCCTTTCCAGTTATCTCATGGGCAATTAAGCAAACCTGTGACATTTCATCAGTACAATGCAAATTGTCTCTGGAATCAAATGTGAAACCAATGTTTTCCTGTTTCCTTCTCCAGGGCCACCAAGATATTTCAATTTCAATGCTTTATTTTATGTTGGGAAGGTCAACAATATTGTAGGTTAATGTAACCTTTGCAGTTTTATTGTTTTATTGGCTCATGCAATCCAATGCAACAAATAAAAACATTGTGAGAACCTTGCCATCTAATGGCAGAGAGAAGCTGTAGAGTGGAAGAATGAGATAGACAAACATGTTTGAATAATGAATTGGCAGAAATAGTTCCCCAAAACCTAATATAAAATCAGCTGTAAGTTCCACAGAGTTTAATGAACCTTACTGCCAAATAGATCAGTACCGGATTGTAATTACAGTGTAAAAGATGTTTAAAACCTCATTTTGCAAGGCCAAATTCTTTACATTAGCAACAGTTCTTACATGCTGTGCAAAAAAAAAAACACTATGTGTTGTTTAAACAAACAAAAAAGTCACAATTTGAATATTTGTTCAATTATTTTGTAGCCCCAATATTTAGAAAGTTTCAATACATCATATTATTTACTAAAGATACATGAATAGCAAGAATCATGTGTCCCCTTCTTGCTGTTAGTTTGAACATTCTGTTCTGCCAGGTTGAAACTGGATTATGTAGCAACAGAATTATAAAATGGAAATTATATCATTTTATCTATGAATTCAGTCTTTCCCTGTTGAAACAGGCAAAGGCACATTAGTATTTGAAACAACACAGCCCCATACCCATGAAGTAAGTATAATGATGACAAATGTATAATATTTTAATGCAATGAAAACTCACTGTGAAATAGCACAGTAATTATTTAAAAAAATCTATATTCTATTGTGCTGTGCTAACGCCACTTTTGCTATGCTCAACTTTCTTTTGCGATAGGACATGTAGACTTTTGGGTACTAGGATGTAATTACAGAGTAATGTCAGGATATCAGGGGAAATTAAGATTTTCTCCCCCTTTTTAGAGCAAGACATATAGAAATTTGTTTTCTATAATCCTTACCTTTAATCCTTCTTGTTGGAGGCATTTACATATCAAATCAGCAGGTTCCCCGACTCCGCTAGTTTGGGCAGTCGAAGTAAGCCAACTGAGGTCCTTACAGCAGGAGATTTTTACAGGGAAACATTGAGCATTTTCTCAAGTCCCTGTTCAAGTGCCACAAAATGTTGATGCACAGTGCCCCCCTTATTTCTAGTCCTTTTACTTTCCAGTTAAAGACTAGGAATCAAGGAGATTGAAATATCATAGTTTTAATTCTACAGAGAAAAAAAGAATAGGGATGTTACAATAAAGACAACTGAGTGCCATGTTTGACTGTCTCTGGATCATGGGTTTTGTAGTCTCAGTTGGTGCAAACACACATATGCGCACATATGAAGCAAAAATCTTCTTTCCCTTTCTGTAATTTTCCTTCTCAGAGCTTCTCACCTCTGCTCCACTGCCTCTGTTCTTTTATGTTCATAAGCATCTTTTTGTTTTCCCTTTTGTTCCCAAAAACATTTTCTTGCTCATCCTCTTCTCTCTCCCATCTCTTGAGATCAATCTGGGCCTTTTCCTGACCTTCTACACACTTCCCTCTTAGTGATGTTTTAGTTACCCTATTTTCCACATTCCTGTCTCCTTCTCTTGCTCCTTTTCACTCCCTCCCCCCTTTTCTTTTCCTTTCTTTGACCCATTTTAACATTATGAAATTCATTTTATCAATTCTTGTATCAACACAATTAACCTAAAAATGAGGACACCCTATCTAAACTTAGATCCACCTACATTGGCCAAATGAGTCAGTTTGGGGGTGAATGGACTCTGTGGCATCCACATGGCATTTGGGATCCATTTGCTTTATTATGTGAGAAAGGCAATTAATGTGGCCTTCTTCCGCATTCAAAAAAGTTGTGGAGTGCTCTGGAGCTTCCCTGAGCTCACTTGCACTTTGTGCCAGGGTAAACAGTTGGATGCTGTTCAGATGTGATCACAACTGTTCCCACAGCAATCTGTAGTGGTGCTAGCATGAAACTGGTGGCACTTATAGTGATGATAGCCAGAGAAATGATGTAATCAGAGAAGGCTCTTCCTTTCCTCCCTCCCTTCTGCCACATTGCATCACTACAGGTGCCACCAGTTTCATGCCCAGTGGTAGCTGGTAAGGCTATAATGATAGGGGAAATGTAAGGTTGGTGGTCCAGTGGCACTGAAATTGTTATGGTATAGATGGGCTAGCTCAGTGTCACACAATGTGAACACCCGCCAGCCTCCAAGATGGTTTGGCACTGTCTTTATGGACTTTGGTTATGCTGAACTGGAGTACACCACTCTGGATCGCCACTGCTTTTTGTGGCAGATGTAGATGGCCCTTCAGAGGGACGTTTCACAACTTGTGAGAAATGACACATTTTCACTGTAGATTTTCTGCATCAACTATACATTATTTCAGTCCATGGACAATTAATTTCCTAGTATTTGCTATAGATTTTATAGGTCTGTGTTTTCACTGCTTCATATCACTGCTGTACATGTTATGGATGAAAGCTTTCATTTCTGTTTCATGTTGTCACATAACTCTTGAGACAAATGTGCCCTAGTTCCCCATTCTAAGACTGTGTACTTAAACATATCCCCTGTGACATTTGCTACAAGCCCACAACTTGTCATCCACAAAGAGAATTTTCCCTTGGATTAGGCTCTTAATTTTCAACATCTTGCACAAAACAAGTACCTGCTGATCGGCCTCCTTAATGTTATATTTGGTGTTTTCTGACAAGGACAAAGATGCAGTACTTTTGCATGAAGTATTGTGGTATTAAAAAGTCTCACAGGTATAGTTATCTGAGTCTTCAATACAATTGTAGAAGCAAGAAACAGAATTATGGATTCCAGAATACCATGTGATAAAAAGAAGTGTTGTAGAACCATATAGTCACACAGCTGGATAACACTCAAGATCCTACAGAAAAAGCTTGTTAACTCATTGTCCAACCAAGAGTGTCACTAACATAACCTGATCTACATCCTGATATAGAGATTAAATAAAGGTACAAAAATAAGTTCTGTACCTACCTACATATCTTTATTTTCAATGCAACATAAACTGGGATCAAAATTTCTCATGTTGTTTTTCAGTAATTCATGATGCAGAAAAATAGAAATGATAGGCTGTGTTTGTCAGTAGTTGTGGGGAAAGTATTTCCCACGGGTTAGGGTGGCTGTAAGAGCACACAATATAACCTTGCATTAATTGGCTCTGAGTATTTGGGTGGAATGCACTTGGGCACTGGGCATTTTAATTTTTTAAAAGAAATCTTGCAGTGTATTACATTTCTCAATATTCTGAAATTCAAACAATTTCTGTAAGTGTTTTTAATTCTTGGGTGCGAGGAGTATAGCAAACTGGAATATCTAGTCCCCGGCTCTGGGGGAAAAAATCCTTTTAAACATAATAGTAAAGGTTACACACATCCCATGGTAAGACGATGGAGTAAGATCAAGGGGGGTAATGGTGGAAGTCAGGGTCAGAAGGAAAGGGAAATCTGTAAAAGTAAGAAGTCTGGAGAAATACCAACTTTAAATATATAAATGAAAATGTATTATTTCATTGCAAGTCATAATGAAGTAACCCTTGTCTGTTTTCCTTAAACTGTAACAGTTAAAATTGTGTGCACATGCACACACAAACTCACAGTTTGTGGAAAAATGCAAGTTAGAGAAAACTGCCACATAAGATTGGCACACTTTCAGAGAATAGACTGCTAAATGAACACTAAAACATGAAGATGTTACAATTGCATGAATTAAATATCATTAACTTTCATATTAAAAGGTCAATTGAGAGGTGCAGCACACATGATGCAAAAATCAAAGGGATAAATCTTTCTACCTGAAGTCATAGCTTAATTAGTTTCTATAGTCCTTTCTGCACTTTTTATGAATTTAAACTTGCTGAGAGCTAATCTGATGTGATTATATTATAGGCTAAGAAACCCCAGTTCTAATCCTACATCGCCCACAACACTAGGTGAGATTAAGCAAAAGCTGTACACTAAATATTTGAAAGAAAATATTTAGGTATCAAGGGAGTTTTTCGAGTCCTCCAGTATTCTCCAGTCCATCTCCACCTCCATTTTTTTTCTTTCTCTGTCCAAATCTTCCATTGGCTGCTGTAATTGGGACAATGTTTCTATCAGCTTTTTCTTCTCTATAACAGTTCTTTGTCACCTGTTTCTGTGATTCTGGGCATTGTCAGAGTGGTGACAACATGGAAATCATAGAACTCAATAAATGTGTCTATGTGAGAGTATATAGGATTTCTCACCTTCACATTGAATTCTGCCATCTGCAGAATTCTGGAAAAAATGTAGTTTGGGAAGGCGAGGACCACTGAGAATTCAAAAGGCCTCACCCTAAAGTCCATTTCCTAGACTCCTGCAGGTGGCAGAAATGTGGGGTTGCCCACTTTAAAACACCGGTGTGATAATATCACAGGTCTAACTAAGGTTCCCTCCCATAGAAAACTAAAAAAAGGAACTAAACCCTTCATAACTAAAGGATAACTGAGGCTCAATGAAGGAAATAGTAAGAGCCTTTATAAGGGCATGACATATATCTATATATGTATCTTTGCAATGCAAAAGATGCAGCATGTTTGCCTTTCTTTTTTCTTTCCATTCTTTGTTCCCTTACTTTTCTTTTTCAAAAAGGTCATCACATTGCACCAAAAAACCATTGTGGTATATTACTTGGTGGCTTCTCAGCTCCAGGGAATCTTGGATGACACCAAAATTAACTTGATCCCTCACAGTCTGGTTATAGGCCTGGTCATGGAATGGAGACAGCTTTGGACACCTTGGTGGATGACCTCTGCAGAGGGCTAGACAGGGGGATTGTGTCCCTGCTGGTTCTCTTGGACATCTCAGCAGCTTTCAATACCATCAACCATGGTATCCTTCTGGGTCGGCTCTCTGTAATGGATCTTTGCAGTAGCTCTGCTCCTTCCTGGAGGATCGTACCCAGATGGTCATGTTGTGGGGTTACCTGCTCAGATTCCTGGCCATTGACCTGTGGGGGTCCCACAAGGTTCCATACTTTTCCCCAAGGTTTTCAACATCTACATAAAACTGGGCAAAGTCATCTGGATTTTTGGAGTTGGGTGCCATCTCTACACAGATGACACACAACTCCACTACTCTTTTCCACCTAATTCCAGGGAAGCTCCCTGGATCCTAAACCAGTGTCTGGCAGCAGTGATGGACTGGATGAAGGCCAACAAGCTAAGACTTAATCCAGACAAGACAGAAATACTCCTGGTCAGTCACAAGGCCTATCAGGGTATAGGTTGGCAACCTGTGCTTGATGGGGTTACACCCTCCCCCCCCTCCGAGAACACAGGTCCGCAGTCTGGGGGTCCTTCTGGAGAGTTGTGACCATATCTTGAAAAGCTTGACTTGATCACAGTGGTCTATGCCTTAGTTACATCCAGAATAGATTACTATAATACACTCTACGTGGGGCTGCCTCTGAAGACAACTCAGAAATTGTAATTAGTGCAAAGGTCGGCAGCCAGATTACTTACTGCAATGAGCTTTAGGGAGCATACCATGCTCCTTCTAAAGCAGCTCCACTGGCTTCTGACAAGTTTTGGGCCTAATTCAAAGTGCAGGTGATTACTTATAAAGCCCTATACGCATTGGTTTCAACCTATCTTTGAGACCGCTTTTCCTTCAATGAACTGGCCCGGGCACTAAGATCTGCTGGGGAGGCCCTTCTAACACCACCACTGTTAGTGGGGACAGGAGAGAGGGCCTTCTCAGTAGTGGCTCCCCAGCTCTGGAATACTCTCCCTAAAGAAATCAGACTAGCTCCCACCATTCAAGCCTTTCAAGTGAGTTTAAAAACATGGCTCTTCAAACAGGCATTTGAGCCAGTGTAATCTGGCCAGCTCAATGACCCATTGATAGTGCCACTCTGCACTTCCTTATTGCAGATAGCCAGCTTTTTCACAAGTTTATGCATTTTAGGAAACTTTATAATTCTTACAATTTTTAGTGGGATTTTACATGTATTGTTGTTTTTTATACTTATGTTATGTATTTATACTTGTGTACTTGTATATTGTCTTTTATATGTGACACTTATAGTGAGCCTTATAGTGAGCTTCTGTGAGCTACCCCGAGTTTCCTCAGGGAGATGGTGGTGAAGTACAAATAAAGATGATGATGATGATGATGATGATTAACTTTATTTTATTGTCATTTCATATAGGATACTGTTCATTCCCCATGAACTCAAATGACCGAATTGGCATTGCTGCAGTGGTGTGGAACTGTCATGGGAAGCAACTGGAAAGAAACAAAACTACTAGGACCCAGATCAGAAATGTTAGAATTTATTTTGATAGAAATAGAAGAAAACCAGAGAAAGTAGGGTGATTCAATTCAGGAATACATCCTGAATTCTTTCCTCTAGCAAACATACCTGTTGAACTCAATTGGTCACTTCTAGCATGACTATTCTATTCAAATTGCTAAATTTGCAAAGAAAAAACTTAAGTGCTTTTTTGGACTGGTTCCAAAACACCAGGCAAACTATAGGCTGAAGTCCTTAATAGGACAAGTAGGCACCGATTTTCCCACCCCTTCCATCAGTAATAGGTTTGCCGGGGAGAAAATCACTGGACAGCTAGCATAGTTCAAAGAAGAAAAGGTCATTAGAGCAGAATTTAATTTTCTTTCTAAGTTATCAAGTAGTCAGATTAAAGAAATGTTTCCCTTGAGCTATTCCTGCACACAGCCTGTTTGTTTTTGTGCAGGGTTATTCACAACAGACATTATATATTCATCATCCATGTTGCTCTACACATATAAAGAAACTCAACTATTCAGTATTATCAAGCTGTGTGGCCAACATCCTTAATTAACTAGAGGAAAGCTTGGTCCACACATCACCCCTACAGTTAACTAGGACAAGCTCAATGTTTCATCTCAGGGCTTATTGTATCTTGCCTTAAGGGGAAAAAATCTACAAGGAGTTTAACAAGAAAGCTGAAAATCCATGTTTATAATAAGGCTCAGTTCCCCTAATAGATGATTCAGCTGGAGAGTGATTCAGTTGTGGAGTAGGAGAGGAATCAGTTTTTTGAGCCAATCTACAGGTTTGGCAGATCTTTGCTACTTCATTATATATTCCCCATAATGGTGTGAGATATTAAAAACAATGATGAACAAAGTTCCATTCTATATTTCATGAAAGTATTGCACCCTCATGAAATAGTAGGAAGCAGATTTTCTGCAAATTCCTTGGGTATAACTATTTAAAAATTCACCAAGTTGAAGCAGCAGCCTTGTTTGGAGCATATAGCTTAAAGCATGATGGCAACATAATGTGGTTTGGTGTATGTAGATCATATGTCTGCTGACTGACAGAAAAGGGGATCCCAGCTAAGGCTACAAGACAAGCTCCGAAAGCTCAACTTCCACTATATAAGACTCCAAGTTTCTCAAGCAGTGGAACAATTACTACAAGTATATTTGTGGTATATTTTTAGTATCAGTAACTCATGACATTGAATCGACTGATACAGGCAGTTAGTATAGTTCTGGGTGGGAAAAGAGGAACTCTGAACTCATCCAGTCATCAATTGCCAATTCAAAGTCCAAAATGACAACATAGTGGTGCACCCTGATCTGAACATAGAGAACTGCTGCTTTCACAAGGTTGCCAGCCATTCCAGCTATAGTAGAGCCCGGCACATAATGGGCTGTCCTATTTTAATCGGCATATTAGTAGGATAGACTAGGACAAGATGCTCATTCAGGAACAATATGTGGAGAGGAAGAGAAAGGAACATCAAGGGAAGATCTTGTATTTGTTGTTTATTTTAAAGAACTATGTATAGGGCATATTATTGGAATTGACCTTTTGAGGAAGCCAGAAACATTTTTTTTTTGCTTTTGGTTACATAACAGTACTTATAACAAGCAATAGTGGTGCAACACAAGGGTTGCTTTGTCAGTTGAATAACTATGACACAATGGACAAATTCCTATCAGGAAGTAACATCACTATAAGTAGTAACAACATGACTTAATTTATGGGCAATTAACAATCCTAAGCATAATATTCATATTTTCAGCATAATAAAACATATAACAGGTTTTTCCCTACAAAGATTTCTGCAAAATAAACAAGCCTCCTATTATTTTTGAGGAATTGTATTTTCTTTAATGATCTCTGCAAATCATTCAAAAGAAAATATTTTTAGGGTTAGGGTTTTTAGTAATCTGTTGAAGACTATTTTGAAGTCTAGCTACTTAACTTGTGTTAAGATTTCACCATCGCACACTGTCACAACAATGAAGAAAATTTTTCTGACAGAATAAAATGGCTGCATTTTGGGTCGCACCCAAGAACCTGTCAGCAGACATTAGGCATGAGCGAAAAAAATGTAAAAGTCGTTAATCGTAATAAATTTGTTAATCGTATTAATATTGAACTAGGTTCCGAGGGGATTTGGTGCTTCGGAATTAACCATGCTTCGAAATACCTCTGGATAACCTTCAGATATATGAGAAAGTGTTTTAATTCAACTAACCATTGCTGTTCAGGAGAGAAATCCCCTTCCCGTCCTGGAGTGGTTGGTTTCTATGGGGCTCTTAAACCGGCTTGCAGAAGCGGAGAAAGCGGAGGGAGACTCGCTCCTTTGCAAAGGGTTGCAAGCGGAGGGAGGGAACCTTGTGCTGTTGCTATTCAGAAGAAAATTTCCCTTTCCCATCCTGAAGTGGTTGGTTGCTGTGGGGCTCTTTAAACCAGCTTGCAGAAGCAGAGCAAGCGGCTTGCAAAGGGTTGCAAGTGCTCGTTTGCAAAGAGCATTGGTGGCTAGCTGGCTGCTGTTGCTATTCTCCCCTTTCCCATCCTGGAATGGTTGGTTGCTATGGGGCTCTTTAAACCACAAGCAGAGGGAACCTGGATTTACAATCTCTGCAGGATCTCCCTTGCAATGTGCTGGCAAAACCCCAAACTAGAGTGTGGAAGAGTATTCACTAATCAGGCTGGATCTACACTAATCCTATATCCCAGGATCTGATCCCAGATTATCTGATTTAAACTGGATTGTATGAGTTCCCACTGCCATATAATCTGGGATAAGAAGAAAAGTGATGGATCTGGACCAAGCTTGGCATACAGTCCCAATATGGCCAGCTGTGAATCCTGGGGGAGTTTTGAGAAGGTTGATCCAAGACTTTTGGGAATTGTAGTTCACCCACATCCTTATACATTTTCTCATGGGAGCATTCATAAAAAACAAAAGACTGAGGTTTTTTCCTAAGACATAGTGTAACATTGGAAGCGGGCTAAGCCTCATAGGAAGAAAGCCACTTGTGAGTAGAAGTGGGCTAAGCCTCATGGGAAGAAACAGCGGGCTCCTTTTTGGAACAGCACGGTGTAGTGTAGAGGTTTGAGAGTTGGACTACGATTGTGGTTTCATTCCCCACTCAGCCATGGAAACCCCCTGGGTGATCTTGAGCAAGTCACACACTCTCAACCGCAGAAAAGCCAATGAAACAGTTTCAAACCAGGAACAGATTTCCTTATTCAGAGGCTGATGGCCATCTGTCAGGAGTGATTTGATGGTGTACTATGATTTCTGTTCCTGGGTGATAAATGTCATTTCCTAATTGGTTCTGTCATAGAAACATGGCAAAATATGTAACACTGCCAAAACTTTGTCTTTGCGCAAGGGACACAGTGCTATACACTGTCCACCAATTTAACAAAGTTTCAGCCACAAACACAAAGTTTCTGAAGTAGAACAATGACTTTCAAAGTAAAGACAACCCAATGAAACAGGAAATAACACTTTCAAACCAGGAACAGATTTTTGTTATTATTAAAAAATATTTTTTATAAAAAAATTGAAAATTTGCCAAAAATCTGAAGATAAGTCAATTGTTCTTAGATTTGGTGAGCTAACAGGGTTTTTATGTTCTACCACTGTAGTAAATATCATTAGGATAGCTCAAAAAATGAGGGAAAGAGAGGTCCCTCAATTTTCCCCATTGACGATAATGTTTTCCTTCATGCGCATGCGCATACGCCATTAATGAAGTACATACGAAGCTTAGGAAGTTTTGGAAAGTTTTGAATTTTTTGCTTCAAAATTTGAAAATGACTTTAGAAATGAAGCACCAGTGCCCCCTACTTTTGAAGCGAGTATTGAACCATTTTTTTCATGGATTGCACATGCCTAGCAGGCATTATTGTAGCTATATGGCTTGTGACCCTGCCAAACAAATACTGCCCACCAACCATATACAATGACACATCCGGCACTTCATATACCACACATTTTATCTGGTTGTTTGAACATTAAAAAAGGGAAGGCGACTGTTAAGTAATAGTATATAGAAAGCCTTACCACATAGACACTCATCAAGAAATAAAATACACTGCTTCAGCAAATTCTAAATCAAAGTATACTACATGTTGAACATTCCACTGTACAAATAGGGCACATCCATATATTGCTACAAATCAACCTTGTAGACCTAATCAGTTTCAATCAAATTCAGAAGAAAGTAATCCATCCATTTAGAAATCGTAATTGAACTATTTTATTTCCATCACAAGTCAGCTAAAGCAGAACAATCACTAGAATATATGAGGGAAGTTCAGTTGAATGGCACTGTTGCCAGAAAAACTAAGTAGGTTCAGAATTTTCCTGAACTGCATGTACTGCTTCAGGTTGCAAGAAGACAGTTGTGAAAATTGTTCTTAAAATTCTGTATTTAATGTATCAGCAAAAAGGCTTCGTGTAATGTACCACTTTTTAATATAAAAGGTTGTTTTATAGAAGACAATTCACTAGGCTTATAGATTCAGTGGCATTTTGTCTTCTGAGCTAAGTTAATACAGATCTACTTTCAATGTAGGAGGGTGTTCTCTACTGAAAGAATATGTCTCCATCTGATTCTCAAATTCTCTTCATTATTGTTCATTTAACTTTCACAACTGACTGTAACTATTTATAGTTATTGTCATCTTCATGATCATTTCGCAATGCTTTAATATGATATTTTAGCATTTTACTTTATTCAATTGTTTTAAATTGTTTATTATTAGTTTATCAATACATTCATCCCTCTTTTTATCACTATAACTTATTTTAATATATATTGTGAGGCATTTACCTATCTATGATTTTTTATCATTCTATCACTCACTCACTCACCCAATCATCTGTATCTATTTGCATCTGTCTATCATCTATTTTTAAATATATATATATCTTGTTTTAATTTATATTGTGAGGTACATTGAGAGAAAAGCAGGATATACATTTTATGAAAGGTTGTTTCAGAGATCCCTTGCATCTTTGTCTGCCCACTTAAACTCAACCCTTTGTCTATTACAGCAATGGGCTACTTCTATTCTTTCAGTTGTCATTGATTTACCGTCCTTCACCTCTCACGATTAGTGGCTAGGGCTGATGTGAAGAGCCACCCCCCCCCCCAAAAAAGGTGTTCACTCTTGTTACACTGACCATTTATTGCAGTTCAGATTGCATTATATGGTCACCGTAGACCTACATAATGCAGTTCAATTCAGTTAAACAATGGTCAGTGTACATGAGGCCTGAGCATAATGAGGCCACAAGAAATTGAAATCTAGATGAGAATGATTTAATCAAATAATTTAATTAAAGAATAGGCAAAGTAACATTAATAAATATTTATGATCATTTATACAGCAATTTCTCATATGACCGGTGAAGCACCATAGTGCTGTAAAAGGAGACAAGCAATAAAGAAGTGGGAAGTTAGGAAAAACTTGTGTACATTGGAATATTTGTATCCTTTGAGGTATGGTACCAAGACTCCCTGTGGATACCAACATTTGTGGATGATCAAATCTCATTATTTATGATTAGACACAATAACGTAGTAAAATGGTGATAGTTTTATAAATGCACAAAATAAAGGTTTGCTTTTTATAGTCCCCCAATTTTTTTCAAGCTGTGGATGGCTGAATCCTTGGAAAGAAAATCTGAATATAGAGGGGCAAATGTATATCCTTGTGAGAAGAAGTGAGTTGGCATCTGGTCAGATTACAGTTTGTCCAGATTTAGCTATAAATTATTCCTACTCTTGTTATGACTATCATGCCCACTGGTGTCATTGGATATAGGAAGAATCACATAATCTTCTCTTTTTTCTGCATGTATGTGTGTGTGTATTAAACCTCTATCATTTATATATCACAAAAATATTTGCATTGTTAACGGTAGCAACTCTAAATGCTGTGTGAAGCCTGGATGAACATGAAGTTAATCAAAATAAGTTTATCCTTTTTAATTTTTTAAATGGCTAGCCTGTATCGCATCAGCTCTTGTAGACTTTTCCCAGCCATTTTCTTTGATTACTTGAAGAGGGAGAGTGGTGGTGGGGTGGACTGTTGTCATGGCAACATAATCTTTGCCAGGCCAGATAATGGATTACAAAATCATTTTATTTATTTTTAGATTACATCAGGCAAACTTCACCTGTAATTGGTTTTTACTTTTTTTAAAAAAAAAAATCACCAACAAAACATCTATTTTAATAACACATTATTTATTCAGATAATTATATCAAAGTAGTATTTCTTTCAAGGCAAAACCTGTAGGAGTTAATAAGCAGAAAGTGAACAGGGTTATATAGAAGTCAAGAAATCTCTCTAGCTATTACTATGTTCCTTTTTATCTTTTTTAAATGGAGGTATTGTGCCTCATGTTTCTCATATCTGACTACTGTTAAATTGTTAGCTTATCTTATTATGAATTATTATATTATATGTAGGATATGATGAAATATCAAATGTTCTGTTCATTATTCCACTAAATAACAATAAATAGTATATTAATTTTATTATAATTATTTTGTATTGTGTTTTCTTATATTATTTATTACTATTTAATGTAGTATTGAAAAGAACATTTGGTTCAGACCCAGATCTGGTTTGAAATCTTATTTAATCATGAGAACTGTCATTCTTTCACAATTTAACCAACAATACAAAGCTGCTGTGAGGAAAATGTGATGAAATTAGTTTTTGGTACTTATTTCCTTGGTTGGAGTGTTAGGTAACAAAAAACTTTATTTGGTTATAGCTTATCAGGTCTGGCACTCAATTGGTCTTGAATACCCCTGCCCCCACTGGCATTCATGCCATTGGGGATAATATTTTTTTGACCTTATTCACACCAGGTGCAGTTTGTCTCATGATGTACAGTGGGCTAAGTAATTTTTTAGTTTTTAAGGCTTTTTCTGTTTTTGTTGTTGTTGTTGTTGGTATGTGGGTACTCTGATGGAAAGTCCAGCAGGGCATCTGGACACCCTGGAAAGTGCAGGATTTTTTGCCAGTCTGAGGACAGAAGTCTGGCTTGACCCGGGCTTTTTAAAGTATCTTTACATGAATGTAAACCATAAATGAAGATGTTTAGGCTAGCGGTTGTATTTGAAGGTTAGTGGTAACAATGAAAATAGCATTTTGGGCCCATGGTTTAATATTCTGTATTCAAATATTTTTCAGCAGTAAAAGCTATTTTCTGCTCAAAATATCCATGTGCAATTTTAGCACAGAATCAATCCCAAATTGAAATAACTTTGACATTGCTTTTCAAAGATCTTCTTGCAGTAGGAAAATCAATTAAATTGCTCATTTTTATCTATAAGAGGAAACTTAGTGAAAAATTACCTCCTTAAGCTGGATCTACACTGTCCTATATCTACACTGCATTGATATAGGATTATATCAATAGATTAACTGCATTGAACTGTATTATATCAGTCTACACTGCCCTATAATCCAGATGAAAGCAGTTAATCCAAATTCTGAAACTAGATTATAGGGCTGTGTTAGCCTTAGTTAGATGTATGCAAGTGTGTTGAGAGATGTTTGTGGATGGGTGCTACATGCTCCTACACCTCAAAAATGAAATCACCATTACAACACTGCTAAAAGTCAATTGAAATAAAAATCTGTTTCCCAGTGGGTTGATTCATTAGGGACCCTTCCACACAGCTGAATAAAATACCACATTATTAAAATCCCACTGGAATGTATGGCAGTGTGGACTCAGATAATCCAGTTCAAAGCAGATATTGTAGGATTTTCTGTCTTGATATTCTGGGTTATGTGGCTATGTGGAAGGGCTCATAGTCTTTAATGTCCCAAGGATACAAGAGTAAAACATTAATTATGTGATAATTTTAATCTTAGAGGAGGTAAAAAGCAATTTTAGCAAATATTTTGACTGTGCTTTTTAAAAATGATTAAGCTTAGTTTTTCAAGTTTATTAATTGTTTGGGATTTATTCCGTACAAAATTTGCATGTGGAAACCATTATATATTTATTTATTGCATGCTGGAAGCTGCATTGTCGGCATACAAAACATGGTTTCCTCTGCAAAAAATGCTACTCTTTGGTCAAAACAGCCACACACAAAATGTGTGTAGAATAACTTTTCAACTGTAAAGTTTGTCAGTCCAAGATTCTTTTGGTCAATTTTACTCCACACTTAACAAAAAGGGGGTTTGTCCACTTTTTGAAATATTTTTGAATAAACTCTTTCCTCCCTGTTGAAGGAGGTAGCATCAGCACTCAAGACCTATATCCATTAACATACCTATCAACCATTAATTTGTTGAATCATCTCTTAAACCCATCTGAAGCAATGCCTGCTACCACTATATCTTTTGACAGTGAATTATATGAATTAACTCTGAGCTGTGTGAAGGAAGTGTTATCAATTCCGTTCTTTGACCCTGAGATCTTGTGTTATGAGAATAGGTTGGGAGGGGGAGTCTTATCTTTATCCACATTCGCCACACTATAAACCATTTTACCCAGGAAATTGCTTGGAAGCAGCAGAGCTGCTTTGCACATCAGCAATTTTTCACTGCTGACTCAGGTAGCAACAAGCAGGCATATCCCCTTCACTTTATATCCAAAATAGGAATGAGGATTGAAATTGTTTGGTTCACATTTTAATATAAACTGGCCTAATCTGCCCTTCTCAAAATAATATGGAAACTAGAACATATGTTATCTTTGCCAGTACTACAAATTTGAGGATGCTGTCTTCCAATAAATTAACATGCACACATACACAGAAATACAATCCATTAAGGAAAAATTCATACATGCAGCAAGCGTATTATAAGATCAAATGATGTGGGCTCTTGGTGTCAACCCTTCTACTCTCATTAAAATATCTTTCCCCACCACACCCCATTTACTACTGGTTACTTTGGTCTTGCTAATATTTTAAGTCTTACATAGAAGTAATGGGATTAATTTCAATTTCAGTAGGTGAGTACTGTTGATGTGGACAAGGTGCTGGGGCAAGTAAGGAGAATAGTCTGTTTTTTTGATCCCTGTCCCTCTTGGCTGGTAGTCCAGGGAGGAGATGCAATTTGATCTCAAATACAACAAACTATTAATGAATTTCTCAGGGAGGGGGAATTTCCATCCTATTTAACAGAAGCAGTGATGAGAGCATTGCTGAAAAAGCCATCCCTGGATTCTCTCACTTTAATAATTACAGAACAGTCTCTAAACTTCCATTTTAAGGCAAAGTGATTGAGAAGGCAGTTGCCCTTCAATTTCAGGCAGTCTTGGATTACACAAACTTTCTTGACACATTTCAAAGCGACTTCAGAGCCCTGTTTGGTGCTTCTAGACCTTGTGGCTTTCAAAACCATTGACTATGGTATCGTTCTGGAATGCTTGGGGGTTTGACAATCAGAGGTACTGTGCTATGGTGTTTTTGGTCAATTTGTCAACTATCGGCCAGTTTCCAATCTCCCCTTTTTGGGCAGGGTCCTGGAACATGTGGTGGCCTCACAACTCCAGGCATTCTTGGTAGACACTGATTATCTGGACTCTATTAAAATGGTTCACCCAAGGAGGCTTATGGATCCAGAAGAATTCCTGACGGCTCTTGGGGATTTTCCCGCCTTCTCAGTAGGTGATCCTGTCAATGCTTCGGTCTCTCTTTGGAATGAGGAGATGACTAGGACAATAGACAAAATTGCTCCATAATGTCTCCTCTTGAGTAACTGAGCTAAACCAGCTCCTTGGTTCACTGAGGAGCTGGCAGCGATTAAGGGAACTAGAGTGTGTGTGGTGATCAGAGCGTAGTGAGTCAGACCGAACATGGCTATGTTCCTATATTAGGACATATTGTCAGAGTAATTTGCAGTACAACAGTAGTTGGATGGAATCAGTGGAACGCAGAACAAAGAGACATCAGAGACAATGGTAAAACTATATACAAGTTTTACTATATGCAGTAATAATCAAGACAAACAGACTTGCAGACACAGGACACAGGACTCTCACTCTCAGCAGACAGCACTCAACGCAGAACAGAACAGATCAGATCTGATGCAATCAGTAATGCACACACACTTGTGTCTGGACACTCCCCAGTTCCAGCCACACATCAAGGACATCACAGCTTCTCAGCAATTAACTCTTTCCAGACTATAGTACACTCTGGATGATGCAATCAGTATGCAATACAGTCAAGACATAAATTGTATTTAAACACTATCTATACACAAATCCCACATTAACACATATGCCGCGGCAATAAAAGCCACAAGGAAAGCTCACCATGTGGCCAATATTGCATCCACAAAGAACCATCCGGCGGAGCTGGTCCAGGTTGTCAGAAGGTTGTTAATCCCACCTCTCAAGGTGGGGTCCTAACAACTCAGCAGGCCACTGTGAAGCATTTGCTAGGTTCTTTGCCGACAAAGTTACTCTGATCCATTCTGACTTTGATGCCATATTAACAGCAGTCTTTGAGGATGTAACACAAGCACCTGCTTGTCCAGTTTTGATGGATTCATTTCAATTGGTTGAGCTCAAGGATGTGGACAAAATCCTTGGAGAGGTGAGACCAACCACATGCATCCTCAACCCCTGCCCATCCTGGCTGGTGAAGGAAGCCAGAGGGGGTTTGGCAGTGTGGGTGAATGCCTTCCTTTGGGAAGACAAAATTCCAGTTTGACTGTGATCAAACCGCTGTTGAGGAAGCCATCACTGGATCCCACTCAATTTGTCAACTTTTGGCCCATTTCCAATCTCCCCTATTTAGGCAAGGTAATGGAACATGTGGTCACCTCGCAACTCCAGAGATTCTTGGAAGACACTGATTTTCTAGATCCGGCACAGTCTGTCTTTAGGCTGAGGCATGGTACCGAGACAGCCTTGGTTGCCATAGTCAATAATCTACGCCGGGAACTGGATAGGGGGAGTGTGTCCCTGCTGGTTCTGCTGGACCTCACAGCAACCTTTGATACCATTGATCATGGTATACTGGGATGCCTTGCGGGATGGGACTTAGTGGTACTGTTTTACAATGGCTCCACTCATTCCTGGAGGGCCGGTCCCAGATGGTGTTACTGGGGGACACCTGCTCTGCCCTGAAACCATTGTCTTGTGGGGTCCTGCAGGGGTCAGTATTGTCCCCCATGTTATTTAATATCTACATGAAGCCACTGGGAGAGATCATCCAGAGTTTTGGAGTACGGTGTCATCTGTACGCAGATGATGTCCAGCTCTGTCACTCTTTCCCACCTGTCATTAAGGAAGCTATCCAGGTCCTGAACTGGTGCTTGGCTGCTGTGTCAGACTGGATGAGGGTGAACAAATTGAAACTGAATCCAGACAAGACAGGGGTCCTCCTGGTCAGTAGTAAGGTCGAACAGGGTATAGGGTTACAGTCTGTGCTGGATGGGTTCACACTCCCCTTGAAGGCGCAGGTTTGCAGTCTGGGGGTGATCCTAGACTCATTGTTGAGCCTGAAAACCCAGGTCTCAGCGGTGGCTAGGGGAGCCTTCACACAGCTAAAACTTGTGCGCCAGCTGCACCCGTATCTTGGGAAGCAGGACTTGGCCACGGTGGTCCATGCTCTTGTTACATCCCGATTAGATTACTGCAACACACTCTAAGTGGAAGCTTCAACTAGTCCAACGGGAGGCAGCCAGGTTGATAACCAGAGTGGCATACAGGGAGCATACCACTCCTCTGTTACGCCAGCTCCACTGGCTACCGATCAGCTTCCAAGCACAATTCAAAGTGCTGGCTTTAGCCTATAAATGGTTCCGGCCCAGATTACTTGTCTGAACATGTCTCCCGCTATGACCCATCATGTAATTTAAGATCTTCAGGAGAGGCCCTGCTCTTGGTCCCGCCAGCCTCACAGGTGCGGCTGGTGGGAACGAGAGACAGGGCCTTTTCAGTGGTGCCCCCCCACCTATGGACCACCCTCCCAAATGAAATCAGACAGGCTCCCTCTCTACTATCTTTCCAGAAAAAAAGTGAAAACTTGGTTTTGGGACCAGGATTTTGAACAATAGCAGCAGCATTAATCACAACTATAATAATTTAAGATATAATGACAGACCCGGATAGGACTTGGAATATGCCTTGAATGTATATTTTTATATATTTTATATGAATGTTTTAATGTAATTAATTTAAATTGAATTGTAATGTATTTTGAATTGTTTTATATGTGTGTTTATATTCTAAGCCGCACTGAGTCCCCTTTGTGGGTGAGAAGGACGGGGTAGAAATGTTGTAATAAATAAATGAAATAAATAAATAGATTAATGTACTCTGATTTTAAAGGCATTGAATTGTTGCCTATGCTGTGAAGCCATCTTGAGTCCCTCTGAGCTTGAGAAAGACGGAATAAAAATACTGCAAATAAATAAATAAATAAATAAATAAATAAAATACCTCTCGGTCAGGTTCCAGATGGTAGTGCTTGGGGATAGCTGCTCCTCAGTGCTGCGCCTGGAGTCCAGAAATCCTGAGAAAGCTGTGTGGATTGGGCCCATAAGTCATGTGCCGTGAGCTCTGGGCCCAATCTTCACAGGGCCCATAGCCGGAAAGACCCGGGTCTTCTAAAAGAACTGGGTCTTTCCACATGCCAAATTAATTCACTATCATCTGAGGCATAATTTGGACGCCCCATATAAAAACGCAGGAGTTCACTCATTTTGTGGGCTGTTTGGATACATCCAGAAGCAGTTGCTACCAAAAAAAAGAAAAGAAAGGAAGTCTAAACTCCTTATTCTTTCCTGTCCCCTTAATGTTGTATCCATTGTTCATCTTATTTGGGTTGCCTATTTATATTCTACAACCTCTTTGTTTGGTGTAAAACTGGCTTGATAAATGTCCTTGCCTTCTAGAAAGCTATCCAAAATGACTCCTTATATATCTTTTTTCCAGTTGTAAGGTTATGTATAGATTTAGCTCTAAGCTTTTTCTTTAATTTCTACTTAGTTTCATTTACAATAATATTTTAGTTCCCACTTCACCCACTTCCATATTCACGTCGTGTAACAATGGATTGACAATGCACTCTTATTATTGGTGACATTTTATCTTTTAATTATAGTAATTTAGAATTGTAATATCTATAAAACTGCTTATATAGGTCTGAATCTACATTTACTCCCCTGAAACAACTAATATCCACTCACTTGAAAAGCTACTTGCAAATCAGATTATCTCTGTACTTTCTTATGATTGTAATTTTGGATTTATTTATTTTCTTATTTCATTTTTTTTGTGTATGCCAGTAGACTGTGGAGTAAGCTGTAAAGTGACTCATATGTTTAAATGAGGACATGTGAAACTCAAACTTTGCAATTTCCTGAGTTATATAAAGTTGCATAACCATGAACGGGATGTCCATATGCTACTGTAAAGACTAACCCAAAAAGGAGGATGCATTAGAGGACAAATCAATCTAGTAAATAGCTGAAGGAAATGTGATCAAAAGATATAAATTTTACATTGTGAGGTAATTTAAAAGTAATGTGCATAGAATAATATATAGGTAAAGGTAAAGGTTTTCCCCTGACGTTAAGTCTAGTTGTGCCTGACTCTGGGGGTTGGTGCTCATCTCCATTTCTAAGCCGAAGAGCCGGCGTTGTCCGTAGACACTTCCAAGGTCATGTAGCCGGCATGACTGCATGGAGCGCTGTTACCTTCCCACCAGAGCGGTTTCTATTGATCTACTCGCATTTGTATGTTTTCGAACTGCTAGGTTGGCAATATATAATATATAAATTTTATCAAACACAGAAAACCATTGAAAATGTTTCGGATTGCTCAAATTAATGTTGGGTATGTCAACACATATAATAAACTTACAAGAAGAAAAATGTTATTATCTAAGATGTTAATTTTAAAAAAAAGATTTTGCAATGTCACCAGAATGTTTTTTTTGCTGGACATTATAGATAAGGAATTGGATAGCAAATAAAGATTTCTTCTTCAATATATGATATAGATTACATATTTGATATATAATAGCAGTAGCAACAACATTATTTGTTCAAACCCAGAAACAGACAAAGGACTTTATTGTACAAAGCTGCTCTTTCATTTTTATCGTGGCATCATAGATAGCGGATATGTATCAGAATAAGTACCTTCAATATCACACCTCTCTTCATATGAGCAGTTGTATTGATTCAATAACCCATGCTCCCATAGTCATACTTCTGCATACCCC
Organism: Anolis carolinensis; assembly: GCF_035594765.1. NCBI lineage: Eukaryota > Metazoa > Chordata > Lepidosauria > Squamata > Anolidae > Anolis > Anolis carolinensis. Next base: position 148,460,475 of record NC_085843.1, read on the forward strand.
TAATACTTGGGCTTCCATTGCTCTGTATTTTTAAAAATAAAACAAAACATTTCAGCAATAAAAAACAAAAAAGGCAAATACAACTGTCAAATATAAAAGAAACCAAAAACAGGCATCCCAGGAATTGTGTAGGTGAGCAATGAGAATGAGAGAGGAGGAAAATGCTACCCTCTGATATCGCTTTACTGGAAGTATGATGACTCAGAAGCAGAATTATCCTTTGCATCAAGGCAAGTGATGGAAATGTTGTGGGACTGCTAGCTGTTGGTGGGTTTTGCCCCTCAATACTGAGAGATAGGCTTAACATGGGGAGGGGTTATACCAGTAGCAGCCAAGCACCATGTGATAGGGACCTTTGGTGATCGTCCAGGTTCAATACCAATTTTCCTGCAATTAAATCCTGATGGAAGGTCAAGGATTATTAAAGTTGCAGAGCTAGCTGAATTAACAAATCTAACATGGGTTTTAAAGGGCATGACAAATTAACATTTTATGAGAGTTTGGGAACCATTCATAGACTCTTTGATCAATAATAAATCTTAAAAATATGTAATCATCTGTGGATATTCCAGTAGGATTATGTAGTTGGATGTGTATTGGTAGAATAACATTTTTCTTCCTCGCCTAACTTTACAGTTTGGGTCAGAGTCTTATTTGTGCTTCAGGCAACTAACTTTAGGTGCTTTAATTAGCATTTAGTGTTTTAGTTTAGTTTTTTGTAGGGATTTTATTTTAGGTTAGTTTTAGTTTACCTTTTGATTTCTCTTTTTTTTTGTTTCTTCTGTTTTTCTTGTCATGATTTTATATTATATTAATTGTGAATTGGATGATTTCTGTTAAAAATAATAAATAACGTGAATAGTTGAGGGAAGAGCATTGAAGTAAATGAAGTAAAAGTAACATCCCTGATCCTACTGCTTTTGCCTTTGAAAAAAATGTCCTTTTTACTTTTTGATCCTGATATTAAGGATGACTCACTCTTTTTAACAATGTGTCTCTTTCCATTCAGTTTTGGTTATATTAAGACCTAAAATATACCTGCTAGCTGAATTACCTTTGTGGGTATGTCTTCCACCTGGTAATCTACCTGGTAATTTATTGAATGCACAAGAATTTTAAAAAGATTCTAAAATGTTTTAAGGCACAGAAAAAAAAAGATATGCACCCCCCAGTAACTGGAAGCAAATAAACTCCTCCTTTTCTAAAGGTGGCAGTTGGTCAAAGTTCAGGAGAATGGAACATGTCATATCAGTTCTATTTTGTTTTTCTTCATCTTGTTTTAAACTCTAGCCTCAGAAAGAGAGACAGAACAAAGGACATGGGTTCTTTCAAGGCTCTTCACAGCATTAGAGGGGAAAGTGTTCACACTGTTTGGAGTAGAGCAAGGCAATTTAAAATAAAGATGCCGCATACAAGCAATGTGCAATATGGTCTTATAGTGACCTCTACAGGCAAAATAAGGCAGAAGCATTTGAAACAAGAACAAAACAAGTTTTGTGTTTCACATAAACCTTGTAATTTGGGCAGAAACTATTTTATGATCTTGGTAAAATAGTAATAATAACAAGCAAGAATGCCATTATGAAGATTTTTAAAGTAGCCCTATGGGTTTGAATTCTCGGTATGTTATTTCAACTATTTAACTTTTTAAAAATATTCCTAAAATCCATGCTGTAGTGTGCATCTACCTGCACAAAGACCTGGAGATTTTCATTGATTAGATGTGTGATATTCTGGATCTAATTATACATAATGCAGTTTGACACCACTTTAATTGGCATGGATCAATGCTATGGAATCTTTTGAGTTGTAGTTTGGTGATACACTATTTGGTGGAGAAGGCTTATAACCTTATAAACCTACAACTCCCATGATTCCATAGCAATGAGCCATGGTAGTTAGAGTGGTGTTAAGCTGTAATGTGGATGTATCCTAAATTATATCAATGTTTAGATTGGTTCTCTTTAGATATGATTTTGTATCACAGATAAGTGACCTTAAGAATAGCAGTCTACACATGAAAGGGGTGATTTGGGAGTACCCCAATCACATGAAACAAACCCCAGGCTTGCCAAGCCGTTATGAGCACCACTCGGAGTCCAAATGGTTGAGGACAAACACCTTTATTAGGTAGCTACCGACAGACAATAGCAACACGGCAGTGAAGCTGGCAAAAATTGTCTGCCCCGAGCAAATCAGCCCAGGGCAATATATACCCTTCTTGTTTACCACATTTCAGTTTCTTAGAAAAACCACCAGCACAGTTTGTGGTGAGCAGGCACATCCTGACTTGTAAACAACTCCAGGATGTAGCCCACCACAAACCGTCACAGTTGAAGCAAAAGTACATGTGTTGCATACATTTCTCAGAATCGGCTGACCACTAGCTTAACCACAACTGATTCTTGCTTAACATACAGGACACATGCTATCTTGTCACAAGACAGCAAGTTGCAATTTTATCTTTATTTCTAGAAGAGAGACTGATCTCTGGTTTCAAGCAGACAGGCATTCCAAAATGGAGTCACTCTGGTTCAGTGACCCCTTCATTCCCTCCTTTTTTTCATGTGACCAAGAAAATCAGTTCTTGGTTACACAACCCACTCCATGTATCCAATTACAGTGGGGTGGTTTCTTTTTCCAGGGTGTTCAGTTGCCTGTACATGACATGTTGGACTTCCCTGTGCTGAGTGAAAGTGGCAGTGATCAGTCTCGCAACCATAGTTCTCAAGCAAGACATAACACATGGCAAGAGAAGCAAAGCAAGAATTACGATTAGCAAGATTACAAACAATACTTTGATGAGGTCCCTCAGCCACCCAACCAATCCACAAGCCAATCATACCAACCGGTTCCCTTTGGGGTGTAGGTAGCCCTTATGGCGGAGACAACATTGTTAATTTTGGCTATATTGGACTCAATGACTCCAGACTTATTGACATAATGGCAGCAGGTTACATTTAACCATACGCACAAGCCGCCTTCTGCAGACAAGAGGTAATCAAGAGCCATCTTATGTTGCATTAGAACTCCTGCCAACGAGTCAATTTCGGACTGGAGTGCTTTGATACCAATGACGGTCTGATTAGCCAATGTTTCCAACTGTGCGGAAAGCCTCCGTAGTTGTTTAACATTAAGGGCAACTCCCGCCCAAGGGAACAGAATTACTCCAAATCTTTCTCCCTCAGTTAGATAAGTATTATCAGGATCATAGCCACGTTTTTCATCATAAGCTCTTTTAGGCCTGTTCCACCGGTCTGTTGCTTCCATTGCCTGCAGGGGCTGCTCTCGCGGGTGTATTTCAATGCTAGTGGGGGCTAAGGTACCAATGGTGCAAGTACCTATCCACAAGGGGGCAAGACTTTACCTCCCCACTTCCCACATATCCAGAAATACCCCGGGGGCAATCCTCCCATGGCATGGTTGTCAAGCAAAATACCGGGCCTGGGCCTTCCTGGAATTTGATATTCCATTGGGAAGTTTCCTCGTATCCGGACCAGATCTTGTCGTGGTGGAGGCGCAGCTCCCGCCGCAGGTGGTTGAGTTGCCGCTCGAGGCAGTTCCGACCCGGGCTTAACCACATATATCTTAGGGGGCGTATTTGCTTTCCAATTACGTGCCGGACGAGGGGGTGGTTTTTTAACATCACCCTCAGGCGAGGAAACTTGTCTTCTCAATCATCCCTTTGTTGTGGCTGTTCAACTGACATGCGTATATTATCATAGTATACAGGGAGGGAGAGATTACAATGTGGGTATCTTCTACCTCTATGAGGGTGGCTTGGGGAAAATTCTTATGATCTATTTCTGAAATTCCATCTCTGGATCGTGTCAGACAAGCTGATGCGGTTGGTGCAGATTCATCATGGGCCAACATAAATTGAGCCGAATCAGTCAACCCCTCTTCCTCAGCATATGTCCAAGGGGTGAACATTTTCCATCCACTCAGGTCCAGCAGTGGTCCTGCTTTCATGACCCAGCCCTCATATTGAGAACGAGGGCCATGGGCACACACCCAGCAGTCATTTACTCCTGCTTCCTTCACTATATCTCTAATTAGTTGGTGGAACGTGTTCCTGTCCCAACCCATCTGGGCCTGCACCAACGGCATCATGATCAATATTAAAAAGTATAATTGTGTCCTCATTTTCACACCTGTGTTTGTCCTCAATAGCACAATATTTTAGCCAATACAGAAACAAAATACAACCCACACAGAAACACACAATTCCCCACACCCAAAACCCAGTGTCCATTCGGTCTTTTGGGACACTCTAGGTAGTGTACCCTCCTTCCTTCTTCAAGGCGGTTCTGGGTAACCTGACCTCTGGGGCTAGCTCTCGGTAGCTTCGGACCCCTCCTCTTCAGGGCAGCTCTCGGTAGCTTGACCCTTAGGGCGTGTGAGTGTGAACTTGAGTGGATTGTCCTTATGTAGGTTTACCTTCCAGAAGTCAGGGTCTTTGGTGGTGTAGTCCCTTTTGATGCAAGTGTAATGTACCCCTGGCTTTACATCTCTTAACTTCACAGCAGTAGGAGTCATTAGGAACACCTCCAGTGGTCGAACACCTCCAGTGGTCCCTTCCACCTTGGGCCAAGGGGATCACACTTCCAATCTTTCAGGCAAACCCTGGTCTCCTGGTGAGAAAAACATGTAGCGCAGTAACGGGGAAAGGAATAACGCAGCATTCCAGTATATTTATACAGTTTGTTTAACACCGTACCCAAAGCTTGGACCTCTTTTATCAATTCTTGTTTTCCCAATTCATGTATGTCTCCTTGCAGAGGTCTAATTTTCAGAGGGGGTCTTCCAGACAACAATTCATAAGGTGACAAACCCAAATTCATAAGGTAATTTCCAGCAATGCCACTAGTGGCACCTGAACCCATTCCGGTCTCCCGGCACATCTTTGACATAGTTTCAAAGTCCTGTAGGCACAATACAACTTCCAAGCGGTTCCTAACGACTGAGCTAGGCACCCAAGGACCTGGTGAACAAAGGCCGGGCCTTTGCCACCTGGTGAACGAATGGCCGGGCCATTCTCACCCCAATGTGTAGAGCATCCCGTACCTAGGGATTACATCCCTTAACAAGGCACGCCTGACCTCTACAGCCCTTTCAGAGGTGGTAGGATATGCTTCCACCCACCCTGAATATGTGCATACCATCACCAACATGTAGCCTTGGCATCCCGGGGACCCTTGGCATTTCAGCAAAATCAACTACTAAGGACTCAAAGGGTGTCGTCCCTAAGTACTGAACTCCAGGCGGGGGCACGGTCCCATCCTGGGATTATTCTTAGCACAATCTTCACATCTTGGGGCAGCAGCTCTGGCCAAGGCATGCAAGCCATCCACCCAGAGCTGCCTCTCCATGAGTGAAGCTATTCCAGTTGCACCTAAATGGGTTTGTCTATGAACTTCTCTCACCAATTCCCATCCCAAAGCTTTTGGGACGTATCTTCTCCATTTCGCCCCTTCTGCTATGGCCCACTCCTTCTCTAGTGCAGAGCAGGTCATGGATTCTAGTACGGGTGTAACATCCAACTGCAACACAACCTGAGTTCCTTTCAATCATTCTCCTCTACTATCTGTCAGCAGCAAAGCTTCCAATAAGCTATAGTGTCATGTAGACAATGCACTTAAAGCATTGTACTTTATGCTATTCTCACACACAGAAATAAAAACTGTACACATTTTCATACAATCATGCATTCCCATTCTTAGCACAAAGAAGCCAGCCTGCACACATCCAGGGCCGGATCAGCCAATCCAGCTGCCACCGGACCCCAACTGGGCTGGTCTCCCTGAAACACAGTAGCCAGAACCTTGGCTCTACGAGACACCCTCGCCTCTTCCTTTTTCACTTGCATAGCCTCCCGAGACAAATATACTTGATTTGCTATTTCCATTCTTATAGGGCACAATGCCTCAGCTCCCTTTCTGTTCTTAAAACCTCCTGTTCCTTTTTCTTGATAATTCCAAGGTCCTCCCTCGGGGGTGGGTTTAGTCCAAAACTGGAGTCCAACCTGGGCTCCTGCAAAGGCAGGGACATAGTGGCGGCTCCAACCACACCCAAACCCAGTGGAGGTGACAATGGGGGATAAAATGAAAGAACAAACAAAATGACATACAAAATAACACACAACCGTACCAGCTGGAGCTTATTCTTTTAATTCTTTCCCACCTAATATTTTCTCCGTCCTCCCACTGCCCTCAGCACTGCGAAGGACTAATTCTTAAATTGCTCAAAATTATTCAACATACATCGGAGGGGGGTCCCTGACCCTCCCGCTCCTTTTGATTCTTTCCCACCCATTGTGGTATGTGAAAGACCAATTTCCTAGTGGAGTATGTCCCCGGACCGTGGTCGGATCACCCTTGCACGTCCTGTTACTAGGGCCTGCCTCCAGACCTGGTCGGATCACCCTTGCAGGTCTTCCCAGAGCTCTCTTCCCTTTGGGTTTCTCTCGTTTTCCCAAGGGATTCCTACGGGACCCGGAACTACTTCTACAATTTAGAACTTCCCTCCCCGCAAGGCCTATTCTTTCCCACCCCTTGTGGTATGTGGATTCGACCCTGGCCTGCACAGCCGGACTCTCAACGGTCTGTAACAGGGAACGCAAGGCTTCCTCCGCCCTCCCACTGGATGTGAAAGATCAATTTAACAGCAAGCGGTTTGAGAGGTATACTTGCCTAAATTTCGTCCCGTCCCGCGGCGGCCGCCTTTCCACTAGCGATGGTTGTCTCACAACTTCTGTTTTGGAGGAGAGCACGCCTTCCCTTGCCTCGGGTGATGCGAAGGGAACCACCGGTCTTTACCTCTATTTAGAGGCCGTGCGCACGTCTCGGCGTGGACCGTACGCAGCACCCCGGAAGGGGAAGCGAACACACCTTGCTCCCAAGAGCAGCTTCGAGTGGGCTACAACGGAACCTTGGCAATACTTACTACAAATCCCAAAATTCCGGAAAATCCCGGACGAGCCCCCAGAAATGAAAGGGGTGATTTGGGAGTACCCCAATCACATGAAACAAACCCCAGGCTTGCCAAGCCGCTATGAGCACCACTCGGAGTCCAAATGGTTGAGGACAAACACCTTTATTAGGTAACTACCGACAGACAATAGCAACACGGCAGTGAAGCTGGCAAAAATTGTCTGCCCCGAGCAAATCAGCCCAGGGCAATATATACCCTTCTTGTTTACCACATTTCAGTTTCTTAGAAAAACCACCAGCACAGTTTGTGGTGAGCAGGCACATCCTGACTTGTAAACAACTCCAGGATGTAGCCCACCACAAACCGTCACAGTTGAAGCAAAAGTGCATGTGTTGCATACATTTCTCAGAATCGGCTGACCACTAGCTTAACCACAACTGATTCTTGCTTAACATACAGGACACATGCTATCTTGTCACAAGACAGCAAGTTGAAATTTTATCTTTATTTCTAGAAGAGAGACTGATCTCTGGTTTCAAGCAGACAGGCATTCCAAAATGGAGTCACTCTGGTTCAGTGACCCCTTCACACAAATGAAGCTTAATATTTCAAGTACCATATATACTCATGTATAAGTTAACCCCAAATTCCTGTGTTAACTTATTCATGGGTCAATGTAGATACTGTACCTTAACTCATAATATAAAAAGGAACCATTCCCTTCTCTTAATAAAGTGATGAAAGGCAAGAGCTAATCTGTCCTGGGATAACCAAAAAGAAGCACTGACCTTCCTCTACTCTCTCCACCATGTCATCTGGATTGAGTGAATACCTATCCCCTCCAAAGCTTCACTGTATCATTTTTCAGCATCAGGAGGTATGGCAAACTTTGTTTCTTGGCAAGGAGGCCTTTTCTTCAGTTTCTTTTTGAGAAAGGGGGGATAAAGAAGAGAGGGTGGTACTGTCATTCCACTTCCCTAGACTGTACAGAATGACTATGGGTACATCTGGAATTGCAGATGGCAATCCCAGGAGACAGTTCCCACAGGTCCCATCACTGCAAAGGTTCAGATATTCCAAAATATCTGGACCTTTGCAGGTATTTCTAAAGCCCAGAATAAACCTGGATGAACAGGTTTATTACAGGTTAAAATTCATTGTCATTTGGATGCCCCAGGCTAATGTGTTTGCTATGTCACATTATGTGGCAGTGTAGATGGGTCCTTGCTGTGATGTAGAAAACTGCTCCTTGCCTCTTTTGAAGCTCAATGATTCCTGAATCAAGATCAGAACAGGGCATAGTGTAACCTGAAAAAATAGAACCACAGTTTAGCATGTTTATATTTCATTGGTTTTAATAAAGAATTTAAGAATCTCCCCCTAAGAACAAGTTCCACCTCTTGGCTACATTAGAAATCCAGCAATTTCCATTCAAGCTGAAAAATATTAGTTTGAGTGTATCTGGAATCTACTAATTTGTTCTTGAAAACACGCATGTATACTTTGAGTGACGTAGATGCCTTCAGACTCTCCACTGGCACAATCTCAACTCTCATAGAAAAACCACTAACCATCTGATTACTGCATTCAGAACATTTTACTACAATTTAGTTGCAAATGGCTTGGCAAAGCCCCTTCAAATCAATAGGTCTTTGACTGTTGTTTAACCTATGTAGCACTTTTGGCACTGCTTTAACTGTATGTTTTCTCAGCTGGCATGCCCTAGCTGACATTTCTAAAAATCATCCATTTTATAAAATCTTCTACTTTACTCTCAAATTTGATGGATGTATAATGCAGTTTCCTTTGGGTCTTTTGACATCTATATCATCTTTTCAGTCACTAAGTGTGGCTTGAAGAATCCAAATATGATGAACTCAATTTTATGCAGGAATTTTATTGTTAAGTACTTGGGAAAAACACATTTTAAATCTCATCCCCTAAAATCAGAAGGCAGATCAAGTAGCACTATGACTTCCATCTGAGATATGCAGCTATCTTTCTTGATTTTAATCAATCAACTCCTTGAAGCAACAGTCTATGAGACTGAATTATAGCAGTTTGACATCTCTTTCATTGGCATAGCACAGTCTATTGAATCTTGGGATTGCTGTTTGTTGTTGCACCAAACCCCTCTGAAAGAGAAGAGTAAATATCTCACACAATGACAGATCAAAAATTTCAGGTGTTGGATCATGGTAGTTAATATGGTGTGAAACTGCTATATTTCCATAGTGTGGAAACAGTCTGTGTTTACTCATGAAAATCTGATATTTTTATAGTCCTATTATGAATGTAATGGCGCTCCATGCAGTCATTCTGGCCACATGACCTTGGAGGTATCTACAGACAACACCGGTTCTTCGGCTTAGAAATGGAGATGAGCACCAACCCCCAGAGTCGGTCACGACTGGACTTAACGTTAGGGGAAAACCTTTACCTTTAACCTATTATGAATGTAGTATATTACATGCAATAAATTGATGCTGCAAACTTTTGTAGTTGATAAGCCTCAATGTTAGCTAAAAGTCAACATCCAAAAGATGCCATTACTATCTTATTTAGATTCTAGACCAAAAATGGATATTCTTTCTGGTCATAATCAGGTGTCAGCAGTGAGATTGGCTCATGGTCCTATCTTCCCCCTCAAATGTCTAAAATGAAAAACGTAGCTTTCCCCCACTTACTGTATTCCATATTTCTGTCCCTTCCTTCCCTTGCATACTCTACACAAAGTGATCTTTTCTTAAACCTAATCTTCCTATAGAAGGATGACATTTCTGTCTGCTGAGAAAAGAAACTTGATTACTCTAGCCCATTTGATTCCACCATTTTCATCTTTTAAAAAAGACTGTCTTCTGCTCTTCTGGCTAGTTATATATCTTTTTTATATACAAGATGCAGTGATATTTTTGGGGAAACCAGAAATACCTCTTGAAAGTTTGTAGGTCTTTAAACATCTTAGCCAAAAGAGAGAGAGAGAGAGAGAGGGGGGGGGGGGAATGTGTCTGGCACAAACTATCTGAGCTATTTAAGGTCCTATTAGGTAAAAGGAGGAAAATAGCTATTGGCTGCTACCTATGCATTGTAAACTCCTATTTTGTTCTTTTCAATGACTGCTGACTGTTTGCCAATACATGTGAACGTTTTTGTCAACAAGAGTTAAGCACAGTGATTTCTGCATCCATCTTGGGACAGAATAAATACTGCAATGATTCTGTGACTTTGTGCATGGTGCACTTATTTGGGGACCTACTGTGTTGCACTGACAGGTTTGGCAGACTGTAGCTGGATGTGGTAAGGAGAAAATAAGACCGTTATCTTACTTAGCTCTTAATTTGTCTATTCCCAACAGCCAACTGAAATTGGCCCAATAATAACATTTTAAATGTTCTAATTGTCCTGCAGTGCTCTGGAGCCATGAACAACAGCAGCCAATTATGAGACATTGGTTAACTCTAGCACATTGTATAACAAAGGGTTGGTAAGTGTATAATTCACAATAAATTCGATATGATTTTTCCAAATATATATTATTATTACTGACATAATGATTATGAGTATGAGGTAAAGCAAAACTGAGAAATATAATTTTGACTGTAACTTTCTTCATCCAGACCCCAATAGTAAGCTAGCAGAGATTGTGTTAGAGCCAGTTTGGTAGATAAAACCATGAACTGTAAACCACAACATATATGGTTCAGATGTCTTTTACAAACTCCCTAGAACAATTATTCTAAACATTTGTTCCGACAAGTGTTTTTGACTTCCGCCTCCAAAAGCTACAGCAAACTTCAATGACAGTCAAAATTTAAAGGTGAACAAAGGCTGAGAACCATTACCTTAAAGCAATGGTAATAATAATAATAATAATAATAATAATAATAATAATAATAATAATTTTATTCTTATAACCCACCTCCATCTTCCTGAAGGGACTTGGGGTGGCTTACATGGGGAGCAAACCCAGGAAACAAATAATGCACAATACAAAATTAAAACACATTATAAAATCAGCATAATTAAAACAATTAAAACCAAGGCAATGAAAACATTACAAAATAAATAAATCAGCATCACAGAACCAAAAGTGGGCCTATTGATTGAGATTGTTACAGCTAACCTGTTATTCGAAAGCATGTAGAAACATCCATGTTTTCACATCTTTACGGAATGTGGCCAAGGTGGGGGCTAATCTGATTTCCCTGGGGAGAAAGTTCCAGAGCCAGGGGCCACCAATGAGACGGCCTCTCCCTCATCCCCACCAACCCTAGGGAGGCAGGAGCAAGAGAAAGGCCTCCCCAGAGGATCTTACAGGCTGCACTGGTTTGTAGGGAGAGATGCAGTCACAAACATAAGCAGGACCTGAATCGTTTAGGGCTTTATAGATCATAACCGGCAATTTGAATTGGGATAGGAAACTTATCGGCAGCCAGTGGAGCTGCTTCAGTAGAGGTGTTGTATGCTCCCTGTAGCTACCTCCCATTAGCAACCTGGTTGCCAACCTTTACATGAGTTGCAGTTTCTGGGCCGTTCTCAAAGGTAGCCCCATATAGAGTGCATTGCAGTAGTCCAATCTAGATGTAACTAAGGTGTGGACCACCATGGCCAAGTCAGACTTCTTGAGGTATGGTCACAGCTGGTGCATAAGTTTTAACTGTGCAAAGATTCTCCTGGCTACCACCAACACTTGAGCATCAAACGTCAGTGCTGAGTCCAGGAGGATCCCCATACTGTGGGCCTGTGTCCTCAGGGGGAGTGTAACCCCATCGAGCACAGGAAGCCACCCTATACCCCGACTGGCCCCGCGACTGACCAGGAGGACCTCTGTCTTGCCTGGATTAAACTTCAGCTTGTTAGCCCTCACCCAGTCCATCACAGAAGCCAGACACCAGCCCAGGATCCAGGAGGCTTCCTTGGAATTTAGGTGGGAAAGAGTAGTACAGTTGAGTGTCATCTGCATAAAGATGGCACCGAACTCCAAAACTCCAGATGATCTCACCCAGCAGTTTCATTGAGATGTTAAAAAGCATGGGAGAGAGAATGGAACCTTGCGGGACCCCACAGGTCAAAGGCTGGAGATCTCCCAACTTCATCAACCCTTCAGGAAGGAGTGGAAAGCTGTGCCCTCAAGACCCAGTCTGGAAAGCTGCCCTAGAAGGATATCATGGTCGATGGTATCGAAAGCCACTGAGATGTCCAAGAGAACCAAGAAGGACACACTCCCCATGTCTAATTTTCTGTGAAGGTCAGTCACCAAGGCGACCAAAGCCGTCTCCATACCGTGACCAGGCCTAAAGCCAGACTGCAATGGATCTAGATAATTGGTTTCTTCCAAGAACCCCTGGAGCTGAGAAGCCACCACTCATTCAAGAACCTTGCTGAGAAAGGGGAGGTTAGAGATTGGCCAGTAGTTGTTAAGAACCTGGGAAATCCAGGGACATCTTTTTCAAAATATGTCTTACAATTGCCTGTTTTAGGCTAGTTGGAAATTGTCCCTGGACCAGTGAGACATTTATAATCCTTGCAAACCAGCTAATCCCACACTGGCAAGTTTCTTTCTTTCTTTTACTCTCCCTGTACCACCTCCAATATTTCTTTTCCTCCTTAAGATGTTTCATTGTTCAGTCCGGTCCCTTCTTCTCTATCCTCATGGATCCCTAGTTCCCTTAGTAGTTGAAGGCCTTGTTCAACCGAGTTGATCTTGTATCTTTTTCCAGCCCACTGAAATCTCAGGCAGACTGGGTATCCCCAGGAATAATGGATGGAGAACGAATACCAGGATCATGGAAACAATCATTAACAATACTATTACCCAAACCAAAAAAAGACTTGACAGACCCTGGTTCTTACAGACCAATATCATTAATTAATCAAGATGCAAAAATTTTAACAGCGATTATTACCAACAGAATGAGCAACTTTATGTATAAATATATAAAACAAGATCAATGTGGGTTTGTTAAAGGGAGACAAATGTCCAACCTGATAGGAAGAGTAATAAATAAAATACAAACAATAGAAGGGGAAAAAACCAAAGCGGGGATTCTAGCACTGGATATATTTAAAGCCTTTAATAGTGTGGAATGGCCAACTATTCAAACAATAATGAACAAATTTGGATTAGGAAAAAGGTTCAAAAATATAATGAGCCAATTGTATTCAGATAATTATACAAAGATAATATTAAATGATGGAATCACAGGAGAGATAAAAGTAACACGAGGTACAAGGCAAGGATGTCCTATGTCGCCTATACTATTTGCAATGGTAATGGAATTACTAGCTAATGTAATAAGAAAAGACAAGGAATTAGAAGGCATAGGAACAAAGTTAGGAAAAATTAGCTTATTTGCGGACGACACATTGATAACAATTAAGGAGATAATGAAGAAAATGGAAATAATTAAGAAACATTTAACAGAATTTGAATGGGCAACTGGATTGAAGATAAATTGGAATAAATCAGAAGCAATGTTATTTAATTATACCAAGCAGGAGGAAGAGGAGTTTAAAAAGCAGATGGGTATAAAAGACATGAGAATAAGCGTAAAAGAAAATATAAAATACCTTGGAATAATCATAACCAAAGATCTAAAATCCATAGAAAGGAAAAATCTAGAAGAATTAAGAAAACACATGGAGGTGAAGTTAAAGGATTATAATAATCTGCGATTATCATGGTTCGGCAGAATAGCCCTAGTAAAAATGAAAGTCTTACCCAAAATAAATTTCTTGTTCAGAATGATACCATTAATGATTTCAGAAAAGGAAATAAATAACTGGCAACAAATGATAAACAAATATTGCAATAATGGTAAAAAGAACAGATTAAACAAACAAATTTGGTACAAGCCCCAAAAAGAAGGAGGATTGGGCCTTCCGAATATAAAAAAATATTATGAGGCAAACCAATTAAGATATGTAGTAGAGAAGATGATGGATGGAGAAGGTTTGGAATGGATGGAATCAGGGAATAAGGCAATTGAGTGGAGGAAGGATAACATATTCTTTAAGGAAATCTCAAAGAAAGAGATAAAACAAATTGGAAATATATCATTAAGAAATATAATGGAAATATGGAATAAATATAAAGGACAATTAATTAATAAGAATTCAGTTTTAACACCAATAATAATGGAAAAAGATTTCCCAAAGGAATTAAAAGGAACGCTAGATAAAGAATTAGAAAAAAGGGAACTAAAAAGGGTAGGAAATTGGATAGAACAAAAAATGGAAAAGGTAAAAATGAGAGAAGAATTAAGAGGAATAAATATTTCTTGGATTCATTGGATTCAATTAGAAAAATGGAATGAAAACTGGTGGGCCCGAAATAAAACTGGAAAACAAATAACGCAATTTGAGGAATTAATAATAAAAGCATTAAAAAGAGGAAATAGTGAGCCATTTAAAGGAACAACAAGTAAAATATATAAAATACTAATTAAAGACATAGAAAAAAAGAAAAGACTAACATTAAGAGAATCATGGGAGGAGGAATTAGGAACAAAGATAACGGAAAAAGAATGGGAGGAGATATGGAAAACAAGACAATTAAAAAACATGTCAATTAGAATAAAAGAAAATTATTACAAACTAATTTGAAAGTGGTATTTAACACCAAGAAGGTTAAATATTATGAATAAGAATAATAATGAAAAATGCTGGCGAGGGTGCCAGGAAATTGGAACCTACATGCATATGTGGTGGGATTGTAAACATGTAAAAGGTTTTTGGGAATTGGTCATAAGGGAAATAGAAAATATTATAAATATAAAAATTAGAAGGAATCCAGTGGAAATATTACTTTTAATTAAAAAAGAGGATGAGAAAGATAAGAAGGAAAAAAATTTAATAGACATGCTATTAACAGCAGCTAGATTATTAATTGCAAAATATTGGAAAGGAGAAATGAAAATACAAATTAATGAATGGTATAAAGAAGTTTGGCGAATGGCACTGAATGACAAGCTAACATCAAATTTAAAAGTAAAGAAGGGATTATGGAAAAAAAATGATTTTGAAAGTATTTGGAGAAAATTTCTAGAAAAATTAATGGAAAAAGAAGATGGGAATTTACCTCCAAATGAAGAATTGAACTTTTGGTGGGACTACAGAAGAAGAGATGGCTCTGGGGAAGGGGAGCACAGGGGTGAATGTAAATAAAAGAGGGGGAAATGTATAGAATATGTTTATATAATTGTAACTTTTTCTCAATAATAACAATAAAAAAGATTTAAAAAAAAAACTTTGGTGAAGCCAAAAGAAAATAAAATGTTTTAAAAACAAATCCTTTTTCTTTGGCCTAGTCAACATAAGGAAGGCACTGTGGGTGAGACTAGCAAAGTTAATGGGTTGGAGACTGAGTACACATCAATCTTATAATGTAGTTTGGGAAGGCGAGGCCCCCTGTGACAGAGAATGCAAAAGGCCCTGCGCTAAACTAAATTTTCCAGAATGCAGTGCTCAGAATCAGAAAGCCCCAAAGAGGGCTGCAGCAGCCAGCCATTTAGAGTCATCCAATAATAATAAATAAAAATGTTGACTCTAAAAAGACAACTAAAGTAAGTAAGTAATAGTATAAATCTGTGCTAAGTTGAAGTTATGTGGTTGTGTATCATAAAGAAAGGCAGGCATTCAAGGGGATTGCTGTTGTCACATTTTGGAGGGATAAATCAAATTGTTTTTGTCTAAATGTTTAGAAATCCCCAAAAATCTGTAGATGTGTGAATCTTTCTGAAACTTCTGGGGATTGATGTCCTGGTTATCTTGTGTATTGTGCATACAATTCAAGTAGATAGCTCTTGTAATTTTTTAATGCTGTTAATAAAACTTTGGATAAGTGAAACATTCTGAAATTTGGTGGGCTAATAGTGGTAAATGTGTTCTACCATTGCAGCAAGTTTCACCCCAATAGCTTTAAAAATGAATGAGAAAGGAGCCTTTGAAGTTTCCTCAATTATAGTAATTATGTGCGATTACTATAACAAAATAGTAATGAAATTTCATTACTCTCATTATAGAAATTGATTTTTCACTAACTATACTTTAGAAACACTTTAGAAACAAAATTCCAGCACCCCCCCCCCCAGTTTTGTAATGATTTTTGAACTATTTTTAATGGATCACACATCTCTACTATCTGTATTTTTCAGACAGTATCATATGTGACATTATCCACATTTTTTTCAGATAGAAGAGGCAAAGTATTTTAAAAATATGACTATGGGACTATGCCTCTGTAGACTGGGGTTTGAATCCCTGCTCAGTCATGGAAGGTTTGGGTATATCTGCACTGGTCACTTAGGTCAGTGTGTAAACAGATCAGCCCCACAGCAGCTAAATGTCACACAGAACTGATCCAGCCACTTAATGTGGCTTTCCCTCAGGCTAAACTAACTCAAGAATCCTACATCAGGATTCAGATTCTCTCCCAGATTCAGGGCTGTCAAGACAACCACAGCAGTTCCCATGTTGAACTGACAACAACTATGTTGACAGTCATCCCGCGTTCCTTGGGATTGCTGGATGACTGTCTCCTCCTGTCTGAGGCTGACTGTTGGACTTCCAACTTTAAGGCCAATGGCCATGTCACAGATGGGGACAGATGATGGCCCTCATTGGGTGACCTTGGGCAAGTCATAATCTCTCTCCCTAAAAAGAAGGCAAGGGCCAATAGCGCCTTAATAAATTGTGGCAAGAAAAGCCTATGGTAAGTTCACCTTAGAGTCATCATAAATCAGCAATGACTTGAAGGCATGCAACAATAAATCTTCCTCTACTGTTTAAGTTCCGTTACAATCACTTTTTTGTCCCTTTTGGTTTCAAATAGAGAAAACTAAATACATCCTTGTAGAAGTGGAGGACAGTTCTGCCTATTCTCCAATCTTTCTGCATATTTAATAGACCTGCTAAGGATGATGTGATGATGTGAAATTTCTTCAAAGAACCAATATTGATTTAGGTTCCAGTCCAAATCACATCCTAAAAATGTTTAGATACTTGTATTGTGCTTTTCTGCATGGCAGGGAGTTGGACTAGCTGGACCATGTATTCTCTTCCAACTCTGTTATACTATGATTCTAAATGTAACAAACTGTTGCCAATATCAATACAGACCATAATTTTGTGTTGCATTAGAACAATATCCACAAATTTTCTGTGGTCCCAGTTCATGAGCCACTATTTGGAAAACACTTCCCCAGTTTGCTGTACTGTTTTCCTTATATAGGAAGACAATCACAGCTTTTCTTATTTACCTGCTTCCTGTGTCAGATAGCTTTCTGTTGTGGATTGAGCATTGATTGCAAATCCCTCATGTAAATACGACCTTATTGTCAAATAGGACAATACTTGAAGTATCCCGATTATCATGCTGCAGCAACTGGGACTTAGTAAATAATTCATAACAAATTATTGATTTAATTCAACCTTTTTATTTTTGTCTGTGAATCATCTTGAATGACTTTCCTTCTGACCTACACAAGGCTGAATCTTGATCAGAAACATTTGTACTCAGATATCCAAGTTGACATTTCTTCTACCTCAGCTACTTATGGAAAACCATTCACTCTGGGCAAAACTCCCCATCAAAAATGCATCACTGCATTGAGGATAATGTACTATTATAGAATGCAGGTACGTTGAGGACTGCAATAAATAATACTGAATGTGAAGATTTCACATTCTGTACCCTATTTGTACTGGCATTCTTGAACACTGTCAAGTTTCTGGAAAAAAGGGTTTCCATTGATGAGTGATATCTGGACTAAGAACAGGAGCAAAATGTCAGTAGAGACACTAAAGTTCACCAAAGCTATAGTAGGAGCAATCTTCAGGATAATGGCTGGGGATTCTAGGAAGCAGTTTATTCCAATCAAAATGTTATCCCTCATTGGAAGGAAATCATTAATATGTCAATGGAAAATGAATTAACTTTTTTGGGGAATATGAAAATTATCTCTCCTAGCCATACTTGTCTGATTCTTCTGAATTTGGAAGAGAAATTTTGGAATATATTCAAAATGTCATGCTCTGTAATTCAATCATGGAGAGTAAATTTTTGCGGTAGTATAAGGGGGAAAAAGAAATTTCCCCTCTCTCTATGTAAAGGAATGATGAGATTATTGTATATATTGCTATGGCAATGGACACCTGACTGAGAGTGAGCTGAATGGAATATTGCTTTATTATATTTAATGGATAAGAGTAAGTTATTGACACTGTGAGTTCAGAGGTAGGGAAATGAGGCCATTGGGGCACATCTGGTAGACCCTGTTCACCCAAACCTTTTTGTAACCCAGACATGCAAACACACACCTCTATTATCTTGAGACCATAGGGGACATTATAGAGGCTGTTGATCTGTTCTAGTCAAGAGTTATATTTTTCCCCCAAACCAATAGTGGATTACAGGCAATACGTGATCAAGAAAAAAGGTCTCTTATGAGCATTAAAGAGGCCAGGAGACCTCCAAAAAGGAAGGAAATAACTTCTTGCACTTTCTGGAGCGCACCAGGGCTTTTTGAATAATCATAGCCTTGCTCCAGTTCCTTGATATAGTTTATCTATGAAGAGACACACATTCATTTCTGGATGTACTAGAAACAGGACCGGGCCATATGGCTTTATGTCAGGCAACATAATCTAAAATAGTGCCATGGGGATCTGTATTTTTATAAATACTAGAGACTGAAAATGTAAATTGTTCTGGAAGCTCTATTTTAAAAAGAAAAAAGAAACCTTTTCAGAGTTTGTAAATGGGCTTCTGTCATAGAATTATAGTTGTAGACATACGGTTGTTGACACATCTGACAATGCATTTATTACTCCACTCTGCTTAAATGTAGATTCACTGCTTCAGTTCCTTTTTATTATTGGTGGTAACCATTAAACAATTTGTGCAGTAGCTCTTAACAAAACAAATGGAGAAATGGAATGAGTTGTTGTAGCTGTTCTCAGCTTACATCCCAACAATATGAGAAAAGAAACTCTCCCTTAACTCAAGCATTCAATATATATATATATATATATATATATATATATATATATATATGATGAAGACATCATTACCAATCACTGTTCTCTGAAACCTTTGGTGCCTTACCTGTTGTGTGTCCTTTGGGCAACACTCCATTCACCACAAATAATTTGGATTTCTCGGCAACCTTGTTATAGTTATTTCAAAGCAAATAGCGAGCATATAGAGGTCTGTCCCAATTTCCTGTTTCATAGTTTCAAGGAACATTATTAAAATATAATTGGCTTTCCCAAAGACAAAAGTGAAAATCTCAAGAATGTTCCCTTTTTACCTTCTCATGAATATAATTTCTTTTCTATTACATTGAATCCACATGCGAAAGATCAATTTTTTTATTACAAGTGCCAATGGTAACTATTTTGGGCCAGTCTTGGTAATGAGACAATTGCAATTCTATTTAATGTAGTTTCATTGACAAATATAAAGAGTGTAAGGCACAGGAAAATGGAATTCACCCAACTGCAATGAGGTGTGTGACGCCCTTTCACCTGGAATATTTGAACATCATTGTTGTATTTGCTTACTTTTAAACTATTAACTAGTCATAGCACATGCTGACCAAAAGCTTTTAAAGCTGACACCATTGTTTAAGAAGCATGGAAAAGTTGTCATGTGTAAGTAACTGATACCCAAAGGCAATAAATGTCCAAATTCTCATTCAAGCAATTCAATAACAGTTAGGTGAGTATAACACTACACTGTGTGATGTGTACTCAAAGTTATAACAAATGTGAAGGGAAGCTTTTCCAGGAATATCCCTCTTGGTTATTAAGGAATGTCAATTTTAAAATATATAATCCTCAACTTTAAATTGAAACCCTACCTCAAAACCTGAGTTCAGCTAAAGTTGGACTATTATTGAAGGTAACTGATCATTGCCTGGACGTTATTGCTATCTCGAAGGAAAACTGTTGGGGCTCCAATATAATCTGCCCCAAACATTTGAAGGAAGAATAGAATGTAAGTATGATAAATAAAATCCAGAAAGAAAGATTCTGAAGAGGATTTATCAGAAGCAAATTCATTTCAGGTCTAGCACAAGATGTCAGAGAACTACTGACATATCAGACGCAGATAGAGTTGAAAACATTTAATACATCAAAAATAGTCAACTGGATATGACATTAAACCTACCTATAAGCAGGCAGACTGCAGCATGCTAAGGATGTAGAAATATTTACCAAGTGCACATTCAAAAAGGAGCCAGCCAATGTCATCTATTACTGGACTTGTATTTGCTATCTTGGATTACTTCAAGGTCAGAAAGGTAGACGTGATAAGTAAACCAGGGCAACTTAAAACCAATAAATCACTGAAGCTGCACAGGACTTATCCACCTGTGGGAAATAATGCCTTGGGAGAGAAATTGTACATAGAGAAAAACAGTCACAGAAAATTCTTTAGGGAAGGTTCAGTTCTAATGGTTGGAAATTGCTGGAATTGACTCAAGGCTTCAGCAAAATAAGGATGCAATTTAATTAAATTGAGAAAAAAATTATTAAAAAGGAAAGCATCAAGAATCTTTCTTTAAAAAACTAACCTTTTAAAAAAATTATTTGATACATCCCAACAATTAACACATTTTTGCAATACATGTCTTATTTCAGTATACATAATATCAAAGCTAACTAATGCTTAAATGACATTCTAAATGATCCTTTGAAATGTATCACCCACCCCCCTGCCCTCCCCCCCATTCCCCCCCTCCCCCCGGAACAGCAATTCAAAATATTATCATTGTATCATTTTAACCATGTGGAACACCTGGTTCAAGGTGGTGTATCTTTCATCTCCGTCTATTTTGTCAATTAGCACTGACCATTTCCTGAACCAGTCCTGTTCTTTTAGGCTATTTGTATGTTTTCTTTTCCTTTGATTAATGAAGTCATTAAATATATATAAGAACACCAAGTTTCTACATACCATTTTGTCTCATCCCTCCATCCTTGGGCTATCGTGGCTTATATTGCGGCTGTCATATATTTTAGGATCTCGGTCCAATTATTGTTATCATCCTTTACCTTTATTGTGAGAGACATATTTCTGGTATTGTCCCATATTAATTCTTTCCCTATTATTTCTTCCATTACTTTTCTTATTTTACTATAAAAGATCTGAATTTTTCTACAGTTCCACCACATGTGGTTGATTAAAGTGGGGAATCACTGGCCAGGAGATCATGCTCCCATTCTGTTAAAATTAGGAATCCCAGTAAGGAAGTCCCCAAGGAAATGGATTTTCAACCCAAAGGTAATCTTTAACGAAAAGGATAAACAGGTCATTAACATTGAACGATACCAATAAAACATCAGCAATGTTACCAATTAAACTATATATTTTTTCTGGAGCTTCAACATGGTGCAGTGGTTGAAAAGTTGGACCCAGTTTTTGAAGACCAGGGTTTGAATTCCCACTCAGCAATGGAAACCCATCTTTAACAAGTTACACTCTTTTAATCTCACAGGAAAGAAAACTTTGTGATAGATTTTCCTTAGGGTTGCCACAAGTCAGAAACTCAGAAACAACCTGCAAGCAAACAATAACAACAATAACAACAACAACAACAACAACAACAACAGCAACAACAACAGTTCATTGAATGTGGGGCTTCTAAGAACTCTGGCCAATTGTTTGGACCTTGGAGTCTGAACAGATCAATATTGCTTTGATGATGGTGAGGCAGCATCATGGTAGTCATGATTTCTACTTAGCTCTGATCAAATGTTCATGCTTTCAGTCTTTATCAGATACCAATAAGCTAACATTATTGTTGTTTAAAGGAGAGAAAGGTCATATTTTCCTTAAATTAAGAAAAGCTGGAACAGTGGACCAGGCTTATACATTGATCTTCATGCCAATAATGTTGGGATTTCTTTGCAAATACCTTTGTATCCACAAACATTCAATTCAGGCCTCTTGTGGAAATTGAATGATGACACAAATGGAGGAAAGTTTGCCAAAAGCATTCTTGCACGTTTGTCACTTTCCTTAGAACAGGTAAATATTAAAAAGGTGAGAGTTTTTATTTTCTCTAGCCCAATTACGTTCCCAAGAGATTTATAATTTGGGGAAGCCTAGTTCACCGATTACTACTTCCCTCCTCCTTGAATTTACTGTATATTCTCCTTTAGGAAAAAAAAAACCTGATTCTTCTTGAAAGAACTTTTTTCAGCATCATTCTTTTTTTTCCCCTGGAATTTCAGCTCATGCTAACCATAAATGTTATCTTGGGGCTCCCACGTAACTAAATATAAGAATGGTTTTTCTTTACATTGGGAAAATTCCCATTCAGAATGGCAGAAAGGTACAAGCCAGCTTCTAATTGAGGCATCTAGTTGGCAGGGAGTGAAACTTCCATCATTCAACTGTCTCTGCTTCCCCTTTGTCCCTCTTTTCTTCTATTTTTTTTCTGCTACTTGCTCTTCTAACTCTCTCAGCTTACATTCCTTGGCCTAGTAGACACTGAGTGAGTGTTGGCTTGTTGTTGCTGTTATTTTCACTACTTTTGTTAAGTCTATGAATCCATGGTAAAAACACTGCCTTCTGTGCAATTTTCATTGTACAATAGGCAAACCTCTCTCGTTATTGGTTAAAGAAGATTCCATTACATTACATCGTTCCCCTACTTTTATTGTTACTCTTTGAAATCTTAAATAAAAATCTAAAAAAAAAAGAAGATTCCCTTACATATGGCATACTGATCCCAATGCTTTTTTATTGAGTATTCACATTTTCAACCATTACAGTTACCTAAAACTTGAATTGAACATTAAGGAATACAGCCTAGTAATCCAAATAAATGAGAGCTAGTGAGGTGTAATGCTTTGAGTGTCAGAGTATGATTCTGAAGATCAGGAATTAAATTATTGCTTAGCCATAGAAACCCACTGGGTGATGTTGGGCAAGTCACATTTGCCTCAGCTTTTCTTGTCAATAAAACCCTGTAGTAGGTTTGCCTTAAGATCAGCATAACTCAGAAATAACTTGCAGACACATAACAACAATGAACATCCAAAGAAAATCATGCAATCATAGAGATGGAAGGTGTCCCATAGTCCAAATCTTGGAAATATCACATTGGAAAGGTAGAATTCCCATGGGGAAAGATGATCTCATCCCACCAATAAGAATGTTGTCCCTCAAAGGTATTTTTTTCCATCAGGCAGGCCATAGCTATAATCCTTATGGCAAGGCTTGGCAACTCTGGTCATACATTTACCTAAGTACTAGGGGAAAAAATGAGATCTGATTAAACTCTGTACTGTGTAAAAAGTACATGCTCATGCATCATCACTATATTAGTAGTTCAATATATGAAATTTACAAATATATATACAACTGGCATGATTACATCTTAAAAAAAACAAAATAGAAAAAAGCAGATTTACCACATACATGTGATATTGTACAGTGGGAAAACTAGAATTTATGGCTGGATTGTTCAAGGAGAAAAAATAAGTTGTTCAATTTGTGAAGTTATCTCGCACTTTATTCAATTGGTGTTGCTTTTAAAAAGAGAACGTCTGCATTCTTAATATTGTGTAGACATTCAGGAATTAAAAAGAGAATAACTTTTGAACTTAACGAAAACTGTTTCTTGATGTTTGTCACCTGTTATCACTGGTAATTCATCATTACTTATCTCTTCAGCTTCCAATAGTCAGAGTATTCTGAATCACTTTCTTTTTTCTGGACTTTGAAGCATTCGAGCTTAATTATATAAAAATGCTGCCTTAATATAGAAAACACATTGTATTAATAAATTTCCTATATTTGTTATTGCTTATTCGTTCAGTTGCTTCTGACTCTTCATGACCGCATGGACCAGCCCACGCCAGAGTTCCCTGTCGGCCATCACCACCCCCAACTCCTTCAATGTCAAGACAGTCACCAAAAGGTTACCATCCATCAAATTGCCCTTGGTCTCCCCTCTTCCTTTTTACTTCCATTTTCCCCAGCATCATTATCTTCTCCAAGCTTTCCTGTCTTCTCATGATGTGGCCAAAGTACTTCATTTTTGCCTCTCATATCCTTCTCTCCAGTGAGCAGTCAGGCATTATTTTCTGGAGTATGGACTGGTTGAATCTTCTTGCGGTCTAAGGTACTCTCAGAATTTTCCTCCAACACCACAGTTCAAAAGCGTCTATCTTCCTTTGCTCAGCCTTCCTTATGGTCCAGCTCTCGCATCCATAGGTTACGACAGGGAATGCCATTGCTTTAACTATGCAGACCTTCATTGCCAGTGTGATGTCTCTACTCTTCACTATTTTATTGAGGTTGGTCATTGCTGTCCTCCCAAGAAGTAAATGTCTTCTGATTTCCTGGCTGCAGTCTGTGTCTGCAGTAATCTTTGCACCTAGAAATACAAAGTCTGTTACTGCCTCCACGCTTTCTCCCTCTATTTGCCAGTTATCAATCAGTCTGGTCAATCTTGATTTTCTTGATGTTTAATTGCAACCCACCTTTTGCACTTTCTTCTTTCACCTTGGTGATAAGGCTGCTCAGCTCCTCCTCGCTTTCAGCCATCAAAGTAATATCATCTGCATATCTAAGGTTGTTAATGTTTCTTCCAGCAATTTTAACTCCAGCCTTTGATTCATCAAGCCCTGCACATCGCATGATGAGTTCTGCATACAAGTTGAATAGATAGGGTGAAAGTATACAGCTCTGCTGTACTCCTTTCCCAGTCTTGAACCAGTCTGTTGTTCCATGGTCTATTCTTACTGTTGCTACTTGGTTGTTATACAGATTACTCAGAAGACAGACAAGGTGACTTGGTATCCCCATATCACCAAGAACTTGCCACAATTTAATATGATCCACCCAGCCAAAGGCTTTAGAATAGTCAATAAAACAGAAATAGATGTTTTTCTGAAACTCCCTAGCTTCCTCCATTATCCAGCGGATATTGGCAATTTGGTTTCTGGTTCCTCTGCCTTTTCTAAACCCAGCTCACTCCATGTCAACTCTCGCTCCATGTCTTGCTGGAGACTACCTTGTAGAATCTTTAGTGGTAAATGTATCTATAGGAAAATCGTCCTGAACCAGAATCAAATTTTGTAAGCAAGTTTCCAACAGCCATTGTTTAAAATGATTTTATTTCAGGAGGTTGCAGATTATTGCAATAATAGAATTCTGGTTCAGGGCTATTTTTTCCCCCATTGCTATTTTGCTCTCATGATAATGCCCAAATGCCTACTAAGTTCAGTGTGTTTGTTTATTTTAAAGACATTTTAATAGGGAATAATTTTTGGGACATTAGAGGATCAGCAGACTGATTTTCAAGAAAGAAAATAAGACTAAACTGTCATACCACTTCTAATAATTTTCTGAAGCAAGCATTGCCAGACCTTCCTGCTTATATCAAAGCTTCACTTTCCTCATGATTTATTATGTTTTCTTACAAGACCATTGTTCCTGACAACTAGTCATATGACTTAGGGCCCATCCAGACAAGTCTATAACTCAGGACCTGTCTCAGTTTTACCAGAGGTGTCCAAACAAATTAATTAAACACCTGGTAAGATTCTGATCTTATATGAGATCCATATGGTGTGGAACCTGTGTGGAATGGACCCCGGGACCATGTCAGGTGATCTCTGGGTCCAACCTACTCAGCCATCTCAGTTTTTATGGCTCCAGCATCCCAAAAAACTGAGAGGGCACCCACCCCTCCCCCAAAACCCCAAAAGAAGCCCTTACAAGTTAAAAAAAAACTTACCTGGCTGCAATTATCTTCCTCCTCGTGCCATCCCAGCACAAGGAAATGATGCTCTAGGAGATGGGAGGGACAAGGAGTCTCCCCCGGATTTCCTGGCACATCATTTCCTCATGCCAAAATGGTATGAGGAAGGTAATGGTAGCTGAGTAAGTTTTAAAAACTATTAAGGGCTTCTTTTGGGGAGCTTTGGGGTGGCTGATAGTTATCGGGATGACATGTAGCCACCTCCTTGGAAAGCCCGAATTTTGAATGAGTTGTGGGGACTTAAACCCACACTGTGACATGTCAGTTCTTAGAAACTGTGGCTATATTCCTGTGGCTGTGGCTATATTCATATTGTGCTCACCAACAGTCATTGACAAGGTTGAAATTATGATCACAAATATGTCCAAAAACATAATCCAAATGTGTTACCACCGAAATCATTACAGCTCAGAAACATATAGAAATTGATTGCACTTTTTGTTCCATTATTGACTCACACTGTCTTGTAGCTTTGAGCAGTAATGGACATGAATCCCTGCAAACATTATCTGGAAAAAATGATTTGAATCTCTATTGCCTTCAAAAAAAGAACTGTGTAGGGAATTGACCTTTGTAGCATATCCCAGCTATCGGTGTTTCAATGATGAACTGAGTATCTTTAAAACTGCATTCATAACATCAATTGCCGGGGGGGGGGGGGGGGGCTCCACTGGATTTAATAATTCTGAATTCCTGTTCAGAATGTATAAGATTGTGTAATTTATTTGCAACCAGATACACATTTCCCTGTCATGAAGTCCTATTACAATCAAGGGGGTTAAATTTTGAGTAGGCTACTATAGGATTGTACTAGTTATATATTCATCCATGTTCACCATTCATCATTTTGGAGAAATCAGCATTGCTAGAAATCCTGATATTGCATAGGTAATATATGTAATCACAATCCTGTAATATGCAGGAAGAAAACCTAAATATCCTCAAAACAAATGTATTTATTGCTACAGGTACTTTGCTTTTAAAACATCATTGAAGAAGTTATAAGAATCGATCAATATAAAATTATAACCACAGACATGTATTTATTTAGTAGGGGTGTGCACAATATCAATTTGATAGAACATATTCTTATTCAGGGGATTCAGGAAATCTGTCAGTTGAATCCCCAGAAATGGGACAGGCAATGGGGGCAGCTGAAGGCTGGTAATAATGGAATACGTGACAGTAGATCATCGGTTATATCCAAATGTCACGAGAGAAGAGTGTCAGAGTAGTTTACACAGCGCAGCAGTAGTTGGATGGAATCGGAATGAAGAGACATCAGAGACGTTGGTAAAACTATATACAAAGTTTTACTGAAAGCAGTAATAATCAAGACAAACAGACTTGCAGACAATGGACACAGGACTCTCACTCTCAGCAGACAGCAATCAACTCAACTCAGAACAGAACAGAACTGATGCAATCAGTAATGCACAAACACTTTTGTCTGGACACTCCCCAGCTCCAGCCACACAACAAGGTCATCACAGCTTCTCAGCAATTAACTCTTTCCAGACTATAGTACACTCTGGATGATGCAATCAGTATGCAATACAGACAAGACACAAATAGCATTTAAACATTACCAATACACAAATCCCACATTAACAAAGAGAAACCATGTACATGGTTTTTTTTTCTCTCCCCCCTTCCATTAGCCTTGCCAGAGCCAATCATAAGAAGAAACTGGATCATGTGTCTTTTTGCAAAGTTGATCTATATATACCAGTGTGAGTTCCACCATTTTTCTGTGGTGTCCTGGTGTTTGAAAGAGAGAAGTCCTGCTAGCTAGCTCCATGTGTTCTATCTCAGTGCCGTCACTGCTTCTTAGTGCTTAGGGATCACTTTTTGAGAGTTCCAATCATTTTCTTCTGCATCAAATTTTCTTTGTTAATATCTTTCTTATAGTCCTTTTATTTTACTAGTAATTTTGCTAGAGAAGAGCGGGTGAGCATGTCCAACGGCCGGACCCCAGCAGCAGACCATTCGGTTACATCCAGATATATCTTTGTTGCCACCAAACTAATGTTATGGGTCTGCGCCTGCACCATTCACGCTTCCCTGTCCCTCTGGCCCACCGACCACTGGAGTCAGTACACTGAGCCACTCAAAAATGGAGGAAAACGCCGACTTAAAGAGTGATAGCTAGTATGCAAACAGGCCCCCTCCTTACGTAGATGCACAGAAAGACACACTAAATACTGGTGGTGAAGTAAAATCAGTTTTGTGAAGTTTATTGAAAAAGAGCAAGAAGGTTGTGTATTGTTTTCAGAAGGTTAACAGACTGTTACTTTAAAAGAGAATGGTTTCTTAATGCATTTATCCTCAGAACTATGTTCCCTCACAAGAGAATCAACCAGGCTTTTCAAAGCCCTCTGTCCTCCTTTCCAAAGGCTCTTATTATCAACACTCTGTCACTTAGAGACTCTCTAACAATATATAGCTTTTCTCCCCGAAGGCTATTTTAACTTTCCTCCTCACAAGATGTTCTTTTCTCCCAACTCCAAACCCTTCCTTCTATTCACCTCACACTCCTCTCCCTGACTAACTATCTCCCTCTCACTCTGGTGCCCTCTACCTCCTGTAACTAGGCAACACTCTCAAACTCACCCACCAATATCATGCTCCATTACCATATAAGGCACTGCCTGATCCCTCCTTCTTTTGCTTGGTTTGGCCTTACCTCCCATGGCCTATAGCTTTTTCAACACACTGGCCTGGCAAGGTAGGCCCAATACGTTCCAACCTTTTTCTTCTGCATTATATTTTCTTAGTTAATATATTTCTTATAGTCCTTCTTTTATTTTACTAGTAATTTTGCTAGAAAGAGTGGGTGGGCATACATTAGGGGGCTGTGAGTGTTAAAAGGGCTATTTGTGTGTATTTGTTTAAATATTTGTAGGGTTGGGTTTTTTTTTTTTTTTTTTTTTTTGCTTTTTGTTGTCTGGGTTTGGGATAGGTTTAGGGAATAGCCTGACTTCCTTGAGTCCTCACGGGAAGAGTTTCCCAAGCCCTATCTTCTGGCTTCAGTACGTTGTCCTGCACCAGCAGCCTAGGTTCCTCACTCCCCCCCCCCCCCCCAAATAAATAAATAAATAAAAAGCCTTTTATTCTTCTAGTTCACCTCTTTGACTCTCAGTCTCTGCTATTCAAGTTCTATCTTCTGGTTTGTGTGTGCATACTCCTGCACCAGTCTAGCAACTTTCCTTCCCTCCCCCCCTCCAACAAAAAATATTTTTAAAATTATATAAAAAAAAGCAATTTCTTCTTGTTAATTCACCTCTTTGATTTTCTCCTATTTTTCTTCTGGTTTCTGTGTGTGTGCTGTGCAAAGCCAGAAGCCTGAGCCTATTTTTCCTCAAAAATAATTGTTAAAATAACAAAAAAGCTCTTTCTCCAATTTTCTGATTTGTGTGCGCTTGCAAAAGTACTGCAGTGTACACACACTAATGTATATGTGTGTGTGTGTGTGTGTGTCTGTACACACACACACATACACACACATTATAATGAGGTGTGGCTGTGATGTAGGTGGTTCTGCTGGGTGGGTTAAGTATCCAGGCTTTGAGGGGAGTGAAAGTCAGATTGAGAAGCAAAGGAAGAGGTGGTACTGATGAATGTGACCCTCCCACATCCACCAAAGCCCAAAGAACATCTTTTTTTTTGCAGGGGGAGGGCTGCTGCTGAATTTTTAAAAGACATTTATAGAAACTTTAAAATTTCCTAAAAATCAGTGGATAACCTAAACAGTCTGAAACTTGGGGGGGGGGGGGCGCTTGCAGATGTAAATATGTCCTCCAAGTATGGCCTCTTTTTTTGTCTCAATAGCTATATAAGTGATGGAAAAAGGAGCCTCACAATTTCTGCCCATTATCCCCAATGGATCGGGTCTTCCCAAAGTAAAAACAGAACTTCCAACTGACGTAGCATTAAACGGTATTACTATCCTACCTGTGTTGAGATTTTTATTATGCCAATTTGCTAATGTGTATATATGTGTGTGTGTAAAGAAATCCTTGCAAGAGATCGCTGCAAAAGGAGAGCTGAGCTCAGCTTTGCAGAGGCAAGGCCACGCCTAAAACAATGTATCTGTTTCTGGCAGGTGGCTGAGAAATGTCAGTTGGGATTTCAGCTTGCTGGGAGAGCACAGAAATGGAGAAGGCTCTCTAATAGCTACGGTCAAGTAGCTGATTTAATATGCTATGCTGTGTATATATTGATGCTGATTGATTAGTTATTGATCTTATGCAACTACATGGACATTGTATGATTGCAGAACTGTTTTATATTTCAACTCAACAAGCAAGAGTAAAGTTTCCTTTGTTCATTTCAATTCCTCTGCCTGGTCTGAGTCTTTTGCACATGGTGTTATCTGGATGCTACTGATTCCGCTATACTCTCACCTGGTAACAAATTTCCCATTAAATGGAACTCGGGCGGGCTAAAAACAGGATGGATGTTTGATGAATCACATGCCCAAAATATTTAGCAGGATTCTTTTATTGCGGATTGGCAGCATTAGAGCACCTATTTCTGATGAGTTCATGAGCAACCTTTGCGGTCTCCAAATGAGAACTCTTGACATTTATTAATTGAGCTGATTAATAATTATGAGCAGACTACAATCATTGGCTTCCAGTACTAGAACAACAGAGGAGTTCATCTCCTTTCTCCATGGAAGACCTTCCCCTTATTTTTCTTCCAAACAAGATCTGGTGTCATTGAGGAGTAGAAGGGGATGGGAAGAAGAGGAGGATACATTTTCAAAGGTTGCATCATCAGAACATAAAGCTTAGACATGAAGACTTGGATGGGATATGAAACATTACAAGGAAGAAAGCAATGAATTGCACTGTGATGGAATAATATAATTTGTTCTAACATGAGCTTTACTGATAGTTGAAAACAAGTGTGTTTGGCTCATATTTTCCCAAAATTAACTTGAACATTCAGTAATACTGAGGTAATGATATTAGCTGCACAATCCCCCGATTTATTTCATGAAAGGCTGGATGTGGAGCAGAGGAAAAGACAATGAGCCATATAACCATTGTTAATGTTATCCATGAACCATCATTGCATTTGTTATCAATCCCATGTCAACTCAAGTTACCCGACAATAATAACGATAAATAGGGAAAGAGCAGTGCTTTCTCAATACCATTCTAAATGAATGACTTGAGCTAGGATTTGTCATACTGTCTGCTGCTTAGCAGCAAAAGTAATTCAAGGACGGTTGCATTTTGTACGAGCTCTACATCACTTCAATAGTCAAACGCCACAAGGATGGTTTTTAATTGTTTATGTGATGTATCACTTGATCATCTCCTTCGCTCCCTGCACTAAGCCAGAACTGGATGAATTAATAATAAGCTCAGGCACTGCTGCATAAGTAGCTGCTTTGGGATAAAGATTGATTTATATCTCATGCAGTGAAACCTGGACTTCAAATGAATAAGTAAAGAATATCCATTTTCCTAAATATTGGAAATCATCAACTTAACTTTTCTGTTCTCCCCCAAGTCTATTGATAGCTACCATTTTGACGAATGGCACATAAGTGGGACAACAAAATAATAGTATTTGAAAATCCATCTAAGTATATGAGTTTAAGAAATGTTACTTCTGTTCTCTTTAATGGGAAGATGCTCCCTATGGATTTTTCTCTTGGGGGAAAAAGGAGCTTGCTTTCAAAGTATTTCTGCTACTCAGCTCTTTAACCCCTCCATAGAGAACAACAGACCCTGAGTTTCTACACAAAAGCAATAACAGAAAGTACTGTAGTCAGAAATTGGTTGCCTCCAGAGAGATTAATGGCAAGGTTTGATTACATTAATTAAAGCAGAAAACCTCTATGCTAAAGTTCACACAGCACATTACTATGCCTCCCCCAAAACGAAATGTCTAGTTCTAAATGTACATGGCATTTTGCTAGAATATCAATCCATAGTTGCAAAAGGAGACAAAGGGGAAAACCTAGGTACAGTAGTCATTGGGATCATTTAACACTGTAATTTTAAGAAGGCCACCCACAGAAGGTAATATGTTTCTTAATTCATGCTTTATATCTTAAAGTGAGATGGCCTTTTCCAGTCATTTCTATCTTGAAAAGAATAGCAGCAGTGATCACACTATCCTCACTCAACACTGAATTATACTCAGACCCATAGCCAGGAAAAAAAATTGAGGGGAGGGGAGTTGAAACAATTTTTATTTTTAAAGCAAATCATGAAAAGTAGGTCCATAACACAAAATAATTTAAATTCTATGACTTATTCTATATTTTATATAGACTTAATTAAATCAAATTTCTATGTTAGCCACAAAGTTTCAAGTCTAAAAATAACCTAAAATGACTGCTATTGGTAATTTCATGGCTACAAAAGAATACCACAGCAGCTGTTGGAAACACTTAAAAACTGTGTCAATACACTTGGACAAAAATCAGATTCCATCAATAAACTTTGGTGGACATTCAAGAGTGCAAGTCTAGTCAGTCTTTCTTACCCCATTGTGCTTTTTATGTATTTTTTCAAATGTTAAAGAGTTGAAAACAACCTTTCATTTGTAGCTGTTGACACTGGCAATGTTGCAGAAATTTGAAGAAGTTTATTCACATTCAGAAAAAAACATTATATCATAAACAATATATGCTTCCAGTGCATTTGATGGTTTTTCAGCAGGTGTAATCTTTTTCTATTTTCTACATCACAGGTCTAACTATTCCATCAGTATGTCAGTGTCAGGCTCACTTCAAAGGACCAGTCTGAACGCAGATCAAAGATAGCTGCTCTCAAATCCAATCTTTATTGAAGAATACATGACTTTGGAAAAGTCGAGAATGACCTAATGTTTACATACATCCATTTTTATCACCTCTGATGCAACGTAACACCACACGCAAATATCATCATCAAACCCCACCCTCTGGATCACATTACTACTATTCCCACACACTATACCAATTATAATTGTTTATACTTTCAACCCTGAGTTCCCAGGCTCATACTATCTTCTCCCGCCAGGTGCTTTCAGGGTTATTTATGTTATGACGCCAGGTCCAGGGCTCGGAAATTCAGCCCTGGGATCTGGCTCCATGACATGGCGCCCTCGTTTTCTTCATCCTCCTCTTCGGTTCTTCTTTCATCACAATCCTGAAATAAATCAAACAATAACTCTATGTGTCCATTTTGTCCAAAGTCTCCATATACTTTTTCAGTAAGTTGCGATGGAATACTGGGTGTATTTTCCCTAAACTCTTTGGCAATGCCAACTGGAAAGTTACTTCATTGATAACACCCTGTATTCTGAATGGTCCAATATATTTGGGGCCCAATTTTCTCGAAGGTAGCCCCAATTTGATGTTTTGGGTACTTAACCACACTAGATCTCCTTTCCCTAATTTATCGCCTTCCACTCTTTTTCTGTCTGCGAACGTTTTATACTTTTTATGTGCCTCCTTTAAGGATGCAGTCACTTGACTCCAGCATTCTAGCATTTGAGCTTTCCATTTCCCTGCCCCTGTTTCTTCATCCTCTGTCCATCTTGGCAACTGGGGCAAAGGCTGTATTTCATACCCGTAAACTACTTCAAAGGGAGTTTTATTTGTTGCTGAATGTATAGTCGAATTAAAAGCTAGTTCCGCAAAAGCCAGCCACCTAGACCAGTCATTTTGTCTCATGTTAGAGTACATTCGAAGGAACTGCCCCAGTGTCTGTTGAGTACGTTCTACTGCCCCGTTTGTCATGGGGTGAAAAGCAGAACTTAGACTCCTTTCTGCTCCTAGCATTTCCAAGAATTTTTCCCAAAATTTTGCTGTGAATTGAACTCCTCTGTCACTGACCACTCTACTGGGACATCCATGAAGTTTGTAAATATGGTTTATGTATAATTCAGCTAGTTTCTCTGCCGATGGTAATTTCGTCAGTGCTATAAAGTGGGCCTGTTTAGAAAACAGGTCTAATACTGTCCAAATATAACGATGTCCTTTGCTAACCGGCAGTTCCCCCACAAAATCCATAGCTACACATTCCCAAGGTCTGGTAGGTTCCGCTACTGTTTGTAATAATCCCATTGGCTTCCCTCCTCTCGATTTATTTCTGGCACAATCGTCACATTGAACAACATGATTCTTTATGTCCTTCCTCATTCCTGGCCACCAACAATGTTTTGCTATTGCCTTTGTTGTTTTTGTAATTCCTGTATGACCAGCGCTCTGGTTATTGTGAAAACGATGCAAAATCTTAATCCTTAATATTGCTGGGATATACAGTTTCTTGTTCACAAACCAAAATCCCCCCTTCTGCTCCCCCTTTTCTGCGTTGGATGCGATCCACTGATCTCCTTCATAAGACTGTTTCAGTTCTTTTCCCCAACTATTTTCCCCGTCGATTTCAACAATAGCAGTGTTCTCTTTTTGGGTTTGCGCTCTTGTCCTGACAACTAAGCCCCATTGTTTATCAGAGAATATTGTTCCCTCTTTGGCTGTGGTTACGCCTTCGTGTTGAGGCATGCGTGAAAGAGCATCTGCCAAGACATTCTGCTTCCCTTGGAAAAATTTTAATTGGAAATCGAACCTGCTGAAGTATTGTGCCCATCTAATTTGTTTGGGGGACAATTTCCGAGGCGATTTTAAATACTGGAGGTTCTTATGGTCAGACCAAATTTCAAATGGGATTCCGCTTCCTTCGAGGAAGTGTCGCCAGCATTCTAAGGCTTTTAATATGGCTAATGCCTCCTTTTCCCATATGGGCCAACATTTTTCAGTTTCACTGAACTTCCGGGACAAATATCCACAAGGTTTTAAGTTCCCATTTTGATCCTTTTGCAATAGTACTGCCCCGTATGCACAGTCTGAAGCATCGCAATGAATTATGAAAGGGCTCCTTATATCGGGGTGTTTTAGGATGGGTTCTTTTGTGAAGCATCCTTTTAGGGTTTCAAATGCCTTTTGGCATTCTGGCGTCCAACTCAGTTTGGCGCCAGGAGCTTTCACTTTTGCTGTCTCCCCTTTCCCTTTTATTTTTAAAAGTTCAGTAAGGGGTGCGGTTATTTGCGCGAAGCCTTTTATGAAGGATCTATAAAAATTTGCAAACCCCAGAAATGATTGCAATTGCCTCCTAGTTTGAGGTACTCCCCATTCTTTTACGTCTGATACTTTAGACGGATCCATAGCTAACCCTTCTGGAGATATCCGATACCCCAGAAAGTCAATTTGAGTTTTATTAAATTCACATTTGGACAGTTTTGCGTACAGCTTTGCTTCCCTTAGTCTCTGCAAAACTTCCCGGACCAATTCCACGTGCTTTTCTTTATCTTCGCTCACGATCAAGATATCATCAAGGAATATGAATACCCCTCGGTACAACAATGGGTGTAGTATTTCATTTATAAGCTGCATAAAGCAACCGCCGCCATTTTTTAATCCAAATGGCAAAATTTTATATTCAAAATGGCCGAATGCGCAGGAAAATGCAGTTTTCCAAGTATCCTCAGGTTTGATTCTTAATTTATGATATGCTTCAATTAAATCAAGTTTAGTAAATATGCTCCCTTTCTTCAATACGGTGATTAAATCCTTTACTAAGGGCATAGGGTATTTATTGTCCTTAGTAATTGCATTTAAATTTCGATAATCAATGCACAATCTTAGGGAGTTGTCTTTCTTTCTCCTAAATAACACTGGGGCTCCGAGAGGAGAATTGGATGGCTTAATGAAGCCTCGCGCCAGGTTCTTATCGATATATTTCCTCAATTCCTCCTTCTCCTGAACAGACATGGGATACACTTTTGGTTTTGGTAAGTTTGCTCCTGGGGTTATTTCAATTTCTACTTCTATATTCCTCTTGGGAGGTAATTTACTTGCCTCTTTCTGATTGAAAACATCCACAAAGTCTCTGTATTCAGGTGGCAATAGCTGTGGGTCTATTTCACCTGCTTCATCTCCCTCGTCCTCCTCTCCTGCAATTTTGCTTATCTCCCATTGCGTCTGTTGTTCTTTAAATGCTAGGCTCTTTCCTCTCCAATCTACTTCAGGATTTGCCTGTTCGAGCCACGGTATCCCTAATATTACGTGGTATGTGGCGATAGGGGCTATCACAAAGGATATTCTTCCTTCCCATTTGCCTATTTTACATGGGACCCCCCCGTATTTCCTTTGTAGATACTTCCCCAGCCGCAACTGATCCATCTAGCTGCGAAAATGCAATTGGGGAGTCAAGCAACATCTGCTGGCATTTCAGCGCTCCTGCTAGTTCCGGAGTTATAATGTTCCTAGAACAACCACAATCCACGAATGCCCTGCAGGTGGCCCGGTTCTCTAGCCCCGATAGGCAAATTGGCACTACTAGCATGCGTTTGTCTCGACTCACCAGCCTTTCCGAAGATTTTGGGGCTTGCACCTCCTCCTCCGCACGCCTCCCGGTTGCTGGCTTGGGCTTTGAGGGTTTTGGCGGCTCCCCCTTCCGGGCCCAACATTCTGCTGCTCGATGGCCCGTCTTCCCACATACAAAGCATCCCGGTTTGGGTTTGTTGTCATCTCCTCTGAAGGGGATCCCCGGCCTCCCTCCGGGCTTTTCTTGCTTCCTCATTTCTCCTCGACCTCTCGCCACCGGTCTTTGCTGGCCGCCGCTGCCCCTGAAGCGCTTTACTTGGGCCAGGGTGGATTCAACGCGCCCCGCTAGTTGGATCCAGCCCTGGAGTGTTTCGGGGTCATCTCTGTGCGCTGCCCAGCTAAAAACCTCGGGGCGTAGTCCCTCTTTAAATATCTCCACTTTGGTCACTTCAGACCACTCTGGTACCCTTTCCGCGAGGTGGAGGAATTCCTCTGCGTACTCAGGCACCGTTTTGTCCCTCTGCTTTATTCCTTTAAGCTGGTCTCGAGCCCTCAGTTGCTCTAGCCGGTCTCTGAACCGGTTTTCTAGTGCGGCGAGGAAGCGGGGCACTGACCTCAGGCATGGGTCGCGTCTGGCATGTAGTTGTACATACCAGCTGGCAGCTCCTCTCTTTAGTGTGTTGCCGATGGCTCGAACCATGCTTGCTTCGGAGGGGAATGTGTGTGCATTATCTTCCATGTATCCTCTGATGCTAATGAGAAAAAAGTTCAATTCAGATGATTCCCCTCCGTATTCTAGTTTGAGATCTTCCCTCCTTTGCATCCACTCTGCGGCCCGTTGATGCTGTCTGGGGGGCATGGGGAAGGGTTGCATCGGGTTTCCTTGGGCGGCCCCTTTGAACACGCCGCGCCCCACTCCGGTAGTCGTTCTGCGCGGCTCCCGACATTCTGCCGCTGCTGTCGGCCCTTCCACCCATCCGAATGCGGGCCTCGCTGTAGTCCCCGCACCTCGCCTTTCCTCGTCGTACGGCACATCCTCCTCCTCTTCCTGGATCTCCGGCTCCTCTCCGCCTTCGTCTGCTAATCCACTGGACCCGATCCCTGGCCCCAGTGGCCTTTCCACCCCGACACCCATCCGGGGGGTTGGAAGTTCTGTTGGAGTTGGCGGCCTCAGAGTTCCCAGAGCTCGCTGGCGCTCCATTTCGCGGGCCATTCTGTCTCGGAACTCCAGCTCCCGCCAGTATTCCTCATCTCCCTCGTCCCTCGCCGCCACGGGACTCTGCGTTGATGCGCGCTGGCCCCTCTGGCTCCAATCTCCTTCTTTACTTGGCTCTCTCTCGGCGCCATATCGGATGGGCTCTTTTTGGAGATTCTCTTCCAATAGTGGGACCAACCTCCCCACGGTTTCCGACAGCCTGGATAAATTAGTTTCCAGGATGGATAACCGCAGGGCTACGGTCTCTGGCATGCTTCCTCCAGATCCCCAACTGGTTTCTGCAGCCGCAGAAACTCTTCCTCCTCTGGGAATCCTCTGAGTCACGCCGTTCGGCCTGGGGTACCCCGTAGAGGAAGCTACGGCTTGCAACGTCTCTTCTCCCAACGGCCGGGCCCCTGCTCCATTTGGGCTTTGATCTCCTTCTCCACTCATTATCACTTCACTGCGAATCCGCAGGAGGGTGAGAACGGGATTTCTCGACTTAAATGTCAGGCTCACTTCAAAGGACCAGTCTGAACGCAGATCAAAGATAGCTGCTCTCAAATCCAATCTTTATTGAAGAATACATGACTTTGGAAAAGTCGAGAATGACCTAATGTTTACATACATCCATTTTTATCACCTCTGATGCAACGTAACACCACACGCAAATATCATCATCAAACCCCACCCTCTGGATCACATTACTACTATTCCCACACACTATACCAATTATAATTGTTTATACTTTCAACCCTGAGTTCCCAGGCTCATACTATCTTCTCCCGCCAGGTGCTTTCAGGGTTATTTATGTTATGACGCCAGGTCCAGGGCTCGGAAATTCAGCCCTGGGATCTGGCTCCATGACATGTCAGTATCTTGCATTGATTGTAAAGTTCTGTGCATTTGTTTAAGTTGGATTTTAAATGCCCACAATTAATAGAGAGGAACTACTTCCCTGTGCCTTGTAAACCTTTCTTGAAGATGACTGCAGAAAAAAAATTCTAGAAATGGGATGGACACATTTAGTCTATAATATTCCAGGGATGCTGGTGAAGTTGCCTGGATGTTGCTTATATAAGTCTGCCTGGAACAGATGTGAACAGGTGTCTCCACACATAGACACCACCACTGATCTTTCTATGTTAAAGATCTCCTGAAATTTAGTGAGTAAACACTGTGGCAGACAGCCATTGGATACTTCTGCGATATTTGCCTGTGCACCACTAATATGATATTAGCAGCTCCATCATAACCCTGTCCTATAGATTAGCATTGGAAAATTCCTGTTTAACTCCATTGCCATTAAGGAATTAGATGCCATATAGTTCCATCATATATATATATATATATATATATATATATATATATATATATATATATATTCTTTATTGCATAAATTTTCCCTTGATATACATAAAAAAGAAAAATAATAGTACAAAGAAAGAAGAAGGGAAAAAGAGTGAATAAAAGAAAGAAGCTGAGAAGGAAAAGAGAAAAGAAAGAGAGAGAAAAAAGAAAAAAGAGAGAAAAAGAGC
Organism: Anolis carolinensis; assembly: GCF_035594765.1. NCBI lineage: Eukaryota > Metazoa > Chordata > Lepidosauria > Squamata > Anolidae > Anolis > Anolis carolinensis. The sequence continues at coordinate 148,499,262 of NC_085843.1, forward strand.
AGTAAATTATAAGCAGTAATGATGCAGATAGAAAGGTAAGTAGTCCTCTGGTCCATTCCTCAGGGGATTTATCTTCTCTTGTTCCTTCCTTTTATCTTGAATTTCCATGGCTCTCCCCTTGCTACAATCCTTCTTTTTTCTGTCTTTTAATCAATTTCTGACACATCTATTATCTAATCTATCTATTCAATGCAGATCTGTCGAGTTTCTGAAGGTAGTCTCTTAGAGGGGACCATTCCATCTTATGTCTCTTGTTCTGGCCTTGAAGTAGGAAAGATAATGAATCCATCTCTATGTAGTCCCTTAATTTTATAATCCATGCATCTACATATGGGATTTCTTTAGTGCGCCATTTCTGGGCTAGAAGTGTACATGCTGCCGTCGTTAAGTAATATAATATTTTATCATCATTGCTCTTTAATTCAAAGTCCAATAGATTTAAAAGATAGTACTCTGCCTTTAAGTCATACTTTATCTTCAGTATTTTTTGTGAGTGCTGATGGATTTTTTCCCCAGTATCCCTTAACTTCTTTACAGTCCCACCAGGAGTGGAAAAATGTCCCCAGTTGTTCACCACACTTCCTACACTTATTATTTTGGTCCTTATAGTATTTGGCCAATTGTTGGGGTGTTAGATACCAGTGGAAGAACATCTTGCAGGCCTGTAGCTGGGGGGGGGGTGTTTAGGGGTTCAAACCACCCCCCAAATTTTTCAGGTTTAAAAAAAAACCTGGTTTACTCATGAATTTTAACCGGTTAACCAAATCCCCATGCTAAGTCTATGAAATGCAAAAAAATTAAGAGTCCCTCCAGGCACTATATCAAGCAGATATTGTCAGGTCTGTAGCCCGAGGGGCGGGGGGGGGGGGGGTAGGGGTTCAAACCCCCCCCCCCCTAAATGTTCAAAACCCCCTCCAAAATTTTTTTTCTGGCTATGGACCTGCACATAACCCACTTGCATGAAAAGGCCTGGAGGAACACAATTCTGGATGCTGGGCAAGAAGGTGAGACATGAAGAGGCTGTTCTCAGTGATGGCGGCAGCCTCAGGCACTCAGAGAAGGAGGAACCTAACTGGTGACCCATTTGTTCCTGCCATTTAGCCATGGATCCTGCCTCCCAGGTGGCTCTCATAGTCCCTCCCCCACCCAGATACAATCCCACGTGGTTCCCAACTGATGTTATTCACAAGGCCTTCAACCCCCCCCCCCCTCAGCTTTGAAGGTCAATTGGGAATCATGGAAGTTTAGTGAATTCATTCATACTGCCTGCCTTCCTGACTTGCTATCTCAATGTTGTTGGGTACACTTCATTAAAGGGCAAATCTGTTATTTGTAAATTCAGGTGCACATTTCATTTAATGGAGCATTATACTCAAAGTAATCATGGTATTTCTTCCATTGCTTGCTGCTTTGCCCTTGAGCCCAGTCTTTCTCCACCCCAGGACAGTCACCTTCTCATTCCTTCACCTTTTCCTTCCTTGGACTTTGCATTTTCCCTTTGGCTTCAATCCTCCCCCTGCCAGCCACATTCTCATTCATGGACCTGTTCTTCTCTTTATGTTTGGTAATTTATCTTTAGGGGTTGCTGGATTTAGTGAATGCTGAGTTAAGTTTCTTTATTTTATTAGCTGCAGCAAATTCAAATGCTGCCTTCTAAATACAATAATATTTTATCAAATATTATGTCTAGCTACATTTCCAGACCACCTTATTAGGTAAAATAAAACATTAAAATAATTTTATTTAAATGCAATAGTTTTGTTTTTCTCAAAGTAACTTAAGATGCAGCAAATGAGATTTTCACAGTTTAGGTTCATTCAAAATACAACATTTATATTATCTTGGGTCACTTAATTGAGACAGCAATAAATTAGAATGATACTAAATGTAGAGCTAACCAATTACCTGTTGTAGCCTCAAAGGGGAACATAGCTTTTTAATTTTCCCTCAACACTCCACTGAATAGATTTCTACAGCAAATTGCTTCTTGTTTTTCACATTGCATCTTCAATTCCATTTTCCCCCAGTTTCAAAATAGAAATATCATTATGAGGTGTGGTGTAATTAAGCTAATCAACAAACCACTTCTAAAATATAACTAGACTAATTAAAGGTGGCCAAGTGCTTGTTTACCCAGAAATGCCAATCACAAATATTTATTTCTGTTGATAATCTGCATGTAAATTGCTTGCCCCCAAACAGTTATTATGTACATTAAAATACATTATTGTTTTCATTTTCTACTTCCTGTTTATTTGTTTTTGTTTCTGCTACATGCATTAAATTCAGAAGTATTGTGAGTTATCCATAATATGTAGTTGTTTCTTTTTAATAGTTCTACTGCCCCATGCAAAAAAAATAAATAAAAAAAATCTTGTCTCTACTTATTCCAGTAGTTACTGAGATAAAGTGAGGTAATTTCATAGTACGTAATAGTCATGATCAATAATGCAATCTGTCTCATTGTAAGATTGCATTAACTGGTTTTGGAGAATAACAGTAGTTGTAAATAAAGTGATTTTGTGGAAGTTTGGATTTCCCATGGTGTATGGTATAATATGGAGCCTCCAGTGGCTCAGTGTGTTACAGTGCTGAGCTGCTGAACTTGCAGACTGAAAGGTCCCAGGTTCAAACCTGGGGAGAGGAGTGAGCACCTGCTGTTAGCTCCAGCTTCTGCCAACCTAGCTGTTCGAAAACATGCAAATGTGAGTAGATCAATAGGTACCGCTCCGGCGGGAAGGTAACAGCATTCCATGCAGTCATGCCAGCCACATGACCTTGGAGGTGTCTACGGACAATGCCAACTCTTCAGCTTAGAAATGGAGATGAGCACCAACCCCCAAAGTCGGACACGACTGGACTTAACGTCAGGGGAAACCTTTACCTTTACCTTATGGTATAATAAATGCATTATCTTTCTGCAGAATGCACAATGAATTCAGGAAATTGTGCATTTTTGATAGTGAGGTAAAGAGGTTACATGGAGGATACTTCTTTGATAGTCTCCATGGACAGAGACCAGGAATCTATGCAAAGAGGCAATAAGCAGCAAAATGCTCCATGTGATGAGGGTGGGGTTACAAACTATTAAAGACCCAACCACTTCTTCACAGCCTAAATCCTCCCACCCTCAATGTAATATGAGTTTGTCTGGTCAATTTCTCCTCTTTTACATCTGGCAGATTTGACAATTGGTCAAATGCTGTGAATTAATATCTATCTTCTCTGGCAAGCCTATTTGGCCATTTTATACTGTGAATATACTGTGAATTTTAAGTTTACATTTTATTAGTATTGGTGTTAATCTTCGTTCTGTGTTTTTAATATATGCATTTTAATAGTATTGATCTGTCTGTTTAAACTATGTTGTACCCCACCTCTAGTCCTGTGGAGAGGTAGATAACAAATAAAATAATAATCATCATCATCATCATCATCATCATCATCATCATTGTCATCTATACAGGTTGTCATTTGGCAGGTAATGGGGGAGAATTTAAGAGTTTGATGTGCCCCTTTGGTGTAGGATATGGCTCTGAAACAGCCTATATGGTTCAAGCAGCTTGGAGGTTTGGAGAAAGAATATCCCCTTAAACTAAATATGGTGGGTTTTGATCTCCCTTGTCCACGATGCAGCTTCGGTGAGAGTGTCCCAGGTTAACTTTTCAGTGAAAGGGTGGTTAGAGAGTAGTTCAAACCTTGCAAACCGCATTCTTCCTGTCTCAAAAGACACCCTCCCAGAATGGCTTCTGCCCCTCCAGAGGAACAGTGGACATGATCTTCACTGCATGACAGGTCCAAGAAAAATGCAGGGAACAAAATCAACCTCTGTACATGGCATTCATTGACCTTGCAAAGGCATTTAACACAGTGAATCACAGTGCTCTCTGGACCATCCTCCAAAAAATCAGGTGCCCTGACAAATTTGTGAACATCCTGTGGCTCCTCCATGATGACGTGATGGCAACAGTCTTGGACAGCAACGGCTCCCAAAGTGACCCATTTAAGGTGGAATCAGGTGTCAAGCAGGGATGTGTTATTGCCCCTACCTTATTTTCCATCTTCATCGCTATGATACTTCATCTTGTTGATGGGAAGCTTCCCACCAGAGTGGAAATCATCTATCGGACAGATGGCAAGCTATTTAACCTCAGCAGACTGAAAGCCAAAACCAAAGTCACCACAACATCTATTAAAGAACTCCAATATGCCGATGACAACCAAGTCTGTGCGCATTCAGAAGAAGACCTACAAGCCACTCTAAACACCTTTGCAGAAGCATACGAGAAGCTCGGCCTCTCAATGAACATCGAGAAAACCAAAGTGCTCTTTCAACAGGCACCAGCTAATCCCTCTGCAATGCCAGGAATACAGCTTAACGGTGTAACATTAGAAAATGTTGACCATTTCCGCTACCTTGGCAGCCACCTCTCCACAAAAGTCAACATTGACACTGAAATACAACACCGCCTGAGCTCTGCGAGTGCAGCATTTTTCAGAATGAAGCAAAGAGTGTTTGAGGATTGGGACATCCGTAGAGATCCCAAGGTGCTTGTTTATAAAGCCATTGTCCTCCCAACCCTGCTCTGCACCTGAAAAACATGGACGGTCTACAGACATCACACTCAACTCCTAGAGCGTTTCCATCAGCATTGCCTCAGAAAAATCCTGCAAATCTCTTGGAAAGACAGGCGGACAAATGTCAGCGTGCTTGAGGAAGCAAAGACCACCAGCATTGAAGCGATGCTCCTATACCATCAACTTCACTGGACTGGCCATGTTGTCCAAATGCCTGATCACCGTCTCCCAAAGCAGCTACTCTACTCCGAACTCAAGAATGTTGGTGGGCAGGAAAAGAGATTTAAAGATGGGCTTAAAGCCAACCTTAAAAACTTTGGCATAGACACTGAGAACTGGGAAGCCCTGGCCCTTGAGCGCTCTAATTGGAGGTCAGCTGTGACCAGCAGTGCTGCGGAGTTCGAAGAGGGCTTAAGGGAGAAACGTGCCAAGAGGAAGGTCCATCAAGCCAACCCTGGCCGAGACCGCCTTCCACCTGGAAACCTATGTCATCACTGCGGGAGAACATGCAGATCAAGAATAGGTCTCTTCAGCCATCTACGGATCCATACCCAAGATAACAGAAATGGAGGACCATCATTCTCGAACTACGAGGGATCGCCTAAGTAAGTAAGTTCAAATGTTTTGACTGCTCTTGGGGTTCAGGTGAATCACCCAAGGGAAGAGTGCAGGGATTTGCTGAGGAAGACCCCTGGTCTTAGTTGGACCCCCCCTTGCTCCTTTCTGCCCCCCCCCCCCAGGATATAGACTTAAAAAGCAATCCTTATTCCAACCCATTGTTTGTATCAGGTCTCTTTGTTATGTGATTGACCATCAGTTAATTTCATTGGGAACTAACCTGACACTTCCTGTACTCCAACAGAGCTTTGTATGCCTGGAATTTGACCATCGTTGACATAAGCATGGAACTGACTCTCACTTCCATTGAAGAAGCACTTCAGAAAAATCATGGCAATAAACAAAAGGGTGAAAGGATGATAAAATATGGAGGATTTTTAAAAATGTTGATCCCCTTTAAAGTGAAATGAGTTAAATGTTCCACTTTAAAGGAAATACTCTCCTATTTCTCTCTATGCGACGAACAATGATATGCTGTTATTCTGCTGTCTTTGCTCATACTTTTAACACTTATCCTCACAATACTACTTCTACTGAGCCTCTGTCTTACATGTACACATGAGATAAAAATATTGACCTAATTTACAAGATTTTTAAAAATCCAGGCATTCAAGTGGGGGGGGGGGCATTAAAATAGATATATGAACAGGCTAGCCCTACCCTCTCATCATCATTTTCTTTTACAGGAGAAGATTTATTTATTTACTTTTCTCCCACTTTTCTCCCATGTATTATTTGACCTTGTCAAGAAAGACTGCCCTTCATTGTTTTTTTTCTTGCCAAATGTTTCTGATCAAAAAATTTTCTAGCACTGTTCAAGTTGACAGCAGCAGCTACTGACAAACTTATCCATGGCTAGCTTTATCACAAAACCAAACTTTTAAGGGTTTTTTATAGATTTTCTATGGTGCAAAGGGAAACTAGTGCATTCTTTGTACAATAGCAATTCTCGTAATGCAATGCGATTTCAGAAAAAAAACATTGGAAATGAAGCGAGGGTAAGTGAACAACATTAACCTTTTCCCCTGACTAAATCTACACTGCCATATAAAATCCAGATGATCTGTTTTGAACTGGATTATATGGCACTGTAGAGTCATATAATCCAGTTCAAAGAAGATAATCTGGATTATCTGCTTTGATAATCTGAATTAGATGACAGTGTAGAATCCAGCCTCAGTGGTCATAGTTACCAAAATATATTCAGTGGTAATGCAAACTTGAGAAACATAGAAGATTGATAATGGCCTATTTCTACATTCTAGGGTTCTGATCTATACTGGATGTCATGTGGAATATAGGTAAAATTAAGTAAACTTGACTCCAAAGAAATCTGTGCATAACAGAATGCACAATTAAGAGTTAATATTTATTTTATTTTATTTTTACAGTATTTGTACCCTGCTCTTCTTACCCAACAGGGCAACTTACAGTATAAAACACATATATAACAATCATAGTTAGCATTCAAATTCAGTTTAAAATTTAATTACATTTAAAACATTCATAAAGACATATGAATGTACATTTAGGCGCATTTCGAGTATGAACCCAGTCAGTCAATCATATCCTGAAGCATGTGTTCCATTATTGTTCAAAAGCCTGGTCCCATAGCCAAGTCTTAACTCTTTTTCGTAAGGCTGATTTCACTTGGGAAGGTGTTCCACAGGTGGGAGGCCACTACTGAAAGGCCCTGTTGCTTGTTCCCGCCAGCTGCACCTGTGAAACTGATGAGGCTGAGAGCAGGGCCTCCCCTGAAGATCTTAAATTATGTGGTGGGTCATAGGGGGAGACACGTTTGGACAAGTAAGCTGGGTCAGAACCGTTTAGAGCTTTATAGGCTAATGCCAGCACTTTGAATTGTGCTCGGTAGCCAATCAGCAGCCAGTGGAGCTGACGTAACAGAGGAGTGGTACGCTCCCTGTACGCCGCTCCGGCTATCAACCTGGCTGCCTCCCGATTGACTAGTTAAAGCTTCCAAACGTAGAGTGTGTTGCAGTAGTCTAATCGGGATGTAACAAGAGTGGGGACCACCGTGGCCAAGTCCGGCTTTCCAAGGTACGGTCGCAGCTGGCTTACAAGTTTTAACTGTGCAAAGGCTCCCCTAGCCACCTCTGAGACCTGGGGCTCCAGGCTCAACGATGAGTCTAGGATCACCCCCAGAGTGCGAACCTGTGCCTTCAGGGGGAGTGTGACCCCATCCATAACAGGCTGTAACCCTATACCCTGTTCAGCCTTCCGACTGACCAGGAGGACCTCTATCTTGTCTGGATTCAATTTCAATTTGTTGGCCCTCATCCAGTCCGACACAGCTGCCAAGCACCGGTTCAGGACCTGGACAGCCTCCTTAGTGACGGAAAGAAGTGACAGAGTTGGACATCATCTGCGTACAGATGACATCGCATTCCAAAACTCCATACTCAAAGTACACCTAATAGAACTATCAGGATCTCATACCAGCTTTCTTAAAACAGAAATTCAGCCAAATGCAATATGGAACTGTTGTTGAAACCCAGAAACCCAATATCTGCAGCTCCAGGAGTGCCAAGAAGGGTTCCTGTGAGTCTAGGGGTGGCCTTTCCTCCAGAAACCCAGTCCAGATAACTCGCCGAGAGACTTCTAGCTTGAATCTACAATCACATATACACACATCAGGAGGAAACACAGGACAAATCCCATAATCCTTCAGGCAGTAGACATAATCACCTAACAGTGCCTTTGTGACCCAACAATGAAGTTATTGAAGTTGTCCAATGCTCTGTCCTTGTCTTTTGCTGGGAACCTATTTGAGACGCAGAGACAAATTGATGACAGTGGTAGATACTGTTCTTCAGCCAATCAACACACAGATCCTAGCCGGCTTCAACTTGCACCAATCAGCCCTCAAGGTGGCAAAAATCCATTATTTTGAATAGCTGTCAAACTCTTGTGGCAGCAAGAATTACAATAGCTACATCTTGGGGAAAAAGAACTACTTATTAAGGTATAGAGAAGGAAATTAGTTGAGTATATTCAAATGGCCAAGATCTCCAGTGGCATGAACAAAGAAGAGTTAATTAAAAATGGAGAGATGCCTTTGGGTATTTAAAAAAGAAGGCAAAAATAGATTTTGAAATAGCCGCATGGGGAATTTATAAGTGTAATGATAAGGAGAGATGTTTATTAGATACTAGTTTCATATGGTGTGGTGTCGGAAGTCATGGGTTGTTGTTCAACGGTGGGAATGAGGGGAGGGGTTGGGGAAGTAATACTTGTACTCTGTTGAATTTCGTAGATTGTATGCTTTTTTACATAACACAATGAAAATTTATATTACAATTAATAAATATAGAATTATGGTAAGCCACAGTTGCTTTTTGAGAACTATCTGGTGAAAAACTATCATAATTTTCAAGCACCCCATTTTAGCCATCTAGTTTTTGATCTGAAAATCGAGAAGTATTTTAGGTGACTGGAAGGAAAGTTGCAAGCAAACATAATGTTAGACATTGATTATCACCATTACTGTGGGTGAAGAATGTCAATTGAGACAGTCTTGGTTTCTGGCTTTGTAAGTCTTGATCCAAAATAAAATAGCCTCACTTCTAGCCTTAGACCAGCATGCTTTTGGACTTGTTCAATATATTCTTATATATTGTATGAAAACTTGTTGAATGTGAATGTCAAAAAGAGAGAGACTATAATCATGGTTATATTTAGCTGCATGATCAGTAATTAACTTCTCATTGCTGTGTGTGGAAACAGATGGTCCATAATTAATAAACCATATAGGAGGTAGAGTTTTTAAGCCAAGAGATACAAGAAGAACAAAGTATTGAAGAAACTTTTCCAGCTGAGACCTCAAGGGATACTTGGGTTTAATTATTCTCTTCTTGCTGTCAAAGTTTAAGTTTAATTACCTAGTGTAATTACTCCTCATACAGAACTAAATCTAGAATTGGTTCATAATATCATTGTCAGGAGAATACTCTTTAGTTATTTTTTGACATTTTATATCAAAAGTAGAAAATATTGCTTTTATCTTCAAACAGCATAGACATATTCCTCACAGAAAAAAAATCCTATTTATTGGATAATAAACACTTTTATTTTCAGAATTGGTACTGATTTTTTTAGGGAAAACAAACAAGTTGCAATATGTATGCTAAAAAAATAAATTCAGAAACAAATCTCCCCTCCAAAAACATAAACAAAAACATAAAGGATAATGTAGGAAATGTATGTTCTTCTTGTGAAAGCCAGTAGAGGAGTGAGCAATTTCAGTGTTGGGGTGATTATACAGGATAACCTGGAATCAGGTGAAGACCTGGAAAGCTTGGTTCTGACTGGCTTCTAAGATCTACAGTACTTGTCTCGTGTTTTTTTTCCCACCCCCCAAGCCCAAATGCATATGTGTAGCTCACTACAGCATCTGTTCCTTAATTGCTTTCACAGTAAGATATAGTTTACACTTAAGCACACTGATGAACATTACAGCTTCTATTTTCCAGTATTCCTCAACTTTGCTTATCCCAGTTTAAAGCCTTTAATGTGAGTTGAAATGTGTGTGCTCACTATGCAAAATTTAAACATTGAGTTCTTGATCTCCTTTCACACTGTATTAAGTGATCAATGTAGATTGCCCATGGAGTGGAGAAAACCAGTAGAAAATATCTTCTGTTCATTTCCCAGTTTTACAGTGACAGATCTAACACTAGGCCATAAAACCATATGGCTCCATGGGCTTCATGGGCCATCCAACTCCAACTCCATGCTCAGTTCAGGATTTGCAATTAAAGCATTACCAGTTGTCTATTCTCTTTTTGAAGATGTCCAGAGAAGACTCCAACATCGGTGTAGTCAATTAATTCAGTTACTGAACTATTATTAGAAGTTCCTTCTAATGTTCAAAAGAGATCACACTAAAGAAAATGTCACTGAAATCAGCTAAGTCCTTGTAAACCTGCAGAAATTAAGACAGACACATGCTTTACATTATAAGGTATCACATTAAAACAAACAAATAAAATTTGTTACGTGTTGATATTGCCAAAGCTCGGCCATTGCACTGTATAGTATGATCTGATATAAAATTGGAGGAAACATTCCAATACCGCCCCGCACCCCTAATTAATATCAAAAACCATGGATAGTAGGAGGCCCTATATTTGGATATAATGAGCTAGAATCATATTGGTGGAGGACCTAGGCTGAAATCACTTATCTAAATAAAAACAACCCTCCACGCTTTGGTTACATCCCGTTTGGATTACTGCAACGTGCTCTACGTGGGGCTGCCTTTGAAGACGGCCCGGAAGCTTCAATTAGTACAACGAGTAGCAGCCAGGCTTATAACTGGAGCGGCGTACAGGGAGCACACCACTCCTCTGTTGCGTCAGCTCTACTGGCTGTCAATATGCTACCGAGCCCAATTCAAAGTGCTGGTTTTGTCCTACAAAGCCCTAAACGGTTCCGGTCCAACTTACCTATCCGAACATATCTCCTCTTATGAGCCCATGAGAACTTTAAGATCATCTGGGGAGGCCCTGCTCTCGGTCCCACCTGCCTCACAAGTGCGGCTGATGGGAACGAGAGATAGGGCCTTCTCGGTGGTGGCTCCTCGGCTGTGGAACTCCCTCCCCAGTAACATCCGGCAGGCTCCATCCCTTCTGAGTTTTAGAAAAAAGGTGAAGACCTGGCTTTGCAAAAAAGCATTTAATGAATGAATGATGATGGCTTTAACTTGGCCCGGATTAAGGTTTACATGCAAGGTTTATGTGGACGAATGGATTAAGTATTTTTATTGTACTGTTTTAAATGTATTTATTGGATTATTCTAAATTGATTGTTTTAATTGCTATGCTTTATTTTTGTACTGTATACCGGCATTGAATTTGCCAGATTGTGAGCCGCCCTGAGTCCCTTCGGGTGAGAAGGGCGGCATAGAAATGATGGAAATAAATAAATAAATAAAACAATAGAATGACCATGTCTCCTGCTATTCCTGTATCTCACACTAAAGGTATCCATACTTTAAATAAAAAGTCTGTTTATTCACACAAGGAACACTCATTAAGATGGCTGTATGGATCTAGATCAGGCATAGGCAATCTTTGGCCCTCCAGGTGTTTTAGACTTCAACTCCTACAATTCTTAACAGCCAATAGGCTCTGGAGAGTAGGCAAGTATAACCATGGATTTCAATCCATTGATAAGGGCATCATATTGTACCATCACATTTTCTTTCTGTAGTCCATAGATTCACACTTTATATTGTCAGGCATCAATGTCAATTCTGTGAGTTCTCAAGCATTTTTAAAACTCCAATGAGAATTATAATGCATTTTGAATCATAATAATTTCCCACATCCATATTCAGAGCCATGTTTTAATAGAGATGGAGTGTTTGGGTTAATCAACTTATTACCTCATTTTTTATCAAAAGGACCAATTTCAATGCCTGAGCATTTCATAAATAAAATACAATAAACTATTTCCAGTTCAAAATAGAAAGCACCTTGTTCAGAATAAAAGAAATTGGATAGATGTAATAAATGAAAATAAACTCTGATGTTAAACTGCTACTATTATTTATTTGTTTTTGCTATTTATTCATTAATATACATATTATATTGGACCAATTTTCTGCAGCAATTACAGATTACAAGAGAATGCAACTTCAATATTGCAGGGGGGGTTTTTGCAAATAAATTTCTTCCATGCAGTCTGTCATCTATTATTTCTCTTATTCATCGGTCTGCTGCAGAAGTATTCATGTCCTCTTGATGTAGATGCTTGTTTGAATCCAGACAATGATTGATGGCAGAATAACAGAGATATTAAACCCCATTTGTTGATCTGTCTGAGATGTTGTCCAACATATACATATTGCTGTATCTGAGAAAAAAATAGTTTGCTTCCAGAATTTATCAGGAAAAAGTGCTTCCTCAGTCCAAGATTGGTAGGTTTCTAATTCCCTGGGTTTCAAGAAATAAAAGAGATAACAGAAGAACTGGTCAAGCAGAAAGTGATACAATGTGAATGTGAAGTGAAATGAGCTAAGAGAGTTATTGTGACTAGAGATGTGCTATGGTCTTTGTCTCCAGCAAGGAGGTTCATTTGCCTGGGGAAGGGAGGAAGAAAGAAAAAGACCTCTATAAATACTCATTGCTATATTTAACACAAGTGGCTGAAGTAGATTTAAATGAATAGGTGGGTTTTATTTATATGCCACTTTTTTTCACATAGTGGACACAAGGAGCTCAAAGAATTAATTAAAAACTAGCAATGATAATTCAAAAGCAAAACAACAATCACATTGAAACAGGATAAAATCATGTATAAGACATAAAGGTAAAGGTTTCCCTTGACATTAAGTCTAGTCATGTCCAACGCTGCGTGTTGGTGCTCATCTCAATTTCTAAGACAAAGAGCCGGCGTTGTCTGTAGACACCTTCTAGGTCATGTGGCCAGCATGACTGCATGGAGCACTGTTACCTTCCCACAGAAGCGGTACCTATTGATCTACTCACATTTGCATGTTTTCAAGCTGCTAGGTTGGCAGAAGCTGGGGCTAATAACGGGAGCAAACTCCGCTCCCCGGATTCGAACCACCAACCTTTCAGTCAGCAAGTTCAGCAGCTCAGCGTTTTAACCCGCTGCACCACATACAAAAGTTAAAATTGGGGATTTGAATGCCATTTCTGGCCAACATTATTTATCAGTATAGAACTGCCCTAAGTATCATTAATAAATATCACCCACAGTATTGTTGCTGCTCATCAAAAAAAATGAAATACTTTACAATATGAGACTCAATATAACTTACATCTGAGTCTACACTGCCACATAATCCAATTCAAAGCAGATAATCTGGATTTTATATGGCAGTGTAGAAGAGTTCACCGATTGCACCACTGATTGCAGCTATCAGCATAATATTGACAGAGGCTGGATTTACACTACCCTATATCCCAGGAACTGGTCCCAGATAATCTTCTTATCCCAAATCATCTGGCAGTGTAGACTCATATAATCCAGTTCAAAGCAAAAAATCTGGAATCACATCCTGAGGTATTTTAGCTATGGTGAAAGAAAAGCCAAATGGCTTTTGTCATTTTGAAACAGGTCACGGTTGTATGTGTGGATTGTATGAACCAAATTTGAAACTAAGTTCTTCCTTATGTCAGCTAAAGCCTCATTTAAAATCCAGATTATCGGGTTTGAACTGGATTATACGGCAATGTAAAAGGAGTCAACAAAAATGATTTGCACTGGATTCACTCACTTAAACAATTTCCCTGATATGAATATCTTTTAAAAAGTTTGGTTAGACAAGTTATAAATCACTATCATTCTCATGAAAGTATTTACATGTGTTTTCAAACATCTTTCTCCAACACTGAAAGTAGAAAGTAACTACTTTCAGTATGTAATTATTTTCTGTATGTAATCTAATACTAATATGGGACAAAGAAACTGCAGCACAATAACAATTATTTTGAAATACTTTTGGGCTACCTTTGTAGGTACTGTCCATTAAAGACAACTTATGTATTTTAAAACCCAACACAATAATAGAACAGAAAATTACTGAAAATTTCTGTTCTATTGCTATCATCACTGTTGCCAGTGACGATGGCAAACATGCGCCTGATCCAGAAAATGTTAAAATAATTGCAGCTAAAAAACCATTAACATTAAACTCAAATAAGAAAAGGTTATAAAACAAATGTTGCTTGTTCTCAAGAAAATAAAGAAATTGATCCAATGATGTCCAATATATTTTCTAAATAACATCAATTGGGGCCCCTGGTGGTGGCACAGTGTGTTAAGGCGCTGAGCTGCTGAACTTGCAGACCGAAAGGTCCCAGGTTCAAATCCCAGGAGCGGAATGAGCGCCTGCTGTTAGCTCCAGCTCCTGCCAACCTAGCAGTTCGAAAACATGCAAATGTGAGTAGATCAATAGGTACCGCTCCAGCGGGAAGGTAACGGCACTCCATGCAGTCATGCCGGCCACATGACCTTGGAGGTGTTTACGGACAACGCCAGCTCTTCGACTTAGAAATGGAGATGAGCACCAACCCCCAGAGTCGGTCACAACTGGACTTAACGTCAGGGGAAAACCTTTACCTATTGTTATCATGTTATCATGTTCATGTAGGCCCTCAAAAATAAAAAACCATGAGCATAAGAGATAATAACACAGAGATCATTTATTATGCCAAAATTATAAATCTATTATTTTAATAGTTCACAGAGTACTGAAAAGTGTACAGACAGAAATGTTAAGTTCTGTTGATCAGGATAGGATCTTTCAGAACTGATTTGTTCTTTATCGTTCTACCTATTGATAAATATTTAACTTTGTTCTATATGCATTTCAGTCATGGGATGGGAGGGATATACCACTATACCTTTTTGTGGAAACAAATTAAATAAATACTACCTTTTGCTAGGCATAAATGTTTTTATATTGTTCAAGCTAATTCCATATTGCCCTGTATTTGTATTTTTCTTTGCCTCCCCCTCCCATAACAATAATAGAAAAATCCATAATGGATAATCTGTAGCAGCTGGGGTGGAAACCTTTGAAACGTAGATCAAAGAGGAATACAAATGCAGAATCAAATTAACAGTTTTATGTGTTCAACTGCTGTGTCTAATCTTTTATGACAGCTGGTAGCTGACAGTGAGTTATTTAACCTAGGCTCCACTTCACTAGCTGTTCAATAAGCCTTTTCATGGGAACAAAATCTGCTGAGTAATGCACTTTCTCTCCTATCTTATTCCACAGTAGAATTGAGTTGAAACCATTTTCATTTCCATCAAAGCAATACAGACTTTTGAAATGGAATAATTGTGTTGCGGGGAAAAATGTTTGTTCAAGGTCACTTCTAGGGTAAAAATGAGTTCAGTCATTCAAACCTCTGAGGACTGCAAAAAATATAACAATGCTGAGAAAGCGGTACGTGTGTGTGAGTGTTTTAAATAGAATTTTCCACTGTGGATTCTTCAACAGCATTTTTGGTCAGCGGAAATAATTTCTTAAAAACCCTCACACACTTTACTCTTCAATGAGCAGATTAAATTGCCTTGCATGGCACCAGACTGTTAGTCCATCCAATGCAGAATAGTCAAGGAAGTGTCAGAATAAAAAGTCTGGGGTAACAATCTTTTGCAGCTCCTAACCCAACACCGTTTATACAGACATTCCAAAGACTAATTCTAAATCATTCTGTAGGCAAAGTCCACAATGGTTCTATGTCTCCTGGAATACACTTAGCATACCACCATAGACCTGTAACCTGTTAATATGTAAGCATGACCTCTATTAAACTGTCCCGTGTAAAGATTGTGCATTAGATTTTTACCAAGGGATTGTGAACTATTAAGCATCTATCGAGACTGTATAAAAGGATTAGTATAAAGCTAATATCCAGCCACTGCCAGTTTGACATAACAGTAGCTGTATAGTAATGCTTCCCACTACTATTTTAAGGCCCCATCTACACGGCCATATAAAATCCAGATTAACTGCTTTGAACTGGATTATATGATAATGTAGACACAGGGCCCTTTCAGACAGGTCCAAAACATGAGACCTATCATGGGTTTTCATAAAGCATCCAAATGACACCTAAAGTAAACTGAATTAATTTGGAGTAAACTGAGATTTCCCAGTTTACTCCAGATTAATTTGACATCTGGGAAGTTCTAGACTTTAATCTAAGGTCTGGATCTTTACAGGTGTGGGCCCTGTTGTGACTAACTCCTGGGACCACTTCAGTAATCCCGGGGGTCAATCCCCATTGTTATCTCAGTTCTTTGGGCTCCAAGAGCCCAAAGGCATGGGATGCCCACCTCCCAGTCCTGCATGCTGCAAGCTCAGGCCCCCGAGGTGAAGTGTCTTTCCCTAACTCTCGACTCAGAGGGGCCTGAGGATGCAGTCAGGCTCCTCACATAAGTTTTATGGGGTAAATTAGCTCCATGCCCTCCCAGTTCAACTTCTGGT
Source organism: Anolis carolinensis (assembly GCF_035594765.1). Lineage (NCBI taxonomy): Eukaryota > Metazoa > Chordata > Lepidosauria > Squamata > Anolidae > Anolis > Anolis carolinensis. The sequence goes on from NC_085843.1 coordinate 148,515,451, forward strand.
TGACCAGGGAGAACAAGTAGCCCCCCCCCCCAAGGAAAGCCTGGATTTTGGAGTGGTTGTTGGACCTCAATCTCAAGAGGAAATATTCCAGTTCTTCCTGGGATTGGGGCATGTGTAGAAAGTCACTCATATTATCCAACTCATATAATCCAGTTCAAGGCAGATAAGGCTGCACATCACTCTATTAAATACATTTTTAAAAATATTAATGAAAAGGCCAACCATGCCTTTTGTATTGTGAATGTTGAGATTCATATAAAATCTCAAATTAATATTTTTCACATCTCAAACAAAGAGCATGGCAATATGTACTAGGATATCCCATGCTCCTTATCTGTGTTTCAGATAGAACATTGGATTATTTAAACACAATTATATTTCTTTTTCCCCTTCTTTCTCCTACTTTTCTCTTTCCTTTTTGGTCTGGTCTTATAGTAATACTACTTTAATTTAACAGCTTATACACACACACACACACACACACACACACATATAATTTTGTTGCGTACATGGAGCTCCACTCTTGCCTTCTTCCTTTATCCATGTTTATGCAAAACAGAAAACTCACTCTACAGCTATTCTGTACACTGCTCCTACTGAAGCTAGTGATACAGAATTCTGTCAACAATTTATAGGGTGAGTTAATTACAGCTCAGAATGTTAACTAGATTCTGTGGTTCATATTATAAAACAACCTAGCAGGTTGACCTGAAACTTGTCAGTTAATGAGAGCAGTTTGAGCATAGACCATCCTGACAATGCTCCTTTTAAACTGCTATATAAAATTCATATATCTGATTTGAACTGGATTATATGGCAATGTGGATGCATATAATCTAATTCAAAGCAAATAAAGTGGATTATCTGATTTGATAATCTGGATTATATGACATTGTAGAAGGGACCTATAATAAGGGGAAGAAATTGTTATTTAAAGGAGTTTACAATTTCATGAATTACAGTAGAGTCTCACTTATCCAACACTCGCTTATCCAACGTTCTGGATTATCCAACGCATTTTTGTAGTCAATGTTTTCAATATATCGTGATTTTTGGTGCTAAATTAGTAAATACAGTAATTACTACATAGCATTACTGCGTATTGAACTACTTTTTCTGTCAAATTTGTTGTATAACATGATGTTTTGGTGCTTAATTTGTAAAATCATAACCTAATTTGATGTTTAATAGGCTTTTCCTTAATCTCTCCTTATTATCCAACATATTCACTTATCCAACATTCTGCCAGCCCGTTTACATTGGATAAGCGTGACTCTACTGTATCTTCCATTCTTTAACAGGTAGTATTTTTCTCATAGACATTCCTAGAATCAGACCTTTCTGGCCAATGAATTTCCCAGTTTTGTCAATGTCATTTGAAAAATGTTTCATTGTGTTACATCAGGTAAAATGTCTATTAGTTTATAGTAAATTAATAGGACAGTATTATGATTATAATTTAAAATATTTTTCTCACAGATTTTATCCTATGGAAGGATCATATTTCTTCATACTTGCTTCACCAGCAGAAACATTGCATTTGGTGTATGTTAAAAGAAAATGTTGACATAGTAGATTGCAATTGAAACATGGAGGCTCTCTTTATTAACATTTTACCTTCTCCCTCTAATGGTGTCTCTTTGTGAAGAAATAATGTGAATCAACTGCATATTTAACCAAATGAGTTATTAAAATAAATGTATTCATCAAGGCATATGCAGGAAGGAAACACAATAATATGGACACATGGAAGAAAATACTACATTTTTAAAAAGAGCTGATGATATTTCTGCCACCATTTTTAAAGAAAAAAAATATCGCTGTGCATGCATAAATTTTCAAATACAGCATATGTTTGTACATTTGTACTGTTTATTTTGCAAAAAAAAATCTATTTATACAGAATCAATGAGAACATACCTTGAAAGTCATTTGATGTGATCTTGTTCCAGAGGTTAAATAATTTTAAAGTTTCTTCCTTTCAACCAATGAGGGGAGAGAAAAAATAAGACAACTACTAGGAATTTAAATATTTGATTAGCTTCTTCCCAAAAAGAAGATCAAGGAAGGCAATAGTTTTCTCCCTGTTGAACAAGATAATGAAAAATTTGCACATTTGTTCAATTTTTTTTACATTTTTTTTGAAAATTTCATTTTTACAAAACATTGTGGCATTTTCTGCAAGAGTGATAACATGTATGAAGAAAACTGTACAATTTGCATGAAATATTATTTGATGTGAAATAAGATTTTCTGATAAAATTTTCACAAAGTCCACAAATTTCACAGCACAGACCATTTTCTCAATGTAATGTCCCAATATGTCAAACTATCCTTGCTTATGGACAAAAATAATATTTATTGGCACTGTTTACATCCTTTGTGGTTAGTGCTGAACTAACAGAATATCACAGATGGATATAGTAGAATCAGTGAATTCAAAATCAACCAGAAAGGAATCACCATACGAAGACTTAAGATATTTAAATCACACTCTGATGTATATCAATCACTAGCAATATTATAGTTTTTTGAAATGGCCTACTGTGGGAGATAACAGTTGTGAATCTGTTTAAAATGGAATGAAGAAAGAAGAGCATCAGCATCAAGAAACATGGAAAGGGGCAACAGTAAATTCTGACAGTGCAGCAAGTACTGTAGAAAATTTAAAAATCAAAAGACTCATTAACTCGCATACTAAAGATATGAACTCCAAATAGCACCAATTATTTCCAAGCTTGATAAAACAGCAGCACGTGTTCAGTTTCAAATCTGCAGTAAAGAGTAAAGGAAATTGACTGGTCTCTGTGAATGGTTGCCAAAGTAAGTAAGTTCAAACTCTCTTTAGGAGGAAGTTACACATTCAAAGAACAGATTGCATCTTTTAGAAATAAGTTAGGAGAAACATGACGTCTGTCTAGTAAAATATATATGGAATCCTATATTAAGAAAACATGACAGGCAGAATATATGCAGAATCAAAAATGATCAGGACTTGATAAAATTGATATCCTTGGAAGATGAACAAAGTACACTCTTTAACTTTTTTGTGTAAGAAATAAGCTTGTGCAGTCTGAGTACACTGTATCCATTTCAATGTCCTGGATTTCAGTGGGAGTCAATGATCCATTCAGTGATCCATTTTTGGGAGCCTCCTGAATTCAGGAGGACAGAAATCCATTTTTGATCCAGAACGTTGAAATATTTGTTTTCTATCCAGTCCATTGGTGGCAATGGGGCCCCCCAGGCTCCCCTCCCCATCATTTTAGCCATTGTTTGTCCTTATATCCTTCATTAAGATTTGGATTAAAAGCATCAGAGTTAAGATAATACTTATTTCCCTTCTATCTGTAGAGGAGACCTGGGTTTAATGCTTCTTTAAAGCTGTTTCTACTCTAGAGGAGACAGGAGCTGCAGTTGTACCCAGCTTTTTCCTTACAGCAGGCAGTTTTCAAAGGCATTTTAAGGGGGCTTCCAACTTTCCAGGGAAGGAAGAAGTAATGACCTGGAAGTATCCTACCTTGGACTTCCTTTAAAAAGCCCTCTCTTGATTTGGGGTTATTGGAAAGGAGAACTGACACATTAGAATGCCTTTTACCCCCCTTTCATCTACAATCTCTTTTCTGCTTCCAAATCAAGAGAGAATGCGCAACCTTGCTTTCTGGGATACTTTTCCTTCTAGTGGCTGCTTCCCTACCCGCATTCCATGTATAACCGAAAGAAACCAAAAGCCACTATTCTGTTGCAGCCAGCAAAAAAATGGCGGTGGAGGCCATGCCATTATTTATTTATTTATTTATTTGCAGTATTTATATTCCGCCCTTTTCACCCCGAAGGGAATTCAGGGCGGATCACATTATACACACATAGAGCAAACATTCAATGCCCATAAACACATCAAACAGAGACCAAGACAGACAGACACAGAGGCAATTTAATCTTCTCCTGAGGGGATGTTCAATTCTGGCCACAGGGGGGAGCAGCTGCTTCATCATCCACTCTGATGGCACTTCCTCATTCCAAGTCGTAAATTAGTTAAACTTGCCTCACCACTTTTATAAGTGGTACCTTATTTCCTACTTGATAGATGCAGCTATCTTTCGGGTTGCTAGGTCAGCAACGAGCAGGGGCTATTTTTTATTTTTAATTGACGGGTGCTCACCCCGCCACGGGCTGACCTCGAACTCATGACCTCATGGTCAGAGTGATTTATTGCAGCTGCTCAACAGCCTGCGCCACAGCCCAACATTCCCTCTCCACACATGTTTTATTTGTGCTTCCAAACAAGCCAAAGATAAACGTTCAAAACAAATCTGTGCACAAGCCTAGTAGGAAAGCAACATTTTTCAATAACAAATGGGATAGAGGTTCAGTGAAAACTGAAAGATATTAGTATATGTTAAGACTATTGAGTTCAGCACAGCCAACTTAATCCCTTTCTTAGGAGACATTAATATTATCTCCTGAGTTGAACAGACTCCAAAATAACCTCTTAGTAGGAAATTTTCATCCATAAGAAAAATGTACATTTAGGTGAGACTAGAAAATAATATTTCGCATGCAAAGAGGTACTCCCTCTCCATACATGTTTTATTTGTCTTATAAGTGAAAGGTGGACAAATATATATGTAAAAAAATTGGGTAGATTTAATAAACACTGATTATAATAAAACTTCTTTCTCTCCAGAGAATGATGATCTTTCTAGGATTAGCAAAGTATTTTTTGAGAATTCTCCTTCAGGGATTTTAAATTCAGACACAAGAGAAGAGTAACCAAAAGCCTTAGACTTATCTCTACAGTGTATTTAAGACTTTGGCATAGATTATATAAGGTTCATACTTATCTGGAAGCCATTTTTTAAATCACAAGGGCATATTAATAGGTTGTTTTATTTACACAGGAACAGAGAAAATTTAACAGATATCTGTGCATTACCTCCATATATTACTTGTCTGTCATTGTGAATTTAATTCAAGGGATGCTCTCAGCAGTTATATTCTAGATGTGGGCAATGCTAAAGAAAGAAGGATGAAGATGAAAACAGAATTTATCATGCATTTTCCCAATTTGAGATTCAAAGTAGATTGTAACAGATTACTTTTTTTACAATCACATAATGTTAAAATTAAAAATTAAAATAAGCTAGTAACATGAATCCACAAAAACAGCAAAAATTACAAGTGGGACACCTTGTACATCATAGAAGGCTCAATAATAATATTTACATTATTGCTGTTTTTTCTTGTTGCTTGCAGTAGCAATGTAGTAGTGGCTACTAAACCTAGCTACTGAACTTAGTTAGACTTATTTTATTTATTTACCCCATTTGTACCCTGCCTTTCTCACTCCGGAGGGGACTCAAAGGGTTTCTCCTGCTAAGTGGGTGTGCCACCTAGAAGTACCAGAGGACTTCATGTAGATCAGTATAAGTAAGTAAACTTTTATTAAGGCCAATGACCAGCTCGTAACAGGGGTACCCAGTTCTGTACATCCATGTCAGACTTCGTTAATAATAATAAAATTATAATAAAAAATTTAAAAACCATTATAAAATTGAATTATTTACCAGTTTAAAATCTAGGCTAAAGACCACATACAAGTAAATATGGAAGCCCAACTAATCCCACAGGATCCTCTGGGGCAGTCTCAAGGGAGGAAGTGGGGATGACACCGGGGGGAAGGGGGAGTAACCATAACTGCAAATAACAGTCTAGAACTATAATTATCAGTCTATTTCTGATTTCCCATCTATACTCTGTAGGAGATGCTTAAGTCTTTTGGCTCTCAATCATCGTCTGCCGAATTTTAATTGCAACCGTGCAGAACTTGGCAATGTTGTATGTCACAGCCGAGATGGTATCTGAGAGCAGTAAGGTTACGTAAAATTGTCCAGAGCATCCTGGGTATTTAGGTGTCCATGGCGTAATGAGATGCGAATGAATGTCTCTATAAAACAGGCACTGCAGAAGCACATGTTCTGTTGTTTCTTTGTGACCTGAGTTATGTAGATCAGTGTTCTTCTTCATTCACTTTCCGACTCTTTGTGACCTCGTGGACTAGTCCACGCCAGAGTTCCCTGTTGGCTGTCGCCGCTCCCAGCTCCTTCAAGGTCAAGCCAGTCACTTCAATGATGCCATCCATCCATCTTGCCCTTGGTCAGCCTCTCTTCCTTTTACTTTCCATTTTCCCCAGCATCATGATCTTTTCCAAGCTTTCCTGTCTTCTCATGATGTGGCCAAAATACTTAATCTTTGCCTCTAATATCCCTCCCTCCAGTGAACAGCTGGGCATTATTTCCTGGAGGATGGACTAGTTGGATCTTCTTGCGGTCCAAGGCACTAGATCAATGTTAAAAAAATCCCAAATCTTGATATCACTTGAGTCTTTACCTGGCATAGAGAAATTGAATATGAATGTATAGGGGTGACATGGTCTTTTTGCTCAACAGGAAGTGTTTAAGGGGTCATTATCCATTCAGAATGTCAGTTCCTTTAGGATTGAAGGATAGTGTTCCCACACTTATTATTCAGTATGGAAATCGTTGAAAGGTTGTTGCTTTTTTGCAGGAGGATAATAACTATCAGTTTAATTTTCTAACCCACTGTTAAGTAGGATGTAATGCATCCTTTTGTACTCATTTAGTGTAATTATTTTTTTCCACATAATTCTAGGAACTTGGTAAATAAGTAAATTAAGTAAATAAAATGTATCCTCACATTCCTTTACTTCCTCTACCTGAAACAGTACCATGTGATAAGTTTATTTTGATTGTGATTCTGCTTTAAATAACTTCTCATGTCTTTCTTTTTAGAAATTTAAGGAATTTCATCATAAGTACACATTTCTCCTTAAATATGTGGAGGGGAATGAGTAAATTAGGAGAACGTAAAATTAGTTTGAATTGTATACTGACCTGACAGGGATAATTTTGTACTTTCAATAAAATGTTAATCTAAACCTTCAGACTAAGCTAATTACTGCCATTGCTCATTTCCCCATTAAATTCTGTGTTCTCTTATTTTGTATTATAAAATATTGAAGTTATTTTCAACAGCAGAAGAGCTGTTGCTGAAGAGAAATACTTCTCACATTTCCAAACAGCAAAGTTCATGATGTTTTCTTAGTAAAAAGGGAAATATATCAGCATGAATAAAATATTATTTGGCCTATCCATCCATCCATCCATCCATCCATCCATCTATCTTGAAAGATATGCACACAATGTTCCAAAAAACCCAATCAAAACTTATATATTGATTTGCTTTGGTATCTTTTTATTTAAGTAGTAACATCTTATAAATGAAGATAAATGTCTGATCTGTGCTTTAATATGATCTATTAAGAAAATGTAGTGAAAAGATTTTGAGTTATTTTTATAGCACTACACAAAACTCTATTGCATAACTCAAACTCGATGTTAACTTTTTGGACTTCACATGATAATCTTTTGTTTCTTAACCCCCCCCCCCTCCCCCACAAGTTTCTGGTTGAGAAACTGTAAGTCTGATAATAGACAGTATAGAGTTGGGACTAAACAGTATCTCTGTCAATATAATTTAAGGTAAAGTAAAGGTGAAAGTTTCCCCTTGACATTAAGTCTAGTCATGTCCAACTCTGGGAGGTGGTGATCATCTCCATTTCTAAGCATTTCTAAGAGCTGGTGTTGTCCATAGGCACCTCCAAGGTCATGTGGCTGGCATGACTGCATGGAGCTGTTACCTTCCCACCAGAGCGGTACTTGTTGATCTTCTCACATTTTCATGTTTTTGAACTGCTAGGTTGGCAGAAGCTGGGCTCACTCTGCTCCCTGGATTCGAACCACTGACCTTTTGGTCAGCAAGTTTAGCAGCTCAGTGGTTTAACCCACTGTGCCACCAGGGGCTCCATATGATTTATTTCACAAAAAAGATGATGATGGTGTTCAGTGACTGGATGCTGAAATTTGCTATGCCGTAAGTTGTAGGTAGGGGAAAGTCTGCTACTGATGTTAACAGGATTGTTTAAAATATTTTTAAATGGATCTGGGACTGTTACAAATTTGACTGTAGCTAGGGATGTTGATAAAGTTTACTCATCAGCCCCACTTCATCCATGCCTCCTCCATGTGTTAGATGTTTGATTAGCAGAATATTCTTTCATTATATATTACGGTTTTTCAATTAAAGTACTGTCATGGTAATAACATATCATATAATGTTCCTGGACAAACACTGAATAATAATATGGTTCATTAGGTCCTTAGCTACCTAGAGCAGATTTATTGAAATGAATGAAATTGAATTGAATATTATTGACTTCAACATGGCCGGTCAATTTGGAACCAATAATGAAATCAGAATTTTGAATATTAGATTGCTCCCTCAATTTAATTGGATAGTTAAATAACTTCCTAAGATCAGGGGGACTAATCATTTCATATCAGCATTTACTATGTGCTGACAACTGTTCCATCTTTGCTTGGGATCAAACCCTCTCAATGGACACACCTACACTGACCACTTAGGTCAGTGTAGGAGTGGTTCAACCCTCTGGTGGCTAAACAATGCATGAGGTCTGATCCTGTTCAACCTGGGTCAAGCCATTTAATGCTTTCCCCCCTCTCCAAATTAAATCATCTTGAGGATAATCTAAATCCAGAGGAAGAGGAAGGATTCAGGTTGTCTTCCAGTTATGGACTGCAGGACTCATCAAGTATGATTAGGGGTCAGGGAGAGGGTTTTCTGTCTTCCCTTCCCAGTCTCTTACAACACCTGCTCAGTGGTTTTGAATCATGTTAGGCATTTCTGGCAGTGGGGACTCCTTGCTACTACTGAAGTGGCTCAGGGAATCCTTGTTAGACCATTAAGCATTGTCAGTGTAGACCTGTCCAATGAGATTATACAAGGCCTTGGGGGTCAATGAAATTGAGTTCTTGAGTCTTATGTTGTGCATTATTTTAAGTATTTTTTTAAAACTGATCATATAATCATCGTTTACTCCATTGCCTTGATGGACAATAAACCGAGATGTGCCATTGATTCATCTTATGATTTATTTTAATAAAGATATAATACTTTTATTTTTGCATTTAAACATAAATCTGCATTACCACAGAAGACAGGTCATCCAATTTCCATTCAAAGCTTGCTTTTACTCTCTTTCCAGTGCATTTTTAAAGGAAAAGCTACAAAATGTGGATATATAAACTAGTTACTTAACTGAAAGACATGAAATAAAAACAATATGTTTCTTTAAATTGGAAGCAGTAAACCTCACATAAAGGAAAGCCAAAGGCTAAGGGAATGTTTCAACAATTTCCATTAAGTTGTTACTTTTAATCAATGAAGAGTTCAAAGGAAGTTTAAAATCTAATCTTGTGCTAATGGATTCATCCACTTTTAAAAGTTTCAGAGTCATAACTCTAAGAACAGTATAAGAACAGCAGACTTTTTGTACATGGAATGCCCAAGAGCAAAACCTCAAAAGCTATCATGGCCATTATTTGAACACACACTCATACAAGCAAAAAAAGGACAGCTGCAAACCACCTGCATTTGATCTCTAACTTTTCATAAAAGGGGATCTGAAGAACTGGATGACTCTCTTTGTAAAGGATAAAGAGGAAGAAGACAAGAATAAAGAGGAAAAAGAAAGAGAATTTTAATGCTTGTGCATGGTTTGTGAATCAAGCTGAAGGCAGCCCACCAAATGTTTATTGTGTATCATTTGCCTGAAATTACAAGAAGTTCCCAAGAGGCTTGTCAAGAAGCTAGAAGACCCAAACACATAACTAACATATAATACTTTGTTCTCTGGATCACAGGGTGCAGCTACACTGTAGAATTCAGTATTACACCACTTAAAGTGCCATAGCTCAATGTTACAGAATCATGGCAGTTGTAGTGTTGTAAAGTTTTTAACCTTCTCTGCCAAAGAATGATGGTGCCTCACCAAACTACAACCTTTATGATTCCATAGCATTGAGACATGGCAATCAAATTGGTGTTCAATTGCATTAATTCTAGAGTATAGATACACCCAAAGTTTTCCTTTTGAAATCTATCTGTGATTTACGTAATGCGTTAGAATGTGTTCCATAATCCAACCATTGGAAAAAGTGTTGGACGCAGGTAAATCATTTTATATGGATCATTTTTATAATCATTTGGTCCTGTGTTTTGGGCCTGTCTGGAAGGGCCCTTAGATTTGCCATATCAGACCAGCCCCATTGCCCTTTTAGAGAAGGACACACAGGATGACATTTGGGAAATGTGATGGAATTATTTCTGTATTCTATTAAAGAAATAAACAGAATGATACTGTGGATTTCAATGAAACACGAGTTTGTGAATAGAAACAGCTTGCACTTATTCCTCATGAAATTTCTACATTTTAATTTTTACACATTTATTGTGTAGAAAACTTATATTATTATTATTATTATTATTATTATTAAAATAATAATATTTTAGTGGATTAATATAAATATTAATAACTGCACAGATAATTTTGTGGGTTTTTTGTCCCAAAAACACTGCGATAGGTGATTTATTTTACATAAAATTGACACATGGTTCATTTATAAGGAAAACATGCATTGAAACATTTTTCCACACAGAAAATGCTGTTTCTTACACAAAACAAATATCTGCAAATTTTGTGTTGAATGAGTCCTTGGTTCTATGGTTCTCACACCAGGAATAAAATAACAGAAATTGATGTGTTTAAGAAAAACTTTAGTTAAAAATTATGTCCCCATAATTTTAAAACTGACAGTGATCTAGATGTATGCGCACAGTGTTTTTCTTTTACACTATACTTAGGATGTATTTTGCCTGCTATTTGAGCATAAACCAAAAGTTGACACAATGTAGATATATAAAATAAAAAGGGGACTATTGGAAACAAATAAAAGAACTGAGTACTGTCAAGAGTCAGACGCCAGTTAACATACAAAACAGAGTTTATTCCGAAGATAAGCCAGAAAATAACATAAACACAGGAAATATCCTTGAAACACTTCACTTTTCAGTGTTTCTAGTGTAGATTGGACAATAATAACTCAAAAACGAGCCACGCTAATTTCCCATGCTGGCATTCAATAAAAAACTAAATAACGCTTCAATTCAGCTTTGGAAAACAAATAGAGTTAATTGCTGGAAAATAAACAAACTAGAAAAGCAATAAAGCTGCTTCCACGGTGCAGATAAGCCGAAAGCCTCAAAGGGAAGATGAATAGCCGTCGTCAGAGGAATCCAAGGTCAGGTCAGGAGGCAGCAGAAATTCCGAAAGACAAACCAATAGTCAGAAGCCGGGAGTAGCCGCCAGTCAGAGGGTGTAGACAGAAGCCAGGTCAAATTCAATCCAAAGTCCGAAGAGGGTGCAGTCATCCAAAACAGGTCCACGATAAGACACAGCGAGAGCCAAGCTAGGTGATATCAGCAGATTCAAATCATAGTCCAAGTCCAGTCTTCATGGAAACACAGAGATCCCAATGGCACCTCAGCAACACCTTGCCACACGCAAAGTGCAGTGGCCAAACATTCCCATTTTATTCCCCTTCCTCCTGGGTGACCAAACACTCACACCCAAACACCAGGTGTTCCAAATCTACTCAGAGTCTGAACTCCACACAGCTAGAGCTCGTGGATCTGGAGTACCTAGCAATTCGTCGGAGTCCCAATCATCCTGCCCACACTTAGCCCCATGAACACTTAAAGAACCATCCTCCCTTCTCCAAGCATCCCAATTGGGATCAGCTCCTGCAGAAACCCCAGGTTCAGAAGTATCCATAGGTCCCAAATCCCCAGACATCTCCGGCAGCTGTGCCCATTCAGTGCCCGCTTCCCCAGCCACCACCTGTTCCTCAGCATCCATCTCCGCATCTGAATCTTCCTCAGAAGATCCCCCATATAGCTCTCTATGTCGCTTCCTGCGCAACTCCTCCAGTGAACCCTCATCACGAGGGTTTTTTCTTCCTCTTCGAATTCCATCACCATCAACCATAATCCCCGAAGGCGCAGTCACAACAGTACAATTCTGATATTAATTTTTATTGTAGGGCATCCCTGATGCTCTAAAATTTTGTATAATATATATACTTTTGACCTTAAACAACAAAATCTATTCATTTACTTCATACATACAACCACTGACCATTCTAAAATCATTTGGGGAGGGGGATGTTTCAAGTGTCACTCCCATGAACTACAAAAATAATTGCAGTAGGTAACTTAATAATGCAGCTAATGCACATAATAAAATTGACTGTATTTTAAACTAGGTCATTAAACTTCTGAAATTCCTTTCTTTGCAAATCATTTTTATTTTTCTTTGACTAAAAGCCAAGGAATGTCATCTCAGTACAAAATATGATACAGAAAATCTAATTTAGCCCACTGTTGAAGTGAAAAGACTACAATGTGCAGTATCTATTGGAAGAAATATGATATTGCTAATTAATTTCTTACTATATATTAGATATTTCTGCAGTGAAAGCAGTGCCCATTGTATGATAAATCAGGCATAACTGAAATGAAATACTTAGCCTCCAGAGAAAAGTCGCACAAGTATAGGTGTTTGTCAAATAAATTGACAGATTAAGACTAAATAAAGTCAACAGAACTAAAATTGTTCTTCTTGGAAAGTGAAATGCTTTTCAGAAATTCGTTGGGGCAACTCAGTGAAGTTAATACACTTAGGAAACAAGATCCCAAAGAGGTGCTCACAAAACACCTGATGTTTTGTGTTAAACTGAGGAAGTGACATTTTGGTGGCAACTCTGCTCAGCCCTTAAACTGCCCTCATAACATTTCATAGTCAGAACTCCACATAAAGACTTTCAAACATGCATCTCTCACCATTTTTAGTCATATTTTTAAGGATAGATGTTTCTATTCAGGTCAGTTTCATATAAATTCAAAAATCGGTTCTATCCTATTCCTGCATCAATCTGCCACTTATAATATGTGAATACAAAGGATACACACACACACATATATAAACATGTGTGTGTGTACTTTCAAATATACATTTTGTATGGATTTTCTCCAAAGCACATGTAGTGTTTAAGAATTGCAAAATTGTATTTATGTACAAATTATGATTTGTTTGTTTATATATTTGTTTAGGGTACAGAGTAATGAATGGCAGACATTTCACCCCAAAAATTGTGCATTAATTTACTTCCCACAAAACTGCAGAATAAATAAAATCTTTCAGAATCCCTATGCAAGGCTGTGCATAAAGTGTCAATCAATTTACAAGAAAGACTGTCTCAAGATAATGAGATACACACTACATCCATTAAGATGTGATCCATGGATCAGATATTTTCTTTCCGAGGGAGTATACAATATTTAAAATCAATGGAACTGTGTGAAATCAATAGGTTTATATATGCACAATAGCTTCCTGTATAGAATGGTGACCAGATTGTCCTCTTTTAGGTGGCTAGTATTGCATAAGCTGGACATACAGATCATGTTAATGAACATTAAGGGTGAATAATTAATAAAAATAAATAACAATAATTAATTGAGTCCAGCGAATGTTTTTCATATTTCATTGTCCAATGCTATATGACAGCAGTTCTCAAACTGTACTTTGTCCTTATGGCACCATGAAGCAAATTGAGTGGCTCCACACTCCCCTCCCCATCCAAGCGCACACAGCAACAGCTTGTCCCTCTTTCTTCCTCCTCCTCCAAGCATGTGCATGGATGCACCAGGTGTCCCTCCTCCTCAAGCATGCATGGCAGTGGCTCCTCCATCCTCTTTCTTTCCTCCCCCCTACAAGCACATGTGCAGCTACTCCAGCTGTCCCTCCTCCTTCTTTCCTTCTCCTCCTTGGCTCAGTAGCTGTGAAGGAAAGGAACACAATGATGGCTGCCTTTGTGTGGATAAAGCAGGCACAGAGGAGGCCCTGCTGACCCAACTATGGAAAGGGGGAAGGTGGAGGGGAAAGGGTGGGCATGTGGAGGAGAGCTCCGGCTGGTGGGTAAGAGGCTGAGGAGAGGCTCTAGCATGTCTAAGTGAGGGCATGTGGGCTGTCTGTCTTCAGAGAGAGAGAGAGAGAGAACAAGAGAGAGTGAAAAAGGCAATTGGAGTCTCTCCTCAGTATGCACATGGGCAACCACAATTCCTTTCCTTCACAGCTTCCCTGCTGGGGGCACACCCTGTTTCCCCCTTCTGAAAAGGGCAACAGCTATGCCAATTGCATGGGTGTTTGTGCTTTGTCCTTCTCCTTGATGTAGGCACTCATTTGTTCATTTTTTCATCCGGCATGCATTCTTGCTAGCCCTTCCCCTTCCCCCCTTTAAATGGGTTTGTTCAGGCGCGCTGTCTCTGAAGCTGCCGCCTGTTTAACGGGGGAGTGGGAGGATATAGTGAGGCATGTAGGCATACACTCTCAGGAAGAGATGCAGCAGCAGAAAAAGCATAGAGCCACTTCTCAGCTACCCACCTGGCAGCCTCTGTGCCTACTTTCTCTGGCATGAGCTCAGCCCCCTTCCCAAGCTGTGATTGTTAGGAAAGGATGGCCCTTGGAGTAGGAGGAGGGCAGTGTAGAGCCCCTCAGCAAATGCTTCAGCTGCACTTCACAAAAAGAAAAACTAGACTGTTTAGCAAGCCTTCTAAATCCTGATTTTCAGTTAATATTTGTTTTGTTTTTTACTTTTCTAATATACATATATACTTGGGTCACGTAAAAAGGGTCCTGAGGAAGATGGTGAGGCTGAAGTAGAGGGGAGAAACCCCACTCTTTCCTTACCTGGGGTGGGTGGGAGGGAGGGAGAGATGCCTGACTGGATGGCCAGGCAAAGAAGGAGCTCCTCCAGCACATGGCCAACCTAGAGAGAGACAAGCAGAGACCATATTCAAATTGAGGCTTTAATGTGAGAAGCGAGCAAAATTCTGGGAAATGTAGTTTAGGGCTGAGCCTTTTGAATTCTCTGGCACGTGGTCCTCACCTTCCCAAACTACTTTTCCCAGAATTCTGCTTACTGCCTTGTGCCTCCTCCTCCTCCTCCCTGAAACATCTGGTGAGGAAAAATCCATGTTCATTATTTAAAGGGATTTAGAGATAAAAGGGTATTGTTGGGAGACTAATCAACCCTGTGAGTTAGACAAAGTTGAGGGGCAGTACCTCTAACGTTTACCTAGTAGGTTTCCTGTTGTTGTTGTTGTTGTTGTTGTTGTTATTTCAAAGGCTGGATGGGCATCTGTCGGGGGTTCTTTGACTGTGTTTTTCCTGCCTGGCAGAAGGGGGTTGGACTGGGTGGCCCCTGGGGTCTTCCAGTAAAATAGTACTATGTTAGTTAAATTTCCCTAAACATCAGTGGATGTGTAAATCTTTCTGAAACTTGGAGGGAATGATGTCCCAGTTATGTTGTATCATGGAAAAATAGAAATTCAAGAAAATAGCTCTTGTAGTTTTTAAAGAAATGTTCATAAAAATTTTTTATGAACATTTCTTTAAAAATGGGGAGGGGGGGGGGGTAACGGTGATAAATGTGTTCTACCATTGTAGCAGTTTTCATCCTGATAGCTCTTGATATGAGAGAGAAAGGAGACCTGGAATCTTCTCCACTTGTGCAGTTACATGACAGGAAAGTTCAAAAATTTTATTCTTTAGTTATAGTTACCATATGGACCCCTTACAATATTTTAGAAACAGTTTTGAACTGATTTCCTCCCCCCTCCCTAATTTAATAATGAGTAACATTTTTTCATTGATCGCACAAGTCTGGTATATACATTATATTTACACACATATTTCTCTCCCTCTTCCTCTCCCTCTCCCTTATATATGCATTAATTATAATGTATAATATATTATATAATATACAATCATTTATTAGGGCTCCATGAGAAACTTTTGCTTCAAAGAGGGCTCCACAGCTGAAAAAGTTTGAGAACCCCTGCTATACGGTATACTAACAAAAAAAAATCCTAGGAAAAGAAGGACATTTTCCACAGGAAACTGAGTTTAAGGAACAGTTACTCTCAGGAAAGACGTAACTTCATATTAGCACTAATATTTAAATTGAAATTGATAAAATTATTAAAGCATATTCTCTGGTGAATCATATTAATAGAATGAGACTTTACATTGAGATCCACACCTCACCGTTTTAAACAATCATACCTAATAGTACTTCCCAAATTCAGTTGATAACCCCAGCTGAAACAGATAAATTCAATCA
Source organism: Anolis carolinensis (assembly GCF_035594765.1). NCBI lineage: Eukaryota > Metazoa > Chordata > Lepidosauria > Squamata > Anolidae > Anolis > Anolis carolinensis. The sequence goes on from NC_085843.1 coordinate 148,531,635, forward strand.
ATTGCTTAATAAATAATAAAACAACATTACTGTTTCAGAGGCACTAATAATTGGAATTAGTCCCAATCATATGGGAAGCCTTTTTGAATTATCATGTAATTCTAGTAACATAACTTGTTTTGTTTTACCTTGTCCAGCTATCATACTTTTAGCGTTTGTTTAAATCATTTTACATGCTTGTTGTCCTCAAAACATAAACCAATTATAAATTGTTCAAAATGCATAAAAGATGAAAAGTTTTTAACTGAACCAGAATAACCAAGAATAAAAATCCAAGAATGTTTTCAAAATAAGCTCACTTCATAGAGATATGAATGTAATAATTTGCGGCAATATTAATTCATTTTTCTTTGAAAAATAAATGTTAGAAGTCTGGCAAATATTGATTTGTGTCATAGGATATTTGAATACACTTTTAGCACGCAGTCATGCCATTTCAATCATTCCCATCCCTTTACGTTTTTCTGTTTAGTTCTGTCATGGTTCCAAAGGTTAGTTCAAGATGTGTTGCTAAAGGAAATTCAGTCTTCCTAGAGCACTCTAGTTTTATATTGAGTAAAAATTCACATACACATATTTCAAGACATTTCATGCTTACTACAATCTGTTCATTGATGTCAGCTCATATGACTTGGAACACACCAAATCAAGCCACAAGATGGTGATTTTTCATTGCAGGCCTGTGATTTATTGTGACCACCAGGTACTGCTTCAGACATCAGGCTGCAAAAATTACTATAATGGTGGCCAAGGTGGGCAGCAGCAGTGAGTGGGTCTTGCCAAGGCCTATGGATACCCACAAGTAGCAATCTTGTTAATGATACTACAGACTCTTGAGGAGCCAATGACAATGCTATTCACATTTAGCTGGAAACTGAACTTGGAGCTAGCAGTCACCTACCCATTAAGCCATAGTCTGCCCTCATGGCCATATTGCCACCATTTGATTTACCATGTTACTGCCATTAAGGATTCTTCAATTAGGGAACATCTGTGTACAGGGATGAATTACACAAATGTAATTCTACTGCATCCAATGAATTCATGAAGTGTGAATTAGCTTTCTGAGTACTGAAGCCATATTCCTATATAAAAATGAAATGATAAATGAATTGTGCACTAGCTCTCAAATGTTATTCATCCATTTAAAATATGCATAACCCTTTATTGAATTGAGGCTAAAAGCTCTGACATAGATACAGTAAGCCCCAAGACAACACAATTGATTTATTGCATGCCTGAAGAATATGTATGATAATAATAAAGCCACCCTAGCCTGCTATGACAATGCAAAAGTTCTTTATTTGCAAAGCAACCTCTAAAAGGATGTTATGCCTGAGATTTTCCATTTACTAAAGCTGCTGGACACAAATTACATGGTTTTATTCTAGACATTCCAGCGACTGACAAGATAAAGCCTGGATTGAAGGTGACAGTTTCTGAATTATATTCTTCTTTAAGTTCAGACTACTGCAAGTGGTATTTTGGTGTTGTTGTTTTTTTGGCTTTAGTTTTCATTTTGCCACATATGAGGATCTTTCAGTGTAATTCTCTCTTCATGAAACACAAGGCTGGAAGGACATAAATTCACATCTTATGATACACAACAGAAGTGGGTGAGATGGAAACCTTGGGCTGAATGAGTCCTCAAGGCTGTTTTCCAGGCCTTCCATTATTCTCTCTCTCCCCCCCCCCCCAATTAGCTCCATGAGCTTGATTGTCTTCCAAGGGTAGAGTCTTGGTGGTGGGTCCATAAGTGACTGTAGATACATATTCTGAATTCACATGTTCTTTAACAATGAGATAATAGGTTTCCAGGTGGAAAGTGGTCACAACAAGAGTTTGCTTGATGCCCCTTCCTCTTGATATGTTTCTTCCTTTCACCCATTATTTCTGCCTCTTCAAAATTCATAACACCATTGGTAATAGCTGACTTCCAATTAGAACACTCGAGTGCCAAGGATTCCTAGTTTTGGGTTTTAAAGGTTGCAACCAACATTTTCATCTTTCCCTGGAAACTAATTGGCAACCAGTGAAGTGACTAGATGTATTGAACTAATTGGAGTTTCCAAATTTGGTGCAGGGCATTACAAATGCCCAATCTTAAGGTGACCAGCATGTTCACTAGCATATTTAGGTTTTCCATTTCTAGGAAGGGGCATGCCTGGCATATCAGCCAAAGCTGATAATAAGCACTCTTGACCATCAAATCTATCTGACCTGACCTTTGGAGAGACAGATCTAGAAACACTCCCAAACTGCACACATGGTTTTTCAGAAATTGATGATACACCTCCATCTCTGGTTAGGGCCCTTATGGTGAACATCTGTGTCTTATCAGAATTCAGTTTCAATTTTTATTTCTTCATCCAGCCCATTACATCCTCCAGACAGTGATTCAAAGGATACACACAATCCTTAGATGTTTTTGGAGAAATACATTTGAGTGTTAGCAACATACTGATAAATCCCCACCTCATGTTTCTAGATGATTTCTCCTAGCAGTTTCATGTACATGTTAAAAAGTATTGGGGGTAAAATGGAATCTTCCAAACATCATAATCTGGAACCTATCTAAGAAAACCAGAACCACTGCAAAGCACTGGCTCTTATTCCTAGCTCATCTAGGCATTCCAGAAAAATACCATGGTCTAGATTCTATTATACTATATTATATTATATTATATTATATTATATTATATTATACTATATTATATTATATTATATTATATTATATTATATTATATTATATTAGAAGCACCAACAGGGAAACATACCTGTGAAATCATTCATAACATCCTTATTCACTTAGGTTAATATGGCCCCACACAATCTTTCTGGTAATATTTTGTTTCAGAGAACAAGAAAAAAAACACTGAACACCTGCATGAAAAAGATTGAATTTTATCCAGATTTTGTGAAGACAAATACAGTAGAGTCTCACTTATCCAACATAAACGGGCCAGCAGAACATTGGATAAGCGAATATGTTGGATAATAAGGAGGAAGTAAGGAAAAGCCTATTAAACATCAAATTAGGTTATGATTTTACAAATTAAGCACCAAAACATCATGTTATACAACAAATTTGACAGAAAAAAGTAGTTCAATACGCAGTAATGCTATGTAGTAATTATTGTATTTACGAATTTACCACCAAAATATCATGATGTATTGAAAACATTGACTACAAAAATGCGTTGGATAATCCAGAACGTTGGATAAGTGAGACTCTACTGTAATGCAAAATAACAAGAGCAAATCCCCAAATTCCCGATTTGCAATTTTATTTTCCCATCTAGAAATGCTGTGTGATGATACAGAAAAAGGAAATTGTGATCAGATTTGTAAAAGGTGAAAATCTATTTTTCTTCAACTTTCCTTATATTTATAGCCATTATTTTTATAGTTTGAAAGTAAGGGCCAAAAGATTGACACACTACCAAGAATGTGTGGCACTACCAGGACCCGCATAAGAGCAGAAGACAATTTGTATAAGATTCTTAGTTAATATCAGACTTAGATATTAGGAGTGTGCAGTTTTTTGTTAGTCCTAGTAAGTCAGATCAAATTTGTTAAATGTTTACTTCTGAATTGATATTTGATATGTTGGAATAGTCTGTGCCAATAATTTAAGAATCAAAACTTATCCCATTCCTTTTCATTTTAGTTTTGTAAATCTTGGAAGACTCCCAAAGTCAGTTTCATATTCAGTGTAAGAAAGCAAAGCTGATAGCAAAAAGGCTACCTTAATGCCTTGCCTTTCTTCTGTAAATTAATACAGTCTTGCTATTAGAAGAGGCTGGAAAGAGGAGAGAGAAAGCGGAGTTTTCTGGGAAAAACACAGAACTCTGCGAAATGTGATTTGGGAAGGTAAAGAGCCCTATGTCAGAGAATTCAAAATGCCCTGCCCTAAACTACATTTCCCAGAATGCAGTGCTCAGCATCAGAAAGATTTACTTCTCTATAGCCAGCCAGCCTGAGTTCCAAGAAATTCAATATTCTAGAGTATCATTTTTGTTCCTGGGATATAAATGTCATTTCCTAATTGGTTTTATCAAAAAAAAAAAAAACATGGTGAAGGATTATTAAACTGCAAAAACTTTGTTTTTGCATGAGGGACATTGTGTTATAGCACATTTTGTGGTAGTCTCAGTTCCCCAATTTAACATAATCATCCACCCATGTAAGGAGCCCCAGTGGCGAAGTGTGTTAAAGCGCTGAGCTGCTGAACTTGCAGACCGAAAGGTCCCAGGTTCAAATCCCGGGAGTGGAATGAGTGCCCGCTGTTAGCCCCAACTCCTGCCAACCTAGCAGTTCAAAAACATGCCAATGTGAGTAGATCAATAGGTACAGCTTCAGGGGGAAGGTAATGGTGCTCCATGCAGTCATGCTGGCCACGTGACCTTGGAAGTGTCTATGGACAATGCCGGCTCTTCGGCCGAGAAATGGAGATGAGCACCAACCCCCAGAGTCAGACATGACAGGACTTAACGTCAGGGGAAACCTTTACCTTTACCTCCACCCATGTAACAAAGTTTTTGGCACAAAAACAAAGTGACCAGAGTAGAACCACTACTTTAAAAGTAAGAACTACACCATTAAACAGAAAACAATACTTTCAAACTAGGAACATATTTTCTTTATTATTAAATATGTTGTTTATAAAAATTTTGAAAATTCCCCAAAAAACTGTGGATAAGTGAAATGTTCTGAAATTTGGTGGGCTAAGAGTGGTAAATATTTTCTACCATTGTAATGAGTTTCATCCCAATATCTGTAAGAATGAAGGAGAAAGGAGTCCCTGAATTTCTTCCAATTATGGTAGTTATGCACAATTACTATAATGAAACAGTAACAAAATTTTGTTACTCTCATTATAGTAATGAATTTTTCACTAAAGATACTTTAGAAACACTTCAGAATTGAAGTGTCGAGCACCCCCCTTATGTAATGGCTTTTGAACCATTATTTATGGATTGTGCATGCCTATATATGTGTGTAAGAAAAGGCACTTGGACTCACATGTCATATACCGTTGCCATGCCTCACTGAATGTTCTTGATAGGGAAGGAATCTGTGATTCATAATATTGTAGCTGTTCCCATCATGGCAACCATTTCAGTTGTCCCATGAACTTTTTTTCTTTCTTTTTGTCCCTTAGAAGTCCTAGGCATTTTTGAAAAAGAAATAAAAAGAGTTGTTACCAGATTTGATAAAACAATAGTAATTGATTGTACAGATGGTGGTGCACTGATACATACATATAACAATTGTTCAAGTGGAAACATGCACAAAAACACACAGTGCCTCATTAGATGTCATATATATGCCCTAATAAGCACATCTAACAAGATTTGTTTCCTCATGTGAAACAAATAAGAATTTAAACAAAATAAATTTCTCAGTTAATCAGAAATTCATTAAAAACAAAAAAAACCTTTTGTCACTCTAAATCAGGTGTTCTCAAATGTTTTCAGTCACGGAGTTCTTTTTGAAGCAAAATTTCTCGTGGAGCACCAAAAATGTTTATATATTATATATAATGTATGTATTTCAGAAATGGGCAAACTTTTGACAAACATAAACTTAACAATATTTCAGTGGAAGATCCCAGGAGCCATCCAATACAACCCCTTTCTGCCATGCAGGAAAAGCACAATCAAACTACTCCCAGCAGATAGACACCAAGCCTTTGTAATAATAATAATAATAATAATAATAATAATAATAATAATAATAATAATAATGATAATAATAATAATAATAATAATAATAATAATAATAATAATAGGAACAATCCCAGGGGCTATTCAGTTCACCTGAAGAAAGCCTTTTGGTGGCAAGGGAGGAGGAGGAGGAAAGAGAGAGAAAAGCTTGGGGGCAGGAGGAAACTGTGGAGCCCCTCAGAATGCTTTGCAGAGTCCCAAGGGCTCCCCGGAGCACACTTTGAGAACCACTGTTCTAAATAATAAATATGGTGGAAACCTGTGCCTTTTTGTGGAGAAGTAAGTCTAACTTAATGTCATTGTCTCCTGCATAATCATGTAGAACAGGGATAAAACTACCATTAGATTAAGAGATGACCCCCAACTACTGTAAGCATGGTTTCCTTGTTCTACCTGCTCTCTTCTCATTTCCTGTCCTTGTAGACAACATGACAATAGTGCTCATTTGTAGATTTTGACCCTGGATCTTAAGGCATTATCTCACCCACTGTGGTACAGGATTTAGGAATAAACTGGAAGGCAGGGAGAAAGCAATTTAGCTCATTCAGTTATCAATAATAAAGTGACAGCAGAGCCAGTTTATTCCCAGTTATGCTGAAACTGTCAATTGTTGTGCCTCTTGTACATTAGCCAGAAAATTTGCAACCTTAAAATTAAACAGTGGACAACTGTAATTCATCTGGAGAATATAGTAAATGTCTAATTGCACAAAGCTTAAAAACAGAATTGAAAATATTACTTTTCCTCTGTTCATGTTCGACGTCTCTTCAAACCAAAATACAATGGATTAACCACTGTGAGGGTCAGACAGGATATTAAATGCTTGGCCATGAATCGCCATGGGAGAAATCACTTCTAACTGTATGTGGTACTGTTTCCCTTTCAATTTCTGGTGTGCTGGGCCTCCGTCCAGCCGCATGAATGCAACAGTTGCTGGGAGGATATTTGGCAGCCTGCCAACATCAAGCACATTGCCACCAATTAGCAAAGATATTTGGCAGCAAAGTCAAAAGAAATCCCAGTTTATCTTCCTTGCATGTATATAACCCTCTACAGCTTCTCTGGGAGAAACAATAGACATGCCCTCACAACACAAGATATTTCAGGAAGGCCATTTACAATAATCCCCAAGAGTAATAGAAAGATATGTTGAATAAAAGTTGGATCATGCATCTGACAAAAGATTTATAGAATTCATTCTCTAAAACTGCAACTCTTAATTCACATATGCTTTGAAATCATAAATGTAAAAGTACTATTCATATCAATAGAGCTTAGTTTCTAATGAATGCAGGTAAAGTGCAGCCTTAAGTGTTACATTTTTTGCAGCATAAAAATCTAGCCACAGTTGCCAGTTTTAAATATAATAGCAGTGCTGGAATTTAGGCTTACTTTCAACACACCAGGTTAGTGGAAAAATGAAGCAGCGTCAGAGAAGAAAAACAGCTTCGGTTGTCAATATCACATTGTCCTTAAATGCAGTCTTTGCTTTCTCACATACATTTCCCAACCACACACACATTGGCAGCCCTAAGATCTCTTGCCTTCAATACAAGGGGGAAAACAGTGAGTACTTTTCTTTTCAGAAAGGCTTCTGTAACTTATACAAAAATGCTCCCAAATAAATGTGTTATCTGTTTCCTTTGTGTAGCAAAGTACTTGGGAAGAAAGATGTCTGTGATTAAAGTGACTTGAAAAGGCTGGGCTGATTAAAAAGAGCAATAAAAAACATCACAACAGTATCTGAGGTTTGTGTAATTGTGCAATGTTCAGGGTGAAAAGGGTTTCTTGCAATTGTGAGATCTTTGGCTGAAAATCGCAGGGAATATTTCATAATCATGTAGATCATTATGTTTGAAACAAAAACGTGGTTCCTCATTTTCAAGTAGTAATTTAGACACCTATAATGTAGACTGAGAAAGCATATGAATACATTTGGAAACAAGGTAATAGATCTACTTTTGCTCCATCCCACTAGTTTTATACTTTGCTTCACCTCTTCATCTTCATAGCTTTAGCTTCAATTCTTTGTCCATGCTAAACCATGCACCCGTCTATCCTGACCCGAAATATGGTGTCCCAGATGCTAGATCAGGTATACATGGAGTTTTGATAGGGACTCTCTGAGTCACCTTGGAGGTGGGAGGGAGTCACATCAAACATGGGGAGAATGTGGCGAGGATAACATCCTGTGTCTCCAGGCATCCTGAGTCTGGGGAACATGGGATGACAGTGAAGAGAGTTGCAGTTACTTTTTCTTGGGAAGCAATCTAATTGTCTTCACTGCCCTTAAGTCAGGGAAAAAACTAGGTTTTCCCCCTGACTTATTTATTTAGTTATTTATTTACAACATTTCTACACCGCCCTTCTCACCCGAGGGGACTCAGGGCAGCTTACAACAACCGGCAAAATTCAATGCCAAATAGATCAATAAAAACAGCAACACATTAAAAACCATTAACAATAATCAATAAAATACATTAGTCAAGCTTAAAACATATAGTTACTTAATAACATTCTTCCAAGGAACCATTGCACATAAACCTAAGACTTAGGTTGGATCTACATTGCCCAATAATCCAGTTTCAGAATGTATATTAATTGCTTTGATCTAGATTGTAGAGCAGTGTAGATTAATATAATCCAGATTTATGCAGATAACCTACATTCTAAAACTGTTTTAGATCCAGCCTGAGATTAACTTGAGGCAAGGCTGCATTAAGGCAGCATTGCCCCGAGTTAACCCAGATCAGCCCTGTGAGGCATTTACACTGACTATGTGGTCAGTGTTGATGTGCCCTATGATGGGATGTTGGTAACTTACTTTTATATCATGACAAAGAAATAAACTTTATAGACTAGATTCATCTGCCAAACTAGTAATGTGTGAAAAAAAGGAAAAATCTTCCTTTGATTTAAAACATAAACAAACCTAACCAAGAAAATGATGCCTCCTGGGGAGAATGATGAAATGAAACCAAATTTAATTGTTTGTTCATATTTCCTAGGAAAATATATTTCACACTAAAGAAAATTGTCCCTTTTTAACACAGATATGTGAAACTATAATTTGGCATCATTGTCAAATATATTGCAGAAACTTAAGCTGAGATTCTTATAACATACACTAAAGCACATTTCAGGGACAAATTATACTTCTAATTAAAACCATTGGCAATGTCTAAAACAATGCAATTATTTTGCCCTGAAAATAAAAGGTGGCAGCCAAATCTTTTTCTCAATTTGAGTCTTCTTGGGACAAAATATTTCCAGCAGTACATATTGTTTAAAAAAGTGAAAAAAGAAAAGTAAACAGGCCCACACAATTTTGTGTATTCTTTGCTGAGATGATCTGTCAAGCATATATCAGAGACTGCAGATGTTAATACCACTCTGCTTCTAAATGTCAAGAAGAACTCAGTCCTTGCTACAATCTGAATCCATCTGTTGACATCCAAATAGGTCACTGCATGTCAAATTAGTAGAGTTTTATATGCAATGTGTTTATTGATCCTGGAATGGATGATCAATTTGGGATTATAGCAAGGTTCAGGCACAAAGGCTACTAAACAAAGATAGATTTAGGTCTTACTAACACACAAACACACCCTTGTAAATCATTTGTGTTATAAGAATCATAGCTGAAACGATGAGATTATTTCTATTTTTTACTACTCAGCTTCATTTGGACTAGATTCAGTGTGTTAAGTAGTCTATTTCAGAAATCACCAGTGTGTGATCTTCTGATCAGGTAAGGGTTTAGGAATACTTCAAAGCTGATACTGAGCACTCTGGGTAATCTGACTGATTTTCCAGTGATAAAATCATTCCAGCGCATGTACCCGTTCCTTCAAAGGAGAGAGCAATTCTATCCAGAACAAGCTATCTACCTAATTGTCAGATGCAGGAATCACCAAGCCACAAATCCTATATCTTGTTCATTTTTTTAATTTTTATTGTTTTACAGTATTTATATTCCGCCCTTCTCACCCCAAAGGGGACTCAGGGCGGATTACATTGCACACATATAAGTCAAACATTCAATGCCATAACATAGAACAGAGACAGATGCAGGCACGGGCTGGCCTCGAACTCATGACCTCTTGGTCAGAGTGATTTGTTGCAGCTAGCTGCTAACCAGCCTGTACCACCGCCCGGCTTATTGTTATAATTCAGGTGGATAAAGGTGGTATAAGTTCACTCAATGATATCCATTTACGTAGTTCACTGTAAATGCATACCATTTTGCCCCCTTATTCTGTAATAATATCTGAATGGTGACTATTATATTATTTTATGACATGGCATTTAGCAGCAGTACCAAAGGACCAAGGGGTAAATTAGCATAGAAATCTGGATCTTTGAAAGTTTTGAAAGGGTTGAAGGTGTGGCACAAGTTTTTGTCAGTGTAATTCTTCATCATATTTCTTCTTGAAGGTAGCAAAGAGTAGCTTCAGTAATTATCTTCCAACTGACAGTAAGTATTCAAAAATTGCTATTTGAAAATTGAGACTTATTATTTGCATAATTTGCATTTAAAATATTTTTGGGTAGTCTTTTCATTTGTACAGATTTCAAACTCATGCTCTCTTAGGTTTCTTAAATTTCAAATGCAATTCACAGCTGAATCATTTTTAGATTACTACAAGGATCAATTTTAAAAAACCACACTCTGATGGTTATATTAAAACTTCTGTTGTCTGTATTTTCTATATGAAGTTATTGCTATGCAGTTTTGAAAGTGTTACATTAGTTTATTTGCAACTGTGGTGAAATTAAAATGGCTCCCCCCCCATGTGATTTGCACAAAATAAAGGCAATACTGGGCTTGGCCCCATGTAAGCCACCCCGAGTCCCTTCGGGGAGATGGGGCGGGGTATAAAAATTATTATTATTATTATTATTATTATTATTATTATTATTATTATTATTATTCTGGAATATTATTGGGGAAAAGGTTCAAGAATCAGTGCTCATTACTGTGATGTGCTCATCACTGAAGAGCTAAGACCTAAAATTCAGATAAAAGGTAGAGGACTGCTATTGAAGGGTGTTGGGTTGTTACATGCCAATGCATGTCAACACACTGCTGCCCGTACTGTCAACACTCTTTCAAAACTTCATTTTGAAGTGTTAAAACATCCTCCCATTAGTCCCTATATGATATTTCCCCATTGGAATATCATCTGTTTGTTCCCCTAAAAGAAGCCCTATGAGGATGAAGATTCATCTCTGATGAAGAGGCAAAGGCAGTGGTGTGTTTATGGCTCACAGCTCAGTCTAAGATATGTTTTAATAAGGGACTACAAAAGTGTATTGACAGATGGACAAAGTGTATTAAAAACAGAGAACTACGTCAAAAATGATGTATTTGTCTTTTCTGAAAGTTGATTAAAAAGTTCTAAAGAGTGTGTATAATATTTGACTCACCCTCATAGGATTGAAGCTGAAGTACTAAGCTGCATGTATACAGAGATAATCAAATATACAAATGACTTTCTGGAAATTAGTTATTTATTAATGAGTACATGGTAATCAAAATGATTAATGGATGTAATTCACTCAAATATTAGATAATGTGGCAAAATTATATAAAATTTGTACTTTAAAGTGGAGAAATGGCATAATTGAATGCTTTTAAATGGCTCCCTTCTCCCCTTCCCCAGATTCAGCATGATAATCTCACAAAGAAAGGTAGGTTAGGTCCCCCAAATGTATAATATAATATGAAATATGTATTTATACACTGCTTGAGGGAGGGGCAAATATTCAGTCATTTGATTTTTTGACCTTTCGTCTCTCTTGAATATTGTCCAAGAACTTTTTTTTAAAAAAAAAAAAATCTGCGGTCTCTGGCATAGAAACAGAGAGTGGGATAAAAAGGACAGTGTGAAAACATTATAATTATTTAGAAGTGATTGCAATTATTAATACGCAGCAGTAACAAAAAATCTATTTTCCTAAAAAAAAACTGCATTCAACATTTTTATGGAAATTCTAGTTTCATGTAAAGTTATAGGATTCCCCCCTGACATTATTATATATGATTTTATACATTAAATATTTTTCTACTTAAATTGATACTCTTGAATGATATCTCTAAAATGCCACTTGTCAACTACAGTGCTTATATTAATAGCACTATATATGCCTAAAATGGTTCACATTATTCAAGAAAAAGTTAGCCATTGTGCAACTTTTATATAAGTTTTTTAAAGTTACATTTCTAATTAACAAAAAAGGGAAATTGAAAACTTAGTTTAAAAAATCCTATGTTTTTTCCCTTGTTCGTTTTTTGGTAGCATTGTCAAATATTTCAGGAGGATGTAATGTCAAGGTTGTTGCTGTTACTAGGATGTAAAAGACAAACCACTGATAAATAATATTTATCACATACTTATTGAATAATTAACTATCAGAATGAAACTCAAATTAAAGCAGAAATAGTTGAACGGGAAATATAATTAAATAAAACATAGTAAATGCAATAGGCAAATGTAAACATATGTTTAAATATAAAAAGTTACAAAACTAATAAAATAAACAAGATATAAGCTTCAGTTAATTTAATAAAACTACAATCTTTTCTGAATAATAACATTTTGTCTTTTGGAAATAAACCTAATCAGATTAAGCTAATCAACAACAACAAAAGAAAGAAACTCCTGTCAAATTATATTCACTATCTCTTGATTTTTACTAATGTTTTGCTTTCTTTGAGTGAGAGTCCTCTGCTATTGAAGTATTGGGAAACCGCTTACACCCTTAAAATTTCCTTCTTTTCAGATAGTTTAAGTTGGATAATATTAAATATACAGGCAGTCCCTGAGTTACAAACATCCGACTTACAAATGACTCATGGTTAAGAACAGGAATGAGACAACAGGAAGCAAGAGAAATCTATATCTAGGAAGGAAAATTCACTGCTGAAAAAGTTATCATTGAGAAAGGTGTCTCAAATGAAACATCATCACCAATCCTTGTTTCCACAATAAGCCAATCTTTTCAAAATCCAATTATCACAGCGACGGGAAGTGAGCTGAAATCCTCTGAACAGGGGCACAGCCAGCAAAACAAAACCACAGGGATGTTAATTCTTCCCTATGCTTTTCAAAGCTTACACACACACGCGCGCACACACACACACACACACAGAGCTGGAGTTAAAAAATATACCTGTTCCAACTTAAGAACAAATTCTACTTAAGAACAAACCTACAGAACTATCTTGTTCATAACTTGGGAAATACCTGGGTGTATATCCTTTCTCTTACTGTGGAGATGATAAAAAGAGTTGATATTTGTGTTTCATTCCCTATTTCAGATGTAATAAAATATCAGTTCTCTAATGTCACCATAAATCAAGAGACAACTTTGGAAATACCTTAGGACCAAAACATTTGATAGATTGCAATTAGCACTGTGATTATACCACACTCTGGATCAAGTCAAATGCTGAATTTGCTTTCTTTCCCCATACTAGTTGCATGATGACAATTTTATGGGAATTATAGATACCAATTCAGAGTAGACTTAGGCAAAGCAGGCATCTCATTACTTTTCTGAAACCATTTCACATCAGGCCACATTTAAAATCACAAACTATGAAATTCCCAACGAGGCCATGGAAAGGTAGAATAATGATTGCAAGGCCAAATGTATATATGCAACATAAATGTAGCAGTAACTCATTTCAGAAACCATTTAATAATGTCCCAAGGCAATGTTATGCCTATGCGGACCTGGAATTAGAATAATGTCAAAGCAGACATCAATTTCTTGGGAATTATCATATCATTAAATGGCAAGTGCACCCTTCTCTACTTTCATCACAATGCTACATTTTGCAAGCACACCACCTCATGTGTTACATTATCACAACCAAAAACAGTGTATGTAATAATAATAATCAAAATAAAACCCTATCTCCTCGTCCAGATTTAATTAACTCAGATAACAAATTGGCAAACATTTTTTGCCATAGGGTGCTGGACAAAGAACAAAACAATCAAAGCCACTCAAGTCCCAAAAAACAAATCAACATCCACATTAAAATAATAAAAAATTTACCAAAATTGAGGTATAACAACAAAATTAAGAATTAACACCTAACTTAAGAAAAACAAAGAACAAGACAAACAAGATTAAATAAGAAGCTAACTTAAAGAAAACAAAGAACAAGATCCAATATGAAATTAGTTAAAAGTTTTTAATAATTCTACTTTTATTTCTTCATAAGCAAATGGGACTTGAAACAGATTGTTGCAGAGTGGAATGCTCCTGGTCAATGTTCCACTCAGTCCTTCCATCCTTTCATCCTCTTTTCCTTCCCTCTTTCCTCCCTCCCTCCCTCCCTCCTTCTTTCTTCTTCATTCTTCCTTCCTGTCTTTCCTTCCTTCTCCTTTCCTTCCCTCCTTCCATTCCCTTCCACCCTTCCTTCCTTCCATCCTTCTCTTTTTCCTTCCCTCTGGGGGAAGTTTAGCTGGAAGAAGAGAAAATAGAGAGGGAACATGAGACCCATGTTTCAAGATTTAAAAAGATGTCCCATTGACAAGGAATGGGAAAACTGACTTTCTGCTGTTCTAAAGATCAGGGCACAAGGGAGCAATGGGTTCAAATGACAGAGAAAGAGATTTGACTGAAAATATTAGGAAGAATTTTCTGAGAGTAAGAGCTATTGGAAAGTGGCATAGGCTGCCTCAGAGTGTGGTGGAGAAAAGCCTTCTCTGGAGGCTTTTCTGCCGAGGCTGTCCATTGGGAGTGCTTTGATTGTGCCTTCTTGCATGGCAGGGGGTTGGACTGGATGGTCTTAGGGGTCCCTTCCAGTTCTAAGATTCTAGGATTCTATATCAGGAATAGGCAATATGGGGTCTAATGAATACACCTCTTCTCTCCCATCCACCATCACATCCTGACCAAGACCAACCCTTATGGAATCCAAATGTTTCCTGTCTTTCCTTCACTTTCTGCCTCTGTAAGAGAAGAGGAAGGGGAGGAATGGGCAGAGAGGGGACGTCTCTCCCTCCCAGCTCACCCACCCTGCTCCAGCCTGCCGTGTGACCCCCAAGTTAGAAAGTTTGCCCATGCCTGCCCTAGATGTTGCCAAAGCAACACATAAGACTTCGCAAGCCCAGTGGGAATAGGGGACCCAGAAAGGTGAGGGTTAAAATTTTGCCACATGGGAAAATGTGCTTCCAACTTACCTTACCTGGCTGTTCCTCCTTGCCAGGGATGGGTGATGGGCACATAGTCCAGACTATTGTGGGAAGTGCTACTTTTGCTGAATCTATCCCATCATGAAAACTTTCTGGCATGTACCATTCAAAGGAAAAACTCCTTAGAAGTCATGCCATGAATGCCAACATGGGTCATGCAACTGCTGTGTTATGTTGTTTAACATACAAGATTTAGTGGCAGACTATTTGCTCAAGCATATGACTAGGGGATCAAAGAACCACAGGTATAAAAGACTGTTTATACCTAAGACGATTAAAGATCTCAGAAATTGACCCTCTTATGATAGACAGGCATGAGAACAAAGAAGGGGGATGCATGATCAATGAACCAATGAACAGACTGGATGTTTGCTTTGAAGGTCAGTTTCTATGCAGGACCTTTTATAAATCTTGTAACTGTAGGCAAAAGCTCAGGTCTGACACTGAATGCCATGTGTAGTTTGTCTTTACTGTTGGTTAACCAATTCAGTACTATCTGCAAAACAGCAAGACTTTGTTTGGAACAAAATGGTAAAATTGCACCAATCCTGGCAGTGGCACATGTGGTAGATAAACTCACAAGCAAGGGAGGCAAAGAGCAGGACTGGAGATGGGAAGTGGGAGGGAATAGAAGAGATACTGAGTTGAATTGAGTAGGAGGACATGATTGGAGAAATGCAGAACCTTACCTGGGTTTAGTGGATTGAGCCTCTGCTGTCCTGGATTCCTGATGCGCCTCAGACAGGGTGAAAATACACCTACACACTGCAACCAGTGCACTAATGTGCAGCAACACACAGTTTTTCCATTGATTTTATTAATTATCTCACTGCCTTAGTTATACTCGTTATATTATTGCTTTACTTCACTGAGGATCATGTACATACCCTGGTCTTTCTCACATAGCTGCACAGGAGATAGTTGGTTATGACTTATAATATCCTATATTCTTCTAGTCCAGGCTATTTAACAGAATGTGTCTCCATGTATGAGCTAGTTTGAGCTCTGAGATCACAAGAAGTGGCCCTTCTCTCAGTCCCACCACCATCACAGACATGATTGGGGGGGGGGGCACAAAAGAGGCTGCTCCTAGATTTTGGAACTCCCTCCCCAGGAAGACCAGAAAAGCCTCCTCCCTGTTAACTTTTGGGTGGTACACTAAAACCTTTTTATCCAGGTGTTGCACCCCTGTGGGAGTTCACCTTGCCCTCAACACCAACCAGAAATCCAAACATAATAGTAAAACATTTTATTGATAAAAACACATATAAAAAGGGAAAATCACCATAGAAAATGGGAAAGGCAAAATCCAAGAAATAATGAGGAAAAACAATCATACAAGCAATAAACCAGACCAAACTGGCAATAGGAAAAACAATCCAAAGGTAATAATCCAAACAGTTCAAAGCTATTTCAGATAACAAAGTACAGAAATCTTAAAATCCAACATGAGAGTAAATCCAGAGAAACAAGGACCAAAACATGAACATGAATAAAAAAGCCAGACTATAAACATTTCTTATATAATGCATCCATAACCATAGATCTTGAACTAGGATATGAACTGGAAACAAGACTTGAGATCCTCACTTGTTCAGTGATGTTGCCTGGCATGAAAGCATTTCTTTGTGGTTCCTTCATCTGCACTTTCTCACAGATTCTTTCAGATTTCCTGAGGCTGTCCCCTCACAGAAGCAGCCTGGTATCTCTGTGTAACCCAGCTGTTTCCTCAAATGAGCTATCTCTCAAGTCCCTATCATAAGTTGCTACGCTCTTTATGGGTGAAAGGCCCTCTCCCTGTCTGCTGGATTCTAAAACAGTTCCACTTTCAAACTCCATCTCACAGACAGCATCTTGCTCTGAAATCCCCTCTTTTTCCTCATCTAAAAAACCATCTATCACTCTCCCAGACTCTGAAACCCCAATCCCCTCATCTTCATCTGGCTGAACCGCAACACCAGGCTTTTAAAATATTTTTTTTAAAAGATCGAACCAGAGATTACTGCATTATTTTAACATATTTTTTTACAATATTTTGATAACATTGTTTTAATAATTTTATTACATTTAATTCAATTTCCTTTTGTATGTTTTCAATTGTATTGCTTTTAAAACTGTGAGCCACTTTGAGTCTTAATCCCGGGAAAATAACGGAAGCATGAATAACAATTTGGAGTCTAGAGTTCTTTTGAAAGAGGACATTTTCCCTCCCAAGAGGAAAGTGTCCTGTCATAGCAGGAAGAACCAGCAATTACTGCATAAGACCTGTGTCCAAGCAGATCATCCAAAGAGTCAGCAAGCAGTGCAGCAGGTAGTCAGACAGAAAAACTGACAGCTATACAGATGATGAGCAAGACAGGAGGAGGCAAGGAATGAGGAGGGGCTAGAATTTTGCTAGTTATCTCCAAGACCATTGAAACACTATAGGGGAGGTGGGGGGGACTGGAGCACACCACAACTTTCAGTAAGCCAGGATGCAGCAGGGCCATGCCACTTCAAACCATGCAGGCAACAAGAAGAAAGATATCACACTAGGGCACAGACCAAAATCAAGCACATAGCCCAGCCACATCTAAGCTCATCCTTGTTTGGAGAGATCACTTAGATAGTGCACAGGGAAATGTGCTGGTAGTTGCTCTAACCTGTCATTTCTGGCAGATTGTATGCTATCCGCATTTAATTTGGAGACAACAATTTGATAACTCAGAAAAGCTTGGACCTTATTCTGGATGCCTAACATGATTTAGATGCAGTCTTCATTAATCTACATTTATTTGGTTTGATCTGCAAGATTGGCATTGTTGGTTGGGTGCAGTGTATCTAGCAAAGATCAGAAAGATCAGAGCATTTATTTACCAGTAAAGAAGTAGGTAACTTTGTGATAGTACACAAAGGCCACTTTATTCAGCACTTGGATGTTTCATTTTTCCTGGAGACACTATATCTCCTTGGCAGGGTGTATCTTTCGGACTGGAGATAGGACATTTGATTGTAAGGGATTCAGTATGGACTCTGGTTACAATTGCAGCATTAATGGATTCAAGGCATATAGAGGAACCCACCACACAAGGACAATATGTCCAAGTGGATCCTCAGCTGATATTTTCATGGTATCTTTTTGGTCAGAGGGCTGATATTTCAGATACTCCATGTCATTCATTTATGCAGATCAGTTTACTAAATCTGTGCCCCATACCATGCCAACTTGGCAGCTGTAATGCATTCCATGTTGTGAATAACCCTCTTCCAATTTCAGGTGTGATCCTCCTACCAACAGAATGTTAACAAGGCATACCAAATGGTAAAGCAAGACAAAATATGGAAAATAATTTACTAGGATTGGTAATGAAACAAACAAACAAACAAAGAACTGTAAAGAGTCAAACAAGAAGTCTTATGGCATGTTGAAAACTAGCATGTTTATTTCAACTTAAACATCCATGGGTTACAATATACTTGAATCATTGGATGTCGTTGATCAGACAGGTCAGTTGGAACATCTGAAACATTTGTAGATCTGAGGTATCCTATGAAGAATTTAAAATATCCGAATTTTTGACATTGTGCATTTTTCTTCTTCTAAACCTATTTTTCCTGGAATATCTGTTGTGTAGTAAAGTGTTATTTAATTTACTACAGACACTGATTTCATGGTGCTCTAGGGATGTGGAGCACTTGAATCATGTCATGAAGCAATATCATAAAATTGTGACAAGTAGTCAAAATAATAGCTTGATAGATTTACTTGACTTTCCCACTTCCTCACTCCAAACCTAACAGTTGCTCTTGACTATCTACATTTTATTTAGTCATAATAAACAGAGAAGTGATCAGTACAGCATGGCAGAAAGCAATGAAGAGAGAATGATGGTGTGACTTTTCTTGTGCACTTCCTATGCACATTCAGAGGAAAGTGTGTCTGTGATGAGCTGCTCTCAGACTGTCAGTATGGATTAAGTTTCCTCCAAACTGAGGCCCTTTCTACACTGTCATATAAAATCCAGATTATCTACTTTGATAATCTGGATTATATGGCAGTGTAGAAGGGGCCTGGGCGTGCCCTTCCATGTTTCTCTTACTAGCCACATGCGTGCTTGGCTAATCCTAACCCAGTTACATTTTATTTTATTTTCATTTATGCTTTGATCATTAAGAGCCCATTTTGACTTTATCTTAAGTTATGTGGGAACTGTGGTTCTTTACTGCTTGTAAGCACTTTGCCCTCTCTTGTCCACAATGCTTTGAGATTAAAGCTAGTGGGAAGCAACCATGGTAAACCTCCTCAGACTCTTTTCCACTGTTTATTCAATATTTTAGCTTGAAAGGAACAAACAGACAACCTTCTACACAGAGAGCACGGGTAACTATTTCCTGCAGAGCAAATGGTCAGGAAACTCCTTTCTCGCATTTCCTGAAACTGTGAAGTAATTCTGAAATTCTTTAAATGACACCTTTAACCTTATTTTAAAGACACCACATTCAAGGTGCTGGAAAACTGTGTGAAGCTCAAACTTGTAAATATCTCAAAGGATAGAGGAAGAAGCATTTTGAGAGGGTTATCAAAGGAGCATATTTTGCTTAGCTAGGGGTCAGCTCAGGTAAACCTAAGTTCTCTTTATTCCTTATGGTGCTCTTGCAGTAATCATGAATATCAAGCTCTACCTTATATTCCTCAATTTGCAAACAATATTTTGGTTCCCCACCAGATATGCAGGAGGAGACTTAATACTAAACAAATATTTGTATGGAGGGTTTAAAGGAGTCTTAACATTTCCATAATGTGGACCTGACCTAAGTGAAGATGCCTCCCAGCAACCATTTCCCAAAGAGATACTAGATGTGGTTTCATTAGGCCCTTAGTTGAAATAATTTCCAAATCAGGAAAGAAAACCTGACCCAAGGTTAGTTTCTGGTAGTGCCACAAAGAACATATCACATAAATCTCTTGATGATGTCATTCAAATAAGAATAACAACAACTTCAACAAAGGCAAATGATAAATATTTTTGCTGGAAAAAGTTTGGGAATCTGAAAAATGAAGTTTTTCCTATTTCTGCTTTTATTATATTTAGAAGGATTGTTTTTAACTTGGGGATTGTAGTCTAAGTTTCCCAACCTCTGGGAAATTTCTGAATGAGATTCAGACTGATAGAGCTTTACTTATGAATTCCTTCTGTTGTCCTTGGATGGCCTAACTGGCAGAAAGAAGGCTTTGAAAACCCTGTTGTCATTGAAAGATAAGGAATTATCATGGAGTCCAGGGTGTATTACAGAAAAGGATTGTGTTATATCCTGACTATTTGGTTTGGAGTGCAGAGAGAGAAGGCGAGATGAAAGGTCATACAGTGAGGAACTCCATTAAAGACCAGATAAATTTCCTTTAATATATACTTTAGTGTTTTTTCTCTCCTCCTGAAAACAATTGGATGCTTTAAATATCCTGTGTTGTAGATAAGAAGTGTTTAAGTGGTTGAATATTGGGTGAAGGAAGCAAAAGATAGATGAGGAGGAAAATACTCCCCCAACAGCCAAACAACTGAAAATTGCTGCCTTTTATAACATTCAACTTTCCATTATGAACCAACTCTCAGCTTTAGTTGAAAATGACAATGAAAGTGAGGCATGTGAGGAAGATAAGGTGGCCAAATGACCTTGCAGAAATACAAATAATACCGAAGGGTCAAACAACACTAAAAAGAACTAGGGAAAAGGTGTGAAGGCTACCAAGCAGTTGGATTTGTTAGACTTCTCCAATACACTACAACTAATTGCTCTAACAGTTCAGCATATTTACAAAGAGCTGAGAATACTCAACTGCAAAATTGATGATATCATAAAGGAGCAGGAATAAAAAAGGCTATAGAAACAGATTATTTCCAAACAGCCTTGGGTAAAGCTCCCTTTAAGGGGTCCACCCTGTTACTCCACAAAACAGGAAACTCCTCAAAATTGGTGCTTATTCCTAATAAAATTTGTTTGTCAGTATGCAATGGGGTGTGCACAATATCATTTCGGTGTCCCGGATGCGGGCAATTTGGGGAATTCGGCTGCTCAATGCATGAAAAAGAGTGGTGGGGGGCAGCCGAAGCCTTAGCCCATACGGATAACAGTAGCCGGATCTTTTTGGCTAATGAGGGCTAATGGAGACCAATGTGGGCTAATGGGGCTGAGTGACACTTTACCTGAGGTGGCTTGCAAATCAGGGAAGCTGTGGCTTTGCATCCTCTTTTTTCCCTAGCAGCTTCCTCCATCTCTTCCTGAAGCCCTCCTCCCTCCAGTGCCTGCTTGAGGAAAATGAGAACTTGCTTTCTCAGCAGCACTTTGTGTAGTGTGGGCATTGAAGGAGCCTCTGTGCTCCCTCCTGGGACATGGTGAGAGTTGAGGTTTTTCTTTCAGTGTGTTTCTCACTTTCTTTGACAGCCAATCAGAGTTGACTGTGTTCATTCTCAACCCTCCTTGTGGAATTAGCTTGGAACTTCAATTCCCAAAACTCACTCTTGTGTTTGTTTTTTAAAATATATATATATGGTAAACACTTTTTTTAAATTCTCAGCTACAAACAAACCTTTCAGTAGACTATTTGTCAGGTTTGACAGCTCCATGTTTGGACTTCTTTTCAGGTACAGTAGAGTCTCACTTATCCAACATAAACGGGTGGCAGAACGTTGGATAAGCAAATATGTTGGATAATAAGGGGAGATTAAGGAGAAGCCTATTAAACATCAAATTAGGTTATGATTTTACAAATTAAGCACCAAAACATCATGTTTAACAACAAATTTGACAGAAAAAGTAGTTCAATACGCAGTAATGTTATGTTGTAATTACTGTATTTACGAATTTAGCACCAAAATATCACGATGTATTGAAAACATTGACTACCAAAATGCGTTGGAAGTTTAAAGGAGTATACAACATAAACACAAAACCTAATTTTGGAAAATAACCTCAAGGATTCTTTTCCAGCTCTCCCTGAGCAAGAATAACTGGAAATTATTAAGAGACTGGAACTGCTGCTGAATCATAATTTGATTCGGAGTAAAATAAGTCAATCTGAGATCCCACAACCTACAAAGGGCATGATTCTTTAGATAAAGAAGTTCTATCTCATCCAAAACCATTGTCACCCTAAGGGCCCAAGGCCATGCCAAGACACCATGCCAAGAGCTGAGCGACAATTTACTGTATGAAATAGAGCTGGACCTGCATTCTAAAAGAGCCCTACATTATGAATTTCATAGTAAAGGATCTTATAGAACTTTTGAAACTCACAGAGATAAAGATTTTGGTAGCATACACTTTGGTAAACTACTGTATCAAATGCAGTCAAAATATCAGACTTAGGAGAAATAGATGCAACCAGAAGTCCATTTGAAAACTTGTTTTTCTTGTTGAGCAATGACAGTGTATGTAGTAGGGATAGAAAGATTATTTGAAAATATCAAAAATAGTAAAAAAAAAAGTTGAGAAACCTTAATAAGAAAATTCCTGGGATAAGAAGAATTTTCACAGTTTGGAATATTTTTTTGACAAAATTCGCATGTGAATATCTTGGACAGAAAATTTCAATTTTTTTTCTTCAGAAAAGATCATCGTCCATGTGGAAAATAGTACTACAACAAAGAAATATTTACCTGCATGGTAAATGCTGTTTTCTATGCGAAAAGGAGAAGTAACTTTTAATTTGTTCTGCATGGAATCACATGGTTCATTTCCATAGAGACATTTTCTGATCAGGAAACAGCATTTTCTACATAGAAAATAATATTTCAAAGCAAAAAATAATTATTATTGTTCAAAAATATTTACACACAGTTGGTTTGTATAGAAAATAGCATTTATGTGCAGAAATTACATTTCTATTCAGTTATTATTTTCCACATTCAGGAAATGATGTTTTCTGTGCACAACAAGCATATCTATGTAGAGCTGCATTTGAAGATAGTTGAAGCTTCAACTAGTCCAGAGATCAGCAGCCATGTTATTAACTGAAGCATCGTATAGGAAGCGGACAATGTTAAGGCAGCTCCACTGGTTGCTGGTCCACTTCTGGATTAAATACAAAGTGCTGGTCATTACCTACAAATGCCCTAGATGATCCAGGTCCAGGCTATTTAACTAACCGCATCCCTACATGTAAACCAATGCGAGCACTGCGGTCAGCAGAGGGGGCCCTCCTTTCGGTCTCACCCCTGTCTCAAGTGCAGCTGGTGAGAATGAAAAAGGGGACCTTCTCCATGATCACTCCCTCCCTCTGGAAATTAGAATAGCCTCCTCTCTCCTCTGCTTTTAGACACAATTAAAAACATACCTTTGCACAGTGGCCTCTGGAGATGAAGACGTTTAGACCCCTATTCTTTTATCTTATCTGATGGTGCTGATAATGATTTTATTGCCTTAACTTATTAGAGAGCCACGTTTTTTATATTGGCATATTTTATATTTTATACATATTTTATCAGTCCGTTGGATATTTATGCGGTTGATTGACTACATATCTTAACCTAGGTTGTCTTATTAGATGTTTAAACTGCTCATTATTAACTTTTGTTTGTTTTTGTATGATGGCTATTTTATCATTGTAGACGGCATTGAATGTGTGCCATTTCTGTCTTTGAAAGTCACCCTGAGTACCTCTGTGGGAGAGAGGGCAGGTTAAAGTATTATTATTATTATCATCATCATCATCATTTGAATTTTGCACAGATGAGTATCAAATTTCAAATATCTTTCAAAATTGTTGTGACTTTCAAAGACTTCTTTACAATGGCAGTAAAGTTTTTGGGATTATTTGTTTCTACTTTAGTGGAAACTTAGTGGAAAAGTTACACTCCTAGTGTCGGCGTATGTGCATGTGTACATGCTTGCAATCTGTTCAAAAGGTCAATTTTCTCTCTCAGAGATTTCCAAAAGGGACAATTCACTTTTTTCATAATAAAAAGGTGTTTCTTGGAATCTGGATGGGTCAAATGGCAACAATTGTGAGAAGCAGGATAAGAATTGGGGCTTCACATTGCCCATTGCTGCTTTGGAGCCACTGGAAACAGGCTTTTCAGCATTCCTGATTTCTCTCTAGTCTGAACACTAGTTTCAAACTAGAGATTATAGAAGCCACTCTGAAGTCTGCAGAAACAGGGACCCTTTCACACTAAACAGTGTGAAAGGGTCTCTATAGTGCTTTGTTTCCACTTTAATTGCCATGAAAATATCCTGAGAGCTTGTAGTTTGGTCAGTTGCACTAGAGCAGGGGTCCCCAAACTAAGGCCCGGGGGCCGGATGCGGCCCATCGAAGCCATTTATCCGGCCCCCATGGCACAAGGGCAGAAGGGGGTTGGGCTAAATGATCCAAGGGGTCTCTTCTTCTCTTACAACCCTATTATTATTATTATTATTATTATTATTATTATTATTATTATTAACATTGAGGCTGGGTGGCCATCTGTCAGGGATGCTTTGCTTGTGCTTTTGGTGCACAGAGGCAGAAGCGGGTTGGATTAAGGGTCTCTTTCAACCCGCTTTTTTACTATAAGTATGACACAGCAAACAAGATAGATCTGCTAGATTTCGTTTCACAAAATCACAAGTCGAACACTTCCCAAGTGTCTAGGACTGTGTGATGTATTTTTGGATGATGCATGCAGATCCCAGTAGGGTGGCCTTCTGCAGTTGGCAGATCGTAATTTTGTCAATGTCTATTGTTTCCAAATGCCGGCTGAGATCTTTTGGCACGGCACATTTTTTATTATTATTATTATTATTATTATTATTATTATTATTATTATTATTATTAACATTGAGTCTGGCTGGCCATCTGTCAGGGATGCTTTGCTTGTGCTTTCAGTGCCCAAAGGCAGAAGGGGATTGGACTCAATGGCCCAAAGGGTCTCTTCCAACCCTCTTATTATTATTATTATTATTATTATTATTATTATTATTATTATTATTATTATTATTGCTCAGTGGCCAACTATAGTCCGGCCCGCCAACAGTCCGAAGGATCGTGAACTGGCCCCCTGTTTAAAAAGTTTGGGGACCCCTGCACTAGAGGCACACTCTGAATGAGCAATCTAAATGTTCCCCTCTAAATTGCAAATTCATGGAGAGCTATTATTGTGTACCCTAAAAAGACCCTAGGAGTGAACACCACACAGTTGGGATAAGGGTGTTTCTTTTCAAGCAGTACTCTGGCCCTATGATTATGCCTGTCATCCTGAGGAATGAAATCTGGAAATGCTAGTAATATGCCCATACATGGGAATCACAGACTAGAAGGATCGTTGTGTATTCAAGCTATATTTTATTCATTTTCTTAATGAACTCATATAATACGAGTATGTTTCAACAAGCTTTTCATAGAAGAATTGGACCCTACACTTTTAGAGCAAGTTAGATTACTTGTGATTTGTGCAGGTATATAATCTCAACAGTTTTCTTTTTTTCCAATTTCATTGCCATTCTTCTGAAGTCACCTACCCTGTTATCCAGCAGTTCAAGTATACGTTAATGGAAGCTGACAGAACCTGATATGATCAATGGAGATTTAATGCAATATAATGAAATTGAGCTGAAATGTTGGAACATGGGTGCCTATAAGTGAATACCAGTTACCAAAGAATCAAATGATCCATCAATATATGTTGGAATGCAGTAAACTCATATGTTCTAAGGCTAACATAATATTCAATTGGAATATGAAATCAGGACATGTTTCAATGATTTTGGAGGGGGGGATGTGACAAACATACCTAAATCAAATTTAACTTAATCATTGAGGATCTCATCTGTCTTCAAATTTAATAGAAGAAGCACCATAATGTATATACAAAAGAGAGGTGTTTCTTTTTTGCTGAAACCTCATCCTTGGAATATCTCCTGCAATAAAAATACCTGCTGGCCAAATTGGGTCTTGTCGCACCTCAGCCTTGATTCACTTTGCTCTAGCACACAAACTCCACAGCAGGTTTGAGTCTTTTTAGTTTATTAAAGATAGTTTGTAAAAAGTTCTTCAAAAAGCAAAAATACAGCACCAAAAGTCAGTTACAAATATAGTTTTGAGATATAAGTCCAGAGCTTACAAAGAATAAACAACATCTAAGGAGAGCATGACAAATTCTAAGAAACATGGATACATGGGCTGCAATATAATCCAAAGCACAGCAGAAAAACTGGAGCTTGCTTCTCCGGTAGTGAGAAAGTTGCTTTGACAACAGCTTTTCCCCAAATGCACCCCTTTTAACACTCTTTGCAAAACATGAAAGCATTTCTCTGCCCTCTCACCTCCCCCGCCTGTTTGCAATTCTTACACTATGCCGTACCCTCAATTCCAAATGCTCAACTTATTTTATTTATTTATTTATTTATTTATTTATTTACTGTATTTATATTCCGCCCTTCTCACCCCAAAGGGGACTCAGGGCGGATTACAATGAACACACATATGGAAAACATCCAATGCCAACAGACAAACAACATACAGTATAGACAGACACAGAGGCATTTTTAACATTTTTCCATCTTCACGATTCCAGCCACAGGGGGAGCTGTTGCTTCACTGTCCACTAGTGGCTGTGCCTCCTCATTCCTTTCCTCATGTTTTGCTGGCAGTTCTATGGTGTTGTAAATTAGTTAAATTAGCCTCCCGCATAAAGCGTACCTAAATTTCCCTACTTGACAGATGCAACTGTCTTTCGGGGCTGCATAGGTCAACAGCAAGCTGGGCTATTTAATGGTCGGGGGCTTAACCCAACCAGGGCTTTGAACTCATGACCTCTTGGTCAGCAGTGATTTATTGCAGCTGGATACTAGCCAGCTGCACCACAGCCCGGCCCTTATCTAAGGAACCCATCCCATCAAGGTCAGCTTGCTCGTTATTTCGCTGAGACTCATTATTAAGCTGGGACCCTTCCATCTTCCCTTCCTCCATTCCCATGTCAGTGTGCACCTGGCTGGCTTCAGTAGTTTCAGGGTCATCAACTCCAACCCTCCCTGTGGAAAACTGAATCTGCACTCTCTGTTCCTCATATTCCAAAGCTACAGGCCTTTCGGGCAGATTCTGAACCTGAATCCCTCTTTCCTTATTAGAGTCAATCCCAAATTCAATCTGAGTCACAACAGGTGTTTTGTGAAAAATTTTCATTTTTCCAAGTGTATATTTTTCACTGATTTAAATATTTTTTTACTGACTAGCCTTTACTCTTTGGGTACTGCACAGTAATTTTGTATGTCATGTGTATATAATCCTTAGTTAATCTCCTTTTCAATGATAGCATTTTTTTTAAAAAAATGTTTTATTTAGCAACCTACTCATTCTTGTACTCTCTGCATGTTTATAGCAACTTTGCGTTGTTTGTCCACATCTATATCCACTCATTTCTTGCACTATGTAGGCATCTTTTTGTTCTCTGGTATCTCAAATGCCTTCACTTCTCTCCTGCTCTCACTCTGCTTGTCTTTGAAGAAAACATGTTTGATAAGAGCTTTTGCAGGTCAGATACTTCAACTTTTCTGATATGACATAGTGCTCTTCCTTTTCTTTCCTTTATTTAGGTGGACAGGTCTCTTTTGATTACCCACAAGTATTTGTGGGTACATATACTTTTATATACCTTAAAAGATGACAATGCTTTATTGTTTTCCCTACTAGACCTTGTGGATAGAGTGCTGCTGAACTGTTCAACTTCTGCCTAGCATATTCACTACAATCTCAACATAAGATAAATAAATAAAATAACCAGAGACATAAGAGGTAAGGTTATTGTTTTAACTCAAATATGCAGATTCTAACATAGTATCTAATAGGCTGGAGTTTAGATATATTAACTTGTATTTTAAATTCAGATATAATTTTGTGACCCCACTCTCCCATTGTTAGGATGTTAGATCCAAATGATT
Organism: Anolis carolinensis; assembly: GCF_035594765.1. NCBI lineage: Eukaryota > Metazoa > Chordata > Lepidosauria > Squamata > Anolidae > Anolis > Anolis carolinensis. The sequence goes on from NC_085843.1 coordinate 148,559,470, forward strand.
GATATTGGTTAGCAGTTTTCTTATTGGGTGACCATTCTAGTTGGTCTACCCAGTCTAGTGATGGGCAGAATATTTGTAATTATTTGTTCCCAGGTTGAGAAAAGTAATACAACTGCAAAAAAATTGTGCAAGCTCTATCCCTAGTCCACTTATCCTATGGAGATAGCATTCTAGGAAGTACCTGTTCAGCAACAGAAAGAAATAAGAAGTAGTAGTGCATGATATTACCAAGTCTATTACTTGTGATTCCTTTACTATTCTTTTGGATTACTGAATGAGAAATGGGGACACACACCAAAATGTGGGGAAAATTCACACTATTGTCATATTTTGGTAAAAACAGGGCAATACTATTGAGGATCCAATCAGAGTTTTCACCTGAAGCATGTGGGCCCATTCAGACAGCCCCTTTAATACAGGACTTCCCGCAAAAAAATGGGGGCTGTCCAGATAACATCTTTGGAAAACACAAATTATTTCACCATAAACCAGGAAAAACCTGGTTTTTGGTGAATTAATTTGTTAGTGGGTTTATTCCTCACCTCCCAGGAAGCTGCAAGATAAACCCACTACTTCTGTTTTCTGGACTGCAGTCAACACAGTAGTCCTACAGTTTTCTGGGCTGAATTAGCTCAGAAAACCACAAGGACACCTACCCCCTCTCCCAAAGCCCCCAAAGCCCTTTAAAAGGTTAAAAAAAAATACCATGCCTCCTTTACAGTGTTCCTGCAGCCCTCCTGGCACACAGCAATGATGAGCCAGGAAGGCAGGGGAGTGGGGAGAGGGCGAAAATCACTCCTCCCCCTCCCCACTCTCCTGGCACATCATTGCTACACTCCAAGAGAGCTGCAGGAACACTCTAAAGGAGGCCTGGTATTTTTTTAAACTTTTTAAATGGGTTTGGTGTGCTTTTGGGGAGGGGGTAACAATGTCTGGTTGTTTTCCCAGAACGTTATGGGAGAACATCTGGACACCCACCCTAGAAAGCATGGGCTTTCTGGGATGTGTGTAGACAGGCACCCAGAAACATTCATGTTTTTAAATGCAAATTTTCCTGGGAAAATGCCTCCCTGAACAGCCTCCTTAGTAACAGGTGGGAAGGAGTGACAGAGCTGGACATCATCTGCATACAGATGACACCGCACCCCGAAACTATGGATGATCTCTCCCAGCAGCTTCATGTATATGTTGAACAGCATGGGGGACAGTACTGACCCCTGCAGGACCCCAAAAGACAATGGTTGTGGGGCTGAGCAGGTGTCCCCCAGTGACACCATCTGGGAACGGCCCTCCAGGAAGGACCGGGGCCACTGTAAGTCAGTACCTCCAAGCCCCATCCTGCAAGGCATCCCAGAAGTTTACCATGATCGACGGTATCGAAGGCTGCTGAGAGGTCCAGCAGAACCAGCAGGAACACACTCCCCCTGTCCAGTTCCCGGCGTAGATCATCGACTAAGGTGACCATGGCTGTCTCGGTACCATGCCCTGGTCTGAAACCAGACTGCACCAGATCCAGAAAATCAGTGTCTACCAAGAATGCCTGGAGTTGTGCGGCCACCACACGTTCCATGACATTGCTCAAAAAGGGGGAGATTGGAAATAGGCCGATAGCTGTCCAATATGTAAATTTGAAGTAACAGTCAATTAATCACATATCCTTAAATGTGAATCCACTATCCAACCATTATTCTCTGGAAACTACAAACTCATTTAACACCTGATAACAGCAGATAGTTAGAATATTTTAGCATTTTTTGCAATTGAATTTTAGCTGCAGAGGGGGGAAAAAGGCAAACCCATTCATTATGAAACTGTGTGATGCCAGCTTTTCATGAAGAGGCCAGTGGCATCATCATTACCATACAATAGTTCGAACTTAACATTAAAATAAAGTCTTCTAAGAAAGCACAGCTGGACTGTCAATGCAATTTCCCATTTAAAGTCTCTTAGAGGGAAAAATTTAATCAATGAGATCTCAGCTCTCTGCTTTCCCATTTATCATAGCTGTATCATACACTTAAATAGTTAATTAGTTCCAAGGCTCATTACCTGAAATATGTAATGTTAATAAAGGGTGCATTGCAAATATTGGCCTTCAGATAGATCACTTTCAAGCAACTGTGAGAAGTTAGACCTTTTACAAATAATGTTTTAGATGTCTGTTCCAAATCTGAAAATTAAATATTTTAATTCCTGGATTTGATTTGCAGCAAAGTGTCCTCATACAAAATATCTTCTGGCATAAACATGTTTGTGATAATTATTTTAATGAGTACTGTTTTTATCTCTATAGATATTTATTTAGAGAGACTTTAAGATTTATGAAAAATAAATTATGGGTTATCTGTATATTCTACTTTTCAATATTGTGCTCCGCTCCAGGATGAACAAGACAATAGGCTACATATATAGCTTGGAAACAAAACTGTATGGATATGAGCTAGTTTAGTTCAGTGAATTACCTTGAAATTTGTGAAATGGAGTGTACCTCAAACCAGGCAATACAGTTAACACATAATTATCATAAAAATGTTTTTTATGCTACAATTGTTACATATTATTTTGTTGTATGAGAGAGGGTTACAGGTTATCTTGTTGTATGGAAAGGAGTTGGACTAGATGGCCCAAGTGGTCTCTTTCAACTCCATTATTTTATGATTCTATAATTCAAGGAATGGTTCTTTTACAAGACTGCTCAAGAACTTTAGAGGAGTTGAATTACTGTATGGAATACTGTAAAAGCAGAATTTGGGATTTGATCCTTAGTTTCCTTTAAATAGACCCCAAAGGATTAGAATGTTGAAGAACATTGGGACAATTCTTCCACATTTCATGTGCATTATCAATTTGAGGGAAAATTTGGAAGAAAGGGGGGTTGGCTTCAACATTTCTTCTCCATGAAGCAATAGGCACAAATATAGATGCCATGAAAACAATGCTAATATACATATATAAATAATACGTGGTGGGGCTGTAGAAGAAAAGTGCCTATGGGCAGTATATGTTACTTGTTTTCTCTTCCCTTATTATGCCACCCACTAATTTCTATTAAGAATAATTTGTAAATTTTAGAGAATGCAAGCAGTATAAAGTACTCATATTGTTGAAGTATCAAAAAAAGGAAGTGGCAAAACTACCCCTGAGTATTCTTTGCCTAAGAAAACCTGTGAAATTCGGGGGTTGCCATAGGTTGATAGGCAACTTGAAGACATATATGCAATTATGCACACACATGTCCAAGATAAGCTATGTTAAAAAGAATTGTTCAATAAAGAATAGATTATTCAATTCCAAAATTTCTGAGTACAGCTTCAGATTTCTGTTCTTTGATGAAAGTACAAGCCATGCGGGCTTTAAGGGACTTTGAAGAAATACTTTCTAAATGCACTTTTGGAGTTAAAATATACCTGGGGAAAAGGCATATGATTTGAAGTTGATGAAAAGATCTCTTCTCTTTTGTCATTTGTGAAAGCTCCTTAAATAATATCTATGTGTGGAACCTTGCTTCCATCCAAATGAAATATACTAATAACAATGCTGACAACTACTGTTTCCGAGAATAAAAAGAATTGTGGTATCTCCATGCACCCATAACAGCTTTAGTTCAAAAGTTTAAACATTGCTGGTGGAAATTTTCAAATAAAATAATGTAATTTCTGGAAACAATAACTATTTGAGTTATTCACTTGTTACAATTATTAATAACCTATAACTGTTGAAGGTGGTTTAACCAGGCTCATCCATTTGTGTGAAGGTTAGATTGCAATCCTGGGTTGTGCTCCTACCTCAGAGTGGTGTTAGATCTTGTACAATGAAATGACATGTTGAAATGCTTACCACGCTTACTTTTGTGCATACCCTGCATATCTTAAACATGTCTTTCTTGTACCTTAGGAGAAAACCAGTTTTCTCCTCTGTAAAACATGTTAAATTGATGTATGACAGTAAAAGGTTTGGATAAATATCAATATTGTAAGCCCTGGATTCAATTGTTAGTCCCAACTAGATCAGATCCATTGAATCAATGGGTGAGTCAATACTTACACAAGTTCAATTGGTTTGATAGTTATGCTCCAGCTGGGAATAACATTTGTATTTCAGCATAGACTTCCAGTGAAGGAATCAAGTCAGAAACAGTGTAACACATCTACCTGTGGGATACGTACCCACAATTTCATCTGCCCACATTTTGACAAAATTTTCAAAGTCCTATAGGTGATTCAGTGGCATGCTTCCACTAAAAGTTGTCGCAGACTTGCAAATTCCTAAAAAGGATAAATTACTAGCAATTTTCTAGGTCCTCCAAGTGAATTTATGCAACTTTCCAGCAGAATTCATTCATTCTAATAGAATTTGCTGTTACCCTACTTCTATGGTATGATCTGGAACATATCCCTCACTGATATGGGAATCTGAGTTAATGTTAGGATGCCAAATGAAGAACATGAGATATTGTATCATATAGTTCCAGTGCAGATTTCAGCAGAAACATGGAATAATAAGTTTCCTTCTTCTCCCTCTCCCTCCTGGCACTCTCTCGCACCCACCAACCCATCCATACACATTTATTTATTTTACAAAGAACTCTTCATTTAACAGATACCAGTTCTCTGTATATAATAATTCATGCACAAAGTTTTCCCCTTTTTATTTTTTATTTAAACTAAATTACTCACATGGGAGATCTTAAAAAGTGTTATCACTAATGTGAACTGTAAGCATGTAATTGATGAAATCTGCCTGAAGACCCCAAGGAAGATGATTTAAAATGGCAATTTGTTAAAATAATGTCTATTAGTGCTGATTTTCCCATGCTCCTACCAGTTAACCTAGCAGGCTCATTTATCATTGGACTCAAATTAACTCAGCCATAATCTGCCCCAACCTTCTGAGAGTTACTTGAAACCATATTTTATTGAAATCAAATGACTGTATGCTATGCATTTTGCAAATATAGAGGGAGAGGAGGGAGGAGAGAAAAGGAAACCACAATATTCTACCACATTTGTTCAAATATTTAAATACTCTTTAAACCAGAGTTGTGAAACTTGTGATCCTCAAGTTCTCCTAAACTAAAAGCAGCATGATGAGTCAATAATCAGGTATTACAACATTATGTATATGATATATAGTTCAACAATATTTGGAGAGCAACAAGTTTTTATTTAACTACACTTCAAAGTATCTACTCACTGAGTAGCAGGTTAGACTGGGCAACCTGCAGGATCATGCCCATCTAGAAAGGGATCAGATGACTCCTAAATCAGATATAGCCTATGGAACAGAGTAAGACTTGTATTTCATCTTTCTTGCTTCCATTCTTCACTAGCCAAGTCATCTGAGGAAAAGATCCATTCCTATGCAGTTGACAGATGGATATAGAAAAGAAAAGGGAGGGGTGACCTAACACAGTCATTTATACAGTAACTTGGAGACTATGACTCACTCTGCATTTATCATCTTGATAATCCTTTAAAGCAGGTCAATATTAGCATTTTTGTGCCAGCTGATACTGTGGGTGGTTTCGGAAGTCCATATAGTTCATTTGCAGCAAAAGAAGATTTTAATCAAAGCTTTTTGGTTAACATCTTAGCCTCTCATTCTGCGCTACATCAGTGCTCATATAGACTAATACAAGCAAAACTGGTACTAGTTCATACTAAAGATTGATAGCACCTTCAGTCAGATGTTTACCCATCAATGCTGCAAGTATCAATTAAGTTGTTGGTAAGTAGGAAGTCCAATGCCTATTGATGTACAAAGGCTTTAATTATTTCATTATTGCACTTTTTTCTCCTCTCTGTCATTGAAGATAAAAAATATGCAGTTTTTATCCAGTACTTTATTCAGTATTTGCAAACATTATTCAGCAAGGAAATGCATGTGGGGGTTTTGTGTACCATCATCATCACCACCACCATTGAATATTTTTTTCACAACTCATGAGCCCCATTTAACATTGTGTGTTCTAAGAAATATTTATTCAGAGGCAGCTCAGCCTGGCTTTCCTTTTTGGCTAAGTATGATTTCACCAAAGTCACCTTGGCAAAACAGGGATTCAACTCATGCCCTTCTGAAATCCTGTTCTGACACTCAAACTGCTATACCTCACTGGCTCTTCAAATATGTTAGATACATGCATATAATATCTTATTTCTACTTGGTGCTGAAAGAAAAAAATGATTAATACCCATGGATTGCCAAAATAAGATTAAATGGTTTTCAGAACAAATCAAGCCTGAATTCATAGTAGAAAGCCACATATTTAAATTGCAGGTCACATATTTAGAACACATCATGAGAATTTATGCAAAATATTTTAATATTGGGCAAAATTGAAGGCAACAAGAAAAGAGGGAAACAAGATCAGATAGCTTGATTCATTCAAGCAGTGGTTCTCAACCTGTAGGTCTGCAGATATTTTGGCCTTCAACTCCCAGAAATCCGAACAACTGGTAAACTCGCTGGGATTTCTGGGAATTGTAGGCCAAAATATCTGGGGGCCCACAGGTTGAGAACCACTGCATTAAAAGAAACCACAAACTTGATGGCAAAATTATTAATAAAAGGATCTTTTAGAGGTGGGAGCCAGCTTGGGATAGTGGTTTGAGGGTTGAAAATAACCCTCCCCCATCTCATACACACATACATCTAAATTAAGGCTCATAACACCTACACAAGTCAAATTATCTTGACTTCTAGACAAAAAAATCCATCAAATATTTTTCTTTCTCAATCATAAAAAATGCATAACTAGTTAAATAATTAACTGACCTTCCAAGGTACCCAAATTTGGTGCCTAAAGCAGTTGCTGCACTCTACTTAATGGTCCAGCTGGTAGTTTCAATAAGCCATCTTACTAATACCCTATCGCTTAAAAACACACACACACACTACAATGTAAATTAATTCTTTTTTCCTTCTCACAACAGTTTTGTGAAGTATTTTGGACTGAAAAGAAGTTCATTATAGCTAAACGAAATTTGAACCCAGTTATCTCTATGTTAACACCTCCAAACCATGTCCATTTGGCCAGGAGAAAGTTCCAATGAATCCACTATGATGTGCACTGCAGTAATGTGTATAGTATAGCATTGGAAATCTAATACGTTAACTACCACATGTCACATGGCCACAAAATTGAGAAATGAAATAAAATAAAAATAGAAAAGTAAGAACTGAAGTCTACTCCAAATACAAGGCATTTTAGCTTTTGAATATTCATGCTTCCATGGATATATTTTATTTGAATGCTGCTTTATGGATGTTTTGGCTTATTTTAAATATATTAGTAGTCCTACAACATTTTAAACATTTTATTTAACATGAAGGTGTCATGCCCCTTTCTGCAATCTCATTCATAAACATGATTGGAGGAAGGAAAAGGAGGCATTATTGGGGTAGATTTCAGCAATACTTCATTGCCTATACCATTAGTTCTAGTCTAACTGATGTTTATAAACATGACAGATTGTGTTTAATGATCCACTTTATCTGGATTTAATCCTAGAAAAAGATCAAACACATGCATTTATCTACTCTTATCAAAAATACTAAAAGATAACTTCAGGCACGTAAAACCTAGCATTTGTGAAGCATTAAGCAAGGGCATTTGTAACAAAATTAGTACAGTCAACAGTGGTTACAATAAAACTGAATTTGCAACTGAAAAATGAGAGAGAGAAAATAAAAAGGGAAATGCAGAAACTTAGAATCATAGATTTGGAAGAAACCCCAAAGGTATGCAGTCCAACCCCCTTCCATGCAGGAAGACAAATCAAAATACTCCTAATAGGTGACCATCCAGTCTCTGTTTTAGATCCTTCAAAGAAGGAGACTTCACCATAATCCAAATGAGTATAGTACACTGTCTAGAACAAGAACTAAACTTTGTTCTTGTTCAAAGAGGGGTACAAATACCCTGGGATGGGGAAACACTGTTCCCCTAGAGAGTAAAAAGCATAGCATGTATGGGACCAAGGGGAGAAGTCTAATAGGAGGGGTAAAACACTAGAAGAGCACTAGAGGGAGAGTTGTTAATATAAGGGAGTTGTTACCATAAGGAAGTTCTAGGTGATGTTTAGGGGAAATCCTTTTTCCTGTAGTTTAAATCTGTTTCTCTGTGTCTTTGGTTTTATTTCCATGGTAGAGTTAATGTAGTTTGACACTGCTTTAGCTGTCACGTCACAAGGGAGGCATTGAAATCATGCCCATCCCATCTGCCTTCTCACCATAATTAACCCACCCACCACTATTGACAGGCAAACCCTGTCAACAGCTATCAATCCAGCCATGTTGCCATTAGCCTTGTGTAACCGGGCTGTTCTGCTTCTGTACCTACATACAACTATTCTAGAGTTGTATGTTCCTTTTTACATAGTTAACCTCTGTTAAAACTGCATAACTGCTTTTTTTAAAAAAATACAGAATAGTGAAAGTGCGGGAAGGTGGAGTTATGAGATTATGAATAAATACATCCATAGGACCATGGATTAACACATTGATACTATTGCATAGCTGGAAAAAGATGTGATAGCAAATGGTGCTCATGTCAGTATACATATTTGCCATCAACGCTTGCTGTAGAATAGGAGCTTCCTGCAATGAAGTCCAATATCATATCAGATAGAGTAATTTGCTGCAATGGATTTGTTTTCTATAAAAAGAAAGGAATAAGATAGGCATTATGTGCTAGAATTCTGGAATGGTAGACTTGATTGAAAGTACAAATTCATTTTTAGCACTCCTTGTGGAGAAGTAGAACTGTCTCTCAAAATTTCAGTATGTTTTATTCTGAGATAAAATTGAGTAAAAGTATGATGATCCTATGAATGTCGTAGGTCTTTTTAGGCAATATTCAGATGTGGTTTTGGCCATTCTTTTCTCTGAAATATAGTTTACAGTATCTATTATTCATTGGTGATCTCTCACCAAACAAGGCCCGCTCTGTTTAGCTTCCAAGATCAAATGGGTTGTGGTGCCTCTGGATAAAATATTAAAAGATGTGCTATCTCAAAATATTAAAAGGTGTGCAAATCTCAGCATTTGAACAGACATGATCTAGAGCCACTTGCAAGTCTTACATACCTCCTCTGAAAAGTCTTAGGTCAGTGTTTTGAATCTTAAATGTTTGCATGGGTGCCGCCAATGTTTTATAATATTGTATTGTATGTATGAATCTTAGGAGCCCTGGTGGCGAAGTGCGTTAAAGCACTGAGCTGGAGACCGAAAGGTCCCAGGTTCAATCCCCGGGAGCGGAATGAGCACCCGCTGTTAGCTCCAGCCTCTGCCAACCTAGCAGTTCGAAAACATGCCAATGTGAGTAGATCAATAGGTACCGCTCCGGTGGGAAGGTAATGGCACTCCATGCAGTCATGCTGGCCACATGACCTTGGAGGTGTCTACAGACAACGCCGGCTCTTCGGCTTAGAAATGGAGATGAGCACCAACCCCCAGAGTCAGACATGACTGGACTTAATATCAGAGGAAATCTTTACCTTTACCTTATGTACGAATTTTATGAAATAGATCTGATATAACAGCCCTAATAACTAACTATGAACATTATGGGAGCTGGAGTCTATCAGCATTGAGAGGCTGTAAGTCTTATTGAACACCCACAACAAATAGAATATTCTAAGTATCTGCTGTGTTCACCGAATCCAGAGAAGAAATTGTATACCTCCAGATATTTTTTGTTCTACATTTTCCCATAAGCCTGGTGGCTCCCAAAAAAGCCCTAGAATGTCAGATCTTTCTTCCTTGTGGAGGGGGACTTAGGCCATTTCAACACTCCATTAGTTCTAGCAACCTAATGTTAGATACACAGAAAGAAGAGGGAGAGATGGTATCCATTACTCACCTCTACTTGCATATACTTATGTTAAAGCATAAAGAACTTGCTTACAACTGGCAAGCAATTATTTTACATGGATCATTAGAATAACATATTAAGGCTTTTTCCATGACCAAGATGAGCTCAAACAGAATTGCTTGGCTGACGTTTTAAAAGTTATTCTCTTTTTTGAAACTGTGCTTTTCTATGTGATTGTTCCCACTTTCCTCTCTCCCCTTCTTCAGTTGTCTGAAACATGATTGAGTTCCCCAGGAGGACTGTGGAGCCATAAACTGATTAAAAGCTTTCTTTTTTTTATTAAGAAATAAAACATGTTAAATGGCAACCCTGCATATGAAGTCATGACCGCTAGCAGCACATTGTCACTCGCCTTCCTCCAGTGAATTAATCTGCCATAAACATTAGAAATATCGTCCTTCATGTCAGAGGCAAACCCATTACACTTGTATCCAGAGGACAAAAGGGAATTATGGAAGCTGCTAAAAACTCACACACTATTGTAATTATATTTCACAGTAATTCAGTAGTTGGATGGTTCTGTTCTTTTACTAAAACTGATAGGCATCTGTCTGCTAAATTTGTTCTCTGCTATTTGGTTTTTCAAAATACAAACAAATTCTTGGGAAGCAGAAAATTATCAGAGTAAGAAGCACATTTCAAGAAAACAGAGAATTCACTCTTGGTGGCTTGAAAGAAAAGATACAATATGACATTTAGATGGTTTACACACACACTAAAATGTAGCATATATCACTATAATACAACACATTTTAGGATGGCCAGGGATTAATTTGATAAAATACAAGTTAGAGGCCAGGAAATATATATGTATGACTAGATATCAAATTTCTGCATCTATATGGTAAACCATGTTTCAGAATAACCTTTTTTTAAAACCTTCAAAAATAATGGGGTCACATTTCTATTTGGGTAACTAAGTAGACATATTAAAGAATATCTGAAATTTGTTTTCTTGAAAGTTGTTGAGGCATGACAGAAACTATTTCTTGCAGAGGCCCAATTATTTTTAACTGAGGTGAACCAGATGACAATTTACCTTATAGACATTCTAATGCTGATATTATAAAGACTTATTTGATAATTTCTTATTAGCACACTGAGTGTGTTTGAAAGGCTAAATATCATTCCCATAAGCCCTTAGCTGGGTCATGCTGAGTTGGATGGATCATCATCTCGAATCTGAGATTTTCACTGACTAATGACTTATTTAAGCAGAAAACCTTTTATGTCACAATCACATCTATCTCTTTTCTGCAATGAACAGGTGATCAATTTACAAAGGAATGTGAATGGATTATCTTAGTTCAAATTAAACAGGTTCTCCATGTGGTGAGAACCTGTTTTTAATGTAAACTCAGGGTGCTTCTATACAGCACTTAAAATGTGGAAGTTACTGGGTTAAGAAGAGGGGTGGTGGCTAAATGACATTTGTGGTAAATCTGGACGGATTCTCTGCAACAGACAAAAACATGTGTTTAAAAGTTGCAATAATATCCCAATTCCAGCTGGAAAATGCACATATTTGCATCATTGTATATCCCTGTACTCCGAAAACATGTGTTTTCCTTCTCTCCCCCCTGTGTAGACTGCTCCAGTAGATGTGCACTTTTTAAAAGCCTGAAACAGCTGATCAGTTAATTGGGCTCTGAAATGGACTCACAGCTGGTTTAAAGGAAGCAGAAATGGAAAGCAATTAGAACTCTCTGAAACTCTTCATTTTAAACTTTATAATATTAAACAGCTTAAAAGCAATTAGGGAAAGAAAGAAATCTGAAAGAATTTTTTTAAATTACTCTCTTATGCACACATACAAATGTTTTTATATTGTGGAATGATATTTTAAATTGTAAGTCACTCGGAGCACTCTGGTGGAGAGCGACTAATTAAGAAATAAAGTGAAGTGAAGTGAAGAAGTGAAATGTGCTTATATTTATATTAAGATATTTGCATGTGCACATATACAGTCCAGCACACAACTGATTAAAAAAAAAACTTCTGCTAGATGTCCCCCATCCACCCTCCATCTTGTTCCAATACAAAGAAAGCCTGTGAGGACAGCAGGGGACCCAATTCCAGGACTAACAGGTCTTGTAGGGACCTGCAGTCAGGTCCCAGGATTTTATACCCCCCATTTAATACCCTGATTTTGGCACTGTCTGGAAGTGCCCAAAAATTATCTATGTCAGAGCTCATTGTCATGATCCATGATGGGGACCCATATCTAAGAGTTTCAGTAGTGAATCAAGACATAAAATTAGTATTTCCTCAAAGAGAGAGAAAACCTGAACTAAATCAAGATGTCTTAGCCCTCATTTACTCAAACTTCTTAATCTGGAGTCATTATGGAGCAGAAATGATCTGGACCAGAAGCATCCATGCATACTTTCCCCAACCTTTGGCTGTCACAGATTGGAATCCAGATAGTCTATTCAGGCTGAAAATGAATCCATTCTCTAAACCAACACCTTACCATCCATATCACTATCAGGTGGCCACAAAGCTTTCTCAGAGTTTCTGCCATTGCGGGTTCCCCATGCTGACACAAGCAGAGGTGCGATTGCAACTATGAAGGAGAGCTCAATTTAACAGAATCCTGGGATTTGCTAACAGAACATGTGGATATTCACTAAAGCAGTCCAGATTGATAGTTCAAAATACATTCATACTGTCTAGGAACAGATAGCAGAACATTTGAAATATTCATTTTAATAGTGTTGCATGTTTGGTGTGGAAACTCAATGGATAGTTGAACTCTTCTCTTCACATCATGGACTTCTAAATCAAGAGAGTGACAGAAATGACAATGGTGTGGGTTATTATGCTTTCTTTCCATGCTGTTTAGTTAGTGGATGCCTGCACAAAGTTTCAGGAGTAAAACCTGGAAACAGTCTTTGCTCTATTAAAAATAATAAAATATGTTGAAAATAGGGATGAGGAAATAGAAAATGCTGAACTTTAGGAGTTCAAAATGCCAAAGTACTGTGTGTGTGTAACATCACACTTACATACCAATTCTGTTCATCAAAAACTGCAACAAATAATCTCTAAAATAAATGGCTTAAAATGTCACATCTAATTTGTTCACCAGAGACAGTAGGAAGACTATCACACGGCAGCCTGCTGAGTCTGGGTGATAAATGTATGCAGTTTTTAATTGGGTTCCTTGTACTGTCATTGATAAACTCACATCTATATATTCATGTTGTTGCAGAGCTAGTGTTTTCTTTTTAAGTCTTACCCTGCAAAATCTTATCCAATTACATGCAGGCCATGACCTTGAAATTAAAAAGAGCAAAACAGATTAAAACCTTTGAACTTCCTTTCCCACTGCATAAAATGTCCTTCTCACATTATCCTCAAACCTCTTTCCCCCTTAACCACTACAAAATCTAAAGGGATTGTTTAAGAACACTATAGTAAGTCCCCATATTCACAATTCACTACTAAATAGTAGGCATGGGCGGATTCCTCAGAATCGTCATTAATCATAATAAAATCGTATCTATTTTGGGTTCTGAATGGGATTCCGAGGTGGTTTGGCGATTCAGAATTAACCTTCCAATTCGAAATGTTGGAGCCCATTTATTTAATGGCCTCGGAAAACCTTTGGATATATGAGAAAGCATTTTTAATTCAACCAAACTTTGTTTTCAGGGAAGAGCAGCCTAGCCTGGGGTTGTCTCCTTGCCCAATCAATGCTGAGTCTCGGCAGAAAGGGAAAAAGCCTTTTCATCAGGCTTGATAACAGCTCCATAGAAAGCAACCAAGTCCTGAGTGTTTTCCCTCCTGGCTGGGGCTAGCCATGGGCTTAATGGCAGCCCCATAGAAGGCAACCAAATCTGGTGTGTTTTCCCTCCTGGCTGGGGCTAGCAGCAGCCAGTTTTGAGACAGCATGGTGTAGTGTAGTGGTTTGAGAGTTGGACTAAGATTGTGGCTTGACTCTCCACTCAGCCATGGAAACCCACTGGGTGATCTTGTCACACATTCTCAGCCCCAGAAAACCCAATGAAACAGGAAATAACACTTTAAAACCAGGAACAGATTTTTGTTATTATTTAAAAAAATTATTAAAAAATTGAAAATTCACCAAAAATCTGAGGATTAGTCAAACGTTCTTAGATTTGGTGAGCAAACAGTGGTAAATGTGTTCTACCACTGTAGTAAGTTTCATTAGGATAGCTCAAAAATGAAAGAGATAGAAGCCCCTCAGTTTTCCCCATTGACAATAATGTTTTCCTTCATGTGCATGTGCATACGCCATTAACGAGGTACATACAAAGATTTAGAAGTTTCAGAAAGTTTTAAACTTTTTGCTTCAAAATTCAGAAATGACTTTAGAAATGAAGCACCAGCGCCCCCTACTTTCGAAGAGAGTTTAGAACCATTTTTTTTCCTGGATCGCACATGCCTACTAAATAGACAGTAACACATATGTCTATTTTTGTCAATGCACCCTAAATATTTTTTTAGATAAAATTATATTGCAAAGTCTGACCTTCAGATTTCCCTGTATTTGTATTTACAAATTTCCAGCAAAATCACAGCTTTTTAAATGTAAATAAGTCATGTTATACTGAAAGTATATTCATAATTTCAATAGTATGATTGGAGCATTAAAAATCACATACAGGTGGTCCTCCATAGTCACATGTTTCACTTTTATGGCTTTGATTATTCATGATTTTATAGCTGCGGCTGACCTTGACTTCCTCCTCATCCCTTCCTCCTTCTTTCCCCTCCTCCTCCCCATCTCCTGTCCTGCCAAGACGGCTAGCAGAAATTTTGATTAAAATGAGTTTTGACAAAAATAGATTTATGTTAAAAATACAAGTTTATTCTAATCCCCAAGAGTTAGGAAATGGGGAGCTGTTAAAGAAAATTAAGATTTTTTTTAAAAAAATTGTGTTTTCAAAAAATGATTTTTTCCAACCCTGGAGTCAGAAAAAAATCTGAATTTTTGATCAAAATGAGTTTTTGGAAAAAATGGGTTTGTGTTAAAATATAATTCCATTTCAATCCCTGAGGGTTAGGAAAAGGGGAGCTGTTCATTGAAGATTTTCTTTGTGGAGGGAGGCAATTTTGAAAAAATGATTTGCCACAAACCCTTGGGTCAGGAGAAAACTGCATTTTTTGATCAAATTGAGTTTTTGGCAAAACAGGTTTCTATTGAAAGTACTAGTCTATTTTAGCCCCTGGGCGTTAGAAAAAGTGGGGTTATTCAAGAAAATTGAGTTTTTGGCAGAAAAGGGTTTTTTTAAAAATTATTTTTTTTAAAAAAAAAGGTTAGAAAAAATAAATTTTAACAAAATAAGCTTTTGGCAAAAAAAAAGTTTCTATTAAAATACCAGTTTATTTTTTTAAAAAATTATTTTTATTGTGAAGTTTATAAGCAACTTTATATATTTCTTGTTACAATAAAGATTGTCTTTTCTAGATATAATAAAATATATAAATGACAGCTTACAATCAAGGTACCAGGTTAATTGGGGGGGGGGGAGGGAAGGGTGGGTACCAGGGAGATGGGAGAAAGGTATGGGATACGTGACATCGACACACAAAGTGAATAACAGTATTGAAATAAAAATACCAGTTTATTTGAACCCCTAGGAGTGAGGAAAAGTGAAATTACTGAAAAAAATGGAGTTTTTAAAAATGCTTTTCCCCATACCTCTGGGTCAGAAAAAAATTGTATTTTAAATCATAATGAGATTTTTTGGAAAAGTGGGTTTCTGTTAAAAATATGACTCTATTTCAACCCCTGGGGGTTAGGAAAAAGGGAACTGTTAAAATGACTTTTGGAAGAAAAAGGAAGTTTTGAAAAAATATGTCTTTTCCTCCAACCGGTAGGGTTGATCATTTTGATCAAAATGAATTTTTGGCAAAAAAATAATTTCTGTTAGAATACCAGTCTATTTCATTTCCCAGGGGTTAGAAAAAATAGAGCTATTTAATAAAATCGGAGGTTTTTGGGGAAAAGTTTCAAAATATATATTTTTCCCAACCCCAGGATCAGAAAAAAAAGGAATTTTAGGTTTACAAATTGTGATTTATACTCTGCTGGGTTTTGGCTGCTATCCCAGCATGGTTTCTTGAGATCCATAGGACATGCTATTAAAGTAAAGCAGAATGGGCACCATAAAAGACATTGCAGATAACCATAAAACAGCCACCTTAAAATGTCCTTTATACCGAAAAAGTGTGACAAAATCATGAATGCCACCTATCCGGTCAGGCCTTGAATATGTGGATCATTTAAGCCACTAATAAATGTATAAGATAACACCCCAATCCATTGCCTTGGATATTGGGTTCTGGTATATCAACAAGCAAAAAAAAAAAAATGGGAGTGTGGACTGTGTATCTCTAATACTATTAAACAGTCAAGAATAGCAAACTATTATCACAGCTGTCAAACTATAGCAAAAAATGTTATAGTACAATAAACAAATTTGATGGAGTATAGAATATTTATTTATGACTGCAATAATCAAGCAAGAAAGTAGAGTAT
Organism: Anolis carolinensis; assembly: GCF_035594765.1. NCBI lineage: Eukaryota > Metazoa > Chordata > Lepidosauria > Squamata > Anolidae > Anolis > Anolis carolinensis. The sequence goes on from NC_085843.1 coordinate 148,575,855, forward strand.
TCCAGTTGCAGATAACAAAGGAAAACCTAATTACACTGCATTTCTCACTACTCATATGGTCATTGTCTCATTCTGACAGTAATGAGTTTTACTCATTTGAGTTACTCCTTGAGTAATCTGGCACTTTTCATTAACCAGTTTACAAGTTATGCTAATTACAAACAAGACCTATTTTACAGAAGGCTGTAATTTTTCTCTTTAAATTATTAAGCACACAATCATATGACATCAAAAAAGAAATAACAACAAACAATACAATATAACTAACATGTTTGTGTTTGTGAGATAAAGGAGACATCTGGTGTCCCTGCTCCTTTTCTAAAAATGATCATGAAAGATTGGAGATACAAACCATTGCTTCCGAACACTATAAACTTTTTTTAAAATTTGGGGGAGGGCTCCCCCAAAAGAGGTAGTTTTTCAGTTGAAACCCCACGAGTATTCTAAGTTGGATAATAATAAAATAATAATAATAATAATAATAATAATAATAATAATAATAATAATCTTTTTCAAAGATTATTTGTATACCACTCTTTATTCCTGAAGGGACTCAGGGCAGTTTGCAACATGTAAAGCAAACATTCAATTGCTGGAAAGAAAATTGTATAGACAATACACTGAAATAGACACATTCAACAAAATAAAAGAACCTAATTAACAAGCAAAAGAGCATCCTAAAATCCCAAAAATCTGTTAAAACATACTAAAAGTAAAAATAAAATATATAAAAAGGTGTCTCTTTCCTTTCATGAAGATGAAGGAGCTCCCTGACCACCCAAAACAACTCTGCCAGTCTATTAGTTGCAGATGCAATGCGAGCAGTCGAGAAAACCTTTCTGGCTGCCCTCATTGTCACGGAGTAGACCTTAAGCGAGGCTCTAGCCCGTGTGCAGTCGGATGCCTTCTGAGTTTTCCGCCAGTGGCACTCTAGCTTCCATCTTGTCTGCTTCTTCACCGCCAGCTCCCCAGTAAACCAAAGAGCTTAGTTGATTCTATGAGACTAGAGGGGACATTCAGGGGAAATTGTGTCCACTGCCCTGGCCACCTCCAAGATATAGAGATCAACCAGGGCATCGACAGGATCATCACCCACCATGACAGGAAAAACCCCAAGAGACATCAGGAATCCATCTGGATCCATAAGTCTCATAGGGCAGACCATTTTGCATGATGAGGGGCATGGGAACCAAGTCTGGCCCTGATCCATTATGCGACCTAGAAGCCTTTCAGAAACATTACATACATACATACATACATACATTGACTTTTATACATTTTCACTGAAATTAAATTGTGAAAATGTCTGTAGAAATCACCCCCCAACCCAATATATTCTACCTTCCATAGATACATAAGTGGATAGTGATTTCAGACCCACAAATCCTGTGGCCTAGCATGTTAAATGCAGCCCTTTTCCATTTATTCCAGGTTATAACAGATTGAATTCATGTCTGAGATCCACTGCTTGTCTGGGGCTTCAAATAAGAGGTTATTTAGTAGGGTATATTTAACAAGAAGGTGTTTCCCAATACCAGACTCCTTTTACAACAAGGCATTGCAATTATTCCTTGTGTGCCTTAGCTTTCCCAACAACATCCAAAAAAGCAGGAAGAGGGCTACCAACTGGCAAAAGATGATGTTGAAGTGATATCTGTGAACAATGTTTAAGCAATTCACTGGATGCAATTCAATATATTTCATTTCTGTATTTCCTGATTTGGCATATATACAAATAGAACATGCATAGGAAATGATAGTTGGATAAGGTTTCTCAATACAGTAGAGTCTCACTTATCCGACTTCCGCTTATCCGACACTCTGTATTATCCGACGCCATCTAGTGTCCAATTGGAAAAATTGCACCCTTCACTCAATCCAAGGTGAGAGCTGTGGCTCTTTCCTGTTGGAAAAAACTGGAAAGAGGAAAGCACATCTTGGAAGGGAAGGGAAGGAAGGGGTGTGAACCATGGGGGGGGGGGGGGGCATTTGTATGCGAGGCAGGGAGGGAGGAGGGGGAAAAAAGGAAACGCGATGGCTCTCCCTCCCTCTTTCTCTTTGTGCTCGCAGAGCCTCGTGTCTCCAAACTGGCCTTGTTTCCAAATCAATGGCTCGTGATTGGAAGGAAAGAATGGGGAGGAGAGAAGCCAAAGCGGGCCCGGGCTTGGGAAAGGGCCACAGGCAAGGCCAAGTCAGGGCTGGCAAATGGGGAGGGGGGCTGGCTGCCTTCTGTCATCTCCTTACCTGGGCGGGTGGGCGTAGGACCCCCTTTTCCTCCTGCACACACACACACTTTGCTCCAGATCCCCCCTCTCTCTCCTTCTCCCTTTTTCTCCCCCACGCACTCTCTCTTCCTCCTCCTCCTCCTCCTCCCTCTTCTCCCTCTTTTACCCATCAGCCTTGCAGCAACTTGCACTTCTGGTCTCCTCCTCCTCCTCCTCCTCCTCCTCTTTTAACCCAAGCAAGGATCATTAGAGGCATAGCACCCTAGAAACACAAGAGACCCCCTCCTCCCTTCAGAGGCTCTCCAGCCCAGCCCCGTTCTGCCAGGCTGGAAGGCACAAACCAAGCCCTCCTCCCAACACAGAGCCACCCAGCTCCAGGTGAGATTCTGGAGACAGTTGACCAATATCAAATATTTAGCAAATTGTTTCCCAGCGTTGCCATTGCTCTGCTCAATATGGGATTCTAGAGATGATTAATCTACAGTATATCAGTGTGTTCCCAGCTTCCAGGGGTTTTGTATTTCAAACAGGATGTTTTGGTGCTTAATTTGTAAAACCATAATATAATTTGACATTTAATAGGCTTTTCCTTAAACCCTCCTTATTATCCAACATATTCGCTTATCCAACGTTCTGCCGGCCCGTTTTTGTTGGATAAGTGAGACTCTACTGTACCAGGGAAGTACTCGATCCTAAACTTAGTATGTGAAGGCTAGAAGGATAGCCAACATGATCCTACCCTCTTCCATCTGCGTTTGTTATGTGTTTTCAAGCTTTCTGAATTATTGTGATTCCATTAAGAGGCTTCTTTGGCAAGATTTACTTAGTAGAAGTTCCTCATTGCTAACCCTAAGACCTTGTATGTGACTTATGTAATATCACCCACTGTGTTTTCATGGCTGAGCAGGGATTAAATACTGGTTTCTCATAATTCTAGTCCAATTCTCAGGGCCCTTCTACTCAGGGCCTCAATCTTGGGAGGAACTGGGATATTTTACCCCAGTTCTTCCTGGGATTGAGGCCTCATACCCATCCTATGTCCCAGGCTTCCCTGGGGGGGGGGCGGGCAGGGGTGGATGACTAGATGCCCTCCAGGGTCAATCAGAGGTTGAACCAGGAGGGCATACAGCCAGCCCCCTTCCCCCCATTTTAGCCTCTATCCTTCCCCCTCAAAGGTCCAGGTCTTTCCAGGTGTCAAATTAATCCCAGTTTACTCCAGATTAATTTGGCTTTACCTGAGGCATCATCTGAATTCCTCAGATAAACCCATGACAGATCCCACATTTTGGGCCTGTCCGGATGGGTCCTCAGAGTACTGCATCACACTGGTGTTGCCTCTTCCATATATTGATTGGAGGGAACATAAGACGACACTTACCGAACAATGTACTTACTTATCCTTCACCCTAGCAGGTGACTGAGACTTTTAAAAGCTATCAACACTTGCACCTCAAGACTAAGCAGCTCAAAATATGTATTCAGAGGTAAGAGTGCAGTTAATTGTGTGTTTCTTGCATGAATATTTCAATGTGGTCTATGTCATTGGCCTGAATCCTATTAGTTCCAGTTGGAGTACACACATTGCATCCATTTGTTTTCCTAGTTGTTGATTCACAGCTGATTCAATTTGTTTACCACTTCTCTGAAATTGTGTGTGATTTCTTTGATAGAAAAAATCAACATGGTTACATGGTTATATCTGCATCTATACTTCCTCTGGCTATTGCAAATTCAATTTGCTAAAGGCAAGTGTATCAAACTCACTTTCATGGAGGGCCACACCAGCCTTATGGTTGTCCTCAAAATGCTGTTGAATTAATTGGATGGAGAATATGGATACAGATGGCCAACTATAATTTCTTTACATAATGGTCAGAGAGCTCTTTAGTTTCTACCCAGCTTTGGGTTTCCAGATGTAACTGAATGACAAGTCTGATCATTTTTTTTATTATCTATCATGTGGACTGGGAAACTTTTACTGGTTGTTGATGTTGGTTGATGTATTTTATGATGTTTTTACACTGCTGTTTTTAATTATTTTAATTAGATTGTTTATGTGTTATTATGTTTTTAATTGTGTTTTAGCTTGTAATCATTGGGTTTGGTCCCCAAGTAAGCTGCCCCGACTCCCTTAGGGGAGATGGTGGCAGGATATAAAAATAAAGTTGTTGTTGTTGTTGTTATTTTGATTCTGAGGATAGGGAAAAGTTAAAGAACATTTTTAACATCAGACATCCTATCTACAAGCTTTGTATCTAAATTTAAATCCCACTCTCATGATTAAACAGAACAAACCACAGCCTACCATATGTTATTGTATCACAACTCCCATCAGTCATGATATCTAATGATGAGGATTTTTAGTCTAGCATCTGGAAGGCCACACAAAATGACATGGTGGGCCAGATTCGACCCACAGACCTTGAGTTTGACACATGTATACTAAAGCTAGGAGCCCCCGGTCGCACAGTGTGTTAAAGCGCTGAGCTGCTGAACTTGCAGACCAAAAGGTCACAGGTTCAAATCCAGGGAGCGGGGTGAGCACCCGCTGTTAGCTCCAGCTTCTGCCAACCTAGCAGTCCGAAAACATGCCAATGTGAGTAGATCAATAGGTACCGCGCCGGCGGGAAGGTAATGGCGCTCCATGCAGTCATGCTGGCCACATGACCTTGGAGGTGTCTACAGACAACGCCGGCTCTTCGGCTTAGAAATGGAGATGAGCACCAACCTCCAGAGTCAGACATGACTGGACTTAACGTCTGGGGAAACCTTTACTTTTTACTATACTAAAGCTTCATTTCAAAACTAAGAATTACAGGCTGTTTTGATACAATATCCAAAAAGGTTCCATATAAAGAAAAAGAAGCGTGTGGAATGTGTGGTGCTTTAAGAGTGAATTAAATTCTAAATTACATCTGGGCAAATGTGGTCTTTTATATTGTCTTAAAGTACTGTATATCATAATCTAATGATGGACTCTATAAGCAAAACACTTCTGGTAGATCTCAAGTGTCACTCTGTTCCAAACAGTGTAAGTCGCTGCTAAAATAAATGCAGCATTAAAACACAGTGCCGGCCACATGACCTTGGAGGTGTCTATGGACAACGTCGGCTCTTCAGCTTAGAAATGGAAATGAGCACCAGTCAGACACGACTGGACTTAACGTCAGGGGAAACCTTTATCTTTACCTAAAACACAATGAATGCTTTGAAGTGATTTATTCTCTTTTTTCAGCATGTGATAAAAATGTGTTTGTACGAATATTACTTTTGCTTTAAATTGGCATGTCAGATTTGCATAACCATACAGACACATGCATTGGGATAGAGTGCAGTACAATAGGGTGCTGTTACCTCTACAATCTGCTACTCATAAACAGTTTATTAATTCATAATAAATTCATGCACTCCTACTTCAACATTATCAGGTAGAGTATGTTGACAATGAGAACAGCATAGCTGAAACAATTAAAAAAACTGTAAACATTCCTACAGGTTCACTCTATAAAACCCATGTGGGGGAAAATCTTAGACTAGAAATGCATTATTTGACTGAAGGCACTGAGGAAAGAAAGAATATTATTTTTATTAAGTCTTGTTCCTTGAGGCATAATTCATAAATGAATTCATTTCCCCTCCTTTTTTTACTTATGTGATTGGATTGTTGAGGTGACATCGACTCGAAGCAATCTTTTGATTTCTCTTCCCAGTGGGAAGAGCCATTTCAACCCAGTCACCTTAGATGTGTCAAGTCAAATGCTTCTGAGCTATGTAGCCGAGCTCCATGTCAACTCTATCCTTGAAAAATGGACCCGAGGGAAAGCAAACCTATCACCAGCTTTCTTGTTCTACTGTAAAAACAATCATGACTGTATAATAGGGGTGACATTGACCAACAGCCTCTTTTTTTTCCCCTTACCCCAAAGCTAAAATCTTACTGGCGAAAGAGCTGCCTTGTTTTTTGATCTTTGCAGAATCTTAATGATCTGAGTATTTTATTTATTTATTTTGTGTGAAATAAATTTGAGACGTCCTACATTAAAGGGGAACTAAGAGAATTTGGAGCAAATATACAAGACAAGGTTATTCAAAGGGGAGAACTGTAGCTGCAGGATAAACTGACTTTTATTTTCCCTTGAAGCGGTGAGACTAATCGCCAGGTGCCCTATGTGTGTTCAACATTACTGAAGAATGGCATATTCATTTACCTGTGTCTAGATCTAAGCTCTTTGTCCAATGTGAAGTAATCAAGTGGTGGATAATGAAGTTAAGCAAATGTGAATAGACATTTAGAAGTATAATATAAATTCTGGTTCCTGCCTGAAGGTTCCTTAGAATTAAGTGATATTGGCCTTATTATGAGTGAATTTGGACACATAGAATGTAATACACACACACACACACACACACACACACACACACACTAGCTGTGCCCGGCCACACGTTGCTGTGGCGAAGTATGGTGGTATGAGAAATAAAGTATTGAGGAATTGGTGGTAGTTAAGGTAAAAGGTAAAGGGTTTCCCCTGGCATTAAGTCCATTATAAATGGGTTATATAGCTGTGTGGAAGGGCCTTGAGTCTACACTGCCATATAATCCAGGGCAAATTAGATAATCTGTGGAAGAGGCCTAAGTGAGGGCTAACTCGGCCTGTCCCCTGGGCTGAGTGGGTTGCTAGGAGACCAAGTGGGCAGAGATTAGTCCTCTAACTGGTAGCAACTGGTTAAAAACAATTATTCCTTTCCCTCTAATTAGGACTTTTCTTTTCTTTTCTTTTTGTTGTATTAACCTAGAGGTTGTGTTGTCAAATTTCAAGGTTGGGGGGCCTGTAGTTTTGTTGTTTTGTTGGTTGCCGTGATGCCATCACACACACACACACACACACACACACACACACACACACACACACACACACATATATATATATATATATATATATATATATATATATATATATATCTAAATCCATAATAAAAGTGAAAACCCGTATGTGTGTATGTGGCACAGGTGTCCGCTCACACAGACAGCCTCCGGCCTCCACAAACAGGCTACACTTCCCACTTTGGAGAAACCAGCAACTCACTCCTTTGCACTAACATTACGGTTACAGCGAGCACCATGAACATGCAGCCCAGCCCCTGCCAATGTCCTTCCCAAACACTACAGCCCACCACCCAATGAATGCTTTCATTTGGGGACCATTTCATCCTACATTTTGCTTTTTCTTCCACCACAGGCAGGCATCCCAGGGTTCTCCATTTCTGTGGAATTTGCAACTACATTTACTGGAAGAGTTTGGGGGATTGACGCCACATGGCGGAAGTTGTAGTTCACCCCGCACCAAGTCAGAGCACTGTGACCCCGACTGGGAATGTAGAGGAGTTATAGTTCACCTACACCCAGAACACTATGAACCCAAACAATGATGGGTCTGGACCAAACTGGCCATGCATTCCTGATATGCCCAGATTTCAATACTGGGGGGTTTGGAGGGGAATTACCCTGCACATTTGGAAGTCGTAGCTGCTGCGATTTATAGTTCACCTGCAATGAATGAGCATTCCGAACCCCACCGATGATATACCAGGAACAAACTTGGCACACAGAGCCCCCATAACCAATAGAACATATTGGACAAGTTTGGGGAAAAGGGAGTTATAGTTCACCTACATCCAGAGAAACAGTGACTCCCACCGACAATGGACCAGGACCAGACTTCGCACAGAGAATCCTCATGACCAACTGAACATACTGCAGGGGTTTTTGGGAATGGGCCTTTATTTTGGAAGTTGTAGTTCACCTGCACCCAAAGACCACTGAACCCAGCCAATGACAGATCTGGACCAAACTTGGCACACAGACTGAACATTGCCTGCTGTGGATACTGACAGATGTTTTGGGCCAATTATCCCAGGACTCTGGGAGTTGTAGTCATTCACCCCCATCCAGAGAGTACTTCACCCAGGCGATGACCAGCCAACCACAGATCTGGACCACACTTGGTATACAGGCCCCAAAATGGCCAACTTTTCATACAGGCTGGGTTTGGGGAGGATTGACCCACCATTCTGGGAATTGTAGTTCACCCACTCCAAACAGAATACATAACATTGAAAGACACATAATACCATTCTCAAATGACCCGGGCACCGCCGGGTCCCCAAGCTAGCATATATATATTTGTGTGTGTGTGTGTGTATCCTTTTGGTATATGTACAAAGCATCTGTGAAACAAATGTTTTTGGTTTGGATTTTTTTTATTATGTGCATATATTAAAAGAAAGGTTTTCCAAAATCTGAACAAAATTTGAAATCTGAAACACTATTGGTATTACGCATTTTGAATAAATTGTCTGTGAGCAGATCAATAGGTACCGCTTCGGCGGGAAGGTAACGGCGCTCCATGCAGTCATGCCGGCCACATGACCTTGGAGGTGTCTACGGACAACGCCGGCTCTTCGGCTTAGAAATGGAGATGAGCACCAACCCCCAGAGTCAGACATGACTGGCCTTAACATCAGGGAAAACCTTTACCTTTACCTGTCTACATAGCTAGCATGACAAGCCAAGAAACATGTTAGAATATTACCTTTGTTGTAGAGCTGGTTTTTTATATACATTTAGTTACATGAGACTCTACTGACACAATGAAGTGTAACAGGCTGACCTACGTGGCATGCATCAGGATCCAGTGTCTTACCTAAAGTAGCAAGGATATAGTAATGTTTTCTATCCTGCTGGCCTTGGAAACATTTTTGAAAATTACACTTGGGTTTTCAGGACCTGCCACTGGTTTTCCTGAGACAAGTTGTAAGTGCTATAGTTATAACTTCAATGAATCCTGTTAATTTTTAGAAACATTTCATTTCAATGTAATAATAATAATAATAATAATAATAATAATAATAATAATAATAATATAAAAACTTTATTTATACCCCGCCACCATCTCCCCATGGGGACTCGGGGCGGCTTACATGGGGCAGAGGCCCAAACAACACAAAGACAAAATATAAGCAACATAATACAATCACAATATAAAACAGATAAAACAGTAATGCAATATATCAATTAAAACAACAATACAGGATAAAAAAATTACATTAAAAACACATAAAAGGCAATGTACATCCTTTGCTCTTTGCATTCCAACATTATTAGGTAGCGGGGCATTTTAAAGATTTCCTTTACCCATACAAATTAATGGCATTTATGCAGTTTATCATTTGCAGACATATTAAGTTCTAGCATTGGTTCTGTTACATAATTTCTCTCCTAAAAACATTCATCAGGATTTTTCCTCGTCATAGGATGTTTTCATTCTATACAGTATTATAAAAATATGGATTTTATATGATAGTTTTGTTGTTTTCAATTGAGATCTTGGTTACTTGCTTTCATTGGCACTTTTCATTGTCAACATTTTCTTTCTTTTAGTGGTGAGCTAAATTTTCCTAGGTGAGGCCCCACCTACACTGCCATATAAAATCCAGATTATCTGCTTTGAAGTTGATAATATGGCAGTGTAGAGTTATATAATACAGTTCAAAGCAGATAATGTGGATTATCTGCTTTGATAATATGGATTATATGGCAGTGTAGATCCAGCCTGAGCCTGACACAGTGTAGACTAATATAATCCAGTTCAAAGCAGATAAACTGGGATCAGATCCTGGGTTATTGAGTAGCATAGAATTATTATTTCCTGCTGTATTTCATTCTACTGGTTAGTTCCAGCTTTATTATCCCCTGCTGCTCTCTATCCAGATTTAATATCATTTATAAGTTTGTATCTGAGCCATGCTGGCTTTAGCTTACATTTCCTCTCTCAATATCTATTTCCAGGTGGTTGGGTCAAGCAGAGTAGAACCATGCAATTCTATGTTAACATTATATGATGTCAGATTGTTGGAAAATGGGATTTTAACATGTTTCCTGTGTCAAAAATTAATAAGTATGGAGTTTAGATTAGTATTACCTCTAGGTTGCATATGCATGGAGACATTGACATTAGGAGAATTTAAAGATGTGAACTTCACTCTCTACTTTAAAATAGTACAGTTCCAGAATACTGCATGCTTGCCAATTCACCCACAAGATGACCCCAGAACTGGATGGGGCCTCTCTTTAAAGAGCAGGATGCTATTTCTTGACCGTTCATCCAGGCTTCTGAAAGATATCTAGAAGTTCATAACAGATTCGAAAACTCCTTAGAAAGTGTGTGTGCATGTATGTGTTCTGCAATTGGAGATTAAGATGACCAAGTGCCTACCAATTGGCCCCACTTTCCAAGTTCCGGACTCTCCAAGATCACCTTTGAGATCCCATGAAAAGATATATGTAAATGACAGACAAATCTATAGGGATGAATATTTGATGTTATCATATAAAAGGGGGATAATATAATAATAATAATAATAATAATAATAATAATAATAATAATAATAAATTTATTCTTATATCCCGCCCCATCTCCCCGAGGGGACTCGGGGCGGCTCACAGCAATAGTAAAAACAGTGACAATTACACATTGTAAAATCAAACATGAAAAACAATCATACAATCAAAACATACATCACATGTTAAAAACAAGGAGGTAAAAATATAAATATTTGAAAAAGGAACCTACAAACAAGACTTAAAGCCCTAAATACTATACTGGGAAAAGAAGATAGATACAACATGCTCAGAATTCATGCCCTGGTAACACTCCAGGAAGGGCTGTGACAACATGGGAACCCATCAAGGATAAGGTAATGCAACACATCATTCTGTGTAACTGCCAGGAAATATATGATGTTATGAAATACGTTATGTATGGTTTAAGTGAGAAAGGTGTATGAATGCGGCCTAACTGGTCTGAAGATACCATCCTAAGGAATAAGGTCTGGAAAACTACAATTCATGGACTTGCTGATGAGACCTGTGACAAATGATTAACTGTTGTAATTGCTGACTTGATGAACTCTTGGTTGAAAACCAACTTGTTTAGATTGCGAAAGGCAATGGTTCTTATAAGTAAGGAAATCAACATGGTGGCTCCTTACGTTTGTCAACATTATTAAGGAAACAAACAAGGCTCCTTGAAGGAAAGCTAATTAAGCAATGTATACATCTGTCCAGGAACTGATGGAATCAATGGGTTTTAGCTGTCTGTCAGTAATTTACAACTTTCAGAACCAAATCAATAGAAAATACTACATAAAGGACCCTTTTCTCTCAGGAAAAGTGTATCAGACCAGCTGAACACCACTATGAACAGGCATCTCCTCTCAAGAAACTGATCAACTTCAATAAGAAGGATGGTAAGAATGCTTGATGAATGAATGAATGATGAATGAATGTTAGATTATATGTGTAAATGTTGATGCAATATCCCCTTTTGTCTATGTAACCAATATAACTATTATAGAACCCAATACAGGAGTCTGTGTCTGCTTCTTTCTCTGAAAGTACGTAATACAACCTGTCTCACTGAAAGCAGAATAAAAGAATCTTTTAAAAGTACTTATGACATAACAAGAATGATACTTCAGCTGGACAGTGAACTGTTTCAAAAGCCATGTCTCAAAAGCCTTGGTGTCTTTCTCATCTAGTGAATACAAGGAACCAGCTCTCTGGCCCTGGTAGTAGTCAGATAGGAATGTGAGTGACAATAGTAGTATGAATGGAACAAGTACTGTAGCATGCACTAATTGGCTCTGTGCATTTTGCAGTGAAAGCTGGCTTTCGCAGTCTAAATAAAGTACCTTCAGACCAATAAGAGTAACAGCCCACAAGAGAACTTGACAAATTCATGAGCCCTTCACACTGCTGTCAAAGACTTCTTTGGATTTTCTTCCATTTTTCTAAAATGTTTTCTAGTTGGCATTTAGTCAACATTAGTCTTCATTATATTTCCAAGTGTTGACACCAAATCAAAGCCGCTGTCATCAATGCATCACTTAAAAGAATATATGGCTCCATAAAGCTCATCTTATTGTTCCTCAAGGTGAACATAAATTTCATAAAGCAGCTATTGTTGCAACTTTTGGTTCAGAACTGAGATAAAGTCTTCCTAGCACCTTGTATCTCAACCATGTCATTCAATTGTAATGCCAATAATCCATTTTTAAAGTATACTTAATGGTAAAAAAAATCATATAATACATTCATTCAGTAGAAGAATCCTGTATAAAACCAGTACAGGGAAAACTAGCAAAAATAAGAATTTTTCAAATCAGTTTTGGAAAACCATGTTATTTTTCACTTGCTCTCAAAAATTCTTTATACTTTAAATTAGAACCTTTTGGTAGAAACAGATATTGTATTATATATGTTTTGATTATAGTGTGCTATATCTTCCATATGTTGTATATATGTTTTCATACAATCCCACTTACAGTAGAGTCTCACTTATCCAACACTCACTTATCCAAGTTTCTGGATTATCCAAGCCATTTTTGTAGTCAATGTTTTCAATATATCATGATATTTTGGTGCTAAATTCGTAAATACAGTAATTACATCATAACATTACTGCATATTGAACGGCTTTTTCTGTCAAATTTGTTGTATAACATGATGTTTTGGTGCTTAATTTGTAAAATCATAACCTAATTTGATGTTTAATAGGCTTTTCCTTAATCCTTCCTTATTATCCAAGATATTTGCTTGTCCAAGCTTCTGCCGGCCCGTTTAGCTTGGGTAAGTGAGACTCTACTGTATTTAAAAATGGAAAAAAATTTTTTGCAGTTGTGGAGCTTTATATGATCATATGTCATTAACTGCTAGATTTAAACTACTCAGAAAGATCATATCTCACATAAAAAAGCGAAATGTCAAATGAAAAATAACAACAATTGGAAATCTAATTGAACATACAAAGAAAGGGCTCAGGAAACACCCTGAGCCTAAAGTAATGGGGAAAAGTAGGCTTCCTTTACAAATCCATTGGAAATTTGTCCTCATGAGCAGTGTTTTTTTTATCCAGAATGGGATGAAAAATAAACAACTCTGACACTTGCATTTTTATTTTTTTATTTTATACACTATCAAGCGGTAAATTAAAAAGGCACATCCCAAAACAATAAAAGAAATAAAAGAATAATATGGCTTCCCCCCATTACAATATGAAGTTATTAAGATATTAAGTAATATCAAGAGCCCCTGGTGATGCAGCGGATTAAACCGCTGAGCTGCTGAACTTTCTGACTGAAAGATTGGTGGTTCAAATCCATGGAGCGGAATGAGCTCCCACTGTTAACCCCAGTTTCTGTCAACCTAGCAGTTCGAAAACAGTTCCTCTGGCGGGAAGGTAATGGCACTCTATGCAGTCATGACCTTGGAGGTGTCTATGGACAATGCTGGCTCTTTGGCTTAGAAATGGAGATGAGCACCAACCTACAGTCTCAGACACACCTAGGCTTAATGTGAGGGGAAAACCTTTACCTTTACCTAACATCAAGATATGCCTCAAATAAAAATTGGTCAATTATCTAAAATTTATAATGACATATTAAAATTGTATCCCTTAAACAAAGGCAAAATCCTGTTAGTTTCCTCTTGGGATGTGTCTCCCCGCCTATCTATCTGTTCAGTCTGTGGATAGTAGAATCTGTGGATATGGATACAGATGGATGTCAATTTTGAATGGCTATTTTCTTAACAATGAGACAACTCTAGTAGACAAGAAAATGAAGAGCAAATTCAGCTTTATTTAGGATAAGGAGGGTTTAAAAATTATTCCCACCACCACTATTTGATCTTCCTGCATATTATACTTCAGAGTCAACCTCTCGTTTTAAATTTAAATACTCTCATTTGCAGAGAATTCAAAACCTTGTTCCTTTGATTTTTTTTTTACTTTTCACAACTATGACAAATGAAAAGAAAGAAGCTCTCAAGAAAATTAACATACAGACATTGCAGGGTGCTTTAATAGGTGATTTGTTCACATCTAATGCTGTCAAAGATAACTTGGTGTAAACAGAAAACCTGTAATTTCATTTGAATTGTAACAGAAACTTAACTCATCCCTCATAGTATATCGACACCATAAACCAGTCATTTTAGTATCCACGAATTGCTGCTCTTTATGTTTATCTCACATTGGAAAAGATCACCAGTATAAATTTGGCATTATTTTTTGCCAATAAAAACAGCATGCTTACATTTTTGCAGTCATGCTTTTTTATTCTTGTGAAGTGTTTAAGGTGAGTTCAGACTAATAATGCATCTAGCCTTGTTGAGATCCAAAGACATTTGAGAAAAAGGGGGGAGTCTTGGATAAACATTTTAGTTTGAACCAAATGGGACCATTTGTCATTCCTAGTTTTCTTTTTATTACTCTGAATATTTGAATAAAAGCAAAATTTGTTTTCTAAAGAGCTCTGCTGCTGGTGCTATTACAGCCCTACTCACAAATCATAAAATCTTCTTGCAACATCACAGTAGGCCAAAAGGAAAATGACTACAGTTCCAAAAAAAAAATGATTACTTTCGTTGTAATGTTGTAAACAGTAGCAGATGCTATATGAAACAAAGTTTTGCTTCCATAGCATGGTCTTACTACTTAGAAGAAGCAAGAAGAATAAATTATCTTCCCTGGGATTTTTCTGTATTGCCTTCTACAGTTTGAATTACACATCTTAAGTATCTTTCATTGTAAAACCTAATTAATTTCCCCTTTTATACTTGCAAAAGCTAATAGCTAATCGCATAATTAGATAATATCAGAGCAAACAACCTTACAGAAGCATTGACACTAAAACTCATTGATATTAGTAATGCTGTTGAGTTGAGTTGGGTGTTATATTCCTACATAAATGAACCCCCCCCTCCACACATACACATAATAGCTTTTGAAGCAGCTGTGTTTTACTGACCTGAGAAAAGGAATGAGAACATTCATATCTTTAAAAAGTATGCTTTCTGGGTGTGTCTTTGTTCTAATCTGAATGAGAACCTATGATTTTCCTGACCTTGGCTCCCATTCCAGACATTTTCCTTCTCTTTCCCTGTGTATATTTTTGATTCTCAAAAGCATTCTTAAGAGGCACCACAAGCGATCAGATGTTCCAGCACCCATTTGTACTAAGCACAGCAATATCAAAAGCAAATGATTGGCTTTGTCTTATGTGTGCATAGTAACATTTTCATCTCCTCAGATGATGATGATAATAATAATAATAATAATAATTATTATTATTATTATTATTATTATTATTATTATTATTATTATTTTATTTTTGTACCCCACCACCATCTCCCCAGAGGGACTCGGGGCGGCTTACAGATATAAAACCAGCATACAGTAATATCAAATACAAAAACACACAAATAAATTTAAAAGGCATTAAAAAATCACAATCATTATAAAACACATGAAAAACACAGCAATAAAAACATAAAATGAGCTGGGCAAAGTGCACTGAGTGGAACTTGTAAACAAGAAGGAAGTTAAGGTGCTACAAGGTCATGGGAAGAGCCTTAAACTGGGGTGAACTCTGAGGCTATGTCAAGGAGTTAACCAGCAGGTACAACTGGTCAGAAGAAACCGCTAGTACAAGGGTTTAGCATACAGTGGGCGGTACTTCTTCAAAGGCCTGTTTGAAGATCCAGGTTTTCAGGCTCTTCCTGAACACTTCCAAGGTGGCAGCTTGCCTAATTTCCCTGGGGAGCACGTTCCAGAGCCGGGGGGCCGCCATGGAGAAGACCCTCTCTCTCATCCCCACCAACCGCACTTGTGACGGAGGCGGAAGCGAGAGGAGGGCCTCCCCCAACAAACGAAGAGATCATGCGGGTTCATAGGGGGAGATGCGGTCAGAAAGGTAAGTGGGTCCCAAACCGGGATCTTCTGAGAGCCCTTCTACACTGCCATATAATTCAGATTATCAAAGTAGATAATCTACATTAACTGCTTTGAACTTGATTATATGAGTCTACAAGTAATCCAGTTCAAATCAGATAATCTGGATTTTATCTGGCAGTGTAGAAGGGATCTAAAGGAGCTTCCACACCACAGTTAAACATGTGCTGTATTCATTATGGATTCACTATGGATGGTAAAAATAAAAAATATTTGAAGAAATTATCAAAAACCATGTTTGTGAATGTCAAGAAATTCTGATGAGAATAATCTTGGACAGATGATAATCTCTGCAATTGAAGATTTTGTGCAGATAACAGAAGTTTTCTGTGTGGAAAGCAGACTTTTGTGAATAAAAAATAATTATTTCAACAAAAATGCATTTCTGTATATGGCAGAGTTGTTTCCGTGCAGAAAATAATATTAATATATTAATTTTGCATCAAATAGGTCCTGAACTGCAAATAAGCTTCTAAAACTGGTTTTCAAATTCACAAAGGAAATACAATTGCTAAAATTATTCATTGCTTCATCTGACAAGAAAAGTAGTGAATAATTGCATCCCTAGCTAGCATCATGTATACACTAGCTTTGCATATGAGCCAGTCCCCTGTGTATCTTTATCTGTCAAGACCATAACTGATTTTGTGCCACTTTTTTTCTTTAAAAAGTAAAGACCAGATTTAAGACTGAAAATTATCTTGTCTCCCTCTTTCAACCAATCTGCATTTTCGCTCTGTTCAATTACGAAGGGATGTTATTGATGGGCTAATACTGGGAATATTGAAAACCTCTTTTTATTTATATATGCAATAATTCTAGAATTGATTGTGAGAAGCTGGCAGGGAAAATAAACATTCCTAATTACCAAGAGGAAAACAATCTCATCAGGCAAGCCACAATTCTGTTCAAAACATTTATTCTCAGTTCCCCAGTGCAAAGCTGTGTTCAACCAAACTGCCAACATATTTTTTAAATATGTATATATCATTCTATCGGATAAGAGGTAGTCCTGCGAGTGATAGAAAAGAGTAATATAATGCAGTTGGGAAAGGAAAATTAATTTGAACAATTCTTGCCTATAATTTTTCCTTTCCTTAGCTTCACTACTATTAGAAGGCCTGTGGCAAAAGGAAACACTCCATCTGTTAACTTTCAGCAGATAATATCATTACAGCCTCTCAAACAAGGTTAGTTCATGGTGCACAGGTTGGGTGGGAGGTATATGTGTGTGAGCAAAATAATAAAACAACAGCATTTTAAGCAGTGTTTAAAGTATTCTAGAAATACAGATACCAAGCAGATAGCATGTTATAGGTGGGGAGGGTGACAAAGAGACTGAGAAAGAACCAAAGAATAGATGATCAAAGTGAAACGTTTATGAATCATGCATAGGATTCTAAGCTTATACATTCAAGTTAGGTGAATGGGGCTGGGAGGAAGTTTTAAAAAACTCACTATGTCTTTTATAAAGGCATAATATCAATTTCTACTCCAGGATCATTGGCCTACATTTTATTAGTAGTCCTGACTAAACTAGACCAACTTGATCCATGGGATTTATGTATGTGTGGACTCATTCATCAATTAATTTAGTGGGTCTACTCTCATTGGGATTCATCAACAGGACAATGTCTGCAGAAGGAACTGATATTTTACAATACTTCTTCTCTTTAAATAAGGGATATGCTAAGTCCCTTTCACCTCACTCTTGGAAATTCTATTAGCCTGCAGAAAATTTTACCCAGAGGTGTTCTTTTTCCCCATTCTTCTTAAAATACACAAATATAGCAGCCCCATTGCTGAAAATGAGGAGGAATGGACAGAACAAAGGAACTGAGATCTGACATGCTGCTTAAACCATTTATGTGTTTTGCACTCAAGTTTTCACTCACAAGCATATGGAAGTCTCATAGGAAACTACACAGAAAGTATGTGACTTCCCTTGAAAATCTTTAGAAGTTTCACTTAGGAGCAACTTTCTGATCCACTTTGGATTTCACTTTAGGCAAAATCCATTGACTGCCTAGGTATGTGCACAATTCCTCTCTCTGGAGAATTTTTGCTCAGCTTATTGAAATTTTTCTTTAAGCTTCTTTGCAATTGCCAAGTTTTCCCCCAATGCTGCTATAGGTTAAAGTTGTTCAGTAAGTCTTCATACAAACACTAAAAGGGGCTTCATATTTTATTTGTTATGTAAATTGCATGAAAGAAACATACCATGGTAGTATCACAGCAGTTTTATGTCTAAACTAACTGCTGCCCAACCAATTGAATAAAACCACACAGAGATATGGATTGAAGAAAATGATAACTTTATGTAATTGCTACCTTTTAAAGTTTTCAACTTGTTTTGTAACTGAACCAAGGGCTAAGCAACCTGATGACAGAAGAACCTGGGTGTTGCAGACAGCTTGGAAACCATGGATGAGGAGATGCTGGTCGAAGGCTCAGCAGTAGAGCTGGAGCCCAGCAATGCCTAGCAGCTCCCTCAGCCAAGCTCTGAAACAACATCCATGGAAGGTGCTACTCATGTAAAACATGATGTTTTGGTGCCTAATTTGTAAAATGTTAATGTAATTTGATGTTTAATAGGCTTTTCCTTAATCCCTCCTTATTATCCAACATTTTAGCTTATCCAAGGCTTTTATTTTTCAGTGATTAGGTTTTTTTGGGGGGGGGCAAAATTCTGTTCACCTACACTTGAAAAATACCTAGGGCCGGCTCTGGAGCTACTACTCCTTTCCCTCTTAGCAGGCTCATGAAAAATTAACTCTTCCAGCTTTCATAGACCTCTAAAATAATAGAGGACTCAGGGCCCTTCCACATATGCATTATAACTCAGGTTAAAGCAGGTTAAAAGGGGGTGGCTAAACGATGTTTAGCCAAAATTCAGGAGGAATCGGGTTAAAGGCTGGAAAACACATTTAAAGTTTAAAGTTGCCCTTTAAACCCTGTTCTACTCTAAAAACATGCATTTTTCCATGCCCGTGTATCCCTGTAAGCATGGGAAAATGTGTTTTCCTTCCTTCCCCCCTGCCTGGACTCCCTCCCTGGCTCCCATTTCTCTCACACCTTATCAGAGCCTTCATCAGATGTAGGCCCGAAGCCTTTGCCTCTCTTTCCCCAACAGAGGCCCTTGGATGATAAACTCCCCCTCCCCTACCCCTCGCCTTTAGCAAGAGAGGAGGGAGGAGTGAGAAAGGCTTTAGGCCTTGTCAGAGTGGAGTCTTCTTCCAGTAAGTGCTGGGGAAAATGGGGGTAAGGGAGGAGGAGGCTGGCATTGCCCATGCAGACCCCTGCTGATCTCGAATCTACAGGGGTATGTGGACACTACCTGCCTCTGCAAAACCATGGGGTTTAGGCCAGCTGCGTGACCACCATCCCAAGAAGAAGTGGGATTAAAAATGCCCATTTCCCTTGGAATTTTTTTACCTGTCTGGAAGTGCCTTCAGCTGCACAGGGCATTTATTTATTTTGTGTCAAAAGCATTGTACATTTCAAATAATGGAAATTAAAAAAAAAAAGGAAATCACAAGCAACTAAATAGTTTTGGACCAAAAGCGGGCAACAGCAACCGCATTGTTTGTAGCTTTAAACAACTCCTCCTCCGTACATGAGGCAGGGCATTGTGGGCAAGCATACATATGCTGAGTTGTTTGTTCAGCTCCACAGTCACACAAGGTGGAGGATTCCTCCAGGTAGTGCCACCTTGCCAAGTTGTCTTTTGATCTGCCCACTCCGCTTATGAGTCTGTTCAGGGACTTCCAAGTGGCCCATTCTTGGTTTGCCCCTGGAGGAAGACCCTCATGGGGGGCCATCCAGTTAGAATTGCCAGGTTTAGCTGCCCAGAGGGACACCCTTGCTGCTGCTGGAGGAACATCAAGAGGAGTGGTGGTTCTCATGAAGCCCTTCCTTGATTTGAGTCTGGTGGGAGGAGGGTGATAGCCATGCAATGGGTGGCTTTCACAATGTTCGACCTTTTTTCTCTCACCAATTAGCAGCAACTTCCCGTCGCACGTCAGGAGGGGCAATGCCAGCTAACTTGTAGAGTTTATCAACAGGTGTAGGTTTAAGGCATCCCGTGATGATTCTGCATGTTTCATTCAGTGCTATGTCCACCTGCTTTGCATGGGCAGACTTTTGCCAGACAGGACAGGCATACTCTGCAGTTGAGAAAGACAAGGCCAGGGCTGATGTTCTTACTACTTGCGGGTCTGCACCCCATGCGCTGCCAGTCAGTTTCCGCAGGATGTTATTGCGTGCAGCTACTTTGTGCTTGGTGTTCATGCAGTGTTTCCTATATGTTAGTGTTCGATCTAAGGTGACACCAAGGTATTTAGGATGGAAACAGTGTTCAAGCTCTTGGCCTTCCCAAGTAACTCTCAGTTTCCTGTTGGCTTCGCGGTTACGTAGGTGGAAAGCCAGTTGCATTCCAAAAAATTTTGGTCTTCTCATTGTGATGTCTCTGTGTGTTTCCTGTATACATAGAATGTCACACGAGATGTCCTCAGACATTTTGGCTAATAGTTCTTCCTTAGCAAGTGACAAACCTTCTATATTAATAGACATAATCGTTAGCAATGGTCTTGATAAAGACCTTTGGTATTCATCCAATGCTTTTGGGTTTGGAAAGATCGGCCACTTACAAGAAACGTTGCCCAGGGGACGCCCAACTGAATTCACTCAATCTTCGGGGAGGCTCTTTCCGTGTCCCTCAGGGCATTAGCTAAGTAGAGAGCATCTGTGAACATCTCTGAACTTAAGATTTAAGGAACTGAAAGATTGGTACCTGTTTGCTGGCTGCAGCATCTGTTCTAGAAGCTATGACTCCAGACTCTTGCTATCTCCTGTTTCCTGAACCCTTGGCTTATCCCGGGCCTTGCTTAAGGACTCTGCTTCCACCTTGTACTCTGGATTCTCTAGTAATTGGTTCACGACCTTGTAATGGACATTTGGATTCTTTCTTGTGTTATTCTGTTAATGTTTGCCTCTCTGTTGTATTATAAACTTGATCTTGGACTGTCAATGTATGCTCTGCTGACCAAGGCTTTGACACTGAGGAAAGTTGTCTTTTCCGGACTACCTCCTCAGATTACCCTGGGATAAAACAGCAGAGCCTGAGAGGAACCTCGGTTGTTTATCAGAGGTGCTTTCAGGCTGATCTCCTTTCATGAAGGCTAACCGTGGGGTGATTACCTTCATGCCACAACCTTTGAAGAGGGTATAAACCCTGAGACTAGCCCCAAGGACAGTCTGCCCCCCTCCCCCCTCCCTATCCCAGATTCTGTTCCTATACCAAATAGGTGCTTAAGTGTGATGACCCATGGGCCTTGTAGTCCTGCTCAGGACATTGTAATTCCTGATGAAGATGAAAACTTGGGTTTTTTACCTTCCCAGTCTGAACTGGATTCCTCTCAGCCAGATCTTTCCCAGGCAGATCTGGGAACCTTGCACCTGCAAGAAAGTTGTCTCCCAGAAGTATGTCAAACAAGCCCAGAGCCTACTTCTCCCGTATTCTTGCGCCGGGAGTTTTGTAAACAACAGAGAAGTTTGGATTCAGCTTCGCGCAGGAGTGCGAGGATTGCAGCTAAGAATGTGGCCAATTAAGACTGCTTCTCGTGAGAATCTTTGGGGAGTCTCACATCTGGTCTCAGAGTTAGCTTTCGGTTCTGATTCCCAGAGAACTGCTTCGGCGGGAAAGCTAGACTCTATTTAGGTGTTTTACCCGCGTAGTAACTTCGCGGAGTCAATTCGTCAGCCTACGGAGCGAGTTGTGTCTGGACAGCGCGCTCCGATTCAAGCCTCGCTCCTGCTCAAGCCTTGCCTAGCTATCCAGCCTTCGCCTTGCTTCCCAGCCTTTGTTTATCTACGGACTTTGCCTTGTTTCCCAGGATCAATCCTTGCCTTGTTCCACGGATTTATCAAGTTATTCCACGGACCTTGTTCTTGTTCTTAGTTACCTTGTTCCACGTTCAAGCCTTGTTTCAAGTATCAAGTTATTTCCTAGCCTCGCTCAAGTTTCATGGACTAAAGGACCTTGTCATCTCCCCTCACTTTGCCTGGCAAAGTGAGTGTTTCGGTTATTGGATTACAACTTTGGACCTTAATATTTCTTATTGGACATTGCTTTTTTGGACTAATTCTGACCTTTCCTGAAAGGTCTAATTCTGAACTATTTTCTACACTTGTTTTCATTAACTTTATATATTCCTACAATAAAGATATTAGATAGATTCTGGCCTCTGTGTATGGTTATTGGTGCTCTGCAGCCTGGGTCGTGACAGTTTGACTCCGCCACCCTAAGCACCAATTAACCTCGGCCAGAATGTCTACCGGAGTCGTACCTGGGCCGAGCGGCCAGCCGATTACCTACACCATCGACAAGGAAGAGGTGGACCGAATCCGTGATAAGCTCAATGCACAGGATGGAGAAATAAGGGGTTTGAAGGAACGCGGTGTTCGTCTTCCGGCCATGGCGTTGCCAACCAAGTTTACTGGAGAAGCTTCTAAGGTTCATGTCTTCCGTCGCCAATGTCAAGCTTATCTGGAGGCCCGTGCTGCCGAGTTTCCCCAAGAAGACATCAAAGTGGCATGGGTTTACAGTCTTCTAGACGGGCCAGCGGCCAGCTGGGCGACGGCACTGTTCGACCAAGCCTCTCCACACCTAAGATCAGCGCAACACTTCTTGGACCACCTCAAGGAGACTTGGGGAATCGAGGACAATTTGGAGGCAGCCGGTCACAAACTCCGTCGCCTTTTCCAAGGAGACAGACCTATGTCTCAGTATATAGCCGAGTTCCGAGTGTTGGCCCACAACACCGGCTGGAACGATGTAGCCCTCAGGGGACAATTCCGGGAGGGTCTCAACATTGAAATGCTGGAAGAAATCTCCAAGGTGGATCCTCCCCAGACCCTCGAGGCACTCATTGATCAATGTTTACGGGCTGAAGTCATGATTGCCAACAGGAAACAGTGGGTTCGAGGCCAGGGCAGTAGAGCCGGGGCAAAACCCCCCGCTCCCGCCAGCGTTCAGCCACGTCCGGTGTGGAGACCCCCACCGCCAACCCCATACCCCAGAGGAGGCGAGGAGGTGCCGATGCAGTTGGGCAATGTGCGTCCCAGACTAGATGCCGCCGAGAAGGCCCGTCGTCAACGCTTAAACCTCTGCTGGTACTGCGGGAACGGGGGCCACTTCGCCAGAGAGTGCCCAGCCAAAGGGAAGCCTGCCGCCCGTCTTGCGGCGGCGTCCTCCACGGAGACGAAGGCGTCTGAGCCGACTGGCACACAGCCGGCGGGGGAAGCCAACGACCGGGTGTAGAGAGGCTCGCCAACCCGGTCAAAAAATCCATCCAAGAGCCGCCAACCGGGGTCCTGTTCCTTCTCGTGGTCACATTATGGTCAGCAAAAAGGGGACCCGTCATGATCCACGCCATGATAGACTCTGGAGCTACCAACAATTTCATCGATAGAGAGTATGCCGACTCTCTGGGATTACAATATCATGATTTCAAGAATGCCCGTGTGGTGCAAGCCATAGACGGCCGTCCCCTCAAGACGGGCCCCGTAAGTCAGTGGTCGGAACCCACCAGGATGTGGATAAGGGAACATATGGAAGAGATTTCCTTCTTTGTTACCGAGGTCCCCCATTTCCCTGTGATTTTGGGAATTCCATGGCTGACTCTCCACGACCCTAACATCTCCTGGTCCAACAGAGAACTGCAGTTTGCTTCACCGTACTGCCAAAACCATTGCCTCGTAGCCAAGGTATGCCATGCCACAGACACCGAGCCCATCATCACCTTGCCAAAGAAGTACTCCGAGTATTGGGATGTATTCAATGAGAAAGAAGCCGAAAAATTACCCCCACATAGACCTTATGACTGTGCCATTGACTTGGTGGAGGGGGCCCCGATCCCGCGAGGGCATCTCTACTCCCTGACTGAACCAGAGCAAGAAGCTCTCAGGGAATTCCTAGAGACAAACCTTCGCAAGGGATTCATCAGACCCTCTCAATCCCCAGCCGCCTCCCCAGTGATGTTTGTGAAGAAGAAGTCAGGGGAACTACGCTTGGTGGTGGACTACAGAGCATTGAACAATATCACCAAGCGGAACAGCTATCCCCTGCCCTTAATCTCGGATCTACTGGATCGGCTTCGAGGAGCCAAGGTTTACACCAAGCTGGATCTTCGGGGGGCTTACAACTTAGTTCGCATCAGGGAAGGGGACGAGTGGAAGACCGCCTTCCAGACCAAATTCGGATTATTTGAGTCCCGAGTTATGAATTTCGGTTTATGCGGAGCCCCCGCAACGTTCCAGCATTTTGTCAATGACATTTTTCAAGACTATCTAGACAGGTTCTTGATAATCTACCTGGACGATTTTTTGGTGTTTTCCAGATCACAATCAGAACATGAGAACCACGTCAAAATGGTGTTACAACGATTGCGGGATCATGGACTTTATGCCAAGCTGGAAAAATGCGCTTTTGATCTACAAGAGGTAGATTTCCTTGGTTACCGCATCTCGCCTCTAGGGCTTTCCATGGATCCAGCCAAAGTTTCAGCAGTATTGGAATGGCGGGCGCCAACTAACAAGAAAGAGGTGCAGCGTTTCTTGGGGTTCGCGAACTACTACCGCAAGTTCATTCCAGATTTTGCCCGCTGGTCCGACCCCATCACTAGCTGCATCCGTGGAAAGCAGCCTTTCCGCTGGACTGATCAAGCAGAGAAAGGGTTCCAGCAACTAAAGATACTATTCACCTCCCAGCCAATTCTACAGCACCCAAATCCTGGAACCCCTTTTGTGGTGCAAGCGGACGCCTCTGATGTGGCAATTGGGGCTGTACTCTTACAACCGGTGGGAGATCACCTCCACCCCTGTGCCTTTTATTCTCGTCAACTAACCACACCAGAGAGGAATTACACCATTTGGGAAAAAGAACTACTGGCCATAAAGGCAGCCTTTGAAACTTGGAGACATTGGCTAGAAGGGGCCAAATTTCCCATTGAAGTCCACACTGATCATCGTAATCTAGAACATCTAAGAACTGCCCGCAAACTAAATCAGAGGCAGCAACGTTGGGCTTTATTCTTTGAACGTTTCAACTTCCAGATCCATTATGTGACCCCAGCCCAAACCAAGCAAGCAGACGCCCTGTCACGTAAACCGGAATACGCTGCAGGACGCAAGGAGACCTTTGAATCCCAACTGCTACAACCTGAGAACTTTGCCACGCTCACGGTGGGGAACACCAAATCCATTCCCATTGGTTCAACTTCCCCTACTCCAGGACCCATCTGTGCTCAAGAAATCAGGGCTAGTCAGCAAGCAGATGCCTGGGCGCAGGACCAACTTCGCCAAGGTCTGCATTTCCCCTTTTCGCTTAAAGATGGGCTGCTCTGCTATAGAAATCATGTTTATATCCCACCCGGACCGGGCAGGGAAAAAGCGCTTCGTCTGTGTCATGACTGCAAACCAGCAGGACACTTCGGACTATTTAAAACTATGCATTTGATCCTAAGGGATTTTTGGTGGCCCAAGATCCGCAAGGATGTGGAAAAATATGTCAACACCTGCCCAGTATGCCAGCGCTCCAAGATACGAAGGGAGAAGCCCTCAGGGCTTTTACACCCCCTTCCTACCCCATCTCGCCCATGGGAAATAATTTCCGCGGATTTCATCACTGACCTACCACCTTCCTGTGGATTCACTACGATCTTAGTGGTGGTGGACCTATTCACCAAGTTAGCCCATTTCATTCCCTGCGAAGGCCTCCCCACGGCCAAGGAAACTGCGGATCTATTTCTTCAACATGTTTTCAGACTACATGGATTGCCCAAGAGTTTAGTCACAGACCGTGGATCTCAATTCACCTCTCGTTTTTGGAAGGCACTACAAAAACTATTGGGCATAGACTCTCGCTTATCTTCAGCTCATCATCCCCAAACAGATGGGCAAACGGAGCGCACCAATGCCACTTTGGAGCAGTATCTTCGCTGTTATGTAAACTATCAACAGGACAATTGGGCTTCTCTGTTACCACTGTCTGAGTTTGCCTACAACAATGGAGTTCAAGCTTCTACAAAAGAAACGCCGTTCTTTGCAAACTACGGCTTCCATCCACGTTTCTTCCCCCCTGTCATTGAAACTTCAGAGGTTCCCGCAGCAGAGGATTGGCTGCAGGAACTCACAGCGGTGCAACAACTTTTGCTCCAGCAACTGGACCAAGCCAAGGAGGACTATAAACGCCACGCTGACAAACATCGCCAGCCGGGCCCCGAAATCAAGGTAGGAGATCGGGTTTTCCTGTCCACTCGCTTTCTGCCCTCCCACCGCCCTTGCCGGAAGTTAGATGCCCGTTTCATTGGTCCCTATCCAGTGGTGGCGCAATTAAACCCCGTGACTTTCAAACTCCAACTTCCGCGTTCAATGCGCATTCACCCAGTGTTTCACCGTTCCCTGCTCCTTCCGGCGGATGGTGTGCGACCTGATACAGACCAACCGGCCCCCCCTCCTGTTTTGATGAATGGGGAGGAGGAGTTCGAGGTTGAGGACATTTTGGATTCTCGCTTTCACCGCCGCCGCCTACAATATCTCATTGACTGGGTGGGTTTTGGCCCTGAGGAACGCTCTTGGGAAGACGCCTCCACAGTCCATGCTCCTGATCTAACCCGTCGCTTTCATCAGACCTATCCCACCAAACCACGACCTCGCGCCTCGGGGAGAGGGCCCCAGTTTGGGAGGGGCCTTGAGGAGGGGGATAGTGTGATGACCCATGGGCCTTGTAGTCCTGCTCAGGACATTGTAATTCCTGATGAAGATGAAAACTTGGGTTTTTTACCTTCCCAGTCTGAACTGGATTCCTCTCAGCCAGATCTTTCCCAGGCAGATCTGGGAACCTTGCACCTGCAAGAAAGTTGTCTCCCAGAAGTATGTCAAACAAGCCCAGAGCCTACTTCTCCCGTATTCTTGCGCCGGGAGTTTTGTAAACAACAGAGAAGTTTGGATTCAGCTTCGCGCAGGAGTGCGAGGATTGCAGCTAAGAATGTGGCCAATTAAGACTGCTTCTCGTGAGAATCTTTGGGGAGTCTCACATCTGGTCTCAGAGTTAGCTTTCGGTTCTGATTCCCAGAGAACTGCTTCGGCGGGAAAGCTAGACTCTATTTAGGTGTTTTACCCGCGTAGTAACTTCGCGGAGTCAATTCGTCAGCCTACGGAGCGAGTTGTGTCTGGACAGCGCGCTCCGATTCAAGCCTCGCTCCTGCTCAAGCCTTGCCTAGCTATCCAGCCTTCGCCTTGCTTCCCAGCCTTTGTTTATCTACGGACTTTGCCTTGTTTCCCAGGATCAATCCTTGCCTTGTTCCACGGATTTATCAAGTTATTCCACGGACCTTGTTCTTGTTCTTAGTTACCTTGTTCCACGTTCAAGCCTTGTTTCAAGTATCAAGTTATTTCCTAGCCTCGCTCAAGTTTCATGGACTAAAGGACCTTGTCATCTCCCCTCACTTTGCCTGGCAAAGTGAGTGTTTCGGTTATTGGATTACAACTTTGGACCTTAATATTTCTTATTGGACATTGCTTTTTTGGACTAATTCTGACCTTTCCTGAAAGGTCTAATTCTGAACTATTTTCTACACTTGTTTTCATTAACTTTATATATTCCTACAATAAAGATATTAGATAGATTCTGGCCTCTGTGTATGGTTATTGGTGCTCTGCAGCCTGGGTCGTGACATTAAGATGCTCTCCAAATTCTTCTTTTCTTTCTCCACTCTTTGCCAGTGAGATATATTTAGGACAGTACATTAGCTAATTGTCTAGTCCCCAGATAACAGTATGGCGTAAACAAAAATCTCCAAAATGGAAATCCTACCTGGTTCTAAAGCAACCAGAAAATTCACATTGTTTCTGAAGTGGGAGGGTGGGCCAAACATTCCAGAAGAAAAAAAGCAGGAAGGCAGCAGAGGCATGCTGGCTCCACCCTCACCCCCTGCATCTCCCACCTAGGGTCCATGTGATAATAGGATTCCAGATGGAGAAATGTAATCTAGGAAGCCATACCTGTAAATCTGTAAGACTTTGGGGGTATTGAGGATAGACTGATTTGGAAGACTCATTCATAGGGTCACCATAAGTTGAAGTTAAAATAATGGTAGTTAACAAGTGATGGCATGGCATGGAGGGTGATTAACTAACACAACTATTTAAATGTATTAGAAAAAAGGTTGCCACATTATTTAGTTGTCCAGAATAAATGTAAGCTGTGAAGAATATTGAATATAGTGTTCTAAAGTGGATGAAGCTGTTAGATATTATTCAATAGGTAAAATCAATCATGACTTATTAATGTCTTGAGTGTGTAGAGCCATGTTTCCCATTTTTTGAATATTATTGGAACATCAGTTCCAAGAAAATTGTGATGTTTCAACTAAAAATGTATAGAAACTATTGTTCAAGATTCTTTGTCAGAATTGTAGATTTTTGTTTCTTGAAATGTGTGTACACATTTCTGATCATTTTCCTCCTATACAGTGCAGGTAACAGTCTTAATGCCTTGGTCATATGGATAAAACTGAAGAACTGATGGGTGATGTTTAGATCCTGACAGTTACCATGTTTCCAAAACTGATTGTTTTCTTGTAGTACATATAGAACACCCAGAATCATAAGAGTCCCATCCAGAAATGCTAGATGACTATTCCAGGAAAGGTGAAAAATAAAGGTAGTTTTTAAGGAATTTCCACAATGAGTAGAAACATGACAGAACAATTAGAAGGCTAGTAAAATAGACACGCCAAGACATCTGTACATTTCAACTCCATGGACAACAGCATCCTATCCTCCAGCTTGGAAGAGATTTCCCTCTTTGATCAAATATGTGTTTCCTTGGAAATACAACAGAAGAACTTGTAGCATGGAGTATAACTGAATTAATGTGGAAGCAACCTGACAATGAATATAGCCTTCTTTATAGCAAGTTAATATGTTTTTAGGTATGAAAGTGGATTTGTTAGTCAAAGAGATTATCTTTCATGAGAAGGGAAAGCTAGAACCTCCTAGGAAATAGTTTCATGTTTTATGCTTCAATTTTACATGCCTCTTCCCAGAAAGGGGAGGATGTGTACATATCCTTTAAATTGTTGTTAGAGAAGCAACACTTAGACAAGTACCCAAACTATTCCATCATTCCTGCCAAAATATTTAAGATGACCCCAGCAGGCTGAGGCTTGACCAAGAAGAAGGGAAGGGGTATTAGTCACAGTCTCCAACCACAATTCTTTGCTCCACTCAAGGCAGAAACATGCTATTATGCTATTCCTAAGCTAATGGACTGACTGATTGGTTGATTTGGGTAAACATTAAGCTCTAGTTCCTACGATCTAAGAGAGAGAAAATTTACTGGGACAGAATTGAGAAGATACAATGGGCAGCCACAATGTCACACCCCTCCCCTTTTCCTGACTACAGACTGGTAAAGAGACTTCAGTCAATGTCTAAGGGAAGGTGTTATGCTTCCAAGCTAATACAGTCTGAGATTAGAGATGCTATTATTTTGCCTTGAACTAAATCTGTTCAAGACCCCATTAATTCACATCAATAGCTAAACTGCTTGTACTAGCAAAACACTTCTCATTATTTTCTTGTGTCATCTGAGGAATGTTAAAAAAGATCACCTCAAGGCCATGAAAATCCATTTCATTTTTGACCCTATATATCCTTTGGGCTACCAGGATATTTATTAATTCTTCCATTGAATTTCTGAGGGAACACTGTATAGGCATGGCATCAAAACAGAAAAAGGATGAAGAATGGTTTCCTTTAAATCGATTTCTATTGAAATAAAGTATATAATAGCAAAGAGGTCAAGATCATACCTAGCACCTGTCTTTGTTTTCAATTCTTCACAAACAGCTCTAATACATTGAGATTATGTCTTATATCACTAAAGTTTCCATTTTAATCAAAAGGTATGCTTTGCAGCAGAGAAAAAAAACAGCTGCTAAAGCATTAATAGTCTAGCTGTTCACAGCATTCCATTTCCATAAAAAAATTATATTGGCAACATATTTGCAATGAGCAACTGCTTTGAAAACCACTTCTATTTTATCATCCTTTAGAAAGAAGTCAGCTAAATTGCACAAGTTCCAAGGGCTACATTTTGTAGGGTGAGCTGTTGTTTTACAGATATCCTTAAAACAGTTCTTTCGACATCAACCTATGTATCTATTTCTCCCCAAGCAATAGCTACAGTTTAAAGACAGATACCGGAATGTACATAGGCTTTGCCTAAGCTCACTCTAATAGGATTTTGGGTCTGAGTTTGGCTCAGAAATGGCCTTAATCAAACTGAGGAGAGTTTCTTGACAGAGTGGGTATAACTTTCTTCATGGTCCTCGACTTCTGAGAAGCTTATGATACTAATCATAATTAGTAATTTCTCTGAAATAGCTTGGGGCATATTCATATTCTCTGAATCAGGACATGGGGCAGTTTGACACTCATCAAAGTGATGTCAGCTGGGGTGCCAGATGATGGAGGATAAATTGGCCCTCTCTTTTTCTCCCCTCCCATCTCCTATTACTTATGTCACTCTAGGCAACAAGTGACCAACATGACCCATATCATGTCCAAAAAGAATGGGTGAGTCCCATTCCATGTACCCAGGCTACCAAGCCTGGGGAACACAAGATGCCCATCTAGAGGTTGCAGTGGTGCAATGGGTTCAATCCTTGTGCTGTTGAACTGCTGACCTGAAGGTTGGCAGTTCAAATATGCAAAACAGGGTGAGCTCCTGTCTGTCAGCCCTAGTTTCTGTCAACCTAGCAGTTTGAAAACATGAAAATGTGAGAAAATAAATGGGTACCGCTTTGGGCAGAAAAAGACAAAGAGACCGTCTAAGCCAGGGGTCCCCAAACTAAGGCCGGGGGCTATATGTGGCCCATCAAAGCCATTTATCCGCCCCTTGCAGCAGCACAGGTGTGTGCGGAGGAGGGAAAGGCGCGCACCTTTCCCATCTTCTCCCTCACCTGGTGCGTGCCTTCCAAAGTTTTGCTTGTTTATAATGGTATTTTAATTATTATTTAATTAATAATTAATTATTAAGTGGTGCTTTGCTAGTGCTTTTGGTGCACAAAGGAAGAAGGAGATTAGACTAAATGGCCCAAGGGGTCTCTTCCAACCCTCTTTATTATTTTTATTATGATTATGATTAACATTGAGGCTGTATTTATTCCTGTTTTGTTTTGTTTTTTACTTCAAAATAAGATATGCGCAGTGTGCACTGCATAGGAATTTGTTCATAGTTTTTTTAAAAAACTATAGTCCGGCCCTCCAATGGTCTGAGGGACCATGAACTGGCCCCCTGTTTAAAAAGTTTAGGGACCCCTACATGCAGTGTAGTGGCCCCTGTGTGAGCCTTTGTGTGCAGTCTCTTTAATGCTATCTCAGGGGTTAAGTTACCTTTAAGGATTTTTACCGTCCACTCTCTAAAGTATAACATACTGTTTAGAGCTTTTCATATTGCTGGGACAGACAATTCTCTTGCTGATGCTCTGTCCCGTATGCAGATAGAATGCTTCAGGCAGCTTGCCCCCAGTGCAGATTTCCACCCTCACAGCATGCCGGTCCATCTTTGGAAAATTGGGACCAGTCCATAGTCAGGGGCATGAAGTTAGCCCTGGCTGCGAGTTCCAGGAAATCTTACATCAGAGTCATGCAGGAGTTCTCTGAGTTCAAGAAGTTGTATTCAATAAATTCGGTTATACCAGTTCCATATGAGCACATCACACGGTTTAGCTTTTCTTTTCTTTCTTTCTTTCTTTTTTTTTTTTGGAAAGGAAGGGGTTGGTTCCTTAAACTATTCGAGCAACGTTATCTGCCCTTGTTTATTGGCTTAAAGCACAGGGTTTACCTGACATCACTGTGGATTTTTGGCTCTGTAAATGGCTGAAGGGCTTGTCAAGGGAGCCAGCCAGGCCCTGGGACAGTTGCCAGCCATTAAACCCTGAGAACCTTAAAGGCCTAAGACAAATTTGGCCCCAAATTTGTGAGTCCCAATACAAATCCTTATGGTTTCAGGCAGCAGCCCTCACCGCCTTTTTTGGAGCCCTCCGGGTCAGTGAATTGGTTGTATGCTCAAAATCAAATTAATCCCAAAGGGCCCTTAATTCTCAGATCTGCAGCTCCAGCAGGATGAGTTGCAATTGGTTATTTGAGCTTCCAAAATGGATCAAAAATACAAGGGACCCATCCTTAAATTTGGGAGATGCAGTGAGTCTGAATTACGCCCAGTTACAGCATTGACATCCTACATAGCATGCAGAGGGACAGTTCCTGGTTTCCTTTTTTTCCCACCGGGATGGAGTGCCACTGACAAAATATCAATTTCAGGCATTGACATCCAAGGCGCTAAAATTTTAGGCATTAAAGATGAAAAATTTGGTACACATTCCTTTATGATCGGAGCTGCTTCCACTGCTGCTGTGATGGGATATTCAGTGGATAAAATTAAAGCATTGGGGAGATGGAAATCTGGGGCCTATCGTGTGTACGTGCGTCATATGCCGTGTTAGTGAGTTATCTGTCTTTTTAGAACTGCTCCTGTCGGCAAGTAGACAGCGTGTGCTGATCTGCGGGCAGGGGCGGTTCAACCATTAGGCGAAGTAAGCAGTTGCTGAAGGCGCAATCCTCTAGGGGGTGCCTAGAGGGTGCCAAGGGGGCGACGTTGAGGCACCTCTGCCCAGGCATGGCCTTCCTGCCTCCGCGGCCTGGCTTGGGCAATGGCCAAGCCACCATGGCAGTTAAAAGTGGCACCGTGGTGCCTTCACTTTAAAGTAGAGGTGCAGAGTCACTTCCTTCAATTGCTTCCCAAGCTTCGGTGGTGACCCAGGTGTTTTGGACTCCAGTTCCCACCAACCCTGAGCATCAGCCAAAGCACTGAGGCTGTTGGGAGTTGAAGTCTCCTCCCTGGGGGCGTGGCCTGAGGAGGAGGCCACTCAAGTTTGGGTGTGGCAGCCACAGCTTGTTCCCAGCGCTGGTGAGGAATGGAGGGCAGTGGCATGGAAAGCGGGGGCCAGGGCGACGGGGGCGCCTATGGAGCGGCCAAGGCGGGCAGCCCCTTCGACCTGTGGCACTTCCTGCAGCAACCCCAAGTCTTTGCCTGACTCCTCAATGCCGTAAACTGGGACTCTGGGTGAGCGATATGTTTGAGAGAGGGCTGAAGGAGCTCTCCGAGCGCTCCCGGGGAGGGCTGAGGTGCAGCCTCCTGGTTGGTTGCTTCAGATACCTGGGCTTGAGGGAGGGAGGGAGGGAGGGAGAGAGGGAGGGAGGAGAGAAGAAGTGGCTGGAACAGAGCTGGCCTCGTGCTGCCCACTGCTGGACCTATGCCTGTTCGCCCTAGTGTATCCCCACTTCTGCACCGCAGAATTATCGCAGTTTCACACTACATTAACTGTCATGTCTCAATGTATGGAATCCCAGAAAGTGTAGTTTGGTAAAGCACTGGCCCGAAGACTTTCTGAAACTTCCAGGATTTTATAGCATTGAGTCATGGCAGTTAAAAGTGCTGCCAAGTTGCATTTGTTTACTTTACAGCAGGCATAGGCAAACTTCTGCCCTCTGGTTGTTTTGGACTTCAACTCCCACAATTCCTAATAGCGAGGGGCAACCATGAAAACTATTTGCTCAACTATCTATGGGTTGGAGAGCCAACAGTTTTTCAATGAAATTGTTCAAACTGTCTTTGGCATTTCATCTTTGCTGTACTATTCAGTGTAGCAGCACTTCTATTCTGAACCTCTGGGATCTTCTTTAGATACCTATCAAGGTTTTCTCAAGTATAGGAAAATGCCTACCTCCATGAGGTGTTTTTTTATTTAGCTGTTTGCTACATCTCTTGGCTCTCCTGCCCACTATAGTACCTTAATTCATCCTAAAACAACTTCTTTGGTAGACCTCTTCAACCGTAAATGATGTGGGTAGGATAAGTAACCTAGAATGTTTTCATTTATACTGTTGGGAGTGTGCCTTGAAAAAAAAACATGGACTAGCAAGGCTGATAACTCAGTTGAGAGGACAGTATACATATGCTTGTGTGTGAGTGAGTGTGTATGGTCCTTGATAACAAAAGGAGCTTTCACACATCTAGATACCACATCAAAAATAACATTAAAAATGTTTTGGTGGTTTTTTAAATGAGCCCGCCCTTGTATCCCTCATTCCCCCTTCCATCAAAAATTGCAGTTTGACCATTTGCTTTTACATTGGATCTCTATGTGCTGAGATAGCCTTTCTCAGGGTATTTTTAATATCCCTATTCAAGACATATTAATTAGGATCAAGATAATGCATAGAAAATGTGTACAGAATTTAGAATATAGTGAAAAGTCTAAAAATAACTTTTTATATGGAATTGTGATGGAGTTTTAAAAAGTTTCTGTCATATTGAACATATACAATGTCTGTTTAGAAGTATTCAATGTATCCATATATAAATTACCATCCAAACAGCAATTGCATCTACTGCAGATAATATAATGTCCTTGGTAAAGTATATTGATTGACCTGACCTCTTTACAAGGAAAGCAAACACAATTTACAGTGGCATTTGATTCATATTCACTATACTCAGAGTTCAGTATTCTACAAGATCGCTTTAGCAAAGCAGAACTTCATCTTCCGATGAATGTGCTTTGGAGAGTGTGGAACTGCTGATCCAGGATTTTCATCTAACAGTCTTGCATATGCCAAGGCTAAATTGAAAATTTTTCTACACACAGGGAAACTGAAATAGCTCTGACCTCAACTGAAAAACATTTGAGGCATCTACTTGCTCCAGTGGCAAAATTAGCAGTCATAACAAGATGGTTAAAAGAGTTTGTATAAGTTACTTATTTGAATTATACTTTTACTCCAAAAGATGTGTTGGGGCTTGTTTTCTTGCCATACCTGCACATCTAGCAACTGCTCTGCTTGAACAGCATTCATCTTTATGACTGTCTCTTAAGGATAGGTTCAAATCACAGAGCAAGTTATCTTTAATAAATCATGTGATGCTCAGTTTATAAGGTCAGTCATTTGACAAGGGCTGACTGCTATTATGGGACAGAAGGCTTTTGTTGTTGTTCATTTAACCCAGGACATTTTAATTCAAGACCAGGAGAAATGAAGCTCAAACTGTTCAAACTGTTTTTGTCAAAGATAAATTGTTTTATCATCCATAGTGATACAAAAATTGTAATATATTATTTCATTTTGTTATACAGTCAGATAGATTATAAATGATATCCAAAATACGCCAAAAAAATGGCCTCTTTTATCCATGGGACACTAATTTTGCGGTCTGGGGCTACTAAAATCTTGTAATAAAAATTACCTTTAGCATCTCCATAGCTCACATGTTCTCCAGGTTCCTCTCCTTCTGACTCACTGCCCCTTTGGTTAAATCCAGTGTTGTGGCCTAACATAGACATACACTAAAGCTGAAAGCAGCATGAAGTTAGTCAGAAAAGAAACTAACTAAATATTTGAGGAAAATCATTTTGGCTGTTTTTGTGTGAATAAGAGTGAAATTGCATTGCATTGTCAAAGCCTCTTCCCCCTCCCCTCCCCTCCCCTCGGCAAAAATAAATATGGTTCAATATTCTCATTATCATATTGATTCTCCAGGCAAGTATATCTAATCCCTCACATTTTCAACATATTGCAGATCATGAGTGAAAAAAAGGGCAGCAGATCCAATATCTGTGCTGGTAACTGTGACAAAGCTGAAAGGAAAATGACAAAGCTGATTATAGGTCCAATTGTATTAATGTGCCAACAGGAAAGTGATTTTCCTGTAGAATGGAGGAGCACAACATTTTAAACTGGAAGCACACAGCGGTAACAAGTAATGGTATATTTTAAACTGAAATGTGTATTCACAGTGTTAATGAATTATTATTGTACATTTAACTATATGAGAATGTATGTTACTATAACTAGTCTATGAACATATTTAGAATTTAATTTATTACTAGTTACTTTACTTAGGCGATCCCTCGTAGCTCGAGGACGATTGTCTTCCATCCTTGGTGTCTTGGGGGTGGGTTCTTAGGTGGCTGAAGAGACCTATTCTTGACCCGCATATTCTCCCGCAGTGAGGACATTGATTTCCAGGTGGAAGGCTGGGGTTAGCTTGACGCTCCTTCCTCTTGGCACGTTTCTCCCTTAAGCCCTCTGTTCGTGCCTCTTCGAACTCCACAGCACTGTTGGTCACAGCTGACCTCCAATTAGAGCGCTCAAGGGCCAGGGCTTCCCAGTTCTCAGTGTCTATGCCACAGTTTTTAAGGTTGGCTTTGAGCCCATCTTTAAATCTCTTTTCCTGCCCACCAACATTCCGTTTCCCATTCTTGAGTTCAGAGTAGAGTAACTGCTTTGGGAGACGGTGATCAGGCATTCGGACAATGTGGCCAGTCCAGCGGAGTTGATGGCGTAGGAGCATCGCTTCAATGCTGGTGGTCTTTGCTTCTTCCAGCACGCTGACATTTGTCCGCCTGTCTTCCCAAGAGATTTGCAGGATTTTCCTGAGGCAATGCTGATGGAAATGCTCCAGGAGTTTGGTGTGACGTCTGTAGACAGTCCACGTTTCGCAGGCGTAGAGCAGGGTTGGGAGGACAATGGCTTTGTAAACAAGCACCTTGGTATCTCTATGGATGTCCCGGTCATCAAACACTCTCTGCTTCATACGGAAAAATGCTGCACTCACAGAGCTCAGGCGGTGTTGTATTTCAGTGTCGATGTTGACTTTTGTGGAGAGGTGGCTGCCAAGGTAGCGGAAATGGTCAACATTTTCTAATGTTACACCGTTAATCTGTATTATTACTAGTACGACACAGCAACAACTACAATAAATTGTTTAGATAAATTTATATGTATATGAATACATTTGTTTATATAGCAGGAAAAAGAGTGAAATAATCATATTTTTCTTGGTTCTATTTCTTAGAATATTATCTAGAATAGTGGTGAATTGTCCCCTACCATTCCTTCCCCTCCTTTAGACAGTATTTGATTATTCAAAATAGTGTCATAACTTAACCAATGGAATTTAAAATAGAGGAGTCAGACTAGCTCCAGATGATGGCAAGTCTTCACAGCCTAAACAGCCAGAAGCAGAGACATTCAATGAAGATTCTTTGAATGACAAGTTTTCACTTTAGTCATAACAGATGCATGCTGAAGAGCAACCACTTTACTTTGTGCCATCACAACAAACCAAAAAGGAACAGAGGCAGAATCAATAACTTATGTACAGACTTAAGTAATGGAGACCAAGGAATTAGCAACCTAGCTAACAAGGTCTGGCAACCATAAATCTTCCAAAAGCCAAGGAGGTCCCTTATTGCAGACAAATGATTTACATTCTTAGAAATTCCCCTCTTGTGCACACAGCTTCTTGAATTTCTGACCTTTTGTTTTAAGGTAAATTATTTATCTTGCTACTTCCTCAGCTTTATTATTGATCGACGTTTTCCTACAAGCAATTTTGGAAAATTTGAAGCCTGTTTGCTATGGCCCTCTTCATTCTGACTCTCCTGTAACAGTTCAGCCTTACCAAAATCTTGATGTTTATAGGACAAATACAAACAACAAAATGTAGATAGAATCACCTGAACACAATCAATACTCAAAGGTGCTGGCTTTCAGAATATTTTGTTTTTAAATAGTGGTCGATTTCCAGAATGTACATGAAACATTCATTATAAATAGATACCATGTGGTCTTGTTGATGTCTTCAACTATTGTGTTTCTAGCAGAATGCTTTTATTTTCAGCTAGTATTAGAGTCCAAGCTCTGTCCAGACATTCAGATGGATAAACTTTGCAGAATCTCTACTATCTCTCCTATTTCTCTCCTTGCTACATAACTGAAAATGAGTCCCCCTCGGAGTAGAGAAAGGTGAGATATAAATATGGCAAATAAATAAATAAATAAATAAGATACCTTTTCTGAAACATTGTTTTTATTGCCTTTCTTTTAAATTGATGGTATCTGTAAATAACGTTGAAAGCATACCTCCTGATTTGTTATTTTATTGATCCAAAAAGAACCTCTGGCCAAACAGGAATTATTTTGGAATCCATATTATTATTCATTTATTTCATTTATATACTGCTTTTCTCAACCCCTGGGGGACTCAAAGTGGTTCACAACAAAGGAAATGGCAAAATTCCATCCCTCACAAAATATAAAATACAACACATAACTAAAATAGCATATGGCAATAGATTAAAACCAGTAAACTATAAAACATCAAACATAGGCAATATAAACATAAAACATATATGCTGCTGTGCCCACAGTGTTGCAGCCCCAATAGCTTTTAACTAATAAGCAACTCCTAATTCTATATAGTCATAAGAGGCAAGATTTGTTTCAATAGTAATCTCTTAATTCTGTTTCTGCATTACCCTATTATTCCAGTTTTGTCTACTTTTAACATTGGCGAATTTCATATAACTTAAAAGGTTTTTCCCTTCCTCTCTCAATTGCCTTCATTTGCATTTGGTGGCATCATTATGCAGACAAATATCATAGACTAGATAGTAATCCAACATCTTCCTCTTCACAGTGAGATTTCTGATTGTATGGTACCACCTATATGACTTATGAAAGAACAAAGCTGGAGTAAAAATAGCAACGAAGCAAAGGTGACCGGGGAAAACAAATGTTTTGACATCACTGTAAGTGGTGAATAGCAAACCAATAAAAGTGTTTTTTTGGGTAATATTTCAACTTCCACAAATAGCTATTTTCTAGTTTAAAATTATAACTGGAAAATGTTCAAAGAATATCTAATCAATTTAGACGAACATGTATTTGTGTAGTAGGATAAGAAGTAATAAACAAGATTCTGATACAGTTGTTCCACCAGGTCCTTCTACAAGATGATGATGATGATGATGATGATGATGATGATGATGATGATGATGATGATGATGATGATGTTTATTTATACCTCACTTTTTCTCCCCACAAGGAGACTATGGTAGCCAGTTATACCAACACTTCCCCCATTTTGAGAAAGATCTAAAAAAAATTCCAAAAATTCAAGAACTTCAAAATCCAAAACAGTGCACATGGATGGCAAAATAGTATCTCCTTTATAATATTTTAGCATAAATAAACTTTGTTTCCTACACAACATTATGAACAACATAGCGTGTAAAACTGCCTTCAGGCTATGTTAATAAGGTATATATGAAAAAAAATTAATGTCAGATTTTGACTTTGGTCCTATCTCATGAGATTTCTCATTAACATCTAAACACAGATATTCCAAACTCAAAAAAGGAAAGAAAGAAGGAAGGAAGGAAGGAAGGAAGGAAGATACCAAACATTTCTGATCTCAAAGATATTCAACCTATACTTAAATTAAAACTAAATAATATTGCTTAATTATATAAGAATAAACTTCATTTTGATATTGATAGTCACTCAGTACAATATGAACTGCAAATACACAATACATATACTTTTTTAAAGTTTACCTTTTGCAAAGGTTATTCATTGTTAATTGTTTATAACTGCCAATTTTGAACTTTTTGAAACTGCTAATTAAAGGGAAAAGAATGTTAGCCTTTGAGTGGAAGTTATTCATTATGACAAAGAAGTGTGGATAACCTCATGGCAAAAGCATGATGTTTGTTAAAGGGTAATAAAAACCCTACCCTTCTCAAAAAAAAAATGCCAAAATGTACA
Source organism: Anolis carolinensis (assembly GCF_035594765.1). Taxonomy (NCBI): domain Eukaryota; kingdom Metazoa; phylum Chordata; class Lepidosauria; order Squamata; family Anolidae; genus Anolis; species Anolis carolinensis. The sequence goes on from NC_085843.1 coordinate 148,615,672, forward strand.
CCAAAATCATATATTCTTCCCCACATACACACTCTCTCACAACACTATCTGCACTGAGCTGGAGACCTAAAGGCCCCAGGTTCAAACCCTGGGAGAGGCGTGAGCAGCCGCTGTTAGCTCCAGCTCCTGCCAACCTAGCAGTTCGAAAACATGCCAATGTGAGTAGATCAATAGGTACCGCTTGGCGGGAAGGTAACGGCGCTTCATGCAGTCATTCTGGCCACATGACCTTGGAGGTGTCTATGGACAACGCCAGCTCTTCGGCTTAGAAATGGAGATGAGCACCAACCCCCAGAGTCGATCACAACTGGACTTAACGTCAGGGGAAAACTTTTACGTTTTACTATTCATTTTAAGAATCTAGAATGATTTGAAAAAATACTTAAGGTGAAGTCTGTGCCTGTATAACCTTAGCAAATAACAAAAAGCAGTTAACTAATAATGACAGTCTTTGAGACTGCATCATAATCATCATCACTATCCCTTGTGGTCAAGTATGATTGCCCTCCAAGTGTAGGGTCTTGATTGTGGGTCCATAGGTGACTGTAGAGACCTATTCTTGTTCTGCATGTTCTCCCACAGTGAGAACATCAATTTCCATATGGAAGGCTGTCCTGACAAGAGTTGCCTTGACACACCTTCCTCTTGACATGTTTCACCCTTTTGCCCTCCATTGGTGCCTCTTCGAATTTCATAGCACTGTTGGTCATAGCTGACCTCCAATTAGAGTGCTAAAGGGCCAGGGCTTCCCAGTTCTCGGTGTCTATGCCACAGTTTTTAAGGTTAGCTTTAAGCCTATCTTTAATTTTTTTTTCCTGTCCACCAATAGTCCTTTTGTCCATTCCTGATTTGAGAATATAATAACTGCTTTGGGAGACAATAATTGGGCATTTGGACAGCATGACCAGTCCAGCGAAGTTCATAGCAGAGGATCATTGCCTCAATGCTGGTGATTTTTGCTTCTTTCAGAGTATTGCCATTTGTCCTCCTGTCTTTCCAAGAATTTTTTTTGGAGGCAATGCTGATAGAATCATTTCAGAAGTTGAGTGTGATGTCTATAGATGGTTCATGTTTTGCAAGAGGAAGGACAATAGCTTGATAAACAAGCATCTTAGTTCTCTACAAATGTTCTGATCCTCAAACACTCTGCTTCAGTTGAAAAAATGCTGCACTTACAGAGCTCAGACGGTATTGTGTTTCAGTGTAGATGTTAACTTTTCTGGAGAGGTGGCTGCTAAGGTAGCGGAAATTGACAACATTTTCTAATGTTATACCATTAAGCTATATTTCTGGCATTGCAGAGGGATTGGCTGGTGCCTGCTGGTAGAGCACTTTGTATTTCTCGATGTTCAGTGAGAGGCCAAGCTTTTCATATGCTTCTGCAAAGGTGTTTAAAGTGGCTTGTAGGTCTTTTTCTGAATTATCACAGACTACATTATCACCAGCATACTGGAGTTCTATAACAGACGCTGTTGTGACATTGGTTTTGGCTTTCAGTCTGCTGAGATTAAATAGCTTGCCATCTGTCTGATGATTTCCACAGCAGTGGGTAGTTTCCCATCAACAAGGTGCAGTATTATCATGATGAAGATGGAAAATAAGATTGGGCAATAACACATCCCTGTTTGAAACCTGATTCCACCTTGAATGGGTCACTTTGAGAACCATTGCTGTCCAAAACTGTTACCATCATGTCATCATGGAGGAGCTGCAGAATGTTCATGAACTTGTCAGAGCATCTGATTTTTTGGAGAATGGTCCAGAGAGAAAATTTCTCAAAAGAGCAAATTTCATTTTGTTATTTCCATGCATCATAATGATGCATATAGAGCTGCCCAAGAACACTGGAGAAGTGAATAATGTCCTTTGTGTTATAAGATCAAATTACATTATCTGCCATTTTACTCTTTTGCATCTTTTTTGTTTCCTGTTTTTGTTTTACTTATTAAAATACAAGCAATTTGGCCTAGGTTTAAAGAAAAACTATAAAGAATAATGAAAGAATAAACGGTGAATCATTGTTCACTTTAATAAAATGCAGGTATTCAAATGGATCTCATAATATTGTTACAGGGAGAAGCATGATGAAATATGATTTTTTTTTTGGATGATGGTCCAGAGAGCACTGTGTCAAATGTCTTTGAAAGGTCGATGAATGCCATGTACAGAGCTTCATTTCCCCCCCTGAATTTTTCTTGGAGCTGTTGTGCAGTGAAGATCATATCTACTGTTCCTCTGGAGGAGCAGAAGCCATTCTGGCATTCTGGGAGAATGTCTTTTAAAATAGGTAGAAGGTGGTTTTCTAGGAGTTTTGCATGGATTTTCCCAGCAGAAGTTAAAAGGGAGATACCTTGATAGTTTCCACAGTCTGTTCTTTTCCCCTTTTTGAAAAAAGTGATGATAGTGGCATTCTTGAAGTCTGTTAGGATCTTCTCGGACACCCACATTTTTTCAATGTGGGTTAACTCATTCCACCTTCTTTAAAGAATTCATCAGGGATATTGTAGGCACTGAACTGAAGTATATGTGTTCTATGCATGCATATGTGTGTAGATTTTGGGAGGGGGAGGGAGGGGAAGCAATCATACCAATGATTTGTATTTGATCTTGATTAAAATGTAATCCTAGCAATATGATTGTAAAAAAAGTTTTGTGTCAAATAAATTAACACATTAGAAGAGAGGAGGAAAAAGAAAGAGGAGGTGGTCATTACAGATTTTTCTATAATGTGGCTCATCTTTCTAAAGACTGCTGTGCAGCCAGCCTTGAAAGCAAGTGCCTTGATTAACGGCGCTTTAACAATAGAAGAAGAGAACCATTGCAAATTTGGGGAAAGCTCAGATCGAGAATGTTTGACATCTTTTCATTAGCATTTAAACATTTATACATGTGAAGGTATGGAAAGAAAGATCTCACCATCTTTATAGTCCACTGCTGTAACTGAAGATCATACAACTGTATCAATCACACACATAGGACTTCATCCTACAAAAAGGGAGGCAGGGTAATGAGTGGAATCGTCTTTTACATCTGGCATTTTGTAGTGTTCCATCTTTAAAGAATACAGATAATTTATTTTTCCCCATCATACAGGATCCCCTCCTTTCATTTTTAGCTCAACCATCTGCTTTATGTAGGTGTTGTCTCCGCCCATTTCAAAGGAGACTAGCACATTTTAAAAACATTTATTTCAATGGGACACACATCTTCATTAAACCACTAATGGAAGTTCACATAATACTAACATGAATGTCCACACTGAAACATCACAAAACTGGGTGTGAACAGACAAATCCACCTCTTACCATGTTGTGGGGAAAAAAAATTTTTTTTAAGTGTTTCTATGGGCAGGGAGAGGAGTGAAGTTAACTCCTGCCCTTCTTTCAAATCCTCCCATATCTACAAGCTGTGGAGATTGAACCATATGGACAACCCACCAAATGGGTTGTGCATCATTTAATGGGATCCGTAGGATTCCATCTTTGTGAAGTGTGTAGAAATAGAGGAAGACCTCTCTCTGATGAGGTCCTAGAGAACATCTACACCATAGAATTAATGGAGTTTAATGTGTTGTTGAAGGCTTTCATGGCCGGAATCACATGGTTGTTGTGTGTTTTTTGGGCTGTATGGCCATGTTCCAGAAGTATTCTCTCCTGACATTTTGCCCACATCTATGGCAGGCATCCTCAGAGGTTGTGAAGTTACCTCCCAACCTCTGAGGATGCCTGCCATAGATGTGGGCAAAACATCAGGAGAGAATACTTCTGGAACATGGTCATACAGCACAAAAAACACAAAACAACCAAATGGAGTTTAACATCACTAACCGACATGGCTCAATCATATGCAATCATGGAAGTTACAGTTTACAAGACTTTTAGCCTTCTCTGCCAAAACGTACAACTTCCATGATTCAACAGCATTGAGTCATGGTAGTTAAAAGTGATGCCAACCCTCAAATAACTGAGCTATCACAATTTCAAAAAGGTCTTTCCTCTTCTTTTGTCTCGGTGCCTTGAAGAAGTTCAGATTTTAAAACATACCACTAAGAATGATCAATAGAAGAGGAGAAAACACTGGATACCATGCTGCTTCATGAAAATACAATCCTTTCCTATCATGTGGCTGCCTCCTGCAGAATTCTGGGAAATGTAGTTTAGGACAGGACCTTTGTAATTTTTAGCCAGAGAGGTCCTCTGCTTCCCTAAACTACATTTTTTCCAGAAATCTGCCTGAGGCAGTAACACAATAGGAAAGTGGGAAAGCTCCCACTTTCTAAGTGCTAATGTGATATTGTCTTGTGTCTGATATGGTATGAGCTAGAAATCTATGATTCTGCTCACTGTTAAAACTAAGAAAATATCAGCCTGATTAGTGGCAGATAGCAAACTGTCAAATAGTCTTATATAGAGATCCTTACAGTAAGAGCATGGTGTAAGTATAATAAAATGATAATGCATACTATCAAGATATGGAGAAAAGCTATGTGAAATAATCTATCAAAATTTACTCAGTTTGCACAGTTTATATGACTCAATTTCTATGGTGCAGATCTTTCCTTCCTCCCTCCTTTCTGGCAAGGCTGCACAAGTCTCAAAAGAGCAAATTTCATTTTGTTATTTCCATGCATCATAATGATGCATATAGAGCTGCCCAAGAACACTAGAGAAGTGAATAATGTCCTTTGTTTTATAAGATCAAATTACATTATCTGCCATTTTACTCTTTTGCATCTTTTTTTCTCCTGTTTTTGTTTTACTTATTAAAATGCAAGCAATTTGGCCTAGGTTTAGAGGAACATTATAAAGAATAATGAAAGAATAAACGGTTGTTCACTTTAATAAAATGCAGGTATTCAAATGGATCTCATAATATTGTTACAGGGAGAAGCATGATGAGATTTGGGGATAACAGAAAGGTTTAAACAGTGCCATCAACAAAGCATTCTTTAGAGCAATCTTTTTTATTATATTAGATAAAATGAGAAGGAAAAACTATTGAACATGTCATATCTCCCTTTTTCTCAATTCATTTTCCCAAGTCCAGTAGCACTGGCTTAGGGGATGCCATTTTTTCCTGGATTAAAATTCACTTTATTATACAGTCAACCTTCCATATTCGCAGATTCTGCATCCGCAGATTATACCATCCATGGCTTGAACATATTTTTAAAAGTCCAAATAGTAAAACTTGCTTTTGTGATTTCATATTAGGAACACCATTTTAATATATCACTACATATAATTGGACTTGAGAAACCACTGATTTTGGTATTCAGAGTGAATCCTAGAACCAAACCCCAGGGGATCCCAATGGCCCCCTGTATACACTTTTATAAATAATAATAAAATAAAATTTTATTTATACCCTGCCACTATCTCCCCGAAGGGACTCGGGGCGGCTTACATGGGGCAGAGGCCCAAACAACATAGGACAAAATATAGGCAACATAATACAAATCACACTATAAAAAGATAAAACAGTAATACAATATATCAATTAAAACAAAAATACAGGATAAAAATTGCATTTAAAACACATAAATGGTAAAATCGTAATAAATATAGGATAGATTATTAAAAACCCTCTGGGGCTGATTAATTAATGACTGTATCTCCAAAGGCCTGCTGAAACATCCAATAGCTCAATAGCTCTCAATAGCTCACTGAACAAATAACAGGCATTCTCTTTCGTCCTTTAGAACTAGACAGTTATAGAATCATAGAATCATAGAATAGTAGAGTTGGAAGAGACCTCATGGGCCATCCAGTCCAACCCCCCGCTAAGAAGCAGGAAATCGCATTCAAAGCACCCCCGACAGATGGCCATCCAGCCTCTGCTTAAAAGCCTCCAAAGAAGGAGCCTCCACCACAGCCCGGGGGAGAGAGTTCCACTGTCGAACAGCTCTCACAGTCAGGAAGTTCTTCCTGATGTTCAGGTGGAATCTCCTTTCCTGTAGTTTGAAGCCATTGTTCCACGTCCTAGTCTGCAGGGCAGCAGAAAACAAGCTTGCTTCCTCCTCCCTATGACTTCCCCTCACATATTTGTACATGGCTATCATGTCTCCTCTCAGCCTTTTCTTCTGCAGGCTAAACATGCCCAGCTCTTTAAGCCGCTCCTCATAGGGCTTGTTCTCCAGACCCTTAATCATTTTAGTCGCCCTCCTCTGGACGCTTTCCAGCTTGTCAACATCTCCCTTCAACTGCGGTGCCCAGTTATTATTGCCTCTCTTACCCACCCCCTTTTTGGATCCATTAGAGTTTAGCAATGGGAATGAGGTTTGGGACAATTGATGTTTTTCTGTTAGCTGGACACATTTTGAAAACATTGGCCATGTCCTTTCTATTAGAATGGTGCTACTACGAAGATGAGGAAAGCAATGCATTTCACACAGAACCACAGCAGGTCACAGTTTGGGAATCACTGATGCTATTATATCCCCCAGTTTTCTAATATCTGGCCCACATCTATTCAAACAAGAATGCACCATAAACGTTTGTGAAGTGTTCTTTATGTATGACTTACATTAATTACAATAACACAAATTCAAGTCTAAAGGTTACCTCCCAAAAGAGCAAGGCTGCCAAAACCCCTGGTGCTTAAAATGCACTGCTTCTTTTTAAGTTGCTTGTGAAACTATTAGAATTTTTATTTGATATGCCCATTTCTGCATGGCTGAACATGTTTGTAGTACTGAAATGTCCATATTTCTTTGAAGGTAGCTATAACAACTGTGCAGGTTAAATGACTTGCTAACAAGCTATATTTATTGAGTGTCTTTTGTTTGTACCTCAAAAGGAAACCATTATCCTCAATGGTTTTGAACACTGCCTTTCATGTTTCACAGATGCTTCATCTTATTTATTTCACAACTAATATGGGCATTAAGATACTGTAATCTGAAAGTAGCCACTGAAGCAAATGAATTACTCTTTAAAGAAGTCTCACGTCGCCTGTATTGCTTCATTTATCCTTGGAAGCTATTTCAAAGCTAAATCATTTTGTATATGCACTATTTGTATATGATTCTGAAACCTAATAGAGCTTAATTTCCAGAAAAATGGTGTGGAGGATAATATAAATAAAACACCAGGACTGTACTGAAATTGCCCAACAAAACCACAAGTAAATTTGGTTGTGAATGTGAAGAACATTTCTTTGTGTACCGAAATTTGCCTCACATTCATTGAAATAGGCCTGAAATAGCACCACTGCAGCCCAGTCTAATCCCTTGGATTTCTAGTCCCCTGGAGCCATTTTCATTCTGATTGCCCTAGATATGACAGAAAGGGGAGCCTTGGAAGTTTCCCCATTGCCGCCAAAGGGCCGGATCTTCATGGAGTGAAAACATGTTTCAGCTCCTGAATCAAAAAATGGCATTTTGCCCTACTGAATTCGGGAAACTCCCAAAAAACAGAATGGGGGGGGGGGGGTTAACCAAAATTGGGAGACCAAAAACGGCACAGGGTTTATCCTAATTTCACACCCCTATTAACCAGTTTTATATGGGGCTACAATCCCCCGAAAGACTGTGTTTGCTGTTTGGAAATGCTTTTTAATCCATCTCTTCAAGGGTCAGCCCAGATAAATATGACGATCAGGAGTACTTATTACTAGCTTCTGCTGATACACAAACTGTGCCCCTTCCTAGAATTGGAAAATCTAAAGATGGTAATACAAGTTTTGGTAACCCTCAGGGTTACATTTCCATAATACACTGTACATTGGACTACCTCTGTACTGAATTCAGAAATTCCAATTAGTTCAAACCAGATTTGCTATATACAAGTAAACTCTTTAAAATGTAAAGCTTTTATGAGTGGAGCAAGGAAGGGAAACTTGGAGGAAAACACTCACCCATTTTTCAGCAATTTGGTTTATGTGTATGTTCCTGATAAGAGGCTTCTGAGTGTGTTTGTTTGGTTTTGTTCCTAGTGTTTGGGAGGAATACAAATATGAAGGTTGAATGAAAAGTAATGCCTCCACCTTCAGTACTTGAGTTTGGATGGGAGTATTTTAATAAATCAAACGCAGAAATAATCCTTAGAATGTGGTCTTTAACTACCACTTTTCTACATAATCTCCAGACAACTGGATACATTTCTGCCAATGATGAACAAGTTTTCTGAAGCCATCACAGAAGAAGTCGACACTCTGTTTCCACAACCAGAGTCTCACAATACCCATTGTGCACAGATCTTCCGATAGCCAAGCAAAGCAATAATGTGACCCACACGTTCTTGTGAAATGCAGATTATGCTTGAAATTTCTCTCTGAGTGATACAATGATTGCCTTGAATCAATCTGTCAACCCTTTGCTTGTGAAACTCAATGGTTGCTGTCACAAGACGTCCAACTCTTTGTTTGTCACACAAGTCAGATGTTCCCCCCTCAACATCTGTAAACTTACTCATCCAATGACACACAGTACTCACATCAACACAATCACCATAAACAGCTTGCATTCTCTGTTGAATCTCCTTTGAGGTAACACCTTCTGGTGTTAAGAATTCAATGACTGCACGTTGCTTAAGTCGTATTGACCGACCGCCTGCGCAGGGTTCCATACTTCACACTTTAACACCACAACCGTTCAATGCTAAGACTTCCCGTCAAATGGAACTGTAGAGGAGAGTCTACTGAACAAGCCAGTACCTGCCGCATACCAGTACTGCCATCTCTTGAGGAGTTACGATGGTGGAGGCATTACTTTTCATTCAACCCTCGTAGATAAGTTATTTTAAAACTTAGAATTTTACACAGAAAAAGAATCAAAATTAAATAATAATAATAAAATAAAATAAAAGGCAGGCTTCACTAAATATGGGAGGTCACTATTACTCTCATATAATGAAAGGGAGCCCTGCTAATGACTTCAGCTCATGCCAGCCACTCAATAAATGACTAAAGTATCTAAAGTCAAAGTGCCATTAGAGTTTAAACTGACCTTCACAATGGGAGTATCAGAGTGCATTTAAAAGCCAACTTGAAGAAAAACCACACCGTACATTGTCTGTGAAAGAGCTTAATTCTTTCCCATGAGAAATGAGACTTCAAAGTGATCTCTATTGGGTGAAGCATGTATTCTGATTTTTGAATTATTCTTATTTTCAAGATCTCCAGCTAACACATGATTGCAACAGGATGCTTTGCACTGATCCCCACTGATTACTTGGCATTTCCATTTACTTGATTCCACAAAGATAAAAGGTGGAAACCTTTCAAGAAGGCACTTATTTGCTTGTATCCAGGACAGGAATAAGAAGTGAGATATATGAATAGGTTACCACATAATACAGCATTGCATGTTTCAACAATAAAAATAGAATTGTTCAGCATGAGAGAGAGGGAGGGGACCCTATTGTTATCTATAGCCAGACATATTCATATCTCTTCCGCATAATCATTATTCTCCTAGTTCAAATAAATCTATGAACCCTTCCCTTAGACACAGTTTATGTGCCCAAAACTGCACACCCATGGGTGCTGCAGGCAAGAGATTGGTTCTCTGGATAGAGGCCATGTTTTAATCTGCTTGGCATGTGAGCACACTGATCTGGGCACATGGGAAGGGTGGAACTCCAGGTCTTAAAGCTCTGGTTGCCCTGTGCTGGCTCTCCTCCTGCTTTCTTATTTATTTATTTACAACATTTATACCCCGTGCTTCTCACCTGAGGGCACTCAACCCATTCTTCAACTCAGTGAGTTGTCTTCAAGGGAATGGGGAATTGTCTCCGGATGGTGTTTTCCCATTGCCACCCCCTGCCCCAAGTTTGACACCATCTGAGTGAAGGGTTGGTTTCTAAAAGGACATCTTTGAGATCTGTGACTTGAGAGGTGGGAAGGAGATTGCCCTTGAGGTGAACATGGGGGGTTGGCTCTCCCTTTCTGAGGGACTTGCATAGGGGGTTGTTACTAGGTCTTTCATAGAACAACCATCTGGGATAAGCAATACCCAAAAAAAAAATGGGTTGCTCCAGAGTCAGGTGTTTTCTCCCAAGGGGAGACTGGGGAGGTTTTGTCTAAGGTAGACACCTGCTCCAGCTAAGACCCCAACCAAGTTTCTTTCCTACTCTAGCAAGTTTTCCAGGTTTTAATCTAATAGGTAAAATGAAGTGTTCCTTAGTTCATCCAATCTCATTTGCCAGGTCTCTTTATTTCAAGTCTTTTCATCAATGGATGTCTGGAGAAGACATACCCACTGACACTCACATAAACTTATCTCAATGGTTCCAGCTGCATAGGAGTGGGAGCTGGTTCCAATTGGACTAGCATGTGATGGAACAATGTTATAGCTTCATGCTATTTTCCCAGTAAAATGGCATAGAACTGCATGCTTTAATATTAAGCATAATGTATAGTTTGGCTCTCCAATATATGCAACCAATGTCTGTTTCAGTTGTATTTCTGGATTGTACTTCATATAGACAGCATCTCCTTGCACAATTGATGCCTTCTTAGTAGCATTGCTTAAGTACGTTGCAGAGATACACTGAGAAGGTTTTGTTTGGTTGTTAAATCTAGCACCATGGAAACTGTAAAGCAAAAGGTGTTTTATCACCAGACAACTGTAGATTATAAAAGATAGAAAAATTCCAGAAAATTCAGTACAGAACTAGTAGTTTGTTGGTTCATGCCAATATAATTTATTTATTTATTTATTTGCTGTGTTACTGTATTTCTATCTCACTCTATCTCACCCCAAAGGGGACTCAGAGTGGCTCCAGTTTTGGCAGTTATTCAGTGCCACATTAAAACATAAGAGCAACACACATGCACAACACATTAAACTATAAAATCAAAACAAAGCATATATCACCACCAATTGTTATACTTATTGAACTACCAGATTCATTAGAATTTAAAGATAATGGTATTGTCAAAACAAGATGAAATCTTTATCACAGTACTCAGTAAACAACAACAACAACAATTTTATTTCTTACCCAACTTCCTCACGGTTCAGGGCAGGTTACAACATTGCTAAAACACATAATCAAAGCACATAATCATTTAAAAACACTCTCTATAATACACATATTAAAACACATTTCCATAAAATACATATTAAAATACACAAAATTAGACATAGATTGGAAATTTAAAGTTTATCATTAAAATTGTCTGGGTGGGCTCGCCAGAAGAGTATATCCATGACTGATTGACATACCTCCACCCCCAGATTAGGACCTTTGGTGGCAAGTACTTCTGATTTATCTGGATTCAGTTTAAATTTGCTTTTTCTCATCTAGCCTATTATTTCATCTAGGTGTTCATTCAGAGGACACATGCCATTCTTAGCTGAAGCTGTTTTTGAAAGCATGGAGAAATATATTTAGGTGTCATCAGCATACAGACAACACCCCACCCCATGCCTACATACAATCTCTCCCAGCAGCTTTATGTAAATATTAAAGAGCATTGGGGATAGAATGGCACCTTGTGGGATACCACATAATAGCTTCTTTTTTAAGGAGCAGCTTCCCCAAGGAGCACCATCTGGAACCTGCCTGAAGGGTATGAATCACTGCAGCACAGTGTCTCCGATTCCCAAACCTTTCAGGCATTTCAGAAGAAAATGGTATCAAAGGCCACTGAGAGGTCTAGAAGCACCAACAGGGACACACACCCCTGTCAGTATTGAGGCTGAGATCATACACTAAGGCAGGGGTCCCCAAACTTTTTAAGCCGAGGGCCGGTCCACAATCCTTCAGACTGTTGAGGGGCCGGATTATCATTTGAAAAAAAATACAAACAAATTCCTATGCACACTGCACATGTCTTATTCGTAGTGCAAAAACAACAACAACAACAACAACAACAACAACAACAGCAAGAACAAGGAAAGAACAATACAATATTTAAAAATAAAAACAATTTTAACCAACATACATTTATCAGGATTTCAATGGGAAGTGTGGTCCAATGAGATAGTCAAGTTAATTAGGGTTGTTGTTGTTGTTGTTGTTGTTGTTGTTGTTGTTGTTGTTGTGTGCCTTCAAGTCATTTCAGACTTTGGGTGAGCCTAAGTCTAAAATTTATTTATTATTTATTTACTGCATTTATTTACTACATTTGCATCACACCTTTCTCACCCCAAAGGGGACTCAGAGTGGCTTACAAATTATATGTACATAGAATATATTATATTATTAGCATAGCACAATATTAGTATTATATATTACTATATTGAACTATATCACTATACTGTAATATTATTAGTTAAAATATATGTTATATAGAATATATAATTAATATTATTATATGGTATTATTATTAGTGTTATATTGTATTACATTATAATATTATTATCAATATTATATGTATATACAATATATTATATTATAAAACTGAGGGCGGGGGCCAGGTAAATGACCTTGGAGGGCCGCATCCGGCCCCCGGGCCTTAGTTTGGGGACCCCTGCACTAAGGCAACCATAGCAGTCTCAACTCAGTATCCTGCTCTGAAAATAAAAAACCTGTATTAGTGTAAAATGACATAAGTTGATCAGTAATACGAAATGAGCTGTGATATGGTCCTTTTGTATTTAAATGAATACTGCCATTTTCATTTCAGGAAATCTATATAAATCTTCCTCTTTCAAAATCAGAGTGGTGGTCCTGTTCTGAGATAGATTATAGAATATTTGTCTCATCCAGCAAAACTTTTCTTGTACACCAAAAAGTAATATGGGTAGTAGAGCTAGAGAAGGCATCTGATAACACTATATAAAAAAATTGGAAAAAAATGTTCCTAGTTTCAAAGTGTTATATCTGTTTAATTGTGTGGCAATTACTTCAAAAGTAGTTATTATACTCCAGAAACTTCATTTTTGTGGCTGCCACAAATTATGTTGAATTGAGATTCTATGAGATATTCATTAAAAAAACTATATCAAAATGTGCTGTAGAATGTCTCACAAAACCAAAGATTTTCCATGTTTTTATTATAGAACTCATTAGGAATTGACGCTTATAACCCATTTATAACCCAGGACCAAAATTGTGTTACATAGTGAAATTTACACATTACCCATGCTTCTTTTCAGAATATTTATTTATTTATTTATTTATTTACAGCATTTATATCTGCCCTTCTCACCCCGAAGGGGACTCAGGGCGGATCACATTACACATATAGGCAAACATTCAATGCCTTTTTAACATAGAACAAAGACAAACAAACATAGGCTCCGAGCAGGCCTCCAACTCATGACCTCCTGGTCAGAGTGATTCATTGCAGTTAATTGCAGCTGGCTTGCTCTCCCGCCTGCGCCACAGCCCAGGCCCAATATACTAAGATCCTTGCCAAATCAAACCAAAGATCTATTATATTGGATATTGTTATGTTCTCAGAGTGGTCCATAAATGCCATTTGATGATCCCATGTAATGTATTATTTATTTATTTATTTATTTATTTATTTATTTATTTATTTCCAATATTTATATCCCACCCTTCTCACCCGAAGGGACTCAGGGTGGAGTACACAATTGGCAACAATTCGATGCCGACTCATAATTAAATATAACAGTAAATAAAATCCATTACAAACAATACAGTAATACAGCTATCTATTCCTAGTATTATTCTCCACTGACTGATTTTTAGATGAAAAGAATATTTATATATATTTGAACCCCTTGTCCCCTAAATAGGTAGGTGAGTATCTTTGTAGACTCATTCTGCATAGATAGGTTGCTTTTACTTTCCTTTTTGGGATCCATCGGTATCATGTTAGCTCATATGTAGATAATTATTTGGAGAGCATTTCAATCATTTCTCTTTTTGACCCTGAATAACTTAGTATAATAACTTTTTTAAGTCCAGATTTTGCCCACTTGATTTGCCCATTTTAAGTTTTCTATCTGGAGATTAAGTTGAATCTACAGCCCTTTGCTTACATGCACACCATGTACACGATCATTTTGTCTTAGCACCAATGATCATACAAATTATTTTTGAAAGCATATGTTTGTCAATGAGATATATAGACAAAGAGAGAGACATAACAAGCTAGAATTGTACCAGTGGCATCAGGAAGTTCATGCATTTCAAAGATTTTTCTCTGTTTCAGATGCAGTCTGCATGCAGATTGTTTGTGAATGTAATGAAAGACAACACATAGAAAGCATGAAGGAAAGTAAACTTTAAGAGAGGAGATGGTCATTGAATAATTCTTTTGTAATAGGGGTGGTGGAGTCCCTGCTGTTTTTATATCTCTGTTTCATGATCAAACAGAAGGGACATCACTGAGATGGACATTGTTGACACTTTGACTAGCACTGGGGTTTGCTCTGGCATGCATCAGCTATTAACAGCTCACAAAGGACCATGTGTCAAATGGTGTTGCTGCAGCACATTTTTCCCTCACTACTCTCCTCCTCTTCGTTTTATTGCACCTTAAACCAGGAATATAGATTTCAGAACTGGTTAGAGTGGGAATCCTTTCCTAGTTCAGAAGAAAGCTTTGCCTCATTTCAGTGGGCCTGCCAATTGCATTTTCTCCCTCCCTCCCTCCCTCCCTCCTTTCCTTCCTTCCAAAATATGCCAAAGGAGAATTTTAACAAGTTCAATGGGCCACAGGCATTAGCTATGTATTTATTTATTTATTTATTTACAGCATTTATATTCCGCCCTTCTCACCCCGAAGGGGACTCAGGGCGGATCACATTACAACACACATAGGGCAAACATTCTATGCCCATAAACACATCAAACAGAGACTGAGAGACACACATTAATGAAATGATTAATGTCAGGAGTGTAATTTAGACTTTGACTAGAAGTTACCTATCTCATAGGACCAGAAGATGTAAAAGCTGTTCAGTTTAGTATAGGAAATTTGCCTTAATGTGCACTTTTTCTTTGAACCTACCACAAACATCTGATTTAAAAACAACTCATAGTTAAGAGTGGGGCTATGACAACAGGAAGTGAGAGAAATCTACCCCTAGGAAGGGAAATTCACTCCTGAAAGAGTGATTAGGGGGAAAGGGGGTTTCTACTGAAGCTTTCTTGCCAACCCTGGTTTCCACAACAAGCCACATTTTTCAAAATCTAATTATCACAATTACAGAAAGTGAGGTGACATCTTCAGAACAGGGGCACAGACAGCTAAACAAACATCACAGGGGTGTCAACCTTTCCCTATGCTACCCAGAGCATGCATGCCTATATATCTGGAGTTACTCTCAAAATGTATGTGTTCCAATTTACAAACAAATTCAACTTAAGAACAAACCTACAGAACCTATCTTGTTCATAACTTGCTTACTCCATGTTTTACTTCCTTTACCATACCTCACAATTTAGGAGAAGGTGTGGATGATGGAACAGCCTGTACTTTTTTGTCACTGCAAAGGTCATGACTTTTGTTTCTTACTATTGCTATGACCAACAGTTGTTACCTTTATTGTTATTTGCATGAGTCAGCATGCTGTTAAATAGTTTGAATGTCCATTAGATATACTAAATATGCATGATAAGAGACTCATAATAATTTTATTAATTAATTAATTATTCTAATAAATCTTATCATCTTACTAATACAAAATTCACCTGGATGAGAGATGAATCACTTGCTCTTTTTTCTATTTCCTTTTCCAAATTGAGCAGCATTGCACTATGAAGCCAGGGGTATTCACAAAGAATATTTGCATTTTTTCTCATACTCCAAACATAGCTATTAACCATCAACTACTATGAGAGTTTTTATCCCCCAGTGATAGTGAAAAGATCAGTACCTCCCCCCCCTCCGGCCGCTGTCACAACGTTTGAAACACCTGGAAGACCAAAAGGCTGAGAACCACTGGCTAAGTGGCTATACCTTATACAGGTAAATGGCCAAAAGAAAATGTCCATAAGGGGACAATATAAATACTGTTCCATCACTAGTTTTCCTTGGAGATAAAGAGAAAAGAGAGAAGAAAGACTGGCAGAAGTTATATGGATTTATCCATCTATTTCACAATTTTTTGGGGAAAATCTCAACATTCTCAGCAGTCAATCACAGCTTGCATGAACCATTTTAAAATGATAGGTGGAATGCATAGCCAGGATCTCAAAAGAGAGTGAGATAAAAGATTTCTAGACTATGCCACTTTATACTCCAAATGGAAGGACATATCACATCATGTTTCCTTGAAACTCTGATATGGAAATGCTTTTGAATCAGTGGGTCAGAGCACTCATGGCCAGCCATGACAGACTTGAGGGACACAGTCCATGCATAGAACACACTGCATAAGCTCATAGCTCCTCTGCTAATCAAGCAATATGCCCAACATAAAATTATTTGCAGATCCTATATTGAATAATTTACAATAGTAGATTATCTTACAAAGCAGCACAGTTTGAAAATTATAATACTAGCTTGATTTCCTTTATATCTATATTATCAGATTCACCTCTGTGCTTTGGTGAATGACCACAGCCATTTTACTTACTAACCCTTCTCCCCATCTCTGAATTGCTGCTTTTTTAGTTGCCCTAGTCAACCTTTCTATGATTTTTTTTTTACCTTGGAGAGTGACATTGGCTTTGACTGTCCTTTAAATATCCTGACTTGAAGTCTGCCTGATCCTGGAGATTTGCTGCTTTTGAGCCTTCCAATTAACTTAATCCCTCTGCCACACAGACCCTGCAATCATCTAGGATAAAAATATATTTACTGTCAATGCCAAAAAGAATTGGTTAGTGTGTCCTGTTGTAAATATATTTAGAAGTGTTCTATAGATAGGCAGGTTCCAACTCTCTGTTTGCATTTCATAATTCACATCATGCTGCAGTTGGTGCTTATTTTTCAAAAAACTTTACAATGGGAGACATATTATTCTACTGAGTTTGGTAATGCCAATTATGACTTGCTAATGGTATTCATATCATTTCCATTTTTTTTCTTTTGAGTATCCAGCAGATTTTTTCTATGGCTTTTGTTGGATGTATAACTTGGACTATATCTTCTTTCAGATATTGAACTTCCTACATTACCTAAGCAGCACAATCCCACTATCATTTTTGCTTGTTAGGAAAATGAGAGGTTTTCCACATCGTATATCAAACTTGCAATCAGTGTATGGCTTGTTGCATCAAGCATAGCAGCAAGAGCTAAAAATATACAGTTCTATTTTATTTTCATACAGTGAGTTTCTCTTTGGCTGTGGGCAAGGTCTTTATTTCTGTGCCCGGTAAATCATACCATTTTAGTCTTTGTACACATTCAGAAACTGTCATGAGAAGCTCTGCAAACTGGAGGTCAAAAATCTAACTTACTTATATGACTCTTTTTTTTTAGTTCCAAAGTGATTTTCCATGCAAACTAGACATGGGAAGAACTTCTGTTATTTTTTTCAAGAACCTTTTAAAAAAGAAATTAGGTTTCTCACATAGCCTTTCAAAAATTAGATCATGACAAAGTGTAATTATAGGAACAGGCAGGACTATCTGAAGCTTATAGTCAATACGTTTGCAATCATCCCATATTTCTCTCCTCTGTCTTGAAACTAGTGGATATTTTTTTCCCTAACCACTCCAGTTACAAATTAAACTGTGTGATGTAGAAGTAAAATGTTTCTTTGGCATATGCATGGAGATTCCCTTATCATTGTCTATTATTTTAAACATGCAACATATTTTGTGCAGAAGTTGACGGAGCAGCTGAAAGGGTGACACAATTGAGGAGGAAGAATCAGGTCTGTCTATCTGTTAATCAGTCTGTTCTACATTCCATTTAAATGAATAATTCAATTACACACTAGAGGCAAGTTCCAATAAATTCTGTGGGATCTATCTTTGTGTTATTTGTGCCACAAGTCACCTGTTGACGTCTGGCACATAAAACACATATATTTCATAGAGTTTTCTTAGGCAAGGAATGTTTAGAAGTTCTTTCCCATCATTACTTTGACAATCTCCCATGCAAGTAAGTATGAAGGTTAATCCTGTTTACCTTCCTAGGTCAGGTGGGATCTGGTATCTTCAGAGTGACAAATATGTATAAAATAAGTGTATGAGGTATCTTAAAAGGCTGTTGGAAAAGGATTGTTTTTATGATGATCTCATTTTATCTAGCTGCATGTATTTCAGTAATTTCATTCCAAAGTGGAGCATAATGTGTTGTATATCATTTTTACCCTAGCAGCAATTCTATGAAGTAGGTTAAGGTGAAGCTGGCAAGGTTCTACCAGCTCAGGAATATTGTGGCAAAATTGCTGGGAGGTTAAGCATTGTTTGAATTAATAGAATCCTAATCATAGTCTTGGAGAGGATCCCAAAATCACCTAATTGAACCACCATTGGTATAAAATCCACAGCTATGATATGGTAGCTTTTGTGTTCCTTACTATCACTTCAACTCAAACAGAATATTATAGACTTTGGAAAGCTTCAGAAAAAGGTGGACAAAAATAATCAGAGGGATGAAATAATTCCTTACTAGGAAATGTTAATGTATTTGGGACTTCCGTAATCACCAGGACAACCGATCTTGATGCCATATTGGATGATATCACTGTGGATGGCTTAGTGCAATTGTTGTACAATGTAGCAGTTGTTTAGGAACATTTTGTGATCAAATATTAGCATACAATTTTCTTTTAAAAAATCTTTAAACAATGAAATGATGAGAAGCATAAAACAGTTGTAAGTCTAAATAAATCAAAGATTATGTTATTTTCCATTTTAATTATAGTTGTGAAGTTTGTTTATATTTTGACATTATTTAAATAGATTCTGAACTGTTGATACATTCCAAAACATAAATCAAGTATGAATTTTCATAAGGATGCAGATTTGTGCATCATATAACATATGTTTGAAAAATGTAAACAATATGTTTTATTTTCAAGTACTGAATTGCAAAATTAGCTTAAACTAATACTTCTATTTAGTATTTAGGTATGGCACAACTTTTTTTTGTCCCCAAACATATTTTTATAAATGAGAAAATCATGTATCATTGTGCAAATATTTTTTTTACTGAAGACTTGAAATGCAAAGAATCTCATGGCTACAACTCAATGTGTCTCAAATGTCTCAAATGCCAGTAAATTTTTCATAGAAGATGCCAACATTAAGAAGTATTTTTCACACACATAATCTCTCTCATATTTCTAATTTCCCCCCCACAGAGGTAGAACTAAAGAATTAGGAGAAAACATTGAATTAATTGTATTTAAAATATCTATTATAACGAGGCCAAATTATTTCTCCAATATCAAACAAGCAATTTTGGGAATTTTTGTCATGCCAATAATTACTGTTCCAATCCCGACCCATTCAGCCAGAAACTATTACTGCTTTTCCCTGCATTGACAAACTCTAAAACAGTTCTTCCTTGTAGAAAGTTATTCCTGTTAAAGATTTAGTAGAAATTTTTCTTTATCTTTAAACGGTTCATCAAGTTGGCTAAATATAATTCAGTGTCTGGTGAGTGTAAAACAGCATGCTGATGTGCTTGCATTGATATGCCCACGTGGTAGAGAATAGGGATGTATGAAAATGCATGAAAAAGATTTGCAAATGTGTTTCTCATGTTGGAAAACCCTGCCAACCAATGAAAAGCTTGGTCTTCAGAAGGTGGGACTTCTTCTGTGCAAAATTCATATGTGGTTTGGAGTGGGGGGAAGACACTATATGGTGCTCAAACCCATAAAATAACATTGGCAAAAGGTAAATATAGGGTAAAAGTGCCATACCATATGAATCAAAATAGTTATTTGTACCTTACTTTTCTTCAAACGTAAAAAGCTGGCAGTTGACATCTCTGACTCTCAGCTAAATAGGGGCAGGTGGGGCTCACAAAAAGCAGTTACGATGTCCGTGAGCCAGATCCTAAGAAGGCTCCCTGTGGAGATTAAAATTGTCTATCAACTGGCTCCACAGAGAATACCACCGCCAATATCATTCTTCTTTTCCCATAATTACCTTTGAAGATGACCTAATATCAGAAGAGATCTTGGCACATAAATTGTGTTTAAGTCATTGTATAAACAGAATTTTTCAAGACCCCATTATCTGCCTCCACAGGTATTCAGTGTGTCTTTCTGTGTATCTATATGATAAGGGGGCCTGTCTGCATAATACTACTCCTTAAGTCAGAGTTTCCCTTCATTTTTGAAAGGCTTTGTGAACTGACTCCAGTGGTTGGTGGGCCAGTGGGACAGGGAAGAGTGAATGGTGTGGTCATAGACCAATACAATTAGATTGGTGGGAGCAAAGTTATATTGTGATGTAACTGGGTGGTTGGAGGTTGGGATCGACCATTGTACCCTTCTTTACAATGGATAGACCTCTCTGTCAAAATCCTTTATTTGATGGATTGTCCTTTCTAGTCATGATTTGTTTCTTTTAATGTTTTCAGTGGTTTTTCCTACTAATACAAAAGACAACATACTTATTGGCAATTCGCTCTAGACTTTTTAGGTTTGGGGAGATCTTAAAATATGAAAAGTAGAAGTTGACTTTTAAATCACTTCCAGATTTTTTAAAAATCCTTTCCTAGACTTAAAATGTGGTGAAATTTTCAATCCATACTTTGTGGGACATGTAGAGCATTTAAAACCAACTCTCTTACAGTTTCTCCGTATTTTGCACAAATGAGGGTGGGATGCAACCATAAATTTATAGTTCTACAGCTACTTTTAGAATTAATTATGCAACATGTCTAGCAGAACACATTGCTCTCATTTCTCCTAGATGTTCAGGTTATTTCTCCTTTTCTGTTGCTAACTGCCATCAAGTGAAATTTGACATATGGCAATGTAATGGGGAGACCTCCAAATCATACTTGCATACTATTGCCTTGTCTTGCAGGCTCAGGGCTTCATTAAGCCAATCCATCTGGATTGTAGCTGTCCTCTTTTATTACTACCTTTGAACGTATAAACTATCATTTTCTAGTGAGTCATGTCTTTTCATGATATGTTCAAAGTACGACAATCTCAGATTAGTCAACTTGGCCCCTAAGAATAATTCAGGCTTGATTTGTTGTAGGGCTTACAAAACTTTCGTTATATCAGTGCAACTTTTCTCTGACACATTTTGACTGAGTTCATTTTCTTCATATCAGATTTTTTCATTGCCCACTTTCACAGCATCATAAAGACATCAGTAATATGGTGGCATGGACAATCCTAGCTGTAGTATTCAGTGATATAGCTTGACATTTCAGGATCTCATTTAGTTCTTTCATGGTTGTCCTTTTATGTCATAGTGTTCTTTTGATTTTGTGACTACAGTCTCTGTTCAGATTAATGACTAGGCAGGATACGGAAAATGTGGAACTATTTCAATGTACTCATCATTTGCTTTTGAAGGTATGTTAATAATCTGTGGTCATTATTTTTATTTTCCTCATGTTCAACTGTAAACCTGCCTATGGACTGCCTTCCTTGACCTCTTCAGTATTTGTTCATTCTATTTTCAGCTAATAGTATGGTGTCAGCTCCATATCTTAAATTGTTCATGTTTTCTCTTCTGATATTCACCCTTCCTCTCAGTCTAATCCTGCTTTACCTATGATATGTTCAGCATTAGGAGTGTGCAAAGTTTTGGAGCTCCACTTCATAATTCGGAACTTGTAATGATTCATACATTTGAATCTCTGAATTACAAATTGTAAAAGGATTTAAATTAATCACATGTGCTTAAATTGAAAAAAAAAATCTTAATGTTCAGTGGATAGACTTATTGTTCTGAAACTTGGCAGGCTTGCTGCCCTGCTCATGTTGTCTCACTGTGCCACAATTTGAGGGGGTTACTCTTGTAGTTTAAAAATATTTTTAACTGAAAAAACATTTTTAAATTCCTAAAAATCATTAGATGAACTAATCTTTCAGAACCTTTGCAGGACTGATGCCTTGTTTATGATGTCTCATTGCACAGAAATTCAAGGCAATACTCATTTTTTAAAAGATTTTTTTGTAAAAACATTTTGAAATCCTAAAAAATCAGTGGATGACGGAAACATTGTGAAATGTGACAGTCTTAAAGTCATAAATGTTTCCTACAAGCATGCCAAGTTTCATCCTGATAACTATACAAATGACAGAAAAACAAAGCTTCTAAATTTTCCCCACAGCCGCTAATTGAACAAATCTTAATGAAACAAGCACGAAGAGATTCGGATTACTAATTGGAAAGGGACACCTCCAAATCTTTACATCTGAATCTCTGAAATGAATTACTAATCAAATTTCAGCTGCTTCACATATCTCTATTCAGCATACAATTAACAGGGTGATAAAATCCAGCCTTGTCCAGTTCCCCTTGCCAAATAAAAAACATTATATTTTGCCTGTTTGACATGAGAGACCTTACTAGCATCATAGTTACCATCGTCTGAACCTCTTGCATCACAGGAATACATGAGCCCGAGAAAGGTACTGTCAGATGGTCTTCTCTATTTTGGGGGCATAAAATTGTACATCCATAGTTTATACTACCCATAGTTCTGGATGAAATTGTTTCCCTAGATCCATTTCAATCTGGTTTCAGGCCTGGCTATTAAACAGAGACAGCTTTAGTTTCCTTAGTGAATGACCTATACAAACAGCTAGATGGGGGAATGTGTCCCTGTTGCTTCTCTAGGACCTCTCAGCAGCTTTTGATACAATTGATCATTTTGTCCTCCTGGACTGTCTCGATGGGATGGGACTGGGAGGCACTGTTGTACAGTGCCTCCATTCCTTCCTAGAGGGATGTCCCCAGAAGAGGGACCCCTGGACATCGTTCAAACCCCTGGACATCGTTCAAACCCCTGGACATCGTCCTGTGGTGTACCACAGGGTACTGTTTCATCCCCTATTCTGTTTAACATATACATTAAACCACTGAGAGAGGTCATCCAGTATTTTAGAATATGATGCCACCTATATGCAATGACATCTAACTCTATTACTCCTTCCAACCTAAAGCCAAGGAAGCTGCCCTGATCCTTAACCAGTGTTTGTCATCACTAGTGGACTGTATGAGGGCAAACAAATTGCAACTTAATCCAGACAAAACAGAGGTGTTCCTGGTCAGTTGGAAGGCAGATCAGGAAATGGGATCCAGCCTGTACTGAATGGGGTTACACTTCCCCTGAAGACATAGGTCCACAGTTTAGGGGTCCTCCTGGACTCAGCATTGAACCTGGAAGCTCAAGTATTTGAGATGGCCTTTGTGTTGCATCCCTAGGCTGCAGGGCACCTTAAAACCACACTTGAGCCCCAGAGTTTAATTAAGTAAGCTATTTATTGAAAATTATATGCAAGCAATAGCAAATCAAAATTCAAAGTCAATGAAATGAAGTTTAAATCCACAAAGAACAAAAAAACTTGAGAATCTTGAAGCAAGAGTCTATAAAAGTCACTCAAAGAACAGAGTCCAAACAAGATCTCAAAGTAAGTCCCAATAAAGTATCAAGATTAGTCCAAACAAGATATCAAGGATAATCCAAGGCACAGAGTGAAACTGGAATACAGGCGGCACCACCGGAATACAGGCAATCAAACTGGAGCACAGGAGACAACACTCCAAAATTAGTCCAAGGTACAAGTTCAATGCTGGAACACAAGGTAAGGTTCTTGGCTGGAGCAGAAATCTAAACTGCAAAAGTACTGGAACATCAACTGGATGCACCAAAATCCACAGAAGCAAGGGCAAAACTGGAACAAGAATCAAGGTACAACGCTGCAAAAATAATATGGAATTCATAGGAACAAGAAGAAGGGATCTCTCTGATGAGCAAAGTTACCACCTCTGAATCTCTAATAGAAAGCAGCCCTTCTTAAGGGAAACTCAAGGTCTCAAGCCTGCTCATTATTTCATTTCAATAACAATTGTTTGCTCCATCTGAAACACTCCCTTTCTCTCCTCTGCTGAGTTATCACTTTCTTCCTATCAAGCTCATTAACATTATCACTTCCAGAATCCGAACTAGAATGCCCATCTGGCAAAAGAAGGTCTGACCTTGACTCCTTTGAGGAATGCGGTTCAAGCTGCCTGCTTGAAACCATTATATCTCTGGTCCCAGAATCCACTGGGACAAACTCTGGCTGCATAGGAGCAGGAATCTCAGGCCCAATCCCAGAGTCCACTGACCAGCCAAGTGCAGGGGCAATCACAGGCTGAACAAACCCAACCTCAGGCTCACCTGACAGCTCAGATGGAGGCCGGGCTACAACACTTTGCACAATTAAAATTTGTGTTCCAAACTCTGCCTGTTCCTTGAGAAGCCAGATCTGGCCATGATGGTACATGCCTTAGTTACATCCCATCTGGATTACTGTAACACACTTTACAGTATGTGGGGTTACCTTTGAAGAGTGATCAGAAAATTCAGCTGATCCAAATAGCTACAGCCAGGTTGCTAACTGGGGCTGGCTACAGGAAGTGGACAACCCCACTATTGAAGCAGCTCCATTGGCTGCCAGTTTCTTTCTGGGCACAATTGAAAGTCCTGGTTATGACCATTTAAGCCCTAGATGGTTCAGGTTCACGCTATTTGGCTGACTACATCCCCTTGTATGAACGTGTCCGGGCCCTGAGATATTCAAGGGAGGCCCATCTCTTACTCTCACCCCCATCTCAAACTCAGTTGGTGGTAACGAGAGAGAGGGCCTTGTCCCTTGACTCTGGAACTCCTTGTCCAAGGAAGCCAGAATGGCCCCCTCCCTGCTGTCCTTCCAGTTGCAGGCTTTTTTTGTTTTTAGGCAAGCTTTTGAAGAAGGTTTTTAAAATCAAGTTAAGGAGTGCTGTGGTTTTTAGACCTGAATATATTTTATGGATTTTAATTGAATTTTTAAAATATCAATGATATTTGATTCTGTTTTAATGTTTGTAGATTTGTAGATTTTAATTTATATTGAAATGCTTTTAATGTAAGCCACTTTGAGTCTCCTTGTGGAGAGAAAAAGTGGGGTGTAAATAAATATCATCATCATCATCATCATCATCATCATCATCATCATCATCATCATCATATAGTGAAAGGCACACAGATAACTCACAGTCTAATACACTGAGGTGAGATTGTTGTATTTCAGCAGTAATTCTTCCTCATGTATATGTACATATTTAAATTAGCATATGATAATATATGCAAATTGGTGTCCTTTTGTGATGTGCATTTTATTTTGGGTGATGTTTAAGTAATCACCCTAGCAATTTATCTCGGAATGCCTGGGCATCTCCATTGGATTTGAATTTGAAATGCAATACAGTAATTCCAATTAGTTTCATTTGCAATATTGCTTTGTAGACAAATATTCAATTGCCCCTGTGTTACTTCTCCAACATAAGATACAATGATTATATTTGTTTACTTTACAGAATTGTACATCAGCAGTTCTACAAAGTCAGTGTATAACCTTGAATCAAAAGACAATTACTGAATGTGCAGAGTTGTTGACCTTTGCTAGGTAAGGGTCAGCTTTTGCACTCCCATTTAATTTAAAAGATACTCAAACAAAGCAAGAAAAGAAGCAGGGAACAGCTAAACTACTAGAAAGGACCTGTCCTACTGTCAAATCTACTTAGGCCTAGATGCCTCTGACCGGTGAACAGGTGACACCAGATGTGTTTCAGCTTCGTGCTCCAATATTGTCATGGCTTGCTGAACATTTGAAATGTGGAACCAAAGTCAGCTTATTAAATGCCACATGTCACTGTGTGAAGCATCAGAAGAGCAAGAGCAGTGCCTGTTTTCAGAACTATGCAAACTATTTAGGAGCACATCTGAGGTCTACTGTAAGACGTTAACTTTGAACATTAACATTGACTCCATATATTATTTGTATGGCTTAGATAGAGAAAGAGAAAGTAAATAAACAACCCTCTTTGAATACATTCTGTGAAATGAAAGATACTTAGGATAATTTTATTTGAATTGTAATGTATATGTTTCTTAAAATAAAATTGTTTGGAATGTTATGTCTTTGCTCTTAATTTTCTTAATTTGTCACTTATTTTGGTGGATGAGTGTGCTTTCTGGAAAACTGAACACTAATTTATTCATTCAGAAATTCTGCATGTGTGATTTGAAGAGTACATCTTTTACAACTTTTATGAATGTTTTAGCCTGTCAACATGAAAATAATTGTGTGTATGTGTTCCTTCAAATTGCTTGTCAACTTACGGCAACCCAATTACTTTTCTAGGGTTTTCTTGGGCAAGAAATAGTTATAGGTGGTTTTGCTAGTTACTTCCTTTGAAATATATCTTCTATAATTTGGTATTCGTTGGCAGATTGTCTTCCAAGTACCATTCAGGGTTTACCCTGCTTAGCTTTGATTGTATATCCATGCATGGCAGAGCATTGGACTCTGGTCTTTATGACTTTTCCAACTCTATAATTCTAGCTTCCAAGAGGAGATGGGATCTGGTGCCTTTTAGGTATTTAGGCCTCCAAAATAATGGATCAATCCTAAATGTGTCCTCCATTATTAAATCTGTTATTGAAACCCAGGAACCCCAAAATGACCCAAATACCAGGCTGTGACTCCAGGAGTAACAAGAGGGTTCCCAATATAGAGTCCATGGATGATCTTTCTTCCAAATACCCAGTTCAACTAATCTATGCAGACAACCTCTAGTTTCTAGCCAGGTGGATCCTAGCCTGCCCTAACCTGAGCAGCAAAAGTCCATTGTTTTGTATTGCTGTCAAGCTCCTATAAATGCTTCCATACATTTCATCTGCAGCAGTGCGTATTTGAGAGTGCACACTCTCCTGGCATCCATTTTGGTTGAGCAAATAAAAGGCTCAGTTCTTTGCCTTCAACTTGTTTGTGTCTCATTTGATCTTTGGAGCTAGGCACACTGGGAACCTGAACCCATGGTTATAGCGAAGCTGAAATCACATAACAAATTCATTTCAATTCAATGAAAATTATGTCCAAGTAAATATGTATAAATGTACATTGTGTGCCACCAGAGGTTATTCTGGTTTTTCCAAGATGATCAGTATGTTATAATCACCATTCATATTTTTTTCCAGCAAGGTTCACTTAAGAATTTGATTGATTTTTTAAAAAAAATTCTCAGAAATATATAAATCACTTTATACATTTGTTGGAAATATCCTTGTTGGTTGTTTTTTTAGTGAAACAAAATTAGAAATATAAAAATGGTGGATTTATCCATCTCAACTTTTTAGGCAACAGTAGTAAAACTATGTTAGCCACTATAACTCAGTGGAAGTATTCATAAACAATTGTATTTCAGATTGTATTAGGATAAATATATGCCCGCAATTTGCAATTAATTTGACAATGAATGTCACAGCCTTAAATTGCCCTATTACACAATAGTCAGTCAACAACTTTCCATACACAAAATAAAAAAAATGGGACAGGGGGCTATGTGTACATTTGAAAAAATATTGGCTGCATTGAGTATCCATTAGAACAATAGGCAGCCATTGGATGAACTATTTTTGCTCAAGCACAATACTCCAAAATAATTCCAACCATTCTCTGTATTGTTTCTTCTATTCCCTTTGTTACACTGCCCCAGCTCATAGTTCCATGTCTCTCTTTGAGATTGCAAGCCCCTTGAGAGTTGTCATTTTTTTCTTTGTAAAGCAGCATTGTTATATATGGCCTGAGGTTTTACCTTTGAGTTATGAACCACAAATATCCACACATGGAGTTATATTTTGATAGTGCAGCTGTTTTGAACGGTTATGCTGTGAAGCCAAAAGCACAGCTTTAAAGATATTGCACATGCAGTTCTGCTTCCATGACCTTGAACTGAATGTGAATGCTGCATATGGTACAAAAAACTAAACTGCTTTCATTTGTAAGACACTAACAGGATTATTCATATTGAAATAATAACGCCTCCTCTTCCTTCTCATTATCTTCATGATCGTCATTGTCATCTTCTTGCTATTTTTGCTGTATGAGAATACTATTGATGGCTGTTTAAGGTTTTAAAAATACTTGCAAGTGTTCTCAATGAGAAAAGGTCCTCAGCACACAAAGATATCCTTGCGATAACATTATAACCTAACAAAAATGTTTTGTTATATATCATTTTGAACTTTTGGTGAAGATGATGATGATGATGATGATGATGATGATGATGATGATGATGATGTGGATCAGACATTCCTCCCAAAATTGGGACTCAGTGTAGCTTAGAATTTAAAAAGAACAGTTATAGCAGAAACATATGAAGTGGAATTTAACTAATCAAAGTATTAGACTAGTGCATATCTGTAAGAACAGTTGAGTTTAAAACAATGCATTCCCAGGTCTCTTCTTTAAAAACTTTCTGTTAAAATAAAAAGGGACTTGTTTGCTGACAAAAGACAATAAGGTTGGGGTCATTCTGGCCTCCCCGAAAAGGCCCTCTCTTGCACCTACATCAACCATGTTTATGAGAGTGCTGGAACTGAGAGCAGAGCTTTTCCTGAAAACTTCAGGGTCCATCTTATCAGAAGATATGATCTGCCAAATAGCATGGACCTGAGCCATATAGGGCTTTATAGGTCATGATTAACACTTTGAATGGTGCCCAGAAACAATCTGGCAACAAGGTTGGGGCCACTCTTGTAAGACGGGAGTATTATCATCACTGTAACATGCTGCAATTGATATTCTGACTTGTTGCTCCTCATATTAGCTAATGTATCTAAACACCCTTCATAGGTAGCTCCATTGTGCAAAATTCTTACTTAAAAAAAGTTCCGAAAACTGTCCTTGCACAAAAAATTAGTGAAAATGAAGCCTTTTAATATTGTGTAAACATTTTACCCCAAAGCAATCATTTAGTGCAAATGAATTATTATCGTAAAAGCCACAGATAATGGGGCTCAAAATGCACAAACCCTCACAATATCCTACCCAGTGGAAAGAATGCTTTTAAAATAATTCATGTTTATAAGAACACATTAAAAAGCATAACTATACATCCCTATCTTAAAGGTCCTTTTAAGGGTGGAATGTGTCAAATATTAAGATCATATGCTGTCTATCAGCTACAAATTGTTATTGTAAATACTGGATTCCAACTATAGTTAGAAAGTTATCTATGGTTAGTCAATGGTTGTCGTCATCTCACTCGTTCAATCGTTTTCGACTCTTTGTGACCTCATGGACCAGTCCACGCCAGAGCTCCCTGTCGGCTGTCACCATCCCCAGTTCCTTCAAGGTCGAGCCAGTCCCTTCAAGGATACCGTCCATCCATCTTGCCCTTGGTCGGCCTCTCTTCCTTTTTCCTTCCATTTTCCCTAGCATCATGATCTTCTCCAAGCTTTCCTGTCTCCTCATGATGTGGCCAAAATACTTCAGCTTTGCTTCTAATATCCTTCCCTCCAGTGAGCAGTTGGGCATTATTTCCTGGAGGATGGACTGGTTGGATCTTCTTGCGGTCCAAGCCACTCTCAGGATTTTCCTCCAGCACCAAAGTTCAAAAGCGTCTATCTTCTTTCGCTCAGCCTTCCTTATGGTCCAACTCTCGCATCCATAGGTTACTATGGGGAATACCATTGCTTTCACTATGCGGACCTTCGTTGCCAGTGTGATGTCTCTGCTTTTCAGTATTTTATCAAGGTTGGCCATTGCTCTCCTCCCAAGAAGTAGACCTCTTCTGATTTCCTGGCTGCAGTCTGCATCTGCAGTGATCTTTGCACCTAGAAATATAAAGTCTGTCACTACCTCCATGTTTTCTCCCTCTATTTGCCAGTTGTCAATCGGTCTGGTTGCCATGATTTTGGTTTTCTTGATGTTTAACTGCAGCCCGGCTTTTGCACTTTCTTCTTTCACCTTGGTGATAAGGCTCCTCAGCTCTTCCTCACTTTCAGCCATCAGAGTCAATGGTAAAGTACTGAAATGTAATATCAGTGCAAATAATACAAAGATATACACTTAAATAGAATATTCAAAATAAAATCTATCGAATATTTATTACTCTTGTCTGATAGTATTTTCAGAAATCAGTATTTTCAATATTTGCAGATATCAAGTCATCAAATTTATATGCATTGGAAGAGGAAACATATGTACTTGAGACTCCTGGTTGGCTATTTGCTACAGAATCCATTATTTTCTATCATTGATTAAAGTCAATATATTAAAAGTCACAGTTCAAGATTCTACCTTCTCAATAAAAATCTCTTAAATTCATTAATCAAGGAAAATAAAGTAATGTCCTTGATACACTTCTGCATACATATTTGCATCTAAATGTTATTGTAAAATGGATTGCCCTCCTATTCTTTTGCATATAAGCAACATGTTATTTTTCTACTGTTGTTCAACTGCAACTTGTTACTGGACCTTTTTATCCAGTGCCTCAAATTACTTTTTGAAGATAGACTGGAATTTGTCCCAGTATTCTTATATATATATATATATTTTCAATTTACTGTGTATTGATTTTTCTTCACCATTTCTGCTTTTAAAGTTATATTTTTAGCTTAGCATCACAAAGATTATGGTCACTAAGAGCATCAGCCCTTTGGTAAGCCATCTTATTTGAAGCAAACGGACAACCTCTTGACCTGTGGCAAATGTAGTCAATATGTACTTTTTTTGTGCCCCTCCCCCTTCCAGGATGCATGATGAATTCCAGGAGCCTGAATAGGTGCCCAGATTGAAAAGCTGCAGAGAGCACATGCACATGAGCCATCAGTGGCATTCAATAGGTAATTGAGAAGAGTTTCCCACCATTCCTCATAATACACATTCTTTGAAAGTCAAGTCCATATTTCTGATCTAGCAACACCATTACACTGGAAATGTGTACTTTCATGGTCAGCCATTAATTTACACCAAGGACATTTCGGAGACTTGGGAGGTGGGATAAATTATACTCAATCTCACAGTGAACTTCCACTTCTCCTCTCCTGCGATATTCACTAGATATTCAATTGTCACCTGGTACTTCACATGATGGCAGGAGTTTTGCTTAGAGCCTTGAGTGTATACAGTCTCATTCATAGCAATTAATACTGAAAGCTACACAGTATAAAGTGTTGGATATTCTGTGCTATTTAAAGTCCATGGCTAGTATGTGCATATACCACATGAGGTTTAACTCAGACATTATTATGTGAGGAGTGATGTATATATTTCTTTGTATAGAGTGACCTAATTAGAGAAGCTGAAGTTGGGAGAAATGTTTATGAACCTGTTCTTTGAAATAATCAGAGAGATAGCCATAACCAGCCAATTTATTCCAGCCACCATGGATTCCAATTTAAAATAAATTGACTACTCCCTAAAAGTGACACAAGACCCATCCCCATCTTTAACATAAAAGTACCATTCAGTTCATATGTCTATCTTTCAATGCAAGTGTAAGGATATTATTTGAAATTTTAGTAGCAGTAGGAAAGATATAATGACCTTTGCTTGATTGCGTTAAAGATTATACTGCAAAACAGAATGGATTTTAAAACAGTTGTTCTATACGCTGTATAATATTTCAGAGCCATTATAGAAACATTAATTTTCTCGTCATGGTAAAGGTGACAGTTGGTGGTAATATCACTAATTACTCACAATTATTTCTTCACAGTGATGATTATTGTGAATTATGTATGTTAAATAGGCTGAAAGCTAGTGTCTATACAACCTTATGTAGGGCTACTCAAAGATAAGTCTCATTGAACTGAATGGAATGCTTTCAGGTAAGTATGGAATTGCGTTCTATGCTTAATTTCCTTTTTCATCACCATCATCATCCCTCTGAACTGGTCAAAGGTAGGCATTTGGACTTAACTACAGTCCTTCTCATTAAAATGTATCCACCAGTCCCAGTCTGAAATTCAAATTGTGCTTCAATTCAAATATATATATATATAAATTAACACTTCATCAAATCTTATTAGAGATTATTTTACACATGCACACACGCACACACCTTTCCCTTCAATTACTTCAATTATTTTGAATCCAGTTTTAAGGGAAACTGGGTTGTTTTCTATTCATGGTCATTCTTTTCACCACCAATTTGACTGTTTTTTATTTTTATCTTGCCCTTACTTACATTTTTACATCACTCTAGAACCATTTTGTGTAGGTGTACCTATATGTCTCTTTGTGTATACTAGTACAGTGCTAATATTAGGTTTAAATATGTTATTTTTGTTTTCCAAAGAAGATCAACAATGCCATCTACAGTAGAAAGTTAGCAACAACCAAAGAAACTCTCTGTGTGTTACTTGGCTTTTCATTGAAATATGAAATACAGAAGAAGACAGAGCTCTCTTAAACATGAGCAAATGATATTTCTATTTCTTAGAATTTAGAGACAAGTGTGAGATCTTTGTAGTCAAAACACTTTTGTATGTCATATATACAGTAAAAGCCAGATTTAACCATTGAAGTAATCCAGATAGAATGGTAAACAAGGCATATGTTACCTTCACCATGTCTAGTTCCTCCAATTGGTGCAATTGGTGCATTAATTTTAACACGTTACCACTGTCAAAACCTGGTCTTCCAGTTTCAAGATAGAATCAAGAAATATCTCCAAACTGCAAACCAATTTTTAAGTGTGTGTGGGGGGGGGGGTAACCCCCTTTAGCACAAGCTGAACCCCTATTCCCCAATCTGTCTTTGAATTGATCAGAACTTCTATTTTACCAGGATTATGCTTCAATTTTTTGGTCTCATCCAGTTTCTTATGGCTTTCAGGCAGCAACATGTGCTTTCTACATTAAAATAGCAATGTGAAACATCAAGAAATTATTGCAAAACATCAACATTGCATGACAAAACCATGTAGCTATCTTTTCATGCAACATTTATGTTCTGCAAAAACATTTTCTGTTTCCTGAACAAAAATATCAGAGCTGCACAACAAAAATGTTATTGTTATGCAAAATATAAAACTCGCAGACAACAAAACCATATTTGGCTGCAGATTCAGATATCCGAGTTTCATTTCCTTCTGCATACTATTTGAGTTGTGTAACTTTCAAACTAGCAAAGACTGTAGTCATGTAAAATACTTCACTGCATTGCTTATAAAGGTAGGCATGTGCAATCAATGGATAAAATGTTTCAGTACTCATTATGGAATTAGTTGGTGGGGTCATTTCTAAAATGTTTCAGAAATTGGGCAGCCTCTGCATTGTAACTATAACAAGTTAACTACTTTTTCGTTACCTTTTCTTAAGTAATTGGGGAAACTTCAGGGGCTCCTTTCTAACTCATTGTTAGAGCTATTGGCATAAAACTTGCTACAGTTATAGAACACATTTAGCATTATTAGCCCATTAAGTTTCAGAACACCTCAGTCATCCATGGAATTTTGGGAAATTTTCAAAGTTTTTACAAACCACATTTTTTTTTTAAAAAAAAACCTATAAGGGCTATCTCATTGGGTTTTCTATACAATGACACAAGATAACAGGAGATCATACCCCCCAAGCTTCAGCAAAAAATATATATAAGTGAGTGATGGGTTATTATACACACACACTTTGGATATTGTGTGGTTTTCTCTGTGTAATAAAAAAGTTAGTGAGTGTACATTTTGATTGCAAAGTTGCACCATGTTTTCAGTCTTACAAAGTTCTAAAAAATCCTGTTTATGTTGTGGTGAGAACTTTTGATGTGCAAAAGCTAAGCTTCACGGACTTCAAATTGATAATTTGACAAATTTCTGTTTCATCCATAAGGAATGCAATCCTGTCCAGAACAGGCAATCAGCAATCTGACTGATCAGGAGCACCTCTGCCTTGTCTGGATTACATTTCAATTTGTTTATCCTCATGCAGTCCCTTAGTTTTCTTGTAATCAGATGGAAAAGAGAGAGAGCATCAGCATATTTATGACACCAAACCCCAAAATGCCAGGTGACTTCTCCCAATGGTTTCATGTATATGTCAAACAGCATGGAAGACAAAGCTAAGTTCTGAAGGACCCCAGAGTCCAATGAACAGGTAATCAAACAGGAGCCCCCCATTATCACCTTCTAACTTACCTCTCCAGGTAGAACTGAATCTACCTTAGAAAAATACCTCCAAGCCCCAACCCAGTGAGAAGATCCAGAAGGATCCCATGGCTGATAATATGAAAGCAACCATCAAGAGATCCTCCAGAGCCAAAACATTTTCTATGTCCACTTCCTAGTACAAATTGTTCTCCAAGGTGATAAAAGCTGTCTCTGTCCCATAGCCAAGCCTAAAAATAGACTAAAATGGGTTTAAAAATTTTATTTCATCCAGAAACACCTGAACTTGAGAAGTCATTACACACTCTAGTACCTTGACAAAAAAAAAGGATGTTGGAGATATCCCACAGTCTTCCAATAGATTTTAAGGGATAGTTCCCCCCAGTGGTGTCCATCCTTCTGAGCTGGTACACTAACAACTGCAATGTCCATTTGTTGCTTGTCTGGTAAGACTGGTTTGTATAATACTCTGCTCCTAATGCATTACAAACAGTGCCATTGTGAAAAGTCCCTACTGAGAGATTAGGCAAAGAGCCATGTGCCTACAACACAAACTCCTAGAAAGGCAGTATGTTGAACTCATAATTGCACTGTGGGATTCTTTTTTAAAAAATACAGAGAAAACAATATATTACGGTCGATGACCAGCAAAGTGCAAAGTGTGTAAAGGATATTGAGGTGGAGACCAACATCCTATTGAGTTCTGCATATCTACATATATAAAGGAGATTACTGTAACATTTCTAGTATTGAAATAAAGTTCAGTTTCTGGCCTATAATACTTTTAATAGTTTTAGTCAAGGAAATTTCATGGCTGGCCTTGGTCTAAGGCAACTTTATGGAGTCACTCTTTGTAATGGGTCAGAAATGCTGACATTTAAATACATTGATATAATATTAAAACCATTTTCTTTTCTTTTCTTTTTTGTTTGACCTTGCTATATTTGCCCAATCTCATATACGACAGTTCACCTGTCAGGTATATTTGAGTAATTCACCTAAATCTGTCACTGAATGTGATTCAATGCTTGCTTACCTTGCAATGACACAGTAAGCTTTCAGTTGTTAATCTTTGTAACATGACTGACAGAAATAAGATGGAAAGAATTATATTGTATATATTCCAATATGTGTGTGTGTGTGTGTGTATGCCTTAGTATTAAAATGTCACCTAATTAGAATCTAAAAGAAACTGAAAATAAAAAAATATTCAGTATTCATTAGGGTTGTACTTTAGGGGTAAACCTTGACCCGTTTTGTGTCCCTGCTTTCAATGAGGACCCCAATCCATTTTTGGAAGCCTCTCAAAATCGGGAGGGCAGATATCTGTTTTTGCCCTGGTGTGCTTTAAGGAGGCTTCTTACCTGTTTCTACTCTACATAAGATGTTTGGCTGCAGGCAGGCGCGCGTGCTGAGCTGCACGCTACACACACACCCTCTTAAAGCAAGGAGGCAAGTATTTTTCTATTTGTTTCTTTACCTCATTTCTACCCCACCTTTCTTTACCCCGGAGGGGACTCAAGGTGGCTTACATATGACAACTACCCCGTTTCCCCAAAAATAAGACATCCCCTGAAAATAAGACCTAGTAGAGGTTTTGCTGAATTGCTAAATATAAGGCCTCCCCTGAAATTAATACCTAGCAATGTTTTTGTTTGGAAGCATGCTCGCCAAACAGAACACCTGTGATGACTCATGGGCCATGTAGTCCCGTTCCCAGTACTATTGTGGCAGATGAAGAGGAAAACTTGGGTTTCCCACCGTTTCAGCCAGAATTGGAGCCCTTGCACCTGCAAGATGTTTGCCCACAAGAAGTCAGCCAAACAAGCCTTGAGCAGAAATCTCCCCATTTTCTCGCCGGGATTATTATAATCGAGATAGAGGCGCTAGGGAGGCGACTTGCAGAAGCGCCAGGATTGCTGCCAGACAATTAACTGATTAAGCCTATTTCCCTTGGGAAATCTTAAGGAGTCATGCATCTGGACACAGTATGGGTTTCGTTTCTTGTTCCCCAGGGAAAGTGTTCCTTGGTGGGAAAACAAGATCCTATATAGGTGTTTGCCCGCAAAGAAATCCTTGCGGAGTCAATTCGTCACCTTGTGGAGTGAGATCGTGTGTGGACTACGCTACTCCAGTCCCTTGCCTCCAGGACCAAGTTCCAAGCCTTGTTTCTCGGACCTTGTTCTAGCATCAAGCTTTCCTTGTTTCCACGGACCTCGCCACGGACCTTGTTCTTGTTTCTTGCCTCTTGCTGCCACGTATCAAGCCTTGTTTGCCAAGAATCTAGTTTGCTTCCAGCATTGTTGCCAAGCTCCATTGGACTAAAGGACCCTGTCATTTCCCCACACTTTGCTTGGCAAAGTGTGTGTTTCGGTTATTGGATTACAACTTTGGACTCTAATATCACATATTGGACATTGTTTTCCTGGACTATATTTGACCTTTCCTGAAAGGTCTACTTCTGTGATGACTCATGGGCCTTGTAGTCCTGCTCATGACATGGTGATACCTGATGAAGAAGAAAACTTGGGTTTTTTACCTTCCCAGTCAGAACTGGAATCTTCCCAGCCAGATTCTTCCCAGCCAGATCTGGGAACCTTGCACCTGCAAGAGAGTTGTGTTCCAGAAGTATGTCAAACAAACCCTGAGCCTACATCTCCTGTGTTTTCTCGCCATGAGTTTTGTAAACAACAGAGAGGTTTGGAAGCGGCCTCGCGCAGGAGTGCTAGAATAGCTGCTAAGAATTTAGCCAATTAAGCCTGCTTTCCATGAGAATCTTTAAGGAGTCAAACATCTGGTCTCAGAGATTAGCTTTCGTTTCTGGTTCCCAGAGAACTGCTCTCGGCGGGAAAGTTAGACTCTATATAGGTGTTTCACCCGCGAAGTAACTTCGCGGAGTCAATTCGTCAGCCTCCGGAGCGAGTTGTGTCTGGACAACGCGCTCCGTTTCAAGCCTCGTTCCTGTTCAAGCCTTGTCCTTGTTCTCAAGCCTTCGCTCCTGCTTCCCAGCCTTGTTTACCTTCGGACCTTGCCTCGCCTTCCAGGACTAAACCTTGCCTTGTTTCACGGATTTTACCAAGTAATTCCACGGATCTTGTTCCTGCTCCTCGTTACCTTGTTGTCTTGAAACAAGCCTTGTGTTCCAAGTATCAAGTTATTTCCTAGCCTTGCTCAAGTTCATGGACTAAAGGACCTTGTCATCTCCCCTCACTTGCTTGGCAAGTGAGTGTTTCGGTTATTGGATTACAACTTTGGACCTTAATATTTCATATTGGACATTGTTTTCTTGGACTAATTTTGACCTTTCCTGAAAGGTCTACTCCTGGACTATTTCATACACTTGCTTTTATTAACTTTATATATTCCTTCAATAAAGATATTAGATAGATTCTGGCCTCTGTGTATGGTTATTGGTGCCTTGCAGCCTGGGTCCTGACAGTTTGACTCCGCCACCATAAGCACCAATTAACCAAGGCCAGAATGTCTACCGGAGCCGTGCCGGGTGGACAGCCACTCAGCTACACCATCAGCAAGGACGAAGTGGACCGCATCCGTGACAGACTCAACGCGCAGGATGGAGAAATAAAAGGGTTGAGGGAGCGCGGAATCTGCCTCCCGGCCATGGCGTTGCCAACCACGTTTTCTGGAGAAGCCTCCAAGGTCCAAGTATTCCGCCGCCAGTGCCAGGCTTACCTAGAGGCCCATGCCGCCGAGTTTCCCCAAGAAGACATCAAGGTGGCGTGGGTTTACAGTCTTCTAGACGGGCCAGCGGCCAACTGGGCGACGGCACTGTTCGACCAAGCCTCTCCACACCTAAGATCAGCGCAACACTTCTTGGACCACCTTAAGGAGACCTGGGGAATCGAGGACAATTTGGAGGCAGCCGGTCACAAACTCCGCCGCCTCTTTCAAGGAGACAGACCCATGTCTCAGTACATAGCCGAGTTCCGAGTGCTGGCCCACAACACCGGCTGGAACGATGTAGCCCTCAGAGGACAATTTCGGGAGGGTCTCAACATTGAAATGCTGGAGGAAATCTCCAAGGTGGATCCTCCCCACACTCTTGAAGCACTCATTGATCAATGTTTACGGGCTGAAGTCATGATTGCCAACAGGAAACAGTGGGTACGAGGCCAGAGCGGTAGAGCTGGGGCAAAACCCCCTGCTCCCGCCAGCGTTCAGCCGCGTCCAGTGTGGAGACCCCCACCACCATCCCCATACCCCAGAGGGAGCGAGGAGGTGCCGATGCAGTTGGGCAATGTGCGTCCCAGATTAGATGCCGCCGAGAAGGCCCGCCGCCAACGCCTAAACCTCTGTTGGTATTGCGGGAATGGGGGCCACTTCGCCAGAGAGTGCCCAGCCAAAAGGAAGCCCGCCGCCCGTCTTGCGGCGGCGTCCTCCACGGAGACGAAGGCGTCTGAGGCGATTGGCACACAGCCGGCGGGGGAAGCCAACGACCGGGCGTAGAGAGGCTCGCCAACCCGGTCAAAAAACCCATTCAAGAGCCGCCAACCGGGGTCCTGTTCCTTCTAGTGGTCACCTTATGGTCAGCAAAAAAGGGACCCGTCATGATCCACGCCATGATAGACTCAGGAGCCACCAACAATTTCATTGATAGAGAGTATGCCGACTCTCTGGGATTACAATATCACGACTTCAAGAATGCCCGTGTGGTGCAAGCCATCGATGGCCGCCCTCTCAAGACGGGCCCCGTAAGCCAGTGGTCGGAACCCACCAGGATGTGGATAAGGGAACATATGGAAGAGATTTCCTTCTTTGTTACTGAGGTTCCCCATTTCCCTGTGATTTTGGGGATTCCATGGCTGACACTTCACGACCCAAGCATCTCCTGGTCCAACAGAGAACTGCAGTTTGCTTCAAAGTACTGCCAAAACCATTGCCTCGTAGCCAAGGTCTGCCATGCCACAGACACCGAGCCCATTATCACCTTGCCAAAGAAGTACTCCGAGTATTGGGATGTATTCAATGAAAAAGAAGCCGAAAAATTACCCCCACATAGACCTTATGACTGTGCCATTGACTTGGTGGAGGGGGCCCCGATCCCGCGAGGGCATCTCTACTCCCTGACTGAACCGGAGCAAGAAGCTCTCAGGGAATTCATAGAGACAAACCTTCGCAAGGGATTCATCAGACCCTCTCAATCCCCAGCCGCCTCCCCAGTGATGTTTGTGAAGAAGAAGTCAGGGGACTTACGCTTGGTGGTGGACTACAGAGCATTGAACAATATCACTAAGCGGAACAGCTATCCCCTGCCCTTAATCTCGGATCTACTAGACCGACTTCGAGGAGCCAAGGTCTACACCAAGCTGGACCTACGGGGGGCTTATAACCTAGTTCGCATCAGAGAAGGGGACGAGTGGAAGACCGCCTTCCAGACTAAATTCGGATTATTCGAGTCCCGAGTTATGAATTATGGTTTATGCGGAGCTCCCGCAACGTTCCAGCATTTTGTCAATGACATTTTTCAGGACTATCTAGATCGGTTCTTGATCATCTACCTGGACGATTTTTTGGTGTTTTCTAGATCACAATCAGAACATGAGAACCACGTTAAAATGGTGTTACAACGATTGCGGGATCATGGGCTTTATGCCAAGCTGGAAAAATGCGCTTTTGATCTACAAGAGGTAGATTTCCTGGGGTACCGCATCTCGCCTCTAGGGCTCTCCATGGACCCGGCAAAAGTTTCAGCAGTATTGGAATGGCGAGCGCCAACCAACAAGAAAGAGGTGCAGCGATTCTTGGGGTTCGCGAACTATTACCGCAAGTTCATTCCAGATTTTGCCCGCTGGTCTGACCCAATCACCAGCTGCATCCGTGGGAAACAGCCCTTCCGCTGGACTGATCAAGCAGAGAAAGGGTTCCAGCAACTAAAGAAATTATTCACGTCCCAGCCAATCCTTCAGCATCCAGATCCTGGAACCCTTTTTGTTGTGCAAGCGGACGCCTCTGATGTGGCAATTGGAGCTGTACTCCTACAACCGGTGGGGGATCACCTTCATCCTTGTGCCTTTTATTCTCGTCAACTAACCGCACCAGAGAGAAACTATACCATTTGGGAAAAAGAACTATTAGCCATAAAGGCAGCTTTTGAAACTTGGAGACATTGGCTAGAAGGGGCCAAATTTCCCATTGAAGTCCATACTGATCATCGGAATCTAGAACATCTAAGAACTGCCCGCAAGCTAAATCAGAGGCAACAACGTTGGGCTTTATTCTTTGAACGTTTTAACTTCCAGATTCATTATGTAACCCCAGCCCAAACCAAGCAAGCAGACGCCCTGTCACGTAAACCGGAATACGCTGCAGGACGCAAAGAGACTTTTGAATCCCAACTACTACAACCCGAGAACTTTGCCACGCTCACAGTGGGGAACACCAAATCCACTCTCATTGATTCAACTCCCTCTACTCCAGGGCCCCTCTGTGCTCAAGAAATCAGGGCTAGTCAGCAAGCAGATGCCTGGGCGCAGGACCAACTTCGCCAAGGATTGCATTTTCCCTTTTCGCTTAAGGATGGACTGCTTTGCTATAGAAATCATGTTTATATCCCCCCAGGACCGGGCAGGGAAAAAACACTTCGTCTGTGTCATGACTGCAAGCCAGCAGGGCATTTCGGACTATTTAAAACCATGCATTTGATCCTAAGAGATTTCTGGTGGCCCAAGATC
Organism: Anolis carolinensis; assembly: GCF_035594765.1. Lineage (NCBI taxonomy): Eukaryota > Metazoa > Chordata > Lepidosauria > Squamata > Anolidae > Anolis > Anolis carolinensis. The sequence continues at coordinate 148,656,254 of NC_085843.1, forward strand.
CGCAAGGATGTGGAAAAATATGTCAACACCTGCCCAGTATGCCAGCGCTCCAAGACAAGAAGGGAGAAGCCCTCAGGGCTTTTACACCCCCTTCCTACCCCATCTCGCCCATGGGAAATAATTTCTGCGGATTTTATCACTGACTTACCACCTTCCTGTGAATTTACCACGATCCTAGTGGTGGTGGACCTTTTCACCAAGTTAGCCCATTTCATTCCCTGTGAAGGCCTTCCCACGGCCAAAGAGACTGCAGATCTATTCCTCCAACATGTTTTCAGATTACATGGATTGCCCAAGAGTTTGGTCACAGACCGTGGATCCCAATTCACCTCTCGTTTCTGGAAGGCACTACAAAAACTATTGGGCATAGACTCTCGTTTATCTTCAGCTCATCATCCCCAAACAGATGGGCAAACGGAGCGCACCAATGCCACTTTGGAACAGTACCTTCGCTGTTATGTAAACTACCAACAGGACAATTGGGCTTCTCTGTTACCACTTTCGGAGTTTGCCTACAACAATGGAGTCCAGGCTTCTACAAAAGAAACGCCGTTCTTTGCAAACTACGGCTTCCATCCACGTTTCTTTCCCCCTGTCATTGAAACTTCAGAAGTTCCCGCAGCAGAGGATTGGCTGCAGGAACTCACAGCGGTGCAACAACTTTTGCTCCAACAACTGGACCAAGCCAAGGAGGACTATAAACGTCACGCGGACAAACATCGCCAGCCGGGCCCCGAAATCAAGGTAGGAGATCGGGTTTTTCTGTCCACTTGCTTTTTGCCCTCCCATCGCCCTTGCCGGAAGTTAGATGCCCGTTTCATTGGCCCCTATCCAGTGGTGGCGCAACTTAACCCCGTGACTTTCAAACTCCAACTTCCACGTTCAATGCGCATTCATCCAGTGTTCCACCGCTCCCTGCTCCTTCCGGCGGATGGTGTGCGCCCTGATGCTGACCGGCCGGCCCCCGTCCCTGTTTTGGTGGATGGGGAGGAAGAATTCGAGGTTCAGGACATTTTGGATTCTCGCTTTCACCGCCGCCGCCTGCAATATCTCATTGACTGGGTGGGTTTTGGCCCTGAGGAACGCTCTTGGGAAGACGCCTCCACAGTCCATGCTCCTGATCTAACCCGTCGCTTTCATCAGACCTATCCTGCCAAGCCACGACCTCGCGCCCCGGGGAGAGAGTCCCAGTTTGGGAGGGGGCTTGAGGAGGGGGATAGTGTGATGACTCATGGGCCTTGTAGTCCTGCTCATGACATGGTGATACCTGATGAAGAAGAAAACTTGGGTTTTTTACCTTCCCAGTCAGAACTGGAATCTTCCCAGCCAGATTCTTCCCAGCCAGATCTGGGAACCTTGCACCTGCAAGAGAGTTGTGTTCCAGAAGTATGTCAAACAAACCCTGAGCCTACATCTCCTGTGTTTGCTCGCCATGAGTTTTGTAAACAACAGAGAGGTTTGGAAGCGGCCTCACGCAGGAGTGCTAGAATAGCTGCTAAGAATTTAGCCAATTAAGCCTGCTTTCCATGAGAATCTTTAAGGAGTCAAACATCTGGTCTCAGAGATTAGCTTTCGTTTCTGGTTCCCAGAGAACTGCTCTCGGCGGGAAAGTTAGACTCTATATAGGTGTTTCACCCGCGAAGTAACTTCGCGGAGTCAATTCGTCAGCCTCCGGAGCGAGTTGTGTCTGGACAACGCGCTCCGTTTCAAGCCTCGTTCCTGTTCAAGCCTTGTCCTTGTTCTCAAGCCTTCGCTCCTGCTTCCCAGCCTTGTTTACCTTCGGACCTTGCCTCGCCTTCCAGGACTAAACCTTGCCTTGTTTCACGGATTTTACCAAGTAATTCCACGGATCTTGTTCCTGCTCCTCGTTACCTTGTTGTCTTGAATCAAGCCTTGTGTTCCAAGTATCAAGTTATTTCCTAGCCTTGCTCAAGTTCATGGACTAAAGGACCTTGTCATCTCCCCTCACTTGCTTGGCAAGTGAGTGTTTCGGTTATTGGATTACAACTTTGGACCTTAATATTTCATATTGGACATTGTTTTCTTGGACTAATTTTGACCTTTCCTGAAAGGTCTACTCCTGGACTATTTCATACACTTGCTTTTATTAACTTTATATATTCCTTCAATAAAGATATTAGATAGATTCTGGCCTCTGTGTATGGTTATTGGTGCCTTGCAGCCTGGGTCCTGACAACTTCTGAACTATATTCTTCACTTGTTTTTATTGACTTTATATAATCCTTTAATAAAGATATTAGATAGATTCTGGTCTCTGCGTATGGTTATTGGTGCTCTGCAGCCTGGGTCTTGACAACACTAGAGCATGTAGGATTGGTAAATGTACATAACATAGAGTGTTGTACATGGAAATAATGGTAGTAACAAGAAATTCTTGATAGGATTCAGTTTGTCTAGTTATGCTGGTTTGTGATGACAACTACTGTACAGTATATAATAAATGTTCATTTTTTTGTTCAACAATAAATGTGAATTCTTCTTCATGGAAAAATAAGACATCCACTGAAAATAAGACCTAGCACATCTTTGGGAGAAAAAATTAATGTACGACACTGTCTTATTTTTTGGGGAAACATGGTATTAGATGCTTTAAATACATACAAGCAGTAAACTTAAAATAAATGAATTAAAATTAGTACATATTAACATTTAAAAACATTACATTCAATATTAAAATGATGGTGTCCAAAAATGGTAGTCCAAGGCCCTTCCAAGTCAGTTATTGCAATGTTATTGCAATGTACTAGTCACTAAAAGCCTGATCCCAGATTTTACTTTTCTTCTGAATGCTAGAAGGGAGGGCCCGATCTAATATTTTTAGGGAGGGAGATCCACAGCTGAGGGGCCACCACTGAAAAGGCCCTATCTCTTGTCCCTGCTAGCTGCGTCTGCAAAGCGGATGAAATGAAGGAAAACAGTTTTGCACACAACTCTAATATCCATAAGTGTGATCGATGTTCCTGAATCACAAAGCAAATCCTGTGTTAAACCAAGCTAGGAAATGGCCCCAGAGCTTTCCTGAAGCTTTGGAGCTTTCCCACACTTTGGGATAATGTGTACAGTTGAACTGGTTCCAAATCAAAACTGGCCACTGCTTTTCACTCCATGGCCTGGGGACAAGGGATGGCCTTATCTTAGTCATTCGTTGTCATTGTATGAGGAGCCATGAAGTCCCAGAGATCTCCTAGTTGTTGCTCATTATCTTTGTCAATGCTTACAAAAGCACTAACATGACTCTATACGGACCCTTTATCCCAGGACCATTCCAGAACCAGATTGGCTCAAGGATGTATTGACCACCAGCTTCTAGCCACTGTGGGGCAGGAGGGAGTCTTGCTCATCCAGCATTGCCAAACCCTTTGCCTTGGTATGACGAAAGAAAATGGGGAAAGTCAGACAAAAGTGTTATCATGATATGGATCTAAATTCTTATTTTGTTCTTTCATGCAAGAATAAAGAAAACATCCTTCATTTCTCCCTGCTATGATGTCACAAGTGTTTTTGTGCATTATTTAATGAGTATATTCTTGAGGGGGTTTTTGTACAAAAACTATCATTTGGCAAAAAAGTAATAATGGTGGGTTTTTTTTTTTGCAGATGTCATGTTTTGCATGTAATACAGATCAGATTTGGCATGGGCCAGTAGGGAGAAGGCCTGTGAGGGGTGGGGGTGGGGCAGGGCCCAGGTCATCCTCAGGATGTCCTCCTGGCATGAGTATGGGGCTCCTTGCCCCATCCTTCTACCGGTATGAAGACAAGACATGTGGCAACTGCTCCGATCCTCCTCCCTAGATCTTCTTATTGTCCTCTCGGCATTATGCTGGGAGGAGGGTGAGACAGGCGAAAGCAGAAAGTGCTCCATAGAGCTCTTAGCCGCTTCATGCCTTCCTCGGGATGTTCTCTCGGCATAAGGACAGGGCCGCTCATACTGTCCTTATGCCGGGAGCAGGGCGAGACATGCTGTGGCTGAGAGCACTCCAGAAGGCTCTCAGCTGCTGCATGCCTTCCTTCCCTGTCCTTTCTGCATAAGGATGTGATGGGTCACCAAGTCCTTATGTGAGAGAACAGGGAAAATGAGGAGGTCCTTCATTTGCCCATGCCTGCTGCAAGGTATAACTCCAAAGACAAAGACTGTTACAGCAGCTACAAGTTTTTGGCAGTCTTCTCCTTCTGCTGTATCAGAAATACTTTCCCATGTTTTTTTTTTCCAGATCTAGCCATTGCCTTGCCTAGAGAAACAAACCTGACTACCTATTGAGCTTAAGTGGCCCATAAGATTGCACAGGAAATATTATGAGTCATAAGCTTGTCATCATTTTAAACTCACATATACTTTCATAAAATCCCACAAAAGAGAGAGATGCAGTCTTGAAGCAACTTTTTTTACTTCACTGTGTATTTTGTGTAATTCACACCAGTGGTGTAAAAATGCCAGTCTCGCCAACAATTTCTTTTTCTTTTTCCCATAGACCAAAGGTGAAGCTAAGAGTTCAGGGATTCACCTAGGCCTTAGGTACTTATCAGCATAGAAGCCATGAGCCATTTTTCAGTTTGCCAATGCTAATATCACCTTTCATGCCTCAGGGTTTCAGCAGATTGATTGCTGGGAATTAAAGGGACTTCTCCCCTCCCCTCCCCTAATATATCATTGCTCAGGTGCATAGCGGTACTTTACCTTTCTCTGATGCATCAAATATTGCTAAATGCCTGAGGCAGTGTAACAGTGGTCCAACAGGCTACAGCAGAATGGCAATTCCTTTACTTCTAGAAAGGAAGCACAAGTGAGAAGAGAAATTTGGAAGTAGGACACACCAGGCTGGTACTTAGTTCTCAAGGTACAACAACATCAAGTAATGACCTTGAGGAGATATTTCATATACAGGAGATAAAACACTGTTTATCCTTCCTTTTGCTTTCTATTTGAACTAAGTATATCTTTTAAATAATGGTTCATCCTCAGACTAACTTTGATAAAAATATTGAACCACTGAGTTTCCTCATACTTAATCTGTTCTGGCTGCCATAGCACAATGAAAGGAAAGTGAAGCAAAACAATTGTACAAGGATTATGCAATAAAGGTTTGACTGGTTACTCCCAAAGGCCTGAAATTTCCACTTTCTGAAATCGTAACCTTACAAAAGTCTCTTCCTTTGTATTTGGAGTATATTCCTGCTCTGAAGGAAAGTTAGCCATCAATGAAAGCAGAAGCAAAGTTTAGTTCAGGAGTTCTTTTCTCTACATTAATTATTGGTAAAGCTACACTCTGATTTCTCTCCACATCCTCTTCTTTTTAATTTTAAATTTAAATTGACAACATTGTAGATCTAAGGATCTTGAGCCAAAAAAGCAAAAAAAAACAAAAACCCTGTTTTAAGATTAGAAATGACTTAAAAGGAGAATTACTGTGTACACCTGTGTATAGGTGAACTCATGTATAAGTTGAGGGCAAGTATTGGGGGCAAAATTAATAATTTTGATATGATCTGTGAATATGTTGAGGGTCATTCCACAGAGAAGCAAAAGCACCAATGTCACCTCAGCTCCTTAATGTGATTTCCCTACCCAAGCATTTTAAAAAGGTCAAAAGTGGCACACTGAAGGAGATAGCAGAGAGGGTCTGTACTTTTTTCTGGTTCACTTGGGAAATACTAAGGACTTTAACCCATGTTGAAGGCTGGGGAGTGTCATATTACCATGGCATTTAATCCTGTAGTGTTACAAAGCACATCATTCTGTGTTTCATTCTTTATCACATGTTGTTCTTTCTTGCCTTTTCTCCCAAAACAGCATGGGATAAAGTCCTAAGATCTTGTCTGGGGGGAAAACAAAACCACCCACAGGATAGGTATGTGATTTATAATTCCTTCTATCACATCCTCCCTGTACAGTGCACCAGATTAATTGTTTTAGGGCAAACAATGAAATCAACCCAAACATTGCAGAGTCATTTATCAGTGGTTAGCAGGGTTTACTGCACAGCCCCTGACCTTGTTGCCACTCACTATCTTAACAAAACACTTTAACTCTGGCTTTCATCCAAAGTAACAGTGGGGGCTTTAATCTTGACATGTTGCTTTTGTAAAGCTATATACACATATCAGAATCCCCCCAATTTCCTATCAGTATATAGAGAGATATACTCATGACTGATGTACATGAGCAAGAAGCAAAATGCATGGCAAGAGAGCCACATGGCAAGAGAGAGAGAGCACATGCTCTGCTACTTACTTTTATACCCATAGGCTTCTCGTCATCAAACAGGGACAACATTGCTTGTCACATGGTCATGACTTACTTTCTTTTCTTGTCTCTCCAGTTCCACATCACTACTTGCTTAATTCTTCAGTGGATGTGTGTGACCACATGTCTATTTGAACTGTATTTTTCCTAATAGTAATGCACAATGGAGTTACAGACAATGCATTCTATCTAACCATGCAGTTAGATAGATCTTAACTTCTGTTACTCAGAGAAGGGGATGATTACTTTTTTATATATAAGATTATGGTACATTACTCACATTGACTCATGGATAGGTTGATTCAGTATTTTGGTTTGATTTTTGACTAACATTTCTAAATTTGTGCATTTCCATATTATATACATGTTTTGGTATTATCTACCATAATAATGTACTGAAGGTATGAATTACTTCTTTGTTAAAGAAACTTTAAGTACACTGAACTACCCACACACTATTGCATGCTTACACCAGTTCCCTGTTTTGAAACCTGATGACAACTGTTCGAGTGTAATTCAAGACATAAGCCCCTTTCTGCAATCATTTCACATTGTCATGGCCCAGCCTACCAGCAACAATTTTGATAATGATTCAAGAACAGAGAAAGCCAGAATAGTGAGGACAGGCATCAGCACAAATCAAATGTCTTTTGTAGATGGCCACAACAGAAGTGACTTGCAGTATATTTTCAATTCACTTCTGACATAATCAAAAATAGAGCATGAAATATGGATTCTGTCACTGAACATGCTTTCAGAAACCAAGGCTCTTTTCAAACCAGAGGCTTAAATCTAATTACTAGTCCCAACAAAGTCCTTTGAATCCATGAGCTTCAAAAGGTTCAAAGCATAGATTCAGCATTCGGTGATTGTTTCAATGGGCCTACTTTTGTTGGAACTAGAAATTGGATTTAGCCCAGATAACCCAGTGGTTGAATCTTCCAAACTAGACTCTTGCATTCAAGAATGCCCCAAGCTGCTGAGCTTGCTCATCAATGCATGATGGTTATGAGACATAAAAGAAAATGGGAATCTGCTTTCAGATCTGAGAAAAGTCCCACAGAAGTCCAAAGACTACCCTTAATCATATAGTGGGGCATGGGGCATGTAATTGGGTTGATGTAGCTAAAACAATTCTGCTAGATGCATCTCCTACAATATCTGTGGATAACAATTAGGGTTTGGGGTGGATCCACTGACTCCCTTGTATATTTTGGCGGCTGAATTCATGATTTTTATTCAAATAAGAGTAATTGGCTCATTTCTTTTTGAAGAAAAGTATTCTTCTGGTCCCAAAACAATGCAGTGAAATTGCCAAAATTGGGCAATGCATCTTTTTTAAGTTTTGGAGGCAATTTGTGATTTACAGAAACAGTCCTGGATATGCAATCCATGGGCCATCCTTTACCCACCCATAGTATGGAAAGACTTATCTCTGGTCACAGGTGTTTAAGTCAGTAATGCCTCTGCCTATGCCAGGGTCTTCTGGCATTTTGTTGTAAATTATTGCCTTGCTTCCTCCAGAATCCTGTACATTCATATCTAATAGGAGTTGACAAAGTCTTAAGCAATTTTGAAGAGTTCCAAGCTGAAATATTTGAAATACTTTTTTTGTGTGTGTAAGATACAGAATGCCCCAAATACTGAAGTCATTTAAAGACAAGATAAAAAGTGAAAAAAAATCTTTCAAATTGACCAAGCTTTGCTGGAACAATAACATGCACAGGGAGTGAAAATGTTTTGCAGAATATTCAAGGACTGCGTGCTCTGAGTAATTTAGTATTTGGGGATATTACACTCCATATGCACAATGCTATGGAGGGACAATGTGTGTGACTATTTTTTTGAGAAATTCCAGAACCATGTGCCAATGATGAATTTGGGCCATCTTCCCATAGTTGTCATGGGGATATTGTGGGGGAGAACTTGTAACTTTTCCCCATGTATGCTTCCTTGAATTCATGGCAGAAGTTTGGCACATGGATATAGACATTATCTAAACAATAAACAAACAAAATTATTGTAGTGTCATTTCCAGAAGCATTTTTGGAAAGGTGACTATTTTCTCTGCAATTTCAGATGGATTTGAGTAAAATGAATAATCTGAATTGGAATCTGAAATGAGTGGTGATCACTGACAGATAACACATAGTGATGAGGCGAAAAATGTTTTTAATTACAATGGGGGGGGGGTTACCATGGAGAGGAGACTTTTATCTGTTCTGTTTCTCTAATAGTCTATGTTTTGTTTCTCTAATAGTCTGAAAACCAAAATGCAGTAGACTCATTGAATTAATGGGCTCCATTAATTCAGTGGGTTTACTTTAGTTGGGACTAAAAATTGGATGGAGACTTTTACACCTGTTAGCTCTTGTCTATAAGCTCAACATCAATAACACTCCTATAAGGCAGAAATTCCAGTTTCTCTCTAGCTTGATAGTAATGGTAACTAATGAAGGTTATTGCCAAATAAATGTTGTTATTATTTGAGATTATTGTCTTCTCATACAATAGTAGATCTAGACTGCATTTGATGTATACCAATGTTCCCATGGATAACACATTATCTTAATCCATATCATATTCAGCCATCTGAGTAAACCAAATATAGATTATTGAGCTTGTTTATATAATCATGCAAATGTTGTTTTTCCATAATATATACCTAAAGTCAGTTAGAAGACATTTTTAGTTAGACATTTCAGTATATTATCACACGGTTTTAAAATTCAGAAAGATCAAAATCAGCCCAAGTAAAATGTGTGGTTTCTTTGGTATCTTTCTGCTTTCTTCTTATTTTTCTTCTTTTTATAATGTAGCTAAACAGAAATAAAAACCACACATCCTTCCAGATGTTGTTGCACTACAGATCCAAGCAGTCCTACTCAACATAGCCAATGGAGAGCAAATATTGGAAGTTGTAGATTATCAATAACTAGAGGGCCTAATGACTTTCACTGATATACAGGAAGTCCACAGGTTACAAACAAGATAGGTTTTGTAGTTTTTTCTTAAGTTGAATTTGTAAGTAACAGATACATTTTAAAGTGTAACTCCAGCCATTTTCTTTTAGTTTTGGATAGCATAGGGAAGGGTTAACACCCCTGTGCATTTGTTTTGCTGTTTGTGCCCTTGTTGAGAAGGTTTCACCTCATTTTTTGTCCGTGCGAAAATAGGATTTTGAAAATTTTGTGAATCAGTGATAGATCTGGACCAAACTAAACACACATACCCAACATGACCACCTTTAAAAACTGGCAGGGTTTGGGGGAGGGAATAACTGGAGATTATGGGAGTTGCAATCAACCCATAACCAGAGAGTCCTGTGAATCCCACCAATGATGGATCTGGACCGAATTGGCACACATATCCCGCATGACCAACTATAAACACTGATGGGGTTTGGAGGCAACTTGACCCAGAAAAATGGATGTTGCACTTCATCCATATCCAGAGACCACTCTGAACCCCACAAATGATGTAAATGGACCAAACTTGGCACATGCACCCATCATCACCCACTTTAAGTGCTGGTGGGGTTTCAGGTAGGTTGAACAAATTACCTATCCCAGGCATCACTCGATGCCTAAGCTAGTAATTTAGAAAGCACATTAGCTAACTTATGTTTGTGATATGATTTTAAATATGCAATCTTTGTTGTGTAATTTTGAACATAACCTTTCTTGCATGGGAAAATAATGTGATTAATCCTGAGGTTACAGTAATTCATGGTGTCTCCTTTCTTGATGACTGGAAGTTAAGCCATGCATTGTATTCTCAAGACCAGAAATAGAAATGTGTCTCATATACTTTGAAAAATTATTTTAAAATATGCAATATTTACATTGAATGGATGACATTTATTACAGCTATGCAACTTCCATCTTGGTGTTTAAATTTACATTACAAAAAAACATACATGTCTTTATTATTTCTGGAAAATTGTTATTTTTAATTATGTTTTCCTTAGAAAATATGTACTTTTCATTCTGACTTTTAAAAGGTGTAATGGGTTAAACCTTTGTGCTGGCAAGATTGCTGACTTGAAAGTTGGTTTGCTGACTTGAAGGTTGCCAGTTCGAATCTGGGAGAGTGCAGATGAGCTCCCTCTGTCAGCTCCAGCTTCCCACGAGTGGACATGAGAGAAGCTTCCCACAACCAGCCTGCGCCAGGCTGTGGTGCAGACTGGTTAGCAGCCAGCTGCAACAAATCACTCTGACCGCAAGGTCATGAGTTCGAGGCCAGCCGTACCTGCATTTGTCTCTGTCTCTGTTCAATGTATGGCATTAAATGTTTGCCTTATATGTGTGCAATGTGATCCGCCCTGAGTCCCCTTCGGGGTGAGAAGGGTGGAATATAAATACTGTAAATAAATAAATAAATAAATAAATAAGGGTGGTAAAAACATCAAAACATTTGGGCCTCCCCTGGGCAACGTCCTTGCAGACAGCCAATTCTCTCACACCAGAAACGACTTGCAGTTTCTCAAGTCGCTCCTGACACAGGAAAAAAAAACCTTCTATACAGGATCATAATTCAGATTAGCATTGCACTGTAAGAAAAGATTTAACTTTTTACATTTGCATACTCAGTTTCAACCAGCATCACGCTGCCCCGTGTATACACTACGCACAGGTTATATTTGCCTTCAGAAGATTCTGTTTCTAAAACAAAGTATCTCTGAGAGCAATTTTCAATTTTTGTAGGAAGATATTCCATTGGGAAATGACACAGGAAGGAAAGATTAACCCTATTAACCTTCCATCCTTGCAATGCCATATGAGTCTAGCTCATGGTTTTGCTCAACTTTCATATATTTGTTATGTTTCTTTCCTATTTATTGTATATTACAGCCTTCAGTACAACAGATATGGAGTTTCTATTTGTAAATGATGGTTTAGTTTTCATTTAAAAGGACGGAAAGGTCTTTTGGGAAAGGTGGTAAAAACCATTATGTAAAAAAATCATCCTGGTAACTTATTTTGTATATAAAGCAAAACTCTATATTCCATGTTTGATGCAGCAAACGTGTTTACAAAGCCCCTGTTGTGACATCCACACAGCCAGCAGTTTTGGTAAAGAACTTTAGAGAAAGCTGACACATCACAGCCCTGACTTTCCAAGCTGAGCGGGATATTGCACTTTGGAAGGGAGTTTTAGAAAGTTTAACTGAATTTGTCAAACTTTAATCGTAATGATCAATCTCCTAAGTTCAGGTGGATATGCTCCATTTCGACAGACTCGATTTTGCTGGATGCCAAATACCTGTGTATGTGACCTGTAAATGTTATCAGAAACACTAACAGTGTTTGACAAATGGCCTAATCACTGTTGTGGGGATCAACACATTTTTCTTGTTATAATGAAGTGTCTCTTTTAAGACTGCATATGGATTTTTTTTGAAGACTGTATAGAATTTTTAATGAAAAATATTACTATACACTACAGGTGTATTGGTAAAGACTTTAAAGTACCCAAAGCAAATTGTGTCCTCTTTCAAGATGATGTAACTTCTTTGTCTTCTTCAAGGGGCAAATATCTGCTTAGTTTCTATGCCCTCCTCTGGCTACCTTAAAGTACCTTTGCTTCCTGTTGTAGACCTCCCCGAAATAGCAAATTACCAGCCACTGGTAAATGGATGCCATCTGTAGAGTTTGGGCTTCTTTCTAAATTTTCCTCTTCACTATACCAATTCACCCTACAGTATGGAAACACCTGGCCAATTCGGCAGTATAAACTCCATATCTAGAATGATTTGAGTAATTAGGGCTTTGCCCTTCAACAAACCTAGTTCAATAGCCCTCAGGTTACAAAATGTATTGCAGAGCTTCCACACACTCCTCAAACAAAAGACCATGCCATCAAAGGCCCTTCTTTTCCAGCAACTCAACCACAGCCAAGTCACTCCATCTGAGATGGGATCCAGAATGGCAATTGCAGGCCTGGCATACTACCCAATAGATCATGCTATGGCTGCATATCAAAACTAAGTTAACCTGCATCTGAAGGGAATAACAAATGCAACAGCATACAATATTTCAATATTGGAAAGAACAATAATATCTCTGATACAGTGAAAACCTCCATATGGGGACCTATGCCTATCATTGATGTAGCTGAAGACTCTCTGCTCTCTTAAAGGTATAAGATCCTGGAGGTAATGGACCAGAACTGTTTTAGCAATGTTGTACCTGTCTCGAACTGTGAGGAGAGACAGGTAAGAAATAAAATAATAATAATAATAATAATAATAATAATAATAATAATAATAACAATTATTATTATTATTATTATTATTATTATTATTATTATTATTATTATTATTCAAAGGTGAAACACAGGAGGCCAAGCAGAGACCACCTGACCTGCACATAATTCTATCAATCCCAAATTGGAATCAATGTCTAATCATCAAATGTATGCAACTATAATCTGGATTCCACTTCCTTTTGATCTGTCTTTGATGAATGTATGGTAGAAAACACATGCTGTGTTCCAAAGCACATATTCCTGAATTCCAATGACCTGTTATTCCTTGAATGAACTACCAGTTCACTTATTCTAAGAGCAAAAATGTTTCCTGGACCACAACACTGTGCAGCTTGGACTAGGGATGTAATGATGCTGACAAAACCAGCTCAATAATTGGATGCCCCCATAATTTAAGTCATTATGCTTTACAATTATTTTACACTATTACTCATCTATTCAGGATATAATTGTAAACCTAGGTCCCACATGGACACTTAGAACAAAAAAAAATAGATTGTATACCTTGAGCAATTTTTTTCAGTGACTTAAAAAATCTCCTTTGACAATAGACCAAGGTGATAAAGGTCAGGTAAGGAAAATAGTTCTGAAAAGAACATAGTTTTACACAATCCCTAATTAAAGCATTGTGACAGTGAGCTTGATTGAAAGAGAGAGAGCATTTCACACATATATTTATAACTCCCTAAAGCCTGGTGGCTAGTTGGTTGAAATGACCCTCATTTTATCTTTGAACTGTAAATAAGAAAGAGAGAGAGAGAGACAGATGAGAGAGAAGAGAGAGAGAGAGAGAGAGAGAGAAGAAAAGGACATGCTGAAATACCAACAATTTATTACAAGGTAATTCTGCTACTCGCCAGAAAATTTGTCAGCTAAGTGATGTTAATTTTCAGTGTTTACTGTACAGAAAAGAAACCAATGATGTTTCAAATTCTTCTTTTTTGTTTTGTTTTTTGTTTCAAAATATTGCCCCTCATTTGTAAGAAGGTCAGGTATTTGGGGAGAATCATACTTCTTCCTGTTGGCACAGTTAATGAGGCACAAGAAATCATTGACTGTTGCTCGATCATGCATACCGAATGAGTCATTGACAGGAGCTATTTTCTTCCTCCACAACGAAGCCCAGCTGCAGCCAATCCCAGCAGAATTTCTTCCAAGCCTGGAGGTGAATGGCAAGAATACAGATATTTGCCAATTTCTACATCCTTATAACGTAAGTATCAACCAGACACAAAAAGGAATAGCTGGATACAACTTGTGTGTGTGTGTGTGTATGTGTGTGTGTGTGTGTAAGGTTGTATTTGTATGGTTAAGCTGTGGGTAGTGGTGATGTTGGGAGATAGAAAGAGGTAGGATTTGTGAAGAGAGCTGGAGAATGAGTCATTAAAGTTAATAGCATTATCATCTAGAATACATGAGAGAAAACAAAGTCATGGGGGGAATGCACACCTGTCAATATTTGATTTTAATTATTTATTTGCTAGATATCTCTGGACAAACAGATTCTGTTGCTACCAGATGCAACTTGTCTGTTTTAATCAACTGAGCTAACTGAGCCTCCTTTTCACCACTTCCCAATTATCTATGGATCCAGATTGACTTTCCTTCACCTCTCTCTTTTTAATATAAATAAATCTCAGCAAGGTTACAGCAAAAGATTAGGGGGGCTAAGAGATGTCATTACAGTTATGACTGTGATCAAGATCAGGCATCATTGATTTCTCTGGTAGGAATGGCCACAAAGTAATTTTACAGACCTAAGCCCATTTGTATCATTGTCCTTGCACTTCGTGAAAATGATCTAATCGGGGCTAGAAGGCTATCTGGATGGGTGGGGTTCAGCAATTTCAGTCCTCTCAAAAGTGTCCTAAAACAGAAGACATGCATCCTTTTACTAAATAATCCTTCATATTAGAGATTTTCTGAGTCACTCCCTATTTTATAATCATCAGTAACACTACAATTCTTTGATGGTGGTTTTCTTATCCATTGTTTGAACCAACATTCGGCATTTGCTAGTGAAAATTTCATGTACTTATAAAATTTTAATTTTATTGTAGCAGAAGTGATCCATTACCTTTAAGAAATTAACATATTCATCGTTGAGAATTAAAGAGATGTGAAAACAAAGAATAACAAGGAGATGGGAAGATTTAAATCAGCTGAGAACATAATATTACCTATTTGAGATCCTGAGGCTGATAGCTGAGCTAGTTGTGTGTTATTTAGCTTTGCATCACTTTTTCTATCATACACATAGGAAAGAGAAATTCAGAAATGACCCTAAGGAACTCATTATAAATATCAAAACAAAGACAAAGAGAGGGCACCAAAGATGCCGTGAAAAAAGTGCCTTAGAGTTATTTCAAGGGCACCAAAACGTGAAAAAAGTGGCTTAGAGTTATTTCAAGAACACCAGACAACAGTAAAACCTACAAGGCATAGAAGCTCCCACCAAATATAGGCACTAATAAAAAAGCAGATGCTGAAAAACAACAACAACAAAGGGTTGTTGTATGTCTTTCGGGCTGTGTGGCCATGTTCCAGAAGCATTCTCTCCTGACGTTTCGCCCACATCTATGGCAGGCATCCTCAGAGGTTGTGAGGTATGGAGAAAACTAAGCAAAGAGGTTAATATACAACAAACTTTATTTATATACCATTCTATCTTCCTGGAAGGGACTCAGGGTGGTTTCCAACATAGGTTCAATACCACATAGAAAACATACACCACTGTAATAAAAACATGAGGTGAGGGTAGAGTCTAGGATCTGAGATTAATCCCTTTCTAAGGCCTGCTGAAACCACCAGGTTTTCAGGTCCCTGCGGAAGGAGGATAGTGATGGGGCTTGCCTTATCTCTTTGGGGAGGGCATTCCAAAGGCAGGGGCCACCACTAAGAAGGCCCTCTCCCTTGTCCCCACCAACCACACTTGTGACAGTGGTGGGAGCGAGAGGAGGGCCTCCTCAGAGGATCTAAGAGTCCATGCTGGTACATAGGAGGAGATGTGATCGCAGACATAGGTGGGCCCCTTAGTGATAAGGGCTTTGAAGTTCTTCCTCCATGTTGATGACTATGTAACAAGGAAACATACTTTCAATAAAATTACACAGTAGCTTATATAATCTGTTCTACTCAACAGACAAACATTTATGAACTGGATTGGCCCTGGAGTTACTGTAATGGAGGCCACATGGAAAGGTTTAAACCTGTTATGGCCCCATGTTGCCATCCATATGGCATGGCCAGTTAGAGACTACATTGGCCCTACTGGACTATCATTACTGTACACCATCTGTGATATCATTCCTAACTGGCCATGGAGCCCTTTGTGAGTGCCTAGTTGTTATCTGCCATGTCTCTGGTATCCTAGCAGAGGGCAGGGAAAGGATGATGGTGGCAGTATTCATCTGACAGTGCCCTTAAACAAAACAATAAAAACCTGGGGTACTCAACAGAAATCACTGTACTTCATGAAGTATATTTGCAGTGTGTCTGGGTTTTGGGACAAGTGTAGGCAATCTCACTATTTTAACACTGTGAACAATTCAGTTCAAAGGCTATGCTGGAGTAAAACTGATCATAGAATGCTATACCATATTCATGTTGCTAAAAGGACACTGCTTTTTTACAGCTGTAAATTCCTGACATGACATTTTGAGTCCTAAGCGAACATTGAAACACATAACACATAAAAACCTTTTTATTGTTAATTTGCTATCTAATATTAAATTCTGTCTTTTGTGAAGTCTGTTGGTTTAGAAACTACAAATAAATAATGTTGGCATTGGAAAAAAAGTTATTTGTTCGTTTTAACTGGAGTAGGCCCACTGACGCATTTGGGATTTGCTTATTCAAAACTTACCTATGTTGCATTCCTTTAGTGAGTTTTCTGTAATTGTAATTAGCTATTTAGTTATGCAAATAGTGGTACAGACATTCCATAGTGTTTATCATTGTGAACAGTGTGTTGTGTTCAAAGAGGAAGTGTGTACACTATGGAAAGAAACATTCTCTTTATCATCCCCCACGAAGAGCAGGCCTATTGCAATGCTATTGATTTATCTAAGGCCCTTTCCACACAGCCATATAACCCAGAATATCAAGGCAGAAAATCCCACAATGTCTCCTTTGAACTAGGTTATCTGAGTCCACATTGCCATATATGCCAGTTCAAAGCAGATAATGTGGGATTTTATTCAGCTGTGTGGAACGGGGCTAAGTTATCATCTTCGTCATCATCGTCATGATCTTGCCAATCATCTTGAGGTTCTTAGCAAATTGAAAACAGAAAAAATATATATTTAAAATAAATTCTCAACTAAAATCGTCCCCCAATCCAACAAAAGTTTTAAGGAAAAAACCCCAAAATAAATCATCTTAACCTCTTGTGGCTGTCTGTCAAATGGAATCAGCTTGACATCCTCAGAGGAAGTTCCACAACAAAAGTAACACAAAATAAAACACTCTGGAGGAATTCCTCCAACTTCTGAGATCATACATCTCCATTGAAATACAGGCAGTCTCCATGTTACAAACACCCAACTTAGAAATTACTCCTAGTAAAGAACAGGGGTTAGACAACAGAAAATGAGAGAAATCTATCCCTTAGAAAGAAAATTCACTTCTGAAAGAATTATTATCTTGTGGAAAAGGTGTCCTCACTGAAGCTTTATCACCAATCCTTGTTTCCACAAAAATCCCATTTTTTTCAGATCCAGTTATCACAGGGACAGAAAGTGAGGTGAAATCTTCTGAACAGGGGCACAGACAGCAAAACAAACACCACAGGGGTATTTACCCTTCCCTATGCTACCCAAAGCTAACACACACACACACACACACACACACACACACACACATTTGAAGTTACACTTTAAAAAGTAACTGTTCTGACTTACATATAAGTCCTCCCTTGGGGTGAGAAGGATAGGATATAAATGCCTGAAAAAAGTTCAGCTTAAGAACAAACTTACAGGACCCATATTGTTCGTAACTTAGGGACTGCCTATATAAACAAATGTAAATAGTTCACAGAAGACTACCATTAAAAGGGGAATCCTCATATCTCTAAAAGCTCAGTATCTAGGATCGCAATCAGTATTTCATTGCCTTTTGCACACCCACTGCTATTAGAACTGTTAGTGCATGGGTTAAAATGATGAAAATATGCTGGGAAGTTACATCATTGTAAACCAACGTACCATCTTATAATGATGAATTACTTGATGATTCTCAGAAGAGGAGCACAGGTATAACACAAATCAAGACCATAGGATCATCTAATAATAATAATAATAATAATAATAATAATAATAATAATAATAATAATAATAAGTTTATTTGTATCCCGCCTCCATCTCCCCCGAAGGGGACTTGGGGCGGCTTACAGCAAAATCAAAATACAAACAATGATAAAATATAAAACATCAGGACAAAAACAAAACCAATAAAAAAATATACACAATAAGTTAAAAACACAACGCAGAATTAAAACATCAGGTTAAAAACAATGAGGTTGCAATAGTGGATAAGCAAAGTGTACGGTGCACATTATGGATAACAAATTCATAAATAGATAAAGTGCATTAGAATCATTTAAGGTCACATTTGGTACGGTAGGGAGAAGTCCTGAGTAATATCAATCAATCAGGAATTGGGAAGAGCGACCAGTGCAAAAGGTCAAGGAGCATAATAATTGTGATGGAAAAAAGATGATCTTAACCAAAGGCCTGAGTGAAAAGCCAAGTTTTCAGACTCTTCCGAAATGCCATCAAGGTGGGGGCTTGCCTGATCTCCCTAGGCAGCGAATTCCATAACCGGGGGACCACTACAGAGAAGGCCCTGTCCCTCATCCCCACCAACCGCGCTTGCGATGCTGGGGGGAGCGAGAGGAGGGCCTCACCCGATGACCGAAGAGACCGTACAGGTTCGTAGGGGGAGAGACGATCCCGAAGGTAGATGGGTCCCAAACCGTTTTGAGCTTTATAGGTGATCACCAGCACTTTGAATTGGGTCCGGAAAATAAGCGGCAGCCAGTGGAGCTCCTTAAACAGGAGGGTTGACCGCTCTCTGTATTGGGCTCCCGTTAGAACCAAGGCTGCCGAGCGTTGAACTCATCTACACTGACCATATAATGCAGCTTGAAGATAGGTTTAAACTGCAGCAGCTAAATAGCACATGCATTAAAGAGATTACAGTGTAGCAAGTGAAGTCAGGAAGAAGTCCAAAACTTGAAGAATGTGCACAAACTAAACCACATTGCATGGTGAAATCAGATTTGCAGAATCAAAGCACATTGTAGACACCCACCACACTGCAGCACTGTGTAAAATTCAGAAAGTAATTGCCTTCCTGGCCTCAATCCTGTTCCAAAAATGGCAATCTAATTATCTGCACTGTGAAACTGGTTTTGCTATTCCAATTCAGAACTGACCTAAGTAATCAGTGTAGATGAGCCCTAGAGCCCTATCACACAAATAGCTGTCAGGCTCTCCATTTTACAATGGTATCATTGTTCTATATCCTTTTGTACTACAGGTCCATTGTGCTATGTATTTTGTAATACAAATGAAACCCCCAACATGTAATGGTAAGTTAGGGTGTGGTGGTCATCGTTGCATTTCAAAAAGTACTCCATACCATATAAGAGATGTAGCTACATCATCATAAAATTATGCATCATTGCCTCTGATGTTAGATCTCTGCCATTAAATTTATACCACAGTCAGCTATGGAGCTACTGCATAAAAGCTAATATTTCAAATGCAGTCAGGAAACCGAAAAATAAGCATGTTGTACCTACTGGGAGAAATCAAATTGACACAAACAAGACATATGTTCTAATGAATATTGAACTTCCAGCATATTCCACCTTTTTCTGAAGAGACATGCATTTCCCCAGCATCTCATCTCCACAGCATTTACTTTAGCTAGGAGCCCCAAAAGCATGTAATGTAAATTGACTGCAGTCACACAAACTCTGGAGGGGGGGAATCAATCCTCTGGCCAATTGATGTTTTGCATGGGTTTCAGAGCTTTCCTGACAAATGTCACTTCATCTTACCCAAATTCTTTTTCTTCTTCACAAAATTACTTGTCCTAGAAATTTAAATTTACTATAAAAATCTCATTTAGAGAAAACGAAGTCCTGACTTTACTCTGCTTTTCTTCACTTATCTTTAACAACATCTACTTTCAACCTGAGGTCCATTAAGTGTACTGGACTACAATTCCATTTCTGGGAATAACTGGCACTTAGAGTGCTTTCAGACAACATCGAAATGAGGGTTTAAAAAGTGAATTTAAAAATCCTGGGATTTGATAGCGAGTCCAGACACAGATCTGCCAGTCCCGGGTAATGGTCTGCCACTGTCCTCATACCTTCCTTTGAAGCAGGGGATGGGGTATATCGAGCAAAAGTATTTTTAAAAAAAATTGATCCCCCAAGATGTGCTGGATCTTATATGCACTCATGTGGAGATCTACATATACACACAAACAGATTTCGTATTTTCTCTCCTCACTCAACTGTAAATTCAAGCTCTGTTTGATATTATAAAGATCAGAGCAAAAGAATGGTTGCAGAGGTCCAATTGCTTTCCAATTGTGCTTAAATTGAGCCACCTGTGTGTCCATGGCTCCATTGTTGGTCCCTCTTCATTCCCTCATGACCTTCTGGCAAACAAACTAGTAAAATGTGAGCTAGACAAAACTACGGTTAGTAATTGGCTAAGCAAACAAACCCAAAGGGTGCTCATCAATGCGTCGTCTTCATCTTGGAAAGAAGTCATGAGTGGAGTGCCGCAGGGTTCCGTCCTGGGGCTGGTTCTGTTTAACATCTTTATTAATGACTTAGATGAAGGGTTAGAAGGCACGATCATCAAGTTTGCAGATGACACCAAACTGGGAGGGATAGCCAACACTCTAGAAGACAGGAGCAGAATTCAAAATGATCTTGACAGACTAGAGAGATGGGCTGAAACTAACAGAATGAAGTTCAACAGGGATAAATGCAAGATACTTCATTTCGGCAAAAAAAAAAAATGGAATGCAAAGATACAGAATGGGGGATGCCTGGCTTGACAGCAGTACATGTGAAAAAGATCTTGGAGTCCTTGTGGACAACAAGTTAAACATGAGCCAGCAATGTGATGCGGCTGCTAAGAAAACCAATGGGATTTTGGCCTGCATCAATATGGGTATAGCATCTAGATCCAGGGAAGTCATGCTACCCCTTTATTCTGCCTTGGTCAGACAACACCTGGAATACTGTGTTCAATTCTGGGCACCGCAGTTGAAGGGAGATGTTGACAAGCTGGAGTGTGTCCAGAGGAGGGCAACTAAAATGATCAAAGGTCTGGAGAACAAGCCCTATGAGGAGAGGCTTAAAGAACTGGGCATGTTTAGCCTGCAGAAGAGAAGGCTAAGAGGAGACATGATAGCCCTGTACAAATATGTGAGGGGAAGTCATAGGGAGGAGGGAGCAAGCTTGTTTTCTGCTGCCCTGCAGACTAGGACGCGGAACAATGGCTTCAAACTACAGGAAAGGAGATTCCACCTGAACATCAGGAAGAACTTCTTCACTGTGAGGGCTGTTCGGCAGTGGAACTCTCTCCCCCAGACTGTGGTGGAGGCTCCTTCTTTGGAAGCTTTTAAACAGAGGCTGGATGGCCATCTGTCGGGGGTGCTTTCAATGTGATTTCCTGCTTCTTGGCAGGGGGTTGGACTGGATGGCCCATGAGGTCTCTTCCAACTCTACTATTCTACTATTCTATGATTCTATGAAATATGCATTTGTCTCATCAGGACTTCTTGACAAAGATACACACACACACACACACACACACACACACACATATACACAATTCTTCCAATTTCTAATCAGAATAGATAGCTCCTACAAATTTCTAACACCATGGCAGTCACTTCGCGAAGCAGCTCTTCGTTCAGAAGTCTAATGTTGCCTTAAACACCCCAGTAAAATCATAGATAAATATTTTGAAATGAACTTCAGTATTTTAAAGTTGACCTTGAACCAAACACACCAACAATTTTGTTCTTGAAATTAGCTTCAGATGAATGTTATTTCTCTTTTTAAAGAAGCCAATGGCACACTATGAATTATTCAGGGCTATTAAAAGACTGGTGGTGTAATGACTGAATCTAACTTGATTGTGCTAAACTAATTAAAATAATTGGTTTCCCCTTTCTCCCTTTTTTGCAATGGGGAAGGACATCAACTTGGAGCACTTAGACTTGCAAATAGTTTTTTGAAAATTGATTAATTTTCAACAAGTTTTTAAGAAGTTTTTTTCATCCTAGTCTGCAATAACAGACGTGGGGTGTATTTCCATAGTGTTGACATATTTATATTCTTCATTGGAGGAAAAACACTGTGGAAATTTTTCATGAAAAAAAAAATCATTTGCACTGATTTTTTTTTTTTTGCACAAAAACTATTTTTTTCAACAAAAAAATCAAAAAGTTTTAGGACAACTTATTTTTAAAAGTGTTCCATAAGTGTGAAGATAATAAAAATATAAATAATAATACAGTAGAGTCTCACTTATCCAACATAAATGGGCCAGCAGAACGTTGGATAAGTGAATATGTTGGATAATAAGGAGGGATTAAGGAAAAGCCTATTACACATCAAATTAGGTTATGATTTTACAAATTAAGCACCAAAACATCATGTTCAACAACTAATTTGACAGAAAAAGTAGTTCAATAAGCAGTAATGCTGTGTAGTAATTACTGTATTTACAAATTTAGCACCAAAATATCACGATCTATTGAAAACATTGACTACAAAAATGCGTTGGATAATCCAGAACGTTGGATAAGCAAGTGTTCGATAAGTGAGACTCTACTGTAATAACAACTTTAGTAAACTCATGACCATCAGGAGAAAACCCTTGAACTTATGGTGTGTGTTGCACTACAGTTGTTTGAATAGCCATTCAAATGTCTCACATGTTTTGAGATATGCTTGTTTATTTTTTAAATATATTGTCCATTTAATTAATTCAGCTTAATGATGGCTATAGAGAATCAAAGTTCTATCTATTCAGATGAGTATCTTGGGTAATGCATACAGTCACACTCAGCCTTACAGCTTCGGAATCTTGACCACTTTTTTTGGTGGGGCTGTTTTGTTTTTTTGTTTGGGTTTCCATCCCTTTTATAATTTCCACAAGGCTTTTGAAAAAAAGTTTTTCACCTGTAATTGCCATGTGCATTCAAAAAGTGAAGTGTTATTTTTGTAGCCTTTCCTTTAATTAACTGTGTTAAGTCTGCCTCAGGCCCACAAGACCTATCGTGGGTTTACCTGATAAGTCCAAATGACACCTCAGGTAAACCGGAATTAATCCAGAGTAAACTGGGTTTTCTTAGTTTATTCTGAATTAATTTGACACCATTTTTACTACCATGGTTCATGGATTCCTAGGAGCTGTAGTTTTACAAGGTCTTTAGCCTTTTCTTTTAAAGTGGGGGCTGGGCTGTGGCGCAGCTGGCTAGTAACCAGCTGCTATAAATCACTACTGACCGAGAGGTTATGAGTTCGAAGCCCGGGTCGGGTTAAGCCTCCGACCATTAATAGCCCCGGCTTGCTGTTGACCTATGCAGCCCCGAAAGACAGTTGCACCTGTCAATTAGGGAAATTTAGGGACGCTTTATGCGGGAGGCTAATTTACAACACCATAAAACTGCCAGCAAAACACTAGGAAGTACAGCCACCACTGGACGGTGAAGCAACAGCTCCCCCTGTGGCCGGAATCGTGAAGCTGGAAAAATGTTAAAATGCCTCTGAGTCTGTCTAATGTATGTTGTTTGTCTGTTGGCATTGAATGTTTGCCATATATGTGTTCATTGTAATCCGCCCTGAGTCCCCTTCGGGGTGAGAAGGGCAGAATATAAATACTGTAAATAAATAAGTGTTTGCCCTGCCAAAGAGTTCTGGTGTCTCCCCAAACTATCAATCCCAGGATTCTATAGCACTGAGCTGCTAAAGTGGTGTCAAACTGCATTGTTTCAGCATGGAAGATGCCTTCATATATTACTTTGTTTAGAGCCATCTACATTAACCATTTAATGTGGCTCTAAGATGACTTGAAACTGTAGTAGCCACAATGTGTGATGCAGTATGGACTAAAGGATGTACCATACATTAAAAAAAATCACAGGAAAATCCGATTTAAATTCTTTTCCATAGTTTTCCATCAGATCACAATATATTCAATATACAGTACCAGGATGAAATCAGTTCTACAGAATGCAGAGCACATTATCAGTACCTGCCCCTGCTAAATCACTTTGTAGAATTTGGAATGAGGGGGCAAGGGGTGCCAAAAAATGCCCCAAAGGCATGGATGAGCAGCGGAAATTTAATTACCCCTGGGAGGGGTAACTGATTACCCCACTTCTAACTGTCACACCCCTTTTATACCTTCTATGCTTCTAGAGCACTGACGTGTATGTCTCCTGGAAATGGAAAGAAAAAAATCCCTGCAGAACAGTTTGAGACTAAGTTCCACAATTAATAAAATTTATCTCCTCCTGAAGGCCTCAAAACAGATCTGGATCTGCCAGACTAATAAATTGCATAGTAAAGCCAATCCCTCCCAAACCAGTTCCAAGTTGGATGATAATATCAGTGTAGATGTGCACACTGTTACTTTCATATTAGTTCCACTTGAAATCCTGCAATACAAATTTTCTATGGAGCATGTAATATTTCTTCATATAAATATTACTCTGTGCACAGAAAATGTTTCCAAAGCAGAACATTACATAAACAAGGACTCATCTGAGCAATATTTAGCATATGGCGAGAATACTATTTTCTGCATTTCTACTGTATATACATTTTATTTGCACAGAAAATGTTGATAATGTTGTTGTCTCCATAAAACAAACACATGTCAGTTTTGTGCAAAAATAAGTCCTAAATTGTGACTCACCTTTTTAAAATTGCATTTTTGTACGGCTTTCCCAAAGAGGGAAGAAAATTGCGAAAACTGCACATGGCTTGCTTTGAGAGCAAAATTAAGAAATAATTACATATGTAAAGGGCCTTCATTTGGCTTGATTGTGTTGAGAAAGAGCACAGTAAAAGTAGCATGAGAATTATATGTTCAATATGAATTGCATAAATGTTTTCCTATCAGGGTAAACACTAAAGACCTCACTACAATTAAACTGGATAGAGATTTATGGATTATAAGGCCTCATTGAGACACTGCTTCTGCTGTTGTGATTGGGATGGCTAAATAGCATGACACAGGCAGCTGTGAGCATTATATTTTTGAAAAGGGAAAGAAAATAGATTGAGTGCTAAGCAAAAATCTATTTTGACCTCGTGGAGTTAATTAGCAATTGATTCAGATTAGCTGTAAACATATATTTGCTGCTAATGATTTTTAACAGTATGCTTTGGGGACCTAATAGGAAAATGTAAATTCTAGAGGAGAAATACCTAAGCAGAAACTGACATTTCAGTTATTTTCAACTTTGGAAACTTATATTTCAAAACTTTTAATGATAATATAATAAGCAACACAAGAAAAGAGTAAACCTGAATGGGATCTAATGTTATCTAGGTTCACTAAATGCCATGTGGCATGGATTTATAGTGCAATTTATCATATGATACAGATAAGAAACCAGAGTGGGTAAACTGACAGGTTTAGCTGATTACAGCAGGTAAAAATACAAGCAGTGTATTTGTTTTTGAGGCATGCTGGAATAAGGATGTGCATCTCTTTTTTAAAAAAAAAATGGAATTACATGAATAAAGCAAGTTACAGGTATAGAAAATATTTTCTCTGGGGCATGCTATGAACAATGAAACCTTGTATGGTCAAAACGGTAATGAATGCTGGTTCTATACTGCCATGCCATATAATGCATATAATGACCGTGCAATGTTCAAACTGGATTATATGACAGTGTAAAATCAGCCAAAGTCTCAAATGAAACATGTATGGGGCCTTCAAGATGTTAAACTGAAGCATGCATTCATCTTAACTTGGTTATATGCAGTTGTTCCTGTTGTTATTATAATATTGGAGAAATAAACCAATACAGAAGTCTATGAAAGCCTTAACTAGAGGTGTATTTCTCTTTGTATGCACTTGCACTGTAAATTTAATGCAGCTTCATATCACTTTCACTTCCTTGCCTCAATGCTTTGAAATCCCAGTTCTTGTTTTACAAGTTCTTTAGCTTTCTATTCCAAAGAGTGCTAGTGCCTTGCCAAAGAACAACTCTCATGATTTCATAGCATTAAAGCATGACATTTAAAGTGAAGTCAAATTGTATTAAGTCTACAGACTATATGCACCTTAAGTCTGGATGGT
Organism: Anolis carolinensis; assembly: GCF_035594765.1. NCBI lineage: Eukaryota > Metazoa > Chordata > Lepidosauria > Squamata > Anolidae > Anolis > Anolis carolinensis. The sequence goes on from NC_085843.1 coordinate 148,682,150, forward strand.
ATAGTATTCCTTCAGTTCTTTCTATGCTGACTGAGGCCCCCATCTACACTTTCATATAATCCAATTTCTGATCCCTGGTTATCTGCTTTGAATTGAATTATATGACAGTGTAGACTCCAACAATCCGGTTCAAAAGCAGATAATCTGATGTCAGATACTGGATTATAGGGGTGTGCAACTCAGTAAAAAAGCATGCTGTTTTAAGTACCATTTTCAACTCCCCCCCCCCCCCCAGTTCTGTTCCATTTACTAGGAAATTCCTGAAATCGGGAGGGGTGTGTGTGACATTTTCGTTCTGGTAAGATTTGGTCCATTAGCGCCAATGGAGAACTTTGGAGACTCATTTCTTTGTCATTTTTAGGGCTATCAGGATGAAAAGTGCCTCACTTGTAGGCCACATTGATGACTGCAAGCCTGCCAATTTGCGGACTTTTGGGAATGTTTAAAGGCTTTTACCATAGCATTTTTTAAAACTGCCAGAGGGGGTTCTGAGAACTGAAGTACCTATTTATCTATTCACATTTACTTTTGAACCGCTAGGTAGGCGGAAGCTGGGCTAAAAGGCTAGGAGCTCACCCTGACCCAGGCTTTGAACTGGCAGCCTTCTGGCTAACAAGATTTACTTCAGCTGGTGGTTTAACCTGCTGTGCTAAAGACTGGCCCTTGCAGAATTACTTGGAAACCAGAATCACCATATGGAATTGTACATACCCCTACTGGATGGCATTGCCCCCTATGGCAATGTAGATCCAGCCACATATTAACACAGCAATGTCTTTGGATACAGTCAGTTCTTTGTATCATGATTAGAACTCAGATGTTTGGCTCTTTCTTTCTCCCCTCCTCATGTATTTTTGTGTGTACAGAATGACATTAAGGCAGGAACTAGGTGGGTCCCACTCTTCCTAACTGGATCTTTGGAGATAATTATCTCTAATTATCACTATGGTATACATTGTGTACATGCATATGATTATACAATATGGGTTGTATTCTAGGTACTATGTGACTTGAAAGAATCTGCAGTTGTAATCCCAAATGTGTTATTTGATATCAATGCCATTGTAATAAAATTAATTTTATACTTTAATGCTCACAGAAAATATTTTGATTTAGAGCATTGGTCCCATCCCACATCCCCCCATGTTCATTTTTTTCCCAATTTAAGTGGGTAAAAAGGTAAAGGTTTCCCCTGACGTTAAGTCCAGTCATGTCTGACTCTGGGGGTTGGTGCTTATCTCAATTTCTAAACCAAAGAGCCGGCGTTGTCCGTAGACACCTCCAAGGTCATGTGGCGAGCATGACTGCATGGAGTGCCATTACCTTCCTTCTGGAGCAGTACCTATTGATCTACTCACAATGGCATGTTTTCAAACTGCTAGGTTGGCAGAAGCTGGAGCTAACAGTGGGTGCTCACTCCGCTCCTGGGATTTGAACCTGCGACCTTTCGGTCTGCAAGTTCAGCAGCCCAGTGCTTTAACATACTTCACCACCATGGGTATTTTTAAAGAAATTGGGAAATCTGCAAATACTGTGTAGAAATTATCAAATATATACATTTTGCTTTCGCCCATCTTTTGTTATCTTTTTTTTTAAAAAAAATGCAACTTCCTGCCACTCTGTTTGCAAATAATTTTGTTAGTTTCTATTATTCAATTCACCAGATACATTCCATACCTATCAGCATCACTTGGTGAAGATGAAGAGCTAAATGGGAAAGAAAGATTAAAATTTCAATTCCAAACCATGAAATCACATATTTAGAATTATTTTCCATTCTTTTTAATGAAGAAATTTGTATGTGATTGTAAGGGAAGATGAAACCAATCCCTAATTTTGAGTGAACCCTTCCACTGTGTTGGGTTTGCAACCTGATAGGACATTTCAAAAAGTCATATGTGTTCTCCCCAAATCATAAGAAAAACAGGCAACTTTTTTACTATGCAATACATAGGAAACATTTTCTCGGTGGCTAATCATAATATCTGTACAGAAAGATTTCATGAAAACCCTAAACACATATTTCTATTGGGTTTAATTTTAAAAATATATTTGTCTTTATTGTCCTTAATGCACAGTCAAATGACAATGGCATCATTTTGTGCTGATGCAACTGTCCTGTTATTGTTTTCAAACAGCAATAATTTATCAGAATTAATACTATTTAAAGTACTATTTTCAAAGCTTGTATAGGTTACTGTGATAGCTTGCCAAGTGTACATCCATACAAATACTGTTAATATATTTTGCATCTCAGCTGCAAAAGAGCAGGTGAATTGTGCATCTTATACCAGTGTTGTCTGCCAATGTATATCCAAAGCATTAATAAACATCAACAGAATGAATCTGCAGTAACTTTAATACATGAAGAGAGCAAACCAACATCTGCTGCAAATATATCCATTGCACAAGTCTCCTGTACTGTTTATACGGCAAGCTGGTGATAGAAGGATTAAAATGATTTGCCTATGCCAATTATTTGTTCTGTAGATAAAGTGAAAAACAAGATAGATAAACTATTTCTTTATCGTCTGCTTTAGTAATGAGCTAAGCATCAAGAAAAATACAGGATTATACTCTTAGAAATTTTAGCTAATAACAATAAAATATAAAAGGAATATTATGTTTCTCTGTAATTGCCATCATTCGTCATAGTGCATGAGAAATGAGGCACCAAATATCTGTCATCCTCTTTAAAAGTAGATAATATTATTACCTAGCTTTTTCTATTTAAAACACATTAGTCAAAAATACAATGCAGAAATGAATCTTTCTAATTTATCAACCCTTGTGAAAACAGACACATTAAAGCTTTTGTACTGTATAGCAAAGACAAAACATGTGTTATTGTTTACTAGGGCTATGCAAAATTATCATTAGTCCCATAAGTTGTTAGTAATTCATTAGATTCGTACAAATGAATCACTATTAAGAAACATGCAAAAGGGGGGGGGGATTTAAGAATCAAAACACTCACCAATCATTTTCATTAAGGGTTGTTGTGTGTTTTATAGGCTATATGGCCATGTTCCAGAAGTATTATCTCCTGACGTTTTGCCCACATCTATGGCAGGCATACTCAGAGGAGAGGTATATGAGGATATACCTCACCTCTGAGGATGGCTGCCATAGATGTGGGTGAAACGTCAGGAGAGAATACTTCTGGAACATGGCCATACATCCCGGAAAACACACAACAACCCTGTGATTCTGCCCATGAAAGCCTTCGATAATACATTTTCATTAAGATTCTGTAACATTCAGATGTCTCCCAAAGTCAGTTTAATTTTCAATATAAGAATTAAGCAACTTTGGTAAAGCCAAAGAGGCCATTGCTAGACTGAGGCTGATTGCTGGTCGCCATAAGGAAGGGCAGCCAGCTGGGCTGGGCAGGAGACTGAGAACACAGCATTTTGGTAAATGTAGTTTGGGAAGGTAAGGCCCTGTGGCAGAGAATTCAAAAGGACCTGCCCTAAACTACATTTCCCTGAATGCAGTGTTCAGCACCGGAAAGCCCCAATGAGGGCTGCAGCAGCCAGCCGTTTAGTCAGTCTAATAATAATAAATAAAATTATTGAATCTGCAAAGAGTAAGTAATAGCATAATTCTGTTTATTTGGTTAATTGTGTGTCATATAGACACACTGTTAGACATTCAAGGGGATTGCTGTTGTGGCTTTTTGGGGGATAGATGTTTTGTGCACTGTATATAAAATACAAGTAGATAGCTCTTGTAGTTTTTTAAAAATATATATATATATTTGTAAAAATTCAAAATTTTCCCCAAAATTCATGGATGAGTATAATGTTCTGAAATTTGGTGGGCTAACAATAGAAAATATGTGGTATAATTATAGCAGGTTTCATCACGATATCTCTAAAAATGAGAGAGAAATGTGCCCCTGAAATTTCCTCACTTGCTCAATTACTTAACAAAAAGAGTAACAAAATGTGTTACTTCATTACAGTTACAAAATGTTTAGGTCCATAATTTCAGAAACACCCTCAAAAATGATTCACCCCCTCCCTAATTTTGAAATGAATATTGAAACAATTTTTCATTGATCACAGAGCCCTATTATTTACACCATTGCTATTAACAGTAGTAGAAATGTGTATTTATCTTTTATTAACTTTTACATGATCTAAAAACAGAATGGTATACAAAAGATGATAGATATAGATAGACAGATAGATAGATCTTCCGGAGAGACCTGAAAACTTGGTTATTCCAATGTGCCTTTGATTAATCGGTTACAACTTGACTTAGTCCTTCTACCTCTACCTTAATATCCAGCCTCTGCACTTTAGTACTAGCCTCTTTACCAGTGGCCTTGCAACATATTGCACATGCCCTATTATTGACCTCCTCCTCTTCTGAATACACCCATTGTGCTCGGCTATGATATCTTATATGTTTTATGTGTTAATTCATTGCAATTGAAATGTATTTGATGTTGATATATTTTACTATTGTATCGGAGAGATGAGATCAGAAATAATAATAATAATAATAATAATAATAATAATAATAATAATAATAATAATAATAATATAATTGAACATTTATATAAAGACTGAATGTAGCATGCAATAAAATTAAAACAAAAGCAGCAGCAAATAATAAAATAATACTATCTATGATTATGGCCTTGTATGAGTACTGAGAACCCATAAATGGCTGCTTATTAGGATTGAGCCCAGATCAGTTTGACTAAAAGTAATTTGTAATATTTGGTAGTCTGTTTTGTGTAATCCCTGAAAACAGAATAGGGAGGAGGGACTTGAAAAGCTGGGCAAAACGGATCAAGAGAGATGGATTTCTTGGCTACTGGAGAGGGTGGAGTTAAGTCTGCAATATATCTGAGGCAGGGGTCTGCCATGGGGTTCCTGGAGAAGATGGGATTATCTGCAACGTCTTTTCTCCCTCCTCAGCAGCAAATGTCAATTTCTTTTGGAAAAGTTCCCCAGGCTTCTCCTTCAGAGAGGATCCTGTTGGGAACTCACTTTCCCAGCAGCACTTGCATGGGGCAGGAATTAAAAAGTCTCTGACATCCTCTCAGAGCATGATGGGAGTTGAAGATTTTTTTCTCTCTCTGTTTATCAGCCAATAAAATTCCAAAATATCAGAAGATTGATGAATTGTTATGAAACTTGACGGGCCTGCAGATCTTAATGTAGTCCATAACTGAGGTAGGTTTCATGCAGATAGACCTAAAAATGACTGAGAAACGAGCCTCTAAAGCTTCCCCATTGTAGCCAATGGGCTGAATCTTTCCCAAATGAAAATGGCATCCCCACCTAAATTTTGACAATTTCGCAGTAAACAGAATGAGGGGTTAGCTACGGGACTGAAAAACAGCATGCTTTGTGCCAAATTGCATACTCCTAACTGAAACTCCTACTAGGGTTTGGTAAATCCTTTTGCCAAAATTATTGTTTTCTATTTGCTTTCCTGCTCAAATTCAGGACTTCATGTCCTACCTGGGAGGGTAAAGTAGGACTAATATGAATGTGCATTGTTAATGGATGCCTATTGGAAGAAGGGAACTGTCATATAGATTAACAAAAGTAAGATCATGAGTCAGATAATGAGACAGATGATTAATTGGTAGCAAAATTTTGGAGAAACGTGTAAGGTCAGTGGAAGATCAATCAGCTGGAATTCTAAATGGTTGGTATGCTATGGATTAGAGCAGGGGTCCCCAAACTAAGGCCTGTGGGCCAGATGCGGCCCTCCAAGTTCATTTACCTGGCCCCCACCCTCACTCTTAGAGTTAGGTTTGCCCAAAGTCTGAAATGACTTGAAGGCACACAACAACAATCCTAATTAACTTGACTATCTCATTGGCCAGAAGAAGGCCCACACTTCCCATTGAAATCCTGATAGGTTTATGTTGGTTAAAATTGTTTTTATTTTTAAAGATTGTATTGTTCTTTCATTTTTGTTGTTCCTTTTTTTTTTTGCACTACAAATAAGACATGTGCAGTGTGCAAAGGAATTTGTTCGTATTTTTAAAAAATGATAATTCAGCCCCTCAACAGCCTGAAAGATTGTGGACCGGCCCTTTGCTTAAAAAGTTTGAGGACCCCTGGATTAGAGTTTTAGATAATGGAGCAACAAAGAAATGATGGATTTTCCAAGTATCACATACTAGAAAAAAGTTGATCCCCTTGTCTCAGAATTTGAATGAATAACTATTGAAGTGTCTAGGAAAGTGTTTAGAGTTCCATTGGGTTATGTGTCTTGGAATCAGTTTTAATTTCCATAGTTTGATAAGGAGGCTAACACACTTGAGTTAGCCAATCATCGTGCTTGTAGGCTGGACTGTTGACCATACATTGACTGATATGATTTGTTTATTTATTTACTGCATTTATATCTTGCCCTTCTCACCCCAACAGGGGGACTCAGAGAGGCCTTACAAAAAGGCAAAATTTTGATGCCATACATATATACACATGTAGTAATATATATAGCCATTAAAACCAAAAGCAATATTAAAACAATTATTAAAATCACATCGTCACAGGCTGTAATCATGTTCCGCCTTGTGACTGACCAAGTGAGCCTCTGTCTTGTCTGGATTCAATTTCAATTTGTTCACTCTCATCCAGACCATCACAGCATCCAAGCACCAGTTCAGGACCTGAAGAGCCTCCTTAGTAGCAGTTGGAAAAGAGTGATAAAGTTGAACATCATCTGTATACAAATGACACCCAACTTCAAAACTCTGGATGATCTCTGGATGATACACTCCAATAGATGTTTGCTTTGTAGGTCTGGGGGATGAATAATTGACCAACTAAGTCCGGGGATGAATAACCCACTATTAATTATTGAGTCACACATAAAACTCCTTGTAAGGTATAGACATGAAAGTGTGACTGCCGAACCTTCACAATTTATAGACCCCTAGCTGGGAGAATCCTGTTAATTTAACCTCCTTGTGGGTCTGATTCTGAAGTTAAATTGAATATTTTCTTGTTTTTCAGCACACATAAGATATACAGAAAACATGAAGTAAGAACAAAATTGCTACTGTGTCAGCAACCTCTCTGACCGTATTTCTCTTCAAACTGAATAAAAAATATGTTTTCATTGCTCCACATGGTTTTTTATTTATATAGAATCAACAGAGGTTGAGGTACATGAACTTTTCCCCCACTCATTGCTGTCTCCCAATCCAAATTCTATCATTCGTTGATTTGCTAAGCCTACTTCATTTCCACTGAACTGTGTGGTTGACCTCTAAGTACCAAAAATAAAACCAAAACATCTGACAAGGCTCACATTGCAGATCCAAAAATTTGCACCAAACAAAGCCTCTGGAAAGAAGTATTCTTTGCCACTTTCAGTTCAGGTAAGCTAGTGCTGCTTTATTAAAAGTTATGTGAATATGTTTGGCTAAAATTTCAAAAGTGTATAAGAACAGAAAAATCTACATTTTTATGGAGGAGACTTATCAGGTTTTGACTTAGCATCAGTTTAATTGAATTGCATCAGGTGATATAAAGTAGCCATCAATGAACTATTCCAGTGCAATATATGTAGCAGCAAAAAAACAAATCTGGGGAAATGAATGTAAAGAAAGTCACTTGTTCCAAGTAAACTGAACTGCAGCTATTACGTCTCTTAACAAGAACAGCAAAAACAGACTCTCCCCTATACTTTCTAAGAAGTGTACCAAACCAGCAGTAATATGATATGATAGGATGGAGCCATGACAGTTAAAGCTCCTTCAGAAAAGTTCTATAATCCTATAAAAATCTCAAAATCTGGACAAGCTTCTATGAGAAAATAGGGTTCTTCAAAGAGCCTAGACTAAAGCCATATTGTGTTTGGGCCATGTTATAGTAATTGTTAGGCATGGGTGAATTCATAAGAATTGTCGGAAATTGGAATAAAATCGGATCTATTCTGATTTTCAAATGGGGTTCTGACACGCATTAGTGCGTCGGAATTAAATTTCAATTCTGAAGCATTGGAACCCATTTGTTTAATGGGCTTGTTTATTGTTTATTATTTGGATATATGAGAAAGCATTTTTGAAGCAACCAAACTTTGTTTGCAGGGAGGAGCAGCCTAGCCTGGGCTTGCCTCCTGGCCCAATTGGTGTGGACATGCATGTAAGGGAAGGGGTTTGGATGTCCTCCTTTAAAAGCATCTGCTGCATGCCTCGAGGCTCATTCTGGCTTGGGAGTTGGAGCAAGGAAGGTGGTTTTTTGGTTGGTCTTTTGTGCCTGCCTGCCTGCCTGGCCTGTTGTTGCAGGAGGACCAGGCACTGACAGCCATTGAAAAAAAGAAGTAGTCAACTCTTCATAAAGAAGAGAAGGCATTTTTTTGGGGTGGGATGGGAAAGGAGTTGTTTTTTTTAAAAAAAAATGACACAGTTTCTTCAAAAATAAAGGAGTAAGAAGAAGCATGTACTTTTGGAGAAAAAAGTTGGCATTGGAAGTTTGGGGAGGGGAAAGGGGTTGCTTTGTTTTTAAAATTTGATGCCTTTGTCCTGCTGAAAGCGCTGCATGTCCCATCATTCCAAAAAACCCTCTCTGCTGGTGGTGTACTGCCCTCCTTTCATCTGGGGAGAGGCAGCAATGTTACATAGCTGAATCCTCTGGATTCAAGGCCCTCTCTTTGTTTTTTTGTTTGGCCTCCTCAAAGCACTGCATGTCCCATCAATCCCAAAAACCCTCTCTGGTGTGCTATGATATCTGTTCCTAGTTGAGAAATATCATTTCTGGTTCTGTCACAAAAACAAGGCAAAACTTTATTACACTACCAAAACTTTGTATTTTCTCAAGGGACATCATGCTATCACATTATGGTTTGCTGAGTGTCCACCAATTTATCAGAGTTTCAGCCACAAAAACAAAGTTTATGAAGTAGAACAACGACTTTCAAAGTAAAGACAACCCAATGAAATAGGAAATAATTAGCTGTGCCGGGTTGTGGCGCAGCTAGTTAAGTATCTAGCTGCAATAAATCACTATGACAAAGAGGTCATGAGTTCGAGGCCAGCTCGTGTCGGAGTGAGCACCCGGCCATTAAAAAAAATAGCCCCTGTTCATTGTTGACCGAAGCAACCAAAAGATAGTTGCATCTATCAAGTAGAAATTTAGGTACCGCCTTGCAGGGAGGCTAATGTAACTAATTTACGACACCATAAAAATTGTTTAGCAGCCATTTGGAATGAGGAAGTATCCATCAAGATGTCACAATGGATGATGAAGCAGCTGCTCCCCCTGTAGCCAGAATCGAGCATCCCCTCAGGAAGCTGTAAGCTGGAGAATGTTAAATTGCCTTTGTGACTCTGTGTCTGTCTCTGTCTCTATGTTCATATGGCATTGAATGTTTGCCATGTATGTGTACATTGTGATCCGCCCTGAGTCCCCTTCAGGGTGAGAAGGGCAGAATTTAAATACTAGAAATAAATAAATAAATAAATAAATAAATAAATTTCAAACCAGGAAAAGATTTCTGTAATTATTGAAAATGTTTTTTATATAAATTATGAAAATTCGCCAAAAAAACAGAGGATAAGGGAAACAATATGAAATGGTGCCCAGGGCAGAGGCAGAGTGCATTTAGGCTTCATCCACACTGCCTATAAAATACAGATTATCCAATTTGAACTGGATTATATGGCAGTGTGGACTCAAGGCCCTTCCACACAGCTATATTACCCAGAATGCCAAGGCAGATAATCCACAGTATCTGCTTTGAACTGGGTTATCTTGAGTCCATACTGCCATATAATCCAGTTCAGTGCAGATTTTATACAGCTGTGTAGAAAGGGCCTCATATAATCCAGTTCTGAGCAGATAATATAAGATTATAAATATAATATGTAATAATTACTGTGGTATAATAATATGGAACAATATAATTTCTAAACCAGGACAGTAAATAAAGAGCAACACTCTGAAAGCAAGAAAATTGGGAATTCCAGAAAGGAAACAATCAAGGCCAACTAACACCTCCCAACAAAGGATTTGCCCAGGCAGGAAGCAGCCAGGATTTGGAGCTGAAAGGCCATTAAATGCTAATCGAGGTGACTAATTGCATTTTTCATACTTGTCGCACCAAGACTATTCATTGCCATTCACCTCATCAACAAATGATTCCACAAGGTAGAAAGCAGCCAGGCTTGCAAGTAGCAAGGCTATTCAGTGCTGTTCAACCTGGCCAAGCAAGATTTCCCCTAGGTAGAAAACCCCCAGGCTTTGAAATCACAAGGCTTCTTCGTCCCATTCAATCTGGCCAACAAAGGATGCCCCTATGTAGGAAGTGGCCAGGTTTTTAAGCTGCAAGACTATTTAGTGCAATTCAAGCTGGCCAAACAATGATTCCCCTAAAAGGAAGTAGCTAGGGTTCAAAGTGACGCTTTGATTGAGGGTGCTACTCCAGCTCACCAAACAAGGATTCCCCTAGGTATAATACAGCCAGGCATTGAAGTTGCAAGGCTATTCAGTGCAATTCAACCAGACCAACAAAGGATTAACCTTCGTAGAAGGCAGCCACGCTTTGAAGCAGTGAGGCTATTCATTGCAATTCTAGCAGCCCAAAAAAAAATTCCCCTAAAATGCAAGTACCCAGCCTTCCAAGCAGCAAGCCTATTCCATTGTATCCCAGCTCACCAAACAAGGATTCCCATAAGAAGAAAACAGCCAGGCTTTGAGGCTGAAAGGCTATTCACTGTTATTCTACTTGGCCAACAAATGATTCCCATAAGCCACAACAATGTGTGAGCGAGCACAGCTAGTAAAACATAAAGATATACAGTGATACTTAAACATTTAATTTGTTCAGTGACTATGTTTTTATGTCAAAACATTCTTATATCTAAGTGAATTTTCCAATTGAAATGCATTGAAATGTTATTAATTTGTTCAGACCCCTTAAAACCACCCAAATTTCTGAAATATGTTTTTAAATAAGAAAATGTGCTTTATGAATAACAAATAATGAATAAAATGTTCAGCGATAGGCAGTGTTTGATCCGATCCAGCCACTGTGGCAAGGAAGCACATTTGAGGCAACAAAATGTGTGTTGGGCGGCCAGTGTACAGCAAAGCAAAACGGCATAATTTCTCCATACTGTAATTCAAGCCCCCCCTCTCCCCCCCCCCCCCCCCCGCTCTCTGTTCTTGAAGTGAAACATACAGTACTCACTGTTTAGGCTGAGGCTCTGCTGCACCAGGGTGAACTGCAATCTCTGGGGTGGAATATCCGTATTGGACTCCTCCCAGAATGTTTTATTTTTTTATTTCGTGTCAAAAGCATTGCATAACAAATACATTTTAAAATGATGGGGGAAAAAAGGAAATCACAAGCAACTAAATAGTTTTAGACCAAAAACGGGCAACAGCAACCGCATTGTCCGTAGCTTTAAACAACTCCTCCTCCGTGCATGAGGCAGGACATTGTGGGCAAGCATACATATGCGGAGTTGTTTGTTCTGCTCCACAGTCACACAAGGTGGAGGATTCCTCCAGGTAGTGCCACCTTGCCAAGTTATCTTTTGATCTGCCCACTCCACTTCTGAGTCTGTTTAGGGACTTTCAAGTTGCCCATTCTTGGTTTGCCCCTGGAGGAAGACCCTCATGGGGAGCCATCCTGTTGGAATTGCCTGGTTTAGCTGCCCAGAGGGACACCCTTGCTGTTGCTGGAGAAACATCAAGAGGAGTGGTGGTTCTCATGAAGCCCTTTCTTGATTTGAGTCTGGTGGGAGGAAGCTGATAGTCATGCAGTGGGTGGCTTTCACAGTGTTCAACCTTATTTCTCTCACCGTTAGCAGCAACTTCCCGTCACACGTCAGGAGGGGCAATGCCAGCTAACTTGTAGAGTTTATCAACAGGTGTAGGTTTAAGGCATCCTGTGATTATTCTGCATGTTTCGTTTAGTGCTATGTCCACCTGCTTCGCATGGGCAGACTTTTGCCAGACAGGACAGGCGTACTCAGCAGTTGAGAAAGACAAGGCCAGGGCTGATGTTCTTATTACTTGTGGGTCTGCACCCCATGAGCTGCCAGTCAGTTTCCGCAGGATGTTGTTGCGTGCAGCTACTTTGTGCTTGGTGTTCATGCAGTGTTTCCTATATGTTAATGTTCGATCTAAGGTGACACCAAGGTATTTAGGATGGAAACAGTGTTCGAGCTCTTGGCCTTCCCAAGTAACTTTCAGTTTCCTGTTGGCTTCACGGTTACGTAAGTGGAAAGCACACACTTGTGTCTTGGCAGAGTTAGGCTTCAGGTGGTTCTCTTTGTAGTAGCTGGAGAGATCTTTCAAGGCATTAGTGAGTTGCTTTTCAACTGTTTCAAAATCTTTCGCTTGTGTTGTGAGGCCAAGATCATCAGCATATATAAAACTCTTTGTGAGTGTTGGTTGTGGCTGGTCGTTCGTGAAGATGTTAAATAAGGTCGGTGCAAGAACGCTGTCTTGGGGTAAACCATTATTTTGCCTCCTCCATCTGCTTTTCTGGCCCTGAAACTCCACATAGAAGCTGCGGTTTTCTAGGAGGGTCTGGACAGTTTTTGTAAAGTCAAAGTCCCGGGTAATATGGTAGACTTTATGCAGCATTTTTCTATGTTGCACCGTGTCATAGGCTGCCGTAAGGTCCACAAAAACTGTTCCTGTAATGCAGCCTTTCTCATAGTCTTCCTCGATATGCTCAGTCAGATGAAGAATTTGACCTGTACAGTTTTTCCCTGGTCTGAAACCTGCTTGTTGTGGAATAAGCTTGGGTTCGATAACAGGTCCTAGTCGATTTAATAGCACCCTCTCATAGACTTTATATAGATGACATAAGAGGGAGATTGGTCGATAGTTCCTGGCATTGGAGGCATCTTTACCAGGTTTTAAAATGGCAATGATCTTAGTTTTCCTCCATGCTCTGGGAATCTGTTTGTGTGCCAAGCATTGATTGTAGAATTTCAAAAGCTTTTGAAATTCCCAGAATGTTAGGAGGAAGCAATCATGTGGAGCTGGAGTTTCTGCCTTGCCAGAGCTCTTCCGGCTAGGAATCCAAACCAGGTTTTGTTTCTCCTTGCCATGCTGTTAGAAGTAGCTTGGGGGCAAAGAGGTCTCTTTTGCACTGTTTGTTGGTCAAAATAATGTTCTTATGTCAAAAGTTACTCTAGTCCGAGTGAGGATTTGTAAGTTAAAACATACTTATTAGGGTTATGTATGGATCCATTTTCAAAAATGGTCTTTAGTTGGTCTGGCTGGCTTGGCTAGTTCGGATGCCCATAATGGCATGGGCTCTGCTGCCATCTTTTTCTGACTATAACAGATCAGTGGCTGCCAAAAATGGCTGCTTTCAGTTTCTTTCAACTTCACATGGAGTGCAGGAAGAGAGGCAGTCTCTAGAAGGGAAAGGATCCCAGAAAGGGTGTTTTCTTAAGCCCTTGCCTTAAACCCAGTTCTCCTTGAAAGACTGAATGGAAAGGATCGCAGAAAGAGTGGTATAGTAATTCTGGTGCTTTTAATCCAGTTCTTAAAGAAGGATATAAGGCTAAATGATGCCTAAATGATGGGATGGGGAGCCTGGGAATCCCCCCCCCCCCCATTGCCACCAATAGATTGGATCAAAAACAAATCTTTAGGCTTCCCGGATCAACAACGGATTTCTGTCCTCCCTTATTTGGAAGGCTCTCAAAAAATGGATTGGGCCCCCCTTCAAAATGCAGGAAACCAAAACAGATCACGGTTTACCCGAATCACACAACCCTAATACTTATGTTGGGACATTCTTATGTAGAGGTTCTACTGTATTTCCCATTTCAGTGTAGAGTTCTGAAAGTTCAATAGTGAAGAAAATTGATAGGAAGGAAATCAACCCATCTGCAATATGGTGCTTAAAAAAGGTTCTATGGATACTGTGGACTGCTAAAGGGATAAATCAATTTGCCCTAGGGAAAATCAGACCAGAATTCTCCCTAGAAGCCAGGATCACTAAATTGACACAGACATTCTTTGTTCATATCATAAAAAGCCACCAATCTTTAGAAAATACAAGTAAAGTAGTCAGTAGTTGTAAAAGAAGACCACATTCTAGATTGATAGAGTCAATCAAGGAAGTCATGCCCCTGAATCTGCAAGACTTGGAAATTGTTGTTGATGATAGGTGACTTGAAGGTCTCTCATTCAAAATGTTGCCATGGGTCAAAATCTATTTGAAGGCAGCTAACAAAAACAACAATCTTGTATCCACTCATCATGTAGTCATGTTTTTCTTTCTATAGAACACCATGCCAGTGGAGCAGCACTAGAATCAGGTCAGAGAATTCTTGTAATTCTGCTGATTTTAGTCCATACTTTGTGTTTTCTGTCCCCTACACCGTGACACACACATGATTTCTTTTACAGAAATGTCAGAAGTGTTTCTTTACTCTGAGTTAGTGATTGGTAAAATAATTTAAGGATTGTAAAGCTTATCTTCTATATATCTTAAGTCAACAAATACTGCCAATAAGCCAAAATGAAGAGCCTTTCAGCAGTATCCTCGTGCAATCCAATATTGTACTTACTCTTGGCTTTTGATTAGATTGAGTTCATAGAGCAAAGCTACTGTGTTTGTATCTTAACTTCCATACATTTATTACACCACTGAGGAAAAGAAGGAACAGAGGTAGTAAATAACTTAAGAGGATAACACTCATTCAATTCTGTTCCTCAAGGCTTTTCTACTATTAATGTATGTTCTGAAGCCTGCACTGAACCTATTTGCTATTATGTGTATACCAAAAAGCTAGCCTTCTCGCTTGCTTTTAGAAGTTTGTAATGACATATTAAAATAAAAGACATCAGAAAGCTGTCAAAGATTTTTAATTTTTTTAAAAAAGTATAGTGTATCAAACCCGAAATTTACTAAATTCACTAATGTCTTGAGTTTGAGTATAAATAGCATAATGATATGTTTGAAATGAAGTCAATGTTATATATGCTGTATCCATTTTATGATCCATACTTTCAAATAGCTACTATCTAATTATGCTGGAGGTCAAGTCTATTGTTAATTATATACAAGGGGGGAAAGGCAAGAGGAAACACGGGTACACCCTATGGGTGGATTCCAAGACAGGCTGCTTTTAAACAGTGTTTCCATTAAGGTTATTAATAATAGTAAAAATAAAAACACACACATTATATACATTACATGTTACTTATTCTAACTTCAGGTTTTTGGAGCAAAGAAGAAATCTATGACAATGAGAAGGGGGTGGAGAATTAGAGAATATGTCAGTGCAACAAGAAAGTGAGTGAATGAAGAGGAAAATGGGAGAGAGACTTTTTAGTAATAAACTTTCCATCAAAGTACATCATTTCCTCTTCTAGAATTTTTTTTGTTCCTATTTTACTTAAGAAATGGAAATTAAGCAAGTAAAAATAATTAAAATGAGCAACTAACAAAATAAAGAGAACACACACAAAACATAGGTTGACATATGGGTCCCTTTCTTTTAATTCTCATCTATGTAATATTTCTATGTAATGCGCCTAACTCAATAGGGGAGAGGAAGCAACCTTGTGCTTAGTAGGAGTATACATTTCGGGTAAAACCCATTCCATTTTTGGTGTCCAGTTTTTGGGTGCCCCTATTCCGTTTTTTTGGGAGCCTCCCCAATTTGGGAGGGCAAAATGCTGTTTTTCTGATCTGGCAGCCCAAAGATCGATTTTCACTCTGGGATGATCCAGCCCATTGGTGGCAATGGGGAAACTTCCCAGGCTCCCTTTTCCATCATGAAATGGATGAAAATGGCCACACTTGAGCACACATTTACCACTGCTAGCCCCACAGGTTTCAGAAAGTTTGGGTTATCCACTTATTTTTAGGAAATAATTAAAGTTTCTAGAAATAAAATCTCCTTAAAAACAAAACAAAATGGTATCCAGTGGGAGGATCTGATTAAGATTCATTATTACCTCTCCATCTCCCTCTGGCTTTCAGTCCTGCCTCCCCTGCCCAGCATTATTCTAATGTGGAGTAAATCACATTTGCCAAACATATAGTCTTTCAGGCTACCTCTGCACCCTGCCCTGACCCCCCCTACCTATACAAGCAAGGCCATTGGAATCGCAGTTATCAATTAAAGTTCAGTTCTTCTTCTAGTATGTTTTTGGAATGTGTGTGATTTCTTTCCTATTTCTCTTCAATCACTTTCCACTGGCCCCTTTTTAATTTTTTTAAATCTTTTTTTTAAATGCCAACATGCCAACCATCTTGGCCAATTAGGATCTCAATCTGGGACAATATGTGTGTTTGAGGGGGGGAAACACATCAAGTGGGGAAAGGGGAAAGTGAAAAGGAAGCACTGAGATACACTACGGGTATAAAAGGTCCCATAATCTAGAATTTGTCAAAAGCAGACTACTTTCTAATTGCTTCTTGACATTCCTTCCTTTTAGAGGAAAGACCCTTTTCTTCCAACAAAAATTTCATATACAGAGAGGGATTTTCTTCCATCTCAGAACTTTGCTTTTAAGTCTCATATGTGAAATTGTATAGCCTAAGAATATTGATGTTGTCCTCAACACTATTTTAAGCATACGGTGCTATTTCTCATAGAAATGCATTATCTTCCAACAGAATGCTTTCTCATCTCTCTGGGTCACTGGGAAACATTCTGGTTCATTTACTCATTTTGTCATTTATCTGTTCAAGACCATCAGTGTGTACTTGACTCTGTTCATGCCAGTGGAAATTAAAGAATGGAGACAAATAAAAAAAGATACTCATAAGATACTGATGGGTCTCTACTAGACTGATTAAAAATATATATCAGAAAGTAGTACTGAATTAAATAATTTCAGTTCTGTTACTTATTTTTAGGCTTAATGAGATTATGGTAATAAAAACAGTACTGATTATTTATTTATTTATTTATCTCTATTGTGCCTTTGTACTCATAGGTAGCTCACAATGCATGACACAACCCAATAAAATTTAAAAACAAGGCAATATTTAAAATATAAAACAATTACATATTTGTGTAACAGGTACAAACATTATAACAAAGTTAAAATACAACTAAAATTACATTTAAAAGCTAACTATCCCCCAAAAATCCCACTCACAACCTCCCTAGCAGCTTACTCTTCCTCATTTCCCAAATCCCGGATGGCAGAGATATGTCTTCACCTGCTTGTGAAAGGCAAGCAGGAGTGGCACAATCTTTGTCTCTGTTGAGAGGGAGATAAGCAGATTTATCTATAAATTAGAGGTCACCCATTTAATTGATAGAAATAGAATCATGCAGTTGGTAGAGATCCAAGAGCCATCTAGTATAATGCCTTTTCTTGTAAGTTTCGCATCCATATATATCTTGGCAATTCTCTGCTCTTCTTCTTGTTAAAAATGTTTCAGGTTATTGTGTGCTTCCCATCTGTGCTATATGTAGCTGCACTTAGATCTGTCTTCTAGATTTCTCTTAAAATCCATTTAAAGAGAAGTAACAAACTTCTCATGTCTTAAAATACATCCAATTATATTTGAACCTGTCTTCTTTACACTAATCTATTCCTAATTTGGCTTCATTTTCCTTTGCCACAAGTCACTTTGCGTCAAAGCCACAGAATGAGTCCTATATGCTTCAAATATTTTTATATTAGCTTTTTCTTCATCACTTTTCTAATGGCAAATTTCAAATGTCTCCCTATTTACTTTCTTCCATTACAGCTATTGTCCTTGCTTTACATGACTAATAGAGCTGGATTCCACTTGCATGCTTATACAAAATTTATTTTTCAGAGTTAAAATTATAGCTCCTGTTTGTGATGTCTCAGGCACCTTTGGCCCCTGACCCCGCAGCCATTGCTGACCAAATTGAAGAGGACTTGGGTTTTTTTTCCCAAGTGAGCAGGATTCAGTTCCTTTCCAGATGCCTTCTGTTGACATTTTCATGCCAGAGCCAATTAAAGATGGCCTTGAGAAGGAGCCAGCTCTTCCCGGCTCTCCAGAGGAGTTACCATTCGATAGAAGGGCTTTTTTGAAAACAGACCACTCTCTGAGGCAATCTTTAAGAAGAAGTGTCAGATTAGCAGAGCGAGGCGATTGTGGCTGAACCCAATTCTCTTGGGAAGAATTAGGGAGGCAGGCACCTGGCATGATGTTTTGGAGGTTCAGTTCTCTTGGGAAGTTTTGGGGAGTTTAACACCTGGTTCGGGGGAGCTATGAACTTCAATAAAAGTTGTGCACGGAGAATCTTCTGTGCGGTGTCAACTTAACTTTGGACTAAGAAGTAGTGTCGCCTCTCGTTCCTGATTTCCTAGTGGCCTGACGGCGCGCTTACTCTGGAGTAGACTGGGTGTTGGTTTACCTTCTTGCCATGATGGGACTGCGTTTCAGCTCCTGAACTTCCAGTTTGCCTTGCCTTGAAACCCTGTTTGGAACCTTGCTTCTAAAGGACTTTTCTTGCTCTCTGCTCTTTTCCCCACTCAAAACTCGGGCGGAGTTTGAGTGTGTTTCGGATATTGGATTTTGAACTTTAATACCAGACATAAGACTTTTATTGCTTTAATAAAGATATTATATTGTTATTGGCTGTTGTGTTGGTTCCCAGTGTTCGCGCCGCTTAGGAGTGTAACACTGTTGACAAGAGACTTCCCTCTTTCTTCCAGAATATAAATTTCACAACCAAATTCTGTTCTTCTGAGCTATCACAAAGACTAGAATTATTTCATCCCAGCCTGCTGAAGCAAGAATGGTTTCAGCAATTTCACTTTGATCCATCAATGGCAGCTGGCTCCATTGGATATGAGCTCTGCAGAGAATGAAAGGGTGTCAATGTTCACTGTCTCTTTGAATAGCGAGACCAAGATATCTGGCTGCCTAAATGAGGGACAAGGTAAACACCGACGAAGGTACAGAATCCTTCACTGTACTTCTGGCAGGGATATAGTCTACAGGGCAAAAAGCAGGTTGCACACAATGGCAGATCTCTCTGCTCCTTGTCCCTTGAATTGGTGCCATTTATTCCACAAGCACTGCCCTGTTTCTCCTTAGATATCTTCATTCCGAGCTATCTACCTCAGTCTGTCTAATGGTAGGTCAACCTGCTCACATAATCCCTTGATTTGCCTGGATAAACAATGGTAGTGTTGGTACCTCATTTCAGTACAGGCAAGTCAACTGCAACCTTCAAAATGCTTGTTGAGGGCCAATGAACCCAGAAGCCCCTTCTATTACTTGAAGAAGTAATTAGCCAATCTTGAAAACTGTTATAAAAAGCAATTTTTCGTGTTCAAATTTAGGCCCACCCCCAACAATGCCTACCAAAGATAAATTTCTTCCATCCATCCAACCATCCATCCATCCATTTTATTTGGTATAGTTTGTGTATTTTCGGGGCTGATATGGCCAAAATGGGTCATCAAGGTGGAAAATTACCCCCAGAGCTGACCCTAGGTATTTTTCAAGTGTTGGTGAACAGAATTTTGGTGCCCCCCCCCAACCAATCACTGAAAAATAAAAGTGTTGGATAAGTGAAAATTCCTTGACAAAATTGAAGGAAAAGCTGATAAGGAGAGGACCTGGCTCTGGCTCACAAATGGGATACTGAAGAAGGAGACAGAAGGCCTGATCCTTGCAGCCCAGGAGCAAGCCATCAGAACAAATGAAATTAAGGCCAAGGAGGGAGGGCTTGGGGGGTATGGGTCTCAGTTGTTTCTTTCTTATATATATATATATTGGATTATACTTGCCTACTTCCTTTTTTAATGTACTGTAATAACTATAAATAAAATGTTTTTTTAAAAAGGCCAAGATCGAAAAATCAGCTGATGACCCAAAATACAGACTGTGCAAGGAAACCAACGAAACCATTGATCATATCCTCAGCTGCTGTAAGAAAATCACACAGACAGACTACAAACAGAGGCACAACCATGTGGCCCAAATGATTCATTGGAATTTATGCCTCAAATACCACCTCCCAGCAGTAAAGAACTGGTGGGATCACAAACCTGCAAAAGTATTGGAAAATGAGCACACAAAGATACTGTGGGACTTCCAAATCCAGACTGACAAAGTTCTGGAACACAACACACCAGACATCACAGTTGTGGAAAAGAAAAAGGTTTGGATCATTGATGTCGCCATCCCAGGTGTCAGTTGCATTGATGAAAAACAGGAAAAACTCAGCCGCTATCAGGACCTCAAGATTGAACTTCAAAGACTCTGGCAGAAACCAGTGCAGATGGTCCTGGTGGTGATGGGCACATTGGGTGCTGTGCCAAAAGATCTCAGCCAGCATTTGGAAACAATAGACATTGACAAAATTACGATCTGCCAACTGCAAAAGGCCACCCTACTGGGATCTGCACGCATCATGCAAAAATACATCACACAGTCCTAGACACTTGGGAAGTGTTCGACTTGTGATTTTGTGATACGAAATCCAGCATATCTATCTTGTTTGCTATGTCATAATAAAATAATAATAATAATACCAGTGCAGGTGGTCCCGATGGTGATGGGTACACTGGGTGCCGTGCCAAAAGATCTCAGCTGGCATTTGGAAACAATAGACATTGACCAAATTACGATCTGCCAACTGCAAAAGGCCACCCTACTGGGATCTGCACGCATCATCCGAAAATACATCACACAGTCCTAGACACTTGGGAAGTGTTCGACTTATGATTTTGTGATACGAAATCCAGCATATCTATCTTGTTTGCTGTGTCATAATAAAATAATAATAATAAAAATATTTAAAATGAGTAAATATTCTAAACAACATAAACTTAACAGTATTACAGTGGAAGACCCTTGGGGCTATCCAGTACAACCCACTTCTGCCACAGGAAATACACAATCAAAGCACCCCCAACAGATGGCCATCTAGCCTTTGTAACAACAACAACAGAAACCCGAGAGGAGGTGGAGTGCCTGCGGAGCCCCTGAGCACCTCTTGCAGAACCCCTAAGCGCCCCAGGAGCATAGTTTGAGAACTGCTGCTCTACACCACAGCTGCCCTGTTACCACCATTTCTACTTGTAATATCTCATTGTGTGATTGTATTGAAAGCCACACATTTCCCCTGTCCAGATTCAAAGCAGCACCACTTGAAGTTACTTACAACTTCACTGGTGGTTGGCTGGTGAGGTAGCAGTGGGGAGGCCAAGCAGGAATAAATAAACTTTTCTTTTTTGATCTACTCCTTCACCATTGATCTCATGGCTAGTTTTGCCTGGAGAGCTGATGGCAGCAGCAAGGAAAAGTAGAAAAAATGTTTCTTTCTCCTTTTGGTCACCTTCACTGCCTTCAGGGCCAAACACCACCTTTTTCAATCACTTTGTCTTTGAGCCACAGTAAGAAGAGAGCTTTTAAAAATCACATTAAAACTGAAAAGAGGTACTATTGAAATGGTTTTATGTTGTATGTTTCTACAGTTTCGGCACAGAGATTTGTATGGATTTTTTCTTAATATAGATGAGGTTAATTTAGAGAAAGACGTTTGTAGCAAAGGTTTTCATAGAATTAGTTTACTACTCATAAACACAGGTCCCTTTTACGCTGCCATATAAAATCCAAATTATCTGCTTTGAACTGGATTATATGGCAATGTAAAGTCATATAACCCAATTCGAGCAGATAATATGAATTATCTGCTTTAATAATCTGGATTATATGGTAGTGTAGAAGGTGCCTCAGTCTACTACTACTACTATTCACAGACAGAGTATACAAAAGCTATGCTACAAATGTCTTTTTTTTCAGCCTCAAAGCTGCTGCTGTAAATCATAGTTAATAACAGCTTTACCTACTGTAGAATTTAAATACTAGACAATTAGAAAATTTTATAGATGGTAAAGAGAGTTATTGCAAATTCTAGTTTTCTATCTACTGTAGCACTTTATTGCTAGGGAAAGAGGATTACAGCTCTATCTCATATATCATTGCATTTAATTTAGTAAGTTCTCTTTGTTTCAGTGGCATTTATTTCCCAGCAAATATATTTGGGAGTTCAACCTTTAGTCGAGGGAATATTAAAGCAATGCTTATGGATAATAGGAAATATTTTAGTATATTGTCAGTATAGGCTTTTGTTATCCATGGCCTCAATCAAATGGAATATATATATATATATATATATATATATATATATATACACACACACACACACACACACACACACACACACACACACACACACACACACTCTTGCATGAAATTATATGCTACTTCCATGTGAGTATTCCCAGAAATCCCATTCACAGTGTATATCAGTTTCCAATATGCATACAAACTCTGCAGCCACTGGTTTTTATTTCGTGAAATGCCAGAAGGCATATTTCTGTAGTTTATCATTCCTTGGAGTGCTGTTGGGATGTTCCTACTCAGATAAATAACAGTGTTTTCTAGCCTGCTTAACATTTTAGAATATGAAAAACCAGTATTCTCTGTTTCACATTCAAGAGTTAAGAACTGTTAGGCTGAGGAGAAAATGATTTGCCACAGAAATAGGTTTGCATTTTTACTAAGAGAATCTTGTAAAGGCAAATTGTGCTACATACAACTGTCTCAGACTTGTGAGTCACCTCAAAGCAACGGCTGAAACCAAATCAGCCATATATCATCAGTACATATAATATCATCATCACTGTCATCATTGTCATCGTCACCATAGTTGTCTTCAGTTTCATTTCTGAATGAGTTTTTCTAAAGAAGGCTATTGCTATATTGCTATATCATCATCACTGTCATCATTGTCATCGTCACCATAGTTGTCTTCAGTTTCATTTCTGAATGAGTTTTTCTAAAGAAGGCTATTGCTATATTGCAGATAAAATACACATAAAACAATAAAATACTCTATAATATAAAACAACACACATATGCACACATCTCACAAGACCAAACTATTAAGGATAATCAATTGATATAATACTGCTTTTTAAAAATTGACCAGATATATACCATTAAATGCCTGGAGATGCAAAAACATGAACTGATGCCAAAAATATAATATTAGGGCCACAAATGCACTTGTGGAGAGTATTTCAATGGCAGCCTCTCTCAAAGAAAGCATCTGGGATGTCTCAAATTTTCAAGTTTGCAATGGAAGAATTATTCCTCCAGGTATTGTGACAGTGATAAATGGCAGCTCCCATGTCAGTGCATTATTAATCTACTCCAATTTTTAGAGTGATCTTTTAGGGAGCAATCCACAGCGACACAACTATTTGGGCATTGTGTCTAGCACCTCAGAGAGTTCATCTCAAGGTAATCTGAAAACTGGAGTGTATTTCTTTACCTGCTTTGGTTCAATGCTATGGAATCCTGGGAGTTGGAGCTTGGCTAGGCTCCTGCACTCTTTGGCAGAAAAGGCTAAAGACGTCCATGATTCCATAGCACTATGACAGTTAAAGTATAATCAAAGTGCATTAAGTCTACACTGTAGATGCACCTTTAAACTGAGAAACTGAGAATCTTTGACATTTGTCAGGATTCTCTCTGGGTCACCCTGATCAACTTATTATCACCTGAGTGCCCACCTCATGATGATGATTAAATCAGACAGAGTTAACATCACCATTCCACCTAAACAGTCTTAAGTACTGGAATCTTAAGGTACTTACATGGGGAATGAACATATTCTGGTACTTTTTAGGTTATATATTATATGCAATAATATATATATATATATATATATATATATATATATATATATATATACACACACACACACACACACACACACACACACACACACACGCACTGTCTTTCTATGGAAAAACACAGATATGATATGCCAATGGTTGGGGGCTGAACTTTTAATGCATTATATTACACTACAAGTAAGGCACCATACCGTCATTATATAACACCATAGTTTCATATAGTCATTAGAATGTTGCAATTTTGAAGGAACTTTTTTATTCATTTATGTTTTTTAGATAATGTATGTTTTTCTTCCATTTATTAAAATGCATTTCTACATGTTTTTGAAGGAATTGTGTGTTGTATGCACTTTATTACTCCAAAATACCACAAATGAGTACATTTTGAAGGTAAGATTTTTTTTCTTCTCAGAAATCTCAGGATTAATGAAGAAACTATTGCATTACATTGTACCAAGTAGAGTAGAAAGATATTAAAAACAAATATATTCACAAACACAATATATGAGCACAGAAAGCTGTTGATTTAATCTATTTGCATCAATTTTATTTATACAATTTAATGTCACTGAAATATCAGTAGTTTGAAATGCAGCTAGAAAATGTGTGTTGGCTCATTTCTGCATAATTATATATGGAGTTTGTAAACTCTAATTTGATCTACTGGGATGTCTGTACTGATGATTTCATCTATATTACAATCAACAAGTTTCCCTTTCCCATTCTCACACAAGCAGAATTGTGGTTCGTAATCTCTAATTTGATCCATAGAGGATTTTGTCCTGATGATTTTGTCTACATTAACTCACAAGTTTTTATGTGGGCATACTTCTTTATTGTTCAGAAACAAGTAGATTTGCATCTATAAATCAAAGTTTCACCTAGTGGCAATCACATAAAGTACTTCATGGAATACTTTTAGAGCACCGCTTGGAAAGGACTACAAAAATTATTGTGAAAAAAAATAATAATCAGGGAATGCACATGACAACCAATTCCTTATCCCAACTGCCAGATGGTGGTATCTTCAAGAAGAGAGTGTAGCCACCTGAAGAAACCCACAGAACCTGAGTAGAACCTCAATCAATATCAGCATAATACCTTTCCTAGACCATGTGCAGGTTCAGAAATCCAATCAGATTTATCAATCTATGTTGTGGACAATCATTATGTCATTATGTCATCATCTAGACTGAAAAGATTACAACATAATGATGCAGTACAGAAGAGCACATCCAAGATGAATCCTGTTGTGTGACATATAAATTGAGATAGGCAGTAGTTGCAACGACACCAATAGAATCCCGACTACAAACTTCAAAGTCCTTAACGCCTTCAATACAGGCAGCCACCAAGTTACAAACAAGTTGGGTTCTGTAGGTTTGTTCTTAAGTTGAATTTATATGTAAGTTGGAACAGGTACATTTTTAAGTGTAACTCCAAACACACAGGCGCATGCGCACACACATGTGCACCTATACACATATGCTTTGGATAGCATAGGGAAGGGTTAAAAACCTGGTGGTGTTTGTTTTGCTATCTGTTTTCCTGTTCAGATTTCAGCTCACTTTCTGTCCCGGTGATAATTGGATTTTGAAAAATTTGGCTTGAGGTGGAATCAAGGATTGGTGATAAAACTTCAGTTAAGATACCTTTTCCCCATGATAATTCTTTCAGGGGTGAGTTTTTCTTCCTAGGAGTAGATTTCTCCTACTTCCTGTTGTCTCAGCCCTGTTCTTAACTATGAATCATTTGTAAGTCAGATGTTTGTAACTTGTAACTTGGGGACTGTCAGTTCAGACAGTTTTCAAAAAGAAACCTTCATTCCTTGCCCTCAATTTTCTTTTAGATCACAGAAATATGGTATCATTTCTTGAAGTATTTTTGAGTGGCATTGAAGACATATTCCTCTTTGATAATTTTATCTTCACAGCATCCTTGCAGTGATGCTGAAATGTTGGTCTCAAAACTAGTGAACTGGACCAAGGTTTCCCAGTTAGCTTTCAGCATTAATCAGAAATGTCAACATGGGTTTGAACATTGTGTTGTTTTTTGTTTTTTACATTTTATTGGTTTTATATAAACAAATGTGCACGGAGCCCACCTTTTTGTTGTTTTCATACCTCTTAAATATATGTTGTTTTCATATGCCCTAAATTAATTATGTAAGTTAATAATTTTTAACTGTTTTATAGTTCATTGTACAATTTTTATATATGTGTTTCATTGTAAGCCGCCCTGAGTCGCCTGTTGGGTGAGAAGGGCGGGATATAAATATTGTAATAAATAAATAAATAAATATGTGTAAAATTCTCTAAATGTACTCTAGCTATATAAGCACACAAAATGCCATGTCATGGAATTAGGATGTCATTAGTCATTATTTACACTAACTTGTTCCCTGCCCACCACGCATGTTAGTTACCAAAGCTGGTTAGCAGCTGTTGTTTTCAACACCTCCTCCCACCCTACTCAATGTGTTGTGAAATCATGTATGGTCTTCCTTCTTCAAAAAGATTTAAAATCTCAAGGAGAGGTTACTTCTTCTTTCAGCAAACTAATCCCATAAGTATTCTATTCCAGTCTTTGTGTGGTACCAACAAGATAAGGAGAGTTTCTTTCAAATTAATGAATAAATAAGTAAATAAACATGCACACTCATGTAATAATAGATTTATGTATCAGTCAGTATTTGTCTGCAGGTAAAAACATTTTTGGGTTAGGAAAAAAATTGCAATGCAAAGAAAAAATTCCCTCTGATCTGAAGTTGGAACTGAAGCCATGGTCATCTCTTTTTTTGGGGGGTGGGGGGGGGAGAGATAACAGAGAATTTTATTTGAATTGTTTTGGGGTATAAATTTACCCAAATGTTTTATTAACAGAATAGAAAGGAAAGTGAAACTAACAGATACATTCACCCATGTTGAGGACTTCTGATCTTTGATCTTTGTTATCTTGTGCTCTCAACTGTGTCAAATGCATTGAATTTCTATAAGGGTGTGCCTCATCCCTCTTTCTTTGACCATTTCTTCATCTTTAACAGTTGTTGAGTGAGAATATCTGTTCAGCTCATTTTAAAATCAAAATTCATCATAATTCACAAAACTGAACACATTTGTGCTTCGGGAACAACTAAATGGCAGACAGATACAACCTGCAATTATCTGTGCCTACTTACTTACTTACTTACTTACTTAGGCTATCCCTTGTAGTTCGAGGATGATGGTCCTCCATTTCTGTTATCTTGGGGATGGATCTGTAGATGGCTGAAGAGACCTATTGTTGATCCGCATGTTCTCCTGCAGTGAGGACATCGGTTTCCAGGTGGAAGGAAGTCTTGGTCAGAGTTGGCTTGACGGGCCTTCCTCTTGGCACGTTTCTCCCTTAAGCCTTCCATTTGTGCCTCTTTGAACTCCGCAGCACTGCTGGTCACTGCTGACCTCCAATTAGAGTGTTCAAGGGCCAGGGCTTCCCAGTTCTCAGTGTCTATGCCACAGTTTTTAAGGTTGGCTTTAAGCCCATCTTTAAATCTCTTTTCCTGCTCACAACATTACGTTTCCCGTTCTTGAGTTGGGAGTAGAGTAACTGCTTTGGGAGATGGTGATTGGGCATTCGGACAACGTGGCCAGTCCAGTGGAGTTGATGGCGTAGGAGCATCGCTTCAATGCTGGTGGAAAGACGCTTCCTCAAGCACGCTGACATTTGTCTGCCTGTCTTCCCAAGAGATTTGCAGGATTTTTCTGAGGCAACGCTGATGGAAACACTCCAGGAATTCAGTGTGATGACTGTACACCGTCCACGTTTTGCAGGCATAGAACAGGGTTGGGAGGACAATGGCTTTATAAACAAGCCTACAAAAGCATACCATACAACACAAAACAGTAAGGAGATTTTTTCATCCCAATATTGTTAAAGCTATCTGAGCTTCTCGATTTTGACCAACCTACCATTTCAGCATTGACTGTTTGACAGTTACACTCAAAAGTTGTTCCCTATCTACTTTTCAGATACAACTATATAAAAAACATGGCACACAAGTCTTGTAACGGGAGATCAACTGTTACTAATTATGCAATAGATTGTTAATAGGCATGAATAGAGGGTGGAAAGAAGAAATGTGCAAAAACGAAGGCACGTCAAGCAAATCCTCATTGTGACCACCTGGAAATCTATGTCCTCCTTGTGAAGGATCATGTGGATCTAGAATAGGTCCTCACAGTCATTTATGAACCCATTGCCAAAATTCTACCTCTGGAAGACAATCATACTTGGCCATGACATTGCCTATGACATCACATTAAAAAAAATCATAAACAGTGAACAATCACAAATCGTAAACAGTGAACAATTACCACAAGTTGATTTTTCCTCTCAATAATTCAATGTAATTATGCTTTGGTAACCAGCATAATTACAGATTAACCAACATGATATTTAACAGTATTAAACAAAATAAACAGGCTTTCGGAAATGATGTAACAATACCAAAATGACATTAGGAACACATAGCAATGAGTCTAGTGAGAAAGTAACTTGGGTGATATAATTCTATATTTTAAAAAGAAGAAAGGACCTAATTATTGCTAGAATGTGTTTCTAAAAGACATATTGTGAAGCAAAGACAGTGTCTTCAAATCTGTAAAAGACAGCTCCTTTAGGAGTTAACTTGTATAATCTATCTTTGGTCTTTATAGTTTTTATGCAAGGAATTTTGTGTTGAGTTTTTTTCTTTGTTGAGGATTAAGCACTGTTCTTTACAAGCCAGGAATACATATTGCACAGTAGATAACTACCTTAAACCTCATGAACATGAAACATACTGGTAAATTGACTTTTTTCTTTCTTTCAAGGGAGTACAATTTTCCATCTGAGATTAAAAACTGAATTTTTGAAATATTAGGACACAATATATAGGAGAGTAGGGTTTCCAAAATTCAATATTAAGAAGAAAAGGCAATGGAATATGCATGAGATGGAGGGATGATTCCTCATATACTTTTTCTTTAGCTCTATGGTGCAGCATTAAACAGAATTTCTTTGCCCCTCTTTACTAAGTGAATGTTGGATAATTAAAGCAGCATTTTGTCTAAAGGCGGGGGGATGGGACGAAACAAAATGAAATAAAGAAAATCTAGTGAACTAATACTCATAGTTAACTCTTCAACTTTAATAGCTAAAAATCTAATAACTACATAGATCATCCATGCTTTATGTTCATCTTTCCAAAGCATTTTATTCCTCACTACTCCTTTCAGACATAGGATGGCTTCTATTACCATCAACATACCATCCAGAGGTTAATATATTTCCTACATATTTTTAAGATAATCTCTCTAGGCTTTTCATTTGAAAAAAAGAAGTGAGTTTTGAAGGAAGTTGTATTTCAAACCAGCACAATATTTTGTACATTTTTTGCACCCACAACTTCCACCTTATAAATGACTAGATTTTAAGGCTCTAGAATAGATCGTATTAGCTTCTACTACAAAAATAAAAAGATGGTATCTGAGAATGGATATGGTAGTCAGACCGACTCCTCATGGTATGCAGCCACCTTGGCATAATCCAATCAAGCTGCTGCTTTTAAAACCTGAATCCTTGTTATTTAGTTTGACATTTGAATAATTAATTTCATTTTAATTATGACACAAGGGTAAAGCTATCAAACAACATTCCAAAGCCAACACCATCTGCAGATGGCCAAAACAAATTCGGTACTTGCCAACATTTGATGTGTGATGCCAAAATTATACATTCTCTATGAAGAATCAGTAGACTGTGGAATTGAGTGTTATATGGCAATTAAAAGGAAATAACAAGAGGGCAAGGGAGTTTGAAATTATGGAACACATTTGGTGGTGTAAATAAACAGGAATCTGGAAGTGAGGGGTATTTATCAAGAAATTGAGCATGGAAATGATCTGACATTTACTTGGCTCTTAATTAAGAAGTAAACTATATTTAGAAGTACAGTGCTGGCACAAACCTGACTCAGAAGCTGCTTGTACCACATTTACCTATTCCAAAGGACCAGCATACCTGCAATGCTAGACTTCCTTGTCTCAATAGAATCCACCACCCTTGAAAATTATACAGTAATACAGTAACTAAGTGACTTAATTATTGAAACACACAATGGACATAAATGTTTTGTCTTCCAAAAATCAAGCAGGAAAACAATGTATTATTAATATTTTAAGGAATCAGTAAGAGAGGGGAGAGAAGAAAGGAAAAATCACTAAATTCTCAATTAGCCCTATCTATCTGGCAAATAAGCTTCTGGTTTTGTATCTTTTCCTCCCTAATATGTTCCTAATCTCTTCATGCAGCATTCTATAACCTGTGAACAAGTGAATAAGTAGTGATGAATGGAGAAACAAGATGGGACAATGGAAGGAATGGGATCCACTTAAGAATATCTTGTCTAATTGTGTCACATTGATTTAGCTGAGTATACTCAATAGATATATACTTAAACTTAATATGTAAAACAATAGTTTAATTATGAGTAAGTTTAATTTCGATATAACAGTTTTAGAAAATATTATTATTCCAATTATACTGGATGTTAACACCATTATTCAATTTTAGGGTTGATAGAAATACATTGGAAAACAAAATACAGGGAAAGAGAAGTACTGTACAAGATCAGCCAAGTATGTGCACTTTCTGTCACTGTGCCTATAAGAGCTTAATTCTCTGTAGACATGATCAGGATTGCTCTGATGTAGTACTTGATAAAATAATGGAACTACGAATGAAAAAATTTAAGGGAGAAGTGATTTCGTTCATCCACATGGCACAACTGATGTCATGTGGATGTATTTTCTATGTAGAATCTGTGTAATGAAATTGATCATTGTATGATTTTTAAAATAAACAGCATAAATAAAACATTATAACAATATCTGCTCTTGTCATAAAATTATTCCCAACCTTGAAGGAGCTGGGGGTGGCATCGGCTGACAGGGAGCTCTGGCGTGGGCTGGTCCTTCTATTCTAGCCAGAACAGCAGGGCATTCTTCTATATTTGAATGCAAGCTGAACCAAACCATAAAACATTTCCTTTACTGCATAGCTATATCACCATGTGTTCGTAATCAATATAGGTTTTAACTGCTTAAATAAATTTATTTTGAAGCAACTGCCTCTTAATTAATTGGCCTATGCATTTTATGTGGATTCCTCAGTGGGGTATTTTAAGTATATTTTTCATTATTAAACATCTGCTTTTTAAATGTCTAGTGATTAATTTGGCTCAGAAGGGATGCAAAGAATTACTCCCACATACCCAACTATTACTACATGCTTCAGGTTGCTTGGAGCTTATACTTGTTGAAAAAGCAACCAGTTTATGCTGTGGGAAAAGCCATTTTTTTAAAATTGAGGGAACCTTCAGAAGAAGGTTGCAACAAATGACATTGCTGATATTTTAGATAATCCAGTTTGAAATGTAAATCTGGAATGCTTTTAATATTACTTCTATGCTGAATCCATCCCATTCCATCTGGAAACCATCTCCTTTTCCTTCCCTATTACCGTGAAGATAGAGCTCTTAATATTTTTCAAAAGACAATGAGTTTAGAAGGACTTGAGAGGCATGGGGCACATCTACTCTGACCAATTTGGAACTGGTTTGGAATATTCATTTTTATTGAGTGGGCAATTAGATAGCCAGGAACAGCACTCTAGGGGTAATGTAGATCTGGCCCAGGGAAAATTAAATTGCTCATATATCTTGTTGTCTGAGATTCTTTGTTGTTGTTGATTTGTTCAGTCACTTCTGAATCTTCATGACCTCATGGACCAGCCCACGCCAGAGCTCCCTGTCAGCCGATGCCACCCCCAGCTCCTTCAAGGTCAAGCCAGACACTTCAAAGATACCATGCATCCATCTTGATCTTGGATGGACTCTCTTCCTTTTTCCTTCCATTTTCCCCAGTATCATTATCTTCTTCAAGCTTTCCTGTCTCCTCATTATGTGGCCAAAGTACTTCATCTTAACTTAACATCCTTCCTTCCAGTGAGCAGTCAGGCATTATTTCCTGGAGTATAGACTAGTTGGAACTTATTGCGGTACAAGGCACTCTCAGAATTTTTCTCCAACACCACAGTTCAAAAGCATCTATCTTCCTTCGCTCAGCCTTCCTTATGGTCCAGCTCTCACACCCATAGCTTACTACTAGAAATACCATTGCTTTCACTATGCGAATCTTCATTGACTGTGTGATGTCTCTATTCTTCACTATTTTATTGAGATGGGTCATTGCTCTCCTCTCAAGAGGTAAACATCTCCTGGCTGCAGTCTGCATCTGCAGTAGTCTTTGCATCTAGAAATATAAAGTCTGTCACTGCCTCCATGTTTTCTCCCTCTATTTGCCATTTATCAATCAGTCTGGATGCCATAATCTTGTTTTTTATGTTTAACTGCAATCCAGCTTTTGCACTTTCTTGTTCCACCTTGGTTATAAGACTCCTCAGGTCCTCCTCACTTTCAGCCATCAAAGTGGTATCATCTGTATATCTAAGGTTGTTAATGTTTATTCCAGTAATTTTAACTCCATCCTTGGATTCATCAAGCTGTGCATCTTTCATGATGTGTTCTATATACAAGTTGAATAGGTAGGGCGAGAATATACAGCCCTGCCGTACTCCTTTCCCAATCTTGAACCAGTCTGTTGTTCTGTGATCTGTTCTGATTGTGGCTACTTGGTCGTTAGATTTCTCAGGAGACAGACAAGATGACTTGGTCTGTGACTCTAGCATACCAAAACTCTTGGTCCCAGAAAAAGGAACCATAATCTTTCATATAAGAAAGCTTCTTCACCAATGCCAAAATAATCAAGACAGGCAAACATTGCAAATCCGATTAACTGTAAAATCTTCACAATAGTCCACTTTCTGATTCTACCCAAATAATAAAATGTTAGCTTTTTTTTTATAAGGACTTTTTTCCAAATAAAAAATTTAAAGTCATGATGCCAATTTCCTTGTTCTATGAAGTAGTCCTGATCATTGTAAACTGATTTGTAAACTGAGCAGATGAAATGAGACCTGTAGTGAAGGCTGTCCTCCAATTACTGACTTATTGGGCTAATGGCATAAATTGAAATTAGTAACAAGAAATATTGAACTTATTTCCATATAGGGAAAGGGCAACATGAGGTCAGATCTCCTTTGTGAAAGCTTGTGAATCATGGTAACATGCTTTTGCTCTCGACATCTCATATGAACTCTGCTGGATCCATTCCAGCATAGGAGGTTCCCTGCCCTTTCCAATGTAAAGAAACATAACCCTTGCAGGTAATCCTCTTCATCTTCAGCTATGATGATCCTCTTGCTTAGCAATTGTGAAAACTTGTAATAACGCAGCACAAACAGTCACAATTCTGATGATAAGTAACAATTCAGGATTATGTAAGAAACATTCTAATCTCTGGTCGATACAAGCTATTTTGGAAAAAAATAACTTCCAGACAGCTTTAAATGTTATCATTTGTTGGTAGGGGAACTGAGTGTTATAGGCAGCCTCGAGTGTTTTCGAGGAGAGGAGGGGGGATATATATATAAAAAGATTATTATGGTTATTATGGTTATGATGATGATGATGATGATCATCATCATCATCATCATCATCATCATCATCTCCTTGTTGGCTTGGATTAGATCAAAACTGGCCTTTAAATCTCAGTTTCCAAAGGCAGTTTCATGTAGAGTGGGTAATCCAAGTAGGCTTTAATCAAGGCATGTTTGACTGACATCTCCAGGAACTGGCACATTTGACATGCTAGTTGTGCAACGGTACTATTTTTAAGAGCTGGTTCTCTAAACTCAGGGTTAGATCCAAGAGTAAATCCATGGTACAAACAACATTTCAAACAGAGTTCAAGGCATCCAGCACAGGCAATATCCCTCTTCCCTGATCTGCTTTCTGATGGATCAGAAATCTCGTCTGGACTTTCATGTGCTTGTCCTCATCTAGTTCACTGTCAAAAGCAGGTATTTAGATGGAAAGAAGAGATAGAATTGTGTGACCCTGAAATTCCGGATCAAGTCTTTTGATATGGTTACATTGATGCTGCAAAGCATAAGAGACAAAACTGAACTTGGATGACTCTGAATTCTAATGAAGTCTATGTACAACTGCATAGGGCATGTGCACATGTTCAAGAGCCCAGATCCATTGAGGGTCTTCAAACCTATATATGGAAATCATGGATAGGTTTGGCCAGGCTAGTCCCCCTTTTCTTCATTTGATATATAGAGAAAAATGCTGTAGAAGCAGAAGGAATCTACTGACATTGTAAAAGTAAACTATGTAAACTATGATGAGAATTTCACTGATATTTTTGCCATTCTTGTGAAATTAGATGTGTCTTTCCTAGAACATGGCAAAGTCCTTCAAACCTCATCCTCTGCTTAGTTTGCCTATGTTAATGAGGAACAGACTTCACTTGGCTTGAATTACAGTGGACTCAACTAATATTTAAGTCCTTTTCCTGAGTCAGAAGCATAATTTGGAGCTAATATGTATCTACTAAAAGGAAAGCCTCATTAGATTCAATATAACCTGTTCCCCAACAAATGTGGATATGTTTGCAGCCTGATTTTATCCGTGGCTTACTCAATTGCGGTGCAGAAACTCAGAACTACACATAACACCTGCTGAGATACAAAATAAGAAACCTCACTGCACCACCACTATCTCTATCAACTTCAACAGTTAAAAGAAATTAACAGCCCTCTGATTGCTAATTAAAAGCTCTTTGCTTTCTCTCTACATAGCCTGTGCATCTGCTTCCCAACCTCTCATCGTGAAGGAAACACATAAATTCAAAGACAATGTTGTGAGCAGCACCTGGCACTCATTGAACCTGCTGCGAAGAGACAATATTTCATCCTGTCAGTAAATGAACATTCCCAGGAATAGAAATGTCTAGTTGTGCCCCCACCCCTTGTGTTCCAGAAACAGTAGCTTGGCTTCTGTATTTGATACTCCATGCATCAAAATGTCATTTGTTTCACTGGTGCATTCACCTGCCTCCTGCTGCAGACAACTTGCTTCAGTTTGGGAAGTTTTCCCCAGGGCTCTACTCTCTCTTAACTATGCCGTGATATTGTGTCCACAAATATATTCAAAGAAAAATATACTGTACTGAGGATTATGAATGTGAACTTGCATCTAACTAAATTCTGGAAATGGTGTTTGAGCTTCTGAGAGTCAGTTCAGGTATACAGAAATCTAATGGCTCATTTGTAAAGACGATAGGAAACAGCAGGCCTGTTTTTTGCCATTAACTAATCAGGATCATTCTTGTTTATTGATGTAAAAAAGAGCTCTTGCATGTCGGATAGAAAGATCAGCACAGTGACAGCAATAGACTAGGCTCTTGGGAGGAAAAAAGACTTCAGCTCACAATTGAGAAGGCCCTGATGGTTTGGGTTAAAGGACAAACTATGTATCTCTATGCAGTTTTTATGTGCCTTTATTATTGTAAATTACCATCAAGTCCTCAATGGTGCAATGGGTTAAACCCTTGTGCCAGCAGGACTGCTGACTTGAAGGTTGAGTTACTGACCTGAAGGTTGCCAGTTTGAATTTGGGGAGAATGCAGATGATCTCCCTCTGTCAGCTCCAGCTCTCCATGTGGGGATATGAGAGAAGCCTTCCACAAGATTGTTAAACATCTAAACACCTGGGCGTCCCCTGGGCAACGTTCTTGCAGACAGGTAATTCTCTCACACCAGAAGTAGCCTGCAGTTTCTCAGGTTGCTCCTGACATGAAAAAAAACAAAAACAAATTTCCAAGGATCGTTTAAAATGTCATTTAAGGATTAGTTTCTTTTGGAATAATGTATACTGAAATAAGTCATATATGGCAAAAATTGTTAATTGTTGGGATGTATCAAATAATTTTTTTTAAAAAACCCAGTAAAAACCATCTGGTTGTGAATGGTAAGATAATGGTCCAGTGGAGTTGATATGGTCTCAGTTTGTCTAGGTCAGATGGACTCCAACCTGCGACAACCATGGGTTCAGGACAATGTCTTTGGCCACCTCTGGAACTAGTGTGGGGCATCTGTGCTCTGAACTAGCCCTGGATTAACTCACCAGTGTAGGTGATCCTTTGGTGGCCCTATGAATGAGATATCTCAAAGATACCCTGTTATCAGTATTCGGCCATGTAAATTCACATGCATAGCTTGCTTTATAAACCCTAAGGAAATGTAAAAGAAAGATAATGCATGGAGCAGCACTTGAGATACATCTCTTCTAGATATCAAAAGGATGAAGTTACAACACAAAAAAACCTGTCTGGACAGGTATTTGTCTGCTTACAAGGAGGACAAAACTGGGAGTAGCGACTAGGATGGACACGTATTCCATCTCCCTGAAAATTGCTTTTCATTCAACTCTGTGAAGATGAAGATCTGTTGGCAGCTGGGTATTAAACTGCTGTGACTGAGAATCCTGAGAAACTGACCCCCAACTATTGAAATTCTGTAGCCATATCAAAATGAATGCCATTAATAGGCAACCCCACTCAGACCTCAGTTTCAGCACATGCATTCCCAAAACACCATAACCATGATATCTCTTCTCCTCTAAGGTAAATGCTGCATAAAACTATATTTATTAGAGTAGCCAACAAAATGGACATATTAGAATGCCACTATTAAAAACCTACTTCATTTGATCTAAATCACAGAGTAGCAGAAAAGAGTGAGAGCATTTATCTTTTCCTGTTTTGTTATCTTCTCTAAAATATACAATGTTTTCAACAGTTAGATGTGTTGTGAGGAAAAGAGATAAACAGAAAGTAGCAAAACTTCTCAAAAAGGTTTCATACACCTCAATAATGAACATTTATACATAGAATGCACTTACTACATTTTTTGAATATTACTGATTAATCATG
Source organism: Anolis carolinensis (assembly GCF_035594765.1). Lineage (NCBI taxonomy): Eukaryota > Metazoa > Chordata > Lepidosauria > Squamata > Anolidae > Anolis > Anolis carolinensis. Next base: position 148,718,697 of record NC_085843.1, read on the forward strand.
AGAACTAGAAACTTAGATTGAAATGATAAATGGCATTCTATAATAATTTTAAAAGTATTTGTAAAACTCATAAAAGACTAGCAGCAATGCTTTTGGCCATATGTGGCCCACCACAGGTGTATGGATAATTAGGCACCAGTATAATTATAGGGAGGTGAGGGAGGGCACGTGCAACAGCTGGCTATATACTGTGGTGTGACAAGATGTGTGTCTGCCATTTATCAAGATGTTGTTATTTTTAGTTCATATCTGGTGCATTCACAGCTAGAAACCTTCAGAAGGACAAATTCTCTTCCTTTCAGTCAAAGGCAAAGTTGTACAAAAAATAAATTAAAACCCTATTCTGTTACAACATTTTCAGAAATAATTCCTTGGAAATATTGTCTGTTGCAAAATATGAAGAATAGAGATAATTTAGATAAATTCCTACTATACTGTGTTCATTAGATTTCTTTTAAACAGTTCTACTTTTTCAGTCAGTAGGTTTTTGTTTCTTTTTTAAAAAAGGAAGTGGAACCGAAACATGTACCATTTGAAGAAGCACTGCACCAGACAGATCCAGTATTATCCAGGGAGGAAGGCAGTAACATTTTCACCCATTAGTACTGACATATCCTGAGGTCATTCTCAAATATCATTTTTTTAGCAGCTCAAGGTAGTTTTGTAAGCTATTAGAACTGTGGTGGTTGCAACTGTCCTTCTTAATGTCCTTGTCTGCCTGTTTGAAATAATACATTTAATAGGGGTCAATTAATGTTACCAATAATGCCCTACCAGACTGGCTCAAAATGCAGGATATGTCCAAATGATGTCACAGGTAAACCTGGAAAGATCCAGACCTTAATATAAGATCAGGAACTTTCCAGTGTGAACTTCCGTGATCCCAGGTGTCAATCCCCACTATGATCCTGGACGTTTGGGTTCCAAGAGCCCAAAGGAGCCAGATGGTGCCCCTACCCTCCCAACCCCCTATTTACCCCCAAAACTTATTTGAGGGATCTGACTGTATGCTAAGGCACCTCCAGCGAAAGCTCCTGGCATGTAAAAATGATGCATTGGGAGTTTATGCAGGGGGGAAGCCCCTCAGGTAAGTTTTGGGGGTAAATGGGGGGCTGGCTAGATGCCCACCCAGGTCAAACCCCCCCCCCCATGGAAAGCCTAGAGTTTGGGGGAGGTATGGGGCCTCAGTCCCAAAAAGAACTGGGATAAAATATTCCAGTTCCTCCCAGGATTGAGGCCTGTCTGTAAGGGTCGTTATTTAATCTGAATATCGCTGTTGGTTTACATATAAGTGACTGTTTATCTAGAGCAGAGCTTCTTAAATTTTTTTCACTCAGAACCCCTTTCCACTTAAGAGATTTTTAGATGATCTATATAGGTATATAAAATAGATATAAAAATTAATCCTACTTACAATAAATCAACATTTGCAAGGCTTGCTAAACAAGCCAATTTCCCTATTTATGAAGTACAGCTGAAGCATTTGCTGCAGTGTCCACTCTACATTATTGCAGTAGATGGCATTCATAAACCTTATACTTTTGTCTATTTTTTTTACAACCCCAACTTTGACTTAAGGTGACCACATTTGGAATTGAGACCCATGGTTTAGAAAGCAGTGATCTATTATTATTATTACTATTTTGTTTATTTTTATCCCTATTTTCTCCCATGGGTGGGATTCGAAGCAGAATACAATGATTAAAAACCGCAGAAATTTCATAACACTCAAAATCAGCACAGTATCATAAACCAAACAAACAGATAAACAGTTTATTGCAAAAACGAACAAAATATATATAGTAAAAAAGCAGGGATAAGGAAATAAGGTGTGGAATCCAAAATTCAGCAGACAATTGTCTCTTGTAAATCCAAAAGCAAGACAGTTCAAGAACAGTCCCAAAATCCAAAGGCAGCTTCAGTCCATAAGCAAAACTAGAACAAGGATATAAAACAAGAACATGGAAAAACTCCCAGAAAACCTAGGTCCTAAAACCAAGACAAGAACTAGAGAACCCAGTCCTGGCTGTAACTTGAAAGCCACGTTGCCTGAACTGAATATCAGAGTGCCGGTTAGCTCCTAACAAACATACATGAAAACATTATGTCTACTCTGAAATTTCTGCTTCCCACGAAGCTGTGTTGATCTACAAAGCTGGCTATCTGCTCAAACTGCAGGAATGCCTCCTTGCTTAGGTCAGTATCATCAGATGCGTTTCCATAAGAGTTTCTCATCAAATCATCTTCACTAGTCTCCTTATCTGGAGAGGATGATTCCAACTCCCGTGACTGGCCTTGAGGTTCAGAGGCAATTACATTCTCAGGTCCTGCATCTGTATCTAAAACAGTTTAACTTTCCGACCCTGTATGAGAATGAATCCCAGGGCCTGCATCAGAATGAATCCCAGGAAAACCCACCATCCCATTTGACTCTAAGACATCAGTGAACCCATCAGCTCCTGACTGCTGTGACTGCTGCCAGGCTACAACAAAACCATATACAACAAACTTAATAAATATGACATATGCCATTAAAAATTCCCTGAGCCTCAGGGCACTGAGGTTATCCATAAAAACAATAGTACTAAGAACCTAAAAACTCAGTTTCCGAGAGGATGTGTTGGTGATACATAACCATCAAGTCATTGTTCAATGATTGATGGGAACAGACAAAAAGCAGTTAACTTTCCCTTCTATCTTTCATTAAATGAGTGTACTTTGGCCATTTTAATTCCTTTATATTTGTGGAAGAAAGATGCTCAGGTTTCTGTGTTCTTTTTGCCTAAGGTAGGTGCTGCCATGAGGCAGTCGGTGGTTGCTACTTTATTTTTACACCTGAGAGATAGTTCTGTAAGTCTTATCACAAAATATAGCTTAATTATTGTTTATCTCTGTTCTTATTCTTGGATGATATCCTGAAGCAATAATCATAAGGGATGTTGTTGTATCTGACTAGAGGACCCAGAGTAATTACATCTGTTTCTACTACAGGCTAAATTATGGTAGCTCACTTCATTCTGTTAGAATAAATATAACGCTTCCTAAACATGCAGGGATACCAAAATGCATGCTTACAATGCTATTATCTTTCCAGTTATATTTTATACCTGTGGAACATGGGCCATCTACAAATGCCACCCAACTTCTAGGAAGATTCCATAAGCATTGCCTTAAATATCCCTGCAAAGCTCTTGGGAAGACAGGAGGATAAATGTCAGCATTCTAGAAGAAGCAAAGACCACCAGCATTGAAGTTATGATCCTCTGCCACCAACTTCTCTGTACTGGCCGACCACTGTCTCGCAAAGCAGTTACTTTATTCCCAGCTTGAGAACGAAAAAAGGAATGTTGATGGACATCAAAAGAGACTTAAATATTGGCTTAAAGCTAACCTAAACAAATGTGGAATAAACACAGAGAAGTGGGAAACCCTGGCCCTCAAGCATTCCAACTGGAGGTCAGCTGTTATCAACAATGCTATGGATTTTGAAGAGGTACGAATAGAGGGCGAAAGGGAAAAATGTGCCAAGAGGAAGGCATGTCAAGCAAACCTTTATTGTGACCACCTTCCACCTGGAAATCTATGTCCCCATTGTGAAAAATGATGTGGATTCAGAATATATCTTCGTCATTTCATCATTAAAATTCTACCTCTGGAAGTCACTCATATGTGGCCAGTGGCCACAAGTGATTGTCCATGAATGTTAGCCCAGTGCACTCTGTTAGCATAGATATGTAATATGAAATCTTTCTAGATATTGTTTACTTTAAAATACATTTCAACGTATTCTTAGACTGCTTTTTTTTAAATAAACAACTTTTAAATGTGTTTTTAAATGTTTTATTTTTGCACTGTTTTAATTACTTTTATTTACATTACCTTGGCAACCCTTGTAGGCTGTGAGGTAATATTAAACACCTTAAATAAAATGAAATTAATGCCTACACACAAGGTGCCTTCTTATGTTACTTCAGTGTGTGGAAACCATGGTAATACATGACCACTCAGTGCCACACTAACATGGTTAGAAATGTCTTGAACACTTATTAGAAGGTAGGAATGTGCCTTCTACATGGTTCATTGAGTAGAATGGAACTGAAGGACAGCTAAGAATGATGGAGTCATGTTTGATTATCTTTGTTTTCTGAGACGGAAGTGGAAAAGATAGAGTCTGTAGTAGTTATCACACTGTAAAAAAAAAAACATCAGAAATTAACGATAGTCAATTATATCATCTCTATCTTCTGGCAGCTACAGAAAATAATCTTACTATATTTCTGCTCTTAATCAGAAATCCAAAGACGTATTTGGTGGTTTTGTTTTACTTTGTTTGAAGAGCTCATTCCTGCTCTAAATTAGGATTGAGGTATGAGCATCTGTTCCATTTCTCAAAATCCCACCAGTATTCAAATCGTGTCCCAATTCCATATTGGACACTTCTCCCCACACATTCACTTTCCACGTGGAAATGTGCATGTGTGCATTTACATATATGTGTACAGAACATTTCTGTCCTAAAATGCTATCTCAGTACCAAAGATGTGAAGTATTTCTTTCAAACAACAAACCTAAATTGAAATTGTACACAAATTCTTCTCTAAAGGTTTTGTTGAGTATTACCATGGCCATTAACATCATCATGACATAATGACAATTTATTGGATCTCTGTCAGATAAAGCATAAAATCCAAAATGTCCTGGCTGAGGGTTTTTTTAAAAAAAAATACCTGGATTGTGCACATGCACACCTTTCCTTGTGTGGCCTAATAGAAACCTATTACCAATAATAATTTCCCAATACTGTTGATAAGTAAGGGGCTTTAGAAGTCCTGGAAAGGACAGACGTTTGTGATAGCAAAATTCAATATAAAGACTCAAAAAGAAAGACAAAATCCTCAAAAGACTAAAAAGAAAGACAGAACTATAGATACTATAGCAAAATATATGATGGAGTGTGATCAAAAGAGTGACATCAATTTGAAACATTTTTGCTGTATATACTACAGTATGTCAGATCATAGCATAGTGATGGAAAGGTCCAACTTGTTAAAGGTAACTGGCCAATTTTGAGATGGTAAAGTATGTTTTAAAGAGAACATATAGAAAGACATACTGTATTCTAGATGTAGACAATTTAAAAAAAAACCTGTGTGCTTGAACATTGGCATGGATCCTGCTTCATATAAGCAGAATTCTCCTAATTATTCTGGCACTCTATTCATTCTTATTGTAGTCTTATTGTTTAATATTCTGATTAATTCTCTTTTAGAGAATTTGGCTGATTGATTTCCTTTTAGACAATCCTAGAGGATCCCATTATGTGCAGGGATGCATGCAGTAATATTGTGCGCATATGCACATGTGTGAACATTTGGCTATTCAGTAGTATAATTCTGGCATTCAACACAAGGGCTATGCAGCTTAATCAAGGCATGATGTAATTTGTGGAGTAATTTGTACAATTTTTTCCAATGCCTTCCATTAATGGAAGAACAACATTGCTGTGGAAGGGACACTTGGTGGTCTTAACCATTGTTTCAAATGGCACACTTATTAGGCACGTGTGATCGATTAAAATACTTCAAAAGCCATGTTTTTATAATAGAAGCAATTAGGAAATGACATTTATAATCCAGGAACAAAAATCACAGTGTAGAATATTAAATTTATTGGAACTCTGGCTGACTGGCTATGGAGGGGTAAATGCCTCTGATGCTGAGTACTGCATTCTGGGAAATGTAGTTTACTGCAGGGCCTTTTGAATTCACTAGCATAGGGCTCCTTGCCTTCCCAAACTACATTTCCCAGAGTTCTCTGTTTTTCCCATCAAACACTGCTTTCTCCCTCATTTTCCGGCTTCTTCTAATAGCGAGAGGTCATTAATTTACAGAGGAAAGGCAAATCAGACACTAAGGAAACCTTTTTGGCTTTGCTTTGCTTTACTTCCTTGCATTGAAAATGAAACTGACTTTGGGAGTCCTCCAAGATCATAGAATCATAGAATCATAGAGTTGGAAGAGACCTCATGGGCCATCCAGTCAAACTCCCTGCCAAGAAGCAGGAAATCGCATTCAAAGCACCCCCGACAGATGGCCATCCAGCTTCTGCTTAAAAGCCTCCAAAGAAGGAGCCTCCACCACAGTCCGGGGCAGAGAGTTCCACTGCCAAACAGCTCCTTTCCTGTAGTTTGAAGCCATTGTTCCACGTCCTAGTCTGCAGGGCAGCTCCCTCCTTCCTATGACTTCCCCTCACATATTTATGCATGGCTATCATGTCTCCTTTCGGCCTTCTCTTCTACAGGCTAAACATGTCAATCTGTTTAAGCCTCTCCTCATATGGCTTGTTCTCCAGACCCTTGATCATTTTAGTTGCCCTCCTCTGGGCACATTCCAGCTTGTCAACATCTCCCTTAAATTGCAGTGCCCAGAATTGGACTCAGTGTGATTCCAGGTGTGGTCTGACCAAGGCAGAATAGAGGGGTAGAAAGACTTCCCTGGATCTAGACACTATACTCCTATTGATGCAGACCAAAATCCGGTTGGCTTTTTTAGCCACCACATCACATTGTTGGCTCATGTTTAACTTGTTGTCCACGAAGACTCCAAGGCCTTTTTCACACGTACTGCTGTCGAGCCAGGCACCCCCCATTCTGTATCTTTGCATTCCATTTTTTTCTGCCGAAGTGAAGTATCTTGCATTTGTCCCTGTTGAACTTCATTTTGTTAGTTTCGACCCATCTCTCTTGTCTGTTAAGATCGTTTTGAATTCTGCTCCTTTCTTCGGGAGTGTTGGCTATCCCTCCCAGTTTGGTGTTGTCTGCAAACTTGATGATCGTGCCTTTTAACCCTTTGTCTAAGTTGTTAATAAAGATGTTGAACAGAACCAGGCAAAAATGTATGGGGTAAGTTTCGATTCTTAAATTTTGGTGCAGGCCAAATCCATGTATCAGATGTCAATTTGGAAATATGAATTTAATGATTTTGAAACAACTTATGAGAACAAACTAAAATTATGCATGTGTCTAACAGCTATAATGTGTCTGAACATAGCATTACTAAAATTGAAAGATTTTTCTTTTCTATTTTAGGCGATCATTTCGTAAATATATTATCTGAAACAACAAAATAACAAAAAAGAAGACTGCCAAAGAATGAATCAGAAGGATTTACCTCAGATAACTTGAAAGCTGCCCAAGTAAATACAAGCTTATCTACTGAAGAAATTGACACTCGTGATGGAAGAACAACATTTTGTATATCTTATTTGCTGTAGCTGCAGTTTGATCTCTAGAGGCCTGCCAGATAGGTCAACAAAACCATTTGCAGTAATGGGCAGAATTTCTGGAACTCAGTGTCAAAAATATGATATAACCTTTTTTTTAAAAAAAAATGGCCTAGAGAAAATGTATAGAGCACATGGATTTCGCAGTGAACCAGTATTGTTAGAATCAGTACTTTACCTCAACAAAGAGGTTTCCTAAAACAACTTTTCCAAATGGCATTTCTTTACTTAGTGGCATAGTAAACCCCATGAAATTATCTAAATGGGAATTAATTGGAATGGTAGATGATGACACCATGATGTCATCATCATGATAATGGAGTGTCAGACATAGTGTCATACTCAGAATACCTTTGTAGAAGTCAAAGTCCATGTATTTGTATAATAATCCAATATGCTAGAAAGGTTTGACTTACATTGCCTATCAGATAGATAAGATAGATAGATGATAGATATTTTATTTAAAACATTTATATTCCATCCTTCTCACCCCGAATGGGACTCGGGGCGGAGTACAACATATATACGGCAAACATTCAATCCCGGAACATAAATAAACCATAAATGTACATAAACACTAAAATCAGTTATCTTCACATTAAAACCATTATTTAAAACCATCACAAGTCAGCCGCACCGTATCCAGTCAACAGGGTGAAATTTCCTATCACTGCCATTATTGCAGTGCCCCAAAGGCTTGGTCCCTCAGCTAGTCTTTACTATCTTTCTAAAGGACAGGAGGGAGGGGGCAGATCTAATCTCACCAGGGAGGGAGTTCCATAGCCGAGGGGCAATCACTGAGAAGGCCCTGTCTCTCGTCCTCGTCAATCGTGCCTGTGACAGTGGTGGGACCAAGATCGGGGCCTCCCCAGAAGAACTTCTATCTCACAAATTTCTACTGCCAAACATATTTAGGTTACATAAGTATGAGAAAGTTGTGAACAAAATACAGGCAGACTCTGAGTTACAAAAATCCGACTTACAAATTTATCATAGTTAAGAACAGAGGTGAGACAACAGAAAGTGAGAGAATTCTATCCCTAGGAAGGGAAATTAACTGTTGTGGCCCAGCCTCCATTTGAGCTGTCAGATGACCCTGAGGTAAGACCCATTTAGCCTGTGATTACCCCTGCACCTGCCTTGCCAAAGGTACAGCCAGAGTTTGTCCCTGCACCTTCTTTGACAGAGGATTCTGGATTTGGGCCTGAGATGTAACCAGAGTCTGTTCCAGTGGATTCTGGGACTAGAGACAGAATAGTTGCAAGTAGACAGTTTGAACTGGATTCCTCTATGCAGTCAAGGCCAGGCCTTCTGATGCCAGATGGACACTCCAGTTCGGATGCTGAAAATGATAACAAGGGAAGGGCTAATGAGTTTGACAGGATGGGAGTGATAACTCAACACCGGACAGAGAGAGAGTCTGTGTGAAGGAGTAGATGGCTGCTTTTGAAGCGAACTAATAAGAGCCCCCAATAGCACAGTGTGTTAAAGCATTGAGCTGCTGAACCCGCAGACCAAAAGGTCACAGGTTCGAATGCGGGGAGCGGAGTGAGCGCCCGCTATTAGCTCCAGCTCCTGCAAATGTGAGTAGATCAATAGGTACCACTCTGGCAGGAAGGTAATGGCACTCCATGCAGTAATGCCGGCCACATGACCTTGGAGGTGTCTATGGACAATGCCGGCTCTTCGGCTTAGAAATGGAGATGAGCACCAACCCCCAGAGTTGGACACGACTGGACTTAACGTCAGGGGAAACCTTTACCTTAATAAGCACTATTCTCACGATTTGAGGCCTTGAATTTCCCTTAAAAAGATTTGCTTTCTCTGACACAGTTAGAGGTGGCAACATTGCTAATCCAAAAGAGAAAGATTTTTGGTTCATGTTCCTGCATATTCCTGCAGCCGTGTATCTTGCTTCAAGTTTCAGCCTCGCTTCGGCCTGTGAAGCTTGACCATGGATTGGGATTATTGTCTATGTTTTAAGTTATTTTAACTTTTGTGAGAAGTGTTATTATATTGTGATTGTATTGTGTTACTGTTTGTATTGATGTAATACTGTTTTGGGCTTGTCCCAGTGTAAGCCGCCCTGAGTCCTTTAGGAGATGAAGCAGGATATAAATAAAGTTTTATTATTTATTTATTTATTTATTTAGGAGATGAAGCAGGATATAAATAAAGTTTTATTATTTATTTATTTATTTATTTATTAATCCAGTTGAATGTTCCAGTGACTCTGCCATTTGGTTTTCTATTTTAGCCAAGACCCTCGCCTTGTGTTCCAGCATTGACTTTATACCTTGGACTATCTTAGAGTTTGACCCGGCATTCTAGTCATATTTCCTGTGTGTTCGTTTGACTCATGGCTTGGAATTAATCTTGTTTGGACTATTCTTGATACCTTTCTTGGGACTTACTTTGATATCTGGTTTGAACTATGTTCTTTGAGTGATTTTTATAGACTCTTGTTTCAAGATTTTCTTGTACTTTGCTCTTGTGGATTTAAACCCATTTTATTGACTCTGAACTTTGATTTTGCTATTGCTTGCATATAACCTTCAATAAAAAGCTTGCTTGCTTATATTCTGGGGCTCCAGTGTGGGTTTGAGGTGCCTACATAGCCTAGGGGTGCAACATTAACTCCTGAAAGAGTTATCATGGGGAAAAGGTGCCTCAACTGAAGCTTTGTCACCAATGCTTGTTTCCACAAGCCAAATTTTTCGAAATGCAATTATTACAGGGACAGAAAGTGAGATAAAATCTTCTGAACAGGAGCATAGACAGCAAAACAAATACCACAGAAGTGTTAACCCTTCCCTATGCTATCCAAAGGGGTGTGTGTGTTTGTGTGTGTGTGTGTGGAGTTACACTTGAAAAATGTACCTGTTACAACTTACATACAAATTCAACTTATAACTACCTAACCTATCCTCTTTGTAATTTAGGGATTGCCCGTACTGAGGATTTTAAATGATTTTCTTTGCATGGTAGTCACATTAAGATATGATTTTTCTGAAAGTAATGAAAATCAACACTTCAGAAGTAAAATTTATATTCCCATGCAGAAGCATTGCCTTAAACATTAAGGGATCCGAGATACAGTCTGTCAGTCATACAACACCAAAATTCTGAATGGACCCGGTCAAGAATCAAGCTGCAAAACCAACAATGCTGCTTCAATTTCAAACAAGTTCATGTTAGACAAAGATAACAGTGAGGTATCATTTCCACGTGATTTAAAAGGTCCAGAGGACATCTGCTTAATTAATTTATGTATTTAAATGTTAATCCAGATTGTTCATCATATTGATCTAAATAAAATATACATAATTTTTCCTAAATAAAAAAGTTTAATTGCTTCATCATTCGACATTATGTTATTGTAATAAAGGTAGAGTACCCCTTGAGTACCCCTTATCCAAAAAGCAGAAATGTTTGGAATTTGGATGTTTTGTTGTTGTTTATTTTGAAATACCTCTAATTACATTGTTGTCATTGTTGTTGTTGTTAACTGCCTTCAAGTCGGCTTTGACCTATGAATAAAATACTTCCATGTCCCCCATGTATCATTCATTCTGTTCATATTTTGCAGACTCAGAGCATCCATGGCTTTCTTGATTGATTCTATCCATTGGGAATGCGATCTTGCTGTTTTCTTGCTCTATTCTACCTTACTAAGCATTATGCCATTTTAGTAAATCATGGCTTCTCATAATTTACTGATATCATGACCTATTTGCTGACAAACCAGGTAAATGAGATATCAGACAACAGGAGTGGAATGAAATACCTTTTATGCTGTTTCTTGTCGATAGCATATCAATATGCACTGAGAATCCTCTGGTTGGTAGCCTGAATCATTGGTACTGTCATGGTGGCCTGATGACTTAAACCAAAAGGCTGGAGCTGGGACATATACTTGAATGTATTGGACCAATAGCCCCTTACCGTGTAAATAAACACAGAACTCTAAAACATGGCTAAGACATTTTACTTTTACCCATACTTTTCACTGCACCAAAATACATTCATTGATAGACCACTTGTATGTCTTCTTGGTGCTAGGAGCCAAAGTGAGGATCATAGCTGGAATTATCTCAGCGTAATGAGATCCCTTAGGTCTGCTGGGATTTGTTCCAGAGCGGAGGCAGTGTCCAGCGACAATTTCCAAAACTGCTACATCTGAATGAGGGAACATCAGCTGCCGAATTGTCCAACTCTGAAACATGCAGGGTTTAAAAAAGATGTTAAAATGCAAGCAGTTTAACATCTTCGAACAAGATGTTAAGGATTTGATGACATGAACCACAGCCAAATTGTCACACCAGAAATGAGCAACCAAATGTGCATTTGACTGCCCATAACTTTACCGCAACTAAAATTGGAAAGAATTCCAGGACAGTAAGATCAGTAGTGATCCCACAGGTGTGCAAGGCCTCTAGCCAATGCTGAGGACACCAACTGCCATTGAAACCCACAAAGCCTAATATGGTGTTTCAGAACCAATATCCCACTAGTAGCATCACATAAGTGGTGCAAAAATGTCTGGTCTGGGGTAGCCAACCAACAAGCAAAATATAAATGGCCAATAAGCTTCTGAAAATATATTGTGGCCTTGCAATGAGACAAAAAAGACTGTCACCTGTTTTTAACATGTCAGCAATCTTAGTCAAGGGAAACCTACAGTATTAACTGTGTCTATCTCTATGCCTCAAAAGGAAAGCCTAGTGGATGGATGGACCTGTCTTTTCCTGTGCCAATGGGACCCTAGTTCTTTCATAAAAGTACAGAATTACCACAATAAAACTATGCACTGTCCACTGTTAGGCTGGCCAATAAATAAGAAATCATCCAAATAGTGTACTACATCCTGGCACTCAGTTTTAAACTTGACAGCCCACTCAAGAAAAAGTGCTGAACCCTTTCAATGCTGAACAAGAGACCAAATAGCCCATGAGTAAAGCCTGATCCATAGTGTATGCACCATTATTGAAAACTCAAAATCTCAAAGCTGACTGGGTAAATGGGGAGCAAATGAAAGACTGAGTAGATATCTGATTTTGCCAGCTTGTCCTGATCCCACACCAATGAACCTGTTTTAACAGCCTTGTTGAAAGATGTGTAAGGCACTGAACAAAGCTCACTAGGGATAAAAATCACTTACTGATTCCCCCTTTGAATAAGACAGACAATGAATAAATTCACCAGGAGTCTCTTTTTTTGGCACAATGCCAAGTGGGGATACCATTAAATTCGGCACTGGATGTTGAGTGAAAGTGCCCAAGACTCTACCCTCATAATCAAAGATTTATGGCATTAAAATTTGCTGCCTTTCCATGTAAGGAATCCTGAAACCACAAGTAAAACCCTCCCTCTGGCAATTTGTATCCTGCACATTAGGGTAAAAGGATAGCCAAAGCAATAAAACAAGTTACTTAACTGAACTGGGGCCCTTTTGAAGGGGGGGGGGGTCTCCTTCAAAACCTATGTAAGATACTACCCTAAGCCAATTGTCCATGACATTAAAGGGTAGACAAATCAAATCAAATCAAACCAATCCAAAACACCAAAAAAAAAAAACCCTTACAGAAGGTGAAAATTCCTACCTGGCCCCACAGCAACTGACTTGCTTAAATTCTGAAAAGAGATTTGAGAATGGCTCAATGATGGTTGGATAGGCTCAGTTATTCCCTCTTCTCCTCACATGTGGTGTGAACACCAGGAAGTTAATTTTTTTATGTACCCTCCAGCTCAGGCCAGCAAAATGATCTCCCACCCAATACTAGCTAACCATGAGGAAAATCAAAGTCAATATCTATCAGTATTCAAAAGAGCATGCCATATATACCAGCAAGATGAGAAACCTCAGTGACTGTTCCATTCATGTCCTATGTTCAGACTTCCCAGGGACAACTAGTTGGTTTCTCTCTGAACAGTCTGAACTCAATGGGCCTTTGGTCTGATGACTTTTGCTATTTTCTCAGTACTTATGATGAGATTTAACAGTTACCAAAGAAAACCTGGGATTCAGTACCATCTCTCTTGGCTAGCACACTTTCAAGCTTTTGAAATATAGATCAAAAAGAATATCCTTCCAATAACTGAGAAAGAAATACTTGTCTCACCTTTTCAAGTACTGAAAAAGATAGCACATAGCTGGAAATGTCATCAGAACGTCCAATTCCACACTACAGAATGTTCAACTACAGTATATATTGCCCATTAACAGTCCTTGCAAGTATTATGCTGAATCACAGTAGTATACATCTTCTTCTTTAATGATAAGATTTTCATCTGTCCATTATCTCAATACTCAAAAGACAATTTAATTTTTTATGTTTTCAAAAATTATTTTCATTTCTTTAAAAAAATTATTCTGGATAACAGGGTTGTTGTATGTTTTCCGGGCTGTGTGGCCCTGTTCCAGAAGTTAACCTCTGAGGATACCTGCCATAGATGTGGGTGAAACGTCAGGAAAGAATACTTCTGGAACATGGCCATACAGCCCGGAAAACATACAACAACCCTGTGATCCCGGCCATGTAAGCCTTCAACAACATATTCTGGATAATTTTTTCAGAAAAGGTAACACACAATCTATAAACAGGCATAAAAAGCAATAATAATAATATTTGAGGTTTGACCTCATATTTGCTGAAAAATGTGACAAATAGGGCCCAATTTTTCTTTAAATTAAACAAAGATTTCACTTTAATCAATACTGTTAGTTTGTTTATTATGCTATTTCACACATCTTCATAAGCCAATCTTCTTGCATCAGAGTAGTTGATTCTTTCCATCTCTGAGCACAGATTATTCTCGCTGTTGTAGTCATACATAATATTAGTCTTCCTCATTTTCTCTCAAGTATTATGCAGATTCTTAGCAATATTCATATTATTTTTCATTAAGATTCTCATCAATTCAAGACTTTTTCTCAACACTCAAAAAACAATTTGTTTGATTTTTTAATGGTATCAAATATTCTTTCTACTTCTACAACTGGGTTTCTATCAAGGCCACTACTCTCTAGATCTCACTAAAGAATTATAGCATTATTATCACTCCACTTTACCTGGTATTATTCTATCCTATGAAATTCTGGGATTGACAGTGTGGATAGGGACATTTCAGATTCTCATCCTGGTACTCCAGTATCTCACCAAAATAAAAACCAAAGTACAAAATTTGTGATTTCTCAGGATGAAACCATGGCATTTAAAGTGGGATAAAGGCAATTATTTATGGAAATTGCCATTTACACAGCTTTGTTATGCCCCTATTAAACCAATGGAGTGAAATTAACCTGCAAGGCATGTCAAATAGCCTATCTACAAAGCCATCTAATGTGGAGTAAACTGGAGTAAACAGTTAAATAAAATTTACACCCGGGTTTTTTAAAAAACACCTCGAAATATGGGATCTGTGGAAACAGGCAATTCCATTGACAATTCCAGGTGTCTATCTCCACAGCCTCCCTAAACAATGACACAGCCTCCTTACTGTAGTTGGAGGCCTCCTTTAGTTCCATCATGCTAAGTGGTTATGTGGTGGAGCTCTCCTCTAGGTCATTGTTTGGGGGAAAGACAGAGGGCAGAAAGGGGAGGGCAACACTTATTGTGCCAATACCACATTGGCATGGTGGGTATATCTGGCCACTCTCCTGCCATTGAGGTGAGGTTTTACCCCCATGTCTGGCTTCAAAATGTAGAATGAAGTAACATTTTAAATACTGGTTCAAGTTGCATTTTGTCCTGTGTGGAAGTAGCCTAAGACATTTGCTTTCTTAGGCAAAAAACAAGGACTGCAATCCCCTGTTCATTCATATTCCAATTGTTCTGTACACAGGGCTGCTGAGTGGTTTAGTCCCAGTGCAATTATTTTTGATGGGAGGAGCACACAGACAGCCAAGCCCCAGGAAATTGTACCAGATTACTCATGAGCACACTCTGTCCCTTCTCAGCTTCTCCCTTTCACCTTCCAGTGTAGCTGCCTCATACTACTTAATGGTAGGCTAGGTTAGGTGGATCTGTAATTGGCTAAGCGAACGAACCCAAAGGGTGCTCACCAATGAGTCATCTTCATCTTGGAAAGAAGTCATAAGTGGAGTGCCGCAGGGTTCCTTCCTGGGCCCGGTTCTGTTCAAGGCAGAATAGAATGTTCTGTTCAACATCTTTATTAACAACTTAGACAAAGGGTTAGAAGGCATTGTCAGGGGATGATGGGAAGCAGAGTGAAATCCAAAAATTCACCATCCCGGTCTTCACCTCCTTCACTCCAGACTGTCTCCGGGTGTGGAAAAACAGCACTGGACAAACACACTCCAGCAGTCGAGGTTTCGGTTGGAAATCCAACGGCAATCAATCTTTATCTACAAGACTATATACAAAATAGAGCAAATCAGTCCTTCTCTCCATGAGTGCCCTTGCCGAAGCGAACTCATGCATGCACAGCACACTGCTCAACTGCTCTTCTCCACTCTACTCAGGAAACTCCTCTGCATTCCACAGAAACAAGCAGAAAGTCCCGGTCAAAACAAACTTGACCCCATTGGTCCTGTGATACGTCAATCATAGCAGACTCTCAATAACTCCATAACTGCTGAAATGCCTTGCTGAAAAACTAACACATAAGGCATTTCTAATAACCCAGATTGATTTTAACATTTCACAATACACAATACCCTGACAGGCATGATCATCAAGTTTGCAGACGACACCAAACTGGGAGGGATAGCTAACACTCCAGAAGTCAGGAGCAGAATTCAAAACAACCATAACAGACTAGAGAGATGGGCTGAAACTAACAAAATGAAGTTCAACAGGGTCAAATGCAAAATACTTCACTTTGGCAGAAAAAATGGAATGCAAAGATACAGAATGGGGGACGCCTGGCTCAACAGCAGTAAATGTGAAAAAGACCTTGGAGTCCTCATGGACAACAAGTTAAACATGAGCCAACAATGTGACATGGCTGCTAAAAAAGCCAACGGGACTCTGGCCTGCACAAATAGGGGTATAGCATCTAGATTCAGGGAGGTCATGCTACCCAGAGGCGGTCCAACCATAAGGCGAAATAGGCATTTGCCTGTGGCGCCATCGTCCCAGGGGCACCATCGTCCTGGGAGGAGGGCACCACTCTCCACCTCCTTCTCTTTCGGGCCTTCCAGCGGCCGCGCTGGGCCTTCCGGCCAGCGCAGACCCACCTTCGCACCACGCAAGCCCACCTTTAGGGCCTTCAGAGATTGTGAGGTCTGTAGGAACTTGGAAGCTAGGTATGTGGGGTTTATATATCTGTAGAAGGTCCAGGGTGGGAGAAAGAACTTTTCTTTGAAGCAGGTGTGAATGTTGTAATTAATCACCTTAATTAGCATTTAATGGCCCTGTGGCTTCAAGGCCTGGCTTCTTCTTGCCTGGGAGAATCTTTTTTTGGGAGGAGTTAGCTGTCCCTGATTGTTTACTGTCTGGATTTCTTCTGTTTTCAGAGTGTTGTTCTTTATTTATTGTCCTGATTTTAGAGGGTTTTTTTTAATACTGAGGGCTATCTGGGTTATCTAAGTCCACACTGCCCTATATCCCTGTTCTATGTTTAGTGCTAAATTTGCAAATATAGTAATTCCTACATAACATTACCATGTATTGAACTGCTTTTTCTATTGATTTGTTGTAAAACATGATGTTTTGGTGCTTAATTTTTAAAATCATAATGTAATTTGATGTTTTATAGGCCTTTCCTTTATACTTCCTTATTATCCAACATTTTTGCTTATCCAACGCTTTTATTTTTCAGTGATTGGTTTGGGGGGGGCACCAAAATTCTGTTCGCCTACACTTGAAAAATACCTAGGGCCGGCTCTGATGCTACCCCTCTATTCTGCCTTGGTCAGACCACACCTGGAATACTGTGTCCAATTCTGGGCACCACAATTGAAGGGAGATGTTGACAAGCTGGAAAGCGTCCAGAGAAGGACAACTAAAATGATCAAGGGTCTGGAGAACAAGCCGTTTGAGGAGCGGCTTAAAGAACTGAACATGTTTAGCCTGCAGAAGAGAAGGCTGAGAGGAGACATGATAGCCATGTACAAATACGTGAAGGGAAGTTATAGGGAGGAGGCTTGTTTTCTGCTGCCCTGGAGACTAGGACATGGAACAATGGCTTCAAACTACAGGAAAGGAGATTCCACCTGAATATCAGGAAGAACTTTCTCACTGTAAGAGCTGTTTGGCAGTGGAACTCTCTGCCCCGGACTGTGGTGGAGGCTCTTTTTTTGGAGGCTTTTAAGCAGAGGCTGGATGGGCATCTGTCGGGGGTGCTTTGAATCCAATTTCCTGTTTCTTGGCAGGGGGTTGGACGGGATGGCCCATGAGGTCTCTTCCAACTCTAGGATTCTAGGTCTGGTTCTATTGAAAGCTACTGCCTGTTTAAAAGATACTAATCACTGTAAACATAGAGTAGACAAACATTTATCTTAGACTGTTAACTGAAGGTATTACACCTTTTTTATAAGAATATCAAAACAGTATTTGAATCAGCAAAGGAAGGAAAATAGATTTTGATTTTTAAAATATCTACAGAGTTTGTAAAAGCAAAGTAATGATCCGTAGTCAAATAGCCTGTTCTAGATCAAACTTTTCATTCTTCAGATATTACATTTTCTAACCCCTTGGTCTGTAATTTGATCAAGTGGTATTTACTTTCAAACTTTATGAGGATATTGATTATCATGGACTTGTCGTTGGCTGTATAATTTCTCTGATCTTTACATAAATTGGAAAAAATTACACTTATACCCATTTTGAAGGCCAGAGATGCCTATAGTTATTAAAATTGAATAGTTTACTTGCATCATCTATCTCAAACTGTTCTTTAATATTTCATCAGGGATTCCATCTTTCCCTGATGTCCTGTTTGTAGATAAACTAATTAGTAGTTTTTCTTTCCTCAAAACAAGAAATGGGCGGTCAAAGATCAAGGTTAGCAATTAAGGTCCTGGCACTATCAAATACTGAAAATAGTATTAAAAGAGTCTTCCCTAAGCTGCAAAATGTTATGAAGACAAAATGCATATGCATATAAATATATCCTAATGAGACAATATATTAGCATTTTAGACCTTCCATCTACTTACTTATAAAATCCCATCGAGGAGTGCTGGCCAATATGCTATATCAGTTAGTTAACTAGTCTTTCCAACATGGAAAAATTCATTTGCCTGTACTTTGCTGGCAGAATGGACCTCCTGGTGTTTTACAAAGTAGATTGGAGATAGATTACAATCATGGCAATAGTGTGTGTAGGTTGGAATCGTGAAGATGGAACAGTTACCTAGATTGACACATCTACTGCAATT
This sequence comes from Anolis carolinensis, assembly GCF_035594765.1. Classification (NCBI taxonomy): domain Eukaryota; kingdom Metazoa; phylum Chordata; class Lepidosauria; order Squamata; family Anolidae; genus Anolis; species Anolis carolinensis. The sequence goes on from NC_085843.1 coordinate 148,737,325, forward strand.
CCATATTCACAATCACTACTTAGGCCCCTTCCACACAGTTGTGTAAAATCCCACATTATCTGCTTTGAACTGGGTTATATGGCTGTGTGGAAAGGCTCTTAGTTACTATACTAAGTAGCTGACTTATAATAATGGCCACAGACTGTAAAAGAGTAATCACATAACCTAAATATCCTAGATACTTATTTTCCATTCTTTTCCTAATTCTCTAATTAAATGCAGCTTACTCTGGTCCATTAGATTCCAATTTGGAATTTTTCTGGTCTACTTCACAAACCACATCTGTATAACTATAACTTCCACGATAACAAGACTTCATATATAGATATAGAACAGTGTTTCTGGTGCAATACATCTAGACAGCAACAGGTTATTTACCTAAACTTCTGTTTAGAACCCAGGTCCAATCAGTTCAATGACTGGATTGCAAAAATGTCACAGGGTCAGAAAATTACTATATTTATTTGAGTATAATGCACCATTGATTGTAAAGCACACCTCAATCTTGAATGTGTGCACTGTAAAAGAAAAACATTGCTGTAAAATGTTATGGACCAGCAGGCAAGAGGAAGCCATGTCCCTCCATCAGGCCAAAGCTAATGAACGTGCTAGCCTTGGCTTGACGGATGGATGAGCTGTGGTATCTCAACTAAGGAAGCAAAAATGTAAACTACATCATAGCTATATCCAGAAACAGAAAAAAGTGATGCAAGCAATGGTTCCTTCAAACACCCCCCCCCCCCAAAAAAAAAAAAAACCCACCATATACACACAAAGAGGGAATGTGAGCAAGCTGATAGGTTAATTTCAGTTTAGCCTGAAATTAGTAACACATGGTAAATAGCACAGGATCAGGTCTTTAAATGTCTTATTATGTGCTAGGAGCTCATTTGAACAGAATATATCTGCTAGAGAAAATAAAGTAAAACCCACAAGCGGATAGACCAAGGTATGTAATTAGGTGCACATGAATCAATATTGTTGCATGCATATACATTGCTTTACTCTTGTAGGCTGTCAAAAAATAGATTAATATGGCTCCATCACATATAAAAATCCACCTGTGGTTTGACATCTCTTCCCTACACAAAAAATGTCATAGTTAAAAGGGAATAAAAATGTTTGATGCCTAAAACAACATAAAATGAGATATGCTCAATTTACAATGCAAATGAGCATGTCCTCTAACTGTTTGGAGCTGATTTTGAAGATCACTTATAAATACTGACATTATCCACCCAAGGTTAGGAATTCCTTTTGCTGTAAGGGGTCTTATTGCCTTGTACTTTAATGCCTGGTTTCCTTAATATTCTTCAGATCTATCTACATGTTGGTACAACATGGCATAAGCCAGTCTGGAGATCATGTGAACTATGTATCAAAGTAAACAATACAGGTTCTGAGCGTCTCTTCTAATGCCATCTAGTTTCTCCTGCAATCATTTTGTTTTACATCGTCAATCATTTTCTTCTGCTGGCAAATTGTATTTGGTTCCTCTTTTCATTCAATCTGACCCTAGCATCACTTTAATAAAAATGCATACATCCATCCCCATTCTGTGTGTGTGTGTGTGTGTGTGTGTTAGAGAGAGAGAGAGAGAGAGAGAGAGAGAGAGAGAGAGAGAGAGAGAGAGAGAGAGAGAGAGAGAGAGAGAATTAAAATCATTTCATTGGTTGAAAATTCCTTAGCAAAATATCTTTTTCATATGTGTTGTTGAAGGCTTTCATGGCCAGAATCACAGGATTGTTGTGTGTTTTCCGGGCTGTATGGCCATGTTCAAGAAGTATTCTCTCCTGACATTTCACCCACATCTATGGCATACATCCTCAAAGACTATGAGGTATATGGAGAAACTAAGCAAGGAAGGTTTATATATCTGTGGAAGGTCCAGGGTGGGGGAAAGAACTCTTGTCTGTTGGAGGACAGTTTGAATGTTGTAATTAATCACCTTGATTAGCATTAAATGGCCTTCCAAGCTTCACATCCTGGCCTGGGGGAATCCTTTGTTCAGAGTTGTTAGCTGCCCCTGATTGATTCATGTCTGGAATTCTTCCGTTGTCAGAGTGTTGCTCCTTATTTACTGTCCTGCTTTTGGAGTTTTTTTAATACTGGTAGCTAGATTTTGTTCATTTTCATGTTCTTCTACTTTCTGTTGAAATTGTCCACATGCTTGTGGATTTCAATGGCTTCTCTGTGTAGTCTGACATGATAGTTGTTGGAGTGGTCCAACATTTCTGTGTTCTCAAATAATATACTGTGTCCAGGTTGGTTCATCAAGTGCTATGGCTGGCTTCTCTGGTTGAGTTAGTCTGCTGTGCTTTTCACGTTACGTTACGTTTGGTGGTCCCTATGTAAGCTTGTCCACAGTTGCATGGTATCCGGTAGACTCCTGGCAGAGGTGAGAGGATCCCTCTTGTCCTTCACTGAACATAGCATTTGTTCGATTTTCTTAATAGGTCTGTGGATAGTTTGTAGGTTGTGTTTCTTCATCAGTCTGCCTATGCGGTCAGTGGTTCCTTTCATGCATGGTAAGAACACTTTTCCTCTGGGTGGATCTTTGTCTTTATTCTCATGGCTTGTTCTTGGCCTTACAGCTCTTCTGATGTCCGTGGTGGGGTATCCATTGGCCTGGAGAGCCTGGCGGTTTAGGTGGTTTAGTTCACCTTGGAGGAGGTAAAGTTTGCAGATTCTTTGTGCACGGTCTGTCAGGGCTTTGATTGTGCCTCCTTTTTGACTTTTGTGATGGTTGGAGTTTTTATGAAGCTATTTATCCATGTGTGTAGGTTTTCTGTAAACTGTGAGGACTATGAGGACTCAAGGGAATCAGGCTATCTCCTGAACCCTCCCTTCCCTTTACCCTCCCTCCCTACCCCCATCACAAAGTTAAGACTTAAAGAAATATTCCAAAAAAGCCCTTTTTAAAAAGCCCCCACCCAATGCATGCCCACTCTTCTCAACGCCCTAGCAAAATGGGAAAAAGGAGGAAAAGTATTGGTGCAAAAAGCATGGCAAAAAAAAAAACCAGTCCAAATAACAGAGATACAGTAAATGAATAGCTAGGCAGCAGCAAAGCAGTGCACTGAAACACTCTCTCCCACAGTCAAGATGTGACTGGAAAACTGTAATTGGCTCAGCCAGCAGGTCTCCTCTGTGCACCATGCAGTTGCTAAATGAAAGTTAAACCAGCCGGTTTCAGCAGCCACGTGATTCGTTACAAACAAAAAGAAAGGAAATGGTACCTGTTCTGTTATGACTGAAATGGCAAATAAAAAGGACGAATCAGCCAGAGCCCATTTTTAAAAATGGATCCATGCACAACCCTACTTAGCAGTATAGATTATTCATGTAACCTAATTCCCTCCATTAAAAAAAATACAAATTGGTATCCATATCTTCAATTGATACTGATTTTTTTCCACTTGTAAACCTTTGCTATTGTACACCATAAAATCATTCAAGAAAGACAGGTGGAAGTAGGTAACTATTAAAAGAAAATAGTACTGCCAAGAACACATTGGAAACCAAAAGGTGGGGGCGGGGAGCAAGAAAAAAAGGGGGGGAGGAAAAGAACAGATTTTACAAGCCAGTAGTTTTCAAAAGGTGTACATGGACTGAAGGTGATTAGAGAGGCATTAAATGAGCAAGAAACTGATGAGCACAATCCAGATCATCAATAAGCAATCCAGATGTGCAGTACAAGTGAATGGAGAGATTGATGAGTCCTTTGAATCAGGTAGGAGAAGCAGTAGGAGTTTGACAGGTTATTTACTGACTGCCATAATCTTTAATGTTGCTCCATGAATCAGACAGTTGAGACCTATTGCAACATCACAACACATTTTAGGGTGCTTGTTTAGGTTTTCCCACAGTGCCCCCATCAGTGTATCAAAGCAATAACATGATACACTTACAAGTTTCATTGTGGTTATGAACTTTTTTTCTGTAGCATCTAATAACATTTATGACTTATAGATGTTTCCCTCACTCTGCCTCCAGTTGGCAGCTGCCAGTTTACTCATGTTAATAAAATGTACTAACACTTTATTGTGTTAGTACACTTTATTAACATGAGTAAACTGGCAGTAAACTGGCAGTGGTACTAACACTTTATTCTGCTGCTCTGGAGATTAGGAAATGGAGCAATGGATTCAAAATGCAAGAAAAGGATTTCACTTAAATATTAGCTAGAATTTCCTACCCAGTCCAAGTTAACCAGCCTAAGTTTAAACTGATTGGGAGGTGAGTAGCTGGACAAAGCATTGTCACTGGAAAAGAGGGTGTGAGGAGGGTTGAGGAGGCAAATCTATACTAGCTAGTAAATCTGGGCCATTCAATAAACAGTCTCACATAACTTCCCAAACTTCTTGTAACTGAGTCCACATGGTCCTATTGGGCTGTGTTAGCTTCACTGAATAGTTACCCCATTTCCTATGTTGTTGCTCCCATCTTACTGCAGGAAAAACATAAATTGAAAGCTGTTTGAGTAAGTGATCCATTATGTACAAACTTATCAGTAACTTCCAAGAAGAGTAGGAGTTCTGAATTTGTTGTTGGATTGTGAGTCAACATGCAGAAAACTATCATTTATTTAAGGGTCTACTCTAGTTGAGATTAGCAGGCCAATTGTTTAATAATTTAGGATTCGCATCAATTGCTTAATATTTTAACGAAGAAGATAATGTTCCTTCGGCACTTAAAATCATTGAATGAGTTTGTATGCATGTATGTATGTATTTTGGGAAATGTATGTGTTCAAAGTATATAATTTAATAAAAATATAGAAATATATCATTGAAAAAAATGTGGGAAAGTCTTTTATAACTGCTAAAATTTTTATTTTATTTATCTCATTTTTGGATGATTTTACATTATGCAGTCATTAAACTTAGGGTATAATTTACAGCAGTCCTGCACAACTTGACAGTAGTCAAGGCTGGAATTAAATAGGTTAAACCTCTTTGGGCCACAGATAGGTTTTTGGTGCATCTCTTTGGAATGACAAAGGCAACCCAGAAGCAAAGAAAAAGGAAGACAGATATAGCAAAGTTTTTCATAAGTGAATGGTGCAGAGTTGGTGGGTTTTGCCACCAGATGAGATGGAGACGACAGAGGCAAAGAGAAAGGAGAAATGGCAGAGGCAAGAACTGAGGCCCTTCCACTTTACCGCCTCCTTCTCCCTTAAAAAAAGTCCATTTCATATTAAATTTTCATAGAATCATAGAATCATAGAGTTGGAAGAGACTTCACGTGCCATCCAATCCAACCCCCTGCCAAGAAGCAGGAAGATGACATTCAAAGCACCCCTGACAGATGGCCATCCAGCCTCTGCTTAAAAGCTTCCAAAGAAGGAGCCTCCACCACAGTCTGGGGGAGAGAGTTCAACTGCCAAACAGCTCTCACAGTGAGGAAGTTCTTCCTAATGTTCAGATGGAATCTCCTTTCCTGTAGTTTGAAGCCATTGTTCTGCCTCCTAGTCTCCAGGGCAGCAGAAAACAAGCTTGCTAGCTCCTCCCTATGATTTCCTCTCACATATTTACACATGGCTATCATGTCTCCTCTCAGCCTTCTCTTCTGCAGGCTAAACATGAGTAGCTCCTTAAGTCACTCCTCATAGGGCTTGTTCTCCAGACCCTTGATCATTTTAGTCGCCCTTGTCTGGACACATTCCAGCTTGTCAACATCTCCCTTCAACTGCGGTGCCCAAAATTGGACACAGTATTCCAGGTGTGGTCTGACCAAGGCAGAATAGAAGGGTAGCATGACTGTCCTGAATCTAGACACTATACTCCTATTTATGCAGGCCAAAATCCCATTGGCTTTTTTAGCCACCGTATCACATTGTAGGCTCCACAAGGACTCCAAGATCTTTTTCACACGTACACGTCGAGCTAGGCGTCCCCAATTCTGTATCTTTGCATTTCATTTTTTCTGTCTAAGTGGAGTATCTTACATTTGTCCCTGTTGAACTTCATTTTCTTAGTTTCAGCCCATCTCTCTAATCTGTTAAGATCGTTTTGGATTCTGCTCCTGTCTTCTGGAATATTAGCTATCCCTCCCAGTTTGGTGTCATCTGCAAACTTGATGATCATGCCTTCTAGCCCTTCATCTAAGTCATTAATAAAGATGTTAAACAGAACCGGGCCCAGGAGGAAACCCTGCGGCACTCCACTCGTGACTTCTTTCCAGAATGAAGACGACGCATTGGTGAGCACTCTTTGGGTTCGTTCACTTAGCCAATTACAGATCCACTTGACCATAGTTTTTTCTAGCCCATATTTGACTAGCTTGTTTTCCAGAAGGTCATGGGGGACCTTGTTGAAGGCCTTACTGAAATCCAGATACGCTACATCCACGGCGTTCCAAGATTCCAATTTTCATTACCAAAAGTCCAATACACCTTAAAATTTCATCCCCACTGCCCCCTACTCCAACCTGAATCCAACAACCTTCCTTGGCCATGTTTCCAATTGAGACCAGCACTTCAAACATCCTGACTGGATCTATCAATGGTGCCCCTTTGTTACAGGTTAGTCTGGTAACTTTGGTACACATAGAAAGGAAATATGTAGATGTAAAACTCTTGGAGGAGGGAATGGTTGGTTCCAATTGCTACTTGTAGAGCTGCATGTGACTGCCCTCTCTAAGGCTTAGGCCCAGAGAGGCCACAGCCCCTGGGCTGTGTGTTGTGCAGGCCTGATTTACAGCATATATGAATTTTGACTTCAACTTACTTCCATAAAACCAGGGGCTTTAATTTATTGATACCACTGAAATGATTTTGAAAGAATCTAGAAAAGAATGGGCCCTGAGTCCCTTCGGGTGAGAAGGGCAGAATATAAATCCTGGAAATAAATAAACTTTGGCCCTCTAGGTGTTTTGGACTTCAACTCCCACAATTCCTAACTGCCTACCGGCTGTTTGGAATTGTGGAAGTTGAAGTCCAAAATACCTGGAGGGCTGTGCCTGATCGAGACCCTTTCTCAGTCTCAGAGAAAGTGAAGGAAAATTTATCTCTGAACAAATTATGTGAAGAAACCTTTGTGATAGGTTCGCTTTATGGTCACCATAAGTAAGAAATGTCTCGAAGATACACAACAACAACAACAACAGCAGCAGCAGCAACCACAACAGCAACCACAACCACACAACTATAAAGCTACTATGAATTCACTGAAGCCCATGGAACGTGCAAACAAAGCATAGCATTGCCCAGTGAACTTTTTCTCCTGAGAAACTAAATAACATTGGAATACGCAAATCCAAACAGATATTAAATGTAATGCCCATTTTCAATAATTTAGTTTTTTGTCACAATGGGATTTCCTCTGAAATACATATTTGATCAAACAAATTATTATTATTATTATTATTATTATTATTATTATTATTATTATTATTATTATTATTATTATTATTATTTTATTATGACACTGCAAACAAGATAAATATGCTGGATTTCATATCACAAAATCACAAGTGGAACACTTCCCGAGTGTCTAGGACTGTGTGATGTATTTTTGGATGATGCGTGCAGATCCCAGTAGGGTGGCCTTTTGCAGTTGGCAGATCGTAATTTTGTCAATGTCTATTGTTTCCAAATGCCGGCTGAGATCTTTTGGCACGGCACCCAATGTGCCAATCACCATCGGGACCACCTGTACTGGTTTCTACCAGAATCTTTGAAGTTCAATCTTGAGGTCCTGATAGCAGCTGAGTTTTTCCTGTTGTTTTTCGTCAATGTGACTGTCACCTGGGATGGCAACATCAATGATCCAAATCGTTTTCTTTTCCACAACTGTGATGTCTGGTGTGTTGTGTTCCAGAACTTTGTCAGTCTGGATTCGGAAGTCCTACAGTATCTTTGTGTGCTCATTTTCCAATACTTTTGCAGGTTTGTGATCCCACCAGTTCTTTACTGCTAGGAGGTGGTACTTGAGGCATAAGTTCCAATGAATCATTTGGGCCACATAGTTGTGCCTCTTTTTGTAGTCTGTCTGTGCGGTATTCTTACAGCAGCTGAGGAAATGATCAATGGTTTCATCTGTTTCCTTGCACAGTCTGCATTTTGGGTCATCAGCTGATTTTTCGATCTTGGCCTTAATTGCATTTGTTCTGATGGCTTGCTCCTGGGCTGCGAGGATCAGGCCTTCTGTCTCCTTCTTCAGGGTCCCATTTGTGAGCCATAGCCAGGTCTTCTCCTTATCAGCTTTTCCTTCAATTTTGTCAAGGAACTTTCTGTGCAATTATTATTATTATTATTATTATTATTATTATTATTATTATTATTATTAATAATAATAATAATAATAATAATAATAATAAATATCCAATACAAAAGAAAGTATATTAAATGCAATATTGGGTTTTCCCCCAGCTGAGCAAGGGGGTGATGATTGGAAGATCAGTTTGCTGTCCTCCACAGGAAGAAACCAATCTTAACCTTTACCCCCTCTTTCGATTTCAATGGCCCACCCTCCCACCTCTTTGGACAGTATAAGTATTACTGGTCATTCTGGTCTGTGTCACAGTCCTCCCCTATCCCTTCCCCCATTTAAAGGTGATATTTAAACAGATAATAATAAAAATTACCCTTATTTTATCCAATATCTTGTGTCTTCTCTCTTTATTCCTTTGGTTGGTCATCAAATATATATATATATATATCTTTGTATGGAAATCATGTGCTATGACAAACAGGTTTTTTTTTCATCATTTCATATCATGTGTTTAAGAACTTGCCTAGTTTGACACAGAACGTTTTCATGACATCTGAACTTTTTAGGGGCAGTTGGAGACTTTTATCCTAGAAATAAAGAAGGGATTTCCCCTATGCACAAATTACAATGAAAACAAAAATATTCAGACCAAACCTTTTGTGGTATTTAAAGCTTTATTGTCATACAGATGCAGATCCTGTTAACCAAAAATGTCAACACAAACACATCAGGTCATGCTGGAGTGGTTTTATCACAGAGAAAAAAACTTCAGCATTAAAAACAAGAAGAATGCAGGCTTGAAGATAGACTAGTAATTAAATATTGATTGTTTTATCTGCTGCATGTGTACAATTCTAAACAAATGCTGCATCATTTTTACCTTTTTTTTGTAAACACAAAAATGTATGAAGGCATTTATTTTCCAGATTTCAAAATATGAAGTCTGGTTTCTTCCACTGATTTACTGATCTCACTTGGACTTAATCAATAATGCTTATAAATAAAGTCCATTCTAAGAATGTCAGCAAAGAGCAGAAAAAGTGTAGCTTTGCTCAGAAAAGAGTAGCAAAACATTAGAAAAAAACTAACATTCTGTGTGCTGGCAGTTCAAGAATAATAAACTCAAAACTGCTTAACTTTATACTTGGAATCTTGTTTTTCTAATATTCTAATGTTGTATCTAAAAAATATGACTTATGAAGTCCTAGTATTCTTGGTTTACAACAGTTTGTACTCGCTAGCAAAACTCCAGCCTCTATTATGAAATATATGCAACTACAAAATGTATGATGGACTACAGATGAAGAAAAAATTACGTTGGTTTCACTTTCTGACACATTCAAATTCTGAGTATTTTGATACATTCTCATTCATATAATTGGAGCACAAATTTCCCTTGTGGTAAGCACTCCATATTTGAATTTTGTCAATTTAGATATGCAATAAAATGGGGAAAAAGTCAACAATGACTTTGCTTGACAAACTAATTTGGATATAATGTGGTGATATTAGCTTAATTCAATTCAGCATGGACCAATAGCTATCAATCTACATGTACAGAATCAGGAAATGAATTATGAATGGGTGAAGGTCATAGGCTGCATATGGCACCAACTCCTGTACTTTTAGAACTACCAAGGTACTGTGAGAAAAATAAAATCCTAAATATGGGTGTCACAAAGGCCTTGGTTTTGCATGCTATTTTCTGCTAACACTTTTTTTTGCTTTTTCTGCTGCTAGTGCTGCAATCTGTACTCACTGACAATAGCAATGTCAGTGATGGTCTTGCTTTAATTCCGGTTTGCCTTCCTCTTACAATGTAATCCTTGTCTACTTTTATGCATTGTTAAAAGCCCTTTAAAAACAAAGAAAGAAAAAGGAATAAAGCTTTGAACACATGGCTAAACTGAAATGTATCCCATTCCCATGTCATCACTCATTTCTGAAATAGACAGACAAAAAAAGGAGATGCAGGAAGGAGAAATTCACTTGCCAAATAAAAAAATAAGTAGGATATTCATTTGCTAAGGACCATTGAGAGCACAGACATAATAGGCAGATTCAAAAATAGGGCAGATTAAAATGTATATCATTTACCTGTTCCAAATTAGGAAGCTGAAACAATAGCTTATTGGCAAACAAGTTTTCTGTAGCTTCTCAAAGTTACAGCCTGTTTTTTAAGTGGTAGTCTGTTTTCAGTTACTATATTGGCAATGTAGCACATGGGAGAGAAACGAAAACACGAATTTATATCATTCTGTTGACCTAGCCCTGTGTCCAGTTGTCAGGACAAATATAACCTGCAATATCTATCTATCTATCTATCTATCTATCTATCTATCTATCTAATCTATCTATCATCTATCTGTCTATATGATAGCATGCAGTATTATATTCAAGAGTACAACCAAAACAAGGTTAGCTATGTTTAATGAAATGCAATTGAAGCATAACAGGAAATACAGTTAGAGTAAGTCGGAAAATCCCACCCAAATATATGGTGATTCACATAAATTTTCCTCCTTTCATTACACACTTTATGCATTCTCATCAGGTGATGACTTAAGTCCATGAATCGGTCATCACAGCTATAACTACATGGTTTTAAAAGATCTATCCACATGATCCCAGACACATTTTTCTGAACTTGGTTCATATATGTAAAGGATGGCATTATTAAGTGTAGGAGAAAAAAAGTGATGTGACTAGTTCTATAGGTAGCCTCATCCAATTTTACTCAAAAAGCTTTGCCATTGAAGTTGTACTGGTGCTGTCAAGGACAGAACGCCACAAGGTTCAAGATAACAGAGTTTATTGTATTACAGAACTCAAAAATGCCCGTAAAATACAAGGGCCAGGCAGTATTAGCCTTTAGGAGCAAAAAGGGGCAAGGAAAAATGTTCAAAAGATAAACCGGATTAAACCGGAGTTTAATCCGGGTAAAAACAAACTGCTTGCTTCAGCCTGGGGATAAACAAACAAAAGCCGAGGAACAAAAGATACAAAGGAATGCAACTAATTGGCAGCAGATTCCTCTCTGCTGCCAACACGGTGCTTAGAGTAACTTGCGTCGCTCCCACACACACAGCAGACAGGATTTCCAACACGAACAAATCAGCCAAGGATTGTAGCAGTAGAGTAGACCCAATTCCGTTCCGTAGATCAAAGCCAGAAGCAGACGTTTGTAGATTCCAAGTCCAAGAAGGGGGGAAGACAAGCCGTGGTCAGTTCAGTCCGAGTTTTCAAAACAGGAGATGGCGTCCGTCAAGAAGACGACGGAAGGTCAAGGTCTCAGCACAGGAAAAAACACCAGTCTTCAGGAAAGCGTCCCACACAGATCCCAAGCGTTCGTCCAGATTACCTTGCCCAACGCAATTTGCAATTGCTCCCAAGCCCCATTTTATGCCAGTTACAAATCCTCATCACTGTCAGCTGTCCTCCTTAACCCGGGCGTTTCCTCATCACTTTCCTCATCAGAGCTGGAACACCTCTGACTACGCCCCACAGCATCTCCAGCTGTGGATCCCGTCCCATCCCTCCAGCTAAGCCATGGGTCTAATCCTGAAGGTCCCCATTCATCTTCTATCCCATCATGACCAGTGGCACCCAATTCCTCCCTTACCCGAGTCCAATCCATCTCATCCTCCTCCGAGCTAACCAGCCCCTCCTCCATTCTCTCCGTAAACCCCTCAAAAGACTCTTCGTCAGATGGTGCTGCAAAAATGTCTCGCAGTCTTTTTCTTTCTCGCTCCTCGAGAGTATCTGACTCTCGAGGAGTCTTACGCCCACGTCTGTCAGTAACAGAGCCATGAGGCTCAATCATAACACTATCCCCTCTCACAAAGGCCTCCTCCCCCGATGGCGGAGAAGTGGCAGTGATACCCTCCGCTATAGCACCACGACGACTAGAGGTATCTAGTTTCAACAGCTGGATGGACCTTTAAACTAGACGGTAAACGCAAACGAAACGCAACGGAAGAAATCTTTTTAACGATAGGAAAGGGACCCAAATATCGCGGCGCAAACTTTCCCCCAGCCTGTTTAATATGTTTGGAAGATAACCACACCAAATCCCCTTCTTCCAACTCCTCCCCTGCCTGCCTGTGACGGTCAGCCTGAGTCTTTTGCGTTGCCTTAGCTTCCAACAGTAAGCGACGGGCAACATCATGCAGTGCAGCCATTTCCGAAGAGCGGTATACAGGGTCCGAAGAGACCACATTGGTCGACGGCGCCACACCTCCCCGTGGGTGAAAACCATAAGTTAGCTCAAATGGCGTATGCTGACTAGACGTGTGCACCGCATTATTGTAAGCGAACTCCGCCACCGGTAACCACTTCACCCAAGCCGTGGGTTGATCTAAACAAAAACAACGCAAATACTGCTCTAAGAGCCCATTAACCCGTTCCGACTGTCCATCCGTCTGCGGATGAAAGGCTGAAGAAACGTTTAACTTAGTCCCTAAGCACTCATGGAAATGTTTCCAAAAGCGTGACACAAATTGCGGAGCCCTATCTGAAATAATCACCTCGGGTGCTCCATGCAAACGATAGATGTGTTTAGTAAATAGTAAGGCCAACGTAGGGGCCGCCGGAATGGTTGAACAAGGAATAAAATGAGCCAGTTTGCTAAATAAATCCACCACCACCCAAATACAAGTATAACCCCCAGACTTAGGCAAATCTGAAATAAAATCCATGGAAATGATTTGCCATGGCCTCTCCGGAACAGGTAGAGACGACAGCAACCCTCTAGGGCGCCCAACAGGCGTCTTACTCTGCTGGCAAACAGCGCAGCTGTCACAAAAGCGCAGAATGTCTTGCCGCATCTTTGGCCACCAGTAGCTCCTGGTGATAAGCTGTACGGTCTTGAACCTGCCAAAGTGCCCAGCCATGGGTTCGTCATGGTGGGCTCTAATCACCTCCAACCTGAGGGCCCCCACTGGTACGTAGACCTGCCCCCTGCGTACCAATACTCCGTCTTGATCTTGTAGATGCGGCAGTATTGTACGGTTACCTGCTGATAGCAGCATCAGTTGCTCCTGAGTCCACACATCATCCCTCTGAGCCTCAAGGATCTGATCATGTAACCATGTAACCTGAGCCTCAAGGATCTGATCATTATCTACAACACATAGAGAGGCAGTAGGCAAGATGGTCTGACATACTACCTGCTCATTGGTCTTAAACTCCGGCTTGCGGGATAAAGCATCGGCCCGCAAGTTTGCCTTCCCCTCCACGAACTGCACCTTGAAGTTAAACCTGGAGAAAAACAAAGCCCATCGGATTTGACGCTGGTTTAACTTCTTTGCTGTTTGTAAGTGCTCTAAATTCTTGTGATCAGATCTGACCACGATCTGGTGCCGTGCCCCTTCAAGCCAGTGCCGCCACACCTCAAACGCCACCTTAATCGCCAACAACTCCTTCTCCCATATGGTATAATTCTGCTCGAAGGGTGTTAGTTGCCGCGAGTAAAATCCACAGGGACGCAAGGTCCCTGAGGAATCCTTCTGAGACAATACAGCTCCCAACGCGTAGCTAGAAGCGTCCGCTTCTACCACGAACGGTTTGTCAACATCAGGATGTGTTAGTATGTTGTCCGATTGAAAACTAGACTTAAGTTGTAGAAACGCATCGTGAGCTTCCCGCCCCCACACAAATGGCTGTTTCTTACGCAGGAGCTGCGTCAAAGGTACCGTGAGCTTTGCAAAATTCGGAATAAACTCCCGGTAGTAATTAGCGAAACCTAAGAACCTTTGTACGTCCTTCTTAGTCTTTAGCTCCTGCCATGAGTTAACGGCGTCGACCTTATGTGGATCCATTTTAAGTTCCCTACCTGACACTACATGACCTAGGAACTCCACTTCAGGCACATGAAAGACGCACTTGGAAGCCTTGGCGAAAAGCCCATTAGCCCGCAGTCGGTGCAGAACCTGCTTAACATGTTGACGATGTTCTTTCTCGTCCTTAGAAAAAATCAAGATATCATCCAAATAAATCACTAAAAATTGGTCAATTAGGTCCCTGAACACATCGTTCATGAACCTCTGGAAGACCGCAGGAGCGTTGCAAAGTCCGAAAGGCATGACTCGGAACTCGTGGCATCCGAAACACGTGTTAAATGCCGTCTTCCATTCATCCCCTTCCCGTATACGGATTAAGTTATATGCCCCCCGCAGGTCAAGCTTGGTAAAAACCTTAGCCCCTTGCACCCTTGACAATAGTTCCGAGATTAAGGGTAGCGGGTACCTATCCCTAATGGTGTACTTGTTTAGGATCCGATAGTCGCAGACCAGCCTAAGTTCCCCAGTCTTTTTGGCTACAAAGAATACTGGTGCCGCAGTTGGGGAGCTAGATGGGCGAATAAACCCCTTGGCTAAATTTTCATCTAGAAACTCCCTCAAAGCTTGCCTTTCCGGTACAGTCAAGGCATACAGCCTTCCTGCTGGCAATTTCGCACCTTCTGCTAACTTGATGGCGCAATCATATGGCCTGTGCGGTGGTAATTTGTCCGCTTCTCTTTTACAAAATACATCAGAGAACTCCCCATACTCAGCAGGCACTCCCTCCATATCCGATTGAGTAACATTCAGAGTGCAACAATCCTGCCTCTTTAAGGTCACTTTACGTGTCGCCCAATCTACTTGTGGGTTTACTACAGCTAGCCAATCCATCCCCAGGATCACATCATATCTAGGCAAGCTCGTAATATCCCACACAAACGTTCCCGTTACTCCCTGCACCTCCCACATTACTGCTGAGGTTTCATGGTTAACCACCCCAGTCTCCAGCAGTCTCCCATCTGCTCCTTCCACCCACACGTCGCATGCCTTGCGCACTCTAGGAATGCCATGCTTCTTAGCAAACTCAATATCTACATAAGAGACCGTAGCCCCTGAGTCCAGCAGTGCCAAAGTAGAAACAAGTTCCCTTCCCCCAACAGATAATGTAATGGGTACGAAAACATGCTTCCTCCCCTCAGTTGACTGCTTGAGGAGCCCTAGTGCGTTGGACTCACGTCGCACTAGGGCTGGCCTTTTCCCGAAAGCTGAGAAGGTTTCACATTACAGTTTTTGGCAAAATGCCCCGCATTCCCACAGTACAAACTCAACCCCAGCTGCCTCCTACGGCTCTTTTCCTCTGTAGACAGCTTTTTAAAGACCCCAAGCTCCATAGGCTCTTCCCCCATCACCACAGGTGCCCTGGTAATATGCATGGGTGGCGCACACATTGCTTTCGAGTGTTTACGAGCCTCGAACCTTGCGTCTAAACGCAGCACCTTAGCTACTAAGGCGTCCCAATTTTCAGCCGGCTCCAAGCGTGCTAATTCATCCTGGAGCATATCACTTAACCCGGCAGTAAATAAAAGCATGAATGCATTTTCCCCCCAATCCAGCTGGTGGCGATACAGGTTAAACTTATTTAAGTAATCCAAAACAGTCCCCTTTCCCTGTTTCAACCGATACAGAGCCCACCCAGCATTCTCCGTGCGGAGAGGATCCCCAAAAGTGTCAGTTAATAACTGTTTGAAATTATTCAAATTGTCCTTGACTGGGTCATTTCCCAAAATTAAATTAGTGGCCCATTGTCCTGCGGGACCGGTCAACAAACTCAAAATAAATGCCACCTTGCTAGTGTCTGTAGGAAAAGCATGAGCACTGAGCTGGGAAAAATAAAGCTCCACTTGTGCCAAAAAGGTTGGCAACTTGCACCTGGTTCCGTCAAAGCGTTCAGGAGTCAAAACATGTCCTTTCACAGCATGAGCTGCTTGGCTGACTGTAAAAGCCGTTTGCAATTGGTCAAATTTGGCCCTTAACTCCTCCATCGTCTTCCTGACGGGTTTATTACTGCAATAAACCTTTTATGGCGTTGGGCAATCTGTCAAGGACAGAACGCCACAAGGTTCAAGATAACAGAGTTTATTGTATTACAGAACTCAAAAATGCCCGTAAAATACAAGGGCCAGGCAGTATTAGCCTTTAGGAGCAAAAAGGGGCAAGGAAAAACGTTCAAAAGATAAACCGGATTAAACCGGAGTTTAATCCGGGTAAAAACAAACTGCTTGCTTCAGCCTGGGGATAAACAAACAAAAGCCGAGGAACAAAAGATACAAAGGAATGCAACTAATTGGCAGCAGATTCCTCTCTGCTGCCAACACGGTGCTTAGAGTAACTTGCGTCGCTCCCACACACACAGCAGACAGGATTTCCAACACGAACAAATCAGCCAAGGATTGTAGCAGTAGAGTAGACCCAATTCCGTTCCGTAGATCAAAGCCAGAAGCAGACGTTTGTAGATTCCAAGTCCAAGAAGGGGGGAAGACAAGCCGTGGTCAGTTCAGTCCGAGTTTTCAAAACAGGAGATGGCGTCCGTCAAGAAGACGACGGAAGGTCAAGGTCTCAGCACAGGAAAAAACACCAGTCTTCAGGAAAGCGTCCCACACAGATCCCAAGCGTTCGTCCAGATTACCTTGCCCAACGCAATTTGCAATTGCTCCCAAGCCCCATTTTATGCCAGTTACAAATCCTCATCACTGTCAGCTGTCCTCCTTAACCCGGGCGTTTCCTCATCACTTTCCTCATCAGAGCTGGAACACCTCTGACTACGCCCCACAGCATCTCCAGCTGTGGATCCCGTCCCATCCCTCCAGCTAAGCCATGGGTCTAATCCTGAAGGTCCCCATTCATCTTCTATCCCATCATGACCAGTGGCACCCAATTCCTCCCTTACCCGAGTCCAATCCATCTCATCCTCCTCCGAGCTAACCAGCCCCTCCTCCATTCTCTCCGTAAACCCCTCAAAAGACTCTTCGTCAGATGGTGCTGCAAAAATGTCTCGCAGTCTTTTTCTTTCTCGCTCCTCGAGAGTATCTGACTCTCGAGGAGTCTTACGCCCACGTCTGTCAGTAACAGAGCCATGAGGCTCAATCATAACAGGTGCTGGTCCATTCAGATATGCAACAACTAATGTTGTCTTTGTCAAGTGATGAATATATAAGTATAAAATAGAAATATTTGCTTTGAAGCATATCCCTGAACATTGAATAAATCAGACTGCAGGCAAGAAGAATGGTTTCCTAGTTTTGCCCTCATTCTAGTATGACTTAGATATTGATATCATAGTGGGACTTGGGAAGTAGCATTTTTCATTTCAGAAAGGAAGTATCCTGGTCACTTCTGACAATAAGGTTGCGGGGTTGTTGGCAGGTCCAGTGTTGGTGTTGACCAGTAGCTTCCAACCGCCCCCCTCCCCAGCTTAATTTAGTTATGGTGGAAGAGAAGCCTTCAGCAATAGCCACCACTTCCCAGCAGGCAGAACAAGTAGAAGCCAGTACACCGGGACATGCTGATGAAGTATTAAGTGTTCTGTCCTTTTTAGAATACAAACAAGAGAGTGCTCCAACCTGTAGGTCTGACAGATTAGCAGAAAAACATCCTCTTCATGAGCAACACCTAACAACACAGGCTAAATCATTCTCAAGGTTTCACTATTGTTGTAATGACAACATTTTTGCTTTGTGGTGTAACCCTGGGCTATCTGGCTTATTGATCCTGTTGACTGTGGACTGTACCTTGGCTTCTGTGTTTTGCCTTCTGCCTTCAACATCGTACTCTGCTATCTTTGGATTGTTGACTTTGTTGACTGTGGACTAGATTTCTGATTGCGGTTTGTTGCTACATAGACTTTGAAACACTTTTGGCATGACAATGGCAATTTGGAATCTGAACTTGGAATTTATTTCACTCCCAATGGCTAGTGTGTGCTAAAACTATAAGCCTACAATTACTTTAGCTTTGGGCTATCTGTGTATTTACATTTGGACTTTGAATCTTGTTTGCTTAACCGAGACTTGGCATAAAATGACAGGAAGAGACAAACCTCCCAATCCAGTTGTTGTTGCTGTATCTGCCATCATTTCCAAAATTACACATGCCATCTGGGTCTGGTGGAAGCTACAGTCCAATAGCATCTGGAGTGCCACACATTTCCCACATCTGTTAAATTCTACTTTCTACTGGGAGGAACATAATGTGATCAATAGTAAAATGGTTCAAAACTTCACCCATTAGGAAGACATAGCAATATAGGAGCATATCAACAAAGCTATAAACAAATAAATCTTCATAAATGTTAATACATTATACTGACTCTTGGCTAAACAATTCAGTTCAACACTACTGATAATGTAATACATTGTCTTCCCCACATTCAGCAACTTGAACTATGGACAATGTAAATGTCTTAATTATATTCAGACAACATCTTTTAAAAAAAATCTAGTGTTGATATTAGAATAGTGACTGACTAGCAGTAAAATACAATGGATTTGTTCATAAATAGTGTTATCCAATGCTACAACTACGCAGACAATTTAGTTAGACTGCTGAAATCCCATCAGGTACAGGACTAAAACCAAAAACTTTGATAAGTTGTACACTTGGGGAAAGTTACATTTACCAACTTAAGGTCAACTATAAAAACAAGGCAGCAGGGAAATAACATATGAGATGTATTTTCTGTCTGTATTTCTCCTATCTGTAATATTTGTGCAAAAGCCTTTTGCTACACTATAATGGCATTTTGTCATAATCTCCAAGGAGTAATAATTTTGCCTGAGGATGAGACTGAATCATTGGTGATCTTCCTGCTGCCACTGACCTATAGATGACATTTTGTACCCAATTAATTAGACATCTTTCTTTTGAAGGAAATGGCACACTGTGCATAATTAGAATAGGCATCAAAGTTAGAATCATTGCCTCGCTACTTGGAAGAAACTAGCCTGTGGCACTTAAAGATGGTTTTGTATCATTCACTGTGTTAGTGCTACTATCGTTGTGCTTAAGATTAGATGAGAAATTGATTCCCCAAATAGATTTGGGACCTTTTCCATCACCCAGAAGGTTCCACAACTTATATGAGTTTGAGCTTAATAACACATGATACCAGACAGATATTAAGGGGCTCTCACACAAAAACAGTCTGGCTCAAAAAAATATGGGAGACTTTCAGAATAGAATGGAGCTCCTGCATTCAAGCTGAATGTAAAAAACTCAGATTTGAAGGGGCCCACAGAAGAGGGTAGTGCTTCTTTAAAATTTGCCACAGTTCTCCATAATGTTTTACAGAAATGCCAAAGGAGGGAGGGGGAAGATAATTTCATTCCTGACCTTAAAGAGTCCTTTTTCAGAGATGGAGTCAAGAGGATGATCCTCCCAGTGGAAAGAAGGCAAGAAAAGCTGACAGGGCTTTCATTCTACTCTCATAGACTAGCTGCCACCCTTGTTAATTTAAAACCCCTTGACTTGTAATTCAATAAGAGATTGCTGGGGAAAGGGAAGATCTCCTATGCACATGCACACTGTACAAAAAGGCATGTGAAATAAGAGTGGAAAAGATGGAGAGGTCATAAAATAAAACTTTTATTCTAAGCAAAAAAAAAAATTGTTGAGGAAAATATCCTTTACCTGAGGGCAACTGCCTTCAGACATACATAAGAGAAGTTACAAAATTTCAAAGCAATCTGAGTGATATCCAGCCAGAGGTTAAAAGAAATTCAATTTCCCTAATGTATCTTAACGGCCTTTAGATATTCCTGACTGCAACTGTCCTATAGAAATTGACTTTTCTTGGTAGCTGGGGGCCTGAGGCAGTGTAGATTCATATATGGTAGTGTAGATTCACATAATCCAATTCAGATAATCTGGATTCAGAAACTGGATTATATGACAGTGTAGATCCAGCCAGAGACTTCTGCCTACCCAGTCTATGATTAACTCCCCCTAGTTGAACACCCTTTATGTTCCCTGTTTGTCCCGAAGCTTATATAACATCCTTCAAAACAGGTGGAAGCTTTACCTACAACACTTTGCCTACAAGTCACTCTCTTTGGGCGATTGAGCTCTTGACTATGCTGTCTCTTCCATTAAATGTAATACCATATTAACCCTTTGTAATTAGTGGAGAGGCTATCAACTCAACAATGATGACCAAGTAATGGGATACTATATTATAATTGCAATTTATGGAAACTGAGACAGACCTTGAATCCTGCAACAAGGGCCACTTCTTCAGAATCATGAATTAGATATTGAGATTTCTCACAAGGGCTCAGTATCCGATTCATGAAGGACATCAACAAAAACAAAAAGGAGAAAGAAATTGACTGTGGAGAAATTTTGGGTTTGGAGGAATCCTGATTTGACAAAAGCAAATTTAATTGGTATTCATGGCACTCCTGCACTCCTGATGTTGAAACTGATGTTTTCAGTGTCTTTTTTTGTGGTTTGTGCTATTTTACACCTATGTGTAATGTTTAAAGATCTGTCCTTATGAAACAAGGAAGGGGATATGGACATGACTTTTAATCCTGGTTTTAATGATATTGTGTAATTTGCTTTATTGCTTTCTATGTGATTGTTTATATGGTTGAATGTTTTATATTGCTTAGTTGTATTGTTTAATTTATTATTGTATTTTTATAGCACTGAATGTTTCCTTTTTATGTTGTGAGCTGCCCTGAGTCCCCATGGGTTGATGGGGCAGAATATAAATAAAGTTTTACTTACTTACTAATTCATTCTGTTAGCAGACTCTGTGGATTGTTCTCTGACTTGTTTCACTGCAACTTTAAAAACTAGCTGAATTGTTCTCTGAGTTTGACTTCTCCTTGACCAATTGACCATTAATTAATTAATTAATTATCTTTATTTATGCCCCAACTTTCTTCCTGTGGGGACTCAAGGGGCTCACACTTCACACTACGCGAAGTATTAAAAGGTGCTGGGATTCCAGACCTTGTCCTTAGTCAGGAACTGAGTCTGAGAACAGCCAGTCCTCTGTAACACAAGTTGAAGTCAGAGGCAGGCCACAGCAAGCAAATGCTGCCCCTCCTCCTAAGCTCCTTGCTGATTATCCTTATGGTTCTTCTGGATTAATGCTTTCTTATTCCTATATATATCTGGCTTTGACTCATCCCTGGAAGTCCTCCTGCACCGGAATGGTTTTGTTTGGGCGGATGAATAATACAGAGATGTGACTGACAGATATAACTTCTAATCACATTGGAAGGTGTTTTTTTTTTAGGCCTTTAAAATCCCTGTGCTTAATGGACAAAATGCTGAAGCCATATGTTGCAGGACAGTACAGTTAAAGTGTTTGATGGTAATTGCTAAAATTGTTTCTTCCAGGATCAAAAAATGTCAAAATGAAAAGTGTTTTTGCAGGACCTTGGATGATTTTGTTCTGGGTGTTTGCTTGATAAACACTTCAGGCCTATTGCAGATGTATAATGTACATTCATCACCCTCCCTATCCCACTTTTTTTAACTTTATGGAGTGAAACATTTTTTTAAAAAAGTTTTAAACTGTTTTCATTCATTATAGTTTCTTATAATGAGTGGAACATCTGAAATGTTGTATGTTTTTTTCTTCTTATGTAGTTAGACCTTTATGAGCTGCTGCTCAGTCATTTAGATGTCTCCGACTCTTCGTGACCTCATGGACCAGTCCACGCCAGAGCTCCCTGTCGGCCATCACCACCCCCAGTTCCTTCAAGGTCAAGCCAGTCACTTCAAGGATACCATCCATCCATCTTGCCCTTGGTCAGCCTCTCTTCCTTTTTCCTTCCATTTTCCACAGCACCGTGATCTTTTCCAAGCTTTCCTGTCTCCTCATGATGTGGCCAAAATACTTCAACTTTGCCTCCAATATCCTTCCCTCCAGTGAGCAGCCACAGCCACTGGGCATTATTTCCTGGAGGATGGACTAGTTGGATCTTCTTGCGGTCCAAGGCACTCTCAGGATTTTCTTCCAGCGCCAGAGTTCAAAAGCGTCTATCTTCCTTCGCTCAGCCTTCCTTATGTTCCAGCTCTCACATCCATAGGTTACTATGGGGAATACCATTACTTTGACTATGCGGACCTTCGTTGCCAGTGTGATTTCTCTGCTTTTCACTATTTTGTCAAGGTTGGCCATTGCTCTCCTCCCAAGAAGTAAATGTCTTCGGATTTCCTGGCTGCAGTCTGCATCTGCAGTGATCTTCGCGCCTAGAAATATAAAGTCTGTCACTGCCTCCACATTTTCTCCCTCTATTTGCCAGTTATCAATAGGTGTAGTTGCCATGATCTTGGTTTTCTTGACGTTTAACTGCAACCCAGCTTTTGCACTTTCTTCTTTCACCTTGGTGATAAGGCTCCTCAGCTCTTCCTCACTTTCGGCCATCAGAATGGTATCATCTGCATACCTAAGGTTGTTAATGTTTCTTCCAGCAATTTTAACTCCGGCCTTGGATTCCTCAAGCTCCACCTGTCGCATGATGTGTTCTGCATACAAGTTGAATAGGTAGGGTGAAAGTATGCAGCCCTGCCATACTCCTTTCCCAATCTTGAATCAGTCTGTTGTTCCGTGATCTGTTCTTACTGTGGCTACTTAGTCTTTATACAGATTTCTCAGGAGACAGACAAGGTGACTTGGTATCCCCATACCACCAAGAACATACCATAGTTTATTATGATCCATACAGTCGAAGGCTTTAGAATAGTCAATAAAGCAGAAGTAGATGTTTTTCTGAAACTCCCTACCTTCCTCCATTATCCAGTGGATATTGGCAATTTGGTCTCTTGTTCCTCTGCATTTTCTGGACCCAGCTTGGACATCTGGCAATTCTCACTCTATGTATTGCTGGAGTCTGCCTTGCAGGATCTTGAGCATTACCTTACTGGCATGGGAAATAAGTGCCACTGTACGGAAGTTTGAGCATTCTTTAGCGTTTCCCTTTTTTGGTATTGGGATATAAATTGATTTTTTCCAATCTGATGGCCAATCTTGTGTTTTCCATATTTGCTTGCATATGGCATGCATCACCTTGACAGCATCACCTTCCAAGATTTTAAACAACTCAGCTGGGGCCAAGATTTTAAACAACTCAGCTTCCACCATAACTGTGTGACTTCATGCCCTTTAATATGGAGATATACTCTTTGTTACAAACCAACCCACACAAAACAAATAAAACACCATGTAAAAACAGTTTGACATAAAGTTGTGGACAGGTAACACTAAAGGGTAATAATGCCTCTCCCTCCACCTCCACAAAAAATATTCTTCCAGTCATCCATGTAACATTTTGTAGTCAGTCACTCAATATGTATTTATTAGCATAAGTAAAAGCATGAGCAATAAGCCTTCATAACATAAGTAAAAGCATGATAAATCTATACATTATATCAACAATGACAGATTTGCTAAAAAATCAACCAAGAATATCTTAGACCTTAGAGATTCTGATATTCTGACAGTCACCCCCACAGTCTGCCACATTCTTGTACACACAGTTGTGTTTAATGTACTCATAAAAATAGCAAGCTGGGCTATGATGAAGGCTCCTTATTTATCTGCCTCGTTTAACAAATGTAGGCACTATCTATACTGCCAAATAATACAGTTTTAAACTGCATTATACAGTCAGTGTGAACTCATAAAACTGCATTGAAATGCATTATATGACTATACCGCTCATATAATGCAGTTTCAAACTCGATTGCATGGCAGTGCAGATGGGGCCCATGTCATGTCCAACAAAGACAGGACCATGTTTGTGAACCACTCCTACATTATCAATTCCATCAGTGCCTATATGCTGTGGTGACACCAGCACTACATGTTGTGATGGGGATCCAGTGGTTTGTTTAGGGCACAGGACAAGGCAAGATGACCAGGAAGATCCCCAATCCAACCACTCTGATTTGACATGTTTTAATGAAGCAATCGTGTGTGCCAGTTTGTTGAGGGGCAGAAGCACCAAATCCTCACTGAAATCTTTATTTTGAAACACATACATACACACATAGAATGTATTAGTAATATCAATATTAGTTCAGTGAATTCTCAGTATCTGATCGGGTTTAATTTCAGGATACCTCATGAATGTTCAAATCATATTATATATGACATACTAAAATAGCAACCCTTATATAAAATGGCAAAAATCAAACATTGCTTTTTAGATTTAAAAATAATGATAATAATTTTGAACCTTGGTTTGTTGAAATGCAAAATCCATTGCTATGGAAGACTTATTATATTAGTATTAATATTTTATGTGGCTCTATCTATATGGACCAAACACCCTGAATTGGACCAAAAGTCACTCCTGGACATTCAGAACATGACATTCAAGACTCCTGGTCACTATCCCTGATGCTGGTTAAACCAATTTTATCTTGTGTTAAAAGCCGGTTAATGCTCCAGAGTTTCCTTGAAACTTTGGAGCAGCCCCAAACCTCAGGGTTGGTATGAACAGTTCTGTTATAATTCAAACCAATCCAGCTGGTCACACTGGCCAGTTTCCCCATCCCATTTTCTCTGAGTTCTGCAGTGCAGGAAAACTTACCTTTTCCATTGTTTGTCACTGTGACAGTGTCAATAGAGCTCCGGAGAGTTCCTTGTGGTCAATATCAGCAAAGTTACTTGTGTTATCTGGCAAAAGATGAGGGGAAAGGAGGGAAGGAAGAAAGGAAGTGACCATGTAGATGACTTTGTATCTGCTAGATATACAAAATACCAAGGTTTTTTATTTCAGTTTTTTTGTTGTTGTGGGACTTACAATTTCTAGATGTATTGGGTATTTGTGTGTGTGTAACCATGGAAGCTGTGAAATTGACTGTGACAGCAGAGAATTTATTAAAGAGTGAAACAGGGATCATGAAGGCTCTTTAATAATATGGATTGGAACAGATGTAGTATGATGGGAGTGATCTAAACACAGGAAAGGCTAAACTTGCCAACTTCAAATGGAAGTGCCTTGTATTCAGTGGAGGACTCCCATCAAAGTCCTAATCAGGGCTTCCCCTGGTGTATTTTGGGTAGATAGATAGCCCCTTGATTGCCATTGCTGGAAATATAAAATTAGTTGTAATTCAGAGTTCCTGAATCAGTACAGAATAATACTAAAAAGAAAGATGACCATATTCATGCTAGCGAGGACAAATATTATTTTAAGTAGCTCAATTGGTTTTACAAATTCAAATGAAACCTAACTGTACTACTTAGAGGTTAGAAGATGTAGATGCTTTACTACAAATGATTTCTTAAGGAGGTAGACATTCTCCCATCCTGAGTACACAAAGATTAGTGGTAACTGGCAGCCATCAGAATAGGATAAAATTATGCATGTGCTATATTATATATAAGGAGCACCGGTGGCAAAGTGCGTTAAAGCACTGAGCTGGAGACTGAAAGGTCTGAGGTTCAAACCCCGGGAGCGATGTGAGCGACCGCTGTTAGCTCCAGCTCCTGCCAACCTAGCAGTTCGAAAACATACCAATGTGAGTAGATCAATAGGTACCGCTCCGGTGGGAAGGTAACAGTGCTCCATGCAGTCATGCCGGCCACATGGCCTTGGAGGGGTCTACAGACAACGCCGGCTCTTTGGCTTAGAAATGGAGATGAGCACTAACCCCCAGAGTTGGTCACGACTGGACTTAATGTCAGGGGAAACCTTTACCTTTACCTATATTATATATAAAAATTATGGAACAACAAAGATGTCTAAAACACTACCTTATTTCTTTGGAAATAGACCTAGTAATTATCACTCTGAAGTATAATGGTGAAAACATGACAATGAAGCCTGCCAAGTTAAAAAAAGAAAGGAAAGAAACACATTTCATTTAAACCAATGGACTTCTCACAATCATGTATAGAATTGTAGGCAAATAAACTGCTGGTGGGATTTTTCAGAAATGTGCATCATCCTCAAATTAATTTTGTATCAATTCATTTAGTTGTGTAGGAAGTGTGTTCAACAGCATTCTTCAAGGTAAACATGGAGGAGGCGGAAACTTTTCACAGTTCTTAGATTGCTTTTGCTGCCTGTTGAGTTTTCCCCTTTTCCTGTTCTGAAGGTCAAATTGTTGCTTGGCAACTTCAGTCTTTGAAGAGAAGACCAAGGGACATAGAACATCCCAGCTTGGTATTGTTGGTTTCCTTTGACCCTATGCACTTTTTAAATGGATGACTCAAAATAGCAACGAAAAACAGTTCACCTCAAACATAAGCAGCAAATGATGTGTTTCTTGCCTCATATTGCTTATTGTTTGAGAGTGAGCTTACAAGGGATGAATGAAAGTTTCCTCTGAGCTATCAAGGCTCCCAATTTGAAAGGTTAGGGTGACAGACACAGTGTGTGATCCATTCTGAATGATGACTAGGAAATATAGTTTACTGCACAACATCCTGGTGTGCCATTGTTCTAAAATCTCTTCCCCTGCTGTGAAAGCAGTTGCACCTTACATGCATGAGAAAACTTCCAAACTCATAATGTCATTATGTGTGACTAGAGATAAGGAGGGCAGTAGGGCCAACAAAATGTTTTATAAAAGAGTAAAACCACAGAATGATATGTTTCTTATGATGTATAGATGTAGTGATACACATGTTTTAGAGAGGAAACCAATACTGTTTCCACACAAAACAACTGACCCATGCTTCTGTCTCACATAATTGATCTTCAAGTAAGAATGGGACTTATGGATAAAAGTAGGCATCTGGATTAATATGCTTTGGGATGATGCTGTGTTTACTTCAAATGGGGTGACTGTGCTTTTAAACACAAGTGGAAAAGAAATTGGATAAAAAAAGGAATAAAAAGAGAAAGAAATATTAGGATACTGCTGGCATATATATTACTATGAACTGATTACAACTAAAATCCTCATGGTGATATGCACTAGCATCTGTTCCAGAGAAATGTGGGGAACAGCTTTGCAGCAGTCAGTTGTAATTCCAAAGATATAATAAGAGAAAAGATACAATTCTCCAATGTTTCCAGAGAGTATACATGAATATGCTGGAAGAAGGTTGGCAGGACACACTCTGGCATTTGACAAATTAACTGCACTGGGACCAAATAAGAAGAGATGGAAGTATTCTGGTGAGTGTTATGCTCCATCAATATGACACAGAATTTTAGCTTATATGCCTCTCAAAATATACTTGGACTTAGGACCTCATCACATTGAAGTACAATTTGTTGGTGATAGTGGGGAGATGTGCTGTTCAACATGGTGAATCCTATGGGCAGCATGGGAACTTGTTGCCCTATGCCCCACACCCCACATCACTCCCTTAAATATACCACGGAGGAAAGCATTGCCACCTCATGCTCGCCCCGTTCTTTCCTATGAGAAGTTGGGATACCTCCTATGTTCTCTGGGAAGCATCCTATCATGCTGCCAGGACACTGGAAGAATGGAGCCCCGCAGGGAGTAGTTGTGCACCGTCTGATGGCATCCAGCAGGCTCCATCCTCTAGCATCGTCCAAGCGTCTATAATGTGATGAAGTCCTTAGCATCAGTAGAATATACATTTATAGGTTTGAAATCATTAAATATGTGTGTGAGAGATCTGTTAGCATGTTTTTAATATCAAGGATCTCTGCACAATTTGTTACTCATTTTATCATAATGGTAGTCTACTCAGAAATTGCCATGGTCAGAAAAAGAAGCTATTAAAGGCCAGACTGATTTCTTTGTCAGCTTTGAGGCCTGGAAATGTATATAACTTATAGTGTATAGAATATAACACCCAAATCCATGTGTATTAGTGGAGCTGGTGTGTTCCTGGGAACAAAGAGAATGATGCTGGGCAAAACATCTACTCAAATGTGGAAAAAGATAATCATATCCATATTTTTTATCAACACTGAGATATAAACAGATTTGACCACTAGTAAACTTCCTAGGGCCCCTGGTGGTGGCGCAGTGTGTTAAAACACTGAGCTGCTAAACTTGCAGACTGAAAGGTCCCAGGTTCAAATCCCGGGAGCGGAATGAGTGCCCGCTGTTAGCCCCAGCTCCTGCCAACCTAGCAGTTCGAAAACATGCCAATGTGAGTAGATCAATAGGTACCGCTCCGGCAGGAAGGTAATGGCACTTCATGCAGTCATGCCGGTGTCCGTTCCTGGAAGGTGTAGGACCCAAGAAATAGGCTCACACCGCTGGTCACAATGGAAAACTTTATTGAATCCGCATTGCCAAGATGACTGCAAAAGCTTTTACTGACCCTCTTCCGCTTTTCCCTCAGTATATGGGGTTGTTGCCTCCCCCCTCCTCCTTCTCCATCCACACCTCCCTTTCCTTTTGTCCTTTCCCACGTTTGAAGACCAGACCCTGTCATAAATCAGCCTATCCCGCCAAATGGTCTCCTTCCTCTGTCCTCTTGTAGTCAGGTTGCGAAAAGACCAGCTTTGATGATGCTGTTCTTTGTTGCACCCTGACATGACTCCCCCCTTCGGACGACGACCCTGCGGGGAGAGACAAAGTTCCGACAATCTAAGAACAACAGCAGCAGAATAAGCCAGGAGAAGGAAAGAAGAAGGAGAGAGAGAGTCCAACCCCCCCCCCCTTTTCGGGATCATGGTCCAGGTTTATGGGGAAACTTTGTGTGAAACTGTTTTCTCAACTTTGGGGCTTTAACATGCTCTGCTGCTACCCATTCCGGGTGTAAGGTCTGTGAAGACCATTGGACCAAGTAGTACAGTTTCCCCCGAGACTTCTTGGAGTCTAGGATATCCTTGATTTCAAAATGGGTGTGTGCCCCCACCATAATGGGGACCGGATCTGCCCCCAGTTTACTCCATCTGTGAGTGTTTGGCGCTGGTTTCAGCAGGCTAACGTGAAACACTGGGTGCACCTTGCGCCATCTATGAGGCAATTGTAACCGTACTGTCACTGGGTTCACAACGACCGAAATGGGAAAGGGGCCAACATATCGTGGGCTCAGCTTCCGGGATGGTTGTGTGGATTTCAGGTGCTTTGTCGACAAGTACACTAACTCCCCCACTTTGTAGTCCGGTGGTGCTGTTCTCTTTCTATCTGCATATTTCTTGTAATCCACTTTGGCGGTGCGCAAGGCCTCCTGAACCGAAGGCCAAGCAGCAGCGATCTTCTCGCCCCAATTCCCTGGCTTCTCGTCAGAAGGCAACTCCTTTTGCAGTGCAGGGAATGGCGGAAAATCTCTGCCGTTCACAACTTTAAACGGAGAGACCCCAGTGGACGCGTGATCCGAATTGTTAATGCAATATTCGGCAAGTGGTAGCATCGAGGACCATTGATCTTGCTGGTACGTGCTGTAGCAACGGAGGAACTGCTGAAGGGTCTTCTGAACCCGTTCGGTGGCTCCGTCTGTTTCTGGATGGAAGGCTGTGCTCAGGGCCCTTTCAGTTCCTAAAATACCCAGGAAAGACTTCCAAAACCTCGATGTGAACTGAGAGCCCCTGTCACTTATGATCCGCTTGGGACACCCGTGCAGGCGGAACACGTGTTGCAGAAACAATTTGGCCAACTCGGGTGCCACCAGAATTGTCTATTCAACAGTTTCAGAGTTTTTGTAAACCCAAAATGACCAGCGAGCTTGGAGTCGTGTGCTTGGGCCAGCACCCTCCCCCGAAGTTCCTCCGGTACATAGTATTTGGAACCGTGAGTCCACAATCCCCCTGTTTGAGACAGTTCATCCCTATGAGACTGGAGCCAGGGGTCTGCATCTGCAGCTAGCCTCAATTCCTGGGACAGTTCGTGTGGTTGGCCACTAGGTGGGGGCTTTTCCTTCGCTGTGGCCCTTGTCTGCACCATCAAACCCAGTTGTTCTTTCATGAACACAGTTCCGACTTCCCCCAGGGCCGAATAGTTTGCATCGGGCATTCGAGATAGGGCATCTGCCATCCTGTTCTGGGTCCCCGGAAAGAACTTCAGCTTAAAATTGAAACGGTTAAAGAACTGTGCCCATCACAGTTGTTTTGCATTCAGCCTTTGAGGGGTACGTAAAGCTTGCAGATTCTTGTGATCAGTCCATACCTCAAATTGGGCCTCGGTTCCCTCCAAGAAATGCCTCCAATGGGATAGGGCAGCCTTCACTGCGAAGGCCTCCTTCTCCCACACCCGCCAATTCCGTTCTGTTTCCGTGAACTTTCTTGATAAATAAGCACACGGTCTTAGAGCACCCTCATCATCGGCCTGCAACAGTATTGCTCCATAGGCCGCCTCTGATGCATCACAATGAACCACGAAAGGTTTATCCCATTGGGCATGAACTAATATGGGTTGACTTGTGAACCTCCTTTTTAATTCCTCAAACGCCTCTTGGCACTCAGGCGTCCAGTTCAGTTTCTCACCCGGCGTCTTAGTCTTACGAGTCTCCCCCACTCCCTTAGTCTTTAGTAATTCTGTCAAAGGCAGAGACAGCTTGGCAAAGTCTTTGATGAACTGTCTATAGAAATTTGCAAAGCCTAGGAATCCCTGCAGGTGTCTTCGAGTCCTTGGAGGCTCCCACGCCAATACATCCTGCACCTTGGCGGGGTCCATAGCTATGCCTTTTGTGGAAATGCGGAACACCAAGTAGTCTAACTCCGTTTTGTGGAATTCACACTTGGAGAGTTTAGCATAAAGCTGATTCTCCTTTAATCTCCGCAAGACTTCTCGAGTCAGCCTAATGTGTTCAGACAGTGATTTACTGTACAAAAGAATGTCATCGAGATATATAATAACCCCCTTATATAGCATGTCACGAAAGGTCTCATTTATGAACTGCATGAACACCTTTGGACTTCCGCACAAGCCAAAAGGTAAAACTTTAAAATGGTACTGCCCAAGGTGACAATTAAAAGCCGTTTTCCAACAGTCTTCATCTTTGATTCGAATCCTATAAAAAGCCTCCCGCAAGTCCAGTTTGGTAAAGATGCGTGCCTCGCCCAATTGCGCCAACATCTCTGACATTAGGGGAAGCGGGTATTGGTTTGTGGTGGATATTGCGTTAAGACCTCTATAATCCACGACCAATCTTAGGCCGTCTGCTTTTGGCCTGAAAAATACTGACGCTGCCATGGGGGACTGAGATGGCTCGATGAAGCCTCTCTCTATATTTTTGTCAATAAATTCTCTGAGTGCCCTTTTCTCTGGTTCCGACATTGCATAGAGTTTTGGCTTAGGTAGTTTGGCATTGGGGTCTATTTCAATTGCACAGTCCGTCTTCCTATGAGGGGGCAACTGGTCACACTCCTTCTCACTGAACACCTCTATGAATTCATGGTAGACTCTGGGAACGCTTTCCAATGGTACCCCCTGTGACGTGGCTGCTATCGCCCCCTCTGGCTCCAGTACCTCTATGTCTTTCGGGGTACTCTCAAAATTGCAATTTCCATCCCAGAAAGTAAATGTCTCCCTTTTCCAGTCAATCTGAGGGTTTTGCCATCTCAGCCAAGGAACGCCCAAAATGACTGGCTGATGTGCCAACAATGTGCTGATTGTTGAAATCACAAATTGCAATGTCTCAGCATGAGAACCCATAGTCATTCTTAAAAACCCTGTTTTTTCTGTTACTGGGACTCCGTATGCCGGGGTTCCATCCAATTGTGCGAAGACTACTGGTGTCTTTAGTGGGTTTGGCTCCACCCCCAACCTGTTTGCTAGTTCGGGAGTAATTAGGCATCTCGTGCACCCACAGTCCAACATAGCATCTGCCTCTACCTGAATCCCTGTCTCTGGGTTCAACAGCCTCACTCTGACTCTCACAATGTCACAATTTACTCTTCTCAACTCACCCCCTTCGCCCTCTGGTGGTTCGATCTGTTTCCGGGTGTTCAAAACAGATCCCGGTCGTTTCCCGGTAACTCCAGGTCCTCCGCTTCCTCCATCTCTTCTGCCTGAAGCTGCCCTGGGGCTAAAGCCGTTTCCGTTGCCATGGCAGCTTTCCCTTTTGCTAGTTTGGAGTTCTGGTGGGGCAGCTTCTGGCTGTGAAGCCTCTCTCCTTTTGTCTCCACTCCTGTCCCTTTCGGACACTCTGCCGCTCGATGTCCCTCGCGCCCGCAAGCGAAGCAGGCCCCCCTCCCTGCTCTCCTCTCCCTGCTGGTCGACCTTCCGCGACGAGGGGAGAAGCGCCGTGTTGCTGCTGGCGGGGGTTTGATTCTGTTGCTCTCCCTTGGACGACGAGAGATTTGCTGTTGGTCCACCTCCACGCGCCCCGCTAGCAAAATCCAGTCCTCCAAGTCTCTTGGATTTCCTCTGTGTAAAGCCCACTCGAGCACCTCAGAGCGTAAACCAGCCCTGAAATATTCCAGTTTGGTGGTGTCGGACCAGTCCCTAATCTTCCCCGCTGTGGCTTTAAATTCCAGGGCGTATTCTGACACTGTCCTTCCTCCCTGGTATATCCTTTTGAGTTGGGCCTTCGCCCTCTCCTCTGCCAAAGGGTCTTCAAATCTCTCACGGAGGGCTCTTAGGAAATCCTCCAGGCAGGCTAGCTCCCGGGCACCAGTATCATACATCTGCATTAGCCAGTCTGCAGCTGCTTCTTTCAAGTTTGCCCCCACCGTGTGGATTTTTGCACTTTCTGAAGGGAATTGGTCCCCAAAATCCTCCATGAAGTGTCTTACGTTTGTAATGAAATAAGACAGCTGTTTGGGGTCCCCGTTGAACTTCACCCGAAATTCTCCCTTCCCAGGCATTTGGCTCCTTCCCGACAGGCCCGTGGGGAAAACTGATGTCCCCTGCTGAGGCATCTCATCCTCATAGTCCTATGGACCCTCCCCGGCAAAGGGACGGGGTTCAGTGCCTCTCCCGGGCAGCCCTCTCCTCTGCTCCCGTTGCTCGACTGTCGCCCTCCAGGACTCGTTTACCTGCCGCTGCATCAGATCCATCTGTCGAGAGAAAGTTTCAAACATTTTCTCCATCGCATCTAATCTCCTCTCCATCCTTCTCATCTCCGGGGCTCCCTCTCCGTCTCGCTGCCAATCGCCTCCCATCTGGATCTTCCGTCTCACCGTCACTCCCCTGCCTGTGGGTAACTGGGTGGAGGTCAGCGGCTTCCACGACGGGTCCGAGGGGTCTGTCCCCCCTTCGCTCAACGTGGGCGATGGGTTCCTTTCCTCTCTCAACTCCTCGGCCCCTCGAGGGTTCGCCTGTTCTTCTTCCAGGAAGAGGAATTCCTTCGTGGTTTCTCCTCCATCAGGGTTCATGCTCTCACCGGAGAGACCTTTCCTCACGGGATGAGCCGGAAAAAAAAGGGAGTAAAAGCTTAATGTCCATTCCTGGAAGGTGTAGGACCCAAGAAATAGGCTCACACCGCTGGTCGCAATGGAAAACTTTATTGAATCCGCCTTGCCAAGATGACTGCAAAAGCTTTTACTGACCCTCTTCTGCTTTTCCCTCAGTATATGGGGTTGTTGCCTCCCCCCTCCTCCTTCTCCATCCACACCTCCCTTTCCTTTTGTCCTTTCCCACGTTTGAAGACCAGACCCTGTCATAAATTAGCCTATCCCGCCAAATGGTCTCCTTCCTCTGTCCTCTTGTAGTCAGGTTGCGAAAAGACCAGCTTTGATGATGCTGTTCTTTGTTGCACCCTGACAGCCGGCCACATTACCTTGGAGGTGTCTATGGACAATGCCAGATCTTCGGCTTAGAAATGGAGATGAGCACAAACCCCCAGAGTTGGTCACGACTGGACTTAACGTCAGGGGAAAACCTTTACCTACCTAAACTTCCTAGCAGGTAGATTGGCGGATGCAGTCAGGATGGCAGCCAGCCAAAGATATCAGCTTTACCTGTAATGTTTAACTCTAAAATCTCTGCTTTTTTGGATAATATCAACAGACCACAGTGCCTTTATTTTCATTAGGTTCAATAAGAAGCCTATAGGCTGTGTGTAGACTGGGTGGAGAAGACAAGAAACAGAAGAGAGAGAAAGTGGGCTGCTTTGACAGTCTGTAATATATAAAGAAAAGCTGCAACATGGCCTCCAAGCCTAAACTTTTCAGGCATGCAGAAAGATTCTGCTCGTAAGAAAAATATCTAGGCAGTGTTAAAATAGATATATTTCCTATAATGATTGGAACAGATGCCTTTTATGACATTGATGGATATGTAATGGATGGTGTTAGATTTAAAATGTTCACAAATGTTAACCCCTTGGATGTCTATTCAGAGAAGTATCATTTCTTAGTAGAGATAATAGTATTTCTTAATAGAAGAATGAATAAACTATATTAGGTAACTTGGGAACATTCATCTCTGTGTTAACTATTAAAACACTTGCTCAGCAGTCAGAGAGATAGTGGGCAGATATACACAGACCCATTATATGGGGCCGATCCAGCATGCCCAATGGCAACTGCTGAGGTAGCACCGAACATGTTTCAACTCTGCTGGATGGCCACCCTAGGCACCCATTACTTATATAAGATTTAGTACTGAGTTCCTTGTGAACGTGCATTCTGCTACAGATGAGAGGCAGGCCCCTTTCGGCAATGCTCCTATCCTGAGATGGATGGCTTTCCATATCATCCTCCTTGTTGCACCTCCCCCCCCCTTCTCAAAAGATAACACAGGTCTCCAAACCAAATTATGAATTTATTGTGTATATTTTTGTTCCAATCCAAGTTTTACAATGCTGAAAATGCTGTTCTGTTAGTCCCCAATAGACCGTGTCTCCAGCAGCCCAGCCAGAACTTATGCATTCCAGAGAGGATTAACTAATCATTCATAAAAGAACAGAATCCCCAGAGGAGGTGGACAGGAAATGTGTAATTAAATCTATCCCAAATCTCCTAACAAAGGAGTTTTTTTTTCTACATCTTGGAAAAATACATGTCTGTTTTCTTTAGGAATATCATTTATGGTGTACACATGGTTATAATCTAGTTAGGACTAATACATATATGTTTTATATTACAAATAACTGAGATACAGTTGTGATGTGGAGATTCTAGATATGATCCAGTGCGCCTGGGAAATTTTAGATAAAAGATTTTGGTTTTGGCTAATGCAGGATAAGGCCGTGTTACCCCAAAGCAGCACTGTACTTCATTTGAACACCACAGGTTTGATTCACCTTTACACCAATCTAAGTGGTAAGTGTAGATGGGGACAGAGATTCAGTCTATGTGAAAGTGTAACATCTGACATGCGATTTATTGTAAATTAATGAATGAATGTTGCTTTACATGGAATGCAACAATATGTTTGGAGTGCTCTGTGTTTTCCTGGAGGGCCTTTGTACTCTCTTCCAACTCTATGATTCTATAATGAAATCCATGTGCCAAGACATTGGTATACCAATATTTTCTGCTGCAGAGACTGTAGTTTGTATATCTGTTTGTATATCTGTATATCTGTGCATACAATAGCCTAAAGGAATCTCTGAAGATGCCAGGCACAGATGCAGGCGAAACATCAGACGAAAATGCTACTGGACATGGCCCATACAACCCAAAAAACTCACAGCAACCCAGTGATTCTGGCCATGAAAGCCTTTGGCAATATCCTAAAAGATTACCAGAGTTCGCTGTGCTTCCCATATAAATATCCTGAGATTTCCATATACTTAAGTTGAGTGTTGATGTTACCTCTGCCTGTTTGGATTTTACCACTACCAGAGACTGGACATTCAGGTAGCCAGAAGGTGATAATGGGGCCTCAGATAGAATACAAATGAACTGACAAATGGCAAATCACTAGGGCTGTGCAAAATTATCATTAGTTGTTGTAAGTCAGATGACATTTGTTAAATTCATACTTATGTGATATCCAACACATAGGCACGGCCCACACCAAAACCTTAAGAATCAAAACTTACCCAATACTTTTTTCATTTGAATTTTGAAAACCTCAGAAGCCCCACAAGGTCATTTTCAGCACAAGCAAGCAAAGCAAAGCCAAAAAGGCTGTTATTCCTCTTTAAATTAATGGCCTCTCACCATTAGTAGAGGGAAGCAGCAGGGAGAAAGAGTTTGCTGGGAAAGAGTCTGTGAAAGCACAGAATTCTGGGAAACGTAGTTTGGGAATGCGAGGAGCCCTATGTCAGATAATTCAAAAGACCCTGCCCTAATCTATATTTCCCAGAATTCTGTTCAGCATCAGAAAGCTCCAATCAGGATAGAGGAGAGATCTGTCTCTTGGTAGCAGCAGCCAGCCAGAGTTCCAATAAATGGTTGAATCTGCAAAGAAGACTGACTGATTCTTCTAGTATGTTAATCTCTGTGCTGGGCTGAAAAGTAATCCCTAAATGGATGGCCCTTGAGGGTCCCTCCCAACTCAATAGGGGAAGCATATTAATTAGCTTAGAGGCTGATACTTGCAGTAAGTAAATCTCTGTGCTGAAATCCTGAAAATGAAGTTCTTTTGGTTAATATGAGAGACATTCAATGAGATAGCTGTTGTGGTTTTTTTATATATAAAAAACATTTTTATCAAAACATTTTTTAAAATCCCTAAAATCGGTAGATGCATGAATATTTCTGAAACTTGAGGGGAATGATCCCCTGTAACCTTGTGTAATTGTATAGAAAATTCAAGGAAATACCGCTTGTAGTTTTTCTTTTAAAAAATGTTTTTTATTCCCCAATAACTGAAACATTCGGCAAC
Source organism: Anolis carolinensis (assembly GCF_035594765.1). Classification (NCBI taxonomy): domain Eukaryota; kingdom Metazoa; phylum Chordata; class Lepidosauria; order Squamata; family Anolidae; genus Anolis; species Anolis carolinensis. The sequence goes on from NC_085843.1 coordinate 148,773,947, forward strand.
TTGATGGGCTAACAGTAGTAAATGTGTTCTGCAGTTGTAGCAGATTTTACCCCAATAGCTGTAAAATGAAGGAGAAAGGAGCCCCCTCACTTGTGTAACTACTACAGTAGAGTCTCACTTATTCAACACTCGCTTATCCAAGTTTCTGGATTATCCAAGGCATTTTGGTAGTCAATGTTTTCAATACATCGTGATATTTTGGTGCTAAATTCGTAAATACAGTAATTACTACTTAGCATTACTGCATATTGAACTACTTTTTCTGTCAAATTTGTTGTATAACAAGATGTTTTGGTGCTTAATTTGTAAAATCATAACCTAATTTGATGTTTATTAGGCTTTTCCTTAATTCCTCCTTATTATCCAACATATTCGCTTATCCAACGTTTTGCTGGCCCATTTATGTTGGATAAGTGAGACTCTACTGTATAACAAAAAGTAATGAAAATTCATTGCTCTCATTATAGTAACAAATTTTTCACTAATGATACTTTAGAAACACTTTAGAAATGAAACATCTCCTCCCCCTAATTTTGTAATGAGTTTTTAACATTTGTTCATCAAACACACAGCCCTACAAATCACCATCAGTCCTTCAGTCTAAAGAGAGAAATATGGGGAACTACGACTGTTTCAAAATAGTTTGTCCAGTACATAGTAATAATATAAGTAGTCTGTGTATGGTTTAATCGCATTGAGCTTGCAACAACTTGTTCCATAAAAATGCCAGAGCATCATCCTACATCACAGGTAGGCACGTGCAGTGGCCACAGGACATTTTTTCTAATCCTTCAGGATGCCTCTTCCTCAATTAAAACTATTGAAAATTAATGTTTAGTTTTGAGGAATAGATACTTCTTGATTTTAAACAATGTGGAAGGGCTCTACAGCCTTTATAAAGGTAAGTTGCTGGCTTTGGAAACTCCCAGGGGAAACCATTCCCTTTCTTGTTTTAAGCTAGAAAAATGGCAGTTGTGAGTCTAAAAATTCCATAACATCCTGGAATGTGTAATTCCAGAAGTCACAAGAGCTCTGTATCAGGCAATTCTTCATAAAACCACAAATTTCACTATTCTATAGGATGGAATCAAGTGAATAAAATATTATTAAACTGCTATGATAAAGAGACACTGGTGGTCTTCATTAACCCTATTGAAGTTTGGAGGCCCAATTTGCCTCTTTTGGTATTGCCATCTGCAAAGATGGGAAATTATGGTATATAAATAGCTTTTGGTGTTGCATTGGGCTGAAGGCAATATGTTCTTTATCCTGGCTTAATGGATCACAAAATCCCAACTGAGTGCATTTTCACTCTACTATGGTTAATTAGATAGATGATTCTCCTTAGTGTAAGGACTTTGTGTGAATTACACTCTCTCTAGTAAAAGACTTCAATGAAATAAATTATTCTTTGTAGTTCATTGTAAGGAGACTGTTTCAAGTTAATTCAAGAAACCAAACCCACTGTCTAATGTTTACTTAAATCAATGGGAGCTTTCAAAAAAAACTTTCAATATTCATCTTATGGAGCAAGATATTTGCAGCAATGTTTCTAGTGCTGCTATATTCTTTAAACTGCTTTCAGAAAGAAAGCTATAATTGATTTTAGTAGCTTGCTGAAGCCAACTCACACTTATATAACTGGAGCAATTAAAGCAAGCATCCTGCTCATTAGCAAAAGTTATGTGCTTGGAAATACAGTTATACAAACTGTAGTAAATAATGCAGTTTAGTTAAATGTTAAAACTCTGATAACAGGCAAAAGCAGTTAGTAAAATAATCTGGCAAAGGGCAAAGACATATGAAAAAATTGCAGTTAAGCTATGGAAATGAGAGAGGAGAATGGAATCTTCAAGTTGACATGAACTATTAGAAGACAGCACACATCCAAGTACTTTTTGATCAATATTTTCCCTATTCATTTACATTCATTTGTTTCAAACATGATATTAATCCTTACTCCATGTTAAATGAAGTTTAATATATCTGTAGATGCCAAATATTAGAACCAATTGTTGGGGACCTCAATACAAAAGCTGTATAAATGCAATCTAGGATTTCATGAGATAGCTTTAGGGCTGTATTTCCATGTGCTGCAGAAACAGAGCTTGATGGGAGTCCCACCAAGGGCATTTCTAGTGGGACTCCGTTGGGCTCCATTTCCACAGTGTCTGGGGTCCTCTCAATACAAAATCTGTATAAATACAATCTAGGACCACATCACAGCTTTAGGGCTCCATTTCAATGTACTGTGAAAATGGAGCCCCATGAGAGTACCACAAAGGTCATCACACGACATAAGTTTCCTCAGCACATGGAAACAGAGCCAGAAGTCCATCTTTAGGAGTCTGGTGTTACCGGGCTCCAAACCTGAGAAAGTGGGGGGAAAGCAGTTAGAAGATGGGGAAGGGATGTGGGATGGCTGACAAGGAAAGATGGAATGGTGTAAGGTAATCCCTTGGCTTTCCCCTGCTTCCCCCCACCCACCCACCTATCTGATGAGGTCCCTAAACATCACAATCAGTAACATTTTGTGTGGAATGTAATCACAATAATAATAAATCTGCATACAAATATCTATTACTGAAGCAGCAGCATCCAGCAGCAGTAAAATCTAGCCTACAACAATTTGCACAAGCTAAAGTTTTTGAACATTTTTTTGTGTCAATGGCTTTCATTCAAATAAATGGGATTTCTAAGGATTCAGAAGACGCTGTCAAAGACTTGGATCCTTTCTCCAAGTTGTACTTGCTAGCATCCCTGTGGTGAGCTTCTCAGCCACCTGCTGCATTGTTTAGAACAATTCACTGTAGACGTGGGGGGCTGCCATGCTGTGTGTTTCTCTATCTGCTTGCTGGAGGAAGAAATTCATGGTGTGATGGCCAAACTCACACAGGAAGTTGCTCAGTCAGGGATGGGAAGCCAGCCAAAGGCTTGCCAATTGCTGTGGTGAGCTGATGGAGTGATGAGTGTAATGGTATATACAGCTGTTTATAATAGGCAAAAAGTAAGCAGGAGAAAATGAAGCATTATAGGCAGAGGAGGCGAAGGAAAGGAAATGAATAAATGAAATGTCTGGTTATATTTTGCTTCCAGGGCAGAAACATAGTTTGTATTTGCTTTTATTTGAATTTGTCTTTCCTCACAATATTTTATAATACATCAAAAGGATGTTATCAGTGAGTTTCAGCTTTCTGTACTGAAAATACAACTGGTAGTAATATTATAGTATGTACACTAGCCAGTCAGAATTGTTGTGGACTAACACACTTAAATGAACAAAAATGTGTAATAGGATTTGAGGAGGACTGAGGTGACAGGGATGGAATCCTTTTGAAATATCCCACCGGTGCCTCCAATTGAGGAGAGCCCAATTTGTGGTACTCAACTCAGGCAGGGGAAATCTTTTTTTAAAATCCCACTGCTGCCTCCAATTGAGGAGATGTGCGCGCGTATGAGAGGGAGGGATGGAGGATGTGTGAATGTATGACAGGGATGATTTAGTGGATAAGGAAGGATAACGGAACTGATTGGGTTTAAATGAGTAAAGATGGTAACTTAAATAGAAAAGTACGGTAACTTATATAGATAGGTACGGTAACTGCCACCAACGTGAGGTAACAGGCTTACAGAGAGGCAAGGAGACTTATCTTTATGAACAATAACAAAATTCAAGTTTATTTTTGGTACATAAGCGTATGGTTTCAATCAGTAAACGTTCCGGATCTTAAGTTACAATGTAGTCTTTCTTGAATGGATATTTCTTAAATAACTTCTCTTCAACACAGTATACTAAACTCCCCCGGTCAGCTTATATTCCCAGCCTTTCCCCTGAGTGACCATAAGCTGCCGTCCTTAGCTGATTTCCACAGCTCCTAATCTTTCCAAAACCTAACCGCAACTCTTCTTCTCAAACCCCTAACAGCCACACCACTTAAAACCCTCACAGCAACTGAACTTTTAAAAGGGAATATCCTCCAACTGTCATCTTAGCCACGCCCCTTTTCTCCCAAGGGAAGCTGTGTTACCATGGCAACCTACCAAATGCTGCTTCCCGCTAGTTTCCATGTTAGGCTTTTCCTTGCTAATATATAACCCTTTTTTTCTTTTAACAAACAAATAAATAAAATCATATCAATAATCTCTGTTTAACACACAACTTCTCTACAGGATTCAAGGGGGGAAAGTCTATTTTGTTCAAAGGACAGAGATAGCTTGGTGTTTTGTATTTTGGTATATTATAAATTCCTAACACTTCAGTCTTAACTATAATAATAGAAAGATACTTAAAAGGTCTAAGGAGACAAAAAGTACAATAGCAGCAGAACCAATACAGTGAAAAAGAAGACTAGAATTTTAAATTGGATTTGAATTTCATTGTAACTTGAAAAAGAGTGGAAATTATTTTTGGCATAGTACAAGAGGCAACAAATGTGCTTTGCTGGCAGAAATGTCCCACTGCTCTCTTCGCTCAGCCTCAGAAATAAGAACTGTACAAAATATTCAGAAGTTTCTTTAAGATTTTTTTTCAGGGGAACTACTGATTTTTTCATCAGGGTCTGATTTTTTTTAGGGTCTGTCCCCTAAAAAGAAACAGGAGGAGGAGGAAAAGGTTATGCCTTTCCTTACAGTAAGCAGAAGTCTATATATGTGGAGGAGAATATGGACTTAAATTGTATGGAAGGAAGAAAGGGCAAGCAAGAAATAGGCTTGGTAGAATGGGTGAACTATTGATGTTCCAGAAATCTATTTGGTTATTTTCTTTTCTTTAAATATCAAATGGAGGTTGAGTAGGAAGAATGGGATTCAAATGTCCCTCTTTGTTCTGACCAGCTTTTCAATGTAACAATTGTTTGCTTTTCTCACTCCCTTACAATTACATGTTCCAATATTCTCACTTAAAATGCACCGATTCTCAGGGCCCTTCCAAACAGGCCCAAAACGTGGGACCTCTCATGGGTTTCCCTGAGATATTCAAATGTAAACCTGAATTAATCCAGAAAACTGGGATTTCTCAATTTACTCCAGATTAATTTGACATCTGGAATAATCCAGACCTTAAAGATCCAGGTCTTGATCTTTCCAGGTATGGGCCTTGTTGTGAATGAGCCTTCTGGGGTCAATGATACTACTGACAGTAGCAGGAAGAGAAGAAAGACTCCTCGGGAGCAAGACTCATTTGAGGAGTTACAGAGAAAGAAGCTTAAAGAGATATTTGAGGAATCAACAGATGAGGATTCATTTGAGGGTTTTGAAGGGGATGAGGGGCTTGAAATGGATGTTGGGGATGTGGCACGGGCTGAAGAGGATGGCATGGAGTGGACACGTGCTCCAGAGGATTGTGATGGGGAGACTGGGCTCACTGGTAATGGGGACGCTGAGGAAACGTGGGGTCCTTCAGGATCGGACCCAAGGTGGTCTAACTGGAGGAGTGGGGATAGTTGCACAGCTGAGGGTAGGTCTGGGCGTCGGCAGGGTGGTTTCAGCTCGGATGAGGAATGGGAACAACCTGTGGGAAGGGCGGTGCCCAGCTCGAGTTCTGAAGACGAGTTGTAAATAAATTGTGGGCATTTGGCTATTGGGCCCTTGCGTGTGGCAAGGTGGTTGTTGGGCGCCATTGGGTTTTGTGTTCGTGTACCTGAAGACTGGCTTGAGACTGTGCAACCGACGTAAGTTTATTCTGGGTTACTTCTACAATGGGGGTTGGAACTGTGTGGGTTTTCTTTAGACTGCGTTGTGATTACTGTCTGCATTACTTCGCCTCCATTGTTTTGGCTACTAGTGTCAACCCATTGACGAGGACTTTGCTGTGATGACTTCTCATCTTGGACCTTGAACTGGACATTGTTTTGGCATTATTCTTCGCTCCCTATTCTGGCTTGGCTTCGTTCTCAATCTTGTAACTACTCTCTGTTACCGACTGCTGGCTTCGTTCCTGACCCTGAAGTAACGCTCCGCTCCCAATTCCAGCTTGACTCCTGGTTCTGCAGTTACTCTCCGTTACCGACCGTTGGCTTCGTTCCTGACCCTGAAGTAACGCTCCGCTCCTAATTCCGGCTTGACTCCTGGTTCTGCAGTTACGCTCTGTCACAAGTCATTGGCTTGGCTTCTGACCCTGCAGTAACTCTTTGCTCTTCGTTGCTTGTTTCTGGCATCAGGTTGTTTGCACTGCTTCCGGTGGCAAAGTTCGGCCCGGTTTGGGACGCTATTTGTTTTGAACTTTTAAACTCTGTTTTGTAACCCAGTTGGGATTCTGTTTATTTTGGTTCCTTGGGAATTCGGCCCATAGTTTGTTTTGACTTCTCCATTTTGTCCTGCAAATTTGAGCTGAATTTAAGCAGTTTTGTTTTAATCTGGATTATATCTCTGGATAATCCGGATTATTCTCCAGTTTGGTTTTTTGGAGTTTTTTCAGTTTAAATGTCTTTTTCACACTGAAGTTTAAGTGGCGCAAGCTCCTGTGTTTGTTTTAAGAGGGGGGGGGGAGAGAGAGAGAGCTTATGCCAGAGGGGCCTGAGCATTCAGTCAGGCACATCACCTAAATATTTGATGTAAATGGGGGTGTGGAGGCTGATTCCATGCCCTACCAGATCAACGTCTGGTTAACCCAGAAGCTACCCCTCAGGGTGTGGCTGTGGTGTGGGTGTTTCTGGATTAAGTGACCAGGCTTTCAGGGCAGTGAAAACCAGAGGGAGAGGGGGTACTGAATCTCAATCAGATCCTTCCACAGGAAACCTTTTTTTTTGGGGGGGGGGGTGGTAAAGGAGATTTTATTTCTAGAAAAATTAAGAATTTCCTAAAAATCAGTGGACTTAATGGATGACCCAAATGTTCTGAAACTTGGTGGACTTACAGTGGTTAATGCGTACTCCAGGTTTGGCCATTTTCATCCTGATAGCACTAAAAATAACAGAAAGGGGAGCTTCTGAAGTTTCCCCATTGCCACCATTGGACCTGATGTTTCTGGAGCAAAAACTGATCTTCCAGCTGCTGGATTAATTAATTACATTTTACCCTCCCAAATTCAGGCAGCTCCTGAAAAAGCAGAATGGAGGCAGAAAAAAATGGACACTGAAAATGGCTTGGGGTTTACCCAAATTGCACACCCCTACTTTTGACATCTTGAGAAAGGCAGTGCATTGGGAGAGAGAGCTTGGGAAAGTTCAGGAAAAGGTTTAGATTGATACATATATAACAGAGTGAACTGAGCATGGCAATCCAGATTTAGCATTGTTTCTGTTTTAAGTTGAAGTCTTGGACACGCTTTATTTTTTTGTTAATGGAATTGCTGTAATCCAACTGGATTACAAAGATAACTCCTGGATTAGACCAAGGAGTTCTTTTCTAAGAATCTCTTCCCTGCAAGTCTTCTGTAAATAGGACATGAATGAAATAATACCTTTTCAGTTATGCTTCCTTGCAACTGATATTCAGTGTTGTTGCCAATGAACCAGAAGGTTTCACACAACATTCAAAATGTGAGTTAACTCAAGCCTTCTGTGCCTACTTTTGAGTAGAGCTGTAGCAGTTGTAGTAAGACAAAGCTACAGTTCTCAAGACAGGATGCTGAATGGGCATCCTAGGAGCTGTAGTCTTAAAAGTAACTTTTCAATATGATCATTTTCATTCAATATGTAAACATATTTAAATTAATTTATTATCAGGTTCATAATTATCTGATTTGTACAATATATAGATGGCTATAACTGAAAAATGTTGGATAACTGGTTTCATTCTTAAAGCTGAACTTAAGCAATATTTAATAATACCCAGTGTTTCAGATTAGTTTTATTTCCCTATCCAATATCACCATCAAGTGGTTAAAAGAATTCAAACACAAAACAAAAACTACTTCAATTTCAAGCTCTATCCAACAGTGCTCGTTACTTTGTCCTGTTGAATTCCTGTTGATTTTGCTGTTGTGTAGAAAGCACAAAGATTTTTTTATGAATGAAAAAGGTGGTGACATTTCTGGAATTCCTTTTTATTTGAACTATAATTTTATGCACATGTATGTGAGAATTAATTTCCACTGAACACATTAAAATCAGATTTCAATTATCTCAACAGCAGTTTCCACACATCCTCCTCACCCTCTTTCTTGGCTTTAAAGGATCAAATAAAGCCTTCTTGCCAAACTTGGAGGTTTCTATGGGCTCCATGTTGCATCTAAATGAGACGCAGAGCTCTGGAAGGGGAATTCCTCCCTCTCTTCTCCAAAATTCTTTTAAGTCATTTAGATGCAAATGGAGCCCTTAAAAGGCTCTTGGTTTGGTAAAGAGCCATTGTTTAACCCCTTTACAGCCAGGAAAGAGGATGCGGGAGGCATAAATGACATAACCCCCTGCCCTGTGCCAGCAGTGGTTCAGCACATGAGGGAATGTGGCGAGGCTTTGGCCCCTTGTGTGGGCACTAAATGCGCAGGGTACCAATGTTTAAAACTCTGGTTCCCTGCACATTTTCTTCTGTATAGAAGGGCCCAAAGTATGCAAACTATTTACTTACAAGGCAAGTAGGTATCAGGGTTATCTTGTATTCTCTCTTTTATTAAATAATTCACAACTTGTTTACAGAGGGGAAGCCCATCAACAGTAATATGTCCAGGTTAAGAATTTTGCTAGAAATGATGACAAAATGCTGAATAGGGGAGGAAAAGTGGCTTATTTTTCTGAAAGCACATCTGATAATACATGTGGCCTTCATTTAGATATTCTAATAGAAGAAGAATTAAGCAGTGATTCTGGAGATCCGAATACATATTAAATGCCACTTTCATTTAGATCTCTGAAAATATACACATTATACAACTCTGCTTAAACTTTTGGGGTCTTGACAATTAGTAAAAACTCCTCATGATTAATTATTATACAATTCATATAGAACAAAAACACTTAAAATCTACTTTAAAACACATTTCAATATTCATAATAAAAAATACGATCAAGGAACCTCTCAAAGCCCCTTCAACCACAACAGTGACTATCCACACTATATTATATTGCAGAATTCTTGTTGGAAGAAAAAGCTTTTTCACTGTTGGTGAAAAATAACAAAAAGGAGCATGTGCGGTGTTTTTTAAGCATGGCTTTATGTTAGCACACGTAGAGTTTAAGTATTATACCTTTTATGCTGCAGTTGTATTGTACAGAGCAGAAGGTGGACAAAATTATTATCAAAAAAATTTTTTGTCTGTTTCTTATCATATACAGATTCCCATACATATCCACAGACTGCCTATGTTTGGTGTACTATATAAAGGGGGCAAGCAAAGCTTCACACCTCCATTTCATAATTTTGAGATTTGTATTAAACATTAATATGAATGTCCGCATTACTAACCAGAAAGGAACCCTCCAAAGCATTTATGAATGAAAACAGCAACCTCCAAAACTTTCAGAGAGAGTAATAAAGATTTGTTGTTTTAGAGCCAGGCTGATGCTACTAGTAGGGGCATCCACTTCCTGAGGCAAGTGAGGGGCCTTGCTGCTACCACTTCCTCTTCAATCAGTGGTTTATCTCAGAGCTAAGGTTTCCGTCTGTGGTAAAAATGGGTGTGGCAGAAATAGTGAGCATGAATGGCTGGGGCTATGAGGGGGAATTATGCTTGGTGGGAGGAAGGAGGGAGGATACCCCTTCCTCCTCACTGTCAGCCTCTCTCTGTCTTACCCCAAACTTATATTTTCCAAATTTCCAATCCCTCCCCAAACTTTACATCCCTTTCCTTCCTCTCAGTTCTCTTAAAACTACAGCCCCATTCTTCTGGTGCACGCAGAATTCTGGAAAATGTAGTTTGGGGCTAGTCACGTTAAAGTCCCAGTGTAGGTTAATCACATGTGCTTAAATTGAAAACATTCTTAAAACTGAGTGGATAGACTGATTGTTCTGAAACTTGGGAGGCTTGCTTCTCTGTCAATGTTCTGAAACTTGGGAGGCTTGCTTCTCTGTCAATGTTGTCTCACTGTGCCACAATTTGAAGGGATACCTCTTGTATTTTTTTAAAAAATTAATTGATTTTTTTAAAAAATCCTAGAAATTAGTAGATGAATAAATTAATCTGAAACCTTGCAAGATTGATGCCCTGTTTATATTGTCTCATTGTGCAGAAATTTTGTAGTTTTTAAATTATTTTAAACACTTTTTAAAGTTTTTAAAAATCAGTAGATGACAAAAACATTCTGAAATTTGGCAGGCTTAAAGTTACAAATAACAAATGTGCCAAGTTTCATTCTGATAGCCATAAAATGATAGCGAAACAAGCCTGGCAATTTTCCCCATTGCCACTAATGGAATGAATTTTAATGAAGCAATGATGAAACCTCAGAGATCCGAATTATGAATTGAAACGAGACCCTTCCAAATCTTTAATAATTGAAACAAGGGCCATCCGAATCTCTGAAATGAATTACTAATCTGATTTCAGCCATTTCTAATAGGATCAAAAGGAAAACTGTACTGAGAATTGGGAACTCATGCATCAGCTTCATCAGTTAACTCCTGAAAAAATGCCTCTTTCCCAGGCCTGCTGTTATAAATCTTATGTTGATATGACACTGGTTCTCATTCCCAATAAGGTCAGATTTTGATATGTAGCATTTACTTTAATTGTATATAGACTGGATTGCTTTCTTAAATCAAGATTCAATTGCTAGATTATGTTATCTATACTATAATGTAAAGATTGATCGAATCTTTATAATGATATCTTCCGTGCTATAATTTAAAGTATGCTTCATGCTCTCTATACTGTAATTTAAACTGATAGAAAATTATGAATGTGAAATCAACCCTAGAGCCCTTTCGACCACCTTCAGCTATCATTCTGCTGGCCAATGAGTGAAAAGGAGCAGTCAGCAAAGCACAGCTACATTGTATCTTATGTATTACATCTCATTTATCTTATGCAGATTATAAGTCTGAGGGCAAATTAACATTGTGTAAGCTGCTCTGAGTGCCTTGGCTGAAGAGCCGGCTTAAAATTCTCTAAATAAATACTAATAAATAAGCATCATTAGCGTTTAAGGTACACATGTAACCTATTACCAAGAATGATGCAAAGCATGAAACAGGAACACAGAATAACAGAAAATGGGAAGTAAACATCATGAGGATGGTATGGGTGTATGTTAGAGGTACCTGGTGATGTGCAAGAACCTGATTTCGCCAGCATTGTCACTTCACCAAGCTGAATTTAGTTTGTTCCAGTTCTACAATTGACAGTAAAATTCATTTGTTTTTAGTGTGCCTAAGAATCTGGATATGTCAAAATATCCATAATGTTGTCCAAGCTTTCAAATTCATTTGTATTGTGTGAGCACATATTGAAATGTATAAAAACCATTATACACCCCCCTCCCCTAATTCCTGCACAAACTTCAGAAAAGTATGTATATGGGTTGTCTATGCTTAAAAAACTGTAACTTAATTTTGGGGGGAAATAATTTTTTTAGATTGTTCAATCCTACATGGAATAGCGGCTAGCCATTTTGAAAGTACTGCAAAAGCAAACAAAGCTCTTTTGTTCCTGTAAGCACCTTGCCAATATCACCAACAGTACATTGCTGTCACAGATTCAATTTGTTTGGTGCATTTAGAAATTTGTAACTTCCCCTCAAGTTAAAAACCTTCTTCAGTAATAGAAACAAGGATTTGACATGAACAGCTGGGGAACGAAGTTTTCGAGAATCAGTCAAAAGCTTTTGAGATATAGATATTTCTGTCACTTTAACCTTTCACAAAACAAGTTTTCATTTGTAGTGAAAGTCAAGCTGCTCCTTGGGGTGCACAGATGGGTCTGTAAACCATATGGCATGAAACCTCTTTGCTGTATGAGATTGACATGAAAACAGTGAGCCTTCATTTCAAAAAGAGAAGTATTGTGAATAAGATCACTTTTTCCAGTGTTCTGCTGAGAAAATTCTGTTGTGTCTGAAACTCGCATTGAAACCAGAATTAGATTACAATTGATGATATTTCCTTAGGCAGCTTGTCCACAGAATGGAAGCAAATTAAAGTATTCAGGATGTTTTGAATTGCATTGAATACAAGCAGCTGACTTTCAGTTCATGAATGAATAAGCAGTAATCACCATCTGGGTGATAATAATCACTTCTTCATGTGTTCATCTTCTATTTCTCCTCATACATCATTATTATCTTGTCCTAGAAGAGCGGAGGTTGAAGGTTAATCCTCCAATTCAGATTTTTAATGATTCAATTACATAGCTGGATGTTTGCAACATTAGAAAGGCAACAAAACCATGATGGCTATAGAGAAGCAAGCTATGTTGCTTTGGTAAAGGACACTTAAAACTTTTAAAGCACCCAGGACCCTGCTATTTTTTTCTTTCTTGATTGATTTGGCTTCCAGGTCACTGTTAATTTGTTAAAAGAATATCAAAGGGTTACTATTTAAGAAGCATTATCCAGATTAAGAGACATCATCTGAGAATCATGAATCTATGAAGTCTTTTCCCACTGAAAACCCCTATGCTATTGGAAACTTATCTCTTTTTTCTAGCTTGGCAATGTTTGCTGCATTCAAAACCATTCCTCTCTAGTACAGAATAAGTCAAGGAGAGCCAGAACATTGCCCAAGAGTCCGGCTTCTTCTCCTTCACCACACAATGTAGGTGAGGTAGTTCTAGCTATAAAAATATCAACTTCTTTCTCCTAGGGAGGGCCTTGAGGAGTTGGTCTACAATTAGATAAACATTATGAGCTGTTTTAGGTTCTTGGGATCCCAGTCGGCAAGGTTGTATTCCTGGACTAGAGATTCCACTCCCTAGATCTAGGCCCAATCTACACTGCCATATAAAGCAATTTCATTGCATTGAACTTCATTATATGGCAGTGTAGATTTGTATAACCTAGTTCAATGCAGTTTAACTGCATTCTGAAACTGCATTATATGGCAGTGTAGATGGGGCTGTATAGTTTGTCATCTCATTCATCCAACACTGATCAATCATTCCAAGGGCCCTTCCAGACAGGCCCTATATCCCAAGATATGAACTCAGGTTTTCTGTTTCAAACTGGATTATATAAGTCCACATTGCCAGATAATCTGGGGTAAACAGAAAATCTGTGTGATGTCTCATGGGCCTTGTAGTCCCCTTCCTAGTATTATTGTGGCAGACGAAGAGGAAAACTTGGGTTTCCCACCGTTTCAGCCAGAATTGGAGCCCCTGCACCTGCAAGATGTTTGCCCACAAGAAGTCAGCCAAACAAGCCTTGAGCAGAAATCTCCCCCGTTCTCTCACCGGGATAATTATAATCGAGATAGAGGCGCTAGGGAGGCGAAGCGCCAGAATCGCTGCCAGACAATTAGCTGATTAAGCCTGTTTCCCTTGGGAAATCTTAAGGAGTCATGCATCTGGACACAGTATGGGTTTCGCTTCTTGTTCCCCAGGGAAAGTGTTCCTTGGCGGGAAAACAAGATCCTATATAGGTGTTTACCCGCAAGGAAATCCTTGCGGAGTCAATTCGTCAGCTTCAGGAGTGAGATCGTGTGTGGACTACGCTACTCCAGTTCCTTGTTTCCAGGACCTTGCCACGGACCTTGTTCTAGTTCCAAGCCTGCCTTGTCCCCGGATCTCGCCACGGACCTCGTTCTTGCTTCTTGCCTCTTGTTGCCACGTATCAAGTCTTGTTTGCCAAGAATCTAGTTTGCTTCCAGCCTTGTTGTCAAGCTCCATTGGACTAAAGGACCCTGTCATTTCCCCACACTTTGCTTGGCAAAGTGTGTGTTTCGGTTATTGGATTATAACTTTGGACTCTAATATCACATATTGGACATTGTTTTCCTGGACTATATTTGACCTTTCCTGAAAGGTCTACTTCTGAACTATATTCTTCACTTGTTTTTATTGATTTTATATATTCCTTTAATAAAGATATTAGATAGAATCTGGCCTCTGCGCATGGTTATTGGTGCTCTGTAGCCTGGGTCCTGACAGTTTGACTCCGCCACCCTAAGCACCAATTAACCTTAGGCCAGGATGTCTACAGGAACCGGGGCGGAAGCCCAACCACTCAGCTACACCATTTCCAAGGATGAATTAGACAGAATCCGTGATACACTCCATACGCAGGAGGGAGAAATACGGGGCTTGAAGGAACGCGGAGCCTGTCTCCCTGCCCTAGTGCTACCAACCAAGTTTTCTGGAGAAGCCTCCAAGGTTCATGTTTTCCGTCGCCAATGCCAGGCGTACATAGAAGCCCGTCAAGCCGAGTTTCCCCAAGAAGATGTCAAGGTGGTGTGGATTTACAGTCTCCTAGAAGGGCCAGCGGCCAATTGGGCGACGGCGCTATTTGATGCGGGCTCCATGCACCTAAGTTCCGCGCAAAACTTCCTGAATCACCTTAAGGCGACATGGGGGATCGAGGACAATGTAGAGGCGGCCGGCCACAAACTCCGGGGCCTTTTCCAAGGGGACAGGCCGTTGTCCCAGTACATAGCCGAGTTCCGAGTGCTGGCCCAAAACACTGGTTGGAATGATATAGCCCTCAGAGGACAGTTTCGTGAGGGTCTCAACATCGAGATGCAGGAAGAAATCTCCAAGGTGGAGCCTCCAAACTCTCTTGAGAGACTTATCGACCAATGTTTACGAGCCGAAGTCCTGCTTGCCAACAAAAAACAGTGGCTCCGAGGCCAGAGTGGAAGAGCAGGAGTAAAACCTCCCGCTCCCGCCAGTATTCAGCCACGTCCAGTGTGGAGACCCCCACCACCAGCCCAATACCCCAGAGGAAGCGTGGAGGAGCCGATGCAGTTGGGCAATGTGCGTCCCAGATTAGATGTTGCCGAGAAGGCCCGCCGCCAACGTTTAAACCTTTGTTGGTACTGCGGGAACGGGGGCCACTTCGCCAGAGAATGTCCAGCCAAGAGAAAGCCCGCCGCTCGCTTGGCGGCGGCATCCTCCGCGGAGACGGAGACGGCCGAGGCGGCTGGCGCAAAGCCGGCGGGGGAAGCCAGCGACCGGGCGTAGAGAGGCTCGCCAGCCCGGTCAAGAACCTCACTCAAGAGCCGCAAACCGGGGTCCTATTTCTCCTAGTGGTCACGTTGTGGTCAGCGAAAAAAGGACCCGTCATGATCCATGCCATGATAGACTCAGGAGCAACAAACAATTTCATCGATAGGGAGTATGCCGACTCTCTGGGATTACAATATCACGATTTCAAGAACGCCCGGGTGGTGCAGGCTATCGATGGCCGTCCTCTAAAGATGGGTCCAGTAAGTCAATGGACTGAACCCACCAGGATGTGGATAAGGGAACACCTGGAAGAGATTTCCTTCTTTGTTACCGAGGTGCCCCACTTCCCTGTGATTTTGGGAATTCCATGGCTGACGCTCCACGACCCAAACATCTCCTGGACCAACAGAGAACTACAGTTTGCTTCAAAATATTGCCAAAACCATTGTCTAGTAGCCAAGGTCTGCCATGCCACAGACGCTGAGCCCATCATCACCTTACCCAAGAAATATTCAGACTTTTGGGATGTTTTCAATGAAAAGGAAGCCGAGAAACTACCCCCACATAGACCATATGACTGTGCCATTGACTTAGTGGAGGGGGCCCCGATCCCGCGAGGACACCTCTACTCCCTGACGGAACCAGAGCAAGAAGCTCTCAGGGAGTTCATAGAGTCAAATCTTCGCAAGGGATTCATCAGACCCTCTCAATCCCCAGCTGCCTCCCCGGTGATGTTTGTGAAAAAGAAGTCAGGGGACCTACGCTTGGTTGTGGACTATAGAGCATTGAACAATATCACGAAGCGGAACCGCTATCCCCGGCCTTTGATCTCGGACCTATTAGACCGGCTTCGAGGGGCCAAGGTTTACACCAAGCTGGATCTTCGGGGGGCTTACAATCTAGTTCACATCAGGGAGGGGGACGAGTGGAAAACCGCCTTCCAGACTAAATTCGGATTATTCGAGTCCCTAGTCATGAATTACGGTTTATCCGGAGCTCCCACAACATTCCAGCACTTTGTCAATGATATTTTCCAGGATTATCTAGATCGGTTCTTGATCATATACTTGGACGATTTTTTGGTGTTTTCTAGATCACAATCGGAGCATGAGAAACACGTCAGAATGGTGTTACAACGATTGCGGGATCATGGACTATATGCCAAGTTGGAAAAATGCGCTTTTGATCTACAAGAGGTAGATTTCCTGGGATACCGTGTCTCGCCACTAGGGCTCTCCATGGACCCGGCAAAGGTTTCAGCAGTATTGGAATGGCAGGCGCCAACCAACAAGAAAGAAGTGCAATGTTTCTTGGGGTTCGCGAACTACTACCGCAAGTTCATTCCAGACTTTGCCCGCTGGTCTGACCCAATCACCAGCTGCATCCGTGGAAAACAGCCTTTCCGCTGGACGGAGCAAGCAGAGAAAGGGTTCCAGCAACTAAAAAAGTTATTCACGTCCCAGCCAATCCTACAGCACCCTGATCCTAAAACCCCTTTTGTTGTGCAGGCTGACGCCTCCGATGTGGCAATTGGGGCTGTACTCATGCAACCAGTGGAAGAACATCTTCATCCTTGTGCCTTTTACTCCCGTCAACTAACAGCCCCAGAGAGAAATTACACTATTTGGGAGAAGGAACTTTTGGCCATAAAGGCAGCCTTTGAAAATTGGAGACATTGGTTAGAAGGGGCCAAATTTCCCATTGAGGTTCATACTGACCATCGTAATTTGGAACATCTAAGAACTGCCCGCAAGTTAAATCAGAGGCAGCAGCGCTGGGCTTTATTTTTTGAGCGTTTTGACTTCCAGATCCATTATGTAACCCCAGCTCAGACCAAGCAAGCAGATGCTCTATCACGGAAACCAGAGTATGCTGCAGGGCGCAGAGAGACCTTCGAATCCCAATTGCTACAGCCCGAAAACTTTGCCATGCTCACAGTGGGAAACACCAAATCCACTGCAGTTGAACCAACTCCCTCTACTCCAGGACCCCTTTGTGCTCAAGAAATTAGAGCCAGTCAACAGGCGGATGCCTGGGCTCAAGATCAAATTCGCCAAGGACTACGTTTCCCTATCTCACTTAAGGATGGGCTACTATGCTACAGAAATCATGTCTACATCCCTCCAGGACCAGGCAGAGAAAAGGCACTTCACCTATGTCATGACTGCAAGCCAGCAGGGCACTTTGGGCTATTTAAAACCATGCATTTGATCCTACGAGATTTCTGGTGGCCCAAGATCTGCAAGGATGTGGAGAAATATGTCAATACCTGCCCGGTATGTCAGCGTTCCAAGACAAGAAGGGAGAAGCCCTCAGGGCTACTGTATCCCCTTCCTACTCCATCTCGTCCATGGGAGATAATTTCTGTGGATTTTATCACCGACCTACCACCCTCCCTTGGATATACCACGATCCTAGTGGTGGTGGACCTTTTCACCAAATTGGCCCACTTCATTCCTTGTGATGGCCTTCCCACGGCCAAACAGACTGCAGATTTATTCCTTCAGCATATTTTCCGGTTACATGGATTGCCCAAGAGTTTGGTCACTGACCGTGGATCTCAATTCACCTCTCGATTCTGGAAGGCACTACAGAAACTATTGGGCATAGACTCTCGTTTATCCTCAGCTCACCATCCCCAAACGGATGGGCAAACGGAGCGTACCAATGCCACTTTGGAACAATACCTTCGTTGTTATGTAAACTATCAACAGGACAATTGGGCTTCCCTATTACCTCTGTCAGAGTTTGCCTACAACAACGGTGTTCAGGCTTCAGCCAAGGAAACCCCGTTCTTTGCAAACTATGGATTCCATCCACGTTTCTTTCCTCCTGTCATTGAAACCTCAGAAGTCCCTGCAGCGGAGGACTGGCTGCAGGAACTCACAGCGGTGCAACAACTATTGCTCCAGCAACTGGACCAAGCCAAGGAGGACTATAAACGCCACGCTGACAGTCATCGCCAATCGGGCCCCGAAATCAAGGTAGGAGATCGGGTTCTGCTGTCCACTCGCTTTTTGCCCTCCCACCGCCCCTGCCGGAAGCTAGATGCCCGTTTCATTGGTCCCTATCCAGTGGTGGTGCAACTTAACCCCGTGACTTTCAAACTCCAACTTCCGCGCTCTATGCGCATCCATCCAGTGTTTCATCGCTCCCTGCTCCTTCCGGCGGATGGTGTCCACCCCGATGCAGACCGGCCGGCCCCCACTTCTGTTCTGGTGGATGGGGAGGAGGAATTCGAGGTTCAGGACATTTTGGATTCTCGCTTCCACCGCCGCCGCCTTCAGTATCTCATTGACTGGGTGGGTTTTGGCCCCGAAGAACGCTCTTGGGAAGACGCTTCCACAGTCCATGCCCCCGATTTAGTCCGTCGCTTCCATCAGGCCTACCCTGCCAAGCCGCGGCCCCGCACCTCGGGAAGAGGGCCCATTTTGGAGAGGGGCCTTGAGGAGGGGGATAGTGTGATGTCTCATGGGCCTTGTAGTCCCCTTCCTAGTATTATTGTGGCAGACGAAGAGGAAAACTTGGGTTTCCCACCGTTTCAGCCAGAATTGGAGCCCCTGCACCTGCAAGATGTTTGCCCACAAGAAGTCAGCCAAACAAGCCTTGAGCAGAAATCTCCCCCGTTCTCTCGCCGGGATAATTATAATCGAGATAGAGGCGCTAGGGAGGCGAATAGCCGAAGCGCCAGAATCGCTGCCAGACAATTAGCTGATTAAGCCTGTTTCCCTTGGGAAATCTTAAGGAGTCATGCATCTGGACACAGTATGGGTTTCGCTTCTTGTTCCCCAGGGAAAGTGTTCCTTGGCGGGAAAACAAGATCCTATATAGGTGTTTACCCGCAAGGAAATCCTTGCGGAGTCAATTCGTCAGCTTCAGGAGTGAGATCGTGTGTGGACTACGCTACTCCAGTTCCTTGTTTCCAGGACCTTGCCACGGACCTTGTTCTAGTTCCAAGCCTGCCTTGTCCCCGGATCTCGCCACGGACCTCGTTCTTGCTTCTTGCCTCTTGTTGCCACGTATCAAGTCTTGTTTGCCAAGAATCTAGTTTGCTTCCAGCCTTGTTGTCAAGCTCCATTGGACTAAAGGACCCTGTCATTTCCCCACACTTTGCTTGGCAAAGTGTGTGTTTCGGTTATTGGATTATAACTTTGGACTCTAATATCACATATTGGACATTGTTTTCCTGGACTATATTTGACCTTTCCTGAAAGGTCTACTTCTGAACTATATTCTTCACTTGTTTTTATTGATTTTATATATTCCTTTAATAAAGATATTAGATAGAATCTGGCCTCTGCGCATGGTTATTGGTGCTCTGTAGCCTGGGTCCTGACAATCTGGGACCAGATCCTAGGATATAGGGCCTGTCTGGAAGGGCCCCTGATTATTGAAAATGTCACCATGTATCCTACAAATGCATATATTTGTACTATACCTGATTATAATATCTGCAGATCGATCTTTCTTAGATTATCACACCGGATCTAACCATCTACTATATTGCTGGGATACTTTCCAGTGCAACTGCAATGTCTGCTTTGACATAATTTGCTTCTAATGGGCCTGCGTGTTTGCTTTCTAATTATTCAGAAGAGATGCTTCTGGAGCATCTTGTCTCATTTTAACAAACTCTGCGTTAACCTCTGTAATGAATCCATCTGCTTTTTACAGTTAGGTCTTTGGAAGCTGTCCAGTTTCAGAAGCAATTTTTATCTTACCACCACCCGAAAAGACCTTGCAAATGCATTAGGCAGAATTCATCCTTGTTACTTTCATCTGTTTCTTGAAATGTCAAAGTCCTGAACAATGGAGATAATTAAAACCAAGTGTCTTGAACCTGAACATGATCAATGGCATCCAACCAAAATATGGTCTTTCTTTGCTGTGATGTTTCTTGAATGGCAGCAGTAACAAAGGAAATAGGAAACATCTGTGAAGCAGAAAAAACCCATAGGAATAATTATATAAAATCGTAGACATTAAGCATGAACACTCTCCGGGCATCTTCCTTCCAATCCAGTAGGCAGCTAGTTGCTCTACATTGAGCACATTCTAGATTTGTTCCATGAAATTTAAAACAATTCTCAGGCTTCAATGATGAACTCTGTATAACGTCACTGAGGAGGAAAATGGTGACATAGTTCAACATGTCAAAATAAGTGGGTTTTGAAAGAACTTGCTTAAGAAACATTCATTCCTTTTACCAATTTATTGCACTCTTTCTATTTTTATATTAACATTTCAATGCTGAACATGTACATTTCATTCTCACAGTCAAGAAAAAATATATTTACTATTTCCAGCTTACTGTGGCAGATTCATTGATAACTGTGCAACTTTCAAGGACTGTCTGTAATTTGAGAATTAACCTATGGGGAGGGGGAATCAAATTTCCTACAGAAGAAGCAATCTGTTTTATGAAGAAATTTTTTTTTATGTAGAAAATCTAGTTTTCAAACATAATAACTCCCATGCTATAAATATTTTTACCCATCTATGATTCTTCTCATTGAGTTTCCTGACACTTAAGAAATCCCCTTTTCAATGATTTTCTAAACATTTTTTAATGTTCTTCCTTTTTCTGATTTTGCAGCAGCCAAACGGGAAGGATGATTGTGGAGCAAAATATAGAGACAGCTTTTTTTAATCACCCAATTGAACATTTTTTTAAATTTCATGTCAAAAACATGACAACACAATGCTTTTGGGTTGGAAAGATAAGCCGTTTACAAGAAATGTTGCCTAGTCTTTGGGGAGGCTCTTTCCGTGTCCCCCAATTGAACAAATTATGTAGTTATTTCCATGACATCTACTTGCTAAACAAAAGATTATTCGATTTTGAGATGATAGCATGTTATTGGACTCTTGAACATTATGATTTTTCTATAGTTCAAATTTTTAACTGGCACACAGTAATATGTGGAGCACAAGTTCATTACCTCCCACTTTTTAAAGTAATGTAGCACACTTGTTCAATCATCCTTTCCCATTATATGTGTGTGTGTGTGTGTGTGTGTGTAAATGTATATGCCTCCCATATCTTAAACTTTACTATGAAGCATGTGCCTTATCATGGATAAAAGAATGGACCACTCTGAAAAGAGAAAAATTGCTAATACTGGAAGGATTTGATTTAAGATTCGGGTAACATTCATACCTATGGTATAGAAAAGCAAAAATAGAGAAAAACCTCAGAAATCACTTTATAAGATCTGCTCTTTTAAAGATTTGGGAAAGATCCCCATTAGAAGTAAGCCAAAGAAGACCATTGGGCTGGACAAATTGGCCCACCTATAAAGAAATATTGATTTAAAAGGACACCTTCCAGTTGAAATTACAAGAATAGATAACCCAAAGATATAAGAACTTCTCCTGGTTTCAATACATGCAACCAAAAGAATATTATAATTTAGATAAGAAGACTGGCTTCACACACTTTTTGGGATAAATTGATCCTTACAGATAAGAAGAATATAACAAAAATATACAATAAATTACGTGAATGGTCCACCGAAACAGAACTGGTAAAAAACTGCATGATTAAATGGGCAACGAATATTGGTAGGCCTATAAAATTAAGTGAATGGGAACAGATGTGAAACAAAAGAATGAAATATACATATGCAATGGACTTAAAAGAGAATTGGTACTAAATGATGTACAGATAATACATGACTCCACAAAAATTAGGGACCATGTACAAGAACATAAAGAAGAAGAACATTTTATTGATTAGCCCTTAGGCCATATCAAAGTACCAAGCCAAACAACCAGGCTCAAAAAAACCTGGTTACATTCTACACAAATATTAAATAAAACGCTTGTAACAATACAATAAATAAATATAATAAAACTGAGTGTGTACATTATATGTCGTCACCCCTACAGTTTACCCCAATCAGCCCCACATATGTGGATCTCAATCATATTGTTTTGCTCAAGTACAGAGCCATTTTATATATTATTTTTGGATCTTGACCGCACATAAAGTACGTTGTACTGATGTGCGATTCCCAGTGAAGAACATAAAGAATATATGCTGGAAGTGTGGTTTACAAGAAGGTACATTCTACCATGTGTGGTGGACTTGTAAAAATGCTATCAATCACTGGAAAATGATACAGGAGACATGCCAAAAGATTTTAAAAATAAAAATCCAAATGAAGCCAGAATAATTTTTATTGAGTTTGACAGATATGGAAACTAATTTGTACACAAATAAAGATATTTTGTTTGTATACTTGACTAGAGGAGCAAGAAAGGTTTACGCTAGATACTGGAAAACAGATGAAATCCCATCAAAAGACCAAAGGTTAGACAAAGTTATGGAAATTATGAACATAGACAGATTAACATTTTTAATGAAGAGACATAAAGGGAGACCAATTACACCTATGGACTGGTGACCCCTAAAGGAGTATATGAAAATATAGCAGAAAGAGACAATTTAATCAAACTACATCTAGAGATACAAGATTGAAAGCTCCTGATACTTAAGTGAAGAAAAGGGGATAAGACAATTACAACAAATAAGCAGACGTAGAATAGGAACAACATTGTAACACAAAGAAGAATGGAAAGAACAATCTTCCCCCCCACCCCCCTTTCCCTTTTTTCTTTTTTTCTCTAAACCTGAATGCTCCTCCCCCTTTCCCACACCCTTGCATTCTTTTCCCAACTCCTCAAGTCTTTTTAACTATGTTTTAAAAGTATATATGAAATTTTTGTAGGAATATTTAGTTAAATACAATATCTGCAAAGTTCTTTCTTTTAAACGTCAATAAATATGGAAATAGGGTGGAACACTCTCATATGTGAACACATGCAAAAGTGACAGGAGGAAGCTGCAGTCTTAAGTAGCAAATTGTGCATTTTATGAAACAACAGCATTTTGTTAATTTGTTTGCTTTTATTATATTCTCACTACTTGAAATGAAAACAGTGCTTGCAGGACTTTCTATAGCATGTCAAAATAGCTTCATAGATATAGCTGAAATGTTATTACCAATCCCAGCTCGGATACCTTGGAATTCCATTTGATGCTGGGCAATTTCTCTTAAATACATTGTCTATTCAAGGAGCTGATGGTTAATATTTTTATCTGTGCATTCCTGTTCCCAGTTAAAATTCCTAACCAGCTGCATTGTTTCATAGTTTCCACATTTTTTCTACATTTATTTTCAAATTATTGAACATATTTACAATATCTTTCATAAAAAAATCATTCATCTGCATATCAGCAACATCTGACAGCAATATTCAAATTCAAATCTATATGATATAGTTTCATCCATAAGTGTGCATAAAATAGACGGTTATTTTATGATTTTAGAAAAAAGAAGAAAACTGCCTTTTGTATTATGTGTTTGATACAGGATAGCTTACCAAATAAGTCCACTGAAAGTATGGTTTCCTAATATGGGGATGAGAGAACTTGAGTAAAGACTTTCAAATGAAGAAGAACGGGAAATTGACAGAGTCGCCCATTCGCATTCAGAACACTGCATGCTTTGAAACCTGGTATACTCACTCATGTTAATGTTGAATTTGGAATGGCACATTTTTTTCTAGAAGATCATCATTTGCCAGGTATTTACAACAACATGAAGAAAGTTGACCGAATGTACATGAGTACACAACATTTTTTGCAACCCACTGCCTATCACCTACATTAGATAACCACCTCGACTATATAGAACTACCGTGTTTCCCCGAAAATAAGACAGTGTGTTATATTAATTTTTGCTCCCAAAGATGCGCTAGGTCTTATTTTCAGGGGATGTCTTATTTTTCCATGAAGAAGAATTTACATTTATTGTTGAACAAAAAAATGAGCATTTATTATATACTGTACAGTAGTTGTCATCACAAAGCATAATCAGACAAACTGTGAATCCTATCAAGAATTTCTTGTTACTACCATTATTTCCATGTACATTTACCAATCCTGCATGCTCTGGTGTTCTGTTCATTGGGTATGCTTCCAAACAAAAACTTTGCTAGGTCTTACTTTCAGGGGAGGCCTTATATTTAGCAATTCAGCAAAACCTCTACTAGGTCTTATTTTATGGGGGTGTCTTATTTTAGGGGAAACAGGGTACTATGCACAGTTTTGAGCATAAATAGTCATACACAGTGGTTCAGAAACTTCTTGCAAACATCTTCCTCCATGATGTATTCTTTCAGCACCACAAGTGTATCATTTATTCACTTCCTTTCTCAAAATCCAAATATGGCAAATGTTGTCTGACCAGGTCTTTCCCCTCTCATTTTTGCCCTTAATCCTGCCATGATCTTCAAAGTGAACTTATTTTACTTATTCTGCTCCTGCTGGCAGTAAGATCTAAGGCCGTTTTCTCAAAAGTTATGTTTCAATATCCTTCAACTAATTCATTAGATCAAAGTGCAACTGAAAAACTCTGCCCTTCCATTACCAATGTCAGTGGTGAGATCAGAGGGGCAAGTAATATTTCCAAGCACTGTCTTTTTTCATGAGCATGACTGTTTAATATAGTGATTTCCACTTCTGGGCTTTAAAATATACTATAAAACTAGTGGGGGTTGCATATTCCAATTTTATAATGCTCTGCTGACACCTCCTGGAACCGAGGATCTGAAAGCTCTTGGGGGGGGGGGGCAAAAGTAATTACAGATATAAAATGCATCAATCTTGTAGTTTTATCTCTTTTTCTTCTTTTGAAGTGATTGTATCTTCTAGAAAAAAACATCATTATGTAAAATCCTTCCCATTTACATCATCTTCCAGTTTATTAAACTCTATGTTCATTTTCATTTGAACTTTGTTCAGATCATTCCAAAGCCATTGCTTTATACATATAACTAAATGAGATTTTGAATTCAAACACACATTCATGTCATGTTGTATCATAAAACTCAAGGGGGTCTGTATTCAGATAAAAGCAGTGTCTGTTCTCAGTGGCTCCTGTTAAATTCAATGAGTCCAAGTAAAGTGGAAAATGATTTGTGAGACAGCCAAGAAAATGCTAATCCTAATCTATGCTCCAGAGCAAGGCTTGCTATTCATTGCCATTCTCTCTACAGATAGAATAAACTAGTAGCATTGGATTAAATTCAGTTGTGATTAGGGTTGTTTCCCTGCTCTGCTGATACTATATATTGTGTTTCACTTGGTTTGTAAACCTTGGTTTTTAACTAGTACAGTAGAGTCTCACTTATCCAACATAAACGGGCTGGCAGAGCATTGGATAAGTGAAAATGTTGGATAATAAGGAGGGATTGAAGAAAAGCCTATTACACGTCAAATTGCATTATGATTTTACCAATTAAGTGCCAAAACATTATGTTTTACAACAAATCGACAGAAAAAGCAGTTCAATACACGGTAACGTTCGGTAGTAATTACTGTATTTATGAATTTAGCACCAAAACATGGTAATGTATTGAAAGCATTGACTACAAAAACATTGACTACTAACAAATTGACTACGAATAAAGATAGAACTGCATAAAATGAACTTACAGTAACAACATTATCGGAAGTTAAATACGGAAAAAGTTCAGTCCTTGCTGCCTAGAGAAACAGCTGTGGATCCGGCCGGGAGGCAGACTGTGTTGCATAATCCAGAATGTTGGATAAGTGAAGGTTGGATAAGTGAGACTCTACTGTATATCAAATTACTGTTTGAAGTTGTTTTGTAAACCACAATTTGTTCTAACTGTGGTTTGTGGTTAGATCTGTGTTCACAAGCTATTGACAAAATTCACATAGTTCATTATTCTGCCACAGAAGGAGTGGTGCCATGAATATTAGAGTGGTCACACAAATTTCTGAAACTGAGTGCTGAGTTCGTGGAGAAAATTCAAGAAAACAAAAAAATTCATACTATAATTCATTTGTCATATATTTGGGAGCTCAAATAATAAGTTTGGAAACTTATTTGGGCATCAAAGTGGGGTTAATTAAAACCATTTTATTGTTAGCAAAGATCTGTGAGAATAACCTTACAAACAATTTGAGATGGCAGTAACGCTGGATCTCCTCATACATCCCATGGCCAAAGTCCTTTCCATGAACAGTCCCATTGTATCAATTCCAATGTAGGTAACAAAATTCAATTCCAATTTAAACATGCCCCTGGCTACTCATCACTGTTGCTTGTGCTGGTACTTTCCTACACTAACCGACCTGAAAAACTGTCTATCAGTACCATTAAAGCCAATTTCCCCAGAGTTCCCTATGTAGTTCATGATAACATATGTGAAAAATATTATCATCTGAAACCTTCCAGAGTGAAATACAAATATAATAGCCCAGCCAAAGAAACCAGGAAAAGTAGATAAAGCCAAATTAGAAAGGGGTCAAAACAGGAAACATGACGAGACTTTATACCGGAGTTTTTGCCTGCTGTTTCAACACTGTGATGTCTAACATCGTGTATGGCATGCTTTTGCCTCCCTGTGAAAGGGAGTAAAATTGTGGCCTTGTAAAATAGTTGGCCACCACCCTTTGCTGCTTTGAGTCTGGCCTATGTTTTGGTGTAAATGGCCTACAGTAATTCACTAGTTCCCACTCATGAGGAATCTTGGAGCCTCCGATGGCCTAGGGGATAAAAGCCTTGTGACTTGAAGGTTGGGTTGCTGACCTGAAGGCTGCCAGGTTCGAATCCCACCTGGGGAGAGCGCGGATGAGCTCCTTCTATCAGCTCCAGCTCCATGCGGGGACATGAGAGAAGCCTCCCACAAGAATGGTAAAACATCAAAACATCCGGGCGTCCCCTGGGCAACGTCCTTGCAGATGGCCAATTCTCTCATTCCAGAAGCAATTCCGGTTGCTCCTGACATGAAAAAAAAGAGAGGAATCTTGCAATGATTTTGCAGTGAAGCTCAGTGAACAGTACAGAATAAGCAACATAATTTGGAAAATTATTGTTACAGCCCCAAGGGAACCCCTCTACAAAAACAGTTCCAGTTAGTGCAAATGATATTTCCAATTTATCAAAAGTAATTATTCAATTCCCCATGACTAAATGGCTTTAGTTACTTTCAAAAGTATCTGAATGTTACAGTTTATTGGCATGTGAGACAAAACAGGTGCTCCTTCTGTTCACATGGTTATCTCAAACACAATTTTTGATGAAAAATGCTGCATTTTGTGCAAAATCTAACAAATTTCAGTGCATACATTCTTTTCCCATTTTTTAGGAATTTTTTTTTAGAAAGTTTAGAAAGCATGCAAGGAAGAAAGGGATTATTTCCATCAAAATCAAATGTGCTTTTAATTTCTTAAACTGCAATAAGAAAAGTCATTAAGAAATTGCTCAGGAATTTCTCCAAGGCTTCAGAGCAAATCTGGACTCTGGGCCCAAGTAAACAGTTGAGATGGCACCAATACCAGCAACTGTTTATATATGACCACCTTGTATTCCTTGGACTCAGGGGAAAGATCTGATGGCACTGTTCTCATTGTAGTGATGAGAACTGACAATAAACAGCTGATGGAATCACTTGTCAACTGGAGCGATTTTACCCGGGGCAATTGGAAAAGGGAGTGGGAGGAAGGATGGAATGATTGCTATTTTTCCCTCTCCTCTCACACAGAGCTCTGAAACCATTACCAGCAGCATTCCTATCAATGAGCCATGGTGCTTGGGTTGCCGCTATCATTAGAACAGGATGGGGGATAGCAAAGTTGGACATTTGATGCTGCCAAACCAGGTTTGGCACTGCAGAATAGTCAGAACCTCTTCCACCACCGGCAGCCCAAGGACTGGCTGTATGGACTTTCCTAAGGCTAATTCAGGTTCTATACTTTGGGTCATCCCCAGGGTAAAATGTCCATATAGATGTGCCCAAGGAGTAAACCTCAACTGTACCCTGTAGGGTTGACTTCCTAGGGCACATGTACAGGGTTAATTATATTAATTATTCAACATTATTACATTTTTAACATTGTGACCCTGATTACTTTTCCCATATTTGGAATGGAGTGGTTTTAGTAAAATATAATAGGTGCTAGAGAGGGAGTATGGTGCAGTGGTTTGTGCATTGGCTTATGACTCTGGAGATCAGGGTTTGAATCCCTGCTTGGCAATGGGAATCCATTGGATAACTTTAAGCAAACGTGGCCTATGGCCCTTTCTACACAACAATATAAAATTCAGATTATCTCTTTTGAACTGGATTATATGGTGGTGTAGACTCATATAATCCAATTGAAAGCAGATAATCTGGATTTTCTGCTTTGATAATCTGGATTATATGGCAGTGTAGAAGGGGCCTTAGTGTTCCTATTAGTCAGAATTGACTTGATGACATACAACAACAATATTAACAGCTACAATAATAACAAATAATATGTGCTCCTTCTTGGCTGAGAGCTGGTGTCTCTTGAAGATTTAGAACTGTTGTAATACCTTTAGTTATAATTCTTGATATGTTAATGGCTGCATTTATCTCTTTATATAATAGGTTCTAGATATTATTTAAAAAGAATTCAAGTTCATATTGTGAAACAATCATTGGACATAACATAAATCAAGTTGGAGTTTAGCTTAAATACAGATTGGACTTCATTGGATGGAAGAGAGTGGTTTAGTTTAGAAGTAATCAAGCTATGATAATCTTCAGATTCCAGTGAAACCTGGAAGAAAGCAGAAAATTATCTATAAGATGCAAACAAATTGAATCCAATTGAAATTGTCTCTCTTTGAGGAAGAAGTCCAAGATACCAGTTCCCAAGGTACTTGAAACAAAGAAATAATCCATTGAAGCAATGAAGACTGACATGATTTACACAGATTTCCTTGGAAGACAGCAGAGAGTGAAAAATGGCAAAATACAACACATTTTAAACTGTGCAGTGGCTGAGTTTCAATGCGAGTGGATAAAAATGTATTCATAAATCTCTAAAATTGTCAATAGAAAGTGACTGCAAAGACACCTGTATTTCCAAATCTATTTGATATCATTCCTGCTGTTCATAAAAAGTGATTTAAGTGATGAGACACCATGGAGTTGATTTGTCTTTAAGAATGTGTCATAAATTTATCTGTCAACACCTGGCTAAATAGCATGTGTTACAAACCAACAAAATATCTAAGGCCCCTTCTACACTGCCATATAATCCAGATTATCAAATCAGATAATCCACATTATCTGCTTTGAACTGGATTATGTGTGTCTACATTGCCATATAATCCAGTCAATCCCCAAAGGGCCCTCACTTTTAAAGATCTGGATCTTATCTTAAAGTCCGGATCTTTAGAGGAGCTTTTTAAACCTGGATTAAAACGAGTAAATTCACTTTACTCCAGATTGAAATGAATTAGGATGAAACATTATCTTGATGCCTCAGACTAATCCATTTTTAGCCTGTGTTTTAGGGCTGTGTAAAAAGGCCTTTGATAGTTATTAGTGTTTTTATAATGCTTTATTTTGGAAGAGAACAATAGGAAATGATTACATTTTTATTCAACTTACTTTTAATTGGAATTTTTCACTACAAAAACCCACACATTTTTAATTCAGAATTTGAAAAAAATCACTAGCCATGAGAGTAGGAAACATTGTTTGTTTTAAAAATACAAGAATACATTTTCCCAAAAGGTATGACTTTATTACCAGTCATGTTGAATGCATGTACTGACTCTATTTTATCTCTTACATGTATTTCTAAAACTACTTTTACCTGTGGTTTTAATGAGTGCTTTAAAATAGAACTTTGTTTTAATTATGTTTTCACTTTTATATCAAAAGGTTTTTTTTCCAGTTGGATTGTACCTTAGGATGGAAAGCACCTTTTTTTCCCTATGCTGGGAAAAAGGCAGACAGGGCCCTCATTCTCCAAGCAAGCAAAATATGTGATTGGAAATGCAAAAATCCCCTTATAAATTGAGACTACAACTTTTCTGGGCTCTCCAGATTCCTCCTTTCTTCTCAGCAATTAAAATTATGAATTACTTTTCCTGAAATCTTCTTGAAACAGCAAACCACCTTTTAAAAAAAATCAAATTCTTATTTAATTATTATGGATTGGATAAATTAATGGTCACCATCATAAAATAGTCTCTAACTTCACTTTACATAAACAAATGACTGGAAAAACCTAATTAAATAAATACCTTACATACTTGTGTCTGGGATGTCTTCATGCATTAGTTGAGAGCAGGTTTGGGTGTCAGAATTATGGATTTTGATGTGAGCCATGGATAAGTTGAGGGTCATTCTGCAGAGAGGCAAAGGGCTTGTCATACTTGGCTACAACCATCATTTTCCTGCACGGGCTTTGAAAATGGCCCAAAGTGGCATTGAAATTGATAAAATAAAGGGGGTCAGTGCTTCTTTTGGGTTATTCCTGAAATTTGCTTTTTATCTCTCTACTAGAGTTAGGCCCAAATCACTGTTAACGAAAAGATTTGTAGTCTTCAGAAGGCCATTTTATGTAATTTCTGAAAACAGAAAGGGGAAGAGAGAGATGAAAAGACCCGTGAAATGGATTCCGAGAGACAATATTTTCGGAAAGAGATTAGTCCACAAAATACCTGATGCATGGGGGTTTGTGGCATCTTTTTCTCTCCCCGGCAGAAGTCTCCTCCATTTTTTTCTTGGAAGTTACCTCCTCCTCCAGAGAGGGACCTAGGAACTTGCATTCCCAGTGGCACTAGCATAGGATGAGCATTGAAAGTTCCTCTCGGAGCATGATGGGAGTTGAAATTTTTCTGTGTGTGTGTCTCTCAGCCAATAAAAAGCCTGGCTCTGATTGGATGAGAATGGACACAACCAGCAACTACAATTCCCAAATGTTATGGTTGAAACTTAAAACAATTCTAGAAAAATCAGTAGACTGAATTGTTTTGAAACGTGACATGACTTAACTTAACGTCAGGGGAAAACCTTTACCTTTACTAGACCTGCAGTTATAAATGGAATCTATAACAAAATGAGGGATCAGACCAAAACAGATCCAAAAACGGCATGCCTTTTGGCTCAAATTGACACGAGTACTCATTACTCAGGGAGTAGACACACACACATACTGTGGATAAGTTGAACCTGGTTTTTAGTGTCTTTTTTTAGTTTTATATATATATATATATATATATATATATATATATATATATATATATATATATATATCCAAGAACCTGGGATGTTTTTTAGATTTTAGGGGCCACCTTCTGCCCTGATAAAAGCACTTTTTATAGTGGTCTTCTTCCAATTTCTTCATTGACCATATCTGGGGGTGGCATATAGGACATTTCTGCTTGAAATCCCTTGGCTCATTCCTTCAATACCTCTGAGTCCAAGATTTGGAGTAGGACAATTTTATATTTTGGGTTGACTTGTTTGGTAGCACATTTGCCGTAGGGGGGCGGAATGAACAAAACCCCCATTTGCTTCCATCTTACTGGTGCTGCTCTTTTATTTAACCTCTAGATTTATTAAAAGACCAACATTTCTATATAATGAAAATAATATCATTTTGTGGTACATCTATTGAACCCATTCCACTCATACACTTCTTTATCCTTCAGCAGAACCTCTGAGTAGCTTCATAAAATGAAGAGACCCAATCAGAAAAGGATCAAAGAGCAAATGATGCATTCTTCACTCCACTTAATTTTGGTATTTTAGTTTCCACTGCTTATTTTGCAAATTTCTAAGTGAAGCCACAGGATCAAAAAGTTAAATGGTCTCGAACAAAAGATTGTTAAGCTTTTCATGCCATTTGATAGTGAGAAACTACACAATATTCACTTTCTGAGTTGAACTGTTCCCAATGCAATTGAAAGCAGGATGTAATTATAATCAGAGCTGTGAATCCACCACATTAGTGTAATAAAATCCTCTCAGTGGAAATGTTAACTGTGGAGTAATTACAAAATGAAAGGCCTTTACTGGAAAATAACTATGATAGCAGAACATGTCTGAATGAGGCAGAAGTGGTGCAGAACCAGAAGTGTCTTCAACTTTTTTTCATAATAAAGTCCTAAGAATTTTATGTGTTGTACAGAACTATTCAGTGATATGCCTAGATCATTACAACCTAAATTAGATTGAACATAAGAAAAGACACTGGAGTAATTTACAGTATAATCCGAGCAACTATCTTTAAAAATTAGTTGTACTGAGTTTGACATTGAAAGACATTCTTGGGTGATTCCGGCAGAATTCTTTAGCACATCAAGACATTCCTAGCTATACCTTGATGTTCTAAGAACATGAGACTTTATACATGCAAAAAAGTCCCCTGCCATAGTACTTTAGTCTTTGGGTATTTAACTTAGACAGCTGTAAGAGGTAAACCACAATCTGAGCAAAGGAACCAAGCCTGAGGGATAAAGCTGGGAGGCAGTATCAAAGTAACATGTCAAAGACAGGAATCTGGGTTTAGATGTTTTTTCCTAGGCAAAGTTCCAGCCTAAAGAAATTATATCTTGATGGGATGAAAGCTACTCCAGAACCCATTAATACTTTCCTCCCTGAAAAAAGACATGTTATTTACTGCTGTAAATAAAGGACAGCTACACATAAAATAGCTGAAAACAAGAAACTTCCAGATGGTTCAGACAGATTAAGGTTGTGAAGAGTAGTGTTTAGCAAGCCTTGAAAATGCTAAATTATGTTTGATTTTTATACCTGTTTTACATACTACACCAGAGTTTTGTAAAAATTCCTTAGGAAAAAGAAGTCTCAAGTGACTGCTCAAAAGTGTTTCTTTTCTCGACTTGTAGAGCAGGAGAGAAACAGAAGGGTATGTCAGCTTTCTTCCATTTATGAGACTCCAATGTTATCTCCAAACAATTGGGAGCTCTTCCAGACAGGGCAAAAATCCGAGACGAATTGGGATTTTAAATCCCAATTCTTCTCACGATGGGAGCCACACAGTTGGCCTAAATCCTGTGCTTTTGAAGGGTGGTGGCCAGATACTCACCCCTGCTAATCTGAGATCAGCAGGGGTGGGCATGGGCATTGCTATCCTCCTCTCCCTGCCCTCCATTTTCCCCTGCACTTACCAGAAGAAAACCCCATTTGAGGCCTACAGGCTTTTCTTCTCAGACTCTCCCTTGGAACAGCTGAAGGAGGGCTTTGGATAGGGGAGGGGGATTTCCTCTCCAAGGGCCCCTGTCGGCTGTTGGAGGGCAGACGGAGAGGGAAAAAGGTTGCAGGCCTGCACCAGAGGAAAATTCCAGTAAGTTGAGAGAGAAATGGGAATCAGGGAGGGAGTCCAGACAGATGGGAGGGAAAAACACGTCACTGTAGAGACCTATTAGGTATCCTCATGGTATTTCACAATGAGGACATACATTTCCAGATGGTAGGCAGTGGTGACAAGGGTTTGCTTGACACGCCTTCCAGTTAGCATGGCATGTTTCTTCCTTTCACCCTCTGTAAATGCCTCTTCAAAATCCATTGCACTGTTGGTAACAACTGACTTCCTGTCCAGTTTTAAGCCAGAAACACCCTTAGACACAAGTGAAAGCACATAAAAAGACTTTACTTCAGCCAAAATAAGGATAATGCAAGTAGTGAAACAGAAAGTACAATCTCGATTATAATGCACTGTCTTTAGGCAAACATAAAACAGAAGTCTTCACAACAGACAGAAATTAAAGTCTTTGATAAGCAGGCTTACAAGTTGCTAAAACAAAAGTCACTAGTTGAGTCTTCTGCAAGATCCGACCCTGGAATGGAGACACAGTGCTTGGAACAGGAATTCCCCTGAAATGGGTCAGTTGCAGCCAGAACTGGACCCTTGACTTTGCTGCTAATTTATAGCCCTGAGAGTCCCAGCACAGCTGTCTCTAGAGCATGGTCTGATTGCTCAGTGGTTTCTCAGCTAGCCTAACTGATCTCCTTCTGACTTCTTTCAGAAATCAGCTGAGCTTCAACGTTTTAGAAATGTAGAGATTTGTGATATGTCTCCTCCTCCTCCTCGTCCTTCTTCTGCTTCTGCTTCTTCTTCCTCCTCCTCTTCCTCCTCTACACCAGTTCATCTCTAATGCCCAAGTGCTTCTTCTTTCTCCCTGTCCTCTTTCTCCCTCAGAATCAGAAGAGCAGTCCACAACACCTTCATGCAAAACTCTCAAATGCCAGGTTTTCCCAGTTATCAATCTTAATCCCACATTTTAGGTTACCTTTAAGCCCATTTTTAAATCTCTCTTTTTTTTTGCCCAACAATTTTCCATTTTCCATTCTTGAGCTGAGAATAAAGTAACATTTTTGACAGATGGTGGTTGGGATCAAGTGAAGATGGTGGTGAGGATCATCGCTTCAATGCTGGCGGTCTTTGCTTCTTCCAGAATGCTGTCCACCTGTCTTCTCAAGAGATTTTTGATAAGCAATGCTGATAGAATTTTTCCAGCAGTTGAGAATGACATTTATAAACAGTCCATGTCTTGCACATACAATAGAATTGGAAGAACAATAATTTTATAAACAAGCATCTTGTTTTTCATACAAGTGTCCTGATCCTTGAACACTCTCTGCTTCATTCAAAAATGCTGCACTCACAGAGCTCAGAAGTGTTGAATTTTGGCATCAACATTAACTTTTGTGGAGAGGTGGCTGTCTAGGCAACAGAAATTATCAACGTTTTCTAGTGCTACACCATTAAGCTTTATTGTTGGCATTGCAGAGGGATTAGCTGGTACCTGCTGGCAGATCACTTTGGTTTTCTTGATGTTCAGTGAGAAACCAAGCTTTTTATATGCCTCTGAAAAGGTGCTTAAAGTGGCTTATAGGTCTTCCTCTGAATGAGCAGAAACTATGTTATTGTCAGCATATTAGAGTTCTATAACAGCCCCTGTTTAAGTTATAGAAGAATCGTATTTAGCACCATAGGCTTTCTTATCATCATTGTAATCTGTTTCACGAAGGCAGCAGGGATTTTATGTATGAGAGAATAATTTGAGCTCATAATATGTACAGAATAATGCAACAGAGGTATACTCAACTTAGGAATGTAAATTTAGTTGCAAAATTCCTAGGTGTTTTGTCTACTTAGGCTGTTTCAATTCAACTTGAACTGTAAAAGGAATTTTGAAAACTGCAAGATTCTCGTACCTCCGATGATTGAAAGGTAAGTAGAGTTATATTTTTCTTGCTGAGGTATTTCTAATATCTCTGATATAAGTAACGTTCTCCTTTTAAAAGCAGAGCACAAACAAAACAAGCACAGCACTACAGAATCCAAGCTTTTTTCATAGAATCATAGAATCATAGAATAGTAGAGTTGGAAGAGACCACATGGGCCATCTAGTCCAACCCCCTGCTAAGAAGCAGGAAATCGCATTCAAAGCACCCCCGACAGATGGCCATCCAGCCTCTGCTTAAAAGCCTCCAAGGAAGGAGCCTCCACCACAGCCCCGGGGAGAGAGTTCCACTGTCGAACAGCCCTCACAGTGAGGAAGTTCTTCCTGATGTTCAGGTGGAATCTCCTTTCCTGTAGTTTGAAGCCATTGTTCCGTGTCCTAGTCTGCAGGGCAGCAGAAAACAAGCTTGCTCCCTCTTCCTTATGACTTCCCTTCACATATTTGTACATGGCTATCATGTCTCCTCTCAGCCTTCTCTTCTGCAGGCTAAACATGCCCAGCTCTTTAAGCCGCTCCTCATAGGGCTTGTTCTCCAGACCCTTAATCATTTTAGTCGCCCTCCTCTGGACGCTTTCCAGCTTTTCAACATCTCCCTTCAACTGTGGTGCCCAAAATTGGACACAGTATTCCAGGTGTGGTCTGACCAAGGCAGAATAGAGGGGGAGCATAACTTCCCTGGATCTAGACGCTATTCCCCTATTGATGCAGGCCAGAATCCCATTGGCTTTTATAGCAGCCGCATCACATTGTTGGCTCATGTTTAACTTGTTGTCCACGAGGACTCCAAGGTCTTTTTCGCACACACTGCTGTCAAGCCAGGCGTCCCCCATTCTGTATCTTTGATTTCCATTTTTTCTGCCGAAGTGAAGTATCTTGCATTTGTCCCTGTTGAACTTCATTTTGTTAGTTTTGGCCCATCTCTCTAGTCTGTCAAGATCGTTTTGAATTCTGCTCCTGTCTTCTGGAGTGTTAGCTATCCCTCCCAGTTTTGTGTCGTCTGCAAACTTGATGATCGTGCCTTCTAACCCTTCGTCTAAGTCGTTAATAAAGATGTTGAACAGAACCGGGCCCAGGACGGAGCCCTGCGGCACTCCACTTGTCACTTCTTTCCATGATGAAGACGACGCATTGGTGAGCACCCTTTGGGTTCGTTCGCTTAGCCAATTACAGATCCACCTAACCGAAGTTTTGTCTAGCCCACATTTTACTAGTTTGTTTGCCAGAAGGTCGTGGGGGACTTTGTCGAAGGCCTTACTGAAATCCAGGTACGCTACATCCACAGCATTCCCTGTATCGACCCAACTCGTAACTCTATCGAAAAAAGAGATCAGATTAGTCTGGCATGACTTGTTTTTGGTAAATCCGTGTTGACTATTAGCAATGACCGCATTTGTTTCTAAGTGTTCGCAGACCACTTCCTTAATGATCTTTTCCAGAATTTTGCCTGATATTGATGTGAGGCTGACCGGACGGTAATTGTTTGGGTCGTTCTTTTTTCCCTTCTTGAAGATAGGGACCACATTCGCCCTCCTCCAATCTGCTGGGACTTCTCCCGTTCTCCAAGAACTCTCGAAGATAATTGCCAGTGGTTCTGAAATAACTTCCGCTAGTTCCTTCAGTACTCTTGGTTGTAGCTGATCTGGCCCTGGGGACTTGAATTCGTTTAGAGAGGCCAAGTGTTCCTGGACAACTTGTTTCCCTATTTGGGGTTGGATTTCCCCCAATCCTTCGTCCATTCCGTGTTGCTGAGGTTGAAGATGGCTTTCTTTTTCTGAGAAGACCGAGGCAAAGAAGGCATTAAGTAGTTCTGCCTTTTCCCTGTCCCCTGTCGCCATCACCCCATCTTCTCCTTGCAATGGCCCTATCGCCTCCTTTTTCTTCCTTTTTCTACCAACGTAAGCAAAAAAGCCTTTTTTGTTGTTTTTTATGTCCCTGGCAAGCCTGAGCTCATTTTGCGCTTTAGCCTTGCGAACCTTTTCCCTACAGGTGTTGGCTATACGTTTGAATTCTTCTTTGGTGATTTCTCCCCTTTTCCACTTCTTGTGCATGTCACTTTTGAGCTTTAGCTCAGTTAGAAGTTCTTTGGACATCCATTCTGGCTTCTTTGCACTTGTCTTATTTTTCTTCTTTGTTGGCACTGTTTGCATTTGCGCCTTGAGTATTTCACTTTTGAAAAACTCCCATCCATCCTTAACTCCCTTGTTTTTTAATATCGGCGTCCATGGAATGCCGCTCAGTAATTCCTTCATTTTTTGGAAGTCAGCTCTCTTAAAGTCCAGAATGCGTGTTTGACTTGTCTTAGTTTCAGCATTCCTTTGTATTGCAAACTGCAGGAGCACATGGTCACTTGCCCCTAAGGATCCAACCACTTCAACTGTATTGATCAGGTCTTCCACATTTGTTAAGATTAGATCAAGAGTTGCTGATCCCCTTGTTGCCTCTTCTACCTTCTGGACCATAAAATTATCTGCAAGGCAAGTGAGGAATTTGTTGGACTTTGTACTCTTGGCTGAGTTTGTTTTCCAGCAGATATCGGGATAATTGAAATCGCCCATGACTACTATATCTCTTCTTTGTGCCTGTTTGGTTTTTTGAATGCAAACAACTCATATAGCATTTCTATATCTTGTAAGACCATGAAAGAAAGGTACTGACTGCATCTCCTCATACCACCCAGCCCGCTCTTTAAGATCTTCTTGTGAGGCCCTACTCTCACTTCCACCACTGTCGCAAATGAAATATGAACTGACATGACAAGTGCAAAATGATCTGACATGATGCCACAAGAATGTGATTGTATATTATTACTGTTTTTAAACTGTTTATTTTATGATGTTTTATACTTATTACTGATGTATTTGGATTGCTGTTTAAATGATTTTAATATGTTGTAAGTCACTTTGGTTCCCATGAGGGAGAAAATTGGGATATAAATATGGGTTTTTTTGGTAGAACTCTTTTCTATTTTGTGCTTTACTTGAAAAATAAATAACAATCCTCCTCCCCCCAAAAAGATCTGTT
Source organism: Anolis carolinensis (assembly GCF_035594765.1). NCBI lineage: Eukaryota > Metazoa > Chordata > Lepidosauria > Squamata > Anolidae > Anolis > Anolis carolinensis. The sequence continues at coordinate 148,812,014 of NC_085843.1, forward strand.
CCCATTCTCTGTGCCCCCATAAAATAAACCATTTTGTGATTCCTAGTACAGTAGAGTCTCACTTATCCAAGCCTCTAGATTATCCAAGCCATTTTTGTAGTCAATGTTTTCAATATATCGTGATATTTTGGTGCTAAATTCGTAAATACAGTAATTACAACATAACATTACTGCGTATTGAACTACTTTTTCTGTAGGTTAAATCTACTCAATATAGGTTAAATCTACTCAATATTCTCATGTATAAGTCTAGAAAAAATGACCCCTGCTACTCTTTCTACTGTATTACCACTTCTGACCTTTTTGAATGTCTGAGTGAAGAAATGGCAACAGTGGTCACAGGTGGGTAATCCTTTGAATGCACTGGTGTTTTCCCGTTCCCACAGAATGATCCTCAACCTAGGCACAAGTCATATCAAAATCCATAATTTTGTCCCCAAAACCTGCTCATATTTTATACATAAGGTTGATTTATACTGTTTGGAATCTAGTTGGAATCAAATCTATCAGCAGTTGTAGTGCAACTCTTTCATGATTTCCTTTTTAAAAATCATTTCCATTTTTTAAAAAATCCTCACAAGGCAGAGTCAAATGGCTCCCTTTCCTTCTTTGTGACTTATAATTAAGAATCGTTTTGAGACCAATGATCCTCCAGTAATGAGCTACAATGAACCATATAAGTAGTGTCTTGGTATCTTGTTCCACTTTGATTAAAATCTTTTTTTATGATGACATTTCCACAAGTATTACAGAGGCAATTCTGCTGAGAGATCAGAAAATTAGCACAACTAAGGGATCTGTGCTTATTCCCCCAGATGTCTTCATTTTTTCTGAGCAGATCAATGCCTGTAGCTCTGCCAAATAATAGGCTGAACTGTAATGATTAATATGCTGATATTATTATATTTGGATTGGATATACACTACCAAGGGGAAAATGGAAGAAAGTAAAATTAAAAATGCTGTAAAATTGACAGCTATCTCTTTAGTTCTTTGTCCAAAGAGCTTACTTCTCAGCAGACCCAGGACAAACAAAAATGTTTCTGATTACAAATGCTTTATGTTGAACATCTTCTGCACTACAAATGGAGAGTATATTCATTATTACTCATTTCTTGGTCAAAAACATGGGCTTCATAAAGTCAGGAAACTTCATCAAGAAAAACATCAGATCAGCAATAAACTTGCACAATACTCTTGGTATACTCAAACATGCTAGAGTATCTGATGAGTTTTTTTCTGTGGGGGAAAAAACAAGGGTTTTATTCAAATAAATAAAACAAATGAACAATTCCAATCTCCCCCCCCCCCCAAAGTAGCACATGATTTTCTACACAGAATAATTTTCCCACAATACTTGGGAACATTTGAATAAATGGAGAATGCTTTGAATAGATAAATATTCATTTTCTCCCACAGATAGGAGAAAGCTATTGGATTCAAACTAAGGATGGGAAGAATTCAGAATTGGAAATCTGAAAATTCTGTCTCAATTATTACCAGGACTGTAGCTTCAAGATGTAGGGAGCAATCACTTTAGCCAAGGTTGAAAATCATGCAACCATCCAGATATTATTGAATCATAACATTGGCTGGGTTAGCTAAAGGCCAATCAATATGGGGAGCTCAGGCTTGCCAGGGACATAAAAAACAACAAAAAAGGCTTTTTTGCTTACGTTGGTAGAAAAAGGAAGAAAAAGGAGGCGATAGGGCCATTGCAAGGAGAAGATGGGGTGATGGCGACAGGGGACAGGGAAAAGGCAGAACTACTAAATGCCTTCTTTGCCTCGGTCTTCTCACAAAAAGAAAGCCATCTTCAACCTCAGCAACATGGAATGGACGATGGATTGGGGGAAATCCAACCCCAAATAGGGAAACAAGTTGTCCAGGAACACCTGGCCACTCTAAATGAATTCAAGTCCCCAGGGCCAGATCAGCTACATCCAAAAGTACTGAAGGAACTAGCGGAAGTTATTTCAGAACCACTGGCAATTATCTTTGAGAGTTCTTGGAGAACGGGAAAAGTCCCAGCAGATTGGAGGAGGGCGAATGTGGTCCCTATCTTCAAGAAGGGAAAAAAGAACGACCCAAACAATTACCGTCCGGTCAGCCTCACATCAATACCAGGCAAAATTCTGGAAAAGATCATTAAGGAAGTGGTCTGCGAACACTTAGAAACAAATGCGGTCATTGCTAATAGTCAACACGGATTTACCAAAAACAAGTCATGCCAGACTAATCTGATCTCTTTTTTCGATAGAGTTACGAGTTGGGTCGATACAGGGAATGCTGTGGATGTAGCCTACCTGGATTTCAGTAAGGCCTTCAACAAAGTCCCCCACGACCTTCTGGCAAACAAACTAGTAAAATGTGGGCTAGACAAAACTACGGTTAGGTGGATCTGTAATTGGCTAAGCGAACGAACCCAAAGGGTGCTCACCAATGCGTCGTCTTCATCATGGAAAGAAGTGACAAGTGGAGTGCCGCAGGGCTCTGTCCTGGGCCTGGTTCTGTTCAACATCTTTATTAACGACTTAGACGAAGGGTTAGAAGGCACGATCATCAAGTTTGCAGACGACACAAAACTGGGAGGGATAGCTAACACTCCAGAAGACAGGAGCAGAATTCAAAACGATCTTGACAGACTAGAGAGATGGGCCAAAACTAACAAAATGAAGTTCAACAGGGACAAATGCAAGATACTTCATTTCGGCAGAAAAAATGGAAATCAAAGATACAGAATGGGGGACGCCTGGCTTGACAGCAGTGTGTGCGAAAAAGACCTTGGAGTCCTCGTGGACAACAAGTTAAACATGAGCCAACAATGTGATGCGGCTGCTAAAAAAGCCAATGGGATTCTGGCCTGCATCAATAGGGGAATAGCGTCTAGAGCCAGGGAAGTTATGCTCCCCCTCTATTCTGCCTTGGTCAGACCACACCTGGAATACTGTGTCCAATTTTGGGCACCACAGTTGAAGGAAGATGTTGACAAGCTGGAAAGCGTCCAGAGGAGGGCGACTAAAATGATTAAGGGTCTGGAGAACAAGCCCTATGAGGAGCGGCTTAAAGAGCTGGGCATGTTTAGCCTGCAGAAGAGAAGGCTGAGAGGAGACATGATAGCCATATACAAATACGTGAAGGGAAGTCATAGGGAGGAAGGAGCAAGCTTGTTTTCTGCTGCCCTGCAGACTAGGACACGGAACAATGGCTTCAAACTACAGGAAAGGAGATTCCACCTGAACATCAGGAAGAACTTCCTCACTGTGAGAGCTGTTCGACAGTGGAACTCTCTCCCCGGGGCCGTGGTGGAGGCTCCTTCTTTGGAGGCTTTTAAGCAGAGGCTGGATGGCCATCTGTCGGGGGTGCTTTGAATGCGATTTCCTGCTTCTTAGCAGGGGGTTGGACTGGATGGCCCATGTGGTCTCTTTCAACTCTACTATTCTATGATTCTATGATTCTATGATTCTAAGTCTGCATGATTCTCATATTTAGGCCCCATTTTCACTGACTGAATCCATTTGAATCTAGCTTCAATCTATTGTGGACAAATAACAAACTCCTATGAAAGCAAATTAAAGAAAGTTCTTAATGTGCATTGAAACTCTGTGGTTTCTGTAATTATTTATTTATTTACAGTATATTCCGGCCTTCTCACCCCGAAGGGTACTCAAGGTGGATCACAATGCACATATACATGCCAAACATTCAATACCATTAGACATACAACATACAGACACAGAGGTAATTTAACATTCCAGCTTCCAGCTTTTCATGAGGGTATACTTGATTCTGGCCACAGGAGGAGCTGCCGTGTCACTGTCCACTTGTGACACCAATTCTTGATAGAGTACTCTCTCATTCTTCCACACTCTGCTGGAAGGTTTTATGTTGTCATAAATTAGTTAAATTAGCCTCCCCGCATAAAGCGGTACCTAAATTTCCTACTCGACAGATTCAACTGTAGTGATTTATTGCAGCTGGCTACTAACCAGCTGTGCCACAGCCCAGTCCTCACCATTTGGACCTCAAACCAGTTCCAAGGTTTTCTATGCAGTTATCTGCACAACAAAACCTTTTTCAGTACCAGTTTGAAACAGCATTAAATGGTCAGTGCAGATGAGGCCTTAATCTAGCTACTAGACATTACATTCCAATTACCACCTTCTTCCACATGAAAAATATTTATCCTTGAAAGTTATCATGAGCATTTTTCAGAGAGGAATATTCAGGGCTGTTCTACACTTACACTGTGGACCTAATCACATTGGGATATATTCAGTTTCTGAGCCTCTTTGAATGTGGTTCCATATTCATATGATGTTTACTCATGTTATTCCATTAAAAATCTATTGGAATCTGTCGGCAAAATGTTGCAGAAATTGAGTAATTGCACACAGGATTCTCGTCGTGTTTTTTGATTTCTTATGATCTTATTTGTTACTGAGATGCTGTTTTTATGTGTGATCAGAAAATCAGCATGCATTCAATCAGCTAAAATCTCATAAGAACAGTAGTTTGAAACTATCAGGCTTGTAGTAATCAAGTGTGATGGGGAGGATATGCATCCCATCTCAATACAGTATGTATCCAGTCCTCTAAAACTACAGGATGCATAACTGATACAAACTAGAGTTTTGCGCAGAACAGTTTTCCTTCATTTCATCCATTCTTTGGTTATTTTCGTTACCTTTCGGAACACGTAATGGAAAGGCCTCTCCCCATATGAAAATCAGCTAGACACAAAAGCAAGAGGGATCTGATCCTGGCGCCTCACATGCTTTTTGTAAGCATGTGGCACTCCATGTTTCATTGCCTTGGAAAGAGTGTGTGTATGTGCAGCATACTGGCCAGAATGTGTGCCTGCCTGCCTGTGGCAAAACACCTTTCCTCTAGAGCAAAAACAGGTAAGAAGCCTTCTTAAAGCACAAACCTGCCTGCAGCTGAGCACCTCTCCTCTAGAGTAAAACAGTTTCAATGCCTAACATGATGGGAAAGGGAGCCCGGGAAGCCCCTCCCCCTCATTAAGGGCAAAAGAAAATGGATCTTTCGGTACCCCAGAGTGAAAACAGATATTTGCCTTTCTGATTTCAGGAGGCTCCCAAAAAATAGATCAGGATCTTCACCAAAAGCCAGGACAAGCAATGGGTCAAGGTTTACCCCAAACACACAAACAATACAAACAAGTTATATCTCAATGTCATAAGGTCCCGTAATGCAGCTTATTACCACTGGTTTTGCTGGTGTATGATTAGATTGGCACGTTTGGAAGTGGTTTGAGGCATGGTATGTGATTACATTAACCATGGAACCTGGCCTCAAACCATTCTAGGAGTTTTTTTTCTTTTTTTTTCTTTTTTTTCATTTTTTTGGGAGGAGATGCACATCAATGTTCCAAAGGCATAGGAAGTGAAAAAAAGGAAAGTGAAAATTAAGAGTGGAGCTAATCAATTAACCATCGGGGGGGGGGGTTAATTAGCCCTCTGCTAGCCAGCCATGGGGCATTTTTCCACAGTCCCCTCACCCTCTCATTCCAGTTCCTATGAAGTGTTTCTGCAAGTGTGGGTTTACTATGCATATCACTTTGAGACGTTGATTTTACTCTGAGATCTGAACTACACCAGGATCTGTGGTAGCACATTAAATGTCTTTCCCGCAACTTCCTTTAATATGCTTTTTTTTTGTCAGGAGCAACTTGAGTCGCTTCTGGAGTAAGAGAATTGGCCGTCTGCAAGGACGTTGCCCAGGGGACGCCTGGATGTTTTGATGTTTTTACCATCCTTGTGGGAGGCTTCTCTCATGTCCCCGCATGGAGCTGGAGCTGATAGAGGGAGCTCATCCACGCTTTCCCCGGGTGGGATTCGAACCTGGCAGCTTTCAGGTCAGCAACCCAAACTTCAAGTCACGAGGCTTTAATTCACTCCAAGACACAAGTGTGTGCTTTCCACCTACGTAACCGTGAAGCCAACAGGAAACTGAAAGTTACCTGGGAAGGCCAAGAGCTCGAACACTGTTTCCATCCTAAATACCTTGGTGTCACCTTAGACCGAACACTAACATATAGGAAACACTGCATGAACACCAAGCACAAAGTAGCTGCACGCAATAACATCCTGCGGAAACTGACTGGCAGCGCATAGGGTGCAGACCCACAAGTAATAAGAACATCAGCCTTGGCCCTGTCTTTCTCAACTGCAGAGTATGCCTGTCCTGTTTGGCACAAGTCTGCCCATGCAAAGCAGGTGGACATAGCACTGAATGAAACATGCAGAATCATCACAGGATGCCTTAAACCTACACCTGTTGATAAACTCCACAAGTTAGCTGGCATTGCCCCTCCTGACGTGCGATGGGAAGTCACTGCTAACTGCGAGAGAAAAAAGGTCGAACATTGTGAAAGCCATCGACTGCATGACTATCAGCCTCCTCCCAGTAGACTCAAATCAAGGAAGGGCTTCATGAGAACCACCACTCCTCTTGATGTTCCTCCAGCAACAGCAAGGGTGTCCCTCTGGGCAGCTAAACCTGGCAATTCTAACTGGATGGCCCCCCATGAGGGTCTTCCTCCAGGGGCAAACCAAGAATGGGCAACTTGGAAGTCCCTGAACAGACTGAGAAGTGGAGTGGGCAGATCAAAAGACAATCTGGCAAGATGGCACTACCTGGAGGAATCCTCCACCTTGTGTGACTGTGGAGCAGAACAAACAACTCAGCATATGTATGCTTGCCCACAATGCCCTGCCTCATGTACGGAGGAGGAGTTGTTTAAAGCTACGGACAATGCGGTTGCTGTTGCCCGCTTCTGGTCCAAAACTATTTAGTTGCTTGTTATTTCCTTTTTTCCCCCCATCATTTTGAAATGTATTTGACACGAAATAAATAAACTACGCCACTCGGGGCTCCCTTTAATATGCTGTATACTAGAGATGCGTTACAAATGGTTCAAATGTCATTAAAGAACTGGGAGTGCTGGTGCTTCATTTTAAAGTGTTTCTAAAGTATAGTTAGTGAAAAAAATGTTACTATAATGAGAGTAATAAAATTTCATTATAGTAATTGTGCATGCACATAATTACAATAACTGGGGAAATTTCAAGGGCTACTTTCTCCCTCATTTTTAAAGCTATTGGGACAAAACTTGCTACAATGGTAGAACCCATTAACCACTGTTAACCCATTAAATTTCAGAATGTTTCACTTATCCATGGATTTTTGGGGAATTTTCAAAATTCTTTTTAAAAAAAATCTATTTAAAAAACCTACAAGAGCTATCTCCTTGAATTTTTTATACAATGACAGGAGATAATAGGGGATCGTCCCCCCAACTTTCAGAAATGTTCATACATATACTGATTTTAGGGATTTTAAAAACATTTTGACAAAAACATTTTTAAAAAGTGACAACAGCTATTTTATTGAATGTCTCTCATATTAAGCAATATAAGCCAATATTAACTAATTCTATATTTTGATAGAATCCTAGAGTTGGAGGGGACCCCCAAGAGCTATCTAGTACAACCCCCTTCTTCCAAGCAGAAGGGCGCCATCTAAACTCTACTGACAGATGGTCATCCTGCCACTAAACTAATTAATATGCTTCCCCTATAGTATGGAGACCATCCATTAAATGATTTCTTCCCAGCCCAGCACAGAGATTTACTTACTAAAAGTATCCATCAGTCCTCCTCTTTGTAGATTCAACCATTCATTGGAAATCTTGCTGGCTACTGTTAGGGAGGGACAAAACGCTTGCTCCACTACCTGATTGGTGCTTTCTTATGCTGATGCATTCTGGGAAATGTAGTTTAGAGCAGAGCCTTACATTCTCTGGCATAGGGCTCCTCCCTTTCCAAACTACATTTCCCATAGTTCTGTACTATTCTCAGAAAACACTGCTCCCTCTGTTCCCCTCTCCTAATGGCGAGAGGCCATTTAGGCAAGGAAAGCACTTTTTTGGCTCTGCTTTTTGAGTTTTGCTTCCTTGCACTGAATATGAAACTGACTTTGTGAGCCTTCCGAAATTTACAAAGCTAAAATGAAAAAGTATGGAGTAAGTTTGATTTCTTAATTTTTGGCACAGACCGCGTGGACTCGTTGGATATCATGTCATAAGTATGAATCATATGAAACTGATCTGACTTACGATGCTTTCCAATTTTTTTTGCACATGCCTACTGTATACCCTTTAAACAGTGCTGCAGTGCACTTTAGCAGCATGTATTTTGTGACTGGTGTGGTTTTAAGTTGTGTTGATGCCACAATATAGTCTCAGATATATCACAGAGACTCCTTCTGCCATGTAAATTGAACTTTTGTTTTTACTAATGTTCATTTACTTTTCTGGGCATTGATAAAATACTACATAAAAGCAACCACAACATGTTGGTGCATGTGCTGTTTAATGACACACATTATGCATTAAAAACTAGAGATTTGCACCATTCACAGGATTCAGTTTGGATTACATTTCTCAAAATGGCCCACTTTGGCTCAGACTGATTCAGACTCCAGCTGCGCTAGTTTGGAAACATACAATTCTGTGCCTCCTAATGACTTTCATTTGGAAATTTAAAAAATGTTATAACTTTTTTTCTCTATGTGTGTTATAATGCTTTGCCATTGTGTGGCACAGTTGTTCCTTAGAAAAACATTGATTACTCCTACCATATCTAAAGTGAATAGGTTCAGGCTGTGTTTGTGTGTGTGTGTGTGTGTGTGTTAGAGAGAAAGAGAGAATCCCAAAGCAAATCTACACAGGCAGTTTACTCTGGACAAATGAGGAGTCGCTTATCTGTCATCACTGTAGCTGTGTCCATAGAGCATTTTGTTGTCCCTGGGTACTTTTGCCAATGTAAGCAAAGGAAGAGAAGAGGATAGATCTCCTCTCATTCTCCCACACTAAGTCATTGCATTGGCAAATGTGCCTAGGAGTGGCAAGGAAACCTTCAAAGTTCTGTATCTGCAGCTGCACAGTGTTGACAACATGTCATAGGTAAGGATGCTTATTGAGCAGGACTTAAATGGTTTGGCCCTATTGGATGGTCTATACTATCTCATTGCATCAGTTTGACAGAGGCATGGAGTGTAGCCAGCTTCAGGCCCAGACTGGAGTACTGCCACTTGCAATAACCACTTTGTCACATTTACTAAATTCCACTGAGTGCTACCCTTATAATGTGGAAAACCACTGTTTTCATCACATTAGGTTGGGTTCAAGTGTGGGATACAACATTCTTTGTGTGTTTTAAACATGGGGCCCAGCATTCTTTAAAAACATTTCAGAAGGTGGTGGGGAAGTGGATTTTTGTTAATGATCCAGATGTTTGGCCAATTCTGTAATGTGATGGCATTCATTGCTCTCAGGTTTAAAAGGAAACATTTCCCTGATTTGTGGAAGGTGAAATTATGGGAGGAGCCAAAAGTACTCTTGTTAGGGAGGAGGGGAGAAAATTGTGGGAGGAGCCAAGCCAAAATCTGAGTGTATCTGTACTGGAGAATAAAAGCAGTCGGGACCCACTTTAAATAACATACCTCCATACTGTGCAGTCCTGCGAGTTATAGTTTCCCAAGGTTGACACCCTTCTCTGGGTGCATCTGCACTGGAGAATAAAAGCAGTCGGGGCCCACTTTAAATAACATAGCTCCATACGATGTAGTCCTGGGAGTTATAGTTTCCCAAAGGTCGAAACCCTTTTCTGTGGGGCAGCTGAGATGGGGGGGGGGCATCGCCACTTTCCCTCCCTCCCTCCTTCCTTGCTTCTGGAATTGAAAACACATAACAGCTGACATTTCAAAGAGAGGAAGTTTTTTTTTCAACAAAGAAAACAGGGAGGGATGGTGGGCATGGCCAAATCTTTACAGTGTGGTGACAAAAAAACTAAAAGAATGCTGAGTACAACTGAGTAACACAGATATATTTAACAGTGTGATGAAAGTAGGGAAATCAGCCATTTAATTTCAAAATGAAGCTCTACTCTGCCAAACATTTCACTGCTTCAAGGTGATGAAGTGGTAAGTAGCCCATGTCAATTTGTCCCCACAACAGTAACTTTCTCAAATTCTGCAAAGGCCTTTTCCTTCCAGATTTCTCACTGTGTACAAGAATATGTGTGTCTGGAAGTGTGCAGTACTGTTTTAACCCTCCTCACAAATTGAGGACAATGAGACGGTCATCTATACTGTATAATTTATGCAATTTGACTACGCTTTTACTGCCAGGAAGGGTGGCGCTCCATGCAGTCATGCCGGCCACATGACCTTGGAGGTGTCTACAGACAACGCCGGCTCTTCGGCTTAGAAATGGAGATGAGCACCAACCCCCAGAGTCAGACATGACTGGACTTAATGTCAGGGGAAACCTTTACCTTTTACTTTTACTGCCAGGGCACAATCCTATGGAATCCTGGGATAAGTAGTTTGATAAGGTACCAGCACTCTTTGACACAAAAAGCTAAAGACCTAATAAAAAGTATAGTTCCCATGTTTCCATAGCATTGGGACATGGGAATTAAAGTTGTGTCAAACTACATTCATTTTACCCTATGAATGACTAGAGCTATCAATTTGCTGTTCCAAATCTAATTCATTTGCCTTAAATGTCAGATTTAATGCCAAGATATTTTGGTAGATTTAGCCTTAGCTAATTTTTGTGTACAGTACAGGAGTTTTGATGCAAAAGTAGCCAGGTTGTTCAGGCTTTAAGTGCATATGCATTGGAACAGTCTACAGGGGGGGGGGGAGGGGGGAGAGAGAGAGAGAGAGAGAGAGAGAGCACATGTTTTGCATGACTGCAAGGATATACATTCATGCAAAGATGCACATTTTTCAGCGAGTACAACACCTTTTAACACAATCATAGAATCATAGAGTTGAAAGAGATCTCATGGGCTATCCAGTCCAACCCCCTGCCAAGAAACAGGAAATTGCATTCAATGCACCCTTGACAGATGGCCATCTAGCCTCTGCTTAAAAGCATCCAAAGAAGGAGCCTCATGCTTTTTATCTCAACCTGATCCCTCCCACACTTTGTTAAGCCACCCCCTGCTTTAACTCGGTTAATTCTGGGTTTTACAGCATGTGTAGGAGGGCCCATAGTCAAATTTGAAAAACCCTCTAAAAGCCACAAGAGGATTGTAGGTGAGTAAAAATGAAGAATTCATATCACAGTCAAAGAGGACTTATACTATCCATCAAAAGAGGGGTTTATATCTTGGAATAGAGAGTAGAGAACCAAATGGCAGTGAGTAACCCATATCACTGACTACGAAAGATTCAGGAGACTGAATGCTTACATACTTGCCCTTTCAGCAAGATAATTAAAACAAGTCATGTAGATCTTGACTTCTTTCCTAATTAAAAATGTTTCTCAATGGATAATACAGGACAGAGCTGATTACAAGCAACTTTCCGACAGATAGCTGCATTAAAAGTGACTTAAGGTCAACTCTGCTCTGTCTGAGCTATTAGACTGATCAGAATGAAGGTTCTTTAAAGGTTTCATTATTTTTACTAGCAAGCTAACCAAGAAATTTTGCAAACCGGCATCAGGTTTTTTTGTAAAGAGATGGTTGTGTTAGTTTGAGTATAAACAAGAATGTTCTGACAACTGTTAAAACTAACAGATTTATTTTTTTTCAAGAACTTTATTGATTAGTCAACTTCCTGGGATGCATTAATGGAGTGAGACATAAAAGATGGCAGCATTTATTATTTTTATATATTTATTCTTCTCAGTTAAAATATCCCTGAAACAGCTATATACACTGAATCAATTTTATGTATCATAAAATCCAAAGTTAAAACTATTATTTCTATCTACTCGGTAGTATCCAGTGAGCAGTTCTTTAAGACAAGGCAACCTGGCTGAACACAAGATGGCACCAGAGTCCCTTTGAAGAAAGTGTTAATATGGAATTTTGCTTTGTTTTCTTCGTTCTAAGAACACATTTCCAAAGTAAACTACACAGCATACACCTTAAACTGCTAGATTAAAAAAAAATCAGTTCAACCCAGCTATTACTGACAATAATATGATCATGGAAGAGCTCGTGCATGTTAATCAAAGAAAATTACCTGGGTGAATTAAACAATATTGTTATTAAATGCCACATTTTGATTTTTTATCTTGCGTTCTTTTCTTCCAGATTTGGAAGGGCAACATTTTCTGCAATAAGAAAAATTCTCGATTAAATCTGAAGAATTTGACATGATTGTCAGACTCTGCATTCAGTCTTCTAAGTCTAGAAGCTTGCCCCTTTTCAAATCAATTTGAGATTTTTCAATGTCAAGTTCTTCAGTCAGTAGCAGCTGTCATGTTTTGTATATAAATGTATTGAAAAAGTCAATATGTTGTGTTCTGGGGAAGTTACTTTAGAAAAAAAAATAATTACAGAGGTCAGAGCAAGGAGAAAGCAGGTCTATACTACATGCTGCAACACTTCCACTTCACTATAGCTAGCTACTCAATCATGGTGAAATCAGAAGACACCATACATATAGTCTTTTACAACTATTAGGTCTAGCACCACACTGTAGAATGAACACTATTTGATACCATTTTAAATACAATGCTATGGAATCCTGGGATTTGTAATTTGGTGAGGACCCAGAAATATTAACCAAAGAAGGCTAAAGGCCTTGTAAAATTACATGCTTCATAGCATTGAGCCATACCCTGTTTCCCCGAAAATAAGACATCTCCTGAAAATAAGACCTAGTAGAGGATTTGCTGAATTGCTAAATATAAGGCCTCCCCCGAAAGTAAGACCTAGTGAAGTTTGTGTTTGGAAGCATGCCCGCCAAACAGTATACCGGAGCATGCAGGATTGGTAAATGTACATACCATAGATTGATGTACAGTAGAGTGTCACTTATCCAATACTCGCTTATCCAACATTCTGGATTATCCAACGCATTTTTGTAGTCGATATTTTCAATAAATCATGATATTTTGGTGCTAAATTCGTAAATACAGTAATTACTACATAGCATTATTTCGTATTGAACTACTTTTTCTGTCAAATTTGTTGTATAACATGATGTTTTGGTGCTTAATTTGTAAAATTATAACTTATTATGATATTTAATGGGCTTTTTAAAAATCTCTCCTTATTATCCAACATATTCGCTTATCCAACGTTCTGCCGGCCCGTTTATGTTGGATAAGTGAGACTCTACTGTACATGGAAATAATGGTAGTAACAAGAAATTCTTGATAGGATTTCACAGTTTGTCTGGTTATGCTGGTTTGTGATGACAACTATTGTATAGTATATAATAAATGTTCAATTTTTTTTTGTTCAACAATAAATGTGAATTTTTCTTCATGGAAAAATAAGACATCCCCTGAAAATAAGACCTAGCACATCTTTGGAAGCAAAACATAATATAAGACACTGTCTTATTTTCAGGGAAACACGGTAGCATTTAAAGTGTTTAAAGTGGTGGTGTAATGGGTTAAATCTTTGTACCACTGAACTGCTGACCTGAAGGTTGGCAGATTGAATCTAAAAGACAGGTTGAGCTCCCATCTATCAGCCCTAACTCCTTGCCAACCTAGCCATTCAAAAACATGCAAATGTGAGTAAATAGGTACTGCTTCAGTGGGAAAAGGCAAAGGGACACTCCAAGAAATTTTTTCTGGCCACATGACCAGGAGGTGACAACCCAGGCTCCTTGGCTTGAAAATGGAGGGGGGGGGGAAATCTCCTCAGAGTCAGAGATGAGCACTAGCTCCAGAAGTTGGAAATGAAAGAGAAACCTTTGCCTTCTTTGTGTTTATTATATAGATGCATCCTTGGGCTTCTTCCATTATATTTGGTATCATATACATGTCCACTGGATACATCTTCTTCCATCACGGAGGAAAGTAGTCAGCCCGCTTTTGGGAGCATCTTTTGGGTACACATATATGTAGGAAGAAGTTAACTTCCTGATCGAGGCAATCGAGCTAAGGAAGCTAGTGAAGTTCCATGTCAAGATTGGCTTAGAAACTAATGTTGGTAATTTTATAAAAACCCAGTTTAGATAATCCTCGAGTTTATTTTCTTCTGGCAGATAATGGCAATAACTCTGAAGAATAAGGGGTTTTCATGTTTGGAGAAAATGACTTCATGTGTTTGTTTTCAAGTTGACAGTTACTCAGGACATCATAGGGCACATCTATGCTGAGCACTTAATCTGGGACCTGTCTAGAACAGTATACCTCAGACTGCCCCAGCTGAATCTTCAACAACACAACAGTTGTGTACAGCTGATACAGCCAGGCTGAGACTGCAGCATCCCTGCTGAACCATCCACTAGTTCTTCATGTTAGTTACCACTGCTGCTCATGGCTGACAACATACCTCTTTACTATTGTGGTAAGTACCATTGTGAGCCCATTTTCAAATATAACCAAAAGCCCATGCACTCAGCAAGAGAAATGGTGGTGACTATACAAAGGTTATACAGTCCAAACCAAAAAAAAACATACTTGGTGTCTTTGTTTTTAGGCCTGTTCCTGGGGTGATTTGGGGCTCTGAATCAGAAAATTGCATTGGATAGACCACTTCAGCTCTAGTTTCTTAGATATGGTTATCATGATTTTTTATGATAAGCAGATTATATAGAATATGTTCTGTGTCTCAAAAACTAGAGCTGATAGGAAGAAACTAGTGCTAATTTTGGAATCAGCAGGTCAAATATACCCAGAAACAGGTCTAACATTTGAGGCACCAAAATGTGTGTTGGTCAGTGTTATCCATTTCCTTCAAGGAAATGTGATATCAATAGTATTCATGTGGACAATGGGTGAGATGTAAATGGACAGATCTAGCTGTCTAAATGGCCACAAACCATGAGGATACTCCAAAATTTCTTGCAAACTCCAGAGTAACCTCGACTTTCCTGAATGTGAAGCAAATTCAGGTTAAGAGTTGAATACTTGCCAAAAGTTCAACTTGTGATGTGAATACTGATAAATTTGGATTCAGGGTCATTGTGTCCCCCCCCCCAAGTGTAGAAACCATAGAGAAAATCCTCTTCTCAAGCACTGTCACTGCAGCTCCAGTTACTGTTTGAAAGGAAAAGAAAAGATGAAACTGTTTTGACTATATATGGACCTCATTACATTGACTATGGGATTTACCACAGATCATGATGAATCCGTTGGGTCATGTCAAGGGGTGTGGGGAACCCGTTGCCCCATGCCCCCACATTTCCTGACTTACCCCTTACTCCATCTCACAGGGGGGAGCGTCCACTGCCTGGCTTCCCACTATGGTTGCCAATGCAACACAGGAAACCTTCCATGTTGCTGCCTTGGCAGCGTATAACATTCCCTCCTCACTTTTATCACGAAGCCCTGCTGGAAGTAGTTTGACATTGTGGAATGGAAGCTGGCAGGGTCCATGTTGCATCATAAACCACTGAATTTAACCCATCTGTTGTGGTCGTAAGAGAGTTAAGCAGAGGGCTCTGTGGAAAGGAAGCTCTAATGAGAGAGGAAGGGAAAAATTTATTTTCTGAGACTTTGGAGTGGTTCAGAAAAACATTTTATGAGCTTTGTAATTTTTTTAAATTAAAAGAGAGAGATTATTTCCAAATTAATCCAAAGCATGTTTTGGAAATTTTGCATTTCTCTAATCTCATCTAATTACAAATCATGGAATAGCCTGAAGCAAATCAATTTCTCCCATCCTTCATCCACCACCACAACCTATCTGCAGTATGCCAATAACATCGCTTTATATTACATTATTGTAACATTTACTGAAATCACAAATGTTAAGTATTTGATTGGTGTCCACAATGCTCTATAATTAATTATTATAGTAATAGTGGCATTACTTCTTTTGCAGTTATTTGTTGCCACAATAAGGCAAAAATCTCATTAGTTACCATTGTATGTAAATGCCGTTTTTAAAAGAAGCAATTTACACTCATTTGTCAAAAAAATAAATTGTAAAATAATCTTAGTTTTATTTTTTATTTTTTAAAAATAATGAAAATGTAACAAGCTACTGGCCTGTGTTGCAAAACAAATTGATGTTCCATTCATCACATCAGCACTGACAGGAGAACATGAGACAGCTGGTACACTGAATTAATTGCTAAATGGTAAGTCAACACTATGTAAATTCCATTGTTTCAATAAGTCGTTCATAGCTGGGACTGGCAATTGGATTTAGTTCCAAGTTCCCAATTAGAGAAAGCCTCCTTCCAACAGCATACTTCATGTAATGGGCATTTCCTCTGTGTGTTAAATTCTGCTTCTTGTTGACCTGGGTGAGAGGCCCTGACTGTACAGCTTGGAAGTTGTGGCTCTGATGAAAAACAATTATGCTTTATTTTCCTCCCTTTTATCTTCATAGAACAAGTACTTTGGTAGTAGAGTAACGTGATATTGCTTCTCAGAATATCAGTTTTGCCTAATTAGTTGCAATCAGATTCTCTCTCATACCATTAATCAGGATTAACTCATGATATATTAATGCAGCTGGTTATATCCTTTGAAAAGGCTCTCTGAAAATGAATTGTATCTTTGCTTCTATTCAGAGGAGCAGCCTGGAGAAGAGAGACAGGAAGAAATATTTAATGTGCCTATTCTTAACTGAAGGAACAGAATCTGAGAGAAACAATGTGCCCAGGGCAAGAACTATCAGGGGATTCTGCTTTTTTTCCCCTCCCCATCAATGCTATTATATGTTAGTTGCACATTTGATGGAATGATATTTCCCAGCTGTTTAAGATAACCAGGTTTAAGTTGCAAATCTAATAGAAATGAAAATAATATATTTCAATGCTCATCATTTTATTTCAAATCAGCCCGTTATCTCTTTGTATTGCTCTCCTCCCCCATTCAGCACATGCTTTACTGTACTGTTCAAACATAATAAAAGTGCAAAGCTCAGATCTACTATTTAGAAATATAACATTATTTACCTTAAACTTTTTTTACTTAAAGCATATTTCAGACACAAGGCCAGAGAATTGTTGGAAATAGTAGTGCCTTCAGAGGAATGAAAAATTCAAAAAGCTTTGAGAGGCGTTGTATAACGATACTTACAAAAGGACAATACATCCACAGAATAAATGGATATTTTCTTAGGCAAGTTAACAGCCATGAAGTTGACTTTAACCCATTTTTATCATGTCAGAAGCAACTTGAGAACATACTGCAAGTTGCTTCTGGTGTGAGAGAATTTGCCATCTACAAAGACATTGCCCAGGGGACGCCCACATGTGTTACCATTCTGCTGGGAGGGTTCTCTCATGCCCCTGCAAGCTAGAGATGACAGATGGGAGCTCATCCCATCTTGCAGATTTGAGCCGGCAACCTTCAGGTCGGCAACCCAACCTTCAGGTCTGTAGTCTAGCCAGCACAAGGGTTTAATCCTTTACGCCACCACGGCTCCTTAACCCATGGTGATCCTATGAATGAGAGACATTTAAGTCGTCTTATTATCAAGAACCTCAGTCAAATCTTGCAAACACAGTGCTACTTACACCACCACCCTGTTTTCCCTGGGCTCAGGCAGCTTGGAGATTGGAATGACATCTTTCCACGTGATTCTTTCCTTAGCGGCAGCCACTAGGCAAGTAAATGTGCTGGTCACATCTTGGTGCCTGCAATGACAATAGCCAAGGCAACATGGGAGAAGGGAAATGAGGCAGTGAACTAGTTGAGATGCTGCTGGGATGTGTTTTTGCCATCCAGCCACCAGGCAAGCTTGAGACTGTTCAGTATGGGCATCCACCAGCCCACATGTGGATTTTGGAAATGCTGATCCTGAGTATTCCACTCCAGATCACACATAGATGCCATATCCCAGTCTTCTGATTTCTTGACACAAATTTCAATTTTAATTAATTTCATTATTGTTTTTAACATTCCTTTCACTTTTCCCCTTGATTTTCTTCTTCATTTTCTCTCATTTTGTACCTCTGTTACTAGTTACAGTAGAACAGCCAAGATGTGTTTTATGCCATGCTGGTGATGTTCTCAGCTCGAATTTCCTCCTTCTCCTGAAGAGGGTAAGGTCTTCAATACCCTGGAGATGTGTTGTTTTATCACATTAGAAGTTTATAATACTGACATTTTACTCCTGCTTTTTTTAAAAAAATGCCTCTTATTTTAAAATTGTAAATACATGTAACTTTTGAAGCAACATGGATCTGCACGCACAATTTAAACAGTATATTTTTTCTTGACATAATTCCTGTTTAGTTTCTTTCTTTGATTTCTGGATGTTCTGTAAGAACTTGAGAAATTGTTTTAGGATTAAACAATTAAGTATTTTGAAACATACTCAGCTGAAGAACTCATAGAGGAATATGTGAATGCCAGAATTGTAAAATTGCAAGTATTGTGTGAAATTATATTTTCTCCCCCTCCTGCTTAGAGGCAGCAACATCAAAAGAGAATATTTTAGGAAGATATGCATAAAATACTATGGCAAATTGTTGACTTGAAGTGACAGCTATGTATAAAAACTGAGCTGCTATAGAAATGTCAGATGAAAGAACTGATTCAGGTAAATGCATAGATGCATAAAATTGTTTTTAAGTGATAGTTTGATTATGGGGTATGGCTAAGTACCATTTTGGCTTCAACTTCTAACCTTAATATCACTGGGTAAGTAGACAACCACAGTATAGTTGATTCCCTGTAAATGATTACCATGCTGGCAAGAACTGATTTGTTCTGCTGAAACAAATGAGACAGGAACTTCTAACTGGCAGAAACATGATCCGTTTATTCACTCATAAGGATTAGTAGCAGGAAGACATAGAAACAGAGAGTTTTAGAATGCTGAGACCTTACTTGATTACAAAACAAACATTTTCAATTTTGTGTATAGTGCATAGGCAGCAGAGCTTTGGATTCTTTCCATTATCCATGACTAATCAAATATCTGTCAGCTCCAGCTCCCCACATGAAGACATGGGGACAATTCTCTCACTGCAGAAGTGACTTACAGTTTCTCAAGTTGCTCCTGACACACACACACACACAAAATCAAATATTAGCTATCTATGAAGAACAAGAAGAAAAACATGAATAAAGGAAGGAAATGACCTGACAACTCTAGCAAAATCTAAGAGCCAATCTAATTGTTAGTCAAAATTAAGTGAGGACAACTTCATCTGGATTTGGACTACAACATAAGGGTAAGGCTATTTAACCCTTTGCTATGGTCCTGATCCAGATATGGTTTCCTTACTGGCAGTTTACATAGGGTAAAATAGTTCCCATTAAAAGGATATGATCTTGATTGGGTCCAAAACCAGAGGTTCTATCTTCTCAAGCTAGATAACCAACACTAGATGTAAGGCCAATTTATATGGGCCAAAATCAGTAATGCTGATCCAGAGTGCAGTAATCTGGATCACCATCACCATGGTCCATATATCCAGTTGCCAAGCCTGTTCAGGGACTGTTGGAGGTCTGCATGGGATGTCAGTTTAAACCAGGGGTCCCCAAACTAAGGCCCGCGGGCCACATGCGGCCCATCGGAGCCATTTATCCGGCCCCCGGGGTGGTGGCTCCCTCCTCTGCCAAGAAAGTGTGGTGTGGAGAAGGAGGAGAAGTTTCTTGTCAACCTCTCCTCATGGGCACTTTTCCGGCCGCTGCCGCCGAGGAAGGGCCTCATGAGGCGAGGAAAAGGTGTGCGGCTTTCCTCCCTCACACCATGGGCAGCTTTCCTGCTGCCACCACTAAGGAAGGGCCGCACGGGGCGAGGAAAAAGCATGCACCTTTCAGCCCTCGCCCCGCGGGCAGCTTTCCTGCTGCTGCCGCCGAGGGAGGCAACGGGAAAGGTGTGCGCGGGGTGAGGGAGGAAAGAAAGGTGCACGCCTTTTCTTCGCCCTGCATGCACCTTTCCCGCTGCCTCCACTGAGAAGAAAGAGCCGCACTGGGCGAGGGAAAGGCATGTGCCTTTCCTCCCTCACCTCGCGGGCAGCTTTCCCGCTGCCGCCGCCGAGGAAAGCAGCGTGAAAGGTGCGCGTGGGGTGAGAGAAGAGAGAAAGGCTCATGCCTTTTCCTCGTCCCACACACACCTTTCCCGCCGCCGCCTCTGACGAAGGCCTGCACGGGGCGAGGGAGGAGGGAAAGGTGCACGCTTTTCCTGCCTCCTTGCTCGCCTTGCATGCTCCTTTTCCGCCTCCTCCCCCACCTGGGATGGAGGAGTCAAAACAACAATGGAGGCATGCCTGTGGCAAAAGGTAGAGACCTCCCGTTTTATCTTGCCACGTAGACTCCCTCCTTTGCAACCCTGTCATGGATTCATTTTTCTTGAAGGCTAGCACTCTTCCAACCCCGAACATTACAGTATTATTATTATTATTATTATTATTATTATTATTATTATTATTATTATTATTGCCATTGTTGGTCAGGGGTGCTTTATGTTTTGGTTCACAAAGGGAGAAAGGGGTTGGACTATATGCCCAAGGGGTCTCTTCCAACCATGTTTATTATGGTGTTGTTGTTGTTGTTGTTGTCATTGGGTGGCTATCTGTCAGCGGTGCTTTGATTATGGTGTGGTGCACAAAAGCAGAAGGGGGTTGGAGTAGATATCCCAAGGGGTCTCTTCCAACCCTCTATTATTTTTATGATGATGATGATAATGATGATTAACATTGAGGCTGTATTTGTTCCCTTTTTGTTTTGTTTTTTACTTCAAAATAAGATATGTGCAGTGTGCATAGGAATTTGTTCATAGTTTTTAAAAAAACTATAATTTGGCCCGCCAATGGTCTGAGGGACCGTGAACTGGCCCCCTGTTAAAAAAGTTTGGGGACCCCTGGTTTAAACAGTCACAGCCATTTCCAAAAAATTTTAACATGGGAAAAGGCTGTATTAAGTATTATGCTGTCCTGTTGTTTCGCCACCACAGAATCCATTCAGCCCTGAACAGACTCATTTGTCCTGTGTAAATGGGACCATAGTGTCATTTGAAATGAAAAGTTATCAATAACTATATCCCATGATCACATTAACTAAGATCTACTACAAATGTTCCTCCTTCCTTTCATCTTGCTGGAGATGCTTGAGAAAACTAATGGTTTGAGATATCTCTATCTCACATCTCTTAGCATAATCCATGGATTGAAAATTAACTGTTAGCCAGAGTTCACATTTTTCTCAATTTTCAGTAATTTAAACGTATCAAGCTATCCATACATGTAAACATTATAGCTTACATCTCAATACAGTTACAATATTGAACTACGTATTATGAAAATTTTAAAAAGAAAGGATGAATGCAAAATGAAACTATGCTCCATTGGGTAATACTCACTCAACCTCAATTGAGGATCTAAATGACAACTTTGGGCCTAGAGCACCACACAATAAACCATACTATGGCCACAGTTGAAGACACATTGCTTGTTTTTAAGTATAGTTTCATTCTGGAAACTTTTCTTGGTCATAGTATGGTTTATTGGGTGGTGCTCCAGGCCCAAAGTTGTCATTTAGGTGCTCAGTTGAGGTTGAACTAGTATGACACAATGGAGTAGTTCAGGAAAGGGAGCTTTTATTGAAATTTCTTCTCTCTCTCTCTCTCTCTCTCTCTCTCTCTCTCTCTCTCTCCTCCCTCCCTCCCTCCCTCCCTCCCTCCCTCCCTCCCTCCTTCCCTCTCTGTGAGGAAGGCACTGGGCCTCATCCTCATGCTTTAGTCATTGGCCTTGGTTAGAATGGCTTAGGCTTGTGCAAGGGCAAGTCACCCATACTATAGGATCTGTATGATTTTCAGGTCGTACAAAGTAGATAGTAAGGTAAACATGCTAAGATCAGCTATTTTGCCAAGCCAAGTTTGGTAAGGCAAGGGGAATCCCCAACGTCTTCAACGGCAAATGGGGCAGTCTGGAATGTTCAGAAAATGTTGGCTGTTTTCCTCCATGTCCCACTATAGTTTCCTGACACCCAACACTCTGATGTGTTCATTTGTCAGAAGAAGGTAACATGTTCTTTGGGGATTTGCAACAGGGAGTGATGTCCATGTTGGCTGGTGTGGTGGGGAGAAGAGACTAAGCAGACACTTGTCACTTGTCTTTGGCAAGCAGTGGGGAGAGAATATATGACCCTAGTATGCAATTTAGCACTATTTTTTAGTGAAGAGTAGAGCTACAGAATGGCCATTATATGTCATGATGCCTAGGCGGGGAAGGGGCCTGCTCTTGAGGCTGGCCTGGGCATTTGATTGCACTTGTGGAGTCTTTGAACTTGAAATTCCCTGGATTTACATTCCATAAATGGCTGCCCATGAAGCAATCCAATTGTTGGATTGCCCTCAGGGATTATAGAAGCCTGAGGAGATTGATACTTTACTTCAACTGACCTATACCAGGTTGTTCCCTCCTCTTGTTCCTTTCCAGGTTCAATGTAACTTAAATAGGATAGAGGTAAAATAAACTCATATTTCTATGTTTGGTCTAATTAATCCATGGTTGGTGATTGATAACAAAGATGAATTGACATGACATTGTACAAAGGTTTTGGAAGCTTGATAAATTCATCTACTGCTATCTAAATTGGATCACAATACTATTTGACAATGTTGGGAAGTACTTCCAAATATAGATCTTATGATCATACATTATTTTGGAATAAGAACCAGCAATATGTTTCAAAATATTGATATGTGTGTGGACACATGCACAGATAGATAATACTAAATACGAGGGTTATCCAGAAAGTAGATTACATTTTGGAATTAAAATGAACAAAGTATAGGAAAAAACATTTAGCGTGAGGATTTTGCATGGCGGATGAGGAAACGGCGTGAAGACTCCAGAACTTCACGTGTGTGGCCCTCCATGTGGGGTCGGGCGTCCCCATGAAACAGCAAAATCCCTGCACTCAACTTTCCCCCACGGTCGTCCTGGATCACAGCTGCGGGAAGGGGTGACCAGCTGGTTGAGGACGCAAGCAGCAGAGTTTTGTGGGGAAGGAGTTGCCAAGCTCATTCATCGCTATGATAAGTGCCTAGATTTGAATGGCGACTATGTTGAGAAGTGGTAGTTGGGTGTGGCTTTCAACTGCATATGGTAAATGTTTTCTCCTATACTTTGTTCATTTTTAATTCCAAAACGTAATCTACTTTCTGGATAACCCTTATACATCTGGGCATGGCCTCTGCACTTGGCATTTCCAGGCAGCTGCCAGGGCTCATATACGCTAGCTGTACCAATATTGGGTGCCCTCCATTAGGAAGCAGGGTTTTGATAGGCACAAATAATTCCCACAATGCCTCACTCAAGTAGTATGAAAAATTGGGGGGGGGGGAGAGTTAACTGGAGCCTGCTGATGTTGCAGAAATCCACCTTCCCAACTTAGAGCAAAAGCCAGTCTCATAGCCCTCAATTTTAATGATACCATGTTACTAGATGGAATGAAGCCTACAGTTTGCTGATAATCTATGCACTTGTGACTTGTTTAATCTCAGTTATGAGTGCCTGTCTTTATATACTTTCCCATGCAACAGGAGCACACTTCCTGACAAGATTAATAAGACTGGGCTAGATAAAACAATGGTCTAACTCAGATAGTAAATGTTTCTGTGTGGATTCAAGTCACCCAAAATGATGGTATGGCAAATAACAATAGCAACAAAATTTACCATTCAGAAGTATTTATGTGAAGATAATGTAGTATTTTCTGACAATTTTAACAGAATAATAAAAATATCACCAGAAGCCCCTTGTATCTACAATTTAGAAGAATGCAGGAGAAAGCAACTGCACATTTTCAAACATGTATTTCTCCTGTATTTTGTCTCACCTACCTCTGTTATCCTTTACACACTCCCACGGCATTTCTTTCCTATCCTCCCCTCTTTTCTCTACCTTTCTTTCACTTCACAGTTTGGCCACATCTCTTTCCCCTTTTTTCTGAACTTTGTCACCTGCACATATCCCTCTCCTTTGCCTTCCTTTCTCGCTATCTTGTGCCATTATAACTCCTTTTTTGAACTTTGCCATCTCTGCTGTGCTTCATACTTTCCCACAGCTTGCTTTACCTTGCCCCTCTGTCACATTTTCCTCCCTTGTACCTATAGCTGCACCTCCAAGCTTCCTACCTTCCTTTACTTTATATTCTCATCTGTCTAATCTAAACAAGCTGCTAGCTTTGCTTTAAAGTGAGGGTAGAAAAGCAGTAGCAGTAGCTGTTCCTGAAGACAAATAACAAGAGAAGAAACAAATGAAGCAAGGTAAGGTGGGAGTTGGTATCAGTCATGAGAGGGGAAGCAAGGTGAAATGGAGAAAACATAAGAAAGATGGCTCTGGGTAAAACGAAGAATAAAATGGGCAATGGGCCATATGTGAGAGAAACCGTTGCCAAAAGTGTTAAAATGTGTTGCACTTACTTAAGAATGCTATTTTAGATCTGAAACATTTTTACATTTTGAATTATCAATCCCCTACAGCCCAGAAATCCACACAAAGAGAATTAAATGGTTCGGGATGGCAGCTTCTCTGTAGGGCACACCCTCCAGATTCTGCACTTTCCCATTACAGCTCACAAAGATTCCCGAGTAACCATTGTATGCTTCCTGCTCCAGGCAAAACATCTATATTCCAGGAAAGAGCCAAGAACTTGTGCTTTCCAGATAGTCACACCTACCATCTGCATAAGACTAAATGAGAGTGATTCAGCAAGCCAGACAAATTTCACAGTAATCAACTTTTATCCATACCAGGGGCAAAACAACAACTCAGCTGTATTCCATAAAACAGCCAAGAATACCATTCAGGCAGCAGTCTTCATGGAATTCTCTAACTATGATGCAAGAAGCCACACAAATGACACAAAAGCCATTTTTGGCTCCTTCTTGGTCATACATTTCTATTCTGGAAAATAGTCCACCCAATTTACCAATCACATATGACCGGATGAGATAGATGCCAGATACTACAAAAATTCCAAAGGAAACAATATTCCAGAGATGGTTTGCTGGAAAATTGGTGCTCATAACTATATTCTGTAATACAGATATTTGCCAATATTTTTTGTGGAATATTTCTTGTTTGCTCTCTCACTCCTACTATGGGTGCATCTACACTCTCGATATAATGCAGTTTGGCTCCACTTTAACTGTCATGGAATCATAGGAGTTGTATTTGGCCCTTCTTTGCCAAATAGTGCTGGTGCTTCACCATACTATAACTCCCATGATTCCACATTATTGAACAATGGCAGTTAAAGTAACATCAAACTCCATTATATCAACAGTGTGGATGCATTCCTAGTCTTCTGCAAATCTAATGAGTAAGACTATATAGAAAGTTGGAACTATGGCCCATTTTCTAGAAAACACATTTTTCTGTAACAGGTAGTAAAAAGCAACTCTTCTAGGTTTTTTTTAGTTTTTTTTTTTTTTTAGTTTAGTATAATTCCCTACCAGTCTTGTACAACTGCTGTATTTGGTAGGCATGCTAGCTGAGCTTTCTCCATATGTCTGTTTGCCTCATTTTAAGCTCTTGGAACTACAATAATAGCATATTATGAAAATAAGCATGTTAGCCCTGGGCAAGAAGCCAGACTAAAGATTAGATGAAGATAAATATCCAACTTACAGTAATAACAAGTCTAGTAGCATAATACCTGCCTCGTAGTACTCAAAATGGGAGAACATCAGTAAATTTGTGAGAGATGACAAACGTTGATATAGCAAATAAATGAAACAGATTGGATAGTAACAACAACTACCTTACCTCAAATCCCAATTTTGATTGGGTATGATAATAGGAAGGTCTGGAATCTTCTAGATGGTTAGCTAAACATAGGGCTAGAAGTGATATACAATAAGAAGCATTCTAAGCAGCAAGGCACCAGATTTTGCTCTCTGCTTTTATTACACAATTCCTGATAACCCAAGCCGCTATGCATGGTATAATAGCCTTCTCCTGATGAATCTATTTATTTAATACCTAATCGAATATAATGCCAGTGAAGAGGTTAAATAGATGTGTTAATCTCGAGGCTCGACTACTGTAACACCCTCTACATTGGCCTTCCTCTGTCAGTGATCCGGAAACTGAAGCTGGTGCAAAACGCGGCGGCTTGTCTTCTCGCCGGGGTGCCGGCGAGGTGGCATATCACCCCAATTCTTCAACAGCTGCACTGGCTACAGATTGAGTACCGGATTACTTTCAAGATACTGGTACTAACTTTCAAGGCCTTACATGGTCTGGGGCCAGCGTACCTGAGGGCCCACTTATCCCCCTACCAACCCCAGAAATTACTTCGGTCCGAAGACCAAAATTTGCTTGAAGTCCCTAACATATGGACTTATCATTTGTCTTCTACTAGGCAGAGAGCCTTCTCGATTGTAGCCCCTCAATTATGGAATGCCTTGCCAGTTGAAACTCGAACCACCCGAGACTTACTTGCCTTTCGGAAAGCCTGCAAAACCTTGCTCTTCCGACAAGGTTTCAGTGGGTGAAAAACTCGGGGCTATGTCTGTTTTTATTGTTGCTTTTATTGTTGTTTTTATTGTTTTTATTGTTATTTTAAAGCCAAGTGTATTGTTTTAATCTATTTTTGTAAACCGCTCCAAGCCAAACTGAGAATAGCGGTATATAAGTTTAATAAATAAATAAAGAGAGGTAACAAATTTCCTATATAATTCTAATCAAAGGGTAATGTCTTGGGCAGCTCTGACAGTGAGAATGAGGGCTTGTTAGAAGGGCCAGTGTTGGGGTTGGAGACCAGCAGCTCCCAGCAGCCCTCCCAGCCTACTTTAGTTATTGTAGAAGAGAAGCCTTCAGCAGTAGCCAGTCACCACTTCCCAGCAGGAGAAGCAAGCAGAAGTCAGTACATCAGGGCGGGCTGATGAAGGGTTAAGTGGTCCGTCCCTTTTAGAATGCAGACAAGAGTGTGATGCAAACCGTAAGTCTGCCCAATTAGCAGAGAATCAGACTCTCTGCAAGCAACACCTAAGAACAAAAGATAAAAAGTCCTCAAGGTTTCAATATTGTTGCAGGTGACAACATCTTTGTTTTGTGGTGTAACTCTGGACTATCTGGATTTTTTGTCTTCTTGACTGGACTGTACATTGGCTTCTGTGTTTTGCCTTCTGCCTTCAACTTCAGACTGCTATCTTCAAACTGCTGGCTTTGTTGACTGTGGAGTGGATTTCTGGTTGCTGTTTGTTGCTGCATAGACTTTGGAACACTTTTGGCACGCCAATAGCAATTTGGACTTTGAACTTGAAACTTATCTCAGTCCCAATGGCATGAACTACAACAGTTTACATCCTTTTCTTGACCGTATGTGGCCTTTCTTGTGAATTTTCTGATAATGTTCACCATATACTACCTTTGAGAAACGAACAGGGAAGTTTACATCTGCAGATCAGTTCTACATCTAACCCATTTGTCCCATATAATCTCAACAAAATACATTTCCTCAATTAGGTTTACTTATTTTGAATGAAATTCTGATTTACAGAATAGCGAAGCAGTTTTGCCAAATAAGACTTCAAAAATGAAAGTGCTATTTTTCTCCCCTCAAGGACCACATATAGAATTTTAAAAATATAATTATGAGCACTTAATGTGAGAAGTCTCACTCACTGCAATTTTCTTAATTCTCATGTGGGTAATTAATAGCGTGAGAACAAGATTTACATTATGATCCAGCACAAGGTTTCTCATTCTTTTGAAAAATAGCCTCAAAGAAAAATACCCTCAAAATTTGAATATCCCTTTATACATTTGCTTCAGGGAAAGAGTGGGAATGTAAGTTGTCAACTAGCCATACATTTTATGAAACACTCCTCGGTCAGATGGATTCAAAGTCTACTTGAGGATATGTTAATAATAGTCATAATAATGCTACATCCACCAATTACTATTGTTTTCTTGGCAGATGATTTACAAAATATGGAATTAAAATACTCAATATAGAAGATATTTTCATCAATTTGGTGAAATATGCATACCAATTGAATGTATCTTCAAGATTTCTGAGTACTAACCGGAAATACCATGAGAGACACACATTCCTTCTCCACGTGTTCATGAATATGCAGAACATCAAGTACAGATGCCAGATAATATTTCCTGATTCTGTCATAAACATTAACTACTTTCATGCATTAATTTTTATATTTTTCTTTATATTATTTATTTACTTTATTTTAATCCCTCCTATATATGGAGCCAAACATCTGACCAGGTACACATTCGCAGATCATCACATCTACACACAGAATGCAGGACCTACTGGATGCTGTGACTTTGAGGACAGGATTAACAAACACACTACCCTTTTTCCACCATGAAGAATGCTTGAAGAGGACTGCAGTAACCAAAGTATCTATTACACTTAGTTTCTTTTTGACTACATCTCAAGTCAACATGAAGAAACATCTGGGCAGAACATGGTAATCCATTAGGAGAGGGACTACTTCCCCCCTTCTCCCTTTTTTGTAGTCTTAATATTAAAATGAAGCTGGGCAATTAAACAAGAGCAGCTTTGCATAGATTTAATAATACAACTCCTGGTAGTATAAGCCAATTTCCATTGATGATTCAGTAGAGTAGCTGAAGAAAGAAAGAAAAACACCCAAGGGTGTTGGGGAAAATACCCATAATAATAAGGAAACTCCATAGTCAGGCCACCCACAACCATGATCATTGTGTACCATACCAACCAGGCAGGGAGAGTTGAATGCCAACAAAATATCAATCATGCCAAAGTAAAGTAGGGGGTGGTTTAAATTGACAGTGTTGTTCTGTCCATGCACAATGTATGTTCTTACACAAAGCCCAGACATGTTTATTTGTCTCTCAGATCACATTTAAGTGCTGATCCCTCAGGAGCTTTGTTGTAATCCCAGCAGGGACAATAATTATAGCCACCCTTTATTTCAATGCAGGTAAAATATAATCCCTCGCTATTTCATCCCTCCCATTGCTGCTTTAATTGCAAATAGTAATTAACAATGTTTAATGATTTTGAGTTGCAGGTATCCTATAAGTACAACCAGATTAATTAAGAGATTGCAAAAACTTTATAGTTTACTAATATACTTGACTTCAGAAGCCAGAACAGCCTATTGGACTTAACAGATATAATGTACTGCACACTTAGGTGAATCTTCAATGTGTAATGACTATTCTATGAAATATGTTACAAATGCATGACTGTTCCTGATTTCATCTGTGAAATATTGGAAGATATATCTTTACTGACATTTAGTTCATCTCTTGCTAGGGATAGAAGAGAAATTTATTTGATTCACATTTTGATTCCACATGTTCAGACTACTACCTGAACCAGAAGTTAATTATCCTATGCAGCTTGTAATTCCTGAAAGGTTTCCATGGCATTTGCCTATCAAAAAAGGCATACCATAATCTGAATAATCAAGAACAGTATTTAGATGGGTGAAAAGAACAGACTTTGTGTACATTACTGAAAATCATATTAAAAGTATAATATATTGGAAAAATTACTTGCAAAAAAACCCTGCATATACCAGGAAGAGAATTCACACATAAAATGAAGGTAGACACTATATATGTTCTGGTGTATTTGAGGGGAGGAACATAAAGTTGAGACAAACCAAAGACCAAAAATATAAGAAACTAAAAGAAAGTTAAATCAATTGATAGGGGAAAATAGTATCATAAAGCAACTTCTATTTTTTTATATTTGTGCTCAGTAATATTTTTCAATTCCAGTGAAACCCTAAAATCCAGAAATATATTTTGGAATCTTATAGCATCAGTGGGAACTTTTCTATCTCATATTCCCATTACTTCCATCATTACAGAAATTAGAATGGGTCTCAAGAAAGGGGAATTATTTATAATTCTGGTGGAACCAATGAAATTTATTTTGAGCTTTCAAATGATGATGATGATGATGATGATGATTAGCAAATCCCAAAGTTAAAAGACTTAAAGTAAAAGCCAAACCCCAAGGGTACTTTTCTTCCCAACCCTCCAGTTCTTATGACATAAAGAGGCAGTTTCAGCAATTTCTCATTCACAAAATGAATGCACAAGTGTTCACCAAACTCCCTCTTTCTTTCCTCTACCTGTCATACATATTTCCCATCAGGCTGGCCAAAAGGATACTCACTCCCTGTTGTAGTCCTCCCAAGAATAACGGATTTTCTACAGAGCTGAAGTCTTTTAGTTATTATTTGGAGATGTGGGGGAAAAATGAACAAATGTTCCATGTTGATGCTCCTTCAGGCTATGTCAATACATTACACACAAACACATGCATCCAGCATTGTGAGCATCGGTCCATTATAAGCCAGCAAACATGTCACCCTCCAGCAATGCTGCACAATATATGTGTGTGTGTGGTTGATCCAAAAGAAATAAAGTCAAACCTTTCTCCTTTGGCTGAGCAACCAACACATGATTTCCTGCAATATTGCCATTGCCACACCATTGACAGTGCTCATCAGTCATCTGCATGCACCTGTGACAAAGAACCTCATCACATGCAAGTGTGTCCCCCCTTTTTTCATACACTTCTAAAACAGTTTATGGATGAAGCAACACAGATCCCATCATACAATGCACGGGCACTTCTGCCTCTCATCCATGTCTTATACCTGCATGTATTGGGGTGGCCTTGGTCAGGTGACCTACCCTGTTACATCTCACTGTCAAACATGTTTTCACAAAAAAGGCTACAAATAAAAATCAACAATGCCTGTCAATATTGGTTATCTCCAATTTCTGCCACAAACTCTCAGGAAAGTATTGCTAAAAACACACAGAGGAAGATCAAGTAAAAGACCACATGATTAAATGAGCACAAAACATTAGACATTATACTGAAATGAGTAAATGGGGATACATGTGGAAAAGGGAGATATATTTCACCTGCAACTATGGCCTTCATGAGCATTTTTATAAGATAGTTTATTGTTGGTACATGATGCCAGAACAACTAGCTAAAATCTAACCTAAGAGAAGGAATATTTGTTGGAAATGTAATGTAGTCCTTGGCCTCCTTTACCATATGTGGTGGTTATGCCCACAAACCAAAATTATTGGTCAAAAATACACAAAATAATGGAAATATATTAACATCAATATTATTTTAGAGCCTGAAATATTTATATTAGGTCTCATTCATAAAAAAATAATATGAGGGAATTTTTCAATACATGGTAACATCAACTAGGATATTATTTGAAAAATATTGCAGACAACAGACAACGCCAACAGTGGAATAATGGAAAACAAAGCTCATGGAACTCTCTGAAATGGACAAGCTGTCCAGACAGCTGCAGAATCAGGATGCAAATACTTTCAAAAAAGACTTTGGGAAAAAAGCCAATGGTGTGATGCGGCGGCAAAAAAGCCAATGGGATTTTGGCTTGCATAAATAGAGGTATAGCGTCTAGATCCAGGGAAGTCATGCTACCCCTCTATTCTGCCTTGGTCAGACCATACCTGGAATACTGTGTCCAATTCTGGGCATCACCGTTGAAGGGAGATGTTGACAAGCTGGAAAGCGTCCAGAGGAGGGTGACCAAAATGATCAAGGGTCTGGGGAACAAACCCTATGAGGAGCAGCTTAAAGAACTGGGCATGTTTAGCCTGCAGAAGAGAAGGCTGAGAGGAGACATGATAGCCATGTACAAATATGTGAGGGGAAGTCAAAGGGAGGAGGGAGCAAGCTTGTTTTCTGCTGCCCTGCAGACTAGGACACGGAACAATGGCTTCAAACTACAGGAAAGGAGATTCCACCTGAACATTAGGAAGAACTTCCTCACTGTGAGAGTTGTTCAGCAGTGGAATTCTCTCCCCCAGACAGTGATGGAGGCTCCTCCTTTGGAGGTTTTTAAGCAGAGGCTGGATGGCCATCTGTCAGTGGTGTTTTTAATGAGATTTCCTTGCTTCTTGCAGGGGGTTGGACTGGATGGCCTGTGAGGTCTCTTCCAACTCTACAATTCTATGAATCTATGATTCTATGATTAACTGTCTATTTGGAAAAGCTAAAAATAATGACTGGCTTCTTAAATTGTATAAAGCACTGTGGCACCTCAACTTATGAGTGACTCAACATACAGATTTTTGAGATATGAGCTGTCACTCAGCCCATTTCTCACTTTGAGATGTGAGCAGTGATCCAAGTTAAAAGCCGCGTGCCCAGTGCTGGGTGGAAAAGGAGGCCCTGCCAAAGGCCACGAGCTGGCCCTGCTTAAAATAGCAGGTACTCTCACGTTAGTGCTATCTCTTGCACCAAGGTTACTTCTTGCATGAGAGTTGCCCCAAGCCTCGCGAGTAGCACTAGTGAGAGAGGCAGCACTAGCATGAGAATACTTTCCATCTTAATCAGGGCCAGCTTGCAGCCTTTGGCAGGACCTCCTTATCCACTAGGCATGCACCTCACTCGGGCCCAGTGCAGGGCCTGCTAACAGTTTTCAGCAGGGCACAGAGACTTCTCCAACAAACACTGGGCACACGGCTCACCCCAAGCCCAACACAGAGCCTGTTCACGGTCTTTGACAGGGTGGTGGATAGAGAAGAGCCACCCCAAGCTCTGCAGAGACTCCTCCTCTGCCTCCAGCTCGGCCATCAACAGGTAGCATAGTCGGTGAGGCCTCTGACAGGGAGCAACAAATAAATTTGTTCATTTTAAGGTAATTCGTTCTGTGACCGAACTCTTAAAATGGAAGATTGTGTTGGTTTTGAGGGGCTGGAACAGATTAATTGAATTTCAATTTATTTCAATGGGAAAAATAACTGTCATACAAGCAAATTGAGTTAAAAGCTTGGTCACAGAACGAGGTAAACTCGTATGCCAAAGTATCACTGTACATTGAATTGACAAAGGATTCAAGTTGAACAGTTGATGGATAATCTTCCCACATTATTGAGAACACAAGGTAGAGTTAGCTCTACCCACAAATGTCAAGTTACCTAACTTTTTCCATTCTTACTTTTTTGTAAATTGAACAATTGAAAATAAATAAAAATAATATTTTAAAAAGCCATTTGGTTTCTTTTATTTGAAAAAACCCACTATTTTTTTATCAACACTACTTCTACCACAGTGCCATAAGAAACAGAATCAATCATATTTATTCGGCACTGTTTCAAAATAGACTAACAGCTGATAAAGCATTTGGTGGAACAAATTTTGTATCTATCAATGTTCTCATGGCTTGTGAGCCATTCATTTTTATTTTTATATGCCACCAACTTTATTTTTGTATGGGTGACAAAAAACCCAATTTTGTTCATAATAGTCATTATTTTCAAAGTCAAGCAGGCATCAGGCTGCCATTCTTGAATGAATGGTGCAGATGGCTTTCCCAGTGTTGCTGACAGGATTTCAACTTTTAATCCAATATAACTCCAAAAATATATGCACATTGCATGGCTTTTTTCAAAATGTGTGCATACGAGTCAACTTTGCCAGTGTGCGCATGTGCCTTCAATTCATGTGTTGACTTATAGTGATGCAGGGTTTTGTTTTTTGTTTTTTTTGCCATTTGCTTCCTCTGAAATATAACATACAAAAACATTTGTACATTATTATTATTATTATTATTATTATTATTATTATTATTATTATTATTATTATTATTATATGTTTTTATACCCCACATTTTCTCTCCAGAAGGAGACTCAAAGCAGCTTGATCAAAGCATCAAACATTACATGTTGCTGTGTTCCCAGTATCAGATAGAATCTGGTGCCTTTAGCCTGGTTCCCAGTTAACTCTAAAGATGAAAATGAGTGTCTTAATTTGTCATCACATGTGAAATGTATACTTTCCAAAAGATAGATAGATAGATAGATAGATAGATAGATAGATAGATAGATAGATAGACAGACAGACACACACACACACACATACATACATACACACACACACACACACACACACACACACACACACACACACACACACATAGTTTTTAACTCAAATCTTAAAGGAAATGATTTCCTGAATGTCAGTTTTTAAGTGAAACTGCTTGCTTTTTCTGCAAAATTGTGTAGGAAGACAACAGAAAGCCATCAATGTTTGCTCCTAGAAATTTTTGCTTCCTCTTTGTTGCTATGTTTAATGACATGCATCCAAACACAAGCACACACATATACATAAAACTACATGCAGAATAATTTGACAAAGCTTTCATGGTATGCAGATACTGGGTTAGAACTGAGCCAAATTCTTGCTTCTCTGTAATTTTTACAATATTATGATTGGTAAATTAATAGTGAATGATCTTGCCATCTCTCATTTTCACCCTTTATTGCCTATATTTATTTCTACCTGCTTCTGCTTTAAATGAGATTGTGGAGAGTCCCCAGGAAGCAAATATCTTTAAGTAAATATATTTACTTTCAAATCTTTGTTCATACAGTTCTTTTCTTGTTGATTACTACTGTCTGCTTGATGAAATTAATCAGAGCTAATCAGTACTAATCACATTTGCTGGATTTAGGTAAACAGCTGTTAAGACATTTGGCAAAAGAAAAATATATGTGTATTACACATTTGTCTGTGCATATGCATGTATTAATTCACTCCAATCCATCACTAGAATATCAGACATAGATATGGAATATACAATTCATGAAACTGATAGTGGACCTGGCCCACTTTGGAGATTGTTTTGCTACAATTTTGCATAAAAAGAGTAAAGAAAATACAGAATAGATGTTACGATTCAGTGGTGTCTTTCTATATGCAATATCATTGGAAATGAGACTTTTTCCTGAAGCTTTCTAACAGAGATTTTCCCAGCCCTGAAACAAATTCTTAGACGCTACAAAAGGGAAGGACAATTGTTGATTCTGGCTGACACAGAGTGACCCATGGAACCAGGGGAAATATTTCATTGCAAATACATTCCACATAATGCAATTCACCTCACCTTAGGTCAATGAGGAACTCATAGGGAAGACACCAGCATTAATTTGTCCTGGCATCATGTGCCAGAACAGTGGGGAGTAGGTGTGGGGCTTGGGTGGCTCTGGCTCCTTTCTCCCCTTCTTTGGAGATCATTGACTCATCCTACCTCATTTTACAATGCAAGTCTTCTGATCAATTCAAGACTGGGTCAGAATTTTTTTTCATTAAGATTTTTTCTTTCCTATTCTACACTGTCACATAAGACCTAGCAATTGGCATAGGGTAGTGTCCTAAATAAGATTTCCTAAGAGGTGTTAGAGAAGGATATGAGCTGGAAAGTACCTTCTGGCACACTTTTGGTGAAGGATGGGAACTTGGAACTCATCCTTTGTACTAGGGATGTTTGATCCATTAAAATCAGGGGTCCCCAAACTAAGGCCCGGGGGCTGGATGCGGCCCATCGAAGCCATTTATCTGGCCCCCACGGCACAAGGGCAGACGGGGGTTGGGCTAAATGACCCAAGGGGTCTCTTCTTCTCTTAAAACCATTGTTGTTGTTGTTGTTGTCTTCCAACCCTCTTTTTATTATTATTATTATTATTATTATTATTATTATTATTATTATTATTATTAACATTGAGGCTGGGTGACCATCTGTCAGGGGTGCTTTGCTTGTGCTTTCGGTGCACAAAGGCAAATGGGGATTGGACTCAACGGCCCAAAGGGTCTTTTCCAACCCTCTTTATTATTGTTGTTGTTGTTGTTATTGTTATTATTATTATTCATTATTATTGCTCGGTGGTCAACTATAGTCCAGCCCTCCAACGGTCCGAAGTATCTGAACTGGCCCCCTGTTTTAAAAGTTTGGGGACCCCTGATTAAAATGGTTCAAAACTCATTACAAAACTGGGGGGGGGGGTGTGCTGAAGCTTTGTTTCTAAAGTTTTTCTAAAGTATTGTTTGTGAAAATTCATTACTATAACTGAAGTAATGAAATTTCATTACTACTTCATTATAGTAATTGCGCATAATTACCATAATTGGGAAACTTTAGAGGATCATTTCTCTCACACTTTTAAAGCCAGATGAGTGAAACTTGCTACAATGGTAGATTTTTAAAAGTTTAGACAAAAACCATTTATCCCTCCAAAATGCAACAACAGCAATTCCCTTGAATGTCTGTCTGTCTTTATGACACACAACCATATAACTTCAACTTAGCTCAGATTGATCCTATTACTTACTTACTTCAGTCCTCTTTGCAGATTCAATGTTTTTATTTATTATTATTAGACTGACTCTAAACTGCTGGCTGCTGCAGTCCCCATCGGGGCTTTTCAATGCTGAGCACTGCATGCTGGGAAATGTAGTTTAGGGCAGGGCCTTTTGCATCCCTTGCCACAGAGGGCCTCGCCTTCTCAAACTACATTTCTAAGATGCTGTGTTCTCTGTCTCCCACCCATTAACTTTGCTAGTCCCACCCCAGTGCCTTCCTTATGGCAATTGGGCCAAAGAAAAATGAATGGTTTTTAAAACACTTTATGTTTTCTTGTCTTTACCAAAGTTGCTTACTGCTTATATTGAACAATAAACTGACCTTGGGAGGCATCCAAATATTACAGAATCTTAACAATAATGATTGGTAAGTGTTTCGATTCTTAAATTCCTCACACACTTTTCCTGCATGTTTCTAATATTGATTCGAATGCACAGATTTAATGAAGTTGATCCAAAATATGAATTAAAAATTAAATTATGCACGCCCTTACTGTGTACCATGTGATTCTATGGTTTGGATAATTTTTGTCAAGATCTTTGCCCTTACCAGAAACTATGTGTCTTGGGGGTTTATGCCCTCTAATCAGCCTTCCAGTTTGCAGCTGACCTGCGAACAAGCCTGAATTTCACAAATTCCTCTTGGTAAGGGTGGGGAAAGGAGGTCTCAGTGAGAACTACCCTGTTTCCCCTAAAATAAGACATCCCCAGAAAATAAGACCTAGTGGAGGTTTTGCTGAATTGCTAAATATAAGGCCTCCCCCGAAAGTAAGACCTAGCAAAGTTTTTGTTTGGAAGCATGCCTGCCGAACAGAACACCAGAGCATGTAGGATCGGTAAATGTACGTACCATAAAGTGTTGTACATGGAAATATTGGTAGTAACAAGAAATTCTTGATAGGATTCACAGTTTGTCTGGTTATGCTGTACAGTATATAATAAATGTTCATTTTTTTTGTTCAACAATAAATGTGAATTCTTCTTCATGGAAAAATAAGACATCCCCTGAAAATAAGATCTAGAGCAGCTTTGGGAGCAAAAAAATAATATAAGACACTGTCTTATTTTCGGGGAAACATGGTACCACTACTGTTACTCCCACACCAGGTCACTCCCCCCTTTCATTTTGCTCATCACCAAAAGAACTCAATTAAATTAATTTATAAAGTTGCCTTTATTTCTTCCTATAGCTTGTGTCTGGTCTTATTATTCCTTTGGTGGGACAACAATACTGTTAAGTCTAGAATTTTGAAGAAAATATTGCATTTAATGCCATATTTAAACAGACTGAACTTATGGAAATATTTGGTTATTCCTGAGAGCTCAACACAAGAGAACTATGACTGAACATTAGTAAGTGTAGATACAGGAGATCATTTTTTTAAAGACCTGCTTGTATGAGATCATTCATCTCAGCTATATCCTTATGGCTACAGTCTTGATTGGTGAGGTGCTATGCTAAATCATTTACCATGCCTATACTTAAAAACCTGCTAAAGTACCCATGATAATTCCATGCCTATTAGAGAATGGGATAATTACAGCAATATTTGGCTTCCACCCCATAGGCAGACAAAAAGTGGTTATATTCTCTGTTGATGTCTCCTGGTATCCTCTGGAGATCTTATTGGTTAATGTAATTATTTTGTTCTGGCTACAAGGATATACAGATAATTTTGTTTTGACTGTGCTGCACAAGAAATGACCATACAGGAGTTTGGACAGATCTACAGTAGGTTAGTGTTTCAGGGAGTTTGGTTGCTGCAGAAGAAGAAGAAAGGGAATACCAAGTTCTGCAGTGACTAAAGTTAGGCATATACAGGTATAAGGTTAACAGATATAGGTGAGTATCATTATCTAGCTATCCATTTCAAAGATTATATATAAAACATTTTGTGTTAGGCTGCTCTTACATATCATTAGTAATATGCAATTTTAAAGTTGGAAGGAGAGAAAATTGGGTTTTTAGTGATTTTAAAGCTTTTTGAAGATAAAATTGCTCTGGCTTGGTAAGGCGTAGAATATTAGAGTTGATAAAGGTTTGGTGGATAAAACTTTTGTTTCTATTTGCCAGTATCAATAAATACTTTTTAGTTTGGGTAGCCTGAAGACAGGCTCCTTGGAGAGATAAGAACTGCCCACATATGTATACCAGCCAGGGAGAGACTGGGTGGTTAATTAGAATGACTAATTGTCTCTTTATAACAAGACATTGTAAGACATCTATTGAAAAAAGTAAAACATCCTCCCTGGATCCTTCTAAAAGTTCTTCATAACTGCCCAGAACATATCTAGTGAATCCATACCAGGCCTTGTGATTTGCATAAAGCTATGGAAAGAGAGAAAACAGGATCTATTTTGTGGTATGTTCACCCTACTCACATTTTTCAATACTTTCTTCAAAAAATGAGCACAGTACAATGTCTGGTATTCTATTCAAGTGTTTGTGCTTCCACCCCTCAAAATCCATTTCCTTCTTCCTACAAAGGAATATATGCACTTCATGATATGAAATTTTGTGATCTGCTATATGATTAAAATGTTTTATTTTCCCCCAGAGTGTTAGACAAACATTTGCTGATCAATAGACTAATAACAACTTATAAGCTTATACACCTTTGAAGCTTAAAGGGGAAGGAAATATAAAGATAAGCCACAATATCTGGTGTAAACATGCCATAACTTTAGTGAAAGTACAAGGCAATAACCATCAGCTGGCTATGAGACTGTGGAAAAGGTGTTACTTTCTGTTGAGCTGCCTATGAACTGAGTCTCCCATTTATTTATTCTTCCCTTCTCACCCCAAAGGGGAATCAGGGCAGATCACAATGTACACATACATGGCAAACATTCAATGCCATTAGACATACAGACAAAGACGAAGACACAGAGGCTATTTAACTTTCTCCAGCTTCCAGGCTTCTTGAGGGTATGCTCAATTCCGGCCACAGGGGGAGCTGCTGCTTCATCATCCACTGTGACACTGAGTCCTTTGATGGATTGCTTCCTCATTCCTTTTTGCATGCTGCTGGACAATTTTTATGGTGTTGTAAATTAGTTAAATTAGCCTCCCCGAATAAGTGGTACCTAAATTTTCCTACTTGATAGATGGAACTATCTTTCGAATTGCTTAGGTCAACAACGAGCTGGGCTACTTTTTTTATGGTCGGGTGCTCACTCCGACACAGGCTGGCTTCGAACTCATGACTTCATGGTCAGTAGTGATTTATTGCAGCTGGCTACTAACCAGCTGCACCACATCCCGGCCCTATCTGATGAGATCCCTTGGAAAACCTCTATGAGTTATCCACTTTATGTAAAATCACTGCTCTCACAATGTGAAAATAACAATGTACCTTTTGGGGAATTAGCTTTCTCACCCCAGATGCTGTGAGCAACAACTTTATATTCACAGTGTTAATCTGTTAAAATAAAGAGGGAAAGAAAATTATTAGGTATTTACAGAATATTTTCAAATAGCAGTCAGAGCACTCAATGAAGACAGCATACTTTTGTGAGGACAATGTGATCAACATGCATTGTTACATTTATCTACATAATTATTGGTTGTATTGTGAACTGGACTGTGCAAAAAAGATGCTGGTGGCCCTAAGAGAACTTGTTCTATTTTGTAACTTAGAAGCCATATTCAGTGCTTGTTACCCATGAAGGGACTTTTAAAATTGTGGGTGCTACTTTTGCTTCCTGTATACTAACACATACTGTGATCCCAGACATGATGACCATTCTTATAACATTCCTACATTAGAATGGGTGTATGCAAACATTGATTTTTCATGAAAGAGAATCCTTCCACACCCATGGAGAGAACTTTGCACATATATATTTCTTCATAGGTTTTTCATTTTTCTCATGCAGAAGTCTGGATGTTTATGTACACTGCATTTTAATATTCCCTAATGATGCTCTAAAATATGGAGAATCTTGCAGCTGGCCTTCTTTACCTCAATGTGATATCACAAGTGTTGAGACACCCCCTCTTATCAAAGATAGAAAAATATGAATGACCATCCATTATTATAGATGGCCTCCTGTCTCCAAAAGAAACTTAATTATGGCTGTAAAACCATTCCAAAATATATGGTTTCTTGACCAAAATCCATACACCGAGAAGCAAGATGTACAGCATTACTATTATTTTATAAGCCAAATCAGAATGCATTAATCCCTCTTCAGTCCTTGTAGCTCGGTAATATTTAAGCTTCTTTACAAAGGCCAGAAAGCCTGAAGAAAACATTTTCTCACCTCTAATACTCTAAATACTTAATATTATTTAGTTGAATATTCTTGGAATTAAACATGGCCTGTGTATTAGTATCCAGAAAACTGGATATTTACATGGATTGAAGCATAAGTCAAATTGGGCTTATGCCAATTTGGGAGGGGGGGGGCGGCGAAATTTAACTAAAATTTCTTGCCTTTTGCAGGCATATACAGTAGAGTCTCGTTTATCCAACATTCTGTATTATCCAACGCAGTTTGCCTTTTAGAAGTCAATGTTTTTGTAGTCAATTTTGCAATACATTGAGAAGGTTTGGTGCTAAATTCGTAAATACAGTAATTATTACATAATGTTATCATGTATTGAACAGCTTTTTCTGTCCATTTGTTGTAAAACATGTTATTTTGGTGCTCAGTTTGTAAAATCATAACATAATTTGACAATTAATAGGCTTTTCCTTAATCACTCCTTATTATCCAACATTTTTGCCTATCCAACGTTCTGCCGGCCCGTTTATGTTGTATAAGTGAGAGTCTACTGTATGTGGTATTCTCAGATACCATAGAAATGGCCACCAGCATCTTATGTGCATAGCTCAGTTCACTTATTGTGAACAACCCATAACTTCAAGTTTATTTTATGCAATTTTATCTTTATTAGTAGTCAATTTGTTAGTACCCAATGTTTTTGTAGTCAATGTTTTCAATACATTGGGAAGTTTTGGTGCTAAATTTGTAAATACAGTAATTACTACATAACGTTACTGTGTTTTGAACTGCTTTTTCTGTCAATTTTTGGTGCTTAATTTGTAAAATCATAATGTAATTTGACATTTAATAGGCTTTTCCTTAATCCCTCCTTATTATCCAACATTTTCGCTTATCCAATGTTCTGCTGGCCCATTTATATTGGATAAGTGAGACTGTACTGAATGTATTGTGGACATACATGTCTGAATCCCCATCTACACTGACCATTTAATGCAGTTTCAAATCGGTATTGAAGCAAATGGCTTTGCTGCGAAGATAATTACACCGGCTGCCGACAGCTGCATTTTGAAACTAAGGACAGTAACGTTATGTAGTAATTACTGTATTTACAAATTTAGCACCAAAACTTCCCAATGTATTGAAAACATTGACTACAAAAACATTGGGTACTAACAAATTGACTACTAATAAAGATAAAATTGCATAAAATAAACTTGAAGTAATAACATTGTTGGAAGTTAAGTCTGTAAAAAGTTCAGTCTTTGCTGCCTAGAGAAACAGCTGTGGATCCGGACGGGAGGCAGACTGCGTTGGATAATCCAGAACATTGGATAAATGAAGGTTGGATAAGCGAGACTCTACTGTAATACTATTGCTTTATCTTTGGCTTTTTATTTATTTATTTATTTATTTATTTATCTGTCATGTCAGACGCAGATTGTGAATATAGTTATAATGTATAGAAAAACCACAAACGAAGTTAAAAACTTGGCATTATACTAAATTTCCTTTGACCAGAAGCTGGCCACTTCGAGTGTCGTTTTGGTTATCTCAGGCAGAAAAACTGACTGGAGATTTTATTCTTCCTTGGCAGCTCATCTGTATTGCAATACTGACTTGTTCATTAGAAATTGAGGCATAATATTACCCTTCATTGATTTCATGGTTTTGCAGCATTTGGCAGGGAAAAGTATGTATTCATATTTTTCTGATGGGCAGCTGGTGCCCTCACAGTATCTACATTACAATATAGACAGGTTTGTTTCTTCAGTCCAGTCCAAAGCTTCATCAAGCGCTTTAGAATTATTAGGATGCATGCCCTGGCCATGTTGTCTAATAGACACTGCTAGTCCTGCATTCATTAGTCTTTTCTCAAGCCAATGCAGAACAACAGCAAATGGGCATCAAATTCTTGGAACAAAAGTCTTCCATTCAGTTATTTGATATATTGGCTGTTATCAGGAAGATATAAAAGTTCTGAGAAACGCTCTCATGACATGTACAGTATATATGCTCCAACATAATACTTACATTGGGAATGTGTCTATCTTTATTTTATATTGATTTTTCCCTGTTTAAGAGGCATGTTTTGAAGACCTCAGTGCTAGAGACTACAGAGGATAAAGACAAGGTGTCTTCACTTTGAAAAGAATACTGTAAGTCCCAAAGTGGTCTCATACCTGCTCAGAGCCAGAAAAACATCTAGTCTTAAATGATTGTGCAAATAAGCAGAGTAGAATAGTTCAGTCAAGCGCAGGGGTGAAATGTGAATTCTGCCCCCAACAAAATTTTCCATTAGTCTCCAAATTTCTAGCATTGTGGAAAACAAGAGTTTAAAAATCATTCATACTTAGTGCTGTTGCATTTTGCTGAGTTTACATTTCCTTTGTATCTTTGGATGCCTAAATTCTATATGAATATGTGTTGTCGAAGGCTTCCATGGCCAGAATCACTGGGTTGCTGTGAGTTTTCCGGGCTGTATGGCCATGTTCCATTAGAATTCTCTCCTGACATTTAGCCCACATCTATGGCAGACATTCTCAGAGGTTTTGAGGTCTGTTGGAAACTTGGTAAGTGAGATTTGTATATCTGTGGAAGGTCCAGGGTGGGAGAAGGAACTCTTGTCTGCTTGAGGCATGTGTAAATGTTGCAATTGACCAGCTTGATAAGCATTAAATGGCCTTGCAGCCTCAAACCTGGCTACTCTCTGCCTGGGGAATCCTTTGTCAGGTGTTAGCTGGCCCTGATTTTTTTTGTATGGAATTCCCTGGTTTTTTAGGGTTGTTCTTTATTTACTGTCCTGATTTTAGAGTTTTTAAAATACAGTAGAGTCTCACTTATCCAACACTCGCTTATCCAACATTCTGGATTATCCAACGCATTTTTGTAGTCAATGTTTTCAATATATCGTGATATTTTG
Source organism: Anolis carolinensis (assembly GCF_035594765.1). Classification (NCBI taxonomy): domain Eukaryota; kingdom Metazoa; phylum Chordata; class Lepidosauria; order Squamata; family Anolidae; genus Anolis; species Anolis carolinensis. Next base: position 148,855,275 of record NC_085843.1, read on the forward strand.
GTGCTAAATTCGTAAATACAGTAATTACTACATAGCATTACTGCGGATTGAACTACTTTTTCTGCCAAATTTGTTGTATAACATCATGTTTTTGTGCTTAATTTGTAAAATCATAACCTAATTTGATGTTTAATAGGCTTTTCCTTAATCTCGCCTTATTATCCAACATATTTGCTTATCCAACGTTCTGCCAGCCCGTTTACGTTGGATAAGCGAGCCTCTATTGTACTGGTAACCAGACTTTGTTCATTTTCATGGTTTCCTCCTTTCTGTTGAAATTGTCCACATGCTTTTGAATTTCATGGCTTCTCTGTGTCATCTGACATGGTACTTGCTAGAGTAGTCCAGCATTTCTGTGTTTTCAAATAATATACTGTGTCCAGGTTGGTTCATCAAGTGCTCTGCTATGGCTGACTTCTCTGGTTGAGTTAGTCTGCAGTGCCTTTCATGTTCCTTGATTTGTGTTTGGGCAATGCTGCTGTGTTTGGTGGCCTCTATGTAGACTTGTCCACAGCTGCATGGCATATGGTAGATTCCTGCAGAGGTGAGACGATCCCTCTTGTCCTTTGCCAAATGCAGCATTTGTTGGATTTTTTTTTTGGCGGGTCTGTAGATAGTTTGTAGGTTGTGTTTCTTCATCAGCTTCCCTTCTGGTTGCTCTTGACACACACACACACACACACACACACACACACACACACACACACACACACACACACACAAATCAGCTTCCCTATACGGTCAGTGATTCCCTTGATGTATAGTAAGAACATTTTTCCTCTGGGTGGATCTTTGTCTTTCCTCTTGTGTCTTTTTCTTGGCCTTGCAGCTCTTCTGATGTCTGTTGTGGAGTGTCCCTAGGCCTATAGAGCCCAGTGGTTAAGTACTTCTTTTTTCACTTGGGCAATCGTTGGAGTTTTTATGTATGTAACTATCCATGTATGTAGGTTTTCTATAAACTGTATGGCCCAGTTGTTGACTGGGTTTGCAGATGACTGGAACATCTAGAAATGGCAGTTTTCCTTCTTTTTCTTTTTCCATGGTGAATTGGATGTTTGGGTATCTGTATGAGTAACTGATGTTTTATGTTGCTTCAGTACAACAGATTTGGGGAGAAAAAGAAAATTCATTGAGAGGCTAAAATTGTTATTTTGGGGGACAATACCATCCAAACCTCCCAAACTGGTTACATGTTTATGATCCTTTTAAAAGTCAGTTTGTGATTCTGCTTCAATAGGTTTAATACATCATATCTAAGAATGAAGTCATCTGGTGTGTACTCCTCTTTCCTATATTCAGCAGTGTACAAATTAGAAATAGTTCTCTTTGTGATTGCTAACTCAGGTTTACTGTGATTAGAATAATATACCATGTTAAAAATGCTGATAAATGTGTACACAGTGCAGGATTTCATATGTAGGCAATGTACTAATTTTAGACTATGGCCAAATTGAAATTTGGTAGCTATTGAAAAGGATAGAGAACCATAGTTACATTTGCATATATCCCATGCTACTGATCAGAGACATGCATAAAAATGAAATATTCATTTAAGAAAAGGCACAATTTATCTAGCTTGCAATTATCATGCAGTTTTTCATCTTAGAAATCTCATTAGCACTACCACAGAGAACTCTCTCCCAATTTTCCACCTTCATATTTAATACCAGGATTCTGCTTCCTTGTCTTTTGTCCTTCTGTCTCAGAAATCATAGCACTGTGCCTCAGAAAACATATCCATACACACCTGAGCCCAGAAAAAATACATTTCAGGATATGTGTATAGGTGTGTGTTCCCAAATACATTCTGGCAGATCTTTCTTTCTTCCCTTAGGAAATTTCCTATTTGGAATTTTAACATTTTGATTTAAAACTGAACAATACACTTTTCATGAAAAAAATCTAAGTTTGAAACATCTACAAATATGTCCTTATAAGATTATTCTTTTTTGTTTCCCCTTTATCAGATATTACAACAGCAATGATAATGTATTTATGAGTCACAAGGGGATTATTTTTGCTCCCATGAAGGTCCTCAGTAGAATTTTTATTTGAAAGTGGCTTTTGTAGTTTGGATATAACCAACTTTGCCACCTTTAAGGCATTTAGCACAATTTCATGCTGGGTTATGCTTGGGTCCTCATATCACTTCTAGAGAACCTTCCACTTGAATGTCAATTTAACACTCAGCATATAAAATGGGATGACAAATAAAACCATTCTATCAAATTGTCCTAGGTCTAGGCTGTCTGAAAGACCACATTGTGCTATGCAAGCTTGACCAGGATTTCAGATCTTCAAGGAAGGGTCTTGTCTTAAATCATCAAGTTCTACAAGGATATCTGGTGAGAATGTGGAAGAAAAATTTCTCAATAGGTACTACTATACATTGGAACACTCTGTTTGGTGTGACTGGACTAGCTTCTTTGTTACTACCCTTCCATTCCCAGATAAAGATGTTCCAACCCCCAACCAGCCTTTGGAAACTCAATGGCTACAAGGAAATATTTTAATAGTTGAACTTTGGAATAAAATGCTGATTTTTATTTTTTAAAATTAGGTTTATAATCATTTTTAATTCTAATTTTCTTACAATGTAACCACATCTTATTATGGGTATTTACCTTTATGTGATTGGCATCATTTTAGGATGCTTCCAGACAGTGCTAAAACAGGTGACAAAGCTGGTTTCTGTCTACACCTACCCACCCATACCAGGGCTTTTTCAATTGAAATTGAAATGGCATGAAGCCACCTTGAAGCCCTCCAATTTTCCCCCTAAAAGTTACTTAAATAGCTACCAAATTTGGGGCTTGGAGGGATGGCCTGAAGTAGTGAGATGGCTGTGAAGACTCACCCCTGAGACTGCAGAAACAGTCCTGTTAGTGAGTCCCCACAGGCCCAATACCCCATTAGGTCCCGCTTTTTTTGGGCCTGTCTAATAATATAGGTCTGATATATATCTTCTTTTGCAGCTATTACAAAAAGATGATATCATTATCTCTGTTACATAGCGACCTCCAACTTCATGAAATTCACCTTATTCTGGTGCTCTCCCACTTCCACAGCCTGATAGAGAGTGATCAGAATGACAACAAAGCATCTGACTTCTGCACCTTTAGTCAGATACAGAAAGACAAAGTCATCATCTAAGTGCTTCTTTGTCACTTTCCCACTCCTCCAGGGAGTTCTGTAGGAGAGGAGAAAAGGGAAATGGGATGAAGTTTCACCTTGATAGAACTTCTTGCTACATCTTCTCATCCTGGTTCTGGGACAAAAACAGAAACATTAACAGCATCTTCGGAGACATCGCCAAACTGATGAATAATCTATCTGAATCAAATCACCATAGATAGCAACAACAATTGGAATGAGTCATATTAGATTGCTGGGGAGAATCAGAAGTATTGATGTGATTTAGAGGCTAACACCTCATATACTGTGAAACTGCTAATAAGAATAACAATAATAATGGTGCCTAGTAGCATGATATTCAAATGAATTGTGGCTGCCACAGATGTGCAACTATTCTTTGTATAATTGTAAGGCTAGTATTGATCTATCGGGTCTATTCACATTAAAATGAGTCCAAGCAGAGCCGTGAGAATGTTGCCTCTTGAAAATTTCCCCTACTATTTAGGGACAGAGAAACTAAAATGAAAATGGCACTGAATTTCTTCCATGGTCAATTTAAACAAATTGTTAGCAGTGGAAGCTTCATCCGTTTCAATAACTTCACTGTTTTTTCCTTTTATCTCCTCAAGGAATTTCCCCTTAGCACTACAAATAGTGGTGGCAGCAACTGAGCTGGAGGTCTGGTATCCATAATGAATCTTGTCTCATTCTGGGCCATTTTAAGAAGAAATGGCACTTGTCACAAAGAACAGCAGATCATATTCCAAGAATATTTTGCACATTTTCTTTTTTTCTAGGAAATTAGAAAGAGATTAATGTCTGCTTTTTGGCTGGGAAATATTGTGAGAAATTGGTTAATCCCTAGTTTACAAACACACCAGAGCACCTCCAGTTAAAGATCTGGAAAAAGAAACATAGGAAAGTCAGTATTTTCTTGCTTTGCTTGTGGCTGTCCTCTTGAATGCAAAATATCATATTAGATGGACCTTGACATCATCCATCAAAGTAATGCTTGCCTTATTATGAACTTTCAGTCTCACTCAAACAAGACTAGCAACAATCTTAAAAACATTCAGTTTAAATGCATGATGGTAAAAAAAAAAATCAATTGATAGTTGGCTACCTTTTTCTAAAGATATGAGACTTGTGATATTATCACTGATTTTGGCAAAATAAATGATCACCTTGGGGCACTGGATTTTTGGATGAATATCATAGTAACCAACACCCATATGAATACACAGTTCTTCAATAGACTAGGAATCAGGCCAAAGATTTCTGCTTCTGCACCAATATCCATTCCCTTACCTAGATTGGAAGTGTCATAATGAATATATTTACAATACTGAAAATATCATAAATTTAAGGATTTTTTATGTATTTGGAATGGTACATATATGACTGAAATTATTATTTATAAAAACTGATAATGTTAAATAACATGCCAAAGAACTAGTGCTGAACCAAAATTGAAGAATTCTTTTTGTGAACCTATTAGCTCACCTTCAACTGAAAAGGACCAAAATATTAAAATAGTATATCCTTTGCCAAGGTAAACAGACTTTTGTTTAATTTTGCCACAATATATTGCAACTATGATGCTTGCATATAGCAAAAGAGAAAACATCAGTTTGGAATTGGTCACTCTGTTTATTATGATGGCCCTGTGTTTGTGTAGAGGAACCCTTACTTTTACATACAATAAGATGTATGTTCTCATTCTTGCCATGCTTACTTGGTTTGTTTGGGTAATGAAGGGCACTTCCGTCTCTCCCTCCACTTTAAAGTATTATTGGTCATCTTCTCTCTTTGGAACAACTTCTGTGTTGGCTTCTCTTTATTAGAGTCTTTTGTTCTCTACACAGACTTTATTATACATACTTTATCTGGTTTTTACAGGCTCTTTTGGCATGTAATATGCTTTAATGTTGATGAAACTAATTTTGGTAAGGCCAGTATTAATGAAACATGTCTAATAAAGCATAAACTAAAGGATAGGTATATATTGTTAAAATCACAATGGAGGAAAATGTTATTGTTCATAACCCGTGTTTTAGAACAGTGTGCTCCATGTTTTGCAATATATCTCTTGTGGATTAGTTTAAATTATTTGGAGTAACTAAATGGTTGTTAATAAATAGATAAAAGTAAAACTAATTTTAAAAACGTTTTCCTCCCTATTGCTCCCCATATTTAAGGGGGTGGACAAAGATACAAGGGAGCAAACACAAATAACACAAAATTATTAGTGAAAACAAGGTCATGTCTTTATTGTTTTTGGCTGTAAAAGTTTGTGCCAACATGAAGCAACAGATCCAGGTACTCAAAAACTGCATGTTTTCTCATGAACACCCACTCACAATCTACTTCTTGAATGATGACTGTGGAGTGAACACTTTGAGAACATGTGGAAACAGGCCACTAAGTGGTTTACTGGCTTCTTCAAAATGAGATGCGACAACAGGTCTTGAGTTGGGCCTGATCCTGTTCATCTACTCCCCACAAGTCCTTAAAAAGTAATAATAATAACAACAACAACAACAACAACAACAACAACAACAACTTTATTTTTGTATGCCGCCTCCATCTCCCCAAAGGGACTTGGAGCACCTTATATGCGGACAAGCCCAATCAGCATCATAACATCATAAAATAAACAGTTTAAAACACATACATCATACTTTAAAAAAAACCAGAATAATCAAAGTAGAATTGAAGGGGAATGGTGACAAGCATACACACAGTTATTTATTTATTTATTTATTTATTTATTGTATAACTTGGTTCCAGTCTTGTGCTAACTATCATATCAGGAACTGGGACCCTGTCCAATACAGTTTCACTCACATCTCAGAATCCATATGTGATGGAATATAAGTAAGTGCCCAGTTGCACACCATCTGTCACCAGGCCTCTGTACTATAGGAAATACTAGCATACCCTCCCACAAAAAAACCCCATAAAGTCTTGGTGACCATTAACTTGCCAACCCTAGTCCTCTCTGGGTTCACAGGTTTCCCCTAGTGCCAGAGCCCTAATGACTGACTGAAATAGCATTTTCTGTTGAAAGTGCTATTGGAATGTCCCACAGCCTTAGCTGTTATATCAGGTCCACTCCTTCAGTGTGTGATCAGGAAGCCCAGTATGCTCAGCAAGACAGCCAGTATTGAAGGCTTTTTGCATTCGCCTATGTCCCAGCCAAGTGATCTGACTGCTTTCTTCCAGTCAGAGATTGAATCCCCATACTGTGGAAGAAGTGTAATCTTTCAAATATTTTCTATAAAAGTACCATTTGTTATTGTTTCTTTCCCATAAAATGATCCTTATGATGAAACCCATAGTGAATCTTCAGACAAAACTTTCCTTTGTATCTATTAGGGGTGTGTGAAATTTCATTGGGCAATTTGTACTTTGAATAATTTTGGCAATTCGGCAGCCAAGCCCCTAAAAACAGACTGGGAAAGACACCTTCAGAGATTTCCCAAAATGAGAAATGTGCCACCTAATCTTTTGGCTAAAAATGCAGGAAGGAGTTGTTGATTCACACTATAATTTTTGTGATAATAGGTTAGGTAAAGGTTTTCCCCTGACGTTAAGTCCAGTCGTGACCAACTCTGGGGGTTGGTGCTCATCTCCATTTCTAAGCCGAAGAGCCGCCGTTGTCCGTAGACACCTCCAAGGTCATGTGGCCGGCATGACTGCATGGAGCGCCGTTACCTTCCCGCTGGATAATAAGTGCTGTACTATTGTTCTCTGTCTCTCCGATGGCAGGGAGTGGCGTAATGAATTAATGATGATTGACAAGCAGCTGCACAGAGTTTTATTCCTCGTAAACCTAGCCATGACCAATCAGGAGAAGGAAGCATATCATATGCCTTTTTGCAAAGCTTGGTCTCTATACAGTCTGCACGAGTTCCTCCATTTTTTGTGGGAGGCATAGCATGGTGCTTGGAGACAAAAATGTTTGTGTATTCCTCCGTTTGTTCGTTTCTTCTGCTGCTGCCTGCTATGTTTGGGGAATAACCTTTTTGAGAATTTTTTTCTTTTGACATCATATTATTATCTTCTTTATCTTCTTATTCCAAATTTCCAAATTATGCTGGGGAGGTGTGGGTAGACATGTGTGGGGAGAAGAGTCTGAAAGGGCATGTGTATTAAATATTTCTAGGAATATATATATATATATATATATATATAAACCTTTTTTTGATGTTTGACGCTAATAGACCAGCTTTGCAAAATGACATGTGATCTGCTTTCTTCTATTGGCTTTGGCAAGACTAACGGAAGAAAAATCCCTGCACGACTGCACTTTTCAATCACAGAGCAGCCAAATGCAGCTGGATGAAGCTGAAGGATCAGCCGCAACATAATCCGTACCGGCTGAGCCTTCAGCTGCCCCCATCCCCACTCAGTCCATTTCCAGAGGTCTGGTGTTGAATCGCCAGATTTCCCAGAACCCCATGTAGCAAACAGAATTGTGCACATCCCTATTAAATATGCAGGGTTTTTTTTTAGTTTTTAATGCTTAATGGTCCATTAACACCTCCATAAATTTCTGTATTGGTATATTTATGAACTGTTTTACATACAATAATGCAATCTGTGTGTGTTTTGGAGAATATAACTAATTTTGTATTATCTGTAATAATGTCTTATATTGATAATGTCAATATAGCCCCTGTTAGTGACTGAATGTGTTGGGATTTATAAAATGAATAAAACAAGTAACAATCTATCAGCATATGGAAGTCTGTCTCTTGATTTCTAACATAAGATGCTTAACACATATAATCATGTTATGAGGACCAACTGAGGAGTAAAATGGCACAGGAAATATCACAGAGCTGCAACTTCATGGTTATAAATGGCCACAGTGGCAGACACTAAAAATGTATCAATTTTGAAATATCTAATATAGCTTTGTTTTTGTTTTTTTGTTTTTTTGTTTTTTAAAACGCTAATCAGGAAGAGATTTGCATTTAACAAATGCATACATTGATGCTTCCTTACTGTTATGACAAGAATAGATGTACATGCATTTCTCTAAAAATATATATACATTTTAAGTATCTCATGTGTAAAATGAACATTTCTAGTTACCTAGGGAAATGAGGTACACTTTCAAGTATTTTATACTTATTTATCATAGCTGAAAATCTAATAATAAAGAGACAGGGAGATGGAGAAAAGTAATAACTGTTTGGCAGTAAAAACTATGCTAATGGATATAAGAGTGATATGGATGGTATGTCACTAAAACTGCAAAAACAGAAAGGTAATTTGGAGTCTGGTAACATTTCTCATGGTCATTAATGATATTGTTCCATTTTGCTTTATATTTTAACTGAAATTACAATGATAGAATACCATTACCAGTTTATGTCTTAAGATATCCCTAACGTCCTGTCTGGCTTAACAAGAGTCCTCAGATATTTTATAGTGTCATTTCCTTTGCTTCACTAGATTAATTATTTCTAATTTGTACACATTTGTCCTTCATTCTTCATTCATTCATTTTATATCCTGCCTTTCTTCTTATTTAAAACAATTGATATATGGAAAATAACCCATTCCTCTCCTTCCAAAATAAATGCATATCTATAATCTTCAACACTGCTAAATAAAGCTGGATTTACACTGACAAATAATCCAGATTGTCAAAACAGATTTGCCAAATTATCTGTTTTGAGCTGTATTGCATGAATCTATACTGCCACATAATCAAGTTCAAAGCAGATAATCTGTATTTTATATGGCAGTGTAGATGGGAACCAAAATTTGTTCTCATCAAAATTTTCAACTGTAATTCTAAATTCATTTAATTGAAAGTAAAACCAAATGATCATACTGGGATTTACTTTTAAGAAACATGCAGAACACCCACTGCAGCTAATAGGGATAAATCCCACAGAAAGCTCAAATTCAAGACCAATAAATGCAGAGAGCTTGTCAGGACACAACTAGCACTAAGAACTTTTTAAAAATGCCAAAACACAGCTGACAGAAGGTAAACAATTACTCCGCCAGGAGAGGAAACCACATCATTCACTTTCTACTCCTTTGTGCTTATTTCCTGTGTCCTGTCACAGTCTATCACTGATCCTCAATGGACATGGTGATGTACATCAATGCATCTCAGGTTAGGTAAAGAGAAAAAAATCATTCCTGAGTTTGGATCAATCTGCAATGAATGGATATTGTAGCCACTGTCCCAGCCTTCAACTAGTTCTTGGGGCATTCCATTCAATCCACTTTCTACAGCAATTTTAGTGTCTGTGTAGAACTGCCCATAAAATCAGAGTAGGAAGAGAAGACAAAGACATTCAGTGCAACCCCCTGACATGTAAGGATATATAATCAAAGCTTTCTCTGTCTTACAGTTCAAGCTTGTCAATATTCTTCTTCAACTGTAGTACCCAGAAGTAGACACAGTATTCCAGGTGAGGTCAGAGTAGAATGCTACTGTTACTTCACTTGATCTAGAGCAGAACTTTGCATACTGTATGTCACAAGATGGTAATGTGGCAGCTGCAGAGTGTAGGTGTGTCCCACAAACATAGTGAGAAATGACAAAAATCTTGGAAATGTATTTTATTATTTTACAAATTATATATTTAAAATATAAACAAACTTTTCATGCGATATGATGTGTCCCCATAAATATTGTTACTACAATTTATGTATGTGTCCATATCCCTTATAAGGGGTTTGCTAGTAATACTGGACTACTGTGTTGTAAAATGATGCATGTCTAAAAGGTGTGTAACCAAAATGAAATATATGGAAAGCTCTGATCTAGACACTATACTCTCATAGTAGCAGGTGGGTACAGAATCAAGAACATCTCATGTTGTTCAAACAGCCAGAACCAAAAGTTGTACCTTCATGTGAAGTAGCCCAAGAAAGAAGGAAAGCAAAATGAAACAGTGATAGGGGGAGATATGCCCAATTAAATGCACAATTCCAGAGATTAGCCAGAAGAGATCAACAGTTTAAACAAGCAATTCATGGAAGTGGAAGTAGACAGAATAGGAAGAACAAGAGACTTCTTCCAGAAAATTAGAAACTGCAGAAGTAAATTTCAGACAAAAATTGGCATGATCAAAAACAAAGATGGCAAGGACCTAACAGAAGCTGAAGAGATCAAGAGAAGGTGGCGAGACTATACAGAAGACCTGTATATGAAAGAAAATAATATAGAGGATAGCTTTGACGGTGTAGTGAGTGAATTAGAACCAGACATCCTGAGGAGTGAGGTTGAATGGGCCTTCAGAAGCACTGCTAATAACAAGGCAGCAGGAGACGACAGAATCCCAGCTGAACTGTTTAAAATCTTGAAAGATTATGCTGTCAAGGTGATGTATGCCATATGCCAGAAAATATGGAAAACACAAGAACAGCCATCAGATTGGAAAAAATCCATTTATATCCCCATATCAAAAAAGGGAAAACTAAAGAATGCTCAAACTTTTGTACAGTGGCACTTATTTCATATGCCACTAAGGTAATGCTCAAGATCCTGCAAGGTAGACTCCAGCAATACATGGAGCGAGAATTGCCAGATGTACAACCTGGGTTTAGAAAAAGCAGAGAACAAGAGGCCAATTGCCAATATCCGCTGGATAATGGAGGAAGCTAGGGAGTTTCAGAAAAACATCTATTTCTTTTGGGGTTTTTTTTTTACTATTCTAAAGCCTTTTACTGTGTAGATTATAATAAATTGTGGGAAGTTCTTGGTGATATGAGGATACTAAGTCACCTAATCTGTCTCCTGAGGAATCTGTATAACGACCAAATAGCAACAGTAAGAACAGACCACGGAACAACAGACTGGTTCAAGATTGGGAAAGGAGTATGGTAGGGCTGCATACTCTCACCTTACCTATTCAACTTGTATGCAGAACACATCATGCAATGTGCGTGGCTTGGTTAACAACCTTAGATATGCAGATGTTACCACTTTGATGGCTGAAAGCAAGGAGGAGCTGAGGAGCCTTATAACCAAGGTGAAAGAAGAAAGTGCAAAAGCTGGGTTGGAGTTAAACATGTCTATCAGTTGTCTTTGTTATATTATTGGATAATTGCAAATTATCCATCAGTACACACAGCAGCTGTTTCAAGACGTGTCTAGAAAAAAGGAAATATTATGTAATAGCTGTAACATCACTATTCCGTTGAAAGGGAAGTTTCTATTTTATTTTGTTTTTAGAGCAATGATGTGATCTTCATATTCTGCTTAAAGCTCTGGAAAAAGATTGCATAGGCAAGCATTTGGTAAGTTGCTAATGTTGTGTGTTAAATTAGATTTCATACCTTAAGAAAGTGCAGCATTAAGTCATCTCTGTTTCTCTCACACGTATTCACCACCATTATATTTTCTTCAGAATTCAATCATGAAACCTGGAGATGAAGGCATACATTTAGAGAATTTCATAACAGTTTATAATCACACTCCTGATGACTCCTGGGGTTATTTAAGTGGTTTGTGTTTTATTTTTATTGTTCTTTTAAAATCAGGGATTGCTGGTCCAAATGAATAGATAATGTGATTATAAAGGTAATTTGAGACAAGCAAGGAATGCATTCAAGATGACAAATACCTTTTAAATAATCCCTTTGGAGTCTTTGGCTAAAAACATGATACAACTGTTTTTTCTTCCCATTAATTGAGTACATAAGGAAGTATTTTACCTGTGATTCCCACTAGGAGTTCAATTAATCTCTGTTAAAGAAACAGGATTTAGTGCATGCATGTATAAGAAGCTTACAACTTCAGTGAATAGAACTATGCTACTATGTTATTAGTTCTGGGAAATATAAGATTATTTGTAATGAGAATGCTTGTTTTAGTAATGTTGGGACACAATATATTGTAAACGTGTACATTAGGAAAGATGTAGCCCTGATACATGTTATCATAACCAAAACTTTTTAACGTGAAATAATTCATTTTGAAATATGTCCAAGGTGCTGTATTTGAACACCAACATAACCTTGCAAATAAAGGCTTTTAGGACTATAAAGCCTACATAAAGGCAATGGCAGTTGGCAGGTCTCTTTTCAGTGGAATAGTGAATCCACCCTTGGGCTCAGTCTGAACTTCAAAGGTGCTAAAACCCGAACCTTAGATGGTTCCTTTAAAGTTGAGTGAAGGTTCATCACACTATATAAAAAAGTCACCAGTCGCCACTGAGTGGGAGCAATAATGAATTTTGATTTAAACATATAATTTCCTTAGTGTTAGTCAGATCATGAACAATGACGATAATGGTAACATTTAAAGAGTGAAGAAAGACATATGGCACATAAGTAAGAACGACATGCCTTGAAAACAGATTGTTTACAATGAAATGAAATATTATGACTCCCCCTTTTGTGAGCTTGTCCGAACACAAGGATTGAGAGAAAAACGTGTACATCCACCCTCTGGTCCATGTGCAAAGTAAAAAGTGTTTGGATAGGAGAGGGGTTAGCTTCAGCGTTTAGTGATTTCCTTGTAGGGTCCCTTGTAGAATACAAAGCACGTTAGATTCCCTATGTCCCCATGCCTATGAAAAACAAATGGGGAGAAAGAGAAGAAAAGGAGGAAGAGGAGAAGGAGGAGAAGGTATCAAATAGGGAAGAAAACAATATTATAAAATATTGTTATTGTTTGAAAAACATTTTGAGCTCTTTTAGTTCACTGATTTATTTGGAAATGAAACATAAATGTAATGTGGGTAATAAAATATGTAAATGTTACATGGTCTCAAAATAAACAAGTTTGTCCAACATTTGATTTGAGCAATTCTCTCTGAAAAGGCCAATGGTGTCCAGGAATATATTTCAGAGGAAAAATAGTAAAACACAACCATTATTTCAATCTTACACATTTTATTAATAATTAATTCAATCTTAAAAATAAGCATTGTAATAAATATGTTCAACTCCCTGCAAATAAAACCTATGTTGAAACACTTTGGAATTTAGCATAATATATCACCAAAAACAGTGACAAACAAACTAAAAATGGCAAATCTCCATGACTGTTTTTTCAAAATTTCATTCTGTATATGCCCAGTTATTTCATGATAACAAATTCAACCATACTTATAATAAAATAAAAGGTGAGTGAAATGAAGGTTTGTTAATATGTTTCTTCCAGTACACTACTAAAACATAGCCAGAATTGACATGTGCCACTTTGGGTATGTGGAAAGTACTGATGCAGTCTGCTGGATAAAAACCATACTTTGGTTCCATACTTCTGGTATCCTGTGTTTTTTTTACTGCATACTGAGGGCTCGTTATTCCTCATTCTACTCCAGTTTGCATGGACACAAATGGTGGTCCAGCTCTATTGGAACTGGGGCTTCAATAACTATCAATGAAATATAGACAAATATAACCTCCCCTACAGAGCAGTTCTTTCTTTTAAAGCAGAAAAATGTCACAATTCAGCAAAGTGTTACTTCCACATACTGTATTTAAACATGTCAAATCTTCTCTAACTGAACGTAATTATGCATAAGCCTTATAGAGATTATTTTTAAAAAATCTTCTGCTGAGTGTTACTTCCAATGTACTTTTGGATCTCATAGAAATTCCAGTTTGATACATTTTAATTATGTTTTATGTACGTATTAATTTTAATTGAACTTACTTCATGTTTTTATGTCCAAGGCACTATAGTAGTGTCATTTGTCATTCAGAACTGAACTGAACTGAACTGAACTGAACTGAACGGTAGAGAAAGGTGGGATATAAATATGGTAAATAAATAATAAATAAATACATTTGTTGCAGGTAAATGAACAATCTCATGCTCATGGGTATTTATGGGTACAGAATCAAGAACATATCATGATACTCAAACAGCCATAACCAAAGGTTGTACCTTCATGTGACATTCTTGTGTAGATGTCACCCACCCTTTTTAAATACAATGAAAACCTTTTCTATGTCTTAAAAATTGTCTATTTTTTCACAATTTAAATTATCAAAACTGTATTTGGACTTCTTTCTCAAAGAGAACAAATATATGTCTAACCTTAATTGCAATCCATGGGACAATTCTTTGCCTCACTAATAAAATAGCCTATGCTGACAGCAACAACTTTGTACCAGGCACCTTACGGAAAATCAGAACATGCCACCTCAATTCTACAAAAAATATTTGAAACAATATTCTCATATGCTGCACTCCATCAACTGGTTGTCTTATCTATTACCTATCTACAGAACTGACGGTTCTAGGGGAGATTTATTACTTCTTCCATCAAATGGTGGCAACACATGTTAGCTCTTGATTAGCAGACCTTCCACTAGATTGAAGAAAGTACAAATGTCCCCCAACACATTTTGCCCACATTTGAGAAAATATGATTCAATGCCTGATGGCATTTCTCTGTAACCAAGCTAACTTTTTTGGTGTTCTAAGATGTCTCTTAGGGAAACAAATCTTACTTTCAGGAGATGGAATATCCTAATCATCATCATAGGACATTACTTGTGGCTGAGTATGATTGCCTTCCAAGAGTAGTCTTGGTGGTGGCTCTGTACGTTACTGTACAAACCTATTCTGGATACGCATCAATTTCCAGGTGGAAGACGGTTTTGACAAGGATTGGTTTGATGCCACTTTCTCTTGATATGGTTCTCCCTTTTACCCTCCATTCATGGCTCTTCAAAATCCACAGCTTTGGTAACAGCTGGCCACTAGTTAGAATGCTCTAGCGCTAGGGCCTCCCAATTCTCAGTGTCAATCCCACAGTTTTTAAGGTTAGCTTTAAGTCCATCTTTAAATATCTTTTTCTGTCCACTAGAGGTATGTGAAACATCTGAAATTAGTGTTGGAAATTTGGATGGCCACCCAAATTTGATCTGTAAAGATTGAGAGGGATCCTGCTTCGAGTTGTAGTCTGAATCTCTGAATCTTTGTAATTGTTTTGTTCCATTATCAGCAATGTGGAATATTGTAAGGCTCATTCCTCTGTCATTTTGATGGCTATCAGGATGAAACTTGGCACACGTGTAGGCAACATTTACAAGTTTAAGCCTGTCAGGTTTCAGAACATTTTGGTCATCCACTGATTTTTAGGATTTAAAAAATACAATATTAAAAAAAATACAAGACAATCTGTCTATCCAGTGATTTTAAGAATTTTTCAAATTTTAGCACATGTGATTATTCTACACTGGGGCTTTAATGCAGGCAGTCCTGTTTTTCTGGTGTGAGCAGGATTCTGGGAAATGTAGTTTAGGATGGGGCCTTTTGAATACTCTGCTACAGAGGCCCTTGCCTTCCCAAACTCCATTTCCCAGATTTTTTCTCACATCAAAAGCTACTATACGTTTTAAGAAATACAAAGAAACAGAACGGGCATCCAAAGAAGATGGCCTTTTCTCTCTGCTGCAAACATCACATCACGAAGGTTAAAACTGAGGGGAGTATACATAAGATGAGCTTTGCAGAGAGCCACATGATATGGTTTTCTTCTTTTGATTGGTTGACAAGAAAAAAATAGCATGCAGCTGCCCTTGTCAATTACATCAGCCCCCTCCCCCCAGCCCCCTTCCCCCCCAACAACAGATAATTATGGGCTATCAGGCGACAGGGTGACAGAGTACGTTACACTGGGGGAAAAAGTTCCAAAATAATAAATATTTTTCAAATCATAAAAATTTGTTGGCTTGTGTTTTGATTTGTAAATGCTTTGGAGGATCTTTTCTGATTGATTCATATTTACTAATAATCCGAACCTTCGAATTTCAAAGTGGAGCTTCGAAGCTTTGCACACTCCTACTGTCCACCAGTTGAGAGTATTGCTGTATAACCATACTTTTCTTCTGTTTTTCTGCTTTACTTGGCAATGGCATTCAATGCTAGAATGGGTAATCCTCATTAAATCCCTGCCAAAGTCTTCAAATATATTTGAGAATTGCTCCTGCCCCCTAATCCATATTCACATTTTCCAGACTCCTTAACAAAGCCATGTAGGAAACAGTTGAGCTGTTGACAATTTATTTAAAAACAATACATAGCTGTAGGCAGTGAGGATCATCCTTGCTTGACTAGCCACCACCCTCCTCACTCTGACCTGTGCATAGATGTGCCAGAGGGAGTGGAAGGTAGGGTAATCCTTCATTGCCCATGCCACAAAAACTCAGCTGGTGATGTTAGTCCTTTTTTCTTAGCTGCCCTATGCTCTCTCTCTCTGCCTGCCACTATATCACTGTGCTAGGAGAGGGATAATCCAAGCAGCCACTTTTAACCAGGGGTTATAACAGAAGAAAGTAAGGATCCTCAGGATAAGATTTCTTGGCTAACTTTATTTTATTCACACCTACATTACTATATTGGCAGGAGGGGAGGAGAAGTGAAATAAAAAAGTGAGTCTAAGGGAGACTTTCTTCTCCTGTGAAAACATCTTGAAAACTTGTTCAGTAGGGGAAAATGGAATAAATTATCCATTCTCCCCACAGGGAAACAAATAACAAGCACATCCCTGGTGAACAATAAGTTATTACTGCAGGTGGCAGGGTTTCAGTTTACAGATATATTGAACTTTCTCTGTTTGGGCAGAGTCAGGGACTACTTCTCATCCAACTCACACCAGCTCTTTGCATCATGCTTTGATTGCAAACCCGTATGGGACTTCCTTTCATTTTTTATTTCTTTTTATCTCAATATATTACATAGGGGATAGTCCAATGACAAAGTGCAGCATATCTGCTAGGGCTGTTGTTTTATTTTTCTCCAGATCTTTTTTGCCTGTTAAAAAACTGTGGGGGACAAAGGGACAGGACAGGATGCTGTATGTAGCAAGTAACTGCAACTTGAAAACTTCAGTTTACACCTTTGTCATTGTTGTGAAATGTCTATTCTATAAGCCTAAATACAGGCTTTTCAAATGACTTCTACAACAAATCATGTATCTGAGGTAATTAATATCCAACCTGGTGAGGGTTAATAGTACTTAACATTGCTTCATGCATATTTTCATAGGAAATAAAGAATGCAGAATTGACTTCGCCAGAATAAAAAAACCAGGGGAAATAGTATATCAATAGCAATTTGTTATGATGTTAAGGGCATGCAACTAAATCTATGAACAGGGGTGTGAAAACTATGCCCCTGCAGACGTGTGGGGCCTGTATGATTGGGTTTTCTGGACCTGTCAGGACCCTGGCTGCAGAGCACCAATAACCTTACACAGAGGCCAGTCTCTATCTAATATCTTTATTAAAGAAATATATAAAATCAATAAAAACAAGCGAAGAATATAGTTCAGAAGCATACCTTTCAGATGAGGTATAATATAGTCCAGAAATGTATTGTCCAATATAAGATATTAGAGTTCAAAGTTTTAATCCACTTGACCGAAACACACACTTTGCCAAGCAATAGTGTGGGGAAACAACAGTCTTTAAAGTCCAATGAAGCTTGACAACAAGGCTGGAAATAAACTTGATTCTTGGCTAGATCCGTGACTGAAGACGAGGCAAACATGAAACATGAAACAGAGTCCGTGGTAAAACCGTGAGACAGGGCAAGGCTTGAAGCTTGATCGGGGAAGCAAGGAACTGGGATTACGAAGTCCACACACGATCTCTCTCCTCAAGCTGACCAATTGACTCCGCAAAGAATCCCTCGCGCCAAACACCTATATTGGGTCTCGTTTTCCCGCCAACAGAACTCTTTCCCTAGAGAACGGGAAGCGAAACCCAACTCTGTCCAGATGTGTGACTCCTTAGAATTTCCCAAGGGAAGCAGACCTAATCAGCTTGATGTTTGGCAGCTAAGCGTAAACTCCTCCGTTGGGCCTCTCTGACTCCCCTTTCTCTGGAATAAGATTCTTTTCTGGGAAACGGTGGGGAGTTCTGCCCAAGGCCCGTTTGGCTGAATTCTTGAGGGCAAACATCAACATCCTGCAGGTGAAGAGACTCCGGCTCTTGCTGAACCGGCGAAAACCCCATGTTTTCCTCTTCGTCTGTCACAATAGTACTAGGAACAGGACTACAAGGCCCATGAATCATCACAGGACCCCACTTTTGAAGGCAGAAAGGAATTTGGGGTAGGGGGTGAATTTCTTGAAATTCTTCAAGAAAGACAATTTGTATTTTAAACAGAAGTTATTCTTGAGGATGCTCATGCTGTATATATCAAATGAAACACTTATTATTTAGTCTTTTAGTTTATTTGGATGGTTCAGTAGCAATCCCTTTTGTTGCAATTAACTAAATAAAATCCCCTCTTAATCCAGAAGTGGATATTCTGACTAATTATCCATCTATGTCTTAGAGTGCCTTAAATACAGTATATGAATTGTCATAAAATGGAATCTCCCTGGATGCATGATACTGGAATGAACTATCTGTATTGCTTTGGAGTTCTCCTTACATATTGGTTTAGTTAATGGTGTGAGTGTGTATGTGTCACCAGGAAGATGCACTAATTTTATTATGTTCTCTTTATTCCTTTCAGCAAAGAATGTAGTAATTCCAAAAACAAAAAAGTGTAGTAAATGGTTGCTCTATGAATTTTAGGAGTGAATTGTGAGCATTGGGAGAAGTCACTTCAACAAATGCAAATGTTTATTAATCTACCATCCATCCTGGAAATAAGGGAAACTATTACATAATTGAAGTGTTATTGAGCCACGGCATCCCTCCCCCACAAGACTTATAGTTCATCAAGAGACTTCAAGCAAATAATGATTTTATCTTTTTATTAAAAGATTTTCTGCAGACCTATAGTTGTGAAATGTTGAAGTGCTAGAGGTTCCAGAATGGACCTAGCAGTAGCTATACTCTATCATATCTAATCCTTTAATAAAATGTATAACTTTGATTATTTCCATGTAACCGGTATGTTTTATGTACTGTCTCAATCCCTAAAAATATAAATTGTATAAACTGTATCAAATGCTTGTATCAAAATATCTTTTGAAGACAACCACTTCTCCATGCCAATAATTGAAATAATCACTTGGGAAAGGAGATGATGGCCATGATCCCTCCAGCTATTTCCCAAGTCAATAGCTATAAGATACTTTGTATTTATACGTAAATAGATGATCCCTTGGTCAACAAAATATACTCAGGGTATTTGTCCATTTAACTTGAGGTTGAAGAGAGGGCTGAGTAAATATGAATTCATTAACTCTCTATGCCAGCAGCCAAGCCCTTGATTGTCTGAAATCACCACCTTTGTCTTTTGGATCTTGTACCTTTGTCTCACATGGAACCAGACACGAGTTAATCAGGGACTCATCAGCAAATCCACACCACCACTTTCTCATGGACTGTGTCCTGCAACAGATTGGCTGTTTGAACTGACAAATCACCAGCTATCATTCTCTCTTCCATGGTAATCTCCTCCTGCAGGCTCTGACATCAAGGGAGCTCCCGGCCAATTCGGTCACAGATCTTAGCCTGCTTCTTTTTCAGCCATTTGGGGTTGGGGGGAGTGGGAAGGCTGAATAGCTGACAGAACTGTATAAAATGTCATGTAGTTCTCTATGCGTTTATGTTTGTACCTTTTGAAGCAAATTGCTTGTACCCACGTCCTTTTTGGCCAAACCACAATAAACCTCTTTAGCTTTGCCTTCAACCTGAGGAACTTGTTTCCTTGTCCTGGCTGATCTGGTTTAGCAGATGTTGACCAGGCATGGACCGCTCAACTGCGGTCCTAGTTAAATTACTACAGAGACACTGGTCTTTTTATTTGGGGGAGGGGGCAAGGGGAAGAGATTTGGGATGAACATGTAGATGGGCACCACCATGAACTATAATGTTTTGCATCAATGGCATTCTCAATATTTTCCTTTGGAAGGAAACAGAAGAGGAAGAGAGATGTACAGGTGAACCAGCCTGCACACCTTTAAAAACACAGAGATCATAGGACTGGGCAAAGTGAAACTTCCCACTGAGGTTGGGTTTCAATGCACAGCGAATAGTGAAGAAAGCTGATAGCATTGGCAACCCATGTTAAAGTGAAAAAGAAATACCTTACACACAAATATATAATTGAGACATCAGTCAATTTGATTAGAAGTTTCTAGACAGACAAATGAATTTCAGAAGTGAAATCTCAGATAGCAAACATCGCAATCTCAAACCACCTGAAAGCAACTTAATTTACTTAACTAATCCAAATTTCCCATGGCTGATTGTTGCTTGTGCCCTAATCAACATTCAGGGAGATAAAACTCTGAAAAGATCAATCAAAAATCATTTCAGGTGCTAGGAGGAAAGGGGAGAATTGATCCAAGTTACTAAGCTGAGAAAAACTTTGATTAGTAGCTCACTTCCAAAGCAAGTGAGAAAGACTGCTTGTTAGTCAATGGAACTGAAAAGATTTCATTCTAAATATGTCATATCAATCTCCTGGCTAATCAATATATAGAAATTCAGTCCAAAAGCATAATTAATGTTCTATTTTTAAAATGTTAGAAAAACAGATAAAAACCCAGTTAGGAAAAAGGCATACTCAAATTAAATCAACCTCTTCCTGCCTGTTATCTTTATGGCTGTAACTCTTGTTGAATGCTTTTGGAGAAATGTTTCCCTCTGAACTCAATGGGATGCAGTTCTGAATAGACCTATGTGGACCTTCAGCAAATACCATCTATGAATGTACATGCACACATTAATGTATCCTCACTCTGACTGCCATAGGATGACATCTACATTGAAGAATAAATGCAGTTTGTCACTATTTTAACTTTTGTGGGATCAGTGCTATGGAATCATGGGAGTTGTAGTTCATTAAGGCACAAGCACTATTTGGCAGAGAAGGCTAAAGACCTTGTCAAGGTACTTGATTCCATAGAACTGATCCATGACATTTAAAGTGATGTCAAACTGCATTAATTCTACTGTGTAAATCACCCATGGCATATATTTTTAAGTGTGGGATCCTTAAGACTTGATGCACAAGGAACAAATACAAGTAGGAAAGGAGGGGGAAAAACAAGCACCAAGATGAGCAAGATGAAAGCAATGAAGGGGGAATGAACAATCCTGTTGAAAAACTGAATTTTAAACAAACAGAAAAGTCTACTGCCCAAATGCCTGACACAATAGTTGCACTAGGAGGGAGTGAGCTGACAAAAATGTTGCTTACTAAGGTGTGATGTCTGTAAATCTTGCTGGCAAAGGAATTGCTTTCTGATGCTTTCCCTTGCCTTTTCCCTATAGTGGTAGTATACATTGTCATTCTATGAAGCACTTGAAGTTTATCACCAAACAGTTTCCTTCCTCTGAGAACAAGGTCACTTGGGGGCAAAGCAGGAAGCTAGGGGCTGCTAGCCACAGAATATGTCATCTGAGGTCACATATTCCCTTTGCTTGACAAAGTCCCCACCCCTTTTCTTTGCAGATGGTTGCCCAAGAGGGAAGAAAAACAAGCACACACTTTAAAACATAACTCACTAGGTTTACTGTTTTGGAATGATATTAAAACTACACATATTTCTAAGTAAATCTGCAAACTTTGAAGACCTCTTATGATATCACACACTGCAGATCTGAACAAACAGCTGTTCTATACAATGTGGCTGAATTTGGAAACGTGATTGCCAGTGGAGCTAAATATGTCTAGTTTTATGGGAGTTGTTAATTAGTTAAGAAATTAATAAATATCCCTCTTTCCCCACAGCACAAGACCCAAGGTATCTTGCACTTACAACACAGTGAAAACCCATTTTATTTCATTTTGCATGAATTCTGTTACAGATGTGTGCCCTCTTCTACGGCAATATTAGCAAACTGCATTGTTTTCTATTCTTGCAATTTTTCTAAGATATTAATAGTTATGGGAGGCTACTGAACCCAATGAATACTATTCCCACTACTGTTCCTATTCAGTAGGCATAGTAAGAATAATATTTACCTTAGGAAACATGGTCAAAAATTAGAACAAATGCACTTGGAAAACGTTTAAGAATTTTCATGTGGAAAGAAAATAAGTGTTACAACGTGACATGATTGAAGAATGAGACAAAAATGCAGATGTCATTTACAGAAACTCAATGAAATGAAGACTGAGGCCAAGATAATGCACTGAGACAACAGTGTGTAACACTGTTCCACATAGTCTTGTGTTCTCCCCCACCCCGGTATCTGTCAATCCCTAGAAGAGACCATTGCTGATATCATTTTGGAGCCAGAAACAAGTGTTCACTCATGGTGGGAGGATACCATTCTCTCCTTTCCCTTGAGAGCCTAAAACAACTGCATATTCATCATAATCCAAATTGCCTACAGTTATCCAGAGTAATAAACATCTTCAGCTGTGACTGGCTACCTTTTAGGATTAATAGCTGCTAGTGGGGGGGGGGGTCTTGGGACCTCATTATATTGACAATAGGGAAATCCATGAGACAATGGTGGTGAATCTGTGGGGCAGCTGCCTGCATGGCCCTGTTCCCTATCACATGGGGGGAACCAACACTTCCCGGTTTTCCCCTGCATGGTCCTGAGCTTACTCAGTCAGAACATGGGCAGTCACCCGTGTTCTGAATTTTTCTTCCCAGCACACTTTCAACATGGAGCCCCCCACCAGAAGTAGCCCTATGTCATGTGATGGGCTCTGGCAGGTTCCATACCAAGTTCATGTTGAAAGCATCCTAGGTCTCTGGATAATGCACAAAAAGTTTTTGTTCCTAATTCAAAAAGAGATATATGGGCATATCAGCCACACTTTTGTA
This sequence comes from Anolis carolinensis, assembly GCF_035594765.1. Taxonomy (NCBI): domain Eukaryota; kingdom Metazoa; phylum Chordata; class Lepidosauria; order Squamata; family Anolidae; genus Anolis; species Anolis carolinensis. The sequence continues at coordinate 148,878,107 of NC_085843.1, forward strand.
AATGTATGTCACTAACATCATGCCACAATGTTTCTGTGTTTTCCATACATAGGCTGGCATCTATTAGTGACATACAAATGCAATGGTTTCCCTTAGACCTAAATATGTCCTTACTTGGATACTGTGGAGGCTGGTATACTCTTCTTCCTTTGGCATTGCCCAAAGACCCAGCCAGACAGATAGTAAGACCCTTCTTTGAGGATGGAACAGTTACGTGTTGGGAGCTTCAGAAGCTGCATGGTTGAATCCAGAGGGTGATAGGTAAAGGTAAAGGTTTTCCCCTGACGTTAAGTCCAGTCGTGACCGACTCTGGGGGTTGGTGCTCATCTCCATTTCTAAGCCGAAGAGCCGGCGTTGTTCATAGACATCTCCAAGGTCATGTGGTGTCACGACCCAGGCTGCAGAGCACCAATAACCATACACAGAGGCCAGAATCTATCTAATATCTTTATTAAGGAAATATATAAAGTCAATAAAAATAAGTGTAGAATGTAGTTCAGAAGAAGACCTTTCAGGAAAGGTCAATTATAGTCCAGGAAAACAATGTCCAATATAAAATATTAAGGTCCAAAGTTGTAATCCAATAACCGAAACACTCACTTTGCCAAGCAAAGTGAGGGGAGATGACAAGGTTCTTAGTCCAAGGAACTTGAGGCAAGGCTAGGAAGTAAACTTGATTCTTGGAACACAAGGCTTGATACAAGGCAGCAAGGAACGAGGAACAAGGACAAGATCCGTGGTAAATACTTGGCAAAGTCCGGGAAGCAAGGCAAGGTTGGAAACGTGAACGAAGGCTTGGAAACAGGAACGAGGCTTGGAAACAGGAACGAAGGCTTGGAAACGGGAGTAGCGCTGTCCACACACAATCTACTCCAGTTGCTGACGAATTGACTCCGCAAGATTCCTTCGGGGCAAGGAACCTAAATAGGGTCTCGTTTTCCCACCAAAGAACACTTCTCTGGGGAATCAGAACCGAAAGTCAATCTCTGTGTCCAGATGCATGACTCCCTAGAATTTCTCATGGAAGCAGTCTTAATCAGCTGAATGCCTGGCTGCGATTCTCAGGCTTCTGCGATTAGCCTGCTGAACTCCTTTTTGTTGTTGATAATAACTACGGCGAGAAAATGGGGGAGATTCTGACTCAGGGCTTGTTTGGCAGATTTCTGGAAGGCAAACCTCTTGCAGGTGCAAGGGCTCCAATTCAGGCTGGGAAAGTTCCAATTCTGACTGAAATGGTGGAAAACCCAAGTTTTCCTCTTCATCTGTCACAACAGCGCTAGGAACGGGACTACATGGCCCATGAGTCATCACACTATCCCCCTCCTCAAGCCCCCTCTCAAAATAGGGCTCTCTCCCCGAGGCGCGAGGCCGCGGCTTGGTGGGGTAGGTCTGATGGAAGCGGCGGGTTAAATCGGGGGCATGGACTGTGGAAGCGTCTTCCCATGAGCGTTCCTCGGGGCCAAAACCCACCCAGTCAATGAGATATTGCAGGCGGCGGCGGTGAAAGCGAGAATCCAAAATGTCCTGAACCTCGAACTCCTCCTCCCCATCCACCAAAACAGGAGGGGGGGCCGGCCGGTCTGCATCAGGGCGCACACCATCCGCCGGAAGGAGCAGGGAGCGATGGAACACTGGATGAATGCGCATAGAGCGCGGAAGTTGGAGTTTGAAAGTCACGGGGTTAAGTTGCGCCACCACCGGATAGGGACCAATGAAACGGGCATCTAACTTCCGGCAAGGGCGATGGGAGGGCAAAAAGCGAGTGGACAGAAGAACCCGGTCTCCTACCTTGATTTCGGGGCCCGGCTGGCGATGTTTGTCAGCGTGGCGTTTATAGTCCTCCTTGGCTTGGTCTAGTTGCTGGAGCAAAAGTTGTTGCACCGCTGTGAGTTCCTGCAGCCAGTCCTCTGCTGCGGGAACTTCTGAGGTTTCAACAATAGAAGGGAAGAAACGTGGATGGAAGCCGTAGTTTGCAAAGAACGGGGTTTCTTTAGTTGAAGCCTGGACACCATTGTTATAGGCAAACTCTGACAGCGGTAACAGGGAAGCCCAATTGTCCTGCTGATAGTTTACATAACAGCGAAGGTATTGTTCCAGAGTGGCATTGGTGCGCTCAGTTTGCCCATCCGTTTGGGGATGGTGAGCCGAAGATAAACGAGAGTCTATGCCCAATAGTTTTTGTAGTGCTTTCCAGAAACAAGAGGTGAATTGAGACCCACGGTCTGTGACCAAACTCTTGGGCAAACCATGCAATCTGAAAACATGCTGAAGGAAATAATCTGCAGTCTCCTTGGCCGTGGGGAGGCCATCACAGGGAATGAAATGGGCTAGCTTGGTAAAAAGATCCACCACCACTAGGATCGTGGTGAATCCACAGGAAGGTGGTAGATCAGTGATAAAATCCGCAGAGATTATTTCCCATGGGCGAGATGGGGTAGGAAGGGGTTGCAGAAGCCCTGAGGGCTTCTCTCTTCTTGTCTTGGAGCGCTGGCATACTGGGCAGGAATTGACATATTTTTCCACATCCTTGCGGATCTTGGGCCACCAGAAATCTCTTAGGATCAAATGCATGGTTTTAAATAGTCCGAAATGCCCTGCTGGCTTGCAGTCGTGACACAGACGTAGTGCCTTTCCCCTGCCCGGTCCTGGAGGGATGTAGACATGGTTTCTATAGCAAAGTAACCCATCCTTAAGCGAGAAGGGAAACTGTAGTCCTTGGCGAAGTTGGTCCTGAGCCCAGGCATCTACTTGTTGACTGGCCCTGATTTCCTGAGCACAAAGGGGCCCTGGAGTAGAGGGAGCTGAATCAATTAGAGTGGATTTGGTATTTCCCACAGTGAGCGTGGCAAGTTCTCGGGCTGCAGCAGTTGGGATTCAAAGGTCTCTTTGCGCCCTGCAGCATATTCCGGTTTCCGTGACAGTGCATCTGCTTGCTTGGTCTGGGCTGGGGTTACATAGTGGATTTGGAAGTTGAAACGCTCAAAGAATAAAGCCCAGCGTTGTTGCCTCTGATTTAGCTTGCGGGCAGTTCTTAGATGCTCTAGATTCCGATGATCAGTATGGACCTCAATGGGAAATTTGGCCCCTTCTAACCAATGTCTCCAAGTTTCAAAGGCTGCCTTTATGGCCAAAAGTTCCTTTTCCCAAATAGTATAATTTCTCTCTGGTGCGGTCAGTTGACGGGAGTAAAAGGCACAAGGGTGAAGATGATCTCCCACTGGTTGTAAGAGTACAGCCCCAATTGCCACATCGGAGGCGTCCGCCTGTACGACAAAAGGGGTTTCAGGATCTGGGTGTTGGAGGATTGGCTGGGACGTGAATAATTTCTTTAGCTGCTGGAATCCTTTCTCTGCTTGCTCTGTCCAGCGGAAAGGCTGCTTCCCACGGATGCAGCTGGTGATTGGATCAGACCAGCGGGCAAAGTCTGGAATGAACTTGCGGTAGTAGTTCGCGAACCCCAAGAAGCGTTGCACCTCTTTCTTGTTGGTTGGCGCCCGCCATTCCAATACTGCTGAAACTTTTGCCGGGTCCATGGTGAGCCCTAGTGGCGAGACACGATATCCCAGGAAATCTACCTCTTGTAGATCAAAAGCGCATTTTTCCAGCTTGGCATAAAGTCCATGATCCCGCAATCGTTGTAACACCATTCTAACGTGGTTCTCATGTTCTGATTGTGATCTAGAAAACACCAAAAAATCGTCCAGGTAGATAATCAAGAACCGGTCTAGATAATCCTGAAAGATATCGTTGACAAAATGTTGAAACGTTGCGGGAGCTCCACACAAACCGAAATTCATGACCAGGGTTTCGAATAAACCGAATTTAGTCTGGAAGGCGGTCTTCCACTCGTCCCCTTCCCTGATGCGAACTAGATTATAAGCTCCTCGAAGATCCAGTTTGGTGTAAACCTTGGCCCCTCGAAGCCGGTCTAATAGGTCCGAGATCAAGGGCAGGGGATACCGGTTTCGCTTAGTGATATTGTTCAATGCTCTATAGTCCACCACCAAGCGTAGGTCCCCTGACTTCTTTTTTACAAACATCACTGGGGAAGCGGCTGGGGATTGAGAGGGTCTAATAAACCCCTTGCGGAGGTTTGTCTCTAAAAACTCCCTGAGAGCTTCTTGCTCCAGTTCAGTCAGGGAGTAGAGGTGTCCTCGCGGGATCGGGGCCCCCTCCCCCAAGTCAATGGCACAGTCATAAGGTCTATGCGGGGGTAGTCTCTCGGCTTCTTTTTCATTGAATACGTCCCAATACTCTGAGTACTTCTTGGGCAAGGTGATGATGGGTTCAGCGTCTGTGGCATGGCAGACCTTGGCTACAAGACAATGGTTTTGGCAATATTTTGAAGCAAACTGCAGTTCTCTGTTGGACCAGGAGATGTTTGGGTCGTGGAGTGTCAGCCATGGGATTCCCAAAATCACAGGGAAGTGGGGAACCTCGGTAACAAAGAAGGAAATCTCTTCCATGTGTTCCCTTATCCACATTCTGGTGGGTTCTGACCACTGGCTTACTGGACCTGTCTTGAGGGGGCGGCCGTCTATGGCCTGCACCACACGGGCGTTCTTGAAATCGTGATATTGTAATCCCAGAGAGTCGGCATACTCTCTATCAATGAAATTGTTTGTGGCTCCTGAGTCTATCATGGCATGGATCATGACGGGTCCTTTTTTCGCTGACCACAAGGTGACCACTAGGAGAAATAGGACCCCGGTTGGCGGCTCTTGAGTGGGGTTTTTGACCGGGTTGGCGAGCCTCTCTACGCCCGGTCGCTGGCTTCCCCCGCCGGCTTCACGCCAGCCGCCTCAGACGCCTTCGTCTCCGTGGAGGACGCCGCCGCCAGACGGGCGGCGGGCTTCCCTTTGGCTGGGCACTCTCTGGCAAAGTGGCCCCCGTTCCCGCAGTACCAACAGAGATTTAGGCGTTGGCGGCGGGCCTTCTCGGCAGCATCTAATCTGGGTCGCACATTGCCCAGCTGCATCGGCACCTCCTCGCTTCCTCTGGGGTATGGGGCTGGTGGCGGGGGTCTCCACACTGGACGCGGCTGGACGCCGGTGGGAGCGGGAGGTTTCGCTCCAGCCCTGCCGCTCTGGCCTCGGATCCATTGCTTTCTGTTGGCAAGCATGACTTCAGCCCGTAAACATTGTTCAATGAGTCCTTCAACGGAGTGTGGAGGATCCACCTTGGAGATTTCCTCCAGCATCTCTATGTTGAGACCCTCCCGAAATTGTCCTCTGTGGGCTATGTCGTTCCAGCCGGTGTTATGGGCCAGCACTCGGAACTCGGCTATGTACTGGGACAAGGGTCTGTCCCCTTGGGAGAGGCGCCGGAGTTTGTGGCCGGCTGCCTCCAAATTGTCTTCGATCCCCCAAGTCGCCTTAATGTGATCCAAGAAGTGTTGCGCTGATCTTAGATGTGGGGAGACTTGGTCGAACAGTGCCGTCGCCCAGTTGGCCGCTGGCCCGTCTAGGAGACTGTAGATCCACGCCACCTTGATGTCTTCTTGGGGAAACTCGGCATTACGGGCATTGGTGACGGAAAACATGAACCTTAGAAGCTTCTCCAGAAAACTTGGTTGGCAACGCCAGGGCCGGGAGACGGATTCCGCGTTCCTTCAATCCCCTTATTTCTCCCTCCTGCGCATTGAGCTTATCACAGATGCGGTCCACTTCATCCTTGTCGATGGTGTAGCTGAGTGGCTGGGCCCCCGGTCCGGCTCCGGTAGACATTCTGGCCTAGGTTAATTGGTGCTTAGGGTGGCGGAGTCAAACTGTCACGACCCAGGCTGCAGAGCACCAATAACCATACACAGAGGCCAGAATCTATCTAATATCTTTATTAAGGAAATATATAAAGTCAATAAAAATAAGTGTAGAATGTAGTTCAGAAGAAGACCTTTCAGGAAAGGTCAATTATAGTCCAGGAAAACAATGTCCAATATAAAATATTAAGGTCCAAAGTTGTAATCCAATAACCGAAACACTCACTTTGCCAAGCAAAGTGAGGGGAGATGACAAGGTTCTTAGTCCAAGGAACTTGAGGCAAGGCTAGGAAGTAAACTTGATTCTTGGAACACAAGGCTTGATACAAGGCAGCAAGGAACGAGGAACAAGGACAAGATCCGTGGTAAATACTTGGCAAGGTCCGGGAAGCAAGGCAAGGTTGGAAACGTGAACGAAGGCTTGGAAACAGGAACGAGGCTTGGAAACAGGAACGAAGGCTTGGAAACGGGAGTAGCGCTGTCCACACACAATCTACTCCAGTTGCTGACGAATTGACTCCGCAAGATTCCTTCGGGGCAAGGAACCTAAATAGGGTCTCGTTTTCCCACCAAAGAACACTTCTCTGGGGAATCAGAACCGAAAGTCAATCTCTGTGTCCAGATGCATGACTCCCTAGAATTTCTCATGGAAGCAGTCTTAATCAGCTGAATGCCTGGCTGCGATTCTCAGGCTTCTGCGATTAGCCTGCTGAACTCCTTTTTGTTGTTGATAATAACTATGGCGAGAAAATGGGGGAGATTCTGACTCAGGGCTTGTTTGGCAGATTTCTGGAAGGCAAACCTCTTGCAGGTGCAAGGGCTCCAATTCAGGCTGGGAAAGTTCCAATTCTGACTGAAATGGTGGAAAACCCAAGTTTTCCTCTTCATCTGTCACAACAGCGCTAGGAACGGGACTACATGGCCCATGAGTCATCACATGTGGCCGGCATGACTGCATGGAGCGCCGCTACCTTCCCGCTGGAGCAGTACCTATTGATCTACTCACATTTGCATGTTTTCGAACTGCTAGGTTGGCAGGAGCTGGGGCTAACAGGGGGCACTCATTCCGCTACTGGGATTTGAACCTGGGACCTTTTGGTCCACAAGTTCAGCAGCTCAGCACTTTAACACACTGCGCCACCAGAGGCCCCCCAGAGGGTGACAGATAGCTCCATTTGATATAGGTCTTCAAGCAGAACTACACTGAAATACAGGATTGAGACCATAGCATATTTATACCCTGTCAGTAACCAGAATAGCATACAATCTAACTATAAAACTATAGAAATATAATAAGAAAGGGGAACTACAGTGATTCCTAAACAATAATCACTAGTCTGTCATTTTTATTTCTGTGGTGTTACTCTGAATCCTACCACCTTTTTTGCCCCATTCAAAATTACAGTAACAACGGATGGGATCAAAACAAGTGTGGAGAGGGAATTTACTTTTTTCCGATAAATCCCTGGAAATAGATAGAGAGGAGAAAGTGGACACAGAGTAAGGGAAAGAGCTTGAGGAAAAGAGATCTTGGCTTAATAAATGTTTTAGGAGCACACAACTAGTGGTGTGGGAGGGGGAATCCGACCATACTACATAAAATACTCTGGAAACACTGTTTTATGGCACATCAACATGTATACATATCAGGTGGTGCCACTGATGCAGTCAACATTCATTTTGTATTTGCAAGGAAACTTTGATATGACACGAGCCAGATAGTGAACATAAACAGGATAAGGCAGCCAGGTAAGTGATTAGTACAAAGGGAGATGGGAGATTGAAGCAGTGGAAATGAAAACGTGATAGAGGAGGGGGAGATGGTCAAGCGGGCATAAGCAGAATAGAAGGTTTCCTCATACAAAATGTTAAAAATGTGTGCACCGAGCATGCAAGTGACATGCCAGTAAACCTGTAGATTATAAGCTATTTAGAAATATGTTAGTTCTGGGATTAAAAGGAAGCAATAGAATACCTGGGTGTCAAAATGTCATTCAGAATTCTCTATTAACTCCTCCCACCCCATTATTGCTCTAAAATAGAACAAATTCTAGTATTTCAGCAACAAACTCTCCTTTTGAGTCAGGGCCTGCCAGTTCTTAGCACTTCAGTATGTTTTCAATTCTGTATCAGCACAGTCCAAGAGATCTGGTTGCTAAGAGTACTTCCCACTACTGAGCAATCAAAACCAGTTTCCATATGTCTGGGATTAAAAAGATCATTTTCCAGTTCTGGAGAAGGGGAATGGGTTGCCAGTCAGTGTGACATCTAGATGGGCTTAACACATCACAGTTTTCTTAGCAATTTGCCAGTGAACAGAACCTCAGACAGATCTGCAAGAAAACAAGCTGCCAAGGCATTGTTTTGCTTACCCTCTTCCCAATAGTAAGAAAGCTCAGCAGGGTTGATGTCTGCAAAAAGAGTCAATGGATATTATTAGATCTTCTAAATCCCATTGTTCTTTTTTATTTTTAATTGACCTGACAAGATACTATGACACTGACATTCGATTAAGTAGCAAAGTAGAACAGTGTAAATTGAGATCCATCCTTTCACACTCCATTTAATTAAGAAACAGTGGGAAAAAACGAAGCAAGACATTTGTGAAAAGACCCGAGACAGAGATAATGAAAGTTACAGATGGTCTAATACAGGCATGGGCAAACTTTGGCCCTCCAGGTGTTTTGGACTTCAACTCCCAGAAATCCCAGCCAATTTATCAGGTGTTAAGAATTGTGGGAGTTGGAGTCCAAAGCATCTGGAGGGCTGGTTTGCCCATGCCTGGTCTAATGTATTAGGGAATCATGTTTAGTACAAAAATGCACATGTATAACGAATATAACATGGGAAATACCAAGCAAAATTGTAAAGGGCCAAATGCAATCCAAAACATGAGAGTATCCTTCTTCAACAAAGCAGATCTCAATCAGCAGCAGCCAATCCAGGGATGGGAAATCAAGATGCAGAAGTTAACTTCTTTCATATCTCTTTGTAGCATGTGTAGAAGAGCTATGGAAACCTCATTGCTAATTCCAAGCTAGAATTCTTCACTGTGAAGGTCAGTCTGCAGAATCAATCCTTCACTTAGGCAAAGAGCCAACACTTCATAACTCGCTATGGAAACCCCATAGCTGTCACAATCCTACATAGTTTGTCTCCATACACAAAACTGTCAAATACAGTTAGGAATCTCTGGGAATCTCTCTGCTTAAACCATCCCGAACTGTCTCTAAATCACTGTTTAATTAAAATGTTAAGAAATACAAATCTTAGCATGTGATAGCATTGCATACTATATGGCTTGGCCATATATCATGTACATAATCTACACTATGTATAAGTTGCTTTTCCTCTAGTTTAGATACATACAAAACCATCCAGATCACCTCAAAGGAGTTCATTGGGGCAGAAAAACTACAAGGAAATGATATTGTCTCCAAGAAATGCCATATGCTGCAAGGCCAGATCAGGTTAAGAAGGGAAATTGTTCTTTTTACTACATAAATCCCTGCAGGGAAAATATCTAGACTCCATTAGCACTGGCTTTGCTGCTTTGAGGGGCTTTTAATTTGGTCTCCAGGATGATTGACTAATATGTCAGGGACTGGCAATTTCTCTTTTGATTATAAAATAAATTCTTCACTTTTTCTTTACTGGAAGCAAAATCCAACAAGGTCTCATCATTTTCTCCACTTCTGTGAGATTTTGCTGCTAAAGTCACTGGAATTTGTTTGGACTTCACCTCTGTCAAATACAAGCCATGGGGAAGGACTAACAAATGAACCTTCTCTCTAACTTGGAGATCTAGTCACTGGTTGAGATGATGTTTCAGCTGTTCCTCTGTAAGGCCTAACAAACTGATTCCTCATGCCCTATATACACTCTGTAGTTCAGGCACACTCAAGTAATTAACAACATTCTTGAAAATCATTTCATTACCTGCTTTGATAGACCAGAGAGTCATCAAAAGCTGGAAGTGGTGGAGGTTATTTGTGTCAACTCAAGTAGTTTGCAGGGTTTGCAGTAGTTTCTCATTGTCTCCAAACATTGGACAATGTTTGAAACATCTTCAGCTTCAGACCTTTTATTTGTATATGAAATGTTTCTTGTTGTTTTTCTCACAAACCAACCATATGCTAGTTTTGCTTAGCATAAGTTCCAAACTGCAGTCTCTTCTCAGTCCTTGAGAAACATGTTTTAAATCAATGTTTGAAAATTTTCAAATATTCATCCTATCTCTAAGGAAAACTTGAAAATGTATTGGCCTGAAAGTAGACAAATTAGCTTGCTAAGTCTTATATTTTACAGATCTGTCATAACTGATCATCCTCTGAGCCAACCAACATTAGATTCTTCCAAGGCAAATAGCAGCTGCAGAGATTTGCTGATTTGTTTATTCTATTTTATTTTTTGCTGCGATTTCCAACAAACTTAATCAAATTCATGATTGCAGCTGACCTAGCATTTTGTCTTCCATTTAGATGTTTGTCCTAGCTTTATGTTTATTGAAAGACAAACTCAGAGAGATTCCAGTCAAAAAGCTCTGCCATGTGTACTATTTCAGTTAGTACAAATACAGCATTTGAGACATTTAAAAATAATGCTGTACTAAAGCTGCTTCTTCATTTGGTCCCTGTCTCTATCATTCAGATCAATAAAATGCAAATGGTTATTTTCAGATATGTGACTTTTCACTTTGTGTGATAACACAACAGCTTCCCTCATGGAATTATGAAATCATCTCTCTGTATAAGACATGGTATAATAGGCTGACCCAGTGCACCTCGACATGTTTAATTAATGAAGATAGTGACAGACATATCACAATCCCAACTCTCACAAGACAAAATGATAGAAGGTGATGGAAGATTGTATATGAGAATCCGCTAGGCAGGGACTAATCAAAATAAAATGTCTGTAGCAAAGCACTGAAGTATCAAGATGAGAGAAATCTTGTGCCAGGCCAACACTGATGAAGGTGCCAACATTTGAAGAAATTAGATAAGTGTTCTGCCAAAAAGTTGTGGGTTTTCATCTCCTCTGGAAAACTGAACCAATTTGAAACACAAACCTAACAAGACATTTTGTTTTGAAAAACATTTTTAGTATTTTAGAAATATGGAGAGAAAACAGCAAATAAAATTATCCATCTGGAAAAAAGCTGGGCTGTATAGAATAATCTCAGGCTTCTGAAAGGCAAAACATATGTAACCGTATACACCATGTCACCCCAGAATCATGGTTCAGCCCCCAGCATCTCATCATAAATGCATACATGACTGGCTCCATACAGCCACATATTCAGGTTCAAAAATTCTCTTGCAACTAATTATGCAAGTAAGCAAGCAGATGTTTTCCATCGGGGGAAATAGACTTCTGTTGCTGTTGTTCTTACAGATTGCTTTAGTACATCCTGATCTTCAGGATATCCTGTGGCAGCAGGATTTTGACTTTAAGAATATTGTTCAAAGATTGTATACATTTGCATTTTACAATTTTTGTCTTTTAGCTGTATCCTGCAGGCTTGAGATCTAATTTGAAAATGTGATTCCCCTGTATTGTGTGTGCATCTACATGTATCAGGCATAGCATTCCTTTAGCACCACTGATTCTTCCCTATTCTATCCTATTGGATGCATGCTCTTTATAAATGACATGAATGGTGGAATAGAATCCAAGATTATCACATTTTCCGATGGCACCAAATTGCAGAGGGCAGGGAGGTGTAAAATAGAAGAAGACAGGATCAGAACTCAAAATGACCCTGATAGGAATTATTCACTAAGTTTATTTTTGAACATAGTGACAAGTAATTACAGCATTTTTTTCCACCAAAGGCATATTCAAACACCACATTCAAAAAAATTTCATGTGGATCTTTTGCATGTAAAACAGTTTTTCTACATAGGAAACAGCATTTTTTCATTAAAAATTATTTAATTGAAGAAGTACTGCTTCTTGAACATATAATGTTGTCTTTGTTCAATTCTACTCAGAATAAATCTGTTTTAAGAGCATTTTCTGTGCAGAAAACATTTTCTTTACAGGAATTAATATTTCTCTTAAATTGTTATTTTACACACATAAAATGCTGTTCTTGCCCAGAAATAATCCTGAACTATGTGTTTTCTTAGAGCTATCAGGATGAAACTTGCTACAATTGTAGAACACATTTACACTCCCCACCCCAAGTTTCAGAATGTTTCACTTATCCACTAATTTTTGGGAATTTAAAAATGTTTTTAAGAACAACATTTTTTTTTTTAAAAAAACCTACATGAGCTATATCCTTGAATTTATATTTTTAATTATACAGCATAATCAGGGCATAATTTACCCAGGTTTCAGAAAAAATTGCATATCCACTGATTTTTTGGAAATTTTCACCAACATAAACTTAACAGTACTACTTCACTGAAAGACTCGGAGCCCCTGGTAGTGTAACAGGTTAAACCCAGGGCTGCTGCTGACTTTGAGGTTGGGTTGCTGACCTGAAGGTTGCCTGTTCGAATCTGGGAAGAACGCAGATGAACTCCCTCTATCAGCTCCAGCTCCCCATGTGAGGATATGAGAGTAGCCTCCCACAAGGATGACAAAACATTTTTTTAAAAAAACCCTGGCCATCCCCTGGGCAATGTCCTTGCAGACGACAAATTATCTCACACCAGAAGTGACTTGCAGTTTCTCAAGTTGATCCTGACACACAAAAAAACCTCAAGGACCCTAGGGTCCATCCGGTTCAATCCTTTTCTGCCAAGAAGAAAAAGCAAGCACAGACAAAGCACCCAACACATGCCCATCCAGCCTCTGAAATATTAATAATAATAATAATAATAATAATAATAATAATAATAATAATAATAGGAAACCTACTAGGTAAACTTTGAAGTTAGTGCTTTTCCCCCACCAAAACTTTCAGGGATGATGATGATGAGGAGACAAAAGACGATAAGTAGAATTCTGGGAAATGTATTTTGGATAGGCAATGAACCCTGTGGCAGAGAATTCAAAAGGCTCTGCCCTAAACTACATTTTCCAGAATTCTCCTTGCTTCCTGTGTTAAAGCCTCAGTGTGAGTGTGGTTTCTGCCTGTCTCTCTTTTGGCCAGCTATCTGCTGGAAGGGGTTTCTTCCTTTCCTGGCCACCCAGCCAGGCATCCCTCCCCCTCACTTGCCCCTGGCCCCCCTCCCCCCCCCCCCGGGTAAAGAGCAGGGCTTCTCCCTTCACTCTGGTCTAATGTTGCACCCCAAAGGTACGTGAGTTTATTGAGGGATATATATATATATATATATATATATATATATATATATATATATATGCAAGCAAAGTCAATAGATTCAGTAGGCCATAATATAATGTCCACAATAGTTCAAAAGATAGTTCTTCAAAGTCTTTCAAAGTTATAATCCACAAACAGAACTCAAAGAGTTCTAACGAAGAGTCAATGTCAGTAAGCAGCCAGGAGTTGCAGGAGTCAGGTACAAGATGCAGCAAAACCACAACTGTAATCCACTTGGAAAGCAGGGAAACAAGAGTAACAAGGCAAGGTATACTTGAGAGTCACAAGGCACGAACTCCAACTGGGTATCCTGGAAATGGCACGGGAACAAGGCAAGGATCAAGAGACAGGAACGGAGATGCTTCTCCCAAGAATGGCAATGTTGACACCACAACGAAAACAAGGAGCGAGGTCCTTTTAAGGAAACCTCAAGGCTAACACTCAATGAGATCCAGGGCAATCACAGCTTCACATGGGAAAATTTATGCATTACAGCGCTTGAAAGCCAAACATTTACTTCTTCTCAGCACTTCCCTTTGACTCCTATCCTGTGAGATAGATTGTCTGTGATCAAAAGACACATCCTCCCCCACCACAACTCCATCTGGTGAATCCAGCCTTGAATTAACATCGGAATGTTCCCCAATTAGCTGTTCCTCTGGAAGCACGATTTCAGGCACCTGCAAAGACATTGGGCTCTGATCCAAATCCCAGAGAGGCTCAAAATCTAAATCAGCCTCTGAGTCCCACACCATCTCCTGTGGAGGGCCAGATCCTGACAGCTGAGCTATAACACCTAACTATCCTCCTCAGGTCCATTTGGGGGAGAAGTAGCACCCGCAATGGAGACCTAGGGCAGCTTACATAATTCACCCGACAAAACAGGCTTGAATCCCATCCATAATCTGGTTAGGCACTAGTCTATGGTGCTGCCCTCAAGGCTCAGCATGCAGCCCTTTATTCTTTTGTCTGGCAGGCCCTGACTCAACCCCAACCCTTTTGGTGGGAGAAGTAGCACCTGCAATGGAGACCTGGAGTCGCTTACATAATTCATCCGAAAATCATAATCTTTCGTTTTTTGCATGGGTGCCACCCGCATTTCTAAATATCACTTTGTATGTACAAATCTTACAAAATAGATTCGACAAGCTAATTACAAATGAAATTTTCCACAACCCCACAAAATAGTCTTAATGAGATTAAAATATGTATAAAAATATGTGTAATTTGCAAGTAAACTATTATACCAGTTCAACTACTGTCAATTTGCTGGAGTTTATGGATATATTCTAATTTTGCTTGTTCTCTTTCTAATCTCCCATTGGAGGCTTTTGGCCAAGGACTGCTGTTCTGAAGTTGAAAATGGAATGTCCTGAAAGAATGAAGTGTTATGTTTTTGTGTATTCCTATTTAAATATCTGATTTATGTCAATTCCTTATTTGGTGCAGAGACTGGACTGTTTTGCCCAATATGAAGTGCTGAAACGTATTGTTAATAGAGAATGGCATGTTGTGGATTAGAGAATAAATAAGTCAAAGTACATGTAATGTTGTGGGTTATGTAATATTGACCATTGTCGCAAAAGCCCAGGTGCCAATTCATGTACTCAGAAAATTTATATCACCACATACACAAGTTTTGCATTTGTTACATTTCACACATAATAGCTGTTCACCCATGGGCATATATGTATGTCTATAAACATTTCATGTATCTGCTAAAGCAGACTCAGTATACAAATGCTTAAACTACAAACCTTTTTCCTCAGTCTCATAGGTGCTAGTATACTTGTATGCCTATAAATGCTGATCCAGACCAACATGCCTATGTCCTTCAATTGTACTGTCCCTATTCTTACTTTTTATTTATACCCTGTCAACAAAATGTGAAACAAATGTGAGTTGTTTTATCTACATGAGAAGACAAATGGATAGAAGGATATTACAGTGGTGTATATGTTTGTCTTAAATATGGGTTTCTTGTTTTGTTCTTGCTCAAGAGACCAGCCTCTAAGTGGTCTTCTTTTACGGCACTGAAATTTTCTCTGCCAGGAATGTACTTGAAAGATTTACTTTAATAATTTGCCTCCAGGGACTGTGGTTCTTATGGTTCAAAATATTATTCTTTTAACTCACCTACTGGCATCTCTCATTATAGATATATGGTAAATTTAATGAAATATATATGCAATTTTCCTGTCTAAAATACTTATTTTGTTCCGTTTCAAGATTCAAGGTCATGAAGATAGATAATAAAAAGTTGTATATTTATTATTTAAAAAATACTAATATGTGTATGTGTGATTATTGTTGCTTTCTTATATTTTAGACTGTTCCTAGGGTTCAAAGCAGCTTCTAGTTTGTCATTTCACATTCTGAAAAACACATTTTTGAAAAAAAAATTAAAATATAATTTTCCTTTGGTGATTTCATGAAGGGCCTTAATAAGAGCCAGAGCCTTGTACAGTAACCCAAGAGACAGTTGTCAGTTTCGATTGTGTTTCTGCTGGAATTGAGAGTGTACACATTTCCAGTAGCAGCCAGTCCTCTGGACAGTGAGTAGGAACATACTGTCTTTATAACTTATTAGAAACACTGGCAAATTTAAAACATTTATGTCTCATCTCTGCTTGTGCTCAGGTTAGATTACAGCAGTTGAACATAAAAATCTTATACTGTTCACATTGCTGAATATTTCTTACCCCCAATTTCCAGTGTATTGAAGGATATACTTGTTTAGGAACAGCCATGTGTGAGAGTAAGATGTATTAATGCTGTTGTGCTCTATTGATCTTTACGTGTATAGCTGTTCATATAGTTAAGTGGTTGGAATATAGTTACTAATGGGTGTTGGTGTAGTTTTAAGTCTTGCCAGCTTCAACATATTACCTAGCCAGAGACTGGTACACTTGATTACTTTAATGAGGCACCCGGTGATAAGGCTAGCTATCTTTTGTATTGGGAATGTATTAACACCTATTCTTATATGAACAAGGGACATGGGAAGTTGAGATAATGTTTTGATTAATTGATCAATGAGAGTAAAGACCATGAACAAATGGCTTTAATATCTATGAAATTTTTATTTGTAAAGCCTATAAATTCTGCATTAGAGATGTGTCAAGCAGCTGAAATCCAATTAGTAATTTATTTTGGAGATTCAGATGGCCCCTGATTCTTTTCATAAAGATTTGGAGGGGTCCCATTCTGAATAGTAATCAGATAAGTAATATGAAGCATTGTAATTGTTTTATTAAGATTTGTTCCAAGAAACAAGAAAAAAATGAGAAACATTTGAAAAATTAATGAAAGACTTGCAGGCTAAAGAAAAAATGATGTTGCCAAAAACCAATGGATGTAAAACTTAAAGCAACAGTATCCACATTACAAAATCAAATTGCAACTTTGATGACACATGAAGTCACAAAGCAGATGAAATGGATGAAATAATAATAATAATAATAATAATAATAATAATAATAATAATAAGTGATGTTGACCGGCTATATCTGCCTAGAAGATCAAAGGGCAGAGGACTCTTACAAGTAAAACAAGCAGTCAAAGAAGAAGAACATGCCCTGGCAGAATATGTAAAGCAAAGTGAAGAACCTGCTTTGATTGAAGTCAAAAATCAGAAACTCCTCAAAGCAGAGCAGACAAAAAAACCAGTACAAGAAAACTGCACTACAAAGTAGAGCTGACAGCTGGCAGAACAAAACATTGCATGGAAAGTTCCTTGACAAAATTGAAGGAAAAGCTGATAAAGAGAAGACCTGGCTATGGCTCATGAATGGGACCCTGAAGAAGGAGACAGAAGGCCTGATCCTTGCAGCCCAGGAGCAAACCATCAGAACAAATGCAATTAAGGCCAAGATCGAAAAATCAGCTGATGACCCAAAATGCAGACTCTGCAAGGAAACCAATGAAACCATTGATCATATCCTCAGCTGCTGTAAGAAAATCACACAGACTACAAACAGAGGCACAACTATGTGGCCCAAATGATTCATTGGAACTTATGCCTCAATACCACCTCCCAGCAGCAAAGAACTGGTGGGATCACAAACCTGCAAAAGTATTGGAAAATGAGCACGCAAAGATACTGTGGGACTTCTGAATCCAGACTGACAAAGTTCTGGAACCCAACACACCAGACATCACAGTTGTGGAAAAGAAAAAGGTTTGGATCATTGATGTTGCCATTCCAGGTGACAGTCGCATTGACAAAAAACAACAGGAAAAACTCAGCCACTATCAGGACCTCAAGATTGAACTTCAAAGTCTCTGGCAGAAACCAGTGCAGGTGGTCCCAGTGGTGCTGGGCACATTGGGTGCCGTGCCAAAAGATCTCAGCTGGCATTTGGAAACAAAAGACATTGACAAAATTACGATCTGCAACTGCAAAAGGCTACCCTACTGGGATCTGCACGCATCATCCGAAAATACATCACACAGTCCTAGACACTTGGGAAGTGTTTGACTTGTGATTTTGTGAAACGAAATCCAGCATATCTATCTAGTTTGCTGTGTCATACAATAATAATAATAATAATAATAATAATAATAATAATAATAATAATAATAATAAATCTTTATATATATCCCGCTTTCCCCCTAAATGGGATCCAAAGCAGTTTGCATGAAAGTTTATAATTTTGAATCCACTAATAAAGTGGGTAGATGGTTAGCACGTAAACTAAGAAGGGATGTTGTCAAGAGAACTATAATAAAAATTAAAAAAAACTTGAAATAAATAACATCAAATTGGCAACTAACACAAGCATTGTCAATATACTTGGAAAAATTGTACAGATGTATGAAGATTGATAAAATGAAAATTGTGAAATATTTGAAACAGATAAAAACAACAGAATTGATTGAGAGAATGGAAAATTTTGAACACAGAGATATTAGTAATTTAAATATGGAAAGCCATTCAAAAGGAAAAATCTCTGGACCTAGATGGACTGACTACAAGTTTTTATCAACAGTTTAAAGAAGAATTGACCCCTGAATAATAGCAATAAAGATTAACGTGTTACTAAAGATGACATTTTTGTTTCAGACTGTGCCAATATCTTAAATTAAACCCCATTCACCAAATGGAGAAGGGATAGCACAAATTGTTTTATGGAATGGGAAAAAGCCAAGAATCAAGTGGAAAGTTCTTACTGATGAGAAACAAAAAGGTGGACTCGGTCAGCCAGACCTGAAATTGTATTTTGGAGTATCTGCAGTTTTGTGGATGGGGGATCAGATTATGCTAGAAGATGAGAGAATTTTGACAATCGAAGGTAATGATTTACCATTTGGATGCCATGCATATATTTAGTATGACAAATCCAAAATAGATAAGAGCTTCACAAATGATATTAAGTGAAAAGCACTTTTGAGACTTTGGTTAAAGCATAAATTGAAATATGGACATAAGACTCCACTCTGGATTTTACCTCATGAAGCTATCGGGGTGATAAAGAAAGAAGACAAAGAGGAGTGGATAAGATATAAGATGATACCCAAGTTCATAAATAATCAACCTATGCTAAAATCAAGAGAATTGAACCATGAAGGGTTGAATATACAATAGTTCAATTATGAGCAAATTAAACAGAAATTTAGACAAGATCTTTAATATGGTTTTGAAAAAGAAATGACCAAGCTGGAAGAAATATTATGTGAAAAATAAATGAACATATCAGAAGAATTTATCAATTTTTATTGAAATATGAGACAAGTGAAAAACAAGTAAAAGTATGTATGATAAACTGGGCAAAAGACGTGGATCATGAAATAAATATGAAGATATGGAAAGGAATGTGGAACAGAGGCCTTACATTTACAAAAGTGAATGAATTGAAATAAAACTTTTATAAAATGTTTCACAGGTGGTACATCACTCTAGTAAAACTTGCGAAGATGAATTAAAAACAAAAGAATGGATAATAAATGTTGGAAATGTGAGAGAAAAGAAGGGACCTTTTTCCACATGTGCTGACCTGTCATTAAGCCAATGCATATTGGACAGCTATTAAGGAAACAATCCAAATAATTTTACAACAGAATATACCATTGTCACTAGAAATATTTTTGTTGAGACTGGTAAATGATATCATAAATAAGATACATATAAATACACTGCTTGATAGGACAAATTATTGTTAGATGCAATCTCAGTGTAGGGTCGAAATGTTTTTAAAAAAATTAGATATCTATGTTTTACTATTATTAAAAAGTGTAAAATTGCTGCTGTTGATTGATGGCTTTGTATATTAATAGTTATTTTATAATGTACACACTTTAGAAATAATAATCATCATCATCATTTTAAAAAGATTTGTTCTATTAGCGGCAATGGGGAAAATTTTGAGGCTCTTTTCTCTGAAATTTTATGGCTATCAGGATGAAATTTGGCATGCTTGTAGGCAACATTTGCAAATTTAAGCCTGCCAAGTTTCAGAATGTTTTGGTCATCCACAGAGTTTTAGGAAATGGTTTAAATTTTTACAAATATATATATTAAAAAATTACAAAAGGTGTCCCATTGAATTTGTGTACAATGAGACAACATAAGCAGGGAATTAATCCTGCAAAGTTTCAGAAAGATATGTTCATCTACTGATTTTTAGGAATTTTTTAGTGTCAATTAAAAATATTTTTTAAAAACTACAAGAGCTATCCCTTTACATTGTGGCACAGTGAAACAACATGAGCAAGAACAAGCTTGCCAAGGTTCAGAACAGTCTATCCACTAATTTTTAAGATTTTTTTTCAATTTAAGCACATGTGATTAACCTATTCTGAGGCTATAATGTGGGTAGGCCCCTTCTTCTGGAGTGAACAGCATTCTGAGAAATGTAGTTTAGGGCAGGACATTTCAAATACTCTGCTGCAAATGTCCTCACCTTCCCAAACTACTTTTTGCAGAATTCTGATTGCAACAGAAGAATGGGGCTGCAATTTGGAGTTGGATAATTTCAACAGAGAAAGATTATAGACTGGATATGAAGGACAAGAAAACAAACAGAATTATCAAAAAGCCACTATAAGTTTAAGAAACACACAGAAGCAGAATGGATTTCCAAACAGATGTCTTTACCTCTATCTTGCAGAAACCACAAAGACACAGAGACACTAAGGGGAGGAGACAAGCTTAGCAGAAAGCTGCATGATTGGCTTTCTTCTTCTGTTTGGCTGACAAGAGGGGGAAGCACCAAGGCGGGGGGAGAGCATGCAGCTGCCCTTATCAATCACATCAGCCCCTTTTCCTTCCCACCCCAGAGAATTACAGATGGAGTATGTTACACTGAAAAACCTTCCAAAAATACTAATCTCTCAGAATTTTTGGAGGATTCTGTTTCTATCCTTAATGCTTTGGAGGGTTCACTTTATGATTAGGTATTCAGAGATTTTTGTTTACGAATCATACAAATCTCTGAATTACAAAACAGAACTCCGAACCTTTGTACACCCCTATTCTGTATCCTTTTAGTAGCTTTCAGTTTGGACAATGATGAGTTGTACATTCCAAATAAAGTTCTTCTACCTCAAAAGGAGGCTTATTTTTGAGACAGTAAAGACCTTCAGTTGACATTCCCACAGATTTGACCCTGCACCTTTATCCAGAAAATCAAGCTACTTGGGGAAAGGAATGCTTACTCAATGCTGTCTTTAAGGGCTTTAGTGTAGTCCATGCCACTAGAAAAGAGCAACAAACCTAGTACAAGAAAATCTGGCCTCCAGTAGACCAGATTGTAACTGTTATCAGGTGACTATAATGTTGCAGAAATTGACTGTATATAGGGGAAGTAGCTAAAGAAGTAGTCCAGGAATACCTGGCTACTCTAAATAAATTCAGGTCTCCAGGACCAGATGAACTAAATTCAAGAGTATTGAAGGAACTAGCAGAAGTCATTTCAGAACCACTGGCAATAAAGTTTGAGAATTCTTGGAGAACAGGAGAAGTTCCAGCAGACTCGAGGAAGGCAAATGTTGTTCCTATCTTCAAGAAGAAGAAGAAAAGAGGACCCTAACAATTACTGTCGAGTCAGCCTGATATAAATACCAGGAAAGATTCTAGAGCAAATCATTAAGACAGTCTGTAATTACTTAGAAAAATGCTGGTATTACTAAAATTCAGCATGGATTTCCCAAATCCATGTCCAACATAGATTTCCCAAAAACAAGTCATGCCAGACTAATCTTATCTCATTTTTGATAGGGTTACAAACTTAGTCAATGCAGGGAATGCTGTGGATGTAGCATATTTTGATTTCAGTAGGGCCATTGACAAGGTCCCCCATGATTTTCTTGCAAACAGACTAATAAAATTTGGGCTAGACAATACTATTATTCGTTAAATTTGTAATTGGTAAGTGATCAAAACTTAACCAATGCTCACCAATGGTTTCTCTTCATCCTTGAAAGAAGTGACTAATGTGGTACCACAGGATTCTGTCCCAGGCCCAGTGCTGTTCAACATATTTATTAATGACTTAGATGAAGATTTAATGGGCATGCTGATCGAGTTTGCAGATGACTTCAAATTGGGATGGATAGGTAATACCCGAAAAGACAGGATAAGAATTCAAAATGACTTTAACACATTAAAGAGCTGAGTCAAAATTAACAAAGTGAATTTTAACAAGGAGAAGTGCAGGATGCTTCATTTAGGAAGAAAAATGAAATGCACAGCTAGATGATGGGTTACGCCTGGTTCAACAACAGTTCTTTTGAAAATGATATTTGAGTCTTCATGGACACAAGTTGTACATGAGCCAACAGTGTGATATAGCTGCTAAAATAGTATATAGGACTGTGGGCAGCATCAAAAGGAGTACCATGCCTAGATCAAGAGAAGTCATGGTGCCCCCTATTCTACTTTGGTGAGACCTCACTGGAATACTGTGTCCAATTCTGGGCACCTAAATTCAAGAGAGATATTGACAAGGTGGAATGTGTTCAGAGAAGGACAACTAAAATCATCAAAGATTTGGAGACCATGCCCTATGAGGAGTGAACTAAAGAGCTGGGTATGTTACCCTGGAAAAGAGAAGGTTAAAAGGAGACATGATCACCATGTTTATATATCTGATAAGGAAGAGGGATCAGGCTTGTTTTCCACTGCCCTTGAAACTAGGACTTGGAGCAATGGGTTCAAATTACAGAAAAAGAAAATTCCACCTGAACATTAAGAAGAACTTCCTAACTCTAAGACCTGTTCAACAGAAGAACTCATGGCATTGGAGTATGGTGGAAGCACCTTCTTCAGAGGTTTTTAAACAGAAGCTGGATAGTCATATTTTGGTGGTGCTTTGATTATGATTTTCCTGAATGGCAGAGGGTTTGACTAGATGGCCCACGTTGTCTCTTCCAACTCTATTATCCCATGGTTTGATGATTCTATGATCAGTTATGTGAAGCTACTCTATCTAAACTGTGAAACACTGAAATGTGCCTCAAATTTGTTTGAGAATCAGGATTTCCATGTTTAAGTTAAGATCAGCCTAATACTGCATTCTCTAGGTTTCTTCATTCTAGAATCAAAAGGATTCACCATAGACAAAAAGTATTTGATGAAAATCTTGCATTATGATTTAACATTGCTTTATTTTTATACAGTTTTACATATGTTGCTTTTTCATAATACAAAAATGTAATTCTTCGAATCTTCAACAATGCACTCTTAATTTTTTCACTTCCAATAAAATGCTATTATATTGATACTATACAATATTATTACAATTGGTTTAATGCATTAGCATTAGGAACACTGGAATTTACAGAGAAGACTGAAGAAAAAGAAGAAAATATGGTCTCTTGCTAATGGATTTTTCACACACCCACACTTTCACATTTTAAAACATTGTTTCATTCTCAAGGGGAAAAAATGATATTATAGGACTAAATTTGGTCTTAACCAGAAGTGTTATCCATCCCATGTCCTAACCAATTTGCATTAAAAAAAAGTCTGAATAAAGGTTTATGCACGTAGAAATTCCTATGCATTTTGGATAAAAATCTCTAATATATGCATTTGTGTATACTCGTCATCTTGCCACACTGGTTCCATGTTTAATTCCTATTCAATTTTACTGTATTCTGTGGTCAAAGCAAGAGTAAAACAGTGTAATTATTTCCATGTAGCAAGTACAATGTGCATTATACCTTTATTTGGTTCCCTAGATCTCATACTCTGTTTCCTTCTCATTCACATTTCAGAGGATATAGAAGCACAATTTCCTATCGCCCTCCTAGATCCCAAGCAGAGATAAATACAGCCTCATTACATGCATTAAAGGAGGAGGGTAGGAGGAAGAGCATATGATTTCAAAATTGATTCCTTAACTTACTTTGTTGTCTTTCTTTACTGAGATCCAACATCCATAAAGGATCAGAGAAAGATGTTTTTCACTGTCAGACTCATTCTGAATGTGGATTCTTGTAAAAGAGTACTATAAAATGCCTTTATAAGTTAAAAAAAATCATATGGCCTATTAATGTGTAAAAGTTAATCTATAAAGTGAATAAATTGACAACTCCAAAGTAAACACAGTCTGGAAAGAAAGAACATAAGGAAAGAACACAACATTCTTTACAAAAGAATCGCTTTAGAAGAAAATATCCATAGCAACTCCAGTCTTTTGCTTTAACTTGTTTCCCAAAAACATCAAGAATGCATGACTGGAACTTTGAAACAAATTATAATTGTCTTCAGGTTGTGTAAGGAAAACTTACTTGCAGTACAATTCTCCTAACTTCTACTTACTGTTAGTTGATACTGCATGCACATACAGGAGGGTAATATAAGATTGGTAGCTTTAATGTCAGTGGAGCAGCGGATTTCCCTGGGTTTTAGGACGGTCTAAGATTAACATATCTGGAATACTCTACCATGTCTGTCATGCTTCTTTGTTTTTAAAACCGACTTGCAAGAAGCCTCTCCTAGCCCAAAGTGAATTCTCATAACTTATTTTGTCAATATACCTGCTGAAGTTATTTCTTTATATCCTCACGTGATATGTGGTTTTTACCAACTATGGACATTTTCCACAAATGCTCTATAACAATCAATAACCCTCTTATTTTGTGTCTGATGCCTAGTAAAACACTAAGGGCTAAAATCAAATACTTTCCTTCCTGTCATTCACATATTCGCTTTGAGTTATGCCAAGTGAGCAGAACTATGTAGCACTAGGTGGTAATTTTCTCATCACAGCAATGAAAGCAATTTGAGAAAATGAGTGAGGAATGCATGCTTCCAAACGTTCTTGGAATCTCCATTTACTTCTACAATGTCTTCTAGTATCTGAAGGCTATAATTTCTAAACTGAAGCAATAGGGCATATTGTATAGGAACATCAGTCACCCAGAGTTCTGGTTCTTGGAAACATTTTGATATTGGAAGCAGATATAAATAGAGATTAGTAATGAATTATTTGTAACTTGGCTGAATGTATGAATTTCAGCAGTCATGTGCTATAGTCATTTGGTGTTTTGGCAATTTCCTTTCCTTTCCTTTTCTTTTTGGTGGTTTATCCAATATCTGATAGAGATTTGAAAAAATCAGCTGTGTTTCTATGAGTCTCAAACACACTTCCACTCACTAGGTCTCTATCTTGTCAAATAAATGGGGAGGGGGACTATATAGCATTTCTCACGCTCCTTATCTTGACTATTCTGGAGTATAATGTGTTACAAGGCCTTGCTTCTTTCCTCCAGCATGAAAATGTCTATGCTTTTTTCAATATCCCTTTATTTATATATTTGTACTTGGGGATCCTTCTTTTTATCAGCTTCTTTTTACATATCTCCAATTGTACACATTGACTGTAGCAACATCTTTTATAATCTACCTTTTAAACCATGCATTTTCACATGACCATGAAAGATGAACAAGGGATATGTCCTTCTTTCTCATAGCTCAATGTGCTGTGACAAGAATCTACAGCTCACTCTCTCTTTTACAAATCAGAAATAGCCATGTTTGGGTGGAGGTGAACTACTTGAAAGATAGGATAGGAGAAAAGTTTTCATCATTGTGGGGTTGAAAGACATTTCTGACTAGCACAATGACCACAAATTGGAATTGTGGTGAGGTAGATCAAACTGAGAGCCAGTAAATCATTGAGTAAATCACCCATATTTACTCAAGGCTTTTGAGTTTTGTTATTGATGTTTTAAAAGGTGCTTTTAGGATGTTTTTAAGATGTTTTGTTAAAGATGTTTTAAAGATGTTTTTAAGATGTTTTTAAATTGTTTTAGCCGGTTCTTGTGAGCCGCCCCGAGCCCTAGGGGAGTAGCGGCATCTAAGTTTGAAAAATAAATAAATAAATAAATAAATAAAGTATAATATACCATGGAATATAATGAACATGTCAATTTTGTGAATTTCCAAAAAAAAAAAAAAAGGATTTGTTGTTAGTTCAGTTCAGCAATTTATTACCGTCTATGACCAGAATATATAAAAATGGGCATAGGTGCCCGAAAAGGGGAATCGCAGTTCCCATAAAAGTCAGATAAAAGAACAAGTTAAAAACATGCTATAATAAAAACAAATTAAAAGCAGACTATTAGCAGGGTCAGCTAATAGTAAATATCGATCCACTAAGTGGCTCTGGAGGGGGATAGAGGGAGCATTTGCAGTCTTTCAGTTATAACAGATTGCTCTGGCTACAGGCCCTGTGTTATCAAACGTAATGTGAGGCAGTAGGCTGGTTTGAAGATGAGCCCCACCATCTGGCTTATCCGTTCAGTCTTTCCACAACCATGGTCAGCATCCCATCAGTCTTCTCATGGCCACCGCTACCTCTCCCCCTTCTGTCCTTAGCTGATATCTCTTGCCCAATGGTTTATATGAACTGAATCTATGACACACCTCAATTTTAGCTATGTTGTTTAGCCAAAAAAGGTGAGATTACTCTCGGGTTAATATGGTAGTAAATCACAGAGAGCTAGTTTTGTGAAGACTTAGTCCAACAATCAAATTGCCTCTCAGCCATGGAAATTTGCAAGGCAATTGTGGGCAAGTCACAGTACATCACTCATTGGAAAGCTAAGCCAACCCCTTCTGAATAAACCTTGCCAGAGAAAACTTTGAAATAGGTTCATCTTAGGGTTCCTATAGGTCACAAATGATTTGAGGAGAACTCAGTAAAATAAAAAATGAAAGTCAAACTTAAGCATTGGAAATTGGAATAGCATGTCTGTTGCACTAGAGCGTAGAAACAGCTTTTCAGTCCAAAATCCTTTCAAATACAGTCTCCAGAATCAATCCACAGAAATATTCATAAACAAGACAGCATGGATCCAAGTCAGGCAACCTATGCCACACATGAGCTAGAAGAAAGAACAGGCTTAGAAACTTGAACATATGAATTCCAAGAACATAGGACCAAAAACTGAGAGGTGTTCACCTGAATACAACGTTGCTCTCACAAAGGATTGTATCAGCAGAAACCACTTTAAAAGGCCTCAATCTTTCCTATAACATCTAGGCATGTAGGGACACTGGTGCTTTGTTTCTAAAGTCACTTTCGAATTTTGAAGGCAAAAAGTTCAAAATTTTGCAAAACTTCCAAATCTTTGTATGTACCTCGTTAATGGCGGATGTGCATGCGCATAAAGGAAAACATTATCATCAATGGGGAAAATTAAGGGGCTTCCCTCTCCCTCATTTTTTGAGCTATCATAATGAAATTTGCTACAGTGGTAGAACACATTTATCACTGTTAGCTCACCAAATCTAAGAACGTTTGACTCATCTTCAGATTTCTGGCAAATTTTCAAAGTTTTTATAAAAAAAACATTTTTTAATAACAGAAAACTGTTCCTGGTTTAGAAGTGTTATTTCCTGTTTCATTGGGTTTCATTGTTCTACTTCAGAAACTTTTTTTTGTGGCTGAAACTTTGTTAAATTGGTGGAGAGAGACACAACAAACCATAATGTTCTATTTTTATAGGACGGTGTCCCTTGCGCAAAGACAAAGTTTTGGCAGTGTAATAAAGTTTTGCCATGTTTTATGACAGAACCAATTAGGAAATGACATTTATCAACCAGGAATAGAAATCATAGCACACCATCAAATCACTCCTGACAGATGGCCATCAGCCTCTGAATAAGGAAATCTGTTCCTGGTTTGAAATTGTTTGGGTTTTCTGGGGCTGAGAGTGTGTGACTTGCCCCAGATCACCCAGTGGGTTTCCATGGCTGAGTGGGGAATCAAGCCACAATCGTAGTCCAACTTTCAAACCAGTACACTACACCATGCTGTCTCAAAACAGCCCAGTGCTAGCCAGGAGAGAAAACGCTCCAGGTTTGTTTTCAATGGGGCTCTTATGCCCTGATGCTATATCCAGGAGTAAAAATGCTCCAGGCTTGGTTCTATGGGGCTCTTATGCCCTGATGCTAACACTCCAGGCTTGGTTTCTATGGGGCTCTTATGCCCCGATGCTATCCAGGAGTGAAAATGTTCCAGGCTTGGTTTCTATGGGGCTCTTAAGCCCAAGCTAGCCAGGAGATTAGTTGAAAACACTTTCGCATATATCCGAAGGTATTCTGAGGATGGGCTCCAACGCTTCCAATTGGAAGATTAATTTGGAAGCACCAAACCACCTCGGAACCCCATTCGGAACCCAAAATAGATACGATTTTATTACAATTAACGACAATTCCGATTAATTCACCCATGCCTAATAAAATCATTTCACACACACCTGCTTTTCCTTCCCTTATCTCTGTCTTTGTTGCATGCTCTGTCTCCTCAGTTCTCCACCTGGCATCATACCTTAGGCCACCAAAAATCTTGTAAAAGCAGTTGCATCATCTTAAATGGCTGAGTATCCTGCAGGGTGACTGTCATGTCACAATTTCAGTATCTCCACCTGCTCTGGGCCTGGCAGTATGCACTCCTATGAGTGGTGACACAATAACCCTTCAGTCACACAGAAGGGAAATTTTGCCCCACACTCTAGGTGTTCCTGAACCACAAGTCATCATCTTGGCCAACTCTAATCCAATCTTTCAATGATAGTGCAAGGGTTTCAGGGGGTACCAATCTGGCCTCCACTGTCCCTTCATTGGTAGCAGGCACGGGCTCTGTGTGGGTAGCAGCAAAGTTTTCCAGGCACAGAACGCAGGCCTCCTAAGTCTCCTCCTGGTCCTGGGTATACTCTGGCTATTGAGACAACGAGTCCACCTGCTTTGTATCAGCAAGGGGCACATACCGGATGTGAGAGTTGAAGTGTTCAAAGAACAGTACCCACTGCTGCTGTTGTTTGTTGAGTTTTCGAGTTGTCCACAAATACTCTAGATTACAGTGATCAGTATGTACTTCCACTGGGTGCCAATCCCATCCTAACCAATTCCTCCAAGTCTCGAAGGCCACCATGATCACCAACAGCGCCTTTCCCAAATGGTGTAGTTCCATTCAGGGCCCATCAACTGATGGGAGTAATAGACACAAGGGTGCAAATGCTCTCCTAACAATTGCAGTAAAACAGCTCCGATCACCACATCCGAAGCGTTGGCCTATAACACAAAAGGAGTCACAGATTCAGAGTACTGAAGGATTGGTTGCGAGGTAAACAGTCAATCTGAGCCTTGTATATATTTGCCTTGTATATATACACATGTCTAAATCAAGGTATCTTTTATATTTAACAGTTCTTTGAAGATGCAAAATTGAATTTTGTCAAACATCTCAATGCCAACAAATGTATTTCCCTTTCCTGTACATAACTACTTGGTGAAAGCAAACCACTAATTTCATAGATGTTTCTATATATTTGTAAGAGATTCTGAAATATGGCCATAATCTTTTGGGGGAATTACAAAAAAGTGTTAGATTCTTGTGACTGTGTTTATATCCATGATCATTACATAGTCCCTAGTTTATTGCACACACAGGAACAGAGCATGATTGTGAAGCAATTGCTGTGTCTGGTCGGGGTCTGATTGCTCATAGGGTTTTTTTTCTGATCAACAGGGAAACCATTCTCTGCCAATCTTAGCAACTGCTACCCCATAAATGAGGATTGGGAGGATGATGGAAGTAACTTCACAGCAAAATAGCTACACATCAATAACATGTCAGTAGGATTCAGGCTTATGTTTTCAGCAAATATTTTTCTAAGTGTTGCCCCTGCTTGAGAGACTTTTACTCTCTTGTCCAATCTCCACATGCCACAAATGTGTGGATAATTTCTACTTTCCACTTTGTAATTTCATAGCAATGGGTCTCATGTCCTGGCATGAATCATGCTGCTGTTTAATCTTATTGACTAATGTAACTGACTGACATCAATGGCATATTAAATAAAAATAGTAAATAAGTTTATCCTAGAATAAGAATTTTACAATGCATTTGGGTATTTTTCTTAAACAAAGAGCTGATTGAAAAAAAAGAAAAGTGCACAAATAAAAGGATATTAATCTATTGGGAATATGAAATACTTTAGGGAAGGAACAATGAATTGATTCATTTAGAAATATGGACTGAATAAAATACTGAAACATCCTAGTCTCATCATGCTAATGCACATGTTGAAGCTAGAGCTTTGGGACATAATTAAGACCTTGTGGTTTTCTCCAACCCAGCCAGCTTAACAGAGAATCGCCATTTGGGAACATAAGCAAAAGCTTCCCTGGGGGCACCAAGTATCTTTGAGAAACACATTGCAGCCCTATATAAACTAAAAATTATCAAAATTAGGCTACTTAAGAAGCCTAAATATATCATCTCTGTATAAGTAGGAAAATATATGGCAAATTAGTTGAAAAGGGTAGCTTAAATAAGCTTTAAAAGCCAGAATGGTTTAGAGTGCTTATGAATTCTGTGCTGTCCCTCCAGAGAAATCATGAATGAATGGCTGGATAAGCACAATAGAAGTTGACTTGCTGGAGATTAAGTTGTAGGCTCATTTCATTCCATTCTCTTCGTCCCAAGAGAAAATAGAACTACAACCTACTGATACTCAGAAAAGCAAACAAGTGTGTTTAAATTGTGAGCTTGTGACTGATCCACAGGCAGATAAGAGGTGGCATAAGCACAGTGATTAAGAGACTGAGCTATGAATTGGGAACTCTCATGTCCAAATCCCATTGCTGCCATTATCTCAGTAGGTAGAGTTAGACGAACTGCACTTTCAAGATTTCAGCTCCCAATCTGTAATGCAGGGATTACAACACCAACTTTCCTTTCAAGTTGTTGTAATGACTACAATTAGAGAGGGCATAGAAAGTTTGTGGATCCTCTGAAAGAGTCTTATAAATATTGTTGTGACATATCATTTCCAGTCATTGAGCAGCTGTGCTTAATCTCAGAAATCAGCTTTCAGCTCTCCCAGGAGACATCCCTCCCACTTCTCTGACAACACTGATAAAATCAATAGGATCTCTGTCTCATCTTTACATAGATTCATAGCTAGATGGGGATTTTAAAACAACGAATCCAAGAAAGTGGATGACACACAAACCATTTTAACATCAACTTTAAAAAGCACAGAATATTAGAAAACTCTCTAGATGCATTTTCAATCTTAATGGTGTATCATTATTGCTGCCTTTTTCTACCCAATGCATGTACTTGAAAACCTCTCATTTTTCATATACAATGGGATATATTTCCATAATGAATGTCCTATCCTGACATCCTTTTACACTATGTTATGATAGTCCTAATTCCATCCTGGCTTCATCCTATAGAATCTCAGGGCATTAGAAGACCTCTCTGCTCTAGAATTCTATACTATCCCTCAGTAAATGGCAAATCCCAGGATTAAAAAAGTTGTTAGCAAGCAGTTAGAGTGCCATCAGAGCACCACAACTATGTAATGTAAAATGGCCCCATTTATTCTTTCTTTCCTAGTGAGCAATGATGCAATGAAACAAAAGTGACATATTCTTGTTGTTCGTCGCTTGGCTGCATTAAGGAGAAATTTAAATTCATTTAGAGCTAGAAAATACTCACCAATGCAAAAAGACCACACATTTTATTTCATTTCATCTCATCCTATTTAATTTTACATTGTATTTTCCTGGCTCCGGATGTTTCTGCACTCAGTTCTGAAAATATAAGCACCTCAATAGATTAAATGTCATTAGTGGGTCAAGAAATTTCACAGCATTAAGTATTTTTCTTCTAGCGGGAAGAGACTAAGTTGTTTCCCATGATTTACTTTCAGGTATTCTCTAAGAAATGATAAAAAGAACAACAAACCCCAAAATAAAGATGAAATAAGATAAAAATTCCAGACATTACAGGCTTATGTAAAGTGTCTTCAAGATGGAATTACTTTTTCAATTAGATTATAATATTTACAAAACAAAAAAATCATTTGAAAACAACACCACCAGGTATGTGCAGAAAACCTTACTGCATCATTGTGACTCATTTAATATGCAGCCGTCAATGTCCAGACTTTTCAAGTGTGATGCTACACAATGGCCATAAAAATATTAAATTAAATCTTCCAGAAAGAAAATGGAAAACAGAACAGTCTCTCAATACAAGATTGTTTATGAACAGTGGGTCAAATAATTTGGATAATGTCCAGGGTGATCTCATATGAGGAAGAGATGAGCATGAAAACATTGTCAACATTCTGGACTCTACGTCTTCCATTTTACATTTCAAAATTTTGTAAGCATATGTGGGAAGCTATAGAATCAACACATTGCTCTGCCATGGAAACAGATGCTATTTTCTTCTTTACCTAAACTGAAAGAAATGTTCCAAATCATTTCCCAAATAGCTACAAATATATGTATTTCTTCATAGGTTCAGTCAACTGAAATAAAAGCATCATAACTCCATGAAAATGAATTTCATAGTATAAGTTAGATAAAGCGCCATTTTACAATATTTGTGAATCCTGAATATTCTGCAAAATTTCTGGAATGATCTAAGGTTGTAGGTTTATATGGGAGACAGGCATTAGTACATCTCTGTACTACTTATCATTCTAATACATTTCTTTAAGGGAATTTCTATCCTTATGGTTGGGGTGTGTGGAAGATACAGTTTATAGGTACTCCTGCAAGATATTTTGTGTTGCTCCAAGTATTCTGACACTTTTCTAGAACATCTAGAATCAATATTTTAAAATAAAGATGGCTGACAATGTCTTCCCCCTTCTTCTTGGAGCATAACTGCCTATTTTCATGTATTATGAGGGCCTATTTGAACTTTAACTATTTTATATATGAACAGGTAATGATCATCAAGTGAAAAAAAAACATATCTGGGACTGGACGAGATTCCCAAAAACAAAAAGTTTTAGATAAATTGTATGTATATGTGTGTTGGGGGATGGGGGTGGGGTGAGGGAGAATGATGGTACAGACATCTATATCCCTATGTTGTGGCCATTCTGCCCTGGAAGCTGCTCACAACCTTTCACAGTAATCATATATGTATCCATTTCTTTAGAAATATGTGGACAGCTAAGACCACTTGCTTTCAGGGGGATTATTATCTGACCATACTGATCATTTTGATTTTTTCCATAGGCTTCCTATCTTGGTCTCCACTTGGACTACAAACCAAAATTAACATACTACATCCTCTATCTGAACCACTCTGGAGTTACACGATGCATTTTGTGATACCTGTCATTTTATTTCCATCTCTTTCCTATTAATTCCTAATGTCCAATTCACTGCCTCAACACACTGAGCTGAATTTCCACCAAGAACTCTTTCCTGCATAATCAAAACTAATTCAGAACACATTATTGTAACTCAGTAGTGGAACAAATTATTTATATTGTAACACAGTATGAATACGCAAATTATAATATCATTGGTAACATTATAGGAACTGTATTAGGTTTCATGAAATTCAGTTTATTTGAGATGCTTGAGGACATGGGTTAGACAACATCTTTGCCCAGTTCCTAGATGATACTACATGACCACAAATTAATCAGGAGAATGAAAACAAAAAAGTTGAGAATAATCTTGCTAAATGGACAAATAGTTGCAGTGAGATTCATTGATGAAACCATAAACCTGGACAGATTTCCCCTGCCCGAACCACCACCACCATTCAATCATTGTCATCTACAGGTAAGTCTAAGAATACCCATGTGAAAATCAGAAAATCAGCATGAAAATTGCTACTGTAAATTGGAATTGAAAACACTAAACCAGACTTGACAGTTTTCTGGCATGATACAAACTAACATCCTATGTTTAATTATTTGTACTAATCAAAGTAAATTTCTTCATGGTTGAATTATCAGGTTACTGCTAATGTAGTGGATTTACTATTGTTAAGATAAATCAGTGGGTTTTTTGGGGTTTTTTTTTTTTGCCTATAATCTTAATGTAAATGTGACATTTGGTTGGAGGGGTTTACTCCAGTTTGGGCTTTCACTTACATTGTG
This sequence comes from Anolis carolinensis, assembly GCF_035594765.1. Lineage (NCBI taxonomy): Eukaryota > Metazoa > Chordata > Lepidosauria > Squamata > Anolidae > Anolis > Anolis carolinensis. Next base: position 148,911,529 of record NC_085843.1, read on the forward strand.
ATGGACTGATTATCAGAAATTCCAGTACAAGTTATAAAATAGTTTATATCTCTGTATTGTATTACAATTTGTATAAGTGAGATAAGAATGAGTACTAAATGGATGATGTGGAGTCTCTAGTGAATCTGAATACAAATGTTAATGATTCAGAGAATGGGAGAAGAGATTATTAGGACATTATCACATGGAGGCTAAGAAGCCGGGGGACAGTTAGGACAGCAGGGGAAAATATGGAGCAGCATACCACTTTGTGCTCTTACCATTGTTGGTCATAGGATCCCTTCCCACAACATTTCCCCACTGTCCTCAGCTTCCTCCTGCATCTTCCCTGGCTTTTTCTACGAGGAATCTGGTGTACACCCAACTCCTCAGGGCTCTATCACTCGGTGCTGTCATCACACTGCTAGCACAGAACCCAATGGAGCCCCACTGAAGTAGCCCTACATAATCTGATGGGCTCTGGCAGACTCCATGCTAGCAGTGTGCCAGCAGCACCAAGAAGCGGAGAGAAGACGCTTCTCAGCCTCCATGTGATAAGGTTGGTAGTGTTGGGGTGATGTGGTGAGAATGTTGATGACATAAAATATAAACTAGAGTTTGATAGACATACATTGAGAATAAGGAGAGAGAGAGAGACTGAGCTCAGCAGAGTGTAGAGGGAAGCAGGAGAGATTGTTTCAGGGAAGGTTGTTTATATTTTGTTTGTTAGGATTGTACAGTATTAAAGACCAAAGAAAACTGCATCTATAAATGTTAATGGGGTGAAGGGTGACATCATGTTATATAAAGGGTATTTTCCAATCTAAATATGATGATTATTAACTTTATCTACACTTACTATTTGTTCATGATTACTACAGTATATTGAAACAAAGCCTAAAATCATAGAACAGTTCTTATGCATAAGCTAAAATGAAAATACTACAACTGTGGCATCAACACCCTGAGAAAAATGTGTGAAGGCATTTGCATATGTAATTGTTTTGTTCGTATTGTAAGTTCCCAAAGTTCTAACTTACTCTGAAGTGAGATCACCACAGACCTCACTGAAATATGTTAATCCAGACATACGTTGTGTTCTTATTAAAGGTGTACAAATATGGTAGCCTTGCATTGTCCCAAATGCAAGTTATTTATTGTTCATTAATAGGAAAAAATGGTATGGGCTTTGCTAAGGATTGACTACATTACTTTCTCACTTTTCTGTACAAATCTAATGCACTAAGCTCAGCTTGGAGAGGACTTGGCACTAGCTTACCAAGTAGCTCTTAAAGGCAAGGATTGGGGAGCCTGACTTAACAGAAGAGGTGGCAAACTCAATTCATCACTAGAAAGTGTTGATTTAAATCCAGAATTCTAAGAGCTAAGTATCAAAGGTCTTTGTATGAGTGGATAGATGTCTCATTTTCTCACTCTCCCACATTCAGATGTGTGCGACATCATGCTCTTTCCATCCATGTATGAAGGCATGTGTGAATTTGGATACAGTTTTTATAGAAAACCTGAAGAATAATGTCATCCATTTCTGTTGAGAATTATGCATATGTAGTACTCACATACAATTTAGCTTAAACTTCTCTTCTATATTTGAAGAGGGCAAATATCTCTTGCTCTGTGGTCAGCAAATGATTAACATGGGTAGCGTGATACAAACTTGCCTGCAACCTAGTAAACATGTTTAGAGATAAAAATGTAATGCCAAGGGAAATGTTCAGTGCAAAGGTTTTTTTAAAGAACATTTCCCCATAATCTCAAGTATCCATACTATCTAAAAATACTACAATATCTTACCTGTGTTTTGTAATTATATATGCATTAACTTTTCTGTGAAGCTCATGGTATTATAGTGATAAGATAAAATTAATATATTCAGTACTTTCAGGTACTTCTTAAATTAACGTACAAGCTTTTTGCTGCAGGGAGTTTAATATAATTTCAGAAAATACCAGGTATGGAAGGCAATATTTCTTAAAATTGTAGTCCCCAAGCAAAAGCCATTCATAATTTCAAGGACAATATCATGCATCTAAGTGCAAGAGTATCTGAAGCAATAATATCTATTCAGTTCACAAGGGGCCTGGAGAGACAAAGTAAAATTACTGGCTTGTGAATGGGAAGCCCTTGGGGTGACAATATTTTAGCAAGAGAGTTTTTGAGTGAATATAAGGACAAAATGACTTTCTTTCAAGTGCAAAAACAACATAGGAAAATTACCAAGTGTAAGTTGGTGACATGAAGAGTAAACTGCAAAAATGAGGAATACGGGTTTTAAACCTGGCTATAACAAACTGGGAGAGGGAGCTGTCTACCGATCTAACCCTCAGTACACAATATCCTACCATATTCTGTTGTGAGAAAAAAATAGAATGTATACTGAGATAGTACAGATGTAGGTGGAAAAGGAATGTAAACCCAGGTGTAGAACACATCATTTGCATGAAATACAACCCAGTTTGAATCTCTATCATTTTAGGAAAGTGAAGGAAGGTCCTTTCTGAACCCTTAGACAGTTACTACTGTCCATACAGTTCTAGAGTAGGCAGGATAAAGAGTTCAAATTATTTTGTGAGCAAACAAGTCTCTGGACTTAAACCAGTAAGGAGAGAGAGAAGATAATGTCAGAAAGAAAGAAAATGGCAGTGATATATTTATTAAGCTAAGCAGAGGGTAGAGAATATATTCCACTAGTTTTCAGAGTTCACGACCTTCTTCATTAGGCAAATATTATTATTATTAAAAATCGTATTGGGGAAGAAAAGTAACAGTATTAGAACCACAATTTTGCATCTTACTTGATAATGTGGTGTTTAAGGTGGTCTCAATGTGAAGTCAATACAGATGGAAATCTTAGGTCATATTATTTCATGGCTGCCTTGGAAAAAGGCAGAAAAGAAATAGAACAAAAATTTCTTTCACCACATATACACATCATGTGGCATATTCCTTTTGAGGTTAAACATAAAGTAGAAAAGATAATACGGTTATTTTGGAGATAATGTTATGCATGTTATGCAAGAGCTCGCCTAAGTGAGAGATTCAAGGAATTATAATCTAAAATAGCAAACTCCTAAGATGTTCAAATCAGGCCCACAATAAAAGATAGCCTGTCAAGGTGTATTTGTATTTCACCTCTCAGGGATTTTCCCAGAATGTTAACTGAACTAAAAATCGTGAATGGTTGTGAGCACAATAAAGTATAAGGGAATTCTGGGGGTTTCACAAGAATCATCTACTTTCATTTTTGATAGATGGTTTTGATTGATGACTAAATTCAGATGTGCTTCATTTCCCCTCCCCTCAAAAAGAATGGACAATAATAATAATAATAATAATAATAATAATAATAATAATAATAATAATACGAAATCCAGCATATCTATCTTGTTTGCTGTGTCATAATAAAATAATAATAATAATAATAATAATAATAATAATAATAATAATAATAATAATAATAATGCTCATAATCATAATTTCCTGTTGGAATATTTTCAAAACTATACAATACTTATTAAAGACAGAGCTACCAATAGTCTCTATAGGATGCAAAAGAACATCTACTCAGTCTTCAGGACTCTTAACCAGCCGATGCATGCAAAGAATGTCTAGAAACAAAATATCAATCTGATTTGGGTTTCTTTATTTCTCTCCTCCCCCCCCCCCCCCCCCCCCCAGTAACCAATCTGTCTTTTTGTATTATTGATTGAAAATTCCAGGAGCTAATGGAAGCATGTTTATTTATATATTGACAGTTCATTCCTTTAGGGTGTGGACTTTATCTGAGGTTTTTTTAAATTTTTTTTAGAAAAACATGGAAAATATTTGTGCCCCTCCTTTCTTATTTTCCCTTGGGTCTGGATGCCTGAGCCAGACCTGCAAGCTGTGTCAGCTGCCAAATCAATTAATTTAACCAGCCATACTTTGCAGCCTGCCAACCCCCTGACAACACCTTTTTTTCAAAAAACAACCAAGCAGGAAACCTACTAGCAGCCTCTGGCCAATAGATTGCATGTGGTGGGTGAGTGTCAGGCAGATCTGAATTCAGTCCATACCAGAAGAATTAATAATTGAGAGGAGGAAAATGCATTGCCTTTTTAATGATGTGTATATAACAAGGATAAGACCATGGAATGAAAGTCTTGTTAAGCCTTTAAGTTTTACAAAAGTATCTAAAAATCATTATTAGATATGACCATAAAGATACTATTGTAAGCACTTTCCATTTTAATTTTTATTTTTCAGTCAACCACATATTCCATATTCCAAGTAACCATGAACAGAGACATTTTTTAAAAGGACGTAGCTTTGGCATGAATAGACGCAGCTTTGGCATGTCTCATTTTGCCATTCTCAAACCTTCTCTCATTTTTAATAGCAGTTTTAGTATCTCACCTTTTTGAACAACACCTGAAGCATCCCTCACTATAAACCAGTTTCTCCTCACTTGCACTATAATATAGTGCCCATTGCTATATAACCAAGATGCAAAGAATTGTAGCCATATTTTCTTTAATATTTGCTACTTCTCTACCATATGGAACAGTTTTTAGCAATCACAATAAGACAAAAGTCAAACCAGGTAGTTCAACATTGAGGTGTCCATTCTGTAATAGTTATGAGGGTTTTCACAGCTGTGCACTTAACCTTCCTGCAAGAAGCCTATTTGCTATTCTTATGAAGATAATTTCCACCTCAGCCATACAAAAAGAAGCACACATGATTGCATGGCTCATCAACGGCAATAAGAAATACCTCCGGCATAGCAGTCACCACTTGTAATTACCTGGCAGATTCCCATAAGGAGGAAGCTAAGAAAAGATAGATTGTGTGCAAATAGCTTAACAGCATGCTAAATATGAGTTCATGCTAGGTGTACCATGCTGTTCACCTGCACTCAGTCAACTGTGCATGTGCACTTTGGGTGGGGAACAGAAGTATAATTAGGGAAAATGTATTCTTTCATAAGAATTCTTACCTCATATGAAGTATTCCACAATTTTTAGCATTGCTGAGAATACAGCATGGAAAATAATTAACACCTAGAACTCTTGAATCTGCTGTGTTCATATTCCCTTGGTAACATTCTCCTATTCTGTTAGATGCCTGAATATTGGCTGGAACTCACAATTGGGGTTTAAGATGTGTAACCCAGAGCTATAAATTCACAACTAATTTATATTCATGATCCCTACGTAGACAATAGTGCAAGAAATGTTAAATGATATAGGGAGCATACAAATCTTGCAAAATAGCAGACCTCATCAAGGTTACACCCAGCCATTTGGTCTGAATGATCTTGCAGAGTGAATCCAGGTCAATGCCACTCAGGTAAATGCCCAGAAAAGAGGTCTGCGTTGTGCACTCCCTAACCAAAAAAGGCAATCATCTGTGCCAATGAAGGCCTCTTTTCCTGACCTACACCACAACCTGATCAGTCTCAGCTGAGCCCCAGAATGGCTGTTCCGGGCCTGGTGTGTTGCTCTGTAAACCACACTAAGTCCACAAATCAGGACTCACCATCTGAATAGACGAAGTCTAGAATCTGGAGAAGATAAAAATGTTAATAAACAGAAAAAAATATAATTCAACACAGAAGAGGTCAAACACACTTCTTAAATGCTAAGGATCCCCAGCACCCAATGCTGAATAGATCCTTTTGGTCTATAGCAAAACCCATTAAAGACACACCTATCTGAAATGAATGAGTCCCAAATTTAATGTTCTGCAGACCCAAATGTCTTAGAAGTAATGATTGAAAATTGGTAATTTGTAAGGAGCTGGACTTAAGTGCTTAGTGTAATAAGGCTTTACCTTTACCCCTACCCCTTTCTGATCCAATGAGCCCTGACATTTCTTAGGAAGGCTACATCAGGACACAGATGGGTTAGAAGGTAGAACAGAGGTCTTTGGTCTCAATGGCCAAAGAGGATGCCAGCAGAGTAAGCACTCAAAGTACAGGCACACCACAACTATGAACACGTGGGTTTATTTATAGAACATTTGGCAGAAAGAAGCAGCAGTATAGAACAATAAAAAATACTGAAATTGTTTCCCATTGGTCCTGGAGAGTGCTGGCTAGGATTCGCAACCTCATTAAAGGAGCCGTGAGTCTGTATCTTCCTCTGAGCCAATCAGAGGCAAGGCAGGACAATGTATTAAACTGTCAATGCTCAGTTTGATGTTTTCTGACTGTTGCTAGTTCCGCCTCTCATGGCGTGTGTGAAGGAAGAATATGGGTGGGTTTGAAGTAATGATGCTAATGTTGGTAGTTTCCTCAGTCTGGGGAGGACAATAATCTATGCTGGTGAATCAATGAATTTTGCCAGCCTGAATGAGTTCCCAGGAGGAGGACAAAAGTAAGCACCACACAGTTTCCTGATCTTTGGCTGATCTTTGACTTGGTTCCATTGTTAGGTTATGGAGGCACTGTTAGGGGACTGTGTTGATTTTCTCTTCGTAAAGGTAAATTCATGTTCTGGTAAATTTCCAAGGAATTTTATAGAAAGGTTACTTTTTTAGGGCGATTACAGATGACCATGTGGATAGATGGAGTCACATCTTAACAGAGCATATATTTTATACAGCTCATATTGAACAAAAATCACCCAATTAATAAGCTCCACATCCTTTTTCCCAAATGAAAGTCTTAGGGTCTATTCAAGAAAAGTACTAATTTTTTTAACATAGCAGCAGTTGATGAAGTTGCATCTGAAGGCAGAGACCAGTTAGGTGGGCAAAGGAAAGACTATGCGGCACATATAGCTTTGCTTTTTGCCCTTCAATGAGTGTTGCCCAATTTGGTCATCTTATTCTACACAATGGTACAACCAGAGTATGGAAGATTGTAAAACATAGTAATCTGGCATGACAATGCAAACCACCTCTTAATTGATGATGTAATCCCTTTAATTGAGATCAAATCTACCTTCATTCTACAGGATCAGAAGATCATTTTACTTTTTTATCCAGTAGCACTGAACTAAATGCAAATCATATATCATAGCAGAAGTGTGAGTTTAATAGAAAGAAAAAGGAACGTTATTCAGTTACGTTTAAAAGCTAGAAGGCATAAGTATTAAGCATTTATGTTTATGCCCAATTTTTCTGTTATAGTATGTAGGGCTTTTAAATGCTTAAAACTGGCTGGATTACTCCCCATATGTTATTTGTTATGGAGGCATACCATAATATCCAAAGAGAATAAATATGCACTTTTAATTTACCTCTGTAATTGAGAGATCTCATTTTTTTCAGCTCTCACACAGCAGCATTTTGTAAGTAGAAAAGGATTATTTCTTTCCTACCTCAGAACAAAACATAACTGTAATTGAAAGTGAAGTGCACATTTTTAAAATTGTCTAAAATGGTTATTTTATTTGGTGAGTTAAGATGAATAAGCAATGAGGACGAATCTATAAATTAAAAAAAAAACATATTGCAACACCATTGTGATTTGTATATACTGCTGCCATATCCACTTAACTTGAGGCTAGCAAAATAATTTACCAAGTCAAATATAGTGTGGTATGAACATAGAGGAGGAAATCATACCTGTAATTTTTTAGACATAATACATGGTGGCAAGATACCACAGCTAGAAATGGAACAATATTTAATGGGGTTTAAAATTCTTGAAACTAACCATGTCACACTTCTGCAAAATTCAATTCGAGACAAAGTATGCTTTACTTCCAAATACACATGTCTAGGACACTTGTGGGGAAAAAATAAATATGGAGAAATAAAATATGTGCACAATATTAGGTTTCACAATTCAGGACTAGGCTATCTGAAGCGACATATGAATATGTTTGAGCTCAAGTACTTTGCTCAATCTCATCATCTTTGGAGGCATGCTTGGTGAGAATGCTGAAGATGATCTTCTCCATTGCTGCTTCCAGACAGCTGATATGGTGCCATCTTTGCTGTCTTTTAAGGTGGCAGGTGATGACATATTTTACTGAAGAACATCTATTCAAACTGATTTTTTTCACAAGAGAAGAACTTTTAATTTTTTGTATTTAATTTTTATTTTAAAGTATAGCTGGCCCCCCACATTTATGGGAGTTAGCAGTATTCCACAAAAAATGGGAAAAAAACAGTCACCCAAACCCTCAATTCTGTTATGCATATCAGCCACCTAACTGTGGTGCTTCTGCTCATTGCTTCTTAAGGCCAAAGTGTACTCCAAATGGACAAGAATGAAGCTATTAGCCCCCATTAACACAGACCAGCAAAGTCGTTTGTTTCACATTGCTGTCAAAGTGCCATGAATAAATCTTTATATCTGCAATTGAGTATGTCAGTCTTTAGAATGCAGACTCTGTTGGCATCCACCGTGACCAAAGTAAATGCCTCTATTCCTATTGCCATCCGTGTCTTATTTGGTCTTTGGTATTTGACACATTGGGCCCCCAAACCCGAAGCTTAAATCACTGAACAATTCTATGATTGTCTGCAACAGTAAGGTTATTGATGGCATTCAGTTATTGATGGCAAACTTGCAAATAATTAAAAAAAATTAAAATTAAAATGTGGAGGGCCAAGTGTAATTTTTTAAATAATTTTAAACAAAGCTCAATACTTTTAAATTTTCAATTCTTTCTATGTTGTTTAATGTATGTGTTTTTACTGTAAATAAACTATAAATTTCTCACTTTTATAAGACATCTTAAGAGCCAGATTGGAGGAAAAAGTGTGATAGAAATAAATTGATGGCTAGAAGAATAAATTTTAGAAGTACAAACAAATAGGTAAGCATGTGATAAAAAGGATACACTCTAATCCGGGGTCCCCAAACTAAGGCCCGGGGGCCGAATGAGGCCCTCCAAGGTCATTTACCTGGCCCCCACCCTCAGTTTTATAATACATTTTTATATCAGTTTTAATAATATAATATATTGTATATACATATAATATTGATAAAAATATTATAATGTTATACAATATAATACTAATAATAATACCATATAATAATATTAATTATATGTTATATATTACATATAGTATTACAATATAGTGGTATAGTTCAATATAGTAATGTATAATGCTAATATTGTGCTATGCTAATAATATAATATATTGTATGTACATACAGCTGCTCTGAGTCCCCTTCGGGGTGAGAAGGGTGGGATATAAATGTAGTAAATAAATTTAGTAAGTAAATAAATAATTAATTTTAGACTTAGGCTCACCCAAATTCTGAAATGACTTGAAGGCACACAACAACAACAAACAACAATCCTAATTAACTTGACTATCTTATTGGCCCATACTTTCCATTGAAATCCTGATAGGTTTATGTTGGTTAAGATTGTTTTCATTTTTAAATATTGTATTGTTCTTTCATTGTTGTTATGTCTGCAGATGGTACAAATAAGACATGTGCAGTGTGCATAGGAATTTGGTTTTTTTTGGGTTTTTTTTTTCAAATGACAATTCGGCCCCTCAACAGTCTGAAGGATTGTAGACCGGCCCTTTGCTTTAAAAGTTTGAGGACCCCTGCTCTAATCTATAGAAAATAAAATGTGTAGAAAAATAGATATCTTTTAAAAAAATGCAAGAACAGCTACATGGAATGAAAATGCAGCAATCCACAGCAAAGTCAAAATGATTTTGCAACATCCATTTATCTGGAACCAGTCTTGTACGCTTGCAGAAGCATGCTGAGTTTTTCAGAGATGTCTGTCCTCTCGACAGCTATCTTCTTGAACAGTCCTGGCTGTTGACCTCCTCACTTCCACTGCCATCTTGTAGGAAGAAATGAGTGTGAATCCCCCACTTTTATTGTCATGGCGTGGCAGGTGAAAGCTTTCTCCACTGAAATGCATCACCAGCCAAAGCTCCTGCATATTAATGGCCACCACTGGCAAGAATAGAGGAGAAAAACACAAATCACAGTGAAATCAGAACACATAGTGAGCTGAAATAGACTCTGTTGAAGAGGCAGATTCATTATGGTGTAACACTTTCAGTTAGAGACTTACGCTCATTGTGAAATGTGAGAGAAGGACACTTAATCTCTGCTTCTGGGTAAAAAGCCTAACAACACTTTGAGGCTTCTCTCTCAGTGGGGCAGTAGCCAGTGCCACACTAGGTTTGTTGGCTTTTCATAACATGTTTCTACAGTGCTGATAAATATTAAAGTGTTAAATATATTTCAAAGTATTTATATCTTGCTGCACACAAGATAAAGTATTTTAGTACATTATATACTCTAAGCTCCATTTTTTCTGAGGTGTTTAGTGCTTCACACCATTGGCTACTTCATTTCCTTTCTTACTTATGACTCAGCTGCTGAAATAGATCACTGTATTGCATTAGCTAGTGCTCCAATATTTGCAGGAGAGAAATCTTCTCCCCCTTCTCCCAGCTGACTATTCTAACATTTGCATGTGAGAACTTGCTGATGATCAAGATAATGAAACACTATAAACTATCCCTCTGCTTTTAGTGATTTTCCATAATGTAGCTTCCCTTTAAGTCTATTGTTGGCACATTCCTAATTCTGCTTAATAGTTATTCTGATAACGTACGGAAAGGCTGGTCCTTTTTAAGTTATCTATAAAATGTTGGCAACACTAAGTGAAATCCAGAATGAAACTCTGGCCACAATTACATTAACACAGGTGACCATGCAAAGCTTACGTATTCAGCACCAGACATAGACTATTACATCCATTCAAGGTCCATTTTATTAATGATAGCAGCACTCCAAAAAGCAAAACAACCTTGATGATTTTTGAACTTATGTCTCAAAAAGGATCTGGCACAAACTGGGCCATTATAACTTTTTTTTTCTTTGACAATATACTATATCTTAAAGAGCTTTTGCCCTCCATTGTATTAGCTACCATTTGCCCCATGTGCACTATAAATATATTTCTAAATTTAACAGCACTTATTGTATTGCTAATGCTTAGATGTAAGTCCCTGTGCCATATTCTAAGGGCCTGCTACACATAAATCCCATTAACTTTTTAAAGCGATTGAAAATTGTCTCGCTTCCTAATGGGTTTTCAATAATATTTAAATCTTATCCAAAACAACAAAAGTGCAGAGTGATTTCAAAGCTGTAAAAATCATTGGAAAATAACTGAAGGGATAAATGCCTAACAATGTGCCAAGTCTTTCTCTACTGACCTGATATGTATTTGTCCATATTGTATAATTAAAGCTCAGTGAAATTGTGGTATGTAAATAAAAACTCTGCTGTAAATGTTAAGGGGCAAAGAGACTTTTTTGACAGTGTCACCTAACACTTTTAAAAGACAGGGGCTAGTAAGGTATTTGTGGATGCAAGCATTATTATTTTCATGGCTCAGAAACCTACAGTTCTAGAAGGAAATAGGTACCATATATACCACCTGCCCTGAGTCTTGTGCTGTCAAAGTACTTTCAGTGGTGGCTGCTAGTTAGTGGCATAGTGAATTCATACTGAGCTTTAGTCTAAAGATTAAGTTAGCATTTTAGGTAATTCCTTTGACATTTTGACTAAAACATGGAGCAGATTCATTGCCTCACTGACATGGGAACCACCAGCCACTACTGAATGCTTTGCTCTTTTGATCATTTGTCAAGTTGAGCTTCAGGAGAGTGGCAGTCCATCTCTAGAGCACATATTAGGATAACTGGAAAACACAATTCCAAAACAGATGGAACAAAGTGTGAGAAGTGACATAATGGAGTGATAGACATTTTGCCAAATCCAAAATCTGGTGGAAATATTAAATCATTTTGAATGTATTCAAGGACACCATCACAATAAGTCTTCTAAACTCTTCTTGCCTGAGAAGGAAGCATTCCTGTCTAGACCCTCTTCTTATTACACAAAGCATTTTTGAATGCACTTGGTGAAAACTCAAAGTGCATTGACCTTACTGGAGTTGCAGGGATGTAACTCCACCTAGTCTGTGCAATCCATGCATTTTTTTAAAAATGTCAGAACTGCAAAGCTTTGAGAGTTCAGGGTTTGAAACTGTGCACCTCTGAACTTCTAGATTCACACACTACAGAAACACTATTCATATGTGCACTTGAAATGTTTTAAAAAGAGCACTTTGCAAATTAAAGACTTTTCATATTGTGTTTATCTAGCGAGTAGGAGGTGTAGTTTGAACTTGGAAAGCTTTTGTAATGAGGCCAAAAGATAGATGAATAGAAAGTTCTGTAAACTTTTATTGCCTTGCAAGAAAAAAAAACATTCAATTAACAGTGGAAATTCATATTAGAGCCTTGGTGCAGCCATGGATCATCACAGTCTCTCTCTCCCCCCTCTCCCTCTCCCTCCCTTCCCCCCCCCTCTCTCTGTCTATATCAAGACAATGAGGGAGAAAGAAAAACATTTTTGTTTAGTAGCCAAGAAGGACAATTTATAACTTCTTCATAATATGTCTCACACACCTCCAAACTCATGGCTGAAGCAAATTCACCTTATCACACTGCAGAACCCACTCTCTAAGGCAGGCCTGGTCCAACGTGGAGGCTGTTGAAGTGGCCGCCTCGGGCGCACGTCAAGGGGGGCGCTCTTGAGGCCTCAACAGCGCCCCGTGTAAATTTACCGAGGAGGGAGGCGGCGGCGGGGACTATCGCCTCCCTCCTCGGCGAAGAGCTAGGCCTCAGATAGGCCTTCCGCATTCACCAAGTAGGAAGGCAATTGAACGGGGACCTCATGAGAATAGCTAGGCCTCAGTAGGCCTTCCCCGTTTGCCAAGGGCGGCGGCAGCGGGGATCATTTCCTCCCTCCTCGGTGAAGGCCTCAACTTTCACCGAGGAGGGAGGCGATGGTCCCGGCTGCTGCCTCCGCCCCCGGCAAACGCAGAAGGCTTCATCTGAGGCCTAGCTCTTCTTGCGAGGTCTCATGAGACTCAGATGAGGCCTTCTGTGTTTACTGAGGGCAGTGGCAGAGACCATCACCTCTCTCCACAGTGAACGCGGAAGGCCTTGTGAGAAGAGCTAGGCCTCAGTTGAGGCCTTCGCCTGGGAGGGAGGTGATGGTTCTCCCCGCCACCGCTGCCAAAGGAGGTATGTGTGGGGCCTTGGGGGTGGGGGGCGCAATTTCGGAGGGTGCGTGGCCACTAGGTTCACTTGCAAGGCGAAATTACCTAGGGCCGCCCCTGATTGTGACAGAGCAACCAACCTTCTGCATAAGATGAATGGAAGAAGGGAGTATAACCATCCCGACTAGTTTATGTTGCGCATAGATCCCAGGTGGGATGCAGACCTCCATCCTTGAAAATGTTTCTGGATTCAGCAAAGGGGTAAGGAACTAAGAATTACACATTCAATTTGTTCATATAGTGTCAAGGGACAATTTACATGGGCCATAAACATGTGTTAATTCAAGCCATAGTGAAGCCTGTATGAAATACTTGACAGGGACAAGCTCCAAGGAAATAAATTAATCTTCATCAGGAAATACAGCCATATTGCAGCTCATTCATTAATATGTTGCTTTCTGACAATCTGTGTTGTTCTCCTTTAATTCCAGATAATATCATAAACCTAAGTAGCTCCACTGCTTAAATTCCCTTTTTTATTTAGAAGACACATTGTCAGCTTTGAGTGGACTGTCTTGTTTCTAATAACTCAGTGTCTCTGTCCCTAACATTGTTTATTGGCATCACATGAGAAGGATTTAGTGGCAAACTCCAGGAACAAAACAAGTAAAGTGTTGTTTATTGCAAACTGAAGCAATTGGAGTACTACTAGAGATATGGGAACAAACAATTTTACAATATTTGCTCCACTTCAAGAAAGTGCTCAAAATAAATCCCAACCTATGACCAGTCCTCAAATACCATGAAGTTTTCACATTTCAGGATTCATTGGTCACATGTTTTTGATTTTGATATGGTACTTAAGACACTGCACTGGCATTCATATCTACAGTGATAGACCTCTGTGGATGTTACTACATCTTCTGGTTTTACTTCCTCAAACCTACGAATTGTGTAGCACAGTCCCTCAAAATAAGTATTTATAAGGAAATAGAAAGCAAAGCAGTGTGTCATGATGCATCAGCAGAAGCAACGGCTAGCTACAACATGAACCGTATCAAAATGTAAAGACAAAGACAAAAAACTAGGGTTTGAGGATAAGGAAAGTTATTGGGATAAGATCATGAAATTGGAAAAGAAGACGATATCAAAAATCTATAAAAAAATTACTATAATGGGAAACAGAAACTGAACCAATCAAGGAGTGCATGTCAAAATGGGCAAAAAAAAAAATGGGAAACCAATTCTTGAATCCCTCTTTCCTTCTTGCGAAACAAAACAAAATGTAAAGTTTGGAAAACATTTTTGGTTCTTGGAAGTGGTGCAACAAGCTTACACTTACTGTACAGAAAACTTAATTTAGGCACAAATATGGAAAACTGCATAATATGTTTATTAAAAACCACAGATTTATTTATTTATTTTTTTGCCAAATAAGTCTTGAGATTCTTGTCTGTCCAGGGTTCTCTTTGACAGCAAACCTATTTTTTATTTATTATGTAAATCTTTAAAATATTTAAAATATTTCTTCCATTCTTAACTATTACACATTACCATCTAATAACTATGAAGTCAACAGTAGCATTATACCTCTACTCCAGGAACTTATTGTATGGGTCTAATTGTTATTGTTTTGGAAAGAGGTTTGTTTTGTGTGAGCATACCTAGTTCACTGATTTGGCCAATCCAATTAATTAATTAATTAATTTTGTATCCTGCCTTTCTACTGGAACAGAACTTAAGGCAGCTTGCATGCAGTTAAGAGCAAGCATTAGAAATAGTTTCAATAAAAGAACCCACTGAATTACAAGTTGACCATCCTAGCAGACACCTAACACAAGACGTGTTCTTATACAAAATTATTTAAGTGGCTTATAATATATTCCAATAATCAATCAAATAATTTATAGAATTGAGACATGATTTTTCTATTATTTTGATTATTATTATTATTTAAAAAAACCCGCATACAGACAGGAAGAGTAACTCAAGATGTCTGCTAGAATAACTTTGTTTCCAAAACATTTTCCAAATAGTCAATAAGAGTCTGGCCAAACTGCAATGTGGAAGAAGCTCATTTTTTTCATCCTAACTAGGAAGGGCAAAGTCTGGAGGAAATGTCAAGGAAGCAAATCTAGTTAAAATATTAGATTATTTTTCCCAAGGACATGTCAGGTAGCCCAACATTACTTCAAGAGATTTGTACTCTCCTTCCTAGCATGCATTTAAGCACATGCTGGAAGGTCATCTATTAAGATACTGTAGTTTTATATTCTAGCATTTAGTAAATAAATGAGCTATATGTCCATTTCAATTCTGAAATTCCATTAATTTGCCTGCATACAAAATTCATGTGCAATCCCACTACAACATTGTCTAGCATCCTGCTTGACATTTTTTATAATGCATTTGCTCAGTTTACTTTGAAATGTTGCATATATTGGCAATATTTTATAGACTACTTTACAATTACAGATATTGTTGTTTTCATAGTGTGTCAATACTTCTTTAAATAATATGACCAGGCCAAACAAAAAAGTCACAAACTGAGTAAATTTTGTTTTCTAGTAGTTTAAAAATAATAAAGTGATTCCAGATTAACGTAAGTGGAAATTATTTCACAGTAAAGATTCAGCAACATTATTCTGAAGTAATGTATGAAATCTCCTTAATATTTTTTTTTTAAAAAGTAGGAAACTTCTACAGTAAATTATAATGTTAAGCTACTCGGGACCTATCTGGGAACACAGTTCTGACCAGAGTCTTGGATAGTCACCCCTACCATTTTCATTGTATATCACTGCAGCTACTATAGGCTATCACTCAGAGCCGAATATGGTTATCCATCTTACAGTCTTGGCAGTGGGTCTGAAAGTGACTGTAGAGACCTATTCTGGATCCACATGATCTTTCACACTGATGAAATAGATTGCCAAATGGAAAGTTTTCCCAATAAGGGTTTGCTTGACATGCCTTCTTCTCAGCACATTTTTCCCTTTCACCCTGTATTTGTGCCTCTTCAAAATGCATAGCACTGTTGTTAATAGCTGGACTCCAGTTAGAGTTTGACAGCCAGGGCTCCCCAGTTCTCAGTGTTTATGCCACATTTTTAAAATTAGCTTTAATCTGATCTTTAAATCTCTTTTGTTGTCCACTAACATTCCATTTTCCATTCATGAGCTATTTATTGTGTCAGAAGTAAACAGAAGGTACAAGTTGTAATTCGTGAGCTGAGAATAAAGAAACTGCTTTGAAAGACAGTGATTGGGTATTTGGACAATATGATCAGTCTAGTGAAGTTGATGGAGAAGAATCATTATTTCAGTGCTGGTAATCATTGTTTCTTTCATAATGCTGATGTTTGTATGCCTGTCTTCCCAAAAGATTTGCAGGATTTTTTTGGACGCTATGCTGATGGACTCTTTCCAGAAGTTGAGAGTGACATTTGTAGATGGTCCATGTTTTGCAGGCACACAATATATTTATTTATTCATTTATTTATTTACAGTATTTATATTCCGCCCTTCTCACCCTGAAGGGGAATCAGGGCAGATCACAATGTACATATATGGCAAGCATTCAATGCCATTAGACAAACAACACACAGACAGACAGACACAGGCTATTTAACTTCCCAGCTTCTGGCTTTGTGAGGGTATGCTCGATTCTGGCCACAGGAGGAGCTGCTGCTTCATCATCTACTGTGACAATGAGTCCTTTTTGATGGAGTACTTCCTCATCTGTTGTTAAATTAGCCTCCCTGCATAAGTGGTCCCTAAATTTTCCTACTTGACAGATGCAACTGTCTTTCGGGTTGCTTAGGTCAACAATGAGCAGGGCTATTTTTTTTATTTTAATTGTCAGATGCTCACTCCGACACAGGCTGACCTCGAACTCATGACCTCTTGGTCATAGTGATTTATTACAGCTGGCTACTAACCAGCCTGCGCCACAGTCTGGCCCAATATAGTTGGAAGGAGATCTCTGTGGCTGCAATTGCCGTGATAAATCATGCAAAAGATGTGTAATTCTCTTTTCCTTGCACTGTGGAGTGCAGACAAAATAGGATGGCATCAGTAGCCCATGTGAATTAGAACATTCCCAACTTCTGTTAACATTGGGTAAAATTAGGTTAACCAGTTTTGCCCCGTCTTAGGAGCTAGAAGTTCCTGGACATTCTTTGAATTTCGAAGAGTGAACCCTGGCCTGATTTGTGGTTTGTGGCTCATGTAAATGGGCACCCAGAAAAGTAGATATGGTATTGCATCAAGCTAGAAGGGAATAACAGACATTTATTAATATAGGGTGAAGAATTGTCAGTGTGAGAACTGAGCACCATGGTTTTTCTAATATGAAAAACTGCTGTGTATCTCCTGAATGTTCTCTCTTCCAAAAATTAAATATAAATTAAGTATAACCAGGAGACTAATCCATATAACTACTGCATATTGCATTTTCAAAAATGGTGTATCAGAAAGTTTATTCTGAATTCCCCAAAGCACAAGATATAATCTCAAATCTCCATGGCAACTTGGCAGATATCTAATACTATAAGGTTTTCATCTCTTTCTCCACTTTACCCCTCCAAACTTTATACATTCAACATCAAGGTACCTTTCATTCAGGCTAGTATTCCACATCTTCTCAATATCTTTCTTGGTGAAAAGATTCAGAAAATGTGAATGCTTTTACACCTACAGGGTTGGCCATACTGAAAAAAAAAATCTTGATTTAGATTTTCTTTTACTTGCAACCTATTTTTTTTTCAAGGATGAGGTATAACAAAGACATTCAGTTTCATCTGTAAAATGTTGAAGAAAGGGCATTTTTCTGACCGCCCATCTATATAAGTATTCCACATGCTCACTGATGAACAAAATTACTCAATATTACATTTTCACACTTGAAAGAACTAAAAATAAAACTTTTGAAACCAAATTTCCACAAATACACACATAATTTTACCACAGCATCTCCTAACAATTGAGTATTTCAGGTTTATAGTCATTTTTATATCTACTGTTAAAAGTTATCAGCTCTGTCTTCAGAAACAGGACTACAGTTGCTTTTAAATTAATGAACCAAAGGAAAGCACAAAGCTCACAAGGTTAATTTAAATTTCTTCTACCCCTGTTTTATTATTTCTTTGAGATTTTCCATTAAGCAGATTATAAGCAATGCTGTGAACATGCAAAGACCATCACAAGTCATTGGGAATGGTTGGACTAGAATAGGATGCTGAAATAGCTAAGGTCCATTGGCAATGTCCCATCTGTTCAGGCTTGCTTCTGATATTCTGCAAAAGAAAAACACTTTTAAAAAACATTAGATTTGTGAGGTTATTTGTAATGTAAGAGCATTTCCTCCACACACACACAAATATTTCTGTGGGTCAATGATTACAAGGAAAATATACCAGAAAGGAAGGCATTTATGGGACTTAAAATGGGATTTTTATTTAGAAACCACTATCATATACCCACAAATGGATATTAGTTTCTGACATTCAACACTTCAAAACACGAACATGCTGTACAGCAGAAGGATGAAAAAGATGAAGCTAATGGGCACAGGAAATACTTATTGATTTGTTCTGAGCATACATGTTTTTTCTCGGGAAGATGCCAAGCAACAACAGTAACCCATTTCATGATCTAATGCACTCTTTTTTTAGCTTAATCAGAGTGGATGACCTTGTTCAACAAACACTGTAATATAGTATTCAGTTTGTTATAACATCCTGAGTAAAACATGTTATACTTACTTAAACATCCCATTACATAAGCAGATGAAACTCTTATCCTCATTGCCCAGTAAGGGTGTGCAATTCAGCTAAACCTTTTGCTGTTTTCAGTGTCCAGATTTCAGTGTCCCCCGATCCATTTTTTGAGAGCCTCCCAAAGTTGGGCAGGCAAAATTTCGATCTGGCAGCCAAAAGACCCATTTCTGCTCTGGGAAGATTCAGCTCACTGGTGGCAATGGAGAAACTTTCAAGGATCCCCTTTCCATCATTTTTAGGGCACCAAACTTAAGAAACCACCCTTTCTGAGATCGTTTGTCCTTATATCCTTCAATAAGACCTGCATTAACGAAACCACCTTTTCTGGCATTGTTTCTCCTCAACCCCCTTTCAATGAAGACACCCTTTTTAAACACTTATTTCAGTGGGATTCACACTATCTGAAGGAGCATTAGCCATTCTAAAAAAAAAGATATACATTATCTCCTCATTTTATGGCAGCTTTAAAAATGGCAAGATATCTCTACTCCACATGTGAAGCTTATGTCATGTGAAAGGCACCATTGGCAACAGTTTCTTAAGTGTGTAGAAAGTAAATGCTTTTTTTGTTGCCATCTGAGTCAAAAAGCAAAGCAAGTGATGCAGAGCTGTGATTGGCATTGAGAATTTAGGTCACCAGCGGACTGAAGCACAATCTGTCTGTTTCAGAAGCCTGCTCACAACAGAAAAATGGAGGCCCAGCTTGGCTAAAAGACACATCATGACTTTCTTCTATTCTGATTGGCTCAACAGACAGGGATCACAGGAAAACCCATGTGCAGTGCACAGCTGCCTCTTCTCATTCCACATGTAGCTGAATGAAACCAAAAGTAGCCGTGGTAGGAAGCCACATGGTCTGCTACTGCCAAAATAACCTGGCAGTGACATCCATGCCATTATGGCTGTCCAAAAGAGCTGAATCAGCTAGAGCCCGATTTAAAAAATGGATCTGCCCACAGGCCTATTGTCTAGTATTTTGTGACATTAAATTGACCTGTGAATAGTACTGCTCCAATAAGAAGTTACCATTCTTGAATTTCTCATGTATGTTAACAGGTATAAAAAGAAACTTCTTTATTGGATTCCTAGGGGCTCAGTATCAAAAACACCAATTGTTACCATCTGGATCTGAACTAGTTAAATATTTTCTTGGTAGTATTTGGTCAGCAATGAATGAAGCTCACTCACACATAAAAATATTTCACATTATTATTTGCCAACTGTAGATTATTCTAAACATGTTTGATGCTTTCTCCTATAGTCCGTCTTTTAAAGTGCTCATTAAGCTTCTATGATTTTCCCATTTGACCAAGAATGTATCAGTATTCCTTTTTGTTGAGTTCATAATTCCAGTTCTAAAATTTTGTTATGTGGCTTCAACTCACTTCTGGGGCTCTTCTACACAGGCCCTAAAATCCAAGAGAAACAGAGGTAAAAGGGGTGGATGCTTGCAGAAAATACACTCTGAATTGCATCATTGGCTAGAAAACACAGGTTAAAAAGGTGTGCTTAAAATACGAGATAAGCCAAAAAAATGTGCATATTTGAATTGCTGTATATTCGTGCACTCATGAAAACCATGGGACTTTGTTGCAATATGCTGGTGTGAACTGCTTATTTATTTATTTACAGTATTTATATTCCGCCCTTCTCACTCCGAAGGGGACTCAGGGTGGATCACATTGCACACACATAAGGCAAACATTCAATGCCATAACATAGAACAGAGACAGACGCAGGCACGGGCTGGCCTCGAACTCATGACCTCTTGGTCAAAGTGATTTGTTGCAGTTGGCTGCTATCCAGCCTGCACCACAGCCCGGCCTTCAGCTCATGAGCACATTCTCAAATCCCAAAAACAGCTGATGAGGGCTGTAAACAGGTGGAGCCACTGACACACACAGGTGACTAAATGTAAGCACAATGGAAAGCAATTCCCATGAGAACTCTCTTCAAGCATTCCTTTATTTTCATGTTTATGAAATTAAACAGAGTTCAAATTTACAAAATGGACCCCAGCATGGCAGGCAAGTGACCCCAAAGGGAAGCAGGGTTGAATAAGGCAAACATGAAGGCAGCAGGAGAATGAGGAATGATAATGACAAGAAATCTGCTTGTATGTACAATCATATATTCATATCAGCACTTATGAGGTGCAGCACATCTTGGAGTATCAATGAAAAAATTAAAAGAAAACTCCAGGTAGATGTCCTTCATCCATTTTAAAAAATCTGCTATAACCAAGCTTTTCATGACACCAGGGGACCGTTTACTGGGACTGAGAGCTCCATGCTTGGACTTTCCTTAAGGTACCATGATTTTTTGCCCCATTTCTTTGTCTGGAAGGGCCCTTGATCAAGGTCATTGGCTGGTTTCTAGGACTGAACAAGGATTTAAAACACACTTTCCCACAGTCTACTATCTATCTACCTATAAATGTAATGTTCATAATTAGAACCAAGTTAACAACAAAACCACTGGGTCAAATCACATCAAATTTGGCCACAAAACTAATCACTTTCCAAGGAGTGACCATCAAAAAAAGAGAAAGAAAACAGAGACAAGGCCAGACCCCCCCACACACACACACACAAAAATGTGCATGCACAGGAACTCTCCCGCTTATGGCAGCAACCCCAATCACCATCTTGAAAGCAGCTACTATTCAGCCAAGGCAAAGACGCAGTGGGGACAACGCAGAGAAAACGTGTTCCCTTTGCTATGGTGTGGGCACAGGAGAAGGATCTGTTCCAGCAAGAGGAAGACTCCAGGTCCTCGCCAGGCTTCTCCCCCACTGGTAGAAGGCAGTTAGGCTTTGAAGCAGCAGTACTACTCTGTACTATTGAGGCTGACCAACTAAAGATTCCCCTAAGTATCAAGCAGCCAAACTTTGAAACAGCAAGGCTATTCATTGCAATTCTAGCAGCCCAAAAAACCATTCCTCTAGAACACAAGTACCCAGGCTTCCAAGCAGCAAGCCTATTCCATTGCATTCCAGCTCACCAAACAAGGATTTCCATAAGAAGAAAATAGCCAGGGTTTGAGGCTGCAAGGCTATTCATTGCTATTCCACCTGGCCAACAAAGGATTCCCATACACCACAGCAACGCGTGGCCGGGCACAGCTAGTTATACATAAAGCACTACATCATGAGGATTAAAGAGTTTCTTACAGCCATAGAGTGTCCATTTCTGTATGTCAGGTGAAAATAATTACCTTTCTCAAAGTGATATGAGAAAGAGCAACATGAAGAGAGTTCCTCCATATCACTGCATTTATAGTTAGATTATCTAAAAGCTCACTTACCCACTAGGTAACTCATCTGGAAACCTATTTACCATAGCAGGTGAGAGAAGATGAACAGTTTAAAGAACTAGGCTGAGAATGAAGAAGAGGAGCCATGGTTGCTAGTATTTAGGAAAAATGGCAATGCAGCCCAACTCACAGTTATTTTGCCTTACTTCGTGTAATATTAAAGTATACTTCAAAAATGTGCTGCACATTCAATCAATATAAAATTTCACTATTGGATTCAATGAAAATTAACTGCTCATTTCACTCAACTTGATTTGTTTCAAGTGTTTTCATTAGTCTTCCAGTGGATGAAATTGTATGGATATAGAAACCTCTTAATCAAAAAGTCTTTTAACTTCCTACATTTTCTAGCTTCCAGGAAATGTGATCTGCAGATGCTAATGACACTCCAATTTTATCACAGAGGGTTTAGTTTTTTAAAAAAAATCTTTTCTCTTTTGTATGCCCTTCTTTCAATTTATGTCAATAAATAGCCCACACAGTATGTTAACTTTTATTCTTCACATACTCACCATAATCAAGCAGTGTCAGACCATAACTCACTGCATTCATTAGGCTTTATGAGGCTGTAGCTTTCTGCTGCCAATGGTTTTTTTATATAAGCAGAAAAGGGGTGTATGAATCTGATAAAATAGGAATGTCCTTTGGAGACATGCCAAGTGCAGTGGAATCTGCCTAATGAAAACTGTGAAAGCAATTAGTTCCTAGATAGGATGAGTGTGCAAGATGTTTCAAGTCTTTCCCAGAACTTGGGAAGTCAAATATTAAAAAGTAATCATTTACCCATACAGAATTGATGTTTAACAAAATAGTCATCATTAAAGTTATCATTTACCCTGTTATCATATACCCAGCAATATTTGAAGGGGAGGAGTGTAGGTTGTTGTTGGCTTCTGGTACTACACATATTGTCAAGGACAGAACGCCACAAGGTTCAAGATAACAGAGTTTATTGGATTACAGAACTCAAAAATGCCCGTAAAATACAAGGGCCAGGCAGTATTAGCCTTTAGGAGCAAAAAGGGGCAAAGAAAAACGTTCAAAAGATAAACCGGATTAAACCGGAGTTTAATCCGGGTAAAAACAAACTGCTTGCTTCAGCCTGGGGGTAAACAATACAAAAGCCGAGGAACAAAAGATACAAAAGAATGCAACTAATTGGCAGCAGATTCCTCTCTGCTGCCAACACTGTGCTTAGAGTAACTTGCGTCGCTCCCACACACACAGCAGACAGGATTTCCAACACGAACAGATCAGCCAAGGATTGTAGCAGTAGAGTAGACCCAGTTCCTTTCCGTAGATCAAAGCCAGAAGCAGACGTTTGTAGATTCCAAGTCCAAGAAGGGGGGAAGACAAGCCGTGGTCAGTTCAGTCCGAGTTTTCAAAACAGGAGATGGCGTCCGTCAAGAAGACGACGGAAGGTCAAGCTAATAAGAGTAAGCACAGGTTTGCACAAACAAATGCCCACACAATTCCTCCCGCCGTCTGACCCTGAATTCCAAAACAACTTACGTCTCAGCACAGGAAAACACACCAGTCTTCAGGAAAGCGTCCCACACAGATCCCAAGCGTTCGTCCAGATTACCTTGCCCAACGCAATTTGCAATTGCTCCCAAGCCCCATTTTATGCCAGTTACAAATCCTCATCACTGTCAGCTGTCCTCCTTAACCCGGGCGTTTCCTCATCACTTTCCTCATCAGAGCTGGAACACCTCTGACTACGCCCCACAGCATCTCCAGCTGTGGATCCCGTCCCATCCCTCCAGCTAAGCCATGGGTCTAATCCTGAAGGTCCCCATTCATCTTCTATCCCATCATGACCAGTGGCACCCAATTCCTCCCTTACCCGAGTCCAATCCATCTCATCCTCCTCCGAGCTAACCAGCCCCTCCTCCATTCTCTCCGTAAACCCCTCAAAAGACTCTTCGTCAGATGGTGCTGCAAAAATGTCTCGCAGTCTTTTTCTTTCTCGCTCCTCGAGAGTATCTGACTCTCGAGGAGTCTTACGCCCACGTCTGTCAGTAACAGAGCCATGAGGCTCAATCATAACACATATTCTCCTCCTGTCTACCTTGGTGTTTCTTCAGCTGTCACAGTGGAGGATGGGAAAGCAGCATAAGATATAGCAGAACCAGTAGGTGATATTCTTCCTAGGGCCCATCCAGACAGGCCCTATATCTTAAGATCTGATCTTAGGTTTTCTGTTTATGCCAGATTATCTGGCTGTGTGGACTCATATAAATGGTTTAAAGCAGAAAATGTGTGATCAGATCCTGAGATGTATGGCCTGTCTGGAAAGGCTGTTAGAGAGACTTTACCTGCTTTAATTCTATGTATCTCTGGGGTCAGGATAAGGAGCTGGGCTTGCAAATGTAGACTGCTGCTAACTAGAATATTTATTTCAGGGGCCTTCGAAAGTTTTAGGCACAGGACAGGTTCATGGTCTCTCAGACTATTGGTGGGGCAGACTATAGTTTGAGGGAAAAAACCATGAATAAATTCCTATGTACACTGCACATATCTTATTTGTAGTGCCAAAAAAGTAATGAATAACAATTTTAACCAACATAAATTTACCAGTGTTTCAATGGAAAGTGTGGGCCTGTTTCTGACTGATGAGATAGTCAGGTTAATTAGGATTGTTGTTGTTGTTGTTGTGAGCCTTCAAGTCATTTCAGATTTAGGGTGACCTTAAGTCTAAAGTTTAAGGCAGGGGTGGATAAATGACCTTGGAGGGCTGCATCTGGCCCACAGGTCTTCATTTGGCCTGATCTAATTCAAACAACCACAGAGACACTTTTGTATCAGACCTCACAATCTCACACATTTTTCACAAAAAAGTTGAGATCTTGACTTCATATTTCCACTCCAGCCAATCAAATTCTGGAGCCCACATGAGCAGGAAGCACAACACATTAACAATTTGACTACTTTGCTTTACTCCAAATAAAGGTGATTAGAAGGATGCTGATGATGAGGATGATGATAACTAGTGCAGAATATATTATATGGGTATATTTGAATTACATGCAAAGAGAATTGGAATGTTGAGGTTTAAAAAAATTCACCAATGCAGAAAAACTAAACACATCCCATAGGCTGAAGTAAACAATTCCCAACATGCTAAAGCCTAAATGAAGTCCAAAATTTCCTTCCAACTTGTGAAATCTGCCTACTCAATAAACTCTTTTTTCCCCATTACAAGCCTGACTGCGCTCATTATGCCTGTGCTAAACAATCATCTAAACAAAATTTGAAGCACTATGCCAAACAACTGATTGGAAATTCAAACTTACTGTCACCGAGGGAACGATTAGAGTGGCTGAAATGAAAGCAAATATCAGAATTAGAGTACCATGTCCCTGCGTCACTCTGAAACAGCTGAGAACGAGTGCAATTGGAGGTATACAAGTTAAAGAGGGCTTCTCTCTAAAAAAGCATAAGGACAGTAGCTGACATAAGTATAGGATGTACAGGTCTGCGACATTATTTACTAGATTATATCATGGAAAGTGGGAAGGATGTTGAGGGAGATACACTACACCAGCAGGACACCACCTGGCCACTCTAAACGAATTCAAGTTGCCAGGGCCAGATCAACTACATCTAAGAATACTGAAGGAACTAGCTGAAGTTATTTCAGAACCACTGGCAATCATATTTGAGAGTTCTTGGAGAACGGGAGAAGTCCCAGAAGATTGGAGGAGGGCAAATGTGATCCCTATCTTCAAGAAGGGAAAAAAGAACGACCCAAACAATTACTGTCCGGTCAGCCTCACGTCGATACCAGGCAAGATTCTGGAAAAGATCATTAAGGAAGTGGTCTGCAAACACTTAGAAACAAATGCAGTCATTGCTAATAGTCAACACGAATTTACCAAAAACAAGTCATGCCAGACTAATCTGATCTCTTTTTTCGATAGAGTTACGACTTGGGTCGATACAGGGACTGCTGTGGATGTAGCGTACCTGGATTTCAGTAAGGCCTTCGACAAAGTCCCCCATGACCTTCTGGCAAACAAACTAGTAAAATGTGGGCTAGACAAAACTACAGTTAGGTGGATCTGTAATTGGCTAAGCAAACGAATCCAAAGGGTGCTCACCAATGCATCGTCTTCATCATGGAAAGAAGTCACGAGTGGAGTGCCGCAGGGCTCTGTCCTGGGCCCAGTTCTGTTTAACATCTTTTTTAATGATTTAGACGAAGGGTTAGAAGGCACGATCATCAAGTTTGCAGATGACACCAAACTGGGAGGGATAGCCAACACTCCAGAAGAAAGGAGCAGAATTCAAAACAAACTTAACAGACTAGAGAGATGAGTCGAAACTAACAAAATGAAGTTCAACAGGGACAAATGCAAGATACTTCATTTTGGCAGAAAAAAATGGAATGCAAAGATACAGAATGGGGGACGCCTGGCTAGACATGTGAAAAAGATCTTGGAGTCCTTGTGGACAACAAGTTAAACATGAGCCAGCAATGTGATGCGGCTGCTAAGAAAGCCAACTGGATTTTGGCCTGCATTAATAGGGGTATAGTGTCTAGATCCAGGGAAGTCATGCTCCCCCTCTATTCTGCCTTGGTCAGACCACACCTGGAATACTGTGTCCAATTCTGGGCACCACAGTTGAAGGGAGATGTTGACAAGCTGAAAAGCGTCCAGAGGAAGGCAACTAAAATGATCAAAGGTCTGGAGAACAAGCCCTATGAGGAGAGGCTTAAAGAACTGGGCATGTTTAGCCTACAGAAGAGAAGGCTAAGAGGAGACATGATACCCATGTACAAATATGTGAGGGGAAGTCATAGGGAGGAGGGAGCAAGCTTGTTTTCTGATGCCCCGCAGACTAGGACGCGGAACAATGGCTTCAAACTACAGGAAAGGAGATTCCACCTGAACATCAGGAAGAACTTCCTCACAGTGAGGGCTGTTCAGCAATGGAACTCTTTCTCCCGGAATGTGGTGGAGATTCCTTCTTTGGAGGCTTTTAAACAGAGGCTGGATGGCCATATGTTGGGGGTGCTTTGAATGTGATTTCTGCTTCTTGGCAGGGAATTGGACTGGATGGCCCATGAGGTCTCTTCCAACTCTACTATTCTATGATTCTATGATTCTATTAGTAAACCATACAATATATGGATGACACAAGAAAAGAAAAATAAATACATCATATGTGTTGGTTTGTTGCAATGGAATCCTGGGACAGGCATACTGATAAGGGCT
Source organism: Anolis carolinensis (assembly GCF_035594765.1). NCBI lineage: Eukaryota > Metazoa > Chordata > Lepidosauria > Squamata > Anolidae > Anolis > Anolis carolinensis. Next base: position 148,938,843 of record NC_085843.1, read on the forward strand.
TTCTGTTGCTGCAAAATTGTGCAATGCACTCACTCCAGAACTGAAGTACTTCTAAAATGCAAATGGATATCTCTTCAGTCTGGCTTTTTAGACTGTTTTTATCCTTTTGGGCTACTGTGATAATTTAAAAGATTTTATTGTTCATTGTGTTTGCCAGCTATCTTAATGAAATCACCGGCTCAAGTTGTAGTTTGTTAATTATTTATTTGGCTTTCTTCCTTTCCCCTCAAACCACAACACAAAACAGGTACAGGAAAAAAATGTTAAAACAGTTCCTTGCCTATCCTTCCTCGCATGATCAGCATTCAATTGAAGCTTTACATACATTTCAGGGGATACAGTTGAGGGCCTAATCTACAAGCAATTTTTCAAACAGATATTTCATCTTTATGAAACAAATCCATGTTTTTTAATTGTTTCAAGTTCTAGCTGTAACAAATTTGTGGACAGTGTCCAAGACTGTGGGTAAGCATTCATATTTTAAGAATAATGAAGAATATACCTTTATGTGAATGTTGTAGTGCAAAGACACAGGGCTTATTTTTTATTATATTATTTAGTTTCTAAGCTAATTGACAATGTAGAGTTCTTGCAAAGTGGTTTTTAAATTTTAATAAAGTCACAGAATTATGTAAACAATGTATAAATTGATTTCTCTGATTAAATGAGCAACAGAAATAGCTCAGAAATGAGTTGAATAAACAAGCAGTCTGAACAATTCTACACAATTATTTTAAAAAAACAGTGCCTAAGAGGCATATATTTCTCCTCAAGAATAAAATTCAACAGATATGGGAATATCAACAAAATTTCTCTGTATCCACTAGTCTGAATTGTCTCAAATCTTGGAGGTTTGATACAGAAGAGAGAAATGGGTTTAGGATTATTTCTTTTAATTAGAAAATTAATTTAATTAGAAAATTGAATTAATCACAGTCTTAAATCGCACTGCTTTTTAAAGGGAAAAATACAGTTTATTACTGTTTTCTTAGAAGCAGCAGAGATTAATGGTTGTCCAATTTGCTTTCCTAACTCATATCCATTTATTTAGAAAAATCCACATATTACAAAACTATTCTTGTTTTTGTTTGTGTCTTTCTTGAGTGTTTGCTATTAAGTGGTTACCTGAAAAATAGGACTTCTTCCAAATAACCCTGGTTGTTTTTGTCACTTTGAAATTTGCAAGTGAAAAATTCTTCTGACATATCTGCAAACTATTTTCAAGTCACTTATTATTTGTAGCTAAGAGGACAGGAAAGATTAAAAGTGTCGAAAACAAAATGATGCCAGGGAAAGTCTCTGCAATTAGTTCACCCTTTAGTTCAAGGCCAATGGCTAAGTTAATTACATGAGCCATTCGATTTTTATGTCTTGGATAGGTTAAAATTATAGCAGAAGAACCAAGAATGAGCTCTGTAAAGTTCCATCCTCCTCTGAATCTCTGCTTTTCTAACAAGCACTAACCCAGGTATGAAACCTGGAACTTACTTAAGAGTTGATACATAATCTTGAAATATAAATTAAATGAAGGTTCTTATTACTCAGATTTATAACGTTAGCAGAAAACTTCTTTTCACTAGCTTCACCTCTTCTTTATGACACATGGGAATGGACTCATGAGATGGTAAATATTCGTATATATACTTTCTGCACAAACTAGATTACAAGTAGAACAAACTAGATTAGAATTGTTTCCATTCTGTCATTCTTTTTGTTGTGTTATGAATATTCTCCTATGTCTATTCACATTTTCAACAACTAGGGTCATCTAGATTCAGACAATGAAAATAAGGAAAAGAAAAGCCATGAAAAATTATTTTCCTTTCTTTGGTAACTATGTGCACAATAATTATGTGACTGGAAAGGTTAGGAATATGTTTTAGGGATTTTCAGTGAAACACTACATTGTCCTATCTAGAAATTTTGGTCAATGCCATGGCAATCAAATTGATATAAAGATGCTGTAGGATTGGTGCATCTCATCAATATGTTTACATGGATCAGCTATTAGGTCATGACCCTGAAATTTCCAATTATCCCCAACTGTTAATTTGGAATTTTATTAATGTAAAGTGTATGAAAGGGAAGGAAGAGTTGAACACTTAAAATAATTTCTGAAGCTGCCCTTCAATACTTTCAAAAGCTGTAGCTATTTCAAAATGGAATCCAGAATGCTACCAGGTGTGCATTTTTGAGACCATCTACCATGAGTCTTGCAAGAACCACACTACCTACTTCTTTGGTTTGCAGCAAGGTGTAATTTTGACCCACCAATCCCTATGTGAAAGACCACCTGCTCTCATGTGAGACTGACTGAAAATTGAGATTATCACTGGAAGCCTTTTTGCATGTTCCCACAAGACTAGATGTTTATGTTCCTGTCATAGGTCATTCTCTGTAACAACTTCCTGCCTGGATCTCCCTGCCGAAGAAAGTTAAACTGGCTGTATTTGTTTTCTACTACCATCAGGGAGTTAAATATATCCTGCTCCTCATGAATTTTGATGCTTTTAGAACTGCTTTGTATATATAAATTATTTGTTTTTAATTTATTTAAACTCTATTTTTTAATTCTTAGTATTTAAAAAAATAATCTTTGTATTATTTTAGAGGTTAATTACAGTCAGGTTTTAATCCTAACTATGGTCACCTTGGTGAACAACCTGAATTGGTGTATTTCTGTTGGTTCTGCTGGCCTTCTTCATGGCTGTCAGTGCAATCAAACATGGTTTGCTTGCTTGTTTGTTGTATTTATATCTCATCTTGCTTCCAGACCCTTTTGGAACACTTCACTGGGATGAAGCATGAAGGAATTCCTTAAAATGATTCTATTATTCCATTGTGGGACGTTCTCAGAAGGTAATGCTGGGGGAATGCCATTAGACTACCAAATTCCTCAAATTTCTGTCTCGTCTCTTGTTCTATTTAGGATCTCCATCAGGCATGGGCAAACTGAAGCCCTCCAGGTGTTTTGGACTTCAACTCCTAGAAATCCCAGCCAGCTTGCCAGCTGTTAGGAATTGTGGGAGTTGAAGTCCAAAACATCTGGAAGGCCAAAGTTTGCCCCTGCCCGATCTACATGAAACTGCTGGGAGAAGTTTTCCAGAGTTTGGGGGGGGGGGGGGGTCAGGTGTCACCTTTGTGCTAATGATACCCAGATCTGTTACTCCCTTTCACTTAGAATGGTTCTACACAGACACCATAATGTAGTTTGAAGCCTATTTAAGAGTGGGGTGTCCACAAAAAATGCATCCCCAATGCACGCTACAGTATGCATCAAGCCAGAAATAGAACATTTTAAACACTTCATCAGAAAATCAGAACAAGCTAAATAATGTTCTCTAACCAATCGGAGTGCATCCCCTGAAGGGCTCAAAATCAGAAAATACTCTGATTGCCTCCAACTCATCAGGGCATTTCAGCAAGCCAGTTGAGGAAAAATAAATCACAATATTTTCTAGTGGCTGTGTCTAGCCATTAATACTGTGAATCTTGGATATAGTTCCAATCTTCAATGACTGGATTTTGTGACCACAGTCCCAGCCTCAAACTGGTTCCTGGGATGTTTGTGTAGGATTGCACAGCAAAACCAGTCTGTTTCAATCCACTTCCAAACTGTATTATAGTGTCTATGTAGACCTGTTCTCTGTTCCAAGAAAACAGTTTTTGTACTAAACAGATTCTAGGCATCTGTAATGGACTGGATGATGCCAAATAAATTGAAGACAGAAATTCTCCTGGGCAGTCAAAAGGTAAATTTGGGAATATGTATTTAGTCTGTACTACTTGAGTTTACAGAGATCCCACATACTCTTGAATTCAGAAATGAGCTCCAGATTTCACTGATGACTAGGAACATTTAACTGTACAAATTAAACTTAGTGCATTCTGGGCATCGTGTTGGGAGCTCTGGGAGGTGATATATCAATACTTATGACATCTAATCTTGAAAACTGAGCAAGGTCAGCACTTGCTAGGACTTGGATGGGAGACCATCAATGAATACCAGATACAGTAGGCAATATTTTAGAGCAGTGATTCTCGACCTGTGGGCCCCAGAAGTTTTGGCCTTCAACTCCCAGAAATCCTAACAGCTGGTAAACTGGCTGGGATTTCTGGGAGTTGTAGGCCAAAACACCTGGGAACCCACAGGTTGAGAACCACTGTTTTAGAGGTAAGAACAGGAAAAACCACTTCTGTATTCTTTTCCTGAGCAAGCCCTATGAAATTCATGGGGTTGTATCACAAAGGGGACGAGAGATCACTGACATGGACAACTATAATTAAGGCAGGGCAGACCTTTCCACACACCTAAAAGATCCCACCCCTATGCCTACAATATGATAGCAGGAGATGATGGATATGTGTTAGGGTAAAGTGAACTCTGCTTGTCTTTTGAACTTTGTTTTGAATTAAAGCTGCCACCAACCTAATAGGTTTTAGGAATTTTCCAAGGTATTTGAGGTAAACTGCTCCCACTCCTGCCAACACTGCTTTCGCCCCTGGCTCCCACACAACTGTTTATTAAGAGGTTTTTCTGTAGTAACTGGATGTTACTAATGATGGAACTATCACAAAGGCTTGACGATGGAATGATGCGCTGTAGAGACCTTTTGACAGTTAAATGGAATAAGATTTATTTATTTTAAAACAGACAACTAACGACTCCTGAGAGGTACAAAAAGCGTGATTTGTTACAAAAGCACTTCAGCTTGAATTGGCTGCTTGTTCAGTTCTCTTCACTTTGTTATAGACAGATCTAAACAAACCGATCTAACTGTTATTAACAAAACCTTCACTCTATTTCAGAGAATAGTGACGAGTTTGACTAATCTATCTAGTTAGCCCCCTAGGTTTGTAACTAACACTACCTTAGAGTTCTTCCTGTTAACTAGCCCGGCCTGGAGAGTCAATCTCTTGTGCTAACTCTCACAAGAAATCAAACTGCTATCTGACCTTTTCCTGTCAACTCACAGCACTCCACTCTCTTCTTGTGAACCTAGGTTTTTAAACCCTACACCTTCACACACCAGCTCACTCAGACCTCTCCACTTCCCACCTTCTCATCTTCTTTTCCTCTTGGCTCCTCCCCACTCCTCTGGCCAATCCTAGGAGTCTCCTAACTCCTCCCCTTTTCCAACCTTCCTCACTCAAGATGGATGCCTCCCTGGTATTATCTCCTAACATGGAGGCCTGCCATACTATTATCCAGGCTCCCTTTCCGACCTATCCAGTAAGTTTCACTACAGGTTGCCATAAGATGACAGACAACTTAGAGGCACATTACATATAATTTCAGTAGAAGTTTTTTTTCCCCCTGTAGTTGCTATTTATTTATAAGTGGCAACATCTCCACTGGAAGTGAAAGGATTTCATTGAGATCAATCAAAGAGATTCAGTTTTAACTATGAATCCATTTTTGTCTCTGACTTGTAAGTACAATCACAATTTTACTTTCTGTCCAATGCCTAAGAATTGGCATCTTGTTTAGGGTTACGGTAGGGTAAGTCTTATTGATTCAGCTGTTCCTGGGATCATCTCTTTAAAGTGTTTATTGATTTTTATTGCCAAACCTGTGGGAGAACACTTCAATCTCTGTGGATACTTTTTATTGACTTTAAAATAGTGGACAAAGTAAACATCGAAGGGAGATCAGTGAGATAGAGACCACTTAATTACAATTCTTTAGCAAGGTCCAGTCATTCACAAAGGGTTTGAAATGTAATAACATTTTAGTTAGCTGCACATGTTAAATTGTAAGCTAGCACTATTGAAATAGTAATACTAATTCTCTCATTGTTGCTTTGTGAAATAATGCATTTTACCCGTTTTCTGAAACTTACACTATTTTCATATTGGATTAATTATATATTTCTAATTCTTTCTGCTCCCCCCCGCCCACAGCACAAAGTGGGCTGCCTTTCTGTTCCATGGAGGTGTACTCTCCTCGTCTGAATTTGTGCCTGAGAGATCAAAGAAAAGTGTGAATTCATGGAGGATAAATTGTGAAGATGCACATTGTGTGTCATTGTTACAATACCATGCCAAGTCATGAAGTATGTCAGTTAAGCCTTAGTTTCCAGTTTCTTGATTTGTGGATTATCACCCACATGAAAAAGATTTAACTCTGATTGTACAGATTGTGCTTTTAGGGGTGTGATTTTGTCTACTGGATATAAGTTGTATTTATACTTGAGAAGGAAAAGGAAGAGAAGGATTCAATATCTTGTCTTTTCCCAAATACAGGGATTCAACGTGTCCCAATATTATTAAAACATACAGACTAAACTTATATGAGTATCTGTAAATTAATATCTCCCCATCTTTCTTAGGAAGCAAATACCATGTAATTTACAATTAAATTAATTCATTAAAATCAATGAAACAGCACAACATTAAAAGCTGATTGCAATCAAAATCTAACAAAACAGGAAATAGCAAGGCGGCAACTATTCTGGAAAAGAAGTCCAAAATATGAGAGAAGCTGGTGAGAAGGCCTCTCTCTTGTTCCCACAATATGTGTCTGTGAAGGTAATAGGATGGGATGAAGGACATCTCCTGAAGATCCTAGGGGAGAACAGGACAATTTATGGTCTATATTTGTACCCTCAGTGTATCCCAGGGGTCTTTTGAAGGGAAATTTTGTTTTTTAATATTTTTGTGTCAAAATCCCTCAAATTGACCTAAAGAGAGTGTAGAGAACACCCTGGGCCCCAAAAAGACCAAACATTTTTTGCATTTTTACAAAATTTGTTTTGCTTCAAAATAACTCAAAATGCACTCTAAAGTCACAAGAATGCCCCATGAACATGTCGAGAATGATCCTTTATCCCCACTTAGCAGAAAGTTCTGTTTTAGTTATATGATGCATGGAGCTGATTCAGTTTAACATGGGCCAGAACTGCTTGATTTAGGCTTGATCCCCGTTAACCAAAGTCACAGATTGCTCCAAATTACTTGACTGCAATTGTTCACACATGTTTCCTGAGCTCAGTGGCCCAGAGACATGGGATGACACTCACTGTACCCTTCTGTTCTCATTGTCATAGTGGCCAGAGGACAAGACATTGGTCATGACAATTGCTTGTCACTTGGAGTGATGCTGGATGGAACAACAAGATGATGAAAGAAGGGAAGGTAAAGGGAGAGGGTGATTCCTCCTCTCGCTCCTCTCTCTTCCCCCTCCCATGTTGTTGTGGTGCCCCAGTTGACATCACTCTGGGTAATGAGTGACCAATACTACCATGTTATGCTCACTTGGTGCCATAACAAGAACAGGAGGGGAGGGTAAGGGTGGATGTCAAGCGGCACTGACATCAATTTGACATCATACTAAGTTATGTTAGTACAACATTCTAAATTATTTGGCTTGTACAAAAGCATTATTCAGACATTAGTCCCAGTAATACTTATACTCCAATAATTAAGATAATGGAATGGTGAGAAAAGTGTGCATGTTGAATAGACGTCTTAATTTCTTTGCTTAAATCATACCCTGTCTTTCTCTCTGGGCTATATTCATGAATACTGAACACTGGAAGAGCACAAGTTTCTGTTTAATTTTTGCAAAGTTATATATTTTTCATTCCATTTTCATATCAGTTTATGAAGCAAGTTATAAAAGTCTGCATTATAACCCAAACCCACTGTGTTTCATCACATAATAGTCGCACCCCCTTTTGCGGAAGGGAAACTCCCCCCCCCCCCCCCGCAAATAGTAGTACCTTTAGTTCACTCAGCAGAGCAAATGAATTAAGGGTCTGACTGCCCTTGGTGCTATGGGACTTGATTCAGCTGGGAGCTGAGTCAAGCCCTACTGCACCAAGGAAAGGGGGCAGATAGGTGGGGGAATGAGTTAACCTGTCCACCTGTCCTCTCCAAACTACAGAGCCTCACTAGCCTTTTCCTTCTGAGCCACACTGTATCTACTCGCCCCCTCCCCAGCCTGTCCCTTCTGAGCTACAGCTGGTAACTTTGAAGGGAATGACTGGGAGAACTTGCTAACATTTCCCTTCTGAATCATGCTGTAGCTCGAAAGAGACAGGCTAGCCAGCAGGTAAACTCACCTCCCTCAGTCCCTCCCTTCTGAACTACACCACATAATAGTCATCACCATAGCCACACCCCCATTCCTCCCAAAAATTGTGATGGTGGAGAGCAACTATTATGCAATAACATACAATATTTCCTTGCTCTTTTTAATCCAAAACTACCCTTTTATGTTTTTAATTTTGTCTAACAGATGCAATATGGGTTTTTTTTGCTTTCCTTAATGTACATATTTTTAAAATTGGCACTTTCCTCTAAAATATACATTTCTATCAATTTTATTGGAGAATGGTATCACAAAAATTGAGAAAATTACATATCCATGTATAATAGAAGTGTGAAATGCATACCAAATTAATTTCTTCTTATCACACATTAAGAGCCTCCCAATATGACTGGGAGAGCCCCAATCCTTCCGCATGTATCCTCCTGGGTAATAAATGTAATAAGCATAATTTTTAATGATCCCATCATGTGAGTGGGGATAGTTGCACTTTTCTTTTTCACTTGTAATGAGCTCTTGAAAATGCTATAATGCCTATATCAGGTGGCAATTGTGAACCTGCATTACTTTTGCAGATATCTTGGGGAATTACATATGTTTTGCATACAAATCACCATTTTGGGTGAGAAGTAGTCTGACTTTGACTAAAGCAGGTCCTCACAATTTAACCTGATCTAGACAATAGAGCATTTTCAAGAACTTTCTTACCAGTGGTAAAGAAAGTGCAATTATCCCCACCCACACAATTGGATATTCTCCCTAATTCTTGGCTTTGCTAGACCACACAGGCTACAAAAACATTTCATATTATAATAATAACACCATTTGAGAAAGTTTTATGGGGTATTTATGAGTGATAATTTTCATTTTAATTAGTAAATATGCTTTTTGTGTGTGGTGTTCATAAAGTCACAAGTAACAACAACCAATAAAGTTGCCCCATTACTTAAATAGCTTTAAGATGTTTCTCTTGACAATAGCAATTTGCATTTTATGTGAGCAATTGAAAGTTATTATAATAGATATAACATTATATGAATATCTCCCCACACCCATTTTATTTTCACAATCCAGGGCCTTGGAAACTAAATTATTCCATAATATAAAGGATAAGAGTTTTCCATAATGCCATGTAACATTCAAAATAAAGCAGTAAAATATATCATGTTTGAACTTTTACAAGAGACTGAGTATCTTTCACATAAGAATGCCTTGTCCCTTTTATCCCAGATGGAGTTCCTTACTTAAATGTTAATGACCATGAAATGATACAGAAACAATTTTGTCCCTCTGTCTCTTTCCATCACTCTTTCTCTCCATCATTCTCTACTTGTAAACAGTAGTTTACCATTTGATTTATGCTACCATATCATCTACAATGCACATAGAATGCCTTCTATACTTGGCAAGAGAGACACTTTTGTCCCACTAAGTAGCTAGCTATGTTTTCAGAAAATCCTATTATAAAATTTGATCACCTTTTATCTCTTCCATAGTTTCTGCATTCTATTGTTGTCAAGCCATGGCACCTCCCCAATGATTTATACACCACAAAGAGACTCCAAGCAAAATATATGATGTTTTCTTCATTAAAAAAACAACTTTTCCGCTTCTCCAAAGTTGCAAATTTTCAAAGCTGCTAGAGGTTCCAGGATGGCCTTTCAGCAGCTTTAATCAAAAACTCTATCAAATTTAACCCTTCAAAAGTGTATCAACTTGATATTTTGGTGTAACTAACTTGTATCTTGTATGTACCATGCCAGTTCCTAAAAATATGAAATGTATAAACTGTATCAAATGAGTGTATCAAAATGTATCTAGAAGGCAGCTATCTCTCCATGCTCTCAGTTTGCATAGTCCCTTAGGAAAGGAGATCAAGGCCAGGGTCTCTCCAGCTAGTTCCCAAACCTGGTAAATGTCAAAACCTTTGTGTGTATACACAGACAGATGATCCTCTTTGTCACCAAGATAAACTCAGGATGTTTGTTCACTCAATTTCAGGCTGAAAGTATGCTGCTCTCATGGAGGACGAGGCTCAGAATGGGCAGCCAAACCCCTGATTATCTAGAACCCCTGATTATTTAGAACCCCTGATTATCTAGAACTACCAACTTTCTTTTTGGTTTCGTACCATTGGTCTCACATGGAACTGAATACTTCATCTGCACATCCACATCACCACTTCCTCCAAGATCATGCCTTCCCAGGGGATGTCCCTGCAACAGAGAGGGAAGTTGAATAGCTGTCAGAACTCTATAAAATGTGGTGTATTTTTCTGTGAATTTGTGCTTGTACCTTTTTGGAACATATCTTGTACCTGCATTCTGTTTGACTAAATTGTAATATACCTCTGTAGGTTTGCCTTCAACCCTGAGTGTTTGTTCTTAATCTGGGCAGATCTGGTTTAGCAGAAGCTCGCCAGGTTAAAAAAAGGAAGAAAGCAATTTTATTATTTGAATTTTTCAAGTTTTTGAACCCTATTCACTGAGATTGAAACAGTCTCATTGGAAAGAAGATATAATTTGTTTCCTAAAAGAAGCAATGAGTAAAAGAAGCAATGTTCTTATTACTGCAAAAAAAACACTAAAATATTAATAAAACATTGTTCAATTTTATTTTTGTATTTTAACTAAAGAAATGTTTAGAATTAGGGTAACACCAAGGAAATTTGTTGCTTTTCTAATACCAAGTTCACATTTAGTTCCTAAATACAAGCATTTCCTTTAAATTACTGATTTATGGAAATAAAGACAATATTGTAAAGAGTTACTATATTGCTTAGAAGGAACATCCTAATGCATCAGTCTAAATCATGCTTCAAAGTTTAAATCTTTCTCTATATTTCCATTGAAATAAGAATCCCTTAGGCTATATACAATCATGAGTATGAATTTGCCTTGATAGTGATACAGCGGCACTGCTGTAAAGTTAAAAGATTCCTATTAGTTCTATTTTTTATTTTGGAATCGCAAAAGCCAAATAAATAAATACTCCTCTGTGTTTTTGCTTATTTCTCACACACAAGAAGGAATTTAATGGCTTGATTTTCTGGAAGCATTTCTTTTCTTTATCATTGCATCTTAGTTGGCAGTAAAAAAAATATCAGGTAAAACTGAAAAATGTAAAGCACTAAATGTTATGTAAATAGACTGCGATGACAGAATTTGTTTCTTTGGACCCTCAAGGCTACACAATTCCTTTTTAGAATTTGCTAAAACTATGCACAGAGATAATGCCTATTTATCCACTTTTCTTCATGGCTGCAGGATTAGTAAAACAAAGTAACAGGCAATCAGACAAGACAGCGGGAAGCTCACATCTAAAATGCATCTTACCATGGGTAAGATGCCTGGGAAGAAATTACCTGTCAATAAATCATGGTGCTAGGAAAGATAGAATCATTTTTCTAATCTTCACGACAACAACATAAGTAATGAAAATAATAAAGATAGAATGAGTCCAGCCCAATGGACAGTACTGATAGCTGCCAAATACAGTAAAATCCCAAGGGCTCCAAGCTAATTTGGAAGCTTTACAAGGGTAGAGACCACTTCCTCCCCTCCTGCCCCAGACATTTAGAATAACATGAGTTGAAAGGTAAATAAATGAGCCACATCATTGTCCCTTTTCACTACCACATTCCTGTTTTCTAGAAAAGTCATCATTTTATATTTTAAATATGTCTTTTTTCACTTCTCACTTATGTGAAGGCTATCACTTAGAGCAATCAAATTCTTAATAATAAAAAAACTTTATTTACATACTGTCCTATCTCCCCAAGGGGACTCAGGGTGGTGAATAACAAAGTAAGCAAACATTCATGCCGTACAAAAGAAAAACACATAAGCAAATAACCATCCCACCCAAAACCCTCGCAGACCCATATTTAAACCAAAAATAAGACTCATTATGTAACATTTACAATTCCATAGTAATTCATCAAGAATAATGGAGGAGTCAGACCATCAAAACAGGTTTACTACTTAAAATGATAAATTCTAATATTAACTACCGCCAGCACCCAGGGTTAGTAATTCATATAACATACTAAGCCTCCTTGTCTTTATATGCCTGAGCACATTTTTAATGTTTTTTTTAAAGGAGGTGTTATAATCTCTTTAGGGATTCCAGAGAAGGTTCTCTCTCTCGTTCCCACCAACTGTGCTTACATTGGGATGGGACCAAGAGCAGGACCTCCTCTGCTGATCGAAGTCCCTGAGCAGGTTTGTATGTAAAGATGTGGTTTGCTAAACAACTTGGGCCTGGACTGTTTAGGGCTTTAAAGGTAATAACTAGCTTTTTGTACTTAGCCTGGAGCAGATTGGCAGCCAGTGGAACTGCCACAACATTGGGTGGGTCTCTCCATGAACAGAGCCCCAGTTAGTAATCTGGCTGCTGATCTCTTAAATAGTTGAAACTTCTGGACTATCTTTAAAGGTAGCCCCATGTAGAGAGCATTGCAGTAGTCCAATTGGGATGTGACTAAGGTATGAACTACCATGGTCAAGTCAGGTGTCTCAAGGTGCTGGCACAGTTGGTGCACAGTTTGGTTCACCTCCAAACTGAACCTACGTCTTCAGGGGGAATATAACCCCATCTAGCACAGGCTGTAACCCTGTAACCCTGATCGGCCTTGCGAATGACCAGGAGCACCTCTGTCTTGTCTGGATTCAATCTCAACTTATTAGCCCTCATCCAGTCCATTACTGATGACAGGCACTGTTTTAGGACCAGGATGGCATTCTTGATTTTCAGTGGGAAGGAGGGATAAAATTGGGCATCATCTACATTAATTTGACACCGAACTCCAAAACTCTGGATGATTTCTCCCAGTGGTTTAAACAGCATGGAGGACAGAATAGAACCCCGAGGGACCCCACAGACCACAGGTCAGGGGGTCAAACAGGAGTCCCACTGGCCACAGGCTCCCCACAGCTATGATAATGCAATCCCTCAGCAGTGGCAGCATCCAGCAGGCCCCATCCAGGACAAGCCAAGGCAGCAGCAATGCAGCTTCCTGCCCAGTCATCCCCAAAACAGAAGGCTGCATACCAGCAGTGTTGGAGACAACAGAGGTGCAGGAAAAAAGCCCCCCCCCCCCTAGAAGGACGGTGGAGGGGACCTGGGAGCAGACCAGCTGATGAACAGCTGGCAGCAATGAAAACACCTGAGGTAGCTGAGGAGGCTGCTTCTATATTACTGAAGGCTATTAGAGAAGATGGGGGAAGCCTAGAGGCTGTTGAAGAAGCTGGAAGGAGCTTGAAGACCTTCTACTTGGATGGAAGAAGACTGAAGACTGCTGGAGAAGCTGGAAGGAGCCCAAAGACCTTCTCCTTGGATGGAGGGAACCTGGAGGTTATCAAGTTGGGCTGAGCTGCTGATGGAAGCGGTGGTGAAGAAAAAGCCTCCAAGTAAGAATGTTAGAGTTGAAAAAAAGGCTAAACCCAAGAAAGCCTGGGAACAAACACATCTGCCCAAGATGCCTCACTGTGCATGTGTGGCTTTTCTTACATAACTTCTTCATTGAGGATACCACAGTGATATCATGCCTTCAAGCAATATTATCCTTTTGTATAATGGGCATAATTGTTGTTGTTGTTGTTGTTGTTGTTGTTATTATTATTTAAAAAAAACATCAACTCTATCCAGTATTGTTTGTTCAGCCAACTGTTACTATCAGGCATTTTATTTAGATGCCTTATAAGCCCAAGAGCAGGCCCAGCTCTTGGGAAGACTGAAAGACCTCCCATTCTTCTCTATGAACATAAGTCGATTTCATCTGTTCCTTATTCTTCACTGTAAGATTTCTGTTAACCGCATAAGCGCACACACACGTATGTGACATTTAAATGACTATGAAAAAGAAGCCATACCAATTTAATGAAAATAGATATGCAAAATGGTACTGGACATGCTCAAGAATATGATCCCCCCCCCAAATGTCCTGGAGCAAATAAAAAACAACCTTCTTCCTACTCCAGATTCTTTTCTTTTTTTTTTATCTATCATATATCCAACTTCAAAAGTTTAATGGCCCTGTATCTTGATTCTCCCCTCTCATTTCAATATAAAGTACAATATTGATGTTATCTCAGTGTGCAATGGATTGGATTTGGGAGTATGTACTAGAGTCAGCTAAATTTATTGTTGATGTTGTGTACCTTCAAGTTGTTTCCAGCTTATGGCAATCGTAAAGTGAAGCCACCATAGATGTTTCTTTGCAAGATTTTTTCAGAGGGAGCTAGTCAGACAGACGGTGACTTACTCAAGGTCACCTAATAGTTCAATGGCTCTCATTTGAATAAATCCCACACACACACCCTGCAAAAGAAAGGGCAAAGAGAGACAGTGGAATGAATAAGATAGCTATTAATCAAAGAACACATTTTATCAGGGTATCTACAAACACTGTGCTCTATGGGGGAAAGAGTGTGATGCAGATGTTTTTAAAAGTTTCATTTTCTCATTCATTTGGTCTCTTCCCTCCCAATGGGTGGGAGGGAAGAAGAGAGGTTAGGAGAACATCTGGCATCATTATGAGTTGCTATAATGTGTTTTAATTTTCTTGTTTTTTTTTTCATTCTTTCTAATTCCCAGATTTAATTCCCTTCCAAATTCCAAAACTCAATCTTTCTCTCATTCCCTGCCCCCTCTGTAGAGTCTGGAAGGGTTAGAAAACGGAGGTATGTTGAAAGCTAAAACACAAAAACTATTTAGAGAAGGAAGGGACTAGGAAGAAATGGAGAGGGAGGGAGATTGATGTAGGGATAGGAGCATTCAGGGTACAAGTCTAGGAAGACTGGGGTAGGAAGAACTGATTTACATTTACATTTCATTTTTATATTGTAATGTGGATCCAGTCTGAGTTGCTTGAATGCTTTCAAGTGCAAGAAGTGAGGGAAAGCCATCAGAGGCATAAGGACTGGCCATATATCTAGTAAACAAAACTCTAGTTCAGAAATTCTTTAGTTCACAGACTCCATAATGGGCTTTTGTAGTTGTGTGAAACCACAATAGTGAAAATAAAATATGGAAGACAGCCACTGGCAACCAGGTGCAAATTGCAGGTGGGTGGTCAAAGAGTGTCTGAAGAAAGGGCACTAGAAAATTTACCCCAAATAAGATTATCTCTTAATATCTTTCTGACTATAAATACATGAAGACCATAGAAATCAAGAAAAATTTCTGAAATTTTTGTGCTAGAATACGTCGAGATTTATATTTCATTGTTTTATACTATTATTTTGCCATAGAATAAAACATGGTTTAAGTTTTATGTTTCATTGTAAATCGGATTTGACAGTCTCTGATAAGTTGATTTGAATTTGTTTTACCCTATTGCAAAAACTTTGTTTTAATCAAAAGCGAAATGATAAATATATGGTATCATGTCTGGATAATCAGGAAAGCCTTTGGACATAAGAATTTCTTGTGACAGAGATTACATAGTTGGGAATGTCTGTGGTGGACAGTTCTCTGTCAAATCCTGCTGGTGCAAGACTACAAAAAATGCTGAAGTTGGTGTAATTCCTTTGCTCAACACAGCTCAACTGGGTATGCTGCCAAGAAAAGAGCAAATAAGATTTATAGTTCTTCTAATTAAAAGTAATGAGGAAGGGGGAAGCGGACAATAGTTCACAGCAGGTATAACAAATCCTAAGTAAGCAAAATTTTCATTAGAGGTGTATACAGAGAGGGAAAAGTGTTGAATATAGTTCAGACAAGAGACATTAGTCCATATAGTCCAATTTATTATGCTGCTGTTTTAAAAAAAAACTAGACGTCACAAACTTGATATTGTTACTAGCTATTGAAAAATAGACTTGGAAATTCATCAAATAAGGTTTGTAAATCCATGCACATGTGTGATGGCCAGACAATATATAATATGTAAAAGTTACAGAACACAGAACGGACAACCAAGGACAAAGGGATTTTTGGCCAGATAATCTGTGCTTAACCTGCTCTCCTGATTTTCCCTGTTTTAAAATGATTGCTGTGATCATCTAA
The DNA here is from genome assembly GCF_035594765.1 of Anolis carolinensis. NCBI lineage: Eukaryota > Metazoa > Chordata > Lepidosauria > Squamata > Anolidae > Anolis > Anolis carolinensis. The sequence continues at coordinate 148,954,906 of NC_085843.1, forward strand.
AATTTTTGAATTGTCTGCAGGAGTGGTAGATATGACACTTTTACAGCTAGAAATTTGAAATGCTTTAGTTTTCTAAGGATGCATACATGTTTTTCAAACTACGATTTAGTGATGCTCTCATTTTCTTACATGCTAATTGTCATATATGTTGCCTTGATTACTATTTCATTCATTATTTCATCGTAGCTGTTTAGACCAGTCGTATCATAACTGATTTAATTATAATGTTTGTTGTTACATTATAGTCTTTTGGTAGTTATGTCTTAGCTATAGTTTGATTTTCTTAGATTCTTACGTTGTTTGGTTCCAACATTTGTGCTTGTGCCTTCAGGTCACCTAAATCTGTTGGCACTTTTGGCACAACATTTGGCACTGTTATCACTTCCTGTTTTATGTTGTTTACTGTTTTATAATTATATATTGCTTTTCATGATCTTGTTTATCATTTCAATACATTTTAAATTTGCTTTATTTTGGAGTGTGCTACTAGTACAACAATTATTCTAATTTCTTAATATATCAAGAGTAGCATAGCACAAGAAACCACATTTTCATTCTGCATTCTGTTTGGGCTGATCAAGGACATTGCTTGTTCCATCCTGTGCTGAAGGTGGTGCTTGCCAATTCTGGGTAAAATAATCTTTCCTCTTTCTTTGATTATGCTTCCAACTTCTGCATTCCTGGGAAAGTGTTCCTTGTTGACATCTTCCACACCAAGATCAATGGGAAAAGAAAGCTCAGGGAGGGAGGGAGGACAGATACACATGATGATACATACTGACATAAACCATTTTCTCCCTTCAATTCTGCCTATTCTAAAAGTTTCTAAATTTACCCCATGATGCATTTATTTTCTAGACATACCTGCATCTCTTGTCTTCTGACTCACAGAGGCTGTTACAGCATTGGCAAGTAAACATCATGACCAAAAATGATGGTAACCAACCATGGCTTAACACCCTCGCAAAACAACTCCAATGCTAGATCATTTCTTGCTTGAATTACAGTCTTTAAAATAACACTTTTGCCTTGCTCCAAGCAACTTCAGATTCCTTAAGCAGTTTTAGCCTTTTGAAAGAGAAGCAGTGTCTAAAAACATTTTTATTCCTTAAGCTGTCATCCCAGTTCCATAAAGTGAGATGTAACATACTCCATTTCTTCCCTTCAGACATCCTGTTTTGACAAATCATCAGTAGTTAGCAGGTATGCAAGCTGTTCTGCCTCGAAGCTTATGTGCTGGACTGAAATTTACACAGTTTCAATTCTGAAGGTAGTTTGACCAGAGAAACCCATTTTGCAAAACCCTGCTATGTTTTTCTGTTTGTAGCCAAAGTTCTTCATACTTTTATTTTTTAAAAACAAAAACAAAACATTGACCATCATTCTATATCAGCTACTTAGTTAAGTATATCAATACTTTTCTGAAAACTGGATGGATATGTCATTCATCCAATTGATGGCAGAATGGACATCCATCTCCCAATACAGCTGATGCCCATTAAAATAGATAGGAGAAAGAGAGAGTTATAATTGTGGCAATAGTGCCACAATCAGGTCTAAGGACTATTGATACACACTTGGTTGTGCACCTTTGATATTGTACCTCTGTTCATGCATTAATTTGGCAGTTCATGGTCTCATGATTGCACTTCCATGCACCCTCATAACTTTGCCTTTGACACTACTTTTTCTGTTTTTTATTTTTTTGTTTTAGAGTAATTTCACAAATCCAGCCTTGTGTGTTTGTGTGTATGTGTAAAATGAACAGTCTTGGAATAATGAGAAGGAGGCAGCACAGGAAGAAAATCTCACCCCTTGATGTCACTTTCCTGCCAGCATACTGGAACATAAGTGGAAGGGACCTACTATACCACGTTAAGTGATGGGAAAGTTATGGGATTGTGAGCTATTGTTGGGTTGATGGGCTTTATCCATTAATAACTAGAGATAGAATAAGCATGGGGACAAGAGAGGATAAGCATGGGGACAAGACAGATCACAAATGGTATGTATCGTGCATTAAGGACTGTCAATTTTGGCTAAAATGCTTGTTTGCCTGCCTCATGCAATAAAGCCCTAAGTACTGATCATGAATATAGAACACTTATTCCGTGTGACAAAGGCCTATTCAAGCTAGTCCCTTAGTTTGATGGAGACTAGTTGTGGATGCCCACCACTCTCACCCTGCCCTTTGATCCTCATTTGAATTCCTATGATTAATTTAAGTTAGAAAATAAGAAAGTTAAGGAAATAATAGCCAACATTATAAAATGGAATGACTGCAGATGAATGTTAAGGAAGAGAATGCAAAGGCAGAGCTATTAAGGTGACAAAAATAGTGACCATAGAATATTCACAAAAAAAATGGGTAGATGCTGAAAACTTTGAAATTGTTAAAGATTTTTATATGTCTTGTCTCAGTCACCACTACAGGCTGAGACTAATTAATAAATCAGAAATCACAATACATATGTGAAATAATTCTGCATATATTGGAAATCAACAGGAGGAAAGAAGATCATTTTGCAGGTGGATTAACTCCAGTGAGGAATTCACAGCACTAAGTTTTCGAGACTTGAATAGAGCTGCTAAAATCCTGGTCTACTGGAGGTCTCTCTTCATGGGATTTCCATATGCTAAAGGTGACACCATGGTCCATTATTTCTTGCAGGTGGACAAATTTCTGTAGTCCCTGTCTCTATAGCTTTTTCTATGTGTGCTCCTTTATAGACTCATGCACATGCTGAGACTCATGGGGAGATCAGTTTTTGCCATATCCCCGAAGTCCCCTTCAACCTTTCTAAATACTTGGGTGGGGGAGTCCCCTTTGTAGCTGAAAATTAATGCGGAGAAAGGGTGAAGTAGCTAAAATTTGAACTTTTTTGTCTAGCACATCACTATCCCCCCTCATCCACAAGTTAGAGGAGCTGAAAATGGTCCTTTAACATCTGAAGTGTGTCAGTTTCTGCTTAACAGTATTAAGCAGCTAACATCTCACAATCACCATAAAGTCCATTTTATAAAACCTATTTGATATTGAATTCAGTGCATGGCTTTCAGTTCTTTGGAGTTCTCATGCTTCTTACCAATGTTCCCTTAAATCTTTCAAATTCTTCTTTTTATCACATAAAAGTATTTAAGTCAACTTTTTAAAAAGTTTGATAGTTGTTTGTTGTTCTCACACACCTTATTGCCAGTTTGATATGTACATTTTATTAAAGAGATATTAGGCAGATATATATATATATATATATATATATATATATATATATATATATATATATATTCACACACACACACACACACACACACACACACACACACACACACAGATCCTTTTATTCATACCCCCTTTTTTATATGTGTTTCATATGTCAATGTCCAGAGATATTTCTTGTGGTTCTCTTGTGTCCTTTTTGAGGACACAAGAGAGTAGTTTAATAATAATAATAATAATAATAATAATAATAATAATAATAATACACTTTATTTGTATCCCTCCCTATCTCCCCGTGGGGACTCAGGTTGGTTACCAACAAAACAGGGAAACATTAAATGCCTATAAAACAAAAACCCAAGAGATAATTTAAACATAAAACAACACTAAACATTATACAAGAAATTAAAATATGCAATTTACCTCCAATAAAAACAATTAAAAAGCCAGCATAGCAGAGTGCCATAACAGTTCCAATTCCATTCCACTTAGTTCGTACTGTGGGTTTTATACCTCATCCTCATTGTATGCTTGTGATAAAAAGTTTAAACCATTAAAAATTAAGCTGTTGTTAAAGGAGAGTAAGGAGGGGCCATTTTGATAACCTTGGGGAGGGAGTTCCAAAGGCAAGGGGCGACCACAGAAAAGACCCCCTTTCTTGTTCCCACCAGCTATGCTTGAGACGGGGGTGGGACTGAGAGTAGGATCTCCTTCGCTGATCAAAGGACCCAGGCAGGCTCATACAAGGAGATGTGGTTTGTTAGATAATCTGGGCCCAAACTGTTTAGGGCTTTAAAGGTAATGCACAGTATCAATACATGTGTAATGCTGTATCACATCATTACTCTGCTGCATTGCGATTGTTATAATTATACAACAAAGTCATGCTAGTTTGTGAAACCTGCTTGTGCCATAGGATTAGCAGTATCCAACTAGTTACCTGAAAACATCCAATTTCATCTGATTTCAGATGTTAAGCATGGTTAAGCCTGCTTAGTAATTTGATGCTGTGTCTCCAGAAAATACCAGGGATCTTAAATAGGGGGTTGGGAAGAATACTGCCTGAACATTCAGACAGATATTCTTGACAATACTGAGCTAGATAGATGGAGGCTTTAGGGGCCTCATCACAAGACCAGGCAAAACATCCTACTTTACCTGGCTTCATGGCAAAAAGAGAGGGGCAGCAAAGTAAATCCATTGCGCAGCTCTCTCTTAGTAACATTTTTCCCATCACATGTGGAAGATGACACCATTTTATAGAGGATCCATGCTGGCTCCAAGGGTGGGGCCCTTGCCTAAAGTCATATGAAATCATGTGATGCCTGCCATGGGACTCCATCCCCAAGACAGGGTGGAAGCATCATAAGATGCTGATTTAGGTGAGTGTGATGAGATTGTAACTCATTATATGGGAACTGCCTATGTATTGGTAGAGGAAAAGATTAAAAAAAAGCCAAGGAAGTAAGAGAACGCTTGATGACATTTTTCTTCCCCATCTAGGTGTCAGGTCTCCTCCCATAGAATTTTTTGGGGTTAGAAAAAGGAGACAAAAATACCCAGTTGGAAACAAAACGTGATTACTACTAGATGAATGACATCTGGAACCTCTGTAAAAATTAAATAAACACGGCATGACAATGACACCTAAATCCATATCATGAAGAAAACCACATTAAAGCAGGATTTGCCAAAATGAACCGCTAACCATCCGACTGTTGGAGTTAAAATAAAGGTAATATTTCAACTAAATGCATAACATTCATTTATTTCTACAAACGTGACTGCATAAGCAAATGGATTGACATTAATTTTAACAGAAGCTAAAGTCATAATAAAAACAATATTCAGTGAGTGTTAAATGAATTGAAATATAATGAAGCATGAAGACTTTGTAAACCTTAAAGCAATAATGGATTTCTTTCTGAAGTTGGAGATTTGTTCAGGGACCCATTAAAACACAGGGAAATTCTTTTCCTGGCTACAAGCAAGCACTTTTTTTTAAAGTTATTGGTAACCACAGATAATTTGTTCCCACAGGTATAGATGTTTAATTAGAACTATAACATAATGATGCTATACATGATGTATATCTTACTGCTTTACAAGAATGATAATGGGATGTTTGGTTGAGCCTTTAGCTTTCATCTGGGCCTGTCCCAACCAGTCTTCCAAAAGAGGAGGACTGGATATAGAAGTGCAAATCTTCATTTAAATACAACTACATTTAATGCAGAAAGTTATCACCCTTCACTTGGTGGCACTGAAAGATTTCTGTGTGTTTTTTGGTTGTTTCCTACATTTCTGAACATCTTTTTGTGGAAAAATTTAGTACTAAATTTAATTGACAAAAAAATCCCAAATGTGAAAAATCTAATGGTTCTTTGGATTTGCAAGAAATATTCAAGAAAAGTCTACACATTGCTAGCAAGAGATTTGTGTGTGTGTGTGTGTGTGTGTGTGTGTGTGTGTGTGTGTGTGTGTGAGGAGCAACTGGAGTTGCTTCTGGAGTGACAGAATTGGCCGTCTGCAAGGACGTTGCCCAGGGACACCCAGATGTTTTGATGTTTTACCATCCTTGTGGGAGGCTTCTCTCATGTCCCCGCATGGAGCTGGAGCTGATAGAGGGAGCTCATCCGTGCTCTCCCCAGGTAGGATTCGAACCTGGCAGTCTTCAGGTCAGCAACCCAACCTTCAAGTCACAAGGCTTTTATCCCCTAGGTCACTGGAGATGAACATCCAAAAAACCACCCATGTACAGAGTCCAGAATCAACTATTTCAAGGTGGCAGAATGCATACAGCCCTCATGGCCTTTGTTCCTCTGACACTTCTTTTTATGAAAACTAAGAATGTACTTGCATCCTTTAGCAGTTCAGGGACAATTTTGGCATTGTAGTTATGGGTCCCTTCCTGGCTTTTTGTTTTAACTCCCCCCCCCTCCCCACCTCTCAAACTAAGATGTGTCTGCGAATGAAAATATGGTAATTTTTTCCCCAGAGGACACTATGTGTATTCAATATTTTTCAAGCATGTCATGAAATAGAGATGTTCATCAGTGCTCTAGAAGCACAACAGGGGGGGGGGGGGGGGTGACAGCAGTTAAAGTAATTGTTTACCTGTCCTAGAGGGTCAATGAGCCCCCTGTTGCCCAGCTATGCCTTCCTGAATTTTACAAAGGGCTCCAGGTTGTACAGTATGTGTGTCTGCAATGCACTTCTCATGCTGCAGAGCCAGCTTCATGATGCAATGTGGTTTAGATTTGGGGCTCGCTGAAGCACATTAAGAAGCTTAACTTTGCTTTATGTGCTTTACTGACCTCAATTCACATGGTAGCATTCTTTGGCAGCATGCATTTTGTAGCCGTTGCCATTTGTATCTCACTAGTTAGCTTTAAACTGGATTATGTGGTCAGTGTACATGTTGACCAAGTAATTTGGAGTGGTAAACAAAAAATATTTGAATCCAACAAGGCTTCTCCTAAAGCATATTCAGACATGATAGCATGGCTTGTATGTATATGTTTATATATGTGAGAGGATGAGGACAAGGACCCAGTGATATAAGGAAGATGGATAGTTCAAGACATAGTAGTGTTGGTCTTTGACTTTGGCATGGCCACAACAAGCTTTTTTCCATTTTTTATTGTGGAATACACACACACACACACACACACACACACACACATACAGTAGAGTCTCACTTATCCAACATAAATGGGCCAGCAGAACATTGGATAAGCAAATATGTTGGATACCAAGGAGAGATTAAGGAGAAGCCTATTAAACATCAAATTAGGTTATGATTTTACAAATTAAGCACCAAAAATATCATGTTATACAACAAATTTGACAGAAAAAGTAGTTCAATACGCAGTAATGCTAAGTAGTAATTACTGTATTTATGAATTTAGCACCAAAATATCACTGAAATGTACTGAAAACATTAACTACAGAAATGTGTTGGATAATCCAGAATATTGGATAAGTGAATGTTGGATAAGTGAGACTCTACTATACACACACACACACACACACACACATACACACATGTACACATAGAGACATGCAATCTTGATATTCCACAATCAAAATACCAGTATTTTCCTCCAATCCCACCACCTCCTCATTCTCACCCATGAACTTATCCTTACGTAGTACGAGGATACAGAAATACTATTGAATATTTATACCTCAGTATGATCAAGCATGTAAGCCTTTCCTTTGATTTCTATTATCACTCAAAATCCTATTAATCTTATACATAGCTTTCTGTCTGAGGTTCTCAAAAAAAAACAGAGACTGGGCCTGTCATACTTGACAGGTTCATACACTAGAAATTCCAAAATTTAGGTCTCCAAAGAAAGCACCAGAAAATTTACATTATCTTGAAGGACTATTATTATTATTATTATTATTATTATTATTATTATTATTATTATTATTTCCCACTTTCCTCAAGGCAGATGAAAACAATCCAAATTACAATTTTAAACCTATAACATATAAACATTAAAAGAGAATTAAATATGGAATTGTCCAGAATAAACAATTAAAATCAATTAAACGATTAAAAAGTGTAAAATAAATATTAAAACTGTAGACAGTACCCACAGCTCATTCCTAGAAACTTTTATTTTTTAAAGCCTGCCTGAATAAAAAGGTTTTACCCCATCACCAGAAAGACAACAGGGAGGAGGCCTTTCTGGTCACTATGAGAAATGAGTTCCAGAATCTAGAGTCAGCTGCTGAGAAGGCCGCTCTTGCATCCCCACCAACTGTGCTTGTGATGATGGTAAAATTGAGAGAACAGCTTATCCTGATTATTTCAGAGCCCGAACAGGTTCATATAGGAAGATAGCCTGGACTTGAGCCATATAGGGATTTATAGGTCATAACTAAAACTTTGAACTGACTTGGCCTTTTTGCCTGAACATTATACTTTTTTCAGAACTAGTGATGTAAAAAGTCAATACCGACAAAGAAGTGACAATATGCTAGGCTTCTGACCAGACGATTCCTTCTTGCTCTCTAGGAGAGGGTGTAGAAGTTCTGGACCTTAGCCCTGGTTAGAACTAGTTTTCCTTGTAAAAAAAAGAACACCAAGTAAAAAATCAGCTTAACGTTGCTTTTATTTGTATTAAAGAAAGACTGTTGTCTCTTCAATGCAGTAGTTAATGTTAAATAAGCAGGTTACCACGAGCGAAATATATTTGGATGACAGACAGGAGGCATGACTGAAATACAGAAATAACTTCTGGATCGCACATTTTCTCAAGTTGACCTTTATAAGCTTTGTAATATAATTCAATTTCATTTCAAATATCAGCATAAAGGACCACACAATCATATTTTTGGCAGAACACTGTTTGTGTGCTTTGTGTTCATCTAATGGTAAAATATGCACCGATTAATCACTCATCATAAACTCTCCTGCCAAGTCACAATTATTAAGTTCAAACAAAAGTGAATGAGCAAGAGAGAGAGAGAGTGCTCTTCATTTTGGAAGTTTGGCATTCTTTTCTCTCTCTCCAGGTTTCTTTTATCACAAGGGGAAAAAATAGCGCAAAGGACAAATCAAGGTAGAATATGATATTCGTAAAATAACAAGACAATGCCTAAGAGCAAAAGAGGGGAAATCATTTACATAGTAAATGTAACATTTACAATTTGGAAGTTCAGAACTCAAACCCTAAGGAATCTTGGCCGGGATATTTTGTTCTTTTACACAGGTAGCTGTCAAAATTTCAGTCCTTCACAAATCTTTTCTGCCTTAACTTGTCCTCTGTTGAGCTGGGGGCATCTTTGTAAATGATTGGCAAAGAAGATGCAAGTGAAATGGAAAAAACAGAATGGGACTTGGAATAAATAAACAAAAATAAATGAGTTAAGGTAAAGGTAAAAGTTTCCCCTGACATTAAGTCAGTCGTGTCCAACTCTGGGGTTTGGTGCTCATCTCCATTTCTAAGCTGAAGAGCCGGCATGGTCCGTAGACACCTCCAAGGTCATGTGGCCGGCATGACTGCATGGAGCGCCGTTACCTTCCCACCAGAGCAGTACCTATTGATCTACTCACATTTGCATGTTTTCAAACTGCTAGGTTAGCAGGAGCTGGGGCTAACAGAGGGTGCTCATTCTGCTCCCGGGATTTGAACCTGGGACCTTTCGGTCTGCAAGTTCAGCAGCTTAGCGCTTTAACACACTGTGCCACCACCAGGGTGAATGAATAGCAAAGAATTGGTTTGTTGAAGTGACTTGTAGTAAATGCATTTTCAAACCTGAACCAACAAAACAAATAAAACATTTGACACTTCAAAGTGTATAATGTTCTCTCTGTAGCAGGGGTCCCCAAACTAAGGCCCGGGGGACACATGCGGCCCATCGAAGCCATTTATTCAGCCCCCACGGCACAAAGGCAGAAGGGGGTTGGGCTAAATGACCCAAGGGTTCTCCTCTTTTTATTATTATTATTATTATTATTATTATTATTATTATTATTATTATTATAACATTGAGGCTGGAAGGCCATCTGTCAGGGGTGCTTTGCTTGTGCTTTTGGTGCACAAAGGCAGAAGGGGGTTGGACTCAATGGCCCAAAGGGTCTTTTCCAACCCTCTTTATTATTATTATTGCTTGGTGGCCAACTATAGTCCGGCCCTCCAATAGTCCGAAGGATCGTGAACTGTCCCCCTGTTTAAAAGGTTTGGGGACCCCTGCTCTATAGCAAGAATGGGCAATTGGGTGGTGGAATTTTGTCACATCCGCAGTAGGCTGCACCTATCCCTCCCATCCCAATGATAACTCCATATTTGGCCACATTGCAATCAGAATAGCAACCAGATGTGACAAAATACTTCTTCTTGTTACCATGTTGACTGGTATAAATTGAAATATACAAGTAATTTGGGATATTTGGGCACACTAGGAGAGCTGCATTTTCCTTCCCAGTTCTAGGGCTTCAGCTACAGCATGAATAGGCATAATCATACCTTTCTTTCCTGCCTCCCTTCTCTGCTCCAGCTAGTGTCACTACAGGTGCAGAGTGATGACCACAGCCTTTTGGTTGCTGCTAAGGCCAGAGTAAGGGTAAGGTAAGAGCCATCGCCTGTCTCCGGGCTGCTTGAGTTAGGGGAAGAGAAGGGATCTATGTTAATTGTTGTAATAACATGTTTCATGCTTATGTCTATGTTTGATGTTTTTATAGTTTTAATGGTTTTATTCTACAGTTTGTATGTTTTTGATTTAGATATGTGATATATTTTTATATATATGTACGGCATTAAATTTTGCCATTTATTATGTTGTAAACTGCTTTGAGTCCCCCTCAGGGGTGAGAAAAGCAGTATAGAAATGCAGTTAATAATAATAATAATAATTGAGTTCAGGGAAATGATTGTAAACAGCTGTGGTCAGTTCTAAATAGACTGTTCATACCAGCAAAAAGTACGAGTGAATTCTGGAGTTTTAGAGAAGCTCTGGTGTGATTTAAAAAACAAACAAACATGGGACTGGATGGCATTAAGTACAGGCAGACTCCCAAGTTATGAACAAAGTAGATTCTGTAGGTTTGTTCTTAAGTTGAATTTGTATGTAAGTCAGAACAGGTACATTTTTAAGCTTAACTCCAGCCAAATATATTAGCTTTGGATAGCATATGCAAGTGTGGTGTTTGTTTTTCTCTCTGTCCCCCTGTTCAGAAGATTTCACCTCACTTTCAGTCCCTGTGAGAATTGGATTTTGAAAAAAATGGCCTGGTGTGGAAACAGGAATTGGTGATAAAGCTTCAATTGAGACATCTTTTGCCCCATAATAACTCTTTCAGGAGTGAATTTCCCTTCCTAGGGGTAGATTTCCCTCACTCCCTGTTGTCTCACACACTATGAGTCATTTGTAAGCCAGGTGTTTGTAGTTTTCTCTTGCATTAAGGCAAATGGACCCCCCAAAAGTTCATTCAACTCTGCACCAACTCATTTGACCCATGTAGATGGACTCTGTGTTGTTCTTGCTTGTCAAAAATGCCAGGGGGAAATAGCCTGTCAGGGAAAAACAGTGGCAACACTACTTCCCCTCTAACATTATGGAATACAAAAGGATTCAAGTCAAAACATGCCAGAGCTGAACATTCAAAGATTTGAATTTGGATAAACAAATCTTTGACTTCTTATATATAATTTCTTCCCTGCTATAAAAATGTTCCCATCCCACTACTATAAAAAGTGAAAAATTAATTAATTTCTCATCAAAGAATAATCTGAAAATGAAAATGTCACCTCACTGCAGACTTGTACCTTACCATTTCTTTACACTGCTTGTTTTGAACTAGCAAGTCAATTGCAGCTTTGCTCTTCTCGTCCTCTTTAGATCACACAGGGACCAACAGTGTATACAATAGGCTGTCGTTTATTTTCAAGTTCATGGAAATGCTGCTGCTGCTAAGCAAATCCAACCCTTGTTCTGTTTGTTTGTTTTTTATTTGTCTTCTAAGTCTTTCTGAATTAGTTTGGCACACAGTAGAATAAAATGCACCCCTTCAAAGTGGTCTCTGACTTTTTGAAAATCACCACACAGAGATTAAAAATGAAGCTCTACAGCTTTCAGAACGATAAAGAGTTTTATACTTCCCTTGATGGACAGCAAGAACTGTTGTTTCTTCCTTTTTCAGCTGATGCTGTCTCTCTCTGACATTTCATGGAACACAAAATCCAAGTTTCTTAACACAAGGACAACTAAGAGGTTGCTATCAAAATTATTAAGCCGGCCTTCTCAGATCATTGGTACTGGAGGGACATCTGATTCCCCTTGGGACATCATCTTATTTTTCAAAGTTAATCGTGAGTTCATATCTTTTTTATTTGAGAAAAAAAATATATATATATATATATATATATATATATATATATATATATATAATCTACACACACCACTAATATACGTATGTGAGCAAGTGCGCATGTGTACACAGAAAGAGAGAGAGAGAGAGTAAGAGAGTGTGTTGTTAACTCTACAAAGAGATACATTTGCCTATTCATAGATTTGTTATTAATATTTTGGAAGTGGGTGGAAATTGTGCAGACTTCCAGATGTTGCTGGGCTGCAAGTCCCATCAGACCTAATCAGCATACTACATGGTGAGGAATCTGTGGGACTGCAATCAGCATCATCTGAAAACTCAGCTGGAAAATTATCTTCTTGTAGATAATGAAGATGATCTTCCATGCAATACAAGAAATACATACAACTATAAATAAATATTTTTAGTTTTTGTTATCTACAATTCTGCCCCCAGTGGCACAGTGTGTTAAAGCTCTGAGCTGCTGATCTTGCAGACCGAAAGGTTGCAGGTTCTGGTCCAGGGAGCGGATTGAGTGCCCACTGTTAGCTCCAGCTTCTGCCAACCTAGCAGTTTGAAAACATGCAAATGTGAGTAGATCAATAGGTACCACTCCGATGGGAAGGTAACGATGTTCCATGCAGTAATGCCAGCCACATGACCTTGGAGGTGTCAACGGACAATGCCAGCTGTTTGGCTTAGAAATGCAGATGAGCACCAACCCCCCAGAGTCGGACACTTCTGGACTTAATGTCAGGGGAAACCTTTACCTTTATCTTTACCTTACAGTTCTGCTGCTTTATTGCAAGGAGTTCCTGCATATCTTTTCTTTTTTGGTAATATTTTTAAAAAATCAACTAAAATGTCATAAAAGTACATAAGTTTTGAGTTTTATCAAGCCAGATGGTTAAAAAAAGAGTGGAGGAAGAAAGTCTAAATATACGGTTAGATGTTTCGCCAATAGATCTATAGCAGCTACCCTAACTCATAGGCCCCAATATCTACGCTGCCATATTGCCTGCTTCAAAGTGGATTATATGGCAGTGTAGACTCATATAATCCAGTTCAAAGTTGATAATGTTTAACTTTAGAAAGCAAGAATGTGAAGGCTGTCGGTTTATTCTAACTGTTCTTTGCAAAAAGGTATGGTAAATGTCTATTTTCTAGAGACAAAAAGCTTATTTATTTATTTATTTATTTATTTATTTATTTATTGTATCAGAAACGAACCAATGGTACAAGTTGTAATGTATTTGCAAACACAAACAACGTTTTAAAAACTTGGCATTATACTAAATGTCCTTTGACCAGCAGCTGGCCACTTGGAGTGCCTCTGGTGTTGCTGTAAGAAGGTCCTCCATTGTGCATGTGGCAAGGTTCAGACTGCATTGTAACAGGTGATCTGTGGTTTGCTCTTCTCCACACTCCCATGCTGTGGACTCCACTTTGTAGCCCCATTTCTTAAGGCTGGCTCTGCATCCCATGGTGCCAGAGAGTAGTCTGTACAGCACCTTTCAAGTCACCCAGTCTTCTGTGTGCCCAGGAGAGAGTCTCTCATCCAGCATCAGCTGTTGATACCCAAACGGGGTGGGCAGTAGATGACAATGCCTTGATCCTTTCATTGCTGGCTACTACTTCCCGGCAGATGTCAGGTGGTGCAATGCCGGCTAATTTCTCCATTGGTGTGGGGCATAGACATCCGGTGATAATGCAGCATGTCTCATTAAGAGCCACAACCACTGTTTTAATGTGGAGAGATGTATTCCACACTGGGCATGCATATTCAGCAGCAGAGTAGCAAGTGCAAGGGCAGATGTCTTCACTGTGTCTGGTTGTGATCCCCAGGTTGTGCTAGTCAGCTTTCGTACGATGTTATTTCTAGTGCCCACTTTTTGCTTGATAGTCAAGCAGTGCTTCTTGTAAGTCAGGGCACAGTTCCAGGGTAACTCCCAAGTATTTTGGTGTGCTGCAATGCTCCAGGTGGATTCCTTACCAGGTGCTTGTCTGTTCATAAGGTGAAAAGCACATGTCTGTGTTTTAGATGGATTAGGGTTCACTTGTTTTCCCTGCTATAGGCAGGAAGAGCACCTAAAGCTTCATAGAGTTTCTGTTCAACCATTTCAAAGCTCCCTGCTTGGGCGGTGATGTCACGATCGTCAGCATAGATGAAACTCTCTGTACCTTCTGGCAATGGCTGATCATTTGTGTAGATGTTAAACATTGATGGAGCAAGCACGCTCCCCTGAGGCAGGCAGTTCTTCTGAAAACAAGACAAAAAGGCTCATTGAAATTGAGACTTGGCTATTGTCCTGGCCAAAATAAAAGGTTACTCTTTCCATTGATGCATTGCCCTATATGACAGAATACCGTCATTAATATAGGATGATAAAATTTAAAAACAACTCCGTCAAAGAAAAACAAACTTTCCTCTGCCACCATACAACATAAACCCTTCAGTAATGTAAAAGCTTTTTCTCACAAGTTTATCTCTAACAAATAAAAGATTTATGCATGGATATAAGTGTGCTTATAGTAAGTTTTATTTGCGCAACCAGCACTCTAAAAGAGAATAAATAAATACAAGAAGACATAAATAGATAACATGTATAGTTTAATACAGATCATACTATCATTGAGTTAGAAGGGATTGCAAAAACCATCTTGTTTAACCCCCTGTCAAGCAAGAATACACAACTAAAGCACTCCTCACAGGTGTTATCCAACCGCTTTCTAAAAACTTCCAGAAAAGAAAAGTTCACTCTTGTCTTTAGATGGTGTCCTCCACTGTAAAAAAAATAAAATAAAAAATTTCACGGTAAACATCTTCATCACGTTTGGGTGAAATCTCCCAAGGAAATATGTGTTTTAGTCAATAGAGCAACAAAAAACAACTTGCTACATCTTCTACATGATATTCTTTCATGACTATCTTATTACCTTCTTGGGGCAGCTTTACATGAATCCTTTTTCCTGGGGAGAATGTGATATCAGTCTTGGGATACTTTTGAATGCCAACCTCCCAGTTGCTTCAGAGGCAGGAGAGAGCCTTGACTGTTAGTTGACAACGATCCTGTTGTTTTCACTGCAACAGCTATAGGGAGTGACAGCATTAGTGTTTATTACTTGCTGCTAGAGTGATGTTGGCTGGAGTGCCAGTGTGACATGGAAAGGAGAGAGAAGAAGGAGGATTTTTTTCCCTCCTTTCTCCAATTGCCTCATTGCTTTGGCAAACATCATTTCAAGCACTGGGTGATGGCCACAAGCTGTGTTGTGCTTACTGTCTACCATGATGACAAGAACAGGAGAGACATGATGATGTTGCTGGGTCACTCAGGTCCAGGGAATATGGAATGGCCATGCAAACAGCTGTGGCCATTTCCATCTTGGAAGTGATCCAACTACTTTCACCAATCCAAAGTTGTGGTTTGCTCTGCATTCTCAGACAAAATTCAGAGCAACACATCACTTTTTTAAAGACCACATTAAGCAACCTTGACTTGCATTAACCTAAATCAGTTTCATGTGTCATTTAGCTGTCACGGAGCTGGTTCACTCTCCTTTTGGGTTAACAGGCAGTGTAAATGTGCTCTCAGTCTTCTCCTTTCCAAGCTATCTCCTTTCTATTACTATCTTGACAATTCTCAGTCATCTCTTCTCCAAACTAAATATAGTCTCAAATAACTCTTGTTACATGCTATTAAGATGACACTACAACCTGTCTAAAGATGAGAGGGATTGGGAGCAAAATTGCACCATTTGTGAAGAATAGTCATTTTTTTTTTAAGTTGCCAGATTTTGCATTTTCTGTTACATTTTGCATTTTCTGTCTCATTGACGAGTCATGTCTACTGTCAGGCTTAATTTCAATTAATTCACATGCTGAATAGAGTTTTTACTCTGACTGTAAAGACACCTCATGATTCTTCGATGTCTAGCTATGAATGGGTAGAACCTGTCAATAGCTTCTAATCCTGCAATGTTCCTGTCACCTACCTCAGTGCAATGGATCACTTCCCCTTCTGTAACAGCGTAATGGCAGCAAAGTGACATCAGAGATGGATTTCTTTTCCTCTTGCCCTCTCCCCCTCACTATTCCAAAACTGGCTATTTTTATTTTATTTTATGTTTAGATTCACCTCTTTGCTTTGTTTTGAAATGCTAGAATTGTGCAATTGTACGAAAAAAAAACTCAGGAATAGCAGAAGTGTGGGAAGGCAACGTGTGCAAAATATGTGTGAGATCACATATTGGCAATTTGGCACAATTGTGCTAATGAAAAGAGGTACAAAAGAGATATTAAAGATGCTCAACTAGTATGTATCCACTATCAATGGAAGTAACATGACTGTAGTGGAAGAGTGGGATTGTGTGAGGAAGTCTATATTGTAAAACTGCTTATTGTAGAACAGCCATTCTATGGCTGGTGTAGAATACAGGATCATTGGTAAAGCATCTTTCAGTGTATGATACAATTATTCTGCTTCTGGTAATAGAAGCAGGGTAGAAAGCAACATGTACCACATCAACAATGAAGGAAAGATACAAGGCATAAAGTAGAGTTATTCATTTATTGGTAGTATTACTGTATCACTTCTCATTCCACAAGTGTCTCATACTTGGAAAAAGACAGGATATATACTATAAATAAAAATAAATAAAATTAAAAGTTAATGAATAAATAAAAACCAATTAATGCCACTATAAATCATTTTAGAAATTATATTTAAAAATTACTATAAAGCTATCCAAAATCATAATTAGTACACTGATTTTGGTTCCCCACTAGAAACTTTAAAAAGTTGGGTCAGCATAACTTCCTTGGTTAAGGAATTCTACATATAAAGCACCACTACAGATAAATTTCTGTTGCATGTACCCACCAACCCAACTTCACAAGATGTTGGAACACACAGCAAGACTTTTTCTGAAGATTTAAAATTTCATATGGTAGGAAGTAGGCTTGTGCATTTTGACTGAACCTTGATCCATTTCTTCTGGTGGGATACCGGTAGACCCCCATAACTGTTTTCACGCACCTCTCAAAAATGGACATGCACCCAAATGGCCATTTTCAGACCATAGCCCCAAAATACAGCTAGATCTGGCCCATTGGTGACAATGGGGGGAGGGACACTTCCCAGGCTTCCCTTCCCCTTCATTTTTAGCATAAGGGTTAGGGTAGGTAGGTAACTGTAGGAAGTACTTTTCTGAGAATGAGGGTTTTCTTTGTATTTACAGGGAATAATAATAATGATAGTCATCATCATCATCATCATCATCATCATCATCATCATCATCTTTTAGAAGTATTTTCTGAAGGAGAGGTGGGGAGACAATGGATTCTGACCAAGTTTCTACACAGATTGAAACCCAACTAAGAGTTGTAGTTGTTATTTGTACTACTGGCAGGCAAGTGGCAACAATCAACCAATACTTTTATGATGATGATGATGATGATGATGATACATTTACTAGAAAATTCATAAGGCATAGATGAGCAGCACAGAGAGAGCTATAAAGAGATAACTAGTTTGCAAAGGAAGGTGGAAAGTAACTAAGTAGTTGTTTTCTGAGAATGAGGGTTTTCTTTTCTTTTTTTCTTCTTCTTCTTGATATTATTATCTTTTAGAAGTATTTTCTGAAGGAGAGGAGGGGAGGAAAAAAAGAAGCTAAAGGATTAATCAAGGCTCTCAAAGCCACCCAAATTTTTTTAAAGAAAAGCACACCACAAGAGCAAAGAGAAAGATGCTCTTTCTTTCTCCCAAGTCCCCAAGTGCACCAGCACCATCACCCCTCCCACCTATCCCACACATTCCCAATTTCCAGTCAATCCCACTAAATAAAATGAATCAAGAAAATAAAGGATTTCATAGAGAGACCAAGCCAAGCCAAAAAGCTGAATGGCAGCAAGGCAAGACAATTGGACTGAAGCATGAGTATGCAGCTGAGATCAATGGAGGTGGTTGCCCCATTGGCACAGCTTGCATAAGACACGCCATGGCATTCTCCAATTGGTCCGACAGGCAAAGCTCTCAGGGAAACCTCATGTGGCGGCAGCCTCTTTACACACCACATGCTCCCAAAAAGGGGAGAAGGAGCTGTGATCAGCTGTCATGTGGTTCCGTTACAGACAGGAAACATGATGGTTGGACCCTTGCACTACGGTCATCCGACCAAGACAAAGAAGCCAGATTGGCCAAAGGAAAGCAGCTAAAATGGATCCTCCCACAAGCCTTGTAGGAAGTATCTTTCATATATCCTGGCCTGTTGATTGTTGCTTTATAGGTCAACACTGGCACTTTATATTGAGCTCAGAAGGAAACTGCAAGCCAAGGCAGTTCTTGAAAGGTTATGTACAATATACTTTTGACACCAGCCTAGTTGCTAAATTTTGTACTAACATCAGTTTTGGAACACTTTTCAAGGATAGCCCCCAAAGAGTGCATTACAGTGGTGTAATACACAAATTCAGTTCATACCTGTGTATGCCACTAATAGCAATGCCAATGCAATGTCAGTACCAATTAGTGTACTCCTCAGTATCTTTCTGATATAAATCCCAATGGGCTAGGAGGAGGTTACTCCTCTGACATCAGCCACCCAAGTTCCACCAACTTCCAAATACGTTTCTCTTTTCTGTAGATTTATTGTGCTATGTCTTGAATGATTTTACTTCCCAGCTGGATCTGTCATTCTTAATTTTCCAACAATTCGGCCCATATTTTGAAAGTGCCACAAGGGCTTTTTAAATCTTTCTCTTAATTCTTCTTTCTTGATGCCCCACAACTTCTGTTTTATACTATCTAGTCTCCTTCTAAGATCCCCCAATCAAACCATATTCAGATCAACAACATATTTTCAACTAACCAAACTCTAGAGTAAAATATATTTTTCCTTGATTTGTTTGCAATGTGTTACTTTAGGCCTTAAAGCATTTCAATCAATATTGCCTTCTATCCTGAGACTTTAAAAAAATTCTGGACTTTTGAGTATTTGGCTGCCCCCACCCCTCCTGAGCAGTATCTTTCGTTGTGTTTTTGGAGGGAGAAATTACTGGTGGTTAGAACTGTTTAGTGACAATTCCTGAGAGAAAGTTATACTTTCCCAGATTAGATTTTATTTATTTTTAAAAGAAGTTCATGTGTACAGATACTTGCATATCAATATGTTAGCATGTGTGTAGCTTCGCTTAAAATATGTTTATTCTCATGCATGCATAAGAAAAAAAATGGCTGTGTAATTGCACATAATGGAAAGGATTGGAAATGTAGACCACTCTCTAATATCAGTACCAGGAGATTTCAGTAAGATAAAATGTGTGGCATGTTATGGTTATCTCACTATGATATGTATTAGTGTTAACAGAGTCACTGCAGGACAAATGTGGATCAGAAAAATCTGATGCCAAATAAATTCTTACTATAAGTGTAGACAAACCCTAAGACAAGTCATGGCATAGAAAAAGGATGAGTGAAAGGGATTGCACTGAACAAATAGATCAAGAAAGTGATAAATGACAGCTCCAATCAAAGTAGAAAAACATCCTTTTGGACTGCTATTCCCAGAATCCTGTCTGAAGGATTTTAGGAGTTGTAAAACAAAAAAAGTAACTATCTTATACTGTAGCTCCTACCTGGCTGTACAGTTCCCAGATATTGTGAAGAAAGGTGAAACGATCTATCCTGTGAAAAAGAAAATAGATTGTGGCCTGTCATCCTGGTAGGGAACAGTGGAATAAGCTTCCCTGCAAAGAAGAAAATAGATTTTGGCTCATCATTCTAAGAGCTACTCTTCTTTTTGGAGAACTGGAGAAAAAAGGCTAAAACTATTAAATTCCCCCAATGCTCTGAAGTCTGGCTTCTCATTTTCAGAGTTTCTGCAACATTGATTTGGATTGGTCTTTCATTCTTGCTAGAATATTACCAACAGCCGATATTGTACATCATAATAACCACAGATCAAAGAAAAGAAAATGTTAACTACTGGTAAATAAGATATTTTGTTTGCCTGGGGAGCTACATCTTTCCCCCCCAGGATAATTCAGACATCTGTTCAATGACTAAATGACAACCTTTGTACAGATGCTATAGCTAGCTATCATTTGCAGTCAAGGCCTTGACTAGCAAGCTACTCAAAATATCTTTATAGCTCAATTTTCTTTGAATCAGAGGACATAGGAAAAAGAGCAAGAAATATAGGTTGATAAAATATTTAACATTGTTCATCATATATATATAGGTAAAGGTAAAGGTTTTCCCCTGATGTTAAGTCCAGTCGTGACTGACTCTGGGGGTTGGTGCTCATCTCAATTTCTAAGCCGAAGAGCCGGTGTTGTCCGTAGACACCTCCAAGGTCATGTGGCCAGCATGACTGCATGGAGTGCCGTTACCTTCCCGTCGGAGCGGGAAACTAGCTGATATGCCAATAAGAAATGCAATAAAACTTCTGAGCATGTGTTGCCTTCTTTGTGGTCACTTCATAAAGCATCTATAAAAATTCAAATCTAGAGGGGAAAAGATGCAGCACCAGAATTCATGTGAAAAGCAGGAAGGGGTAGGAAGGAAAAGGTTGTATTAACCCAGTTTTTCTTTTTCCTTCAATAGAGGTTGAGTCAAGAATTCATTTTTGCGCACCCCATCTTGTTTGCAATATAAGTTAGTATGCCTTTTAAATGACGATTGTTGAGTGTAAATATTTCATTAACCACCTTGTAGCTGCTTTCTGTCACTTGCATTTCACTTTTGCATTTGAAGAGGTAGACACTAACCTGAAGAACCTGATGTTGAGTTGAAAGCAGGTTGATCGGAAAAAGGTGCAATTAAATTAATACAGAAGTCTTTCATACCGAACGAGAGCATACTAAAACAGTTATGTGTTATAGTCATGAATTGACTTAGATTCAAGTACTGCTGTTTAATGAGATTGTATGTCAGAATGAAATCCTCCATTGAGTTGCGTGCACGTAATTGCCATTCTTCCAAGATGCAAACACGCTGGTATATGTCTGAAGAGAAATAAATCTCTAGGACAATAGCTATCAAAGCCAGATAATGTTGTAATAAATATTGTACATACATACTGAAACTGATAGGTTGTACCACTAAAGAGGGAACATTTCTATTTAAATGAAAACAAAGAAAGCTATTATATAATATTGTTTTCAAATGTTAATGGGTGAAGGATTCAACATTCTGTATTGTTATTTCTTTTTACAAGGGCACTAGGTTTGAATTTCAATTGCAAATAAGCCCTGCTTCAGTAATCTATATAAGCAGAAATGTTAAGTAATGTTTCTACTTTTATTATTTCAGTAGCATTTTTAAAAAATCTCGAAGGTCACAATTCCAGTAAAGCTTTAAAAATTTCCCAGTAGGCATGTAGTCAGTTATGGGGTAGCAAAATCTCTCTGCGTTAAAGTAAATAAATACATTCAGTTCATAAAAAGAGAGCGAAAGAAAGAAGAATTTAAAAACACATTAGGTGTTTCTAATGGGCCTCTGCATTCACAATTACTGGATTGAGAAGAGACTATATTTTTTAAAATTCTTATCATAGAATCATAGAGTTAGAAGAGACCACATGGGCCATTTAGTCCAATCCCCTGCCATGCAGGAAAAGTACAATCAAAGGACGCCCAACAGATGGCCATCCAGCCTCTGTTTAAAAGACTCCAAGGAAGGAGCTTCCACCATACTCCGAGGCAGAGAGTTCCCCTGTTGAATAGCTTATATGATCAGAAAGTTCTTCCTAATATTCAGGTGGAATCTCCTTTCTTGTAATTTGAACCCATTGCTCCGAGTCCTGGTTTCCAGAGCAGCAGAAAACAAGCCTGCTCCTTCTTCCTTATGGCAACCTTTCAAATATTTATACATGACTATCATGTTTCCTCTCAACCTTCGCCAATAGTCAACACAGATTTATCAAAAACAAGTCATGCCAGACTAATCTGATCTCTTTTTTTATAGAGTTACAAGCTGGGTAGATGTCAAACCACACCTGGAATACTGTGTATAATTCTAGGCACTGCAATTTAAAGGAGATGTTGACAAGCTGGAATGTGTCCAGAGGAGGGCAACTAAAATTATAAAGTGTCTGGAGAACAAGTCCCATGAGGCTCCTTCTTTGGAGGCTTTAAAGCAGAGGCTGGATTGCCATCTTTCTGGGTTGCTTTGAATGTGATTTTCCTGCATCTTGACAGGGGGTTGGACTGGATGGCCCACGAAGTCTCTTCCAACTCTATGATTCTATAGATTCTAGGAGTGGATTAAAAAGCTGGGCATGTTTAGCCTGCAGAAGTGAAAGCTGAGACATGATGGCCATGTATAAATATGTGAGGGAAATTCATAGGGAAGAGGGAGCAAGCTTGTTTTCTGCTGTCCTAGATGGAGCAAGCTACAGGAAAGGAAATTCCACCTGAACATTAGGAAGAACTTTCTAACTGTGAGAGCTGTTCAGCAGTGGAATTATCTGCCACAGAGTGTGGTGGAGGCTCCTTCTTTCGAGGCTTTTAAGCAGAGGCTGGATGGCCATCTGTCGGGGGTGCTTAGAATGTGATTTTCCTGCTTCTTGGCAGGCGGTTGGACTGGATGGCCCACGAGGTCTCTTCCATCTGTATGGTTCTACAAGCTTTGTTCTTACTTGTTATTGGTATTGCTGTTTTGAATTTTGAAGGGAATTTGAATCTATGTCTTCCCAATACAATTACAGTACATAGTTCTATCCACTGTGGCTGTGTCAGGAAAGGAGAGCCAGCCCATACTTCATAAACATTACTGAAAGGACACTCACAGGTAGCCTAGAAAAAAACTTGCATAAACCTCATTATTTTTTCCTGGATTGCAGTTCATTTTTTCACCTTCACATATTTGGATTTATTAGATTAAACTAGTCTAGTGTGTGCTTGAATGCATACATTCAAAACTCAAATTTCCGTCTACTTGGTTCAAAGCCAGGTCATCCACTGAGATAATCTATGAAAGCAACCACTTGGAAGGACATGCATATTTCACAAGGTATTCTATATTCAACAACAACAAAAATCTTTAGAAAAATGATGTAAATGGAAGTATAATTTCTCCCTCTTGCAGATATTAATATAATACAGGATTAAGAAGAGATTTTCTTCCAGTAACTTCATTTATCTTTTTCAAATATTCAGAATTATTTGTTCCATCAACCACTTATTTATACATGACTCTGCTTTTATATTAGACAGCAAGGGTTTTTGTCACATTTAAAATTTTATCTCTTATTATTTGCATAGCTAATCCTGCTCATCACACCACTACTGTTAATGATAGTAAACTTGGGACATGGTGTTCCTAAAACACTTAGAGAGATTATCTTCTTAGTTCAAATGTAATAATTAGAGTATAGCTATTTTATGGTAGATTAGCAAGGAGAAAGGGCAAGTTCTTCCTGAATAAGAGACAATTGTGTAGAATAAGGGAACTTTGGGATTTGTCTACATGGGCCCAATAACCTGTACTCTCTGTGCATTGTATCCTGGCTAACACTATGATGTTCTGCCACTTATGGTGAACAACAGGGGGGTAAACAGGCTTAACACAGTTTAGCTTGCATTAAATTTTCCTGAAATTCTGGAACAACTCCCTTGCTTTTGGCATAGGGTGCACAGCAGGATTGGGTCTAACTGAGCTTGGTTCTCAGTCCACATAGATAACTGCTGCCATCCCCTTTTCTCTGTGTCATAAAACAGCTGCAGAGCTCTATATGAGCAATTGCTTCTGGTTGCATGGACAGCTCTGGTGATTTCAGCAAGGGATGCCCACTGTCCACAATGACCAAGAGCTCACACAGAGCTTTGAGGCTATATTGGCGTGACAATGGGGACACAGATGGTAAGGTGACAGTCCAGTAGGATTTATGCAGTCTTGGTCCAGATGAATTATATGGACCCTATCCCACCACTGCCACAGGTTTAGTATAAAATCACCTCCTGGGCCAAAGGAGATGAGGTCTTTATATATAAAAAAAAATCTCTTGCTTCATATGCAGTACCAAGATGATCTGTATTATGATGGAGAGCAATTGCTATTTCCTCCGTGATGAAAATAGCATGCAATAACCATGGAGGAAATACCAACTTCAGCTGATACCAGGACTGAGGGCACCCGGATGAAATATTCTTTTGTAGTACTTCTCCTTCTTTACTAATGGGCTTACTGGTGGGGCAGCAGGCAGCATCAATGCTGCCAGCAGAGCAAGGTGACTGCAGGTAATCTAGACCTTTTTTTTTTTTTTTTTTAGTTTTCCATAATAGCACTACATCTCACACAATATACCCTGTTTCCCCAAAAATAAGACATCCCCAGAAAATAAGACCTAGTAGAGGTTTTGCTGAATTGCTAAATATAAGGCCTCCCCCAAAAGTAAGACCTAGCAAAGTTTTTGTTTGGAAGCATGCCCGCCAAACAGAACACCAGAGCATGCAGGATCGGTAAATGTACATACTATAGATTGTTGTACATGGAAATAATGGTAGTAACAAGAAATTCTTGATAAGAGTCACAGTTTGTTTGGTTATGCTGGTTTGTGATGACAACTACTGTACAGTCTATAATAAATGTTCATTTTTTATTCTTCTTCATGGAAAAATAAGACATCCCCTGAAAATCAGACCTAGCGCATCTTTGGGAGCAAAAATTAATATAAGACACTGTATTATTTTCGGGGAAACACGGTATATGTGGATTTCATTTCATTTCAGTCCATTATTTATCAGAATTGCCCAGATTCTCAGACTTCTACATATATGGGACTAAATGATTAAAATAAAAATGGAATGCTGGATAAACTGGCCTAAGAGTGCTTAAAATTCTTGCCTGGACAAGAAACAATGTATTTTTGCAAACTCAATTATTTTTGTGTAGAAAATGTGTTTTCTGCAAAAAAGTGATGATGGTTTTGTGCAGAACAATAATATGCAGACTGATCCCCCATAGCAGTCAGTAAAGAGTGCATTCCAAAACAACACTGTGCTAAAACCTTTGCTGTTTCTAAATGCATGAAGGGCGGGAGAGGAATTATATCTATTCACACATGTGATGGTATAGCAAAAACTACATCCTTGCCAAGAATCATATATTCTTACAGGTATTTCTCTAGGTGGAAACTTAGGCTAACAAATTCAATCACAGTATTTCAGCAATTCCCTCAAGTAAACTATAGGCAACAAATATTAGTCCTTCACACTCTAACCAGATTTGATTCTTCATGTGCTCTCATATAGTGAGGTCTTCAAGCCTCTCCAATACCACCATAAGTAGGAAAACACATGGCAATTTCCCAGCTCACACTTCCTTTTTAGGTGAAAACAAAGAACCAAAAACATTTGATGGGTTAGCAATTTAAATCCTTCTTGCATGATTGGGTTCTTCACTTACATGACTACATGGATCTCACTGAATATCTATTTTACGTCAGGCTGTTAATCCTCTGCACTTATAGCAATGAATCAAGCATACAGTCATCATGTCTACCACCTTACAGAGCTGTTATTGAGCATAAAAAATAATGGCAGCTGCCAATATCACAGGACCAACACCAATTTGTCAAGAACTTCTTATACACAGCCCTGCAAAGAGTGAATTTTAGTAATCTGAACACAGCATCATTGCAAAATTTGCACATCTATTTTATGGCTCAACATCCCAAGTATTCAATGACAGCAATAAGGCAGAAACATTGTTATAAATTTTAGAAAAAGCTATGTGCACTTTAGAAACACTAAGAATGATATGTAAGTACTGATATATCTGATCCATGATGTGAGTTCCCCACATCTAGTTTATGAAAACCAATTGTCATAGGTGAAACTCTGTGCATTTCTCATCCTTATCTCATTTGTGCTCTTGCATTCATCTAATCTTTCCACTCATCTGACTATCTATTGAAAACTCCTTGAGGCAAAAGACATCATGATACCAACCTAACAATGCTGTGATATCCTTGTAAGTTAATGAAAACTGAAACAATAAATTAGCAATCATTTTACAAAGTATAAAAATCCAAGATGTTTTAGAAATAGAATCAATCCATCCATGTTTTGATTATTAGCTAGGGAGGTGACAAGTGTCTGTCTCAGCATGGCATTAGGTCGGGTTCACATTTATCAATAATTTATTTATTTCCACCTATACAACAATATAGTATGAAGGTTTCTGCATACTATCCTAAATACCTATGTGCTCATTTCTCTGATCTCCCCTTTGTGTTATATATCTGCTGGCATTTTTTTCATTCACATTGGCAAATGATAAGAAATAATCAAATTTATGTATCATCTAAAGCAGCATCATAGGGATGTCCCATTTTGATATCTAGTTGAACTTTAGCTTCATTTACACCAGGAATTAAATGTATATTTTTAAATATTTGAAAAATGGAGGAGTGTGTTTCTCCACTGTTGGTGAATTCTGAAGGGACAAATCTTGAAGTAAGGAATATCTTTGTAGCTCAGGATGTATTCCGGATGAAATTCACACACAATATGATAGAAAATAATATTTATGTTTAAAAAATGCTGTTTTCTCTAGGAAATGGTATTATGTACACATTTTGTACAGAATACCATTTTGAACTGTAAATAGTTTTAAAAAACTGCACTATGAGAAAAAGATTCCTAAATTATGTATTTCTTATTTCAAGAATTGCATTAGGAAAGAAATATAATGCTAAACCTTAGCAAAGCCTTCTCTGCATAAATCATGCTTCTACAGGGATGGGATACATCACGGCTTACATTAGAGATTGGAATCTTGAGCCATTCCACAAGCTGTTAGATTGGGATTTCCACCATCACTAGATAGCATGCCTAATGAGGAACAATGTTGGGAGGTGCAACCTGGAACTACTTGGAGGATTCCATGTTTACTTCCTTAACTTACATTATCATAGTAGCCAGCTAAGCATGGGCTGGTGAGATTGACCTATGTAGGTAAAGGTAAAGGTTTCCCCTGACGTTAAGTCCAGTCGTGACCGACTCTGGAGGTTGGTGCTCATCTCCATTTCTAAGGCGAAGAGCTGGTGTTGTCCACAGACACCTCCAAGGTCATGTGGCCGGCATGACTGCATGGAGCGCCGTTACCTTCCCGCCGGAGCGGTACCTATTGATCTACTCACATTTGCATGTTTTCAAACTGCTAGATTGGCAGGAGCTGGGGCTAACAGCGAGCGCTCATTCCGCTCCCAGGATTTGAACCTGGGACCTTTTGGTCCACAAGTTCAGCAGCTCAGCGCTTTAACACACTGTGCCACCAGGGGCCCCTTGTAAGATTGCCATAAAAGGGCAGGTTTGCCCCATTTAGAAATTCCATCAGAGATGGTTTGCCAATGCCAAGTCTACTTAATATATTTATTTTTTTAAGTAAGAGAAGCAAATGCTTGTTTCAGAAATTTGTCTCTTGTCATGCACACAGGGCAATACGCTTTATAAATATGGCATGAGTAGATCAAAACTGACCTTGAACTAAATTCTGCTACTGTAAAATTCCACTCCAATGCTGTACTATTGAAATAATGAAATCTTTTTACTGGATTTAACTGTGAAGGGTTTAGATTGACCACTTTCTATGTGTATGAGGAAAGCAAGAATATATGGGCATTTTTCGTAAGTGTTGCATCAGCACAGTGGTTAAAAGAAAGTATGTGTGTGGAGGGGGGGAACATCAATTGCCCCAACAGCTCATGATTTATGATGTGCATTAATAGGAGAGTTGTGGTTTTCATTGTTACTTAAATGCATTTCCAGAAATACAGAACCAACATATTGATTTGTGTGAGTGATTTTTTTTCACAAAGATTTCACTATTATAGACCCTTGGGCAAACCAGGGTGAGATTAAACATTACAATGTGTGTGCTGTGGAACAGAGACCCAATTAAACTGACCTCCCTACAGCTCTGTTACTAGCCTGTGGGCACACATGCATTCTATCCCTGCGAAGTACTGGCTTTTAAATAACTCACAACTCTAATGCGTCCCTTTTTCAATATGGGCACACATCAAATGTTCAGATGAGTGCTTCAAGCAAAATGCACCCGGAATCAAATTAAGGTTGATCACTTGCCCCATCCACAGAGCAGATGGGACTACAGAAAATCACTGTGTGCTGCTTTCTCCAGATGATCTACAATGCAATTGTAGGATTCATTGCTACATACTGTAGCTTCTGATTTGGATCCCACATCACTAAAGCTACAGGATAGGGTTTCAAGTATCAAAAATGAGAATTATTATGATTTGTAGAGGGCACTGCATTTACCAATATGGGATCAGCAGGTCAGAAGTAGAATACCTGATTCTGTATGTTTCTGTTGGTGCAGAAAGAGGAGAGAGCAAAGTATAATATACTGCAGATCACAGGTTCTACCTACACACATGCTAAATGAAGTGAGGGGGCAGTGAATGGACTCTGTGGTCTCCATCTGATGCGCAGACACTTGCCAAAGCACAACAGGAAGTGTGGAAAGAGGGGGGGGTGAGCTCTCTTCTCTCTCCTCCCCTCTCTGATCCATGCTCTTTGACAAGCATCAGCAATGGTGACAAGTAACAACAAGAAGCAATTTTGCACTCTAAGGTCTCTACTACAAAGAGGACAAGATGATAAGGGTGGCTTAGCAGCAGTGCTGAAATGGGTTCAGCATCATTGGACAGTTCTGGTTCCCTCCCACCCAAGGCTGGGCGAACAGAATTTTAGCACCCCTCCCCAGCCAGCCCGACCCCCTCCACCACCTCCTCCTCCTCCTCCTCCTCCTCCTCCTCCTCCTCCTCCTCCTCCTATCGAGCCCAGTGCGGACAATGGCAAAGTAGGGACGCCATGGCGCAAGGATCAGGGCCACCGTAGGTTCTAAGGGCCTGGTGCTACCCTCTCCCAGCTGGCCCCACCCCCTCCTCCTTGTGCTGTGGTGTCCCTACCTTGCCATTGTCTGCACCGGACTCCATAGGAGGAGGAGGGGGGCGCACCGCCGCCTCCTCCTCCCAGACTCGCTGCAGGAGGCAGGCAGGCGAGGAGGCAGGCTCGCCCCGAGGGAGAACAAGAGAGACCTTCATGGTACAGACAATGGCAAGGTAGGGATGCCATGGCGCAAGAAGGAGGGGGCGGGGGCCACCATAGGGCCTAGGGGCCTGGCGCTGCCCACTCACAGCCGGCTCTGCCACCTCCTCCTCATGCTGGCAGCATCCCTACTTTGCCATTGTCTGCGCTGGTGAAGGTCTCTCTTGTTGTCACTCAGGGTGCGCCTCCCTCCTCCTCACCTGCCTGCCTCTGGCAGCAAGTCTGGGAGGAGGAGGTGGAGATGCGCGCGCATGCATGCACGTATGCACGCACGCGGGAGGGCATGCCCCCTCCCAGCGGGGAGGGGGAAAAAAGAAAAAAAAGACAAGAAGCTGCTCAACTTGGGGGTGCCTCAAGAGGCACCTCAATTGTGCCCCCCAGAGCATGGCGCCTTCGGAAACCGCCTAGTTGGCCTAACGGGTGAACCGCCCTTGCTTCCACCACAAGTGTGGCATAAAATCTCACCATGCGGATATCCTCCCACAGCTACAGCAGTTTGGATACTGACTATGCACACTCCCTGATCTAGAGCACTCCACTATGAATCAGCCCTGAGGTAAATGGCCCATTTAAATGCACCCATAGAAGTGCTAACAAAATACTTTGACCTCTGAAAAGATAACTTCTACTACTTCCATTTAAAAGATGTGCAGTGATTCTATACTACCCATGTGAAAAAAGAAGGAGCCAGAAGAAACAAATGAGAAGTTACAAGTATAGAACAATGTTGCCCAAAGGAATGCCTATAAACTTCCATAAATGAAGCTGTGCAGTTTCATAGCAAAAACCTCACCTGGAAAAGTTGGTGGAACATTTTGAATTAGAACTCTTACTCAGCAGCAATGAACCTTTTTATGTTTATAGAATATTTTCTTTTAAAGGTTCTATTGGCAGTAGTGCTGATGTCATTCTGGCACCAAGTAGAAATGTAGCCTTTTGCTTGAGCCTTTGGGGCCAGTTGATTTAATTTAAACTGTTTGTTTTAACTTGTCAGATGTTTTAAGTCCAGCTGAATGACTCTGACTGCTTGAAATTGTTTTAAACAGTTACAGTTGACTTTATTGTTTAAGATACTTGGCTGTAGAGAGAAATATAAATCGGCAGACAGACACACAAAGAAATGGTATAATTACAGTGAGCAGATCTATCAGCTTTATTCATGCCAGTATTTTATTTTGTTGTAAATTCTGATTGTTGAACTAAAATGTATTCCATATCCATCCCTAAATGCAATACAATCAGAATGAGGATAAGTGCCTAACTAGTTTTTCATGTAGAAAAATATAGTCTATGACTCTTCTTTGAGACCCTAGTTGTAGATTTGACTCCTCAGTCTGAATAAGAGTTATTTTTTAAAAAAGTAAGCTGTGGCCAGAAAGTGCTTAGGACTCTTCCCTGCCACCCCAGTCTTCTGGGATAAGGTATCTGCCATGCCCTCTGTACTTTCTTGGATGGAATGTTTCCTGTTGGACTAAGAATGGGAATAAAACAAACACACAAACCACAGAAGTTAATTCGGCAGACAAGATGTGCACACATAGCAATCAGCTGGGTTTTTTTAGAAAGTACTTCAAAGTTAAAATTTGAATCTAGGTGTTGAAGGAAAAGCCTGTTTATGAATGCAGTGTAGAAGAACTGTTACAAAATCAGATATTCAGCATGGTTACTCTGCTGTAAGGGAGCCCCCGGTGGTGCAGCATGTTAAAGTGCTGAGCTGCTGAACTTGTGGACCAAAAGGTCACAGATTCGAATCCAGGAGGAAATGTGAGTGCCGGCTGTTAGCTCCAGCTTCTGCCAACCTAGCTGTTTGAAAACATGCAAATGTGAGTAGATCAATAGGTACTGCTTCAGCGGGAAGGTAATGGTGCTCCACGCAGTCATGCCAGCCACATGACCATGGAGGTGTCTATGGACAACGCTGGCTCTTCAGCTTAGAAATGGAGATGAGCACCAACCCCCAGAGTCAGACACGACTGGACTTAATGTCAAGGTAAAATCTTTACCTTTACCTACCTTACTTTGCTATAAAGCAAAGCTCAACAAATGGAGCTATGGCTCCATTTGCCTCCTAAGTCAAAAATGTATGAGAGGCTCCTTCGAAGTATCACTCCAGCACACTGTTGCCTCTCACTTGAACATTTGCTTGTTGGTTTTGATTCTGATGGTACTGCCACCTCTTCCTTGCTGCCCCCTTCTCTCATTTTTTTTCTTTGCTTCTTCATTTTCAATGCTGCTCACTCCACACTATCTCCTACACAATCTTTGCTTGTTGTTCTACACTAACCACTGCCTGCTTCTTTCATTCCTGCTCCCATGAAATTTCCGCATGTGTGTGAGGACAGGGAATAAATACTACCCCTCCCCCACACACACACCTAATTTGAAGCCAAATGTGGATTCAAATATCAATTTAAAACGATTTCACTGGCTTCCATTTCCCATTGGACCATGCAAAGCTGTGGAGGTCCCTGAGGAGGAACCAGTGATCTGTCATACCAGAAAGGCTGCCTGGGCTTTGCTGTCCACCCCAATGTGCAACCTTAGCCACATGGTGAATCATGCAGCCCTTACAATAAGAAAATGTTTGCATGTTTTGATGAAAAATCAAACAAATCAGAAACTTTAATTGTCTTCCACCTGTTTGATTTCTCATTAAAATATGCAAAACAAGTAGCTCATCTATGCTAGGATGTCTATTCTTCTACTCAATTATTCTTTGTTATTTCTAGTTAAGATAACAATTAATGTTTGTAATTTTTTATTTTCATTCCTTCTTATCTCACTACATCTTCCCACACCAAACACATATATAAATATTTGCCAACTGAAGCAATTCGCTTTACATCCAAATGAAGCAGACTGTAGTCCAAAAAAGACTATGCCAAATAAAACTAGTTAAGAGTGGATGCCAGATCGCAATGGTCTTGCTGAAAAAGACTCAACATAGTAACTCATTTGAAAACTTCAAAATATATCCCTTGGCATAAGAGAAGAAATGTTTCAAACTAAGAGTCAATCTGATGTGAGTGTGTTCCTCAGCCTCTCATTGAACATTGAAAAAACCAAAATGCTCTTCCAGCAGGCAATAGCCAATCCCTTCACAATGGCAGAAATACAGCTTAATGGTGTAACATTAGAAATTTTCTGCTACCTTGGCAGCCACCTCTCTACAAAAGTCAACATTGACACTGAAATACAACACCGCCTGAGCTCTGCAAGTGCAGCATTCGTCCAAATGAAGCAGAGAGTGTTTGAGGATTGGGACATCCGTAGGGATACCAAGGTGCTTGTTTATAAAGCTTTTGTCCTCTCAACCCTGTTATATGCCTGCAAAATGTGGACTGTCTACCGACATCACACTCAACTCTTGGAAAGATTCCATTAGCGTTGCCTTTGAAAAATCCTGCAAATCTCTGAGAAGTCAGGTGGACAAATGTCAGCACGCTGGAAGAAGCAAAGACCACCAGCATTGAAGTGATGCTCCTACGCCATCAAATCCACTGGACTGGCCATGTTGTCTGAATGCCTGATCACTTTCTGCCAAATCAGTTACTGTACTCCCAACTCAGGAACAGAAAATGGAGTGTTGGTGGACAGGAAAAGAGATCTGAAGATGGTCTTAAAGCTAATCTCAAAAACTATGGCATAGACACTGAGAACTGGGAAGCCTTGGCCCTTGAGCACTCTAGGTCAGCTGTGACCAGCAGTGTAGTGAAATTCGAAGAGGCACGAATGGAGGGCAAAAGGGAGAAACATGCCAAGAGGAAGGCACATCAAGCCAACCCTCACCAGGATCGCCTTCCACCTGGAAACAGATCCCCTCACTGCGGAAGAACATGCGGGTCAAAAATAAGACCCCACAGCCATCTATGTACCCACCACCAAGAAACTACACTTGGAGGGCCATCATACTTGGACATTGGACAACAAGGGATCGTCTAAGTAAGTAGTAAGTTCCTGCCCATTAAACCATGTTTATATTTATCCCCAACATGCCTCTTTTCTACATCCTTAAACTTTGTAACTCTTGTTCCCCTGAAGACATTTTTTAACCATTGTACAGTAGGCTTGCTCAAATAATTCGATTTCCCAGTTACCCGTTATTAATTCGTTATTTTCGTTTGTTTTGAAGCAATATACGGCCTTGATTGTCCACACGTCTGGATATCGCGGTTTCGAATCGCGAGAGGCCGTTTTTTCTTATTTAGTCGTTTTTTTCGTTAGCTTTTGCAAATCACCCAAACTCCCACCATTCAGGCCTTTTCCTTTTGCCCCTCAGCAAAAGGGGCGTCACGGGCTCAGCCAATGGGAGGGGGCGAGGGGGAAGGAGGCCGAGGAGGAGGAGGAAGACGGAGGGGGGAAATGGCCGCCGCCACCGCCGCCTCGCCTCAGCTCAGGCCTGGTGTCTCTCTGTGAGGCGGGAAGGCGGCGGATGGAGCCGGGAATGGAGAGACCGAGAGAGACAGAGAGGGGCCCAGCGGTGAGGTTTTGACGTCTGTGCGAAGCTAGGCAAGTGGGTGGAAGGTCCAGGGTGGGAGAAAGAACTCTTGTCTGTGGGAGGCAAGTGTGAATGTTGCAATTGGTCACCTTGATTAGCATTGAATAGCCTTGCAGCTTCAAAGCCTGGCTGCTTCCTACCTGGGGGAATCCTTTGTTGGGAGGTATAAGCTGGCCCTGATTGTTTCCTGTCTGGAATTCCCATTTACTGGGTGTTGTTCTTTTACTGTCCTGATTTTAGCTTTTCTGTAGCTAAAAATGCATATAAAATTGATTCTATAGGGAGGATAAATGATTGGATTTCAACTCCTACAGCTTGGCTTTCTCTGCCAATAATGGTACCATACCAACGAAACCTCCCAAGATTCTGTAGCAGTGAGCCATCTTGGATATTGTAAGGGATTTATTATTATTATTATTATTATTATTATTATTATTATTATTATTATTAGACCTTGCTCCCAGGAAGGTGCCTTCGCTGTGGCTCCCAACTTATCTATCTATCTACCTTTCCACATATTCTCCACATTGTGTGTATGTGTATGTATATTATATATACATGAGCCCCGATGGCGAAGTGTGTTAAAGCACTGAGCTGCTGAACTTGCAGACCGAAAGGTCCCAGGTTCAAATCCCGAGAGCAGAGTGAGTGCCCGCTGTTAGCTCCAGCTTCTGCCAACCTAGCAGCTTGAAAACATGCCAATGTGAGTAGATCAATAGGTACCGCTCTGGCGGGAAGGTAATGGCACTCCATGTAGTCATGCCGGCCACATGACCTTGGAGGTGTCTATGGACAACACTGGCTCTTGGGCTTAGAAATGGAGATGAGCACCAACCCCCAGAGTCAGACATGACTGAACTTAACGTCAAGGGATACCTTTACCTTTACCTATATACACACACACACAAACACACACACACATATGCAGGGACTATATATATATATATATATACACAGTATATATCACACACACACCAATTTAACAAAGTTTCAGCCACAAAAACAAAGTTTCTGAAGTAGAACAATTACTTTCACAGTAAAGACAACCCAATTTAACAGGAAATAAGACTTTCAAACCAGGAACAGATTTCTGCAATTATTAAAAAATGGTTTATTATAAAAGCTATGAAAATTCGCCAAAAATCAGAGGATAAGGGAAACGTTCCAAATTTTGGTGAGCTATCAGTGTTAAATGTGTTCTACCACTGTACCAAGTTGGAAGAAGATCACTCACAAAATGAGGGTGGGAGAGTCCTGTAAAGTCCTCTCCCTCTGTGCTGTTTTTGGGAATTGCGCATGCACGTCCGCCATTAACGAATTAATTTTGAAGATAACGAATTTTCGTTAATTTCGAATTTTTTTGGGGGCAAAATTCGGAAATACCTTCAGAAACGAAACGCTGCCCCCCTCTAGTTTTGAAACGAGTTTAGAATCAAATTTTTCGTGGATCGATCAAGCCTATTGTTCAGGTAAATAGTGTTAATCTCTTATCTCCATTGACCTAGTAGAATGTATGTGTGAATAAACAGTTTAAGTGCCCATATCATATTCCCAACTAACAAATAAAAGTGGACTCAGCCCATCAAAAAAGACCCCATATTTTCTTTATTATTATATGGATCAATTTCACAAAATTCTGAAGATTCACACCAAGCATCTCTATTCTAATATGCTTCAGTGTATTTCTTCTCTTGCTTTCCCCTAGCTTCTCCATTCCTCAGAGTAGCATCACAAGATGGCCATTTCAGAAGGCAGACCACAGGAGGAATGAAAATCCCTGCTGCTCTGGCTTTGTCCCCTTCTCATGTCCCACCCTATTCTTCTTCTTCTCTATCCTAATTCCATGGCTCTGAAATATTTATAAGCTGCCCTTCTCACCCCGAAAGAGACTCACAGCAGCTTACAGAATGCACATATCACAAACATTCAATGCATATTATATAATTAACAAGGTCAGACAACACAAACAGAGGTAAAGGCAGTTTTCCCATCTTATTTCAGGCATCTTGGAGGCTGTGCCAAACTTCGGCCATAGGGGGTGCTGTCACTCCATCTTCGATACCAAGGAGCTTTCCTCCAATCAATGTCCTTAAGGGTACCTTATAAAATCATTTACAATGTGTGCGCGTGTGTGTGTGTGTGTGTGTGTGCCTGCCTGTGCAAAGTTATATAATGAATATTATGGAGAAAGTATGGGAGAAAAGCCATAATACATTCATTATTTGTTGAAGGAAAAAAGGTGGCTAAATGTCTCATTTGGTTCTTCTTTTAAACAGTAAACATATGTGATTTGATTAGTAGCCTTCATCAGTGGCCAGTGTAAATCTTATATTGCCCACTTGTTTCTCTAGACGAAAGTCTGAAGTGTTGGTAAAAAAAAAATCATAGTAATATGTTATTTATGTCCCATGGACCCTTGGGCCGTGAACCTGACTCCATTGTGGACAACAGTGATGAGGAAACAGGTTTAGTGCCAATTCAGCAAGACTGCCCCGTTCCAGATGTTCCCTATTGACAATTCTAGTTCAGTGCTCATTAAAAAGGGCCTTGAGATGGAGTCTTCTCTTCCCAGTTCCCCTCCCTTTGATAGAAGAATGTTTGTGGAAACTAACAGACAGGAGAAAGCTGGAAGGAGAAGAAGCGCGCGATTAGCAGCAAGGGAATCTGCTGATTAACCTATTTTCCCCTGAGAATTCTAAGGGAGGATTGCATCTGGTCAAGATGTTGTTCTAGCTCTTTTCCCTTGGGAAAAGAGCAGTTGAGACACCTGTTCTGAGGGAAGATTCGAAGTTCTTAAAAGTTCTGTGCGCTGGCTAGCCAGTGCAGAGTCAACGTGTCAGTTTGGAGGATTAACTTCACTTCCAGCCAAGTGTGGACTGCGTTTAAGTCCGCTACCTTCCAGCCTTGCCGTGCCTTGCCTAGCCGTGTTCCTTGTCTTGTTTGCCGTGATTTCCAGCCTTGCCTTGTCGTGCCGCGTATCCAGCCTTGTCTTCAATTCCTTGCCTTGGACTTGCTTTTGAACTCTAGAAAAAGACTTGGACATTTTCCCCACTCAAACTGCTTGGAAGTTTGAGTGCATTTTGGTTTTTGGATTGCAAACTTTAAACTCTAATATTAGACATTGGACAATATATCATTGGACTATATTTGACCTTTCCTGAAAGGTCTATTGATTAACTTTATCTTCTGCTTGTTTTTATTTCATTCCTTCATTTCCTTAATAAAGATATTATATTGTTTATTGGCTTCGGTATATTGGTTTCCAGTGCTCTCGCAGCCAGGGGTGTCACACCTATGGGCTTTGTATAATACTGCTATTGATAGCATGGACTATGCAGTGTTAATCTGAATAGTTGATTATTATAGTGATTTATTATATTTGTTATATATGCACATGCATACACATTCTAAACTCATATTCTAACTCTTTCACAGAGTACTCTCCATTGCTTCTGATGTTCACACTACTCACTCGCCCATCTTTCCTATTCCCTACCTTCACTCAGCTTGTACTGTACTAATCTAGTACATCCTTCACTTATTTCTTGCTCTCCAATACTCTCCTGCCTTTTTTCATCTTGTGCTGTCATTTGGCACTCCCATCTGCTTCTTGCAGGTTGCTTGCCCTCTCGTTTCTCCTACCCCCACCTCAAACCCTCACAGTGTTCTCTCATTTGTTTCTTTTCCTCCACTGTTCTCTTTTCTTTTCATGACTTACACATTGGTGTTAGTTATGGAAAGTCCACCACTCACAACACTTTCTCCTATTCTTGTTCTTACCTCACGTCATACCCTACCAATGCACTTCTTGCTTCTTTCTTGCACTCTATTGCTCTCCCACTCCCCCTTGCCTCTCCTTGTTTCCTTCCAGCGCATTCTTAATTCGCTTCATGTACTATTTTACATGAAACACTTGTTCTCTCATTCCTTCTGCTCCAACCTCACAGCCTCAATTGCTCCCCACCCCACCCTCTCATACTGTTCTTTCTTACTTCCTGCAATTCCTTGGTACACTTCCTTCTTGCACATGACTGTCTCTATATGCTGGCCCATATCTTGGTTTTTACAAAGGTGAGAGACTTACTTTAAAAAGTATGAAGGCTTGATCAAACAGACACTAGGAGGCATGCCAAAAAAAACTGGTTATCCTGGTACTATAGCAACCCAAAATATGCTAGCATGAGTTCTTAGATATACAATATGGTTTAACTTTTTTAAAAAGATTGAACAAGACTTGGGAACTTTGAAAGTGTGTAGGGAGATCCAAATGTTTTGCTGAAAACTAACAGCTACTGAAAGTAACCCAACGTAAACCCCAGCATTTGAAACTACTGACTTAGATTCAGTAGAAATTTCAGAGGAGAGATAGAAGTCTTTGATTTCTTTCTCTGTTTCTTTAAAAAGAGCGGTTGAGAAAAATATTGATTTCACCTTGAAGATGTCCTGATCTTGAGGCTGGCAGGTACTATTGTAGGAATAAGACCAATTTCTTAGACCTGTGCTATAGAATATGCATTCCTTCAATTGTTATTGCAAGTTCATTTTCTTATTTTCTGACTCATCTTAGGAAAAATCAGAATCCTTCCAAACATTCTGAGAGGGTAGCTACAGGAAGAAGCAAATGAGGACATTGCCTCTCCCAAATAATAGTTCTGCCCTTGAATGCAAAATTTCCTTCAGTCATCAAAATTTAGGCATTGCAGTAACTTTAAACTTCACTCAAGCATTTGGTAATGCAGTTCAGCCATCCCAAAAAAAAGAAGACACAGTTATCCAGGGAAAGGAAACACCATGTCCCACCCTGTCCAATGTTAGAAAATGTGGTGACTGATAGGAATTTTAATTACTGGATATAATTTTTATCAAGGAGACAATGTGCACATTTTGCATTTCACCTTTGAAGCTGCACCCTTGACTTCTCACAATAGATCCAATACATGCCTCATTTTCAGATTACTTAGGATGTATGCAAAATGCATTTCCAGTGGTTTCCAGTTCACTACTCAATACATTTCTGATTATGATTTGATTATGAACCTACTTGCAAAGTGCTGGTCTGTTGTGCCTGAATAAAGCACTTTGTGGCATTTGAACAGTTAATATTTTTAATAAGATAGGTGTTTGTGGATATATGTCAAAGTAGGGGTTATTTGTGTTTTGTTTCATTTCTGTCTGGTATTTCCATCTTTAGAAATTTACCTATTTTTTAAAAAAGAAGGTAAAACAAATAAAAAGCAAGTTGAAAGCAAATTATTTCTGCAATAATTCAACACTTCTTTTAGCACATTTTCTTTGGAAGGAAGACAAATAACATAAACGTGTTGGTCCACCACACTAGGAGCTGCACTTTTTTCAGGATCCTGTGGTTGTGGTGAGAGAAGGCAGACAAAATCTGGCTATAACGTGTCTTTTTTCATGGCTGTTGCACTGGTGGTGTTTTTCTTCTTGCAGTGAGGTTGCCAGATGTCTCTTTTTATAAAAGATGTTTTTTATTTGAGAGTGGTAAACTATCATTTACACTGAACAATATGGTGTGTTATGGATGTCAACCCATCATAAAGATAGAAATATATCTATTGTGTAGGTTATGAATGTGGGTTATATGGTAATTTTACAAGGAAATCCATGACTAGATTAACTGAGATCAATGCTTTCATTTGGTATTTCAGGAGGACACAAACCTGTTAATAGCTACTTCGTAATTGTCAGCTGTTCGGCATGAATTTGGCTGTCCCTTATCTGAAAGGGACAGCCTTTCAGGTATTTGAAAATCCAGCAAAACTATCTTGACATAGGGCTTTATCACACCAGCCTACTGAATTGCTGCAATCATGCTGGTTAAGAAA
Organism: Anolis carolinensis; assembly: GCF_035594765.1. Taxonomy (NCBI): domain Eukaryota; kingdom Metazoa; phylum Chordata; class Lepidosauria; order Squamata; family Anolidae; genus Anolis; species Anolis carolinensis. The sequence continues at coordinate 148,994,371 of NC_085843.1, forward strand.
ACAGAAACATCGTAGAAAAGTCATGTTCATTACATAACATTTCCACAGTAGCTCTATGGTGGTGGTTTGTTGATCTATGATCTCATGTTATTTTTTTCTATGCCACCTCCATAATGTGGTCTTCCCACAATAAATATTGCACAATGTGTTTGGCAGTTTACATACTTTTTATTGCAGTTTATAAATGTGCTGTGTTTAATTTTTATTACAGTCTTACTATTAGAATAATATGGGAAGATGTAAAATAACTGAAAATAAATAGTTAGAGGAAGGGAAAAAACTGGAAATAGTGAGGTGGGAGAAGAACAGAAGAAGAGGAGAATCATACCTACCAATGATATGTGACTACCAGTATACTGGACAGAAGTGGAAGTAATTGAAAGTTGGTGCTATAAGGAGACATTGACTGGTTTTACTTGGCAATAAAAAGGAGCTACATTCAAGGAGAGAGGGTAAATTGACAACAGGGTAACACAATGTTTTGCGATAGATAAAAGCCACTGTTGAGGTTATCCTCCTGCAATTTTGGTTTGCAAGCTTTATGCGATAATATCCATAGTTCATAGAGGTATTCTGGTAAAAATATTAAGATGTGTACATGTAAACACACACACAAAGACATGTACAATGCAGAACTGATTCAGAATAGAACTTATCGAATTACACAAAGCAGGGATGTTGATATAGCCAGTGTGTACATGAGAAAAGTCAGACAAATCCCCTGCCTCTTCTTCAGTGAAAGATTCAATACTAAATTTAATCTGAAGAAGTTACCCCCTACAGATGTTGCCTTCTCTTATAAAAGGAAGAAGAAAACCAGATATGAGACTCTTAGACAAGCCTAAAGCGATGAAATATTGATCTCTGAAGGTTCAACCACAGAGCTGTCCAATCACTGGCTAATATGATTGAACTGAAATTGAATTTTCTCTCAGATTGAAGCAGAATGGCATCTCTACCTACACAGAGTATTCTGAATTAAACTCCAGGTGACTTAATATAACAACCCTTTTGTTTTTCCATAGCTGCTCTGTGAACAACTAAAATGTGAGAATCCTTACAACATTTTGCAAAAAAAAAAAAAAAACACCCCAAAATTAAACAAATAAAAATACCAGATATTTGGACATCTATAGCTCAGGCTGTTTCATTACACTTTACTGAGCCAAGTAAATAGAACTCAATAGATAGCACTAAATTCAAATAGTGTCAATTTCTACAGACAAAGAAGAAAGTTAATTTCTACTCCACCATTGTTTAGCACTCATAAATTAGGGGGGTTGCTGAATTTGGCTAGATTCTATCAGTAAGTGTGGGTCCATCTAACCCAGTTTGATCAGTGTCCCCTGGAATAGCATAGATACTTTTATCAGCAACATCCACTTTGCTATGAAAGACTTTGCATGCTGGTTCCTGCCTGTCCTAAATCAGATCTATATTGACCTATAATCTGGGGATAATCAAGCATGTCTAATACTAGATCAATCCTGCTTATGGGCCACACAGGAATCCCTGAAGCCATTTCGTACAATAAAGATAATTGGGGACTGTTCCATTTCAGAACCAGCTCAACTGTTGCAAGGTGCCCAGAATTTCCCCTCAACTTTGATTAACATGAGAGAGATCACATTAAGATTGGTCTGCCATGGAGCTAATCTAACTTTTCATGAAACTAAGTGGTCAGTGCAAATGGGGCCCTACAACAGGAACAGGAATTGTGCAGTGCCATAGATGTTGCTGAACTGCAAATTCCAGCAGCCATAGCCAACATAACTTCTGGGAACTGTAATTCAGCAATATCTGTATACCTCTCTCATTATTCCCATCCCTGTGTTAGAGGTACATGCAGAGACGGTTCACCCATAAGGCAATCTAGGCATTTGCCTGGAGCGCCAACACTTGGGGGGCGCACTTGAGGCGCCTCCAAGTGCCCTAAAGCCAACTTTTTGTTGGCGTGCGCTGCCGCTTCCGGCGGGAGGCTGTGGCTACTCCCCGTAGCCAAAAGCATAGCACCGGCTCTCTGCTCGCAGGGGAAAGAGGATTCTTCCTCCTCCTCTTCCCCTTTCTTGGGGAAAGTGCGGGCAGTGAAAGGAAAAGCGGTGCGTTAGGGAAGGCAGGCAGGAAGAAGGGCAAGCGGCTGTTCCTCCCTCCCTCTCTCTCTCTCTGTAGGTCTCTCCCTCTCTCTATCCATGAGGGAAGAAGTGGTGCCGCCATTCCTTCCCTTTCCTGCCTTGTCTTCCTCCCCACCTCCATGCCCACCTTTCCTGCCATCAAAACGGAGAGTAAGGGGGATTGCATTCCTCTTCGAATGGCTGCTGTTCGCCGGGGGGGGGGGGCTTTCTCTTTATGCTGGTCTCCTTTCCTTCATCTAAAAAACCCCCTCTCTTCCTTCTCTTGTGCGCCTTGATATCTTGGGTTATATGGCACACAGTCATATAACCCAGAATATCAAGGCAGATAATCACATTATCTGCTTTGAACTGGATTATATAGAAGTGTGCACTCAGAAAACCCAGTTCAAAGCCATGAGGAAAGTCTCCTCCAAGGGAGGAGAGAGAAAAAGATATCCAACCTGCTGGGGAGAGGGCTTTTCCGTCCCTTTCAAAGTTCATAGGCATTGTGTTTCCTCAAGCTTGCCTTTCCTCCTTTCCTCCCCTGCAGTTCTGGCTCTTTCTCTTGTTTTCCTTGAAAGAAAAATGGAGGGTTCCATCTTCTTGCAAAAGCAGAAAGGGAGGAAGGGGTCCGTGAGTGCAGGATCTGGGGGCGGGTGGCTGACGTGCTTCCAGGGCTCCAATCTACAGCTCCCATCATGCACAGCGCTCTCCTGGTGCTCTACTTCCTCTTCATAGCTTTACACCCGCTGGAGAAGGAGAGGGTTGCATGGTGCCATTCACACGCAAAGGAGTGAGTCAGTCGCATTTCAGATTTCCAGGGATGTAATACAAAACTATGGAGAGAAGTTCTAGTTCCTTCCTTCTTTCCTTTATCCCTCCCTCCCTCTCTCCCTTCCATCTTTCTTGATTCCTTCGCCCTTTTCCCCTTTCCCTCTTCATTCCAGCCTTTCTTTCCCCTTTTCGTTTTCTAGTCAACTCCTTTCTTTCTCCTCGCTCTCTTCTTCCCTTCCTTTCCTCCTCTTCCCAACTCTTAACTCCTTTGTGTTGTTCAAGGCTTCCAGGGCCAGAATCACTGGCTCGCTGTTACTTTTCCAGACTCTATGGCCATGTTCCAGAAGCATACTCTCCTGACATTTTGCTTGTACCTATACCTATAGCAGGCATCCTCAGAGGTTGTGAGGTATGTTGGAAACTAAACAAGTGGGGTTTATGTATCTGTGGAATTTCAACAGAAAGGAAGAAACCATGAAAATGAACAATATCTAAGTATTAAAAAAATCTAAAATCGGGACAGTAAAAAAAGAACAACACTCAGAAGACAAGAAACAATCAGGGCCAGCTAACACCTCCCAAGAAAGGATTTCCCCAAGCAGGAAGCAGCCAGGCTTTGAAGCTGCAAGGCTGTTAAATGCTAATCAAGGAGGCCAATTGCAACACTCACACTTGCCTCCAACAGACAAGAGTTCTTTCTCCCACCCTGGACTTTCCACAGATATATAAACCCCACTAGCCTAGTTTCCAACAGACCTCACAACCTCTGAGATGTGGGCAAAACGTCAGGAGAGAATGCTTCTGGAACATGGCCATACAGCCCGGAAAACGCACAGCCACCCAGTGATTCTGGCCATGAAAACCTTCGAGCGATGTTTCCATAGCATTGATACACATTGGTACATTTAAAAACAGAAAGCTGTGATATATTCATAACATGAATAGAATTATTAGGATATACAGTAGACTCTTGCTTATCCAACGTAAGCAGGCCGGCAGAACATTGGATAAGCGAATATGTTGGCTAATAAGGAGAGATTAAGGAAAAGCCTATTAAACATCAAATTAGGTTATGATTTTACAAATTAAGCACCAAAAACATCATGTTATACAACAAATTTTACAGAAAAAGTAGTTCAATACACAGTAATGCTATTTAGTAATTACTGTATTTATTTAGCACCAAAATATCATGATGTATTGAAAACATTGATTACAAAAATGCATTGGATAATCCAGAACATTGGATAAGCTAGTGTTGGATAAGTGAGACTCTACTGTATTACCATTTGGATATTATTATTACTAAGATATTTTTTATTTTCTGGATATTATTATTCTTATTTGGATACTATTATTATATTTTCAATATTAGTTTCTCTTCTTAAAAAGGAGACTTAAAGGAGGTTCCTTCTTTGGGGGCTTTTAAGCAGTGGCTAGATGGCCATCTGTCAGGGGTGCTTTGAATGCAATTTTCCTGCTTCTTGGCAGAAAGGAGTTGGACTGGATGGCCAACACTGTGATTCTTGAAATGCTTCAAAGCAGACATTAAGCATTAAAATAGCAACCAATTTAGAAAATGCAGATAAAAACTGGAAGATGTGCTATATTGGTAATATTTATCATTATTTGGATATTATTATTATTTGGATGTTCTTATTTAATTATTATTGGGAAATTATTATCAGTAGAAAGTCATTAGTATTATTGTTAGGATATTATTATGATATTGTATTTTATTTTTGATATTATTATATTTATTTTGGAGCCAACAGTGGCACTGTGGGTTAAACCACTGAGCTGCCGAACTTGCTGACCAAAAGGTTGGTGGTTCGAATCCAGGGAGCAGGGTGAGCTCCCATTGTTAGACCCAGCTTCTGCCAACCTAGCAGTTTGAATACATGCAAATGTGAGTAGATCAATAGGTACCACTCTGGCAGGAAGGTAATGGTGATCCATGCAGTCATGCCTAGGGCCACATGACCTTGGAAGTGTCCATGGACAATGCCGGTTCTTAGAAATGGAGATGAGCACCAACCCCCAGACGAGACTTAATATCAGGGTAAAACCTTTATCTTTTACTTATTTTTATTTATACTGTATATCACCTTTTCTCCTCTTAAAAATGCTCCAAAGCAGACCATAAGCATTAAAATAGTGCTCTTCCACACAGCTATATAACCCAGAATATCAAGGCAGAATAAGCCACAATATCTGCTTTGAACGGGGTTATCTGAGTCCACACTGCCATATAATCCAGTTGAAAGCAGATAATGTGGATTATCTGCCTTGATATTCTGTGTTATATGGCTGCGTGGAAGGACCCTCAGGGCTCTTCCACACAGCCATATAACCCAGAATATCAAGACAGAAAATCTCACAATATCTGTAACTGGGTTTTCTGAGTCCACACTCCCCTATATCCCAGTTCAATGTTTGGTGCTAAATTCGCAAATATAGTAATTCCTAAATAACATTACCATGTATTGAACTGCTTTTTCTATTGATTTGTTGTAAAACATGATGTTTTAGCGCTTAATTTGTAAAATCATAATGTAATTTGATGTTTAATAGGCTTTTCCTTAATTTCTCCTTATTATCCAACATTTTTGCTTATCTAACGCTTTTATTTTTCAGTGATTTGGTTGGGGAGGGGGGCACCAAAATTCTGTTTGCCTACACTTGAAAAATACTTAGGGCCGGCTCTGGGTACGTGAATATTGGCAGTAAAAGTTGAAAAAAAAATACTTTTATGACCCTTATGTGACAGCACTTCCTATCCTCCTTTATTCCCCTTTTTAAACCTAAACTTTTCTGCCTTTACAGCTATGTCTTCATTGCCAACTAAAACAAAAACTAATCATATGGAACCATAGTGACATGCATCCCTCTGTTATTATATTTGCTTTGCACTTCTTTTCTTTCTTATTATATCCCCTCAGTCAAATATAGATTTTAATCATTTCTGGGTGGGGAGGCATCAATTTTGTTGTTGCTGTTTACTATGTGAATGATAAAACTCTAGATACAGTGATTGCAAAGTATTACTGACAGAAATAATGGTGGTGATGATGATGATAAATTAGAGAATAGCTACATCAAAAGGTAGAACCAAGTTGTAAAAAGTGTGCACACATAAAAGCAGTAAAGCATCTTAGCTATTTCATTGACTGCTTGCTACCGATCCTACTCTGCATTGTAAATATATGCTTGAACTGGCTTCAGTGAATGTGAAAGATTTATAAAATCTGAACAGAAACCAGAGTTTAGCAAATGCAAGCATTGTGATTTATTGGAACAAACCTGTCAATACTGACAAAGGGAACAGTTTATAACAAGCCAGATGATTTTTATAGGTAAAGTAAAAAATAACAAATAATAACAGCTATATCAATCATTTTTGTAATTCTGTCTATCATTAGTGCAATGTCCAATGCTTAAAAAAACAGTTTCTCATTTTCTATTTTCAGGGGAGAGGAACACCTTTATTAGCATGATAAAAATGTATTGTAGTGTCTTGCTGTGAAAAGATGATGAAAATTACAAAAGCAGCTGCAAATCTACTTAAAATCTGCTCATTAAACCAGACTAGGAGTGATTTCAAGCAAACAACAGAAAAATATGTCTTTTCTTTTAGATTCCATGTAGATCTCTAAGTGTTTAAGGGATTCATCAACCATGATTTCAAAGAATATTTCACTGAAGTTTCCTTCATGAAATAATTGTATTCATTGTTTACAGTTGCGCAACAGCATCCTTTTGTAAAGGATACATTAATTTTTAAAAAGTGTTCATACCCCACTCTTCAGCCACAAAGGCTCTCAGTGCAGCTTACAGATCATGACTTTACCCTCAGGCTTATAATCTAAATAAGATGTGACAGAGAAGGAAAGGTGGATGGCAGTAAGAAAGGAGGTTAAGTCCTAAAGATATTTCTGCTTCATTTCTCCCTCCCAGGCCAGAGCCATGGTAGTTGAGATGGAGAGAGGGTATTTCATCTGTTTTTAAAGAATCCTATGATCGTCTCCCTTTCATTCCATCATTCCCTTATGAGAGACACTTTTAGGACCTCATCATATGTGCCTCTGGAATCACCATGGATCATGGAGAATTTGGCAGTGTCTGGCGGGAAACATGAAGAACCCATCGTCCCACATCACCCGACTTACCCCAGGCCCTGTCTAATGGGGAGAAGCATCCATTGCCTGGCTTCACCCTATTGATCCCAATGCAACATGGGCAGCATTTGCTGATTCCTCTTCAGTTTTGCTATGGAGCCTTGCTAGAAGTTGATGTACATCATGGGATGGAAACCAGTGGGCTCTGTCGCAAAACTGAAGAGGAATTGGTGTTTGATGAGGTCGCCATACTCTCTTTAATCCAAGGTAGCTCTTACATTTTTTTGTCTCCTTGTGATAACAGCAAATTTTATGATTCACATACTCTTATTTATAGACTTGTCAACCATGACTATCCGAACTTCCTAATCCATGTTGTCTACCATTGTATGTGATGTTTTTAGGAAAATGGTGAAAGTTAACCTTTTACTATTCAAACATTTTATTGTTGATTTTAAAAATGCCCTGTGCTTCTCAGTCACACAAGAAGGCAGTACACAACAGTTGAAGATAGTGGGAAGGGCTCTAAGCATCTGCCGGGCAGGAACATGGTGGGTTTGGCTCCCACTCAGTGGCCAGAAAAATTAATACATCTGATAGATGAAGAGTGTTCCAACATTTTAATCAGAAATTGGAAGGGATAGTACTATCCCATGCACTCAGAAAATGGTCCAGCAGACTGATGTGGTAATCCAGAAAAGGGGATTTGTGGATCATCTGTGACAACTTTGAAGTGGATTATCTATAGGATTTTAAAGTATGACTAATGACTTCCAGCAGCTCTATATGTATTGTTTGGGTGTGGGCGGGGGAGATCCTTCTTAGACTTCATTTGATCTTAACCAAAAGATAGTGAATTATTCTTCTCAGACTGCACTGTATTAAGCGTTATGTGAGAGTCATTTTAGGACACTTCATTTTCAGAATCATTTATGTCCACGAGACATGGTATTGAAATATTCACTCAGGTATTCTATCACTTCTAGAGACAAGTGTGGAAAGAGCTAATTATCTGGTTTTTATCCCCAATCACTTATTTATCTTATTTCTATATGTCTTTTTTCCTTGTGGATTGAGGGAGACAGGTAATAGAAAAACCAATAACATTTTTGACAGATTCTGTCAAAATAAAGTTTAATATAGTAGCCTCAATCTTTGTTTGCAGTTTTTTTTCTTTTTGCAAATGTTAATTGGTTAATTTTATTTAGTTGTGGTTCATACCTGATGTAGCTTGCAATTGATGCATTTTTTCTGATTTGTAATCTGCCATTTTTGTTTCTTGCATATAAACTACTTCTTCTTTTGCAAAGGCTGAAATAAATTTGGCTGGTAGAAACAACAAGACGAATTTGTCATACATTTTTCTGATATGAACTCTAAAGTGTTTAAGGAAAAATAAATGGGGATGCTTCACTTGGTGTCATTCTGCACAGAGCAAGAAGTGAGATGATTTTCAAGACTGCATTCAGTTCTATCAATCTATGCACTTGACATTTGTCAGAACTTGGGAAATTGCATGATACAAGGAGAACCATTTTATGTGATGCATTGCTTGGTAATGGTGGGTAACCAAGGAATTACAATGTACTTTTTAATGCTACATATACAGCTTTAAGTCCATCTTTAAAATCTCTTTTGCTGTCCACCAATATTCTGTTTTCCATTTTTAAGTTGAGAGTATAGTAATTGCTTTGGGAGATGGCGATCCGGCATTAGAACAACTTGGCCAGTCCAGCAAAGCTGGTGGTGGAGGATCATCACTTCAGTGCTGGTGCTCTTTGCTTCTTCTAGAATACTGACACTTGTCTGCCTGTCTTCCCAAGAGTTTTGCAGGATTTTTGGAGGCAATGCTAATGGAATCATTCCAGAAGTTGAGAGTGACATCTGTAGACAGTCCATGCTTCACATGCATATAACTGGGTTAGGAGAACAATAGCTTTACAAACAAGCATCTTGATATCCCTACAAATGTTCTGATCCTCAAAAACTCTCTGTTCTCTTTGAAAAAATGCTACACTTGCAGAGCTCAGATGGTGTTGTATTTCAATGTCAATGCTGACTTTTGTGAAGTGGCTGCCAAGGAAGTGGAAATGTTAAACATTTTCTAATATTACACAATTCAGCTGTATTTCTGGCATTGCAGAGGGATTGACTGGTGCCTGCTGAATACACTTTGGTTTTCCCAATGTGCAGTGAAAGGCCATTCTCGTATGCTTCTTCAAAGGTGTGTATAGTGGCTTGTAGGTCTTCTTCTGAATGATAGATAATGTTATCATAAAGATGTTTGTGATCCTTCACACTTTTTCTTTTGTTGATGTCACACATGACAACATTCCATGAAACCCTGTTTTCTGCAGCACTCCCATTATTTCCATCATTATGAGGGGAGGAAATGACATATACTTCTAAGAATTAATGTGTGGGGTTTTTTTTACTCTTTTTATTGACAAGAAAGAAATGAAGAAGCAGAAAAAGGATTAAGAGAAAGCATAACTGTTGTGTTATTCAGATAATTCACCTGTTATCAATATTTGATCAATGTAATTATTTGAAAAATGATTGGCTTGTGACTTTCATTTTTATTTTCATTTTTTAAGCAGACTTTCATTTTTAAGCAGAGACCTATGGTTCCACACAGTGTAGTTCTTCTTTCTTTCTTTTTTTTGAAATGCATCAATCACCGAGAAGCCTGTGACTGGAGAGAAAAATTCAATAAATCACTCATGAGCACAAATGATAAAGCTAAATTCTTCTGTACTTGCTGTACACACAAAGCTCAGGAAAGAGGGGGTCATTGCAACACTGATGCAGCTTTGAAAAGTATGGCTTCAGCAGGCAAAATTGTGTGAATACTTCTTAGTACTTCTCCTCCCTGCTTTAAACAAAGTCATTGACAACTGCCACCAGTCAAAACCTTCTCTCCTCCAATTCTCCCATTCCCACTTTCAAGTTATAGGTCTTTTGATAGGTCCTCACAATTGTTTAGGGAAAAGACTTTTAAAATACTCAGCCAGAGAGATCCTGGACCTCACTAAACTACAAGCTTGAAAATTCTGCAGAAGGCAGCCACAGAATTTCCGATGGGATGCATACACTTTGCCTACTAGTGTGTGCATTCGGGACTTACCTTGTCCCATTTCGTGTTTCGACTTTCGGTGGGGCCCTGTTCCATTTTCGTCTGACTTCCCAATTGGGAGGTTAGAGATTTGTTTTATTTTGTCTTCTGGGCCGAAAGATCTGTTTTATTTCAACCCAAAGCACTTGGGCTTTGGGCTTACGGGTGCAGGCTTTGGGCCTATGCATCAGGGCTTCACAGCCAATTGATCCAAAAAGCATGCTTGGAGCCAATACCAGCTCCCGCCTGACTTTCATTTTGATTGCATTTGGGGAGCGGGGGGGGGGGGGTTCAGTTTTGTACCATCTGAATTGATGGTACAAAATGGAAATCCAAATGAAACAAATGCAACTAATACCGCACACATCTTTATTGCCTGCTCTTTCAGCTGTGGTGTGATGGCAGTCTGTTTAAGTATTGGACTATAACACTTGAGACCAGAGTTTGAATCTTGAGCAACTCATACTCTCTCAACACAACTACAATATGTTGGAAATGACTTAAAGGCACATAACAACAATATGATGGACCCCCAACCTTGATGTAAACTGAACCTCAAAAATGTACCAGCAACATAAAAGAGCATTAAAGAAACAGTTGAAAGTCACACAAACTGGTTCAGTAACATAATCCAGCATGTGTGTGTGTGTGTATCAAGTAACACTGTGACTCAATTGTTTGTGAAAATCTAAATTCAAAAATAGAAAATTTGAATTTGTCCTGAGCTAATGAGAAATTGAAAATAGTGCATGCATTCAGTTCTAATTTTAGAGACAATGTTTGATTTCTTTTCAAACAGCTTAAGAGAACAAAGTTAATAATTAATCAATTTAAAATGCCTGCAGTATAATAGCCGCATTAATATATGGCCACCAACCCTTTCCCCAAGCCATTCCTGTTATCCTGCTGAAATGGCTAAGAAATGTTGGTGATCCTTGAAGCAAGACTGAGATCTGGGCTGCAAGCCAGAGAGGGATTGTTCTGCGAGAAAAAGCTGAAAGCACTGCACTGGGAACAGTACCTACACAGAATGTTGATCATGCGAAAATAGCTTTTCCCTGTTCAAAACACCTACTATTCATGTCTTCTATGCTATGGGCCTTAGCAAAAGGTCATGGTTTTATATTATTATGTCCATGAAATAGTATTTTATTCCTCATCCCCAAAGGCTGAATAGATGTACCTTCATTCATCCGATATCCTTCTCCTCCATTTGTACTGTTTTTCTTCAGAGGAGGTTATATTTGAAGGACAGATCCTATGCCCTTGCATAGGATCTCCCTGCATCCAGTATCAACAACAACTCTTTATTGATTAGTTAATTTTGACCATATCAAAACATGTGAAACATACAAAACGTACACACTTACCCATACATACAGTAAAACCATGTAAAGCCATGTATAGATTCAAAGCATCCCGGCCTACTAGCCTACCAACCCACTCCTAGGTAGTTGTGCAAATACAGAATAAAAAGATTAAAATTAAAATTAATTATTCCCTTAAAATAAGGTTTAAGCGGGGGCAAGGGTAAGTAAAACTAGTGGCTTGTCTATAGTAAATCTTAAATTTGGATTATGTTATTGACATTAATATCACAGCTCTCCTGTTGTGAATGGGTCTTCTGAGGCTGTGAGTGATAATGGTGGGATCAGGAGAGGAAGGAAGAACCCCCACGAGGAGAGCTCGCTGGAAGAGGAATCAGGGAGACTGATGAGGAGTCTTCTGAGGAGGATTCATGTGGGGACTTGGGAGGGGATCTTGAGGTGGAAATGGATGCTGAGGAACCGGTGGTGACGGAGGAAGTTGGCATAGATCGGGCACAGGCTCCGGAGGATCTTAGGGAGGAATCTGGGTCCATGGATGCTGTAGATGCTGGAGAGGCTTGGGTATCTTCAGAAGCAGATCCCACATGGTCTGCCTGGAGGAATGAGGGTAGTTCCATAGGTGTGGACAGAGTCCGGTGTGGGCAGGATGATCTTGATTCTGATGAGGAGTTTGGGACGCCTGATCCTAGGGCGTTGGCTGTTTGGAGCTCAGATTCTGATGAGGAACTTGGGACACCTCATTCTAGGGTGTTGGAAGTTTGGACGCCCAAGGAAACCTAAATAAATTGGGGATGTTTGGCCACTATTCTTTGCGTGTGGCAAGGTGTTGCTGGGCGCCATTGGGTTTCCTGTACGTGATTCTGAAGACTGGCTTGGAACTTTGCAACAGATGTAAGTTTGATCCGGGTTATTCTTCAACGGAGGGCTGGAATTGTGTGGGTATTCCTGGACTGCACTGTTATTACTATTTTGCATTAGCTGCTGTTCGCCTTCATTGTCTTGGCTTTTTGTGCCAACCTGTGACGTGGACCTTCTTGTGACGACTTCACCCTTTGGACCTTGGACTGAATCTCGACTTGGCTTATCTCTTCACTCCCAAACCTGGCTTGGCATTGTTCTCATCTCCGTGGCTGTCTACTGTTGCTGACTGCTGGCTTCGTTCCCGACCCTGACGCTGTCTCCTTGTCCCAACTTCGGACCCATTCGACTACGTTACAACGCTCCGCTCCTTTAACTCCTGGCTTGGCTTTCACCTTTGCAGCGGCTTGCCACTGACTCCTCAGCGTCTTCCAGTTTCACTTGTTTTTGCCGCTCACAGCAAAGAGCTTTTAGCCCGGTTTGGGTTTTTGTTTCAGTTTGGAATCGCTGTTGTACTCCTGGGTTTTTGAGGAAGTTTTTGGGGCTTCGTAGCTGTTTACCTTTGTTTGTTTTGCCATTTTAAGCCCGTTTTGAGCTTTTGGGCTGAGTTCAAGTACTTTATGTTAAATCCAGATTATATCTCTGGTTAATCCGGATTATATGCCAGTTCATGTTTTTTGGCGTTTTTCCCATTTCGACTGCTTAATAACACTGAAGATTAAGTGTTTTAACTCTCTGATGATTTACTGAGCTGTTTTTGAGTTATTACTTAAATAAACTATATTTTGCTCTCAGTTGGCGTCTGACGTTTGCCATCTCCGCTTCCATCTTCTTGCGGATGGACAGAGCTTTTTGCGTAAAAGGGGTCAGTTTTAAAATAGAGTTTTTATCTGAACCCTGTAGAAGGATGTGCAAATTCTCCTTATTCTCTAAATGAGTATGGGTCTCCAGCAGAGGCTCTAAATAGAACAAATCTTGTTGTAATAGGGCCATTTTAAGAAAAAAGTATTCTCCACTTCTGCATCTGCCTCACGGCACCCACAGGTTCTCTTCATATAGGGGATATTCTGACGTCTACCTAGCTTAGACTTAATGTCGAGTTGCTCAAATGCATCCAGTATCTCTTGGTAATGAATATTGAGAAGGAGGCCTGGGAAAGTCCTGAGTTTGGAGCATGTTTCCAGAAAACCCCAGGCAGCCTCTTGGCCAGGAGAATCTGAATATAGTATAGATTTCCAGATTATGGAAATCTATACTATCTATGCCAGATGGATACAACAAGACAGAGCAGGATTAAATTAGCTGCTTCATGGCTTTGATGGTTCCTCTACTGACAACATTTTGGCATTTTTCCTACTCAGCTGGAAGTATATTTTCAGTGGCTGGTCTAGTCAGGGAACCCAGACTGCCAAATAGTTGAAAAATGTGTAGAAGTTACAAATAGAAACCATTCTAGACTATTACATGACTTTTTCTTTTGTGACCTTTTGGAATGCAATAATTAAAAATGTTACTTTATCTCACTTGCTTTAGTGAGAGCTGTAGCTAGCTGTAGTTTTTCAGGGAGAGCTTCCTTGAAATTATCTTTTCTCAAAGCCACAGATCAAGAGAGAAAATGCTCCCAGAGGGGGGAAACAACAAACTGTCTCCAAGAGGAATTGTTCTCTTTCTATTAATGGAAATTGCACTGTCCCTCAACACTTCCCCCCTCACATACTTCAACAATTGATAGGTTATTTCAGAAAGGCTGTGAAATTGGAATAAGACAAATCAAGTAGAGCTGAACATGTCTTGTCTTTTACATGGAAAAAGGTCTGTGGAACCGGAACATAAAAATCAGCTCCCAATTTTAAAAGCACCCAAGAGTACATGAGAAGAAAAAGGAAATGATCCATAACAATATAGAGCTCAGACACACATCTTATCAGAGATTAAGAGTAACAATATTCAAAAAACATCCACATGGTATTTAGCTTCAGAAGACACTCATTGCTGGTGACAGGACTAATACAGAGTGTTTGCTTACATGTGAGGTGCACATAAATCAAAATAGTAGGAAGATGAAAATGCATATTTTAAAAAATTTCAGAATAGCTGGACTAGTTATTGGGAAGAATAGCCTGCATTATATTAGAGGAAGGGAACTGGTTCATCACCTGTGTTTTTTATCGTAGTTGACTAATGTTTTATTTTAAATAAAATGGCACATTACCAGAGAATCAGTTTCAGACCCTGAAGGTGAGAAGCCATTTGAAGCTCCCTGACAAGAAGAAATAAGAGATTTCAATACATGGACAAAATTCACTGCTATAAAGCCCAAGCCTACCTATAATCAAAAGAAAATGTGAGTATTTTAACAACATTTGGGGGTTTGGGGGGTTCATTTCTGAGTAACACTTTCCAGTTATTTTTTACATGACCCATCTTACTATTGACAGAGCCTCTAAGGTAAAGGTAAAGGTTTCCCTGATGTTAGGTCCAGTCATGTCTGACTCTGGGATTGGTGCTCATCTCCATTTCTAAGCCGAAGAGCTGGCGTTGTCCGTAGACACCTCCAAGGTCATGTGGCTGGCATGACTGCATGGAATGCTGTTACCTTCCCGCTGGAGCAGTACCTATTGATCTACTCGCATTGGCATGTTTTCGAACTGCTAGGTTGGCAGAAGCTGGAGCTAATCGCGGGAGCTCACTCCGCTCCCGGGATTTGAACCTGCGACCTTTCTGTCTGCAAGTTCAGCAGTTCAGTGCTTTAACACACTTTGCCACCAGGGTTCCCTAGAGAGCCTCTAAGGTAAAGGTAAAGGTTTCCCCTGACGTTAAGTCCAGTCGTGACCGACTCTGGGGGATGGTGCTTATCTCCATTTCTAAGCCAAAGAGCCGGCGTTGTCCATATTATTATTATTATTATTATTATTATTATTATTATTATTATTATTAAACTTTATTTGTACCCCGCTAGCATCTCCCGAAGGACTCGATGCGGCTTACAAAGGCCAAGGCCTCAACACACAATATAACAATAAAAACAAAAGCAAATTAAATGAATTAAAACAGTATAAACCACAAGCAATAACAATACGCTAAAACACAATAGAACTGGGCCGGGCCAGAATAATGGGTACAAGATTAAAAGTGCTGGTGTGACAGGTGATATATAAGGCTTATAGGGCAAGTGCAGAGTGCGATATGCGATCTTAATTCTAATAAGATGCTTATGGGACTTGGTATTGGAGATTTCCTGTTAATCTGGGAAGGCACATTGGAACAGCCAGGTCTTCAAGATCTTTCTGAAAACTGCCAATGTAGGGGCCTGTCTGAGATCCTTGGGGAGGGTGTTCCAGAGTCGGGGGCCACCACGGAGAAGGCCCTGTCTCGTGTCCCCACCAACCGGCCTTGCGACACAGGCGGAATCTCTCCAGATGACCGAAGTGAACGCGTGGGTTCATAGACAGAGATGCGGTCACAGAGGTAGGATGGTCCCAAACCGTTCAGGGCTTTGTAGGTAAGCACCTGCACCTTAAATTGGGCTCGGAAAATAAATGGCAGCCAGTGGAGCTCCTTGAACAGGAGTGTTGACCTCTCTCTGTAAGGGGCCCCAGTTAACATCCTGGCTGCCGCTCGTTGGACCAGTTGGAACTTCTGAGCCATTTTCAAGGGCAGCCCCACGTAGAGCGCATTACAGTAGTCCAGTCTGGAGGTGACCAAGGCATGGACCACTCCGGCCAGATCAGCCTTCGCGAGGTACAGTCGCAGTTGGCGCACGAGTCTCAATTGTGCGAAGGCCCTCCCAGACACCGCCGATGCCTGGGCCTCGAGCGTAAGCGATGAATCCAGGAGGACTCCCAAACTGCAGACCTGTGGCTTCAGGGGGAGTGTAACCCCGTCCAGCACAGGTTGCCACCCTATACCCCGTTCAGGTTTACGATCGACCAGGAGGACCTCTGTCTTGTCGGGATTGATCTTCAGCTTGTTCCTCCTCATCCAGATAGACACAGCGGCCAGGCCATAGACATCTCCAAGGTCATGTGGCCGGCATGACTGCATGGAGCGCCGTTACCTTTCTGACGGAGCGGTACCTATTGATCTACTCACATTGGCATGTTTTTGAACTGCTAGGTTGGCAGGAGCTGGAGCTAATAGCAGCCGCTCACGCCGCTCCCGGGGTTTGAACCTGGGACCTTTCGGTCTCCAGCTCAGTGCTTTAACGCACTTCGCCTCCTTTAAAAGAGCAAAAAAGGCTTCTAAATAAACAAGTTTCCCAATTAGCTGAACCTTATATTTGGAACTAGTCACTAGAAGGCTGTCAATTTATTTTCAGACTTAAATCTGTCTCCACATATTTTTCTTCACCCAACAGAAAAGTTTGAATGGTTAAAATCAATGGCCCATCTGTTCCTGTGGAATAGTTTGCTTTTGACAGGATTTGTTGTCAGATGATGCATGGCTTGAAAGCACAGGACAGGTCTTGTATCTCAGTCACAGAGTGCTATATTATGAATTCCTTATATAAAGTTCACCTAAGATTTTTTGGGATGAAAAACACTGCTTTTTCAGTCTTGTTTTCTTGGTATATCAACCATCAAGGGGTGTACTTGAAAGTGAATTGACAATTTAATTGAAAAAAATAACACTGATAGGGTATTTTCTCGTTTAATCAACACAGAACAATGAAATAATAATGACAAGTTTGTTATTGAGCACTGAAACTTTTGTATCTATATTAGGTTTACTGGTGTAAATTGCTTTATGGTGTTATACTGTGTCAATAATAAAGCAAGAACATATACATTCAGAATGTTTCATTCCCTTATAAAGCTTAGAGAGGAATTTTGACTGAATTAGTTTATTCTGCTGCATATCTCATAAGATTCAGTATGCCCTTGATTTTTTACCTCATATTTTCTGTCAACCTACCTACTAAAAGACTGCAGGTAGAATCAGCTACAAGAATGTTCCAAAGAAGAATATATTTATTCGGATCTCCAAATGTGCTATTTCACTTCCCACTTCTTTTTAAACTTCCTCACACTTTATGTGCTTATTGAACTTGGTCAGTCCAACATTCAGTTTTGGTTTGGAGGAGATACATTTTAATAACTATATTAAAATCTTGAGGTTCTTCATTAATGTTCAGTGAGCTATTGCCATGGATGACCTCAGAGTGCATGAATGAACTCATACATATTCTGAGAACACATGTCCACAGGGGATTTTATGATCTTGGTTATTAGCACATCTTAGGCAAATTGGAATCAAAAGCTTATATTTACACATGAATCTCTAAAAGCTCCCACAAAAATAATGCAAAAGAAAGTCCTTAATGTGCATTAGTGCTCTGTGGGTTGTGTGATCACCATCTGGGTGTCAATTCAGTTCCAGGATTTCCTATGTAATCATCAGCACAGTGAAACCACTTTCTCCCATACCCACTTGAAACTGACTTAAGTGGACAGTGTAGATGTGTCTCATGAAAGATAGATTTCAGATATGACAATACCATACTTAGCTTTCCTTTGGGTCTGTTGGATTTTTCTTGGGAGCAGCTTGGGATCACTCCTACTTGTGACCATGTAATGATAAAGAGAACAGGCTAACCAATATCCTCTGCCAGAACCAAGGGTCTGAGAAAGAGAATTTATTTATGTATTTATTTACAGCATTTATATTCCGCCCTTCTCACCCTGAAGGGGACTCAGGGCGGATCACATTACACATATAGGCAAACATTCAATGCCTTTTAACATAGAACAAAGACAAACAAACATAGGCTCCGAGTGCCCTTGAACTCATGACCTCCTGGTCAGAGTGATTCATTGCAGTTAATTGCAGCTGGCTTGCTCTCCCGCCTGCGCCACAGCCCGGGCCTTAACCAGTATGAAGATCATCTGGCCACAGTTCTGAGTTCTAGATTCTGATGGTCTAAAATATTGAATTCAACTAAAAAGTTAGCCTAGGCAGTGATTTCAACAAGATAGAATGAAGGTTGGCAAATAATTTTAATAAGAGGTCTGCAGAAACTTTCTCTTAATGATTCAAGTACAGTACTTGGTGCTTCATTGGTGCTTCAAGTATAGCATTCTAAAAGAACCTGCTGTTGAATTTAGTAAAAGCCATGGACTGTTCCTGGGGTATCCTATGGCATCAGGACAGTATGAACCACTGGATTGGGTCCAATTTGGATAGGTCCACTGTTCACATGGGACATCACCACAATAACCTCTTCTGTCTTTTCAGCAGGGCAAAGGGGCTGGATTATATGCATGTTACTCATAGCAAGCTGCAATCCTCTGTGAGAACTTCTAGTTATTGTTGGTGCCCTGTTCTGACATCAGCAGAAGCACTCATGTGACCAGAAGGAAAGAAGTGAAACTTCTTGCACATGGAGCTCTGTGGCCAGCTGGGAGCTGTGACACACAGGGTTAAGCTGATTGTTCAATGGAGCCAATGATCTCCGGAAGCCATGCAGATTCCAACTTGCTACCATAACAACTTTGGGAGGGTGCATATGGGGCCAGTCTGAAGCATTTTCTGCCTTAGCAGACTAAAATGGAAAAAAAGAGAAATACATAGATTCATTTTATTTATGGGATTTTTATCCCTACACTCAGCAAGCTCCTGAAGCCACTTAATCGGCTCAACCCCCAAACAGATGACTAACACTGTCAGAGCTGACAATGCCAACCATCTGTTTAGATGATGCTTCTGTGCTCATGATGCACAGGGCTACAAACCAGCACACTTGAAATAAAGGGATTTAAGCTCATTTCACTCTGTTTTAGTCCATGAAACAGTTGCTGGATTTTGTGGATTCTTAGTGTCTACTGTGTGTTTGTTTTTATTTTGTTCATTTGGACTCAACCACACAATCTCCAGTGTAAGTAACAATATATTCATTATATCCTTTCCTTGCTCTCCCCGGCCAGCACAAACCAGTTTGAATAAAAAAGGTCTAACTCATCTTTGAGAGGATGCACAGTCTCTGGCTTTGAAGAATCTCCAAGGCAATCAAATTTTAAAGCTGAGTTATAGCATTTGAGGAAGAATCATCCATGTGTGGTCCTCTCTTTCCATACTCAAATGCCCTCATAGTATCAGGGTGAATAACTTCATTTATTTACTAAAGAATGGAACAGCAGCTATGACACAGATTTTGTTACTTTATACCATGTTTTTGTTAAATGTTTTAAAGAAAAGCAACAATCAGTCTTATCATACTTGAATATTGGAGCCGCTGAGTTCAATGAGACTTATTCCCACATCAGTGTGCATAGGATTGCATCCTAAAACAACTTTCAGATGTTTGATGGCTTATACTATTGTCGTCATAAAACACCTAGTGCGCCATGAGCTATAAAAATAAATGTACTCTTGTTGTGTGCTGCTGAACAAGGCACTGAGCAAGCGACAGAAATGACTTTGCTCAAACTATTCTGGTGCCTGTGGTTAAAAAATGATTAAAAAGTAATAAGCAAAATTAATTTAGATCAAGATCTCAGAGCAGCAGGGATGATTATATATTCTCCATTCTTTTGCTGCCTATATTTTTCACAAATGAGTATTGGTGTTCAGGAACACTTTGGAACTATGTAGATTCTTTTTGTACACAGAGTTTAATGTTTCATTCAATAATGATAATGAAGGGCTGGCATTTGATTAGCGCTTTTCAGAGTAGCATGCCTAAGGGAGGGCTTCCATATTAATCACTCATTTAAAGCATATGTACCTGTTTATCTTTACCTTTTTATTCTAGAAGACTTCACCTGCTTGGGAACATAATTGCTTCTGAATAACAGGATTACATTTAACTAAGATTATACATAAATAAACAAGCATTTATTAAATCATTGTCTAGACCTTTCCACCCAAAATTCTTGAAAATAGAGATTGGGACAGCAATAGTCCCCTGTGACAAGCATGCATTCCAGTGGATTTCTTCTATTTATGACCATGTCAAATCATTGTTTTTACTGTAGATTCTTTTAAGATATGAAAGCATTGGAATATTAAATTGTGTTTAAAATACTAACTAGTGCATTAAAGCTCAGAGACAAAAGCACATTTCAGAAAATATATTTGATAGAGTTGGATACGAAATATAAAATCCCCAAAAAGTGTATCATTATTGGCCAACCAAAATGCATTCTGCAAACTTTCAAAGTTTCATTGGCTTTTTCATCAGACAAAAATGTTAAAAATCATAAGGAGAAAAATAAGTGAGGATCTTAGTGTCATAGGCATACATACATCTCATATAAGATGATATGGAGGGATTTCAATGCAGCCAGTCCCAATTCTTCTTGGCCACTTGAGGACTAGAGACAAAGGGCAATGAAAAACAGGTTAAAAATTCAACTGCATTAGCAAAAGAAAAGTAACTTTCTTTGAGAACCACCTGTCCCTGTGTGAGACTAATTGCCCCTTTCCTAGACACAGCACATTGAATTTCTCAAAGTCTCTGTATTGTTACAACCGGAAAAACTCTTAGGTGCTTCATCGATAAAACCTTCCAATTATGTACCAATTAATTTTTTTCAGTAATTGCATTTTCCTCTTTCTCATACTTGGTAGGAATATCTCTTCTTTTAAGATTACATCAGTTAATGTATCCATCATAAAATATTTTTCTCTCTCCCCTAAACTCCTCATCCTTGTTACATGAAAATATAGGTGCATTTCATTTTGGGCTTTATAGTAGATCATTTATGCAGATGACACACACGTTTTAAAATTAATTCATGCTTTTGTGTGGAATCCATGATGGGTTACTCATCAAGCATTTTGTTGTGGATGACCATTCACTGTTAAAAACTATAAAATTAAGCAAAATTGAGATCTTGGTGTTTTGGCCTGACTGTCAAGTACCCCCCCCCCTTTCATGCCCTCCACTATATTTATAGGAACTTCAGACTCCTACTGGAAGATTGTGTGTCCCTGCACATTTTTATTAGGGATTAGCTTGGGGACCTGGCGGTGCCCAGGTTATGAGAAGAAAGCACTGTTTGTTTTGGGATGTTAGAAAATATCACTTATGTTTGGTCCAGATCCATCGTTGGCTAGGTTCAATGCTTTCTGGATAAGGGTGAACTGCAACTTCCAGATTCCCAGGACAATCACCCCCAAAACAGGCCTGTATGCAGAATTGGCCATGTTTGGTCTTTGTGCCAAATGTGGTCGACATCTGATGTCAGCAGGGTTCAATACTTTCTGGATGCAGGTGAGCTATATCTCCCAAAATCAAGGTCCATTCCCCTAAACCCCTGCAGTATGTTTAGTTGGTCATGGGGCTTTTCTGTGGCAAGTTTGGTCCAGATCTGTTGTCGGCTGTGTTCAGTGCTGTCTGGATAAAGGTGAACTACAACTACCAGAGCAAAGGTCAATCAACTCGAATCCCTGCCAGTATGCACAGTTGTCCATGTTGTTTCTGTGTGCCAAGTTTGGTCCGGATCCGTAGTGGCTGGATTCAGTGCTGTCTGTATAAGGGTGAACTAAAACTCCCAGAGCAAAGGTCAATTAACCTGAAACCAAGCCTGTATGCACAGTTGGACATGTTGGGGCTGTGTGGCAAGTTTGGTCCAGATCCGAAGTCATCTGGGTTCAGTGCTGTCACAGTAGTCTGTGGGAGCTGAAGTGATTGAAAATACTGGAAATCCCATCATCCCTGGTCCATCCTTCTCCAAACCGCAGCAGGACATAAAATGGATCATGGTGGTTAAGTGTGCCAAGTTTGGTCCTGATCTGTCATTAGTTAGAGTAACAGTGGTCTGTCGGAAACAAAGTGTTTGAAAGTACTGCAAATACCATAATCCTTGGTCCATCCTCCCCCAAACTGCTGCAGCATGTAAAGTTTGTCATTTGGGATATGTGTGCCAAGTTTGGTTCAGTTCTGTCATTTGTGACAGTTGCTGTGGTCTCAAGAGGTGAGTTCAGGTACTGTAAATCCTATTATCCTTGGTCCATCTTGCCCCAATGTGCTTCAGGACATAAAGAGGGTCACAGGGGTTCTGTGTGCCAAATTTTGTCCAGTTCCCTCACTGTTGGACATCGCAGTGGTCTGTGGGAAGCGAAGCGATTGAAAGTACGGCAAATCCCATCAAACGGCACCAGGACATAAAATAGGTAATGGGGGTTAAGTGTGGCAAGTTTGGTCCAGGTCCGTCCTTCCTGGTGGTCACAGTGGTCTGTGGCCAATCAGAAAGCTGCCACAGACCCAGAAACATACATACATACTAACATACCCACATACAAACATTGACTTTTATTATATACTAGCTTGGGGACCCGGCGGTGCCCGGGTCATTTGAGAATGGTATTATTTGTCTTTGAATGTCATGCATTTTGTTTGGAGTGGGTGAACTAAATTCCCAGAATTATGGCTCACTCCTTCTCAAACCCTTCCAGTATGAAAAGTTGGCCATTTTGGGGCCGGTGTAGCAAGTGTAGTCCAGATCTGTCGTTGGCTGGTCATCGCCTGAGTGCAGTACTGTCTGGATGGGGGTGAATGACTACAATTCCCAGAATACCGGGACAATTGCCCCACAACATCTGTCAGTATCCACAGCAGGTAATGTTCAGTCTGTGAACTACAACTCCCAGAGCCAAAGGACAATCACCCCAAAGGACAATCACCCGTCATTGGCTGGGTTCAGTAGTCTTTGGATGCAGGTGATCTATAACTCCCATTCTCAAAAACACCTGCAGTATGTTCAGTTGGTCATGAGGATTCTCTGTGCGAAGTGTGCTCCCGGCCCATTGTCGGTGGGAGTCACTGTTTCTCTGGATGCAGGTGAACTATAACTCCCTTTCCCCCAAACTTGTCCAATATGTTCTGTTGGTTATGGGGGTTCTGTGTGCCAAGTGTGGTCCTGGTCCATCATCGGTGCAGTGCTCATTCATTGCAGGTGAACTATAAATCCCAGTACCTACAACTTCCAAATGTCCAGGTCAATTGCCCTCCAAACCCCCCAGTATTGAAATGTGTTCTGGGTATAGGTGAACTATAACTCCTTTAAATTCCCCAATAGGAGTCACAGTGCTCTGACTTGGTGCGGGCTGAACTACAACTTCCACTATGTGGCGTCAATCCCCCAAACTCCTCCAGTAAATGTAGTTGCAGCTCAGTTCTGCTCTGTTTGTTATGCAGACAGATTTGAAAGGAAAGGGCAGTAGGCGGGGTCATGCAAACTCCACAGAAATGGAGAACCCAGGGATGCCTGCCTGTGGTACAAGGGCAGTAGGCGGGGTCATGCAAATTTCATAGCAATGGAGAACCCTGGGGTGCCTGCCTGTGGTGGAAGAAAAAGCAAAATCTAGGATGAAACGGTCCCCAAATGAAAGCATTCCTTGGGTGGTGGGCCGTAGTGCTTGGGGAGGACATTGGCAGGGTTTGGCCTACGTGTGCATGGTGCTCGCTGTAACCTCAATGTCAGTGCAAAGTAGTGGGAAGGAGTGGGAAGTGTAGCCTGTTTGTGGAGGCCGGAGGCTGTCTGTGTGAGCAGACATGTGTGCCGCATACACACATATGGGTTTTCACTTTTATTATGGATTTAGATTAGATATAGATATAGATATACAAAGAAATCTCTTGAACATCTGTTCTGACCACTGAGGTTGCCCATCTGCTTGTTCAGGTTATTTCATACCTGAATTACTGTTATAGCCTACTGGCATATTTGTTTTCTTGTTCTCCTCTTTCTCTGGTTTTAATTCAAAACAGTTCCATACAATTTGTGTTAAATCTTCCTAAATATTCACATTTCTCCCTCATTTTCCTATATTTCTTCGCTGGTTCGCACTTTCCTAGGGCCTGTTTTAAACTTTCAGTTTAAAACTTTCAAAAATTTTCAAAAGCATTGCATGAATGAGTATAAAACTGATAAAAATACAAGCAGCTAAATATCTTTTGACCAAAAGCAGGCAACAATGACAGCATTGCTTGTAGCCTCAAACAATTCTTCCTCTGTGCATGGGGCAGGACATTGCAGACAAGCATACAGATGCAGAGTTGTCTGTTCTGCTCCAGAGTCGCACAGGATGGAGCATTCTTTTAGGTAGTGCCATTTTGCCAAGTTGTCTTTTGATCTGCCCACTCCACTTCTGAGTCTGTTCAAAGACTTGCAGTTATTTTTAATGGACTATTTCTAATTTTTATAACATTTCCGGAAGTTCTATGAGATGAACTGTTTTTATTAAAATAATCATTCAACTCAACTCAAAACAAGATAATAGGAAAGTAATAGCAAAAACAAGCGAGGGGAGCACTAGGAGTTAGCTGCGGAGGAGTCATATTTGACTAGGATAAACTGACAGAGATAAAGGATTACAGAAAATAAAAAATCAAGGCTAAAGCATGATGAAACTGACCTAATAGCTGATAATGATGCAAGAATTTCATGGATGAAAAATATGTTAATTATGCTAGTATGTTTTATTCACAATAATAGCCCGGGGGGGTGGGTTGGGGATGATGCTATATATAGCAAGCTGCTAAAAGAATATGCATGTTCCAAGCATTTTCTGAAATTACTGTTAAATGGTGAGAATGAAAATACTTCCAAAGACAATAACATAACACCTGCATCAACACTAATTGCTCCAGTGTGAATACACAGCCTAAGACTGTATTGCCTGAATGTTAATGCATAAGAAAATGGTCTGACTCAGACAATTCCAGATTTACAAGCAAACTTTTTTTTTCTCAAATTGCTATCTCAAACAACTTCTAAGCTTGTTCCATCTGTCACTGTACTAAGTAATATAATTAATATAAATATTAAATCTGCTTTTTGTCTTCTGCTCATCCACACTGGGATTCTCCTCTGCATCATGTTTTATATGGACCAGGCCCTCCCAGTGAGGTCCTTTTTGTCACATGCTGCATTTAAAGAAATTTAGTACATGTTTTGAATGGCCTTTACATGCATTGAATGGGCATTAAATGGTTTTCTGCTATCGGTAACAGTTAGATATTCAATAACTAGTTCTCACTGATTTTTTTTAATCAGGATAAATTATGGCTTTGACTGATGTGAACAATCTATGTCTGCTTTCCTCGAGCTTTCTGAAAACCTGGGAGTACCTTTTGCTGTTCTTTGAGCAAAATTGGCACACAGAAAAAACCATGTAGACTTCTCAGGGAAAAAGACAGGTGACCTTCAGGCTAAAGTTAGGGCATTTTTCAGTAGAAGAAGATTGCAAGAGCTTGTGGGAGATCTCAATTACACATGCTGGGTGATTGCTCCCAGCAGAGTATTCCTCCATGGATTATAAGATATGATGGCAGGCTATGTCCTTCCTCCTCATAAACTGTGCATAATGGGAGAAATTAGATATGACCTGCAGGTCTGGGTTGAGTGGCATGATGGAGGAGTCTTTTGGAGGAATTACCTCAAGTTTTTGAATGCCTTTCAGGTTACTTTCAATGTTGCTTGGTTCACTGGAGTTTACTGCAGAGATTGGTAGTATACATACATTTGGCTTAGTTTTGAGTAGCAAGAGGAAATCACCTTCAACCTCACTTTCCAACAACAACAACAACAACAACAACAACAACAACAACTTTATTTTTATACCCCACCTCCATCTCCCCGCAGGGACTCGGGTTGGCTAACAAAGGGCCAAGCCCACATAATCACAATAAAACAGGATAAAATACATACATAAACATGCATCCTCAACGAGTAATTTAAACAGAATAAACCCATTTTAAAGAATATTGTAGTTATTAAATAAAAAACACTAAATAAAAGCAAAACAGCTATTAAAATAACAAGAGAACTGGGCAAAAGTGCAAGGAGTGTATAATTATAAACCTGATAAGGTAGATAATAAAGTGCTGCAGTATTTAAATGGGAATTCTAGAATTCGTTCTCACTATAGTGGCAATAAGACTATGATCTGAATAATTTCTTAATTCCTCTGTTCACTTTTGACAATCAAAGTACAGTTTACATGATAAATTCACTTACTTCTAGGTGACCAGTTCACATGGCCACAGGGGTTTTTCTCCATTCGAGGTTTGTAAGGAATTCAACACAGAGCATTGGGTTTTTTTGCTTTTGGGGCTAAAGCTCATGTTTTCCAAGATATCACCTGTGGTTTAGACTCTGAAAGATTTTGTGGGGTGGGGAGGTCACATGGCAAAGTCAAGACCCCTGAGAATTCAGGAACTATGGCAGAAGTTATTTCACTCTTCTTATGAGGCCACATTGCCAATTAGTGTCATCCAGGCAAAGAAATGATTCCAGACTTTCTTTTACTTTAGCAGCATTCAACTGCTAAGGGACAAAGTAGCTATCACAATTAAAAAATCTCCAACTAATCAGAGAGGAAAGGAGACAGTTCTCCAACTGGAGCAAAGCTTTGCATGGATTTCTCGACATGTAGATCCTTTGGCAGGCATTATGTACAGCCATTTTTATATTAATCATTTTGCATGTTAACCATCTGTTTTTTTCAGGTTTGAGAAGGGAGATGGATCAGAGCATCATGTTTATCTGTGGTCACAGAAGATTTATTGGACTGTGCAAAAGGCATAGAAGTCACACTTTGGATTCCTGCTGGACCTGAGCAAATACACATTGTGGAATGGTTAGGGAAAATGGACCTATAATGACATGGGTTATTCCTGCTGCTTTTTGAGCAATGTGTGGATCTCCAACCATAGATATTGGTCATTCACTTGGACAGAAATGGCATTGGAATATTGAAGCCAGAGTAGACTTCCAAGTTATGCAAGCCCAGTAGCTGGAAGTAAAATGTCTATGATCAGCTATACTGCTATGTCAGATGAAAGCCGGCTCCACTATTTGGATAAAGTCCAAAGAAGGGTGAACAGGGAGAAACAAATGGTTTTAAGAAGGGGCCTAGGGAAATGTCTAGCCCATCCTGATATTGCTTTCAAGAGGCCAGAGGTTGACAGACCTCATGAAACACATAGCAAGATAAACATTTTAAGTAATTTAAAACATGTTGGCTGACTTGGTGACAAAATTAAACTAAGGGAATACTTACTTATCTATGCCAGGTGTTGAAGGAAGAAATTTATGCATCATGGGTCTTGAGGGAAGGGTGTCCTTGGGTGGGATCCTCCAGAAAGAAATCAGGCTGGAAGGCTAGATGTCTCATCCAGGGACAGCGGAGGAAAAGCTCAAAAAAGAAGGAATTTCACACTTAGCTCCTCCTATTGCAGCTCATGTTTAATGGTTGAAAATTAAATTATTAATAATATTGGTTGCATTTAACCCCAAAGCCTAATACCTGGTCTTATTTCCTGAATGCGCCAACAATGGAGATTTTCATGTAGTTCTAATCACAAGGAAAACTCATCAAACTGATGCGGATGAGGAATGTTCATAAGTCAGT
This sequence comes from Anolis carolinensis, assembly GCF_035594765.1. NCBI lineage: Eukaryota > Metazoa > Chordata > Lepidosauria > Squamata > Anolidae > Anolis > Anolis carolinensis. The sequence goes on from NC_085843.1 coordinate 149,022,035, forward strand.
GCACATTCCACCCCATTTAGGCATTCACTGTAAACTCAAATATTCATACAGGTTCTGTTCCAGATGAAGCCAATTGTGCTTGTCTTATTATGAAATCAAATATTGTTATTCATTGTAATGGGAATCTAAATCCCAATCCTCCCAGAGCTGTGTATGCTGTTAGAATACAGATACAATAGATTCTCGATGCACTGCAGACTAGAGACTGAAGCTTCTCCTTTTGCATAAGCAGCATTTCTATTTAATATAGCTGTCATATCCATGATCACCTCCATGTGATCGCAGTTAGATAAAGCAAAGATGCTGAAGTAACTACAGAATATTACTTTTGGGTCTCCAGCCCATTCTCAAAATACTATATCAAAAATTGATATGAAAGAAGTTTAAGCAAGACATAATCCTTTCTAGGATGTTCCCCACCCTCAAATAGTTTTAGTAAACTCCATTTACTTATACTGCATTTCTGTACTCATACACACAATTGCTAACACTGTATATATGATACTTTACATAAATTGCCCACTTGGATGACCCTGGAGAGCATGTAAATGTCTAGAGTTACAAATTCATCATGTATTATCACACAATGCATCCCAGAAATTATTGAAATACATGCTGGAAAAACGCTTCACTAAATTTCAGTCCCTTATTGCATAATCTTGTCTAAATCAGAAATAAGGGAAAATCTCTCTACAAAGAATAACACTGTTATTTGTGACTGAAAAAAAAATTGTAGCAATATAGGAGATTAAAAGAAATGAGACACACTTGATGCACACTGTTTACGAATATTACCCTTGGGAAAAGGTGAAGATATTTTTGTGATAACGTTTCATAAAGTCACAATCCAATTTTCTACTAATATTCTCATGGCCACTTACAATTAGCTAGGTGAATAACAATGGAACATTCTTAAAGGAAAAAAGACAGACCATCATCATGATTAGGCTCACCTGAAGAAAAAACATGGAGTCTTGATGTCTGATTGAAAAGGAACAATCTCACAGTTCTGTCACATCCAGATAGATCATATATTTCAGGACATAGCTCCATGACTGAGAAAGTTGTTCCATTAGAGACAATCAGTTTGATAGCCAGTGAAGCTATTATTTTCATTTATGGGCAAATAATATATTAAGAGAATGCATGTACTCACACACAATTATCCTGTGCCCAGACTAAACTGGGCTTTCATGGTAAAGACCACACCGTGAAATTAACATGAAGCTAATCAATAAATAGTGGTCACACAGGTTTTATGAGTCCCAGTTGGTAATGGCTAGTACTAACCTTAGCTTAACCCTGTTTATAAAATTTGTTTTATTACTGCAGACACAGTAATGAGAAAAGTAATGATCAAATAAGAGGTCCTCCAGTGGCAATAAAATGCTTACCTCAAACTTCCTGGGAATTATTTTGACTGCATCCTATACTTCTCAGTCAACATGACAACTAAGGAAGAATTCCAAGGATTGTAAACCAAAATTTCACATATCAGCCATTTACACATGAGAAAGGCTGATACAATAAAGGGAAGGTTAAATCTACTGATGGGAAAACTCACATATTTCATTTGTAATATATATTCTGTACATATTTCTACCAAGATAAAGGTGCAATGAAATAAATCTTTGTTTGGAACAATTGCCTTTGAGTTTTTGAACGGCTAGAATAAGGTCAGTTGTGTTTCCCAGGTTTAATTAAAATCAACCTTGAACATGGATCAACAGAAGCTGGTCTATCAGAGGAATTTCAATCTCTTCTCCTTAGTATTCTGTTTACATTAGTCTTCACTGCATTGATGCTGCTGCAAGTTCATGGCATTTCTTATTTTCACATCCTAATTATCTCACCTAGTATTTAATAATTTCTTCATACATGCCATACAATGCATTAGGAACTGCTTATTTATGGACAGCCAATAATGCACTAATACACCCCTCTGAGTGAAATATCATCTTAATTAACAGGTCACAAGATGATGCACTGACATGTACAATTAAAATACATTTATAAATATTAAAAATGATAAACAAGTCTAGATAGATAGACAGAGCAGCAAATCACTTGCATTACCAGCAATGGGTCCATTACTTAGTTGGAGCCCCGAGTGGCACAATGGGTTAAACCCTTGTGCCAGCAGGACTGCTGACCGAAAGGTTGACTGTTCAAATCTGGGAAGCAGGATGAGCTCCTGTATGTCAGCTCCAGCTTTCCATGCTGGGACATGAGAGAAGCCTCCCACAGGATGGTAAAACATCCAGGTGTTCCTTGGACAACATCCTTGCAGACAGCCAATTCTTTCACACCAGAAGTGATATGCAGTTTCTCAAGTTGCTCCTAACATGAAAAAAATACTTAGACACATGACATTCCAAATTCTTGAATGCTGTGGCCTCATACTCATACCTGAATGCACCACAGTATTACACAGAGTTCTTATGTCATTCTGTTATCCAGTATCCCCGACCTATTTCACTTCTTTTCAATACCTCTTCTTCTTCTATACACAGGGTGCCTCTGCCATACTGTTTATGATGGGACTTCAAGCTGTGGTCCATGTGCTCCTCAAACATGAAGTTGAACCCAAGGGCTATACCACTCCGCTTACTTTAGCCTAGATGAATTCAGTTACGAAGCATTTTACTATATTTAATCTTCCATGCTGAGCACCCAGAATCATACAGCAGGAGACTACACATAAACACACTGTATTCTTCTCTACTTCTAAAAGCCACAGCAGACTGAACACATTTATGATAACAAAGTACCACAAAAGATATGATATGCCAGCTCATGCAGTGAAGCTATGCTAGAATGTCTGTTTACCAAAATTGTATCTAACCTGCAGATTTAAAGTGATGTAATATTCATGTTCTCTTCACAAGAAACCCTGGAAAATATTCTTCCATGAGAAGAAAGGCTAAAATTCTCTAAGAGAATTGCCAACACCCTTAATAAAAAGAAATAAATGAATCCTGGTTTCTTCTAGTGACTAAATAACACCCTTATAAAAATGATAGATTGTTTCTAGTGTATTTATTCCTCTGGATTATAACATAATCATGAATCTATGCAGTTGTATAATTGCACATCAAAATAAAACTTTACATACAAAAATCAATAATACAAGTTGAGCATCATTTATCTGGAATTCTGAAATACTTCAAAATCATCCACACAGGTGGTTGAGATAAGGATCTGGTCCCAAGCATTTTGCATAAAGGATACTCAACCTATATTGGCAGCATTTTATTTTCAGTCTAAGATTTGTCCATTCTGTTCTGGTCCAGTTGTAGAGCATAAGTAAAGTTACTGTATATATTCGAGTATAAGCCTAGTTTTTCAGCCCTTTTTTAGGACTGAAAAAAACCCTCCTCAGCTTATACTCGGGTGAGGGTCCTGGTGGGCTTATATTCAGGTCAGCTTATACTCAAGTATATATGGTATATTTATTATTTTTCTCTATTATTATTGGTATTGTTACATTTATTATTTTACTCTATTATTGTTGTTACTTTTACATTTATTTTACTCTATTTTTATTATTATTACATTTATTATTTTACTGCATTTATTATTATTATTATTATTATTATTACATTTATTATTTCACTCTATAATGATTAAAAGAATACATAAGCACGTTTACATTGAAGAAGATGAAAATAATAATTAAATCAGAATTGAACAGTCATCTCTTAAATTAAAGTTTGATGTAAAGATTCAAAAACATTTAAACTACTGATGCCTCAATTAGTGTAATTTTATTGGTATCTCGGCTTATACTGGAGTCAATGTTTTCTCAGTGTTTTTGTGGTAAAATTAGGTGCCTCGGCTTATATTTGGGTCGGCTTATACTCAAGTATATATGGTATATTCAAGTTCTTGTCCCTTATGTCTACATTCTAAGAGTCCTGGCATTCCCATTTGATTGAAACTTATGTCTCTAGCCCATATGACAATGCATCTTAAAAATGCATTAGCTGAATGAAGAATTTTTAGTAGCTAGTGGAGATGGGGAATGAAAAAGACATCAGGGAATTTCTAGTTTCAGGGATAGAGTTAATAGATTGGGAGATATTTATATCAAGAAATCTGGAATTGAAGTTCTTATGATATTTCTCTAGAAGTTAAAATTAGTTGATCTTATTTCTAAAGTGGCTTTTAATCCACCCAATATCTGTCATTGTGTCTTAAAAAAAATTCCCATGCCTGCTTGGTTTATTACAATTGCAGTCACGCTGTGATTTAATCAATGTGTACATCTATAACCTGAAAAAAGAGAAAAAGGCACAACGTGAAAACTGTGGCAAAACGTATATACATCTGTTCTGGAATTCATGTTAGACATTCTTCAAGATAAACTGCAACATAGAAGGGGGAAAGACTGTGGAACATAATAACCCTGCTGAAAAACTAAACAAATATCACAGTAGGAGGAAATCTATTCATCTAGCTTAGACCAATTAATGACAATTTATTTAAAACTGCTTTCTGTTTTTAGAATAGGAAGACACAAAAGCAGAGCAAATAATTGCATGCATATAGCAAATTTACTTTTCAATAGCTGTCATTTGTATCCATTATCACTGGACATTAAAGTACCTTAATGGTAGATATAACACTTAATGTACTAGTATATCACTCCTGAATGTAGCAAATTGCCTCAGATTTTAAATGTGCACTTAATTCTATCTTTAAATGTTGCTGAAAAACCATCTGTTGCATTAATCAACAACTGTATAGTACACTGTGTTGTACTGTAAAGTACACTGTGCTATATTAACATTGGCAACTTACAGGTGGAGTTTTGTTACATAAAGGTGCAATAAATACAATAATAAAACGCATCAATCTGCATTAATATGAATGCATTTATTGTATGATGATGTTAAAAGTTCTAGAACAATAATTATCAAAAACTGTACCTTTGAGTAAAGACAGAAATGAAGCTTGATTCTTTATAAAATTCCAAATTTTGATACAACATGCCTAGATTTGTATAATAAAAGTGATTTGTATTATCATTTGTTTCACTTTCTCATGATTGCTGGGCATCATTGAAATGCAGGTTATTTAAAAAAGAATGTTCACTTTTAGTAGCAATAATAGTAATTATTTTTAATATTATTATTGCAATGATAACCTATACATGAAGCCTATATTCAATTACTGTATTATAAAAAAGTAGATGTGATCAAGTAGACACTTGAAAGAATAACATGTTTTTATGTTTCCCTTCAGGCAATAAAGCTTGTGCAGAACTGAAATGCTGGAGTTCTTTCAGTTCAGTTGCCATTAATGATTTACCGAATTTCTCATGTACTCACCCAACCCAATATTTTCTTCTCCCCATTAAGACACAAAATGTGGACAGTGGTATGGAGAAAGAAAGGGGAACTAAAAATAATGGTAGGAATGAAACAAACTCACTTTATCGAAGCAAAATATCATGGGCATCTTCCTTTTTAATAAATAAAGTCAACAGGATCATGCCAGAGATAATATAGCACTGGCTGATAGCCATCCTAGTGTGCTGGCTCATAATCGGATTTTATGGGAATCATGGAGTGAATGTTTACAACATGTGTACAACATGTCCCTTTTAGAAGTCTAAAGAGATGAAATAAAAGTAAATGTAAATTTATGTTGCATATTTTTTGTACACTGTAAAATATGTATAGATGGCCTGGGGATAAGGAAACAAATTTGCTAACTTAGTGATTCTATATTTTTAAAATGCATAGAATTGTTTACAGAATTGGGGCATGCCGCAATTAGCCCTGACCCAGCTAGAAAGTGGAGAATGTGGATATCTGATTTGCTTGTTTGTTTGTTTGAGAAATTTAGAATTAAGATGGTTATATCCTTGAAAGAGGATTTCCCTCTCTTTAAGTTAACAACAGACTACCTACAGTTTAGCTCAGAGATCCTGGAGCACATTTCTAACAATACCTGTAATGCCTGAAAAACCTCAGAGATTTTGAAGTCCTTCCCTGTAAAGACATTTCTTCTTACTGCTTCTTATTCCTCTAGAATTCTCATCAAATTTGAATTGAACACTAATGATCAATGACAGTCAAGGATCTGCAAACCTGATGGAGACTGTCATGTTCAGGGAACTTGTGCAATGAGCAGATGTTTTAGATGCACAGCATATGCAAAGAAGTGACTGTCTTGTAGTTGTTGCAGATGTTCCTCTTCCTACTAATAAGCAATATGTCATTTGGGGTGGAAAGGAGAATCTAGGATAGGTAGAAATGGGAATGGACTACTGGAGCTGGCATATTTTCTCATAGAGCCTTGAGGCACATACATCTCAGATGACACATCTGATTTTAAAGTTTATTTGTTTTTTAAAAAATAAGTAAATTCTAAACCTCCATCCCTTATGTTTTACCTAAGAGTCAGTGCTTAAAGAGCTAACTATTTTGTGTGTAAATCAATCATAGCTCTTTTAGTTCAAGACCAAGGGGCAGCTTGCATGTATGAACTGTAGGTAATGCACAGGTTCATGAATTCAGCTACAAGCCAGCAAAACATACTCAAATGTTGTACATACATGAAATCCATTGATTCATTAAGAAGAATTAGACTGGTGGACATCAGAGACTGGATCTTAACATGAGTGATAGCACTTGTGTTGGTAGAAGTATGGGTGAGGACATCAATTATCAAGATGAGGACAATATTTTTGTCTCAAATAATGTTTTCAAATTATATTGTAAGAGACATAACAAATTACAAAGAATCTTAAATATTTCTTTAAAAAAAATCATTGGACTTTTGTCTTCAGGCTTTTCAAAAGCAACTGGGCATAGGCATGGGCAATTTTATCAGAATCATCATTAATTGTAATAAAATCATATCTATTTTGGGTTCTGAATGGGGTTCCGAGGTGGTTTGGCGCTTCGAATTTGACCTTCCAATTCGAAGCGTTGGCGCCCATGCCTTGGAATACTTTTGGATAACCTTCAGATATATGAGAAAGTGTATTAATTCAACCAATCTCCTGATTTAAGAGCCCCATAGAAACCAGGCCTGGAGCTTTTTCTCTCCTGGCTGTCCATAAGAGAAATCCCCCTTCCCTTCCTGGTTGGTTTCTATGGGGCTCTTAAGCCTGCTGCTATCCAGGAGAGATATCCCCCTTCCCTTCCTGGTTGGTTTCTATGGGGCTTTTAAGTATGGTGTAGTGTAGTGGTTTGAGAGTTGGACTATGATTGTGGCTTCATTCCCCACTCAGCCATGGAAACCCACTGGGTAGTCTTGGGCAAGTCACACATTCTCAGCCCCAGAAAACCCAATGAAATAGGAAATAACACTTTTAAAACAGGAACAGATTTCCTTATTCAGACGCTGATGGCCATCTGTCAATTAACGAGGTACATACGAATATTCCAAATGTTCATAAAGTTTTGAATTTTTGCTTCAAAATTTGGAAATGACTTTAGAAACGAAGCACCAGCGCCCCCTACTTTCGAAGCAAGTATTGAACCATTTTTTTCATGGATTGCATATGAGTACCCACTGACTCAAAATTAGATTATATTCACTCACTGGGAAGTGTATTCCTGTGGGATATTAATGGCTGCATGGATGAAATTACAAATGTCCCAACCTATGACCTCTTATATAGTAAAGCCAAACCAGGCCCTGGTATTCCAAGGAGCTAGATGCAATGAAATGAGTAAGATGGAGGCATGAATGACATTGGTTAAATCTAAAGATGTGTAGAGGTGAGGACTATTACATGTATACTAAGACCTTGCCCTTTCTGCTTCATTGAAAATATTGTGTTTTCTATAGCATCAAGCAAAAATTAGTAGTACAGGGATGTAGGAATAACAAGAAAAGGAAAAAAAATAGAGAAGATAAAGATAAGAATAACAGGATCCCCAATGATATCCAAGTGATCCTGGAAAGTTAATCTACCTGAGATAGGAAGCTTTATGAGAAAAAGAATAGATTTTTTTTATTATGAAGAAGATAGCAAAGACAAAGTAGGAAGCATTAGTTAGGGCTTTCTGTTTTCCATTTCTCAACATTTTTATTTCCTGTGTTTCAAATCACCGTACTGTTTTTTAATTTTAGATTAGTAAAGAAATGTTCTTTTTTTCCTCTTTTCTTTTTTAACATAATAGAAACCTTTTTTTTTGTATTAGATAAAAATGGAAGAAGACGAAGTTGTAGGATGCTAAAAATGTCCCTGTTCTATATGTACTCTTGTACCCATCCCCATTCCTCACATATTTGCAATAAAAGTTATATGAAAAAATTGAATTGTATATTATTGTTTTGATGTGGTTTTAAAATAATTGATATTATTGGCCACCTTAATGATTCCCACTGATAGACTGGGGCAATCTATCAGTGCGATACACTGACCCAGTGAAAACCAGCTTTAAAAATACATTGTGTTCTGGTAAGACATTTACAGAATTTGGAACAGTGCAACTAAAATACTTTAAATTACTACTTAACAAATCTATTCCAGAGTTTGCATGCATATTTTTAATATCTTAAAACCTGGATAACCTATTCCTTGCATCCAATGAAAGAAACTGGCATGCAAAACAGAATGATTCAGGCAAAAAGAGGGGTTCAAAAAAGGCACAAATAAAATATATCTCTCCTGTCTAATGAAGTAGCATCTCCTGCCTGTACAAGTCTTCATTTGCATTTAAAGTCACTTCTCAGCCTGAAAGGAGTTAACAAGGGAGTGTACATAATCACCCAAATTATTTAACAGAAGGATAACATGTTTTTCACATCCAGAGGCAGTTACTGTAATAATAATACTCCTCTCAAATTGCCTCAGTGCTTGAGTCAGAGACGATTATCTTCTCAATTCTTCTATGCTGTTATTTCTTTTCAACCAATTCTATGATTACCTAAAAAGGCACTAGTTAGTGGGCTTTCTTGTCCATTTTTGTTTGATTTTGCTCCCAAAGCATTTTTATCTAGCTGCTGGGATTCAGAGAACAGAGTAGAAAGTACTTGAATGGAATATGTAAGCCATATTGGTCTCAACGTCCCTCTCCTTCTCACTTGTAAAGATACATACATTATGAAGCTTTTTCCAAATGCACTGCCAATGAAGTGAGCAGCATTTTATGGGTCGCCTATTTCTTTCACTAGTAATGAAACATGCATCCAGTAGACATGAATACATAGTCCTTACTGCTAACAGAAATCCCTAAGTGTTGGCTTAAGTATCTTGATGATAGAGCTTATAATATTATGTTTTAGATTCCCAGATAATGGAGGAAGGCAGTGAGTTTCAGAAAAACATCTATTTCTGTTTTATTGACTATCCTAAAGCCCTTGATTGTGTGGATCATAATAAATTGTGGCAAGTTCTTGGTGGTATGGGGATATCAAGTCACCTTGTCTGTCTCCTGAGAAATCTGTAGAATAACCAAGTAGCAACAGTAAGAACAGACCATGGAACAGCAGACTGTTGAAGATTGTGAAAGGAGTATGGCAGGGCTGTATACTTTCACCCTACCTATTCAACTTGTATGCAGAACACATCATACGACACGTGGGTCTTGATGAATCCAAGGCTGTAGTTAAAATTGCTGGAAGAAACATTAACAACCTTAGATATGCAGATGATACCACTTTGATGGCTGAAATCGAGGAAGAGCTGGGGAGCCTTAAAACCAAGGTGAAAGAAGAAAGTAGAAAAGCTGGGTTGCAGTTAAACATTTTTTTAAAAAACCAAGATTATGGCAACCAGACTGATTGATAAGTGGCAAATAGAGGGAGAAAATGTGAACTGAACGAATAAAGAACAACAGAAAATGCCAGCAACCATGCTGGACTTGTAGTTCAAAAAAACCAACTATTGGTTTTTTCAAACTTCTGGCCAAGCAGCAATAAGGCTCCTAGATCCTAGTATTCACTCCTATATACTGTTTCCTCTGTGCTGATGTGTGACCTTCCCCTGTAAAGTTCATATAATTACTTTGAATTGTTAGCTCTAAAATTGGCTCTCTACCCCCGAATCTTTTAGTAATTGGAAAACACTAGACTGCTTGTTACCATGCTTCTGGTAGGGGACAAGGCAGGGTTTAGAAGCAGGTGAAATATTTTAACAGCAGAGATATTGAACTTGGGAGACACAAACTGCCATGTGTTCATCTAACCAATCAATAGCTAAAACAGAAACTAATTGGTAAGAATTATCTACATGGCCAACACACCATTAAAACATTAAAAATATTGTTTCTACTTCTTCCTTCATGATCTTGTCATCTCATAATCACCATCTATAACCAGAAAAATATGCATTTTCACACAGTTTGATCCATTGAAGCCTTTGAGCACAATGACTGAGCCATCACAGTTGGACACCCAGTGAACACCTTGTCTTAAATAGATCATAATTCATACTCAAACAATTATGTTCACTCTACAGACCTCTGAGATACTAGTATGCCCACCTCATGACTTTGAAGTGGGCTATGCTGCAAAAAAGAACAAATTTATGATTCTGGTCTTCCGTGTATGCCCCTTCTGGCCCAGTTTTAGACTGTGGAAGCTATGCACTTGTTAGAAAAATTTGCCAGTTGGTAACTAAAGATGGTGCTAAAGGTGTCAATAAAAATGGCAAAATGTGACAACTGTGCTACTTCCAACCATTAATCCAAAACAATTGGAAACAGAGTTCATTGTAGAGCTTCCAGAAAGCTCCAAAGTTTTTGAAGTGGATCCAGTCCACTCTACTGTTCACACATTCGCCAAATGTTTATGAAGAAGATGCCTCTGGGTAGTGACACAGTGGTGGCAGCAAGATTACTAATGCACTCTCTGTCCAGTTAGCTATTTGGACAGCTAAAGAGATTTAGAGGACTCCCATGCTGCATCCGGGCTGCTCCAGAGCACAATACTCCGGATTATTTTATTTTGGTATCAATTCAAGCTTATGTACCAGGATAATCTCTTAGTTTTAGTATTTTCATTTTAGTTTTTGGAGACACATTTTGTTAAAGTGTGCTCACAAAACTATGCAAGGTTGACATTCTGTGGCAGTTTCATTTGCACAGTATTACTCCAAATTTCAGACACTTGCCAAGTATTTTTAGCAAACAAAACACAAACTGGGACAAAAATAAAATGCCCTAGACAAACTATCGTAGTTATTCCAGGCAATGTAATGTATTGAGACCAAAGAATGGCCATTCTGTTACAGTGAATCATGAGGTGGCAAAACAGAAGTAGCATGTTTTGGTTTGCAGTAAGTGGACTCCATTGAAGAGGAGTATTAATTATCATTGGCTTTAGGAAATTGAAAATGTGAACAGTAATCCTTTATTTGCTGGAATTCTCATGGGGGGAGCCCTACAATTTCATTCAGTGCATGTCCCCCTCCAAAGAAATATATATTAATATATATATTATATATCTCCTGGTATATGCAAGTTAGAAATTGATATTTCCCTAATACACAACTCTAATTTCTTTATAGTACATACCAAGTTTAAGGTATACAGGTTTTACAAGCTTGGTGCTATGGCTCAGGCAGGGAGACATACACACAAACACATTTTTATTATTAAAATATTATTATTATACATTTTATCACTATTAGATATTATTATTAATCTACTACTGTTATTAGGAATAACTACACCAGCTCTTGTTTTCAATAAATTATATGCTCTTGAGATTGATTATAATCAGACCCTTTTAATGCAAATTATTGTCTTTATATGATAGAGATAAATCCCACATGCAAATTATAGATCAAAGTCATTACATGGACCAAAAGTGCAATAAAAAGAAGATATTCAAAAGGCAAACAAGTGGAAGGGGATGGCAAAATGAAAGGGATGTTATTTAGTGCTTCCTCTACTAAGAGAAAGTACCTAGACAATTTTAATGACCACAGGAGTTAGAATCAGAACCAAAAGGAATACACATAAAATATGACAACTCCAGATACAAATGATGTGGAAGTGCAGGAATTTTTTAGTATTTATGAGAGAAATTCACAGGTTGGTCTGTGCATAAGGAATAGGAATTGCTGATTCAAAGTACTCGGACTCTCCAGTTTAGTTTATTTCCATTTTTTTTTTAAAGAAAATGCATATCATTTCAAACAGGGCTTTGTTGCACATAATTGGTATACTAGAACATTTTCATAAGATAATGAACACCATATAAATTTTATATGGAAAAATAAGAAAAGCTCAGGTGAGGATAAAATCCACTAAAAAACTAATTTTGCGGCAAAATGTAATTTGCTTCCTGCTCAATTGTATTTTCAGTCTTTACCAGACCATTGCTGTTTTTTAAGTACGATCATAATGGAAGTTAGTGATATATCTTACAGTGCCCCCAAATCCCTAGACTAAACTGTATTTTACATGCCATGTGGCAATAATTTGTTTTTTGTAGGCACAGTTTGGGGCTTACCATTAAGGAAGAATAAGCAATGAGCACGTCTTGTTGAGATGATAAATCTTGGCCCAAAGAATTAATCTGGATTCAGAAATTTGCCAGCCATTGCAACCCTTTCATTAGGTGACCTACTAACTATGTTTTCCTGGCATGAAAATTCACTCGAGGCAGATTCCACTGTATGAACCCTCTGCCACCTGGAAATCAGGTCGAGCCATTTGTCCCAGAGCTCTTCACCATCTAGATGCCCAAACCACAAGAAACTTTAAGGAAATCCTCATAATGGATTGTTTGGGGAGATTCCACCAGCACACACTGCTAACATTAGCAATCAGTAGTAGCTTTGTGACATTGGTAACAGATAGTCAATGCAAAATCCCCCAACAGTGAAAGGGGGTGACTAAAGACAATGACCAAAATTGATTGATTGGTGGTGTAGTGTGGAAAGCTGCTTATATCAGCCAGTAGTGGACTTCAGTGAAGTCTCCGCTCGCTCCCACCTGCTTGCCAAAGAGACTACCTCTGATTGACTGGTCTTCTACTCCATACCAGACTTCAGGGAAATTGTGTGTGTTTTTAGTAAACAGCCTCAGTTCATGAAATATAATAATAATAATAATAATAATAATAATAATAATAATAATAATACTTTATTTATACCCCGCCACCATCTCCCCAACGGGGACTCGGGGTGGCTTACATGGGGCCATGCCCAGAAACCATACAATAAAACAAAATATAAAAACAACACATCATAACACAATTTATCAGTACAAGAAATAATAATATACATTATAACACAAAATCAGACAAACCAATAAAAACCAGGGCGGGCCACATGAACACTAAGTTAAAACTCGGATGAGAAAGGCATACGAATAAAACCACGGGCAACAGGGACATAAAATAGTAGAACAATCTAAAGGATAGATATCCAAGGGGAATAGCCAAAGAAGTATATAACATTTACTCCCAAAAAGCACACCGGAAGAGCCATGTTTTTAAGTCTTTCTTGAAGGCTAGCAAGGTGGGGGCTTGTCTGATCTCAGTGGGCAGTGAATTCCACAGTCGGGGGGCCACAGCAGAAAAGGCCCTCTCCCTTGTACCCACAAGACGGGCCTGGGATATAGGCAGTGGCGACAGGAGGGCCTCCCCAGATGATCGAAGGGATCGGGCAGGTTTATGATAGGAGATACGATCACGAAGGTAGGTGGGTCCCAAACCGTTTAGGGCTTTATAGATGATGGTCTCTACCTTGAATTGGGACCAGAAAATGAACGGCAACCAGTGGAGCTCTTTGAACAAGGGAGTAGATCGTTCCCTGTAGCTCGCCCCTGTTATTAATCTGGCCGCCGAGCGCTGGACCAGTTGTAATTTCCAGGCCGTCTTCAAGGGAAGCCCCACGTAGAGCGCATTACAGTAGTCCAGTCTAGAGGTAACTAAGGCATGCACCACCGTGGTCAAGTCAGACTTCACGAGGTATGGTTGCAGTTGGCGCACAAGTTTGAGTTGTGTGAAAGCCCTCCCGGCCACCGCCGACACCTGAGCCTCAAGTGTCAATGCTGAATCCAGGAGGACCCCCAAACTGCGGACCTGTGCTTTCAGGGGGAGTGCAACCCCGTCCAGCACAGGTTGCCACCCAATACCCCGAAATATACTGGCTGCCCTCATTTTAATCACAGCCAGAATGTGCAAATTGATACTCTCACTGAGTGGGTGAACACATTTATGATCTCATCATAAAGTGCTGGAATTACCATGCATCGTGGTGATTCCAGTGGTACACATCAAGGGGCAGGAGGAACCTGTTGCCCCATGGCCCGCATCACACAACTCATCCAGCTGATCACCCCAAGAGGGGAAGCGTTAACTATCCAGCTTCCCCCCATTGTTCCTGGCAGAACATGGAAGCCTCCCATGTTGCCGCCGCTGTGGCATGCTCCTCTTTGCCATCCCTTTGAGCATGAAGCCCTGCCAGAAGTAGTTGTGCCTCATGTAATGGGAATTGGCATACTCCGTGTTTAAGGGGTGGCAAAGAGGAGCATCCCCCATCTGATGAGGTCTTAAGAAACATTGCCTAACTGAACCAGGTCAAAAAGATTGCTAGTGTATTATGCCAGAATAATTCTCAATGCAATGTTCAAGCATTCACAGGGCATTGATTGAATGCAGAATAGTGTCTGTGGGAATAATTTTGCATAGGTTGCTGTACAAAGTGGGAACTGGGGAAAAGAATATAAACGTTTGAACATATAGTAAATTATTCAGTATTTTATAAACTTCAAATTGCTTATGTAGGAAAAGTATCATTACAGAAGTGAAAATCTTTAATTTGTTTAATGCTACCAGCATTCTCATCCCACTCAAGTTCTGCATGTGACTGCAATATTTTTCTTTCTCTTCCAGTTCATGTTCCATAATGTGCCTATTTTTACAAATTATCATTGGAAATATATGTGTGTGTGTGTGTGTGTGTGTGTGTGTGTGCATACCTGGCTAAATTTAAATGCAACGTGGGCATGGAAACCTACCTCTTTTTTACACTTCCACTACATATTAGAAAACTTTTTACCAGGGCTAGATTAGAGCAACTCGACATTAAGTCTATGCTAGGTAGACATCAGAATATCCCCTATACGAAGAGAACCTGTGGGTGCCGTGAGGTTGATGCAGAAGTGGAGGACTCAGAATACTTTTTTAAAAAATGCCCCTATTACAACAGGATTCGATCTTTCTATTTAGAGCCTCTGCTGGAGAACCATACTCATTTAGAGAATAAGGAGAAATTGTACATCCTTCTACAGGGTTCAGATAAAAGCTCTATTTTAAAACTGACCCTTTTTACGCAAAATGCGCTGGTCATCTGCGAGAAGATGGAAGCTGAGAGCTGTGACATTAATGCCATTAACAAAATCCAAATTTAAAATTTACTATGGACAAGCCACTAGTTTTACTTACCCTTGCCCCTGCTTAAACCTTACCTTAGGGGATAATTAATTTCAATCTTTTTATTCTGTATTTGCACAACTACCTAGGAGTGGGTTGGTAGGCTTGTAGGCCGGGATGCTTTGTATCTATACATGGCTTTACTGTATGTATGGGTAAGTGTGTACGTTTTGTATGTTTCATATGTTTTGATATGGTCAAAATTGAGTAATCAATAAAGAGTTGTTTGTTATATTTGTGTTTCTGGATATTTTTCCAAATATATGCAACTTTCATAATGCACCTATGGACAATGCTGGCACTTTGGCTTAGAAATGGAGATGAGCAACAATCCCCAGCACATGACTAGACTTAACATCAGGGGAAACCCTTTACCTTTACTTAATTCAAAAAAGGAATAAATTGAATCTAATACTCATTGTTCCTCTCATGGAGGAATGGAGCGAGGGAGGGAGGGAGGGAAGGAAAAGATAACATATACTGACCCATCTACATGGGCCACATTCCTCAGAGCTTATCTGTGTAGAGCACTCAGTATTGTGGAATTTTGCTCAGCTAGTGTCTAGTACACTGCATGGTAGTGAGGTAGCTTGATGGCTGGAAGGAGCTTGCACAGCTCTGTAGCACTAAACCCAGTTGAGTGTCATTGGATGACTACCTTTATTGCCACCCTTATTTCCTCGGCTTAGTGGCAACCACTGGATACAAAATTGTTGGTTGTTGTTGCTCATTGCATCTACCAATGTTAGCCAAAGTGCCAGACTGGCATGAGATAGGAGAGGGAGGAAAGGAGTACACTTCCTCTTTGTCTCCCTCTTTTCCCCAATAGTACTAGTGCATCTCTAGATGTGATGAGTGACTAGTACCAGTGATCCTTGTGATTTTTTAGTTAATACTGCTTTTAATGGTTAGTTTTATTATAATGATATTTTTAAAAATTTATTCATTTATAAGTGGGAATTTTATGTGTATTTAATCATATGTTGTCCTCAAAACTATTGGTGGGGGGACAACTAGGATCACAGAAATTCATGCATTCTATTCTTACAACAGAATCAAACAGACTTTTTGGCCTAATATTTATAGAGATAGTCCAAAGTAAGACAGTGGGTTTTGTGGAGGAGTCTTAGTTTGAACCTTGGTCTTCTAGGCAAATATGACAATATATTCTGAAGCAGGAAGGATGATAAAGTCTTTTATCCTAAGAATTGTGGGAACAATCTTGTTCTTTTTTCCAGTGTTCAATAAAAAAATAACACTACATATTTAGAAGACTCCATCGGCTTGGTACTAATGACAGTCAGTCATCCTTCATTATACTCACTTAGTTGCAATTACAGATACAATAATTTAATTTAATAAGAGCCACAAAAAAACTAAGAACAAGTTATTCATAAGCCAGTCTCTTCCTTCTGGGGCTTCATGCAGTATTGAATAGCCATTTGCTGCATATTTGCATTAGTATTGAAGAAGGTAAAATAAGGGAGATGCATTTGCAGCCAACTAAATTGACCATGATCGATGTCAACTGATGTTTTCCTTTTATTTTAGCTGTGAATTTCATTCCCCATTTTAGCCCCTGGAATGATTTATACAGAGGATTTTACGTCATTGTCTCATTGGACGTTTCGACATAATTGGGATAATTTCTATTTCCCTCAACCAATTACAGTAGGTATAATTAATTTCCTGACTGTCGTCAAAGCATATTTGATCTTAAGGAAAAGAACTATTAATCATTTCTAGCAAGGGTTGAAGATATTTTCCATTTGGGAAAACTACATAATGGCATTTCACATCACAAACTTTAAGTATAATCCTCCAAAATTACATTCCACAAGGATGGAGGGAGCATAAAATAGACACTGAAACAATCTGCGATGTATTACACTGTAAAACGAATGCTGTTTGACACTACTTTAACTGTCATGTCCAAATGCTCTGGCATCCTGTGAATTGTAGCCCAGAACCATGGCAGCTAAAATAGTGTCAATCTGTATTGGTTCTACAATGCAGACACACAACCGGTCAACAGATTCTGTCATGGTTTCAACACAAAAATACTAAGATGAAGAAATTGGCATTTCTGTGACCTGGACTTCTGTTCACATTGGTACATTCAGATTTCCATATCTACATTGTTCATATGGAAGGCTCTGAATGAAATAAGGAAAGGGCTTGGACTGTGAGGAAAATTGTACATCCTTCCTTCACTTTTCAGCAATCTAGTTCCCATTTGTGAGGCCCAAGTTTTAACAGAGCTGGGAATTAAGTACCCTAGTTGTGTACCTTCATATTCATATATCACAACTATATATTTGAATTTCAGCCACAGTATCTTTGACCATCTAAATTCAGAATTAATTTACACATGGTATTAAGAACATGTTTTTAAATTTAAACCCAAAGATGGTTATTATTATTTCAGCGTCATAGTAGCTTCTAGAGATGTGCGCAAAAAAACTTTCCTTTGTTTCCTTCATGCTGCAGTTTGTGTCGACCAATATTCTACATGAAATGACAGATGACATTTTCGTATGAAACAATAGGCGACATGATAATGAAAACCGCATAGTCATTGTACTGGCTTTCATTTTCTGCCACATGGCCTCCGTGGCTGCAACTCACTTTCTCATGCATCTGAGAAGATGATGGGGAGGTGATTCTTTGCCAATTGGAGGTCAAGAAATCACTGAAGTGGGCTGGGCAGGGAGGGCAGAGAGTGTATATAAGGGGAAGACTGCACCCAAAAGAGCCATTTGCTGTCATTGCTGGGCTGTGGGCTGGTTGGGTTTCACTGCTGTGCTGTCTCTGCTTGGGCTGGGCTTGTTTGGCTGGTGGGCAGCTTGCCTTCTTTATGCCTTCTTGCCTCTGGTGAGGGCACTTAGTTGGGACTACTGGGGGATTTGGTTTTTTTTGGGGGGGGGATTTGGACTGACTAGTGGGTGGCTGCTGCTTGCCTCATTTTAGAAAGTTTTCCTTTCATTGCATTATTTCTTTTCATCCTTTCCCTTCTCCATTTGTCTGCCTGCCTGGCTGCCTCTGTTTTAGTCCTCCCTCCATTCCCTTGGGTGTTTTATTTTTATTTAACATTTTAGAAAGCAAATACTTTTTTGGGGTTTCATTGTAATCCCCTCCAAGTAAACTGCTCTCTGCTTGGCCTTGCTGGGTATTGGGGGGACAAACAGTTCTGCCTGGCTGGCTAGCTGGCTGCAGAGAAAGCTACCTTATAGTTTTTCGTTTGCGAGATGAAAATTCGTGTTGTATAGATGGCCCATTTTCATTAGCGGGGCACAAATACAAAAATGAGACTACACGAATGAAACTACACAAAATGAACAGCAGTTCCATACAAAAGCACAACACTAGTAGCTTCCCTTGGATTCTGGAACTCCTTTCCCAGGGAGACAAAAATGCCCCCTTCCCTGTTGTACTTCCAATGGTTGACTAAAACCTTTTTATTCAGACAGCCCTTTAAAACAGAAAGGTTTTTAAAATAATACGTGAAGGGAAGTCATAGGGAGGAGGGAGCAAGCTTATTTTCTGCTGCCCTGCAGACTAGGACATGGAACAATGGCTTCAAACTACAGGAAAGGAGATTCCACCTGAACATCAGGAAGAACTTCCTCACTGTGAGGGCTGTTCGACAGTGGAACTCTCTCCCCCAGACTGTGGTGGAGGTGCCTTCTTTGGAGGCTTTTAAGCAAAGGCTGGATGGCCATCTGTCGGGGGTGCTTTGAATGCGATTTCCTGCTTCTTAGCGGGGGGTTGGACTAGATGGCCCATGAGGTCTCTTCCAACTCTACTATTCTATGATTCTATGATTCTATAATGGGCCAGGGAAACCTGCATTGGTTTATTGAATTGTTTATGGAAGTGTATTATTTATGTATTTATTTAAATTCTATTTTAATTGGTTTTAATAATTGTGCAAGTGTAATTCCATTTTACTATTTACCTTTTGAAGATTTTAAAATATATATACTTTTAAAGTATGAGTCACTTTGGGTGTCAATCCTGAGAAAAAAGTGGGATCATAGTAAGAAATAGTAACAACCAGAAAAAACAACAACTAGCTTTGAATCATTTTAAGGATAATTGTTTATTCTAAATAACCTTAAATTGTATTGAGTTGGTTGTACTATAAGATGCGTTGAGTTTCATTTGTAGAGGGGAAAAGCGGGAGTATAAGGAAACATAAATATAAACATATGCATAAACATAATAATATGCCTTTTTCTCTCTTTCTCTTTTCCATTTTTCTTTTTTTACTTTTGATTGTATGTTACTTTTATATTTATTTAGATTGTTTGTAATGAAAATTAATATTAAAAATACAATTAAAAAGAAAGATAAACCAAACACACATGTTGCTTAAATAAGATGTTAGGATGTGTGTGCATATATACATGTGTAAGTATGCATATCTAAATCATTTAATGTTGGAATTTGTTTCTTTGTTGGATATTCTGTGGCAGCAAATCAGCTATCCCACTGTATTTTGTAAGCAATTTTATTTTGCCAAATTGATGGCCCTAGGCTAACTAATAAAATGGTGTGTAAAATTAAAACCAGGTGTAAGGAAGATTGCCAGAAAAACAACAGCACTTAAGGAGGTTCTAACAAAAGCCTTCATGCCTCAGCTGTGATCTTGGAAGAACTCCCATATATCAGATAGCATCAGGAGAAAACTTTTCAGTTTTTCCATACAGGAGAGCAGCCTGTCTTTCCTTTTTGTTGTGGGTGCACTAACAACATATCTCTCACACATGTATTCATATAGCTTTACAAACATTTGTAGCATTGAATAACTGGAAATGCATGACATGATTGCTAATCATGTTATTAATATAATGAGTTCTTTGGCTCTCACAATGTGGACTTTATTAGAACTAACATAAATCCGTTCACCCCATCAGTCTAACAAGAAATAAAAGAAAACACTTTACTCATTTATGAAAACTGAATTGTTTTTCTGTGCAAAAACAATTTTGTATAAAATAGTGATTTGTTTGTTTGGTTTTGGTTTTTTGTTTATACAAACATCATAATTTTGGGCTGATTAGACCTTTAGGAGTTCCTGGAAAAAGTGTTTGCATGAAAAAAAAATGTGTTTTTAAAATTGTGAAAAGCATATATATGATGGAAAAGCACTGTTTCCAGGACATATATGGTGTTTTTATCCTAAATTAGTATTTTTGTGGGGAGAAACATGCAA
Organism: Anolis carolinensis; assembly: GCF_035594765.1. Classification (NCBI taxonomy): domain Eukaryota; kingdom Metazoa; phylum Chordata; class Lepidosauria; order Squamata; family Anolidae; genus Anolis; species Anolis carolinensis. Next base: position 149,042,610 of record NC_085843.1, read on the forward strand.
AAACAGTATCCAGAGATACATTACATTTTACATCACAATCATGCACACATACAAACCATGCTTATGGCACAAAAGTAACCAGTTTGTTTTTTTACAAAAAGTATTGATTTTTGGAAACATATATTTTTGTGCAGAAAATTGTTTTGAGCACAAAATACCATTTTGAACAAAATATATGTGTTTCTGAAAAAAAGCATATTTGTTATTTTCCACACAAAAATCACACACATACTAATGAAAAACCTCTATACTTTTGCACAGAGTAATTTTGAAAAGTGCTCGATATGTGTGATTCCTGGGTGAGAACTGCTCATAAATACAGTATTTGTTTCCCCCCAGACTAGGGAAAGGAGTATGGAAATTGTTAAGCATTACAACACAGAGTGAAAGAGTTTAAAAATCCCTGCTGCCTTAATCCTGTAATCTAGGGTCAACTGCACTAGACACATTAAATTATTAGTATTTCTGGATACACACACACACACACACACAATGTGTTGTACTCTAGTTGAGGTAACCAACAGGATTCAGCCCTAATTTGGACTATAATACTAACCAGTTAAAAAGAGTTTGTAATTAATGTATTCAAACCATGGACTGGGATGGAATGTACTGAAACTATTAGTGGTATGGTGGGGCAAGAAAAGAAATGAGTAAGTACAGTCCTTTTTCAGATACTTGCAAAATTATTGACTTCTTTTGGTGCAGCAATGTTCACTTGTTTCATTTGGATAGTGAGGGTGTGTGAAGATTTTGTATTTAATTTATACAAAATAACTGAGGACATACCCTGATTTTTTTTTTAAAAAAAAAAAACCTTTAGCACAAGGTCCTTTCACAAGATCACATTCTGCTCCATTTTTACATCAAGTTCTCCTTGGACATCAAATTCTTTATTCTTAAGTTAGTCACACTTTTTTGTATGAATTGACAGTCAATGATGTGATGTCATTGTTCAAAGAATAAGAAAGAGAAAGGTTATACAATCAGCTTTGCATACTAACGTTTTCTATATGTGCCTGTATCCTTTGAAACACCTAGCTGTGCTTTCAATTCTGTTAAACTTTCTACTTTTCTGATATCTTATGGAGATAGCATAGGGTTTAAAATATACTCTCTGTGATTTTCCGTTGGTCTGTTTTGCTTATAAAGTCAGAAATCTGAAATTCTAAATTGTATTTTTAGCAGTCCAAACTTTGTACCCTTGTCTGTTTCTGATTTTGTCATTATCATTCCAAAGTAAACCAGGGCATTTCAATATTTCCAGCCAAAGAGCTTCACTAGCCCATTTTGTATTCATTAAATATTCTTTCCACATATGTATTTTCTAAAATACTACCAGTGAAATCTTCCTGAAAATCTACAGGCTTAATAACTCATTCTTCAGAATACTGTGTTGATTGCAATGAACTGAACTCTGGTGTAATAGTTTTCTGTTTCATTGCAAAACAGGGGAAAGAATAGGCATGCACACACACACAAGACCTGCCTTTATTTGAAGGTTCTGGTAGCTTCAACATAAGCATTCCATCCATGTATAATACAGCAACATGTATTTTCTGTCTCATGCTGCACTTGTGTCACATCTTTCTCATTGTCCATGATGAGGGACAAAACAGGTCTTATAATCTCTTCTGGGCTGATTGCTATCTTTAAATTTTATGAGATGTAGGGCATGAATGGGGTCATCATTATACCAGCATTATGGGTCTTCTTTGACCTGTCCTGAATCTTTTTTAAAAATCCAGATGACCCAAAAAAACTTGTAGAGAGTTGATTAAAAAATATAATTGGCTGAATAAAACCAGAACATTGGGATTGGGCAGCAAGAACACTATGAAGGATAAGTAAAATAAGTGTGCATCTATACATTTCTGGTATTGCTATCACAGCTGTTCTGAAGTGTTTTTAAATGATCAATTTTAAAATACCCAAATTAATTGGAACAAGTGAGTGCATTTTTAATGTTTAAAGTTCTCCTAAAATTGTGAACACCAGCTTAGCAAATCTTATCCTGATCCTGTGAACATTTATTCAGAATTAAGTCACACTACATTCAATGCACAACATTGTACCCTGTGAGAAAGTTATTTGAACTCCCACCATGAAAGACACAGGAAAAATCAATATAAAGGGCAATTTCCTGACTAACTTATTAAAAGAACTTGGAATAACCTGTAAAATGAAAGAAACCCATTAAGGGGAATCAATCTGTTAAACATAACTCATGAGTTAGCCATCTGATGAGTCTTTATGTTTACAAGTTTTAACTTCCATCATGTTTACAAGTTTTACTCAGTGCACTTTGCCCAGTCCATTGTATGATTTTATTGCTTTGTTTTACCATGTGTTTTATAATGATTGTGATTTTATTTTATGCCTTTTAATTTTATTTGTGTGTTTTTTGTATTTGATACCACTGTACACTTGTTTTATATCTGTGAGCCGCCCCGAGTCCCTCTGGGGAGATGGTGGCGGGGTATAAAAATAAAATTATTATTATTATTATTATTATTATTATTATTATTATTATTATTATTATTCCAAGACTTAACTCCTTTCTCTCCTGAACTGATAAAATCCTGCTCCCTTAATCTGTTTTGCCAGGCCTTGCGGCTCCTTTCTCCCTATTCTGTTTTTGGATATTATATAAAATGTACTACTAAATATTACAAAGCATTTTTCATTCAAACTGATTCAGGCCCAAACCTAATACTCACCCTTTCACCAATGTCATCTCTAGTTAGGAAGGCAAAGGTCATTACTGGTTAAAGATAGAGAAAGTTATATGCCTTTTACATCTTGAAAGATGATATCAGCCAAAATGTTGGTGGAAAAAAGGCCACAACGTGGAATCTGCAACACAACAGTGTCATGGAACATGTAGGGACTGTACTTTATAGAAAGGAATAGTCCAAATTGAGTCCTCCCAGGGTGTATTGGCTAGCTTTCTTATAAGTAAATAATCACTATAAGGACTCTACTTTCTCCTTAAGCCTGTTTACAATTAGAGGCATGTAGGCTATATTTCTTCACCATCCAGTGTTTCAGAGAGCATCTGAAAAGAGCATATCGTCTTTCAAAGAAACAAGATAGAATAACTGGCATTACTTCTTCCATCTACTCACCTTCTCTTATGTGAAGTGTAATGGAGTACAATGTTGCCTTCTCTCATGTGAGGTATAATGTGCCAGAGTCCTGCCCTACTCATATCCAAATTCTAATTACTCTTTTTTGGAAGGGGGGATAAATACTTAAAGCATTAGAGTATTGGGATGTGAGATTATTTTATTTAAAGTTAATCCATTGACTGCAAATTAGAGAAACTACCCACTTGTTTTGTCTGCTGTTTGTTTTTTTCAGTCCAAGAGGAGAATCACTTGCAGACAGGTATCAAATTTCATAGCTATCAGTCAGAAGGCTATGTGTATGTTTTAGGCTTCCTAGATCAGGTCTCTTCCAGGCATTGAGATTTCAGGTCCAAAACCTGAGACCTACCTAGCTATGACCCTTTGTTATATCACAGCAGCTTGAGTCTAGATGATTTTACAAGGGCAATGTCACAAGGGACAATCCCTGACGATATCAATAAGCATCAAACATAGTTGCACAGAGCATGCCCTTTAAACAAAAAACACAACGTCTAACAAATAGGAACACACACAGAGAGTGAGCATAAAACTGTGCTTTCATGATTAGATCCCCCACTGCAACCAAAAGAGGGGAGAAAAGGGGCCAGGCTTGAAGCTCTGGACAGAAAAGGAGGCTTATGTCTTATTAGAAAAATGCACATTTTTATATTTTTTTAAAAAAAACCCTGTTCATGTAGAATGTCCTTTCCTGGACTTGATTTGATAAAGGCCAGCAAATGTACAAACATGTACATACAAATGAAAAGCAGCACTGGGATTTCTGTGGCCACATGCTGACCAAAACCGCTTCTTGCAGGGCCCTGGGATGTCTGAGGGATGTTGTCCCGTTTCCTCTCATTATTGCAAAATAACCCAAACAGCCCAAATATGAAACCACAAGTAATCAGAAAATGAATCCCAATGTTGTGCAACTGACAGAATGTAGCCGCCCATGAAATCTAGGACCTAGAAGTGTATCAGCTTCAGACTGATGACTCTCTGGGAGTGAGCCTGTATTTCAGTTAATGGGGAGGCTGCAAATCCAGCAACTATTCCAATGGTCACCCTGGATTTATTTTATCTCCCAAAGGAAAAAAAAATCCAATCACACACATATATTAGACACTTATGCTGTGAATTGCCAACCATTTTGTTGGAAGATGTCTATAGTGACATACTATTCCTCCTGATAGCAAACATGCAAACAAATACAGAGAGAGAAATGGTAGGGATTTTGCTCATATTTTCATAATTCAAGAAGCACATAACTTAATAAAAAATATCATTGAGGGACGTGTGAGAGGAGAATTGTTTGAGGCTTTAAAAGGCAAGAGGCAACATTTTGATTTGTTTCCAGAAGCTAATTGGCATCTAGTTAAGCAGCAACTCATAAAAGAGTAAAAGGCTGTTGACAATATAACCAAACAACATCAGACATACCCACAATTTACAAAATAATTTTAATTCTCTTTGTCATACACTATGTCCCCTGCAGTTTTTGAAATAAATATCACAAGACAATATTTGTACACTGATTTGTTGTATGTAAATGTGTTACATTCCTAAAAACCCAGGCATGGAATAAATCTTTAATTGAAAGTCTGATTTATTTGCATCCAAACTGAGTTGCATTCAGATGCCACCTAGACTAATGCTGTGGGAAGAAAAATAAACATGTTCACCTGTATATCTTGGAATAAAGACAGCAAGCAGCAATATGGGGTCACATCAAGCCACTCAAAACTTTATTAAATAACTGGTTCGCGTTTCTAACCAGCTATCTTGCTTCCAAAATCCAAAATAGGGCTAGTTTAGCTAATTTTTTAAAAAATTAATGTGTCTTACTCTTCTGGTTGCAATTTCTATAAAGCACTCACAAATCTTTGCTGTTTCAAATATTAAGAAATAGGTAGATATTGGTATAGCATTTATTTATTTATTTATTTCTATCATTTCTACCCCGCCCTTCTCACCCGAGGGGATTCAAGGTGAGAAGGGCTGAAATGAAAAAATTATCCATTTGCATTGGCCAGATTCAATCAGGACAGCTATACTCTCAACATAGAGACAATGACTCTCAAGGGAGAAAGGGGGGGAGTGGGTGGGAAGACAGAGGTGTCCAGCTCCAAGTCAGACACATCGGGGCGGGCACTGCAGCTCAAGGATGTTGTTGTTCAGGGCAACTCCCTGGACCTATGGGTTAGTAACTCTAAAACAGACCAGGGTTTTCCTCACCATCCACAGGTTGGAGTCAAGACAGCTTTGCCCAGTCCAGGCCCTGGACAGGTTCTTACACTTACGAGGCCCAGCCCCAGGCCTCCTGTTCATGCACTGGGATGGGAGCTCTCTCACCAGGTACCAGTTCATGGCCATCTTCCACAGATCCCTTATGGACCTGGGCCTCCCATATGCAGAATTTTGGGGGGAGGGGCATTCCTTCAGGATTGGAGCAGCTACTATGTCAGGACCCAGGCTGCAGAACACCAATAACCATGCGCAGAGACCAGAATCTATCTAATATCTTTATTAAGGAAATATATAAAGTCAATAAAAACAAGTGTAGAATATAGTTCAGAAGTAGACCTTTCAGGAAAGGTCAAATATAGTCCAGGAAAACAATGTCCAATATGTGATATTAGAGTCCAAAGTTATAATCCACTTCACCGAAACACACACTATTTGGCAAGCAATAGTGTGGGGAACTGTCCATAGTCTTTGAGGCTTAAGGTAAATCCGAAGGAAACTGGAAAGCAAGGCTTGAAACTGAGAAGCAAGGTCCGTGGTTTAAAACGCAAGGCAAGGCAAGACTTGAAACTTGGCAAGATCAAACTTGAAACAAGGCAAACATGAATCAAGAACTGAGTCCATAGAAGTCCATGGTACAAGGCTGGGCAGGAAACGTGATCCGGGAACTGGGAACTGGAGTACGAAGTCTACACACGATCTCACTCCTCAAGCCGACGAATTGACTCCGCAAGGATTTCTTTGCGGGCAAACACCTATATAGGATCTTGTTTTCCCGCCAAGGAACACTTTCTCTGGGGAACAAGAAACGAAACCTATACTGTGTCCAGATGCATGACTCCTTAAAGTTTCCCAAGGGAAACAGACTTAATCAGCTAATTGTCTGGCAGCTATCCTGGCGCTCCGGCGAGTCGCCTCTCGAGCGCCTCTATCTTGATTATAATAATCCCGGCGAGAAAATGGGGGAGATTTCTGCTCAAGGCTTGTTTGGCTGACTTCTTGTGGGCAAACATCTTGCAGGTGCAAGGGCTCCAAATCTGGCAGAAACGGTGGGAAACCCAAGTTTTCCTCTTCATCTGCCACAATAGTACTAGGAACGGGACTACATGGCCCATGAGTCATCACACTATCCCCCTCCTCAAGGCCCCTCTCCAAAATGGGCCCTCTTCCCGAGGTGCGGGGCCGCGGCTTGGCAGGGTAGGCCTGATGGAAGCGGCGGACTAAATCGGGGGCATGGACTGTGGAAGCGTCTTCCCAAGAGCGTTCTTCGGGGCCAAAACCCACCCAGTCAATGAGATACTGAAGGCGGCGGTGATGAAAGCGAGAATCCAAAATGTCCTGAACCTCGAATTCCTCCTCCCCGTCCACCAAAACAGGGGCGGGGGCCGGCTGGTCCACATCGGGGCGTACCCCATCCGCCGGAAGGAGCAGGGAACGATGAAACACCGGATGAATGCGCATGGAGCGCGGAAGTTGGAGTTTGAAAGTCACGGGGTTAAGTTGCGCCACCACTGGGTAGGGACCAATGAAACGGGCATCTAACTTCCGGCAAGGACGGTGGGAGGGCAAAAAGCGGGTGGACAATAGGACCCGGTCTCCTACCTTGATCTCGGGGCCCGGCTGGCGATGGCCGTCAGCGTGGCGTTTATAGTCCTCCTTGGCTTGATCCAATTGTTGGTGTAAGAGTTGTTGCACCGCTGTAAGTTCTTCTAACCAGTCCTCTGCTGCAGGGACTTCTGAGGTTTCAATGACAGAAGGGAAGAAACGTGGGTGGAAGCCGTAGTTTGCAAAGAACGGGGTTTCTTTAGTTGAAGCCTGGACACCATTGTTGTAAGCAAACTCTGACAGAGGTAACAGGGAAGCCCAATTGTCCTGCTGGTAGTTTACATAACAGCAAAGGTATTGTTCCAAAGTGGCATTGGTGCGCTCAGTTTGCCCATCCGTTTGGGGATGGTGAGCTGAAGATAAACGAGAGTCTATGCCCAATAGTTTTTGTAGTGCTTTCCAAAAACGAGAGGTGAATTGAGATCCACGGTCCGTGACTAAACTCTTGGGCAATCCATGTAGTCTGAAAACATGCTGAAGGAATAAATCTGCAGTTTCCTTGGCCATGGGGAGGCCATCGCAGGGAATGAAATGAGCCAACTTGGTGAAAAGGTCCACCACCACTAGTATCGTGGTGAATCCAAGGGAAGGTGGTAGGTCAGTGATAAAATCCGCGGAAATTATCTCCCATGGGCGAGAAGGAGTGGGGAGAGGATGTAGTAGCCCCGAGGGCTTCTCGCTTCGTGTCTTGGAGCGCTGACATACAGGACAGGTATTGACATATTTCTCCACATCCTTGCGGATCTTGGGCCACCAGAAATCTCGTAGAATCAAGTGCATGGTTTTAAAGAGTCCAAAATGTCCTGCTGGCTTGCTGTCATGACACAGACGAAGTGCCTTTTCTCTGCCGGGGCCTGGAGGGATGTAAACATGGTTCCGGTAGCACAATAGTCCATCCTTAAGTGAGAAAGGGAAACGTAATCCTTGGCGAATCTGGCCTTGAGACCAGGCATCTGCCTGCTGGCTGGCTCTAATTTCTTGAGCGCAAAGGGGTTCTGGGTTGGAAGGAGTTGGTTCAATTGGAGTGGATTTGGTGTTTCCCACTGTGAGCGCGGCAAAGTTTTCGGGTTGCAGCAATCGAGATTCTGAGGTCTCTTTGCGTCCTGCAGCATACTCTGGTTTCCGTGATAGAGCATCTGCTTGCTTGGTCTGAGCCGGGGTCACATAATGGATCTGGAAGTCAAAACGTTCAAAGAACAAAGCCCAGCGCTGCTGCCTTTGATTTAACTTTCGTGCGGTCCTTAGGTGCTCTAAATTTCGATGATCAGTATGAACCTCAATGGGAAATTTGGCCCCTTCCAACCAATGTCTCCAATTTTCAAAGGCTGCCTTTATGGCCAAGAGTTCTTTCTCCCAAATAGTGTAATTCCTCTCTGGGGCTGTTAGTTGACGGGAGTAATAGGCACAAGGATGAAGATGCTCTCCCACTGGTTGCATGAGTATAGCCCCAATTGCCACATCAGAGGCGTCAGCCTGCACAACAAAAGGGGTTTTAGGATCAGGGTGCTGTAGAATTGGCTGGGTTGTGAATAACTTCTTTAATTGTTGGAACCCTTTCTCTGCTTGCTCCGTCCAGCGGAAAGGCTGTTTTCCACGGATGCAGCTGGTGATTGGGTCAGACCAGCGGGCAAAGTCTGGGATGAATTTGCGGCAGTAGTTCGCGAACCCTAAGAAACCTTGCACTTCCTTCTTGTGGGTTGGCGCCCGTCATTCCAATACTGCTGAAACCTTTGTCGGGTCCATGGAGAGCCCTTGTGGCGAGACGCGGTACCCCAGGAAGTCTACTTCTTGCAGATCAAAGGCGCATTTTTCTAACTTGGCATATAGTCCATGATCCCGCAATCGTTGTAGCACCATTCTGACGTGTTTCTCGTGCTCCGATTGTGATCTAGAAAACACCAAAAAATCGTCCAAGTATATGATCAAGAACCGATCTAGATAATCCTGAAAGATATCGTTGACAAAATGCTGGAATGTTGCGGGAGCTCCGGATAATCCGTAATTCATGACCAGGGACTCGAATAATCCGAATTTGGTCTGGAAGGCGGTTTTCCATTCGTCCCCCTCCCTGATGCGAACTAGATTGTAAGCCCCCCCAGAGATCCAGCTTGGTGTAAACCTTGGCCCCTCGAAGCCGGTCTAATAGGTCCGGGATCAAAGGCAGGGGATAGCGGTTCCGCTTCGTGATATTATTCAATGCTCTATAGTCCACAACCAAGCATAGGTCCCCTGACTTCTTTTTCACAAACATCACCAGGGAAGCAGCTGGGGATTGAGAGGGTCTGATGAATCCCTTGCGAAGATTTGACTCTATGAACTCCCTGAGAGCTTCTTGCTCTGGTTCAGTCAGGGAGTAGAGGTGTCCTCGCGGGATCGGGGCCCCCTCCACCAAGTCAATGGCACAGTCGTAGGGTCTATGTGGGGGTAGTTTCTCGGCTTCCTTTTCATTGAAAACGTCCCAGAAGTCTGAATATTTCTTGGGCAAGGTGATGATGGGTTCTGCGTCTGTGGCATGGCAGACCTTGGCTACTAGGCAATGGTTTTGGAAATACTTTGAAGCAAATTGTAGTTCTCTGTTGGTCCAGGAGATGTTTGGGTCGTGGAGTGTCAGCCATGGAATTCCCAAAATCACAGGGAAGTGGGGCACCTCGGTGACGAAGAAGGAAATCTCTTCCATATGTTCCCTTATCCACATTCTGGTGGGCTCGGTCCATTGGCTTACTGGACCCGTCTTTAGGGGACGACCATATATAGCCTGCACCACTCGGGCATTCTTGAAATCATGATATTGTAATCCCAGAGAGTCGGCATACTCTCTATCGATGAAATTGTTTGTTGCTCCTGAGTCTATCATGGCATGGATCATGACGGGTCCCTTTTTCGCTGACCACAACATGACCACTAAGAGAAATAGGACCCCCGTCTGCGGCTCTTGAGTGGGGTTTTTGACCGGGTTGGCGAGCCTCTCTACGCCCGGTCGCTGGCTTCCCCCGCCGGCTTGGCCCCAGCCGCCTCGGCCGTCTCCGGCTCCACGGTGGACGCCGCTGCCAGGCGGGTGGCGGGCTTCCTTTTGGCTGGGCATTCTCTGGCGAGGTGGCCCCCATTTCCGCAGTACCAACACAAATTCAAACGTTGGCGGCGGGTCTTTTCGGCAACATCCAGTCTGGGGCGCACATTGCCCAACTGCATCGGTTCTTCCTCGCTTCCCATGGGGTTTGGGGCTGGCGGTGGAGATTTCCATACTGGTCGTGGCTGAATACTGGTAGAAGCGGGGGGTCTCACCCCGGCTCTTCCACTCTGACCTCGGAGCCACTGTTTTTTGTTGGCAAGCAGGACTTCGGCTCGTAGACAATGATTAATGAGTCTCTCAAGAGTCTCTGGGGGATCCACCTTAGAAATTTCTTCCTGCATCTCGAAGTTAAGGCCCTCACGAAACTGCCCTCTGAGGGCGATATCGTTCCAACCGGTGTTCTGAGCCAGCACCCGGAACTCGGCTATGTACCGGGACAACGGCCTGTCCCCTTGAAGGAGTCGCCGGAGTTTATGGCCGGCCGCCTCCTCGTTGTCCTCGATTCCCCAGGTCCTCCTAAGGTGGTTCAAGAACCCTTGCGCGGAGCTTAGGTGCGTGGAACCTGCATCATACAGCGGCGTCGCCCAATTGGCCGCAGGCCCATCTAGAAGACTATAAATCCACGCCACCTTGACATCTTCTTGGGGAAATTCAGCTTGGCGGGCTTCTATGTATGCCTGGCACTGGCGACGGAAAACATGAACCTTGGAGGCTTCTCCAGAAAACTTGGTTGGAAGCGCTAGGGCAGGGAGGCGCACTCCACGTTCCTTCAAGCCCAGAATTTCACCCTCCTGTGTTCGGAGAGTATCACGGATCCTGTCGAATTCTTCCTTGGAAATGGTGTAGCTGAGCGGTTGGTCTTCCGCCCCGGTTCCCGTAGACATTCTGGTCTTAGGTTAATTGGTGCTTAGGGTGGCGGAGTCAATAAAAACAAGTGTAGAATATAGTTCAGAAGTAGACCTTTCAGGAAAGGTCAAATATAGTCCAGGAAAACAATGTCCAATATGTGATATTAGAGTCCAAAGTTATAATCCACTTCACCGAAACACACACTATTTGGCAAGCAATAGTGTGGGGAACTGTCCATAGTCTTTGAGGCTTAAGGTAAATCCGAAGGAAACTGGAAAGCAAGGCTTGAAACTGAGAAGCAAGGTCCGTGGTTTAAAACGCAAGGCAAGGCAAGACTTGAAACTTGGCAAGATCAAACTTGAAACAAGGCAAACATGAATCAAGAACTGAGTCCATAGAAGTCCATGGTACAAGGCTGGGCAGGAAACTTGATCCGGGAACTGGGAACTGGAGTACGAAGTCTACACACGATCTCACTCCTCAAGCCGACGAATTGACTCCGCAAGGATTTCTTTGCGGGCAAACACCTATATAGGATCTTGTTTTCCCGCCAAGGAACACTTTCTCTGGGGAACAAGAAACGAAACCTATACTGTGTCCAGATGCATGACTCCTTAAAGTTTCCCAAGGGAAACAGACTTAATCAGCTAATTGTCTGGCAGCTATCCTGGCGCTCCGGCGAGTTGCCTCTCGAGCGCCTCTATCTTGATTATAATAATCCCGGCGAGAAAATGGGGGAGATTTCTGCTCAAGGCTTGTTTGGCTGACTTCTTGTGGGCAAACATCTTGCAGGTGCAAGGGCTCCAAATCTGGCAGAAACGGTGGGAAACCCAAGTTTTCCTCTTCATCTGCCACAATAGTACTAGGAACGGGACTACATGGCCCATGAGTCATCACACTATCCCCCTCCTCAAGGCCCCTCTCCAAAATGGGCCCTCTTCCCGAGGTGCGGGGCCGCGGCTTGGCAGGGTAGGCCTGATGGAAGCGGCGGACTAAATCGGGGGCATGGACTGTGGAAGCGTCTTCCCAAGAGCGTTCTTCGGGGCCAAAACCCACCCAGTCAATGAGATACTGAAGGCGGCGGTGATGAAAGCGAGAATCCAAAATGTCCTGAACCTCGAATTCCTCCTCCCCGTCCACCAAAACAGGGGCGGGGGCCGGCTGGTCCACATCGGGGCGTACCCCATCCGCCGGAAGGAGCAGGGAACGATGAAACACCGGATGAATGCGCATGGAGCGCGGAAGTTGGAGTTTGAAAGTCACGGGGTTAAGTTGTGCCACCACTGGGTAGGGACCAATGAAACGGGCATCTAACTTCCGGCAAGGACGGTGGGAGGGCAAAAAGCGGGTGGACAATAGGACCCGGTCTCCTACCTTGATCTCGGGGCCCGGCTGGCGATGGCCGTCAGCGTGGCGTTTATAGTCCTCCTTGGCTTGATCCAATTGTTGGTGTAAGAGTTGTTGCACCGCTGTAAGTTCTTCTAACCAGTCCTCTGCTGCAGGGACTTCTGAGGTTTCAATGACAGAAGGGAAGAAACGTGGGTGGAAGCCGTAGTTTGCAAAGAACGGGGTTTCTTTAGTTGAAGCCTGGACACCATTGTTGTAAGCAAACTCTGACAGAGGTAACAGGGAAGCCCAATTGTCCTGCTGGTAGTTTACATAACAGCAAAGGTATTGTTCCAAAGTGGCATTGGTGCGCTCAGTTTGCCCATCCGTTTGGGGATGGTGAGCTGAAGATAAACGAGAGTCTATGCCCAATAGTTTTTGTAGTGCTTTCCAAAAACGAGAGGTGAATTGAGATCCACGGTCCGTGACTAAACTCTTGGGCAATCCATGTAGTCTGAAAACATGCTGAAGGAATAAATCTGCAGTTTCCTTGGCCATGGGGAGGCCATCGCAGGGAATGAAATGAGCCAACTTGGTGAAAAGGTCCACCACCACTAGTATCGTGGTGAATCCAAGGGAAGGTGGTAGGTCAGTGATAAAAATCCGCGGAAATTATCTCCCATGGGCGAGAAGGAGTGGGGAGAGGATGTAGTAGCCCCGAGGGCTTCTCCCTTCGTGTCTTGGAGCGCTGACATACAGGACAGGTATTGACATATTTCTCCACATCCTTGCGGATCTTGGGCCACCAGAAATCTCGTAGAATCAAGTGCATGGTTTTAAAGAGTCCAAAATGTCCTGCTGGCTTGCTGTCATGACACAGACGAAGTGCCTTTTCTCTGCCGGGGCCTGGAGGGATGTAAACATGGTTCCGGTAGCACAATAGTCCATCCTTAAGTGAGAAAGGGAAACGTAATCCTTGGCGAATCTGGCCTTGAGACCAGGCATCTGCCTGCTGGCTGGCTCTAATTTCTTGAGCGCAAAGGGGTTCTGGGTTGGAAGGAGTTGGTTCAATTGGAGTGGATTTGGTGTTTCCCACTGTGAGCGCGGCAAAGTTTTCGGGTTGCAGCAATCGAGATTCTGAGGTCTCTTTGCGTCCTGCAGCATACTCTGGTTTCCGTGATAGAGCATCTGCTTGCTTGGTCTGAGCCGGGGTCACATAATGGATCTGGAAGTCAAAACGTTCAAAGAACAAAGCCCAGCGCTGCTGCCTTTGATTTAACTTTCGTGCGGTCCTTAGGTGCTCTAAATTTCGATGATCAGTATGAACCTCAATGGGAAATTTGGCCCCTTCCAACCAATGTCTCCAATTTTCAAAGGCTGCCTTTATGGCCAAGAGTTCTTTCTCCCAAATAGTGTAATTCCTCTCTGGGGCTGTTAGTTGACGGGAGTAATAGGCACAAGGATGAAGATGCTCTCCCACTGGTTGCATGAGTATAGCCCCAATTGCCACATCAGAGGCGTCAGCCTGCACAACAAAAGGGGTTTTAGGATCAGGGTGCTGTAGAATTGGCTGGGTTGTGAATAACTTCTTTAATTGTTGGAACCCTTTCTCTGCTTGCTCCGTCCAGCGGAAAGGCTGTTTTCCACGGATGCAGCTGGTGATTGGGTCAGACCAGCGGGCAAAGTCTGGGATGAATTTGCGGCAGTAGTTCGCGAACCCTAAGAAACCTTGCACTTCCTTCTTGTGGGTTGGCGCCCGTCATTCCAATACTGCTGAAACCTTTGTCGGGTCCATGGAGAGCCCTTGTGGCGAGACGCGGTACCCCAGGAAGTCTACTTCTTGCAGATCAAAGGCGCATTTTTCTAACTTGGCATATAGTCCATGATCCCGCAATCGTTGTAGCACCATTCTGACGTGTTTCTCGTGCTCCGATTGTGATCTAGAAAACACCAAAAAATCGTCCAAGTATATGATCAAGAACCGATCTAGATAATCCTGAAAGATATCGTTGACAAAATGCTGGAATGTTGCGGGAGCTCCGGATAATCCGTAATTCATGACCAGGGACTCGAATAATCCGAATTTGGTCTGGAAGGCGGTTTTCCATTCGTCCCCCTCCCTGATGCGAACTAGATTGTAAGCCCCCCCAGAGATCCAGCTTGGTGTAAACCTTGGCCCCTCGAAGCCGGTCTAATAGGTCCGGGATCAAAGGCAGGGGATAGCGGTTCCGCTTCGTGATATTATTCAATGCTCTATAGTCCACAACCAAGCGTAGGTCCCCTGACTTCTTTTTCACAAACATCACCAGGGAAGCAGCTGGGGATTGAGAGGGTCTGATGAATCCCTTGCGAAGATTTGACTCTATGAACTCCCTGAGAGCTTCTTGCTCTGGTTCAGTCAGGGAGTAGAGGTGTCCTCGCGGGATCGGGGCCCCCTCCACCAAGTCAATGGCACAGTCGTAGGGTCTATGTGGGGGTAGTTTCTCGGCTTCCTTTTCATTGAAAACGTCCCAGAAGTCTGAATATTTCTTGGGCAAGGTGATGATGGGTTCTGCGTCTGTGGCATGGCAGACCTTGGCTACTAGGCAATGGTTTTGGAAATACTTTGAAGCAAATTGTAGTTCTCTGTTGGTCCAGGAGATGTTTGGGTCGTGGAGTGTCAGCCATGGAATTCCCAAAATCACAGGGAAGTGGGGCACCTCGGTGACGAAGAAGGAAATCTCTTCCATATGTTCCCTTATCCACATTCTGGTGGGCTCGGTCCATTGGCTTACTGGACCCGTCTTTAGGGGACGACCATATATAGCCTGCACCACTCGGGCATTCTTGAAATCATGATATTGTAATCCCAGAGAGTCGGCATACTCTCTATCGATGAAATTGTTTGTTGCTCCTGAGTCTATCATGGCATGGATCATGACGGGTCCCTTTTTCGCTGACCACAATGTGACCACTAAGAGAAATAGGACCCCCGTCTGCGGCTCTTGAGTGGGGTTTTTGACCGGGTTGGCGAGCCTCTCTACGCCCGGTCGCTGGCTTCCCCCGCCGGCTTGGCCCCAGCCGCCTCGGCCGTCTCCGGCTCCACGGTGGACGCCGCTGCCAGGCGGGTGGCGGGCTTCCTTTTGGCTGGGCATTCTCTGGCGAGGTGGCCCCCATTTCCGCAGTACCAACACAAATTCAAACGTTGGCGGCGGGTCTTTTCGGCAACATCCAGTCTGGGGCGCACATTGCCCAACTGCATCGGTTCTTCCTCGCTTCCCATGGGGTTTGGGGCTGGCGGTGGAGATTTCCATACTGGTCGTGGCTGAATACTGGTAGAAGCGGGGGGTCTCACCCCGGCTCTTCCACTCTGACCTCGGAGCCACTGTTTTTTGTTGGCAAGCAGGACTTCGGCTCGTAGACAATGATTAATGAGTCTCTCAAGAGTCTCTGGGGGATCCACCTTAGAAATTTCTTCCTGCATCTCGAAGTTAAGGCCCTCACGAAACTGCCCTCTGAGGGCGATATCGTTCCAACCGGTGTTCTGAGCCAGCACCCGGAACTCGGCTATGTACCGGGACAACGGCCTGTCCCCTTGAAGGAGTCGCCGGAGTTTATGGCCGGCCGCCTCCTCGTTGTCCTCGATTCCCCAGGTCCTCCTAAGGTGGTTCAAGAACCCTTGCGCGGAGCTTAGGTGCGTGGAACCTGCATCATACAGCGGCGTCGCCCAATTGGCCGCAGGCCCATCTAGAAGACTATAAATCCACGCCACCTTGACATCTTCTTGGGGAAATTCAGCTTGGCGGGCTTCTATGTATGCCTGGCACTGGCGACGGAAAACATGAACCTTGGAGGCTTCTCCAGAAAACTTGGTTGGAAGCGCTAGGGCAGGGAGGCGCACTCCACGTTCCTTCAAGCCCAGAATTTCACCCTCCTGTGTTCGGAGAGTATCACGGATCCTGTCGAATTCTTCCTTGGAAATGGTGTAGCTGAGCGGTTGGTCTTCCGCCCCGGTTCCCGTAGACATTCTGGTCTTAGGTTAATTGGTGCTTAGGGTGGCGGAGTCAATAAAAACAAGTGTAGAATATAGTTCAGAAGTAGACCTTTCAGGAAAGGTCAAATATAGTCCAGGAAAACAATGTCCAATATGTGATATTAGAGTCCAAAGTTATAATCCACTTCACCGAAACACACACTATTTGGCAAGCAATAGTGTGGGGAACTGTCCATAGTCTTTGAGGCTTAAGGTAAATCCGAAGGAAACTGGAAAGCAAGGCTTGAAACTGAGAAGCAAGGTCCGTGGTTTAAAACGCAAGGCAAGGCAAGACTTGAAACTTGGCAAGATCAAACTTGAAACAAGGCAAACATGAATCAAGAACTGAGTCCATAGAAGTCCATGGTACAAGGCTGGGCAGGAAACTTGATCCGGGAACTGGGAACTGGAGTACGAAGTCTACACACGATCTCACTCCTCAAGCCGACGAATTGACTCCGCAAGGATTTCTTTGCGGGCAAACACCTATATAGGATCTTGTTTTCCCGCCAAGGAACACTTTCTCTGGGGAACAAGAAACGAAACCTATACTGTGTCCAGATGCATGACTCCTTAAAGTTTCCCAAGGGAAACAGACTTAATCAGCTAATTGTCTGGCAGCTATCCTGGCGCTCCGGCGAGTCGCCTCTCGAGCGCCTCTATCTTGATTATAATAATCCCGGCGAGAAAATGGGGGAGATTTCTGCTCAAGGCTTGTTTGGCTGACTTCTTGTGGGCAAACATCTTGCAGGTGCAAGGGCTCCAAATCTGGCAGAAACGGTGGGAAACCCAAGTTTTCCTCTTCATCTGCCACAATAGTACTAGGAACGGGACTACATGGCCCATGAGTCATCACACTATCCCCCTCCTCAAGGCCCCTCTCCAAAATGGGCCCTCTTCCCGAGGTGCGGGGCCGCGGCTTGGCAGGGTAGGCCTGATGGAAGCGGCGGACTAAATCGGGGGCATGGACTGTGGAAGCGTCTTCCCAAGAGCGTTCTTCGGGGCCAAAACCCACCCAGTCAATGAGATACTGAAGGCGGCGGTGATGAAAGCGAGAATCCAAAATGTCCTGAACCTCGAATTCCTCCTCCCCGTCCACCAAAACAGGGGCGGGGGCCGGCTGGTCCACATCGGGGCGTACCCCATCCGCCGGAAGGAGCAGGGAACGATGAAACACCGGATGAATGCGCATGGAGCGCGGAAGTTGGAGTTTGAAAGTCACGGGGTTAAGTTGTGCCACCACTGGGTAGGGACCAATGAAACGGGCATCTAACTTCCGGCAAGGACGGTGGGAGGGCAAAAAGCGGGTGGACAATAGGACCCGGTCTCCTACCTTGATCTCGGGGCCCGGCTGGCGATGGCCGTCAGCGTGGCGTTTATAGTCCTCCTTGGCTTGATCCAATTGTTGGTGTAAGAGTTGTTGCACCGCTGTAAGTTCTTCTAACCAGTCCTCTGCTGCAGGGACTTCTGAGGTTTCAATGACAGAAGGGAAGAAACGTGGGTGGAAGCCGTAGTTTGCAAAGAACGGGGTTTCTTTAGTTGAAGCCTGGACACCATTGTTGTAAGCAAACTCTGACAGAGGTAACAGGGAAGCCCAATTGTCCTGCTGGTAGTTTACATAACAGCAAAGGTATTGTTCCAAAGTGGCATTGGTGCGCTCAGTTTGCCCATCCGTTTGGGGATGGTGAGCTGAAGATAAACGAGAGTCTATGCCCAATAGTTTTTGTAGTGCTTTCCAAAAACGAGAGGTGAATTGAGATCCACGGTCCGTGACTAAACTCTTGGGCAATCCATGTAGTCTGAAAACATGCTGAAGGAATAAATCTGCAGTTTCCTTGGCCATGGGGAGGCCATCGCAGGGAATGAAATGAGCCAACTTGGTGAAAAGGTCCACCACCACTAGTATCGTGGTGAATCCAAGGGAAGGTGGTAGGTCAGTGATAAAAATCCGCGGAAATTATCTCCCATGGGCGAGAAGGAGTGGGGAGAGGATGTAGTAGCCCCGAGGGCTTCTCCCTTCGTGTCTTGGAGCGCTGACATACAGGACAGGTATTGACATATTTCTCCACATCCTTGCGGATCTTGGGCCACCAGAAATCTCGTAGAATCAAGTGCATGGTTTTAAAGAGTCCAAAATGTCCTGCTGGCTTGCTGTCATGACACAGACGAAGTGCCTTTTCTCTGCCGGGGCCTGGAGGGATGTAAACATGGTTCCGGTAGCACAATAGTCCATCCTTAAGTGAGAAAGGGAAACGTAATCCTTGGCGAATCTGGCCTTGAGACCAGGCATCTGCCTGCTGGCTGGCTCTAATTTCTTGAGCGCAAAGGGGTTCTGGGTTGGAAGGAGTTGGTTCAATTGGAGTGGATTTGGTGTTTCCCACTGTGAGCGCGGCAAAGTTTTCGGGTTGCAGCAATCGAGATTCTGAGGTCTCTTTGCGTCCTGCAGCATACTCTGGTTTCCGTGATAGAGCATCTGCTTGCTTGGTCTGAGCCGGGGTCACATAATGGATCTGGAAGTCAAAACGTTCAAAGAACAAAGCCCAGCGCTGCTGCCTTTGATTTAACTTTCGTGCGGTCCTTAGGTGCTCTAAATTTCGATGATCAGTATGAACCTCAATGGGAAATTTGGCCCCTTCCAACCAATGTCTCCAATTTTCAAAGGCTGCCTTTATGGCCAAGAGTTCTTTCTCCCAAATAGTGTAATTCCTCTCTGGGGCTGTTAGTTGACGGGAGTAATAGGCACAAGGATGAAGATGCTCTCCCACTGGTTGCATGAGTATAGCCCCAATTGCCACATCAGAGGCGTCAGCCTGCACAACAAAAGGGGTTTTAGGATCAGGGTGCTGTAGAATTGGCTGGGTTGTGAATAACTTCTTTAATTGTTGGAACCCTTTCTCTGCTTGCTCCGTCCAGCGGAAAGGCTGTTTTCCACGGATGCAGCTGGTGATTGGGTCAGACCAGCGGGCAAAGTCTGGGATGAATTTGCGGCAGTAGTTCGCGAACCCTAAGAAACCTTGCACTTCCTTCTTGTGGGTTGGCGCCCGTCATTCCAATACTGCTGAAACCTTTGTCGGGTCCATGGAGAGCCCTTGTGGCGAGACGCGGTACCCCAGGAAGTCTACTTCTTGCAGATCAAAGGCGCATTTTTCTAACTTGGCATATAGTCCATGATCCCGCAATCGTTGTAGCACCATTCTGACGTGTTTCTCGTGCTCCGATTGTGATCTAGAAAACACCAAAAAATCGTCCAAGTATATGATCAAGAACCGATCTAGATAATCCTGAAAGATATCGTTGACAAAATGCTGGAATGTTGCGGGAGCTCCGGATAATCCGTAATTCATGACCAGGGACTCGAATAATCCGAATTTGGTCTGGAAGGCGGTTTTCCATTCGTCCCCCTCCCTGATGCGAACTAGATTGTAAGCCCCCCCAGAGATCCAGCTTGGTGTAAACCTTGGCCCCTCGAAGCCGGTCTAATAGGTCCGGGATCAAAGGCAGGGGATAGCGGTTCCGCTTCGTGATATTATTCAATGCTCTATAGTCCACAACCAAGCGTAGGTCCCCTGACTTCTTTTTCACAAACATCACCAGGGAAGCAGCTGGGGATTGAGAGGGTCTGATGAATCCCTTGCGAAGATTTGACTCTATGAACTCCCTGAGAGCTTCTTGCTCTGGTTCAGTCAGGGAGTAGAGGTGTCCTCGCGGGATCGGGGCCCCCTCCACCAAGTCAATGGCACAGTCGTAGGGTCTATGTGGGGGTAGTTTCTCGGCTTCCTTTTCATTGAAAACGTCCCAGAAGTCTGAATATTTCTTGGGCAAGGTGATGATGGGTTCTGCGTCTGTGGCATGGCAGACCTTGGCTACTAGGCAATGGTTTTGGAAATACTTTGAAGCAAATTGTAGTTCTCTGTTGGTCCAGGAGATGTTTGGGTCGTGGAGTGTCAGCCATGGAATTCCCAAAATCACAGGGAAGTGGGGCACCTCGGTGACGAAGAAGGAAATCTCTTCCATATGTTCCCTTATCCACATTCTGGTGGGCTCGGTCCATTGGCTTACTGGACCCGTCTTTAGGGGACGACCATATATAGCCTGCACCACTCGGGCATTCTTGAAATCATGATATTGTAATCCCAGAGAGTCGGCATACTCTCTATCGATGAAATTGTTTGTTGCTCCTGAGTCTATCATGGCATGGATCATGACGGGTCCCTTTTTCGCTGACCACAATGTGACCACTAAGAGAAATAGGACCCCCGTCTGCGGCTCTTGAGTGGGGTTTTTGACCGGGTTGGCGAGCCTCTCTACGCCCGGTCGCTGGCTTCCCCCGCCGGCTTGGCCCCAGCCGCCTCGGCCGTCTCCGGCTCCACGGTGGACGCCGCTGCCAGGCGGGTGGCGGGCTTCCTTTTGGCTGGGCATTCTCTGGCGAGGTGGCCCCCATTTCCGCAGTACCAACACAAATTCAAACGTTGGCGGCGGGTCTTTTCGGCAACATCCAGTCTGGGGCGCACATTGCCCAACTGCATCGGTTCTTCCTCGCTTCCCATGGGGTTTGGGGCTGGCGGTGGAGATTTCCATACTGGTCGTGGCTGAATACTGGTAGAAGCGGGGGGTCTCACCCCGGCTCTTCCACTCTGACCTCGGAGCCACTGTTTTTTGTTGGCAAGCAGGACTTCGGCTCGTAGACAATGATTAATGAGTCTCTCAAGAGTCTCTGGGGGATCCACCTTAGAAATTTCTTCCTGCATCTCGAAGTTAAGGCCCTCACGAAACTGCCCTCTGAGGGCGATATCGTTCCAACCGGTGTTCTGAGCCAGCACCCGGAACTCGGCTATGTACCGGGACAACGGCCTGTCCCCTTGAAGGAGTCGCCGGAGTTTATGGCCGGCCGCCTCCTCGTTGTCCTCGATTCCCCAGGTCCTCCTAAGGTGGTTCAAGAACCCTTGCGCGGAGCTTAGGTGCGTGGAACCTGCATCATACAGCGGCGTCGCCCAATTGGCCGCAGGCCCATCTAGAAGACTATAAATCCACGCCACCTTGACATCTTCTTGGGGAAATTCAGCTTGGCGGGCTTCTATGTATGCCTGGCACTGGCGACGGAAAACATGAACCTTGGAGGCTTCTCCAGAAAACTTGGTTGGAAGCGCTAGGGCAGGGAGGCGCACTCCACGTTCCTTCAAGCCCAGAATTTCACCCTCCTGTGTTCGGAGAGTATCACGGATCCTGTCGAATTCTTCCTTGGAAATGGTGTAGCTGAGCGGTTGGTCTTCCGCCCCGGTTCCCGTAGACATTCTGGTCTTAGGTTAATTGGTGCTTAGGGTGGCGGAGTCAATAAAAACAAGTGTAGAATATAGTTCAGAAGTAGACCTTTCAGGAAAGGTCAAATATAGTCCAGGAAAACAATGTCCAATATGTGATATTAGAGTCCAAAGTTATAATCCACTTCACCGAAACACACACTATTTGGCAAGCAATAGTGTGGGGAACTGTCCATAGTCTTTGAGGCTTAAGGTAAATCCGAAGGAAACTGGAAAGCAAGGCTTGAAACTGAGAAGCAAGGTCCGTGGTTTAAAACGCAAGGCAAGGCAAGACTTGAAACTTGGCAAGATCAAACTTGAAACAAGGCAAACATGAATCAAGAACTGAGTCCATAGAAGTCCATGGTACAAGGCTGGGCAGGAAACTTGATCCGGGAACTGGGAACTGGAGTACGAAGTCTACACACGATCTCACTCCTCAAGCCGACGAATTGACTCCGCAAGGATTTCTTTGCGGGCAAACACCTATATAGGATCTTGTTTTCCCGCCAAGGAACACTTTCTCTGGGGAACAAGAAACGAAACCTATACTGTGTCCAGATGCATGACTCCTTAAAGTTTCCCAAGGGAAACAGACTTAATCAGCTAATTGTCTGGCAGCTATCCTGGCGCTCCGGCGAGTCGCCTCTCGAGCGCCTCTATCTTGATTATAATAATCCCGGCGAGAAAATGGGGGAGATTTCTGCTCAAGGCTTGTTTGGCTGACTTCTTGTGGGCAAACATCTTGCAGGTGCAAGGGCTCCAAATCTGGCAGAAACGGTGGGAAACCCAAGTTTTCCTCTTCATCTGCCACAATAGTACTAGGAACGGGACTACATGGCCCATGAGTCATCACACTATCCCCCTCCTCAAGGCCCCTCTCCAAAATGGGCCCTCTTCCCGAGGTGCGGGGCCGCGGCTTGGCAGGGTAGGCCTGATGGAAGCGGCGGACTAAATCGGGGGCATGGACTGTGGAAGCGTCTTCCCAAGAGCGTTCTTCGGGGCCAAAACCCACCCAGTCAATGAGATACTGAAGGCGGCGGTGATGAAAGCGAGAATCCAAAATGTCCTGAACCTCGAATTCCTCCTCCCCGTCCACCAAAACAGGGGCGGGGGCCGGCTGGTCCACATCGGGGCGTACCCCATCCGCCGGAAGGAGCAGGGAACGATGAAACACCGGATGAATGCGCATGGAGCGCGGAAGTTGGAGTTTGAAAGTCACGGGGTTAAGTTGCGCCACCACTGGGTAGGGACCAATGAAACGGGCATCTAACTTCCGGCAAGGACGGTGGGAGGGCAAAAAGCGGGTGGACAATAGGACCCGGTCTCCTACCTTGATCTCGGGGCCCGGCTGGCGATGGCCGTCAGCGTGGCGTTTATAGTCCTCCTTGGCTTGATCCAATTGTTGGTGTAAGAGTTGTTGCACCGCTGTAAGTTCTTCTAACCAGTCCTCTGCTGCAGGGACTTCTGAGGTTTCAATGACAGAAGGGAAGAAACGTGGGTGGAAGCCGTAGTTTGCAAAGAACGGGGTTTCTTTAGTTGAAGCCTGGACACCATTGTTGTAAGCAAACTCTGACAGAGGTAACAGGGAAGCCCAATTGTCCTGCTGGTAGTTTACATAACAGCAAAGGTATTGTTCCAAAGTGGCATTGGTGCGCTCAGTTTGCCCATCCGTTTGGGGATGGTGAGCTGAAGATAAACGAGAGTCTATGCCCAATAGTTTTTGTAGTGCTTTCCAAAAACGAGAGGTGAATTGAGATCCACGGTCCGTGACTAAACTCTTGGGCAATCCATGTAGTCTGAAAACATGCTGAAGGAATAAATCTGCAGTTTCCTTGGCCATGGGGAGGCCATCGCAGGGAATGAAATGAGCCAACTTGGTGAAAAGGTCCACCACCACTAGTATCGTGGTGAATCCAAGGGAAGGTGGTAGGTCAGTGATAAAAATCCGCGGAAATTATCTCCCATGGGCGAGAAGGAGTGGGGAGAGGATGTAGTAGCCCCGAGGGCTTCTCCCTTCGTGTCTTGGAGCGCTGACATGCAGGACAGGTATTGACATATTTCTCCACATCCTTGCGGATCTTGGGCCACCAGAAATCTCGTAGAATCAAGTTCATGGTTTTAAAGAGTCCAAAATGTCCTGCTGGCTTGCTGTCATGACACAGACGAAGTGCCTTTTCTCTGCCGGGGCCTGGAGGGATGTAAACATGGTTCCGGTAGCACAATAGTCCATCCTTAAGTGAGAAAGGGAAACGTAATCCTTGGCGAATCTGGCCTTGAGACCAGGCATCTGCCTGCTGGCTGGCTCTAATTTCTTGAGCGCAAAGGGGTTCTGGGTTGGAAGGAGTTGGTTCAATTGGAGTGGATTTGGTGTTTCCCACTGTGAGCGCGGCAAAGTTTTCGGGTTGCAGCAATCGAGATTCTGAGGTCTCTTTGCGTCCTGCAGCATACTCTGGTTTCCGTGATAGAGCATCTGCTTGCTTGGTCTGAGCCGGGGTCACATAATGGATCTGGAAGTCAAAACGTTCAAAGAACAAAGCCCAGCGCTGCTGCCTTTGATTTAACTTTCGTGCGGTCCTTAGGTGCTCTAAATTTCGATGATCAGTATGAACCTCAATGGGAAATTTGGCCCCTTCCAACCAATGTCTCCAATTTTCAAAGGCTGCCTTTATGGCCAAGAGTTCTTTCTCCCAAATAGTGTAATTCCTCTCTGGGGCTGTTAGTTGACGGGAGTAATAGGCACAAGGATGAAGATGCTCTCCCACTGGTTGCATGAGTATAGCCCCAATTGCCACATCAGAGGCGTCAGCCTGCACAACAAAAGGGGTTTTAGGATCAGGGTGCTGTAGAATTGGCTGGGTTGTGAATAACTTCTTTAATTGTTGGAACCCTTTCTCTGCTTGCTCCGTCCAGCGGAAAGGCTGTTTTCCACGGATGCAGCTGGTGATTGGGTCAGACCAGCGGGCAAAGTCTGGGATGAATTTGCGGCAGTAGTTCGCGAACCCTAAGAAACCTTGCACTTCCTTCTTGTGGGTTGGCGCCCGTCATTCCAATACTGCTGAAACCTTTGTCGGGTCCATGGAGAGCCCTTGTGGCGAGACGCGGTACCCCAGGAAGTCTACTTCTTGCAGATCAAAGGCGCATTTTTCTAACTTGGCATATAGTCCATGATCCCGCAATCGTTGTAGCACCATTCTGACGTGTTTCTCGTGCTCCGATTGTGATCTAGAAAACACCAAAAAATCGTCCAAGTATATGATCAAGAACCGATCTAGATAATCCTGAAAGATATCGTTGACAAAATGCTGGAATGTTGCGGGAGCTCCGGATAATCCGTAATTCATGACCAGGGACTCGAATAATCCGAATTTGGTCTGGAAGGCGGTTTTCCATTCGTCCCCCTCCCTGATGCGAACTAGATTGTAAGCCCCCCCAGAGATCCAGCTTGGTGTAAACCTTGGCCCCTCGAAGCCGGTCTAATAGGTCCGGGATCAAAGGCAGGGGATAGCGGTTCCGCTTCGTGATATTATTCAATGCTCTATAGTCCACAACCAAGCGTAGGTCCCCTGACTTCTTTTTCACAAACATCACCAGGGAAGCAGCTGGGGATTGAGAGGGTCTGATGAATCCCTTGCGAAGATTTGACTCTATGAACTCCCTGAGAGCTTCTTGCTCTGGTTCAGTCAGGGAGTAGAGGTGTCCTCGCGGGATCGGGGCCCCCTCCACCAAGTCAATGGCACAGTCGTAGGGTCTATGTGGGGGTAGTTTCTCGGCTTCCTTTTCATTGAAAACGTCCCAGAAGTCTGAATTTTTCTTGGGCAAGGTGATGATGGGTTCTGCGTCTGTGGCATGGCAGACCTTGGCTACTAGGCAATGGTTTTGGAAATACTTTGAAGCAAATTGTAGTTCTCTGTTGGTCCAGGAGATGTTTGGGTCGTGGAGTGTCAGCCATGGAATTCCCAAAATCACAGGGAAGTGGGGCACCTCGGTGACGAAGAAGGAAATCTCTTCCATATGTTCCCTTATCCACATTCTGGTGGGCTCGGTCCATTGGCTTACTGGACCCGTCTTTAGGGGACGACCATATATAGCCTGCACCACTCGGGCATTCTTGAAATCATGATATTGTAATCCCAGAGAGTCGGCATACTCTCTATCGATGAAATTGTTTGTTGCTCCTGAGTCTATCATGGCATGGATCATGACGGGTCCCTTTTTCGCTGACCACAACGTGACCACTAAGAGAAATAGGACCCCCGTCTGCGGCTCTTGAGTGGGGTTTTTGACCGGGTTGGCGAGCCTCTCTACGCCCGGTCGCTGGCTTCCCCCGCCGGCTTGGCCCCAGCCGCCTCGGCCGTCTCCGGCTCCACGGTGGACGCCGCTGCCAGGCGGGTGGCGGGCTTCCTTTTGGCTGGGCATTCTCTGGCGAGGTGGCCCCCATTTCCGCAGTACCAACACAAATTCAAACGTTGGCGGCGGGTCTTTTCGGCAACATCCAGTCTGGGGCGCACATTGCCCAACTGCATCGGTTCTTCCTCGCTTCCCATGGGGTTTGGGGCTGGCGGTGGAGATTTCCATACTGGTCGTGGCTGAATACTGGTAGAAGCGGGGGGTCTCACCCCGGCTCTTCCACTCTGACCTCGGAGCCACTGTTTTTTGTTGGCAAGCAGGACTTCGGCTCGTAGACAATGATTAATGAGTCTCTCAAGAGTCTCTGGGGGATCCACCTTAGAAATTTCTTCCTGCATCTCGAAGTTAAGGCCCTCACGAAACTGCCCTCTGAGGGCGATATCGTTCCAACCGGTGTTCTGAGCCAGCACCCGGAACTCGGCTATGTACCGGGACAACGGCCTGTCCCCTTGAAGGAGTCGCCGGAGTTTATGGCCGGCCGCCTCCTCGTTGTCCTCGATTCCCCAGGTCCTCCTAAGGTGGTTCAAGAACCCTTGCGCGGAGCTTAGGTGCGTGGAACCTGCATCATACAGCGGCGTCGCCCAATTGGCCGCAGGCCCATCTAGAAGACTATAAATCCACGCCACCTTGACATCTTCTTGGGGAAATTCAGCTTGGCGGGCTTCTATGTATGCCTGGCACTGGCGACGGAAAACATGAACCTTGGAGGCTTCTCCAGAAAACTTGGTTGGAAGCGCTAGGGCAGGGAGGCGCACTCCACGTTCCTTCAAGCCCAGAATTTCACCCTCCTGTGTTCGGAGAGTATCACGGATCCTGTCGAATTCTTCCTTGGAAATGGTGTAGCTGAGCGGTTGGTCTTCCGCCCCGGTTCCCGTAGACATTCTGGTCTTAGGTTAATTGGTGCTTAGGGTGGCGGAGTCAATAAAAACAAGTGTAGAATATAGTTCAGAAGTAGACCTTTCAGGAAAGGTCAAATATAGTCCAGGAAAACAATGTCCAATATGTGATATTAAAGTCCAAAGTTATAATCCACTTCACCGAAACACACACTATTTGGCAAGCAATAGTGTGGGGAACTGTCCATAGTCTTTGAGGCTTAAGGTAAATCCGAAGGAAACTGGAAAGCAAGGCTTGAAACTGAGAAGCAAGGTCCGTGGTTTAAAACGCAAGGCAAGGCAAGACTTGAAACTTGGCAAGATCAAACTTGAAACAAGGCAAACATGAATCAAGAACTGAGTCCATAGAAGTCCATGGTACAAGGCTGGGCAGGAAACTTGATCCGGGAACTGGGAACTGGAGTACGAAGTCTACACACGATCTCACTCCTCAAGCCGACGAATTGACTCCGCAAGGATTTCTTTGCGGGCAAACACCTATATAGGATCTTGTTTTCCCGCCAAGGAACACTTTCTCTGGGGAACAAGAAACGAAACCTATACTGTGTCCAGATGCATGACTCCTTAAAGTTTCCCAAGGGAAACAGACTTAATCAGCTAATTGTCTGGCAGCTATCCTGGCGCTCCGGCGAGTTGCCTCTCGAGCGCCTCTATCTTGATTATAATAATCCCGGCGAGAAAATGGGGGAGATTTCTGCTCAAGGCTTGTTTGGCTGACTTCTTGTGGGCAAACATCTTGCAGGTGCAAGGGCTCCAAATCTGGCAGAAACGGTGGGAAACCCAAGTTTTCCTCTTCATCTGCCACAATAGTACTAGGAACGGGACTACATGGCCCATGAGTCATCACACTATCCCCCTCCTCAAGGCCCCTCTCCAAAATGGGCCCTCTTCCCGAGGTGCGGGGCCGCGGCTTGGCAGGGTAGGCCTGATGGAAGCGGCGGACTAAATCAGGGGCATGGACTGTGGAAGCGTCTTCCCAAGAGCGTTCTTCGGGGCCAAAACCCACCCAGTCAATGAGATACTGAAGGCGGCGGTGATGAAAGCGAGAATCCAAAATGTCCTGAACCTCGAATTCCTCCTCCCCGTCCACCAAAACAGGGGCGGGGGCCGGCTGGTCCACATCGGGGCGTACCCCATCCGCCGGAAGGAGCAGGGAACGATGAAACACCGGATGAATGCGCATGGAGCGCGGAAGTTGGAGTTTGAAAGTCACGGGGTTAAGTTGCGCCACCACTGGGTAGGGACCAATGAAACGGGCATCTAACTTCCGGCAAGGACGGTGGGAGGGCAAAAAGCGGGTGGACAATAGGACCCGGTCTCCTACCTTGATCTCGGGGCCCGGCTGGCGATGGCCGTCAGCGTGGCGTTTATAGTCCTCCTTGGCTTGATCCAATTGTTGGTGTAAGAGTTGTTGCACCGCTGTAAGTTCTTCTAACCAGTCCTCTGCTGCAGGGACTTCTGAGGTTTCAATGACAGAAGGGAAGAAACGTGGGTGGAAGCCGTAGTTTGCAAAGAACGGGGTTTCTTTAGTTGAAGCCTGGACACCATTGTTGTAAGCAAACTCTGACAGAGGTAACAGGGAAGCCCAATTGTCCTGCTGGTAGTTTACATAACAGCGAAGGTATTGTTCCAAAGTGGCATTGGTGCGCTCAGTTTGCCCATCCGTTTGGGGATGGTGAGCTGAAGATAAACGAGAGTCTATGCCCAATAGTTTTTGTAGTGCTTTCCAAAAACGAGAGGTGAATTGAGATCCACGGTCCATGACTAAACTCTTGGGCAATCCATGTAGTCTGAAAACATGCTGAAGGAATAAATCTGCAGTTTCCTTGGCCATGGGGAGGCCATCGCAGGGAATGAAATGAGCCAACTTGGTGAAAAGGTCCACCACCACTAGTATCGTGGTGAATCCAAGGGAAGGTGGTAGGTCAGTGATAAAAATCCGCGGAAATTATCTCCCATGGGCGAGAAGGAGTGGGGAGAGGATGTAGTAGCCCCGAGGGCTTCTCCCTTCGTGTCTTGGAGCGCTGACATACAGGACAGGTATTGACATATTTCTCCACATCCTTGCGGATCTTGGGCCACCAGAAATCTCGTAGAATCAAGTGCATGGTTTTAAAGAGTCCAAAATGTCCTGCTGGCTTGCTGTCATGACACAGACGAAGTGCCTTTTCTCTGCCGGGGCCTGGAGGGATGTAAACATGGTTCCGGTAGCACAATAGTCCATCCTTAAGTGAGAAAGGGAAACGTAATCCTTGGCGAATCTGGCCTTGAGACCAGGCATCTGCCTGCTGGCTGGCTCTAATTTCTTGAGCGCAAAGGGGTTCTGGGTTGGAAGGAGTTGGTTCAATTGGAGTGGATTTGGTGTTTCCCACTGTGAGCGCGGCAAAGTTTTCGGGTTGCAGCAATCGAGATTCTGAGGTCTCTTTGCGTCCTGCAGCATACTCTGGTTTCCGTGATAGAGCATCTGCTTGCTTGGTCTGAGCCGGGGTCACATAATGGATCTGGAAGTCAAAACGTTCAAAGAACAAAGCCCAGCGCTGCTGCCTTTGATTTAACTTTCGTGCGGTCCTTAGGTGCTCTAAATTTCGATGATCAGTATGAACCTCAATGGGAAATTTGGCCCCTTCCAACCAATGTCTCCAATTTTCAAAGGCTGCCTTTATGGCCAAGAGTTCTTTCTCCCAAATAGTGTAATTCCTCTCTGGGGCTGTTAGTTGACGGGAGTAATAGGCACAAGGATGAAGATGCTCTCCCACTGGTTGCATGA
Source organism: Anolis carolinensis (assembly GCF_035594765.1). NCBI lineage: Eukaryota > Metazoa > Chordata > Lepidosauria > Squamata > Anolidae > Anolis > Anolis carolinensis. Next base: position 149,072,217 of record NC_085843.1, read on the forward strand.
GTATAGCCCCAATTGCCACATCAGAGGCGTCAGCCTGCACAACAAAAGGGGTTTTAGGATCAGGGTGCTGTAGAATTGGCTGGGTTGTGAATAACTTCTTTAATTGTTGGAACCCTTTCTCTGCTTGCTCCGTCCAGCGGAAAGGCTGTTTTCCACGGATGCAGCTGGTGATTGGGTCAGACCAGCGGGCAAAGTCTGGGATGAATTTGCGGCAGTAGTTCGCGAACCCTAAGAAACCTTGCACTTCCTTCTTGTGGGTTGGCGCCCGTCATTCCAATACTGCTGAAACCTTTGTCGGGTCCATGGAGAGCCCTTGTGGCGAGACGCGGTACCCCAGGAAGTCTACTTCTTGCAGATCAAAGGCGCATTTTTCTAACTTGGCATATAGTCCATGATCCCGCAATCGTTGTAGCACCATTCTGACGTGTTTCTCGTGCTCCGATTGTGATCTAGAAAACACCAAAAAATCGTCCAAGTATATGATCAAGAACCGATCTAGATAATCCTGAAAGATATCGTTGACAAAATGCTGGAATGTTGCGGGAGCTCCGGATAATCCATAATTCATGACCAGGGACTCGAATAATCCGAATTTGGTCTGGAAGGCGGTTTTCCATTCGTCCCCCTCCCTGATGCGAACTAGATTGTAAGCCCCCCCAGAGATCCAGCTTGGTGTAAACCTTGGCCCCTCGAAGCCGGTCTAATAGGTCCGGGATCAAAGGCAGGGGATAGCGGTTCCGCTTCGTGATATTATTCAATGCTCTATAGTCCACAACCAAGCGTAGGTCCCCTGACTTCTTTTTCACAAACATCACCAGGGAAGCAGCTGGGGATTGAGAGGGTCTGATGAATCCCTTGCGAAGATTTGACTCTATGAACTCCCTGAGAGCTTCTTGCTCTGGTTCAGTCAGGGAGTAGAGGTGTCCTCGCGGGATCGGGGCCCCCTCCACCAAGTCAATGGCACAGTCGTAGGGTCTATGTGGGGGTAGTTTCTCGGCTTCCTTTTCATTGAAAACGTCCCAGAAGTCTGAATATTTCTTGGGCAAGGTGATGATGGGTTCTGCGTCTGTGGCATGGCAGACCTTGGCTACTAGGCAATGGTTTTGGAAATACTTTGAAGCAAATTGTAGTTCTCTGTTGGTCCAGGAGATGTTTGGGTCGTGGAGTGTCAGCCATGGAATTCCCAAAATCACAGGGAAGTGGGGCACCTCGGTGACGAAGAAGGAAATCTCTTCCATATGTTCCCTTATCCACATTCTGGTGGGCTCGGTCCATTGGCTTACTGGACCCGTCTTTAGGGGACGACCATATATAGCCTGCACCACTCGGGCATTCTTGAAATCATGATATTGTAATCCCAGAGAGTCGGCATACTCTCTATCGATGAAATTGTTTGTTGCTCCTGAGTCTATCATGGCATGGATCATGACGGGTCCCTTTTTCGCTGACCACAACGTGACCACTAAGAGAAATAGGACCCCCGTCTGCGGCTCTTGAGTGGGGTTTTTGACCGGGTTGGCGAGCCTCTCTACGCCCGGTCGCTGGCTTCCCCCGCCGGCTTGGCCCCAGCCGCCTCGGCCGTCTCCGGCTCCACGGTGGACGCCGCTGCCAGGCGGGTGGCGGGCTTCCTTTTGGCTGGGCATTCTCTGGCGAGGTGGCCCCCATTTCCGCAGTACCAACACAAATTCAAACGTTGGCGGCGGGTCTTTTCGGCAACATCCAGTCTGGGGCGCACATTGCCCAACTGCATCGGTTCTTCCTCGCTACCCATGGGGTTTGGGGCTGGCGGTGGAGATTTCCATACTGGTCGTGGCTGAATACTGGTAGAAGCGGGGGGTCTCACCCCGGCTCTTCCACTCTGACCTCGGAGCCACTGTTTTTTGTTGGCAAGCAGGACTTCGGCTCGTAGACAATGATTAATGAGTCTCTCAAGAGTCTCTGGGGGATCCACCTTAGAAATTTCTTCCTGCATCTCGAAGTTAAGGCCCTCACGAAACTGCCCTCTGAGGGCGATATCGTTCCAACCGGTGTTCTGAGCCAGCACCCGGAACTCGGCTATGTACCGGGACAACGGCCTGTCCCCTTGAAGGAGTCGCCGGAGTTTATGGCCGGCCGCCTCCTCGTTGTCCTCGATTCCCCAGGTCCTCCTAAGGTGGTTCAAGAACCCTTGCGCGGAGCTTAGGTGCGTGGAACCTGCATCATACAGCGGCGTCGCCCAATTGGCCGCAGGCCCATCTAGAAGACTATAAATCCACGCCACCTTGACATCTTCTTGGGGAAATTCAGCTTGGCGGGCTTCTATGTATGCCTGGCACTGGCGACGGAAAACATGAACCTTGGAGGCTTCTCCAGAAAACTTGGTTGGAAGCGCTAGGGCAGGGAGGCGCACTCCACGTTCCTTCAAGCCCAGAATTTCACCCTCCTGTGTTCGGAGAGTATCACGGATCCTGTCGAATTCTTCCTTGGAAATGGTGTAGCTGAGCGGTTGGTCTTCCGCCCCGGTTCCCGTAGACATTCTGGTCTTAGGTTAATTGGTGCTTAGGGTGGCGGAGTCAATAAAAACAAGTGTAGAATATAGTTCAGAAGTAGACCTTTCAGGAAAGGTCAAATATAGTCCAGGAAAACAATGTCCAATATGTGATATTAAAGTCCAAAGTTATAATCCACTTCACCGAAACACACACTATTTGGCAAGCAATAGTGTGGGGAACTGTCCATAGTCTTTGAGGCTTAAGGTAAATCCGAAGGAAACTGGAAAGCAAGGCTTGAAACTGAGAAGCAAGGTCCGTGGTTTAAAACGCAAGGCAAGGCAAGACTTGAAACTTGGCAAGATCAAACTTGAAACAAGGCAAACATGAATCAAGAACTGAGTCCATAGAAGTCCATGGTACAAGGCTGGGCAGGAAACTTGATCCGGGAACTGGGAACTGGAGTACGAAGTCTACACACGATCTCACTCCTCAAGCCGACGAATTGACTCCGCAAGGATTTCTTTGCGGGCAAACACCTATATAGGATCTTGTTTTCCCGCCAAGGAACACTTTCTCTGGGGAACAAGAAACGAAACCTATACTGTGTCCAGATGCATGACTCCTTAAAGTTTCCCAAGGGAAACAGACTTAATCAGCTAATTGTCTGGCAGCTATCCTGGCGCTCCGGCGAGTCGCCTCTCGAGCGCCTCTATCTTGATTATAATAATCCCGGCGAGAAAATGGGGGAGATTTCTGCTCAAGGCTTGTTTGGCTGACTTCTTGTGGGCAAACATCTTGCAGGTGCAAGGGCTCCAAATCTGGCAGAAACGGTGGGAAACCCAAGTTTTCCTCTTCATCTGCCACAATAGTACTAGGAACGGGACTACATGGCCCATGAGTCATCACACTATCCCCCTCCTCAAGGCCCCTCTCCAAAATGGGCCCTCTTCCCGAGGTGCGGGGCCGCGGCTTGGCAGGGTAGGCCTGATGGAAGCGGCGGACTAAATCGGGGGCATGGACTGTGGAAGCGTCTTCCCAAGAGCGTTCTTCGGGGCCAAAACCCACCCAGTCAATGAGATACTGAAGGCGGCGGTGATGAAAGCGAGAATCCAAAATGTCCTGAACCTCGAATTCCTCCTCCCCGTCCACCAAAACAGGGGCGGGGGCCGGCTGGTCCACATCGGGGCGTACCCCATCCGCCGGAAGGAGCAGGGAACGATGAAACACCGGATGAATGCGCATGGAGCGCGGAAGTTGGAGTTTGAAAGTCACGGGGTTAAGTTGCGCCACCACTGGGTAGGGACCAATGAAACGGGCATCTAACTTCCGGCAAGGACGGTGGGAGGGCAAAAAGCGGGTGGACAATAGGACCCGGTCTCCTACCTTGATCTCGGGGCCCGGCTGGCGATGGCCGTCAGCGTGGCGTTTATAGTCCTCCTTGGCTTGATCCAATTGTTGGTGTAAGAGTTGTTGCACCGCTGTAAGTTCTTCTAACCAGTCCTCTGCTGCAGGGACTTCTGAGGTTTCAATGACAGAAGGGAAGAAACGTGGGTGGAAGCCGTAGTTTGCAAAGAACGGGGTTTCTTTAGTTGAAGCCTGGACACCATTGTTGTAAGCAAACTCTGACAGAGGTAACAGGGAAGCCCAATTGTCCTGCTGGTAGTTTACATAACAGCAAAGGTATTGTTCCAAAGTGGCATTGGTGCGCTCAGTTTGCCCATCCGTTTGGGGATGGTGAGCTGAAGATAAACGAGAGTCTATGCCCAATAGTTTTTGTAGTGCTTTCCAAAAACGAGAGGTGAATTGAGATCCACGGTCCGTGACTAAACTCTTGGGCAATCCATGTAGTCTGAAAACATGCTGAAGGAATAAATCTGCAGTTTCCTTGGCCATGGGGAGGCCATCGCAGGGAATGAAATGAGCCAACTTGGTGAAAAGGTCCACCACCACTAGTATCGTGGTGAATCCAAGGGAAGGTGGTAGGTCAGTGATAAAAATCCGCGGAAATTATCTCCCATGGGCGAGAAGGAGTGGGGAGAGGATGTAGTAGCCCCGAGGGCTTCTCCCTTCGTGTCTTGGAGCGCTGACATACAGGACAGGTATTGACATATTTCTCCACATCCTTGCGGATCTTGGGCCACCAGAAATCTCGTAGAATCAAGTGCATGGTTTTAAAGAGTCCAAAATGTCCTGCTGGCTTGCTGTCATGACACAGACGAAGTGCCTTTTCTCTGCCGGGGCCTGGAGGGATGTAAACATGGTTCCGGTAGCACAATAGTCCATCCTTAAGTGAGAAAGGGAAGCGTAATCCTTGGCGAATCTGGCCTTGAGACCAGGCATCTGCCTGCTGGCTGGCTCTAATTTCTTGAGCGCAAAGGGGTTCTGGGTTGGAAGGAGTTGGTTCAATTGGAGTGGATTTGGTGTTTCCCACTGTGAGCGCGGCAAAGTTTTCGGGTTGCAGCAATCGAGATTCTGAGGTCTCTTTGCGTCCTGCAGCATACTCTGGTTTCCGTGATAGAGCATCTGCTTGCTTGGTCTGAGCCGGGGTCACATAATGGATCTGGAAGTCAAAACGTTCAAAGAACAAAGCCCAGCGCTGCTGCCTTTGATTTAACTTTCGTGCGGTCCTTAGGTGCTCTAAATTTCGATGATCAGTATGAACCTCAATGGGAAATTTGGCCCCTTCCAACCAATGTCTCCAATTTTCAAAGGCTGCCTTTATGGCCAAGAGTTCTTTCTCCCAAATAGTGTAATTCCTCTCTGGGGCTGTTAGTTGACGGGAGTAATAGGCACAAGGATGAAGATGCTCTCCCACTGGTTGCATGAGTATAGCCCCAATTGCCACATCAGAGGCGTCAGCCTGCACAACAAAAGGGGTTTTAGGATCAGGGTGCTGTAGAATTGGCTGGGTTGTGAATAACTTCTTTAATTGTTGGAACCCTTTCTCTGCTTGCTCCGTCCAGCGGAAAGGCTGTTTTCCACGGATGCAGCTGGTGATTGGGTCAGACCAGCGGGCAAAGTCTGGGATGAATTTGCGGCAGTAGTTCGCGAACCCTAAGAAACCTTGCACTTCCTTCTTGTGGGTTGGCGCCCGTCATTCCAATACTGCTGAAACCTTTGTCGGGTCCATGGAGAGCCCTTGTGGCGAGACGCGGTACCCCAGGAAGTCTACTTCTTGCAGATCAAAGGCGCATTTTTCTAACTTGGCATATAGTCCATGATCCCGCAATCGTTGTAGCACCATTCTGACGTGTTTCTCGTGCTCCGATTGTGATCTAGAAAACACCAAAAAATCGTCCAAGTATATGATCAAGAACCGATCTAGATAATCCTGAAAGATATCGTTGACAAAATGCTGGAATGTTGCGGGAGCTCCGGATAATCCGTAATTCATGACCAGGGACTCGAATAATCCGAATTTGGTCTGGAAGGCGGTTTTCCATTCGTCCCCCTCCCTGATGCGAACTAGATTGTAAGCCCCCCCAGAGATCCAGCTTGGTGTAAACCTTGGCCCCTCGAAGCCGGTCTAATAGGTCCGGGATCAAAGGCAGGGGATAGCGGTTCCGCTTCGTGATATTATTCAATGCTCTATAGTCCACAACCAAGCGTAGGTCCCCTGACTTCTTTTTCACAAACATCACCAGGGAAGCAGCTGGGGATTGAGAGGGTCTGATGAATCCCTTGCGAAGATTTGACTCTATGAACTCCCTGAGAGCTTCTTGCTCTGGTTCAGTCAGGGAGTAGAGGTGTCCTCGCGGGATCGGGGCCCCCTCCACCAAGTCAATGGCACAGTCGTAGGGTCTATGTGGGGGTAGTTTCTCGGCTTCCTTTTCATTGAAAACGTCCCAGAAGTCTGAATATTTCTTGGGCAAGGTGATGATGGGTTCTGCGTCTGTGGCATGGCAGACCTTGGCTACTAGGCAATGGTTTTGGAAATACTTTGAAGCAAATTGTAGTTCTCTGTTGGTCCAGGAGATGTTTGGGTCGTGGAGTGTCAGCCATGGAATTCCCAAAATCACAGGGAAGTGGGGCACCTCGGTGACGAAGAAGGAAATCTCTTCCATATGTTCCCTTATCCACATTCTGGTGGGCTCGGTCCATTGGCTTACTGGACCCGTCTTTAGGGGACGACCATATATAGCCTGCACCACTCGGGCATTCTTGAAATCATGATATTGTAATCCCAGAGAGTCGGCATACTCTCTATCGATGAAATTGTTTGTTGCTCCTGAGTCTATCATGGCATGGATCATGACGGGTCCCTTTTTCGCTGACCACAACGTGACCACTAAGAGAAATAGGACCCCCGTCTGCGGCTCTTGAGTGGGGGTTTTGACCGGGTTGGCGAGCCTCTCTACGCCCGGTCGCTGGCTTCCCCCGCCGGCTTGGCCCCAGCCGCCTCGGCCGTCTCCGGCTCCACGGTGGACGCCGCTGCCAGGCGGGTGGCGGGCTTCCTTTTGGCTGGGCATTCTCTGGCGAGGTGGCCCCCATTTCCGCAGTACCAACACAAATTCAAACGTTGGCGGCGGGTCTTTTCGGCAACATCCAGTCTGGGGCGCACATTGCCCAACTGCATCGGTTCTTCCTCGCTTCCCATGGGGTTTGGGGCTGGCGGTGGAGATTTCCATACTGGTCGTGGCTGAATACTGGTAGAAGCGGGGGGTCTCACCCCGGCTCTTCCACTCTGACCTCGGAGCCACTGTTTTTTGTTGGCAAGCAGGACTTCGGCTCGTAGACAATGATTAATGAGTCTCTCAAGAGTCTCTGGGGGATCCACCTTAGAAATTTCTTCCTGCATCTCGAAGTTAAGGCCCTCACGAAACTGCCCTCTGAGGGCGATATCGTTCCAACCGGTGTTCTGAGCCAGCACCCGGAACTCGGCTATGTACCGGGACAACGGCCTGTCCCCTTGAAGGAGTCGCCGGAGTTTATGGCCGGCCGCCTCCTCGTTGTCCTCGATTCCCCAGGTCCTCCTAAGGTGGTTCAAGAACCCTTGCGCGGAGCTTAGGTGCGTGGAACCTGCATCATACAGCGGCGTCGCCCAATTGGCCGCAGGCCCATCTAGAAGACTATAAATCCACGCCACCTTGACATCTTCTTGGGGAAATTCAGCTTGGCGGGCTTCTATGTATGCCTGGCACTGGCGACGGAAAACATGAACCTTGGAGGCTTCTCCAGAAAACTTGGTTGGAAGCGCTAGGGCAGGGAGGCGCACTCCACGTTCCTTCAAGCCCAGAATTTCACCCTCCTGTGTTCGGAGAGTATCACGGATCCTGTCGAATTCTTCCTTGGAAATGGTGTAGCTGAGCGGTTGGTCTTCCGCCCCGGTTCCCGTAGACATTCTGGTCTTAGGTTAATTGGTGCTTAGGGTGGCGGAGTCAATAAAAACAAGTGTAGAATATAGTTCAGAAGTAGACCTTTCAGGAAAGGTCAAATATAGTCCAGGAAAACAATGTCCAATATGTGATATTAGAGTCCAAAGTTATAATCCACTTCACCGAAACACACACTATTTGGCAAGCAATAGTGTGGGGAACTGTCCATAGTCTTTGAGGCTTAAGGTAAATCCGAAGGAAACTGGAAAGCAAGGCTTGAAACTGAGAAGCAAGGTCCGTGGTTTAAAACGCAAGGCAAGGCAAGACTTGAAACTTGGCAAGATCAAACTTGAAACAAGGCAAACATGAATCAAGAACTGAGTCCATAGAAGTCCATGGTACAAGGCTGGGCAGGAAACTTGATCCGGGAACTGGGAACTGGAGTACGAAGTCTACACACGATCTCACTCCTCAAGCCGACGAATTGACTCCGCAAGGATTTCTTTGCGGGCAAACACCTATATAGGATCTTGTTTTCCCGCCAAGGAACACTTTCTCTGGGGAACAAGAAACGAAACCTATACTGTGTCCAGATGCATGACTCCTTAAAGTTTCCCAAGGGAAACAGACTTAATCAGCTAATTGTCTGGCAGCTATCCTGGCGCTCCGGCGAGTTGCCTCTCGAGCGCCTCTATCTTGATTATAATAATCCCGGCGAGAAAATGGGGGAGATTTCTGCTCAAGGCTTGTTTGGCTGACTTCTTGTGGGCAAACATCTTGCAGGTGCAAGGGCTCCAAATCTGGCAGAAACGGTGGGAAACCCAAGTTTTCCTCTTCATCTGCCACAATAGTACTAGGAACGGGACTACATGGCCCATGAGTCATCACACTATCCCCCTCCTCAAGGCCCCTCTCCAAAATGGGCCCTCTTCCCGAGGTGCGGGGCCGCGGCTTGGCAGGGTAGGCCTGATGGAAGCGGCGGACTAAATCGGGGGCATGGACTGTGGAAGCGTCTTCCCAAGAGCGTTCTTCGGGGCCAAAACCCACCCAGTCAATGAGATACTGAAGGCGGCGGTGATGAAAGCGAGAATCCAAAATGTCCTGAACCTCGAATTCCTCCTCCCCGTCCACCAAAACAGGGGCGGGGGCCGGCTGGTCCACATCGGGGCGTACCCCATCCGCCGGAAGGAGCAGGGAACGATGAAACACCGGATGAATGCGCATGGAGCGCGGAAGTTGGAGTTTGAAAGTCACGGGGTTAAGTTGCGCCACCACTGGGTAGGGACCAATGAAACGGGCATCTAACTTCCGGCAAGGACGGTGGGAGGGCAAAAAGCGGGTGGACAATAGGACCCGGTCTCCTACCTTGATCTCGGGGCCCGGCTGGCGATGGCCGTCAGCGTGGCGTTTATAGTCCTCCTTGGCTTGATCCAATTGTTGGTGTAAGAGTTGTTGCACCGCTGTAAGTTCTTCTAACCAGTCCTCTGCTGCAGGGACTTCTGAGGTTTCAATGACAGAAGGGAAGAAACGTGGGTGGAAGCCGTAGTTTGCAAAGAACGGGGTTTCTTTAGTTGAAGCCTGGACACCATTGTTGTAAGCAAACTCTGACAGAGGTAACAGGGAAGCCCAATTGTCCAGCTGGTAGTTTACATAACAGCGAAGGTATTGTTCCAAAGTGGCATTGGTGTGCTCAGTTTGCCCATCCGTTTGGGGATGGTGAGCTGAAGATAAACGAGAGTCTATGCCCAATAGTTTTTGTAGTGCTTTCCAAAAACGAGAGGTGAATTGAGATCCACGGTCCGTGACTAAACTCTTGGGCAATCCATGTAGTCTGAAAACATGCTGAAGGAATAAATCTGCAGTTTCCTTGGCCATGGGGAGGCCATCGCAGGGAATGAAATGAGCCAACTTGGTGAAAAGGTCCACCACCACTAGTATCGTGGTGAATCCAAGGGAAGGTGGTAGGTCAGTGATAAAATCCGCGGAAATTATCTCCCATGGGCGAGAAGGAGTGGGGAGAGGATGTAGTAGCCCCGAGGGCTTCTCCCTTCGTGTCTTGGAGCGCTGACATACAGGACAGGTATTGACATATTTCTCCACATCCTTGCGGATCTTGGGCCACCAGAAATCTCGTAGAATCAAGTGCATGGTTTTAAAGAGTCCAAAATGTCCTGCTGGCTTGCTGTCATGACACAGACGAAGTGCCTTTTCTCTGCCGGGGCCTGGAGGGATGTAAACATGGTTCCGGTAGCACAATAGTCCATCCTTAAGTGAGAAAGGGAAACGTAATCCTTGGCGAATCTGGCCTTGAGACCAGGCATCTGCCTGCTGGCTGGCTCTAATTTCTTGAGCGCAAAGGGGTTCTGGGTTGGAAGGAGTTGGTTCAATTGGAGTGGATTTGGTGTTTCCCACTGTGAGCGCGGCAAAGTTTTCGGGTTGCAGCAATCGAGATTCTGAGGTCTCTTTGCGTCCTGCAGCATACTCTGGTTTCCGTGATAGAGCATCTGCTTGCTTGGTCTGAGCCGGGGTCACATAATGGATCTGGAAGTCAAAACGTTCAAAGAACAAAGCCCAGCGCTGCTGCCTTTGATTTAACTTTCGTGCGGTCCTTAGGTGCTCTAAATTTCGATGATCAGTATGAACCTCAATGGGAAATTTGGCCCCTTCCAACCAATGTCTCCAATTTTCAAAGGCTGCCTTTATGGCCAAGAGTTCTTTCTCCCAAATAGTGTAATTCCTCTCTGGGGCTGTTAGTTGACGGGAGTAATAGGCACAAGGATGAAGATGCTCTCCCACTGGTTGCATGAGTATAGCCCCAATTGCCACATCAGAGGCGTCAGCCTGCACAACAAAAGGGGTTTTAGGATCAGGGTGCTGTAGAATTGGCTGGGTTGTGAATAACTTCTTTAATTGTTGGAACCCTTTCTCTGCTTGCTCCGTCCAGCGGAAAGGCTGTTTTCCACGGATGCAGCTGGTGATTGGGTCAGACCAGCGGGCAAAGTCTGGGATGAATTTGCGGCAGTAGTTCGCGAACCCTAAGAAACCTTGCACTTCCTTCTTGTGGGTTGGCGCCCGTCATTCCAATACTGCTGAAACCTTTGTCGGGTCCATGGAGAGCCCTTGTGGCGAGACGCGGTACCCCAGGAAGTCTACTTCTTGCAGATCAAAGGCGCATTTTTCTAACTTGGCATATAGTCCATGATCCCGCAATCGTTGTAGCACCATTCTGACGTGTTTCTCGTGCTCCGATTGTGATCTAGAAAACACCAAATAATCGTCCAAGTATATGATCAAGAACCGATCTAGATAATCCTGAAAGATATCGTTGACAAAATGCTGGAATGTTGCGGGAGCTCCGGATAATCCGTAATTCATGACCAGGGACTCGAATAATCCGAATTTGGTCTGGAAGGCGGTTTTCCATTCGTCCCCCTCCCTGATGCGAACTAGATTGTAAGCCCCCCCAGAGATCCAGCTTGGTGTAAACCTTGGCCCCTCGAAGCCGGTCTAATAGGTCCGGGATCAAAGGCAGGGGATAGCGGTTCCGCTTCGTGATATTATTCAATGCTCTATAGTCCACAACCAAGCGTAGGTCCCCTGACTTCTTTTTCACAAACATCACCAGGGAAGCAGCTGGGGATTGAGAGGGTCTGATGAATCCCTTGCGAAGATTTGACTCTATGAACTCCCTGAGAGCTTCTTGCTCTGGTTCAGTCAGGGAGTAGAGGTGTCCTCGCGGGATCGGGGCCCCCTCCACCAAGTCAATGGCACAGTCGTAGGGTCTATGTGGGGGTAGTTTCTCGGCTTCCTTTTCATTGAAAACGTCCCAGAAGTCTGAATATTTCTTGGGCAAGGTGATGATGGGTTCTGCGTCTGTGGCATGGCAGACCTTGGCTACTAGGCAATGGTTTTGGAAATACTTTGAAGCAAATTGTAGTTCTCTGTTGGTCCAGGAGATGTTTGGGTCGTGGAGTGTCAGCCATGGAATTCCCAAAATCACAGGGAAGTGGGGCACCTCGGTGACGAAGAAGGAAATCTCTTCCATATGTTCCCTTATCCACATTCTGGTGGGCTCGGTCCATTGGCTTACTGGACCCGTCTTTAGGGGACGACCATATATAGCCTGCACCACTCGGGCATTCTTGAAATCATGATATTGTAATCCCAGAGAGTCGGCATACTCTCTATCGATGAAATTGTTTGTTGCTCCTGAGTCTATCATGGCATGGATCATGACGGGTCCCTTTTTCGCTGACCACAACGTGACCACTAAGAGAAATAGGACCCCCGTCTGCGGCTCTTGAGTGGGGGTTTTGACCGGGTTGGCGAGCCTCTCTACGCCCGGTCGCTGGCTTCCCCCGCCGGCTTGGCCCCAGCCGCCTCGGCCGTCTCCGGCTCCACGGTGGACGCCGCTGCCAGGCGGGTGGCGGGCTTCCTTTTGGCTGGGCATTCTCTGGCGAGGTGGCCCCCATTTCCGCAGTACCAACACAAATTCAAACGTTGGCGGCGGGTCTTTTCGGCAACATCCAGTCTGGGGCGCACATTGCCCAACTGCATCGGTTCTTCCTCGCTTCCCATGGGGTTTGGGGCTGGCGGTGGAGATTTCCATACTGGTCGTGGCTGAATACTGGTAGAAGCGGGGGGTCTCACCCCGGCTCTTCCACTCTGACCTCGGAGCCACTGTTTTTTGTTGGCAAGCAGGACTTCGGCTCGTAGACAATGATTAATGAGTCTCTCAAGAGTCTCTGGGGGATCCACCTTAGAAATTTCTTCCTGCATCTCGAAGTTAAGGCCCTCACGAAACTGCCCTCTGAGGGCGATATCGTTCCAACCGGTGTTCTGAGCCAGCACCCGGAACTCGGCTATGTACCGGGACAACGGCCTGTCCCCTTGAAGGAGTCGCCGGAGTTTATGGCCGGCCGCCTCCTCGTTGTCCTCGATTCCCCAGGTCCTCCTAAGGTGGTTCAAGAACCCTTGCGCGGAGCTTAGGTGCGTGGAACCTGCATCATACAGCGGCGTCGCCCAATTGGCCGCAGGCCCATCTAGAAGACTATAAATCCACGCCACCTTGACATCTTCTTGGGGAAATTCAGCTTGGCGGGCTTCTATGTATGCCTGGCACTGGCGACGGAAAACATGAACCTTGGAGGCTTCTCCAGAAAACTTGGTTGGAAGCGCTAGGGCAGGGAGGCGCACTCCACGTTCCTTCAAGCCCAGAATTTCACCCTCCTGTGTTCGGAGAGTATCACGGATCCTGTCGAATTCTTCCTTGGAAATGGTGTAGCTGAGCGGTTGGTCTTCCGCCCCGGTTCCCGTAGACATTCTGGTCTTAGGTTAATTGGTGCTTAGGGTGGCGGAGTCAATAAAAACAAGTGTAGAATATAGTTCAGAAGTAGACCTTTCAGGAAAGGTCAAATATAGTCCAGGAAAACAATGTCCAATATGTGATATTAGAGTCCAAAGTTATAATCCACTTCACCGAAACACACACTATTTGGCAAGCAATAGTGTGGGGAACTGTCCATAGTCTTTGAGGCTTAAGGTAAATCCGAAGGAAACTGGAAAGCAAGGCTTGAAACTGAGAAGCAAGGTCCGTGGTTTAAAACGCAAGGCAAGGCAAGACTTGAAACTTGGCAAGATCAAACTTGAAACAAGGCAAACATGAATCAAGAACTGAGTCCATAGAAGTCCATGGTACAAGGCTGGGCAGGAAACTTGATCCGGGAACTGGGAACTGGAGTATGAAGTCTACACACGATCTCACTCCTCAAGCCGACGAATTGACTCCGCAAGGATTTCTTTGCGGGCAAACACCTATATAGGATCTTGTTTTCCCGCCAAGGAACACTTTCTCTGGGGAACAAGAAATGAAACCTATACTGTGTCCAGATGCATGACTCCTTAAAGTTTCCCAAGGGAAACAGACTTAATCAGCTAATTGTCTGGCAGCTATCCTGGCGCTCTGGCGAGTCGTCTCTCGAGCGCCTCTATCTTGATTATAATAATCCCGGCGAGAAAATGGGGGAGATTTCTGCTCAAGGCTTGTTTGGCTGACTTCTTGTGGGCAAACATCTTGCAGGTGCAAGGGCTCCAAATCTGGCAGAAACGGTGGGAAACCCAAGTTTTCCTCTTCATCTGCCACAATAGTACTAGGAACGGGACTACATGGCCCATGAGTCATCACATACTATGACGGCTGTAAATGGAGTCCTAGTGGAGGTTATTAAGCCCATGGGGCTCTGGAGGTCTTCTGCCTATGCCTTGGATGTTCAACCGGGCCTCCTTCTCGAAGGAGTGGAGACTGCCAGGTGCTCTTTCTTACTCCCACAGGGTGGCAAAAAGGTAAGGTAGTTGCAGAGGACTCAGGGCTGCCACAGACACTGGAGCACAGATGTCTGGATGAAATATGGGGGACCATTGGATGACCGGATAGCACGCTGCAGGATGCGGGCCTTTGGACCAGCGCGTTGGACTTCATATTTTGGACTGATGAACTGCAGGATTCATTGCAGGGACCATGTGAACTGCCCACGGTGGTACAGGACTTGTCAGGGACAGTTGGGGCTTTGTATGGGCCACTTTGGGGGCTGTCAGGACCAATGGGAGTTGTTGGTTGTGGAAGAGCAGGTTTGGTGGGGGGGGGGGAGTGGGGGCTCCAACTCCCTCTTTTGTGGCTTGCAGCATGGGCTTGCTTATGTCCCCCTATTGGGAGAGAGTCTGGTGGTTTTCCAGGAGTGCAACGATCCCGGGGTCCCAATATTGTGCCGCTCGGTAACAGCAGCACCCTTGGCATGGCTACGCGGTATCGGCTAGCAGTGAGCTGCCCGATCCTAGATCCAGGACCCTTGCATGACTGCTAACCCGGATTCTCATCTGTAAGCAATAAACAAGTTGTGGCCATTTGTTATCCCAACAATCCCTATCCTCCCAATAGGGTTTTCTGGCAGGAGGCAGTAGTCACACATGCCCACACAAAGCTGATTTTAGGAAACCTTTGTGTCTTGTTGTGTTTCTGTTTAGGACAACCATGACTAAAATCCCACAACTCAGAGTATTGATCAGGATTGACTTTAAGTTGATGATAAATAGATGTGAATGGGAAAGGATTAGCATTAGCAATAATCTATAACCCAAAAGTGATTAAAAGGGGTTACAATGCAAATGAACTAGACGGCTTTCATGGAAGAATAGTCCATTTGTACAGATTACATGGGGCTGGAACAGTATGATTTTCCTTTTAAAGGTCGGAGTAGACTAAGGACTTTATCATACTAGTCTGTTGTATCACAGCAATCGTGTTGTTGAAGCAAATAGGAACACACAAGTAGGAAAAAATCTCTATCACACTTCACTGTATTCAGGCTATTATGCTGCTTTGACAATCCATGATCTTGTGTTTGTTCTTCTGCATTGCCCGATTAAACTCATCTTCCTCCCTGTTTCTGCTCTGTCTAACAAATATTTGCCTTTTTATATTTTTATTTTTGCTGCAAAGGTGTAATTATAACAATAAAAATCAAATTAAAATTAAAATTATTCAAATGGCTTGGGAAGGGTGAGTTTTTTTTACTTTCAAGATGGAAATTAATTCTTATTTGGCTGCAGTAATTATGGACTAGCTAGAAGAGGCATTGATAACTGGCTTTTACTTTCCCCTAAAGGAATATTGAGGCTTCTAAGGATATAGAAATCACTGAATGGGGGAGGGATTTGTTTTCTTTGTAAGAGAAGGATTGAAGAAAAGAAATGAAAGAAAATGGGAGGATACACACAGGCTTCACAGGCATGCCCGGACTGGTGGTGCGCAGGCACCTTCAGTCAACTGGATGGCAGGGAAAAAGAATCAAATGCCTCACTTCCATTGGCACTGCATGGTGGAAAGCAGGTGTGCACGGGTGCAGGAATTCCTACAATTGTTACGATTGTGCTATAGAAAGTGCTGAATGAAGTCAGTCAAAATGACTCTTTCCACCTCCTCAGAAAGCACAGAATAAGCCCAGGTGGTGACATCAAACATGTGCATATCCTCCCAATTTTCCTCAACTGTTCCAGCCCATATCAGTGCTTGGTCAAAATTCTCCCTTACATACAAAGAAAATAGATATATTTAAAATAGTATCCCTCCCCCCATTCAAAAGGAGAGGAAAGGGAAACAAAGGACTTTTTCCAGCCAGCATTATAGAATGAAGGCCAATCATCCAATCTGCTCCTGCAGAATTCTGGGAAATGTAGTTTAGGGAAACTGGAGACTGCTCTAGCTGAGAATTCCAAAGGCTCCACTGTAAATTATATTTCCCAGAATTCTGCACAAGCAACTTGGACAATTGGCAGGGGCAGAGCCGGCCCTAGGTATTTTTCAAGTGTAGGCGAACAGAATTTTGGCGCCCCCCCCCAAACCAATCACTGAAAAATAAAAGCGTTGGATAAGCGAAAATGTTGGATAATAAAGAAAGATAAAGGAAAAGCCTATTAAACATCAAATTACATTATGATTTTACAAATTAAGAACCAAAACATCATGTTTTACAACAAATCAATAGAAAAAAGCAGTTCAATACATGGTAATGTTATGTTGGAATTACTATATTTGCTAATTTAGCACTAAACATTGAACAGGGATATAGGGCAGTGTGGACTTAGATAACCCAGATAGCCCTCAGTATTAAAAAAAAACAACTCTAAAATCAGGACAATAAATAAAGAACAACACTCTGAAAACAGAAGAAATCCAGACAGTAAACAATCAGGGACAGCTAGCTCCTCCCAAAAAAAGATTCTCCTAGGCAAGAAGAAGCCAGGCCTTGAAGCCACAGGGCCATTAAATGCTAATCAAGGTAATTAATTGCAACATTCACACCTGCTTCAAAGAAAAGTTCTTTCTCCCACCCTGGACCTTCTACAGATATATAAACCCCACATACCTAGCTTCCAAGTTCCCACAGACCTCACAATCTCTGAAGGCCCCAAAGGTGGGCTCCCGTGGTGCGAAGATGGGTCTGCGCCAGCCGGAAAGCCCAGCACGGGCACCAGGAGGCCCAGCATGGCCGTCGGAAGGCCCAAAAGAGAAGGAGGTGGAGAGTGGTGCCCTCCTCTCAGGACGATAGCGCCCCTGGGACGATGGTGCCACAGGCAAGTGCCTATTTCGCCTTATGGTTGGACCGCCTCTGGGCAGGGGATAGCCTCCATTCTATAACACTGGTGTGAAAATGCCAAAAGCAACCTCAACTTGTTTGGGAATAAGAGGAGAGGGTGAAAGAGAAGGAGAGGAGAATGATCATGGTCACTCATGACACATGACTGCCAGTACTGGAACTTCAGTGAGAAGAAGCTATCACACCAAAGGCAGAAGGGGAAAAGTAGAAATGGTGAGAATCATTTATGGGTTTTCCCCATCAATGAAAACGTTGTCTCCACCAATTATTGAGATATGAACAAGTAACTTCTTAATATCATATTTTGTATTCAAATATATAAATTACTATATTTTAAAAGGTTATTGGGCCAATTATTTGAATTTGCAACTGAATTGTAAGAATCAATTTCTCTGTCAAAGCTTTACTGCTTATTCCTTCCCTGTTGTAAAAGCTATTAATTCCTAATCTTACTATGCATTTTGGCTATTATAAGAAAAGAAATAGGCTCAGATTCTGTAGCCAAAATTGCCTTATGTAAATGATAGGACTTAAGCAAGTGTTGATTTGTTGACCCAGCAACTGATTCACCCAATCTCTTTTCTTTGGGAAGGGTTTAGAAACTGGATTTAGTCCACTAACTGGACCTACAAGCAAAGGGAATTAGGACATATGTCACACATTTCAACTGTTCTTAGCATTTTATGCATGCCCAGCAAAGTTTACAACAGCTTTATAAGGCAGAGCAGCATTAGTATTTTCATAGCACAAATGATACATTTGTAGATAGTCCAAGATAATAGAATCTTTCCCAAGATGAAGTGCAGAGCAACATGAACCATGTTTACTTTAAAATATATACAACTGCATTCATTAGAGAAAGTTTCCCCTAAGTGTTTGTAGCTCTACTCAATTTGTAAATGAAGTAGTATTTGAACCAGGGGCTTCACTGCTTATATTCAAAGCTGGCAGGCTACAGCACCTCATTATCTCTTAAAATTTCATTTCACCTATCTTCATTTTTATCATACCAGAGTCACAACAATTGTACCGATAAATTCGCCAATTAATGCTGCTTTGCCTACAAGTAAGCTAGGACGGCATTTGCTTTCATTTTCTCAAGTCACACAGTTATTTTTTTAGACATGACACTTAGAACTCAGGACACAAAATAAAATCCATAAAGACATAGAGGTTATGCATTTCTGCCTGTAGGGATCAACAAATATCAATGGCTGGAAGCAGATATAACAAATCTTTAAAGCACTAAAAGCATAAACATCTCATATGCATTTCTTTCCCAAGTGTAAATATTTTCATTTTGAAAGTTATCCTCTGTCCCTGTTGAAAAAGGTCAGCTGTTTAGACCACTCAAGCTGTCATAGTTTTGTAGAGGGACATCATAAAATATGAAAAAGCAGGGCTTCCTTCATATTTCATGAAAACCATATTTTCATAGAGTAGATCAGTGGTTCTCAACCTGTGGGTCACCAGATATTTTGTCCTTCAACTCCCTGAAATCCTAACAACTGGTAAACTGGCTGGGATTTCTGGGAGTTGTAGGCCAAAATACCCACAAGTTGAGAACCATTGGAGTCAATACTTGTGGGGAAGAGACAGAGTGAATATGACATTAACATATTTTAAATAAAAGTCTAGCAATTGAACCACATTTCATGAATGTGCACATCACCCCAAGATGACAGCATTACATTTGAACTACGAGGTTTCATACATAAATGTATGCACTTTAAGGAGGCTTCTTACCTGTTTCTGCTCTAGAGGAGGTGCTCGGCTACCTGGGCCTGCATGCCACATCTGCACTTTCTCAAGGCAAGGAGGCACATTCCAATTTTCTTACTCTAGAGGAGGTGCTCAGCTGCAGGCAGGTTCCCGTGCTGGGCCTGCACGCCAAACACACACTATTTCAAGGAGGGTAGTTCTGATTTTCTTATTCTAGAGAAAGTGCTTGGCTGCAGGCAGGTCTGCACGCGCGCTGGGCCTTAATGCCAAACAAGCACTCTCTCAAGGCAAGGAAGAAAGGTCTGACTTTCTTACTCTAGAGGAGGCACTCAACTGCAGATAGGCATGTGTGCTGAGCCTATACACCACACATGCACTCTCTCTTTCCAAGGCAAAGAGTCATGGAGTGCCATTTGCTCAGAAAAGCAGAAGTGGAGCCAGTGTTCAGCTCCCACTTGCTTTCATGTAAAACTTTTGTATGGGGGGGGGGAGGGCTTCCTGTTATGTGCTCCCCAAAGTAATAAAAGTAACAAAAGAATGGATGAAATGAAGGAAAACAGTTTTGCGCACAACTCTATCATTTACAGCAGGGGATCTCAAACTTTTAAAGCCACAGAGCCTTTTCTGAAGAAAATGTTTCTCATGGAGCCCCAAGAAACTTTTGGACATGGAGGCCAGATTGCATTTTAAAATTTGACAGATGGGCTGGGCTAGGGGTAGATGGATGGAGAATGTTTGTGTGAAGTAATTGGGGGAAAATGAACAAATTCCTACGCACATTGCACATATCTTGATTGTAGTGCGAAAGAAAGAAAGAACAATGCAATATTTAAAATGAAGAACAATTTTAATCAACATAAATTTAACAGTATTTAAGTGGAAGACCCCAGGGGCCATCCAGGCTTTGCTGTAACAAGAACAAGAACAACAACAACAACAACAACAACAACAACAACAGAAGCAACCCCAGTGGTCAACCAATTCAATGTGTTTCTGCCATGCAGTAAAAGCACAAATCAAAGCACTCCAACAGAAGACCATGCAGCCTTTTTGATAATAAGAGTAGTAGTAGTAGTAGTAGTAGTAGTAATACAACAACAACAACAACAACAACAACAACATCAACTCCAGGGACCACCCAATCCAACCTAATTCAGCCATGCAGAAATGCAGAGTCAAAGTGGTGGTGAACAGGCCCTGCAGGCTGTGCCACTGAGAGAAAGGCTCCACAGGCTGTGCCAGTGGCAAGGAGGCCTTGCAGTCTGCACCACCAACGGGAACACAGGCCATATTGCCGAAAGGTGGTAGGCTCTGCAGGTGACAGGAAAACTCCAAAGGAGACCAATTTGAAAGCTTCTGATTTCGAGAGTGACTAGGCCAAGGTGCTGAAATTGAAAAAATCCCTAAAAATCAGTGGATGTGCAAATCTTTCTGAAACTTTGGAGGAATTATGCTCTGGTTACATTGCAACATTGTAGAGAAATGCAAGGGAATAGCTCTTTAATATTTTTTGTTAAAATGTTTTGAAAATTTATTCTGAGTTTCAGCTTTTACTACCATATTAATGTGCAGCCATAGTTATTGCTTCTGTAAATATGAATATTGAGACATGCTGTGCAAATAATGATTATTATGCAATCACACACAGTTAAGAATTGAGATACTGGCAACTTTATTTTTTCTCACTTATTTAAGTTCTTTTAGTGGTCTGCAAAAACTAAAGCTATTGTGGAAACAGCTGAGGGAGTTGGTCTCATCTAGCCCCCCTCCCCACCTTCCCTTGGGGAAATCCAAGTTGCTCCCAAGCCAGCCATTCAATATGGAACTTTGACCATGGAATGTCAAAACCTCAAGTTTCATGGCCTTTGGAAAGGGTGAAAACTCTGAGACCATCCCAAGGATAGCAACTTTCTCGATCCCTTGTTTGACTAATTCAGTGTGATACCAGATTTACATCCTTCACCAAATAGGTTCCATAGGTGTTCACCTAAGTCTTCCTTTCTCCTCCACTACCTACCATGGATAAGGGACAAATGTCTGCTACATTTCCATGCCCTACCAGGCTGACTAAAACATTCTTTATCTCATTTTTGCAAATCACTGAGAAATAACTGGTTATACAACTCTAACAGATGGATCCATCTTTGAAGTCAAGTTGAATAAAAACAGTCCTTGTCCCATGAAGGGACAAGGGACTGACCTAGAGTGTCTGTTGGTTAAAACAGACATTGAGTTATTGTTATGATTGAGCCTCATGGCTCTGTTACTGACAGACGTGGGCGTAAGACTCCTCGAGAGTCAGATACTCTCGAGGAGCGAGAGAGAAAAAGACTGCGAGACATATTTGCAGCACCATCTGACGAGGAGTCTTTCGAAGGGTTTACGGAGAGAATGGAGGAGGGGCTGGTTAGCTCAGAGGAGGATGAGATGGATTGGACTCGGGTAAGGGAGGAAGTGGGTGCCACTGGCCATGATGGGACAGAGGATGAATGGGGACCTTCAGGATTAGACCCATGGTTTAGCTGGAGGGATGGGACGGGATCCACAGCTGGAGATGCTGTTGGGCGTAGTCAGAGGTGTTCCAGCTCTGACGAGGAAAGTGATGAGGAAACGCCCGGGTTAAGGAGGACAGCTGACAGTGATGAAGATTTGTAACTGGCATAAAATGGGGCTTGAGAGCAATTGCAAATTGCGTTGGGCAAGGTAATCTGGGCAAACGCTTGGGATCCGTGTGTGTGTGGGACGCTTCCCTGAAGACTTGTGTGCTTTCCTGTGCTGTGACGTAAGTTGATTGGAATCCAGAGTCAGACGGCGGGAGGGATTGTGTGGGCATTTGTTTGTGCAAACCTGTGCTTACTCTTATTAGCTTGACCTTCCGTCGTCTTCTTGACGGACGCCATCTCCTGCTTTGAGAACTCGGACTGAACTGACCACGGCTTGTCTTCCCCCCTTCTTGGACTTGGAAAAACTACAAACGTCTGCTTCTGGCTTTGATCTACGGAACGGAACTGGTCTACTCAACTGCTACAATCCTTGGCTGATTTACTCGTGTTGGAGATCCTGTCTGCTGTGTGTGTGGGGGAGCGACGCAAGTTACTCTAAGCACAGTGTTGGCAGCAGAGAGGAATCTGCTGCCAATTAGTTGCATTCTTTGTATCTTTTGTTCCTTGGCTTTCGTTTCGTTTATACCCAGGCTGACGCAAGCAGTTTGTTTTTTCCCGGATTAAACTCCGGTTTAATCCGGTTTATCTTTTGAACATTTACTTTTGCCCCTTTTTGCTCCTAAAGGCAAAAACTGCCTGGCCCTTGTGTTTTACGGGCATTTTTGAGTTCTGTAATCTAATAAACTCTGTTACTTTGAATCTTGTGGCGTTCTGTCCTTGACAGATTGCCCAACGCCCATAAAAAGTTTATTGCAGCAATAAACCCGTCAGGAAGACGATGGATGAGTTACGGGCCAAAGTAGACCAATTGCAAACGGCTTTTACCGTTAGCCAAACAGCTCAGGCTGTGAAAGGACATGTTTTGACTCCTGAACGCTTTGACGGAACCAGGTGCAAGTTGCCAACCTTTTTGGCACAAGTGGAGCTTTATTTTTCTCAGCTCAGTGCTCATGCTTTTCCTACAGACACTAGCAAGGTGGCCTTTATTTTGAGTTTGTTGACCGGTCCCGCAGGACAATGGGCCACTAATTTAATTTTGGGAAATGACCCAGTCAAGGACAATTTGAATAATTTCAAAAAGTTGTTAACTGATACTTTTGGGGATCCTCTCCGCACGGAGAACGCTGGGTGGGCTCTGTATCGGTTGAAACAGGGAAAGGGGACTGTTTTGGATTACTTAAATAAGTTTAACCTGTATCGCCACCAGCTGGATTGGGGGGAAAATGCATTCATGCTTTTATTTACTGCCGGGTTAAGTGATATGCTCCAGGATGAATTAGCACGCTTGGAGCCGGCTGAAAGCTGGGACGCCTTAGTAGCTAAGGTGCTGCGTTTAGACGCAAGGTTCGAGGCTCGTAAACACTCAAAAGCAATGTGTGCGCCACCCATGCATGTAACCAGGGCACCTGTGGTGATGGGGGAAGAGCCCATGGAGCTTGGGGTCTTTAAAAAGCTGTCTACAGAGGAAAAGAGCCGTAGGAGGCAGCTGGGCTTGTGTTTATACTGTGGGAATGCTGGGCATTTTGCCAAAAATTGTAATGTGAAACCTTCCCAGCTTTCGGGAAAAGGCCAGCCCTAGTGCGACGTGAGTCCAACGCACTAGGGCTCCTCAAGCAGTCAACTGAGGGGAGGAAGCATGTTTTCGTACCCATTACATTATCTGTTGGGGGAAGGGAACTTGTTTCTACTTTGGCACTGCTGGACTCAGGGGCTACGGTCTCCTATGTAGATATTGAGTTTGCTAAGAAGCATGGCATTCCTAGAGTGCGCAAGGCATGCGACGTGTGGGTGGAAGGAGCAGATGGGAGACTGCTGGAGACTGGGGTGGTTAACCATGAAACCTCAGCAGTAACGTGGGAGGTGCAGGGAGTAACGGGAACGTTTGTGTGGGATATTACGAGCTTGCCTAGATATGATGTGATCCTGGGGATGGATTGGCTAGCTGTAGTAAACCCACAAGTAGATTGGGCAACACGTAAAGTGATCTTAAAGAGGCAGGATTGTTGCACTCTAAATGTTACTCATTCTGATATGGAGGGAGTGCCTGCTGAGTATGGGGAGTTCTCTGATGTATTTTGTAAAAGAGAAGCGGACAAATTACCACCGCACAGGCCATATGATTGCGCCATCAAG
The DNA here is from genome assembly GCF_035594765.1 of Anolis carolinensis. Classification (NCBI taxonomy): domain Eukaryota; kingdom Metazoa; phylum Chordata; class Lepidosauria; order Squamata; family Anolidae; genus Anolis; species Anolis carolinensis. Next base: position 149,095,673 of record NC_085843.1, read on the forward strand.
TTGGCAGAAGGTGCGAAACTGCCAGCAGGGAGGCTGTATGCCTTGACTGTACCGGAAAGGCAAGCTTTGCGGGAGTTTCTAGATGAAAATTTAGCCAAGGGGTTTATTCGCCCATCTAGTTCTCCAACTGCGGCACCAGTATTCTTTGTAGCCAAAAAGACTGGGGAACTTAGGCTGGTCTGTGACTATCGGATCCTAAACAAATACACCATTCGGGATAGGTACCCGCTCCCTTTAATCTCGGAACTGTTATCAAGGGTGCAAGGGGCTAAGGTCTTTACCAAGCTTGACCTGCGGGGGGCCTATAACTTAATCCGTATACGGGAAGGGGATGAATGGAAGACGGCATTTAACACGTGTTTCGGATGCCACGAGTTCCGAGTCATGCCTTTTGGGCTTTGTAATGCTCCTGCGGTATTCCAGAGGTTCATGAACGATGTGTTCAGGGACCTAATTGATCAATTTTTAGTGATTTATTTGGATGATATCTTGATTTTTTCTAAGGACGAGAAAGAACATCGTCAACATGTCAAGCAGGTTCTGCACCGACTGCGGGCTAATGGGCTTTTCGCCAAGGCTTCCAAGTGCGTCTTTCATGTGCCTGAAGTGGAGTTCCTAGGTCATGTAGTGTCAGGTAGGGAACTTAAAATGGACCCACATAAGGTTGACGCCGTCAACTCATGGCAGGAGCTGAAAACTAAGAAGGATGTACAAAGGTTCTTGGGTTTCGCTAATTACTACCGGGAGTTTATTCCGAATTTTGCAAAGCTCACGGTACTTTTGACGCAGCTTCTGCGCAAGAAACAGCCATTTGTGTGGGGGCGGGAAGCTCACGAGGCGTTTCTACAACTAAAGTCTAGTTTTCAATCGGACAACATACTAACCCATCCTGATGTTGACAGACCGTTCGTGGTAGAAGCGGACGCTTCTAGCTACGCGTTGGGGGCTGTATTGTCTCAGAAGGATTCCTCAGGGACCTTGCGTCCCTGTGGATTTTACTCGCGGCAACTAACACCCTTCGAGCAGAACTATACCATATGGGAGAAGGAGTTGTTGGCGATTAAGGTGGCGTTTGAGGTGTGGCGGCACTGGCTTGAAGGGGCACGGCACCAGATCGTGGTCAGATCTGATCACAAGAACTTAGAGCACTTGCAAACAGCAAAGAAGTTAAACCAGCGTCAAATCCGCTGGGCTTTGTTTTTCTCCAGGTTTAACTTCAAGGTGCAGTTCGTGGAGGGGAAGGCAAACTTGCGGGCCGATGCTTTATCCCGCAAGCCGGAATTTAAGACCAATGAGCAGGTAGTATGTCAGACCATCTTGCCTACTGCCTCTCTGTGTGTTGTAGATAATGAGCTTGGGTTACATGACCAGATCCTTGAGGCTCAGAAGGATGATGTGTGGACTCAGGAGCAACTGATGCTGCTCTCTGCAGGTAACCGTACCATACTGCCGCATCTCCAGGATCAAGACGGGGTATTGGTGCGTAGGGGGCAGGTTTACGTACCAGTAGGGACCCTCAGGTTGGAGGTGATTAGAGCCCACCATGACGAACCCATGGCTGGGCACTTTGGCAGGTTCAAGACCGTACAGCTTATCACCAGGAGCTACTGGTGGCCAAAGATGCGGCAAGACATTCTGCGCTTTTGTGACAGCTGCGCCGTTTGTCAGCAGAGTAAGACGCCTGTTGGGCGCCCTAGAGGGTTGTTATCGTCTTTACCTGTTCCGGAGAGGCCATGGCAAATCATTTCCATGGATTTTATTTCAGATTTGCCTAAGTCTGGGGGTTATACTTGTATTTGGGTGGTGGTGGATTTATTTAGTAAACTGGCTCATTTTATTCCTTGTTCAACCATTCCGGCGGCCCCTACGTTGGCCTTACTATTTACAAAGCACATCTATCGTTTGCACGGAGCACCCGAGGTGATTATTTCAGATAGGGCTCCGCAATTTGTGTCACGCTTTTGGAAACACTTCCATGAGTGTTTGGGGACTAAGTTAAACGTGTCTTCAGCTTTCCATCCGCAAACGGATGGACAGTCGGAACGGGTTAATGGGCTCTTAGAGCAGTATCTGCGTTGTTTTTGTTTAGATCAACCCACGGCTTGGGTAAAGTGGTTACCGGTGGCGGAATTTGCTTACAACAATGCGGTGCACACGTCTAGTCAGCATACGCCATTTGAGCTAACTTATGGTTTTCACCCACGGGGAGGTGTGGCGCCGTCGACCAATGTGGTCTCTTCGGACCCTGTGTACCGCTCTTCGGAAATGGCTGCATTGCATGATGTTGCCCGTCGCTTACTGTTGGAAGCTAAGGCAACGCAGAAGACTCAGGCTGACCGCCACAGGCAGGCAGGGGAGGAGTTGGAAGAAGGGGATTTGGTGTGGTTATCTTCCAAACATATTAAACAGGCTGGGGGAAAGTTTGCGCCTCGGTATTTGGGTCCCTTTCCTATCGTTAAAAAGATTTCTTCTGTTGCGTTTCGTTTGCGTTTACCGTCTAGTTTAAAGGTCCATCCAGTCTTTCATCGTTCGCTGTTGAAACTTGATACCTCTAGTCGTCGTGGTGCTATAGCGGAGGGTATCACTGCCACTTCTCCGCCATCGGGGGAGGAGGCCTTTGTGAGAGGGGATAGTGTTATGATTGAGCCTCATGGCTCTGTTACTGACAGACGTGGGCGTAAGACTCCTCGAGAGTCAGATACTCTCGAGGAGCGAGAGAGAAAAAGACTGCGAGACATATTTGCAGCACCATCTGACGAGGAGTCTTTCGAAGGGTTTACGGAGAGAATGGAGGAGGGGCTGGTTAGCTCAGAGGAGGATGAGATGGATTGGACTCGGGTAAGGGAGGAAGTGGGTGCCACTGGCCATGATGGGACAGAAGATGAATGGGGACCTTCAGGATTAGACCCATGGTTTAGCTGGAGGGATGGGACGGGATCCACAGCTGGAGATGCTGTTGGGCGTAGTCAGAGGTGTTCCAGCTCTGACGAGGAAAGTGATGAGGAAACGCCCGGGTTAAGGAGGACAGCTGACAGTGATGAAGATTTGTAACTGGCATAAAATGGGGCTTGAGAGCAATTGCAAATTGCGTTGGGCAAGGTAATCTGGGCAAACGCTTGGGATCCGTGTGTGTGTGGGACGCTTCCCTGAAGACTTGTGTGCTTTCCTGTGCTGTGACGTAAGTTGATTGGAATCCAGAGTCAGACGGCGGGAGGGATTGTGTGGGCATTTGTTTGTGCAAACCTGTGCTTACTCTTATTAGCTTGACCTTCCGTCGTCTTCTTGACGGACGCCATCTCCTGCTTTGAGAACTCGGACTGAACTGACCACGGCTTGTCTTCCCCCCTTCTTGGACTTGGAAAAACTACAAACGTCTGCTTCTGGCTTTGATCTACGGAACGGAACTGGTCTACTCAACTGCTACAATCCTTGGCTGATTTACTCGTGTTGGAGATCCTGTCTGCTGTGTGTGTGGGGGAGCGACGCAAGTTACTCTAAGCACAGTGTTGGCAGCAGAGAGGAATCTGCTGCCAATTAGTTGCATTCTTTGTATCTTTTGTTCCTTGGCTTTCGTTTCGTTTATACCCAGGCTGACGCAAGCAGTTTGTTTTTTCCCGGATTAAACTCCGGTTTAATCCGGTTTATCTTTTGAACATTTACTTTTGCCCCTTTTTGCTCCTAAAGGCAAAAACTGCCTGGCCCTTGTGTTTTACGGGCATTTTTGAGTTCTGTAATCTAATAAACTCTGTTACTTTGAATCTTGTGGCGTTCTGTCCTTGACAGTTATCCTATCACTGTCCGACCAGGATTAATGATAATCTGAAAGAGACAGCATGGTGGAAGGGATGTTAGATCTAGTAATGTCATATTGAAGCCAAAGACAACAAAGGCTAAAGGGCATAGCTAATTGTAAGGCAATAGCCTAATCTCCACTTAAAGAGTGGTAAACCCATAGCACAGATATTTAATGCATTAATAACAGTCTTATATTATAAAGAAAGTCACCTGAAGTGTATAATTATAACATGACTTTGGACTTCTTCACACGTCCCCTGGGGCCATGCCGTTTCGTTGGCAGTTGCCAGTGAAACGGCAGGCAAGCAGGGCATCTCATGGTGCACCGCATGCCCTCCTTCCTTCCCCCATCACATGGTGGGGTGCGCATTGCCGTATTGCCCTTTCCCCCATAAGATGTAGGAAAGGGCAAAAAATGCAGGTAGCTCCATTGGAGCTACCCAAAACACTTTCCTCTCTGTCATGGCAGAGGAAGCGTTCGGGAGGAATAGGGGCGGGACCAAGCCAGCATTGTTTCATGGCACTCGGCAGGACTTCTCCAGAAGAGGGAAAAGGAGCCACAAAAACTCCAATGTGATGAGGTTGTTTGGGGTGCCCATATCACCCATGGGGTGAGTATCAAGGCATTTATCACTGAGACTTTCCTGTAAAGCATGTGGCCATCTCATCTGAAACACAATACCTTGAAATGAAATATTATTGTCCATAAGATTTGGATCTTATTCTGTGATTGTTCTTGATATTTTAACCAGTGAATCTTTTCACTGAAGTACATCCTTTATTTCTATATGGCAAACCCTTCCTGTTTCTTTCTAAACTAATGTAGGCCTTCTGCCCAAATAAGCTGCCTCTCTTTTAATCTTTTTCCTCCCATTGCACTTCTATATTCAACTATGTTCCCAATGGAAGACTTAAAGTCCTATCCCAATTCAAGTCCATACATCAGCACGGAATTAGCTTTATGTGAAAGCGACAGGAGAAGAGGATAACTTAAAGGAAAAGAAGCAGTCTGTGACCTTACATATTAGATCTCCAAAGTATTGCTGTGATTTAAAATGTCACTTTAGTTAGTCATTCCTGCAGAGCTGCATGAAACCAGGACAATAAAATGTTATTTAAAGGTACTGAAATAAAAGACTTAGGAGTACCAGGGAGGGAGAGAAGGCGATATTTCCATAAAGGTTTCATTTTAGCCCACCACCATGAGATAAATAATGTATATGGATTACCGTCTCTCCCTTTATGTACTTTCTTTCTGGGAAATAGCAAATATGCATGAACAATCAAAAGTGCTTTGACAATTCAGAAGGCAAAAGTAGAAAAAATATCTATCATTTTCTGTTTTTACATGTGCTCAATGGCCAATTTGTTAATCACAAAGTTTGGATAATTATGAAACTTTATCCATAAATTTTCTATTAACATGAAATAGGGAAGGTATGCGTGCTAAGATTACATCCAACCTATCAGCATGGAACTCACTAATGACAGGAGGACTGAGGGAAAAATAGCACACATTAATGAGAGTCGACATCTTTTCCGCATCCAAATTGTAATTGGGTCACTAATTGCAGGTGCCATTTGCAAGCGCTAAAAACACATGTTTTCTTCAAAAATTCTAAATTTGTATGGGGCTGAGGAAGAGAAGGAGAGGGATTGAGACAAAGAATGAATGTGAATATGTTTCTGCATCATTGCCTAGGAACCATAGAGTACAAAAGATAAAGAACTGTATATCAGTATGGTGGGAATAATGGACAAAAAATAAGTGATTAAATTAAAATATAAATTGATTGGTTGATTATTTATTCACAAATCAAAGGTTTTTCCTCACCTCCAACCACTTAAAGTTTTCATTTTCTAAAAAGTCTGATCCAAGTGATATACTTTTGTACAGATCATGTGTCTATGACAACATTAAAATGAATGTAAATATTCATTGTTTATTGAGAATTTAAAACAGAAGTAAATCAAGGTTACATTAGAGGAGGTCTTTACAGGTCTCATCATAAGAAGCATATTTTGTAAAGGAAACAAGAAAGATGACTAACTTGCTAGGATTTATAAGGTTCAAATCCCTTCTCAGCCATGAAAACTCATTTGGTGACCTTGGGCAAGTCACATTCTCCTAATCCAATGATGGGCAACCTTTTGCGCTTGGTGTGTCAAAATTCACCAAAAAACCTAGCATGACTTGGGTGGTGTGTCACTTCGAGAAAAAAACCATAATTTCACAATATGTATAGTTTAAATAACAAAAATATATAATTGTAATATATAACTGTATTTAATAAATCAAAAACTATTTACTGCCATTATTTCCATGTACAACAATCTATGGTACCTCTTGCAGTTTCCACGCTGATTTATCTCTATTCTAGTTTCAATGTAGTCATGAATAATGAATAATATAATAATAATAATATAGTAATAAAATGATAATATACTACAATAATAATAGAATAATAATGTGCATAATTCCCATGGAGTAAACAACAAAACCACTGGACCAAATCACACCAAATTTGGCCACAAAAGACATAGTCATCCAATCAATCTGCATGCGCAGTGTGTCAGCAAAAATGGTTAGGCGTGTCGGTGTTGACACGCGTGTCATAGGTTGGCCATCACTGTCCTAGTCTCAGAGGGAGACAAAGCAAAACCCCTATGGACAAATTTTGCCAATATAACCTTTTGAAAGGTTTGTCTTAGGGTCCCCATTAAAGACACACAACAACAATCATAGTAGCAGCAGCAACAAAATGCATGTAAAATTTTCAATATAAATATTGGGATGATGAAAAATTTCTAGGGCACAAGGACCCTATGGTGTAGATTATGAACAAGATAACTTTACATTGAAAGGAAGAAATGATTGAACTGTTGTTATCAAGGAATTGGAACCCACTCTTATTAACTTGAGTTCAGATAATAGCTGGACAGTTTCTCAGCTAATTGGGAGCTGGTGTGGATTTTTCTGAATAACTGTCAAAGTAAATAAAAATGCTCTGTGTTTTACATTGCTCTGTATTTTATGTTGTGTTATGTCAGTACTTTGAAGTGCTTTTCTCCTCTGACATCCTTTCTGACCAGGAAGATAAAAAAATCTTCGCTTTTTGACATCTGTGTCCCGATTTGGCCTTCTGATACACACACACACACACACACACAATTCCAATTTTCTTTCCACACACACACCAAGGGGGAAGATGCAAAAGTCAGGTAAAAAGGGGGGATAGTGATAGTGAAGTTATTTTTAGTAAATAAAATCTTTACCAGTATCTAATATGTCAAAAAGGAAGGGGGAAGTGATAGGGGAAGAGGCAATATTATAATTTTTACAAAGTTATAATTGTTACTACTATTTCTTCACCTCTATTACAATTACATACATTAAAGTATAAAAAGTTCCATATATCCTATATTACAAAGAGAGGAGTGATAATTCCCATTCATTTTAAGCCTGATAGTCTTGTATCTTCTTATATCTTCTTCTTTTATCTCATGTTCTTCTTTTCTTCTCTTCTGGCTTTTTGTCATTAAAAGTTCATCTTGATGATTCTTGTCAAATTCTTTCTTTATTTATTGCCTAAGAAATCTAAAAATTAAATTTAATCTGTTAGTTAATAATGTTTTTGTCTATACAATACTATGTATCATTATCACAATCGATCTTTCTCTCCCTTAACACTACACAAAGCTTATGTATTTCTATATAAGCAATCCTAAACTATTTAAGGGGTGTTAATTCATCAATTACCCAAAATCTCATAAGTGTTTAGTAGATAAGTAATACAAAATTTGTATTTCTATATAAACATTCCAAATATAATTAAAGTGTGCTAATTCATCTATTGCTCAAAGTTTCTTACATGTGGGTAGATAGGTAATGCAGAATATATGTATACACACATATACACACATAGGATTCCCACTCTTCTTGAAATTTTTCTCAAAGACATTTGTGGTCTATTCAATGTCTTTCAAGTTCAAATTCACTTTATTATGGTCAATGACCAGTTTGAGAGAAGAGGGACATAATCTTGTACAAGCATATCTGAATTATGGGCTAAGAGATTTAAAACCTTAAAATAGGTATATCATTGTTAGAACATTAAGATAATTAGCTTAAGAATTTAAGCTAAGCTAAAAACCATATACAGGATTATATTAAAACTCAACGTCTCTCAAAATTATTGTTTTCTTGTCATCCATTTTTATAGGATCTCTCAGTTGCCATCTAAAATTTGAGTCTCTTAAGTTAAAGCGCTGAGCTGCTGAACTTGCAGACCGAAAGGTCCCAGGTTCAAATCCGGGGAGCGGAGTGGGTGCCCACTGTTAGCTCCAGCTTCTGCCAACCTAGCAGTTCAAAAACACGCAAATGTGAGTAGATCAATAGGTACCTCTCTGGCGGGAAGGTAACGGTGTTCCATGCAGTCATGCCGGCCACATGACCTTGGAGGTGTCTACAGGCAATGCCGGCTCTCTGGCTTAGAAATGGAGATGAGCACCAACCCCCAGAGTCAGACACGACTGGACTTAACGTCAGGGGAAACCTTTACCTTTACCTTTAAGTTGTACTTAACAAATATTTTAGCCACATCTCTAAGGACTTTATTTCCTGTAGCACATTCACATTTGATCCCAAAAGTCTGGTCTGTCTATCTCTTCACTTTCAGTTCTTGGGTTCCAGGCCCTTCTACAGAGATTTCTATAAGAGTTTTTCTCAAGTTTTGGGCATCTTCAGAAATGCCACCTAGTGTAAGTTGTAACCATTTTTGTAGCCAATCCAATCGTTGTTGTAGTATACTTTCTTTCAAAACATTTGTTGGAAGTTGTTGTTGCAATTGATCACTTCTTGTTTGATGCGAGTCCTGTGTGTCTTCAATTCCATCCGCCCTTATCTTCATTTCACTCAATTACTTCATCACCTCCCTTTGAGTTATCTTCAATTGATCCTATTTATAAACTAGATTTTCCAATTTGGTATCCACTGTTTTGACCCTGTTCAAGTTGCCATCTAGTCTGTCCAGTCTTTTATTGGCTCTAGCCAAAGATTCAATAAGTGTCCCAATCTGTAGTATCATGAGCTGTCTCTGATAATCCTCTCTCTTTTATTTCACTCTTGTTCCTTTCATAGTCATCACTTTCAATATTGTTCCTCTAGTCCCACTATGAGACTTGTCCACGTCTTATCTTCTGTTGTCTTTCTGCTGAATATCTGTTAAAATAGGGTCTATTTTGCTTTTGAATGGAATGGAATGTTGTTTTCAATTGATGTACTTATTTCAAGGTCACATCTTCAGGGAGCCTCTACTCACTTTCATTGTAGTTTTACAACTTGCAATCACTACTGAGTGAGATTTATAAATTGTTAGTTATTTTAAGAGAAGATACTACACTTTACATTTTCCTTTAAAAGCTTCTTTTTCATTCTCCTACAAAGATTCTCCTCTTTTCTCTCTTTTCTCTCTTCTATCTCCTTTTTCTTCCTTAATGTTTGTCAATTACACTTTAGAATGATCTCATGTGTTTATTAAGCTTTTCCTTTCTTTACTGTCTTTTAATGTCCTTGTTTCAAAAGTATAAATCATTAAATCATTCTGTTCATATACTTGCCATTAGTTATGTGATTTGAGGATTTAATTAATTCTTTTCCTCCTCTTCTCTTCTCCCCTCCTCCTTCCATGTTTGAGACATAAGTTTCCTAGTAGTCCTCTGTTTATTTAGTTCCATGTAACTCCAAGGGTATGGAAAAAAACACAAAACATTTTTTTTAAAAAAAATGTTGAATTCGTCAGTGCTGTTAGCTGATAAGAAACATCTGGAATCTGATCATGTGTGCCATTTATCTCCTGCCCAATGACCCCACCTTTCAGAGAGGCTGTAGCCTTGCACACTACCCATAAGGGAATTCTGTGGATCTTACAGCTTCTCCTGAGCTCCTGCCACTAAATTAAGGAGTTCGCACATCACTCTTGGCCAATGATTTGGACTTCTGCTTTAGCAAGGTGCATTGGGCTTCCCAACCCATGATTTTGCAGTAACTGAAATCACATGTCACATATATCTGACACCATAACACTTCCTATGGGCCCAAAGGAAAACAGGGATTTGCTTAGAAGGGGAGGTACATAGATTGCAGGAGTCAATGAATAGTGTGTCTGAAGTACTGAGCTCTTTTTATGGATTTATCTGTAACTTGAGGGCACAGTGAACAGAAAATCTGATGTGCTGCAGACTCCCAAGGACAGCATAACATGAATATATATGTTTGTTTAATAAATCTTGATTTAAAAAAGTACAGGTTAATGAACAGTATTTTCAAGCCCACCAACATGTCATTTAGGAAAACAATGCTGCCTACCAGGATCTTGAAAATAAATCTCTAATCAACCCAAATGGGTTGTGTAAATTTCATTGTAGAAATCCTGTTTCATTTACCCTCATTGGCTGTGAGAAAAGGCATAGCCCTTTCCTTATTAATCAATGGTCTAATCCTTTGGACATTTTGGCAACCATGGAAGGAGGAAGCGAGGGCAGGTTAAAAAGAGTGCTATTTGGACATCATGTTTGCCCATCCACCTATCTGCATGCACAAAACATAACAGCTAAAACACAAGATATAACTACACTATATGGGGTTTTGTCACTTTTACACCATCCTTATTAATAATGGAATATTCCACCAACCCCACTTTGAACTGCAGAGTGCCCTATGACAAACGTGCCATTGTTTGTCTGCAAGGAAATTATATGTACTGTATTCATGTACATGTATACTTTAGCCAACCACTAGATTATCTCTTGCTCAACTTACTTTGATAGGCTGTATGTGTGCTGAACAAACAGGTTTTATTATGCCCTTGAGTCTGGATCTTCTTTTGCAATATAGAAGAATTCCAGTTGAGCTTTGGGGATTCATAATAAGCAAGCAGCCCTTTATATCACCTTTATATCACCAAAAAATAAAATGATGAAGAAATACTTCCCCACTCTTTTATAATTCTGTCCTTTTCAAAGTACTCTAAAGCATATTATATGCCCCCCACATAAAACCACATCATGTTTCATTCAAGTCTAACAACATTTGTTTTAATATTAAAATACTGAAAAAAATTTCCAAGAGCACTTTATACACATAACCCAGCAAATGCCACGTATTTCTATTTAAATCTGTGGCTATATCAATCAAAAGATATCAACACACACCTACACAAAACACTAATCAAAGGTGCCACTAAATAAATGAAGCAACAAAAAGAGTTGATTGGCTCCCTACTGATAGGCCAATGTTGTCAGGTAAACCTACTGGCAGAAATTATTACTTTACTTTACTCTGTCTTTGTGTTGTACTTTGTGTTGAACGATTCCACTAGAGTTACATCCAAAAAATCCTGCAAATCCCTTGGGAAGAGAGGAAAACAAATGTCAGCTTGCTGGAAGAAGCAAAGACCACCAGCATTGAAGCAATGCTCCTACGTCATCAACTCCGCTGGATTGGCCACGTTATCTGAATGCCCAATCACTGTCTCCCAAAGCAGTTACTGTACTCCCAAGTCAAGAATGGAAAACGGAATGTTGGTGGACAGGAAAAGAGATTTAAAGATGGGCTTAAAGCTAACCTTAAAAACTGTGACATAGACACAGAGAACTGGGAAGCCCTGGCCCTTGAGCGCTCTAACTGGAGGTCAGCTATGACCAGCAGTGCTGTGAATTGGCACAAATGGAGGGGGAAAGGGGGAAACGTGCCAAGAGGAAGGTGTGTCAAGCCAACCCTGATTGAAACTACCTTTCACCTGGAAACAGATGCCCTCACTGTGGAAGAACACGTGGGTCAAGAATAGGACTCCACAGTCACCTGCATACCCACCGCCAAGACACTACACTTGGAGGGTCATCATACTTGGACAACGAGGGATCACCTAAGTAAGTACTATGTGAAATGATTTAAAGAGAATGAACAATTCAGAGACATGAATTTAGACTTTAGACTATCACAACATGAATGTATTTGTAATTTGGGAGAAATTGAAAAATGTTTGGTCTTTGTGCTCTACCACATCTCTTTACTATCACAAAGCCAGCTAGATACACAAACCATGTTGACTGATATCCTTTTAAGTTATAATGACATAAGTCCACCATCACGAGGTCTTGGAGTGGATGATTTGTTAGGTAGAGAACATGAAGATCTGATGCCAGCAGGAAAAGAATAATTTTGACTAATCGTGTACATGTCAGTCTATAATGGCCATTGCTGTGTAGTCATGCACCACTTTCCCCTGGATCACTAGCACACTAGTTTTTGGAAAGTCATTTGCAAGGCCTGAATCACATCATATTTAACATCTGGGTTTTTTTTCCTTTTCCCTCCACAGAACCTGGTTCATTGGCTTTCAGGAAGCATAGAATAAGCATATCAAAGCAATTTGTCAGGGCAATAGCAACTTTCTCTATCTGGACCTGACCTCTTGCCCATTCTTCAACTATGTGCCTTTTGTATATCACATTGGACTTGGCCTATGATCCCTGGCTTTTGACCTTGGACAAACTTTGATGAACTATTCAATTAAACTTTCAGATCTTGTTGCTTTACCCCCAGTCATTTTAACATGTACTAGATTGTCTTACACCCCATTCCTTCCAACCTGGACATTGATCAGTACTACTTCTGACTTGCTTTGTCATTATAAAACACCTTACTTTAAAAAGTATAATACGGGTATTATATAGTTGTAAGCAATCTGGCTCAGCAGAAGGCTGGTGTATTTGTTTCTGGCAAGCAAGCTTGTGAATCAGCTGAATTTGAAATGTAAGATATTCTGTTATTCAAAATATTGATGTTTGTACTTTTATTTTCAGCAACTCCATCAGAAGCTGCTTTTCAAATGTGAATGTCACTGGTTTTGTTATATAGATTAGCAGAGATGGTAAACTCTCCTCGGTTACCCACCTATCACTGGCATTTCCCAAAATGACTGATGCCAATATCCCGTAAAAGATATAAATTTGTGATGATAACATTCAGAAGCCATATCAAAACATGAATGTATCTGTGCTCTGGAAATTGCTGAATATGATTATTGGATCAAGTTCACACTGAAACATGGCATTTGTAGAATTTAAGGTGATTAGAGATCAAAGTTGTGCTGGATACGTAAATACATCTTTCAGAATCAAAGAGAAACTGTAACATTGGAACTAAAGTGTAGAAAAAGATGTTTCAGGAAAAGATTTGAAGAAAAATAGTGTAAAAATACTGATATCATGAGAAAACAGAAGTTTCAGCAGCATGAAAGCATGCTTTTGGATCCATGTACACAGGAGTTTTGATTAAAGCATTAAAAGTTTTGAGCAAAGTTGCCTATAACTGAGTAATTATTTGTGTTGAAACCTTTGTACTTGGCAGGTGTTCCAGTGAGTGCAGACAAATGATTATTGCTCACAGTGATCATTTGACAAAGGGAATTGTAAGCCTGTGTGTGTTGCAGAAAGTTCTCACTTTCCAAAAGTCAAGTTCCAAAGTTCTCATTTTCTAAATTAAATAAGATTGCATACCATGTAATGTGATATCATGATTACTAAGAAAGGATGGGAAGGAGAAAATAATATAGGACTGTCACAACCTGAGGCAAGTGATTCAAAATACCATGGCATATTGGGGGGTGGGATGACATAAGGTTTATCTGCACTATACAAATTGTAATATGTCCATACTCCTTTCACTCCCACTATTTCATCCTATAGATTCTTGGCATTTGTATCTTGGTGAAGTATGTTCAATACTACCTTGCTAGAAAACATTTGCACTAGTTTCAAGTTCAGCACTAGGACTCTCAAAGAAAGAATTACTTATAAAATAACATCATGACACAAGGTGGTATCAACTTGCATTTTTGCATAATGTGTGTTATTTTTCCATGTAAAAGCACAGGTAAGGAAAGCATCTACAATCCAGTTATGCTTGACACCATTTTTCAATCAGCCCCCAGTGGCACAGCGGTTAAACCACTGAACTGGTGAACTTGCTGACCAAAAGGTTGGAGGTTCAAATCTGGGGAATGGGGTGAGCTCCCACGTCAGCTCCAGCTTCTGTCAACTGAACAGTTCAAAAACACGCAAATGTGAGTAAAACAATAGGTACCACTCTGGCAGGAAAGTAACGGTGTTCCATGCAGTCATGCCAGCCACATGATCTAGGAGGTGTCTAAGGACAACGCCTGCTCTTCAGCTCAGAAATGGAGATGAGCACCAACCCCCAGAATCGGACACAACTAGACTTAATATCAGGGGAAAACCTTTACATTGGCCTTTACCTATTTAAATAGGTAAATGTATACAAATAGAACTGTGGGGAAGAAAGGGACATTCTCTATCATTTCCTCAAATACAGCAAATACATTCCCATTCTAATCATGTTGTTTTTGTTAAAAAAATATATCCACTGGACCAAAGGAGATGCAAGTATGAAGACAGGTGTAAAGTATCCTAAAAACACTTGGCATCTATCATTAGTATTTCATACACAGACTTTGTAAAGTACATGCAAAAACATCAGATATGCTAGTGCTAATTCAAAGAGCCTTGGCCTACAGCCAATAGGAACACAGCTGGGATCTGGCTTAGCTGCCACCAGTAAAGATAAGAAGGCAGAGGAGACAAACTACCTTGGGATACATAGAGATTCATGCAAGAATCTTTTGTAAAAGCTATTTTGCATTTCCCACATGTGGAAAAGCCAAAAAATGAAACTGCAAAATAAAATTGAGTCCAACTGGAAAAATGAGACCTGATTAGCTAGGATCCCTGGAGAAGGATGAGTTTGTGTGTATCAACAGGTAGAATTTGATGAAAATTGTGTCTTGTTTCCACTAACTAGTATGCAAGTGTCATTGTTTTTCCTTGGGAACTAATGCTTTTTCTATAAGAGCCCTTCTACACTTCCCCTTTATCCCGGGACCTGATCCCAGATTATCTGTTTATCCCAGATTATCTGGCAGTGGGGACTCATATTTAAGTTCAAGGCAGATAATCTGGGATCAGATTATGAGGTAAAGGACAGTGTGGAAGTGCCCTAAAATAAATATATGCCCTGTGTTAAGATATTTGTCTCTCAAGGCAAGTATATATGCATAGCTCAGTCAACAAAGCTTCTGACCACTTAATTTGGGGTGAAACCAGTTAGGGTTGTCACTATGTGGACAATTACATTGCAAGCCCTGGAACCAATCTTTGACTGACTAGTGCAATGGCCATGGCTTAAAAACCACAGTGAATATGTTTTTTACAAACTCCTCTTGCCAAAATGCACATGCTCAGATCAGAAGACAGCTTTGCATGACCACACAGCTGTTCACATTCTATGGAGTAGCTTTCATTGTATGATGTGGTTTACATTTGAATCACTGAGGGACATTGCAGGGTCTATTTCAGAGTATCCCCTGATTTTGCTTATGTCTGTTTAAAGGCCTTAAAGTGCATTCATGTTGTGAATTTTGTGAACCCCGCACTCTCAAGCTGCCTTCAAACTTCATTAGTATAAATTTGCCCAAAGAAGCTCCTTTTAACAAAGGCTTTTTATGCCTTTCTCTTTATTACTTGTCCCCAATCTATCTGCAATCTTTTCCTAATGTTTCTTTGGAGGCTTTTAAGCAGAGGATGGATGGCCATCTGTCAGGGTGCTTTGAATGAGATTTTCCTGCTTCTTGCAGGGGGTTGGAATGGATGTCCCGTGAGGTCTCTTCCAACTCTACGATTCTATGATTCTATGATTCTAAACATTGGGAAGATGGTGAAGGGATGATGGAAAAACACACATTTTGGGTTTCAAGTTACATCAGTTTGAGTAAAAAAATTGCAAGAAAACCTGAATTGAAAAACAACAGGGTTATATTCTATCTTATTCTATTGTAGACACGTGTCTGTTTTCAACAAAAAAGGTAAGCTACAATTACCGCCATAATCCCTTACTATGTGAACAGCAAAACAAGATTTACTTTTTTCTTTTATATTTCAATCTAGAGCTTCATCTCTGTCCCATGTTCCTACCAACACATGTATAACTGGAGTAGATACAAGTGGTTTGGGTTTTAAAAAAAATCTCAGATAGAATGGATTTGTGGGGATATTGTCGCCAAAGCAACACTATTCTTCTTCAAGCTACTAAAGCAAATCACGCTCCTGGTAGTTGCATGATGATGATGTTTTCTTGGCTTCTATATATTTGGACTCACACAGTAAATGGCAATGGAGGGAAAATAACATGTTTGATGGCCTATAGGGACAGAAGCCAGAGATTGTTACATGTGGCACTGTGTGCCAAAATATTGAATATTATAGGGGCAACGCCAGAGACCAATTAAGATCTGACCAACTCTTCACCAACTCTCTGCGTTTTTGCTTCATAACCCAGCTTTGCTTTCAGGCTGTGTCAATTTTCTCATCTACTATTTTCCCCCTTTCCCATACTATATCTAGGGGATTTTGATGATTTTTAGGGTTAATACCTGTAAATTGGTTGATGCTGGCAAGTAGAGAGGGAAGAATATATCATCTCAATATATCTTTAGCAACCTTTTGAGAAAGGGAAGGTATCTGGAACTCTTTGGTTGCTGGGAATGGAGAAAGAGTCTACCTTGAAGGCTAACCTGAGAGTTATCTCTCATTTATAAAGTCCTGGGACCTGGGTTGCAGGTACCCTGGGTTTACTTGAGTAAATAAATAGCCAGACAGGGAGCAAGCCAATTGTTGAACTGTCTTGGAGCCTAGATGTTTTACTAAAGGCTGAGAATGTTATCAAGGATTGAGACCTGTCCCCAGCTGAACCTATATCAGATTGCTCCCACATATTTAGCTCCTTCCCAGACACAACACAAATCAATAGGTCATAGGTCAAATAAGGCAGGTGTCAAGACCCAGGCTGCAGAGCACCAATAACCATGCGCAGAGGCCAGAATCTATCTAATATCTTTATTAAAGGAATATATAATGTCAATAAAAACAAGTGAAGAATATAGTTCAGAAGTAGACCTTTCAGGAAAGGTCAAATATAGTCCAGGAAAACAATGTCCAATATGTGATATTAGAGTCCAAAGTTATAATCCAATAACCGAAACACACACTTTGCCAAGCAAAGTGTGGGGAAATGACAGGGTCCTTTAGTCCAATGGAGCTTGACAACAAGGCTGGAAGCAAATTAGATTCTTGGCAAACAAGGCTTGATACGTGGCAACAAGAGGCAAGAAGCAAGAACGAGGTCCGTGGCAAGATCCGGGGACAAGGCAGGCTTGGAACTAGAACAAGGTCCGTGGCAAGGTCCGGGGAACAGGGAACTGGAGTAGCGTAGTCCACACACGATCTCACTCCCGAAGCTGACGAATTGTCTCCGCAAGGATTTCCTTGCGGGTAAACACCTATATAGGATCTTGTTTTCCCGCCAAGGAACACTTTCCCTGGGGAACAAGAAACGAAACCCATACTGTGTCCAGATGCATGACTCCTTAAGATTTCCCAAGGGAAACAGGCTTAATCAGCTAATTGTCTGGCAGCAATCCTGGCGCTTCTGCGATTCGCCTCCCTAGCGCCTCTATCTCGATTATAATTATCCCGGCAAGAAAATGGGGGAGATTTCTGCTCAAGGCTTGTTTGGCTGACTTCTTGTGGGCAAACATCTTGCAGGTGCAAGGGCTCCAATTCTGGCTGAAACGGTGGGAAACCCAAGTTTTCCTCTTCATCTGCCACAATAGTACTAGGAACGGGACTACATGGCCCATGAGTCATCACAGCAGGCCTTATATAATCCATCTTTCTGTATCTGGCCTCATTATTCCATGGTTGGTTATTAATCTGTTTTACTCATTAGATTCCAGTGTGGGGGTAGGGCCTTCTCAGTGGTGGCTCCTTGGCTGTGGAACTCCCTCCCTAATGACATTGGGCAGGCTTCATCCCTTTTGAGTTTTAGAAAGAAAGTGAAGATCTGGCTATGTGAGCAAAGAATAAGTTTTTTGACTTCAACTCAGTCTGGACTAAGGTTTATGTACAAGGTTTATGGATGAATGGCTCAAGTATTTTGTATTGTTTTAAATCTGTATTTAATTGCTTATGTTTTTATTCTTTTGTATTGTTGTTTATTGGCATCGAATTCTGCCAATTTTGTAAGCCACACTGAGTCCCTTCAGGTGAGAAGGGCGGGATAGAAATGATGGAAATAAATAAATAAATAAATACTAGTCTCACTTGGCAAATAATTGTTAAAAATGGCATCGAGAAGTACCCAGGAACATGTAAATCACCAGTAGGTTGTTGCCATACTTTACTTATTCCCACTGCTAGGGCTCCCAAAACAGCAGAAATGCCCTGGGGTTTTTTTGTGTGTAAATGGATGGGCGAGAGGGAAGAGAATTGGATTAGCATTCATTCTTTGTTATTCTTATCTTTTGCATTCCCCTCTCTGTTTCACTGTCATTCCACTGACAAAACATTGATTATTAACTGACACAATTTTCAAAGCAAAGAGTAAGCATTTTTCTTCTTAAACCATCTTATATTTTGGTTAGAAGTAGACATATATTGGTGAGGGGGGGAAGCAAGGCTGCAATTTATTACATTCTTAAAATAACTATTCCATTGCAAGGAGGACTAAAATGTTGTGTATGTGCAACTGGCAATAAATCCCATTGACAACAGAGGGATTTACCTCTGAGTAATGATAGATAATATAGGGCTGGAAGAGGAATATTTATATTTTCTATCTCCCAAGAAGCACTTTTCGGGATGAATCTTTAAATTCAAAGTCACAATTACAATATAGATGAGGCACCTCAGCCAATCTTACTTTAAAACCTCATACTTTGCCCTTTGTTACTATGCCAGCTTAGCCTTGTTTTATGAGCATACAAATATCATCATGTTCAGGCTGCTGTTGTTGGTTGTTTTGTGCCTCTGAGCCATTTCTGACTTACAGTAACCCTATAGTGACCTTTTCATAGAGTTTTCTTGACAAGATTGATTCAGAGGAAGCTTGGCTTTGTTTTCCTCTACGGCAGAAGAGTGTAACCTGTCCAAGGTGTACTAGTATTCCATGACTGAGCAGGAATTAGATCTCTTGATCTCCCAGAGTCCTAGGCTATATCTATACTATAGAATTAATGCAGTTTTGCACCACTTTAACTGCTATGGTTCAATGCTATGGAATACTGGAATTTGTAAGTTGATAATGCACCAGCACCCTTCAGCAAAGAAGGCTAAAGATTTTATAAAATTACAACTCCTATTGAGTCAGGAGAGATCACTGGTGTCATTATAATTCTATAATGTAGATTCATTATTTATGCATAATGCAAATTATTATAACACACTGGTTCATGATGTTCAGGCTATGACATACCAGAAATTTTGTTTGTTTGTGATGAGTGAGAGAGAGGAAGAGTGACTAAGATAAAAAGAGAGGAATGATATGTCAATTCAATGCAGATAGGAAAATATATTCTCCTATATCACAACTGGATTCCTTCAAGAGAGCTGAAAAGTATCTTGTGCTCTAAAGTGCATTTTTCTTGAGAATTATGAAGCATAATAAGCATTGCATAGCATGCACATAACTATTGGTACACCAGACAGTCTGAAAGGGTGTTTTAATGAGACACCTTATTAAATAGAAAAGCATTTATCTCCAAAACAGAATTTACAGGTGTATAAGGAAAGAAAACAGAGCTGACTATGAAGTGAAATATGACCTTTCAGGGTTAGCAGGTCTCAGGGCACTGCGTAAAATCCCAGGGTAGAGCTATGCTCCATAAGTATACTGTCAGGAAAGCAAATCTTAACATAAGCAAAGTTGAGTAAATAGAATGTCTGATTTTACTATATGGGGTAGCAGTGGAGATTGGGGGCATATTTCCTCCACACTACTAATTAGTGGCAGGCCTCAGTGGTTCCAGCAACTGTTGCTTCTCTACCTCCTCCTTTTCCTCCCCCCTTTTCTCACAATATTGGGTCTCAGAATAATTTATAAACTCTTAAAACCAATATAGATTAAAACAGTGATTCCCAAAGTGGGCGCTACCACCCCCTGGTGGGCACTGCAGCAATCCAGGGGAGCGGTGATGGCCACAGCTACATATATCTTTCTGTTTAATTGCTATTAAAATTAAAAAAAATTGCAGGGCACTGAGTAATATTTTTTTCTGGAAAGGGGGCGGTAGGCCAAATAAGTTTGGGAACCACTGGATTAAAACATACAACAATTAGCAAAATATGCATATAAAAGTTGAAATCACCAAATGTCCATGAAGAAGTAGTGGAACTGGGGGCCTGTCGCACCTCAGCACTGGTTCACCTTGCTCCAACACACTAACTCCACCACAGCAGGCTTGAGTCTTCAGTTTATTGAAGAAAAATAGCAAAACATATTAAAAAGCAGAAAAATAAGTAAAAACCAATTGCAAGTGCCATCTTTAAACATAGTTCAATGATTTCATAGAAGTTAGTCCAAATCCCAAAAATAGCACAGTAAATCCAAGATAACATGAATACATGGCTTCAAAAGTAATCCAAACACAGATTCTAGGCATGTGACGAGGCCTGAACAAGGCAAGAGTTGATTCTCTAAAAGCGAGGCTGCTCTGACTGGAATCTTTCCAAATTACATCTCTTTTAACCCTCCTTGCAAGACACAAACACATTCCTGTGCACTCTTGTTTCTCCGCGTCTGCCTGCAATTCTCACACTGCGACGGAGGCCTGATCTCAACTTTAATCCGGAATCTCTGTCTAACAAGCATTCATCCCGCTCACTCCCATCTGAGCTCTGTTGACAATTTTCAGACTCCTGTAGAAGGTCATCTTTATCTTTGCTCCACTGAGAACCTTCCACATTCCCTTCCATCTGTTTTCCTAAGCCAGCCTCAGCTCCCGAATCCATCTGCCTTTCTGAGTCAACAACATTCCCTGGGACAAACTGCGGCTCCACATTTCCTGGAACAAACTGCTGTTCCCCAAATCCTCTTTCATCATCATCAGACTGAACCACAACAGGGCCCTTCTTCACAAGCCCTAAAATGTGGAAGAAACTGGAATAAAAGGGGAGGTGGCTAGATGACATTTGCCAACCAAAAATGTGTGTTGGGATGCATTAATGCCTGAAAAACACGTGTTAAAATAGTGCACTTAAAATCCTATTTCAACTGAAAAATGTCTATATTTGCATCATTATATAACCCTGCAGCCAAGGAAAACACATGACTTCATTCTTACATGCTGGTGTGCACATGTGCACATTTTAAAATCCTGAAACAGCTGTTGAGGGCTAGAGCCACGAGCACACAGGTGGCGAAATGGAAGCACCATTAGAAAGAAATTCCCATGAGAACTCTCTGCAACCATTTCTTTGTTCTCATGTTTATAAAATTAAACAGAGCTTGAATTTACACAGTGAGCACCAGCATGATGGGCAAGTGCCCCAAAGGGAAACAGGGTTCAAGTGGGGAAAAGTAAAGGCAGCAGGAGGGTGAAGAGAGATAATGACAAAAAAAATCTGCTTGTGTGCACATTCATATATCCACATCAGTGCTTATGAGGTCCAGCACATCCTGTTGTTGTTGTTGTTGTTGTTGTTATTATTATTATTATTATTATTATTATTATTATTATTATTATTATTACTTTATGTTTATATCCTGCCACCATCTCCATGAAGGGACTTGGGCAGCTTACAAGTGGGACCAAGCCCAATAACAACAAAGTTAACCAAGTAAAAACACATTTAAAACATAATAAACATATGACAATCTAATTAAACAATTAAAACAGTAGAGTCCAAAAAATAATAAAAATGAATAAAAGTCAACCTCAAGAAAACTTCTGGTGATGTCCCCATCCATTTTGTGGATTTCTAAAATTCACTGCAACCAAACCTGTCAGGAAGCTGGGGAGAATTTACCGGGACTGACAGCTTTGTGTCTGAACTCTCCTTAAGGTACCACATTTTTTAAACCCACTTATTTGCCTCGGATTATGAGGCTGTTTGGAAGGGCCCAGAGAAAAAGGCTCCTTTTTGGTTCCCTCTCCATCTTGTCTGAAGGCAAGAAAATTAAATGCTTTATTTTATGCATTTCAACACCAATTATTTTTCATTTTCTACTTTGGCTTACTTTGTTTGCTATAAATGTCATAAATAAAGTGTGGCATTTATATATGTGTGTGTGAGTGTAGATTTATGGGAGAAAGCTCCCTCCAGGGCTAAAGAACCATTGAATGAGGAGAGAATTGCACTAGGTTGGCTAACACACACACACACACACACACACCAGTGAATTTGGTTTTGTTTATGACTTTTTAAAAGACGTTGCAGAGAAGGCGAAAAAAACTTGCTGATTTTCTTGGTTTTGGGAAGCTTAAATTTTTAAACATTGATTTGTCAACAGTTCCCAAAATATGATATGAAGATGATGATTACGATGACGAACTAGTAGGCAAGTCATATTAAAATGTACTGTTGCCTTTAGGCTAGCATGGTTAACATGAAGATCTTTTTAAATGTTTATCTCCAAGAATGATCTGTAAATATATTCAAAAGCACATGGAAGCTTCAGGAACCGGCTAAAACCCACTTCTCCATTTCATTCATGACAATAACTATGATTGCTTTTCAAATCATTTTTTAAGGGACAAATGACTTTAAAATTACCACTCATTTTATTACAGGCAGTGCTCAAATTACAAATATCCAGCTTACAAATGGCTCATATGACTTTATCACATGGGCAAAATTGACCGTCCTGGGACAGTTCAATCCCTCTTCAGGCACTGAGACAATCAGATCACATCACAAGATGTAGATCTACTTCAGACAGGGATCTGTGCCTGAAATGAGGTTATACTGTCATAAGAGAAAGCACTGGTAACACTGGAGGCTTCCTGTCTTGCATAGGGAAGAATGGGGGGAAGCCAGGTGCCAACGTTTCCCCCATGGAATGAGATGTGGGGCAATGCAGGCAATGTGGGGTGCACGGTGACAGGTTCCCTATGCCCCCCATCTGATTTGCCATGATCCATGGTGAATCTCCCTGCTATTGTCCACAACTGTGACCTCAATGTGATGTCCATAGTTACAAATGAGGATAAGACAACTGGAAGTGAAAGACATCTGCCCCTCAGAAGGGAAAGAGTTATTACAGGGAAAAAGCATCTCCCTTGTCTCCATAATCAATCCTTGTCTCCATAACAAGCAATTTTTACAAAATTCAATGATCACAGGGACATAAAGTGAGGTGAAATCTTCTGAACAGGGGCACAGATAGCAAAAGAAACAATACAAGGGTTCCGGTGGGCTCTGTGCTGGCAGCATTGGCAGACTGGTCTAGGACAAAGAGATTTGGCAATTTGATGTACTAGGTACCGCTTCACATGGCCTTTTTGAGATGTGCCATTTTGCAGTTGCCGGTGAAAGGGAAGGCACATGGGGGTGGCTTATGGTGCCCCATATGCCCTCCCTTCTTCCCCATCCTACAGTGAGGACAGGACAGGATGCATTGGCATCCTGTTCTTGTCTCCATCAGATGGGATAAAGGGTGGCACTATTCACTGCCCTGCCACCCTTTCCCCCATAATATGGCGAAAAGGGGAGAGAAGACACTTTCCTCCCCATAATGGTGGAGAAGCGCCTTTTGGGCAGGACCTGTCATGCTTCATGTGCTGTGCTTCAAGTTGCAATTAAAAGTGTCCAGACATGGCTAAAATGCCCTGTGTGAAGAGGTCCTAGCTTCAGAGTGGACAAATCTTGCATCTGCAAGATATTCTAGGTGGAGAACCAGAACCAAAAAACCTTAGCATCCTTAACTTAATCTTGTACAGTAATGAGAGGTGAAAATAACATGGCTACAAAGCAGTAAAGCAAAACCCGTAGAACCAGAACCTAGGTTTTTTTTTAATGGTGATGGAGAGTTATGGTGTGTTCTCCCATCACCACCAACAAAAGGAAGTAATAGTTATACTAGTTCATGATCCTTCAGAACTCTCCAATGTTCCAATACAGTATTTTAACCATTACACCATTCTGTTTCTAAACAAAATCCTAAAATAGGTAGTCTTGATCATTAATGATGTTGTTGTAGAAAGCATGTTCAATATTTAGAAATATGAAGACACAAATATGATATCCCAGAGGAGTTTTTCTTAATTCAAAAGTTTTTTTTCTTATTTAAAAAGCAACTAAACGAACAGGCAGACCCAGTGATTACTTGTTTTGAAAACCTTTTGAAAGAATTTAGAAAATGCAAAATTATGTAAGGTCACTTCAGAGAGAAGTTAAGGCTATAATATTTGACTGAGGCCTTTTCTCTATTATACAGGCTCATGGTTTGTTTGCTTTAGGACCTACCTATCCAGAAAACATCATGTGAAGTGAAGATTATCTGTTGTTGAAGGCTTTCATGGCCGGGATCACAGGGTTGTTGTATGTCTTTTGGGCTGTGTGGCCATGTTCCAGAAGTATTCTCTCCTGACGTTTTGCCCACATCTATGGCAGGCATCCTCAGAGGTTGTGAAGTATGGATAAACTAGGCAAGGAAAGGAAAAATATATATCTGTGGAGAGTCCAGGGTGTGGCAAGAGTCCTTTGTCACTGGGAAGCCAGCATTAATGTTTCAGTTAATCACCCTAATTAGCATTGGAAAGGTTTTGTCTCTTGCCTGGGGGGCATCCTTTGTTCAGTCATTAGCCATCCTTGGGGCTCCTCTACCCTCAGAGTGTTGGTTCCCATCTACTGTTTTGATTTTAGAGTTTTTAATGCTGGTAGCCAGATTTTGTTCATTTTCATGGTTTCCTACTTTCTGTTGAAGTTGTCCACATTCTTGTGGATTTCAATGGCTTCTCTGTGTAGTCTGACATGATAGTTGTTGGAGTGGTCCAGCATTTCTGTGTTCTCAGATAATATACTGTGTCCAGGCTGGTTCATCAAGTGCTCTGCTATGGCTGATTTCTCTGGTTGAATTAGTCTGCAGTGCCTTTCATGTTCTTTGACTCTTGTTTGGGCGCTGCGTTTGGTGGTCCCTATGTATACTTGTCCACAGCTGCATGGTATCCGGTAGACTCCTGCAGAGGAGAGAGGATCCCTCTTGACTTTCACTGACCGTAGCATTTATTGGATTTTCTTTGTGGGTGTGTAGATAGTTTGCACAACCTGCAAACTATCTACAGACCCACAAAGAAGCACAACCTGCAGGCAAGAGACAAAACCTTTCCAATGCTAATTAGGGTGATTAACTGAAACATTAATGCTGGCTTCCCAGTGACAAAGGACTCTTGCCACACCCTGGACTCTACACAGATATATATTCTTTCATTTCCTTGCCTAGTTTATCCATACCTCACAACCTCTGAGGATGCCTGCCATAGATGTGGGCAAAATGTCAGGAGAGAATACTTCTGGAATATGGCCACACAGCCCAAAAGACATACAACAACCCTGAAGATTATCTGTTACTAGGCAAAGCCAAGCATATACAAGCCGTGCTCTAAAAAGAATTATGTATAAAAAACAAGCAGAACAAAAGCTTGGCATTTCTAATTCACTGCAGTTTAATATTCTTCCATACCCCACAAGCAGCCAATATAATATTTTTAAAATAGTAGGTCACCTCAGACAACATGCCAAGGTTAATACTAGGTAAATCTTCATAAATTCCATTCTCTCAGGCAAGAACAAATAATTTTACTATTTTTCTTCTTGCTGCAAATCAGTAATCAAAAGCTGAAGTTTGAGGACTGCTAACACTTTAGGACTTGTTCTTTGCTTAAATAAATAAATAAAAGAAAATGGGGGCGTATGTTATATTTTTGCATTGGAAAAAGACGTTTCTGCATAGACGTGGCTGTTTACCCATCAGCAAACTGTTCAGAAATGCTCTATTTGTGCCCAGGAGCCCTGCTTTCTATGCAGGAAGCCTATTATCTGTTCAGAAAATGGCTAAAGAAAGTACATCCTAAAAAATTGAGCATGTTTTACTTTGAACAAATCCCAAACTGAAGATTCTTGCCTCTCCAAGATATTCCTTGCTGAAGCTTCCAAAAACTCAATTTCACTTATTTTCAACCATTTGTTCTATTGATAAAAAATATATTGCTAGTATCTTTCCCCCTTGAAAGTGATGAAAAACAGTGGGTAAGGGAACAACTCCAGTAAATGCTGTTACAAGGCCTAATATGAAATGGCAGTTGACTAGAAAAAGGATGAAAAGAAAGTTTAGTAAGGATTATACAGAAATGTGAGGTAGAAACCTTGACAGCTGTGTTACTGATATCTTTGGAGAGTAAAGCGAAGACACAGAAAGACTGGATCTACACTGCCATACGTGGCAGTGTAGACTCATATTATTCATTTCAATGCAGTTAATCTGCATTCTGAAAATGCATTCTACAGCAATGTAGATCCATCCTAAGGGAAAACGAACCTCTTCAAAATGGATAGTGATAATGCAGCCTATGAACTGATTGACACTGGAATTAATTCAGTTCTTGATGTTCAGACTGATTTTGAAGGACACCATTCAGCTTGACCTGGGGATCATGAGTATGAGGTACAGGTTCATTGCACACTTGGAAGTTTTGACTGGGGGATCAAAGATACAAATACTACACAATCTAGTCTTCTCAACTCTAAAGTAAGTTATTCAAGAAAATCAATCTAATGCAATACAACACATGGATGAGAGTAGTTCTGCAGCAGAGCTCATTCTCTACCATCTCTCTGCCTTCCTTGCTGATTCCCTTTATTTTATTTTCTTAATATGTTTTATTGAAGTTTTTCTTAAAAGACAAAAACAAAACATTGTTATCAAAGTAGAAAGAAAGAAAGAGAAAAAATAAAAAATAAAAAATAAGTAAGAATAATACAAAAAATTAAATTTGTTGTACATTGAAAGTGGGGGGGGGACATTAAAGTGTATAGGAAAGTAGGAAAAAGAGGAGGGTAAAAAAGGGGGAAAAAAAGGGGGGGAGACTTCCATCTTGATCTTGCTTGCAGGCCTGTAGCCGGGAAGGGGGGGTTTAGGGGTTCAACCCCCCCCCCCCAAATTTTTCAGGTTAAAAAAAACCTGGTTTACTCATGAATTTTAACTGGTTAACCAAACCCCCATGCTAAGTATATGAGACGCAAAAAATTAAGAGTCCCTCCAGGCACTATCTCAAGCAGATATTGATAGGACTGTAGCTGAGGGTGGGGGATGGGTTAGGGTTTCACCCCCCCCCCCCAAAATTTTCAAAACCCCTTCCGAAAAAAATTTCTGGCTACGGCCCTGCTTGCTTGTTCTTGAGTTCATTCGTAATTGCTGTCTTACATTGATAATGGTACATCCCCTTTGTCATCTTCTTTCTTTGGAATTGAATAACTTCATTTTCTGTCCATCATTCAATCCCACTCCAAAAGAAAGATGAATTCTATTCAATTTTTTTAGAAACAGACAGAAATAATTTCCATTACCATGAATGTGAAGGCTATAGTGACAAAAGTAGTTTCCATTACCATAAAAGAGAGGACTACCATGAATTTCTTATGATTTGTCACTTCCACTAGGCTGTCCTGTGATTTCCCACTGATTCCAGCTCCTTTTTAATATTATAGTGCAGTAAAAAGCAAACTTTTTCCTTCCAAAGGTAATTTAGAATCAACACAATGAGTTTTGTCTGTGAACCTCTAGGAAGTATCACAAAGAATATATGCTGTAATTGACCTGGGTTTGCCAGGTCAGTATCATGACTCTTGGATACTTGCAAAAGCTCCCCTGTTCCCTCTGAGCTTAGCTAGAAGCCACACAAACAGCTGCAGGGGAAAATGTTGTAAGATGCATTGGAGAAACAATACTCTTTGGAGAGGTCTACAACAGTAAAGCTAGGTCCCTTTGAAACATTTTCAGTCTCTCTCTCGCTCTCTCTTTTTAAAAAGAAGTCACAAAAATACTTTAGAACAAAACAATCCCAGATTCATTGTGCTTCTCATGTGGCCCAAATTGTTTCATTTTCGGCTTCAGATGAAATCAGGTACAAAATGTCTGAAAACCTTCTGTTTTTCTCATGGCTGTGCAAGACAAAACGGGATTCAGAATCAGAGAGTATTCTGACACTGGTTTTGATTAAAGAAATAAACTTGACTTATTCAAGGATATATTATTTTCTGAGATGGGAACAGGACAGAAATAGCTATATGTTCAGGATAGCTAATTTTGTCTACTGTTACGGTATGGATGAGGATGAAATACTACTGAAGAGTTTGATATTATTATGAAGTTTAACTGAATATCCACATTTATTGCTCCACTATAATTGCATTATAGAAGTGTTTCTTTCATTGATGTTTCTTTTTAAAAAATAGAATTCTATCTGTTCTTCAATGCTAATGCAAAGGTCTGCATGCTGTTTCAACTCCAGGTAAAAAATACACTCTCTTTCTCATATGATTACTTCACTGCTCAATATTTTATATTTTCTTATTTTTCCAACCAGCAAAAATCATATTCAACTTAATTATCATTGGGTCCAGCAGAACTATCATTACATCTTGTTATATTTGTAATTCAGCATTTTTTTTTGAAAAAATAAACTTCTTATATTTTACTTTTCAAAAATTGTATGGTTTTTTTTCAGATGCTAAATTATACATAAATGTGTCTCTGTGTCTTCAATTTGCCTTTCAACTTATAACAACACTATGCATTTTATAGCATTTTCTTAGGAAAGTAATGCTCGGGGTGGTTTTGACAATTCCTTCCTTTAAAATATTGTGTATGGTATTAGTTATATTCATTGGCAGTCTACGATCAAAGAACTAACTTAGATTGACCCTTCTTAGCTTCCATAATCACATGGGATCTGGTGCCTTCAGGATATTCTGAAGTCCTAAACATAAATGTCCTAACCCATAAAGAAGACTGGTAAACATATACGTTTATCACAAGCTAGTTTGCCATGGACATATACTGGATAAAGGATGGCAATTTTAAAATAATATCTCCACCAGCAATCGATTACCCATAGATAATGCTGCTGCATGTGGCTACTGGCTAGAATTATGTCATGTAGAATATAATTCACACTGGAAAAAACATTTGATAAGAAATTAAATATTGCATATATTCCACACCTCTGCCCAACATGTATTATTTCTTTTTAAAACTGGTGCCCCATCTACACTGCCATAAAATGCAGTTTGGAACTGTATTATATTGTCAGTGACAATTGAAAATAACCAGTTTTTTTTAATCTTCAGCTATGACTGCGTTTTATGAATTTTAATGTTTTATTATGTGATTATGTGTGTACATGATTGTAATTTAATGTTGTCATCATTTCATCATTTTTAGATCTATGTGTTGTTTATGTGCTTCACTATGGTGTGCTTTGTTAGAAGCCCCGAGTCCCTTTGGGGAGATGGTATAAAAATGTATTATTATGTTGTTGTTGTGCATTTTCCGGGCTGTATGGCCATGTTCCAGAAGCATTCTCTCCTGACATTTTGCCCACATCTATGGCAGGCATCCTCAGAAGTTATGAGGTAGCATCACAACTTCTGAGAATGCCTGCCATAGATGTGGGCAGAACATCAGGAGAGAATGTTTCTGGAACATGGCCATACAGCCTGGAAAACTCACAGCAACCCAGTGATTCCGGCCATGAAAGCCTACAACAACAACAACAACAACAACAACAACAACAACAACAACAACAACAACTTCTTCTTCTTCTTCTTCTTCTTCTTCTTCTTGTTATTAGATACAGTTTAACTGCATGGAACTTTAATTCAGTTTCAAACTGCATTACATGACAGTGTAGATGGGGCTTTTATGTGGCTTCAAATATGAAATATATGAACATTTATATGTTTGCTGAAGAGCTGATTATGAACTTTATCACAGAAGGCTGCCCAATTGACGGAGGAACTTACCATGCAATATCAGTGCTTTCCCATAGTGAATTTGTGTTTATATCATTATTACAGTACTTTTCCATATTTGGATGGGGGAAGCATCATTAGGCCAAATAATGCCACTACTGAGCTTCTGAACCCGTGACATTATTCTGGTACCGTCATGACATTCTAAAGACCCTTCCATACAGCTATATAACCCAGAATATCAAGGTAGATAATCCACAATATCTGCTTTGAACTGGGTTATCTGAGTCCACACTGCCATATAATCCAGTTCCATGTGGATTTTATACAGCTGCATGGAAGGGACCTAAGTAACCATGTGATGTGATTCTCCTCACCTAATAGTAAACAAGGTAGCATCAAAGTGCTAATGAAAAACATTGAATAGTGAATGTTTCAGTACTAGTATGTTCCTGTTTGTTTGAAAAACCTGAAGATTGCAGCTGAAGCATTTTGTGATAATGTCCTATGTGGAAGAACAAGATCAGCTTGATTCTTGTCCCTGTCCTTTTCTCTGGAGCAGGAATGCCTTTGGTTTCAATGGAAATTGTATTTCACTTCAGATTCTTGGATATTATCTTTAGCTTCTTGGTCACTGAAAGTTATCTATTTATACACTGCACAAGATAATCCCTAACAAATGGAATTCTTGAAGATAAAGCAACCCAACTCCATATGAATCACAAGCTTTTGATCTTCCAATTGCTGTAAATTTCCCTAGCTTCCTTGATATGCCATCAGAACATGCTCTTGTTTAATGTTCAGCTGGAAGTCTACATCAAACATTCTTAATCACGATTTCCTTGTCCTTTGTTGAATTAGTATCTTGTCAGCTATTGATCGTTTTATACAGCAGACGTCTGTGTAAAACTGAAATCGTGGGGAAATTTTGCATCCAGAACTATCCACTCCCTCAAGAATAGACCTTTGACAGTGAATTCTTCCATGGATACAACTTTTATTTACCTTTTTAGAAACAAGTAAATTTCAAAAAGGTCTGCAGGAGAAAAAAGCAGATGAAAATGAAAAAAATACACTTGAATCAGAATAGTATCCCTGTACAGAGGCTATCCCATGGTTCACAAACTAAATATGTGGAATACTCATGGTGTTTTTTTTTTCCAAATTAACATCTATTTTCATATTGGCCAATTAAAAACTGGATTTCAGCTAGGAATAAAAGTTATGAGCCACAAATCATAAGATCATATATTACTTCAGTTGTAAGATGGTCCCTTGTCAGCCTCAGCTTCCCAACTGTAATTTTAAGGTGCATAATAAGCTTTTGGCTTACCTTAGCAGGATGTTTCAAAACAACATCTTAATAGACCTGAAGTTGCCAGCCATAGATGCAGGTAAAATATCATAGAATCATAGAATTATAGAGTTGGAAGAGACCTCATGGGCCATCCAGTCCAACCCTCTGCCAAGAAGCAGGAAAATCACATTCAAAGCACATCAGGAGAGAATGCTACTGCAACATGGCCATAGAGCCCAAAAAATTCACAGCAATCCAGTGATTATGACCATGAAAGCCTTTGACAACACATAGCATCTTAATAGTACCTTACTATTTCCTCCCCACCCATTACCACTCAATTTGTCTAAATGGAGAGAAATTTCACCAACATCTCCCACACTACTGATACCTTGGATTCAGCTGTTGTTATTTTTTTCTGGTTTTGTTTCTTTGGCTTGGTTTTAACCAGGAAGAGGGTTAGAATTGGAGGGACATTTCAAATTCAGATATATTCACAATAGGTTTTGGAACAGTGTGAAGTCATCCTCCACATAACTATGGGATGTTTGTCCTTGCCTTCTCCTCCCCCTATTTACATTTTACAAAAAAGGAAATACTTTTTCTACCACAAAATCTTGCAGTGATCACCAGACAAGTTTGTAACTCTTAGTGGCAACTTGGATCATATGATTGTTGGGAAACAGCAGATGATTAGTTTTCTAATGTTTTACTTGTGGATGTTCCATATGTATCTGGTTGACCATCATGGGAACAGACTGCTGGATTAGTTCAGTTTTTGTTCTGATCATGTTTATTGTTATGTTCCTTCAAGTCATTTCTGGTTTATGAAAGATCAATCATGGCAAGATTTGTTTGGACAGGATGCACCTTTGCTTTTCTTTGAGGCTGAGTGTGGCCAGACCAAGGTTATCCAGTGGGTTTCCATTAATGATCTGCCTCCAGAGTTGTAGTCTAGTTGCTCAAACTATTATCCCATGCTGGATCTCTCTGATCATAAGAGGCTCTAACTCTGCTGTCTGTATCAGAAGAAAAGAGGAGACTCAATATTATTGGGGTCTGCCCATTGCGAGTCACCCATAAGATGACTTTATTTCTCAGGACACACATCAGCCTGTGTGCAATGCCCAAACTTGAGAAACAATGGATCATACAACTCCCACATCAAGCAACACTGAAGTATTGGCATCCCTTAATCTCAGAAAGCCAGGCCAGCTTTGTTAGATAATTCTTGTCACCCCCAGTTCCTAAATTTGGTTGGAATATTGCTAATTTTCAGTCAGGTAAATGAGTAGGAGAAAATTGTCTCTGTTAGACTGGAGAGAGTTAAGGGGCAAAATGAAAAAATGAAAGCACAGAATATGAGAACTCATTTCAAGGATCAAAATTGATTTTTTCCAGTTTCTCAACATAAATTTATTAGGGAAGATTTTACTGCTTTTCCATGATCTCTGTCATCAAAACTAATTGCTTTCTCATTACCATTGAAGCATAACTATATTTTCAGATCTGAATCAAATAGAAAATGTTATCAAGCAATGTCCATGCTCAAAGATTAAATGGACATAATATTAAACAATGGCTAGCTCAAGATAAAATGATTGGTATTTCCATTTTTAGAACATATCCCTGATATAATAAACACGCTCTCTGGATTTTGTAATGGTTAAATAATGAAGGACACTGCTTTGGGTACAATATAATCTTGAGAGCCATTCCACATACTTCACTACTTGAGGCTATAGAATCCAGAGTCACTATGCAGTGTTTGATTCAACTTCAACTTGCCATTTTCCATCTTATAGAAACTTGGGATTTGTTTTATGAAACTGTGAGTGCTTGCTCAAACTATAAATCTCACAGTGCCATAGAATGCAGTTTTGGCAGGTACACAGGAATCAAAGTGCTAGAAATGTATAGTGAGAAAGAGACACAAGTTTCTTTCGCATTAACTGGGGTCCACTCATTTGATAAGTACCTGAAACCATCTTGTACTGAGTCAGAATTTAGATTTATCGACCTTATTACCATTGACTCAGATAGTTTCCCTCTTTGGTCTCAGGAAAGAATATTTTTGCAGCTCTACTATGGATACTGTTGATGGAGATGTCAGGGACCACATCTGGAACGATGTACATGCATATTTCTGAGCCATGTCTGAACAATTCTATTCCATCCTGAAACATAGCTCTTTTGCTGCAAAAGAAGTGTTAGGAAATTGGGCCACCTGCTCAGTAGCCAACCAATTTCCCATCTTAGATCGTGAGAAGGAGTTACATGGTAACTTTGAAAGAAAATGGAAAGCCATAGCATAGAAAATATACTCTCCTCAATGATGGTTTTTTAATGTTATTTTTATAACACTAGAAGGATCCATGCTAAAATGCCATGTGTATTTAAAAAAGAAACTGAAGTGAAAAATTCTTCTACCATCTCAGACTCAGAAATATTTTGGAATGCTCACCTCCATGATAGATTTCTCCACATGAAGTGAACTAAGCACACACAGCCCATTACAAGCTTGTTAATGTTAAAAGAGGGATTTGGAAGCTGACATGTCATGGTACTACATGTGATTCACTTGCTACTTTCAGCATTCTTCAACCAATTTATAGTACAACACTCATAGTACTCACTAACTTGTACCCTTCGTATAATTTCTGCCTCTTTGTCCTAGTATTGTGCATACCAATTTCACAGTGGGTTTTTATTAGTGACATTATTACTGGTCCTTGCACTGTTTTTTCACTGTAGAAAACAGATCCTATTATTCAGGGTATGGTTGAGATGGATTTCAGCCTGCAGATCACTTTTGTCACCTTCATATTTCAGTAGGATTGCCTGGTAAATTAAACATTGTTAAAACAGCTGAAAAAGTAGCATAATAGAGGATTATATGGACTTACTTAGGTGATCCCTCGAGGATGATTGTCTTCCATCCTTGGTGTCTTGGGGGTGGGTTCTTAGGTGGCTGAAGAGACCTATTCTTGACCCGCATATTCTCCCGCAGTGGGGACATCGGTTTCCAGGTGGAAGGCGGTCCCGGTTGGAGTTAGCTTGATGCTCCTTCCTCTTGGCACGTTTCTCCCTTAAGCCCTCCGTTTGTGCCTCTTTGAACTCCGCAGCACTGCTGGTTACAGCTGACCTCCAATTAGAGCGCTCAAGGGCCAGGGCTTCCCAGTTCTCAGTGTCTATGCCACAGTTTTTAAGGTTGGCTTTGAGCCCATCTTTAAATCTCTTTTCCTGCCCACCAACATTCCGTTTCCCATTCTTGAGTTCAGAGTAGAGTAACTGCTCTGGGAGACAGTGATCGGGCATTCGGACAACGTGGCCAGTCCAGCGGAGTTGATGGCGTAGGAGCATCGCTTCAATGCTGGTGGTCTTTGCTTCTTCCAGCATGCTGACATTTGTCCGCCTGTCTTCCCAAGAGATTTGCAGGATTTTCCTGAGGCAACGCTGATGGAAACGCTCCAGGAGTTTGGTGTGACATCTGTAGACAGTCCACGTTTCGCAGGCGTAGAGCAGGGTTGGGAGGGCAATGGCTTTGTAAACAAGCACCTTGGTATCTCTATGGATGTCCTGGTCATCAAACACTCTCTGCTTCATATGGGAAAATGCTGCACTCGCAGAGCTCAGGGGGTGTTGTATTTCAGTGTCGATGTTGATTTTTGTGGAGAGGTGGCTGCCAAGGTAGCGGAAATGGTCAACATTTTCTAATGTTACACCGTTAAGCTGTATTCCTGGCTTTGCAGAGGGATTAGCTGGTGCCTGTTGGAAGAGCACTTTGGTTTTCTCGATGTTCAGTGAGAGGCCAAGCTTCTTGTATGCTTCTGTGAAGGTGTTTAGAGTGGCTTGTAGGTCTTCTTCAGAATGCGCACAGACTACGTTGTCATCAGCATATTGGAGTTCTATAACAGATGTCGTGGTGACCTTGGTTTTGGCTTTCAGTCTGCTGAGGTTAAATAGCTTGTCATCTGTCCAATAGATGATTTCCACTCCGGTGGGAAGCTTCCCATCAACAAGGTGAAGTATCATAGCGATGAAGATAGGTAGGGGCAATAACACATCCCTGCTTGACACCTGATTCCACCTTAAATGGGTCACTTTGGGAGCCGTTGCTGTCCAAGACTGTTGCCATCATGTCATCATGGAGGAGCCGCAGGATGTTCACAAATTTGTCAGGGCACCCGATTGATGGTCTAGAGAGCGCTGCAATTCACTGTGTCGAATGCCTTTGCAAGATCAATGAATGCCATGTACAGAGGTTGGTTTTGTTCCCTGCATTTTTCTTGGAGCTGTCGTGCAGTTTTCAAGAAAGGGGACAGAACACACTGCGGGAACTATCGTGGTATCTCCCTTCTAACCTCCGCCGGGAAAATCCTCGCAAGAATCCTTGCAAACCGCCTTCTCCCTATCTCAGAAGACACCCTCCCAGAATCCCAGAATGGCTTCCGCCCCTCCAGAGTAACAGTGGACAAGATCTTCACTGCACGACAGATTATATGGAACAATAGCTGCCAAACTGGGACAGTTGGAAAGTTGCTGTTGTTGAATGCCTTCAAGTAATTTCTAATTTATGGGGATTCTCAAGTGAACCTATCATGTGGTTTTCTTGCCAAGATTTGTTCAAAGGGTATTTTACTTTCTCTTTATCTAAGACTGAGAACATGGGACTTAACCAAGGTCACTCAGTAGGTTTCCATGACTGGTGCTCCAGCTGGACAGTTGGAAGGTATGCATCTATTAGATATTCTTGTATGGAGATATTACTTCTAAATTGTGTGGCTACAAAACAGTACAGCTTTAACTCCAAAGAGTATTCATAGTTTTAAGGTTCCACTTGCCTGTCATTTCATTTGAGTACACTACCTCCAATATATGTATGGCTGGTTCACTATGACCAGATCTTGGAAAAAGTTGTTGCTGTTGTTTTTTACTTCAACTTACAGAAACTTCCTTTCACCATAGACACTGGTTGTACTGGGGGATTCTAGAAACTGTGGTACAAAGTAAGATTTCCAAACTCTGGATCTGACAATTCAAAGGGAGAACTAAATTGGTAATTTTGTACCCACTCCAGCCCTCACATTTCTCTTTTGAAGGAAATAAAAGTTTGGATGTCTGTTCAAACTTTTTCAAAGATCAATTTTTTCATGCTTCTCTCATGAAAAATCTTGAAATTGACAATGCAATCATACCTACTCAGAAACAGAACTCACATAGCTCAACCATGCTTATTCTGAAGCAAGTGGATACTTTGAAATATAAAAACTGATGTTTACTGGCAAAGGGAAGAAATGGCTTTCCTGTTTCTATGGAGAGACATTGAAAAGTAATTTTGGGATGGGTGGTAGGAGAGAGAAGCATGTGTCTTCAATTTCAGAGAAAAAAATGAATCTTCACTTTATAAGCCAACTCCTGTTGGTCTCAACCCACAATACCTGGGAAGGCAAAATGACTCAAACATGCAAGGATAAATCTAAGAAAAGAAAAAGGGAATCTATTATGGGGGATTTGCAGGATATTTTTATGGTCCTTGGTAAGCACACTAAAGAGATTGGAATGAAACTCCCGACAAACAGTTATATTTTCTAAGTACTATATAGGCAAATGTATCTCTAATCATTTACTTGTTAGAGAAAAATCAAAATGGCACATGAGGTTTGGCAAATGGTTCCCTCTTCCACCATTAGCCCAACGCTATATCTTGATGTGTGGTCCCATGTGATGAAATCAGAAATGTAATCATGCTACTTTTAATTTATCCCCTTTAAACATATATTACATAATAGTTTACCTGTCTGTAGTTGGAAAGAAACATTTCACTCAGAAAAGGGCTTTAACTGTCTTCAACATGTCTCCAACTTGGCAGGGATCATTTTTATGTCTCTAGAGCTACATCTGTCATCATAGCAGATAAATCTCCATTCTCTCCATCCCATGTCTGTAACTGTCAAGGAACCCAAAATGAGACAAAATAAAATCAAAGACAAGTATTTTTCCAGTACTGTTTTAAGGGCTTTGTCAAAGACTAATCTTCCTTTTTAAAAATTTGGGTTGCAACAATAATGTATGTGCACTAACATGGTGACTGCGGCTTTTACCTTTTCTTTATATTTAGCAGCCAAACATCACAGTGGCTTTTAGTATTCCAAATCAAGATAAAAACAGTCAGGAAATAATAAAGCTTGCACTGTAATTTAGAAGGAAGTGGATGATTCATACAAATAGATGTGCCTTCATCTCAAGTTCTGTAAGAACAAATGTGACAGCCTAACTTGCTTTAAATAATCCTTAAGTGCTTGCTAGTCTCTTTTCAACCAAAACACTCAAGACAAACAGAAAAATCCTCTGGTAAAATTCATTGGGGTTCTAGCCAGATGCAATGAGAGATAAGGAGCTGCCACTTTCCATGTGTCTTCCACAAAACATTTAGTTGTATAAGACACATCATACCAATATTTAGGCCTACAGAAAATTGTTAGCCAGAGATAGAATAAACCAATTAATGGAAATTTGTAAAGTCAACATTTATGTTAATTGATTCAGTGGCTAGTAGCAGAAGTAGTAAGGAGGAAAAACAATATTTCTGCAAATGATGGCAGACACTAACCAAATTTTGACTTCTGAAGCCTTTACATTTCCTACCCTTCCTCAATACTGGCATAGTTTCAAAATTGCCAAGTTTCAAAACAACCCTCTGAATCACTTGTAAAACTCTCTCTGCCCTATAAATTTTTAATTATAATAGTGGAATAGGAGTGATCTCATCCAGCTTTATGTACTTAATGCTATGGGATACCATATCATTATGAGCTCATATTTTATTATTCATGGTTCTGAAGATAGCCACTTATTGTATTGCAATTCAGATAGTGTTCAGATTATTTGAGATTCGTTGTTGGTCCACTGGTCCACTGCCATTTTTTAGAAATGTGTAAAATAGTTGTTCATAAAATTGTAAGTTAACTTATATATCAAATGAAGCATCTGTATTTCAGTTTGACTAATAGGCACATTTATTTAAACTGACATTATAAATCAGGTTTTCAAACCTGGTGCTCTCCATATTAACACTAACAAATTGAACATTTGTCTGCTAAACCCTTATTGGAAAACTGGACCACCACCAGCAGCAGGACTGTGAACAAGACCATAAAAAGCTATTTGGCTGACCCCAAAAATGTGGATCTGAGATTTTAATTATAAGTTAGAGAGACATGCTACTTTTAAAGCTATTTTAATATAGGAAGTTGAAGAGCAGCCAGATTGGTTTTTAAAAAATCAGTAATCATGTTTTTAAAAATAATTTTCAAGATGTGTGCATGCGTGTTTTGAAGACTGAAGACTGAAGCATACATTGAAAATACAAAATTTGAATCAGAGAAAAATATGGTGTTTGTTTTACCCTATTGGCTGTTTCACAGTGATGTATTTATAGATTTTCTTTTAAAATGCTCTAAATGTACCAATTAGAACTGAACAGTGGCCAAGAAACCTGCCCCAAAGCCTGGTCACTGAATAGATTCACTTCGGATTTTATTTTTTAAAGCTGTAATAAACACATCAAGAGTATGTCAAGCCAGATTGGTTGCTTACAATCCCACTGGAGTCAATGGAATGTGGGCAATCTAACTATGCATAGATTTTCTGCCATTGCCAATTACAACAAATTAGAAGAAAATAATTGGTAAATGTATTTCGACAATGGCCTACTTGTAAACATAGACTTTCATTCAATGTTACAATTACACATTCATAACAGAGTTACGGATCTGTAACTGCTTCATACTCACTAACATTATGTAGTCTATCTGCAACAAAATGTAAATGCCACCCCAGCCCACCTTCAGCAGCTAGACTGAATGAAGGATGTCTTTCAGCTGCTGACTGAAATGCAACATTTCTATTCCCATCCTTTCTCCAAGAAAGTCTGTGAATGGAATCAGGACCTCTAGCATAAGTCATTGATGGAGCTTCACTCACTCATTGAGGGTACTAAAAACATCAAACTTCTTGAACCCTAATCAGAAGCTGAACATACCTCTTTCAACCAATATGGCACTGGCACTTAAGTTGGACAGGGATGCAGTTTGGGCCAGGAGATGTTACTTAGGTCCCATTTACATTGACTACTTTGGTCGTTGTGGATCAGGATCACCTTTGCACAGCCAAACACCACACAGGGCTGATCCATGAAACGCTGAGGAAGGCCGCCTTAATGCAGCCTTTCCCTCAACTTAGGCCCTGTGAGGTCAGTTGGATCAGGTCCCAAATGTCCCCACTGCCATCCAATCATCCTTGACCTCTAGTGGCCTGAGAACATGGGATGACAGTCACCTCTCAGAACCCCCATGCCATGGTGGTCTCCAGCCATCACATCAGACCTATCTGTTCCTCTTTGTTTACCTTCACATCAGCTAGGGCAATGATGCCCTCC
This sequence comes from Anolis carolinensis, assembly GCF_035594765.1. Lineage (NCBI taxonomy): Eukaryota > Metazoa > Chordata > Lepidosauria > Squamata > Anolidae > Anolis > Anolis carolinensis. Next base: position 149,135,089 of record NC_085843.1, read on the forward strand.
CCTCTCTCCCTGCCCCATTGCTTCTGGTGACATTGTGGTAAGCAATGGGAAATAGGTAGGTCCTGTGTCATGGCCAGAGATCAAATTAGGCAGACAAAACTAAATAGTCAATATAGAATATCAGTGATAGTCAATATCAATTCTGCAATATTTTGGATGTGGGCTTCTCAATAAAAGCTTCATCTTTCCTGCTAAGCCACTCCCACCAGAATAATTTCCCAGAAAGCTATCTGTTCATATTAGAGATAGGGTTTTCCCATTTGCATACAAGTCCCCTGCCATTATATATGGAGTCCCTACTGGATTAGAGAATAAAGTCTGAGGCAGGTACTCTGAACTTGCATCAATACCAAACATATTTAGAATATATGCAAATATATCTACCAGTATGTGTCTGATCTAATGTGACAAAGTGTAAAATAAATACTTTTAAAGTTGAAAATGGCTCTGGTCATCATTTATAGCAACAGTGAAAAATTGTAAAAAGAAAACTTGCCCACACCGGAAGGCTTAATTGGCTAGAGGTGGCAACTGGTTTGAATTGTTAAAATATAAACAAATCCCATCTGCCAAAAAGCAAAAAAAACGCATAAATAAATATTAAAAGTGCTGGTCCCTGATTAGGTTTGCTTTAATCCAATTCTTTTTGGCAAGCAGATTGTTTTAGAAAGGGACTACTCCATATGTTCAGTGGGTAAACATTTGAGAGAATTAACTATGAAAAATGCCAAGAGCAATTATTTTCATCCATTAAGGAAAAAAAATCTTTATAGTACTTGTGGTGTTATTATTATTCATGTGGGCATGGGCACATTTCAGGACACATTCCTTTGAGAGGTAGATTTTTGGATTTGTTTTCTATTCACCTGGCTGTCTTGTGGGGAAAAGGTTGCCTTGCACAATTTCACATTCACAAATGTTTCTAAGACAAATATTCCTTAGCCTACTTGGAATAGTTATGAGCTATTTCTTAAATATGTGAGTAGTCCTGGACAAGGTTCTGTAGAAGACAATTTTGTCAATGACCTCTATTTTCTTCATCCCATCTAAACAGGAATTTTGATGTATTCGATGTTCCCTTACATTCACATATGGAGTGACTGTAAAATATAAGCCATTTTTCAAAACTACATGTATATTGCATTCTGCACCACTGATGCCCAAAGAGCTGCAAAGCAAAAGGAAGAGCCAAGTGGTGATACCCAAACTTTGCTACCTACCAAATCCCACTCAAGGTTGTATGAATCAAATTGTATTACCAACCTATCACATCAACCTGGCTTGAAGTGTCAGATTAATCAACCCACCAACCATAACCACTTCGGGATTAAGGCTCACTGTAAATATAAAGGCAGCTTAGAAGGTCTGAGACTAAGCTTGGTATTTATCTGAGTAGTTAAATGTTGTCAGTTGATGGTCTATTTGAATGTGGTCAGAAACTGTCATATATTCTAGGAATGCTTTTGTGCAGATGGCAGTTTACTGTTTTAAAAATTCATCATGGTGTCATTTTTTAGCAATGGAAGGCATGTGGGAAGCTTTCCCCTTATCCCTCCAGCAATCAGAGGCAAATGCTGCAGTACAGCAACCTTTCTCTCATTGGTTACATAAGAGAACTGCAGATATCTACAAGCAGACACAAAGAACGTTGCTACCACCATTAACAAATATTACATGCACTACAAGGACTGGGAGAAAAAACTTTCCTACACAGCATGGCTATGATGAGTACAAAAAGATTCTTATTTCCACCAAAGGGGCTGTGAAACCTGCTGCAGTAGACAGAGCCAGCCCGAGGTATTTTTCAAGTGTAGGCGAACAGAATTTTGGCGCCCCCCCCAAACCAATCACTGAAAAATAAAAGCGTTGGATAAGCGAAAATGTTTGATAATAAGGAGAGATTAAGGAAAAGCCTATTAAACATCAAATTACATTAAAATTTTTACAAATTAAGCACTAAAACACCATGTTTTACAACAAATCAACAGAAAAAGCAGTTCAATACATTGCGAAGGCAGAGCGCAGGAGACAGAAGTTGCCTCAATGGCGCCCCCAACAAGATGGCGCCACAGGCAACTGCCTAGTTGGCCTGGTGGTTGAACTGCCTCTGGCAGTAGGATACACAAAGGAAAAGAGCAAAGAAAGAAGAGTTTTGCAGTCCAACACCTACATCCAACACTTTCCCAGCATAGACTGTACCTTGTTCTCAGTACTTTTCAGCTGTTTGGCAGCAAAAAGAGATCTCAGTTCCTCTTCTGCCTCTGAATGTTGAAGTTAGGATTTTATTGCACAAACCACCATTCCATTGCAGTCACGTTATTACTGATAGCAGAAACTTGTCAGTTTGAGCCCCTTTGATGTTACATCTCTCTTCACTAGCACAATTGTGCTAATAGTATACACCAATTTGTGGTCCTCTGATTACACTTCTGTGCTCTCTCAGAACCCACCTTTCTGCATAACCCCACATTCCTCCTTCTCCTCTGCCTTCTTCTTCTGTTTAGAATAACTGTGCAATTCCAGCATTTACAAGCAATGAAAGGAAAACATAAATATAAATTATTAAATATTAAATAAAAAGAAAACAGTCAGTTTGGGAACAGCAAGAGGTGAGGCAAAGGAGGACAAGATTGCAGTCTGATGTCATTTTACTGCCAGCATGCTGGCAGGTAATTCGAAAGAATGGGAACATTGCATAATTGGGAACTACTAACAAATCTTAGCCATTAATACTTAGCTATGGAAGAATTACAGGAATTATACTGACCATGAGGTGTACACAGTTTCATATAATAGAGACTGTCACCAAAGGTGATAATCTGACTGCAATGCTGGCCTACTTGCCTCCTGCAAAAAGGCCAACTGTGATTCCGGCTTAGCTGTTTTGTGCAATAAAGTCCATAGCCTGATCAAATCTCTCTCAAGTTTCCCTACAGGAGAAATAAATTGTTCCTTCAAAAATAACATGCACATTTTGTCATCAGCAGGAACAGGAACATCAAGTCTCGGTCTTGCCAAAACACAAACACCTTTACTGGAATATCTGCAGTAGCTAGCTACCTTTCTGTTAGACAAGGACAAAAAAGTTAAAAGCTCAAAAACCTCTGGATGTCCCTGATGAGGAACCTATTGTCTAAGAGTTTAATTCAAAAACAAAATTGCAATACTGTCTGGAGGATTATACATTCTGACACTTTAGTTTGCCAGCCTCTTCAGCAGAAAAGGCATCATGCCATAAAAACCCTGAAACACAATACAAGCACATGGCCTCATCCAAAGCACAGAAAACCAAGAGAGGGTTTTGTTCTCCCTTTGGCTCAATAAGCAATGCTTCGTTCTCAGCATTATTAAAAATTCTACCCATAGGAGATGTAGGTTGGTTGTATTCACTTCATTTGAATAGATTTTTTTGCCAGGAAGAAAGTAAAGACAAGCAGGACCAACTTCTCTTCCAAATTACATTCCCTGCAGCCTTGCAGAGAGTAGCATTTTCTCCATATTTCACTTCTCAAAATGAAAATCTGGATGCTGAAATGACACATTTAACAAAAAGTGCCTTTTATCATGAGGACACTAAAACCTTAGCCTGACTTGCTATTGGCCTTGTGAACAGATTCATTTTTCAAAACAGGCTCCAGATGGTTCAGCTGATTCGGCCAGCCATAATAGCATAGGCTCCACCGCCATTTTTTCCCCATCCACAACAGACCACGTGGCTGCTTAAAATGACTGTTTCAGTTTCTTTTGGCTACATGTGAAGTTTGAAGAGGCAACCACACAGACATGGGTTTCCCTAGGAGCCCTGCCTGTTGAGCCAATCAGAACAGAAGAAAGCCATGATGTGTCTTTTAGCCAAGCTGGGCTTCAATTTTTCTTTTGCATGCAGGATTCTCAAAGAGACAGATTGGTGATGTAAATTCTCAGTGCCACTCACAGCTCCTCATAGCTTGGCTTGCCTTTTGACTGAAATAGCAATAAATAAGTAGTTTCCTTTCTGCATAGTTAAGAAACTGCCACTGATGGTGACCTTTCACACAAGACAAGCTTCAAATGTGGGGTAGAGGTACCTTACAATTTCTAAATCCACCATAAAATGAGGAGGTAATTTATATATATTTTAAAGAATGGCTAATGCTCCTTCAGGTGGCGTGGCTCCCAATGAAATAAGTGTTTTAAAAGTATGCCTTCCTTAACTCAGCTTCATTGAAAGGCAAACAATCCCAGAAAGGGTGGGAATTACCTAGATCCATTTCAATCTGGTTTCAGGCCTGGCTATGGAAGAGACAGTTCTGATCGCCTTGGTTGATGACCTCTGCAGAGAGTTAGACAGAAAGAGTGTGTCCCTGTTAGTTTTCCTGGGCTTCTCAGTCGCTTTCAAAACCAAAAATCATGGTATCCTTCAGGATTGTTTCACTGGGATGAGACTGGGAGGCACTGTCTTACAGTGGTGCCAATCCATCCTGGAGGTCCATACTCAGAAGGTGGTGCTGGGGGACTCCTATTAAACCTCTGTCAATTGACCTGTGGGGTTCCTTATGGTTCAATTTTGTCCCGCATGCTGTTTAACATATACATGAAACCTGTCAGGACCCAGGCTACAGAGCACCAATAACCATGCGCAGAGGCCAGATTCTATCTAATATCTTTATTAAAGGAATATATAAAGTCAATAAAAACAAGTGAAGAATATAGTTCAGAAGTAGACCTTTCAGGAAAGGTCAAATATAGTCCAGGAAAACAATGTCCAATATGTGATATTAGAGTCCAAAGTTATAATCCAATAACCGAAACACACACTTTGCCAAGCAAAGTGTGGGGAAATGACAGGGTCCTTTAGTCCAATGGAGCTTGACAACAAGGCTGGAAGCAAACTAGATTCTTGGCAAACAAGACTTGATACATGGCAACAAGAGGCAAGAAGCAAGAACGAGGTCCGTGGCGAGATCCGGGGACAAGGCAGGCTTGGAACTAGAACAAGGTCCGTGGCAAGGTCCTGGAAACAAGGAACTGGAGTAGCGTAGTCCACACACGATCTCACTCCTGAAGCTGACGAATTGACTCCGCAAGGATTTCCTTGCGGGTAAACACCTATATAGGATCTCGTTTTCCCGCCAAGGAACACTTTCCCTGGGGAACAAGAAGTGAAACCCATACTGTGTCCAGATGCATGACTCCTTAAGATTTCCCAAGGGAAACAGGCTTAATCAGCTAATTGTCTGGCAGCGATTCTGGCGCTTCGGCGCTTCGCCTCCCTAGCGCCTCTATCTCGATTATAATTATCCCGGCGAGAGAAAGGGGGAGATTTCTGCTCAAGGCTTGTTTGGCTGACTTCTTGTGGGCAAACATCTTGCAGGTGCAGGGGCTCCAATTCTGGCTGAAACGGTGGGAAACCCAAGTTTTCCTCTTCATCTGCCACAATAACACTAGGAAGGGGACTACATGGCCCATGAGACATCACAAAACCTCTGAGAGAGGTCATCCAGAGTTTTGGAGTATGGTGCAACCTATATGCAGATGACACCAACTCTACTACTTCTTTCCACCTAAAGCCAAGGAAACTGTCCTGACCCTAAACCAGTGCTGTCATCAATAATAGACTGAATGAGGGCAAGCAAATTGAAATTTAATCTAGACAAGACAAAAGTACTCCTGGTTAGTCAGAATGCAGGTCAAGGAATAGGGATCTAGCCTGTGCTGGATGGGGTTACACTACCCCTGAAGACATAGGTCCACAGTTTGGGGGTCATCCTAGACTCAGTGCTGAACCTGGAGGCCCAGGTATTTGTGGTGGCCAGGAGGGCTTTTGCACAATTAACACGTGTGCGTCAACTGCACTCATTCCTTGAGAAGCCAGATCTCGCCACAATGGTACATGTCTTAGTTACATTCTGTCTGGATTCCTGTAATGTGCCTATGTGGGACTGCCTCTGAAGAGTGCTTGGAAACTTGGGCTAGTCCAAAGAGCTGCAGCCAGGTGGCTAACTGGGGCTGGCTACAGGGAACGGACAACCCCCTGCTGCAGCACTGGCTGCCAGTCTGTTTCTGGACACAATTCAAAGTGCTGGCTATGACCTTTACAACCCTAGATGGTTCAGATCCAGACTATTTGGCCAGCCTCATCCACTTGTACAAACCTGCCTGGACTCTGAGATGTTCAGGAGAGGCACTTCTCTTGGTCCCACCTCCATCTCAAGCTTGGTTGATGGGAATGAGAGAACAGACCTTCTTGGTGGCTGCCCCTCAAGTCTGGAATTACCTGCTCAGGGAAGTCAGAATGGCCCCCTCCCTGCTGTCCTTCCGGTGGCAGGCTAAAACCTTTTTATTCAGACAGGCTTTTATTCAGACAGGTGTTCATATATAGTCAGGGGGTGCTGTGGTTTTTAACTTTGAATATGTCTTTGATGGATTTTAACTGTGAATTTAGTACTGTTTATGTTTATTATTACTAATGCTTTTATGTCAAGCTGCTTTGAGTCACCTTTGGGGAGATAAAGTGGGATATAAATAAATATGATGATGGTGATGATGATGATGATGATGACGACGACGACATCTTGGGAGATATTTGTAGGATGAGATTACCAATGTGCCATTTTCATTCTCTAGAACATTGTGTTATTCTCAGGAGCCTCTGGTTATTTCCATGGGTGCTAAGGGAAGCAACTGATCAGCAGCTGTGGATTAGGGAGAGGGGAACGTTGTCTTCCAAATGGCTGATGTAAAACAAAACATTTTCCCTATGATTTGGTCCAGGGTATAAAGCCCCCTGAGCCAGGCTCCTCCTGAGATTTAGGTGTGATCTGCCTCCCCATTCATCCTCCACCCCTTTGTTATTAGAGGCAATATCCTTATTTTCATTGTCACAAATTAGGGAAGTTGTGATATGGAACAAGATCCCATTTTAGGTGAAAAAAGTCTCAAGGGAGTAAGAACCTATTAAGGACCTCATCATATTGATGAGGTCCCCCCATGCGAATTCGCCAGCCTCCATAGCTAATCGGCAGAGCAGTGTGACAATCCCGGTGCCCTGCACCAGGCCAACAGTACGCTTCCCCGTCACATATGGGGAAATGTTGCCACATGACTTGTCCACGTAGTAGCGTCATTGTTCCAAATCAAATACAGGGATACTCCCATGTTGGCATCACAGTGTTTTGCCATGCTGCCACCCCAGTTGAGCAATTTTTGTGGGCATGTGTGTTCCCTTTCACATCAGATCACTTTTTGTTTTGCCACTAGCACTGCAAACAGAGAACCAGAAGTCCTTTTATAAATTGTGATTTCTGAATAGTTTAAACATATATGTAAACACACCAAATTTTCAGGAGAACAAACAAAACAACAACCAAAACAGTGAAGTGAAAACAAACTTTTCTCCATCACTGAGTCCTCAAAGAAACTTTTGAAAGGAAGGGAAATGGACCGCTACCTACCCTCCGAAGCATTTCACCCCAAAGCTAGTTGAGGAAAAATATATCTCACATTATGTTAGTTCACAAATGTTCATTCAGCAAAGCAGTAGGTAGTAGACTCAGCTATAAAAACCAGACTAGCTGGAAGAGAAAAACTATTAGCATACTGTGCCATTCTTTAAAGTGGAGAAACCTGGAGATTTATGAATGTCATGAAGTAGAGAAAGCTATTCATGACTTAGCAAAGCCAGTACAATTGTGATCTTCCAAAATAACTTTGGCACCACTGTTTTCCATAACAGTTAACCTATGCCAATAGAAAAACACAGTAATTATCACTTAGTAGGTGGCTTATACATTTGCTGCTCCCCACCACCCTTTGTTAGTTAATATCTGTTACTGCTCGTCTCACTTTTCAAAATCTAAAATAAAAATATGCTTGTCCCTTAACACAGTTTAAATATACTTTATGAGCATTGTCATTTACATAGTAAGATGACTGACTATGAATTGCTTTTGAAGCTAAGAATTAAAATGCCCAACTTAATACATTGAAAGAGATATATATTTCTACAAGTGCTTGGGAAAGTGTGGGGGGTTTTTTGAGAGAGAGAGAGAGAGAGAGAGAGAGAGAGAGAGAGAGAGAGAGAGAGAGAGAGAGAGCATGTTCGTAGCTCATGCTATACTGGCTGGAGGGATTCTAGGAGCTGTGTTCCAAAATTTAACTTTCACAAACATTTCTTTCTTGAACTACACAAGCTAAGCACACAAACTCTCTGAAGGAAAAGAAAAGGACTCTCTGAAAATGCAATGTATGTTTTTGTGTACCACAAACAGTAATTTTGGGGCACACAGGCATGTGTTTAGCTTTCATCTAGAAAACGCATCAGCATTATATCTCTTCAATATAATGCATTAGTAATATATTGAAAAGCGAGCATTCACAGATGTGGCCTCTCCAGAACATTTATCTGACAGTAATCACATTTACTAAAAACCTTCTGAAATCCAAGGAATCCCAGGATCCCACAGAATATGTTTGTTTATTTTGTTTAGGTGATCCCGCGTAATTCGAGGATGATGGCCCTCCAGGTGTAGTGAATGTGTAGTGTCTTGGCGGTGGCTGAGGAGACCTATTCTTGATCTGCATGTTCTTCCGCAGTGAAGACATTGGTTTTCAGACAGAAAGCGGTCCTGGTCAGGGTTGGCTTGATACGCCTTCCTCTTGGCACGTTTCTTCCTTAAGACCTTCATTTGTACCTCTTCAAATTCCACAGCACTGCTGGTCACAGCTGAACTCCAGTTAGAGGGCTCACAGGCCAGGGCTTACCCGTTCTTGGTGTCTATGCCACAATTTTTAAGGTTGGCTTTGAGCCCATCTTTAAATCTCTTTTCCTGTGCACCAACATTACATTTCCCATTCTTTAGTTGGGAATATAGTAACTGCTTTGGGAGATGGTGATCTGGCATTCAGACAACGTGGCCAGTCCAGCAAAGTTGATGGCGTAGGAGCATCCCTTCAATGCTGGTGGCCTTTGCTTCTTCCAGCACTCTGACATTTGTTTGCCTGTCTTCACAGAATATAGTTTGATCGTTATTAGTCCACCATGTATTCTGTTTCTAAAGGATATATACAAGACAGAGATGGGCAACATGAGCCCCACCTCATCAGTCAAATATGTGCTCCACCATGCTATCAATACGCTGCTGAAGTTTGATGTTGCCATTACGCACATTTCTTTTTCCACTGATTTTTTTGCTTACAGCAGGGAAGGAGATTATCTGTAGTTGCCCCTGCATTTCAAGAGCAAATATGGTAGATTGAAAAACTTCAGGGGCAGTCATGAGCTTTGGACCCAAAGATTAATCTTCTGAACTGAGATTCAATTCACTAGCAACTCTGTGGTGGATGTTTTTGATATAGTAGCCAAAGTTAAACTCAAAAACTATTTCAATGAGACATTTAAAAACATGATTAGATCTTCTCCACTGAAATGCGGCTTTTCATTCAGTTAACTATTTTATTATTATTTCATTCAAAACGAAACTAATGTCATCAAAAACAAATACATTAAAATCATATGAAAAGTCATCTAAGAATAAATGTACTATAAAAAACCTATATACTAATTCAAAATACCAAATTATGAGGACATGCCATTAAAAGATGTTTGAGCCAGTAGAAGCAAAAGAAGACCAAATGTGCATCAATGAACAATCATAGGCGCAAACATGGGTTAGTAATCAGAAAATGTAATCAATAAAAAACAATAATACTAATTCATGTTTTAGTATGAAAATAGTTCAATATCAAAAAAGGAACATCCACAGAAATGGTGAAGAGGGAAAAAAAACATGACAGTTCATCTAAGGGTCATGAATAAACTTAAAAAAAGAATTAGATAATTTTGCAACAAGGCAAGCTTTGAGAAGTTAAAAATATATGCTAATTGCAAATGTAGCAGCAACAACAAAAAGCACATGTGTCTTCTCTGAGTCAGTTGCTTTCTCTAAGCCACATTCATGGTATTCTGCCTCAGTATCATAGTGTTTAGAGCAGATGTGTTGATTCTGGCTGAATTCACAGCATGTTATTTTCATCTTTGAAAAGTAGTTCATGTTTTGAATGTCCTCAAATATCCCACCAAATCCTTTACTGCGCCTGTGAAAACACTATAAAGAAACTGCCATCAAGATTCTGGCACAGAGATTCTGAAAGGCATTGAGATCACTGCACAAAAATGGTGAAGCTATTTTGAGCAAGCTCCATTAATACATCTACAGCTGTATTAATATATCTATAGCTGTATTCATGACATTTGAGGTAATTCACTAGGGTCCTAGTTCAGTCACCACTTGGATATCAAGATCCAACAATTACCTCAACTCTGTTGTATTCAGTTTCAGGAAGGGAAAGGGCAGAAAAAAATAGCCTGAGTTAAAATTGTTTTCAGCAGATGGGCACTTTGGTGTGGAGTTCAAACAGAAAATAGAATGAGATAATCACCCCTTCCTTTGAAAAGTCCCTAGTAAAAGAATGAGGTCTATGCCTAAGTCCTGCCACAATGAGATCACATCTCTATCCCAAAGAGAGCTTTATAAATACCCTTTCTCACTACTATGTCTGTGCAATAAGGCAGTGATAAAGTAATTTCATTTAGCCTGCTTTGAGCTACAGTATCTCCAGTAGAGTTACTACCATCATGAACTGCCTTAGACAAAAATATTGAAATCGGCACATGGAATTTTCTACAAAAGTTCATTCTATATTCCATGTTATTTTAAATTAAACAATTGAGAGCAATCAGCCAGAGATTTTGTGCAAGGTTTCATCAATATGCAGATGCCATTCAATTCTGGCCCAATTAAAGCAGGTGGCAGGTTCTGAAATGTGTGGATGAAGGTTGCTGAAGCTGAATCCCAGTATGACAGGTAAAGGTAAAGGTTTCCCCCTGATGTTAAGTCCTGAGAAGTCGTGACCGACTCTGGGGGTTGGTGCTCATCTCCATTTCTAAGCCGAAGAGCCGGCATTGTCCGTAGACATCTCCAAAGTCATGTGGCCTGAATGACTGCATGGAGCGCCATTACCTTCCCGACGGAGTGGTACCTATTCATCTACTCACATTTGCATGTTTTTGAACTACTAGGTTGGCAGGAGCTGGGGCTAACAGCAGGCGCTTATTCCGCTCCCGGGATTTGAACCTGGGACCTTTTGGTCCACAAGTTCAGCAGCTTAGCGCTTTAACATACTGTGCCATCAGGGGTATGACAGAGGTACTCTCAATACATGATTCTCATGTCTGGCTACTAATCAGATGATCTGTTCCATTTGAGATAGCACTCCCAAGAAAGAAAAGATATACAGCTTAGAGATGTTCCTGGATTACACTTGACTGCTGAAGGCCCAGATGATGGCTACAGTAGCAGGATTCACATGCCATGAGATTTCATGGCTGTCATAATCCACTCTGAGGAATAGAACAGAGAGTATTCAGACCTGGAGGGGTGATTCCAGATTATGGTACCTTCTCAGGACTTGATATACATTTTCATGTTTTTATTCGGATACGTGTATCCCTGACTCTTGAACTGGCTTTAAGTTCAAAATTCTGGCATCTCCTTTCTTTGGCAACACATGAATAACTGTAGAGTGTTTGATACACCATTACTGGATCTTGTCTCATTTTTGGATAAGATTTAAGATTAGGTTTATGGTCTGACCTGGCTCATGTGTGATAGTCTCACCGTATGAAAGCCTAACTCTTCAAGCCTTTGCTGCTCCTACAAAGAGGACAGCAGAAAGGCTCACGTGCCAGCTTGCCTTCCCTAGCTGTTTATGTTATGATAACATATTGTATATATTATTCCAAAAAGTGCAATAATGTATTCAAATGAGTTCAAACAAGTGAGGCTTTTCATTAAGGCAATCCTGAAGCTGTAAATAGTACAGAATGCTATGGCCCAATTGTTGGAACAAACAGCTGGGAGGAATCACATTACACCTGTCCTGAGAGCACCTCATTGAATCCTAGCAAGCTAATGAGTGCAAAATAAGGTCTTGCTATTAGCATGCAATGCCTTTAGTGATTTGAGATTCAAGTACCTGAGGTAGCAACCCCCCATTTCACTGTTATTAGCCAACAAGAGATGTTTCATGTGTAAGAGATGTTCTGCTCAATACTCACAACCCCCCTATCCATAATTATTGAATAGAGGTATTAGATTTGGTGTTCAGTGGTTGTCACACATTTATGACATACCTTTCCAGGAGAGGTGTAATTACTCACAAATGTGATTTTTAAAAGAAAATCTAAATGGAGAATCTTTTCATTTATACAAGTATCTGCACTTCTCTGATAGCATTACTCTTGTCATGTTTTAACCGTTTTACATAATTTATTGAATTTTTATTGATGCTTTTGTCATTAATAAGTGCAAACCTCTCTATCGTCCTTTGGAAGAGAAATATGTTATGAGAACTGAAAATAACTGAAGCCTAATGAAATGCCTGTCATCAATCTGGTTTGCTAGGTGAGATCTTCTCAATTCTTTAACAAAATTTGCCTAAAGCTCATTTCCAAGGTGAATATGAAGGGGAAAGAAAGAACAAGACTGTTAATAAGACATGTTGTTACCCCCACACTCCACCTCCCACCCCCATACATGTCACCAGTAGTCCTTTGCTTCCGGTCAATACTTTTCAATTTACTGTTCTCATTCAGTCCCTTTGCATTTGTTCCTTAGGGGCCACAGTGGTGCAATGGGTTAAACTCTTGTGCTGCTGAACTGCTGATCTGAAGGTTGACAGTTCAAATTCACAGAGGTGAATGGGGTGAACTCCCACTATTAGCGCTAGCTCCTGCCAGCCTAGCAGTTCGTAAACATGCTAATGTATGTAGATCAATAGGTACCTCTTTGGCAGGAAAAGACAGAAGATGCTCCAAACAGTCATGACCAGAAGGTGTCTCCAGACACAGGCTCCTCAGCTTGGAAATGTAGAGAGAGCATCTCCCTCAGAGCTAGAGATGAGTACTGCCACCAGACCTGGAAATGAATGAAGAAGCCTTTGCCTTTGTCTGTGTATTTGTTTCTCATTGTATGTCATTGTAATTGAGGCATTGAATGTTTGCCTGTGTCTGTTTATATACTGTATTACATTCTGATTCCCCTTGGGGAGAAGGATGGAATATAAATAAAGTGTTATTAGTGGTTGCACTTCACATTTACTGGAAGTGAGCCCTATTTAACTCAGTGGGACTTAATTTACGGTTTTATCCACCTTAACTTTTCCCCATTTTTAGCGTCTTTGTATGTTCGCAAAACAGAGTCCCACAGAGGCCATCCTACGATGCTCAGCCACTTCTGGTGGCTGCCCATGGGAATCCATCTTGCCAGTGTGCAAAGATGGTAAGAAAACTCAATTTTCAAGAGTTGGGTGGTCCCCAGCTCTTCACTGAAGAAAGTGGCAGGACGAAGAAAGCGGGAGGAAGACGGGGAAACGTTGTGGGATGGCTGACCGTCCCAGAAGATGGAGCTTGCTGGGGTAAGACGGGTCACCACTCTTCAAGATACTTTCCTTCACTTTCCTCTATCCCCCCCCCCCCACACACACACACCCTTCCCACCCACCCATGAGATAACATTCTTAGACATGCATAGGATTGCATTTTAAGAAAACTGTTTACATTTGTATTGCTATTACTATTATGTGACTTCACTCTCTCTGTGCTATACCTGAGGGACACCAGAAAGAATTGCGTCCTCAACTGACTCTAACTTTGTATCATCTTCCTTATGATAATTAATGGCACACAGTTGGTGGAGGATGCAGACTGGCCTGTGAATAACTACCAAGACCATCTTAATGAAGACATGAAAAATTGCCTTGTATCCTATTTGTTTATTTATTTGTTATCTTGAATTATACCCTGCCTTCCTCCCTGTGGAGACTCAAGGCAGCTAACACTCCACACTAGGCAAGTTCAAAAGGTGCAATACAAAAGTTAAAAAGAAATTAAATAGTAGTAGTGTGGAAAAGGAGCCCCGGTGGCAAAGTGCGTTAAGGCACTGAGCTGCTGAACTTGCAGACCGAAAGGTCCCAGGTTCAAACACCGGGAGCGGCGTGAGCGCCCGCTGTTAGCTCCAGCTCCTGCCAACCTAGCAGTTTGAAAACATGCCAATGTGAGTAGATCAATAGGTACCGCTCTGGCGGGAAGGTAACAGCATTCCATGCAGTCATGCTGGCAACGTTACCTTGGAAGTGTCTACGGACAATGCCGGCTCTTCGGCTTAGAAATGGAGATGAGCACCAACCCCAGAGTCAGACATGACTGGACTTAATGTCAGGGGAAACCTTTACCTTTTAGTGTGGAAAAACCAAAATTAAAAAACAGTAGATATACTAAAATGGCATTTAAAACCCATTTTATTCTATTCATTATAGTGACTAATGTTAACAATAAAGAGTCCACATCCTCATTTCTGAGTAGCAAAGCCACCTTTTCAGATTAAGAGCATTTTAAAGCTGAGATAGTCTTAAGCAAAGTGACACTGGCCACTTTAAGATAACATGCACAATGATCACGTGTAAATAGAAAGGTAGGTAGAGGCTCTGGCTGGAATCCTCCTGATGCACAACATCAGCAGATGTACTTTCTCCATGCAATGGTAATAAGGGATGATAGACAAAAATAGCAAATTCTAAGCAACCTGTTTCTCCAGTGTCATACTTCCTTCACAGCCTTTTCATCTCAGCTGCCATTAGTGTCAGGACCTCATCACATGAGGAATTTTTAGCATCCTATGACACTGCCACCCCAGTTCAGTGATGGAGTCCCATGTCGCCCAACACACAACATAGCCTCACATCTGGTGGGGCTCCATTGCTCAACTGGGGTGGCACTGTCCTAGGATGCAACATGGGACCAACATGGGAGTCTCCCCATGTTCCACTTGGAACAACAGAGCTACCACAGGGAAAAACCATGCAGCAACACTTCATCGTGTATGATGAAGAAGCACCACTGCTGGCCAGGAGGGGCATGGGGTGTTGGTATTGCCCCGCTGTCCTGCCAATTATCCATGGAGACTGACAAATCGACAGGATTTCAGCCATAGTTAATAGTAGGCAGAAATTGAGTAGACTGGTTTACAGACAACAGCAGACAGAGTAGGACCTAAGTCATCCTAGTTTTGTCCCCTGCCCCCCACCACACACACACACACATTACAATAACATTTAAACATTACATTACATGCATCAAATTGAACTTGAGAATAGCCTTGTCTTGCTTCTGACAGGATTATTCCTCCTTGATTCCCAAACATGGAACCTAGGAATTATCTGACTTTACCTGGAAATATGGCAATCCCCAGGCAGGCACTAAAATGGCATGACAATCTCTTGTTCCATTCATGTAACTCAATTCATTCCATTTATGTAACTCAAAGACTTCTCAGAACTACAAGTGTCTGGATTGAATGATAACAGAAGAAATGCAAGCCTGCTTAATTCTGTGTATTTTTTACTTTCTCAGAATTACAAGTGTCTGGATTTAATGATAACAGAAGAAATGCAAGCCTGCTTAATTCTGTGTATTTTGTTACTTTTTCCCAGATGCCAAATCTAATTTTGCCCAGAAAAAATAATGTTAGATTTTTATGCACCAGAAGATTGAAAAACAAAGGGTTCATTTTAGGCTTACTTCCTAATATGTTGCCCCATCACACATAAAATAGGCCAGATTGATGAAGCATATTGCCAAGTAGCATTTTTTAAAAAACTCAGAAACAAGCCAGATTTCAAACCAAAAAAATAAGCAAACTAGAGGATCAAAACGTAAATAAACGAACACTGTAAAATAATGAAATAGAACAATACAGCACTATCTCATCTCCTTTCTGTTCTTGTGGCCTTCTCTAGACAGCATGCCAAGTAGAATGGCCAGTTACACGTTGCCAGAAAAGAGGGCAAGCAGAATCAATTTATGTGCTAATTTAGGTTCTGATGATTTACAACAGAATTGCATGCAGGGACATATTGTATGTCATTTCCATTCAGCCTGGGTTTCACTTGTGTTTCCTGCTGAGAAGAAAGTTCAATTTTATTGGGAGAAGAAAGAAACCAAACAACCTCTCCCTGAAGCAGATCTTATAGAGCAATCCCAAGCATGCTGAGCTCAGTGGGACTTATTCGCAGGAAAGTGTACATAAGATTACAACCTACTTTTCTCATGGAAGAGCTTTTAGCACTTGTTAAGTTCTATAAGTTCTTGGCTGTGTCTACATTCCCACCACCCCACAAATCTAGCACTGGTAGCCTTTACAATGAATTACAGAGTATCCTTGGGCATTGTAGCCAACTTATTAACTGGATTAGGTTTGTTTCAGCTTGATCGTTGGTCCTCATATGCACAGCCACCATCATCACACTTTCCTTGCAGTGATCAATGCAGGAAAGAAGATATGTTGTCCCCATGTTGCTGTCAACACTCTGATCTTTGCTTGCAAATGCCTAACCATTACTGTTGCATCTGTTGAGGTCAGAATGGGGCACCTGCAAGAGGGAGTAGCTATTCTATCATATCTTGCTGATTTTGTGGATGTCCCATTATGATCTCAGCAGATTGTGATTATGATATCCAGGCATCCACAGAGAGCTCTGTGGTGAGCAAGGAGTAGCAGCAGTGATGTGAATTACAAGAGAATGTGGTCTTACCTCCCTGGACCATTAAGACACCAGGTGTGATGTCACAGAGATTCAATCCAGTGCATGCAGCATCCATCATAGTCGATCTGGGGCTAGTCTGGAGCATATGCTCTGGGGTAGGCCTAGATTAAGCAGGATACAAAAGTGGGGTATAAAAATAAAGTTATTATTATTATATAATAATTACACAAAAGGTGCACTAAGAACTTCCTTTTTTTACACAATAAAATACTGGCTTCCAAAGAAAAAGTGGGAAGTGTTTAAAAATAAGCAAAATCTTCAAATGTCTTCTTGTAACACATGCACTACTTTTCTTATGTGGCTTCTAAAAAGCACCCTCAGCTGCTAATGCAGTTTTTAGTCTTTCTGCTCCAAAACTCTTAGCCACTACTACTCTGAATCCCCTTGAAAGTGGAACGTACACTCACATAAGGATATAATCTACCATAAACCATTGCATGCCATTGATATGAAGTTATCTATTGCTTCCTTCCCTCCTCTCCTAAATGTTCTCTATTTATGAATTTATTTATCAGTCCTATATATCAGCAGTCCTTTGTACCATTTAGAGAGAGTTTGGCCAATTATTTTCCTCATGTTTACAGGGATGTGCAGTATGAGACCATCATGTTCCATTTGAAACAATGCTGCTTAATTTCACTGTGCTATTGAAGTAAAATTTAGACTGTGGACCACTTTATTAAGATCTGCAGAAAGGATGCAATGTGCAGCACAGATGCTAGAAATGTACAAGCTTGTTGTGTGCAAGGATTGTTATACAGTAAAAACCCATTTTCTAACATTGTTTAATTCTCCCACATCCTTCTGTGATTGGTCGAGGGTGGGGTCTGGCCAGCTACACTTCCGCTCCTGATTGGTCAGGGGGAGGGGCTAGACCAGTTTGCCTTCTGATTGGTGGATACACCAATGGCATGGTTGGGAATCTCCTCCTTACCAGGAGGGGAAGCCAAGGCTATCCAATCAGCTGCTCAAGATATCTCCCTGGGCTGAGGGAGTTCCCTGGAAAGGCCAGCCCATATTTGGAGAGCTTAAGTTCTTGATCCCAGGACAATGGTCAGATGGGTGTGACAATGCTGGGATTGTGGAAATGAAGAGTCCAGGATGCAGGGGACAAAGGTAGTGATCTCTAGGTCTGGTCCCAAGCATGGCAGAATAAAGGAAGAGTCTCAAAAATGTCTATTGGCGAATCTGAGTGATCAGAGTTTCTTTGTTTTGAACTTTGCCCGGCTGATGGTCGGTTCACATCTGGGGCAGTCCCATGTGGATCGGGAAGCTTGCTGTTTAATTCTGTCTGCACACAATGACCAGATGGTTCTTGCACAGGCTGTACCCTCTGCCTGAGACACAGTTGGACATTCCTAGAAAAATCTGCATCTGGCTTGGGTCAGACAGAGGTGAAATCATCAATTCAGCTTGTCCTTTTCATAATATTTTATATTATATAAAATACATTTCATAAAAGAGGAAGGGAAGGGAGATGAGGTATATGATGCAATTAAAGCAAATCATGTTAGTTATATTCTATTGAAGGGGTTAAAAATAGTTTCCTTGTTTTGGCTGGTGCCTAACTCATGTGCATGTGTGCAGATATGGATCAGCAGATTATGGTTGATGGATCCCTGATGGTCATTTTTATCTCAGGATGAATCCGGATCTGAAAAAGTCTCAGAAATTCCTTTGCGTGATCCTAACATTATCTTTGGCAAGAATCATAACTGATTAATATACTTTGACATATAGGTATGGCTATATAGGAAAGGAT
Organism: Anolis carolinensis; assembly: GCF_035594765.1. Classification (NCBI taxonomy): domain Eukaryota; kingdom Metazoa; phylum Chordata; class Lepidosauria; order Squamata; family Anolidae; genus Anolis; species Anolis carolinensis. Next base: position 149,153,492 of record NC_085843.1, read on the forward strand.
GGGGTAGGGATTAAAAGCATATCCCAAGCCAGAGGTTGCAAGGAGGGATACGAAGAAGACACAGTGAAGGATAGAAAAAGATACATTCTGACAAAGGAAAGATTAGGGTTTTGATGTACAAAACATTGGTTCGTATGTGCACTGGTTTGAATCAGCACATATGTAAGGACATTTAATTTTTTTAAGAATCTGAACTTTTTAAAAGAAGGAATAAGTTTTCGAGGGGGATTGGCGAGTGCTGGTCCATCACGAGGGGGGCGGGGTGGGTCCACAGGGACCTCACAGAAAGAGAAAAGGAAATAATTTCATCTCCTTAGGGTTAGGTCAATTGTTCTCAACCTGTGGGCCCCCGGATGTTTTGGCCTTCAACTCCCAGAAATCCTAACAGCTGGTAAACTGGCTGGGATTTCTGGGAGTTGTAGACCAAAACACCCGGTGACCCACAGGTTGAGAACTACTGGGTTAGATGTCCTTGGGAGGGGGGGGGTGCCGTGTTCAACAACATTGTTACTCACAAGAGTAAGAATTCATTTACAGATGGTTTGTGTGCTTATTCCTCTTGAATGTCCACCACGTCAACCTATAATTACATTATATTTGAGGATGTTAAGAACCAACCCATAATTAAAAAATGAAACTGCTGCCACAAAGGTAAGCTAATTTATAAAACCTTTCAAAAAGGAATTACCTGGGTTTCCCATTGTGAGGAGACAGAAGTATGGAATGATAAATTGCACCTTAGCTCCCTAGTTCCCACAATAGCATTTAAACAATGAAACTGTGGCTAGCATTATTTTGGGAATTTATGACTTCATAAACCAATTTACAATTGTCCAATTTAAAACAATGGTGTTATGCAATGGCAGGATTCCCAAGAGGGAACACTGTCATGGTTGTGCAATTGGAAACATTTTTGTGGATGCTGGAAATCATAGATGTGGACAGGATGCTCACAGGCAGAGACAAGATACTATCCCTGGACCCAATGATGAGACATGTGTGATAAACTTATGATGCCTTTGGAAGGTAACTGTTTGATGAAATGCAAATCCACTTTGCACTTGGAATTTAGAAAATCATTGCAAGATTTTTGAGTGACATGTATATTTAGAATTATGCATAGTTGGACATTATCCATGATGAAAGTTTCACAATTAAATCTCAAAATCAATTATACAAGTCTGTCTTCAGAAAATATTGACCTGCTAAATATTTAGTATAGTATTTTCTTTTAACATCTACACACTTTGAATTCTTCAGTTTTAGCATGGGACAAAAGAGACTTGCTGTTCTGAATAAAATATAAGTGTAAGATCCAAAGGAAAGAGGACTAATTGGCAACCCACAGATTTCCAGTGTTCCTTTAGGATTACTGACTTTCATAATGTACACCCGCTATCCTAGTCTGAAGATATTAGATACTAATGAAATGCTTCAAAAGACTCTCTTGTAGGTAGCTTACATGAACGAATCACATTGCAACTGTTCAAGAATCTTATGAAGTGCAATTATTTAAAGCAATTATATCACATTAACTTGCATATTTCACAACAGAAGTTAGAATGAGGAAAGCCTACTGTTGCAAAGCTGTGCTGAAAAATTGTTGTTTTCCCCCTAATTTCATTTTATCCTCAATAGTAAAAATGCACAAATTAATAATTTTTTCACCTTAACAAACACCAAATCATTGTAGAATTGAAAGTTACCCACCCACTATAAAACTGGAACATTACTTTTTATATAAAGCTAGCATATATTATATACCCAGTGCTGCCCAGGTGTTGGAGGGGCCATTGCCCTCCTGCTTTCTTCCTTCTCCAGCTCTGAGAAGGCCTACCTCCCAATGTCTCCAAGACAACACTCTAGCAACTCTATTTGAGCAGGTTCTCTCTGAGGTCCATTTTTTTCCTTCCTCTGTCTGTTTCCCTCATCCATCTTTTCTTTCTCCCTTTTCTTCCTTTCCTTTCTTCTTCCATTGCTTTCACTCATACACCTCCCCCCTTCTTTCTCTTTCCTTCCTTCCTTCCTTCCTTCCTTCCTTCCTTCCTTCCTTCCTTCCTTCCTTCCTTCCTTCCTTCCTTCCTTTCTTCTTTTGTTCCATCTTTCCTTTCTCTTCCTCCCTTTTCTTCCCTTCTCTTCCCTTCTACCTTTCTCTCTTTTCTCTTCTTTTCTTTATTCCTTCCCTCCTTTTTCTTTCTTGTGCCCTCCCTCCCTCCTTCTCTTCCTTCCTTCCCTTCTTGCTTTTCTTTCCCCGTTCTCCTAATACACATGTCACCCACCAGCAACAACCAAACTGCTTTACTCTCTTTTCCAGTGACAACAGAGAGAGACATTTCATTGAGCAACAGCCAATCCACTTTGATCCTTTTCTTTCCCTCTGCTATGGGCTTAAATGTGTTGGCCCTTTTAGTTTGAACTGCTCAATTATTTTAAGTTGGGTAATGACGGGTATTGTGTGCCATGTCTGGTCCAGATCTGTCAAGTCATGTAGAAGCCTTTGCGGTACAAATGATCAAACAAGTGAATATATAGATATAGATATAGATGCCTGTGTCATTACAAAACAAGGGGCCACTGGCATTTCATTTCTAAAGTGTTTCTAAGTATAGTTAGCAAAAATTTCGTTACTATAACAAGAGTGACAAAATTTCATTACTTTTTTAAAAATTAATTGAGTAGGGTGATTAATTGAGCTCTGGTGTTCTGTTCAGAGGGCATGCTTCCAAACAAAAACTTTGCTAGATCTTACTTTAGGGGAGGTCTTATATTTAGCAAAACATCTACTAGGTCTTATTTTCTGGGGATGTCTTATTTTTATGGGAAACAGGGTAATTAATATTATTATATCATATAATTATTGGTATTGTATTGTATTACATTATAATATTAGTATCAATATTATATGTATACACAATATATTCAATTATTACCATAGCACAGTATTCGTAAATAAAAGAACAATACAATATTTAAAAATAAAAAACAATTTTAACCAACATAAACCTATCACGATTTCAATGGGAAGTCTGGGCCTGCTTCTGGCCAATGAGATAGTCAAGTTAAGTAGGATTGTTGGTATTGTGTGCCTTCAAGTCATTTCAGACTTTGGGCAAGCCTAAGTCTAAAACTGAGAGCGGGGGCCAGGTAAATGACCTTGAAGGGCCGCATCCGGCCCCCGGGCCTTAGTTTGGGGACCCCTGCCCTAGAATGTCTATATGACACACAATTAACCAAATAACTTCAACTTACCACAGATTTACACTGTTATTTACTTACTTTAGTCCTCTTTGCAGATTCAATATTATTATTATTATTATTATTATTATTATTATTATTATTATTATTAGATTCACTCTAAATGGCTGGCTGCTGCAGCTCTTATTGCGGCTTTCTGATGCTGAGCACTACATTCCTGGAAATCTAGTTTAGGGCAGGGCCATTCAAATTATCTGCCACAAGGGGCCTCACCTTCACAAACATCATTTTCCTGAATGCGGTATTCTCAGCATTCCACCCATTAACTTTAATCCCGCCCCCAATGCCTTCTTTATGGTGACCAGTGGAAAAAAAGGAGCCTCGATCTAAAAAAAATGTGCAATGTCCTCTTGGCTTTACCAAGATTATACTAAAAATTAAGCTGACTTTGGGAGGCATCCAAATGTTACAGCATCTTAACAAAAATTATTGGTGGGTGTTTCGGTTCTAAAATTCCCCCCCCTCATGTTTCTAATATAAATTCGTATGCACAAATTTAATGAGTTTGATACAATTTATGAGGAGTTACAATAATTTTGCACATCCCATATATATATATGTGTGTGTGTGTGTGTGTGTGTGTGTGTATACCCCCCTCATAAAGGCCCACATAAGAACCAGTGTGCTGTAGTGTTTTGATTGTTGGACTAGGACACTGGGAAACCAGTATTCAAGTTCCTATTTATTTATTTATTTAAAACATTTATATTTCACCCTTCTCACCCCAAAGGGGACTCAGGGCAGAGCACAACATATATATGGCAAACATTCCATTCCGGAGCATAAAATAAACCATAAATAAACATAAACACTAAAATCAGTTATCTTAGCATTAAAACCATTATTTAAAACCATTGCAAGACAGCCACACTGTATCCAGTCAGCAGGGTGACATTTCCTATTGCTGCTGTTATTGCATAGCCCTAATGGCTTGGTTCAACAGCCAAGTCTTTACCATCTTTCTAAAGGACAGGAGGGAAGAGGCTGATCTAATCTTGCAAGGAGGGAGTTCCATAGCTGAGGAGCAATCACTGAGAAGGCCCTGTGTTTTGTCCTCGCCAATCACGTCTGTGACGGTGGCGGGACCAAGAGCAGGGTATCTCCGGAAGATCTTAATCTCTGTGGTGGTTCATAGAGGGAGATGCATTTAGGCAGGTAAATTGGGCTGGGGCCATTTAGGGCTTCACAGGCCAAAGCCAGCACTTTGAATTGTATTTAGTAGCTAACTGGCAGCCAGTGGAGCTGATACAGCATGGGAGTTGTGTGCTCCCTGTACACTGCCCCAGTTATTAACCTGGCTGCCTCTTGCTGGACTATTTGAAGCTTCTGAACAGTCTTCAAAGGCAACCCCACGTAGAGCACATTTCAGTAGTCTAACCTAAATGTAACAAGAGTGTAGACCACCATGGCCAAGTCTGACTTCCCAAGTTACAGGTGCAATTGGTGAACAAGTTTTACTTTTGCAAAAGCCCCCCTAGCCACCACTGAAACCTGATGTTCCAGGCTCAGCAATGAGTCCAGGAGGACTTCCAAGGTGAGAACCTGCACCTTCAAGGAGAGCGTGAACCCCATCCAGCACAGGCTGTAACCCTGTACCCTATTTGGCATTACGACTGACCAGGAGGACCTCCATCTTTTTTGGATTCAACTTCAATTTGTTCGCCTTCATCCAGACCATCACAGCAGTCAGGCACCAGTTTACAGCCTCCTTAGCATCTGGTGAAAAGGAGTAGTAGAGTTGGACGTCATCTGCGTACAGATGACATTGAACTCCAAAACTCCAGATGATCTCACCCAGCATCTTTATGTAGATGTTAAACAACATAGGGGACAATACTGAACTCTGCAAGACTCCACAGAACAATGGCTGTGGGGCTGAGCAGGAGTCCCTCAACAACATCTTCTGGGTATGATCCTCCACATTGACCATGGAAACCTATTGTATGACCACAGCAAAGTCACCTTCTCTCAGGGTCCTTCCACACAGCCATATAACCCAGAAGATCAAGGCAGATAATCCAAAATATCTGGTTTGACCTGGATTATCTTAGTCCACACTGCCAGACAATCCAGTTCAATGTGGATTTTATACAGCTGTGTGGAAGAGACCTCAGTCTCAGGGAAAGATAAGGGCAAACTACTTCTTAATAAATTCAGCAAAAAAAAGAAGAAGCACAAAATGCAAAAAAGTGATAGCTGCACCTTAAATACAGCATATATTAGAAATGTCTTGAAGACATACACATATGAATAAGTAGCATGAGAAAACATTAAATACAAATAAATGCACAGGAAATACATTTTTAAATAAAAAAATTGTTATCAAACTTCATAGGCCTATCTTTTTGAGTGGGTTGTTTCTTTGTTTGATTTGCAATCTTATGCATTTCACTCAAAAAGAAAGCAACTGCTTAACTATACTCTTTCAGAATATGTATGATCTGAAGATGCAAGACAAATAGCTGAGGAACTGCTGTTGCTACTCCTTTGCTTATTCCTCTTGAGCCAGATGCCCCATTCTGATTAATGGGAGGGCCAGACCTGAATAATAGACAACACAGGTCATCACTCAGATAGGGAATGGAATGGAAATGATTGGTGTACCCATTTTTTGTGTTCCTGTATCCAGCCTAACACTACCCTTCATATTTAGGAGAATAAAATCCATCACTAGAAGAGAAAATAGGATTAAGGCTCTGTGAATAACCTTGAGAGGACACACCACCATCCTTCCATGCAATTGTCCAGAATGTTATTCCACATTTCAATTCATAATAGCAGATCATAAACCGGTGTCATAGATATATTTTCCCCAAACTAATTTTCCGGGATCATTTTTCCTAAGCTTGTTCAATAAAAATAGCAAGCAAAAAGAAAAGAAGGAAGAAAGAGGTGAATGCTATACAATCACTTAAGAAAGTGGACAACACCTGGTTGTTGGAAAAGGCCAAAAAGATCTGTCTTTCCCTCCTGATGTAGGTGGACTATAACTCCATAGTCCTTCAGCAGTGATTGTACTAGCATAGGAATTCCTGTCCAAAACAATACATTGCCAAGCACCTATTCCCAATAGATCGTAACTACAGCTCCTATCTAGGCTTGGAGAAATGAAAATATCAACAGTGTATCTGTGCAGTTCTGAGAATTTTATCTCTCCTTATTGCCATGGGCTACCTCCAAAGATATTTTATTTGAAGCATTACCTTCAGTCAAAGTATAAGCCCAAAGCACCAATAAGTACTCAGTGAAAGAAATCTCAATGCGGACCATATGTGCTCAGTGAAAGAAGTTAATTCTGATTCACAGCATACAAACAAATATAAAAATCTCACTGCACTTGCTCTTCCCCAGCCAAGTGGTGAACCTTGGTTCTCCTTCAAAATGAAATAGGTCATTTACATGCCAATGAATCAGTCTCTGGTCCAGTGAATACCAGACCCCTTGCTACCTCAGTAATTCTTATGAAGGTGGGAACACTGATCCATTCATGCACTACCTTTTTGATACTGTTCAGAGGCTTTTATAAATGTGAAAAGCAGCCTAAGTCTTAATGAGAAGTATTTTGTTTGGGAGGGTAGTGTCATGATTCAGCTGATCATACTAATGCACACTCATTTTCTGCTTCAAAGAAGCAAAATCTTTCCCAGAATAGAAAGATAAATCAAACACACATGCCCAGGGAGCAGGCTTTAACACTGACATACAGGCTGAACATCTTTTATCTGGAATTCTGAAATCTAACATCCAAAACTGCCCACAGGAGTGGCTCATATAGTGACAGCTTTGTTTTCTGATAGTTCAATTTATAGCAACTTTGCTTCATGAACAAAAATATTAAAATATTGTATGGAATTATGTCATGCTATGTGTAAAAGGTGCATACGATGTGGACATGACATTTTTTTTAGACTTGGGCCCCATCTCTAAGATATATCAATTCTGTATAATTATACATTACTTCTGGCCCCAAGCATTTTGAATAAGGAATACTTACTCTATATACTCAAGTATAAGTCAACCTCATGTTTAAGTCATGCATAAGTCAAAGGTAGGTAACTCAGCTTCATTGAAAGGGCATTGAGGTCAAATGATGCCACAAAGGGTGGTTTCTTACACTGGTTTAAAGAGGCTTCCACTATGTGATGAGCTGGGATAGTGTGGGCCACCTCTGGCAACATGAAACCCAAGCTGATGAAAGAAGGGAGAGTGGAGGGAGAAATAGCCAAGTCTCCCTTAAACATGAACCCAGCTGCATTGTGGCTTGAAACAGCTTAGGAAAGAAGGGTGAGTGAAAGATAAAAAGCCAGGTCTCCTCTTTTAAAGCCTGAAGCCAGTTGGATTATTGAGGCTTAGGTTTCCCTCCATGTGATGAGCAGGATGAAAGGGAAGCCTGAATGGTGCAGGGCACGGGGTGGGTGGTACTAGCGGCACATGTGAAGAGATCCAAGGAAAAAGAGGAGCCTCATAAGTTCCCAGTTGCTGCCAATGGTTTGGATTTTCCTGGATCTTTTGGTTGCCAGATTGAAAAATGGATTTTTCCCAACCAAATTTAGGAGACTCCCAAAAATAGATCCGCCAAAATCTGGATACCGAATACAGAATGGGATATAACTGAATTGCATAGTGGTGGGTAGTTGTTCTTGGTCAGCACTTTTATCATTTTTCCATCGAGGCATTCAAAAAAGCCTTTTGCTACCATACCCAGAGAGGGGGTGGTTTCTTTTTTGATAAAATTTAAAATGCAACATTAACCTCTTATATATTAAAAAAGAAACTATCCCCTTATCTGAGTGGAGTGGCAAAAAGCAAAAACTTAAGACTTCAGATGAAGCAGGGGGAAAGCAGGCAAAAGCAAAGGGAACCATCTTAGCCCATTCTTTCCCGCCTTTCCCTGACTTGAGGGATGGCCAGCCATCCCATGTCCGTACCCATCTTTCCCCCATTTTGTCCCATCTTAAGGCTGTTTGGAGTCAGGTAACACTACTGAGTTCTTCTGGAAGTGCCCTTATATCATGTGATGGCCTTCATGGGACTTTCTGCAGTGCATAAGACAGAGCCCAACACCAAATCTGATGAGGTCCTTAGTTTATTATAGAAAAACCTTAAAGAAGCACCAGCCCCTTATGTTATCTCTGCTAGAGTACTGCTTCTTTCCTTTTAGAAAGTAGGGGATGGTTACTTTTTTGATAAGAGTAAAGTACCCATGGATAAACCAATCCAGATTTTGGAGTCTAACTTTTTAGACTTATATATGAGTATATATAGTTACCTTTATTTCTTCTTATTTCACCTTTTTAAAAGTAAAACCAGCAAGAAACATGCACTTAATGTCACATAACTGATGCATCATGCCCAAATGTTGTTTTTGGCTATCAGTACCTGGTTACAAAAGGTTGATTGAAAAGCTACCCTGAGATCACTAACATGACAGAGTATTTGGACTCAGTAATGATCCCACCAGAAAGCAAGCAAAATGAATGGGTCACTGCATTTTGACTCAAACACACATAGCATTTAATTTTATGCTTACTGAATCAGCGGCATGGCTCCTGCTGACTTCTGTACAGCAAGATCATCGCCAGGAAGAAAAATGCCTTTTAAAAGGCATTCACAGCAGGTTTCATTTCACTGACCCATTACAGACACAGACATTTTAACCATTTCAAAAGTCACTGAATTTGTCATTCACCCTGTATTAAATTTGGTTTGTCTCTCAAAATAAATATATCACATCAATTGCAGGGGAAAAGGACATTATACTTCAGAAAACCAATGGCACCAAACAACAGGACTTATTTAGATATTCCAGAATTGTTCTTTCTCAGCTTGCAGAATTTCCCTGTAAACATATACTCATAGTGATTCTAAACACTGAATCTTGGAAATCTCCTTCCTAATCAAGAAAATCCTAACATTATTGCAGCGTCAGATATATATGTGTGTGTGTGTGTGTGTGTGTGTGTGTGTGTGTGTGTGTGTGTGTGTATATATATATATATATATATATATATATATATATATATATATTCTAGCAGTGTTTCTCCATCATACCAAATATTTGTAAAACAAAATGCACTGATAATTGATATTAACTGGAAAGTACACATTGAATCTTGTTTTCCTAAGTTTGTTCAATCAAGCTTAGGAAATCTTATTGTGTATATGCCTTCAAATTGATTTTGGTGTTTGGAAAGCCTATCATAAGCTTTTAATGGCAAGGTTTATTTGGGAATATTTTTTTATTTTCTTCCTGAAAGCGAGTGCAACTTGTCTGAGGTAATCCAGTAAATTCCTATGATTGAGCATGAATTTGAACCCTGGTCTCCCAGATTCTGAAGGCTACATTGATGAAAAAAAATCAAACTCACTTTGGAAACACTGCCATCAGGTATGCAATATTATTGACTGTTTGCTTGGAATGAGATTCCTTGTGATGTCATATGGCTTTAATCCAGTTCAAAACAATGTTCCTTTAACACTAGTTTTTCTAAAATTCCAGAATATTTGGCATGTGGTCATCCCTTTGAGGTGGCATCATTGTGGAGTTGGGGGGGGGGGGGGTGAAGGTAGTGGTTGGCAAAATGGGATGATGCCAGTAGACTTCAGCCAAGCCCTCACCTGATCATTTCCACTAAAAAGTGGTAAAGTTACATGTTAAGTTTACTACCATGATCAACATTTTAAGGTGCATATTTGCAGATTCTTGCATGGTAAAAGAAATGTGATTGCCTCCTGACAATTACAGTTGGAATACATATAGTATATCTGCATGCCTTGTGAGAGTGGGGGAAGCAGAGTGGTTACAACTGTGTTGTCAGGATGTGAAAGCCCAGCACTCATAACAGCTGAACTGTCCACATCCCATCAGAGCAATGGGAGGTGGGAGATAATCTAAATGATAAGAGCCATCTGGCCAGGAGGATGGGTTTTATGGCCTGTTCTGGTTTTTCAAGCCTGGGAAAGGACTACATAACAGATACATGTGAATATGGAAAGGGGGGGAGAGGTAGGAAGTGGATATACTCGGGGTTTGGCAGGAATATGTTAATTCTAGCTTCGTTTTCAACTTGTAAAGAAGGTCTTCAATAAAGCGTTTCCACGGAACTGCCTGTGTGAGCCTGCTTTGAGTCCTATAGCCTTCAAGACCTGACATGTGTGGCTGAAAATAATACAAATGAATTGAGATGTAGATCATCTCCTTTACACCAAAGTAAATATACCAAGATAATATATGTGGCTGGTTATGTGCGCATGTGATGTGTATGAAGTTACTACAGACTTACTGTGGACTGGTAAAATGCAGTATGAAACCATTTTTTTCTCATCTTTGTAACCATATCCATAGTCCAATACTCAAACTAGATTCTAAAATAAAATTACATCATACAATACAACAATAAAGCCAGAAATAACCTGCCAAATAAAGCCAGAAATTATCACATTAGACTCAAACCAGCCACATGCAGAGCGACAAAGTTTGGCACTCCAATACTTCTTCTGTGGTTTAAATAGCAATCTTTTCAACAGCAAAGAAGAACTCAAAACCTTGAAAATCCTTCAGCAATTTGCACTGAATGATTCAATAGACCTTTGCAAGCTAATTCCAAATCAATGCAGACAGGACACAGTGACAAATCCAAAAGACCTCAACAAATAACAACTAGGCTTTAAAATGTTGACCATTTGCAACTGTGTCGCTATAAGAAATAACTATTATGTTACATAACATACCAGAGCAATTGAGTGTGAAAAAAGAAAAAGGGAAAAATTCTCTTCTGCTTCCACTGCTCCAGGCATTCAAAAGGCTTTTGGGATGAGAGGGCATCTTTTTTTCTGAACCCCAGAATTCTGATGTTCACAACAGAAATGTAAATGTAAAAATAAGTGCAAAATGTATATGAAGAACATTTCCTTTTCATAGTGCCTCACAACATGTTCCAAGTGAGTCCTGCATGCAGATAATGGACAACATGTGGCCTTGAGAATGTTGTTTGATTGTAACATCTGACCATCCCAGAGAGCATAGCCACGAGGGTAATTTATTCCCCGATAATATAAATGTTTAACATCACCGTTTCTGATTCATGTTCTCATACCTTGGCACATTCATTCTTAGTTGTCTGCTAGAACATTGGGGGGGGGGGCAACTACACTTGTTTCCCAAAGAAACAAGTGTAGACTATTGCCTACCCCATGCCCTCTTATACAGTTCTAAATTAAAATATTTTTAATTAATTTAAAAAACACATTACACCAGAAAGATCATGCAGGAATTTTTATCGGATTTATCTCCTATAATTGTTTTAGCTTTGAATGTAATGGAACAGGTTTGGGGGGCCTCTGTTGGACTGATACCTGTGATCTCTAAAGGATGAAGGTGCTTCAAAAATATGACAATGGAGTGGGGAGGCTCCTTCTTTGGAGGCTTTTAAGCAGAGGCTGGATGGCCATCTGTCGGGGGTGCTTTGAATGTGATTTCCTGCTTCTTGGCAGGGGGTTGGACTGGATGGCCCATGAGATCTCTTCCAACTCTACTATTCTATGATTCTATGAGTGAAGGACATGTGGTTCTTCTTTGTAGTGTGTATGCAGCTTCAAGCTCTCAGACAAGATAGTCAGCAAAGATTATTTGGAAATATATATTGAGATATAAATAGTGATCACAAAAATGGAGCCATACAATTTTACTTATGAATACCCCACTGAGCCTTGCCTGTTACATCTGGGCTGCCAGACACTAAGTCACAATACAAAGCTGAAGACGGAATAGGAATTTTTAGGGCCTAATTGTCACTAAGCATCTGCATTAAAATGTTGACTCTCATGGAGAAATTTGTTTTTCTGTTTTACTAATAATGTTATGTCCTAGAAATGTGCTGGAATCTTGAAGCGCTAGAGTTATCCTAAACGGGTAAACAGTTAGATTGGAAACTCATGAATAAATGTAAACATCTAGTCCCTTGGAACATACTTTACATGAAGAAACTTGGAAAAATCAGCTTGCACATATATCCTTCAATCTTTTTTAGCTACCTCTAATTTGTTTTTACATTATTGAAGTATCCACACCAAAATTCTTTGATACCATGTAGCACAAGTTGATGTTTATCAGATGTCTGTCCAAACTGTGTTTCTGGGCGCAAGCTGTCATTTTCCATGGACTGAATTCTAATGTTCTATTTCATGATATGTACATCAGTGTTCATCACTACAGAAAGAATCCTGGTTAGATTATTGTTACTGCTGTTGCAAGTTTAACTTTCATATTACACAGTGTACTATATGTCACTTACCATATATTGTAGATATTTAGTCTTATACATTTTGACCGTATTTAACATATAGACACAAAAATGCAGTACATATTTTTCATGTGTGTGTGTGTGTGTGTGTGTGGATTCAAAATATTAAATGTAGAGGTTCAATTGTATATGATCTATCTATTCTCTATGTCACACTGGATATTGAATCAACATATTAGTAATGAATGATAACATTACTTACAAAAAATATGATAGCACTTAGGCCTACATTCAATTGGAAGTCCTGATCAGAAAAGAAACAAATATTGATCCAATAAGTCTCTTTTAATTGGGAGAGCGGGGATGAACTCCCTCTATCAGCTCCAGCTCCATGCGGGAACATGAGAGAAGCCTCCCATAAGAATGGTAAAAACATCAAAACATCCAGGCATTCCCAGACAATGTCCTTGCAGACGGCCAATTCTCTCATACCAGAAGTGACTTGCAGTTTCTCCGCTCCAGACACAAAAAAGGCTGGGACTTACAATTATGTTTTGAACTTTAAACTTTTTTTACAGGATTGCCACTGATGACTGTTCTTGAACCATATATAATCCTTTGGAGGTGTGCTCTTGCAAATTCATGACCATTTAGGTACTTTACATATTTATTGTAACTGAGACAACTCTCAGGTAAGTAGAAAAGATACTAGAAACAGAAGGGATACTAGACACATGTAGTGGTTGGTCTTTAGCTGGGCATTCATAGGCCAGAGTTCAACTCACTTGGCCATTATATTGATGTGCTTGCTTCTTTTTTAATTTTGGCATTAAAAAAAACTTACAATTTTGATTTTAATATAAAGAGTAAATAAAGTCAAGCTGTTCTTCATAAAATTGCAGGTAGTTATCATCTTCCACACTCCTACTATCATTTTTATTTACAGACTTAAAAAGAAATATGAGCATCTCTACTTCATAGGTGATTCAATGTATAGTAGTGTAACAGAACTATTATTTCATTTTTATGCAACTGTAAATATAGGTTTAGCTAGTGTGTTTGGGGATGAGATTTAGTTTTAACTCTATTTTTAAATCAGGGTCAGAAGATAAACATAGTATTTTATGTATATTTTAGAGTAAAAATAAAATAATATTCAAATTTAAAATCAGTTCAGAATAATTTTTTCTATTAGTGTATTTATTGGTTAACTACTACTGTTTCTTTCTTTCTTTTTTTCAACCCCCCACTCCACCCTGGTGCATTGGCTGTTTTTAAGATAACAACTAGTGTAACACAAATGGGATGCTTTGCTCAATTTCTTGACAATGTTAAACTATTGAGAATGATTAGAATGAAAATGAATTTTCCAAACTGAAAAAATATAAGGGAAAAAAGGCAAGGGAAGTTATACTATGGAACTAAATGCTGCAAGATGAAGAGAGCGCCTTTATCTTGTATGGCTTTAAGTGCAAGTGGACAAATGTATGGAAAGAGGTCTACTAGTTGAGACTAGTGATAGTATCCCTCCAGTAAAAAAGAAAGAATATTTCTTAATGTCTGTTGGAGGGAATCCTGAGAACTCATGCCCTGTTTGTGGGTTTCTCATAAGTAACTGTTGATCAGTATGAACAGAGTGCTGGGCTACATATGTCTTTAGACTGTTATAGACCAATTGTTTTTTTATGGTCTTACATTCTTGAATTATGAGTTATACAAACAGCAAATTGATATTAAAAACATACACACTGCTTTTTCTTACATAGAAATATATAATATAGTACATTACATGATTATCTGTGTTAACTCAACATTATTTACTCTTGGTAGTAGATAGTAAGACTCCAGGATCTCAGGCTGAGATTGTCCCTATTGTTTGTTGAGCGTTGGATTTACTACTTGGTGTAAATATGCTGATGAAAGAAGAGACAGTGGAGGAGGACATGGCATGATGGCAGAGGAAAGGTGTGAGGGGAGGGGGTCATAACCATATTTTAAAGAGAGATGACAACAAAAGTAAGCCAAGAAATCCAGCGCCCTCCTGCTTCCAAGCGGCTGAGGGCCCTTCTACATTGCCATATAATTCCACATTTTCTGATTTGAACTGGATTATATGGCAGTGTGGATCAGATAATCCAGTTCAAAGCACATAATGTGGATTATCTGTTTTGATAATCTGGATTATATGACAGTGTAGAAGAGGTCAGAGTCATTCATAGTAAATTGACCACAACATCTTGTTGAAGGAAATGCTTTGGTTGAACCTATCTGTTTGGATCTCTTAAGGACACAGGGTCATGTAATACAGTAGACCAACTGTTGGGATAAGACTCTGGAGTCAGCATCTGCATTTGGTCATATAACTTGCTCTGACCTATCTCACATTCAGATGTCAAAGAACCCTTGTGAAATGTTCTCATTTCAACCCCATATAACTAATTTTAAGGTCATTGGAACATTTGTCACATTAATTCCACTTCTGACTTCAGACACAATCATGATTTTTGCCTCCCACCTGATTTCTATAATCTTTTATTGCAGATAATATAATTCGTATAGACTGACTAGATCAAACTGTCTTCATGGAATATTACAATCCCATATTTTTTGACTTTGCTTCTCATTTAGAGATATATATTTTTCTTACCTCTGTTTTTCCATCAGGTTTATTTACTCTACTGTTTGTTAAACATCATTAAATCTTTTAAAGTAGCTATATGCAGATGGTTATTTTCACTGTTTTCTTATAATATTAACAATTAAGTAGAAATCACATCCCAATGAACACAAGCTCAAAGAGCTCAGCCTTGAGTACATTACTTCTGCACTATTGCTCCCCATGAAAAATCAATTTTTTCCTCAGTGATAATCTTCAACGGTGAAGTATCGTTTGCCTAATTTATTGGGAAACATACACTAAGCAAAGTTCACCTATTTATTGTTTGAATATTCATGTCTATGGAGAATGTGCTTATATTTATAAATTCTGCAAGCAAATGGTGGCATTTGGCAGTAAACGTCAATGATCCACAAGACTGCTAAGTGCAAGCCATCTTACTTTCAGTTGAAATAAAAGCCATGTTGTAACAAGGTTCTGTGCACAGAGTGTTTGATGTATAACATAAATGGCAAAGCTGGTTTTGAAATTCACTTCTTATTCTCTCCCCTCACATAAAGCATTTGTTTCCAAAGGTGGTTATAAGCAGCTTAGCTTTCCCACTGGAGGAGGGCTTTACCTGGATAAATTGCCAGCATTCTTGGGGGTCGGAAAGCAAGATTGGTTGCCACTCTTTTGAAACATTGAGCCAATTCATAACATATTCATTTCAGGGGGCAAGTCCAGCATCACCTCACATTGCTGTCACTGTCCTGGCCGTGCCACAGGTATACAGGCAGATGCCATTTCATTTTCCTCAAGTGCGTATAATTATATATGGGACACTATAGTAAAATACAGTGTTAACTATGTAGATCTAGGGCCTTTAAATGTATATTTTGAGAAATTACTCAGTTATTGGTAAGACTACCTGAAAAGCAACTATGAAGGATTGGATTTCCATTGACACTTGAGTGTAGTGGTTGACCTGTGGACCTGAAATCTATGAAAAAGCATGAAACTTTTTAGGTGACCAGTGATCACATTTATTGAACACCACTGCACATCATTCTGATTCTTTGGCTTCGTGTGTGTGGTCTTTTAAACTGTCTGTATATATGGATACTTTGGTGGTAGCCCTCCTCTAAACAAACAGTTCCTCATAAGTAAAACTCTTTCTGAGCCATTATCATTAGGACAATACTTGGGGGTTGCCAGTTCAATTGCATCTGGCAGTGGAAAGTAGCTGGGCAAGTCTGCACATAGAAAACAATGCTACCTCGCCTCAACCTCACCCAGAGAAATTCACCATAATTCCCTCCATTCACCTAATAATGGAGCCAAACCAGAGGTCAGGAAGTTGTCCAATCCCTCCTCCTCCTGGGAAATCGTTGAGGCTGGCTAACATCCATTGTTTTACCAGCACAGACAACTGTCTTTCCCCAGGTTGGGGAAACTACCATCATTATCATCCATTACCTCAAACCCACCTACATTCTTTCTTTACATACCCCATAAGAGGCAGAACCAGTAATAGCCAGAAAACTTCAAACTGAAATTTATTAAATTTCCTGCTTCGCTTTTGATTGACTTAGAGGCAGAAATGGACTCGTGCCTCCTCCACTGAGACTGCAAATCCTAGCCAGCACTCTCTAAGACCAATGGGAAACTAGTGCAACAATTTTCAATTGTTCTGTACTGCTTCTTCTTTCTACCAAATGTACTATAAATAAACCCATGTGTTCACAGTATGTCAGTACCTTGAGTGCTTACTCTGCTGGCATCTTTTCTGGCTTTTGAAAATAAAGACCTCTATTTTGCCTTCTACCCATCTGCATCCTGATCTGGCCTTCTGGAAAAGCTAAGGCACACCAGGCTTCTGAACCCCATTATTTAGGTGAACTGAAATCACGTAACAACAATATGAGAGGAAGATCTCAATTCTTGGAGATTTAGTCATATTGAGATACCACGGAAAAAGACAAAATACTCAATTCAATTTCCAATAAGCCTTTATCGGCATATATGTATATCAAGACAGTGTAAAATGCAGAGTATATTATACAATGGAAAAATAATAGAGAAACTTCACGATTGTCAAACATTAAATTTGCATTTAGAAACCTTGCCACTGTGAGGCAGCAGTTAAAATCTTGGGAATTTAAAAGCATGATTTAAAAGCATGATTACAAAATACATAGATGCCCATGTTGCTGAAGCAATATCATCAGAAATTAACAGAAACAAGAGCAGGCTAGAGTGTTGAGTTGAAATCTAAAATGAAGGTACAGTTTGATAGGGAATAGCACCTAACAATTCTTGTTCTACATTATACAGATGATAGAACAAAAATAACCAACAACCACTTTCGAATAAACATGAACAATGGAGCTGGTTCTTTTAGCTACAACTCATATTTATAGCTTATATTTTAAATATTTAAATATATAATTACATTGTTTAGCACATATTTTGAAGATGTGTTCCCTCAGGGCCCTTCCAAACAGGCTCTATATCCCAGGATCTGATCCCAGGTTTTCTGCTTTAAATTGGATTATATGAGTCCGCACTGCCAGATAATCTGGGATAAACAGAACATCTGGGATCAGATACTGAGATAAAGGGCCTGTGTGGAAGAGCCCTCAAACAGTGAAAGACATCTCTTTGTCATAGCATGACTCCTTAATTTTGCATCCTCCATTCAGAACACTTAATTTTCTTGGTCATTTAGAAGGTAAACAGAGGCTTAATTTAAAGGCTAATAGCTGAAGCACAAATTTCAGAGGAAATCATGTTGTGAAAGGCTACAAGGTGCTAATTGCACGGGAAAAACATATATCTACACTATAGTTTCATCTCTGATTTCCGTTGGCATGCTATCAGATGCACCATGTCTTATCTGATTTTGGATCTTGGTTAGTACTTGTGGAGAAGACTGTCAACAAATACCAAGTGTTGTGGGCTACATTTCAGAGGAAGGAAGTGGCAAAACCACCTCTAAGTATTCCTTGCCTAAAATTAATTTCAAAAGAGTATTGCAATATCTATATATAACATTTACATTATAAAGGGGTTTTACTAATTTAATGGTATTGTTTGGAGTTAACACATATTTACATTTTGAACATACACAACTGTTTGTCATAACTGTGAAAAGAATGTATTTACCAATATAAAATCAATTCACTGTGAAACTATTTCAGTTTGATGGTCTAATTATGTTTATGACAGTTCATATTCTAAAGCCAAGATTACTTCACTCTCACTACTCAATGAGTCTGCAGTTCTCCACAGTAAGATCTTTTGATCTAATGTTCATAAGCATCAATTATTTGCAATTAAAATATATGCTTCTATCATCTACAAACATGATTGTGGCATTCATTTCAAAGCCTTCTTTGTGTTCAAGGAAATAGTGATTCCTTTTTAACCATGCTACACAAAAAAATAGCTAAAGAATGATACTAGTGGTTATGCTATTGATATTTTATATGGATAATGAATGCTATTGTGCATGTAATGTTGTGTTGTATCGTGTCCAACAAAAGTTCTTCAATAGGATACTTTGAAGTCAAAGAGTGGCATAGCAGAATACGCTAATGTAGTGATTTGTGGATTAGATTGATGTTCAAAAGTAATTTGCGGTCAAGTTAAAGTTATAATTTTGAAGCCAATTTTCTATACAGCACCAATAAAAACAATCATGAAAAACATTTCTCCAGTTTTAATGAAGCTTTCCATCCTTTTTCAATTCTCTCTGAGGGGGTGTGTGTGGAGGAGTGGTGAGACAGAAAACCTGCATCGGATCTTGTCTGAAAATCAGTACTATTATTAAGACTTCAGCAAAAAGTAACACTTCCTTAGAAGTCCTTGATGGTAAGAGTTTCTCTGATAAACCCAAAATTAGCTCTATTAACTTTTAAATCATTTCCTCTCTGAGGTACAGAGAGAGAGCAGAGGAAAATACAATTGCTTCACACAGATTTCAAGATAACCTATTTTTTTCTAGATGTTTTATATATAATTAGAATGTGACATTGCCAGAATAGTTTTGGTCCCTACTTCAGAGATTTGATAAGATGGTAGCTGAATCACATTATATAACCGATTGAGTAGATGAATCAATTTCATCTGTATCTGGGAAACACTGGAATCTGCTGCAGTGTATTATTTGGCTTAATGTGAATGTTCCTGTTACTTTTAAAAATGTACTCTTAAATGTGCACTGCAGCACACATGTGTTTTGTGGCTGCCACAGTTTTGAGCTGTCTTGGAGATGCATTATAGTGTAGGTGGGATCTGAGGGCCCTTCCAGACAGGATCAAATTGGATATATAATCCCAGTTCCTCCAGGGAGTGAGGCCCACAGCTGGGCCAAACACCGTGCTTTCACTTGGGGGTAGCTACATGCCCTCCAGTTTCTGTGGAAGGGAAATTCTTCCACCCCAATCCCCTGACACATCATTTGAACACATCAGATGCTATCTTCAAGGGGCTGCACATGCAGCCAGGCCCCTCCTGTAAATTTTGGAGGAAAATGGGAGGGTGGGGATGCTATTCAAGTTCCTTCAGGCTCTGAGAGCCCCAAGAACTGTTATGGCAATGGGAATTGCCTCCTTGGACACTGGAAGTCCCCAGAGGTTGGCACCTGGAAATATCCAGGTCATACTCTGGATTAATTTGGGTTACCTGAGGCATCATTTGGACACTTCAGGGAAACCCATGACTCATTGCAGGTTGTGGGCCTGTGTGGAAGGGCCCTGAAAAACAGCTAAATTTGAGCTTGGAACATAGAGGTGTGGTCCCATCTTTTGCCCAAATTGATATTACAAACAAGCAGATGTGCTAAGAACAGATCAGAAAACAAAACAAACAATATGAAGTAAACAATTTTAGTTCATTTCCAAAGCCTGCAATCTTTTCAATGCAATATAAGACAAAAATGAGATGTCATGATTGTGCACTTTCTGGAATGGAATTAATGTTGCTATGCCCATCATTGTATCTTCCTAGGAAGCAAGACTATATATTCTCCTGGGGGCAAGCTTTAATGTAGAAGGACATTCCTGTTCCATTTTTTTTTGTTAGAGACATGTAGAAACTAGAAATACACAGCTTGTAGTGATGATTGTATGGCATGGCTAGGCATTTCTATGTTTCTAAGCAAGAAAAGATTTAGGATTCACTTTCCCATCCTGCCACCTAATAAGTGTTTGAAAAAAAAAAGAATTTCATATACTCAGATCATATCATATGTGACAGCTATGCTCACTGAGCCAAGAGAACTTCAACAATTAGATTGTTTCGAATTAAGCATGGGTCCCAGTCCTTATTGCTGGGGGAATGGAGTGTGGCAAGCACTATCTTCTAGTCATAGCCATATTTGTCCCTATGTCATCCCTTCATTTTTCTCTCTCTCTCATTCTGTTTCCCCTTCCATCTTAACTTCTCATAGATAATTCTTCTTCTTTCTCTTTCCTCTATTTTATATTTTTTCAGTTCTCCATATACTTCTCCCACTCCAAAAAAAAAAAACCCTTTGAAATCATGGCAGAGACATGTTAAGATTCATCGCATTTTTAAGTTATAAGTTTCTTTCAGATCAATATAAAGTAGACATTCATAGATATGATTGTTATGTTAATCTATCATAATCACCACTACCATCATTTTCCCCTACCCCTCACCCTAGAATGCTTACTAGTAGTGTCATTATTGTTGATTGTTTGGTACCCTTCTACACTTGATTAAATTCTGGGATGAACTGAGATATTAAATGCAACTCAGACTCCAGGCTTTCCCTTGAGGGGTGGCTGGATGCATTCAACCAACCCCCAGCCCTCAATTTTTCCCCTTAAAAACTTCTTTGAGAGGCCCTACAGGAGCACAGGTCCCTTCAGAGAGCTCTCCTGACATGTGAAAATGACATATCAAGAGGTAGGGGGAGGATGGAAAATGCACTGCCGGCAGGCCCCTCAGGTAAGTTATTTGGGGGGAAATCAGAGGCTGGGGCAGAGGGACCCATCCTGCTCCTTTGGGTTCTTTGAACCCAAAGAACCAGGATTGCTGGGGGGATTGACCCCAAGGACTAAGGAAGCAGTCCCAGGAGTCAATCTCCACAGGGCCTTCATCTGCAAAAATCTGGGCCTTATTTTAAGGTCTGGATCTTTCCACACGTTCAATAAATCTGGAGAAAACTAGGTTATCTCAGTTTTCTCCAGATTAATTCAGTTTTACATGAAGCGCCATTTGGATACCTCAGGTAAAACCGAGACAGGTTCTGCAATTTTGGCCTGTTTGGAAGGGCACTTATTTTGTGGTGAGGAAGGATTCCACAACCTAACTATAGTAAATAAAGAAATAAAATTCAGAATGTAAGTTACTGAGAGAAATCAATTAAAAACAGAATTCAGAAATATTGTTTTTGTTTTAATGAGGTTGGATTTATACTGCCATTCAAAATCCAGATTATCTGGTTTGAATCTGGGTTATATGGCAGTGTAGATCCAATCTGAGTTTGAAACTCTCACATACTGTTAAAAGCAGTACTTAGAAGAGTGTAAGCAGCTTCCTTGCAAGTAAGAGAATGGAGGGTCACCCACACCCCACTTTACTCAGATTAGCTTCAGCCTCCGGAGCCTCCGGTGGCCTAGGGGATAAAAGCCTCGTGACTTGAAGGTTGGGTTGCTGACCTGAAGGCTGCCAGGTTCGAATCCCACCTGGGGAGAGCATGGATGAGCTCCCTCTATCAGCTCCAGCTCCATGCGAGGACATGAGAGAAGCCTCCCACAAGGATGGTAAACATCAAAACATCCGGGCATCCCCTGGGCAACGTCCTTGCAGACGGCCAATTCTCACTCCAGAAGCATCTCCGGTTGCTCCTGACACGAAAAAAAAGCTTCAGCCTCACTTACTGGCATGCATCTCTCCTCAGTTATTGCTGGGTGGCCTATAGGGCTGCTACAGAGCTGTCATTGCTGCTGTAGGACACAACTACAGCCACCAATCCATGGGGCCATGATCATCCTGTCATTTGGAAATCTGAATAGAGAATGTGCTGCTGTCAGATCTCGTCAAGGAGTAAAAACAGAAATGGGCGTAAGGCTTCACCTGAAAAAAGGGGGGATAATAGCAGCAGATGAGATAGGGCCTAACCTAGGTAGAGGAGAAGAAGAGTGGTCCTCTACTTAAGTTCCTTCTACACTGCTATATAATCCAAGTTATCAAAGCAGATAACCCACATTATCTGCTTTGAACTGAATTATGAGTCTACACTGCCATATAATAAAGCTCAAAGAAGATAATGTGAATTTTATATGGCAGTGTAGAAGGGGCCTTACTAGCTGATGAATAAACCATCTGTCCTCCACTCTGAGCAGAGACTGTAGCATTTACAAAATATTACAGAGAATCTGTAATGTTGCAAAGCTTACACCCCAACAAGTTGTCCAACCTGCCTACTCTGAAGCCACTCCAATCTAGCCAGACTGGATTTTCCTAGAAATAACAGGAAGAGGGGTATTAATATAGTACATTCAATCCTAAAAGTAGTGCTTTTTCTGCTAAAGGGGTCATATGTCATTTGTCAGGATCAAGGCTGATATGAGTTGTTGGGGTTTTTTTTAATCAATGTTGAAAAGTTCACAATTAAAACAGTTTTTCTAGATATTGCAGAAGAACCAAATATGCACTCAGCAAATTTCCTCTTTACAAATATTATAATTGTGTTGCTTTAAAGCTTGAAAAAATATATAATATGTCTGCATTTTTAACTTGTATTCCCTTCCTTTTCCCTCCCTCCCTCTCTTCTCCTACTAACACACACACACAGTAGAAAATAAATTTAAAGTAATGCCATGTAATCTGTCAAAGCCCAAGCAGCTGACTCACAAAAAATCTCAGAGTTTTCAGGAGGAATAGATGGCTTTCATTAACCCTTTAAAATATAAAAGAAATGGGATAAAAAGCTTTTCCATATCAGGAGATGTGCATTTTAATAAATGTAGCCATGATTCACAACTGTTGTAAATTATGCACACAATTACCTCGATTTCTGATGTTCTGACTGTAAGTGCAGATCATTGTGCAGTCAAAACTTTACTACTGACACAAAAGAGGCATTACAAACCCCTCAATATGCAGAAGTGCAAAAAACTTCATGAGAGCAGGGAGACTGAGTCAGGAAAACTAAAACAGCACAATGAAAATTCATCATTCTCAGTGATGATGAAATGCTGAATGGTGGAAAGTAGAATAAAAACAGGGCAAGGGGGGCATATAAATCTTTCACTGAAACAACTTTACTGGGCATATATCTATTTTTGGTCACAAGGCATTGACACCTAAAATGAGATCTAGTGTGACTTTCATCTCACATTTTGCACAAAGTCTCATGGGACTGCCATTGCATGCTTTGGTGATCATGGGTGGTGTTCAGTTCTCACGCTGTTAATGCTGTTGCACTGCTGCTTGACACAAACTCTGCTCGCCTTGATCTACAGACGACTTTCTGCAGATTCAGACATGGTAAAATGCAAAATGTCCTCAATCTGCTGCTGCCAATGGGCAGTCAGTTGCCAAGAGACCAGACGTAGCCTCTGGCAAGAGTCACTCACTGATGAAAATACCAGAGGATTCAAAATAGTTGCTGGCAAGTTGCAGCATTGCAGCTCTGCCTGCTTCACAATCAAACGCCCCACTCTGCCAGTCTCTTTATTGGATTCTAATCCTTTTTGTGGTGAGATGTGCCTACCAGTGACATTATATGAAAATACCACCCCACAAGGTGCACAGAAGAAAGGATGGAGATGGTCTTAATCAACCTGCTGGTGTGGGGCGCCACAGCAGCAGCGTCTGAAGAGGCTGGTTTCCCAAATGTTGTTTCTCCTCTCCAGACAACAATTGCATTGGTGAGTGTAAAGCGACTCCTCCCTTCACTGCTTCATTCCCCAAAATCTGCAACTCCTCTCTCTTCCAGAAAACTCTTCTCAATAGACCCATCAATATGGGTCTATGTCACTGTCAATGGGGGTCATCTCCTACCTGCCACAAAGGAACACATTTGGAAGGGTGGCAGTGAAGGATTATGTTCTGCTGAATCTTCCCAGGGATTTAGAGCAGTTTAAATATCAAAAAGTTGGGAGAAACTTGATCAGTTCCCACCACACCCTGATTTGGATCTGTCCTGAGGCAAACCATCTTGGTAGTTGGCCTTTCCTCCACCCTTTTTTGCTTATTCCTTCCACATAGCCAATCCTTGTCTGTCCTTCTAAACTTTTTAGAGAGTGGGTCACACAAATTCTTTTAATGTTTAATTTTGCATAATTAATGTGTTAATTGATTTAAAGCTTTTAATTTTTGTACTCCATATTATTTAAAATGTTCTGTTCTATTTTATATTGTAAGTCGCTTTTTAAAAAGTGGGAATGATAGATGGATGGATAGATAGATAGAGTGACTGGAATCCTGAAGATGGAGCACTCTATACAACAACATTATGTTTGCAGGTCCCACTTGTGTTAATATACATTACACCTTGGAGAATGTCAACTGGCAACTCTCTAGATCTTGCTGGAAGGCCAATCCCAGAAGCTCTAACCAATTTTATCCATGATGAGGCATGCTGAGAACTTATCTAGTGTGTGCCATTTACACAACTCATAGATAGAGTGACTGAACTCCTGAAGATGGAGCACTCTATACAACAACATTATGTTTGCAGGTCCCACTTGTGTTAATATACATTACACCTTCGAGAATGTCAACTGGCAACTCTCTAGATCTTGCTGGAAGGCCAATCCCAGAAGCTCTAACCAATTTATCCATGATAAGGCATGCTGAGAACTTATCTAGTGTGTGCCATTTACACAACTCATAGATAGAGTGACTGAAATCCTAAAGATGGAGCACTCTATACAACAACATTATGTTTGCAGGTCCCACTTGTGTTAATATACATTACACCTTGGAGAATGTCAACTGGCAACTCTCTAGATCTTGCTGGATGGCCAATCCCAGAAGCTCTAACCAATTTATCCATGATAAGGCATGCTGAGAACTTATCTAGTGTGTGCCATTTACACAACTCATGTAAAAAAAAATAGGGCACATCGAAGTAGAAAATCAATTTATTTTCAATCTTAATAGAGAACAGAGGCTGCTGAACTTCTTAAAGTGAACCAATCATTCCTTTGACAGACACACAATTATTTATCTATTTATTTATTTGATACATTTATACCCTCCCATATGCTACCAAATGCTATCAAAAGAACTTCTATTATCCTTTAAAAGCAATAAAACAAACATGAATTGCAAACCTAGCAGATGACATCAAAATACTCATTAAAAAGAAACATTAACAGTATAGCATCCACCACAGACAATTAATGGTAAACAGAAATAAATCAACTTTCCAAGGAGAAAGCTAAACAACACTGTTTGAGAGATAAAGTCTAAACATCGGGGAGGGGAATGTAATACATATCTCCTGATGGAAGGGGAGAGTTTCAATATTGGGAGTACTAACATAAAAAAGGCCTGAGATATCAACAGAACCCAATTAGGACTCATCTCCTTCAGTCATTACAAGTTAGCCAGGTAAGAAGCAATAATTCTGTCAGATCAAACACAACCGATCAAAAGTTGAGGAAAGATTTATGGTCCATATGTGCTCCTCATCAAAGCAGAGCTTTTAGCATTATTTTTAAGATAAGACAAGTAAATAAAATAGCAAGAGCCAGCATTCTGTAGGGTTTGAGTATTTAAACTTTGGATTAGGACTTCAAGGGGTGTATACCTGTTGAGCCAAGGAAATCCTTTGTCTGACTTGGACTAGCCACGGTCTTTCAACCTTAGATGAAGGCAATGGCAATTCCGATCTGAACAACACTTGCAAAGAAAAAACAGCTTGGCATCAATGGAAGTAGGAAATGCCTTGAAGGCACATAACTACAACTACCATTGCTAGGTTACAGGTGGTTTTAGCATATTTTTATAATCATTTTGCTTCAAACTAACTTGCCAAGTTCTACAATAAAGCCCCCAAGAACAAGAAAGAGGTTATCTGGTATGCGGATGTGGAACTGTCTGTTACTTACATTTTTAAAAAGGATTATTTAGAACAACAAGTTATTTGTCATTAGTTTGTCTTGCCAAATAAGAATGTCAGTAATGTCAATAATGTTTAAGTCATCCTCATTAATGGGGATTCATCCTCATTAATTGGTAGAGAAGGAATAGCTCTATCGTTCAAGTGCTGGCATTGCTGTGGTTTGTGCTTCTACGTCATGCACCCCACGTCTGCCAAAACCTACAACATAGATTTATACAGTGCCAAAGAAGTCAGCAGCAACCAGAGGATCCTTGCCAAACCAACAACTTTGCTGAGATCCCAAAATTAAAAATTCACTAGATAACTTACCTACCTAGAATTGTATGTTTATAATGAATAAAATTCTGCCTCAGGAAAATACATCAATTCAAAATGAAAGCAATCCCATCATCCCCACCACCTGTATGCTGCATGAGTTTTCCATTATCCAACAAACCCAGATAACTTGCTTTAAACTATTGAAGTCTAATTCCTCTTTTTAGTCACAAGTTAAACAATGTCTGAATTACTGCAGAGGGGCTATTTGGCAGCTGTTAAACTATGCATTGGAAAATACTTTTGGCACCCTCAAACACTGATGGGATATGGTAGGGAGCTCAAACAATTAAAGAATTGTTAGCTGATTGTCCATCTGCATTTTAAGTCATTAATTAGTTTTGTTTTAATTGGGTCATTAATAACATTTCAGGATTGGTGGCTTTTTAGGATACTGAAGTAACTGACAATAACACAAATAAATTCTGTCGCTGGATGTTTCAGGGAAAGTCCAATTGTATTTCTAATTTTATTCCCTGTTGTGTTTTTTAAAAAAATTGCAGGCTTCCTCCTGCTTTTGATGACTCGCGTTCTGATGATTCAGTATTTCAATGCTGGTAAATTAGCTTCATTAATTTGATAACGGGTCCTTTCTTTATTCAGGCCCCTTCTATACTGTTATATAATCCAATTCAAAGCAGATAATCTGGATTTTATATGGCAGTGTTCAGTTTTGCTTGTCCATGAAGCCCTCTTACAGGTATGTGGTCCCAAAAGTTGACAATGGAAAGAGCAGACATTTGAATATTGGTTTTATCATGCATCCAAAAGTGATGTATAGTGTGACCTACTCATGTTTACATTTTTCAGCAGCGGAAATGCTTTGCTAAACCAAAGAAATTCGAGTTCCACTTTTTAACCTTGTTAAATATTTGCCACAAGCAAAATACTTATTGTCTAAAATGAGATGGCACCCTATATTATAGGATCTTGCCAGAAGCAAATACCATCCCCAATAAGCACCATTGTCATTCAGAAATTGACCTTCAGAAGGTAATAGTCTGAAAAGTTAGTCAATGGATCTAGGCAATACATTTTACCATCCTAATGCATACAGGATTTTCATAAATCAGCTGTCTCTGCCTGTGTGCCTGTGTTTCTGTTCATCTATCCATCCATTCATCCCTCTATCTATCATCTATTCTTCCATCCTTCCTGTGTTGTCCTGCTTTAACGGCAGGTGCAATGGAATTCCATATCTATGGGCATGTCTTGACACACCATTTAACCCAGAGAGCCAGCTTGGGGACTGGCAAGTTAGTTACACTTGATGCCAAACTAGAGTAGCCTACTCCAGATTAGCATTGACATAACTGCCCTGTCAGGATGCACCCTATGTGTGCTGGTCAAAAGAAAGCCAGGTTTTAGCATCAGCAGGAGGAAGTATTGTCAGGAACAAGAGATAAAACTGGTGTTGTATAGCCCAAGGTAAAAAAAAAATACTAAATTTCAGAGGTTATCCATAGCCAAGTCATTAAGAAATCTAAGGATCATAAATCAATTTTTATTGTGTCAGAAGTTAGTTGAGAAAATACTTTAATTCTTTTTTTCTTTCTTTTTTTCTTCTTTCTATTCTTTTCTTTCTTTCTTTCCTCCCCCCCCTCCGTTTTTCTCTCTTCACCTACTTTCAGAACCCGTTCACCTCCCTCACTTTCCTATCAATATATTGTTCCACCACTTTCGATGTATTATGTTTCTTTACAAAATAAAAAATAATGAGCAGAGAAAATACTGCCAGTCGCTTCTGGT
The DNA here is from genome assembly GCF_035594765.1 of Anolis carolinensis. Lineage (NCBI taxonomy): Eukaryota > Metazoa > Chordata > Lepidosauria > Squamata > Anolidae > Anolis > Anolis carolinensis. Next base: position 149,181,762 of record NC_085843.1, read on the forward strand.
GTGAGAGAATTGACCGTCTACAGAGACATTGCTCAGGAGACACCTGGATGTGTTACCATCCTGTGAGAGGCTTCTGTCATGTCCCTGCAAGCTAGAGCTGACAGACGGGAGCTCACCCTGTCTCGCGGATTTGAACTGACAACTTTCAGGTCAGCAGTTCAGCTGACACAAGAATTTAACCCATTGCACTATCACAGCTCCCATAAATCAGTTGAGACCAAGCAAACACACCAGGAAATGTGTTGCTCTCAACAATTACCTGGTGTTCACATTTACCTAGTATGGGTCAACACATTCACCAAATGTCCAGATCTCCAGTTACATTTAATGACATTCTGATGATATGGGTCGCTTCTACACTGCCATATAATCCAGATAATCAAAAGCAGATAATCCACATTATCATTTTTGAACTGGATTATATGAGTCTACGCTGTCATATAATCCAGTTCAAAGAAGATAATATGGATTTTATATGGCAGTGTAGAAGGGACTTCCTAAAGCCTTGGTAGCAGTCTTACAATTGAACTGAGGAGAAGAGGCTGAGTGTGGATCTACACTGCTCAATATCCCAGGATCTGATCCCAGATTACCTGATTACCTCAGATTATCTGGCAGTGTAGACAAATATAATCCAGTTCAAAATGGATAACCTGGGAACATTGTAGAAGGGGCCTGACTCTACCTTATTCTGGAACTGGGCAGCCTTTTCTCTGATCCTGAACTAACCTGTGGAATGGAAAGGGGACTTGGCTGGTGTTTGCCCATTGGATGAATCCTTTTGACTGAATGACAAGGTAAATCTATTTCTTGTTCAGAAGTAAGTCCTTTGTGGTAGAAGGTGTGACACAAGTGCATGGTACAAGGCAGATGATAACACACTATTTGTAACAACGTATTTCTGAAAAACAATGAATTGTAATATTTAAAAAACAATTAAATAGCCTGTCACATTAAACTTAATTGACAAAGTGAACCCGGCACAGAAGTTTTAACTGTTCAAACTGCACATCTCACTATCAGAGGAACTTCAGCATCCAACTGTTCAGATAATAACAAAATGACTCTAGCAGTAACTGTATTCAACACCCTATAATATAAATGGTTAACCCTTCCTTTCCCAATTGTGACTATAATAGGCTTCAACCAAGACTTTTAAAAGCACAAACAGAACTGACAAAGAGAAATACCATATGCTAGCTTGACATATTCAATGTTGTACTGGGCCTCACCACCCTGCTTAGTTGTTTTTGGTCAACAAGGGAGCAGTCACAGATTTAAGATTAAAGTTCAAGGATCAAATGCAGATCAGTTCAAGCCCCATCTATGTTTTACATTCATATTCTTATAGTTTCCCTGTCGAGATTCAGTGAAAAAGGGCATGCTTTTGTATTCAAAATGTCTCAGGTTCACATTCTTAGATCATCAGTTTAAAAGACAAAAATGAAACAATAGAGTTTGGAAAGTTTTTTTTAAAAGAAAAGTGACTCCAGTAGTGTGCAGAGACCACAACTAGGCAACAGTTGGTTACTGCTCTGAATCACAAACTATCATCAGACTGCTTCCCACTTTTGCATGGTAAGAATAAAGTAAATCTACACAGTGTAGAATTAATGGAATTTGGCACCACTTAAACCACCATTGCTCAAAGTTATGGAATCATGGGATCCTTATTTTATCAGGTCTTTAGCCTTCTATGCCAAAGATTGCTGGTGCCTCACCAAACTAAGACATAACCCCATAGTATTGAGACATTGCAGTGGTCTCAAGCTGCATTAATTCTACAGTGTAGATGTACCTTAGAAATAACCCAAATCTAGATTGTAGCAAGCAAATCTGGAATGGAAGGAAGAAAGGTCTGGATCATTACCAAGCAGATTCATCTGTTATTGATCAACATGATGAAGTAGATCTTGGACTCTCAAAGTCTTCCTCAGTAAAAAGTGAAGCCACACTCAATTCCTTTGGCTGCAGATCCCAGCAGTGAAAGACATTGGGACAGCTCCCATCTCCTCCTTCCAGTGTATGTCTATCATATCACTAGACCAGGCATGGGCAAACTTCGACCCTCCAGGTGTTTTGGACTTCAACTCCCACAATTCCTAACAACCAATAAGCTCTTAAGAATTATGGGAGTTGAAGTCCAAAACACTTGGAGGGTTGAAGTTTGCCCAGGCCTGGTCTAGACAAATTAAACATCTGTTCCTTGATTTTCCTTTCATCTCAAAATATGGAGTCTTTGCATATCGTGTTTTCTATTTTTCTTGACTGAAATGTTAATTGATGCTGAACGGGTTGAGGAAAAGTCACCACATATATAGACAGGTTGAGCAATAAGAGCTTTGGGAGATCTCTTCCAAGCACACAATAATAAGGATGTTAAAAGAAAATGTCAAAACAGACTGCCTTGACGGGGTTGAATTCTATGATTTCCTTTCCCTGTTTTTCTTTCTCCTGTTGCCAAAACAGACTCGGATTTCTCATTCATTTCTCTAACAAGTGTAAGTCCTCTTTGATTTTAATGCCAGCAAATGGAAGCGCTTAGCGTCTGCATGTCCCCATCTGCCTCCTGGACTTGCTCTGAAGTACGTTGATTTGATGCTATTGATTCTCCTATGAATGATGCATTATTACATTCTGTCATGAACAGTCATTCATTTCTCCCACATACACAGTGCTCAGAGACAGCCTAAGACACTTTTGTGCTCGAGGCGGAAAATCCAAATGGCAACACACAACGACAGGTAAACATAATTTTATTTTGTCAGAGGTTTGGAGCACGACAGTGGTAATTGCTTCTGAAACACTCCCAGCTGCTGATGTGTGTTATTTTAGCTCAGTTTTAAGTTAATTGTCAATTGATTTTTAAACTCTTACTGAACAGGGTTAGTATAGTATAAAAATATTTTTATTATAGCTATATTGTTGTAAAAGGCTTTGTTAAGCAAATTGAACCATTTTAACGTGTTTAAAATACTTTAATAGTTACACTATTACAAGATAATAATAAAAATGTAGTAATAAGTCTAATTAAGGAAATAACAATTTGCTCTTTTTAAGGGCTTTCCATGAAGTAGAAACCAAAACCCTGCTTTAATAATAGAACTAAGCGTTCCATGTAAGGGGTGGGGGAGATGATTAGAATATGTTGCTACCAGAAAACTGATGTTGTAAACAATGTTATAGCAAATATATATCATTGCCATGATCAAAGTGGTAGTGGTGATGATTATGGAGAAGATTATATATCTCATCTTTCCCCTACAAAATTGGGATTATTGGTGAATTATGTATTTTAAAATGCAATATAGTTAGAAAATATAAAAAGTTAACATTAACGTGTGATTTAACTATTACATTAACCTTCATTTAAATCAGGCAAATAAAACTAATAAAAGTAGTATTAAAAATTGTACTGCCCTATCAATAGCCATAAAAACAGCCATTGTGTTTTCAAATGCCTGTTGGGTTTTTAAAAAATCTCATAGCCTGCCAACAGAAAAATAGCAAGGACGGTAGCATTCTACAAGGAATGGCAGAAAAGTAATGAGACTGGCAACATTGTGCACAATCCTACAACACTGCAACCTCCCCTTTCATATGGCAGTTAGGTTAATCCTTGCCATAAATTCAGTGCAAGTTTGAACTTGCTACAGTTGTTATACAATTGTTGAGAGTGTCTGATGCGGATTTGTGTTTATGAGGTGCATTTCGAAATGATCAGCAGAAATGAAATGGTTCCAAAAAACCTCACAACAGGCAGAAGGCCAGTCAGAGGGATGTATGTGTTGATCTTATGAACCATCTTAAGAGGGAGCCAGAAGTCTTCAGTTGCGTGATCACAGGTGATGAATCATGGATTTTTAAATACAACTCAGAGATCAAATACCAAAGTTGGCACACAGCAAACTCTCCCTGTCCCAAGAAAGCAAGAATGAGCAAATCAAAAATCAAATTGCTGTTCATTTTGGTTTTTTGACAGTCAGGGAATCATTAATAAGGAATGTGTGCCTCCAAGTCAAAGTGTCAATCAAATTTTCTGTTGGGAAGATCTTAAAGGCTCAAGAAGAGGGTGGCACATATGTGACCAGGCATTACACATACTTGGATGCTGCACCACAACAATGCCTCATGTCACTCAGCAGTCTCCATCAATGAATTGTTGGTGCTTCAAACATGCAGTAACAATTTACAGAATATAGACACATTAGTTAGTTGCACAAAAACAACAATTATTTTTATGATTCCATAGGCTATCTGAACTATGTGTTCTGGAATTTGTTGTTTTTTTTTTAAAGAAAACCTTTAAAAGTTTGTTTGTACGTGTGCTTTCAAAGAGCCAGGACAAATGATATGGAAATACAAATTTCAATTTACCTAATTCAATTCAATACAGTCATTCATAACCAACACTTGTAGTCATGTCAATTCGAAAAATGCCTGCTCTTCCTTACAAGTAAATTGTCCTTGTAAAATTCTTGCTCTTCAGTTCCCTGATGACGGGTGAAATACAGAGTACAAAGCAGTTTTGGTTTCATAAATATTACTGTGTCATCACATATGTAGAATTATGGTACTACTACCGTCTCACAAATCTCAGCGGCCATAGTTGAGATAAATATTTTTGAAGCACTAAATATTTCAAGGCATTGAACATGTCACACTACCTAACACTATCATCGTTTCCAAGTCATCTCTCGGTGATATAGATTTTCGGAAAATGGAATGCCTAGATCTTTTGGGAAACACCTGACTCTTCCTAACAACTTGACTTCTGTGAGCAGAACAAGACAGGACAGTACAGAGCACCACTGTTGAACTAAGAAGCACAGTGAACAAACACATACCACTCATGTTTCATTTTCTAAGAAGGTAAATATGCAGGAAGAGATACTGGTGAATTATGGGAAACATCTCTTGCAATTTAGAAAAGTGACGACTGCTTTTTGATCTCATTAAGATCAGAAACATTGAAATACAAATGGAAGATGTGCACACATACACACATGTATTTTATATGTGTGTGTGTGTGAAAGGAAATGTAAGAAGGTAATAAAAGAATAGCTCTGTCATTACACTAGTAAACATTCTTGAAATTTGGGTACAACAAGACTCATATATTTATGTTTGTAAATTTCTATCTTTATATTTTACTGCAAATGTACAAATATGTTGTTGCATATTTCCTTACTGATCCTCTTCATGCCAGCCAGAACAGATAACTAAACTAAGGATTGCCTGCCCATTGTTTCTTCCAAGAGAACATTAAACCATGATATCTGGCTTGTTTGTCTTTTAACATGCCAGTCAAAAACCATGGTTTAATTTTGAATGTTTTGAATTTTGAACCATGGTTTCAAATTATGATTTTGACTTGCTGGAAAGCAATGCATTACAGATCGCAATTTAGACATTGGGTAAAACAAATCACCAGATAAGTACATTCTCCTGCTAAGTATGAAATTGTAGCAACCAAAAAAAAATGATCAAGCAGGAGAAGCCAGCACATTTGCTCATTTACAGAAAACCAGTTTTATAAATAAATAAATAAATGGGAAGCCCAAACATATAATTGTCACATCAGGTAAAGTAAGGAGCATGAAATTTCCAGATGTAGCGCCACTTTTGTGGACTCCCCCTTCAAAAAATTCATCTAGTCTACTGGTAAATTTATTCAAGGCAAATATAATAAGTTTTCATTTTAAAAAGATGCTTTCAGCCAATCTGTGGGTAGATGCCATTGATTATATATTTTGTCCGATTTATTTCTGTATTTTTCTACTGTGTTGTTTTCACTGTACCAACACATTTCTGTTGATATTTTGTTTTCATTATCATTTATATATTAATTTTATTGTTGCAATTTGGTTTTAATCTATTTAGTGAAACCATTCTGGCTTCTATCAGAAGATGATCAGGGAAGAAACTGTTTATCTTTGAGGCAGGGAAACATTATTTGCAAGGCAAAAACCATTAAAAAAATTCTTGCATGCAGCATATAAAGCACAAATTCATGTTTTGTGACCTACCAAGCAAAACAAAAGTCACCTTGAAATTCCAAGCAGGTAAGGCAGGTAGCAAAATTGGATGATAACTTCACTTGATATTTGTAGAACTTTTATATGTATTGGCATGATCTGGCCATACACAATAACACTCTAAGATCTCAATGAGGTACCAAGTGTTTACTTAGATTTGCAGAGACAAGAAATTGGTTACACTATGATGGATTAACATACATGCTAGGTAACCTAGTGGTAAAGGATTGACTGCCTGAATCCCAATCTGAATTAAACTAAAACCACTTTGGAAGCATGAAGGTTTTCTTCTCTGTTGCCTCTTTCTTTTTCATTTCATTTGTATAATGCCTTTTTTTCAAAACTGGTAGTCAAGGTGGATTATAAAAGTAAAACCAAATACAGACAAAAGCATGAAAAAAAACTCTTAACACATACAAAATACTATTATTAAAATGCAAGTAAACTATCGATTGGATTAAGACCTTTTAAGACAAATCAACTAGAAAGACAAAAGTCATTAAAATAGCACACTATTAAAAGCCCTTTCCAGTCATTTCCTGAAAATGTTCTGGAACAGAAAAGTTTTCATTACTGATTAAAGAACCACAAGGAAGGAGTCATCCTAGAAAACTAAGTTTGAAGTTCAAAAGCATGGAAGCAGCCACCAAGAAGATTCTCCGTCATGTTCCTGCCAGATACGTCTGTGAAGATGACAGAAGGACTTTTAAAAGGAGCTTAGAGCCCATGAAGACTTATATATTGAAGGAAAATACAATCCATGAGATAGACTGGATTCAAATTATGTAACATTTTATATGGCTATAATTTCTCCCAAAATAAGTTTAGATAAAAATTTCTGTTGTAAGGTCACAAACAATCACAAACATACACACTACACAATTATATCAACTTCATACCACCTTGTCTTAGCTAATTCTATGAAATCCTGAAAGTTTAATTTTGTGAGATCTTGAATTGTCAATGTTCCAGACTGACCTCAGAATAAACTGTGATGACAGCCGCATGCACCAAGTTGAATCTTCTACAACACTAAGTTGGTGTCCTGATGGGTTAAAATCACACCAGTCCTTCAGGGTTACTCCCTTGTCCATGTTTCATCACCATCACTCCTTGCTAGGCATGGAGATCCCTGCCAGGCATGGAGATCCCTGTGATTTCTTAGCAGATCTCATCTGGTAGAATAATGATAAGGCACTCATGCAATCAGCAAGCATATTGCTTTATCATCATTATTATCTTGCTGATTATGAGGACATCTCATTTTGACGTCAGGAGACATGACCATGATGGTCAGATGCTCACAGCAAGCCCCACAACTAGCAAAGAGCAGTGGCTTTGACACACAGATCAGAGAAAGGGTGATGGTGGCAGGGTGCATGTGGACAATAGATCAGGCCCAAACAGACCCAATTCAGCATCCAGATGGCCAAAAAACCCAAAGATGCTCCAGAGTTTCCTGCAAATTCTGGACTATCCTATGACTTTTCTTAGGGCAGAGCAATGTAAGGTTAAAGGCTAAAATTTCTGGATACTTACCAGAAGTGACTGTGAATTGCAAAATCTGCCTTCATTAGATTCCAGTTTATTGGGTGTTTGAGAGAGTGTATGTTAACAGTGTAGATGAGTCCTAAGTATTTTAAACCATGGTGATCCAAGCCCTAAGTGATCCAAATATTCTGTGATTTCTGGTTAAACAAGGGGAAAAACACAATCGACCTCATGATAGAATTCTGTGGTATACCTTCAGTATTATTTCCCAGTATTATCAATATAAAACCTTATCATGTTAATTATGAGTCTGTACTGGGATTAGCAAAACTCCTCATAGCTTTTATACTGCTCACATTCTTCTTTTCCCCTGAACACTTGTTTGAAATTACATTTCAACTCCCCAAAGCATGTAAACAAGACTGTGCATTCCTGATAATTAATCTTTTACGTTCAATGGAATTCATGTAGGATTTGCCTTTAGTAGACTGCCTGTTGTACACTGGAGTTTAAGACTATCAGTGCCATGATGGCAGTATAAAAAACTTCAGATAATGGTGTTTCTGTGATGATGGGACTGTGTGTTCCTGCAAGGCTACTGGTAGGGTCCTTCATTTCAGAAAATATTTTCCCGAGGAGCCAGAATAAATATGCCAAACATCTGCTGAGCAGCAGTAATAGTTGAGGAGGGGTGTGTGAGAATGGCAGAGGACCTCTCAGAGTCAACAGAAGTATGGCATAGTTAACACTTATTAATATTGTGCAGAAGGAGGGACAAAAACCCCTTTTTTATGTCTTGAACTATGAAAAACTTATCATGAGACAATTCAAAATGAAACAAGAGATAGTGCCATATATTAAACTCCTAGGTCATGTGGCCTTCAATGAGCTACTAAGGTAAAACAAAGAACAACTGTTAGTAGTTCTGTGGCTAATAACACAACTGGAAATAAAATAGACTGCACAAACAAAGGAAGAGGATGAAGAAGCTCTCTACAAAAACAAGACCAGAATCAAGTTGTGGAACAGACCATCAATTATATTAGAAGAGCATCCCAGAAGAATCTAAAGATAGTTAAAAACAAATTTGCACTATTAAGCCTAAATGTCCAAGAGTCATAAAAACTCTGGTCTGAAGCCAGGGACAGTATTAGAGGGGAATGTAAAGGGGCCGGGAGGTCTCAGTGGATGATAGATGAAACTATTCAAGCAGTTAAACACAGATGTGAAGCAAAAATAAAATCAAATGACAAAAATAAAAAGATGACATAAACAATCTATTGAGGATCTATAGAAAATATATGAAATGATGATAGATTCTTTCATGGAAAATTGTTTAGAAATGGATCTATAATTTCAGAAAATGAAATGGAAGCTGCACTCTGAGAACCTAGAATAAATGCATTACCAGGTTCATTATATTTCCTTTTTCTATGTATTGCTGTGAGATATGGACAGAGAAGAAAGCTGACTGGAAGAAAATTGACTCATTTGAAATGTAGTACTGGAGAAGAGTTCTAGGTACAGTAGAGTCTCACTTATCCAAGCTAAACGGACCGGCAGAAGCTTGGATAAGCGAATATCTTGGATAATAAGGAGGGATTAAGGAAAAGCCTATTAAACATCAAATTAGGTTATGATTTTACAAATTAAGCACCAAAACATCATGTTTTACAACAAACTTGACAGAAAAAGCAGTTCAATACGCAGGAATGTTATGTTGTAATTACTGTATTTACGAATGTCACACCAAAATATCATGATATATTGAAAACATTGACTACAAAAATGGCTTGGATAATGCAGAAACTTGGATAAGCAAGGCTTGGATAAGTGAGACTCTACTATATATCATGGATTGTTAAAAAGGCAGATAAGTGGACCTCAGAGCAAATCAAGCCTGAACCATCCTTAGAAGTGAATATGACTAAATTAAGACTGTCATACTTTGTACATTGGTGGAAGAACATCACACTACAAAATACAATAATATTAGGTAAGATAGATAGCAATAGGGAAAGAGGAAGAGTGCATTACAGATGGATGGATTCTGTTAAAAAAAACATATCTCTACTCTGTAAGATTTGAGCTGGGCCACAGATGATAGGGTCATTTGTAGGGTTTGCATTCATGGGGCTGCCATAAGTTGAAGTTGACCTGATGACAGTTAGAAACAAGAACAAACCTTAAATAATAGTTGTGCTACTATGGTGGCATTCTGCTCGAGGGCCTCCCATAAGCATCTGACTGGTTGCTGTGAAAGCATAATGTTGGAGTAGATTACTGTTTTATGTACTTCAACAGAGATCTTCCAATCTTCAATTCAGTAGTTAGAAATATGCTGCATTGTGTAATACACATTCAGATGATTGGAGGATTATGTATAAAGGGAAGAAATATAAACCATACAAGGTAAAGATGAAAACAAGAGAAATGAAGTGTGGGTGAGCAACCTATAAAAGATGGATGGACAAACTGAATGATGAATGTGAAGCTGACAGGCATCTCAGAACTTCTAAAGTGCCTGAGTAATTAATGAGGGTGGGGCTGAAAGAAAAAACTAATAAATGAATAGTTAACATTGAATGGGAAGACACGCCATGGTAAGATGAATTATCTGGAAAGTAAATTTTAAAAATGAGAGCAAAGACTGACTTCAGGTAAAATGTTAGTGAGTGAGAACAAAGAACAAAGAGGTAAATAGTGGAGGGGGAGGACTGAACTCAATTGCTTCTCATCATGTGTCTGTCTCAAAAAAATGCTGCATTTTCAAGCTCCACTTTTGTTCTAACAGCTGGACATTCTTCTTGTGTGTGTCTCCCAGAACTTGTGTGGTTTCATTCCTCACCAATGGCCTCAAAAGAGCACAGTGCACCATTACTCCTGAAGCTGAGAATCTGCCACAGAAGTAGGCAAATAATAATAATAATAATAATAATAATAATAATAATAATAATAATAATAATGTCCCAGGTGACAGTCGCATTGACGAAAAACAACAGGAAAAACTCAGCCGCTATCAGGACCTCAAGATTGAACTTCAAAGACTCTGGCAGAAACCAGTGCAGGTGGTCCCGGTGGTGATCGGCACATTGGGTGCCGTGCCAAAAGATCTCAGCCGGCATTTGGAAACAATAGTCATTGACAAAATCACGATCTGCCAACTGCAAAAGGCCACCCTACTGCGATCTGCACGCATCATCCGAAAATACATCACACAGTCCTAGACACTTGGGAAGTGTTTGACTTGTGATTTTGTGATATGAAATCCAGCATGTCTATCTTGTTTGCTGTGTCATAATAATAATAATAATAATAATAATAATAATAATAATAATAATAATAATAATAATAATAATAATAATTTTCTTACCTGCCTCTCACTGCGACTCAAGGTGGGTTACAACACAATTAACAAACATGAACACTCCAAAAATTCAACAAATATAAAGATCCACATTAAAGGATCAGTAACTTTCCATTTGGTCCTCTAACATCTGTGCTAGCTTTATCAACTCTGAGCAAATTGTCACTTGAGTAGAAGCAGACAGCAATGCTTCTTTCCCACTCCATCTCTCCCAGTGTGGCAGAAGTGATGGTAAAACCATGGGTAAAATCGCCTCACTCAGGAGTTTCAGTGCCTCTGAATACTGGATTACAACTGTAAATCTATTTTTTATTTTGCTTTGTTTTTGTCAGCCACAATGCAACATTTTAACTTCACAGGACCATCATGAAAAGAATAGGAGAGTAGCTCATTGAAATCCACAGAGAACTTTCTACTCCTTCCCTGGAAAATAGACATGTTGCCTGAGGCCTACTGTAAAGTATACACTGCTGAAAAAAATATTAGGGCTATTAGGAGGGTAGAGCATTAAAGTCATTAGTAGTGAAAACACAATTTGTGTTCAACATACTCTGTGAAGTTGAAATCATTTCCGTGTAATCTCACACAGAGCTTGGTAGTCACAACAAGTTGTCTGTAATTAATTCATTCCCATACGAACAAAGATATCATTATGTTCCATTATGATTCTATAAAAAGATGGATAGCTTCCCTCCTTTCTGTGATATAACAGTAACTTTAAAGGTTATTTTGTATATTCATGGGGCCATGGTGAAGGAGGAAGGCTTCTGAGTTTGACTCATGCTCTGCCTCATGCTTTACTATGAGTGTTGAGGTGACAAAGAGGTGGACAAAAAGAAAGTGTGTTTTGTACCAAAGACAAAAGCAGCTTTTAGAATTCATATCATATTTTATATTGAGCATTTTTTCTCATCCATTCTGTTATCACATCAACACTCACAACTGAGAAGATGGCAACGTCACAAGTTACAGTTCAAACCAGCTTACAACTTTGTTGCTTATGTATAAAATGTAAGAAAGTAAAATAAAATTGAAAAAAATAGCAAGAAAGCAAAAAAAAAAAGTAACTAACTGCTTTCAGAGATCTGGGACCTCTAACTATTCCTTTTTTTTAAAAAAATGAAAGTTTTGACGCTTTCCTGTCACAGATACTTTTTGGCATATCAAGAAAATGCTTTGACTGCAAATGTTTTAAATATATATTTTTACCATCACTCTTATTGAACAATAATATATTACTAAAATTGGGTTCTTACACTGGATATATTGTCGGCGTGGGGTCAGCTGGGGAGGTCAGGGTGCATGCCAGGTGTGTTTCTTCAAGCTCCATCAATCATCTTCTCCAGCACCCTGATGAATTGGTTGCAATCGTCTGCCACACCAATTCCTCTCTTCAATGTCAGACTCAAAGACATCTGTAGTCTAAAGTCCAAACATTTATTTCAATATCTACAAACATATTTACAAAGCACAGCAAAAGCCATTGCTCTGAGCTGGCATTTCTCTTTAGCCTCTCGCCTCGGCAAGCACAGCTCAACACACACAGAGATAAGAAAAACACATTCCTCAGTCCGAAGGAAGTTCCAACCTCCAAAGCCGGAAATCATGCCTGATAGGTCAACAGCAGTCATAACAGGCTGTCAGTCAAAACTAGCCTGCTGTTAACTGTTTCATTGCTGAAACACACACTCTTGCACAACAGCAGAAACACTTGATTTACATTTCATATACATACAACCATGATCCAACATATATGTGCTAATGCATTCTAATACATGTCTGTCATTATTCATTTATTGTAAACTGTATCAGTTCTTATGCTGCAGCTGTGTGCAGTAAACTCATCATAACCATTTCCACTTCCTAGGCAGTCACCTCTCCACAAAAGTCTATATTGACATTGAAATACAACACCGTCTGAGCTATGCAGGTGCAGCATTTTTTCGAATGAAGCAGAGAGTGTGTTACCTTCAAATAAATCTTGCAAATCTTTGGGGAAGACACACAAACAAATGTCAGTGTTGTGGAAGAAGCAAAGACCACCAGCATCGGAGCAATGTCCAAATGCCCAATCACTATATTCCAAAGCAATTACTTTTGTTCTCACCTCAAGAACAGAAAACAGAATGTCGGTGAATGGCAAAAGAGATTTAAAGATGTGCTTAAAGCTAATCTTTAAAAATGTGGACTAAACATCGAGAACTGGGAAGCCCTGGCACTCAGGCTTTCTAACTGGTAGTTAGCTGTTACCAACAATGCTAAGGATTTTGAAAAGGAACCAGTAGAGGGCAAAATGGAGAAATGTGCCAAGGGGAAGACATGTCAAGCAAACCCTTGTCACAACCACTTCCCATTTGGAAATCTATATCCTCATTATGGATCCTGAATAGGTCTTTGGCATTATTCATGGACACATCACCAAGACTCTACCTTTGGAAGACAATCATACTTGGCCACGAGTGATAAATTATGATGATGTTTTAAAGACAAATCAAGATTGTGAGATGACCCATAATAATGCAGTTTCTTTTGCTAACATATTATTGTTTAAAAACATTCAGCAACATTTTATAATTTTGGAAGAGCACTTAAAAAGAAGCAATATGATAGCAGCACAGTAGCAACATGTTTAAACATGTTGGGTAGCAAAGTTGTTTCTCCACTTTCACATGCTCCCCTGAGAAAATGGAGAAAGAACTTTCATTATTTTCAAGGTGAGCAGGATAACTTCTAAGGAATATATGGGTGTGATATATGGGCCTTCCTTTCCAAACAAAGTGGAGGCAGTCTTTTAAACACTTTTTAAAAAGTGTTAGCAAAAGTGGTTAGCAAGCTTTACGATCCATGTTGTTCTTATTGTGTAAGAGTGCCATAGAATTATATAGCCAATTACAACTGGAAACCCTTTCTAACCCACATCAGGATGGACAACAGACAGTCAGATAGATAGATGATAGATAGGTAGACAGAAAAAACAAAGTGAATTTTTCTGGGTTATTTGATCTATGGGAATGCCAATGTATTTCAGGAAATGAAAACTACACAATCTCTGCAGGAATGTATAAGGTAGCAGAATGAAGGGTAATCTGCAGTACCCAAGTACCCAAAGCCAGAATGTACAGGCCTTCAAAATATTGTTTTCAGGAAGTGACATTTAGTTTTCAATTTTTTCCCTTTTTTGTTTGTCCTTCAAATGTTACCACTTTTAAAAGGCAAAGGTAAAGGTTTCCCCGGACATTAAGTCCAGTCGTGTCCGACTCTGGGGGTCGGTGCTCATCCATAGACATCTCCAAGGGCATGTGGCCGGCATGACTGCATGAAACGCCATTACCTTCCCACCAGAGCAGTACCTATTGATCTACTCACATTGGCATGTTTTCGAACTACTAGGTTGGCAGAAGCTGAAGCTAACAGCAGGCGCTCACTCCGCTCCCTGGATTTGAACCTGGGACCTTTCGGTCTGCAAGTTCAGCAGTTCAGCGCTTTAACACACTGACCCACCGGAGGCTCCGTTACCACTTTTATTCCTCCAAAAATACACACATACACTAAATATAGGAAATAGATAATAGATCCTGAAAGAAAACAACTGTTATTATTTCTTTGTAGGAAGAGCTAGTTTTAATGGGTGGAAACAATATTCAAAGACAAGAGAGAAGGAAATGTAAAGGGGCTTTTCAAGTATCCCAAGGAGAGGAAACCTTCTGAAGTCCTTTTCTTGTTTTTCTTTCTCCAGCGTTCTCGTTGACTCAGGGGATATTGTCTACCCCATAGTATTATTCACCTATTTCTTGTTCCCTTGAACAGAAGGAAAACCTAGCAAAGAGGATTATGGTAAACCATATGCTCTCAAAACACAGATGACAAGGATTGTCCCGATACACTGCCATATAATGCATTTTATAACTGCATTATACAGCAGTTTAGCAAATTCTGGCTGAGCAATTCTGAGAGTTATATCTCAAAGAGAACCTTTCACACAAGCTCTAGGCCCTTGAAAGAAAATTTCCTATTAGGAGTTCACTGTTTGCTAGTTTTCTCAACTATCCTCATACAGTTGGCCTGTGAAAACTCACCTCCCACTGCAGGAGAAGGTTCATGTTGAAATTAATGGGGCTTAATGAAACACATTTCCCATTGGTTGATAAGAAGGGCTATTAGCAATCACTCCTGATAGTTGGAAGTAAAACCATGGAGGGACTAAGGAAAGAATGAAAGCTACATCCAGAGACATAAAAGTTAGGCTTCCAACAGGGTCAGACCTAGCTGTCTATGCTACTGCTGTTTCCTTCCTTGGAGGGAAATAGCAGTAGCATAGACAGCTAGGTCTGACCCTGTTGGAAGCCTAACTTTTATGGTTTTTAAGCAGAAGTTGGATGGCCATCTGTTGTGGGTGCTTTGAATGCAATTTCCTGCTTCTTGGCAGGGGGTTGGACTAGATAGCCCATGAGGTCTCTTCCAACTCTATGATTCTATGATTCTAGAAGACAACTGTTCTTTAAAAAGCTGGTAAGAGAATATCTCTGTCCTCAAAATCTGATGCGCTACATTATAGGGGATAAACAGAAAGTTGTTTAAGTTCCTCTTTGAAAGAATGGAAAGATGCTTGCAAGAGGTAGAGCAGATCATATGAAGCATTACTGATGAATGCAAATCTCTGAGGATTAAATGGCAGTGTTATAAAAGATGTTAATTCCTTACATGTAAAGTCTTTATGACTCATTTATATATTGCCCCGAGAGCTGGTATGGAATGCTAAGCTATGTGCTTTCACAATGTGATGTCTATGTTCCTCTCTGAGGGGAGTAGTGTATGAGAGTGTGCATGTTTGCCCATTTTAATAGAATTGTCTAAAAGGTTGTTAAGATGCCTGCTTATTCTTCTAAGATAAAAAAACACTCCGGCATTTAGTGTAGTGTAGTATGTGTGTGTGTGTATGCATCTCTCAAATTATAGTGACCACTACAATTTCATCGGGTTTTATCATGCAAGGAAAACTTAGAGGTGCTTTTGCCAATTCCTTCCTCTAAAATACAGCCTATGGTAGCTGGGAATCTTTGGCAGTCTTCTGTCCAAATACTAACCAGGGCTGACCCTGCTTATCTTTTAAAATCATCTTTGATCTGGTGCCTTTAGGTCAGGGGTCCCCAAACTAAGGCCCGGGGGCCGGATGTGGCCCTACAAGGTCATATACCTGGACCCCATCCTCATTTATAATATAATACCTTATATCAGTTTTAATCATATAATATATTGTATATACATATGATATTGGTAATATTATGATTTTATACAATATAATACTAATAATAGTACCATATAATAATATATGTTATATATTACATATAATATTACAGTATAGTGGTATCGTTCAATATAATAATATATAATGCTAATATTGTCCTATGCTAATAATATAATATATTGTATGTACATACAGCTGTTCTGAGTTCCCTTCGGGGTGAGAAGGGTGGGATATAAATGTAGTAAATGAATAAATACATAATTTTAGACTTAGGCTCACCCAGAGTCTGAAATGACTTGAAGACACACAACAACAACAATCCTAATTAACCTATCTCATTTGCCAGAATCAGACCCACACTTCCTATTGAAAGCCTGATAGGTTTATGTTGGTTAAAATTGTTTTCATTTTTAAATATTGTATTGTTCTTTCATTGTTGTTGTTGTTTGGCACTACAAATAAGATATGTGCAGTGTGCATAAGAATTTGTTCGTGTTTTTCCCCAAATGATAATTCGGCCCCTCAACAGTCTGAAGAATTGTGGACCGGTTCTCTGCTTTAAAAGTTTGGGGACCCCTGCTTTAGGTTATTTAAGCCTTGTGCTTAAGTGTAGTCTTACTATTAAATCTGCCAGTTTGAACAATATAATTGTTCATAAAATGGTAGCACGGGTTAACAGAAGATGAAAAAAGTAACTTCCAGACAGTTATGGATTAGCTAACTAACAGAAAAAAAAATCTTCAGTTCCTCAGTCAAAAGAGATAGGGTTGGTAGTTTCCATTTTTATGATTGTTCTCCTCCCCCATTTACAACATTATTTTGCCCTGTGATTTTTCTATGATAGAACGGTGTGGTCATTATTTACAGATTTCTAGGTGACAACGTTCTAACATACCTGCCTTGTCTGTCCACCTCTGTATTAATTCTGAACTCCCTGAAAGGATAACATTTACAAGTATTTTTAAAAGAAAGCAAAAAGCTCCCAATTCAGAAAATTCTGAAATGTGTCTTATTGGCATCCTACTATTCAGTGTGTGTTTGCACCCACAAAAGCTGCATGTCCTACAAAATGAAGAAGAAGAAGAAGAAGAAGAAGAAGAAGAAGAAGAAGGAAGAAGAAGAAGAATCACATAGTTGTAGCTGAGACAACAAAGAAAGAAATAGCATGCCAGATTTTAGGTATCACCAAATGATTTTAAAACATAATATTATCCAGGAAAATTGCAGTATGTTATCCTAGAGTGTCATCTTAGAAAATTATAATGTGTGAAAATTATAATGTTATCATATTTGACCTCATCAGAGACAGCATCTTGATTCTAAATGTTACCAAATCCACCTTCTTGATCGCAAGCATCACTGTGCACTCAGAATGATAAATGCTGGAGGGAATCATTGTCAGTGTGATGAAGAGGACATTCTGCACTCAATTTTACCAGTAGAGCGGAGATCCCATGGTAGCAAGAGTGGGGGAAGGTCATAACTAAAGCTGTATAACTCTACAGGAGCCATTGATTTTCAATCATAGAACAAGAAAATGGAAACTCTTTCCCCCTGAAGTAGATCTGCTTGCAAGGCAGCAATGATATGTCGGAGAAGATAGCCTTTAATGAACACAGTATAAAAACAAACTTCTTTTGTCACCAGCACTTCAATTTTAGATGGCACTATGGATGACTAAGTGAGCATTGCTTAGGCCACGCAAGGCCAAAGCATGCAAAAATCATTTTTGAGCTTTGCATTTGCATAACAAGTGGGAGAATTTATTATGCATTTTAAGATGAATTTCCAAAGCAATATGTGAATGAAAAGAAAGGTCAGTTATCTTACAGTTACGCTAAATTTTATAGCAAAGTTTATCAACCAGGAAATGTGCACAAAAATATGTACATTGGAGAGAGTCATGCAAAACTTAATGAAAACAATAGCTAAAATGCATTATAGTAAGAAAACCTTTTAAAAAAAAAAGTATACAGATAGAGTATTCTTATCCAAAATTCCAGATTCCAAAACAGTCTGAAATTTACATATGTGGCTAAGACAATTGCTTTCTGATGGTTCAGTGTAAATAAACTTTGTTTGAGAACTGGACAGGGGAAGTGTATTCTTGTTGGTTCTCGTGGACCTTTCAGAGGCTTTTGATACCATCAACCATGATATCCTTCTGGGTCCCCTTTCTGGGATGGGGCTTGGAGGTATTGTTCGTCAGTGGCTCCGTTCCTTCCTGGAGGGACGTTCTCAGAAGGTGTTGGGGGACTTCTGTTTGACTCCTTGACCACTGGCCTGTAAGGTCCCTCGGGGCTTTGTGTTGTCCCCATGCTGTTCAACATATACATGATAAGGCTGAGAGAGGTCATCCAGGGTTTTGGAGTGTGGTGCCATTTATATGCAGTCATTATACTCCAGAGCAGGAAACACCTCTGTACTTAACCACCACACTCCAGTCCAAGTTAAGATAGCAAAGCAGTTTATTGGAGATTGTATCAAAAGCAGTTCAGGAAAAAATAGTAAAAAGTCAAAGTTCAAATGTCCATAAGATTCAAAATACAAGCATTTTTTTGAAATCCAAGACAATAAGACATCCAGCATAGAACACAAAAAGGCAGCATAAAAATCCAATACAGAAATCCAGGAATAATCACTTAAACTTGAACTCATGATTTATTTATTTATTTTATTTACTTCACTTATATACCACTTTTCTCACCCCGGATGGGGGACTCAAAGTGGTTTCCAAACATATTATGGCAAAATTCAATGCTTACACAAAAATAATAAAATTCAAATATCAATTGAATCATTAAAAATGCAATAACATTAACATTAAAACATAGAGTAAAAAAACATAATAATTTAAACATTAAAATCACATAATCCCAAAATCAAAGTCCAGGGTCATTCCAATATCAGTCTCTATTGCACATAATCTCTGATCATTCCTGTTATTGCTTGAAATTAAAAATCCCTTAGCAGGCTAGCTAAGACTTGACTATGGCTGTAGCTTCTCAAACTCCAACGTTGACCAGACTGCTGAAAAAGCCCTCTGGTCTCTCTAATATAGACATGAAATCATTCCGTCTACCCTGGGCACCTGATAACGGCTTTTTGGCTAACAAGCACTGTGACCTTCGCAAACTCTTCTGAGCAGCTCTGTGTTCCTGAAAACTAATTATTCTATTTGCCAGCTCATTATGCTGTCTACCTGGAGTTTCATCCTCTGAGCTCATCTCAGCATCTGACCTTGCTTCCTTAACGAAAGGCTTCTCAGCAACACTTCCTCAGTGATATCAGGTGCAGGCAATAAAGGGCTGAACTACAACAGCAGCAGCCAGACTGCTAACTGGGGCTGGCTATTGGAAGTGTACAACTCCTTTGTTGCAACAACTCCACTGGCTGCCAACATGTTTCCGGGCACAATTCAAAGTGCTGGTTTTGACCTACAAAGCCCTATATGGCTCCAGTCCAGGTTATTTGAAGAACTGTCTCTCTTTCTAGAAACTTGGGAGACATCTGTGATCTACTGGGGAGGGTCTTCTCTCAGTACTACCACCTGCTCAAACACACTTGGTGGGAACACAGGAGAGGGCCTTTTTGGTGGGTGCTCCCAGACTGTGGAACTCCCTCCCAAGAGAGACCAGGATGGCCCCATCCCTACTGGCCTTCTGCAGTCAGGTTAAGACCTTCTTCTGTCAGCAGACATTTGGGGAAGGGGAAGAGGCAGGCTCTGGGGAGGTTGGGTGGGATGGGGGGATATGCCTTTAAAACTCATATGTGTATTTCTTGTATTTTAATTCTGTTTTTACCACCATGTTACTATTGAATTGTTTTTTAAATTTTTATTGTACTTTTTAAACTTGTCTAGTGTGGATTGTTAACCGCCTTGAGTCCCACAGGGAGAAAGGCGAGGTATAAATAAAGTTAATAATAATAATAACCTGAATTAGGCAAAATTGTGTATTTTATGTATTGTATTAATAAATTTTGGTAAAATTGAGCATTTTTAAATGCTCAGGATGTTCTTGATGTAAAACTTGGGGGGAAAAAATCAAAATTTAATAGAATTAAGTTTGGGGAAATAATAAACAGAAAAAAGCCAAAGTCAACAATTTTGTCCATTGCTTTTATAATCTTCAAGCTACAGGCAAATGAATGGTATACATTCAAGAACTAAATTGCAGCTCTTAACATAATTATGCCCTGGATAAATACAGTCATCTGCTTAGAAGGCCAGCTCTACCATTAGACAGAGTGAGATGGCTGCCTGAGGCAGAGGATAGCGTGAGTCACGCTATGGCAGCAAAGTTTTGGAGAACAGAATTGAGCATGCTGTACTAGCCTGCTGTCTCACTGCTGTTCAATTAAAATTAAAAATGGAATTTAAAACACATGAATAAACAAAATTAACACCCACCAAGTTGAAAAGCTCCTTCCTCAGCAATCAGTTAGTTACAAAGATCCAACCTAATTAGAAGGTGTTTGCCTTCCAGCAGGAGAGATCCCAATATAGATATTCCCAGTTACATGAAATAACCTCAGGTACCTAAACCTTGAAGAACCCAGACAGTACTGACTAGGTAGAGGTATGGTATGACTCAGTATCAGGCAATATCCTATTGTCCCTGAGCTCCCATTGTCCGTTGACCTCCTTTATTACCTTAAATCCCCAATTTTGCCAGGCCAGGCAAAGTAGAACCTAAAAAGCAGTCTTTACTATACCACTAAAGAGTAAGATCATTGTATTGATATGTATACAAAGTGTCACTGGTGATCCAAAACTATCATTACCTTTATTCTGACCCAGTTTATGGAAATTGGAATTATAACCTGTGAGATTTGGTTTGCTTATTTTTTAAGGACAACATGATAAATTGCCCTTGCCCTACCTTCTTCCACCTCCAGCAGTTGGAACAGTTGCATAAATCATGCTGGAACCCAGTCAATCACTTATTCAAATGAAATAAGCAATTTGGATTTAATCCTAATGCTGATTTTATTCAGTACTTGATTAGAGAAACGTTTTGACAAGTAGAGGATTATGCTGAGCAAGCATTTGTAGATTTGGCTTACTTGTATTTCTTCAGAAGGGAAATTGACTTGAAGGTTTTCAACCTCCACAGAACTCATTGTTTTTGATTCTGGGTGGAGGGGATAGTGAAGAAATACTACGTCATTCTCTTAGAATTACCACGTTGTCCTTCTCTATGTTTACCTATCCTGTTTTTTGCTACTTAAACCACAGTGTACAGTCACAAGCCTTTTGGTGAAACGTCAGTGAGTCTCATTTTTCCAACCCTGCCCTCCACCCTAATTATTGATTTAAATTATATCATAACTGTAAGGTAAAAGATCTGTCTGTTTTGCTATAAGATCACATGGAGTAATTTGAAGTATTGCTTCCTATGAGCCAACAAGATCTTTAAGATCAGCTTGCCCTGCTCGCAATCCCACCTTCTTCGCAAGCACAATTGGTGGGAACGAGAGATAGGGCCTTCTCAGTGGTGGCCCCTCGGCTATGGAATTCCCTCCCCAGTGACATCAGACAGGCCCCATCTCTCCTGACTTTCAGAAAAAAGTTAAAGACTTGGCTCTTTACACAATCATCTGAAGAATAAGTCATCATGGAATTCAACACAGTCGGATTAAAGATTATGAGCAAGGATTATGAATGAATTGAATTAAGCACTTTATTGTTTTAATCTGTTTATTATTCTATATGTTTAACTGCTTTAATTGATGGGATGTTTTATTCTTATGTTTTAATGGCATTGAATCTTGTTGGGGCTGTAAGCCACTTTGAGTCCCCCATGAGATGAGAAAGGTGGGGTATAAATGAAGCAAATCAATAAATAAGTTATATTTGTTATATTGGTATCACAAATACAGACAAAAATCATGTCTCATGCACTTGAGACTAACACAATTATGACAAGCAATATTTTTCCATGTGTATCATCTTACTGACTTTTATTATAACTCAGGGAGATGTTTTCTTTCTGATGGTGAATAAAAGGGGAAAATAGCATAGTTATGGGCACTTAACAGGTTTTTGCCAGAAGAGAGATGTGAATTAGGGAATTCCTAATGTCATCAATTTTTCTTATCCCCCAAATGTTACAGGGCATAATGTAGGGAAGGAAGGGATGAGGACACCAGAAAGAAAACCTACAGACATATTGAAAAATTGTCAAATTGCACAATTGCCCTTGAATGCTCACATATCCACCAACAAGAGTGGATTATAGGCATTCTTTCATCTGAATCTCTCTAAATACTATCTATTGTTAATACCAATATCAAACATCTTTAAAAAATTATCTTTTCAAAAAACGGAGTGTCCGATATGTAATAAGAGACTGTTCATTTGGGAAATCTGATTTCTTGCCTCACAAGGCTGCAACTGGAGCTCCAGAGTCAGGGATTAATGTCAATGAAAGCCTTATTCACAAACATTTCCATATTCATGAGTCTCTGACACTTGCAGGCAATGTGTTAAGAAAAAAGAAGTAAGCTCATAGAAGCTGGGTCTTCTTTCACCCTGTGCTAACTTGATAACAGGCAAACAGGAAGCCATAGAAAATTAACTGTTTTCTTACTGAGTTGCATTTACCTTCTCTTGTAAAGCATGAGAGTTCACTTTATAAAACGTATTTGTGATTATGTTCTATCACTGCATGTACTCAGCATGTTCTTTATTTCCTTGGGTGTGTACTCTGATTTTTTTTCCTGATGCTTCCTCCTTGACTAGAGCAAATGTATATTTACTGTAGTGCATGCATGAATACAAATGAATTCACATAGCTCTAACATGTTTTTTCCCCTTTTTCCTTACTAAAGCCAATTGAGACAACAAGCTATATTCACTAGACACAATCTGAGATTAAACATTTTTTTAAAAAAAAATGCTTCTCTTCAAGTAAATAGTTAGGAGCATTTTAACACACAGCAGGTAGACTAGAATCACCAGCCAGTGACAGATGTTGGGGAAACAATGAGTCCACTGATGGTTTCACTTCAGTCTTTAAAGGAGCTTTTCAAAGTGCTGAACTCTATTGATAACTATATTCAGAACCTTGGACAACTCCATCAAAGCTAGCCGAAATTTGGAATGGATTCTCTACCCCACTGACAGGTGAGCCGCCAGATGCTGCTGCAAGCAGTAAGGTATAATGTAGACAATGAACCTTTCTGTGAGTATATGGATGTTATATGCACATCAAAAGTGATAACTTTTTCAGCATTAGTGTAATTAATATATTGGAAGATGTGAGACACACTTATGAATGTTTTAATTTGCCAAGCTTGAAAGATAGAACGAACATCCTAACAATTGTTTAATGTCTTTTCATATAGGTTTCAGCAGGAAAATAGGGCATTTATCAGGCTACCATACATGGTCAACAAAATGTATTTGTCTCAATGGCTCAGAAGTGCTTGGCTTGATGAGCCTGCTGTAATATGAACTGAAAACCATTGGAATTTCTCAGGCAAAACAATAACCCCTTTTCCCTGCCATTTTGTGTCTTTTAATTATATTAAGTTTGCCTTATCAATTAGATAGCATTATTAGATGTTCCTTTTCCTCCTGAACACTGGCATGTAATGAACTTTTTTATCCCATGTCCAGCTCTAAAACTAGAGTGATCCACTAAATGGACTAATACTTGAACATGGAGTGATATTAAGTTAAAAGTGATGTTCGTAATGAACAAAGTCTGAGTCGTAGTTCTCAAAATGCATCACATTACTAAAGAAAGGCATACTATTTGTGCTAAACCATGCCTAACATCATAATACTGAAGATATTTACTCATAAGTAGGTCCCATTGTTTGCATTCAAAGCATAGTTCTTAAATTAGATTAAAACGACATTTTTAAGGGACAAATCTGTTTGCCATGATAAAAGAGTCGTTGGAAAGATTCTGGTAATTTCTAGCTATGTGGAAGTGGAACCTCAGTTGATTTCAAAAGGTCAAGACATGCCAGAAGACTTAGAGCACTAAACGGCTTTCCTTTTTAAAGAGTAAACTTGGAAGGATGCAATCTGACAAGCATCACATAGATGCTTTTTAAAATTAAAGGGAGCAAAGGGAGTAAAGGCAATGCCAGATCATTTGAGATTGGAATATTTGAAACAGACATTTAAAGATGTGGTGTGGTTATTTAAAACACAACAGTACAATTTTCTACAAGTCTACTCAAAAATAAGTCTCACTGTGTTTAATGGGATTTTGTGATTTGGCGCTAAATTAGAGAGTATGAGATTGGAACTAGAACCCATTTATTTATTTATTTACAGTAAGGGGACTCAGGGCGGATCATATTATGTACATATAGGGCAAACATTCAATGCCCATAAACACATCGAACCGAGACAGAGACAATAGACAGACAGACGCAGAGGCAATTTAACCTTCTCCTGAGCAGATGTTCGATTATGGTCACAGGGGGGAGCAGCTGCTTCATCATCCATTCTGATGTCACTTCCTCACTTCGTCATTCTAACATTGTAAATTAGTTAAACTTGCCTCCCCACTTTTATAAGTGGTACCTTATTTCCTACTTGATAGATACAACTATCTTTCGGGTTGCTAGGTCAGCAACGAGCAGGGGCTATATTTTATTTTTAATTGACGGGTGCTCACCCTGCCACGGGCTGGCCTCGAACTCATGACCTCATGGTCAGAGTGATTTATTGCAGCAGCTGTTTACCAGCCTGCGCCACAGCCTGGCCCCTGCATTTGATAAAGTTATTGCAAGGAGTTTGTGGGAGCTGTCACTTGAAATTATAACATCATTGCACTTTTTATTGTATTCCAAACTCAAAAAGTAACACTTTAAAAAGTAATTAAATTATTTCTGTCTATCAGAACTCTCATACATATCTGGAGATAAAAAAAACAAAGTATATGTGTATGTATATCCTTACCTGACTAAATTCCAATGAAAGAAAGGATCCAAGCATGCGTTTAGAAATTACAGGCATTGATTATCCAAAAGTAATAAGCAAACAAGAAATAATGGTGATGCCTCCATATCATTCTTTCATCAGTTGTATTGTTTTGTACACATGAAAGGTATTGGTTTCCAAAGAAAACAGGAAACTATCTCTTCATACCATCAGGTTATTGGACTGTAGCCCAAAAAGTAGCTTTTCTGATCACTACACCTTCCTTGAGTAGAAGATAATAGAACAAGTGACAGAATGTGCAGTGCTAACTTGCTGTCATTCATGCATTTATGGAACACAGAATACACAAGAAAAAGAGCTTTATTGGGCTTACCATATCCTTCATTTTCAGAAATAAAATTTATGTCCAGGTGGATCATCTGAAATAATCAAACGACAAATAAATGTGTCTTTGTTTTCACTTTTCAAGATATGGTAACCCTAGCTTTATTGTATCTTACAAACTATCTTACATTAATTCACTCATTTTCTCATATCTTTAGAGATAAGCATAAACCATAACAATGCATCTATGACCCAATTAAATGTGGTATATTAATCACCATTCCACACGTACTTTCAAGCTTAATGAGCCCAATACATCAAGTTGTTTTGGGCTATAGTTTGGCTTTTAGGTATAGGACATGGAGCTTGAGAATGTGTTATGAGAAACTTGGAGGATCTTTGGAAGCTCATAAGTGGTCCTCAGTATCTTTTTTAAAAGTTAAGCTCTCTTCAAAGATAGATTACCTATAGATTTTATTCTGTAATCTGTTGCTGAAGAACTCTACTATTGTCTAGGGAAGTTCCCAATTCCAGCAGAGATGTAATAGTAATCTATTCCTCTCTGAGAAATAGTTTTTACTGAAGCTCAAAGGGACCTGATGCTTCAACAATGATGCAATTCAGAGAGAGGGCTTATATTAGTGCGGCTGCAATGCTTATGTCCAATGGGTCCTTCTGGTGACAGGGTTCATAGAAGTCTTGCAGATTCTTCAAGGATCCAGGCTTGGGCAGGGCTGAACTTTAACTCTTTCACCAGGCCTTGGCAGGGACCTGCATGAGAGTATGCACAATGTGTAGGTGCCAGGTGGTTTGGAGAATAAACTTTTGTGGAATTCTGTCTCTTTTTCAGAAGCATAGTGTGAACCTTCAGTATTGTACACAGAGAAATATATAAATGTATACATCTCAGACATGAACTTCAATATCAGCAATGTGCCTGGCTAGCTACAAATCAATCTACAATATAAAAACATGTATACCTTTGTATATCTCTCTCTTTTCACAGGATTTATGGGAAAATGACAGACATTGACATGAGGATGGGATCACCGGTACTGGTTGCAGACAGTACTTGAAACCAGAAAGAAGTAGAGATAAAGCATAGATAAGCAAGCAAACAAGCATAAATAATGGGGTAAACATATGTAGCAACGGGAGAAGGGAGTACATTTTGAAGATAATTGGAAGTGACAGCAAAAAGGGGGAAATGAGTCCATCCACTGTTATAAAATAACAAAGAATTTTCTTGGAGAAGTTCATTTGGTCAGACCACACCTGGAATACTGTGTCCAATTCTGGGCACCGCAGTTGAAGGGAGATATGGACAAGCTGGAAAGCGTCCCGAGGAGGGCGACTAAAATGATTAAGGGTCTGGAGAACAAGCCCTATGAGGAGCAGCTTAAAGAGCTGGGTATGTTTAGCATGCAGAAGAGAAGGCTGAGAGGAGACATGATAGCCATGTATAAATATGTGAGGGGAAGTCATAGGGAGGAGGGAGCAAGCTTGTTTTCTGCTGCCCTGCAGACTAGGACGCGGAACAATGGCTTCAAACTACAGGAAAGGAGATTCCACCTGAACATTAGTGTTCCGTCCCCCAGAGGTTTGGTTTGCATTTTTTATAGTTGTAGGAATAGCATCTGTTTGCATTTGCTCCAGGGTTGCTGCAGATTCTGCAGCAGTCTGATAGTTTAGTCTTTTTGCAAGTCTTTGCTGCTTGCAGCCTGCAAATGTATCTTTTTGTTCTGGAGACTGCCCCTTTTCCTGGGGAATAGAAGGCTCCATTTTGAGAAGCCTATTCTGCCTTCTAGACTGAAGGAGAAAGAGCATAGATGTGCTTGTGTGGCCAAGCCTGGCCAACTCTGAAAAGGCCATCGTAAGTACTAACAATTGACCTGCCTTTAAAACCAGTGCCAAGCATAGATAGGAGAAAGACCAGTTCTTTCTAATAGCTTTGGCACTGGGGCAGAGAACATCTTCGGATTTCTTTGCCACTGGAGGAAGCCCTACCAACTTCGCCTCAAAAACTAGCTTTGAGCTAAGATAGTTATAGATCTTTTGATAGCAGCTCAGAGCTAGGGTGAAGAGGATCTTAGGACCTCTTTGCCTTTGGTGGAAGTTAACCTAGCAACTGAAAGGGAGAAAGCAAGCAAGGAACATCTACAAGGTTTATAAGTTGACTGTTTTTATTTGCAACCTGAATTATGTGTGCCAAGTCTGCCAAGAACTTTGTAAAATAAAATTTTGTTGGATTGTTCTGCTTGAAGTGCCTTTGGTTACTGGGATTTCCAGAGCTTCTAAGTAAGGCCCCCGCAGTTCATCTGGGCAAAGGAAGAAGCACATCCTAAAGCTTAAAAAGGTGCCTGGATGTGACGGCATAGTACTTACGTATGCTGCGGATTTCTCCGCCTGAGTTAAGCCTGCACGGCCATAGAGACTTTGATTTTGTTGGTCTGTTGCAGTGAAGCTTGCTGCCAGGCCGAAAGACAGTTGAGAGAGTGGGGCTCAATTCCTTCAGCCTCTGTAGTATCCTGCTCTTCAGCTCGCGTGTGTGCGCGTAGCCCCGCGGCTGCTTCTGCAATTGCACAGCTGTGCAAAGCCCAGCAATCTACCCCGAGCTCGTTCGGCGGCAGGCATCGAGCCACGGAGCTCCAGCAGTAGTCTTTGGGCTCACACGGAGGTGGTGAGTCCAGAAGCACCAGGCCGGGACCCGGATGAGGCTGGCAACTCCGAAAGAAAGTTCTGCCTGAGTCTTCGCAGTGGCTAGGATTTCGGCCAGGACAGTCGCCCAGCGGTGGTGACCTGCCTCATCGTCCTGCGGTGGTGACCTGTCTCATCGTCCTTCGGTGGTGACCTGCCTCATCATTTTGCAGTGGTGACCTCCCTTCACAGCGGGGAGGAGGCTTCCCTTCTCTCCTCCTTTCCAAAGCCAGCCTCGGTGCTCCTTCGGCGGCAGGCCTCGAGCTGCGGAGTACGAGGTGCTTGAAACTTTGGCGAAGTCGCCATTTTGGCAGTTTATGTCACTCGGGCAAGGGAGGTATCAAGTGGCAAGTTGCTGTCAGTTGGCATTTTGCAGCTTGCCCACCAAAGTCTGGCGCCAAAGGTCACAATCTTTGTAAAGTGTAGTTACTGAGTGATACATATTGCTATGGTTAAGTGCTGTGCATTGTATTATATATTGCATTTGCTTTTATTGTAAATTTACTTGCTGGTATATTGCATTTACTTTTGTTGTAAATTTACTTGCTATTAAGAGTATATCATGTCTATGCAATTTCTAGATGATGAAGGTGAGATACTGCCTTCTGAGGCTGAAAGTAGGAATGAAAGGCCCCAAAGGATAAAGCACCCTTCAGCCAAGATGCTAGCCCATCTAATAGACGAAAAGGAGCTCCTCCATGTGAGGTTAGGTTCGGCATGGGAGCGCATCACAACATTGATGGGTAGAATAGAGAGCTTGGGTATTACAAGGGTGCCATCCATATTACAAACAGACTGTGAGGGCTGTTCGGCAGTGGAACTCTCTGCCCCAGAGTGTGGTGGAGGCTCCTTCTTTGGAGGCTTTTAAACAGAGGCTGAATGGCCATCTGTCAGGGGTACTTTGAGTGTGATTTTCCTGCTTCTTGGCATGGGGTTGGACTGGATGGCCTGTGAGTTCTCTTCGAACTCTATGATTCTATGATTTATGTTGAAGTAATTTGATAGCTGCGGCCGCTGTGTGGATGGGGCCCGGGGATTGCATTGCACGCCTTCCAGTGCCTATCCACACAGCTGTCTTGGGTTTCTTGGGCTCCTGGAGCTCCTGAAAATTGCTACTACCCCCCCCCCCCCCAACATATCATTTCTACGTGCCAGGAGAGCTCCAGCAGCACAGTAATGCCGGGTAAGTTATTTTCATTTTAACAACTTTTCTGGGGAGGTTTCCAGATGAACTCCATGTATATGTACAAGGGTGTGCTTCTTTGTTATTTTTTCTTTAAATGAAACACTGTTGAGGAAGTACTTCCAAAACCATACACTTTTGAAAGCTATTTACAGTATAGGACCTATTTTGCATAAAATTCACATGTAGAATTTTCCTAGTAGAAAATAATATTTCCTTGCAGGAAGTAGCATTTTCTGCATGGAACTAATATTTCTACACAGACATGTTATTTCTTTAAAGAAAATTCTGTTTTCTTATACTAAAAATTGTGTGATTGGGACATGTCCGGAAAGAGTGTCTTCTGAATTAGAAATAAAGTTTCTGTGTATAAAGATTATATTTCACCTATAACCTACCATAATGCTTCATGAAGTTGATGAATCTGCAATCCATAAAAGCTAATGTTATAATAAACAGGTTAGTATTTAAAGCATCACAATGATCTCTGTTTTTTCTGTAACATATTGAAACAGCTTCTCTTTTGGAAATGCACTATATTACACATTGTCTCTGGGAATTTTAATTATCTGTTAGGATGAATTCTGCCGATTTCAGTGTAGTTTCTTTCATTTGTACTCTGTCATATTAGCATACCATAACATTCATAAACTCAGGATTGACAAGAAAAAGCAATTAGGAAAATATTTTTCAAAATGCAATTAAAATCTGATACCTCAACAATGGTGTGTGACAACCCATTGTAGAATGTGAAGATGGAAGATGATAGAAAGACCTAAAGTAAACTTTCAGTGGCAGTGCAAAGAAGCCCCTATTGTCAAGATGACAATCCCTGTTATGTTGGAAGAATATATACATGCAAAAAGCTCACTGCACCTCAAAAATGGATAACATCCTCTTAGAAGGCCTCCAGGTCTTTGAATAGAAAGGTATATTTACTGAAGATCACATTGTATAGAAGTCTTCCTTCATCCTGTGGACAGAGGATGGAAATAGGACAAGACTGTATTCTAAAGTAGAAGTTTTGCTCTGAGTCCCCACAGGGAATTGAAATGAGATAAAAATAAAGTTGTTGTTATTGTTCTTATTATTATCTCTTCAAGGCTTAGAAATCCATTATCTCCACTATCAAATTTGAGCCCCTTCCATGTAATTTTCTCTCTTCTCTGCTGATCTTGGCATTGTTGAACAGTTAGCAAAATCTGCAGGCATCACAGCTTTCTCTGCAATGGTTCTGTCCCATTGGTTTTCAATCCATCTAAAAGGTTTCTGGAAAAATAAGTACATGAGACCTGAAATTATCTTCATTTCTGCTGGATGGAGATATCACCTAGTACAGGCAATTCCTGGATTACAAACAATATAGGCTGTATAATTTTGTCCTTAAGTTGAATTTATATGTAAGTAGGAACAGGAAGATTTTTTAAATGTAACTCCAGTAAATAATCTTTTTTCAGTTTTGGATAGCATAGGGAAGAGTTAACATCCCTGTAACATTTGCTTTGTTGTCTGTGCCCATTCAGAAGATTTCACCTGTGACAATTGGATTTTGAAAATTTTGAGCTCTCATGGAAAAGAAGGATTGGTGACAAAGCTTCAATGGATATACCTTTTCCCCATTATAACTCTTACATCAGTGAATTTCCCTTCCCAGAAGTAGATTTCCTCTCACCTCCTGTTGTCTCACCCATTTGTAATTAGGAGCTGTATGTACGTTGGATATTTGTAACTCATGAACTACCTCTATTGCAGGCTACAGACAAATGTAAATTTCTAAAATTAATTAACAATTTAAAAAAGCCAAACACATTGAAGAGCATACCTTTGGGGTTCTCTTAATAGTCATGCTTAGTTTTCGGGTATTTGGGTTTCATGGAATTATGGAGATGTGCATAACCATATAGACAAAAACTCACATAATTCTAAACTGCATTCAAGCATTACTTACTATGGTGCAGTAATTATTAGAATTTGTGCTCTTCTTTTCAGACTCAGTGCTTCTTGTGTGAGGAAAGCAATCAGAGAAAGAATGAGACTAACATGCTTCCTTTCTTACATGTTGACTCAGGCTAAATAACACTTGTCTAGCACTGTATTTTTCTTTATTAGAATAGATGTTTCTCAGCAAACTATATAAAAATTGAGACTAACAACAAAGCTGTTGGATCAATATTTGCCATCCTCTTCCAAATAGGAAGTTAGCAGGGGGAGGTCAAGGGCATAGATCTAGATTCCATTACAACTATGTGGATGAATATATAGCAGTACTTTCTCCAACATTATGAACCCCAAAAATGCCATGCATTTTTGCAAGTTGGAAATTTGCTAGGTATGTGATGGGTGCATTGAACAATAACTTTTCTTAAGTAATTGAAAACTGCCCACAAGCTATCTATATTAACACTGTAATACTGAACATACAGCAAAATATATGTGGTTATTCTCAGATCTGATGATCTCTATTTTAACACAGTGAGGAAAATTCCTTAGTTGTAAAGCACAATATAAATAACCTCTTAAGTGGTTTTGCAATTGACCCTAGTGCCACAAAATTCAAATGAATCAGGATTGATCTACAGAAACACAGCCTAACCATTGCTAATCTATGATATGCTAGAGTTAAAAGAACATATATTCCAAGTGACTGTTTATGCATTTATTGAATTTTTGAATGAGAAAAAAACAACATTGGAAAAACAGTTCCATAAGGAAAACCTGACAGCATCATCATACTGCCTTTTCCCAGTCTGAAACTCAAGGGGACTTAAAACAAATATGTTGAAATAAAAGTTGAAACAGCCATAAGCAAGACAAAATAAAAGTTAAAATGTAATTATCTGTGAAATTAAAATAAGCCAAAAGCCATTTTAAACAGACAATTCAGTCTTCAAAAGTCTGTCAAAACAAAATGTGTTTCACCTGCCTGCAGAAAAATAGCAAGGATGTGCCAGTTTAACCAATCCAGAAAGAGAGTCCCAAGTTCCAGGAAAAACCTTATGTTCTCACATAATATGCATGTAAAAATGATGGGACAAAGCAAAGGGCTTCCCTAGAAGATCTCAAAACATGAACAGATTCATATAGGAAAATATCATCCTGTTAACTGGGAACCTCAACTGCATGGCTTCATAGACCATGACCTGCACTATGAATTGTACACAGAAATCGACCTACAGCCATTGAAGCCCTTGGTACATGGTAATTATGATATGATTAGGTTGTTGTGAATTTTCCGGGCTGTATGACCATGTTCCAGAAGCATTCTCTTCTGATGTTTTGCCCATATCTATGGCAGGCATCCTCAGAGGTTGAGGTTGACATGATTTCACAAAGAATATAGCTTATTCATTCTGAGGACTTTGCTTAAATCTATGAAAATGCACTCTATGTGTTTCTCATGTGTCAAAATGACACTTTGCTGTTTCTTAGCCTGCCCCAGGAAAGTTGAATCCTTTAGAAGTGTGACAATGTCATAATAATTGTGTTCCTCCTTGTTAGTATGAACAATTACTGCAAGGTTATTACTTGCTGGGGAAAAAATCCTGTGCTCTTCCAATTAACTTTTGTATTTGAGCGATCAGAGAAATATCACTGAACCTTGAATAATATAAAAAGAGAAAGCATTGCCACGGTGCTACCAATGTGTGGTCCAACAAAGGGACGGCACCCAAGCAGAAGAAATCATAAGTGAGTGCAAAGTCTGCGACATTAAGTTGTGAGCTAAAAAAAGGTCTCCTTCAGGGAAAATTTGGGCAAGAGATTTAAATTGTTTCAGATGAAGTGGTGTCTCTATCACATTGACCTCAGTCACCCATATGTTTTCCATCACTTAATGGCTGTAATATCAACTGATGACTTACATGGGTGATTGGGCCATCACAGATCTCCTCCGATGGCCACAAATGCAATGCTTTGCTAGGCAGTCAGCCAGTTCAGATATTCTGCTGCCAGGCATCAAGAGGATGCTAAGTAAGCATAGGAGTATGTATAAATTAGGCTTCATTTCCCCCTCTCACTGTCACTAAGTATTTATGTCAGCATCTCTGTAGCTTCTAGACCCCAGACAAAATATAGAGAAGCAATCTTCTTCTCTCTTGTGGCCCAGCTGTGTGTGTTTCTGTGTATTCTTCTGTGTGTGCGAGTGAACCCACATAGAGAGATGGGGAAGCAAGATTGGCACTGCTGAAGATGTGGTTTTATGAGTTGCCACTGTCCCTTCCAATCCCACTATGGCAGAATAAATAGATTTCATCACTTCTAGACTTAGCAATTTTTTTGTCGACCTGAAAATCATGAACGGTTGGGTAGAATATTGGTTTGCATGTCATCTGATTTTAGTAACTCATTCAGCAGAAGGTGAAGAAAGAAGAGTGCAGGAAAGAAAGTATATTCAAACCAAGAGTGTACAGTACTTACTTTCGAAGCCCCTTTATCACTGTCATCCATCCCCTATATCCACTGTCATCCTAACCCATTCACTGTGGTGGCACAGTGTGTTAAAGCTCTGAGCTGCTGAACTTGCGGACCAAAAGGTGCCAGGTTCAAATCCCAGGAACGGACTGAGTGTCCGCTGTTAGCCCCAGCTCCTGCCAACCTAGCAGTTCGAAAACATGCAAATGTGAGTAGATCAACAGGTACCGCTCCGGCAGGAAGGTAACAGTGCTCCATGCAGTCATGCCAGCCACATGACCTTGGAGGTGTCTACAGACAACGCCGGCTCTTCGGATTAGAAATGGAGATGAGCACCAACCCCTAGAGTCGGTCATGACTGGACTTAATGTCAGGGGAAAACCTTTACCTTTACTACCATTCTCTAGCCCTTGGAGTTGAGGTGGTCCTTATGGGGTTACGTAATGATCCCATCTGGTGCTTGTCCACATCACAAAAATAAAACATTGTAGCTCTTCAGGTGTAGTGGAGCAGGAGGACTTCCTTCACTGCATAAATATGAGGCCAGGAGAACTGGGCAGTTTTACATTACTAACCAGGCACTTCAGATCATGGTGCCAAATCTCCTTTCCAGCCAGTTCCACAACTAAGGTTTGCTGCAGATTTGATCTGTTGAGGTGTAAATAAAGTTTTGATTCAAGTTCAGCCCAGAACCTGTGGCATGGATCATCCTGTCTCGTACATTTTTATGTATGAGACAGGATGCCCTTTCCACTTTCACTTCTATGCCCTTTCCACTTCACCAGTTTTATTTCTCCAGCTGCCTCACCGTACCCATCTGTGTTTCTAGCCTATTTGAGAATTAGGATGATATCTTCCAGCATGTGCATGAAAAAGTGAGAAACTACCACATTTCATATATTTTAGGTTTACTGGGGGGTCTCAACAGAAAAAAGTGTGGAGATTTTAAGATATTAATCTGTAATCCAGATGATTAATAGCATAGTAAATAAAATGCATCCAACTAGAGTACATAGATTTTGCATTTCTAACTCATTTTTGGAGATGTTCTTTCCCCATATCTGACTAATTGGAAGAGTAATTCTCCTGTACCAGAAGGCTTCTGATTTCTGAGAAATAGCTGTTGCCCTCACGTTGAACTCTACATCTTGCAATTTGGTCTGATTTCTATGACCTTTGCTGAACTTTTTTTTATTTCATCTAACCTTATAGCTAAGACAACTGAAGAAACATTATTTTTTCTCCCTTACCTCAAACTCAAAGACCAAACATTATATTCCCTATATTCTGTTCTGTCCATATGGAACATATAGACATGTCATTTTACAGTTAGTGCCATACAAGGTTCACCCAAATCTCATTGCTTCCAGACTGTTTTCATGTGGCTACCATAGACAAAACTTTAACGCAAAGAGCCCAAGAAGGCCATTAACTAAGAAGTGCTTTAAATCACAGTGGCAATTGTGAAAGGCCAGTGGACAATTCTGCCCAGGACACCAAGGTTCCACATACAGCTCCAATATTGCTCTTTACCTCTTCAGTCTTTTCTCACAATGGCTGCAGAAAGTGATGTACTACAGGGTTCATTCTTATTTGTGCTCAAACATTTGGAGTGCGTACACTTTGGAGCACAATTTGCCTGAAAGCTGTGTAAAGTAAATATGGGATCCAGGAACCACATGTAGCTCATGGTCAACATTATGTCCACATTTTCTTGAAACAATGATATTGGTTGAGGTTTAACAAGGGACTTACATCTTTGTAGGTGGACTTACATGTGCAAGAAATAGAACTGAATAGTTTCACAATGTCACATTACAAAGCATAGGTGTCCTTTGCACATTGGTAGTCACCGGAGTAACTGATACTTCATGATTCCAATATGTAATGAGTACATATGCCCATTAAAGTATTCCTGACTTAAGTTCAGACACTGTCTAGAACAGGGGTCCCCAAACTTTTTAAACAGGGGGCCAGGTCATGGTACCTCAGACAGTTGAAGGGCTGGACTATAGTTTTTTTAAAAAACTATGAACAAATTCCTATGCACACTGCGCATATCTTATTTTGAAGTAAAAAAAAGGGGAAAATACAG
The DNA here is from genome assembly GCF_035594765.1 of Anolis carolinensis. Lineage (NCBI taxonomy): Eukaryota > Metazoa > Chordata > Lepidosauria > Squamata > Anolidae > Anolis > Anolis carolinensis. The sequence continues at coordinate 149,217,520 of NC_085843.1, forward strand.
CCTCAATGTTAATAATAATAATCATAATCATAATAAAATAATAAAAAGTGTTCGAAGAGACCCCTTGGGCCATTTAGTCCAACCCCCTTCTGCCTTTCTGCACCAAAAGCACTAGCAAAGCATCCCTTAATAATTAATTATTAATTAAATAATAATTAAAATACCATTATAATCAAGCAAAGCTTTGGAAGGCATGTACCGGGCGAGGGAGGAGGCAAGAAAGGCATACGTCTTTCCCTTCTCCTTCGCGCCGCACACACCTTCCTCAGCAGAGGAGGGAGCTGCCACCGAGGGGGCCAGATAAATGGCTTTGATGTGCCACATGTGGCCCACGGGCTGTAGTTTGGAAACCTCTCATCTAGAAAGTGCCCTATGTGTATAACAGGTGCCCAATGAGCATGAGAACTATCTGATGCCTATCAAAAATGGCCATTGCTCATCAGGAGTGCCTAGTACCTGCAGAAGTACCTGATGTGCATCTAAACACTCTTGCTGGTGGGCACCTTTACAATTAATTAACATTTCTACAATGAAGGTGTGAATATCTGGTTATGAAATATAGGCCATTATGTAGAAGCTTGACCTATATTAAATATATGCTGCACATAAAACAGAAGTAGAGATAAAACCTCCCAAATGGTCAACGCTCTTGTCTGCCTAGATAATGGTGCTAGAAAAAAGATAGTTGGCCTCTGCACCCCTTCTGTCACAATAAAATATGGCAAATCTTTAGATACTGCAAAACAAAATACTAAAGCAGGAAAGAAGTAATGTTCATTGCACCATGCCATGTCTGGCATTCATAAACTAGCAAATTTAATAGACGATGCCCAATATTCCTATTAAATAAAATACACAATACATAAAAATCCTGTGGCTTCGAATAGATAGATATATAGAACCAGGCTATTACTTTTCTAAATTTAAAGGGTTTATTTATAAAAGTTCAAGGTGCTCTACAAATATCTTTATTATATGAGCCATCCTAAAACAGCTTTTGGACTTCTCGAGGTGAAACTGGTTGGCATCCAATGTTACAGACTAAAACAAATAACTTACATTTATTAATGACTTTAATGTGGCTTTCCAGTGTCACTGCGACATTAAAATGACTATTAGCAGCACTTTCAATCAAACACACTTTAGAGATGTTTAATAGTCAGGCTCAGTCTGAAGCTAATTAAATTTTATCAGCTCTAAACTAAAGTATGCAGTCCAGTCCACAGTCAGTTAGGACAGAATATCTGAATGTGAGACCAGTTTGAAAGCCCCAAGTTCTGATCAAATTAAAATTTAAAATGCATCATCTCTGATGTTTTGTTTACTTGGCCCATATGCTCTGTGTCACCAAAAGGTTTCTGATATCAATCTTTCTCCAACAAATGAACTGTGTCTGTTACTAGTGAACTGATAGAAAGAGAACCATAGGTCTGTTCAGAGGAGGAAATACAAAGCAAATGAATCCCTCCAGAAAGAAGTCTCCCTACACGATAGGTCAGAGATAGATGCCGTGCCAACATTTCTGCATTCCAGTGTCTTCAAGCTATCGCTGCCCACTATCATTCCTCAGGATCTTTACCCAAACAGGCAACAGAAGGGCAAAATAACATCCCAGTTCTCATTTGAGGCAGATGGCAATCATATTAGATCAACCTAAAATGCACTAACCGATATCAATGCTAGGCAATGAATTTGGAGGGATCTAAGATGCCTGCCATCTGCCTCATTCCACTACAAAAGTCCTGCTGCTTCTTATCTTATTGTCAAGTTTTTAAGGGGAGGCAAGTCATAGCAATAAGACAAAAGAAATGAAGGAAAATAAAGTGAAATGGCCAGGCAAAGGAAGGGAAATAGATGAATACTACCACCGTTCCACATACATACACAGGTTTATGTCCCTAGATTGTATAAATCACTAATCAAACTATTTCTGGTGCAGCCATGATAGAAAAAGCATGGGTACTCACCAATACTAATGATTTTATAAAGATTCATCCAAAAATCACCACTTAAACCAAAGGTTACCCTCTGTATCCACCTTGCAAGCAGAGTCAACTTATAGGAAGGATACTTGAGGAGAAAATCAAATTTTATAAGAAAAATTCCTGTCAGACATCAGTCACTGAGGCAGGTAATAATAATAATAATAATAATAATAATAATAATAATAATAATAATAATAATAATTTATTTATATCCCGCCACCATCTCCCAGAGGGACTCGGGACAGCTCACAGAACACTCAAAGTGCTGGCATGGGATAAAACAGATCACCACCACCAAAACACACTGAAAGAAAGACATGAATCTGCATGGAAAACATTAAGGGGAAAATGGTTGGAAAGAGGAGGACAGAGTCAATTGCAAGATTGCTCATGCATAGAAAAGGCTTCCAAAAAAAAGGTGGCATGCATAATTCTTTTTTTTTTTTTTTTGTAACATTGCTACTTTTGTGGGGGGGGTTTTTTTAAATGAAAACATTACTACATTTAGGACTAAAAATGAAAGCAGTTGCTCACATGATCTTCAGGTCTGCCACAAGATATGGTGGTGCCCACGAACTTAAATGGTTTTAAAAGCAAGTTAGAAAAAATTATGGGTCTCTTAAAATGATCTGAAACAGAATGTCTGTGTTCAGAAAGAGTATACCACTAATAACAAATATTTGGGGACAACCAGGAAGGGAGAAGTTTTTTTTTCAAGATTTTGATTTCCTGATTGTGTGATGTTTTCTTGGGCCAACTGGCTAGATACTTTTGGACACAACGGTGTCCCCTTTAGATGCATGGAGCAATGCTCATCTGGTGTTTAGTCCTGAGCCATAGGGTTGAATCTCTACAAAAAATGCTCTTTGGATTGCAATTGACAAGCAATGTATGCTTGCACAATCAATACAGACACAATTCTCAAAATAGGCAGACATAACGGAAGTGACTTCCTTTGAAGTGCAATGTGAATCAAATTGCCCAACTTTAGTAGCATTGATCCACTGTGACCTGGTTAAAGAGAAACATTTGGAGGGAAACCAATTTAGGCCACCAGAGAAGTCAAGCCAGGCACTTCAGCTCCAGTGGATTATGGATCAGGCTTTAGATCAGCATGAACAATGACGACTATTTAGTATTAAGCTTTTTTGCTACATTAAGTTTTGAACATTGACTGGAGAAGGCAGCTGCTATGAGGCTGCAGGGAAGAAATCCACTATCTTCTAATCCTTGTATTAATTGGTTGGGGTGTAGTTATATTGAAGAGAAAGAGGAATAATGGAACCTAAATTCACTATAAATCTACAAGGACTTTTAACTGGAAAGTTTTCCCTTTAATCCCCTGTATACAAGGACAAAAGTGTGGCTCTTTGTGAGTAGGAAATAAACCGAGAGCATTCATATTGTCCTTTTCAGAAATACAACAGGATAAAACACTTCTTGTCTCAGAAATTAGTTTTTATTCAAAGTTTATGATGCATTACAATGAATAAAAGAATAGGTCCACAGCAATGTGCACGCTTGAAAACTTCGTTTGACTACAATGTGTATGTTTGGAAAATGTGTGGAGCCCAAATACATATATTTAAAGGGAACATGTAGGAATGTGCTTGAATCCATGGGAGGAAGAGAAAGATGTTGCATTAGGAATAATGTGTACCACAATAGACATTAATTTCTGTGCAAAAAGAAAAAAAAGAAGTCATACAACCCAGTATAAATCTAGGGGTAAACAAAAATTCTAGGAAATCTAATGAAACGAAACTGACAGATTTGCGCACCCACTTGCATATTACAATTTGGGGGGCTGGGGGGGTAGTAACCTGTGCTGCAATTTGGAGGGAAATGAAGGTAAAAGGGAGGGGAAAACATTAGGAAAGAAAAGAAAATTTTGAAATAATGTTTCATCTATTGTGTAACATACAGTTAAAGTCATAGTGGCTACTTTGTTTTTCCAATGGTCATAGAATCATAGAGTTGGAAGAGACCACTCAGTTCAACCCCCTGCCTTGCAAAATGCAGAAAATGCAAGTTATAACCAATCAGGGGTCACATCTGCTGACAAATCTTAAGTGGCAGGGGTCGGGAATGCACTGTCGGGAATAGTAAGGTAACGGTTTTCCACTAAGTCTAGTTGTGTCCAACTCTGGAGGTTGCTGCTCATATCCATTTCTAAGCCAACACGCTGGAGTTGTCGGTAGACACCTCCAAAGTCATGTGGCCAACAAAACTGCATGAAGTGCCGCTACCTTTCCGCCGGAGTGATACCTAATTGATCTACTCACATTTGCATGTTGTCGAACTGCTGGGTTGGCAGAAGCTGGGGCTGAAAGCGGAAGCTCAACCCACTCCCAGATTTGAACCACCAATTTTTCAGTCAACAAGTTCAGCAGCTCAGCAGTTTAACCTGCTGTACCACTGGCAGGGATAGGAGCACGTAATTACTTATTTTACAATACAATACTATAAAAAATGACATGTATGAAATCAAATTGAGACGGCTTCTGAATTGTGTGACAAGCAGTTAACAATAGTGTAAATGAAATATTTTAAAAAATATTCATGCTGCTGACAAAAATAGAGCTGAACATTAATCAATTGGTAGTAGTAAACCAACTTCATCTTTCTCATTTAGGATTATTGTAATGTTGTTTGCAAGTTTTATTTTAATATTATCATCTGTAATATTATTTTTTTGTGCGTGCAATGAAAATGTTACCATGGTTGATTTTGATAAATAACATTATAATTCCAAGCTTCAAGGAGTCTTATTTACAACTTTATCTTGTTGTAGGATGTAGGTAAAAACATAGATACATAAAAGAATGCAAATTTGCCACTGCGTTTTTCTCTTTAATCACTTACAGAAGGTAGATTTCCAGGGAAGCACTGAGTAATTTTGTTTTTCTGAAAAGGGGGTGGTAGGCCAAATTGGTTTGAGAACCTCTGATTTAAATTCTGTCCCACCTAGCTGTTCTCTTCCCTTCTATCTCATGCATGCAGCTCAAACACACAGAGAGCCTTCCTCCAATATGGGAAGTAATTCTATGAGAGAAGCAGCTTCTGATATTGAATAGCCAGTAGAGACTGTTCTCAGCTCTTATGCACCCCTTGGGCACTTTAAATCATCCCACCCTTGATTTATTTCTAGCAACTAGAAGAGACCTGGTTTGCTACTATCACTTCCAGCTTCAGCTTCAATTATAAACACTCAGGCTGGATCAACACTGCTATATAATAGTTTCAAAATGCAGACTGCCCGCAAATAGCAGGATTATATAAATCTACATACACTGTCATATAATCCAGTCCAATGCTGTTAATCTGCATTCTGAAACTACATTATATGGCAGCATAGATCCAGTCAGACAGCCTTAACTGTGGTTAGACACATCCAGTGGTGGCTTCTATGTTAGTGGAGCAGTGAGGCCAAGCCTTATGCCAGGCATTATAGGAGCTCTCCGTGGTGCTAGACCCTACTCCAAACAAGTTCAGCAGGGTAGACTGTAAAGTTAGGGAAACCTGGCATGGAATTACTCATGATATTAGAACAGTGGTTCTCAACCTGTGGGTCCCCAGATGTTTTGGCCTTCAACTCCCAGAAATCCTAACAGCTGGTAAACTGGCTGGGATTTCTGGGAGTTGTAGGCCAAAACACCTGGGGACCTACAGGTTGAGAACCATTGTATTATGAGTAAACAATCTTCTAGGGAAAATTCATGCCTGAAAAGGTTCTCCACAGATGATGCTACCAGTGACCATATCTTAATTCCAGTGTCAAGGATAATCTGCTTGTGTACACCAGTTACTGGGAATGAAGTGTTGCCCTCATGCTCTGCATTTGAATTTCCCAGCAACATCAGCTTGGCCAAAGAGCTATTCTGATCCAGCACAACTCATATACCCAAAACTTCCAGATTCCTTCCATTTTTACATGATAGTACACTTAAACTTTTGGTGTAGACTTCAGCCTCTGGTGGATGAGGTTATAACGTGGTAAGCATGCACCTTGCATACTATAGACTGCATTGTGGTACTTCTCTACAATGTAGAATGAATAAAGTTTGGCTGAATGCTAAGGCATCATGAGAGTCAGAGTTTTACAAGCTCTTGAGTCTTCTCTGCCAGAGTATGCGGACGCCTCCCCAAACTACACACCCCAAATTTCATAGCATTGAGCAGAGAAAGTGGTGTCAAACTGCATTCATTTTACAGTGCAGGTTAGGGGCGTCAAACTTATTTTCATCAGTGTTATCATTGCTTTCAAAAGGCCATTGAATCCATGGACTGAGACCCCATGACTACAGAAGGCCATCTAGAGTTTCTCTACATATTGAGTTTCTCTCCGATCATCAGGGGAGGCCCTCCTGTCGCCACTACCTATATCTCAGGCTCGCCTTGTAGGAACAAGGGAGAGGGCCTTTTCTGCGGTGGCCCCTCGCTTGTGGAACTCATTGCCCATTGAAATCAGGCAAGCCCCCACCCTTTTAGCCTTCAGGAAAGATTTAAAAACATGGCTCTTCCGGTGTGCTTTCGGAGAGTAAATGTTCTATGCTACTCCCCCCCGATATTTATCCTCTAGACTGGTTCACTATCTGATATCCCATCCCTCGAGGTTTTATTCTGATCCCTTTCTCACCCAGAGTTTTAATTTTTAATCTAGTTTTTAAATGTAGTATTCATGCGGCCTGCTCGTGTTATATTGCTGTTTTGATCTTATGTTGTACTGTTTATTTTATGTAATGTATTATTTAATTGTATTATGTTATGGTTTATTGTATTGTCTTGGGCATGGCCCCATGTAAGCCGCCCCGAGTCCCCATTGGGGAGATGGTGGCGGGGTATAAATAAAGTTTTATTATTATTATTATATTGGAAAATACACTTTTAATTTTTACCCAATTTGGGTCCCCAGATGTTATTGAATAAAAACAAGCAACACTTTTGATCATCCACCTAAGGACTAAGGATAATCCACCTAAGGACTAAGGATAATCAGAATTGCAATCCAATACCCCTTGTGGCTCTATGGTTGAAGAAAGGTGAATGAACATTTTAAAGTCAGACCTCATATCCAAAAGCCATGTAACTAAATTCAAACCCCACTATCCTGACTAAACAAAAGCTCCAGCCTTCCAGATGTGACTGTTTTATAACTCCCATCAGTGCTAGTCATGCTGTCTAATAATGAGGAATATAGAAGTTGTAGTCCAGCAACTGGGGGACCACATAAAAGGACATGGAGAGCGACAGGTCTCGAGTTTGACAAGACCAATGTTTGCAAATACATCCTTCTTTTTTAGGAGTTTAAAAATACAGATGTGTTGGTTTTCATTATTATTAAACTCAATTTCAATTCGGGATAGAAATGAAGTAGCCCTCCAGATGGTCTTGTTCAACTGCAAGTTGCAAAAGCTTATAAGTAGATGCATGCGGCCTGCTAAATTGGCCACGGTGATCCAATATACCAGTTGTATACCTAGCATCACACTGTCAGCAAATCTTGGTGTAGATGCACTCCTGATTTACTCGTTCCTCAGAGGACTATTTCATGGGTCACTTGGAGGCTGGAAAAGGACATCTACAGCAGTGTGCCCTGATCATGGCTATAGGTGAGGGAAAGTAGTACTCAAAAACATGCAAAAGAGAAACAAAATAATGATAATATGGGTCTCTGGATCCACTCTCTGAAGGGAAGAAGGAGAAGGAGATGGAGAGGGAGAGGAAGGAGAAGGAGAGAGAGAGTGGAAGGAGTGGGAGAGGAAGGAGGGGAAAAGAGAGGAAGGAGAGGGAGAGGAAGAGAAAGGAGGGAGTGGGAGAGAAAGGAGAGGAAGAGGGAGAGGAAGAGAAGGAAGTAGAAGGAGAAGAAGAGGAAGGAGAGGGAGAGGAAGGAGAAGAAGCGGAAGTGGAAGAGGAGGGAGAGCAAGAAGAGGGAGAGGGAGAGGAAGAGAAGGAAGTAGAAGAACAAGGGAAAGGAAAGGAAGAGGGAGAGGAAGAGAAAGGAGAGAGAGAGGAAAGACAGGGAGAGAAAGAGAGGAAGGAGAAGTAGAGGAAAGGGAGGGAAAGGGAGGAGAGGGAGAGGGAGAGAAGGAAGAAGGAGAAGAAGGGGAAGGAAAAGGAGAGGAAGCAGAAGAAGAGGAAGTGGAAGGAGAGGGATAAGGAGAGGAAGAGGAAGGAGAGGGAGAGAAAGGAGAGAGAGAAAAGAGCAGGAGAGAAAGAAGAAAGAAAGGAAGGAGAAGGAAAGAGAGGGAAAGGGAGGAGAGGGAGAGGAAGAGAAGGAAGTAGAAGGAGAGGGAGAGGAAGGAGAAGAAGCAGAAGTGGAAGGAGAGGGATAGGGAGAGGGAGACGAAGGAGAGGGAGAGAAAGGAGAGAGAGGGGAAAGAGAAGGAGAGAAAGAGGAAAGAGGAGGAGAGGAAAGATAGGGAGAGGGAGGAGAGGGAGAGTAAGGAGAAGAAGAGGAAGCAGAAGGAGAAGAAGAGGGAGAGGAGGGAGGAGAAAAGCAAGGAGAAGAAGAGGAAGAGAGAAAGGGAAAGTAAGAGGAGGGAGAGGAAGGAGGAGAAGAAGGCAAGGTTGCTGCAAAAGTCCAACATGAGCAAATAGTGTTCTTCTTTTCTCCCCCTCTCTCTGTCTTTCTTTGGAGGCAAATCTTCCCAAACCAGCGCGCAGCCAATGGCGTTCCGGCATTCCGCCAGACCAGGCAGCATTTTCTGCTCCTCCGTTTGCGCGCCTGCTGCTGCACCAGCCTCCCTGTTCTTCAGTCTCGCATCCGCGGGGTCCCGTCGGGGAAAGCTGACGGAGGGCTGGAGTTTGCGTCAGGCGCTCGCCTGGCAGGATCCGTTTTCCATTCCGAAGGAGAGCGAGAGAGAGGGGGACCGGATCGGAAGAGTTCAAGGCGGCCACTCTTCGGAGGGAGGGCGCGGGTCTCCTTCCTCCTCGCACAGGGAGCGGGCGCTGCTCTCCAAACTCGGAGCGACGGAAGAGGGGAAGAGCCCGCACCTGAGCTGAAGCCTTGCGCCCCCCCCCCCCGCCTTCCCCTCTCCCTTTGTTAATTGGACGTCCTGCGAGGCGATTGGCTGGAGTTCCCGGGGTCATTTGCATGAGGCCAGGCGCCTCCTCCTCCTCGTCGACCCTTCCTGCCTCCCTCCCTTGGCACGGGGACCCTCGCGCCCGCATTTGGGATGCGCCGCCGAGGGAATGAGACGCCGCGGCGCCGCTGGCCCCCAGCCTTAGCCTCCCGCCGGCTCCTGGGCAAGAGGCTCCCGGCGCCGGCTATGGGGCAGCCAGCCAGCCCTGGGAGCAGCAGCACCACCGCCGGACAGAGGAACCTGCCGGTACGATCGCGGGTGGGGAGGGGGGCTTGGAAGCCGGGCTTTTTCCTGGGCAGGTTGGGAAGTTGGAGGGCAAAAGAGGGAGGCAAACTCCTCTCCACGCGCGCCACGGGATCCACGGAATCGTGGAAAGAGGGGAAACGGCGGGGGGAGGGAGTGAAGTGAAGCAACAGTTCCACGAAGCAAGCTGCTCCTGGTTTTATTCCGACGATCCTGTTGAAATCCCTCAACTTGCATCGTTGGGATCAAAAGCAGCAGCAAGCCACCCCATGCATGGCTTTGGGAGGTGGGGGGATGTTGAAGCCCACCATTGACTTCAAGGTGAATGGACTTGCCAGTCCTGAGTGGGCCTTCCTTTGGAGCAAACACACATTGGATCTGGTGCACTTGTGATAGAATTCATGGATCACCTCTATTATTATTATTATTATTATTATTATTATTATTATTGTGTGACACAGTAAACAAGATAGATATGCTGGATTTCGTATCACAAAATCACAAGTCGAACACTTCCCAAGTGTCTACGACTGTGTGATGTATTATTATTATTATTATTATTATTATTATTATTATTATTATGTCACAGCAAACAAGATAGATTAGTATTATTATTATTTTCATTATTATTATTTATTTTAGATGATGATGATGATGATGATGATTGGTTTGCTGTGAGTTTTCCGGCCTGTCTGGCCATGCCTCAGAAGCATTCTCTCCTGACATTTTGCCCACATCTATGGCAGGCATCCTCAGAGGTTGTGAGGTCCGTTGGAAACTAGGCAAGTGGGGTTTATGTACAGTAGAGTCTTACTTATCCAACATTCGCTTATCCAACATTCTGGATTATCCAACGCATTTTTGTAGTCAATGTTTCCAATACATCATGATATTTTGGTGTAAAATTTGTAAATGCAATAATTACTACATAGCATTACTGCGTATTGAACTACTGTTGGGTCGATACAGGGAATGCCGTGGATGTAGCATATCTAGATTTCAGTAAGGCCTTCGACAAAGTCCCCCACGACCTTCTGGCAAACAAACTAGTAAAATGTGGGCTAGACAAAACTACGGTTAGGTGGATCTGTAATTGGCTAAGCGAACGAACCCAAAGGGTGCTCACCAATGCGTCGTCTTCATCATGGAAAGAAGTGACAAGTGGAGTGCCGCAGGGCTCCGTCCTGGGCCCGGTTCTGTTCAACATCTTTATTAACGACTTAGACGAAGGGTTAGAAGGCACGATCATCAAGTTTGCAGATGACACCAAACTCGGAGGGATAGCTAACACTCCAGAAGACAGGAGCAGAATTCAAAATGATCTTGACAGACTAGAGAGATGGGCCGAAACTAACAAAATGAAGTTCAACAGGGACAAATGCAAGATACTTCACTTCGGCAGAAAAAATGGAAATCAAAGATACAGAATGGGGGACGCCTGGCTTGACAGCAGTGTGTGCGAAAAAGATCTTGGAGTCCTCGTGGACAACAAGTTAAACATGAGCCTACAATGTGATGCGGCAGCTAAAAAAGCCAATGGGATTTTGGCCTGCATCAATAGGGGAATAACGTCTAGATCCAGGGAAGTCATGCTCCCCCTCTATTCTGCCTTGGTCAGACCACACCTGGAATACTGTGTCCAGTTTTGGGCACCGCAGATGAAGGGAGATGCTGACAAGCTGGAAAGCGTCCAGAGGAGGGCAACTAAAATGATTAAGGGTCTGGAGAACAAGCCCTATGAGGAGAGGCTTAAAGAGCTGGGCATGTTTAGCCTGCAGAAGAGAAGGCTGAGAGGAGACATGATAGCCATGTACAAATATGTGAGGGGAAGTCATAGGGAGGAGGGAGCAAGCTTATTTTCTGCTGCCCTGCAGACTAGGACACGGAACAATGGCTTCAAACTACAGGAAAGGAGATTCCACCTGAACATCAGGAAGAACTTCCTCACTGTGAGGGCTGTTCGGCAGTGGAACTCTCTCCCCCGGGCCGTGGTGGAGGCTCCTTCTTTGGAGGCTTTTAAGCAGAGGCTGGATGGCCATCTGTCGGGGGTGCTTTGAATGCGATTTCCTGCTTCTTAGCGGGGGGTTGGACTAGATGGCCCTTGAGGTCTCTTCCAACTCTACTATTCTATGATTCTATGATTCTATGATTCTACTTTTTCTGTCAAATGTGTTGTATAACATGATGTTTGGGTGCTTAATTTGTAAAATCATAACCTAATTTCATGTTTAATAGGCTTTTCCTTAATCCCTCCTTATTATCCAACATATTTGCTTATCCAACATTCTGCCGGCCCGTTTATGTTGGATAAGTGAGACTCTACTGTATCTGTGAAAGGTCCAGGGTGAGAGAAGGACACTTGTCTGTTGAAACCAAGTGTGAATGTTGTCATGAATTGCCTTGATTAGCATTGAAAAGCCTTGCAGCTTCAAGGCCTGGCTGATTTCTGCCTGGGGGAATCCTTTGTTGTTATTATTATTATTTTATTCTTGACCATATTTATATCCTGCCTTTCTCAACCCCTGGGGGGACTCAAGGCAGCCTACAAATGGCACTACATAGTGCCTACAACATAAAACACAATATAAGCATACATAAAACATAATTGGGAGGTGTTATCTAGTCCTGATTGTTTCATGTCTGGAATTCCCCTGTTTTCAGGGTGGTGTTCTTTATTTACTGCCCTGATTAACAACCACCATGTCAGACTACACAGAGAAACCACTGAAATCCACAAGCATGTAGACAATTTCAATAGAAAGGAGGAAACTATGAAAATAAACAAATCTGGCTACCAGTATTATTATTTTTTTAAAAAAACCTTCTAAAATCAGGACAGTAAATAATGAAAAATACTCTGAAAACGGGAATTCCAGACAAGAAACCATCAGGGCCAGTTAACACCTCCCAACAAAGGATTTCCCCCAGGCAGGATCAGCCAGGCCTTGAAGCTGCAAGGCTTTTCAATGCTAATCAAGGTGATTAATTGCAGCATTCACACTTGCCTGCACACAGATATATAAATCTCCCTTGCCTAGTTTCCAACAGACCTCACAACCTCGGAGGATGCCTGCCATAGATGTGGGCAAAACGTCAGGAGAGAATGCTTCTGGAACATGTCCATACAGCCCGGAAAACTCACAGCAACCCAGTAATTCTGGCCATGAAAGCCTTCAGCAACACTTCTATTATTATTATTATTATTATTATTATTATTATTATTATTATTATTATTAATTATTTCTCTCTGAAAAGCGACTCGAAAAGGCTCACAATGAAACTGAGGCAAAACAATGAAAACCTCAAAAAATATACCAACCCTAAAATGAATTAAACAATCAACATGAAACCCTTTGCAAAAGGCTTGAGTTCACCTTCTCCAAGAGATCTATCCGTACATCCGTGATGAGGGCTGCATGGAAATAAAAGGGGAGGGTTTCTTATAAATCTATGCCAGCCTTAACAGTTGGAAGAATCGAGTGCAACCCTAGCAATGTTTACATAATGTTCTGCGTTGGGTTCCAACAAAAACTGTGAAAACTCCAGGGAAAGAGGGCTCCCAAAGTCTACGCAGAGTAAGATTTCCATAAGTGATTGCCTGTGATGTTTGGCTTCCTGTGGTTCTTCAGCCAAGGGGGTGAAAGGGTTAATCTGTAGTAAAAGCAGCCTTTCAGGGATTCAAAGAAGTGGCGCAAGGGGCAGGTGGCATCTGTTTTGTCAGAACAGATATGAATATGAGAGAGTGGCACTTCAGTACTCCTTACCCAATTGTATGGATCTCTTGGGAAAATAAGAGCGCAACCCTTTCCATGTTTATATAATGTGCTTTCGGTTTGAGCCAAGACTGTGAAAACTTCAGGGAAAGAGGGCTCCAGTAGTTGAAGCTCAGTACGATTTCCATAAATCTGATGATGGCTTGTGTCATTTGACTTCTTGTGGTTTTTCAGCCAAGGGGGTGAAAGGGTTAATCTGTGGTAAAAGCAGCCTTTCAGGGATTGAAAGAAATCAAACAAGGGGCAGGTGGCATCTGTTTTGTCAGATCTGAATACGAGAGAATGGCATCTTGGTGCTCCTTGCATGATCGTATGCATCCGTCAGAGGTTAGCTGCATTCCTGGTTATTTTTCTTCCAAGTTGAAATTGCAAAAGGCATCAGTGATGCGTTTCATGCAGATGGCGGTAGTGTATGCTGCTGTTCCTGGGATGGCTGACCAGTGCCTCGTGTCCGTGGTGATCTGCTTGCAATTTGACAAAGATACTGATAAATCCAGAAGGGGAAAGACTGAAAATGAACTTTAAACATCAGTGTATATCTTTCTCCTTCTTATTCCTTTGCAGTGCAGACTTTTCTAGAGAGTGCAATGGGGAAATTAAAATAAACATCCCCTGTATGCACATGACACACGGATATGCACCTGTTTAGTGATTTCTTAATGAATTTGTGTTCAGAAAAACTGTCATGAGAGTCAAATATAGGGGCATTTCTGTACATATGTATATAATAATTTGATGTTTTAGGAGCAGGTGATTCTATGCAACAGAAAGAAATGCTGGTCTGATTAGATCATAGGTTGATAAGGTAGAGGTCAGAAACATGAGGTGTATTAGATCTGTGGAAGGTGACACACTCAGATGGAGGTTTTGGACGGGCAGGAGTGTTTCCTTCCGTAGAGGCCAGATGATGTTCTCCAGTGACGGGATTTACACAGAAAGGAAGATATTTTCTTAGGGACAGTAGAAGAAAGAGAAGAGACAATGATATGATGAACGATGCTGCTATAAGATTGCATCTTTTAATAACATCCTTTTGTGCCTTTCTTTTCCCAGAACCTGCTCATTTTCCTGCTCTTCCTTGGACCTTTCAACTGCTTTGCAAGCTACAGCCATGCCACCGAACTTTTCTACAGCATCAATGAAGGGCTGCCTGCCGGGTTCCTCATCGGGAATCTAGCCCAGGATTTACAGCTACCGGGAGCAGCAGAGAAAGAGAGGGAGAGAGCTGTGGAGGGAGGCTGGCAACAGCCCGAACAATCAGGGAAAATCCCTCTCTCCTTCAATCTTGCCTCCCAGGGATTGGGAGGCCAGTATGTCAACCTGAACAACCGGACAGGAGAATTGTACACCTCTGCCCAAGAGATTGATCGGGAGACATTATGCACAGAGGATAACGTTGGCTCCAGTTTGGTTGCCTCTTCCTCCTCCTCACCACTGCTCTCTTCTGAGTCCTGTTTGTTGTTGCTGGATGTTCTGGTGTTGCCTCAGGAGTATTTCCGCCTTGTCAAGGTGAAGATTGCCATCCATGATATCAATGACAATGCACCATGTTTTCCCATGCCACAGATACACCTCTTTGTGCCTGAGAATTCACCAATCAACACGCGTTTGGCGATAGAGCACCCAGCTATAGACCCAGACATGGGCACTAATGGTGTCCAGATATACCAACTGCAAGATGACTATGGGGTATTCACATTGGATGTGGAGGAGAATGAAAGTGGGGAAAGAACGCCTTACCTGATTGTCATGGGTGCCTTGGACAGGGAGGCTCGAGATGAATATGTTACACTCATAACAGCAGAGGATGGAGGAGTTCCACCACTGGTGGGCACTGCCACCCTCACCATTGGCATCAGCGACATCAATGACAACTGTCCCCAATTCAATGAGACCCAGATAAATGTCACTGTTTTCGGGAACTCTAGTATTGGGTTACCCATAGCCTCTGTCCATGCTGTAGATGTGGATGAGGGCATCAATGCAGAGATCAGCTATTCGTATAGCCAGAAGGTGGCACAATCATCTCGCACTTTGTTCCATCTTGATGAAAGCACAGGCGTCATCAAACTCTCCAAGAGGATTAATGGTGACACCCCTCGTCTCCATCGGTTGAGCATCTTGGCAAATGGTCCTGGTTGTATACCAGCTGTGATCGCTGTGTCGGTATCCATCATTAAAGTTATGATGAGACCTCCTGAAGTGATCCCTCGTTTTATAGCTAATGAAGCAGAAGGAGTTGTTTACCTGAGGGAGTTAGAACCTGTTAACACACCAATTGCATTTTTTACCATTAAGGACCCAGATGAAAAATACAAAGTGGATTGCTATTTGGATGGTGATGGCCCATTCAGGTTGTCACCGTACAAACCATATCACAATGAATACTTACTGGAGACTACAAAACCATTGGATTATGAAACTCAACAGCTCTATGAAATATCAGTGATTGCATGGAACATTGAAGGATTCCATGTAAACAAAATAGTTAAAGTTCAGGTTTTGGATGATAATGATAATTCACCTGTTTTCTCTCAATCACTAATAGAATTGACAATAGAGGAAAATAATACTCCCCATGCTTTTTTGACCAAGCTGTATGCAACAGATGCTGACAGTGGAGAACGGGGTCAAGTGTCTTACTTCCTTGGACCTGAAGCACCGTCATATTTTTCTTTAGATAAAGTCACAGGAGTTCTGACAGTTTCTACCCAACTGGATAGAGAGGAAAGAGAAAAATACCGTTATACAGTTAAAGCGGTAGATTCTGGAATGCCACCCAGGGAATCAATAGCTACAGTTACAATTTTAGTTCTGGATAAGAACGACAACAGTCCGAGATTCATCAACAAGGATTTTAGCTTTTTTGTACCAGAGAATTTCCCAGGCTTTGGGGAAATCGGAGTTTTAAGCGTCACTGATGCAGATATAGGACAAAACGGATGGGTTGCACTTTCAGTTGTAAATGGGAGTGATATCTTTGTTATAGACACTGGCAAAGGAGTTTTAAGAGCAAAGGTCTCTCTAGACAGGGAACAACAGAGCTCCTACACCATATGGGTTGAAGCGGCAGATGGAGGTGATCCTGCCTTGTCCTCGACTGCGAAAATAACCATCCTTTTGCTGGACATAAATGACAACCCACCACTTGTCTTGTTTCCTCAGTCTAATATGTCTTACCTCCTGGTCCTTCCTTCCACGCTGCCTGGCTCACCAATCACAGAAGTCTATGCAGTAGATAATGACACAGGCATGAATGCGGTCATAGCATACAGCATCATAGGAAGAAGAGGCCCTCGCCCAGACTCCTTTAAGATTGACCCCAAGACAGGCAACATCACTCTGGAAGAGTCACTTATGCAGAACGACTATGGCCTCTATCGACTTCTTGTTAAAGTTAGCGATCATGGCTACCCAGAACCTCTCCATTCCACAGTTATGGTGAACCTCTTTGTCAATGACACAGTCAGCAATGAAAGTTACATTGAAAGTCTTCTGAGGAAAGAGCCCGACATTAATATAGAGGAAAAGGAACCACAAATCTCTATAGAACCCACACACAAAAGAGTGGAAGTGTCATCTTGCATGCCTACCTTAGTGGCCCTGTCAATAATAAGTTTGGGTTCAATAACACTGGTAACTGGGATGGGTATTTATATCTGCCTAAGGAAAGGGAGAAAATACCATACAGACGATGAACATTTGGAAGTACAGATCCCATTAAATGCAAGAATTGATCTGCACATGCTAGAGAAGAAACCAGTGGAAATTTCCAACATCTGAATGGTTTCACACAGACAGTCTCAACCAAAACTTAAACATTCTTGAGAGTGACTAACTCCCAAGTGGGAGATTGCCAGCAGGACCTACAGTGAAGGACTACTGATTTATAACTTATTATAATTGTAAATAGCTGTTTACAGGTTTTTATGAAAAAAGAAAAAAGGGAAAAAATCAAATTCAATGTACAGCCTTTTAAAAAGTTGAAACCTTAGTGCTAACAGCTAGTAATCTGTCTGTGCAGACGTGGCCCTCAAAAGACCCATCTATAGAACAAGTCAGTATTCATAAAGTGAAAAGGTAAGACAATGACACATTCATTGTTACATTCTTCAATGCTCAAAGTCATTTTTGACCACAAGAGGGCATCATCAACTATTCCTATGAATGAAAGTGTTTAAGAGAAAATGAAAAGTATATTTTGAAATGTTTGAAGGTTTTTATATAAAGGGGAAAGAGAGAAAAGGTATGGGTTTGAGATATAACAAATATATCTTCTATTGTATATATGTGAAGATGACAAGAAAATATGCACTGGTAAATAAAAACAATGTTTTATTACCTCAGATGTTAATATATATATATAAATAGGAAAGGCATTAACAAGAAGTGCAATTTCTTGAGGGTGCACACCATCCCATGTGAGATTGTGAACAGAAAAGAGATGTTCACTTTTCACTCAATATGGTCAAACACTGTCAATTATTTCAGCAGTTCCCTACTCAATTTGAAATAATAGGACTCAGTGGAACAAACCAAGACATGCCATTTGGGATCTGAAGCAGTCCATGTCTCAAAAAAATAAGGGATTGACGTGTTATTGTCATCCCTATATAATAGTAGCTCCTGAAACCTCATCAAATGCATCTCTGAAAGGTTTCCCAAGCCTTGCAGGCATCTTCTCAGGAGGCTTGAGGAGCAGCCACTAGAATCCCAGACATACTGTTTTTGAAAACATAGCAGCCTGATTTTGTCATACTGATTCCAATAGGGCTTTCTTCTGTAGATCAGGGCACCTGATATTTTGATCTTCAGTTTCTATAACTGCTGTCTTAAGTGGGGCCCATGGGAGCTGAAGTCTAAAATGTTTGGAAGGCCATAGTATTGTTATAAGTGAAGGCATATGGGACTGTTATCTAAATGCAACAAATCACAGAACTGATGAAAGGCCAATTATTTCCACAAGAGCAGCAAAGCCTGATAAAATCCATCTCCGATCCAGCAAGGGAAAGCATATTTAGAAACAAGAGTTCCATATATCAATTTGATCTTTTGGCTCTGATCTACAGATACAAAAATATGAAAGTCTAAGTCTTGTTCATAAATTGGCAGACTGATAATTCTTAGTCCCCTTTCTGCCCCATGCAAGTTACAAGCACTGGCAGTACTTAAAAATCCTCTATCCTCTGTTGAGAATGTTGGGAGAGCTTCTTACATTTAATCCCTTGAAGTGAGGCCCATAATTAAGTTTCCTTCATTGCAAGATATTGCATCTGCATCCACCAGCAAGTATTTACCATGGCATACATATTTCCTTCTGTTTTGACTCTTCATTGGTGACTCCCATGTCAATTGGATATTGAACTCAGACTGGATTTTAATCTGAACTCTAAAAATGCATGCATGGTGCTGAAATTAATCTCCCAAATATTTCAGTACCATGGATAGCTCTAATGTTTTGACCTAAGGCTGTATCCATATTGCAGAATCATAGCAGTCGGGCACCATATTAACTGCTGTGGCTTAATATTATGGAATTCAGGGATTTGTCGTTTTGTGAGATATTTACCCTTCTTTGTCAAAGAACTCTGTTGACACAAAAAAACTACAACTCCTAGGATTTCATCAATGAAGTTATGGTAATTAAAGTCGTGTCAAACTGCTATTATTTTGCAATGTGGTTGGGACATAAAATTCAGATTATATTCACTGCTCCACTGTATCTGTTTTTCTGTAGGTGGCAGTTGATGGATACCTTTCAGTGGGATGGTGAATCTGTCCAGATGTTAGTTTCCATGTCAGCATCCATCCTGGGTTTTAGTGTAAACGTCAGAATAGCCAATTCAAGTGGCAAACTTACTTTGGGGATTTAAAATTCACAATAAAACCCAGAGGGAATTGGCTATCCTACTGACATCGAAGTCATCAGCCACCATAGATCGATCCAAAAATAGATGGATGTGATAATCCTGAGTTAAAGCCTGAGTTGTTGTCAATAATGTTTTGTAGCTTCAGCAATCTGTCAGTAGCATTCTATCATTTTGAATGTGGAACATTTATTTTTAAATGCTATGTTTCTAAACGAAAGCTTTCGAGATGATACAAAAACTGCTTCTCATTCTTGGTAATGTAAAAAGTTTAATTTTATAATGTTGACTCTTGCTCCTTTCCGGATGGGAATTTGTGTGAAAGAACAGCAGCTAATTACTGGCTCCTTGGCTCCCTTCCTTTTCATTTGCTCAGTCTCCTGGACCAAGTCCAGAGCTCCCTTCTTCAAACTGGTGACATATCTTCGCAGACATGTAGACACCTGCCTGCCTCTGCAGCTACAGACAGAGGGGTTATCAGCAATGCACACCTTTCAAATTGATTAGAAGAGCTGGAAAACTCTCGTGTCAGAGGCCTGCATCAAATTTATTTGTTAGAAACAAGGCAAATTGAGTGCTTTGCTTAAGACGGACACTTTTCTTGAGTTCTGACAATATGTCTGTACTGTACCAAAAGTGTTTATATGTCTGCAAATAAAGACTATATTTTCATAACCTTTTGATTTGTTAGCATTTTGTCGAGCTCAGGTGTCCTCTCCTTTTTAAAAATAATTCCTAGTATATAAGGTGTCAGTGAGTCTGTTGTGCATCAGCCACCATAGATAGATAAAAAAAAATAGAGGGATTTGATAATCCTGAGTTTGTAAAATCAGAGCTAAATCTGAATCAGAAGAACCAGAGATCAGACCATAGGCCTGCCTGGTCCAATTTCCTATTCTTAAAGTAGCCAGCATGATGTCTATGACAGTGGTTCCCAAACTTATTTGGCCTACTGCCCTCTTCCAGAAAAAAATATTACTCAGCACCCTGGCATTTTTTATTTTTTTTAATAGCAATTAAACAGAAATATATATGTACCGGTGGCCATCACCGCTCCCCTGGATTGCTGCAGCGCCCACCAGGGGGCGGTAGCACCCACTTTGGGAATCACTGATCTATGGGAACTCTACAGCAGGACAGTGTTGTTTTGATGGTTTGTATGCAAAAATATTTAAAAATAATGTTAATGAGGGGAGGGGTTTTTTTAGGGTTCAAGCCACTTAGTAGTGGCATAGTAGTCCTTGTAGTGGGAAAAATAGTCCTGCTTACATAATTCAAACTTCTATCATATTTTTGTATAAATACTGTAGTATATATTTGTGAAAGTGCATATTTTTCAGGAAGACTCTATGGTATTCTTCATTTCAATAGGGTTTGTTATTAGCTGTGATTTTGAATATCCATGTGAAGTTTTGAAACAGATACCCTGTGGACAATACTGTATTACCCACTGGAGGTATAGTTCCATTGCAGAGAAAGTACATGCCTTGTCTAATTCATGGCACAGGTAACTGTGAAGATCCTAATTCACAACTCAGTCTTTCCGTGTTTCCACATATTTTTTGGACAGAGCATGCATACCCTAATTTTTCATCAGAAATAAAATGTGTTTGGGGATGGAGGAACTGTAGGATATGTGAGAACAAGCTGAAAGTGGTCAAAATCAGGATTGCCAGTTGTTATAAGGAATGCGGCATGAGTGCCCGCTGTTAGCCCCAGCTCCTGCCAACCTAGCCGTTCGAAAACATGCAAAATGTGAGTAGATCAATAGGTACCACTCCAGTCAGAAAGTAACGGCACTCCATGCAGGCATGCCAGCCACATGACCTTGGAGGCGTCTATGGACAACGCCGGCTCTTCAGCTTAGAAATGGAGATTCGGTCACGACTGGTATTTGGGAGCCTGAAAGCTTTTCTTTTTCTACACTGAAAGACATGTCCCAAAATAGTTTTTTTTTTCTTCTTAAGCCAGGAATTGGGATTTGGGCCCTTTGTAAACACAGACATGTGCACATCTTATAGTTTATGAATATAAATAGTTTATGAATATGGACAATGTATTAATTTTTAATAAGTAGGTTAGCTGAAATCGATAGGTTCATTTAATATTTAGGTAAAACATAAACCAGTATTGGCTGTCTCATTATTATTTTGATACACTTGGCAACATTAGTCAAAAGGGGTGGTTAGGAAATGTTTACAACTTGTCCCTTTGAATTGTCTCTTTCAGGCATAGACAAAGTACAGACATCCAGGTATTGAATTCTAGTCTCATCAGGCCTATGTGCATAATGCCTGAAGCTGCAGTCAAATGATATCCAGAAAGCCACACATTGCCTTCCCCATATCTATTGTTTTTCCTTCTCTGGATTTCTTAATTCATTATTGTGGTGGCTGTAAGCCCAGTTGGCCAGTAGGTATAGCAGAGATAGTAAATGTGTGCCTAGCCAAATCTTGTTAGACTGAAATTCTCACTCCCATCATAATGGACTATGATAGCAAAGGATGATGGAAATTGCAGTCCAACAACATCTGGGCCATCGCACATTCTCCATCTTGGAGGTCCAGTGTAGCAGCACAAATTCTGATAATTGTTTGTGGTATGCAATTGTTTGTGGGCTGCCAAGGAAGTTGTACACAAGGTCACTTCTTATATAACATTTTATTTCAATATTTAAAAAGCCTCTCCACAGATAATATGCTAAATCTATATGTTTAATGACAAAGGAACAAGGCTAAACAACTAGTTTCATCTCCAGTGCTCATGCCCTTCCTACTTGACCCTCATCTCATTGTTGTCATCCCCCTTATAGGTTCCCGCATGTGTATGTGTCTTTTCAAATTGCTTGTTGACTTATAGCCTCATTAATGTATTTATTTTGTTAAGGAATACTCAGAGGTGATTAGATTTCTTCTGAAATGTCATCTATAGCACCTAATATTCATTGATGGTCTCCCATACAATACTAGGACACCATGATTGGTGTCCAAGATCAGATGCAACCTTATGTCTTCAACATGTTTAGATAGTCCCTGCAAGTGCAATGGGCTTCTTAATTTTCTCCTCCTACCAAAAAATGAAAGCTATACAGCTTCATATAGTAGCCAACCTCTCTCCCAGTAATCCATGCTTCCTTATTGCATAGAAATCCATACCAGGTAAAGAACATTTTATTTAGGCATGCTTTTAGCAACTGAATGATTGCTAGCAAAGTCTTTTTTTACTGTGTCAGTGCTTTATATTCTTACTCTTTTTTAATTGACATTTTAAATTGTATTTTAATAGATGTTTTCATTCAGTCTTAGTGTGAATTACCTTGAATGCCAGTTTAAGTTGAAAACATCATATAAAGCCAGTAAAAAGTGCACAAATTAAAAATATATATAAATGAAATAATCAAGCCAAATTTCTAGGATGGAGAGTTGCTATTTGAAAGACTTTCTCCATTTCTGTTCCCCACCTCCTTTTCAAATTCAAATTCATTCTCAATTCTGTGTGAAAAGCAATCATAAAGGCTACATTTCTCCGGACCCTTGATAAAGCCCATTAAATCCTTTTCACATATTATTTCGAAATGAGCACAAATGCAATGCAGTACTTGGAAAGTCTTCTCCTTCCCATTCTATTAAACACCTTATGCAAGCACATTCGCCAAAATGAATGCTAATCTTGTTAGCTGGGCTGGCATGAAAACAAACACACTGCTCATTAAATATCACAATATCCAGTTAGCAATATGAGTGCAAGGAAGCATGCTTCTTTGTCTCATTTAATAAAAAATGAGATTGACCCAATCTTTGCACTGCAAAACACACTACAGCACTCCTGTGCAAAATATATCCAAATCAGAATCTATAATTAAATAAGAAAGGCTACAGGCAGTAGGCTGTAAACCAAGTAATGAGGAGAAGAACATTAGTTCATATCCACTGGGTTCCTCCAACACAAACACAGAGATGTAGGCTGAAGGTTTTCATTACATTAGAGTATTTTATTGAAAACTATTATATACTCATCACATGGGTGGGTCTATCGCAAGCAAGTATAAAATGTGCTTGTATATTAGAAGGGGCTCTGGTTGAGAAAACAATGCTATTTCTTTCCTATATGGCATCCCCAGAGACAGGTGGAAGTTACAAGATATGCAGCACGTACTGTATCCACAGTGGGAAATGGCCAATCAACCAGACTACATGCAGGTTAAACATTGCCTGATATAATTCAAGGGAATCATTAAAAAAGCTGATGTGATTCTAGTCTGCAGCAATATAAGTGTCTAAATCGAGGGAAGTAATAGTTCCATTCAATTCAGTTTCGGTCAAATCTTACTTGGAATACTGTGTCCAGGTCGTGGCACCACAATACAAGAAGGATGTTGGTGACCTAAAACATGTCCAGAGAAGAGCAACCAAAATGATAGAAATTCTGGAAACCAAACCCTATGAGGAGCTGCTTAGGGAGCTGAATATGTTTAGTTTGGGAAAAGAAAGACAGAGAAGGGGGCATGATAGCCATGTTTAAATATTTGAAAGCATGTCATACTGAGAGGAGAGCAGGTTTGTTTTCTGCTGCCCTGGAGATTAGGACATGGAGCAATGGATTCAAATTGCAGGGGAAAATATTCCACCTAAACATTAGCAAGAATTTTCTGAAGATAGCAGCTGCTCAGTAATTGTATGTTGCCTCAAAATGTAGTGGAGTCTTCTTTTCCAGATGTTTTAAACAGAAGCAGGGTGGCCATATTTTGGGAGTGAATTGGTTGTGTGTTCTTCATGGCAGGGGGTTGGACAGGATGACACTTGTGGTCTCTTCCAACGCTATGAATTTATGAATCCCAAGCAGCCAGTTTGTCACCACCTATCATGATCCAGCAACATCATTGAAAACCCTTAGTCAAACTTTCTAAGGCTACATATTCATGAGAAGTGGTCACTGATATGGATTTTTTTTCATTCACTTGACTTAATCCATATAATTGACCCAAAATGGGACTTAGGACCTCATCAGACACAGAGTTCCCCCAATTTCTACACATTTCAAAACATTTTAGAGATGGAATCCCACAGAGCTCATCATATGACGCAAAACGAATTCCATCAGTTGCCCATGGAACTCCATCTTAAAAATGTGTTTAAACTGTGTAGAAACTGAGGTTTTAAAGTCGTATTCAGGGCTCCTGATTTGCGCAAAAATGGCTAAAAGCACTTATTTTAATGTGGGATGGAAACTGTCAAACTCCCCAGTTTTAGATCCTTGAAGTGACATTAAAGATTGGGTGTTCCTGTGGGACGTTTCAAGGTGTGCCTCAATTATCATTTTCTTGCCATTAATCCTCTTGCATAAAATCTTTATGGTAATTTTTAAAAATAATGTATTCTCCAAGAATTGCATGATTTCAGTATATTATCAGTTTGCTGTAGGTATATTGTCCCCCTATTTTAGATCTAGATTTTGGATTTCTGGAATTCCAAGATTTTCCTCAGAAAGAAAGAAGTATGATAGAAGAATACACTTGCCCATGTGATTGCTCAGAAAGTGGAGGATTTCTGTAGAAATGGATAGAGTACATCACGTGTGGTGGTGGCAAATGGATTACCCCTCTTTCCAGAAAACCACAAAGGCATGAAAGGCTACAGTAAGAAGACAATCCCCCCTGCGTTGTGCTCCTGATGGGATGAGGTCCTTAGTTAAATAAACAGAAGTCCAACCACAAAAAAATCAAAACCAATGAAATGTTTTTAATGTCAATTCAAAGGTAATGTTGTTGTAAAAGATACGGAAGAAAGGAAGGGAATAGAGGAAAATCAACTGAATTTTTGGGGGAGGGGGAGAAATCAGGCCTGAGGAAGAGTGGCTTTAGTTACAACTAGCACTTCAGCTCTGGACAATGAAGATTCAAAGTGATTCAAAGGAAAATGGTTTACTCTCATTAAATGGTAGCAGTCCCTGGCCAATGTCACTAATGGCTTGATATTTAGACATAATGTAGCATAAACCATACTTTTGTATAGGAGGAGTATATATCTGCTACTGACTAATATTGCAATTATAGTGCTAGGATGCTGGAAGCACTGATATGGTTTTTAAGGTTCAATTCTATTTGAATTATTCAAAATCAGGGTTCTCATATTTGTTAATATTTTAATTACGCTGACCAAGCCACATTGCTTGATTCTTTAATAATGCTAAAGAAAAGCATGGAAAGTGTACACCTGAATTCAACTTTCCTATTATGCAGAGTGAGTTGTTTGTTTTAGGTGGCATGTACTGGGAGAGAACCCCACCTGGAAGATGTTGGAAGAAAAAGCTGGGTGCCCTTCAGCCTGAGAAATAAGATAGAGTCAACTGTCAGTTCAGTTGGCTTTTGTACATGAAATGAGAGGGGTGGGCTTTTTGCCTCAGAGGGCAAAATGTCTCAGGCTGTCCACAACCTTGTGTACTTGTTTGAGCTTGGTTCCCCATGTAAGCCACCCCGAGTCCCTTCGGGGAGATGGAGGCAGGTTATAAAAATAAAGTTATGTTGTTGTTGTTGTTGTTGTTGTTGTTGTTGTTGTTGTTGTTTTCCCCCCTATCAGTGGTAAACAGTTCTATGTCCATATCTCCTCTGAACATAGAAGGTTCACTGAATTAACTTGCCAACAATGATTTAATATTGCCCAGGGATAATCTGTTTTTGCTTGTTTGTTTTTAAATGTCTTGCCTTTTCTGCTAACTAGAATCCAAGATGACTGTAATATTAATGCATAATTAAGTGAATTATTATTTAAAAGAAATAAAAAGTACAGTTATATTAATCTGCTTTAATAATGATACTATAATAATAATATACTTTATTTATATTCTGCTTTATCTCCCCGAGGGGCCTCAGAGTGGATTACAGCAGATACATATATATGGCAAACATTCAGTGCCATTATACAATTGGCAGAGATCGACAATGCATAAACAGAGGCAGGCTTTCTTCTTTTATTTCTGGCATCTGGAGGCTGTGCTCGACTCGGCCATGGGGAGGTGCTTTTCCATTCTTCCATGCCGAGGGGCCTGTCGATTGAGCCGCCCGCATGTTTTTCAGGGGCACCTTTAAGTCTTATTTGAGGAGAAATTGGGATCAATATTAAATAAACCAAAAAACAAGTGTCACTTTTGGACCCAAACATTTTCCCAACCCCTGCCTGGATGATGGTGGTGGTGATGCTTTGCAAGAGAGGAGCAACCTAACCTATCGGAAAGAAGCTATACCATCTAGGATTACTAGATCAAGATAAGGATAACCCAAATGTGATTGGCATACAAATGACATTAGCAGTTAAATATTTAACTTAGTAAGGAGGAAAGTATTATTTGAGAGTAATTGACCAATTTAATGATGACACTTCATAACTGTTGTGTTTTAAGATCCATGTTGTTTGTGTTAAAGATTAGGTGGAGTTTCCTTCCAGCATTTGTCACCTGGGGCAATCATCTCACTCTGCCTGATACGCAAGCTGATTTCATTGCTTAGGATACATTTTGGACCAGTATTATTACTGGTTCCCTGCTCTGAATTGGAGGAGATAGTTGGAGATTCAAGGCAGGATATGCACTTTTATGTGACTCATCATCTCGTTCTGTTTTTATACCAAGGTCAGCTTCTTTTCAAAGATAGGGAAAGAAAGGACAGAATTGTAATACACATGAAGGGGATAAAGTTTCATAATGAGCCTTTCCCAGTTAGTTTCCTACCTGAAGAATCTGTCAGTTGAGTGGTCTGATTAGTAGCTTGTAGACACAACATATGTGTTTGAGCAGGAACCTGGCCATACAGCCCAGAAAACTCACAGCAACCCGGCTTAAGGAAAGTTTGGAAAATTTGAATGTAGTCAGGAAAGAGGAAAATTAGTGTCAGTTTTACGGCCCTTCCACACTGCCCCTA
Organism: Anolis carolinensis; assembly: GCF_035594765.1. Taxonomy (NCBI): domain Eukaryota; kingdom Metazoa; phylum Chordata; class Lepidosauria; order Squamata; family Anolidae; genus Anolis; species Anolis carolinensis. Next base: position 149,244,385 of record NC_085843.1, read on the forward strand.
TATCCCAGGACCTGATCCTAGATTATTCTACTTATCACAGAATATTTGGCAATTGAGACTCATATATTCCAGTTTAAAGCAGATAACCTGGGATCAGATCCTGGGTTATAGGGGCAGAGTGGAAGGGCCCTTAGAAGTCTTAGTAGACCAGAGATCATTTGGGTTTGTTCATTAGCTTTTTTTTTTTTTCAGGGTGGATATTGAGTCGCTGATCCTTATGTATTCTTTGCTGTAGATATGCTTTCCTCTTCTACCATGCTCAACTTGTATAACAAAATGGCCCATAAGAGTCTAAATGTTTTTGTTTATTGGGGTGCTCCCTTTAAACGACTACCTCAAAGAGTTACCTTTCAGTGAAGTAGTCTTTCTCTAATGCTGTGAACAATAAAAGTGTTCAAGGTAGATACCCAAAGCCAAAATGCTGCCAACTGTATAGATTTTCTTTCTGATCCCACTGGAGTATTTAATGCTTAAATGCTCTAAAGGGACAAAGCCCTATCTAAACTCAGAAGCCAAGGAGGATAAGACCTGGTTCTTGGAAGAGAAGCCACTAGGGAATAGTGCCGTAGGCTATATTTGAGAGCAAGGTAATAACAAATCTTCTCTCAGCACCCAAGTAAACCCTATGACATTCATGGTCATCCTAAATCAATAGACAAAGGCATATACTTTACTTAGCTGTTGTTAACATCACACTTCTTAAAATGCACACATTTCTTTCTCCCAATCCATCTGACCTCTGGTGTCATCTCACCTCTGATGTCATCAGTCAATGGATCTACACTATAGAATTAATGCAGTTTGACACCACTTTAACTGCCATGGCTCAATTCTATAGAATCATGTGGGTTTTAGTATTACAGGGCTTTTAGTCTGTAATTTGTGGGTGCCTCAGCAACCCACAAATCCCATGATTCCATGTCATTGAGTCATGGCAGATCAGGGGTGTAAAACCGCATTAATTCTACAGTGTAGATTTGCCCAGTGTGAGCAGGGAATATTTGAATATAAATACTAGAGTAGGGCCCGAATTCTGTTTCATCTGTTTCTTTCATGGTTTTGTATTGTTCCATCCATTGCACGGAATGGCACAACCCCACAGGAACAAAAGTAACAATGAAAGTAATTTTTAAAAGGAACTATAGCTGTTTGGTCAGCTGATTTTTGGCGCTTGGGTGTAGATTCTGACTGGCAGGGCCTACAGCCAAATGCTGGGTGCTCGATGCTCGTAGGCCCAATAGTACAATGTGCATAAGGCTAAGATCACCTGGGGATTTCCTAAATTTTATCTGGCAGTGACTGGGACTTTGTGTGTTTGATTTTACATACAGTGGACACTCTGGATCTGTGGGTACCAGATCCACAATTCCACTAACCATGGATCATCTCCTGTACATAAAATGGCCTCAACATGAATGTGGGCATGCTGACGTGACCATGCACACATCACCACCACTTATTAATACGGGATGTAATAATCCACCTTTTTTGGCATCTGCAGATGGTCCTAGAACTGAATGCCCATAGATTTAGAGAGCTCACTGTACAGAAACTACCATTTGAATTGTATATCTTAATAATTACTATAACATAAACAGCAATGAAATTCACAATCATGGGAAATACTGTGTTTATGGTAACTGCAATGCCTGCTCATTGTACTGTACAGATACCAAATGGTGGTACCTCTATAGCTCTGTTTGCTTTCCTTTCTTATGGTTCAACACATGGGCTGCAGTTATTGTACTCACCAGCATTTCATGGATGAAAACTAGACATGTGCGATCAGACATGATCAGAATGTGGTTAAGATATCAAAGGTTATCAGTGAAGAACAGTCAAACTAGGAGAGGTTACAGTACGTGACTTTTCTCTAAGTCTACCGAGGAAGGCAAGATTCTACCTTTTCCTCATCCTTACCCTTTGCTGAGTTAACTGAGTGCAAGTGATTTTGGCATGTTGGATTCAATTTGTAGATGTAAATTGAAAACACACAAGGAAACATGAGGAGGAGAGTGCAACTCAAGCATTTAAAAGAGGGGAAAGAGTGGGATAAGTGCTGATTCATCAGGACAGTTCCTGCTAAGTTGGGACAGTGGGAAGATATGAGCCTTTCAAACAGAGGTGTTCTTCAAGTAGAGCAGGGATGAGTCCCTATTAGCTCTTTAGGAGACTTTGGAAGACCACAGTCCCTCACCACACTTCTTACAATGAGAAGACCCTTAACCGTATAAAGCAACTATATTCTTGAAATGGTTCATTAAAAAGAGAATGTCATCTAGTGGCTGGTTTCCATATTATGTCTCTCTACTTGGAAGGCCTGCTAGTCTTCTCTCACAAACGGACTGTCTAGTCCAAGGACTGGGAGGCACTTGAAACATAAAAGCACCCAAATCCTGTAGCAGGCTGGCCAGGAGTCAGTAACATAATGGCACAGAATGGCTTTCTGTGGTCATCTGCTTCCCCGAAATAAGATGATTGTGTGTTACAGTTTCTAACTCAACCCATATTGATGGCACAAGCTTCCAAAAATATGTGCCAGAACCACATAGCTTTTGGATCAAGCTGTACAGTTTTTGATACTCCAAAATCCTTCTTCCTGGCTCTCTCTCATAACCCGATTTTTATTCCACTTCTGCTACTTGTATAATTTGAAAATGAAATTAAGCGAACTCGCACAATTCATTTTCCATCCAGCTGAGCCCTTAGGAATAGAATCTCTGTAATGAGAGTATACTGTTTGGAAGCAGGAAAGAAAAATACTGGTAATTCCATTGCAGCACATCATTATTTATCTGTCTCCACTCCAAAACCACAAAATAATACATCCCTTATTTGGGCATTTGGGGAAAAAACTCTTTACACCCCGCAGTCCTAGGTCTATCTACTCTCCCCACCCCCCCACCCCCGCCAAAAAACAACAGTTGACTAGTAGCAGATCAAGTTGAAGTTGCTTTCAGATTACCAACATCATCAAAACCCTACTCTTATGCTTTTCTGCCTTCAAAATACCTAAGGTATTTCCTAAGAGAAAAAATCTATGGGGTGTTGAATGTAATGTTTGCCATAATGAAACCATGGCTGTTTCATCTTCCAGAAATTATCATCATCACACATCATATTTTCATGCTAACTTCTTCTAAACCAATATAAAACCTTTGGGAAATGTTTGAATCATCTCAGGAAAACTCTGAACCTATGTCAGATTCCAAAGAAGCTACAGAATTAAAAAAATATAATTAAGAGTATCAACCTCTGATATACTCTAAGCCCAAGAGAATCATCTTATCTCAATTTATAAACATTATAAAAGAATATGTGTTGGCTCATTGCTTTTACAGCAGCAAATAAAGATGACATTTCTCTGCTCTAATACACAATATATCTCTCCAAATCTTCACATGGGTTGCACTTAACAAAAGCCTCTTAACTGTCTTTCTTTTATTTTTCTCATGGGAACAAACCGTAGCATAGCCAATAGTTTGTTACTATATATACCTGTATATGTATGTTCCCCTGAAGCTGTAGAAGATTTGAAAAGTTTAAAAGGGGTCACCAATATATTTTGAAACAGGAGTCAGCTAAAACAAATGTGTCATGTCAGGAAAATGTCTTTCTTGTAAAGTCAGATACACCATGAATGCTTCTGTTCTATATTGTCTTCACTGCTTGAACTAGTCATGTTTAAAAGTTTAATTATTAGAACAGGCTTTTCCTGAGGAGGAAACAAAATATTATATTTGTGTCCTTGCAGATCCCCCCCCCCCTCGCACAAAGAAAGAAATCATAATGTTATCAGAATACAAAAGAACTGAACATTCTCCAGTTTTTCGTTTAATCTCAAACATCATGAAATACTTGCGGAAAAATGCTTTTGTATTAATCTTTATACTGATTCCACAAATGGTTTTTCCTTTTTTCGTTTAGGGCTTCATCTTCCTCCAGTAGCAGCCTATTAGTATCCTACGTAATATGGACTCACAGGAAATGATATTACAGTAGAGTCCCGCTTATCCGACTTCTGCTTATCCGACACACTGTATTATCCAACGCCCAGGGCCGCCCTCCCTTGCTCACTCACTCACCAGGCCGAGTCTTGGTTCTGCCACCACTGCCACTGTCGCTGCTGGGACCCGGCCTGGTGAGTGAGTGAGGGAGGGAGGGAGGGAGGGAGGGAGGGAGGGAGGGCAGGCAGGCGAGCGAAGAAGGGTGGAATGGCCCTCCCTCCATTGCTCGCTCACTCACTCACTCACCAGGCTGGGTCCTGGTGCTGCCGTCGTCACTGCTGGGACCTGGCTGGGTGAGTGAGTGAGTGAGCGAGGGAGGAAGGGCAGGCGAGTGAAGGAGGGTGGCAAAGACACTCCCTCGCTCACTCACTCACTCACTCACTCACTTGCTTCTTCCTCCTCTTCCTGATGGCCAGCCTGCCGAGGAAGAGAAGGAGAAAGCTCTTCCCCAGCAAAGGTGAAGGAGCTCCTTCTTCTGCACCCACCCTATTATCCAACAGTTTTGCTTATTTGACATTCTGTCCGCCAGTTTAAGTTGGATGGGCGAGACTCTACTGTATATCATCATGTGATGTAGGCAGTCCAATTTGCCATCTTTATATCACAGTGGGCCAGTTAATTGAGTCAGACAATAATAGATGCTAAGACAGAACTTTTGTTTTGCAAAATAAGCCAAAATTTCCTACCAAAAATATTTGAGAAAAGCTGCACACATTCTGAACAGATGACTAAAGAACATAACACGTTATTTAAATAGCAACCCTAAAGATATATTTGGAATACAGCACAATCAATCACGTTGAACTCAACTGAATTATATGAAATTGTTCAGAACACAAAAGGAAAATGTAGCTTCTATCCTATATACTCTCCCTTCATGCTTTCTGCTCCTGATCCTCCCCACTCCCCATCTATTTGTGTGTTCAGTCACTGCACAAATAAGCTTTACATATATATTAATTTATGTTGGTAGAGAAGCTCCATACATGGCTGTGGAACACCATGATTGGACCCGGCTACTGCATTGCATGGAAAAGCCCTATTGCAACAGTGTACATCAGATGGTAAGGCCTTTTCATATGTTGGTGAAACATGCAATTTGCAGAGAAATGAAAATGAGTAAGAAACAGTCAATGCACATTTCTTAATACTTAATAATGTCATAAGTTAGCATGTATAAGTTAATTCAGAGACTTGATATAGTCTCCAGGATGAGAAGACAGGCTCTCCCCAGTAACGGGGCAATCAAGGGCAGATATGAATGAGGTTGATGCTTTGGATAAGAAGCCACCAATTCAACCAGAACAAATTAATCCTTACGAAATACTTTCTTGAGTTGAAGAGGGATGGCAAGCAAAGTAGAAGGAGCCATGTCTAATGCAAAGTTTGAATAAGCGATACCAACCAATTAGTTGATATCTCCTATAAATACGAATTTAATTAAACTTATGTTACAACTTGGAAAAATAACTATTGTGCTTATGTTATGCTGCACTCTAAATATATGTTAAGCAAATAACCCCCCCCCCCCCCACACACACACACACAGAGCTGGGGGAGGGAAGTGGCTTTGCCACCTCCCACTGGAAGGGAGAGTTGTTGGAGGGGGTGAGGCTCCTAGGAAGCAGCCCGTCCCCTCATCACTCACTTCTTGGATGTCAAGGAGGAAGGTTCCCAAGAAGACGGTCTCCAGGGCATCATAGAAGGAATTTTTGGAAGAGGTCTGTATGTAGCCCTCATGGGGGGATGATGCCCACGGATCCTGGTGGCATCTTCCCCCGTTTAAAGGAAATTCACTAAGTGGTGGGGCAGCAATGAGGGGGCGAGCCACAGAGGTGCTTGGTGAGGGTGCTTGGTGCTTCTCTACTGGGCTGCGGCTTCACTCCCTCCTCCCCCGCCACTTCCCCACCACGGTCGGACTTCTTGCCTTGGTTGGCCATGCCTGCTCGGCATAGCGCTGGCAGTTTCTGGCCTCAGGGAGCAGGATCTGCCGGCTGGGTTTTTTCCGAGGCTGAGGGAAGGCCGCTCCGCATTGCTGGAGCCGCGCTTTCGCTCAGGCTGGAAGGCGGGGGTTTTGCTGCCAAGTTCGGCATGGCAGGTGGGGGAGATGTCTTTGTTGATGCAGCATTCCCTTCTCTCACCCCTAGCGATGACTTTTTGTCTTGGACTAGGGGGCAGATGGCAGGCCCAAGGCAGTTACAATTGTGGAGGCCTTTTTGGCAGATGGCTTGGTCGGGGCCGTTTGTGGCCTATTGGCCATTTTGTCTAATTTCGCACCATGTGGTGGTGCTTTTGAATTTTACTGGCAAGCTAGGGCTTGTTATGCTGTTTTCGTGGGCCTGGCAGCAATTTTGTTCTAATGTGCCATGTGGTGGGCTTCATATGCCTCACACATTAGCTTGGTGGCCATTTTGTTTGGCCCAGGCGGCCATTTTATTTAAGCTCGGTGGCCGTTTATAAGACCTGGTGGGCATTTTGGTTATCAGCGAGGTGGCCATTTTGTTTAAGTTTGGTGACCATTTGCTTTAGGCCCATCAGCCATATTACTTTTGCCCAGTGGCCATTTTTGTTTTCAGCTCATGGGCCATGGTTGCTTGCGGCCCAGTGGCCATGGCGTTATGACACTTTGGTTTGTTGGGATTGCCATTTTGTTGCATGTTGTGGGCCCAGTGGCCTGAGGGGATAAGGCCACATAGTTTTGGTTTTTCCGGACCAGCGGCCATTTTATTTTCAGTTTGGCAGCCATTTTTATTTTGGCCCGGCTGCCATTTTTTTTTTCCAGCCCAGAGTGGCTCAGTTAACAATTTGGTTTTTTCTGACCCACCTGCCTGGCATTGGTTTGTTTATTGCAAAGGCTGCAGCCATTGTGCTGCACATGGTTGGCCCAAGGCCGCATGGTTCAGGCCTGTTGGCCATACAGGCCTGAACCATGTGGCCTTGGGCCTATACAACTCAGAACACTACAAAAAGTAGGATAATAATAATCATAATAATAATAACTTAGTTAATCTGTAGGAATAATAATAACAACAACAACAACTTGAGGAAGGCCAAGAAGTGACAGGGCAGGGCACTCTTTTATTCCTGACATATGGCACTTGGGCTTTTAGTCGGGGATCTGCACCCCTAATGGCCTTGGCCAAATGTGGTGTGGTTTAAGTATTTTATTGTATATTTTCCAATTGTTTTGTAGTATGTCACCCAGGCAGAATGTTGGAGGGCCTAAGGGCAAGGGCCCTGCTAAGAAAATACCTGCAAAGTGCCCACCCCCACCGAATGTTTCTTCATCGGACGAAGAGGAGACTCGACTCCGCTCTTGAAAGCACTTGGGGAAGAACTCTTCACCACATTCCCCTTTAGGCCATCCAGGTTTAGTTACACTGGGGACCTGGTGTTTCGCCCTAAATTCAGTTAAGGGGTAGATAGGGAAGGACAACCAATATGGACTTTATGCCTCACCAAATTCATAGATGACACTTGAGAGTTAGATTCAAGTTACAAATTAAAGAGTTAATTAGGTAACATTTAATAAAGTTGCGCAGTTTTAAACCCAAGCTTGTTGTGTTGGCTCTTTATTTCGGGGGGTTGGATGGTTGGATGGCAAAACATTAAAAGCTTTACTGGACTGAGGTAGTAAAATGCCACATCTTGTTTTAATCGCAAACAAGACACAAATATACACATGCATACATACTTGTTCTTGTTTTGAGTTTGTAAGAGCAGTAAACAGCTGTATTTTTTTTATCCCACTATTTTTATTTACCCAACCACAAATAGTCTTGCTTTTCCTTTCTCCCTTTATTATAATCTCAGCTCCATATTTGCATCCATGCTCTCATTTAGTTATTCCCATTTGGACCCTGGCAAAACTGTCTGCTATAATAATATTGATCATCAGTTTCCTGTTTTGTGCAAAGAACACCACTCTATCCAAAATGGCTTTACTTTGGTTTGAAAACCAACAAATATTGGAACTAACTAAACTAGTATCCTCTATTCATAAATGAAAATAAGTGGCTTTGACCTAAACATTGTAACTTCCCAGTTCTGCAGGACTAAAAGAAAGCAAGAACTAGTTTTGTAATAAATATAGGCAAATTAGGCTTTAGAGTAAAAAACCAGTAGGGGAAAGTAAGATGTGTTTATTCCTTAGCACTTTGTCTCATTAAATTAACTAGTAATTTAATTAAGTAAATGCTGATATTTCAGTTTAAGTCAACCAATTAAGTTGAGGAATAATTTTAATTGGTTTCTCATTTTTTGTTAGAAAATTTCCAACTTAATTGATTTTCACTAGTTCACTTCTATCCTTTGCAGATGGGGTGGTGGTGGGGAAGTATTTTTTGAACATCCTAAAAACACTATATATATTTTTATGCCTTGCTTCAATCATCCCTACAAAAATTCACAGTGAAATACCATAGCAATTACACTATCTTGTTTCTTCTGACAATCTATTACTTATTGTAGATTCTATATTTGAATTACAGCAAAAACATATGGTCATTTACTCTCTGTTTTGTGTCATCATGTGGAAGTAGTATTGAATTTTCAGACAGACAGCAATACGGAATCCAGTTTTCTATTCAATCTAGATGAAGAGATCAATGCTATGAAGGATTTGGCATTGGGTGGAAAAATTTATAACATTAGTCACAGCAGCAGCTGCTGCCATTTCAAAGATGTCCTTTATCTGGGACTTCAGAACTCCTCTGGAGCCAACTAACTCCTTGGAGACTCAGGACCTCATCACACTGAGGTTGAGAAGCTGGGAGACAGTGGGGAAATGGTGGGGAAATGTACCACTTTGTTCCCTTATCATGGTTAGTCATGGGCTTCCATCCCATGACATTTTGATGCTTTCCCCAGCTTCTTCCCATGCTGTCCCTGGCTTATTCTATGACTGACTCCTTTGGGCTCCATCTCTTTGCACTTCTAGCATGCTGCCAGAATGGAGCTCAAGAAAGCCCTACCAGAAGTAGCCCTGCATCATTTGGTGGGCTCCGGAGGACTCGGTGTCAGCAGCATGCCAGCAGTGCTGAGAAGCATAGAAAAACATCAGTGTGATGAGGTGGTCAGGTCCACAAAATTGACTCAATATTTATTGCCAGAAAGTGGAGCTGGTGAAAGATAAAGGCTGGGATCCATCAAGGTCAGGTCCACTGAGAGCAAATCCAACACCTAAGTGTGGTTACCGTTTCGTAAAACACAAAGACAAGGGCATGTCCTGTTGCTGTTCAGGGAGAAAGGGGAAATGCTGAATCTCATCTGTTAGCAGGGCAAAGAAAGATGCAGAAAGAAGAGACAATTGCATGTTTAACAGGATTATGGTGCAACTTCCTAGCAAATTACTCCATCTCAAACAACTGTGGATAGATTTGGTAAAACACGCTTCAGGTTGAAAATGCTACTGGGGAATATCAGTTTCTTCTGATCCTGGATGAGCATTCTCACTTCTCATGTATCACAGAGACGTGGTTGGGTGAGATGGGAGTGGTGTAATGTCTCTTAGCTTTATCGACCTGGGTTCTTTGTGGAGCAGCTGACAAGACTTGGGTGACAGAGTAATGGAACTGCAGTGGTCTATTAGGATAACATCTCCCTGATCAGACACCTTATCCTTCAGCTTGCAGATTTTAAGTGTGTTTGCTTGAAAGTAGGTGGTTGGGACAGATTACAGATTCTGTTGGGATCCCACCCCACTGCTCGGCAATCTCCCTTCCTGAGCTGGTAAGGGTGGCTTTGAGACATGGTGCTGAATCCCATGTATTGTGCAGGACTGAAATATCAGCCTTATTTTTAGATGGAACTGTGTCAAGTGGTCAGGGGTCGTTTACATGTTGGTCCACAAGTGGATTATAAGTAAACCACTGATTGAGAACTATTTGTTCAGTTCAGCATTTTTCAGATAACATTGTTCAGATGTGCTCTGACTTGGTTTCCATAACTGATACAGATCCAGTTGAAGTAATGCTGGTTCCTACTCATCTGGTGCAACCTGAGGATGTGGACATGATACCTGGAATGGTGAAAGACATCAGATGTTTATTAGGTCTTTGTCCTTTCTGGCTTATTAAAAAGGTCAGAGGGGAACAGGTAGAGTGTTTATAAGAAATGATTAATCTCATTACAATGTGTTGTCCATACCTCACAACCTCTGAGGATGCCTGCCATAGATGTGGGCGAAACGTCAGGAGAGAATACTTCTGGAACATGGCCACATAGCCCGAAAGACATACAACAACCCTCAATCTCATTACAGCAAGACAGAATTCCAGTATGCCTAAAGAAGGCACATATAAAACTTTAAAAGCACTTAGTGGATCCTACCATATTGGATGATTAACATCTACTAATATCCCATTTTGGACAAGGATCATTCTAAATCATGTGGTAGTCTCCCAGCACCAGGGGCTCCTGGATGAATTGTGTTTTCTAGATCCATTTTAGGTCCATTTTAGGTTTTAGGTCTGGTTATGGGATTGAGACAGTTTTGCCATTTTATCACACTGGCTGCCAGAATCATCACGCCCCACATCACCCAGCTGGACAAGAAGCTGATCCCATTGGGGGAAGCGTTGACTACATGGCTTTCCAACCCCCCCCCCCCATTACCTCCTGTGTAACACGAAAATTTCCTGTTGCTGCTGCCACGGCATACACTGGCTCCTCGCTAGATGACCCATAGATCCCTGCCAGAATTTCTTGTGCATTGTTTGATGGGAGCCAGTGGGCTCCATGGATAATCTAGGGCGCAACTGGAATGTCACTGGAAAAACCCTGTCTAATGAGGTTGTTAGTCACATTTACTTACACTGGGTACGGGGAGCATATTCCTTTTGATCCTACTGCTCGGATGTTTTGGAACTACCAACTATGGTGTCCTTCTAAATTGCTTTGCTGGAATGTCATTTATGTTTGGGAAAACTACCCTAAAATTAGCAGAACATCAAAAAAATAGGATACTAAAAGTTGAGCATTCAGCTAATTAGCCAGCAGAGCATGAGGTGCTATGTGATGTGGCTACAAGGATTAAGAGCACAGGCCGGTAAAGATGCCGAGCCCAATCTTAAAAATTGCAAAAGGTTTATTTACAATAATAAAGAATAACTGTATTTCTGAATAATCAAAGAATTGGATCTGAGCTACTCTAACACCTATCTCCTCTAAGGTTTCAAAGAGAGGGCAAAACACCAAGCACAACATCTTTGCACATTCGCTCCATACGAAGAGAACTGAAGTCAGATTTAAAAAAGGCTTGCAGTAGAAAAGTATCCATTTTACACAACCAAACAGAATGAGAGAAGAAACAGGAGAGAAGAGAGGAAATATATACATTCCCAACTGTCATACAGAAGACATGGGGGAAGGGAAACCCTTAGCCTATACTAAGCTAACTAATCTGTGCCTCATTGAGGACTTGAGACTTGGGCAGTGTGGGGTTGAATTCCAACAATGTGAAGGCACTACAGTAGAGTCTCACTGATCACTTATCCAAGATTATCCAAGGCATTTTTGTAGTCAATGTTTTCAATATATCGCGATATTTTGGTGCTAAATTTGTAAATACAGTAATTACAGCATAACATTACTGCGTATTGAACTACTTTTTCTGTCAAATTTGTTGTATAACATGATGTTTTGGTGCTTAATTTGTAAAATAATAACCTAATTTGATGTTTAATAGGCTTTTCCTTAATCCCTCCTTATTATCCAAGATATTCGCTTATCGAAGGTTCTGCCGGCCCATTTAGGTTGGATAAGTGAGACTCTACTGTATTTTATATTGATTTTGTAGGGATAAAGAAGTGTTGTACTGATTCCTACTTGATCCCTTGGCTGTTGGCCTTAGGACAGAATTCTGTTCCCCATGCTATTTAACATATTCATGAAATTGCTAGAAGACCTTATCCAGAGGTCTATCAGTGGCAGCCAACTTTGTAATCATTTCCTCATCAATCCAAAGAAATGCTTTTGGACCTAGCAGCTAGGTCCTAGCTAGGTCCTAGCTAGAGCCTGGGTGAAGGGAAACAATAGAAAATCAATCAAGACAAGTCAGAGGTATACACTAGATGGTCATCTAAAAGGCAGGTCAGGGAATAAGGATGCAGCCTTTTCTGCAAAAGGGTATACTTTCTGACGATTAAGGTGTGCTACTGAAATCAGTCCTGATCTTTCAAGCTTAGGTCTTGGCAGTAGCCTGGAGCGCGTATGCAGAGTTAAAGATTCAACACTAGCTGTGTCCATTCCTTGAGATTTCAAACCAATCCACCTACTTTATATTATATAATGTTAGGGCCACAATGGACATAATTTACTGTTTGACCTAACTGATTAAGCATCGCTTTCAAGTCACAACTGGAAAGATGCAAGTACTTAATTCCAATGGGCTCTCTTTGAAGGTTCTGAGTGGCATAGAAAGTGAAGGAATTGGCTTGAAGAGAGATGTGTAATTGATTCAGGTCATAAGAAAATTTTCTCCAGAAAGAATGCCAAGCTGGGCCATCTGGGAGAATGCCTTTGGGTCCTCTGATCTCCTGTGTGTGATCTGGCTTCATCAGGTTTACATGGCTGCAACCCTCCAGATTCTTGAAGTTAATAAAATGTCTTCTTATAGACTCTAGTACCTGCCATAATCATTTGGGTGGGATGGAGCCTCCGGTGGTGCAGTGAGTTAAACCCTTGTGCCAGCAGGACTGCTGACTTGAAGGTTGGGTTGCTGACCTGAAGATTGCTGATTCGAATCTAACCTGGGGAGAGCGTGGATGAGCTCCGTCTATCAGCTCCAGCTCCATGCGGGGACATGAGAGAAGCCTCCCATAAGACTGTTAAAACATCAAAACATCCGGGCATCCCCTGGGCAAACATCCTTGCAGTCAGCCAATTATCTCACACCAGAAGCAACTTGTAGTTTCTCAAGTCGTTCCTGACACGAAAAAAATTGGGTAGGACAAAAAAAAAATCTTTTTCTTTTTAGTTGATTAAAATGAATTGTATATCCACAATAGGCACCCATGTGAGTAAAAACTCTCATATATCAGGACTTGAGACCTCATCAGGCGAGGCTTACTTTGACAGTATACACTGGTTCAGCCCTGGTTGAAACATGGAGCCCGTGGGTCAAATTGTGTGGAACCGGTTTATGCTGCCACAGCAGCAACATGGGAGGCTTCCTGTGTTGCACCAGAAGGAATGGGGGGGGGGGGGGGAAGCTGTGCGGTCAATGCTTTTCCTGTGAAATCGGCTTAAAGGTATGCTGGGCATGGGTGATGCGTTTCCGATGTGACAATTCTGGCGGCATGTTATATAAAAGTCAACAATGGAAATACTTAGCAGTGGGACCATAAGAAATATTCTGCAATAGTTTCAACACTGTTTTTTTCCTTGTGCTGATACATTCATATTATTGGACTAATGCCACTGAAATACTCTGTATCTTTTTAAAAGCTTATAAATACAGATAAATGTGCCATGGACCTAATGTCTGTTCTGTGTATTTTAAGCAGAAGATAGAATAAATTAGGTCATCAGTGTAAAACTAATCTAATGAAATGTTCAAGCAGAAATTTTACTACAAATTAAGTAGTAAAAAGGGATATATTTTATATCTTACCAAGCCAGTTGCCTGCAAGCCCTTTCCTTTAAATATTTCTCTTATTTCTCTGATACCATCATGCTTTAGCCTGTGGACAAAAATGCCATTCCTAACATTTTCTGCCTAAGGAAGGCATCTTACACTCCCTCTGACAGTTCTAGGCATCTAATAATATGCTTGCAGACATGTTACATGTTCAGCAAGAAGGTTCAGTCTGGTTGTAGGCTAATGTTTGAATATCTTTAACTAAAGTGAGAGGTCAATTTGGCTGGCAAGATATAGCAAAGCTTTATAGAAGATATCACCCACTATGTGTAGTTGTCAGGCAGCCAAGAGGTCACAAGCAGAGGTTGAAAGAAAAACAGAGTGACTCCGGATTTAAAGGATGAATGAAGACATACTTTGAAGGTTTAATGGAGTTCACACAAAAATATAACTCTTTTGTACTAAAACTTCCAGGATACATTAGTAAGCTCTCGACATACCCTGTTTCCCCGAAAATAAGACATCCCCTGAAAGTAAGACATAGCAAAATTTTGGTTTGGAAGCATGCCTGCCAAACAGAACACCAGAGCATGTACATACCATACATGGAAATATTGGTAGTAACAAGAAATTCTTGATAGGATTCACAGTTTGTCTGGTTATGCTGGTTTGTGATGACAACTACTGTACAGTAGATAATAAATGTTCAAATATGAATTCTTCTTCATGGAAAAATAAGACATCCCCTGAAAATAAGACCTAGCGCATCTTTGGGAGCAAAGATTAATATAAGACACTGTCTTTTTTTAGGGAAACGCAGTAGAAGCTAGGGGTTTCTAGGAGCTGTAAAGTGGGGCCTTTCTCTGTGGGATCCATGTTTCTCTTCTACTGATGACCAAGTTGGAAAATGTAGAAACAGAAGACTTGTTTCTGGGGCTCATAAGAGAAGTCTACATAACCCATTTCGCCCATGCTGTTACAAAGGTGTAGCACATCTGTGTATGACTATAGATAGAATCAAAGGATGTGAACAGAAAATATGGTTAGATTACTTGCCATCCTATCCGTGTTATTGGAACTGGATTTTTGTCTTCTACTTATGAGAAGCAATTCTTCAAGATTACAAAATTGAAGACCATGCATAGCCCCATAATTCAAAACTCAAAAACACGCTGGTGCACATAGACACAAAGGGAATTGAAACAACATTGAGCACCAGCACACTGTTGTTATGTTATACAACTGACTCTACAGGCTCCTCAAGTAGAATTTTCTTTTGGGATTGAATGCCTCCAGATAAAGATTATCTTTAATTGATTGTACATAAAACACTCCATGAGCCTTCTTTGGCTGAGAAGGATAAAATGCTTGGAGGAATATATATATAAATAAAAAGGAGCTAAAGTGAAGGCTGTCTGAAACTAGAGAAACAGTACAGACAACTGGGAAAGATATTGGGGCCATATGGAAGACTGAGGAGCAGCTGTGACAGATTGGGGGGGGGGGGAGGAGTTAAATAGCATCATGGAAGTTAATTATGAATAGGATAAGGAAAAGGAGTGAGAATAAGACACATGTGGAATCAAAGAACAGCAGGAGATATATATATACGGAGCCTCCGGTGGCTCAGTGTGTTAAAGTGCTGAGCTGCTGAACTTGCAGACCGAAAGGTCCCAGGTTCAAACCCGAGGAGCGGAGTGAGCGCCTGCTGTTAGCTCCAGCTTCTGCCAACCTAGCAGTTCGAAAACATGCAAATGTGAGTAGATCAATAGGTAACGCTCCGGCGGGAAGATAACGGCATTCCATGCAGTCATGCCAGCCATATGACCTTGGAGGTGTTTACGGTCAACGCCGGCTCTTCGGCTTAGACATGCAGATGAGCACCAACCCCCAGAGTCGGACACGACTGGACTTAACGTCAGGGGAAACCTTTACCTTTATACACACACACACACACACACACACACATTCATACACACACACACACATATACAGTAGAGACTCACTTATCCGACATTCGCTTATCCAATGTTCTGGATTATTCAATACAATCTTCCTCCCACCCGGATCCACAGCTTTTTCTCTAGGCAGCAAGGACTGAACTTTTTACGGATTTAATTTCCAACAATGTTGTTTCTGTAAGTTCATTTTATGCCATTCTAACTGTATCTGTAGTCAATTTGTTAGAAGTCAAATTTTTTGTAGTCAATGTTTTCAATACATTGCGATGTTCTGATGCTAAATTTGTAAATACAGTAATTACTACATAACATTACCATGTATTGAACTGCTTTTTTTGTCTATTTGTTGTAAAACATAATGTTTTTGGTGTTTAATTTGTAAAATCATAACATAATTTGACGTTTAATACGTTTTCCTTAATCCCTCCTTATTATCTAACATTTTTGCTTATCCAACATTCTGCTGGCCCGTTTATGTTGGATAAGTGAGACTCTACTGTATATCCATCACATTGATAGCTGATTCAGGTTAAGAAGAACCAATGAATTGCTAATAAGATTAATGATGTGAACATCTCAAGGGAAAACATCCTTGGGACTTCCCTTGTAGTTTCAAAAGACATATGCACTAATGGGGAAAATATCAGTCTGAGCCTAGCCATGCTTCTCACATATAATTTCCCATATTAGTGGCACAAAGAGTTGTCATAATGAACGAGATCCTGGGTTAGCTATACCCCTATGGCCACAAGCAAAAAATGCTTTGTTATATTCATGGAGCAAGTGGGAGGACTATTTACAATGGATTTCCTAGTTGTGCTGATCCACACTCCCTGATTCCAATATTAACAGTATTGTACTTCAGCTGCAACAACTATATTTTTTCTAAGCATTGTGAGATGCTTTGCACCTCCCCACCATCAATTTATTAATAAAATTAAAACGATATAAGCATAAGGCATAATGACACTGAAGATGCGGGAAAATAAATCTGATTTTTACAAAACAAAAATCACATGACATTTATTTATAAAAAGGAAACAATAGCTTTCAAAAGCTGATCAAAGAGCATACATTGGATCATAATGAAAAGAGAAGCCATGTGGGCTTGGATATCATAGGGCTAACATTTGTTTCACAAATTCCAGTACGTAAAAGGGCATTAGTGATGGTTGGACCCTTCTCATTTCAGATTGTCTGGAAGCCACATATTAAGTTTCCTTCACCTTTTTACTTCTAGTTTTAGAAGTCTACTCTCCACTGAATCATAATGCAAGGGTGTTCTTGTGGTGCACTGCAGGGATGGACCTATATTTCTGAAAGCACTCTCTGGCTCTTTGTCATAGTTCTCTCTCACTCCACTGGCTCCTGACTAGCTATTGAAACATGGAAAGGACATCTGCTGTTCTTGCAGCATCAAGGCTTTTCGTCTGTCAGAGGGTGAATGTCTGCCAGCCTAGATAAGCTTCTTGTTCCTCTGACATATATGCTCCTCCCTTCTCCTAGTTTGCCTCCCTCTGTAGAAATGGACTCTGATTGAAGCACATTAGTCATCTTGGGGTAAAGCCTCTTTACATATTAGTGGAACGGATGGACGATGTGTATTAGACTGCTGCATTGTGGTGGGTGATGTTTGTATGCATGAAAGAGAGAAAGAGATTATTTGTTAAAGCAGATGAATGATTCTCTTTAAACATTTTTATTAACACAGGACTTTCTGAGCTGCTGGCTTCTGTGCCGGAAAAGTGGTGAATATTCTATCACATAGATATAGTACCATGAATAGCACATGTAATGTGCAAACTAAAACCTGGAATAGATTGACCACCCCACTGGCATGGAAGGCATCAGCTACTGCTGGCCTAAATCTTCTTATAAGGAACAGAGTATGGTAGACATCTATGACAGATAAACATGGTGGATGTGGTTCATGGGCAACCATAGGGACTGAGAATATGTATAGACTTTTCCAAACAATGAAAATAACAAATAACAAATGTCTTTATCACATAAAGTGACCACTTCTTCAGTAAGGTCAAGTATTAACATAATTCAGTTATAAGCACATAAATAGCAATTGCCCACCTCCAGATTTCATGAATAGCAGCAATGCAAGTATAAAAGCAGATCACATTTTTAAAATGTATGTGTATTAGTTTCTAACAATAAATACAGTAGAGTCTCACTTATCCAACATAAACGGGCCGTCAGAATGTTGGATAAGCGAATATGTTGGATAATAAGGAGAGATTAAGGAAAAGCCTATTAAACATTAAATTAGGTTATGATTTTACAAATTAAGCACCAAAACATGTTATACAACAAATTTGACAGAAAAAGTAGTTCAATACGCAGTAATGCTACGTAGTAATTACTGTATTTACAAATTTAGCACCAAAATATCACGATGTATTGAAAACATTGACTACAAAAATGTGTTGGATAATCCAGAACATTGGATAAGCGAGTGTTGGATAAGTGAGACTCTACTGTATAATAGATGCCATGAGAATTTAATCCTCAAACCATGCAAAAAGCACCCAAATGTGTGAAGAACACACATTAAAATACCCTCCTACACATTAAAATATTCCCACCTTCACGAGCACCCAAAAATGTGTACAACTCTAAATACCTTTATTTCACCCTGTTTTGCTGCAAATCCACTGGCTAAACTTCGGGATCACAACCAAGCAGAGTGAAGGCATCTGCCCTTGTGCTTTGCTACTGCTGAATATGCATGCCTGGTGTGGAACACTTCTCACTATGTTGAAACAGTAGATGTAGCCCTTAACAAGACATGCAGCATTATCACAGTATGTCTACACCCCACACCACTGGAGAAATTATATTGTTTAGCCAGTATTGCACCACATGACAACCACTGGGAAGTAGCTGCTAATAATGAAAGGATCAAGGTAGTGACATCTCCAGCACATCCTCTGTTCGAATATTAGCCAGCACGCCAGTGCCTTAAATTAAGAAATAGTTTTCTAAGATCTGCAGAGATACTCGCAGGAAAACCTCAGCAAATGAGAGTCCAAAAGTGGCAGGCTAAAACCCAGAACCTCAAGCCATGGCTGATACCAAATGAGAGACTCCCTCCTGGGCACACAGAAGTCTGGGCAACTTATACGGTGCTGAACAGACTGCACTTTGGCATCATGAGATGTAGAGCCAACCTTAAGAAGTGGGGCAATAAAGTGGAGTCCTCGACATGTGAGTGTTGAGAAGAGTAAACCACAGACCACCTATTACAATTCAGCCTAAGTCCTATCACGTGCACAATGGAGGACCTTCTTATAGCAACACCAGAGGCACTCCAAGTGGCCAGCTACTGGTCAAAAGAAATTTAGTATAATGCCAAGTTTTTAACTTGGTTTTTCTTTTTAAACACATTACAACTGTATCCCCTGTTCACTTCTGACACGATAAATAAATACCCTGTTATCCCTCTCAAAATGGTGAACAGCAGGCACATCATTTTGAGAAGGTTACCAGAGAGAATAAAAGTAATTGGGTCTGTAATGTGGGTCTTGGTGAAAGTGTGTGGAAAAATTTCCTCTTGCCCTGAAGCAGTTGCCAAACTAATCACATTAAGTGAAAGGGTTTACCCAAAATAACTGAATGCTGTATACATATGGTTTTGTTAATATGATTTTCTTCTTAATTGGAGTTGATCAAATCTTAGAAATCAGGACAAGTCTATATGGAGGCATTAATAATCCATAAAATATCTTCATGGCAGATACAAGAATCCTGTGTTACAAAATGGGCACATTTTGCCCAAAGACAAATGGAAAGCAAGTACACGTGAAGGAGGACTTCCAGCTGCAGAACAGTCAGATGATGACAGCCAGACTCAAGTGATTGCAACCTTTTGTTGCTTCGATTTACAAAGCAGCATGAAGCACCAATCTGCTGCATTTGAGGAAGAGTGGCTGCTATCTTGAATAACACATGTAATTTCCAAGGCAGCAGAAATTTTGTAAGACACAAGATGGCTGTTTTATTCAACTGATGGGTACTGCCCCGTGCACATTTTACATGCACAGCATAGTGTGTCAAAACAGAAGAATATAGATGAGCCAGACGAGAACAACTCAGAGCTCAAGGATTCTCTTAGGCAGACAATCTCATTCCAGCAGTTGATTTAACTACGCTAAAAGGAAATCATTAAACTCAAGGCTGTCTGGGCACACAAACTAAGTGTCAGCTTGATGACATGCTTGACAGTGATGTGAATAGAGAAAAGGATATTTAACACTCACTTGTTCTACTAGTACCAAAGTCTTAAAAGGTGTGGTTTTTTTCTGTTTCTCTTTCTCCTTCCCCTTGCTCATCCAGACTGAAAGTTAGTTGCTTATTTTTTCTTCTCCTAGATTCATTATGTAACCCAGTTACATAGAACAACTTCAATGTCATCTGAAGGATTTTGATATTCTTTCTCTAAGACATGCTTTCTCTAAGACAAGTGTATGTTGGATATCCTTAATGAAGATTTCTCAGCCTCTTCATCAACTGTTTCTAGGATATGTCATATAAAGGCTTACAGACACTGTACTAATCTAACGGTGTTGTACAGATATGCCATAATAGGTCAGAATTCACTTAAAGCTGAAGCATGAGCATTTGAATACTATGCCATTGCAGCTTTGCTCTGGCATTTGACTGTTATGTATGGGTTGATCATTCTGGTTTTACTTGAACTGCCACAAAATAAGAATCATACATTTTAAAACAGAGTTTTAATGTTTCTTTCATAGCTGTAAATAGGTCATAGAAATGCAGTGCTAGACTCAAACTACTGCTCAGTGTATTCATGTATGAAAAACAGAAACTGGACATTTTTAACAGGGTGGAAGCTTCTAGCTGGAATTAGCTAAAACTAGGGAGTCCCTGCGCAAGCAGCTATCTAGATATTATCTTTCTGCTGAAGAAGTTTCTATCTGTGTCTACTATCCTCAGCTTGTATATTAAATGTTGAAATCAGTGCTTTTCAAACACTCACGTTTTGTTTTCCTAATATGACAGGGGCTGAGAATCAACAACCTATTTGTGTGCATTGATTGCAGTTGTTTTCTTATCATAAAACTCTCAATGAACCACCACTTTGAGAAGTACTGGTCTGAATCACTGTTTCTTAAACTGTGGGTCCTGACACCAAATGACCCTCTTAGCTCAATTCCTGGTGGCATCACTAGACGCTTGGTTCATGCAAATGAAGCTAGATTAGACAACAACGTATTTCCTTCAGAACTATCATGTAACAATATTTATTTTCAAACATGTGAATTCACATGTTTCACATCTTGGGTAATCTGATTTGGACACTTATCCCATGGAGGCAATGGGAGAATGAAAGGATGGGCTTGAGGTAAACAGGTTTGACTGAAGAAGGCATGCATAACTTCTTTCCCCTCCTCCTCTATGATTGCAACTGATACTGCAAAATCACATAGCACTCCATGGTTGCAATCCTTTTTTCCAAACCAAGTTGTGATGCTTAAAGAATGTAACAGAACTCAGAAGTCAAACAATCTTAGAATCATAGCATTATATAAACATTGGAAGAGTTGGAAGATACCACATAGGCTGTCTAGTCCAAACCCCTGCCATGCAGGAAAAGCACAATCAAGGTATCCCTGACAGATGGCCATCCTGCCACTGTTTAAAAGTTTCCAAAGAGGGAAGTTTCCACCACACTCTAAGGCAGAGAGTTCCACTGTTGAACAGCTCTCATAGTCAGGAAGTTCTTCCTAATGTTCAGGTGGAATCTCATTTCTTGTAATTTGAAGCCATTGCTCTGAGTCCTAGTTTCAAGGGCAGCAGAATACAAGCCTGCTCCCTCTTCCTTATGACACCCTTTCACATATTTATACATGGTGATCATGTCTCTGCTCAACCCTCTCTTCTTCAGACTAAACATACACAGCTGTTTAAGACACTCCTCATAGGACATGGTCTCCAGACATTTGATCATTTTAGTTACCCTCCTCTGGAAACCTTCCAGCTTGTCAATATATCTTTTGAACTATGGTGCCCAGAATTGGACACAGTATTCTAGGTGAGGTCTAATTAAAGCAGAATAGAGGGACACCATTACGTCCCTTGATCTAGACACTATATTCATTTTGATGCAGCCCAAAATCCCCATTGGCTTTTTAGATGCTTCATTACACTGTTGGCTCATGTTCAACTTGTTGTCCACAAAGACTTCAAGATCATTTTTCACATGTATTGTTTTTGAGCCAGGCATCACCCATCCTGTATCTTTGCATTTCATTTTTTTCCTGCCCAAGTATAGTATCTTAGGTTTGTTATTGTTGAAATTCATTTTGTTATTTTTAGTCCAGCTCTCTAATCTGTTAAGGTCATTTTGAATTCTGATCCTATCCTGTGGAGTATTAGCTATCTCTCCTAACTTGGTGTCATCTGCAAACTTGATAAACATGCCCTCTGAACTTTCATCTAAGTAATTAATAAAGATGTTGAACAGTACTGGGCCCAGAACCAAAACTTGTGGCACTCCACAAGTCACTTCTTTCCAGGATGAAGAGGAACCATTGGTGAGCATCCTTTGGGTTCAGTCACTTAACCAATTACAGATCCACCAAATAGTAGCATTACCTAGACCACATTTTACTAGTTTGCTTACAAGGTGGTCATGGGGGACTTTGTCAAAGGCCTTGCTGAATTCAAGATATGATACATTCACAGCATTCCCTGCATCTACCAAGCTTGTAACTCTATAAAAAAAGGAGATAAGATTGGTCTGGCATGACTTGTTTTTGAGGAATCCATGTTGACTTTTAGTAATCACAGCACTCCTTTCTAAGGAAGGAACTGCCTCTTAATGATCTACTCCAGAATCTTTCCTGGTATCTTCTTCTGTTAGTTTCTTTTTTTATCCTAACTTATCCAAACATCAATGAAAATCTTCAATATTTTCCAGTTGTAATGGTATGAATTATAAAATAAATTTCATACAAATTATCAACTTACATTAATAGCTATGGCCTGTTAATACGTGGAACCCTTCAAATAATGCCTCAAATCAGATAAAGTTAGAAGCAAATAAAACTAGAAATTCCTCTAACTAAGGAGACATTGCTTGAATTCATGATTTGGAAATTGTAGCAATTCTAAGCTATATTCTTTGGCATGCATTTCAATGTTCACTTTTAGGACAAGAGCAAAGAGCTCACAGATGGCACATATACATTGGCAGAAAGTAATGTTCACAGATCAAATGTTCTTGCTTATGACATATTGATGGTTTGTATTCATCTGAAGGTTAGCTATGGCATATTTTTGTGCTAATTCTAAACAGTCTGCTGCAGACAAAACAAAAAACAACTATTTTCTGCTGAGATGGGCCTTGCATTTGGCAGAATTATTTCTCTGCTAGCTAAATCTTGGGATTATTCTTAACCTTTCCTAGCTAATGTTATCTCTACCTACCAACACAGAAGAGTCTTCACTTTTAAAAGTATATTTGCGGTATTTATTTGATAAATGAAAAGTCTAATTTGAAGGTCATTTGATAAATTCAGTGCTACCAGTAAACCATGATCAAGCTAACAGTAACTACTAATACTAATTTATTTACTTAGGACTAGGCTGAACTGACTACTCTGGATGACAGGAATCATCATTGTTTGGGTAGAGAATAATATGATCAAAATGTTTATGACAGACATCTTTTGTTGGATGGGTTGTTTCATGGAGGCATTGGCTTATAGCGGCCATGCATAATGCTCTCCTAAATTTTATATATTTATCTATTGTTCAAAACATTGAATCCCATTGTTGCAAGTAACACATGCAAGATGATTAATGATTGCTTTTTAATTGAATATTTAACCATGACAACATTAAAGTTACAGTTTAAAACATAAGAAAACATGACACCAAAAGTATTAAATAGATAAATTTCATTTATGCATAGCACAACTATGTGCATATCAACTCACTGACAAATCTCTGGTAATTCAGTAGAGTTTACTCCCAGGAAATTTGATGTAGCATTATAGCAGTAGTAGCTGATGGCTCCAAAATGATGAATTTACTCAGGAGTTTAGTTTAGCTATTTGGAAATAGGACTAATCACTGTCAGTAACATTTTTAAACAGCTCCATGCATATTCACAAGTCGTCACTGCCTAAATTCCAGTGATACTCACTGAATTAAAAGGTTCTTCTATATACTCTAGTGAAATGGCAAAAAAAGAAAAAAAAACAGGAATCTCCAGCAAGGACAATTTCATTACCTGGAAAGAGTGCTTTCTTAAGCACTAAGAAAACACTTTTTATATAACACCTATTTCAGGAAAAAGATGGAAAATGGCAGGCTTCTGATGGCTGGCTTCTGAGGCAGGGCACAGCATGGAAATATTAAGTGTTGCAAGAAAACCTACAAATTTTGAATTAATGTATTAGTACTAATTATTTCAATAAAATTATATTATCAAGACATCTCATTCTTAATACAAATTTAGTGCACATGTGGAGTGACATGTTAATAATCAGTAAAAATAAGTAAAATCATTTCAAAGTTGCTAACCTTCACAAAATATTCGCCCAAAGTATCAAACTGCAATAACATGGAATGTTAATTGTTACTCATTAACATGGAATGTTAATTGTTACTCATTCAGTTACTCATTCAGTTACTGTTCTCATTCAGTTAATGTTACTGTTTAATAATTTAAATAATGGCTTTTAAAATGGTTGTTTAAAAACAGGGAATTAGGGGCAAGATATTAACCTTCAGAAAATAATTTTTAAGCTCCAAGGCAAAGTCACATTGATTGGCACAGTCCTTCAAGCATCCTGAATGAAAGTCATTTAGAGCTTTGCAGTTAAATAACAACAGCAAAAAAGTTCAATAACAACATGTGGAACAGAACCCACTTCTGAAATTAAGAAAAGAATAGACTAATATGAATACTCGTAGTGCTGAATTTTCAACCAACAAGATCGGGAGTCCTCCAATTTTCAGAACAGGGGGCCGGTTCACGGTGCCTCTGATTTTTTTTATTGATTTTTTTTTGCGGGGGGGGGGGGGGGGCAGACTATAGTTGAAAAAAACATGAACGGATTCCTATATATACTTCACATATTGCATTAGTAGTGCAAAAAAGAAAAAAGAAAAGAAAGAAAAATGCAATATTTAAATGAAGAACAATTTTAACCAACATAAACTTACCAGTGGCTTGCTGTAAGTTTTTCAGGCTATATGGCCATGTTCCAGTAGCATTCTCTCCTAACGTTCAGAGAACCTCTGAAGATGCCAGCCACAGATGCAGGCAAAAGGTTGGGAAAGAATGCTACTGGAACATGGCCTAAAAAACCCACAGCAACCCAGTGATTAAGACTGTGAAAGATTTCAACAATACATTAAACTTACCAGCATTTCCATGGGAAGTGTGGGCCTTCTTTTTGGCTGATGAGGTAGTCACATTAATAAGGATTGTTTGTTGCTGTGTGCCTACAAATCATTTCAGACTTTGGGTGACCCCAAGTCTAAAGTATAGAGCGAGGGTGGGTTAAGTACCTTAGAGGGCCATATCTTGGGCCTTAATTTGGGGACCCCTGAACCAGTTTTTCCAAATGTTCTTTCTTAGAGAAGATATAAACAAAGTTCATTGTTGTAATTCAGCATGGATGCTTCCAAAACTTTCCTTGTTTAGTTTCTCCATACCTCACAACCTCTGAGGATGCCTGCCATAGATGTGGGTGAAACGTCAGGAGAGAATACTTCTAGAACATGGCCATACAGCCCAGAAAACATACAACAACACCATGGATAGAATTGGAAATAATATTTGAAAATACATTTTTTTATTGTTAAAATATGTTTCTTGAGTTTCAGGGAATGCTAGTGAGGATAACCCTCAACCTTATGAGAACCTTTGTATGAAAAAAGAGTTTCACTGAAAGATAATAAATTGTTTTGTTTAATATTATCAATTCTATGAACATTTCCTGGAGTGATGCCACACTGCTAAATATGTGCCAAATTTATTACGATGAAATCTCTCTTAAATTCATGACTAAAAGTTGGTCACCATAGTGCGGTAGTAACTGAGTGCTTCTTTGGTATCTTTTAGGTGTCAGAAAAAAATATTTTCTTCCTCTTTTCTGGCTTTAATGGCTTTAAGTAGTTTTTGAAATCTTTTAATTGTCTTTCTGTTCTTCTATAAATCTTTCACCTGCATGCTTTCTCTGGATTTTATATGCTAGGCTTGTTTTTATCTGTTGCTTTTTATTGCCTTTTTGTAGTGTCATTATTTTACTTTTTTTGTCTATTTGTAAATCATTTTAGACATTTTAGGATGAGACGTAGTATAAAACTCATGCATAAAAACACTTTTGTACATGTACAGTGTATTCATTTTGATTCACGGGGATACTTTGAAGAAAGTTTTCCCCACGTGCAGTCTAAAAAAGAATGATTTATTTTCATTAAGTTATTTTTAACCTGCTCTTCAGCAGAAAAATGTTTCTAGAGCAGCTTAGAAGAAATTATCATAAGACAGTATTCACTCTCAGACTTACCATTTTAAAAATCAGGAAAGGATTGGGAGGAAGACAGAAAAAACAAAAGCAGTCACTAGATCATAGTGAAAAGTTTTTTCAAACTCTTTCCTTTCTGGTGGAAAGAAAACATACTCCTTGTCCAGCTTCTGATTCCTTTGCTCATAGATATGGCCAGACTTATCTTCTTGTTGCCATGCACAATTCAGGGTTGTTGGTTTTTTTAAACAAAATCCCTGAAGCATTCAGTTTTCTCAACACATGTCTGAATGTTCTTGCAGGATTATAAATTCTGCATTCTAAAGTAGGATGAATATAGGGCCCATCTATAGTTTAGTAGAGTGAAATAGCAATGTGCCCCAAATTATCCATTATTTAGTATATTATTAAAATATACTTTGCTCATGACGAACGGGACTTGTAGGATTTTCTCTCTCAAAATAACATGACCAGCCTGAGGAATGGAGGGATTTCTTGTTCCATCTCAGGCAACAAAGTATCCTAGAGCAACTCTGCTGAATTATATATAAGTGACAGTTGGGAAGAAGGGGCATTTCACTACAGTATCTCTCCCTTTCCCCTCGAGTTTCCACCCCTCACAACTGCACTTTCTTTTCACCTAGTTTACAGTCTTTCATTTATGATGGATAAACTTGTCCAGAACCCTTGGCAGGATACACAAGGAGGATTAGAGAGGTAAAATCAATAGATAAGGAAAGGGTTGAGCACTTCCCTTCCATCTGCTGATACTCCACTAAAAATCTCTCACACCCAGCCTATCCTTCCTTGCAACTGAGAAGCAAATAAGATGAAGATGCAAAAGTTACGTCCAAATAACATTGCGGAGGAAGAATACGCAGTTCTCCCTAACTTTCTGAACATACCCACCAGAATATATTAACTGAGCTCTTGCATAAACTGAGAATCCCTGCAAGCTCCTATAACAAGTACTGCTACTTCCACTAGCTCTCAACCAGGAGACAGGTTTGTGCTATTAACATCATATTACAAGTGGACACCAAATAATTTATCTTGATAGTTTCCCCTCCCCTACCCCAAAAAAATCATGGCTGGAAAAGCAATTTGTGACCTTGGAAATGAGAGTTAAACTAAACAGCCAGGATAGATCAAAATGAGTTCAATAGCAATTTAAATTAATCACAAGTGTAGATATTCATGCAGAGTCTCAATGAGCTAAGAAAGGGTGTGAAATAAAACTTATTTTAATTGCCCGCTTTTATGTGGACAACCACATGCCAAAAGGAGGAGATTGGGGGTATTTACAGAATTTCTTGTACAAGGATATGAGATAAATTCAACTGTAATAATCTTGAGAAGAGGTGTTAAGATGGAAGATTGTAAAAATGATGGAAAACTAGTAAGAATTCGTTTGGATTTACAGGGATATATATGTGTGTGTGCATGTGTATGTGTACACACTACAATAACCTGTACTAGAAAGGCTAATTCAAGACATTTTGCAGCTTAGGGTAAAGGAGGAGAGAAGTATCCCTTCCATTTTGCATACTGACTGAATTGGTAGCTATGCATTACTGCAACAATTGTGACAGCAAAGGACACCATTTTGCACTGCATCTGAAAATAGAAAGCTAGCTTAAGTTATGTAAAACAGACATCACTGTACTACAACATCTTCTAAATGATCTAAGGAATATTACACTCACACAGGCATAAAGACACATAGACACACATAAACATCTACAGCCTGAGGTGGTTGCCTTATGCTCCATAACAATAGGAATGTCCCTGTAGGCAAATACCTTTAAGGCATTTGGAAATGTCTGATCCTGCTGGTCCCTGTGGATGACCCTATATGTTATCACTAGTAGGAATTATACACAGAACATAGAAACATCATGTTGAATAGGGAAGTAAACATTTCCAGTAATTATTTTAACATATTTTTTCATATCCCGCTTGCATTCTCATTCTATCCGTATCAAATTGCCATACATTGTATTCTTCTTCTCAAAAGGGAATTCAGGCCTTTTCCCCACTGACTACGGCATAGGTAAAGGTAAAGGTTTCCCCTGACGTTAAGTCCAGTCATGTCTGACTCTGGGGGTTGGTGCTCATCTCCATTTCTAAGCCGAAGAGCCGGCATTGTCCGTAGACACCTCCAAGGTCATGTGGCCGGCATGACTGCATGGAGCGCCGTTACCTTCCCACCGGAGTGGTACCTATTGATCTACTCACATTGGCATGTTTTCAAACTGTTAGGTTGGCAGAAGCTGGAGCTAACAGTGGCCACTCCCGCTGCTTTCGGGGTTTGAACCTGGGACCTTTCGGTCTGCAAGTTCAGCAGCTCAGTGCTTTAACACACTTCGCCACTGTGGCTCCTATGGCATATTTACCTATATTTTCCATATTTTCCTATATTTTCCAATTACACAGATTTTAGGTCATTTAAAAATGTGTGCATGGCATTGAGCATATTTTACTTCACCAAAACACCCTACAAGCCTCAGAAATGTGTGGGCTTCAAAGCCATGGTACAGGTCACTTTGCAATGGGTCTAAAAAGGTGAAAAAGTTGTAGTTTTGTTGATAATTTTGAACCCAACAAAATGATTTTCTACCCTAACTGCTGAAGCACTCAGTACTCTACCAAACACCTACATTTGTCTCTACTGCCCTGTTTGTCCCCACAGTGAACATTTTCAATTTCTTATCCCAAAACACTGGCAAATTGCATCTTGATTCCAGGAAATGATTAAAGTTGGACAAGACTTCATTCAAGAAAGAAATTGCATCCAAAGTCAACTGGCATGTTTTCTTTTGGTTTTTTCACTGTGTCCAAACTGTCCTGTGTGTTTCCAAGGCACAGGACAAAATATACCACAAACTGGGGTGCTGATTTACTTCCTTGCTGATGCACCACACATTTGGATCAATTACATTCCATGTCACAGGGACATTCTTTGCAAGAATGTCTGCATCTTCCTAAATGAAATATTTTTTCTAATACAAAATCAGTACGTTATAATATCCAACTAGAAAGGAGTAACCACTGAACATGTCTCGAGGAAACATTATCTATATTATACCACCAACATTTAGTTGGAGTAGGCTATTTGTTTCTTTAAAATAATAATGGTATCCCAGATGAAATGTAGTTTTAGGTATAAAGAGATGTTTAGATAGCGAAGCATAGGCAAGACTCTATTGGCTGATTTGCAACCCAACTCTTTATGGTCAATGTATACTGCCTTCATGGTTGCCTAGCCAACAGATTTCAGGCTGAGAGAATTCATTTTCAAGGGCAACAAGTTTCGCTTATCAGCTATGGAGGCCATGAGCACATGAATCATTTTGACAAAGCCCCCAACTCTCACTATTTGAACTTTCCAGAGGCATGAAATACCCAGCAGGATACATAAGCAGCCAATTGACTTAAACAGTGCAGCATATTGCCTTGGAAGTGTGATATGATGGAAAAGAACTGAAGAATAATGTGGACTTGCTATTGACCTGAGCAGATTTTGAACAGGAAACCTGGAGTGAAAGGTTAACTATCTCACTGGCAAGTCTTTGAAACCTCAATCCTCCTGATATACTATTTTCCATTGCTCTGCTGCAGTTCTCCTCCTACATCCATTTTTATATCTCCCCGGAGACAACATTGAAATAAAGGTTAACATGATCTCTCAAACAACTGTGACTTTAACCTTTCATCAGCCATTACGGATAAATCACCACCTTGAATTGGCATGAAACAGATCCTAATCTTTTAAAGCCTTCATAATACTGTCCCTTAATATTTAATAAGTTAATTTCCAAAGTCTTCAGTGTCAGTCAGTGCTGCTCCCTGGGTTACTCTGGGCTAAAAAACATTACCTTTGCAGTTCTTATTCTTGTTTTCAGTAAGCAAAACTTTTACTGTTACTACGGATCAGACGGGATTAAGCATTGCATTTCTCCCAATTTGGAGAAAATAATGGCCAGTTTACAAAACCCTTGAATTATGTGGTTCTTTTTCTAAAGCTAATGAATATACTTTGTTGATTTCTCTATGCCAGTGGGGAATATTGCAATCATAGAATAATATCGACTCAGTACAATGTTTTCTAGATATTTTACACATAGTGCATAACTGTCTCAGGAAGTAAATCTGGAGGTTTATGAATGGGCAACAGATTGTTAGTTGTGTAAGCTTTACTGTTCCTTATTTCTAGCAAGGAAAAATAATGGATGAGAATATTGTTTCAGGACTTTAAAATTTAGAATGTATTGAAAATTCACAAATTGCTGTATAATCAGGATGGAAAATATTTGGAAATAATTAAAAAGAACATAGATAAAACCAAAACTGACTAAACCAGGCATGGGGTTTTGAAAGCTTAAGCCTGAAAGCCTGACTTGAAACTTCTACATTTTCAACCATGATGAACTGAGGTTGCCATTTCTTTCTCCAGAGAGGCTCTTTGGAAAGAAGGCACACCAAGACTTTCTTCATGCTGGCAGTGGCTATCCCTAGTGAATCCGACTGGTGCAAATGGGTAAAATGTTTTTGAGGAACTGATAAATATTTGGATTAGGGTGACCCAAGCTGCATACAACTTCTGGATCTCATTTTGTGACCACAAATTCGTAAAAGTGCATCAAATTCCATGTTTTAAACAATTTGGGGGTGTGATTTTGGGCTAATTCTTGTCTGCAAATCACATAGGAAGCACATGAAAATATACACATCCTACAAGCAACCCTACAAATTAGAAGACTGGGAATATGATAACCAAATCATTTATCCTGAACAGGCTGGTTTCAGAAAAGGACAAAGTACAATCGACCAGTGTTTGACTTTGTATTTTTTAGCCCAACAAGCCATTGCCGGACCTACCAAACATCTATTTGTTGCCTTTGTCGACTTAGCAGCAGCTTTTGATTCTATCGATAGAAACCTGTTGTGGCATAAACTGGCTAACACCAGCATGGATAAGCGCCTACTGTTTTTAATCAAGGCACTTTATACTAACACCATGGCTAGAATAAGAGTTGGTATATCTGGCTCATTAACTGACCCCATCCATACAAATAAAGGGGTAAAACAAGGATGTCTACTGGCACCAGCACTCTTTAATCTATATCTGAATGACATAATACCTGCACTCTCAGGGCCAGAATTTTTTCCACCCACAGTAGGATCCAAGAAAATTTCCATTCTATTGTATGCTGATGACATGGTTTTAATCTCACTTACCCAAATTGGGCTGAGAAGATTGCTTTCTAAGCTTGGCACTTATTGTTCTGAAGAAAAGCTGAATATCAACTATAATAAAACAAAAGTAATGGTGTTTGGAAGAAGACACTCTCAACACAGATGGACCATCAGGGGTCACCAAATTGAACAATGCCAGGAATTTAAGTACCTTGGAATCCATTTCACAGAAAAACTATCTTGGAAATCCCATATAGAACATACTAAAACAGTGGCTTTGAAAACTATTGGAGCAATCCTCAGATTTTACAACACTGCAGGGGGTCATCTTGTTGTCCCAGCACTCAAAATATTCCAGAGTAAAGTCATAGCCCAGATTTTGTATGGTGCTGCTGTTTGGGGATGGGATGAGACTCAGACAGTGAAACTAGAGACCCTTCAAAATACATTTCTTAAGAAACTACTGAGGCTCCCACCAGGCGCCCCAGCAGCCTTAGTCTGGGCAGAGGTTGGTCTCCCTTCCATTAGATCACATATTCACTTCACCCTATTTAATTATTGGAGAAGTGTAAAAGATTCATCAGTTAGGGTCCTCCCCAGGGGATGTTTTGAACAGATAGCCAAATGCAAAGTCTGGAATACAAGATACCAGAAGCTGCTTGAATTTCACCCCACTCTGACCAATACACTCTCCATCTTGAACTCAAGAGATAAGCTCAAGGAATATATTTTCAATCACAGTGTTCACCTGGATAGGCAGGCTATTAATAACTCAAAATTTTCCCACTGGTACAGATTGTACAAACTTGACCATGATAGGGCTATCTACCTGACTAGGCTCACATTTCCAAAACTTAGGCAAGCCTTCACAGCCCTTCGTTTCCAAAGTATGCCCACAGCTGTGATTGATGGTAGATATACAGGCATCCCTCTGGCTCTTCGTTTATGTGTGTGTGGGGCCCCGGAAATTGAGGATTTGCCTCACTATTTGTTTTCCTGCCCTCTGTATTCTGAGCCAAGAACTAAAATTCTGGGACCTATTCTTTATCCCCTCCTAATGAATACGGTGCCAGAAAGGATTTGCTACCTTCTGTCCGACACTAACCCTGCAGTTACTCATAAGGTGGTCCTCTTTGCCCTGGCAGCTCAGAAAATCCGAGCAAAACTGATCTCCGATGTTGCGGTTGACTGTGCTGAGGATGCTTTTAACTAATAGTGTTTTTTTATATCCAATGTGTTCCCTACTTGGGTTTTAATAATGTTGTACTTACTTGGTTTTATCTTGTTTTTAATTATGTTGGTGCTAATCCATGAAATATGTAGTATTTGAAGGGCATATCCTGACATTGATATTTGCAGCATTTTAATGTTTTGATAATTTATATAGGGTTTTAATGGCATGTTTTATATTGTATTTGATGGTCTGGCTTTTGTGTATTTGTTTTGCATGCAAAAGACCTATGGTTTAAGCATTAAATAAATTTGGTATTTGGTACAAGCAACCCAGAATATTGTATCATCTCCAAATATGTCCATTTTGCTCAGCAGACCATCTTAAAATGGTAACAAGAAGTATTGAGAGGGACTGTAAGGGACAATGGAGGCATTTGGGCTTGCTATGAGAGTGTGGAGTCTATGGAGGAACTGGCCAACAGGCCTTTTCACAGTTGTTATCTCCTAATTTGGGTGTTTACAGTGAAAAGAACACAAGTTCTGAAAAATCCAAGTGCAGAAGAAAGAGAAAGTAGCACATTTTCCACCCCTAAAGAGATTATTCTGGGATTTCCTGTCTTACATTCCAGATACCTCAGTTGGCTTGCTTTGAGCACTGTACAGCTTAGCCTTGGAAGAGGATTCAATTGTTTCCTATGCTTCCTAGCCAGTAAATGACAGTCTACCCCCAATCCTGCCACAAAATGGCTGGAAGAGCATGCTGAAAGGGTTGTGTGTGTGTGTGGGGGGGTAATACTGGATTATTTATTTATCATGTCAGAAGTAAACCAAGGGTACATTTGTAATGTATTTTAAAACACAGTTAAAAACTTGGCATTATACTAAATACCTTTTGACCAATAGCTGGCCCCATGGAGTGCCTCTGGTGTTGCTATAAGAAGGTCCTCCATTGTGCTCAGACTGCATTGTAATAGCTGGTCTGTGATTTGCTCTTCTCCACACTCACATGTCATGGACTCCACTTTGTGGCCCCATTTCTTAAGGTTGGCTCTGCATCTCGTGCCAGAGCTCAGTCTGTTCAGTGCCTTCCAAGTCGCCCAGTCTTCTGTGTGCCCAGGAGGGAGTCTCTCACTCAGTATCAGCCATGTCTTGAGGTTTCAGGTTTTAGACTGCCACTTTTGGACTTTTGTTTGCTGAGATGTTCCTGTGAGTATCTCTTTAGATCTTAGAAAACTATTTCTTGATTTAAGGCATTGGCATGCTGGCTGATATCCGAACAGGGGATGGGCCGAAGATGTCACTGCCTTGGTCCTTTCATTGTTGGCTGTTGGAGGAGGTTGTGTGGTGCAATACTGGCCAAACAGTATAATTTCCCCAGTGGTATGCAGTGTAGACATCCTGTGATAATGTGGCTTGTCTCATTAAGAGCCACATCCACTGTTTCAACATGGTGAGATGTGTTCCACACTGGGCATGTGTATTCAGCAGCAGAGTAACAAAGCACAAGGGAAGATGTCTTGACTGTGTCTGGTTGTGATCCCCAAGGTTGTGCCAGTCAGATTTTGTATGATATTATTTCTAGTGCCCACATTTTGCTTGATAATCAGGCAGTGCTTCTTGTAGGTCAGAACACGGTCCAGGGTAACTCCCAAGTATTTTGGTGTGCTGCAATGCTCCAGGGGAATTTCTTCCCAGATAATCCTCAGAGTCCGAGGTGCTTGTCTGTTCTTAAGGTGTTTTAGATGGATAACGTCATAACAAACAACTGTAAAAAATAACATGAATACAGATCCTAGGTTTTTGTTTTTGTTTTTTTTCGTGTCAGGAGCAACCGGAGTTGCTTCTGGAGTGAGAGAACTGGCCGTCTACAAGGACGTTGCCCAGGGGACGCCCGGATGTTTTGATGTTTTACCATCCTTGTGGGAGGCTTCTCTCATGTCCCCGCATGGAGCTGGAGCTGATAGAGGGAGCTCATCCGCTCTCTCCCCAGGTGGGATTCGAACCTGGCAGCCTTCAGGTCAGCAACCCAACCTTCAAGTCACGAGGCTTTTATCCCCTAGGCCACCTGAGGCTCCAGATCCTAGGTTAGATATATGTATCTCAGTTTCTGACCAATATTCTCAAATCCTAATTTTAAAAAGTATAGAAAATATAATTTGAAGAACCATCTATTCTAATCTAGTTTCTGTATTTACTTATTTATATATGTATTTGATTAAATACTGCATCTGATGCTGTATCCCTTGGATGTGTAGACCTTAAGTACTTGCTCAACCTGAATGGTAGTATATGGTCCCCCAGCTGTTCAGGAGTTATAAGGGCCCTCCACTCTATGACCATGTATTTCATTGTTTCCCAACCTCTTATGTTCCAGGCTTGGTCAACTATCAGGAATTCTGGGAGATGAAGTCCAAAATGCCTGGAGAAGCAACAGTTGGGAAACACTGATCTAGTTGGTTGAAGAAACCCATTGAGAATAAACAGTTATAGATCAGAAAGAAGCCATGAGCAGCAGATTTACACAGGGAAGAGTTTTTGAAGTATATTATTCAACATTTCTATAGCGAAAATTTCAGTGTCATTGCCCCAGCATCTTACAGCAAGCTTTGAAGATGCTAGACAAGATATTGAACCCT
The DNA here is from genome assembly GCF_035594765.1 of Anolis carolinensis. Taxonomy (NCBI): domain Eukaryota; kingdom Metazoa; phylum Chordata; class Lepidosauria; order Squamata; family Anolidae; genus Anolis; species Anolis carolinensis. The sequence goes on from NC_085843.1 coordinate 149,279,461, forward strand.
ATCCTTTGTTCAGAATTTTGGACAATTCCTTGGAAGTAGGACCTAATGGTGTATCTACAATGGAAAATTAGTGCAGTTTGACAATACTTTATTTTTATGGTTCAATACAAGGGAATTCTGGGAGTTGTAGTTGGGTGAGGCACCAGCACTCTTTGGCAGAGAAGTAAAACTACAGCCCAGTGATGCCATAGCATGAAGCCATGGCAATTAAAGTGATGTCAAACTGCATTAATTCTGCAAAATAGATTCACATTAGAATTCAGAATAGTTCATTGCCCTACTGACATGGGATCCCTCAGCAACCTCAAGAGTGGCTGGTATATCTACCAGTGTCATAGATAGTATAAGCCATTTTCATGACAAGTTAAATATACAAAATGTTTGTCTGGGAAATTCCATAACAGTACATGTATAAAATGGAGGGAAGTGACAAAGCAGTAGCACTGAAGAGTTCAAGTGAAGGTACAAAGCCTGAATACAATAGTCTTATCACACAAGATGCAAATGCAAATTTAGCATCCATATCTTGGGAAAGAAAAAAGCAACACCGCTGTGTAAGTAGTGATAACAACTATGTACTAGTTTCTTGGTGCCACAATTCAAGATTTGAATGCACTGAAGGAATTATCTCCCTTTTGAATGAGAATGCCAAGGATGGAAAAGCTCTAGGGGTGTTTTACTTCTAAATGGTAATGCTATCATTCAAACATATTTTAAAATACACATTTTGAACTACAAAACATCAGTGCTTTTCTGAGCAGTCTTCAGATTTTTGAAGCATTGATAGCAGACTGTACGACAAATGCACATTCTATTTGTTATGGATATATGCAGAAGAGCAAACATCTTCCTTTTTTTCAAAGCAGTCCAGGAGAGACCATTGCAAATGAACAACATAAATACACACAAAAAACCACCTTTATCATGCATAAAAACGGAGTGGTGGGACACACATTGTTAGATATTACAAACATGTTAGCAAGCTTGATTTAATCTGTAAAATATTTGGAAATTTGAAAATTGACTCAAAAATATGAATAAAACAAGTACAAGACCATGAACCCTAGACATGCAGATGAACAACCTATAAATACAATAGATCCTCAGAGCTGTTTTGATACCCTGTCTGTCTGCCTTTACTGCTGTCAGTATTAGCTCAAACAAAAACAATAATGTTGGCCTTCCCTTTTGGAAGAGAAGAAGACATTTTGCCCTACAAGCAGTTATAATCTATGGTGTCAGAATGTGTTCAAGGAACCATAGAGGAGCTTGGTAAACAACTGCAATATTGGTTGAAAATTCAATACCAGCTGCTTGAATTTCTGCAGAAACAACAGCAATCACATCAGTGGTGTCACTACCAATGAAGGCAGCAATGTACCAGTTTTACCCATTGCTGTTATAGATCTGCAGCATCACTTGAGCCTTTTCTCTTCTATTTCCGGAATAAACATGAAGAATCCAATTCCTTTAAGCAGTGGCCTAATTTATAGTGAAGTTATTACCATTCTTAATAAGCAATGTTGTATTCATGTTGATTAAAGGCATATCTGTACTATATAGTGCAGCAAATTGAATAGCACATTAGTTGCCATTGCTTCATCCTTAGAATCAGTGGATAGGTAGATCAGGGGATTGGACTACAGCACTCTCTAGTGGACTTGTGCAAGGATTCATTATGGATGTTTACCTTCGGCTTGTTTGGTTGGTTCAAAAGCCCGTAATGGTATGGTCTCTGCCACCATTTTTTTTTACCAGCTACAATAGAACAATGACTGTCAAAAGCCAGCAGCATTCAGTTACACATGAAGTGCAGGGAGGGAGGCAGCCACTATAAGGAAAAGTGGGGGGGGGGGAGACACCACTCGACTGCCTCCAAATCAAGAGAGAAGAGAGTGTGATGACCCATGGGCCTTGTAGTCCTGCTCAGGACATTGTAATTCCTGATGAAGATGAAAACTTGGGTTTTTTACCTTCCCAGTCTGAACTGGATTCCTCTCAGCCAGATCTTTCCCAGGCAGATCTGGGAACCTTGCACCTGCAAGAAAGTTGTCTCCCAGAAGTATGTCAAACAAGCCCAGAGCCTACTTCTCCCGTATTCTTGCGCCGGGAGTTTTGTAAACAACAGAGAAGTTTGGATTCAGCTTCGCGCAGGAGTGCGAGGATTGCAGCTAAGAATGTGGCCAATTAAGACTGCTTCTCGTGAGAATCTTTGGGGAGTCTCACATCTGGTCTCAGAGTTAGCTTTCGGTTCTGATTCCCAGAGAACTGCTTCGGCGGGAAAGCTAGACTCTATTTAGGTGTTTTACCCGCGTAGTAACTTCGCGGAGTCAATTCGTCAGCCTTCGGAGCGAGTTGTGTCTGGACAGCGCGCTCCGATTCAAGCCTCGCTCCTGCTCAAGCCTTGCCTTGCTATCCAGCCTTCGCCTTGCTTCCCAGCCTTGTTTATCTACGGACTTTGCCTTGTTTCCCAGGATCAATCCTTGCCTTGTTCCACGGATTTATCAAGTTATTCCACGGACCTTGTTCTTGTTCTTAGTTACCTTGTTCCACGTTCAAGCCTTGTTTCAAGTATCAAGTTATTTCCTAGCCTCGCTCAAGTTTCATGGACTAAAGGACCTTGTCATCTCCCCTCACTTTGCCTGGCAAAGTGAGTGTTTCGGTTATTGGATTACAACTTTGGACCTTAATATTTCTTATTGGACATTGCTTTTTTGGACTAATTCTGACCTTTCCTGAAAGGTCTAATTCTGAACTATTTTCTACACTTGTTTTTATTAACTTTATATATTCCTTCAATAAAGATATTAGATAGATTCTGGCCTCTGTGTATGGTTATTGGTGCTCTGCAGCCTGGGTCGTGACAGTTTGACTCCGCCACCCTAAGCACCAATTAACCTCGGCCAGAATGTCTACCGGAGTCGTACCTGGGCCGAGCGGCCAGCCGATTACCTACACCATCGACAAGGAAGAGGTGGACCGAATCCGTGATAAGCTCAATGCACAGGATGGAGAAATAAGGGGTTTGAAGGAACGCGGAGTTCGTCTTCCGGCCATGGCGTTGCCAACCAAGTTTACTGGAGAAGCTTCTAAGGTTCATGTCTTCCGTCGCCAATGTCAAGCTTATCTGGAGGCCCGTGCTGCCGAGTTTCCCCAAGAAGACATCAAAGTGGCATGGGTTTACAGTCTTCTAGACGGGCCAGCGGCCAGCTGGGCGACGGCACTGTTCGACCAAGCCTCTCCACACCTAAGATCAGCGCAACACTTCTTGGACCACCTCAAGGAGACTTGGGGAATCGAGGACAATTTGGAGGCAGCCGGTCACAAACTCCGTCGCCTTTTCCAAGGAGACAGACCTATGTCTCAGTATATAGCCGAGTTCCGAGTGCTGGCCCACAACACCGGCTGGAACGATGTAGCCCTCAGGGGACAATTCCGGGAGGGTCTCAACATTGAAATGCTGGAAGAAATCTCCAAGGTGGATCCTCCCCAGACCCTCGAGGCACTCATTGATCAATGTTTACGGGCTGAAGTCATGATTGCCAACAGGAAACAGTGGGTTCGAGGCCAGGGCAGTAGAGCCGGGGCAAAACCCCCCGCTCCCGCCAGCGTTCAGCCACGTCCGGTGTGGAGACCCCCACCGCCAACCCCATACCCCAGAGGAGGCGAGGAGGTGCCGATGCAGTTGGGCAATGTGCGTCCCAGACTAGATGCCGCCGAGAAGGCCCGTCGTCAACGCTTAAACCTCTGCTGGTACTGCGGGAACGGGGGCCACTTCGCCAGAGAGTGCCCAGCCAAAGGGAAGCCTGCCGCCCGTCTTGCGGCGGCGTCCTCCACGGAGACGAAGGCGTCTGAGCCGACTGGCACACAGCCGGCGGGGGAAGCCAACGACCGGGTGTAGAGAGGCTCGCCAACCCGGTCAAAAAATCCATCCAAGAGCCGCCAACCGGGGTCCTGTTCCTTCTCGTGGTCACATTATGGTCAGCAAAAAGGGGACCCGTCATGATCCACGCCATGATAGACTCTGGAGCTACCAACAATTTCATCGATAGAGAGTATGCCGACTCTCTGGGATTACAATATCATGATTTCAAGAATGCCCGTGTGGTGCAAGCCATAGACGGTCGTCCCCTCAAGACGGGCCCCGTAAGTCAGTGGTCGGAACCCACCAGGATGTGGATAAGGGAACATATGGAAGAGATTTCCTTCTTTGTTACCGAGGTCCCCCATTTCCCTGTGATTTTGGGAATTCCATGGCTGACTCTCCACGACCCTAACATCTCCTGGTCCAACAGAGAACTGCAGTTTGCTTCACCGTATTGCCAAAACCATTGCCTCGTAGCCAAGGTATGCCATGCCACAGACACCGAGCCCATCATCACCTTGCCAAAGAAGTACTCCGAGTATTGGGATGTATTCAATGAGAAAGAAGCCGAAAAATTACCCCCACATAGACCTTATGACTGTGCCATTGACTTGGTGGAGGGGGCCCCGATCCCGCGAGGGCATCTCTACTCCCTGACTGAACCAGAGCAAGAAGCTCTCAGGGAATTCCTAGAGACAAACCTTCGCAAGGGATTCATCAGACCCTCTCAATCCCCAGCCGCCTCCCCAGTGATGTTTGTGAAGAAGAAGTCAGGGGAACTACGCTTGGTGGTGGACTACAGAGCATTGAACAATATCACCAAGCGGAACAGCTATCCCCTGCCCTTAATCTCGGATCTACTGGATCGGCTTCGAGGAGCCAAGGTTTACACCAAGCTGGATCTTCGGGGGGCTTACAACTTAGTTCGCATCAGGGAAGGGGACGAGTGGAAGACCGCCTTCCAGACCAAATTCGGATTATTTGAGTCCCGAGTTATGAATTTCGGTTTATGCGGAGCCCCCGCAACGTTCCAGCATTTTGTCAATGACATTTTTCAGGACTATCTAGACAGGTTCTTGATAATCTACCTGGACGATTTTTTGGTGTTTTCCAGATCACAATCAGAACATGAGAACCACGTCAAAATGGTGTTACAACGATTGCGGGATCATGGACTTTATGCCAAGCTGGAAAAATGCGCTTTTGATCTACAAGAGGTAGATTTCCTTGGTTACCGCATCTCGCCTCTAGGGCTTTCCATGGATCCAGCCAAAGTTTCAGCAGTATTGGAATGGCGGGCGCCAACTAACAAGAAAGAGGTGCAGCGTTTCTTGGGGTTCGCGAACTACTACCGCAAGTTCATTCCAGATTTTGCCCGCTGGTCCGACCCCATCACTAGCTGCATCCGTGGAAAGCAGCCTTTCCGCTGGACTGATCAAGCAGAGAAAGGGTTCCAGCAACTAAAGAAACTATTCACCTCCCAGCCAATTCTACAGCACCCAAATCCTGGAACCCCTTTTGTGGTGCAAGCGGACGCCTCTGATGTGGCAATTGGGGCTGTACTCTTACAACCGGTGGGAGATCACCTCCACCCCTGTGCCTTTTATTCTCGTCAACTAACCACACCAGAGAGGAATTACACCATTTGGGAAAAAGAACTACTGGCCATAAAGGCAGCCTTTGAAACTTGGAGACATTGGCTAGAAGGGGCCAAATTTCCCATTGAAGTCCACACTGATCATCGTAATCTAGAACATCTAAGAACTGCCCGCAAACTAAATCAGAGGCAGCAACGTTGGGCTTTATTCTTTGAACGTTTCAACTTCCAGATCCATTATGTGACCCCAGCCCAAACCAAGCAAGCAGACGCCCTGTCACGTAAACCGGAATACGCTGCAGGACGCAAGGAGACCTTTGAATCCCAACTGCTACAACCTGAGAACTTTGCCACGCTCACGGTGGGGAACACCAAATCCATTCCCATTGGTTCAACTTCCCCTACTCCAGGACCCATCTGTGCTCAAGAAATCAGGGCTAGTCAGCAAGCAGATGCCTGGGCGCAGGACCAACTTCGCCAAGGTCTGCATTTCCCCTTTTCGCTTAAAGATGGGCTGCTCTGTTATAGAAATCATGTTTATATCCCACCCGGACCGGGCAGGGAAAAAGCGCTTCGTCTGTGTCATGACTGCAAACCAGCAGGACACTTCGGACTATTTAAAACTATGCATTTGATCCTAAGGGATTTTTGGTGGCCCAAGATCCGCAAGGATGTGGAAAAATATGTCAACACCTGCCCAGTATGCCAGCGCTCCAAGATACGAAGGGAGAAGCCCTCAGGGCTTTTACACCCCCTTCCTACCCCATCTCGCCCATGGGAAATAATTTCCGCGGATTTCATCACTGACCTACCACCTTCCTGTGGATTCACCACGATCTTAGTGGTGGTGGACCTATTCACCAAGTTAGCCCATTTCATTCCCTGCGAAGGCCTCCCCACGGCCAAGGAAACTGCGGATCTATTTCTTCAACATGTTTTCAGACTACATGGATTGCCCAAGAGTTTAGTCACAGACCGTGGATCTCAATTCACCTCTCGTTTTTGGAAGGCACTACAAAAACTATTGGGCATAGACTCTCGCTTATCTTCAGCTCATCATCCCCAAACAGATGGGCAAACGGAGCGCACCAATGCCACTTTGGAGCAGTATCTTCGCTGTTATGTAAACTATCAACAGGACAATTGGGCTTCTCTGTTACCACTGTCTGAGTTTGCCTACAACAATGGAGTTCAAGCTTCTACAAAAGAAACGCCGTTCTTTGCAAACTACGGCTTCCATCCACGTTTCTTCCCCCCTGTCATTGAAACTTCAGAGGTTCCCGCAGCAGAGGATTGGCTGCAGGAACTCACAGCGGTGCAACAACTTTTGCTCCAGCAACTGGATCAAGCCAAGGAGGACTATAAACGCCACGCTGACAAACATCGCCAGCCGGGCCCCGAAATCAAGGTAGGAGATCGGGTTTTCCTGTCCACTCGCTTTCTGCCCTCCCACCGCCCTTGCCGGAAGTTAGATGCCCGTTTCATTGGTCCCTATCCAGTGGTGGCGCAATTAAACCCCGTGACTTTCAAACTCCAACTTCCGCGTTCAATGCGCATTCACCCAGTGTTTCACCGTTCCCTGCTCCTTCCGGCGGATGGTGTGCGACCTGATACAGACCAACCGGCCCCCCCTCCTGTTTTGATGAATGGGGAGGAGGAGTTCGAGGTTGAGGACATTTTGGATTCTCGCTTTCACCGCCGCCGCCTACAATATCTCATTGACTGGGTGGGTTTTGGCCCTGAGGAACGCTCTTGGGAAGACGCCTCCACAGTCCATGCTCCTGATCTAACCCGTCGCTTTCATCAGACCTATCCCACCAAACCACGACCTCGCGCCTCGGGGAGAGGGCCCCAGTTTGGGAGGGGCCTTGAGGAGGGGGATAGTGTGATGACCCATGGGCCTTGTAGTCCTGCTCAGGACATTGTAATTCCTGATGAAGATGAAAACTTGGGTTTTTTACCTTCCCAGTCTGAACTGGATTCCTCTCAGCCAGATCTTTCCCAGGCAGATCTGGGAACCTTGCACCTGCAAGAAAGTTGTCTCCCAGAAGTATGTCAAACAAGCCCAGAGCCTACTTCTCCCGTATTCTTGCGCCGGGAGTTTTGTAAACAACAGAGAAGTTTGGATTCAGCTTCGCGCAGGAGTGCGAGGATTGCAGCTAAGAATGTGGCCAATTAAGACTGCTTCTCGTGAGAATCTTTGGGGAGTCTCACATCTGGTCTCAGAGTTAGCTTTCGGTTCTGATTCCCAGAGAACTGCTTCGGCGGGAAAGCTAGACTCTATTTAGGTGTTTTACCCGCGTAGTAACTTCGCGGAGTCAATTCGTCAGCCTTCGGAGCGAGTTGTGTCTGGACAGCGCGCTCCGATTCAAGCCTCGCTCCTGCTCAAGCCTTGCCTTGCTATCCAGCCTTCGCCTTGCTTCCCAGCCTTGTTTATCTACGGACTTTGCCTTGTTTCCCAGGATCAATCCTTGCCTTGTTCCACGGATTTATCAAGTTATTCCACGGACCTTGTTCTTGTTCTTAGTTACCTTGTTCCACGTTCAAGCCTTGTTTCAAGTATCAAGTTATTTCCTAGCCTCGCTCAAGTTTCATGGACTAAAGGACCTTGTCATCTCCCCTCACTTTGCCTGGCAAAGTGAGTGTTTCGGTTATTGGATTACAACTTTGGACCTTAATATTTCTTATTGGACATTGCTTTTTTGGACTAATTCTGACCTTTCCTGAAAGGTCTAATTCTGAACTATTTTCTACACTTGTTTTTATTAACTTTATATATTCCTTCAATAAAGATATTAGATAGATTCTGGCCTCTGTGTATGGTTATTGGTGCTCTGCAGCCTGGGTCGTGACAGAGAGTGCTTTTTAAAGGAAGCCAGGGTAGGATACCTCCAGGTCCATCCCTCTTCCTTCCCTGGGAACTGTGAAGCCTCCTTATAATGCCTGCTGCAGGGAGAGAGCATGTGTGCCTGAGCTCCTAGAATCATAGAATCAAAGAGTTGGAAGAGACCTCATGGGCCATCCAGTCCAACCTCCTGCTGAAAAGTAGAAAATCACACTCAAAGCACCCCCGACAGATGGCTATCCAGCTTCTGCTTAAAGGCCTCCAAAGAAGGAGCCTCCACCACACTCCGGGGCAGATAGTTCCAGTGCCGAACAACTCTCACAGTGATGAAGTTCTTCCTAATGTTCAGGTGGCTTTTTTCATCGCTGGATCACATTGTAGGCTTATGTTTAACTTGTTGTCCATGAGGATTCCAAGATCCCTTTCACACGTACGGCTGTCAAGCCAGGCACCTCCCATTCTCTATCTTTGCATTTCATTTTTTCTGCCTAAGTGGAGTATCTTGCATTTGTCCCTGTTGAACTTCATTTTGTTAGTTTTGGCCCATCTCTCTAATCTGTTAAGATCATTTTGAATTCTGCTCTTGCCTTCTGGAGTATTGGCTATCCCTCCCAGTTTGGTGTCATCTGCAAACTTGATGATCATGCCTTCTAACCCTTCATCTAAGTCATTAATAAAGATGGTGAACAGAACTGGGCCCAGGACGGAACCCTGCAGCACTCCACTCATCACTTCTTTCCAGGATGAAGAGAAAGCTCTGGCGAGCACCCTTTGGGTTCATTCGCATAGCCAGTAACACATCCACCTAACCATAGTTTTGCCTAGCCCACATTTGACTAGTTTGTTTGCCAGAAGGTCATGGGGGATGTTGTCAAAGGCTTTATTGAAATCCAGATACGCCACATCCACAGCATTCCCTGCATCGACCCAGCTTGTAACTCTATCAAAAAAAGAGATCAGATTAGTTTGGCATGTCTTGTTTTTGATAAATCCGTGTTGACTATTAGCGATAACCGCATTCGTTTCTAAGTGTTTACAGACCACTTCCTTAACTATATTTTCCAGAATCTTGCCTGGTATCGACGTGAGGCTGACCAGATGGTAATTGCTTGGATTGTCCTTTTTTTCCCTTCTTGAAGGTCGAGATCCTGTCTCCTCTAGAGTAGGAACAGCTTTAACAAAGCATTAAACCCGATGCCAAATCAAGAGAGAAGAGACTAGAGAGCTTTTTTCCTTGCGCAGTCTTAGTAATAAAAGCTGAGATTCTGTTTATTAGAATAAAAGGAATGCATAAAGTCAATAAGGAACAATCTGCTATAAAAGCTAAGATACTTAAGTAAAGGAACAAACATAGCACTTCATTTTATACAAACCCACAACACACCTGCAATAGAAATGTGAAGCTCCCTAACTCAAATACAACATAGTGCTAGGTGTTAAAAGTACACCATTTCCTTGAAATCATACCAGTTAGACCAAAATCCCATAGACTATAGGGGCTTTTTAAAGGAAGCCCAGGTAGGATATCTCCAGGTCGATCCCTCTTCCTTCCCTGGAAACTGTGAAGCTTCTTTAAAATGCCTTTCGAAAGCACACCTGCAGCTCTTGTCTCCTCTAGGGTAGAAACAGCTTTAACAAAACATTAAACCCAGTCTCTCCTACAGACAGAAGGGAAAGGATTGTAGAAAAAGTGGTATCTTAACTTTGATGCATTTAATCCAAGTCTTAATGAAGGATATAAGGACAAACGATGCCTAAAATGAAGGGGAGGGAAGGAGAAGTCCTCCTCTCCATTGCCACTAATGAGCCAGATAGAAAATGAATTTTTCAGCATCCCAGATCAAAAATGGATTTTGGTCCTCCCAAATTCGGGAGGCTTCCAGAAAACAGATTGGGACCCCCATTGCAATCCAGGACACGAAAACGGATTGCTTGGATTGCAAAAGCCTACTCTCTAGCAGAGATCTAAGTGCCTGAAAATAACTCAAAATCTCAAGATTGATTAACATGGAGTCATGATAATTAAAGTGATATCAAACTGGTGCAAGTATGCAGTGTAAATATGCCCCCTGCCAAGTAAAATGATTACTAGTTCTTTCATCAAGGTCAGAAAAAGCCTTCTTTCTTCTTCCTTACACAATATAATAAAGCAAACGAGTTGAAAAATCTTTCATTGTATGAGTTTTTTTTTGTCATCAGTGAGAATTCCAATATATTTTGGTCTACAATGACCAACCTTGTCTAATCAAGTGTTTGGATGTGCAGATTGCAGACTGAAATGTGTTCTACCAAAAAGCCAGGAAAAATAAGAAAAGAAAAAGATGTGTAACTTAAATATATTTATCTTGTGTTTTTGTGTATTACTATTTTCTGGCCCCAATGAATTCTAATACTAATCCTTTCTCCAGGAAAAAAAAAGCATTTTCTCCAAATGAAGTCAGTTTGGACCACAATAAAAGTCACTTATACTTTACTGCCTTACGGTTTGCTTTTTAAAAAGCACAATAATTATTCCAATCACATTTTTAAATGCAACAATATTAAGGCACATTTTTGGCAAAACCTGTTTCCCTATAGAGTTTCCATTGGGATGGGAATCTACATATGGAAATTGAGAGATGATGGTGGGGAGGTGAAGATGATAGTATTGCAGAATGAGCACACTTTGAATATAATTCTCTGTAGATTCTGCAACAAAACCTGACTTGTGAGATTATTTAATCCTAGTGCAGAAAGATTAGTTGTTGGCTGTATTAATCCTACCTATTCCTCCTTCTTCTGAAACAGATACAATATGTAATCTATAAAACAAGATGCATACCATGGCTGCCTAAAGCTTTGGTGACCTTATGAAAGTTGGAAGCAATAACAAGTATGCTTTTTTGAAGAATTGAAGGTGACTAAAAGGAGAGGGGGAGACAAGCAGAACCTAATGATATTTCTTGGAATCATCTTTGAACATTATATTCAATTTCACAAAAATTATCCCGGAGATATTGAAAACTGTCTCAAGAATGTCAGCTCTGCATCATGACAAAGAATATTTGAAATAATTTACAACCAAATGTGCTTCATAATGTTTTCTGCTGTAATACCTATCATTTCAATCCATTGTAGTTACAATGACATGTTTCAATTGCTGTATCAGTAGCATATATCTAATGCAGCACAATGACAGCGTGTCAGCAAAGACTTGAGGGGAGGGTTTTTGAAAAGGCCTGAAGAAGCTATTCTACAGACCTACTTAGTGAAGATACTGCAAAGTAGTATTTATCTTATCAAGATGAAATCCGTACCCTGAACTAGAATATTTTTTGCTATTCATCAAGGAAGGTCATAGTGCAGTTCTACACAAGTCTCCTCAAAGGCAAGACCCACAGAGATCAGTGGATTTCCTTCCAGGCAATAGAGCACTCAATAGTACCCTAGGTAACATATAATTAAAATTGTATGGAAGCATTCCTGTGTGGTAATCTTTTTATGACTTCGTGCACATCACAATAGAACTTTACTTTAAAGGAAACACAGGGCAGCTTCTCAAATCAGCAGGGTCCTGTTCCATTTTTGTTGCTTCTGTACATTTGGCAGCAAGCCCTGAACTTCTGTCCTAAGATAAACTTGTAGCACTTTACTCCCATTATGATGCTTATTGGAGATCAGGTTAGCACAGGAACTCTGGTGTGACCTTCCATTAAAAATTTCCCCAGTACAGTTACTTAACCCCAGAAATCAGCTTTTGGCCTTTGAGACTGATGCAAAGTGTTTCTCAGGCAATGCAGCCACCCCCATGTTTAAATTAAATCCATATATTGAATATATCCAATTTTCTGAGAGTGTAGACACAATAATTTTAATACTGGGAACAAACAAACTTAATTAAACCTTTAAAAAGTTACCATCATTATGAAGAATGAAAGTCTCAGGTCAATTGCTAGTTCCAGTTTGTGTAGTTCTATAGCATTAATTGGGATTTGGTAAATCAACACTTGTATATATTTTATTGATTTTGTTGGTCTATTCTTAATTGAAACTAGCAACCTGATTTAAGGCAAAATCGCAACCCATGTGGAACAGAGAAGACGTGATGGCAGTGATTCTTTATACCTGTTTCCTTTTCAAGGACTATATGGTAGCCTATGTAATAATAATTTGTTTGACCAGTCATATGACCATTTCAAAGTGCAACAAAAACAAGGCAAAAAGGATGGGAGGACAGGCAGCTGACCATCTGTTTGCCGACAAAATCTTATTTTCCTGATTCTTCTTTCAGGAAATGTGCTCTTTTCTTGATAGCTTTCAGGATAAAAAGGCTTACGCTAATTATGGTGGATCTTTCTTGTCCTTGCAAGAGGACTGTCAGAAGATCATTTCTGTTGGGGGACCTAAAATTAGATAGTAATGGATGTAAATAACTGTGTCGAAGTTCGGCATATGCTGGGCAGTCAATCAAAAAATGTTCGATATCTTCCACTATTTGATCTCCTCAGACACAAAATCTCTCATTTCTTGGGATGTTACAGTAGCAACCAGTTTGCATCATAATACCGAGTTGTTCAAACCTGGTCCTGGTATATATTCTTCTTAAGGGTAACGGAACTGAAATAGTCAAATAGTGTTCTAAATTAATATTCATTTTGTGGGAGGCTAAAAACTTTGTGGCAGAAGACCTACCTATACTTGCTAGGTCCAATTGAGCATAGATATCATGAGTGTGTTGCATAAGCACTTGTTTTGCCCATTCAAAAATTGTAAAGGAAGGCCAATTTTAGCTATCTCATTGTTTAAGGCCACTACCCATGATGACTTGTGGGCACGCTGGTCTTGATCCTCTAAACATAGGTGAGGAAATCTACTGGAATTCATCTGATTTACCTTTGACCAGTAATTGAATTGTCTCATTAAAATTTGAGCTTTTACTGGGAACATTCCTAGCTCTGCCCTTACTGCAGCCATCAGTGTTGTTCTGGAAAGTCTCAGGAGAATGCGAAGCTGCTTAACTTGGAAGGCTTCGATCTTGGCCAAATTGGTGTGCCCCCAAATTTCGGCCTCAAATATGAGTGTTGGCATTATTTTTTTCTTAAAGACTTCCAGGGCAGGCCTGATTGTGCCTGGGTATTTATGATGGTACAGCTTGTAAATTGAACCTGCTGCTTTTGTTGCTCTTTGTATACTAGGAGTAATATGATTAGACCAAGCACCAGATGATGAAAACGTAATGCCTAGATATTTGTAGCTATTAGTTTGTTCCAAGTGTACACCATTTAGGGTCCAAGTGTACCACTTCCTGTTTTTTAGGTAGCCTATGTTTGAGAAGAGGAACCCCTCAGAAATTACTGTGATGTTGAAAAATTCAACATATACTAAATAAAAGTTCTTTAAATGGAAATTCCACAATCCAAATGTTCTATACATATGTTTCTTAGATAATATGTTATGTGCTAGTTAGTCTTAGAATGAGAAGAACTATCCATGCAGGAATCATACTGACAATATGCCAGAGCCTATCTAATCTGTTTGCAATGAAACAGACTGTAGCTGCCTTTTAATAGAGAAATGTGCTCCACGGTGTCCACCACATGCTGTGCTTCATGTTTTTCTCAATCTTAAAAGATACATTGCTTTGAGGAAATTCTAAACGAAATTGAATGAATATGATGGCTAATTCCAATGACAGTAGAGAGCAGACACAATAATAAATGGGACATACATAAGTGGTTGCTTTAGCACATCTGCATTAATTGAATAGCCCTTCGTTCTATCGCCCTAGCAATTGGATGTAGGCCATGGATAGGGTGGCCAGGTCAGGGACACGTCATAGTCTGAGATTTCAGGGTCAGAACCTGAGACCTAGAGATGTCCCTTGTGATATCAAAAGGTCTAAGTGTTGTTATTATGCATGACACATTAACCGCAATTGCTCAGAACATGCCATTCAAACAAAACTTCAAAGTCTAACAAATGAGAAAAGTATTTTTCTGAACAGAAATGTATTTACCAAATTCTTGGGGGGGAGGGTGTCTTTTTACACCCTTTCAAGCACTACTTTTGAGAATATATGACAGTTGTATTTTGGTCAAAAGATATTTTTAGGTTCTGCTTTGTAAAACTTTGTTTTTCATGAGCTGTGTATTTAGACAACATTGTAGTCTAACCAGATGTGGTTTCCAAAATCTCAATTTCAGTGAGGGGAAAACACTTTATCCAGCTCTGTTTATAACACGTTTGTACAACAACAACATTTTGTTGTGGTCCAAAGACCCTTATTGCATCATAGGTGTACACGATATGCAGAATAATGAGATTAACAACACACAAACGAGTAAAATTTACAACAGTTAAAAACTGCTTAAAAACATGCTGGCTTAAAACATAGGTAAAAGGCTACAAGAAAAGTCAGTGTGTCTCAGCCTGTGTCTAAAATTGGGAATTTTGTAAATATTGATTTTATCACATAAAAGTTGCACTTCAGCCAAAGACACTTTTAAAAAAACATATTATAAACTTTATTTTGAATGGTTTTGTTCCATTTACTGCCTATGTTCATTTCCTTCTTTTTTACCATCACAATGTTATAACGCTACTAATGATCAACAAATATTTTGGGAGTGGAGAGTTGATGATGATGTAAATGAAAATCATGATATTAATCATGATATTGATAATAAAACAAAGTGTAATAGAGACCAACAGAGCCAAAAGGCATATTTATTCTGATTCAAGCCTTATTTAAGTTAATGAAAATTATAACCTTCCATTGTTAGGAATCTAAAACTTTTCAGTCATATATTGAGGACTTTTGGTAAGCAAAGGGCAAAGAGAAAGAACAAACAGAGGCAGAGGCAGGGGAGGAGAAATCTGATTAGTGTTGCCAGGAGAAGTGGAGGTGGAGGAAAGAAGAGGGATAAGAGACAAAGCAGGGATGAGAAGGAAGAAATAAGATAAATATAGCCAAGAAAACTGGAGAGACGGTGTGGGAAAGTACAGTGGTTGTGTGAAAGGATGGAGAGAGAAGATAAGTAAGGAGGAACAACTAAATCAAGGATTAAAAGAGAAAGGAAACAAGTGCAGTGCTAAAACAGCAAAGCATTTATATAATGTTTTTTCAACCCACGTGCATATCACACCAAGAAAGGAATTTGCTCTGTGATTTCATCCATTTAAGACAGAATGAGGATAGTGGGAATAGATTGAAGAAAATTAACACAAAGACAGTAAAAGCTACACTACAATTTTGCTTTTCAGTTATTTATAGCAGTTCAGTATTTCTCCTGATCTCCTGCTGGGTCCTGCTGTTAGTCACAGTTGGAGAAACTATAACAAAGGAAGGAGGAAGAGAAGGTGTTCAAGTGGATCCTATGGAGAAGCTCCAGCAGCTGTTCCAAAGCAGCCTGAAGCAGTGTGGGCAAGCAACACATTATGGTGCAGGAGGAATCGTTTCAGGGCAAAGAGATTCCTTCCTCACCCTGAAGTCTGTGGTAGAGGGGCCAGTTCCACAGAAAACATATGAGACTCCTAGCCCAGCCCCAGCTTGTATTTAGGCAGTTTGAGCAGTCTTTTCAATATATTGTGTTTTGTAGCTTATGTAGTGCAACAGAAATATATGAATACCTAGATCTCTCTTTGCCAGATCATAGGGTAAAGTAAACCAAGCTGTGTTCTCTCTCAATGAGATTTCTTTAATGCCATTGCTCAGTTCTGTGATGAAATAGATCAGGGCCTGGATCCTTATGGATTCACAATAGAGCTTTAGATTGTATCTTTGTGTCAGGAAGGTAAAATATTTTCACTCAGGAAAACTCTTTGGGAAGGCTTGTGAAGAAGTAGAATTGATAATGTGCGATTTTTATCCCCTCTCAAACATCAGATTCCTTTAAGAATGTTATGAAGGAGAATGTTTTCTCATTTTAGAATTAGGGATCATTAGAAATTCAATATTAAATAAACCATGTCTTCCCCTCTGCTATATTTGTACATTCCATGTTATCAGCAGAAGTTTGGAAACATTGGTTGTTACGTTGCTAGTTACATATGCCATGTTTCGCCAAATCTAAGGCCCCATTGAATGTAAGGTGCATTCAACTGTGAAGCTTTGATTTTAGGGGGAAAATGTTCTTAGAATCTCTTTTAGAATGTCATCTGCTTGCACAATAGCATGTTTTTTTAATTTTACTTCAGCTTTATAGTGCAATCTTTCCAGTGAGGTGAGGAGTGAGTGCAAAGAAACCTGCAAGGCATCTGTCTGCATGAGTTTATAAGTTTTAAGTCTATGGACCCGTTAGGGAGGCAGCAGAAGCAGGAAGCACACTTAACAAAAATAAACAGCCATCTGGCTGAGGACAAATGGTAGGAGCTTTCCGGGAGATTTGGAGTGGAACATTTCTCCTACTACTACTCTTTCTTGGAGCTAGAACAGTTTTACAAGAAAAATGGCTAATCTATGGTGCCATTGACTGTAAGGCACACGCTATTTTGAAGCCCCTTAAATGAAAAACAAATGTGCCTTAGAGCTGATCATTTAATTCATGATTCTTCAATAACAAAATATATGTTGTTTTTGAATTTTGCATTGCAGGTAAGGAAAAAATAAAAACAAATTCAATGTACAACATACAATAACAGCTGTTCCATATATGCCAAAGGGGAACTATTTTTCTCAGATATTTCTCAATATATAGATCATGTCGAGTTTTTGAGCATTTTGACACATCGGTCCAATTTTAGAGTATCCCATTGTTAATAACATAATATAGCTTGATCCATTCAACTTTCTGTGCTCATAATAAAAAACTTTCACTTCTACCATGATTTTTAGAATAGACATTTCTAAGAACACAAAATATTTCTGAATTTTTTTGCCATTACAATCTTAACTCTACAGTTATTTATGTTGTGTTATTAGGAAATATGGTAAGTATTCTGAAAGTTTAGAAAAATTAAATTGCTCTTTTAAAAAATCAATTTACATCTAAACTTTATTGCTTTCTTCATTTTGAAAGTTAGCAGTGATCATCCATCAATTTTGAATGAAATTTTGAGTATAACCAGAAGGCAAAAAGTTGATACAGGGCAACATAACCATGTACAATTAATTAAGTGCAAAAGTGACCTCATTATATTGATGGAGTATAAAGCGGCAATGAAAAAACAAAAGCAAATTCATTTTGATTAAATATGCATTGATTTATGATAACGTGCGGCACCCCAGGTTATATGGCCTTGCATACTTTTCAGCTGTACAATTAACCTTAACTCTAAATAAAAGGCAGAGTATTGTTTAGAAGCTTTCTGACTTTAATTCAAGCAAAAAGTCACTTTCAAGACATTCTTTAATGTCACCTTCAGCATATATTTTGTCTTAGATCACTGCAGGGGAAGGGTGATGACGTGTTCATGTGTTGTCCCTGCTCTCCTTGCAGAGTTATTTGTAGGAAGCTGGCTGTTGCAGTTGCATCTGCTGAGGTCAGCAAGAATGAAGGGGTCACCAAAAAGGAAGGGTTCACTCTATCCATCCTTTCTGATCATATGGGCATTTCATTATGATCTCAGCAAATGTGGTAGGTAACAGCTGGGTACTTGCAGCAAGATCCATGGTTGGCCAAGTGTGGTGACAAAAGAACAAGGGGATGGGACAGCCAGGAGGGCATGCTGTATCTGGGACATCTCTGGGGCAGAATATCCCAAAGTAAACTGTCTAGTGGAAATATGGCCAAAGGTGAAATCAAAATGGCAAATCAATTTGAAAATCAGTTATGAATGTGTGAATGCAGCCATGTTGATCTACAGTGGGTGCTTTTTCACATTTGGTCTTACAAGATAGTTTGAAGTACAATGCCCATAAATCTCACCAGTGACCATGCTGGCTTTCATTTCTGGGAGCATTAGTTTCCCCCTCTGCAGTAAGTGCATGTCGGCAGAAATCTGAACTGCTGTGAAAGAAGTTCTTAGTTCTCTTCTGTAGTATAGTAAATTAATTCCAGGTTTTAGTCCAAATTTTAAAACATTTATCTAAGGGGCTAAATCAATGTTAGGCATAGAATCAGAACCAGGATAGAAACTTTAAGTTCAAACTGAAATTCAAAACCAGTTCACTTCCCTACTGATATGGAAGCTACCACTGGAAACCCCTGGAAGATTAAATCTTGTCCATTTCAGGTCTGTGTGGCTTCAGCACATTTTTCAAGATAAATCTTTCTCATTCTGTTTTTGCCACAAGTATGGTGTCATTAACAGCTTGTTTGGAACATGTATTTTGAGAAAAAGTGTATACATTTAGATATGCATTAATACATTTTGCTTCAAAATGTACATTTCAATGTGTATTTTGATGTGATGTATTCAAACTGTGGAGAGACTACATTCCAATATTGTTAGAAGTATTAAATCCTATAGTTTGCTATATTCTCATTCCCACATTTGTTCAAAAATGGAAGTCAGATGGCCTTTCATACTGTAGTGATAGCCCTATGGTCCCAGTTCAGCTGTCATTGTTTTCATTCTATGGAATTCTGAGCTTTGTAATTCGACTTCAGAGACAAAAGGAGCTCCCTGGCTAACCATTCAAAAGGTCTTTCTCTCCATTACAAATTCCAGGATTCCATAGAATGTTGCCATGGAAGTTACATTGAAATCATAGTACTATAACTTTATAATGTGGAAAAAGCCCCAGGTCTCTGTTTGCTGATGCCTGCTATTTTTGGACGACAGTACTCTTCAAACAAGTTCACCATTGCCCTGGCTACATAATCCACTCAATAGTTAATTATTTGATGGCAACGGTGAAGTTGTTTTTCCTCTAGTAGTTGATTTTCTTCTATTTATTGTTTTCAATAAATAGAAAACAACTGTCTTTTACTAAGTAAGCACAATGTTATAATGCCAACAGATTTTTGAAGGATGATATTTTTAAAAAACACTGTAATTTGTTTGCTACAGTACAGTTTCCGAGTGAAAATGTTCCAACCAGAAAGGCATAATTAAGAGATCTCCTGCTCTCTCATGGATTGTGGAGAAAAATGTTTTGTTCTTGTTTGGAAATGTCTCCCCATCCCAGGTTTAATATTGGATTACCTCAGACAAAGCATTCTGCAAAAGAGAGAATCTGAAATTACACTGAATTATTTAATTGTGTGGACAGCAAGTTGTTAGTATTGCTCTTTGGAGGATCACATTTCTACATTGACTTTATTGTTCTCTTGCTGGCATGAACAGAAACAATTACCAGGCTAATAAAGCAGTAGGTCAAGTTGCACGGGATTGAAATCATGATGGGGGCAATGACCTGGTTAAGCTACAAATTAACTCTCCCCCTTGGCCATCTTGTTCTGGAACAGCACAAACCTGATTCTGCCTGACATAGTAAATGAAGGTTCTTTGATTAAAAAGGCACTTCCTGTGTTTGATCTTTAGGGAATTTTTTTGAAAATAAAATCTATTGTTCTAGCTAATTCAGATATCAATAGTTTTCAAGTGTTAATTACAACAGAGACAGCCTGGATCTATATCTTGGAAACAGGATGCATTCTATGAAAATAGCCGTATCCCTCTGTGGCATAAAGAGCTTCTCATAAATTCAAAGATAGAGAGAGAATGAGATAGGTGGAGGAAGCAAGAAAGGCACAAGGAAAAACGAACATGGAATGAGTTAATGGCAAAGTGCAAGTTGTCCCATTCATATTTTTCTTTCCATAAACTGTAAAACACTAAAACTAGTTAATATGTTTAGGTTCATGATGATATAGTAGTTTCATTTTGTAGGATTTGGAAATTTATTTTTTCACAAGCAATTTGTGCATGGATGATGAAGCTCCCGTTTGTCCAAAAAAAAAAAAAAATCAAGAGCATGGCAAAAAAGCAACTTTTTACTCATTGTGCTATTTGTTACCATTTTTTGTTTCTTTGTTACTTGTGCAAAGCTAGGACTGAGACAAAAGTGAGACAAACATGAAAAAAATGATAACTCAAAATGCATTTAAAATGTCCTTTTAAAAACTTTATAAAAACAAACAGAAATAAATAGAAAATCAAGTTCATCACACACACAAATAAAGGAAGTCATCTTGCTTGTCAAACATTCTTTTACTTTTGAAAGGTAACTATGTTTCCATTACTGAAAAATTGAATTACCATATTTCATTGTGTAATTGAGCTTGCTCTCTGCGAAATTGAATCTAAGGTGGCACCAAATGTCAGCTGCACCCCATTTTGAAACTTCAGTTTTGGGGAAAAAACAATTTTCTTAGAATTGTTTTAGAATTTCCTCTGTATACACAATGCCTTGTTTTTGTTTCAACATGGATATGTTGGCCAATCTTTTCTGTGTGGTGAGGAGGACGTGTGAAGAAATCTGGAAGTCATCTTGTCTGAAAGAATCTATAGCCCTGAAGGTGAAGAGTGTGTCACCCAAGGACCAACCCGACTAAGCACAAAGAGACTCATTACAAGAAGAATAGCCACAGAGTAATGGATTTGCTATAACCACTATGTACTAGAATAGCTATAACTTGACATCTTCAAGTTATCCAAGCAAAATATAATAATTAGTGTTGTGCCCATCAAAGTTCTCCCAAGTCCTGCTTATGCATAATAGTACAAAACAGCAGTATGTTTCTGTGTTGTGATAAAAAAGTAAATAGTGTCTTCATAGCAGCTGCTCCACTAATGATGCAGGGATGATTTTATATTTTAAAGGGCAGTAATCATTATGACCAGAGAGAGAGGGGGGACAATGCAACAGTGTTTTGTTTGCTACAAAGTTTGCACTGAAGTCTCTAGCTTTGGCAGCACATTTTTGCAAATCAAAAACAGAGTTCAGTTTTCACTGGCAGGAGAGTACAAAGAGAATCCACATCCTCATTAGAAAAAAATACCATCATATGAAACCAGAGTTTCTTAACAAGCTGATAATGAACACATTTTGTTCAAGAAGATGTTTAAAACTTTTATGATGTGGTGTTTTGATTTACAGTGGCAGCACTGGCAAAGATCGTCAATCTTTTTTGTATAGGCTTAATAACAGTAGCGGCAGCAACAGCAACTGTTTAATTTAGTGAATGTGCATGACTTTCTGCAATCATTCTGTAAAGCTCTTTTGCTAATAAAACCTTCTTTCCTGTATTCAGTCTAAGAAGGAAAATTAAATACTTATTTGAAGAAAGCTGACAATGAAATGGCCTCCTTCAATGTGAATGAGGACAAATGTAGGTGACTATTTGTTACCTGGAGATAAGAGGCAATAAAAAAGACCAGAGGTTCTTGCTTTGGCATTATCCACATTTGCTAGGCTGCATTTTGATCTTGACATTTGAATTGCCTCGTATTGTTCAAAAACCTCCAAGATGAAAACCAATAACAAAGACTACAAAAAGCACAAATATAAATACCATCCAAGTTACAACAACAAACATCCAAGCAAAAAAAGTTACAAGCTGACAGGAAAACCAAAGAATGCTGTCAACACAGATAAATAGATGTCTGAGTATTTATGTACAGCCCTGGCATTTGAGTCCAGCATATGAGTCAACATATCCCTGAAACCACAGGTATTCTGAGAGTGCTAGGGAAAAGCAAGACATGATCATTCAAAGCTAAGTTTGGGTCTCCTTGCCAATGTTCAGTATTTGTAAATGCTTTTAATTTCAAAGAATCAGCGCACTATCTGCTGGCATGATCATTATACTCTTCTGAACTGAAAAGACAGTAAGTTATAGTCTAATATTTCATTGGTTCCACCAGAGTGTGGTTTCTTTAATGTGTAATTTTGTATTTTAGTGTGTGAAACTGAACATGTACGGCAGTATTTTAAATTGAACTGGGACAGAAAGTTTTTAATCCAACTCCTCCAAATGACTTTGGGATACATGACAGCAATTCAATACGACCAAACAGGTAGAACATATGGCGAGTTGCAATGGAAGAGACAAAAGCTGGATCTTTTGTCTCAGCACCACCTGATACCATATATTTGAAAAGAATAAAGAATCCATCAAATAACTGTGCAATATTATCCATGGCAGAGTAGATATTCTTTGTTGAAAGAGAACTTATGTTATGCATATGGCTATGGTGTTTGCTTGCAGGTCTCTTGAGTTTTCAGACAAACTAGTATATTCCAAACATCCATGAAAGAAAAAATAACACACACACATATACAACATTCTTATTAAAGGTACATAATTACTCTATTTACTGGAGTGTGCTTGCATGCTCATGCATGTGCTTGAGTGCTAATAAAGTTGCAAAGTTGCAAACTGTGATGATATATTATCATCCATTATATCCACGGTACAGTTAATGTCTTGAAATATAGGAGCACCACAGAAGGAGAATAATGAATGGTGTTCACCAAGAGCAAACCCGGGGCCGTAATTCACTAAGGGATTCTGCTGATGTGATGAAGTGGGTGTCAATTTGACCCATTTATGAATCGCAGCCAAATTTGAAGTGAATTATACCCACACTTTTAAAATGGACAGCACTTTAGTGGTTGATATCTCTGATGTACAAAATACTTATAGCGTATTCTGAATATTTGCTGGAGATAAAAGTCTTATCTTTGCCAAATCTTTCCCAACTAAGTATAAATGCCTGCAAAACTGGGCACTTCTATGTCACCTTCTTCATCAACCAGTTATCCAGGAATATAATGAGCAAAACAAGAGAGAACTATCTTGCCAAACATCCAAGTCTGCCTTCTTCCAAGACCTATAATGAAGAAAAATTGTATAATGTGGTTTCTTAATGACTATGAGGCCTTCCTCTTCAAGGAGAATGTTAGGGCATATTTCTGCCTACTATGTTGATCTTCTATTTTATGAAGAATTTAAAAAGAATTGTAGGGATTCGTTCAAAACACTTTGTTGCCTTTAGCAGAATATGAAGGTTCTTCTCATTAGTAAGCCAAATTTTTATCAGGAGACAACTGGTTCCATTACCATAGTGCTTGCTTTTCTACAGTCACTGATCAAAATAGGTGTCTATCCTGTACTCATTTCAACACAGAGCCGGTCCAACAATGAGGCAAATTAAGCGGTCGCTTGAGGCGCAAAACATACGGGGGGGGGGGCAGTTGAGACTGCTTTTTCTGTTGATTTGTTGTAAAACATGATGTTTTGGTGCTTAATTTGTAAATTCTTAATGTAATTTGATGTTTAATAGGCTTTTCCTTAATCCCTCCTTATTATCCAACATTTTCACTTATCCAACGCTTTTATTTTTCAGTGATTGGTTTGGGGGGGGGCACCAAAATTCTGTTCGCCTACACTTGAAAAATACCTAGGGCTGGCTCTGTTTCAACATTAAAACTTTTAGATGCAGAACATGCATTGTTCCACTGAAGTATAACCTTTCCACAGACCTGTGGTTATTTCTTCTCATGGTATCACCTGAAACAGATCTTCTGACCCTGCTGCAAGTGTTGGATTAAGAGCCTACTAGTCCAAATCTGCTTTGGCAGATGGAATGGAGGAGTATCTTCTTGTCCTTTTACTTACACAGCAAAACGTATTTACCTGGCTGGACCAGCTCTCTGCGGGGAGTTTTAAAATGTGATCCTCTTCCAACAGCCAGAAGTAGTTCATCTTTTCTTCTGAGATAGCATTCTGTCATCTAATGTCATTATATATGAACATCATCCCTGAAACATAACAGTTTATCAAAGATTCACACACCATTCTCCCCAAATGCTAATGCCACCAGTGGGGGACCTCCTCTGGATGTTTCTAACCATCTGAGATGAGGTAATGTGTCTGAGGAAGGGTCTTTTCACTAGTGAAACACTATGCCCAAAACACCTGTCCTAAGTAAGATTGCCTGTTATGTTAGCTTCAGTACTGGCCAAACATAGTTTCCTCTACAGCTATTCATATCCTATGCCTTGACTGTTTTGAACCACTACTTTAATTGCTGTGTTTATTGTTGTTGTTGTTATTTCCTTTTGTGTATTGATTTTAATGGACTAGTTTGAAATACCCCACAAGGCATTTGGCTGAAAGAAATACACAAATGCTCTAAATAAATACACAGAACTCATTACAGGTAAACTGTGAGAGATTAAGGAAATCACTGTCTGGTTTGCGTCTGAGATACAGATTTGACAAACCTTCCCAGACCTAATCCACTTGTATTTTAAGTACTCAGATGTTACAAAAACACACATACTTAACATGGTTTTCTTTATTTTAAGTATGTAAGGAAGAAACTCTTTACCAAAATCACCTGGAATTTTCAAAGTGGAAAACAAATTCATTTTTAAGATACACAAAACACTTCTTTGTGTATCTTAAAATTGAATTTGGTTTGCACTCTGAAAATTCCATGTGAGTGTCAAAATTATTGGGAAAATCCTGCACAAATCCAAAAAAAATGCCATCTCTTATAAAACTATGATGAACTGCAGGATATCAAAATTAGACTATCACTTCTAATGCTACATACACATATACAATGAATAAGTGTTCACATCTATGATATTATTTTGAAAAGAATATGTTCAGATCATCAGACTCAGAAGAAAAATTATGGACAAATAATTGTAATTTCTTCTTTTCCTGTGTTAAAATTAAATTGAATAATAAACAAATTGCAAGAGTTTTGACCTCAAAATCATACACAGGGGCAATATGGTTTGCTCTGTTGATGAGAGAGTGTTTACTAATCCCACATAGTTAAATTTAGCAACACTGGAGTTTTAAGAGCTTTAAAAATAATGATCATAAAATAGTTAGAAAGATTATGCTTGGTTGCATTAAAGAAATCTACTTACCTAAAGTACCATAAGCTTGTAACAGACTCTGGCTGTCTGCCACCATGACCTAATAAGTTCACTTTGTCCTCAAAATGCTAGGCTAATTCCCTCCTCTTCCTTCTCTTCTTCTCCCTCCTCCCCCTTCTGGTGCATCCCTTTACCTAAGCATACTAATAACCACCAGCCACAATATTTATCTCTGTACTATGATGTTATCTTTGAGATGAGATAGAAAACATGCTTGATAGCACTCAAATTCTCTGAAGGTTAGTGAATTGTTCAGACACAAATAGATAAACTTATTATTTGGCTATTAAGGGAACACTATGGATGTGCTGAATATTGCTATGTATAAGCCTAGCCCAAAAAGTAAACTTTTCAACTGGCCAATTTAAGTACCATAGTTTAATTCTGATCAAGAAAAGGAACCATTGCCTAATCTCACTAGGGTGGCAAAAAGAAGAGCTCAGGCCATCTAGGAATAACGTAAAAGAAACACTAAGCTTCTTTACTCTTTCCACCACAGGACTGCTTCTGATTTTCTTGAATGCCTAGGTGGGAAAATGGCAATGGCAGTAGCTGGGGAGGCTGGACCCTTATGAGGTATTGGTACTTTCTTATCAACATGGAATGACCCTAAGCTTATCCACATGACATATCATAACCCATTATTTTGGCCCTATACTTGAGGTTGACTTATACATAAGTATATATGAGGGGTGTGCACCATATCAGCTTGGCATTTTGGATTGATCAGATTCAGCTAAAATCAGCAATAATGGCACACATGGTGGCTGATCTTCAGCCAATCTTCAGCTGCCGTGAGAGAAGAGCAATCATTCATGGGTTTTTCCTCCCCCATCCTTTAGCCTTGCCAAAGCCAAACATAAAAAGAAAGTGGATCACTGATGTTTGAGAGGGAGAGATGTACTAGCTCAGTGCCACTGTTTGGTGCTTAGGGAATGGAACACTTTTTGAGAATTCCTTTTTTCTTCTGCATTAAGTTTTCTTAGCTAAATATCTTTCGGTCCTTTTTTTAAAATTTTACTAGTAATTTTGCTACGGAGGAGTGAGTGGGTCACTCCTCCCTAGTGAAATTACTAGTAAAATGAATGGACTGAAATATATTTAACTAAGAAAAAGAAGTTCCTCCTAAACTAAGTTCCTCCCCGCTTTTCACCTCTTTGACACTCAGCCCTACCTTCTGGCTTGTGTTTGCCTGCACCAGTCCAGCAGCCCCCCCTCCCCCAGCCCTTCTTGTTAGTTCACCTCTTTCAATCTCTCTTTCCTTAAAAAAAATCCTAAAAATCAGTGGATAACCCAAACATTCTGAAACTTAGGGGCTTGCAGTGGTAAATGTGCCCTCCAAGTGTGGCTATTTTCATCCTGATAGCCATAAATGGAGGAAAGAGAAGACTCGCCATTTCCCCATTTGAAACCAATGGCTGGATCTTCCGAAAGCGAAAATGAAGTTTCTTGCTGTGGGTCCAAGAAATGGCATTTCCCTTCCTGAAAAACAGAATGCGAGCCCAGCCAAAAATAGGACAGGTGTTTCCTGAACTGCACACCCCTAATATATATCTATCTCAGTATTTCTTGATGGCAAAGAGGGTTTCTTACAAATTGACTCCTGAACTACTTGTCAGCTGAATATGTAGCTGGTTGAAACACTACACCTATCAGAGCATGTTCAATCTGCTGAAAAGTGACAAGTGGGGCACAATGGTGTTCTGTCCTTGACATAGGAGTTCTTAACAAGTGGAGTAGTTACTATCTTACAAATAAGAATTAGGTTTTAAGATGATCAAAAGCTAGAAAATTAAAACTGAAACATAATAAACTGAATGTAATGGTAGAAAAATGAATGTCCATTAGTTCTGTAAAGACTCATAGGGAACTAAAAGCAACCTAGCAATGTCTGTCAGTCCTGCTCACCTTTAGTTATGTATAATAATAATAATTATTATTATTTATACCCCGTCACCATCTCCCAGAGGGACTCAGGGTGGCTTACAAAGCACTCAAAGGTGCAAACACGCAAAATACAAAAATTTCAGAAACAATAACATAAAACAATAGTAGCCAACATAAATATCTCACTTCACAAAACCCCCTGGTTCAAATCAGTAAAATACAGCAATAGCTGCAGGTATAAATCAACAATAATCAATCTCAGTCATGTAAAGTGCTTAGTGAATCCATGAGTACTTACGTATATTCATTAAAGGAATCTAAATATGGTCGAAGGCTTGTAAAAAAAGCATGTCTTAAATTGTGTATGGAAGGCTTGAAGAGTGGGGGCTAGACTGATCTCCCCTGGGAAGGCATTCCAAAGATGTAAAAAGAGAAGAATTCAGAGTGATGTTATGCCAGCATTTTTTTTTGGCACCAAATAAGTACAAGAAAGGGGAGTAGGAAAATCAGGACTCCTTCAACTATCCTTCAGCACATAACATTCTTTGGTGTATCTTTCCCCAGTCATTACTGTTCGCAATAGAGAAGCCCATTCCTCATTCCATCCTCTTTCCTTAGCTGCGTCTTGACAAGTGGTGCAGGAGGCCCTGAGATTGGCCTAGCTCCACCCTAGCTATGACTATAATAGCTTCTTTGCATTCAGACCTCAGCCAAAATGAGATGCGTTGGTTACACATATCCCCTTGTTTTAGTCTCTTATGCTTGAGAGATCCTTCATAAAACCCAGATGGTTTTTAAAATTTTCCTTAGGCTTTGGTTGCTAATTGCAAGATGCTACTGAGCTAAACTTCCTTCTTATATGCATTGATGACACTCTTCCTCGCCAGATGTAGCTCTGTTGTAAGAGCACATATGAATGACAAGAAGAAGTAACATCTTTCAAAGGCTGGGGGGCAGCACAGGGAGGGGGGCAGCTGTCTACAATCCACTGCAGGCAACATCAAGCTCCTTGGTGCAATACTTTGACTTTGGTGTAAGACAGCTTCCCAATTTCTCACATATTTGGGCAGGTTGCATAAGGATAACTGATCAACTTAAAATTAACACATGGTGGGCTAACCGAGCTATGATCTGATGAACAGCTATGTAATACATTCTGACACATCTTGTTGCAAGACTGACAGACAGATCAAACATCCATTTACTATTCAGCGCTACACCAGAAATTTAAACACATCTTAACACTATACACCAAATCCCTATGTAGCTTTCTCTCAAAGATGTATCTTCAAAGAAAAACACAGCTTGGAGATTTATTCTTAAAATATAGTCACCTTCAAAGTAATTAGTAAAAATAATTACAATTAAAAAAAAACAAGTACAATCATCCCTCCATATTTGCTGGCATTAATGGCACAGGATCCCTATGAAAAAAATTAAAAACCAAATTAAAATACTATTTTTTAAACTAAGAGATCATTTTTTCTAAGAATGTCAATATCTTTCACCATTACTTTATGGTTGCTTTACACTAAAAACTGACCACAGCAGGACCTAGAGCATATGTGTCAAGCTCATAACCTGCCAAATCCAGCCCAATTCATGTCATTGTATATGTCCCATGAGATACAGATACACAATTACAAATGGCCAGAGGCGTCCATAGGTATTTTGCATTAGGAAAAATGAATTCCCCCCCCCCGCACCACGGGAGGTGTGGCCATGTGACACGGGAGGCATGGCCATGCGACGCAAGAGGCCATGCCTCCTGGTGGGGCCAGGTCGCATGAGCCGCAGCAGGAAGGGCCAGCCAGCCTGGCTGGGCCTTCCCGCCACGGCCTGGATGGACCCTCCCCAGTCCACGGCAGGAAGGCCTATCCTGGGTGGCTGGGCCAGGCCACACAGCACTGGAGGCGGGGCCAAATATGGCCCCGCCTCCCACGCCACGTGTCCTGGCCCCACCTCCCGTGCTGCGTGGGAGGCAGGGCCAGGGCGCGTGGGCCAGGGCGGGAAGGCCCAGCAAGCCTGGATGGGCCTTCTCCTTCAGGTCTGGATGGGCCTTCCCGCCATGGGAGAAAGGCCCAGGCCCGAAGGAGAAGGAGGCGGGGGGTGGCGCCATCCTCCCGGGGGCTCGACTGTGCCCCTGGGATGATGGCGCCACACGAAAATGCTTCCCTCACTCGGCAGTTGGACCGCCTCTGCAAATGGCCCTTTGAAGGCAACCATAAGGCTGAAGTGGCCCTTTTGGAAGTGAGTTTGACACCCCTGACCTAGAGATTCTTAGAGTAATGTTCTTTCTATCTAGTCTCTATCCTGCCTGGAAGAAGTTAGCCCCATAGGGTCAAACTGAATGACCTAGAAATTCCTAGAGAGAACATTTTAATCAAATCCATGATTAATCAAATCTGCAAAAATCAAAAACACAGATGTGAAGGGCAACTGCATACTATTTTCATGTTTTTCAAATGTAGCCAGTTTTCTTTTAGTTCCTTTTATTAACATTTAGCAAGAGTGCAAGTCAGAGCAAAAGCCAGTCTTGAACCCAGAGATATTTCCCTCTATTACTAAAGTGCAACAAAAATGTATAGCTACTTCACAAAATGATTGAATTTATCTCTCAACTAAGCTGAGTTCTCCCTTTGCTACTAGGAAAATGATCTGTTACAAGCAAATAGTTATTCTAACTAGTTCCTTCCAATCTCTGAACAAGATACTTTTCACTCATCCCTTTCTGCAAAATATTACACTGATGCTGGCACAAGTAGCTGTGCTAATGACATAATGAAATGCTTATCCAATGCCAACACTGTATGTTTAAACACACTGAAAATACCATATAAATCAGAGAAAAATATTGTTCAAGTGGAAGAGTTTTGTTCCATGTAAAGCTCTGCATAACTGGAAGCACAATGGAGCTCATTGAAAGGAAAGCCATATGGATGGCAAATTCTGTGGTGCTCCATAGAAATGTTCACATTGCTCAATTGTATTTCATAGCAACAAAGATTAATTAAAGCCTAATCACAAAAGATGGCCTTAAGGGAGAGACTAATTGTTTCCTCTGCCAGTGGCCTGACACTGAACCAGGCATAATCAATTAGCAGATGGCCTAATTTATATGTCTGACTGATGGTACAAATTGAAAGCCTGCTGAACCAGGAAATAAGCAAGGCGGGACTTGGGTATGTTGGCTGTAAGTACTGTATTGTGATCAAACTGCCCCAGGGCCACTTCCTATAGATACATTGTGATGTACAAAACATATCTCCATAAACAGAAGTGGTAGTAGAAAAAGTAGAAGCCAACCCATCATAACCATGGGACAATAGGCATGCAGTTTTAGCCATCCGCAAGCAACTGAAATAAATGATTAGAGCATGACAGAAGCCAGATTAAAAACAGATCATTTGTTTTGGACACCCCACAGGAATTGGTCACACATTTTCAAGAAACATTTGAAGTCATGAAATCAGAAAGCTGTCTATTAGAAAGTTGTACATGAAAATTCTGATTATCAGGAAGCAGGCATGGGCCTATTACAGTGGTTCTCAACCCGGGGTACCCAGATGTTTTTGGCCTTCAATTACCAGAAATCCTGACAGCTGGTAAACTGGCTGGAATTTCTAGGAGTTGTAGGCCAAAAACATCTGGGGACCACAGGTTGAGAACCACTGGTCTACTTCCACATGCTTTACTTATTTTATTTTATTTTACCTATGCAGACGTTGTGAAATGTTGCAATATACCTGGTAAGTATTTTACCAAAGTCATACATTCCGGTATTGCTTTACTATATAACCCAGACCTTGTAAAGTTTTGTTTAAAAGGTGACTGGCATTCATTATTGGAGCTTAAATACTCTAAAGACACCAGCTCCTTTCTGACTCTAGAAGCTGAACACAGCACTGGATGAGACCATCAAGAAATATTGAGTAATGTAGCCTATATTTCAAAGGAAGGAACTGGCACAACAATCTCAGATTATTCCTTACTTAAGAAACACAAATGGTCCAAAAGTAGTTAGCTGCTATATAGCTACAAGTGTTAAAAGTAATACTTGGTTTCTCATTCCTCAAAAGTAATTGTAAAACGTTCTTAAAAAATAAATCTGGATGCTACAAGTCTTTGGTTTATGATAGAAAATATAGTCTCTTTCCTTCCAACTTATCATCACTTCAATATGCACAACAGAACACTAGACAAAAACAGCACCAAACAGTAGTCCAACAATACAATATTCTTCCTAATTTCTATATAATGTATAGTAAAAAGGTAAAGGTTTCCTCTGACATTAAGTCCAGTCGCGTCTGACTCTGGGGGTTGGTGCTCATCTCCATTTCTAAGCCGAAGAGCCGGCATTGTCTGTAGACACCTCCAAGGTCATACGGCTGGCATGACTGCATGGAGCGCCATTACCTTCCCACCGGAGTGGTTTTCGAACTGCTAGGTTGGCAGAAGCTGGGGCTAACAGCGGGTGCTCACTCCGCTCCCTGGAGTCAAACCTGCGACCTTTCGGTCTGCAAGTCAGCAGCTCAGCGCTTTAATACACTGCACCATATATAGTTAACCACAAAAAGAAGTACATATAATTTCATTATATCTAGATAAAATTGATTAATTAGAAGAAACTAGGTAATTGGAATTAGTTTCACACAAAATTAGTGCCCAAAAAATCTGTCATCAATTTTAAATCAGATTTTGGCAAAAGGTATTTTGTGTCTCTTGAGGAGGAAGAGAAAGTAAAGCAATAGGAGCAGCAGCACTTGGAGTTATTCCAGAATGACAAGCAACTTTAATTTCAAACACTCATTAAATACATATTGATTTAAGATGACTTGTTGCATCTCATACAGGCAAACATATAAAATATGTCTGATGTGCCTACAGAGCCCAAACCATTTTTAAAAATGCAGCTAGCTGCTCTGGGAAAAAAAGATTATGTAAGAAATAGCATCTTAGAGGAGTGTACAAAGTGATGAACATCTTTATGGATAATTACTTTCTGAAACAAAGAGGATGGATTTTGGAGCCATCCACCACTAGAAAATTATTTGATTACAGCATGGTAATCAATAAGAATACAAGCCCTTCAACATTGTTCAAAATTCAGTTCTATCTACTAGCTGATAAATGCCCTCTTTGCCACAAAGCTCAATATTTTATCTCTAGCGAAATGGGTTCTGGAGAATATTCACTTTCTGTGCAACCTCTGAATTATAGGCACATTTGAGAGAGCCCATGCCAAATATTTTCTGCCAATAATAGAGAGATATTAACAATAGTTTATACAAGTGAGGACAAATCCAAGGTGGTAGATAAGGGGCAGAGACAAGAAGTATTTTCCCCACCCACAATGGATCTGGACCTGAACACAAGAAAAAGAAATTCTTGAGATGCTAGTGAGAGTGCACATGGCTCTATTGACACAAAGTTGCAAATTTCTTAAGAGAAATACTGGACATCTTTGATTAAATAGCATGATACATATCACAATATTCTAAAGATGTTTTCTTACTCTCTATATTGAGATCTAATAGTAATACTTCTTGGAGCAGCTAAACAAAAAAAATGGAAAGAACCAACAGGCTTAAGTATGACAACCACATGTGAGACCTTGGATTGTCAAAGAAACTGACTTACAAACTGAAAAAAAAATGCAAGGGCACATAAAAACAGACAAATTTACAAAAGCCTAATTTATTTTCTTTGCTTGTATGAGATTTTATTTACTCATCACCTACTGAACTCACAGATTAGTTTTTGGAGATACAGTATTGATTCTGAGTCTTAGCTTGGAAAGGCAGCAGTTATGTTCATGAGTGCTAAACAATTTCTGATTTCAAGGGCTCTGTTCCATCTGGTTTGTCTTTTTTCTTATATGTAACAGGGTCTTATATATTGACATTGTTTCATTAAAAAAAATAAAGATTAAAAAAAACCCCGAACATCGTGAACTTTTCCCACAGGTCATGAGTTAGGGAGTAATTCTCCCCTGGGAATCTCACAGGTTGCCACCTGCTGAACATATCCAGAGAGAACCCATCAAGACAGCCCCACTGTTTGTTCCATGCCCCACTCAAGACTCTCACAGGACTTTCTTTCAATGTAAATGTGCTCCTGAGTGTTCACTTTTTACATCTAAGCAAAGTTCCTCCCATCCATATTGTTAACCTGCCAGTGTGAAACAGGGCTGCTATCACTCTAACGTTTGTGTTGAAGAAATAATTTTAGCAAGTATTTCATAACAAACACTGCTTGCTAAATATCCTGTTCTTTGGAACTATTAACAATATGGTTTTTTTTGGAAGCAACAGAGCTCCAGCTTAGCTCCAGCTACAGATGCATGTTATAATGGAAAGAAATACGAGATGCAAGAATCGACTTGCTCAAGATACTTAAACTATCTTTTATCTGTTTAATCTGTGATGTTTTTATCCTAACATAAATTACTTTGGCCCCATCAACATTGACAATTTAATGCGGTTCACAGCTAGCTTCAAACTGTGGTGGCCAGATAACAAACACTGACAAAAGTGTCTGAAAGAAAGCCCTTACTAGGAGTGAGCAATTTGGCACAAAACCATGCCATTTTCAGTCCCATTTTTTTTGCTAATCCCTCATTCTGTCTACCAGGAAATTACTGAAATTGGGGCCGGGGGGTGCCATTTTCATTCAGGAATGATTCAATCCATTGGCTACAAGGGGAAAATTTAGAGGCTTGTTTCTCAGTCATTTTCAGGCATATCTGCATGAAACCTACCTCAGTTGTAGATCCCATTTATGACTACAGGACTGCCAAGTTTCAGAAAAATTCACCAATTTCTTTATTTTTGGAATTATTTTAAGTTTTTACCATAACATTTTAAGAATAAGACAAACCACAAGAGAGGGTTCTGGGCATTGTAGTTGCCAGTTGTGTCCATTCTTAGCCAATCAGAGCATGGACACAACCTGGTCTTTTATTGGCTGAGAAACAGAGAGAGAGAGAGAACCTTCAACTCCCATCATGCTCCGAGAAATGCTCAGAGGCTTTCCAATGCCCGCAAGTTCCCAGCAGGGCCCTCTCTGGAGGAGGGGTTTACGCTGCTGCCAGGAGGAAGAAAGAAGAGATGCTGCCTCAGGTACAATCCAGTTAGCCCTATCATCATAAGGAACCCCCGCAGCAGGCCTCTATCTCAGGTACAATGCAGTTAACCCCATCATAATCAGGAGTTGAAAAATCTAGCTCTCTTGATTTGTTTTGGCTGGCTTTCTCTCTCTCTCTCTCTCTCCTCCCCCCCCCCCCCGATCCTGTTTTTGGGGATCTAGCAAATGAATCCTCAAATTTCCCTAAGCAGTTTCAGCCCAAAGAAATATGTTCACACCTCTAGCCCTTACTATGCATCAATGCTTTGTGGTTTGTTTAATCACTATGCGGACCTCAACATGTAATGATCTGCACAGCGAAACCACTTTCTTCAAACATGGCTTGAGGCTTAAATGCTCAGTGTAGATGTGCTAATATCCCTTTTCCTATTTCTCAAACTTCACTCAGTATGCTGAGGATGAGCCAACAGGCTGAATTTGAAAAAAAATAGAAGGTAGACACAGCTCCCTTCTGCCTACTCGATTTCTCTTGAATTTTTATAATAAACATTATCTTTCATAGTTTAATATAGTTCATTGTTATGACCATGCCAAGCAGAATGTCTTTAACTAATCTGATATTTTAAAGTGATTTGAAACACAATACACAGGTGCTAACCAGATTTGCTAACACATTTCAAGAGCACTACACTGGCCAATTGTCCCAATTGCCCATAAGGCCATGCAAGTTGGGTAAACCACAACCACATCTGGATCAGGATGTGAACTTAAAAGATCCAGTTGCTTTCACAGTTCACATTTCCTAAACCACAAACCAGCTGAAATTTGTGATGGTGGCCACAAAGATCTCCTGAATGTAGATCAACCCAATCCAAGGATTTTTTTTCCTTATCTCCTGGTGACAAACTGCTTCTCCGAACTTGACTGCAGCAAGGCACAACTCAAGACAACAATTGAGCATTCCCGTGGGAATGCAGCAGTTTCCTTTCTGGAGAGAGGTGTTTCTTTGCTTTCATGCTGAGCTGTGTATCTGGTTTTTCTCTATAACTGCTT
The DNA here is from genome assembly GCF_035594765.1 of Anolis carolinensis. NCBI lineage: Eukaryota > Metazoa > Chordata > Lepidosauria > Squamata > Anolidae > Anolis > Anolis carolinensis. The sequence goes on from NC_085843.1 coordinate 149,314,562, forward strand.
CAGCATTAGCCCTGTCTACATAAGCAATCTGCATGTGTCTTTCCATTGACAGATCTGCAGTGTTTATATTCATATCAGCTTCAGCAGATTTCATCATTTCATGTTGGTGATCACTTGTGGGGGGGGGGGATTTTCTTTAGCCAGCTTCAAGCCAGATTTCAGTGTTTGTGTTGAAGGGCCCATAGTTTCAAATAGCCTGCGGCTGACTACTAGAATGGGATGGTGAGATGAGCAGAAAATTGAAGAGGCAGGCTCTGAGAATAGGACTAGCTTATTTACCAGCTTCATTATAATATTACATCCCAGTTTTGTGATATTTGTGCCCTATTCTGAGAGAATTTACAAAGCAGAAATTTACTCTGAACCTGACTAGGCAGCAATGAAAGACACAGAGCTGAATGGTCACATCACTTTCTCCAACCTCTGAGCATTCTTTGTTCCTAATAACTTGGGTCTTTCTCCACATTTCCTACTTTTAAACTGAATATATATACACTGCAAATTATAAGGCTGCTATGCATACAGTAAAACTTCCCATCTATTTCTCCTCTATTATATTTCTGCTGTAGTCACCACCTCAGTTTTCTCTTAGGGTAACTTTCAATTTAATCTGTGAAATTTAATATAAGTTGCTGGGATGTAGAAGGAAATGGAGGAGAAACAATTCAATACTATGCATGTGAATTCAGAATTTAAATCCTACTGTGTTCAGTGGGAATTTCTCCCTAGTTAAAAATGTCCAGATTAGCAGCCAAAAGGTCCAGAATAATATTTCAGAGGAAAAGCTCACTTTAAAGTAAGAATTAACAGTTAACTCTCCAAAGTTTTCCAAAGAGCTCCTAGATCTCCTGTGAAGAGGAAAAGAAAGTAGAAACATAACACATCCAGAAGTGTTGCTTCCCTCTCAGACTTTTAACAAGCAACATAGACAGCTGGACCATCACTCTTCTTCTATGAAGAGTAGTTTTGGACATTTGACAGAGTAGAAATTGAGCGCACAAGCAACTTCTAACTTTCTGTTTCTATGGAAATGCCCTGAGGGGTGACTTGTACACTTTCCTAGAGGATATCAGTTTAATACTTGAAAGTTATATGAACACACTTCTTTGATGATGACACAGAAGCATCAAGACAATAACAACAAACTATTTCACACTTGTTTACTGAATTCTGACAGAGCCTGGAAATTTTCCTTTTGAAAAGCATTAATTTTAAATATGAATCCAAGCTTTTTTATTTACAATTCAAGGAGTTATAAGAGTAACTAAGAACCACTAGTTATTGTTATAGCTAGTTAGCCACTGTTAGCTACTTTGAATTACAGTTATAATTAACTCCTTATTTAACAATAATTAGACTTATTAAATTAATCATTTTTGGTGAAAGATTCAGGAATGACTCAAGCAGCTGACCTATACTGAAAATACATTGCACCAGTAGAGCATAGAAAGTTGCTACTTTGAAGTAATTGTTACAGTTGTAATTTCAAGCCCATAACAGTTGTGGTTGACTACAATTTTAACAGTAATGTCTTACTTTCTCACTTATCAAAAGTTAATAGTTACATTTGTTTTGCCCTTCAGGAAAAAGAAAGAACCTAAAGGAACAGTATGGGAAGGCATTCGAACCATATGATTTTTCCTATACAAAATTTAGTAACACATTCTTGTACGTATAACAAGAATGTACCTCAGGGGGTGAATGAATACTGTATTTTAGAGGAAGGAACTGTCAAAGTCACCTCTGACTTTTCCTTGCCTAAGAAAACCCTATGAAATTCAACTGGCAATTTGAAGGTACATACATACATGTAATTCTTAACTATGGACCTCATCACATGGATGAGGTGCAGCGCTCTGATTTGCCAGCCTCCATGGCGAATCATGGCAGCGGAGCAATCCAGCTGACGCTTCCTCATCTCACGTGGTGAAGCATTGCTACTCTGCCAAAGCCCCGTTCCTTATGGAACATGGGATGGCTTCCATGTTGGCAGGGGCAGCATCCCACCATGCTGCTGCCCCAGTTCACTCACAGAGTCCCACCAGATGTCACCCTACATTGTTTGATGGGCAGCATGGGGTTCCATGGGAAAACAGGGACAGTAGCGTCCTAGGATGTTCCAATTGCCCCGTGTGATAAGGCTAAAAGTTTCTTTTCAAATCAATAAAGTAATGCAGCTTTCTTCCAGCTGCAGAAAGTCTTTGAAAACCATTTTCAATAGCTATTCACAGTTTCAGATTTGTGTTGTTGGAGGCTTTCATGGCCGGACTCTGCATGATATTTGTACATGATAACTGTGCGCAAGATTGTCTGCACAATAAACTGTATTTTGTGCACAGAATATTTCTTTAAAAAATTGAAGAAAATGCTGCTTTCCATAATGAAAATCCAGTTTTCTGTGCTAAAGAATCAGAAACTAATTTGGTCTTGAGCTCTAAAGGTTTTTATCAGTCCAAGATACAAAAATGCCCTTAGTATGGTTTCTCAACACTACAAAAATGTCATTGTCCATTTCTTTCAATGTTCTTTCTATTTCTAAGTTCTAATTAATGATTAAAAAGTTTGATAAATTGCAAAACTAGTGAAATAATTTATTAAACAATAATTCTAATGTATTTATTTATTTATTTACAGCATTTATATTCCGCCCTTCTCACCCCGAAGGGGACTCAGGGTGGATCACATTACACATACAGGCAAACATTCAATGCCTTTTTACATAGAACAAAGACAAGACAAACATGGCTCTGAGCGGGCCTTGAACTCATGACCTCCTGGTCAGAGTGGTTCATTGCAGTGATTCATTGCAGCTGCTCTCCAGCCTGCGCCACAGCCCGAGCCAATGTAGCTTAGTTATACCTATAAAGCCCTACACGGTTCAGGTCTAACCTATCTTCGTGAACACATCTCCCCCTATTAACTGGTGCGGGCTCTAAGATCTGCCAGGGAGGCCCTCCTCTCAGTCCTGCCTCCATTTTTAGTGTGGTTGGTGGGGATGAGGGAGAGGGCTTTCTCGGTGGTGGCACCCCATCTCTGGAATGCTTCCCCCAGGGAACATAGACAAACCCCTACACTACAACACTTTAGAAATGAGTTAAAAATTGTTTTTTTCCAGCAGACATTTGATAACGTTTAGATCAGTGGTTCTCAACCTGTGGGTCCCCAGATGTTTTGGCCTACAACTCCCAGAAATCCCAGCCAGTTTACCAGCTGTTAGGATTTTTAGGAGTTGAAAGTCAAAACATCTGGGGACCCATAGATTGAGAACCACTGATTTAGGCAGTAACCAGAACTGATTGCCAATCACTTAGCAATTTATATCTTCATTCTGTGCATTCAGGTGGGCTGCTATATTGTTTCCATGGATCTTTTTGTTGGAAAAATGTCATCCTGCACTGCTTAAGTCTCTATGGTTAGATAGGAAGCCTAGAAAAGACTTAGGGACACCTTCCCCAGTTCTATGCATGCTCTGATTAGGCTTTACTATTGTTTCCTCCTTCCTGTCCTATTTAGGTCAACCCACCCTTTTGATGCTTTAGAAATGTGATCCCTCCTAAGGTTGATGTAACTTCCCCAATTTGGCTTTTGGAATGTTTATGGCCCTAGAGAAGAAGCGACCCATGAGGTTTGGTCACCATTCCATCTTCCTGCTTTGTTCCAGAGAGAGGACACACTCTGTCCGCTCCTATTTTTCAGGATGTAGCCATCTACATCTTTGTTATTTTAATCCATCTATGTGTATTAGATCAGATTAGATAAATTAGTTAGCTCCAAACCTTTTCTATCCATCAATGGATTTCTTTTTACCTCAATAAATGCTTTTAAACTTTAAAGCTAACTTTGCGTTCCTTTGCCTTCCTAAAGACACAGAGGCCTTACAAAACTCACACCGTATAAGTCTCACTGCTGCATTTTACTCTGCTATTTTAATGGGAATTTACCTCATAAAGGGGGTGATTAGAGCTTAATGGCTCATCAATTCCCAACACTTTTAACTGATTCTATTTTAATAGAGGATGTTTTATCCAATTTATATACCTGGTTTATGTAATGTATTATTGTTTTCATGTTGATGTATTTTATTTTATGTATTATGTATGTTGTGTATGGCATCTTTGTGTGCTATTTTGTAAGCCGCCCCGAGTCCTTATGGGACATGGTGATGGGGTATAAATAAAGTATTATTATTATTATTATTATTATTATTATTATTATTATTATTATTATCAAAAAACTTGAAGAAAACTCATCCTCTCTGATAAAAATGAGATAATATATATCTATGTAAATGCAAACATAACCAAAACAGTTACAGTCCCATTACAAAAGGAATGTGGATATGCCTTATTACATCAAAATGTAATTTATTTAATGCAAAAATGAATTAATTCGAAATGACTTGGCTGTATGTAAAATGTGTCTTAGGCTTAGTTGTGATTCAGTGTCCCTTCTCTATCAACTTGATATAGTGGATAATATTTGCATGATTTGCATAAAATATTTGTGCTTGTGGAAAACTAAAGAGTATGACAAGGGGAAAGCTTAAAACAATACACCTTCTTATGACATTTAGTTTTCTTTCTCCCCTTCTTTTTTATTGTATATAGGAAGAGCAAAAAAGTGGTACAGAAAGTGGTATAGAAAAGCCAAAGTTGAGAACGATCTTATTTGATACCAAAAAAAGAACGATTCAAAAGATTTATATAATTTGCTTCCCAAGCCCCACACAGCTGGGTCAGAGAAGCCTTTTGCCACCCTATTTGAAGGGATGCCAGCCATGTTGGTAAATAGTTCAGTCGGAACTATTTTCAGAGGCAAGGCTGCCTTAGGAAGCAGCTCACCCCACCCAGCTCAGTTCAAGCTTTTCACTCGCTCGCTCATTAGCCCATTAGCAGTAAAATACATTGGTTGCCCACTGGGATGGGTAGGAATTCCTGCTCCCACCCCATGCTCTAGGGTTTTTTCCCTACCCTATACCATTTATGAGGGCAAATTGGGAGTTGGGGGACCTTAATTAGGTCATCCCATTGAAAGCAGAGGTTTAGATTTAGTGTACACCTAAGGCAGACCTTTGTGATGTAGGCCATGAATGGAAACCCTCACCTGTGTTTACACAAGCGGGATGAGAGCGAACAGAAATGGCCTTTAAATGGGGAGAGTTTTGGCTCTGTAAAATCCTTTGGACTTGAGGAAGAATTCTTTGTACGTTTTCGAAAGGGTTCGCTCTGGAAATGTTAAAGTTTACTATATCCAGGGATCCAGGTGTTTCGCCCAACTTAGCTGAGGAGGGCCATGGAGGCCCACTACCTCGGCTTAAATTCACACCAGGTTCATGCCCCCTTTAGTTACATGTTGCAAAGCACATAAAGTTACTTCAGGTAATGTTTAAATAAAAGTTGCTCATATTTCAATCCACACTGTTGTGTGTTCTCTTATTTCAGTGATGGGATGGCAATTACTTCAGTGGTTGCTTTTTGCACAACCAAAGGGGAGAAACCTCAAAGGAACCTTGTCATGCGGGCATTTGAAAAGTTGTAGTCAACTAAAAGCGTCTTCAACACAAATGCATAATTATTTATTTTTCAGATCAAGCTTTGAGAACACCAGAATCTGACTTCAAAAGAAAAACTAGTTGCAGAGTTCACAGGAAAGCAGACATTGGAAGAGAAAAAAGTGGTCATTATCCCTCTGGGAAAAAAATTCACATATAAAAATTGCACAAGTCTTTCCATTAGGATTACATTTTCTATGAGATTTTTTAATATCTGCTTTTTTCACATATTTCCTCCTTTGTGCTTGCATTACTGAACAGTCAGTGTTCATTTTCAAACTTTGGTTGTTTCTAGGGATTTTCCCCCTTTTCCTAGAAATAATTAAAACCACGAATATTTTCAGAACTGCTAGGAGATCCTTTTAGCCATGAATAATTGCCCTCAATTTTAAGACCTTCAAATCTGTGAAGAAAGGTATCATTAGCTTAGAACTGTTTGTTTAGTATTTCATTAGTATTCTGCCAAAATGCCCATTTTGAGATTAGGCCTACCGTGATAATAAACATGGCACATAATTATACATGATATATATTCTCAAACCAAACAAAGACATATAAAATAGGTAAGATGATTTATCTCCAGCTATCTTGTTCTCATATCAAGAAGAAAAAGGAGCAAAAACTGAATGATAAAATGGAAGAAAGATGAAAGGCCACAACAAAAAGTACCTTAAATTCAAAAGTATTCTTTGTTTTTCAGATCAGGCTTTGGAAAAAATGTGACTTTTCCTGTACAAGCCTGCTCAGGCATAGAGATCTTTCAGACTAACCACTTTCTCAGGTACATTTGTTGGAGACATTAGATAGGATCTTTTCAGCATATATAACTCCATAGCCAGGAAAGCTAGAAATGTATCTTCCTCACTATTTTTCCATTGGCAGGCAAATTCTTTTTTATTCTGACTAGCTTTTAGTCCTGAAGGCTTTGAGAGGATGCAGTATTGTTCTTTCAAAGGATATATTTTAATTATTTTTAAACATCATTGACAGCTTACCATTTATATAAGTGAACTGCAATTATAGGTTGAGACATATTTGGGAGCTAAAATTAAGGATTTTGATATGACCCGTGGCTAAGTTGAGGGTCATTCCACATAGAGGGGGAAGCACCAGTACCACTTAACCACTGCCATTTTCCTGCCCAATCATTCAAAAAGACCAGGTTTGGCGGGCCAATATTCTGACTAAAATTGCTAGACTTATACATAAAATTATAATTCAGTGTGTGATGAGGTTTTGGGTATGTTTTGAACTATATTGTAATAACTTTAATTTGCTAACTGTCCTAGTCTTGGGGAAAAGTTGGGGTAGTCATTGCTGTCACCAAATGAAGGTCAAAATATGAATTCTAAACACATGAATTCTAAAAGAAAGCTGGGAGGTTCTGCTTCCTGGTTGATACAAAGGCAAGCTTTCTTCCAGAATAAATTTTTAAAAGTTTAGAATGCCCATTTCAAAGATGCATGCAAGGAAGTCCTTGCTGCTTCTAAAAGAGACATTTTAATTCCAATAATTTTTTATTTAATAATTTTTTAAGAATTATTTTTTTCCTCATTTAAAAGTTTGTAATATGGATTATAATCTGATTTTATACGTAATGGTTTTGTGTAGTAATTTTCTATATTCCCTTGAGAAAGATAATAAAATCTTGAGCACTATGTGTCTAGAGTTTGAATCCCAATTCAGCCATGCAAATCCACTGGTGGATGTTTGGAAACCACACTCTCAATCTCATGGGAAGAGAGGGGAAAATCACCATTTTTACAAATTTTCTAAGAAAATCCTGTGATAAGTTTGTCTTAAGATCACTACAAACTGGAACTGATTTGGTGCATAACAATACCATATTACTTTGGGAAGGAATGTGACCTGAAAGGAGGGCAATAGATAAAGGTAAAAGTTTCCCCTGACGTTAAATCCAGTCATGTCTGACTCTGGGGGTTGGTGCTCATATCCATTTCTAAGCCAAAGAGCCGACGTTGTCCGTAGACACTTCCAAGGTCACGTGTCCGGCATGACTGCATGGAGTGCCGTTACCTTCCCGCCGGAGTGGTACCTATTGATCTACTCACATTGGCATGTTTTCGAACTGCTAGGTTGGCAAAAGCTGAAGCTAACAGCGGGCGCTCACTCGGCTCCTGGGATTTGAACCTGGGACCTTTCGGTCTGCAAGTTCAGCAACTCAGTGCTTTAACACACTTCGCCACCAGGGCCCCTACCATGGGAAGGAATGTGACCTGAAAGGAGGGCAATACTGTACATATTTTACTAAAAGAAATGAACAACTTACACATTGCTAGTTTTAAAAATAAAAGCACAGTTCCTGGGTGTTATGTCCTGACAGCTTGGTGGCAGAAAGGTTATATGCAAGATTAAGATTGAAGTCCTTTCCTCATTAAAATGCTCTACAGAAATTATTTGAGCCACCCCCCAAAACCCACTCACCTCTGCCCAAGCCATATACCAACATGTAGCTAATGGCTTTCAAAGTAATACTAAATGGAAAGCTGTATTATTTGGGGGCATAGATTTTAAAGATATTTAATTCTCTTTTCAAATGAGTGATCAGAACAAATGCCATTCATAAAATTGCAGCAACCGAGTTAGAAAATTCACCAATTTGTCTCACTCACTTGCATATGAACAGACTGCTTGCAGCTCATCTCCCAGATTACACAAAGAAGATGGAATTATAGCTGAATTACTGACATAGTTAATGGTCTTGGATTTTCTGCTTCATAAGTATTGCTTTTACTGCTTTTATATTTAGTGACAAATAAAATACCTAGCCATTTGACCATGCAGTTTAACAAGCGAAATAGCTGAAAGGACTGTCAACACTGGATAAAGCTGCTGAAGTAGGCATGTACATGTTTCTCGCCATAAAAACTAGAGTGTTCTAATATGATAGAATTCATCCCCTTCATCTTTGTCAGTCATATTTTATGACTGGTTTCTTTGCCATTTCTGCAAAGTTGGAACATGAAAAGACTCAAAGAAGGGAGAAGATCACAAATCTCAGTGGGAAGTCTCCAAAATGTACATTAAACAAAATGTATATTAACTATAGGCTGGAACCCAGTAGACAAAGTGCTCTATGTGTGCATGTGTATGCATTGCTGCTAGTCAAGTCCATACACTCTTGGATGAAACTGTGTTTTCTAAGATCCTTTTCAGCCTATTGATGGCACTAAGGACTATACTGCACTAGTCCTAAAAGCATGTTATGGCAATGCAAATCTGTCCTTATAGCAAGCTGAAGCACATCAGGATTGCTGCTCTTCACATCACACAATCTTGATGAAAGTGCTTTCAAAAAGCTGATTGTACTTTCAGCTTAGCACACCACCATGACCTAAAATAATTCCAAACCATGTATTGCCCTTAGCTGTCCATGCCTCTTTGAAAACAAAAACTGAAAGAATTGTTCAACTCCATGATTTGAGTCATTACTGTGAGGATTCATCATTTCATTATTTTGTGTTTGAGCAAGTAACATTACCTCCACATTTTCCCACTAAATAAACACTGCCCCTCCAAACAAATGTATATATTAAAATTGCTTTTTTCAATTCCCAGCCTTTTCTTATCTGTTCTAGCAACAGGTGTATGAGTACCAAACCTTGTTTTGGGGCTTGCACAAGCTGACACCTTTGCAAAACAAAAATCAGAAATCTTGCAAAAAGTTAGGAAATGCTTAGATAACAAGATAAATACATATAAGTTCCAGGAATCACCTGCAAAACTATGCAACTACTTGAAATTATTTTTTAAAGGAGCAGGGCGAAAGGGGGAAGCTATGTCTATTCAGTCAAAAGTCTGCTCCAGATGCTCGTTGGAAATGGAATGAAGAGATTGGGAAAAAGAAGTGAAGTGGATGAAAATGAAGCACACAATACACCCACAACAATGTGTAGACTACCAAACTCACTCCAGCAATGCTTTTAACTTATTGCACACTTCAACAGTATAAGATAGTGTTTTCTCCAGACTAAAACAGAAGTCTCCCATGTACAAAAATGACAGCCTGACAATCTCTTCCAAACTGTATTGAAATGAGTAAGAGACAGCATTGTGTGATTTGGACTGTTTCCATTCTTTTTAGGGAACTGCTAACACATGCCTCAATGCGCAAGTGATGACGTCCAAAAATTGCTTTGACAGTCCTGTATTGAGAAGGAACTGATTCTGTTGACTATCTCTTATCTCTCAGTGGCTCTAGTGGTTTTAAGCACAACCATGATATCCTTTAGGAGAGTCCAAAAAATGTGTGGGTTAATGCCCTCTGCTGGTTTTGCTCACAATGGGATCTTCCCAGATTAAGATTGCAATATATGGAGGATTTCATGCAAGGTGTACCCAAGTTCTGACCTAATTAATAGAGATCCATCTTTATGTTCCTCTTCAAGTAAACACACAAAAGAAAGGGCCTTCTCATCACTAACCCCTGAGTTATGGAATCTCCCCCACAGAGAGGTTCTGTAGGCACCACTTAATGACTCTTTGGCGCCTTTTAAAATTCTCAAATATATCTTATATGCAATGTTTTTGCTTTTTATGTTTGCTTGTTTTTCTGTGCAGTCTTAACACTTTCCTACTTGGCAGTAAGTCCCTCTGTCTTCAATGAATTTATTCCAAATTTAGTGTCCAACTTAGCACTTTTCTGCTCCTGTTTTTCAAAGCATATTTTATTAACAGCACCTGATTATTTTAATTTTTTCATCGCTTTTTGAACATTGCCCAAAATGTATTATGACATAAAAATAACAGAAGAAAGGAGGCAGGAATAACATCACCATATTAGAGGGAACCAAGTCCCCATCTACAAATGCTGTAAAATATAGTATTATGTTGATTATAAGGGGGTGGCATAAAAACACCCCCCCCCCTCCCCAATGCACAATGCAAAACATATATACATGGAAAACATGCATTAAAAAATCAGGAGAAAGTCAGAAATTCACAAAAAAATGTCCTGCATGTGATCTTCTGAGCAGAAATTCAGGAGGAACATGATTACCATACTGTGTAACACAGCACCATCTCTTCAACATTCAGATAAGGGAACCAGATATGACACTCTCAGGAAGATAAACACATTTCCTCAACCTCCCCAAGAAGAAATTGCTTTCCCCTTTTTGTTTTTGAATTGAGCTCCATTGCTGATCTTCATGTGATGGGCTGCTGCAGTTCAGTGCATCCCTCCAAACATCTTTGCTACCACTCCAGCAAAGTGACAAAAATTCCAGTTGGTCAATGTCCATTTCAAATTGTACTTAAAATGGAATATGAGGCCTGACCAAAGCAGAACACAGTGATATTATTACTTCTCTTGAACTCTGATCCTATGACTTCATCAGATGCACCTAAGTCAGCATCCTACAATCCTTCCACCCTGTCTTTGGGATGGAGCCCCGTGCCAGCCATCGGTCGCACTTCAGGATAGCTTCACCTTGCTAAAGACACCAGGCTGCACACAAAACGTAGTCTTTTATAGTTTATTAGGAAATAAGTAGAAAAATAGTTCATAAAAGGTAAAAGTTCAGTTCCAAAATATAGTTACAAAACAAGGCTGTAATCATCAAATCCATAGAAGCATAGGCATGAAACAAGATCCTTTCAAAGGAAGCCAAAGTCCCAGAAACTAGAATACATCCAGGCTACAAGGTAATACAGGAAAGCAGACTTGGTTCTTGACTCAAGCTAAGAAGTTGCTTTTGACAAAGATCTCTCTTCCAGCAGACTGTTTTAATAGCATAACATGAAATCATTCATTTGCCCTTTGACCTCTCTCTTATTTGCTATTCGGAGGCTTCTACGCAACCCCCGAAATTCCAGCCGACTAGCGTGATCAAGCTCAGCAGCCTCATTGTCAAGGCCATCAAGGCCACTGAGCTCGTTAGTGTTATCAGAGCTACTCTCCCCTGGCACCTGAAAACTATCATCAGAAACAACATCATTTCTTCCCATGGGAAAAACTCCCTGCTCTTCATCTCCCACAGCAGGAACACTCTGCACCTGAATCCCATAATTCCCATCAGAGTCATCTTGAAACTCATCCTGAATCTGAATCCCATCATTATGCACTTGCATCCCAGAATCCTCATTAGAATCACACAAAGGCAAAGGCTGAGTCACAACACCATCACACAATGTTGTGTGATTTCCAGCAGAAGCCCCGCCCCTAACTGGGGGTGTAAGCGTTATTGGATGTTTCCCCCACAACACAATGGAGCCAGCATGGATCCTCTACAAAATAGTGATGCTTCCCACATGTGATGGGGAAAGTGTTCACAAGAGGGAGCTGCACATGGGGCAGTGTATTCACCCCACTGCCCCTGTTTTTTCACCGGGAAGCCAGTGAAAAGATGTAGCCCAGAATTGCATTGTTATATAATTAGGGGGTGGGGACTGTGACCTCACTTTGTTAATTCATGTTTAGCCTATGATCCATTAAATTCTTTTAATGACTACTGTTATCAAAATAGTTGTCAACCACTCTATATTTGTACATTTACTTTTTCTGCAAGCATCCCATGTACTACTACTGGTTATCTCCCACCCAGAGTTGCTAATGCTTTTTTGTTCCAGAAACAAAGAAAGCTGAAAGAGAGGAGAATCATAGACATGGGAGAAAATGAGCAAATAGCTGCTTTTTCCCATCTTTTGTATTATTTCCATTATTTTTCCTTATAGTGAAAAAGGTTGCAATTTTATATCTACCTACAACTGCCCTCCACAAGCTAGTGGAACTTCTTTTGAAACAGACATGTATAGGAGAACATCATAATTGTCCCTGTGCCTCATGTCTTATGGGAAATCAATTGCTAATGCAGAGCACTCACATGGCTTAGCTGATCTTACCTCATTGTGATGTCTCATGGGCCATGTAGTCCCGTTCCTAGTATTATTGTGGCAGACAAAGAGGAAAACTTGGGTTTCCCACCGATTCAGCCTGAATCGGAGCCGCTGCACCTGCAAGATGTTTGCCCTCAAGAAGTCAGCCAAACAAGCCTTGGGCAGAATTCTCCCCCGTACTCTCGTAGGGATAATATTAATCGAGATAGAGGCGCTAGGGAGGCGAATCGCCGAAGCGCCAGGATCGCTGCCAGACAATTAGCTGATTAAGCCTGCTTCCCTTGGGAAATCTTAAGGAGTCATGCATCTGGACACAGTTTGGGTTTCACTTCTTGTTCCCCAGGGAAAGTGTTCCTTGGCGGGAAAACAAGATCCTATATAGCTGTTTTACGCAAGGAGATCCTTGCGGAGTCAATTCGTCATCTTGTGGAGTGAGATCGTGTGTGGACTATGTTACTCCAGTTCCTTGTTTCAGGACCAAGTTCCAAGCCTTGTTTCACGGACCTTGTTCTAGTATCAAGCCTTCCTTGTTTCCACGGACCTGGCCACGGACCTTGTTCTTGCTTCTTGCTTCTTGTAGCCACGTATCAAGTCTTGTTTGCCAAGAATCCAGTTTGTTTCCAGCCTTGTTTTCAAGCTCCATTGGACTAAAGGACCTTGTCATTTCCCCACACTTTGCTTGGCAAAGTGTGTGTTTCGGTTATTGGATTATAACTTTGGACTCTAATATCTCATATTGGACATTGTTTTTCTGGACTATATTTGATCTTTCCTGAAAGGTCTACTTCTGAACTATATTCTTCACTTGTTTTTATTGACTTTATATATTCCTTTAATAAAGATATTAGATAGATTCTGGTCTCTGCGCATGGTTATTAGTGCTCTGCAGCCTGGGTCCTGACACTCATACACATCTATTTCAGAAAAGGCATGTGTTTATTTCAGAGGCGTAGGAGTTTTTTGTGCAGTAATTTTATCAGTTCAGTTTCAGAAGTCATTTGTCTGAAATTGCCCCCAGTGAAAAATTCCAAAGTTACCACATCAGAGAAAACTTGGAAGATATTTCTCCAATGTTGTACATTTCAATGTCTCAATTGAATGTCTTCAGACATCAGCAAAAGTATTTCCCAAGCATGGATGAACATTAATTCAGCTGACCTAAGATTCAACCATCCTAAAAGAGAATCAGATAGAGGGAGAGGTCTAATTTAATACAATTTTGTCCAATTTAGCTGTACTGGGAAGCACTTCAGAAAACGGTGTGTACAGATTTATTTTATTTTCTTACAGTCTTGGTTTATAAGAAAACTTACTGTGGCTGGTATAGGGATTTTTTTAAAAAAAATTGCTTGAGTCTGTTGCTATAAACAAGTATTACATTCCCAGAGGTGGAAGGCATGAATTTCTAAATAGAAATCCTTCTAGTAAAATTTCCACAAAGATATATTATAATCCAGGAAAATTATACAGATAATCCCATTACTTATAACAACTTGCTTTCAAACTTTGTCACATGTTACATCCTCATTTTTTCATTTTAAATTTATATTTCAACTGCCAAGAACTAGTTGCTAAGCTGAAGAACGTTGGATATAATGTGAACAGTGAAACATCTTGAAAATGCATGAATGTGAGTTGCACATATCTCTTCTTAAAAAAGACTGTATGCCCTGCATTAAGCTAAAAGCCAGAAGAGTGGGTCAAAAAGAAATAAGAAGACTAATATCATCCCCAGAAGCCAGTTCAGAGAGCTTCCATCTTATTGTTCAAGATGATAGAATATGCATCAGAGAATGATAGTACCTCGCTCTCTCCTGCCATGGAGTAGCTCATTTACTGGATTCATATGTCAGGACTCCAGCTGCAATATTTGGAGATCAGCTCAAGATTATGTATTGAATAACAAAGGCAATTCAAAGAGCAAAATTTATTAAATTATTTGTGTTTCATTTTTAGTTGGTTTGTCTCTTTTACATTCACACACAATAAACCCATCTACATTAATATTTCTGTTTCGATTTTGTAAGTATCACACAACGTGTATGCAATAGTTCTCTGGAGCATCAATCAGAAGAGAACATCAATAACGTTGCTCAAAGTTTGTCAATTATACTGCGAAACTGACAGGATGAACACAACAAAGCAAACACCATGTGTTTTTAGCTGCTGCTGCCATCCCAAGTTTTATAGATCAAAACAAGTTTCCTCCCAAAATTGACTTCCAGGTTTAAAATATATTACATTTTCAGTTCACACTTTGGTCAGTTTTTTCTAGATCAAAACACATGCAGGACATGTGTATAATAGAGAGAGGTGGGGTTTTAATCAGAAATACTGCAAAATACTATACATCTGTTTTGACAACCCTTTCTGTTTTGACAATCACAAATAAGCCTTATGTTGGGGTGTATGTATATGTATATATATATATATATATATATATATATATATATGCTCTTAAGAAACTAATTACAGTTGGAGTACCAAGTTAGAGGGTGACATTCATCTGAAAAACACTCCATATCTTTTGCCTGACCAATTTGACACTTGCAACAGTCCGAAATACATACAACACTTGCAATTTGTTTATGCCTTCATGTTGCCTGTTGCCTGAACTTCATAGAGTTTGTGTAAGAATATTCAAGGTGTTAGCCAGTTGATTAGAGGTAAATGAGAGGTAAATACATGTTTTCCTGGGAGTAAATCCTACTAAACTCTAGGATTTACTTCCAAGCAGAATTAGAATTGTTTGCTAGTGCCTCACAATGGCTAGAAATTATCTTCAGCATGAGAAGACATGAAATTAGGATAGTTAGGATCTGTTCCAGAATGGGTTTGGACACAGACTTTCACAAAGGATTCTGGGGAAATGGTGTGTCAAGTGACTGGATTCTGCAACAGCTAAATCAGTTGCTCTTTTGGGCAATTTGTTACACAGCCAGCACTATCTTCTGTAGAAATATAGTGCTTCTGTTTATTCATGCTGTGATTTTTAAATTCAGAAATAAAAACCAAATGAAACACAAATGAAACTCAACAAGGCCAACAGTTAAATTTTTTGACAGCCACTATCATAAAATCGCCTGCTGCCATCCACCAAATTCAAAGACACAATTGAAAGCACAATGCTATAGTCTGCTTCTGGGCACCACAGTGAGTGCCACACCAATGTCACAGTTTCTAGTTCCTGAACATCAAATATGCTTTTAGGAAAAGTGAGGAAAGTGGTGATGATCTAAATTGTTATTGAGGATTGATGAGCAATAACCTTGGCATTCTCCTTACTGCAGGAGTTCCAGATTCAGAACTGGTGATCTGCATTCAAGTATCCATCTGCTGACAGAAAAAAAACTGATTGCCCAGCTCAGTTCCAAACTGTGAAGCTCTGGGGAGTTCATCCATTTTAATTTTCAAATGGTTTATGGTAACTGAGGCTAAGGCTACCTTGAAATCTTTGTGAGATGACAGGATAAAAATAGCTTCAATAAATAAGTTCAAAAGCAAGTATTTCTATATAGATGCAGCTGCTATATAGCAATAGTTCAACCCACCAACACCACCTCCATCCCATATTTACAATGATGTAGATGTAGATGTATATTATGTTCTGACAAGTGCAAGCTAACCTTTCTGATTATTTTTTTCTAAGCAGAATGTTAGGCAGATCTGTTGAGAGACCTTGCATTGTCCGCATTAACCACAACTTAAACTGCCTACAGCTCTGGATTTCAGAAAAAAATATTAATGGAGCTCAGATTGACCTTCTCACTATTTTGTCTGCTTTCCTGTTTCATTTCACTGGGGAACTCCTGAAACTCTTCCAAGAAGTTCCAGGGCTTTCAAGGACACCATCAGAAAAATCCAGTCCTCTCTCTCTCTCCCCCCCCCCCCCAAATCCTACTACAATAGTAATACCGCTATGGGGAGGATTGCCAACAGCCATAGTGAAGATCAGTTAGTTGTCCTTTTAGGATGTCATTTACAAAGTGTTTGAAAAGAACCTTTAAAATTTTGCATACTAAAAACCTCCAGTGCCTTTTGGGGTTACACTGAGTTTTGTGATGTTTTATTAGGCCATAGAAGAAGACCTTGGAGTCAAAAAAAAAACATAGTTATTGAGACTTTTAGCTTTCCTTATTATTTGTGTAGCACATTCTCTTTATATTATGTAATTATATAAGCCTACAGTGTTCATCCTTTTAATACTTGTTTCCCCTTAAATTTGTATGTTGGTAGTCATATATTTTTAATTGGTTTGCATCAAAGACATTTAGTACCCTTTGTTCTTCTGTGTCTAGAACAAGAAATTGCGGGAAAGGTAATTTTCTGGAGCTCCTTGGACACTTGCTTCTTTCTGCAAACCCAAACAAACAGCCCTGGTACTGAGAATCACATCAATAGCATAACATTCATGGGAACTTCTACAAGATCAATGGTCATGTTGTTTATAGTAGGATGGGCTGTCATAAAAGACAGAGCCAACCCATTTTTAAACCATACAGAAAGTGTGCTGTCACGGTTATCCTTGTATCTTTACATTATCTGTATACCGGCAGTCCCAAGGTTACATGTAAGATAAGGTGGGACACAGAAATAATGGGAAAATGAAATGGGGTGGAGAGAGACAGACACACTTTGGCTCAGCACTAACATTTCATGGCAAGGAGGAAGGAGAAGAGCCTCTTCATAACTAGGAGTCATGCCTAAGTCAGATGTTCATAACTCAGGGACTGCCTGTATCTGTATAGATATATTTATAAGTAAAATTCAAAGAATATAAGAGGGAGTGAAAATCCATCAAATAATGTTCTTCAACAGGTGAGCAGCATCCAGCAGTCCTGTCATATGTTCTCTCTAAAGACATCTGGACATGTGAATTCTCATGGGCCATGTAGTCCCCTTCCTAGTACTATTGTGGCAGACGAAGAGGAAAACTTGGGTTTCCCACCGTTTCAGCCAGAATTGGAGCCCTTGCACCTGCAGGATGTTTGCCCTCCAGAAGCCAGCCAAACAAGCCTTGGGCAGAAATCTCCCCCGTTCTCTCGCCGGGATAATTATAATCGAGATAGAGGCGCTAGGGAGGCGAATCGCCGAAGCGCCAGAATCACTGCCAGACAATTAGCTGATTAAGCCTGTTTCCCTTGGGAAATCTTAAGGAGTCATGCATCTGGACACAGTATGGGTTTCACTTCTTGTTCCCCAGGGAAAGCGTTCCTTGGCGGGAAAACAAGATCCTATATAGCTGTTTGACCGCAAGGAGATCCTTGCGGAGTCAATTCGTCAGCTTCGGGAGTGAGATTGTGTGTGGACTACGCTACTCCTGATCCTTGTTTCCAGGACCTTGTTCTTGTTCCAGCCCTGCCTTGTTCCCCGGACCTCGCCACGGATTTCGCCACGTACCCTGTTCTTGTTTCTTGCTTCTTGTTGCCTCGAATCAAGCCTTGTTTGCCAAGAATCTAGTTTGCTCTCCAGCCTTGTTGTCAAGTTCTATGGACTAAAGGACCTTGTCATTTCCCCACACTTTGCAAGGCAAAGTGTGTGTTTCGGTTATTGGATTATAACTTTGGACTCTAATATCTTATATTGGACATTGATTTCCTGGACTATATTTGACCTTTCCTGAAAGGTCTACTTCTGAACTATATTCTTCACTTGTTTTTATTGACTTTATATATTCCTTTAATAAAGATATTAGATAGAATCTGGCCTCTGCGCATGGTTATTGGTGCTCTGTAGCCTGGGACCTGACAGGACAATTGTAACTGTTCACATCTGGTTTTCAGTAAGTTTTGTTTAAATTTGTCTATTACTTATATAAAAGCATACCTATGTTAACAAAATACCTGATAAACAATTCCTCATTTACCCTTTAATTGTAAATAGTTTTTTAAAGGATCAATGTTGGAAAGATGGTAAAGGGGTGTATGTGTGTGGAAAAACACATAACCTTCATGCTCAATTGCAGAAGATTACCTAAAGTAAGCATTTAAAATAAAACTTGAGTTGGGAAAAAAGGGAGTCTAGCTGATCCTTCTATGTGTATGCCTGTCTTCATCAGGCAAAGTAAATCATCCCTTAGAGAGCATTCATGTGTGGCAAAACAGAGAGAAAAGAGGACACCAGATTGGCCTGCCTTATTTTAAAACGGACATATCTATAAATTTGGCTGCCAAAAGGGAAATCATAACAGAAATGGAATCTGTTAAAAAGGAAAAATAATATCCCTGGATGCATTTTTTAAAATATTCATTCAAGTCATTTAATATATATTTTGTTTCCATACAGAAGGCTTACCTGACCTAGTTGTGTCATTTCACATGGGCATAGTCTTATGACTAGTTTACTGAAACATTTTAAACTGCTGCTCTTCTTTTTTGTGTAGTGAATTAACCTATCCCTATCTGTTCCATGTTATTTATGTTTTTCATTCCAATTTCTCTGTTTTTTTTTTAAATAATTCCCAGGAAGACAGTTCTAATTGTATATGCTGTTGGAACTGGACAATTTGGACAGAAAAACAAGAAAACTCATGACCATTCATCATTCACTTCATCCTCACAGTGATGTTGACTGGCTATATCTGCCTAGAAGATCAGGTGGCAGAGGACTCTTACAAGTAAAACCAGCAGTCAAAGAAGAAGAACATGCCCTGGCAGAATATGTAAAGCAAAGTGAAGAACCTGCTTTGATTGAAGTCAAAAATCAGAAACTCCTCAAAGCACAGCAGACAAAAAACCACTACAAGAAAAACACACTACAAACTAGAGCTGACAGATGGCACAACAAAACATTGCATGGAAAGTTCCTTGACAAAATTGAAGGAAAAGCTGATAAGGAGAAGACCTGGCTCTGGCTCACAAATGGGACACTGAAGAAGGAGACAGAAGGCCTGATCCTTGCAGCCCAGGAGAAAGCCATCAGAATAAATGCAATTAAGGCCAAGATCAAAAAATCAGCTGATGACCCAAAATGCAGACTGTGCAAGGAAACCGACGAAACCATTGATCATATCCTCAGCTGCTGTAAGAAAATCGCACAGACAGAATACAAACAGAGGCATAACTATGTGGTCCAAATGATTCATTGGAACTTATGCCTCAAGTACCACCTCCCAGCAGTAAAGAACTGGTGGGATCACAAACCTGCAAAAGTATTGGAAAATAAGCACGCAAAGATACTGTGGGACTTCCGAATCCAGACTGACAAAGTTCTGGAACAGAACACACCAGACATCACAGTTGTGGAAAAGAAAAAGGTTTGGATTATTGATGTCGCCATACCAGGTGACAGTCACATTGATGAAAAACAACAGGAAAAACTCAGCCGCTATCAGGACCTCAAGATTGAACTTCAAAGACTCTGGCAGAAACCAGTGCAGGTGGTCCCGGTGGTGATGGGCACACTGGGTGCCGTGCCAAAAGATCTCAGCCGGCATTTGGAAACAATAGACATTGACAAAATTACGATCTGCCAACTGCAAAAGGCCACCCTACTGGGATCTGCATGCATCATCCGAAAATACATCACACAGTCCTAGACACTTGGGAAGTGTTCGACTTGTGATTTTGTGATACAAAATCCAGGATATCTATCTTGTTTGCTGTGTCATACAATATAATAATAATAATAATAATAATAATAATAATAATAATAATAATGATGATGATGATGATGATGATGATGAAAAAGTAGTAGAGTATCAAGAAATGTATTCATTTAGTTTAGTTTTGATATTGCATAAATGAGTCATATCAGTTGAATAATACCAAGGTGAGATTTTCACCTGACAAATGACTGTGCTATTTGGGGGTGATGACAGATGTCACCCTGTATTTCTGGGAATATGCCATGTGAAGAATGTTGAGGAAGAACTTCCTCTGAAGTACCTGAAAAGCATTTCGTGTATATTTAATGAATTCATATCCATTGGAAGTGTCTGCCTGCATAAGTAGCAACTAAGCACATGATTAAACAACTGTAGACCAGATAAACAGAGCTGATCCACCATATGTCAGGGTTTTCTTTTTGTTTTTGTGTTCACTTAGCATGCTCTGCAAAGGAGATCTATCAGAGATTAACTCCTCAAAACCTTCAGGAAAACTGTTTATCAGATAACAGTGTCCCATTTAAGGGAGGGAAAATGCTTCTTTTTTAAAAAAAGAAATGAAACTACTTTAACCCTGTATAAACTTTGCAGAGACATGATATGACAAAATTAAACTTTACTTGGATGCTGCCGTTAATACAGATTCAATGAATGTAACTTGGCACCTGCTTTTCCGGTGTTATTGGACATGTTTTAGGTTATCCCACCTCTGAATGTGGAAAAGATTATTGGAGAAGGGAGAGCCACCACATAATTTTACTAGACATTTACTCTTCTTGATTTTTTAAAGTAGTGGGGGGGGGGGAGTAGATGAGTAGACGAGTAAATACTGAATGTTTCACATCAGCAAAATAAATATCCTGTCTCAAAGAGTATGTCAGAGAGTCCCACTCTTGAGAACCACTATGTTAGAATATTACAGGCCAGTATCCAAAATTCCTGTCATCAGCAAAATTCCAGAGTGTGTGATAGCTTCAAAATTCCAGAAATTCCTTGATGAAATTGAAATTTCAATCTGCCTTCAGGCCTGGCTATGGAACAGAGACAGGTTTGCTTGATGGATGGCCTTTACAGGGAAGTCTGTTGGTTTTGGTTCTGTTCAGGTTCTCAGTAGCTTTCAGTACCATTAAACACAGTATTCTTCTGGGTCAACTTTCTGCAACAGAACTTTGGGACACTCTTTTGGAGTCGTTCCAGTCCTTCATAGCGTGCTGAATTTGGAAGGCAGTTTTAGAAAATTCCTGTTCAGTGCCCTGGACATTAGTTTGTGGGTTGTCTCGGGGCTTATTTCTCAACCCATGCTAGGTTTTAAAATATGGAATTTTGGAGTATGATGTCTCCAATATGCTGATGATGCCAAATTCCACCGCTGCTTCCCTTTAGATACCAAGGAAGCTGGCTTTCTATTGAACTAATGTCTGTTATCAGTAATTGGATGAGGACAAACAAATTGAAACACAATCCCAGACAGGTAAGCAGTGCCCTTAATCACTTTAAAGCCAAATCAGGAAAGAAAGTTTAGCCTATCTTAAGCCTGAACACCCTTGGACAAATTGTTAACTGGCCACATGAAGCACACAACTTTGTTGTTGCAGCAGCTTCATTGGCTGCTGGTCCATTTCCAGGCACAATTCAAAGTATTGGTTATAATCTAAATGGTACTAAATGGCTTGGGTCCATGTTATCTCAATGAGAGTATCTCCACGAACAAGCCCACTGCTGTTTTGAGATTGGGGTCTTTCTCCCTCCTTTCTCCTTCCTTCCTTCCATCACAGGTACTAAAGGACAGGAATCTAAAGGGGCAGAATATTGACCTTACCAAAAGGCTCAGGTAAAAACAAACCACTGTACCTGCTCTTAACTTATCTAACCGTTAGTAACATTTGCCACACTATGATGTTACTTGGCTGCACATGTCCCACATTTCATCTATAAAATGCTAGAGGGCATGAAACTGTTACTCTAGGTGACATTTGGGGTCATTTTTCAAACACATCATTTATCGAGTCTGTATATTTTAGCACCTAGGGATTTTCAAGATTGCAAAAAAAAAAAAAAAAGGATACATGACATCTATAGGCTGCACTTTTCCCACTGATAACATGAAGAGAAAGCTAAGACAACAACAGACAACTTGGAATAAATGCAATGAGGTGTCATTTTAATTGTCATTACTTTTTCCAGTAAGTTTCTAAGCACAAATAGCTTCTATTTAAGCACTAGGATGCTGTAGGCTATTCTTTTTTCTTTTCTTTTTTTGCCTCCATCACAATTCTTCCTTCCCAAATAATGGTTATCTTGTTGAATCTATCTATAGTGTTATAGGATTTAAAAAGCTCTGACTGGATATTGTAGTATTGTTGCTGCCAAGAATTTGTATAAATATTACTCAGGTTTCAAGTTGAGCATGCATTAGAGAGCTTTCAAACACTGCATTCCTGACATGCATCTTCAACATTGACATATAATCTGTATTTTTAGTGAGTGTAATTTACAGATTAGCACCCAGTAATTGCCAGTCACTAAGTTCAAAAACATCTAACAATTTAAATGAGCTTTATAGCCCATTTTTCTCATCTCATGACTCATTTTGAGTCTTTCTATCCCTCTATTTAAGTAACATATCTTAGTGGTGCTGGGCACCTATTTATAATCAAGCTTACAATATTTTTAATGAAAATATTAGTTTTGAATTCAATATTAGCCCTAATTTGAACATTAGATTGCACAAGAATATTGGAACAATATCTGAAATGAGAGATCTTAGTTTTAGTTCTTTATGCCCTTGGGATCTGCATTCTACAGATCCATCTAAAATTTTGAAATCAGAAAAAAGAACTTACATAGGTCTTCCTCAACCTGTGCTATCCACATCTCATTCCTATTTTTAATTGCCTTTTTCTGTGGAGGATCTTACACATGCCTTCCTCAACCTTTGCTGCACACATTTAGTAAATCGGGCACCATCTTCCTGCTTTTAAGTTCCTGCTTCCTGCTTTTCTATTTAAGGGATCCATCTTTTTCCCCAGGTTCCCAAGGCTATCCATAGTGCCAACATAAGACTAATATGACTACTGTTTAGACCCCCACCTCCACTAGAGATGATTCTAGACATCAATGGACAAGCCTCATTTTTCACAAGATTTCACCCAGCTGCCACACATGGAACAGCCAGCAGGGGTAATCCCAGTTAATCCCTTGCCATTTTAATGCCCGAGATTTTTTTTTCTTCCCACTTTCCCCTTTCA
This sequence comes from Anolis carolinensis, assembly GCF_035594765.1. Classification (NCBI taxonomy): domain Eukaryota; kingdom Metazoa; phylum Chordata; class Lepidosauria; order Squamata; family Anolidae; genus Anolis; species Anolis carolinensis. The sequence continues at coordinate 149,337,825 of NC_085843.1, forward strand.
TCCTTGTTTGTCTTAATTACTGCAAATTGAGTTGTGAATGTAAAAGTAATTTCCCCCTATTTGACTCAGGAGCAGTGAAAGGTTCTTTACCACTGATGCACCCTAATACATCTCTAATACACTAATCATGGATACACCAGAAAAATACCTCAATACACCCAATACAACATTAATACACCTCTAATATGCCCCTATGCTACTAATACAACCCTAATACACCTTTAATACACCTCTAATATGCCACTCGGTGGTGTAGTGGATTAATGCCTCTTGACTTGAAGTTTGGGTTGCTGACCTGAAGGCTGCCAGGTTTAAATCCCACCTGGCGAGAGCCCGAATGAGCTCCCTCTATCAGCTCCAGCTCCAAGCGGGGACATGAGAGAAGCCTCCCACAAGGATGGTAAAAAACATCAAAACATCAGGGCGTCCCCTGGACAACGTCCTTGCAGATGGCCAATTCTCTCACTCCAGAAGCGACTCAAGTTGCTCCTGACACGGGGGAAAAAAGGCCACTAATACATCTCTAATAGAGTCCTAATACAGTTATAATACACCTCTGATACACTAATCACTAATACACCAATAGTTCAACCTAATACACCACCAATACACCTCTAACACACGAATGCACTTGTTATGCATAATGAATAATTATTATGCTTATCTTTACAAAATCCCTAACCAGGGCATTGCCAGGTACCTAATGTAGCTCTTTATCAAACTTAGATAAATTAAACATGTATTGCAGTCTTTTTTTTTTTTACTTTTACAGGAAATGAAGCACTTAACTGCCACTTCGGCTTCGATAAGAGAGAGTTTGTAATTTATTGCAATAGTTGTAGGAGAATGAACCACTTACACTAATTCATGACCACCATTACTTTTGCTGCTAAATATTGTCAAAAGTTGGACATGGGGGTCAAACTTAGCACTGAGCTGTAATGAAGGAGTTGTTTTCTGAAATCTTTTTGTCCTCAAAGAATGTATCCTTCCTTTTGGGGGGGGGGGGGGTATTTCTTAATATGCATAAGCTTCTAATTAAATTGAATTAAGGAAAAAGAATACGTTTCAAAGAAAAATTATATTCTCTCACTTAAAATATTTTTGTGACTTACAAACTGGGGCAGAAAATAGATACTAGATATGAAAAAAAATAATCAAAATAATTCTTTCCCTCCACACCCTCCCAATTTTCTGGAAGATGGGAGGCCCAGTCTATGAGAACAATACAACAGCAAAATAATTACATGACTTTTCTCCTGTTCAATCCCTTCAAAGTGTTGTGGAGATAGTATTTTATGGAGAAAGATTCGTGTTTTTTTAATTTTTCAAAAAAGCAAGAGATTTTGTACTGGTTCTTACACAGAAAACACTGCTTCTTGTGCACAAATCCCATTTTCTGAACAGAAACCAGATTTTGAACACAAAGACCCCCCCCCCCCCATTTTTCTGCATAACAATTCTTCCCACAACATTTTGGCAAGTTTGGGAAGATTATTCAAAAATATTCAGATAATGTTTTTTTTTTAATGTTTATGACTGTTGAGAAACCCTGATTAGAAAATGTGTATGAGAATCATCATATTACAGAACAAAATTTGGCACAAAATTTAGACATGGTTATTTCAGCAAAGAATAGCATTTTCTGTGCAGAAATTAACATTTCTGCATTGAAATGTTATTTCCACACAGAAAATACTGTTCTTACTGCAGAGAATGCACAAAACGGTCATGTGAATTCTGCACAAAATAACCCTGGAATTGTGAATATTGAGTGATTTTTGAAAACATTAGCAGGAAGGAAACTGCTGAACTTATTCCTTGATATCTTTGAGGGGGAAATTAGAACATGGGGATATTTGTATTCTCTTGGACCAGGGAGAAAACTACTATAATGTATCCTACTTCCATACTAGAATGAAATAGTTGAGGATTACATCCTTAGTAAATATATTCAAGGTTGCATTGACAGGTGAGCAGTGCTTTCATTTACCCCCCAACTATCTGGACATATAGAACTAAAAATATACATAGCCTCGAAAAACTTTTTACCACGATGTCCAAAGATTCTGTGAATTGTGGGAGAATCTGAAAGTTGAAAAAGATCCTGGAAGAAGAATTCTGGCTGTTCATTAATCAACTCTAATTGGCTGCAACTCTAGCCACTCTAAGGAAGAGTTTGTTGTCCTTGGTACCATCTAACCACTTCATGGACTGGTGAAATATGGAGAAAATTAATCCAGATGTTTGATTGTGGATTTTTACGTAAGCTAAATAGTACAGGTGGGCCTTGTGATGTAATCAAAACTTGAATTATAACTCCTGAAGTTTTCTTGAATTCTTTTATGTTCTTAGACAGAAAGCAATTGGTGTAGAAACTGTAATCACTCTCTGCACCAATTACATATAAGGGGACTTCATACTTCACTAGACATGCCCTTGGGCTGCATGATTTAGTGTCATCATCCGGTTGTTGTTGTTGTTGTTATTGTTGTTGTTGTTGTTGTGTGCTTTTAACTTTTTTCTGGCTTGTGGCAACCCTATCATTGGGGTTTCTTGGAAAAATCTGCCTTCTTCAGAGTCTGAAAGAGTACGACTAGCCCAAGGTGAACTGGTGGGTTTCCATGGTTCAGCCGAGATTCAAACTCCACAGCTGTAGACAGTGCTCAAATCACTATACCATCCTGGTTGTCCTATGCAGTTGGAATTAAATCATGGAGACTTTTCTTTTCTTTTTCCAAAATTAAATGTTTGCTAAATTAGTAATAAGTCAGAAAAGTGATTGTGTTTGTGAAAAGACCTGGAAAAGGGTATGTGGGAATATGGGAAGCAAACTCTAGCACCATTCAGAATGGCAGTCTTTACATTGAAAATTAAACTTTTTTGAAAATTCAATACATTATTTTAAAAAATTCCCATACTCAAGCAATGATATATTTTTTTCTCATCAATAGGTGAAGACATCCATGCACTTCAAAGCTGTATATATTTTATACTAAGAAGACAGCCCCTGCAGTGATTAGGCAATGGAATTCTTAAACTTCCAGAGAACTACATATCCCAATATTCTCTGCATAGGTAGAGAATAGTTTATCCTAAGGTAAAGGTTTTCCCCTGACATTAAGTCTAGTCGTGTCTGACTCTGGAGGTTGGTGTTCATCTCCATTTCTTAGCCGAAGAGCCGGAGTTGTCCGTAGACACCTCCAAGGTCATGTAGCCGGCATGACTGCATGGAGTGCTGTTACCTTTCCACCAAAGCGGTACCAATTGATCTACTCACATTTGCATGTTTTTAAACTGCTAGATTAGCAGAAGCTGGGGCTAATAGCAGGAGCTCACCCCACTCCCCGGATTTGAACCAGCGACTTTCGGTCAGCAAGTCCAGCAGCTCAGCGGTTTAACCTGCTGTGCCACTGGGGGCTCCATTCTCTCATAGAAGAAAAAAAATCAAGTCAACTAGAAGTACAGTGGAAATATACCCTAATTCTATGAATAAACAAGTTCCTACATCTTGGACTATGGAGAACCATAACAGTGTGCTGACAAATGACCAGTATTTCACCAATAACTATCTAACTTCTCACATGAGAAGTTAGCACGGTTCTTAGTCTTCACAACATTAAAAATATTGTACATTTCTAAAGGGCAAATTACATGTTAGTATAGCATGTATTAGACAGCAATGTTTTTTCTCAAAAGCATGTGTATAGATTCAGTTTTGACTTTGTTATGTGTGGAGGCATAAGAATTTTTCCATTGCTGTAAAATGAATATTTAGGAAATAACAAAGGCATCAACAAAGACAATTGTAAAGAAACCACAACTCAACCCTGCCAATCTATCTTTCACAGTGCATTCCTCCCTTCCCTGCATTGTGTGGGGGTGCATAAGGCAGTAAATATGAATGGTGGTAGGCATTTGTGTAAATTTACCCAGATGTAATTTAAAAAAAAAATCTTTGATGAACTCTTATCAATAAAAGCAGAGAGAAATAATCTCCTAATGTGCAAAGCATGAAGATACTTAACATGAAACAGATGAGGAAGAGGGATTTCAGAAGTTATTTTTGCCTCAAGCCTCTCATCTGGGAGGGGAAATACACAGAGTTTGAGCACACCATGGATTTATTTATAACCTAATCTAAATCACAAAAAACTCATCTCTCTTCATAAACCACCCTAAAATATACTACTGCAGAAAAGAGTAGCTTTGACTAAACATATTTTTCTGTCCAAAATCTAACACCATTTGGTTTTATTTTGCCTGCCTTTTTTGAGAGGCTAAACATATTAATTACGACAGAAAATGGTTTACGCTTTTGCATACAGAATGTTTGTGGGGATTTTTTTTTAATCCATCATAAAGTTGCTTAAAATGAGAACAATTATTTTCAACAGAAGCGAGAAATACAAAAACCCTCTTCAGGAAAAGAGCACTGAAAATGTGTCTAAGAAAAGGGGAACAGGAAGAACAAATTGAAGTTTATGTGTCATGGATGGAATATGAGGCGAGTTGTATTCAAAGGCAGCAAAAGTCAAAGACACAGAAACAGAGCAGAGCAGAACAGTAGGCTGTACAATAAAATGGGATTAGAAAGCTAGAGCAACTTGGGAGCTGTGATGCTTTATTGTTGCCTGTGCATATAACATTGGCTATGTGTATAATACATATATTTTCCCAGTTGCTCAAGATGCTTTTAATTCTGGCAAATAGTTCCATTCCATCTTTATGCCAATTTCACACTGCCTACAGCTTTCTAAATTTCAATCCTCTTATCCCTCCACAAATTTCAGCTTACAATAACACACATACAGATCCCCCCCCCAACAAAATCCTATGGGGCAGGTGAGACCAAGGGAGAATGATCAGACAAAGTTCACAAATCATGGCTGAATAATGATCTCAAACAGCCAAGCTTCTCCATTCAAGTCTGTTCACATCACCATGTGGAAAGTGATGTTCACTTAGTAGAACTGGCTGGGGGGTTCTGTTGTAAACACAGTGATAAATCTGCTTTGGGTTTTAGTGGAGACTTCAGTGTAGCTTTCAAAGACTGTTTAGTTTGGGAGTTAACACTGTGTTAACAACACAGTCATTTAAATCTGGGACTAAACCAGAACATTTCTGTCCACTCTCCCTTGCACCACAAGGAAAAGGGAACAGTGGTGCCTGGCTATGTGGTTAATGAACTGGTTCAAATCAGAGCCGGTCCAGGTGAACGAAATTCAAAAGCATTCCCCAACTTCTCCTAAAACCAGTTTTACCCCCACCCCCTCACATTACAAACCAGATATTGCTAGATGTCATGTGGGTATCCAGGAGCAATTTTTCATTGGAACTGGAATATAGGGTCAGTGTAGACAAACCCTTATACAGTAGAGACAGTGGGTCCTAGTGGACAAACTGAAATTGCTGCAGTTTTAGATGATCAGTTTTCAGTTAAGAGTATAGCAATTCTATAAAAGCAAAGGTGATGCAATTCACTGTAAACTCAGAAAATCATTTTGTTATATTATGTACTAGCTGTGCCCAGCCACGCGTTGCTGTGGCAAAGTATGGAGTTATGGGAAATAAAGTATTGAGGAATTGGTGGTAGTTAAGGTAAAGGGTAAAAGTTTTCTCCTGACATTAAGTCCAGTTGTGTCCGACTGCACACTGAAGTGGATTATATGGCAGTGTGGAGTCAAGATAATCCAGTTCAAAGCATATAATATAAAATTATAAATGGGTTATATAGCTGTGTGGAAGGGCCTTGAGTCTACACTGCCATATAATCCAGTTCAAATCTGATAATCTGTATTTTATAGGCAGTGTGGAAGAGGCCTAAGTGAGGCCTAACTCTGCCTGTCCCCTGAGCTGCATGGGTTGCTAGGAGACCAAGTGGGCGGAGCTTAGCTTTTTAACTGGCAGCAATTGGATAAAAACAATTATTCCTCTCCCTCTAATGAGGATTTTATTTTTATTTTATTTTTGTTGTATGAACGTAGAGGCATGGATGAGGGGTTGTGCTGCCAAGTTTAGTGTTTCTGGGATGTATAGTTTTGTTGTTTTGTCCTAGGCCGAAATTTCATTACCCTTTTATATATATAGATTAAATTTTCAAATAAGTCACTTGTTCTGGTGAATTGACATGGTCCAAATTAAAATAGTTTTCAGTATGTAATAACAGCATTGACTCACCAAGCCCAGATAGGGTCTATTCATCATAGGCAGATACATGATTATTGTGATCACTTTAAATATTAAAAGACCTGACTCTACTGCCATTATTCATCATTAAAGCAAAAAGAAAAAGAAAAAAAGAATTTGACAAGATTACTCAGCACTTTGTCTTTGTCATTTAAATTGTTTCCCACTGGAATTTTACAATTGATTCAGATTTTTTAACCTCTCTTGTGATCTGAAAAATCAAATCATGTTGTTTTCATCTAAAGAAGGGCATGATGTGATGATTGAAACTGTAACTCATTAACAATCTTTAAAATTTTGCAGTTGACTATTAGTTGATGCCAACTTCATATCATTCTCAACATTTATTTGTTTATTGTTTTGGTTTTCAATTGAAGAAGCATTGAAAATCAGCTCTCACATAAATATGTAGAAACTGAGGGGAGTAAAACATAAGCATGGTGACATTTGGATTATGTGATTTTTTTGTTTTGCCTTTTTAAACTTTTCATAGCTCACCATGGCCTGGCAATCCCACAGAAAACTGGTGGGATGGTAACCACTGGTCTAAATCTGGAGATATGACTCTTGGGGTAAATATTTCATCCAGATTGCTTCCCAAGTGGCTATTTACTGTATAACTTTTTATGATTTTAATATATGTTGTAATTTGTATTTGTATGTTTTTATGTTTAATGCGGCATTGAATACTGACAATCTGGAAGCCGCTCTGAGTCCCCTTCAGGGTGGAGATAGAGAGGGGTAAAATGCAGTAATAAAAAAATTGTTGCTGTCCAGAAGACATTTGGATCATGTTTATGTGCTGGTCATGGACTGTAATAAAGTGTTGTTGTTGCTGCTGCTGCTGCTGTTGATGTGGATCCTGTTTAGATATTAACTCCTTGAGATATTTATGGAATGATTGATCTGTATTAGTCTGCATTGCTTGATGAAATAGCTTACTTTAACAGATAGGTGGCATTTACATTATTTTTAAATACAGGCAGTCCCCAAGTTATGAACAAAATAGATTCTGTAGGTTTGTTCTTAAGTTGAATTTGTATGTAAGTCTGAACATTTTAAAAGTATAACTCCACATGCACACTCACACATGCATATGTGTGTATATGTGTATAATCATAGAGTTGGAAGCATATATTTGTATATGCATTCTTTGGATAGCATAAGAAAAGGAGAACACCCCTGTAGTGTTTGTTTTGCTGTCTGTGCCTCATTTAGAAGATTTCACTTAGCTTTCTATCCCTGTGATAATTGGATTTTGAAAAATTTGACTTGTGGAAAAAAGGTTTGGTGATAAAGCTTCCCCATGATAACCGTTTCAGGAATGGGTTTCCCTTCAGAGGGGAAGAGCTTTCTCACTTCCTGTTATCTCACCCCCACCCCATTCTTATCTATGAGGTTCTTTTGCCACCCATATGTACTCCACTTTCATTATCATTTTATTTTATTTTATTGCCAATGACTAAAAAGGACTTTTATTTCTGTTTCATATACAAGACAGATTAAAATATACTTTGATAATGATGGGACACAATTGCTTGCTTTGGTCTGGACAGCAAGATGTTTGGGGATGGTTGTGTTTGTATGATTTTGCTGAGGATATCACAATGCCCAATCTGATAGAATGATATCTTCTGAGAGTTATAAAAACTGCTGTATTTACTTGATTCTAATGCTCATCTTTTTTTATTAAATTACCTTCCCAAAATTAGAGTGTGCATTAGAAATGCATAAGGTATTGTAGTAATTGCAGCCAAGAACAGCAAAACTAAGGATAGTGAGAACTGAAAGAAAGAAAATGATTCAGAAAAGCAGCAGAAAACAAGGAACCAAACCCAGTGATGTTAATCAGGATAGGAAACTATTTCTCCATTTAGCCCAGCACTCTGACTGGCAGAGTTAATCTTTACCTCTTTTCTAATGTCAAGAGTCAAAATTAGAAATGAAACGGGGTCCATTGTACTGAATCAGACTCATGGCTTATCTAATTCATTATTATTTATACAAGGTAACCAAATGTTCTCCAGATATTTTACATTATAAATTTCATAAACCTTGGGTAGCATATCCAATAACCATAAATTATGAAAGTTATAATCCAGAAATCTAAAAGACACCAGGTTGCTTAGCCGATTTACACATATGGTCAGTACCTTCGTAGAGTTTTAGGGAGCAGTATTTTCAACCGTATCAATAGTACTGTTGCACCCCTAGGCTGCAGAGGCACCTCAAAACCACACTGGAGCCCCAGAATATAAGCAAAGCATGCTGTTTATTGAAAGTTATATGCAAACAGTAGCAATCAAAGTTCAAAGTCAATGAAATGAGGTTTAAATCCACAAGGAACACAATACTTGAGAATCTTGAAGAGTCTATAAGAATCCAAACAGGATATCAAATTAGTCCAAACAAGGTATCAAATTAGTTCAAGGCACAGGATCAAACTGGAACATGGGAGACAAAACTCCAAGATTAGTCCAAGGAACAGGATCAATGCTGGAATACAAGGCAGGATCTTGACTGGAACAGGAATCCAAACTGCAAACTACTGGAACACCAGCTGGATACCCAAAATCCCCCAAAGCAAGGACAAGACTGGAACAAGAATTAAGGCACAAGGCTGCATGAATTGACATGGAAGTTCACAGGAACATGGAGAATAAAGCAGGGATCTCTCTCTCAATGAGCTAAGTTACCACCTCTGAATCAATCACAGAACACAGTTCCTTTTAAGGTAAACTCAAAGCCTCTTGCTGTGGGAAGTCTGCTCATTATTCTTTCTAATAACAATCTGGTTGTGCTGAAAACCCTCCCTTTCTCTTCTCTGCTGATAAATCACTTTCCTTCAGTCAAGCTCATTAGTCTTATCACAACTAGAATCCCTATCTGGCAAAAGATGGTCCGACCTTGACTCCTTCAAGGAATGCAGTTCCTGCTGCCGGCTTGAAATCATTGTGTGCCTGTTCCCAGAATCCTCCAAACCAAACTCTGTCTGGCCTGGAACAGCAGTTTCCTCCATCTCTAGCTGCATGGGAATCTCAGGCTCAAACCCAGAGTCCATTGGCAAGTTGGGTGCAGGAGCAATCATAGAGTCAGGAGCAGAAACAATCACAGGTTGAACAGGCCCAACCTCAGACTTGGCTACAACAAATACATATTGAAGATTCTTCCTGAGACATTATGCATCTAACGAGCTGATACATTCGACCATGTTTTGCAACAAATGTGCATTTGAGGTTAAGTATCTAGTGCAACTTTAGTTTGAATGTTCCCGCAAATACAAAGTATGTGTGGCTTTGTAGTTCAATTGTAAGCATAGAAGTTGAGTTAGCTATGTTCTACTTCCCAGTAGGTCATGAAACTCACAGTGTTACTTGAGGCCCATCACACACATACACACACACACACACACACACACACACTCCAAACCAACTCACATTGTTATTGAAAGAAAAAAGAGCAAAAAGGGAGAATCACATACACTGCCTTGAGCTCACTAGAAGAACAGTTATTATAAATTTAACGACACCATGGCAGCAGAAGCAACAATAAGTGAAAAACCATGTTGAGTAAAGGCTACACTAGACTCTAAATTAAAGCAAGAAATCTGTTCTTCTATGTAATCTTATTATGTAACATGCAACCTTTAGTACTACTGACTATAAAAGTGTTATGATTTGGTGTGGCTATTTTGTTTTTCCATAAGTTGTCCCAGTAGTCCTTAGACAACATGCAGAAATATTCAGAGCAAAAAGAATCACAGCTTGACAATTCTTTGCAGAATAAATTCAGCTACACAAAACCATTTTATAAAAATTAGAGGGCAACCTAGTTAATCAGTAGAGTTCCAAAGCTGCTCAGCTATAAATAAAGCATTGCGTAATTACTAAAGCTATAAGTAAGAAATATGTTTCCCCAATTACACTTACAGTTTGTAGTATGCTGAGTCACAACACTTTCCCTGCTATGCACAGGCCATGCTTTATGGATGTCTCTCTGGCAATTTGGAGGCTATTCTCCTCCCAAAATTATATTCCATAATAAATATGCTTTAACATATAACTTCAAGATTCCCCAAACAACTGATGGGACACCTATCAGAACAACTATGAAGAAAATGTACAGGCAACTCAAACCAGTATTTTGTCTGAAACAGATTTAAGATCCTGTCTATGGCTGCATTGTATCTATATCTCAATTTTAAAATACTATTGAATGAATCAATTGCTTAATGGTAATTTAATACAAGAGATATATTCAACCCAGGAGTTATAGTAGGATTCAATATTCAAAGAAATATTCTTGTTAGGAAGAATAAACACATAAAAGCAATCTTGTAGCACCTTTGAGATTAATTCATAAAAGGAAATTTCTAGCATGAATGTTCATGGGCACCAGTACAGTTCTTCACATGCAAAAGTGCTACAGGAAAGTAGACGAAGGAAACCCTTTGCTATCTTCTAGAATCCCAGCAAATGGTAGAGTAGGGAGAATCAAAATGAAATTATTTATTTGCAGCTCTCCCAGGTATCGTTAAATATTCTCTTAAGAAATCACATAAACCCATTCCTTTTATGTTATGGAATGCTCTACAAGAACAAACAGACTTGACCCTATCACACTCCAATGCCCTCTTCTATACCACTGTGAGGCTGTGTATTAGCATATGCAGCAATATCTCATGCTGAAAGTCAGGTGAATAGGCAGAATCAAAGCTCCTTCACCAAACACCTAGAGGTTGAAAACATAAAATATAAGGTCTTTTAAAATGATGGATCCAATTTCAAAGGAGTATATGTCATGTTGCAATTACAATAACTTCACAAATGGAGAATAGCTCATTAGGCCTTATGTTTTGGAGTTACCTTCTTATGGATAACTAGGGACTGTTTGTGCACTGGGAGAGGCATCAAGCGGTAATCATTTGAAACTCTATGCTCCACCCTTTCAAGTGAAAAGAAGTTCATTTATCGGCAGTTCATGGTTGCAGAAATATAGGAATATTTAATTGGTCCATCTTTTTAAAACACACTGTATAATAAAACCAAGTAAACAAAACAATCTAAGCAGATGTAACATTTATGTACTGTAAATTTTCTGACCCTGATTAATTCCAGTGCCTCCTGCCTTTGGATTATTCCCAAATGGGGCTAACCTACTAACAAGGTGAAAATATGTCCAGTACAAAACTTACCTTGGCAGGACAGCCCCTGCCATTAAGGAGAATGAGGTAGCGACCTCAGATGGCAATACTGGGACATCAAATGGTGATGAGGTATGCAAGGATACACTTGTGTATTCTTCCTTGCCTGCCCTTTATGCCCTAGGCTATTCTGCTTCCATATGCCCCAGTTTTCATTTCTAAAATTTTGGCGGGCATGGAGCAAGTGAACAGGATTTTGTCCTTCACCCTGACATCAAATTGCCTTGCGTTTCACGCTAGTGAATGTTGCTTGGTTTGTATCAATTATGTCCCTCTAACTGAGTACAGTAAGACTTGTATACTATGATGAAACTGGCAATAAATATTTTAATGAACAATTGAATAAACGGATGAACTGAGCTACCCTAAATCCTTTTATTTTTCCTTGGGGGTGCAATTGCCTTCATAACGCTATGACGAGAGCTAGGATGAGAGATAGTGATCTTAATGAAGTTCAGCCAGTTAAATTTTTAGCCCTATTTCTTCTCTTAAAAACTGACTAATTCTAAAGATCTTTCACTTGGATTTAGTGCTCAGCTAAACCAGATGCTAAAAGGTAAATGGCAATTAAGTAAGAAGCACAAATTTATATAATAATTGACCTAGATTGCTTTCTCCATTTCCAGTTATATATAAATTCTATACATGCTGAGCTAGGATTATCCAGCAACTTTGAAAAAGGACTTTTTAGAAACTTAAAAGTACTTAATTTCACACACTGAAACATTGATGCCCCTTTTAAAATTATTTGAACTACTTTCAGTTCTGATTTATCCTATTGTTCACCTTCTTCAACAAACACATATACATAAATTATATTAATCATGTATTAAAAGTTCTATAACCTTGATGAAGAAAATATATTGTATGCATTTATAATTTGTATCCGTATTACTCTCTTTTGGATACTGTTCTCATGAAAGTATAGAAAAAAAACCTTTTGAACCATAGGACTTGTAATATTCTTTCCCTCCCCAAAAATCTTATTCACTCAGTTAGAATTCAGTTTGTTGCAGCACTGTGGAAAGGTCTGGTCTGATGTAAGATTCTCTGCATAGGCAATGTAGGTATTTTCCCTGTGTATTTCCCCAATTAATGCAGAATTTTTCATTTATATCTAACAAATGTAAATAGTTTAGATGGAATTCTGTTGGGGGAACTACACAGAAAAATTGTGAAAGAGGCTACCTGTTCTCAGAGGTTACATAAATATCGCTAGCTGAGTCAACTGTTCTTCGTGCCGTCTCTTCCCTCATCCCATTTGCTGAATAGAGAATTTATGAGCCCTTGTGTAAGGCCATGGCAATGGCATTGTCTGAGTGAAAAGCTGTACCAGATAATTGGGAGGGAATGAAAGTATTGCCCTTAATATGCATTTCTCTGTCTTCCCTGCCCAGAGATTCCCCAGATATCTAACATTGCAGAGACTTTAAACTTCAGTTGAGCATTTAGAAATACAATTTGGGCATCAAAATAACAGGGACAAAGGAAGTTCACAAAAGAATGTCAACATAGCAGACAGAAGATCTCTACGAGTGTTATTTTCAGTGTCCCGTTCTCTACAATTATAGACAGGTGGAAATGGAAGGAAAATATCATTTTGGGGATAAAATACTAACCTGAGAGTGCAATGCCCCCTTTTGGGTCCTAAATTGCACAACTGTGGGATCTATTTTAACCATGCCATCATTTATTGGATTTTGGTAATAATTACTGCATTTCATATTCCATCTACTAGTACTAAAGGGTCAGTTGAACTCCCAAAGCATTTTTCAATTACCAAAGATAGAAAAAAAAAGAATATGGGAGAATTCAATCTAAAATTACATTAAAGACTAAGTTAAAAGAAAAGTTGATCTGTGAAAAGGGAGAAACATTACCAAATCAATATCCAACTTGAAAATGTATCTATGAACCATCTATGAAATGAATGACTGATTTTAAAATCTCCCTAAAAGTGTACACAGTGGACCCTCGACTTATGAGTGTCCCAACTTACAAGTATTTTTATTTAAGAGCAGTTGCTTGGCCTGGATTTTGCTTTAACCCACTAGCTGTGTTTTGAGTTACGAACTAGCACCAGAGGGAGTGCTAGTGTGAGAGTACAGGGCTTAAGAAGACTTCAAGAGAGCAGCCTCTGTGCCTCGTGCATCATCCTCCATGTCTCATGCTCTTGACTGCTTTGGGAGATTGCTGTCTGCTTTGCTCTTGTCCGTTTTGAGGAACTTTGGATAGGTTGATTTTGTGTGGTTTTTATTCCTGGTATGTTTGACTTCATGAAGGGGGGGGGGGGAGGCTGGAATGATTACAGTTTAAAGAAAGTGATGCTTCTGCCTCTTCACTTTGTGCATCCATGCCACAACTTTGTGTTTTTACCATTTTAAAATTGATCTTTCTTTTTTATTGTTCCATGTGAATGTGGAGGTTTTGCCTTACATTAGCCAACACACATTTTGTTACCTCTAATGTGCTTCCTTGCCACAGTGGCTGAATAGGAGGGGGGATGGGTTCAGGGAGCCACAATGGATTAATAGCATTTCAATGCATTTCAACAGGAAAATTCACTTTGAGATAAGAGTGGTTTGAGTTAAGAGCTCCACCACAGAACAAATTAAACTCAAATTAAACTCTTAACTCAAGGTATCACTGTATAAGTTTTCCCTTGAATCTCACAATCTCACAAAGGTGTTGTATAGGAAAGTGCAATCGGTAAAATGGTCTATTTGGCTCCTAAAAGATATCAAGCCAGCCTCTACCAATGGTGTTATTCAGAAGAGGACCTTTTCAAATTACTAAGGTCACCCATTCATGAAATTAATGTACAGTGCAGTTTGATCCTGATAGTGATTGTGATTATTTTGACCATCAAGAGCTGCTGTGATTTTGTGGTGTAACTTTATATGCTTTTATGGTTTTGACCTGGATTGTTTTAATATTAATGTTGTTTAATACTGTTTTAATATTTGTATATTTGCATATTTTGAGTTGTATTGAAATGCTTTTAGTTATGAGCCACTTTGAGTCTCTGTATGGAAAGAAATAACTGGATATAAATAAACATAATAAACATAAACATCATCATCATCATAATTTGACAGTAGATACTGGTCATCTAGTAAGTTTAAAAGTTGAAGTTGATTTCTAAGTCATCTAACTGATGAAACTAAGAATAATTTAAAATGTGTTAACTACTTTTTACTGCCCAGTTTCCAGTGCAATAGACACTGTTACATTATATGTGGCTGAAAATGCAACATACTCTTTGACCACTAAAAACTCAACTAAAGAAATCAAATAATTCTTTGGTTATTTTTTAAAGTGTTCTCCCTGGACAGAAGGGGGAATTATGTTACTGACAATAGAAACAATCTTAGCAGTTTCATAAATTGCCACTATTACTGGAACCTAAAGCTACTGCAACAACTTATAGCCGCTGGAGGAAAAACCTTATTTAGGGTGTATTTTCAATAATAATATTCACTCCTGGGAGAAAGACAACAGGACTATGCTAACAAACTCCTGGTCAAAGTTGTCCCATATTGTGGGTCAGTGCAGGTTACCCGAAAAAGGAACATGCAGCATTGTTCTCTCAAACTCCCACATGGCTTCATACAGTGAGGCCTCATTGTTTCCTTTTGACCTGACTACTATGTGACTACTTTTAGATGAGAGCTGAGGGTTGATGTTTTTATTTTGCTCTAGCTGAAATACTGATTTTGTCTTTCTTTTCAGGTTTCTATAGCCTTAAATAAGGGATATTTGCCTGACAGCCCCTTCTTAACATTCTGCCAACATGCCCAATTTCCAGGCTGCCTGGTTTCCTCAGTCATTTGCTTGCCCTTTTCCTTGTTCCTGGATGCTTGTTGAAGTTGACCTTGATATCTTTTGCTTCCAAATTAATCCTACCACAGGTCTTTTCCACTGTTTTCATGCAAGGTTCGCTCCCTGCACTAGAAGGAGTCATATGCCAAGTTGTGCCTGACCACCTAAACTGAAATGCTGATAATGATGTAAAAACAGCAATTGTTGACAACAATGTTTTAAAGCTTTCAATGCAATTATATTTCTGTGTTAGAGACAGCAAGCTGTTTACTGATGCTACTATTTGTAAAGAACTCCAAACCAAAAGCAAACAGATCTAGGGGTGATAATGGCATACAAAATGCACAGCAAGATTTGCAAATTGAGCATGTAATGTTCATTATAGAGATGGGGATATGCTCAATTTACCAGTATTTGACTATAGTGTTTATCAGTCCCATTACTGCTTAGTGTCATAAACCAGATTGGGCAAGACTACAATGCTTTCCCTATAAACTAAGAATGAGACACTCTTCACATGCTCAGAGGCAGAGTCATTATTAAAAATCTTCTAAGTCTGAGCCTTGGAGTTGGAAACAAAACTCTTCAGCATGAATTGATTCTCATTGGAATCCTACACTGTAAAAATACATGGTTGACAAGCTGTCAAGGCTGGATTTAGACAATTAATTTATTTCTTTAGGGAAAATTACATTCTTAAAAGACAGCTATGTTTTCTCTGAAACTATGATACAAAGGGCAGAGGTGTGAACTGAAGACCAAAAAACTCAGTGGATTTATACCAAACACTCCTGAAACCTCTTGAGAAGCAATTAACACTAGAGTATTACTTGAGATGATGGGGATTCAAGAGTTTGTGTCTAGACATGAAGAATAACCATATAGCTTTATGCATGTTGCTTAAAATATCATTCAGCTTTTTCCTTTAAATAATGAAAGAAAGAAAGTGAAAGTCCAATTTACTTAAGATAATTCTTATCTTTTGAGTTTCTACACAACACTTCTTTGTCAAAAGTGGAAAATAATCACTTCATATTTAATGTTCTTTCCTTCCTAATCTAACTTTTTAAAAGTGAATTCTGGAAATTATGTTTTTTGTGTGGCAGTTGTTGTTTGCAACAAATTATTTTTCCTAGATTGACATATGGGAGTGATATGCTACACAGAGCTTGATTCATTTGCTTTCATTCCAGTAAAAATAGACTTGATTAGCAGATCAGATGTTTATGTTGTATTCAGATGATTCAGTATCTAACTGCAATAGAGAGAAAACATCTTAAAATAAATGACTGATGGAATTATTCATTCACAATTTGCAACAATCATTCCCATTTAAAACAAAATTCACTTCCAATCAAAAGTGCAGCAGAAGACAAGTAGAAAAATAATTCTGGGCCGATGTACAACCCAATATTTTCTCCTTGAAAAGAGAACAAGTTGTAGCTCAGGTACCATATGCCTCTAACAAAACTCCTTAGCACAAAACCAGCAAGGCTCCAATCTGAACTGGTCTGAATTTATCAAATATCAAAAAGACATACACATAGGATAAGAGGAAGAAAAGACCAATTTTCACAAAATATTACAAGGAAAAAATAAACAACTATCCAAAATCTATGTCCTGCTGCTAAAACTACTCATGAAAAATGAATATATCAAAGAATTTATACGAAAATGGGCCAAAAATATTGGTCGTACAATTAGTCTAGGTGAGTGGGAATGCTTCTGGAAAGTAAAAATATAAATATTCAGAAACTACTCATAATTGGAAAGTTTTTACAAAATGTTCTATCAATATTACAGGACACTTGAAAAATAGCCAAAATACAGCTACAATTGAAAAATACCTGTTGGAAATGTAAATAAGCAATAGGGGGGAAAAATCATATGTGGTGGTCCTGCAAGAAGGCAAAAAAAATGGATTGGGATCCACAAAACTATAGAAAAAGGATTAAAACAAAAATACCAATGTATTCAGAGGCATTCTTACTAGGCATAACAGATAAGTCACCTTTGAAGACATATGATAGGCTTTTCATTCTGATAACTGCAGCATAAATTGTGTATGTACAGATATAGAAACTAGAAAAAACAACAAAAATGGAAGAATGGATAGTAAATGTAGCTGAAATAGCAGAAATTGACATTTTAACAAGGTATCTTCAGATTAAAGACCCTTCGATGTTGCAGAAAGACTGGGAACCCTTCAAAAATTTCCTGAAAATAAAGAAAATCCAACATGGGGATTTCATGTTTAAAATGTTACACTATATATTGAATGTCTCCCTACATCAGTTTTTGTATATTTTTTTCAACTATTGTGTGGTGATGTTGCTTGGAAGTCTTGAACTATATTTTACACAATGAACTAGATAATGTGGAAACAAACATTCTTATGTATATGAAAGAAGGATATGTAAAAATTTGACAATATATTTCAATTTAACAAAAATCTATCATAGTGTTCTTCTAATTTTTTTCCTTAAGGAAGTCTTTTTCATATCATCATCTCTGCCAGGAAATGTCTGTTAGAGAAGCTCTACATATTGCAGAGGACATATATATTTTGTTCAGAATCATGATGATCAAGTATACTATGTTTGACCCCTTCTATACTGCCATATAAAATCCAGATTATCTGCTTTGAACTGGATTATATTGCACTGTGGACCCATAATCCAGTTCAAAGCAGATAATGTGGATTATCTGCTTTGATAATCTGGATTATATGACAGTGTAGAAGGGGGCCCTTGTCTGCAGTCCAGAATGGATGGCCAATAGGTAAATGCACACAAATTTTGTTTCATGCACACAATTATTAAAATATTGCAAAAAAATTACTTCAAGTTATATGTACAAAGTATAAACGAAACATGTTCATGTTTCATGTTACTGCCAGTTCAAAGATATCACATTATGGTCCAAAATATTTTAGATTAGAGATGATGATGATGATGATTTATTTACTTTATTTATATCACATTGGGAGGGGTAAAGCAGGGAACAGTGGGGGAAATCATGGGGAGCCTTAACAATTACACCAGAAGGAGCCATCACATAGAGGTCACTAACAGGAGGCTCTGTTACCTCCTATCAGTGCCCATAGTCTCCCTTCCCATGATGACATTCCTCCATCTGTCCCCGCTTCTTCTTTGGCTCCTCTTCCTTTTGGTTATAAGGCGCTAGGTGTACTTTGTGCTCCATTTCTCTGCACCGCCGACAAACTGCTGGCACAACCCCCCATGGATCCCCACCAGAAGTAGCCTTGAATCATATGATGGGCTTTTGGGGGCATGTTGGCAGTGTGCCATCAGCACAGTGAAGCACAGAGAAGACGCTTCTCAGTCTCAATGTGATGAAGTCCTTTGTTGTAACCACATTGATGATATTATCAAGCATACCCTCAAGAAGCTGGAAGCTGGAGAAGGTTTAAATTGCCTCTGCGTCTGTCTCTGTCTCTGTTCTATGTTATATGGCATTGAATGTTTGCTTTATATGTGTACAATGTGATCTGCCCTGAGTCCCCTTCGATGTGAGAAGGGAAGAATATAAATACTGTAAATAAATAAATAAATAAAGTAACTAACATGATTTTAAAATGTAATTTTAATAAAATGATGGTTAGGAATATTTCTAGTACCAACTCTTACCACTTATGATAATAGTGCCATTATAAGTGAGAGTCATCATAATGATGGGTGGTTCAAAATAGTAGGTAAATATATAATCTTTTTTTTTTTTTTTTTTTTTTTTGCTTTTCAAAATATGGTAACCTACCATGGACTCAATACTTGCTTTCAAGCTACTAAGATTAAGATGGCCTCGACACACACAGAAATCTATAATATAAAGTAATCTATCTCCGCTTCCAAAACTAACCAGAATCATTTGCAAGGCTGGAGCTCCACTTTTTGGAAAACTCTGCAAGTAGGCTTTCAAACTACTTTGTAAATATATAGAAAGGCCTGATTTATAAGCATGTAACTTTATTTGGTTTACTGTAATATTTTCTATAGATTGTATTTCACGTATGAGTTAATATGAGGCATATGCACATCAGCAACTTTTCTATCTTTTTAGTTTGTGTTCTGTATTAACAACTGTGTATTACTCCCCTTCTTTAATAGCTCCTGAAGAAAGCTATATAAATCTTTCTCACCTGGAATGCTTTAGGCTATTTACAATGAAAAAATAAAACTTTTTAAGGTACATGCTGAGACTATGTCTTTATCAGATTCTATTGACTGTTTCTTTTGCTTTTGTACTGCACAACCAGTAGAGGAGTTGGTCATTTTTAGGCTGATAAATGCCTTCTAGAGAGTGACACAGTGGCCATATTGAAATATTTGAATGGCCTTGGCACAAAAATGGGGGAAATATCTGTTGCTTCAGAAGGTAGGAATCAAACCAATGGTTATGCATTACAAGACAGGGGACTTCCATTAAACATTAGGAATAATTTTCAAATAGTATAAACTGTTGAACAGGCTATCTTTGAATGCTGTGAACTCTTTTTCTGTGCCATATTTAAAGAAAAGCAGGATATTCCCCAAACAGGCTGTTGCTGTTGTGGATTTTATATATTAGAAAGAGATTGATCTAGGTTATTGATTAATTTTGTATCAAACGCATTGCACAAATTAGTATAAAACTGATTAAAATAGAAGGAGCACAAGCAGCTAAATATATTTTGACCAAAAACAGGCAACAACAATCGCACTGTCTGTAGCCTCAAACAGTTCTTCCTCTGTACATGAGGCAGGACATTGTGGACAAGCATACAGATGTGGAGTTGTCTGTTCTGCTCCACAGTCACACAAGGTAGAGGATTCTTTTAGGTAGTGCCATTTTGCTAGGTTGTCTTTTGATCTGCCCACTCCACTTCTGAGTTTGTTCAGGGACTTCCAAGTTGCCCATTCTTGGTTTGTCCCTGGAGGCAGACCCTCATTGGGGGCCATCCAATTGGGATTTCCTGGTTTAGCTGCCCAGAGGGATATTCTTGCTGTTACTGGGGAAACGTTAAGAGGAGTGATGGTTCAAATGAAGCTTTTCCTTGATTTGAGTCTGGTGGGAGGAGGCTGATAGCCATGCAATGGATGGCTTTTACAGTGTTCAACCTTATTTCTCTCACAGTTAGCAGTAACTTCCCATTGCAAATCCGGGGGGGGGGGGGGGGCAATGCCAGTTAGCTTGTAGAGTTTATCAACAGGTGTAGGTTTGAGACATTCTGTGATTATTCTGCATGTTTTGTTCAATACTATGCTTACCTGTTTTGCATGGGAAGACTTGTGCCAAACAGGGCAGGCATACCAAGCAGTTGAGTAAGACAAAGCAAGGGATGATGTTCTGAATTATGATGGTGGGATAAATGAGGTGAAAAGCTGGGAAAGGGCGAAATAGGGGAATGTTATTGTTACCTCAATCTCTTAAAATGTGCAGCTTTAGAGGCATGGCTAGCAAAGTAATCAGCATTTCTGTTCTTAGAAAGAAAGCTTTACCGTAGAATCTCACTTATCCAAGCTAAACGGGCTGGCAAAAGCTTGGATAAGCGAATATCTTGGATAATAAGGAGGGATTAAGGAAAAGCCTATTAAACATCAAATTAGGTTATGATTTTACAAATTAAGCACCAAAACATCACGTTTTACAACAAACTTGACAGAAAAAGCAGTTTCCAGTAATGTTATGTTGTAATTACTGTATTTACGAATTTAGCACCAAAATATCACAATATATTGAAAACAGTAACTACAAAAATGGCTTGGATAATCCAGAAACTTGGATAAGCGAGGCTTGGATAAGTGAGACTCTACTGTATTTTGAAAAACTAAAATGAGGTAGAAAATACAGAGAAGTGGACTTTTCAGTAGTGCCTCCAAAATGGAGGAATCCTGATCAATGACAGTGCATTTGCTTTTATAGTTTCATAGTCCTGTGCCACACTTTTGGGAAATCATTAAATCATTGTTCAGCCCCAATTGCTTACAGGACAATCAGGTAATTTCACATCATGGTCCATATCCTCTTCCCTGCACCCTCTCTTTGTCTAGTTCTTATCAATAGGAACTCTTCTTCACAAAACCACCATGTACTAGTGCTGACACCAATGTGACGGGAGGGTCCGGTGAGCCTCTGGCTTAATAAGGCCATCTGTGTCTAGCAGGACACATTATGGGGTGCTCACAGCATTGTTTAAGAAATAAGGGAAAAACTTGATGGATGTGCAAGATGAGCCAAGGGAGAAGAAAAAAATAAACGCCAGAAGTAATGAAGTAATGAAATAGAGAGTGCAAAGACAGATGAAGGAAGGGATCTGAAAGAGGGGAAGGGTGAGTGAGATGTGTAATGGTCGAGTTCAAGGAGCAGAAGGGGCTGTTCTCATTTTGCTTATGCAACAAAATCTTTTTGGTTTAAAGCTTATCATCTAGTCAAGTGTTTCCCAAACACTCATCTTCAGGATGTTGTGGACTTCAGCCCTCCAGAATCATTGGCCAAGGCAGTTTCTGGGAATTGAAATCCCAGTTGAAGGGAGTTGAAAAACTACAATTTGGGAATCCTGGAAACCCTTTGTCAGAGAATTCACTACCAGCACATTCCTATTGTGCTTGATCAGATTTACTTGAAAGTAGACCTGCCTAGACTTCTGCTCCCAAATATGATTGGTGCAATCCAAACAGCTGGTCTACTCAGAATAAAGGCTCTGGACTTTGCTTTGTGTACCTTTAGCACCATAATTCTAAATTTAGGATTACACAGATTTAGAAGACTATCTTTTGAGTAGATTTATTTTGTTGTTGTTACCAGTAGGGGGACTGTAACATTCTAGAGATTCACAAAATGGAATTTATAAGGTTCATTTTCTCATAAAGCTCATGCTCTTACCATGAAATAATTGCATTCTTCTAGCATAACCTAACCCATAGAGTTGTTGTTGGGATAACAAGCAATCTCTAGATGTGTGCCAAACAGAGTTTCTACTGCTCATTTTGACTGATTGCTGGGGCACTCATGAGAAAATGTTAGTTTTAAAGCATGAGAATAGACTGGAAGTTATAATGATCTGTAATGGCAATGAGCTTCAGATGTGCACCTGAAGAGCCCACCTATCCCAATTAAAAGATTTTTGGTGTCTCATTCATTCTGCATAAAGTAAAACCTTCCTAGCCTTCAAGGAACATCTTTCATAATAAGTAAGACCTGTTAACCCCATTGGGCAAATGAACTGTACATTAACATTCATATTACGGTTATATTACGTCTATACTTTAGATCATGAATTTTAAGGACAGGCAAGATTAAGACTGGTGGCTCTAAACTATCACGTAAGAGTAATTTCTTATTTCTACAAAAAGAAAAGTGGTGCATTAGCAGGATGCCATTAAATGCTACAAAAAAGTAAATTGTAATCTTGGAATTTATTGATTCTAAGGGCCTATCCAGACAGTCCCAACATGTGGGACATGTCTCAGTTTCCAGTAAAATTGAATTAATTTAATACCTCATTAGATCTGGGCCTTCTTGAAAGGTCCAGGTCTAATAAGATATTGGGCCTGTAGGGACTGATTTCTGGGGACATGTTCATGACCCCGGGGATCTGTCTCCACTGCCATCACACACCTTTTGGGCTCCCAAGCCCAAAGGTGCAGGAGGGCATACACACCCTTCCCCCCAGCCTTCCATTTCCTCCTAAAATTTACTTTAAAATGCCCCTAGCTGCCATAAGGCTTCTCCTCATGTCCTCCTGGTGCAAGAAAATAATGTGCAAGCAGACCGGAAAGGGGGGGGGGGAAGGATTTTCCTCCTTATCTCTCCCATCTCCTTAGGCATCATTTTCTCGCACCAGGAAGATTCAAGAATTTAGGGGAGTAGATTAGGGTTTTGGGGGGCTTCAATCAGGATGGCTTGTACCCCCCCCCCCAGAAAGTTTGGGATTTGGGTGGGTGCATGGAGATAAGAACCCACTTTGGCATAGGTTTTAGGGCTGTGTAGAAGCACCCTGAGTTGCTGATCGAAACATTAACTATACTCTAAAATTCCCCTTTCGTCTTCAATCCCAACAAGGTCCCACATAAGATCCACTCAGGACATTCTTTTGCTACTGTATGCCAATTTTGTATTTGTGTTTGGTGCAAATTATAAATAATTTTATGTGTTTTATCTTTGTAATTTATTGTATGTGTTTTATGCTTATATGATTTTGCCTTTATTTTACCCCACCTCAAGCAATCAGGAGATAAATAATAAATAATTTATGATGATGACAATGATGATTATGATGATGATGATTAGGCAAGTCCCAAGACCATGGCATAATCAGGGGTTATTGATAGGCTTTGCCCATCAATAGCCCCTGATGGCTTTTTCATGAGGAGGTGGTGAACCAGCAATGGTGCCTGCTTACCACCTCTGTGCAGTAAAGTCCTCCATTACTTAGTTTTCAAAAATTGCCCTCCTCCTTCCTTTACCTTCCACTCCCCTTCTACACTGGAATGTAAACCCAATACTACTCTGGTCAGAGGAAGAGAATTAAGGTCCATGTTGTCTTGCTGCAGTTAAAGTACAATTCTAATTGTGCCTATTCACAAATAAATGTTTAGTTCAACAGGTTTTTCTTAGCCTCTCTCTATTCAAATTCTGAGTGCATTTGGCAAGCAGAATCATTGTGCTAATGATCTGAGAAACTGAAAAAATGCTCTTTTCCTCAGTCTGTGACAGCACCACTGGTACAGTTGGTTAAACCTCTTGTAGACGGAGTGATCTAGCCACATATTTGCCTCATAGATGGACTTCTTCAACAACACTAATGGACAAAATTAACAGCAGTTGCACTTCCCTTTACACCAGCACGATCATAAAAACAATGCTTAATAGTGCATTTTTCTGTCATATCTGTTATTACCCACCATGAGAGCCAATGTAATGGGTCAAATAATTACATTATAACATCACTGGCAGATACACTCATGAAAAGCAAGCTGTCAACTGCAGCAGAATGGCTACCTAAAGTGCCAGTCATAGTATGTGAAGGATTGGAGCAGGAAGGTGGGCATAATTATGGGTATGGCTGGAAGGATATGCATCCACATTAACAAATACAATAACACACAAGCTTCTGATGCCATACAATCCTAAAACAAATAAATCTACCACAACTTTAGCACAATTTGTGTTCAAAAGTTATTTTTTCATGATAGATCTCAGAAGTAAAACTATATGATCAAACAGCCACAATATTCTAATCCAGTGATTCTCAACCTGTGAGTCCCCAGATGTTTTTGCCTTCAACTCCCAGAAATCCTAACAGCTGGTAAACTGGCTGGGATTTCTTGGAGTTGTAGGCCAAAACACCTGGGGACCCACAGGTTGAGGACCACTGTTCTGATCTGAAACAAACAAAATTAAGCATTTTCTTTTAAAGATCCTGCAGCAAATGAATCCACTCCAATCATACTACCTATATATCAGGACCCATATATCAGGACCCTTTATGATTTTTGTTTTTTGTTTTTTTGTTTAGGTGTGTGATGTCTCATGGGCCATGTAGTCCTGTTCCTAGTATTATTGTGACAGATGAAGAGGAAAACTTGGATTTCCCACCGTTTCAGCCAGAATTGGAGCCCTTGCACCTGCAGGATATTTGCCCTCCAGAAGTCAGCCAAACAAGCCTTGAGCAGAAATCTCCCCCATTTTCTCGCCGAGATTATTATAATCAACAAAGAGGCGCTCGCGAGGCGACTCACCGGAGCGCCAGGATAGCTGCCAGACAATTAGCTGATTAAGTCTGTTTCCCTTGGGAAACTTTAAGGAGTCAAGCATCTGGACACAGAATGGCTTTCGTTTCTTGTTCTCCAGAGAAAGTGTTCTTTGGCGGGAAAACAAGATCCTATTTAGGTGTTTGCTCCCGAAGTAACCCTTGCGGAGTCAATTCGTCAGCTCGTGGAGTGAGATCGTGTGTAGACTTCGTACTCCAGTTCCCAGCTCCTGAATCAAGTTCCCAGCCCTGCCTTGTTCCACGGATTTCTATGGACTCAGTTCTTGTTCCACGATTGCCTTGTTTCAAGTTGGACCCTGCCAAGTCTCAAGTCTTGCCTTGCCTTGCGTTTTAAACCACGGACCCTGCTTCTCGGATTCCAGCCTTGTTTTCCATTCCTTCGGATTTACCTTAAGCCTCAATGACTATGGACAGTTCCCCACACTATTGCTTGCCAAATAGTGTGTGTTTCGGTGAAGTGGATTATAACTTTGGACTTTAATATCATATATTGGACATTGTTTTCCTGGACTATATTTGACCTTTCCTGAAAGGTCTACTTCTGAACTATATTCTACACTTGTTTTTATTGACTTTATATATTCCTTTAATAAAGATATTAGTTAGATTCTGGCCTCTGCGTATGGTTATTGGTGCTCTGCAGCCTGGGTTCCGACAGTTTGACTCCGCCACCTTAAGCACCAATTAACCTAGGCCAGAATGTCTACTGGAACCGGGGCAGAAGCCCAACCACTCAGCTATACCATCGCCAAGGATGAAGTGGACAGAATCCGTGATATGCTCCATACGCAGGAGGGAGAAATACGGGGTTTGAAGGAACGTGGAACCCGTCTCCCTGCCCTGGCGTTACCAACCAAGTTTTCTGGAGAAGCTTCCAAGGTTCATGTTTTCCGTCGCCAATGCCAGGCATATCTAGAAGCCCGTCATGCCGAGTTTCCCCAAGAAGACATCAAGGTGGCGTGGATCTACAGTCTCCTAGACGGGCCAGCGGCCAATTGGGCGATGGCGCTATTTGATGAAGCCTCTCCACACCTAAGTTCCGCGCAAAACTTCCTGAATCACCTTAAGGCGACTTGGGGAATCGAGGATAATTTAGAGGCGGCCGGCCGGAAAACTCCGGCGCCTTTTCCAAGGGGACAGGCCTTTGTCCCAGTACATAGCCGAATTCCGAGTGCTGGCCCAAAACACCGGCTGGAATGACGTAGCCCTCAGGGGACAGTTTCGGGAGGGTCTCAACATCGAGATGTTAGAAGAAATCTCCAAGGTGGATCCTCCAAACTCTCTTGAGAGACTTATTGACCAATGTTTACGAGCCGAAGTCATGCTTGCCAACAGAAAACAGTGGCTCCGAGGCCAGAGTGGAAGAGCAGGAGTAAAACCTCCCGCTCCCGTCGGCATCCAACCACGTCCAATGTGGAGACCCCCGCCACCAGCCCCATACCCCAGAGGAAGCGAGGAGGAGCCGATGCAGTTGGGCAATGTGCGTCCCAGATTAGATGTTGCCGAGAAGGCCCGCCGCCAACGTTTAAACCTCTGTTGGTACTGCGGAAACGGGGGCCACTTTGCCAGAGAGTGTCCAGCCAAAAGAGAGCCCGCCACCCGTTTGGCGGCAGCGTCCTCTGTGGAGACGGAGAAGGCCGAGGAGGCAGGCGCAAAGCCGGCGGGGGAAGCCAGCGACCGGGCGTAGAGAGGCTCGCCAACCCGGTCAGAAACCCCACTCAAGAGCCGCCAACCGGGGTCCTATTTCTCCTAGTGGTCACCTTGTGGTCAGCGAAAAAAGGACCCGTCATGATCCATGCCATGATAGACTCAGGAGCAACAAACAATTTTGTTTGTACGCCAACTCTCTGGGATTACAAGATCACGATTTCAAGAACGCCCGGGTGGTGCAAGCCATAGATGGCCGTCCCCTAAAGACAGGTCCAGTAAGCCAATGGTCTGAACCCACCAGAATGTGGATAAGGGAACACATGGAAGAGATTTCCTTCTTTGTTACCGAGGTTCCTCACTTCCCTGTGATTTTGGGAATTCCATGGCTGACACTCCACGACCCAAACATCTCCTGGACCAACAGAGAACTGCAGTTTGCTTCTAAATATTGCCAAAACCATTGTCTTGTAGCCAAGGTCTGCTATGCCACAGACGCTGAACCTATCATCACCTTGCCCAAGAAATACTCGGGATGTTTTCAATGAAAAGGAAGCCGAGAAACTACCCCCGCATAGGCCCTATGATTGTGCCATTGACTTGGTGGAGGGGGCCCCGATTCCGCGAGTACACCTCTACTCCCTGACTGAACCAGAGCAAGAAGCTCTCAGGGAGTTCATAGAGTCAAACCTCCGCAAGGGGTTCATCAGACCCTCTCAATCCCCAGCCGCTTCCCCAGTGATGTTTGTGAAAAAGAAGTCAGGGGACCTACGCTTGGTTGTGGACTATAGAGCAATGAACAATATCACTAAGCGGAACCGCTATCCCCTGCCTTTGATCTCGGACCTATTAGACCGGCTTTGAGGGGCCAAGGTTTACACCAAGCTGGACCTTCGGGGGCTTACAATCTAGTTCGCATCAGGGAGGGGGACGAGTGGAAAACCGCCTTCCAGACTAAATTCGGATTATTTGAGTCCCTAGTCATGAATTACGGTTTATGTGGAGCTCCCGCAACGTTCCAGCATTTTGTCAATGATATCTTCCAGGATTATCTAGATCGGTTCTTGATCATCTACTTGGACGATTTTTTGGTGTTTTCTAGATCACAATCAGAACATGAGAACCACGTCAGAATGGTGTTACAACGATTGCGGGATCATGGACTATATGCCAAGTTGGAAAAATGCGCTTTTGATCTACAAGAGGTAGATTTCCTGGGATACCGTGTCTCGCCACTAGGGCTCTCCATGGCCCCGGCAAAGGTTTCAGCAGTATTGGAATGGCGGGCGCCAACCAACAAGAAAGAGGTGCAGCGTTTCTTGGGGTTCGCGAACTACTACTGCAAGTTCATTCCAGACTTTGCCCGTTGGTCTGACCCAATCACCAGCTGCATCCGTGGAAAACAGCCCTTCCGCTGGACAGAGCAAGCAGAGGAAGGGTTCCAGCAACTAAAGAAGTTATTCACGTCCCAGCCAATTCTACAGCACCCTGATCCTAAGACCCCTTTTGTTGTGCAGGCTGACGCCTCCGATGTGGCAATCGGGGCTGTACTCATGCAACCAGTGGGAGAACATCTTCACCCTTGTGCCTTTTACTCCCGTCAACTAACAGCCCCAGAGAGAAATTACACTATTTGGGAAAAGGAACTTTTGGCCATAAAGGCAGCCTTTGAAAATTGGAGACATTGGTTAGAAGGGGCCAAATTTCCCATTGAGGTTCATACTGACCATCGTAATTTGGAACATCTAAGAACTGCCCGCAAGTTAAACCAAAGGCAGCAGCACTGGGCTTTGTTTTTTGAGCGTTTTGACTTCCAGATCCATTATGTAACCCCTGCTCAGACCAAGCAAGCAGATGCTCTATCACGGAAACCAGAGTATGCTGCAGGGCGCAGAGAAACCTTCGAATCTCAATTGCTACAGCCTGAAAACTTTGCCATGCTCACAGTGGGAAACACCAAATCCACTGCAGTTGAACCAACTCCCTCTACTCCAGGACCCCTTTGTGCTCAAGAAATTAGAGCCAGTCAACAAGCAGACGCCTGGGCTCAAGATCAAATTCGCCAAGGACTACGTTTCCCTTTCTCACTTAAGGATGGGTTATTATGCTACAGAAATCATGTCTACATCCCCCCAGGACCAGGCAGGGAAAAGGCACTTCGCATGTGTCATGACTGCAAGCCAGCAGGGCATTTTGGACTATTTAAAACCATGCATTTGATCCTACGAGACTTTTGGTGGCCCAAAATCCGCAAGGATGTAGAGAAATATGTCAATACCTGCCCAGTATGTCAGCGTTCCAAGACAAGAAGAGAGAAACCCTCAGGACTACTGCATCCCCTTCCTACTCCATCTCGTCCATGGGAGATAATTTCTGCGGATTTTATCACTGATCTACCACCCTCCCTTGGATTCACCACGATCCTAGTGGTGGTGGACCTTTTTACCAAGTTGGCCCATTTCATTCCCTGCGATGGCCTCCCCACGGCCAAAGAGACTGCAGATTTATTTCTTCAGCATGTTTTCAGACTACATGGATTGCCCAAGAGTTTAGTCACAGACCGTGGATCTCAATTCACCTCTCGTTTCTGGAAGGCACTACAAAAACTATTGGGCATAGCCCAAACGGATGGGCAAACTGAGCGCACCAATGCCACTTTGGAACAATACCTTCGCTGTTATGTAAACTACCAGCAGGACAACTGGGCTTCCCTGTTACCTCTGTCAGAGTTTGTCTACAACAACGGTGTCCAGGCTTCAACCAAAGAAACCCCGTTCTTTGCAAACTACGGATTCCATCCACGTTTCTTTCCTTCTGTCATTGAAACCTCAGAAGTCCCCGCAGCGGAGGACTGGCTACAAGAACTCACAGCGGTGCAACAACTATTGCTCCAGCAACTGGACCAAGCCAAGGAGGACTATAAACGCCACGCTGACCATCATCGCCAGCCGGGCCCCGAAATCAAGGTAGGAGATCGGGTTCTTCTGTCCACTCGCTTTCTGCCCTCCCACCGTCCCTGCCGGAAGCTAGATGCCCGTTTCATTGGTCCCTATCCAGTGGTGGCGCAACTTAACCCCGTGACTTTCAAACTCCAACTTCCGCGCTCTATGCGCATTCATCCAGTGTTTCATCGCTCCCTGCTCCTTCCGGCGGATGGTGTGCGCCCTGATGCAGACCGGCCGGCCCCCACTCCTGTTTTGGTGGATGGGGAGGAGGAATTCGAGGTTCAGGACATTTTGGATTCTCGCTTCCACCGCCGCCGCCTTCAATATCTCATTGACTGGGTGGGTTTTGGGCCTGAAGAACGCTCTTGGGAAGACGCTTCCACAGTCCACGCCCCCGACCTAGTCCGCCGCTTCCATCAGGCCTACCCTGCCAAGCCGCGACCCTGCGACTCGAGGAGAGAGGCCATGTTTGAGGGGGGCCTTGAGGGCGGGGATAGTGTGATGTCTCATGGGCCATGTAGTCCTGTTCCTAGTATTATTGTGACAGATGAAGAGGAAAACTTGGATTTCCCACCGTTTCAGCCAGAATTGGAGCCCTTGCACCTGCAGGATATTTGCTCTCCAGAAGTCAGCCAAACAAGCCTTGAGCAGAAATCTCCCCCATTTTCTCGCCGAGATTATTATAATCAACAAAGAGGCGCTCACGAGGCGACTCGCCGGAGCGCCAGGATAGCTGCCAGACAATTAGCTGATTAAGTCTGTTTCCCTTGGGAAACTTTAAGGAGTCAAGCATCTGGACACAGAATGGCTTTCGTTTCTTGTTCCCCAGAGAAAGTGTTCTTTGGCAGGAAAACAAGATCCTATTTAGGTGTTTGCTCCCGAAGTAACCCTTGCGGAGTCAATTCGTCAGCTCGTGGAGTGAGATCGTGTGTAGACTTCGTACTCCAGTTCCCAGCTCCTGAATCAAGTTCCCAGCCCTGCCTTGTTCCACGGATTTCTATGGACTCAGTTCTTGTTCCACGATTGCCTTGTTTCAAGTTGGACCCTGCCAAGTCTCAAGTCTTGCCTTGCCTTGCGTTTTAAACCACGGACCCTGCTTCTCGGATTCCAGCCTTGTTTTCCATTCCTTCGGATTTACCTTAAGCCTCAATGACTATGGACAGTTCCCCACACTATTGCTTGCCAAATAGTGTGTGTTTCGGTGAAGTGGATTATAACTTTGGACTTTAATATCATATATTGGACATTGTTTTCCTGGACTATATTTGACCTTTCCTGAAAGGTCTACTTCTGAACTATATTCTACACTTGTTTTTATTGACTTTATATATTCCTTTAATAAAGATATTAGTTAGATTCTGGCCTCTGCGTATGGTTATTGGTGCTCTGCAGCCTGGGTCCTGACAAGGTGGGAGAAAATGTCCTGTGGTAAGATTTAGTTGGCATCTTCTGTCATTCACTAGAAATCCTAGCTTGTTTTTAAGGCTTTTCTGAAATATATCAGTAAGAGTTTAAACTCTACAAGGTCACTTTTCAAATACTTTATCTTGGGCTCAAATATGCTAGCTACCATACCACACTCTCAAAAAAGTTTGAAGGTTGATTGAAATGAGTCAAGAGGTTCAAGTCCAAGAATATAGAAAATGGGAAATATAGAAAAAGATCACATATTTTCTGCCCTGCAACTTGATCATTTTCAGACAAAAGAAGCCCTCTGCTTCATGCTGCAAGCACTACAATTTTCCATGTTGTGGAAGGAAATGTCATTGACTCACAGTACAGTTGTAGAGAAATCACTGAACCTTGATCTTCCAACAAATCTGAGAAATATCGAATAGTACAAGTTCCTTCCACAATTTTAAGTAGTCTGGAAAGTGGCTTTACTCTAAGGACCTTATCACATTGGGATATACTCTGTTATATCAATATGCATCCCGTATTTTTTAGAACCTGAAAAATATTGTATTTAGACGGGATGCATACTGACCCCATCACACCTGATTCTTTTGTTTTGAAAATACTGCATTTTTGGTTCATCACACCACAAAAGGCTGGTTCCTCCTAATTATTATTATTTATAGCATTTATATTTAGCCCTTCTCACCCCGAAGGGGACTCAAGGCAGATCACAGAACACATATATGGCAAACATTCAATGCTGATTATAACAATGACAAGACGGACAACAGATAGAATCCATTTGAATGTCTTTCTACATCATTTTTTTGTATATATTTTTTCAAATATTGTGTAGTGATGTAGCCTCGAAGTCTTGAACTACCATTCTTGCAAGATTTTAGCTGATGGAATGCATACTGATTTTACAATTACACTTAAAAACAGCACCTCAAGCTGTATTAAATAAAAAAGCATGTCAATTTCTGCAATGTTTTGCGGACAGATTCCAACTGATTATTGATGGAATGGGACAAATGTCATGTGATAGAACCCATTCAGAATCGCATTCAAAAAGTCTTAGAAATGGAGTACTGTATATTCCAATGTGATAAAGTTGAAATTCTTGTAAGGATTGCTAAGAGAAAAGTAGCAAAATGATAGGTAACATAATCGTAATTCAAATGTGACCTTAGAAAACTATTTGTCTCATTTACATTTGTGACAAGACCTTCCCATATCCATGTGGATCATACTTCCTCAACTGTAAATGTGAAGGAGACTAATATCCTTAGTTCATTTTTTTCATAATTAATCAAAGTCCTCAAATTGGTTGACCCCAGGGGAGGGAAGAAAGCCATTCTGATATCATCATTAAATAATGACGATCATGATCATGATCATGACAACACTTGTTAGTTTGGTGTCATCAATGTGCATGATTCTTTACGAGAAAACTAAAAACAACCTGCTAAAAATATGCAATTTTAAGTATGTGAATGTATACACACAGAGGGAAGGAAGAAATAATTTTCTTTCTATATCTATATCTATCTTCTATATATGTATATATAAGGTCCTCCCTCCAATGATATTGCAGGTTATAGAGTGCCGTAAACATGTACAAGAGCCGCCAACCCCTGCCAATGTCCTTCCCAAACACAATACCGCTCACCACCCAAGTGAATGCTTTCATATGGGGACAATTTCATCCCATATTTTATGTGTTTCCTCCACCACAGACATCTCAGTGTTTCTTACTCTCTCCATTGGTGTGGGATTTATATGATCCCACGCATTGCCTCTCTCATAACCCTTTCCTACTCTTTTCTAGAGTGCACAGAAAACAGTACAGAACTGATCAGCAACCAAACATATTGGAGCAGTTTGGGGGACTGACTCAACATGACAGAAGTTTTAGTTCACCCTGCATCATTGTGAACCCGACCGACAATAGATCTGGACCAAATTTGGCACACAGAACCTCCATGGCCAATGAAAAATACCGGAAAGCTTTGGGAGGAATTGACCTTGATTTATAGGAGTTGTAGTTTGCCTACATCCAGAGACCACTGTGGACCCAAATGACAATGCATTCCTGATATTCCCAAACTTGAATATTGGGGGGGGGGGGTGTTGGGGAAGGATTGACCTTGATTTTGGGGAGCTGTAGTTCACCTACATCCAGAGAAACTGTGACCCACATAAACAATGGACCTAGCCCAAATTTGGTACACAGAACCACCATGACCAACTGAACATGTTGGAGGGGTTTGGAGGGAACTGGCCTTGATTTCTGGGAGTTGTAGTTCACCCACATCCTGTAAAACTGTGATCTCAACTGACAATGGAGGTGGACCACACTTTGCACACAGAACTTCCATGACCAACTGAAACTACTGGAGGGGTTTGAAGGGACTGACCCACAGTGGTGGGAGTTGTAGTTCATTCTACAGTCAGAGAGCACAATGAATCCCACCAATGACACATCTGGAGCAAACTTGCCACACATGCCCAACATGACCAACTTTAACTGTCAGGGTATTGTGACATTAACTACTGATGAAATTTGAGGGGGGTTAACCTCGCATGATGTCAGTTGCCAAAACCATATGCATTTTCTTAATGGGAGCATTCATTATAAATGACTTTTTCAAATAACCAGGACATTGCTGAGTACCCAAGCTAGTATAACTATACAATAAAATTGTAAAGCAACTTATTCAGATAAATAAAATAAAATACAGTGCAATAAAAACCAAATTGCCAAATACATGTGATCAAAACACATCATACAATATTAAATTAAATTTTCCCCAAAGCTTTGGAAAGCAAGATTTCTTAATTCACAGTGTTTTTTCAACACTATCTACGGTAGGTTGGGTAAGTCTGATGAGAACTACAACCCAACAATGAATGTGGACCAGGGCCATAGGATGATCACCCCCATCCACATTCATGAAAGAAAAGCTTAATAGCAGGATTTCACAGTTCACACCTGGAATTTAAATTATTATAATCATCCCACCTGTGTTCCTTATGTGTCTACCATACAGATTTATTTGGCCCAGTGTCTCCTCAGCAACTAAGACAAAAGAAATGTGCATACATGACATATTTATTGCTTGTTTTCCCCCCTTTCAATACAATATTCATGTAGCAAAGGTGCACCAGAATATATTTTATCTTGATCAGTCCTGGTATGTGTAGCATATCTGTTCCAGGAGTGTGCCAAAACATGTACCATACCCTTGAAGATTTGTATCAGTAACAAATGGAAACATATAATTAGATCTTTTAAAAAAATCTGCATGTTATATTTGAGCATTAAAACCTGTAAGTATAAGAAGTTCTAATGCTTATTTGGGTGGAAGCTCTATTCTAGCGTGTCTGCCAAGAGAATTTCATTGTTGCAGAAGTCTCTTGGGATGCCTTGAATGGTCACAGAATGATTCAATGGAAAAAAATCTTTCTTTTCCAGTAATAAATAACTTTGGATATGTATTAGGTAGAAATTAGGACAAATGACAACTTAACCAGCAGCAAATTAAGTAGATTAAAATAATGTGGCTCAGCACAGAAATCTGAAATAACTATTTTGCCAAGTTGGAATGACTGCTATTGATTTGCAGCTAAAACAAAGTTGAGAAATAGTCCTGTAGAACTCAAAATCAGAGCAATCATCATCTGATGGTCTCATGGTTAGCCTAAGTCACACCAATTATGCCACAAAGTATGTATCAGGTCATGCTGATTTTAGAGCCAATATGGTGCTTTTGGAGACCAGAGTTTTTATCCCTACTTGACCACGGAAACCCACTAGGTGATCCTGGGTAAGTCATACTCTCTCACAGCCTTGTGGGGAAAGATAATGGCAACCCCCACTCTGAACTAACCTTGCCAAAACAAACTCTATGTTAGATTTGCTTTATGGCCGCCATAAGTCAGAAACAACTTGAAAATATACAACAATAATGCTGGTTTAATTATACAGAATTCAGGAATTCAAATACTGCTTCCCACAAACTCTAGTATGAAATGATGAAAATAATTTCACATGCAGTAATTACAAACAAAAGTCAGGGGGAAAATAGATTAGGTGTATCAAGCAACTGTGCTGAAACTCTTAAGATGGAAATGAACTGATGCCTAAAATTTATCACAGCTTTCATCAGGTTATTTATAGCACCTTTTTCATTAAAGCCAAGCAAAATCGTCAGCCTCTGCTATTGTTGTAAATCTAGCAAAAGTCAACTGAGTCAAGACAAAGACAACACAAATAAGCAACTTCTTTAGGGACCTTTGCTGCATCATACAGGGAATAAGGAAAATAAACAATTATTGCATGCAATTAGAGCAACTGAAAATATGTCAGTTCTAAATGCAAGGTTTACTAATTATTCTGGGGAGAAGGGATTTGATGTAAATAAGACCTGGTAACAATACGAAAGGAAAAATAACTTGGAGGGCTTGCTTATTTTTGTTTTTATAACCATACCTGATATCCACTGATCTTATAGAAATAGAGGGCCATGGACTTTTGACAGTTTGGAACCATCATCTTATATTATTATTGTCGTGCTATACCATCACATTTGCTTCACCTTGTAGTGACTTGATGAATTAGAGACTTGGAAGTCACTAAAAGATCCTGTCTGTTCAAGTCTTGAAAATTCAGGGCCAAGACTTCATTTACTGAGTCAATCCAATTAATGCAACCTTCCTATTTTCTAATGCCTTCAACTTTTCTCATCATTATTGTCTCTTCTAACAAGTCATGTTTTCTCATGTTAAGTCCAAACCTCATTAGCCTCAGTTTAGTTGTCTTGGCTTTTAATGAGAGCTCAAGC
Organism: Anolis carolinensis; assembly: GCF_035594765.1. Lineage (NCBI taxonomy): Eukaryota > Metazoa > Chordata > Lepidosauria > Squamata > Anolidae > Anolis > Anolis carolinensis. The sequence goes on from NC_085843.1 coordinate 149,373,648, forward strand.
TTAATTTATATCCTACATAATTCCAATTACAATGTGGCATGAGAGTTCAAGCTTAATTTGTATCCTACATAATTCCAATTATAAGGTGGCATGATGGATGGATGGATGGCAATAAGAAATAAGGGTTCATTCAATATTGAATGAATAATTTTTGCCATTTCTTAGAATATATGTTAGGTAAACCTGATCTATCCTGACAGGAAAGGTCTGTGGTGTTGTTTCTTAGTCAGCTAAGTGATATAGCTACTAAGACTATGAGGTCAGAGAATTTGTTGAAGTCATTGCCAAAGTTCTGGCCTAGAACCTCACTGAATTTTCAGTAAAAGATGGGGAAAGGACCTGAAATGCATTCATTGTTCACACACTGGGAATAAAGAAGACAGAGAAGAAGAATGGGTCAACAAGGGCCACTTTTAATTTAACTATTTAGAATAAGATATGAAAAATAGTGTGCTGGGAAGTTCATTTTCTTTCTTTCTAGTGGGCCAAACCATGTGTTTTGCCAAACCAGTGTGATATAGTATATAAATTTGGAAGGTCTAGGTTACCACTTCAGAAATTCATTGGGAGAATTTGGTCTAGTGATTATTTTATAGGAGGCTGTTGAGAGACTATACTAGAAAGGAGAAGACCAGTCTTCAGAAGTCAGTTGAATAAATGAAGATTTTGGTTTTTTTTCATGTCAGGAGCGACTTGAAAAACTGCAAGTCGCTTCTGGTGTGAGAGAATTGCCCAGAGAATGCCCAGATGTTTTAATATTTTACCATCCTGTGGGAGGCTTTTCTCATGTCCCCGCATAGGGAGCTAGAGCTGACAGACAGGAGCTCACTCTGCTATCCAGATTCGAACCACCGACCTTTCTATCACCAGACCTGCTGGCCCAAGGATTTAACCCATTGTGCCACCAGATACAAGTGTAAATAGTAAGGAAAGAAAATGCCGGGCTGCAGAGACTAATGATATGCCTACCTTGAAGATTCTCTACTGTATTTCTCAGTTACATAGACATACAGCTCCCTATCTTTAACATACAACAGCAGTGAGGCATTTGCTTGTGACCAACAAGAAAGCATATCTTAAGCTATGGGTAAGAAAAATACAGCTAGAAGTGACAGTTTAATAGAGCTTAAGAAAAAGGAAGTACTTTGTCTCCTCTGCTCCTTAGTGTCTGTAAGCAAAATAGCACTCTTGACAGCCTCTGTTGATAACACTGTTGGTTTCATTCTTCTTCTACCATTCCTGCTGCCTAAGTGAAACTCACTTATTTAGTTCTGCAAAACATTACATATGAGAACAGGCAACCATGTCTACAGATAATTTTCTCTGCTTTCCCTTTTTTTCAATTAGGCTATTTTCAGTGTTCGGGAGCAATAAGAGATGTGGGAGGAGGGGGCAACCCATAGAGCACAAAAGAGTTCTCGTGACCCCTGGGCCACCCCTCCCCCCAGTAAATAAACTAGGTAACCAAGATAGCAGGGCCCCCAGGTTGAAAATCCTACGGTTTAATGCCAGGTCAGTGAATGGAAAAACAACAGACATCCAGGATCTGATCCTGGATGAGCACACCAACTTATAATACTAAAATAATAAAAGTTTATTTTTAACCCACCCTCTCCCCCCTGAGGGACACAGGGTGGCTTCCAGACATAAATCATAAAAACTGGCAAGCATTCAATGCCATTTCATCAACATAATACATTTATACAAATAAGTTAAAGTAGAGTAAAAACAATGGCTGATAATCTGGCAATCAAGCATCATGGAACATACAGTTGAGTAATTAAGTTGTATGAAATATAAAAATATAAAAATACAATTTAATTACAATATAATTGTTATTATCACCTTCAGTCCTCTTAAAGCATCAGTGGTGTTACTCATCCTCCTCTCCATAGGCAAGCAAGCAAAGGTGGGGTTTTAGCTCTTTCTTAAAGGAGAAGAGTGTGGGGGCTGTTCTAATACCTTTTGAGAGGGAGTTCCAGAGGTAAGGGGCAACCATGGAGAAGTCACCCTCTTTTGTTCCCACCAGCTGTGCTTGAGATGGGGGTGGGACCATGAGAAGGGCTCCTCCGATTATTGTAAAGTCTGAACAGGTTTATAAACAGAGATGCGGGAAATCAAATAGCCTGTGCCTGAACTATACAGGGCTTCCAGCACTTTGTATTTGATCTGGAAGCAGATTGGCAGCCAATGGAGCTACCACAACATGGGAGTAGTCCTCTCACAATATGACGCTTCAATTAATAACCTGCATCTTCTCATATTAGTACTACCTCTCATGAGCTTGTAGTGACAGCTCATGAGAGAGCTTCAAGCCTCTCAAGAAATAGCATTGGCATGAGAGTGCTTGTAATCTTAAGCAGGGCCTTCAGTTTTAGGCTGGCCCTCCGCTTCTGCTGCATGTGCATCTCACCCCAGTCCTGACACATGACAGGGCCTATTTAGGTAAGACCGGGCAGCAGATGGAGCAAGCAGGCCCTGCCCTGCACTGGTGGAAGAGGAGGCACCACGGGCAGAGGCCTTTTCAAGGCTTCCTCCCCCATTAAGCATGTGGCTCACATCAGGCCAAGCATAGGGAAGGACCTGCTTGTGTAAGGCCAAGCGGCAGATGAAGAAGAGACACCCCAAGTCCCACAGGGTTTCCTCTTACACGAAATATAACTTAGCTCTTGTAGGTTTTTTTAATAACGAAAGGAAAAATAACAAATTTCACATCACTGCATTTTAGATATGACCCGGATCCCTTACAATTTTTTTCAAAACATTTTAGAATAAAAATTGGGGTTGCACAAATTTCATCAATACTGTACAAACAAAATGGATTTTGGGCATTATGCACATCTCTAATAAATAGTTCATCATAGCTTTGTCCAGCAGTATATTGTATCAACCTGAACAATTTGCCATATATGTGTGTGTGTGTGTGTGTGTGTGTGTGTGTGTGTATACAGTAGAGTCTCACTTATCCAAGCTAAACGGGCTGGCAGAAGCTTGGATAAGTGAATATCTTGGATAATAAGGAGGGATAAAGGAAAAGCCTATTAAACATCAAATTAGGTTATGATTTTACAAATTAAGCACCAAAATATCATGTTATACAACAAATTTGACAGAAAAAGTAGTTCAATACGTAGTAATGTTATGTTGTAATTACTGTATTTACGAATTTAGCACCAAAATATCACCATATATTGAAAACATTGACTACAAAAATGGCTTGGATTATCCAGAAGCTTGGATAAGCGAAGCTTGGATAAGTGAGACTCTACTGTGTATGTGTATATATATATATATATATATATATATATATATATATATATATATATATGCTCGCTCATTGGCTATATGAAAAAGTGAAGAAACAAAAGGAATCTCACCTTATCTGCTCTCTCCCTATGATAAAACACTTATATACTATATTGGCAATAAACTGTGGTATGAACTCACTTCCATAGTGGAATGGTATACTTGCCACACTACTTGAACTGGGGTTGTGAGTACACCACATATGAGAAGTTTCTTTTCATCTTCCATTCAAAGCTACCAACACAATCCACTAGAAAGCACACCAGGAGAAGAAGGTGGCCATAGGTTATGTGTCAACAATGCATTTAAAGCTTTCTGTGGAAAGCAGAAGCCAGGCATATAAATGAAGACAGAAAACAATCAATAAAACTGGAAGTTTTATACTTACAGTTACTGATCACCTTGCTTCTCAACCCCCATCTCCACAGTGTATCTGTCATCTTTTGGAAAGATGTTACATACTTCAATGATCTCCTGACAGGCATTCCCTCTGGGGCAGGGTCTGACCTGTCACAAAAATCACCGAGGAGAGAGAGAACTAGGTTTCTTCTGAAAAAGACAGAGTTGTGTCCATTCAGATTGATCTCCCAGAATGTCTTTGAGAGACAAAAGAAATTTCATTGGAAATTGAGACCTTACAGTTCCTTCTTTTCAAAGGTTTTCTAAAACTCTTACAGTTCTTTAATAATAATAATAATAATAATAATAATAATAATAATAATAATAATAATAATACAAAGCAAGACATTCTAAAGGAAAGACTGGACTTTATTAATGATACTAACAATGATGACATCATCAATTATGATGATACACATGTGTCTTATATCATTATGACATTTTATTTAATTAATGACTCATTGTTTAACATCTGCCAACTGATTTCTTGTATTTTTTATCATAATATACATTTCTAACCATTCTGGTGTAGCCATGTTACACATTTGAAAGATTAAAATTTCCTGCAAAAAACATCATATATTTTTCAGGATTATAATCTTCTCAGATGGATGTCATGTTAAGAAGCACATTTAGCCTCCCACCCAAAATGACAACACCAGTCAAACGAGGTGTATAAATAAGGCCACAGTTTCCTTAACCTTAAGAATCTGAAATGTGTCAACTAATGACACATTTTGGCATGATTCTGTACGTGGGAATTAAACTAAGTCAGATCTCCCATTCTGAAGCTTCCAAGCATGAAACCCTATGATTCACCCTAGCCTTATTCCATGAAGCGATCAGAGGGTTCCAACAGATCCCTCTGTTTGACACTCTTACCTGAGAAAGTCATCCTGGGGCAAGAACCCATTAGATATCTTCCTGCACAAGTCAACGAGTAATGATAGGGAAATGGGTAAATTATTTCACATTTTAGTACCATCAAAAGTTTTCAAAGATAGCCAATTGACACTAAGTATCCACATCAGCCAGTTGAGACATAAAAGCAATATAGCATTGTTATAAAAAAAAAACCACCCAAAAAAACCTCGGCGACACCATAGGGGACCAAATATATGATCTGTAGAGATTTCCCAGTCTCAGCTCTGGAAAATTGCACTAGGACCGGTATCACATTAAAGCTGAAAGAATAGGCAAAGAGTATGCATCCCATCTGAAATCCTGTGACTGTCTCCTTCCGAATTCTGCGATTGTAGTTTAGGGGAGGAGTCTTTATAATACTCAGCCAGAGAGGTCCTGGGTCTCACTAAACTACAAGCCCAGGAATTCTGCAGGAGGCAACCACAGGATTTCAGATGGAATATCAGATCCTCTTTCCCACACCTTAGCCATTAATAAGTTGTGCAATCATTACACATTCTCAGGCTCACACCCTCACAATAAACAGAGAGCAGCAACATGCTAGCTCCCTCACCTCACAAAGGATTCAGACATCACCGAAGGTGTAAGATCATCATGCATTATGTGTGCAACTCTTAGTATTATGTGTACATCCAATCTACACATACACACTGAATCAACAGCTGACAGATTTACAAGGGGGATTTTTAAAAAGTGTCCACATACGTTTTCTTGGTTATTTTTTGTTTAAAATTAAAAATAAGACTTAAGAAAGGATTTTGGTGATTAACCTACTTCTATAGAGAGGGAGAAAAAATCTCATGGAGACAAAAGAGAAAAAAGCAATTGTTCCAATATACATGGAGATTGGAAAAACTAAGGACCAGGAAAGCACATCTGCTGTGCTCCCTGAACCTTCCTTGCTTAGTTTTTCCAATATACCTCACAACCTCTGAAGGTGCCTGCCATAGATGTGGGTAAAATGTCAGGAGAGAATACTTCTGGAACATGGCCATACATCCCAGAAAACACACAACAACCCTGTGATTCCGGTCATGTAAGCCTTCGACAACACTCCTGGCTGCTATTTAGTTATACTGAAATTATAGCAATATTTCATCCTACGGCTTTCTTTTAAGTCATAATACATTTTATTTTATTTATTTTATTTTTTAAAAGCCTGGGGTAGCGCCCGAATTTTCAATTTTGGAACCACATATGGTAATACACAAATTGTAACTACATAAATGTAAAGCTGAATTCAATTGCTAATCCATGCTAAAGTAAATTTACTAGGTCCACTACTGATAGGTTAACATTAAAACAAAAGCCATATTTTCAAAGGGTTGACTCCAGTTGGGTTTAGGAATAGCATTTAGGTTTCTGCACTATACTGAGATTTTTTTCTTATTTTCTGAAACATTTAGGCCTTATTTCTTCTGTTAATATGCACCTGTTGTTGACTTATTCTTCTTTCATTCTATGACAAAATACAGTTTACACCTCCCCAGGTGGGTGAAAAACACTGGCTTCGTAAGAAACTATGCTAATTGAAAATAGCAGTACATAATAACATAATTTAGAAAAATTATATCCATTTACATATGTATATATTTTTAGCTCAAAGCTTCCATTGCTTAAGATACAGCTTGAATTCCAGGGATACATATTATATAATAACCTAGGAGTCAATTTTTCAACAGGTGTTTAATAAGCCACATATGCTTTTATTTGTTTCATTTAAATCCTACATTTCTCCTTATATTGGATTCAAAGGTGAGATCCTGAAAAGTTTTATGTGCCATGTTTACATTTCCATTGGGAAGAAAGACCACTGGAGGGAAATGGAATGTATGTGTTTTGTTCTTTTATAAATGCCAAACTTGAGCATGGACAGAGGAGAAAGTCAGCATTTTGCAAAATGCCCATCTTCTGCCTTCAATCGGATCCTCAGAGAAGTAGCTTACACCTTCATGTCTTTTTTCTATCACTCACAATATCTATGTATCTGTTCCCAGAACTGACTCACTCTCTGCAAACCTACTCCTTTTCACACTAAGATCTAGCATACATCATCCTTGCTGTGAAAAGCTGTTTCAGATTTCTGTAGCTTCATGGCTCTTTCGCCTTGAATGTATGACTACAGCAACTGTTCATAACAAGAAATCTGCACATAATAATATACTCTAATTCATTCAAGGAAAGTACAGTTCTTTCTGGATGGAACCAGAAATATTTTTAATTTAAACTCCCAGCATTTTTCACCATTGACTGTGTTGGCTAGCTATGTTGCTGGTAGTTGCCCAAACAACATCCAAAGGACTACACAATTCCCTCCTTTGAATTATTTGCTAGCTTTTCAGTAAGCACCTACTCATAATTCCAGTTGTCCCTAATGTAGTCTCTGAACTTTGAACCAGTACATAATTCTAAGTCTGGACAAGTGTAAGGTGGCTGTTTTCTACCAACACCTTCTTAGATATTGACAAGGATGTTTTCTGGAAAAAAACACTCAAATTTCTAAAATGAGGGGAGGTATAGAAAGGGAGAACAAAGCCTGTTGAAGGAAGAAGCATTGGAGAATTTAAAAATAAATACAAACAGAGCTTTTAATATATCAAGAAAGCTGGCCACTGTCAAATTATAGAAACTATGTTACTTTGTATGACACCTTTAAACTTATTTGTTGCAATGTGTTCTTCTTTTTTAAATAATTTTTTATTGATATTTCAAATAAGGTTTACAGCAAGAATATGAAAACAAAGAGGTTATTAGGGGAAAAGGTGAGGGATGTGCATAGAAACAAAGAAAAAAGAATAAGGGGAAGGAACAACCGACACACAAAAAGAAAACCCAAATTAAAACGATCACCCAATAAAATAAGTAGGAAGACGGACAAAAAGACACACAAAAAACAAAAAAACAATAGCAATATATCTATATCTATATATATAGACGTATATATATATATAGACGTGTGTGTGTGTGTGTGTGTGTGTGTGTATATATATATATATAATGAACCAAAAATACAAATAAAATAAATAGTAAAATTCTTCCTTTATTTTATGAGCTGCAGGTATACCACTGTAAATGAAGCCAACATCTCTTCTCTTTGTCCAGTTTTTTAACATCTGACTATCAGAGGCATCATGTCTTTGAATATAAAGTGGTAGCAATAACTTGTATTCCTCAGGCAGGCAGGCAGGCAGGCAGAAAATAGTGTTATATTATATGCCACTACAATTTATAGCTGGAGATCTAATTACCTGAAAACGTTCATTCATGCCAGTAGCAAAAACCACACTGCATTTAATGAGAACCTTTCACATGTATTCTGCCAAAAAGTGACTCATTCACAAAAACTGAACAGCCCTATGAACATGTCAGTCTATCAAGCAGAAAAGTAGTATGGGATAGGTCAAAAAAACAACCTAAGTATTCTCTAACATCACAATCATTAACAATTGCCTCTCTCTTTCTTTCTTTCTCGCTCTCACTCCTCCCACTCCATTTGCTCTTGGATTATTAATGGATATAAATATGTATGTATACCACTTTACCTGGATATTGATCCATTTCCTTTGTGGAAAAACAGGTGAGCTTTTTCACTATATACTTAAGGAAATGCTTGATGCCTCATGAATGCACTACATTGAAATCCATGCTGTATATACAGTAGAGTCTCACTTATCCAACACTCGCTTATCCAACGTTCTGGATTATACAACACATTTTTGTAGTCAATGTTTTCAATACATCATGATATTTTCATGCTAAATTCGTAAATACAGTAATTAATACATAGCATTACTGTGTATTGAACTACTTTTTCTGGCAAAATTGTTGTATAACATGATGTTTTGGTGCTTAATTTGTAAAATCATAACCTAATTTGATGTTTAATAAGCTTTTCCTTAATCTCTCCTTATTATCCAACATATTTGCTTATCCAACGTTCTGCCGGCCCGTTTACGTTGGATAAGCGAGACTCTATTGTATATATATATTTGATTTCACATATTGAAGCATCACACTGCAGGCTTACATAACATGCAGCCACTTTCCATGTTATTTCAAGTACAGTAGAGTCTCACTTATCCAACACTCGCTTATCCAACATTCTGAATTATCCAATGCATTTTTGGAGTGAATGTTTTCAATATATCATGATATTTTGGTGCTAAATTCATAAATACAGTAATTACTAGATAGCATTACTGCCTATAGAACTACTTTTTCTGACAAATTTGTTGTCTAACATGATGTTTTGGTGCTTCATTTGTAAAATCATAACCTAATTTGATGTTTAATAGGCTTTTCCTTAATGCCACCTTATTATCCAACATATTTGCTTATCCAACATTCTGCCGGCCCGTTTATGTTGGATAAGTGAGACTCTACTGTATATAGAGGGAGAGAGAGGGTGCTCACATCCACTATGCAAATAATAAGCAACCTGGGTGAGCCGATAGATGCAAGTTTGTAACAATATAGATCCCATCTGTCTCTGAGCTCATGTTAAATCCCCTCTCTTCAGTATGAATGGGGGAGGGGGAATTAACATTAAACTGATTAAAAGGATGAATTGATTAATCAGTCCTATTCTATTGTATTTCAGCAATCTGTTGACAGCAATTTATTCTCCAAGTAGCTCATGGAAAGTTTGTTCTCACCCACTATTTTTCTTTTGTCAAGATTGTACTCTCAGTCCAAGGTCATCCTAAGCCATCCCATGAGTTTCTTGTTTTGCTCACAGTACACAAGACATTCAAAATGCTTTTGGTGGATTGCCTTTTTGTGTGTGTCATTGACATTCACAAGCTGTTCCAGGTAGTTATACCAACTGTGCAGTGGGCGACATTGTTCCTCAAATTCAGCAAAACTTCTGGCAGTAATACATAATAAATCAGTGTCACCTGTTCTGAAATATGTACTCTGACAAACAAGAATATGGGCAATAATGCATCAAACCTCTTCCACCCATTACCAACATTCTTGCAAATCTTTCACAGCAAATTCATTCACAGCAGGTAACCATGTCTACCTTGCAATTCAAAGGTAATTCATTTTTTAAAGAATGTTTTGATTGTTTAACAAAAGTGAAGACAAACACATTTGTTCTAGATAGCACTTACACTTTCAGCTATGAAAAACCTGCTCATTATAATAGGCTTGGCTTGTCATATGCATGTATTCAAATCCATTTTTGGTGCACTACACAAAAGGGAACAATATAAGGCTGCAGGTATTTATATTTCCTTCATTCCAACTGTAGATGGAGATTTTATCTTCAGAATTCTATAGAATTAAATGCAGTTTGTAAAGTCAGCAGAGAATGCTAGGCTATCATTTGGCATGCAGTACTCTTATGCTAGACACTGACAGCTAAAATAGCCAAGCACATTACTGTATTTAGCTATTATGGTCAAATATTTTATGATTGAAATTGCATGGCCACCACACTTTTTCTTGCTTTGGAATGGAAATTTTGGCAAGTACATAAAATGAGAACTCATTTCTTTCAAAGCCAGGCAGCCATCAACATCTATAGAAATGCCTATTTGTTTAGAAGTTTTTTCAAATAGAATGTGTAAACAATAGACATACTGTTCCTTCAAACTATTCCAAAAATATGCTAGTTAGCCAAAAAAGACATTTCACGTACTAAAGAGCAGATCAAAGACTTTGAAATAAATAAGTTTCATATATACAGTCATGTGGGTGGAGGAAGTTGTTCACTTTCTCTCAGACTTGGGTCAGCATCTCAAACATTAGATTGTTTTTTAGTTAATTTTCATTATCTGGGCAGAGGCCACTAGGAGTGCTAGAGAAAGAAGGATAGTCCATTTTAATGGGAAAGGGCAGAAAGGGATTGAAGAAGTTAAATCATTTCCCCGTTTTCCTCTTATTCGCTATCATCAAAACAACCATAGTTTATGATATGGGAAGGGGGGAATAACCAGCAAAAACAGTGAAAATTGCTTTCCTCCTTCAACTCCCTTCCTCCCATAAAATGAACTATCCTTCTCTGTCTAGGTCCCCTTTAGAAGTCCGCCTGGATAATGGAACAGTATTGTTTTTCAACCAACTGCTGTAATTTGAATAGAGATATCTACATTTTGATTGGCCTCAAGTGGTTCAGGATTCATCTGATCTGTCTGGAAGTCACTTGACATGGAGTGCTGATAGGTTGATAGGTTGAACCCAATGATAGGTTTAGGAAGCTCCTATGGTGGTGTGACCGGGGGGGGGGGGGGCATCATATTACTCTGGCATTATGTACCATAAAGGGCATTCTTCCATTTCTCATTCCTCTTCACAACTGTCTTTTATTGCCAGTTTTGCCAAAATTATCAGTTTTCAAATTCATCGCATGAGCCAGTGAAGTCCCTGTCCACTAAATTAAAAGAAAAAAAAGAGGGGAAAAAAGCTTATGGGAAATTTGACTTTCTCCCCAGATTTTAAATATGACATCACTTGAGGGGAAACCTGATTTTCTCCTCCAATCCAGCAACCGTACAGTAGACCCAAGCAGTTGATTTTAAACCAGATAGCACTTGAGGGGAAACCTGACTTTAAAAAATTACATCAGGCTCATGAAGCAGAATTTCAGCTGAGAAATGTAATGCTTGGTAGCATACTGCACATAGGAACACCCTTTACTCAATGTCACTGAAGTGATAATATTCTGGTTCCAGAGTCCAGAAGACCATATGTGACCATTTTCTCCCACTCCCATTTTTTGGACTGTTTCATATGTTTCCCTAAAGAAGCATGATGGAACTGACAGGAAGTTCCCCTGCATCGTGCAAAGGGCTCCATCACAGATTGTATTCTCAATGGATTTTAAGTGTTTAGAAATGGGGAAGGCTGAGTGGGATAAAGTCCCAAGGCATACAGTTTTTTCAGAAACTGTCTACCCAGTGTCTTCATGCAGGTTCTTATCAAAAGCAGGTTCTTCTAATATACCTTTTAAAAGATCATCCTTTTATTTTCTGGTATTATTAACTTGTGTTTTGGTCTGACTTTCAATCCTGACAACCTGAAATCTCTATTTTGTGCCTTTTACTCAAATGGATGATGTATCATGACAATTATAAAGTGAACATTGTAGTTTTCTTTCAATGCATTTCAGTAGGACTAATTTTTATTGTCAAATTTATGATCCCAGAACAGGTTTGATGTAGCATACATCATTCTGTTGGATTAGAGGAAGCATGCCAAGAGGAAGGCACATCAAGCAAATCCTTGCCGGGACCGCTTCCCATCTGAAAATGCATGTTCTCACTATAAAAGATCATGCAGATGCATAATAGATCTCTACAGTCAATCGCGGACCCACAACCAAGGCTCTACCTCTGGAAGATAATCATACTCGACTAGCCTTTGGTGATGGTGATGATGATGATAGCGATTATATAGGATCTGTCTGTTCAAAAGGTGGACTCATGTCCACATTTCCTTGATGTTGAGAAAGAAGCAGAGATGATACACACTCAACCACTCCACTTTTACTTTAAAACATTTTTTCTCTTTGTGTAATTTTTCTAGCATTCTCCCCAGTCATTTGGTAAAATATGTTTTAATCTTTTCCCACAACTTTAATATGAGTATAAGAAATAAAATATCGTGTGTTGAGGGTTGATATACTAAGCAAGGTTCTTCCTTACTGTGCAATATCTTCGGTATAATAAAAACCTGGACTATGCATTCCTAATCATTGTTTTCCTGATCATTGTTTTCAATGGAATATTCCCCGTTCAAGAAACTCTTTTTTACTGACATTTAATTGTGATGCACACAGTCCTGCAACATCACTTTCATTCTGCTTATATATCTATCCTTGTTCTGATAGATGCCAATGAAATACAAGAAAAAAAATCTTTTGCATCACTTCATAAGCCAAAACAACAATAATGTTGTTGTGAAAGGTGAATAGAGTCACCCATCCATATATACGGACTCTGTGTTGACAAATTTAACCATCCACAGCTTGAAAATATTCCATTTTTTCTCAAAAAGCAAGCCCTCATTAAGTCATTTTACTACGCCATTATATATAATGGGACTTGAGAATAGACTGATTTTGGTATCTACAGGGAGGTCCTGGAACGTAGCCCCATGGGATACCAAGTGCCCACTATAAATGTATCGAAAAACCCATGTCTGGGTGGCTGTGCCTTAGATATGCATTTCAAAGAACTAACGTTGTCCATAGATCCCTGTTACATGTACATGTACATATGGTTGCTGATCTGCAAGCTGCCAGGTTCGAATCCTACCCGGGGAGAGCGCGGATGAGCTCCCTCTATCAGCTCCAGCTCCATGCGGGAACATGAGAGAAGCCTCCCACAAGGATGATAAAAACATCAAAAACACCCAGGCGTCCCCTGGGCAATGTCCTTGCAGACGGCCAATTCTCTCACACCAGAAGCGACTTGCAGTTTCTCAAGTCGCTCCTGGCACGGAGAAAATGGAATCAGCAAAGAGACCCAAATGACAAAAAAGATCTGTCATCATGAGGGTGGACACAGCACGGGAACTGAAAAGTAATGTGTTATGTATTTTATCAAACTGTTCAAATATAGTTAACATTGCCAATCACAATTTGAAAAATGTAAAACAATAGTGTGGATGTTCTTTTAATAACTTGTAGCAGATGGATTTTATGCAACATACCATAAAGAGCTCACCCACACTCCATAGCCATGCTGAGGAAATCTCAAGTGCAACTATTTAGAACAAAATGAATAAATTATTTTGGAGATGATAGAAGTTCTCTTTCAGTGTTAACCACCGAAAGCCCAAAATCATATCTTGCAGAACTCAAAAGGAATGCTTTATATTTTCTTAAATAGGTTTTTGATTAGAATCATATTAGCTAATTTACAGCTCTATTCTATTATTTTGAAGTCTTTTAAGAGTGTAAATTAAAATGACTCAGGTATAGAAACCATATAGCTTTTAAGGCTATTATCTGTAGAAATGGGAATAGAATGGAAAGGAAATACATTCAAATGTCCTGACTAAATACAATTAAAGAGAAAATGCATCTGTCTTGATATTCTAATGCCTTTGTCCAGGAAAAAAGGAGCATGTTCAAGATGCCATCCTGTTATAATACAGAATTGCAGTGAAAAAATAATATAATGAAGACTAAATATTCTCCATGACTCAAAAAGATAATATTCCGTGGGAACGATCATTTAAGTATGAACTGCCTAGAGGAAATTGATAAGACTAAATTAGTTTCAATCATGCTATTTGGTGAGATTCTTTGTAGTTTGATATAATATCAAGATTACATTAAGAAATGTGTTAAGTCTCAGTCTAAGAAAATGCATGTTTGCATGATTGGTATTTTAAGTTAATTCCATTCAGAGCTTCACAAATGAAGCAAGAATACTGCAATCAGCTAATCAGCAGAACTGCCAATTTAGCCAAGAAAATAAATGGCTCAGATGTGTTCGTGTTCTCTCTCTCTCTCTCTCTCTCTCTCTCTCTCTCTCTCTCTCTCTCTCTCTCACACACACACACACACACACACACACACACACACCCATACAAACACCTCATCCAGTTACCAAGAAAAAATAGAGGCTATATCACTGCCAGTATGTGTGTGTGTTTGATATGCCAATCTCTCTCTTATCCATTTTGCATATATATGCATGTGAATGCATGTACAGACAGACATAAAAGGGAGGCTGGAGTTTATATGTTCTCAGACAAGAAGTTGTAAAGGGTGCCTGCCTTTCCCCCTTTATCATGTCTTCAGAAAGAAGATACAGGTATGGATTGATGGACTGTGAAAAGTTGATGAATCCTCCCAGATTGCCTGCTCATAATCAGATCACTGGGATGGTGGCAGCAAGTGGACATCAATTAAAAAAAAAACAAAGGTTAGTTGCTCAGAAGTTCATCCATACTGGCTTAGCCTGCCCTATTTCCCATAAAGATAGTTATGTGTGTGTGCACGTGCTTGTGTGTATCCCTTTAAGCTATGTAAATAGGAAGCTTTAGAGACCTGGAGGCTGAGGTTTTGACAGCAGTGTATTGCCTATAGAATTGAAAAACTTCATTTATTTGTTTAACACAAGGAAAAATACATAATCAACATTTTTTATACTCTGCATATTTTTAAACATTATTCACTACCAAGGACATGCTTATTTCTGCACAAAAGGACATAAGAATTTCTTTTTGTATTGTTGTGAGCTTGGTTTTACACAGCAAACATATTTTATGAAGAGAAAACTATTTTTTTGCATAAATGTAGTATTTTTATTCAGAAAGCCTCTTTGAGGAGAAAACTGTGCAAAGGTATTGACTAAGGTACAGTATCCCCAGATGTAGTTACGATGTCAGAATTCCATTATCATGGTTGTGTCTGACAATGTCACCACACACACACACACCTCTTGACTTCAGCTCACATCAATTTTGATAGCCCATGTCACATATAATGGAGTTGAATAAAGAGAAACTCTTCCTTAGCAAGTGACAAACCTATATTAATAGACATAATCATTAGAAATGGTCTTGATAAAAACCTTTGGTATTCATCCATTTGTGGAAAGATAAAACACATTTAAAATGTTAAAAAGGTTTAAAGCAATGCTTTTGGGGTGGAAAGATTAGCTGGATAGAGCTACTTGAGAATCTTGATTTGTCCAAGAGCAGCCAAAGAGTCTGGCAATTGCTGAGACACCTGAATAGAGATACTCTGGTCAACCATGGACATACAAACATAACACCAGACCAGATAGCTCACCAGCTAATTCAGAATGGGAAAACCAACCACAGTAGAGTAAAGCTGAAAATCAACAGGGTGCCAGAACTTGAAACCCACCAGTTGTCTTCTCCTCTAAACCTGAAAGAACTCAAAGAATGTACATCAAGCGATGTAAAACTGGTAAAGCACCTGGCCTAGATGACTTAATGATGAAGCAAATCAAACACTTGGGGCCCAAAGCTGAAAACTGGCATTTGAAATTCTACAATCAATGCTTGGCACACAAACAGATTCCCAGAGTATCGAGGAAAACTCGATACTTGCCATTTTAAAACCCAGCAAAGATGCCTCCAATGCCAGGAGCTACTAACCAATCTCTCTTATGTCATCTATATAAAGTATATGAGAGGATGCTATTAAATCAATTAGGACTTGTTATCAAACCCAAGCTTATTGCACAACAAGCAGGTTTCAGACCAGGGAAAAACTGTACAGGTCAAATTCTTAATCTGACTGAGCATATTGAGGAAGGTTATGAGAAAGGCTGCATTATGGGAACAGTTTTTGTGGACCTTACGGTAGCCTATGATACAGTGCAACATATGGTACGGTAGCCTATGATACAGACATACGGTAGCCTATGATACAGTGCAAAATGCTGCATAAAGTCTACCATATCACCCAGGACTTTGACTTTACAAAAACTGTCCAGACCCTCCTGGAAAACCGCAGCTTCTATGTGGAGTTTCAGGGCCGGAAAAGTAGATGGAGGAGGCAAAATAATGGTTTACCCCAAGGCAGCGTTCTTGCACCGACCTTATTTAACATCTTCACAAACAGTCAGTCACAACCACCACTCACAAAGAGTTTTATATATACTGATGAACTTGGCCTAACAACACAAGCAAAAGATTTTGAAACAGTTGAAAACCAACTCACTAATGCCTTAAAAGATCTTTCCAGCTACTACAAAGAGAACCAACTGAAGCCTAACCCTTCCAAGACACAAGTGTGTGCTTTCCACCTACGTAACTGTGAAGCCAACAGGAAACTGAAAGTTTCTTGGGAAGGCCAAGAGCTCAAACACTGTTTCCATCCTAAATACCTTGGTGTCACCTTAGATCAAACACTAACATATAGGAAACACTGCATGAACACCAAGCACAAAGTAGCTGCACGCAACAACATCTTGCAGAAACTTACTGGCAGTGCATGGGGTGCAGACCCACAATTAATAAGAACACCAGCCCTGGCCTTTTTTTACTCAACTGCTGAGTACACCTGTCCTGTCTGGCATAAGACTGCCCATGCAAAGCAGGTGGACATAGCACTGAACAAAACATGCAGAATAATCACAGGATGCCTTAAACCTACACCTGTTGATAAACTCTACAAGTTAGCTGGCATTGCCCCTCCTGATGTGTGATGGGAACTACTAACTGTGAGAGAAATAAGGTTGAACATTGTGAAAGCCACCCACTGCATGACTATCAGCCTCCTTCCAGTAGACTCAAATCAAGGAAAAGCTTCATGAGAACCACCACTCCTCTTGATGTTCCTCCAGCAGCAGCAAGGGTGTCCCTCTGGGCAGCTAAACCAGGCAATTCCAACAGGATGGCTCCCCATGAGGGTCTTCCTCCAGGGGCAAACCAAGAATGGGCAACTTGGAAGTCCCTAAACAGACTCAGAAGTAGAGTGGGCAGATCAAAAGACAACCTGGCAAGATGGCACTACCTGGAGGAATCCTCCACCTTGTGTGACTGTGGAGCAGAACAAACAACTCCACATATGTATGCTTGCCCACAATGTCCTGCCTTATGTACGGAGGAGTTATTGTTTAAAGCTACAGACAATGCGGTCGCTGTTGCCCGCTTTTGGTCTAAAACTATTTAGCTGCTTGTGATTTCCTTTATTTCGTCACTTTTAAATTTATTTATTATGCAATGCTTTTGACACAAATAAATAAAGAGAAACTGCATTTATACAAGTATTCAAAGCTTGGAAATGTCAAGCATATGCAAACACATACCTATCTAACAATCATGCTGCCACCTTAGTCAAGAAAAAGTCCACCAGCAATCAGAATGGGCTCTCCACAAATACGTCCAGCACAAGAAGAATTACAATATGTTATTTGTTTTCCTTCTGGAATGTCTCTGGCCCTTACATTCCTATACTAAAGTTTGATTGGTCCTCGGGTAATTAAAGGTTGGACCACACTGACGAGTGATGAGTTTTTCAAACTAGACAAATAAGGCTACAGAATTCCTGGCTCATGTTGACACCTTTAATTTTTTTTAAATGTCCATTGACAATGAGTTGCATAATTAATTCATAATTGGAAAGTTATAGAAGTTTGGCTAGATATTGTCATCCACAGAGCTCAGCATCATTGTGAATCCACAGAAAGTGAAGTTCCTCTGTTTCTCTCCTCTGACAGAGGAAGATATAACTAATCTGACTTTCTGCTATCACACTAAACATGTCTGTTTTGCTTGTATGTGACCTGCCCTTCTCAACAGAAAAAGTAGTGCAAATACTGCCACAGCATTATCAGTCTATCTCTACTCAACATTTGGAAAATTAAATTATCGGAATCATTTTTGTCTTATTGACTGTAATTTTAAACAAATAAGTTGCCAGACCAATGTTGAGATGGTTTTTTTTTCTTCTTTTGAAAATATTTTCTTCTGTTGTGTTCAAATTTAATTTGGTGTCTCCCCACTCCACCCTGGCCATCCTTCTTGGCAGGAGGAAATCTGTTCCCTACATGATCTAGTGAAGTGTCCATTTCACTATGTATAAACCATATGTTGTCTCCAAATCCTTCAAATAATTCAATATCTGCATGCAGATGCGCATGGTCAAGTATTAAAAAAAAACTATGGTCAAAACACATTTTTAAAAAACCAGACAGAATTGAAAGGCAACAAGCCCTAGGCTAGGGTAGATTCATATTGGATGTAATACAGATGTTGTAAGAGAGCAATCAGATCTTTTTCTAAAAGAAAAGGAATATACAGTACATTGGAAATATAAAAAACCCAATGTTGAATATGAATGAGACCAACTGTTCACACTGCCAAAACATGCAGGAAGTTCTGGAGCATATCACAACTTTCTTTAACATGGAATAAGGCCATGTTAAGCAGACTTTAAAGGTGCAAATGTCACCCATGTACCACCAAGTCTATCCCTCCCCCATCTTTCTCATGTGGCCCATGTAGTTGAGCTCCTGGAAATAGCTAATAGCATCCATCTAAAAGTAATGGGGCCTTAGTTCAGATGTTCTATTTTGAACCATTTCTGAATCAAACACTACTAACTCAAAGTTGTTGGGCAAATTCCAAATCTCATTTTGGTAATTTGAACATACAATTGTGGATTTTTGAGGCACATATGTCTAAGTGTTCTGATGAAGTGTCAATTGCACTGCTTTAGTTCTCATAACTTGATAATGGCTAACTTTTTATTTTAAAAATCATTTTGCTGCATGGTGCTCTGAGTGGTTCATTTGTATTTCAAACAGTTTTTGGAACATTTGATGTTCCATGCTGACAATAATTTTAAAAAAATTACATTACTGAGCAGCCACAACTTTGGCAAGTAGAGTCATTAGTCACCAACAGCACTAATCTCTATGATAAATAATTTCAAGCCCAGACAAAAACAGCTTTATTGGAAAAACTTTGAAAGTAAATCCCACTTTTTCTGTTATTCAAACTTCATGTTTCCCATTGTTTGCCGCACAATCTGGTTAGAAATGAATGAACAATTAAATATATTTGCTAGGCAACCAAATAAAGAATATCTAAAGTGGCAGTTTATTTTTGAAAGATTATGCTTTAATGTTTGCAGGGTCCATTTGATTTGACAACTAAATACAGTGCACGGTGATTTCTATGCATTCCACGAACTCAATAAGTAGGATGCAAAAGATGAAAGTATGTACTAGAAAATAATACACAGGTGGTAACTAAGCAGGAAGTAAATCTCTCTGAAAGAAGTGGGATTAACTTCCCAATAATGGACTGTGATGACTCAGTGTACTACATGTTCAACATGAAAATAACACCCAAACTTGTAGGTCAATCAATGTCATTTGCTCCCCTTCTCCCCAAGATATTGCTTATGGGAGCATCACAAAAAGTACCTCCCTGAGCTATGTTCCAAATCATTGGCTGGAAAATGACGTAAGTAACAACCATATTAAAGATACCTGAATTTTATGGGAAAGAGAGGACAGACAGCCCAGTACCAAGCATCACATCTATTCCCTGGTCAAGGTCTCTTTTAAAACATCAGGTTAAAATCAACACCAGGATTTCTTCCAAAAATATAGTCAAACCAGCTATGCCCAGCCACGCGTTGCTGTGGCAAAGTATGGTGGTATGGGAAATAAAGTATCTTATATTATCTGCTTAGAACTGGATTATATGAGGCCCCTTCTACACAGCTGTATAAAATGCACACTGAAGTGGATTATATGGCAGTGTGGAGTCAAGATAATCCAGTTCAAAGCAGATAATATAAGATTACAAATGGGTTATATAGCTGTGTGGAAGGGCCTTGAGTCTGCACTGCCATATAATACAGTTAAAATCAGATAATTTGTATTTTATAGACAGTGTGGAAGAGGCCTAAGTGAGGCCTAACTCTGCCTGTCCCCTGGGCTGAGTGGGTTGCTAGGAAACCAAGTGGGCGGAGCTTAGCCTTCTAACTGGCAGCAATTGGATAAAAACAATTATTCCTCTCCCTCTAATTATTTTTCTTTTCTTTTTGTTGTATGAATGTAGAGGCATGGATGAGGAGTTGTGCTGCCAAGTTTAGTGTTTCTGGGATGTGTAGTTTTGTTGTTTTGTCCTAGGCCGAAATTTCATTACCCTTTTATATATATAGATGGTTGAGACTGTCTCTGTGAAGAATATTCATACCAATCCCCTTTGTTCAGAAACAATCACCAAAAACTCTTGTCAGTAGTTGTGCATTTTCCTTAGAGTGATAAGAAGATAAGCAGGAGGTATCATTGCAACAAAACAATATATAAGGGAGGAAGCATTATACCCAGTCCCGCATAGGAAAAAAATTGCGCAGTACTGGAGTGTCCTCAGCAAAGCAGCCAACAAATGCTTGTTGAATACAGTGTAGTCATTCTGGTATTCCATATATTAAAGCAGATGTTGATGTCACAGAGTTCAGCCTTGGATAGATGCTTTAAGGTCCAGCATAAAACCTGCAGCAAATCCTTTACAATCTGATATGGAAGCCATCATCAAATAGCAATGGGATGACAAACAATGAGATGACATTGACAAGCAGGGGGTTGGACTGGATGGCCCATGAGGTCTCTTCCAACTCTACTATTCTATGATTCTATGATTCTATAAGCATTTCATTTACAGTTTTGTTTAACTTAAAATGAACATGTGAAAGAACATTTAATGTGAAAGGTTTCTTTAACACAGTTTGAATGCAACATATCACCTGTTTTCCAAATTCCTAGACTAGTTGTCATACTTTGTAAAGTCATTACAAGCATTAATACACCTTGTAAAGAGCTTTATATCATTTAGAGTGTCAGCAAAACCAGAGAAGGATGACAAGTGCTCCTCTCACAAGGGAACGAAGGCTCATTGATCGCCAGTCTTCTAAAAGTCTTAATGCAGTTTTCCTCTTCATACCCAAATTGCACATATATGTCCTTTCCAATAATGTAATGAAAGTATATTATTTCATGATACTATTTTATAAACAAAAACATTAACATAATTTGGTCAAAATGTAATTGTTACCTTTTTTACACATAGTCAAGATTTTGATTTATTTTTCAAAATAATTATTTTTATCCATAGTTGACAGCTGCTTTTATAGGAACTTAATAGTTACATTGTTGCTAAAAGCATGATCAAACTATTTTTCTACCCTCTAATGCCCTATTAAAATGAATTTACTTTTATAAAATAGGATAAAGAACAATTGAGAGTTAATCTTTCTTTCCTTTACGAAGTCATCCCCTCAGTAATCATCTTCCATGCATTATTTTGGCTTTTCGCATAACACAGCATCTCATGTTTTCCATTTGAAAACCACAATAGCAAGAAAGTTTTATACTTGATGGGGGAGTAAGAACCTTTCAGAAATGAGCCAAAAGACTGTGTCTTGTTTTTCAGTCTTGCTGACAGTTTATAATTGTCTTTCTGCTTTGTGAATGGCAGCAAACTGGTAAGAAATAAGAACTGTCTGTCAAAATGGTATAAAAAATTACTAACTGTTAGTTTGTTAGCCCCAATCTAAGATTTTAGGTCTTCAGTCAACAAAAGACTGCAAATTACTGTGGGGAATAATATTTGCTTCGTGCTTCAAAAGAGAAGACAAAATTAAACAGGAAGTTTTGAACAGTTCAAAAATAAACACTTTTTAAAAAGTGAGTCATCAAATGTTAGCAAGTAGACAGGCTTTATTTTATTCCTCATTCTCTGAAATATGACTTCAAAAAGCTGAAGGATTTTTGTTTGTTCTTTAAAAGATTAGCTAAACTCTTTCCCTATCAATTGAATTAACCCTTCAAAAAGAGAGAAAGATCCTAAGGGCAGCAGATCCCATCTGACCTTGGAAGCTAAGCAGGGTCAGTCTTAGATAGTACTTGAGAGACTGCCAAGGAATACCAGATGCTGTATTTCAGAGAAATAAGAAATCGTTGGAGTCTCCATAAATTGACACATGACATGAAGGAACACATACACACCCATTGTAGCAGGAAAGGTACAGAGGTGTCACACAACCCAGAAAGTTACTTTTAAGAAAAGCTGATGGAATACTGAAGAGTTAGAATGGTTCACTAGGACCACAAACCTATATATTTATCTTCCTTGGTCATTCCTAACATTATTGGTGTAATTGAAAAATGAAATGCTAAATTAATGCAACTTCCTTTTTCAGTATTGGAGTTGGGCAAAATCAATAGCACAGGTTGGCTACTAAGTATAAGATCTTAGTGGAAATGAGTTACACTTTAGATTCCAAGTTCATTGTAACAGAGGAACCTATAATATGCATGATGATATACAAGAAATTGAATGATGCTTGTACAATGATGTAAGTACAGACATAAGGAAATCAAATGCACACAACAATATAAGTGGCTTATATATGAGCCTTGGGCCCCATCTTCACAGACACTAAAATCCAGATACAAGCCAGTTCAAGATCAAGGTCAGGGTGTCTACACCCTCAATGAGACCTCCAACTCCCTTCCAGACAGAAATGGTGCATTCAAAAAACCCACCAACAATTCTGGAGCAAGCTATCAAACCCTCTGTAGCCAGTCACAGCACTAAAAAAAATGCAGTGCTGCAAGTTAGAAGATATATGTGCAGCATTTAGGTAGACAAGGTTAATGTGTCAGCAATTGCAGAGAGAACTGTGACTACCTGTCATAAGTACTTTTTAAAACCTTAAAATGTTCTTTTATTCAATTTCCAGAAAGACAGGTAGCTTTAGGCACTTTCAGGAAATAAAGTAAACACACAGACACTGGTTTTTTGTTTGTTTGTTTATTCGTTCAGTCGCTTCCGACTCTTCGTGACCTCATGGACTAGCCTACGTCAGAGCTCCTTGTCAGCTGTCACCAACCCCAGCTCCTTCAAGGTCAAGCCAGTCACTTCAAGGAGACCATCCATCCATCTTGCCCTTGGTCAGCCCCACTTCCTTTTTCCTTCCATTTTCCCCAGCATCATTGTCTTCTCCAAACTTTCCTGTCTTCTCATTGTGTGGCCAAAATAGTTCATCTTTGCCTCCAATATCCTTCCCTCCAGCGTGCAGTCAGGCACTATCTCCTGGAATATGGACTAGTTTGATCTTCTTGCAGTCCGAGGAACTCTCAGAATTGTTTTCCAACACCACAGTTCAAAAGTGTCTATCTTCCTTCAGTCAGCTTTCCTTATGGTCCAGCTCTCACATCCATAGGTTACTATGGGGGATACCATTGCTTTAACTATGCGGACCTTAATTGCCCCTCCTTTTGTAGTTTTCCGTAATGCTATTTCCCATGTTTCAATTTCTTTAGGATTGTGTCTTCAGTCTTGGAAAGCCTTAATATGTCCTTGCCAAACCCCATTCATACACCAATTACAATTTTCATTCAATCCATACATCATATTTATCACATACCAAGCAACTTTTAACCTGGATATATATGTCTATGACTGCATGTATGCATATGTGTATTCTTACAAAATATAAATCTGCATGCCACTTTTTCATTTGTGTTTGAAAAACTTCTGCTCTACATTCTCTGCCTGAGAATTCAAAACCCCAAAATCTCTTTTTAAAATATGGTTTCAATAATGACAGCGCTAGTACATAGTTATACCCATTGTCATAACTCCTAAAGAGAAAAGGAACATAAGTGAATAAGAATGTACTATCAAACCCAACTCCAAGCTTTAAGCAGTGTGGGGTCTCTGGATTGGTGCTAAGAAGTTCTAATAATATTAGTGCCTCATTATCAATTATCAATTTGTTTGTCACACTCTAGGTTCCAGATTAAAGTCCCATACTGCATTTAGTAGTATTTGGTTGTAGAGAACTGTATACAAAAATACCTACTACAAAAGCATGGTTGCCAGCAACTTTCTACTCCTAGCAAAATATTTTTCCCTAGCTTCAGCAGAAAATCACAAGATCAAAAGTTCATACAGAGGAAAGCCAAGCATTTAATTATCCTCAGCACAGCTGAATTCAAAAGATTATAAAGCTCAAGTTTAAAAAGTTAGCCATAATTTATACTGTCTATATATCTTTTCCCACACACATCATAGGAATTAACAGTTACATACTTCAACTATCATCCATTTATATTTTTATATTATCAAAAAGTTGTATCATACAGTTTTATAAAGTAACCAAGGAATAGTTTATTGACAAAGCAAGCAGGATTTTCAGTTTGAGTCAACAGGAGGGAAAGGCAGCTTCTGCCCTCTAATGTAAGGGAACTTGAACTACACAAGCAAATTCGGAGTATGAAAAGACTCAAGCTTTCTGCTTCCCTTCCAAATACATCGAGGTTTACGCCAATCTGGGATAATGGAGGAAATGAGAAGCCAGTGTCAAATAACTTCTAGTGTTTCAGAAGTGAGGGATATATGGTGTTAATGGGTAACATTTAGTTCATTGCCTTGATGAGGTCTGGACTGGGGGGGGGGGGAGTATTTACAATTAGACACAGGAAGAGCATAATCTGGGAGATAACTTCTGCATCCAATGCTATAATTTTCTGAAATTTACACCATTTTTACAAATGAAATCCTATGCATCTACCTTAGCTGGGACTAAGCCCATTAACCAATGTGCCTTTCTCCTTCAATATAAATGTTTTGGACTGGATTAATGAAAATGGGAGCTCCCAGTAGGGCAATGGGTCAAACCACTGAGCTGTTGAACTTGCTGACTGAAAGGTCTGAAGTTCAAATCAGGGGAGTGGGGTGAGCTCCCATTGTTAGCCCCAGCTTCTGCCAACCTAGCAGTTCGAAAACAAGCAAATATGAGTAGATCAATAGATCCCACTTCTATGGGAAGGTAATGGCGCTTCATGCAGTCATGCCGGCCACATGACCTTGGAGGTGTCTACAGACAACACCGGCTCTTCAGCTTAAAAATGGAGATGAGCACCAACCCCCAGAGTCAGGCACAACTAGACTTAATGTTGCGGAAAACTTTTACCTTTACCTAATGAATATGGATATGCTATGATACAATAGTTATGCCTTAGTTCTGATTCACTGCTGTTTGTAGATTTTTATACTAACAAAGAGTAAATGTTGTTGAATTGTTGCATATGTTGGGTATGAGCATTGAGCTATGTAGGAAGTGAATTGGCTTGCGGAATTTTGCTGTAATGTTAATTTGGGCAAGAAAATGAGGTACAAGAAGAGTCCACCAATGTGTTCACTGTTTTAAGTTAGCATAGGAAAGAGACTGGTCTGTAATCTGAATTTCTATACTTTCGGGAGTATTACTCCAAGCATAACTCTTTATTTGTTTGTTTTTCTTTGAGAAGTAATATACTTCCAGGCATGCACAAGTACATAAGATTATATCATATTTTAAAAATGGATGTTTTCAGTGTAAAGATATAGTGAGCCTTGTTATTGACTGAGGTTTGGTTTCAGGATGCACCATGGATACCAACATTCAGGGATGCTCAAATCCTATTATATGCAACAACATATTTTGGCAAAATCAAGATTTTTAAAAATTAGAGGCATGGATAGCTGAATATATGTATGCGGAATCCATGGATACACAATCCGTTGACACAGGAGGACAACTGTATTTCTATTTCTAAAGAGAAATCATCACCTTAAGAAACACCTGTATTATCATTTAAAGATGATCATCCACCTGGATTTTAGGAAGCCTACTAAATAATTGAAACTACAGCTTCAGAAAGGTTCATGTTTGGCTTGGAAATTGTCTCAGAAGAGAATGCAAATATTTACCCTCCTTTGAATGTATGCTTAAATAAAAAGAATCTAAATCTTTTTTATCCCCTCCCTCTCTAGCCCATACTTGGGGAGGAGGATGTCAGCAAGCCAAGGACTAATTGCAAATTTCTGCTCGTTTTCCTCTCTTTTTACAATGTATGATTAAAGTAGCACATCAAGTTACAGCAGCACACACTCATATGCCATTCCCACTGCCAGCTCCAGATGCTCTTAACATGAAATAACAGCAAAAGTATTGATTTCATGACATAGAAGGGAAATGTGGGAGTAAAGTCTCCGTGCAAAGGAGCTAAGACATTTCCAGGTGCCATCTTCACTGGAATCAGATATGTTTGCTTGAGAGCCAATGTACAGGGTAAATAGATGTAGTAGCCAGCCACATTACATATAGGATGGTGTATTGGGTGAGGGGTGACATGCACTTGTTTTCAAATTAATTCCTGCATATTATACCAAACTTAACATCTTGTTGGTCCATTTTAAGCTCCAGGAACTGAATTATTCATTTCACATCTGCACCTCTATGGTAAACATGTATTTGTCATCAATCATACAAAGCTAAAAGGTGTTTAGAATAATCAGAATCTCATCTTCATGGGGCCAGTAGTTGATAAACAAGCTCATCTGAAGAAGGCTAAAGTATGTAGCACTCAAATAGCACCAGTTTGAAAACTGAAGAGTCAAAGCAGCACATGAAAACTGATTATTTCTAAAGTTGGCTATGCTTCTTTTATTTATTTTTTCAAAACTATTCATGTTTACTCTTCAAATAACTAACTTCAAGACTATAACCAATTTTTAAACCCAAAAAGGCACAATACGGTCACTAAACATTTTTAAAAAACAAACAAACATTTTTTTCATTTTTTGTTTCTAGCACTCCTAATATGATTAATTTTGTTTATCATACTGCCCTTGCCTTTGGTGCTGAGGCATTGAGGAGTGGTGAGGGGGGAGACCAGTTTAAAAATATAACAACCCAAGGCACACACAATATTATTGTGTATAGAGCCAACACATGCATGAAAGCTCACAGACACACACAGATTGCTTTGGAGTAACACAATCTTTGGATCAATAGAAAAAGACATCTAAAAGTTATTCAAGTTCTAGAGAGCTATCTGTATGTTTCTTTTATTTGGGTTTAATCTTCATGTGGCATATCAAATATACTCAAAATAGCAATGTCTGGTGTAAAAGAAGATTTAATTGACCATAATAATGATGATTGGATCAGATGGTGAATTAAAGCAGAGAAAAGCTTTCAAACTATTCTACCTGTTGTGAGGGCTTTCAGGTCAAGTCAGACTAAGTCGACGAGATCCTAAGATTTTCCAGGCACATCGAGCCCATCTCACATCATGAATGAGTCACAGTTTGATACGGAAAACTAAAGATCTTAAGCAGATCAGCCACCACATAATCCTTCTTTTCCAACAGGTTGAGAAAAGAAATTGTGGTGGTGAAGGCCGATTAATTTCACACATTGTTAGCTTATAACTCACCGTACCTGGAATGCTTATATGCCAGATGAGAAGTCTAATTCCTTTCCAAATGCTATATGGATTTTGATCTTTGGGAATTGCAATACTTACCAAACAGATTTGTATCTTCCCAACGAATGTGCAGATCAGACCTTACTTCAGCTTCAGAGATCTGTACATGAATGATATAGAATAAGCATCTGAGTGAACACATGAAAAGATCACTAGAATTAGAACAATTCAGTTTCATTCTAGCTGAAATGTGTAAAAAAAAGAGTCCAGGGGAGAAAGGACTCTGCCAAAGTTTTTTTTAAGTGCACACCAGGAAAAAGACAGAACTAAAAAAACCATTTGACACTGTCTGGAGTACATGAGAGTAAATCAACTGAAAAAAAATTCCTTGATTTTCGAATTTTGACTCAATTCCAAATAAAGCCTCTGTTAAATTTAGTTACAAATCAGGAGAAGAGCACTACTTTTATACTCACTACGAATAATTCAGCCATTCTATTCATATTCTATGTGATAATACATTACAATTACTATGTCAGTTGCCGCCTAACTACACTTTTAAAAGAGTAAGATTGAAAAGTGGTTTCCTTGGTATAATTCAGAACAAAGAACGTGCATTTGGGTATCATTAGTTATAGAAATATTACAGCAACCAAATTTAAGCTGAATTTTAGTGTTCATATACATCTGAGCTATCACACAGCTGCTGGAGAGCCAAGCCTGATACTGGGGTGTATATATATACACACAAATACTTTTAATGTGAGTGAAAGAATGTTTTGCTAAATTTAGTGCTGGATCTTCAGTC
Organism: Anolis carolinensis; assembly: GCF_035594765.1. NCBI lineage: Eukaryota > Metazoa > Chordata > Lepidosauria > Squamata > Anolidae > Anolis > Anolis carolinensis. The sequence goes on from NC_085843.1 coordinate 149,401,803, forward strand.
ACGCAAAAGCAGAATTGAGCAATCATCCTGCCCTGTTTCAATTCCCTGAAATCTGCTCCCGAGAGCTACCCTGTTTCTCCAAAAATAAGACATCCCCTGAAAATAAGGCCTAGTAGAGGTTTTGCTGAATTTCTAAATATAAGACCTCCCCCAAAAGTAAGACTTAGCAAAGTTTTTGTTTGGAAGCATGCCTGCTGAACAGAACACCAGAGCATGCAGGAGCAGTACCATAGATTGTTGTACATGGAAATAATGGTAGTAACAAGAAATTCTTGATAGGATTCAGAGTTTGGTTCTGCTGGTTTCTGATGACAACTACTGTACAGTATGTAATAAATGTTCATGTTTTTGTTCAACAATAAATGTGAATTCTTCTTCATGGAAAAATAATACATCCCCTGAAAATAAGGGAGCAAAAATATATAAGACACTGTCTTATTTTTGGGGAAACAGGGTAGCTGTGGGACCCTGGCAGCTGTCCAAAAAAAAATCTATCCCACCCACCCCATCTCTGTGTAAATATGTCAGGGAAAGTTAACGGCTTGAGCCAAGAGGTCCTACTACAGATTGAGACGGTACTGCAGTAGTAAATATACTGAGGCAAATTATATCATTACGATCGGTGTGCACTTTCCACTCCTGCCCACTATACACTTCCTTTCTTAAAATAAAAGTAAGCTGGGGATGCAGTAATCTGTAGCAGATGGACAGCACAGGTAGGAGAGACGTCTTAGCCTTCTTAATCTAAGGCACAAAATGGTTTTTATTGGAAAGGATTAAAGAAAGTGAAAGGATTAAGCAACTTGCCCTCCTACACTTCAGCTGCAGTTTGTAAAAAAGAAACACACCAAGATAAAACCAAATGTCCCATGAAGTTTTACCCTCCCACATTTTCTGTCCCCAGCTGCCATCATCTTTCTTTTGAAAAACTTCAAGAACTAAAAATAAATGTATTCCTGTGGGTTTTGGCATTACTTTCGGCAGGATAGGAAATCTACCCTTGACATTTCAGGACCATAAAAGGAGATCTATTTTAGCTGTAACTAATCTTCCTTTGTCTACATAGTAATGGTTCAGTCAACTCCGTATGAACATATTATGTACAAATCAGAGATGCAACTTTAAGCATTCTGTACCCAAAGCTCTAAAGCCTTCAACTTTGGGTTTTTGTACAAGACACATTTCAACATCGGATTCCAAAACCAAAAGTACTACATGCTATTACAAAACTGTCTCCCAATTAAATCTTGAGACACTGCTCCTGCTGGTTGGAGAATTCTGGGGTTTTTAGTCCAATAATGTAGCTTTCTCAAGCTCAGCTCACAGCAATGAAAGCTGTATGCAAAGCTAACAAAGGGCTGAGAGAATATGTCATTAAATTGCTCTCAGAATATACTTAAGGCTAGTCTTAGGGCTTTATCACATGAGGCTGTCATCTCATAAAAACTATATTGCTTAAGCAAACAGAAAAAAATGAAACACTTCTACCATCCCTCTCAAAATAGTACTATGGTGCAGCTTTGGTGATGCAAGATCTCTGCAATCTCTCTTCCCCACTACCTAACTGATCCTGTTTTCCTATCAAATTATGCTTTACTCAGTGCATGCATTAATTGAGAGATTACCTTTCATTATTTTGCTCTTCCAATATTCCAACATTATGTTTTCCTGGTCATGCTGCAATATTACATTTGCAGTCAACTGTGCATAGCAATCTTTCCTTTGGTTGCTCTGGCCATATACAGTTCACTCTGTCCTGTTATTTACCATTCTGAGACAGCTAGTGATGACGTATTTTGAGAGGAGGAGCAGTGAAGGCTTAAGCATTGATCCTGCTCCTGTTCCCCCCTCCCCAAGGTATTTACAATAATAGGGGCTTTCATTGGGCAGGGCACTCTTAGTCAAAACAATCAGTCGAAACCAAAGTCCAACTTGCTTGCTTGGTTTGGTAACTACTCTACACTGAAATGTTGGTGGGTAAGACTTCATGTCGGGGGACCCTGGTGGCACAGTGTTATAGCGCTGAGCTGCTGAACTTGTGGACTAAAAGGTCACAGGTTCAAATCCTGGTAGCGGAATGAGCGCCCGCTGTTAGCCCCAGCTCCTGCCAACCTAGCATTTCAAAAACATGCAAATGTGAGTAGATCAATAGGTACCGCTCTGGCAGGAAGATAATGGCGCTCCATGCAGTCATGCCAGCTACATGACCTTGGAGGTGTCTGCGGACAACACTGGCTCTTCGGCTTAGAAATGGAGATGAGCACCAACCCCCAGAGTCGGTCACGACTGGACTTAACGTCAGGGGAAAACCTTTACCTTTAACCTAAGACCTCATGTCAGATAGAAGTGGTGGTGAACAGTGGTGCTTGCCCTGAGGGATGACCACATGTGGCTCCCCAGTTCAGAATGGCCAAGACCACACTGTGACCTTATCTTCAGCACAAAACAATGGCAAAGAGGAAGGCCATACCATGGCAGAAAGATTTCCCCTTAGACGGCAAGCTGTAATCACTCTGGAGTTGGCACATCATGGGTCACAGAAATTGCTTAGGGTGCAATGCTGAGCAAATCAGATGTGTGACTATCAAAGAGATATTGTCTTTATCCCTTTAACCAGATTGTTTTACCACTTTGTGCCCTTTATTGTTGTGGATGCTAGGAGAGTGGGAAGAGAGTGGTATTTTCTCCTATGAATTCCTTTGTTACTATGAATCTTTTGTCATGCACTCACAAGGTATTTGCCAGTATCCTGAGCCCATCCAACATTGGCCTGCTGTTTTGACTTGGTTCTATATTGCTGCTGTACTGGGGACTAGTCTGTTAAAGAATATCCAATAACTATTTTATATCTTTTTCACACACACACACACACACATATATATATGTGTGTGTGTGTGTGTGTGTGTGTGTGTGTGTGTGTGTGTGTGTGTCTTTCCTTCTTCTACCTTCCCCCCTTTTTCTTTTCACTACCACCACAATGCTTTCTTCACTTTCGCTGTAAATACTACTCACAACACAATAAAAACTATTATTAAAAAAATAATATCCAATACCTGCATCATGCCTGGAAAGCTATGATGAGGGACGTGGAATGGAATATCATAGTTCATTGCAGCAATGCTCTTAGACATCTGGAAAGATTGGCCATGGAGAAATTATTACAGCAAATTGCTGGGGTTCTTTGTTCAGCGACAAAACAACCCCCCTTCTTCAGCAGAAGCACTCCCCATCCAATAAAGAAGCAAACAAACACAACTTGAATCTTTAGTAGAAAATTTTATACAACAGTATTTACATGTATCTAGCAGATGTTCTTGACTCTTTTCTAGCCCTTCTTTCCAACACTTTACCCTCCCAGTCAGTTCATGCCTTCTCCATAGTATTGCCTTCTCTCTAGTCTTCTCCATTAATCCTTCAAACTATGAATCTTTATCTCCAGCAGCTCAACATTCTGACAACAACTCTAACAGAGAAGCTTGTGGGGTTTTTTTATTACTCTTTCAGCTACCCCACCCTGGCTGTAATTTACTTAATACTAGCCAGGTGATTAAATTCTTAATGCTTGCTGCTGGGGAGGTCCTGATCCTTATAATTACTTATTGTCACTTTAGAAATGATGGAATGTTACAAAACTCTGACAGCAATGTGGGGGCACAGCTGCTTTTTATTAACAGAGATTGATGGATTGACAATTATTTTTCTAGAACCGGTTACAGTGGTCTAAATAAGAAATTATAAAGACTTAGGCTACAGTGGCTGGGAAAGGAAGATATCCCCCTTCAAAAAGGAAGGTGAAGAAATATTTCCTGATATTGATGCTCTAAAGACACTAGGCTCACTTAGGTGAACCCACCTCATGTTTCACATTCACAAATGCTCCTCCATCACCACTAGGTTTGCCAATTCTGGAACTTCACCTTTATTAGCTTTCTGATTATTCTGATTACTATGATTTCACTTTCCTTTGCTGTGAAGAATCCTTTCTGTGCATTCTGCTTTCTGTTTCTATTTAAACAAGATTTGGTTAATAACTTTCAAAACCTCATCAATGCAGGAATTACCATACGAGCTGACATGTAATCTCATTACGTAGTTACCTTCCTTTGCTACAACTGTGTAATCTCTGGAGTTTAGGAGCAGCATTTGACATGGTGACATCCTTTTAAATCCTGGAGTTTAAAACTTACAGAGGAAGCTTGGTTGTATGTCTGCTATGACTTACAAACAATTTAACCAACAGGGAACAAGCAGTTTCCAAAAATATATAAAACGTGGTGGATTTTTAAAAAAAATATATTATTCATCTGTCATATTATGAACTGGACATGTCAAGATATTTGGGAAATTGTCTCAGAATGTTTTAAACACATCTTAAAACATCTTATGCATTGAAGGACACTTCCAGACAGCACCCAAATCCGTGCGAAAGCAGGTTTTAAAAACCGGCTTTGGTGCGGATTTGGGTCTACTCCCTCCAAAATGAACTTTCCCAGTGGGGTTTTGGGGCATCCAGCCCGCCCAGCCCCCCCCCCAAAAAAAACCCTCTTAAAAGATTAAATAACTTACCCAGCTCCCATTAAGACACTCCTGAAGTCCACCTGACACATAGAAATGATGCTTCTCAGCACCCCCCACCCTCCGGCCACCTGGTGCATCATTTCTATGTGCTAGTAGGACTCCAGGAATACCTTAATGGCAGCCAGGTAAGATATTTCTTTTTTTAGTACTTTTGGGGAGAGGGGTTTAGGAGGGGGTGGGTGCATGAACTAAGAGGATTGTGTGGGTTGGTCCCGGGGGTCATGTAAAGTGGTCCCTGGGCACAATCCACACTGGGCCTGCACCTGGTAAGGTCTGGATCTTACTAAAGATCTTGGTCTTGCCAGGTATCTAATTAATTCAGGACAAAGCTGGGTTTACCTGCTTTGTCCCAAATTAATTCACTTTTATGGGAGGCATTGTTTATACGCCTCTGGTAAAAGCTCAACAGGTCCTGCATTTTGGGGCCTGTCTGGAAGGGCCTGAAGCTACCTGTTCTCTTCAACGTGGCTCTACTTTATTAAGACCTTATTGACACTTACTACCTTACTCCCTTCAAGATAAAGAACCTCCTAAGCCTATACAAATCAGGGGCTGAGAATTAGCTAGAAGGATGCAGTTCTTTTTCCAATATTAATATCATTTCAATTACCATGGCAGCACCCTATGGACTTAATTTAGCACTTTGGGGCCTCCCAATATAGAATATAGAAAGATATTAAATTGAATATAAACAACGTACATACATTGCAATCTAGGCTAGTAGTAGTGGTAATACCTTTTCTTCTCCCAGGACTGGTACCTACAACAGCTCATGGCATTAAAAACTATACAATTTAAAAATCTAAAAAATCAAATATTAAAATAGAATTAAATATTAAAACAATTATTAAAACAAGTAAAAAAACTTGCTTAAAACAATTCCCAACCTTAAATAGCCTCCCTTGGCCCTTTCCTAAAAAACCTTCTGCTTTAAAAGCCTTGCTGGATAATAACGGTTTTAGCCTGTTGCTGAAAGACCAACAGGGAGGAAGCTGTTCTGGCCTCTGATGGAAAAAATGTTCCAGAGCCACCGAGAAGGCCCTCTCTCACTTTCCCACCAACCATCCTATACAGCATTTGTCTCCCTACAATGTTCCGATTGAAATCTTATTCATACTCAAAACGGGTCCTAATCTGCTCACTCCATGTACAACATGTCCATGTAGTAATCCTGTACACACAATGTAATCCTATACACACATTGTTCACCATTCGCATTACACTATGAATGTATTCATATTAATCTGCACATAACCTAGAAGGGGAAAAAATGTGAGCTGTAAGATATTACACAGGTTCAGAGTGATCACCAAAGGCATGAGGAGAAAGCAAGTAATGTGAAGCACCACCACTTCTCTCTGGATGTTTCAGTTCTTCTCAGGAGCCTTCGGTAGCCTAGGGGATAAAAGCCTCGTGACTTAAATGTTGGGTTGCTGACCTGAAAGCTGCCAGCTTTGAATCCTACCCGGGGAGAGCGTGGGTGAGCTTCCTCTTTCAGCTCCAGCTCCATGCGTGGACATGAGAGAAGCCTCCCACAAGGATGGTAAAACATCAAAACATCCGGGTGTCCCCTGGGCAATGTCCTTGCAGACGGCCAATTCTCTCACTCCAGAAGCAACTCCGGATGCTCCTGACATGAAAAAAAAAAGTTATTCTCAGAAAACAGAGTGAGAAAAAAGAAGACAAAAATCTATTTTTATGATAGATAAAATATTAATAACTATATTGGCAATTTTAGAAGGTTTGGGACTGAGAAACTCCTCTGTGGCCGAGATAATTCCAAAAAGGCATCTCTCTGTGCAAAATAAGCAATGGAAGTATGTTTCAAGTGAGGAAGGCGCAAGCAGAGAATCTGTGACTTGAGGCAGATTCAAAAAGAGAGGGATAGAGAGACATGGTGTTGTATACCGCAAACTAAAAGCCACAAGGAAGCAGTAGACTCTCTTTCTCTTGAGTGAGCCAGAAAACTATGCACCCAATGGACTGCAGTTTCTAGCATTCTTCACCAATGATGATTCTTGCTAAGGCTCAAGGGAGTTGCATTGTAACAAAATCTGGGAGACTGCGTAACTGCCAACAGAGCTGTGTGGCATCTGATATATGGTAGTATATTGTTGCCACAGTGAAGGCTAAAGGGTGTGACTGTTCCTTTAATAGCTGGCAAAATTCCCTGTTCTGTGCAACCATTAAAGATTCAAGGGACCACTCTGCTTAAAAAAGTGCTACTGGGACTACCTGTGCTCAATTTTATTATCATTTACATAGAACCAAGTATTACCTAAGATGTACCACTAAAAGGCTTTTATGTCTACTAAAGTGTCTCTCACCCTACGGAAACGATCTCACTTTGTGAAAGAGAGAAGAAACACGCCCACTCAGACTATGTGACTGCCAGAATGCTGGAATTTCAATAGAAGGAATTGATTTCACCAGAAGCAGTAATGTGACTGTGGCAACATTGAAGCTATTAACAGTTTTTCCCCATCAATGAAAAGATGCACTTCAATAATAATGAAAATGTAAAGCAACAATGGGAAAGACACCACATTGTGTGATAAGTCCCAGCCAAAGATCTTGTTATCCTGCTGTGATTGTGATTTATCAGCCTTGTGCAATAATTCCCACGTATAATTTATCTAGGAATACTAAAAGTGTCTTTGAACACAGTATGTGTAAACCAACACAGCTTGGATTTGAAAATATCTCACTTAAATTAAAGGACTTTGAAGAAGTTCTTAACTTGGTTTATAGCATTTTCTCCAATGTTTTGCATTCTGTTCCCAAAAGCTAACCAATCTGTCAAAGCCAATTTATAAAAACAAATATTTATTTTCACAAGAGGATATAATATTACAATTCAGTGCATGCCTATGCAGACATAAGTCTCTCTAAGAATGTTTGCACAGGATTGAAGCCTAGATTTCAGTTGTATTTTTCATTAATAGCAGAGACAGTAAAAAGGGGGAGGGAGAAAAAGGCATATGAGCCTTTAGTATGTGCCGTTCATGCTGAATGTTTGATGGAAAGTTGAGTTCTATATTAACGTTTGCAAATGTGGCTCATTCATTAAGAAAAGCAATTTATTATGGAAAATGATTGGGTAAAATTTGGCAATAATTTTAATCAAAAGAAATGAACATTTTAATTTGTCATTTGGTCTATGCTGAAAATGTAAAAGCCACCATAAATGATACATTGTGTGTGTGTGTGTGTGTGTGTGTGTGTGTGTGTATGTAATGAAATAGGGTTTAAAAAAAAGAAGAAGCTTAATTCCTTGAGGTAAGTTCTTACATCATATTTCCAATACTATAGGGTGAAAATATATTTAGTGAAAGTATATTGAGCAGTCATGCATCCATGTATGGAAGTCAGAGGGCACTTCCAGATAGCACAAAAATGCGGGTTTTAAATGGAAGACAAAAAACCCAGGACCTGAGAACATGTCCCCACACAGACCTGTGGGTCCCAGAATTTCTTCCCCCACCATCCTCACAGACTTCCTTTCTATTGGAACAAGATAGAGGGTGGAAGGGGGACACTGGGCAGAAGAGTTTTAAAAACATAACTCCATTATGTGCTGGACCATGTGCATACATGCGAATATTTTGAGAGTTCTAATTGCTCTCTGTTTGTGCTTCCTTTAAACCAACAGTGTGTCCATTTCACAGCCCAATCAGCTGATCAGCTGTTTCAGGCTTTTTAAAAGTAGAAATGTGCTGGAGCAGCCTCCATGGGGGGGGGCTCACATTTTCTGGCCAGAATCACGGTAAAAAGAGGACCCCTTTACCTGTGTTTTCCATCTGTTACAGCGAATCAGTGCATTTCACTCCTCTAAATGTTCCTCCAGCAACAGCAAGAATATCCCTGTGGGCAGCAAAGGGTCTTCCTCCAGGGGCAAACCAAGAATGGGCAACTTGGAAGTCCCTGAACAGACTCAGAAGCGAAGTAGGCAGATCAAAAGACAACCTGGCAAGATGGCACTACCTAGAAGAATCCTGTACCTCTTATGACTGTGGAGCAGAACAAACAACTCGGCATCTGTATGATTGCCCACAATGCCCAGACTCATGTAAAGAGGGAGAATTCTTTAAAGCTGCAATGCAGTTACTGTTGCCTGTTTTTGGCCTAAACCTATTTAACAGCTTGTGATCCCTTTATTTTATCTGTTTTAAACTTATTTGTTATGCAATGCTTTTGACATGAAATAAATAAAATCACTAACATTGTGTAGCCACTCAACCTTTAAATCAGGAAATCTTGTGTTTTAGGTGCTGGGTAGCTGGACCCAGAATGAAAGTCTAACTGCCATCCCCATGGTCACCAGAAGAAAAGGACTGGGCTCAGATCATATGCCTTTTAATGTGGGCAAAAATCCCGTTGGCCTTTTTTTGCTGCAGCATCACACTGTTAGCTCATGTTCAACTTGTCCATGAGGACTCCAAGATCACATGGACTGTTGTCGAGCCAGGCGTAACCCATTCTGTATCTGTGTATTTCATTTTTTTTCTGTGTAAGTGAAGTATCCTACATTTCTCTTTGTTGAAATTCATTTTGTAAGTTTTGGCCCAGCTCTCTAATTCTGTTCCTGTCCTTCTTTTCTTTACTTTCCGTTGTTTCGGTTTGGTTTTGGTTTTTTCCCTTTCTTTTTCAGTCTCTTTTTTCCCTTACTTTCCCTTCCCTTCCCTTTTTCTTCTAATGCTTTCCCTTTTTCCCATTCATACCTTTTCCCCCTTGTTTTTCTTTCCTCCTTTCCTGGTTCCTTCCCATCTCCCTTCCTTTCATTATCTTCCATTGTTGCGCTTTCTTCACTCCATTTTTTCCTTTTCCCCTTTCTTGTTTTCTTTTCCCTTCTTTTCCTTTCTTTCCTTCCTTTTGCTCTTCTCTTTATCCCTTCCTTTCTCTTTCTTCCATCCTTTTTCTCTCTCATATACCTTCTCTCTTTTGTTTCTTCCTTTCTTCCCCCTTGCCTTCCTTCTTTTCTTTGTTTGTTTATTTCCTTATCTCCCTCATTCTCTTTCCTTTCTAGGCAGGCAAGCAAAATGCATCTGGCTGGCTGGTGTGAAGGCAACATGAGGACACCAAGCTGGTGGTGAGAGGGTGAGTGCTTACTGCAGGCTAAAATGACTCCAGCAGAGGTGGTCTGCACAGATACACAATCCCCTTACATAGGCCACTGTGTTTTGTCCCTTTGCCAATGTGGCCCTGTGTATCTCCATTAGAATGTCGGAAAATGATTCCATGCCTATGGTTGGCCATCTACATTTCTCTCCCTCTACGATAGCCTTTGTCTGTATTGACTGCCCTCTGATGGTTGTATATATACATTGGGGAGCTTGCTCCAAAATGTTTTTTTAGTTGAACCCCCCCCCCCCACACACACACACACACACACACACAAGTTTTTAAATGGGTAATGAAGGGTATGTGTCACTGCTTATGTTTTAATAATGCTGAATTTACTTGGTTTTACCTGGTTTTTAACTATGCATGTGCTAATCCAGGCAGTATCTTATGTATATAGCATTTTAAGGGTGTATCTCGCCATTGATATATGTAGCATTTTAATGATTTATATAGGACTTTAATTATGTATTTTATATTGTATTTATTTATTTATCTAGTTTTCATGTATTTATTTATTTGTTTGCCTTATATGTTTGATATAGGTCTAAACATGGCACAGTGTGTTAAAGCACTGAGATGCTGAACTTGCAAACCAAAAGTTGCAGGTTCAAATACAGGTAGCAGAGTGAGCACCCACTGTTAGCCCCAGCTTCTGCCAACCTAGCAGTTCAAAAACATGCAAATGTGAGCAGATCAATAGGTACCGTTCTGGCGGGAAGGTAACAGCATTCCATGCAGTCATGCCAGCCACATGACCTTGGAGGTGTCTATGGACAACTGGTTCTTTGGCTTAGAAATGGAGATGAGCACCAACCCCCAGATTCAGATACGAATGGACTTAACGTCAGGGGAAACCTTTACCTTTACCTTATTGGTCTAAACATTGAATAAAACTTGTACCAAGATTGGACCAGATCCATCAAGCCATTTAGCAGACTTTATGATACAAACATGTGCATACTTTAACTTTTTCTGTTTATATAACATATTCAGGTACATTTTTTTTACTTTTTATTTGAGGATTTACACCGATCTAACAGGCTTTTGTGAAAACAGACATTCAAGGGTTAATCTCCTTGTTAAATCTTTACAGCATTCATTATAACTAATTATTATAACTATCTACTTTTAATATATCCTAGATTTTTATCTTACCAGTATTATTAGCATTTCAGGGCAGCATTTTGAGCAATCCAGAACAGTCATTCCTGTTAAGCAAAACAGCCTCTTCTGCATTGAAGCATGTGGAAAGCAGAGTGATAAGATCTGTGTCTCATCTTGTTTTTTTACCCTCTTCCTGCACCCATTTGGCTTGTCTGTTGACTTATCATGATCAACAAAATTCTTTATCTTAGGAGTCATCCCTTGTTTTCTAATGATACCAAGTCTACTGACTGGATCTAGGATTAGTGTCCCTCTCTAATGTCTTCTGATGTCTAATGTTTAGTGTATACTTGTGGAGATATTTCTTGCTGTGTTTATATTTCAGAATAATCTTCCCAGTTTGGCCTATCATGAATTTTCTGCTGAGAGAGAGACTGAGTGAGACAGAGAAATTTGTATTAATTTTTATTAGGTTAAATTCTGAAAAGGCTTAGAAACTGGCAACAGAATATTTTCCAGTTTGTAACATTGTAAGTTTCCATCCAGTGCCCATTTAGCACTCCGTGTAAACCATCTTGATAAACCTAAAAAGTGCAGATGGTCTGGAATGAGACCCCGTGTATATCAGGAAAAGAAATGAGGTGGAAGGGGAACCAGAGAGGAAGGATAGGATTTAGCAATGTTTACTCTTCTTTTGTAAACATACACATTGATGTACATGACATGGGGAAAAGAGTGAAAACTGAAGAGATGAGAAAAGAAGAAGAATTTTAAAACTAATATACACACACAGTCCAGACAAACAGTATTCTGGGAAAGCCATACACATCTTTTGAAATGGAGCATAACCCCTCAGATACCACAAGGTGGGTCTGCAGTCAAGGTCTTGCCAAGGTGACTGAATTTACAAGTAGCAAGAAAATACCTATCACCCCAAATAAGAAATCAAGAGTCAGGCAGTCATTGTGCTTTTCTTGAAAAGAAGACAAGGGGAAAGTAGTATATCTGGGCTTCTTCCAGCCCCAAGAGTTGTTTTTTTTTTGTTCCACATGACCATTAGTGAAATGGGAGTGGGCTCTGGCATGTTTGGGGCCAATACTTGGCTCCTTTCTCCAATAAGAAGGGACTGAAACATCAGCTTTCTCACTCATACAAGGGTTATCCAGAAAGTACATTACGTTTTGGAATTAAAAATGAACAAAGTATAGGAGAAAACATTTCTCCTATATAACATATGCAGTTGAAAGCCACACCCAAATACCATTTCTCACGTAGTTGCCATTCAAATCTAGGCACTTACCATAGTGATGAAGGAGCTTTGCAACTCCTTCCCCACTAAATTCTGCAGCTTGCTTCCTCAAACACTTGTTTCCAACAACGGGGGCATGGCTGGCAACGCAGCGTTTTGGCAACAGTGCGCATTTGCGGGAAGGGGTGACCAGCTGGTTGAGGACAAGCGGCAGAATTTGGTGGGGAAGGAGTTGCAAAGCTCCTTCGTCTCTATGGTAAGTGCCTAGATTTGAATGGCGACTACGTGAGATGTGGTATTAGGGTGTGGCTTTCAACTGCATATGGTAAATATTCTCTCCTATACTTTGTTCATTTTTAATTCCAAAACATAATGTGCTTTCTGGATAGCCCTCGTACTTTAGGAAGCATAATGTGGTGCTAGAGGACCTTCTATATCTTCCTGGGAAACCCATGGGGCCAACTAATCCCCACTAGTTGCCTACATTTACTTCAAATGTGTGAATATTAAGCAAACCAGCAGGTGATTTAAGATTAGGCATTTTGATGACTTTCACAATCAATTTTCTATTTTGGTCTTCACACAGAGAAAAAAGCTAATAATCAAAAAACATCTTTTGCATACACATGCACACAAGGAATTTTCTGGTTAGGATTTTTTCCTGTATAGGAAATTTATTTTCAGTGCATATAATTCTTTGTATTTTTTTGCACAGGGAAAAGCCTACATATCTTTTGACATATAGAATAAGAATCCTGTCCATCAAGGACTCATCATAATAATTTCCTGACACAGCTGAAACCTGGTTTTTGACCATTATTATTATTATTATTATTATTATTATTATTATTATTATTATTATTATTATTATTTTATGACACAGCAAACAAGATAGATATGCTGGATTTCGTATCACAAAATCACAAGTCGAACACTTCCCAAGCGTCTAGGAATGTGTGATGTATTTTCGGATGATGTATTTTCAGATAATTATTATTTCCCAACATTCTTCACGTGCCTAGCAGATGTACATACTGCATATAAGTGGTTTCATTTCACTTTTTACACAGACATGGCTATGTCCTATAAACTATATTAAGTGTATAGGATAATTATATAGGGCCGGTAGGCAGCATTTGGTGTGGTGGATCACATTACTTTCAGCGTCTTTCTTGATATATCTTATGGCCCAATTTGACTATGACTTAATATAGCAACCTTATTAACCTTGTGCACCTATGAAGAAAAAAGGTCTTTGGACCATAATAAAATGTTGTTGTAATATACTTTCCAAATTTTAACCCTAGCTTCACTAATCTCAACAATATTTTGTTTTACTTTATATTCTATGTCTCACAACATTTTTCACAACAGGATGATACAGCAGAAACATGGCACATTATCTATTTCTTTAATATATTTTTCCAGCAGTTTTTCTTAATATTATGTTCACTAACCTGACATTATAACCCCACTATAGATATCCAGTGGCTGCAGTATTATCCACAATCAGGCTCAAGAGAAATGTGTGCAATCCAGTGGATTCCCTACATAACACGAAATGTAACTAAACAAATATTTGGCTCACATAGCAATTAAATAGAGTCATTTGGTTGCCATAGAGCCCTTAATAACCAATATAGGATAAAATAAAAGGCAAAGTGAAACCAGCTTAAGTAGTGATGGTGACTCTTCTTCTTTTTCAATAAAAACTACAACCATTATGAAGCTGATTAAAGGAAAAGGGGGAAAGACATTCTGATAGATGCTCTTTTCTGAATTAGAGATTTTAGTGAATCTAAGTATTTTAGTTTCCTAATGAAACTGTGATCCGGGAGGATTGATCTGATCTATGAATTTTTTAAACACCTGTCTTTGGTTAAATTTCTCTTGTACTTAAATATAAGCACATACTCAAATATCTTTCCATATTACAGTCTTACCTTTCATACAGTTATGCTGGACAGATTCTCTGGGAAAAAAATAGAGATTTGTATGACTTCATATTTGAGGCAAATTGCACAAAATATATTTTTTAAGTTGATTCACTCCTCAACCATTTTATCACATGTCTCTTTGTATTTTTTTTGTCTTGGAATACTTATTACCAGCTTCTTGTCAGTTGTTTTATGAGAACTCCATTAGTTATGGTCAATCCTAATCCGCTGTAAAAATACAGACAGAAGACCTTTTCTCCTTCGTAGTCTAATGATGAAGATGGCATATATGAGGCATTCATACTAAAGCTCAAAACTCTAACCAGAAATAGTATCATTATTTTAAATCTCCTGCTGAAAAGGGACGATACTCAAAATAATTTCAAGGCCACTTTTAAGCACAGCATCCGGATGGCTCTGGATGGAGATCTTTTGATATTAGCTAGTGGGGACTGTGCATCTATTCCATTATTTTCTCCTCATGGATTTTCCAAAGTAAGAAGAAAGAATACAGGGATATTCAATCTAGGGTGGGAATTTAGAAATCTAGGCTGGAGACCGCCTCTAGTTTTTTCCTAATTTATACTACCTAACTAGTATCTACTATACATATCCCAGGATTCCACAGGACACAGCCATAGCTGTTATGGTTGTTCCATAGTGCTATATTGGTTTAGTGTGAAAGGGCCCCAGATACTATCTTCAACTCATAACTTCCTTATGCTTTTCTGCCATTAGTTTTGTGCCCCTGGACTCCCATAAAACTCTCTGATGGGACAATAAAAGCCTTGTCTAGAAGCACCATCTATCTCCCCTGACACCTAACCATACTCTCTTAGAGAAGGCTTCCATATTCCATCTATTCCACTATGACTCATATATCTGCTTTATGTGATATGCTTTGAAATGCCAGAGGCCAGAAAGGTGGATATATATTCCCTGTTAATAACTTTCTCCTTTCTTTAATAATTTCCTTCCAATTTTCTAGCTACAGAATCTCAGAAGACTGTTCCACTGTAGAAATTATCTGTCCTCCAACCCATTTTCTGTTTCCCAATGTATCCCTTGTCTATTTATATGCAGAGAAAGAATCTACCTTAAGGCAATTCTCAAACAGGTAGGATGTTTCAAAGCAAAGACAATATGAAATGCAAAAATTGCACTTATTTCCCAGAAGTCCTCAGTTGATGATTCTTTTAACTGCTGGACAGATAAATATTGTTGTAATAGCTTAACAAATTAATTAGACGGCAACTAATGTGCACATAACAATCCAGTTGATTGAACAACAAGCATTGCATCCCTTAAATCTGAAGGGCTTGGAACAAGAGGAGACTGCCCACTCTCTACCCTTGTCTTGTCTCTTTCAAAGGGCAGGCTTTAAAGAGAGACATGACAGACATATTAGAGAAAAGACAAAAAAAATCTGCATGGAAGATTAAAACTTTATCTTTGCAAGAGCTTGAAGTCTATTGTCTGTTTAATTGAAGATCATTCCAGAGAATGTGTAATGAATACTGAAGTCGAATCATTTTTCTGTGAAGAGTGATAGACATTCCTGTTGCAAATAGAGCAAATTTTCCCTTTCTGTTTCAAGGACATTTAGACATTTGTTAGTCTCATTTTTTATTATAATTTCATGCTAGTAAAGTAGAAAAGACTGTCTGAGTCAATAAAAGCTATTCAGGGAACAGACAAAACTTTAATGAGGTAGTAAAGACATTTTGTATTTAAAGAGACACAGTTGACATCTGTAATATGATAACCCTCCTGGATGCTGATTAATACATTGATTCCAACTGCCATTACTCACAAAGGAATGGCAGGTTAGCTATCTTCATTGGAGTCAAGACCACCATGGGCTGAGCAGGAGAACCAACACATGAGAAATGAAGACATATTTTTAATTATGAACCTAAGAAGGAAAATATTCTATAATAGACAAGAGATCTCTGTGGTTGATATAAGTAATCTATCTCATAATTAGTATAATAAAATAGAATTTCAACATTTCTGAGCTATGGGGAGCAAAGAAAAGTAAGATTTTGTATATACTTTCAACTATTAAAATGTAAAATTATAACCAAAGAATTCTATTTTCATTATGAAGCTTCCAATAATTATAGTCAGAACTTTAAAATATATTTATTCATACCTAATTCATTTATATTTTCAGCAGTGATCTAACATTCATTATGTTAATCATCAATTGCAACAGTGTGTGCTGTTACTTTTGTCTAGCACTTTTTAAAATTTGTGCTGGCTATCTTTGTAATTTTAAGAGTTGTTTCTTAATTTAACACATTAATGGTTTTACAGATTAACCAATGATTTCATTAACGAATTATATCTATTAAAATTTAGAAGCTTAACATTAATGGAATAATTTTCTTTAATGATGTCAGTAGTACATTAGCACTAACACTTTTTTTTCAAATTATATTTGCTTAGGACAGTTTTTACCAAAATTTGAGGGAACCAAACTGATAAATTAGACATGCAGGGCTGGAGCTTCAGCAGCCTATGTATTTCCTGGCCCCACTTTCTAGGATAAAATATTTAGAGTGTACAAAATATATGCACGATAACTCCTGAAGTAGAAACGTCAGTGTCAAAGATGGCTATTTAAAGTCTTTGCTCAATGTTCAACCACCAATAAAAATCATTCAGTAAGGATGAGGTTGTAGTGAACTTTCTTAGTAAGAATTGCTTATAGGTAGTGTCAACAGGCTTAATAAAAAAGAAAGATCAAACAACTCATTTCTTCAATATTGTCAATAAAGAAAGTTGAGGCTGGCGGAGAAAACCAATATGATGGCAGATTTCCATACTGTAACAGCAAGCGTTAAAATTAATGAGACAGAAGGCTCAACTCTGTTGCAAGAACACATCAAATTTTATATGCAAAAGAAATAAAGGAAAAGCTGGAAGAGTACTGGAAATCAGCCTTGTAGCCTAATGTCCAATATGGAAATAAGATGGAAAATCTAAACCACACAGTTTTGGAGCTGGAGGAAATGGCAAATGAAGCAAGGATGATAAATGCAGAGAAAATCTAAACTTTGGGTAAAACTGTTCAAGCACACTGAGCACAGGATCTAACTAAGATACAATATGATGGATCTAAAATGTTTTGCTATCAAGATTTGTACAGAGAGACTTTGAGTAAAAGTAGAATATTTTGCCTGATTTAAATGAGATTCTCTAGGAACATTTTTATTATCTCATGGCACAAAGCTGGAATGTCCACTATCTCCATGCCTATAGATTATTTCATTAAAACCTTTGATTCAGGCACTAAGAAACAGATGAGATATAAGGGAATATTGAATATGGAACTCTCCATTATAAAATTCTAAACCAGTGGCAAATAATGAGTATTTTAAAGTATAACATGAAGAAAGAGGTGCCCCTAATCTTCAGGATTATTTTGATGTTTTTCAGCTGAAACAATTTTTGGCACTTGTGTTGGAAGATGACCATGGGTTCAAGTGAAATTACCTTATAAACTGAAAGGTCAGCTAATGTAATTGATTTTTATTGAATCCTTTTACCAGAGTAACTTTGGATGTCTGGAGGATATGGCAGTCTCAGATATCCCTGGTTAGAACTCCACTGACACCAGTAAGAACTTTCATTACGTTCTGATTTTTGATCAGCTAAATGGACAAAATGTAATCTATACAGGCTTATGGATTTTTATCAGAAAAAAGGCTTTTACCTGAAAATATCATGTGTAAAACAGGGTTATATTCAGTGGAAGGAAGTGTGAAAATTGGAGGAGAATCTAATTTATGCAGATGAAATCATAATAATAGCCAAAAAATACCAAAGATTTGGAATGACTATTCAAGAAACTCAGAGCAGAAAGGACAAATACAGATTTACAGTTAAACATTAAGAAAACATAAATGATGACCACAGGTGAATTACATAACTTTAATGTAAATGAAGAAGACATTGAAATAGTTCAACATACTCCATACTTTGGCTAAATCATTAATTAGAATTGAGACTGCAGTCAAGAAATCAGAAGAGAATTGGGACTTGGAAAGGCTACTACAACATAACCAGATAAGATCCTGAAGTGTTAAGATACATACATAATTGAAATATTACAATTAGATCCATGTCATCATATTCCTGATTTCTATGTATGGTAGAGAAACCTGAATGGTGAAGATAACTGCAGGGCAGAAAAGCAACAACAATAGCAACTACAAATGGTTGCGAACCCCAAAAGAATAGTATAAAGACTGCATGACCTTTTCAATAAAGTAACTACTACATAATAGAAGGATTCAAAATGAGACAGCCTTGCAGGGAACCATACCAGATAGAAAATGAGACAATTTTTCATCCCCGAAAGCATTTCATTCTATTTCTGCCCATATTCAGGAAAAATTATGAAATTTATTACACAAATGGTATAGAAGGCCATTCAAGAAATTCAGAATTAAAGAAAGGGCTGTGATTCTAGGGGCACTCATTGACATTTTGTTAGACTGCCCAGTTGTTAGTTTTTACTGAGATTTAAATATTAAGAATTTTTATTTTTATTACCAGTTGTAAAGGATCAAAAGCTATGCCTACTAGGTATTTTATAAAAAGATCTTACATTTGCCTTGTGGCTGTTTAATTTGTAATAGTTCAGAGGTGGAAAGATGGTCACAACTCTGCATAATATAAAAAGACATGGTTCTTAGCTATTGTGGAACATTATCCCAGGCTGTCTTATGAATATTAAATCAGATGCATTTTGTAATTGGTACCCATTGATTCAATATGTTAATGATAAAAACACCATGTTCTAGATAAATTATAGGTTAGGATGGCAAAAAGTGCAATTTGAAAGATGAGGACTAATTTGGTTAATTTAGACTATTCTCTTATTATGGGCTCGATTATAATAATACATATTATACTGAATAAGATTGTGGGAGGTCAGGACAAGAATTCATGTTACACCATTCTTTTCTCGCATTTTTTGTTGTTGAATTCATTGGTGCTTGGAAGTGGGTAGTGGGAGAAGAGGTTATTGTACATTTATCTTGATGTTATGTTGTACAGTTTAATAAAGGATTAATGAAAAGAAAAGAATAACTCCTTTAGTACTAAGAAGACACACTACAGAATATAGCACAATGGGGAAAAGTGCACAAATATTTTAAGGGAATGATGCATTAATTTTATTCTATTTTTTTACAAAATAAAATAGAGTCATTTAGAAAAGCCTCTTCAGTAAAAGTTACAGCAGAGGAAAACTACAGCGAGCATATTTTGAAGGGGGAAAAACAACTCAGTGCACTGCATGTCAAGTACATATTTTATGTTTGTTCAATTGGAGAAGACTGTTAAGAGGAAGTGGCAATCTTAACAATTCATGTTACCCTCTAAATCTCACCAGCTTGGCATGATGTTGTCATTGTAGAAAAAGCCTGTCGGAATGATTTCCAGACTTAGATGTAATGCTTATATCATAGTATCATGCATTTTAGACATGTATCTACATGAATAGACTTTAATGGGATTACAACTCAGATACTGGCTGAACAGACATAGGAACGTCATCCCAGAAATGCTAGATCCAATGTGTAAATAGCTATTCACTTTTCATAATCAACTCATTAAGGTGTGGTTTTGTCAGGGGCAGGGGTTAGAAGTCAGACTCCTTTATAACCATAGTTCATCCTAAAAATAAGTATTTTGGGGAAACCATGGTAGTTAAACTGATATGAATTTCAATATAAATGTGCTGATATAAATTTCAAGATAAATGGTACTGCCAGCAAAGGAGTATTTCAGGTCCTACTATTGTATGTCACAATATATATTTATATACTGTATAAGAGGCCCCTACTGTTAATAATAATAATAATAATAATAATAATAATAATAATAATAATAATAACAACAACTTTATTTTTATACCCTGCCCCATCTCCCCGAAGGGACTCGGGGCGGCTTACATGGGGCCTTGCCCGATAAAACAATCAAATATCAAAACACAGCAATAAAACAGTTATCCAATAAAAACATCAATTACAGTAAAACACTCATAACTCATTCTCAAATTGCCCCCCCCCCTTAAAAATCAAATTGCCCCCCTATGGGATATGTGCCCTATGTTGGAAAACAGGTGTTTAAGGTCTACAAATAAAATGAAACAGATTTATTTATTATTTATTCATTTACCTTATTTCTACCCCACCTTTCCCTACCCCGAAGGAGACTCAAGGCAGATTACATATGGCAACCATTAGTTGTCTTAAAATACATACAAACAGAGACTTAAAATCAATTAAATTTAAAATTAATACATATTAAACATTTAAAACATTGCATTCAATATTAAAATCACATCATCCAAAAATCATAGTCCCATTAAGAAGGAAACCTCAAATATCATTGAATGAGTGGAGGCAGCAACAGTGGTAATGAAAAGGATAAAGGAAATAAAAGAGAGAAACAGAAGCCATTATGTGGGTGAAGGGAAAGCAGGAAAAAGAGAAATTTAACAAGTAAAGGAATCAGGCACCTTAGCAAGTACGGCTGAAAAAGAAAGACAATCATAGCAGGCCTTTCCTAACAAGAGTGAAAATTGACACATCACACAGAGAAAGTCTGCGTAACTTCTCACTACCCAGTATTGCCACCCCGACATTTACAACTAAATAATAAGAATGGTAACAGAACAAGAAAAAGATTGCAGTAAAACTGGAAAAGCCACAACAAAGCAATCCAGACGTGCCAGAGAACTCAGTACCGAGAGTCTTTTTTTTAAGGAAAAATCAGATATTTATTTCTGAGCCTTTGGTGAAATCTTTGGGGGGTATCATGCTCGACAACAGTAGCATCGAGGCCAATAAAATCAAGTAAAAAAAAACTAAGCAGAGGTCTTGCCCTGAGATTTCTTTTCTCACCTTGAAATCCAGAGGACCAGACGCTGAAGTCTGAAAACTCTGCTATATATCTCATTTACAGTTATGGAACATGTGCTTGGAACATCTCTAGAAGCACCTCTTAGTCATGTGAAGATATGTGAAGAGTTTTATTTGTGATTTCAAAAGGAGTTCTAAAAGAAAGATTACCTCTGTTTGTCCAAAGAGGAATATTGTGGATAGAAAATGTGTGATTCTAAACAGAAGGCATGTACTAAGATATGGAGAGATGGGGGACAGGGACAAACAGAGAGAAACCTGGAATCATAACATCAGTACACTGTTTTTCATAAAATCTCTTTTATCTCTGAGGAATAATCTGTTTCTGGAGTAGGCTACATAATAAAGTTTTTATCCCTTGCTCAAAAAGCAGGTTTTGTCCCCTGCCCAATTGTGGAGCTTAGCTAGTGTCTGATTGATATTGGGATTCCTTTGATAAATCAGTTTCTGTCTGGATAAGCTTACATATAAGCCTTCTTTGTTTTCCAACTTCGAAGAGAAGACAGAGAGCCTGTTTCTTCACTCACATTCTTAAGAATTCTTTAACAAACAACAAAGGTGAAATATAAGGTATAATAAAAATATTTTTAAAGGCTTCTGGGAACAAACTGAAAGAAATTAGCATGCTACATTAAAGCTGATTTGATTATCTTGGTGTTTTTAAAAAGTCAACTTCCTCTTTTGCCAAGTTGGGAAGCACTTTAAAAAATTGGTACTGCAGGCCTTCATGCATACAAGTAATATTTGAATGACTGCCTGTGCCATTCTTAGGCAATTATTTCCTTTCTAAAAGGTTTTTTAAAAATCCAGAAACTAGTTATAGTTTTAAAGCATAATCCGCTATTCTTCAAAACCTGCAAAAATGTATAATTTCCATGATGTTTATATACCACTTGAGCCAACAGATGAATGCAACCAAGGTAAAAAAAAAGACCAAAATGCCAAACCAAATAAAACATAATGAGCAAATTTTTGACTATTTTTGAAAAAACAGGATTTTTTGTCATGCTAAATTGTACACAGAGTACCCTTGCAAATGGTTCTCTGGGAAGCTTTCTGGCATGTATCCCAGCTGTATAGATATGAGTTTGATTCTACTCTAACTGTCATTGCCTGAGATTCTCTGTAAGTATCTAAGCAATTTACCAAACTGTACATTTCATGATCCCATAGGATGGAGCCGTGATAGTTAAACTGGCATTAAGTTCTGTACTTGATATACCTCCTGGCAGGATTGGAGAATAAAACTCTCTTCCACCAATCACACAGCATGGCACCACCTCAACCAACTAGAAGCAATAACATGGAGCTTATAAATGCACGGCATATGCATTCACACACATCCCTTTTCAAATAATGACCTCTATCTGTTTCTTATAATGGCATGCATTACATTAATTATGAGTATGG
Organism: Anolis carolinensis; assembly: GCF_035594765.1. Classification (NCBI taxonomy): domain Eukaryota; kingdom Metazoa; phylum Chordata; class Lepidosauria; order Squamata; family Anolidae; genus Anolis; species Anolis carolinensis. The sequence goes on from NC_085843.1 coordinate 149,424,146, forward strand.
CCGTATCCGTGTAAACTGAACTGTGTAAGCAGTGATATAGTGGATCCAGGACTCACAGAATAAAAGCTCTAGGAGCTTTGGGGCCCTTCTACACAGGCCCAAACCCCATTATATGTAACTGATAAATCCAAAATAAATTGGGTTTTCCAAGTTTGTATCGGATTAATATAAAAAACCTCAACAGATCCAGACCTTACTGAAAGATCTAGATCTCTTGAGGTAATGGTCCTGTGTAGGTTGACTCCTGGGACAATGTTCTGTGATCCACGAAGTCAAACCCCACAGCCATCGCCGTTCTTTGGGCTCCTGGAGCTCTAAGGTGTGGGAGGGTGCCCACCCCCTTCCCCCCAGCCCCCTTCCCCCCAGCCCCCCCATTCACCACAAAAAATAATTACCGGAGAGGCCTACAGGCAGCGCAGTCCCCTGTTCTCCTGATGCTTGAAAATGACACATCAGGAGGTGGGAGACCCCCCTCTGCCTTCTGATGCATCATTTCCAAGCTTCACAAGCACTCTGCAGAGTGGCCTGAATTGCCTGCAGGCCCCTCCGGTAATTTTTGGGGTGGAAGTGGAGGGAACCCCCTGAGGGAAAGCCACCCTCAGGCCACCCCTGAGGGAAAGCCCGGGGTTATGGAATGAAACCTGGGAAGAAGAGGGGGGTTAACCCACTTCCTCTTGGGTTTTACTTAAGTGAAGAAGAGTCCTTAGACTGCTATAGTCAAGAGGTCTCAGAACCTTGACTCTATGAACACTGGCTGCATTATAGCACTGTTTACACAGCTTATTTAGTCTTCATTTTGCCTCATTACACAATTACACATTGCATAGCCTTTTAGTTGCTAAGGTTCAGAACCATCCTTGAACTGTAACTTGTGGACTAATTCAGGGACTGAAATCTATAACCATTAAAAACAATATGTTTAACGGGTGTTGGGGATTATTATGTTAGTACTCATCTTCACTCTAGTAATATAAATTACAGAAAGGCACATCTTTAATCTCCAGAATGACTTAACAGTTTGTATTGTATTGGGCAAAGTTCTTCTGCTCAAAACAGACCAAGCCAATTTCATAATATGTCCAAAGTATGAGAAATTGCTGACCAATCTGTTATATAAAAGAACTTTTTTTTAAATTATAAGTAGTCATTATATTGTCTATTTCCTTCTAGGGTCAAAAGCTGATTGTGGACACTCATAGAAAAGCAGAGGTACTTTCCCAGAATGATAGTGAAAATGAGTAATGACCACATACACTGAACACAAAAGTCAGTGTGGGTGTGGATCAGCCCCATAGTGGCTAAATGCTGAGGGATGATCCAACTTAACCTGGGAAAAGCCATTAACCATCTTCCCCCCTGAGTTTAGCCAACTTAGCTGACAACCCAAATCCTTAGGCAGGTTTGTGGTTGTCTCCCAAGTTAAGAGTCATCAAGGCATCTGGGCCAGTTCCTAAGTGGTCAGGCAGCCCAGGAATGGCTGTTTCCTCTGTGTCACAGCTCTCCCCAGTTGCAACACAGCCCTTTTCATTACACTCTTTGTGTCTCTGCTAGTGGTGCCAAGACATGTTCAGTGCAGTTGGGCAATAAGGACTCCTCTCACCTTGAAGGAAATTTAGGAAGTCATTAAGGGCCAACATTTTCAATCTTTGTAGAAGGGCCTTTTGAAAATAGTCTCAACTCAAGACCTACCTGTTTGAGTGAGAGGCAATATAACCAACCAAGTTAATATGATTCTGACTCTGTTTTTTCCCCAGAAGATGCATTCAGTCAAGCAAGTTACCTTGAAACCATCTGTCACTGTAATGTTCATCTGTGTAAACCAAAGGATTTCTAAGAATTTTCCTAGCATATTAAAAAAAACTAATTAAATGTAAAATCACACTCAGAACATACCAAAATTTTAAACTTGGGATTTAATTTTATTTCTTAAACACTCTTCACTACTTAGAATGATTGATTCTTTATGAAAGTTTGTGCAGCATTTCATTGATTCCTCTTCTGCATATTCAAAGTACAGTTCTCATCACAGACTTCTCTTGTTATGATAAAGAATTAGCATTGGGTTTTTTTTGTAAATATCAAGAGGAGGATAACTATTTATGTACTCTTAGGTTCTATTGGATTCCCTGGGAGTAATCAGATGCTTAAATCTCCCCCCATGAGCTCATTGGGAGTACAGACACTTAACTCTGCCCAGATAAGGTCATGCATATATTTTATAAGGGAAACAATCATGCAACCAGCAATTCAAGCCATGCTGACTCAAAGGAAATAATGTTATCATGATGTTGTGGTAGTAAAATAGCCAAAGCCCGTGATCATGGTTTCAAGACACTCTAACAAGAATTCGGAAGAATACTTGAAGGCTTTAATGGGCTAAATGTTCAGCAAAATAATTTTAGAAGAATACAGACAAAATGATGAAAAATAATTTCTTCACATACAAATTTTCTTCTTCCATACTAATGTTCTCCATGTTTTAGCCAACCCACATTTTCTGGTCTTTTTTCTCAGTGAATATCTAGGTATAATATCATTAACAAAGGTGATAAGTGGGACCTTTTCACAGTATATTTTTCTCTCTCAATTTATAGTGTGTAGACTACTTCAAAGACATGGAGGACTATGCAGACATGTAAAAAAAAGCCAGCTCTATTTACTGTTATGTTTATATCCTACATGCTCAGCACATGACACCCATTGTCTTACAAAATTACCAGAACAACATAAAAGCTAACATGGCCCAATGGCTGAAGAGCTTTCACTAAAAAGGAAAACTTTTATCACTGTCCAACAGGGAAAGCAAATCAGAACAGAATTCCATCTCTAAATAGAGAAATGTTTTTTAAAAAAAACTGCAGAAGGCCCAGAAATTACTTTTCTCAAATTAACTGTATTTATTTATAGTATTTGTATCTTGTTTTCTCTCTCTCTCAAGGAGACTCAAAGAGTCTAACAATTAAAATTGCACTAAAGAACACAACTGTGCATGTGGTAAAATATACAGGACCAGGTGTTCCTTCTAATATCCAGGTTTAACTACTTTATTTCTCGTGCAATTCTCCTGTCCCACGCCATGAGTGCATTCTCCACTGCGATATATCTGCACCTAGCATGGCATTTACCTTTACACACAGTTTCCAAATACAGTAGAGTCTCACTTATCCAACACTCGCTTATCCAACGTTCTGGATTATCCAACGCATTTTTGTAGTCAATGTTTTCAATATATTGTGATATTTTAGTGCTAAATTTGTAAATACAGTAATTACAACATAACATTACTGCGTATTGAACTACTTTTTCTGTCAAATTTGTTGTATAACATGATGTTTTGGTGCTTAATTTGTAAAATCATAAGCTATTTTGATGTTTAATAGGCTTTTTCCTAATCTCTCCTTATTATCCAACATATTCACTTATCCAACGTTCTGCCGGCCCATTTATGTTGGATAAGTGAGAATCTACTGTAGATATATTTTGTATTAGACACTTATTTGACACATGTTTGGGTTCTTGCTTGTTTGTTTAGTGTGCATGTCTATGTGCCAGATTGCTTTTCTTTTCTGGAAGTGTTTAATGTTTTTTGTACACAAACAGTATCTTGTGTTTAAAACATCAGTCTTACACCAAAAATGTGTGGCTGTTTGGAAAAGGTGTATTTTAAGACAGTATGACATCAAGCAAAAAAAAAATCCGGGTACATTTCTGCCCATAATAATTTCTCAAAAACTTCTCACAATGTGTTAATAAGGACAAGGGCTTTCTATAGAATCTCTGCAGTGAGGAGAAAATGTAGAAATTGTCCTGATTTGCAAGGACCAAAGAGTCAAGTAATTACATACTTACAGAACAATTGCATTAAAGTTGACTTAGTGCGAATAAACTGGTGGGGGCTTTCCAGAACATTTAAACCCTACTGGTCCTCTCCAGAAAATGTGTTGAGGAGCAAACATTAGCACCATGGGGGAAAGGGCTATGTTTTGGTTTTCAGACATGGGCCCCATCTACACTGCCATACCATGGTCAGTGTAGACTCATAATGGAAACTGAACTGGATTATATGAGTCTACACTACCATATAATCCAGATGAATGCAGTTAATCTGCATTCTGAAACTGCATCATATGTAAATGGAGTCATGGTCTACAGCCTACTTTGGACAAACTCACAGTGCAAATTTGCAAACGTACTTTGGAGATCAAGAGTACCGTCTGCTATGCATGTTTACATGGGATTAGCCTCATTAATGTTAATGAGTCTTATTTATGAGTAGACACATGCAAGATTGCACAGTTCAAGTCCTAGCTGAATGGAACCGCAAAGGGCACTTCTAACATCAAAGCTTCAAAGAATCGCAAAGGCCCAAGGTTCTTTCAATAATAAAGCTAAACTTCAAAGAAGTGATAAAGCATCAATAGCCTCAAGTATTTTATGACAGAACCCTTTCAAACACTGACGGTTGTGTATGTAGAACTATGACATCTAGCTTCTCTCTATGCTCTTTCACTCCAGATCATTTTGGACAATGGCTTTAAAAAAAAAAAAAAACCACATTTTACTAAATTGGTATCCAAAACAATCTTTTTTCTGCAGTTTCTTTTTGTATTGCCAGCAGTAAAACATTAATATTTTTTGTTATTATATCTCTTTTTCATGCCAATGCTAATGGCCTGAAGCATCAATTTCTCTGCTGAAATGAAACAAAATCAAACAGCTTCACAGAAAAGAAATATTAAGCAATTAGAAGTGTATTAATCTAGCTCTTTTACTCATTTACATGCTGCAGGACCCAATTTTTACTCGCTGAATTATACTTAATTCTTTTCATTATAAGCAGGTGGTGTAGGAGGTTGCAGTCTATGTTATTTGTTAGCTTTATTCTTGATTGACCAAAGTCAATGTTCATGAATTACAAAACTTATAATTGCTTGAATTCGCCCCAAGGAAAAAAGTTAACTGTGTCAAAAAGCATCACATTATTCTAACATAGTTTCAGAGAATAAAACAAATTGTGAGGTTTTTAAGTGTATATCCATATAGAGCTCTTCCATACAGGGAAACCTTTAGCCTGCAGAAGAGAAAGCTGAGAGGAGACATGATGAGGGCCATGTATAAATATGTGAGGGGAAGTCATAGGTAGGATGCTTGTTTTCTGCTGCCCTGGAGACTAGGACACGGAACAGTGGATTTAAACTACAGGAAAGGAAATTCCACCTGAACATTAGGAAAACTTCCTCACTGTGAGACTGTTCGGCACTGGAACTCTCTGCTCTGGAGTGTGGTGGAGGTTCCCTTTTTTGGAGGTTTTTAAGCAGAGGCTGAATGGCCATCTGTTGGGGGTGCTTTGAATGCGAATTTCCTGCTTCTTGGCAGGGAGTTAGACTGGATGGCCCACAAGGTCTCTTCCAAATCTAGGATTCTATGATTCCAAGAAGTCTGCTGCTAAGTATGACATTTGTTCTTAATTCTCATAATATTCCTGACCAGTTTGTGAAAATTCCTGGAACCGGTTGACATTTTTTCTGGCTTTAAGTTGATTTCTTTTAATTCCGGGACATATCCAAACGAAAAAAAATATCCGACTACTTTTCTTTTCCTCATCTTGATTTTTATTTGATTTATAGTGATATAGCACATTCCCTTATAGGGTGAAAGGAAACACTTTTTAAATGATCAGAAGAGAAAGTTTGCCCTTTAAGGTATTCAACCATCCCAATGAACAATCCTTCTTATTTATTTTAAACAAAACATTTTTAAGTGAAAACTTAACAAATTGCTACTAACACCCACCAACCCTCAAAATAAATGGAATAACTAGACAGGGAGGCAGCAAGAGCTAGCCATATCCCAGGTTGTATTATAAGAATTTCTTTTATCTTGATAAAATAAAATAAAAGAATAGCCATCATAATGTAAAATCTGTGGAACAGTAAAATTCATTCTTCCATGTATTATCTTGTGAACTCAAAAAAGAAGAGGTGTATCATTATTGTATGTAAACAAAGCAAACAGACCCCCAAATTGAATTTAAAATTTGCCATTGATCTATTGTTTCTTGCATTTCACACTTGCAAAGTGAGTCTTTCTGACCAAGCTTTCAAACAAATTCTTGACTGCCACATAGGCTACAAAAGTTGTTCAATAGATTCCTAAAGAATAGGAAATTAAATAAAGATTTGAACAGCAAATATGTATTGAGTCCATTATATATAGATGGAAGAGGCTTTGAAGGATGGCATCTGCAGTGTAGAATTAATGCACTTTCATATCTTTTTAACTGTCATGGCTTAATGCTATGGAATCATGGAATCATTAATTCTACAGTGTTGATGCAACCATGGTTATGATCCTTAGTTATAAATGAAGTGTAGTGTTTGCCTATTAATTTACATAATGTTTGTAAGGCACTAAGTCTAAGTACATCTACACAACATGACACCAATTTAGCTGCCATGCCTCAATGCTATAGAATCATGTAATTTGCAGTTTGTGATACAAACCCTTTGGTAGAGAAGGCTAAAGACTTTGTAAAACTACAAATTCCATGATTCCATAGCACTGATCCATGGGAATTAACAGGGTGTCAAACTATATTATTCTGTATAGTAGATGCACCCCATGTTGTGAGTGTAATTTTGCAGCTATAAGGATTATAAACATAGAAGCTACTTTCTTTTCAAGAACATTTATAGCAAATATTTTCTATCTCCTACTCTTTACTTTACAACTACATCCAATATTAACATAAAGTAAAGAAGTTCTGGAACATGGCCATGCAGCCTGAAAAACACACAACAATCCTGTGATTCTGGCCATGAAAGCCTTCGACAACACATTGAATATCTCTACACGATGAAATTGTTCCAAGACACACAGAGATTGGAAAAAAATTAAGGAAAAGTAAAGGTTTTCCCCTGACATTAAGTCTAATCGTGTCTGACTCTGGGGGTTGATGCTCATCTCTATTACTAAACCGAATAGCCTGCGTTGTCTGTAGAAACTTTCAAGGTAATGTGGCTAACATGACTGCATAGAACATCATTACATTCCCAGTGGAGCGATGCCTATTGATCTACTTACATTTGCATGTTTTCAAACTGCTAGGTTGGCAGAAGCTGGGGCTTATAGCAGGAGCTCACTCTGCTCACCAGATTTGAACCACTGACCTTCTGATCAGCAAGTTCAGCAGCTCAGTGGTTTAACCCACTGTATCACTGAGGGTCCTAATATCAACTTAGAATAACAAAATATCAGAGAGTAAGACACCAGAAAATTGTTTCCCAATTTATACATTTGAGTTCATCAGATGTTCAAATTGTCCTGTTTTTGTGCATCTCCCATTACAAAAAGTTTTATTTGTGCCTCCTCACATTCTCTAGGGATATTAAATGAAAACAATTACAAAATATACTTTCTTCCTCCTTCTTTTTATAATCTGGCAAACACACAAAAGTCATACCAACCTGTTGTGTTGTGTATGCACTCTTACATACCTATTGATGTCACATGCAAAAGTGCAAATGGTTTCCATACTCAGCAAACCCTTATAGAATCATAGAGTTGGAAGAGACCTCATGGGCCATCCAGTCCAAACCTTCTTTCCAATAAGCAGGAAAATCGCATGCAAAGCACCCTGGACCGATGGCCATCCAGCCTTTGCTTATAAGATGGGGTGTTTTTTAAACGTGAAGAAGAATTTATCCATGCTTTCCCAGAACCAAACTGGAAAAGCAATCCATTTGAGGCTGACTATTCTGCCTTGTTGAATAGAGCTTTTAGACACATGCCATCCAAGATCATCATATACATGGAAATAATATGTTCTATCGCTAAACTATAGATTTCCTCCTCTCTTCAACAGAGGAAGATGGAAATTATGTAAGAGTCCACTTGGCAAAAGACATCAGGCAGCCTTCTATTTTTCAATGGCCCACTGTTTCACCTCTAAAATCCTTGGCAGTGAATAAGCAAATTCCAGGTTCTTAATGGACTTCTCTACAGAGCACTCAAAAAACATTGCTCAGAAGTTTAGAGGTCAAGAGGCCAGGAGCAAAGATGCATTGTATCCTGCTACTGAGAGAACTATGCTTCTTAACTTGTGACGCTGAACAGTAACAACCATCATGGGTTTTGTTCAATTGCTTCTGAAAAGGAATCTACATGAGCAAAGAGAATTTGGGACTTCACTAGCATACTCTTGAAGACGCGCAACCCATCATAGCTTTTAGGATAAAACAGAATTGTCTGCAATTGCAAAGAAAACAAAAGAGTTGTATGACTCCTTATGGATTAGCACATTTATGAGCCACTGTGGACTAGAATTTATCATCTGAAGCCACTCTTAGAGCCAAAATAGAACAACTAGAAGCATATCTCTCAAGGGACATATCAGATAGAGGATAAAAGGATGGTTAGGTCAAAGGTTATTCTGACCATACTGTGAATATTGAAGAAAAAGCACTTCATTGGATTAAACAATCTTGACAAATTCAGCCCTCGGACACATTGTAAGAGGAAATGCACCTTGCCTCAAGCAATTTACATATTTATGGAACTTCTGGGGTATTTTTGAGAAATAAAATATATATATACAAGAAGTGAATGTTAACATATGCAGTGTTGAAAAATACACAGAAATCTGTTTTAATCTAGGGGGGATGGGCTGTATGTATTTCCAAACTTCATTTTGGCAGCCCTCTTCCCCAAGCCTGCATTGATCCCCCAAAGCCCCCACATCCAAAAACAAGCCACTTTTGGAGGACCCTGACAGTATTTAACAAAACTCTTTCCTATCCTCGCCTCAAAGAAAATCTCAGGAGTAGAAATCAAGGGCAAAATTAAATTGTTTCCAAGTCAGGTTTTTGGGGCCTGACATGGTGAAATTTGGCCCATGGCACAGTGGTGAAATGACAAAAATGTGTCTATTAGGTAAAATCTGCACATTAAAAAAGATGTGGATATAGTTCCATAAAGATATTTCTTCCCCAAGTCTTATGGCCCAATATCAAATTAGATAGGAAGAAAATTGTGATGGAATTTGAAGAAACTCAAGAAAGTTTGATCTGTGTGTGTGTGTGCGTGCGTGAGAGAGAAAGAACGCATAATGCATGGTGTGGAAGTTACACCCACATAAATTTTAAGCAATTGGTGATGCCTCTTTCTTTGCCTTATTTAGGCACTTCACCTTCTAAGAACACCAGTTATGTTATACCCCAGCCACCTTTGGGTTTTGAACCTGTTTCAGAAATGAACTTATTCTGATCTTTTACCCAGTTCTCCAAGCTCCTTCCAATTACAGACCCCAGCTGTGGATAGCTCCAATGCTTACTTAATTGGGAGAGATACTGAAAACATTACTCCCGTGGTAGAACCAGATGTCCCGAGTTCACCAGGGAATGTGTCCTTTAACAGAAGGGAGTTTTTGCATCAACAGAGATAAGAGAAACAGGAGCTTCGAAGGAGTCAACGTTTGACATCTAGAGGGGATAATGGATAGGAGATTTCCTTGGGAACCTTTGGGGAGTTGGTTTCCCTTCGCTGTGATTAGATCTAAGTTCCATAAAAGTGTCTTTCACTGTGAACAATTCGTGGTGTCAACTTAGTGACTTCTGAGAACACTTCACCATTTCCAGTTCCCTGATTTCACCAAGCCAAGTCTCCTGTTCCTAGCAGTCAAGCCAAGCCGTGACTCCCGATTTAATCCAGAGTAAATTCACGTCCTTGCCTGGTTCCTGAATCCAGATTGCTTTTAGCTTCGTCCTCTGCCTGCCTTGATATCCAAGACTTCCTAGTGACTTTGGACCTTGTTATTCACTCCTGCTTTCTTGTTTTTTCCCCACTCAAGAACTTCCCAATAGTTTTGAGCGTGTTTCGGTTTCTGGACTTTGGACAATAATATTGGACATATCTCTACAACTCTTTGCACTAATTCATACCATTTCTTAAAGGACTATTGCTCTCACATCCTTTCCACTTATTCTTTCCTGAATTTATTATTGTTTTAATAAAGATATCATATGATTATTGGTCTCTGTTTGGTTTCCAGTGCTCACGCTGCCTTGGGGTGCAACAAGTTAACAATGTTGTAGTAGAGCTTGTAAGTAACATTACAAACAGTAGTATGGGTGCCAGAAGGGGGAAAAGGGTTACTCGGGAGCAGGAATCTGATGATGAGCAGCAGAGAAAGAGGATCCAGGACATACTTACAGCACCTACAGATGAGGAGTCGTTCGAGGGATTCTCTGGGGACAATGGGTCAATGAGTGAAGGAGAAGAAGGAGACACCATGGATTGGACTAAGATAAGAGAAGTGCAAGTTATTTGTGAGGCGTCAACAACTAGTGATACCTTTATAGGGTTCTCTGGGGGTGAAGACTGGCAATCAGGGAATCCAACTGAATCTTAGGGGGATCTAAGTCTTGACAGGAGATGGAGGAATTGGAGGGAAAGGCAAGGGAATTCACGTGAAGAGCTGGGAGCAGCTGTGGGGGATAGTGATGGGGCGGTGGTCAGTTCATCTTCTGATGATGGTTTGTAGACAAAAGTGGGTTCAGGGGTGAGGGGTCTTTGCAGAAGGCAAGGTGTTGATGTGCGTTCGTATGCTGGGTGCTGTGTATTGGTAAAGATTCTTGTAGACTTGCTGCTGCCTGTTTCGTGTTCGGCGTTGGATTCGGATCTGCAGTTTGGACCTGGACCGGTTTGGCTAAAGACGCTGCTTCTGCAGACACTGGAGCAATGCTGTTTCAGATATCTCCCGCTTCGACCCTGTACTTTGGCTGACGGCGCTTCTCTTCCTGCGACTCCTTTTGTTAACCATTTGTGTACTGTGCCTTTTTGTTTTGCCTCAGAGCGTTTTGTTTGACTTGTTGCTCTTTGCATCCAGTTAATTTGGATTATCTTTCTGTTTACCTTTTGGACCAAGTCTGGTTTGTTTTTTTGAGTTTTGACCAGTGGAACTGCATTTTAGTTTCTCTGCGTCCCTTTTCTTTTGTTTCAATAAACTCTGTTTTGAAGCCACTTTTAAGTCTGGCCTTTTAAGGCGTGTGATTCCAACAAACAATCTACACTATTTGATAAACTAAACAGAGAAATAAAATGGTAAGAAAGATACACTGAAGACAGACAAAAATAAACTATCATGGCTGCTCCAACAATATTCCAAATTGTCTTTATTATTTTATTCTGCTCTAATTCCATAGAGACTATTACAGTTTGGCAGTATGCACTCGGGGAGTCCTTAATCCAAGATAATAAAGTGTAACATTTCTGGTACTCAATATCAAGAAGAATTTATTTTGACTCAGTAAGGGTTGCAGTATTAAAGTATGGAAATTATATGCTTGCTTGTGTTAAATATATGCACAGTAAGCAGGAATATAACAAAATCCCTTTCAAAATAGTCCATTTCAGTTGTATTTTTAAAAGATTTCTGTGCCTTGAAGACAGCATTAATCCAAATCACACTAGTTTTGTTTGCAGGATTTAAAACCAAAGTTTTACTTGCAGCAAGGGAAAACTATGAACATTATGGAGTGCCTGAAAAAGAAATCTTATCAGTATCTTATTGTTCTCACAGTAATCTCTGCAATAGAGTCCTGGAATTTCTTATGCAGAACAATACCACACATGTTTTTGCAAGCCCCATAGCAGTAATATTTTTCTTTGGTGATCATCCCAAGAAGACTTCTCTGCCTCTTACAATCAAGCTTATGTGCTTTGATTTAAGCTTGTTCAAATCCACTGACCTAAAAGAGCAGTTTTAAACTAATAAATCCCAGTGAGTTGAAGCTTAACTAAGTTATAAATTGAGCCAACAGGAATGTCAACATTTTAGTTACCCTTGTCAAAACATGTAGCATAACATGTGAGTAGGTAAATAAATAATATTTGAGGTGAATAAACAAAATTTCAACAAAAAGTGGAAAACCATGTGCCAGGCCAACTCAGTTAGCTACCTAGGGAGTGGGGAATGAGTGAAAGGAGGTTTTTTATCCACATTCCCTCTCCAATGCACAGAACTTACTTAGGAATAAGTGCAGACAATGTGTTAACTGAGACAATACATGTATTAGATTTTAAAAGCAGGGCTTCCTTAAGTAGTAAAGTAAAAGGTAAAGGTTTCCCCTGACATTAAGTCCAGTCATGTCTGACTCTGGGAGTTGTTGCTCATCTCCATTTCTAAGCCAAACAGCCGGCATTGCCCGTAGACACCTCCAAGGTCATGTGGCCGGCATGACTGCATGGAGCGCTGTCATGCTGGCGTAAGTAGTAAAAGATGCCTGTAAATTCACATGGCATTCATCACCTGAGTATCTTGCATTTACAATGATTTGTTTCAATATTAGTAATTATTAAACACATGCATAATTTTCATGTCTGATTGCAAATTGCTAAGGCACATAACTTCAGAGGGAATTCCATGGTGGGAGAGAAAACTGATTATTTAATAGGAACATCCATTCTGCTTGAGATCATATTTGTCTTATGTTGGAGTTTTGAAAATATGGATACACTTTCCACTTCATCACACATGGCTTGGGCTCCATCATACGACACTTCCAGGACATCATAGGATGCAGCTTTACTCCCAGTAGGGTTCCGTCCTGGAAGCATCCTAGGAGAAAGCACTGAGAATATAGATGGCTACGAGTGTTCTCATTAGGTAAGCCAGAGAAAGCACGGCGGAAGCTGGGCAGTGACAGTTTCCCCCATGTGATGGGGAAAGGGACACTTTGGGCAAAGCATTGTGCTACCCAATGGTTTTCCATGCTGCCCACTGGATTTTCATCGCTGCCCCATGAATGCTCCCACTATTCCCTGGCTTGATGAAGTCTTCTTACATGCTGTGTGTCTATGTCACTGAGACTACAATATTTGGAAAGGGGAGGCTAAACCCCTCCCTCCCCAGCTATGATCTCCTTGGAAATAATTGTTGATTATGCAATAAAAGCAATAAATAATTTGAGGCAGAGTTTGGGATCCCCCACCCCTCCAAAACATACACACACGCATTAAAGACCCCTGACCACTTCAGCATTTCATCCTAGGGAAGAAGCTTTAAAAGAGATAGTTTGTCATGTCTTTTCTGCTTGTGGATTTCAATTTGATCTTAGCAAAGCCTAACAGGATTAGAAGAGCAATGCAATGTCATCAATATGGCTCTGGATTGTAAAATTTAACCATAAATATTTTAATATTAGACTTTCAATTCGTTAGATTAGTTTCCCCAGAAAACACGAGATAACTGGAAAGTGAAAATATAATTATGTCTCCCATACCTAATTCCTTTGGAGACATTAGCTGAAATACAAAAGCTTCAGTACTACATTTTTATGATCATACAGCGATTCCACTAAAAAAAAATTACCAAGATTGTTTTCCATTTCCCTCAACACCTGGACGGATCAATGTTGCACACTTGACGGAAAGACTAAACAATAAAAAGCCTATTTTTCACTTCAGCAGTTGCATAACATGCAGACATAAATCAGAAGAGTGTTTTTAAAGAAAATATTCATGGCTGAATAGGTGTAGAGGACTGATACAGTTACTTTTTGGCATTCCAACAAAGAAAATTCTGAATGCACCATATGCATGCCCAATTTCTTTTAAAACTGCATACCTATTAAGAGAAAAGAACTCAAAAATAACAAGTGTGGCAGCAGTATAAGCTACAAAAACTGAAGCAATAAACTGGTTCTTTTTTAGAACCCTAATAGGCAAGCCTATTTTCTCTTCTTTTATTATTACATTGGAAAAATACGTTTTTTAGCATCTAGTGCTAAATAGTGACATGATATTCATTTAAATTTTGTTCTTTGGAAATCTACATTGAATTACCGAGTTTCTCATGGTTGTACTGTGTGATGTCTCTGATTGTTTATTGTTTTTTTTCTGTTTTTTAAAAATAGTTTTATTTTAAAATGTATAGTACATCCAGTGAATCCTGATTATTTGGAAGCTTAATATTGCACCATATAAATAATAAGGATTCACCTCAGAAGGTTGGAATAAAATCAAAAGGCTGGTTATTAAATTAACAAACTTGCACTATGTGGCAACTGTGGCTTCCTGCTCCAATATATTGTATGCAACAGCATAATCTGACATTCCCTTGACATTTTGCCTCAGGGATTCATTTTGATCCTGGCACTATCAGGAACATTGTTACAGCACTAAAATGCTATTAAACTGAAATTGAATGCTGTGAGAGAAAGGCCTTGACAACTTTCATAGTGCTGTACATTTCCAAAGTAGTACTTCGGTATCCAAATGAATGTCCATGTCCTAGCTCTTGGGCACTCAGTGAAAACAAATGGACACATACAATTTAATCAATGATACAAAAACACATATTCAGGTAAGAAGCTACTGAAACGGTGATGAAAGGAAGGGCATTTCAGAGTATTTGAATACCTAGAAGCACAACAGGTTTTTGTTACTAACAACCAGCCTTCCTTAACAAAATTTCTCCTGTTACTCTAGATTTTTAAGAAAAATGTCTTGGAATTTCTCCTGCTCCAATGAGAAAGAGGTATTAATCATAGATTCATTTGTAAGATGCCCAGATCTAGTTCAGGATCATGGGTCTCAGACCTTCTTCTCCAACATTTTGCAGCCAAGGGGGAGGAATCTCAGAGCAAGAGCACTGCTTTCTGTATTTCCTCCCATTTATTAGACTTAGTGTTTTTATTTGAAGATCACACTCTAACTGTGATTGATTGTTTAATGTTACATGTCAAATGGCATCACCAGGAGCTGCCCTTTATAACATCACCAGTCCTCCCTATTCACTGTTCACAAGCCAGGGCTCAAATCCAAAGGAAAATGTCATGATTGAACTCCATCTGCCCTGGAAACTGCTACTTAATTTAATTTTATACACAGGTTAATGGTGATGTACTGGCAGGAAGGACTGCTTCCCAGGTATATTTAGATAACATTAATTCCTTGAGCCTCTTAAACTCATGCATTGTGCCACCCCCTTCCCCCAAAATGGAAGTACACACTAAAAGAACTGTTTGACAGAGGGCAATATTATGCTCTAAATGACGTTTGTTATGTCTACAGCAGAACTTTCCAAATTGTGTGTCATGACACATTTGTATTTTGGCTGCAGTGTGTAACTATTAGAGGTGTGCATTTTTGTTTGTTTTGTAATTCGGATCAAATTTGTTAAATTTTGTACTTATGAGGTAATATCCAATAAGTGGGCCCACGTCAAAAATTTAAGAATCGAAACTTACTCCACACTTTTTTGTTTTAGTTTTGTAAATCTCAGAAGGCTTCCAAAGTCAGTTTCCTTTCCAGTGCAAGGAAGCGAAGCAAAGCCAAAAAGGATGCCTTAGTGCCTTGCCTTTTCTCTAACTTAATGGAGTCTCAGCATTAGGAGTGGGAAAAAGAAGGAGAAGTGTTTGCTGGGACCAGTCATTTGGAAAGGGAGGAGCTCTATGACAGAAAATTCAAATGGCCCAGCCCTAAACTACCTTTCCCAGAAAGCATCAACTTCAGAAAGAACTAAGCAGAGAAAGAGATTTGTCCCTTCCTAACAGCAGCCAGTGAGAATTCCAATGAATGGCTGAATCTGCAAAGAGGAAGACTGAAAGATACTTCTAGTAAGTAAATTTATCTGCTGGGCTGGGGAGAAATCCCTATATGGATGGCCCCCATATTACAGGAGAAGCATATTAATTAGTTTAGAGCAGGGGTCCACAAACTTTTTAAACAGGGGGCCAGTTCACAGTCCCTCAAACTGTTGGAGGGCCGGATTATAGTTATTTTAAAAACTATGAACAAATTCCTATGCACACTGCACATATCTTAATTTGAAGTTTAAAAAAAGGGGAATAAATACAGCCTCAATGTTAATCATCGTAATCATCATCATCATCATCATCACCATCATCATAAAAATAATAAAGAGGGTTGGAAGAGACCCCTTGGGCCATCTACTCCAACCCCCTTCTGCTTTTGTGCACCAAAACATAATCAAAGCACCCCTGACAGATAGACACCCAATAATAATAATAATAATAATAATAATAATAATAATAATAATAATAATAATACTATAATAAAAATGGTTGGAAGAGACGCCTTGGGCCATAAAGTCCAACCCCTTTCTGCCTTTGTGAATCAAAACATAAAGCACCCCTGAACAACAACAAAAACAACAAAAACAATACTGTAATAATCAGGGTTGGAAGAGATTGCTAATCTTCCAGAAAAATGAATCCAGACAGGGCTGCAGAGGAGGGAGTCTCTTTGGCAAGGTAAGACGGGAGGCCTCTTCCTTTTGCCATAGGCATGCCTCCATTATTGTTTCCCCTCCTCCATCGCTGAGGAAGGCACACACCAGGTGAGGGAGGAGGCGGGAAAGAAAAGTGCAAGGCGAGCGAGGGGGCAGGAAAGGCGCGCAACGTTCCCTCCTCCCTCACCCCATGCTCGCCTTCCTTGGTGGCGGCAATGGGAAAGCTGCTGGCTGGGCGATGGAGGACAGGCGCACACCTTTTCCTTGCCTCGTGTGCACCTTCATCAGCAGCGGCAGCGGGAAAAGTGTGCAGGGGGTGAGGAAAAGGCATGCACCTTTCTCTCCTCCCTCACCCTGCATGCACCTTTCCCGCTGCCTTCCTCGGCAGCGATAACGGGAAAGCTGCACATGGGGTGAGGGAGGAAAGGTGCACGCCTTTTCCTCGCCCGGTGTGGCCCTTCTTTGACAGCAGCAGCGGGAAAGGTGCATGCGGGGCGAGGAAAAGGCGTGCGCCTTTCTCTCCTCCCTCACCCCGTGCGCTCCTTTCCCGCTGCCTTCCTCAGCGGCGGCAATGGGAAAGCTGCCCTTGGGACGAGGGAGAAAAGGCGCACATCTCCTTCACGCTACATGCACCTTCCTTGGTGGAGGAGGAGAGAGCCACTGCTGCCACGGGCCGGATAAATGGCTCCGGTGGGCCGCATGTGGCCCGCGGGCCATACTTTGGGGACCCCTGGTTTAGAGGCTGGATAGCCATCTGTCAGTAAAGTTTTGATTGTGCCCTTCTGCCTGGAAGAAGGGGGTTGGATTAGATGGCCTTTGGAGGTCCCCTCCAATTATAGGATTCTATGAAAATGTAGAATTGGTTACTATTGGTTTCTATTGGTTAATATGAGAGATATTCAATGAGATAGCCATTTTGGCTTTTTAAAAAGAACATTTTTATCAAAACTTCAAATCCCTAAAATCAGTAGATGTATGAATATTTAGTTGGGGGGAATGATCCCTGTTATCTCCTTTCATTGTGTAGAAAATTCAAGGAGACAGCTCTTGTAGTTTTTATTTTTTTAAACGTTGTTTATAAAAATTTTGAAAATTCCTCAAAATGGTGAATATGTGAAATGTTTTGAAATTCAGTGGACTAACAGTGGTGAATGTGTTCTATCGTTGCAGCAAGTTTCACCCCAATAGCTTTAAAAATGAGGGAGAAAGGAGCCCCTTAATTTCCCCCATTATAGTAATTTATGCACAATCACTGCAACGAAATGGTAATGAAATTTCCTTTCCCTCATAACGAGTTTTTCACTAACTATGCTTTAGAAACACTTTAGAAACTAAATGCCAGCTCCCAGCAGTTTAGTAATAACTTTTGAACCATTTTTAAATGGCCTGCACATCCCTAGTAACTATGTCTTGTGGATATAACAAGAGACTTTGAGTCTATGTGGAATAAGCAATACCACTGAAATGCAAAAACTCAAAAATGCTTGATGGCATGTGAGTGTCTTTCTATAATCTTCCACCAAATACTCAAAAACTGTGTTCATCCCAGCAATTTCATATCTATAGATATAAAAAAATGAAATGTTCATTTTACTATGGAGTAAACAACAAAGGGGGGCCCCTTATGGCACAGTGTGTTAAAGCGCTGAACTGCTGAGCTTGCAGACCAAAAGGTCCCAGGTTCAAATCTCGGGAGCGGAATGAGCATCCGCTGTTAGCCCTATTCCTGCCAACCTAGCAGTTTGAAAACATGCAAATGTGAGTAGATCAATAGGTACCACTCCGGCAGGAAGGTAATGGTGCTCCATGCAGTCATGCCGGCCACATGACCTGGAGATGTCTATGGACAATGCCAACTCTTCGGCTTAGAAATGGAGATGAGCACCAACCCCCAGAGTCAGTCACAACTGGACTTAACGTCAGGGGAAACCTTTACCTTTACTATATCCAGGGGGGTGAAGGCATCTTTGAAAACACATCTTGATTACTGGACATTTTTCCATTTGGTTTAATACTGAAGACTGGATATAAAAAGGAGGTGTGAATTAAGGGAAAGTGAGTTAATTTTTGGAATAAATAAAATTATCAAAATATAGATAGAGGGCAAATGATGTTATGATATGGTTATTTTAAGATAAATATATAAATAAATTTATAAATAATGTGTGTGTGTTTTAATAAAAATGTAGTACAGTAGAGTCTCACTAATCCAACATTCGCTTATCCAACGTTCTGGATTATCCAACGCATTTTTGTAGTCAATGTTTTCAATAAATCGTGATATTTTGGTGCTAAATTCGTAAATACAGTAATTACTACATAGCACTACTGCATATTGAACTACTTTTTCTGTCAAATTTGTTGTATAACATGATGTTTTGGTGCTTAATTTATAAAATCATAACCTAATTTGATGTTTAATAGGCTTCTCCTTAATCTCTCCTTATTATCCAACATATTTGCTTATCCAACGTTCCGTTTATGTTGGATAAGTGAGACTCTACTGTATTAAGAAATAAAATGTACCCAAATCAGATTTAGTTGTTATTTGATAAGATGATTATTAATTAATGAAATATTCATGTCTTAATTAGAGATCATTGAGAGTTAGAATTAATGCATTAACAGGATGAATTAAATTCATTATAGAGTTATTTCATGACAGAATAATTTTTAATTTCCAATCAACTTGGGAAATCATGAAATTTAAATTAATTTTCTATAACAGAATCAGAAGCAGCAGATTAATGTCTTCCCACTCCAGTCAGCTAGAGAAACACTTTCAAATGCTTGGGAAAGCAAAGTTATGCTTGATGAATATTTGGCAAGGCAATGGGCTACACTGGCCTGTTACGCAATATAATTTGTGTTTAGATTGATGACTAAGGTAGCTATTTCCCCATCAGTGCACTTAGCAGTTTACCAACAATCTCGAGTGGCAAACTATGTCACAATTTTGCCAGCTAAAAAAATAATGATATAGAATGAATACACTGTCAGAATACACTTCCTCTCTGTGGGCTAACTTTTTTACTGCTGCCAATAAACAAAGAAAACATAGAATATGTGCTACCTCTTCAATGTAATTTAAGAGAGTATTTGCCTGAGCCTAAGAGGACTCATACAAATCCCTATCCAGGTCTTCATCCATTAGCCATGTCTCCCAATCAACAAAATCACCAGAAAAACCAACACTTTGATTGAAAACTCCTACAAACCCAATATTGAGCTCACTGCACACTACATTTAGGACTCAGCCCACTTCATAGAAAAAAATCAGCAAATTCAATGCCAATGACAAACGAATTAGCTTTGATGTGGTGCCTATATTCACCAAGGTCCCTATAGCAGATACCATTGCACTCATTAACTGGAATTTCCTGGAAGACATCACAGCCCTGCTTCAACATTGCCTTACTATAAGCTATTTCCAGTGGAACAATGAATTATATGAACAAAATTATGGGGAGCCCTCTTAGCCCTGTCATAGCAATTTTTACATGGAACACTTTGAGAAACAATCCCTGGAAACAGCACCAAAAGGCCCACTATATGGTTTCAATATGTAAATGAGACTTTCACCATTTGGACCCATGGAGGCAAAGAACTAAACAATATCTTGGACCACATCAACAACATTCACCCAAACATCCAATTTAACATGGAAAAAGAAAATGAAGGAAAACTTCAATTTCTAGATGTCCTAGTCATCCACAAACTAAATCAACAATTGGGCCACACAGTTTACAGAAAATCTACGCACACCAATAGACACCTATATGAAAACTCCAACCATCACCCAGGTCAAAAAAGAAGCTCAAAGCCCTGGTAAACTGTGTAAACGGGATCTGTGAACCCCACCTCCTCCAAGATGAACAGAACCATCTAAAATGGGCTCTACAGGCTAACAGACAAACATCAGAAGAGCTGCAATACCAAGAACAAGCTGTGGGAATAAAGACAAAGATCTACCTAGAGGAAAAGGTTTTTACCATACATC
Source organism: Anolis carolinensis (assembly GCF_035594765.1). Taxonomy (NCBI): domain Eukaryota; kingdom Metazoa; phylum Chordata; class Lepidosauria; order Squamata; family Anolidae; genus Anolis; species Anolis carolinensis. Next base: position 149,444,398 of record NC_085843.1, read on the forward strand.
AAGGAAACCACTGACTGCATAGGGAAGCTGATGAAGAAATACAACCTACTAACAATTTACAGGCCCACTAAGAAAATTCAACAAATGCTATGTTCAGTAAAGAACAAGGAGGCTTCTCTAACCACTGCAGAAGTCTATAGTTAAATTCACTCACAAGGAAATCTTGACAATTTCTATAATGCTAGGTTACTACTATACAGTGAAGTTATGTATGAAGAAAACACAGGCAACTTCTCAGTTTCCATCCCCAAAACCTCACACCCTCAACTCCTGGAAGTTTCTCCATCCAGCCTCCAGGTCTTCCAGTCTGAGCTGGTTCGTTTTTATCATCCTGTGCAAGGCATCAGATGTTTTCATTTCTCAACTTTAGCTAGAAACTCTTGGCATGGAGACGTTCTGGTGTCTTGAGCACACTAGATATGGATCCATGGTTGGCCCTCACTGGCCAAAGTCAGGAAAAGCAGGGATGGAGTCGTAACTTGATGTGTTGATTGCAGAATCTTCATAGCATTTAAATGTACTCACAAGGAAATCTGGGAAATTTCTTTAATGCTAGGTTACTACTATGCAGCAAAATTACAAATCCATCCCTGCTTTTCCTGACCTCAGTCAATGAGAGTCAAACTATCAGCAGTAATGTCAGAGACCATGGAAAGGTGAGGGCAAGCCACATACCCCTTGAGGGGTCAAAGGTCCAACAAGGATCAAAGAACAAAGAGAATCTTCAGAGCAGCAACCAGATAACATGGAGGAAAAACCAGAGTTGATAAAACTGGACTAAACATAGGCAAAGGAAGCCCGGGATTTGTTTGTAGAAGGCAAATGGACTGAGCCCTAAGCAGCCCATTTCGAAGACCCAAAAGTGCAGCACCAGGTTGTGGGAGATCAGATTTCCTTGATTCCTGAAGTGTTGTGAGAAGGAAGAAGAAGGAGCCCCTGTGGAGGGCAGAAAAAACCCTCAACCACTCCTTATCTTGGAATCTAAGTTTGAAGGATACAATGCTCCAAAGTATTTCCCTTGAACCGGCTCAGACTGGAAGACCTGGAGGCTGGATGAAGGAACTTTCTGGAGTTGAAGGAGTGAGGTTTGCCCACATTCTTTTCATTCGTAACTTTTCTGTATAGTAGTAACCTAGCATTAAAGATTTTCTTCTTTAGTTTCAAATGTATTTTTCATTGTTCAGAATGATTATATTGTTGTGTACCATTTAATAAACTTTAATAACAAGAATAATAGAGAATTAACAGGAACATCTTTGTATGACTGTTATTCAGAGAATAGAATTATGGAAACCTACTGTGAAACTAATATAATGTGAATAGATGTGCATAAGAAAACCCACAAGCTCACCAATGAGGCCAACTTCATTTTCAGAACCTTAGATTGGATACTGTTACTATTTACTCCCATGCAATTTGCTACAATGTGTCAAAGTTTCTTATCCAAGTGGAACAAATTATACCTCTCCATGTGGATCTATGCTAAGCTTTTCTCTTGGCAATTAGCAGCAAACACTCCCCTCCTGATAAAGCCATAATAACTTCCAAGAACCATAAGAATAGCTGCCTTACCTACAATCAACTTCACAGACTATAGAGCTGACATCAATTAACTCCGATTAAAAATATTTTATCAACTTGGCATGTTTCCTCCCTATCCTCATATCCATGCAACCATGAATCACCCAGGTTAAATTTGTATCAGATTAATTTATATGAGGAGAACACACTGGATAAAACCTAATAAATGTAGGGCAATTAACTGACAAAGGTAGCAAAATTATGCCTAACTAACTTACATTAGGAGCAGGGATGGAGGGAGAAGATTGGTTTCTTCTTCCCAACTTATTTGAGGCATGTGTAACTGCAGCTACTGTTGCCAAGAACCACAAAGGTTTCTGACTTCCACTATCAACTGCAATCTGCTCTAATGCAAATATAGTCAAGTCCACAACAACAACAGCATGCAGAAAATGTGAAGAACATCATAATGCAGTGACTTTAATTTTCTCAGTTTCTATTTGTGAAAAGGTTCTTAAAATTCCAAAAATCTCATTTGTCCTACAGGTCAGGGAGAGTTACTCTTGCTCTAATATAACTAACTCTGACTATGGGTAATAATTCCTTAGTTACATTTCTATTTCACCTTTTCCCCAAAAACCTCAAAACCTGTTTTCAGAAATCCTGCTCCCAGCTTTATGGTGACAAAAAATAAACCCTGTGAATAAAAGAGAGTGGCTGCCCAAAGTCACCCACTTAATGGCTCAGTGATGAATCTGGATCCCTCCAAGTGCCAACCCAATACTGTACTTTACTCCTATACTACACTACTCTCAACAAAATGAACAACAAAGCCATTGTCTACTTCTCATGCTTCACTGAAGTTTATAATAGGTTTAATGGCGGGGGGGGGGGGAAGAAAGATTCCTCCTACATTTCTTGATTTATTATGGCTATAATGGCATAAACTTAGCAGGTTACTTCTGCAAAAAAAATTACAGTAGGCTCTTCCCTTTTGTAAGGTTTAGGAGTAAAGACCGCTATGAACATGGAAAGCACACATTTAAAAAAAAAAATCTGAGAGAACACCATGCTAAAAAAAAACTCTTGGGTCCTCCAGGGAAACTCTGTCTATTCTCAACAAAAGTTGATCATAAAATCATGGAAGGCCTAAAGATTTCCAGAGTTCTTTTTAGAAATCTATAGTTGCTCCAGCAATATGCTACATCCAGAAGGAGTTGATCATAGAGTCACCCAAAAGAACCTAGAGATCACATTAGAAATTAAAGAGTAGACCAAGAATATGCATCCCATCTGAAGTCCTGTGGCTGCCACCTGCAGAATTCTGGAGCTTGCAATTTAGAGGAAGAACCTTTAAAATGCTCAAAGAGAGAGATTCTGGGTCTCACCAAACTGCAAGCCCCAGAATTCTGCAGGTGACAGCCACTGGATTTCAAGTAGGGTGCATATTCTTGATCTACTCTTTAGTGTGATGATACATAACATAGCAATGAAAGATGCAAATCTACAAAACCTAAGTATGAAAATGTGGAGGGGTGACTGCAATAGCATGCTAAAACTATCCCCAACTAAGCAATGGGTTCCAAAGCACCATTCTACCACTATTCAGTTATAGGAGGCTTTCATGTGACATTATATGTACTATTTTTACAAGTGGCTAATATAACTGAATTTAAGTTAAACATTTTCTAAGTGCCATGTATTCATGGGTCTTAGTAGTTAGTAGTAGTTAGCTACTTTCCAGTTTGGTCTAGTGTAAATTACACTGGCAAACACATATTTCGGTTCCACAAATGTTAGCCCTGTTTCTGGGTATATTTGACCTGCCGATTCCAAACATGACACCAGTTTTTCCCTATCAGCACTAGTTTTTGAGATATAAAAATATACTATCTACTAGTCGCCATCTGCTTATCCACAGAAAACCATGATAACAGTATCTAAGAAACTAGAGTAGATACAATCTATTCAATGCAATTTTCTGAATCAGCTACAATACAGTACAATACAGTCAGATACAATAACTCCAGGAAAAAGGTCTTAAACCCAGACATTAATAATTCTTTGGTTTTTGTTGGGCTGCATTATGTAAAAGATCATATATCCCAATACAAGCCTATTTGAGTTATACGGTCTTTGAGGGGGCCTTTCTCTCCATCTCATCATTCTTCCAAATTCAGTTATTGAGGACAACTAGGAGGAAACCTATTTGGTGGCTGGTCCTGGCTTCGGAATTTCCTGCCAAGGGAGATTCAATCTGCTTCCTCTCTGTTGTCTTTCTCTTGGTTAAGCAAGGCAAGGTGGAGTGATGTGTAACTGTGTATGCAATTTTAATATACATTGTGTTTTTAAGTATTTTAATTATTTGCAATATTTTTAAAATAGTGTTTTAATGAATGTAGGGGGCATTTACCTTTCAACTCTCACATACATAAAAAGGAAGAATGTTTTGGTGAAGAAGTTAAAGTTCCACTGGCTCTTTGAGTTGCAATGTCATAATTCATTGGGCAACTCCAAATGATTATGTGATTCTTCATAATTAATATACTCCCACAACACATAACTAAAGCTAAATTGTTTAAAAAAATGAATGTGTACAGGAGGGGAAAGCTCAAGTGTTACGCTGCAATGAAAAATTGAGACTGCTATGCATATTGGTGAGTACTTTAAATATGCACTTTCCATGAGATTTGTTTGGATGCTTAAGCAACTTTGTGAAACAGCAAAATTTAAATTAAGCAAGCAAGTGAGATAAATACAATAAAACAGGGAGGAGGGGAACACTTGCAGAAGTAAGCATTTTCCTCCCTATATTTCATACAAATTAGGTTTTGGGTCTCATTTAAAAAGCCCTAAGTCCTAATTCTAGTCTTTATGGCTGCAAAAGATAATCCTGTGAAATGTAACAGTAGTAGCTGGTGATCTCAGAAGCTACAACAATCCCTAATTAAGATTCTGAGAGGCTTGGGTTTTAAGGCCAATTTCTTTTGACTGCACACAAATTTAAGGACATTTACAATCAACAACAACAGCAAAAATACTGAGAGGGAGGAGTTGTGGGAAGAAGGATGACATTAAATTAGAATTGTATTTTCCAAAAGACATTTAGAAAGAGTGGGCTCTGTAGCAAGTAGATAGAAGCAGTGGCATATCTGCAAGAAGGTATCGGGTTTCCAGGAGCAGGATATCACAATGCACCAGACTCAACAGCACATGAAGAGAAGAGTTCATCTACCCTAAATGAGTGTTTTCTCTTATGCAATGTGTGTAGTACAGTGGTGAAGCAACCAATGGCAAATATCTAAGAAAAGGGATGGAAAGATTGACAAGTATAGGTAACCACTATCATATTGCTGGAGGGAACAAGGCACTGCCGCTAAATCACTTCTTATATATTGTGTGGCAAGATGCTGTGGTTCTACTGTTAGGCCCAGAGTGGCATCTATCCATTGCCCAGTGTGAGCCTTCATTCAGGGGCCCATCCAGGCCGAGCATCTCTTGCTCAGCTACTTTCTACATGGCATTAACCTCAGATCTCAGTGCATCCGAGATGGTTGTCTGAGATATTGGACTAGGACACGGGACACCAGAGTTGCAATCTTCACTCAGTCCCAGAACACTTGCCAACTTTTTGTATGTTAGACAGATATCTAGAAATAGATACCCATTTTTTTGTACTTACTTTGTTCTAGATCTATACTTCCTAAAGGCATAACTAAAAAGACCATCCTGTAGATGAGAAATAGTGAATGTTCCTTTGGAGGACAGGAAATCTTCAAACACTGACATGTTTAATTTCACAAAATAAGCAGAACTCTTGTTACTAACCATATTTCATTGTGTTGTTATCTTGTCAGCCTGTCTTTGTATTACAATGTGAATGGTTTAGCTTCTGGTCTTCACTGTGTGCTATTAGTAAATAGGACTTTTTAAAATAGAAAAAAATGCTATCATGTCACTGTCAGGACTGTTATGTCAATGGAATGGACTGGAGCACAGTAGACACATTGGATGGTTTGTAAAATACAATAACTTTTATTCTGAACTAATATTTCTCTTTGGTTCAGTGCTAAATGACTGTCTATAAAATGTTCATGCAATATTTTTACAGAAATGTACTATTTTTAAATATACATATATCATCATTTTTCATAAGCCCAATCTACAAGTACTGTATCAATATATCCAGAATGCCAAAGTTTTTTGCTAATTTCCTTTTAAAACTTTCTAATCACACTTGCTCTGGTCAGAGGTGTCATTATTACCCAATAATGAGTGGTTTGCCTATACATTATTTTGAACATTTTCTGCTATTTTTCTTGCTGCTTTTTTATATTTACCAATTTTGCCAATTTTGGGGGTATTTTAGCTACAATATTGTGTATGATCTGGTATGAGAAGAGCTGCATGACAGTAACAGCGTGAGTCTTCATGCTGGGTGACACCAACTCTAGTGAAGGTATTGCTCAAAGTTGTCAAAAGCAATGCTAAAAGACCTCATTTCGTACAGGGTCAAATAATAAGAATTTTATAAAAAATTACCCATCTCTCCCTTTGTACAGTACAGTGTCTTCTATTACAATTTATTCAAAGGGGGAAAGTGTCCTATAGTTTCCTAATCAGAAAACAAGATTACAATAGGTGCCCCTTCCATGCTGCCAAAGGAACAAAAAGCATTATCTCTGATCATATTTGGAGAAAGAAATGCTTTTGGTGCATCACAAAACAATTTACTTGTGAATCATCAGACACTGTTTTTGACAGCACCGTGGTGTTGCCTTTAAAGAACCTTCAGCCTAAAGAAAAGTACTTGGCACATGAAAAGAAGATTAGCTCTACATCTTCAATAGTATTCTTAAAATATATGCTTTTCAAGGACATAAATGTTACCCACTGGCAGCCCTAGGATATGTTCATGCAAACTTTTTACTCCAGTATTTGATACTGAAAAGTTTACCAAGTCCTGTTGAGCTCACATCATGATCTACCACAAGACAGCATTTTCACTGGATATAAGCAGTAACTTTCATTAGAAAGGCAGTTCCTATATGATACACATAATTGATATACACTTTAAAATTGATCAATTTCTGTTTTAAATTAGGATGACCTAAAGTAAACACATACTGCAGGAGCTGAAGGATAGATCACTATTTTGTACCACATATTGCTTTATTAGAGCTGATCAGCCTCAATAATGAGTCTTTATAACAGTGATTCTCAATCTGGGGTCCCCAGATTTTTTGGCCTTCTATTCCCAGAAATCCTAACAGCTGGTAAACTGGTTAAGATTTCTGGGAGTTGTAGGCCAAAAACATCTGGGGACCCCAGGTTGAGAACCACTGCTTTAGAAGGAAAGAAAGAGAATTGGAGGGTTCCTTGTGAACATAACATTCTAATCCCAGATACATTTCTATGTTGTTTCTTTAAAGTGAAATATGTGCCAATTAGAAACTGCTAACAAAGGTACAGTTTACGCTTAACTCTTAGAGCAGCTCAAGCTGTGAGTGATGCCCTTTTGTGGGGTATTATAAGCTTTAAGGAGTACAAAAATGGCATTCCACTTTTACACACAGACACACACTTTCAAGGTTTTTGTTTGGATACTACACAAGCACAGTCTTCACTGGAATTTTCTTTTCTTTTAGAACGTTCCCTGATTATTTAATCTTTTATATGTAAAACATTGATAATATTAAAAAGAGACTCTACAATCCACTGAGCTTCTTCATACAATTTATAACATTGTTTTTTGAGGTTCCAAATCACACAGAGAGCTTTCACTGACAAAGGAGGTTTTTCAATGCAGGAATTCGCTTTTTGTGCATTGAGAGTAATAAAATGATAAGAAATGAGACAGGACTAAGGTGTTTCCTCTCCTCACCAATATATTCAACATAAATTAAAAGTACTTTAGGAATAATTCATGCTCAAACTTCCTTGCTTAATTATTTTAATAACTTGCAGCTGGATATATGCATGTATCTACTGAGAAACATTGCATTGGTGATATGATATGAAACTTTTTTTGCCATATGTGATGAGGAAGTCACCTCTCAATATGGCAATCACATTATGTACCTGTGTGAGCCAATGCGTGTTGAGAAAACCTAGTCAGACTAGTAAATTGGGGTATAGATATGGGCGGAAAGAAAATAAAGGCATTCCAATCCCAAATAAAAATTTTGCCCTCTCTCCAAATTTCTAGCAGTAATTTAAAAATCTCAGTATGCAAAGGAATCTTATGGCAACTTTGAAACTGAGAGAAAAAAGCTGGTAGTATAAACTTTTGTAGACTAAAGTCTCTTTCATCAGATCCAGTCTGTGGAAGTTTATACTACCAACTTCTTTCGCTCAGTTAATCTCCAAGATACTACAAGATTCTTTTTCATACTGAACCAGACTAACAGTGCTGTATCTTTGAATTAAATCTCACTTCAGCATCATGAACTAGAATTTAGATACCCAGAGAAAATGAGGAGGCAAAAGAAATGCAAATGGATCAAAAGGAAGAGATCTAGGTTTGAATTATTTTCAATTTTCAATATTTCACTCTCCATGGTGCTGGAAATTTCGGATTGAAGCATGTGTGTGTGTGTGTGTGTGTGTGTGTGTGTGTGTGTGTGTGTGTGTGTACAGAAATCTCATCTGGAAAAGCAATGCCTTCACCCTCCCCCCATGATAGAGCATTCCAGACATGCATATGACCACCAAGCTGCTCAGTCCCAGTAGCAATTTGAGCAAGGGGAAATTGAGTAAAAAAGTAATTCTTTTTATATTCTTCCTGTTGCGACAGAATGTAAGGCTACAAGCTTGGTGAAACTCCGATATGCCCATAGCCCTCAGTGAGAACCAAGGGCTTTAATCTTGACTTTGATCATCCTCTCCATTTTTCTAATTCCTGATAGCATTGTGTGAGGGTGGGAGATAAGCAGTTCCTGCAAGTTGACTTAACTTGTTTAACCTTTCTTCATTAGCATCCTTCTTGCTTCATAAAAGAGAGTACCACAATCAGTGAATAGCAGAGGTTTATCAAAGACCTTGACTGCTTCACATCAGGGGCTCAAAAATTCTTTTGGCAGTTTTGTGACAGTCCTGTTTTATATGTCTATTGTTTTGTTTGCTGACTTCCTTAAGAAACATTTTACTTCCCCCTTCACCCCTCTCCTTGACAGCCGACATGACATGAAAGTTCTCAGCTGTTCTCAAAAGATAAAAATATTCTGACTATCCAAGTTCCTTAGAAAACATATACACATGTCAGAAGCTTCCTTTAGTAGAGAAATAGAAACATTTAAAGCTAACCTAAGAAAATGATGTCCATAAAGATTATTGCTCATGCATAAAAAGGCACCTAGGATATATTACATTAAATGATATTACTTATCATAGCAACTTCATTGAAACCATTTCTCCTTTCATGCTTGCACTTTCCTCAAAAACATACTCAATGAAAATAAAGGAGCAGCACAGGGCTCTCTAACTTAACGAAAAATAGCTAACTAAAAAGACCTAGGTCCCATCTCCGAGATATCTCATTATGTAAATAAATATAGACATCCACCCCCCCCCCCCAAAAAAATGTTCAAAGCCTAACCATTTATGGTTCTAAACATTTTGGATAAGGTTAGAGTGCTGCACAGAAAGTAGGTCATCCAGGTCCAAGTTCTCACTGAACAAAGACGAAACTTATTGAGTGGCCTTGAGCCAGGGAATTGCTGCCAACCTAATTCCCTCTCCCCAAATAGAGTTGTTATGAAAAAGTGGAAAAGAGGAAAGCTATGTATGCCATCTTGAGAGCTTCTTGGAGGTTATATGAATATTAAAATAGATAACAGGTTGCATGAAAAATGAAAGTAGGTGGTCTTTGGAAGCACAGCTTAAAGTGAAAGTTCTCCCTCACTTCAGCTCAATGTGGGAGAGAAGCAATTCACAGAACTGGAGTTTATGCTTTCTATGTATAAAAAGAGATGGAGGATTATCCACATGAGCCAATATTTCTCTTAGTGATCTGTGAATCCAGAAGGCAGTAGTGGTCACAGATAAGACAGCAGCTCAGATTGCCATTTTAGCCCCTCTGTGGAATTTGCTTCAGCTATAAAGCTGAAAAAACTACAAGAACACAACCCTTTCCATTGGTGCAATAAATCAAAAGAAGACTGAACATTGTGAATCACCTTTATTGGAGGCAGGTTTTCTTCCTTCTCAGTTGTCTCTGTCATAATTCCATTAAAAGATTTAAGGGTGAGCTTTCTAGCCGGCCAATAATCCCTCCAGCATCCTATCTTTTGGCATCAGAAGTGGGGCTCTCATTTTGAACTATGAAGATTGTAATTAATAGTACACATTCCAAGAAGAAATAAGCTCATTGCAACAAGTGAATAATTTATGATGTTTGCTGGTAGAAAGTAAAATATTGCTATCTTCTCTTACTGCCTTGCTCCCTATGAAAGCTATCAGAGCTTCAGATGAGTAAGGGGAATAGACAACATTGATGGAAGAAACAGCAACAGCAGCAGCAGCAGCGGCGGCAGCAGATCTGGAGCAAAATAAGCAAAGGGCCCAAAAGAGGGCAATAATGTGATAAAATAATCACACACCCTCTAGAGTGCATTTGGCAACAATCCTTTTATTTAATAAAAATAAAAAATACAAATATTTTAAAGACCCAGGTCACATTTTACACAACCCTGCTCTGAACATTTCTGCACAAGCAATGGCATGTTCAGCTGCAGTTATCTGATGATTCATGCATGAACAAACTCACAGTGGTACCTCATCCTGTATAAATCTTACACATCTTGAGATGTGCCCAATGCAAATTTAAACTACATTATCCTATGTGAGACTAAAATGATCAAGGGTCTGAAGAACAAGCCCTACAAGGAGCGACTGAAAGAGCGAGGCATGTTTAGCCTGTAGAAGAGAAGGCTGAGAGGAGACATGATGAGGGCCATATATAAATATGTGAGGAGAAGTCATAGGGAGGAGGGAGCAAGCTTGTTTTCTGCTGCCCTGCAGACTAGGACGTGGAACAATGGCTTCAAACCACAGGAAAGGAGATTCTACCTGAACGTTAGGAAGAACTTCCTCACTGTAAGAGCTGTTCAGCAGTGGAACTCTCTGCCCCGGACTGTGGTGGAGGCTCCTTCTTTGGAGGCTTTTAAGCAGAGGCCGGATGGCCATCTGTCGGGGGTGCTTTGAATGCAATTTCCTGCTTCTTGGCAGGGGGTTGGACTGGATAGCCCATGAAGTCTCTTCCAACTCTTTTGAAGGCATGAGGAGAAAAATGGCAGCAGGCAGGGGGAGCTGGGTCCCTGATGTGGTGGTGCTACTATAAGGCCTCTTAAGGATGACCTTCAACATATCCATGGGTCATATCCAAATCCATAATTTTAGTCCCCAAACCTGCCCTCAGTCAACTTCCTGAAGTCAACTTCCACATGAGTATTCACAGCAATCTAGATTACTTTCTTTCTCGCTAATAAACAAATGAGAAGAGAACTTTTAGCATAAAAACTGCTCGTTGAAAAAAATAAGTATTATAATGACTTTTAATTCGGCAATTATTCACCCATTTAAGCTGTAATATTTTATCTGTTTAAAAGACACTGTTTATAAGTAGGCTGCTTCAGAATATGATTAATCTTTTAATCTATTATTTGATTGTTGGCAGGGAGTTTTAAGTAGGTTGTTTTTCTTTACTCTGATTTTTTTCTGTATTTCATTTGTACTTTAAAATTGCTCAGAAGAAAAGATCTAGAGATTGGCCAACAAAGAAGATCTTGCAAACTGTGTTATACCAATGGGATGCTAAATATATCATTGCCATGTCATGCCAAGTACATCAGTAGAACATTTCATTAAGTGTATTAATTTTAGAATTATTCATTTTATTCGTTGTACTGCTCTGCTATACTTTTGCTTTATTTATGTATTTATTTTCATGTTGGCTCATATGTGTTGATTCATTAACTCCTTTTTATTGGCCTCACTGAGAAAGAATAAAGCATGGGGAGTTTCAACTGTACCTATTTCAGAAAATAACACATACAATTCAACAGGTTGACTCCCTCATTTGAGCTTAGCTTTTTTTTGTGAGAAAGATCTCCATTATTCATTACATCACATGATCTTTCAACCAGTGTTTTGTTTGTTTGTTTTAAGTAAAGCCAGTAAGGGAGAATCAACATTCTATATTCTAGGCTTCTTAATTCTTTGTTGTTTACTCCTACAACTAATATTTGAGCCTCCAGGCTGAAGTCAACATGATTTCTGCTTGTTCTCATTGGTCTGACATCTAGGTCAGCTTAATCATGCTGCTCTGCCATCCCACACTGTTTTACAACCTTGCACTTGGTTACCTACTCAGAGTTATGATCTTCCTTCTTCTCCAGCCTATACTTAAAGAAACTGTCAATGCCAGCCAAAATGCACATATTTCTCACAATGAGATTTTTTTTAAAATCCAATAAAGAAACAACGTTCTGTGGTATTGTTAGAACAATCCCAAAGAATTGACAATCTTTCCCCAGTCTTAGAGAGGATAATTTGAAGTTGGCTTGGTGATTACTGAACACATGCCCACTACTATTCAAATAATAGTGGGGCCATGGGTTAATGCAGCAAAGAATGCCTGGAGTAAAATCAAAGTTAAGCCACTGTTCAAGACCTCTTGGTTATAGCAGCGAACTGCTTTGTGCCTTTCATCAGCTACACTTAGGACAAAGGTGTTGTGCCGTCCGCCGGACAATAAAAAACTATAAAACTGAAACGTGCTGTCCTTTATCCGGGCGAACTGCAAATCCCTATAAGCTGTCCTATAGATATTGAACGACTGAGTCTGGATAACTTCAAAAAAGGATGTTTATTCATACAAGGTTGTAAACCTGGCACAGATCTTAAAGTTGCAGAAAATGAAACAAATTTCTATAGGTTTTAGGTACAGAATTATCCCTGGTTCCAGAAAGCAAAGGTGATTATAAAACCACTATACCCTAATCACGCTGCCTATATTAGAAGGAGAAACTCTTTCCTTCCCTATCTTTACAGCAAAGATTAGTTCTAGAAGCGACAGAATAACCCTGCTCCTATAACTAGATTTCCTATTCCAGATCAATATAATTCAATACTTATCTAATTTGGATAGGCTTAGATTGGCCTGGTTTTGAGGATGATTTGTCCCAGTTAGCTTTGCACAGCTCCAGCACGTTGGAAGACTATAGCCAGAATGAAGCTCTAAAATGGAGACTAGACCCTGGTAAAAAGGGCGGTCCTAAGATGTTGCACTCTTTGACCAATCACTGCAAAGAAAACTGCAGCCAGCTCTTGCAGATTCCAAGCCACTTTTCCTGGGCTTTGCAGCCAGAGGCTGAAACAAAATGCAAAGGAGGGAAAACAAACAAACGACCAATAGGTAAGGCAAACCATCGTCCTGGGGGACGGAACACTCCCCGCTAAATTCCCAGGATGTGGGAATTTACCAATCAAAAACATACAAACACCTTTGTATACACAACAATAAAACAGTATAAAACTTACACACTTTGGACAAGCAACACGAGATTGCTGGTTGGTCTGTCCAGGACAGACATTTTGTCCTTACTATGAGTCTTTACCTGAACTTTTCTAACCTTACCGTCAGGGCAAGGAAAGGTCTTTAGTGTAATGCCCATAGGCCAGGCATAGCGGGGCAAGTCTTTGTCCTTTAGCAACACAAGGTTTCCCACCTTGAAATTGTCCTCTGGGGTTTGCCAGAGTCTTCTGGTTGGAAGCTGGCTTAAGTATTCGGCCTTCCACCTCTTCCAGAAGTGGTTGGCTAAGGTCTGCACATGCAAAATTGGTGCCACAGTCCGATCGAATTGACTTAATTGGCCCTCTGAGGGCTATGAACCTTTTCAATGCATTTAAAAATGATGAAGTGTCCATCCCTTCTATGACTTCTATATGGACAGCTCGTATTACTAAACAAGTAAACAAAACTGCCCACCTCTTGTTATTTACAACACCACCCCTGGTTTTCCTAGTGACAACCTCCCAAGGACCAAACACATCGATTCCCACATGGGAAAAGGGTGGGTCTGTCAAAGTCCTATCCTGAGGTAGTTCTGCCATCAACTGACTTTGACAGTTTCGTCTGAGTCGCCGACATTTGACACATTTGAAAATACAACTGTTGACCAAACTTTTAGCATTTACCACCCACAGACCTTCATTTCTAAGGGCTGCCTCAGTTAGAGTTCTACCCTGATGATGGATTTTCTCATGGTAGTGACGAACCAACAACAAAGCAATATGGCTATTGGGGGGTACAATGATGGGGTTCTTTGTACACACTTTGAGTTTAGCCTTAGCTAACCTCCCTCCCACTCTTAAAATGCCCTCCTTGTCTAGAAATGGGTTTAACTCACGCAAGAAACTCCGGCTGGGGGTGTCAAGCCCTTGTTCTAACCTGGCTATTTCTAGACTAAACTCATGCCTCTGAACTGACCTGAATATTACTCCCTTAGCCTTCAACATGTCCTGAACTTGCAAAGGCTGACTATCTTTGCAGACTAAGCGATGTATAAGCCTAGCAACTGCTCTAAGAAGACTGTGCCATTCCGAAAAACATTCAAAACGGTGTGGTTCCAGGCAAGATCTTTGGCCCATCTTGATTTCTGTGGTTGATTTGCAGGCTTTCACCTCTGCACTTCGTGAGACTTGAGCATTCATAATGTCCGAAAACCTTTGCTCATCTTTCGAGAGCGCTGTGGCTTCGTCTCTCTCAGAGACTTTGAAGATGGAGGAATACTCTGGAGTTATTGCTTGGCAGTAGACTGAGATGTGACTTAGGCAACTGCGCACAAGTGTAGGACGTCCACCTTTAAGCACCTGTGCTTGATTGGAGTCCAACGACGATGGTGGGTGCATCTTGTTTATGCACACTGGGCCTGTAACTGTCCAGCCTAGTGGTAGCAGCTGAGCAATGGGCGCCCCTGGAGGTCCCTTAACTTGGTCGTTCACATAGAACAAGTTCGGACAGTCCGCACCAAGCAGAAGGGCAATGTCCACATCTGGACGGAAAGCAGGTATGGCATTCTTTAATCGTCGCAAATGTGGATGAGCCTCCACAACTTCTCTAGTTACAATTTGTTTTTTGTTCCGAGGGATGGAGGAACACTCAATCAGGTCTGGCAACTTGAACTGCCTCTTCTGGTCGCAAGAGGAGACAACAAAGCCAGATGCTATGCGACCCTGCAACTTCTTTTTTCCTGCACACGTAGTCATAGTGTAGTCAACCATCTTGGTTTTAAGGTCAAACATGCGGAAGAACTCTGGAGTAGCCAGGGAGGCGTCGCTCTGTGAATCCAGGGCCACATAGAGTCTCTTTCTAAGCCAAGGGCTCTTGGCTGGATATACATCCGCTAGGCAGATAGGATGACAAACTCTGTACTGGTGCGAGTCAGAACACAGCTCTGTACAGGCGACTGCTGAAACCTCCACCTGCATCTCTGGTACGACTGGCTTGTCGGTGTCTTCGACTGCTGACTTTTCTTTTGGTGAAACGTTCCCTTTGGGGTGGGAGATGACACTGGAGTTGTGCATTGCGGTGCAATGCTTGAGGCTGTTGCATTTCTCACACTTGACGTTTTCTTTGCAGTTGGACGCAAAGTGTGGAGTTGCTCCACAGCATCTAAAGCAGATTCCCTGCTTTTGAACTAGCTGTTGCCTTTCTTTGTATGACTTTCTACTAAACTCCCTGCAGTTGGCCAAGCTGTGAGGCTTTTGGTGGATAGGGCAAAGCAACTCTTTTACCTCCAACCTGGGTTCATCAGTCTTGTGTTGAGTTTCGACTGCCTTTACGCTGACAGGTCTATTGGCCTCTCTAGGTGGTTTCTTGTCCACTTCAGATGCCTTCCCTGGATGGGTCCCTTGGTATAAGGTGGGGAGGCCCGTCTGCGGATCATTCCTTTCTCTGGCCGCCCTTGTGATGAACTGGACCAAATGAGAAAATGGAGGGTATGCCTGG
Source organism: Anolis carolinensis (assembly GCF_035594765.1). Taxonomy (NCBI): domain Eukaryota; kingdom Metazoa; phylum Chordata; class Lepidosauria; order Squamata; family Anolidae; genus Anolis; species Anolis carolinensis. The sequence continues at coordinate 149,459,930 of NC_085843.1, forward strand.
GAGTGGGCCTCCTTGTAGTTGAAGACCTCCTGTCCCCATCGTTCTTGCAAAGTGAAGGGCAGCTTGGTCAAGATCTGCCTCTGGGACAGGTGCTGATCGAGGCACTTCAAACCGGGCAGTTCTGGATTCTCCTTGGCCGACTCTAATTCCGTAAGGAGATCGCTAAGGTCCCACAAGAGTTTGAAGTCTTTGAGTTTTAAAGCTGGGAACCTTTGGAGCTTGTCCATAAGAGATGCTTCAATCTCTGTGCTGGCCCCATACCTCTGCTGCAACCTGGCCCAGGCCTTTTCCAGGGCTTTGTCGGGATCGGCTACGTGGGCTGCGTAGATCTTCTTAACTTGTGAGGATGAGGCTGGGCCCAACCATGCAGCCAGAAGAGTCAGTTCTTCCTCAGGCAATAACTTTAAGTCTCTGATTGCTCTCTGGAAGGTGGCCTTCCAGAGAAGAAATTCCTCAGGCTTGTCCGAAAACTTTTCGACACCCTTGTCCTTAAGATCTCTTCTGGGGCTTCTGATGATGGAGACAAGCTGGGACTCTGGCGTCGAAGGGAACAATTGAGGAGTTTGCTGTTGTGGAGTGGACTCCCACCGTGTACCTTGCGTCAACCTTTGGCCTCTTGGAGGGATGACATCGACCACTGACGAATCGATGGTTCCCTGTGCAGCTGTCTGTAGGGGCCAACTAGCACTCGGCCTTGAGGCCCTGATTGACTGACCTAGGGTTTTAGCAGGAGGCACAGGTAGCTCGAGCAAGGGTGAGCTCCCCGCTATGACGCTCTGCTCTGCAGGAAACTCAAAAGTGACTTTGGGGCCCTGCTCTGGGTAAGGAGAGAAGTCTCCCTGTTCCTCATCCGAAAACTGGCTGTTCATGCTGCCAAGGTGCGCAAACACTTTGGCAGAAGGATCCTGTATTGGTAACTGGCTTACATTTTCTTCTGTGAGTGGCTCAATTAGGGCTTTGGCCAAAGTCTCAGCCCTTACCCTTTTGGCTGCGGCATCCATCTTTATTCTAAGCATTTCTATTTCACATTGCCTTTGGGCCTGTTCTATTTGCATTTTGCTTTGCAGTCGTTGCTCTTCTTCTTTAAAGGGAAGGGTGAGATCAGCTGCCTTAGCATCAGCCTCCGCCCCCGCTACCTTGCTCTTTAGCTCCAGACGTGCAGCCTCCTTAATGTGCAAGGCAGCTAGGGAAGAGATGGCACTCCCAGCAGCAGAAGACTTGCTAGAGTGGCTATGTTTAGATGATGCACACTCCCTTAGTTTAGATACCTGGCTAGAGCGGTTGGACTTAAGACTAAGTGCCACAGCAGGTGATTTTAAAAGATTGGTCTCATGGCTGCATAAGGAAGACTGATTTCCTTTTGGCTCAGACCTTAGATTAACAGGTGGAGAACTAAATTCCAAGGCATCTAGAATTGCCCTCACCTTATTTTCTTTCTCATTAGTGCCAGCTAAGACACTCACTATTTCTAACTCTGAATCCTTGGCGTTAATGCGCTCGAGGACCTGGACTATCTTAGACACCAAACCCCTCCAGAGACCGAAGGTCTCTTCAAGGTCGGTCTGTAATATGGATGGCACCCTTGTAATACCCAAGCTCTCAATTCTGTCCATCAATGTTACAATTCGCTCCCATGCCGAACCTAACCTCACATGGAGGAGCTCCTTTTCATCTATTAGATGGGCTAGCATCTTGGCTGAAGGGTGCTTTATCCTTTGGGGCCTTTCATTCCTACTTTCAGCCTCAGAAGGAGGTATACCATCTGTATCATCTTGAAATTGCATAGACATTATGTATTCTTAATAGCAAGTAAATTTACAATAAAAGCAAATTCAATATATAATACAATTCACAGCACTTAACCATAGCAATATATATCACTAAGTAACTATACTTTACAAAGATTGTGACCTTTGGCGCCAAACTTTGGTAGGCAAGCTGCAAAATGCCAACTGACAGCAACTTGCCACTTGATACCTCCCTTGCCCGAGTGACGTAAACTGCCAAAATGGCGACTTCGCCAAATTTTCAAGCACCTTGTGCTCCGCGGCTCGAGGCCTGCCGCCGAAGGAGCACCGAGGCTGGCTTTGGAAAGGAGGAGAGAAGAGACGCCTCCTCCCCGCTGTGAAGGGAGGTCACCACCGCAGGACGATGAGACAGGTCACCACCGCAGGTCAATGAGGCAGGTCACCACCGCAGGATGATGAGACAGGTCACCGCCGCAGGTCAATGAGGCAGGTCATCACCGCAGGATGATGAGGCAGGTCACCACCGCCAGACCATGAGGCAGGTCACCACCGCAGGATGATGAGGCAGGTCACCACCGCCGGACCATGAGGCAGGTCACCACCGCCGGGCGACTGTCCCGGCCGAGATCCTAGCCACTGTGAAGACTCAGCCAGAACTTTCTTTTGGAGTTGCCAGGCTTATCTGGGTCCCGGCCTGGTGCTTCTGGACTCACCACCTCTGTGTGAGCCCAAAGACTGCTGCTGGAGCTCCGCGGCTCGATACCTGCCGCCGAAGCAGCTCGGGGTAGATTGCTGGGTTTTGCACAGCCGTGCAATTGCAGAAACAGCCGCAGCTGAAGAGCAGGATACTGCAGAGGCTGAAGGAATGGCAGCAAGCTTTCACTGCAACAGACCACAAAATCAAAGTCTCTATGGCCGTGCAAGCTAGCTGAAGCGGAAAACCGCTGATCGTCCTCAAAACTGTGCCGTCCGCCGGACAATAAAAAACTATAAAACTGAAACGTGCTGTCCTTTATCCGGGCGAACTGCAAATCCCTATAAGCTGTCCTATAGATATTGAACGACTGAGTCTGGATAACTTCAAAAAAGGATGTTTATTCATACAAGGTTGTAAACCTGGCACAGATCTTAAAGTTGCAGAAAATGAAACAAATTTCTATAGGTTTTAGGTACAGAATTATCCCTGGTTCCAGAAAGCAAAGGTGATTATAAAACCACTATACCCTAATCACGCTGCCTATATTAGAAGGAGAAACTCTTTCCTTCCCTATCTTTACAGCAAAGATTAGTTCTAGAAGCGACAGAATAACCCTGCTCCTATAACTAGATTTCCTATTCCAGATCAATATAATTCAATACTTATCTAATTTGGATAGGCTTAGATTGGCCTGGTTTTGAGGATGATTTGTCCCAGTTAGCTTTGCACAGCTCCAGCACGTTGGAAGACTATAGCCAGAATGAAGCTCTAAAATGGAGACTAGACCCTGGTAAAAAGGGCGGTCCTAAGATGTTGCACTCTTTGACCAATCACTGCAAAGAAAACTGCAGCCAGCTCTTGCAGATTCCAAGCCACTTTTCCTGGGCTTTGCAGCCAGAGGCTGAAACAAAATGCAAAGGAGGGAAAACAAACAAACGACCAATAGGTAAGGCAAACCATCGTCCTGGGGGACGGAACACTCCCCGCTAAATTCCCAGGATGTGGGAATTTACCAATCAAAAACATACAAACACCTTTGTATACACAACAATAAAACAGTATAAAACTTACACACTTTGGACAAGCAACACGAGATTGCTGGTTGGTCTGTCCAGGACAGACATTTTGTCCTTACTATGAGTCTTTACCTGAACTTTTCTAACCTTACCGTCAGGGCAAGGAAAGGTCTTTAGTGTAATGCCCATAGGCCAGGCATAGCGGGGCAAGTCTTTGTCAACTTCCACATGAGTATTCACAGCAATCTAGATTACTTTCTTTCTCGCTAATAAACAAATGAGAAGAGAACTTTTAGCATAAAAACTGCTCGTTGAAAAAAATAAGTATTATAATGACTTTTAATTCGGCAATTATTCACCCATTTAAGCTGTAATATTTTATCTGTTTAAAAGACACTGTTTATAAGTAGGCTGCTTCAGAATATGATTAATCTTTTAATCTATTATTTGATTGTTGGCAGGGAGTTTTAAGTAGGTTGTTTTTCTTTACTCTGATTTTTTTCTGTATTTCATTTGTACTTTAAAATTGCTCAGAAGAAAAGATCTAGAGATTGGCCAACAAAGAAGATCTTGCAAACTGTGTTATACCAATGGGATGCTAAATATATCATTGCCATGTCATGCCAAGTACATCAGTAGAACATTTCATTAAGTGTATTAATTTTAGAATTATTCATTTTATTCGTTGTACTGCTCTGCTATACTTTTGCTTTATTTATGTATTTATTTTCATGTTGGCTCATATGTGTTGATTCATTAACTCCTTTTTATTGGCCTCACTGAGAAAGAATAAAGCATGGGGAGTTTCAACTGTACCTATTTCAGAAAATAACACATACAATTCAACAGGTTGACTCCCTCATTTGAGCTTAGCTTTTTTTTGTGAGAAAGATCTCCATTATTCATTACATCACATGATCTTTCAACCAGTGTTTTGTTTGTTTGTTTTAAGTAAAGCCAGTAAGGGAGAATCAACATTCTATATTCTAGGCTTCTTAATTCTTTGTTGTTTACTCCTACAACTAATATTTGAGCCTCCAGGCTGAAGTCAACATGATTTCTGCTTGTTCTCATTGGTCTGACATCTAGGTCAGCTTAATCATGCTGCTCTGCCATCCCACACTGTTTTACAACCTTGCACTTGGTTACCTACTCAGAGTTATGATCTTCCTTCTTCTCCAGCCTATACTTAAAGAAACTGTCAATGCCAGCCAAAATGCACATATTTCTCACAATGAGATTTTTTTTAAAATCCAATAAAGAAACAACGTTCTGTGGTATTGTTAGAACAATCCCAAAGAATTGACAATCTTTCCCCAGTCTTAGAGAGGATAATTTGAAGTTGGCTTGGTGATTACTGAACACATGCCCACTACTATTCAAATAATAGTGGGGCCATGGGTTAATGCAGCAAAGAATGCCTGGAGTAAAATCAAAGTTAAGCCACTGTTCAAGACCTCTTGGTTATAGCAGCGAACTGCTTTGTGCCTTTCATCAGCTACACTTAGGACAAAGGTGTTGTGCCGTCCGCCGGACAATAAAAAACTATAAAACTGAAACGTGCTGTCCTTTATCCGGGCGAACTGCAAATCCCTATAAGCTGTCCTATAGATATTGAACGACTGAGTCTGGATAACTTCAAAAAAGGATGTTTATTCATACAAGGTTGTAAACCTGGCACAGATCTTAAAGTTGCAGAAAATGAAACAAATTTCTATAGGTTTTAGGTACAGAATTATCCCTGGTTCCAGAAAGCAAAGGTGATTATAAAACCACTATACCCTAATCACGCTGCCTATATTAGAAGGAGAAACTCTTTCCTTCCCTATCTTTACAGCAAAGATTAGTTCTAGAAGCGACAGAATAACCCTGCTCCTATAACTAGATTTCCTATTCCAGATCAATATAATTCAATACTTATCTAATTTGGATAGGCTTAGATTGGCCTGGTTTTGAGGATGATTTGTCCCAGTTAGCTTTGCACAGCTCCAGCACGTTGGAAGACTATAGCCAGAATGAAGCTCTAAAATGGAGACTAGACCCTGGTAAAAAGGGCGGTCCTAAGATGTTGCACTCTTTGACCAATCACTGCAAAGAAAACTGCAGCCAGCTCTTGCAGATTCCAAGCCACTTTTCCTGGGCTTTGCAGCCAGAGGCTGAAACAAAATGCAAAGGAGGGAAAACAAACAAACGACCAATAGGTAAGGCAAACCATCGTCCTGGGGGACGGAACAGGTGTGTTCCAATTAAAGAAGGTCCATTGAGTTAATGGGACTTGCATAAGTGTTAACTTACCAGGTTCCTATTGTTTCTACTCTAGCTGAGACTAGATTGAATTTATGTTCTACTTATTAAGTTTCTACTTATTTGAGCTTTAAAAACTTTATCAAAATATATTCTGCCTGAAATAAAAAAAATTGTTCTTCCTAAGCTTAAATAAGAAAATTATGAAATGCATTTACTCCTTCACCTTACATATACAAATATTCAAGGGGTGGGGGAACCAAGTTTCATTAAATCATTTGGATTTTCTGATGCTAATTGATCCAATCTTGTTGGGGGTTTTTGATAGTTTTATTCTGAGATAATGTTTTTGGTATTTTTTTGCTGTGATTGCCTATACTACCTTTTTGTTATACATTGAGTACATTCAAGAGTACAATAAGTGCCAAATGAGGCACTGTGCTATTTAAGTTATGAGGCCCCTTATTTGAGTCCTGAAAGAGGCAAGCCTGGTAGGTGTACACTGTCTGCTTTGTGGTAGACTCCCATAGACTATCAACTTTATCATTGTGTCTGGAATTGCTCTGAAACAGAATACATTCAAATTTAGAATTGCACCACATAAGAAAAATCCATCATAAAAAATTGTCAGGAGGATGGAGCCCCAGGCAATGGGGGACCCTATGCTTAAACACACCTAAAGACAGTGGTAGATCTGGCACAGAGTACAATCTTACCTAGCTGTTGTGTGTGGTGTGCTAAAAATCTTACAGAACAGATAATTTCTTTAGAAGCCCATGAATGATGCAGAAAATATTCATCTGTAAGCAGTCAGTGTCAATGTAATAACATTGTCACCTATCATCTTTCCCCATGTTATAAGTCAGATAGACTTTTCACATCTAAAAATGCAAGTAGATATTATTAGCAATATGTCTGTGAACATTTCACTGCAGAGCCACAGGTCTAGAGCTGGTCAAATAAATTTCTTCAGCAATATCCTGTGCTACCAAACAAAACTTGGGATCACATGCCAAGTACTTGACATGCATCAGCTGGGAAGAACAAATAAAAATGGATCATAAGTGAACAGATACACTTGGTCAGCAATATTTGCTTCTAAAAACATCTGAAAAATGACAAACAAAATCAATAGAATTACACTTATGTGTTATATCAGCTTGTCCTTACAATGCATGTGATGTTTTATAGAGGACAAAGTAACAACAAAGGAAAAAATGACCCAGGCAAACACATAATCTAAAATGCCTCAGGGATAAGAGTGTGCAGTCGATGAAATACAAAAATCATGACTGCTAAGAACAAGAAGCAAAGTTCAGTGAAATCTGAACCATTTAAGTGCAGCCTTTGAATCAGGTAGTTCAGCTCTGCGTCATCATCAGGAGCAAATTTATATTCTCCAGATGTTGATGGTCAGCTGCTCCCATTATTCTTCTCAACTGATCAATCTGGCTCAAAGCTGATGAGAACTGGAGTCCATGAATAGCTAGAGAGCCACAGGTTCCTGAGCAATATTCTACATTCAGGTGAATATAAACAAAAGTCATGAAACCACAGAACAAATTCACAAAGCACATGACAAAACTCTACTACACGTCACACAGAGTCCCCAAGGATCCTTACGTCAATCCTGAAGTGTTTTTCATTAATGTGTTGCACTCTTGCAAGTAGGGGTTAAGCCACAACAGAAGAGTGTATGTCACCTCTCATTGCAATTATGCTTTGGGTGAAATTTGAATTGGAATTATCTTGACTTTTAACTCATACTAACCACCCTGCTAAAACAGCTGGGGAAAAGGTACTGGACAAAGTACAAAACATAAAGAAAAACACTATTAAATAACTTCTTTTGGAGGGGGATTGAGTTATTGGGCTAGAATAGAAACCACAAAAGTTAATCATAATTCCAACTCAGTGTTGTGTATGGACAGGGTGGAGCAGAGTCACATTTAAAATAAGTTTATTGTATTGTTGTTGTTTACTTTCATTTCAGTCCAGATAGTAGCCATTTGGATGATAGGAGGAGAAAGACAGCTGAATCCTCCATTGCATATAAGTCCCAGCTTCAATATGGAAAGAATGATGACGGCAAATGTTACAGGAATGGTTGTATGGCTAAAATAAAGAACACTACACACACACACACACACACACTGATTGACACACAAACAAGGAATGGTTGGATATGACCAAACTAGGTTAGATCAGACCACATTACATTCTTTTTAAAAAACTACTCACAAAACCCTTTTTCCCCTTTAGCTCATAGCTGTTTATGGCTGTCTTGAGAAAATGGTTCATAATTGATTCTCTGAAAATGCGACTTTAAGTGGTTCATTGCTGAGCTTTTACCAAAGGTCAGATGTTGTAACTGCTGTGCATAATGTGTCACGTGCTGGTGATGTGCTAATTTCAAACACTTAAATGATAGCATTTTAATTGTTTGCTGTTGACTAGCTTTACAAACCAATCAATTCTCCTAGACAGGTTTGCTACTGGTTATTGGTATGAAATTGACAACCTGACCATAACTAATTTCATTAAGGGATCCGATAGATCATCTAAGCTTACAGTAATAGCATTTTTATGCTAAAAGAGCACATTCTAGCCATGACACTCTGTACATTCTGTGACCATCCAAAGAAAATCCAATTTGCTTTTTTTTCCTGCCATTCTGAGTCTTCTTCGGAGTTGAGCTAGAGCAAGATAAAAAATACAGTAAATAAAATAATAAACAGCAAAATACAAGTTGATTTGTTAACATCTGACAGGCCACTCTAAGTAACTGGTGGGTTGAGCTTAAATGGCTCATCAGCTTCTTCAATAATAAATTGCCAATAACTTCATCTAATCATAGCTGGAGTTTAAGTGGGTTGAGATGAAACACATGTACTGTTTCATCTCAAGTACTATCAGCTTTCTCTAGGTAGAAAATGGGGTGGGTATGAAGGTTTTGGGTCCAGAAGATCTGCTTATTTTAAATATTGGCAAAATTGGAAGGTCTAAGCCAATGGTTCTCAACCTGTGGGTTCCCAGATGTTTTGGACTTCAACTCCCAGAAATCCTAACAGCTGGTAAACTTGCTGGGTTTTCTGAGAGTTGTAAACCAAAATACCTGGGGACCCACAGGTTGAGAACCACTGGTCTAAGGGATGAGAATGAAGACTGTGCAGAATCGATTCTAACCAATCCAAAATGGTTTTCTGGGGCATGCTAACTATGATCAATGGCCACACCACTATCAGCAGCTTTCTCTTGGTGGAATTGAGTCTATTGAGTATGTGCAGCTCCTTTCCACTCGTTGAAAACAACTCTATCACCTCCTAATCTTCTAAATCCAAGGAATCTGAAAGTTTGAACTTGTCCCTTAGACACTTGTTTTATTACCGAACTCAAAGCCTTCAGTTAGTTGTAAACAAGAAGGTAAGGTTGTCATCTGAAGACAGCACTGTTTCTCAAAGATGTACAGCCAGCAGTTAATAAAGCAGTAATTTTTATCCAAAAAGTGCAATACGGCACAGAGATGACTGCTGCTACTCAAGTATCCATTTAGCAAATATTCACATGCAAGTAAAGCCAGGTTTCTCACCTGTGCCAACCAAGTCAAAATTGTATTCTTTGGACTAGTGCCAGTCTATAAGCTAACAGCTGCTGATCCATGGAGACTTTCTAGAGAAAAAAAGTAGTAGCCAGTGGACAAAGAAATGTATCCGTCCCTGGAACATTCTTTAAAAAAGAAAGTCCCACACACCAACAAGCCTGAAATGCACACTATCTTAGAGATGTATATTAATAATGTCTATCTAAACTGTTGGTTCACATAAAATAAAGCACTTTCTTGTTATACTATAGGGTGGTGTAGATATAATACTAGCTCCTCAATCTTAGGCTCCTTCTACACTGCCATATAATCGAGATTATCAAAGCAGATAATCCACATTACTTGCTTTGAACTGGATTATCTGAGCCCACACTGACATATAATCCAGTTTAAATCAAATAATCTGGATTTTAAATGGCAGTGTAGAAGTGGCCTTAGTTTAGAGAAATGAGAAATAGGATAGGGAACATACTATTCTCAATCTGTGGGTCTCTGGGTATTTTGGCCTACAGCTCCTAGAAATCCCAGCCAATTTACCAACTGTTAGGATTTCTAGGAGTTGAAGGCCAAAACATCTGGGGACCCACAGGTTGAGAACCACTAGATTAGAACCTAGACAAGATGGCATCCCAAGACTTCTTCTATGAAGATTTTAACTATAGTTCTAAAATAAAAGATCCAAAATGATGACAAGATTTTTCTGAAGAATCAACAGGTCAGTGGTTATTTAAACAGGCCTGCTTCTCCCTCATTGCAAATAAGGAGTGCTGCACTTGCTGCTGATATTCTTAATTTTATTTATATCTTACCTTTTCCCATTCTCAAATGACTTAAAGCAGAAACAGCTAAAAATGCATCCTACCAAAGTGAAAAATAAAAGCAGACTTCAAATAGAATTAAAAGCAGTTAAAGCATGGTCATTAAAAAAGAAAAGCAATATATATAAATAGTACAACACGTTATAAATATTGATTTCCCCAGAAGCAAATCAGACTTCAAATGTCTTCTGAATCAATATAAAGTATCCACCTGCCCATAGAAGCTATCAAGGGAGAGGCCAGTCTAAACACTCTAGGATCCCTTATACATGGCCATATAATCAAGATTATCAAAGCAGAAAATCCACATTATCTTAGATGGCTTTTGGAGGTCACTTTCCTTACCTTGGGTCCTATGAGACCATCTATACAGGGCCGTAGCAAAAAAAAAATCAGGAGGGGTTTTGAAAATTTCGGGGGGGGGGGGGGTGAACCCCTAACACACACACACACACCAGGTACAGACCTGTCAATATCTGCTTGAGATAGTGCCTGGAGGGACTCTTAATTTTTTTGCGTCTCATAGACATAGCATGGGGATTTGGTTAACCAGTTAAAATTCACGAGTAAACCAGGTTTTTTCTTAACCTGAAAAATTTCGGGGGGGGGGGGTGAACCCCTAACACACACACACCCCGGCTACAGGCCTGCATCTAGATGGCATTTGAGGGTCCCTTTCCTTACCTACGGTTTTATAAGATTATCTAGATGGCCTTTGGGGCCCCTTTCCTTACTGATGGTCTTATGAGACCATCTAGATGGCCTTTGAGGGTCGCTTTCTTTACCGATGGTCTTATGAGACCATCTAGATGGTCTTTGGAGGTCTCTTTGCTTACCTATGGTCTTATGAGATCATCTAGATCGGGGTTCCCAAACTAAGGTCCTCCAAGGTCATTTACCTGGCCTTTGTCCTAAACTTTAGACTTAGGGTTGACCTAAGTCTGAAATGACTTGAAGGCACACAACAACAACAATCCTAATTTTGAACTATTTCATCATAGTCCAGCCCCCCAGCAGTCTGAGGGACTGTCAATCGGCCCTCCACTTAAAAAGTTTGAGGACCCCTGCTCTAGAATGAAGACAGAGAAAATTAATACCTTAAATAAGACTATTTTAGAATGGTCCTGTCATATTGGGGAGCAATAAGCACTCTATTTTGCTCCCCATTTTGTTGGTACTGAGACTGTCTCCTCTTATGCATTTCCCTCTACCCTGCATGACGTCAATGGCTGCCCCACGAATCCTCCCTATATGGGGTAGGCTAACAGATGACAAATAAAAACCTTATCTAAAATCAAGCAGGCAGATGTTTAAAACAAGGTAATAGCCTAGCAGTTTGAAAACATGCCAATGTGAGTAGCTCAATAGGTACTGCTCCGGCGGGAAGATAACGGTGCTCCATGCAGTCATGCCGGCCACATGACCTTGGAGGTGTCTACGGACAACGCCGGCTCTTCGGCTTAGAAATGGAGATGAGCAACAACCCCCAGAGTCAGACATGACTGGACTTAACGTCAGGGGAAAACCTTTACCTTTAATAGACTTAAGGTCAGTCAAGTCTCTTGCCCTTGTGCAACCCCTGAAGTGGCTCCCCCAAAGGGGCAAACCTCCTTTGGTGTCACTACATTAAACTCTCAATCGTTTTGCCTAATTTTATATTACACTTTTTGTTATTATTGTGTGCCTTCCATTCATTTCTGGCACTATTTGTTCAGATGGGGCTTTGCTTTTGATTTCCCCTGAGGTTGAGAGATCATAACTTGCCTTAGGCTAACCAATCGATTTCATGGTCGAGCAGGGATTTGAACCCTGCTCTCTAGATTTGCAGTCAAACCACACCATGCTTACTCTCAATTGCTGCTATGCCTGCTTGTTTGCACACTAAGTTTTAAGCATGTGTAATACCACCCTCATTATCCTTTTGAGAACAAATCAGTAGATAATTTTATTTGCTTCCTTTGTTTTAAGAACAAACCATTAAGTTAAATAACTGCACTTATGATTCTGTGAGAGAGGCTTAAATGCTTTCTTTGTGCAGGAACAAAAAAACCCGTCATGCAATGAAGTCAAATAAAAAGATATTCTTTATTAACTAACTGCATCATGCTGATAAATGCTAAAAAATGTTCTCTATAGGATTTTTCACTATTCTCTTCCCAGGCCTGTATGCCTACACAGGAAGATTTTTTTCCTCAGGAGCAGAATAAGATTTTTACATAGGAAGAATTGACAGCCTTAAATTCCAATAAAAGGTGCAGACTTTTATGAGTTAGTGATCTAGTCAAGCTGATCTGCTGCCAAACTCTAAGACATACGATGAAATTCAAATATACTAAATAGAACTGGACCTACTTATTGGTCAGAGATGCTCCCTTAGTATCAGTAATGCAAACTGAAAAAGTAATGAGCTACCAATGAGTTTTACTTTTCATGAAAAATATTGCCTGCAGCAACTTGCTTAAGACGCCCATCACGTTTCACTACAAGGTCTGCCCCACTTAAGCTAGACCTCTCAAAATGTACCAAGGTGAATGAGGACACACAGCATTTAAACCTTATCTTTATTCTAATCTATAGTAACAGTTTCACACACTATAGGGACCCAGAAGAGAGGAAATAAAGGAGTCTCGTAAAGAGATTTGGGAGAAGAGACGAATGCAGTTGTAGCTGTTTGGCAAAATGAAAAACCTGCTCTGTTTTTAGGGCATGTTAACTGACTGCAGAGGTGGTACAAGTGGGCTGAGCTCCCATCATTCCCACCAAGACTGCATTGTCCAAGGACCCTAGATTGCTGAAAGGTACCATGGACAACATCCTAACAGATCTTGAGGAATAGATGTTATATTTCCAACCCTCCTCTAGAATTCCAATTGAAAAATTGGAATTCTGGGCTGGGCTGTGGAGCAGCTGGCTAGTAACCAGCTGCAATAAATCACTACTGACTGAGAGGTCATGAGTTCAAAGCCCGGGTCAGGTTAAGCCCCCGACCATTAAATAGCCTGGCTTGCTGTTGACCTATGCAGCCCTGAAAGACAGTTGCATCTGTCAAGTAGGGAAATTTAGGTACGCTTTATGCGGGGAGGCTAATTTAACTAATTTACAACACCATAAAACTGCCAGCAAAACACGAGGAAAGGAATGAGGAAGTACAGCCACTAGTGGATGGTGAAGCAACAGCTCCCCCTGTGGCCGGAATCGTGAAGCTGGAAAAAAAAAAGTTAAATGCCTGTGTCTGTTTATACTGCATGTTGTTTGTCTGTTGGCATTGAATGTTTGCCATATATGTGTTCATTGTAATCCGCCCTGAGTCCCCTTCGGGGTGAGAAGGGCAGAATATAAATACTGTAAATAAATAAATAAATAAATAAAATTACATAGTAAAAGTATTAATCTGCCGATGGGCTTTAGTGTCCACATGAGCTCTATGTTTTACCTTTATATTAACTGCAGGTGTCTCTGTAATATGCCCAGTTAGTTTCAGTAGATGTTAAAGAACCATGGGGTTAAGATGAACCTGAAAAGACACCAAAGTCCAAAGAATTGAGGAGGATATTCCACCCAGCATGACCTTCTGAACTATGCTCTGAGGACCCTCTGAACCATGATGCCTTTGATCCCCAATCTGCTAAAGTAATCTACTATTATCAAGTACCAAAAGCAAGAATAAACAAGAATGCTATTCATTTGTCCAATATCTAGTACAAAACTTCCGCCCTAAGTTGACACATCTTAAAACCAGGCCTACAACCAGTCTTGATAGACTTTATAGCAACGGTTCTTTGCCAATCCAGCCATTTTCCTAGCTTCCAAAATACTTTATGGAGCTGACATTAGCATTAGAACTACGTGGAGTTGAAACTAAATATTTAAGTTGTTTGGAGGCAGTGGCGAACACTTCTCCATAATAAATATATTACCAGGAGAAAAAAAAACAGACTTCTCCTTCTCCCGCCATATTGTTTTTTTTGTTTGTTTTTTTTTTTGTAAGTAAGTAACTTTATTTTTCTATCCCATCACTATCTCCCAGCTGGGACTCAGGGTGGCTAACACGGGACAAAAGCCAGAAAATACAAACAGGTAAAACAGTTAAAACATGTTACGATAAAATACAGTAAAATCGACAATTATGCAAACAGTTACCTTAAGCAAACAATGCAATAGACCATCAAAACTCAATTAACAATTAAAATCAAATTAAAATAAAATAGAAGAATGGCTCAACCAGGTTGGTGGAGGGGATAGCCCCCATGACCCTCGGGCATCACCGGGTTCCCTAGCTAGTGAATATATAAAACCTCTGCTCTTACTGAAAGGATGCTTGAGTGCATTTCTCATCCACTGTTCAGCCATAACTACTATATACTGCTATGTTGTATTTGTTCATTCTGCAGTAATGTATTCTACATTCACTCCTTAAAAACATGTTAGTTAATTATTTCCTTTTTATTCATTTTTATTTTTTTTTAGAAATTAAATATAAGAGTTTACCCTAATATTCAAACAAAACAAAAACATACAACGTATTACACACAACAAACCCTGCACGCACCCAAAACCCCTATCCCACATAAAATAAAACCCCTTCCCCACACCCGTGCACCCTTCACCATGACTTCCAACCCTGAAGCACTATGAAGCCTTTAAGCCAATTTATATATCCTTGTTAATAGTAACCCTAAATTCCTAATGGAACTCCTCTATGTTACTGACTCCTTATTCAGATATGCTATGGCCAGCTTCCATGTTTCTAAAAAGTCCTCATTACTTTTGTTCTTCCTATTGTTGGTAAGTTTGGCCATTAGCATATATTCCCGCATTCTTTCTCTCCAATCCTTTTTAGTTAAACCTTTTTCCCCTTTCCAGTCTTTGGCTATGGTCAATCTTGCTGCCGCAAAGCTATATTGGTATATTTCTTGGTCCTTTTGGTTATTGTTTTCTCTATGTAGACCTAATAGACACAATCCTGGGCTTTTTTTAATCTTATTATGTAGCATTTTATTAGTCTCTTTAATTACCTTGTCCCAAAATGCCTGTATGGTCATACACGTCCACCACATGTGGATGAATGTCCCTTTCTGTTTCCTACACCTCCAGCAAATACCTTGTTGTGATTTATCTATTTTTGCCAATGTTGCTGGGGTGATAGAGCATCTATAAAACATTTTATATTGATTCTCCCTAATTGATCCAGATATTGTGAATTTGAATTCTTTGTTCCATAGGTACTCCCAGTTATCCAATTCTATTGGCCTACCTAGGTCCTTGGCCCAGGATATCATTACTGTCTTGACTGTATTATCCTCCATATTATAACTTAATATGTATTTGTATAATCTGGATATTAACCCTTTATTTCCCTTTTCCCATATTCTTTCCAGTTCTGATTTTTTAGTTGCGAAACCAACCCTCATATCTTTTTTATATCTTTCATGCAATTGGTGATATCGAAACCAATCATTAATCTCCAATTCTTCCCGCCCTTTTAATTTCCATTCTTCATTTTCTCTAATAAGGTATTCTTTATATGTTCTTGTTTCTACACTTAAGGCTGGTCTTATAACTGCTTCTAATGGCCTCAACCAAAGGGGTGTTTTCGGTTCCATACCTTTTCTATATTTTTTCCAAATGTCTAATAGTCCCCCTCTAATTATATGTTTATTAAAGTCTTTATTTAATTTGTCTCCATCGTACCATACATATGCATGCCAGCCGAATCTTAATTCATATCCTTCCAAATTTAATAGGGTCTTATTTTCTAATTTTATCCATTCCTTCATCCAGGACAGAGCTGCAGCCTCGTAATAGGTCCTTAGATCGGGTAAGCTTAGCCCCCCTCTTCCTTTATCATCAATTAAATTCCAGTATGCTATCCTCGCTCTTTTTCCAGCCCAAATAAAATCTGTAATCTTTCTTTTCAATTTCTCAAAAAAATTTATTCCTTTGATAATGGGTATATTTTGAAACAGGAATAGCATTTTGGGGAGTACCATCATCTTTATTACTGCAATTCTGCCCATCCATGTTAGTTCTCCCGCCATATTGTTCACCACCAGATCTTCAAAACAGAAATAAAATTCTTCCTTGGGAATAAAGCAGCCCTTCTTTTTCCAGGCAGGAAGGAATATGCTCCAAAGCTTGTGAAAACCAGCATGAGCTTAAAGAAAAGAAAAATGAAGCCTCATGGAAAAGCTTACAGAATGTCAAATGAAAACGTTGCATTTTCATCAGTGCAGCTCACTGATGGGAGGGAGCATTTCATTTCGAACCAAGCATAAGGTAAGGTGTTGGCTGACTGACTTAAGAAGGTTGCAAAAAATAGTAGTAGTAGTAGTAATAGTAGTAGTAGTAAAGTTTATATTTAAGACACCATCTTTTTGAATTACTTCAGCAACATAAAAGAACGTCTGCAGAAATGCACAGAGCAATCATTTTCTCTCTTTCTGAAATATCAGAAAGATGCCAGCAAAACACAGAGAATGTGAAGAGAAGAATTCCACAGTGTAAACAAGCTAAAGTACTACCATGGGGAAAAGAATATCTCACAGAAAATACTTGAAATCAATCAAAGTGTCTTATATCACACATATGCTGCAAAGAGCTGGGAGTACTTAAGCCACATTATGTAGCAATAGAGGAGAACAGATGGTCTTTTTCTCAGAAGAGCATTTCTGCAACACTTCCTGTATTAGGTTTATAACTGAAATGTATGTCTCGATATGCTGCATCTCTTTTAGATGGCACCCAAATACAAGTTTGTAAAATACTGAACAAATGCAGAACCAAGATTTACAATGGTCCCACCACCCAAGAGAGAACATTTCTATCTTAATAAAATGTAACAAAACATATCAACATCAGCAGCATACTTGCAGGAAGCTGCCAGAGTCATCTAGGAAGTGCTTCCCAAGCTAACTAGTGGTTTAGGCAGCTCTCAGTTTTTTAATATTACAACATAGGTCTTAGAGTTACCATCTTATGGAGGAACACAGCTCTTTTAACCAGCAGCCTATGAAATGTGGAAACAACATTTTGACATTTTTCTTAGGGCCCTTCTACACATGCCTAAAAATCCATAAGAAACCAGAATTAAAAGGGGGGGGTGGCCAAATGATGTTTAGGGAACGTGCAGGCAGAATCGAGTTAACAGCTGAAAAGCACTTGTTTAAAAGGAGTGTTTCAAACCCGGTTATACCCAAAAAGTGCACATCTTCACATCACTGTATATCTCTGTAGTCATGGAAAAAATCCGACTTTCTTCCAATTCCCCTATGTGGATTGCTCCAGCACACATAAACATTTTAAAAGCCCAAAACAGCTGATCAGGCTGTCAAAAAATGGACCTATGGACACACAGGTGGCTAAAGGGAAACAGAGTTGGAAAGCAATTAAATTAGAACTCTCTGCAACCATCCCTTTGGTCTAATGTTTGTAAAATCCACTTCAAAGGAAGATGTGAAGATGGCAGAGGAGAATTTCCTGGGACTGACAGGTCTGAGTGTACACTTATTGTCAGGTCCCGCGATTTTTTGCTTCATGTTTTTAATCCTCATGTTGACATTTTCTGGAAGAATCCTTAATTGTTAGAAGTTGCTTGAGAGACTTCCAAGTTGTCCTATCATTAACAGCCCTGCTCAAGTCTTGCAGATTCAGGACTGTGTCTTCCTTGATTGAATCTATTCATCTGTAATGCAGTCTTTTCCTACTACCTCCTAACTTGAATTATTGTCTTTTGTAGTGAGTTGTGTTTTCTTACGATATGACCAAAATATGGCAGTCTCCGTTTTTTCATCTTGACTTCTGGCAAGACTCCAGGCTTGATTTGTTTTACGACCCACTAATTTATCTTTTTAGCAATCCATGTTGTTGCTGCTGCTGTTGGTGGTTATACTCTGCTTTTTCTCTCTAAAAATAATCTCAGCACAATTTACAGTAAAATCAATATAATATAATTTAAAGCCTAAAAATAAACAAACATTAAAATGGAATTAAACGTTGATGGCATTAAAAACAGTTAAAACCCTTAACACTGATTAAAACTTATTCATAGCTAAACCACAGCATCCCCTGACTTGATCTTTAAAACCTCTATCTTTAAAAGCATGCCTGCTGCCCACATTATCCGCAGACTTTCCTCCAGCACCACATTTCAAAGAATTTGATTTTCTTACTATCAACTTTCTTCACTCTCTAGCAGCCACTACCTTTTTACATATCTCACTAATTTCACATCCATTTACAGCTGTTGGCCCAATGTCACTATTAATCTATTCTGGAGTTAAGTCTAAATCTTCTGCTAGATTGAATTGATGTAACAGGTGTCCTCAATCAAAGCATTTTAATTAACAGATTATTTAGCTTATACTGATTAAATGAATAAAAGCATGCTGGTACATAATTCCTTCATTGGGATGTAGAGGTGATGTGTACCATGAACTTGATCAGGAAAAGTGCCCTGGTCCTATAGATGGTCTGCAAATCCCATAATCCCCTACCATTTGCCATGATGGGCGTTGTAAGGCCATAAAGAACTAGTCTGCTTATCTATGGACTATATCTTTAGGTCCTCCCCAAAAGTATGATTTCAGAAGTCGTGGCAGTACTAATACTCTATTAATTATGACCTCATACAGCCCAGTTCTCTAAATCAGGAGAATATGTTTCCATGAAATGTGGTCACAGGCAATGTAAGACATGTTTGTGCTATGGGTGTTATTGGCACAGTATGAGAAGGCTATCAAGGAATTTCAGGTGCTGTGTGCTATATTTCAAGGATCGAACTGGTAAAGCCATTTCTGAGTTTTCATTGCCTAAGAAACCCATAGCACTACCAAAAGTCAATAGTTGACTTGAAGGCACATTTATACCCCTATGGAAGCTGAGCCTAAGTGGAAATTAGCAGGATTGACACTCCAACAGAAATTGACCATTTGGGTTATTAATTCTTTTAGATTTCTGGAGGATGAGATTATGTCCTATTTTTCTTGAATCCATTTCACATGCTTTAAAATATATGCATGCATGCATACATGCATACATGAAAGACCATCTTTAAAACATCTTCATCATATCTATCATGACTTAGATTTAGATTACTGAGCTTTTATTCCTAAATTGTCCAAATGTCTTGTCAGCACTCAATTCAGTGAAACCAAATAAGCATTCAGTAGCTGATTTTCCAAGCCACAAAGCAGGCACCTTCCACATGAATCTTCCAATAGAGATAAAGTTTGCATCTGAAGACAATGTCTGAAGAGGGGAATCCCATAGTGTCTTTGTTCTGTCACGCGCTGTGCCTGTAACTATTGTCTTTGTATAGGACATATAGTTTATGCCCAGCGGGAAGCCAGGGCGCCTCAAAAGAGAGGTTCTTGAGGATTTTCCTGAAAAGGATAGTCCTTTGAGTCTTTAATGAGATAACAAAGTCTTTATTGTTGAACAAATAATAAATCTTCAAGGAGTCAAATAACACTTCAAGGTTTCCTTAATAAACTGTTGACTTTTCAATCTTGTCCCCAGGGGACAGACAATTGGTTTTGGATAACTGTGCTTTCTCTATAAGAAAATCCCCTTATAACCTCTCCCAGGCTATTATCTGGGCCTAGCTGATGTGGGACCCACTACCGACTCCAAATGCATCTGGGTATCGAGTGGACCTACCAACCAAGGTTTGCAGATGTTTCAGCTGGGGTTCCGTGGATCTGTGGTGCTGTTCCCTCTCCGAGGTTTCTTTGGAAACTTTAGGGCTGTTTCCCTCAGGAGCTGTGAGGCTGAGAGGCTGTGAGCTCTTAGCCAGAACCTTTGGGGCCTTTCCCCTGGAATTTCTGTTTCTGATTCCTCGGATGTTCTAGATCCCCGGATGTTCTAGATCCCCGGATGTTCTATATCCCCAGATGTTCTATGAGATATGAAGCTTTTCTACAGGACGAGCTGGTCTACGTCCTATAGCTTATCTTCCTTAAGTGAGACTGACTTAAAAATGGCTCCTTCCCTCCCAGAGCCCTGAACAAGGGCGGAACCAAACTTAATGATGATTTACAGGCTGCCTGTCCTATGACTGCAAACATTAGCAGCAAGAAAATAGTCGAAGATTCTGGTACAGCCGTACTAGCACAGACTTCACAAATAAAATGGGTGTCAAATAATACTAGGACCTTGGTATCGTTTAAGGTTTGGTTCCAGGACCCCATGGATATCAAAATCCATGGTTGCTTAAGTCACATTAGATACAGTATAGTATAGTAAAAAAAAAAGTGTCCTATATATATATATATATATATATATATATATATATATATATATATATAAAATGGGAGGGGGGAAATCAAGATTTGCTTTTTAGACCTTTTTTTTTTTTTTTAAGGGGAAGGAATATTTTCAAGCCATGGATGGTTGAATTCATGGATGCAGAATCTGTGGATATTAATCATCATCACCACCATCATCATCATCATCATTACTTCTAGACCACTCTTTCTCCCTGGAGGGACTCAGGGTGGTTTACACACAAAGAGGCAAACATTCAATGCCTCAAAATGGGTACAAACACATCAAAATAATACAGAATAATGGATAATAAGAAAGATACATTTACAAAGAAAGAATTTGGCATCAAAATAAAAATAAGACAAGAACAATCCACTGAAAACATAAAAACTGAAACATGAGTAAACATTGCTGTATATAGCCTGAAAAAACATTACATTAAAAAACATTACATTAAAAATGACTAGCAACGGTGCTATATCTGAGATGTATCACAGCAGCCATATAACACAGATGGATTCGCCAGCTTTCCAGTAGTTTAAAGTATCCTAGTCCTCCTCTCCATACGCTAAAGTGCATAAGTGCATTTTTAGGAGTTTCTTAAAGGAAAGGAGGGTGGGGGCCATTTTTATTTTATTCGAAAAGCCGACTGTATTTGTTTTGAAAATTTGTTGTGATATTCTACTGAACAGAGAAAATGGGAAAACCCAAAGAGAGAAGTGAAGTGTGACAATGGCTCAATGCTTTGGAGTTTATGTGAAGCACAGTGTGGTTCAAGTGGCTAAAATTATACCTCTTGTATTTGTCAGCAGGCTGAGAGGATGCTGACCCAAGCAAACCTTGGCCATGTTACAATGAACTGAATGACAAAGCGACTAATGCCCACTTCGAGATGTTCTTTCAGCTAAGTTATACCCTGCCATAGTTAGTTTGAAAGAAACAGAGAAAAAGTAATGTGGTCTCCCTTATCACAGTTTCTGACTGCATCTGGAGGAGCTTTTTTCCCCCCACAATATTTTCAGCTGAGTTCAAAAACAGATTGCCACCTCATCAGTTTTAAAGCAGATCCACAGGCTGTTAGAGGTGATAAACTCTCTGCCATTTCTCCTCTACAAACTCACCCTCAGTGATAATCAATAGGACAAATTTAAATGTGTGAGAAGAATAAAGCAGGACTTTTCACAGCACCAGACAGCAAAAAGCAGCCAGAATCCTTGCAATCCTGAGATTGCTTAGACTATAACTGAAGCATGTACAGGGGGATTATGCAAATTTTGCATTATGTTTTCTTTACCCATTTGTACATATGTATGAGTGCATGTACATGTATATCTCATCAGAAAAATAACTTTTTAAAAGTGATTGGGTGTATTTTGGTTCTCAACATATCACATAAACAAATAATGGTGATAATTGTTTTGTGAGTAATTGTTATATCCACAATTCATTTAAAATGTGTGCAGATTTAAAACAATCCATTGTCTTGTGTCACAGCTGAAAATATTCAGAAGCCAGTTAGAACTGTTAGGTAGCTATAATTCATCAAAGCATTTGCTAATCTTTGTTTATGTTTCTTTGTTTTGAAAAATGTTTTCTTCCTGCTCAGTGGGATTACAAGATGTTTTGTACATGTTGAGGACTTTTGATTTTTCCTGATTTTTCATGAGAGTTGTTCATATTTTTGCCAAAATACAATGTTTTGTTTTTAAAGTGTTCTGTTTTATGAAACAGTAATAATAATTGTATTTCTTACCTGCTTCTCCTTGTTACTCGAGGTGGGACACAACACATTTAAAATTTAGTAAAATGTATTTATATGAAATACATATATTAAAATACACAGAACAAAGGTTAAAATACAGTAAATTTTGAATTCGTAGTTTAAAAAATTATGTCTGCTTATGAAAAAGGGTTTTTAATTTATGCAATTGACAGTTTTTGGGGTGGCGTATGTTAACATCTCAAAGAACCATTTCTTGTTTTGAACAAGAAAATTTATAAATATTATTTTATCTCTATTCTTTTGGACAAATAGAGATTCAAACACAGAAATAAAACAGCAAAATCCCTGGATATGGGTAGATTTCAGGGGTTTTTTACATTCATAAAGTTATGAATAAAACAACATTTGTGGATTTTGGTAGTTTTTCTTTTAAAACCAAAACAAAAATTTTATTTGTCCTTATTCCCTAGAAGTGGAAATCCATGAAAGATTATCAGTAGTAGATATGGTATATTTCATTTTCAAAAGCCGTAAGTAGGTAAAATATCTCTCATGGTTAGAAATCAGGACCTCTTCACACGGTCCAAAATTCTGTAGTGGCGACAGGATTTTTGCCCTTTTTCCACAGTCCACTGGTTCTCATCACAATCGGTCAAAGTACTTCTGGGGTGGCTCCATGGTGGAACTGGTGCAACACTTCTGTCGCTGCTTCCAAAAAATTGCTGATGGTGCATAATGGGTTGAGCTAGTTTATTTATTTATTTATTTATTTATTTGCAGCATTTATATTCCGCCCTTCTCACCCCGAAGGGGACTCAGGGCAGATCACATTACACATATAGGCAAACATTCAATGCCTTTTAACATAGAACAAAGACAAGACAAACATAGGCTTCGAGCGGGCCTCGAACTCATGACCTCCTGGTCAGAGTGATTCATTGCAGCTGGATTCAGCTGGCTTGCTCTCCAGCCTGCGCCACAGCCAGGGGCCTACTGTGGTTTCATCTATGCAATGAGGTAGGGGGAAACCCAGGATGGTGGAGGGCACAGGATGACAGGTCCCCATACCTTCTGGGTGGACACAGCCAACATCACTACAATTAGTGGTAATTCTGGCTGTGCATGTGACAAGGTAGTATGATTGTAGCAGTCTCATAAGACTCTCCCCTCATCACATGTAGACAAGATGGCCTCAATAATGTTCAAAACAGCCAAGATTCCAGTCCACATCTTGATGCTGATATCTTGGGCACAACTGAAGTAAAAGGCTCATCCAACTCCAGCAGCAATAGGGCTTCAGCAGGGCTTTGGAAGCCACCAATGACCTCCAGGGTACTCTGATGTACACCTTTAAAAAACAGGATTGTGGTACTATGCTCATTAGGCTTGCTCAAATAATTCGTTTTCCCCGTTAACCGTTATTAATTCGTTATTTTCGTTTGTTTTGAAGCAATATACGGCATTGGTTGTCCACACGTCTGGATATCGCGGTTTCGAATCGCGAGAGGCCGTTTTTCGTTATGTCGTCGTTTTTTTCGTTAGGAAAAAAAAGCTTTTGCAAATCACCCAAACTCCCACCATTCAGGCCCTTTCCTTTTGCCCCTCAGCAAAAGGGGCGTCACGGGCTCAGCCAATGGGAGGGGGCGAGGGGGAAGGAGGCCGAGGAGGAGGAGGAAGACGGAGGGGGGAAATGGCCGCCGCCGCCTCACCTCAGCTCAGGCCTGTTACTCAGAGGTTTTGACGTCTGTGCGAAGCTAGGCCAGTGGGGTTTATATATCTGTGGAAGGTCCAGGGTGGGAGAAAGAACTCTTGTCTGTGGGAGGCAAGTGTGAATGTTGCAATTGGTCACCTTGATTAGCATTGAATAGCCTTGCAGCTTCAAAGCCTGGCTGCTTCCTACCTGGGGGAATCCTTTGTTGGGAGGTATTAGCTGGCCCTGATTGTTTCCTGTCTGGAATTCCCATTTTCTGGGTGTTGTTCTTTTACTGTCCTGATTTTAGCTTTTCTGTAGCTAAAAATGCATATAAAATTGATTCTATAGGGAGGATAAATGATTGGATTTCAACTCCTACAGCTTAGCTTTCTCTGCCAATAATGGTACCATATCAAACTAAACCTCCCAAGATTCTGTAGCAGTGAGCCATCTTGGATATTGTAAGGGATTTATTATTATTATTATTATTATTATTATTATTATTATTAGACCTTGCTCCCAGGAAGATGCCTTCGCTGTGGCTCCCAACTTATCTATCTACCTTTCCACATATTCTCCACATTGTGTGTATGTGTATGTATATTATATATACATGAGCCCCGATGGCGAAGTGTGTTAAAGCACTGAGCTGCTGAACTTGCAGACCGAAAGGTCCCAGGTTCAAATCCCGGGAGCAGAGTGAGTGCCCGCTGTTAGCTCCAGCTTCTGCCAACCTAGCAGCTTGAAAACATGCCAATGTGAGTAGATCAATAGGTACCGCTGTGGCGGGAAGGTAATGGCACTCCATGTAGTCATGCCGGCCACATGACCTTGGAGGTGTCTATGGATAACACTGGCTCTTGGGCTTAGAAATGGAGATGAGCACCAACCCCCAGAGTCAGACATGACTGAACTTAACGTCAAGGGATACCTTTACCTTTACCTATACACACACACACACACACACACACACATTATGCAGGGACTATATATATACACAGTATATATCACACACACACCAATTTAACAAAGTTTCAGCCACAAAAACAAAGTTTCTGAAGTAGAACAATGACTTTCACAGTAAAGACAACCCAATTTAACAGGAAATAAGACTTTCAAACCAGGAACAGATTTCTGCAATTATTAAAAAATGGTTTATTATAAAAGCTATGAAAATTCGCCAAAAATCAGAGGATAAGGGAAACATTCCAAATTTTGGTGAGCTATCAGTGTTAAATGTGTTCTACCACTGTACCAAGTTGGAAGAAGATCACTCAAAAAATGAGGGTGGGAGAGTCCTGTAAAGTCCTCTCCCTCTGTGCTGTTTTTGGGAATTGCGCATGCGCGTCCGCCATTAACGAATTAATTTTGAAAATAACGAATTTTCGTTAATTTCAAATTTTTTTGGGGGCCAAATTTGGAAATACCATCAGAAACGAAAAGCTGCCCCCCTCTACTTTTGCAACGAGTTTAGAATCAAATTTTTCGTGGATCGATCAAGCCTAATGCTCATATGCAGACATTCACCTATATACAATTGTAACTCAGTTGTGTACAGAACATGGGCACACATGTAAACCGCATGCACCAACGTGTCCAGTAGCATTTCTGTGGTTTTTTATTTGCAAAGCTTTCAAAATGTTTCCATGATCAGGAACCCTAAAAGGACAACATTCATGAGAGTTCTATAATCGCAGTAAGTGGAAGCATGGGCAGAACTCTTTTTGAGTATGTAATGATTTGGGATATGTTGAAGCACGTGAGGTAGTGAATATTGATTTGTTATCACTAAATGTTTTGTTTTTATATCTATTTTATATACCTATGTATCTTGGATGACGCAAAAATTTCTCAGGCCAAAAGGGATCCCAAGTGGGAGAGGTTAAGAAGCTTTGCAGTAGACCATGGGTATTTTACACTACACGGTACTCAATGTAGAATCATAGCACTATAGCTGATTAATGTGAGCAAAAATTATATCTGGCAATCTGTACTGAAGTATTGTCCTATGACTCCCCACTCAGTGTAAACCCAATGATTGGCCTCCAGAAATTTACACACCCACATCGTGAGAGGAAGGTAATGGCTATCCTCCTCTCAATCAAGCTTGCCAGGAAAAGCCTGTGATGAGTTTGATGTAAGTCAGTGTTGGCATACAACAACTACCTGGGTAGACTAAAAAATTACAGAAAAAGATTGCTTGATTTATAAGAGAGAGAGTCTAAAGAAAGGGGGAGAATACAGTATCTAAGAAATCAGCTCCAAGCCAAACATAAATGAGTAAACATACTGATTGCTTCTTGACCTTTCCTTTCCTGTTGGAGATCTTCAAGATAAGAAGATCTCTTAGCTGTTTATTTCCCAGCCACACTTTACTACATTCGTTTTGCCCACCATACTCTTCTACCTTCTATTTCTTTTAAACAAGTAAATCTAGTCAAATTGGTTCAATCATCTTCAATCAGACATTTACTGCACTTGAACATGATATGTACTCAATAGCCAAGAAAATTAGAATCATCTGATTAGCTGCGGGAAAGGAAGCAGTATGGCTATTCCTTAGTTATTCTTCATCTATGATTTGAGAAAGAACATGTAACCTTTTACAGTAAATAAAAGGTGCATCTATACTGTAAAATTAATGTGGTGTCATACCACTTCAATTGCCATGGCCCAATGCTATGAGAAGATGGGAGTTGTATTTTCGTGAGACACCAGCAATATTTGGCAGAAAAGGCTAAAGACCTTGTAAAACTGCAACTTCTATGATTCCATAACATTGAGCCATGAAAGTTTAAAGTGGTGTCAAACTGCATTAATTCTACTTTGTAGGTACACCCAAGGAAACAACTTCAGGTTTCACAATGACTCAAATCAGTTGGTAGGTTATTTATTTATCATGTCAGAAGCAAATTGAGGGTACAGTTATAATGTACAGTAGAGTCTCACTTATCCAACATAAATGGGCTGGCAGAATGTTGGATAAGCAAAAATGTTGGATAATAAGGGGGGATTAAGAAAAAGCCTATTAAAAGTCAAATTACATTATGATTTTACAAATTAAGCACCAAAACATAATACTGTATTTCACAACAAATCGACAGAAAAAGCAGTTCAATATACAGTAATGTCAACCCATCTGGTTATTGATCCTTGTTCTTTC
Source organism: Anolis carolinensis (assembly GCF_035594765.1). Lineage (NCBI taxonomy): Eukaryota > Metazoa > Chordata > Lepidosauria > Squamata > Anolidae > Anolis > Anolis carolinensis. The sequence continues at coordinate 149,486,896 of NC_085843.1, forward strand.
AGGAGATTGTTGTGATTTTTTTTTTACTGTTTTGTGAATTGTATAGGTTTTAATCTTGTTTTAATAATGTGTTTATTGTGTTGCTTATGTAGTGTATGTTGCTATTTTTATGCTTGGAAACCACCCTGAGTCCCTTTGGGGAGAGAGGGCAGCATATAAATAAAGTTTTACTTACTTTACTAATTACTGTATTTACGAATTTAGCACCAAAACATCGCAAAGTATTGAAAACATTGACTACAAAAACATTGACTACTAAAAATTAACTACAAATAAAGATAGAATCGCATAAAATGAACTTACAGTAACAACATTGTTGGAAGTTAAATCCGTTAAAAAAAATTCAGTATTTCTGCCTAGAGAAACAGCTGTGGATCTGGGAGGGAGGCAGATTGCGTTGGATAAGCGAAGATTGGATGAGCGAGACTCTACTGTATTTAAAAGAACACAAAGTTAACATCTTGGCATTATACTAGATTTCCTTTCACTAGAAGCTGGCCACTTATAGTACCTGTGGTGTAGCTGTGAGAAGGCCCTCCATTGTACATGTGGCAAGGCAGAGACTGCATTGTAGTAAGTGGTCTTGGTTTGCTCCTCTCCACACTTGCATGTCTTGGACTTCGCTTTGTAGCCCCATGTCTTAAGGTTTGCTCTGTATCTCGTGGTGCCAGAGTGCAGTCTGTTCAATGCCTTCCAAGTTGCCCAGTCTCTGTCTACCCAGAAGGGAGTTTGTCACCCAGTATCAGCCATGGTTTGAGGTTCCAGGTTTTAACCTGCCACTTTTGGACTCTCACTTGTTGAGGTATTCCTGCTAGTATCTCTGTAGATTTTAGGAAGCGACTTGCAGTAAGCTGGTAGGTGAAAAATATGAACCTGAGGCCCCTTCCACACTGCCATATAATCCAGATTATCTAATCAAATAATCCACATTATCAGTTCAAAGCAGATAATCTGAATTTTATATGACAGTGTGGAAGGGGCTAGAGTTAGAAGAGAGCACATGGGCCATCCAGTTCAACCCCTTGCCATGCAGGAAAAGCACAATCAAAACACCCCTGACAGTAGGCCATCCAGTCTCTGCTTAATAGCCTCCAAAGAAGGATCCTCCACCACACTCTCAGTCAGAGAGGCTGGATCTACTGACCTATATCCCAGGATCTGATCCCAGATTATCTGACAGTGTAGACTCATATAATCTGGTTCAAAACATATAATCTGGGATCAGATCCTAGGATATAGGATATAGGGCCTTTTCAGTGGTCCCCCCCCCCCCAACCTTTGGAACACTCTCCCCAAAGAGATAAGACAAGCCCCATCAATATCATCTTTCAGTAGGGACTTGATTTCAGCAGGTTTTGGGAAATGACTAATCTGAGGCCCTAGACGCCACCTTAGCCATCACATGATAGTTTGGGGTCTCAATGGGCTTGTAGAAGCAACTAATCTGAAACCCTAGACACCACCCTGTCCATTACATGATTCATGTTCTGCACTTTACCCACTTCCTTGATTGTGTTAAGGTGTTTGTTCTAATAGTTTTTACCCTTATAGCTATGCTATAGGTTTGCAGTGGTATAATCTTGGCCTATGGTCTTTGTTATTAGTCACACTTCACCTCTAGCTTTAGATTTTTACTATGTGATCCCTATTCTAGCCCATACTACCATCTTGTCTGATCCAGAAATTTTACCCATTGGTTGTGGAATTCACCCAATGGAGCAATCTGTAGCTTGCTTTTTATATCAAAGGTTTGACATTGTTTTAAAATGTTTTAAAACATTTTTTATTATTTTTAAGTTGTTATGTTATTATTTGTTTGTTGCATTTTGTGTGATGTATGTTGGTATTGTTTACCATGTGTAAGCCACTCTGAGTCCCTATGGAAGATAGAGTGGTATATAAATAAAGTTTGTTGTTTTGTTGTTCTAAATAGGGCAGTGTAGATTTAGCCAGAATTCCACTGTTACAGTTCTTATGGCTGTAAAATTCTTCATAATATTCAGGTGGAATCTCCTGTTCTGTCATTTGAAACCATTGTTCCAAGTCCTAGTCACCGGGGCTGCAGAAAACAAGCCTGCTCCCTCTTCCTTATGACATCATTTCAAATAAATTAAATCCTACTGATGATATCAAATGGCTTTCTTTTAGATACACATATAACTGCAGTATATAAACCACTAAAATCTCTTGACATGCCTGAACAAATAATGATGTGCTGGCTTAATATCTAAAATGACAACAATGTTGGCATCAAGTGACAATCTTAGGGATTGTCATTGCATAACTGCAGCTACTCTCCAATCTACTTTTTCTCTCTGTTAGGTCAAGTTGAGTTAAATGGCAGAGAGAATGGAAGAGAAAAACAGTTTAAGTAGGCCTTCCTGACATTCACCTTTCCTTATTTCTTAATAACTTTTATTTAAAAATTAAACTTTATCAACATTTAAGTTTAGCAAAAAAAACAACAACAGTGAAATTTGTCAACAAATCAACAACACATAGGTATGATCAATGGTGTATGGATAAGGTAAGTATCTCACTTCTCAATAATCAGTTCATTGTAATATTACATCACTCTCTCTTATTATATCAGTCTCTCTGAGAAGGCAAATTTCCCTTATTAGGTTTGAGTGTGTTCTCTTGCAGAATGTCTTTCCCTAGCTTCAAATGATGCACTGTGTTGCTATTGACATATTCAATGAAAGAAACCCATATTTAGTTAATGTTTCTTGTCTTATTTATCCTTTTGACGTTTTTATGTTGTCTGAAAGTTTCCCAATTAACCACAGATCTCATGTTCTCCTCCAACAGTTTTCTAATTAATCAGCTTTTTTTCCAATTTTTAGTTATTTCTAATTTAACATAAACAACAAAAAAGGCAATCAAGTGTTTATATTTTAGCACTTTGTTCTTTTCGGTGTAAATTGAAAGTAATAAAAAAAAAACAAGGGCCATAGTTTTATCCTTTGCTTCATTGATTTTTCCTTCTTTGTCAAAACATATGGCCATTCAAACTACATACTAAGGTTCTTTGCAGCTATGTCCTTTACAGCTATTGTCCAAATATCAGACTCCCCCCTACCAAAAGATGAACCTGATATGAATTCCAAAGTCAAATATGACTTTTCTTTTATTTTACATTTTATGGAATTGAGCAATTTGCAAAAGTGGCATTCCTTTTCCCTGCCTTTGACATCATTTCCAGTATCCTTGCCAGGAGGAGCAGAAAGATTACACATTCCAAAAAAATTAACTCACCTTTCATAAACAGATCACCTCTGGGGAGCTATACAGGAAATGCACACCCATTTATCCCAGGTTGAAACCTTTCCTCCTTTAACAGAAGGAGGTTTCCCATAGTTTCAAAGCTACATCTATCATCCTCAAGAATCACTTATGAAACTTACACAGTCCCCTTCATAATTCTTTGTGGTCTCAATATATATTATTATGTTATTAAAGGTAATTGTATGCACTGAAATTGGTTAACAATATCTACACTCATACAATCCAGCACTTTGCTCCTGGGAAACAAAAATAATATGATATACCTATGTGTGGACCTGATAGGGTTTGTTTTCTGATTTTCCACCTATTGTGAGGTTGAGGCCATCAGAAAGGACAATACCAGTCAACAAATGCTTAGATCCTAGCCAGGCTGGCTTTTCAGCCAATAAAGGGAGGTTTCAGGTCTTTTGAATGACTTTCTTTGCTGCATACTTCATGTTGGATCTTTTGAGAACACAGACTCTGGATCTGACATCCTTTCAGACCTGAAAGTAATAAATCTCTGTTCCTGTTGCCTTCAAATCCAGTTCGTGTCATCAATCTGGTTCATTGGCAGTACCGAAGTGCGCTGGGCTTGAATCCGCTTTTTGCTGTTAGATGAAATCACCCTTCATACTCTCCAACATTTTGATGTTGCATTCTTACTCATTTTACAGGAATGAAATATCATTCATCTATCATTTAGAGGATACATTCTTTTATAAGGTCCCCCACAACTTTGCAGAGAGGAGGCAACAGCTGAAATTTGCAATACTTTTCTGCTAAATGGTGAGAACCCCAGAAAAAAAGTTATTAGAATGGTAAGAAGTCATGAATTACTAAATAGCCAAGGGCTACCTGCCTGCCTGGCATGCATTAAAGGACTTGAGCTTTAAGGCTATTTTCCCTTGAACTGCATAAGCTTCCTCCAAAATGTATTATTTATCTATATTTTAATACTGCATAGTCAACATTAAATACTAAATATGTCAGTCAGCAATTATTTTTAGACAGACAGAAAAGTGGGAATGAAGAATCAAACAGCCCCAAGATCAGTCATTTGGGTTTTCAAGAATACCAAAATAATGTATGACAACCTGTCTAAAAAGAAAGAACATCACTCTGGAACTGACTTTTTTTTTTTTTACTGTGGCTGCTCCCAAGTTGTGGAAAGTCATATTTGCTGCTTCTATGCATTCTTTCTTTTGACAGGCAAAGACCCTGGCTGTTGCAGCCATCTCAATGTGCATGTTTATCTTCACTGAGTTTTAAATGCCTTTCAAACCGTTTTAAATTGGTATTTTAAATAAGATTAACATTTCATTTCTTGTAAATGTTTGTGCCATGAATTGCTTTAGCTGTATTTTGTTTAAGCCTATATTGTAAACTGCCTTGTGTACCATATTGAGGAAAACATCAGATAAAAATAAATGAACAGAAATTATCAAAGCAGAAAACTTTTATTTTAGTCTGACATACAAAACAGAATAAAAGAATGGATAAGAGAAAGCCGATATTTTGCAGAGAGAAAATGCTAAGTTTAGTGAATAAAGTTAGTGAATAAATCAATAACAAAATCAATAATCAGTAACAAAAAAATCAATAACAAAAAAACTAAATAAAAATATACGTGGAGCAGTTCTAAACAAATTATGAATAAACTAGAAGTCAATTTTGCATACATGCAGAGGATCAAGGAATGATCTAGGCAAAACCAGATATTGCAGATACTTGCGCAAACACTTCATTTAATCACCTGAGCATCTTAAAGCAAAATCTTACCGACTAATTTCCTCTCCTCCCTGTACAAACATTGTCGTCCGACTATAATATTCCTGTAAGGATAATACACCCAAGAATGTTCTAAAATGCAAACAAGTGACTCATTAAGCTAATAATGAGGAAGGTCCATACATGAGATGAAGCAAAACGTAATGCTTTTAAAATGTTAATTCACAAATCACTACCGCATTCTTTGCTAGACTGTGCTTCCAGTCCAGGCATTGGAGATTTTACAAAAGTTAGCTAGTCAATCTATGTTCACAATTTCAAACTTCATTCAAACAAGCTTCCCCATCAGTAAGTCCAGAAGAGCAACAAACCCTTTAACGCTTATTTTATTTATCTACATCTTTAATCATTCCACCTCAAAGACAGCAGAGTTGTTGAGAAAAGAAATCTCTCAATATAATTGGCTGAAAGTAACTAGGATTCATAGAACAGATTCATAGCTTTATGACATCTCTTTTCCAATCTGTAGACCTTAATAGTAAGACCTGCATGTCAACTGTATTACTTTAATTAACATAATTAAATGCAACATGCTTGAGAATTATCTAAAAATATGCTAATATGAAAATATGAAATGATTTTTGACATTGTAATAAAAAATTGTGGTGTCCTGTTACAAATAAATGAGGAGATGGGGGTCGTTTTCATTTTTGGATCTATACTGTGATTAATTTCTACCATTAATATTTTGTGTTAGCTAAGAAAGCCCCGATAACAAGCAGGCATGTTTAGATATTAAATTTCCACTCCACCTTTCCATCAGCATGCTCAAGAAGGCCAACAAAATTACCCCTGAGCAAAGTAATTATACCAAATCAATAATAAATTATAATAGAGAATAGGAAGTTTATGGCATCATTGGTCATTAAACTGTGAGATAAAGTTGGCAGTTGACAATTGATAGTCCCCTCAGCAAAAATGAATTATAACAGTATGACCTGAAAAAACTCAGTGAACCAACATGTAAGGTAAGAACTTGCTTTTGTGTATTTTACATAAATGGATGACAAAAATATGGAAGTGCTCAAGTCTGCATGTTGAAAAACACAGGGCTACAATTTGGATGTCTGAAGTTACACACATATTATTTATTCAAACTAACAACCAGCATGTCAAGAAGAATCTAGCAGTCTAGACAAAAGCCCTATTTAGTCATTTTCTTTTGGATGAGGTAAACACATGATGAGAAAATGTGTTCCCTTTTTGCACTTTTGTTCTTTTTCTCATAAGAAAAGTGAAAATCTGAAGAGACAGCCTCCAGTTTGTGAGGAGGTTCTGCCTGTGATTCTACATCCTGATTTTTCACCATTCTGGCTCATATCAAGGACCTATTCAGATAAAAGTGTTGATAGGACTTATATACCAGAGCTACTGTATTTCCCAAATGAAGCTTAGGCCAAAGAATCCACAAAGTCTCAGAACTGCTTTCGATCCAACCTACTCACAACACTTGTAGATAGTATTTCAAGTTACAGGGGTTTTATAAAACTTGGATTGTACAAAAAGTTACAAAGTAAATATGAGAAATATTGAATGCATATCTAGTAATCCTTATCTGAGGTCTATGTGACTACCACAGTTTGTTGTTTAAGAGTTTCTTTTGTTATTTAAGAGGAAGTTCTCAGTATCCAACTCTGTGTAAACATAATGTCTTGTTGTGCTCTGGGTATGTAATATTGCAGTTACAGAATTTTTGTATAGCACAAACGACAGAGCTCTGCAAATAATACAGACCATAAAGAGATGTCATCTATTCTCAGAATGGAGTTTATTTGGCTCAATAAAACATATCAGTATACAGATTGATTTTCTATTTTTATTTTACATTAGGGAAACAACTTATCTTCTTCAAACCCATTGTTTTAACAAAGCAGCAGTAGAGATTTGCTTTGGCTGTACACCCCCATCTGTATATATTTACTTTACTGAAAGAAGGGCACTTGAATAACTTTAAAATTACAATCCCCTAAATTCAAAATATTCCACCTCCATTCAAGATCTAAATGTACAATTAAAGTCTTATGTACTTTGGCTTTATGTACAGTTAAGAATGTAGTCATTGAAGGGGGATCATTTGTCTCTTTTAAGAAGATGTGAAGAGATAGCAGGAGACAACAGCAATTATATGTATTACAATGTAGACTCTAATCACTTGGTAACAGCAAAAAAGAACCCAAAACAACAAAAAAATACTTCCTTCAGGTCTTTGCAGCTTTAGAACAAAGGGAATATCAAAGCTGGACCCAAGCTGCTTGTATAGCTGAAAATTTCTCATTCCAGAAATGATTTCAGACAGTAGGAATTCAGATTCTCTGTAGCAAACTTTAACAAATCTGTCTTTATACCTTTGGCACCATGATAAATCAACCCACATAGGCCCTGCAACAGCAAGCCTTAACTGCAACTATTCAGTCTTTTAATCTTTTCTTCATAACAGAAAAGTAGCTCTGTCAGTTACCTTTCCAACCATCTGCGCCCTCTATACTCTCAGTGGCACTTTAACACAAAACCCAGATTCCGTCTTATCATCTCACTGTTTTATCCATTTGTTCCTTAATATGTGCCAGTAATTGTAGGAAAGTATGTGTCTCAACTTAACAGGCTGATTTGCCTCTTTCACAATTGGGTTCTTCACAATGGGAATTCACTATTGGAATCTATAATTGGTGACGTGTATCTTTGTCTACACAATCTACATATTTAAAAGTAGCTACATGCAGAAGAGAAAGCTTGTCCACTTCTGGCTCCAGTCCTTGAATCCCCAGATGTCAATGGACAGCAATTCCAAAAATATCTGACCATTGACTATAATGGCTAAGGCTACATCTACACTCACCATTTAATGCTATTTGAAGCTAGCTCCCAACTGTGGTGGCTGCACAATGAATGCACATCAGTGATCTGTGATTTGTATAATCACCATCTGGGCCTCAATGTGGTTCCAAGATTTCTGTGCAAGTTTGAAATTTCATTAAATGACTAGAGTAGATGGGGCCTAAGACTTCTAGGAGTTAAAGTCAATGCAAAGTTATAATGTCATGCTTGACCTGGTCACGGACATCCTGGAGCTGCAAATATCCTGGGTTTTTTTCAAAGCAGACAAGACCTTGGCCAAAGAATAAACCAAGGCAGTCTCCCAGAGAAATCAGTGTACATAAAAGAAAAGGCGTAATTCAAACAGTCCAAAGTATATCTGTGACTTTTATTCTTCTTCTCCATCTACCAGAACTGAAAGCATAGGTAGTGTTGGGTCTTAGTCAGACTTGGTAATGTCTGTTAAAACCAAAAGGAAGGATGAAAAGGAATGCAGACAGTTGCAACTGGAGTATCATTGTATTGGTCTGAACAGTAATGAGATATGATTGAGCTAACTGGGATTCTTTCTTGTTGGTGCGTCAACTACTGGCTTATGACAGGATTAAGAGAATCTGACTTTTTTAAAATCTACATGTGCTGGCCGGGGTGGACTTGAATCTGATTCTGTCACAACAGAATTCATATCTCATCTAGCTCTGGCTGAGGCCCATCCTCCAGGTATTCTTTGGACTCTTTTACATGTGCACTGAAATTGGACCATCCCCAGATTCCACTAAGCTGTTTAGAGGTTTTGACTCAAAGCCATGACAGCAATGGGAAGGGATTCCACACCACCCAGTTGGACCAAATCTAGTTGGGCCCTCGCTGGATGGTCATCCTCACCTGGACTGACCATGGCAACCAGAGGAAGCTCCGGAGAACTCCTAGACATTGTTGGGTGCTCTCCAGAGCTCTGTGGCCAGCTGCTGTGGTGACAGGGATAACACGGTCACAATCTCTTATTTTCCTTGCAAGGAAAATGGGGTGGCAGCGCCTGTCCATGTGGACAGTAGATTGGTTTGAATGAGAGATAGCTGTCCACACTAACCCCAGAGTGTGCGGCTGCTCCAGATTTTTGCTTTGACTCTGTCTTATTTTGGTATTATGGTCATCCTTTAGTCTTTCCTCATCAGAACCACTAATCTAAGGAATAGCAACTTTGGGAGGGGACAGTTTTGAGGCAGAGAAGCTATTAGGAATAGCTGTTAAAGAAACTCATTTCCTTTCTACTGTTATATGCTTCAGACTGCATCTAAGAAGCAGAAAAGTGGAAAACACAAAAATGAAAGAGGAAACACAGAAGATTTCTATGTGGGCCAGCATACACCTCCCCAAGATTTTATACATGAAAACTGGTAAATGTGTGGCCAAAATAATATCAACTAAAATATATTAAACATAGCAGCAACAGTTAAAATCATTTTTAAAACTACAGCAATTTAACACTGTGTATATTCAAAATAAATTAATCCCCAAAGGAGTTAATAAAAAGCAATATTTTTGCTTTACAATGGAAAGAAAGCAATGTTGGTACCATTTGGATTTCCATGGGGAGAGCATTGCACAATCAGTGTGTGTAAGGGTTGGGGGGGGGAGGGTAGCTGCATTCAAGGGAGTGTGAGATTCTGCCATCTCTCCTCCTTTGGAGCTTGCTTCTTCCCCCGAAATATCTTCGAGTTGGTTCTCTATCTCTCCTCCCTCCATGTTGGTGTAGGCAGAAGCTAGAGAGAGTAAAAGGATTCCAAACAAATTGTAAGGCTTCTCAGCTCCAGCTGTGTTGCTGTGGGTTAGTCTTCTTCGGAAGAATACACCAAGACACACAATAAGTGAAGATACCATACGGCTTTATTGTTCGGAATTCAAGAGTCTGCTCTACTGCCCATCTATATAGGCCCTAGCTACAGTGTTATATATCACTCTTAAGAGTCCTGGCACCTGGAGATTGCCCCTTCCCACATTCCAGAGTCCCTCCCCCCCCCCCCCCCCCCACCTGGGGCAATTGAGTTTTATGGCTGGTTCATATTCCTGTCTTTCCTTTCGGCCCATGGCCATGTGTTCTGTGTCAGCACTCTGTGTCTGGAGATGGCATGAGATGGGGATCATGACAACATGCCACAATGGCTCCCCCCTCCCTTCTTTATATTGCTCTATTGGTAGGACACAAAGAAGGGCAGACCTCAGGAAGGTATGTATAGAGTATATTAAGCATGTGGACAGAACTGGAGTGGACGGTTCCCTTTGGGCAATCCAGCTTGTTTGGCTTGGCCAGATGGCCGTAACAGTAAGTGTTCAGCCGTCACATTCTTTTCATGGCAGCTGATTATGGTTCTTCCTCCCTATTTGGCACCACGCAGCACAGAGAGGCTGCCATGTACTGCTCATATGGGGTTTCTCTGTGAGCCCTGTCTATTGGGCCAATCAGAATAGAAGGACACAGTGATATGTCTTATGCAAGCTGTGTCTAAGGAAAGGGTCCCAGGAAGAATGCCCAAAAAAGGCTATCTGGCTACCTTCCAGTTTTCAGGAGGCATGCAAAAATTGATACAAAAGTCAACCTGAATGCGGCAAGCAAAAATGAAATGTGGTTCAGCCAAAATGCACACGCCTAGAGTATAGGTTTTATTTCAAACATATCTGAGAAATGTGGACAATGTATATCTGATTCCTAAGGGAAGTCTGGGGTCATGCATGTTTAAAGGCATTGCAGGCTTTATCATTTCCCCTATTTTTCTGCAGATATAAATTGTCTCTCCTTTTTCCAAATATGAAGCCAACAAAAGTAAATATTTCTCATCTATCTGTTCTCTGGAGTGATATTACTTTTGAACCATTTTATCATTAAAGGCTGAAGGGAAAAGTCTGAAAGGAGACAGATGAACCTGACAGATAAAGACTGCACTCAACAGCCAAATTACAGCAGCCAGCTAAACTCAAAGTGCTGGGATGGTATAAAAAGTGAAAACTGATATCTCACAATAGAGTCCATAAATTTTAGCACAAATCTATTTAAACTATGTTTCAGACCATAGGGGTTACCTCCAGGTAAGGCTCAGAATGCAATTTTGTTAAATATTCTGAATGGAATGATCCACTCATTGAAAAATAAATGCTTTTTTCTTTTTCAAATGTGTACATTTGAGAGGCTTGCACATATTTGAGGCAAAAAGTGTGTATTTTATTCTTTAAAACATGAAGTTGGAAATAAAATGTGAATGCCTCACCGCTCTTGCTCTTTGTCACATGGAAAAGATGTGCAAACTTGCATATTACACAAGGGAAGAGGCACACATTACACTGCATGCATGTTTGTACTATTGTTCAAATACCTGTGAGAATCGAGCCATATTCTGCAGTTTATCCAGTCTCAATAAACGGACTGAAAGCATCTGAAAAGAGGATTAGTCTAACAACATATTAGCAAGTCTTGGTACTTCATACAGCAATACAGGTTCCACATCTGAATTTCAGCTTTAAAAGCCAATTAAACTTATAGAATAAACTGCAAACAAGCACAATTTGTGAAGCAGGATTGTTGTGTGTTTTCCGAGCTGTACGGCCATGTTCCAGAAGCATTATCTCCTGATGTTTCACCCACATCTATGGCAGTCATCCTCAGAGATTGTAAAGTATATTGGAAAAAACTAAGCAAGGAAGGTTTATATATTTTTGAACTTGCATAATCATGGGCCGCAAAGTAAACCCTAACTTATTCCCCAAACATACACACACTTTGTGGAACTTTAGTCAGTGTGAGTTGACCTTAACTTTGGTACAAAATTGGCAGGAGTTTGAGCACTGAATATATCGCACTTACTTATTGCAACTGTACCCACCATTAATTTTGTTCTATTACAGTCTAGGATAAGAAAGTGGCTTTTTACAGCTCTCTGTTTCACAACCATTTAGAGTTTGATCACTAAACATGAAACTACATTTAATGTGTTCAAAGGTAACTAATACCAAGTCAAAAATTATGATCATGACAGCGCAGCCACTTGGTATGACTTTCTTCATCATCCTGCAAAGGTTTTGCCACTTAGAAGCTTTGGAATAAGAAGTCCCCACTTGGTATGACAGTAGTATTTCACCAACAAGAAATAACAAAGACTAATAAGGTGTAAGGGTGCATTTGTACTGTGGAATTAATACAGTTTGACACCACTTTAACTGCCATGAAATACTAGTATTTGATCTTTGGTGAGGTAGTAGCACTCTTTGGCAGAGAAGGCTAATGATTTCTGTGAATCTAAAACTCCCACAATTCCAGTTAAAGTGGTATCAAATTGTATTTATTTGACAATGTGGATGCATCCTAAATCTATTTCACAAGGTAAAGGAAATGTTATCTCATTTGACAGAAATGTACTTACACACACAGACACACATAAAGCAGCCTCAGCCACATTATCACTCTTGTCTTTGTTGTTGTGAACATTATTTAAAGGCCATCATTTTCCTGTGAACTGAAACTCAGCATCAGCCATACAGCTACTGTATCCTCACAGGAGAAAATCACTAGGAATTCAAAATGCAATTTACTATTCTCATTGAACCACAGATCAAGGGAAATTACATGTAAACACCTCTGCTGTGACTGATGAAAAAGGAACATTGAGTTGTATTGGTCATTGATTAGGATTAATGGCTCATCATCTGCCAGGAAAAGAAAACAGATGATGCAAAGATCCACCTATTGCTGGAAAAGCTTGGTCACAAGGTAATGGTACTGTTTACTAAAGTCATCAAATTCCACTTTTACCTCTACAAATTTGAAGAACTTTCTGAATACCTATTTCTAATTGAAGTCCTTTCACTGTACCACTCCTCAAGTACCCCAGATTTCAATAGCAGTTTGAAAGAAGGTGCCCAAGTGAAGAGCTTTGAGGTATTAGAAAGCAACACGTGATTAATGCACACACACACACACACAAAAACCACATTGTGAGTCTTATCTATTCTTAAAAGATATTTTAAAATACAATATACTAACAATTACATACATTTTAAACAGAAAGCTAAAATATAATATAAATAAAAACTGAAAAGTACAACTTGTCAAAAAAAATATAAGGAAACAAAAAAGAGAAAGCTTACACCTGGTCTTTCTTTTGTGATTATATATATGCATGTATTGTCTCTTGCCCCTCTATTCAAAACCAATTCTGGTTTTAATAGAACACTTAAATTATTAAATTAATAATTAATAATAAAAGTAATAATTACAATTCTATGCATTTATTAAAGCTTTTTCACATGCCCATCACTTATGATAAAATTTCCATTCATGTTCCTATTTCCAACAAACATTAAATACTCCTATACATTCTGGACAATTTCTCTGGGTCATATATCAATGATACAACATTTTATAGAATTTCTTCTTAAGATCATAACCTAGTGTAAACTTCAGTCTCTTTGACAACACATTTCCCCCTTGGTCCCTCTGCATGTTACAACCAAATTCTTCGCCCATTTCATCATACAATCTTTGCAATGATATCTTTTTACAGATACATGTGTAATTCTGACTTATTTTGCTCAAAACCAAAATTCTTTTTGACTATTTTAAATCGTTCTGATAACTGTTAGTAAGAAAATTATAAATGGTTTTCAATGGTTTCCTTGTGGATCTTTTCTTGAGGGTTATTGGGTCTAAAAGAGGCAAAGCACTTTAAAAGGATAACTTTGAAAATAGTGAAGTATGATTTTGCCCTGTAACAAAAAGATAAGCAATCATGGCATAAGCTAACACCCACTGCTTCTATACCTTATAACTATTCCACAGGAGGTAATTTGAAACATTACATGGGTTTGCATGCCAGATCATTATCTTGATTAAGCCTATTAAGCTTGCTATTTTCAAGTTCCTAATCTAACACCTCGTAACAATGTCTTACTGTGGAACCACATAAGTCTTTGAAATTAACAAAATTCAGCACATAAATGAAAATTTCTATTATGATTCTTAGATCAATTCCTTTCTAATAGCTATCGTTTATTGAAAATTGTCATATTTTACCCTACCTCACTTCCTCTAAACATATGTTTGAAGGGATTTTAAAATACTCTTTACAGTAAATTGCATTCTTTCAGTGCAAATGAAGCACAATCCTTCTGAAAACAAAACATACATCAAGATTTGTTTGAAAGTTATATTATTCTGCACCCAAATGCATATGTTCAGATATCCAAACTTAATGACAGAACAACAAGGCAAAAGGGTGGAAGGAAATAAAAGTTGAGTTTAAAGTATAAGTGGATTTTTAAAGCCTTACATACTAAAAAAAAATACACTCTCCTGACTGGACAAAGGGATAGATTAAAGAAATGGAGCAATGCCTATTATTATAAAATGGATACTACCCAAAAGGTTATGTTTAAGAAAAGAGAGGGGGGGGGGGAAAGTAAGAACAGCTACATGGCAGAGAAATTTCAATATTCAAATATGATTAAACATTAGCTAGACAAGTATTTGTTTGGATTAGTTTACGTATAGTCAATCCCCAAGGCAAAAGATTAACTGAAGGGCATCTTAAAGTCACTTCCAGTCCTGCATCTAAAGAAACCCATGCTTTAAGAGAGGATAGTAATTGATAACATTATGTAACAACATTGGAAAAAATTCTGTTCCTGATTTGAAAGTGTTATTTCCTGTTTAATTGGGCAGTTACTTACTTTGAAACTATACTCCAGAAACATCATTTTTTGGCTGCCACAAGCTACCTTGAATTGGTTGAGAATCCATGAGATTTTCATTGAAAAACTAGCAAAATGTGCTGCAGGATGTCCTGCAAAATCAAGGTTTTTGCACTTTAATAAACCTTTTCATGTTTTTATGATATAATCAATAAGAAAATGACATTTATAACCCAGGAACAAAAATCGTGTTACATAGTGTAGTTATAGAAAAGATACCTTGTTAAAGAATGAACCCGCATTGCAGTATTAATGTAGTTGACACCACTTTAATTGACATAATTCAATGCTATTAAGGTTGAATTTAGACTAGAACCACAGGTAAAGAGGGCCTGTGCCCGGCGAACATTTATGCTAAAGTTTGCAGTTTCCGATTGAATAGTACATTCACCAGTGAAAGCAGCCACAGAGGTTTATTAGCAATCTGGCCAGAAGGGATGCAAGTACAGCTAGAGCCAAATATGTACCATCAGAAGCATACAGTAATAGGCATGTGCAATCCAGAAAAAAAATGGTTCTAAACTCTGTTCAAAAGTGGGGGGCGCTGGTGCTTCGTTTCTAAAGTCATTTCCAAATTTTGAAGGCAAAAAGTTCAATACTTTCTGAAACTTCTGAATATTCATAAGTACTTCGTTAATGGCAGACGCACATGCGCAGGAAGGAAAACATTAATGTCAATGGGGAAAATTGAGGGGCTTCTCTCACCCTCATTTTTTACCTATCCTGATAAAACTTACTACAGTGGTAGAATATATTTACCGCTGTTCACTCACCTAATTTCAGAACATTTGACATATCCACAGACTTTTGGTGAATTTTCCAAGTTTTTATAAAAAAACATTTTTAATAATAACGAAAATCTGTTCCTGGATTGAAAGTGTTATTTCCTGTTTGATTGGGTGGTCTTTACTTTGAAAGTAGTTGTTCTACACCAAAAATTTTGCTTTTGTGGCTGAAACTTTGTTAAATTTGTGGAAAGAGACTCAACAAACCAAAATGTGCTAGTTATAGGACAATGTCCTTTGCGCAAAGACAAGGTTTTGGCAGTGTAATAAAGTTTCCCCATGTTTTTATGACAGAACCAATTGGGAAATGACATTTATCACCCAGAGAAGAGCAGACTGGTCTCTCTATCAGGAGAGCTGTTAGGGAGTGATGGATGATGTAGCACTTGAACTATGCACAAGGCACTTCTTGTGGCTGGCAGGCAAGATTCAACCCAAACAAAAAAGTAACTTTGGACTGTTCTTCCCCAAAACAGAGGGAGCAGACTGGTCTCTCTATCCAGTTTTTCAAACCCCAGCACTCATTCCTAATACCCAAGTGCTTTCTCCCTGTTTTCTGTCTCCAAACGTGTTCTCTCTTTCCTTGTTTCTCTCCCTTTTATTTCTCTCTCTTTCTCTAATAAACACCTTCTCTTTCTTTCTTCTTTCTCTCTCTCTCCTTCTCTTCCTTCTCCCGTCTCCTTTCTCCCTTCTCCTCCTCAAACCTCCTCACCTCCCACCCACCCAGCAGAAGCAGCAGAAACACCAATCACCTTCTTCACTTCCCCAGCAGGTATGAACCTGAAATCCACATGGCTGGGCCAGCAATGCCTGTCAGATGCTAACCTCTCCCCTTATCAAAACGTAAGCCCTGATTGGCTGGGAGGCAAGCCCATGTAAGTCACTGTTCCAAAGCTGTTTCTGAGCCATCCGAAGGAATGGCTTCAAATGCTTCAAAACCATAGGGTACTTCTGACTTGCTAACTCCTTTGGATGGTCAAAAACATCCAACTTTATTCTGAACATCCGAGAATTCAGAGGAAGCTGCACATGCCTAATACAGTATACACACATGAGGTTTTATACTGTTGATAGCTATTCAAGTTTCCTGCTCTGCCTGCTCTCTTTCCTGATTATCCGGCAGAGGGGCAGCACCTTGATTGGCTGGTACCATGATGATAATGTCACCTCCAGGCAGGGATTCCTTGACAGAATAGAGGAGATGGAGGAGAGACTGGCCCGGAGAGGCCAATCAGCTGTTGGGGGGCAGCTTACCTGTGGGAAATTGAGCCCCAGAAATGCAAATGGGTCTTGGATTAGTTCTGATTGTCTTAGTCTCTAGTGGGGAAGAAATCTCTTGAGGAAGACAGGGATGCAGGCTTTCAGAACAAAAAAGTGATTATTTTCTCCAGTAAAGCCTTGGGTGTAAAATAAAGGAATTTAATTTGTGCACATACTTTGGATTTCCATTTCCATAGCCAGCCATCTCTCAGTTCAGTTGAGACAATCGGTTGGCTAAGTACCTGTCCAGCAATGTCAAATCAAGAATGAAAAATCATCTGCTGAGTTGTACACACACAATGAGTCTACCACCTTTGTCCAAGGGATTTGCCTAACCCAAATGTTTAAGAAATTCCTTTGTGGGATCAGCAGGAAGAAAATGGTCTCCTTGGTTGTCTCAGGTCCTTACATGTGCTGGTATGAATCAGCACATATCTCTGAATTCTTAATAAAAATATATATAATTAAGAATAAATGTTTGAAGAAGGTTTGGGTCCGCTGGTCTGTTGTGGAGCCCACAGAGATCTTGTGAATAAGGAAAGGGGGGTCTTTCTTTATTTCATTGGCACCCTTGGTGAACTATAAATTGTTCAACAACACTATGAAATCCTGAGATTTGTAGGTTGGTGAGGCACCAGTGCTCTTTGACAGAGAAAGCTAAAGACCTTGTAAAACTACAGCTCTCAAGATTCTACATCATTGATCTATAGCACTTAAAGTAGTGCACTGAAACTGAAGTACTTTCACTATTAAATGATTACATGTCATATACTGGAAAACAGATTTATTTTTATTTTACTTTTTTATTTTGCTAGTGAGAATATATATTTATTTGCTTGTGTGGATGAGGCCTTAATGAAACAGGCCTTTAGCATTACTGCTGGGTTGTTGATGAGAATCTCTGAATTCATTTGAAGTTGTTATTTCTTTTTCTTATATTTTCAGTCCATTTTTATGCTTTAATTGCTCCTCTGTGGAATATCATCAAACTTAGGGAAATATTTTTGATATTACAATTCCTCCGTTGTTTTGTTTTGGCAGATACACTGGCAGTCCTAGTGCTATGGGGCAAACACTAAAGAAAAGCAATGGACACAGGATCCATAAATTGAAGCACTAAAATCGTAATGCTTCCAGTGTACCATTCTTGGATGAGAATGTTCCATGTTCCCAACACAGTAAATAATACAACATAATGTTTTTTCCCAGATTTTAAAGTAAGAAAACCTGTTAGCAAGCTTATTCCTGCATTGGCACAGCAGCTAACAAACTTAAATGTCTCCAGCTCTAATGGGAATTGCCCAGCTAATAGCTTCTAGAGCACTTCTTTGAAAACACAGCAGTAAATTGAAGCAAAGGCAATTTGCTTCTATAGATTTCCTTCATCCAGTTTTGTTACCCCTTTAAAAAATCGTGGAAAGGTCCTAATTAATTTTGTTATTTCTAAAACTATCCTAATTACCCTTTATTAAGTTACAACTTGTTAGAGGGGGTATTCTCCTGATGCCACCTTCAGTATTTTTTACTGCTTCATAGAAGAAGTACACACATTCAGAATGGCTGCTCTTTTCCTATGTAAATCATAGCAGCACACTTCAAAGCCTGTTAATCTCCTTAATTTCAAATAATACACCCTTCAGATGGCAGCTTTAGTACCTGATTCCCTACAGCCACATTAAGGATCCACCAGCCTTAGTTAATGTTAAATGAATTGAATTTAAATACTGCATAGCCTAGATCAGAGCTTCTTAACTTTTTTCCATCCACAACACTTTCCACCCAAGAATTTTTTTTTGTGAACCTGGCTATACAGATATATAAAATAGGTATAAAAATCAAGCATTTTCTAATAATTAATCAGCATTCACAATTATTGCTAAATAGAGTGGCTTTCCTTTTTATGGCATATAGCTGAAGAGTCGACTGTGAACAATGTATTTTGTTGCTAACAGATTAATCTAAATGTCTAGGTGGCATTCAGAAATCTTTTACTGTTGCCAATTTTTGGTGACCCCAACATTGAATAAAGGGGACTCTATTTGGGGTCAAGACCCACAGTAGTAGACCATGGCATGCATGCATGTGATAACATGGCATTGAAGCAAATTTGCTCTTCTTTAAGTGATTTCAAATTATAAAATATTCCAACATTGTTTTCCAATGCTGTCTTCTAAGTTGTATAAATTAGTCAAAGTGCCACTGCCACTGTCTGCAAGAGATCCATCGCAGTGGTGCATTCTACAACTGCTGTGAGAAAAGTAGGGGAGATTAGAAAATTCCCATGAGGTCAACAATAAGCAAAGAAATCTGGCTGATCAGATCTTCCTTGGATCTCTGTTGTCAGAACTGTAAAAACCACACCAGTTCCCTAAGGCAAAATTCCTTCATTGTTCACTCTCCAGCAGATAAGGTCTATCAGCTGTCTCATGAGTAGAGATCCTGTCGAAACAATCAGAGAAACATTGTGTAACATGCAACCAACAGGAATTGTCTTGGTTTTTCCAACATGTTTAATGACACACATGTATCCCACTCTAAATTTTGATATGAAATTGAAATAGATAATTGAATTCTCTTTTCTTAAATGGCTTTACAAGATTAAGTAAATTATTTGCATTCAAAAGCATTCACAAAGCTCATATTTACCTTTCCCATGTGTCTGCTTTAGTGCAATCAACAAAGCTTTCATTTACATACATCAGTAATGTTGACTATTAATGAATATCAGCAGGGTGGGACACAGGAAGTGTTCTAATGTTTTAATATTTTGAATGTATGGACTAATACCAAAACATCTTCGGAATGGTTTGTGTATATTCTCACTGTTGTAGTTTTTATGACAATTTTGTTGGATATGCTACAATAATGGAAACTGAGGGGGACCGGAAAGTGAAAGAGAACAACCTGTTTCCAATGCGAAATTAAACCTGACTGATACAGAATACAGAACTGCTGAGATGTTTAAAAGGGGCATACCCTCTACATTGTTAATTGTCGTGTGCTTTGATGTAATTTACAACTCATGTCAACCTATTATGGAGTTTGCAGAGGATTTGCCTCCTCTGAATCTACAGCGTATGAATTGTGCAAGGCCACCAAATGGGTTTCAAATCCTAGTCTCAAGAGTCATAGGGGCTGTCTCGTCGTCGTCTCACTCGTTCAGTCATTTTCAACTCTTCGTGACCTCATGGACCAGTCCATGCCAGAGCTCCCTGTCGGCTGTCACCATCCCCAGTTCCTTTAAGGTCGAGCCAGTCACTTCAAGGATACCGTCCATCCATCTTGCCCTTGGTTGGCCTCTCTTCCTTTTTCCTTCCATTTTCCCCAGCATCATGATCTTCTCCAAGCTTTCCTGTCTTCTTATGATGTGGCCAAAATATTTCAACTTTGCCTCTAATATCCTTCACTCCAGTGAGCAGCCATCAGGCATTATTTCCTGGAGGATGGACTGGTTGATCTTCTTGCGGTCCAAGGCACTATCAGGATTTTCCTCCAGCACCAAAGTTCAAAAGCGTCTATCTTCTTTCGCTCAGCCTTCCTTATGGTCCAGCTCTCTCATCCATAGGTTACTATGGGGAATACCATTGCTTTCACTATGTGGACCTTCGTTGCCAGTGTGATGTCTCTGCTTTTCAGTATTTTATCGAGGTTGGCCCTTCCCAAGAAGTAGACGTCTTCTGATTTCCTGGCTGCAGTCTGCATCTGCAGTGATCTTTGCACCTCTCCGCCATGACCTTCCCGTCTTGGGTGGCCCTGCACAGTATAGCTCATGGCTTCATCAAGGTGCGCAAGCCCCAGCACCGCGTCAAGGTAACGATCCTTTGCTGGGGAGGGGCTGTCTACACTGGTCATATACTCTGAATTGAGCACATCATCAGTACTGGGTGACAATGATATCCAGGGATGTCCAGAATCAGTTAGGCCAATTTCACTCCACATTAGCAGAAATTAGAGAATGTTCCATAGCTTCCCCAAACGTACAGAGCAACCCTGCTCTTCAAGTTTTTTGTGAGCAGCTGGGTCAATTCTAATTTTAAAAATGGTCCCGTTGTTCACATGGGCCAGTGTGGCAATCCTGTTTTCCCCACCCTTCACAGCACAGAAAAAATGGATAGCGTGTGTTGTCGAAGGCAACCTCACAACCTCTGAGGATGCCTGCCATAGATGTGGGCGAAACGTCAGGAGAGAATACTTCTGGAACATGGCCACACAGCCCGAAAGACATACAACAACCAAAATGGATAGCACTTACTTGTGTCATTGTTTGTTGCCACTACAGCAGCTACAGAGCTCCAAAGAAGTTCTAGCCATCATTGGGCACCTTTATTGACTTCTATAGAGAATGGGGTATGTCTCCCTCCTTTTTCTCCTCCTCTCTTTAAGTCATATGGGCACCTTTGCTTGACATCAGCAAAGGCACCCAGCAATGGCCAGGAGGTCTATGGTTACCACTGTGGTGACAAACTATGGAAACATTAAGGATGAGTATCCAGTGAGGTTGAATCAGTTTTGGCCTGACTGGACAAATAAGACTCTGTTCCGGCCAGTGCTGTGATAGGTGAAAACACCTTAGCAGAATCCAAGGCCAGTCCAAAGCAGTAATGCTATCAGAAGAAGATAGCTGAGAACATATTGGCAGACTCTGGGGCCAGTACAAAACAGCAATGCTTCAAAGGTCCCCTCTACACATGCATTAAAACCCAAGAAGAAGCTGGTTTAAAAAAGGGGGGGATAAACAATTTTTATTTATTTATTTATTTATTTATTTATTTACAGTATTTATATTCCATCCTTCTCATCCTGAAGGGGACTCAGTGCAGATCACAATGTACACATACAAGGCAAACATCCAATGCCATATAAACATAGAGATAGAGACAGACACAGAGGCAATTTAACCTTCTCCAGCTTCCAGCTTTCTGAGGGTATGCTCGATTCTGGCCACAGGGGGAGCAGCTGCTTCATCATCCACTGTGACAGCACTTCCTCATTCCAATGGCAGCTGGATGATTTTTTTAATGGTGCCATAAATTATCCTCCCCACATATAAGTGGTACCTAAATTTCCTACTTAATAGATGCAACTATCTTTTGGGTTGCTTAGGTCAGCAACGAGCAGGGGCTATATTTTATTTTTAATTGTCGGGTGCTCACCCTGACATGGGCTTGGCCTCGAACTCATGACCTCTTGGTCAGAGTGATTTATTGCAGCTGGCTGCTAACTAGCCTGTGCAACAGCCCGGCCCCAAGTGTGGAAGGAATCAGGTTAAAGGCTGGGAAACATGTGTTTAAAAGGTGCTATTTAAACCCAATTCTTCCTGAGAAACACATACCTTTCCATGCCTGTGTATTCTGCAGGCGTGGAAAACATGTGTTTTCCTTCCTGCCCCCTTGTGTGGACTCCTCCAGAGCATTTGCATTTCTGAAAAGCCCAAAACAGCTGTTCAGTTGTCAAATGGAGACACGTGTAGCTCAAGGAAGCACAAGTGGAAAGCAAATACAATTCTCTCAAATTCTGTCTTTTATGCTTTGTAATGTTAAACAGAGCTTGAATTAACAATTGGGGGAACACAGAGATCCAAGGGAGTTTTTTTTTTTAAAAAAAATTGCTCTATTATGCACTGGACTGTATATACACATATGTGCATCTCTGGAGTGAATTTTTTTAAAAAAATGTCTGCCAAATGTCCCCCATCTGCCTTCCATCTTAATCTGCTTCAACAAACAGCTGTGATGATGGCAGGGGACTGTGCAGCAGGATTGACAGGTCTATGTTTTGACTCCCTTTGAGATCCTGCATTTTAAAAACCCACTTCTTTGTCCCACATTTTGACGCTGTCTGGAAGCACCCAGACTGGTCCCAGATTCACTTGTTCATATAGATGGACCCATACTCCAGTGCTCCCCCATACAATTTCTAAATAACCTAGTTGGACTTCCCATAACTTTCCTTACCTCCTAGACCAACATGCAAATACATCAACAACCTGCTCAAAAATATAAAGAAAATCTAGTTCATCTATGCCTTCCAACAATAAAAGGGTATTATAATCATCACAGAGAATTGAGAGACTTCTGACTATACCATTCCATCTCAGCGGATAACCAAGCATTCTAGCTTTCCTGCTCCAAGCAAGCCTACAAACTATTCCAGGTTTATTAAGTGATGATCACATCCCTTAATAATCTAATTCAAGTATTTCTAACCTTTTCCCCATTATATTTCAAGGTAACATGCAGACTCCCTCACTGACACAACTTCTCCTCTCAAATGGAAAAATCAGAAGGCTCAGACCAGGGGAAAAGGGGGCAATTTAACCTCTCCTTCCATAACCTGAATCTAAATCAGTTCTTCTACTCAAAACTGCTATTAGTTATTTAAGTTGAAAGCTGATGCCGTTGGGCTGCTGGCATTAAAAAAAAATAGCCACGCAGGCCAGTAGACAGTGTTCCCAAGTTGAAGGGTGGCACCTGTGCTTGCTGGGGTCACACTCCCCCTGAAAGCACAGGTTCACAGTCTGAGGGGTCCTCCTGGACCCAGCGCTGATGCTTGACGCACAAGTGTTGGCAGTGGCTGGGAGGGCCTTTGCATAATTAAAGTTTGTGTGCCAGCTGCGACCATATCTCAAGAAGTCTGACTTGACCAGGGTGGTCCATGCCTTAGTTACCTCTAAAATGGATTACTGCAATGCACTCTACGTAGGGCTGCCTTTGAAGACGGCTCAGAAACTACAATTAGTTCAAAGATCAGCAGCCAGATTGTTAACTGGAGCCAGCTACAGGGAGAGGTCAACCCCCCTGTTTAACAGCTCCACTGGCTGCCATTAAGTTTCTGGTCCCAATTCAAAGTGCAGGTTATTACCTATAAAGCCCTAAATGGTTCAGGACTGACCTATCTTCATGACTGCATCTTTCCCTATGAACCTGTGTGATCTCCAAGATCTTCTGGAGAGGCTCTTCTCTCGCTTCCTTCCCCTTCGCAAGTGCGGTTGGTGTGGATGCGGGAGAGGGCCTTCTCTGGCTCTGGAATTCCCTCCCCAGGGAGATTAGGTTAGCACCTACCCTTGCTGTCTTCCGTAAGCAATTAAAAACATAGATGTTCTTTCATTAGACAAGTCCTTATAACCTGGCCCCTATTCATACTGAAATCTGCCCTTTCACCTTACAACTGTTTTCCATCTCAGGACTATTTTCCCTACCTGTGTTGCCTATATCATGTATTTTATTTTGATGTATACACCAGTTCTAACTTTAATGTGTTTGTTAACCACCCATTATGTCCTAGGATTGGACCTCCTAAAGATTCATGGATGATTGTTAATTTTTAATGTTTTATAATTACGCTATTTTAACCATGGTTTGTTTAATCTGTTTTTAGTTTGATATTTATGTTTTAATTGTATATTTAATGATGTAAATGTGACTGATTGGGCTTGTCCCTGTGTAAGCCTCTCCGAGTCCCTTCGAGGAGATGGTGGCAGCATACAAAAATTAAGTTGTTGTTGTTGTTGTTGTTGTTGTTGTTGTTGTTGTTAGGTAAATGTAAAGGTTTCCCCTGACGTTAAGTCCAGTCGTGACCGACTCTGGGGGTTGGTGCTCATCTCCATTTCTAAGCCGAAGAGCTGGTGTTGTCCGTAGACACCTCCAAGGTCATGTGGCTGGCATGACTGCATGGAGCACCGTTACCTTCCTCCCGGAGCAGTACCTATTGATCTACTCACATTTGCATGTTTTCAAACTGCTAGGTTGGCAGGAGCTGGGGCTAACAGCGGGCACTCATTCCGCTCCCGGGATTTGAACCTGGCACCTTTCGGTCTGCAAGTTCAGCAGCTCAGTGCTTTAACACACTGTGCCACCAGAGACCCCCCCTATTATTACTATACCTATATAATTTCTATTTTGCAAAAATGAGCAACTCCACTGTGAAATAATTTGAATCATGGCCATAGCAACAAAGGGTTAGAACTTGCTCACCTCCTCTCTTGACCCAAACTGCAACTCTGGTCTAAATTGTTCCTTCCAGGTGCTTTTAGCATAAGGAAGTAGATATACTCATATATCTCCCATGTCAGGCCTAGTTTAATTCACTACCAGACACATAGCAGCACATAGAAATGATGACTGATAGACACTTTGTCTTGTGCTGGAGCTTGTACAGCAGCTCAGTAATAGAAAGTGGGCTTGCTTTAATGAGATTCTACGGGGGAGCCCATACAGCCTGTCACAATCTCCCATGTTCCAATAACAGATAAAGCCACTTGTCTTCCATTTATCCCATGAATAGAAGAAAAGAATTTACTACAAGTAGCTGTACCATCCAAGAAAGGAGTAAAGAAAAGGTTTTACTGTATTTCTTGACTCCCTTTCATTGCATTCATTTTAATGTCTTACGGCTATTTCATTTATGAAAGATTCTTGAACAATACAGCTAAGACGTTACTGCCCTCTTTGGGAGTCTGAATTTTAGGACATAACACATTTTTCAGGAACAAGCTGTGATTACCAATTACTTGCCTTATCTTTTGTGCCAGTGTTTCTCAACAGGTAGAGGGTTTAGATTGGAATAAATGCATCTCCAAAGACCAATGCCTAAGGAATAAACACACAGAAAGAAATATAATTTCACTGATTAAGTACCTTTTAGTTGAAGAGTAAGAGCCTGATTGAAAAGCTTTACTTCTGATACTAATGGGCCATTTATCAGATGTTATTATATAGTAAATGGCAGTCCTTGTACTGTCAAGTGCTTAGAGTTTACTTCTACATGCTGATTTCCATCCTCACCCGGCATAGCTTTTGAATCAAGATTCATATAGGGAAACACACTGGAGCAAACACTAGGAAACCTCTGTTCAAACCTCTGCCAAATTGATTAGCTATTTATAGATCTTCAAATTATAAAATACAGACAGGCATTTGCAAAATTTCTGAAATGTATTTGAAGAAGAAATAACAGATTCATTGGAAAAATATTAAGCAAAACTTTAGGGTGCTTAAAAGAAATGTACTTTGGGGGAAGGAAGAATGAAAAAGAAGCATTATCACCTCATAAATGAAATTTCTACTCTCAATGAACTTTTACTTTGCCTCAGTTTTCTAGCATTGCAATTTTGCCGGCAGTCACTGATGAAACTGAAGGTGTGGGTGGCCTCGTGGTGACCATGTGCCTTCCCTACTTCTCCCTTCATATGGTGGGGATGGGATAAGGTGTGTTGGCACTTTGTACCCATCAGATGGGGAAAGGGCAAAAAATATGGGTAGCTTAATGAGAGCTACCCAAAACACGCTTACTCTTCCGTAGTTGCAAAAAAAAGTGTCTTGAATGCTTCCTCAGCACTTGGAAGGTAAATGGGGTGGGGCCTGCCAAGTGTCTTGTGATGACACTCAACAGATCTTATCTCCAAAGTGCTTCAAAGGGGGCAAGAAGCCCCAATGTGTTAAAGTGGTTAAACTTCAGTTAACTATTCAGAAATAATTTGGGCATCCAAGAAAATGGTCTGATATATTTTTAGGTGATTTTCAGTTTCTCATTCCCTGGAATGCTAGAAATTTGGAAGCAGAGGAAAATTTTCATTTGACAAAAAACTCCGAATTTTGATCCATTTCCCCAGTGGCTACAATTCTGCAAGATTCACATATACCTGATTACAGTTGCTTTGCTTTGAGAACAGAATTAGTGGTTGTGGCTGCAATGACTGCCTCAAACATTACATTTTCAGGTGTGTGTGTATATACCTGTATGTATATGTATATATTAGGCTTGGGTCTGGATCAGTTTGAACAACAGTGATTTGCACAATTTGGTGGCTCGTTTTGTATATTTCCCCAAAAACAGGATGGGGTGGTGAGAACCAGAGAGCCAGCTAAAACAGATAAAAAGAAACAGATAAATTTATTTGTGTGTTTTTGTATTTGATATTATTGTATGTTGGTTTTATATCTGTAAGCCGCCCCGAGTCCCTCTGGGGAGATGGTGGCGGGGTACAAAAATAAAATTATTATTATATTATTATTACTATATAAAAGAATTTTTTGGCTACTGGAGAGGATGGAATTAACTCTGCAATGTAGCTGAAACAGGGGTCTGCTGTGGGGACTCCTGGAGAAAATGGGATTAACTGCAGCATCTTTTCTCTCTCTTGGCAGTGGCAGCAGCATCCATTTCTTCTGAAAAGGTTCCTTAGGCTCCTCCTCCAGACAGGGCCCTGCTGGGAACTCACTTTCCCAGCATCACTTGGATGGGTTGGGCATTCAAAAGTCTCTGAGTTACTCTCAGAGCATGATGGGAGTTGAAGTTTTTTTTCCCTCTGTTTCTCAGCCAATAAAAGGCCTGGTTGTGTCCATGCTCTGATTGGCTGAGAATAGACACAACCGGCGATTACAATTTCCAGAACCCTCTCTTGTGATTTGTCTTATTTTAAAAAATGCTATGGTTAAAAACTTAAAATTCTTCTAAAAAATTGGTAGATTGGTGAATTGTTCTGAAACTTAGCAGGACTACAGTTGTAAATGGGGTCTAAAACTGAGGTAGGTTTGGTTTCATGAAGATAGGCCTTAAAATGACTGAGGGTTGAGCCTCTAAAGTTTCCCACTGTAGCCAATCAGCTGAATCTTTACTGAATCTTTATCCCTGCCAATTCGAGTAACTTCCTGATAAACAGAATGAGGGGTTATCTGATAACAGAACCTTAAATGACATGCCTTTTAGCTGAATTGCACGTCTAGTACATATATTATTTTAGATACATCTTTAATACCCCATGTTGTGATTCAGTCTGATGATGAAGGGGGATTTGGGTTTGCACAGTCTGAAACTGAGAATGTTAGACAGTCTGAGCAGCCAGAGATTCGGAGAAGGTCGTAGGCAGGCAACCAAGATGAGCTAGCAGAGATAACAGAGGCTTCAGATCAGAGTGGCCTTTCCCAGATCTCAAAATGGGAGGAGGGCAAGGTAAATCAACAACAGCCAGGTGGTTCTGAAAGTGATAATGAGGAAGTCCAATTAGGAATGCCTTCATGTCTTGTAAGAATGGGGAAATGTGGGGACACATTTCAGCTCAAGCAACTTTGCTTTCAGAGAAAGATCTCCTGCTTTGTTCCTGTCTTGATTCAAGTGTTGCCCATGGTTCCTATTTTCAAGCCTCAAGTCTTGGTTCAAGTGTTGCCTATGGTTTCTTGGGAAAGTATTCTTGCTTTCATGCTCCTGTTTATATCATGTACTTTGGATTTTGCTTTGATGTTTTAAGCCTTGTCTTTTAAGGATTTACTTGCTGTTTTTGGGACATTGAACTCTATTTGAATTACTGCATTTACATTTGGATTATTGCATTTCCTTATTGCTTTTTGCCTTACTTTTTGCTACCTTTTTATCAATAAACTGTTTATATCAAGTCTGTCTCAGTGGTGTGTGTTGAGAGCAAGGTGGACCCTCACTGGGGTGCAACATCCCATTAGAAAAGAAAATCCAAATCCACTGTTAAATAATATTTTATTAGGAATAACCCATGTGTCATATGGAGGAGAGCAATAGTTTCAATTCTCCAGAACTCTTAATTGTGCTAGAGTAGAGGTAGGCAACTTTTATAGTGCATCTACTCACCTAGCAGACCAGACCTGAACCAACACCTGCTTCACTAATGTATTCTTCAGATATTCTCAAAGGACTAACTGCGCCTTTCAGTGGATGCTACTGTCTGCTCTGTTGCAACCTCCAAACTATTTTACTTAGTTTGTTTTTAGATAGATGATAGAGATAGATATTTAAAAGGGAGGTGGACTGAAATTTGATAGCACATTGGGACCTCAAGAAAACTGCATGTAATCCACATACTACCTATGGGCTAAGTGTTACCAAAAAAAGCAGAGAAAAAGAAATGTAATCCCAGAATCCCGGCTAGCTAGGTGTTTCTTGGAGTTCCAAAAGATAAGTTTTTAAAAGTCTGTTGAAATTTGCCCTAGGTAAAACATAACACACAGTATCATGTTTGAAGTTATCTTCCAGACAATGGGTTTTTCTATGCATTGTCTAGCTATGTTTATAGTAATTGCATAGAGCAGAAACTTTGAAAGCAAGTTTTCTGAGGAGAGAGGAAGAGCTTTTGTTAAACTATTTTAGAACCAGTTTTCTAGAAAAGACACATATGTACATCTCAATGCCTTGACATATCATGATCCTTATTCAACAGACAAGAGAGTTTCATGAAGTATTAGTTTCAGACATTAGATATCTAGGAAGAATGAAAAGATTAGCAGTATTTCAATAAAAAGATTCCTGGATGCAAAAATGATTTTAAAATATTTCTGAAGCTAAGTGAAGTGACTGGAAATTTTTGTCATTATTACACATAGATTAATTTCTCATATAGTCCATGTTAAAGGACAGGACTTCACACTCTGAAGGTTAGTATAAACTTCAGGACAGGTAAAATGAACTATTTTTTTTCAAGACTCATGGCTTGAAATTCATTACAACTAACACAATAATTTCAAGCCATGAGTCTTGAAAAAAATAGTTCATTTTACCTGTCTTGAAGTTTGTACTAACTTTCAGTGTGTGAAGTCCTGTCCTTTAACATGGACTATATGAGAAATTCATTACAACTAACACAATAATATGGGGCCCCTGGTGGCACAGTGCATTAAAGCGCTGAGCTACTGAACTTGCGGATCAAAAGGTGCCAGGTTCAAATCCGGGGAGCGGAATGAGCGCCCGCTGTTAGCCCCAGCTCCTGCCAACCTAGCAGTTCGAAAACATGCAAATGTGAGTAGAGCAATAGGTACCGCTCCAGCGGGAAGGTAATGGTGCTCCATGCAGTCATGCTGGCCACATGACCTTGGAGGTGTCTACAGACAACGCCGGCTCTTTGGCTTAGAAATGGAGATGAGCACCAACCCCCAGAGTTGGTCACGACTAGACTTAACGTCAGGGGAAAACCTTTACCTTTAACACAGTAATAATAACCTCTAGTATTACAATTGTCCTGCATTTAGAATTTTCTAAGCTGCTTACCAAACTTTTTCAAAGTGCCACAAACATGCAATAGCAACAATAACAATGCCAAATTGCATCACTGTCACCATCATCCTGTACCTCAGATGTGGGGGAGAGGAGATACTTTTCTAATCATACATAAGGTTTCTAAAAGATGGCACAGGGTTATTCTCTGATGTGCAAGACATAATATCATAAAAACTGCATGGTGGAGAGGGAATTTATTTCAATTCAATAAAGAGAAATTGAAATGACCAACCAGGCAGACTGTTTTCAGAGGGGAGGAAGCATATGGCTGACAAACCAAATGGTGATGATGAAATGTGCACTTTAGTCTCAGCTCTCCCTGTAATAAAGCTGAGAGGAATGATCACAAGAAAGACTCAAACTTTGAGTTCTATTCTCTGTGAATTTTTCTCTCACGGCTCTTGGCCACAATCTATATAAATAAAAATGTAATGTCCGTCAGTGAGGGACTTCATATCTCTCAAACTACTCCACCGAATGATATGAAATTTGGACACAACATAGCATTCGACTGCTGAGGGTTTTAAGCCTACTCTCACAAACCTGACACAATTGAGAAAGGTAAAATCAAACCCCTAAGCAATGGTCAATCAGTCTCCTCCTCCCTTAGCTACAGACAGCTCCTCCCCTTACAAATGGCCAAGCATTCCCCTCCTCCCTTAGCAACTGTCATAACAGATGGCTCTTCCCCTTAGCAATGGCACAAGCAATGGCTACGCAGTCTCCACACTTTACCAACCAGCGTGAGCAAAGCCACAAGGAATGACTAGTCCCGCCTCCTCACCACTCATGAGGAGCTATGTGAGGCCGAGGTTCTGGGGCCTAGCCACAGAAAGGGTGTCAAAAGCAACTTCAGAAACAGCAAGTCGCTTCTGGTGTGAGACAATTAGCTGCCAGCAAGGATGTTTCTCAGGGGACACCCGGATATTTTACCATCCTGTGGGAGGCTTCTCTATATATATTTGTGAAAATTCCAGGGTGGGAGACAGAACTCTATTATGCTACAGGCAAGTGTGACTGTTGCAATTGGCAACTTGATTAGCGTTACATAGCCTTGCTGCTTCAAACCCTAACTAATTCCTGCCTGGGGAAATCCTTTGTTGGGAGGTGTTACCTGGCCCTGATTGTTTCATGTCTGGTATGTAAGGATGCATAGGACTAGACATTAACCTACTTAGGCAGATGCCTGGCAAGGATAATATAGGTGGCGCAGAGAGTTAAACCACTGAGCTGCTGAACTTGCTGACGAAAAGGTAGGTGATTTGAATCCAGGGAGCAGGATGAACTCCTGCTGTTAGCCCCAGCTTCCTCCAACCTAGTAGTTCGAAAACATGCAAATGTGAATAGATCAATAGGTACTGCTTTGGCGGGAAGGTAACGGTGCTCCATGCAGTCATGCTGGCCACATGACCTTGGAGGCATCTACAGACAATACCATCTCTTTGGCTTAGAAATGGAGATGAGCACCACCCCCAGAGTCAGACACGACTAAACTTAATGTCAGGGGGAACTTTTACCTATACTTGAGTCTTCTTGAGGAAAGATAGGTGTGCTTTAAAAACTGTTACATAGTAAACTGGATGCAGTTGTACTTTAGAAAACTAATCTTTTCCAGCTTTGATGGTAACTTCTGCATAGTGGAACTTCTAAGGAAGTATCCATGGAATAGGCTGTAGCACATTTTGATCTCTCTTCTATCATCATTATGTTGAAATCATTTACCATTTCAAGATTAAGCTAGAGAAAGTATTTCAGTTTTTTGTTTTTTGTTTTTTAGCTTTCCTTTCTCAGACAGTCATGGGTCCATTTTATATTCAGCTTGTCATGGTAGGGCTTTTGTAGTGATTGTTCAATTTGTACAAAAGTGGTCTCTTTGGAAAGATAAATCATTGCTTTAAAAAGGAACATGCTTGTGATTGATAGAATACACCATACTGATATTGCAAATTAATTTTAGGATATGTTGCTTGAATATCTAACATCTCAATGGACTTGAAGTTAGCTGTGAAATGAAGCTGTTTAGGAATTCCATGCCAACAAGATTCATAGAAACAGTCAAAAAATTCTAAAAAAGTTAAACTGGAATAATCTGGTGTCCTCTTTCCTAGAACCCCATATTTAAAATATCAACTGGATCATAATCTGTTAGATGTTACACCGCCTGTTAATTTTCAAAGCACCATAATACTGAAAAGTTAGCAATAATCGCCTAGAATAGATGATCTGTGAAATTGGAACAAAGAAATAAAAATGCTTTAATTTGGCTATGGAATTAAATACTGTGAAGCAAATCCTCTTAATATAACTTTTAAAACACAGCAAGAACATAAGGAGTGCTTTGTGAAAGAGAAACATTGAGTTCCTGGAGTGGATATTACTCAAAATTGAACATCTTTCGATGTCAGACATGCCAGGAGAGATTAGACAACAAGAAAATAGAATGCCCTCTTCAAAACACCATAGATGAATTCCTCAGAACTCCTATTCTGAATACATTTATATATTTGTTTTCAGTTGAAGCATGACATGAACATATCTGCTCATGGATTGCCAATATTTAATCCACAACAATTCCCACCTGAATAACTATTCAATAAACCTTTATTAATGGACACCAAATTCAACACTTATCTACAACACTTATCTCGTTCTAATCTTCTTGGGTCCAAGAAAAACCGAAAAGTGTGTTTTCTGCAAGCTTGGCAATTTACTGATCATTTCTCTTAGGCAACAGATGTTTTGTGGGATAAGGTGTTTCTAAACATTTGATGGGGCTGAATGTCCCATCACTGGACACCCCATTTACAGTTACTTTGTCCAAACTGATGAAAATAGTCTTGGAAATCATATAATAAAAGAAACTGCAACATCCATTTAGTCCAGACTCCCTCCAAGTAGGAACAAATCTAAAGCACACATAGGAAATGGCTATCCAGCCAGAGAAGGACTATCTATCATCCTCCAAGACAATCTAGTCCTCTTATAATAAAGAGGTTCTGCAATTTGGTTCATGTACAAATCTCTGCAGCAGCAAAAAAACAAAAAAAAATCTTACTCCATGACATCCATTCATGTATTTAAAGACAGCTGTCATGTCTTTGCTCAGTCTTCCCTTTTTTAAGTGAAACATATCCAGCTCTCTAAGTCATCCTTCATAAGTCTCAATGCTGAAAACCTCAAAACTTTATATCTTGCAGAAGTTTGATATATTTACTGAGGATGTCTTGTCAAGTGGGACACAGGATGTCATTGCAGCTCTGAGAATTATGGTCTTTGTTATTTGTGCAATTTCAAGTCAATCCCAATCCATGGCATCTCTCAGATCACCCAATGTTGTGCTTTTTTGGCAAGATTTATCCAGATACTATTGACTTCCCTAAGCTGAGGATGTACCTTGCAAAGTCACCCCTTGGATTTCTACATGGGGATTCACACTCTGGTCTCCCAGAGTCCTAGTCCAATGTTCAAACCACTATACCATGCTAGCTCTACATTGGCTCTATCTCAATGGTTAGCCAACACATGCAGAATGTCACAGTAGATCTGGATCACTGTATTGATTCAGGGAAAAAAATTTTGTAGCTGATGACACCAACAACAGTTTTGTTATCATGCCAGGTTACAATTTACTTTTTAAATACAGGAGTCTCACTTATCCAACATAAACGGTCCGGCAGAACATTGGATAAGTGAATATGTTGGATAATACGGAGAGATTAGGAAAAAGCCTATTAAACATCAAAATAGGTTATGATTTTACAAATTAAGCACCAAATCATCATGTTATATAACAAATTTGACAGAAAAAAAGTTCATTACACATTAATGCTATATAGTAATAATTACTGTATTTACGAATTTAGCACCAAAATATCACAATGCATTGAAAACATTGACTACAAAAATGTGTTGGATAATCCAGAACATTGGATAAGTAAGTGTTGGATAAGTGAGACTCTACTGTACTTCCAATCCATGTAGATGTAATACAACAATCTTATTGCCCCTCATGAACTGAGAGCAATAAGATACAGTAAGCAAAAACTAGAGAGCAAAAGATGCACAATGAACACAAATATGTGCAAATAGATCTATGAGCTTACTTTTGTGAGGATGGTGCTGATGATAACAAATGTACCTTATTTCACCAGCATCATATTCTATGAATATTTGGTATCTATATCAAGGAAAGTGCAGTTAGCCAATGCAATATTCTCTTGTGGTAAAAAAAAAAGGGAAAACGCTCAGTATAGTCTTGTAAGCTAAAAAAAGAAAGAAAAGAAAACTTGCCTTTATTGCTTCAGGAAATATGTCTTGTGATAAGAAAAGAAACAGACAAAAACAAAATACCTAAATTTCAATAGAAGAGCACCCAAAAGCTGGGTGTCATGTGTGGATGTACACCCTTGCTCATGTTTCTCCATTATGCCCTTTTCATTTCTGTCATTTGGACCTCTTCTCCATTGGAAAATGAACTTAAGCCCCAGATTCAGACTCTCCCATTCCTAAGCCTCCTGGGTTATAAGAACAACAGGTGAAGGTTTCCATTCATGACCTACACCCTAAAGAGGTGCCTTGTGTGTACACTAACAAATATATCAATACCTGTTTATTTTCATTTCAGCCTGTTTACGTGACCACTGCCTTCCAATTTGCATGATAAAACATGTGTCAAATGCATCCATAACATAATTCCAGCTAATCTTTATTTGTGCAGCCACATTTGCTTGCTTTTTGGTACAATCCAGTTTAAAAAAAATCTCCTTTCTTTAATACTCTGAAATATAAATCTCCATCTTGGGTTACTGTGCAAAGGATGCCACTGATATGCACATCAGTCCTCTTGTCTGTGAAAATGGAAATACTTAGAACCTTTCCATTCAAGTCTAGAACATCCAAGACATTTGTTGCTTAACTGGGTTTTTGAGATGCTTTAAATCTAAGAGTGTAAGAGACAAACTCCTTGGCACCACATTTATATGCCACCTGCATGTTTGCAGCTACATATGAATTCAGATAATATAAGTAAGACCATAGGTTTATTTTCTTCCTTCCAATATATATTGTCAAAAGTCAGGCCAGTTGAGTTTTTTGAGGAGGTTTCTTTACCAATTTGTTTGAAATTGTTTAATGCCAACCTAGATGTCTGATCATGGTTTTTTTTTCCTATATCTTGATAATCTTCTTAAAAATAGAAAGTTTGGCTTCTATCGCTTTCTCTTTGGATGCTTGCCCATTCTGCTTGCCAAAAAGATGCCACGCCTGGATTGTCCATCTGGGACTCAGAATTAGTCTATTTGAAGGAAGTCATAGCTGCTTTCTTAAGACAGTAGTTACCCTGTCAAAGAAATCAAGCCTGAAAATGACAGAAATCTGTCTTAAGTAATTACAATTCATATGTATGGTCTTTGCATTATCACAAAGGTCAAAGTTGGTCAAAATTTACCTTTTTAACTTCACAGTCCCAAGCATAGTAATGTCCTAGTTTCTGGAGAGCAGCTAAGCTAAGTAAATATGCCCATTGTCCTCTTTCTTATTGAACAATTGCAAGAGGTATCATGACATGCATATATACACACTGTTCCTTTTTTCATTTTATATGGTTTTGTTAATTCACGATTAACCAGTATGTGTGCCTTCTGCAAATTGTAATTATCCATTTAATAAAATGATCATTAAATCTCATTGCTTCTAAAATTCTGAATAAAAAAGCCCAGTTCAGATTATCAAAACTATTTTCTTCATCTAAAAAAGCAATGTTGTTTATTTCTTGGTATGTCATTCTAAGTATTCCAAGATATCTAAAATACTTCTTGTATGATTCTGTAACTGTACATTTCATAAAAAACCTCTTTTGATTTGTATGGAGATAATCCTGAAGAATTGTTTTCAATCTTTCAGCCAAAATTGTAGTAAGAATCATGTTGTCATTATTCAAAAATGAATTGGTCTGTAATTCTTTGTCACTGTTAAATCTTGACTCTCTTTCAGAATGAAAACTTTAGCTGCCTCTTTCCATGTACGGCCCATTCTAATGAACTTAATTTTGTTGTAATTGCAATAAAAGCACCCTTTCAAAGCATTTCTAATAGAAAGCAGATATATGATCCAGTCCAGATACTTTACCAGTCTTCTTAATTGCATCAAAATATTTATTTCTGTTTCAAATGCATTCAACATCTGTTTCCGTAAATTATAATCTTTGCTAATTTCTGTTTACAGTAGAGTCTCACTAATCCAAGCCTCGCTTATCCAAGCCTCTGGATTATCCAAGCCATTTTTGTAGTCAATGTTTTCAATATATCATGATATTTTGGTGCTAAATTCGTAAATACAGTAATTACAACATAACATTACTGCGTATTGAACTGCTTTTTATGTCAAATTTGTTGTAAAACATGATGTTTTGGTGCTTAATTTGTAAAATCATAACCTGATTTGATGTTTAATAGGCTTTTCCTTAATCCCTCCTTATTATCCAAGATATTTGCTTATCCAAGCTTCTGCCGGCCCGTTTAGCTTGGATAAGTGAGACTCTACTGTACCTAGATATTCTTCTATTTTATACAAAGGGAATTTTTGTATCTTATACAAACAGAAATAACATCTATGGAAAGCTTATTGAATATTTAACTTAATAGCTTTTGATCATTATATTAGAACTACAACAACAGCTGTGTTTAGTAATCACATCAACTACATTAAAATAAAGTCAATGTGATGTGGATACATTTAGGTGAGTGACAGACTGTTAGGAAGAATTTGGAAGTGGTTACTTATGATTTTATGTAACCAGGGTTTACTGTTTAGGACAAATTGGGAAACTGAGATTAATCTGAAACAAAATCTGAAAGGAAGTGAGAAAGAGGGAGAGAGAAAAGAGAAGAGCGATGAAATATATAGAGAAAGAAAGGAGGACAAAGAAAAGGTAGGTGGTCTCATAGAATCTTATACTTAGAATTGGCCATAAGAGTTATCCACTCTAACCCCCTTGCCATGCAGGAATAAATAATTATAGTAGTACTGAACCAAACTGATTTGTATCCAGCCCTCATTTTAAATCTCCAAAGAAGGAGACTCTATCACACTCTGAAAAGCCATGTCCCACTGTTGGATAGCAATTATTCATATAAAGTTTTCTTAACGTTTAGGTGGAATCTCCTTTACTGTCGTTGGAATCCTTTGCTCTGTGTCTTTGCCTCAGAAGCAGGAGGGAAAAAAAATCTCCATCCTGAATATGATATTTCAAATATATAAATATAATTACCATTCCCTCTAAACCTGTGGTTCCCAACCCATGTTCTGTGGACCACCAGTGGTACCCAAGAACTAAAATATGGTCCATGGCTTCACTGTTACCACACCGTTGCAACGAGGGCGACTGGTCTTGTGAAACCCTGTTATAGTGCCGAGGCAACGGGGATGTCGTGAGGGGAGAGGCTGACTACCCACAAAAGGTTCAACAACAAGCCACCGCCGCTGCCGCCTCCTCCTCCCTCCCTCCCTCCCTCCCTCCCTCCCTCCCCCTGAGCAGAGCCCTTCCATGTGGTGCCTGGAAGCAGGGCTGCCTTGGTGTCTTCATTTTTAGGCCTGTTCCTGGGGTCACTTAAGGTGCTGGTTCAGAAAACTGCATTGGATAGACCACATAAACCCTAGTTTATTAAATATGGTTTTCTGTGAGTGAGCAAATGGGGATGGCATATGTTCTGTATCAGCAACTAGAGCTGATGTGGTCTGTCCAATGCAATTTTCTGAATCAGCATCCCAAATAACCAAATCAAATCTAAAGTAGACTGTAACCCTTTTGGTACTAATGTTGGAGAGTGGTTCCTGGTCAAAGTGGTCCTTGGTCAAAAAAAGGTTGGGAACCACTTCTCTAAACATACCAAGATTCCTAAGTCCTTCCTGGTAGGGCTTGGTTTGCAGACTGCTCTCCTGGAATTTGCAAGAATTGATGCCAGTGATTCTGAGATTATTTTTGCTAGTACTTTTAATATGCATCTGTCCCTGGAGACTTAAATTCATAGTCAGGTATTTCTGTACTGCCACTCTATCTATTCTGTGCTACTTCTTCTCTTAACTTTGGGGAAAAGTCTGAGGCAAAGATGTTGTTGCTTGCTTCTGCTTTTTCTCTGTCCCTTGTTAACATTTCAACTTCTTTTCTATGCAATAGCGCTACCATTTCTCCCTCCTTCCTTTTGGTGAAGATGTGTGTGTGTGTGTGTGTGTGTGTGTGTGTGTGTGTATAGTTTTTTGACCTCTCAAGCAAGTTTTAGCTCATTTCTCTTGTGACCTTCTTCCTATACATACTGGCTATTTTTTAATTCCTCTTTGGTGATATCTCCTTTTTTCCATTTAAACTCAGCTGAAACATCATTAGACATTCATTATGGTTGGTTTAAGCAGTTTCATTTTTTCCTACTCACTGGAACTCTGAAATTGTGCCTCCAATATCTCACTTTTAAGGAACTCCCATCCATCATAAATACCTTTCTCTTTTGATGTTCCTGATCATGGGATGATCCTTAGTTTTTCCCAAAGTTTACTGAAACCATCTTTCTTAAAGCATGACTATGCTTGACCTCACATTTCTGCTGTATAACAAACTCCAGGAGAACATGATCATTAAAGATACTGTAGTTTCTACTCCCTTTATCAGGTCATCACAATTGATTAGGATCAGATCTAAAATAACAGATCCCCTTGTTGCCTCTTTTATCTTCTGCTCAAAGAATTTATCTACAAAGTAAAATGAGGAATTGGTTGGATCTGATATTCATGACAGAGTTCCAACAAATATCAAGATCGTTGAAATCTCTCATTATTGCTACATCTCTTATTTTTGAATGTGTAGTCATATAGCATTTGAGATCACTCACATTTTAAACTGCAAATCCCTGCAATCATCTGTGTGACTAAAGCAGTGTCATGGCTAGATCATTTCTAACTAGCAAAGGAAACAAAAGAAACATTCAGTGACCCAGTCATGATTGGTGACAGGTAAGGTCAGTTATCATTGTTTAAGGGGGGACAATAAAATGAAAATCATTTTCACTAGAGGCCCATAATACAAGAGTTCCTCCTCTCACTTGGGCCACTTTAGTAACCACCATTTTGCAAGTCTTCAATACATGTTCAAAAAACTGAAATATATTTGCAGGTCTCATAAATTGTCAGAGATAATCACATAGATATATCTCTTCTTGCATGCTTTTTGAGTCCTTTTTTTAACACAATGAAAGTTGTGGTTTGAAGTTCTGAGATTACCTGAGTGCAAGAACATATACATTTTTCTAAAGGGCGATGTGTCAAGGTCTCAAGAGCAACCTCTCTCGTGTATGATCAAGGTCTGGTTTTAGGGGAAATAATGTTACCACTGTTGAGAAAATTCTATTACTATTTTATTTGTCAAAGCTCACAGGCATGGGTGAACTTTTATTGTAAGTTTGTGCAAAAGACGCTTCAACTTCCAAAATAAATTCATTTTTCAGAGCTACAGCTGAACCAAAAAAAACCCCACAAACCTTCCTTGCTAACTCCCTGCCTTTTCTTCCTACACAT
The DNA here is from genome assembly GCF_035594765.1 of Anolis carolinensis. Classification (NCBI taxonomy): domain Eukaryota; kingdom Metazoa; phylum Chordata; class Lepidosauria; order Squamata; family Anolidae; genus Anolis; species Anolis carolinensis. Next base: position 149,526,129 of record NC_085843.1, read on the forward strand.
TCTTGTACTTGAACAGTATGTCCCCATTCGGTACCTCATGTTTATTTCCCCACTTCCTTTTATACTGTGTTCGAATGCAAAGTGCCAACTCATCTTCCTCCTAACTATTCTTTTTTTGTTCTAGTCCAATATCAAGAGATCCTATACTTCTAATGTGTTTTCTAATTTCCCACCAGCTTGTTATTCCTTCCTAACAGCAATAGTACATTGAAAGAACAGAGTTAGTCTAAATGAAACAATGAGCAGTCTTTGCAGTTCATATCCCCTTTTTAAGTACCACATAGATCTCAGTAAAAACTACCTTTTGGATAACAATTTCTAGAATGGCTCAGCCAGTATGGCCACTAGCCACACAAAGTGAAGGATTTAGGGAACTTATCCCCCTAAAAACTTTTTTCCAACCTGTAACTCCTCTTGCCCTTTCACACTTTTTATTCTAATTTTTATCCTTTTCCATTCCTTTATTATCAGTTATTATACAGTAGAGCAGGGGTCCCCAAACTAAGGCCCGGGGGCCGGATGCAGCCCTCCGAGGTCATTTACCTGGCCCCCGCCCTCAGTTTTATAATATAATATATTGTATATACATATAATATTGATCATAATATTATAATGTAATACAATATAACACTAATAATAATACCATATAATAATATTAATTATATATTCTATATTACATATAATATTACTAATAATATTATAGTATAGTGGTATAGTTCAATAAAGTAATATATAATGCTAATATTGTGCTATGCTAATAATATAATATATTGTATGTACCTATAATTTGTAAGCCACTCTGAGTCCCCTTTGGGGTGAGAAGGGTGTGATACAAATGTAGTAAATAAATGCAGTAAGTAAATAAATAATAAATAAATACATTTTAGACTTAGGCTCACCCAAAGTCTGAAATTACTTGAAGGCACACAGCAACAACAACAACAACAACAACAACAACAACAACAACCCTAATTAACTTGACTATTTCATTGGCCAGAAGCAGAAGCACACTTCCCATTGAAATCCTAATAAATGTATGTTGGTTAAAATTGTTTTTATTTTTAAATAATGTATTGTTCTTTCATTGTTCTTGTTGTTGTTGTTGTTTTTGCACTACAAATAAGACATGTGCAATGTGCATCAGAATTTGTTTGTATTTTTTTTTCAAATGATAATCCGGCCCCTCAACAGTCTGAAGGATTGTGGACTGGCCCTCGGCTTAAAAAGTTTGAGGACCCCTGCAGTAGAGTCTCGCTTATCCAACGTAAACGGGCCGGCAGAACGTTGGATAAGCGAATATGTTGGATAATAAGGAGATATTAAGGAAAAGCCTATTAAGCATTAAATTAGGTTATGATTTTACAAATTAAGCACCAAAGCATCATGTTATACCACAAATTTGACAGAAAAAGTAGTTCAATACACAGTAATGCTATGTAGTAATTACTGTATTTACGAATTTAGCACCAAAATATCATGATATATTGAAAACATTGACTACAAAAATGCGTTGGATAATCCAGTGTTGTATAAGTGAGACTCTACTGTACTAAGTTAACAAAAATGGATTCCTCAACCTGTTTTTTCCTGTACTTTAATTCAATTATTTGTAAACTGCTTAAATGAAATCTGAGGAACTTCATTCCAAGGGTGAGTTCTCGCTTCCTGTTCTTGAGATCTATATGAGCCTCTCTATCCCCCATATTTATTTATTTACAGCATTTATATTCCGCCCTACTCACCTCAAAGGGGACTCAGGCGGATCACAGAACACATATACGGCAAATATTCAATGCCATTATACAGACAACAGCTGTTTCGGCAGGCTTTTGATTTCTGTTACTGCTATTTTTAAATTGTTTTAGATTTTAGCCTGTTCTTGTAAGCCACTCCAAGCCCTAGGGGAAAGGTGGCATATAAGTCTGAATAATAAATAAATTAAATAAAAATTTATAGGCATTTCCTTTCTTACTATTTTATCCTTTTTAGGAAATGTCTCTCCTGAAGCTAAAACAACTCAGTTGAAGCAGAAGCATGGCTAAATTACAACCTCTCCATTGGATTGATGATAATTTTGAATGTAAAATAATATAGTATGTCCTCTATATTCATTAGTATTGGGACCCAGGACTCCAAAAAAAAAATCAGCAAATGAAAATTGTATTTTTAACCTAAGAGAAATCTTGCTAGGGAATTTCTAGGTTTTGTAACATAACTCTATGATCAGCCTCCACTGGAAGTTGACCCCAAAATCACTCTGGAGAACCTAGAGCTTCCTAGAGAGGTTTTTTTTTCTCCTAGGGATCTATAGTCATAATGTGACTATAGTCAAAGTTCATTATGGAATAGCACTGGAGAACCTAGAGATTTCCAGAGATATTTTAATCAAATCCATGAACAATCAAATCCACAGATGTGAAGGGCCAAAGTAGTGTGGCACTTCACATGAGTGAAGTGTGGAGAGGATGTGACTCTCCAAGGTTTGTGTGGACTCTATCTTGGTAGTCACCACCCAAGGCTTGAATATTGTTTCCCAATGTGTTGTCATACCTTGGGAAATATGACAATGTCCTATTTGACATATCAAGCTTAACATAAATTGTTCTTCCCATACTTTGAAAAGTAGTAAACCTACATTTTATACAGTTTTATAGAATTCAATTCACATGCAAAAAAATCATTAAATCCATAATACACCATAGGTACAAGCATCTACATTTCCTTTTTGCTCTTTCATGCTTGGAGACAGAAAAATACAAAGGGCCATTGTGTTATTCTAATCTAAAATCCTCATCAAAATTTCAATAACATTTCTAGTCAAATTTACAGTACTCTTTTATTTCCATGTTACTTAGGCAGCCTTTCATGTCTTCTTCTGAAAACCAATCTCATCTCAACTTCTATTGAGTCCAGCATGTTTGAAAGATTAGGCAGAAATAAATAGACTTAGATTAAATTAGAAGTACAATAAGAAAATCATTTTTGGAAAACCATAAAGAGTACAAGCAATAAAATATTGGAATATGATTCATGAAACATCCCAGAAGATCCTAAAAACAAAATTTGAAAAGAAATCAGAGTTTTACCTATTAGGCATGACAAATCCAGACATGAATTTAAACAAAAACCAGGACATCTTATTCACATAACTTACAACAGCGGCTAGAATGGTTTATGCCAAAATATGGAGACAAAAAGAAACCCCATCAAAGGAACAATGGCTGGAAAAAGTTTCAGAAATAAAGATATGGATAAATTAACTTTTTTATTAAAGAAAGTCACAGGTAAACAAATAAGACTAACAGATTGGAAATACTATGAAGACTACATGCAAGGACTAAACTAATTGTGATAGGGAAGAAAGAGTATTAAATGAGAAAAAATGAAGAACAGAAGGAGATCAAACATAAGAATTCCATTTGGAATATAGAAGAAATAGATTTAAAGAAGAGAAAATATTCGCGAAGAAGATGAATGGAAGTTAAACATTACCCTCCCCCTCTCTTTTTTTCTTTTCTTTCATTTTGTTTTATTATTTCTTCCCCCCTCTGTCTCCCCCTCTTTTTCCTTCTTTTCCTACTTTACTATACAAAGTATTGTTCCCCCACTTTTACTGTATTGTTTTTTTTTGAAAATTGTAAATAATTTTTTTTAAAAAAGAGAGTACAATGGAAATACGATAATACAATAATAATAACTTTATTTTTGTATCCCGCCTCCATCTCCCCGAAAGGACTCAGGGCAGCTTACATGCGGATGAGCCCAACAACATAGTAAATTATAACACAGTAAAAATGCATTAGATAATAAAACATAGCAGAATAAAACAATCACATAGTAACAAAATATAAAAGTAAGCATCAAACCAACCAATTTAAATCTGAAGTAATAATCAGTTCCTGGGCGCAGGTGAGCAGACTGGTACAAATCAATTTTTAGGATAGAGCTGGTGAATAAAGTGCGTAAATCAAACGGTAAAAATAGGGATGGAGGGCAATGTAAAATGGAGCATAATATATTTGGGTAGAGAACAGTAGTAAAGTGCAAGGACAAGATTTTATGTCATAGTTGGGGCTAGGTTATCTGGGGGATTGTCTAGTCAAAAGCACAGTGGAACATCCATGTTTTTAGATCTTTACGGAAGGTGGACAAGGAGGATGCCAGCCTATTCTCCCTGGGGAGGGAATTCCAGAGCTGGGGAGCCACCGCCAAGAAGGCCCTCTCTCTTGTCCCCACCAACTGCACCTGTGATGGGTATGGAAGCGAGAGAAGAGTCCCCCCAGAAGATGTTAGAAATGACGTAGGTTTGTAAGGAAAGATGTTGTCTTTCCTTTACACTATTCTAGCAGATTGGTAGCTAAGTAGCATCTATTCAGGTAAATAGACAGCATGCTATGACATTAGGCAGTAGAAATACAGTACTCTGTATATTTTCCCATATGCTTCACTCCACAGTGATCAGAAATGTCATCTGTGTATTTCTGATAATCATAAACCATGGAAAACACTTTACTTTCTTTGTAAAATCAATGAAGTCTTATTTCATGCACCTGCTAATTTCTAAACCCCAGGTTCTTAAGTATATTATTTTCTCCACAAATATGAAATCTAGATAATATGCATTCTCAGGCAAGGTGAAAGTTTAATTAATCCCAGGCAGTTTCAGATTTCAGTAGGTTTTAAAATAATGTAATGACATAATGAAGGATAGACTTCATAGCCAAAATCTAGTGTTCTGTAGATAAAGGTTTTCCCCTGAGATTAACTTTAGTCATGTCTGATTCTTTGGTTTAGTGCTCATCTACATTTCTAAGTCAAAGAGCCGACATTGTCTGAAGACACCTCCAAGGTCATGTGGCCAGCATGACTGCATGGAGCGCTGTTACATTCCTGCCGCAGTGGTATTCACATTTGCATGTTTTCGAACTGCTAAGTTGGCAGAAGCTGGGGCTAACAGTGGAAGCTCACCCCGCTCTCCAGATTTGAACCTTTTGCTCGGCAAATTTGGCAGCTCAGCAGTTTAACCAGGGCTCCTAACCCTGTAACCCAAGCCAAACTCATGTAGCCACCCCAACCGCAAACAAAACTGCACCAGCATCTGCTGAAGCCTACTACACATAACCATATAATACTTTTAAAAAATTATTTTGGAAAAAAACGTAATCTATCTGTTGTGACTAGCTGGTCATATACAAGCTCATTTAATTTTTTTTTTACTTAAACATTATCCTTTTCCTTCTTAAAATAGTGCTTCCTTCTGAGTCAATGTATTTAGCATCTGGACAGTAGAAGCAAAACTCATTTTCATCTTGCTGTTGCAATAAGGTGAAGATTGACCCAAATTTCAAATACAAAATAACAGGCTCAAGGTACTTATTTTATTACCAGGATTGCCAAAGAGAGTTTCTCTGAACTCACAGGAATCTACATGCCACTTCAGATTGGGGTGAACAGAAGAAAATTGAGTTTCACAAAAATACAATAAACATTTAACCGACATATGGCCCAAATATCGTTTTTTCCTTGCTGATTTTTTTCTATACTTTCTGCAAACTTACTTACTTACTTAGGCGATCCCTCATCATTCGAGGATGATGGTCCTCCATTTCTTGGAATATGCCTGTGCGTGATTTTTTAAAATGTGTGGAGGTCGGTGCATGGCCGGTCAACACACAGTCTTCACAGATTGAGGTTCCAGGAGTGGTGTGATTAACACAATGAGAGTGGTTTCTCAGTCTGTTGCAGCCTTCTTCCGCCTTCACAACCTTTGTAACATGTACCATGTTACCCTCCGCCTGCTCCGCCGTTGAGGTCTTTGGGTCTTCGGATTGTTCTTGGTCTGGATCCTTCCCTGTGGCCACTCCTGGGAGTGCATGACTCCAGTGGTTGTGCCCGCAGGTTCATTGGAACATGCAAGCCCCCTCACCACATCAAGGTGACAATCCATTGAGGGGGTTTGTAGTGCCACTATTTCTGCAAACACTAGGCTGGAGTCTGCCAAACCCAAAGAGTCTCAGTCCCGATACAGTGTGATAGAATGAATGCTGCAACCCTTTAAGGATTGAAAGAATTATCAAGATAGTTTAAAAAATGATGGTGGACTAAAACCCTTTTCAATTGGCAGAGAACAGTGGCAAGAAGTATCATGAACCGAGACAATCACAGACTTATTGTGCACAAAATTTGCATGTTGTTGTTTTACACAGGAAACCCCCTTGTGCAGAAAATAAGTTTTTCTTCACAGGAAATAATGTCTCTACACAGAAATATTTGACGATATCAATGTATAAGGGATATCTATGGAATAAACAAAAATTGTCTTTTGAAAACAGAGGTGGCAGGATGACCAGATTGCTAGACTATGTAACTGGCAACAAATTAACCATTTATCTCCTCCAGTCCTATGTCTGCTGGGGTTAAACTACATATTTCACAGAACCGGTGCAGTAACAACTTAAAGAGAAAAACTACTTCATTACATTAGGAACTGAGGTTTATCCCTTCCATCCCGCCTGTAATGGGTTATATTCTCTAAAGGGAGGGAGTGTGATACCTCAGGTACCTTTGGCCCCTGACCCTGTGGCCATTGCTGACCAGGACGAAGAAGTCTTTGGTTTTCTTCCACGTCAGCAAGATTCAACTCCTTTCCAGATGCCTTCTATTAACATTGCTGAGCCAGCGCCAATTAAGGATGCCCTTGAAACAGTGCCGGCTCTCCCAGATTCTCCTGACGGGTTAGTGTTTGATCGCAGGGCTTTTTTGAAAACAGAGAGATCGCAGAGACAAAGCTTGAGGAGAGGCGCCAGATTAGCGGAGCGTGGTGACTATGGCTAAGCTTAGTTCTCTTCGGAAGAATTAGGGAGTCAGGCACCTGGCGTGGTGACTATGGCAAGCTCAGTTCTCTTGGGAAGAATTAGGGAATCAGGCACCTGGTTTGGGGGAGCTTATGAACTTCAATAAAAGTATTGCGCTGGGAACTTTCCTTTGTGGTGTCAACGTTACTTCTCACTGAGAAACATCATCGTCTCTAGCTCCTGAATCCCAAGCGGTCTGACAGCGCGCTTACTCCTGAGTAGACCAGGCGCTGGTCTACCTTCTTGCCCAAGTTTGGACTGCGTTTCAGCTCAAGTACATCTAGCTCGTGCCTTGCCTTGAAATCTTGCTTTTGGACATTCACTCCAGAGAACTCATGTTTTCCCCACTTAATCCTCCTTTTCCCCACTTAATCCTCAAATCGAGGTTGAGTGTGTTTCGGTTTCTGGACTTTGGACCTTAATATGGGACATAAGACTTTCACTTATTGGACTAATTTTGATCTTTCCTGAAAGGTCAATTGCCTGCTCAACTTTTCTGCTTATTTTCTTTTGGAACTTTATTTGCTTCAATAAAGATATTATATTATTATTGGCCTCTGTGTTTGTTTTCAGTGCTCTCGCTACCCAGGGGTGTAACAGGGAGCAAGACACTGCAGTGGCACCAATGGTAAATTTTATCCTAATTGCTCCTATTCTAAGATTGACTGATGAGGAAAGGGACACAATTGTTATCACATCACTGTATCCTCTTAATGGCATGTTACATTTTTGTATAACAAGTCATTTGAACATTAAGTCTCACACTAACAGGAGTATCCCACCTCCGCTGGAAAAAATGTTCTTCATCATGGAGCCAATAATGTTCTGTGCTTCTGACTAGACTTTGGAAGTAATGAGTTTCATGTAATTTAGTTACTTGTAACCTATTGTGTTAACAAGATTAATAAAGTTAGAAGTTCTAAGTATCATAACAAGTGAGAATGAATTTTTCTTGTTTTTAACAAGTAATGTTTTCTAGTACATTCAGTACTATACACAGGTAATTTCTAAAAGAAATTTTAGAAGTACAGGCAGTCCTCGAGTTACAAATATCTGACTTACAAATGACTCCTAGTTAAGAATAGGGATAAGACAACAGGAAGTGAGAGTAATCTACCTTGAGGAAGGGAAATTCACTCCTGAATGAATTATCATGGAGAAAAGGCATCTCCACTGAAGATTTATTTGCTTTGTTTCCATACTAAGCTAAATATTTTAACATCCAATTATCACAGGGACAGAATGTGAAGTGAGATCTTCTGAACAGGGCTTGTACAGTGAAACAAACACCACAGGGGTGTTAGCCCTTCCTTATTTATATATATAGAGAGAGGGGGGGGGGGAGAGAGAGTGTGTGTGTTACACTTAAAAATGTACCTGTTCCGACTTAAAGATAAATTTAACTTAAGAACAATCCTACAGAACTTATTCGTCACTTGGGGACTGCCTGTAGTGTAATTTATTTCAGTTGCTATTGCTTTCTTTTTAAACTGTTATACAAAAGTAATGAGCCATGTGGAGAATTATGCAATGAGTTATTTTGTTACAGTATAAAAAATAATAAGTAATAAAATTTAAAAAATAAAAGATATTAAGAACAAAATACTGTTTAAAAATGGTCTCCCAGACTCTGTGCCTTTCTCATGTATTGTAAACCTTCTCCACACACTGCCCCAAATTATAACAGTTTGTTCCTCTAGATGGGATCTCATAATTTTTAATTAAAACTTGGAGTTAATTTATTTATTTAAAAAAGAGTAACAGCAACCATTCTCTTGTATTGTAAATCAATGGAGGTATATGGCCAGTCACCTCAGATCTATTCTTTTAGAGAACACATAACAACACCAAATATCTCAAAAGACCACAAGAAGAACAGAATGAGTGACAGCAGCCATTGAATTCCCGTGACAGGACAAGAAAACAGGTTGACTTTAAATAAAGCAGAACTCACGAGAAAGCTCAATTTTGGCATAGCACAGCACATGGCAACATAATACCTCTGAGCTATTTGGATTTGAAATCCTATTCTTAACCCCTGATTGCTCATAGTATTCAGGTACTGTGTACATTAAAAAATTATAAGATGTTGAAACAGTTATGATTAACACTCAAGTATATTCAATTCATACTTATATTCAGAAAGAAGTAGCATATCCACATGTCTACTGCTATGTCTGGTAGACAATGTGTCCAATAATAAACAAATATGATACCACAATAGTATTTATAACTAAGAAGCCTAACCATGAGCTAAAGCAAGCAAATGTAGAATGCCAAAATAATTTCATATTATCTAGTTGTACAGGGCAGGAATGCAAAAAAAAAAAAAATAGCATGACCAGCAGAAAGGAATTCGAATGACTTTAGTGACTGCAATTTCAGAGTGAAAAAATTACTATAGATTTAAAATGTAAATCACGAGAATGCAATTTGGGACAAACAACAGCAGGAGACGGGTGGTGCCCAAGTAGCTGTACAGTGAATGTGAAATATTTAGAACAAGTTAAATAGAGGCTTATTTTTGGAGGAAAGGAATAGGCAATTTTCAAACATCAGTTCAGCATCAGTTCTTATCAAGAAGTCAGTCCCTTAACTGGTCCACAAGTTTTACCAGTCAAATCACACCTTGATCATTACTATGACTACGAGGAGTATGCAAATCTTTGTTTTTAAATCATAAGTTGTAAGTAATTTGTAAGGTTTTTTTATACAAACAGATATTGAGAAACACGGGGTGCACCCACACAACAATCTAAGTATCAAAACTCGCCCAATACTTTTTTGTTTGAATTCTGTAATGCTCGGAAATCAGTTTTATTTTCAGTGCAATGAGGTGAAGCCAAAAAGGCTGCCATTCCTCTTTAAATTGAGAAGAGATAGTCTGCCTCTCACTGTGAGGAGAAGAAGGCAGCATGGTGGGACGAGCTGAGTGAGCTGGAAACAGATTGAGCAAACACAGAATCCTGGAGAATGTAGTTTGGGAAGGAGAGGAGCATTCAAAAGGCCCTGCCCTAAACTACTTCTGTCCTGGTTAACCGACCTTGCCCCATGTTGCCCATCAAATGACATACAGCAACTTCCAGTCGGGCTCCATGGGTGAACTGGCATGGCCGCATGGTGGGATGCTGCTGCCACCAACACAGAGGCTGCCCTGTGTTCCACAAGGAACACCGAGGCCTTGGCACAGAAGTGACATTTCCCCAATTGGGATGGGGAAGGTTTGCGGGATTGCCCTGCTGCCACTCTACTACCAGCATGATTTGCCCATTGTCTTAAAGAAATGTTATCCAAATGTTTAAAAGTCCTTATACACATATTGAACGTTTTCATAGAATCATAGAGTTGGAAGAGACCACATGGGCCTCTAGTCCAACCCCTTGCCATGCAGGAAAAGCACAATGAAAGTTTTGAAGTATTTCATTCATTATACATCACTGTGGTGGCCCTGTTGAATTGAGAGGCAAAGCATAAATGCTTGAAATAAATCTAGCTTCTAAAATCATGATAGACAAGTTTTTGAAGTATTTACAATACACAAAATGCATTTCTTCATGCAGCTTGCATCTTAATTCTTAAGATTTCATGACCCATATATATATATTCATTTTGTACCCTATGCTCCTCCATAATACATCACAAAAGAAAGTCATCTCACTCTCCAGCATATCCAAAATACATAAACCTATGTCAGGCTGTTAACATTTTAAATTGTACCATAAAATTAGATGTGAGTAGGATGGGCACCCTGGCACTTTGTCTATAATGCAATAAATAAATAAAACAGGACACTTAATCCATAATTACTTAGTTTGGAACCAAGGAAAGGGTTTAATATTGATAATGGGGGCAGAGAGGAGGGTTAGTGATGCCCTGTAGCAGATTTTCCATGGTTGCAATTTCCTCTTTCACATACAGGCATTCTGTATGAGATAGTGTTGGCAATCACAGCAAATTGTTCCACAATCCAACTTAAGTGAGAAAGGCACCAATAAATCCAGTTGAACTCTCATCATGAAATAAAGAGGGCCATATATTTATTTATTGAACTTCTGCAATCCTGCAATAATGAAAAAGGGTTTAATCCACCTAATGGGACAGGTGTCAATTCTCTGACCACCTCTACAGGCCATCCATGTGCATGAACCCTGAGGACAGTCCAAAATATCTTGGTTACTCATCCCAAATGGTCTGGATTGGAAGGCCATCCTGAGAGTGCTCCCTCCCAAACTACAGAATTTTAAAAGATTAAGAAACCAAACCTCCAATCTAGCCCCAAGAGAAGCCTCCTTGCCAGCCACAGAACCAAGAGAGGCCATTCCAGAAGCCCACCCATTATCGACAAAGAGTGTGACATGGTGCATACTAAACCTTATTTAATTTTTAACATGCCAGTGACATCCTATTTACGTGACATCCCATCATGCAAATTTCCATTCCCTATAGTAACAGTGTGAGGTAGGTGATCCCCCCCTCCTCAGATGATATAATTGGTGGGGGGAAATCCTACTCAGGCCTTATGTGAGCAGTTAGATCTCACACTTTCCTGAGGGTTGGAGGTGGGTCATGCAAAAAAAGTGGCCAATCTGAGGGCAGGTGTTTCTTAAATACTCTAACTCTGCCCCTCATCACATGACTTGTAAAGTCCTTGAAGACAAACTCACCCACATGCTCCATATGGCCTCCTTCATGGGAATCTTTAAAAGGCCCCCATTCATAGACATTGCCTCATGGCTTCTGGTGGGATCTTGGGGATGGAAAGAATAATTGAAAATAATCAACAAATGCTTAAAAAAATGAGACAGGAGCATTTTCACAGGTTTTATTCCATGATTGTGGAATGTATAAGCATGTTGGCAATTTGTATTCTCTCCATAACATTTTGTTACAGTGGAAGACCTGCCTTGTCACTTTTGCAGATTTAGCTGACAAGTAAAACTAATACTTCCAAAGCAGATTATTACACTGTTCTTAGGACTTTTTCTGTGCAAAATTCACACATTTTTGCACAGAAAACAATAAAAAGCCAAAGGTGAATTTTACACAAACTACATTCCAAACTGCAAAGATTCTCATTCACCCAATATGCTCCTCAAGAAGGTTTCCTGGCACTTCATAAACATAGTTTGACCATTTTCTAAATATTTTTGAAATATTTAGTTTATGGATAGGGTTGACAAGAGATGAAAAGAGAAGATTCACAATAGTAAAAGACACAGATAATGGAATTATGATCTTGTAGAACAGGGGTCCCCAAAGTAAGGCCCATGGGCTGGATGAGACCTCCCAAGATCAGTTACGCCACCATAAATTTTAAACATTGGTTCAAGGCAAACAACCACAACATTCCTAATTAACTTGTTCTTCATTTTAAATATTGTATTGTCCCTTCATATTTTGCACTACAAATAAGACACGTGAAGTGTGCATAAGAATTTGGTCATGTTTTTTCAAACTATAGTCTGGTCACCCAGCAGTCTGAGGGACCATGAAGCAGCCTTCAGCTTTAAAAAATTGATCATCATCATCATCTTCAGCAATCACTTGTGTCCAAATAGGATGGCCTTCCAAACGTAGGGTTTTGGTGGTAGGTCCGTGGGTGACACTGAAGAACTATTCTTGACCCACATGTTCTTCCGCAGTGAGGATATCAGTTTCTAGATGAAAGACGGTCCTGGTCAGAGTTGGTTTGACGCATCTTCCTCTTGATGCATTTTTCCATTTCACCCTGCATTTATGCCTCTTTGAATTCCACAGCACTGTTGGTAACATCTGACCTCCAGTTAGAATGCTTGAGGGTTAGGGCTTCACAGTTTTAAGTGTCTATTCCACAATTTTTAAGGTTAGCTTTTAAATCCATCTTTAAATCTCTTCCTGTCCACCAACCTTCCATTTTCCATAATTCAGTTGGGAAAAGAGTAAGTGCTTTGTGAGACAGTGATCAGGCAATTGGACAACGTGGCCAGTCCAGTGGAGTTGATGGCGGAGGATCATTTCTTCAGTACTGGTGGTCTTTGCTTTTTCCAGTACACTGACATTAGTTTGCCTGTCTTCTCAAGAGATTTTCAAGACTTGCAAGATTTTTAGAGGCAACGCTGATGGAATCATTCCAGGAGTTGAGCGTGACATCTGTAGACAGTCCATGTTTTGCAGGCATATTACAGGGTTGGGATGACAATTGCTTTATAAACTAACACCTTGGTCTCCCTACGAATGTCCTGACCCTCAAATACTCTTTGCTTCATTCGGAAGAATGCTGCACTTGCAGAGCTAAGACAGTGCTGTATTTCAATGTTGATGTTGATTTTTTTTTTTGCAGAAGTGGCTGCCAAGGTAGGGAAAATTGTCAACATTTTCTAACATTACACCATTAAGCTGTATTTCTGGCATTGCAGAGGGATTGGCTGGTGCCTGTTGAAAGAGCAGTTTGGTTTTCCCATGTTCAGTGAGAGGCCAAGCTTTTTGTATGCTTCTGCAAAGGCATTTAGAGTGACTTGTAGACCTTCTGAATGAGCACAGACCTCATTACCATCAGCATATTGGAGTTCTAGAACAGATGTTGTTGTGACCTCTTTTTTGGCTTTTAGTTTGATGAGGTTAAATTGCTTGCCATCTGTCCAATAGATTATTTCCAACCCAGTTGGAAGCTTCGCATCAACAAGGTGCAGTATCATAGCAATGAAGATGGAGAATAAGGTTGAGGCAATAATACATCCCTGTTTGACACCTGATTCCACCTTAAATGGGCCACTTTGGGAGCCACTACTGTCCAAGTCCATTGCCATCATGTCATCATGGAGGAGTCATATAATGTTCACAAATTTGTCAGGACATTCGATTTAAAATAATTGAGGACCACTGGTGTAGAACATTCCCACACTCCTTGCTTAGCTTAAAAGACTGGCAGGGATAGATCCAACTTTGCATTGAGAGAACACTCTTCAAACGAAGAATCCAAGATAAAAACTGATAGCAGAAATGGATAAGGACTTATAAGTTGGAGTATTTAAACAATGTTGACCTATGATCTAGTTAGACAATGCTGCAGCAAAGAAAAATATAAACAGGCAAACCTTTCAGGGGAGGCAGGAATGTTTTTCTTTTGATTTGCATCAATTATTATGCTCTTCTTGTTATCAGGACTCAAATCGGCATGCTTTCCTGAAGGTTTATGAAGGCAGCTTCTAGGGCAAAATTATCATTGCATAATTTTTAGACTTCAGATAGAGGAGGGGGTTTCCTTTTACAACATTCTATTGCATTGTGCAAAACTTTGAGGGATTTTTTTTAAAAGAATGCTGCTTAGGCAGCAAAAGTTTTCTTTCTCTCATTTATTTTTAGTAATGCGTTTGCATGAAGATAGGTTTATTGCTTTGAAGAGCTTGACTATTCCAGCTGCATCATCTTCATTGCTAGGTAAAAGCTTATGTGGGTTTTTGTTGCTTTTTTACTGTCAAAACTCTTTATACATTCTTTTCAGTTTCACAAGAAATAACATGCATTTCAAATAAAATAAACCCCAGGCACACGGACTTCTAGAAGGTTTCTATGTGGATGTTTCACAATAAAAGCACAAAAAAGAGAAACAGTGTAATCAAAGTAGTCTATCTTAAATGAATACCTCTTGTATATGCATGATAATTTTTACCTTTTCACTCCACACAGAATTATATATGTAATTTCAATCCTGAGTGCTAACATTCAATTTTAAGTGAAGAATCATTAATTAAAATAGAATCACTCCAAACACAACATTTGTAAAAAAAGGTACTTATCAAAAGTTAGCACAAACACAAATTATGAACCCCAATCAAAATCGCTTATTTTATTAAAATGGCAAATAGTATTTTATTATAAAGACATCGCTTTTAAAGTTCAAAGAATTCATTTGAACCTGATAGGTTACTGTCATCCTCCTGTTTCAAATGATTAGGATATGATTTGAAATTATGCCTGTCTCACATTCTGTTTCAACTACTTTCTAGCATTAGCTCAGCAAAGTACAACATAGTATAAATCCAAAGGTTACTTCTATTATCATATATTTCATATAAACACCCATTTTACTCCTCCAAAACTGAATCCAATCTGTCTAATTATCAAGGGGGAAATGACATTCACAAAACACAGTCTCTCCATTCTAACAATTTAAACATTTCATTACAAACACATTTTATCAGCAGAATAATAACACTTTATCATAAATAGTTTCAATTCTCTCTCAGAGACATTAACCCATTAAGCTGTCATTAAAAAAATACTTGCTCATTCTCCCCACTCTGCAGACTCCAGTACCAGGCAGTACAATTTCCACCCACTGCTGTTGTGGCACCATATCTGTCATAATCATATTCCCAACACATTATCTAATTGTCCCAAGACCATCTTTTCCCTCTTTTTCCAACCAAATGTTCCCAAAAGTACACCAGCCGGGGCTAGTAGAGATAAACTCCTTCACTAAATGTTCATCAACAGTGTAGAATTATTGAAGGCTTTCATGGCTGGAATCACTGGGTTGCTGTGAGGTTTTCGGACTGTATGGCCATGTTCCAACAGCATTCTCTCTTAGGAAACACCTAATGCAGCCTGAAGGCAGCTTGACAATATGGTGTTTCAATGACACACTCTGGGAACACACACAGAAGCATTCATTAAGATTTTTTTTGAACCCCCATTACAAAAGAGCTAGACAACAAACATATGGTATAAAGGTTTCATTATTTGACTTATTTGTTTGTTTGTATGTTGAACTTCTGCAAACTGCAGGAAAGGGGGGTGGGTTAAATCCACCTGATGTGTGTAGTCGAGGGACAGGTGTCACTTCACTGACTACCTCCACAGACCACCCTGAACCAGCACCCAACCCAAAGGACAATCAAAACTATTTTTCATTGCTCACCCTGGCCTGTCTTAACAGGAAGTCCTGGGGTGTCCCTTCCCAATCCACAGAGTCTTACAAGACTGAGAAACCCACATTTTAGCCTCAAGGAGCCCCCCTTTCTCAGCCCCCCAAAGATAAGACCTTAAAGAAGCCGTACCAGAAGCCTACCCTTCACCCACAAAGGGGATGTTGTGGTGCCTAATAAATCTAAGTAACAGTGTGAGGTAGATGAAAAAAACAGATCAAAAATGGGGGGCAAATATTCCTACCTTTACACAACCAGTTTTAAACTCATTGATTCAGACTTATTTTATGCACAAAATGCAGATCGAGACGTCTAAACAAAAAGCAGCATTTTCTGTGGAAAAAGCAAGTTTCTTGTGCAGAAAACAGTATTTTCTGTACAGAAAAAGCATTGCCAGACAGAAAATGAAATGCAAAAATGACCAAAGCAAAATGAAACAATCATAATTGGGGCTTGCAGAATAAATGCTTTCAATGTGACATTAAGTGGTTATGGCTTTCAGCGAAAAGAAAATGTTACAAACAAGATAGGTTCTTTAGGTTTGTTTTAAAGTTGAATTTGTATATAAATCAGAGCAGGTACCTTTCTAAGTGTAGTTCCAGACATTTTTTTAAGTTTAGGGTAAAGGTTTTTCCCTAACATTAAGTCTAATCGTGTCCAAGTCTGGGGGTTGGTCTCATCTCCATTTCTAAGACAGTCATGTGGCTGGAATGACTGCAAGATGCACCATAAAAATGGTTAACATCCCTGTAATATTTGTTTTGCTGTCTATGCCCCGATCAGAATATTTCGACTCACCATCTGTCCATGTGACAATTGAATTTTTATAGATACAAGGATTGATGCTAAAGCTTCAGTGGAGACACTTTTTCTCCATAACTCTTTCAGTGGGTGAATTTCCCTTCCCTGGGGTAGATTTCCTCCCACTTCCTGTTTTCTCACACCATTTGTTACTGGGAGTCATGTGTAAGTTGGATATTTGTAACTCAGGGACTACCTGTATTGTTGTTGTTAATGTTATCATCATTACCATCTTGTCTTTTTTGCTGATAATAGTACTCAAGGCAACTTACAACATATTTAAGACAATATAAGTTAAAAAACAATTAAAAATTCAGAATACAAATAAAAACCTAACATTTTATAATTAAAAATTTAAATATTACAAATATTAAAATGTGGTTTTAAAAACCCTACTAGCAGCATCACATAGCAATGAACAGCCAAACTCTCATCAATTTGTAAATGCCTCTTGAGCAGAAATATATTTACCGGCTGCCAACAATTGCATTTATTATGATTTGCATTCCTACTTTCCACTCTTTCCAGTAGCTTGCACCAACCACTTTGTTTACCTCACACACCTACTCTGCTTTCCTTTCCCTATCTTTACTCAATGGATCATTTCTTGGAGCATGCCCTTGCATTTATAATATTTAATCATTTGATATGTGCTGCACAAAGTCATTTAATGGTCCTTCCCTGCTCTCTCATCAGCTCAAATGCAAACAAAGATCCAAAACACTCCTCCCCTCACTTTTCGAGAACCAATTTTTTAGGGGGTCAAGGAGGCAAGATATCTTCAGACTATCAGGGGAATCTGTGCAAAGATCAATTGACCTGACCAAGCTTTGCATATCGGAAGGTTTGATCTGAATAAGATGGGAAGGATAAAGCAAACACCTCTCATCTGACTAGAGATCAGAGAGCTCCCCTGCAGCTCAGAAATTCAAAAGTAAGAACTGAAGATGCCAGGACAGGAGAGGGTACCTGCTAACCCTCCATGGAGATAAAGGGGCTAGGATTTGAAGCAAAAGACTCATCAAGCATCCTTTCATCAATGGGAGATGTTGACAGTCATCGGCAAATTTCTATTCAAATTTACACCCTTAAAGATTCAAGGACAACTACAATTATTTTCATTGAAAAGACAATTACTCCAAGCAGTATTAAAATGCCCACAATGAAGCATCATAATCACTGTAAACATCCCACATACTAATCACTAATCACTAATGTCTTGACAACATTATATTCCCAGAAGCATCAAGTCAGCACACTTAGTCATTTTCAGTGGAAAAACTAGCCTGGTATCAAGGGAGGGTTTTTAAATATTAAAAATGGAAAGTAATTTCCTATGACTTTCAGGAGGAAGAGGAGGAGACACCAAAAGTAGTTTGCGATGTTCTCTGAATGGTCATCCATGCTCCAAAGAAGCCACTAAACCAGGCATGGGCAAACTTTCTAACTTGGGGGCCGCATGGCAAGCCAGAGCAGGGTGGACGGGCTGGGAGGAAGGGGGTTCTCCCATGTCCCCGCTCTGCCTTTTCCTCCCCTTCCTCTTCTCTTTCGGAGGCAGAAAATGAAGGAAAATCAGGAAACATTTGGATCCCAAAAGGGTTGGCCTTGGTCAGGATGAGATGGTCGATGGGAGAGAAAAAGTGTATCCATGAGATCCCGTATTGCCTACTACTGATATAGAAGCCTAGGATCCTAAAGCTGGAAGATCCCCAAGGGCTATCCAGTCCATCCCCTGTCATACAAGAAGGTACAGTCAAAGCACTCTCAATAGGCAACTTCTGTGGAAAAGCCTCCAGAGAAGGAGACTCCACCACACTCCCAGGCAGCTTATGCCACTCTCCAAGAAGTTCTTCCTCATCTCCAGGAGGAAAGGAGGAAGGAAAAAGATAAGGGAGGGAGGGACTGGTTGGCAAGAACATAGTTTGAAGAAAAGCTATCCACAACATCACCAGCAATAGCAGTAGCAACTTACAACAGAAGATCCTGATCAGACTTCCACAATAAAACATGGAATAAAGGCCACATTATTGTCAACTACATCTTATTTTAAGTTTCAGTTTTCAGTAAGTATGGGGATCTCAAACTACCCTAGTAAGGAGGTAAAGTCCTTTGGAGCAATAACTCTCCCCTTTAGAGCAATAGTTCTCCCTATCAATCAATCAATCCAATTTGAGGTTTTGTATAAGTCATTTTGTTGTAAAACAATGGCATATTAAACTAAATGAATCACTATTTCACAATATGCATTGCTGCTGTGGGAGCCAAATCCATTCAAGACTAAAATTAGGATTCTAGCTGCCAAGCCTAAACACACCAATCTTTTCTTGAAAAAAAAGATGTAGCTACTAAAAAAAAAAAAGATGTAGCCATAGCAGAGCATTTGATGAACCAGCCTGGACACAGAATATTATTTGAGAACACAAAAATGCTGGACCATTCCAACAACTATCATGTCAGACTACACAGAGAAGCCATTGAAATCCACAAGCATGTGGACAATTACACAGAAAGGAAGAAACCATGAAAATGAACAAAATCTGGCTACTAGTATTACAAAAATCCAAAATCAAAACAGTAGATGGGAACCAAAACTCAGAGGGCTTGACTGACAAAGGATGCCCCCAGGCAAGAGACAAAGACATCTCCAATGCTAATTAGGGTGATTAACTGAAACATTAATGCTGGCTCCCAGTGACAAAGGACTCTTGCCACACCCCGGACTCTACACAGATATATATATTCTTTCCTTCCCTTACTTAGTTTATCCGTACCTCACAACCTCTGAGGATGCCTGCCATAGATGTGGGCGAAACGTCAGGAGAGAATGCTTCTGGAACATGGCCACACAGCCCAAAAGACATACAACAACCCGATGTAGCTACTGGTTAGCTAGATCTTTAAAATAATATCACTTTTGCTATAAACATGAATCAGTGACAGCTGGTCTTCTAATGTCAATGGTGAAGTGAATCCATTTTAGGTTTTGGCTAGATTAAAGAATGTGTCTGAACCTATTTTGCAACAGTATTGAGTACCTTGAAGAGTTCATTTAAAGTCTGTATTAAAATGTGCATTGAGTGGATTCAACAGCTGCCAGTGGACTAAATACTTGGAGGAGAATTAAGCCTGCAGGTAGCAATAACATGGTGAGGTTTTTCTGCATTCAATGCTTTTTATTATAGCATCATTTTAGTTGAGGCTATGATCTATTTTTAATCTGCTGCTGTTGATAAGAGGTTTATGATGCCATTTTATGATGCTTTTTATTGGTGTTTGTTTTATTGTTGGATTCATTTAATTTTCTGGTGATTTATTTTTTATTATAAACTGATTTATATATTTTCATTGATTCTCATTTTATCATGGGCAGGTGGGATGTAAATGTACAAATAAATAAATCGTATTTAAAAACAGTAAAAATGTAATATA
Organism: Anolis carolinensis; assembly: GCF_035594765.1. Taxonomy (NCBI): domain Eukaryota; kingdom Metazoa; phylum Chordata; class Lepidosauria; order Squamata; family Anolidae; genus Anolis; species Anolis carolinensis. The sequence continues at coordinate 149,546,119 of NC_085843.1, forward strand.
GTTAGCTTCCCCAATCTAGAGTTCCCCAAAAGGAAAAAATAAGACAAGAAAAACCATTAGTATGTTCAAGAATTTCTGTACAGTGAAAAGCTAGCATCAGTGGCAGTTTCAACAGAATAAGGACAACATTAACTTTATCAAATTAATAGTTGATTTGGAGATGAAAGCTTTTTTTCTTTTCCCATAACACTCTGTAACATGATTTGTGTTCCTGGGTTATAAATGTCATTTCCTAATTGGTTCTATCATAAAAACATGAAAAAAAGTTTATTACACTCCAAAAACGTTGTTTTTGTGGAACATCCTGCATCATGTTTTGCAATGGTTTTTCAATGAACATCTCATAGAGTCTCATTCAATTCAACATAGTTTGTGGAAGCCACAAAAATGAAGTTTCTGGAGTATAACAACGGCTTTCAAAGTAAGTACTGCACAATTAAATAGGAAACAACACTTTCAAACAAGGAACAGATTTTTTTTTCAAATTTTGTTACATAATGTAATTTTCACTTTCATGATCATCTAATTAATAGGAAAGATACTGACAAGAGAATGAGGCACAACAAATAATTGATAAATCTTACTGCTGAAATTCTATATGGTGAAGATAGCCTCTACAAGTAGTGGAGGCTGATGAAGTTTGGCCTTCGCAGAGAGATGTAAAAGAAAGAAAAACCATGTGCTAGAGAAAGTGGGACTCGCTACATCCTCTCTCATTCTACAATCCCTCATTGTGTAGAAAGGAGGACTTTATTGCATGATGCTGCTATCCTGAACCATATATGTGATCTGGGATAGCAGCAACGTATTAACTGAGTCACTTCAGCAATCCAAGATCTTGTGGCCACACTTGTAGCTGAGCAGTTCTCTAGCTCCAGATTTTTCAAAATTGTTATTATGTCTGTTAAGGAATCTTTACCATCCCAATGAGGTATGGCAAAAATATATTTCAAGCATTAAAATGTTCCTTTTACTATGGGTTGCAAATTGCATTGTGTGACAGGGCTTCTATGGCAGTTTGCCACCTCCATGTGATGGAGTCCAGAGAAGACTCCATGAAGAATCAAACAAAGTTTGTAGCTGAACTTCAGATCAGTCCACATGTATCTATATGCCATGTTTCTATGGAAAACAGCAGTATCTTTCAACTTTTTTATTGTTACTTTTTTGTGGTATTATATCAGCTAGCTACTGCAGCAAAAGCACAATTCAAAGTGAGACACCCAACTGCCCACAGATTTCAAAGGAAAAATAATATGTTCCTCTGGCCGGCATGCCTGAAATGAACAGCCACTACAGTGTTTATCACAAAAATCAATGTCAACACAGAGTAACTAAAGAAGGGCACAATGATATCAAGTCCTCTAACTCACATAGATAAATTTTTCTCATATGCCATATTTAGATCTAGGGATTAGAACATCATTATTTCTTAAAGTACCACATCGCCTGTGTTTTGTTGGCTGTTTTGTTTTCCCCCCAAAGAGATAAGAATGAGACATTCCTTATTCCTTGCATCATACTTTGTTCTTGCCCCCAACCTTTTCAGATATCCATCCCTCCAAAACACTTTATCAGCAATGAGTAAATCGTGCTTACTGCACTAAAAATGCCTTTCACAGTTGTTATTTGATTTTGCAAGAGAAATATCATTAGGTCCTCATTATCCCAACACATAACACGTTACAGGCAATATCATTACTTGCAATGTGTTACTTCCAAACTCTGTATAGAACTAATGAGCTGGCAAGGGCATCTTGCCTGGGCATCACTTCCAACAAATCACTGCTTGAAATCTAAAACACTGTGGTACAGTTCAGAGTTATTTGTTCCATCCACTCCATCCTATGTAAGAGGTAAAGACCAAGAAAGAATTTACCTAATTGTATTGTTTATCAGATCATCCCTTGCTTTTTTTTTAATGATGTTTCTGCAGTCCCCAAACTTTGGCTGGAAAGTGGGAACAAACCATATTCAAGGCACCCTTAGTATCTTTCAGAGTTTTTGTAGTGATCTAATAGGATATAGCCATCCAGGTTCTCCAAGTAAGCACCCAGTAATGCAAAACCAATAAAGAACAAATTGCTGGAAATAGTAGAATTTAAAAACAGGATTCTGACATATTTTAGCTGGTTAAATATTAGAGACTATAAATCCCAGCGCCTAAAGGCCAAAGTGCTTAACCTGCTTTTAGAACATTTAACATGTGCCAGTATATAAAAGCTGCTCAACAGAAAATGGAGTCTAGCTACAGGGCTTTTGGAATGTACCCGGCCACTTTTATTTGGCAGATTAATTGCCCTTTTATGATACCTCACTACCAATGCTATTTATGATCTGTGTGTTTCACAATGAAAAACCCCAGGAGTTGCAGAAATAAGATGGATGTTGCATTATTAAATCTGAACAGAAGCTTGTCTAGGGCACTTCTGTATATGTCGCTCAGTGTGTGCGGTCTTCTCTCCTTTTATGAGCATTTTACACTTTCAGTGCCAGCATCTTTTGCCACTGTCAGTCTGATCCCTGAAGTACTGCAGTGGCACAAATCCCTTTCCAGTGCCTGGAGCTTGTACCAAAAGAGCAACTAGAGTGTTCTGGCATATGTCCGTTCATGTTTGTGTTTATATATATATAGTTAACATCTCAGCTGCAGAACCTCACTTTATTCCCATACTGCATAGTTGTGATCTTAAAAAGTGCAAGCACTGTACAGATGGTTATAGGATACAAACTCAACCACCTCTGACATCCGGTGAGCACCAATAATTTAAGCAATGTCTCCTAGAGTCACTGTGAGCTAATAAACATTTCTTTCTCCTTTGAGATTTATTTGTTTACACTGTTTTAAATTACTTTAGATCATAAAGGATAACCCTTCATCCTACATACAGTGACCTTTCCGAATGAGCTTCGGCATAAAAAACACACTCTGCAGCATTTCAAATCTTTATGACAGTGTCTGGCTGTTCTTTCAACAGCTTGCTGGTTTCCTAATGATCCTCTTTCAGCTTTATTTCTTCAAATCCATTTATTTTCCTGTCTTACTATCTACCAAGGACATGTATGTTTGGAACGAAATGCCTTTATCAAATAAAATCTAAGGGGATTATTTAGAAAAAAACTTCACATAGAAGAAACAGTTACCAATGAAGGGAATGATTTGGTACTAGTAAAGTAGGTTATTGCAGTGAGGGTGTATTAGAACAGGGTTGGAACTATTGATCCCTAGGACAGATCCTACCTAACATCGGAAGCTAAGCAGTGTAGGACTGGTTAGTACTTGGATGAAAGACTACCAATGCATACCAGGCTGTAGAGTACCAGGCGGCTTATTTGTGGGCTATATCTTTAAGTCTTCCCCAAAAGTATGATTTTAGCAGTAGGTAGTAATAGTAGTACTAATACCCCATTCATTATGACATATTCGTGTATTTTGTGGTAAGACTGCCAAGGAATATCATGTGTTGTAGGCTATGTATATTTCAGAGGAAAGAACTGGCAATATAATGTCTAAGTTTTCATTGCCTAAGAAAACTATATGAAATTCTTAGGGTCACCATAAGTCAACAGATAACTTGAAGATACATGCACACAGGTCAAATGTGTTTATTTATTTTATTTATTTTAAAAAATATATATTCTGCTCTTCTTACCCCAAAGGGGACTCAGAGCAGAGCACAATATATATTCAGCAAACATTCAATGCCGGAACATAATCATAGAATCATAGAATCATAGAATAGTAGAGTTGGAAGAGACCTCATGCGCCATCCAGTCCAACCCCCTGCTAAGAAGCAGGAAATCGCATTCAAAGCACCCCAGACAGATGGCCATCCAGCCTCTGCTTAAAAGCTTCCAAAGAAGGAGCCTCCACCACAGTCCGGGGGAGAGAGTTCCACTGTCGAACAGCCCTCACAGTGAGGAAGTTCTTCCTAATGTTCAAGTGGAATCTCCTTTCCTGTGGTTTGAAGCCATTGTTCAGTGTAATAGTCTGCAGGGCAGCAGAAAACAAGCTTGCTCCCTCCTCCCTATGACTTCCCCTCACATATTTGTACATGGCGATCATGTCTCCTCTCAGCCTTCTCTTTTGCAGGCTAAACATGCCTAGTTCTTTAAGCCACTCCTCATAGGGCTTGTTCTCCAGACCTTTGATCATTTTAGTCGCCCTCCTCTGGACGCTTTCCAGCTTGTCAACATCTCCCTTCAACTGTGGTGCCCAGAATTGGACACTAGGCTTGCTCAAATAATTCTATTTCCCCGTTACCCGTTATTAATTCGTTATTTTCGTTTGTTTTGAAGCAATATACGGCCTTGATTGTCCACACGTCTGGATATCGCGGTTTCGAATCGCGAGAGGCCGTTTTTTCTTATTTCTTTGTTTTTTTCGTTAGGAAAAAAAAGCTTTTGCAAATCACCCAAACTCCCACCATTCAGGCCCTTTCCTTTTGCCCCTCAGCAAAAGGGGCGTCACGGGCTCAGCCAATGGGAGGGGGCGAGGGGGAAGGAGGCCGAGGAGGAGGAGGAAGACGGAGGGGGGAAATGGCCGCTGCCGCCGCCGCCTCGCCTCAGCTCAGGCCTGGAGAGACCGAGAGAGACAGAGAGGGGCCCGGCGGTGAGGAGGAAGAGGCCCGGGATGCGAGGGGGTGTGGGCCAGGCCCGTCCTCGGCTGCTCCCGGGGAGGGAGGGAGGGAGGACTACGACTCCCAGGGGCCCAGATTTGCACCCTCCCTCCCCCCAATACAGGTCTCCATACCACGCTACATGAACTTGAATGGATACTGTGGTTGTGTTGTCGAAAGCTTTCATGGCCGGGATCACACTGTTGTGGTATGTATTCTATGGCCATGTGCCAGAAGCATTCTCTCCTGACGTTTTACCCACATCTGTGGCAGACATACTCAGAGGTTTTGACGTCTGTGCGAAGCTAGGCAAGTGGGGTTTATATATCTGTGGAAGGTCCAGGGTGGGAGAAAGAACTCTTGTCTGTGGGAGGCAAGTGTGAATGTTGCAATTGGTCACCTTGATTAGCATTGAATAGCCTTGCAGCTTCAAAGCCTGGCTGCTTCCTACCTGGGGGAATCCTTTGTTGGGAGGTATTAGCTGGCCCTGATTGTTTCCTGTCTGGAATTCCCATTTTCTGGGTGTTTCTGGGAAGGTAATGGCACTCCATGTAGTCATGCTGGCCACATGACCTTGGAGGTGTCTATGGACAACACTGGCTCTTGGGCTTAGAAATGGAGATGAGCACCAACCCCCAGAGTCAGACATGACTGAACTTAACGTCAAGGGATATCTTTACCTTTACCTATACACACACACACACACACACACACACACACATATGCAGGGACTATATATATATATACACAGTATATATCACACACACACCAATTTAACAAAGTTTCAGCCACAAAAACAAAGTTTCTGAAGTAGAACAATGACTTTCACAGTAAAGACAACCCAATTTAACAGGAAATAAGACTTTCAAACCAGGAACAGATTTCTGCAATTATTAAAAAATGGTTTATTATAAAAGCTATGAAAATTCTCCAAAAATCAGAGGATAAGGGAAACGTTCCAAATTTTGGTGAGCTATCAGTGTTAAATGTGTTCTACCACTGTACCAAGTTTGAAGAAGATCACTCAAAAAATGAGGGTGGGAGAGTCCTGTAAAGTCCTCTCCCTCTGTGCTGTTTTTGGGAATTGCGCATGCGCGTCCGCCATTAACGAATTAATTTTGAAAATAACGAATTTTCGTTAATTTCGAATTTTTTGGGGGGCAAAATTCAGAAATACCTTCAGAAACGAAACGCTGCCCCCCTCTAGTTTTGAAACGAGTTTAGAATCAAATTTTTCGTGGATCGATCAAGCCTATTGGACACAGTATTCCAGGTGTGGTCTGACCAAGGCAGAATAGAGGGGGAGCATGACTTCCCTGGATCTAGATGCTATACCCCTATTGATGCAGGCCAGAATCCCATTGGCTTTTTTAGCTGCCGCATCACATTGTTGGCTCATGATTAACTTGTTGTCCACAAGGACTCTAAGGTCTTTTTCGCACACACTGCTGTCAAGCCAGGCGTCCCCGATTCTGTATCTTTGATTTCCATTTTTTCTGCCGAAGTGAAGTATCTTGCATTTGTCCCTGTTGAACTTCATTTTGTTAGTTTCGACCCATTTCTCTAGTCTGTCAAGATCGTTTTGAATTCTGCTCCTGTCTTCTGGAGTGTTAGCTATCCCTCCCAGTTTTGTGTCGTCTGCAAACTTGATGATCGTGCCTTCTAACCCTTCGTCTAAGTCGTTAATAAAGATGTTGAACAGAACCGGGCCCAGGACGGAGCCCTGCGGCACTCCACTTGTCACTTCTTTCCATGATGAAGACGCATTGGTGAGCACCCTTTGGGTTCGTTCGCTTAGCCAATTACAGATCCACCTAACCGTAGTTTTGTCTAGCCCACATTTTACTAGTTTGTTTGCCAGAAGGTCGTGGGGGACTTTGTCGAAGGCCTTACTGACATCTAGGTAGGCTATATCCACAGCATTCCCTGTATCGACCCAACTCGTAACTCTATCGAAAAAAGAGATCAGATTAGTCTGGCATGACTTGTTTTTGGTAAATCCATGTTGACTATTAGAAATGACCGCATTTGTTTCTAAGTGTTTGCAGACCACTTCCTTAATGATCTTTTCCAGAATTTTGCCTGGTATCGATGTGAGGCTGACCGGACGGTAATTGTTTGGGTCGTTCTTTTTTCCCTTCTTGAAGATAGGGACCACATTCGCCCTCCTCCAATCTGCTGGGACTTCTCCCGTTCTCCAAGAACTCTCAAAGATAATTGCCAGTGGTTCTGAAATAACTTCTGCTAGTTCCTTCAATACTCTTGGATGTAGCTGATCTAGCCCTGGGGACTTGAATTCGTTTAGAGCGGCCAGGTGTTCCTGGACAACTTGTTTCCCTATTTGGGGTTGGATTTCCCCCAATCCTTTGTCCATTCCATGTTGCCGAGGTTGAAGATGGCTTTCTTTTTGTGAGAAGACCGAGGCAAAGAAGGCATTAAGCAGTTCTGCCTTTCCCCTATCCTCTGTCGCCATCACCCCATCTTCTCCTTGCAGAGGCCCTATCGCCTCCTTTTTCTTCCTTTTTCTACCAACGTAAGCAAAAAAGCCTTTTTTGTTGGTTTTTATGTCCCTGGCAAGCCTGAGCTCATTTTGCGCTTTAGCCTTGCGAACCTTTTCCCTAGAGGTGTTAGCTATACGTTTGAATTCTTCTTTGGTGATTTCTCCCCTTTTCCATTTCTTGTGCATGTCACTTTTGAGCTTTAGCTCAGTTAGAAGTTCTTTGGACATCCATTCTGGCTTCTTTGCACTTGTCTTATTTTTCTTCTTTGTTGGCACTGTTTGCATTTGCGCCTTGAGTATTTCACTTTTGAAAAACTCCCATCCATCCTTAACTCCCTTGTTTTTTAATATTGGCGTCCATGGAATGCCGCTCAATAATTCCTTCATTTTTTGGAAGTCAGCTCTCTTAAAGTCCAGAATGTGTGTTTGACTTGTCTTAGTTTCAGCATTCCTTTGTATTGCAAACTGCAGGAGCACATGGTCACTTGCCCCTAAGGATCCAACCACTTCAACTGTATTGATCAGGTCTTCCACATTTGTTAAGATTAGATCAAGAGTTGCTGATCCCCTTGTTGCCTCTTCTACCTTCTGGACCATAAAATTGTCTGCAAGGCAAGTGAGGAATTTGTTGGACTTTGTACTCTTTGTTGAGTTTGTTTTCCAGCAGATATCGGGATAATTGAAATCGCCCATGACTACTATATCAATTCTTTGTGCCTGTTTGGTCAGCTGTTGACAGAAGGCTTCATCAAGTCCTTCATCCTAACTCGGAGGTCTGTAGTAGACACCCACGACAAGATCTTTTTGAGTCCCGGTTCCCTTGATTCTTATCCAGATGCTTTCAAGCTGATTTCCCAGATTGCAGTCTTGCATTTCTTCTGCAACGTAACTGTTTTTGACATATAAAGCTACTCCCCCTCCTCTCTCCTTTGTTCTATTTCTGTGAAAGAGGTTATAGCCCTCAATGGTTAAATTCCAGTGATGGGAGTCATCCCACCAGGTTTCAGTGATGCCTATGACATCGTAAGTGTGGTGCTGTGCTAAGAGTTGGAGTTCGTCTTGCTTATTTCCCATGCTCTGAGCATTAGTGTAAAGACATGTAAGCCCCTGTGACTTCCCCTCGAGCTGTTTATTTGGGATTATTGTGCTCTCTGTACTTGGTCCTTGCTGTGTTTGTGCAGCCCTCCGTTTAGCCTTTTGGCGGTTCCCTGTGGTTGTGGGTAATATAGTGTTCGCCAGGCTGTTGTTCCCCTCCCCCAGTGGATCTAGTTTAAAGTGCGCCTGATGAGGTTTGTGAGTCTGTGTGCAAAAAGATGTTTTCCTACTTGTGTGAGATGCACCCCATCACTTGCCAGTAGTCCATCCTCTTGGAAGAGTAGACCATGGTCAAGGAAGCCAAAATGCTCCTCTTGACACCATTTTCTGAGCCAGTTATTGACCTGTACTATTTTTCCGGCCCTTGTAGAGCTATAAACTATAAATATACACAAACACTAAAATCAGTTATCTTCACATTAAAACAATTATTTAAAACCATCACAAGTCAGCTGTACCAGATCCAGTCAGCAGGATGAAATTTCCTATTGCTGCCGTTATTGCGCTGTCCCAAAGTCTTGGTCCTACAGCCAAGTTTTTAGCATCTTTCTAAAGGACAGGAGGGAGGGGCTGATCTAATCTTGTCAGGGAGGGAGTTCCATTGCTGAGGGGCAATCACTAAGAAGGCCCTGTCTCTCATCCCTGCCAATCATACCTGTGACAGTGGTGGGATCGAGAGCACGGCCTTCCAAGAAGATCTTAATTTCCACGGGGATATAGGCCACAATTACCTATACAGCTTGTAATCTTCTTTTCCATGACTGACCAGAAATAAAATATTAAAGTCTTGGGACCACCACCAGAATAGGCCAGTGTCACTCTGTCCTGATGGCACCCACCCTCGGGGCATAGAGACCTGTCACCCTATACCTCGCACCATCCAGGGTTCCCCCCATCACATGGGGGAAAAACAGGGAGCCTCTGTTGTCTGCCACCAGCAATTTTTAGGCAGCAACAGGGTTTTTTTCCCAGTTTGGTCACAGACCCACCCTGGAAGTTCTTTTCTAGTGTGTGATGAGAGCCATTGGGTTCTGTGGCTGAACTGGGGGAAAAACTGTCGCTGCTGCCAAAATCAAGCCCATGTGAAGAGGTCCTTGCATGGCTTTAAACTCTGGGTACATTATTAAGTAATGTTGCAATATGAAAGGTCATTCTGCAAAACATTGGCTGAAACTCTCAGTCTCTATCCTACCAAAGAATCCCTTTGGATGGAAGGTAAAAGGTAAAGGTTTCCCCTGACGTTAAGTCCAGTTATGTCTGACTCTGGGGGTTGGTGCTCATCTCCATTTCTAAGCCGAAGAGCCAGCTTTGTCCATAGACACCTCCAAGGTCATGTGGCCAGCATGACTGCATGGAGCACCGTTATCTTCCCGCCGGAGTGGTACCTATTGATCTACTCACATTGGCATGTTTTCAAACTTCTAGGTTGGCAGAAACTAGAGCAACAGCGGGCGCTCACTCGCTCCCGGGATTTGAACCTGGGACCTGCAATGTCATTGGAGGGAGGGCCATTAGTGTCACTACTCAGTAGTGGGAACTATAGCTGTTTATGGAGGCAAGAGTTGTCCTGTGTAAATGGACACCGCAGCCACATACACACATACATATTTTCACTTTCTTATGTGTATAGATTATGAATTTAAATCCTAGCATTCTCTTTGCACAATTGATGAACAATTGTAACATACATTTGAACCTGGGACCTTGGATGGAAAACATGTACTAATTTGCTGTCTCGTAACAAAGAGACACATTGCAGAAGACCGAAGTTAACAGAACCATTAATCGTTAACCGTTTGTCATTTCTTTATTTTATGTACTAATAGCTTGGGGACCTGGCAATGCCTGGGTTATTTGAAAAAGTCATTGTTTGTTTTTAGATGTTAGGTATTAACAATTTGATGTGGGTGAACTACAATTCCCAGAATCATGGATCAAACATGCCCAAACCCTGACAGTATTCTAAGTTGCCATTTTGGGTCTGTGCACCAAGTTTCATCCAGATATGTTATCTGGCTCCAGTGCTCTCTGAGTAAGAGTGAACTACAGCTCCCAAATTTCAAGGGAAGTCACCCCCAGACTCTGCCTGTATTCACAGTTGGCCATGTTGGTTCTGTGTGCCAAGTTAGGTCCAAATCTGGCATCAGCTGGGTTCAGTGCTTTCTGGATAAAGGTGAACTAAACTCCCACATGCCAAGGACAATCACACCCAAACCCCGCCTGTGTGCACAGTTGGCCATGTTGGGTCTGTGTGCCAAGTTTTGTGCAGATCTGATGTCAGCTTGGTTCTATGCTTTCTGGATAAGGGCAAACTGCAACTCCCAAAATCAAGGTCAATTCCCACAAACTCCTTCAGTATGTTCTGTTTGTCACGGGGCTTCTCTGTGCAAAGTTTGGTCCCGGTCCATTGTTGGTGGTGGTCACAGTTTCTCTGGATGCATGTGAACTATAACTCCCATAAATTGAGGTCATAAATCAAGGTCAAATGGGGAGTCTGTGAGCCAAGATTCATCCAGGTCCATCATTTATGTGGGTCACAGTGGTCTGTGGAAGTTGGAGCTGAATTGGGTGAAGGTACTGCAGATCCCATCATCCATGGTTTATCCACCTCCAAACCACACCAGAACATAAAGTGGGCCATGGGGGGGGGGGGTCTGTGTGCCAAGTTTGAGCCAAGTCTGTCATTCGTGGGGGTTTCAGTGGTCTCTGGAAATGAGGGAGGGTACTGCAAGTCCCATCATCCATGGCAAGTTTGGTCTATAGCCGTTGTTGATTGGGTTCACAGTGCTCTCTGGATGTAGGTGAACTACAACTCCTATAAATCAAGGTCAATTCTCCCCAAACCTGGTCATGGGAGTTCTGTGTGCCAAATGTGGTCCAGGTCCACTGTTGGTGAGGGTCACAGTGCTCTGTCTTGATGCAGGGTGAACTATAACTTCCATCATGGTGAGTCAGTCCCCCAACCCTCTCCAGTATGTTCAGTTTCTGATCAATTTCTCTTTGCTGTGTGCCATAGAAAAGAACAGGGTTATGGGAGAGGCAGTTGGCGGGGTCATGCAAATTTCACACCAAATGAAGAGAGAAAGGAACACTGGGATGCCTGTGGTAGCGAAAATCTAGGATGAAATTGTCCCCATATGAAAGCCTTCACTTGGGTGGTGGGCAGTATGTTGTTTGCGGAGGACATTGGCAGGGCTCCTGTACATATTCACAGCGCTAACTATAACCTGCAATGTCATTGGAGGGAGGGCCATTGGTGTCTCCTGAGTAGTGAGAACTATAGCTGTTTATGGGTGCAGGGGCTGCCTTGTGTAAATGGACACCCCATACACTTTTGTTTATGAATTTAAATCCTAGCATTCTTTTTTGTTCAATTTTGTTCAATTGTTCTTAATTGTTCAATTAATGAACAATTGTAACATATATTTTTCTGAAATAGACATCCCCTGTCATAAGCAAGAAGTGATAAGCTCTATCCGGAATGGGAAACTGTCTTAGAAGCTGTTGCATTGCTCTGCATTATAGCCCAGGGGGTTGTTGCCTTGGACTTTATTTCTGAACACACACAGCTAAAAATGAGCTATGTTTTGCTTACTTTCCGAGGAAATATCAAAGTGTTGCTTGTAATTTTGATCTCACCATTCCCCATGTCCTTATGCCAGTTCATTGCTGGCATGTGCCTCTCAAACTCCTGCCCAAGTTAGAATTTGCTCTTCAAGCTTAAACACATTTCCCTTGATATAGATGCTCTAACTTGTTCTAGCATTGAAGCTACAAGGTACAGAAAAAAGAAAGTGGTCAAGAGATCAAAGGATACAAAAACCTCCAACAGTGGGTACATCAGACTACAAGGCAGGACCCAAATACAGCACAAACTGAAGAGGAGGGTCAAATGTGGATTTGATTTCAGTACTCAAAGAAGTATCTGTATTAGTTTCCTGCATCATAAAAAGGATTAAGAGGGTGAACAGGAGGAATAAAATGAACATATCAGCAGCTTTAAGGTTAACTTGTTTTATTTTTGCAAGAGCTTTTGTAGGTATCTGAAGAAGTGAATTTATATCCATGAAAACTCAATAAAATCCTTGATTGTTTTTGTTGACTGGTGGCTAGTAGCTACAAGTACATATCTCCTCTTTAAACATTGGTGGAAGGAACCTATTTGATTCTTTGATGCAGTCAGAATGGAGACGGGGATTTGCACTTGGCTTCTGGCTAACAAGAAGCAGCCCTGGGGAACCTCAGGGTTATGCTATTTCATTTGAAGCGCTGTGCTGCTATAAATATTGGTATTTTCAGAGTAAACTTTCCTGCCCTGTGTGAGTGCGCATTAAGAATCAGATGTCACAGAAAGGGACATGGCCACCTAGCTACAGAAGCAACAGAGACAACAAACTTGATCAACCATAGATTAGCCACTGGAACAGTAGTGATGCAAAGGTAGCACATGTTCAATCACTGCATGTAAAAGTATGCAGGGTAAAATAAAAGAAAAGGAGAAAAAGATATTCTTTTCCCAAACTAGTCTTCCTGTATTGCTTGGACTCTAAGGAGTCCAAAGAACTGGGTACTTAAGAAATAAGCCAGGTTAGGAACAGGCCAGTTTGGCTGGAGATTCAGGCTACATAGCTGCTAGAGCTATCCATCCGTTACTGTTGTTCCGTGGTCTGTTCTTACTATTGCTACTTGGTCTTAATACAGATTTCTCAGGAGACATACAAGGTGACTTGGTATCCCCATATCACCAAGAACATGCCACAGTTTATTATGATCCACACAGTCAAAGGCTTTAGAATAGTCAATAAAGCAGAAGTAGATGTTTTTCTGAAACTCCCTGGTTTCCATTATCCAGCGGATATTGGCAATTTGGTCTCTCGTTCCTCTGCCTTTTCTAAACCCAGCTTGGACATCTGGCAACTCTTGCTCCATGTATTGCTGGAATCTGCCTTGCAGGATCTTGGACATTACCTTACTGGCATGGGAAATAAGTGCCACTGTACGAAAGTTTGAGCATTCTTTAGCGTTTCCCTTTTTTGGTATGGGGATATAAATTGATTTTTTCCAATCTGTTGGCCATTCTTGTGTTTTCCATATTTTCTGGCATATGGCATGCATCACCTTGACAGCATCATCTTTCAAGATTTTAAACAACTCAGCTGGGATCCCGTCATCTCCTACTGCCTTGTTATTAGCAATGCTTCTTAAAGTCCATTCAACCTCACTCCTCAGGATGTCTGGTTCTAATTTACTCACCACATCGTTAAAGCTATTTTATTATCCTTCCTATACAGATCGTCTGTATATTCTTACCACCTTTTCTTGATCTCTTCAGCTTCTGTTAGGTCCTTGCCATCTTTGTTTTTGATCATGTTTTATGTGACATTAACAGATAGATTTGACATCTTTTAGACATTGGGGAAGGAAACAAGATCACCTTATCATTTATTGTCTCTGCAGTTGTGATTAGGAGGAATCCTTGATAACTGATCTTAGAAAACTATTACTAAGAAGGTTGGCGGGTTGGGATCAAGCTGTGGTGGCTTATATGCATCAACAGGTAGAAATTAATTGTACCAGTATACAAGAATTCAAAAAGGTAAAGTTTTACCAAAGAAGATAGATAAATGTGGGATATCATCTTTGATCTAATAGCAATATACATTTTTCTAAGGGTAGATCTACACTGTTAGATGATCCAGTTCAATGTGATTAATCTGCATCCCAAAACTGTATTATTTGGCAGTGTAGATGCGGTCTAAGTTTGAACACAAATAAAGACAAGAACTCCCAATCTGACAGCCTCAATAACAGCCTCAAAAACTTGCATGAGAGTTCTGAGATTGTCAGGAAAAGAGTTGTGTGTATTTATGTAAAATTGTGTCACAACCAGAACTCGCTTGCTGACTTCAGCCAATTCCAAGTAATAGGTTTCCTAATCCCATGAGGGGAAGGTTCAACAACAAGAGCTTTAATTAATTCCAAAGCAATTATTTACAATAACTTCAGAATTCTTCTATCAGTAGCAGCAGCGGGGAAAGAACATTATCAAATGAATATAAAGACCAGCAAGGAAAATACCGTTACCTCTCCTTTCATCGCATCACTCTTCGGGATGTGCTATGGGCACTTACAGTATGTTTGCTTAGCTTTGTACAAACACTATGAGATCCAGTTGCAGCGGCCCTGAATACACACTACCCTTTAATGCAAACAAACAACTAAATAAATCATAACAAACAACTACCAGGGAGAACGTGTTTAAAAATTAAAGACAACAAAAAGCCAGTATCAAAGGCAGAGAGCTGGGAGGAAAAGAAAACTGCAAGGAAGTTACTCAGTAAAAAGCTCTACTGGGGTCAGAAGAACACATACAATTAGAGGTCAGTTTAGGAGATACTTGAATACTGAATCTTTCTGGGTTCTTTTTTTTTTTCAGAAAAAAGAACAGACTTGAAATACACACACACACACACTTTGCATGTTGAGGACCAAGGTTGAGTCCTTGGCATTTCCAGTTTTTAAAATAATTTTAAATTACATCGTTGGGAAACGCTGCCTCTGAAGTTTTTTTAAGATGAGTTGCCAGTCACAGTAATTATTTATCCAAGTCATTTTCCTCTGCTCTTCACCCAAAATGCTCCCTGAGCAGCTAACAAACATGCAAAATAAAAAGGAAGAAGAAAATAGGGAAGAGAAAAAATGTAGTATCATCTCTAAAACTGTTTTTTTTTTCAAATGGACTTTTATGGATATAAACCCACTTCTTCAGATGCAGTACCAAGTGACATTGAGGCCTCAAATATAAACATAATTATGTATACAGTTGTGGGAGTGGGGTGGAGTGTAATAGGATCTAAAAGAAGGAAATCATGACTTATGCCTTACGTTTTCAAAAGGCTGAGTAAGATTGCACAAGATATTTTAGATCTTTGCAATTGTCAATTAGTGTTGATGTGTAAAAGCAATACATCTCCATACCAAAAGTCAGTTTCTCTGGGTTCAAAACACTTTCTTTGATTTTGTGATACATTCAGTAGTGAGTTGAAATATAAAGAAAAAGTCTGTTAGGAAAGCACATGGGGATGAAACTGTCCATAATTGCTCCACCTCTGAAATAGGCTATGTCTGCTTATAAAAAATTGTGTGTCCATTAATTTGTTCATATTTGAGCATAGCCCCTACGTGGAAATACCAAGCCAGTTTTATTCTGATTTCCTCCATTTATCAGCAACATATTATCAACCAAATACATGATGATACACTAAGCAGCTCATCTTCAACCACCACACATACCAACTTTTGTCTTGCTTTGAAACCTCCATCAAAATATTTACTGTGACATCAAAAAGCATTGCTGAATCTTTCTCATCCTCGTCTTCATCACCATCATGACCATCATCTTGTTCTTCAATAACGTACTTGAAGGTGTCAGCAATTTACAGAAAGATTACTTCTTAATTGAATATAGGCAGTTCAGTGCATTAAATCATATCTTAAAATAATGTATACGTACCTTCCACCAAAGGGAGACCACAAACTTTCCAATATTTCAGAATTGAAAATAAAGACATATGTGGACGACCTCATCACAAAATAATATAAGTTTGGCAGCATATGCCAATTAAGTCCTAGTCATCCACAGAGCCCACTGGCTCCCATGAAATGATGCCAGTGGGGCTTTGTGGGTGATGTAGGGTGGAGCCAGCACATGCCGCCACCATGGCAACATGAGAGGCTTTCTGTGTTGCCATAGGAAACAATGGGGAAGTCGCATTGTCAACGCTTCTCTCTATGGAACCACCAAAATCAGGAGCCGGGAGATGCATGGTGTAGGGCATCAGGTTTCCCACGCTTGCCTATGACATGTGGCAATTCTAGTGTCTGTGTCACAAGGTCAAAAGTGTTAAAATTATGTGGCCAGGCAATGAGAGGGCATGGTCAAGAGTGGCAAATAAGTGTGAAACTCATTGAAGGAAGGAACATAAAGCGACAGTTTAAAGCAGAGAAACATTGGAATTGATATATTGAATTTACAAAAACTTAAAAAATAAAAACATCTTTATATATACATGTGCACCATCATTAACAATAAATACAATATTATATAATACATAGTTGTAAAATAAAATGCCTTTATCAAAGCTCCTGAAAAATTGCAGTGGTATCTCAAATTTATGCTCACTGCATTAGTTATGTTCACATCCACCCTTTCTGCCCTAATGTCCATTATATATGAAATCAAATCTCAGTAGGCTCTTAATGTTCATGTAGTCATTTAGAGAGAGTCGTAGCCTCTAAAGCTAACCTATTTCACAACACTGTTGTTAGAATAAAAAACAAGGTAAGGATAATAATATTCAGTACTTTTTGCTCCAGGAGATAAATAGAATAAAATTAGTTAAGATAGGGGGAAAAAGAGATTGTCCAATGACTTCAAAACTCTTAATTGGGCTACAATTATGTACATAGACACCTAAGAATAAGTTCCACTGAATTCATTGTGATTTAAATCTCAATGGGTTATGTGTATGATTACATAATTAATATAAATGTTGTTCTGCAAAAGCCAATGTAATGTCTCTTAATGCAGGTTCCTACAAGTTAAAGAGTCTTTCCTATGGCACTATGAAGCCTAGGCATACAACAATTCTGAAAGAATAGAGAGAGTATTAGTTAATAAAAAGAAAGGGTATTTGAGAGAAGAAAACTTTCCTTCCCCTCTGCATCTAGTAAAGCTCAGATTTTTAATATAAGTTTATGCAAATCACAAAAACACAGAATTTTACAGATAGAACTGAAGCGAGAGGAGAAAACTAGGCACTCCTGCTATTGGAGAGCAGCAACAAGACAATGAGTTTCACATAAAAAGAAGCATTACCTTTTGAAAACCCAGAGATTATTCACTGTAATATCTTGCTTGACATAAGATTGGTAATTAACCCCAATGTAATTTTATAAAACTGGCACTTTTCTGTTCCATTCTCTTGCACAGAGAGGCATACACCTGTGAATTGCTCCCATTTCAGGTAAAGAAGAATGACCTGCTGTGTGGCAACTGATAAAAAAAGTACATTGCTATACTCAGGAAGAGAAAGACAATTTTGTCCTGATTTCCCTGTCCTTATGGCTAATAAAATCCAACAACTGGAATTAACCCAAAAAAAACCCTATTGATAAGAATACAAAAAGGTGGGAGGAGCTGAAAATAGCATAAGGATAGTTAATAGTTTATTACTATGTTTATTGTGTTTATTTATACCCTGCTTTTTTCTCCACAGACACTTTAAAACAGTGATTCCTAAAGTGGGCGCTAAAGCCCGCCAGTGGGCTCTGGAGTAATCCAGGGGGGCAGCGATGGCACCTATTAGGACACAGGGGCGGGGCCAGAGGAGGGGCGGGGCCTCTTCCCAAGTGCCGGAGACAGGGCTGAGCACCTGAGGCAACTGATAATCTATACCTCTCCTGAGGCACTTGTTGGGACACAGAGGGCGGAGCTAGGGAAGGGGGCGGGGCCTCCTTCAAAGAGCCCGAGACAGGTCTGAGCCTCTATACCTCTCCTGAGAGACCTTTTAGGACTAAAGGTGGGGGCGGGGTCTCTTCCCAAGAGCCTCTGTATACCTCCCCTGAGGCACTTGTTAGAACACGGGAGCGGGATATAGAAGTTCAGCCCCATCAGGCACATGGGAAGAGGCCCCTCCCCCTCCTCTAGCCCCGCCTCCTGTGTCCTGGCAGGGGGCGCAGGACAGGAATAGAAGCTCAGCCCTGCCTCAGAGCTCATAACTCCACCCATCCCAGTCCTGGCCACCCATTTGTAGCCCCACCTACCTCCCCTCGCAGCCCTGCATTTTGGACTAGGGGAGAGGCTCAGCCCAGCCCTCTTGAGCAGGAGCCACGCCCACCCCTCTAAGCCACGCCCCCCTTACCAGGGGGCGCTGAGTCATATTTTTTCTGGAAAGGGGGCGGTAGGCCAAATACGTTTGGGAACCAGTGCTTTAAAACATCAAAAATATGAATTAAAATAGATACACAATTAACCATTCTTCACAACCACCCAAATCATGAAGTTGTCAATGAGCAACTGAATAAGATAATACATTACAGAAATCAGGATCAGAAAAGATAAACATGACCAATGCCATCCAATATTTTTGTGAAATGTTGGATGCACCCATTTTCACCTAAATAGAAAATATAGACTTTCCTGGCAATTAGAACATGTCCATAAGCCTGACACATGAGACATCAAGTTACTATTACAGATCATTATCAATGTACACACATCAGCAACTGTGTGTATGCATGCCAGTCAAAACAACCTTAAAGCCATCCACCTCTAAAAATGTCTCGATCATGTAAAACAAGCAGTCAGCCATCACTTCCTATCCCATTTCTAATCCAGACACTCTGGATGACATGATACAGGCATCATAACAGCATGTTATCTCGAAGCAAAGCTCTCCTGTCATTGATTCGGAACCATTGGAGACAAAATAAAGGAGATGATGGCACACCTAATGTCACATAACTGTGTCATTAAAATTTAAGAGGGAGACAGCACAACCAAGGGAAATGTACACACCACAACATTGCCTGTTCACAGCTGTCAGAATTTAATGGATCCCTCTAAAAGCTTTCCAAGAGTGTGCCCTTCCTTTGCAATTTTTTAAAAGGTGGGCAGTGTTTTTGATCCCAAGCTCTGTGAAATATTTCAATGCCCATAGTTCATTGCATGAAAAGCAGTAGACATCTGTGGTAACAGCTGAGAAGCATCAATAGAAATATCCTGCTCAGATTTCTTTGCTTTATCTAGTGGAGAAACTGCTGAGTCAGTTCAGGGCTTTCAAATGGGAGCAAAACAAAATTAGCATGAAAATAGACCATCATCAATATTAAATGATTTCATGATTTGCAAGAATAAATTTGGCTCTACTCATTTCTCTCTTTTTTTATTATGAATTTAAGATAAGAAGAGAGACCAAACAGATGGATTCTTATCCCATTAAAGCAACAACAGCAACTCAATGGGACTTTCTCCTATGTCCACTCATCATCTTAATCGCCACCTCAATAAAAACAACAATAACTCTGTCTTCACCCAGCTCTCAGGTCACATGTGATAAAGTAGCATGCCACATTAAGTATGCAATGTGTAATTGAAGGGTACGTCCACACTGCAGAATTAATACAGTGTGCTTAAGTAAGCACCAGCACTTTTTGGTAAAGAAAGCTAAAAAATTATATAAAATTCCAACTTCCATGATTCTATAGCATTGATGGCAGTTAAAGTGGTGCCAAACTCCATTAAGTCTACAGTGCGGATATACCTATTGTAGGGACCTATTCTCTACAGTCACCTACGGACCCCTGCCAAGACCCTACACCTGGAAGGTAATCATACTCGGATGCAAGGGATTGCTGGTGACATGAGATATACCCTAAGATCTCTTTCATTTTTTATCCTCGTGTAGGCATAAATAAAACAGTCCAGATTGAGACCAGTATACGCTCTCAGTGAGTTTTTAATCTTCTCCTGAAAGATATAAAGGAGAGGGGGAACTCAATAATCACAGAGCTTTTGGTTCATTCTCCTCATAGTGGAAGACTTCAGAATAAAATCTACCTAAGGGGAAGTTTACCCATTTCCCCACCAGCTGACTAGTCCTTACTCAGATCAAGACCATGCAAATTTTGATAAAGAAGGTAATTATAAACTGAGCACTATGTATTAAATAATCAGGTATTTAGCCCTAAGCTTAAGAGTAAAGGAAGAAAAAGAAGACAGTGTTAAAGAGGGTAAAAGAAAAGGGAATATCAACGACACTGCTAACACCATTCCTGGGTACTGCTGCAAAATGGCACCTATAAGATTACCTCAAAAGACATGGCCAGAAGCAAAAAAAAAAACAAAAAAAAAACCCTTATTGCAAATGGATATTTTGTCTTTCTTATATCTTTAAATCAAAAAGATATTGCAAGATTATTTTAAAGTACTTTTATAGTATGTTTGACAAAGATGTATTTATTTATTTATTTACAGTATTTATATTCCACCCTTCTCATCCTGAAGGGGACTCAGTGCAGATCACAATGTACACATACAAGGCAAACATTCAATGCCATATAAACATAGAGACAGAGACAGACACAGAGGCAATTTAACTTTCTCCAGCTTCCAGCTTCCTGAGGGTATTCTCGATTCTGGCCACAGGGGGAGCAGCTGATTCATCATCCACTGTTATGCCGACTTCCTCATTTCAAACATTGCTGGATTATTTTTATGGTGTCATAAATTAGTTAAATTAGCCTCCCCACATATAAGTGGTACCTAAATTTCCTACTTGATAGATGCAACTATCTTTAGGGTTGCTTAGGTCAACAACGAGCAGGTGTATTTTTTATGTTAATGGTCAGGTGCTCACTCCGACACAGGCTGGTCTCAAACTCATAACCTCTTCTTGGTCATAGTGATTTATTGCAGCTGGCTACTTACTAACCAGCCTGCACCACAGCCTGGCAGATACATATATACACAGTAGAGTTTCACTTATCCAAGACTCGCTTATCCAAGGTTTTGGATTATCCAATGCATTTTTGTAATCAATGTTTTGAATATATTGTGATATTTTAGTGCTAAATTCGTAAATACAGAAATTACAACATAACATTGCTGCGTATTGAACTACTTTTTCTGTCAAATTTGTTGTATAACATGATGTTTTGGTGCTTAATTTGTAAAATCGTAACCTAATTTGACGTTTAATAGGCTTTTCCTTAATCCCTCCTTATTATCCAAGATATTTGCTTATCCAAGGTTCTGTCGGCCCGTTTAGCTTGGATAAGTGAGACTCTATTGTGCATGTGTGTGTGTATGCAATGACTTCCCAATCGACATGCAAAGCAAGGGTGTGTTAAAGCAGTGAATGCAAGGCTTTGTATGTTTGTTTCAGGTGTCATACATATCCATAAAGCTGCATCTCCAATAGAATACTTACATTCACAAGACAAATGTATAACTTGGTATTTGCCACCTCGGGGCTTCTGCCCCTGGAAGAAGAAGACAAGATATGCTTCCCCATATGGAAGATCTGGGCAACAGTTAACTCTCTAATGTTTTGGGTTTAAACTTTCAGAGCCTCTGGAGCAAGGCCAATGGCAAGGGATTACAGAACCTATAGTCCAAAACATCTGGCAGGTCAAAGGCTTCTAAGCCATGTCACAGAGAATGCAAAATATCTCCATGAACCAAACTGATGTAAGCACAATGCATCCCATGAGGAATCTTTGTAGTATGCAAATTCCAATTTCCACATACAAATACAAAACTTTGTTACAATTTCTATCTACAGAACTATGCAAAGATAGGCTGAAGATTCATGGGAAAGAGGAAGAATCATGAAGAGAATATATTTTTATGAAAGATGTTTAGATTCTCAAAGCACTTGAATGAAAACTAAAATGTACAGTTCTACTTCTCCCCATCAGTCCACTCTATGCATGTTCAATCAAGCTAACTATAACATAGACCACTCTCTATGGTGTCATTCAAGAAAAAGTAGGCAATGTTTCATTGTTGTTTTATTCGCTGATCGAGGAAAGCTTTATGCTGTGGGATCATTGCTGAAGCTTCTTTCTGTTATTAAAAGGAAAGGCAACAGAGATAGCTTTGTGCTTTGGAAAAACAGCAACACCTGGGTATCTGAAGAGGCTTGCTGTGGCGTGTAATTGGCTGGAAAGGTCCCTGAATTGATTACTCCAGGCCAAGCCAGAGAAGCCACCTGGGGATTATAAGGGCACAGCAAAGAATCAGGATATTTTCTTCTGAACAGAGTTTGTACATAAAGATCACACAGGGAAGATATGCCTTCAAAAAATCTTCTACAGATACCACTGCCACACCTTTGTTACTAGTTGAATCTCTGTCCTCCATTGCATAGAGGCCTTTGAGAGTCCCACAATGATGGGACACTGTTGTATTTTAGTGGTGACAATAACTTTAGGATGAGAACATTATTCTTATGTGGCTTTTAAATGGCACAATGGACCCCAGATAAGTTCTGCTGCTACTACTTTTCTGGGATATGAGCCAATTATTGCTTTGTTGGGTTACTTGTTGAGCAGATGATTCAAACAGCAGATGGAAACAGCAAGATGTTGGAGGGAAGAACATTATGTCACCATGGACAAGTTTGCTTTCTTCAAAAACAGGATGCAGCTCCATTGTCAGTGTTTAAGAAAGTTTTGACTTACATACATTGAAAGGGAGCATTACCCTGTCTTTTTGTTCTGGGCAGCAAAATATCTTGGATTGCTACTATCAAGGTGTTTTTAAATTTCCAGTGGTCCTTAGAAGGATGTAAAATATCACTGAAATCTAAGACAGAATGGTCCATGCCATCATATTCAAAGTGTTGCTTTTGACCTTTAAAGCCCTACATGGTTTGGGACTAGGTTACATACAGGATTGCCTTTTCCCCTACAATCTGCCTCGGACATTGAGGTCCTCTGGAGGCCAGTTACTCCAGCTTGCCATAAGCCGACTGGCAACCATCACCCAGAAGGCCTTTTCATTGGCTGCCCAAAGACTGTGGAACAACCTACCAGAAGATCTCCAACAGCTAAATGATTGGTCAGATTTAAAACACAGCTGAAGATCTATCTCTTCTGGCAGACCTATCAAGTTGTTGGGGTTTTTTTTACAAAGACTATTAAATCACACCCTATATTTATTGTGTTTTCACTTTTGTCTCATTTATTTTAATATGTGTATGTTCTAATATATACTTACGTGGTTGCATTTAACTGTATTTTTATATGTTATTTTATAAATGCACTGCATTGAGCCAAAAGGAGAGGCAGGTAATAAATTGTTGTTGTTGTTGTTGTTGTTGTTGTTGGGTATACAACAAGATTAGTACACAGCAAACAAGATCACTATGCTGGCTGTTTGTATTGGATCACACGTTGGACACATCCCAAGTGTCTAGGACTATGTGATGTATTGGCGAATAATGCATGCAAACCGAGTGTGATGACTCATGGGCCATGTAGTCCCGTTCCTAGTGCTGTTGTGGGACAGACCCTTGTCCCAGTACATAGCCGAGTTCCGAGTGCTGGCCCATAACACCGGATGGAACGATGTAGCCCTTAGAGGACAATTTCGGGAGGGTCTCAACATCGAGATGCTGGAGGAAATCTCCAAGGTGGATCCTCCACACTCTCTTGAAGCACTCATTGATCAATGTTTACGAGCTGAAGTCATGCTTGCCAACAGAAGGCAATGGATCCGAGGCCAGAGCGGTAGGACCGGAGCGAAACCTCCCGCTCCCACCGGCGTCCAGCCGCGTCCAGTGTGGAGACCCCCGCCACCAGCCCCATACCCCAGAGGAAGCGAGGAGGTGCCGATGCAGTTGGGCAATGTGCGTCCCAGATTAGATGCCGCCGAGAAGGCCCGCCGCCAACGCCTAAATCTCTGTTGGTACTGCGGAAACGGGGGCCACTTTGCCAGAGAGTGTCCAGCCAAAGGGAAGCCCGCCGCTCGTCTGGCGGCGGCGTCCTCCACGGAGACGAAGACGTCTGAGGCGGCTGGCGCACAGCCGGCGGGGGAAGCCAGCGACCGGGCGTAGAGAGGCTCGCCAACCCGGTCAAAAACCCCACTCAAGAGCCGCCAACCGGGGTCCTATTTCTCCTAGTGGTCACCTTGTGGTCAGTGAAAAAAGGACCCGTCATGGTCCATGCCATGATAGACTCAGGAGCCACAAACAATTTCATTGATAGAGAGTATGCCGACTCTCTGGGATTACAATATCATGACTTCAAGAACGCCCGTGTGGTGCAAGCCATCGATGGCCGCCCCCTCAAGACAGGTCCAGTAAGCCAGTGGTCGGAACCCACCAGAATGTGGATAAGGGAACACATGGAAGAGATTTCCTTCTTTGTTACCGAGGTTCCCCACTTCCCTGTGATTTTGGGTATTCCATGGCTGACACTCCACGACCCAAGCATCTCCTGGTCCAACAGAGAACTGCAGTTTGCTTCAAAATATTGCCAAAACCATTGCCTTGTAGCCAAGGTCTGTCATGCCACAGACGCTGAACCCATCATCACCTTGCCCAAGAAGTACTCGGAATATTGGGATGTATTCAATGAAAAGGAAGCCGAGAGACTAGCCCCACATAGACCTTATGACTGTGCCATTGACTTGGTGGAGGGGGCCCCGATCCCGCGAGGACACCTCTACTCCCTGACTGAACCAGAGCAAGAAGCTCTCAGGGAGTTCTTAGAGACAAACCTCCGCAAGGGGTTTATCAGACCCTCTCAATCCCCAGCCGCTTCCCCAGTGATGTTTGTAAAAAAGAAGTCAGGGGACCTACGCTTGGTGGTGGACTATAGAGCATTGAACAATATCACTAAGCGAAACCGGTATCCCCTGCCTTTGATCTCGGACCTCTTAGACCGGCTTCGAGGGGCTAAGGTTTACACCAAACTGGATCTTCGAGGAGCTTATAATCTAGTTCGCATCAGGGAAGGGGACGAGTGGAAGACTGCCTTCCAGACTAAATTCGGTTTATTCAAAACCCTGGTCATGAATTTCAGTTTATGTGGAGCTCCCGCAACGTTTCAACATTTTGTCAACGATATCTTTCAGGATTATCTAGACCGGTTCTTGATTATCTACCTGGACGATTTTTTGGTGTTTTCTAGATCACAATCAGAACATGAGAACCACGTTAGAATGGTGTTACAACGATTGCGGGATCATGGACTTTATGCCAAGCTGGAAAAATGCACTTTTGATCTACAAGAGGTAGATTTCCTGGGATATCGTGTCTCGCCACTAGGGCTCACCATGGACCCGGCAAAGGTTGCAGCAGTATTGGAATGGCGGGCGCCAACCAACAAGAAAGAGGTGCAACGCTTCTTGGGGTTCGCGAACTACTACCGCAAGTTCATTCCAGACTTTGCCCGCTGGTCTGATCCAATCACCAGCTGCATCCGAGGGAAACAGCCTTTCCGCTGGACAGAGCAAGCTGAGAAAGGATTCCAACAACTAAAAAAATTATTCACGTCACAGCCAATCCTTCAGCACCCAGATCCTGAAACCCCTTTTGTCGTACAGGCAGACGCCTCCGATGTGGCAATTGGAGCGGTACTCTTGCAACCAGTGGGAGAACATCTTCACCCTTGTGCCTTTTACTCTCGTCAACTGACCGCCCCAGAGAGAAACTACACTATTTGGGAAAAGGAACTTTTGGCCATAAAGGCAGCCTTTGAAACTTGGAGACATTGGTTAGAAGGGGCCAAATTTCCCATTGAGGTCCACACTGATCATCGGAATCTAGAACATCTAAGAACTGCCCGCAAGCTAAATCAGAGACAACAAAGCTGGGCTTTATTCTTTGAGCGTTTTGACTTCCAAATTCATTATGTAACCCCAGCCCAGACCAAGCAGGCAGATGCTCTGTCACGAAAACCGGAATATGCTGCAGGGCGCAAAGAGACCTTTGAGTCCCAATTGCTGCAGCCCGAGAACTTTGCCACGCTCACAGTGGGAAACACCAAATCCACTCCAATTGAATCTACTCCCTCTACTCCAGGGCCCCTTTGTGCTCAGGAAATCAGGGCCAGTCAACAAGCAGATGCCTGGGCTCAGGACCAACTTCGCCAAGGACTACATTTTCCCTTCTCGCTTAAGGATGGTTTACTTTGCTATAGAAATCATGTCTACATCCCCCCGGGGCCGGGCAGGGAAAAGGCACTTCGTCTGTGTCATGACTGCAAGCCAGCAGGGCATTTCGGACTATTTAAAACCATGCATTTGATCCTAAGAGATTTCTGGTGGCCCAAGATCCGCAAGGATGTGGAAAAATATGTCAATTCCTGCCCAGTATGCCAGCGCTCCAAGACAAGACGGGAGAAGCCCTCAGGGCTTCTGCATCCCCTTCCTACTCCATCTCGCCCATGGGAAATAATCTCGGTGGATTTTATCACTGACCTACCACCTTCCTGTGGATTCACCACGATCCTAGTGGTGGTGGACCTTTTTACCAAGCTCGCCCATTTCATTCCCTGCGATGGCCTTCCCACGGCCAAAGAGACTGCAGATTTATTCCTTCAGCATGTTTTCAGATTGCATGGTTTGCCCAAAAGTTTGGTCACAGACCGTGGGTCTCAATTCACCTCTCGTTTCTGGAAAGCACTACAAAAACTATTGGGCATAGACTCTCGCTTATCTTCGGCTCACCATCCCCAAACGGATGGGCAAACTGAGCGCACCAATGCCACTCTGGAACAATACCTTCGCTGTTATGTAAACTACCAGCAGGACAATTGGGCTTCCCTATTACCGCTGTCGGAGTTTGCCTATAACAATGGTGTCCAGGCTTCAACTAAAGAAACCCCGTTCTTTGCAAACTACGGCTTCCATCCACGTTTCTTTCCTTCTATTGTTGAAACCTCAGAAGTTCCCGCAGCAGAAGACTGGCTGCAGGAACTCACAGCGGTGCAACAACTTTTGCTCCAGCAACTAGACCAAGCCAAGGAGGACTATAAACGCCACGCTGACAAACATCGCCAGCCGGGCCCCGAAATCAAGGTAGGAGACCGGGTTCTTCTGTCCACTCGCTTTTTGCCCTCCCATCGCCCTTGCCGGAAGTTAGATGCCCGCTTCATTGGTCCCTATCCGGTGGTGGCGCAACTTAACCCCGTGACTTTCAAACTCCAACTCCCGTGCTCTATGCGCATTCATCCAGTGTTCCATCGCTCCCTGCTCCTTCCGGCGGATGGTGTGCGCCCTGATGCAGACCGGCCGGCCCCCCCTCCTGTTTTGGTGGATGGGGAGGAGGAGTTCGAGGTTCAGGACATTTTGGATTCTCGCTTTCACCGCCGCCGCCTGCAATATCTCATTGACTGGGTGGGTTTTGGCCCCGAGGAACGCTCATGGGAAGACGCTTCCACAGTCCATGCCCCCGATTTAACCCGCCGCTTCCATCAGACCTACCCCACCAAGCCGCGGCCTCGCGCCTCGGGGAGAGAGCCCTATTTTGAGAGGGGGCTTGAGGAGGGGGATAGTGTGATGACTCATGGGCCATGTAGTCCCGTTCCTAGTGCTGTTGTGACGGATGAAGAGGAAAACTTGGGTTTTCCACCATTTCAGCCAGAAAGGGAACTTTCCCAGCCAGAATTGGAGCCCTTGCACCTGCAGGAGGTTTGTCCTCCAGAAATCTGCCAAACAAGCCCTGAGTCAAAATCTCCCCCATTTTCTCGCCGTAATTATTATCAGCAACAAAAAGGAGTTCAGCAGGCTAATCGCAGAAGCCTGAGAATCGCAGCAAAGCATTCAGATGATTAAGCCTGCTTCCATGAGAAATTTTAGGGAGTCATACATCTGGGCACAGAGATTGACTTTCGTTTCTGATTCCCCAGAGAAGTGTTCTTTGGTGGGAAAACGAGAACCTATTTAGGTTCCTTGCCCTTTAGGAATCTTGCGGAGTCAATTCGTCAGCTACTGGAGTAGTGTGTGTGGACAGCGCTACTCCCGCTTCCAAGCCTCGTTCCTGTTTCCAAGCCTCGTTCCTGTTTCCAAGCCTCCGCTCCCAGCCTTGTTTACTCCCCGGATCTTGCCTTGCTTCCCGGACCTTGCCAAGTAATTACCACGGATCTTGTTCTTGCTCCTCGTTTCTTGTTGCCTTGTTTCAAGCCTTGTGTTCCAAGAATCAAGTTACTTCCTAGCCTTGCTCAAGTTTCATGGACTAAAGGACCTTGTCATCTCCCCTCACTTTGCTTGGCAAAGTGAGTGTTTCGGTTATTGGATTACAACTTTGGACCTTAATATTTCATACTGGACATTGTTTCTTTGGACTAATTTTGACCTTCCCTGAAAGGTCTACTTCTGAACTATTTCCTACACTTGCTTTTATTAACTTTATATATTCCCTTAATAAAGATATTAGATAGATTCTGGCCTCTGTGTATGGTTATTGGTGCTCTGCAGCCTGGGTCGTGACACCGAGTAGGCTGGCTTCTTGCAGCAGACAGATGGTAATTTGGGGTTTGGGGCAGAATGCACCACCTAACCTCCGCAGGGGTGGGGGACCTATTAAAATGGTCCGCCCCTGGAGGCTTATGGCTCCAGATGGATTCCTGACGGCTCTTGGGGAGTTTCCCGCCGCCTCGGTTGGTGATCCTGTTGATGCCCTGGTCTCTCTCTGGAATAGGGAGATGACTAGGGCAGTAGACACGATTGCTCCGGAACGTCCCCTCTCGAGTAACCGAGCTAAACCAGCTCCTTGGTTTACTGAGGAGTTGGCAGCGATGAAGCGAAAAAAGATAGGAGCTACTGGCACACTCTGGATCCAAAGGTTGTTTTGAGATGGGACACAGTAGAATATCACACAGCAGGACTAAACCATCCAAGCTTTGAAAATTTGGAATCTTGGCCATATTACCTTTCACTGCATACAGATATTCTTGATTCTCTCTTGGTTTCTGAACATTTTGGCTTTCATCTATCAAGTCAGAGCCTTGCTGCCTTTTAGAAGCCTAGTGTCTGTGAAGCCTGAAAAGACTCTACCCACCTTTCAGTACGAGTTGAAAAAACACCCCGCTCCTTTTACCAGTTGCTGATTTAGAAAAATGCAAACCACTAGGAACTCGTGTGAGTTAAACAGAGGACAGAATCCATAAAAGCCTGTTTTAGTTATTGTGAAACATTTACCTTAACTCTCTTGTTGGTTATTCTTAATAATGCTCGACTGTGTAGGAAACATCAAAACATTCTGGAAACATTCTTTCTAATAAAACATAAGGAAGCAGGTTATGGACAATCAGGTTTTCTCCCCCTCCTTGTGTCTGTAAAAGGGCAGTTGGCAGGCTGTCTCTGATAAATGTTTCTGGCCATTTGTGTGTGAACAGAACATTAAGACACCTCCAGAGAAAAATCCCAGCTCAATTAGGTGCTCAAAGACGTCAGCGAGGGATTATTTTAAATTCTGCTACATGAAATGAATGATTGAAGGCACTCGTAAGGGAAAGTGCTGATTAAAGAGGAAAAGCTGTTTCAGTCCATTCACCTCTGTTGCCCTTCCCCCTTGCCCCCCCCCCATCACCACCTTGCATCCACGACTGCTGCATTACATTGGAAGCATTGTTAAAACGCATCCCACAAGCAAGCATTTTTAAAAGCGCCAGTGTCCAATTCTGATACTTTGCACTCACCCCAAATAGAACTAGCACAGCAGCTTGGGGAATTGGCTTCTCTTCTTACCTTGGCCTCCCATTAACTCTCCTCACTTCCATTCCATTTCCTAATTTCACAGCAAACGCTCAAATTTCTCAGCAAGGTAAATGTGATAGATGGATCAGATTTGATTGATAATACCTTTTTGTGATTTCTTCTGTAAGGTGAGTATAGAACACCTGGTAACAAGCCTGCAGGGTTTAATTTGATTTAAGACACAATCCTATATTTTAGAGAAAGGAACTGGCAAAGACACCTTTGAGAATTCCTTGCCTAAGAAACCTCTGTGAAATTCATAAGGTCACTTTAAGTCAACAAGCAACTAAAATTTATACACACCTTCCTTTTTATGTAATGCACTATGTCGTTTAGGGAGCTGGACATTTTTAGCCTGGAGAAGAGAAGGTTAAGAGGGGACATTATAGCCATGTTCAAATATATGAGGAGCCCTGGTGGCGAAGTGTGTTAAAGCACTGAGCTGCTGAACTTGCAGACCGAATGGTCGCAGGTTCAAACCCCGGGAGCGGACTGAGCACCTGCTATTAGCTCCAGCTTCTGCCAACCTAGCAGTTCAAAAACATGGCAATGTGAGTAGAATCAATAGGTACCGCTCCGGTGGGAAGGTAACGGCGCTCCATGCAGTCATGCCTGCCACATGACCTTGGAGGTGTCTACGGACAACGCCGGCTCTTCGGCTTAGAAATGGATATGAGCACCAACCCCCAGAGTCAGACATGACTGGACTTAACATCAGGGGAAACCTTTACCTACCTTCAAATATATGATAGGATGTTATAAGGAAGATGAGTCGCCTTGTGGAAAGAAAAAGAGTTAATAGAGTTAATAGA
Source organism: Anolis carolinensis (assembly GCF_035594765.1). Lineage (NCBI taxonomy): Eukaryota > Metazoa > Chordata > Lepidosauria > Squamata > Anolidae > Anolis > Anolis carolinensis. Next base: position 149,576,416 of record NC_085843.1, read on the forward strand.
TTATTTCTAAAGGAAAGCAGTAGGCACTGTGTTTTTAAAGCTGGTATAATAATAATAATAATATAATCAATTTTTATTTATAGACCACTTTTCTCTCATGAAGGGACCCAAAGCTGCTATCCTGTTGGGGCAGTACACTAGCTTACTTACTCTACCATAGGCACTGGCAGAAGAAGTTAAAAGATTGTGGGCACAGAAGCCTTAAAGAAAATAAGGATCGGGAGTGGTTGTTGAGTGATTTCAGCTCTGCAAGAACCATGGATTTGGATGTCTGGCGTGTCAAACAGGTGGGATGATGGCAAAGAACAGAGGTTTCATTCTCCTTTGGCCAAAAGAAGATGTCAGCAGAGTCTGCACTACAAAGATGTCCGTAGCTCAATGCAAATATGCCAACATATTTACAGGACCTTGACAACAGTTTGAAACAAAGAAATTCTGCTGCCCTGAATGTCAATTGGTCTAGACTGTGATAGACTAGGATTTGCACACTGGTTCACTAGGGTGGGCTGTGGTTGCTGCTGATTGGTTTCTGGGTTTTGGGGAAAAATTAATACACTGTCATTGCTCAGTTTGAAGTTTTGGGGCTGTTGTTTGTTCTGTGTCTCATGGCTGTGGGAAGGGAAAGAATGTGGGTAAGTTTGAGGTAATGGGTGCTAATGATAGTAGTTTCCCCAGCCTGGGTGAAAAAATGGTCTATGCTGGTGAAACAGTGGGTAGTAATGGGTGATAGCTAGCATGAATGGATTCCCAGGAGAAGGAAAGAGGGAAAGTGTTGGGCAACTTTCATGACCTTTGGTTTGACTCCATTGTTAGGTGTGTCGAGGCATTGTTAGGGGAGTCTCCTGTGAAGAGAAAAAATGGGGTATACGTAAATAGCAACAATAACAATACCTACTGCCTGAAAGTGCAATGAGGTTGTCCTATGTTCCCCCTTGGTGAGTGCTTGTGAAACTTGTATCTCCAGGCTTAAAGTCATCTATGGAGGCTCAGATTATATTTCTGGGTGAAAGGTCACCTTTGACTAAGCTATAGAGTCCTTTCCATGGCAGTGCATTTTGGGGTCCACCTGGGGGTCCCAGAGTTCTGATAGTAAAGTTGACTACCTTCCCTAACCACTGCTGCATGAAGCAGAAATAAATACAACTACTGGAACTTGGGTCTAAATTTCCACCAGAATTGTTGTGTTTATGAGGTATAAATAACAACATGACCTTTTCAATTCTTCTGCATTCACTGCATTTCCTGAAACCTTTTTTCAACAAAGCACATTCTTCTACAACTCTATGAAGGAATCATGATTAGACAAGTGTCCAACAAACTCAATACTCCAGAGAGGTTAGGTGCCTTATTTAGTAGCATTAAAGCACCAAGTACTAACTCCTCCTGATCTTTGAAAAATGCTGCTCTTAGACATCTTTAACTATGCCACTAACAAACCACACAATATCTGCTTGTCAAAGACCCTGTTTTCAATCCTCCAGCTGCTCCTTGCACTGTAACATTTGAAAATGTGGTTATTGTGCACAGAAGGATGAAATTTTCAATAACAGCAGAAACCCCTGTGCCTGCCATATGATTCAGAGAGGCACCACATAAAGATGCCTAGAAAGTCTACTATTGACATTGCCAACTTTAAGCAAATCACATCTAGTTGGCTGTTCAAGGCTTCCAACTTTGCTTGGCAAGAGAGGAGGGGAAAACATCCCTACAGCAGGGAATTGTGGATTTATATAGAAAGTTGTAAAGATCATACACATTTTTCAGTATCAAACACTTCAGCATTTTTTAAGAAATGAAGACTACACAGACTAATAAATCACACTGTATGTAGGTCCACAGAGGCTAACTCAGGCAGTGTTACCTTACAGCCAGGTGACACAGTAGGAAATCAAGTCATTTAGAGCTGTGTGGGCAAGTGCTACAGGATTATCATCACCACAAACTTAAATCTGTTTTACACCATTTTGACTCTCGTGGTTTCTAGCTGAGGATCTAAAAATCATAGTTTGGTGAAGGTTCTGAGAGCCTTAGCCCACCTCAGAGATTTATCATAATCAGGCTCCTTTGGATGAAAGGAACACCCATTGAAAACAATGTATTTATTACTGCAAATGAATATGCAGTGTGACTTAATTGCTATGTCCTCCAGAGTCATGCTGTCAAGCTATAGTGAAGGGAACAATAGAATCTGGATCACTACAATGTCTGAGTTTGGAGAGAATGATCAACGGCTCTTCTAGGCAGTCTCTTAATCCAGGACAAAGAAGTGGGGCAAATAATCATGGTACCTTAAGGAAAGTCCAGACACCGACCTCTCAGTCCTGGTAAATGATCCCCTGGCATCCTGAAAGGCTTGGTTATAGCGAATTTTCGAAATGGACATGGGACATATGACTGAAATTTTCTTTTAATTTTTTCAATTAACTCTCCAAGATGTGCTGGACCTCATAAGGGCTAATGCAGATATAAGTGCACACAAGCTAATTTTTTTTCATTATCTCTCTTCACCTGAGTAAGTCACTCAGGTAAGATTTTGAGGGGAAAATGGGGCGCTAGAAGGTGACTGGATGCCCTCCTGGGTCAACCTTTTGCAGATCTAGCCACCGCGCGAGAGAAGGCATGGGGTTTGGTTGGGGGTGAAAACAAAATCCCCAAAGGAAATGAGTTAAAATAACCCAGTTCCTCCTGGAATTTAGGGCAGTGTAAAGGGGCCCTAAGTGGAAATATGGGACACAGAAGGAAAAGCAAGCAGATCCATAGCTTTGAAGAATCCTTACTGTAGCACTGATTGGAGATAGCAATTTGCATGTAATTTCAGAAGTCTTCAGAAAGGAGTACATACAGGTTGAATACCCCTTATCTGACATACTTGTGTTTTGGGTTTTTTTCTGATTTTATGTATATTTATCTGTACATAATGAGATATCTTGGCATTGGGACCTAAGTCTAAACACAAAATTCATTTATTTTTCACATATATCTTATACATATATCCTGAAGGTAATTTTAATAGTTTGTTAAACACACTGAGCCATGAGGTGGCAAAGGTGTCACTATCTTAACCACCCAGAGTGCAGAGCATTTCAGATTTTAGGATAAGGAATACCCAAACTGTGATGCCTGTCAGACTTTGTTTGACTTTGCTGACTACTAATATGCTCTCATCATTCTGCAGAGAAAAGGAAACTAGGTGCACTTGTTCGCCTATAAACTAATTTTCCCCATGGCATTATTTTTGCAACCCTATAACTAAAATTAGCACAATGGCATTTTTAAAATGCACTTTATTTTAGAGGAAGATTGTCCCTGCTCGTTGTCTTTGCTCCAAGATTTAAAGATGCTTAAAGCAGAGCACATGAGCTTGAGGTCCCCAAAGTTTGCTATCACTGTCACCGATTTTTTGGAGTGGTCTGCACCAAATAGTACTTTTACATTGCTACCAAATGTTATCTTGTTGTGACAGTTGTCCTTTTGTAGCTCTTAAAGACCTCATGCATTCCTTCCTTTGCTGATCTCTGAAATCCTGTCCTTCTTGGCCCAGGGAGACTTTTGATTTAACATACTTGTTCTACAGTGTGAGAGGGGACACTGAGGCAGTCTCAGGCAACAGAAACTGACTGTCATGAAAGGGCAACAAACTGCTCATTATATATTTTGCTGCTGTTGTATTTCTACTGCCAGGGAGGGGATGTTCTGCCTCATGCAGTATGTTAATGTGGCTCTTCACCTTGATTTAGCTGAGCACGGGATGTCAAATTGCTCCCCTTCCTCAAACAGCAAAATGCCTGGCACTTTTCCTTTTGTTTATATTATTTATGACCTAATGTAGATTGGTGTAGTGGCCAGACCATAACTTTTTGCCTAAAGACACACAGATCACAAATACCTTAGGCTTTCCCAGCTGCTTCTCCCAGTCCCATGGTAGCCACACCAGTGAGCTGTTATGTACAGTCAGAACACAATTCCATATTTGAAGTCCATCTGTCATGAAAGTCTTAACTCCCCTTTTTTCAGAAAAGTCAGGGAATTTACCCCAAAATATAATGCACTGTCCTTCTCAGTCACTGAGATTTCACAGTGGAACTTCATGTATTTATTCATATGATGGAACCTCATTGTTCTAAAGGATAACACTATTTCTTTACAAGGATGATAGGAGAATTCAAAAGGCATTAATGTATGGTATCCAAAGTAAAGGTTTCCACATAGAAATGTAAATGTCATTGCGATTTTTGATCTCAGATACTAACTGTCACAAGGAAAACAAAGCTGCACTCTTGAGCATGACACATGAATCTACACTTTTAAGAAGAGTCTTGTTTATTGTTTAAAGAATTGGGGTTTTCTAGTCGAACATATTGGATCCATTTGCTTGTGTTCAGCGTGTTAATGCTACCTTGCCTGGAGTAAAGCAAGTAGCAGATCAGACAGGCCAGTGAGAGAGCATTTCCATCTGACAAACATTTTGTAGTTAACCTCAGGTGCAAGAACCCCAGGCACTCATTGCTTGTCCACCATGCATCCAAACATCAACTGCTTTAGAATGTATACAATACAACAATAGCAAATGAACAGAGGGGATTCATCTGGGAAAGTTTAACTCTGTATATAGTAAAGCACAGAGCAATTTTATTAGGTGTTTAGAGAGAGCAAGAAAAACACATTTGAAAACTAAGCAAGGTCATGTCTGTTTAGTGCTTGGATGGGTGATAATCACCTGAGACTACCAAGAATCCCAGGAAAGGCAAGGAATAAATATTACCTGTCACTATGGGAGCCATTAATGTCAGTCAAAATTGATGATAGGGTTAGTGGACCAATGGCCTGATTCAGTGTCAGGTAGTGTACTATGTTCCTATGAACAATACCATGGCATATGACATGACGTTGGTCATATAACTATTGTTTTGGAGCCAAGGGAAATATGTGAAACTGGTATCATTTCTGTTTATTATCAGACTTTCAGCCTCTAAGGGAAAAAAGGTCACCTGGAACAAAACAAAAGTCTTTCTAGACCAAATTCTGTTTCCCCCAGCATAAAACCAAATGTCTCTGTGAAGTCCACAAGGAAGGCCAACAACCTCATTATGTTCATATCAATCTCATCTGGAAGGAGATCTCTATCTTTTAGGGAAGGTGCGTCAAGCCCATTTTCTTTGAGAGCCACATCAGCCTTATGGTTGACTTCAAAGGGCCATTGGATCCATGGATAGAGAATCCATGGATACAGAATGACAACTATTTTTTTACATAGTGACCAATGCTCTTTAGTTTTTACCCAATTTCAGATGTTATTGAACAACAAATACCATCACATTTGATTATTCACCATGTGGACTGTGGATAATGGGAATTACAATCCAACAGCACTTGGATGAATTAATGAATTTTATAACTGTCTCAAACCAGGAGTTTGAAATTTTAAAATACTGTATATAATCGAGTATAAGCCTAGTTTTTCAGCCCTTTTTTAGGGCTGAAAAGCTCCTCTTGGCTTATACTTGAATGAGGATCCTGGCTGGCTTATGTTCGGGTCGCCTTATACTCAAGTATATAGGTAATCAGGCTTAGACAGTCTTATCTTATTAAAGTCTTATTATTATTATCATAAATTACAATTTTATGTAAACATTCAAAACATTTAACCTATTTCTGCCTCAAATAATGTAATTTTATTAGTATCTATATTTATTTTTATTTTTGAAATTTGCCAGTAGCTGCTGCATTTCCCACCCTCATCTTATACTAGAGTCAATAGGTTTTCCCAGTTTTGTGATAAAATTAGGTGCCTTGGCTTATATTCAGGTCAGCTTATACTCGAGTATATACAGTATTAAAATCAGAGGTTTTTATATCAATGAAACCAGAACAACAGTTGTGGTTTTAAGGTTGGAGAAAGGTTAAAAGACATTTCAAAACCAGACATCATTTCCACAAGCCTTGTATCTCAATTCAAACTTCACTTTCCCAACTAAACAGAACAAACGGCAGCTTTCTGGATCTTGCTGTATCAAAACTTCAATCAGCTGTAATCATGACATCTAATGAAGAAGAATACAGGAGTTGGATCCCAGCATCTGGAGGGCCACATGAAATTGCATGGAGGACCAGATTCAGACCTTGCATTTGACACATGTGTTTTAGGGTGTCAGGCTCCCTATTGCTTTCTTCTCTGCCCCATTTATAGCCAATCTCCTACAGCCCATGACTCCCTTTATTCTTCACAGTTGCCTGTTTTATAGCCCCATTCATTTTTTGTATCGGCCATTCAGTGACCATTGACTCCCTATAAATTCTCACTTTCTGTTAGATTCTGTCTCTAAAACATTAAACCCATGTTATGTTTCAATGGTTGCACTACAATTCCAACTCCACGCTTTTGGCTGGGCTTTGTAATTGCTGTTTTCTTTTAGAAAACTCACTTTAATGGCAGAATAAGATTTAAAGTGGGGCGGAAGGAGAGGAGAAGGAATGCAGACAGAAAAGATATTATTCCAAAAGATGTTGACTAAGCAGGTTCATTGGGGAAATAGAGTTCTATTGGGGTCTTGGTCAATAATGTAATTGTTAGGAAGTTCAGACTGTGTACAGTATATGTACTTTAAAATGTGCAGTGGTCTCATATTTGGTATTCCTCATGAGCATCTTTCACATTTCCATTAAGCACTACAAAATGCTTGAACTGTAGAAGCCACATAGTAATTACCCATCTTTATAAAGAAGTTAATTCTAAACACATTAATAATTACTGGTCCATCGCAAATTTGGTCTACAGTATGCAAATCACTAAAAAGGTAAATTACTGCTGACATGCCCCCTCTGTATCCAAAATGGATTATAATGTGTTGACAGCACTTTATTAACATCCAAATAATCATTCTGCAATTACACCATCAGCAGCAAGTACTACCATGGGTCACATTTATTATTAACAATGATATTATGTATTATCATTACTAATCATTTTTATAGACCTTGCTGTATTAGGCTTGTTTTATAATCATACAGATGCACAAAATTGGCTCAATTTCATCCTTCACAGAATTACTAGAAATTTAATGTGTTCAAGGGGAAAATGGAAGTAATTAAAACAGAGCAGAAAAGGCGGCCCAGAGTGTATTTAAGCAACATGTTCGGTGTCCTGGAATATACATGGCTACTTTCTGGGGCAGGAGGGGAGCTCGCTTCACTTGTATTTTCCAAGGCTAACCATAAAAGGAGGACTATCTTTGTGAAGATGTTGATGCCAGCCAAGAAGGGGTTGAGATTAAATCAGACTTCAGGGAACAAGTGGTAGAGAGAGAAAGCAAAGTTGACATGAATCCAAGTGATGTCTTGTTCAGAGAAAGATCCTACGATAGCAGACATAGTTCTTGACTCAAAGTCCTGAACCTCATGCAAGCAAAATCTGTCCCATTTTACGAAACCTGTCTACTATCCCTTCTAAAGAAAAAGGTGGTCAGGCTGACTTTCAGAAGTGTAAAAATAATTTATTTTCATAGCAACAGGTTGCAGCAAGCAAATATATAAAGAGGTTATGGTAGAAGCAGGAATACTTTGTAAATTCATAGTATGGTAAAAATAAATAATTAACATTTGTAATTATATGTATTGCTTGTCATCTCAAAATAAAATCTGTCAAAGGATAGGAAAGAGACAAAAAAGCATTTCATTCCCTAAAGCGGAACTGTTGTATATGGCAGTTAAGGTATTAGCAGCTACTGGGAATGGGATCTCATATAGCTGCCCGCTTCTTGACAAAATAAACACAGATTTTCCCATCTGCTAACTTTTTTCTCTTTCTCTTTTTCTCTCTTTTACGTGTCTATATTTCAGGGAAATACAAGCGCTGTTGTTTTGTTGTATATGCTATGTAAAGTAATAGCATTTGATGTGTTGCTTTATCATTTCCCTCCTGTTGTGCTTGTTGTGTGTGGGGGTGTTCTTGCCCCTGAAAGAGAAAAGAAGATAACTATGGACAGAAACTGAAGTATTATGTTATTTGTAATATTTATAAATTGAAAGGAAAATAGTGTCTTAGGCCCCTTCTACACTGCCATTTAGAATTCAGATTATCTGATTTAAACTGGATTATATGGCAGTGTAGAAGGGGCCTTAGGGCCCTTCCACACAACCATATAACCCAGAATATCAAGTCAGGTAATCCACAAGGTCTGCTTTGAACGAGGTTATCTGAGTTCACACTGCCATATATTCGAGTTCAATGTGGATTTTATACAGCTGTGTGGAAGGGGCCTCAGTCTCAACTTAGGCCCCTTCTACACTGTCATATAAAATCCAGATTATCTGCTTTAAATTGGATTATATGGCAGTGTAGACTTATGTAATCCAGTTCAAAGCACATAATCTGGATTATTTGCTTTGATAATCTGGATTGTATGGCAGTGTAGGAGGGACCTCAGGGAAAGATCTCTGTGTATGTGTGAATGCTCAGTGCTCTCTACATGGTCTCTTGATGCTAAAAGGACTAGACCTACATATAATCTTAGAATCCTAGAGATTTTTTTTCAACTTCAAAATTCCTATAGTACATAGAAAATGCAATAGCAGTGTAAAAATGTTTGACATTTCAAGTTTCCAAGTAAGATAGGAGCTGCTTGGAATTCCTCAAAATTTAAGAGGTGCAGAAATACCCAATTTTTAAAATTGTATTTAACTGAAATAGTATCTCTCGTTTTCTCAGTTTTGGAGACCTTTTGAGCACTTCAGTTGCTGCTAGACTCTCTAGAACAGAGACTGGTAATCATACCACATTTTAGTCTGTTACATAATACTGTGATCATTCAATATTTTGTCCTGAAGGATGTTCTTCTAACCTCTCAGACTAGTGGTGCTTGTTTGGCAGCTATTTAAGGAGACAAACTGGTGTTACCAATACTGAAGCAGGGGTTGAACTGGCTGCCTGACTCATTCTTTTTGTAAAAAGCAAGGTTCAGCAAGCACATCTTTATTTAGAACAGAAGTGCCATGTGCTTGTATTGAATTAGTACCTGCTGCAGAATCTTGAAACAGGGGCAGAACTATAAGAGATTAGTCTATTATCAAAGGCTGGCAAAGGGTTCATTCTTCTGAAGGATGGAGGGGGGAATCTGTGAAGGAAGTGCTTCTTTAATGGAAAGAACCCCATTTCAGACTCTGTGAGAGTTGCAGTGTGCCTTTGTGGATTCTGCAAGGTAAATATCCCCACTCATGAGATTTCAATCAGCATCTAATTCATCTTTCTCTGAGACTGAAAAATGGGAAGAGTTCTCCCTTCATTGACCCAGTAATAAATTTGGTAGCATTAAGGCAAAAAAAAAAAAGAGACCCATTATTCCATGATAATACAAATAGGAAATTGTGAATTCCATTTCAGGAGGCCAATTGCCCCTAATATCGGTTGCCATTTTCCACCCAGGCATTCAAAGAGGTCAGAAATGGTGCTACAGCAGAGAGTTGGTGCTGCTTTTAGGTTCTTTGGGATGAGGCTATGGTCTTGCTTTTTGCCACTGTACTCAGAGAAGAGATGGTTTTCTTTTCTTTCTTTTTTACAAAAGTTAAGATATTATTTTTACATTAATCCATGGATAAACTAACCAGTATTTTTGACTAATTTTCTAGACTTACGCCTGTGTATATATATTAGGTGTCAATCCTCCAAGTAGAATATTTAGTTCACATTTTATGTATGTAAAAAGTAGATTAAATATGCTGTTTTTCACCATGAAAATATTCCACCAGTTAATCATGATAACATCTATCTCATCCAAAGGGGAAGAAATACTCTACAAAAATATAGAATACTGCTTTCATGCCCATAGGCAGATACTGGATCAAAACATCCGGGGATTTAGAGTGACATATTGCCCCAATGGTGCAGCTTCTAAATTTGCTGACCGAAAGGTTGGCGGTTCGAATCCGGGGAGCGGGGTGAGCTCCCGCTGTTAGTCCCAGCTTCTGCCATCCTAGCAGTTTGAAAACATGCAAATGTGAGTAGATCAATAGTACCACTCCGGCAGGAAGGTAACGGTGCTCCATGCAGTCATGCCGGCCACATGACCTTGGAGGTGTCTACGGACAACGCCAGCTCTTCGGCTTAGAAATGGAGATGAGCACCAACCCCCAGAGTCGGTCACGAGTAGATGTGAGTAGATCAATAGTACCACTCCGGCAGGAAGGTAACAGCGCTCCAGGCAGTCATGTTAGCCACATGACTTTAGAGGTGTCTACGGACAATGTCGGCTCTTTGGCTTAGAAATGAAAGAGACTTCCTGAAGAGACAAATGCTTGCATTTCAACATTTTCACTGAAGCAAAATATTCTTATTCATTCAGGCTTTTCATTTTGTTGTAAATACATGTTTGTTTGTTTTTCCAAGGGGAAGACAGTTTTCTTGTTTTGTAATATAATTTGACTACACACTGCCCTGAAACAGGATGAGAATTCAAATGACAGGAGCACCACTGTCCAGATAGCAATAGTAGGACAAGTCCATTTGACTATGACTTCAAGCCAGTAATGCACAACATGGTGATTTCAGGGGAAAAAAATTGATTAGGTTTTGTAGATAATTAAGAAGCTGTTAAAACTCACCTATATACTCAAGCATATGGGGAGGAGGAAGATTAGCACTTTACTAAACTCTAAGTTAGCTTATGGAGACTTATCTCAGCCTAGGCAACCTGCGCAAATTGCACTATACATTTTAAATGTTTTAACTGCTTTTTATTATTAGATTCACTAGTGAAATGTGTCCTAATTGTTTTATTTGTATATTTAAATTTGGAACCTGTTAATTTTGAGTTGTTTTATATGTATATCTTGCTGTTCTTTATTTGATTGTCCATAATAAAATGTGTTTTTGTTTTGTCAATTTTTGTTGTAAACTGCCCTGAGTCCCTTTTTGGGAGATAGGGCTGGATAGAAATAAAGTTTTGTTGTTGCTGTTGTTGTTGTTGTTAGATTTTTCTGAAAAAGAACAAAGAGTCTTCAAATAGAGAAATATTTTCATTTGCACTACTTTTTCCTTTTAAAAAAATGGCATGCAGCATATAACTACAAAGATCTCTGTCTATAGCGAAAGGGCCCCTGCATGAATAGTAATAACTTGTGCATTTTTCTTGAACTAATGTTTTGTTGCTCAATTTTGTATTGTTCCAGTTGTATTTAATGATATTGCTACTCAGAAAATGTTTCTCTTGACCTTGTTAAAAATCTGTTGTGAGTCATGTGCTATGTGCAATATTGCCTATACAATTTTATGCAGCAGCTTTAGTTCTTCCTATAAAATGATAATGACAAGCTACCAAAACTATCCTTTTCTTTCTTGGATAGTTTCCAGTTTTATTTCATTTTTCACACAAATGTTCTTTTTATGCATATGTTATTATACAAAACTGTAACCAATATCTTGGTCAGTCTAGAAGTACTTGATAAATAATATTTCCACTTCACTCCAAATTAGGCTTCTGAAATGAAATGGTCTGAGCATGTGTTCAGAGATATTCTGTTCATTACATCCAACTGTAGGTCTGGTCCCTAAGTGAATTTTTTTCTGTTCAGTCTGGCTAGATTTTGAAACTGTTTTCAACCTTCTTATTAATAATTTTCTGATGCATTTCTAAACCCTAGTGTCCTTTGTACCACATGGAAAAAACACTAATCTAATTCAACAACTTTCAATTTATCATATTTGATCTATAATGTTCTATGTTCCTTTTTCTTCTTCCCAAGTACAACTTTTCTCCCCTGTATAGCATTTCTTCTTTTATCTTTCATTCATGGTATTTTAAGTGAAAATATTAAAATAATTATCTTTGTCTTTTGCTTCAATATGCTATTACATTAATGCAATTATTCCTTCCATAAAAGGTTACCATGCTGTTAGATTAACCATTTGCATTAATGTGTGAAGTTCCATAATCTTGGCCCTAAAGAAATATTTAACTGTGTCATATCATATTTGCCAGCAAAGCACTCAGGAAGAAGTAGGCTGACTAGTGGCTAGGAAACATGTCATAATTATTATGATGACCTTTATATCCTTTTCACACTTCTGAGATGGACCAGAGCCTAGATTTTTTTTGTGCCAAGCCAAAACCCTATGAAAGTGGCTTTCAGACATGTGTTTTCCTTGCAGCAATTTACTGATATTGTGGACGTTGTCTGCATATGCTTTTAATAGCATGCTCTTCAGCAAAAGTTACTGGCCTAGAAAATAGAGAGATTACAATGATGACTGATGCACATATTGCCCTGGCAGTGACACAGTGAGGTGCTATGTTGGGCAATGTGAACAGAAAAACCATTTTCTCTGCAGAATGATGAGAGCATATTAGTAGTCAGCAAAGTCAAACAAAATCTGACAGGCATCTTGCCTTCTACTGCAATGTATGGGATCAGTGCTCTACTGTCTGTGATCTTTGGTAGAACTTTCATTCCTGTAATGATTAAAGTAGATCTCCTGTAAGGAAATTGCCTGCAGAACATGTGCTTCATTTCTCTCCTAAACACCAAGACCTCAGTACAATGTGAAAAGTATTGCTGGAAATAATAATAATAATAATAATAATAATAATAATAATAATAATAAAGCTTACGATCTGTCAACTGCAAAAGGCCACCCTACTGGGATCTGCACGCATCATCCGAAAATACATCACACAGTCCTAGACACTTGGGAAGTGTTCGACTTGCGATTTTGTGAAACGAAATCCAGCATATCTATCTTGTTTGCTGTATCATACAATATAATATAGCTTTATTTGTATCCTACCATGATCTCTCCAAAGGGACTCTGGATGGCTCACAGAGAGCACTCAACAGTCCAACAATATACATATACTCTGAGAGTTACAAGAATTGAGAAGAATACAAGAATACAGCATAAAGCTACTATGCCCCTATTAAGATAACAGCAACTTATTATTGTTGTCACTTCTTTCATCACAATCCTTCTTTGTCAGCAAGGGAAAAGAGACATGGAGGGCAATATGGTCCTTGACATTACCAGTATATCATGACAGAAGCACCTAGATTTCATTGCACAAGTCCCAAGACCATACCGCAATTGGGGGCCACCCATGGATTTTCAGTAGCTGGGACTGGCTTCATCACAGGGAGGTGGTGGACTGGCAATAGATATCGCACAGTGTCAAGTGATAGAGACCATAACCAAAGAGCACAGTACTACATTTATGGCAGTTTACCATACAATGTTGAGAACTATTATGGTTGAAGTAGCCATTATCTGTTAAAGCTAGAGAATCCATAGGATTGTAGTCAGAAAGTAACTTTGCAAATCTCTGAAACACACATAGGCACTGCATAGATGTGAACTTTCCCTCTCTCTGCACTCAGTTTTAAAGAAGACATTGTTCTTAATATTATGAATCATGTTACGTTATGAGTCATTGTGTACATTCATTCACAGAAAAGCAGGGTAAATATTATTAATAAAGTCACATTTTTAAATGCATTCTACTTAACTGCAGCATAAGGTTATGGCCTAATTTAGAATGGGACTCTATTTTTTGAAATGACTATTCATGATGCAGAAAATTTAAGCCTTTTCTTTTAATCTATAATCTAATAATTCAATATCCCTAAGGTCATGATACTTTAGGAGGAATAATCTTGGCTAAATCAGACTAGAATAGAAAACAAGACCATTAGATCTGTTAGTTAATATTAACCAGATTGGACACGTTGAATCAATGATAACTTGGCAAGTTAAGATTTATGTTGCACTGATTTCATAGGTGAACTCTAGTTGGAGCTGATAATTGGATTTCTGTTCAAGAGCTGTCGAAGTAGTGCACACTGAGATATCCAAAGACTGAACTAACAATGACATTAGGTTTAATATAGGAAAGCTTAGTTATTTTGCTATACATTATTAACCTCTCACCTAATAAAAATCACTTTAGTACAATCTAACATAACAAAATCAGCATTGAGTTCTTTTCTTCAATGGATGCAGATCTGGACAGCACACAAAGGCACTGTGGAAAAAGATACCTCTTCGATGACATTCATCGTTGGAGACTGGGGACTTCATCAGACAGGCAAGGATAAAGTATGAGACAGTGGGGAAAAGGGTCGGAAATCATGGGATAATGGAGGGAAACATCAGGCGCTATTCCCGCCCACCGGGATCTGTTCTCTGCCTTCCCACGTCATTTCCCCCTTCAGATCTGTTTTTCAGCACTTCCTCCTTGCATTGTTCAATGAGGCGTTGGACTCCTCCATTCTGGACTCCGCTTCTCTCTGTTGCTGGAATGGAGCTCCACAGAGTCCTTCCAGGAGTTACCCTGTGTCCATCCCGGCAGCAGAGAGAAACAGGGAGAAAACACTCTTTTTGCTGTATCTGACAGGCTCCCAGGAGGTTTTGTGATAGGTACCAAGTACATAAATGGATGATGAGTTGATATCTGCAGGCTATTTAAGGCCTAACTGCATACCTTTTCAAATCAACATGAGCCTACCTCCAACCATTAGTGCAGTCTGAGTTAACTGGTTGTCTTGCTGCCAGGTAGGATTTTTTCCTCTCATTTACTAGTTTGTTTTTTGCCTATCAAGTTCTTTGAAGATTGGCCTAGTACAGCATGTATAAATAGGTTGTCATCTATCAGGTAATAGGGAAAGAATTTAGAAGTTCAGCATTTACTTTGGCACTTCTTTGGTGTAGCTCTGGTACAGCCCCATGTGACTGGGTGGTGGGGGAACGGATATCCCTATGGCAAACCTGGGGATTTTGCTCTCATTTGCAACTTCCAAGTCTTACAACGTGGGTTTGAGTGCTTTGGGATTATGTTCCAGGAATTTTATAGCCAAGGGTCAACCCAAATATTTGTACTGCCTTTGGGGCTCAGGTGCTTCACCCCCATGAAGACTGTGGCTGTTGTCTTGGGGTAGACATATGACCTACGATGGACCTGCATCAGGTTGCTCCCCTCCCTATCATGTTCCTTCCACCTTCAAATAACTTAAATAGGACCTAGGTTTAATAAAGTGACCCATATTCAGTACAATCTGTGTCTGGTCTCATTCTGATACAGCACCTCTTATCCTCATACTGCTATTCAGACAGAAATATGCACCAATTCAGCCAAGCATATAAAGCCTTAAGGTGAACTTTCCTGGGAATTGCTTGTCATTTTTAATCTGGTAAAGAAATGAGTAAAGAGCACTTTATATAGATATAATGTTCTTGCTCTCAACACAGAAAGGTGTTTTTGTTCAGTTATAAATATGGACTAAAAGTGTATCTATTTCCAGAAATAAATGCAGCAGATGCAAACATTTATGATGACTACAATATTCATAATTTCCAAAGAGAAAGGATATTTGGCTTAAAGCAAGAGGTTATGTTTGGAGATCTGTCTGAACAAGCAATTAATTAATTCAATACAAGGACACACTGGCCCCAACTTGGGCCCTAATTTATACCTCAGACTACAGTATAGTCCTACTAGCCACCTCACTCTCTACTACAGCATTTCTAGTAATGCAAGGGAGCTGAAATAAAATACAGGCTTTTATAACATCAACATCCACAAAAGACTAATTTGCATAATTAGATCATTCTTGCTCAGCTGGATTGATTTATACTGGGTAAGGAAGTCTCCTATTTAATTTGAGTTAATTCCTGGTAAACCAAATATCTGGGATCCTATTTGTAAAAACTGTGTGACTTGCAAAAAGGATTTCACTCTTTGATGTTAAAAGTACCCTATAATAAACTGCACTACCTGTTACCCTTCTCATCCAGATCTTCATCAAAAAGAGTGATTCAGTGACACATAACCCTATTGTTAACATTGTTCTCCCCTAAAACGTAGGTAATCACCCTTCCTGGAGTTCTGCAAAACTGATCAGTATATTAGAGTGGAAGTTTAGATGAAAAATGAACTATAAACATGTGGGGTTGCTGGTCTTTCTTAACTGTTGAATATACAAATGTGTTGTTGGGCAACTAGAGGAGCTGTTGGGCAACTAGAGGATTTTCAACCTCCAGTTGAGAGGGCTAGAAAATTACTGTTTTCTCCTCCAACTTGAAAGTAATGTTTTTTTATGTATTTTAAATTGGTTTTATTCATTTAGTTATTCATTTCAGATAGTTTTACATTTTATTTTATTTTAAGTTTATGATCTGTAGGTTTTACATTGTATATTGCATTGTTTCTACCACAGTACTTTGAGTTTCTTCAAGAGAAAAAAAGCATTGTTGCTGTTATACCAGAAAGTCTCCACATTCAACTCTGAAACCTATTGTCAACATGAATGGGGCACTGGCTAAAATATATCACAAAATAATACGTTTATGTGTTGTTTTAGGCACCTTGTGCCATATGTAAGCCACCCTGAGTCCTTTTGGGAAGATAGAAGTGGGGTGCAAAAATAAACTTATATAAGTTATAAAGTTATAATACTCTATAGGTAACAAGGCAGAACAGAAAACATAGCCTTATGTAAGTTAAGTCCTCTCCTTTCCATCCTCTTCTTTTTTCCCCCTTGGGTTTCTGGCTGTGAAGAAATTGGGGCTCCTTGAAAGGGGTCTAGGCATGTGACTAATCTCCCTTGTCTATTATTCCTCATTCACTATGCATATGCATATACAGTAGAGTCTCACTTATCCAACATAAATGGGCCGGCAGAATGTTGGATAAGTGAATATGTTGGATAATAAGGAGACATTAAGGAAAAGCCTATTAAACATCAAATTAGGCTATGATTTTACAAATTAAGCATCAAAACATCACATTACACAACAAATTTGACAGAAAAAGTAGTTCAATACACATTAATGCTATGTAGTAATTACTGTATTTACGAATTTAGCACCAAAATATCACGATATATTGAAAACATTGACTACAAAAATGCATTGGATAATCCAGAACGTTGGATAAGTGAGACTTTACTGTACAAGTATTCCAAATCCAAAAAATGCAAAATTCCAAAAAAAAAAAAACACCTCTTTTGTCCAAAGTGTTTCAGTAACTCATTTTCTAATGAAGACCACTGAGATAGAAAGAGCCTATGCAACTCTGATGGAGGGCCCTCATAATACTATGCAGACTCCTTCACCTCCCTTACAAATTGCTTCTTGGAATCTGTCAAAGACAGTAATGGAAAATTATATCAACACCCTTCTGATACTGATGTTTCACATAGAGGTAAGTACAGCAAATAGACATATGTATGAGACCTGAAATAATAAGAGAGAAGAAATAGCAGAAATACTAAGCCTTCATCAGGTGAGGGAGAACAATGGAGAAAACATCACTCCCAGCTTTTTGATCGTTTATTTACTATGTGATTGTGGCATCCTAAAGATATTCTCTATGTCACAAGAAGCCAGATTGTAAATAAAAGGGTAAATGATAATTCAAGACAAGACAAAAGTGTTGAACCTGATTAAAATTCTTTGTGAATCTACATAACAGAAATGTCAGTGACTCCTTAACTATATTGTGCTGTCATGTTGATATTACGTTACTGCTGCTAGATGAAGGCAGATGGTTTTATGTTCCTTCTCATTTGTGGCTATTTTTGCTACTTAATATTTTTAGTATTATTATTAGAGGTCTGCAAAACTTTGTTTTTAAATTGTCTGTTGTGTTTAATTTGTAAGATTTGTATATACAAACAGATATTAAGAAACATTTACTAAAATACAAAACCCTAATGCATACCCACAGTATGCAGTATCTTTGGCTCTTTTCACCTCTACTGAAGATTTTTCAGCCTCTTTCTCCTCTGTCACTACACTTACATTGTCTGTTGTGAGGCTGATCTCACTCTATATCCATAAAGTTGTCAGGTTCAGGATTAGCTTCTTCTTTTCCTGTAGGGTTGCTGGAATTTTAGTCCTTTAGTGCTTCACTGGGTTCTTGGGAAACAAGATCATGTTATTGTCTGCTTTGATTGAACTTTTGCTATCAATAAAATATTTAATTTATTTTAAGCTTCTGTTTGTATGTGTTTGTGTACGTGTGTGTGTTTTAAGGCATCTAATAGTTGCCATATGTAAGCTGTCTTGAGTCCCCTCCAGGGTAGAGAAAGGCAGGGTAGAAATAAGGTAAATAAATAAATAAATGGGTTGAGCAGACCCTCTCCAATGCCATCTTATCCAGTCAAGGTTTCATTTCTACATTAATGATGTCTACCATATGTTACCATATGTTTACCATATGTTACAGTCCAAAAGACTCACAGCAACCCACTGTTAACAGAAGGTTAGAACTCTATATGCATTTTCTTGAAAGCAAGTGAGGAAATTTTTATTTACATTTTAAGCCTTAGTCCAATAGTTGACTATTGGTTCATTTCTTAGGACTATTTCCCATTTTAGCATACAGCTAGCTTTATTCCCTGTATGCAATACAATATAATTTACATACGCTGGAAAACAATTATCTCATTATCTCTGCAATGAGGACTGAGTTGCCTAGACAACTTATACTAAGATAGAATGTTGTTTTGTTTGCATTTCCAGAAAGCTGCAGATCAGAAGAAACTGGAACATGGGGAGTTGTTTACTCTGATATTTCTTCTTTAGTTGCTGGTAATGATCTCGCTCCAGGTCTGAAAGCATTTCTAGGAAGATAATTCTTTCCTACCTTATCTGTGAGTGAGACTCATTGTTTTGAGATACACCTACAAACTCTCTTATTTTTATGGCTTATTATTTGGTCTCAGTTGTACCATTATGGTGAAAAAAATGATCATTTCTGATTGTATAGGAAGTATCAGAACCCCCCAAAAATCTCCATTTGTCTAAGCTGTTTAAAAAAAAAATTTCGTATCAGAAGCAATTTGAGAAACTGCAAGTCGCTTCTGGTGTGAGAGAATTGGCTGTCTCCAAGGATGTTGTCCAGGGGAACGCCTGGATGTTTTGATGTTTTTACCATCCTTGTGGGAGGTTTCTCTCATGTCCCCATGTGGAGCTGGAGCTGCTAGAGGGAGCTCATCAGCATTCTCCCCAGGTTGGATTCGAACCTGGCAGCCTTCAGGTCAGCAACCCAACCTTCAAGTCACAAGGCTTTAACCCACTACACCACCAGAGGCTCCAAAGCTGTTTAAATATGCATTGATAAATCAATGAGATATTTACATCTCAAGTCCTTTTCCATTCCACTAGATTATATTTCTAAGCAGAAATTCATGCTTGTAAAAGACTAATATTTTCTATCCACCCTTTCTTGATATACTAGTTTCCTAATACACTCCATGTGATAACTGTATTATATCATAATTATATTGTATACAGTGTTCAGAAAGACAGGATGATACTAAACAGATCCTTTTCTTCATTTAAATCCCAGATTATAGTGGTGGTGAAGACCATTATCCTCATTCCCAGTTATGAACAGAAAGTATTAGTGCAGTATATTTGCAGTTTGGCCAGTGAAAACAAGGAAAGTTCTTACAGATTGTACAATTCAAAATTGTGGAATACTCTAGTTTCAGAGCATATGCCTAGAGGGTCCCAGGTTTCATAATTATAGAATATTTCTGTTTTCTGTATAAAAAAATTGGAGAGATTCTACCAGTTAATGTAGGCACAAAGCTAGACAGAGAATTGGTCTGCATCTAAGAAGCTCCCTGGATTCCTATTTCTGGAGGTACTATTGTGTCTACTGCTCTTTTCTGATATACCACAAGGCAGCATGCAGTTGGACATACAATGTTCAATCAGAATGTGATGGATGTGGTGCTGGAAAAGAATACACATGTTTTCAGGGACTGCAAAGCTATTTTTAATGGAGAGGGGGACTCATCATTTGCAGGAAGATTGTTGCAGCTTTTGGCTTACAGGTGGAGAGCAAATTACTCTTTCTATTCATTGTAATATGAAGCAACCTTATGTGGACTCTTAAAAACACAATGTGTACTTAGACATCCCCTCCATGTGTTCACTGTAGCCTTAAGTTAAGATTGCAAAAGATAAACTGAAGGCAACCTTTAAGGAGACTAATGATGGTTACTGTCTTAATATATCTCAGCACTTGGTCATCTAATCAGGAATTCTTAAACCTTTTCCACACACAACCCTTTCCCACGCAAGAAATTATATATAAATATATAAAGGAGTTATAAAAATCTAGCATATACTGTTAATAAGTCAGAATTTTCAAGGCTTGCTAAACAGGCAGATTTTCCCTTTTTTGGAGTACAGCTGAAGCATTTTCTGCAGAGTAAACATTGCACATTGTTGCTAATAGATTTGTGTAAATAGGTAGCAGACAAAAACCTTTTACTGTTGCTATTTTTTTCTTGACTCCAACAGTGAGCATTTGGAGTTGGGACCCACAGTTTAAGAAGCAATGATCCAGTACACTTCTGATTACTTGGGCGGCTTAATTCCATAGGATCTTGGTGGTCCAATTTTCCAAATCATTTTAATAAAACTCAGCCTCTCACTTCCATCTAATCTTGGGGGGTCTCAAGCCTCCTTCCCTCTTTTTGGGGTCCATGCATAAAGTGTAGTAGAGATAGGACAACTTGAATTGACAATTATAGTAGTATGAGCATGCAGAAATCTTTGCAGAAATTCTAAATCCCACTCAGAAGTTACTAGGAACTCAGGAAAAAAAGATTTTGAGAGATGACAATTGGCAGCATTTATTTAATGAGGAAGTGATAACTGGACTAAGTTATATGTTATTTACTGAATTAAGGAAAGCTAATGAATAAATAATAAGTAAAGAACTACTTTGTATATGTATTTTTAAATGCGAAGTTTTGCAGTTGGAAATTTTAAATAAGACATGCCACAACAGATGATTAATGACAATCAGTCATTATCATTATGGATTCTATCAAAGGTTCATAATTGTTTTGAAACAACCGTCTCCATGACTATTGTGTTAATACCTAGATAAAGCTATTGCATTGTAATCCACTGGCACCTCCGGTGACCTAGGGGATAAAAGCCTTGTGACTTGAAGGTTGGGTTGCTGACCTGAAGGCTGCCAGGTTCGAATCCCACCCAGGGAGAGTGCGGATGAGCTCCCTCTATTAGCTCCAGTTCCATGTGGGGACATGAGAGAAGTCTCCCACAAGGATGGTAAAAACATTAAAAACATCCGGGCGTCCCCTGGGCAATGTCTTTGCAGACAGCCAGTTATCTCACTCCAGAAGCAACTCAGGTTGCTCCTGACACGAAAAAAAAATTTATAATCCACTGCAAACCAAACTGATCTTTAAGATGTTTTTGTGTTTTCAGTATGGTTGTAGCATTCAGTATGTCTGATTTAGTGTAATTAATTTCCAGTCTTGGTACTGCACTATAAATATGCAGTCTAGTGACCAGAACTGACATTGACCTTTCAGGGTTGGATAGATAGGAAATTATGTTATCGGCAGAAAGCCCTGCATTGTGATGTTGTGTTTGTGTTTGCAAGCTTCCAATTTGTTCATGAATTCTGATTTCAAGGACAAAAAGTTCTGTTGTAAAGGCAAACCAGTGACTGAGGCAGCATGAGAAGATACCTCTTTTTCCAAGGAAACATTTTAGAGATTGGAAATAGCCATGAGGTCAAAACATAATGTCTGTACTGTAGCAGTCTTTTAACAGCCTTATGGAAGTGAACTTTTATTTTTAATGAACAAGCATGCTTTCAAAGAAGCTAATTTTTTGCATTAAAAAATTGGAGAATGGAATTACACACTTTGAAAACTACAAATAAGTTTTCACACACATACACATTAAATCCAATGATAGCCCTGCCTTTGCAATGTAAAAGTAGTGGTAAAAACTTTGTGCCAAGAAAGAGATAAGACTGCCACCTACTGAAACAAAGAAACTAAGCAATCCCTAGAAGTCATCTGATCCAGTTTGGTTTTGATAAAAGTCCGAACTGTTTTTTTAAAATCATTTTTATTATCTTTTTCTCACAAATATAAGGTTAAAAAACAAGGGTAAAGTAAGTCCAAACTGTTTTTAAGACAAACAAAGGTTCTGCACAAGCATCCTTTATTTTATTTTTTCATCCCCTGTTGATTTCCAATACCAGCAGACTGTTTGACAATTGTTGAAAATGCTTTTTTGCTGTTTCAAATTGAGCTATTTGGCTAAAATTCATAGGTGAAAGGTTGCATTTCAGACAATCTAAAGCTAAAAACAGCTCAGAACAATTCACTAAGGTTACACATCCTACAACACACCTTCTTGGGAGAAAGGTTCACTGAACTCAGTGAAGCTTATGCCTGAGTAAGTATGCATAGAATTGCACTGTTAAATTAAAGATTTCCCATCCAAGGCCCTTGCCATAGCTAAAAGCTAGGAGAAGGAAAGGAAATGTTAAAGCGAAGAGTGATTCCAAAGTACTGCCTTTTAGATTAACAATACATAATGGTATGAAAAACTTACATTTCACCAAAGTTATTTCTATTCTATTTTTGCTATGCCTACAAGTACTCTGGAAGTGACAATATATGCATGAGTGTGTGTGTGAGAGAACACACTTCAGCATTCTAGAAATAACTGTCAGAATTCCACATACATAGAGGACAATTTATATACACAATGTGCAGAAACACGAAGCAAAATATCGAAAGAAAGAATTATTAGTACAGTATAACTTCTACATCTGAAGAGGATACACTCCTGAATTTCCTATAGAAATAGGAAACCATGAATAATACCAAACCCTATTGAAATGTATGATTTCTCCAAGAAGTTATTTTAGAATGTCACTGAAGGACCCGGAAAATTCCGAAAGAGGTAAAACCATGGATGCTATCCCAAGGCTATGGAGGTCATACTGTATGTAAAATGCCTCCATTTTTATGCATTGCATAATTCGTTTTTTTATCATCGAGGGAAATCATGGGGGGGGGGGGGCAGAGACTGCATTTGGCCTCCAGAAGTCATCTATGGGGCCCTGGGGCCCTTCTGGACATAGAAAGATTAGAATTATGCCTGTAAAAGCTGCCAGTGGACACAACAGTATTTTTGTGACTATCCTACAAACTGTGTCAATATTAATATTGCCCACTGGCAAGGAGGTGTTGAGGGTTTATTCAAAGTCGAAGAAAGATAAGCAACAGACCTTCAAAAATAGCAATAAATAGCTTTAGTCAATTTCTTCTCCATTGTGAGGAAAGTCTGAAAACCATGCAGTTGCTGAGCCTCCAGTGGCTCAGTGTGTTAAACCGCTGAGCTGCTGAACTTGCAGACCAAAAGGTTTCAGGTTCAAATCCGGGGAGCGGAGTGAGCACCCACTGTTAAGCTCCAGCTTCTGCCAACTTAGCAGTTCGAAAACATGCCAATGTGAGTAGATCAATAGGAACCACTCTGGCGGGAAGGTAACGGTGTTCCATGCAGTCATGCCGGCCACATGACCTTGGAGGCGTCTATGGACAACACTGGCTCTTCGGCTTAGAAATGGAGATGAGCACCAACCCCCAGAGTCAGACACGACTGGACTTAACGTCAGGGGAAACCTTTACCTTTACCATTTTCTTCTCCATTGTGAGGAAAGTTTGAAAACCATGCAGTTGTTGAAGGTTATTTGCAATTTGGGGCTCATATGCACAAAATTAGGACATGTTTGTTTCGCACAGAAACATCACTTTCTGCATAAAACTAATTTTCAATACAGAAACATTAGTTGCTGTGCAGCAAATGCTAGAGGGATACAAAATAACTACATGAAAACTTGGTACATAATATATTTCAGCCTACTAATCTGCTAGTTTTTTAAAAAAAACCTCATGGGTTTTGACAATGTTTCATTTTTTAAAATGTCCCACTCTTGTAATGATGCTGAATGTGGGGATGATGTCCAGGTATTGCAGGTTGAAGTGCTGGAACTTATCATGGTTGTGCCAATACTCACTCACCCAAGGAAAATCAAAAAGACATGTAACTATGTTGATCTATTGCTTTTTCATGTAAGATCGTATATGATCACCGCAGAATATTTGATCTAGGAAAATTCATTTGTCCCAGTATTTTAAGGATTACATTAAGAAAACTGTGACTGAGAAGATTGTCCCTACTAATTCAGCATTCTCAGTACATCGATCATGCATGTCTTCCTACTACCACTGCATCAAATAACATCCTGATTGATGCATGGTGGTGCCCTGAGGATATTTATGTTTCCATAATGCATCAAAGTTACCGATCAAAATTATTCCTGGGACATCTTCTAGAATTTTGAATTCAGCCAAAGAAAGTCAGTTTCTTAATTGAATGTAATACTCGTCTTAGAAGACTAAAGCTGAAGATTAGGAGACTGGCTATCTATATGCTATAACAAAATGTTTAAGTCTGGGATCTCCAAATTAAGGCCTGTGGGCCAGATGCAGCCCCCCAAGGTCATTCACCCAGCCTCTGCCCTAAACTTTAGACTTAGGATCGCCCTGAGTCTGAAACAACTTGAATAACAACAACAACAACAACAACAACAACAACAACAACAACAACAGCAATACTTTATTTATATTCTGCCCTATCTCCCCAAGGGGACTCAGGGTGGATCACAGTATGCATACACAGCAAACATTCAATGTCATTCGGACAGACAGGACAGAACAGACAGAAAGGGTGCATGTTGTGTCGACGTCCAGCTTTGCTGCCTTGATGCTTGAATCCAGCTACAGGGTGGTGCTGTCACTCCATCCTCTATAACAGTGGTTCTCAACCTGAGGTCTCCAGATGTTTTTGGTCTATAACTTCGAGAAATCCCAGCCAGTTTACCAGCTGTTAGGATTTCTAGGAGATGAAAGCCAAAAACATCTGGGGACCCCAGGTTGAGAACCACTGCTCTATTAAAAAAGAGCCGTCAGGATTTCCTTCTTCCTTTTGGTCACCGGACATTTTCTAGTCTACCTCCCCTGCTTCTTTTTAGCTGTACCTACTTTCTCTACTTACCGCTCTAAGCTGTTTTGGAACTGCTTAGGTAAACAGTGAGCTGGACCGACAGTCAGGTTCTCACTCCGATCTGGGTCTTCAAACTGGCAAACTTTCGACTGGTAGATCTTATTGCTGCTGGTGATTTACCAGCTGTGCTAAAACCCGGTTTGGTTGTTTTTGTGAAAGCACACAATAACAATCCTAAGTACCTTGACTATCTCATCAACCAAAACCATGTCTACACTTCCTATTGAAATACTGGTAAATTTATATTGGTTAAAATTGTTCTTCATTTTAAATATTGTATTGTTCTTTTATTCTTTTGCACTGCAAATAAGATATGTGCAGTGTGCATAGAAATTCATTAATGTCCAATTGATTCAATAGATCTCCTATAGTTGGGAATAACAATAGATTCTGTTTATGAATGAGTAATTTGCTAAAGGAGTAAAAATAAATTGGTTCACTGAAGATATTCCACCACTGTTATTCCCCTTCTCCCAGGAGAACAACATCACTATTGTCAGGATCCTGGCTGCAGAGCACCAATAACCTTACACAGAGGCCAGTCTCTATCTAATATCTTTATTAAAGAAATATATAAAATCAATAGAGAACGAGAAGCGAAACCCAACTCTGTCCAGATGCATGACTCCTTAGAATTTCCCAAGGGAAGCAGACCTAATCAGCCATTTGTTTGGCAGCGATTCTCAGGCTTCTGCGATTAGCCTCCCTGGCTCCCCTATCTTTAGAATAATTTTCCCTCCTGGAAAACAGGGGGGAGTTCTGCCCAAGGCCTGTTTGGCTGAATTCTTCTGGACAAACATCAACATCCTGCAGGTGAAGAGGCTCCGGCTCTTGCTGAACCGGCGAAAATCCCATGTTTTCCTCTTCATCTGCCACAATAGTACTAGGAACAGGACTACAAGGCCCATGAGTCATCACACTATCCCCGCCCTCAAGGCCCCCCTCAAACAGGGCCCCTCTCCTTGAGTCGCGGGGCCACGGCTTGGTAGGGTAGGCCTGATGGAAGCGGCGGACTAAGTCGGGGGCATGGACTGTGGAAGCATCTTCCCAGGAGCGTTCTTCAGGGCCAAAACCCACCCAGTCAATGAGATACTGAAGGCGGCGGCGATGGAAGCGAGAATCCAAAATGTCCTGAACCTCGAATTCCTCCTCCCCGTCCACCAAAACAGGGGCGGGGGCCGGCCGGCTCGCATCGGGGTGTAAACCATCCGCCAGAAGGAGCAGGGAATGATGAAACACCGGATGAATGCGCATGGAGCGCGGAAGTTGGAGTTTGAAAGTCACGGGGTTAAGTTGCGCCACCACTGGGTAGGGACCAATGAAACGGGCATCTAACTTCCGGCAGGGACGGTGGGAGGGCAAAAAGCGAGTGGACAACAGAACCCGATCTCCTACCTTGATCTCGGGGCCCGGCTGGCGACGACCGTCAGCGTGGCGTTTATAGTCCTCCTTGGCTTGATCCAGTTGCTGGTGCAAGAGTTGTTGCACTGCCGTGAGTTCCTGCAGCCAGTCCTCCGCTGCATGGGACTTCTGAGGTTTCAATGACAGAAGGAAAGAAACGTGGATGGAAACCATAGTTTGCAAAGAACGGGGTTTCTTTAGTTGAAGCTTGAACACCATTGTTGTAAGCAAATTCTGACAGAGGTAATAGGGAAGCCCAATTGTCCTGTTGATAGTTTACATAACAGCGAAGGTATTGTTCCAAAGTGGCATTGGTGCGCTCAGTTTGCCCATCTGTTTGGGGATGGTGAGCTGAAGATAAGCGAGAGTCTATGCCCAATAGTTTTTGTAGTGCTTTCCAGAAACGAGAGGTGAATTGAGATCCACGGTCAGTGACTAAATTCTTGGGCAATCCATGTAGTCGGAAAACATGTTGAAGGAATAAATCTGCAGTCTCTTTGGCCGTGGGGAGACCATCGCAGGGGATGAAATGGGCCAACTTGGTAAAAAGGTCCACCACTACTAGAATCATGGTGAATCCAAGGGAGGGTGGTAAGTCAGTGATAAAATCCGCGGAAATTATCTCCCATGGGCGAGAAGGAGTGGGAAGGGGATGCAGTAGCCCTGACGGCTTCTCCCTTTGTGTCTTGGAACGCTGACATACAGGACAGGTATTGACATATTTCTCCACATCCTTGCGGATCTTGGGCCACCAGAAATCTCGTAGGATCAAGTGCATGGTTTTAAATAGCCCAAAGTGTCCTGCTGGCTTGCTGTCATGACACAGATGAAGTGCTTTTTCTCTGCCGGGACCTGGAGGGATGTAAACATGATTCCTGTAGCATAGTAGCCCATCCTTAAGTGAGAATGGGAAACGTAGTCCTTGGCAAATCTGTTTTTGAGCCCAGGCATCTGCCTGTTGACTGGCTCTAATTTCTTGAGTGCAAAGGGATTCTGGGTTAGAGGGAGTTGGTTCAATTGGAGTGGATTTGGTGTTTCCCACTGTGAGCGTGGCAAAGTTTTCGGGTTGCAGCAATCGAGATTCTGAGGTCTCTCTGCGTCCTGCAGCATACTCTGGTTTCCGTGATAGAGCATCTGCTTGCTTGGTCTGAGCCGGGGTCACATAATGGATCTGGAAGTCAAAACGTTCAAAGAACAAAGCCCAGCGCTGCTGCCTTTGATTTAACTTTCGTGCGGTCCTTAGGTGCTCTAAATTTCGATGATCAGTATGAACTTCAATGGGAAATTTGGCCCCTTCCAACCAATGTCTCCAATTTTCAAAAGCTGCCTTTATGGCCAAAAGTTCTTTCTCCCAAATAGTGTAATTTCTCTCTGGGGCTGTTAGTTGATGGGAGTAATAGGCACAAGGATGAAGATGTTCTCCCACTGGTTGCATGAGTACAGCCCCAATTGCCACATCAGAGGCGTCAGCCTGCACAACAAAAGGGGTTTTAGGATCAGGGTGCTGTAGAATTGGCTGGGTCGTGAATAGCTGCTTTAGCTGGTGGAACCCTTTCTCCGCTTGCTCCGTCCAGCGGAAAGGCTGTTTCCCTCGGATGCAGCTGGTGATTGGGTCAGACCAGCGAGCGAAGTCTGGGATGAATTTGCGGTAGTAGTTTGCAAACCCCAAGAAGCGCTGTACTTCCTTCTTGTTCGTTGGTGCCCGCCATTCCAATACTGCTGAAACCTTTGCCGGGTCCATGGAGAGCCCTAGTGGCGAGATGCGGTATCCCAGGAAGTCTACCTCTTGCAGATCAAAGGCGCATTTCTCTAACTTGGCATATAGTCCATGATCCCGCAATCGTTGTAGCACCATTCTGACGTGTTGCTCGTGTTCCGATTGTGATCTAGAATACACCAAAAAATCGTCCAAATATATGATCAAGAACCGATCTAGATAATCCTGGAAGATATCGTTGACAAAATGCTGGAATGTTGCGGGAGCTCCGGATAATCTGTAATTCATGACTAGGGACTCAAATAATCCGAATTTGGTCTGGAAGGCGGTTTTCCATTCGTCCCCTTCTCTTATGCGAACTAGATTGTAAGCCCCGCGGAGATCCAGCTTGGTGTAAACCTTGGCCCCTCGGAGTCGGTCTAATAGGTCCGAGATCAGAGGCAGGGGGTAGCAGTTCCGCTTCGTGATGTTGTTCAATGCTCTATAGTCCACAACCAAGCGTAGGTCCCCTGACTTCTTTTTCACAAACATCACTGGGGAAGCAGCTGGGGATTGAGAGGGTCTGATGAACCCCTTGCGGAGGTTTGTCTCTATAAACTCCCTGAGAGCTTCTTGCTCTGGTTCAGTCAGGGAATAGAGGTGTCCTCGTGGAATTGGGGCCCCCTCCACCAGGTCAATGGCACAGTTGTAGGGTCTATGTGGGGGTAGTTTCTCGGCTTCCTTTTCATTGAAAACATCCCAAAAGTCCGAATATTTCTTGGGCAAGGTGATGATGGGCTCTGCGTCTGTGGCATGGCAGACCTTGGCTACTAGACAATGGTTTTGGCAATATCTTGAGGCGAACTGCAGTTCTCTGTTGGACCAGGAGATGTTTGGGTCGTGGAGTGTTAGCCATGGAATACCCAAAATCACAGGGAAGTGGGGAACCTCGGTAACGAAGAAGGAAATTTCTTCCATGTGTTCCCTTATCCACATTCTGGTGGGTTCAGTCCATTGGCTTACTGGACCTGTCTTTAGGGGTCGGCTGTCTATGGCCTGCACCACCCGGGCATTCTTGAAATCATGATATTGTAATCCCAGAGAGTCGGCATACTCTCTATCGATGAAATTGTTTGTTGCCCCTGAGTCTATCATGGCATGGATCATGACGGGTCCTTTTTTCGCTGACCACAGCGTGACCACCAGGAGGAATAGGACCCCGGTTTGCGGCTCTTGAGTGGGGTTTTTGACCGGGTTGGCGAGCCTCTCTACGCCCGGTCGCTGGCTTCCCCCGCCGGCTTTGCTCCAGCCGCCTCGGCCGCCTCCACCTCCACGGAGGACGCCGCCGCCAGGCGGGCGGCGGGCTTCCTTTTGGCTGGACATTCTCTGGCGAAGTGGCCCCCAATCCCGCAGTACCAACACAGATTCAAACGTTGGCGGCGGGCCTTTTCGGCAACATCTAGTCGGGGGCGCACATTGCCCAACTGCATTGGCTCCTCCTCGCTCCCCATGGGGTTTGAGGCTGGCGGTGGGGATCTCCATACTGGACGTGGCTGAACACTGGCAGAAGCGGGAGGTTTCACTCCGGCTCTTCCACTCTGGCCTCGGAGCCACTGTTTTTTGTTGGCAAGCAGGACTTCAGCTCGTAAACACTGGTTGATGAGTCTCTCAAGAGTCCCTGGGGGATCCACCTTAGAGATTTCTTCCTGCATCTCGATGTTGAGACCCTCACGAAACTGTCCTCTAAGGGCTATATCGTTCCAGCCGGTGCTCTGAGCCAGCACCCGGAACTCGGCTATGTACCGGGACAACGGCCTGTCCCCTTGGAAGAGACGCCGGAGTTTATGGCCGGCCACCTCCTCGTCGTCCTCGATTCCCCAGGTCTTTCTAAGGTGGTTCAAGAAATTTTGCGCGGTGCTTAAATGCGTGGAACCCGCATCAAACAGCGCCGTCGCCCAAGTGGCCGCAGGCCCATCTAGGAGACTGTAGATCCACGCCACCTTGACATCTTCTTGGGAAAACTCAGCTTGGCGGGCTTCTAAGTATGCCTGGCACTGGCGACGGAAAACATGGACCTTGGAGGCTTCTCCAGAAAACTTGGTTGGTAGCGCTAGGGCAGGGAGACGGGCTCCGCGTTCCTTCAAGCCCCATATTTCTCCCTCCTGCGTACGGAGTGTGTCTCGGATCCTATTGAATTCTTCCTGGGAAATGGTGTAACTGGGTGGTTGAGCTTCCGCTCCGGTTCCTGTAGAAATTCTGGCCTTAGGTTAATTGGTGCTTAGGGTGGTGGAGTCAAACTGTCAGGATCCTGGCTGCAGAGCACCAATAACCTTACACAGAGGCCAGTCTCTATCTAATATCTTTATTAAAGAAATATATAAAATCAATAAAAACAAGTGAAGAATATAGTTCAGAAGCAGACCTTTCAGATAAGGTCAAATATAGTCCAGAAATGTATTGTCCAATATAAGATATTAGAGTTCAAAGTTTTAATCCACTTGACCGAAACACACACCTTGCCAAGCAATAGTGTGGGGAAACAACAGAGTCTTTAAAGTCCAATGAAGCTTGACAACAAGGCTGGAAAATAACTTGATTCTCGACTTGAACCTTGACTGAAGGCAAGATGAACATGAAGCATGAAACAGAGTCCGTGGTAAAACGTGAGACAAGGCTAGGCTTGAAGCTTGATCCGGGAAGCAAGGAACTGGGATTACGAAGTCCACACACGATCTCTCTCCTCAAGCTGATCAATTGACTCCACAAAGAAATCCTCGCGCCAAACACCTATATTGGGTCTCGTTTTCCCGCCAACAGAACTCTTTCCCTAGAGAACGAGAAGCGAAACCCAACTCTGTCCAGATGCATGACTCCTTAGAATTTCCCAAGGGAAGCAGACCTAATCAGCCATTGTCAGGACCCAGGCTGCAGAGCACCAATAACCATGCGCAGAGGCCAGATTCTATCTAATATCTTTATTAAAGGAATATATAAAGTCAATAAAAACAAGTGTAGAATATAGTTCAGAAATAGACCTTTCAGGAAAGGTCAAATATAGTCCAGGAAAACAATGTCCAATATATGATATTAAAGCCCAAAGTTGTAATCCACTTCACCGAAACACACACTATCTGGCAAGCAATAGTGTGGGGAACTGTCCATAGTCTTAGAGGCTTAAGGTAAATCCGAAGGAATAGAAAACAAGGCTTGAATCCGAGAAGCAAGGTCCGTGGTTAAAATGCAAGGCAAAGCAAGACTTGAGACTTAACAAGGTCCAACTTGAAACAAGGCAATCGTGGAACAAGAACCGAGTCCATAGAAATCCGTGGAACAAGGCAGGGCTGGGAACTTGATTCAGGAGCTGGGAACTGGAGTAGAAGTCTACACACGATCTCACTCCACAAGCTGACGAATTGACTCCGCAATTTTTCCTACGAGGGCAAACACCTAAATAGGATCTCGTTTTCCCGCCAAAGAACACTTTCTCTGGGGAACAAGAACCGAAAGCCATTCTGTGTCCAGATGCATGACTCCCTAAAGTTTCCCAAGGGAAACAGACTTAATCATCTAATTGTCTGGCAGCGATCCTGGCGCTCCGGCGAGTCGCCTCGCGAGCGCCTCTTTGTTGATTATAATAATCTCGGCGAGAAAATGGGGGAGATTTCTGCTCAAGGCTTGTTTGGCTGGCTTCTGGAGGGCAGATATCCTGCAGGTGCAAGGGCTCCAATTCTGGCTGAAACGGTGGGAAACCCAAGTTTTCCTCTTCATCTGCCACAATAATACTAGGAACGGGACTACATGGCCCATGAGTCATCACAGCCATTTGTTTGGCAGCGATTCTCAGGCTTCTGCGATTAGCCTCCCTGGCTCCCCTATCTTTAGAATAATTTTCCCTCCTGGAAAACGGGGGGGAGTTCTGCCCAAGGCCTGTTTGGCTGAATTCTTGTGGACAAACATCAACATCCTGCAGGTGAAGAGGCTCCGGCTCTTGCTGAACCGGCGAAAATCCCATGTTTTCCTCTTCATCTGCCACAATAGTACTAGGAACAGGACTACAAGGCCCATGAGTCATCACAACTATCATCTAAAATAGAGCTGGGCAACTTTTGGCCCTCCATACATTTTAAGCCTCATCATCTTTCAGTATTGGCTATATTGGTTAATCTAATGGTGAGACTGATGAAAGTTGCAGATCAAGAACTTAGAAGACCACAAGTTATCAACTTAAGTATCAAAAGGTCACAAATATCCCATGGCAGAAAAAAACTTCTGGACATCTCTGTAGTCTGACAGCTATTTAAAGATATACAAACTCTGAGGTAACACAAAAAAAGGAGAGACACTGTAAGCTCTTAAACTCTCTTTTCAAATTAGAGAAGAGCAAAGGGAATAAGCAAGAAAACTAATCCACTGTAACTACTTAATTAGAATTTTTCCTGATTAAAGATGAGAGTATCTCACTGTTTCATAGGCTATAACAATAACAGAACACTAAAAGCCAGCTGACTGTGCGTTCATTCTCAGCTAGACCTGTTAAATCCTATTGACTGAGCTAGGAGATATCACAAAGGTAGAGAGCTTGAGAGATACAGAATGTTTAAATTTATGAACTGAACAGTTAGCATGTGTCAATATCAATTAATTCAGACTAATGTGCAGAGGGCCATCAAGCTTGAAATCTTTGCTTTGTAGTTGTCGCTTTCTATGGTGCAATAACAAACAGGTGAATTGGGATACTGTAGTAATGAGAAAACCAGTTCCCTAATCTCCTCATTTCTGAAATTAATTCATACACTATAGAAATGACAACAAAGACTCTGAGATTAGAGAAAGTTCTAGTTCCCCTTTTAGTCACACATCCACAACCCTGGGATCAGCCCACAAGTTTAGAAGCTAATGCCGATGTTCACTGCAATCTATATATGCACATTACTCCTGCTGGGAAAGGTTATGCTCTGATGATATAACTTTCCTTTGCTTGCTTAATCATCCTTCTGTAAATCCTAATTTAGTGTGATGTAGAAATCATAGTGGTACCACTGTAGGCTTCCATCATCAAAAAACACCCTCAGACTCTGCCTTTTCTCCTGGGTGTGATGGAGCTTATTAGATGATGGTATCAGTAGGAAATGATTGATGCACAAATTGCAATGCTTGCTTTGTCACTTGAAAGGACCTGAACTCAGCAGGATAGGCAGAAGTTTAAATAATACTCTTGCCATAGGGACATGGCTCAGGTAGCACCTGGACCCAAAGGCATACTTAGCATAACGATTAACCTGGCTCAAATTCCTTGACAAGTTAAGATGTACTAAAATAATTGTCAAATTTGCTCAACATCTGCTGAGATGTGAAGTACAGAAACCTGAACAAGTTAAAAATGAACTTACCTTGCTTCTTGCAGTGACAGGCTTTCTAAAAGATATGCTGCTTGCCCTTGACAGCAATTGTGACAATGGAACATTGTTTCACTCTGTGCCTTGATCTTTGAAAAGTATTTGCCTGGGAAATAAAATTAAAATTAAATTCAAACATAAACAATATGCTTTTTAAGGTTTAAAGTTAAGAATTTATCCCTAATAAATACAGGAAGGGGTAATGTTGATGTTATTTTATGCACTACTGCACTGCTATCTCTTTTTCCTGAACAACAAAACAACTTGTTCTCAATCCCTTCTCTGGAGGCAAGGACAGAAAAGCAAGCTGGAACTCGGCTATGTGACTGAAGTGTCACCGTGCCAAATGCAGTTCAGCGGAGCAGACAGAAGCTCCTGTACACAGGAGGGATTTCAAGCTGTACAAAGCATTTCTCCTTCTTCCTTTACAAACCCTTATCAAGTTGCAACGGCTTCAAACACCCCATGTGGGAAACCTCCTTCGACACAGAAGGGGCCTTTAATCAATTACAATGTTTCAGAAGTCTGCAAGGGAATCATAAACAGCCAGACAACATTGTATACTGTACTACAGGATAAAGCGAGAAAAAGAGAGAACGAGCACTTCAAGGGTACATCTAATATTCCAGCTCCCTTTGTTTTTGTACATAACAAGATGGAAAGCACTATTATATGCTTCTTCTGGGCCTAGAAAGAGAAAAATCAGAGACCAAGGAAGCTCTGTCAGAACTGCAGTGTAGTCTAGTTTGAAGGTAAAGGTAAAGGTTTCCCCTGATGTTAAGTCCAGTCATGTCTGACTCTGGGGGTTGGTGCTCATCTCCATTTCTAAGCCGAAGAGCCAGCGTTGTCCGTAGACACCTCCAAGGTCATGTGGCCGGCATGACTGCATTGAGCGCCTTTACCTTCCCGCCGGAGCTGTACCTATTGATCTACTCACATTCGCATGTTTTCGAACTGCTAGGTTGGCAGAAGCTGGAGCTAACAGCGGCCGCTCATGCCGCTCCCGGGATTTGAACCTGGGACCGTTCGGTCTGCAAGTTCAGCAGCTCAGTGCTTTAACACACTTCACCATCGGGGCTCCTTATTTGTTTGAAAGCTAAGTTCAAAGATGCATTTAGCAGGTTTTCTATCTCGCTTAGCTAGAAAATTTCCCTAAACAATAAAAATTATTGTAAGATTATGTTGTCGAAGGCTTTCATGGCTGGAATCATTGGGTTGCTGTGAGTTTTTCAGGCTGTATGGTCATGTTCTAGTAGCATTATCTCCTGATGTTTTACCTGTATTTGTGTTTGGCATAATCAGATTTTCTGTTGGCAGTGAAACAAGTTTTTAAAATTGTATTGTTGTTCCATCTCTGATCACTTTTATGTGCTGTTGCCTAAAGTTCTAAAGAGTTGTTATTTTTCACTTTGCTATATTCCAAGCTCTATGGACTTCTTTATGATTTTCCCTCTATGGCTGTGTCTCTTGATTACTTCCTATTTCCACTCTGCTTTACTTCCTGTTTCCACCTCCTGATTGTTTCCTGTTTGAAGTAAGCCCAAGATTTCCACGTGGTCAGCTTGTTTTGTCTAACACTATTTTCAGATATGATAAACCATTTTGGTTCCCACATTTTATTTTGCTTTTTAAAGTTTCATTATTAGCAAATTCAATCTCTTCTTCTTTATGCAGATAATCACCAGATACTTTCACTAGGCAGACTTAGACAACTGTTAGAATATAATTCCAATAGTTAATTCTTTTACAGTCCTTGTAGTTTTCAAACAATGAAAAAAATACCGTATATAGTCGAGTATAAGCCGACCCGAATACAAGCCGAGGCACATAATTTTACCACCAAAAAACTGGGATAACTTAGTGACTTGAGTATAAGACGAGGGTGGGAAATGCAGCATTAATGCAGGGTGGGAAATGCAGCATTACATTAATTGAGGCATCACTAGGTTAAATGTTTTTGAATATTTATATAAAACTGTAATTTAAGATAATAAAAATGCTTTAATAAGATAAGACTGTCCAACTCTGATTACCTATATACTCAAGTATAAGCTGACCTGAATATAAGCCGACCAGGACCCTCACTCAAGTATAAGTGGACGGGAGCTTTTTCAGCCCTAAAAAGGGGCTGAAAAACTAGGCTTATACTTGAGTATATATGATAAATATACCCTCAGAAAGCAGATCAAAATAACTTCTGCCTCCTTAATGGCAATTGCTGAGGTTCATTGTGCTGTCCTCTCATCCCCTCCTCCAATTCCAGCAAGCTAAAAAGGGAAGGGAAGATCTGTCAAGTATTGAGGGTTTGCATCTGTGCATTTCTTCTTTCTGAAGAGGATTTTCTGATTCTTAGATATTCCTTATTAAAAATCCATGTAGTTGGGGTCAGCAAAATGTATTTTGCTGATCCAAAATATGCTCACTGAAGTATTAATAATTATGTTACCTATAGAACTATTCCTAGTTTTTACAAACAGCATAATTTAACATAGTTTTTGTTAAAAGATGGATTCTGATCCCTAGGTCAGTGTTGTATAAACCACATAGGCTATACTATTCAATCATACAGCTGATGTAGTTTCCCTAGAGTTTTTGCTATTGGCTTTTCTGTGCTTCCTCCTTAAGAACTGCAAGTTTGCCTGGCATTCCTAGATTTGCATCTGCCCATGACACACTTGTGATGAACAAGGCAGCATCTTTGGTCACCCAATCTCCTACTTCTTCATGTGGAAATATCAGGAAACATGGTAAATCCATATTTTTATGTAAAAATAGAGTTAAAAACCAAGACATCTAAATTCAATACAATATTAAAATAACCAAATGCCTGGGTTATGCCATGTCCATTTGTATTTTAGAATGTTTTTATGAATGTTGGTGTAAATTAATAATTTTTAATCTGATTTATGTGTACT
The DNA here is from genome assembly GCF_035594765.1 of Anolis carolinensis. Classification (NCBI taxonomy): domain Eukaryota; kingdom Metazoa; phylum Chordata; class Lepidosauria; order Squamata; family Anolidae; genus Anolis; species Anolis carolinensis. The sequence goes on from NC_085843.1 coordinate 149,612,725, forward strand.
GTATAATTTTTTATATGTGTGTTTATTGTAAGCCGCCCTGAGTCCCCTCTCGAGTGAGAAGGGCAGGATATAAATGTTGTAATAAATAAATAAATAAACAAAAATGTGTTGGCTTGACAACAGAAAAAGAATTGAAATGATTCAACCAAGGCCCACAAGGAAGGGGTTTTCCACTGCCTGGGAGCAGCCACTAAGAAAGCTGTTTCCTATATTTGTAGAACATGTGGTGCTCTGGTTAGGGAGGTTTAAAATCCTTGTATTACTACAGTGTCCCATAATTATTGCTTTATTCATTATAATAAAAATGGTAGATTGTTAGAAAGATGACATGAAGAAAGCAAGTAAATTTCATGTCTTAGAAATGCAGTATGCGTGAGAGGAGGGGGATGCCTTCAAGATGCCTTTTGACTCATGGCAACCCTATGAATTCACGATAAGGAATACTTAGAGGTGCTGGTGTTGGTTCTTTCTTACATAGTCTACAGAACCTGGCATTTGTTGGTGGTGTTCCTAATACTAACCATAGCTGCTTAGCTTCCAAGACCAGATCGCATCTGGAACCCTTACGGTATTTAGGCATACTAAAGAGAGAAGACTGTTTTCCCATTCTCTACTTTAAAAAAAACACATGAAGAGAAAATTAAGTGGAGAGCTCTGGTACTTGACAGCAACCCCTTTGTGACTTGTTATAGTAAGAATGGGCTTTGCACTAAATAATAAATTCAGATGAGTAATTTTCTCTAGCTCCTTACCTGCATAAAGAACAGACTGAGACGATTCCAAATTAGCACTAAAGGAAATAAAGATGTTAAATATTTTCAAGACCATTTTGAAAAGGAAAAGGAAGAATTTTATCTTACATAATAGTGATGAAATCAACCCTTGATGAGCACATATATTATCCTTTGGATGATCAATGAATATTACACAACCTTCCTTGATCATTCATCATTTCTCTTGACTTTCAGAAGAAATAAAAGCATGGAACAATTAATTACAAGCTCAAACACAGAGTTTTTCAAAGCATCCAGTGTATATCATAAAGACAGTGATGGCCAAATTATAAACAGGGTGCAGATTTACAGCTATTGATGACAACTGTTCAAGGATAATTTCAGGTAGGAAGAGATGTATTGCTTAGGCAGAACATATATTTTAGATTTCAGTGGCTGAAAAAGAAATATTAAAATTGCTTTTAAATAGCCAATTTTTTTTAAAAAAAAATATGAACATCAATTTATTTATAGCCTTCCCTTTTTCCTTACTGTCCAATAGTTACTTCTTGTCCTGCTGAGCCATAGATGAGGGTGTTTAACATCTGTAAGGATTGCCTACCATGCATTTCTATTTAGCTTTTACTGATAATCTTTTTCACCCAAATTGTGAAACAAGGCAAGGGTTAAACCTCTCCTCCCCACTCCACTACCCTCTCTTCACTCCACTGGCTTGAGCATTAAGAAGATAACTAACCTGAAGAAATATCACATAGCAGTATTTATAATAGTTTGGTCCACTTCTGAATATCCACATGGTATCACTGTTTTTCTCTTTTCTTTTCAATGCCACCAGTATTTTAGTTTTGCAGTAATTAACTTTGAAGACTTTCTAAGCACAATAGAGGATCTAAAGCTCCCAAAAGTCTATGAGTTCTCCAAACTTTTTATGCATATGAAAGAACCATACAATTATGAGCATACAATAAGATGGGGGTGCCCTTGTCTCTCTGACAAAGGGGAAATAATCTCATGAATGACAAAAAAAGAGACGATATCATTATGACACAAATTGACTAGGAAAGGTACTGGTAAGAAATGCTGTCATACTTTATTTCCATATTGCCTCCCAGCCCACAAGGCTCCCAAGGAAAAGAATATTTGAAAACCAATTAAAATGATACAAAGATAAAACATTTCTATAAAGCATTCAGATACTGTTTTCAAACTTTTAAAAGCAGTCTAAAAACAATCTTAGGACCCGGTTTTAAAAATAGATAAAATAGCACTTTCAAAATTGCATGCTACTTAAAAGAGCACTGCTTTGGCCTCCACAATTGGTCAGGAGTATTAAATGAAAAAGGAGTCTATTGGGAGGGAGTCTTTGAAAAGTAAGATATTGGAGCCACAATTTCAAACAGTTATGATGAGGTGGAAAAATAGGAGATGTCTAAAGAAACCACAGTGTATGTCTAAGGAACTTTCAACTGAAGCGATGTTTAAAAGAGAAAAAGGAAGAAATTACCAATGAGGAAATCAAACAAATAGCCATCATGTGTAGGGATAAGGGTAGAAAATTTAAATGCAGAATAAGCTAACACATTCTAGAGATGATAAAAAAATATAAAAACAGGCTTTTTATTATGTCTGTAGCAAAGGGAAGAACAAGGAACTCGAAAAGTCATTGCCTATAGGTGATGACAAAATGCTAAGAGGGGACAAAGGCAGAAATGCTCGTCACCTTTTCCTCTGTTTTCTCCCAAAACATTAACTGTGCTGAACTAGGAGATAATGAAGCAACACAGAATAGGTAAAGAAGCAGTACAATAACATCTTGAGAATTCTGGGAAACAGAAGTTACAGCAGATTAAAAGAAGGCAAATGTTGTCCCAGAGTAAAATCTGTGCCTCCCATTTAACATAGCTATTCAAAAACAATTGAAATAACCAGGAAGAGTGGAGTTCCATTGTGTCTGAGTGTAAGCTGAGCTCCCATAAGTTGTTTCATCAGCAGATGCTGGTGTACCACAACCATTAAAATAAAAATTCCAGATTTGCCAGATTAGCCACCAAAGCAAGCTCACTGTAGAGAAACTGTTCTAGTTGCAATAGTAGGGGGCAGATGAACCAGATCGACCAGTTGCTGAACCCAAACCATCTTTCAAATAGCTCCAAGATCATCTAACCTATCTCTTAAATGTTTACCATTAACTGATGTGGAGCAACTGAAGGAACTCTCTGCTCTTCAGAGGTAAAGAGAACTGGTAAGTCACTACTTTTAAAAAGAGCAGATATATCAGAAAGGGAGGAAGAAACGCGGGTTGTGTTTAATTTCACAAATTCTGAACAAACCAACTTTAAAAAATCTGGAAAATTAAAGGGAATTTAAGGTTATCTGATATTAATCTAATAAGTAAAATATTTTTTTTAAAAAGTCATAAAAATAATCTTTCTTGGCATGAGAAAATTGTTATGGTTGAGCCTTCTGGCTCTGATACTAGGAGACGAGGTCGTAAGACTCCTCGAGAGTCAGACTCTTTTGAGGAGCGCGAAAGGAAACGGCTCCGAGACTTATTTGCAGAACCAACAGACGAAGACTCCTTTGAGGGTTTTACCGAGGGAATGGCGGAAGAGATGGTTAGCTCAGAGGAGGATGATATGGAATGGACTCGTGGGAGGGAGGATTTGGGAGTCACCGGCAATGATAGCATGGGAGGCGACTGGCGGGTTGCAGGATCGGACCCATGGACGGGCTGGAGGGATGGAGCGGGATCCACAGCTGGGGATGCTGTGGGGCGTAGTCAAAGGTGTTTTAGCTCTGATGAGGATGATGATGAGGAGGCACCTGGAATTAGGATAGCAGCTGACAGCGATGAGGAGTTATGAACTGGCATAAAATGGGGTTTAGGATCAATGGCTAATTGCGTTGGGCAAGGTAATCTGGACGAACGCTTGGGCTCTTGTTGGGGAACTTCCTGAAGACGGGTGTGATTCGTTGCTGGATACGTAAGTTACCAAGGACACTGGGCATAGACGGCGGGAGGAACTGTGTGGGGTTTTTCTGTGCAACTTGTGTTTAATCTTGATAGCTTGGACCTCCGTCGTCTTTTTGACGGACATTACTGCCTACTCTGGATTGACGTTGGACTGACTGACTACGACTCTGGACTATCCCTTCTGTGGCTATCGGTGGAACTTGTGGAACCTTAGACGTCTGCACTTGGCTTTCGACCTCGGACCGGATTGGGACCCTGCTGACCGCCGTTACCCTGATTGATGTGCCTGGACCTGGATTTCGCTCGTTGCACGGAGGAGTAAACAGCCTGAGTTACTCATCTGTAGGTCTTGAGTAGCAGAGAGGAATCTGCTGCTAGGTTTTGTGTTCGTTTTGACCCTTTGTTTACCAGTATTTGTTTGTTTAATTGCCAGGCTGAAGTAAGCACTTTTGTTTTAACCCGGATTAAACTTCTGTTTAATCCGGTTTACTCTTTTGAACTGTTTAAACTCAAGCTATTTTTGTTACTTTTCACACTGAAGTCAAGTGTTTGCCTAGTCTTTTGTTTCTTACGGGCAATTTTCAGTTCTGTGACCTCAATAAACTGTGTTGTATCCTATTTGGTGGCGTTCTGTCTATGACAAAAATAGCTCAGCTATTTTCTTTTGGCAGAAATAAATTAACTGTGCTAAAGATGTTTGAAAATTTAATAGATTTGGATTTTAAAAGTACTACCACCTATTGTCCATATATATATAACAGCAATTAAAATTATTTTTGAAATAATAAGCTTCAAACTTGATACATTTTCTATAATCAACTCAAAGCTATCAAGAACAAATAACCTAACAAGAAAAGTAATTACATATGTCATCAAAAGGGGTATGAAATCTCACTCTGCAGAAACACTATAATGAAGTTGAATATGAGTGGAAGAGAGATAGTAACTTTTGAGAGAACTGACATAACAAAAAGAATAATGGGTTCCTTGAAGATATGTCCTAACAAAAGAGGGGACCATCTAGAACAGTGATTCTTAACCTCTGGGTCCCCAGATGTTTTAACCTTCAACTCCCAGATATCCTAACAGCTGGTAAACTGGCTAGGATTTCTGGGAGTTGTTGGCCAAAACACCTGGGGACCCACAGGTTGAGAACCACTGATTTAAAGGGAATGAGCTTCACATTCAAGAGCCAAAGAATTTGAATCGATTCAGTACAAAAGACATATAAATATAAAAAAAGATTTAGAAGGAGAGTAAGAAGAAGAGCCCAAGGAGGAAGAACCAACATTCAGTGAAGAGATTTAATGTTTCAGAATGCAGCAGAAGGGGACATATCTTATTAGCATCTCAACTATGGATTTCAAATGCTTTTACTGGAATATTAATGGAACTAACTTTCTACAAAAGAGAAGGAAATGCTTTCATTACGTAAGAAAAATTAATTTGAAAATAATTTGTCAACAAGAGATGCACATTAGAAAAAAAGACTGTTAAACATCTGAATCATAAAAAAACAAACTAAAATCTATTTTTGTGGGTCAGAAGAAGCAGGGATATTAAATCTGTATAAACTTGTTAAGATTTGAGAAGGAAGATGAAGTGAAAGGTTGCATGATAAAAGGGCTAGAAACTTTGTTAATAACATATAAATAGAGCAATGAGTGAATCTGTGCTAAAAGGGTTTGAAATTTACTTCATTCACTTTCTATTGTATGTAGTGCTTACTTAATTTTAAAAGATGTTTTTCAAAAAAAAAAAACATCTAGTGGGTTAGCATTTTTTTACCTTTCTCAGAACAACCAAGGCCATTTCAGTATTGTACAGTGGCCCAAAACAACATTTCATATCCTCCAGGAATGTCTGAGGTTACACAGCTTCTTCACGATCAAGCACCTTGCCCAAATATTGGATATTAGTGATGCTTTGGTAGTGGTATTTGGTATTTACCAGACAACAGAGACCTCCCCATGACATAGTGAGGCATATATCAGTCTCTGGACTCATCTAATTAATCTAGTCAAGATAGTGGTGGGATGGACTAATTCAAGTCTCATCAAGGCAGAACAACTGAAGCTGATTGTAGAAAGTCTGATCAGATGGAGCAGTTGACAGTTCCTCAACTTCTGTGGCATCAAACTAAGAGTGCCTCTTAAACATATCACAGCAACAATAGGCTCCACTGGTATTTATACATTTTATCCCAACAGGCTCCTTACCACTTGGAATAATGCTACTGGATAGCATGTTGAGGATACAATGGTGGAGCCATAGTATGGTTTTTGTGTGCATGCCATCTTCATTGCTACACAATAAGCACAAGTAAGACCTCACCCACTTTGTGTCCTGTGCCAAATTCACTCTAGCTAATCATCCAGTCCGCTTCATTGCCCATAGATCTGTATACCAAGATGAATTATAGGCTCCTCTAGACAACTCTGGGTGCTCAGGAGTGTTTGAATCCATATGAAGACCACAATGCCAACCTCTTGAAAGAAAGAAAACTAGTCATCTCTGGATATAAACTCTACAGAATTGTCAGGGAAGGGCACATTATAGGTCAGGAGCAGACAGTTAATGGTCTCACAGATGTTCCTAGATTGCAGTACTCACAATTCCTTGTGATCACCTATGATGTCTAGAGCTGATGAAGTAAGTCAGAAACCTCCAGAAAGCCAAGTTAATAATGCTAATATAGATGATGTCACTCTATATGTCAAGGAGGACTAGAACTTAAACAGAGATGTCTTCATCATGTAACCGCTGTGGGTTACCTTATCACACTCCTTAAAACACTTTCATCCTTTGAGATGGAAGAAGCTCTTCAAGATTTGAAGGGCACCCTGGATGTTTGCTATTGTAAAAAATCTGGATCAATGGAGAATGGATTGTATCTAGAAAATGTGCAAATGTGCCTTGTCTACATGTAAACAATTTAGCTATATTCAGATTGCAAACTAAAATTATGCTTTATAGGACTATAGTTTAAGTTTTAAACTATTTGGAATTTGTGCATGGCAGGTAGCAGCTTAGGGAGCATCACCTATGGTGGCTTCCAAATTGCCCATGTGCCCTTGAGAGAAAAAGAGATCAGCACACTCAGACACCAGGTGTGAAAAATTAGTCTGGGAGCATATTCATACACATCAAGCAGCTGGAAATTTAAGAGTTGTTGACTCGGGGTCAATGGTTGCTAACCAATGTGTCAGAATTATGATCATGTGCTTGCTTCCCAAATGAGGGATAGTAAAGTGTCCTGGCTTAAATACCCATCTGTCTTTGACTATCACATAAGGACATTTGAAGTTGCTCTTCACATAAACCAATATGGAATTTGAATACAGTTTGGTTTGAGATTTCTACAGACTATAAATGGGTTCAATTTAACCAATATTTTAGTTATATTTCTTGTACTAATCTATTACAAGGGTGGACAAATTTTGTCTCTATCTAGCATTCTCTATGAGCAGTACTAAGCTCAAAACCATATAGAAAAAAATTAAAATTGGAAGTGACTGGGTCTCTACTCTCTACTTCAATTTTCAGTTGTGATTAATTCTTGCTGGTCACAAAGCTATTGCTGCACTGGACTACCAGAGGACTACCGGCCTTGGTTACTGCATGCAGTCCACACATTCCCCTTATCATAACCTTGCTCTAAAATTCAGATTGCCAATTTACTAGGGTAACAGAATACCTCAATAATAATAATACATGTAACGAGTCATCATCAGTGGTGGGTGATCAATAGCACAGTCTATCTTCTCCAGATTTTACTCAAAAATTAAAAATGCTATTCAATGTTCTAAGCACTATATGACCCAGATCACACACAAAGAGACATTGAATTGTACCACCCTGGAAAGGAACTATGGTGGCACAATAGGTTAAACCCTTGAGCCGTTTTAACTGCTGACCTGAAAGTTGGGTTGCTGACCTGAAGGTTGCTGGTTCAAACCTGCGAGACGGAGTTAGCTCCCGTCTGCCAGCTCTATCTTGCGGGGACATGAGAAAAGCCTCCCAGCTATCACATCCGGGCATCCCCTGGGCAACGTGTCTGTAGACAGCCAATTTTCTCACACCAGAAGCTACTTGCAGTATGTTCTCAAGTCGCTTCTGACACAAATTTTAAAAACCTCAGTGGAAAATTTCTGCTAGGGGATGCCATATATTCCAGTGAAACTCAAGCATCCAAGTACCCCAAATATATGGTATAGCTAAGCATTTTCTGCTCTCAGTAAATTCTTTGCTGGGCAGCTCTCCAGCTAATTAGACTATGTTCAACCTTGGCTTAGTAGATAGCTACTCTCATTATTGAACTAGATGCAATGCTAAATGCATATAATGCAGGAAAGCTTTCTCTTCCCTACACTGGCTACCTATATTAACACTTATCTCTGAAAAAGATAGTAAACTGTAAAATATGAACAAATACCTGCTATCTAAAGCGGAAGGAAAGTACCCCTCTTCATCTACTGATATTTTAGTGTCATGTAAGATCACACAGCATATGATAAATTGGATACCTAATTTTCAAGTCATTATACTTCTTCACTGTATGTAATCTCTTTAGGACTGAGATAGTCAAGAAAAATCAAATGAATATATTTATATCAAAGATGACAATCTTGGTGAAATTTCTAATATGCTTTCCTTCCATCTTAATCAACAACCCACATTTAACTAACTGAAATTCACATTTATTTTGCTTAAAAACATAAATCTTTTTCTTCATCTTAAATCTTTCAACCATTTGTTGGTAAGAAAACTCCTGAAAACCGAAGTCTCTGATGATAATTTCTAATCGATTTAATTTCATATTGTTCTTGTTCAAATGTCAAAGGATCTTGGTAAGTTAACAATTTTTGTGATATTGTTTCCTTTCAAGATAAAGTTTCTTGTGCTGAATCCCATAAAGGCAGTTTTGGACACAACTTAGGTTTCTACTTATTCCACATGCTCAAGACCAGTAGGGACCAAAACATTTTGTCTCCAAGGCAAAGGTAAAGAAGGCAATTTATCCCATTCCATACTTAAAGAAACCATTTTCACTAATACTTGACTCTCAAATCACATCCTCTATTATACCCAAGAGAAGTAGGCTGGGTTAGATGGCAGAAGGTAGGCCACATGATTTGACCTCCTCTAACTTTTAAGGTTTTCTATTGCTCCCCAGCATCTGTTGCCTAAGGCAGCAGTCTCTGCCAGCCAAAGATAAAGCCACCTGCTCCTGGCTCAGAGAAAAGTTGCAAGTGTTGAATAGTCCAATAAATATTACTTCCCTGAACTTCATCCTCACCTGGCCCCTCGGAGGATGTGAATATGCTTTCTATGATGAGGGGGTTACTGTACATCAGAGGAGTGTTATCTTATCTTTCCTTGTCCTGCTGTGACTTAACTGCCATTCTTTCAATGGAGAATTCAGCTGGTTGGAGGTAGAGGTAAATAACCAGAGGCATAGAAAAGCAGAATTAGTTACACGAAGTCAGAATAGCTGTAACAGAGAGATTCAAAGAACTCCTGCTGAGAGCAGAACAATTTTGAGTGTCAGAGAGTAAATATGCACCAGCCAATCTAAGGGGCTCAGCAGCAAACACAGTCATAAAACTAACTAATAAACAGGAAGCAGCTGTCATTAACAGAGATCCACATAGACCTTAGAACCAGGAAGAGTATTGTTTTCAATGACCAGAGATGTTTTAATTTAAAAAAACCCCGAAAACTCTAAATTCAACCAAGCTTCTTGGCTCTTATAATTCATGTATATAGGTTTTCTGAGCAGTCCTTGATTCTAGCTGCAGACTGGATCTGAGAAGACACTGTTCTTGTTAATTTTGCTAAAGCCTATTGGAGGTGGAATGGCTGTTCTTTATCCAGTCCTGACCCTGAGATGCTTTGCACAGCAGAAGAGGGACCTAGCTGGTCATAGAATCATAGAGTTGAAAAGGTCTACAAAAGTCATCTGGTCCAGTCCAACCTCCAGCCATACAGGAACACAATCAAAGCATTCCCAACATTTAGCACAAGTGTCTGTTTAAACCCTCCAGAGGAGAAGATTCCACCACACTCCACAACAGCATGTCCACTATGTTGTCAAAGGCTTTCATAGCCGGAATCATATCCCGACCATCCTGGCCTCCTCTGATCGCATCCTCAGAGGTTGCCTCACAACCTCTGAGGATGCCTGCCATAGATGTGGGTGAAACATCAGGAGAGAATACTTCTAGAACATGGTCGTACAGCCCGGAATACATACAACAACCCAGCATGTCCACTGTTCAATAACTCTTACTATCAAGATATTCTTCCTAATGTTTCAGTGGAGGCTCTTTTCCTGCAATTTGAATCCATTGCTCTATATCCTAGTGTCTAGAGCAGTAGAAAATAAGCTTGCTCCCTCCTTAATATGACCTCATTTCAAATGTTTAAAAATGGTTACAACTCCCATCTTAACCTTCTCTTCTCCAAGCTAAAAATAAGCGGTTCTCTAAGCTGGTCCTCATAGGGGTTGACTTCCAAACCTTGGTCACCCTTTCCTAGAATTATTCCAGCTTGTCAATATCCTTCTTGAATTGTGGTTCCCAGAACAGGATACAGTATTTTGGATAAGGTCTGACTAAACTAGAATAGAGTAATACTATTACTTTCCTTGATCAAGACCAATGGTTCTCAACCTGGGGTCCCCAGGCGTTTCTGACCTTCAACTTCAACAACAACAACAACAATTCTTTATTGATTAGTCACTTTTGACCATATCAAAACATGTAAAACATACAATACCTACACACTTATGCATACATACAATAAAACCATGTAAGGGTACAAAACATCCCGACCTGCGGCCTAATAACCCGCTCCTAGACAAATACAGAGTAAAAAGGTTAAAAGTAGTAATTTCCTAAGGTAAGGTTTGAACAGGGACAGGGGTAAGTAAAACAAGTGTCTTGTCCATAGTAAATTTTAAGTTTGGATTTTGTTAATGGCAATAATGTATCAGCTCACAGCTTCCATCTTCTCACGAATGGCCAGCGCTTTTTGCGTAAAAAGGGCCAGTTTTAAAATAGAGTTTTTATCTGAACCCTGTAGAAGGATATGCAATTTCTCCTTATTATCTAAGTGAGTATGATTCTCCAGCAGAGGCTCTAAATAGAGATATCGAATCTTGTTGTAATAGGGGCATTTTAAGAAAAAATGTTCTGAGTCCTCCACTTCTGCATCTACCTCACGACACCCACAGGTTCTCTTCGTATAGGGGATATTCTGATGTCTACCTAGCTTGGACTTAATGTCGAGCTGCTCGAATAGCTTCTCGGCCTTTTGGCTAAGATCAAGTGTAGTACCTTCAACTTCCAGAAATCCTAACATCTGGTAAACTGGCTGGGATTTCTGGGACTTGTAGGCCAAAAACAGCTGGGAACCCCAGGTTGAGAACCACTGATCTAGACACTATACACACAATGATGCAGTTGAGAATCATATTGGCTTTTTTAAAGCTCCTACATCACATAGCAAAGTTAAAAATAATGGATTTCAAGAAAGTGAACTTCACATGCAGAATACATTTGAGCCTGTTTAAGACAAAGCACCTTTCATTATTTCCTTTGAACAAGTTAAAAGCAATAGTATTGAATAGCTCTTCTTGAGAATAAAGTATAATAGTGCTGGCTACACATAACATTTTCCTGTCTTTCATTATTCCAAAAGAAAAAATGAGTGTAGGAAAACAGGTGCATTGCCAATTACCCAAATATCATATCCAAATAGAGTTGTATGGAAAAGAGAAATGAGATTCAGTGCCTCTCTGGATCAACTAATGCCCAAGTAAAGTAGAACAACTAGTAAATACCATTTGTGATCCATTGATTAACTATTAGAAAGCTTCCTGTAGTTACAGTGATGCTTAAAAAGCAATTATAGCAAGGGAGGATTTTGTAACCACTTTGGATTATGTTTGATCTTTAAAGGCCTACTGTAACAAGCGGGTTTAATCTTTCAAGGTTTGTCCTTTCCTTTGTTCTGAAAACCACCCAGTGCTTACCTTTATTTGCACTCCTGACATTGCCATACCATTCAAATACCCCTTCTACTATCATGGACAATCTTCTCTTATGCTTATCACAGAGTAACAAATGAAGGCAGGAAACTCCCTCTTTTGTTCTTATATTTTGCTGTTGGTTTAATATTTATAGCTGGGCAACAATATTGTCTTTCTTCCATATCCTATTTTTCTAATTTTTAAATGGAATTGAAGTAAAAATGTGGAGTAATTATTCAATTCAATCTTTTTTTCCTTTGGTAATTTTTAATGTGTAAAATTCATTTTTAAAACAAAAACTGAAGCAAATGGTGGTACAGTTGAATTTTCACAAAGAGCAAACAGATTCACTGATGTATTGTGTAATTTAGTTCATTCAGCATAATTGTTTGAAGACACAGAGGAGTTGAGGAGTAAGCTTATGAGGTCACTTTTTAGAAAGTGTATTAACAAGGACAAGGATGCAGAGCTATAGTGGGGGTAGTGGAAAAATAGATAAGGGTTATGAAGCATACTGAGGCCATAGAATTTCTGTCAAGGTTTGGATTAACTCAACAAAAGGTCTTGAAGGCACATGCATGTTTTCCTTGTTGGCACCTTCTTACAATTTAAAGCACCTGGGCTCCACCATAAAACTGTCCACTAAGAATGTATTACACTTAACTTCCTTTAATGTATTGTGAGTTTCAAGGATGCATGGCCCACAAAAAAAGTTCTCCTTCCCCTTTCTCCATACCATTATACAGCACTCCTGGGAGAGCTCAAAATTTCATGAGGTCATTTTTAAGAGAACCGGGAAGGAATCACAATTCAGAAAGGAAGTTGCTGGTTTTTAGCCAGTAGATGATAAATCAAAAGGAATTCACTCCCTTACTAATAAACCTTTGAATGAACTCCTGAACCCTAAGGGAGAAGCAAATATGTGGCTAGCAAATTTCAAGAATGTCAGAATGTCAGCATTTACTCTGAAAGGGCTGAATAAGACTAACAAATGGGAAAGTATGAAAAGCAAAAGGAAGATAATGCCATGAGTAAAACGGAACCCCTCTGTCCCTTTACTCCGAACAGACAGTGTGGCTAGGCTGCCCAGTCCTTTCTCAGCTAAGCAAGGGGCCTCAGTCTCTACTCCGTTGGGCATGGACAGCCCACCCACACCTGACCCAGTGGAATAAAGGGATGGAAGCCCCTTGCTTGGCCAAAACAAGTGCAGACAGTTCATCCATATCTCTCCCTATGGAGTAAAAGGGCAGAAGGACTGTAGATGCCAGCAGCAGCCATGAATTTTGGGTAAGTGAAAAACCAAATAATATTCCCAGAGAATAAAATAAAATTCTAACACATATAGCCTCCCAAATATTGTTACCAGGTGAGAGTATAGCGGAATCAGTAGCGTCCAGTTAACACCATGTGCAAAAGACTCAGACCAGGCAGAGGAATTAAAATGAACAAAGGAAACTTTACTCTTGCTTGTTGAGTTGAAATCAAATAAACAGTTCTGCAATCATACAATGTCCATGTAGTTGCCTAAGATCAATAACCTAATCAATCAGCATCAATATATACAGCATAGCACATTCATAACAGCTACTTGACCGTAGCTAGAGAGAGACTTTCTTTCCTGTGCTCTCTCTTGAAGCCCAGATTTCCAACTGACATTCTCAGCCACCTGCCATCAAACAGATACATTGTTTTAGGCGTGGCCTTGCCTCTGCAAAAGAGCTCAGCTCTTTTGCAGAGTTCCCTTTGCAAACCAACTTTTGCAAGGATTTCTTTGCAAGGATTTCTTTACACACACACACATATCAATTTGGCGCAATAAATATCTCTAGTCAGTGCAATGTGTACAGAACCTCTGGTCTTCTAGAATATTATTGGGCTGCACCTCCCATCATTCTTAGACCATTGATTATGCTGGATGGAGCTGGAAACCAACAATATCTGGAGGAGCCCATGTTCTCCACACCTGATGCAGAGAATAAAGTTTCAGACTAGAATAAAAGGGTTAATTACCTCTCAGCAAACAAGTTAGCTAAGTGATTCTGAAGTAGTTTTACTGAACTTCTTTAATCACATGCCTGGGGAAAAGCCATGATCTCCACATTATTTGCAGGAGATTCACACAGATTTCTGGCTCCAGCAATCATAGGGGAAAACCTGCTTTTTCTTTATAATATAAAAGCAAGAAAACTTAGGTGAAAATAGAAATGGGAAAATATATATGACTGATCCCATCACCAGGCTGCCCTCATAGTTCCAAACCCTTGGGCTACTGTCACTCACTTTGTCCCTTGTCCCCTCAAGGGCTGTCCCTGGACTGGGTATTTGGACCTCAAGATTATCCCCGTGTGGACCAACAGATGTGTTGTTCTGTGGGTTCACTGTGGTAAGTGTGACCAAATATCGAAACATAACAGAAAAAGCCAGATAGAGTTGGGGGGGAAATCAGAAAGATGTATATTAATACACAAGCAGATCGCACAACAGTCCCTGAAGTATTTAATAATTCACACATCCTGAAAGTACTGTTCAATCCCCCATTCTCCTGGCTGACTATCGAAACTCTATTACAGCTTTTCCCTATCTGTATACCATCCCCCACCGCATCTCCATCTCTCTGTATTTTTTCCTTTGCTTTCAACTCTATGTCTTCTTTGGTGAGACATGTTTAACCTTCCTACAGTTTGTGATCCTCATGGATGAAATCAAAAGCAAGCCAGATTGTTTAAACATAAAGGTTATCCATTCCCACTTTAGAGGATTGTTACAAGAATAAAATGAGTTTATTTAATCCCAGATACAATACTCCCAGCTCCTGTAGAAAGGGGAGATTAAAATGTAAATACATGAGGTTTACAATCTATACTACAATCCCTGAGCTTCCATATAAACAAGTTCATTACACAATACCACAGCATGTAGTAGAGCAAAGATAAATGTCCTAGGTTCAGGTAAAGCTCCCTTTTGAAACTCTGGAGGGTTATGACCAATGAGTGTAGACACAGGGGTGGACAAAAGGACCCCCACCATTTTATGGAAACAAACTTTATTTGTACCAAAATGCCATTTAGGGTCATGAGAGGCAAATTTTGAATTCTGGACAATTTCTGAGCTTTGTACAAAAGGAGCCTGGAAATTTATGTCCTGATTTTGGAAAGTAAAGGCTTTGGGCAGGCCCGTAGCCAGGATTTTGTTTCGGGAGGGGCTGGGATTTTGGTTCAGGGGGGGGGGGGGGGCTGAGTCTGAGCGGGAGAGGGTCTACCCTAGCAAACCTTTTGTATGATTATCCCAATACCCCAATGCATATGGGATATATTGAGCATGGTAATCAGATCATGATATGAATAAACATAACAGTTTAAATAATAAATGTAAGGCTTTCTCACGGACCACCCTGAGAATTTCGGGGGGGGGGGGGGCTGAAGTCCCTCTAGCCCCCCTCCCCCCAGCTACATGCCTGGCTTTGGGGGGAAAAAAACAGAACATAAACTTTCAGCTACCTTCTAATTTGAAAAAAAAAAGAACTTTTGCACATCCAATACCTCAGACAGGCCCATTCATTCATTCATTCATTTTGTATCAAAAGCATTGCATAAATTAGTATAAAACTGATAAAAATAGGAGGAGCACAAGTGGCTAAATATCTTTTGACCAAAAATGGGCAACAGCAATTGCATTGTCTGTAGCCTCAAACAATTCTTCCACTGTACATGAGGCAGGACACTGCGGACAAGCATACAGATGCGGAGATGTCTGCTCTGCTCCACAGTTGCACAAGGTGGAGGATTCTTTTAGGTAGTGCTAATTTGACAGGTTGTCTTTTGATCTGCCTACTCCACTTCTGAATCTGACTTCCAGGTTGCGCATTCTTGGTTTGCCCCTGGAAGCAGACCTTTGGGGGGGGGGGCATCCAACTTGGATTTTCTGGCTTAGCTGCCCAGAGGGACACCCTTGCTGTTGCTGGGGGGAACGTCAAGAGGAGTAGTGCTCATGAAGCTTTTCCTTGACTTGAGTCTACTGGAAGGAGGCTCACTGCCATGCAGTGGATGGATATCACAGTGTTCAACCTTACTTCTCCCACAGTTAGCAGCAACTTCCCGTCACATATCAGGGGGCAATGCCAGCTAGCTTGTAGAGTTTATCAACAGGTGTAGGTTTGAGACATCCTGTGATTATTCTGCATGTTTTATTCAATGCTATGTTCAACTGCTTCACATGGGCAAGCTTGTGCCAAACATGGCAGGCATACTCAGCAGTTGTGTAAGACAAGGCCAGGGCTGATGTTCTTATTAATTTTGGGTCTGTACCCCATGTGCTGTCAGTAAGTTTCCACAGGACGTTATTGCATGCAGCTACTTTGTGCCTGGTGTTCATGCAGTGTTTTCTATATACAGTAGAGTCTCACTTATCCAACATAAACAGGCCGGCAGAACGTTGGATAAGCGAATATGTTGGATAATAAGGAGAGATTAAGAAAAAGCCTATTAAACATCAAAATAGGTTATGGTTTTACAAATTAAGCACCCAAACATCATGTTTTACAACAAATTTGACAGAAGAAGTAGTTCAATATGCAGTAATGTTATGTTGTAATTACTGTATTTACAAAATTAGCACCAAAATATCATGTTATATTGAAAACATTGACTACAAAAATGTGTTGGATAATCCAGAACGTTGGATAAGCGAGTGTTGGATAAGTGAGACTCTACTGTATTAGTGTTCGATCTAAAGTGACACTATGATATCTAGGATAGAAACAATGTTCAAGCTCTTCACCTTCCCAGGTAACTTTCAGTTTCCTATTGGCTTCACAGTTCCATAGGTGGAAAGCACACACTTGTGTTTTGGCAGGGGTAGGCTTCAGATGGTTATCTTTGCAGTAGCTGAAGAGATCTTTCAATCCAATAAGTTGGATTTCAACTATTTCAAAGTCTTTTGCTTGTGTTGTTAGGCCAAAGTCATCAGCATATATAAAGCTCTTTTTGCCTCTTCCATCTACTTTTCCTGCCTTGAAACTCCATATAGAAGCTGCAGTTTCCTAAGAGGGTCTGGATAGTTTTTTGTAAAATCATAGTCCTGGGTGATATGGTATACTTTATGAAGATTTTCCTATGTTGCACCGTGTCATGGGCTGCTGTAAGGTCCACAAAAGCTGTTCTTGTAATGCAACCTTTCTCATATCCTTCCTCAATATACTCAGTCTAAAACCTGCTTGTTGTGGAATAAGCTGGGGTTCAGTAACAGGTCCTAATTGATTTAATAGCATCCTCTCATATATTTTATATAGATGGCATAGGGAGAGAGGTTGGTTGTTAGATCCTGGCATTGGAGGCATTTTTACCAGGTTTTTAATTGCAATGATCTTAGGTTTTTTTTCTCTATAGTCTGGGAATCTGTTTGTGTACTAAACATTGATTGTAAAATTTCAAAAGCCAGTTTTCAGCTTTGGGGTCCAAGTGTTTGATTTGCTCCATTATCAGGTCATCTAGGCCAGGGGTTTTACCAATTTTGCATTGCTTAATAGCTTCTCTGAATTCTTTCAAGTTTAGTGGAGATGACAAATGGTAGGTTCCAAGTTCTGGTGCCCTGTTGATTTTCACCTTTACTTTGGTGCAGTTGGTTTTTCCATTCTGAATTAGCTGGTCTGATAGCTTGATTTGGTCATTATGACAATTCCATTAGTTGTATACCATTTGCCCACTATAACTATTATTTTATTTATTATTTATTTCCATCATTTCTATGCCGCCCTTCTCACCCGAAGGGACTCAGGGCGGCTCACTATCTGGCAAAATTCTATAATTAATTCTATAACTAATTCTATATGGGTATGAGAAGTGTTAAAAAATTCAATAGGTCTAAAACATTGTATCCAAAGTGCAAACTGGGGTGATTTACAGGGCATATGCAACTCCCTTGTTATAAGATTTTCATTTGCTACCACAATTTTTCTGGAAACAATTCAATGTGCATAAATGTTACATGAACTGAGTTCAAACTTTCTTAAAGTCTATGTTATCTCATATTAGTCTGTCTAAGCTTTGAGATCTTTGAGGCTGACTGTTTTTGTGTGACCGCTACACTTTCTGAGGCTCACATACAAAAATGAATTTTCTCAGTGGCTCCTCCCAAACCCTTCAAATACACTACCATAGAAGCAAGGAGGACTCCCTTCCCATCACTTTCCACTGTCACACAAAAGCCTTTGAAAAGAGGGTACTTCAGCAGTTGAGTTCACATGTATGGGGAGGCACAAGAGTCAGCTGATTAAAACCAATCTACAGCTTGATTGACCTTCAAAAGCATTTTTAATATTTCATTTTTAGTTTATTTCCTATTTTAAATTATAATGGCTTTACATAATTGTATAGCTTTCTGTTTTAGACCTAATGTTGGGGTGAAAAGAATGATCTAAATTCAATATATAAATTAATCCTAGTATTTTGGTGACCCAAGGGGAGAGGCACTGGAGGCCTGGATTTGAAACCTCCCTCAGTACCTTTCAATCTTTTTTCTCTGTTCCTTTATCATTCCTACTGAAGGACTAGCATTCCACTACTGGAATTAGTGGTCCAAGCAGAAAGTATTATTTTTTCCAGTGAAGTAACCACTCAGAATGTGAAATCCTCTTTGGAATGTTCTAGGTTGCAGAGCACCTGGCAAAGTATTTTATGCATCCTAATTGCTGTATGCTGTCAGCCACCCAAAAAGATATTCAGTGCAGGCAAGGAGCAATTTTCTACAAACCAGCGGTTTTAAGTATATTGATAGTCTATATACCTGCCATGCTTTTTTCACACTCTGCTTATATTTTAAAGAAGAATCTTTGCAGTTAGAGTGTAAATCAACAAAGGCATAAAGTCAAGGTGATGTGCTTACTACTGTTTCATCATTGCTCCTTGTAACATTGTTTCTAGAAGGAGCTGTAAATAGCAAACTCAATTAAATAGCTAACTCAATTAAACCAGGTTACAAATCAAGGTTAGGTTTGGTGGGAAAAGTTATGGATTTTGATAGAACCTGTAGATAAATTGAAGGCCATTCTGTGAAGAGCAGAAAATGCCAGTGCCACCTCAGGGTCCACTCCCCTGGTCACCACCATTACTACCACCATTTTAATGCCCATGTATTTAAAAGATCCTTTAAAAGATACAATATTAACTTTTATCCCAAAAAAGAAAGAAAGAAACTACCCCCTTCTCTGAATAGAGTAGTAAACAATGAAAGCTTAGTCTGTCCCAGGAGAATCTACAAGAAACACCAGCTCCCTCTCTTATGATCTCTGTGCTCCTCCATGATGCTGGCCTCAAATAAATGTAACTTAAAATTATTAGTCATGAATTATAGCTAATTATGCATTATGAATGAAGATTAGTCAGACAGTTCTATTTGCAAGTAGTGACTTGCAAGTGTAAAGACAGTCTTTCAGAAAATGGTGAAAATGTCAGTAACCATGTTACAAGGTAGTTGCGCATAGTGCAGTGCTCTTAGTGTGTACATTTCAGATTTGTATTCACTGCACATAAAGTAGTGACAGGGATGTTATGACCGACGCAGAAAACAAGCTATTAATACACTGTAGATTCACAACAGAAGATATTATTCAGTCTTAATTGACAGATAAACACTGACAGATGACTCAGTTGAAATAATCATGTGTGATATAGTGTCAATGCATATTCACAACCTATTATCTGCATAGCAGATCTCTTCTAAGCAGTGTCAGTGACTTATGTTCACATATTGCTTACTGGAATAGAAAATGTAGGAAATTGCCTGAATTTTAGAAAAGTGGTTTGACAGATATGACCTACTTCTTGAACTTGATTAAACAGATTCTTCTCTCTGCCTACCCAAAGGAAAGAGCTGCCTGAACACCCCTGTACTCAAAGAACTTGGAATGTCTCTTTCTTAGAAGGACATTAGGCAGGCCTATCTAGATAGAAAGTACTTCCACCTTGCTAGGAAAAATAAATAAATCTGAAGAAAATTTAGATTAAAACGTTAGATCAGTGGACCATCTCTAATATAAAATGCTGCCACAAGTCATTCTGCATTCTGAATGAATGTGTTTTATTACTATAGTCACAGTCCAGGAATGTAAAACATTAAAACAAACAAGCAAGCAAACCAATAAAACCAGAAAATTATTCTAATTGTACAAGTCTCAAGGTTATTTAAAACAGCAATTGAACTTCACTTGTTTATTAAGAGTTGAAATAACACATGGACATGCGCACCGCTGTAATAAGGTGGAAACACATTCCATGGATCCACAATTTGCTTGCATTCTGCCATTTAAAATATGACACAGTCTTCAGTAATATAGAGTTATATTATAATACCATAATTTCAAAATTAGAAGAGAAACTTGACTACATACTTGATAGGGCTGAGCTTTAGCACAGCAGGTTAAACCACTAGCTGCAGTAAATCTTGCCAATTAAAGGTTGGTAGTTCGAAATCCGAGTCAGGGTGAGCACCTGGCCTTTAGCCCAGCTTCTGCCTATCTAGCAGTTTGAAAACAAAAATGTGAGTAGATTAATAGGTACCGCTTAAAAGTGGGGAGGTATTTTAATGCACCCACAAGGAAATGCCAGAAAAAATACCTGCAATTCAATCAAAAGGAAGAAGTTTATGAACAAAACTCTTCAGCAGGGAGATGGAGCTAGATGGAGCAACAGCAACAACCCCCCCCACCCCCACCCCCCACCCCCAGTGGCTGGAACCGAGCATGTGTATGTTTTGTGATCTGCCCTGAGCGAGAAGAGCGAAATATAAATATTGCAAATAAATAAATAAATAATCAGTGAGAAGAAATCAGACTGGGTACTGATAAATTTCTGGATAATTTGCAATAGATAAGATAATTGTTCACATTGCCTAATTTCAAATCCTCCTGGAGGGTTTGAAATGGCTTTTATGTGAGAAGTTAAAGAATTTGACAAAGAACCCAGAACCAATATGATTTATGTAGCGTTGGCAGGGAAGCTAGGAGATCAGATACCTGAGCAAGGTAAATATGTCAAGGCACCAAGCATCTGAAAAAGGAGTGTTGAGGCAATATAACTGAAGTCATGGGACAAACTAAATAGTTTGGTTGAAAAAAGCAGAAATGTTGGGGAGCAATGACATAAAGACGTAAAGTATAAAAACTGGATATTAATGAAAGGGAGAAGTAATGTGTGTGTGCATATGTTTGTATGACTTACTTCTTGAATTTGGTTAAATAGATCAGGGGTCCTCAAACTTTTTAAGCCAAGGGTCAGTCCACGGTCCCTCAGACTGTTGGGGGACAGGACTATAGTTTGAAAAACATAAACTAATTCCTATACACACTGCACAGATCTTATTTGTAATACAAAAAGAGAAAGAAGAATACAATATTTAAAATGAAGAACCATTTTAACCAACATAAACTTACCAGTATTTCCAAGGGTAGTGTGGCTCTACTTTTAACGGATAAGATAGTCAAGTTAATTAGGATTGTTATTGTTGTGTACCTTCAAGCTGTTTCAGACTTAGGGCAGCTTTAAGTCTACAGTTTAGGGTGGGAGCCAGGTAAATAACCTTGGAGGGTTGCATCCAATCCGCGGGTCTTAGTTTGGTAATCCCTGAAAATGATTCTTCCCACTCTGCCTACCCAGAGGAAAGACTTCCCTGAACACCACAATTCTCAAATAACTTGGAAGTGTCTTAGAAAAAAATTAGGTGGACCTATTTAGTTAGGAAGAACTCTATTGCTCTAGACTGCAGGCAAAGAAAAAATAAAGGAATAAATAAGGAACTTTAGAAAATGGGAAGCTGAAAATTTGAAACACAGTGGTGTCACAAATTGAACTTTACATGATTATAAGAGCTAAACTACCAACAACAACTCCAAAACATTTAGATATCAGTATCTAGCATCTATGTATTTCTAATTCAAAAAGGTCTAAAATAACCCTACATTACTTTGTGCCAGTTTGGTATCCTGGCACAGTGGCAGCTCCGCTCTTGAGACAAACACTGTGATCCTTTGCCAGGTGAATGTTGAGGAAATTACTTGAAAGGTGTCCTGGGAATTCTATTACAGATTCTGAAAATCAGAGCTGCTGTGGTGATAACTGTCTTCTTGTGATAATTATTTGAATTTTTGGCAAAACACAGCACAAGTGGTATTTTGATTTTGTTTCCAACATTTAGCAAAGAATAAATACATGTCTCTTGCCCAAGAAATGTCAGTGCTATGCTACTAAGTCCTATGTATGAAATGGCAGCATTCAGCGTGATTTTACATATCACCTAAGGGCTGCCATGTGAAAAATGATACTCAAATCATTTTGGAGTCCATCTCAATTTTTTATCACAAATTGCATATCATCTATATGCCAGAAGGGGGAAATGGCATATATTCTGATAAGGACATGAAAATAAAGGGGAGCTACTGTATTTCATCACATAATAGTCACACTTCCCCCTTTTTATTCTTCAAAAAGGGGGTGCAACTATTATGTGATGGTGACTATTATACACTGAAAAAAGTGCTGTTTGCCTGTGCCCATTGGAGCATAGTAGTCACACCCCTTTTTTTAAGGGAAAAAAGGGGGAAAGTGCAACTATTACACGGTGAAAAATGTGTGCACCTCTGCCCCTTAGAGCACAATAGTCATTCTTGACTATTATGGGATGAAGTATGGTATTCGTTTTATTGCCATTCTATTCTGAAGTGGAACCTGATAACCAAAGTCAAATAAAGATTAGTTTTCCAATGAGATCCTTAGCTATCACAGTAAGCCACTCTACAACAGTTATATTAGTGACAACCACATTATATATATATGAGGGAATAAAAATCCCAATGGACCTGGCAAAGGTGCCAGCTGAGCAATACACAATCTCCTCCCGATAATCCATGCATTAAAATTAATTTCTTGAATGCATAATGTCTTGCAGCTTTTGGAGAGTGCTGACCAAGTCATGGCTATTCTTATATGCACAGAAAACATCATCATGTGAAAAAGTAACTCCCGTTAAATTCCCGTATGTAGCCTAACTGGTGAACTGAGTTGCTTCAGCCTCTGAGCTCTTTTATTTAAAAACTAGCTGTGCCCGGCCACGCGTTGCTGTGGCGAAGTATGAGGCCCCTTCTACACAGCTGTATAAAATGCACACTGAAGTGAATTATCTGGCAGTGTGGAGTCAAGATAATCCAGTTCAAAGCAGATAAGATTATAAATGGGTAATATAGCTGTGTGGAAGGGCCTTGAGTCTACACTGCCATATAATCCAGTGCAAATTAGATAATCTGTGGAAGAGGCCAAGGCCTAAGTCTGCCTGTCCCCTGGGCTGAGTGGGTTGCTAGGAGACAAGTGGGCAGAGCTTAGCCTTCTAACTGGCAGCAATTGGATAAAAACAATTATTCCTCTCCCTCTAATTAGAACTTTATTTTTCTTTTCTTTTTGTTGTATCAATCTAGAGGCGTGGATGATGGGTTGTGTTGTCAAATTTCGAGGTTGGGGGGCCTGTAGTTTTGTTGTTTAGTTGGTCGCTGTGATGCCATCACTCATTTATATATATAGATGTATTCCTGCTATGGAAACTGAAAGGGAACATGCATATTTTTGTGATAACTTGAGAACCATCACTATTTTTCTTTAATTGTGTGTATCTGCATGAGCATAAGACCAACACATTTCATATCACTAAACAAACTTGGTAACCTTACTTGATTAAAAGATCTTTAATCAATAGCTAAAATATTTCATCTCATTTTCCATTTTAAATGTGCATTATGTTGTAATTTGTATTTAGATCTATACTGAATACAAAGGAAATATTCCAAATGATTATAGCAGTGAGGACCTCCTTTTGGAACTGATCAAATATGATATCATTTAGCATTGTTGGCTAAGTATTTTCACGAAGCCCATCAACTCAACTCACCCCATTCAACTAACAATGAAGTCACGGTATTCCAGGTGTATTGCCACTTTTGCTCTCACTTCAATATATAGCTTCAGTTAAATGTGTTTTATAGCTCACTAATGAAAACAAGAAGCATGGATTATGATGTCCAGAAAAGCACTGAATAAATCAGTATGAGGATTTGATCAATATACTTTAGAGTTTTGTGATTAACATAGATGCTGCTGCTCCTGAGCCTTTGAAATGGCACAGTCTATAAACTGAATAAACAAACTAAAAATATTTATGTTTCAGTAAGGATTCAGACTGGATTGAGAATGACCTATACACCAGCTTTTGCACTGCTGATAAGAGAGCTTAGTTTATCACAAAATCTTGATTAACTTCGACTTCAATAATACAAGAGAAAGTATAGATCTTTTTTTGTTATTTGCCAACTACAATTAGTGGATTCATAGGCAGCATAATCTAGTAGGCCTCCTGTGGTTATCAGTGCCGGTCTGTAGCTACAACAGGGAAATCAGACCACGACAACAATGCATACTAACTAGGCTGAATGATGTGGTATTCAACACCAATGGGTCAGGGTTGGGGGGGAGAGACGGCAAGCAGAAAGGACAAGACAGGACAATCCAAGCATCCATCATCCCTTAACTGTTCAGGTAATGTGGAGATAATATAGAATTATTGCTCCTTGTTATTTAAGTATGCACTATAATGGCCAGCAGTACAAATGACAGCAAGCACAGACTTTAATCTGATGCAAGTTTAATCAGTTTGCATTGACAGAAAGCCAAGGACTCCCAAGTGTTCATGTGATCTCTGATTTGTGTATTTTTCTGCTATTTTTCTTTGTGTTTTATCCATTCCAAACACAGCTGCTATCCAAGCTGATATCACAGAGCAAGCATGCAAGCAGAGTCTCTGTGTGAGTGTATGAGGATAATCATAATCAAAGAAGTCACTCTGAAGAACAGGATACCTCTTGAATCAGCAAAACAGGGCAGAAACATACTGCATATCTTAAAGTGATCTGTTAATGGATTTAGTTGCTTGCAAGGGGATGATTCATTTGCAATCCCCCTCATCTGCATTTTGTACGGAGCCTTGGGTGCACTTTCACTGCCGATGTTTTGGGATAGATGAAATGTGGCATTTTGTTTGTGATGTATTAAGTACCTCTAAGAAAAGAGGAGAAGGGAGGAAGAGCGCATTTCCAATTGTTTTCAGCCAAAGAACGCATGACCAGCTTTTAGTCACAAAGTAGCCGATATTGAACAGCTTGAAATGGTGATAAATTAAGCAGTGCCAATAATCCTTTTCTGCAAGGGGAAAAGGTCCGTTGAGCTGACAGCTTGTCTTCAGTTGGATCTTACTGTGCATCTGTCTCAATTATATAAATCCAGCATGCATGTCACCTGCATTGAATACAAGAGGCACAGCTGGTAGCCTTTGAATGACCGCACAAGAAGAATATTGAATTGAAAGGGACTTGCCCTCTTTGACAGTATAACAAAATGTAGAAGTCCAGATACAGCAGCAAACAAAGCATGACCATCATGGTTATCACATGGTCAAGACCTTATAAAAAGTCATTCTTCTTAAAAGAGTCAGCCCTACCATTCGATGGAACAAAGAGGCAGGAAGATGATAGTCAAGAGGCTATTGTTGCCACTCTAAAAGGTAAAGGTTTTCCCCTGACATTAAGTCCAGTCGTGACCGACTCCGGGGGTTGGTGCTCATCTCCATTTCTAAGATGAAGAGCCGGTGTTGTCCGTAGACACCTCCAAGGCCGGCATGACTGCATGGAGTGCCGTTACCTTCCCGCCGGAGTGGTACCTATTATTATTATCTACTCACATTTGCATGTTTTCGAACTGCTAGATTGGCAGGAGCTGGGGCTACCAGCAGGCGCTCATTCCGCTCCCGGAATTTGAACCTGGGACCTTTCGGTCTGAAAGTCAGTATTGGCAGGAGTAATGCTTGCAAGGAGGTTGTCTCACCTGTTCCTTTACTCCTAATGTGTTCTTATCAGAAGTTTTTAGTACTCTTTAAACTAGTTTGTATTCTTGAAGTGTCACTCTCCCAGTACTAGATCTAAGGTACATTTTAATGTCTGAAGGTTGAGGGAAGGTCTTCCAGCCTTTTGCCTCTGGTAGAAATGCTCTTGCTCTGCCCTTGTTCATGCTAAAGGATGTATGCACACTCACAGTGATGTATGTTGGTATAATGTGTGAGTTTAAAAAATAGTTTGTACTTGAATCCTATTGGTTAGTGCAATTGGAGTGGAACCATTGAATTAGTTATTGAATGGTGAATCAATATGTAAGTAAATAGCTAGGGAATTGTTGAGTTTATTCTAGACTGAATTAACAATAGAATTCACACCTTGGTATTTAACAAGAGGACAATCCAAATTCTATTATAAGAAAATCAGAATTATGTTATCTGTGTTATGCAGGGATATAGGTAAAGAGATGAGCCATGCATTGTTTGTTTGAACAGCAACCAAACTATAAATCATTTCAGAGCTCTGTATTGATAGGAATGTAAGAATCATCCAAGTTATGTCAAGGCCTCTCTGGTTTAGCATTTACTTGTCAAAAATTGCACATGAGTGCTACAACACATCCTATTCATGCTCTTTAATATCATGTATATAAATGAACTCTGCCTCTGGCATTGGAAGAAATATACAGCTGCCATGATTAGAAGCTGTTAATAGCCCCATCCTCTGTGAATTTGTCTTATAGCAAATTGCACGTTGTATGTGCTTTGGGAAGAAGGGATCTAATCTCAAACAGCATGTTGATTCCTTAAATGTATTAGATAGGTATGATTAAAATTCTGTTGCCTCATCTCACTGTTTGTTCAGAGGCACATAGCAATGGTAAATTCCTATTTTGTCTAATCTCTATGCATATATCCCAACATTTGCTAATAAAAGCCTGATCCACTCATCATGCCCTGGACTGATAAACCTCAGGTTGATGTGGCAGCACAATCCAAAAGGAATATTGTCCAGTTGCTCTAGTCAAACAGCCCTGAGATGCTTGTCAAAGAAATGCCCAGTAGTAATATCTCAAAAAAAAACCCCTTCAAATTGATATGACCTGTCTGTTGACACCAACACTTCATTTACTTTAAATCCTTCAAAAGGTTAGGAAAGTTTAACTAGGATGAATATTAGCCAAGTTGAGTTCAGTATAACAGTCTAAGGCTGGATCTACACTGCCATATAATCCAGTTTCAGAATGCAGATTAACTGCATTGAACCGGATTATATGAATCTACACTGTCATATAATTCAGTGCAGTTTATGTACATTCTGAAATTGGATTATATGGCATTGTAGGTCCAGACTAAGATGTGTAAATTAGACTGTGAATCAAATAGCTTGGCATTACTTTGAACAGGGCAATTCTGTACCAAGTGATCATTTTGACAGGTTATAGCAATAAATTCAATATACTTGAATTTTTTCAGCTGCCCCTAAATGCAAAACTATCTTGGAAGTAACACATTTATCAACCTTAGCCAACAAATAAACCATACTATCTGGATGTATCATCCTAGAAAAAATGTCTCAACAGTGAAGAATCTCTTCCTATGTATTAGCAATGCAAAGATAACACACAGTATCTGCTATGCTTTTCAGGATGTATACCGGGAATAACAGCATATCTGTCCTCTAAACGTCTTCATTGGCGTGGCTTAGAAACACAATTTTGTGAAGGCTTTTATCTCAGGAATAAGGGCAGATCCAATAAAACAGCTATGAAAAACATTATTTTATTTAATTAGATAGTACCATAATACTAAAACTTGGCATTTTGAATTGTTCCAAAGGGCTTCTGGAGATCTCTAATGTTTTGTGTAAATTCGTTGTTTTCCACACAAAATGAAACAGCCTTCTTTTAAAATAAATCCTCTAATTGGTCAACATATTGGTGCTTATCCTCATGTTTTAACAGACATTTCTTTGAACAGTGGTATCTGTAGATTTCTGAGATTTGGTAATTTAAATAAACCAAAAAAGAAGAGCAATATGTAGCCTAGCACTGAGAAAGACTACAATGATTTCATTCATAAAGAGAGATGAACCTCTCCCATTCCTGCAATTTAATATATTTGTATACAGCTCCTAATTCTAATTAGAATTTCAGGGCAGTATAAAAACGTTTTAAATTGGAAAAAAGAATTAGAGTCAGCCAGTGGAAAACCTAAAATGTATTAAAAACTGAATTAGTCTGCATGAATACAAATTGGTCTGGATTGATTCAAACTGATTTGGCAATCCAAATATAAATTTGCACTAAAAGAAAGCCAAACACTATGTCTCCAAAGTGTTTGAAAACATTATTCTATGAGGAAAATGCTAAATTAATAATAATAGGTATGAAACAGGAAGCCAAAATGTGACAACTCCAGCTTCCCATGAAGACTGACAGCTCTGGCTTCCAATCAGGGATAAGAATGTCATTGTTGTCATAAAAGGGGATTTTGTAGTTATCTTCCTTTCTTGTGTCATGCTGTTGTATACCTTCAAGGCTTTCCAACTTATGGTAACCCCAGGGTGAGCCTATCATAAGCTATTAATGGCACAATATATGCAAAAGTCTGATGCTATTGCCTTCCTCTGATGGTGGGGGTGTGTAACTTCCACAAAGTCACCCTGTGCACTTCCATCACTGTGCACCTCATTACATGGAAGGTGCCCTCTGTTTCTACACACTTCAAAGATGAAATCTCATGGATACCATCTAATGACACACAATTCATTCCATGTCTTGCCCGTGGGACTCCATCTCCACAGCGTGTAGAAATGGGTGGATCTGAAAGATGGACTCCAGTTGGCTCCATTTGACTCCCTGTGCTTAGGAATGCTTAGAAATGGGTATTTTTCTGTGGGATGGGAAACTGTGCTTTTGCCCATTCTCAGTTCAATTTGTTATGTTTCAGTGTGGGTGTACATGTAGCTATCTTCTACATATCCTATACAGATCTTCTGTATAGTCTCGCTACCTTTCCTTGATGTCTTCAGCTTCTGTTATGTCTTTGCCATCTTTGTTTTTGATCATGCCCATTTTTGCCTGAAATTTACCTCCGATGTTTCTAATTTTCTGGAAGAGGTCTCTTGTCTTTCCTATTCTATTGTCTTCTTCCATGCATTGCTTGTTTAAAAATAGTTCCTTGTCTCTCCTGGCTAACCTCTGGAATTGTGCATTTAATTGGGCATATCTCCCCCTATCACTGTTTTCCTTCACCTTCCTTCTTTCTTGGGCTACTGCCAGTGTCTCAGCAGACAACCATTTTGCCTTCTTCATTTTGTTTTTCTTTGGGATGTACTTTGTTGCTGCCTCCTGAAAAATGTTGTGGACTTCTGTCCATAGTTCTTCTGGGACTCTATTAAATCTAGTCCCTGAAATCTATTCTTCACCTCCACTGCATATTCACTAGG
This sequence comes from Anolis carolinensis, assembly GCF_035594765.1. NCBI lineage: Eukaryota > Metazoa > Chordata > Lepidosauria > Squamata > Anolidae > Anolis > Anolis carolinensis. The sequence goes on from NC_085843.1 coordinate 149,641,836, forward strand.
AATATTTGTGAGATCATATTTATCTGGTCTGTATATTTTCCCCAATCTCTCTAATCTGATTCTAAATTGTGCAATAAGAAGTTTATGATCTGAACTACAGTCAGCTCCAGGTCTTGTTTTCACAGACTGGATGGATGTGCACCACCTTTGGCTGCAAAGGATGTAGTCAATCTGATTTCAGTGTTGACCATCTGGTGAAGTCCATGTATAAAGCTAACAGCTAAACAACCCTGCTATTGTGACCTATCCCAGACAATGACTCACAAACAAATGAATTCTAATTACTTTTGTCTAGCTGGGGTGAGGGACATTTACATTTCTGTGCTCTAGCCAGGGAAATTGGCAAAGGGAAAGCCAAGATATTGTAATATTGCACTTATTTCTCAAAACTAAAATGTATCCTTTCTGCCTATACCCTAAGTCCCCAGTCTCTTCTTCCCAATGTCAGAAAGATAGATTCCCACAGGAAATGTAGCCCACAACTCCATTTTTATATTGATACAAGAAACCTTTCTTTCCAATGTATTGGATTGTTGTTCAGGGAAGCTGATATAAGCCTCCCTTCTCCCTTTCTTGGATGATTTTGTGTGTGTGTGGGGGGGGGGACTTCAGCAGTTACTAAAAGAAATTTTAAACATAAAGCAGTTCTGAGGAGAAAGGAATGGGAAGATATAGCAGGGAAAACTGAGGGAAAAACAAACTAGGAGAGTTGACAGACCATATACTGCAATTCCAATCCACTCCAAGAAGTAATACGTAGTTTGAATTTTTGAAAAGACTGGGGGGAGCTGGTAGCATTCACTCTTTAGAATTAAACTCCTTGTGCATAGCATAATTTTGCAGTGCTGTTGTAGCTATAATGTTTAAAGGAGAATTTAGTAATTTCCAGATCTTCTTCTTGAAGTGATTGGAAATTCAGCTTCTTTACAGACCCAATCATATAGATCTACATTCTATGTTTCACATTATTTCTTTAATGAGTACCATTTTATAAACAATAGAATTACAAAGCATATAAAACAGAACCCTTTTGTGTGTGGATGTGACTCACCTTAACTTTAAAAAATCCTTCCCATTTCTTAATTTTTTAAAAAAAACTTTCCCATTTTCTACTCCTCTGTTGATTCACTCAGCACAGTTTACTATTCATCCCAACCAGTAGGTAAAAGGTAAAGGTTTCCCCTGACGTTAAGTCCAGTCATGTCTGACTCTGGGGGTTGGTGCTCATCTCCATTTCTAAGCCGAAGAGCCAGCATTGTCCGTAGACACCTCCAAGGTCATGTGGCCAGCATGACTGCATGGAGCGCCGTTACCTTCCCGCCGGAGCAGTACCTATTGATCTACTCACATTGGCATGTTTTCGAACTGCTAGGTTGGCAGGAGCTGGAGCTAACAGCGGCCGCTTATGCCGCTCCCGGGGTTTGAACCTGGGACCTTTCGGTCTGCAAGTTCAGCAGCTCAGCGCTTTAACGCACTTCACCACCAGGGTTCCCTCCAACCAGTAAGACTACTTTAAATATAACTTAGATTATTTCTGACAATTAAAGAAAAAGAGTTTTGTTTAAAAACTGTTTTGAATTTAGAAAAGAAAATTCCTTATAAGAGAAACAATTAGCATGGTTTCATTTCTTTTTAAATTGTGTGTCCTATTTTGTAGCATCATAACAGTGACAATTCCTGCCTATGGCTTTGCGGGATGAGAGTAAAGACTTTTATTTCTTTCATTGGGGTCAAATGGATGATGACTTGACAGAAAACTGCCATGAGGTGTAGAAATACAAGATCCGAGTGGACAGCAGCATCATTAATGATATCTTGTTAATTGGTGGAAAATATAGAAGTATCATGGGAACTTTTTAATGTCCTTGCTGTCTCAAAAAGCAACAGCCTTTGTCACTCTTTCAACTCCTTCCTGCCCCACTGAAGGATTTTTTTCCATAAACAAATGCACAAATGACCATGTGAGATGCCAATTAGAACACAAGAAAGAGAGAAATGCACAAATGGGAAAGTGAGTATATCCAAACTATGTTTTGCATTAAAAACTCAAAAGAAGCCTTTAGTTTGCAACAGATAATGGCTAGGAGCCAACTTGTGACATACGTGCACATAATTCAGATATATATACGCCTATGTCTGTTTGTGGTGATCCAAGATTGTGACCTCATTTCTCTTCTCCAACTAAAATACTTCAGATGGTATAGGTGCGGCCTGATTGTTTCATCCCTTCTTTCCCTTTACTCCTACACATTTGTGACAGAGCCACAAAGTACCTGGAGGAGAAAGAAGTACAGCAGACCTCTGCATGTGCAGAGCCATTTTGCTTCACACTTTCCAATTCCGCTTGACTCATAATTGGAAAGCAGAGTTAGCAGCGTTCTATACTCTTTGGCCCTACAGATGTTGTTAGACTGCAAGCCCCATCAACCTTATTAAACATAGACAAAAGTGAAGTATACCATGAGTTGCAGTTCAACATTCGGAGAGACACACATTTCCAACTCATGCTCTAGAAAAACACGTCACTGTGGTCTATACTAAAGTTTCTGCACTGTATATCCATAAATTGCATGTAGGCTATTTTGCAATTAATGTTTACCAGACACTAAAAATATCTACTAAATACTTGTACTAAAAATAGTATATAGGTGACCATCTGAAAAGACCTCCTAAAGACAGAGGTAAAGGTAAAGTTTTTCTCCTGACGTTAAGTCCAATCGTGACCGACTCTAGGGGTTGGTGCTCATCTCCATTTCTAAGGCTAACAGCTGGCGTTGTCCGTAGACACCTCCAAGGTCATGTGGCCGGCATGACTGCATGGAGCGCCGTTACCTTCCCGCCGGAGCGGTACCTATTGATCTACTCACATTTGCATGTTTTCAAACTGCTAGGTTGGCAGGAGCTGGGGCTAACAGAGGCGCTCATTCCGCTCCCGGGATTTGAACCTGGCACCTTTTGGTCCGCTTTAACACACTGTGCCCCCAGCCCCCCCCCCCAAAGACAGAAGAATTCATTTTATTTCCTTAACCCCTACTCATACATAGCTGACATGGCCTGCTTAGTGGATTATGAAATACATAAGAAGAGCAGGAACCAAAGTTAATTCAGTTCCCTCTTTTATTTTCCTCTTTTCCCTAAGGACAATAACTGTGTAAATCAGACCCTTCCCCATGTGTACAATATCCAATTTATAAAGCTATTGGGGTTCAATATGATCAATAGAAGAAGCACTGCCCCGCTCCACCCAGATGCTGTTGGCAAACTTTGACTAATTTGGAATTACATTTGTGTACCTGATGTGCTCCCTTCATGCAAAGAGTAGTAAGAAACATGTTTTAAAAGAGTACCTACCAATATAAATGTTTGGGAGAGGGACATAACTATGGGAAACACATACAAAATAGGCATAGGTCATGAAGACAGTAAATCCAAAAGTCGTTAGGAGTTTTATTCCTGTGGGAAATGTAATCCTTGCCTTCCTCTCAGATCTGTTCAGCATGATACTTTCAGAGGTAAGCAGCTAGTACAGTTGAATGCTAATCTAGGTCAGAAGAATAATATTTATGAACAGTGTGTGTACATGTGCCTTCAAGATGTCTGTTGACTTGTGTGGATATTGCATGAATTTCTTAGGCAAAGAACACTTCAGATGTGGCTTTGCCACTTTCTTCCTCTTTCCATCTAAGTACTAACTAGAGCTGACCAGCACCACATCTTTCAATCATTATTCTGCAATTCTATAACCCAGGCTGATTCCTTTGGATAAGTTGTGTTTCCTCACACAACCATCAGTAGGCAGAGGGCTCTTGACAAAAAAAAAAAGAATTATTCAAAAATGTGATCTTTAATTACAAACTTATCTACCTCCACAAATTTTGTTCAAAATTCCTATTAAATTAGTTGTTAAACCACACTAGGATATTTTTGCGTGTTGTTTGAAAGCTTAAGTAGACTTTTTTTTCTTTATGCATTATTCACAACAGCCAGATGCTTTGGGAGTTTGGCTGCCTTTGGAAGGAATCTAGCATTTCCAATTTAGTGGTGTAATTTAAACTGAAATATCTAGGTCTAGGCATGCTTGCTTGTGTCCCATTACTAGAAGAGTGAGCGCCATAGCATGTTGCTGCTTCAGCTAGAAGCTTCTGTTTTGGAAAGGCAAACAAAATAATGTTTTCTAGAAATAATCAATTAGACATTAGTCAGATATATCTGGTAAAGACAAGGGTATTTCAAATACAGGGCACCACAACCAAGAAACCCCTGAATCTCATCATGGCTTCAGAAGAGTACCAATATTGTAACTTGGTTCAACAAGCTTTTTCAGCTGAAAAAATAGAAGCAACAAGAGACATTTTTTGAAAACTGTGAAGAGATCATCCCTGTAGCCTGTCAGAAGTGGCAGCCTCAAAGGTGTATTTTGAGTCATCTCACATTTCTGAACTTCAAAGATTGTCCATGATATGATGTGTTCCAGATCTCTAAAAGAATCTGCTCAAGCCCATTGAAAGACGAATTGGCATAATGGTCTGAATAGGCGACACCTGTATGCTTTCAAACTACATTTTGCATTTTATGAAAACAGTACTAGGTGCTGTAGAATGTTTCCATGAAAACTAGGTGCTGTAGTTTATATTTCAGAGAAAGGAACTGGCAAAACAGTCTCTGAACATTCCTGAGACAACCCTATGAATTTCAAGGGATTGTCATTACACCAGCATTTTAATTATATATAGTATTTCATTTTATAAGCTGCTTTGTGCCCTAGTTCTGGGGTACAGTCAAAAATGCATAATGTAAAGTAGATGTTCTTGTTCTTTAAGACAACTATTAATTAAGTAATACCACTGTCTCCAATTCTTATGGCTTGGCAGTGATGGCCCCAGTAAACAACAACAACTACAACAACAACAACAACAACAGATCTATATATATAAAAGAGTGATGGAATCAGGGCATTGGACAAAACAACAAAACTACAGGCCCCCAACCTCAAAATTTGACAACACAACCCATCATCCATGCCTCTAGGTTGATACAACAAAAAGAAAATAAAAATAAAATCCTAATTAGAGGGAGAGCAATAATTGTTTTTATCCAATTGCTGCCAGTTTAGGGGGCTAATCTCTTCCCACGTGGTCTCCTAGCAACCCAATTAAAAATAATAAAAAACACTAAAAAAAATTAAAAACACCTAAAAAATTAATACAATAAAATACTATCATAACAGAAAATAACTAAAAATAATACAAGAAAATAATAAAATATAATAAAAAGATAACTTACAATAAAATTAATTAAAAAAATACAAATAACATTAAATAAAAAATCCACAACAGTTTTTAACCAATACCACCAGACTTCGCCACAGCAACGCGTGGCCGGGCACAGCTAGTTGAATATAAAAATGTTATTCAAAGTGACTGCTTCAACTCATTAAAATCTATGCAGATAATATGATTTAGTATCTGCAGTGAACTGGTAGAAACATAAGCCTGAAAAAGTTATTAAAGATTGTGAAGTAAAAAGCATATGGAACTTTAAATATTCATACTGATAAACAATTAGAACAGTGTTTCTCAACCTGTGGGTCCCCAGATGTTTTGGCCTACAACTTCCAGAAATCCCAGCAGTTTACAAGCAGTTAGGATTTTTGGGTTTGAAGGCCGAAACATCTGGGGACTCATAGGTTGAGAACCACTGATGTAAAGGCAAGTGAGAAATGAATTAGGCTGTTGACATGATAATAGATCTCAACACATTCCTTTGCTCTTGTACTTTATCTAAAAGAAAGGATTTTGCAATGGAGACTACAATAATATGGGCATTATTTATGTTATTTCAACCAGTATTAGGAAAGTATATTCTCCAGAGCACCCTCTATCCCAGGAGTATCAAACTCATTTTACTGAGGCCCATATCAGCTTTATGGTTGCCTTCAAAGGGCTGCTTGTAATTGCAAGACTGTATGAATGTAACTATGCTGCCCTGGCATTGAAAGCTTTAAGGGTCACATAAAGTGACGTGAGAGGATTCAGCCGTTAGGTCTTGTGATTGACATGTGTGCTCTGTCTCTTTTACTCTAGGCCAGGGGTCCTCAAACTTTTTAAACAGGGGCCAGTTCACTATCCCTCAGACCATTGGAGGGCTGGACTATAGTTTAAAAAGAAACTATGAACAAATTCCTATGCACACTGCGCAGATCTTATTTTGAAAACCAAAATGGGAATAAATACAGCCTCAAAATAATAATAATAATAATAATAATAATAATAATAATAATAATAATAATAATAATAATAATAATAATAATAATAATCTTCAAAGACTCTGGCAGAAACCAGTACAGGTGGTCCCGGTGGTGATGGGCACATTGGGTGCTGTGCCAAAAGATCTCAGCCAGCATTTGGAAACAATAGACATTGACAAAATTACGATCTGCCAACTGCAAAAGGCCACCCTGCTGGGATCTGCGCACATCATCCGAAAATACATCACACAGTCCTAGACACTTGGGAAGTGTTCGACTTGTGATTTTGTGATACGAAATCCAGCATATCTATCTTGTTTGCTGTGACATAATATAATAATAATAATAATAATAATAATAATAATAATAATAATAATAATAATGATGGTTGGAAGATACCCCTTAGGCCATCTAGTCCAACCCCCTTTTGCTTTTGTGCACCAAAACATAATTAAAGCACCCCTGACAGATGGCCAGCCAGCCTCAATGTTAATAATAATCATAATCATACTAAAAATAATAAAGAGGGTTGGAAGATACCCCTTGGGCCATCTAGTCCAACCCCCTTCTGCCTTTGTGCATCAAAACATAATCAAAACACCCCTGACAGCCACCCAACAACAACAACAACAACAACAATTAAAATACTGTAATAAACAGGTTTGAAAGAGACCCTTTGAGCCATCTAGTCCAACCCCCTTCTGCCTTCGTGCACAAAAAGCACAAGCAAAGCATCCCCAACATATGAAAGGTGCACATGGAGTGAGGGAGGAGGGAGAAAGGTGCATGCCTTTGCCTCCTTCTCATTCACGCCTTTCTCGGCAGAGGAGGAGAGAGCTGCCGTCGCGGGGACAAACCTCGCCGCCATATAGATAAACCCACTGGACAGGTAATGGCAGCAAAAATACCCGGCGGGCCAGATAAATGTTTTTAGTGGGCCGCATGTGGCCCACAGGCCGTAGCTTAAGGACCCCTGCTCTAGGAAGTTTGACTGATGATGTAATCATTCTGAATCTGGCTGTGAGACATAAGCAGAAACTTTTTCAAATACCCCACCCCTGTCTGTTCACCACCAGCCATTGACTGGCTATGTAGGAAAAGTATCACAATGAGTCTTGGAGGAACTTCTGCCATTGTAGAAAGAGATAGATAATATCAATGTCTACAATAAGCCACACAACAAACTTAACTCTGTGAAAAGAAAACAACTGAAGGTGCTCTGGAAACAATTCCAAACAAACTGTCTTGATGAAATCAACATAGTTAGGATCACAATAGCATAAATACAAAAAGTGACAATGTTTGAATCATGTCAGAATATCTGATGACACATCATCGCTTCCCAGATTGGATCGAATCCAAATCACTGGTGCCCAAAAACTCTAGTAAGTAACACCCAGGAGAATAAGGCCTGGAATACTCAACTACAGTAGAGTCTCACTTATCCAACATTCTGGATTATCCAACGCATTTCTGTAGTCAATGTTTTCAATATATCATGATATTTTGGTGCTAAATTCATAAATACAGTAATTACTACATAGCATTACTGTGTATTGAACTACCTTTTCTGTCAAATTTGTTGTATAACATGATGTTTTGGTGCTTAATTTGTAAAATCATAACCTAATTTGATGTTTAATAGGCTTTTTCTTAATGCCTCCTTATTATCCAACATATTCACTTATCCAACATTCTGCCGGCCCGTTTATGTTGGATAAGTGAGACTTTACTGTATTTGGGTTTTTAGTGGTAAAGTTTGCTCAGTCAATCACCTCCCATCCTGACTGTGAAGCTTATCATTTATGGATTTACACTGACCCAGAGGAAATATGACTTTCTTGCCTTAATTAATCAGTCACCATGATCATATTACTGTATGTTTGGCTGTCATGATTTGTGTTCCATACTATTCAACATTTCACATCTGAACACTGGGCACATGTGACCAAGCAGCATCAAAGCAACAAGAGGGCATTTTGTTTAATGAGGAACAATATAAAAACTATTATTGTGACCACAGAAACCCTGGAATTTATTAACTGGATTTGAGGAAGCCTGAAAAAGTGGGGGGAAGCAAATCAATAAATATAACAGGCTATATGATGCATATATATGTGAGCACAATATGATTAACAATAAGTATATTTTAATATTATATTTAAACAAATCTATCAGTCCTACCAAAAATTACAACTCTTGCATTCGCTGTATAAATTCTGTGTTCATATCCACCCAATGTTTATACAATCCACTTTATAGGACATGTCAAATACCACCTTCTTCACAACTAACTCTCAAGTGGTCACCTTGAGCCAATCACAGCATCTCCTAGGATCTCATCAGATGCAGAGAGAGGAGCATCTTCTCCCCACTTCTCTCCACTGCTAGAACAGAAATCCATAGAGCCCATCGCATGACTTTGGGCAACCTCTGGCAGGACTCCGTAGGGCTCTGTTCTGGCAGCAGAGAAAAGCCGAGTCCTGGAGGAGTTGGGTAAATACCTGACTACTCATTGAAAAATGGATTTGAAGGGGGAAATGATGTGGGAAGACAGAGGATACACTCCGAAAGAAGGAAACAGAGCCTGGCCGTTCCTTCTACTGTCCCACACTGCCCCATGCTTTCCCCTGCTTTACCCCTGCCCTTCTGATGAGTTCCTTAACCTACTTCATGGCATACTCCTCAGAATAAAAATAAGGTGAAAAAATAGCTCCAGGAGAGAAAAGTACTTTAATTAGAAGTGGAATGCTATTCGAAATTAATGGGAAATAATTAGATATAGTTAGAAAAACATAATTGCCATAAACACATGCATTCCAATGACCTTTTAAAATGTCTCAGGCTACAGTTCCATACACAATTACCTAAGACTTCACTGGCACTTATTTTTAGTGGATTAGTGAATGAGCATGTTGTTAAGACAAAAGGAACATTGCTCTGCAGGGGGAAAAACTTTCTCAAAGTAAGAAGGCGGTAAAATCTCCCCCAGTATTTGACCTCTACAAATTACAGCTTCTTTCTTGTGGCACTGCACAACCCTGGTATCACAGATGATTTACATCAAAAGTCATGGAATGGAAAGGGGGGGAAATACAACTAAGCCTTAAATTATACTTTTTATGCAAATCATTACAAATATCAAAAATCAGAAATGAAGGAAGAGAAAAAAATCCTACCAAGAGTGCTTCTCTTCAAGATTGATCCTACTTTAGAAAGTTAGTGATAGGAAAGAGGTTGAGTGAGCACCTGGTACACAAGTCTGGAGTTCTGTAATTCAAAGGAGAGCTCCTCAAAGAAAGCCTCACTTAACTAGTACTCCTCTCTTTCCTCTGCAAGGTATGTTTATTCCATTGCTTACTCCAAGAAACGCTTTGTATTTAACACAGCACAGAATGTTCTGTTAGAAACTTAAGGGAGGCTGCAAGATTTTAAAAGTCATTGAAAGTGTAAGAGCAGATAATTAATCAGACCACATTTGGAGGCTTTAGTTTCAATGGGGTTTGCTTTTGAGTTTTTGATGAAGAAATTTGATAGATTAGCAAAGATACATTTTAAAAACATAGGTTAGTCTCTGATGTCTTCAAATCTCTACATACGGAATTTTGCTCTCTAACACGAGCATCTGCAATTCCTTCTGTCCCTGGGGCTCTGTTTATGATTTTCTTCTAAGTCTGAAACTAAGGACCATAGATCAAAGACTCATCTTGGCCTGGAAGAGGCAGTCTTTCTTGATCAGAAACGATAAACACAATAGTTGCTGGCAGCCTGTGTAATCCACTCACCCACTCTCAAATAGTCTTGCCCTCGAATAAAAACATTGTTTGTCTTCAGGCTGCACATTGCTTCCAGTTTCAGTCAATTTGGGGGCTTTGTTTGATGGTAATGTGGGGTAAAACTATTATGTTTGACAGCTCAAAAGGTTTCATAGTGATCTTAAAGGACCACATGCAGTCTTTTGGATTATATTTTGCCCACTCTTGCATTTTGTGATTCAGCTTAACAACTCTGCTCCCAACAGCAGAGATTTTTATCTGGTTTGGTCCCTCTGGATCCTTTCGTGCTTAATGTTAAGACATGTCCTCCCATTGATTTTTCTCACTGGATATTAAACACATATACACAAGAGAAAGAGCTTAACACTTCTAAATGTGTTTGAAGAATCTAGCTATTAAAATTGATAGGTGAGAGGGAACTCTGACTACTACTATCTAATTTGTTTTAACGTAATACAATCCCATAGTCTATCATCATAATTTAGGAAGGTTTAAGACAGCTAATTCCATCAGCTGCGTACTATAGGCAGACTTATTTTGAATTTACTGCAAATCAATTTTATTGAATGACTTTATAATAAAATCATAATACCAAAAACATACAAGTCTGTGTTGGTGTTACCATATTGCCCTGTTAAAATGGAATGACCAACACTAATATCTGAATTTTGCAGGTCCCTGGATGCTATTTTAATGCTATTCCCCCCTCACTGAGCAACTCTAAATGTGCCTCATGATTACAAGATATAACAAAGAAACATGTTTTCACCCATCCTTGTTGAACTACTAGCTTTCATGAGTATATTGTAACAAAGAAAACACATTCTTCAATAGAATTTATTCAGTTATCTGTGCATAGCCTAAACTAGCCTGCCTAGTGACTTCCTGTTGTTACACATTGTGTTATAAATGAGGCAAGAGTTCTTGTATTTTTATACAATTTTTTTGTACACGATTGTCACTGAAAATTGACACTGACTCTCATGCTCCACATTTGTTGATAGCATAGTACTTCTTTGCTAGTACATTACAATAGAGTCTCGCTTATCCAACCTTCGCTTATCCAACGTTCTGGATTATCCAACACAGTCTGCCTCCTGCCCAGATCCACAACTTTTTCTCTAGGCAGCAAGGACTGAACTTTATACGGATTTAACTTCTGACAATGTTGTTACTGCAAGTTCATTTTATGCAATTCTATCTTTATGTGTAGTCAATTTGTTAGTAGCCAATGTTTTTGTAGTCAATGTTTTCAATCCATTACAATGTTTTGGTGCTAAATTCGTAAATACAGTAATTACTACACAACATTACTGTGTAATGAACTGCTTTTTCTGTCCATTTGTTGTAAAACATGACATTTTGGTGCTTAATTTGTAAAATCATAATGTAATTTGACATTTAATAGGCTTTTCCTTAATCCCTCCTTATTATCGAACATTTTTGCTTATCCAACATTCTGCCGGCCTGTTTATGTTGGCTAAGTGAGACTCTGCTGTATAATGGAATCAATGGCAGAGGGATGTCAAAACCTCCCTTACTCCATGAGTCTACACCAGGTCCTTTAGTTCAAATGTTTTATTGAAAGTTTCAAATGGTGTTGCCCAAATTTATACCAATAGTAACACCATCATCACAGGGACTGGAAAGGCATTCTTACATCATAGCCTTTAGAAAATCTCCATTCTTGCCCCCTTTAAGACCCCTCCAGAAAATTTTCTCCTTGGGTTCTAAAATTCCAGATAGCTGAGACCTAGCTCCCTTTAACGGACAATCAAGGTTCTAGCTTTAGATTCTCCTGAAACTCTTTGATATGGTATGGGTTGATTTCAGGCTCCCTGAGGCATGCTGATCACAATACGACATTGTTGAGCATAGGCCAAGATCAGGCATGTAGCCGGGGGGGGGGGGAGGCTTGAGGGGCTTCAGCCCCCCCCCCCCCCGAAATTCTCAGAGTAGTCTGCGAGGCCTTACATTTATTATTTAAACTCTTATGTTTATTCATATCATGATCTGATCACCATGCTCAGTATATCCCATATCCATGGGGGTATTGGGATAACGATACAAAAGGCTTGCTAGGGTAGATCCTCTCCTGCCCAGACTCAGCCCCCCCCCATAAACCAAAATCCCAGCCCCCCCCCCCCCCCGAATCAAAATCCTGGCTACGGGCCTGGCCAAGATCATTCCTTCTGACCCTCCTGCTTGTTTTTCCACCCTCCTAACAGCTGGCCAGCTCTTCCAAATGAGTTTTATGAACAATATTGCTAGGTCTTCTGATTCCTCCTGATTGGTAGAGAAAGTTTTTCTATCTCTTCAGTTTTCTCAGGTGCACCATCATGGTGAGTCCTTCTAGCTCAGGTATGGGCAAACTTCAACTCCCACAATTCCTAACAGCCGGTAAATTGACTGGGATTTATGGGAATTGAAGTCCAAAATACCAGGCGGGCCAAAGTTTGTCCATGCCTGCTCTAGCTTCTTGCACACATTTTGAAAATTTGTTTCATACATGAAAGTTGTTTCTGATGCTCACACTTGTCTAAAATCTATAGATCAGTGGTTCTCAACCTATGGGTCCCCAGGTGTTTTGGCCTAAAACTCCCAGAAATCTCAGCCAGTTTACCAGCTGTTAGGATTTTTGGGAGTTAACAGCCAAAACATCTGGGGTCTCACAGATTGAGAACCACTGCAATAGAAGAAGAGCCATAACTGGGAGCATTTGCTAAGAAACAGTCATTTGCTGCTAAACCTGAGTTGGAAATGGAAGAACCCAAATAGCATTGATTGGCTATTGGGGAAAGGGCTTTTAATGGGTTGGATTTTTTTTCATAAAAGCCTTTTAAAATTGCTTTTCAATAACTCTTTTGTTTTTGATAAGCAGCATGATGTCGTATTTCTTTTGCTTGTTTGCAAAGGAGAATGCTATGTATTTTTGATGTCATACCATGGTTTTCATCACAACATATATGAACTGCGTATTCCAGGAAAAAAAGTCACTCTAGTTCCTAAAAGATGATTCCCACATAATTGTGTTCAAGGACACATGGATCTTCTGATGGGGGAAGACACCCTCTTTCAAACTGTGAGTTATTTGGGCTCTGCAAATTCCAGCACTGTATAGGATGAAGCCATGAAACCGATATTAAACTTATAACTATAATGTTATAAGTCCTGTAAGTCTAGTTTGATATGGAATTTGGTAGAATGGGCAGAAATTGTAGGTTTGTTCTTATGTAAGACAAAGTCTTCCACTTATCTTAGGGCCTCTTCAGATGCAATCATATGTTTCCTGTAGACAGAATCATGGCCTTTTTTTGTCCTTCATAGAAAATTCTGTACTTCAGGTACAGAAAACTTTATGAATACACTCTCTTAGTTCCTTCTGAATGTATGAACTTCAGTCTACAAAAAAAGCCGATGACATTCTTCTTACTAACTGGGATATCAAATACAAGTGCATTTGATTGAATGTCTGCACTTCACATTATGTAAATATTCCACTGCTCAGGAAAATATCAATGCATAGTTACAGGAGAGTGGTTGAAGTGGGAATTGGTAAACACATTAGCATTGTCTGCTTCCTTAATCTTCTACTTAAACTTCAGCCCTTACTTAACAGCATTTAGTTCTAGTTTGTGTTCAGACAAATCTCAAAATGCAGTTTTACATGAAACAATGTCTATTGAGAATGCATTTCTTTCTTCTGAATTCCATCAATTAGCTTTAGTGTAATTGTAGTGACTTCACACAAATACATGCTTCCAAACAACTATCGGCACTGTTACTCAGTCTAGATGTAAAGTGGGTGGAGGTGAGGTTGGAAACATAAAAAAGAGGATAGGTGAGGAAGAGCTGGAGAATTGCTGGTTCCAAGAAATATGGTTGATGCTTCTTTCTGAAGCACAAACTAGCAAGCTTTTGTTCAATGTACATCATGAAAGCTTTAAAAACCACATTGAATTAAAAGACCCTCTAATGTAGCTTCCCCAACTTGGATTCCTCTCTAGATGATTTGTCCTACAGCTTATTGCAGCCCCTAAACTAGCATGCACAGTGGTCAGATATGATGGGAGTTATGGGTCCAAGATGGAGAAGGCTAATCCAATTAAGTAAACATGTGAAAAAGTTCTAAAAACCTGGAGGTGTCCCACAAAAATGTGTATTGGAATCAATTGGATTGCTGTTTAAGTAGCTTAGTGTCTGTGAAAACACTTGTCCAGATGGTTGAAGAAACTAAATTATTCAGGATTATGAAATCCAAAAGTAAGCTTGAAGGAACTACTAACTATCTCTCCAAACTAAATGATTATGCAAGAAAATGACAGGAGAGATTTAGTGTAAAAATTACAGTATGAATTGCCAATTGGAGCAAGAATTCTTAACCTGATTTTGATGAAGGCAGTAACAGACCAAAAGATCTTGTGGAAATAGTGGTTAGCTTCATGAAAACCTTGACTAAAGCATTGTAAGCAAGTTCTAGGAAAGAAAATTAAATGGCAATTTTAAAAAATCATTGTAGACATCTTTGGTACTTCCATACTTGGAATCACATCTCAGAGATTATGTATATGAATATTATGGCATTGGGGAGGTGCAACCCCCCCCCCCAAACTAAAATGGTCATTGAAATGGAGTGTTTCCCTATAATGCACTTTCACATTTATTGTGCAACACATCCTATATTGGTGCATTTCAGTTTTAATACTAATGTGTCATACCATACATTTCTTCTTGTTGAAATTCATTTTGTTAGTTTTGGCCCAGCTCTCTAATCTGTTAAAATAATTTTGCATTCTGTTCTTGTCCCCAGAAGTATTAGCTATCCATCACAATTTAATGTAATCTACAAAACCATGCCTTCTATCCTATCATCCAAATCATTGATAAGGTTGTTGAATAGCACTGGGCCCAGGACAGAACCCTGTGGCATCCTACTGGCCACTTCCCTCCAGGATGAGGAGGAGCCATTGGTAAGCAGCCTTTGGGTTCAGCCAGTCAACCAATTCCCATCACACAGCAACATTGTCTAGCTGACATTCTTCTTCATGAGAATGTCATGGGAGAATCTTGTCAAAGGCCTACCTGAAATCAAGGTATGCTATATCCACAGTATTCCATTCATTTACCAAGCTTGTAACGCTATCAAAAAAGGAGATAAGGCTTATCTAACATGACAATTAGTTGAGAAACCCATGTTGACCTTTTGTGAGTATGGCATTCCTTTCTAAGTGTTACAGATTGTTTTTTCAATGATCTGCTCCAGAACCAGTTGTTCTGAAATTACTTCTGTCCGTTTCTTCAATACTCCTGGATGTAATCAGACATCTTCAAACTATTCCAGTTGTTTGAGTCTCCAATTCCTGGGCCAGAGATTGAGGCTGTAGTTCATCTGGCCCTGAAGACCTGAATTCATTTAGAATAGTCAGGTGTTCCTTGACTTCTTCTTTACCTGTTTTGGGCTACAGTTCCCCTATTGCCTCATCCGCTTCATATTGCTCTGATTGAACACTGATTTCTTTTTGGGAGAAGACTGGGGAAAAGGAGGTGTTGAGTAATTCTGCCTTTTCCCTATCCAGTCAGCATTTCACCATCCTCTCCTACAGGGCCTATAGTTTCCTTGTTCCTCCTTTTTCTACTGACATTTTTTTTTAAAAAGAAAAAAAATCCTTGTATTGCTTTTAATCTCCCTGGAAAGCCTGAGCTCATTTTGTTCCTTAGCCTTTTGGACCTTTTACTTACATATGCTGGTAATTTGTTTGAAATCCTCTTTGGTGACTCCCCCGCTTCCCTTGGTGACTCCCTTTGAAACCTTAGTTCAGTTGGACATCCATTCTGGTTTCTTTAGATTTCTCTTATTTTTTTTCTCCTTGTTGGCACTGTTTGCAATTGTTCCTTCAATAACTCACTTTTGAGGATCTCCCATCCATCATGAATGTCTTTCTTTTCTCTTGTAGTATTATTGACCATGGGCTCAAGCTCAGTTTCCCCCTAAGTTTATTGAAGTCAGCTTTCCGAAATTCTAGAGTGCGTGTTTGACTATGCTTGACTTCCCCTTTCCAACATATAACTAATTCTAATAAAACATGGTCACTCACCCCTAAGAAACCCACCACATCCACCCCATTTACCAGGTCATCACTGGCCTCTTCCACACTGCCCCTATATCCAAGGGTCTGATCCCAGATTATCTGGCTGTGGAGACTCATATAATACAGTTCAATGTAGATAACTTGAGATAAGATCCTGGGATCCAATGTTGGGTAGGATCATATCTAAAATAGGTGATTCCTTTGTTACCTCTTCCATCTTCTGGACCATGAAATTATCTAAGAGGCAAGTCTTGGATCTGATATTCTTGGCAGAGTTTGTCTTCCAACAAATATCAGGATAGTTAAAATCTTCAATTACTATTACATCTTTTCTTTCTGAACATACGGTCATCTATTCTAAGAAGGCATCATATAGGTCCTCAGTCTGGCTTGGAGGTCTGTGGTAGAACCCCCGCAATGACAACCCTGTTTCTTTTTCCCTTAATTTTTACTCAGATACTCTCATCCTGGATTCCAGGATTTACTTCATGGACCTTCTCAACAGGTGTAAACATCCTTGATATATAATGCTACTCTTTGTTAGATGATTACTAATAAAATCTTTCTTATTGGACCAAGCATGGAACATATGGAAAGCACCATTCTTAATTCTAGATTGTAAACTGTGGGAAATGGAAATGGAATTGATTATTTACTCCATAATCCAGCAAATATTAAACAGTTTTTGTGATTTCCATTCTGTTGGCATGGCTTCCAAAACCCATTAAGGAATTGTTTGAGAAATTGTTCTCATCACCATCCTAAAATGGTGTAAAAATTATAGGCCCCCAGTAAGGGCCAAATTAAGGTTCCATATTCACCATCCTTGTGCATCAGAGTGTTTTTTACATGTAGAATAGCCTTACAAAGCTGTGAGTTGAATCCAGATTTTCATATTTAGTGCATATCCAATCTCTACTCTGTGTAAATAAGTTCAACCTTTTGCCTTTTCTGATTGCTTCAACAAAGGTTTTACATTAAGGATTGCTTTGATCAGATACAAGTTTTACATGGATGTTGCTAAAAACATTGGTATTGTATGCAGGGGCTGCTATCCTGCAAATTACTGAATTTGTTGTAGCCCAGCCTCCATCTGAGCTGTCAGGTGAGCCTGAGGTTGGCCCCATTCAGCCTGTTATTATCCCTGCACCTGCCTTGTCAGAGGTGCAGCCAGAGTTTGTCCCTCCACCTGCCTTGCCAGAGGACTCTAGGTTTGGGCTTGAGATGCAGCCAGAGTTTGCCCCAGTGGATTCTGGGACCAGAGACAGAATGGTTGCAAGTAGGCAGTTTGAACTGCATTCCTTAAATTAGTCAAGGTTGAATCACCAGGTGCCAGATGGACATTCTAGTTTGGATGCTGGAACTGATAAGGTGGAGAGGGATAATGAGCTTGACAGGAGGAGAGCAATATCTCAGTTGAGAAAAGAAAAGGAGTGTGTTAGGAGGAGTAGACGTTTGCTTTTGAAACAAAATAATGAGCAACCTTCTCATGGAAAGGGACCTTGAATTTCCCATAAGAAGGGTTGCTTTCTCTGACACAGTCAGAGGTGGTAATGTTGCTAATCCAAGAAAGAAGATCTTTGCTTCATGTATATTTCTGCAGCCTTGTATCTTGATTCAAGTTCCAGCCTTACTTGTTCCTGTTTTGCTAGTTGAAAGTTCCAGAATTTTTGCAGTTTGGATTTCGGTTTCAGCCAATACCCTTGCTTTGACTAAATGTGGAGTTTTGTTCCTGTATTCCAGTTTTGTTTATTGTGTTCCCAGCTTGATTCATGCCTTGGATTAGTCCTTGAAATCCTGTTCGGACTACTCATGAGACTTTTCTTGGAACTGACTTTGATATCTGGTTTGGATTATGTTCTTTGAATGATTTTTATAGACTCTTGCTTCCAGGATTTCAAGTACTTTGTTCCTGTGGATTTAAACCCATTATATTGACTTTGAACTTTGATTTTGCTATTGCTTGCATATAATCTTCAATAAACAACTTGCTTGCTTATATTCTGAGGCTTCAGTGTGTTTTTGAGGTATCTACGCAGCCTAGGGGTGCAACAGAATATGTGAATCAATTGACTAATTTGAAGAGATAACAATGGTATCAGCACGTTGCAGTTTCTGATATACAATGATTGTTACAACTGACACACAACTGTGACCTTCTTGGATTGTTGTTATGCTTCTGAACAGTTCCTTCCAACTATTTTTTGTTCCCTTCAAAGAAAATAGTGAGGAAGCTAAACAATGAAACTTTAAATACAAGGTAAATGTTGAATAGACTTGCATCTGTGGTGCGAGCCTAAAAGTGCCTGCTCAGAGGTAAGCTTCATTGAGTTTGCTGTTGTTTATTCCTAGGCAGATGTGTATAGCAGAGTTGGGACTTATGAAAATTACAAAAGTCCAGCTCTCTTCAGTTGAAGTGAGCATGGCAAATGGTTAAACATGATGAATATTCATCACAAATGACACTTAAACCCCAACAATGTCTTTGCAGCCTAAGAGTACATTCATGTTAACTACAAATCTTGAGTTAAATGTTACCAGGTGAAATAAGAGACAGGGATTCTGTCCCTTTAAGTGCTGTGTAGAGGAGAGAATTTTAGCAGGTGTGGGTTGTCATGCAAGCAATGTCTACTGACATTCCCTCTTGTATACAATCATTAAAGAGAAGTGTGTTTTGCCCTTATTTCACCTGGCAACCATTCTTGTATTCTATACCAAATGGGCATCAGACAATCTTTACTGGAGAATCAAAGAAAAGTGCATGTGTGGCTTTTTTTCCTAAGATATAAACAGAACAAAATTAAACAATTTGTGTCTTAACCTTACTTGTCTATTAAAAAGCTTTTTATTCAGTAATTGCTGTATTCCTCTCAACATGAGTGTAAAACACTAAAAAGGTAGCAATGTTACATTTATAACAATCGCCCAAGGGAATATCTAAAAGAAACTATTGCACACAAAACTAATAATTCTGCTTCAAATCATTGCAACTGACAGTCTTCAGGAAGGATAATGCTTGAGATCAGAACAGGAGCAAATTAAATGGCCATGATAGCAAACTCAATAACCCCACAGATTGAGTTTAGAGGATTAACCAAAAAGTCAGAGAAAAGATTTTACATGGATTTTAGATATCCTCACTCTGGCAGGGATCCAGGATTGCATGCTTGAGAGACAGTGTGCTTTATCTTCCACATTTGGCTTCCAGATGGAACTGTCAACATGGCACCATATGTGTGGACCCAAAAAGCTGGTGTGGCTGATACTGAAAGTAATGATGTCGTCACTTGAGTGGACATTACATATGGAGATAACTTGGAATGAAATTGTGGGGAATGTGTGTTAAGTGCCCATGACGCCATTTTAATGACACATTACTGAAGCCCAAATATGTGTGACAGACTGTTTATGGGTCAGTTCAGACAAATCCTAACATGATTACCTGACGTTAGAAGAGGCAGGAGGATGCTGCTTTCTACCATATAATTCAGTGAAGTCTATATACGAGATTAGCAGCACCTCTAAGAGTTTCAAAACACAGTCTTACTCAGTCTCACGTAGAGATATGAATCAGTAGACCCGGCATCTTCTGAATGCAAAAGGCATGTTCTGAGATATTTTCCCCAACTTCCCATTTGTGAGCATATGAGATACATTGTGCTGTTAAAATCAGACCACTGGATTTCTAACAATAGGGTAATAAAGCAGGGAAGTGGGTATCTGCATCCTCCACAAATGGATGGATTACTAATTCTTCAGATGTTCCTATTATGCTGCCTGGCTGGGACTAGGTGGAATTTAACATATTAAATTCAGTCATAGGTCATCCAGCCCTGTCACACTAACACACACGCATGCAGAGTCAGTCCTCTGTATCCATGACTTGAAAATATTCCAAAAGGCAAAGCTTGATGTTGCCATTTTATATAAGGGATGCCATCTTACTATGTCATTGTATATAATAGCAATTGGGTATCCATGGATTTTGTTATTTATAGGCGATCCTGGAACCAAATATCGATACAACAGAGCCACAGTGTATACATGTGTGGATATGTATGTATGTTTGTATTTCGCTGGTTCAAGGATTTTATACTGTATGGTTTTAAATGTATTTAGTGTATTTTGTTAAATTATTCAATTGTTTTAATTGCTTATGTCTTATCTTCTTGTATTGTATATTGGCATTGAATTTTTGCCAGATTATGAGCTGCCCTGAGTCCCTTCGGGTGAGAAGGGCGGGATAGAATTGAGGGAAATAATAAATAAATTAATTCCACCAAGTCAACTTTGACTTATGGGACCCAGTGAATAGATCATTCAGACAATTCCGTAGTGTGATCCTACAAATTACACTATCATCAGATCATATGCAAATCAAATGATTCTGAATATCTATACTGTTTGATAGTAGTGTTTAACAATTCTAAGCTGAATTCTCTCCAAATGTTGACTGCATGTTTGGGTACCTCCACAATGTAAAGTGGCCCAGCTGTGGTGGAGACAGGTCATCAGGTGAAAAGCCTAATGAATTCCTAATGTTATCTGAAAGTGATCTGTTAGTTTCACACTGAGTTCATAGGACCTGCTACAAAAAACCCTGTAATCAAATTAAGTACTAATCACATTCCCAGTATTTCCTCTTTCTCTGTTTTCCCTGTGCCATAATTATGTTTTACACTGAAAACTTCCATGCACATTGAGGAAGATTTAAATAAACAGAAGTAGGAAATAATCAAAGTTCCAGTCTGGCCACCACAGCTTAAGGGAGATGTTGACAAGCTGGAATGTGTCCAGAGAAGGGCGACTAAAATGATCAAGGGTCTGGAGAACAAGCCCTATGAGGAGCAGCTTAAAGAACTGGGCAAGATAAAGCTGAGGGGAGACATGATAGCCATGTATAAATATGTGAGGGGAAGTCATAGGGAGGAGGGAGCAAGCTTGCTTTCTGCTGCCCTGGAGACTAGGATGCTGAACAATGGCTTTGAACTACAGGAAAGGAGATTTCACCTAAACATTAGGAAGAACTTCCTCATTGTGAGAGGTGTTCAGCAGTGGACCTCTCTGCCCGGTATGTGGTGGAGGCTCCTTCTTTAGAGGCCTTTCAGTAGAGGCTGGATGGCCATCTGTCAGGGGTGCTTTGAATGGGATTTTCCTGCTTCTTGGCAGGGGGTTGGACTGGATGGCCCATGAGGTCTCTTCCAACTCTATGTTTTTATGAACTGAACTAGCAATGCAAACAAGGCCCTTCCCATTTTCTATAAGTCTAATGTTTATACATTTTCAAATTTTAATATTAAAATATGCAGAAATGGGAAAATATATAGTCTCTAATGGTAATTTCTGGAAAAAAATGATACAATTCAAATATAAAAACACAAAGCAGGGACACAGTACAGCATGGTGGCTTTTATTGATGGTAATATTAACAATGGGATTTTTGTATGTAAAAAGTTTAGCATCATGAAACTAAAAAAATGTCTCTGGTGGAATATATCTTGTCCTTCCTGCTCTTATCAGCCTTTGTTGTCAAGTGCCATCCTTCAGGCAAAGTGAGACATCTTGAGCACTGAAGAGAGCATCAAGAGGTTTTGCCACAACAAACACCTGAAGTGAGGAAAAAGAGAACAACATGAAGATCCTCATTTGCACTCCATCTGTTATCAATCACACACACAATCTGTTGACCACAAAATAGAAAGCAGACAATTGTTACATCTATTGTCAATCAACATTTGTATGTATCATATGGAGAACACTTGGTGAAGCAGACACTAGGATTTTTTTAAATCTATTATATAAAGAAG
Organism: Anolis carolinensis; assembly: GCF_035594765.1. NCBI lineage: Eukaryota > Metazoa > Chordata > Lepidosauria > Squamata > Anolidae > Anolis > Anolis carolinensis. Next base: position 149,663,755 of record NC_085843.1, read on the forward strand.
CAGCCAATGTGTGTTTATGTGCTGGAGTCTGTATTTAGGAGGGATGGGAATAATGTGGCCCTATTGATCACTAGTTCTCAACCGGGGGTCCCCAGAAGTTTTTGGCCTACAATTCTCAGAAATCTCAGCCAGTTTACCAGCTATTAAGATTTCTGGGAGTTGAAGGCCAAAACCATCTGGGGACCCCAGGTAGAGAACCATTACTATAAATGTTATTACACTATAATATCCAGCATCCTTGTCCATTGGTTATTTAGTTTAAACCTGATGGGAGATCGCAATTCTACATCTGGAAATTGCATGATTCCCACACTCTTGGTATGCACACAACATTTGTTGCAATTCTCTAATAAATAATAGCTCTCTCTTAATAAACTAAAACTCTTTTTTACTTATAAAAATTCATATTCTATAGATTGCAAGCATGTGTTAAAAAACACTGACAGGAGAAAGAACCTGAAAAAAATATGGCACCCCAAGGTGGTTGTTTCTTACTATATAGAGCAGTGTTTCTCAAACTGCTCCTCCATGTATTTTGGATTCCAGCTCACAGAAATCCCAGCCAGTTTACCAGCTGTTAGGAATTGTGTGAGCTGAAATCCAAAACATCTGGGGAGCACTGTTTTGAGAAACACTGATATAGAGGAATCATCAGAGCCATTTATGCTACAAGTTATAAACCTCAGGAGCTTCATGAAACCAGTGGTTCAACTAGTCTGCTCTACCTGACCTGTATGTTAACTGAACTAGCAATATAAAATTAATAATAATAATAATAATAATAATAATAATAGTAATAATAATAATAACAACTTTTGTGATACGAAATCCAGCATGTCTAGCTTGCTGTGTCATACAATAAAATAACAACAACAATATTAATAATAAACTATGACTTGTTTAAACATCAACTGTAACCAAACTTATCTAGCCAACCGCATAGACTGTTATCAATTTCTTATGGGTTATTTGTCCTGGTCTAGTGTTTACAGCATTGAATGTTTGCCGATATTTGTTGTTAACTGCCCCGAGCCCTCAGGAAGATAGGGCAGGATATAAATAAAATTGTTGTTGTTGTGATTCTCTGTATTCTTCTACAAGGAGATTGCTTTCACTCATATTGTTCTTCCTGTCTTTCTTTTTACTATCTCCCTCATGAAGCTGCCACTTAAGTCAGTGGTTTTCAACCTGTGGGTCCCCAGATGTTTTGGCCAACAACTCCCAGAAATCCTAGCCAGTTTACCAGCTGTTAGGATTTCTGGGAGTTGAAGGCCAAAACATCTGGAGACCCACAGGTTGAGAATCACTGACTTAAGTACTGTTCCAAAATCAATCATAGGCAAAAATCACGTTGCCTTCAGTAACATACTAAAGACTTTGAATGCATACAGTTACATTTCATATATTCTGTACTGTGTTGTGGAAGAATGTGCCTAGGAGTCAAAGCTATACTCAAACTATTAGCATTAGCAAAACCATTATGCCGCTATTTGTGTACTATGTTCTTGTGCTTAAGCTTCCAATTTTTCTTTTTAAAAATATTTTCAATAAACAATTGAAAGAAAATATGGCTTAATTATTTTTAAGAGATGAACAACTGAATACTGTCAAGGGTAATTGATATTCTAACCAGAGAAGTCAAAAAATGTAACACCATTCTGTGGTGACTCTCTGTGCGGTAAATTCTTTATGTGATTAGCCCTGAGAATGCTACAAATTGATTTTAATTGTGGCAATGCAACAAATTTTCAACTGCATTAAACTCCACATGAGTACTATATGAAGCAGATCAATGTAAAGCCACAATACTGCCACAAATGAACCGTACTCACATAAGGCATCTTGCCAGCCATCTGTTGAAATCCTGAAGTCTTACTATGAGGCTGTGAAAGAGGCACAGCAACGAAATACAAAAAATGATAGACAAATGCTGCTAATAAAGTCATTTATTTAAAAGCAAAAGTGACATTTCCCTTAAAAATGTTTTCCAATTGCCTATTTCAGTCTGTTGTGCTTTTCCAGCATTGTACAGTATTATATATTTCTGAAACTCGGGTTTAAAATTGCCCCACTCTTGTGTTTATCTTCGGTAAAAGTGTGTGGGACAAGATAGCACCATTATCTCTGAACATATTGAAGTTTTTATATTATGTTATACATATACATCATTTATTGTGGTGGAGAGCGGCCTAAGACTAAAAATAGCTTATAAGGGCAAAAAGATGAAGAGAAATTACACAATTCCTGAAAGAGCTTTCCCTCTTTTTTAACATTTTTTTTTTTGGGGGGGGGATCTATTTTAAAAATTGAGGAACATGCATAGTCACTACTCAGGGGTTATAAATGGAGCACACTAAAGATAGAAGGAATTTTAAAACATATTTGACAAAAAAGTAGGAAAATATGTTTTTCAAGTTTGATTGAATCCTCAAAAGAAGAATCCTGAACTGATTAAGGTATTCAGAATAAATAGTCAAATAAGAATTCTGCATAGAATACTTTCTGAGTTGATGAAAAACAGTCCAGGACACATTCTATGCAAAATTCACATTTGTTATTTTGCATGGAAGAAAAGCATTTTCTGTACAGAAAACATTTTGGACAAAAATATTTTCTACACAGAAAATGTGTATATAGAGACTTTCTGGGTAAAATTAACACAATTGCTTTAGCAGAAAACAGTATATCCGGTGTAGGAAACAATGTTTTACGTATTAAAAAATGACCGTTTCCTGTGCATAAAATGCTATTTCTCACACAAAATGTGTGTGAATTTTGCACAGGCTAAGTCCCAAAGTGCAATAGTAATTTAAAAATTATACAGTCTAACTACTTTCTCACAATAAAGAGAAAATTGGTAAAAATTCTAATTTCCTCCTTTGAGAAGAAAAGGAGTGAAGAATTCTATCTAGTCCACAGAACTACTTTGCCCATTCTTAACTTTAAAGTTATATTTTGTTTATGTGAGCTGCCCTACAATTGATTCGGTTATTGCTTCTTATTGACAAATCTGTGGCAGTCAATTTTTTTTTGAAAGTATGCCTCAAGGCATTTATACCATAGTAGATAATGTGCCCATTTGTGCCTTGGTTTTCTCTCCTGTTCGCTGAAAAGTGAAAAAAATGCAAACCTGATTATTATGCCAAACAGGTTAGCAATCTTCTCATTCCTATCACAATATATCATAGACTCTTTCTACATTTCCCATCTATGTCAATCACTGATTGTCAATGTCAATGGCCGATTGACCTTATATGTCATGGAAAATATTGGTCTTTGTAAAAAATTTAGACAGCTTTTTTCTGAGCCTGCCCCTATAGCTCATACATTTTAAACTAAGTCATAATTGTAGCCCCATCCATTTAAGTTTCTAGATAAAAATGAACATCAAGCAAGTTTCAAAAGATGACCAATAAATTATTAACTTTATTGTAGAAAATTACAAAATAATATTAGAATAATTTTCACAACAAATATTAAAAGCCTTCATTTTAGAAAAGTTCCTAATTGCCATTTACCTTTTATCAGTTCCTTGCTCTTGGAGGCTGATAAAATTGTTGAGTCGGCCGTGTTGATCGCCGAGGTTGTCCATCTCCACCTCGGCGGAATTCTAAAGTTTGTTCATACCCCATTTCTTCCTCATCCTGTAGATAAAACAGATGACTCAGACATGTGTATTATCAAAACTATCTATCTCTCCATTGTCTATATCAGTGGTTCTCAACCTGTGGGTCTCCAGATGTTTTGGCCTTCAACTCCCAGAAATCCTAACAACTGGTAAACTGTCTGGGATTTTTGGGAGTTGTAGGCCAAAACACCTGGGGACCCACAAAGTGGAGAACTGCTGGCCTATATGAAAGCTTCTTAAACTGTGGGGTCAAGTAACTAATGTGGAGGGTCACAAAACATTTGGCAAGAGCAAAAAGTTTATGAATATTCAACTACAAAAATTATTTGTGTTTTAGTCATTTACATGAAACTGTTAGCAGCAATGAGTGATGTCATTTCGCCTTGTTTAGCAAGTTTTGCAAATGCTGATTTTGCTTGATGGCTATCTCTTCTGTTTCGGAAATAACTCCCTTCAAATTTTGATTCTAAAAAACTAAGTTGAGCGTATAAACCATACTCAATTGAAATAAAAAATGTCAGTCATCTGCCATTAAAGTTACAAGAAGAATTTGCTAAGTTATCAAATGACACAGGTTTAAAACTATAGTTTCCTAAGAAATCATTTATTTATTTATTTATTTATTTCCAACATTTATATCCCGCCCTTCTTACCCGAAGGGACTAAGGGCGGGTCACACAATTGGCAGCAATTCAATGCCGACACATAGTTAAAAAAACATAACAATATATAAAATCCATTAAGAACAATTAAATACAATATAAAAATATAAGATATATGGTTAAGTCATCATTAAATGAATTTTGTCTTGGGATTATGACAGAATTTCCAGTAATTTCTGAAATGATCCTAAACATATTACTGCCATTTTGTATGAGTATTTATGCAAAGTGCAGTTCTTAGCTTTGACAATTATAAAATCAAAATATCAAACTCCAGAAAATGCTGAAGATACTCTACATCCTACAGTATCAAATATTCCATCAAGATTTTTAAAATGTAAAAATAAACAAGCACATCCATCTTGTTAGTATGGAAATTTCCTTTCATCTTTAATAAATGGTAAAACTATATGTATACCAAACAACTGTTTTAAAATATTTTGTTATAATTTATTATCAGTAAATGTTTGATTTGTATATGTATTATATATACAGTAGAGTCTCACTTATCCAAGCCTCACTTATCCAAGCTTATGGATTATCCAAGCCATTTTTGTAGTCAATGTTTTCAATATATCACGATATTTTGGTGCTAAATTCGTAAATACAGTAATTACAACATTACTGCGTATTGAACTCCTTTTTCTGTCAAATTTGTTGTATAACATGATGTTTTGGTGCTTAATTTGTAAAATCAAAACCGAATTTGATGTTTAATAGGCTTTTCCTTAATCCCTCCTTATTATCCAAGATATTTGTTTATCCAAGCTTCTGCCGGCCCATTTAGCTTGGATAAGTGAGACTCTACTGTTTTGTGCGTGTGTGTGTGTGTATGTGTATGTGTGTATATATATCTGGGTTGCGTAAAAGATTCTTGGTTAAAAAATAATGGAAAAAAAGGGTGGAAAGGTTTAGGAAACCCTGGTCTATATAATCTGCTCTTTGATGTACAGAATTACTTATCTAAAAATGACTAATATAACAGCTATTCGAAGAAAAGGAACTATTTCTTCCTTTGCTTTTTCAGAAAACAAAAGTGCATTTTTTTCCTGGAAAGGTGACTAATGGAAAATTCAAAGATGAAAAGCATAGTATTGAAGTAACAATTGCTCAACATACATTTTAAAAATAACAATTGCTTAATATCTAAGCAATTTAGATATTTAAAGGGCAAACAGTTACATCTCAAGTGTCTGAGGGAAAGGGAGTACAATTTTAAAAGATAGAACACCAGAAATACAAGGAAAATGATGTGACAGAAAAATAGCATTACTACTCTTTCTGGAGGATTTTTGTCTGTAGAATTTACGTCTAAGCATAAAGCATTCAAGAGAATGGAAATGGCATTGCAAATTGTCATCTCTAATATGGGTCTGTTCTACCCTACTTTGAAGTCGCAAGTGGTGGTATTTAACATGGTGTAGAAGTTAGTGATGAACTAGGATGGGATATACTGGGGTTCAAATTCTTGTAGAACTACAAAGCCCACTGAGCTAGAAATATTCTGTCTATTCTCTCCCAACCATATGTTTCCTGGAAGAATAAATGGGCAGAAGATGGCATGCATTGTCCTGAAATTTGGAAGACTACAAATATAATGAATATTTTTTAAGTGGCCAAATTTAGTTATGTGGAACCTTTGTTGATATTAGCTACTTCAAAGAATAATGAGTGATTTGTATCATCAGTGCCTTTTACAAACAGCATTCTTCTGGTGAAACAAATCTATAAAGGAGGTGGCATCGCCCAAAATTGAAAATATTGAGAGATGTAGATTTCTGCTGCTAATGAAAGTTAGCCATAAATTGGTTTTAAAAAATTATTGATGAATTTGAAAAATTTTAACCGAGGATAAGAAAAAATCTTGTGGAATCTTCTGAAATCTTTGTGGAAAATGTACCAGAGCAACACAAGCCTCAGCTATATCTCTAGGTGGTTGTCAAGCGTTCTACATAGGCCTGCCTTTGAAGAGCATTCAAAATATAGGAGACAGGCACTGATTGAATTTGTTTCTGTGTTGAACTTCTAAGTGAAGGTGATGATATTTAAGAATGCTATAACTTGGAGACAAGTCAACTAAAAACTCTTTCTTTTATATGAATTTTCCCACCAACAAGTTTCAGAGGCCCTCCTATGTTCCTACACCCCAAATATACGTCTATTTTCTAATGATTTTCCATAAGCTGATCATAACATTTTAAAAATGAGAATGTTAAGGTCTTGGCTGTTCCCTTTAGAAGTGGCTTGTACTGTATTTATATTGGTTATATATGATGAAAATATTTCCGACGTTTATTTATTTTGATTGCATGTATTTTAATCAGCCTTTTGTCTGTGGATGAAAGGTGGGTTGTATTTTAAATACGCGAATCAATAAATACTGTTTATTGGACAAAGCAGAGTGCAGAAAATTCTTCACAAAGTGTTAAGGCATCTTCATATAACAATTGGGATAAATAAAAACATTAGTAGAGTTTCCAGGGTCTAAGATATATGCTAATATTTCTTCTTTGGTTTTGTTAGAACCAATTAGTGTCATGTGGTGGCTGTCACCAGACTAACAACCTGACAAAATGGCAGTATACTGCTGCAGTTGTGTCACTGAATATACCATACAGAAACTGAACATCCTTCTAGACTTCCCATGCCAACACACAAATTAATTGTCTGATGCATTCTGATTTATACATCGTCCTGGCAGAACTGATGGGAAGGATCCCAAAGCAGAGCTGCTGCTATCAGCTACAGGTTAAGCAGGCTCTTGGATAATACATAGAGCCTAGAGAAATAACTCCATAGTGAGCAAATCATCAGTTCCTTGCTGTGAAATAAGCATCAGTTCAACTTGAAAACCCATCTACACAATACAGCTTCAAAATATGTTCACGAAAGGATCTCAAAAATTATGTGTTGGCATATGCATCATTTAAAATCTTCCTGCCCTTCCTTGAAGATGTTTGATCATAAAAATCCAATTCAGTAATTAGAAGTTAGTAACAAAAGAGGAAAACTAAATTACAGATGGATTGATTCAATGGAAGAAGTCAGGGCACAGAGTTGGCAAGACCTGAGTTGATGATCAAGGCTCATAACTTGAAACAAGCAACAATTCCTGTAGGCTAATGTGGGAGAATAACATGCCAAATTCTGATAAATGAATATACTGCTTAAGACACCAGGTACACACAGTTACCCAATCAGTGACTTATGTCCTCTATTCGTTGAATAAGAACACTCCCAAACCCATTAATACACAGATGTCATATTTCCCACGGGTGTTTTTCATAGGTATCCAGTTTGAGTAATTATTTCCCTCTAATGGGCAAGAAAAGGGAAATTGTGAATTTGGTGATCCCATGCCAAAGCCAAATTATGTAATTATACAGTATAAACACTACTGCCACTCGTAATTGTCTGAGCTGGGCTTGTTTTCTAAAATGTAACATCTACTGAAGTAAAATCATCAAGTCAGTACATATTTTTGTTAACCCAATATATTTCAAACACACTTATACTGGGTTGAAAGATCACAGGTAGAACACATGCATAGGACAGGATCCTTAACAGGCCAGTGATGAAAAAAGTATTTCAATATTGTTATGAGCCAGTTCAAGTGCTAAGATCAGCCAGGGAGGTCCTGCTCTCTGTCCTACCATCTTCACAAGCACGACTGGTGGGGACGAGACAGGGCCTTCTTGGTGGTTGCCCCTTGGCTATAGAACTCCCTTCCTAGAGAGATCAGATCAACCCCCTCCCTCCTGGCATTTAGGAAACACCAAACAAGTTAAAACTTGGCTATTCAAACAGGCTTTCAGAGAATGACAGAAATGCACTTTTACATCCTGTCATGACACAGTCAGAAATGAAGCAGCTGGATTATGACTAAGGATTGATGTAATGTGGTATTTGTGTATTAGATTATCATACTTAAAAGGTTACTGGTTTTAAACTGTATCTTATGTTTACTGTTTTAATGGTTTTATGTTATGTTTTAACAGTTTGCATAACTGAGGCATGAATGTTTGCCTAAATATATGATGTACAGCACTCTGAATCCCCTGTGAGGTGAGAAGAACGGGATATAAATGAAGTAAATAATAATTCTTTGAAATGCATTTATGGATGCCGAATTTGAAAAACACAAGAAAATGTCATACCACACACAGTTCTTTCAAAACATTCACTATTTCCCCCCCTAATTCAGTTGTTACTCAGTTTTGATTAGATATAGAAGCTGATGTTCCAGTACATTTTCTTTTAGTGCTTTTCAACTAATCAATCATATACAGTGTTTCAAAATGATGGACCCAATTTCAAAGCAGTATATTTCACGATGTTATGATTATACAAAAAGTTACAGTTTAATGAGTTTACATCTTATCAAGTTTTAAAAACCATTGTAGCCAGAAACAAATCTAAAACATAATTCTGCAAATACATAAAAGGAAGTTGTGAGAAAAATACTGTATGTGAAGGAGCAAATCTGAGATCACTTTTGGATTTAGAATGCCAATTTCCTATAAAAGCTGCCTTTTAAAAAATTATCCTGAATTTTGCAGAATTGTGAAATCAGCCTTCAAGAATGAAGGGCTCCATTCCATCCCGCTTGTTGCAATACAATTCACTTCACCCAGTAGCTGACCTTTTACTGAAATACTCTTTACTACAAAGTGGTCTGATGGGCTGTTGTGGGTGAAGGTAGCAAAGATGTCTATTTCTAGCATTTTGGTTTTACACACATGACTATTCAGTGTGAAACAGACCACAAATTGTACCATTTGTTTTTACATTGCCACATTGCCAGGTAAGTCATTTGTAGGGGGGGGGGGGGGGGGAAGCAATTGTGCTAAAATAAAGATGCACAGAAAATAAGTGCCAAAATATCTCCTGCATGGATCTACATGATTTACATACTGTGACATTAGTAAGCCCCTTTATTCACATCATTTAAAAAAGAGCTATTCAAGAAAAATATGAGCAATAAGGGCTGGAACAACAAGAATATATATTTCTACCTCCACACCTGTTTCTATTTTTATCTCAAAGCCCAACTCAGTTGGTATAACATAAAACATCTCAAGTGGAAGACTGCTTGCCTTTAAATTTGATGCTTTTTTTTTAAAGCCAGCAAGCTTTCTCTAGATGCTATACAAACCATTTCAGTATCAACCTATTAATATGAATTTAAATTCAAACTTGATGTTTAATCCTCCCATCTGCTTCCATCAATTTATTTTAAATTAAAGTGCAACCTGTTAGAAAGATCAAAAGCAATGAAAGAAAACCAGAGTGGGAAAGAAAGAGATGAAAACATACAGGTCAAGCAACCAGGCTGTTACTTCTGTTTTAACTGCCTTTTGTTCCTTTGCTATCACTGACCAAAAAAGATAGGACATATTTATTTGAGCTCAAAGACCACCATTTTCTCCCAGGAAACAAAGAACTTATGGAAGGCAGAAAAGGGGAAAGAAGTTTACTTTCATCAATTAAAGTACTTCAGCTATACTGATTTGGGCTGTGATGGAAGCATTGTCCTAGTATTTGAATGGGGATTATGCATAGTAAACTCCCAGATTATGCTGAATGAAAAGCTCTAGCCTATACCAAATGAGGGACATGGTGCTAGAAGGACTCTCAGCCTACATCAAATGAAACATGCTTTCAGTCTCTTCTTGTTTGTGATCACAAGATTTTTTATATACCTTTCAAACTGTCAGAACCATCTCTGAGTATTCATTGTCTAAGAAAATCCTATAAAATTCACTGCATCAGCACAACTTGACAAGGAACTTGAAAGCACATACACTTTTCATCTTTGTACTCTCACATATATAAAATTTGCACCTAAAAATGGATCAGATATAAACTGACTGAATGTCACTCTAGGTATAAGAATGGTATCAGCACCTCCCTCGGGTGGTTGTGCAATTGACCTAATGATAGCATAAAACCTGTGCTATGTCAATCTGAATCCAGCATACAACAACTCGTAACCTTCCAGATATTTTAATCTACAATTTACATGAACCTGAGACAGCATAGAAAATGTGCAGCTACTGGAAATAGTAGAAACAAATGCCCTGTCTTCTACACATGGTCTTCATAGTGAGTATATTACTATTTTCAACTTGTTCCAAGCCATAGGGAGGCATGGCTTCTATAGCATTTTATACAATTGATAGATTTCAGCAGCACCGATAGTGAGAACCTGGCCTCCATACTGCTGTCACTCTTTGGGTCAATTTATGTTGAATCCTACTTATTAGATGAAAAAAGATTAAGGAAAGGTTGACTTGGTGAGTTGTCTCAATTATGAAAATATCAATTATCTTGATCAGTCATGGGACTGATCCTCTTTGCTTCATATATTCAAAGGTTCTGCATAAATATTATTTTTGGTCTCTCTTATTTTCTTTTGCTTGGTTTAAGCATTAAGACCCTTCTTTAGGGTCTGGTCCCTATGTAAGTGAGATGAGCAAAATAACTGCTGCGCAAAATGACATAACAAACTGTAATTGACAGGATAGAAAAAGTGAAATAACACTGAATAATTTAAGGAATAGTTTGAACTTACAGCAGTGGTACTTTATATGGTTATGAGTGCAATCACACATATGGGTTATATATCTGCACAGAACCTTTCAGAAGTTTCTAGAGACAGCAAACAAATTTTAGCAGGAATCCCTCCCCAAAACCTTAGTCCACATGTTTAACGGGGCATTTATTTATTTATTTACTTCACTTTTACCCCGCCTTTCTCCCCGAGGGGACTCAAAGCGGCTTACAATAAATAGGCAAAAATTCAATGCCTAAAAACAATGTAAAAACAACAATTCATATAAAACTACAAAACAACAATTCATATAAAACAGATACCATTACAAAATAAAATCACATTATATAAAATTTTAAGCATGTCCAAGATTAGAATCCATTCATCCAGAATCCAGGCATGTGTTGTATCTAACCAAACAATCAACAGAGCAAGCGTAATGCAGCACGTAAAGGGTGTATATCTACTTAAAAAATAATAGGAACAAGTACATAATCTGATTTTCTTCTTTATAATCTCTATGCAATCATACACAGAGGAAAACACACCGACTTACCTGAATGTGGAAGAGGCAGTGTTAAACAGCCATGTCAGACAGCTGAAAGAAGCAAGTGTCTAAACCAAAACATTTACCGTATGGTTCAAATGAAATAGGATGGTTGCAATGTTTGTGTTCCAATAGCAGCCCAGCCCAGCTCAAGGACAGAGAATTCACATAGAAAGTCTCTGTAGAATGCATAAAGTTATCTGATGACAACAAGTAATGACAGAGCTTGATGCTTCATGATCACCAATGCAATCAGTGATGAATTAATGTCAGAAAACTCTTCTTGAGAACTTTGTAACAAATGAAAAGATGAGGACCACACAATAATATGTCAGTCCTATCAACAGAAAGCACAACATTCCAGATGCAGACTTTAATAAAGCCTCTCAACAATGTAATTATAATGACTCCTTCCTCTGATAAATGAACACAGAGAATACCAAGTTTTCAAATTTTATTACTTGTAATACAGTAGCTCTTATTTGAAGGGGCAGGAAGATAGAGGAAACCAAGCCACTGACTGTTCAGTCGTCTTGATCCGTTCCATCAGTTAGAACAAGAAGAAAACTCAAATTGTATATAAGTCTGGAAGTTGGACCTTTATTGTAACTTTCTGTCTTCAATCCCTTGCACTCAGAAAGAGAATTAAAATATTTTCCCCAATGGACAGGATTCCTAATTTATAATTCAGACTCACAATTTAAATAGATGTCAAGTTGAAGCTTCCATTTGAAGAAGATTCTTGGTTAAAAGTTCAGTGGGTGAGCTACAGATGGAGACCAAGATCCTGTTCTAGGCAAATGACCTAGAATGCTCATTTTGGGTTTTCCGTGTGTTGTTTCAAATGTGGAGTTTGTCAACCACCTCTAAGACTTAGCTGCTTTTGTACTTCAGGGTGAAAGGGGGGGGGACATGTCAAAAGTAGAACTGGAGAAACCCAGAAATATCACTGAATAGTAAAAAAAAGTTAGTCATAGTAAGAGTAGACTCAGAGAAATTGATTAATGTTTTGTTAGGTCCCACTGATTCCAGAAGTTCACTTTAAATATGAAGAAGTTTGAATCTGATGCAAGATGATTTACAGGTTGATCTTATGAACTGAAAAAATAAGCAAAAGACCATTTTATAGAGATTAGTTCAAAGCAAAAATAGAATTGATAGCAGTAAAGCTGCAAAAATTGTATATGGGACAATGGCTCTCTGAAAAACTGTTTGTTTTTTCTTTAATTTTTAGGACCAAAAATGAAAATAACCACCAAATGTGCCAAAACCGTGCTTTCCTAAACTTAAGATATAAATTTTGTTGAATATAAAATACATGTTTGTGTGTATTTGAAAAAAAATAGTCCTACAAGTTGAAATTTTAAAAAATAGGATGTGTTTGTGTAAGAGCTGTTATATAAAATCACTCATTAAAAAGAAATCTAATTTTGTCATCAAATTATACAAATCTTGACAATAACAAGAGGCATGGAGTAACTATTCTGAATGATGTTGTCTTCAATAAAATTGAGTTTACTGGATGGAGTGTTTAGGACTGCAATTCTGAATTATTCAGTTTCATTGATTTTATCACACTTGACCTGCAAAGGCACTCAAAATGTGTGCAAAATAAATATGCAAGGAAGGATTATTAGTATGTTAGCTTCGCATCTTCTCTCTGTTGCCATCCCATAACTGTATACACATGGAGGGAAATTTTCATTACACACAATTCTAAATTGTAGCACATGTTATCACATCCAGTCACAGTGAGCATTGACATCCAACACATACCAACATTGCCTAAGTGTGATGAGAGATTAAATACCACTTTAGAAAGCAAAAGTTGTACATTTTGAACCACTCCCAAAAGAGCAATCTGAAGGTCAGTTGGATTCTTGATCCAATACTACTTTGCGTATTTTTGCAGATTATGATGACCACATTGGATGATCCAATTCCAACATGAGATGGCTGTAAAACATTGGGCATATAAAGCCCTGATTATGAGTTTTATTTCAGATAACCATCTTTGCATTGTGAGGAAATGTGTAAATGGTAAATAGAGTGATAACCAAAGCCCTATGGAACAACTTGCTGGATTGCAGCCATCATTGTAGGTATATATTTAGGGAACATAACATTTATAAAGTCAGAATGAGACTCTTGGTCAGGAAGTTTATTCCCAGCTAGAACACTGGGACAGGAGGGAGAGAGTATACTGTAACAGGAGTGAAATCTGAAGTCACTTGTTTTGGGAGTTTCCAAGTCACCAGCCATGTCAATGATCCTAATAAGGATTTGAAGTCTGGAAGACAGAAAATATGCAAAAATCCTAGAAGTGTAACAATTAATTGAAACTACCTGTTGGTGTCAAATGAAACTTCACTAGATTAACAGAGGCCCACAGTTTCAGATTCTCAGAATGAAGCAAAAGTGTGACTGGCCTGCTGATGGTATGGGATGTGATGAGTATCACCCTTGTGCAGAAAGACTCAAATTCAAGATCAGTGGAAGTTTACAGTAAGAGGTCATAAACTTTCTGAGTGTACTAGTGTCATGTTCAGTGCAAACAGCTGGGCTGTGAGTTGCAATTAAATCTTTCAAAGTAAAGTGGAAAGAGCAGCAATACCTAGGCTAGGTGGCCTCATAAAATATGACTCCATCCAATCTACAGATAAAAATATATTTGTGATTTGTAGGAGCTGCTAGATGATAAATAATTTATCATTCTGAATTTCACTAGCCCTTCTGAAGGAATACATAACCAGAAAGTCCAGATTTGGATGAAGACCTTTTCCTTCTTCAGAACTGTGATAAATTCTATCAACCCCAAAATACCAGAACCATGATTTCATTAACACCTTTAGGATAAGGGTTGGATCTCATTTTCCACAGCCAACAAAGCCAATAAATGGAAATCCACTTAGTCAAACTCAGTCAGGTACCTATGTAAATGACCAGTGGTCTGAGGTGATGGCATGTTGTACGTAACTGAAATACTGAAGTTTGTTCCCAAAAACTGTAGCTCCTGAATGACAGAAATCAAACCCAATATGCAATGGTTGTGGTAAAGTGTGTTGTATTGCAATAGCTGGACAACTTCACAACTGGATCTGTCTTGACCCCAAGTGAACATAGCTAACTATTACACTGTTAGCTTGATTGATGAAAGTGATTCTAGTGATCGGAATAACCATCATGAGAAAACGTCTATGACCAAGAATGTTGAGAGAAGGAATGCTACTAGCCTATACCTAAAGACAGATACAGAGGCTAGTCTGTCAATAAATAATCACAACTGTAGTAAATGATATACGTATATCAACAATCCTAAATTGCTAGATGTTGTTATCAGGGATGTTATTTCCTTTAGTGTCTGAAGTATTCTCTGAAAGCACCATCAACTAAAGACATATTGCTTCAAAGAGTTGCAAGAAGACAGAACCTCCAGCCCCTAAGAATTCATAAACACTCTGAACTGTTCTCATTCTGGGAAACAGACTCCTTTTGAATGATCCTTTAAACTGCACAGGGTCTAGGAAATAAGAGGACCCAGACTTTCAGTAAACATTCATGAAAGCATACTGATCTACTATGATCATTGTTTTCTTTTGACTTTTTTATCTTGATGGGTTGGAAGACATGCAAAACAAGAAGAAAAGTAAGCAATTATTTTTTTTCTTGGTTGCCACAGGAGCCAGGATTCAAGTCTATCTAAACAGTTCTAAAAGGTGCATCACACACTTTAATGAGTTAAAAACAAATATGCAGCACAAGATAACAAAAAAGATAATTTAGGATTGCCATTTTAAGTGCAGCTAAAATAAAGATTTTGTACTGGACAAAAAGAGCATGATTTCTTTAGAATTCAGATTAAAACCAAAACAGATTATGTATGGCAGTTTTTTCATCAGTAGAACTTTAAGAGCTTCTTCTCAAGAAGTATTTTGGTTTAGACTGTTACAGTGAGGACAACCTGGAAAACCATGCAATTTTTGTATCAAATGCATTTCCAAATAAATCCTAAGTGAGGTCATATAGTGCATACATAAAATGTTTTAAACAGAAACTGTGGCACAGGCTGGTGAGCAGCCAGCTGCAACAAATCACTCTGTCATGAATTCGAGGCCAGCTCGGAGCCTGCGTTTGTCTCTGTCTTTGTTCTATGTTAAGGCATTGAATGTTTGCCTTATATGTGTAATGTGATCCGCCCTGAGTCCCCTTCGAGGTGAGAAGGGCGGAATATAAATACTGTAACTAAATAAATAAATAAAAACCTATAATCTCACAGTGAATTGTGTATACAGAGTGGGCTAAAAATCACAAAGGGATCTGATGGTTTAATAACTTTTTTGGGAAAAAAAAACCTTTTCTTTAGTTTTCCTTATAGATTTTTGAAAGAATATCTTGGACATTCAGAAATTCATAACTGAATAGTGAACACAAATTGTGAAATCTTACTATCAAAACCAAGGATCAATAATTGTGACCTCACAATCATATAATCTCCATTATGTCAGAGATTCTGTAAGTGAACCAATGATTAGACATTTGATCTGAAATGTTTAATCACTGAGGAAAAGTTATGAGACCTTCCACAGAAAGGCAGACTGAGCTCTGTTAGAAAGGAAGCTACAGTTGAGTGTGTAAGAGAGAGTATTGCAGAAGTCCTGAGCATATTAACATGAAGGTGGACTGGATAGGTTGGAGTACACCTCGCTCTAGCGTATTTTGAATACATTAGAGCAGGGGTCCCCAAACTAAGGTCCAGGGGCCGGATGCAGCCCTCTAAGGTGATTTACCTGGCCTGTCCTAAACCTTAGACCAGGGGTCCCCACAGTAAGGCCCGTGGGCCAGATGCGGCACTCCAAGGCCATTTACTTGGCCCCTGTCCTAAACCTTAGACCAGGGGTCCCCACACTAAGGCCCATGGGCCAGATGTGGCCCTCCAAGTCAATTTACCTGGCCCCTGTCCTAAACCTTAGACCAGGGGTCCCTAAACTAAGGCCCGTGGGCTGGATGTGGCCCTCCAAGGTCAATTTATCTGGCCCCTGTCCTAAACTTTCGAATTAGGGTTGACCTAAGTCTGAAACGACTTGAAGGCACACTACAACAACAATCCTAATTTTGGACTATTTTACCACAGACTGGCCCCCCAACAGTCTGAGGGACTGTGAACTGGCCCTCCACTTAAAATATTTGAGGACCCCTGCAGTAGAGTCCTGCTTATCCAACATAAATGGGCCAGCAGAACATTGAATAAGCGAAAATATTGGATTAGGAAGGATTAAGCAAAAGCCTATTTTCCTTAATCCCTCCTTGCAAGATGGATGATGTACCCGATGGGAAAAGTCTGCATCAGCTGCGTCTCACCCCTCCCGGCGGGCGCCCAGGTCACAGAGAGGCCCGCTGTGCATTGCTGCCTAGAGAAACAGTTGTGGATCTGGGCAGGAGGCAGACTGTGTTAGATAATACAGAACGTTGGATGAGCAAAAGTTGGATAAGCGAGACTCTACTGTACCTGGAAACTTTTCCATATAAAATCCAGTTGGTGCCACAGTTGAAGCCACCAGATTATGCCTATACTGTAGATTGCAATATGCAGCCAAATTTCAAAAATTGGCAAGGGGAGATCCCAAATCTATCCACAAGCTGATCTCAGTTGAATTGTTTCAGTCACAAACAAAATTGCAAGATTTGGGGTTCTGATAATCCCAGGGTATTTCACCAAAAGGAATTGCACCCTCTTAAGTGTCTGGTTTGGGGTGAGGTCGGAAAAAGTGATTGTACCTTACTTTTTCAAAAACCACAGGAAATTAATATTGGTCTATGATTGAACAGTTCTTACTCTCTGTAGTTTGAGATAAGCATGACACATGGTTCCAACTAATGGAGATACAATCCAAATGTTCAGGCCAATTTTTGAGGGTAGAATGATTTCCCGTGGTTGTGACCTAACCTGGCCACCACATTCTCCATATCTGGTGGTTCCTGATTGTCTCCTATGGGGCTATCTCAACACACCTCATACATTCCAACTGCTGAAGAACAATATTCAGGCTGAAATCAGATCGCTGGAACCTGAAACACTAAGATGTCATGGAAAACATCTTAAGAAGGGCATGGGTTTTTTCTAAAGCAGAAAATAGACACTATTAAAATGATTAGATTTTTCACACATAATGTACATTTATTTCCTACAAATACTGTATATGATGTTATGGTATTGTAAATTAAAATTAATAAAAAATAAAGGAGGTATTAGATATAGAAAACCCTTTAGGACCTTGGCCCACCCTGTACATCATATCAACTTATATATGAATATAAACGGTAAGCAGATCTTTCATTTTTTAAAAACGTGAATTGTTGGAATTTTTATGATCACTGATTTGAGTCAATTAAACAGTACACTTTGAAAGAACGCTTCGTTTATGGCACTTTACTCACAAATGTGCATACACAGATTCCTTTCTCAAGTCATAACAAAAATACACAATCATTTGCAAATGCAGGATATTTGCATTCCTATGGCCCAGCAAAGGGCTGCAGTATGTCAAATCAGCAACACTTGTTTCAAAAGATTTAACTTAGAATTAAGGAAATTTCATTTACAATCACTATAAACTTCCTTCCCAGTGTCCTCAAGAATGAACAAAAAAAACAAGGTTAAAATAAATAGTACAGTTTGAAAAATGAGAAGTAACTAAAATTCTGGTATCTTTCCAAAAAGCAGGAGTCAGATTACTGTTAGAGAGGACTTCAATATATATTTGAATTAAATGGACTCCACCATCTCATTTTACTTAATAGACTAATTTTCAGTTCCAGCTGTTCACTGTAAATGCCTAAACCATGAAAAATCAAGTATTATTTGACAAAATTGGAAGCCTTCGCTCACAATAGACACCAAAACAAAATGATTTTCAGAATGGTTTACCTCTTACCTGATATAAATAAACCACTTTAGTAGCAATTTTGGGAGACAAGTTATTTATGTATTAGGTGGTAAACAGTCTATATAATAATGAATAACTGTTAGTTTAGGAATATGAGAATAGGGAGAAAAAGCAATGAAAATAATGGCATACTTTGTTAATAATCCTTTATGTACACTAACCTATATTCATATTTTTTTAAAAACTGATTCAGAAATACTAGGAAACAGGCAATATCCACACACTGAATAGCATGCATTTAGAGTACCTTATTTTTCTAGTGGAAATGTTTTGAAAGCAAGGCAGGAAGGGGTATACTGGCTAAAAGGAAGGATGACATTGGTTGGGGATAATTGGTTGTGATCAGTGGAAAAAGCAATATAATCTGTAACATAGTGTTCCAATTCTTTTCTCTGCAATCGTGCATTAATTCTCCTTACTCCTACTTGTCCATCCCATCACACACTCAGCTTACTCTCCCCCACATTGAATTCCTGGAGTATAAAGGCTAAGAAAAAAAGTGGCAGTGGTGAGGAGAGAGGTAAGCATAAGTGTATGCCACTGGAATATTTGGGGAAAGTGAAAAAGATCATCTTATGACATATTCTTTCTCACTTTTTTAAGGAGAGCAATTTTCTAAAACAGCTTGCAACAGCTTTTTGCGGTCTCAAAACCATTTGCTAACCTTTTAAAGCCATTATACATTGTTAACAATTACAATTTTATATACTGCAGATAGAAATTAACTCACATACTTTTGCTTGCTTCAATCGGTATCTGCAGGGATTTTTCAGTGTCTATTTTCCTTCAAGTCACTTATCAATTTATGGTGATCACTTGAATTTCATAGGGGTTTCTGAGCCAAGGGATATTCCAAGGTGGTTTTGCAGGTCCTTCCTCTGAAGTATAGTCTTCAGGATGTCGTAGTTTTGTGTACACATTCTTTGTTCCATAATATTACGCTCCATTGTAACATTATGCTAACATACAGTGGGAGAAAATCCTCAGAACTTAGATTTGAACAGCACCAATGCAGAATGCAAAGACACAATGAATGTAGAATTAGGATGTTTCTACACAGTGCTATAATCCAGTTTTGTAGTGGATTAAAGTGAACCGGTTTCACTGAGCAGGGGCTAAACAAACAGCTTAGGAACTGGTTCAAGGCTGGGATGGTGGTCACAATATCCGCTGATTGCGGATCAGAACCAAATCCAGGAATAACAGTATCTGCGGGTAGCCAGCTGCTGGAAAATGCAGTTCACAGATGCTCATATCCATGTCTGTACTGGATATGCTAGACCGTGGCAGGGCACAAGAAATAAGAACCAAGGAGCAGAAATCGTTTCCTTGGGAACAATGTAGTTTCCTCTCCTGGGAGAGTACTTGTTGATCTTCCAGCCAGCTGGCTTAAAGTGCTTCAGCACTAGGAGTGTTCTGACAAGAGTTTTGCATTTTCCTGAGCCGGTTTTGAGTCCTACGTAGAATAGACTCTAACTGGCTGCAGCACATTATCTGTCATATTCTGAACTTTCTGGTTAGTTTTTAAATTCACATTTCTTGCCACATACTCTCTGGGTCATGCACTGGGGATGTACTTTTGTGGACACTCCAATCTTGAGCTGGCTTCAAACTGCATTATATCTTCTGTTTAGAAGGGTCTTGAGAGACATTTTTAAAACCACAAAACTTAATGGAAAGGGTGGGATGAAATGAACAAATGCTGTACTTACAAATATGGCTATATTCTGGATCCCCTTACCATAACACTGAAAACTTTGCTAGACTTTTCAGGGAAATCGTGTCCTTTATTATTGGTGACATTTATGTAGAGAATATATGTAGCATTTGCAGGGGTTTCTTTACGAAGGCAAGAAGAAATGGCTTTACTTGATCAACACTGGGATATCTAGAGGAGTCTGGGTAGTTCATTATACATTTTACATTATTATCAGCCACATATGCTATTATAATGAAAAAGTTGTACTGCTTGAAGTCCAAACTATACAAAGTTTCTTTTGTAATTGCACACTGTATATATGAAGAAAGAAACCAGGTGTATTAACATAGGTAAATCTGATTTCCAAGAAGTCTATACTAAACTTATTCTTTTGTTTCCTTCCCCTGCTTCCCTTTACGTTATATACTGAAATAGTATTCCAATTCATGATAAATTATATCACTGCTACAATTAATTTTATAGTCCCACTCATACAATTCCCTACAATAAGACACACTCTAGGAAAATGATTGAACAACCCTGGATTATGTATACATATGGCTGTCAACAGCCCATTTTGTCTCTCCACAAGAAATTGGGTTTAACTATACTGCACTACTGTGCACTGTCCCTCAGGCACAGAATTACTTAGTGTAATATGGACACAACAACAGATCAATATTAACAGCTTGAATTTATATTTTCTTAACATTTGCCATTTCAGAAGAAACACATTTTAAACATGACTCAGATTTGATTTTCAATTTTTATGCTGTTATGAAACAAGGAGCAGGACAAATTAATGTATACTGATAGCTACATTTAAATTCCAGGATTTCGAGGCGTTTTTTGTTTCTGTTTTTAATTGGTCAGCAATAACTTCTACCCAAGAAGAAAAAAAAACAAAGATTTTAACATGGACTATTTAAAACATTGTGCAAAAAGTAATTATTGACTATGTGTATACAGTGTATATAAAATACAAATAAATTTTGTGTTTAGACATGTTTGCTAACTTCAAGATCTCAGTGTGTGTGTGTGTGTGTGTGTGTGTGTGTGTACAAGTGAACAAAAAACATCTTTAGAAATCCAAAAGACAGAACACTTTTGGTCTCAATCATTTTGCATAAGAGAGACAAGATGTGCTTGAAAGTGAGGCCACTACTATAAAAGCAGGCTCGTTATTTATGGAAGAGATAGAAGCTGGCTACATATTTTGCCCAGTACCTGTTTTCTGTGAAAAGAAGGATAAATTAAGAGATCATTGTTATAAAAGCTACACTAATTCAAAGATCTTATTTAAACAAACTTATATTCCACTGAATATACATTTTAATTCCATTCCTATTGAGCCTAAAGTTAGGGGGTGGGGGGAAGGACTATTCTACTGAACTGTCCAGAGACTTTCCTCTAGAACCAAGCAGAGTATTCAAGTTGGCCATCTGCATTTTTAACAGGAGTACCATTATGTTAAACTTGTTGGAAATATGTGTCTCTGTACACATTAAAATAATTCAATAAATTTGGAATGCTGTCTTCCTATTTTCCCCTTTTTACATATGAAGAAATAATATCTATGCCTGTAATTAAATATACTGAATCATGAATCACGTTAACGTGTAAAATCGGATAACCTTTTTCTGCCTGTAAAAACTTTCCATTTTCTAAATCCATAGAATTAAAAATGGAAGTCTGCACCAGAGGCTACTAAGTTGTAAAACAAAAAAACTGTTTTCAACAATGGAAAACAGAAGGATTGTTGTTTACGCTGTAGACAAGTCATGCTGCTGTTTTCTCTGGTTTACAGATTCTGCAAATATGGTTTGCTTCCTCTGTTTTTGGTTAATGTTGAAAGCAAGGTGACAAGTCTGTTTATAAGTTAATACGAACTTCTAAACTTAGTATTATTGGTGTCTATTTTCAACACTTTATTTTCTTTCTTTTTTTTTTAACTAGCAAAAATTAGTTGTCTTTACATTGGCCAGCTTGTTGCTCTATATTTAGCATTAATTATTGCTATTTTTACATTTCATACATTTTTATATACAAGTTACACAAAATACAAGAAATGGGCTTCTGGAAATTGCTATACTATATAAGAAAAAGCCTTTATTAGTATACTGAAGAATGACTTTTATCCTTTTCATTTAAATTTATGTTGTCCATGGTTTTAATTTTATAGTTTGACGTGTTTTACTTGTTTTTTTTAATCTTGTAAACTGCCTTGATTCCAAGATTTAGAAAGATGAAGTATAGATACAATACAATATGAATTATTTTCTTTACCACTTCACCATATAATAAGTGGAGACATTCAACCAGTTCTTCCAGTGCATTCATATGCTCAAACAGCAATACCTTCATCATGGCTCTAGTCCCAATATTCTAGGACTGTTGGGTTTGTTTGTTTGTTTGTTTGTTTGTTTTTTTAAAAAAAAACATTTGTGGAATTTATTTAATTTCAACCCACCCAACATCTTTGGATCAAGACCAGTTGCCAGCTTTAAACATGAATAATATGGCTATGTAAAACAAGAGAGTTGGGTGGAGACATAATTTTCCCCTTCATTTACTTTGCTTTTCAATTGACACAGCTATCCTGGGTCAATTAAGCTCAACAGCTAAATTCAGAAAAAAACCTCTATTCAAATGTTCAGTAATCTGCTATGAACAAATGAGGGGAACCTTCTGGATTTGCTTTCCATATGTGATCAGAAACTGTGTTTTTCAAGGTCCACAACTACTAGAACCCTCACATGGAGAAAATGGAAGGTTACAATGAAAGGAGATGTAGCTAGTATGTTCCCCTGCCGAGTTTCCTTAAGAGTACATTAAGAGATACTGATTTAAAATTCATTTAGATCCTTCTGCCCTAGGATGAAAGTGAAATTGTTTCCCAGAAAATAAAGAATAATTCAAAGTTTTAGTGAAAAAAAGGCAGGGAGTGACATGGCACCATTATATTTAACCAACAATGACTGCAAATTCAGATGCCTGCTTCAGACAATGAAATAATGAAATATCTTAACACGTTTCCTGAAAGCTCACAAGATTACTTGCAATTTGTGTGGAATGGATGATGTTGGTATAAAAAAAGTAGAAATAAATACTTGTGCATTTATGGTGTCTCGTAAGCATATGGTATTTTCTAGTCTTGTGCATTTGTATAGAATCACTATCAGTTCCTGTTTGTTTCATTCGTAAGGCCCAGTTTTAGTTTTTACGCACCTCTCCTGAAAACTGGTGCCTTTCCAAATGAGCTTTTTCATCCAAGCTCCGGAAAAACTAAGATTTTTGGCCCATTGGAGGTAAAGCACTAGGGCCTGCCAGGGCCTGCAGACCCTGCTAGGGCCTACATCTGAGCACGCCGAGTACCTGGGACTCAGTGCTCAGCTGTAGGCCCTGTCAGGGCCTACAAGTGCCGAATAAGAGGCGCTTGGTGCTCCGAATATCAGCCGACCAAACGGCTACTGTTTCCCCCTTTTTTTGTTTCACTGATATTTCTGTTCCAGAGGGGGGTGTACATTTTGTGCATTCCAAATGAACAAAACAGTACAAAAACACAAAATAAATGGATGAGATGGTAACTGGGCCCATGATGAGTAATTCCTACATTATTTTTGGATAGTTACATTTGTATGCAAAATGATAAAACATGTTACTACAGATGTTAAAGCCCCGGCCCTATTTAGTGGGTAGGGATGCTGCAGCGCCAGGCACTTCCCTGCATCTCCAATTTTGGTGGGCTCAGCTCTGGTGGGTTCAACTCTGTGTGCGCTGAAGCGCACAGAACCGACAGCCAATCAGAGCAAACCACTCTTGAACTGTTTTATGATCACAACTTCCTTTGTGTTTCATAAAAATCTCCTTTCAGTTGAAGAAAGCTTAGAGAAGATTAAAATGTAGTGAAACTGACTACTCATGCCTCCTGCAGAGTTCAAGAGGATTTTAAAATGCAAGAAATACATAGGGGATTGGGAGAATGGGCGTAGCATTCCAGGAGCTTAGAGGAGCAGGTATAAATACCTCATTCTACTACTATTTAGCCCTTTCCTACACTTCCATTTTACTTGATGAAGAAATGTGTGGTTTCAAAAGCTTTAATAGAAGATACTGTGACTTTTCAACAGTCTTAATAAAAATATTATTCCACTATGGACTTTGGATTTTTTCTGAAAGTCAATATGGTTACACACAATTCCCCTTGTACTGAGTACGAAGAAGCAATTACTACTAGGTTGGTTTGCTTCAATGCTCTATTTGCATTCAATCCATTTAATAAGTTGAATAGAAGCACATCCAGATTTTGTTACTAGATACACATTAATAAATAACCACTTTCAATTACTAACTTCCTGGCATGTGTATCTGCTTGATATGTGACCTCCAAACACAAAAGTTAGTGCTTTCACACTATGCATTGTTTAATCAGACATTAAAAATGTTAAGATGTCAAAGTGTATCAAAGTCTCCAGTATAACTATCCTCAAATGGCACAACATACCAGTAAGCAGGAGCATATATCCCTCCAAAGGTTACTGGACTGTAACTACCCTAACTCCTCACCACTGGCTTTTCTGGCTAGGGCCAATGGCCATTGCACTTTAACATATTGAAAAATTATTATATGGACAGATGCCTAAAATTTGCAGCTATGATGGATCAACAGATGTTCACATCTATCTCTATCAGAATTCTGCGAGAACTACTGCTGATATTTAGTTGTTGATCTCTTCATTAATGCATTCTCAGAAAATATAAGCAGCACTATACCTGGCATTACAAACACTCTTAAAAGCATATGCCAAAAGCACACAATCCTTGTATGGGGTAAAAAGCATGGGGAAAAGAAGCAGCAAAACATGTTAACCTTTTCTTCCTTATCTGACCATAAAGTTAATTTCATAAGATCTCATTTAAAGCAGACATCTGCCTTAATAAAGAACTCCAGCTCTTCATTTGGAACCATGACGATTCTGATTTCTCAACCCATCTTCCACACCACAGGACCTTATTAACTTAACACTTGTCAGGACTTATGAATCTTAGCATAGATCATAGATCTATCTTAACTGAGAAGAGAAAAGATAGAGATTGCTGGATATAAATGTGAGAAAGAGAAATCCAGACTCTGGCATTTCTGAGATGCAGAAGGCATCTCATTCCTGCCTCTGCAATCAAATAAGATCATGTATGTCAGATGGTGAAATTGGGGATACACATGTGTCATCTCAACCTTCGAGAAATATTTGCTATCAGCAACAATATGTTATTAGAGCATCCCACTACAGTCCTTATTTGGCAACTGATAACTCAATTTGTGATCACAGTGAGAAAGTGTCTTAATATATATTAACCTGTAGCAATCAAAATTCTGTTGTTTCTTTTTCTTTAAGATGCAGAGAACAGCCTTACTGGTTATCATTTCATTTCCACTAGCAGAGTAGCAAAAGTCTCCTTACCAATTTATGCAGTTATTCACATGGTTTAAAGACTCTGAGGTAAGAAAAATATCCTAACAAACTTGATTGTGTGCCAGCACACACCTGACCTAACAAACGCTAAAGGGAACTTTGGTCATACAGACAATGACTGAAGCACTAGTACCAATTACTACAATTTTCTGATGGTTTCTGGCATATTAAACTCAGGTGAAATGACTTTGCATAAAGGTTTTTGAAAACACTAATGACTGATGTGTCCAGTGAGTATGTCTAACTTTAAAGTGTTTGGTGTGTTTGTTCTCAGACACACTGAGCTCCTGTAGGGCAGTGATGAAACCCAAGATATATGACCAATGCATGGCATGAAGTTCGACTGCATCCTAGAAAATGTGCCAAAAATCTCTGCAATGCATTGGAGCTTCTTTGGCAAACATGCTGATATCTGAAGGGTCCTGTGAAGCTAGAGTGTTTAAAATTAGTGGTGCATGACAGAGGCACACATTTGCTAAGATGGCACCCACTACTACCCTTAGAAGAACACCAATACTTCAGAGGGATTAGTAGAGCGATAGCAATTTAAACAATTGCTTTGTCCTGTCTGGCACAAGTCTGCCCATGCAAAACAGGTGGACATAGCACTGAACGAACCATGCAGAATCATCACAGGATGCCTTAAATGCATCTTTAAGGCATTTAAGGATGCCTTAAACCTATACCTGTTGATAAACTCTACAAGTTAGCTGGCACTGCCCCTCCTGACGTGCAACGGGAAGTTGCTGCTAACGGTGAGAGAAATAAGATCGAACATTGTGAAAGCCACCCATTGCATGACTATCAGCCTCCTCCCACCAGACTTAAATCAAGGAGAAGCTTAATGAGAACCACCACTCCTCTTGATGTTCCTCCAGCAACAGCAAAAGTGTCCCTCTGGGCAGCTGAACCAGGCAATGCCAACTGGATGCCCCCCCCCCCCCCATGAGGGTCTTCCTCCAGGGGCAAACCAAGAATGGGCAACTTGGAAGTCCCTGAACAGACTCAGAAGCGGAGTGGGCAGATCAAAAAACAAACAACTCCGCATATGTATGCTTGCCCACAATGCCCTGCCTCATGTACGGAGGAGGAGTTGTTTAAAGTTACGGACAATGCGGTCGCTGTTGGTCTAAAACTATTTAGCTGTTTGAGATTCCTTTATTTTATCACTTTTGGACTTGTTTGTTATGCAATGCTTTTGACACGAAATAATAATTTAAACAAGAATTACACAGCTTAACAAAAACACTTATTGGTGCCTTGTCTTTTAGGCTTGTTCCTGGGTAATTTGGGACACTGCTTCAGAAATTATATTGGATATGCCACATCAACTGTAGTTTCTAATATATGATTATCATATTTTTCTATGGGCAAGTAGATGGCAACTGGTGTATGGCATATGTTCTGTATCTCAAAAACTAAAGCTGGTAGAAGAAAACTGTGCCATTTTTGGAATCAGCAGGTCAAATATACTCAGAAACAGGTATAACATTTGAGGCACCAGTGTCATGAACAACTAAATTTGAACCAGATGGGAGTTGAGCTTTTCCTCTAGAAATTGAGTTAAATGTTACCAGAGAGTACTATGATGAACACACATGTATGAAAAAGCAATGAAGACACTATACTGACAACAAAATTAGATACTGAAAATTGTACTGATATTTACAATAAGAATATTCCTGAAAACTGAGAAAAACGTGACACTTTAGGTTGAAGTTTTTTGTTTATTTTACATTTCTACAACACAGACCTGATTCAGTCTGAAGGCTCTGAACAATACATGCTTTAAGTTTTATCTTAAATGTTGCAAAATAAAATAATAATTTATTCTTCTGATGGTATTTAATTTGGGGCTGATTCATTGCAAACATTCATTTATTCTGTGATCACTGCTACATTTAGCAAAACCATGTATTACATATATAAGTGTACATATCTATTGTCAAGCAAAACTTTCAAACAAACCTTAAAGAATGGAAAGGATAATCTTTTTTGTTGTCTACATTTTGTAGTGAAGTATCTGCATGTCTGGATAATAGGTGTTCACTGGAAAATTTATTGCTTTATGAAAGATACCAAATTCATGTAGCCCTTTCATTTACTTTATGTATAATCGAGAAGCATTTACTACAGTGATACCATCTTCCTTTATTTCTTTACCATATACTTTGGTATTAGTAAATGGATATTATATTGTCTACCATGACACAAGTAATATAGTGAAGAATATTGAGAGTTAGAACTATACCAAGATTTAACCTGTACAACTACCAAACTACCTTGGAGAAATGTTATTGATAAAGAAATTACTCAATTGTAAAGCAGCCAAGCAAGAGAGAGAGAAAAAATAACATTTTAAAAGACACCTCCAGATGCAGTTATCAAAACCCGGTAAGGTAAGAAAATGCTGAAAATGATTGATCACATCCTAGAGAGAACATGGTGAATACCAAATGCAACCCAGCATCATTCACACACTTGCATTACTTAAGCTCAGCAAACTGCAAGTGCAATTTATCCTCAATTTAAATATATGTACTATGTGAAGATGCATTAAATATAATTTAAAGAAAGAGCACTGGCAACAGTAGCATTCTTTGTTCAATAAACACAACTCGTAACCTCCTTGGCACAATGGGTAAATCTGCCTGTCTCTCAACAGTCCACCTATGATTATTTTGAAAGAGCCTACAGAATTTCTGCCTTCTCCCATTTCTGTCCCTACATTTTCATCTATGGCTTGCTGAGACTGTTAAAAGTCTGCAACATTTCCTACAGACTATGCATGTTCACGCTATCAGGACAGAACTGATTTGCCTGCTGCTACTGCAACAGAAAAATAACAAGGCACATGATGTCCCTTAGAGCAACAGGTCATACAAAGGATTCGCCAAGCCCACAATCTTGCCAACTAATGCAACAACAAAAACAAATCTTTAATGTATCAATACAAATGGATAGATGATTCCCTAATCCTCCGACCTACTCTATTAGAAATGTGATAATAGAATTATTTCCCCAGCATTTCTCAACTTCTGAAAAACTAATCATATTCTTGATCAGCATCATGATGAATTCTTAAGCCGGATGATAGTTGCAACACTACTCCTACCCACAAGAGCCTTGGATATGTTAATGTCTGCCACACTATGTCCTAGAACTTCTACTGCCTTACTCAGAAGCTCTGAAATTTGCACTATAGACTAAAAGCTATGCTACAAACCACAACAAGTCCCATTCCGAGATGTGGAAGAAGACATGTGTTGCAGTATTCAGGGTCTCGATAGCTATCTCAGTGTTACTTGGGAGTTCTCTTATCAGACCATTATACCTCTGACATATACGTTGGGACACTGCAGCAGGAACTGTTGCAAAACCCAACACATTCCACATTGGGCTGGAGCGTCTGGAAGCCAACATGAAAGTAACATAGTAGGAAAGAGGAAGATGTGACTCCAAAGTCTATATCCTCTTTCAAACTACAGAAAACAAATGAAGAGAAAGCAGAAGCAGGACAAACAGCATGTCAAAATTCTCTGCTGTTGGTAATCTGTTTGAAGCACTGAAAATAAAACTTGAAGGCTTATCAGTAGCACAAAGATACATAGCAAAAGTTCTGGTAATTGCTACCTATTGCTGTAATAAGTCAGTAAAGGCATGAATGCATTTAATCAATTTTAAGATATCCACTTGCAAGTCAAAAATTAATGCAAAAGGACCAAAAAGCAGCACTTCAAAATTAAAAAATATAAAAGCCCATTTGACAGTTAACTTCTTTGTATGCCATTAACAATGGTAATTACAAAATGTCATCGTAGACAAGACAGCCAATTACACAGTCTCCCTAAAATTGAATTAAAAGCCATGAGTGTCAAGTTGCATGTATAAAGGCATCCTCCCCTTTTCTCCTAAAACCTGTTTTATGATTCATGATGGGTGGTGCAAAGTGTTCTGTTCTTCACTGGATACAACCCAATAATTTTAAGAGAAGATCCTTGCGCATATATACTACATTTCATGTCTTTTTTTTACTAGGTAGTACTTTGCACTTCTCAATGAACTGTGTATAAGGGTGTTTGGAATGGCATATTTTACGAAGTACTTTAAGTCTGTATGATATTTTACCTATCTAATATGTTTATGTAATGTCATATGTGTTAAAGGAAGGATCACATGTAAAACAATGATGGAAACAGTTCTCATTTAACCATACATACATACATAGATTAAAAACGCTTTGGAATTCAAATCTTATCATTTTCTGAACAGAAAACCACACAAAAGCCACTGATCAGAACTCTTAACGTGGCAAAGTAAATTGTAAAATTGTATCATCAATTGTTCATATAACTATTAGTTTGCTAGTGATTCAAGAATATATTGCCCCAACGATTTACATATTTTATTACATGAGTATAAGACCACATGCTTCTTTAAGGCATTGTTATGGATGGATTTGTACTGAAGGAGGTCTTAATCAGTTCTAGAATTCTCTTCTTCGGGCTTTTACTTGAAAACCCTCTGCACGATTACCAGTCATCTGTTTATGGCTTCATTGTTCGCAAGAACTATGTACTTTATCTCTTTGTATACAATTTATTATCACGTACCCAGGTGTCAGCTTGAATGGGCCTGATGTTGCTTAGTAACACCTCTTCATAGTTTCCGTAATCACAGAACTTAACAACTGCCGTTGTCCCAGAGGAATGAAGAGCTTCAATTTCCGCCCGATAAAACTGGGGGTGAAAAAACACATAATTTCAAAACTTAAGTTCACATAATTCAATTTGAAATCAACAATCTGTCTGTAAATGGTAAAAAAGGGGAAAGGGGGGAAAGCCAGAGAAGCCCTGTTCTCTCTCAAGAACCAGCCTGTACATTAAGATCTGATTGAGAGGCCCATCTCTTTGTCCCACAATCCTCACAGATACCATATTTACTTCAGTATAATGCACCATCAATTATAACGTAAACCTCAATTTTGAAAGTGTGCACTGCAAAAAAATAAAATAAAATCATTGTTGAATGGAATACGTGGCTTCCCCTGCCTGTTGGCCATTCTTCTGCCTGCAATGGAACGGACTATGTGCAAGAAGAGATGTGCCTCTCCATCAGGCTGAGGCTGACGAACTCACTCCGACTCAGCCTGATGGATGGATGGCAGCTTCCCAACTAAGGCCCCTCCCAAAACCTCATGAATGAAGTCATAGAATCATAGAATAGTAGAGTTGGAAGAGACCTCATGGGCCATCCAGTCCAACCCCCTGCCAAGAAGCAGGAAATCGCATTCAAAGCATCCCCGACAGATGGCCATCCAGCCTCTGTTTAAAAGCTTCCAAAGAAGGAGCCTCCACCAGAGTCTGGGGGAGAGAGTTCCACTGCCGAACAGCCCTCTCAGTGAGGAAGTTCTTCCTGATGTTCAGGTGGATGTTCAGGTCATTAACCTGGCAGCCTCCTGTTGGACTAACGGAAGCTTCTGAACAGTCTTCAAAGGCAGCCCCACGTAGAGTGCGTTGCAGTAGTCTAAACGGGATGTAACAAAGCGTGGACCACTGCGGCCAAGTCTGGCTTCCCAAGGTACGGTCGCAGCTGGCGCACAAGTTTTAACTGTGCAAAGGCTACCCTAGCCACCGCTGAGACCTGGGGTTCCAGGCTCAACGATGAGTCTAGGATCACCCCAGACTGCAAACCTGTGTCTTCAGTGGGAGTGTGACCCCATCCAGCACAGGCTGTAACCCTACACCCTGTTCGGCCTTCCGACTGACCAGGAGGACCTCTGTCTTGTCTGGATTCAATTTCAATTTGTTGGCCCTCATCCAGACCGACACAGCAGCCAAGCACCGGTTCAGGACCTGGACAGCCTCCTTAGTGACAGGTGAGAAGGAGTGACAGAGCTGTACATCATCTGCGTACAGATGACACTGGACCCTGAAATTCCTGATGATCTCTCCCAGCAGCTTCATGTAGATGTTAAACAACATGGGGGGCAATACAGAGCCTTGCGGGACCCCACAAGTCAACGGTTGTGGGGCCGAGCAGGTGTCCCCCAATGACACCATCTGGGACCGACCCTCCAGGAATGAGTGGAGCCACTGCAGAGCAGTACCTCCAAGTCCCATTCCAGCGAGGCGTTCCAGAAGGATACCGTGATCGATGGTATCGAAGGCCGCTGAGAGGTCCAGCAGAACCAGCAGGGACACACTCCCCTTGTCCAGTTCCCGGCAAAGATCATCGACTAAGGCAACCAAGGCTGTCTCGGTACCATGCCCCGGCCTAAAGCCAGACTATGCCGTATCCAGATCAATAATATTTAATTATGCAAATTTGTAGCTGCTCCTCCAGTTCATTATAGGCCAAGCACAGAAAAATAATTAGGGCTGAAGTACTAAACAAACAAATGAGATTTGGGGGGGGGGGAGAAGAGGAGAATGACGTGGAACAAAAATCAAAGTGGGGGGGGGGGACATTTCTGGCAAGGATTGGTCTTGGTAAACAAATATAAGCCTTCACAGTGAGTGCCCAATGCAACTCAAGCTCTATGCAGCAATGCAGAAATCCAGACATGGAATCTGCAGAATCAAAGCCAAAATTCAGTTTGGGGAGAGTTGTAGCAGAACCTATCTAAGAGGGATCTATATCTTGTTATCACCCTCCTTGCCTCCTTGAAGCAACAAACTCGATAAGCCCATAATGTTAAATATATGTGGAGGGATTTAACCACAAGGCTGGCACAGTAGATCTCATCCAGCATAAACAGAAGTAGTTTATCCCACAAGTGACTCTAGCTGGCTTAGACAAACCAATTGCTTTGTAAGCAAATGAAAACCAACAAGCTGGCTATGGTAAAAGGAAACTTTTACATCAAGGTCAGTAAAAAAAAAACCCAAAGTGACAAGAGTTTCAGAATTCCTGAAGGAGCTACTTCTTTTAATATAGATTTTAAGAGTCCTTCTGATTTCAAGTCTGTGCAACTCTTTCTCTGGGTCAGGTTGGTGCAAAAAGAGGGTAAAATAACTAGCAGATGGTGCTAATTTTAATGAGAAAGCACAGAATAACTCTATTTTCATAAATTTGTAGAACTGATGGGAAAAGTTCCAGTTTTGACAACTTGCACACTGACATGTTGGTTACAATGAAAAGAACCTGGATGGAAATAAAACTGAGTGAGAGAGAACATAAAGACTTAAAGGATGAAATGCTGGTCACATGGAAATCAGTCTGGTAGAATGTTAACCTGTAGGATCCAGCACAGTGTGATGGTTTGAGTGTTGGATTATGACTCTAGAGGCCAAGGTTCAAATATTGATTGGCCATGAAACACACTGGGCCAAATTACACTCTCAGCCTCCAAGAAAGACAATGACAAATATTTTCTGAAAGTTTGCTAAAAAAAATCTATGATAGATCTGCCATCAAAACAAATTTTGATGGCACACAACATGTATTGGCAGAGGCCCACTGACAATCTCATATGACAATGTGATGGCTACTGTGATGTACTTCACTAGTTGTTGATGAGAAAACAGACTTCTTTTTTTTCACCCAGTGTTATATGAGAATAAAATTTGTGAGGTTCTAAAGGATTTCATATATCCAACATAATACACTAACCATATTCAACATCCAAAGATGAAGATAGAGTTAAAAAAGAAGCTAGGGAGGATTATATACTGAGATGGTAGGAAGGCAAGGAGTTATCTTGGCAAAGGTATGTCAGGGTACATAAACTAGGAGCATCTATCTAGTGAAGGTAAGTTTGTGGAAATGACTGTCACCAAACTCTAGCAGACAAATAAGAAAGGCAAAATTTGCAAACTTCAACTAACCTATTTGTTGTATATAAACTACTTTAAGGCATTTCATTTCAAGCAACACAGTCTCTTAGTTGAAGAACGGTAAGCAGCATCCATCACAGCTCGCATTTTTAGTCAGCCATTCCTAGCAACTAGAATGTTGTAACATCTGTGTGGTCTCATAAACTGCCAAGTGTCATGCCATCTTAATATACTCTGAGGGCAAGCAATACGTTTCTGTCTGGAATACTAAGGTAATCTTACCAAAATCTTTAGGGACCTTAACAAATGGGAAATTATTTCCCATAGGAACTGTTGATGTCATCTATACATGCCTACTACTTAGCAAAGAAAGAGGAGCTGATGAACATGTGTTCATCTATGGAATCTAGGTTCCTGT
Source organism: Anolis carolinensis (assembly GCF_035594765.1). Taxonomy (NCBI): domain Eukaryota; kingdom Metazoa; phylum Chordata; class Lepidosauria; order Squamata; family Anolidae; genus Anolis; species Anolis carolinensis. The sequence goes on from NC_085843.1 coordinate 149,697,458, forward strand.
CCTCCATACTATGTGTTATAGATTATGGCTTATTGTGTTGGAACAGAGATAGTTGGAAGAGGTCCTGAGATTTCACAAAACACGAAAAACTGTTCGTTCTGTGACTGCTGAAATTGGTCCTGCCAGACACATGGCCATAAACAAAAAGAGCAGATTCAGATGCTAGTCTAGTTGTGAGCGTTCAGGGTGTTGCCCAAACTTTCATGGCTGTCAATCTGATAATGTTGCAGCTATACTTGGAGAAAACAACAGATGGAGTTAAAACATTGGTGCTTTCCAGCTACAATGTCTTGAGTAAACAATAGCTGAAAGGGAGATTTTCTTGAGCATCAAAGGGAAGCTATATCCAGCCTGTTCTGAAAGAAGAGTGTTTTAGCTTTTCCAATATACTAACAGGCGATTGTACAATTGGTAAAGTCAGTGCAAACTGGGCTTCCATGAGAATTATTTCACTTTCTCAGCTGGTGTTGTTTGTACTGGGGCCAATACTAGTACAGTCCCTGTGGACCAACCCTCTCCTCATTGTCCTTCTTCTCATTCTCCTTTTTCTTTTTTTAAATCCTCATCATTGTTGTTATTGTGTATTAGTTCAGTCACTTCTGACTCTTTGTAACCTCATGGACCAGCCCACGCCAGAGCTCCCTGTCAGCCATCGCCACCCCCATCTCCTTCAAAGTCAAGCCAGTCACTTCAAGTATACCATCCATTCATCTTGCCCTTGGTCATAGTCCTTGTCATAGTCAACACAAATGCATATCATCATTGGTGGAGATGATCAATTCAGAATGAGAAGTACTTCTGAAGTCAAAACCTCTTAAGAAGACTGTTGATACTAAGCAAATATCTATAGTGCTAGATCGCTTGGGATAGGACAGTCCAGCCCTTGCTGAAAGTCAATAAACAAACAATAAACAAACAAAGAGCTGCTCAATTCTGAAGTGCTTGCCTCATAGATATTTGGGAGTGTATATGCCTCCCAATGAAATGGGTCTCTTCCAAGCAAATAAAACAACGTCAGGGAATGGAATTCTATTATCTTAGTCTGTGCTCATGAGCTTCTGTTGCCACGTTTTTGCAATAGACACTACTATGAATCAATAAAGGTCAGGTATATAGCTGGCATTTACCAATTTCTAACTTATGTTGGGCTTCCAATGTGAAGACGGTGCTTTATGCTCCCAGCTAGCTAGCTCTCCCCTCACTTGTCAACAGAATTCTGGAAGAACATATGAGAGGAACCATCATGCAAACAGAGCAAATCAGATTTCACAACCTCTAAGGATGCCTGCCATTGATGTGGATGAAACGTCAGGAGAGAATGCTTCTGGAACATGGCCATACAGCCCGGAAAATTCATAGCAACACAGCAAAAGTTGACTGAACAAGAAACTCTTCACATCAAAGTGATCCTCACATACTATTGAGCGCCTGTGCTTTGAACGAAAATAGGTATCCTAGGAGATGTGAGACCAGAAGCAACCCCTAAAGATTACCTGCATAAATGAGCTAATAAGTGAACCAAGAACATGAAGTCTGCAATTCTTTAGCAGTGGAACAACACAGCTTCTGTGACTACTTTCTGTATTCACTCCAGAAACTGGCAATATGTCCCTTCTGAATATTTATGAAAGCCCCCAAACGAATTACTCTCTTGGAGATTGAAAAGTATTTTTCTCTTGGTTGAATAGGAATGCATTATTTTGAAGACAATGAATGAAGAACTTTCATTGTCACCTTTCAGACTTTCCTATAGCTAACGTTGGGAATATAGGCAGACAGGGACAACCCTAAGGATTCAGAGGAGCTCTAATTGAGATTATAAATTCTGTAAAGATTATTAGGGGCAGAAGATAATCCAAATAATAGCACTTTGGACTGGAAGTAGAAACATACAATAAAACTCAAAAAATCTGTAGCAAAAGTATGGAGAAGTTGGACGTTTTCTTGCCCTACTTTGAAGGGTTATCTCCCAGAGCTCTTGTTGCAGACTGATCGCACTGTTATTTCAATGAGAAATGGAAATGAGGCTGTGTACTGGGAGACAACTTTGGCCATGTATGATCTCAAACATCAATTTTTTTTAAAAAAAAAAACTGAGTACACGGTTAGCAGATATGGATGCATCTCCATCTTTTAAGATCACTTCTGACAGAAAAACATCCAGCGTTTTATCACTTGTAAGAGTCCCATGCTCTGATCTGCCCTTATCACCAAAGCAAAATCAATTGCTTTTTAACTGTTTTGTTAAAAAAAGAAAAGTATTCATTAGCATAAATATTACAATACATTGCTTACTTTTAACACATCTCATCCTCAAATAATTATTTATTTTTCACAGCAGGATAGGAACAAGCATTTCATCACCTACATTCTAGGTAACAAGCATTAGTCAGTGGTCCCTCTCCCCAAAGGTACTGTCACGTTTTATGGTAGGACAAAAACAGTTTATCCTCTAAATACAGTGAAGAGATGTTTCAGATGTGGTGGACATACCTTGTTGTCTTCCCAGTAAAGAGCAAAACATTCATCTCCAGGTTGCCAGCTTTTTCCATACTCTCCTGAATTAGATGGCTCCAAGATTTTCTCTGGTTTGATAGGCCCAGACCTTTTTCTGGGCACAATGTCATAGCACATTTTAACATCAAAAGGTGCGGCTGCATTTGCTGCAGGCATTTTAATAGGTCCAACTCTTCTTCCTTTCTGAAAATGTTCCAAATCCCCATTTGGTACAGAGCTAAAACGATCAGTTCTAGCAGGGTTTTGGTAATCTATGTTCACACCAAAGTGCTGCTCATTTTTTATGCTGGCAAATGTTTCATTTCCAAGCACTGGCGTTTTCCTGTCATATATATTCTCAGGATGGTGTATCTGGGTTTCCCTATGTGCTTGCTTCTGGTTGTTGTTGTCAGCTGAATCTTGACTAGAAGAGTTCTCCATAAGCGACACTTTTCCTTGCCTGTTTTGTACGGGATTGTCCCTCCTCTTGAACTGGAAGTCACCCGGGTGAACAGGTGCTGGAAATGCAAGATCTTTTCGCGGGTAAAGTCTATCACACTTGCTTCTCTCTTCAGTCCACTGATCTGGGCCCAAAGAATTTTGCCTTTCAGATGTTCTGGCTCTTAATAATCCAATTCCATCTGTGACATGCCTTGAATTTTGACTGTCTCTCTGAAAACGTGGGGGCTTCTCATTTCTTGGTTGTCTATTATCATTTCGAGGAACATGCCTTTGATGGTTATACATTTTTATGCCATTTTGCTCAGTATTTAGTACTCTGTGTTGTCCCTGCTGCTGCAATGGCATCTGTAGCTTTGGTTCTAAAAAAGATAACAAAAACACGTATTAGCTGCACAACTAATTTGAATGTTTAATGTAGAGATGATACATGGGAATTAACTTTATGTATATATATTATTTATTTAAAAAAAATATCCTGCCACTAAACAAAGGCTTCCAGGGTACTAAAAACAAATACAGTACTTAAAATTCAGTATTTAACTTACTTGAAATAATATTTTCTAAGAAATAGATAAAAACAACCATATGGAACATCCATCCCTAATACTCCATTTCATACAAAGGAGACCAGATAGCACTACTTCTGTTGTGTTTCAATTCTGTGCAAAGGCACTTTTCTTCTATGATGCATGCAAAAAATAAAATAGTGGCCAATTTAGAATATGCATCCCCAATAAAATTCATTCTTACTGGAGTGAGGCTATCCGTTTGCAAGATTTTAAATGTATAGCATTGCACAGCGTTGGCACTTCCTTTTCTATATTTTTTACCTGCAACGCAACTGTATTTGATGTGGAGTTGCCGTCTTTCAGCTGCTATTTAATTTGGCTGATCTCCCTAATGTACCTTACTAATTTAGAGTGAAAGCTGACAAAAACCTTTGTTTGAACTATTTTATTTTGAGTCCACCTTGAGGGAGGCAGGTCAATGGTTGGTGCACCTCAGCTATTCTGTCACATCAGACTATTTGTATTTGACAGTAATTTTCAACTCTGAAAGCTGCCATCCATTAAATAAACATTGATTTTATTAATGATCACGAGCCAGTGTTTCCACCCCAGCAAATGTCTGTGGCTTATTTTAAAGAAAAAGAGGTTAGTTTGGCGGCATTGTTTCAAGGTCACAGATTTGTAAGCGCCTAAGTGGATAAAATGATTGACTGACAGCTTAAAAGGGAAATGCTTGTCATTTTAAAGCTACCTAGAAGAAGACAAAAGCTTCCCTGTCTTGCAATTAAGTCAAAGAATGGAGCATTTTCCAGGCCATTTTCTCCAACTTTTACCATAATAACTGTGGAGATGTCTAGCAGCATGACAAAACAGCATGTCTTGCTCCAAAATGTCAAATTAGGTTTTGTTACAACTGTCCAGCAAAAAATTGTCGAGCCTTTCAAGAGTTTCAGCTAATGGCTTAAGGGAGAAAGAATAATATAAGGAGAAGTGGAGAGGGGTACTTGTCTGTTTGCTTAATGTTTTAAAAGAGACTGATCAGTTTCTAGTTGTGTTAAGCTAGAAAGCAAAGCCTATTAACTTGCCATTTTGTAACAAACCCTAGAAGACTACTTCATTTCACCATTTAAAAATGTAGAGAATAATCTTCTAATCCTTAAATTAAAATTATTTGCAGAATTTCCTTTTTGTGTTTCTTTGATAGGGGTGGGGAACCTAATATATATTTAAAATGACAGCTACAGAATATAAACTTATGCTCAATCACAGCAAGTCTAAGATGTTCACATTTTGCCAATTCAGGCCTTGGAAGGCTCTATTATGTACAGAAGTAATTTGTGTGTGTGTGGGGGGGGGGGGGGTGAAACACCTACAGAATATACGCTACAAAATGAGAAGAATAGATTAATTTTTCAGAAACAGCTTCTAAAGTCTTGATACTTAATTTTTTTGTTGCTTATGTCTTTTCTAGAGTTGCTAGCTATTGGGTTTTTTATATTGTCATATATGTTCATACGTGAGTTGATCTCATATGTAAGTTGAGGACAGGTTCTGGGGCCAAAGTTATGGATTTTGATATAATCTATAGAGAAGTTGGTCATTCCACAGAGGAGGTTAAAAGTCAGCACAGCTTGAAGTCTCGATTTGCCTCTGGATGCTGCCACTATTTTCCCACCCAGATATTCAAAAAAGGCAGACATTCCAGTTTAATGAGTAATATAGGAATTGTAGTCCAGTATCTAGAGGATTACATAAAATGACATGGTGGATGACATGATGGGCCTTGAGTTTGACGCATGTGCTCTAGCTAATCCTTTACCCCCTCGATGGATTGTCACCTTGACGTGGTGAGGGGGCTTGCGTGTTCCAATGAACCTGCGGGCACAACCACAGGAGTCACACACTCCCAGGAGTGGCCACAGGGGAGGATCCAGACCAAGAACAACCCGAAGACCCAAAGACCTCAACAGCAGAGCAGGCGGAGGATAACATGGTACATGTTACAATGGTTGTGAAGGCGGAAGAAGGCTGCAACAGACTGAGAAGCCACTCTCGTTGTATTAATCACACCTGGGACCTCAATCTGTGAAGACTGTGTGTTGACCGGCTGTGCACCGACCTTCAAACATTAAAAAAAAAAAATCACGCACAGGCGTCTTCCAAGAAATGGAGGACCATCATCCTCGAACTACGAGGGATGACCTAAGAAAAAGAAGCTAATCCTTTATAGAAGATGATGCCACTGAAGAAATGTACATCTTTAAAGACTTTAAAGACGTTTTGTGTCTCTTACCTTTTGACAATCCAGTAGCTAACCCCTTATTTTATGATTAACAGGCCCCCTGTGCTCTATAAGACAGGTCAAAATATGTACATGTGTAATTATTTCTTGAGCCACAATTGGTATGCTGAATATTAGTGCTCCTGAACTGGCATACCAGGCAAACATCTTCTGCAAAAGAACCATTGTGCTAGCGTTGAAATTATCACCAAGGTCACGCTCTCCTTCTCTTATAAAGAGGAAGGTAGTCTGATAAATCTATATTCTGCTTGCAATAAACTTAGTATTTGATCTAGGCATGGTTTCCCAACCTCCTACATCATTATTTCCTTCGACATCCAGCAATTAGGACCCCCTACTGGTAGGAAATGTTAATTCAGCAATATTTGCCACAGCCCAGAATTATATCATTTGCTTCTGGCCCACTTTATCACTGAGTTATTTTATTCACAATGACCACCCAAATAGCAGAACTAGGGAAATGCCAGAATTTCTGTACTTTTAATAGTTGTATAGGAATAAATTATTTCGGCATGATGCTTTTCATGCAAACTTCACCTGAAGAAACTCCCTCTTCCTTACAAATATTAAAAGCACGCACATGACAACCCCACAAATACCTGTCTTCTTTTTCTGTTGTATTTAATTGGTTGCTTCCATGTATTCATTTTTCTACTTCCATTTGGCATGGGATAAAAATGCTGAAATTGGAAACCCAGGCATTAGCTGTCTCCTTCATCTTGTTTATTATTTTGTGTCCTCTACAGTGGATTTTATCTGGAATTCTTCAACAACTCCAAAAGTAAATTGGGGAAAATGAAACCAGTTATCCTAAGTATGGGTCAGGTCAAATGAGACAGCATGATTCTCTTGTAACATTTTTATGGATGATCTGTCAGCCTAATAATATTTTTAAATTGTTGATCAAATTTCACTTCAAAATACACAAAGCATAGATCACCTAAAAGTTATTTTAACACTGTACACTAATATTTAAGAATTAAATTAGATTTATTATTATTATTATTATTATTATTATTATTATTATTATTATTATTATTATTATTACAGTAGAGTCTCACTTATCCAACACTCGCTTATCCAATGTTCTGGATTATCCAACGCATTTTTGTAGTCAATGTTTTCAATACATCGTGATATTTTGGTGCTAAATTCGTAAATACAGTAATTACAACATAACATTGCTGCGCATTGAACTACTTTTTCTGTCAAATTTGTTGTTGAACATGATGTTTTGGTGCTTAATTCATAAAATCATAACCTAATTTGATGTTTAATAGGCTTTTCCTTAATCCCTCCTTATTATCCAACATATTCACTTATCCAACATTCTGCCGGCCCGTTTATGTTGGATAAGTGAGACTCTACTGTATTATTAAATGAATAATGTGAAACAGTCAGGACAGCAGTTTTAAGAGTGGACCAATCCATTCATGAGATCCTATCCATGTAAGGGGAAGATGCACAGCTAGGGCTTTCTTGTAAAAGTAACAACAAAGACTTTCAACATACCTTCTACTGAAAGAGTACCCATTTTAGACTCCAGGAAATCAAACAATGTGCTTGGAGCAGATGGCCTGGCATTTCCCAGTTCTTCTTCATCTTCAGGCCGTATTCGGCCTCTGCCTTTTCCTTTCCCTGGAAAGGAAAAATACAACATATTTAGATGAATAAATATAGATAAAGATATAGACAAGAGTTATCAACTGAAAGTTATTCTCCTTGCCAGAAATATATTTAAATAACTGTGGCAACATTTTGGCTTTATTGCCCTTTAAGCAAACTCTTCATTTTAGGTCAATTCAAAAATGATAAGTGAATTATTTATCTCATACACACACACACAAAAACACACACAATAACAAGATTCTTATTTCAGCAGAATAGCTACACAATATTCTGTAAAATATACAAGATTAAAAAAAATCTTGTACATCTTGTAAATGAGAGTGAATGTGGCGTGACCTCCAGCAACTTGTCCTTTACTTGAGTCTGATGCCTTCCCATTATGAAAATGAAGTAGGAGTTAACTGAATATTCACACAAGAATCAAGTATAGCTAACAACTAACAAATTGGGAACAAAGTCATAAAACGCCAGCTTGCTGTAACAGAAGCCGCTTATATTAAATAAACCAGAATGCAACTGAGAAATTGGTGACTGACATTAATACTGAAGCAACTTCTATCTTACCCTTCCCTCTACAAACCAGTGTTATGTTTACAAAACATATGTAAGGCACTGCTCTTTCATGTTTTAGACAAAAAAATACATTTTAAACTGAGAATTTAGGACACCTTCTGCTTAAATCATGTCTGTATGCAACTATTTATAAAATATCAAAAGCTGTGGAATCAAGGGCCTAAATAAAATATAGTGCTGGTGGAGTGAAAAGTCCCAGCTATAAAACAACATTGATTGCATAAATGGAAACAGAGCAAATGATGGCATGGATCAACCCAAAATGAGTTTTCAGAAATATATCTTTACACTTTAGGATTTTGTCTAGTTCTTCCATAGCTGCCCTTTCAAATCATAAGCTTCTGATTCCTTAACTGCAGTCTCAACTCTGATTATTTAGCCAAGGAATTGATCATCTTCCCTCACACATCACAGTAACAGTTATGTCAGTAACTCACTATCAGTCCTTGCCACCAGACCTACAAATCACTTAAAATGGGTTAGAACATATTTTTGTGATATACTGTGTTCCGTACTCCAATACAGGCACAATGGGAAGAAGCTGCCTTATACTGAGTTTAATTATGACTGGCAACAGTCCACTAAGGTTTTAGACAGGGTTGTAGAGATAGGGAATTGAACCCAAGATCTTTTGCATATACAGAGCCACTGCTCCTCTGTAAATATATATATGCTTCTAAATGGCCTTTGAAAAATCAGGAAGTCACTCCCAGCCCCCCCCCCCCCCCAAGGCTTTCCCGGGCACAAAATGGCACAAGGGGAAGCAATACAGCAAAATGCTCCCATGTTTCCAAAGCAGGCATCCATGCTTGTAGAAAATGTTGCCCTCCATGGGTTCCTGGAGATTAATGTGACCCTCCAACAGTTGTCCACTCCTGCTCTAACCAATGAGTGGCCTTTTTATCTACTAAGGCCACATTCTTATGGGATAATTTGCACATTGCCAGCTGTCCCCTTCTTCCAAATGCTCTTCTTTCTCTCTTTAGGTCACCCATTTCCATTTTTCAACATCTATCTAATGAGCAGGGAATGGACAGATCACTCTTGACATATGCTGAAACAGGCAACTCTTCTATTTTTCCTTTAGCTCTTCCTTCTCTACCTTTGAGTCCCTTTCTGCTGGGAGGCACATGTTTAAACCCATTGACAGCAACAGCAGTGTGCATAAGAAAGGAATTTCAGGTAATGATTTTGTGAACCATTTTCAAAGAAAATTGCCAATATTTTTTAGCTGTAGTTCAGAGTAATTTGTTCTGATGTAAATGCTTCTGTAAGATAGCCTTTCCAGTCATACCTCTAATGGGAGGCCCTTGAACAGTCATTTGCTTATTGCTGTTCAGAAGAAAATTTAATGAAGCTTCAAGGTTGTTGCTATTATCCATTAATGCCTGCCTTGCTGCTTCCTTGCTAAAACCCATTTCTGTGATGTGTTTCAGAGCCTTTTCATCAACCTGTCAGAGAGAGAACAAAAGTCAATCACAGAATACAACTGAATCAAGAATTAGTTTTAAAATGAATATTAATATTAAATGAAAAGATATTAATTTGCATACAAATTACAGTAGAAGCATACTTCATTGAACTATTATTAATGCAAGCATACTTGGCTGAAATATGGTTAATTTTTCATAAAAATCAAGCTAAACAGTTGTCACTGAGAAGTTTTGCAATTATGGTTGTTGAAATTTTGGGGGTTTGTAACATGCAAATGTGAGTAGATCAATAGGAGCACTCCGGCGGGAAGGTATTTATTTATTAACAACATTTATATCCCGCCCTTCTCACCCGAAGGGACTCAAGGTAACGGCGCTCCATGCAGTCATGCTGGCCACATGACCTTGGAGGCATCTACGGACAACATTGGCTCTTCGGCTTAGAAATGGAGATGAGAACCAACTCCGAGAGTCGAACACGACTGGACTTAATGTCAGGGGAAAACCTTTACCTTTACCTACAATCCTGTTATATTATCCAATACTGTTTTTGTCCTATAAGACTGCATAAAAGTTTCACATGTCTAAAGAGGAGCTGCATCTTTAAAAATATCAGTTGTACTTTATTGACCTACATGTTTATATTCAGCTTTTCTATGCAAAATTTAGGAACTCTGGACATGTGCTAATGCCTTCCAAGACATTTTCATTTCAAATTTCAAAATTTCATTTCCAATCATAATTATGAAACCATAAGCCATATTTGCTTAGCATGTTCTAGCAACAATGCTTCTTGCATTCATGTCACACAGGCTACTATTTCAATGATACTCCAGCAAGGGCAGAGAATATTAGTGACTTTTTAAAGTCTACCATAACAATGGCCAGAGTGAAGTTGAAGGAATTAGTCTCTGTTCCTCTACACAAAGGTAAGAATTGTATTGAGGATCTTTAATCTTAATAGAGAATACTGTTTCACATTCAAAGATCCCAAGCCTTACCAGTTCTCGATAGACACCTTCATTTTTTCCCTCTGGTTTTATCTTTTCTCTTTGGAAGACTTCTCTGCTTCGATTCCCTCCTGTATTTGCACTGAGATTGCTTCGCGTACTGCTACCACCTCCTCCAAATGTCTTGGTCTTTATTAGGTAAGATAAATGTGTTTTAGTTTCACACCTATTTAGTTCTATACATAAAAATGGAAAATGCAGCTTGAAAATGTCAATTTTTAACATATTTGAAGGAATAAATTAATTAGAAATGGTAATGAAAAAATAGTACACATTACACAGGTAAATTCAGTACAAATCAATATAGCTTTCTATAACTGTATCTCAAGCAGCAAAAGTGGTTTTCTTCATATAATTTGACATGTGTTCTTTCTGATATATTCCATCTAAGAGGCCAGGGGACACACACTAGCTAAACAACATATCTTAGAGTTAGCCAAGACATTGTCTATGGCCCCATTCAGACTGCTATATAATGCAGTCTGAAACTGCGCTAAATGGCCAGTGTAGGTTCATATAATGCAGTTCAACTGAACTGAACTACATTATATGTGTCTACACCAAGCATATAATTGATTCAAACTGCATTATATGTCAATATAGATACATTACAATGTTTTGAAGTTTTCTTTAGCTGATGTGTGAGTGTGTATACATAACCTGAATAATTAAATCGTCTCCCCATTTTCCCTTAGGAAAATAGGCAGTGGTATTGAGAGAAAATTAAAGACATTTTTCAAGAACAAATACAGTTGTTTTTATTCATTTAAATGACAAAGGGCCACATATATACACACAATATTCTTGCGTACATTTCCAAGTATTGGATGTTTTTATTTTCTGTAATTCCTAATACCAAACTCCCAAACCACATTACAAATGCCTTCCTTTCCCTGGATAATTTACCTTGTTGGGCCATAGCCACTACCTTCACATCTCTTCCTTCACATGTAGTACAAATTAAGGAAAATGCGACTATAGACGGAACTTTTCATTATGGCTCCATCCCAAATTAAAAGAACAACAACAACAAAAACCACAAGAACCTCAAACACTGACTAAAGCATTTATTCTAACCTCTTTGCTTTTTGCTACTTCGGCAATAGCAGCTGTTCTTTGTTTTTCAAATTCATCATTGTCTCCAGCAGGCTTAGCCACACTTGTCACTTGCAGAGTTTTTCTCCGATCCAGCTCCCTGCTGTCCACTTGCAGCTGTGATGCACATCTCTAAAAATGGGGAAGCAGTTTTAAAATACTTGCCAGAAACTTATAAAAGTTGGATTTTAACTCTGTATCATGCATATGCAGTTCACAGCACCAGAACACTTAGCCCAATTAGTCCACGATTCTTTCACCTTCTGACTAAAATTCTTTACTTCTTGGATTGACAAAGAAAAATCACAAAAACTGTAACAAACTCGGGATTTTTTCATGACTACAAACACACATGACGATTACAAGTTGCTCAACCTCAACTGTAAGGAAATGAAGAGCAGTGGACACCTGACTTGAAATTGGAATACTTATCTACTTCTGAATTCTGAGAGAACCCTTTTCAGTCTTTTTCTGTTGTTTTGATTGTTCAAAATCTGCCCTCAGAGGAGAAAGAATATTCTTTCTGTGTGCCAGACTGCTTGTTAAATTTGAGGCAGATGGAAGGTGTGATTTATGTGGTTTAGTCTCTTTGCTGGTATCTTTGCCTGTAGCAGAATCTATTAACTTGTTCAAAACAATGACCAAGACATGTGTGCTGGAACTCAACTGCAGCCTGCACAAGTTTATAGTTCTCATCAAGAAAATAGATAGGCACGTGAGTTAGTTGGCAGGGAAAGTCCTTTTCCCAATATATCTGAAAAAGCCATAGGAACATTCACAGTTAACTACATTCTCTGTCCTTTCTATACAATGCAAGGAACAAGGGAGAGAACAAGATGATTGATTCTGGGTTGCATAAGGCACCAGAGAATTCTTTGCTCAAAATCTACTTCAGCAGATACCAAGCCAGAGACCTTTAGAGCTGTAAGAAAGATGACCCCATGCTGCCACCCTAGAGGTTTCTTCACTAGATGACATAGATATGACAGAGAAGATACCATCTTACTTGCACAGAAAATACAAAAAGGAACCTGCAGACAATGCACTCTACAATGTATAGTTTATGGAACTTGGAAGTAGAGAATGTTTAAGTTATCTAAATTCTGCCCCTAGCTGTGTAGAGGATGAAGATGTTCAGCTGAAGAGCTGTTTTCAATGAAAGCTGATTCTTCTAAGAAGGCAATTCTTGAAAATTTGCATGGATTAACAGGCATGGATTAGCATTTGAGAAAAAAGAAGATCCAGTGAAATACAACATTTTCATTGTTGAGACTATAGTGGGGCAACTGTATTGGGGGAGATTTTTAAAAAAATACTTAATGATTTGGGTGGAGGAGCAATTTACCCTCATAGGTTCATAAGGATGTCCAATTAATGTTTCCAGCTCCCAAACATGTTATTAGAGGAGGAAATATATATTTCTTCACTTGAAGACAAGAGGTGTATGGGAGCATTAAGAAGCCACCCAAAATCAAGATGGACCAAGGATCTGTAGTTTGAAAACAACAAAATAGTAACAGCTTAGCTACCGAGAAAAGAAAATAATAACATATGAGACTTCCTCTATGAGGAGTGCAGACAGAGGAAAAGAGAAAGAATTCATCTTTCAGCCAAGACAAGGAGAGAATGAATGTCAGCAGCTCTTATGAGAGACCTTCTGGTATTGAAGTAGAACTCAGTGGTATTTTTATTGTGAAAAGATGTGACAGTGGAATTCCAAATTGTGTCGTGTTCTAAATAAAAACTATAGATGTTAGAGGGTCCATGTTTCTTATACAGAAATGTAATATACCGTGGCATTTGTATCTTTGTTTATACCCCCTTTATACAGGCAGTCCTTGGGTTACAGACAAGATAGGTTCTGCAGGTTTGTTCTTAAGTTGAATTTCTATGTAAGTCAGAACAGGCACATTTTTAACAATAACTCCAGACACACACACATAGACATATATGTTTTGGAAAGTATAGGGGTTAACATCCCTGTAAGTAAGTTTTGCTTATTGTACTCTTGTAACAAAACAGTAAGTTTTGCTTATTGTACCCATTAAGAAGATTTCACCTCACTTTATGCCCCTGTGATAATTGAATTTTGAAAAAAAAATGGCTTGTTGAGGAAAAAAGGATGGTGATAAAGCTTCAATGGAGACACCTTTTCCACATAATAACTCTCCCAGGAGTGAATTTCCCTTCCTAGGAGTAGATTTCTCTCACTTCTTGTTGTCTCACCCCCATTCTTAACTATGAGTAATTTGTAAGTCAGACGTCTGTAACTCGGGGACTCCCTTTACTGCTATGATAACATAGAATAACAAGAGTCAAAACCAAAATAGCAATAACTAGTATTATTTCAAAGTAGTATTACATTGAATTAATATAACTGTTCAAAACTAGTACAGTAGAGTCTCACTTATCCAACGTTTTGGATTATCCGACGCATTTTTGTAGTCAATGTTTTCAATACATCGTGATATTTTGGTGCTAAATTCATAAATACAGTAATTACTACATAGCATTGCTGCGTACTGAGCTACTTTTTCTTTCAAATTTGTTGTATAACATGATGTTTTGGTGCTTAATTTGTAAAATCATAACCTAATTTGATGTTTAATAGGCTTTTCCTTAATTCCTCCTTATTATCCAACATATTCGCTTCTCCAACGTTCTGCCGGCCCGTTTATGTTGGATAAATGAGACTCTACTGTATTAGTTTAAAAGGTTATGTGACATAGATTGAAGTCTATTAAAAAATCTACCATACCTGCCCAAAAGGCACAAAGGGAGGAGGTCCACCTTCTGTTCCTATGTTACTTCTGTTGTGTTTTGATAAGCTCTGTAAAATGAAGCAATGTTTTCATTAACTAGCAAGAAAAAAACCTGAACAGCCTTGGCATCTATTCAATACTGCAGTAAGAGGTATGAGAAAGTTTCCCCCCTCCTACCTACCATTCCCTGTATCTACCAACTTATTTATGAGGTTTATTTGGGCCACAGATGTTTCATGAATATTTCTCAAAACCTGTTCTCCCTTCCTCACAGATGTTTCACATGAACACTGAAAAATCCAAAGAGTGAATGAAGACCTCCTAAGCAATCAAAATGACTATGGATTTTTATATTGGAAAGCAGAGAGCTCATTTCTTTAAAGAAAGCCATACAGTAATTTTACAATAAAAAGTGTCATGGATTCAATGAAATTTAGGATGCAAACTAGACTCTACACAGAGCAAGAACGTTGTAGAGAAACTCTAAAAACACGGGGAAATAGCAGTTCAAAGAAGTGCCCAAAAATATACGTCAATGCTAGACAGCAATACATACTAATACTTTCCCATCTCAACAGTTTAATCAGCATAATGCAGTGACCTCATTTAATAAACCAGAACTGCAGAGGATTCTGGCTGCTTTCTTTTGAACAGGATGTCAGTCAGTCTTGATTACTTCACACGGAAGTGATTACATTAACTAAAAACGTATCAGGTAGCGAAAGTTTAGTATTGAGTTCAAACCAGATGGCCTGGTTTTATCATTCCACTGACAAACAGAAATGTTAAGACTTGGTTTAGTAAATCTTTTTTTCTGAATCTTGTCTTGTTTGGGAATGACAAACCAGCAGCACAAGGGTTGCATTCCATAAGCTAGAATTCTCTCTTGTGCTAGGTTGTAATCTGTGAACAATAGAAGTTTTGGTGTATATTCTAAAGTGTAGGGAAAGTTAGTGAACAAATTTTGTTTACATAAATAACTAAATTACATTCCCAGGGTAAATAATGTTATATACTGTCATCTTCATCTCTTGATCATGGTAACAACTATGATCAATAGAATGATTTCAAAAGATCAAATCATTCAACATATATTACCTCATGTTAGTAGTTATTATTCCTATATTGCTGATTTGGAGGATGCTCAGCTTAAGGAAGAATGGCTAACATAAAACAATTTAGCAAGTTCTCAGAAGCAGAACATAACACAGACCCTGTGCTCTCAAAATACAATTATAGAATCACTTAATCTCAGCTGTAGTTACTTCAAGATAATTCTCTTGATTGTGGTGTTTAATTATTGTTTCAGAACTACATCAAATATCTAGCTCAAAACTGCCTAACAGAGATGTAGAATTTTCAGAAATTCGTAAGTCATGGTGTTTTAATTTTTTTTTAAAAGAAAAATATATATTAGCACCCTTTACAGATTTAAAGTTACTTCGTTTCTTTCGGAAAAAATAAAATGCACTATGTGTGACTTATTTTGGCATAAAATCACTGATTGGCATATTAAAGGCAGAGCTTTAATGTTATTGTTTTTTTAGATAGACCTACAAGCATGAATTACCTACAAAGGGGAAGTTTCGATTTTCTGAGGAGCGGGCCAAAAAATAAAATAAACCCAAACACAATAAGAAGAAAAAATAATCAACATAATTAAAATACAGAAAGTCACTTGTCCTACGTAGGCCCCAGCAGCACTAACCAGATCTAAACCACTAACTCCCATATAGAGGACTGAGAAAAGGAAAGCAAGACTAGGGATTTCAGTGATGTATACACCATTTTTAGAAGTAACTGAGGCACTAAGTATTCTATGCAACATTTTGAAAGGAAATATTTCACAGTAAAACCCATTTCCCACTAATTTTCCAGAAAAAATGGTCTTAAAATGTCTGAGGATTCAAACTGTATTGAAGACAGAAGTGAAAAAATGTCAGATCCTGGGACCAATTAACCCTATTTTTGTCATTTGATGCATGCCTCACTACCTCTGAATTTTTTACAAAACCTTTTTGTTAGAAAACAGAAGTAACTGGAAGAATTAAAATACTCCAAAATGCAATTTTTACCTTTTAATATGCCTGTTTTGCTTTAGAAGAGAAGATTTTCAGCAGTAGCAATGGAACATGGCACACAGACTGTGCTTTGGATTAAACTGTCTTGTATATCAAGCTGGTAAACCACAGCCGAAACAAAGATGCTTATTTCTTGTTAAATGTATGATTATGTTATTCACAGCTTTGAATTTTTAAGCAATCAACTATAATATGCAGCTATTTTTTCAAGAGCTGATATTTATCACTAAAGAATCAGGCTTGAAACCTATGCTTTTTGACTACTTTTTCAGTAACATATTTATCACCATACTGATTGTCTGAAATGATAACACAAATGCAGATTGGTTGACTCTTTGTTTGTTGTTTTATGCTCTTACACTATCGAACTGTCTATTCAATTTACTGGAACGTGTGTATACACGTTTTAGAACAGCTGATATGATGATATTCATCCGTTTTATTTGCATTTCTACATTATTACACTGTTTGTACTTTAAATATTTCTGATTATTCTTCTAAAAGGACTCTTATGAAGTTATTGGTTATTACTCTGTGTTGCTTTTCCTGGGCAGTCTATTTCTGAATATATCACTTTCATTTATTTGTTCTCTGGACCCTATGTTAGCACTGGTTTCACTGTATTCATGATCACTTTTTAATAATGGGCAGGTCCTTTTAGTTTTTCCTGTATCACAATATATCATTGTTTAAATATTTAAAAAGTTATCTGAAATTTATCATTCAGCTTAAGATAGGAAAAGCATCATGTTACCTCACCCTTTGCAACTCCCACTTTTCTATAAGATGTTCCACTTCACCTCCAAGAACCACCGTGTTGCTCTCATCCAGAAGAAGGAAGCCATTTTTCACTTCCACGATTCCCAACAATTTAATTTTTGTTCCAGGTGGTGTGTTCAGGCTACACATAGGAAAAGTATTCACAAGTTAACTGGACAACACAATACAGTATTATTAAAGATATGCTATTCTAAATCATCTTATATGCACTCAATCTGTATAGTTTCTCAATTACTTAACTTGCTCAAAAATGTGAATTATAGCACTTTCCCAGTTGTGTAGAAATGTAAAATATTTTCAAAGTAATTTATTATATAATCACCAGAAATAATTCACTGCAGTTATACAGAACCTGTATCTGCATTTTAGGATGCAGCCAGAAGACAAGAGATGTACAGCCCAGTGCTATCGCTTTATGCAAGAGGCTTAAGAATCCATCTCCAGATTGCTTCTGACAGCACTCCTCAAGAACATGTTTTACTTTACACTTTATCAAGTGTATCCATTGTTCAGTGTCAAAAAAAGGTAAACATAAACTGCAGTTTCAAGGCTGCAACATCTACAAAATATCAATCATTATGTTGTCAGATTTCAGCTGTTATACTCATCTATCAAACTGACAGAATAAATTAAGAAAATCAACTCTCAATCACTTCAAAACTGATGTTCAGACTCAGTATTACCTGGGCGTGAATTATCCCGTTCTTGAAAATAGAGGAACATCACATGAAATATATACAATTAGGATGTTATTCTACACATAACCTTTCAAACGTGAGATGCTTTGCTCTATGGAACTGCAATTGGATATGAATACTCATGGTCTTGCTGGAATGAAAGCATAGGCCCATTCCATGAAATCCAGGGATTCAGAAATAAGCCATACTTTAGTGGAAAAAGGTAGAACCCTAATCTATGTTATTGTCTATATTGTCTAGGCAGGATCAGGATCAGTGTGAAAGATCACTCTAAATCCCAATGAAGCATTAGCTAAATAGGAAACTTGCAATCTTTTTTTGGTGATTGGTTTTAGTCTAAGTTAAAAACTCAAACCAAAAATAGTTAAGTCAAGAACTCAATTTTCAATGCTCCTTGGCTAATATCTGTGCAAATCTAGAATACTGCTTCTTAAATTGTGTGTCCTGACCCCAAATTGGGTTCTCTTTAGCTCAATGTGGGGGTCACAAAAATTTGGCAACAGTAAAAGTTTTCTGAATATCACTCATTTACACAAATCTGTTAGTAATAAAGTGGAGTGTTTACAGTGCACTCTGCAAAAGCTGCTTTAGCTCTACTCAACAAAAGGGAAACACAGCTTATTTAACAAGCATTGCAAAGTGATCCTTATATCTATCTCATTTCATTGCATAATAGTCACACTCCGCACCCTATTTCCCCGGGTGAGTGAACTAAGGGTTTGACTATTATGCAAGGAAAGGCAAAAGTCCTATTTTGCCCTCCCCAAAAGAGGGGATTATTATGCGATGAAATATGGTCTTTTACATACCTATACGTAATGTAAAAAAAATTCAGGCATAAAGGTGTCACGAGGGCAAAAAGGTTTAAAAAGCCCTGATCTAGAGAGTATTCATCTTTGCCTTGAATTAGATGTTAAGATATCTTGTCACAATGCAGCTGTGAAGTCCCTTCATAGTGAAATCAAAGAAACACATTTTCTTTCCTAATTTTTGATAGGTTTGAAAACTTTTACATGCATTTCTACTAATTTATATTGTGGTTGTTTTCCTGCTTCTATCCTGCTGTATTCTTACATTTAATCTCTTTGTAAGGTGTGGGTTTTTTGTTTGTTGGTTTAGGTTTTATTCTGGAAACTGCATTAGGAAAGTGTGTCTGAGAGTTGGGGTATACATGAAGTAACTTAAATCTTACAACCAGGCCTTAACTTTTATGCAGGAAAAATATAAGTTATTCAGAATCAAAAAGAAAGAGACCATATTTAATGAGACATATCCAGATAAAGTGTCATGTTGAAGCAAAAACACATAATATCTTCAAAACTTCTTCAATACTAACTTACAGGCCACTTATCAGTTACATGAAGTGAACAGTTGAGATTACAATGAAATAAATAGTGGGGTCAAAAAGAACTGAAATACAGACGATTTAGACCTTGACTATGTGTTATAAACACAAGACGCCAAGAGAGCTTTGAAAGCTTGCATTGTGTGTTTTCTGCGATTTGTTACACATCACTCTTTGGTGGATTATGTTTTGTTTTGGTGAATAGCCAACATGGCTACCCCTATATACATTTGTCATTATTTGTGTTTTATGAATGTAAAGTTCTCTCTGATATCTTAATTCACTCTCCCCATTTTCCTTGCAACCATGTTGCTCAAGATGACACTTTATAGACTTGATGAACTGAACCACAGCCCAAAAAAGAAAATAAGATAATTCAAAGCAAGGCAAGATTCTGAAGCTGTTAATTAAAAACAACAAAATCACTGAAACTGGGGATTGAAAAGTACATTCTTGTAAGCGAAAGAAAGAAAGAAAGAAAGAAAGAAAGAAAGAAAGAAAGAAAGAAAGAAAGAGATCTATCCTCGTGAAAGACAACTATATATCAATGCTATTTCATTTGGTACTTCTTGTCAGACTTTCAAAAACTGGAAAGAAAGGAACAAGATCAAAGCAAGTGCTGCAAGAAAGAAGAGGGGCTAAAACAGTTCTGTAATTGTTCTCTGAGAAAAGAGACAACACATTTCCAAACTTTGGTCTATCTTGATATCTCTTATGTTGATCTGCAGTAAGACTGACAAGTGCTTGATTACTGCTCTCACTCCTATCTGTTTCCACAGTGCTAATATGCATCACACAGCATTTTCTCTACCAAGTGAGAATCCAGAGCTACAAAACTCATTTTGATGGCCCTCTGTAGGCTGGTGAGGCAATTGGAGGATCCTGGTATATGAGAAAGCTATGCCAACAACTTTCCTCATATCGTTTCCAACATTAGTCAAAAATGGCAAGAAAGAGGTTAAGAACTTGGACTTCCCTCTCAATCCTGAAAAATGCTTCAACAACTAATCTCCTAGGTCACATGTGCCAAACCCAAGGTCCACAGGTTGAATTGGGCCCACCCTGTCATTTTATTCGGCCCTCCAGATGTTGAAGTACAACTCTTGTATTCCTCATCATTAGACATGATAAAGCTGATGGGAGTTGGGATACAGTAACAGCTAGAAGGCTGCAGCTTGTTCTGTTTAGTCAGGATAGTGAGGTTTGCATTTAGATACAAGGCGTGTGGATACGATGTCTGGTTTTAAAATGTCCTTCAACCTTACCCCAATCTCAGAGCCACAAGTGCTGCTGGTTTGCAATTCCTATTATCCCGAGTCTGCATTTATCAAAATTGATGGGAGATGTTGTTCAAAAACATCTGTGGACTCAAACTGGATAAAACTGGATAAAACTAAAGAGCGCTGTCCACTATGTAAAAACATTATAGATGGTCCTCTGTATTTACAGATTCTCCATCCATGGATTCAACAGCCCTTTGAAGGCAACCATGAAAGCTGATGTGACCCCTTGATGAAAATTAATTTGACACCACTGCTCTAGGAAAAGTAAAACAATAATAAACAAAGTGCAAACAGAAAACTATGACTCCACTGGATTAATCATTCCTTCAAACCAAACTTCTTTTCAAACTAACATTCATACATATTTTGTCAACTGAGAAACCTCAGGAATGTGTAATCAGTGTTCTGGGATGTCACCTTTTGATTGGCGCTAGGCAAGAAAAAATGCAGCACCATGATTTCCTTTTCCACAGAGCTCTTAGTCAGATTAGGGGGCTCAGAATACTGTCTGGATATTACCTGACCCTTGGCCTTCTGAGTTTAATTGCCTCATACTTGAATACAATACTATTCATTTTTATTGTGATGTCTTACACAGCACAAATGCCATGCACTGCCACATTTCTCAATGCACAAGGTGCCTCATTATCTCTTCTTATCATGCTTAAAGACAGATTAGTATACTGTTGTCCTTTCACCTATGATAACTGTTTTGTCAAAAGATTATTACCAATTATTTCAGCTGTAGTCTGCATGAGTGTGAATCAGTCATTAAGTCCACCTGCATTATTTTGATGATGGCAGAAGGAATAATTGTTGTAGTAACATAGCAGTGTAACATCATTTGTGATTACGGAAAGTTGCCACATAAAAGCAATCATGACGCCTTAGTAAGAAACGCAAATAACTACTAATTCACATATCACAAAAATTATCATTAACATTACCCTCTTCCTGAGAGAATTATTTATGAGCACCTTCATATTTGTCAAGAAGCGTTATTTTTCTGCACAGCATCAGAAAAATAAAGTATCAATTAATTCCAATCCTATTCAAGTAGGGTTTATGAAAACAGTGTCATGATAGTAATTAAATTCACTCCATTTTACACACTGAATTGAACCAGTCTGCTGTTAGTGCCCTATATCAAATTCTACATGATTATTTCATAAACTCTGTCACACAAAGTTGCCAGAGAAATGTGAACAAGTAGGGCTTCACAATGTACTTTTGTATTTTCTATACAGATGAACCAATGATATGGAAAACCTTGCCCTCATTCTTGGAGAAACATATCAAAAGTGAAAACAGGGGTCTTTTTACAGGTTGTAAAAAAACATTCAGGAAAATATCTTCCTAATTTCAGGAACAAAATTTAACCTTCAGAATTTTTAATAAGCACAGATATGTTTTATATGCCGAATTCTATTTTGAGATGTCTAACCTGTAAAGTGCCGTTAAGTCACTGTAAAGCAAAAACAAACACTGTTTACCTTATTTTTGACATGTAATTATATTCTATCGCAGTGCAAGTTGTGTGCCCATCCGTCATCTGCAAGCGCAGCATTCTGGGAGCAGCCTGAGATTCCTCATTGTCCTTTGGTGCAGCTATATTGCGAACTTTTTGGATCTGCAGAACACAGGGACCTTCTAGCTGTGAAGATGAAGGATAAAAGTATTTATTTGCTCTGCTCTATTTTGGATACCACCATAGGAGTAGATTCTGTCAAGTAACCACTAGCCTATCTTCCCCTTCCTTCCCAAGTCAATGTTGTTGTTTTTTAACAAAGTCACTGGCAAGGTTAATATACAACTTTTCCTACCATAAACACAGGATAAATCCTAATGAAAACCATTTTGTAACACACACAAATGTTTCCCAAATGGAGAGAAACTAATTAAAAAACAACAATGTGAAGTCTTCAGAATTCCAAATAGCCCTTAGGCCTAAATCCAATTCCTAAAGCCAACTAGAGTAGAAGCACTGAATCAATGGAAATGACACAAATATTGACTCGCCAAGTTATAATTGATTCAATGCATGCACTTTAGCTGGGACTAACAAGTATATTTAGGTCTAGAGGTCCTCTAGAATTGGTCATCCCAAAGTCAAGTCCTGATGACTTTATGATGCAACAAAGAGTTTTTAATATGTTGGCATCTAAACCTCCAATAACAACTACTTCTTTATGACCAGAATGGGTCTATCATTTCCAGGTGCACAAAACACTGTTTCAATCAATCTGAGCATTAAAAGACATCCAGGGATCACATACACAAGGAAGAATTAAATACACTTACTGAAAAGAAGGAACTCTTGTTCTCATTGACTTTTGAAATAATTGAATGAATTAATGTCTAAAACTCTTAGGTTGTATTGTCATGCTAGGGAAAACATTTTTATTATCAGCTTTGGGTAAAGTATTGTTCATCTGTGGATATAACGTGGCCAGTACTGCCTAGCTATGGATATTGCCCAGTTTTCGTAGAACATATCTGAATTAATCTTTGTGTAATTGGATAGGATCCAAGCAACTGAAAAACTATTCTGTATATGGAATGGTAGCACTATGTAACACAATTTGCAATACTTTCTGTTCCTGGTTTGAAAGTGATATTTCCTGTTTAATTGTGTGGTAGTTATTTTGAAAGTACTGTAGTTGTTATACTCCAGAAACTTCAGTTTTGTGGTTGAGTATATTATTATTTCCTTTAATCTAGGCACTTGGTTTGTAATTTTCCTTAATGAAAATATACCATTTTTAACCCTTTAAAGTGCGAACTGCAAAAAAGTTTTTGCAATATTATATTTTTTTCATATTTTGTGATAGAATCAATTAGGAAATGACATTTATAACCCAGGAACAAAAATCATGTTACGTAGTGTAATCTGGAATCTCTCTCAAACATCACTACTTCTTACCACGGCTCAAGGAAACTGTCTTTGAAACAGACAGCTTTCTAAGGCCCTTTGAAGAATGTACTCCAAAGAAGAAAGCAAAATCAAAGATTTTTTAAAAACAATCAAATTCTTGGGACAAAATATTTGTTTTAATCACGGTCTGGGTCGCACTGTCAAAGTGTTCATCTTAATCTTATATTCACAAATGTGCAAAATGCAAAATCAACCTGGAAATTAATAGCATACCTCCTCAGTTCAAAGTCTCCTTATGTAACTAAACACCCTTTTCCACTCCAAGGACTTACCCAGATATTGTCTGTTTCAACCAGTTTACTTCATAACCCAACAATTTTACTGGCGCAGCTCTAAAACTTTACTACACAAACATATGTGTCTCGTAGGAAAGACCAAGACTGTTCATCTTAATTTATTTGTTTATATAAACTAAAAGTGTCATGAAAAGTGTTAATTGAAGACAGTTCAAAATAATTTTAAATGTGTGTAAATGGTTCAAATTAAAAATTACATATCCTTTTTATCTTCAAATGAATCTGATTTGCACTTTCAAACGTTTTAACTCTATTCACAATAAGGTCTCCTGTTGTTCAACATATATATATATAACCTTTCATTTTAAACATGATGAAACACAGCCATCTTGTGGTTGAGGTTTGTAATTCATGCTTCTCAGCTCCATGTAAAACTGTATTTCTACTGTTTCCAGACCTTTATCCTATACAGCAGTAGTAGTCCCCAACCTTTGGTCTTACAGATGTTTCAGACTTCAACTCTCAAAACATTCCAGCCAGTTTACCAGCTATTAGCAATTGTGGGAACTGAAGCCCAAAACACTTGGAGGACCAAAGGTTGAGAAAGCTTATCATGAACACTTAGAGAAATATACTTATGGGGCAATTAAAGGTAAAGGTTTTCCCTGACGTTAAGTCCAGTCGTGACTGACTCTGGGGGTTGGTGCTCATCTCCATTTCTAAGCCGAAGAGCCGACGTTGTCCATAGATATCTCCAGGTCATGTGGCCAGCATGACTGCATGGAGCACCGTTACCTTCCCGCCAGAGCGGTATCTATTGATCTACTTGCATTTGCATGTTTTCAAACTGCTAGGTTGGCAGGAGCTGGGGCTAACAGCGGGTGCTCATTCCACTCCCAGGATTTGAACCTGGGACCTTTTGGTCTGCAAGTTCAGCAGCTCAGCGCTTTAACACACTGTGCCACCAGGGGCAATTACATTTATTCAAATTTTGATTATACATTTATTTATTTTTCAAACTTATATGCCGCCACTCCCCTAGGGCTCGGGGCGGCTTACAAGAACCGGCTAAAATCAACAATTTAAAAACATCTTTAAAACATCTTTAAAAAACATCTTAAAAACATCCTAAAAGCACCTTTTAAAACATCAATAACAGAACTCAAAAGCCTGCCGAAACAGGTGTGTCTTACATGCCCTGCGGAAGGCCGACAAGCCCTGCAAGGCACGAACTTCAGGTGGCAAGGTGTTCCAGAGAGATGGCACCACTGCTGAAAAGGCTCTACGTCTAGTTGCTGTTAGACGCAAGGTCTTAAAACTGGGGACTTCCAACAGGTCTTGGTCCTCAGAACGGAGGGATCTCTGGGGTTTGTAGGGAGTGAGGCGGTCCCTCAGGTACATCGGCCCTAGACCATGTAAGGCCTTAAAGGTAAGTACCATCACTTTGAAAGTGATCTGGTAACCAGTGCAGCTGCAGTAAGACTGGTGTTATGTGGCATCTCATCGGGACTCCCGATGAGATTTATAATATTCTCTGAGGATTACCTGAGAATGAATCCCACTGGAGCATTGCAGCACACCAAAACACCTGGGAGTTCTGAACCATGCTCTAACTTACAAGAAGCACTGCTTGATTATCAAGCAAAAAGTGGGTCCTAGAAATAATACCGCATGAAAGCTGACTGGCACAACCTGGGGATCTTAACCAGACACCGTGAAGACATCTGCCCTTGCTCTTTGCTACTCTGCTACTGAATACGCATGTCCAGTGTGGAATACATCTCGCCACATAAAACAGTGGATGTGCTCTTAATGAGACATGCCGCATTGTCCCGGGATGTCTACACCCTATGCTGTTGGAGAAATTATACTGTTGCACCACCTGTTATCTGTTGGGAAGTAGCAGCCAGTAAAGAAAGGTCCAAGGCATTGACATAGAATCATAGAATCAGAGTTGGAAGAGACCTAGTGGGCCATCCAGTCCAACCCCCTGCTAAGAAGCAGGAAAATCCCATTCAAAGCACCCCTGACAGATGGCCATCCAGCCTCTGCTTAAAAGCCTCCAAAGAAGGAGCCTTCACCATACTCCGTGGCAGAGAGTTCCACTGCCGAACAGCTCTCACATTGAGGAAGTTCTTCCTGATGTTCAGGTGGAATCTTCTTTACTGAAGTTTGAAGCCATTGTTCCGCGTCCTAGTCTCCAGGGCAGCAGAAAACAAGCTTGCTCCCTCCTCCCTATGACTTCCCCTCACATATTTATACATGTCTATCATGTCTCCTCTCAGCCTTCTCTTCTGCTGGCTAAACATGCCCAGCTCTTTAAGCCGCTCCTCATAGGGCTTGTTCTCCAGACCCTTGATCATTTTAGTTGCCCTCCCCTGGACACTTTCCAGCTTGTCAACATCTCCCTTCAATTGCAGTGCCCAGAACTGGACACAGTATTCCAGGTGTGGTCTGACCAAGACAGAATAGAGGGGTAGCATGACTTCCCTGGATCTAGACCCTATACTCCTATTGATGCAGGCCAAAATCCCTTTGGCTTTTTTAGCTGCCGCATCACCTTGTTGGCTCATGTTTAACTTGTTGTCCACGAGGACTCCAAGATCTTTTTCACACGTACTGCTGTCAAGCCAGGTGTCCCCCATTCTGTATCTTTGCATTCCATTTTTTTCTGCCAACGTGAAGTATCTTGAATTTGTCCCTGTTGAACTTCATTTTGTTAGTTTCAGCCCATCTCTCTAGTCTGTTAAGATCGTTTTGAATTCTACTCCTGTTTTCTGGAGTGTTAGCTATCCCTCCCAGTTTGGTGTCGTCTGCAAACTTGATGATTGTGCCTTCTAACCCTTCGTCTAAGTCGTTAATAAAGATGCTGAACAGAACCGGGCCCAGGACAGAACCCTGCGGTACTCCACTCGTGACTTCTTTCCAGAATGGAGAAGTGAGCATTGGTGAGCACCCTTTGGGTTCGTTCACTTAGCCAATTGCAGATCCACCTAATTTTAGTTTTGTCTAGCCCACATTTTACTAATTTGTTTGCCAGAAGATCGTGGGGGCCTTACTGAAATTCAGATATGCTACATCCACGGCATTCCCCACACCTACCCAGCTCGGAAATGTATTGAACGTCTCCGGCCCATCCTCTGTTCAGATATAAGCATACCAACACCTTAAATCAAAAAGTAGTTTTCTAAGATCTACAGAGATATTCACAAGAATACCTCAGCAAGCTAGAATCCAAAAGTGGCTGATACCGGATAAAAAAAACTCCCTCCTGGGCACACAGAAGACTGGGCGACTTGGTAGGCATTGAACAGACTGTGGTCTGATACCACGAGATGCAGAGCCAATTTTAAGAAACGGGACGGTGAAGTGGAGTCCACGACATGTGAGTGTGGAAAAGAACAAATCACAGACCACTTACTACAATGCAGTCTCTGCCCTGCCACATGCACAATGGACGAGTTTCTTACAGTGACACCAAGGAAATCGAAGTGGCCAGCTTCTAGTCAAAGGAAATTTAGCATAATGTCAAGTTTTTAACATTGTTTGTGGTTCTTTATGTATTAATACCTTATTTTATGTATTAGTTCCAGTAGCCCCCTGGCTCTGGAGCTCCCTCATGAGAGAAATTAGACTAGTCCCCACCTTTGCCACATTCTGGAAAGAGTCCCTTCGGGGAGATGGGAAGGGATACAAGAATAAAGAAATTAATCAACTCTACGAAAACATTTTCTGGTTTCAATATAGACAACTAAAAGAACACCTTAAGAAAGATAAAATAAATGGATTCCTGGACAAAGATACCTTCTCGGACAGAATACTGATATCAGAGAAAAAAGTAAATACCAAAATTTATTTAAAAAAAAAAAAAAGCTAGAGTGGAATAGAGAAACAGAACAGGCTAAAGAATGCATGACCAAATGGGCCGTGAACATTGGTAGACAGATTAAGACAGAATAGGAAGACATATGGAATAGAAAGCTAAAATTCATGTATGCGTATGACCTCAAGGAAAATTGGTTTAAAATGATGTAGTGGTGGTACGTTAAACTACAAAAATTAGGAAGATATTATAAAGGCGTACAGACAAAGTGTTGGAAATGTGAAAATCAAGAAGGCACATTCTATCATATGTGGTGGATGTGCAAAAAAGCAAAAGAATATTGGAAAGGAATACACAAAGCAATCCAAAAGATTATAAACTTAAAATACGAAATGCTACCAGAAATATATCTATTAGGAATAACAAAGAATAACTTAAGAGAAAAATCAAGAGGTACTATTAAGTTACTTAACAACTGCGGCGGGAATGGTGTATGCAAGAACTTGGAGGATGAAAGAACTACCAACAGTACAACAGTGGGAAGTCAAGATAATGCAGATGAGGAATATGGACATGTTAACAATGCTACTGACATGATATCAAGGATTGACAAGTGAGGAAACAGACTGGAGCCCACTGAGAGCTTACTTCGTTCAGGAAAAATAATTTAATAATAATTTAGAGAGAAAACATAAGATAAGAAATACCATTTGAAGTCCTGACAGAAGAAATGGAGAAGCAAATCTGGAATAAATTTGATGATAACAGGAAGAAAAGAATATAGATACAAGGAAGAAGATCCGAAGTTAAACTGTAGAACCCTTAGTAGGTTTTCCCTTTCCCTACCTTTTCCTTTCTACATGGTACGCTATTTTTTCTCTCTCTCTACCTTTTTCTTATTTTACCCCTTTTTCATAATCTCCTATGCTTCCCCCTTCTTCCCTATACATTCCCATACCCCTTAGATTCATTAAGATTTTATGTATAAAAAAAACTCAATTAATTTTTTTTAAAAAAAAGAAATAATAAAGTTGTTATCATCCTCATCATCATTAGTAAAGGTAAAGGTTTCCCCTGACGTTAAGTTCAGTCATTTCTGACTCTGGGGGTTGGTGCTCATCTCCATTTCTAAGCCGAAGAGCCGGCGTTGTCCGTAGACACCTCCAAGGTCATGTGGCCGGCATGACTACATGGAGCGCCGTTTCCTTCCCACCGGAGCGGTACCTATTGATCTACTCACATTGGCATGTTTTCGAACTGCTAGGTTGGCAGAAGCTGGAGCTAACAGTGGGCGCTCACGCCGCTCCCGGGGTTTGAACCTGGGACCTTTCAGTCTGCAAGTTCAGCAGCTCAGTGCTTTAACACACTTCACCATCAGGGCTCCTATTCTCGAGTATAAGCCGACCCAAATATAAGCCAACCAGGACCCTCACCCGAGTATAAGCCGAGGGGGGCTTTTTCAGTCTTAAAAAAGGGCTGAAAAACTAGGCTTATACTCGAGTATATACAGTAATTAAAATGTCTTCAACTACGAAGTGCTACATTATTTGGAAAAACCGTTTTGGTGTCATTTAAATAACTATATGATAAATCATCAGGTGGAAAATAGTAGCTGTTTATACCATATATAATAAATAATAATAAAACTTCATATACATAAAACATATATGCTTTATGTCTTTATGTATTTAGGATTTCGCTGATAAACTTACATCAGTAGTTGAGATAAAAATTACTTAAAACTAGCTTAAATAGGTCAATAGCATTGACCACTTTAAAGCCATACCGGCGCTGTGTGCCAGGATATGCCAAAAAAAACTAGATATCTGGCTTCAAATAACTGTCAGATTCTGTGGAGAAGAACATGGGTGGGGCTTTGGTGAACTAGGCTAGGAAAAAAAGACACAGAGAAAGACCAACCTACTTGTTGAGAATAGCTGAATAGCTCAAGAACACAATTGCAAGTATAGCAACAATAAATTTGGTTACCTTTTCCACCTTTCCACCATTGATGTCACTAGGGAGGAACTTCTTTCCAATAGCTCTTAAGTCTGTCTACATTTAAAATAAAAAATAATGTTAACTTTCCAAAAACAAAAGCAGGAGGAAAAAAAATATTGTTTATTATTAGAAACAATTAGGTAATATACTATTCCTTAGTAAAGCAGACAGGTAAGTTATCTCCTAACGGACAAAGCAATGTCTCTAGAAAGATGATTTTGAGGGACAGCAAAGAGCTTAACTCATTCACCAATTTACAAATCTAGGACAGATTTATTCAAGGCAAGAGAGCTCTAGCCACAGAGGCTGGAGAAAATACATTTATCCAGTACTATGTAACAATGATGTTCATTTTAATTTAAAAGTGTACAAATATCTCTTGAAACTATAGGGAAGATGATTATACAGTAGGCCCAAAATTTGGGCATAAAATTTATTTCCTGCAGTAATTCCAAAGAAAACATGTATGAATAGGCATATAGATGGTATCTAACCCCAAATAAGCCATCAAAAATATCTAACATTTTAATTCAAAGCTGCAGTTTTTAAGAAAAGGAGAGCTCCTTTCTCCGTAAGTGGTGGACATGTAAGAAAATGAATGGTTTTTTGCCGGAGATTTATCCATTAATCCAAACAAATTTAATGGGTATTATAGCTACAGAAAGGGATAATAAATATGATCTATTCCTCCAGTACATGATAACAACAGCAAGACAGTATGTGTTCCAACTTGCAAATGGACTGAAACACTAACAATGAAAGTTTGTACCATCTTACAAGTCCACCAAGTGTAGAAGAAAATACCCTTCTCTATTTTTCATTTCTAAATTTCTAGAAAAGAGTAAGTAAAGAAACAAATAAAATGATTACTAAAATGGTTAAGAAAAACCCAGAAATAGGTCTGTTAGGTTTATTTTGTGAAATAATTAGTAAAAACGTAGAAATGTGTCTATATAGTTTTGTTGCTGAAAGATTAATAATAGCAAAATCATGGAGGGGGAAGAGCTACTTATAAAGGACTGGAGAGGAAAATTATTACACTATATTCAAATTGCCAAGCTCTCTAATGATATTCGTGGAGAAAATAATGAAGATTTCATTAGAAAATAGAGGCTCGCTCCTTACTCTGCAATCGGCTGCAGGCCGTGTGAAGACCGAGTGCGTAAGCTCTAAGTCTGCACCCGTAGGCCTCGGAGCTTTGGGCCTACGGGTGCAGGCTTTGGGCCTAAACACCTGGGCCTCACAGGGCCTACAGCTGATCGATCCAAAACGCAGGCTTGGAGCTGATATCAGCTCCCGCCTGCCTTTCGTTTCGAGTCAGTTTTTGTTTTGTTGGGGGTCTTTCTGTTTTGTGCCATCCGAATGAACGATACGAAACAGAAACACAAATGAAACAAATGAGACAAATACCGTGCACATCTCTAGTAAACAGTATAGAAAGTACTGTAGTCAGGCTCCTAAACCAATAGTAATTTTATCTTTAAACCTAACATATAAACTTTGTAGTTTCTAAATTGGCTTAATTATTTCTAGTTTTTTTCCTAGTACATTTAATAGATACAGTACTACATTTTGTACTGTTGTCATTTAACTAATAAATGAATGGTCACAATGAATGGCAGGTGAAATTTAGAATAATAGTTTGAAAAGTTAATAAATGCTACCTACATTAAGTGCAATCAGGATAACGTCATTTATGTTGACTTTGTCAGATGAATTTGTGCAAGCTTCAATTCCTTCATCTGACAGGTACCTATTAAAAGAAAATATGTAGATTTAGTAAGCTATATAAAAACTTAATTAAAAAACAAGAACATGCAACATTATATGTATTATTACAAAAAAGTAACATAAAAGGGAGAAAAGATGTACAGTTATGCATCAAGCTATGGTTATACTAAGGCATTACAAATTCTGGCACATTAAACTATGTGAATAATATGTCTCTAAATTTATCAACAAGGACAGATGGAAAGGAAACAGGGAAAGAGAACTGTTGTCTTAATATAATCACTTTATGGGTTTAATAGAATATTATCTTATACTAATGTAAATCGATAACCTGACCAAATATGCCGTTTGAAAAATTGTATTTTATGTATGTTTAGCATATATCTACCAAGAGCCAAACAAAAGCCTAGAAAAGCTGCATTTGTTGTTTTGAAGATGGAAACAATATAATATTCCATAACAGATATATGTGACAATGCATACAATTCAGCATTTGCAACATCATTTTTCAGTTGTCACACCTTCACACACTTACTGAAAACCTCAACTTAAATTTAGGAAACTTTCCAGAGCTGCATTCAATGTGTCCTAGATGACGCATGCGGTTCTGTAGTTTATCATGTAGTTTACCAGCTGTTACGCATTCTGGGAATTGAAGGCCAAAATATTTAAGGACCAAAAGGTTGAGAACCACTGATGTAGAGATTACTTAAATATCTGTGGAATACTTGGTATTCTAACATCATCCTTTTTTAAAACTATATTTCTACTGAAATCCAAAAACACTGTCATGTAACCACAGGATAAGAAACAACTAACGGGAAAAAACCTGAAACACATCTCTGCTAGCATTACAGTGTTTTGGTTATTTTCATGTAAGCCTAGTTTGCTAAAACAAATTGTTGTTCCTTAAACATTATGATTATGTAATGTGTAGTACAGTTAAAAACCAATAAAATTAATAACGGTTTTTAAATTGTTTATTTCTCTCAAAAAATGTTGTAGGATACAAGAGCTCCTTCACTACATAGTATAGTTTCAGATTTCCTTTATCATTTACACATATCAATTTGTTTTTGTTTACTTGTTTTGCCCCCAAAATAACAAAATGCATGTATCTACCAATTTGGAATCTCCTTCTCATGTGTATAAATTGCTGGCTGACATTTCACACCTTCAAGGATGTATGGTAAATTACTTATGCATCTCTCTTTCTTTTACAAAATATGATGTGCATTTCTTTCTATACTGGGAAAAATCACTTTTCAACATACCAAGTATTTTTTAATACATCCTTCAGAGCAAGAAAGGATCTAGTCACAGAGACTCTGTTCCCAGAGTTGGTCATTTTAAGAACCACTATAGAACCTTTAGATTTCATATGAAATTGCAATGTCCCTTCTGACATCTCAGGCAACCAACCCAAGACATTTGGAATTATTCAATTAACCTGAAATATTTTCTAAGGCCATATTTGTAAGAAAAGGGGTATCACTAAGGTTTCAGCCCACTAATCTGAATTTTCTCCAACTTCAAGACCAAACAACAATTGTTCAAATTACTGTACAGGCAGTCCCTGAGTTACAAACATTCAACTAATAAACAACTCGTAGTAGAGAATAGGGGTGAAACAACAGGAAGTGAGAGAAATCTACCCCTGGGGAGGGAAATTCACTCCTGAAAGAGCTAACATGGGAGAACAGCAAAACAAACATCGCAGTGGCGTTAACCCTTCCCTATGCTATCCAAAGAACACTCTTCCCTCCCTCCCCCCCGCCCCATATGGCTGGAGTTACAATTGAAAAATGTACCAGTTCCAACTTACATACAAACACAACTTGAGGAAAAGCCTACATAATCTATCTTGTTTGTAGCTTGGGGACTGCCTGTATATGCTCATGTGTAAGTCTTCAGAAGGGGAACCTTACTTTGTTCTGGGAGAACCTTTAAAAAGCATTCTATTCTCTCTGTCGCAGTGCTGCTTCTGGCTTGTTTGAATGACTTGATGGAGAATAGCAGGATAATAGAAAATAAATAAATAAATTATGAATGATCTGTTGGGGGTGCTTTGAATGCGATTTCCTGCTTCTTGGTAGGGGGTTGGACTGGATGGCCCACAAGTCTCTTCCAACTCTATGATTCTATACGGGTCATATGAATATTCACATTTTTGAGTTTGACTCAAACGTGTGTATACAGTGTTCACTAACTACTTCCTTTGCGTAAATTTATCTCACTTCCTGTTGTCTCATCCCCGTTCTTAACTATGAGTAATTTTGTAAGCCGGATGTTTTTAACTTGGGGGACTGCCTGTATTAAAAGTGTGAAAATAGCATGGACAACAGGAACACTGTTTTCATACAGAAGGGTCAGATCAGAAATTTGCTTAGAGTAAGCACTTTCTCCTGCACTAAATTCACCCCTCCCACACACAAACCCCTCCTATTTCACTGTTAGCAATAAAGTAGAATATGCCAATGCAATTCAACACAAAGTATTGCTTAAGTGTAGTTTTTGCTATTTTGTTTCTGCATAAGCCACAATTTGCCTGTTGATCTAGGAGTAAAAGAACTGGCACAGAGGCAGATTAAACTTCTAATTGTATCTGGACCAAATATTGTATCATGTAGCAGAGTAAGGAAGAGAGCCAGCATGGTATAGTGGTTTAAATATTGGACTACAACTTTGTAGACCAGAGTTTGAATCCTTACTCAGTAATGGCAAACCACCCTCTCAGGCTCAGAAGAAGGCAAACTCTCGCTGAACAAATCCTGCCAATAAGTTCATTTTAGTTGGCAACACTTGGAGGCAGACAATAATAATGACAAAGGCAGCTCTGAAAATGCGATATCTGCTTTGCAATGATTTGTCTGCTATCCAATAGTGAGGTACAGTGGGTTTTTTTGTAAGTGTATTACCCTGAGAGCTTCACCATAAGGTGACCAAAAGAATGAATGAATGAAGCACACACACACCTCTGGATACAGAATAAAGTCAATGTTTTTCCAGGTTCATACATATATTTAACTGCAATTTATCAAGTATTAACAGGTTCGGTTTGAGGTGTGAGCAAACTCTTGGCCTTAATTCAATCAAAACGCTATGTGGATTAGTCTCCTTTCAGCTTCATGTCATGCTTCAATTCAATTCAAACAATGATGAAAGAGGGAGCAGGGAGGAACTGGTCATTTTGAAATCTAATGTGCACAAATAATATAACTTTCACTAGTGTGTAGACCTTGCAGCAAAATTCAAGGAAAAATATTTTATGAGTTTCTATAGCTGAAGAATAGCAGGATAAAAATAAATATAAAATAAATAAATTATGAAGGATGTCAGAAGACAAGTGAGAACTGTTTAAAAATATTTCTTACATTACATCTTTTCACACGTTAATTTAATTTTGTGAGAAAACCCAGCTAAGATTATAATTATAAATAAATAAAAATAAAATAAAACTTTGAACCAGTGCACAGAATCAATATGTTCAATATTTAGTAATGTAAATTGTCCTTGAACCAGCTTGCTATTCTTCATCAAGTTAATAAGCTTTTTAAAAATAAGGCAACTTATAAAAAATAAAGGACAGAAATTCAGTTAACTTTTTTTTCTTAATCTTAATTTGTCAAACTATGACTCTTGGTTTAATATTTCAATAAAATAAACTTAAATCGACTTACCATTATACATAATCACCTGTATTTATATTCAACAAGCACTTCTGCAGATTATTCCACAGTACCACTCAAAATAATTTTTAAATGGTTTGAAAGAGAAACTGGTAAGCTAAGTTAGAATATGATACAATGATTAAAAACCTGCAATATTCTAGCACTTTATATTCTAGTCAAATGTTAGACTAAAGAATTCTTGTGTAAAATAAAGACTAGAAAAGTCATAAATGCATAGCTAAGAATAACCACTGGGTGGAAGCATTGCTGCATATTAGATCCCGATTTTGTAAAAACAGGTTTTTAAAAGGAGGGACAATTGCAAAATGCTAGTCCTATTGCTAGTTTTATTCAATTTGTTCATAGCCATTGTATAGACTGCAGCTTGATTTTCCTAAAATAGAAAAGACTGTTGAATATTTTTTTTCTTATTTCACAAAGTCTACCACTTAAGCAGAGCAAAAAGGCATTAAGTTGAATGGGACATTTTCAAGTATTTTGTGTATCACAGAATCATAAACTTATCAGAAAAGGTAGCATAACACAATCCACTGTCTTACTGCATGATTCACAAATCACTCAAACCCAAAACCATACACTAACATTTCTATAAATTTCTCTTATTGAGTGCACACAAGTCATTTCTGACTGATGGTGGCCCTAGAACAGGGGTCCTCAAACTTTTTAAGCAGAAGGCTTCAGACTGTTGAGGGGCTGAATTATTATTTGAAAAAAAAAATACGAACAAATTCCTATGCACATGCCTTTTGAAGTGCAAAAAAACAAAAAAACAATGAAAGAAGAGTACAATATTTAAAAATAAAAACAATTTTAACCAACATAAGCCTATCAGTATTTCAATGGGAAGTGTGGGCCTGCTTCGGGCCAATGAGATAGTTAAGTTACATTACAATTCATATCCCATACCATAGAATGTATGCACTACATTGTATATTATAATACACTTTCTCTAAAAAACTGAAACTCCATGGCAATGCACAGATGTTGCATGGTCCATGCTATGTTATCCAGTGGTAGCTGATTAGGTGTAGCCCAACATGATCTGATAAATATATTTCAGAGAATATACAGAACTGACCTCCCCCATCCCCCAACATACATATCTACTTTGGAACCTATAGAAATTATTCTCTAACAGCATTCAGGTCCCAATCAATCTCAACTGGAAAGAATATTTCTACTGAGGTAATAAAGTGAAAAACATGAAGATACAAAATCATGTTTTTCTGAGCTAGCAGTCACAACCCCCAATTTTTGCAACTTTGCTTATTTTGGCAACATCCACCTTTCTTAGGTGTTTGCAGGAGTGGAAGGATAACTATGTACTTTATACAGTACTATCAGTGCACCTGATCCTTTAGTATAATTGTGGGAATTGTGTGTTCTCTCCTGATGTTATTGAATAGAACCTCTGAACACAGTTAATGGTGATGCCTGAGTAGTTACCATCCTTGTTTTATATTGCAAATAATGAACTGACGTTATATATCATAATGGCCTGGATAAAGGGAGCACACAACTTTCTTGTTCCAAAAGCTCTATTGGCTGCAGGGCTGTTTCTGGGCACAATTCAAGCTGCTGGTGCTGTGCTATAAAGATCTATGCGGTTTCAGTCCAGACTATTTGAAGGAGTGTATTTTCTTCAATAAACCCTTTAGAACTCAAGTCTTCTAGATGGGTTAGTCTCTTCATCCCACCACCTTCTCAGGAAACAAGGGAAAAGATATTGTTACTAGTCCCAGATTTTAGAATCGCCCCCTAGCAAAACTGGGGTGGCTCTGTCCTTATTCTCTATTAACCAGAAAATATGACTTAGATGAAGGGTTAGAAGGCACAATCATCAAGTTTGCAGACAACACCAAACTGGGGGGGGGGGGGGGGGTGCTAACACTCCAGAAGACAGGAGTAGAATTCAAAATGATCTTAACAGACTAGAGAGATGGGCTGAAACTAACAAAATGAAGTTCAACAGGGACAAATGCAAGATACTTCACTTTGGCAGAAAAAAATGGAATGCAAAGATACAGAATGGGGGACGCCTGGCTCGACAGCAGTACATGTGAAAAAGATCTTGGAGTCCTCGTGGACAACAAGTTAAACATGAGCCAACAATGTGATGCAGCTGCTAAAAAAGCCAAAGAGATTTTGGCTTGCATCAATAGGAGTATAGTGTCTAGATCCAGGGAAGTCATCCTACCCCTCTATTCTGCCTTAGTCAGACCACACCTGGAATAGTGTCCAATTCTGGGCACTGCACCTGAAGGGAGATGTTGACAAGCTGGAATGTGTCCAGAGGGGGGCAACTAAAATGATCAAAGGTCTGGAGAACAAGCCCTATGAGGAGCGGCTTAAAGAACTGGGCATGTTTAGCCTGCAGAAGAGAAGGCTGAGGAGACATGATGGCCATGTATAAATATGTGAGGGGAAGTTATAGGGAGGAGGGAGCAAGCTTGTTTTCTGCCGCCCTGGAGACTAGGACTGGGAGAATGGTGGGAATAAAATAATAAAATTGTAATGATAATAAATAAAGCACACACAATACACACAACTCTAGCAGACTCTGATCTAATAGCCTGAAGTTTAATAGAGTGGGAGAAACAGATAATAAACATCAAGTATTTAAGTCAAATACTCTATATGACCACATTCTGATCTAGTAGTTGGTTAGAATAAAAGTCTTCTTTCAGCAGCTCTTTTTTTTTCGTAATTACACAGAATAGTTTTGTTTCAAAGAAATCAATAGAAAAAGGTAGTAAACTAAGTAGGCTTTCAATGGGCACTTTTGTGGAAATTATACTAAAGGACACTAAAAATAATTCAGAAAGCACTTTGATAGAATCCAATTTTATAAGGCTCTGTTATACAAGAAACAAAGCAAAGCAAAGCAACAGTGGTGATCTGCTGGCAAATACAAACAAAGTTAGAAAGTTTTGTAGGTCTATACATAAGAGTTAACCTGAGCATTATGCTAGTTTAACATAAAATCTATATTTATCGGGGTTCATCATTACCATGGCTATCCCTTTGACAGCTCCCTAAGTCATTTTTCATAAGGCTTGATTTCCTGATCTTTGCTTAGCGCAATCATTGATCTCTTGACATTATCAAATTTGTCGATATATTTCTTGAAATGTGGTGTTCAGAAGTGATTGTGCTGTTGATATAGCCTGGAATATGTTGTTGTGTACGTTTCAACTGCATATTTGATCAATGTGCCTGGTAATAAATTGCTTTCCATTATAAAAAGCAGAAATTATTCAGAGAAAAAGTATGTTAACTATCCAAGCTGATAGGACAAAGCTCTTCTTCCTAACAATGCCTCCAAGTGCAGCAATTTATTTTCCCCATATACCTTTGATACAAATGGTATGGGATGGTCTTAAGGATGGGAGGACAACCTGCTTATGGTGACCCATGCCTGCTCCTGTTTGCAACACCTTGCCTTTTGATTCTCTTTCTTGTTCATTCCACAGCAGGGGTGGGTTAACCCCTCCAGATGTTTTGGGCTATATTTTTCTCAATATCCTACTACCAGTCACACTAATTGGGGCTTCAGTGGGATAAAAGGATTTCTGGAACCCAGCTCTACATCATGACAGTATTTAAACAAGAGTAGCACATAATGGAGGAAATGAGCTGTAAACATTTTGTTGAGTTTCTCAAAAACTCAAAGTCAGACCTTCAATAACCTTCTGGCCATTTTCATAAGATACTCTGAGGCTTTGGAAACTGTAAAAAAAAACAGAAAAGAAAAGAAGCAGCTACAAAATACAGGAAAGCTAAGGGGAAGAAATACAAGTGAGTAAAAAAGTCCTATTTTGATCAAACTTAAGGTGGGTTTTCCTTGTGACTTCAGGAAACACTGTCAACTCCAATTAATGCTTCT
The DNA here is from genome assembly GCF_035594765.1 of Anolis carolinensis. Lineage (NCBI taxonomy): Eukaryota > Metazoa > Chordata > Lepidosauria > Squamata > Anolidae > Anolis > Anolis carolinensis. Next base: position 149,736,220 of record NC_085843.1, read on the forward strand.
TTCACCAAGACTTTAATGCTACAAAATATAGTTTCAATTACACACCATCACCTTGATATCTCATTCACTGTTATGATGCTAAGATTTCAGGTGTCTTTGTAATCTTGGCTACAGAAAGCAAGTGGGTGTTTATCCAAAATTTAGACAACAAAAGGATTTCTGTGGCCCTTAATACCGCATAGAAAGTAAACCACTGCATATTAAAATTAACTTTAAACGTATATACCCTGAGAAGTGTTCAATAATACATTATGAGCTGTGGCATACTAAGTAATTCATTCAAAAGCAAAATGAAATTTAAAAATGGATTCTATCCAAGACGTACACTCTTAATTACTCTGAGGGTAGTTTAATAATAATAATAATAATAATAATAATAATAATAATAATAATAATAATAATAATAATAATAAACAACTTCATTTATATACTGCTCTGTCACCCCAAAGGACTCAGGGTGGTTTCAAATGTAGGTAAAGCATTCAATTACCAACACAGAACATACAACATAGCCATAATAAAAAACATAAACATATTACTATTAAAACAAAACATACACATTTAAAATTGGAAGCCAGTTCCAATACTGCTCCATTGAGTGAAATTGAACTACTAATGGTCAGAATTTCAAGGTGAGCCAAGAAAACTATGAGATGAAGTAACATAGGGCCAGGGAGTAGGTAAAGTGCAAACTGATGGCCAGGATAGGGCCTGGGTTACTCAATTTCAAGGCCTACTGAGCAGTTATAGGAGGACTAGGCTAGTACGCATTATCATAGGGCCGGGAAGTGGGTAAAGTGCAAAGCAGGGTCCAAACTGGTGGCCAGGGTAAGGTCTGAGGCTAATCATTTTCAAAGGTCCACTGGAACCACCAGGTTTTCAGATCCCTGTGGAAGGATAGTGATGGGGCCTGCCTTATCTCTCTGGGGAGGGCATTCCAAAAGAGGGGAGCCACCACCAGTTTTGTACGTTTCCTTTAATTAGCTCCAGTTAGAAACCTGGCTGCGAATCTTTGTACCAGTTGGAATTTCTGGGCCATCAAAGGGCAGCCAGGCTTCTACAATTACTACAATTTCTACAGAAAGTGAGCCCATTGAAAGCCAATGCTTAGGTTTCCCCTTGTACAAATTTCAAATTTAACACTTAAATGCCAGATATCTTGGAAATGGCTTACAGGACCCAAGAGAATGAGAGAAAATTGCCTCAAATGTCCAGACCGTTCAATGAATTGGAAACCCATCTTTTATTTCTTTCAGGACATCACTGTAAAGGGAACCATGATCTACTTAGCTATGCACCGGCAAGGTAAACAGATTTTTTTAAAAAAGTGGGCTAACTACTGAGTTCTTACTTATAAGGTAGTGTTAAAGGCAGCAAAAACAAAATTCAGTACTGCACCACCGCATCATACTTAGTAAAGATATACATTTTTTAAAAAGGCATTTTTGGCAGCTTCTACTACTACTACTTCATTTCAAAAACAAGGCAGTTGGTCAAAACAAATGGCTGCCAAAAAACCAATTCAAACTATCACAGCAACTGAACATAAAAACTATTTAATGATTCTTCACTCAAGTTTTCACATTGTCATGGTTAATATAGTTTATCACAATGTATATTTCATGAAATGTACACTTTGATCAATACTAATCCCAGTGTAAAAAAATAAATGTCTCAACAACATATCCTATGGACTTAATATTAAATGTCCCAAGGAAATTACATTTGTTTCACAGCAACCTGTCCATGCTTTTAACGTATTCAATACATTTCCAATACATTTTCAGCAAATCTGTCTTCAGATTCAGAAAACCAAAATATTAACTCCATATTCATGTTTGAAGACTATTAAATCCCAATAAGGTTATAGACTGCTAACAGTTTGTGCTAAACACAACATCATAAATGAAAAAAATTCATTAGGTGTTAGTAGCAGAGAGGATTATCTGACAAAGGATTACACAGATTCAGAACCATGTCAATTACTGAACTAGAAAATTAAATCTAGTGTTAATCAAGGTACTGAATATAAAAAGAAGAGTAATTTTGGGCCTCGGTTTGTGTACTACTCCTAACAACAAGCAAGGATTACCATCTATTCATGTTAATGTGAAAGCTCCTGAAGGAATGATGCATAAAACAGAAATATTAGAAACAAACTGTGAAATGCCTTATCAATTGTTCACATAATACTATAACTCCAAAGCCAAAGTTTTGGGTGATAGGGTTAAATGAACCTTTCTCAACCTTTTTACTGTTTTATTCTCAATCACAGTCTCTCAAGGAATGTTAGTGACCTCTCACATAAATTCTAAATTTCCTGGGGACCCTGGTTGAAAAACCCTAGATTAAATCAATATTTTAAAACATTGTTGGTGTTTTGGTCAGTTTGTTTGCAAATGGATGTGGTATTTAACTCTTGCTAGACCATTATAATTTTTAGTTTGATCTCACTTTGTTTAAAGATGTCCAATGGCATAGAATTCCACCTGTTTCAGTTGATATGTCCTCTGTAGTCTCTCATGAGAAAGATATTACATTGCCCCAGTTATTTTCGAAGTATTCAAAGTAAGATTGTTAAGATTTGGCTTCATCTAAGTCACAATTTTATTTTTGTGTAATAGTCACACAACCCTTTTTCTGAAAACAGGAAGAAAAAATGTTGTGGAAAGTGTTTTATTGGTTTTTATTATGATTTGCTTTATGGTAAGAATGCTTATATTGTTTATTTATTGTTCAATTTATTTCTTATCAAATGGCTGCCTTCATATTGAGTCCCCATGGGGAGATGGGGAGGGATATAAATAAAGTTTGTTTGTTTGATAAAAATGCAACTATTATGTAATAAAATATAGTATTTGCTATTGAGTGCTCATCGTTTTTACTTTTTCCACCCACCTGAATAGTCCTATCACACAATTTCCAATGTCCTCTCTTCACCCCTGCTCATACATTAGATGTTGTCAGAATTAGGTTCCCAACACTTCCCCCATCTATTTTTTCCACAGAGCCCTCCCCCTTAAGTGCCTTACCAAGCTTCGTTTTTTCCTAACCAGAATTGGTTCCCCATTCTTCAACTCTTTAATTTGAGGGATGTCATCCCATTCCAGCACACTCCATTCCAATAGCAAGAACTGGAAAGAGGAATAATGCTGAGCAATGGCGAAGTTTTGATCAATAATGTTCTGACAACTGCTTCCTAAAACAGAGAAATATATGAAAATATTCTGACTGGTCACACCAGCCCAGCCAGTGTTTGACACTTCAATACAAGATAAAATGCAACGTATTCCAGTTCTAGTGCAAACACATTTTAACACTAGGTACAATCAAGAACAATTGTGTTTTGGCATAGAGAAATGAGGCTTATTTTCAAAATCACTGTGAAGGAAATAAAATGTATGCCAGGGAACAAGAGTAATAGTAAGCAAGAGCAGTACTTTAAACACAACCACATAAGTAGTTGTTAAATCAAATTAATGAAAGACGGCTTTAGAGTTTTAGAAGAAGTGCCACCAACCACTACTTTGTATTATCTAAAGAGGAACACACATGTGGAAACACACACCCTTTCAGATTTATCACACCGTTCAGCAGCAGTGTCAAATGTCTATTTGGATTTGTAAAAGCTAAGCAATTACTTTAACACAATGTAAAGAGTAAGCAAAAAAAATATGCATTCAGTACTGAACATCAGAGAAATAATTATCAAAGGCACTGAAGGATATCAAACTCAGTTCCTTGTATCAAGATAATATAGCAAGCATGGCAGTCTTCATCTTATCACCAAAAACTGTTTCAATAAATCCATCACTCTTCACAAAAAATTATTAATTGAAAACAGCATGCCACGCTAAGGTGCTCACAAATAAAAAATCATCTAGTTTATACAAACTATTAAGTTAGGACACATATCATATATAGTACCTACAGAAATGAGTCACAGTGACAGGCAAAATTTCCTTTCTTGATCCAAATATGTTACATTTCATTTCCTTCACAGTGATTCTGAAAATAAGCCTAATTTCTCTATGTCAAAATACTACTGTACTTAATTCTACCTAGTGTTAAGATAGTGCCCAGAACAAAATTAAAATTGGTGTTACGGGAAAAAAAGGAAACAGCAAAAAAGTAAGACTTTCTGTTGTTGTATGCCTGCAAGTCATTTCTAATATATGGTTGGTGACCCTAAGGTGAACCTACCACAAGGTAGTTTGCCCTTGTCCACCCCCAAGGTTAAGAGTGTGTAACTTGTCTAATGTCACCCAGACCAAGAGTTAAACCATTACTGGCTCTAATACCTTAACTGCACTAATAAATGTAATTGAGAAAGTAAATATTGAAGTTTAGCCATTAAGAAAGTAAACATGAAAGTTTAGTGACACTACAGATCTTGTGATTTTAACATTCAACTAGGGTGATTTCCCCTGCCCTCATCAGCCCGTTTTTCTAGAGATGTAGTTTTTATTTTACAAGGTCTTAAGCCTTCTCTGCCAGAGTACTCATGTCTCACCAAACCACAAATCCCAGGATGATATAGTGTTGAGCAATCAAAGCAGTGTCAAACTATATTAATTCTACAGTATAAATGCACAGAAAGTATTCAGACATATTGTATAGGGCTGTGGAACTTTCTCCCCAATGACAGCAGAACAACCCTCTTGCTCTTAAGCTTCAGGAAGAATTTTAAGACCTGGCTATTTAAACAAGCCTTTGGAGATTGATATGACCCTTAAGTATTACGGAAGAATGGCGAAGCAATTGGTTCAATGTTTACAAAGCTCGGTGCTAGACTTTTGATACTTTTGATATGTTTTAATTGTTTGAAATACTATTTTAATTGATATGAATATTTTTTTACAGTTTTATAATATTGTGTTCTACTGATATTGTTTTTGTCTGAATTTGGGCATTGAATTATTGCCATAGTTTGTAAGTTGCTCTGAGTCCCCCTTCGGGGGTGAGAAGAGCAAGATGTTTGCTGTTGTTTATTTGTTCAGTCACTTCCAACTCTTAGAGCATACCTGTAGCAGATCCATGCAGTGAAGAAACTTGTCACAGATGGTGCAAAAGTCTAATGGGGCCACTGTGGATAGATGGTTCTTTTCTATTTATAAACTCTTTATCCTGATCTAAATGAAAAGCCATTAGTTTTAAATAAACAAGTAGACAGTTTCGATGTCTACTCACATTCTGCACTCACATTCAGCTTGTTTGAAAACAATCTTCAACCAGGAAAATCTATTACTGTGATCAATGCATCGGAAACCACAGAACTAGATAATTAAAACTGGATTACATGGAGTTGCCTTTTAAAATTTAAAATTTTCAAATACTGAAGATATTAACATTTCAACTGGTACAGCCATCAAATAACTTATTAACACTGTTTTAAAAGTTACCTGGGCTGCACATCTGCTTTCATGCCCAATTTACGATGCTGGTGCTACTTTCAATTGCTCAGGATCTAAATACCTGAAGGAGGCTCTCTTCCTTTCCTATCCATGAATTGAAATTCTCATAGAAAGCTTTTTTTCAGACTTCTCTATCAGTGGAACTTCAATGTGTAGAATTTAAGACGAGGCTTTTCTTTTCAGTGGCACTCGCTGTATTGAACACCCAACCTCAGAGAAATTTGACTGAAGTTGTAACCATCAGGGCAAAATGTTCTTACCCACTTTACCCCATTATCTTGGGTTTCCCTAAAATTTTATGCTTTTGATTATGTTTAGTGTTTTATGTGTGAAGGTTTTCCAAGATCACTACCAAAGGACACAGTTTTCTGAAGAAGTATAACTGTAAATAGACTTTGATGTGATAGATAGCGAGCTGCCTCTTAGCAGAGTCTGGACTCATTGTAAGAGACATACCAGCAGGATAATGCATGAAATACTGGATCCTTTGCCTTCTTAGAAGAAATCAAATCTAAATTTAAAGTACAAACTAGAATTTTACTTAAAAAAACCCCTCTCTCTGGATTTGAAAGAGGGCAAATGTCTATACTGAATTGACTGTATCATGTATGAAACTCCATCCAAGGCTCATTTACCAGTACTTAAAGCAGTGGTTCTCAACCAGGTGATTTAGCCTACAACTCCCAGAAACCCCAGCCACTTTACCAGCTGTTAGGATTTCTGGGAGTTGAAGACCAAAACATCTGGGGACCCACAGGTTGAGAACCACTGACTTAGAGGGTGACAGGTAGAGGTCATGTTCACATCTACCTTGAGGCATAACATTTGCATTCATCAGTTAAAGCCAGTGGTTCCCAATCTTTGGGCCTCCAGGTGTTTTGGACTTCAGCTCCCACACTTCGTACCAGCTGGTAAACTGGCTGAGATTTCTGGGAGTTGAAGCCCAAAACACCTGGAGGCCTAAAGGTTGAGAACCACTGGTTTAAACACATGGGACCTTTAAAAAACATATAATAACTTTGTTGTGTTTTTCCTCACCCAGAGATGCCTTCTTCACTCCAGGTGACACCTGAAAGCTAGGAAGGTTGAGGAAATTCCTGTATGTTTTAGTCTGTAATCACTTAAATTTAGCCGAGTGTCCCTCCAACTTCCTTAGATTGGGCAGGAGTAAGATTTTTAGCACCTCTCTTTTTTCCTTTGAGAAATAGCTTAAATTGTTCTGTTGGGTACTGCTGCTATCTTTTTCTGTCTTATTAATAAATTGTTTTTGCTTCAAAATCAGCTTTTCCATGACCTATTTGTTTCTTCCTTTGCAGCAACTCTAGTCAGTTACTCGTTTTAAAAACCTTAGCCTGTAAAATCCTGAAAACAGTAAGTGCCTGGGAGAGTCCCCCCTCCCCCACAAAACAGTAAACTCACCACAGTACTCTTATCAGAACTTTCACCTCAAATACTTGGAACCACTATTCTTTAATTCAGACTTCTACCTTGTTTGTTTTACATTTTAGCTCATTTCTAGCCCATAACTGATTTCCCACAATTCAGAACCTCTACACAGACAGACAACCTTGCAATTATGAAAATGTGCCATCATGAAAATGAAAACTGTGCTGCGACTGCTGATTTGCCAGCATGAAAATGGAAAACAGGGAGCATTTGAACTTTAAAAGTATCATTTCTCATGCATGTCATTTACAAGCTCCTGCATGTCATTTACAACCATTCACACCCAGTAACACAAATCCATTTGTGAATCAGGTGTATTGGTAGTACAGTACATGCTTCTTTTTAAAAGAAAAATTGTTCCTTCAAAGTGAATCTGTCCCTCTTTGCAATGTTATGCCACTGAATTTTCAAGATGCTGTTTACTTTTTCTGACACTATGAAATCAAATAGCAACATAGGACTTTATTAGAGCTGTATGCAGTGCAATAGATTGTATGTTGCCCACATCTTCTGTACAGCTTCCCTAGAACATAAAAGTACAGACAAGGACATTATCTGCATATTCATGGTGTTACACACCAAATTTTGAGACATTGTCTGGTGGTTCAATGGAGATGCTGAGCAACAGATGACACAAGACAGAACACTGCAGGATAATTTACAGCAATGTGCTGTTTGTTTGTTTATTATACATTCTCTCAGCACCACAATTTAAACTTTTCTTGTAGTGGCACTACTGTAAAATAGGATTCAAAAGACATATCATAGACTACTGAACCAGAAGGATATCACAATTAGTGATACAGAAAGTTATAAAAGAAGTCCTTACAAACTGTCTAACTAACACAGCATTCAAGTCCATTTCAGTACCAATCACATAACTGGAACAATGTCGAGTTAACTGACCACTATGTGTCTGAACATTATGCTCAACAAGAGTTTATCAAAGACATTACTGTATGATCAAAAGAGAACATTCATCCCATGAGTTCCAACAAGGAAATTATATTGGTGCTGTGTCAGTTAATGCATTTGAATCTGTGCCCATTTGAATTGGTTCTAACAGAACCAATGTCCCAAATAATACTTATTGCATTTCCTACAAATTAAATGTTAAATCTAAATAAAAAGAAATAACATTGTACAAATTATTTTGCAGCTATGAACTCATAAATAAAACCAGTCTTTCAAAACACAACACACACCTTTATCACATTTCTTAAGTTAGCCTACACCTTACTTTCTAAACCTCCATGCCAAATCCTCTCTCAAAATGCCTGAAAAACACTACAGATAAATAAGATCACCCAAAAAGGGGGAAAAGATTTCATCTGGCTCAGTTCCCACTCAGCTATAAAATCCCAACAGTGTCACAAGAAAAACTGCAATCAGCAATGCACTTGCTCCTCTTCTGAAGCTTAACACCATATTCTCAAACTCTGTACAATATTGGGGCATTTTATGGTAGAATGCCGTGTTTTGATATATCATGAGTTAATATGTGATGTAATATTGGACAGCACAGAATCTTGAATTCTTTGTAGCCTGTCTACTTTGTTTGGCAATGTGGAATATTAAGGATTGCAGTTTGGAAAATCCATACACATCAGATAACTAGAACATAAACCTGTGTTTCCTGAACCGAGCTCTAAGGCTTCAGGTTAGGCTGCAATATATACTAATGTATAAGTCAACCTCCTGTAGAAATTGAGGACAGGTTCTGGGGCCAAAATTATGGATCTTGATATGATCTGTGTATAGGTCGATGGTCATTCCACTGAGAGGAGAAAGAATCAGAAGCGCTTGCTCCAGGCCACTGCTGCCATTTTCCCACCTAGGCATACAAAAAGGGCAAAGAGAATAGAGGGTTGGTGTTTCTTTTAGTTTCTTCCAAGTTTCCAAGATGGACTAAGCCTTTGCCTTTCGCCACTCTCCTCAGAAAAAGTAGTGGTTCCTTTTTGGAGAAGAATTAAGGTGCAGTACTCATACTGATAAATAGGTAAGTCGATCCAGGTTTTTGGATTTATTTTGACTCAAATTTTCAGACTAATACATGAATATATCGGGTACCTATCAAATAGTCTGGGTAATGCCACTAAAAAGCCAAACAATTTCTTAACTCAGTCTATGTCACAGCTTCTTAAACTATGGATTAGGACTCTAAATAGGGTCACCTAAATATATGTTGTTGTTGCCTCTCTTTCTCTCCCATGCACACATGTCTCTCTGCTTTCCATTTTCTCTCTCCTCAGTGCCTCTCTGCTTTCCCTTCTCTCTTGTGCACCTGTCTCTCTACCTTCCTTCCTTCCTTTCTTTCTTTCTTTCACATGGGCACATATCTCTTTGCCTTTCTTTCTCTCTTACACACACACACACCTGTCTTACTCCTCTTCCCCAGCTCTCTGTCCTTTGTAAACGTTTCTCAGATAAAAAGGGGTTGAGTAAAAAAAAGCTTAAGAAGCTCTGATCTATGTAACAATGCAGACTGGTTTGGTAAATATAAATTATTTAGATTGCTCTGGTAGTCTAATAGTCTTACATCACTCCACTACTGAGACAGGATGTCGAGAGATAGAAGTAACCTTATTTCTGGCTTTCATTTATCATCTTATTGTATTGAGATATGAGTGTAGCCATATCTGGAAGAGTTTGTCTAGTCCAGTGTTCCTCTAACTCTGCTCCTCCAGATGTTTTAGACTTCAGCTCCCACAATTTGTAACAGTTGGTAAGCTGGCTGAAATTTCTGGCAGCTGAAGTGCAAAACGCCTGGAGGAGCACAGTTGGAGAAACACTGATCTAGTTTCCCAGATCTGAGGTCAAAAGATTCAATGGAAGCTGTAGTGCTGAGTAGCTAAAAGAAAAGGTGGAAGAGATCTAAGATGAGCAAGGTAGGGATGAAATGAGCTCTCCTTTCCAATGGACAAAGTATAAAATTGCCTTGAATCTCATTTATAAACTCCACTGACAAAAGACTCAACATTAACCTAGAGAAATACATTTTAAAACGTTGGCAAGGGCATTGCTGTTGTTGGTTTTTATGCTGGTTCTTAATGGAATTTACAAATTAAAACTGACCATCTTACATAAATATATGCTTAAAAGCCATTACAAGAAAGAAATTACACTCTGACCAGTTCTTATTTAAAAATCATAATCAAATAAATAATTCATGTATAATAAATTACAAACAATTCATGGGAACCATCATTATAAAGGGTAAATTTGTAATTACCAAATTTAAGAGAAATGTAATATGGAGTAAGAATGAATCACATTCACATATTACAATGTAGAAAATATCCAACTTAATTTGAACATTTTGAGTAGCAATTACTACTGCACTACTTATACATATATCAATCATGAACTTACTGTTGATAAACTATTTGAACATTGCCAGTAATTTCCCAAAAGTAACTAGCAAACAGATGTTTTTTCCGGCTTATCTGCCTGATGTGGAGGGCTGGTCTAGTTGCATCATATTAAGAATCTAACTCAATAACCATGGTATCTGAACAAAAGTTTCCATACAGCACTTTTCAATCCCACTTGTGTGGAACACAATGCTGCCTTAGGAGTACTAGTTGTGGTCAAAATTTTATAGCAAAAAAATACCATCAGCACAAGCACATTTAACAAATCCCTAACTTTCTTACAGCTCCCTATAGTGGGTATTAGTTCATCATCTTACATATTTTCAATGGCTAATTGAATATCCAGTACTCGTTATAGGTGAGCAAGACCTGTCTTTCACGTGCTATAAAACCCTTTTTTAACTTGATGTGAGACATGGCCACAAAGGATCTACTGTTACAAACATCAGATGCCTAGATCACCTGGCAAAGTTCCTGCAAGTTAGGCAGGAGCTCTGGGAGCTTATTGTTAGACCTTAATCATGGAGCAATATTCAATTTGTATACTAGAGTACAAAATATTATATATGCAACATTGGATTGTATGTCAATCCATATTTTACTTTCTCTTCACAGAGTGATCATAGTTTGAAGACCATACACCCAATTTTGTCCACGGGTCATTCAAACTACCATTTAAATATATATATCCTAATATATATATATATTAAATATATATATATCCTGGCCAATTGCCAAGAGATGTGGCACTATATTTATTAGCTAAATGGTAATTAAATAGTATGACAGCCTAGAGCCACATTTATTTCAGTGTTTTTGAATCTTTAGCTATTAAACTACTTTATATACGCATGCATAAGTGAACCTTAAGTATAAATTGAAAGCAGTTTTGGGTCCAAAATTATGGATTTTTATAAGACCTATGGATAGTCATGGGTAATTCCAAAGAGAAGAAACCACTAATTCAGTAGGCTGGCCACCCTTGGCCACTGTTCAGCCATTTAAAAACACCAGAAGCAACATCAAAGTAAAGAGAGTACAGGAGATTAGTGCTTCTTTTAGATTCTCCTGGGGTGGGCTAAACTCTTGCTTTTTGCCACTCACACTCAGAAAAGGGGATGGTTCCTTTTTGAATAAGAGTTCAGCTACAATACTGTACTTACATTAACCCATGAATAAGACAACCTAGTTTTGGGGAGGGGCATTATTTTCCAAAATTTTGAGAGAAGCAAGAAGTCACATGTGCATTTGAGAAGACATGTCATTTTGTCTGCCTTACAATTTTGTTCCTAAAAAAACATCTGAAGCACTTAGAAATTGTATAAAATCAATATGATAGGCCTTCAACAAACCTACTCACCAACTGTCCAGTGGTAAGATGCTTTGTCAACTTAGTGAACAAAAGTATCCAAGGCTCAAGGTTGCATTACAAAGTTGAATACAACTGCCAGAAGGAAAACTCTACAGTCAATTTGGAAGGGATCTCAGTTCTGCTCCAATTCTAAACAGCATGCAAAAAAAAAAGGTTTATATCCTCTCTATTAATATTGTAGTTTCCACTGGCACGTTGAAGAGATTGGCCTAGGCAGAGATTAAATCTCTCTCTGGTTCTACTTAGTGTTTCACTCCCTTTCAACGAATCTGTTGATCTTGGAAACTGACACTTTAAAAAACAGTTTACAACTTTCTCTTAAGTGTATCTATTTAATAAAAAACACAAAACACTTTCTTATCAATCTTGACTTATACAGTAGCCTTTTTACTATCTACAAATTCTTTGATTTCCTTTTACTCAGAAGAGAGGCTTTTCTTGTGAAAAACAGATTGTGAAGCACAGTGTAAGTAAAAGTGACATGGAAAGTTCTGTGTCTCCTTCACTCAGTGGCACATTTATACCATTAATATAGAACAGGCATGGACAAACTTTGACTCTCCGGGTGTTTTGGACTTCAAATTCCACAATTCCTAAGTGAAAAAAACTGGCTGGCATTTCTGGGAGTTGAAGTCCAAAACACCCGGAGGGCCAAAGTTTGCCCATGCTGATATAGAAACTATGCATTCTCGCCAAGGAAAGTCTACTTCTATCTACTTCATCCACCGAGGAGGGAAAATGTTGGTTTCATCAGTATAGAACTCCTGGCAAATAATAACTGGACAAGTGAGTCAAAAGGAGATTGTTTAACTAGTTAAAAGGTTATATTCAGGTGTTGCTTGTAAGTAACAGTACATTTATTAGTACCTGAAATCTATAGCCGAGAGATGTAAATCAAGGAAAAAGGTAGTCCAAATCTTGCCCACATCACAAATTCATTAGATGCCTTTAAACAAGTCTCTCCTTCCTCAACTTCAGCTCTCACATATACAACATAGAAATGACATAACTGTCCCTGCTACACAGAATTGCTGCAGAGCAGAAGGGTGACACACAATTCAAGGGCCACATACATTCTTTCTTAACTTTTTGCATGCACACCAACACCTTCATTTTTTCCAGTTGTTACCATCCAAAATCTGAAGCAGAGCAATCACTGTTGAAAGAAAGTGGCTTCAACTGCTCTTTACTTGAACTCTTTTCCAGTCCTCCCTGCAACAATGAAACCCTGGGTCTCTAAAGGGAATCCTATATAAAAAAGGGAAGTGTCTTGAGATTTAACAATAATCATTATTATTATTGGTCAAAATCACAGCCCTACATTTAAATTACAGTACAATATTAAACACATTAGATTAATAAAATCTACCTTCATCTACCTTCCTTTGTGTTTTTCTAAAACACTGCATCACTTTCTTTCTAGCATGGATTTCTCTTAGGTGTCAAAGATGCAGTTAGGACACTATCACAGAGGCCTCCAGCACCATAGAGCTGTTTTAATAGTGTTGATTGGGTTACAGCTTGCAAAGAAAGCAGAGTGAAGATGGGAGGGAGTTCAGAAAATAAAGCAATAATTTAGAGAGAAAAAAGAATCCAAAGGGAAAAAACAAAACAAAATGTAATTAAAAAGGGAAGTGTCTTGAGATTTAACAATAATCATTATTATTATTGGTCAAAAATCACAGCCCTACATATAAATTACAATACAATATTAAACACATTAGATTAATAGAATGGAGTATAACTGTAATACTTGTAATAATATTAATATTTTTAAAGTCTTTGAGGTTTTTTTAATTGTTGTAACCAGAAATATTGCATGCAATTATTACTCCCAACTAGAATAAATCAATTCAATCAATTAGAACTTTGTAAACGCCCATGTATTACCTGTTGTCTAACTAAAAGAGAGGCATTGCTCCAGCCTTACTCTGAAGAGAACTCAGGCTCCAACTACACACTGTCATACAATCCAGTTTCTGAATTCAGATTATCTGCTTCGAACTGGACAATATGACAATGAAGACGAATCCAGTTCAAAACAGATCATCTGGATTCAGAAACTGGATTATACGGCACTGTAGATCCAGCCTAAGATATTGTATGGAAAACATTCTTAAGCGTTATATAAGGCACAAGAGTCCACAGTGTCTGCTAGATTGCCAATGCAACTGGACCTCATCACACTAGAGCATGGATCCACTTTAAATCTGTTTGCTGCCTCCTGCAGAATTCTGGGGCTTGCAGTTTAGAGAGGGGCCTTTAAACAGCTCAGCCAGACTGGTCCTGGGTCTCCCTAAACTACAAACCCCAGAATTCTGCAGGAAGCAGCAACTGGATTTAAAGTGGATCCATGTTTTAGTGCAGTGGCTCTCAACCTTTGGGTTCCCAGATGTTTTGGCCTTCAACTCCCAGAAATCCTAACAGCTGGTAAACTGGCTGGGATTTCTGGGAGTTTTAGGCCAAAACACCTGGGGACCCACAGGTTGAGAACCACTGCTCTAGTATGATGAGGAATGGTAACAAAGCAACTCCCCTTTCTAACCTTTCCCTGCCTCCAAACCTCGCTTGCCCACTCTGTTGGACAAAGACCTGCAACACAACCTGCATATGGGCATGATTCACAACTCTGGACATATGGCACAACATACAAATTTGGCGATCATGTGGTTGTTCCACTGCATAAGTTATCTGAAGACATGCTCTCCCTTCCCTTTCTCTGTTGTGCCTAAAATTTAGGTTGCAAATTCCTTAAGAGAAAGGCATGCCTGTGTTCCCATTGCATTATCAACAGAGTCACATGTGGTGTTGCTGCTACATAAATGTAGATTTTGCAGAGATCCTACTTCATGAATCAAACAAAAGCTTCTGGCACTACAGTCTGAGGGCCTCATCACATTTAAATTCATTGTGCAATAGTAAATGGGCCCTTCCAGACAGGCCCTATATCCCAGCATCTGATCCTAAGGTTTTCTGCTTTAAACTGGATTATATGAGTCCGCACCACCAGATAATCTGGGATAAACAGAAAACCTGGCATCAGATCTTGGGATATAGGGTCTGTCTGGAAGGGCCCTATGACAATAAAGCTATTCCATTCTATATGCAAATTTAGCGATCCAAAAATCCAAACCACTTATGTTCCCAAGGGTCTTGGAGAAGAGATACTCAGGGCCTCATCACACTTGAGCATTTTTAAATGCTGTGACTGCCTCCTGGAGAATTCTGGGATTTATACTTTAGGGAGGGGAAAGTGGGAAAAATGCTCAAGTGTAATGAGGGCCTGAGTATCCCTTCTCTGAAACCCTTGGGAACACAACAACAACAACAACAACAACAACAACAACAACAACAAAAGCTATATTTATATCCCGGTGCAGCTTACAACAGACAAACACAATATAGATCATAATAAACATACAACCAAATGAAACATTAAATACACACAATAATTAAAACATATAAAACACCATGGCATATTAATACAATTCAGAAGGGCCTCACCAACAAGCAAAAGTATGTACCAGTTAAAACAGAATCAGAGTTGGGAGACACCTCCACTCCAACACCCTACCAAGAAGCAGGAAAACTGCATTCAAAGCATCCCCAACAGATGGCCATCCAGCCTGTTTAAAAGCCTCCAAAGAAGGAGCTTCCACCACACTCTGTTCCACTGCTGAACAGCTCTCACAAGTTAGGAAATTCTTCCTAATGTTGAGGTGGAATCTCCTTTGCTGCAGTTTGAAGCCATTGTTCCGCATCCTAGTCTCCAGGGCAGCAGAAAACAAGCTTGCTATCTCCTATGACTCCTCCTCACATATTTATACATTGCAATCGTCTCAGCCTTCTCTTCTGAAGGCTAAACATGCTCAGCTCTTTAAGCTGCTCATCATAGAGCTTGTTCTCCAGATATTTGATTATTTTGCGGTGCCTAGAATTGAACACAGTATTCCAGGTGTGGTCTGACCAAAGCAGAATACAGGGGTATTATGACTTTCCTACTCTACACTATACTCCTATTTATGCAAGCCAAAATCCCACTGGCTTTTTTAGCTGCTGCATCACATTGTTGGCTCATGTTTAACTTGTTGTCCATGAGGACTCCAAGATCCTTTTCACACGTACTGTTGTCGAGCCAGGTGTCCCCCATTCTGTATCTTTTTCTGCCTAAGTGGAGTACAGTAGAGTCTCACTTATCCAACATAAATGGGCCGGCAGAATGTTGGATAAGCGAATATGTTGGATAATAAGGAGGCATTAAGGAAAAGCCTATTAAACATCAAATTAGGTTATGATTTTACAAATTAATCACCAAAACATCATGTTAAACAACAAATTTGGCAGAAAAAGTAGTTCAATAAACAGTAATGCTATGTAGTAATTACTGTATTTACAAATTTAGCACCAAAATATCACGATATATTGAAAACATTGACTACAAAATTGCGTTGGATAATCCAGAACATTGGATAAGCGGGTGTTGGATAAGCGAGACTCTACTGTATCTTGCATTTGTCCCTGTTGAACATCATTTTGTTAGTTTCGGCCCATGTCTCTAATCTGTTAAAATCGTTTTGAATTCTGCTCCAGTCTTCTGCTCCTGTTTTCTTCCAATTTACTGTACTGAGATTAAAAGGATTACAAAACAAACAAAAGGATTACAGAAGCGTTTTGGATTTTAGGATATCTTTGCAAATAGAATAGAATCGCTTTATTGTCATTGCACGAGATGAAAGATGCCGCGATATTTTGAAGAGGAGGCCCGAGTCTGCATGGGAAAACCATTTCTGTTTCCCATACACACAAGTGTAATTTTATACTCTGCTGGAAAATCATCCTGTCACTGAAATGGGGTCTCTGTTCACGAAGGACTCAGGAACCTCAAGTGTCATCTCAGTGGAGAGAGGAGGCCCGACCTGTGTACATTTCCCAACTTGAGGGCAACCACCGCCGTTTCGAGCTGTGATGCAGGCGAGCGGGCAAACACCAAGGGAAGCATGGTTTTGGGCCCTCCGCTGGTGCTCCCTTTACAAAGGGAAGCGGCCATCGTTAAGAGCCGACGAAAGGGCGCCGAGAGGGACAGAATGCAGGGCAAGCTAACCCCCCTTCCCTTCCCCTCTCCTCCCCTCCCCTCTGCGGCTTCTCTCCCTCACCAGCCGGACTCGGCGAGGGTCGAGGCGGCGCCGTCAGCCATGGTCCCTCCTCCTCTTCTTCTCCCTCTCCTCCTCCTTTTCCTCCTTCACGAAGTTCTTCCCGCGGGGGTGAGGCCTTTCGGGGGAGGCCCAGGTGGCGCCCGGCGCAGAGGAGGCCTCGGCCCCGCCTCCGTCCCGACCAGAGCGCCCCTTCCCTTCCCCGCCCCTCCCAGCCACCTCTCACACGCTACCGGAAGCCAGCTCGGCAAGAGCGCCCGTCCCACTTCCGCCATAGAGTTCCCGGACTGTCGCGCTGGCGGATTCTTCGGCTGTTAGGAAAGAGCGGGGAAGTGTTGCCGACGCGGAACGCCTCTGGGCTGGTTGTGCGCATGCGTGGAGGGGTTGTTTCGCGACGTGTCTTCGCGGCAGTCAGGAAAGGAGGCTCCAGGCAGAGTCTCACTTATTCAACATTCTGGATTATCCAACGCATTTTTGTAGTCAATGTTTTCAATACATCGTGATATTTTGGTGCTAAATTCGTAAATGCAGTAATTACTACATAGCATTACTGCGTCTTGAACTACTTCTTTTTGTCAAATTTGTTGTATAACCTGATGTTTTAGTGCTTGATTTGTAAAATTATAACCTAATTTGATGTTTAATAGGCTTTTCCTTAATCCCTCCTTATTATCCAACATACTCGCTTATCCAACATTCTGCCGGCCCTTTTATGTTGACTAAGAGACTCTACTGTATCACTTTTTGGCCCCTTCTGCACAGCTGAATAAAATTCTCCATTATCGGCTTTGAACGGCAGTGTGGACTCTAATAACCCAGGGCCCTTCCACAGAGCCATATAACCCAGAATATTAAGGCAGAAAATTCCACAATATCTGCTTTGAACTGGGTTATAACCCAGTTTAAAGCAGATATTGTGGATTATATGGCTCTGTGCAAGGGCACTTTGTGTCCTGCATTGACTTGCCAATAGTCTCCTTCAAGGTTTTTTTTTTGTTTGGGCCCTTCCATAGCACCCAGAATATCTACGCTGTACTGGGCTATTTGAGGCCAGTTGGGATACATGGCAGTGTGGACTCAGGGCCCTTCCACATAGTCATATAATCCAGAATATCAAGACAGAAAATCCCATAATATTTGCTTTGTGGGAGCCCCAGTGGCAAAGTGTGTTAAAGCACCGAGCTGCTGAATTTGCAGACCGAAAGGTCCTAGGTTCAAATCCCGGGAGCGGAGTGAGCGCCCACTGTTAGCGCCAGCTTCTGCCAACCTAGCAGTTGGAAAAGATGCCAATGTGAGTAGATCAATAGGTACCGCTCCGGCGGGAAGGTAACGGCGCTCCATGCAGTCATGCCGGCCACATGACCTTGGAGGTGTCTGCGGACAACGCCGGCTCTTCAGCTTAGAAATGGAGATGAGCACCAACCCCCAGAGTCAGACATGACTGGACTTAACGTCAGGGGAAACCTTTACCTTATCTGCTTTGAACTGAGTTATCTGAGTCCACACTGCCATATATTCCAGTTCAAAGCAGAAAATGTGAGGTTTTATTCAGCTGTGCGTAAGGGTCCTCAAATAGACCGAAACTAACAAAATGAAGTTCAACAGGGACAAATGCAGGATACTCCACTTAGGCAGAAAAAATGAAATGCACAGATACAGAATGGGGGACGCCTGGCTTGACAGAAGTACGTGTGAAAAAGATCTTGGAGTCCTCGTGGACAAGTTAGACATGAGCCTACAATATGATGCGGCGGCTAAAAGTGCCAAAGCGATTTTGGCCTGCATCAATAGGAGTATAGTGTTTAGATCCAGGGAAGTCATGCTACCCCTCTAATCTGTCTTGTCAGACCACACCTGGAATACTGTGTCCAATTCTGGGCTCCGCAGTTGAAGAGAGATGTTGACAAGCTAGAATGTGTCCAGAGGAGGGTGACCAAAATGATCAAGGGTCTGAAAAACAAGCCCTATGACGAGCGGCTTAAAGAACAGGGCATGTTAAGCCTACAGGAGAGAAGGCTGAGAGGAGATATGATGGCCATGTATAAATATGTGAGGGGAAGTCATAGGGAGGAGGGAGCAGGCTTGTTTTCTGCTGCCCTGGAGACTAGGATGTGGATCAATGGCTTCAAACTACAGGAAAGAAGATTCTACATGAACATTAGAAAGAACTTCCTCACTGTGAGAGCTGTTCGGTAGTGAAACTCCCTACCCTGGAGTGTGGTGGAGGCTTCTTCTTTGGAGGCTTTTAAACAGAGGCTGGATGGCCATCTGTCAGGGGTGCTTTGAATGCGATTTCCTGCTTCTTGGCAAGGGGTTGGACTGGATGGCCCATGAGGTCTCTTCCAACTCTATGATTCTATAACCCCTGGGCCTTTCCAGACAGGCCCTATATTCCAGGATCTGATCCCAGGTTTTCTGTTTATCCCAAATTATCTGACAGTACAGACTCATATAATCCAGTTTAAAGCAGAAAACATGGAATTGGATCCTGGGAGATAGGGCCTGTCTGAAAGGGACCTCAGTTCAAAGCAGATACTGTGGAATTTTCTGCCTTGATATTCTGGGTTATATGGTTGTGTGGAAGGGACCTGAGTCCAGACTGCCAGAAATTCCAGTTCAAAGCAGATCATGTGGGATTTTATTCAGCTGTGTGGAAGGGCCCCCAGACAGGCTTTGTGTTCATCCCAGGTTATCTGTCAGTGCAGACGCGTATAATCCAGTTTAAAGCAGAAAACGAGATATCACGTTCTAGGATACAGAGCCTGACTGGAAGGGCCCAATGTTAAATGTCTTCAGTGGTATGGTGTTAAAACACAGGGCTCTTTCACACAGCCATGTCACCCAGAATATCAAGGCAGAAAACCCCATAATATCTGCTTTGAAATGGGTTATCTGAATTGGGCTATTTGCCATACATCCCAATTCAAAGCAGATAATGTGGGATTTTATTCAGCTGTGTGGAAGGGGACCCACACAACACTATGCAACAAAATTTGGAGAGAAAAAAATCTATGTGGTTTGACTGTTATTTCCTAGGGTCTTTTTGACCTATATATCTGTCTTTTTGAGGAATGCATAAAACATGCAGATTTAAGAGGTAGAAGACATCACACATGTACTGTTTAGCATTAACTTATATAAGATAAAGAGAAACCAATACATTATACAAAAGACACTGGATCCTTATATTAAAACTACATTTTTATTGGCTGGCCAGAATGCTAAAATAACATACATAACAGCTCTTTTTTATATAATGCAACTCAGCTGAGAACTGTATATTTGGAGTTGATGGGGTAAATTGTAAGGGCGATGCAGATATTGGATCTGGCTCTTGACCCCTTGATAACAGCTTGTTTATTTTAACTTTGATTGTAATGTGGGTTGTATGCTATATGAGTATGTGTCAAGTGAGTTTGTCAAGTGTTTTGATACGGCCAATGGGCTAATCAATAAAATGAACATAGGCATGCAAATTTAAGAGTTGCAGAGCAAATAAACTTTTGTACACAGTAAGCCCAATTTCAGACTGATTTCAGGTCCGTGCCACATATTGACCACTAACTTTGTAAATAATACTTCCACATCCTATACAGTATATTTATATTATATTTGCCTATAACACTATGTAATAAAATTTGAAAGAATTTATCTTCCTGGTTTGAAAGTGTTATTTCCTGTTTAATTGTGTGGTACTGCCTTTGAAAGTAGTTCTACTCCAGAAACTTTGTTTTTGTGGCTGCCACAAACTGTGTTAAATTGGTTGAGACACTTACGAGATATTCATTGAAAAACTATAGCAAAATGCGCTACAGGACGCCCTGCTAAATCAAACTTTTTACAGTTTAATAAACTTTTTCAATGTTTTATGATAGACACAATTAGGAAATGACTTTTATAACCCAGGAACAAAAATGGTGTTACATAGTGTAATTCTATGCAAACAGAATCATGTTCTGAATCTTGACGAAGGTTAATTTTTCTGCTACAGATTACAAAATAAGGGAAATCATCACCAACTGATTTTAAAAGGAAACTGTCCTTTACTTTATGTGGTGTAGGATTATACAATGTCATAATCCCATTAGCTATTTCTGTGTAATTTACAGATATTGCAAAAATTGATAAAATTGCACAGGCAACGTTGTATATCATTTAGATATAACCTCTAGATCTTGCGCACATATGGAAATGATATGTATAATCCAGGAACAAAATGGGCTCAAATTGCATTCACATTTATCTCATAAATTATAATTATCATCATCTTTATTTATATCCCGCCTTTCTCCCAATGGGGACTCAAGGTGGCTAACATTTGTAAACAGTTTAAAAAGAGAAATACTAAAGTTAAAAAAACAATAAGAGCCGGCGTTGTCTGTAGATGCCTCCAAGGTCATGTGGCCAGCATGATTACATGGAGCGCTGTTACCTTCCCACCGGAGTGGTACTTATTTATATACTCATATTTGCATATTTTCTAAATGCTAGGTTGGCAGAAGCTGGGGCTAACAGCGGGAGCTCACCCTGCTCCCTGGATTTGAACCGCCGATCTTTCGGTCAAGTTCAGCAGCTTAGCGGTTTAATCCGCTGCACCACCAAGGACTCCGAGGGCAAACATAGTGTTGCTTAATTCAGGCAAAATACAGGTGCCAAAAGATGGATCTGGGAAAGGCTATTCAGGTTGTTCCCTGAAAGAGTCCATAGCTTGAGCATACTTCTGGATTTAGCCATGAGTCTCAAATCCCACATTCAGCAGTGGAGTGCCTTTGCACAGTTAAAAATAGTGGGTACTGTTCCATTGTCTGGGTGGATGCCAAAACGGGGCCTAGACAGATAAGACTAGTCCATTTGGGGGGGGGGGGGGGGTTGAAGGAGGACAGCCATTTTCTCAATTTTCCCTTGTTATCCCCCCCCCCTTGCCATGTCATAACCAATGGTTGGTTTTAGGACGGTGGACATGGGTGGGGGGAATAACAGGAAAACGGGAAAATGGTTTAACTTCTTTAACCCCTCCTCCCTGTAAAATGGACTATCTTTCTCTCTCTAGTGCCCCTTGTGGCCTCCGCCCGATTGATGGAACATTATCAATTATTGTGCTTGCTGTGATATCTGTGCTCGCTGTAATAAGTGATATCTCACTTATTCGTGGAGATATCAAATCTAACTACTAGACCCAGTTACATCTGTTTTGATTGCGAGTATGAGCTCTACGTGGACTTGCTTTTAGAAGCTGTCAGGAATTTCAGTTCCAAAATGCTTTTGCCAGACTGGTGCTGGTTATCTATGACCTATATCTTCTTATGGTCCCTTATTGTGGGACTCCTTTGTTTCTTCCCCTATCGATTTTCTGTCTCCCTATGCCTGATGAAGAGTGCCAGAGAACCAAAAGTCTTGCATACTTTTATGGCATCCCACTTACTTCCTAACTTTAGACATTTGCTTATTTTTCCCATTAATGATATCTAATTATATTTCCCAATCCACAATTTTCACAAATCCTACTTTGACTGAAGATATTATTTGATTTCCCTTGCTGATTTTTGCTTTGCTGTTGCAGTAAAGCAGGAAAATAGTACTTTTTTTACAGTAAAGCAACAGCCTCATAGAAGAAATTTTAACTTGACATCTATTGCTTTACTCAAAATCAGATTAATGTTTTCAATTGACTCTTTCAATAATGAACAAACAGATTTACATAACCATATAATAAGCATAAAATGAGAACATCACCAGAGCATTTCCAGTATGCTAATAAGCAAGGCCTCCAAGAGAAATTTTGCAAGGCAGAATTAGACTGCTTTCGGGCCACAAAGTGGGAGAGAGTCCTTTCAAAATTGAGGACATTATGGAGCTTACATCCTAAATGAAGTCTTTTCAATAAAAAGTAATAGCATAACATGATGTTTTAAAGTTGAAGTCTCTTTCTTTGTAGAAAAATATGGTTATGATAAAATATAAACAATGAAGACAGCCTTTGGTATATGATTACGATAGCATAATCAAACATGATGCGTAATCTCAGGCTACTAAATATGACCACTGGTAAACTTTTGTAAATGCTTTAATCCCTCTGTGCCAAAATGACAACATAAAAATATATTCAATACCAAGCAACAGCAAGTCTAATCAGCTAATAAAATGAGCTTTTATGGCTTTTTTATCAACAAAATTTCAAAAATTCCTGATAATTATCGAAATCAATTTCCTGGCAATGCTTGATTCATTTTTCCCTGTAGGAAAAAGAGGTCCAAGGAAAAAGGTATCTGAAGATACACATGTTTGAACTTTTGTAAAATAATGCAATGGAAGGAGAACTATAAGTTGTTGCTTGTTTAAAGGAAAGGAGACATGAGATATTCATGGGCTCTTCCTTGTCTCTGTTGACCTTAGACCAACGTAGCAACAGATCTTCATATCTCCCTACAGATAGTTATTTGATTTCCTGTTTACAAGTCACTGCAGATTTATGTAATCAGAATCTATTAAAGGACCTTATGTACACAGGAGAATCCTAACATATATGTGAAGTCACTTTCTGGAGGGGATGTTCCTACATTATCAGTTACTAAATATGGAGTTTTATTCATAGCTTTACAAAATTATTACTTTAAAATGTTTTAAAATTGACACCCACATGATACCAGATCACGCCACTAGTCCATAAGGTCCAGTAATGTCTATTTTTACTGACAGCACTTTTCAGGTTCTCAGGCAAAAGGCTTCCACTTCTCTTTCAGCCTTTACACAATAGATGACAGAGTTTCAAATTGAGACTTGCACAATAGAAACAATGTACTCTTACCACTGGGACTTGCATGTTTTCATTTCCTCCCTTGTTTACATTGGTTTTATTTAATATTTCAAAACAAATATTGGTTTTTAAAATTCCCTTCTCATTGAACCTGAGCAACATATTTGACATTAGCCAGAACCAATAAACTCTTAAACATTGTCTATTATAGGTATGGCAAATGGAAACTGCAGTTCAAAATTGCTTGGGAATCAGTTCCCCTCCCTTGCAGAAGTCCATACAAGTGCCAAGGAGAAATTTGTATCAAATACGATTAAATGATTTCCACATTTACCCTAATATTTTTTCACTGGCATCAAGGATTTTAAGATGTTTCCACTGGGAAAGTCTTAACATTGCTTTCATTCAGAAAATCAGAACTCACCCATGGGGCTAATTGCAAAATAGGTTTTAGTGAGTCCCAGAAGCTTTTTTTGCTTTCAGAATCAATAGCCAAGTATAAGTAGCAGTTAGTGGTGACCTGGGGAGTAAGGAAAGAAGATGGGGGAGAGATTTGGGAAAATAAGGATTTAACTTGATCCCTACAGGGGAAAAATAACTGTTTCATTTTATATGATTGGATATTGAATATTTGCTGTGCCAAGATTGCTTGCTAAGCAGAGAAAAGTCCAAACATCTAAGACTGATGTTCTGGAGCAGAATGTTGATAGAACGAGTGTAATTTACTTCCTGGGAAGCATACCTAGTGAAAGTTGATTATAGTTTTCTGGACACTAAACTGGCCCACCAAATGATTTCATCATCATCATCATAAGCTATCACTTGTGGATGAGTATGATTGTATTCCAAATGTAATCTTGGTGGTAGGTCCACAGATGATTCCTCTGGGAGTACATGGCGTAGACAGCTTCGCACACAGGTTTACTAGAACACACAAACTTGCTCACCATGACAAGATGACACTCCATCAAGGGGGACCAAAGGAGTTACTGGGGGATTGAGATAGCATGCAGCCTGAAATGCTTGGTGCTGCTCCTATGCATGTCTATTCCATGCACCTTTTCGTCGACTCCTCTGATGGCCTCTGGAATACATTGGTCCCTTCTGAATTGGCATACGGATACATTACATTGCAAAGTCAATTTGCAACGGCTGTGGAGCTGAAATTGTTTTAATATCAATATAAGTTATTGATTGAAGGGAACGGTCGTCCAGGGAAGAGATGCAATTTGATCTGAAATACAACAAATAATTAACATATCTCTCAGGGAGCAAAATTTTCAACCCTGTTTAAAAGAAATAGTAGTCAGACCACTGCTGAAAAAGCCCTCCCTGGATCCTCTGGATGTTAATAATTACAAACCAGTGTCTAGCCTTCCTTTTTTGGGCCAGGTGATAGAGAAAGCAGTTGACCTCCAACTCCAGGCAGTCTTGGGTGACACACACTTCCTTGACCCATTGCAAACTGGCTTCAGAGCAGGATAGGGAGTTGAGACTGCTATGGTTGCCTTAGTGGATGGTCTTCCTCTCAACACTGATAGGAGGAGTATGTCTCTGTTGGCGCTTCTAGATCTCTCAGCGGCTTTTGATGCCATCCTTCTGTAATGCCTGGAGAGGCTGGGAATAGGAGGTACTGTGTGGTTGTGGTTGTATCTATAAGGCAGTTTCCAGATGGTGGTGCTTGAGGACAGCTGCTCCTCCAAAAAGAAGCTGTCATGTGACATCCCACAAGGAGGTATGTCAATGAGTCCTGGATGGGGTTACATGCCCCCTGAAAGACTGTGTCCACAGCTTGAGAGTTCTCCTGCATCAGTCTCTCCAAATGTTAGCCTAGGTAGATGTGACAGTCAGGAGTGCTTACTACCAGCTTCGGCTGATACACCACTGCGCCCCTTCCTACATTTGGAGGATCTAAAGAGGGTAGTGCATACTGGTAACCTCAAGGTTGGACTTCTGCAAGCTCGGAAACTCCAATTAGTTTAAAATATGGCAGCCAGATTGGTTACATGAATATCTAGGAGTGATCTTATCACCCCTAAAGTCCCTCCACTGGCTGCCAAATAGTTTCCAGGCAAAGTACAAGGTGTTGGTTTTGACCTTTAAAGCCATACATGGTTTAGGTCCAGGTTACCTACAGAATCACCTTCTCCCATACAATGTGATCCACACACTTAGGCCCTTGGGGAGGGGGGGGGGGCTACTCCAGCCTGTCAGAAGCCGACTGGTGACTATCACCCAAAGGACCTTTTCATGGGCCACCCAAAGACTATGGAACAACCTGTCGAAAGAGCTCTGACAGTAAAATGAGCTGTTAGAATGTTAAAATCTCTCTTCAGGCTGGCCTAAAATTAGTTACAAATTTTAAACTTGCATCTTATGTTTAATCTTTGTTCTGTGTAGTTTAATATGTATTTTGTAGGAATATGTTTTAATATGTGTATTTTGTAGAATGTTTTTAGATGATTGTGTGTTTTTAGCAGTTGTAACCCACCTCAAACCATGAGAAGAGGGAAGTAAGAAATAACATTATTATTATTATTGTTATTATTGTTATAGTTATTATTTCCTCATTTAAACCAAGCAACAGTTTAAATGTCAAATGCTCAAGTGCTGGTACCATACATTGTAAGATGACCACGTGGTAGTCAGTCACCCACTGGATCAGTTCCAACCTGCAAAGTTCTCACTAACCCTCATATTATTAGGTAATTAAATCCATTGTTGCAGTTCACAAAAGTGAAAGCATAGTTTCATCAGTAGTGATGATAATGATGATGATTGATGATGATGATGCAACTAGTAGAAGAAGACAAATGGCATACCTTTAGTAGCTGGAAGAATGGTGATAAAATATAATATTGAAATGCATCATTCTGATTCCTTCTGACATTTGAAAAAAGCTTGGCTTTTCAGTTTCAGAGACAGGATATAACAGTGTTAGAGCTAGACTTTTTTTTTCTTTCTCCAAAATATTATAATTGGTGCCTGAAAATTGTATCTCTCCATTTCTTTCACAGGGATGTAGTGTTAGGATACTGCAGTTAATTAAAATTTTAAGACACCTAAAGTATAAACTCTTTCTTCAATGGTTGGTGAAGCTAGTGTCTGTATTTTTAAAAGCTATAACACAGCCTACTACCAGCTATGCAAACAGGAATTATTTGCCCTTTGCTGATATAATTCATGTGGCTATATTTTCTCAAATACAATTAAGGAAATAAACCGGAGTTTGTAAAGTAAGATTTTAAAAAAGTCATTCATATTACCTAGCAATTTAACTTTTACAATGGATGCCAGAGCCAAGCCTGCCTAATTTAAAAGTTGTTATTAAACAAGAATGTGAGGAAAAATCACTGTTAAGATGTTTACTGACATTCTGTCTTTGAGAGCAAAACTTGGATAAAATTTAGACACCCTCAGCAATGCACATTCTCATTCTTTGATTTAGTAGGAAGCAGGGAATTTTTGACTATCTGATCTCACATTCTTTGATTTAGTAGGAAGCAGGGAATTTTTGACTATCTGATCTCACAGGCTAGAGCTGAATTATCCAGCTGAAAACAGAGAAGATAGTACCAAAGTCTGGTCAACATGCACATTCTGCACACTGCCATAACACAACACCAGGAACAGTTGGTGCCAAAAATCCAGGAGGAACCTGGACTTAGGAAAACCTGTTGGGAGTCCTTTTTCACTTCAGCCTGGAATTAGAAAGCTCTTAGGCCAGTCCTCAAGTTCTGGGCAGTTAGCAAGGAATGGTCAATCGTGCATAGGCATTTTTTTCACAAGGATTTTTTTTTTCTATATGTCGTAGAAAACATTAACGGATTAAAACCACACATTCCTGGCTGGAATAGCTGCTTGGAAGAGTGTCTTTACCTTGCCTGTGAACCCAGCTCTTTTTGGACAGGACAGCTTATAAAGGCCTTTAAAATTGCCTTTGACCTGTTGCCCTAGTCTTATCTGTGTGAACCTCTGCTGGCCTTAATTTTAGACTACTTTAATCTTTTCATATGTCTTCTAGCCAGAGGTATAGGAATGAGGCAGTGTTTACAAATGCTGCAGCTCTGCCTCATAATGCTGCCACCTTCTAGAAGGTCATGCCTTTTAACCCAAGCTGATAGCACAGAACAATAATGTGCAGAAAAAATGTAGTTTTTTAGCCTTCTCCTTGGTTAGGAATAGTTTTTTGTAATTCTGAAATATGAGGACAAAGAAACATCCATGTAGGGGACACATGCTAGATTTTATTCCCAAAGAGATAGGCTTAATTAGAATCATTAATTCTTTTTTGTAAATTGTTTTCTTT
The DNA here is from genome assembly GCF_035594765.1 of Anolis carolinensis. NCBI lineage: Eukaryota > Metazoa > Chordata > Lepidosauria > Squamata > Anolidae > Anolis > Anolis carolinensis. The sequence continues at coordinate 149,764,039 of NC_085843.1, forward strand.
ACAGATTCAGCCACTCTGTTGGGAAAACATTGTTTACACTGTTCAGAGTCTAAGCTGGTTTGTTTATTGTTTATTTGTTTATCATTATCGTTCTAATCTTTTTTAGTTTTTTAAAGTTGTCTTCCTAAGTTTCAAAAAGGAAGCTCCTGGACCTGTACTAAAGAGGTTACAGTGAAATCTTAACTTACAAGCAAACAAACTCAGGAGTTTTTTGAGATACGAGTAGTTGCTCAGTTGCTCTTTTTTTTGCTTTGACATGCGAGTCGAGATCTGAGTTATGAGCTAGTGGAAGAGATAGTGAAACAGTTAGCGCAAGAGTTAGCACGAGAGTACGCCACTTGCCATCTTAAGCAAGGCTTTAAGGGAGCAGCCAGAAAAGCTCCTTTCTCTTGTCCTTGCTTTTATTTTTGTAATCCCAGGACTTTGGGAGATTGTAGGAAAGCTGAGGGGCCAGTAGTCTATCATCAGTAAACTGGCCATCTGTCAGGAGTACTTTGATTGTGCTTTTCCTGCATGGTAGCGGATTGGACTAGGTGGCCCATGTGGACTCTTTCAACTCTATGATTCTATCTTGATTAAAATAGGCATGTTATACAGATAGCTGTCGTTCTAATTGATCATTGCAGAGAAATTTTACTGAAGTTTTCCGCTCATGTCAGGAAAAGGAAACTTATGTTATTGGCCTAAAACCTTCCAATCTTGCCCGCTCCCCCAATCCCAAGAGAGCTTCCCTTCTCTTCCCATCCCTTGCCTGAGAATATATCATGAAGTCAAGGCATTGAACCAAGTGCCTGTTAGGAATCAAGCACATCCCTTGAAGTGACACACAAGAAGAAGATTAAGTGAAGGAAAACACATACAGTACTTTACACTCAATAAATCCAGTTTCTTTCTTTACATCCTCTTTTATTATGTATTATTTTAATACATTATTTCTTATTTATAAAATACATTTTTTCTTATTTAAATTCATTTAAATTCATTTAAATATGTTGTTTGATTTGACATAAGAGCAATTTGAGTTAAGAGCTTGGTCACAGAATGAATTAAACTCGTAAGTCAAGGTATCACTGTATTTTGGAATGGTTCTGCTAATACACTTCTTCAGAGCGATCAGCGTTCTTGCTTCTGCTTCTTTAGTGTTGCTGTTATCCAAATCCTGACTTTTTCATTATTGTCTGTATGCAACAATCGGGCAGCTGAGTTTTTTCATATCTTTAAAGGCTGTTTCAAGGATTCCTTCCTAGATTTTTTTCTACAAATTTTTATATTATTGTCTTGTGCATTTTACTAAATCCTCTAGTGACCACTTGCCTCTGGACTTTTGCCCCAGCAGCTTCAGTCAGTACCAGCCAGTACTGCTTGTATGTTTATCACACAAATTTGCTGGAGATTTCCCTTTTATTTTAATAAAAGCTGGAAGTGAGAAAGGTGAGCAGTTATATAGCACTAAAAAGAAGGAAATGCCTCACCCAAAAGGAAAACAAAACATCCAACAGACTTGAATTAAACCTGTAAATTGTGATGCGTATGTATGGTGCATTTATTTATTTACAGTATTTATATTCGGCAAACATTCAATGCCATATAACATAGAACAGAGACAGACACAGAGGCAATTTAAACCTTCTCCAGCTTCCAGCTTTCTGAGGGTATGCTTGATTCTGGCCACAGGGGGAGCAGCTGCTTCATCATCCACTGCGGCGGCAACTTCCTTATTCCAATGGCTGCGGCTGGATGATTTTCATGGTGTTGTAAATTAGCCTCCCCACATATAAGTGGTACCTAAATTTCCTACTTGTTACATGCAATTATATTTCTGGTTGCTTAGGTCAGCAACGAGCAGGGGCTATATTTTATTTTTAATTGTCGGGTGCTCACCCCGACACGGGCTGGCCTCGAACTCATGACCTCTTGGTCAGAGTGATTTATTGCAGCTGGCTGCTAACCAGCCTGCACCATAGCCCGACCCCATTTAAATTCTATAATTTAAATAGAATTGAAGTACTGTATATCTCACGTCTCACCTAAGTGCGAAAGAGTGTATGCAGTTGAACAATGTGTCTCCTCGCTCTACTGTTCCTGTCCAAATTATTGAGGACCTGCATTATAGGGTTAGTTTAGGATTTCCTTGAAACTTTTAAAAATGTGCTACATCCCCCTTTAACGTGCACTGGCAGCATGTGTTTTGTTGCCTTCACAGTTTTATGTTGTCTTGAAGCTGCATTAAATTGTTAGTGTAGATAGGATCTCAGTTTTCATCAAAGTAAGGCAAAGAAAAATGGAAAGGTGGAGGAGGAAAGAGAAAATGGGACATTTAAAAAAAGGCCTGAAAAAATGAGAAGCTGGAGAATTAATTATGACTCTCTTGGGTAGAATAAGCCAGACTCCTCTCTTTCTAGCTACGTGTCTAAAGAAAGGCATTCAGATAAGTAATTTGATAAGTGCAAAATGTTCTTTCTGTGCTAGAAGCCAAAGTCATTAAAATGAGGCTTTGCAATCCTTTGGACGTATCATGGAACAATATAATTTTCTGGGAAAGATGATGATGCTAGCCAAAGCGGAAAGAGCAGGAAAAGAGAAAGACCATATTAAAGATGAATGGGTTGCATAAAGCAAGCCACAGCATAATGTCTGCAAAGCCTGAACAATTATGCTGATGAGGGGGATTCTAGAAATCTTTCATTCATATATTTGACATAAACTAAAGCTGACTTGATGACAAAGAAGACCACCAGTTTGTGCGCCAAAAATAAGCTTCCATTTCCATTTTCTCTTACCAGTTTTGACATATGTGCCACACCAATAGAATTCTGACTCTTCCACCCCAGATCTAATCACATTTTCTTCTAAATTAATTCAACTGATTTTAATGGGACTAATTACTTCCAAGTAAGCATATATAACATTGCAACCATACCCAACATTAAAGTTCCCAGCTGAATTACTATAAATATTGAGACTGTACAAAAAGGAGCAATATTTATCATCTAGTTAGTTTGAAGTGTCTGAATGTCACAGGAATCCTTCCATTTATGCATCCTTACACAGTCACCACATGCAGTTTTTAAATGTAATTGCTCCACACTGCTATATTTGTCAGCTCACTGAGACAAGTTTTGACAAGTTAAGATGAAAAAAGCAATAAAATTAATTTAGAACTGGAAATAAGATGTGCTTTTGATTTTATCTGTAGCTGTACAGACTGCAGCTTTCCCCCCCAAAATGTCAAGTATGGTCATGTTAGAAGTGCAGGAACTCATGCGTATTTTCTTGAAAGTAAACAAGGTCTCCTGTGTTTTAGCTTTGCACTCCCAATTCCCTACATGCCTACTTGAAAGTAGGTTTAGCTGTGTTCATTGGGACTTATTTCCACTAACTGTACCTAAGATTTGAAGTCTTTAATAAAGCTAAGTAGGAGACCTCCTTGTCTTTAGACACCGATATTTCAATATATTATTGACTCCATTAAATTTAATTTAATTATCCAGGAGACAGTGCACAAAAATCAATGGCTTCAAAATTTGAAAAGTAGTCAGTGTAACACAAAAAGTATTTCTTGGTGGCAAGACTGTTTTATTTTCTTTTTGAAATCTTGATATTTTTGACTGCCCTGGAAATCCCTACCTGCAGTTACCCACATTAGTAATTGTTGGTAAAGTATTTTTTTATTAATTTTGTGTCTTTTTGCATTATTATTTCCCATATCCCCTTGTCCAAGTTAAAGCCCATTTTGGCGTCTTCTTTGTAACTTGATTGTACTTGAGAAGGGAAAAATAAGACTGATTGGACAAATGTTATAAAATTCCTGAGAAAAAGAAAATTGGATCTTACGATAGATCTGTCTTGTATATAGAAGTGAGCTAATGGAAAGGAGGCTAGAGAAAATGACAAAATTACTTTCATTTTTTATTAATGTTTTTTAAAAAATCTTCTCCTCTTTGTTTCACCCCCTTTCTCTCTTCTCACCATTCTTTACTACTTGGTTTTTGTTCTCCCACTTTCGTGTATCTACACTTACAAGAAATAAATAAAATTATGAACAAAAGGATAGGAAGCCTTGAATACAGGTGCATCAGGCACAAAGAAATTCTATGAGTTCATAAAGGGGTCTTTTTAAGAAATAGTCTCTGATGCCATTGATACATCAGAAGAGCAGCAAGGCCAAGGTTTAAGTATGGAGAGATAGCTAAAACGAAGAACCTTCTTCTAAAAACACATTTTTACATTTGTCAAGTGAGATGGGAGACAAGCTTTCATTTCTTTAGTTCCCATTCCATACTGAACTAAGCAAAAGTACATAAAAGACCAATTGCAGTTTTTAAACAGATGGCATCAGATTAAAAAGAACATCATTGTAGTTCATTTGTAAATGCAGTTTTGGGGGGAAGGCAATTAGCTGTCATTGTAAAATGTACTGTATATACTCGAGTATAAGCCTAGTTTTTTAGCCCTTTTATAGGACTGAAAAAAACCCTCCTCAGCTTATATTCGGGTGAGGGTCCTGGTGGGCTTATATTCAGGTCGGCTTATACTCAGGTATATATAGTATATATATTATTTTTCTCTATTATTATTGGTATTGTTACATTTATTATTTTACTCTATTAATTATTATTAAATTTATTATTTTACTCTATTATTGTTGTTACTTTTGCATTTATTTTACTATATTTATTATTACATTTATTATTTTACTGCATTTATTATTATTATTACATTTATTATTTCACTCTATTATTATTAAAAGGATACGTAAGCACATTTATATTGAAGAAGATGAAAATAATGATTTAATCAGAGTTGGGCACTCATATCTTAAATTACAGTTTGATGTAAAGATTCAAAAACATTTAAACTACTGAGGCCTTAATTAATGTAATTTTACTGGTATCTCAGCTTATACTGGAGTCAATGTTTTCCCAGTTTTTTGTGGTAAATTTAGGCGGGCTTATACTCAAGTATATACGGTATTTTTAATACTTTAGTACAGTACAATTGCATTGCTTTAATTTATATTGTGTCACATTTGCCATCCCACCCCTGCAATAAAAGACTAGACAACAGTGTGGATTGAAACATGGCCAACTTTTATTTAAAACATCTGAATTAACTTTACACCTATCTATCCCTTTCCCCTACCCCCTTCCCCCCTAACTCTCCCAACCTTCCCTCCCCAGCCCCCCCCCCAACCCTTTCTACCTTTCACTAACTCTCACATTCCTGTTTTTCTTTCCCCCTCCCCTCCCCTTTTTCTTTCCTGCCTTTCCCCTTTCTGCTCTTCTGGCTTCTTTTTGACCAGAATCATAGCAGGAACGCATTGGGGTTGAAACCTTGCCCTCCGTTTCATAGATATTTCTTCCTGTTGTTAATTGAGTTTTTAGTAATTTCCTCTGCATCCATAGGATCTCCTTAATGCCTTTGTTGATCTCAAGGGTGTTTTTCACTAACTGCTCCAGCATCCATTCATTTCTCACTTCTGCAGCAGCTGGTATCTTGGTCATGGCCTGACTGGGCTGGGAAAAATGACAAAACAAGATCATTGTATTAAGGGAAAAAATAGAGGTTTATCAAAATTGTCATTTGGTTTTACTCTCCCTATCTTTGTGTTTCTTAACAGAAGCCTGTGTAGATAGTAAGCCTAGACTAAAGTGACATTTTCTCAAAGTGTCAGTCTGCTGTTAAATACAGGGAGGAGACCTGTAAAAAGTGCTGTAACCTTTTTGTAAGGTTCTTCTTGCAGGCGTAGAGAACAATGCAAATACATTTTCGTTAGAAATATGTAAATAAGATAAAATACGTGAGACACTCAAATGGGTGGACCATACTGTTCATTGTAAAATGCATACATATAACTCTTAAGGGTAAAGGTTTCCCCTGACGTTAAGTCCAGTCGTGACCGACTCTGGGGGGTTGGTGCTCATCTCCATTTCTAAGCTGAAGAGCCAGCATTATCCATAGACACCTCCAAGGTCATGTGGTCGGCATGACTGCATGGAGCGTCGTTACCTTCTCGCTGGAGTGGTACCTATTGATCTACTCACATTTGCATGTTTTCGAACTGCTAGGTTGGCAAGACCTGGGGCTAACAGCGGGCGCTCATTCCACTCCTGGGATTTGAACCTGGGACCTTTTGGTCAGCAAGTTCAACAGCTCAGCGCTTTAACACACTGTGCCATCAAGAGCCCCCATATAAATCTTACCTTAATGTTTTTCATGCATTTCCATGAAATGTAGATGATAGAAATACCAATAGCTGTGAAAAGTAGCAGCGCACTACGAATAAACCATGCCTCTATGGTCCTTCGTGAAATGTCTAAGCCAAAAAGAAAACAAACATCAGATTGCTCTCTTTTCCAAAGTTGTTCTCTTCCTTGAGGTGACAAATCTAAGCCAGTTGTTGCCTAGGCCGGTTTTTCGTGGCTGAGAACATTTGGCAGTAATACGGCAGTCCCCAAGATAAGCACATAACAGAAGCCTCCAAAAAACATCCTTACTGTCTGGTAGGCAACCGGAAGTACTTCTGTTAAAGAATCTTCAATATGAGAACACCAGGCATGGAGAAATTCTGTGAGGTCATAAAGGTCTCTGATCTTTATAAGAAGTGTTCTATGATGCCACGTATACATCAAGGGAGCAGCCCAAGAGAGAGAGAAATAAAATTCTTACACATATTTACATATTGCTACTTGTAAATGACAAACAGTTTGGGAAAGTATGTTGATATCTTACAAATTATGTTTTTTTTTAAAAGCCTTTCATGAGATACCGTATGTTGTGCTTCTACCGGACATGGACTCTAACCCTAGCTATATCACTATAGTGGCACACACCTTAACAATGTTAGCTCCAAATATGTACAAATAACTCTGCTGTTACAGATACAAGGTGCTATTCAAACAGTTAGTAATACTGTTGAAAATGATATCAAAAGAACTGCTGGTCCAAGAGCCATCAACCTCTTTTCCTTGACAAATTTCCAGGAATGAAAGAAACATTTGCAAATAATGGGCACACATGTAGTGCTAGTTTATGACACACGAGAAGTGAGGGGAGAGACCTGTTGCTCCACTACATCAGACTGCCTGGTTTGCAGACAAGCAGCCCTTCAAATAATTCTATTTAATTCATTGTTTTATCTGGGGATAAAGCACCATCGTTTCCCTATTTTATTCCTCCTCAGCACTCTTCCTCTGTTTTCAATCTCCCTCCCTCACCTCTTTCTTTCTCTCTTCCCCAATACATGGCAATTGCTAGACAAGCAAATGATAAGTAGAAACATTGTTGTACCACCTGATCTTATTGACAGGAGTCATTTATGGGGAGGACAGTTTTTATTTCAGCTGACAGATTCCATTTTGGTACAGTCCAGAGTGTCAAAATGGCACCATCCTGTCCAAAATCCCATCTCTTGTTTTGACTATGGAAAGTGTAGTCCTTTGAGTTGGGGCAGCTGATGTCGGTGGTGCTAGATCAGGCATGGGCAAACTTCGACCCTCCGGGTGTTTTAGACTTAAACTCCCACAATTCCTAACAGCCTACCAGCTGTTAGGAATTGTGGGAGTTGAAGTCCAAGGGAGTCCAAAGTTTGTCCATGCCTGTGTGCTAGATGAACAGTTCATAATGCACCTGAATCACTTCTGCACAACTTTTATGATGGGAAAGCAAAACAGCACTTTTGAATTGCAATCTACAACCAGCATACTTCTCAGTACATTGTGTTCACATTCTCAGACGTAACACAGGCATGTCCTTGCAGATCCGTTGACATTGGGATGGATGGTGACAGAGTAAAGCAGTGTAAAGCCTTTGAGTGTTTTATGCAAAAGCAGTAGCTGGAGAAGCTACATACTTCTTTGCCTTTTTTCATTGTAATCTGCAGCTTTGAAGTGCATTATTCACCTCATCCAGCAAATGCTTTTCAAAGCAGTCATTTAGGTTTTGTTGTACTTTTTAAAAAAGAAAAATTACATTGGCTTCCTGTTACATTTAGCTGGAGTGGTTAGAAAATATCATAAAGACACTTAGTAGCTCGTAGAACTGCTTTCTAAACCCAGCTGTTCTATACAACTCTGTGAAGGGAGAAATTGAAGTGGCCATGAAATGGCAACCATGGAGAAAAGTAGAGAGCATCCAATGTGTCATTTTCCTATCTTCATGGGCAGATATTATTCATATTTCATTATTTCCTGCAAATGTAGATTTTATTTAAAAAATAAGGAAAACATGGTGTAATAGTGATATAATGAAACTATATTTGTAAAAATTGAGTAAACATCATACTAGACACTAGTTGAAATGCCTTTGCTTAATCCTGGAATTTGCTGTTTGGTGGGGAATTATATAACCCTGTGGAAGAGAATTCTAAATTTCCCATAAAACTACAAACTCTAGGATTACACAGATGAAGTTTTGGGCAGTTAAAGTGATATCAAGGCACTATAATTATGTAGTGTAAAAATGTGTGGGTGTACCCAAAGGAGTTCTGCTAATCATCTACTTTGCAAACAGCTCCTATTAAAGCTACTAATTTTGGAATCAGAAGTCTTTTTGTTTACAACAGCCAAAACCTGGTTGGAATATAAAGATGTGTTGGAGGATTATCAAGGAGAATGTATGAAACCAAATAACAGCTTTGGATGGAAGGTTATGAATTTCAGTCATTTTCTTATTTACAGGTGTTTGAAAGTTATAAGTTGTACCAAAAATATGGTTATGAACTGAGTTAATCTGAGTCTGAAGTTTGATTATTTACAAACAATGAACAGGTAATTGGTAAAATGTATAAATTTCTGTTAAAATTTGTGGTGGAAGACCAATAAGACCAATAATGACTGTTTGATAAAATTGACTAGAAATTTGGATATAATATACAAATGGAGCAATTGGAAAGAAAGTGCTTAAAACATCTGAAATATACTTGATGTTTATGAATTTAAAGAGACTTTCTACAAAATGATGTATTGTTGACAGATGATGCCAGACAAAGTGTCTTAGATTTATAAGGGAATGTTGAATGTATAATGGAAATATGAACAAAAAGGGACTGTTTTCCACAGCTGATAGATTTCTGAAAAGGTAAAAAGTATTGGATACAAATTCATGCTTTGACACAAAATTTAATGCTTTAGTGAAAATAGACATACTGTCTATTTTGCTTTAAAATAAATCATAGAATCATAGAGTTGGAAAAGACCTTGTGGGCCATCCAGTCCAACCCCCTGCCAAGAAGCAGGAAAATTGCATTCAAAGAACCCCCGACAGATGGCTATCCAGCCTCTGTTTAAAAGCCTCCAAAGAAGGAACCTCCACCACACTGTGGGGAAGAGAGTTCCACTGCTGAACAGCTCTCACAGCTCTCACAGTTAGAAAGTTCTTCCTAATGAAATCTCCTTTCCTGTAGTTTGAAGCCATTGTTCTGCGTCCTAGTCTCCAGGGCAGCAGAAAACAAGCAACTGAATGAATAAACAACATATACAGTGGCTCAGTGTGTTAAAGCGCTGAGCTGCTGAATTTGCAGACCGAAAGGTCCCAGGTTCAAACCCGGGGAGCGGAGTGAGCGCCCGCTGTTAGCTCCAACTTTTGTCAACCTAGCAGTTCGAAAACATGCCAATGTGAGTAGATCAATAGGTACCACTCCGGCGGGAAGGTAACGGCGCGCCATGCAGTCATGCCGGCCACATGACCTTGGAGGTGTCTATGGACAACGCCGGCTCTTCGGCTTAGAAATGGAGATGAGCACCTACCCCCAGAGTCGGTCACGACTGGACTTAACGTTAGGGGAAACATTTACCTTTACCTTTACAGTGTCTAAGAGTGCATAAGACATTTCTCACCAAGGACAGTTCAGAAATTGATTTTATTAGCATTCCCGTCTAAGATGGGTAAAGACACTCCTTGTTATAAGCATCCTCATGCAAAGCCAAAACTAATCCTTGTACGTCATGATTTAATTGAATTAAGTGTCAAGCTTCATCCAACCACTGACTGCCTCCTAGCAGAGGCTAATTCAGAAAAATGGTGAGAATAACCACAAGGGCCTGCAATCATATTTCTATGTTTATGTGAATGCTTTCCACTCATTTTACCACTTTCTCTGTCACTAGAGAATAAGGCGGATCTTTTCTAACCCACTCGCACTCCACTGCTATTCTCCCTCAAGAGTAGTAACACCCATGTAGAGTGTAAAGAGAAATATATGAGCTTTTAAAACTGGCAGGTAAAATGCATTTCTGGCCTAAAAGCTTCCATTGTCTAATGTGATTTAACAGTTCATTCACAAATAGCACATTTAAAAGTAGAGTTTTAATTTCCTTTTAATTATCCCAGTAGAGCATTAATCATCATTGACAGCCTTGCCGTAAACAGTTTTGGTGTGCTATCTATATCTGCCAATTCATTTAAGATGCCCTGTCAAACAATAAATACCGAGTTTTGTTAGTGAGGAGGAACTGCTAATAGCTCCAAATAATCACCTGCAAGGGGTAATTGATTAACTTATATAATTATCTGAAAGTGGCTTAAATAAATGACAGATCTTTTCTCTAGGACAGGCACCTTGTTCTGAGCTCATTACCTGCTTTTAACTGATTATTAATCATAATTAAAATTGAACTGCATTTTCAGAAATCACTTGGATACAAAATATAATTTGAGACACCAAAGGAATTGAAAGATAATGAACAGTTCCATATACAGCTTGGGAGTGCTGCAGGATCAGTCTCTCCAAATGTCAGTCCAGGTAGATGTGATGGTCAGGAGTGAAAGATGGCAGTGTACACACACTGGTTACCTCAAGGTTGGACTTCTGTAATGCACTTTACATTGGGCTACTTTTGGACCAAACTCCAGTTGGTTCAAAATACGGCAGCCAGACTGGTTACAGGAACATCTAGGAGTGAGCATTTCATCCCTATCCTAAAGTCCCCCCACTGGCTGCCAATCTTTCAAATCTATTCAGTATTTATATGTTTTGTTACTTGATAGCATGGAGGTTTTAACTTTATTTCTGTTGTATTTTACTCCTATTTTATTTATTTATTTACAGCATTTATATTCCGCCCTTCTCACCCCGAAGGGGACTCAAGGCGGATCACATTACACATATAGGCAAACATTCAATGCCTTTTAACATAGAACAAAGACAAACAAACATAGGCTCCGAGCGGGGCTCGAACTCATGACCTCCTGGTCAGAGTGATTCATTGAAGTTAATTGTAGTTGGCTTGCTCTCCCGTGTTTCTGTATCACAATTAAACATTTTTATGAAAAATAAATTGTTATGTTGAAAATGCTGAAAAAACTAATGTGTGTATTATTTTAAGTGATTCCTCCCATATGCACAGTCAGATACATCACAGCATTGGGAAAGAAATCATTTTTCTGACCAAATCCATACCTGACTAATTTTAAACAGAAGAACAGATAAAATACTGCACTGCTTAGTATTAGAGAAAACCATACTGTTGGAAAATGGATAAAATGTCTTGGGACAAATATAAAATTATTATGAAATGTGCTTCAAAAGCCCCAAATAAAATATTATAACGTGTTAATGCACTAGTGTTGCATAAAAACAGGAGCGAAAAGAGGTTGCTTGTGATAATGACAAACATTTATGGCATGCCATTTGGTTTTAATGTGCTGACCTTGACCAACTATGGTGAACTTCAGTGATCCTGGTTACATTCCTTGCAGACTGGTTTGTCTATGTGAATTATGTCGCCCTCTGGTGCCCAAAGATACCCAGTTTTATAGTGTTCATTGAAATCCATTCTAAAGATATGGTACTGAAATTAGGATGCATCTTACAATCAATGGTATCTTAGAATAAAAGAAATATGGTATTGGTGCCAATTTACTAAGTGCCGACATAATGTTTCCCATTGATTCAATAGATCTAGATGGGAATAACAATAGAACTTAGGCCAATTGAAACTGAATCCAGACAAAACAGAGGTGCTTGCCATCAAGGGTCCTAATCTATGGATGGAGGTGTGTCAACCAGTTCTGGATGAAAATCAGAAATTCTCTGATCTTCCTGCCTTATTCCTTTTTCCCTTTGTGTGGTATGTTCATTTTTTTGTCTTTTAAAACTGTTTTATTGCTCTCAAAGGCTTTTTTCTTTCCTTTTTTGGGCCATTTATTCCCACCCCCTTTAATACCTATTTATTTCTTCCTCCCCCTGAAAGACTCTCTGCAGCTTGGAAGTGCTCCTGGATCTGTCTCTCCAAATGTTAGCCCAGATAGATGCGATGGTCAGGAGAGCTTACTATCAGCTTTGGCTGATACATCATCTGTGCCCCTTCCTAGATTTGGAGGACCTGGAGATAGTGCATGCATTGGTAACCTCAAGGTTGGACTTCTGCAATGCGCTTTACATTGGGCTACCTTTGCACCAAGTTTGGAAACTCTAGTTCGTTGAAAATATGGCTACAGGAACATCTAGGAGTGAGCATATTACACCTATCCTAAAATCACTCCACTGGCTGCCAATTAGTTTCTGAGCAAAGTACAAGGTGTTGGTTTTGATCTTTAAACTCCTACATGGTTTGGGTCCAGGTTACCTACAGGATCGCCTTTTCTTGTACAATCTGCCCCACATACTTAGGTCCTCTGGACCAACCAGCCAGAAACCGACTGGGGGCCATCACTCAGAGGACCTTTTCATTGGCTGCCCCAGACTGTGGAATGACCTGCCAGAAGAGCTCCAACAGCTAAATAAGCTGTCGGAACTTAAAAACCATCTAAAAACCTATATCTTCCAGCAGGTCTACCCAGCCCATTTTAAGCATGAATTTTAAAGTCGTGCCCTTTGTTTAATCTCTGTTTTGTGCATTTTAATGTGTATTTTATAGGAATAAATTTTAATATGTATCTTTTATAGAAATACATATTAATATGTGTATTTATGGTATCTTTAGTGTTTATGTTTTTTTAATTACTCTCTAACACGCCGCAAGCCTTGTGGAGAAATGGGTAAGAAGTAAAATTCTTATTATGAATAGGTAAGGTGCAGGCCTCAACATCACAGCTTCTTACACTGCGGGTCCTGAACCCAAATGGGGCCCTCTTGGTTCAGTACTGGTAGCCAGAAACTTTGGCCACAATGAAAATTTGCTAAATGCCACCTAGTATCTGTTTTGGGCATTTACACAAATTAGTTGTTCAGTGTTTACAGTGGAGGTTTACAGAGGAGGTTTTAGTTGTACTTGCCTTGCAAATACTGACTTATTAATAAATGTTTGATTTTATACCTATTTACATAGCTATAGACATCACATTAAAAATTCTTAGGCCAAAAGGAGACCCGAGTGGGAAAGCTTAAGGAACTCTGCTCTAGATATAGCTGAACTACAGTTTCCAGTACTCCTCACAATTGGTTATTCCAAATGATGGGAGTTGCCGTCCAACACTTCTGCTGCTTCTGATTTATGTTTTGGATCTTACAAACCCCCTTAAATCTCAAGTAGATTCAGATACATAGGTCAAGGTAAATGTTTTCCTTGAGGTTAAGTCCAGTCGTGACCGACTCTGGGGGTAGGTGCTCATCTCCATTTCTAAGCCGAAGAGCCGGCATTGGCCATAGACACCTCCAAGGTCATGTGGCCAGCATGACTGCATGGAGCGCAGTTACCTTCCCGCCGGAGCGGTACCTATTGATCTATTCACATTGGCATGTTTTCAAACTGCTAGGCTGGCAGGAGCTGGGGCTAACAGCGGGCGCTCATTCTGCTCCCGGGATTTGAACCTGGGACCTTTTGGTCCACAAGTTCAGCAGCTCAGTGCTTTAACACATTTTGCCACCGGGGCTCCTCAGATACATATGGAATACATATTACATACATATGAAATGTAATATAAAAGCCAGAAATAAAATAAATTTTAAAAGAAAAATTAGCAATACCATACCACTATAGAGCAAGAATTTTAAAAAGGAGATGTTTAGCCATTCAAAACTATGCTGGAGGGAAGATTTGGGGATCCTTACTGGACTGGCATCCAGTCCTGGCCCGGGCTGTGGCACAAGCTGGTGAGCAGCCAGCTGCAGCCAGCTGAGACCAATCACTCTGACCAAGAGGTCATGAGTTCGAGGCCAGCTCGGAGCCTATGTTTGTCTTTGCCTTTGTTCTATGTCAAGGCTTTGAATGTTTGCCTTATATGTGTAATGTGATCCGCCCTGAGTCCCCTTCGGGGTGAGAAGGGCGGAATATAAATACTGCAAATAAATAAATAAATAAATAAATAAATTGTCTGCTCTACACCACCAGAACTCATTTCTAGTTTTCTCATGTTTGCATTGGCTTACAAAATGTGTACGAGCTGAATCATGTCACAATACCCTGAAATTCACACCACAAGAGAAGTGGGTATTTTTGAAATACAGTCAGTACTCTGTACTCACAGATTCTGCAGCCACAGATAATGCAAATACCGTATTTCCTCAAATCTAATGCTCACCTTTTTTGGTGAAATGACCTAGCCAAAATTGGGGTGCGCATTAGATTCGCGTCATACAGTAATCTTAGTGCTGAGCCAAAGGAGAAGGTGCTTCAAGAGCTTCTGGAGCTCCTATTAGAGGGATGCCATCTCTCATTTAATGGCCATGGCTCAGTGTTATGGGATCCTGGGATTTGTAGTTTGGTGAGGCAGCAGAATTCTTTTGAAGAGAAGGTTCGAGACCTTGGCAAAGTGCAGCCCCCATGATTCCATAGCATTGAACCAAGGCAGTAAAACTGGATTCATTCTACAGCATAGATGCACCTCAGAGTTTCTTTTCGATCACTGAAAGCTTTGGTGTTCTAGCACAATTGTTTTTAAAGAAGGAATTGTAAGGAAGCAGTAACTGTAATGAGCATATTACAAAGAGTCACCTTTTGCTGCTGCGCATTACATTAATCCGCGAATGCTTTTTTGTTTCAGGGTTTTAAAAATTGAGGTGTGCATTAGACTTGAGTAAATACGCTTTGAATCTCTCAAAGAATGGAACTGAAATACTTATATGGTATAAATGCAATGTACATGCAATAGAATAGTATAATACAGTAAAGCTTGCTCTTTATTTGTTGTATTTCTATCCAACACGAAAGCAGCTGCATTTACAACTCATATGAATTTTTTGGCACATTGCAATAATTCACAGCTGCAATATAGTTTCATTTTCTTTTTTGTCACTTAAATTATTGAGAGTACACGTGCATATTTCATTCCTATAAGGCAATAATGTATGTGTAAAATTGTCAATTTTATTTATGGATTTGCTCAAAATTGTGGCACAATTAAAATGTTTAAAATGATGGAAAAGTTGTAAATCTTGTTTTATGTTTTGATTGTATGAAACTTAATTTGCCAGGAAGCTATAGCCCATGTTTGCAAAGTGTTTGTTATGTTTCCCAACAGATGGAAAATGGACATTTTCAGTGTTTCTACTAAACAGCAAATGGCACTGGAATATAAATAAAATATTGCAAGAGGTTGGTCTGACATTATTAACATTTTTACAATCTGGCAGACCTTGATCTTTTAACCAGAGTTTGTGTCTAGCTATTATGGGTAACTGCTATTAAACAAACCAGACAAACCCATTTGCTTGTTTAGTTTCCTTTTATGGCTATCTAAGTATTTGGCCACAATCATGTCTTATGGCAGTGTATTATCAGAATTTATTTATTTCAATTGTCCTGGATCTAGGTTCTTGTTCATTGGGTGGATCTAAGAGCTTTCTCATAAGAACTTGCTATTCCATGACAGTCACATTATCACTTATAGTGAATACATAGCATGTTAAACATTCTCAATTTCACACCTCTCTTGATTAATACAATTGGGATTATTCAGTAATCCATGGTCCAATAATCCTACTTCCACATGATCTCATGATCCCATCTTTCTGCACTACTGCCATTCATTTTTATTATTTTAGCATTTAGACATTCCCTCAAATGTGAGCAAAATAAATATCAAGTAAAAGAAAAACAGCCTGTTTGAGAGGATGAGAGCAGGATAATCCCCCCCCCCTCCGACATCACTTTACTGATGACATGCAGATTCAGATTCAGAAGGGACCCATCCCACTAAGGTTGGTGAAAAAATTGTTGCGTCGTTGGGAATTATTGATGAATTTTACCTGCTAATAATTAGAGATGGGAGAATCAAAAGAGAAGATAGAACAGCAGTAGGATGCAATAAGGGAGGGTTCAGCTTCAATGTAGATTTCCCTGCCTCATGCAATAAAGTCCTATGTTCCATGAATATTGTTCTTGCTGAATGAGAAACAAAAGAAGTATTGACTTCCTTAATACATCACACATGCATATAACCACTATAAGCTATTTCAGTAGCTGGTATGTTTAACAAACAAATGCCATAGCATTTTTTTTAATTCAGGTTAGCTTAGCAGTGGCAAAAGAAGAACTTTGATGCTTGCCCTGGTCTTATCATAGATTTCACAGTCTCTGTTACATGAAGCCTACTCACTCTCCATACACACACTCAGCAGAAGAGATGGAGCTTCAGGCAGTCATTTTTTTAAAGTAGCCTGGCAGAGTTTCTTGCTTAAAGATTGTTCCATTCTGTCTTAATAGATACTACTGCAGTACTATAGTTCTCAGTAGTATCTGTAAGGAAAATAGAGAATAGGAGCCAAGCAGTAGTGTGTCAGAAGATAGTTGAACTGCTGGAGATGATCAGAAGTCTTGCAGGAATGAAGAAGTCAAACAGTGCACGGTCCCAAGAGATCTTGTTAAACCTTCTTCAAAGGAGACACAAAACCTATATTTTCTTAGTATTACAGTCATGCTAATATTTACTGAGTTGTTTCAATCTGTCTCCCAGTACTGTGTTTCCCTTCAGTTTGGGAACTAAGACATTTTCAGGACACTCAGCAATTATTTTCAATATATCACGTGGGGAGAGGTTGGATATTTTGCTATTGTGATAGATACTACAACAAAACAGGACTGCCTAGCTTGGTCCTTTTCAAAAATCAATCCAGTAAGATTCCAGAATTTAAGATGAGCCTAGGTCTAGTTCATGAACATTTTTTCATGGTAACTACTGCGATCCTCACCATTTGTCTAGATATGCTCACAACCATCTCTCTCAGTTAAGTATATATTAGGGTTTTGATACTTGGGAAGTCTATGAGTTGCCCTTTGGAATTTGGAATGGTGTGATGTCTTATGGGCCATGTAGTCCCGTTCCTAGTACTGTTGTGACAGATGAAGAGGAAAACTTGGGTTTCCCACCGTTTTTGCCAGAATTGGAGCCCTTGCAGCTGCAGGATGTTTGCCCACAAGAAGTCACACAAACAAGCCTTGAGGAGAAATCTCCCCCATTTTCTCGCCGCCTTTATTATAATCAAGATAGACACGCGCGGGAGGCGACTCGCCGAAGCGCCCGAATAGCTGCCAGACAATTAGATGATTAAGTCTGGTTCCCTTGGGAAAGTTTAAGGAGTCCTGCATCTGGACAGTTTAGGTTTCGGTTCTTGTTCCCCAGAGAAAGTCTGCTTTGGCGGGAAAACAAGATCCTATATAGATGCTTGGCCACAAGGATTCCTTGCGGAGTCAATTCGTCAGCTTCGGGAGTAGATTGTGTGTGGACTACGCTACTCCAGTTTCCAGGACCTTGCTCTCGTTTCCAGCCCTGCCTTGTTCCCCGGACCTCGCCACGGATTTCGCCACGGACCCTGTTCTTGCTCCTCGCCTCTTGTTGCCTTGAATCAAGCCTTGTTTACCAAGAATCTAGTTTGCTTCCTAGCCTTGCATTAAGCTCCATGGACTAAAGGACCTTGTCATCTCCCCTCACTTTGCTTGGCAAAGTGAGTGTTTCGGTTATTGGATTACAACTTTGGACCTTAATATTTCATATTGGACATTGTTTCCTTGGACTAATTTTGACCTTTCCTGAAAGGTCTACTTTTGAACTATTTCCTACACTTGCTTTTATTAACTTTATATATTTCCTCAATAAAGATATTAGATAGATTCTGGCCTCTGTGTATGGTTATTGGTGCTCTGCAGCCTGGGTCCTGACAAATGGAGAGCTGATAGTGACCTCACTGACTAAAGGAGGGAAAGCCAAACAATGGCAGTGCATGCAAACCTCACAGGCAATGAATATCAGTTTAACCATGTTGTATCCCACCATGAGCCACAGGGAGAGGAGGATAACAAATAAAATGGATGATGATATAGGCAGTCAAGGAAACTAGTAATCAAAATATCAGCATGCATTTGAGGATTATCAGTAATGTATAAATATAGTCAGCTAAGGAGTTTCACATTCAAAAGTTGGCAATATTTTATGTGCAATACTGCAGAAAGACTGCATTTTTGTTTAATTTGGGCTAAGAAACCTGCCCTACTTCCCATTTCCTCAGCCTGAATGATGTCCATTTCATCGCATCTGCATGAGATACATGTCCATTATCCACTTGATTTCTCAAGTCGCTCCTGACACGAAAAAATAGATGTTCTCAACTTTTGGGTTCCCAGGTGTTTTGGCCTTCATCTCCCAGAAATCCTAACAACTGGTAAACTGGCTGGGATTTCTGGGAGCTGTGGGCCAAAATACCTGGGGACCCATAGGTTGAGAACCACTGGTTTAAACTATCCTACTTTTCTTTTGGTTCTGAATTTATTCTGTATAAAACCATAGTTTTACTACTCTCTTGCTTGATCTACTGTTCTTGTTTTGGCATTAATTACACATTGGTAATAAATGTAGAACAGCATGTTAGAGCCACCGTCAAGCCTTAAGTTATAGTTTTCTACTAGTCACCAACTCTAAGGAGACTGTTGGTAAAAGGTGTCCTGAAAAATGTGTCAGCAATATGAGATGATTCTGAAGTGTTGTATCATCTGTAAATATCTTAAGCAGATTGCCCTTTTAGGAATGTAGTCATTTACATCTTGTAAATGTATTTATGAGACTGAATGCAAGCATGTAGGATGCCATTAGCAGTACATGCGGAAAAATAATCACAGACCTACATACATGCTTTCAGAATCACACGTCTGCTCTTCCAAGTTGGAAACTAGAGTAATAATTGACCAGGCTTTTCAACTCAGAACATCACTGAGACCCCTTCCACACAGCTGAATAAAAGCCCACATTATCTGTTTTGAACTGGAATATATCGCAGTGTGGACTTGGATAACCCAGTTCAAAACAGATATTGTGGGATTTTCTGCCTTGATATTCTGGATTGTATGACTGTGTGGAAGGATCCTGATTTGTCCCTTTTTAGCATCAAGGTACCATTCCTTCAGATATTTTAAATACAAGAGAAAAGTTTGGGATTTGTAGGCTAAAATCTCTAACACCATGTGGCCTCAGGATAGTATCAATACCCATTGAGAATGCTGATAACAGTTGTCACCTCCTGTGCAGTCCAGTTTCATCTTGGCAGCTGAACAAGACAAAAGCTGAAATGTTTTGCTTCTGATATGTATTCGTAAGTTTTCTTCACTAATTGCATATACCGTACTATTGCATATAGAACTATGGAGTACTATTAATTCAATCAAATGTAAAAAAAACACCAAAAAAACACACCCTTAAATGTGTGAAAGATATGTCACTGAAGTTGATTCCGAGTCTTCATGCAAGCTTTCTTTATTTAGGCAGTGAAAGGGATCCTGGCCAGGAACCCTTTTGCTTGCGGTACTTAACCACAATGACTACTCCCTTTTCATACCTGGGTAATTTATACTCACCAAAGGCCAGTAGATGCATTTAAGTAAATAAATGATTCCAAGATCAAGTATAGAACACCAGTGGAAGAGGAAAGTCAAGACAATGAAAGAGCAAATAGTATAGTGGAAACTGTGCTTGTGCTTAGCCTGCTCTTGATATGCCCTTATTGTGCAGGAGGAATGTTCTGCATGAGAACAGACAAAATGCTACAAACATCTTCTGCTTCTTTTTAATTTGTTTAGCTCTTGACTCTTGCAACCTTACAAAAATAGCAAGGCTTCTTTCCTGAAACTGAAATGCATAAGCTAATTTTCCCCATATTGAAGTCTCCTGGATGGATTTTGTTTTTTTTAATTATGCCCTTCATATTCCTCAACTGGTTTGTTGCTCATAAAACAATAAATTGCCTATTACAGTTCATATAGTTATAATGTGAATTCCCAAGAAGAGATTGAGGTATATATTTCTGATGGTGGGGTGTTTAAAAACTCAATCCAAGAAATAGCTGTTTGCATTTAAATTAATACAAGAAATCGGTTGCATTGCACTATTTACAAGATTCAAAAATCCCTTAAAGGCATATATCGCCGAATGTGTGTGAATTCTTACATATGTCTGGACAGGATAGTTGTTAACAACACTTCCAAAACTAGGTATTATTAAACAGAAGCAATTTATCTCCTTTGTTCCATTATGCAAATAGCCTTCAAAAACTGGAGTTTACATCCAATATTATAGCCAATAATATTTTTGTGTGAAGTTCTTTGAGGAAGATTTAGATCTTTCTAATTAGGAAAAGCAATTATATTAATAAGGATAAAGGGATAATTTTTCTAATCTCCTGTTATGCAAATTAGTTTATAATTTTTTATCATTAACTTTCAAACTGGCAGAACAATAGAGCTTTTATTCACATGCAAGAGAGCCTTGGTTGCCAGCTTGACATTCTGCAACTGTATATTATCTCAAAGCAAGCATTATTAATGGCATGAAGACCAGAAATACAATTTAATTATCTAAGTATATGCATACTCAAAACCCAGTCAATGAACAGTTCATACCTTACCCATCAACTTCAGTCGTGATCCTTTATCCCTCTGCTTCCATAAATATAGTTTCCATTCTGCTGCATTGAGGATTATCCAACAATTCTCAATTGCATATTTGTGTATACCTTATCTTAGGCTTATTTTATTAGAGAGTTTTTATACTCCTATTTCAAACTGTGGTTCTGATAAAGCACACAAACAAGAGGTTCTATGTGTAGTAACATAAATTATGATTTATGAGATCAAAGTGCAATGTTGTTAATGCCATGTCTGAACATTTTCCAGGGATTCGATAGGGAATAACCATGTTCATCTTTACATAAATAAGTTTCTCAGAATAAGGCAGTACGAAAAAGTGGTTACTAGTGTAATGTATTCTACAGTAATGTATGTAATCCTATATCTGTTGGGTTGAATATTCATGCAGACAGCAAAGAAGTTGAGATTTAAAGGGAGAATCTGCATTTTTCACTTCTTCCTGCATTTTTTCCTACAGTTTTTAAAAAAATAGTTTTTTCATTCTCAGCATATGATTTGTAAATTTGGGCAAATGCTTATTAAAACAAAATGATGTAGAACTCCATGTTTCACATGTATCTGTCAGTTTCAACAGGCACAGCTGCTCCTGGGATAGAAAGGCCAAGATTGAACCTTCCCTTCATTAAGGAACACATCTACACTAACACTTATTTCAGAGCTGATAGAGCATATCAGAGTTGCTGCATGGTTTGGTGCTTCTGAGCAGCCACCCTAATTCACCACCTCATCTCCTGTGTTGCGGTGGTCTCCAGCTGCAAGACAAAACCTAGCTGTTCCTTGTCAAGTCCCTTGACATTAGCCAAAGTGACAGGGCCCTAGGGAGGGGGAAGGATTTCCTCTTTTCCTTTACAGTACTCACTGTTACATCAGTGCAAGCAACCAAGAACAGGTAATTCTTGTGTTGCAGCTGAAGATGTCAGCTTTCTCCCAATATTGTCTCTGTAGCAATAAGCAAACATCACAAGAAGAATCCGGAGTTAGTCCAGAATCAAATCACCAATCAGCAAATCAAGGGATAATCAGTAGAGCAAACCATGAGTGCCTTCCAAAGCCAGGATATCAAAAGAAACACTGTCCAAGGTATAATCTGGAAGCCATAGCCAAAGTCCTAGATACAGTCTATCACACACAGCCTCAAAACTACAGCTCCAACAAAGACATTGCTCCCAGCAACTGACTCCCCCAAATCCCAGCAATTTATGCCGGTTTCATAGCTGTTCCCTATTGTCCACCAAACAACTAGATCTGTGAACTTGTATTCTTTCTCTCCACAGCTGCAACAAGGCTTGAATGCTTAACTCCTTGTCTTCCAGCTCAGGGCCTAATCCTGCTCCTGATCTTTTGCCTGAGAAGTGGTGGGTGTTCACTGTCCAGCTGAGGATTCTGTTGTTCCATGTTTGATTCCAGCTCGAATGCTGGAAGAGGCTGCCCCTCTTCCTCATCCTCGCTGGCAGAGCTGGCTATGACAGAAGACCACCATGACATGGAAGGAAGATAGGAGGGAGGCTGTCATTTAATTTTTTCCCAGCTGCTTGAACCTGGGGGACATAGGATGGCAATGGGGGCAGTTGTAGCTGGTTCTATTTGGGAAATGACTCAGTGAACCCCACTGGCCATGGTTCAAGGGAAAGTCCAAATTCTAAGTTGGACTTTCTCCCAACTTTGGGTAACATTTTATGATGGCTTCACTTCCACATTACTGCAGATCAGTCCCATGTGGAAATTGATTGCTGTAGGACTGATCTTCATCTACATTGACCAAAGTGATCAGTGTAGATGGGACCTCAGGGGCAGGAGAGAGAGGAAGACATAGCAATCTTAATTCATTATTAACCAGATTGAATATACACAGATTAAATCACATTTTAAACAAGGATTTAACCATTAAAAATGTTGGGTTTGGATGGAGCAATCTTGCAATTTTTGTTTCCCTTGCATATGAATTTCTGTTCTAGCTCAACAGAGACATTTGTGAATTTTGATGGGTTTCTTCATTTTTATTCAAATTACAGTATCCTTATCAGGAGATTGAGTTGACTGACATTAAGTCCCAAGGATAATAAAACTACTACACTGGGTTTCTGGGCAAGATGGAAAGTCTTGGTTGTTATTTTGAAAATACATGTGTCAAACTCAAGGCCTGCACGCCAAATCCAGCCCATACTGTCATTTTATGTAGCCTGTGAAGTGCAGTTCCAGTTCGAAGCTTGTAGCTTCTCCCTTTACTGGCACTGCCAAATGCTGCTCCTAAACCATTGAGTAGCAGACTAGAACTATTGTTGAGTAGCATCTGCCCTTGAGCCAATCAGCATTGAATATGAGGGGGTAACAGTGGAAAAATGGCAGTGGAAGTTGTCTTCACTTGAGGGGCACAATGAAAGGGGAACAATGGCTTGGTTTTGATTGATAGCTGAAATAACTAATGGCATTCTGGAACACCAGAGACATGACATGACAGTCTTGTTGAATTGCCAACTGAGAGGCAGGGGAAAAGGATGGAGTAGGCACTGTTTCTGGAGAGCAAGAAACAGAGGTCTCATGGGAGATATGTTGTGTGTGGAAGAAAGCAAAAGGAGGGAAAAAGCAAGGTCTCCCTGAAGTGGAAAAGAAGCAATGGAGGAATCTCTGACTGAGAGGGAACCTCCCTTGGGGTAGGTGAAGAAACAGAGGGAACTGGGTGACAGAAGTTGTTGTCATAGCTATCCACTATTTTGTGATTTTTCTTATTGTTTGTAGCCACCCAATATTTTTGTTGCTGTTATTGCTATTATTAATGTATGTAGGACCACCACTTGATTCAGCATGGTTTGGGTGTTAGACTACAACTTTGGAGTCCAGGGCTCAAATCACCTCTTGGGCATAGTTACTCACTGAGTTACCTTGGACAAGTCAAACTCTCTAAACTTTACAGCAGGGGTCCCCAAACTAAGGCCTATGGGCCGGATGGGGCCCTCCAAGATCATTTACCTGACCCCTGTTCTAAACTTTAGACTTAAGGTTGACCTAAGTCTGAAATGTCTTGAAGGTACACAACAACAATCCTAATTTTGGACTGTTTCATCATAGCCAACCCCACAACAGTCTGAAGGACCGTGAACCGGCCCTCCACTTAAAAAGTGTGAGGACCCCTGCTTTAGAGAAAGGGTAAAATAACACAGAGATAGGTCCGCATGAAGAGTTGACATCAATCAGAAATGACTTGAAGGCATTAAACATAACTGTACTGGCCATATGATATCTCAGGTTATTTAACAATATGTTAAGGGGTTATATCAAACAAGTATTACAATTACAAACAGACTATTGACGGCAACCATAAGCCTGATGTGGCTCTTAGTGAAAACAAGTTTTACCCTGCTGCACTATATGGTTGAGGTCCAATTTTCCCTAGGGGTCATCTTATCCCATAGATCTGCCCTGTGCACTCATGTCTTCTGACTTCTAAGATACTTTTACTTCACTCAGCCAATACTAGGTTGGCAACTGACACTTAAAGAACTTTCTCTCCAGCTGTTCCCACATTGTGGAATGTCCTGCCTAAAGAGATCCGACAGAGATATGATGACTGAGTTTAAAACAGTGCTAAAAACCTGTCTCTTCCAGTAGGGCTATTCAGATGATTTAAAAATTATAAGCTTTAAAAGTATTGCCTTTTAACCGGTATTATGTGTTCTTAAAGGAGCCCCTGGTGGCACAGTGCGTTAAAGCGCTGAGCTGCTGAACTTGCGGGCCAAAAGGTGCCAGGTTCAAATCCCGGGAGCGGAATGAGCGCCCGCTGTTAGCCCCAGCTCCTGCCAACCTAACGGTTCGAAAACATGCAAATGTAAGTAGATCAATAGGTACCGCTCCGGGAAGGTAACGGTGCTCCATGCAGTCATGCTCCATGCAGTCAGCGGACAACGCTGGCTCTTCGGCTTAGAAATGGAGATGAGCAACAACCCCCAGAGTCGGTCACGACTGGACTTAACGTCAGGGGAAAACCTTTACCTTACCTATGTGTTCTTAAACGGGGGAAGTGTGTTTTTAATGGTTGCTATGTATGTCTGTTCTGTTACTCTCTTTAATCTGTTCTTATTCTCCACTTTAA
Source organism: Anolis carolinensis (assembly GCF_035594765.1). Classification (NCBI taxonomy): domain Eukaryota; kingdom Metazoa; phylum Chordata; class Lepidosauria; order Squamata; family Anolidae; genus Anolis; species Anolis carolinensis. The sequence goes on from NC_085843.1 coordinate 149,788,915, forward strand.
TCCAGGGGAAGAGGCAGATACGAAATCATCACTTTAATTAATATAATAACTACAACTGCTTTCCTTCTCTTCCTCTCCTCTCCCCTGCCCTTCCTTCTCTTCTTTTTTTTCATATTTTTTTTTTTTTGCTCTACTTGATTCCAAGGTCCTTTTGTTATGTTTGAGTCAACCTGTGGATGATCTTTTAGGTACTTCCTGAAACCATTGGTCTGTCTTGTGTGCTTTTACCTAGAATAGTGGTTCTTAACCTGTGGGTCCCCAGGTGTTTTGGCCTACAACTCCCAGAAATCCTGGCCAGTTTACCAGCTGTTAGGATTTCTGGGAGTTGAAGGCCAAAACATCTAGGGACCCACAGGTTGAGAACCACTGACCTAGAAGGACAAACATATTTACAAATTTATAATTCTCATTCCAAGTTAAAGCACTATAAATTAGAGGCTGTGCATAGTAAAACTAGCATTAAGGTTAATCAAAAGACCCGCTTCACATGCACATTGTTTGACATTGGGGAAAAAACTTCCATATTAAAATTCTATCAGCACCATGCACATCCTTTTCTGTTGCTGCAGTGGCATTTACAATGACCACTTTCCAATTATTACCCTGAAAAGTGTTTCAGACAATGGAGCTGCACAGAATTCCTACATAACCCCTATCAGCCATTTTTATCTTTTCTTTTCTTTCACTGAAGCAAATTAAACCCCCTTCTTATAAGATTGAGTGGTTCTTGTTAAATAAATGCCCCAAAGCATTATAAATGAGTGCCACATCACAAACGTGTATTCTGAGTAGTTAATAATCAGCTGTGAGACATTTGAGATATTAACACAATAAATTCTTGAACAAGTGAAACTGTACAATATGTGGGCAAGTGAAACTTATTCTTTTCAACTTGCTGGGGAGCCTGAAACTTATATTTCAAGTCAATAGCTTTAATAGAAGCTCAAGGTCATAGGATCAAGGCACAATCTTGGAAGAAAAATTGCCCAGGGAGACAGACGGTGGAGAAAACTTGAGACAAATTGCTGTGGAAGCTATATATCAAAGTTCTGCTAAACTGTGTGTATGCAAGGTAAACTTCTAACAAAGCAAATGCTTTTTTCATCACCTTGGGAAAAGAGGAATTGTTCCTTCCAAGCAGCCAGCGGTCTGAAGGGACAAAGCGGGAACTCATCCCACTGTGACCAAATTGGATACCTACTGCTTGGCCCACGGGTCATCAAATGTTGTTCCCATCCCTTCCAAAGTATAAGTGACATTGATTATATTGAGCTTTCCTATCAATTACAAACATTTTCCTCCTTTTTATAGTGCTCCATTTGCTCCTGAATTATACTCTGCCAATTTAAAGGGTCCATTTTGAAATACTGTCAAGGCACTTTAGGTAAAAAAAATGGGGGGGGGGGGGTTTTACAATTTCTAGTACATGGAAATAAATAACCTCAAAACTATGTTGCATGACACTATGGGTCCATCGAGTGTAGACCCATAGTGTCATGCAACATGGCCATCAACTTCACTGGACTGGGCACATGGTTTGAATGTCCAATCACCGTCTCCCAAAGCAGTTATTTTATTCCCAATTTAAGAATAGAAAATAAAATGTTGGTGGAAAACAAAAAGAGATTTAAAGATGTGCTTAAAGCTAACCTTAAAAGTGTGGTATAAACACCAAGAACTGGGAAGCCCTGGCACTTGAGTGCTGTCGCTTGAGGTCAGCTGTCACCAACAGTGCCATGGATTTTGAAGAGGTCATGAATGCAGCGTGAAGAGAAGAAACATGCCATGAGGAAGGCATGCCAAGCCAATCTTTGTCATGACCACCTGCCATCTGGAAATCTATATCCTCGATGTGAAATACTATGTGAATCTAGAATAGATCTTCACAATCATTTACAGATCCACCTCCAAGACCACCTCTGGAAGACAATCGTATTCGGTCACCAGCCATCGTCTATGATGATCTAGTGCAGGATTTCTTAAACCTTTTCCACTTGCAACCCCTTTGCACCTGAAAAAGTTTTACATGACCCCTGGTATATAGGAATATAAAATAGGTATAAAAACTGAACATTTACTGCAAATAAATGAGCATTTCCTTGTTATTATGCACAACTGAAGCATTTTCTGCAGAACCCAATGTAAACACTGGACTGTTGTTGCTAAATATTTGTGTAAACAGGTGGCATTCAGAAGCTTTTATTGTTCTCAAATAAAATGATTACAATACTTCTGTCAGGCTGTGCATATTTGGTCATGTGTGTGTACATTTGAATATTAGGGTTTCTTGCCTTCAAAAAGAAATGCCAACATGACACCCATGTATTATATCATACCCTGTTTATGACAGCATGAAAACAATCTCAAGTGTTTGTCTGATTTTGAAAAGCATACCCACAAGGTTTACTTTGGTATGCAGAAGGGTTGATGAGGTTTTCAGGGAACTAGAGATTCCTAGGGAGACCATTTTAAAAATAATTTAAAATCAAACAATCAAACAGTCAGCGTGGTTTCAAACACTGTAATAGCTGCCTTGCCAGAAGCTCAAAATAGATGGCACCAGCCTAATTCTCCTTAGTAAGGATTCAGATAGGAACCCTTGGTGGTGCAGTAGGTTAAACTGCTGAGCTGCTGAATCCAGGGAGCTGGGTGAGCTCCCAGTGTTAGCCCCAGCTTCTGCCAACCTAGCAGTTCGAAAACATGCAAATGTGAGTAGATCAATAGGTACCACTCTGGCAGAAAGGTAGCAACACTCCGTGCAGTCATGCTGGCCACATGACCTTGGAGGTGTCTACAGACAATGCCGGCCCTTTGGGTTAGAAATGGAGATGAGCACCAAGCCCCAAAGTCGGACATGACTAGACTTCATGTCATTACCTAAGGATTCAGATAGCTGGGGTGCTACCACAGAAAAGTCCTATTATATCTGCCCAACTGCCTTGTCTTACACGTGTTCAGAAATGTAATTGGGCTTCTAATGAAGAAAATATTTAATGTACAAAAAAAGATAGGTGAATTTTTTTTTCCTGTAGATGCTCCAACTAAATTGGATGGCAAAGTACTAAATGAACTATAGTAAGCCTATTTATTCTGCTGATGAATAGATGGGATAATATCATATTTATCAAATTCAATAATCAATTATATAGTCCTTTATTGATAACAGTCTATAATGCCAACTAATCAATTACAAGTAAGGGGAATTTTGCTTGTCAAAATTGATACGGATGAGGAATATTTCAAAATTTTTGATAAGAGATACTCAACTTGTATTTAAACACTACAATACCTACTGTTTAGTAGCAGAAGGAAAATATGCGTAACAGTTGAAGGAGTGTGTGTGTGCACATGTGGTAAAAAAATACAGATATGTTTCAAGGGCATATACAGTAGAGTCTCACTTATCCAACATAAACGGGTCGGCAGAATGTTGGATAAGCGAATATGTTGGATAATAAGGAGAGATTAAGAAAAAGCCTATTAAACATCAAATTAGGTTATGATTTTACAAATTAAGCACCAAAACATCATGTTATACAACAAATTTGACAGAAAAAGCAGTTCAATACGCAGTAATGTTATGTTGTAATTACTGTATTTATGAATTTAGCACTAAAATATCACGCTATATTGAAAACATTGACTACAAAAATGTGTTGGATAATCCAGAACGTTGGATAAGTGAGACTCTACTGTAGATGCATCTGGGCAAGAGAGAAAGAGCTGTCTGAAAACTTGAACAGATTTTTAAAAGTGAGTGATAATCCAGTTCTTGAGTTAGACATTATGGGACTAACATAATTTTCTTGCTCCACCGTCTTAGGACCAAACAAAATATAGGAAGTCCCCAAGTTACAGACAAGATAGGTTCTGTAGGTTTGTTCTTAAGTTTAATGTGTTTGTAAGTTGGAATAGGAACTTGTTAAAGTGTAATTCCAGCCAGCTGGCCATCACACACACACACAACTATATATATTTGCTTTGGCTAGCATAGGGAAGGTTAACACCCCTGTGGTGTTTGTTATAGTTTATGCCCCTGTTCAGAAGATTTCGGCCCCTTCTACACAGCCATATAACCCAGAATATCAAAGTAGATAATCCACAATATCTGCTTTGAACTGGATTATCTGAGTCCACACTGATATAAAATCTGTGTGGAAGGATCCTTCATCTCATTTTCTGTCTCTGCAATACTTCGATTTTGAAAAAAAGAAATAAGGATTGCAGATAAAGCTTCAGTTGAGACACTTTCTTCCCAGGATAACTCTTTCAAGACTGAATTTCCCTTTCTGGGGTAGATTTCTCTCACTTCCTGTTGTCTCATCCCGTTCTTAACTATGAAACATTTGCAAGTCAGATATTTGTAACTCGGGGACTGCCTGCAGTCAGTCTTGAAAGTGTATGGAGTGTACATGAAGAACTTCAGCATGGAGTAAGTTAAACCTGAAAGACAAAAGAGTTAGGAAATGTTGTTTCCTCCTCTTAAAGTGTCAGTGCCAAACATCAATTCAGTTTCTGCTTATTTAAAAAGAGCTTTGTATTAATTTTCTTCCTGTGCATATTTGAAGAAACATGAAGCAGAACATGCCTCAGGCAGTCTCTTTTTTAAGCTTCAGAGAAGCTTTTTGTATGTAATTCTTCCTTGTCACAAGGTCGACCGGTTCTTGGCTTGCATTTTGCAAAGGAAATCCGTAGCAACATTTTACAAGCTCAGATAGTATACCAAATTCATTAAATGTTCGTATCTACTGTTTCATTCTTTTTCTGCATGTATGAGATATATAGAGATTTGGGACATGTACAAGAGAATTTTTTCAAAGAGTGGGGGCGGGGGAAAACTGTTCCTAATAATTTTAAAAGGCTGTGTGAAGTTTAAAGGAGAAATAATCTAACTCACAGTTTCTTTACTCTTTTACATCATGAGCTAATCTGTCTTAATACTTATGAATTACATTGTAAAAATTAGAAATGGTTTTGCATAGCTTGGGGCACTGTAATAATATGAACTTGTGTAAAACAATAAGCTGGCAGTCAGCAGTTTGGCCTAATTTTGCTATTTCACATTTGATTCTGTATAAGGCAACAATATTATTCTTTCAGAATCAGGTATAGATTCTGTCAGCGTAGAATTCATAGCAGCTCTGGTAAGAATGGAACTTACTCTACGCTGCGTAGAGTCACGTCAACTCCTTGGTTCACTGAGGAGCTGGCTGTGATGAAGCGTGTGAGGAGGGGACTAGAGTGCATCTGGAGGAAATCTCAGGATGTGTCTGACCAAGCACGGGCTAAAGCCGCTATTAAGGCTTACTCCGTGGCTCTGCGAGCAGCCAGGAAAGCTTTCACGACTGTCCGCATAGCGTCTGCGGCCAATAGGCCATCGGAGTTGTTCCGAGTTGTTGGGAAGCTCCTGCGGCCTTCTGAGACCCAGGGGCTTCCTGATGACTTGGCAACTCGGTGCAGCGATTTCGCGCACCACTTTGCAGGCAAAGTTGCTCAGATACGCCATGAGTTGGACTCCAGCTTAATTGTAGTTCCAGCGGAGGTGACCGAGGTATCTGTCTGTCCGATTTTGTGGGATTCTTTCCGACTTGTTCTTCCTGATGACGTGGAGGGGATTCTTGGGTCTCTGAGGGCGACCACTTGCGCTCTGGATCCTTGTCCCTCTTGGCTGGTTAAGCTGGCCAAAGAGGGGTTGTTGGATTGGTTTGTGGCTATAATAAATGCCTCCTTGGGTCAGGGGTCAGTTCCATCCTGCTTTAAGCAGGCGGTAGTAAAACCGCTACTAAAAAAAGATAACGTTAGACCCATCTGTATGTAACAACTACAGACCAATTTCCAACCTCCCGTTTTTGGGAAGGTTCTGGAGCAGGTGGTTGCCACGCAGCTCCAGGAATTCCTCGATGACACTGATTTTCTGGACCGCTTGCAGTCTGACTTCAGGCCTGGGCACAGCACCGAGACGGCTTTGGTCGCCTTGGTGGATGACCTCCGCAGGGAGCTGGACAGGGGGAGTGTGACCCTGCTGGTTCTCTTGGACATCTCAGCGGCTTTCGATACCATCGACCATGGTATCCTTCTGGGGAGGCTCTCCGGGATGGGGCTTGGTGGCACGGTTCTACAGTGGCTCCAGTCCTTCCTGGAGGGCTGTTCCCAGATGGTGAAGCTGGGGGACACCTGCTCGGACCCCTGGCCTTTGACCTGTGGGGTCCCGCAAGGGTCTAGCTTATCCCCCATGCTTTTCAACATCTACATGAAACCGCTGGGAGAGGTCATCCGGAGTTTTGGAGGGTGTTGCCATCTCTACGCAGATGACACACAAATCCACTACTCATTTCCATCTAACTCCAAGGAAGCCCCTCGGATGCTGAACCAGTGCCTGGCCGCTGTGGCGGACTGGATGAGGAGGAACAAGCTGAGGATCAATCCTGACAAGTCAGAGGCCCTCCTGGTAAGTCGCTCGTCTGATCGGGGTATTGGGTGGCAGCCTGTGCTGGACGGGGTTGCACTCCCCCTGAAATCACAGGTCCGCAGTTTGGGGGTCCTCCTGGATTTAGCATTGACGCTTGATGCGCAGGTGTCGGCGGTGACCGGGAGGGCTTTCGCACAACTTAAACTTGTGCGCCAACTGCGACCATACCTCGTGAAGTCTGACTTGACCACGGTGGTCCATGCCTTAGTCATCTCTAGACTGGACTACTGTAATGCGCTCTACGTGGGGCTTCCCTTGAAGACGGCCCGGAAGTTACAATTGGTCCAACGCTCGGCTGCCAGATTAATAACCGGGGCGAGTTACAGAGAGAGATCTACTCCCTTGTTTAAGGAGCTCCACTGGCTGCCGTTCATCTTCCGGTCCCAATTCAAGGTGCAGACCATCATTTATAAAGCCCTAAACGGTTTGGGACCCACCTACCTTCGTGACCGTATCTCCTACCATAAACCTGCCCGATCTCTCCGATCATCAGGGGAGGCCCTCCTGTCGCCACTGCCTATATCTCAGGCCCGCCTTGTGGGAACAAGGGAGAGGGCCTTTTCTGCTGTGGCCCCCCGTTTGTGGAACTCACTGCCCATTGAAATTAGGCAAGCCCCCACCCTTTTAGCCTTTAGGAAAGATTTAAAAAGATGGCTATTTCGGTGTGCCTTCAGAGAGTAACTGCTCTTTTGTTACTCCCCTCGACATTTATCCTCTAGACTGTTTCACTATCTGATGTCCCTGTCCCCCGAGGTTTTTATTCTGATCCTTTTCTCACCCCGAGTTTTTAACTTAGTGTTCATGCGGCTCGCCCTTGTTATATTGCTTTCTTGATTTTGTGTTGTACTGCATATTTTTATCAATTGTATTGGTTAATTGTATTATGATATATTGTTTTTTATATTTTGTTATATTGTATTGTCCTGGGCAAGGCCCCATGTAAGCCGCCCTGAGTCCCCGTTGGGGAGATGATGGCGGGGTATAAATAAAGTTTTATTATTATTATTATTATTATTATTATTATTATTATTATTATTATTATTATTACTATGTTAGGGCCCTTCTACACAGCACCTAAAATGTGGAAGTTACCATGTTAAAAGTGCGGATAGCTACATGATGCTAGTGGCAAATCCATGCCGATTTGCTGCAAATGATGAAAAACACGAGTTAAAAAGATTCCCTTTTATCACGATTCTGGCCAGAAAATGCACATATTCACATCACTGTATATCCCTGCACTCAAGGAAAACACATTATTTCCTTCCCTCCCCCTTTGGAGACTGCTCCAGCACATGTCAGTTGTAAAAAAGCCCAGGAAAAAAATTGGGCTGTGAAATGGACACACAGCTGCTTTAAAGGAAGCACGAACTGAGAGCAATTAGAACTCTCTGAAATGCTTTATAATATTAAACAGAACTTGAATAAACAATTGGAAGAAGACAGCCATCCGACAGAAGTTTTTTAAGTTCACTTTGTTACATGCTGAATCTCATATGTGCACATGCAAATCTGCTTATATTTATATTAAGATATTCACATGTGCACATATACGGTCCAGCAAATACTGGAGTGATTTTTTTTTTTAAAAAAAAACTTCTGGCAGATGTCCCCTGTTCGCCCTCCATCTTGTTCCGAAACAGAGGAAGCCTGTGATGATGGCGGGGGACCCAATCCTGAGACTGACAGGTCTGTGTGGGGATTTGCAGTCAGATCTTGGGATTTTTTAACCCTCATTTTAAACCGAGATTTTCGTGCTGTCTGGAAGTGCCCTAAATCAAGATTGTAGCTGCCATAAAAGCAGTGTCAAAGCTGTGGATAAAATGCAGTGAATCAGGCTCAATAGGGACCGAGACCAATATTGTCAATCAATAGGACTTTGATCTCCAAACCAAATAAGGCTGCAATATGTCCAAGAGATTACAAAACCTCAAAATCGAGATAAGGGGCTATGCAAGGATACTTCAGAATCACTTTGCACCCAATTGTATTTGTTACTGACTATCACAGTGCGGAGTGGGCAAAGTATGGACTATGGGCCACATGTACCTCACTAGTGGTCAAATGTTTGCGTAGGGGGAGGTTTGCAAAGCCACCCAAATGCTGTTTCAAGACCCAACTGAAGACACATCTCTTCTAGCAAGCCTATCCAGTTGACTTTGAATCTTGAGTTTGGGATTTGCATTCTATTGCCACTATATGTTGATCTTTGTACCCTTTATTTAGTGTATGCTTTTTTTTTTACAATAGTGTGTTTTGATATATTATGGTATGCATGTTATGCTGATATGCTTTGACTCAAGCCATTAGGGGAGGTGTGTAATAAATAAAATGCATTATTGTTGTTGTTGTTGTTGTTATAAATCCTACCTAAGAAAATCATAGGACATTTCTGCCATCATTGGAAGTTCCCATACTCACCCCTTGATCAAAATGTTGCCTTCAAATGCTCCAAAATGCACTCAAGAGGGCTAGATAGCCAGCTGGGGAAAATTGGAGTCATTTTGTACCTCACCTTGAGCTACAATGAGAGGCGGATAAATAACAACAACAACAACAATTATTATTATTATGTGGTAGGTTTGGTTGAGGTTTAGCCCTTCTAATTCTTCCACAGTTGCTCAGCCCTGCCTTATGGCACGAAAACCCTACTTCGCAGCAAACCAACTTTAGATTTCTACAGGTTGTCTATGTAAGCTTCAATAGTAAAGAATGGACTGGGGATTAATGTGATAGGTGTGCTCACTTATACCATCCCTTCCATTCATGTTTTCCCCAATACCTAGAGTTTTAAAGTTCAAGAAAAGCACTTTTTTCATGTCAGGAGCGACTTGAGAAACTATAAGTCGCTCTGGTGTGAGAGAATTGGCTGTCTGCAAGGACATTACTCAGGAAACCCCCAGATGTTTTACCATCCTGTGGGAGACTTCTCTCGTGGTCCTGCATGGGAAGCTGGTGCTGACAGACGGGAGCTCACCCTGCTCCCTGGATTCAAACTGCTGACCTTTCGGTCAGCAGTCCTGCCAGCACAAGGGTTTAACCCATTGGACCACTGGGGGCTCCAGAGCATTGCACAGAAATGTTCACAGACAACACTTTTCTTTAGATAATTGTCCCCATGAGACTTGGGGAGAGTAATGTTTGTTTCCTCTTCTCTCCTCACATGTAAAGCTTCCCCATGAGCAGTGTTCGCAAGCTATGGAAAGGCCTTTAAAAAACTTTATTGAATTCAAAAAAATTACAGTATCAAGCAAAGCACAGAAAAATCAAAACCAAAACCACACACAATAGCAATATATATATAATAAATTAAACAAAAACCCACATTGACCACATTAAAATGACTTTCAATTTATATCCAGTAAAAGTATACAAATCTGTTTTGTTATTACTCCCACTAACTTAATGTTAAAGAATATATACTTTTAACTAGATTCTGTCTATATGCTATAAATATTACTAAGTATAAATCAATTTATACTTATATTAATTTACTAAGCAAAATAGGATAAACATACATCTCTTCAGTTCTTATAATCAAATGACTGTTTTCACTCCTTAAACCCTATTATTACATTCCCTTCTGATCTTTTCAGATATTTCACAAATAAATTCCAGTCTCTCAATGTATTTCTCTCTGCTCAGTCCCTCAATAAATATGTTAATGTATCAGTCTCTGCCACTTTTATTACTTTTTGAATGAATTTTAACTTGAAGAACTATCAACACTTTCTCAATAGCATAAACTATCTGTGCTGCTGTCACCATGTGCCATATTAACCTTCCATATGCTTTTTCTGTATCCCAAGTAAAAAGAAATCTGGTTTTAATTCTAAGTCAACTTTCTTTTGTAAATGAAATCTAATCATCATCAAGAGCCTTTTGCTTTCTTACATTTCCACCATATATGCAAGAAAGAACCAGCTTTTTTTTAAAAAAACATTTCAAACAATTGTTATTCTTGAGCTAAAGCTCCGCATGATCTTTCAATATAAAATTTCTCACAGTCCCAGTTTGTGCCAAAAGTTAACATATCATGCAACAAGGCCAGAGTATTTGTACTTCATTAATATAAGGACTATATAGCCCAATCCTGGTTGGGAATAATGTGGTTTCAAGGCTCTTTCTATTCCTTATTCTTCCTCCTCTCTCTCTCTCTCTCTCTCTCTCTCTCTCTGTGTGTGTGTGTGTGTGTGTGTCCTGGATCAGCAGTAATGATAAAACTGTCCAGATCTAAATAGAAAAGTTTGATTAATCCCTTGGAACTGTCCAAAGCTGGTCAAATGTCTCCTCTGTTCTGCTCTGTAGCTAAACCTTTGCAAGATAAAATGTTTCCTTCCCATGTCCCCCCCCCCCCCCCCCCCCAGGGGTATTAATCCCATCTTCCAACTGTTCCAGTTTGGCAGAAGCAGGCCTGATGAATCCTCGATCACTCCACTTTTTCAGCTTCTCCTAAAATGTATTTTCCCCCTTCTCCTACCTTCCAAACTGTGTGTCACATCTCCTTACCGTGTCATCTGCAGTGTGTAGCTGTGTCACTGAACGTAGCGAGAAATCTCTAAGTCTATGTGAAACAAGTAATAAATCATATATATTTAAAAACATAAATGAATTATGAGATGTGTTGTGTTACCATATATTTCATTATTACTGTTTATGTATTTTTCTGTAAGATAATAATAATAATAATAATAATAATAATAATAATAATAATAATAATGGAAACAATAGACATTGACAAAATTACGATCTGCCAACTGCAAAAGGCCACCCTACTGGGATCTGCATGCATCATCCGAAAATACATCACACAGTCCTAGACACTTGGGAAGTGTTCGACTTGTGATTTTGTGATATGAAATCCAGCATATCTATCTTGTTTGCTGTGTCATAATAATAGCTTTATATATATCCCGCCACTATCTCTCAAAAAGGAACTTGGGACAGCTTACAAGCACGTAATAGTGTAGTGGAATATACAAATACAGTAAAACACCATAAAACACATAACACAAAATACAGTAAACTACCAAACAATTATAAATAATAACTATGTCAATAACATAAAACAAATGTACTTAAAACACCATAAAACCCCTACTGATTAAAATGCTCAGTAAAATGTAGTGATAGCTGTGGATAAAATGGTCATTAATATCAGTCTAGTTTCACTTCCAGTTTGATAGTAAATTGAATTATTGTGTTGCTGTATGTCTAAAAAATATATCACCAACATGAAATATTTGGAAAGCTCTGCTCTAGGACATCAGACATCTTTCTTTACCTGGAGTTGCTGGTGATTGAACCTGGACCTTCTACATGGAGAAAATACTTCTGTCCTTGAGCAGCAGCCCCACAGTGCATTGAGATTCTTGGCATATCTATACTACTGAGCTAATTCAGGACTGCATCATCAGGAATTCACACAGCAATTTATTTGCATGTGAGATGAGAGAAAATGTGCAGGTGTGCTAATGTTTTTAGAAACTAATAGAGCTGAGTTGTGGCAAATCAATGTAGTTAGCACCTCATCATTGTGTATTCTGTCACAAAGTAATTGTTAAGGAGATATAAGTACCGGCAGTCCCCGGTAAACATCCGCTTTACAAATGACTCATAGTTAAGTACAGGGGTGAGACAATAGGAAGTGAGGTAAATCTACCATAGGCAGGCAAATTCACCCCTGAAAGATTTATCATTGGGGGGGGGGGAAGGTTGCCTCCACTGAAGCTTTAGCACCACAACAAGTCAAATTTTTCAAAATCCAATTATCACTGGACACAGACAGCCACGGGGGTTTTGACCCTGCCCTATGCTATCCAAAGCTAATATGTATGTGTATATGTATTATGTGTATGTGTATGTGTGTGTGTATGACTGGAGTTACACTTAAAAGTGTACCTGTTCCGACTTTGAACTTAAGAACAAACCTACACAACCTATTTTGTTCATAACTTGGGGACTGCCTGAATGCTGTCTTTGATTTTTTTTTTTAGAATATTACAGGAAATAATTAACATGACCATAATAACACAGTACTATCCCCTGTCTCTCTGAGCAGTAGATTAAGGTTTTTCATTTGGTTGGCCATCTGTTCCACAAGCGTGATACACCTGTTGTTCTGAAATGATGAAAAGTGGGAAATCTAGAACATAGATGGGACCAGATGCTTGGAAAGAATATAATTCAACAAGAAAAGGACATCTCAGTCAAAGAATTCTGAACAAGCGGGATTCCTCCCCTCCCTTCCACCCAAAAGCTGGATGTCTGGCATGCGATGTTTTTGTAAGATTCATGGCACAAAACAATTACAGGATAAGGCCTGGTAGTCAAGTAATGATTAAGAATGGCAGATGCTCCTTTTTCAGCATCTCATCTGCCAGGCTGCTTAACTTGTTTTGCTCATTAGAAGAGGCTCTTCTGAGAGGTAAAAACAATAATTTTGGTACAAGTCCAGTCTCAAAGTGTTTAGCCTTGAATAGTTCCTATCAGGATGGAGAATAATGAAACAAAGTCAAAGCTTCAGAAATCTATCTCTAGCAGTGGCATCCCAAGACACGTTGATGCCAGAGGCAGAGCAACAAAAAACTCCCGCACACCTCAGGCAAATTATTTTTAAACTCACAAGGGAGAAAATCCCACAAGTGCATTTTTGCATTTCTAACAATCAGAAAACAAGGATTACAAAGAAAATAAGCCACCGCATGCAGCCCTTTTATTAAAATCTCAGATCTGCTCTCTGAGAACGATGATTTGTTCAAAATAATGATCAGCACTGCTTCCATCTAAAGTCCAGGAAGGCTTTAAGGGCATTATAATCAGAAATGGCACTTTATTATTTTAAGACAATGTTGGGTATGCAGAGAGTGAAGAGAAAGAAACATGACACACAAACACCACATTCAAGGTACCTGGCAATTCCCGGGCTAGGACTTTTGCAATGATAAATATTAGAAGTAGCAAATTTTTGGTTTTGGATTTTATGAATGGTCCCATTAGAAAATGCATAAAAATGTGGGCAAACTATAACTCCCATCATCTCCTGTCATTGTCCTAAAACTGCACTAGTAGCACATGTGTGTATTAGGGATGTATTTGTTTGGTCCAGATCCGTTGTTGATAGGAGTCACAGTGCTCTCTGGATGTGGGGGCCATCTTGAAAATACATACAGTGCCTTAAAAACAATGTACAATTAAAAATGGACATTTAAAATAGAATAATAAAAAACTGGGAAGGTAGATGTCCTTCCCAGTGACATTACGGAGGGTCAATTCATTAGCAATAGCCTTTGTGATATAAACATGCATACATACATATTCTGACACACACACACACACACATACACGTGTGTGTAATTGTGAGGGGGGGGGAATGGGAGAACTCTACCATTCATAATGACACATGATCACATAAAGAAATGGAAGGAAATACATAACCAACATAGGAATTTATTTTTACACAATAAATTCATTCCTGGATCTCTGATACAAGATGTGTCGTAACTCTTCAGTTCTAAAGCCCTCTTCCATGGCATACAGGCAAACATGGTTTCACCGTTGAAACACATTTGCTAGGAAGCTAGTACATCCAATCCTAGCTTCCTAGCAAATGTCTTGGTGTGATGCATGTGCTTTTAAATATACGTATGTTTGCAATAACTGCAGTCAGTATGACTAGAGGCCAGAGTTGAAACTCCAGGAAGCATGGAAACCCACTGGATAAGGACAAACTGCGTTCACATTTATCCCATAAATCTTCCTCTTTCTAAGCTATTTTCCCAATGGAGGGGTTAGCATTGTGACTGTCGTTTCCACAGGGCTTTGTTTTGGGCATCCTCAGTCTCGGGTTGACAGCACACATGTCTCAGTTGATGGTGTCCATCCATCTTTTCTTTGGCCATTCATATGGTTGCCATTTTGCAATCTCCAAATGCAGTGCTGTTTGTGCTAGTGATGTTGGTTCTCTTCTCATGACATGGCCATACCTCCTTGCATCCTGCATTTTTTGCTGATCGCTTTTATTCCTAGTCTTTGACGGATGTCATCATTTGGCACATGGTCAAGAAGTGTCAAGCACCTAGAGGTATTCCTATGAGATACAGTCAAAAGACCCTTCAGAGTTTGGGAAAGACTGGAAACCCTTCAAAAGGTTTCTAGAAGGAAAGACTATTTCAATGTGGGGATTTCATGTTTAAAATGGAAAGTCTGATCATTAGATAGATAGATAAGATATGGAATGACGTGCAACGACTAGAGGAACAGCCTGGATTACCCTTGTGGATTACGTGGTTAATTGTGATTGTATTGTTTTAAATGCTTCTAACTGTTTTAATGTATTTTATTATTCTATGTATTTTAAATGTCAATTTTAATTGTACGTTGTTTTTAAGGCATTGAATAGCTGCCTATGTGTAAAGCTGCCTTGAGTCCCCTCCAGGATTGAGAAAGGCAGGGTAGAAATGTTGTGAATAAATAAATAAATAAAGATGGATGGGTGTTATCCTTGAAGTGACTGACTTGACCTTGAAGGAACTGGGTGTGATGCCTCGTGGGCCTTGTAGTCCTGTTCCTAGTGCCATCGTGGCAGATGAAGACGAAAACATGGGGTTTTCGCCGGTTCAACAAGAGCCAGAATCTTTTCACCTGCTGGATGTTGATGTTTGTACCCAAGAACTCAGTAAAACAGACCTTGGGCATTCCTCGCCCCCGTTCCCTAGGAGACAGTCCTATTCTGCAGACAGAGGAGTGAGGGAACAGAATCGCAGGAGTTTACGGATTGCAGCCAAACAACAGGCTGATTAGACCTGCTTCCCTTGGGAAATTCTAAGGAGTCTTGCATCTGGACAAAGTTGGGTTTCGCTTCCCGTTCTCTAGGGAAAGAGGTTGTTGGCGGGAAAACGAGACCCCAATATAGGTGCCTGACACGGGAGAATCTTTGCGGAGTCAACAGAACAGCTTCAGGAGTAAGATCGTGTGTGGACTTCGCAACCCCAGTTCCTTGCTTCCCGGATCAAGTATTCAAGATTTGCCTTGCCTTGTTTTAACCACGGATCTTGTTCCAAGAATCACTGTTTGCCTTGTTCCTAGTCACGGACCTTGTTAAAGAATCAAGATTGTATCCAGCCTTGTTGTCAAGCTACCTTGGACTCCTAAGACTCTGGCATTTCCCCACACTATTGCTTGGCAATAGTGTGTGTTTCGGTTATTGGATTAAAACTTTGAACTCTAATATCATTTATTGGACAATACATTTTGGACTATATTTGACCTTATTTGAAAGGTCTGCCTCTGAACTATATTCTTCACTTGTTTTTATTGCTTTTATATATTTACTTAATAAAGATATTAGATAGAGATTGGCCTCCGTGTATGGTTCTTGGTGCCCCGCTGCCTTGGGTCTGACACTGGGGGTAGCGATTGCCAACAGTGTTGCACCCCTAGGCTGCGTAGGCACCTCAAAACCACACTGAAGCCCCCAGAATATAAGCAGGCAAGTTGTTTATTGATGATTATATGCAAGTAAAAGCAAAATACAGTTCAGAGTCAGTAAACTAGGTTTAAATCCGTAAGAGCAAGGTACTTGAAGTTAATGAGACAAGAGTCTATAAAAACCAATCAAAGAGCATAGTCCAAAACTGGATTATTCCCAAGACATGACTCAAGGATAACCACAGGAAACTAAGACTGGAGTGCAGGATTAATTCCAAGGTGGTTCCTGGTATGAAGTCAATGATGATACACAAACAAGGCACAGGAAAACAAGACTCAAATGCAGGATTAGTTCCAAGGTATAAAGTCAAAGATGAAACCCAAGGCAAAAGTCTCGACTGGAATAAACACCAAATAGCAAAGTCACTGGAATATTCCACTGGATTCATGGCAAGGCTGATACTTGAAGCAAGATACAGGAACACAGAGCAAAGATCATTCTTTCTTGAATAAGCAAAGCTGCTACCTCTGGCTGTGGCCAAGAAAACAAGACATTTTAAGGAGAACCCAAGGTCTTGCTCTCATGAGAAAACTACTCATTAGAGTGCTTCAAAAACAACCGTTTGCTTCTTCGTAAAGATTCCCATTTCCCCCTCTGGTGAGTTGCTCTTCTGTCAGACTCATTATCCTCCTCTAAACTAGAATGTCCATCTGACACCTGGTGATCTGGCCTTGACTGCTGGGAGGAATGTGGTTCAAAATGCCTGCTTGGAACCATTCTGTCTCTGGTCCCAGAATCTACTGAGACAGACTCTGGCTGCATCTCAGGCCCAAACCCAGAGTACTCTGGCAAAGCTGGTGCAGGGACAATCACTGGCTGAATGGGCCCAATCTCAGGCTGGGCTACAACAAACAGGAATCTCTAGCGTGGGCTAGTCCATGAGGTCACGAAGAGTTGGAAGCAACTGAATGAATGAATAACAAAATGTTTTGTGGTCAGGGATTAAGCATTGCAGGACTTTTATTGCACGAGGCAGGGAAACTGGCATTGCAGTAGGACTGTCACCAAAGGTCCCTATTGTATGATGCCATCTGCACCTCACTGTTGGTTTAGCTCAGTGGTTCTCAACCTGGGGTCCCCAGATGTTTTTGGCCTCCAACTCCTAGAAATCCTAACAGCTGGTAAACTGGCTGGGACTTCTGGGAGTTGTAGGTCAAAAACATCTGGGGACCCCAGGCTGAGAACCACTGGTTTAGTTGCTCTCCTCTGTGATTCTCCCATCCCTAGACATTTGACTTTAAAAATACCTGTTGTGATATTTTTAGTCCCAGCAGAAACATGAGTTACATCTCAAAGTGCTCAAGATTATTTATTTTATTGATAGAAAAGCCTAACAAATCAAAACCTCCTTCTGCAAGGGGTTTATATAAAATCAGAAATGAACAATACGTAAACACATACTATATCATATTCAATCATTGTCAGTTTGGTATATTGTCTATGGCCTAGACATACTTATTTATAGTGAAATTTCAAAAATAACTGGAACTCTCAAACCACTTACTGCCCAAGTGAAAACATATGCGTAAAGGCTGAAAGAGTTTAATGTGTTGGAAGCAGATGGAAAAAAACATTCCAAGTCACATGGATAGACATGAGTTAAAGTGAAGGGGATGCCACCGTTTTGCTTTTGGCCCCACTCAGTGTTAGAATGTGACATCGAAGAACCTCCTTGGAATTAAATTTGGTCCTTATGCTGAAAGAGGTTATTTATTTATTTTATTTATTACATGCATTTATACCCCGCCCTTCTCCCCGAGGAGACTCAGAGCGGCTTACATTCTGCCACGAGGGCCAGCAACAAATATACTATAAAACAAAACAATTAAAACATGATAAAAAGTATACAAAAATTAAAATGCTGCAAAGCAGCGATGTTGCACCATCCTCAGTCAGTCAATACTGCTACAATTACAGATTTGCGACCTGATTACATCAGCCCATGAGCGTATTCGCTGAATGCCTGGGCGCAGAGCCAAGTTTTAAGTTTTCTTCTAAATCCCAGGAGGGATGGGGTTTGCCGGATATCGCTGGGGAGGGAGTTCCACAGCCGAGGAGCCACCACCAAGAAGGCCCTGTCCCTTGTCCCCACCAGCCGCGCCTGCGAGGCAGGTAGGATCGAGAGCAGGGCCTCCCTGGAAGATCTTAAGGTTCTAACGGGCTCATAGGAGGAGATACGTTCGGATAGATAGGCAGGACCAGAACCGTTTAGGGCTTTGTAGGTCAAAACCAGCACTTTGAATTGGGCTCGGTAGCATATCGGCAGCCAGTGGAGCTGGCTTAACAGGGGGGGGTTGTACGCTCCCTGTAAGCCACTCCCATTATTAACCTGGCTGCCGCCCACTGCACCAGCTGGAGCTTCCGGGCCGTCTTCAAAGGCAGCCCCACGTAGAGTGCGTTGCAGTAATCCAGCCGGGATGTGACCAGAGCATGGACCACCGTAGCCAAGTCAGACCTCCCAAGGAACGGGCGCAGCTGGTGCACGAGGCGGAGTTATGCGAAGGCTCTTCCGGCCGCAGCTGAAACCTGAGGCTCCAGGCTCAGCGATGAGTCCAGGATCACCCCCAGACTGCGAACCTGCGTCTTTAGGGGGAGTGCGACCCCGTCCAACACAGGCTGTAACCCTATTCCCTGTTCAGCCTTGCGACTAACCAGGAGGACCTCCGTCTTGTCTGGATTCAATTTCAATTTATTGGCCCCCATCCAGTCCGACACAGCGGCCAGACACTGGTTCAGGACCTGGACAGCCTCCTTAGTGACAGGTGGGAAGGAGTGACAGAGCTGGACATCATCTGCATACAGATGACATCTTACCCCGAAACTCTGGATGATCTCTCCCAGCGGCTTCATGTAGATGTTAAACAACATGGGGGACAATATCGACCCCTGCGGGACCCCACAGGACAATGGCTGTGGAGCCGAGCAGGTGTCCCCCAGTGACACCATCTGGGATCGTCACTCCAGGAAGGACCGGAGCCACTGCAAAACAGTGCCTCCAATGCCCAACCCGGCGAGTCATCCCAGAAGGATACCGTGGTCAACGGTATCGAAGGCCGCTGAGAGATCCAGCAGAACCAGCCATTGGTAAAGGTTTTCCCCTGACATTAAGTCCAGTCGTGTCCGACTTTGGGGGTTGGTGCTCATCTCCATTTCTAAGTCAAAGAGCCAGCGTTGTCCGTAGACACCTCCAAGGTCATATGGTCAGCATGATTGCATGGAGTGCCATTAACTTCCCACCAGAGCGGTACCTATTGATCTACTCACATTTGCATGTTTCCAACTGCTAGGTTGGCAGAAACGGGCTAACAGCGGGAGTTCACCTTGCTCCCCAGATTCAAACTGCCGACCTTTTGGTCAGCAAGTTCAGCAACTCAGCAGTTTAACCTGAGTCCATGACATTCATTTTCAAATACAATACTATTTCTTTGCCTGGGGTTGCATGCAGCCCATTGTTCTACTGTTTTTTGAGATGGAGGTTGTGCAGGTTGCCATCTGGTCCCTGTCTTTCTATGAAAATACCAATAAGATGCCTGCAGAGTTTAGTCAGACCTGAGATAGATTGGAATGGGAATCCAATGGAGGAGGCAGGGCCCATTGCACATTCTTAGTGTGACTCTCACCTGTAGGGTCTTCAGGGAGGGCTTCATTGCCCTCAAGCGCGCATGCGCAGGGAGTTAAACAAGTAGACATTCCAGGCTCAGGCGGCTGCCAGGAGTCGGAACGGTTGAGAATTGCCGAGACGTGAGTCACCCTCCACCTATCAGAAACGAGAACGCGTGGACTGACGGGGCACGCGCCCAATAGAACGGCCTTGCCTATCCGGAAGGGGAGGTCGGAGAGTGGTGGCGGGAGGATTTGGATGCCCGTTTGGGAAGCGGCGTTTATTTGAAGGTGGGACTCGGAGGAGCCTCGTTTGTTGCCATGGAGCGGGGTCCGCGGCCTCCTGCCCGAGGGAAGGCGCGGGAGAAGCAGCCCCTTCGCGGGGACCCTTCTACCAGAGACGGGCTCGGCTGGGAGGCCGGAGGAGGCGGCGGCAGTAGTAGCAGCAAAAAGGCCAAGTTCGTGAGTATCTGAGGCTGCAGCTGGCGGACTTCCGACCCAGTCTTTCCTCTCGCAAAAAGCCCAGTCTCAACGAAAAACCATCGAAAGTTCAGCCTTTCCTCTGTCTTCTCAGACTTTGCACAGGCGGTGCCTGGTTTTGGGGATTTTGTAACGTTCTACTGTGGCTCTTACAAATTATTTTAGAAAATTCCCATCACCTTGGGTAAATCTCCCTTCAAACACCACTAAAGTTGTGTTGTCGAAGGCTTTCATGACCAGAATCACTGGGTCGCTGTGAATTTTCGGGGCTGTCTGGCGATGTTCCAGAAGCGTTCTCTTCTGACGTTTCGCCCACATCTATGGCAGGCATCCTCAGAGGTTGTGAGGTCTGTTGGAAACTAGGCAAGTGGGGTTTATATATGTGTGGAATGTTCAGGGTGGGAGAAAGAAGTCTAGTCTGTTTGAGGCAAGTGTGAATGTTGCAATTGGCCACTTGAATTCAGCTAGGCTTTGAAGGTGCAAGGCTATTCAATTACCATTGAATAGTCTTGCACCTTCAAAGCCTAACTGAATTCTTTGTTGGGAGGTGTTAGCTGGCCCTGATTGTTTCATGTCAGGAGTTCCTCTGTCTTCTGAGTGTTGTTCTTTATTTACTGTCCCGATTTTAGAGTTTTTTTTTAATACTGGTAGCCAGAGTTTGTTCATTTTCATTGTTTTCTCCTTTTTGCTGAAATTGCCCTCATGCTTGTGGATTTCAATGGCTTCTCTATGTAGAACAATACTCTGAAAACAGGGGAATTCCAGACATGAAACAATCAGGGCTAGCTAACACTTCCCAACAAAGGATTCCCTCAGGCAGGAAGGAGCCAGGTTTTGAAGGTGCAAGGCTATTCAGTGCTAATCAGGCTTATCGGTTGCCACATTCACACTTGCCTCAAACAGACAAGAGTTCTTTCTCCCACCCTGGATTTTCCACAGATATATAAACCCCACTTGCCTAGTTTCCAACACACCTCACACTTCTGAGGATGCCTGTCATAGATGTGGGTGAAATGTCAGAAGAAAATGCTTCTAGAACATGGCAGACAGCCCAGAAATCTCACAGCAAACCACTAAAGTTGGTCATGTTGGGTCTGTGTGCCACGTGTGGCCCAGATCTATTGTCTACTGGCTTCAGAGTATTCTTTTGATTGTGGGTGAACCACAATTCTCATCATCTCAGGCCAATCCCTCTCCTCCAGCACCAATATTTAAAGTTGGTCATGATAGGTCTGTATGCCAAGGGAAATAAATGCAATTTGTTTCATAAAGATCAAGTAGGCAGAACATATTTGAAAGAACATAAATAATTTTCTGGCCTTGCATCACACCTTTTAGTGCAAATATTAAGACACAAATAGTGTTCAGTAACTAAGGCATGTGCCACCTTGGCCAAATTTAGCTTCTCAAGGAACGGGCACAGTTGATGCATGAGTTTTAATTGTGCAAAGGCCCTCCTGGTCACCACAGATACCTGGGCGTCCAGGTTCAATGCTGAGTCCAGAACAACCCCCAAACTGCAAACCTGTGTCTTCAGGGGGAGTGTAATCCCATCCAGCACAGGTTGAATCCCTATTCACTGGTCTGCCTTCAGGTTGACCAGGAGTACTTCTGTCTTAAGGAGCCCCGGTGGCGAAGTGCGTTAAAAAAACATGGCTATGTGCTCAGGCTTTTAATGAATAACTGACAAAGATGACCCAGACTGATGTATGGATAAAGCATGAGGATATTGGATGAACGGATTTTAACCATATGTTTTATATTTTATACTGTATTTAACTATTTGTAATAGATTTTATATGCTGTTTGTTTTAATGATGTGTAGGCATTGAATTGTTGCCAATTGTACGCCGCCATGAGTCCCTTCGGGTGAGAAGGGCGGGATTGAAATATTGGAAATAAATAAATAAAATAAATAATAAAGCACTGAGCTGGAGACCGAAAGGTGCCAGGTTCAAGCCCCAGGAGCAGCGTGAGCGGCCACTGTTAGCTCCAGCTCCTGCCAACCTAGCAGTTCGAAAACATGCCAATGTGAGTAGATCAATAGGTACCGCTCCAGCGGGAAGGTAACGGCGCTCCATGCTGTCATGCCGGCCACATGACCTTGGAGGTGTCTACGGACAACGCCGGCTCTTCGGCTTAGAAATGGAGATGAGCACCAACCCCCAGAGTCAGACATGACTGCACTTAACGTCAGGGGAAACCTTTACCTTTACCTACTTCTGTCTTGTCTCGATTAAATTTCAATTTGTTTGCCCTCATTCAGTCCATTACTGATGACAGGCACTGGTTTAGGGTCAGGACAGCTTCCTGGATATAAGGTGGAAAAGGAGTAGTAAAGTTGGGTGTTATCTGCATATAGGTGGCACCGTACTCCAAAACTCCGGATGACCCCTCCCAGCTATTTCATGTATATATTGAACAGCATGGGGGACAATAGGAACCCTGAGGAGCTCTACAGGTAAATGGCTGGGGATTCTACCAGGAGTTGAATCCCAGCGCTACCTTCTGGGTACGGCCCACCAGGAAGGACCAGAGCCACTGTAAGACAGTGTCTTCCAGTCCCATTCTGGCGAGACGACCCAGAAGGATACCATGGGCAATGGTATTGAAAGCAGCTGAGAAATCCAGGAGAACAGGGACACAGTCCCCTGGTCTAGCTCTTTTCGTAGGTCACCAACCAAGGCAACCAAAGCTGACTGTTCTAGCTAGGACTCCCATCATCCTCTGTCATTGCCCCCTCCGCAAAGCCCCACCAGTACTTAAAGTTGGTCATGTTGGATATGTGGGCCCAATTTATCCAGATAAATCACCGGTAGCATTCCCAGTGCTCTCTAGGTGGGTGAACTACAACTCTTATCATCCTACGTTAATTTCACCCAAACTTCAGCAATATTTTAGGTTGATCATGTTGGGTATGTGTGCCAGGTTTGGTCCAGATCCATCATCGGCAGGGTTTACGGGGCTCTCTGGGTGTGGGTGAATGACAACTCCTAGAATTCTGAGTTAGCCCTCCACCCAACTCTGCCAGTATTTGTTGAGAGTACATGCAGCTGCTTGTGCTATCATATGGAGTACAGTTATAGTCTCCAGAGAGGACGAGCAAGTGATGTTTTACCTGTTCTTCTATTGTAAATTTTCTTGCCTGTTCCTGGAAGAATGACACACAGAGAAAAGAATGAGAGTTTTCAGTCAGAAGATGGTGTGTCTGTTGCTTGCAGGAGCAGCTATTTTTGTAGAACTGCTCAGCTATCTTTACTCTTGGAATGAAAGACTCAGCAAGTCATGGGTATCTGTTCCCTCTGGAATTCTTCTTAATGGTTTTTTGTTTGGAGGAGTGAGTTCCTTAGTCTGTCTTACTGAGAAAGAATAAATGGAGGAGTAAGGAGACCACAGGGTTGCTGTGTCATATATAGAGCCTGTCTCTGGACCAGTTAGATGTTGTAGCTGTGTTAAAAAGAGCAAGACAGCACATATCTCTAGATTAATGAGGGGAGTTGGTGCTTCAAGGAATGGAAAAGGAGAACTCTTGATCCTAGTTGTGTGGACTAGAAACCAAAGCAGAGAAATAGGCAAAAATATCAAGAAACATGTTTAAACACCAAATTAATTCCTGTATGAACTAGTAAATGTTCAATTGCATGTTTATTTACATTAGGTCCCAGATAAAAGTAAGGAGTGTTGTCGACGGCTTTCATGGCCGGGATCACAGGGTTGTTGTATGTTTTCCGGGCTGTATGGTCATGTTCTAGAAGTATTCTCTCCTGACGTTTCGCCCACATCTATGGCAGGCATCCTCAGAGGTTGTGAGGTAAAGTAAGGAGGATTGGGCAGTATATGCTCTGACTCAAGGGTGGGTAGTGTTGGAAATAGCAACCTTTCACTATTTATTTGTTAATGTATATATTTGCTAACCTGTATTCTATGTGTATGTTGATTTGCCAGTTTGACTGACCTTTTTGGTGTGGGAGGGGTTATAGACATGTGACTGTATGGTGAATTAATACAAGATGTTTGTAAGCAAACAAAATAAGTTATTTTTAAAGAAGACTTTTTTTAATCTCTGAGTGCATATTTTAAACTAAACGGTTTCAAGGGAGAGTATATGTTTTGGGCAACTGCAATTACAACTTCAAAGAAACAACCATCCTCTGCTAACCAGATACATTTGTAGTAGCATGTCTTTATCCATGGCAGTTTAAAGACATGGTTCTTCAGTTTAACAGCTGAGTTATCTGTGTGCCATTACATGCATGCTTATGAATATCACTTGTTCAAAGGGTTGACTTCCAAGGTCATGCTTTTCTTGACTAGTGGTTTTCAAAAGGTGGTCTCCACATGTTCTTGGAGATTCACATTTGCCAAACAGATATGACATCATTTTTTCCTTTACAATGAGGTTGATTGCCATTTATTTCCAAAATGATATGTACCCAGAGACTGGGTGCAGTTATTTCCAATAGTTAGAAGTCTCAACAAAGTATAAAAGATCCCAGAGGTTTTGAAGTTCAGGGTGCAACTATACTGCAGGACTCTTGTAGTTACACACCACTTTAACGCCTATGGCCCAATGACGTGGAATCATTAGAGATGTAATTTCTTTAGCCTTCTCTGCTAGAGTTCTGGTGCCTAATTCCCAGGATACCATGCCATTGAGCCATGGCAGTGAATCTGGTGTCAAACTGTATTAATAGATCATAGAATCATAGAGTTGGAAGGGATCACGTGGGCCATGAAGTCCAATCCCATGCCATGCAGGAAAAGCACAATTAAAGTACCTCTGATAGATGGCTCTTCAGTTTCTATTTAAAAGCCTCCAAGGAAGGACCCTCCACCATTTCTGAACAGCTCTTTACAGTCAGGAAATTCTTTCTAATGTTCAGGTGGAATTTTCTTTCCTGGCTCCTGCAGGAATTACTTGCAGAGCCCAGTGTTTCTTATTTCTCATGGAGGTAGGAGAGCTTCTGGATTTGGCAATTGTTAGTTTTGAAACACTGGTTTAGATAGTGTTTTCAATAGTGGGATGGCAAGTGTTAAATCAGGTAGAAGCTGGAATTATCTAAAACTCTACAAACTTCAGTTTAATGAGTGGAGAGAACACATAGGCAATTGGATGCACATTCCTTTGCAGTCATTCAGCGCAGTCTTCTAATTTCTGGCAAGTCTTTGTGGTTTTTTCTGACATGTCAGAATCATGCCAGTAATAATGCAAACTACATAACCACAGAGAAGGTGAAGGCTGAATTTCTCTGTAACATATTAATGAGAGAATTTGATATGATCAATTTGCAGCAATACATAAAAATTGAAACAAACATTACAGAGTTTTTCAGGTCAAGAAAGAAATATCATCAAAGTAAACTTGGGAGGAACAGCTCCCATTTCAGGCAGCCAAGCATATTTCTTCTTCCATGCAGCTGGAGGGGAGATGGGGCAGATCATATAACTGTAGTTTGCTTAAAATTGAAAAACATACTTTTTCCTATACAGGTTTCCTATACCTGTGTTGTTGTTTTTTTTGCAAGAATATGCAGAAGTGCTAATGATGTTGTTATATAGCAGTTATCATACATTATCTTGCTACCAGTAGCAGAAAAATCATTTCAACAGAAGTTGAATTTTGTTTTACTGATTGCTGACATGGCTTTGGATATTCCTTATCTAACAGTCTGCTGCATGAATAAAAAGTGGATTACGAGAAACTTGAATAAAGTTTATTTCAAAAATATTCCATGTATTCAGTGAAATACCCATTCTAGTCAATGGGTGCTTCTGCACTGTAGAACATGATGTTTTGGTGGTGCTTAATTTGTAAAGTCATAACGTAATTTGACGTTTAATAGGCTTTTCCTTAATCCTTCCTTAACCAACATTTTCGCTTATCCAACAGCCCGTTTATGTTGGATAAGCGAGACTCTACTGTATATTTGTGCAGATATCACTATCACAGTGGTTGGTCAAGATATTGTATTTGAGTACTGGGTTGGTAGCCTTAAGTTAGAAAGAATTCCATAGAGACCATGTATCCCTTCTCTGTCACACATATAGTTGCAAAGGACTCCTCCAGTAAGAGGGAGAGCTAGTATAAGTTTTTATTAACTTCTGGATGTAGTTTCAATCTTTAAGATTAGAGATTAAGATTAATCAGCAAAAAAAAAAGTAATATCCTGTGTGTTCTGTAGAAATTGTAATGGCACTGGGCTATGGGAAGACTATTCAACACTTCGACAAGTGTGAGACTCCATAAATGTACTTGCATGTAGTATACTGTATATTTTTGAAGGCAATACAGTCTGTGATAATGGGAGTGTGGGTGGAGAGGGGGTAAATTTTGGATCTTTTTGGACTTCTCAGATTGCATACCAGCATGAAATCTGTCCAATAGTCAATAGAAATCATATAGACCAGGGGTCCCCAAACTAAGGCCCAGGGGCCGGATGCGGCCCTCCAAGGTCATTTACCTGGCCCCCGCCCTCATTTATAATATAATATTTTTATATCAGTTTTAATAATATAGTATATTGTATATACATATGATATTGATAATAATATTATAATGTTATACAATATAATACTAATAATAATACCATATAATATTAATTATATGTTATGTATTACATATAATATTACAGTATAGTGGTATAGTTCAATATAGTAATATATAATGCTAATATTGTGCTATGCTAATAATATAATATACTAGCTGTGCCCGGCCATGCGTTGCTGTGGCAAAGTACGGTGGTATGGGAAATAAAATATTTTATATCATCTGCTTAGAACTGGATTATATGAGGCCCCTTCTACCCACCTGGATAAAATGCACACTGAAGTGGATTATATGGCAGTGTGGAGTCAAGATAATCCAGTGCAAAGCAGATAATATAAGATTATAAATGGGTTATACAGCTGTGTGGAAGGGCCTTGAGTCTACACTGCCATATAATCCAGTGCAAATTAGATAATCTGTGGAATAATCCTAAGTGAGGCCTAAATCTGCCTGTCCCCTAACTGAACCCTGGCTGTCCCCTCGACTGAGTTGGTTGCTAGGAGACCAAGTGGGCAGAGATGAGCCCTCTAAACTGGCAGCAATTGGATAAAAACAATTATTGCTCTCCCTCTAATTAGGACTTTATTTTTCTTTTCTTTTTGTTGTATCAACCTAGAGGCATGGATGATGGATTGTGTTGTCAAATTTCGAGGTTGGGGGGCCTGTAGTTTTGTTGTTTTGTGGGTCGCCGAGATGTCATCACTCATTTATATATATAGATTGTACGTACATACAGCTGCTCTGAGTTC
Source organism: Anolis carolinensis (assembly GCF_035594765.1). NCBI lineage: Eukaryota > Metazoa > Chordata > Lepidosauria > Squamata > Anolidae > Anolis > Anolis carolinensis. The sequence continues at coordinate 149,816,250 of NC_085843.1, forward strand.
CCTTTTGGGTGAGAAGGGTGGGATATAAATGTAGTAAATGAATAAATAAATAATTTTGGACTTAGGCTCGCCCAAAGTCTGAAATGACTTGAAGGCACACAACAACAACAACAACAATCCTAATTAACCTGACTGTCTCATTGGCCAGAAGCAGGCTCACACTTCCTATTGAAATCCTGATAGGTTTGGGTTGGTTAAAATTATTTTCATTTTTAAATATTGTATTGGTCTTTCATTGTTATTGTTGTTTTCCACTACAAATAAGATATGTGCAGTGTGCATCGGAATTTGTTTGTATTTTTTTTCAAATGATAATCCGGCCCTTCAACAGTCTGAAGGATTGTGGACTGGCCCTCTGCTTAAAAAGTTTGAGGACCCCTGATATAGACCATTGAACTGCTTGTTATAAAGTAATTGGGAGGAAGGAGGGATATAAATGCATGATATAAAATAAATAATTTTTCCCCAGACAAGTCATTGCATCGAGCTATCATTTTATCTTCTCAAAGTTTGAGATAGGAGTTGGTAATATATACTTTGGCTTACTAAATTTTGCTTAATAGGAGCAGTCCTCTGTGTGCCTGTACTTGGTGGACAGAACTGAAAGATAATCACTAGCATATCAAAAGTGGAATATGCTTGCTTTGCTTCAAGTTACATTTTTAACAGATTGCGTCTTTATTTACAGCACTTGCACATCAAGACGCTGACAGATGATGTGGTAAGATAATTTTGCTTCTGTTTTGTTCTTAGCAAACTCTGTGTCTTAACAGCTAGCACTGTTATACTTTTTGTCCTAGAAATTTGGCTGTTTACTGAAACACAGTCACTCACTTCAGATGTAATGCCAAATAATGCTTTGGTGTTGGATGAATTTGCCTCAGGCTTGCACGCTCTGTCCTTCTGTTATGCCATCTCACACTTCTGTAGTAAGCTGTCTTTTGCTGTTGCTTCCTAGCCAAGCAAGATTGACTGCAAAGTTTAATTGAAAACTATGTTCTGACTGATAGCTAGGTCTGGTTTGTGAGTAAAATATTGCTTGCCAAGTTTCGATGCAAAAGTCAGATATCGTTTGCTCCATAAAAGGAAGTATGGGGAGGAAGAATAGAAAAGACAAAAACTGAGTGAAAAGCCAGTACATTTTTCATGTATCTTGAGCTTCATTCAACACTTTCTAAATGCTAATACATGCAAAATCAATCAAATGCTCAGGTAAAATAAATAAAACAACCCCCACCATAAAACAAAAATGTCTCAAACATTCAATTGTTGGTCCTGGAGTGGCAGCTTACCTTTTACAATACTTACAGCAACCCATTACACTATCCCAGAAATAGAAATGATAAAATTGGTAATAAATCCATATATGAATTTCCAGTAACTATTAACTGGCATTTTTGGCTGATTTGTTTGGCACCTTGTATGGAAGAGAAAATTGACCCTTGCCACAGATGACCTCATCTGAAGTCAAACTAAATTGAATGTGTAACACCAAGCTGCATTGTCAGATTTTCTTTACTACTTTATCAGTATTCCATAGCTATTATATCAGTCTTTCAAAATTCTTTCTCCGTTCTTGAATGAACAAGACCTTGTGGTAGAAAAAAGTATTCTGAAACCCTTTCTTTAACATTAGACTCATACTTAGACTCTGAAGTAATGAAATATGTGTTAGCTCCCCCCCCATACACACACACAAAGAGAAAAATAAAAATAAATAAGCATAACCTCAGAAGATTAAAAGTTGTGCGGGAGTCAACTTCCAATCAGCTCTTTAATGTACTGCTTTTTCAGAATGAATAGCATCTGCTCCATAAGAAGACTCAAATGTCAAATTGTGCAGGACTAAGCTCAAACAAATTCATTAGTGGTTGCTTCCTGATATAATAAAGGGCATTACATTATTTGAGGTTGGTAGAAAATGATTATAGTTTCCGTATCATTAAAAAAGGCTGTTCTAAATCTGTGATGTTAAAATTTGAAGCACAATGGGGTATCATGCATATTTGGGCTGAATAATAATTTTAGATACACTCATTCCTTTTTGTTGTTTAGTTTGATAAATTTTCTAGCATACGGATTCCGGGCAGCAAGAAAGAGAGACCAATTCTGCCAAATATGAAACAATCAGATTCTTCAATTGGTGACTGGCCCCTGTCTGCAGATGTAGATAGCTTCATTCCTACACCTTTAACAGATGCAGAAATTCTTGCACTTTTTGAAAAAATGATGGTAAGAATTGTTCAATGGGTTGTGATAGTGAAAGGTTTTTCTTTAATAGAATATGAAATGTTCTAAATGTGGTTCTAACTGTGTTTCAACATTTATCTCCTGGGGTGAGGGGATGGAAGAGCATGGCAAAAATTACATGCAAACACCACCAAAACAATTGATGGTGACTGATGGTTAAGCACCAGTATGATGTAGTTTTTTGAGTGTTACACTAGGAGACAAGGGTTCAGACCCCCACACATCACCAGTTTAGCCTTCTTGTAAAAGCCATTTAGAGTTCATTTTGTTTGTAACGTTTTGAATTGTGGGGTGACATCTGAGAATCTGAGAGCTGTGGTGGTGCAACGGGTTAAACCCTTGTGCTGGCTGAACTACTGACCTGAAGGTTGGGTTGCTGACCTGAAAGTTGCCAGTTCGAATCCGTGAGACGGGATGAGCTCTAGCTTGCAGGGACATAAGAAAAGCCTCTCAGCAGGATGGTAACACATCTGGGTGTCCCCTGGACAACGTCTCTGTAGACAGCCAATTCTCTCACACCAGAAGTGACTTGTAGTATGTTCTCAAGTTGCTTCTGACACAATTTTTTAAAAAAATCTAAGAAGTGTATCACACATATTGTGACACCCCAGGCTGCGAGAGCACTGGAAACCAATACACCGAGGCCAATAAACAATCTAATATCTTTATTAAGGAATTAAGAAATTAAAATGAAAATAAGCAGAAGATATAGTTCATCAATAGACCTTTCAGGAAAGGTCAAATATAGTCCAGTAATATATTGTCCAATGTCTAATATTAGAGTTTAAAGTTTGTAATCCAAAAACCGAAACGCACTCAAACTTCCAAGCAGTTTGAGTGGGGAAATGTCCAAGTCTTTTTCTAGAGTTCAAAAGCAAGTCCAAGGCAAGGAATTGAAGACAAGGCTGGAATCACGGCAAGGCAAGGCAAGGAACACGGCTAGGCAAGGCTCGGAAACATGGCTAGACAAGGCACAGCTAGGCTGGAAGGTAGTGGATCCAAACACGGTCCACACTTGGCTGGAATTGAAGATAATCCTCCAAACTGACACGTTGACTCTGCGCTGGCTAGCCAGCACACAGAACTTTTAAAGAACTTCAAATCTTCCCTTAGAACAGGTGTCTCAAATGCTCTTTTCCCAAGGGAAAAGAGCTAGAACAACATCTTGACCAGATGCAATCCTCCCTTAGAATTCTCAGGGGAAAATAGGTTAATCAACAGATTCCCTTGCTGCTAATCGCGCGCTTCGTCTCCTGCCAGCTTTCTCCTGCCTGTTAGTTTCCACAAACATCCTTCTATCAAAGGGAGGGGAACTGGGAAGAGAAGACTCCGTTTCAAGGGCCTTTTTAATGAGTGTTGAACTAGAATTGTCAATAGGGAACATCTGGAACGGGGCAGAGTCTTGCTGAAATGGCACAAAACTTGTTTCCTCATCACTATGGTCCACAATGGAGTCAGGTTCATGGCCCAAGGGTCCATGGGACATCACACATATAAACATATTTGAGCAAAATCAAATATATTTGGCCTTAACAAGTAAAGCTAGAAAAGAAGGGAATCAATACTCTCCAACTCCAACCATTGGACTATAACTGATTGGAGATAAATTCTAGATACAGCTAAAAGACCATAGATTCCCCACTTCTGTCAAAAGAGCTCTTGTTAAAACTAACAAACAAATAACAAAGCCTTTATCATGTAATTTTTAATTGAACTTGCCAAAGAGAATAATATTTTGTGTTACACTGCCGATAGTGGAGGAACAGTCCTTTTTCATGGGTTTAGTATAAAAGTGCTTCTGCTCAATTGCCTGAGAGGGAATTGACATAGTTGAGCTATCAGTCCCTTCTTTGCCAGCCCAATCATCCGCTTGCAAGGATTACTGCTTGCCTCTATTGATCCAATTAACTATATGGTTAGTTTGAACTAATATGGCATAGATGTTACTATGGTCTAAACGTGTAAATTTTCTCTTAAAACAATCATTTAGTTCTTCTGCACACCTTTCATTACCTTCTGCTTTACTATTTCCATGTTCTGTCATCCTTTTTGGTTGTAATTTAGGCCGTAAAATCCTTGGGGAATAAAAGCAATTACCTTCTTGTTTGTTATACTCTGTATAAATTGCTAGGTATATTCCTTGTGCTTTTTTTTAAAGGAAAAATTCCCATCCTGTTTTTGCATACTATTAAGTGATTTTGTTTACACTGCATGGAAAGAATAGGTTTGCTGTAATATCTATGCTGTTTTTTGTCCTTAGGAAGATATGAATTTAAATGAAGATCGAAAGGCTCCACTGAGAGAAAAAGACTTCAGTACCAAAAAAGAGATGGTTATGCGGTATATGGATACTGCTTCTAAAGTGGTAAATATTCATAAAATGGGAAAGAGAGAGAACTTTATTCAGAAGCATTAATACAGATCAACAAAGAAAACAAATTCAGCTCAAAGTTTTCATAGAGTTTTTGTTCCAATTACATCCGAGCAAACATAACCAACTTCATATTGGCATGCCTTTGTTTGTATGCATACTACAGAGGATTTTGATAAAATAAAAGTATATTGTGTATTGAATAAAGTACTGGATCTTGTTGTGTCTAAAGCAGGTTCAGTGGTAGCCTTGATTATGGTAACTCTAAAATGTTGTGAAAATAATATATGTGATGCTCACGTATCTCAGTTCAAAAAAGGGCTCGTAAAAGAATTACAATAAGTGACTGTTGTCTTTCAGGGATCCTTCAAAAGCAACAAACAGATCTCGCCTCAGGAATTCATATATGAATTGAAAACAGGAACAGCTGATGAAAAACTTATCAGTTGCTTAGAATCCCTTCGTGTGTCATTGACCAGTAACCCTGTCAGGTAATTCATGCCATAATCCTATGTAAGAATGCTTTGCTTTGTAACAAACTGTAATCTTATGTGGCAATGTTTGTGTATCTTTTTTTCTTCATTAAGCAAATGCATTAAGGTTTTACAAGATCTTTCATTAAATATAAATTTAATTGTCTGACTTAAGGGTTCTGATGTTTTATTTGATTTGCCAAAGTTTGTAACTGGTGAATCTTCCTGGACCTGCAAGCTCCTAGTTTAAAAATAGGAACTTGTCAGCTTAATATTTTTGCATGGTTTCCATGAGATAGTAGAACTGGACTTCAAAGTGGGATAAAATGACTGATATTTGTGCTGAGGGCTGAATTTTGTTTTGCACTAGCTCGGAAAAGTCCCTTCTGTGCATGATGATGCTATGATGCTATTGCTATTGGTGTATTCAATCTGTGTTGCTCATTGTGTTGCTGCTAAATTAATCTCCATATAATTTTGATCATGTCAAAAGGTCCCTTGAACTGAGATTAGAATTTGATTAAATCAACACTTAATAAGATCTGTATTGTTTTATCACGAGGTCTGCTTATAAATTGATTATGAATTTATGAACACCAAATGTTAATATGTTTCATAACTTAGTTCCTAAGGTATTGCTGGGGACTGTATAAGGTCTTGTCCTCAAACGTACCCACCCTTGTTACCTCCTATATGTGTCCAACTTATGTTTGCAATAGTGAAAATGCACCCTTTTATATATGGAATGAGATGACTAATCTGTAATATTAACCTGGTATGATTTGTATTGTTAATAAAACAGCATGAAGAAAAAACAAATGAAGCCAAATATTTTGCTTACATATCTGTTACACCATGATGCTATCCAGTATGTGATCTGTGACATTAAAACTGTCCTAATGTAGTACCATTAATATTTGCAATTTCTAGAAATCAAACTAGTAACTAGATCCAGCTAGACATGTTTGGAACTTGGAGAATCTTTATCTTGTACAGAATACAGCATCCAGATTGCTGACTGGAACAGTTTATGGAAATTAACCAAGGTTGCTGTGAGTTTTCTGGCTGTATGGCCATGTTCCAGAAGCATTTTGCTCACATCTGTGGCAGGCATCCTCAGAGATTTTGAGGTCTGTTGGAAACTAGGCAAGTGGGGTTTATATATCTGTAGAATGATGTCCAGGGTGGGAGAAAGAAAGAACTTTTGTCTGTTGGAAGCAGGTGTGAATGTTGCAGTTGGCCAGCTTGATTACCATTGAATAGCCTTGCAGCTTCACAGCCTGGCTGCTTCCTGCCGGGGGAATCCTTTGTTGGGACATGTTAGCTAGCCCTGATTGTTTCATGCGTGGAGTTCCTCTGTTTTCAGATAGCTGTTCTTTATTTACTGTCCTGATTTTAGAGGTTTTGTTTAAACTAGTAGCTAGAGTTTGTTCATTTTCATGGTTTGCTCCTTTCTAAATGAAATTGTCCACATGCTTGTGGATTTCAGTAGCTTCTCTGTGTAGTCGAAAAGCAGGACAGTAAATCAAGAACAACAGCTGAAGTTTCCAAGCACTCTTCAGAGGCAGCCCCACGTAGAGCGCGTTACAGTAATCCAGATGGGATGTAACTAAGGCATGTACCACAGTTGTCAGATCTAGCTTCTCAAGGAACGGGCACAGTTGGTGCACAAGTTTTAGTTGTACTTGTTCACAGCTGCATGATATATGGTAGACTCCTGCAGTGGTGAGATAATCTCCCTTGTCCTTTGCTGAATGTAGCTTTTGTTGGATTTTGTTAGTGGGTATGTAGATAGTTTCTAGGTTGTGTTTCTTCATCAGCTTCCCTATGTGGCTCCCTTGATGTATGGTAAGAACACATTTCCTCTGGGTGGATATTTGTCTTTACTCTTGTGGCTTGTTCTTGGTCTTGCAGTTCTTCTGATGTCTGTGGTGGAGTATCCATTGGCCTGTAGAGCTCAGTACTTTCTCCCACCCTGGACATTCCACAGATATATAAACCCCACTTGCCTAGTTTCCAACAGACCTCACAACCTCTGAGGATTCCTGCCATAAATATGGGCGAAACGTCAGGAGAGAATGCTTCTGGAACATGGCCATACAGCCTGGAAAACTCACAGTAACCCAGTGATTCTGGCCATGAAAGACATGTCACTGCTAATATACTTCTAGTCCAAATTCATTAGGTAGGTAATGACATCTAACTCCCTAAATTACTTGGGAATTTTACTTTTGAAGGCATATGCCTTCTTGAGGACTGAGATCTGCTGGAGGAATGATCTTCTATGTTCCATTTGCGAGGTTAATACATTGTGAGAACATCTAAGAATATATTCTCCTACAAGCATCCCAGATGGTAATATGCTCCCTTCGGATGCCTGACTTGCATTGATGATGTCATTCTTGTGTGATGAGGATGATTATATTTATTTACATCCTATTTTCATCTCTTTGATTGCGACGCAAAGTGACTGGCAACATTAATAAACCATGACTTGAAATGTACAACATATAAATATTCAAATAGAATTAAACATACAAATAATTTTAAATCATTAAAATACTATATGGCACCCCACTTGTTTGTTTTTAAAAATCTTCTTTAAAAGCCTGTCCGAACAAAAAGATTTGAGGGGGCAATTCTAGCCTTCCTAGGCAGGAAGTTCCAGGGTCTAAGGGTAGCCATCGAGAAAGAAGTCCCTCTTATATCCCCATCAACCGTGCTTGTGGTGGAAGTGGGACTGAGAAAAGGGCATCTTCTGAGGATCTTAGGGCCCAGGCAATTTCATACATGTGATCTGCTAAATATCCTGGACCTGAGTTTTATATGTCATGACCAGCACTTTGAATAGTGCCCGTAAACAAACTGGCATTGAGTGCAGTTGTTGAAACAGGAAAGTAGTGGTTTCCTATAGATAGCCCTGGTTAAGAGTTTGGTTGAGAACCTCTCTGGCTGAGAATGTCAAAGGCTCCTCTCTAAACTACAAACCTCAAAATTCTGCAAGAGGCAGTCCCAGAATTTAAAGCAGGTGCACACGCTTTATGTACTCTTCAAAATGCTAGTTTAGAGCTCTGATAGACAAAATCAAAACAATTTGATTTAGTAATAAAAACAATATTTATTTTTTGCAGCTGGGTTGAGAACTTTGGACATGAAGGACTTGGGTTATTATTGGACACCTTGGAAAGACTTGTTGAAACGAAACAGTAAGGCTTCCTCTGCTTTATAATTTTCTTGTTAAGAACAGAATAACCTCCATTCATGTTTTCAATTTTTTTTAATTTCTTCCCATTAGTCAGGACAAGATTTTGAAGAAGGTACAACATAAGATCATACAGTGTTTGAAGGCTTTTATGAATAACAAGGTCAGTGACTCCATTTGCTAAATTTCTTAAGGCAACAGTGATATTACTGAGCACCCCCCTTTACGCGCAGATTTACTTTTGATTAAAATTTCAAAGGATTACCCTGATATTGAATTGTGTGCAGACCCGGTGACTAGAAGGATATATTTTGGAGGGAACTGGAATTCGTTGGATGAAATGTGTGGACAAGCCCCACAACATTTTTGCACATCATTTTGCATATCCAAAGTCAGCTTTTGATAACTGTCTTTAGAGTAGGTGTGGAAATCACACAACCCTCCAAATTTTATTAAATTTTCTTTCAGCACCCTCAGAGTATACACTAAAGAATTATTAATTTGACACCACATTAATTGTCATTGCAAAATGCTATGGAATCATGGGAATTGTAGTCAAACACTCTTTGGCAGATAAGGCTTGAGGACCTTGTAAATCTCCAACTCCCATGACTCTGTAGCATGGACCCATGACAGTTAAAGTGATGTCAAACTCTATTAGTTCTACAATGTAGATGCACCCATGACCAGCATATTTAATAGTGAGGACTGCTAGGAGTTGTTGTGCAGTAATATCTGAATGGCAACTTGATTGCTACTCTATGCTCATTTAAATGCAATATAGGGAATTATAATTTGAAGATGCTAGCATGAGCTCATTTTAAACATTGCTTTGTTTGTGGATAGTGTGGAGGCACTATGTACTATGGAAAAATATTAGACTTCCTCAGAAATCTGGGTATTCAATCAAATGTCCATTTCTGTAGCTGTTTTCTTTTTGAATGCATTCTTTAACGGATTGCTTTATGAATGTTTTTCATTTGTTCCAAGAAGATGTTGTTTTGCTTATCCGGAATATTTATGGTCAGAATCAAATGTAGCCTAGCTATTGATGGAACATCTTCCATCAGTTGAATGGAGAAGGGCACTTTCTCTTTTCTAATTCAGCCACTTGTCAACCTCAGAATTTTCCAGCACTGAAAACAGAACATCCTTGAATGGGTTGCTCCTTCCACCCTCTGCGAGTGGCAAGAATAATGTCAACCTTTCTCATGTACCCTTAAGTGAGAGCTACCCCATCCCTCTATGTCACACAGTTTAAATAGCCTTTCTCAACAAGAAAACATTTTTAGAATAGCTTAGAATAGAAATAGAAGAGGGAAAAGGAGATGACTCTTTCCTTTTTACCTTTCCTACTGCTTTGCCAGCAGCTACTGTGTGGAAATGGATATTTATACATTCCGTTATTTGCTCATGTACAAGTTGGCCCCATGTGTAAGTCAGGGCAAGTTTAGGGGCCAAAATTACGGATTTTGATATGACCCATGGATGAGTCAAATATCATTTTGCAAATAGGGGAAAGTATTAATGCCACTTGAGTGAGCTAGTTGCCTCTAGTCATTCTTGCCATTTCCCTGGTCTGGCATTCAGAAAAGCCAGAAGAACTGCCATATCTGAGAGAATACAGCAAGTTGGCACCTCTTTTAAGTTCTTTTACGATAATCAAAACCGTCTTTCACCATTTTATTCAGAGAAAATAATGGTTCCTTTTTTTTGATAGGAGTTGAAGTACATAGAATCATCGAGTTGGAATAGATCTCATGGGCCATCCAGTCCAACGCCTGCCAAGAAGCAGGAAATTTACCTTGAACCATAGATAAGTTGATCTAGGCTTTGTGGGTTGATATCTTTATCAAGCCACAAAACATATTAACATGAGCATATAGGGTAATTTCTCCAGGTGTGAAGAGGAGACATCCATGGATGGGATATAACCGGCCTCCCCATCCATTATCACATGGAATTACCACAGAGAAGAACCAAGAGTTAACGGGCCTGGAAAGCTAGGCAATGCTGCAGATTCAAATGTGGCGTCAAGGGCTGCAGGGGGGACAGGAGAGGAAGCATGTTCTGTCACTCTGCAGAATCAGCTAAATCTTGTATTTAGAGTATATGCCGACAGTACCTAGGAGCCTTGCTGCAAACTATCACCTTTTCATTTCTGTCAATCTCACTTTTTTGCTTTGTTCAGTATGGTTTGGAGAGAATAATGGGTGAACAGAGAAGCTTTTCATTACTGGCCAAAACGATTGATCCCAGACAAGTCAACATGATGACAGATGTAGCTAAGCTGCTTTCTGCAATATGTATTGTTGGAGAAGAAAACATGTAAGTACAGCATGGAGTGCACACATTTCATATTAAATTAGACACATGTACTTAAAAAAAACATAGGTGAGAATTTTAATTGGAAGTCATCAGGTTCAGAGCCAAACCTACCGTTGAGTATCGAAAAAGAGTAATCCTTTGAAACTAAGCATTCTATTTAGCATGTGGAATGTTTGTTAAGCTAGACCTGTTGTGCTGGAGTCTTTTGCAAATAACATTCTGCCAAGATTTACGCGGGGGAGGGGAGCCTGTTTTATAAACATTTGTGCAGCTTGTTTATTTTAACTTCTTTTGTACCGCGGGTTGTATGTTGTATGTATGTCTATGTGTTAAATGTTTTGATACGGCCGATGGGCTAATCAATAAAACGTGATTTGATTTGTGCAGCCACAAAAGCTAACCAGATATAGCAGAAGTGATTCCATGCTATTTGGCAGAATCTGTAGAATTCGAAATGGAGGAATGTGATCAAACGAGAGTATAAAGAGGCTGAGTAAAATATCTTTGTTTTTTAAGCTTTAAATTTCTGTTTTAATGTATCTGTCAAATCTTTGTTTGTCTCTTATAATGTTGTAGCCTTGAAAAAATTTTGGAAGCCTTGACTACAGTAGCGGAAGAGAAGAACACTGATCGGTTTTTCCCCATTGTGGAAGGTCTTCGAGGGAATTCAGTCCATTTGCAAGTAAATTATACTTTTCTATGGCATTGTATTGCAAATAAAAGCAGGCTATCAACTGTTTACCTTAGGAAATAAAATACTAGAATTTGCTCAGCTCTGGATGCAGATGGATAGGCAGGGAAATTCTGCAGAATCAATTACATTGACTAAGCATGACTCTGTATTGACTTGTTAATACCTGTTTATATAAATAATATGGAATCAGTGTAAACAGCAGAAGTGTGCTTTGCTTTTAACCTATTATGCCTCTCTCAATACCCTCTTTTCCCCAGACGATTTGACAGTGCTATTTCAAAACAGATTTCTCATTTTACCAAGTGTTGGAGAGATTAGGTGACTTGGAATATAGTGGTACACGTATTTTAAAAGATATATACATACCAGCAAAACATTCCTGAGTAAAAAATATAAATTTAATGTTTTTGCACTAATCTCTTATGATTTTGCTGTAGTTTTGCAGTGTATAATCAAATACATTATATTGTCTTCTTGTACTTCCAGATAATGTTAGTACATATTAAAATGCTTCGTTTATATAATGTAACTTGGAACATTGCTGTCCCATCAGTATATTTAATTGGCTGTACTTCATAAAAGTAGAATCTGGAACTGGTCCTTATTGATAAATGGATTCAGACACGTTACTTGAACCTGTTGTGGAAAGTGATGTAATTAAAACATTTTTTTATTTCTATCCTGCTTTTCTCCCATGGGTGAGATTCAAAGCAGCATACAACATATAAAATTCATACAAATACATCCAACCGCAATACATAATCAGATTAAAACATCATCCTAATATAAAAACCAAACTAACATATCAAATAAAACAATTTTAAAAACTTGCAGCAAGCACCATTTACAGATGTCCATAACCTCCGGCCACTGAAGTTATTTGTCAGGTATTATCAAATTATCAGACCGACAGTGCCTATAATCATTCATCTGGGAATCTCCACAGAAAGGTTTTAATTTGCAAACGAAAGGCCAGTAAGGCAGGGGATGATCGTGCCTCATTAGAGAGGGAGTTCCAGAGCCGTGGGGCCACCACCGAAAAGGCCCTCATTCCCACCAAATGTGTCTGCAATGGTGGTGGGACTGAGAGAAGGGACTCTTCTGAGGATCTCAGGGCTCGGGTGGGTTGGTAGAAGGAGATACGGTCCCTCAAGTAGGCTGGGCCCGAACTGTATAGGGCTTTGTAGTCCAAAGCCAGCACCTTGAATTGCGTCCGGAAACAAACCGGAAGCCAGTGTAGCTGCTTCAGGAGCGGGGTAGTTCTTTCTCTATATACCGCTCCCATGAGCAGTCTAGCAGCTGACCTTTGAACGGGTTGAAGTTTCCAAACACTCTTCTGGGGCAGCGCCACGTAAAGCATGTTACAGTAATCTAGCCTGGATGTTACTAAAGGAGTTTACTACCATGACCTGATCAGGCTTTTCAAGGTATGGGCACAGCTGGTACACAAGTTTTAATTGTGCAAAGGCCTTCCCGGCCACCGTTGACACCTGGGCCTCCAGGGTCAGTGCTGAGTCCAGGAGGACTCCCAGATTGTGAAACTGTGCCTTCAGGGGGAGTGTGACCCCATCCAGCACAGGTTGCAACCCAACACCCCGAACAGCCCGATGGCTGACCAGGAGTACTTCCGTCTTGTCTGGATTCAATTTCAATCTGTTCAACCTCACCAAGTCCATCACAGCTGACAGGCACCGGTTCAAGGTCAGGACAGCATCCTTGGCATCAGGTGGAAAAGAGTAGTAGAGCTGGGCGCCATCTGCACCGAACTCCAAAACTCCAGATGATCTCTCCCAGCAGTTTCATGTAGATATTAAATAACATTGGGGACAGAATTGAACACTGCGGGACCCCACAAGACAAAGGCCATGGGGTCGAGCAGGACTCTCCCAGCACCACCTTCTGGACCTGACCCTCTAGGAAAGACTGGAACCACCGGAAGACAGTGCCTCCAAGTCCCATTTCCGTGAGGCGGTCCAGAAGGATATCATGGTCGATGGTATCAAACACCGCTGAGAGGTCTAAGTGAACCAGAAGGGACACACTCCCCCATCTAGCTCTCTACTTAGATCATCTACCAAGGCGACCAATGTCATCTCAGTCGGATAGCCAGGCCGGAAACCAGACTGCAATGGATCAAGATAATCCGTGTTGTGCCGAGTAAGCAGTGCTTGGCGCACTGAAACGGCTACCATTTCCACTTTTTCTGTTTCACTGATATTTTTCATTTCACTGATATTTCCATTCTATCAAAACGTGTACCGTTTTGTACATTCCTAATGAACAACATGAAATAAAAAACACGAATTAAACAAATGAGACAAATTTCAGACCCATGGCTACCTGTGATGTTTGTTTTGCTGTCTGTGCCCCTGTTCAGAATTTCTCCTCCTTTTCTGTACCTGTAATTTGAAAATGTTGGGTTGTTGTGCTAAAACTTTAGAGAAGACACTTTCCCCCATATTTCCCCCTATGTTCTCATGTCTAAATGTGGTTTATATCTTATGTGTAATGGTCCTATTGATTTTCATGCATGGTTATATGTTTCTTGTTTAGATTTTACGTTTCAGTTTTACATGTATTTTAGGCATTGAATTTTGCCATTATTGTGTTGTAAATGATGTTTTAACTGATTATGTATGGTGGTTGGATGTATTTGTATGAATTTTATATGTTGTACGTCGCTTTGAATCCCACCCACAGGAGAAAAGCGGGATAGAAGTGAAATAATAATAATAATAATAATAATAATAATAATAATAATAATAATAACTCTTCCAGGAGTGAATTTCCCTTCCTAGGAGTAGTTTTGCTCTCACTTTCTGTTGTCTCACCGTTGTTTGTAACTAAGAGTTAGATGTAAGCTGGATGTTTGTAATCAAGGGAGTATTTGTACTGTTGTTTGGAAAAATACTCCTTTGGTTTATTGTTGTTATTATTATTTGCTTAAAATGAAAATATAATAACGATGATGTAAGGCTCAAATTATCCCTTCATGAAATATTAACTGTTGAAGAATCTTTGTAACTTAATATGAAAGAGCTCAAAGAGGAATATTTAAGAAGACCCTTTCATGTCTTGCCAAGAAGAATAGGTTTTTCAGGCAAACTAATAAGCTAATACTATTAACCATGCCATTAAGAAGAAGCCTATTATTCTTTACCAGGCTGTTAAGTAGATTTGCTCATTCTGTTCATGGTGATCTTGTTTTGTTTTGTTTTGTTTTTAAAAAAAGGATTAAAAAGTAAATTCTTAAAAGGATAATTAGAAAGGCTTTTGGGAGAGTTGATTTCCTTACAGTACCTTGATTTTATTCCAGTTCCTTACGACATGTTCTAATTTCCTTATAAAACATGAAAATCTATGGAATTTTAAAGTTATGGTTTAGCATACTATACAAGTGGAAACTTTGATAAATATTGCAAAAACTTGATATTGCTACAAAATTAATAAATGAATTGATTTTTTTGCCCTATCTCCTTATGCTTTTTGGATATTCATGAAAAATGGCAAGTGATAGAAACAGGTTTGAGTACAAAATGGTATGATGACTGGCAGATGAAAAGGTGAAAGATTGAAATAGAAACATCAGGACTACTGACTTATGGACTTAAAAATGTAAGACAGTTGAAATAAGTAGAAAAGGATTGTTTGGAGTGAAAATTACCTTTGGGTTTCTGTAATTTGAGATGACTGGTAGAGCAGAAAAAGAGAAGAATGGCTGATGAATGTAAGTGTATGTGTAATAATTGTAATGAAGGCTAATTTGAAATAAGTGGTTAAGATTCCTTTGTAATCTTACCAGTATTAGAGTGGGATGAAAGACTGAGCATTGAGAGAATTAATAAAGAATAATCAAGATGTATGAGTGAAATCTAGTAAGAGTAGTATTATCACATGAGAGCAAAAAGCAACTGGCATTGTAAGATAACATTTGTTGAATATAGCTGATATACATGATTGATAGTAGAAGAGGCAATGGGTTGGTTCTTTGTCATGGTCTCATGGAATTAGGCAAATATGTTAGTGCCTGTGCAGAGCTTGTCTTGTAATATTCTAGAACCGAACAGTTTTTGGCAGTAGCCCCATTTCGCTCAATGAGCATGTACAACATATATCAGATGGTTTTTTCCCAGTTCAACAACACTCTGATCAGTTCAAAATCAGAGAGTGAGAAAGTTCCAATTGATGCCATTTTCATGTATTCTTCTTGAAAACGGCATCAATTGGAACTTTCTCACTCCAACTTTGCATTGTTCAGAGGTTTTTTGTTTTTTTTACAAATGAAGTTTAGACAGTTTTTATGACTGTCTAAACTGTACCTCTCTTGGCAGGTATTTTTCTAATTCTAATAGGTTAATACTGGCTTTTCCAATTTTGTATATGTTTTATGATATATTCATTTGTTCTCTATTTTGGAAGCTGTGTTTTTTACAAAAAGAATCACAATTATTTGTAATATGTAACTAAAATTGCATAGCTAACTAGCTACTACAACAAATTAAATCAAACACACCAATAAGTTACACACCTACACAGACATACACAAACAGATATATACAGAGATAATTCTACAAACCTCGCACTCACTATCTAATGGTTTCTATTCCTTATTCTTCTTTTCTATATAACCACACTTTTGCTTTTAGTAACACTCTTCTGATTCATAATTTCTACAGTTGAAAAAAATGATAAGTCCCAATCTTATTTGTTGCTTGTCATCTTTGTGACTTAATATGGATCTTCACATTGCGTGAGCTAACTTGATAGCTGTCAATTTGTTTGCTTCACAGAAACAATGACAAAGAAGAACAGAGTGGTTGCCTGTAACTGTGGTTCTTGTTGTGGTCTTCTGTGAGTTCACATAGCCCTTCCCCTTGGCATTCTTTCCATATTGCACAACAGACTGGAAATTGAGAGAAAGTGATGGGGCTATTATCAAAAATTGCTCAGCACTAAAAGGTCCCAAGAGATGCTTTGTGTGGGTAGAAAGGCCTATTTGTGCAAAGTCACAGATGAGGACTCGAGAACCACAGTTACATGCAAACAATGTGTTCATCCAGACTTAGTCTTGCTTAGATTACGATGCTCAAGAATTGCTTTCAGCAAGCAGCCTCATGGTGCCTGAAGCCAGACTCCAAGTCTAACTCTTGTTTCTACAGAACATTTTGACATTTAAATAATGGTATGATCTGATTGAGCCTGAGTTTTCTGTCAGTACAGTTGAAAGATTCTACTTGTCACAGGACAAGATGAATATTCTTCAGAATTCCTTGTTGTTTCTCTTTAATTTCGATAAAGCTACACATTATTGTAATGTCACACTACTACATTTATGGAAAAAGTGTAAGTTATAATTGGGTATAAGCAGAACTAATACAATACTGAAGTTGTTTTCCTTCAAACATTTTCCTCAAATGTCAAAAATTTACATCTAGAATATAGCTGCTTCTGATTCTGTAGCTTAAATAAATAAAAGCTACAAGCAGTTTAAATTTATAATCTTTTGCAGATAGCCTGCATGCAGCTCATCAATGCCCTAGTTACATCTCCTGATGATTTGGACTTCAGGCTCCACATTAGAAATGAATTTATGCGTTGTGGATTGAAAGAGCAATTGCCAGTAAGTGTTCTGTAGTACGTATGTAAATTAATATTTAAATCATAAGATTTACCCAAGTTGGAAGTTGTGTAAAGTCCCTCATGGAATAATTTATTAAGACAGAGGGAGAAAGGTTGTATACAATTTCATTTGCGATATGGTATCTTAAAATGAATAAAGATAGCACCAACAGTACTAGCTTTATTTTATGTAATGTATTCTAAGCTTGCTTAGTTTGTGAATAATTAATAGGGAACTTTCAAAATATGTACCTTGGAGTGTTAAAACTGGATTCTGTTCAAAATAACTCATTTTAGTAGCAGTTATTAATTATTATTATTACTTCTTCTTCCACTGCAGCAATTGAAATGCATAAACAACGATGCTTTGGATATCCAACTCAGAGTATTCAGTGAACATAAGGAAGAAGATATGATTGAATTTTCACATCGTTTAGGAGATATCAGATCAGAATTAGAATATCCTTTTAAAATACAACAAAAAGGTTTAGACTAGTTTTCTCAACAAGCATTTCACTAGTGATGCTAGTTGATGTATCTATCATATCTTAGGTATGTATTGTGGAAAAGTAGCACAGCCTTTCCAGCAAGTTCTCATTCTCCTATGTTTAAAATGGAGTATGGAAAGCTTGGTGTGCTTATTTGTCCTAACAGCTAGGAAGAGGTACTTTAGGCTAAGCGAACGAAGCAGTTATTTTTGACTGAAGTTCAGATTTTACTTTGTGCTTGTATAACCTAGAATTATAATTTATTGTATAATCCTTGACTTGATCACTGAAGCAAATGATGTTTACAATGTACTATGGAACACAATTAAGAACACAAGTGCAGAAGGTTCATTTCTCTCTATTCTTCAACATCTTTTGCTGATTCGAAATGACCATTGTATACGGTAAGGAATTTTTTCAGCAGTTCTTTCACAAAAGTTTGCATCATGTGAATCCGCTTGGATATAATAATCACTAAATTTTCAAGTATTATAGATAATGATCCTCAAAGAAAATTGCAGTTTTCTTAATTCCTCAGTGTCACAGCTGTAGAGAAACTTGCCAAGGAAAGGCTGTCTCTGCTCCTAACATGTCAAAAAATGAAGAGAAACGTCTCAAACACCACAAATAATTTTGTCATTTTTGTGTATCTATACGTGTTATCACATAATTGATTTCATTTTTATTTTATTTTGTTGCATTTAAAATGCTGTTTTGTCCATTGTTTGATTTGGTAATGCAGAATATCTTTATTGATTTCTGTTTTATATGTTAAGCTTTTAGTCATGGTTTCTTCTCTCCGTGTAATATATTGTTTGTGTGTTTTAGGAATAGAGCTATAATAAATGGGAACACAATTGACAGATAATGCCTTGTAAATCCTAATTGGTTCTTATTTACTGTGTCTTTGCTCCTAAAACAACTAATAGCCAGTTCATATCCAGGTCGAACTCCCGTCAAGTAAACAAGTGTTAATATGGTTGGTGAATTGAATAAGAAACACAGTTTTTAGAAGGGGATTTTTCAAACTCCTTCTTCATTCACCTGTTGTTTTCAGTGGAAGAAGTTGCTGTTTTTGAAGTGCTTTCCTCAGGCAAACATAAGGCATACCATTTAAAAGAGCAACTATTTGCAGGATGAAAGCTGTTCCAACACATGAAGTATTTGTGATGGAAAGAATTCATGGCAAAACTAGTTCAACCTTGTCACGTAGCTGAGTAATCTGGTTATTAAAAAGGTTCTAGCTTTCCAGTTACTCTTCACTATAGACTTGGAAGTCCAAATATTGGTTTGAGTGCTTTGTTACCTCGTTTGCCCACACATTTTGTCTTCTGAAGAACACTGTATTTCTCTTCTTTATTTCATATTTGTCATGCTTGTCACAAACAAATAAAATAGAATGCTGTCTTTTTGCTACTGTAATTGGAAGCTGTATGGTAAGCCTTTTACCTTGAAAACTCTGGTGAGACAATCCAGGGGAAAACCAGAGTTGGTGCCAGAAGATGAGACTCCCAGGTCAGGTAACATTCAACATGCTACTTGGGGACAAATGTAAGACTAGAATTAATAGCGCTGTGGTTAATGAAACAACTGAACATAATCCAAAATTACATTAAGCTATTGACATGCGCAGAGGTGAAAGGAAAATCCAAAGCTGCACAACACATATTAAAGGAACATGCCACGTGAAAGGCAGAAGTCAGGGCTATAGTAAAACAAGAAATGGACTGTATAAATATTACAATATTTGGGGTGAGCACATTGAAGTGGGCAGGAATAAGACATTTTGAGTCAGATAATTACAGTGCTTTACCCAGTGAAATTCTAAGAAGGATTGGGGTGTCATTAAACCCCCATGAAGAACGATGTAGAAAAAATAGTGGGTGCACTACAGTGTCTGAGTGAATTATATGAAGACCTTAGGGAAAGTCCATCAGTATAGTGATAATCCAAGTTTATGCTCCAACTACAGAAGATAAAGAAATGATTTGCTCCAGTTAATGAGGAAATGGATTATAGGCGATTGGGATTCAGAAGAAGGAGACAGAATAGAAACGGAGATTTCAGAAAAATTGGTCTGGAATCAAGAAATAAAGCACTAAACTGATTGAATTTTATAAAAGCAACAGTTTGTTCATCATAAGTATATTCTTCAGGCAACCGAGAAAGGGACTGCATACATGAACATCACCCTATGCCAGGTATAGAAATTAAATAGGCTGCATAATTGGAATTAGATGATAGAGAAACTCCACTTTTAATGCAAAAACAAGACTGATTGTGGCACAGACCATTAACTCCTAACATCAAAAATAAGAGGAAAGCTTATGGAAGAACACCAAATCAATAATTGTGCCAAAATAAAACCTGTAGAATTTAAAGATATAGTTGGCTTTCTGTGTCTACAGATTCAGATCCACAGATTGTACACCCACAGATTCAACAACAACAAAAATCCATAAGAGCAAAGCTTGTTATTTCTATTTCTATTATAAGGGGCACCATTTTACTATGTATATAATGAGACTTGAGTATCTGTGGATCTTGGGTTCCATGGGGGTCCTGGAACCAAACCCCTGCAGATCAAAGGACCCGATATAATATAAGAAACCAATTCACACTATTAAGCTTATTGTTACTGGTAGTCACTGGGAGCCTGTGAATTTATTGTTAATAAGGACTTCACAGAAGTCATCTGGTCTAGTGAATGGATAAGGGAATTGTAGACTCTGTGGTCCATTCACTTACTATTACCACATACCACTTGATGAGATCTCAGATGGAGGTTTAAATCAAAGTTTAACTAGCAATTGCATGAAACAGGATAATAAGCAACTTGGTGTCAGCAGTTTCAGTTCTTTAAGATTCATCCTTTCTGAAATAAGGGTTTTGGTTTAAATATTCTTTACTTAAAAAGTATTTCCAAAAATTTTGATTTTTTTATTAGTGTAGTTTGAAGGATGAAACTTTTGTACCTATCTTTCTCATCCAGTTATTCTATTTTTAACATACCAATTTTTCTTCGTCTTTCACATGTGCAGACCTCTGTATTTCAAATTAATTGAAGAGTGCATTTCACAAATAGTCTTGCACCGAAGTGGAATAGACCCAGATTTTAGTTATCGTAAAAGACTGGATGTAGACTTTAGTCATATATTGGGTAAGTATTTTAATATCACTGCTTTACACAAAATAGAGTACAGTAGAGTCTCACTTATCCAACATAAACGGGCCGGCAGAACGTTGGATAAGCGATTATGTTGGATAATAAGGAGAGATTAAGAAAAAGCCTATTAAACATCAAAATAGGTTATGATTTTACAAATTAAGCACCAAAACATCAAGTTATACAACCAATTTGACAGAAATAGTAGTTCAATACGCAGTAATGTTATATTGTAATTACTGTATTTACAAAATTAGCACCAAAATATCACGTTATATTGAAAACATTGTCTACAAAAATGCGTTGGATAACCCAGAACGTTGGATAAGTGAGTGTTGGATAAGTGAGACTCTACTGTATATTTAACGAATCTGAAGTGGTCCACATTTCCAAAGAAATCTGGTATGGAATGAAAGTACTGCCTCTTCCTGAAACTGAAAGTTGGAGGCTGTTCTATGATTATACAAAACTGACCTTACCTTTTCCATTTGAGTGTATATTTGATAGCAAGTCATAATGAATCCCTGATGAATGTGCTACATGGTGCATTTGTCTGTATGCTCTTTTCATCTTCATAAGTTATAGATGTACATTTAAAGCATTATGGGTCATATCTTAACTCTTCCAAACAAAGATATTGATTGATTGATTGAATTTATATCCTACCTTTCTCCAAAGGTGGGATACAGTGCATATGTGTGAAACATTTCTGTTATTTATGAGTCTGAGCCAGCATCCATACCTTGACTACCATACTTAGAAGTTCATTTTATTGATTAGCCCATTAGCCATATCAAAATACTTGACAAACACTGGACACATACAGCATACAACTCACATTACAGCCAAGACTACCATACCTCGACGGTGATCCTAAAATCCATGCCTTTTTTTAAAAAACAGCCAGCTTACAAAATATCAGTAGTCATTCAATAACATGTTTTCCATCCATTTTCAGTTGGTTCTTTTGAAACAATAGTCATATGGGGAACTGATTATTTTGGAAGATTGATCAGATGTTGAATTTTTAAAAAGCTTTGAACTAACTTTATTTTCCACTAGATGTCTGCATTGAGCAAAAGAAAATAGAAGAGCTTGAAGACAAAGCATCAGATTTCTCAAAAAAGGTTAGTAGTTTAAGAATATTTTAATGTAAATACTTGTATTTTATAACAATGACTTTCAGTCTGCTCTGTCATAAATGTATTGTACAATTTTTAAAGGCCAGAGTGTACATTATACACAGAATCAATGTGAGGTTACAATGTTTTACTTTTAATTTACAAAAGGCCAAAGTATACATTATAAATAAAATCAATGAGAGGCTACAATGTTTTACTTTTAATTTACAAAAAAACGTTGTGAGGGGCCCGCATTGAATTATTTTCATCTTCTGTTTCATACATTTTCTGTTGAAAATCCTTTCCTAACCTTTTACTATTACCTCAATTAGACAAATTGATGGATATTCGTATCATGTTTTGCCTTCATTCTCCTCAGCAGGATGACTTGCCCTAGTTTTGCTTCAGAATGTGACAGGAAAGATTGAGTAAAATTGGTGACTATTTTCTTTCACTATTATTTATGCAGTTATGGAATTCACAGCTGATCTGAAATAAAATGGCAGGAAGTCAGATCTCAGATATTGTAGATTATGCCCCATTTCCCCAATTATTGTTGTATGCTTGAGCATTTTTTTCAAAAATAATCTTCCCTATTTGCTTTCTTGCTCTTATCTGAGGCTAAATACTACTACCGTTAAGTGTGAATGCCAATTGCAGATATGACATAATGTTTGGGCTGGTCCTGAGATCTGGCAAATTCCAAATTCCCAAAATTTGGTATTATGTCTTCAAAGCAGCACCTAGAGCAGAACAGATTGCATTTCAGTTAGATCATTGGAATACTGCATTGTCTTTGACAAAGTCCTGTTTCTTTTCATAGTATATAACTTTTAGATATAGGAATTAAGCTCAGTAAAGCAATCCTAACCTCTTTGACCACTTTTGAGAAAGATTAGAATGAGATGGAGATAGGCTGGAGGAGTCTCAATTATGGCCATTAAAAACTCTCAGTTTTTAGCTGTACTGCGAGGGTGAACCCCCAAACGAGCATTTCGGAGGCAGGTCTTCATTGGATGCCTTGGTTAAATAGACTCTAGGCAATTCCCCTACACGGGTCTGATGCTGGCAACTGATTTCACCAAAGGATAGGTTTTTTAAAAAAAACTATTGAGGTTATGAGAATGCATTGGAAGTAATGATTAATCTGTCACTTTGTTCCCCTATCCAACACAGGTGTGCACTGTAAGTGTATCAGGCTAATGTAATATGTGAAACAAAGCATCAAGGAGTTATGCTGGCATTTTTGAAAGAATGAGTACATTGATAAACGTTGCTTTCATGTTTATATTCTAGTTTGAAAATGAATTCTTAGCTCATCAAGAGACAAAGGCACAGCTTCAGAAAATTGAAGAAAAAATTAGTCATCTTGATGCAGATCAAAGAGTTCATAAACACAAGGTAAAGTAGCTCATCTGTAGATGGTTGTTTATGAAATCAAAGTTACAAACAAGCTTCGGTGTCATGTTAAAGAAGGAGAGCATACCATTATTTTTGGGTTTTTTATGATTTTGTATAATATAAATTATCATCTACCTCTATCATCTAAGTATTTTAATCCTGCCTTCAGGACAACATATGATAAATCCAATTGTTAGTTTCAACTATAAAAAGGTTGTATTGAATCAATGGGGCTGTGTCAGGTGACACATTCAAATTTAGATTCATAATGCAATAAAAATGACATATCGGCCAAAGCACATGTTCCTGGCTTTTGCCCTGAAGCTGTGTGGTGATGATGGGATTTTAAAGGGAAGGTTATTTCTCTGGTGAATATGTACAGTTGTTGAAAATATTAATATAGAATGTGCAGGTGTGGTTGAAAATTACAGTAAAATATGTGTTCGAATATCTAGTCTGCAATATGCTGCAAAACATTTATTTTATCCCTCTCTATCCAAACAGTCGGGAGTGTTACACGTCTCTCAAAGGACTCATCAGACTCCCTCAGCAGCACACATTGTCCAGCTGAACTCAATAATAATCTAGTATAATAATATGGAAAAATATGGTCATCTACTAAGCAGTCGGGTAGAGGGGAGAGAGTTGCCTCTAATGATCTGCATGCTCTTCGCAAAGAAAAGTGGGCTCTCTTTCTTGACAGACTACTTGACCAAATGGGCTTGCAGCAGACAGTCTGCTCCTTTTCTCCTGACCCATTCAGGTGCCTGGGGGGAATTCCATACACTTTCAAGCAATTTACTAGCAGTCAAACAAGTAGTAAAATGGAGAACTGGTTCAGATAATGTCAAGCATGAGGATCTCTTAAAAATAGAATAATGAGTACTTATCGATAGTCCTATCCTGCATGAATTTAGTTTTTTTTCTTATAAAGCCATTTAGGTTTACAGGCATTGCTACATCTTATGACACTGAATTTTACTGTTTTTCATGATGCACTGTGTGAAGAAGTACATGTTTGTTTTTCCTCTGCATTTGGGACAAACCTAATTTGGGCTGGGAGGGGGGCACTTCCTCTAAGTTTTGTGTCAAGAGTCAGACGCCAATTAGCGAACAAAAATAGAGTTTATTCAGCAGATAAGCCAAAAAGTAATGTTAACACAGAAAAAAAACCTTGAAACACTTCACTATCAGTGCTTCAAGAGCAGTTCAAACAAAAATATAATTCAGCAACACAAGCAGGTAAAAACAAAGCTAAACAAATTTAGTGCAAACTGCACTTTCTGAGTCCAAGCCCTGCCAGCCGGCTCTGTAGTTTTCAAAGGAACAGTTCCCAAAAGGAAACACCAAATTGGTCAGGAAACAAACAAACAAACTAAGAATGCAGTAGACTGCTTCCACAATGTGGATAAAGCCGAAGGCTCCAAAAGGATGGTGAAAAGACGTCGTCCGGGATTCCAAGGTCAGGTCAGGAGATAACAGCGGTGTCCAAAGAGCAAGCCAGGAGTCAAAAGCCGATAGTAGTCATCAATCACAGGGCGAAGGCAGTAGCAAGGTCAAATTCCGATCCAAGGTCTGAAGAGGGTGCAGTCATCCAAAACAGGTCCACGATAAGACACAGCGAGAGCCAAGCTAGGTGATAACAGCAGATTCAAATCATAGTCCAAGTCCAGTCTTCATGGAAACACAGAGATCCCAATGGCGCCTCAGCAACACCTTGCCACACGCAAAGTGCAGTGGCCAAACATTCCCATTTTATTCCCCTTCCTCCTGGGTGACCAAACACTCACACCCAAACACCAGGTGTCCCAAATCTACTCAGAGTCTGAGCTCCACACAGCTAGAGCTCGTGGATCTGGAGTACCTAGCAATTCGTCGGAGTCCCAATCATCCTGCCCACACTTAGCCCCATGAACACTTAAAGAACCATCCTCCCTTCTCCAAGCATCCCAGTTGGGATCAGCTCCTGCAGAAACCCCAGGTTCAGAAGTATCCATAGACCCCAAATCCCCAGACATCTCCGGTGGCTGTGCCCATTCAGTGCCCGCTTCCCCAGCCACCACCTGTTCCTCAGCATCCATCTCCCCATCTGAATCTTCCTCAGAAGATCCCCCATATAGCTCTCTAAGTCGCTTCCTGCGCAACTCCTCCAGTGAACCCTCATCACGAGGGTTTTTTCTTCCTCTTCGAATTCCATCCCCATCAACCATAATCCCCGAAGGCGCAGTCACAACACTGTGCTCATAGCTTTCCAGAAACATTCAGCTGGCCACAGTTAGAAATAAAATAGTAGACCAGGTGGATCTTTAATCTATTTAAGTAATGCTCTTCAGTTCTTATGACTGTGAGCAAATAACATGAACATCATTTGAGAAAGTTAACAGCCATAGGAGCAACAGCATTGTAAAGATATCTGATCCATTAGGCTTTATTGGTAATTGCCAGCTTGGAAGCAAATTGGTAGGCATTGCAGTTGAGCTTCAGGCTCTTGGATGAGCTGGAAGATTACACATTTGTAGAAAAAACCACATTGTAAACTATCAAAGAACTGAATAAGATGATTGTCTGCGTGAACGTCACATTTTGCATTCCTGTATTGAATTCCTAGCTAAGAGTGGCTTCGCGTGATATAATAACTGGCATTTCAGCTTTGATGGGGGACATACATTACTACAATATTTCATTCATAACTTTGATTTTTTTTTTTCCTTTTTAGGATGGATCAGTAACTAATGGAACATCTTTGGAAAGCCCCACACATCTCCCACAAGTTGATGCAACCCCTGATTTATTGGCACCTTTCACTGGGGCTGTGCCACCTCCACCACCTCCTCCTCCTCCTCCGTTACCAGCTTCCTTTACTAATGGTTCAGGAAAGCCTCCTCTTGGTGTCCCTCCTCCACCACCACTACCAACATTGTCTGGGGCACAACACTCTCCTACTTCTCGTGTTCTGCCTTTTGGATTGAAGCCCAAAAAGGAGTTTAAACCTGAAGTCACTATGAAAAGACTCAATTGGTCAAAGGTAAAAAAAGAATTGAAGTGATTCTAGGAATGGATTCGAAGACACTATTTAGTGAAGGTTCCCCGAAATACCTAAGGGCACCAGATCTCATCTGGTTTTGGGAACTAAGCAAGGTCAGCTCTGATTAATGCTTGTGTGAGACACCACCAATAAATTCCAGGTGCTGTAAGTTATATGTCAGAAGAAAGAACTAGCAAAATTAGTTGAATATTCCTTGCCTAAGAAAACCCTATGAAATTAATGGGGCTGCCATAAGTCGACAGGCAATTTGAAAAACACACAACTAACCATGTCTAATGTAAGCTAGATGCATGAAAAATATCAATCCCCTTTAAAAGGAAAAGTGTTGTTTTTATTCCTGCTACCTGTTCATTTGTAAATTCAGCAGTAATGATAGGTCTTTCTGCTGGCAGGTAGAGAAAATCTTGTGATAGAGTCACCCTAGGATGCTCGGAAATGACTTGAAAATATCCAACAAGAACAACAATAAACCACAGTTTCATAATCTGCTGCAAATTATTTATGGACCTTTATCAGGTGTATTTATTTGTAAGAGAAAACACAATCAAAATATTTGCATTAGCCTTTTTATATGGTTTATTAGTTCCCTGCTTTAAAGCGTTATTCAAAGTGGTGGTCCAAGGACTAGTAGCAGTCTCTTAGCTATTGGCTGTTGGTCCCTGACTAATTTAGAAAAGAAAGAACCAACTGTAGCCAATGAACTCAAATATGGTAAGGATCTCTAGTGCATTGAGAAGAAAAATCACCTCTCCACAACATCAAGTAGCTTGACATTGACTGTTATAAAGGATATAGAAATATTTTAAAAAGAAAAAAAATATTTACACTTTAAAATATATAAATAAGTTATTGAAGAACAAAGAGGATGGTTAGATACAGAATTATTTTAAGGAATAGTACTCTTTTCGTCTCCAGGTCCTAGAATCTCCAGCCAGGATGGCCACTAGGAATTATGATTAAAAATAGTTGAATTATCCAAAATAGTAATATTTCTAAACATTTAGGAAGAGGGAGAGCAGAACCTCTGTAATGCAGAACCAGTGTATTCTGTTTTCTTTCTACACCAGAGTTCATTCCCTCCCACTCATGCTCTCATTGGTGCTTGGAAACCCTTGGTAATTCCAACTACCATATTTGGTAAGCTTGGTATAACCAATAAGAATTCCCTTATATCCTCCTTTAGAGAACCAACTAGTCCAGCAGGGCTGTGGATACTGCAGTTTTCCAGATGTTTATGAAGCACTGTTACTCATCCTTTGCCTGTTTGTTGATGGCAGTTGCAGTCCAATGACATATAGAAGGCTACATAAGCCCTAGCCCTAGGTTATATATTAGTTTTGAACCATTATCAGAACTAGGTCATGATTAAGAACAGATATTCCTATATTATGTATGTAACATTTATATTAGTAACTCTAGAGCTAAGAAGTATGATGTATTTTTAAACATTAATATTACTTAGACTGTAGAACATTCAACAATCAACAACAAACCATTGCACTCTAATGCACTCTAACCAATGCACTCTACGTGGGGCTGCCCTTGAAGACGGCCCGGAAACTCCAACTAGTCCAACGTTCGGCAGCCTTGCTTCTAACTGGAGCTAATTATAGGAAGCGTTCAACCCTCCTGCTTAAGGAGTTCCACTGGCTGCCGTTCACCTTCCGGACCCAATTCAAGGTGCAGGTGATCATCTACAAAGCCCTGAACAGTTTGGTACCCTCCTACCTTAGTGATCGCCTCTCCCCCGACGAACCTGCACGATCTCTTCGTTCGTCGGGCGAGGCCCTCCTCTCGCTCCCACCTCTGTCACAAGCGCGGTTGGTAGGGACGAGAGAGAGGGCCTTCTCCGTGGTGGCCCCCCGGCTCTGGAACTCGCTCCCCAGGGAAATCAGGCAAGCCCCCACCCTGGTAGCATTCAGAAAGAGCTTGAAAACCTGGCTCTTTACTCAGGCCTTTAGTTAAAGATTGCTCATCCCCATAGTAATCTGTATCTGTGACCATTCCTGTACCGGTTTGCACTTTTTACCTATGTCAACTTGATAAAGACACAGGGTCTATTTCCATCCCAATTTGCACTTCCAAGAATTTGCAGCACTTTATCAGTTACCTCGTGTTTACAATATTTATATGGTGCACCTTACCCAGTCTACTTTTACAACCTCTCCGTTTTAATCCATGTTTTCATTAGTTCTTGTCATTTGTTTTTATTGGTTAATGTTTAAATTTTTATAATTGTGCATGTTTTTTGTCTATTGTTGTGTTTTATATTGCTATTGTTTTTATTCGGGCTTGGCCCCATGTAAGCCGCCCTGAGTCCCCTTTGGGGAATAGAGGCGGGGTATAAAAATAAAATTATTATTATTATTATTATTATTATTATTATTATTATTATTATTATTATTATTATTATTAAAGGAAACATAAATAAAACCAGACGTTATTATTTATTTACAGATTAGACCACAAGAAATGAATGAAAACTGTTTCTGGATATTGGCAAATGACAGCAAATACGAGAATCCTGATCTCCTATGCAAACTAGAGCATACATTTTCTTGTCAAAAATATGGTAGGTAACAAATTAAACCATCATTTTATTAGAAAACTAGCCAAAGTAGTATTCTAGCACTATTTTCTGGCTGTTTTCTAAACCAAACACTAGGATCACTGTAATATAGTGTCATAAGAGGGCCAGAAGGCTATCATTGTCTATGATGCTGAGTGGTGCTAAAAGGTCCAGCAAAACTATTGCACCACCCCCTTTTCAGTTCTTTGAATAGATAAAACTATGTAACACGATTTTTGTCTCCGGGTTATACATATCATTTCCTAATTGGTTCTATCATACAAACATAGAATTTTTTTATTAAATTGCAAAAACTTTGTTTTGGTGGGACAACCTGCAGCACATCTTGCTATAGGTTTTCAATGAATATCTCATAGAGTCTCAACCAATTCAACATAGTTTGTGACAGCCACAAAAACAAAGTTTCTAGAGTATAACAACTACTTTCAAGTAAATGCTGCATAATTAAACAGGAAAAAAACCACTTTCAAACCAGGAACAGATTTTTTCCCCCCAAAATTTGTTACATGATGTAATTCAATCGAAAGTCCCATATACTGTCCCAAACCCAAAGTGAATTGGGTCCAGATAATCAGTATCAACCATTGCAAGGTCTTTATGTTTTCAATAGTCATGACCAGAAATGATGTACAGTAATATTTCTGCATCTATGGGGAGAGGATTCTGACTGGGCTGTAGTACCTCAAACTATCAATATGACTAAATAACATTAAATAACATGACATGCGGGAAACTGCACATCTTCTTTCTGTTGGTGGACGTAGAGATCCCTAGAGAGTAGAGAGTATCCTCTAGAGCAGTGGTTCTCAAACTTTGTTCCTTCAGGTGTTTTGGACTTTAGCTCCCAGAAATTCCAGCTCACTCCCATGTTGCGGCAGTTCTACTGGCTGCCCGTCTGCTTCCGGGCTAAATACAAAGTGCTAGTATTACCTTTAAACCCCTATATGGCTCAGGTCCAGGCTACTTGACTGATTGCATCTCCTCTTACAAACCAGCCCGGACACTGCGGTCAATAGAGGAGGCCCTGCTCTAGGTCCCACCCCCATCTCAAGTACGACTGGTGGGAACAAGAGATAGGACCTTCTCTGTGGTCGCCCCTCCCCCCCAACCTCTGGAACTTTTTCCTTAAAGAAATAAAGCTGTCCCCTCCCTCCTCTCCTTCAAAAGACAATTGAAGACCTACTTTTTCTCACTAGCATATGGAGAGGAGGAGGATTAGATAATGAGTGATCATTTCTGGGCCCCGGTTGAGAATTAATTCGTATCTGGGCTCTCTTGGTCCACTCCAGCCCAATGACCATCATTTGACTACACAACCAACCCACACCGTTTTGTGAATGCTAGTTGGCTGTTGCAAATTAATGTGGATGTTGGTTTGGATTTTATGCCATTATATAATTGTGTCTGACTATGTGTAGTTTAATTTATTGATGTTAGGCTTAATTTAGTGATGTTAGGCCTAAATTTGATGTTAGATTTTAATATTATTTTCATATGTGGATTTTTATTTTTTTGGGGGGGGGGGGGGTTGTGTCAGAATTGGTTTAATGGAGGCAGTGAATGTTTGCCATTGTATTTTGGAATCCGTCCTGAGTCCGCTTGGGGAGAGGGGAATACAAATTATTATTATTATTATTTTATAGCTTACCAGCTGTTAGGAATTCTGGAAGTCCAAAACATCTTGAGGAGAAAGGTTTGAGAACCACTGCTCTAGAAATTTGCAAGGCTGTCCAACACAACTCTGTGTAACCTCTGGGGGGAGTATACCATAGAATCTTTCTGGAGAAGCTATTGGTTTCCTAGAAAGACCACAAATATGGGTTGTGTAGTTATGAGAGTCTGTAGTTAAGAATGCCCTACTGGCTTTACTTCATAGAGTAATATCTACATCTGGGAAAATGCTACATAACGCTCTGTACATCAGGCCTCTTTAACCTGTTGCCCCCCAGATGTTGGACATCCAACTCCCAGATTGTCCAGTAGTGAGGAATTTTGGGAACCAAAGTTCAAAACATCTAGAGGGCTGCAGGTTGAAGAGGCCTGTTGTAGATTCTTAGTGGCAAAACGTACAGTACATATCATTACTGAAGAAAGCAAGTTTCAAAAAGAGGGGCAAAATAAATAAAGTTGTTAACGTGAGGTATCAGTGTTGCGATTATTTATTCCCTTCCAAGCCGTATGTTGATTTGTGGTTTGATATTCTGCCATAAAATAAATTATTTTCTTTTCATTCGGATATGGCTAATTTGTACTTATATGATTATTATACTTAAGAATGGGATAATGTCCTTGGTGTACTTCAGCTAGTAAAATACCTAGTGGGAAATTGCAAATATTTATTTACCTGCAGTGAAAAGGTGTCTGGATCTCAAAACTACAAGATTGACATTTCACCATTTCACCCTTGTTTGGCCTATTTGCTTACTGACTTACTGCAAATTCCCTGAACAAGACAAAGAACCAAGCATTTATACATTTCTGTATGGAAATTACAAAGCCTACCTTAATAGATCATAGCTATACCACTAATTAGTAGATCACATTTCTTGGTGCAAACATACTTGACAGTATTTCAAGTATTTACAAATGATGCATAGTTAAGAATGGGGGTCAGACAACATGAAGTGAGGTAAATCTACCCCTAGGTAGGCAAATTCACTCCTGAAAGGGTTATCATGGAAAAAAGGGGTCTCCACTGAAGCTTTCTCTCCTATCCTTGTTTTCACAACAAGCCAAATTTTTAAAAATCCAATTATCACTGGGGCAGAAAGTGAGGGGGGAATCTTCTGAATAAAGTAACAGACAGCAAAATAAAAACCACAGGTGTGTTAACCCTTATCTATGCTATCCAAAAGATAGGTATCTGGAGTTACGCTTGCAAAATGTATCTGTTCTGACTTACATACAAATTCAATTTCAGAACAAGCCTACAGAATCTATCTTGTTCATAACTTGGAGACCGCCTGTATTTGGGACATAAGAGATAAGGTGTTGGAGTGCTTAAGCTAGTACTCCTGACTAGGAACACGAATTCTAGTTTACCCTCCCAGTTCACCCATGTTTGGTTTATTTGCTTATTGACTTACTGCCTTTTTAAAAAACTTACGCTGCATTGATGACACGAAGTTTTTTTTTGAAATATTACTGTCTAGGGTTAATTAGTTCTACTTGCTGAAGACGGTTTTTTAAAATATATATATATCTTATCACTGCCTTATTTTTCTGCAAAGAGGCATTAATAACATGCTTACATATGACAAGAGCCCTGTCTGAGGAACTGGGTTATTTAAGTAATGCTCAAGAATTATGGATTAAAAAGGACCTCAACAAAACAAATAGTTGTTAATCCACTTTGATTTGCCCAGCATTTGAATTCCAAATCAAGACTGATCTGTGCAATTTTTTATTTGCAAAGAATGGAGATTTATGTCTGTTTATGTGCACATCAGATTCTCACAAACATTTAAGAAACACTGCACATCTGTATAAAAATACTGCAGTAATATAAATCAAAATAACACGACCTCAAATTCAAATAAATTTTAGAAATGTTAGGTAATAATGATAGAGCTGGGTGTCACCTACACATCAGTGGTGTATTTCAAACCATCTTTAATGGGAATAACATTTACAAAAATATATATAAAATCAACCATGAACTTAAAATTCTAAATCTTCTTGACAATGCACAGCATTATTTAAGCATATTTTAAAGCATCAATTACTGTGGGAAAATTATTGCTTTTGGAGTTAGATATATCAATCTAAACCACAAATAAAATATAATAGTTTCATGGGTATATATCCTGGTTTTTATTGAAAATTCGACCCCAATATTCCGTCAGCACAATATGTAATACATATGAAGCCTTTTTCCTCTGTTTCAAACTACAAGGATACTAGCACTCCTATATCTTTTTTCTAACATAGCAAAAGTCATTGGATGTAACCAAGCTCAAAGTAATGGCCATTCTGCTAAGCTTTTAAGTAACTATATAGAACAAAGAGTTTAAGGGAAACTGTTATACAGTTATCATTTTAGAATTGGATATAGTTGCTTTATATTTAATTACTCTATCAGTCAATGTCCACCTCTGAAACTGTTTATGAAGTATTACCAAATAACTCTTTGTGTTTAATAAACAAATTTCTAATTGAGTCAAGATTAATGGATCAATTATTGAGAAGTTGGGATAGAATACATTCATTAATCAATAACAGTAATTATATTTCTAATTTGTAGAGTTATAGCACTAATAGTTGGGAGTGTCTAAAATAGCTATTTTAGTTTTTAGCATTGTGGCTATAAAAAAAGACTTAGACTATTTTTGGTCTCAGATGCTTAATTAGAAACTCCAGCAGGCATCACATATATAATTGGCCCTCCATTTGTGTAAATTTGATTATTTACAGGTTTATTTGCTGTTGTTTTTGTTTGGGACTGCAAGTCTCATGAGACTGAGAGAAGACGCGAAAGCTCAATAAGACTTGCAAATCCCTGTGAAAAATGGTATAGGGCAGCAGCAGAGGGGGCAGAGAAAGACATGGAGAAATTAGGTGTCTGAACACAGGGGAAAGGGCATCCAGTTCCTTCCTTCATTTGCCTGGGTAAAACGGATTCACACAGCAACTGGAAGAGGAGGAGGGCAGTTGAGGTAATAGAGCAGACATGGCCTGATTTTCTTTTATTTTCTCCTCCATACCTAAAAAAAAAAAAGGAAAGACAAAAGAGGCAGGAGGGCAAGCAAATGGAAAAAGGTAGGAGAGTGAGCAGGCAGATGGATTAAAATTTGGGGACGGAGGGATGAGCAGACAGGTGGAGCAAAAGGGGGGGGGGGGGGTTGGGAAGTTATACATCTAGTACAGGCACGGGCAAACTAAGACCCGGGGGCTGGATGCAGTTCCCTGAGTGCTTACCTTAGGCCCTCCTCATTTTCCCTGTCCTCTTCGCAGAAAACACAGTGGCCTGCAGCATCCTTATGCGAAAAAGATGCGGGAGAAAGACATATAGCAGCTGAAAGTCCTCTGAAGAGCTCTCAGCCACCGTGTGTCTCGACCTCCTGGCATAAGGATGGTGCGAGCAGCCCCATTTTTATGCCAGGGACAACAGCTTGAAGAAGGCACGTGGTGGCTGAGAGCCCTCCGGAGCACTCTCAAACGTCGCCTGTCTCGCCCTCTTCCCAGCATAATGCCAAGAGGACATTCTGAGGACCAGGGGAGGAGAATGGGGAGAGGATTCAGGGGGAGGATCAGTGTAATTGCCTCGTGTCCCACCTTCCTCCTGGCATAAGGACAGGGTGAGCAGCTCTGTTTTTATGCTGGGAGGACAACCTGCGGATGACCCAGGCCTGGCCCAGCCCTGCCTCCTCCTGGTCCCGCCCTCTCCTGGATCCTCCCTTGCACAGACCTGTGCCCACCCAGCATGTGCCCGGATCCCCTCTTTCCTGGCCCAGCCCGAAGACAAAAAAGTTTGCCCATGCCTGATCTAGTGGGAAGTTATAAATCTAGGTCCAATCTCTATACATTCCACTGCCTCATCATCTTTTATTTTTATCTTCAATGGGCACCATCAATCTGCTATATTAACATGAATCTAATGCACCATTGAATCCCATGTGCACCCTAATTTTCAAAACTTTGAAATTTGTTTCTTGGTTTTTATCCATTCTTTTAGTTGCAACAGTACATTTTTGCTTGTTTATTTAAAACTTGAAAGACTTGAAAACATGGCTCTTCCGTTGTGCTTTTGGAGAGTAACTACCATATACTTCTTTGTTGTTGCTCTCCTCCAATATCTATCCTCTTGACTGTACCACTATCTTATGACCCTGTTCTCTGTGGTTTTTATTCTTATTTCTTTCTCACCCCGAGTTTTAATTTAGTGTTCATGTGGCCCGCCCTTGTTTTTTATTGCTTCCCTGATTTTGCGTTGTAATGTATATTATTATCTATTGTATTGTTTAGTGTGTTATGATGTGTTGTTCTTTTATATTTTGTTATATTGTATTGTTCTGGGCATGGCCCCATGTAAGCCGCCCCGAGTCTCCGTTGGGGAGATGGTGGCGGGGTATAAAGAAAGTTTTTATTATTATTATTATTATTATTATTATTATTATTATTATTATTATTATTATTATTATCATTATTATTTAAGTGCTCACCTATGACATTCACCCTTACAATGTTTACTATTTTGATATGACCAAAACCAAAACCAGACCTAGCAGGGTTTGATCACGCCATCTACAGAATGGCAAGCAGACACTCTACCACTATGCTACATTGTCTTATGACAAGGTCTGTCAGTCCGGAGCAATTAATGGAATAGTGTTCAAATTTAACATGGAATAACTTTATACCTTTGAGCCATTCAGCAAAAATACATAACGTAAGTCTAATAGTATCTTATAGAAAACCAATCCTCAAATTCTTTGCAAAATCAATGAGCGCCACTACTACCATAGAGTATCAATTATAAGATGAATGAAAAACACTGTCACAACAACGGTATTAGTGAGGACACACTACAACATGATCAGCAGTGTTTTTCAGATTTGCAATATAACCGAACACACTGTCATAACTGGAATCACTGGTTTGCTGTGAGTCTTTCAGGCTGTATGGCCATGTTCCAGAAGCTTTCTCACCTGACGTTTCACCCACATCTGTGGCAGGCATACTTCCCAACCTCTGAGGATGCCTGCCACAGATGTGGGCAAAACATCAGGAGAGAAAGCTTCTGGAAAATGGCCGCATAGCCCAAAAGACTCAACAGCAACCCACTTGCATATGTTTATTTTTGCATGGATATAAATTCAGCATCATCCAAAATGTCTAATATTTGGAGGGATGTTTTAATCTTGTATTATTCTGACGCATTGTATTGTACTTGCCCCTGACAGCAAAAAAAGATGACGGCTTTGAAGAAAAGAAATCTGTTAAAAAAAGGATCAAAGAACTGAAAATTCTGGATCCAAAGACTGCCCAAAACCTGTGTAAGTAAATGTTTTATTTTACTGAAAGCATTTAAGTAGATTTGATTTTTTTAAAAATGTTTTAGTTATTAATTTTTATTCTATGTGTCAGGTATTCAAGGACTACTTTTAGAACTGTAGTGCAAAATCATTTTATAACAATAGCAAGCTATCTCAATAGTTCATGTAACAATGAGAAAAGCTTTTACTGTAGCTAAAAGGGTATTGAGATCTATAAACCCAGAGCAAAAAAAATAAATTAAAATAAAATAAATAGAAATATTTGTCATCCCTGCAACACAGCCAATTTTGTTTTTATTAATTCAATCTATAAGTCTTCCATAAATAGACAACTATTCTTTGAGATTCATTTTTACTATAGTAATTTTAATGTCATTCTATAGTATTTTCATATTCACCCGATATTCAGATTGTCCTTCTCACACCTTAATCCTTCTTATTGCCACTTTTTGAACTAGATGTTTTTTGTACTTTGATATGTCTTTATGTCTACAATACATGTCCTGTATCACTATCCCCTTTCATAGCATCCTTGGATGGTTCCCCTGTTAGGCTTCTTCTGTTTCTGACTCACATAATAATCTCTTCAGAAGAGAGAATATAGAATGGAGGTGATGATGTGAACCTCTGGAGTACATTAATAGTTCAAACTCTCCTTTGAACTCTATACAGGCAAGATGCAGTATGAATCATCTTGCCTCTTCCATACTATTCAGTTCATTAGAATAGAATAGAATTTATTGTACTATTGCACAACAAAATTACATGCCTTTCCCAGCACACACCACAAAACAACACACCCATCCCTCCACACCCCAGCCACCATCACACAGCCCCCAATAACACATCAATTTAAAACCATGGAGTTCAACATAGCCACAGCTCTAGGATAAAAGCCATCTCTCAGTCTGCTTGTCCTTGTCTTTGTCACCCTGTACCATCTGCCAGACGGCAATAATTAAAAAAAATATGCCGGTTGAGATGGATCTTTAAGAATGCTCTGAACTTTCTTAAGGCTGCAGGACCTATAAAGTTCTTCCAAAGAGGGGAGAGTGCAACCAATGATTCTCTGGGCAATAGTGGAAACCCTTTGGAGCGCCTTCCTATTTGACACTATGCAGTTACCTAACCATGCGCAGATGCAGTAGTTTAGGACACTCTCCATAGCATAGTGATAGAAAGTTCCCCACTCCCTTTTTATTGTCTTTTTAAAAGCTTTTGAATCTCTTTTAGGTTGGTAATGTTTCACAAATTTCAAGTGGACTGGCAAATCTTGTCTCAGCAACCCCAGTTTCAGTCAGAGAGCACTACAGCTGGATAGATAAGTGGGACAGGGTCTTAAGAAAAAGCAATACAGTGTTCCTTCACTACTTCGCGGTTCACTTTTTGCAGATTCGCTGTTTTGTGGTTTTTCAATAAATTCTAAAAGACTATTGTAAATCATAAAAAAATTGCAATTTACAGCCCAAGGAAGGGAGGAAAAAGGAGCCCAAGTGGCAACGGGAGGAGAAGGAGGCGATTTATCAACACATGATTGATTGATTGATAAAGACTTAAAATAGTGTATAATACTAAAATAATGTATAAATATTAAAACAAATATAGCGTCCCTACTTTGCGGATTTTCACTTATTGTGGGTGGTCCTGGAACCTAACCCCTGCAATAAGTGAGGGAACACTGTAGTTCAATTCTTTAAATTGGTACAGTACTGTTGATTGTGTATGTTTGCTCCCCCCCCCCCCCTTTAGCTATCTTCCTAGGATCTTTTCGAGTGCCTTATGAACAAATAAAAACAATGATTCTGGAAATAGATGAAGTTCAACTGTCGGAATCCATGGTTCAGGTATGGTCTATTGATGAGATTTTATTAGTAGGTGCCAATGATTTTTCCTTGTTTATACTGTTAACTTGCCAGTTGCCTGCAAAGTAATTTAGAAGTAAATATAACAATCTTTCATCTACAAAGTAGTTTATCATTTATTAAAAGAACATGTAACATGATTGATCATGATATATTTTGCTTGGGATTATTTGCTCCCTTAACAGCCAATTTTTAAATTTCACTTTCCTATATAAAATGTACAGGATTGTGATTGCTTAAAGAAAACTTAAGGTATATTGGTTAATTTGTGCCTATTCTTTCCTTGTAGCTTTACACTGTAACCCCTTGTTGTGTTCAATGACATTATAGGCAGACTGGTCAAATTAAGAAGATCCATCAATCAGAGTCAAATGCAATATATGCAAATTTGTGATTAGCTACCTCTGGGCCTAAGAGTTACTTTCAATTTTAGCGTTAAACTGAGGTTTGAACTCTTTCCCACAATACTCCATAACTGGTTATCACCAAGACTTTATTATTTTAGCATTTAGAATATTTCATGGTTATAGTTTTAAAGCTTTTATTAGTTTTTGATAGTTATATTCATTTTTAGTGTCATACTGAAAAGGGACTCCAAAGGAGTTTATGCAAATAACAAGCATTAAGTAACAAAAAGAAGATAAACAGATAAAAATAAACCAACCAATGTTGCACCTCAGCCAGAGTTCACCTTGCTCTTAGCACCAACCAGGACTCCAAAAGCAGTAATAAAATAGTTTATTTAAGAAAGTACATATAAAAAGGGAAAAATCACCAAAAGGCAAAATTCAGCAGGTAGTCTAAGTAAAAAGCCCAACCAAGCTGGTGAGGGGTAAAACACTTCAAAAGTAATAATTCAAATAATCCAAAAGGTACAGGAAAACAAGAGTCATAACATGTGCATAAATCCAGGGAAACGAATCAAAACATGAATCCAGAAAATCCATGAACTTTGGCTAAAACATGAACTGGAAACAGGACTTGAGATCCACCCTATCTAGCAGCGTTGCCTGATGTGAATTCTCAAAGAAACGCTCTCTAATTTAAGGGCCGCTAAACATGAAGGCATTTGTTTGGCCTTAACTTTCCGACTTGTGTGACTTTCTCTGTGCTTCCTTCTCCTTTTGGATTTCCTGAGCTGGATGTTTTCCTCCAGTTCAAGCCTGATTCCCCTGTCTAACACACTGTTCTCTCAGGCAAGCCTTTATCAAGAGTTGCTAAGCTACTTGTAGGCAAAAAGTCATCTCCACCATTCTGTGTATCTCTTTGTCTGCTGAACTCCAAAACAGTTTTATTTTCAAGCCCCGTCTCACAGACAGAATCTTGGTCTAAAATCCCATTTCCCTCAGTGACAGAACCATCCACCACTCTCCCAGGCCCTCCAGGCTCTGGAATCCCAATCCCCTCATCTTCATCTCGTTGAACCACAACACAATGCTTCAACAGTGCATTCACAATAAAATATGTATTTAAATTATGCATAAATGCATAGTAAAGAGTACCTTTCGTGGCCATACCGGCTCTTGCTCGGATACTAGGAAACCAGGGATTCAAATCCTATCTCAGACATAGACACTCACTGTATGGCACTCTTAGCAAAGGCAACCTCACTCTGAACAAATCTGATTCAGAAGATTCTGTGATACTCACCTTAAAATTGCCTCAAGGCAGAAATTACTTGACGGCACACAACAACAGATATCCTTGTACAAAAAGGAGACTGTTCCAGAAATCCAATATGAGATTTCTCTTACCAATGGGAGTTAACTTTCAACTTCATTATTTATTACAATGGATTGGCAGTTGTATGTCCTTGTTTTTCTGTGATATGGTACTATAGTATTATGAACAATTTTTGAAGCTTCTGAAAGAGTGAAATATTTGGCTCTTGAATTAATTAAATGGCAGGTACCTATTACCATAGTTGATTTTAGGTTTCAGATATTTAACCTTTGAATGAATAAAACATGATTTTGTTTAATTCATTTAGTAATCTCTAGGACACCTGATGAATCTAGGTTGAATCCCTCTTCTGCTTGTGTTGATTGTACAAAACAAAACGTGACTGAAATATATGTTAATGGAAGGAAATAAGATGTCTAATTTCCTATCTTCTCCTGGTATGCAGAATTTAATAAATCATCTTCCTGAACAAAAACAACTTGATGAATTGTCCAAACTGAAGAATGAATATAATAACTTGTCTGACCCAGAGCAATTTGCTATTGTGGTAAGTCACAATCTTTCTTTCATGTTTATTGATCTTTATAATTTCATTATTTTTATAACAGTTGTAGAAAATTTTATTTTTTCTGGGTGATTTAAAAATATTACACAAGATCCTTATCAAACTGCACTGTCATCCTAACAGGGACAATAATTTTTAAAAATCGCCCAACTCTTAAATCACACTAGGTAAAGGGTAAAGGTTTTCCCTTGACGTTAAGTCCAGTCGTGACCGACTCTGGGGGTTGGTGCTCATCTCCATTTCTAAGCCGAAGAGCCGGCATTGTCCATAGACACCTCCAAGGCCATGTGGCCGGCATTACTGTATGGAGCACCGGAGCGGTACCTATTGATCTACTCACATTTGCATGTTTTCGAACTTCTAGGTTGGCAGGAGCTGGGGCTAACAGCGGGTGCTCATTCCGCTCCCGGGATTTGAACCTGGGACCTTTCGGTCTGCAAGTTCAGCAGCTCAGTGCTTTAACACACATGACTTTCATTTCAGTATCAGCACAACCAATGAACAGGCCATAAATTTTGCTGTTTATTAGAAGCAGGACTTGGCATTGAAATTATTTCAAGTTCTACAACACAGATACTAGTTTCAATGTTGTGAACTGCCAGCAATCCAGAGGATCTCTTCCTGCTTCTTTACAAAATGAATGGCAAGCAAGACGAAGGGCATATGCATCCTCAAGTTTTCGTGGATGAAGCATAACCACCCTTACCCCCAATCTTCAAGGTGCTTTGGAAGACCTCAAATTTTACTTATTTATTTATCATGCTGTCCTCATCCCCTTTTATGACATACTATCTGAAACTATTCCTCAAAGGGAAATCATTCAACAGCAGCTCTACTACACATTGGTTCTCTTCATGCAAAACTGTCAAAGCTTCTATTTGAACCATTTGACAGTATCTGACAAGTTGATATTCTAAGTAGTTGTTAGATCATCCACAACTTCAGAACTGAGTATATTCTTCATTAAGGACCATCTATCTGTCTTTCGCTAAGGACAGAATTGTCATTCATGTGAAACCAACCTTTATTCCAATAGCAAAAAGTTTCTTTCAAAGGTCTCAAGAACTTGTACTATATTTTATTTTATTTTAGCTTTAAACCTTCACATCTCTCCATGAGGCCCTGCCATATGATGAACAGGTGTAGATAAAAGAAGGCACACATCTCGTGTATATAATGAATGATACCTTATTTATTTTCTTTCTACTCATCTCACTGTGGTGGCATGTAGGAAAGTAGTTATGGTGATTACAGTTTGCGTCCAGGTTATCTGAAGGATCGTATCTCTCTTTATGAACCATCTAGGAAAGGACTTCTCTGCCCCATCACCCTCACAAGCTTGTGAGAATAGGGGAGAGGGCCTTTTTGGCATACCTAAAAGCATACCATATGGCAAGTTAAAGTATGAATAAACTAGCCATGAAATTAAAACCAGTTAGAAATGAGAAACAAAACACAGTCACTACAGCGCATTTCTGCAAGACCCAGTCCTTAAGAGTAGTTAGTCTTTAACAACCTGTAAAATAATAAGATCTGCCTATGGAAAGATAGAAGAGGCTTGAGCTTCTAGAATTTCTGTTGAATCCAAGAGTACACCCAAGCTGTGAACCTGTGTCGTTAGAGGAAGTGTAACCTCATTTAATATGGGCCCAATCCCTATTCCCTAATTTGTTTTTGACTGACCTGGAGCAGCTATCTTGTTTGAATTAAGTTTCAGTTTGTTTGCTCTCATCTAGTCCATTATTAAGACAGCCTCTCTGGGTTGAGTTGGAAAAAAGTACTAGAACTGGGTGTTGTCCATATGCTGAACCTCTGTTGGATGTCTCCATCAAACCACATCAGATAGTGTTGGTACTGCAAATCTCATTTCCCATTCTGTTTGGTGGTCCGTAAAAAGCAGAATCCTCTGCCTAAAGAAGGTAGTCTTGCCTTTATCAGTGTTTGTTTTAAATAGACATCTTAGATGCATTTCCTTTTGGCATAGATATTTGCTGATGCCACTTATATTAGCCCTGATATCATTTCTAGCTTGGTTCTGAATTTGATTGCTTTGATTTTAATTCTGATTGCTTTATTTTAGTGTGTGTGTATTTGACACCTTGATTATTTTATAGAAACATTGCATAATGTGAACAAATTCCATCTGTAGCTTTTTATGATTGGCTGTTTTTTTAAAAAATGTTTTAAATGGTTTTTAATTTTAGATCGTGATGGCTTAGTTGTGCTATACTTGTGACAGTTAGTAAAAATTGCTCTTTAAGAAAATGTTCAGTATAGAGGACAAGGATGAGACAGATTTGATCCATGACATATCTGCCCTGTGGTGGGTAATGCACGGCTCACAGGCTGTATACATCCCAAACCTTTTGCAGAATGCAAGCACAAAATAAATTAAAAGTTTTCTGATCTGCAGCCAAAATTCAGCAGCAGACTGCCAAATGCATGATGCAGTTGACTAACTTTATCAATTACACAGTGAAATTAACTTGTTAACTATCGAGAAGAAACCATGGTTATGAAAGCATTTAAAAGTGCTTATCTAGTTAACTGACATAGAATTAACAACTTCTTCCTTGGTCCATACTACTTTTGGGCACATGCCTCTTGAGCAGTGGAAAAATCGCCTTTGTCTTGGCAAGTTGCTTACCAATCGACAACAGTGTCCACAATTCCTTACCTTTGTTTAATCTAAGCGGGGTCCCATGAGAGTAACAAGAGCCATAGTTTCCTATCTTTTGATACTAGATAGTGTGACTAGCACAAAATATAGTCTGAGGATATATCGAGAGTGAAATGGAACATGTTTGTTTGTGTTTCAAACCCCTGGAGACCATTAGATTGTTGCAAGTTGAGTATATTAGATTCCATTAGGAAGTATCACATTTCTTGAACACATTCAGTGTTCATTTGAATCAGATCCAGATAATACACAGCCCGTTGGGCCACTTGCAACCATCCAAAGGATTTCAAGTGGCCAATAGTGCTTTGTCCATGCCTAATGTGTTCCTGGCATCATCTGGTGCCGCACCCCTTAACTTGCCTTCCATTAGTCACTATTGTGCTGGTAAGGTAACTAGGGGGGTGGGTTGCCACTGCCCACTCTCTTCTGTTTGTCATGTGACCTGCATCAACGAACCACCATCAGTCTGTCCCTAGTCTGAGAGGGCCAAGAGTTGTATCTTTTTGCTGTGTTTTTGATTATTACTGGCATTGAACAGCGACAAAGTGAGTGGCACCACCTGCCAATGTAGTTGACACCTGCTATACAACGAGCAGCAACATGACAAGAGCTTCTCCCTTTCCCTCACTATACGGCTACTCACTAAGCTACATGAGTGTTCGGCACTCTCTCCAAGATCAGACACTCGGTTCAGTATTTCTTTGTATGTGAGCAGATACATACAAATATTTAAGTTTTGGGGGGTGACTTTGTAAAATGGGTGATACAAAGAAGTGGAAGATGAAATCAGTGTTAAATATGGAGTGGACAAATAGATACGTCTTTGCTTACACTAGAGACATAATATTGTGCTTTGTTTGCCAAGAAGTAATAGCCATTCCTAAGGAATATAATCTTTGTTGCCATTTCAAATCAAAATGTCCTGACTTAACTGAATTGGATTCCAATGAAAAATAAATTAAAGCATCAGAATTGGTGAAAATCTCAGTGGGGAACAATGTTTTTCAAGAAAGTAAACTCGTAAAATGAGGTGGCTAGATTGGAATGAAATTGCTGCTGCTTGGAAGTTTTTTTGCCGCTAAGCAAAGTAATTTTTTAAACATTAATGTGATTTCATAATAAAAAAATTATGTAATAAGTGTAAAGGTAAAGGTTTCCCCTGACGTTAAGTCCAGTCATGTCTGACTCTGGGGATTGGTGCTCATCTCCATTTCTAAGCCGAAGAGCTGGCGTTGTCTGTAGACACCTCCAAGGTCATGTGGCCGGCATGACTGCATGGAGCGCCGTTACCTTCCCGCTGAAGCAGTACCTATTGATCTACTCACATTGGCATGTTTTCAAACTGCTAGGTTGGCAGAAGCTGGAGCTAACAGTGGCCACTCACGGGTTTGACCCTGGGACCTTTCGGTCTGCAAGTTCAGCAGCTTAGTGCTTTAACACACGTCGCCACCGGGGCGAAGTGTAAATAATTGTTATTACTAGAATTTTTCCCTTTTTATATATGGCTTATTAGCAAAATTAATTAATTAATTAATTATGCCTTTACTTGAAAAGTGAAGTACTAAAAGTCTATCTGCAGCCTGAAGAAGTTTGGCCTATTTCAATTTTGGTCCTTACCAACTGCCATGTTGTGCTGGTCTGATTTAACCTATGTGTAATAAGACAGCATAACAAAGGAAGAATTTACAGTTCTTACACATGTGGTTTAATGACAGGCCCTTGTTAAAATTTGTTGTTATTTAAGGATTTTACTGTTTTGGTTACGCACTGTTTCAGATGTCAATGAGAGTCAACCC
Source organism: Anolis carolinensis (assembly GCF_035594765.1). Taxonomy (NCBI): domain Eukaryota; kingdom Metazoa; phylum Chordata; class Lepidosauria; order Squamata; family Anolidae; genus Anolis; species Anolis carolinensis. The sequence goes on from NC_085843.1 coordinate 149,860,580, forward strand.
TTTCAACCATAAAAAACCCAAACAAACAAACCTCTCTGTTGCTGATTATTACAGTTGTCTATTACAGTACCAAGGTTAATGTACACTTTCCATATGGCAGTATGTTTGTCTTATTGTACTACTACATTATTGTTAGATTACAGAGGACAACACTTTTTAATCATATTCATAAATTCATGTGCATGCACTATTGTTTTTTGTTCATTCATCTGTTTTGTGTTAACACACAATTGTGAAGTTATTGCTTTAAACCTATAAATCATGTAAGATTATGTTGACATATTCAATGCTAAGGCATAACAGGGTTTTAGACAGCCTTTTTCTTTTCAATCAGATGAGCAATGTGAAGAGGCTGAAGCCACGGTTGAGTGCAATTCTTTTTAAGCTTCAGTTTGAGGAACAGGTGAACAACATCAAACCTGACATCATGGCTGTCAGTGCTGCCTGTGAAGAGCTAAAGAAGAGCAGGAGCTTCAGTCAGCTTCTGGAGCTAGTATTGCTAATGGGAAACTACATGAATGCAGGATCTCGAAATGCACAGTCCTTTGGATTCAACCTGTGCTCCTTATGTAAAGTGAGTGTTTTCAAGGAGGTGAACAGTGAGCTCAGTGCTGCAGTCATTTCCTTTTCATATATATGGCACTATTTAAATTGTTTGCCCTCTCTCTTTTTTTACACTTAACCTCTTCAGTGATTAAATATCTATTCACTTCTACCTATTCCTTTGCAACAGCTTTAATTTCTTTTGAGCTATACAAATTTAAACTTGGCACATTGTGTAAATGTGTATATTCTGTTCTGACATCATTGTATACTCTGTTTTGAAAGCTGCGGTGTTCAGCACTAAGTGGAAAAGGCAGAATGAATGTCATATAGTGAACCACTATTCCTGCTTATTGTCTCATTTTTTTTAGTATTTTTAGCAGTGCCTTAGAAATAACATTAAGAGTATTCTCTGAGTAATCAATTGATGCCTATTTCACTGAAGTGTAATATATTATGATCAGAAAACATATCGTGCAGTTTCAATTAATTTAAGAGTGCTAGGATATTTATTTATTTCCAACATTTATATCCTGCCCTTCTCACCCGAAGGGACTCAGGGCGGTGTACACAATTGGCAACAATTCGATGCCTACACATAATTAAAATATAGCAATGAAAATCCAATTAAAACAATATAAAAAATAAAAAACATATGGTTTAAAATCAGTTCATCCAAAATCTTCATGCTGTAGCCGTAAATCAGTCTGGGTCGTCTTTATCATTTAGGATACAGCCTCATTTAGCTTTCTTTTCTTTTCAGAACACATTTTCTTCAGGTAACTGGGAAACACATCCCAAATAGTTGAATTTCCAATCTGTCAACACATTTTGATTAATGAATATTAACTACTATTTATAACATTTTATACCTTCATCTCTAATTGTAATCAGAACTATGAACATAGGGTTCCCAAGAAGCTTCCTATCCAGGGACTGGCTAGACTTAGGACCTCTTCACACGGGCTATTTTTTTGGCGGTGGCAGGTGGTTTTTTTTTTCTTTTTTAGCAATTTTGCCATGAAGCCCACCGCCTCCCATCACACCTTGGTAAAGTACTTCCAGGGCAAAACTGCCAAAAAAACTCCCTTCCAACGTCGAAAAATAGCTGGCAGCGAAACACAGGAGGCATTCCATCTTTCCATTGAAATATACTGTTGGAGCCAGCCGCCTGATGATGTGGGCGGGGGAGGCGGGACGGTGTAGGGCATGTGGCGAAATGTCCCCACACCCTTTCAGAAATTTTGGTGACACGTGTGAGGAGGTCCTTAGATCTGTTTCATCATGACGCTCTTATTACAGTGGTTCTCAATATGTGGGTCCCCAGATGTTTTCGGCTTCAACTCCCAGAAATCCTAACAGCTGGTAAACTGGCTGGGATTTCTGGGCATTGTAGGCCAAAATACCTGGGAACCCACAGGTTGAGAAACACTGCTCTATTAAAATCATGACCCTTTATTAGATACCTATCCTAATTGTGACGTGTACCCTGACATTTGGACACAAAAATCAAATTTGCAATTTAAAGTTTTCAGATTTCGACCCACATATCATAAATGTCAAGTATGTGCAAGAAAAACAACATACATTTTATTAATAATATCAACATCATGCCAGATGTGGCTGAGATATATTGATACTACTGATTATTTTATCATCTCGTTGCTAGTTAAAAGATACCAAATCAGTTGATCAGATGACAACATTGCTTCATTTCCTGGTTGAAATTTGTGAAGAGAAGTATCCTAATATCCTGAAGTTTGTAGCAGACCTGCAGCACTTAGACAAAGCAAACAGAGGTTTGTATTAAAACCATTTTGAACATTCTCCTTTATTAAACCTTTACTCTGAATGATTTTTGACACTGATTTAACTTTGCTTGCAGAGGATCTAGGAATAGGCTGACTTCTACTTACTTTAAATTAACAGGAAGAATCTGTGAGAAAAGTTAATACTCCTATCAAAACTAGTTCATATCACACTGAATGACGAGAGCATAGCAGTCTTATACAGTGAGAATGTAGCAATGTTAGGGATGGAAAAAAATTTCTGCAAATTTGACATATACTTCAACATTGAAAAGGTAACAAAATTAGAGGCAGTCACCTAATTTCAGTAAAAGGCTCTTTGTTTTCCAAACTTCTGCATACAAATAGCTTTTGTAGTGGAGCACAGAAATGAACTGTGCCAGTATATATGAGAAGAGTTACAGAACGTAGTTAAACTTAGAAGAGCAACAGTGCATTTGTATGAATTAATTATTTTTGGGTCAGGAGCGACTTGAGAAAATGCAAGTCGCTTCTGGTGTGAGAGAATTGGCCGCTTGCAAGGCTGTTGCCCAGGGGACGCCCAGATGTTTGATATTTTACCATCTTTGTGGGAGGCTTCTGTCATATAACCAGATGAATGAATTGATAGTAAAGAAATACAGTGCCAGGCAGAAAGTATTCACCTTCTTTTACATTTATTTTAAGTGTATTGTGCTATTACTTGAAATCCAAATGAATTTAATTGGCAATATGAAGGTACCAAAATATTTCTACTGTTGCACTAAAGTTATTGAGACAAAAAAACATGGCATTTGTTGGCTGTAATTCAATCTTCCTACTGTGCCCAGTCACTTTTATTTACTTTGCCACATTTTGTGTGTGTGAAGATAGATTAAGCGGGAGAAAATTGATTAAGGGGGATCTTAAATAGAAGACTTAGCATTTGTCCTCACTTTCTTATTTGGCCACATGGGCTCAGGGTAAAGCGTGAAAAGTTACTTTCTAAAAGTAATGTACTATTGTTACTCATTCCGGTGTTTGCAAAGCAACTTGTGATTGCTCGTTACTAAGTTGTATATCATAGTTCACAGAATTACTTGTTGGGCTGCTTATTGCTTTTCTATTATTTAAAAAAAATAGAGAAAAAAGCATGCTTAATTTCAGGCATGATTATTTCCAAATTTGGGCAGTGGGACATTTGAAATTGTTTAACTGAAGTTGTTCTCTTTTAAGAGTTAAGGGGTTTAATAGGCTTCAAGCATTTTTATTATTTTTCCTATTTTAAAGTGTTTACATTGATTTTGTCATGTGCTATCAGGAGATTAGCAGGTTGTGATATAAATACTTTAATGAAATAAATACAATTTATGATAAAGAAAAGACTTTTATACCAGGAAGTAATCTAGAAGTTGCTTTTCGGGTGGGGGAAACATCCCAATCCCATAACAACTCATGGGGGGTTAAAACCATAATAAATTAGCTCTCAATATGGGATCTTTCTCAAGTCGCTCCTGACACACAAAAAATATGGGATCCATATTTTCTCGAAACATATATAAAACAAATGGCCCAAAGTTAAAGCCCCAAATATGATCATAGTCGTTTTTAGCAATTAAAGTGTCCCATTGATGCAGTACTCATTTAAAGCAGTTTAAAAAGCATTTAAAACATAAAATGAAACATATGCCTTTATTAAAGACCCTTCTGCAACACCAGCTGATAACCAAATGCCTCTAAATAAAGTTTTTTCCTGCTAAGAAAAGGAAAACTGGGAGGGCTCCAGATTGGTTTCCTGTGGATGAAAGATCCATTAACTGAAGTAATTTGCTTGATAAAACCTATAGTTGAGAACAAGTTATCTTTTTCATGAAATCATTCAACATTTGCATTTGCTAATCACAGCCCATTTGAACTTGCTTTCTTCTTTATGTAATGTCACAATTAGAGTGGTAAATTATTGAAGTGATAATTTGTAAGGATGGAGTAGCCTATGTGTCCTATGCTTGAAAAAATGTATTTCTAAAATGAAAATCTTACTAGATACCTTGCAGCCATCTCACAAAGATTCATTTAAGCAAGATTCATCTCTTGGTATGTCGGAAATTGTTCATTATAAATGTATATTCAGTTTCAGTTGAAAGTTTGGAGAAGAGCCTAAAGCAGATGGAAGGACAGCTTAAACAACTTGAGAGGGATTTGGAGACCTTTCCCCTCTCTGAAGATATTCATGACAAATTTGTGACAAAGATGTCCATATCCTTTTTCTGTTAAATAACTTATCTGGCTTTGTCTAAGGTTCTTTAACATATTTTAAATGTATTTGCATAATCTTTTTTCAACTTAAAGCCATCCATTTTGACAACTCTAACCTCATTTCTGCCTTAAATTACTATGAATTTAAAACGGCTTAATAAAGATTCACCTATAATTCATAATCTGAAGGTGGTACAGTGCTTTCTCCAGGCCTTCGAAGTTTTCTTCGTACAGTCATGGGAGCACTTTGTTGAATGAGAGAAAATCACAAAGAAACAACACTGTTTTGAGAAGGTGGCTGATTCAGCACAGTGTTTTTCATCTAAGCAGAAAACAGCTCAGTTAAAAAATGAGATAGGGCTAAGGATAACGATTCAGCTTGCCCACTCTGATTGTTTTTCAACCTGATAAGTTTCTAGTTCAAATAAATACTTGTTTCCATTTCTTTTAGATACTTTTTTCGCACTCGTCTTTTCTTTAGAATTTACAAGAACAGTTGTTATTCCCATCAGTAAATCACATGCAATGTGTTTATATCATCCAAAATATATCTGTCTATTTTATAGTTTGCCAATGATAAATCTAAATGTGAAGGAAAAAGTAATGAGATTTGATTGTCATGAAAGAGACAGGCCATTTTGTGTTTTTGCTTACTATAGGAAATTCTGTTTGGATTCTCACAGGATAATTTACTTTCATGGTTACATTCCAATTTTAACTTGCCTTCTTCTTGCTGTCCAGATACATGTCAGGACCCAGGCTGCAGAGCACCAATAACCATGCGCAGAGACCAGAATCTATCTAATATCTTTATTAAGGAAATATATAAAGTCAATAAAAACAAGTGAAGAGTATAGTTCAGAAGCAGACCTTTCAGATGAGGTCAAAAATAGTCCAGGAAAATAATGTCCAATATAAGATATTAGAGTTCAAAGTTATAATCCACTTGACCGAAACACACACTTTGCCAAGCAAAGTGTGGGGAAATGACAGGGTCTCTAAAGTCCAAGGTAGCTTGACAACAAGGCTGGAAAATAGGCTTGAATCTTGGCTAGATCAAACTTGAAACAAGGCAAACATGAAACAAGAACTGAGTCCATAGAAGTCCGTGAAACAAGGCAAGGCTGGAATCTTGATCCGTGAAACAAGGCTAGGTTGAAAACTTGATCCGTGAAACAGGGAACTGGGGTACGAAGTCTACACACGATCTCTCTCCTCAAGCTGAACAAATTGACTCCGCAAGGTTCCCCTTGCGGCAAAACCCCTATATAGAGTCTTGTTTTCCCGCCAATAGAACACTTTCCCTGGAGAACAAGAAGTGAAACCCAAACTGTGTCCAGATGCATGACTCCTTAGAATTTCCCAAGGGAAGCAGACCTAATCAGCTAATTGTCTGGCAGCGATTCTGAGGCTCCGGCGATTAGCCTCCCTCGCCCCTCTATCTCTATTATAATTGTCCTTTCGGGAAAACGGGGGAGAATTCTGCCCAAGGCTTGTTTGGTTAACTTCCTGAGGACAAACATCCTCCAGGTGGCGAGGCTCCGATTCAAGCTGAACCGGTGGAAATCCCAAATTTTCCTCCTCATCTGCCACAATAGCACTAGGAACGGGACTACAAGGCCCATGAGACATCACAATACATGAAATGAGTTCCAAGAAGTGTTTATTGCTGTTGTCTATCTGAGACCATGGGACATAATTTTACACCTATTCCTTTTGTGTAGTACATGTTTTGAGAAAAACAGCTTTAGGTTCATTAAGACACACTCTCTCAATTCGTAGAACACCTATTTATGGCCAGCAGTACAGCATAATGGTGTAATACTAGAAAATTTTGACCCTTTCCACTACCTTGGCAGCCATTCTCCACAAAAGTTGACATTGGTGCTGAAATACAATTCTGTCTGAATTCTGTGAGTGCAGTATTTTTTCAAATGAAGCAGAGAATATTTGAGGATTGGGACAGTTGAAGGGATACCAAGATGCTTGTTTATAAAGCTATTGTCCCTCCGTCTCTATTGCATGCCTGTGAAACATGGACCATCTCCAAACGTCAGTCTTGACTTCTGGAAATACTCCATCAGCTGTCGAAAAATCTTGCAAATCTCTTGGGAAGACAGGTAGACAAACGTCAGTGTTCTGGAAGAAGCAAAGACCATCAGCATTGAAGTGATGATTCTCAGCCAAAAACTTTGCTGGACTGGCCATGTTGTCTGAATTCCTGTTCACCATCTCCCAAAGCAATTACTTTATTCTCAGCTCAAGAATGGAAAATGAAATGTTGGTAGACAGCAAAAGCAAAACAAAACAATTAAAGATGGGCTTAAAGCTAACCTAAAAAAATAGGGTATAAACACTAAGTGTTCTATTTAAAGGTCAGCTGTTACCAAAGGTGCCATAGATTTTGAAGAGGCACAAATAGAGGGCGAAGAGGAAGAAACATGCCAAGAAGAAGGCATGTTAAGCAAATCCTTGTCATGACCGGCTTCCACCTGGAAATCTTTCTCATTGTGAAAGACAAGCAGATCCAGAATAGGTTTCTACAGTCACTTAGACTTACCGCCAAGACTTTACCCTTGGAAGACAATTATATTCAGCCATGATTGATAGCCTATGATGACGATGATTATGATTGCTAACAATTCAAATTTAAAACTTTTTCCCCCTGAAAATACCTGAAATAACTGTCAGAAAACAGTATTTATTGTTGCAACCATGAAGGTTCAGTGTTTTTCTGGGTCTGAAGCTATGGGAATTCATTGTGGACCATATAATTCTTAAGTAAGAATCAGCAGTTGATCTGATGAACTAAACCACATTTAAAGGTATAAGAATGAAGGCATTTTCTCCGCTTCCATATGAAGAGATGGCTGTGCATAAACTTAGAAAATGTCTATCCATGCTTGCTTAATCTTCATATTGAACAATCCCCTCTGCTGTGCACTGCTTATCAGGCTGCCTTTCAAGAGGGTCATTAATATGAAGACGTTTATGTAACACAATCTACGCATAACATGCAGGTTTGTCTTGCTTATAAGATTGTGCATTACTGGGAGCATCACAGAAATGTGTCACCCTTTTAGCTAAATCCACATGTGACATTTAAACAGATGGTTTGATCTTTAAATACTGTTAACATGTAATAGTTAGCGGTCTCCTCTTAACATTCCCTATAGGCAGGGGATAATTGAGAAAAGTGCAGTTACATGTGGTTTCTGGTAATGGCTGTGAGCTTGCTAATTAAAGAAACTCACTCCCAGAATAAGTGAGGCTACAATAAATTATAAACTAAAGGAGACTTGATGTAAAGGTTAAATAATCATGGACACCTTGAAGAAGTCAGGGCTTGTCTTATCTACGTATTATTGTTTTGACATGGGAAGTTGAATGATGAAAATATATTGAAAAGGTTGTATGGTGTAAAAAGGGAGTCAGTAGCAATGTCAAGACAGGAAAGATGGCACTATGTTTCAGGCTTCATCCATTATGCTCTGTAGGCAATAAAGCTACTTTGCTATTACAACCTGGAATCTGCTAATGAATTGATTAGCATTCATGTGTCTTGAGAGTCTGGAATATGCACAATTCATGTGCTTTATTATTGATAGAATCTATAATTATATAGGTGGCTCCCTGGATTTTTGTTACTGACTATCCATTTCAGCTGAGTACATGATGTTATTTTATATTACATGGAATTCCTTTATTGCATGGTTTTATTTTCTGTTGATAGGCATTATACAGAAAGCAGAACGTTAAATCCATTTAGGTAAACACCATGAAAACACAATTATAATTACTTCAGATGTATTATAAACTAGAAACAGTACGTTTAACATCCAGTACTTGAACATCTTACAGAGGTTTTTTTTTTGTTATAATAGAGATAAAGTATTTTGCATGCTTGAACTCAAATATACAAAAATGCAAATGAACTCCCAATAATTATTACTTGGAGATTGGTCATTAGATAAGTCTTCCATTTTCTCAGTATGTTTGCTCATTTAAAAGGCCACATTAAGAAATACTGCAGAAGATGTGACATGTCTATATAAATATATATTCGAAAACCCATGTTGGATATTAATTTAATGAATAGGTTACTAAACTGTGAGTTGCATTTCATCACTTTTTCAGAATAGCAAGGGAAAGAGTGTATTATTTTATTAAGAAACTGACAATTTTGGAAGTAAAGTGCTTAAAAAGTATGATTAAGTTAGATTGCCAACTTTGGTTTATGAATCATAATATTGTACTTAACAGTGTGATTAGCTTTAAAGGATTTGTATAGATAGTTCTCTTTAAGATAGCATTGACTTCAAATGAGGATGTATTGATGTAAAATCAAATTGCTTATGGGACTCACTTACTACAGTCATTACGTGAATATAAAACACAAGCTAAATGATGACTTCCCGTTATGTTTCGTGAAATAATAAAGGCTGAGAATCTAAAATCATAGAAGTGAAAAAACATGGAAATACAGTTTCAGTACTAACTAGTACCTTCCATGTCTGTTTTTCATTATGCATCAGCAAAATACATTAAGTATTGAGAATCTTATGGGAAATTCAGAAAGAACTTCAGCCAAAATTGCAAATTAAAGACAAAGAGTAAAGTAGAACCTTAGGATTTTTAATTTTTTTTTTTTACATAGGGAGAATCTATTACAGTGGTTCCCAACCTGTGGTCCGTGAACCACCTGTGGTCCGCAAGAACAAAAATATGGTCCATAGCCTCACCGTTGCTACTACGGATAATAACACAGCCCAACCAAAAAAAAATTTTTTTCTTGGTGTCTTCATTTTTAGGCCTGTCCCTGGGGTTATTTGGGGTGATTCAGAAAGTAGTATTGGATAGACCACATCAGCTGTAGATTAAATCTGGTTTTCTGTGGACAAGCAGATGGCAACTACTGGATGTCATATGTTCTGTATCAGAAACGAGCTGATATGGTCTATCTAATGCAATTTTCTGAATCAGCACCCCAAATTACCAAACCGAATCTAAAGTTGACCAAAAACTGATTCATAATCCTTTTGGTACTAATGTTGGAGAATGGTCCCTGGTCAAAGTAGTCCCTGGTTGGAAAAAAAAAACCTTGGGAACCACTGCGCTAACATTACAAAGGGAGCAAAATGATTTTGTGTACCTGTTAAAGTAAAAAGAATGCCAGACAGTAATCATAAAAACTATGGATTAAAAAGTAGTAGTAATAATTTGTCAACATTGTGAAATAAACAGAGAAGGAGCATCTAAAACTGCAGTGACATGGAAATGGATTATAGTGTGAGTTGATAGAATGCAGCATTTGGTTAAAAGCTTTAAAAGCAGAATTTCTCCAACCTATTTATATCTGTAAAGCTGCTTACATCAAAAATATCAATAGATTTGGCTTTTTATCAATTTGTAGTAAGTTTAGTAACAAATGAATCTACTTGAAACATTTTATTGAGTGTTACTGAAGACCACCTTTTAAAAAAAAACCCACTCCCAAATATTTGGGAGAATTCTCTATTAAAGGTTCTTAGCCTTTGTAGAGAGATGCGTAAAACTTTCAAAACCCAGAAAACTCAGATCATGAATTGGGACTATAAAAAGGCCATTCGTTTAAAAACATGAAATAGGCAGGAGAACCTGAAAAATCTTGAGTGTAGTTATAACTATATCAGAAAACCTGAAAAATCTTGAGCGTAGTCATTACTATATCTTGTTGAACAGAAATGACTGCAAACAGCATTCCCTTGCTGCCACCTCTTCTGGTAAGATTGAGCTAAAATGTGTTATATGACATTGCAATCTTCTTTCCTAACCCTTTATGAATTTATGAATTAACATTTAAAAGCTGCTTACAGCTTGATTGTGCTGATTTTTTGAAAAAGTAATCTCCATCTTTTTGATCGTGTAACCTTAACAAGATAAATACACTTTTGCAATTCAAGCAAAGCAACAATTCCAGAACCTCTCCAAAATGCATGAAAATATGGAAAAACTCTATCGGAACATAATGGAATATTATGCCCTTGATTTGAAGAAAGTTTCAGTGGAGGAATTTCTAACTGACTTAAACAACTTCAGAACCATGTTCATGGTAATGTATAGCAATAAAATATTAGGTTTGTATAAGAAATAAAAGCAAATATGTTTTACTTCTAAGAATCAGCTACTATTTTCATCACTTCAAGAGGGAAGATAATATTTTTCTGTAGTCATGATGTATTTGAACCAACTAATGTGGAAAATGGACTATTTACTCAAAGAAACTGCTAGTATAATCTGAATACAATCTTTCAGATCATTCTCTCTGTTTCTAATGTTCTGCAGTGCATTCCCATGTAGTCAAAACAACACCAATACAGACTGGATGGAGATATCTGCATAACTGCAAAAAGGTTGCCTACCCCCTGCCATTCCCCCCAAGACCTTGAAAAATGACATTGCTAATGAACATTGTTATGCAAAGTTGCCTCCTTGACACAAATGACTATATTCTAGGCATGTGTGCAGGGAGGAGCAAGACATAGAGGAAAGCTGAATCATGAAGCATAGCATGACCTGGGGAGGGAAATGAGTGGGAAAAGGAGTCATGGAAGATATGAAAACCCGAGGAAGTGGTGGAAGCAAGTGGTACATTACTTGAAGTGAGGCTGCAAATGGGAACAGAATAATGCAATAACGACAGACAGGAAAGGAATTAGAGTCAGAATGGCTAGTTGTATGGGGCATGGTACAGCCTTTATTGCTCCTTGCTTTTTTAAGCCTGCTTAACAGTTATACATAGTATAAGCAGGTGGGAGTAGTAACAGAGTCCTACTCATGGGGCTTTTTGTAATCGCACACTTAGCAGGAGACATGAACTGCCCTCTTAACTTTCCTGACAAACTTCTGCTGGAACTACAGGGAGCCAGCATCTCCCTTCCCTTCTTCCACAGCCTATAAAACCACTTGAATGATTCAAGGGCTCACCCCTGTCATCCCAGCCCCTCCCTGAACATTGATCACAATCCCACTGTCTTCACCGTCCACTCTTCCCCTTTAGTCTCTCAGTCACATCTAGAAAGATACTACCATCTGGAACTATTTTATTAGTCTAGGAAATCTCTTCCACTGTCATCTGCATCTCACAGTTCTTACTTTCGTTCCTTATAGTTTATACTAGCATCCTAGAGGAAGAGAGGGCTTGCTAGCCAAATGGGAGCCCTCCAATCAGGTGTCAATCCAGAAGCAATGCTTAGTTTTAGGCCCTTTTTGTAGACCTCATTCCACTTTGTGCGTTGCTTTTTTTCTTCTCTTAAATAAGAAATTGTTAAACTAATTTGTTTTGCCCAGCTTATTTTGAGTAAGGAACAATTTTTGTTTCATAATTACTTTTGATTAAGTTGAGCCAATCTGTCAGTTTTACTACATCTGTGTGCTGACACAAGATATGGAAAAAGTTATACATTGCCTCTTTTACTAGTTCCTGTATTTTAGTTTCTTCATTGCACTGGAGAACTTAAGCTTCAGAAGTGACAGCTTTGTCATAATAGGTTCAACTTCAAAGGAGGGGGGTCTTCTTTAATATTTAAAGTCATCAATAAATTGTCAAACTTAACTGTATGTTAAAATTCATAAATGTGTAGATCAGTTTATAAAAAGAAAATCAACAAGCTGTTGTAAAAACTTAAAAACTTTGATGTTTTCCAAGCTGTATTATCACGTGACTGCAGCAAAATGTAATTACAGGAGTGCACTGATGAACAAATAAAACCATGGTGCAGTATTTCTGCAATTGGCTTCAGTATTGATTGGCAAGGGGATGTTTCACTGAAGACAAGCTAATCCTGTTTGGACAGTAGATAATCAAATTTTACTAACAATTATCATCATGTTTAGCAACCATTTTTAACACGGTTAAAAGATGTTTCTGATTTGTGGTTCTCTAATAAAGAATATCTGTATTTGCTCACTCCATTCCCAATCGTTCTGTGAAGCAAACTGTGTCCACTTAATTCCAGTTACCATTTTGTGCCGCTTTACTTTCCAGATGGCAGGAAGTGGAACTTCCTCTACAGATTTGGATTTCAGGCAGAATGTTCCCCATTCATGCCTTAGATATATGAAACAGATGCCACCTTGGGAATAAAGGCTACTTTCATAAGCACAGTCCCTATGCAATACATAAAAAATTAAATAATTTTGAGTTGAGTTCTTACTCCACAAGTTGATGTGACATATATTTATTTGTAGATTTATTCTTTATAGCCATCTCCATAAAAATATGACCAGAGATTCAGGAATTGGTTTATTAAAAAATACATTAAGATTTATGGACAGAACCAGATTTCAAATGAGGCATAGTCTTAACACTGTAGCCCTTTCATCACTCTGGCTTCTTTTGATATTCATAAGAGATTGCTATTTCTTACTTCATATATATAGTTAAATGAGTGGATGCATGACAATATACACAATATCTTTGTAGATATTGCACATAATTACCATTATGGAGGATCAAGTGACTGGACAAGATCCTTTCTGCAGCCCTAGAACCTTTTCTGCATTTTAACACAATACTCAATGTTTTTAGCAAGCAACAAAGGATAACATGAGAAGAAAAGAAGCAGAAGAAAAGCAGAGCCGTGCTAGAATTGCTAAAGAAAAAGCAGAAAAAGAAAAACTGGAAAGACAAGAAAACAAGAAACGTTTGCTAGAAATGCAAACAGGTAACTTGAACAGCCTCATACTTTTAGATTATATCCCTCTTAGCTGCACTGTATTTCTATCTTATGGGATTTTAAAAGACATTTACCATATATACTTGTGTCTGAGTTGACTTCATGAATAAGTCGAGGGAAGGTTTGGGGGCTAAATTACAGATTTTTATATGACCTGTCACCACTATTCTCCCAACCAGCCCTTGAAAAAGGCCAGAAGCAATGCCATGTTAGAGAGGGCAGAGAGGCCGATGCTTCTTTCAGGTTATCGCAGGACACACTAAGCATTCACTCTTCTCCATGGAATAGGTTGGCACAGGTTTTTTAGGCGGATTTTTTTTGGCTTAAATGTAAACTTAATAACTGTAAATGTAAACCATATTTATCATTTCAAGACAAACATAGACAATGTGCTGTTTGTATAATGATTGTTCTGGAGGGTCCAGATAATGTTTCCCCATTGTAACACTGTCTGCTTTGGATATGTACAGTTGCATTCACTTGCAGCCCTTTTCATGAACAAGCTGGGGAATCACATTGAATCTGTTATTGCTCCTGTGGCAGAAAAGAGGTGGTGTGGGGATACACATGGCTGATGCATGATCAAGTTCAGGAAGATGCTAATGCTATGTCATTAGGAGGGTATTGAAATGCAACATTTTCCAATGTAAGGGGCAGTATTGCAAGTCGAAGGACTGTGCTGGTAGATCTAGTGTTATGAGTGCCTTTTTGCAAGTGTCATAGTGTTAGAATGCCATGTAAGAAAAAATCTCTTCAATCATATCATTTTAAAGTCTTGATTTACCTTTTTAAAATTATTTCTCATTGATTGAAGAGGCTGTATACTTTGACTTTTCATTTTTTTAGTGCATATATTCAATGGTTGTAGAAGTATATCGCAGCTAATGTTGGTTTAAAACTGGGAAATACAACATCATGGTCATAACAGTATCTTTGGCAGAAGTACAGCCAAAATTGAAATTATGTAATTTTCAAGACACTTGATATCCTTGCTGAGTTCTTAGGTGCCCAAAGATGTATGTGTGTAAAGGTGATCTATGAATGACCTTGAACGAACTGGGGGCGGCAATGGCCGACAGGGAGCTCTGGCGTGGACTGGTCCATGAGGTCACGAAGAGTCGGAAACGACTATGCGACTGAGAGAGAGATATGAATGAATGAGCCCCTGGTGGCGCAGCGGATTAAACCGCTGAGCTGCTGAGCTTGCTGACAAAAAGGTTGGTGGTTTGAATCCAGGGGGCAAGGTGAGCTCTCACTGTTAGCCCCGTTTTCTGCCAACCTAGCAGTTGGAAAACATGCAAATGTAAGTAGATCAATAGGTACCACACTGATGGGAAGGTAACGGCACTCCATACAGTGATGCTGGCCACATGACCTTGGAGGTGTCTATGGACAACATCAGCTTTTCCGCTTAGAAATGGAGATGAGCACCACCCCCAGAGTCAGACATGATTAGACTTAATGTCAGGGGGAAACCTTTACCTTTTATGAATGAATGGCCAGTTTTTCAAATGAGTTTGGCTCAGCAGGCAATTCAGCAATGCTCCCTTTTAGTCTGAGAAATACAGAACTATAAATAACAATCTGTCCTTTTTTATTACTTAAGGGGAGTGCACTTTGATCAAAACATTTAAGGTAATTAATAATTAAAAACAAAATAAACATTAAGCAAAACCAAGCATCTTTCCTCTATTTATTTGACATATATGCAAACACTAGAACAAATGGAAATTATTGTCAAAAGACAGTGCTTAAGTAGCTCTTGAATATATATATATATTTAAAGAAGTATCTGCATTGCTTTAAAAGAGGAAATCAGATAGTTTCAGATTGAGTCATCCTTTCTTCAATGCAATGCTAAATTCTTTTTTTAAAGGAAAGCAAGCAATAGAGAGGATCAAAGTATAATGAATGTGAAGTCTCATCTCACGAGTGTGCACTTGAGATCTCCACAGTGAAATACAATTTGTATGATCCATTCAGGCAAGCAAAATCTGAACAGCTAATATGTTTTATGCAAATAATCAATTTCAGCTTAAAAGATAGTGTCCTACAGAGCAACCTGCTTCTGCAGGAAAGTAGGGTTTACGATGATCTGTGGCTTCATTCAGGGTTCAGAAAGCTGCGGAAGAATATGGTCCATGAGGGGTTGCATTACGTTTGAAGTTACTGCTCTATCTCATTTTAGAATGCAGCGATGTGAAGTGAATCGGATGAACTTCACTCTGCTTTAGTGGACACAATATGAGCACTAACAGGGCTGACTTTGCCTAGATCTGATTTATGAGTAAATTAAAGGCTTGTCTGAATTTGGAATTGCCAGCTTTTTATTGCTACAGTCTTTTCTCTGTCCCTGTAAATTCTTTGGGATTGCTATGGTAACCCTGAAAGTTGAAGGAATTCCCTCCATCTCTCTTTCCCTCTCTCTCAGTCTCTCTCTCTCTTTTAACAGAAGGTGATGAGACAGGAGTGATGGATAGCCTACTGGAGGCCTTGCAGTCAGGTGCTGCTTTCCGAGACCGAAGAAAACGAACAACGAGGTTTAAAGGTAAATACTTTTTTACCTTTTTACTTTCTACAGAATTATGGCAAAAGATTTTGAAGGTTGCACCCATTGGTACAAAACTTGACTGGTGTGTTGTTTCACCACTTTAGTAATCTTGTGTCCCCCCCGGGCAAAAAAACAAAACAAAAAAACAACAACAATGAGGTAGAAATGAAACTTGTCTGCAGATGAGAGGGTATTATCAGAGATGATCAGAGGCTTTTCACGCATTCACAAAATGTGAAAGATCTTTTTAATTCTTAGCAAATTAAATTAAAGAACCAGGTATGAAATGAGAAGAAAACTAAAGAAAAGAAACGTGTTAAATGAAAAGTACTAAAAGTATTAACAGGTAGTGTCTTTTACATACATAGCTTAAACATGAATATAATCTACTTAAATGTTAAATTTGCCATCAGTTTTCCACAATTACACTATGTAAAATATACTGTTTCCAGCGAAACAGCAATTTGTCCTCAATGTTCAAAGAGAAGACTTACAGTTATCTGATCAAAGCAGAAGAGAGAGATTCATGTCTTAGCTCAAAGTTGTATACTCTGAAGTGGAATCCAGGTAGAAAATCTAGTTTGGTACATGCAGAAGCAAAATACTTTCAAAAATAAAGTGACGTGCGAGCCTCAAAAATAAATAAAAGGAAAAAGATAACACTAGGGAAACTAAGTATATATAGATATCTTTAAAATTGCCGACAAGCAAAAGATTATTCCTTTGTAAGAATCACATTTAGTATTTCTGTAAGACAAGATAAAACTTCTCCAGATAGGTTACATCGATTAGTTGGAGGTGTACAAAGAGTTTGTGCAAAACCCAAAATGATACATTACTTGTTTTAAAGTTATCACCATAAAATTAATGAAATATAAATGGAGACATTTCTTTCTCTTCTTTTTTTGTGTTCTAGAGAAGAGATAATTTGCAAGGAGAAATGAAACCAAGATAGCCTTTCCAAATTTAAACAGCTGCTCACTAGAAAAAAAGCAGGCAGCAGTTTCCTTCTGCATCCTATGTAGGGCACACAGGCCAATTTCTGCACAAAAAAGATAAATAAATAGAGAGACATATAATCTCAGTAACAACAGTACTCAAAAACCAGTCAGAACACTTAAACCTTTCAGGGCACTCTGGATGAAATTCATTTGTAAACTAGTAGAACATTTCCCCCCCCAGACATTATGGGAAGAGGGATCCAGTAACTGTTTATTGAACTACTTTGCTAGCCAGCCTAGTGGCTGCCAGCTCTGCACTGGTCCATATAATCACAGATTGACTACAGGATTGTCTCAGATCCTTTTTCTTCCCAACAGACCTTCCCAATCTTCAGTAATTTCAGCACAATATGTTGACAGAACTTGATGCTCTGCTAACTTTGGTTAGGATCTGTTAACTTCTGTTACGGATCTTGAAGTAGCAATCATGGAACAAGGAAACTTCAAAGGGTAATTAGAGTTTAGGATGGAATAATAGATTCTTAACACAGATAATGAGCTCACCTAGCACCAAGATGGTTATGCTATCAATCTAACGATCAATCTTAATTTTCCTTGACCTCATTAGCTAACCATGTGTACACCTCTCAAATTCTAGACAGAATTGCACGCTTGTGATGAAGTGACCAATGATATATGGAAGTTTATGCTGAAATATCTCTGAACTTTAAAAATAGTTTATTATCTGATGGAATGGACTTAGGTGTATGATAGCTCAGGCTATCAACGTTGTTTCATTCATCTCAAAGCTTCTACAAGAACCCTTTGTATACTGATAGAGGGTGTCTACATACTAATCCATACCAACACAGCTATGTCTTTGAGTTCTATCATAACTTTGTTAACCTTTAGGGTGCCACAGAAGTATTTCTTGTGTTTGCTGAAGCTAAGTTGGAATTCAATGAAAAACACACCTTCCAATTTTTTTCCAACTCTGTGATCAGGATAAATCTCTCCTTATATAGCTACAATTTTGTTCTTTAGTAGTACACTGCACACCAGAATGGATTAATTTATCATGGTATTTTTCTTTCCTCTTTTGAACCACATATTTTCTTTTGGACAGCAAATGCAAACTAGAGAATACCCTCTAGTTTGGAATCACTGGAAGTAGGCCTACCTCTAAAATTAAACTGTGAAGCAAGATTCCCTTAGCAAATGTTCCTTTCCTTCTAGGCCACTGCTCTAAGCCAAGATTGGGAAGCTTTGACTTTCTAGGTGTTTTTGATTACAGCTCCTAGAATGTCTTACCATTGGCCATGTTCACTAACTAATTGTTAAATTATATCGTAACCAATTTTAGATCCAGAGATAGTCTTCCAGAAATAATCTGGGGAAGATCCCTTTCAAAATATGCATATGTACAAATGTTAATAGAGAATATTTAGTTTGTTAGATTTTTTTTCTTTTGTTTACCTACAGATTTACCACAGAATTTCAGTCCAGTTTCTGAGAGACCTGTTCTGAAAGCTTGTAACCATGGTAATTCATACCTCACATATTTTTCTCTGTTTACTATAAACTTCCATGGGGATGTATGATATTCCTTGTTTTCAAACTATCTGGAGTAGTGCAATAAATCATGGGGATATATTATGAAATTAAACTCTTTCTTAGTGTGTGCATTCTTAGATGTTGTTTTCTGATCTTTATATATCAGACCTGCATTTTCTCTTCTCCTAAATTCTGAGAAGCCATAGATATCAGATTCTTTTGTTTAGGAAACTAGCAAGTATGTTGCTAACTGCTTATGCAAACTAAATCTAAGTCTCTCTTATGAAGTAAGCAGCTGCTTCTTGATTTGGTCAGAGATGTTAACTGAAGAGATGGAAATTCATGAATTTAAATAGATGGTTTTTGTAATGTATAAACTAGAAAGGCATACTGTGTCTTTCACTAATGAAGATTTAACGTAGGTGTAGAAATAATGGGAGAAGAATTTTAACTTTCATACTGTTAGAATGCTATAGTACAAAGGAAACAAAATGTTCCACACTTTCTGAAGCTAAGCAAACCTGGGTCACATTAATTGCAGGAAAGGAGATTCCATCTGAACATTAGGCAGATCTTCCTGATT
Organism: Anolis carolinensis; assembly: GCF_035594765.1. Lineage (NCBI taxonomy): Eukaryota > Metazoa > Chordata > Lepidosauria > Squamata > Anolidae > Anolis > Anolis carolinensis. The sequence goes on from NC_085843.1 coordinate 149,879,491, forward strand.
GTAAGAGCTGGTCAGTAGTGGAACACTCTGGCTCGTCGTGTGGTGAAGGCTCTATCTTTGGAGTCTTTTAAACAGAGGTTGGATGACCATCTGTTGGGGGCTGCTTTCATTGTGCTTTTCCTGCCTGGCAGCAGGTTGGACGAGTTGGCCCATGTGGTCTCTCCCAACTAAAAGCTGTAATTCCATGTACACTACATAGAAGGCATACTAATTGTGTGTGTGTATGTATGTATTAGATTTTGCAGTATTTTATTTTGTGCGATTCTGTGTAAGCTATTACATTTTTTCATTTTATTTTATTACAAAAATATTCTTATTACATAAAACTGTTTTATTGCTGCTGCACCACTAATAAGTTAAACGTAAGATGAGATATGCATGTTTTTTAAAAAAATGTTTTAAATTTCCAAAGATGACTCACTAAAGAACATGTGGATTATCTTCCTCTGCTGAATCAAAGTCTTTCTAGTCCGGCATCTGTTTTTTTTTTTAGCCAGCCACATTCCTCTAAGAAATGGCAAGGAGGGCATAATGCTAATAGCCCCAGTTTGTTCCTCATCAGCAGTTGATATTCATAGGTCTGTGTACAAATAAACCATTTGTGATAATTGCTCATGCATTATAACATCTGTAAATCAACTGTGTGTTTATAGCTACTTCTGCTTCTCTCCTATTCATGATCAGTTTTCTCTGTGGCAGGACAACTTTCTTTAGTGTTTGCATGGAAATGTTTTTTAAGTACCACCTCAATTTCTTTTCTTTTTTCTTTTTTTGAGATGGATGTAAATAAAACAGTTAGTAAGGAAATATTAACAATTCCAGACATCTTATCTCGTGATCCTACACATTCATATTCATTCCAACCTTGACCTAATCCGTTCAGTACTTCATTAAATCTGAAACAGAAGATTGGGCCAAAACTAACAAAATGAATTTCATTAGAGATAAATGTAGGGCACTATATCCAAGCAGGTGATGGTGTTGGTGATTGTGAGGATGATGCAGTTCCACATTAACATATGAGTTTGTGGGTGCATTTAGAATTTTGAGACACTATTTTGTGTCTCATCACAAAAGTAGTCTTAGAGGAACATGTTCATTTGCAAAATGGTTTCTAAAGGGACATGAACAAGCATGGTATCAGCATTTTGCAGAAGACAAACAGGTTAAGATTAAAGCAGAAAACAGTTCTCTCAGAAATAAATGAAAGCAAAAGGGTTGAATCTGAGCTCCCAAAAATAAAACTTCAAAATTGCATACATATTTTGGGCTCCAGGCACTTTTCTCAGAAGACAAGCAAATTTACCTATACCAGTTTGTAAAAATATACTTTAAAAGGGCACACTTTCTTGCCCTCATCTCCTTTCCCCGTAACCTACCTCTCTGTTCATCACACAAACAGACCTGGTTCATTTGATTTTCACAGTCCTGAATTTTCAGTTTCTTTCTTTCTTCTTGCATATTCCCTCATCAAGTCTCCCCCATTGCATTTTCCCCTTGTTATATTCTTGGATTTTTCCATGGAGGTGGAAAATGGGGAAGACAAAAATGAATGCTAAGGATACTTATTATTCCAAGAGCTGCTCTATGAAGCATGTGGGAATTATGTGAGCACTTTTGACTGACACCCACAGACAGTCACTTATAGCCCTCCCTTCAATGGTGGTGTCTTCGAAGGAGTTTCAATTGATTGGGGAGAAAATAAACCTTGTGGAAGCTTAAATCAGTTCTCCCTTTGGCCTTGCTGGGGCTAAGGCTGTTGAATAAAATCAATTTGTTGTCCCAAACCACAGAAGGGAGGGTCTTCTATTTATTAAAATAAGATTTCCATACCTAATGTCACTGATATATCTATTACATCTGGTTATTCCCTTCATTCATTGTCCCAAGTTCCACTCTCTGCCACTACACTGACTTCTTCATTCCTTCCAGACTTTCATAGCAATATATAGGTATATCAGGGTTCAATTAACCAGGGAAGTCCAAACATCCCTATATTTACAACGTGTCTTGAAGAGTTCCCTGACATGATCCTGTAGTTTCACTATAGACACTGGCTTTTTGGGCTAGATGGCTCAGTTTTAGGATTTCTCCGCTGCAGGAAGTTTGATCCCCAACACAGAAACAGCTCAGGGTAAACTGGACTACAGCTTTGGGCTATCAGATTAGCTCTTCTCACAATCCGTATATATTTCCCTCCTGGTAGCATCCTGTTAGAACTACTATTTCCACTGGAAACGTCCCATTAAGTGATCTCTGAACAACAGTTCTGATTGCACAGTGATGCCATCAGCAAAGATGACATTCTAAGTCGTTTTGCTATCTCTATGTTGGCTCTATTGTCTCTGGTGCTTATGTCCAATTGGAAACTTTCTTTTTTTTCCCCTTTCTTTGCTTGAAATCAGAATGGTAGACTCGCCTAAACAGAGAAAGTAAAGAGTAATGGGACCCCAACCATCATTTAAGTATATAATCCATCCAGGAGGCAGGCAAGTGTGTCTAGCACCTTTGTAGTGCCAGTGGGTATACTGACACCTATGGACATCATATTGGAAACTTCAGATACAGATCTTATTTAGTCACCTTAAAGGGAAGTAGTATAGTGTATTTGTCAGATCACATGCTTGCATTCAGAAATCCCGAATTAACCCCTAGCTAAAAATATACTTGTCTTAAACTCTAGAGAGATACTGCCAAGCAGTGTAAATTGTATATTGTTTACAGGTAGTACAGTGCTAGGTAGATTAAGGCTCTTTCTCTGTATCACATAGCTTCCCATGTTCCATTGCAGGACGGAAAGCATAACAGCATCACACATGTTACTAGTGGGAAGCAGTGAACAATATGTGCATGTCCTAAGAGAATTCAAACTTTCACATCTCAGTCAGCAGTTCCAGAAAAATCGCTGCCAGAAATCATGTGGAGACGAGGAACAGCATCATTAAAGATGCCATGTAGTCCTACTACAAAGCCATTGATTAAATTGGATAGGCAAAGAAGCAGAGTGTCAACTTAATAAGGATGTTAACTTGAACTTTCCCAGTAGGCTTTTCTCTGGAGCAGTATCTCCGTGTTCTGGAAATCAATTTGGTTATAACACAGAGTAATAATTTCATCCAGCCATAATAGGAATTTGCAAAATAATGTTAACTATAGCAAAATGATATGGCGATTGAAAGTTTTTTAGGCAGCCACACACACACACACACACACACACACACACACACACACACACACATATATATATAGTGTGTGTGTTTGTGTGTGTGATGTTTACATGCACCAGACTTGAAGAAGTGTGTACAGCAGCTGTTTAGGGACTACTTGGCTCATAAGCTATCCTATGCAGGCCATTAGTTCTGAAAATTGTACTCACCTGCTGATATATTCAGAAGTATCTTCTGGTAATTGTAACAGCAGGGGGTGCCAGTCATCCACTCTTTAGTCTTTGAATTGATGAGCCACTGCTTTGAAAATGGGTGAATATGATTGAAACATTTCCCCTTAAATCATAGTGAAGGGAATTCTGTAATGAAACCATAGTTTTGTGTGTGTGTGTGTAGGTTTGTATTTGTGTGCTTCACTAAGGTTAATTTTTAAGGAAATAGATTATACATTCTTTAAAGATTCCTACCTAGCTGTCATCATAGTGCTTGATCAAATAACTGTTGTTGTCTTGGTATCATTTCATAGGTCAGTATAAAAAAACCGGGAGCAATAATTGTAATTATGTCATGCAGTTGTTTTTACAACTTAGAGAAGAATATACTATTAATACTTATTTTCAGCACTTGATATATTGTATGAGCTATACTATTTCTACTGAAAATTCAGGCTAATTATATAGCTATTATCCAAATCAGTTTTGTTAGAAGCCTTGTGTGTTTTATGTATAGCATAAAAAGTAATTACAGTGCATTATTATCTTGAACAATATTTGGGTTATTGGGTATGGATTAAACAATGTTATGATATCAAGGTAAATACCCAATTTCTCCATTGCACTGTAGATGGTACTCTTTGCCTGTTTCTGCCAAAGGGGGAGGGGATAAAATATATTTAATTCAGTGTAATCCATCACGAGGAAACTGTTCAAAAAGTAGCATTCTTAAATGTTCTCAAATGTCCAGTAGCAAAAATAAATGAAGGGCATAGTGCATTAAGGGATTTCCAGTGGAGTCTCTCAGGGCAGAGAAAACTGTTGTGTAAGAGAGCTCATGGGACAGATTGTGCTCTTACTGCCTTTAGCAATAGCTTCCTAACTAATCAGTCTCCAGGCTTACACCCTTCTTTAAGCTGAGCTGATTTCTTGTTTGCTAGGCACTCACTGAACACAGGACACAGCCAATTACTTTCTACTGAGGTAGTACCATTTTGCTTTTTGAAGTCTAACATCACAATGGCAGTATATTTCTTCCACCTCTTCATTTTTAAGTGCAGCTGCCCCATCCTCTCTCCATTTGGCAAAATTACATTTTATTTTAGACAATCTTTCATTGATATATGGAATCAGTGGCAAGCAATTTCACTGTTTATGAATTCTCCCTGGTATTTTTATTTTCATATTTACATATTTTCATTTTCAAGACTGATTTTATTGGTTTACTGTCTTTCTGTTTCATTGTACCTCATTCTGGAATTATTTTTCTTAAAAGAAGGCATCAATTTAAGTAAGTAAATGTCAAAAGTCAACAGAAGCAAAGCTCTGCCGAAAAGTAGTTTTTAAGAATATCTGAAACTATATCAAACTAACCGCCAGCAGGAGAAGACTCCTTAGTTAGGTTGCTCCTAAAGAAAAAGACATTATTTTAGATGGTTTCATGGGGTAGAGACAGTCTTTTAGATACACTGAACCATTTAGAAATTTATATATCAAAAACAGCACATCAGACCCTTCTTGGATTGATACTTAGTTGAGGTTGTTGTGTGTTTTCCGGGCTGTTAGTTCCCAACTCATATTACTTAGTTGGTTCCCGATCCATATTACATTGTATGCAATGCAAATTCCAGACAATTGCCTAGGTCTGTATGCATTCAGAATATGTTTTAAAATACTTCTCAAGGGTGGCTCCATTAAAAACATGTTATAGCTGAGAGGTAATTAAGAAATTGATTGTTGTGGCCAAGTCTTGTTTCTGTAGGAAAAGTGCATTCTTGTTCTACTAGCTACAGTGAGCAAAGACAGTCCCAGTTGTAGCACACACCTGGCCTTCCAGGACCTGTGTAGAGGCAAGAGCAAAAAATCCAAACCATGAATGCTTTCCATCAGAAGAGGCACCACCCTGTTCAGTTTATTTACTTTCCTAAACCCTACTTGACTTTTCTAGTAACCAAGAGTACTTCCATCTTGATTGAGCCTGGATTTTATTTGTCCACACCTCTCACTTTGTCCTGAGAAGCATTTGAGGTTTTCACAAGTCTTTGGCATTTGTTGAAAAAGAGAGATAGAACTGGATATAATAGGTATAAGAATGTGGCTAAAGCCTAAAATTCTGAATGTCCTCTTCCAATGGTACAATATACATCATAAAAAGCAAGAGGGCTTATGAAGCAAACTAGTTATGGAAGAACTAGAAAACAGTGTCATGGTATCTGTGTAGTTACTCAAAAGGATGCTAGTATTGGTCAACCAGAACCAACTGGGATGCACTATCCTTGTGGAATTTCCGGTGTGGTGTGATTAAGGCAATCACAGCTGTTTCTGATTCTAATGTAACACTAAAGCCAATTAAAACAGATACAAATAATCAACTTAATGCACAAAAGCCTGAAATTGTCAGGACCCAGGCTGCAGAGCACCAATAACCATGCACAGAGACCAGAATGTATCTAATATCTTTATTAAAGGAATATATAAAGTCAATAAAAACAAGTGAAGAATAAAGTTCAGAAGTAGACCTTTCAGGAAAGGTCAAATATAGTCCAGGAAAACAATGTCTAATATGAGATATTAGAGTCCAAAGTTATAATCCAATAACCGAAACACACACTTTGCCAAGCAAAGTGTGGGGAAATGACAAGGTCCTTTAGTCCAATGGAGCTTGACAACAAGGCTGGAGAGCAAAATAGATTCTTGGCAAACAAGGCTTGATTCAAGGCAACAAGAAGCAAGAGACGAGAACAGGGTCCGTGGCGAGGTCCGTGGCAAGGTCCGGGGAAACAAGGCAGGGCTGGAACAAGAACAAGGTCCTGGAAACAAGGAACTGGAATAGCGAGTCCACACACGATCTCGCTCCCGAAGCTGACAAATTGACTCCGCAAGGATTCCCTTGCGGTTAAACACCTATATAGGATCTTGTTTTCCCGCCAAGGAACACTTTCCCTGGGGAACAAGAAGTGAAACCCATACTGTGTCCAGATGCATGACTCCTTAAGATTTCCCAAGGGAAACAGGCTTAATCAGCTAATTGTCTGGCAGCAATTCTGGCGCTTCTGCGATTCGCCTCCCTAGCGCCTCTATCTCAATTATAATTATCCCGGCGAGAAAACGGGGGAGATTTCTGCTCAAGGCTTGTTTGGCTGACTTCTTGTGGGCAAACATCTTGCAGGTGCAAGGGCTCCAATTCTGGCTGAAACGGTGGGAAACCCAAGTTGTCCTCTTCATCTGCCACAATAGTACTAGGAACGGAACTACATGGCCCATGAGTCATCACACTATCCCCCTCCTCAAGGCCCCTCTCCAAAATGGGCCCTCTTCCCAAGGTGCGGGGCCGCGGCTTGGCAGGGTAGGCCTGATGGAAGCGGCGGACTAAGTCGGGGGCATGAACTGTGGAAGCGTCTTCCCAAGAGCGTTCTTCAGGGCCAAAACCCACCCAGTCAATGAGATACTGAAGGCGGCGGCGGTGGAAGCGAGAATCCAAAATGTCCTGAACCTCGAATTCCTCCTCCCCGTCCACCAAAACAGGGGTGGGGGCCGGCCGGTCTGCATCAGGGCGCACACCATCCGCCGGAAGGAGCAGGGAGCGATGAAACACTGGATGGATGCGCATAGAGCGCGGAAGTTGGAGTTTGAAAGTCACGGGGTTAAGTTGCGCCACCACTGGATAGGGGCCAATGAAACGGGCATCTAGCTTCCGGCAGGGACGGTGGGAGGGCAAAAAGCGAGTGGACAGCAGAACCCGATCTCCTACCTTGATTTCGGGCCCCGGTTGGCGATGAATGTCAGCGTGGCGTTTATAGTCCTCCTTGGCTTGGTCCAGTTGTTGGAGCAATAGTTGTTGCACCGCTGTGAGTTCCTGCAGCCAGTCCTCTGCTGCAGGGACTTCTGAGGTTTCAATGACAGGAGGAAAGAAACGTGGATGGAAGCCGTAGTTCGCAAAGAACGGGGTTTCCTTGGTTGAAGCCTGGACACCGTTGTTGTAGGCAAACTCTGACAGAGGTAATAGGGAAGCCCAATTGTCCTGTTGATAGTTTACATAACAGCGAAGGTATTGTTCCAAAGTGGCATTGGTGCGCTCCGTTTGTCCATCCGTTTGGGGATGGTGAGCTGAGGATAAACGAGAGTCTATGCCCAATAGTTTCTGTAGTGCCTTCCAGAATCGAGAGGTGAATTGAGATCCACGGTCAGTGACCAAACTCTTGGGCAATCCATGTAGCCGGAAAATATGCTGAAGGAATAGATCTGCAGTCTGTTTGGCCGTGGGAAGGCCATCACAAGGAATGAAGTGGGCCAATTTGGTGAAAAGGTCCACCACCACTAGGATCGTGGTATATCCAAGGGAGGGTGGTAGGTCGGTGATAAAATCCGCAGAAATTATCTCCCATGGACGAGATGGAGTAGGAAGGGGATGCAGTAGCCCTGAGGGCTTCTCCCTTCTTGTCTTGGAACGCTGGCATACCGGGCAGGTATTGACATATTTCTCTACATCCTTGCGGATCTTGGGCCACCAGAAATCTCTTAGGATCAAATGCATGGTTTTAAAAAGTCCAAAATGTCCTGCTGGCTTGCAGTCATGACACAGGTGAAGTGCCTTTTCTCTGCCTGGTCCTGGAGGGATGTAGACATGATTTCTGTAGCATAATAGCCCATCCTTAAGTGAGAAGGGGAAACGTAGTCCTTGGCGAATTTGATCTTGAGCCCAGGCATCCGCCTGTTGACTGGCTCTAAGTTCTTGAGCACAAAGGGGTCCTGAAGTAGAGGGAATTGGTTCAACTGTGGTGGATTTGGTGTTTCCCACTGTGAGCGTGGCAAAGTTTTCGGGCTGTAGCAATTGGGATTCGAAGGTCTCTCTGCGCCCTGCAGCATATTCTGGTTTCTGTGATAGAGCATCTGCTTGCTTGGTCTGAGCTGGGGTTACGTAATGGATCTGGAAGTCAAAACGTTCAAAAAATAAAGCCCAGCGCTGCTGCCTCTGATTTAACCTGCGGGCAGTTCTTAGATGTTCCAAATTTCGATGATCAGTATGAACTTCAATGGGAAATTTGGCCCCTTCTAACCAATGTCTCCAATTCTCAAAAGCTGCCTTTATGGCCAAAAGTTCCTTCTCCCAAATAGTGTAATTTCTCTCTGGGGCTGTTAGTTGATGGGAGTAAAAGGCACAAGGATGAAGATGTTCTCCCACTGGTTGCATGAGTACAGCCCCAATTGCCACATCAGAGGCGTCAGCCTGAACAACAAAAGGGGTTTTAGGATCAGGGTGTAGTAGAATTGGCTGGGACGTGAATAACTTCTTTAGTTGCTGGAACCCTTTCTCTGCTTGCTCCGTCCAGCTGAAAGGCTGTTTTCCACGGATGCAGCTGGTGATTGGGTCAGACCAGCGGGCAAAGTCTGGAATGAACTTGCGGTAGTAGTTCGCAAACCCCAAGAAGCGTTGCACTTCTTTCTTGTTGGTTGGCGCCCGCCATTCCAATACTGCTGAAACTTTTGCCGGGTCCATGGAAAGTCCTAGTGGGGAGACACGGTAGCCCAGGAAATCTACCTCTTGTAGATCAAAAGCGCATTTTTCCAACTTGGCATATAGTCCATGATCCCGCAATCGTTGTAACACCAACCTGACGTGGTTCTCGTGCTCCGATTGTGATCTAGAAAACACCAAAAAATCGTCTAGGTATATGATCAAGAACCGATCTAGATAATCCTGGAAAATATCATTGACAAAATGCTGGAACGTTGCGGGAGCTCCAGATAAACCGAAATTCATGACCAGGGACTCGAATAATCCGAATTTAGTCTGGAAAGCGGTTTTCCACTCGTCCCCCTCCCTGATGCGAACTAGATTGTAAGCCCCCCGAAGATCCAGCTTGGTGTAAACCTTGGCCCCTCGAAGCCGGTCTAATAGATCCGAGATCAAAGGCAGGGGGTAGCGGTTCCGCTTTGTGATATTGTTCAATGCTCTATAGTCCACAACCAAGCGTAGGTCCCCTGACTTCTTTTTCACAAACATCACCGGGGAGGCAGCTGGGGATTGAGAGGGTCTGATGAATCCCTTGCGAAGATTTGACTCTATGAACTCCCTGAGAGCTTCTTGCTCTGGTTCCGTCAGGGAGTAGAGGTGTCCTCGCGGGATCGGGGCCCCCTCCACCAAGTCAATGGCACAGTCATATGGTCTATGTGGGGGTAGTTTCTCAGCTTCCTTTTCGTTGAAAACATCCCAAAAGTCTGAATATTTCTTGGGCAAGGTGATGATGGGCTCAGCGTCCGTGGCATGGCAGACCTTGGCTACTAGACAATGGTTTTGGCAATATTTTGAAGCAAACTGTAGTTCTCTGTTGGTCCAGGAGATGTTTGGGTCGTGGAGCGTCAGCCATGGAATCCCCAAAATCACAGGGAAGTGGGGCACCTCGGTAACAAAGAAGGAAATCTCTTCCAGGTGTTCCCTTATCCACATCCTGGTGGGTTCAGTCCATTGACTTACTGGACCCGTCTTTAGGGGGACGGCCATCGATAGCCTGCACCACCCGGGCGTTCTTGAAATCGTGATATTGTAATCCCAGAGAGTCGGCATACTCTCTATCGATGAAATTGTTTGTTGCCCCTGAGTCTATCATGGCATGGATCATGACGGGTCCTTTTTTCGCTGACCACAATGTGACCACTAGGAGAAATAGGACCCCGGTTTGCGGCTCTTGAGTGGGGTTTTTGACCGGGTTGGCGAGCCTCTCTACGCCCGGTCGCTGGCTTCCCCCGCCGGCTTTGCGCCAGCCGCCTCGGCCGTCTCAGTCTCCGTGGAGGACGCCGCCGCCAAGCGAGCGGTGGGTTTTCTCTTGGCTGGACATTCTCTGGCGAAATGGCCCCCGTTCCCGCAGTACCAACAGAGGTTTAAACGTTGGCGGCGGGCCTTCTCGGCAACATCTAATCTGGGACGCACATTGCCCAACTGCATCGGCTCCTCCTCGCTTCCTCTGGGGTATGGGACTGGTGGCGGGGGTCTCCACACTGGACGCGGCTGAATACTGGCGGGAGCGGGAGGTTTCACTCCTGCTCTTCCACTCTGGCCTCGGAGCCACTGTTTTTTGTTGGCAAGCAGGACTTCGGCTCGTAAACATTGATCAATAAGTCTCTCAAGAGAGTTTGGGGGATCCACCTTGGAGATTTCTTCCTGCATCTCGAAGTTGAGACCCTCACGAAACTGTCCTCTGAGGGCTATATCATTCCAACCGGTGTTTTGGGCCAGCACTCGGAACTCGGCTATGTACTGGGACAACGGCCTGTCCCCTTGGAAGAGGCGCCGGAGTTTATGGCCGGCCGCCTCCACATTGTCCTTGATCCCCCATGTCGCCTTAAGGTGGTTCAGGAAGTTTTGCGCGGAACTTAGGTGCATGGAGCCCGCATCAAATAGTGCCGTCGCCCAATTGGCCGCTGGCCCTTCTAGGAGACTGTAAATCCACGCCACCTTGACCTCTTCTTGGGGAAACTCGGCTTGACGGGCTTCTATGTATGCCTGGCATTGGCGACGGAAAACATGGACCTTGGAGGCTTCTCCGGAGAACTTGGTTGGAAGCGCCAGGCCAGGGAGCCGGACACCTCGTTTCTTCAAGCCCCGTATTTCTCCCTCCTGCGTATGGAGTGTATCACGGATTCTGTCTAATTCATCCTTGGAAATGGTGTAGCTGATTGGTTGGGCTTCCGCCCCGGTTCCTGTAGACATTCTGGTCTAGGTTAATTGGTGCTTAGGGTGGCGGAGTCAAACTGTCAGGACCCAGGCTGCAGAGCACCAATAACCATGCACAGAGACCAGAATGTATCTAATATCTTTATTAAAGGAATATATAAAGTCAATAAAAACAAGTGAAGAATAAAGTTCAGAAGTAGACCTTTCAGGAAAGGTCAAATATAGTCCAGGAAAACAATGTCCAATATGAGATATTAGAGTCCAAATTTATAATCCAATAACCGAAACACACACTTTGCCAAGCAAAGTGTGGGGAAATGACGAGGTCCTTTAGTCCAATAGAGCTTGACAACAAGGCTGGAGAGCAAAATAGATTCTTGGCAAACAAGGCTTGATTCAAGGCAACAAGAAGCAAGAGACGAGAACAGGGTCCGTGGCGAGGTCCGTGGCAAGGTCCGGGGAAACAAGGCAGGGCTGGAACAAGAACAAGGTCCTGGAAACAAGGAACTGGAATAGCGAGTGCACACACGATCTCGCTCCCGAAGCTGACGAATTGACTCCGCAAGGATTCCCTTGCGGTTAAACATCTATATAGGATCTTGTTTTCCCGCCAAGGAACACTTTCCCTGGGGAACAAGAAGTGAAACCCATACTGTGTCCAGATGCATGACTTCTTAAGATTTCCCAAGGGAAACAGGCTTAATCAGCTAATTGTCTGGCAGCAATTCTGGCGCTTCTGCGATTCGCCTCCCTAGCGCCTCTATCTCGATTATAATTATCCCGGCGAGAAAACGGGGGAGATTTCTGCTCAAGGCTTGTTTGGCTGACTTCTTGTGGGCAAACATCTTGCAGGTGCAAGGGCTCCAATTCTGGCTGAAACGGTGGGAAACCCAAGTTGTCCTCTTCATCTGCCACAATAGTACTAGGAACGGAACTACATGGCCCATGAGTCATCACAGAAATTCCATTGCTACCAGTCAACCATAAGTCTATATTTTAAAAATAGAAGATTGAAATTATTATCTAATATGTTGGAATTCACTGGAGGCCTTTTATAGGGAAATTCTTACAACTCCTTCCTTTAGAGAATTTGGAATGTGCATTCCATTCAAAGAAGCTTTTATCATCAGATCCTAAGAGCCAGAATGGACGTAATGTTTAGCCTTGTTTCTCCTATTAACGTGTCTACACACTCAGGCTGAATAAAATGGAATTAATCCATAAAAAGTGGGTAGGCCATTCTTTTCATCTGATCATACCCTCAATGGGAAATATGACCAGCACTTTTGTCATCTAAGGTCATTTTGAAAATTTATCAGGGTGGCTGTCTTACTACCCAAAATTCATGTGATAACCTCGTAGCCATGCAGGAAACAAAAATCAAGAACACCTGCTTGTTACAATGGGAAAAGTGAAATACAACTTGGTTGCCCTTGGACTCTTCTGGATTTATCCAGAATCTTTTCCCACTGCTGTTCTAGTTATATAAAGTGTACAATTCTCTTAAACACCTCAGAAAACCGAGGAACCTCTTCTCTGTTTTTAATCAGAAGAGTGCTAGGTACATGAATTGTTTAGGTCATATCCCCATCAATTGGAACTTCAACAATGTTATTAGCTTTAGAAAAATGGACAGTTCTTAAGAACACCTAGGAATCTCTCTTCAGCCATTAATCTGTGGGAAAACATTTTAATAGTTTTCTTCAGCCCGACAGAAATTAAAAGTTCCAGGAAATCTATACTGTGTTAGGTAATGATTGGTATAGACCTCTGATTTCTGCAATTATTTCAACACTGCCCCCTCCAACGTAGATCACCTTCATCCTGGCTGAAATAGACTGGGTTGAGACTATACTACATCATGTGCATAATAAGATAATAATTGGGACTGGTCCATGATTGTCATGGAAGCCATAATATCTCACTGAGAGGGATTCAGTATACATATGGGGAAATGAAAACCTATGAAACATGCTGCACAAAATGATCCTCCTCCAGCTGTCAGCCAACCATCTTTTCACCTCATATGCCAAGGTATTATGTTAATTAAAGAATATCATACAATCTTTCTTAATTGCTGTCATAACATACAGCAACATTTTTTACTCTGTCAGTTGAATAGTAGATTAGAAGATGAAAAACAAAAATTCTTCATGATCTTTGTGACTTACACATATGGGACACTCCACATACTGCACAGATACACTTGGAACTTTCTAGAGTTTAAATTTTGAAAATAGCTCCACTGACTTCATGCAGCTGTTTGTATCTTTATCCACTCTTTATTTCAGCCCCTATCTGTTACAGTGGTAAATTCGGTAAGAAGGTGTTTGTTTGGTTTTTAGTGAACTGATATATTTCTTCAAAAGGCTAGATCTTCTTTCATCTCTTCAAAATCTAATTATATCTATCTTCATGTACAACCCATTAAATGAAGTTAAAGCAGCCCTTGCATTATTGAGAGGTTAAGAGAAAGCTGTCATTTTGTGTTTCTTGTACAAAATAATCTTGCAAAACTCAGTAGCTTTTGTTTCCTACATGAGCACTAAGAAAGACAAGGTGTTATCTTTTCAAACCTATCACACTGGGTGGTCAATCCTGTGAACCTTTGTTCTTAAATAGCAAAGAGTCTCTTTTTACCAAATCTCAAGAGTCACTGGACTAATGCCAAGACAAACTTCTGAACTTTTGTCACAATGAGTTCCTTTTCCTAGAAATTGGCTCTGCAGCTCCATGGTCCCAACCTTCTATTTTTATTTCCCATCATAAATTTGATGCAATGTTCTGAACCAATATGTCATTTGGAAAGGCAATGCTTATTTTGATTATGACCCGATACCATTACATTGTTGGTAAACTAGCGCTCCTCTTTCCAGTCCCCCTGCAAAAGCAGCAACTTTTGTTCTCCTATCCAATTTTCTTGTGAGAAAATTAAGAACTCTGGCTCCCGCTTTTCCAGTGTTGATTGATACCTTTAAATTTGTGCAGCCTGAGGATGTGGACAGAATCCTTGGAAAGGTGAGAGCTACCACATGTATTCCAGATCCTTGCTCTTTCAGAGGGGGACTGGCAGAGTGGATGACGGTGGTGCCTTCTTGGAACAAGGCAAAATTCCAACTTCCCTAAAGGAGGCAATTGTGTGATCTTATTAAAAAAGCCATCCCTGAACCCCTCCATAATGGTCAAGTATAGGCCAATGTCCAATCTCCTTGTTTTGAGCAAAGTTTTGGAGTGTGTAGTGGCCTTCCGACTCCAGGGATTTATGGATGAAACTTATCTAGATGCATTTCAATCTGGTTTTGGGCCTGGCTATGGAACAGAGACAGCTTTGTTCGCTTTGATGAATGGCCCACACCGAGGGCTAGATGGGGAGTTGGTCCCTGTTGGTTTTCCTGGACCTCTTGGTAGCTTTCTATATCATTGACCATAGTATCCTTCTGGGTCGTCTCGCTGAGATGGGACTGGCAGGAACTGTTTTACAATGGCCTCATTCCTTCCTGAAGGGCCGTACCCAAATGGTGGTGCTGTTCGAACCCCTGGTCATTCTCCTGTGGGATTCCTCAGGGTTCTGTTTTGTCCCTCATGCAGTTTAACATATACATGAAACCGTTTGGAGAGGTCATCCAGAGTTTTGGAGTGCAGTGCCACCTATATGCAGATGACACCCAACTCTACTCCTTCCCACCTAAAGCCTTGTCAGTCAGAAGGCATATCAGGGAATGGGGATCAAGCCTGTGCTGGGTGGGATTATACTCACCCTGAAGACACAGGTCCGCAGTTTGGGGGTCCTCCTGGACTCAGCTTTCAGTGTGGAGGCCCAGGTATCTGCAGGAACTAGGAGGGCCCTTGCACAGTTAAAACTTGTGTGCCAACTGTGCCCGTTCCTTGAGAAGCCAGATCTGGCCATGGCGGTACCTGCCTTAGTTACATCCTATCTCGATTACTGTAACACACTATGTGGGGATGCCTTTGAAAATTATTCAGAAACTTCAATTGGTCCGAAGAGCTGCAGCCAGGTTGCTAACAAGCTTTTAAAGAAGAAGGTTTTAAAGATGAAGTCGGGGGCTGCAGTGGTTTTTAGTTTTTATGGTTTTTAACTGAATTGTTTTTAATACTAATGATATTTAATTCTGTTTTAGTATTTGTATATTTTAAAATTGTATTGAAATGTTTTTAATGTAAGCAGTTTTGAGTCTCCTTTGTGGAGAGAAAAAGCACAATATAAATAATAATAATAATAATAATAATAATAATAATAATAATAATAATAATAAATCCAAAATTGTTTTTGCAACCATAGCAGGGTAGCTTGGATTATTAAGGTATTGCATTAAATGACTAGATTAGATTAGATTAGTGCGCCTTTTAAATCCCCACATTTGGAAGCAGCTATTCCTGAAGCGGAGCCTCCAGTGGCTCAGTGTGTTAAAGCGCTGAGCTGCTGAACTTGCAGACTGAAAGTTCCCAGGTTCAAGCCCGGGGAGCGGAGTGTTAGCTCCAGCTTCTGCCAACCTAGCAGTTCAAAAACATGCCAGTGTGAGTAGATCAATAGGTACCGCTCCAGCAGGAAGGTAACGGCGCTCCATGCAGTCATGCCGGCCACATGACCTTGGAGGTTTCTACGGACAACGCCAGCTCTTCAGCTTAGAAATGGAGATGAGCACTAACCCCCAGAGTCTGGCACGACTGGACTTAATGTCAGGGGAAACCTTTAAAAGGTAAAGGTAAAGGTTTACCTTTACCTTTACCTTTACATTTATTCCTGAAGCAGCTAAAGGTTGCCAATCTGTCCAGATGAAAGATATATGCTTCTCAGCTGATTCCTTTCATTGTGGTAGCTGGCATATGTGTTGTTTCCCACTATGGCTTGTGGATGGCCTTCTTTAAGCAATAGCCCTCCTTTTAGGTGGCTTTCTTCTCCAGTTCCTCTAGAATTTCCTCCTGTGCTACTGCTTTTAATAGACAACCAAGATAAGAGACAAAGGGCAAGAAATCTATAGCTTTCACCCTGAACTATTCAGAATCTTCACCAACACAAGACTTCTTAATAATCAGATGAGGAGGTGTTAGAGAACAACGACTTGGTCTAAATCTTTTACACAACTTGAAATAATTCCTTTTTGGAGTACAGCTCTGATAATCCCCAGTACTGCATTCTTGAAAATATAGTCTAAAATTAGCCTTTCCATGTAGTGAACCACTCATGTGTCCTTCCTCTGTATAACATAAATTGTGTATGATTTTTATGGTTCTGTGTAAAATTTTGTAGATAATAAGATACTGTGTTAGAAAACTGTGCAGCTTCCACGTTGCTAGTTACAGTTTTCTGCACTTTCTTAAAGACAAACAGGTTTAGTATAATTCACATTTTTGTGAACTAGACTCCACTTCATTAGATACATGAATTGTTACTTCAGTTGGCAGGCAGGAAAGCTTAAGATAGGTGGAAAAACCATTCACAGTAGCAGTAGATGGTAATAACAACACTACTGTGATGATTGTGTTAATTAACACCTGTATCAAGACAGGAACTATTATCTAAATTAATGTCTAAACAAAAAGAATTAAACTTCTAATTAGTTCTAACTCAGCAGTTTCACTCTGTATCTTCCACTGAAATTCTTTCATTAGGGAAATAGCAATGTTTAGGTTGACAACAGAGTATCCTGGGAAGCTAAAATATTCTCCCACTTCTTTCTGAAATAGGAAAAAGTGTTGAAAGCCTTTAAAGGATTAACACATTTATTTTAATGCAAACTTTCACACATGAGAGTCTAACAAATAGGTTAGTTTTAAGGAAGTAGAAGATTCTTTGGGCTGGATCCACACTTTGTCATGTTTATACCATGTCAGTGGGATATGAATGTTTGAATTGATTATTTTTTATTTTTTATTTTGCTTCTACACAGACTAATATGGCTTCCTCTCTAGAAGATAGTTTCACAGTATTGCCATTTTTGATGTCAGATTTGTGTCCATTTTTCTTTTATGTAGATATTAGATCCTGTAATATTGTTACCTGAGTGGATATTTGAACACAGCTGGTATCTGGGTTTTTTGCATATTAGCTTTTTTTGTTTCTGGTGAGCAGGGGTTGTCATAATATGAAAACACAGGTCTGTAGTCTTTGAAAAAGAATTTTCCCTCAAATAAATATTGGTATTTGAATAGGTATTTTTGATTTGACTAAAAATGCTACATTGTATAAAAATGTTATTTTCTACCATTATACTTAATTACTTTAAATTTAAATGCCAGTCTTTCTACCCTAGATATTTTCTGTATTCGTTTTCTAGGCTTTAGCTATTGCCTTGTGAGCTGCTGTCAGCATGATCAATGTTAATAGCTTTGATGTCACTCTTGCATTTGTTAAGTGTAAGAATGACCTCCCAAATTGTTAATAATGCCAGTGCGACCCAGAAAGTTTACTGTTTCCATAATTATTATATTCCAGAACTGTGGCCCAACAGGATATTCTCTCATATATACCTCATTCATAGGAAAAGACATGATTACATTTCCAAGCAGCTTGTGAAAACATATCTACCAATTGCAGAATTAACAGTTAATAAAATTAAAATATAATTGAAAACATAATCAGCCAACAGAAGGATACTTTAAATCTTTACTTATTGCAATTTTCCCCTCTTCTCTACCTTGTTCTACCCCATCCAAAATGTCAGCTCTTTGATTTGATGTGCCCAAACATTCCATAACTATTGAATTGAGCATTTTCATGAATATCTGTGAATTACGTGAATGCAGAATCTGATTTGGGCACCACCTCACACATTCATAAGCCCTAGGAATCAGCTTGGTCTTGTCTTAATAATCACCATGTAGTGATCAAAAAAATGTCTTTCCAGTTTTGCTTTGCAACATAATCAACTTAGAACTATTTTTTTTAAAAGTGTTGAAATAGAATTTACTTCAACATGGACCAATTGTGGCCAAAGGCTTCTGCTGCTACTTGGACATCAACAACAATTGCCTTCAGCCATACAATCCAATTTCCTTTCTTTTTTCTTTTATTAAAATATCTAAATCTAAATCCATAACAAAAGCAAAAACCCGTATGTGTATGTGGCACGGGTGTCCGCTCACACAGACAGCCTCCGGCCTCCACAAACAGGCTACAGTTCCCAGTGCTGAGACGCCAGCAAGTCACCCCTTTGCACTGACATTGCAGTTACAGCGAGCTCCATGAACATGTAACCCAAACCCTGCCAATGTCCTTCCCAAACACTGTGGCCCACCACCCAAGGAATGCTTTCATTTGGGGACCATTTCATCCTAGATTTTGCTTTTTCTTCCACCACAGGCAGGCATCCCAGGGTTCTCCATTGGTGTGGAATTTGCATGACCCCACCCACTGCCCTTCCCTTTCAAATCTGTCTGCATAACAAACACAGCAGAACCGAGCAGCAACTAAACTTACTGGAGGAGTTTGGGGATTGACTGCACATGGTGGAAGTTGTAGTTCACCCTGCATCAAGTCACACCACTGTGACTCCTACTGGGAAATTTAGAGGAGTTGTAGTTCACCTACACCCAGAACACTATGAACCCAAACAATGATGGGTCTGGGCCAAACTGGCCATGCATACCTGATATGCCCAGATTTGAATACTGGTGGGTTTTGGAGGGAAATTGCCCTAAACATTTGGGAGTAGTAGATACTGGGATTTATAGTTCACCTGCAATGAAAGAGCACTTCTAACCCTACCGATGATACACCAGGACCACACTTGCTACACTGAGCCCTTATAACCAATACAACATATTGCAAAGTTTGGGGAAAAGGGAGTTATAGTTCACCTGCATCCACAGAAATAGACCCCCATGACTTACTTTACATCCGGCCGGTGTTGGGACGGGGGATGGACTGTGTATGAAGGAACTTGCATATGGGAGTTGTAGTTCCCTGCACCAACTGAACCCAGCTGACACTGGATCTACACTAAACTTCAAACACAGGCAAACAATTCCTTCCTCAAATGACCCGGGCACCGCTGGGTCCCCAAGCTAGTATATAATAAAATGCAGGGAAAGGTTTAAGCCTAAAAAGGGTTTACCTTCCTCACTGGGCAGTAAACTTCCATCTTTTTAGAAAAATGGGATTATGGGCATTTTTCATTTTAAAAAAACCAAACAGCTGGGTTGTTCTTTGTCCTTCAGAAATTATCCTAGGGCTAACATATGATTCAGTAGGATTCAGACCTTTCTTGATAGCTCTACACTCTTTATAAAGTAATGGATATGTAACTTTTCGAATGTGTCAGAACTCTTGGCTTGTCATGAGCAAATAACACTATTACATTGAGCTTGACCCCCTTCTGCCTCCCAACTTACAGCCAGAACTGTTTAAAGCAAACAAAGTTTTTGTTTGATATATTCTATTATCTGGCAACAGGAATTGGTCTTGGCTTCTTGAGTTCTGTTTTGTAAATCTTGCTTTATTGGAAGTGAAGAAATCAGAAAAATTGAGCTGTCTCGCAACAAAATGCCCTTTGGTTGGTTTGCATTATGTAAGTAGGCATAATGTGGACTATTAAAAAATAGGATTCCTGCAAATGAAGATGTATAATTGGAGTAAAAGTTCTCTAACATGGAGAAATATCAATTCATCTGCTGGATATTTTGGAAGAAGCAAAACAAATAAGCTATTTGGTTCGGGCGTTTTTGTTAACTCACTGCCATTGGGCTTTTTTTCCTGAGACAGTTGTATGTATAGTATAACTTGGAGTCAATTTACAGATGAACAAAGCCAACAGATTTCTAACAAAGATACCTTTGGGTTGTTGCGTGTTTTCCGAGCTGTATAGCCATGTTCCAGAAGTATTCTCTCATGAAGTAACTACCTCACAGCCTCTGTGAGGTAACTTGTGAGGTAACTACCTCACAACCTCTGAGGATGCCTCCCATAGATGTGGGTGAAACATCAGGAGAGAATACTCCTGGGACATGGCCATACAGCCCGGAAAACACACAACAACCCTGTGATTCCGGTCATGAAAGCCTTCGACAACACAAAGATACCTTTGATCGTGCTTTTCCTGCCTTGCAGGGGATTGGACTTAGTGGACCATGTGGTCTCTTCCAACTCTCATTATTCTATGATTCTACCTAGGTATACTTGAGTATTGTACAGATATGTAACAGAAAATTCCCCAATTAATGGCAGTGAACTGGGAATCTATATATCTTATCCAAAAATGCATCGGATTTTATTTTATCTTTGATTTTGGAATATCTTTTGTGAATAGATAACGAGATGTCTTGGAGATGGTACCTAAAGATAAACATGAAATTCATTTACTGGTGTATTTCATACACATAGCCTGGAGGTAATTTTATATGTAATATTTTAAAATAATTTTGTACATGAGATAAATTTTGTGTACATTGAACCATCAGAAGGAACAAAGTGTCACTATCTCAATGACCTCTAGACAATTTTGGATTTCAGAATGAGGGATGCTCAACTTGTACCACTACCACCAGTAAACACAAGCTGATGTCTCATAGTTGCATGTTGAACCGTTGTCATAAATTTGTAAAATGCATATGTGTAGATAAGGCAAATTGATAGTTACATTTTTGTTTTTTTCAAAAAATAATATCTGAGCATCATTCAACCTTTGGTATGGGCATGAGATGAACTCAAATATTAAGTTTCTAACATTTAGAAAATGTTTTCTCACTTTTTTCCAAAATCTTTTGTGAAATGAGACACAGTTCTCCTGAGATGTTTTACCTGTGCTTGGTAGAATGAGCACATTCTTTTCTGGAAAGTGTTACTGCAAACCAAATGGCACTGCCTTTCTGATAGGGCATTACATTGGCGACTGCTTCCAATCGCAGTTAGTCCCATCAAAGGCTTGAACAGCCGTTATTTGAGCAGCCATTATTGGCTATTACTGACTGACTAATCAATTTGTCCACATTGAGTTCATTTTCATTGCTTCCAGTCCAGTGCCCTGATTAGTTGAGGTAGTTTGGAATCTAGGACATATCCTTTAAAATATTTCAGTTATTTTTTAAAATTCAAAACCTATTACGAGGTGCTTAATGTTTTCGTCAGGTATTTATTGGAACTTCCCACACACTGGGTATATGCACCTCCAGAGCAGCAGCAGGCACCCAGATTTATTTCCTTCAACCGAATTCTGTTAAAACAAAAACAAACCAGAGCATGCACACACCCACACAAACCCAGGTAATAATTTTATCATTTATTCATTCCTGATACAATGTTTTCGTTCACCTGAATCCATTACAAATTAAGCCACTTGCTATGCACTTTGGGATAATTAAATTCCTGTCTGCTCTTATCATGGTTTGCCATGCAGACAACATACTACTGATACCGAAGCCTACAGACTACCATTGGGCCAATTTTTCTGTGTAAAAATATGCTCTCCCCCCCCCCCCCCCCGCACACACACACACCAGCCCTGCTTTCCATCAGTTGCTATAAAATATTAGCCACCTGTGAGAATTTGCATATTTGGAAGAACCTCCTGTTTGCCTTTCTGGCAGCGTTCCAGGGCGTTTTTGAAACTCACTTTATAAAGGAAAGCTGAAATTGAGCCATTCCAAATCTTTCTGCCTAATTATTCTATGAGGCACTGCGTGTTAGGGAAATAAAGACCCAGCTTCTTAATTAATCTTGAGAAATAAAGCAAACATTTCTGAAGAGCCAGTGGGCAAATGCAGGGGCCAGCAGTGTGGCTATTCTGCTCCGTGGCGATTATGTCTTTCACGAGCCAAAGCCAAAGCCTCGTGTCGCCTGGGCAACTCCAGTTGCCATAGTGATGGGACTCTGTTGCAGGAGCGGGGTGAATGCTAATTGTAGCCATTTGTTGTTTCCTTCTGTGTCTTTCTCAACTTAGTGCCTTTGCAGAGCCACCAGAGTTGCCGGGCGAGGAGTGCAGAGAGGGCCCCCTAAAGCACTGCTGCCGGAGGCAGCGGATGCTGGGCTGTAAATAATGGTTCAAGCAGTCGGTGGCAATGACAGTGCTGCTCTGTGAGCAGGAATACAGACTGACTTGAAAAATAGGCAGCTGTTGGTAGAGAAGAGGATCACAGGCAAAAATAGAACTATAGAAATGCCGTTACCAAACACCTGATTAGATGGAGGCCACCCTGACACCTGAAGAGAAGGCACGGGAATTTGAATCCTCCGTAGCAGCTTAGATTGACCTTCACAGAGTGTTATAGTCTGGGTCTACAGAATATTCTTTTCATTAAGGTAGTACAATCTGTATTATATCTTGGAAAGATACTGATGTTGTACTATAGCTGCTACTTAAAGCATCAGAGCTGGTTCTTTTACACTGAAATCTCAGAGGTCTCTCTCTCTCTCTTTTAACTCCTCATTCAGCAGTGGGTTGCTATTAATACTGCACAGCTAAAGTGAACATTATTCATTTTGGAGTATCTCTTTGTACTTTTCACTGTATGCCCATGAAATTGTTAAATCAGGCTAGTAGTGATACACTGAAGAAACTTAAAGAATGGTATCAAAAAGAATAATACAGAATGTTACTAAAGGATTTCTTAGTCTGCATATTTTTGAGCTATTGTTTAGCTGTGGCAATATATTCTGAGGGAAAAATCAGATCTGGGTATTATACATTCACTGAATAATATTAAAAAGTATCCAGTGTTGACTACCTACCAGGTATATGGAGATGCAATCTATGCAGACTACCTAGAAAAGTCAGTGGTGTGTTTTCAAAAGGGATGTATCGTTCCTTTTCTTACAATATTTCCTGCTATTATTTAGAGCATTCAACACAACCACCTTTCTTTTATTCTGAAGCATACGTCCCCAGGAAAGCTTCCATGCAGTGACTGGACTGCACTGAGACAGTCCCAACGGAGAAACACCCCTGTGATTGACTGCCCCAAGTCCCAACACAATTGCACCCCTCTACATCACTCCTGCTATCTAGAAAGTTAATAGGCAATATGGAGGCTCATTTTTTTTTCTTTTAGCTTTAATACACAGTGAATGGTTGAGAACAAATACTAGCATTTCATTGCTCGCACCATTTCCTGAAAGTGCCTCTGGCTTTACATGGTATGTACCCTAATTGCCATGTGATTGAGTGGGTGGCACTGCAGATGCCTATAGATGCTAAGTTTGAAATGCCAAGGCCTAAGAAATAGCAGTTTTTATGAAACTTTCCTTTCCTCTCAAAACACCTGCTCCTCTTCCATAAAGAAATGACTAGCTGGGAAGCCATAGGGTCTATATTACTCCCCTACAAACTTCCATACGTGAGGTGACATTAAGGGCATGGTGAAGTCTCATTCCAATTCACCAGTAACATAGCTTCATTATTTTCTTCCTATTTTTACTTCTGTTAGGTAGCATCAGCAAATGCCAGCCAAGTGTGATAGACTTAACAAACTACTTCTCCTTCCAGTTGGGAAATGATCCCACCCAATAGCCTATAAGGGTAATGGTAGGGGGTGACAGTAATGTAAGGGGGTGATCCAGAAGCCATCTAAATGATATTCGAAACTGGTAAATGTCTGGTAAATGTCTCAACATTATTTACCTAAGTGAAAGGATAGTCTGTTGGTTCTTCTCCCTTGATGCTAAACTCTTCTTTGCTGTATTGCTACCATTCCAAAGGGCCCTGGCATTCTAGAGTATTATCTGTGGGTTGTGAGACTCCAGATAATATCTGAAGTTTCCTATTGTATCTTCATGGAATTATTTTTCCTTTTCTCTTGTATCGCCTCCCTTTTTAAAATCTCCTACAAAACCCTTTCAGAATCACACCCCTTGCTTTATCCACCGTGCTACCATCTACCTCTTTCCCCCTTTTCATTTACTTACATTTATCTGCTATCATGTCTGTGCCTTGAAAACTTTCTAGGCAAAAGACATGTGCAGTCCTTAATACATCCTAGAGACTTCAGTTGTAGCATTAATTCCTTTTTTGTCTGTGCAGCACAGAGCAATCTTCAGCTTGAAGATGACTAAAGTTATTATTATGAAAAGACTATTGGAATCCAGTAGCACCTTTGAGACTAACTGGGGAAAAGACATTTTCAGCATAAGTTATTGCAATGAATAGCTTTTGAATCACCATTGTCCTCTTCTTCGTTCATGTCCTAGAAGATTCCTTACTTCATTATAAAATGATCAGCATATGATGCTGTCGGAATGAAAAGAAGGAATGAATACATCCAGATAAACTGCAGCTACATTCTGCATTTAACATTTTTCTTGGGTCTTTTAACAAGCTCCATACCTCCAGCACTTAATATCCAAATGACTTGTGAAGGGGAATTGTTGATCTCTCGTCCGAGGTTATTCTCCAAACCTCAGCCCAAGGCAAATCTGGACTCTGGCCATTCTTTCACCATGGGTGCATTTATTGTGTAACATCTAGCATATCTTACAATAATGAAAGAACTATTTTTTGAGTTCTTTTATTTGAATCATACCAAATCATAAGAACACAGCTTTCCTGTTTCATTTTTTTTCTGTTCCAGCTGCTCAACCCTCACAGGAATCTCTGAGGGTTCCTTTTAGTTACAAGGCTGATAGGGTTGAAAATAAGTTCAGCTGCTCCCATAGCCTTCCATCACTCTTTCTAGTGAACTGGAGAATCTTCTATTGATATAAATAGATAAAGGGTTTCAGTTGGCTTCATGCACTGAAAACACAATCTTAACATTTTATTTGTATTGTGTGGTACAAGGCCAACAATGTAAATCACATTACAGTAGAGTCTCACTTATCCAACACTCGCTTATCCAACGTTCTGGATTATCCAACGCATTTTTGGAGTCCATGTTTTCAATATATTGTGATATTTTGGGACTAAATTCATAAATACAGTAATTACTACATAGCATTACTGCATATTGAACTACTTTTTCTGCCAAATTTGTTGTCTAACATGATGTTTTGGTGCTTAATTTGTAAAATCATAACCTAATTTGATGTTTAATAGGCTTTTCCTTAATGCCTCCTTATTATCCAACATATTCGCTTATCCAACATTCTGCCGGCCCGTTTATGTTGGATAAGTGAGACTCTACTGTATTTATCCCTCCATCATCCAACCTCCCTGCCATCTATTCTCTTTCTCCAAGAAAATTAATGTATTTATTCTAGTGAATATTCTGAGATTTTAAGACCCACTGAAATATGGATTCACGTGAATCTAAATAGGTTCACACATTTATGTTTTTGTCCCCATCTACCTCAGTGTATCAGGAACACTAACATTTCTAGCAGGCAATGTGCCAAAATGCAAGAATTAATTTTCTCTCATTGTATTGGCTGAAAGTCTATATATACCACATTGTAAATTTCAGAGTTATTTAGATGGTACAATTGAGTAACAGAGTAACCGCCCCAAAACTTCTCAATTCTGAAGTACTTCTTACAGTTTGATCTCTCTTTCTCTGTACCTAATGTCTCCTAAATATATGCACCTTTAACAGTTTATAATTCTGGAGTATTTTTTTACTTTCCCTCCAAAAATGTATACATCCCTTAAGAGGATTAAAGATTACAGTAATTGAGAAATGTTGCAAAATTACAACATAAATTTTAAATGAGGTTTGCAACTCTGTGCTTTGACAAGATAAGCAGTGCATTACCACACAGGGACAACACTTAGAACACCTTACATAAAATTGTAATTCAAGATGGATTTTCTAACTCTGATTAAATCATTATCATAACATTTATTCTTCAATATAAATTGTCTCTGTGCTCGCATGTCTATAAAACTTTGAAAAAGGATAGTTCTTTATTCTTATACAGTTTTTTTTGGCACATCAGTGGCCCTTCAGGCTGTCTCTGGAGGATACTGTTTGAGGCACAGAGAGAATAGTAACTAGATATTTTCTTTCCCGTCCTCAGTAACAACAGGAAAATATGCACCCCTTCATTGCTCAAAAATATGTTATCAAGTCTAGTTGCCATGCGGCATTACTGTCTCAAGGGATAGAGGTGCCTCCTCATGTAGACTGATAATGCAGGTATAGCTCAGTTAATGAAGCAGATGTGTTCCCAGGCATTACTTCTTTCGCAGAAAATTGAGGACTTGAGTCAGAAATAGAATGGAAAGAATAGGGAAAGATTTCTGCAATACAAGAAAGGAGAGCAGTTGAACATATTTCTCCCAGCTTTTCATTGAAAACTATGCACATGCTAAACGAAACAAATAGGTCAAGTACAACTTTTTAAAAGTAAACAAAAACATTTTGTACTTTCTATAGACCACTTGGAAAGCAAGTGGTTTTTTATTCTTTTCCTCAGACACTGCTTTTTATGATATCTATTTTGGTGACCAAATGTATAAGGCTATACTTTTTTTAATAGCATGCTTGTGAGTCAGGTAGGCATATCTGCTTGCCCCCCTTTTCTGTGCTTTGCTCAATAAAGGATTTTGGAGGTAGTTGCTATTAGGTTTGTCTCTTACAGACAAGCACACAGATATAGTAGGATCAACTAGAATAGAATCCTGTTTATTGCATTGTTTACTGTATCAGAAGACCTTGGTGGTGCATGTGCTGGTAACCTCAAGGTTAGACATTGGACTCTGTATCAAGTCTGGATACTCCATTTAGTTTAAACATGATAGCCAGATTACGGGAACATCTAGGAGTGAGCATATTATACCCATACTAAAATCATCCCACTTGCTGCCAATTAAAGTCACTCCACTGGTTGCCAATTAGTTTCCAGGCAAAGTGTTGGTTATAACCTTTAAAGCCCAAAATGGTTTGGGTCCAGATTACCTATAGGATCACCTTCTCCTGTATAATATGCCTTTTAGGCACTGAGGTCCTTTGGGGGGAGACTACTCCAAACACCCAGAACTCAACTGCAATGGTCTCCCAGAGGACCTTTTCACCCGCTGCCCCATGGCTGTGGAATGACCTGCCAAAAGAGCTCTGACAGCTGAATGAGCCACCAGGATTTAAAATACAACTGAAGTCGCATCTTTTCGAGCAGACCTACTCAGTGAACTTTGAACCATCAGTTTTGGATTTGCATCCTGTTGCTGGAATTTGATCTTTCCTTCATGTGATTTGATATACAGACAGTCCCCAAGTTACAAACAAGATAGGTTCCATAGGTTTGTTCTTAAATTGAATTTGTTTGTAAATCGGAACAGATACATTTTTAAGTGTAACTCCAGAGATAGATATGCATACTTTGCATAGCATAGAGCAGGCCTGGGCAAACTTTTTTGCCTTGGGGCTGTATTGTGGGCTGGGCTGGGAGGGAGGGCGGCCGGGCACATGCTGGGTGGAACAGGCCTGGGAGGGAGAAGGCGGGGCCAGGAGGGGGCAGGGCCGGGCCCGGATCACCCTCAGGTTGTCCTCCTGGCATAAGCCCAGGGCTTCTCACCCCAACCTTATGCCAGGAGGAAAACAGGATATGCGGCAATTCCCCAGTCCTCCTCCCCGATCTGCCTCCCTCGATCCCGCGCTGTCCTCTAGAGGGCTCTCAACCACTGTGTGCCTTCCTCGAGCTGTCCGGGCATAAGGACAGGGCAGTTTGCGCCGTCCTTATGCCAGGGGGAGGGTGAGGCACACAGTGGCTGAGAGCATTCCAGAGGGCGTTCAGCTGCTGTGTGCTTTCTCCATTTCTGCATAAAGATGCGGTGAGCCACCTATGCCGAAAGGACAGGGAAAATGAAGAGGGCCTGTGATAAGCGCCCAGGGGGCTACATCCCACTCCTAGGCCTTAGTTTGTCCATGCCTGTCATTGAGTGTGCCTCTGTTAAGGAGATTCCATCTCACTTTCTGTCCCTGTGATAATTGGATTTTGAAAAAATTGACTTGTTGTGGAAACAAGGATTGGTGATAAAACTTCAGTTATGATACCTTTTCCCCATGATAACTCTTCAAGGAGTGAATTTCCCTTCTGAGGGGGAAATTCTCTCACGCCCTATTGTCTCAGTCCCGTTTGTAACTATGAGTCATTTGTAAGTCGGATGTTTGTAATTCAGGGACTGCCTGAATGTATTTTATAGAGGTGTGATATATGTATTTTTTATGTATGCATTTTATGTTGATGTGTTTTGACTGTGTTGTACTCTGCCTTAAGGCGTGAGGATAAATAACAATAATAACCAAAAACACATGGTACAATACATACACCAAAACACATGTTACAAAGATGAAGACGATGATGATGGTTACTATATATCACACCACTATAAAATACATTTACCAAAACACAGGGTACAAAGCTTATTATTATTATTACTACTACTATTGCAAAATTCTGATACCAAAAGTCTGTATTTAATGTACCACAGTTTTACTGTTTTGCTGTATTATAAAAAGAGCTTGTTTAGTTAAAGTATTATGTGTTCTATTTTTTTAAGTTGTTGATTGAGAGTTCTGGTTGCTTGGGTTCTAGTTAACTGAGAGTCCTCTGTAATTCCCATATCGTCTTCATTTTATTTCTAGACAAAGTTGAGGAAGCACAGAAGTGGCCAGAGGGCAGGACTGTGACACAGCAATGATCATGAGCTTTTTTCCCCCTGCGTTAATATGATACTGCCGTGCCACAAACTAGTGGGTGGAATTCCTGTCAGTTATTTCTTGTTGTGTCCTTTTAATCATTTCCAATTTATGGCGACTCTAAGGCTAATCTATCATAGGGTTTTCTTGGCAAAATTTGTTCAGAGTGGGTTTGCTTTTTCCGTCTTAGACTGAGAGAGCATGTCTTGTCCAGATCACCCACATCAAACAGGAATTTGAACCCTGGTCTCTAGATTCCTAGTCCAGTGCTTACACTACTACATCACATCGGTTCTTGTAAACATACTACTGAGTTTGAAAATGCCACATGTCAGATGTATTACCTGAACCTGAATGTGGTTTCTCTATCAAGGTTACTTCCTACTAATCTCCTAGAAGAGAGATATCTTCTACTTAGCATAGCAACAGTATTTTAATCCAGTTATCTGGTGAGGTTTAAATTTCAGGTATACTTATATATGCTTGCACATGTGTCTGTACTGAAGGTACTCCTGTGTTTAATAAAGATAGTTCATTTTAACTTCTGTAAATAGTTGTTTTAGTGGCACCTTTACAATAAAATTGAATTGAAGGCTGAATATGAGTCAGCAGTGTAATGTGGCAGCTAAAAAAGGCAAAGCGATTCTAGGCTACATCAATAGGAGTATAGTGTCAAGATCGAAGGAAATCATAGTCCCTTTCTATTTTGTTTTGGTAAGACATTGCCTGGAAATAACTTGTATTCGGTTCTTGGCACCACAGTTGTCAATATCTTTTTGAAGGTATTGACAAGCTAGAATGCATACAGAAAAAGGGCAACAAATATGATCAAAGGTTTGGAAATCAGGGTCTGTGAGGAACAGTTTAGGAATCTGGGTATGTTTAGCTTGGAGAAAAGAAGGCTGAGGGGGGCCATGGTAGACATGTTTTCATGTTTGAAAGGCTGTCACAATGAAGAGGGGGCGAGCTTGCTTTCTGCTGCTTTGGCGACAAGTACTTGGAGCAATGGATTAAAATTTCCAGAAAAGAATTTCATCTAAACATTGGGATGAACTTCCTGATAGTAAGAAGCATTTGGCAGGAGAATATTCTGTGTCGAAGTGTGATGGAGTCAAAGTGTGATGGAGGTTTTTAAGCAGAGACTGGATGGCTGCTTTGATTGTATGTTCCTGTCTGGAAGAAGGGGGCTGGACTGGATGGCCCTTGTGGTCTCTTCCAGTTTTTAGATTCTAAACTTCTAATGCTAATAATTAATGCTTGGAACTAAAGCCTAATGGTTTGTAGCTCTGATTTGTTTATTTGTTTGAGAACACAAACTACATTTCCTACAGTAATTCTTAAGTAACCTGTAGCTAAACCCATTCTGAAGATGAAATGTAAACATAAGGCTGTGCATGAATATGATTAGGTAATTTGAGATGCATGAAACACGTATCCAAATGTTGTAGAATCCCTACTACTGGGAAAGCTATTCCTGTTGAATATCTAGCTGTATTGCCTAATGCTCTTAAAGATACAGGTATGCTTTTTGAAGACAACCTGTTAAAAGAAAAAAGAAACACCTTACCATATAATCCAGTTCAACACAGTTAATCTGCATTCTGAAACTGCATTATATGGCAGTGCAGATCCAACCTGAAATAATTGTGTCAGTGAAACAAGTCACGCATCTTTTAGACATTTATTCATTGGGAATTAGACCAAACAGAAGACACCCTATTCTTCTCTCATATCCTTTCCTTAGCAGTGTGGTGTTCTTTGTCAGGCATTCTAAGTAACCAAGGAATAAGGTTTAACCAGTAGTGTTTGCCTCTTTTATTACCGTATGTTATTCCATGCCTTCAGCCACAATGCAGATCATATGGAAAAGCCTGAAACTTCTTAGGAGGCCGGCGTTGCACAGTATGACAGCTTGATAGACAATTTGCTGTAGTTATCCCTGAGCTTCATGAATTATTTATGTTCTAAATCCTTACTAACTGGGCAAATTAGAAATGAGCAACTTAATTTTTAAAAATCCAATCAAATGGACTTGAGAAATAGAAAGACAAGGTCTCATGGCATCCCAATTTTGTTCCTTGCAGCATAATGCTGCTCATTCTGGAGGTTATGCCAGGTTCACAGTGCACAGAGGTATTATTGATAGGAGCAGGACATAATTATGTAAATAACATCCATTGAATGCTTATGCTTGTTATGAAATCAGCTATCATATTTGGCTGAATGACTTCCTAAGATGCTATTTTTCCATATATTGTCCTGAATGCCAAGATCATTCATGGATGTCCTTCTCCAGCAGAGGTAGCCAGTTATATGTGTGTCCATGTGTTGGTGGGTTTTTGCATTTTGTTCTGTTCATTTACTTGTATGCTCAGTGGAAGCTTATTCTATGGGACAGCCAATAAATATGTTAAATAGGTCCTGGTTGAGGAATGGTTGAGGAATTATTCTGATGGTATTTTTCATCATTTTCCTCGGATCCAGATATGCATTTGCCAAGTTGCAATGGCCTTTCATCCAACAGTACTTTAAATATGTTTAAGCCTAACTAATATCTGGGCCATTTTTAAATGTGAATAATGGCAAACGATATCACTATTTTCCACGATTCTGATATATTGGAGAAAGGACTGGAACCTCCAAACTATCACTTGAATCCAGACCTCATGGAATCGCCATTCAAACCATAGGCTATGTACTGGGTGTTTGAAAAAGAACTCCTTAGTTTTAATGTGTTTTAACTTAAAACTAGGGCGTTCTTTTTCAAACACCCTGTATATAGGCTCCTTGCCCTTTTCTCCCTAGTACTACAAATAACCTCAAGGCAGAAGAAAGACAGACTTTCTTGAATGCAGTATGGGTAAATCCTGCTGTTACTATGCATTGAAGGTTCAATGTTTATTACTATATGTGGCATATTCAGCAATAATAATAATAATAATAATAATAATAATAATAATAATAATAATCCAGAGTTATAAACATCCAATTTACAACTGACTCCTACTTACAAACGGGGGTGAGACAAGAGGAAGTGAGAGGAAATAATAATAATAATAATAATAATAATAATAATAATAATAATAATAATAACAACAACAACAACAACAACTTTATTTTTATACCCCGCCCGATCTCCCCAAAGGGACTCGGGGCGGCTTACATGGGGCCTTGCCCGATAAAACAATCAAATATCAAAACACAACAATAAAACAGTTATCCAATAAAAACATCAATTACAAATTTACTCCCAGAAACTGAAATTCACTCCTGTAAGAGTTATTATGTGGAAAACATGTCTCCACTGAAGTTCTTTCATCAATCCTTGTTTCCATGATTGAGGCGGAAAGTGAGGTGAAATTTGAACAGGGGCGCATAAAGCAAAGTAAACGTTACAAGGGTGTTAACTCTTCCCTATAATATCCAAAACTTTTTAAAAATTAGGCTGAAGTTACACTTAAAAATGTACCTGTTCCAACTTACACACAAATTCAGCTTAAAAACAAACCTACAGAACCTATCTGTAGCCTGAGGACTCCTTAAAATAATTATAATTATAACAATCCTACACAGTTTCTACATTTTCTAATACTCCTTAACACCTGAATGTTACATTTTCAGGTTTACTTCGTCACTAGGTGTGTGTATTCAAAGTTACTTTTGTACAAGCCAGTTGATAGTACATAAAATGAAAATATTCAGTTTAATATTGTGTGCAATTATTTTTACAATGAAAGTAAAATGGCTTCATTTAACTGTTTATGGAGCTGTAATAACATTAAACACTCCTTTTCCTTGGAGCCTGTTGGACAGTTCTTGGATAAGAAAATGGCCTTGTCTTTTAATTGTTCCTGCTGTTGTTGTTTTTTTTTTTAAAGCATACAATTTCAGTCTGGGTGTCATAGTGCTGCTTTCTATATAGGTGCAACAATTTGATCCAAAAAAGAAATATTAGTTTATAGTAGAAAATGTGGTTTATAGAATGTGTGGTGTGTGACCAAGGGGTCCTCAATAAAAATCCTAAATCAGCCATGAACTTTCTACCCATTTCCACTTTGCAGTATAATAAAAGAATTCAATCTTGCATGACTGCTGTAAAAGTTAGTATGAAAATTTATGTGCTTTGCTTTCAGCACTTTAAGAAAGTGCTTCATGAGTAGTAAATATTATCAGTATCTTCAAGTAACAATCCTTGGTGTTGTATTTCAGTATATGAGTAAATCATCTCTCCCTCCCCCCCCCCCCCCCCACACACACACAGAATTGTGTTTTAACTGGAGCTCAAAATGGAAGTACATACATTAATACAGTTGAATAGTGTTAGTTAAAACTGAGGCTAAAGTAAAATCAGCTGGACTAAACAGGGTTGACAGCACCTTTCTGAGTGATGAAATTGCTATTGATTTATGACAAATACCAGTAAAAGTAGTCAGGGGCTGTTTTGCTGCTGTCACTAGAGAACTGAAAGTAGGCAGGTTTTGTTATCAATCATCTCTTGTCGGTATAAGACAGCAGCAAGCTGTTATAATTGATTTGATGGCTACATCAAAGTTGAGCTCTAGTGGGCAGTATAGATTGTCGTGGGGCACTGATGCAAAGAATTGACATGGAAAGGAAATGGTGTGACTCCTCAAAGGCAAAGCTTTATGTGCAGGAAGCACTGATTGAAATGCTTTTCAAGGAAGGGGGAAGAACCCAAAGTGCAGTTGTAGATATCCATGAGTTTGCCTTTTGTATAGAAGATGTTTATTGTTTCGCTATTTAAGAAGGAGCCCAGGAAAACATCTTTGTTGTAGGTGAAACTTTTTTTCCCTCCGGTTTCTTTGACGTTAGATGGTAAAAGCTACTGGTCATTTGAAAACTTTGACTTGAACATTCAGTTATATGGTCAAAGACAACCTGAACAACTCATTTTTGTCGTATTCAAGTGTTACAGAAACACAAGGAGGGAACATATTAACCTGATTACTTCCATCAACCTTTTTTGAAATGCAACTATGATTTTTCAGGTGACAGAGGTGACAGATAACAAATGCCTCCAATTGCACGTTTGCTGCTCTAGTATATTGTGAATAAGGCTTTTGTTGTAAGTAGATTGTGAGATCAGGGGAAAGTTTCACTGGGTTGCTGTATGTTTTCCGGGCTGTATGTTCCAGAAGCATTCCAGAAACCCTGATGTTTCGCGGACATCTATGGCAGGCATCCTCAGAGTTTGTGAGGTATATTGGAAACTAAGCAAGTGAGGTTTATATAACTAGAAGGTCCAAGGTGGGATAAAGAACTGTTGTCTGTTGGAGGCCAGTGTGAATGTTAAAAAAAAACTTTTTAAAATCATTACAAAAATAAATTAAAAGCAGGGACACAATAATAAGAACATAGTAGATTCGTGAGCAGTGATGTTTTACTGTGAATTGTAAGCATATTTTCCAAGGATGAATAAATAGAGTCATTGCTAGGGCATTCTGTACTTTTCTAAAAGAACGTTTGCATGGTTATTCTTTGAGGATTTAAAACTCTCTAAAAAGAACCAAAAGGAAACTAAAGCTGTTTATGCAGCAAAACACTACATAAAACAATGTACTTTTCAATACAGCATTTTCTTTTTATAAGGCGGAGACAGTTACAACTTTAGTGAGCAGCTTTATCATGGTTTATTTTATGAAACTCATTTTATTGCTATTTTATACCTGTAAATTACTTTAGAACCTCATACTGGAGGCATGACATATATTATTCTACAAATAATAATATACATAGTTTTGTCTTAGATATTATAACATTTATTTAATTTTATTTGGATTTTTTTAAAAAATATATCATGGATAGTGACTTAGGGTTTTTTTTCCTGAGTTCAGAAGAATTCCAGTAAAACTTCTTCTTGTCCACAGGTTGATCCAAAATGTCCAGTCACCTTCATCCAGGAAATATACACTCACATGAGATAGGGCCTCTATTTTGCTCAAATAATTGTTTCTTTGAAAAAAAATTAACTAAAAAAACAAAAACAGGTGACAACGTTGCTACCTTGTCTGCTTGAATGCTGCAATAAAATGTCAATCTAATGAACTAAAATATATTATCCACCTGGAGAAGGATTATTATTTATTTTATTTTCTCTTACAAATTTCTCAGAATCTGAAATATGAGTACTGAGCTGGTTCAATTACTTTTTGATTCAACTTCCAGAATGTCTCTTAAAAAGTGAATTAATTGCCAACTTAAATCCTCTAGTTATGTAAACAGAAGTCTTCAGCTTCTTCATTTTCTTCATTCTGGTAACTTTTATAGTCTAATGGTTGCAACAAAGGACATTTTAGCAACTAAAAATGTAACCTTTTTCTTTTGATAGAGTTGTCACAGGCTTGGTAGAATGCTGAGGTTGTGGCATACCTTGAATTCAGTAAGGCCTATAATGAAGTTCACCATGATATCTTTGGAAAGAAGCTAGTAAAATGTGGGCTGGACAATGCTATATGTGTGTAGAAACTAAAAAAAGCCAGTGGGATTTTGGGCTGCATCAAAATCAGTGTAATGTCTAGATCAAGAGAAGTAATGTTGCCCCTCTATTCTGCTTTGGTCAGACCTCTCTTGGAATACTGTATAACAATTCAAGAGTGATATTGACAAGCTGGAACATGTCCAGAGGAGGGCGACTAAAATGATCAAAGGTTTAGAGGCCATGCTTTATGAGGCGTATGTTTAACTTACATAAGAGATGGTTGAGAGGAGGCATGATCACCATGTTTAAATTTTTGAAACAATGTCATATTGAGAAGAGAGCAAGTTTTGTGCTGCTCTAGAAACTATGAGCAGGAAAAGAGATACCACTTAAACATTAGGAAGAACTTCCTGATGGTAAGAGTTGTTTGGCAGTGGAATATGTTGCCTTGCAGGATGGTAGAATCTCTGTCTCTGGAGCTTTTTGAGCAGAGGCTGAATGACCATCTGTCAGGGGTGCTTTGACTGTGTGTTCCTGCGTGGCAGGGAGTTGGACGGGATGGCCCTTGTGGTCTCTTCCAACTCAAATTCTGTGATCTCTGGTACTTCTGTCTTGTCTGGATTGAGCTTTAATTTTTCAGGCCCTTACCTGTCTATTTCTGATCCCAGATGCCAGGTTCACTTTTTAGATCAGCCTGCTAAATTGACCAGAGAATTATGACCTTTTCTGTGTTATTACAGCTACAGAGTAAACTATGATGTACATTCTAGCCCAATGAATTTATCATGAGTTGTTTTCTATTATTTCTCTAGTCATACTTCAATTGCTTCCATTTTTTAGGAGACCCAGAGTAAATAGGTTTCAACAATAGAAAAATGTGACTATGCTAACTGCCTGGGACACTTTCCTCATTCCAGAAATTGTTCAAGGTTTTCATTGGACAATTAGTTCAGGGAATAGGGGAAATGTCTCAGCATATTTAGGTACATTTCCAAAAAACCATCTCTCAGATGAAGAATCCTATTTCTGCCATAGAGTTAAAAGTAGCAATCAAACTAATAGAAAATGAATATGGAAAAGGGTTCCAGAAATCATTATTTGTACATTTTTACTCAAAAACCTGTGCATTCTGAGAAATTTCTACCTATTTTCAATGTAAGGAAGAGTACTAACACCATTTTTAGAAAAATTATGTGATTGATGATCAAGGTATATTGTACATATTTGTAGTTTGTTTACAGATGAGCTATCAATATTTCAGGGGAAATCATTTTCAATGTTTTTAACTGAAGAAATTTGTTCCCTGGGCTTTGAATCTGATGTGCTATTAGGTTATGGGCACAGTAATGTTAAGCCTACATTTCTAAAATATGAATTCTGGGTTTCAAATTTGTTCTGGGCAAAATTAAGCAAGAAGCTTCTTGCATGATTATAATATGGGATTCTAATTATTTGCAATAGGAATGTAAATAAGGTGGCACCAAGCCTTATTTGTAATGACTAATGAAAGCTGTTGACTGTAATCAGAGAGATGCAGAGCGACAGGGGCAATTCATTAGGAAAAATGTGGCTGGCAAACAGCAAGTGCATGCCAGTTTAAACCTCTGTTTTTACATCAAAATATAGAGTGTATTTGTGGTTGTAAACGATGATAAATAACTCCCTTTATGAGGAAAATAAGTGGTGATAAGACATTGCTGCACAGTTAATCCTGCCAGCTTTTCCAAAATACCTACAGGGTATGTGTCATTCTTGGCTTTGCTATGGATAGCTAAAGATGCTTGCCATATTATATTGATTAAAGACATTTTAATTGTGCATTGCTTCTTTTGGGTTACAGTTCGATATACTAAACACCTCTTTATAGTCTGCTTAGTTCATGCAATAAAATATTTACTTTAATTTCTAGAATGAATCACTTCTTGCTCTGTACATCCTAGGTATAAGTTATATTTACCACACACATACACATACATTTATCACATGTGTAACATTTGCAAAATACTAAGAATATTTAAATTCTTTTATTGCTAAGTGCATCTGGGATATATTTTTTAGTTTGAAAGTCTTGTGTTTCTAGATGGAAGAACATGATTGTATTTCTAGAAAAGAATACAAATATTTTCTAATTTCTGTTTCTCTGGTACCACAACACTCTTTAACATAAAATAGTCATGTAAAATATCCTTGATTATGAATGAGCAATCAGACCCAAACATCCAGTCTTCAAAAAGCAGATGTCCATGATTTATGGCAAGCCCATTTTGAATCTTATCCTAGTATTAAAAATTGTGGCAGTCTAGCTGATTTTTAAAGTGTTGGATTCTGGAAAAATCCATCTGGCATAGAATATAGTTTAGTATGAAGTAAATGGGTTTTTGTCATTAAAAACAACATGTCTTTGATTAGTCATTTGGTTAATGTGAATAAACAATACAGTCTGAGAATATGCTTCCCCTAATGATTATATGGCCATTCTTAGAAATATAGGCTGGCATTCTATAATACAGTTATAAATTCATAACCTAGAGCTATGAATCTAACCGCTCCATATTCACTAACACAGTCACAGTCATGACACTATCGCCACAATAATAAATGACCATCATGGAACTATTGCCGCAATGCCCAAACTTACTATACCAGGCAACAGGTGCATCTGAGGCATGGAGGTCTGATCAGCTGGCAGTCAGAGCTCAGGAGGATGACATGTTCACATTATTATTATTGACACAACGACATTGTATGACACAGCAAACAATATAGATATGCTGGATTTCATATCACAAAATCACAAGTCGAACTCTTCCCAAGCATTTAGGACTGTGTGATGTATTTTCGGATGATGCACGCAGATCCTAGTAGGGTGGCCTTTTGCAGTTGGCAGATCGAAATTTTGTCAATGTCTATTGTTTCCAAATGCCGGCTGAGATCTTTTGGCACGGCACCCAATGTGCTGATCACCACCGGGACCACCTGTACTGGTTTCTGACAGAGACTTTGCAGTTCAATCTTGAGGTCCTGATAGCGGCTGAGTTTTTCCTGTTGTTTTTTGTCATTGCGACTGTCACCTCGATTGCGACATCAATGAGCCAAACCTTTATCTTTTCCACAACTGTGTGGTCTGGTGTGTTGTGTTCCAGAACTTTGTAAGTCTGGATTTGGAAGTACCACAGTATCTTTGCGTGTTCATTTTCCACGACCTTTGCAGGTTTGTGATCTCACCAGTTCTTTACTGCTGGGAGGTGGTACTTGAGGTATAAGTTCCAATGAATCATTTGGGCCACATAGTTGTGCCTCTGTTTGTAATCTGTCTGTGCGATTTTCTTACAGCAGCTGATCGATCAATGGTTTCGTCAGCTTCCTTGCACAGTCTGCATTTTGGGTCATCAGCTGATTTTTCGATCTTGGCCTTAATTGCATTTGTTCTGATGGCTTCCTCCTGGGCTGCAAGGATCAGGCCTTCTGTCTCATTATTATTATTACTATTATTATTATATTTATTTATTTATTTTATTTCTATCCCGCTTTTCTCCCATGGGTGGGATTCAAAGCGGCATACAACATATACAATTCATACAAATACATCCGACCACAATACATAATCAGTTAAAACATCCTATCCTGATATAAAAAACCCAACTAACATATCAAAGAAAACACTTTCCCTTCCACCAGCGAGAAGTAGGATCCCTTTCTGAATTCCTTGTTGCATTTCTGATCACTGCTGAGTATGTTTGTGAAGCATCAGATATATTGCTAGGTAGAACATAGCTTCTTAAACTGTGGGAATGTGAGGGTTGTGAAAAAATTGTACTTTGCCACCTTATGACTGTTTTAATCATTTACATGAATCCAGGAGGAGGGCTGTGAGGGCTGTTCGGCAGTGGAACTCCTTCTTTGGAGGCTTTTAAGCAGAGGCTGGATGGCCATCTGTCAGGGGTGCTTCGAATGCGATTTCCTGCTTCTTGGCAGGGAGTTGGACTGGATGGCCCATGAGGTCTCTTCCAACTCTACTATTCTATGATTCTATGAAAAAGTATATCCTGCCACTTGAGACTGCAAACCAAGCATACTTGCGTGGCATGAAAGATGTTGAAAATGCTCAACATCAGGGGTGTCAAACATATTTTCATTGAGGGCCAAGTCAACGTTACGGTTGCCTTCAATGGGCCATTGAATCCATGGATGGAGAATCTGTGGATACAAATGACCAGCCAACTATAATTTTTACATAGTGAGCAGTGCTCTTTAATTTTTACCTAATTTGGGTCCTCAGATGTTTTTGAACAACAACTCCCATCACTTTGATTATCTGCAATGTGGACCGGGATGAGGGGAATTGCAATCCCAACAGCCCTTGTGGCTCCGAGGTTAGGGATATTTTGAAACTAGATATCATATCCACAAGCCTTGTATGTAAATTCAAACCCAAATATCCTTACTATACAGAATAAACTGCAGCCTTCCAAATGTTACTGTGTCTCAATTCCCATCAGCTCTAGTCATGATGCCTAATGATAAATACAGGAGGAGTAGTCTAGCATCTGGAGAACTACATAAAATGATACGGCGGGCTGAATTCGACCCGAAGTTTAACACATGTGCTCTATGTCCTGCAGTATCAAATATTCAACCATTAATTCTTTATGTAAAAATAAACAAGCATGTCCATCTCATTAAGTATACAAATTTACTTTCATGTTTAATAAATGGTAAAATATATTTATACCAAAGAATTATTTTAAAATACATTTATTTATAATGTTTGATTTATGAAAATTTCTTGGGCAAAAAGTGGTTGTTAGTAGAAGTTTAAGAACCCCTAATTTAAAATTTGGGCCACAATATTGAACTTTGTAAAGTCTTCATGTGATTCAGTAAGAACATTCTCATGTTCTTATGACTGAACAGTAGCTTCATGCATTATTTGGTGGAAAATGGTTACTGATTTTCAAAGAAACTCGCTTTTGTGTTTTAAATAAGCCTCCTGACTTATATTTTCAGAAATTGAGATACTGATATTTATTGCTGTTGTGAATAAATTTTCTGAAGACGCCCAGAAGACTCTTCGCGTATCATTGTTATTTTTTTTTTCATCAATCCTATGAGATAGTTAGATTGTGGATGCAAGTGATCCAAAATCACTGGTATCCAAATTAACAGAGTAAGTGTCACTACCTACGTTTAAGCACGAAGGGCTGTTTTCTGGTGATGGAGTGAACTCTAATTCACTTTTCAAGGGATAAAGGGACAGAGCTTATTGGTGCTTATTTCTCTTGGAATGAATTGTCAAAGATGCATGAGTGATTGCTTTGTTTATTTAACTAGACAGCTAGATGGAAGATCAAGTTTCCATGGTCCTCAAAGGGAATTGGTACCCTATTACATATGTTCAGTTGACTCATTCTGACATTTAATAGATGACTATACATTTGACTCTGGGTCTGTCCTGAAGCATTTCCAGTTCAGGTTATTGACTGAAATGATATAGACCTGGTTTATAGCCAGACACAGTTTTAAGCATGATTGCTTTTCTTTCACCTATACGGTTCCTGCTACAGAAGATATAATGCTACCATTATATTTGGTATTTAAACAAGCATATGTACATATATGTGAAAACAAATTATAAAAATTATATAGCTCGAGCTGTATCCAGTTTATCCTTAAATGTTGACTTTTATACATAAATGTTGACAATTTTGAAATATTCTTTAATTTTAAAATTGGGCAATATAAGTAGTATTTTTTGTTTATTTGATTGAAAACATATGCTGAAAAGTTTTGCATTGTCCAGAGCATTTCTGTGTAGGTGACTTTTAAAAAGTAATTGTAACATTTAATTTTCACTAATTAAAATATGTTAAAAAATCATATGACAGACATTACAGGCCCATATGCAATACTTTGAAGTACTTTGGCCTAAACGGTTCTGGTCCAACTTACCTGTTCGAACGTATCTCCTCCTATGAGCCGTCAACAACACTAAGATCGTCTGGAGAGGCCCTGCTCTCGGTCCCACCTGCCTCACAGGCATGGCTGGTGGGAACGAGGGACAGGGCCTTCTCAGTGGTGGCCCCTCGGCTGTGGAACGGCCTCCCCAGTAACATCCGGCAGGCCCCAACTCTGCTGGGCTTCAGGAAGAACGTTAAGACATGGCTTTGTGTGCAAGCATTTAATGAATAAGTACTATATTGACATGGTCTGAACTTAGGTTTATGTGCAATGGTTCCTTGGAAGAATGGTATTAAGTAATTATATGTTTTAAGCTTGATTAATGTATTTTATGGATTATTGTTAATGGTTTTAAATGTGTTGCTGTTTTTATTGATCTGCTTGGCATTGAATTTTGCCAATTGTTGTAAGCCCCCCTGAGTCCCCTCGGGTGAGAAGGGCGGGGTAGAAATGTAAATAAATAAATAAATCATGAGAAGACAGGGAAGCTTGGAAAAGATCATGATGCTGGGGAAAATGGGAGGGAAAAGGAAGAGAGGCCAACCAAGGGCAAGATGGATGGATGGCATCCTTGAAGTGACTGGCTTGACCTTGAAGGAACTGGGGGTGGCGATGACCAACAGGAAGCTCTGGTGTGCGCTGGTCTATGAGGTCACGAAGAGTCGGAAGCGACTGAATGAATAAACAACAACAATGCAATATGAGAGCATAAGAGCAGAGGATCTAATGCTTTTGAGCATATCCTATTAGTAGGAACAAAAGGAAGAACTTCCTTTTAAATTGCCTTTGCAGCAAACACAATTGCAAGCTTCTTTTGATTTTATTTTAAAGTGATGTAGGTGGTATTGTACCTCATAAGGCCCCTGCAGCTCTTATTACTTTTTCCTCAATTTGTTTTGTTACAACATATTGAACTTGAAAATAATTTCATTAACATTCTTACCATTGGATGTACACAAAATAGTCAACATTGAAGGTGCAAAATATTAATTTGGCAAAAAAGTGAAATTAAAAAAAACTGGCACGATAATGGTTTCAGTTCTTGTCCCTTCCCATGCCTGACTGTATGCCAAAGATCCTTGAGCAGCAGTTACAGTTGTCTTAATTAAGCCTCTACTCAGCTTTGCACGTCTGGATCCTGTAATTTTTGTCCATTCATCTAGGCAAAATTATTCTAAATCTTGGCCAGTTGGATGAAAGCTAGCGGCAAATAGCCACTTTCAAGTCTTGCCATAGGTCTTCAACTAGATTAATGTCTGGGCTGAGCCACCTAAGATACCCAGGTTCTTGCTCTCAAATCACTCCGTTGTTGGTTTAGTCATGTATTTAGGCTTTCTTCTTTTGGAAGGTGAACCTCTACCCTATTTCCATGCCCCTGGGATTGAAAGATATTTTCTTTGAGGGTTACTCTATATTTGACTCCATGCATTTTGCCCTCAATCATGGCCTTAATATGAGATTATATAACACAATATTTGCAGAAAATGAACTCATCGCAACAACCTCAGAGATATCTGAAGGCAGTAAAATGTCATTGACC
Source organism: Anolis carolinensis (assembly GCF_035594765.1). Lineage (NCBI taxonomy): Eukaryota > Metazoa > Chordata > Lepidosauria > Squamata > Anolidae > Anolis > Anolis carolinensis. The sequence continues at coordinate 149,922,002 of NC_085843.1, forward strand.
ATTTAGAATGGTTCCAAACTGGTTTGGCAACAACCAGTTTAGGTGTGTGTGTGATAAGATTGCCATTGCAGCCTTAATTATTTTCTTTTGTGATAACATTCCATCTGTACAGTGATGCTAAAGATTTCAAGTTGCAATGAATCGATAAATGAGTTGTGCCAATTAACTTTCATATTACAGACTGCCGTTTGTATTGCTTAGTCATTACTCAACAATGAATTGGCAGTCTTGTCATCACTGTATTATTTTTGTATTCAGGGATACCAGAGCTGTGTTGCTATTGCATGCTTTCAGATATTGTTCAGAGCACATGTCAGCCGCTGAGTATTGTTGGTCTTTATTAAAAGACAGTTACATTATGCATCGAATGCAAAAAAGACCACTGATAATGCAGCTTTATTGCTCTCTTCTAAATTGAATAGGTACTTTACATCTGTGAGATGTTGATTCTTCAGATTTTGACGTTAAAAATGTACTCTTTAGTTTGTTGGCTCATGTGCTGCCAGGGGTTGGATTTTATATCTTAAAGATTTCATTTATGAATTTGGTTGCATTATTTTCTTTTTTAAAAAAGAAAGTTTGACCACCTACGGTAATTTTCTGCAGTGAACTTTTCAACACCGTCCTCTCAAATTCCTTCATCTTGGGCGCCAACTACGATGCCATACAATGCAGTTTCAGAATGCAGATTAACTATTAGTTAAAACTGCATTATATGGCAGTGTAGATGGAGCCTTAACTAAATTCGCCGATTGTAGTCTGCTATCTGTGCTAGTTAAGAGAACCAGATGAATCCATTTAGACGGAGGTGGACCATTTTGACCGGTAGATATTAGCAGCATACTCAAAATGGCAATATATACAATTTTGTACTATTCTTTCCTTTATCCCTAGAAGTAAATTTGGATTTCTTCCTTTCAGCACTAAAGTATCTTTGGCTGCAGGAGATTATAGGCTTTCAGTTTTGTCTTTTCTTGTTTTCAATGTGGGGCTTCCTAATTTTTAAATCGTATCTTTGGGCCGTCATGCTGTTCTGTTAGTGCTGAAGTTGTGGTTTTATCATGCCTTTTAAAAGAACAAACAAACAAGCAAAACAAAACTATTTTTAGCCTTTGTATCAATTAGCAGGGTTTTTGGGGGGCTTAATAGAAATTCAGTAAGCCTATCTGTTTACATTAAAACAAAACAAAAGAATTTTATCAAATTCAATGTAACATTATGGAGATTCCTGCACCATAAGAGCCCCTTTATCTATAGCAGTGTATAAAAGCACTTCGAACAGTGCATCAGTTTTCACAGCCATTTAGTAGATTAGAAAGCAATTGTAAGCAAAATAAAACCCACATTAACTCCTGTCAACAGCCTGCCTTTTTCTCAGTTATGGATTGGTTTGAAATAATGGTGAGGTCTGAAATGATTGTATCAACAGTGAAGATGTATTATAAATATGAATGAACCCATTGTAAGGAAATTCAGAGTTATACAGCTGATGTTTGTCCTCACTATCTGTATAGCAGTCTTTTTTCATACTTAAGAAAAACAAAGCTCTGACACAGGAGAACATGTCACTGTCACTAAGAAATAATTCCTTATGTTTTGAAACAGTAATTATATCTACTGACAGCTTTAAAACTGTGCTCAGTGTTCTGTTCTAATAGCATTCTAGTAATAGCTGTCTGACGTTTGGTATGCAACCATCCAAATGCTTATATAAATATAATCAAAGGTCTGTTGTTTATGAAAATGAGCATTCCTCCTAACAAATGATTGTTCTGATACATCATTTTTGCAACATAATTCGTCATGTTGCTGAAAAAGCAATTAGAGTCACTAAAAAAGGATATTTTATCTTAGTAGAAAGAAGTCAATTAGCTTAAAGGCAATTAAAATAGAATTGACTTTTAATCACAGATGGAAAATCACCTGCATTTAATGTAGAAGGTCCTTTATATAATTTAAAATAAGGTTGGCTTTTGAAAGAAAAGAATGTACCTCTCCTGTTTTTCTGTGGGTGAATTTAGAAGAGGGATCTTATAAAAAAAATACACAAATTACTGAAGAGGGTACTAGTGCATATCTTTTTAATTGCTTGCCTTAGTTAGAAGAGTAATTTTATTTCAGATAAGGGACATTTCTCTCCTGCTAATTTCCTCATTGGAAAAAATAATAAAAAATAATAAAACCCTGACCTTCACTAAAGTTTTACTCAACGAAAGGAACGTCTTCCTTACAAAGGTATTTATAATCACAGATTAGTGCTTCTCATTATGAGAGAGTAATATTTCACTCTTAACTACTTGAATCAAGTGAGAAAACTCAACTGGTCTTAAATTTTTTTTTTAAATCAACATAAGCTTTACTGTCTAATACAAAAACATAAACCATAACTCAAAAATGATGTTCCCAAAGCGTTACACTGCTTCCATTAGATGTGTCATATCACTTCCTGCACTTTATTCTTGAACTTGGTTTATGCCTTATCTTTATAGCTGCGACAGAAAATGTGGCTACTGTGCTGATAACAGCTTTGTCCCTGCCTTATTGTTTCCTTATAGATGGGATAGGTTTAAAACGCCAGCCAATATACTGAGCAATTCAAAGGTTAGATATGGAAGCTGAAGGGCCTAGGCAAATGGGATACTAAAAAAGGAGTTGTGATGTACAGCCGCTCTTCCTCGAGTGTTACCCATCTGAAGGCTAATTCATAGCTGGTTTTAAGGTTATGTCCCCTAAGCAGCTGGCCAATATTAGGCTGGAGCCTCAATCAGATAATAAGATATAAAGTTTTGAAGATAATAGGCCACTAGGGCAGGAGAGTGCTGTAGAGGGGTTTCAGAAGCCATTTTCAACATGACATAAAGCACTACTGGGGCGCAAAGTAGAGCAAATCCAGCATGCTCACTCAGGAGTCTGCTTGCACTGAAGAGCAGCCCCAGATTACTTCTATATGGAATAAAGATACTGCATATGTTCTCATGAAGCTGTGGTTAATGGTTCGTGTCGAGCAGGATTTTTGTTACCAGATTGTAATAATGCTAATAATTAGAAAATGGTGGCTCTGATTTGCTGGAAAATGAGAGGATGATTAAGGTATTTATCTTTTTATTAGCTTCTGGTTTTATATGATACTTATGGAAATGCACTTAGTAAATTATTCAAAGCGAATAAATTTCACATGAAATTCTGCCAAGAGCTAAAAATACTTCTGAATTAAGTCACAGATGTTTGTATCTTTCTTCAGGTGTTTGGCATTCTTCGTTCAATATCCTATTTGGAATAATATTTCCCACTCTAAAATATTTAAATTTTAAGTCATATTTTGCAATTAAAAGCTCCAGGCGTTGGGATCAGCTAATTTGCTGCTCGTACTTTTCTCCTTCCTAAGGACACTCCTAACCATTTGCACATAGTTCTTTCATAGTTCATAGGTCTTTCATCCAAGTACTGTATTCATTATATCTATGGCAAAGCTTACAAAGTTCCTCATACTGTGCTCTCCTTTGCTTACTGTTTAATGAGTGAAGAGATTGACTTGTCCAGTTAATATCATAAACATTTTTTTAAAATTCTAGACATTTCTAATATTTTCTCAGTTTGCATGAAATACAAATACCAAAAAAGGAAAAATATGATTGTAAGTAGAAGCTATTTCAAATGGTGAAAAGTCAGCATGTTAATCAAAGCAGTCCTATGTGGTGGAACTGCACAAAGGAGAACTGGCAAGGAGGAAGAAATAAGTCAATTTATTTGTTTACTTATTTTAAAAATAAGTGAGACCCAAGATGGCTAACAACAAACATAACATGCATTATGTTGAAACTATTGATTTCTTAGGTTGAAGCACCTGGCGATATTTTTACTCTCAAGGCTTGGCTTGTTCAGCCATACAAAACAGGGATGACAAAGCAGAATCTGTATGGGCCAGACTAGTTCCCAATTAAACTAGAATTACAAACTCAGTTAAAACCCAGGTTTCAAAACCTGAATGTAATGTGTCCTGTGAATTTGCCTTTGTAAAATTGCTGGATACTTCTCAGAGGATAGTGATTGCAGCTGTATGAAAGTAATCCTGATTTACTTAGATTTCCTTTTTAAGCAGTGCTGTTTCCATACGTCTGTTTCTTGGCAGCCATCGAAAGCTCAATATGTGAAACTTGCTCTTATTAAACATGCTATATTGTGGAAGTAACATAAAGAGTAGGGTTAGAAAATAGAAATATTCTAAAATCTAGACAGCTAGCCTTAAAAACTACTGAGATTTAGTTATTCTCACAAGATGGATGAATGGATTTTATCTGTATGCCATCTTCTCCTGAAGTGGGACCTAGAGTGCCTTACACAAGGCATCAATTAAAAACTCGACATGATTTTATTTTTTTAAAAAAAATAATATCATTAAACAGTATAAAATCATTTGGAAAACGTAACAACATTTTACTAAAGCCCCCCCCCCCCTATGAAGCTTCTCTGCTTATACATTAAAGGCCTGCTTAAACAAAAGATCTTTTCATGGAAGGGAATTCCAGTCTAAATTGTATCAAAGAGATTATGTAACTGAGGTTATAGAAACGTCATATTAGATTTTACTAGTTCTTTTAATTCCTCACAGATCAGCTTTTTGAGAGTCTGTGTTTTGTAATAGATTTGTAAGAGAAAAATATAGTAATGTATTAGTAATTGTTTTGTTTTTTTTTTTTAAAAAAAAAACCAAACAAACAAAATTTAGCTAATGTTCTGATATAATCTTATGTTGATCCTCTGTGTACTAGGAATGCCGGTGGATTCTAGCCATGTTTGGAACATAATGCTTGCATAATTTTCAGTTATGTGAACAATTTCCTTGCTTACACAAGGAGGCATCCTGGGTCTTTTCCCATGAATTTTGAAGAGACTAGAGTGCAGCAGGGCTGGCTGACATACCACTCAGGTGTTGATTGGCACTTGGCCTCAGCTCTGCCCTCTCTCCCATGAGCCCTTACCAGATGCTTGCATTTCCTGATGTGACAGCCAGACACATCCTCCACTTTTTCCAAGGCTGATGGAATCTTGGCCTAGGTTATCAGACAATATTAAAAAGAACTTACCACGACATTTTAGCTCTAAAATTAAACTTAGCCTATACTTTAAAAACACACTTATGGTTTTTTTAATGTACAAATCAAGGCTGCTTTTCAATGCACAATTGGGAATATGTCCTGCAGAACTCAATGGGACTTTTGAATAGAGGTGCATTTCCCTGATAATTCCTGTCTTTCATTCTCTATTAATATAATATATCTTTATTTGTATTCAGCCCTATCTCTCCAGGGGTGCTCGGGGCAGATTCCAACATACATTGGCAAACATTCAATGCCTCTATAAAAACAGACAAGTACCGACATAAAATCCCTGAAAAACTCATATATGAAAAACCCCACACATAAAAATAACGTTAAAACATCACATCAAATTAAACTTAACATCAATGAATTAAACCTAACATCAATAAATTGAACCTAATGTAGTCAAACAAAAATTATGATGACTTAAGAGTGCACAAACACCCACATTAATCTTTGTAAACTTGAGTTTATATCCAGTTCATCCTTCCAATTGTACTACATTTCAACATGGGTATCATGGGCACCTGTGAGGCTAGAGACTATGCTGACAGCAGGAGCTACTAGTAAGATCTCCCATATCTGCTGAGGAGCCAGACTAAGTGCGACAAATTGCTATGAGACAGCAGCAATAATACAAGGTGACACTGGTAAATGATCTCTTAGAGTCACCATAGCTTTCACTTGTTAGTCCTGCACAATCTTTTATTACATAAGCCATATGCTGAGACAATCCCAAGTGAAACAAAAGCTAGTGACAGAGGATGAGACTCCCAAGTTGGATTGCACTCAACAAGTTACTGCAATAGAGCAGAGAACAGCTATGAATATCCCTATAGTTAATGATGCAACTGGACTCAAGTCCAAAATATGTTTAGCTGGTGATGTTCTTAAATGTCAGTGGAAAGTCTGAAGTGCCATAGCACATGTTATAGGAACATGGAATTTGTGAAGTGAAAATCAGGGAAAGCAAGACATAATAAAACAACAAATAGGGCATATAAATATTGCAATAATTGGTGTGAGCAAACTAAAGTGGATATGAATGGGACATTTTGTGTCAGATAATTATACAGTGTTTTATTTAGTTGATGAAAATCTAAGAAGAAAGGGGGTTGCATTAAGAGCGAAGAGAAATATAGCAAAAGCAGTCAAATGATAGAATACAAAATCTGACCAATCATATCAATAAGACGTCAAAGAAAACCCGTCAATATCCAAATTTGTTCTCAAACTACAGAGGCAGAAGGAGGAAATGAAAGAATTCATGCTGGAGTCCAGGAGAATATTACTAACACACCAAAACAGTGTACTTTGCAAGAGGTGTCTATGTGGTCCAAAGAAAGCATCCCACACATTGCACAACCATAATTTATTTACCACTTTATCTATCAACCTTTTGGGTGAAGATGAACATTTGCACCTGTAGCAGTTTTGTAGTCTTTGGCATCGTTTCCCTTTTGCTTTTTGCTTTAAATTCTGTTGTGCTTCAAGCGGAATTCAGTCTAGTCCAACAAAGACACAATAACTTTGCATAGTTGCAAAAGGAAAAAAACAGAAAACTTTACTCTTTACAGCAGAGTCCAAACATAAACTTGCAGTGTTGCATCAAAACATAAATCTTACAGTATAACAAACTTGCATAGACCTTGTAAGCATTTCAAGACGCAAGAAGCATTACAAAATATAAAGAGCATGACTTCTTCAGCCTCTTCTTCCAAAAGAGAGAGACCCAAAAAGCAAAAGCAAAACCAATGTTATGATCAGCAGTACTGAATAGTTTTCTTTAACATACATTCTTGGTATTGAGCTTCATTATACCCTAACAAATTCTTCTTTACATACTTCTAGGTTTTGCCCTCAGCATATTCACAAGCCATAGCAAATTCTATGATTTTGGGCCCAAAACCTGTCCTCAACCTATGAACAAGATATACTTATAGTCAAGTATATATGTACATAATATTAAAGCAGACGATAAAGACATTGAAAGAATGTTTTCCCATAGTTTAGCTCAGTTGTTACTCATAATGGAAACTGCAGTCAAGAAATCCAGAAGGCTAGAATTTGGAAGGGCAGATATGAAAGAACTAGAAAAAATCCTGAAGTGTCATTAAATACTAAAATTGTGGATTATGTTGTATTTCCAATTTCTATATATAGTTGTGAAAACTGGAAAGTGGAAAAAGCTTATGGGAATAAAACCAAGTCATTTGAATTGTGCTGAAGAAAAGTTATTCAGATAACCTGGACCGCTAAAATTATAAATCTGTGGATCCTTCTAACTTACTGCCTTCTAACGCACTATTGCAACTATACTGGTAAAAGCACCTGTGCAAATTGATTAAAATCAATTAGTTCCTAAAGGTTTTACTAAGGAGCATGTTTTGACTTTTAAAAAATCTAATAATGTTTCCATTATGTCGATGTGCTATGCAAGTGCTTTCTCTGGAAAGTATCATGCAAAGTTAAACCACGTGAGACTTGTATGCAAATATTTTTTCTCTCTTGCTTATAACAGGAACACTTTCAAATTACTTTCACAATGATATCTTAGTGTAATTTCACATACCAGCAGAAACAAGTATTTTGCCGAAAGCTTTGCAAAGCCAATGCAGTTCAAAATGTGTTTCGCTTAATGCATAGAGTTTGCTTATTTTTAGAAAAGCTAAACCAAATAAAATGAGTATCTAGATCTTATCTAGTTATATAGAGAGGATTTTCTTGGTGGTTTTGTTCTTGAAAGGATTGCTTCACATTCATACTTTAAGTTGTATGAAAATAAATTGTGCAAGTTATAATACATAAAAAACTGCCTTTCTAATATTTTACAAGCTTAAACAGAGTAAGGTCATTTTATTATAAATTTGCGTGATAGATTTCATTTACTAAGGAAAGTATCAGAATATTTCCTAAAGGTAGCTTTTCTTAACTGAAATAAGTTAGGTTACATAACTCGGGGGATACATTCTAATATAGCCACATTCTGTTAACATTTTGTCTTTCCCTGAAATATAAAGAGAGCTCACATAGTGTGCTATAATCTAACCATATCAGTTAGTCCTTGCCGAAGAAATTGAGTGCAAATGGCAAACATTCACAATATAAGAAGGCTATTGAATGAACATTCTTCTCACTATCTTTAGGCACATTTGGTGAAAATAATATAGAGGGCCTCCTCGGTGGCTGCACCCATTGGGAACTTCCTTTCTGGGGAGGCAGGATATCCCCCTCCTTGCTTGCTTTCAATTAGTCTTTTAGAAATTGCCTATGATGGGCTTTTACGGGTGTGCTGTTTTATCAGGCTTGCCTTTTCATTCATTGATTAATTTTAAATGGTTTAAATGTATAGATTATTATTATTATTATTATTACACAGATGCATTTTAATACAGATACTTTTGTGTGTTTTAACCATTGCCGTGTTTAATAATTGGTAAGCCACCTTGAATCTGAGTATTGGGGAAAAGGCAGGATGGAAATGGATACAATAAAAATAATATGGGCACAGTTTGGTGTATACCACATTTTGCTATGATAGCAGAAACTCTGATTTGGATAGGCAATGGGAGCACTCCTAGGATCAATATTCTTCACTTAGTAATAGGAAATATATGATAAAGCAGTGGAGCTGTTAAGGAAAAGACATTAGGCCTTTTCACAGGGATTGGGGTGCTGTGTGTGCCTGCCCTTCATGGGATGTGTCTTTACCTGTGCCTTTACCTGAACAATCCCTTTTTGGGCAGTAGTGCTGAATGAAAAGGACTTCCCCATTTCTCTCATCTGCTCTCTCCTGCAAATTGGGACATGGAGGCTACCACTGCTTCACCTCTTATTCATGATGCTTCTCAGAGAAACAGAGCAAGAAAGCCTCACATGCTCCAGTTGGTGTTTGTTTCCTTGTTCAGCCTGCATGCTTCTTCTCCTGGTTATGACACCTGCCAGGGAAATGGAGAAACAGGAGAGCCTCACTTGACCCTAACAGTTTTTGTTTCCTTGTTCTGCCCACATGCTTCTCCTCCTGGTCACGTTCCTTCCCAGAAAAACAAACATTGTGTGGGGCATCTTGAGTTTCTCCTGGTATGTGTTCCTTTGTTTTCTCTGGGCATTCTTGGGACTGGTGAAGCAGCAGTGGCAGGTGGCACCTACTCCTGGACACCAGTGGCTGGAACACACAAGGCTGAGGCAGCAGAACAAGTGAAGTGGCTGTGGATGAGTAACTTTGGCCGTCAGCTGCTGCCTTCTTGAATATGCTTCTGTTTGCTGCCACCACGTGCATACAAGAGCAGGGATAAGATTGAGAAGTGATGAAAGATTGAAAGCTACAGTTCTGAACCAAGGGCCCCTCTCTACAAAGAAGAGGCCCTAATAGAGCAGTGGTCTTCGTGTCCTGATTACCAGGCAAGGGCCGGTCCACCTAACCCACAACTATCTACCTAGCTAATAACCCCCCAGGATATCTGAAAGAGATCTCGTCCATTCTCTGCTACTTTGTTTATTAAGGAGAGGCACAGGGAACAGAAATTGGGATGTTGTACATGTAAAGTGGATGTTTTGATACCACGGTTCTTTTATAGCTCAGTAGAAGCTTCTACAATTTTAGCTTTCAAAACACTTGTGGTGTTAATGTGTTGCATGAAGACAAACAGAAAAGTTCAGTGGTTCATTAAAGAACAAACAAATTGATTATGGAACTAGTTTTCATAGGTTCTGCAGTCTGTAATCCATCAAAGCTTATGCTGTTAATACAGTTGTTTCTCTTTCAGGTACCAAAAAACTTTCTGTTGGTTTTGATTTCAATGAGACTGTTAAATGTTTCTAAAACCAGTGTGTGGAGGCAGACTGCGATATCAGATTTTGCTTCTCCTCAACTTTAATTGATTTGAAGGTCTAAATGTGTGTATACCAGGTGTGGGGACCTTTATGTGCCAATGGGAGCCTAGTTTATTAAAGATACCAAATTGCACAATAAAGATTTTCACTTGAAAGTACATAGACTGAAGGTAAAACAAACTTCTGTAACTGCTCTTCGGCTCCTTGTATTTTCTGACATAACTGACTGTCTGAAAAGGCCTCTAAATCAACTTCTATACTTAAACCCCTTTTGTCCTAACCTTGAACCTTTTCGTCTTTTACTGAGAACCCCTTGAAATTATTCCCTTTTCAATGTGTATGTTGCCATTAACAGAAGCTGAACAAAACACAAAAAAGCCGTTGCACCACATTCCATCAACAGAAGTTTTTTAGTACTTCATCAAATTATTTTAAAAGGTTGGTGTCTAGACTTGATCGACTAAGTATTCTGTAGACAATTCTGAAATGGATTTTGGCACCATCAATTCATTTCTAATCAGAATGAAAATGGATTTTAATCTGGTGTTTACTTTTTAAGATAAAATTACCTTAATTGGATATTAATACCAATTATTATTAACTTCATCTATATTAATTGATTACGAAACATTAAAATAATAGGCAAAATTCAGCTGTATTTCTATGTCATTTCAGGCCACCTTGGAACAATTCATCATAGCATTCATTTGTTGAATATTAGACAGAGGAAAGGAAGTTAGTATGTAAGCAGTAGACATAGGCTCGGTTACTGTTTCATCCATTTCATTCGTGTTTCTGTACCGTTTTGTTTATTTGAAATGCATGAAATGGTACACCCCCCTCTTGTTCGGAAACACCAATGGAACTAATGGAAAGTGCGAATGGTAACTGTCATCTGATTTTCATGCCTGCCAGGGCTTAACTGTGTAAAGCAAGGGGGGGGGGACACAGCGCATCTTCAGGGTCTGGTGCGCTCATGTGTTTTGGGTCTGCTCGCCACTCTTCTTGGAAAAAGACTGTGTCTGGTGAGCAGGCCTGCCAGCAGGCTCTGGAGCAAAGTGCCAAAATAACACATCTTACACAGAGCTCCGCCTTAGACCGAATGCAAGCGCATCTTCAGGGTCTGAAGCAGAGCGCCGAGTAAAATGCGCTATTTCAGCGTTCCTCTTCAGGGCCTGCTGGCAGGCCTGCTGGTCAGATGCAGTTTTTTTTCCCAAGGAGAGTGGCGAGCAGGCCCAAAATATATACACGTGCCAGACCCTAAAGATGCGATGTCCACACACGCCGATGGAGTTACAGTAAGGTCCCCCCCCCCTTTGCTTTACACAGTTAAGGGGGGAGAAGTGCACATGCCTCCCAGGGCCTGCAACCCTGGCAGGCATATATATATATATATATATATATATATATATATATATATATTTGTTTCAGACCTTTTCCGAAATGCCATTTGTATAGGCACCCATTTTGAGAAGCAGTGTCCAAAACGAAAATGGGGCCATACAAATGGAACATACAGAAACAGATAGCTATGTCATACAAATGCACAAGTAAGCAGTATTTTTTTTCTAATCACAAGAATGAATATAGACAGTATTCTATATATAGCTATACTAAACTTGAAATAGTTTAGAACAAGGGAGAATCATGAAGCCCTCCAGATGCTGTTGAACTATAATTCCTATCATTCAACACCATTGGCTCTACAGACTATGTATGGCTGCACGGAGTTGTAGTCCTACAACATCTGAAATTATTGCCACCCCTGCTTTAGGGCAAAATAGGGGCCTGTTACATTGCTGTTCCTCAAATGATATTGTACTGTAAAATCACAAGACTACAACTTTTTAAGATTCTCCATTCTGCTGCTTTTCAAAGGAAGATTGCTTCTCTGTTTGAGTACAAGCCTTTTATCTTTTAATGTGGGGTTCTTATTTTCAGTTTCTAAAATGACAACTGGTTTTTCAGTTCTCTGAAGTTCTCTGGTTTTTTACTCTTGCACTACCTCAAACAGTAGTCCTTTTCACAATGGAGAGTGATTTTTAAAAATAGTTAAAAGTTTCTAAGAGGAAGCTAACATCAACCACAGTGGATTTATTGGGGTTCATGAGCCTGGCCATTGCCTGTCAGTGCCAAACTGCTAGAATTTGTTCTATCCTTTTGCTTTTGCTTTCTTACCATAAAACATTTATTTAAAAATCTAAGCTAACTTCTGTAGATCTCCTAATAGTGTGGTAGCTGTGGTGATAATAAGGATAGGTATTTGTATCTTTCTTCAAGAAAAACAAACAGATTTCAGTGGGTTGCTGTGAGTTTTCCGGGCTGTATGGCCATGTTCCATAAGCAAATGCTTATGGACATGGCCATATAGCCCGGAAAACTCACAGCAACCCGGTGATTCTGTCCATGAAAGCCTTCAACAACAAAGAGATTTCACATACTGATGTCTCAGTTTAACTCTGTACAGAGCAGCAAGGCAGGTGTTCATGATGAAGAAACCAAAGAAAGCTGATGTCCGGCTGCTTCCACAGTTGCAGGACTCAAAGCACACTGTATCCAGCTTCTCTCTATTCTGGCCAACATATTAGCATCTTAGGGGCCTGGTGTCAGTCCTTATAGTCTCATTTTTTATGCTCACAGGTTTAGTATCAGCATCTACTTGGTGTTGTTGCTGTCCTTTCCCCTTTCTTTATTTTGCCTTACATGGTTTTTAAAAATAAAATACAGTTTTATAGTAGAAAGAGTAAGTTGTGGATTTAGATAGTCCATAGTTGGAACAGCAAATTCTACTGAAATAATGTGAACATGTATATCTTTAGCACACAAATCAATGTTTGTAGAACCAGCTCCGCACTGTAAGACTATTGGATGCAAATATGACAATCAGTCAGCTAAAATATGCTGTTGGTGTTGCATAAAAAATTGAAACCTCCATCTAAACCAGTAGTTCCCAACGTGTGGTCTGTGGACCACCAGTGGTCCCAAAGAACTAAAATATGGACCACGGCCTCACCGTTACGACACCGTTGCAATGAGAGCGACTGGTCTCACGAAACCCTCTTATAGTGCCGAGGCAATGGGGATGTCGGGAGGGGAGAGGCCATGAAAGGCATGACGGCAAGCATCCTGACTGCTGCTTCTCCTCCTCCTCCCTCCCGCCTGGAAGTGGGGGCCTTGTAGTCTTTGTTTTTAGGCCTGTTCTGGGGTGCTGATTCAGAAAATTGCATTGAATAGACTACATCAGCTCTAGATTATTAAATATGGTTTTCTGTGGGTGATCAGATGGTGACTACTGGATGGATATGATCTGTATCAGAAACTAGAGCTGGTGTGGTCTATCAAATGCAGTTTTCTGAATCAACACCCCAAATAACCAAACCAAATCTAAAGTTGACCCAAAAGTGATTCGTAAGCCTTTTGGTACTAATGTTGGAGGGTGGTCCCTGGTCAAAAAAAGGTTGGGAACCACTGATCTAAACAAAAGACGATTTCTTAATTATTCCAAAATAATTATTAAAAGTAAGTACTGAGGTTAGTTGTCAGTTTTTCTGAGCTGTTTCCTCAATATTCCATATTCCCTTTATTTTTGTTTTTTCTAAGAAGATAATTTCATTCTACATATTTCCTACTTGTGGATTCCAGTGAATGTTTTGATTCTTGCTCCTGTCTTGGCATCTGTACTAACAAACTGAACTAGGCTTGTTGTCATTTCAAATCAGATGAACTTCACTCCAGCACCTCTAGGAGAAAGTGACATAGCAAAGTCTCCACTAGTAACCACTATGCTTTGTGGATGCACCTGAAATGCAGCTAGCAAACAACAACTGAAGCTACCCTAAAGCTAATACATGCTACTTTTAAAGCTATGTGCATTGTTTTAAATGAACCACCACATTCTAATTAAGTTTATGTCAGTTATGGTAAATCAGTTATGGGGGGAGGGGCGGGAACGAATGGTTGATTTCATTTCAGAACCCATATTAATCTTGAGGGATTGAATTACTTTGAGAGAGAGAAATGACATAAGAATCTAACTAGATGTTCGGAATTCTGTGTTTGTAAAGGCACTCAACTGGCATTGCAATTCCTGTCAGCCTTCACTATGAGTTACAAATAATGAAACTGGTAGTCCAGTATATCTTTAGTGTGATAAATAGCCCACCCCTTTTTATATGGTGTGTGTGTGTGTGTGTGTGTGTGTGTGTGTAGTTATCTAAAACAAAAGACGTTGGACAACTTCAAATATTTTCTGAATTAATCACATGTGAAACTAAATATACATTCCTGAGTGAACTGCTACCTTATAACTGCTATCATATCTTATCAGTTTTGGATTTTTAAACTGTTGCTTGATGATTTGTATCAAATTATGCCCTTTACATTGTTAAGAGGACATTTTTCATTACAAGTACACAGATTGTTGCCTTCATCAGTCAGGCGATTTCATTTCACTTTTGTTGTTGTTTCTTTTCTTGTATATTGCTTGTATTGGCATCCATTTGTCAGCTATGGTGTCTCTCATTTTTCATGTTTTCTGTCTTGCTACCACCTCAGTTCTCCTGCCTCCTCTGTCAGCAGCTCACAAAGCTTCTCCTTGAAACACTTTGACAGTGTGACCTGAGTCTGTCATATTTGCTTAGTTTAGGTGCCAACTGATTGCTGAATAATGTAGGAAGAATGTAGGATTCAAGGTGGGGTTTGATCTAACATTTCAAGGTTACAGAAGTCCACCTGGCAGTAGCAAGTGTCAAGTGTTTGTGCAACTCTTACTTGCATGTTAACGTTTTATTATCTGTTCCACAGTAATGTCCCTTTAAGACATCCTACTTCAATACCATCGTTGGATTGAAAAAAAGCTTTTGAATACCTGCACTTTGTCAGCTTATTGCTTTTCTCTCCAGTATAACCAGATGTATCAAAAGACAAGGCTCCTGTGCCTGTATATAAAAGATGATGCTAAAGTAGCAGTTGATCATAGAGGTTGTGAAAAGCTCCACCAGATGAGATGGCCTTTTCTGCTTTAAACTAGTGAAAGCAAAAGCTTTCTGTTGCCTTCATTTGACACTGGTTGTCCCTCTCTGTCTCCCCCAACTCCCAACTGATAGAAAAAATGATGGTGCTACTGCTGTGATCCATCTTGGGCTGGGATATGATCCACCCTGCATTTTATCTTTCCAATTGAAGACCAATACACTACAGTAGTACAGAGGGATGAAAATATTTGTTTATTTAATTATGAAGAACTTTCCAGGAATCTTGGAAAAGAGTAATGTATTAATATTAATAAATGTAAATACATCAAAACTTTAGCATCAGTTGTTGGTGGGTGATATTAAATCATTGGAAGAGACTGCCAGATGAATAAATTTGTTAGTATTATAGTAACATGTTGGATGTTATTTACGTATTTGTTTAATGTATCATCAGTCACCTGTTTAAATTCAGTGGCTGTAAGGAATGGTAAAAGTTGTAGACCATATCTGTTTTCTGGCACAAAAGACCATTTGGCAACTTTATCTTGCTCTGTACTAAAGTGCTGCCTGAAGTGCTCTGAGTGTCTTCAACATCTGTGGAATTTCATGCCTGAAAGAAAGAATGAAAGCAGGACATAAAGGAGAAATTTAGAACAATGAAGGATTACTCAAGACCAATAATAAGTGTGTGCTCCTCAATGTTCCCTTGTTTACCTGTTCACCCCTATTTAAAATATCATTTCAGGCAAGCATCATTTATTTATGTCTCTCCAATAATAGACTTAGGACCTCATTAGACGGGCAGGGGGAAAGAAGAGGGAACCATCCTCCTTCATTCCCTATCATGTTGCCCGTTTTCTGGGATGGCCGGCCATCCCATGTCTTCTCCCGTCATTTGCCGTGCTTTCCCTGCTTCCTCCCCATTTCCTACAATCCTCTCTTCATTTTTTGGCACTGGCCATAAGGATTCCCACGAGCAGCCACCAGAAGTGGTCAAGTGTTGTAGAATGGCCTCCATTGTACTCCATTTTGCTAGCGCCTGAAAATAGAAAGAAGATGCAGAGAAGACTGCATCTGATGATGTTCTTAAGATGGCCTACTCATTATAAAAACTAGTATGAATTTAAAAAGTACAATAACATCGTATTTCTAAAAATGCAAAAGTAATCTAAGGACTTTAAACTATTCAAAAGGCAGGATATAAAAACAAATTAGAAATACAAATGTGGATGATTTCTTTACTCAGATAATGCATTTTAAAGAGTGTGGTGAATATTAAGCCTAGATATCGTGTGCAGGTGCAATCCAGCTTTTAGAGACCTGACACCATCATCAGGATCCACAGTTATCCTGAGCACCAGCTCTCTGAGTGCACTCTGTCTTTTCCCATTCCTGTGATGGATGGGTACACAGCTGTAGGGGCAAGCTCCTGTGCTTTGTAGATTATGTGGCACATTTTCATTGTTTGGCTTCCCCATATAGCTGATCCAATAATTGTCAGAAAGCATGATCCGGATGGTGAGAATCTGATACCTTTCCACCTAGCCATTGGGTATCAAAGACATTAATCTCCAAGCAATGACATGGGTGCAGCTATTTAGGAGGACTGTTTCACCCGTCCCAACATGAAGATTAATATTTATGAGGCAAACGTGAGTAAGTGGTAATGTATGAATCACAAAAAGTATCTATTTCTCTACAGGTATGCTTGTTGGGAAGCTATTACATTTATCTACTTCCTGATGCATATACCCGGAGAGAAACGCTCACAGTTCCTCTCACATTAAATTTAACATTCTCTTCTTGACATGAGTAATTATATCCAAGTCAGAAAAAATAATGTGAATCAGCTCTGAGCCATGTAGTGAACTTGGCTTTCAAACACAATTTCCAGCAGTCAGAAGTGAAGTGGCAGGAAAGATTTTTTTTAAAAAAACAAGAAAAAGATTTTTGAATAGATTGCGTAGAGTTAGAAGTACACTAACAAACTGCTATCAACAAAGTAGAAAATGGAAGATCTTAACTACTTGCCTTCAATAATGAAATGCTCTTATTTCTCATATTGAACACATACTATTAAAAACTCATAATGGCTAATGCATATGCGATCAAAACTTCATAGTCGAGTTAGGTTGATTTTTTTCCCTGCTAGTAAGAAGTAAAGTGTGGTGTGTACAACATATTTTGGGACATAGAGCTCATGCAGGATTGAACACTTGTTCTTGTTGATGTTGTTCCAGAAGATTTCAAGATGCATTCTATAGGATATGGAGGGCATTTCTACCATGTTTACCACCCCCCCCCTTCTCATCAAAAATCTTTGTTGGTTTTTTTTCCCAAAATGTACTATATATATAGTACAGTTAATCATCAGATGAGGTATCAAAGCTTAGTTTGCTTGGAAGAAAAGCATGAATTTTAACAGACAAGAATTTGATGATATCAAATAATCTGGTGATAACAGAAAAGCATTTGGTGATTTCTTAATGAAGCAAAATTATTTTTTGCCCATACATGTTTCCTGTTTTCTAAAGATTTATTCAGTAGGTTGGACTCAAAAACAATAAATATAGTGAACCACACATTTCACTTCATAGCTGAAAAGACACTGAAAATAGTGTCTCAACTTCCAAATGCATTTAATGGTCTGACTATTTATTCCCCTTAGATCGATAAAAGATTACTTCAGTTCAAATAGGTTTCTATTAAGTCATAGCCTTTAAAATCATCCCATGTATTTTGCATTTGTTTCAATTCAGTTTTAAAGACCGCACTGATGGTGGGCATTGTAAAAAAAATGTATGACATTCTGAGCTCGTACATATGAGCTGCTATTGCTTCTTAAAGCCTGTGTAAATCACCAGACATAAGTGGTTAGAACTTCAACTAAAATAGGGATAATCCAAATGCACACACTCTCTCCCAAGTCCAAAGAAAAACAAAAAACATGAAACCTATTGTATGCGATACTGTGATTTTCACCCTGTTTGAGATCATTTAATGTGACTCCAAATGATCTTTTAATAATCTTTACGAACACACACTTCCCAGTACAACTTTACTAGTTTGTTTGCTGCTGGGTCTGGAAGCTGTAGTCCTGGCTGAGCATAGTATAACTATGGGCCTCTTTTGCAGCTCCTGAGGCCATATCCCATTCTTTGTGATGTCACTTAATCCCCTTTAAAAACTTGGCACATTTAGAAACTATATAGACCCCCCCCCCACACACACACAAACGTTATAATGTGTAATAATCCTCCACTCCCTCCAGAAGCCCTCATTTCCAATGTTCCTGTTCTCCTGTGTATATACTCCATAGACAAAACAGCAGTCAGAAATGATATAGTTCTCCACTCCTGCTGAAAAAAGTATTTCCAAGCTCTGCACAAAATGACTACAGTAATCAATTTAAAAAAACAATATAACATTATGCATAAAGTAGTATAGGCTAATTTCACATAAGGTGTATATCCACGTGTTGGAGGTTTAAAATGCCATCTTGTCAAAATCTTTCCACAACTGAGAACTTTATATAAAGGCAGAGAAAATTTCCCTGTGAAAGGGGCCTTTCTAATGTTTTGACCTGCTTCTTATATGGCTATTTTTCAGGTTTATATGACTCTTCCAGAATGAGTCTCTCGTTGATCCACCTATGGACGTTCAAAAGACACTTATTTTTGCCTTGTCTACTACAATTCCTTCTCAAGCTCAACAAAATTAAATTGTGCTTAAATGTGTTTGTTAATTTCTCAGGTAGTAAGTGAAAATTGTTCCTCTTTTGTTAGATTGTAAGTTACAATTGTCCCCCTGATGCAGGAAGAGATAGAAAGGGGTATTTATTTTCTTCTAACAGCCAAAAGGTGATCATCTTTCTAAAATTCGTTGAGATTGCCCAGGAAACTGCGTAAAAAACTCATCCATCATCGTGAGCCCCTGGTCAGGGAATGACAGTGCAGTAAATATCTTCAGCAGCAGCCTTTTAATGTACAAGCTGTTTTCGGTAGGGATTTTCAGCACTCACATAAAACACACTGTCATGAGTGACTGCCTGTGCTCCAAAGTCATTACTATTGGGATGATGGAACATCTTTCAGCGAATAACCAAAAAACTCTAAATGTCATGTCAAGTTTGTTGAAGCCATTTCCAGGCCTTGTTCAAGGTTACATGAATATTGAATATGCGTTTAAAAAAAGTTAGAGATCTATCAGGAAGTTCACTCAGAGACAGATAGATAGAAGAGTAGCTTGATTTATTTTCTTTAATTGCCTTTTGCGCTCCTTAAGGTTCTAAATACTAACTTGAATCTGAAGTTTCACTTTGTTTCTAATTTATTATAATATTCAAAAGGTAGGCATTGTCAAAGAAACAGTTACCAATTTGATTGGTCACTAATTTGTGCTGATAAGTGGCCAAAATAAACTAGAAAGGGGAAATACTTGGTGTAATTATCTTAATAATGTAAAAATAAATGTAAAAACTCCCTGCCTTATTCTTAGAAATTTGCTTGTTCATGCTCATTCCAGTAGAAATCAATTTGGACTGAGACTTTCTTGCCAGTAAAACTGAGAAACACCTATGCACTGGGGAAACAAAACTTTTTGCTGCTTCAAAGTTTTCTTCATGCTAACCTTAGAACTGTGTCAGTTTGAGGTTATGTTGGGAGAAAATGTGACTCAGTCCATTGAAATCCAGGTTTAGTCACACAACCCATGGAATGACTTTGGCCAAGATCAATGGCCTTAACCCCTTTAGTGGAAATGATAGTCTGCATTTTTCTTGAGTCTGAAATGAGAGACAAGTTTCAAATCCCCAGAAAACCGCTAGAATGTCCTAAATTCACCCAGTGTGCCATTTCTGTACATTATTCCTATTACATTATGGGTTATCTGTAAACTTTGAAGGAGATGTCAAAATCACAAGCAAATCCTACAAATCTGGAAGGAGCTCTGTTCATTTTCATGATTCAATAAATGCAAAAACTCTGCCTCGTGGGTTTAGCCAACATTGTTCCTATGTATTCCTCCAATACGACTTTGCTGTTCTCCTGTGATTTAAACTTTTAAAAATGGTGCTTTTCCTTATTTCCTTTAGGATTAATTCTTCAGTCTGAAGGATACTAGATGTTGGTTTCCGTGTGAGCGATGAGTGTTCAGCATTTGTTCAGCAAGCCCTTATTTCTGCTTGAGTTTTATGAAATATAAGTCATATCCATGTGCCAAAGAAAGCATTGGGCTTGTCTCTTTGACATCACCTTCCTGTGCTTCTTAGGAAACTCTTTGTGAAATCTAAAGGATATTAAAAATAAAGATGTGGTGTCTGATACTCTTAAGGGGAAGAAAGCTTTTATAATCGTGGGCTTGTCAAATATGGTTCTTTGAATCCTGGCCATATGGTTTAGATATATATATATTTCTTTTTAAGGTGTAGTTCTTATATTTAATCTGTTTTACTCTCTATTTTTCATTCCTCAGTATCAGTAACCGAAATACTCTCATTTAGTTGACATGTAGAACTGCACAACTTTGCCAATTTTAGTGAATATCACAGCTGAAATTAAAGTATGTATGTTATAGGGGAGTTTTCCATTAGATTAGAGGTCCTAGTGGGCAGGAATAGCAAGCAATAAATATTTGATAAATATAAATTTTGTCTCTGGTCTTCCTTACAGAAAATCAGCAAGCACCAACAGAAAAGTTACATTTCCATCACAATATGAATGCAAGATCCACAAGGAACCTAGTCTGCAAAGAACATCATCATGAAATGGAAGCTAATTCATCTTTAGAAAAGAGGAAAGCTGTTGGGAAAAGGGAGATCAGTAATGGAAAAAGTGACAGAGGGAAGGAAACAGAGCCGGCTTCTATTGTCCCTAAAGGCGAAACAATTCCTGAAGTAGAGGCTTTGTTAGCGAGGCTGCGAGCCCTGTAATTTCTCTCACCACTTAATCAATTAAGGAGAGTCCCTCCAGATGTTTAAGAAAAATGCTGTTATCACTAGAGGATGCAAGGGGAATTATTCTCCAGATCAGAAATGTTTGCCATTAAAATTAAAAGCATATTCCTAACTTTTAGGGCAGACAAAACACTACTATGATGGTAGCTTTCAATATGCAGAGGGGTATGCAATATATATGATCTTGATACTGTGCCTTTTCTAAATTTTGGAATTGGCACCTCCAATAGGATTTTCATGGCTGTTACATATTTAGAACACTTGGCATGATGCCTATATGCACACTTATGCTCACTTTTAAATATTGAGCTACATACTGACAATTATTTCTCTGAATATAAAATAGTTCTTCATATTGCTATAATGTGGCTTCATACTATTGCTGCTGGTTAGAAGGCGATTGGTAGCTTTAACTCATTGTCTTGCATGAATATCAAACCAGGTATAGCCGTATGTATTCTGTTGCAATTAGTGTGAAATTTTAGAAAGAAAATGAGGTGCAATAAGTTGAATTGGATCCAGACTTGGTCATTCATAGAGTGGATCTATTGAAATCAGTAGAACATTACTAATTTTGCTCCATTGGTTTCACTGGGTTGACTGAGTCTGTATCCAACTGACACTGATGTTTTATAAACATTATTGGTGTAAATTGTGACCAAAATATGTTGGCGTGCACCTGTCTATATTTAATGCACAGGTGGCACTTTCTACCTAAAGTACTCATACATGTATGATGAAATGTATATTAAATATGTAGTTACTCTCAAACTTGAAATACAGTTTTATATTACTGGTTTATAATATAAACCTGTACCTACCAAAGAGTCTTAGTTTCTTTTAGGCTAAAAATGATCTTACTATGTATGTTGTGCACAGAAACACCTGTTAGAAAATAACTAGTTTTCTTACTCACTTCGTGATTCAGAGCAATCTGATATTTGATAGAGATCTTACACATAATGAATCATCATCGCATATTTGCTAATCCATTTGTCAATTGCACACCTCTGTGGAGATGGCTAATCACTATAATAATATGTTGCTTCCAGTGTTAATTGTATAAGGGCTTTTGATGGGTTTACACGCTCTTTGTCAGATTGCAGGTTATTGGACACCTCAATTAGTAATATTCAAAATGTTACCTAAAAAACATTTTTTTTAAAAAAAAAAAAAGGTGCCTTATTTATTTCAGAACAAATAAAAACAGAATGCCAAAAATGTGTTTTATATGATGGAGGATAAAATGTATTTTCACACAAATGTCATTATCAGTATCTTTTAAGGATTGCAGAATTCAATATACTGCTTTATCATACTTATTAGTGCACTGTATTTTTTGGGGGAAAAACATTGAACTGAAAGGCCTTTGCAACAGTGTGGAATTACTCTAAGGTAGAGAACCTCCAGCTTTTCATTTTCAGTCTTCTGGATTAATCCTGTGACCTTTCCACACATCAAGAGACTCATGGCAGCCTTTCTCCATCACATAGTAAATCCTGGAAGACGAAAGGTACCATTAGGCTCTTAAGTTTTCCTCTGTCATGTAATCACCAGCAAGTAGTGAAAGGAAGTACATTTATGTGATACCATGTTCCAGCAAAAAGAATGGGACCAGATTTATTCCTCTCAGCCTTAGTGTTTTCCCACAGAGCATGCACAACACAGTTCAGTTTTATGTATGAAAAATAAACTCCTTTCAAAGTACAGTAGAGTCTCACTTATCCAACACTCGCTTATCCAATGTTCTGGATTATCCAACGCATTTTTGTAGTCAATGCTTTCAATATATCGTGATATTTTGGTGCTAAATTCATAAATACAGTAATTACTACATAGCATTACTGTGTATTGAACTACTTTTTCTGCCAAATTTGTTGTCTAACATGATGTTTTGGTGCTTAATTTGTAAAATCATAACTTAATTTGATGTTTAATAGGGTTATCCTTAATCCCTCCTTATTATCCAACATATTCGCTTATCCAACATTCTGCCGGCCTGTTTATGTTGGATAAGTGAGACTCTACTGTATATGTTTATATAGTTCATGAAAACAGGACCTCAATGTTTTATTCAGTGCTATATTATTGTCTTTGCGTGGATCTGCAACATGCCCATTTACACAACTTCCTGATTCTCGTCCCAAAAGAAGGCTTTTTATCCTTATTTTGAAGGCAATCTAAAAATATAAAAGGACACAGGAAATGTACTAGAAAAGCTTATTCAAATAAAATACAGAGATGTATATCATTCTCAAAAGAGCAGAGAAAGCCAGTCACAGATTTTATACTGAACATTCACATTGACAAGGGAACCAGGATTGGGTTAAGACTAATGGGCTGACTCCAGGAGACTGTATATCTATTTAGACCTCTGGATCCTGACATGGGGCACATGTCACACAGGGGGCAATTAGATTTTTAAAGGGGGCAATTTGAGAATGAGTTATTAACCGTGATTTTTTTTGGCATTTCTTATAGTTCTAGGGGTCTTACATACAGTATCTAAATATAATTTGTGACATTAACATTTTTAAAATTATAATCAGAATGTGCATGGTGGTCAGCTGGTGACAATGAAGAGAGGGAAAGCCACTAATAGAGGGGAGGGTGAGAGCGTAGAGTGAACTAGAAAGTGCAGGAGCACAGAAAAGGGAGGCCACTTTTATCCAAAGCACTCACTCCTCTCTATTCTTCTAACATTACAAGCTATAGAAAATATATATAAATATATAAAAAACATCATTTTGTTCTGCATATGAATGTAGCAAGACATCTGTGAACAAATTCAAAGCACAATTATTACTTTCATAGGTAAGTCAATATCTTTATATGAAAAAAAGTTTATCAGCCATAAGAACATTGATGTCAAGCGAGAGACTGTTCTCACCAAAGACACGTAATAAAGCTGGGCACTTAATTTACCCTGAATTCAATGAAGATTATGCAAATCAATTGGTTCTTTTATTTTTCTCTTTCATGGATGCTGTTTTTTGGAAGCTTGTTTAGATCAAGTTAATTGACTTTTAGGGTTCCTCTACGTTCATAGGAAATCACTTTTTGAATAATAAGAATTATATGTCACCAGAGGAGGGGGGAATCAGGATTTTAGAGATGCTTAGGTGGAGCAGTTGGGAAACACTAGAAGTAGATTCTACTACAAACCGCTTCTCAGCTGCACAGCAGAGCCCAGCCCAGTCCTCCACTACTCAAGCTTTAAATAGCCTTAGCCACTCTTTTTTTTTTTTAAGCATTTTTTTTTTGAGAGTCCAGTGTAGAACCCCAGCATCCAACCTTCATCCTATAGGCCAGATTCTCTGCTGGCTTGGTAGGAGATATCAAGATTCTAATAGAGATCAGCTCAAACTAAATGAACAGAAAATTTGCTGGCTGGCTTGCTTTGTGTATTTCATCCTGGTCATTACTTAGGCAATCCCTCATAGTTCGAGGATGATGGTCCTCCATTTCTTGGAAGATGCCTGTGCGTGATTTTTTTTAATGTGTGGAGGTCGGTGCACAGCCGGTCAACACAGTCTTCACAGAGTGAGGTCCCAGCAGTGGTGTGATTAACACAACAAGAGTGGCTTCTCAGTCTGTTGCAGCCTTCTTCCGCCTTCACAGCCGTTGTAACATGTTATCCTCCGCCTGCTCTGCCGTTGAGGTCTTTGGATCTTCGGATTGTTCTTGGTCTGGATCCTCCCCTGTGGCCACTCCTGGGAGTGCATGACTCCAGTGGTTGTGCTCTCAGGTTCATTGGAACACACAAGCCTCCTCACCACATCAAGGTGACAATCCCTCGAGGGGGCCTGGTCATTAAGACTTTTCTATTTAAGCAAATGTTTATTATCACAGAATACATACTTTTTGCTATGGCAACACTTCTGTTTCAGTCTTGTTGCTTTCCTTCCAGGACCTTTTGCTTCAGATAAATTTGATATCCTGCTTTGGTCATTATTATTTTGACAGGCCCTTCACATGCAAAAATAGGTGTGCAGTGACTTCTGCTTTTCTCCCCTCCCCCCCTATAATCCACCACTTACACAGCTACCGTGTTCCCCCAAAAATAAGACAGTGTCTTATATTAATTTTTGCTCCCAAAGATGCTCTAGGTCTTATTTTCAGGGGATGTCTTAATTTTCCATGGAGAAGAATTTACATTTATTGTTGAACAAAATAATGGACATTTTTTATATACTGTGCAGTAGTTGTCATCACAAACCAGCATAACCAGACAAACTGAATTTCTTCTTACTACCATTATTTCCATGTACAACTGGTATGTACATTTGCCAATTCTGCATGCTTTGGTGTTCTGTTTGGCAGGCGCCGGGCATGCTTCCAAACAAAAACTTTGCTAGGTCTTACTTTCGGGGAAGGCCTTATATTTAGCAATTCAGCAAAACTTCTACTAGGTCTTATTTTCTGGGGATGTCTTATTTTAGGGGAAACAGGGTAGTAGGCCGATTTGTCAGGCATCATCTTCCAAAAAAACCCAGTGTGGACATGGACCCTGGGAAATGAGTTTGAATTCCCATTGGGCCATGGAAAACCATTGGGTGACCTTGGACAACTGATATTCAGCCTCAGTGAACACATTCTGCCAAGGAAATCAGAAATCACTTGAAGGCACACAAAAACAAAGCCTGGTTGGATGGCTGCATAAGTCAGTTTCCAGAAACTCTAGAACAGTGGTTCTCAACCTGAGGCCCCAGATGTTTTTGGCCTACAACTCCCAGAAATCGTAGTCAGTTTATCAGCTGTTAGGATTTCTGGGAATTAAAGGCCAAAAACATCTGGGGACACAGGTTGAGAACCACTGCTCTAGAACACAGATAGAATTGCCATCTGCTCAAAAGAACGTTGTGTTCCTGCATACCTGTGTGGATACCGAAGAAACAGAATAATCCCCCTTCTACATGTAAACACACTTTAAAAATAATTCTTCTTGAAAACACTTTTTCATGTGTATTAAAGTACTACAAGATTTAAGAAAGTAGTGAAAGGCAGTCTGCTGAACTGCTATTTTTGCCTTACAGCAAAGTTACTGTATTAGTACAAGAAACTGTTAGTATTCCACATTGGATTACTATGAATGATAAAAAATATACAACAGAAAAGGGCTAACCCCCAGTTTAACTTCTCACCAAAACAAACCACAACTCAAGGGACTAGTCAAAAAGTATAATAAAACTAGATGGTCAAAAACTGATGTTGATTGAAGTGTTTAGGTTATGTTATCCACACAATGTATTTAAGGCACTCGTAAGAAAAAAAAATCCAATCTGAATGCAATAATTGATTTTTTTTACAACAATAGTCATTTAAAAAACATAGGGCAAAGTCCAAATATTGAATTTTTTTGTTAGTCCAGCTAACATTCCTTTATCCAGAAGTGTAGCAGAATTTGATCTACAAAGTAGTATCCTTGGAATGATGCCTGACCCTATTATTGTATTTTTAGTAATATGTATCCTTTATCTCTAGATTGGGACACAAAATGGCTAATTAAAAACAGTGCAATTTAAAATCCACAACATAAATATTAAAATAGAATTACACAGCCAATCAATTAAAATCCCTTTACACTTAAAACACTTAAAAACGGCTAAAATAACCAAATACCCTAGAGCACCCCCCCCCCATTAGAAATGTTGTTTAAAAGACTGCCTGAAAAGAAAGGTTTTAGCTTGCTGTCATAACAGCTGGAAGAACACTATCCTAGCTTCCTTCAGAAGGGAGTTTGAGTCAAGGGGCAGCCACTGAGAAGACCCTCTCTTGCATCCACAACAACCACGTGTGTGATGGTGGTGGGATCAAGAGAAGGGCCTCTTCTTAGGATCTCAGGGCCTGGGCAAGTTCATACTGGGAATCTCCCAAGCAGTCTGGACCTTTACCATGTAGGTCATAACTAGTCCTTTGAATTGTGCCTGGAAACAGACTGGCAGCCAGTAGAGCTGTTGCAACAGGGTGATTGTGCACTGTTTGCCCCAGTTAGTGTCTGGCATTCTAGCTGCAGTTCTTTGGACCAGCTAAAGCTTCTGAATACTCTTCAAAGGTAGCCTCATGTAAAGATTGTTGTGGTAATCCAAATGAGATGAAACTAAGACACCACCATGACCAGATCTGATATCTCAAGGAACAGGCACAGATGGCCATCTGTTGGGGGTGCTTTGAATGTGATTTTCCTGCTTCTTGGCAAGGGGTTGGACTGAATGGCCCTTGAGGTCTCTTCCAACTCTACGATTCTATGTTGTTTCAGAGGCCAAACTACCTCGGAGAATTCTTTTCCTAAGAAAACTGTGACATTCGTAAGTCGAAAGGCAACTTCAAGGCACAAAGACACACAAATCGGATGTCCATTTGGATGCGAAACCCACCAGGAGGGAGGAATGGTCCAGTTTCCTTGGCAACAGGAAGGGTTTTGTTATGTCTTGCAAACAGATGCAAGCTGCAGAAAAGTAGGATTTGTGCAACAGAAAGGGCCAATTAGGGTGCATCTATGCCATAGAATGAA
Organism: Anolis carolinensis; assembly: GCF_035594765.1. NCBI lineage: Eukaryota > Metazoa > Chordata > Lepidosauria > Squamata > Anolidae > Anolis > Anolis carolinensis. The sequence goes on from NC_085843.1 coordinate 149,949,374, forward strand.
TGCAGTGTGAACTAGGCCACTTTAATTGCAATTGCTCAATGTATTAGTACAAGAGGTGTACTCTTCAGAGGTGTAGTTTCACCTAGTCTTTCTCCTTCTCTGCTAGAGAGCACTGATGTCTCGCCAAACTACAACTCCTAGGATTGCGTAGTGTTAAGAAATGCCACCCCAGAAACCTGGCCTCCAGGTCCAGAAGTACCCCCAAACTGTGGACCTGTGTCTTCAAAGGGAGTGTAATGCCATCTAATGTAGGTTAGATTCCTATTCCCTGCTCTGCCTTTGAGCTGATCCTACTCAGAAATCCTAGCTCTTAGTCTGGTCTGCATATATTTTATTACATGGATATAGTAAACCAGGCAATTCCAACTGGATGGCCCCTCATGAGGGTCTGCCTCTAGGGGCAAACCAAGAATGGGCAACTTGGAAGTCCCTAAATAGACTGAGAAGCGGGGTGGGCAGATCAAAAGACAACCTGGCAAGATGGCACTACCTGGAGAAATCTTCCACCTTGTGTGACTGTGGAGCTGAACAAACAATTCCTCATATGTATGCTTGCCCACAATGCCCTGCCTCATGCACGGAGGAGGAGTTGTTTAAGGCTACGGACAATGCGATTGCTGTTGCCCGCTTTTGGTCCAAAACTATTTAGCTGTTTGTGATTCCTTTATTTTATCACTTTTAAACTTATTTATTATGCAATGCTTTTGACACGAAATAAATAAATAGACATACTATGAGGTACACCATATAAACTACCTCACCACACTAGAGCATCTATCCATGTCTGTTATGTAGAATATTAGCACACAGAATTGACTAGTTGGCACAGCAGCAGGACCACCACCTTTCATGATGGTCCTTATCACCTAATGTCATGTGATACCTGTTGCCAGTAGAGCTGTGCACATATCTGTTTCAACAAACTTATTTGGAAAATTTAGTGATGGGGTTAACTGCACTATAGTGTTCCTTATTTCTTCCCCCATGCCCCCGGCAGGAGTGTCCATTTCTTCTTGAAAACTTCCCTAGGCCCCTTGTCCAGAGAGGGCCTTGCTGGGAACTAGCTTTCCCAGCAGCACTGGCATGGGGTGGGCATTGAAAAGCCTCTGAGCTTCTCTCGGGGCATGATGGGAGCTCTGTGTTTCTCAGCCAATAAAAGGCCTTGTTGTGCCCATGCTCTGATTGCTAAGAATGGACACAACCAGCGACTACAATTCCCAGAACGTTTTGTAGTTTGTCTTATTTTAAAAAATGTTATGGTAAAACTTAAAATAATTCCAAAAAATTCAGACGATTGGTGAATTGTTATGAAATTTGGCAGGCCTGCAGTTGTAAATGTGGTCTACAACTGAGGTAGGTTTCATGCAGATAGTCCTAAAAATGATTGTGAAACAAACATCTAAAGTCTCCCCATTGTTGTCAATGGTCCGAATCTTTCCTGAATGAAACGGTAAACCCCCCTCCCCCATTTGGGCAATTTCCCAGTAAAAAGAATGAGACTAAAACAGGACTGAAAAACAGCATAATTGTGTGCCGAATTGCACACCCCTAGTTGCCAACCCACCATCTCCCCATGATGAAGCCATCAGGAACTATTGATAGGCAAAGCCTATCAGTAGCCACTGATCACACCACAATTCCAAGATTTACGTCTGTGAGGAAGTCCAAGATCTGCTTATGTCAGCATCCTCTGCTCCTCCCTGAGGAATACACACATACACACAGACTTTTCCCCTCTGCAGTAGGCATTCTACAACAGTTTTCAAGATAGGAAGACACAAAAATCAATATCTGGAATGAATTGTACAGGTAAGAATGAAACAACCACAAAGTAACATTGTCAACTTCAACATCCAGGAGTATCAAATACCACTGCGATTATGAAGAAATTACAGGCTGATGCTCCCTCTATCGCTCTACTAACAAATCTGATTAATCAAAATGACCAAGCTCATTCAGTTCCCAAACCAGGCCTGTACTTCATGCTAGCATTTTTTTTTGTGATTAGTTATGTAACATAACATTTCTTTCAGTCGTTTCACATCTTTCTGTCTATTAATGTATTTTTGTTGAATAGCCCATTAAGGTTTGAACAGTCCCTAAAGTGACAAATACTTGTATGTTTCTGGAGTAATAATATCTTTAGGAGAGCATGTCTCAATTGGTGGACTGCTGTAAAGCTTGAACTTAAAACTTCTAAAAGGCAGGAAAAGCATTTCATAACCAAAATTAGTTGTTCTCTCCTTATCTCTATAGATTGACCCTGATGATCTGGTAGGAATAAAACGTATTTTGAAAGGCTGCTGTTCCCTCTTTTTTGGATATATGTTATACCAGGCAGCAAAGAAGTATAACCATGTAGGAATGGTGAGGTTGGAAAGCACAGCTGATAAATGTGCTATTTGATTTCACTTTGGGGAGCTGAAATTGCATTTTGTACAGAATGAAACAATTGGAAATAAAAGAGCTTCAAATGACATCTTTAAAGGTCAGAAAGGAAATGATGATAGCTAATGTTGGCTTAGCCACAGGCATCATATATTGTGCAAAATACATACTTTAATGCACCATGTTCAAACTGTTTCAAAATAAAAATCCAAGAAAGCCAAATCTATTTTTTCTATCCAGAAATGATTATGAAAGTGGCATGTAATGAAATTTAGAAGCAAATGTCTATTTCATTTCAACAAAATGACATCAAGAAATTGGAAATGATTGCATGATGGCATCCTGATTTAAGCACGTTGATCTGGTAAGACTTTTTTAAAGTCATACCATTTCAGACTAGAGGCAGGTATTGAAAACTTGCCCATGAAGTATAGATAAGCATTCAGGGCTGACCTCAAATGTGCAGTTGTGTACCTAAGGGGGGAAAAAAAACAGTTGTGAAGAACTGCTCCATTTTAACTGTTTTCATATTGTTTTGTAATTGCAGAGTTCTGTCTCTCCCCACAATCTTCAAATGTTGTATGATTTAACTATTTCACCTGCACGATGAAATCTATAAGCAATTTTAGCACAAGATCTTTTTAATGATGAAAATGAACTCTTAATTGCTGCGGTTTATGGATAAAATGTGGATTCGGGTATGTCCCAGTGGTGAGCTTTTAATGTGGCCAAAAATAGCTCCAGTTGTTTAAGAAGACAATGGATTAGCAATGTCTACCAGTACATCCAAAGATTATCATGCTCATGTGTATTATATTACTATATCATTATAAGGTGTCTTGTGTGTGTGTATGTGCCTTGAAGTTGCTTGTCAATCCCATGAATATCACAGGATTTTCTAAGGCAAAGAATACTCAGAGGTGTTTTTGCCATTTCCAATGTAGTCTACCTGATATTGAAGGGCAATCATCCACCTGAATATTAATCAAGGCTGATCCTGTTTAGCTTCCAAGATCAGACAGCATCTGGTGCCTTTAGGACATTTAGGCAAGGTATAGAATTTAAGAGTGTGGTGCACTGGTTAAGTCTTCAACTAGGCTATTGGGAGACCAGTGTTCAAACCTCCACTTGGCCATGGAAATCCACTGGGTGATCACTGGAAAATAATTCTGTTAGTCTCTTCTCTGAGGTAATCTTGCCAAGAAAATCTCATGAAAGTCAGAGTCATGACAAATCAAGAAATGGCTTGTTGTCCATCTTCAACTTTCAAATATAGACAAAGAGCAAAAAGATAGGGGTTGTAGAGTAGAAAAGTGGAAACATCTGCTATTTCTGAAAAAATAAAAGGAATGTTGGCACAACCCTCTTCTTTTCCTTTTTTATGCCATATGGAAATACGTCCTTGGAAGAGGAGAGGAATCACGAAAAGACTGTTTTCTTCAGAGAAGATTCTCCAAGGCAATTCCTTTCATATCCCCTTGCTTCCATCTTTCTTTCTTGGTCTTTCCGTCTGTTTAACGCAGACAACTCTTCTTCCGTACTTTTACTGAGACAGGATGGAGATTTTGGACAAATAATAATAATAATAATAATAATAATAATAATAATAATAATAACTTTATTTTTATATGCCGCCTCCATTTCCCCAACAGGAATTCGGGGCGGCTCACACAGGGCCAAGACCAGCAAATCACATAACATAAAATTAACAGTTGAGACAACAAGCATCACATTAAAAAAACTAATTAAACAGATCATAGTTTAAATAAACATAATTTGAAGCAAAAATATTAAAACAATAAAACAAACGCACACAGAATTTCCATTCACTCTAATGTTAACAATCACGGTTTCTATGTCCACTATAGGTACACCTGGAGAAAACAGCCCTACTGAAGCTATGGAAGCTCTTTCCATGCAAGTTCACTATGAGTGCACTTTTACGCCTTGTGTGTGTGTCTCTCTCTGTGTGTGTACCTTCAAGTCACTAATCTACTTATGAGAAATCCGTGTATTTCATAGGGTTTTCTTAGGCAAGGAATATGCAAGTAGTTTTGCAATTTCCTTTGTCTAAAAGGTAGTCTACATTACCTGGTATTTGTTGGTGGTCTCCCATCTAAGTACTAACCAGAGTTGAACTTCTTGGCTTCTGAGATGAGACAGGATCTGGTGCCTGTAGGGTATTTACCAGTAATTCTCGGATCAGCAACTCTTGGATTCCTTAGCTATGTTGCAAATCAGTCTTACATCAATTGTAGCAGCAGATGCTTATCTCTTCAGGGAGATCATTTTCCAGTTGGCAGATCTATACTGCCAGATTATCCTGTTGAAACAGAGCATCAACCAGACTGCAGAGGCACTTTGCGCCTTACAATATCTGCACTGAGAGCATTCTGCTTTATAATATAGCAGGGTGACCTCTCATTAATGTCATCTTTGAAATACAGGAGGCTTTTCCCATCATGATTATAGAGTCCCCCAAGTAGAATCAGAGCATTTTGTTCTTTTTGTTTTTCCTCCGAAGAGCTGCACAGCAGTAAATCGTTTGACACAGACAAACTGCAGAAACTAGTAAACAGATTCAGTAAAACACTCCTCAGATAAAGCATCAAAAATCAGATTTATTTTTTCAAAAATACTCTTTGGGAAGCATTATGCAGCTGTTATTGCTCACCCTTCATTGTCCATCCTACTAACATCGGAGAGGTAAACCTTAGCCTTGAAGCACCCCAAGACTATAGTATTTCTATAGTCCCAGTTAAGGTTTTAAAGGACTATTTTGAAAACAGAATTTAGATTTGATGGCGAAGCACATAAAGCAGATCTTAAGCAGCCCAGTGCCTCACAATTGTAGATATTTTTGTTAATTAGCTGTGTGAAAACAAATGAGTTTAGGTTCTACATAATGATAGAGGTAGGTTGGATAGCTGTAAAGTATAGCATTGATTGTTCTTTAAGAGGCAACTCAAACCATGAAAACCCAAAAGTGAAGTTCACAACAAACAACTTATCCATGTCAAAAAGTATTTGTTACAACATCAACGAAATTAACTCATTCTTGACAAATCCATCTCTTTTTGACCAACTGAAGTCTCACTTGCAAGATTACTTCTAAGAGTTATCTTAGGAATAATCTTCAACATTGGTTCTTTAATTCCTAGCAGAATATTTTAAAGCCAGCAAGGATTTTTTTTCTCATTGCTTGAATACTTACACTTCAGAGTGAGCATTATTTCAGAATATTTTCATTACTTTCTCCACTGGTGGCTTTATTTTTGTTTAATTATTTTCACACAGATTTCAGATTTATTTTAAAGTTATTTTTAGTTGCTTAGCTACTATGCCAAAGTTGTTTTACACTAATGGAAAAAACATTGGGCGAAGTATATTTTGGTTTCTTTTGAAATATTCAAATATTGTGGCTGGTGGTATAATAGACTTCTGTTATAATGAGAGTATAAACTTACTATGACTTTGTTGTAGCATTATAGTTTAGTGATATCTTTTTTCTAGTGTGGGTTTTTTAATACCATTTCATTCTTGTATTTATTTTTATGTTACTTTAGCTGTTATATCCTAGTCTTTTTGTGTGAACTAGGCTTTAATAGCACATCAAAAGCTGAAGCAAATGAGCAGCAGCTTCATCTCTTGCAGGGCTGATGATCCCTTTTACAAAGCAATGTGGTAGTTCTGATATTCCACCACATTAAGTATATCATAGATCTACAAGATTGCCTGTGTGGTGCTAAGGTTTGGATGCTGGACTACTGGTCTGGAGACCAGTGTTAAAGTCCCCACTCAGCCATCAAAACCAACTAGGGACCTCATCACATTGACGCCAGGATTTGCCATGGATTGTAGTGAATCCAGTGTAGCCCAGTGGGGGGAACCCACCTTGCCCTCACCCAGCTCCCCCCTTGTTTCCTATGCAACACGAGAAGCCTCCCATGTTGCCAAGGTGGCCTTTTACCACTATGGGACTTTAGGTGAGGCATAGAGCCCTGTCAGAAGGAGATTGATGTCATGTGATGGGAGCCAGCAGACTCCGTGCCTCAACTGAAGTCCAAATGTAGTAGAGTGGGCAATTTTGCCTGTCTAATGAAGTTGCAAGTGACATTAGGCAAGTCACATGCTCTCATTATTCAGAGGAAGGCAAAAGCAACAAATCCTGCCGAGGAAACCCAGTGATAATGTTTCTTTAGGGTTACCATAAGTCAAAAATAACTTCAAGGTTCATGACAAAAATACATGTAAGGCTAGAACCTCCTCTCTAATGCATTGTGTATCTATAGAGAATGGGAATTTTAAGCCAAGGATCATTTAAACCAGGGGTCCCCAAACTTTTTAAGCCGAGGGCCGGTCCACAATCCTTCAGACTGTTGAGGGGCCGGATTATCATTTGAAAAAAAAATACAAACAAATTCCGATGCACACTGCATATGTCTTATTTGTAGTGCAAAAACAACAACAACAACAACAACGAAAGAACAATACAATATTTTAAAATAAAAACAATTTTAACCAACATACATTGATCAGGATTTCAATGGGAAGTGTGGTCCTGCTTCTGGCCAATGAGATAGTCAAGTTAATTAGTGTTGTTGTTGTTGTTGTTGTTGTTGTTGTTGTTGTTGTTGTTGTTGTTGTGTGCCTTCAAGTCATTTCAGACTTTGGGCAAGCCTAAGTCTAAAGTTTATTTATTTATTTATTTATTTACTGCATTTATTTACTACATTTGTATCACACCCTTCTCACCCCAAAGGGGACTCAGAGTGGCTTACAAATTATATGTACATACAATATATTATATTATTAGCATAGCACAATATTAGCATTATATATTACTATATTGAACTATACCACTGTACTGTAATATTATTAGTAATATTATATGTAATATAGAATATATAATTAATATTATTATATGGTATTATTATTAGTGTTGTATTGTATTACATTATAATATTATTATCAATATTATATGTATATACAATATATTATATCATAAAACTGAGGGCGGGGGCCAGGTAAATGACCTCGGAGGGCCGCATCCGGCCCCCGGGCCTTAGTTTGGGGACCCCTGATTTAAACATTCATATCTTCTTCATCCTTGAAAGAAGTGGCAAGTGGAGTCCCGCAGGATTCCGTCCTGGTCCCGGCTCTGTTCAACATCTTTATTAACGCCTTAGACAAAGGGTTAGAAGGCATGATCATCAAGTTTGCAGACGACACCAACTGGGAGGGATGGCTAATACTCCAGAAGACAGAAGCAGCATTCAAAACGATCTTAACAAACTAGAGAGATGGGCCGAAACTAACAAAATGAAGTACAAAATGAAGTACAACAGGAACAAATGCAAGATACTCCACTTGGGAAGAAAAAATGGAATGCAAAGATACAGAATGGGGGATGCCTGGCTCAACAGCAGTACATGTGAAAAAGACCTTGGAGTCCTCGTGGACAACAAGTTAAATATGAGCCAACAATGTGATGTAGCAGCTAAAAAAGCCAATGGGATTTTGGCTTGCATCAATACGAGTATAGGGTCTAGATCCAGGGAAGTCATGCTACACCTCTATTCTGCCTTGGTCAGACCACACCTGGAATACTGTGTCCAGTTCTGGGCACCACAATGTAAGGGAGATGTTAACAAGATGGTATGTGTCCAGAGTAGGGCAACTAAAATGATTATTTATTTCGTGTCAAAAGCATTGCACAACAAACAAGTCCAAAAGTGATCAAATAAAGGAATCACAAACAGCTAAATAGTTTTAGACCAAAAGCGGGCAACAGTGACTGTATTATCCGTAGCTTTAAACAACTCCTCCTCCGTACATGAGGCAGGACATTGTGGGCAAGCATACATATGCGGAGTTGTTTGTTCAGCTCCACAGTCACACAAGGTGGAGAACAAGCCCTATGAGGAGCGGCTTAAAGAGCTGGGCATGTTTAGCCTAAAGAAGAGAAGGCTGAGAGGAGACATGATGAGGGCCATGTATCAAGATGTGAGGGGAAGTCATAGGGAGGAGGGAGCAAACTTGTTTTCTGCTGCCCTGGAGACTAGGATGCGGAACAATGGCTTCAAACTACAGGAAAGGAGATTCCACCTGAACATGATGAAGAACTTCCTCACTGTGAGAGCTGTTTGGCAGTGGAACTCTCTGCCATGGAGAGTGGAGAAGTCTCCTTCTTTGGAGGCTTTTAAGCAGAGGCTGGATGGCCATCTGTCGGGGGTGCTTTGAATACAATTTCCTGCTTCTTGGCAGAGGGTTGGACTGGATGGCCCATGAGGTCTCTTCCAACTAAATTCTTCTATTATTCTATGATTCTATAGCTCACCTGAAAGGTAGAAATGACATGACCCAGCAATACATACTCATATGTCTGCTAGTGCAGACTACCTATGCTCTGCAAGCTCTACTGATGATCCAATGGAAGTTATGGAACAGTTCAGAATGCCTGAACTTGGCCCTGTGGTGAATTCATGCTAGCTGCTAAAAGGGAGAAAAAATAGCTCCCCCCCCAAAAAAAAACTAGTTTACTGAACTGAATAATTTTACTACACACACTGTGAAATGTAAGCATGAACCTGTCTATGAACCTGTCAGACATCTATGATTAACAGGGAAGGGCCTTCTCTCTATCCCATCACCCACTCAAATGCGTTTGGTGGTAGCCTTTTCGGAGGCTTCTCCTAGGCTATAGAATCCCCTCCCAAGAGAGAACAGGATGGCCCCATTCCTGCTTTCCTTCCACAAGCAGGTAAAGACCTTTAACTGCCAGAAGTATTTGGAGGAGGATAAGGGGCATGCTGCTGGGGAGGTTGTGGATGGGATTTTGGGGGAGGGATTGTGTGTTTAAAAATGAATTTTACGTGCATTTATTATATTTTAAGTGTATTTTAACCTAACCCACACAATATTCTCTCCCCCCCTTCCCCCTCCTCATATATAGGAAAATGTTAAAAGTCATATTAACTTCTCTTGCAAGTTTTAATATGTCCAGATAAGGATGAATTTCCACATTTTTTAAAAAACATAACAAGATTGTACACGTTTCATAGAAATAGAAATAAGATAGTTTAGTACAGTAGAGTCTCACTTATCCAACATAAACGGGCCAGCAGAACATTGGATAAGCGAATGTGTTGGATAATAAGGAGAGCTTAAGGAGAAACCTATTAAAGATCAAATTCGGTTATGATTTTACAAATTAAGCACCAAAACATCATGTTATGCAACGAATTTGACAGAAAAAGTAGTTCAATATGCGGTAATGCTATGTTGTAATTCCTGTATTTACAAATTTAGCACCAAAATATCACCATATATTGAAAACATTGACTACAAAAATGCGTTGGATAATCCAGAACGTTGGATAAGCGAATGTTGGATAAATGAGACTCTACTGTATATCTAATTTGAAGAAAATAATGAGAAAGGTCAAACTATGATAGTGGTGTGACCAAAGAGATAACATCTGTAGCACACATCTAATGACAGGATTGTGTAATTCAGCACAAAGATAGGCATAGAGTTGTATATGGAATATTTGGAATGTCTGCTTTCAACATGGGCTATTGTTGTTCATATTATCAGTTATACTTTGTTTACTGCTCAGAAGACAAAATAGTGTGAATATAAATGTTAATATTAATTTTGAACATCTGAACAAAAATACATGACCGGCTGCTAGTGAGGAGCCCCTGAGTAGCCTTGGCATCATAAGACCTGAACTACTCCTTCCCTGTCATGTTCACAGATTATAAAATACTATCTGAAACTCTTCTTTGCTCCAGAAAGGGAGCCTGCAACTTCCATTGGTGGGAAGGAATTAAACTCTTCCTCCCTTCCTCTTGCAGTTCCCCTGATGTTGCTTGAGCCAATGCACCCATTTGGTGACTGTATTTCTTTTCTGTAAAAATCTCACACTCATGAATGTAGGCTACTCACGGTCTCTCATGGTCTCCCCCTCCCCCCTCTCTCTGTTGGTCCAGAGACAGTTAATGTTATAAGCCACAACTGTAAGGACAGCCCAGCCAGCATTACCACTAACCATGCTGCTGAGGGCATTTTGCAGGGCCCCAAAAATAATGTTTCCAGGACCTTGCCTGACCTAACTTATGAAGGTGTGGGAATAAAGAGAATGAGGGAAGAGCTACACATACAGTCCTGAGTTCATTGGAGGAAACCCAGAACATTAATAAAGAAGATAAAGCAACTTATAATGTGTAGTGTAATTTGTAACTAATGCAATAATGCCAAATCGAAGTGAGCCCTACTATTTCGCCCTCTGCTTTGACTTTGAACCTAGAAAGCGGCCTTGTTCTGATAAGCAAACAATACTAAATCTTAGCGTTGTTTCTTGAAATTGAAAATCTAAAGCTTGCTGGTCCAATGTGCTCCACGGAAGCTCTTTCGGGAAGCATATTATGTCAGTGCATGGGAGTCTCTGATTTAAGCCAACAATGGCAGAATAACCCTCTCCAAATGGTTCGTTCAAGTGAAAAGAACTTTACAAATGTCAAAGACAAATACTTTCATGCTGGCCCACACTAAGGCAGAAATACTTCCCTTACTTGGCCTAAAGGATACTGACAATAAATAGTTTCTGTTAGAAACTCAGCTTTCCCCCACCCCATCCAGCCCTCCCATAAATGCTATTTATGGCTTCTTTCACCACCAACCAAGAACTCTTTCCCTTAAAGAAAATCACATAGTGAAAATGTAATGTGTTGGGATGTACGTTTTATGTCAGAACTCTGGCAACAAAGAAACTCTTTGATGGGCTTCTTCAAGGTTTACAGTTTGCCAATAAGTTCCTTGTGTGGACGTATTTTATAATATTGCACACAGGCACTCTCTCCCAGTATATCTTCAAGATATGATCACCAGGGAACTATTCCTTTTTACCACCCAGGTATAAAGAAGAGCAGAGAATAGCACAGTTCCTCATTGTGTGTGCATGCTTTTAAAAATAAAGCAATTATCTCTTAGAAAACCTGTACCTATAAATACAAATTCCCTTTAATGCTGGATTTCATATGCCACATACCATTGTATAATGTTGTGGTTTAAGGATTGGATGAAGACTCTGGAGATTAAGGTCCGAATACCCATTTGACTGTGTAAACAGACTGGTGACCTTGGAGAAGTCACATTCCTTCAGTCAAAACAAAAGGCAATGGCAACCACCCTGTCTGAACAAATCTTGCAAAGACAACGCAGTGATAGAGCTGCCTTTGGCTTGGTGTAAGTGGGAAACAACCTGAAGGCATACAGCAACAACAAATACAATTTCAGCTTCAGGGTCTATTCCTAACATTTTTAAAACAACTGAATATAACATTGCTTTACAGGTTGAGTATCAGTGATGAGAAATGCTTTGGATTTTCTGAATTTTGGATTCCCCCCCCCCCCCCCGCCAGATTTTGAAATCTATTATAATGATTTATCTTGAAAATGGGACTATCCCATGCAAGATCCCCCCTTGTTTCCACACATTTCTAAATTAGTTAATAGATGAAGTAGCACAGATCCCTTCATTCTACATGTCGTCTATGCTACTTCGTCTGTGAAGTGTTTCAGAAGTGTGGGGAAACTAGGGGGAAATTGAGCTGGCCAGAAGTTTTCTGAGCTGCTGATGTGCATGGAAATGGGATAAAGCAGTGATTAACATGCGGAATGGGATGTTTCAGAACAATGTGTTGTGTCTCCTTGAGAGTAAAGTGCTTGAGAGAGAAAGTAAAGGAGCCCATAGTAGTCGTGTCTGCCTTAAGAATTATGCCTTGTGTCACTTCTATGAATGGTTGAGCTAGAGCAGTGGTTCCCAAACTTATTTGGCCTACTGCCCCCTTTCCAGAAAAAATATTACTCAGCACCCCCTGGAAATTATTTTTTTAAAGTTTTAATAGCAAATAAACAGAAAGATATATGTAGTCATGTTTCTACCTTTTTCGTAAAATATCATAAGGTAATGTGTAAATTAGAAACATTGAAGTTTGAAATTATGAAACTATTTTTTAAACTCAGAATAGAAAGATAATACAGTTATTCATTGCCCTCAAATGCACTTGTGGCCATCACCGCCCCCCTGGATTGCTGCAGCACCCACCAGGGGGTGGTAGCGCCCACTTTGGGAATCACTGAGCTAAAGGAAGGAAGAGGCAATTATGTGTGATGGGAGTAAGTAAATTCTCTGTCTTCTTTAACAACAGAATCCCACACAAAGGAGAAGATTCTACACACAAAGATGATTTCCCCCATTTCCACTCCTTTTCCCCAGCTCCATCTGATGAAGTCCTAAGGCTAGATCTACAATGCTGTATAATCCAGTTTCAGAATGTGAATTAACTGCATTGAACTGGATGATAGTGCAGTGTAGAGTGATATCCAGTTCAATGTACATTCTGAAACTGGATTATAGGGCAGTATAAATCCAGCCTAATCACCTTATAGGAAAGTCAGGTGAAGTGTGTCGTTTTGCCTAGCTTCCAGCAAGAACAGAGGGAGCAGTGGGCGAATCTGTCACCCTGTATGGAGTTCTCTCTTATGATGTGCTCCCTTTCACATGGGAAAAATGTCGCCCTTGTGGTGAGGCCCCATGCTGGCTCCATTAAAGCCAGCACAACATGGAATGCCTCCTATATTACAGGGAAAATGTCAGGTGATACTTTCACCCAGTTGGGGGCAGAGCCACAGGTGATATCATTTGATGGCTGTCACGGGGCTTCATCCTCGAAGCTGGCTTTAAGCGTCCTAGGACACTTAGAGGTTGTAAGTCTATCAAAAATATCTTTTATATACACTTTATATACATAGTGTAAAAGTAATTTTATACACAATATTTTTCATAATTTTGTGCAGAAAACAAAGCAGAAGGCAAATGTTGTCATTACCTTAGTCACCAATATGGACCATTTTAGAGTATTTCAGATTTGGGTACTCTGGATAAGAAGTACTCAACCTGTGTACATTTCACAGATGAAAACCAAGACACATATGGTCAAGCAACGTCATCATGCAATGAAGATGGCAAGAGTTATTCATGAAGAATGCACATGCTATGAGAGGCCTCAGAAGCTTGCTTCTGCTGAGAAGTGAAATATTCAACAATTAATGTAAGATAAGGACAAAGTTGAGGAGGATGGAAGAAAGAAAAAGAACATGACATTTTAAAAGTCATTGAAAAATCAGAACAGTTGGAGGCTATGCATTCGTTCCAAGAAAATCATAAGGTGGAAGGTGATAAAAGCAGAACAACAGGAACAAGCCTCGATAGTTTTGATGTAAAAAGTAGCTCAGTGAAGGGGGAAGGTATTGTTGCTGCTTTGGAGCAAAGCCCCACATTGAAAAATTGCTCAATCTATTTCAGAAACACATTGAAGCATTCAAGTGTAATGGCTTACTTTTATTTTTAAGACAGACCTTCCTTACTTTCTTCCTTCCTGAAAGGGAGCAGCTTCACATTTCACCTGAGTTTACTTTAGAAGTCCTTGTTAGCTAAATTATAAGAATGTTCACTGATACTGTGCTTTGACTACTTAGATACAAATGCATAATTAAGAAACATCTTCTGGCCAGGTGTCTTTGCCAACCTACCTTAATGGCCAAATTTAATGATGGAAGACTATTCAGCTGGCAATTGGAGCACAAGAGAATGACATTTCCAGTCTGCTCCTGCCACTGAATGAAACTGCAATGAGGAAGTGCTGCTACTGAAGCCCCATCTACACTACTATATAATCCAATTTGAGCTGCATTATAAAAGTCAGTATAGACTAATATAGTGCAGATGGAACCACATTGAACTGGATTATATAAATCTACACTGCCATATCATCCAGTTCAATGCAGTTAATCTGAAACTGCATTATATGGCGGTGTAGGTGGGGCCTGAGTCTCGTAGCCTCATTCACTGGTAGAAGTGGGCTGGAAAGAAATGACCTATAGGCCTATGTTAATTGCAATCTACATTTCTAACTCAGCGTCTGTGATGGCATTTCTTATCACTTTGGGAGGAAATAATGGATAAAAAGATATTTTTAAAATACCCCCCCCCCCCCAAAAAAAAAAGAAGAAGAAGAAGATGGGAGCTTTGAGAGCCATAAACCAGTAATCTGGAAATAGCCTACTGGTTGTGCTTTTTCCCACCTCAAAGTATACCTATGAGGTGGGTGAAATGATGGCATTTTGCCATGATGGCATTTTGCCTCCGGCAAAGGCCCAGCCTAGGGAAACTGGGGGCGTGTTGCTAAACTGCAACACGCCCTGGGTTTCTCCGAAGTCTCCAGACCTGCGGTGCTCTTTCCAGGCGTGGAGGGTGTACCGAGCAGAGGCCAGTCCGGCAAAGTGGAGGAGGCGGCACAGCTGCCCGCGGGGTCATGCACCAGGTACTGATAGCGGAGGTGGGTCAGGCGGGGGCGACGGGCCAGGTGGGGGCAGCAGGGTGGTGTGCTGGAGCCGGAGATCACGCAGCCAGCCCTAGCAGATCACCTCCAGCGTGCCACTGAGGAAGGCCTCGGCCCGGGGCCTAGGCAAAGCCAGCATCCCTAGGCCAGGCCTTTGCCCCGAGCTGAGGCCCTTCTCAACCCTAGGAGATGACCTCCAGCGTGCCGCTGAGGAGGGCCTCAGCCCGGGCCAAAGGCCCAGCCTAGGGATACCTGGTTTCCCTAGGCCCCAGGCCGAGGCCCTCCTCAGCGGCGCTCTGGAGGTGACCTGCCAGGGCTGGCTGCGCGACCT
Source organism: Anolis carolinensis (assembly GCF_035594765.1). Taxonomy (NCBI): domain Eukaryota; kingdom Metazoa; phylum Chordata; class Lepidosauria; order Squamata; family Anolidae; genus Anolis; species Anolis carolinensis. Next base: position 149,964,503 of record NC_085843.1, read on the forward strand.
GCGGCTCCAGCATGCTGCCCCACCACCCCTCCACCCCTGCCTGGCCCTCCTCCACTATCAGTACTTGGTGCGTGACCCCCGCAGGCGGCTGCGCCGCCTCCTTCACTTCTCCTGACTGCCCTCACTGTCTTCGCCTTTGTTGCCTTTGCCCTCGGTCTCCGCCCACGACGACCGGCATGCCCTTCGTGCCTGGGCTGGGTTGCTGCATGTTTTCTGGGCTGCCTGGCCACCAGAAGCTTTCTCTCCTTACTCTTTACCCACACCTATGGCAGGCATCCTGAGATGTTGTGAGGTCTGTTGGAATCAAGGCAAGTGAGATTTACATATCTGTGTAATGATATCTAGGGTGGGAAAAAGGAAGAACTCTTGTCTGCTGGAGACAGGTGTGGGTTTTGCCATTGGCCACCTTGATTAGCATGTAATGGCCTTGCAGCTTCAATGCCTGGCTGCTTCCTCCCTGGGGGCATCCTTGGTTGAGAGATGTTAGCTGGCCCTGATTGTTTCCTGTCTGGATTTCCCCTGTTTTCAGAGTGTTGTTCTTTATTTACTGTCCTGATTTTAGAGTTTTTTTTAATACCGGGGGCCAGACTGTGTTCATTTTAATGGTTTCCTCCTTTCTGTTGCAGTTGTCCACGTGCTTATTGCAGGTTTCAGTGGCTTCACTGTGTAGCCTAACATGATGGTGGTCAGAGTAGTCCAGCATTTCTATGTTCTCCAATAATATTCTGTATCCAGGTTGGTTCATCAGGTGCTCTGCTATGGCTGACTTCTCTGCCTGAATCAGTCTGCAGTGCCTTTCGTGTGCTGTAGCAGGAAAGGGAAGGTGGCATCTCTGGCCCTCCAGGTGTTTTGGACTTTAACTCCCACAATTCCTAACAGCCGGTAGTTAAAGTCCAAAACACCTGTAGGGCCAGAGTTTGCCCAGGCCTCTACACTGTATATATAATGCAGCCCAACACAGCTTTAACTGCCATGTCTCAATGCTTTGTGTTCCTGGGAGTTGTAGTTTTATAAGGTCTTTTAGCCGTCTCTAGACTGGTGCCTCACCGAACTATAAATCCCATGATTCCATAGCCTAGAACCAAAGCAGTTGAAGTGTCAGACTGCAATCCATAGGAAAAGACGTTCTGATTAAACCTAAGAGCGATCTTCTTGACAGTAAAACTACAACTCCCTGGATTCCACAGCCTTGAGCTGCGACTGTTCAAGTGGTGCGAAGCTGCATTAATCTCAGCATTATGTAAAAAGAAAGTTATAACAAGACCAAAGAACATGAATAATAGTAGCAGTAGTAGTAATAATAACAATCTTTATTTTTAAATATGTTTTTTATTGTAAACACCGATAGAATAATATCAAAATCCATCACCGTTTCAATATACATATCAAATTATATATTCTTAGTAACATTATCCTTGCTAATTCCACCTTTAACTCCCACTTGTGTCTATTGGTTTTTCACACACCCCCACCCTCTGGAAACAGTACTTTCTTTCATTCAGATAATTTTTTAATTGATCAATCGTAAATAGAGAATGATTCAATTCTTTATATTGTCTTTGCCCTTTGACTTTATCTATCAATTTTCCACATTTCAGATCCCAGTTGTTTTTGATTTGCCTTGATATATATTTAGTACTCCTTTCAAGGATGTAATCCTGAAGCATAAAATCAGCTAAGCATTCATACCATTTTTAACTTCCCACTTTATTTGCTCTTTCCAACTCAAAGCAACTGTTGCTTGAGTGGCAACTATCATGTATTTTATAATTTCCCCCCAGTCCTTAGTGTTTGGAGGCTTTTAAGCAGAGGCTGGATGGCCATCTGTCGAGGGTATTTTGAATGCAATTTTCCTGCTTCTTGGCAGGGGGTTGGCCCACCAGGTCTCTTCCAACTCTATTATTCTATGATTTTAGGCATCCTCAGAGGTTGGAAACTAGTCAAGTGGGGTTTATATATCTGCAGAAGGTCCAGGGTGGGAGAAAGAAAGAACTCTTGTCTGTTGGAGGCAGGTGTGCATGTTTCAATTGCCCACCTTAATTAGCATTGAATAGCTGTTCAGATTCAAAGCTTGGCTTCTTCCTGCCTGGGGGAATCCTTTGTTGGGATGATTTATTATTATTATTATTATTATTATTATTATTATTATTATTATTATTATTATTATTGTTATTATTAGGAACCTCTTGGGAAGGTTCCTCTGCCGTGACTCCCTACCTATCTACCTTGCCACATATTCTCCACATTGTGTGTCTGTGTATGTATATATAAGATATATATACATACACACCCCCACACACATATAAACACATATTCAGGTAACATATGTGCCATATATATGTGTGTGTGTTACACACACATATTCTATTCACCCCTATCTTCTACCTTTTATTTTTCAGTAATTGGTTTGGCGGGGGGGGGGGGGGCAAAATACTGCTTGCTTACACTTGAATATTACCTAGGGTCGGCCCTGGGCAGTGTAGAAAGAGACTCGCTCTCCACAATGCTAGACATTTAGGGACTGAAGAAAATTATTTGCATGGGGTGGATAGAATTCTTATTTGGAAGGGCAATGTCCTTATCTCCCCCCCTTGCCACACCTATGTTCACCCCAAATATAAGATAAAGGGTGCAGATCAAAGCAACAATGTTGCCAAAACTATACATATTTATGTGTATGGGAGGAATGTAGAGGAGGACAATTCTTTATCCAATTGCTGGAATGATAAAAATATGGCAATTTAAAGAGTAACAAATCTTATTTGTTATAGACATTAACTTTCTTTTTCTATTGTTTCTTTAGCTGCAACAGATTAATATAGTTTCCCCTCTGGAAATCACTCATCTAATTTTATAAACTCTCTATATGAGCCATTTTGCACACTTTCTATGTTTCACACAGCATGAGCCATCTCCCATCCTTCCTCTTCCATACTGTCAGGCTTCAACTCAGTCTGAGGAGCTGTTTTTTGAGTACAAACCATTCAACCTACTGCCCCTCCCATTGCCACAATTTCTAGTTATAATGGCAGATTCAGATTCATCCATCTCATTCTCAACATAGGGTAGTGATTGTGGCCCTATAATAAATTTAATTCACAGACATTCCTTCTCCTGACTCTGAACAGCATAAGCAAAAACTGACACAGTTGGACAGCTTTTACTCAGAAGGATTGGGAAGAGTAATGTGGAGATGGAGAAAGAATTGATTCAAAATCATGGTGGAAGATTAATTGTGCGACATGTGTGCAATTGGTTAATGGAACTGGGTCAGTATCCAATGACAGATGCTTTAACAAAAAAAATTCTTTGCATTGCACTTCAAATGATGGAGATTTGTTTTCCTACACTTGTTTACCTCAGCGTTGTGAAAAATGTCAGGTGTGAAGCAGTCCTCCGAATGCCGTTCCTGTTATTTAAGAAGCGACTTTACAAGCCAAGATATTCTCCGCTCTGTGACTTCCATGCTCTGAAAAATGAAACAAATCTAAATGGAAATTACAGGCTTAGCTGACAAACTTTGCTTTGGAAATTGACATTTGTACGCTCTATGCATGAAACCATTGTCACATATGAACTGGATCAAACTCTCTGCAGGTGAGAAATGGTCAGAACAAGTAGGCGTTTTCTATGTATTGTCCATTCCTGTCACACATTTCAGCCACTTCTCTATTAGGTTTGCCAAATGACCAGATCATAAGTTGCCGGCGGGAGGCAAGAGGTAGTTTTGTACCTTTAACACCAGCTGAAGGTATATGCATAAATTAGCAGGTGAATTAAAAGTACATATTATCACCTGCTCATATCTACATTTCGAACTGCTGTTAAAGACACAGATTCAGGAACTACCTGAAAAAGTTGTGGTACATTGTTTTCTCTATTCAAAAAAGCATTATGCTTCCCAAAGGACTCTGTTTTTATTTAAGATGCTAACTCATGTTTACTTGGAAGTAAATATGCTTCCTAACTAACAAAAGTCTTTGGACATTTACTCAAATTGACAGACACCCAAATATCAAAACCTTAGGTTGGTTGGAGGAAAGGTAAGAGGCGTTTGTAATAGGCAAACAGAAAAAATGTATATAACTACAGTGGAGTCTCACTTATCCAACACTCACTTATCCAACATTCCAGATTATCCAACGGCGTTTGCCTCCCGCCCTGATCCACAGCTGTTTCTCTAGGCAGCAAGGATTGAATTTTTTATGGATTTAATTCCCAACAATGTGGCTACTGTAAATTCATTTTTCACTGGCAATTATCTTCGAGAGTTCTTGGAGAACGGGAGAAGTCCCATCAGATTGGAGGAGGGCGAATGTGGTCCCTATCTTCAAGAAGGGAAAAAAGAACGACCCAAACAATTACCGTCCGGTCAGCCTCACATCGATACCAGGCAAGATTCTGGAAAAGATCATTAAGGAAGTGGTCTGCGAACACGTAGAAACAAATGCGGTCATTGCTAATAGTCAACACGGATTTACCAAAAACAAGTCATGCCAGACTAATCTGATCTCTTTTTTCGATAGAGTTACGAGTTGGGTCGATACAGGGAATGCTGTGGATGTAGCGTACCTGGATTTCAGTAAGGTCTTCGACAAAGTCCCTCACAACCTTCTGGCAAACAAACTAGTAAAATGTGGGCTAAACAAAACAACGGTTAGGTGGATCTGTAATTGGCTAAGCAAACGAACCCAAAGGGTGCTCACCAATGCGTCGTCTTCATCATGGAAAGAATCATAGAATCATAGAATCATAGAATAGTAGAGTTGGAAGAGACCTCATGGGCCATCCAGTCCAACCCCCTGCCAAGAAGCAGGAAATCGCATTCAAAGCACCCCCGACAGATGGCCATCCAGCCTCTGCTTAAAAGCCTCCAAGGAAGGAGCCTCCACCACAGCCCGGGGGAGAGAGTTCCACTGTCGAACAGCCCTCACAGTGAGGAAGTTCTTCCTGATGTTCAGGTGGAATCTCCTTTCCTGTAGTTTGAAGCCATTGTTCCGTGTCCTAGTCTGCAGGGCAGCAGAAAACAAGCTTGCTCCCTCCTCCCTATGACTTCCCTTCACGTATTTGTACATGGCTATCATGTCTCCTCTCAGCCTTCTCTTCTGCAGGCTAAACATGCCAAGCTCTTTAAGCCGCTCCTCATAGGGCTTGTTCTCCAGACCCTTAATCATTTTAGTCGCCCTCCTCTGGACGCTTTCCAGCTTGTCAACATCTCCCTTCAACTGTGGTGCCCAAAATTGGACACAGTATTCCAGTTGTGGTCTGACCAAGGCAGAATAGAGGGGGAGCAGGACTTCCCTGGATCTAGACGCTATTCCCCTATTGATGCAGGCCAGAATCCCGTTGGCTTTTTTAGCTGCTGCATCACATTGTTGGCTCATGTTTAACTTGTTGTCCACGAGGACTCCAAGGTCTTTTTCGCACACACTGCTGTCAAGCCAGGCGTCCCCCATTCTGTATCTTTGATTTCCATTTTTTCTGCCGAAATGAAGTATCTTGCATTTGTCCCTGTTGAACTTCATTTTGTTAGTTTCGGCCCATCTCTCTAGTCTGTCAAGATCATTTTGAATTCTGCTCCTGTCTTCTGGAGTGTTAGCTATCCCTCCCAGTTTTGTGTCGTCTGCAAACTTGATGATCGTGCCTTCTAACCCTTCGTCTAAGTCGTTAATAAAGATGTTGAACAGAACCGGGCCCAGGACGGAGCCCTGCGGCACTCCACTTGTCACTTCTTTCCATGATGAAGATGACGCATTGGTGAGCACCCTTTGTGTTCGTTCGCTTAGCCAATTGCAGATCCACCTAACCGTAGTTTTGTCTAGCCCACATTTTACTAGTTTATTTGCCAGAAGGTCGTGGGGGACTTTGTCGAAGGCCTTACTGAAATCCAGGTAGGCTACATCCACAGCATTCCCTGTATCGACCCAACTCGTAACTCTATCGAAAAAAGAGATCAGATTAGTCTGGCATGACTTGTTTTTGGTAAATCCGTGTTGACTATTAGCAATGACCGCATTTGTTTCTAAGTGTTCGCAGACCACTTCCTTGATGATCTTTTCCAGAATCTTGCCTGGTATCGATGTGAGGCTGACCGGACGGTAATTGTTTGGGTCGTTCTTTTTTCCCTTCTTGAAGATAGGGACCACATTCGCCCTCCTCCAATCTGCTGGGACTTCTCCCGGTCTCCAAGAACTCTCGAAGATAATTGCTAGCGGTTCTGAAATAACTTCCGCTAATTCCTTCAATACTCTTGGATGTAGCTGATCTGGCCCTGGGGACTTGAATTCGTTTAGAGAGGCCAGGTGTTCCTGGACAACTTGTTTCCCTATTTGGGGTTGGAGTTCCCCCAATCCTTCGCCCATTCCATGTTGCTGAGGTTGAAGATGGCTTTCTTTTTGTGAGAAGACCGAGGCAAAGAAGGCATTGAGCAGTTCTGCCTTTTCCCTGTCCCCTGTCGCCATCACCCCATCTTCTCCTTGCAGAGGCCCCATCGCCTCCTTTTTCTTCCTTTTTCTACCAACGTAAGCAAAAAAGCCTTTTTTGTTGTTTTTTATGTCCCTGGCAAGCCTGAGCTCATTTTGTGCTTTAGCCTTGCGAACCTTTTCCCTACAGGTGTTGGCTATATGTTTGAATTCTTCTTTGGTGATTTCTCCCCTTTTCCACTTCTTGTGCATGTCACTTTTGAGCTTTAGCTCAGTTAGAAGTTCTTTGGACATCCATTCTGGCTTCTTTGCACTTGTCTTATTTTTCTTCTTTGTTGGCACTGTTTGCATTTGCGCCTTGAGTATTTCACTTTTGAAAAACTCCCATCCATCCTTAACTCCCTTGTTTTTTAATATTGGTGTCCATGGAATGCCGCTCAGTAATTCCTTCATTTTTTGGAAGTCAGCTCTCTTAAAGTCGAGAATGCGTGTTTGACTTGTCTTAGTTTCAGCATTCCTTTGTATTGCAAACTCCAGGAGCACATGGTCACTTGCCCCTAAGGATCCAACCACTTCAACTGTATTGATCAGGTCTTCCACATTTGTTAAGATTAGATCAAGAGTTGCTGTTCCTCTTGTTGCCTCTTCTACCTTCTGGACCATAAAGTTGTCTGCAAGGCAAGTGAGGAATTTGTTGGACTTTGTACTCTTGGCTGAGTTTGTTTTCCAGCAGATATCGGAATAATTGAAATCGCCCATGACTACTATATCTCTTCTTTGTGCCTGTTTGGTCAGCTGTTGACAGAAGGCTTCATCAAGTCCTTCATCCTGACTCGGAGGTCTGTAGTAGACACCCACAACAAGATCTTTTTGAGTCCCGGTTCCCTTGATTCTTATCCAGATGCTTTCTAGCTGGTTTCCCAGATTACAGTCTTGCATTTCTTCTGCAACGTAACTGTTTTTGACATATAAAGCTACTCCCCCTCCTCTCCTTTTTGTTCTATTTCTGTGAAAGAGGTTATAGCCCTCAATGGCTACATTCCAGTGATGGGAGTCATCCCACCAGGTTTCAGTGATGCCTATGACATCGTATGTGTGGTGCTGTGCTAAGAGTTGGAGTTCGTCTTGCTTATTTCCCATGCTCTGAGCGTTGGTGTAAAGACATGTAAGCCCCTGTGACCTCCCCTTGAGCTGTTTATTTGGGATTATTGTGCTCTCCGTACTTGGTCCTTGCTGTGTTTGTGCAACCCTCCGTTTAGCCTTTTGGCGGTTCCCTGTGGTTGTGGGTAATATAGTGTTCGCCAGGCTGTTGTTCCCCTCCCCCAGTGGATCTAGTTTAAAGTGTGCCTGATGAGGTTTGTGAGTCTGTGTGCAAAAAGATGTTTTTGAAAGTGACAAGTGGAGTGCCTCAGGGCTCTGTCCTGGGCCCGGTTCTGTTCAACATCTTTATTAATGACTTAGATGAAGGGTTAGAAGGCACGATCATCAAGTTTGCAGACGACACCAAATTGGGAGGGATAGCTAACACTCCAGAAGACAGGAGCAGAATTCAAAACGATCTTGACAGACTAGAGAGATGGGCCGAAACTAACAAAATGAAGTTCAACAGGGACAAATGCAAGATACTTCACTTTGGCAGAAAAAATGGAAATCAAAGATACAGAATGGGGGATGCCTGGCTTGACAGCAGTGTGTGCGAAAAAGACCTTGGAGGCCTCGTGGACAACAAGTTAAACATGAACCAACAATGTGATGCGGCAGCTAAAAAAGCCAACGGCATTCTGGCCTGCATCAATAGGGGTATAGCATCTAGATCCTGGGAAGTCATGCTCCCCCTCTATTCTGCCTTGGTCAGACCACACCTGGAATACTGTGTCCAATTCTGGGCACCACAATTGAAGGGAGATGTTGACAAGCTGGAAAGCGTCCAGAGGATGGCAACTAAAATGATCAAAGGTCTGGAGAACAAGCCCTATGAGGAGCGGCTTAAAGAGCTGGGCATGTTTAGCCTGCAGAAGAGAAGGCTGAGAGGAGACATGATAGCCATGTACAAATACGTGAAGGGAAGTCATAGGGAGGAGGGAGCAAGCTTGTTTTCTGCTGCCCTGGAGACTAGGACACGGAACAATGGCTTCAAACTACAAGAAAAGAGATTACACCTGAACATCAGGAAGAACTTCCTCACTGTGAGGGCTGTTCGACAGTGGAACTCTCTCCCCCGGACTGTGGTGGAGGCCCCTTCTTTGGAGGCTTTTAAGCAGAGGCTGGATGGTCATCTGTCGGGGGTGCTTTGAATGCGATTTCCTGCTTCTTAGCGGGGGGTTGGACTGGATGGCCCATGAGGTCTCTTCCAACTCTACTATTCTATGATTCTATGAGTCTATGATTATTCAATTCCATCTTTATTTGTAGTCAATTTGTTAGTAGCCAATGTTTCTTTAGTCAATGTTTTCAATATATTGCTATATTTTGGTGCTAAATTCATAAATACAGTAATTACTACATAATATTACCATGTTTTGGACTGCTTTTTCTGTTGATTTGTTGTAAAACATGATGTTTTTGGTACTTAATTTGTACAATCATAACTTAATTTGTCATTTAATAGGCGTTTCCTTAATCCCTCCTAATTATCCAACATTTTCACTTATCCAACGTTCTGCCAGCCCGTTTATGTTGGATAAGTGAGACTCTACTGTAATAAGATATGCTCCTTTTAATTGCCAATTGCACCTGCTATCCTTACCTTATTTGTAGCCTTTTAAGCACAAGGTAGTTTTCCTTTCCTTTCCAGTTTTCCCAAAATGTGCTTTGATGCCTTTTAGTCTTTGAGTACTTCTATTACTAATTTTATTGGGATATTAACTTTAACTTGTATTTATTTTTACATTTTCATTTTTTAATTAAAAAAAGAAAAGAAAACATGGTTTAAATGTTTGCCCATCACACAGGGAATGAATCACAATGGATGCATTAAAATGCTGCAAATAAATAAATAAACAGAATAAGGTAAAAAGGCCAGCAATATAAGGATGGATCACTGGCTATGAAGGAGGATTGATTGGTTTGGCAATGCTTTTTGAGCGATTTTAATGGAGTGGAATTTTGGCAGGATACTCATGTCGTAATAATCAAGCTTCTAGATCCAAATGGATGCAGAAGAGGGCACTGGCTACGGCACTTCTTAACAGGGACAGATGGTCAGAGGAAGATGGCAGGCAGCCATCTGGGCAGATGACACCACCCTTTCAGCATTTTCCCACTTGTATGGGTAAAGGTCTTATTACTGCAGCAGAGAAAAATCAGCAAACGTGGCCAAGGCCTGGATCCTATTGGTAGTTTCCCACTAGAGTAGACCCATTCAGTCGAGGGGATTTACATCCGCATTCATTCACCATTTATCTAATGCATCTGCTGCAGTGGGAACTAACCAACGGGATTCATGGTTATGTCTGCAACTCTAGGACCGGTTAGTAGGAAATAAATCCTCTTGAATTGAATTGGACTCACTTCTGAGTAAACAGGCATAGGATTAAGTTGCTTGGCAGCTTGGTCTGCAATACCTGCTTTCCTGAAATTCAGTTTAATTAAAATAAATGGAATTTGTTTCCGATTAGTTATAGCTATAGTTAGGACAAGATAAAGCTGCTGGACAGCTTCATACTTCTCTTCTGTAGTTTTCAAAGAAACATTAGACTCTGTTGATTGTATGCGTTAATTTAGGGTTTTTCTTTTTTACTGTTTCTCATGAGTATAGTTATTGTTTTGAGGATTTTGTATTTTGTAAGTCACATTGAGGTCACTTTTACAATAGAAAAAAGGAGTAAACAAAATCAGGAATCTGGAAAATGTAATGTTTAGGGGGAGTAAGTCAAATGAACACAAAAGATTTCTGAAGAAACACAGGGACGAGTGGCAAGAAAGACAACTTATAAACTTGAGGTTACCAACTTTTTTTACTTGCCCAAACTTTTTGGGGCAAGTACTAGCTTAGGTACTTGCCGATGCCCAGGTTAGGTATTTTGGAATGTTAAATATTAGAAGTAGTCGTTTTTTTTATTTTTGGATTTTATGAATTATTTATTTATTTATTTATGTATTTACAGTATTTATATTCCGCCCTTCTCACCCCGAAGGGGACTCAGGGCGGATTACAATGAACACATGTATTGCAAACATTCCATGCCAACAGACAAACAACATATATAGACAGACACAGAGGCATTTAACATTTTTTTCCAGCTTCATGATTCCGGCCACAGGGGGAGCTGTTGCTTCATTGTCCACTAGTGGCTGTACTTCCTCATTCCTTTCCTCGTGTTTTGCTGGCAGTTTTATGATGTTGTAAATTAGTTAAATTAGCCTCCCGCATAAAGCGTACCTAAATTTCCCTAATTGACAGATGCAACTGTCTTTCGGGGCTGCATAGGTCAACAGCAAGCCGGGCTATTTAAAGGTCGGGGGCTTAACCCGACCCGGGCTTCGAACTCGTGACCTCTCGGTCAGTAGTGATTTATTGCAGCTGGTTACTAGCCAGCTGCACCACAGCCCGGCCCCATAAGGTCCCATAAGGATCTGGGTAAACTATAATTCCAATCATCAGCTGTCATTGCCCCCAAATCCTGTCAGAATTGAAAATTTGTCATGATGTGTATGTATGCCTAGTTTGTCAATTGTCGGCAGGAGTCACAGGGCTCTATGGATATAGGGTGAACTGCAATTCCCATCATCTGGTGTCAATACTCTCCCAAAACAAAACAAAACAAAACCCCCCCCAGTACTTTCTATTGGTCTGTGGGGGTCTATGTGCCAAGTTTGGTCCAGATCATTTGTTGGAGGGAGTCACAGGACTCTCTGGATGTGGGTACCATCTTGGAAAGTACATGCAAATATAGATACATAAATACATACATACATTTTCAATTTTATTATATAGAGATGTAGGGATAGATAGATAGATGGAGATGTAGATAGATTAGCTTGTAAAGAGAGAATATCACTATCTGCTCATCAAGAAAAACTTCACCTACAACACACACACATGCATTTAGGGAAGCACCAGAGCTAGTTACTCTTTCTCTCTCCCCTTCTCTTTTAAAGTAACTTAATTTCTGGTACCCTAGACAATATCCTTCATCTTGTCTCTATTGGCTAGCTCTGCTAACACCATCTGGGTTCCTTTTGCAGTGAAAAACCAGCCATTTCTCTTATCCCAGGAGGCTCATTGATGCTAATTAATTGCAGCTGAAGCATGTCATACTCAGAGGCTATCTATGGAGGGCTTTTCGGTTTGTTGCCTAACAATTTCCCCCCTCTCTTTGCTTTCATTATGTTCATGGCAGAGCACTCCTTACCTTTCTGCTGCCATACTCAGCTCGAAATCCTTGCTCTTGCCAAAGAGACAAGAAATCCTTGTGGAAAACCTCTAGGGATTTCCCATCCCACACTGTGAGGAGCACAGTTGAATTTTGTGGGCAAAAGAAATTAGCTGAGAAAAGAGGATCAAGGAATCGAAACACGAGGAGACTGATTCTGTAGCTTTAACAATTGTTTAGAAGCAGGAATTTCAGTAGGTGTTGCTTGTTAAGCAATTGAATGACAAGCAACACCTGCTGAAATTCCTTCTACAGACCACTAAAGATACAGAACTTGTCTACAGTTGACATTCTGGCATGTCATGAAAGTCCAAATGTGAGTTTGAGATTTTCTTGTTTTACTACAACTTGTGATTAGATTTACTTTTGAAATTTGGGTGTGTCTTGATATATGACGTTTCAGATGTCTATTCTCAATCTTTCTGTCCAGTGATGAACAAAATTGGAAGTAAAAGTCTATTGAAATCTGCAGAGTCACCTCACTCTTACACTTGGTAGATAATCCAATCAAGGTGAGTAAGCATAGCTTTGTTTCAAATCTATTTTATTCGGCTGAGACATATTTTGATCTTCTGATTCTAGGGAGGTAGTGAAAATGTTGAACTGATGTCTAGTGATAGAATGACTATGGGTGATGACAAACAATCTAAAAATCAATTCGGATAAGGCAGAGGGATAGGCTATTGTCTAGGAGGCCTAGTGGTTTAGGAATATGTGTGCAACTTGTGTTGGATGAAGTGTCTTTTTTCTTAAAACGTAAGTCTTGCTGTGTGATGATGCTCCTAGTTTCAACACTGCCCATGTAGAGATAGCAGTTGCATGCACCTTTCATTCTCTGCCTTGTGTTCCAGTTCTGTCATCTTTTGACTCCATGGTAATGATTCATAGATCCCAGTCACTCCCCAGTTAGACGTGATGTTAGAATGTTCTTCATATGGCTACCATTTATTTATTTATTTACAGTATTTATATTCCGCCCTTCTCACCTCGAAGGGGACTCAGGGCGGATCACATTATACACATACAGGGCAAACATTCAATCCCCATAAACACATCGAACCGAGACAGAGACAGACAGACAGACACAGAGGCAATTTAACTTTCTCCTGAGGGGATGTTCGATTCTGGCCACAGGGGGGAGCAGCTGCTTCATCATCCACTCTGATGGCACTTCCTCACTTCCTCATTCCAACGTTGTAAATTAATTAAACTTGCCTCCCCACTTTTATAAGTGGTACCTTATTTCCTACTTGATAGATGCAACTATCTTTCGGGTTGCTAGGTCAGCAATGAGCAGGGGCTATATTTTATTTTTAATTGACGGGTGCTCACCCCGCCACGGGCTGGCCTCGAACTCATGACCTCATGGTCAAAGTGATTTATTGCAACAGCTGCTCACCAGCCTGCGCCACAGCCTGGCCCCTTTTAAAGATGGTCCACAAAGTTCAGCTGAATCAAAATGTTCCTGCCTAAATCTTGACTGGACCCAAAAGTGATTTCTGTTATGCTGATCCTGTATCATTTACTTGGAATTTTATCCAAGTAGGTGGTTTTGACTTGCAAAGTCTATCTCAAACATTGCTGTCCTGTCCACCATAATAATCTTCACAAAACTTTATTCACTTTGTGAGGCCCTTTACTAAGGGGGCATATGCACTGTAGAATGAGTGTAGCTTGACAGCAGTTTAACTGCCATGGCCCTGTATTATGGGTCGTAGTTTTACAAGGTTTTTAGTCTTCTCTGCCAAAGGGTACTAATGCCTCACCAAACTACATAGCAGTTAAAGTGATGTGAAGCTGCATTAATTCATTCTGCAGTATAGATGCACCTTGAGCCTCCCCCTTACTGATTTGGATGCTAGAATCAGCCAAAGGAGCATGCTGTGTTACTCAAAAATGGATGGAAATCCATTTGGGTGTTGATAAAAGTTTCATGTGGCTTGATCAGAAGTGATGCTTTTTAAGAACAGCCATATTCTAGTCCAGAGAGAAAGATCTATGTAGTTGTGTCAGGCAATGACGGGCCATGACTTTACTGCCTTCACCTTCCTGTCAGCTCATTGTTGCCACAGATGTCACCTCATCCATGCTACTTTCTGTTCCTAAAATGAAAAATGAATCAATGACAAACGGAGCACTTTGGGAGCTGGATTAAGCTCACAGATACTCTGCTATGGAGCCATGCAATGTTAAGTATAATATCCCACATTACAGACTATGCACTTGCACCCTAATTTTAAACATATTGCATACCAGCATTTTCCTCTGAAACCAGTGGACCCTTTTCATGGAGATGAATTTTCATCTGTAGTCTAATAGGCAGGAATTATGTGTGAAACCCATGTAGATATCTTTTTATAAACTAGCTTAAATTCTATGCTTGAGCCAATATATATGACAAAGAATACTAGAGTTCTTTTGTGTGTAGTGGTTTTTTGTCATTGCTCGGTGCATTGACTTGATAAGGGCAAGCTGCGAGTGTAGTTTCAGAGCTGCACAGGGACAAAAAGAATTTCTTATTTCAATTTTCTTTTTAAAAAAACAAATGGAGATATAACGAACATAGACTTTGGACTTTCAAAGCCATATTTTTCTTAGAGAAAAGTCACAAAAAGAGAGAAAGAAAGATAGCCAAGAGAGCTGCCAGGTGTTGGCATAAGATGAAGGACCATCTCATCTAGGGAACAATTATCCTGAGTTCCACTTTAATTAAAGGAAGAATGCAGCAGTGAAAAGGGCTAGTTTGTTTCTTTGTAGGAAAGGTCCTTCTACAGTGAGGAAGGGACAGTTGCCCTGTAACTAGGAATAGTTCCATGAAATGGGTTGAGAATTAACAAGGGGAGCACATTGTGGGCAGCAATAAGTGACTGACAGATCCTCCACCTATTGTAAACCTCCTTTGTGCTAAACATTCATTGGAGAATTGAAGGCACATACATATTGGGAACATTTTGTGCACCTACATGTGTAATAATCCTATTTCCTTCTTTTAACATAGTTTGGGGGCAAGAACTTGAATCAATGCTTGGCATTTGCTGAAATTTCAAGTCTTGCCATTGAGTTTCTAAACGTGGAATTTTAAATAGGTACAGCGAATGTGTCATTTCAAACTGCATTTCTGTTGTCACTTGATCTGGTGTCATGTTATTTGTTTTGAAAGCATCATGTGTGAAACCTCATAAGCTGTCAGTAAGCATTTCCCAAATCTAAATTGCCATCATATGGGAACTTAATCTCAGGTTCAATATCTGAAATGTTTTGCATGCAATCCATTCAATATACTTAAGTAATAGTTGTGATATGCTGCCAAACCAACTACCATTTCTTCGTAACATGAAATACTCCCCTGTATCCAAATAATATATCATATTATGCAAAGTAGAGCAAATATTTGGCAGTTATCTGGAGTATGTGAAGCAGTGTTCAGATTTTCAGTGAGGAAATTATATTTGACTCTAGTTTGGATGATGCAAAAAAAAAACTGGAATGGAAGGAGATATTAATGAGAACAGACATGTTTTATATTGTTTTCATGAATGTTAAACCCATTTCTACAATTGAGAACACAGTGCTACTGATTACTGTGAAATATACTTGAGAGTTAAGAAAGCTAGTTTGTCTGTGGTTTGGATGGAAGCATTCAAACATCAGTATGTTCCCCTTTTATCATACTTGTACAGCAGAAACAATTTTTCCTTCCATATTGATATACGTGTGAACCAGAAATATAAGTATTAAGAAGAACTAAAGCATGTAAGCATTGCTTAGTGAGAAACCTCTGCTTTTGCTTTCTACCCGTCAGTGTCCTGATTTGGCCTTCTGGAATAGTGAGGCATGCTGAGCTTCCAAACCTGCGATTTTGTGGTTACTGAAATCATATAACAATTGTCCACCGCAATTGGCCTTTAGTCCCTTTAGTCACCTGGGGCTTGGTTGGTGGACACCTGGCTATTTAGATTTTAGGTCTAGGCTGTGTGCTCAGGCAGCATTTTATGAAGCCCTCTTGGAGATCTTTGGCAGCCATCTTGCTGCTGTATTGAGGTCCTCCATTTTGTTTTTGTTCTTTGTTGCCTATCTTAGATTAAGACAGTGTTACCTAGTTAGTACTACCTCACTAGAGTGATGTGTTTAAATAATGTTAGGCTATTACGAGAAGGGCACACTCTCTTCCTCCCCCTTTATCTCTCTCTCATTCTTCACACCCCTTCTAGGATTACGTTTATGAAAAACGACATTAATCAGGAATTAGCTTTAGAATAGTGTCATTTTGACAGCAATACTTTACACTTGGCTTTAACCCTAATGATTAGTTTATAATGCTGTGTCATTTACCCAGTTGATCTCAAAACATTTGATTTCTTAAAAAAACTTGCATTGGTGGATGTTTATGAATGCTGTATGGCAAGCATCTTTTGTTAACATCTGTATTTTTCTGTAAGGTCTGCTTCTAACAGAAGCAACTCCATCTTTTTTATTTAAATGGCAAAAGTAGTAGAAAACAATCACTAAGATACTAGTATCACGGTAGCCTTTTATATTCTAGAAGTGGTAATAAAAAGGAGGCTGGAACAATTACAATGCTTGGTTGCCACAAAATAATAGAGCTGTGTGAAGACTTTGAAATTGTACCTGGAAGTACTGTTTTATATAGGTCTTGTGATACTTGTTTCTAATCTCTAAATTAGGATCATACTGCTGAATCCATAAAATGTTTTTGAAAGTTGCAATCAATGCATTTTTTTCAAGATTTTGAGGCAACAGGACTTAAGAAAATAGAAGAAAATGGAGAGTCCTGCACTAGCTGTGGCATTGACTTCCACTGGATTTGAGAAATGAATGTGATATAAGAGCAGCAGTTAAGTTGTGTCAGAACCCTGGCAGCTGGGCACCAATAACCTTACACAGAGGCCAATCTCTATCTAATATCTTTATTAAAGAAATATATAAAATCAATAAAAACAAGTGAAGAATATAGTTCAGAAGCAGACCTTTCAAATGAGGTCAAATATAGTCCAAAAATGTATTGTCCAATAAATGATATTAGAGTTCAAAGTTTTAATCCACTTGACCAAAACACACACTTTGCCAAGCAATAGTGTGGGGAAATAACAGAGTCTTAGAGTCCAATGAAGCTTGACAACAAGGCTGGAAATAAACTTGATTCTTGACTAGGTCCGTGCCTGGAGACAAGGCAAAACATGAAGCATGAAGCAGGGTCCGTGGTAAAACCGCGAGGCAGGGCAGGGCTTGAAGCTTGATCTGGGAAGCAAGGAACTGGGATTACGAAGTCCACACACGATCTCTCTCCTGAAGCTGATCAATTGACTCCGCAAAGAATCCCTCGCGCCAAACACCTATATTGGGTCTCGTTTTCCCGCCAACAGAACTCTTTCCCTAGAGAACGAGAAGCGAAACCCAACTCTGTCCAGATGCAAGACTCCTTAGAATTTCCCAAGGGAAGCAGACCTAATCAGCCATTTGTTTGGCAGCGATTCTTAGACTTCTCCGATTAGCTTCTCTGACTCCCCTGTCTTTAGAATAAAATTCCTTCCTGGGAAATGGAGGGGAGTACTGCCCAAGGCCTGGTTTACTGAATTCTTGAGGGCAAACATCAACATCCGGCAGGTGAAGAGACTCCAGTTCTTGTTGAACCCCATGTTTTCATCTTCATCTGCCACAATAGTACTAGGAACAGGACTACAAGGCCCATGAGTCATCACAAGTTGAGACAAATGGAATGAACCTGCTATTCCACTACAGTTTTATTATTATTATGGTAACAGAGCTGTTGAGCACCCTCAATATTGCACTTCTTTTCCTTAGCAGAATTGTGTCGATTTGTCAGTTTGTGGTGCAGAGATTATATTTGCATACACATGTCATTTCTTATTTTTATTATTAATTTATTGTTAGCACATGAATTTCCAGGAAAAAAGGTGAAAATTTAAATGTGAAATATAAAATAAAGGAAAAACTGTCAGGTTTGGAGTAGAAGGGGGAGAGGAGAAGAACCTTGCTACCTGAAATTAGTTTACTGTCAGCATGCCAATAGAAGTGGAATGAATCCATCCTATAGGTAGGTGATGGGAACATTGTCATACTGGGAGATATTGGTGGTCTCTAACCATTAATAGCTAGGGACAGGAGCATTGCAGGGTTGGTGTGGTGGGGAGGCAGACCCATTTGGCTGCAGTCATGGTTTGTGGAAAAATTCCAAAGATACATCCAGATTAATTCTACAAATCTGAGCCCTGACAGAGAAGCACAGCCCATTGGCCTTAGGAAAGCCTTTCTCTGGGATTTTGGTTCTACCTCATCTCGGGTTCTTGATGTAAAATGAAGGTTGGAGTTTGGAAAAGATAGGCTTGCTAGTGGATTTTGGAAGTTCATTGCCTGTCATGAAATGTTTTTAGTTCACATGTTTTAGAGAGATGAGCATTCATTGTTGCACAGAACCGATGACAATGGCTTTCAATTAAATCATTGGAAATGAATCCAGCTGAATAAGAATGTTATGTGTTTGTATGCATTAAAATGGGTCTGTACCGCATGGGATTCCAATGCATGTATTCTGAATCTACCTGGCTGGGAAAGCATTATTTTGGGTGGTAGTGTAGGTGTTTTAATAAATTCAAATTTGGGAGATAGTGTCATGCTTTTACCTTTCAACTTGAGGTGATCTGGTGCACTCAGACATGAAACGAGATAAGAAAATCATCCCCAGCAAAGCCCCTTGCATAAAACCTGTATAAAATGTAGCAGTGTGGACTCAGATAACCCAGTTCAAAGCAGATATTGTGGATTATCTGCCTTGATATTCTAGATTATATGGCTGTGTGGAAGGGCCCGAAGTCTGTTTCAGCACAGATTCCGAGGTGAAATTTTGCACTATTATGCAACCAGCCTCTATGATTTGAAATTTTAAAAGAAGGTTGAAATTGAGTTGTCAGTTGCTGGTTGTGGATAGGTAGATTTATTTGTTGAGAACTGGAAGGAGAAATTTCCAAACAGCTATGAAAGGATTAGAATTTTTTAAATCACTGTACATTTAAAATTAATTGGAAAATATGGGGAAAAGAGTAGAGTTGATGTTTCCTGTTTATACTCTGGGAGATGTTTTTCTTTGTTACTTTTCCTGGAAAATGAGGCACAGGTGTGAGATTTATTCCCATGTCAAAATTCATTTGAATTATGTTTTTAATAAGTCCAGTTTTTCCAGTGTATCTCTTCTACCTCCATTGCTGAAATTATTTGAAAGCAAGCAGTCATGGCTATTACTGGGAAAGATGTCTCATTTTATTCATCACAAAGCTGGCTATTGTGTGCATTCAATTTTGTTCAGAGGAAATTTCACTTTGCCTTCTCCTGATGGTGAGAGAATGTGATTTGTCCAAAGTAACCCAGTGGACTTCCAAAACAAAGAGGGAATTTGAACTTCAGTCTCCTGGAGTCAGCCCATTAGTCTTAACCCAATCCTGGTTCCCTTGTCAATGTGAATGTTCAGTATAAAATCTGTGACTGGCTTTCTCTGCTCTTTTGAGAATGATATACATCTCTGTATTTTATTTGAATAAGCTTTTCTAGTACATTTCCTGTGTCCTTTTATATTTTTAGATTGCCTTCAAAATAAGGATAAAAAGCCTTCTTTTGGGACGAGAATCAGGAAGTTGTGTAAATGGGCATGTTGCAGATCCACGCAAAGACAATAATATAGCACTGAATAAAACATTGAGGTCCTGTTTTCATGAACTATATAAACATATACAGTAGAGTCTCACTTATCCAAGCTAAACGGGCTGGCAGAAGCTTGGATAAGCGAATATCTTGGATAATAAGGAGGGATTAAGGAAAAGCCTATTAAACATCAAATTAGGTTATGATTTTACAAATTAAGCACCAAAACATCATGTTTTACGAAAAATTCGACAGCAAAAGTAGTTCAATACGCAGTAATGTAATGTTGTAATTACTGTATTTACGAATTTAGCACCAAAAATATCACGATATATTGAAAACATTGACGGCAAAAATGGCTTGGATTATCCAGAGGCTTGGATAAGCGAGGCTTGGATAAGTGAGACTCTACTGTACTTCAAAAGGCATGAACTATTATGGTCACAATCTCAAGATCAGAAACAAGAAGTCATGAAATCAAGTGTGATGGATAATATAACATCATTTTGCCTAGTTCATAGCCCAGGAGTGATCAATGAACGGTTCATAGGCTCATACACCCCTCATCCATTTCCGTGGGTAAAAGGCACATATTGCTATCACAGAATTTTGCCAGTGCTGCTGTGCTACTCCCTCTGGACCTTTCTTTCAAAACAAAGTGCAAAGGATCACACAGAAAGGGCTAGAGACTCTGCTCCTGGAAGCTTCCTGGAAATGTGATTCCGCTTTAAAACAAGGCGCAAGTTCCCCACTTGATATATATTTTTTAAAAACACTTTGTTTTGTAAAATAAAAATGCCCATATACCTGATACATATATGGACTGCATTTTTCTAGTTTCATGGCCAGAATTGTGAGTCTCTAGTTTCTTAGGAGGAGTTGAATTCTTTTGTGTGAGAGAGCAAAGATGATTGGGGCAGCCTTGAACGAGTCTTGTGCATTGCAACTGGCTGCTCTGAGCAGTGGCAGCTCCGTAAAGTAATGCCTATTAAGCCAACCTGAAACATACATACCAAATAAATACAGGTGAGAGTTTTAATAATAAGCAGGCAGTGGGGAAGTATTGTATGCTACAAAGCCGGCGTCTCTGCACAGAGCGCTCACGGAATTGATGAGCAGCGGCAGAGAGGAGCACAGTTTGATACTTCAAATCAAGTAGGTTGAGGATCAAAATGTTTTCTGCCCATCTGGGGCTTGCCAAGACTACAATTAGTAATTATCTTGCTGAGCTCGTGTAAAATCCTATACCAGGTTCTCTTTTAACCTGGCAGAACAAATGTGTTCTCCAGCCAGCATGATAAAGTTGGCAGGGAAATAATTGGCATAACCCTCCTGTTTTTGCTCCAGCTCGAGGTGCCTTCAGTCTTTCAGGTGGTGTCCGTGCTTCCCCATGGGTGAGCATATAAACAGGCCAAGCATTCCTGAGGGCGCTGCCTTGCCGACTTAGTGGTTTTTGCTAAGTGGAATCTGCAGGAAAATAAACTCATACCTTTGCCTGCTGGTGGGGCTACTCATAGCTCTTATTCCACATTCTCTTGCATACAGATGAGTGCACCAATTAACAGCACAGCCCTCATCAGACCTTTTTGAAAGCGAGGCATGTTTATTGCAGCAGGCTTTGCACTTCTGAGCGGGCACTTAATACTATACTTTTTATATATCTCAAGATTTATAAAGCCCACAAATAAAATAAAATTGAGATGAGTGCACTAAAACAGGACTGGAACAATTTTTTAAAAAATCTGACTTCTCAATCTGGTATTGACTCCTTTAAGGCCCCTTCTACTCTGCCATATAAAATCCAGATTACAGTAGAGTTCTGGTTAACTGACTTCTGGTTATCTGACCTACCATATTATCTGACATACCAGGCCCTTTGGAGGCGTCCCGTGCACATTGCGAGGCAGCAATGCACATGGGGCACTTCCCTAAGCTGAGTACTCACCGTAGGGATGAACCCCCTCCGGCAAGCACTCGCCATTTTGGAGGCACCCCATGCGTGTTGCTAGGCAGCAATGTGCATGGGGCGCTTCCTTAAACTGGCTTGCCGGGAGGAATAATAGGGCCTCCCTATTATCCATCAATTCCGGTTATTCGACATTTGGCCCACCCGTTTATGTCGAATAACCGGAACTCTACTTATTTGCTTTGAATTGGAATATATGGCAGTGTGGACTCATATAATCCAGGTCAAAGCAGATAATCTGGATTTTCTGCTTTGATAATTTGGATAATACTACTGTGTAGAAGGGGCCTAAATATACCAAACTTCTTTAATTTTAGCATATTCCCAGTTGTCTCAAATTGTCAAGGATAACTCTAATTAAACATATGCCATCCTATTTTTTTCAACTTCTTTTTAACATGTTCCACTTTCTCTCTCCTCTTACCCTACCAATTTGCCCCTTTATCTTGGATTAGTGCAAACTGGGGCTGGATCTACATTGCCAGATAAATCAGTTTGAAATGCTGGGGATACTGGAGTTATAGGTTAACAGAGTAGGTGCCAGAGCTCAAGTAGCCAACTTAAAATGATCAAAATTGTAACTTAGGGCAGCTAACAAATTAAAATTATCACAATATAATAATTGAAACCTACAAAAGTTAGCATTAAAATAGAACTAACTTGCTCCCATGGATACTGATATTTGTGAATGCTCAATTCCCATAATATAAAATGATGTCCCTTATTCAAAATGGCAAAATCAAAGTTTGCCTTTTAGATTTTTAAAAAAAATGTTTTCAGACTATGGATGGTTGAATCTATAGGTGCAGAATTTGTGGATACAAAGGGCTGACTGTTACCATATTAAAACAAAGGATTACAGTATCCATGTAGTGTTATTTTTTAAAAACCAATAGTTCTTAAAAAAAAACCTGTTTTGAACAGAAATCTTCCTCTGCTGACAGTGTGGTGGTAGAGATGAAGTTTTATCATCTTTTTACCTGGTTATGTGCATGTGTGTTGGAGGAAAAAAAAATCAAATAAAATTTCTCCCTAACTGTTTTGTAACTGAAAATATCCAGATGTGCTCGATTTCTGTTTTTTCCCCAAAATCCTCAAAGATTTAATCTAAATTTGATTTGAATTATCAGTGTCTTAAAAAATAGAATGGATCACCAAAACACAGGACCATAGAGATCTGCCAATAGATGCATATATTTAAGAAATAATTACTGTAATTTAAAAAGGCATGTGATACATCTCACTGCAGTGGAGAAAACTGTGTCCAAATAATGTCGCTCACCTTTTCAGCTAGGTTCTAATACCTGATGGGTAGCTTAATGACTTTTGTTTTCTCTTCCGATGGCTCTTTAAAATGGATTTGGAGATGAAAGTCCTTCCAATAGAAGATGCCTTCAAAAGAAGAACAAATGGCCAGTTGGCCACTTGAGCTCCATTTGCATCACAGAGGTCATTGTGTTGAGGGAAAGATGGAAGCAAAGTGATATACACAAATGAACCATTTGAAGTGGGAGGTGATGATAATGAAGAATCAGATATTGCAATTTCCACCTGAAGTCTCTTTTTCTCATCCATCCATCCCTGTATTTATATCCTGTTTTTCTCCCAGGTAGCTTACAAAAAACGACTGATAATACATACAAAATTAAAATCAAACCAGTAAATAACAACTGAATTAAAAACAATTAAATATTTTAAAAATGTGTTACCGAAATGAAACAAAGCCATCATAACTTCCCAAGGCAGGGGGTTTCTAAGGACTTCATCACATGGGCTTCTGGTTCAGTCTTAGGAGACTTCCAGGATGGAGCCCCCACTGGAGCCCTTCACATGTCGCAGGACTACTTCTTGTGGGACTCTGTCCTAGAATGGAATCCTAAGAACACATGTTTTCATATTTACAATGGGGACAGTGTGGGGGAAAGCCAGGCAGTGATGCTTTTGTGTGATGGGTTAGGCAGCAATGCGGGGTGGGAGATGACAGTTTCCTCTGCTGGCCTATAAATTCATCACATTATCTGGCAAATTCCCCCACTGTTGCTAGTATTAGGGATCTTAATGTGATGAGCTCCTTTGTTTGAGATTGCTGCAGAGAAGGCATTATCCTGTATTCCCAAAAATCATGACTATGAAAGAAGTGGGAAAAGACAGTGTGCCTCTTCTGCAGATCTTAAAGTTACTTTGAGTCTCCTTGTAAAGAGAAAAAGAGGGGTGTAAAGAAACATAATAAAGATGATGATGATGATGATGATGATGATGATGATAATAATAATAACAACAACATTATGATCTGCCAACTGCAAAAGGCCACCCTACTGGGATCTGCGAGCATCATCTGAAAATACATCGCACAGTCCTAAACACTTGGGAAGTGTTCGACTTGTGATTTTGTGATTCAAAATCCAGCATATCTATCTAGTTTGCTGTGTCATACAATGTCGTTGTGTCAATAATAATAATAATAATAATAATAATAATAGAAAAGAAAAAATGCTGAAACAACTGGAAAAGCTGACACGATATGAGGATTTAAAGATCGAACTGCAAAGACTCTGGCACAAGCCAGTCAAGGTGGTCCCAATGGCAATCAGCACACTGGGTCCAGTGCCTAAAGGCCTTGGCCTGCTCTTAAACACAATCGGCGCTGACAAAATTACCATCTGCCAGCTGCAGAAGGCCACCTTATTGGGATCTGCTCGCATTATTCGCCGATACATCACACAGTCCTAGACACTTGGGAAATGTCTGATGTGTGGTCAAATTCAACAGCCAGCAGAATGTCATCTTGTTGTGTTTCAAATAATAACAATAACAATAACAATAACAATAATAATAATAATAATAATAATAATAATAATAATCCAGGTATGCTCATATGACAAAATACGATCTTTCCGATAGCCTGGGCCTGAGTTACACAGGGCCTTTTAGGTCAAAACCTTCACTTTGAATTGTGCCTTCAAAGAGACTGGTAGCCAGTAGAGAAGATAATTGTTGGAGTTTAACTCCCTATGCCCTGATTTGCATTTGGACTGATTAGAAATTCTTCTGTCATATCTGGATCGAGTTTACCAACTTCTTCATCCACATCCAGTCACTGTCAGTAGGTACTGGTTCAGAACAAAGGTAGTTTTTTTATTGAGGCAGAAACATACAAGATATCCTTTCTCATTGGTTTCATCTATACATTAAATAGCATTGTGGGTAATGACAACCATGGCTAAGGGGAGAAACAGGAGTTCCCCAGCACAACTTCTGCCTCTCCAGGAAACAACCAAATTTAAAGAAGCCCTCCAGGATATCAAATCCATTTACACAGTAGGATCGGGATCAGCATCCCCCAAAGTTAATGTCAAAGAATAGAGTAGATTAATCACTCTGATGACATGTAACTTGCAACTACAATGGGATTTCACTTTGTGGTAGGTAATTGGGTAGATAAATGTGATATGTTTTGTTGAAGTTGTTCACTTTTTCATAAAAAGGGTGATGTCCAGTTAGGACAGGAACTGAATCAGTCTAGCGGATGTGTTTGCTCAGCTTCTTAAAACAATCTACAAAAAAACCCCTATGAGCTATTAAACAAGAAAAAAGTTATAGTTGTCTGTGAATTACTTATTTTATATTTATATATATATTCTATATTTACATGTAGAGTTTAAATTTGCAGCCCTAAACACTTTAATCAACTTGCTATTTAGCTCAGTACGCACTGTATTTATCACTCTTTTACTGGAATTTGCTAAAGAATGCACAACAGTGAAAAGATATTATGCAAACATTTTGTGATAGTGATTAAGTTTACTCACAAGGAAGTCCCATTACTTTTGTTTGGCATCTTTTTCCGAGAAAGTGCTTTGCACTTTAATTTAAGGTTTGTTATATGTTTTTTTTTAGTATAAATCAGCTTGGTTTCTTGACAATCTGTATCCAGAGTATTGCATAATTAGGGTATATTTCAGTTAAATTTTCAGATGCGAAAGACTGGTATCACCAATATGTGATACTATACTCAAGAACAAACAGTTTGCAAAGATGAACTGCTTCAGTTCGTGGTTCTTATACCTAATATTTGCTACTCGGTTTTCCCAGAAGGATATGTTTACACGATACACAAGTGTCTCCAATTCCCCACTAAGAGTGGGCTTGGAAATAAAATGTTGGAAATAAAATTCATGCATTTTGGGGACTAAATTTAACTGCTCAGGCTTTAGAAGAAAAACAGGGTTAGCTAGTTGGTTGCTTCAGATGCAATTAAACATGAATTAAACATGATGAGCTAAAGGCTAATGGAAATGAAGATGAAAATAAGTTATGGAAATGCAGCCTGAAATGTTAATAGTTGATTTTCAGCATATTTGTCCCTTCAGCCTCAAAGCAAGACACAGTTGACACAGGGCAGCCAGGACAGACCATAGAATGTAAAGGATACAGCAAACCAAAGGATTAGGATATAAGGATTAGGATATAGAATCAATGCAGATTGATACTACTTCAACTGTCATGGTTTAGTGCTATGGAATCACGGAAGATGTAATTTTACAAGGCCTTCTCTGCCAAAGAATGCTTGTGGCTAATCGAACTAAAACTCCAAGGATTCCATAGCATTTAACTGTTATAGTAGTTAAAATTGAAGTCAAACTGCATTAATTCTATAATGAAGATGCAGCCATAATCTTTGCTAGAGTTTATTGATAAATTCCCTTTCCGGTCTATCCCTTCATATTGAAAGTCAACAAAGCACCTTATTATGGTTTGTGAACTTCAAGGGGCCATAACAGTCTTTTGAAGGGGTACTTGAGGACAAAGAGGGGATACAATACATATAGTATTTTTAAAAAATCAACTTTGTGGGGACTGAAGGGATCTGTGATCTCCAAAAGAGGTTTTGTGAACCACACTTTTCTCATCCCCACCTGCTGTTTTCATACAGTTTCCCATTATTGATGATACAAAGAGAGAAAGATATAAAGAGAAGCCTATCTATGCTGTTTGAATTTTCCTGCATTGAGTATTCCCCTTGGGATTCTAACCTGTTTGGTATTCTGCGGTGTGGGTGGCTGGATACTGAAAGATGTGGACTGTACATAACATCTAAACAAAATAATTGTACATACAATATGCCATGTAAAATGTAGAATGCTACTGAGGGTCTTCAGGTGCCTTTGCCTCACAGTTCTCTTCAGCTCTAAACAGCATAACCAATGATGAGGGATTATAAGAACTACAGTTCAAAAATAATTTAGAAGACTTTATTTTCTGCTGTAACATTTGAAACTCCCCACATTCTCAAAAAAAGAAAGAAGGAACTACCATTATCTTAGAGAACCTGTTACATGAGTCGGGGCAGGACTTTCCATGGAAGACAATGTTATCATCACTGGCTATCACTCGTGACTGAGTATGATTGCCTTCCAAGTGTAGGGTCTAGGTGGTGGGTCCGTAGGTAACTGCAGAGACCTATTTTGGATCTATATGTTCTTTTGCAGTGAGGACACCGATTTCCAGATGGAAGGCGGTCCAAACTAGGGTTGGCTTGACGCAACTTCCTCGTGACATGTTTCTTCCTTTTACCCTCCATTCGTGCTTTTTCTAATTCCACAGCTCTGTTGGTAATAGCTGTAATAGCTTGAGGGCCAGGACCTCCCAGTTTTCGATGTATATACCACAATTTTTAGGATTAGCTTTGAGCCCATTTTAAAATATCTTTTGCTATCCACCAACATTCTATTTTCCTTTCTTGAGTTGATAGTATAGTAATTTTGGGAGACAGTGACCTGGCATTTGGACAACGTGGCCAGTCCAGCAAAGTTGATGATGGAGAATTATCCCTTCAGTGCTGATGGTCTTTGCTTCTTCCAAAACGCTAACATTTGTCCACCTGGAAAGACAATGTAACTGGAGGTTTTATTTTTTTTTGTATCAGGAGCAACTTGAGAAACTGCAAGTTGTTTCTGGTGTGAGAGAATTGGCTGTCTGCAAGGAAGTTGCCAAGGGGATGCCTGGATGTTTCAGATGTTTTTGCCATCCTTGTGGGAGGCTTCTCTCATGTCCCCGCATGGAGCTGGAACTGATAGAGGGAGCTCATCTGCACTCTTCCTGGGTGGGATTCAAACTGGCAACCTTCAGATCAGCAACCCAACTTTCAAGTGATCAGTCCTGCTGGTACAAGGGTTTAACCCACTGCACCGCCAGAGGCTCCAATGCACCACCAGGTGCATTGCAAAGTATCATGAAATAAAGCTTGGGAGACACATTTCCCCTTCTATTATTGAACAGTTTTCAGAAATCTTTGAAGTATCTTCAGAAACTTCTATGGTCCAAAGAGCAGCCCAATTGCTGACTCGGGCTGCTGACAGTAAATACATAACTGCCAGTCTGTTTCTAGGTATAATTCAAAATACTGGTTTTAATCTATAAATCCCTATATGGCT
Organism: Anolis carolinensis; assembly: GCF_035594765.1. Classification (NCBI taxonomy): domain Eukaryota; kingdom Metazoa; phylum Chordata; class Lepidosauria; order Squamata; family Anolidae; genus Anolis; species Anolis carolinensis. Next base: position 149,992,374 of record NC_085843.1, read on the forward strand.
CAGGAATAGGTTACAGTAGAGTCTCACTTATCCAACACTCGCTTATCCAACGTTCTGGATTATCCAATGCATTTTTGTAGTCAATGTTTTCAATATATTGTGATATTTTGGTGCTAAATTCGTAAATACAGTAATTACAACATAACATTACTGCGTATTGAACTGCTTTTTTCTGTCAAATTTGTTGTATAACATGATGTTTTGGTGCTTAATTTGTAAAATCATAACCTAATTTGATGTTTAATGGGCTTTTCCTTAATCCCTCCTTATTATCCAACATATTCGCTTATCCAATGTTCTGCTGGCCCGTTTATGTTGGATAAGTGAGACTCTACTGTATTTGAAGAACTGTATTGTTCCTAAGAAATCACCCCATGCTTTGAGATCTACTGATGCAGCCCTTTTCTCTATCCCACAACCATCAAAGATACATGGGAGAGGGCCTTCTTAGGTTCCATCTACATTGCCTTATAACATCCAAATCATCTACTTTGAACTGGATTATAGATCAGTGTAGACTCTTATAATCCAGTTCAAAGTATGCAATCTGAATTTTATATGGCAGTGTAGATGGGGCCTCAGTTGCTGCTCCCTGGATTTGGAATTCCCTTCCCAGAGAAGTTAGACCTGTACTCTCCCTACTTGCTTTTTGCAAATAAAGAATTAACTTTTTAATGAGTGACTGTATAAGGCCTGTCCCACCTAAACAATATGCTGGATTTTCCTTAAAAACTTCCAGTATATCAATGTGTTTTTAATGGTGTATGCCTTAGGACCTCATCACATTACCTTTTGACTCTGTCCTAGGATGCTTCCATGACGGAGCCAGGATGGGGACCACAAGAGCCCATCACATGATTCAGGGCTACTTCTTGCAGTCTTGGCTCCATCCTGGCAGCATCCTAGGATGGAACCCAGAGAACATGGGAGGCTTCCCATGTTTTCATAAGGTAGAATGGGGAAAGAGGCAATGCAGGACATGGGTTTTCCCCACTGCCTGCCGGATTTGCACCGCTGCCCCACAGATGCCCCCTGCGGTTGCCCAGCTTGAGAACCTCAGATTTTGTTATATATATTTTAATCTCCCTTTTAATGTTTGTATTTTGTAAATGTTCAACTATGTTTTTAAATTTGTTGTTGGGAAGCACATTAAATTATTCTCTTCTACATATGCTCTTCTACATAAGACATTATTATTTTTGAAACTAAAACGTAAGAAACAAAAGTTTTCACTTTCAGAAGATTGACTGGAGGTGCAATGATTTTCTCTATTTGTAAGCATGGGAAAGACAAGCAGAACCCTGCATTTCATCATTAGCTGTGCATTCTACTAACATGGGACATAAGTAAAACCATGAATGCATTTCTCTATTTGCTACCTATTAAAATGGCCAGATGTGTGAGTTCCATTTTATTTTATTACCAGCTTGATAAGATAATGTTTGGCTTCCATTAACGCCAGTGTACGAAATTATTTCTTTCTCCTAATTCCCTCTCCCGTCTCCCTCCTCCTTCCTTTGTCTTCATCATCACCCTTGTCCTCATTAGTCCTCATCAAATATTCATCCAATTGAAAGCACCTTGCAGTACTTTAATCTGATGAGTAACAGTAGATATTTCATGAAATTATTATAAACAGCAGCGGCTCATAAGATGTAAGCTGGAAAAACATGTTTTTCAGGTTTTTTTTTTACCATTATCGAAAGCTGGGGAGGGATCTTCCAGAAGTGAGAATTCCTAAGTGTGGGAGTATTGTCAAAAACCTCTGTTGCATCTTGGAAAAAAATATGTGTGAGGCAGGCAACATAATGAATTGGGTGCTATGGCAGTGGAGCACTTGTGGGAGCATAATGTATTCACATTAATTGACAACAGTAGTAGCATCTAGACTTTGGATTTCTTTGCCAAGAGAGGCTATGTCTCCTCCCTCTTTGAAGATATTCTGTTGCTGTGTCCTAGTATTTCTTAAGTTGCTAATTTTACCCACCCTGGTTTCTTTAGTTACCAACTGTATGTGATCAGTTTTTTAATCTGTATTGTTTTGCATTTTGTCAGGTGTACCTGTTTTTATACTGTATTGTTACATTTGAACTGTTCTAATTAGGTCTTGCCTCCGTGGGAACTTTTTTAGTGTAAATTATAATGAAAAATATATATTTAAAATACCGGAGGGCTCCCAGAAATATGCCACCCTGATGCAAGGTGCTGCTGTTTTCCCAGTCTAATGTATACCAAATCTGTTGTAATCATATAACTTCAGATTTTGTAGAACACAGATTAAAGCTTTTGAAAACACTTAAAATCTGCCCCCTTTCTACAAATGTCATTCTTCTCACTGTTCTAACCTTGGCTACTCCAAAACTGGAAATTGTTTTATTATGCTCAAATATTTTACTTTCATAGCTGTCTAGTTTGTGATCAGTTACATTCAATGCCACTTCTTTCATGATGAGTGTGCTCCCATATCACCCCAGTCTGGGCAGGTACATCGGATGGTAAAATTCAAATCAATTCAAATTAGATAAAAATGAAAAGGAGGGTGATCCATGAAAGGGAAATATACACACATGCATACACCTGCCATCAATCTGTTTGGATTAGTCTCTAGGGAGAATCACATAACAGCTTCCAAAATGAGATTCATCATTTTACCTGCAAAGATATGAACAACAATTGGCAAAATATTTCCGAGAAGAATAGGAGAATAATAGAAAGACTCCAAAGCTTAAGCCCAAAGACAGGGGGCTCTGCAGGACAGCAAATGGAAAGAGCTTGTTTTGCTTTTTTACTTATAACTATTCCGGAAACCTCTTACCATCTCGGTCTCCTTTTTTGTGTTCTAGTTATTGCATACTATATCCCTCCCGTGTAGAAGACAAATTGTACCGAATAGCCCCCCTCCCTTATTTTTTGTGAACACTTCTCCCCCTTGAGTCTCTGGATTCATTTATTTCTGATAGAGTAAATAATGCATTGCATTATCTTTTGTTTGGCTCTTTACATTGCAACAAAAGAGCTGGTCTTCAGAATGAATGGCCCTCTTTATCAATAGAGTTTACAGTAGGTGAGTCCCATAACCTAATTATAAATGTATAATTTATCACCAATCTAGCCTGTATTGGTCTCAACTTCCCTGCTTATTATGAGTAATATGTTGTTTCAGGAAACAACATAGCACTTAGGATAGGGACAGCGTGATCCAGTGAAAAGGCACTCTTCCCCAGCATGGGTGCCCGAGTCAGTTACTGTTCAGTCTCTTTCTCCTCCCCACCTCCCCAAAATGATTTATTCTAGTAAATTGCCTGAGCCTCATAACATGTTCCAACAAGTGTTCCATTTCTGCATTATGATCAGGCAGCATTAGTATGTTAGGTCTCTAGCACCATCATGTATATGATACTTTTACAGAGAGTCATAATGTGCTTACTGCTGCACACTCAGTGTGAGCTACACTTCCAAGAATATTTGCAAGTGTCAACTAATGGAGAATTCTAGTATTTATTGCTGAATGGATTCAGGAAGGATGTTACATGTTCAATTGCCTTGGGCTGCTTTATGTTGTATAAAGTAACTTCTTATGAAGTTCTTACTGGCAACCCATACTCACACCTATACCTTTATGCAGATGATCTTTAAAATATTTTATCTTCTTCTTACCCTTATTCATATTTTTTTCCATTTTGTAACAAGGTTTCATTCAATCTCCAGCAATGGTGTCTCCCTCTATTCCTTAAAGGGAATGCCACTGTACCATGAGGTCTTTTGAAAAACCTCTGGTTGCCTTTAATTCTACTACATAGTGACTTTAAAAAAATGTATCACTTCTCAAGAAATACTTATGTGTGAAGAAGTCATATTCCTTAGCCTCTCCATGTTTAAGCCTTTGGTGTCTTGACACTCAAAAGACTTGTGTTTCTTTCTGTTCTTGGGATCAGTTCAAAGTGTTGCTTCTTGCCAAGTCCATATTTTGAACTTCTGTTTAGTTGGGCAACCATCATCTCTAGAATTCCTTGGCATACATACACACAGGACTGAACAGTGTTCAGAGCCTGACTTTCTTAGAAATCGTACTGTATCAGAATCCCAGCCCACTTTTGCCGTTTAGCATTGACCATCTGAATTAGTTACTTCCCTTTGCCTGATTGTAGGGTAGCCTTGCAATTAAGGCATTTCATTATTAATTGTCAGGTAACATGTTAAAATATTTTTTGCAATATTTCTAAATAATTTCATGGGCTAAGCCAACAAAACCCTTCTGATCTATTTAGTGTCTTTTTTGTGAGTACAGTAGAGTCTCACTTATCCAACATAAACGGGCCAGCAGAACGTTGGATAAGCGAATACGCTGGATAACAAGGAGAGATTAAGGAGAAGCCTATTAAACATCAAATTAGGTTATGATTTTACAAATTAAGCACCAAAATATCATGTTATACAGCAAATTTGATAGAAAAAGTAGTTCAATAGGCAGTAATGTTACGTAGTAATTACTGTATTTACGAATTTAGCACCAAAATATCATGATGTATTGAAAACATTGACTACAAAATGCATTGGAAAATCCAGAATGTTGGATAAGCGAATGTTGGATAAGTGAGACTCTACTGTATTTACTTTCCTGCCCCAATAGCCTAGGTCTCCAAAATCTGAGGTCTACTGTTGGAGAGCTACAACTGTGATACTATTGGTTCTTGCTGTTATCTCTGTGTACTTTGGGTCTATAATGCCCTGTAGCAAAACACAATTCCATTCAATCTTTGCATATGAATCATGCAAATATGACTTTACGCTGACCACATTTCATCCACAGAAAGCGTCATAATGATGTGAGGGTGAAAGGAATGGAAAAGTTACCATTAAGTCAGATACAGAAAATTTTGCTCCAAGTGACAAGAGTCTGAAGAACTGTAGGAAGACAGTCAACATGTTATTACCAAATTATTATGCAAGCAGCACAAAATGGTGAATGGTGCAAAGAGGGAACCTGAAAATGCATTCAGTTACATTAATTTATATAGGTCAGAGAATCTAGCCTTTCTTATTTAGGCCTTAAATTGCTGGTTTAGGGAAGTTTTAATTCATTGAGAGGTCCTGAATGTTTTCAGGTATTGTTTCAAAGTTGTAATCTAAAAGGAAATCTTTTTATGACCCTGTTTGCTGGCTACACAATTCAGCAGCAATTTTCTCATGTTTATGCTGGAATGATTGCTTTATCACATAGAGTTGTATATTTTCCCTAATTCTCATTGCTGAAGGAAAGAGGCAAAAATGCTTCCTGAGAGTCCAATATAGGAAATAGCAGTCCTACAAAGTGGTTCTAGGGCTAATGGAGATAGACATTTTGGATGAAGCAGAACAGAAACCTACTTTCAAAGCAATGCACCTTTGGTCTTTACTGGCAGCAGGTTGTCAATATTCTCTCCAGCTTCGCTCCAACTACAGACACAGATCAGGTCAGAAAGGTTTAAGAATTATTTTGACAAATTACTGCTTCCCAGAAATAAAGCAAATGGGAATAATTTCTTGCTACTACAGTACTTTTAAAGCAAACAGCATCCATGCTGCAGAAAACAGAAGACAAGTAGCCATTTTTTTCAGTCTTTAAAACTGTAGAACAGGGATTCTGTAGTGAGCCCAATATCATTTGGCATGATTTAAGGAGCACCGGAGATCCTCTGAAAGTTTTCAGGATATTTTACCTCATTACTCTCTATAGACCGCCTAAAACACCGGAGATTATGGACAATGTTTATGCATCAGTGTATGATATCCAGTGGTCTTTTTAGCAGAGTTCAAGGAAGTGGCATTGCCTATTCAAAATTCCATATGTGATTGTTAAGATTATTAATCTCAAGGCACAATTAAGAGTAGCTATAAACTGAACACTAGAAAAATATTATTGCAGATGATTAAGGAGGCATATAAGCCTTGCTATAAAGTGATGGAAAATGAAGAACTATTTGTGTTGATGACAGATCACCAAGATATGTGTTTATTTATGCTATCTTGTCTTGTGCCACTTTGCAATAATGTGCATGTGTGGTCTGCATGTTAATCATGCTTGGAGACAGATCACCTATAAAGTTGTTGGAAATGGTATGAAAATTGTAGATATGCATTTCTCTCGGAATTGTCTTGAGTAAATATGTTTTACATGTTTTATAGTTTCAAAGACATACAAAATATTTTTGAGCAAACCAGGGATGGGCAACTGTATTTGCCCACAAACTTTTACCGTTGTCCAAATTGATAGGGACTGATAGGGACTGATAGGGACTGAAGAGTGGCAAACAACACAACAGTGAAATGAGAATTATTTTCATGTACTGAAAATAATTATGCCTCTACTACATTTAAATTTGTTTCTTCTTCTTCTTCTTCTTCTTCTTCTTCTTCTTCTTCTTCTTCTTCTTCTTCTTCTTTGTGTGTCACAAGGCTACAATAATGAAATAAAAGGTGCAGTCTGTGAGACTTGGAAATGTTGTTGATTGCCCTGGGCACTGTGGCATGGGAAAATTACTAGTTTACAAGTTTTAGCCTCTTTCCTCTAGCTCAGTGGTTCTCAACCTGTGGGTCCCCAGGTGTTTTGGCCCACAACTCCCAGAAATCCCAGCCAGTTTACCAGCTGTTAGGATTTCTGGGAGTTGAAGTCAAGACATCTGGGGACCCCCCAGGTTGAGAACCACTGCTCTAGCTTATGTTGCCCTTCCCTTGCCTCCTGTTTGGCTCAAGTTATAGGGTTGATGCTTAATCCTGATGGGATGCATTTCAAATTATACGGTCTCATCAGACACAGAAATTCTACACATTTTTGAAACAGTTTTCAGATGGAAACCCACAAAGCCCATCATACAATGCAAAACTACTTCCACTGGTCATCCGTGGGACTCCATCTGCAAACTACTTGAAAAGTATTTAGAAATGGAGAAATTGGGGAGCAATCAGTTTAAGAGCTCCCAATTTGTGCGGAAATGGCTGAAGGCACTTAATTTAATGTGCGATGGGATCTGCCAGATTCATCCTTTGCTTTAGTGACATTGAAAAGTGGGAGTTTCTGTGAGTGGTGTCCAAATGAGCATTGATGATCATTTTCTCATTAGTAATCCTCTTGCATGATTCTTATTTATTTATTTTTTGAAATTAATTTATTCATCAGGAAATATGCAATTCCAATAAGTTACCATTTATCTGTTGCTACGTTTCCCCTCCCCCTTTTAAATCTAAATTTTGGACTTCCACAGTTTCCATGTTTTCCCTTTTTTAATTAAAAAAGAAAGAAAAGAAAGTGGTATGGGCGAGGACTACACTTGCTCGTTTGATAGCTCAGAATGTGGAGGATTACTGTAGAAGTGGACAAAAATACACTGCATGCTATGGGAGTGAATATATTATCCGTTTCCATTATAAATATAATGGAAAGGAATGTTGCAGTAAGGAGGTTCCCCCCACTTTCCCCTTTATGGGATTGATCGTAATGGGATGTACTTCAACTCTAGTGCACTAACTCACTCTTGATTCAGTCTTTGATGGCTATGAGTATACAAGTTGGTTTTTTTTTTTTTTTTGCATCTTCATATGTATAGCAGCCCTGTGAATTTTACAGTTTTCTTAGACAATAAATACTCAGAGATGGGTTTGCCAGTTTTTCCTCTAAAATGCAGCCAATGGCATCTGGCAATCATCAACCACCTTCCATCCAAGTACTATTCAGGGCTGTTCCTGTTAGCTTCCAAGATCAGATAGGATCTGGTGCCATTATGGTATTTAGGTCCCTACAAAGATGTAGCTAAAATATAATCTGTTGTAGGCATGTGAAGGTATCCATTTTGCCGCAGGAAGTTCAGTTAATTCTGCATCCGGAACAGCCAAAAATGGATTGCGTAGGGCCATCTGAAGCTTTAAGTCAAAACAGGTCATGAATAGCTAAATCCTTTAGCTAATGGGGGCTGAGCAGCACTAGCAGCACTCTACCTCCTTCCTCTTCCTTTTCCTTCTTCGGTTAATGGGGGGTTTTTTTTGCTCCTTTTCTTCCATTTTCCCCCCCATTTCTTTAGAAAACAAAGCTGAATGCTCCCCAGCCTCCTTCCCAAAGGTCCCTCCATGGCAGAGTGCATAATGAGAGTTGGAAGTTTTTCTCTCTCTTTCTCAGGTTTCTTTTTCTGATTGGCTGAGAATGGACACAACCAGCACTAACTGCAATTCCCGGAACCCTCTTGTGGTTATGGTATAAACTTTTTTTACATTCCCCAAAATTAGTGGATTGGTGAAACGTTCTGAAAGTTGGCAGGTACTTTGAAGTCATGCATATGGCCTACAAAAGAAGGTTGTTTCCACCTGATAGGCCCAAAAATAACTGAAGAACAACCCTCTAAAGTTTCCCCATTATTTCCAATGGGACAAATCTTTCCAGAATGAAAATGGCACACCCCTTCCTATTACGGCAACAGCTCAGAAAACAGAATGGGGGGCAAGCCAAAACAGATCCGAAAACAGTAAGGTTTTGGGGTGTTATGCACACCCCTAATCTGTACTAGTTGGAATGCAGTGTTCACCCTACAGAGGGAGACCATGCTTGTTGCTCAAATGTCTCCAGTTCCAGTATTGTGGTTAGACTTTCTTAGAACTACTGTAAGTTCAAAAATAATTTTGTTCCAGCAGTATTTGTTCCCAAAAATATCAGTATCTTTATATCTGGAACATGGTTTTTATTTAATTAATAGAATATTTATAGACTATTACTATCAAAGATTTTGAAATGAAAATTACAGTAGATATATGGATGGAAGTGAGCCACTGTGGTGTAGTGGTTTAAATGTAGTTGGAGGGCTCTCAAAGAACAACATGTAAATTTCTACTCAGAAACATACTACAAAACCTTGGGTAAATCACACTCTCTCAGGCACTTCAACACAGGCCAAAAAGTGAGTGGAATCAGGGTTTAAAATGCCAATTCCATCTGCATTTCATAGCCACTCAGGAGACTGAAACCACAACTTGCTGGCCAGATACCCACCCACACCAGTTCTCAATTGGCACTGGGAGGAGGCGTTGAAGGTAGTCACTGATTATCTATCCTCCCTGCACACCCTATTTTGCCCCCCAAAATATACTATATAAGCCTCAAGACCAAGGCACAAGGCTTTATCAGAGCTTCTGTTGTGTATAAATGTCCTGAGGCATGTCTCTGTCTGAAAGCAGGATGGCTGTGGGGACTTTCCCTTAGGACCACGCATTGCAATCTCAAGAGACAGACTCCACAGGACCCATATTAATTTTATTTTGGAATAAACCTAAATTTCCAGGTTAGCCCGCATTAGCCTGGGGCATCATTTGGATGCCCCGGGCTAATGTGCCTAGCATACTGCATTATATGGAGAGTCAGTCTGAAAGCCCTATGTTCTCTGGCCAAGAAATCCCCATGGTATTGTTATTATGAATCAAAGTCACATAACAACAACAAGTAATTGTATTAATGTAGCATGCACACATAACATTAAAAAAACATATTCAAGACCAGAACAGTAAAATTCAGCATTCATTGATTATGAATTGCTTAAGGGATAAAAATTAAAAGATACTAAAGATGCCTGACTTTTGGAACCTCCCATACTAACACAGCTGACTACATTTCAAAAGATTCATCTTGATGCACATTGCTAATAATCTGCCCCTAGAAGATTTTAATGATCTGGTGGGTCTATATCAGAATGGGTGTTCTAGGAAGATAGCCTAGTTCCAAATTGTTTAGGACTTTATAGATTAATAATGATACCTTGAATAGGGTTCAGTATAGAAGCTAATAGGCAGCAGTTCTTTTCCAGCAAAACCATAATATGTGCACTGCCAAGTGCCCTGTTTGATCCACATATGTTATATCATTACTTTTACATGTAGCTTTGCAATCTGGGAGCAGCATTAATCTATAAAGGGCTAGGCATGAAAGATCCCTATTGAATAATCTATATTCGCTCAGGAGCTTGTTTTCAGCCTTTGGTGAAATACTGCACATTGTGTTTCATTCTTGAGAATGGGAGAACCTGGACTGTGAAAATATGGCTTGTTATATTTTATTCTTCCCAAGCTTGTGTCTGTTTCTTCCCATCATTTGCTCTCACTTGGATGTACTTAATTCCCTGAACTCTTGTGTTGTCCAGCAGTCCAATTAAAAAGGGGGAAATGTATTAGAATGAAAGACAGTGAGCTGACTGACCAAGTCATTAGGCTCTTGACTCAGCTTCACCTCTGACACACAAAGGATCCCTTTGCCTGATTTTATCTCTGCTTTCAGCAATAAATAATGGACTGGAGACGTTAGATCCTGTATTCTTTTAGAAGCTAAGCAGGTATAGCCTTGGTTACTTTTGAGATGGGAAACTGCCAAGGAATTCCTCATGCTGTAATCTTAATTTCAGACAAAAGCAATTACAAACCACCTCTTATTCCTAGCATTAAAAAACCCTATAACATTCATGGGCTCATGCACAGTTAGACCCACACACTCAGCCCGAAAATTAAGGCAAAATAGCAAGAACTATTGCAGGTAGACTGGAATGTACTTAGTCCTAATCTTTTTTATACCGGTTTTAAACCACTTCATTGGATGTGTTGCAATAGCAGATTCCCAGATTAGCTTAGTGTTTACAACTTTTTTTGGTTATTTAATATTTAATGTTTGTTTTACTTAAGTGATATTTGTCTTTACTGTTCTAATGTAGCACAAATCCTATGTAAAATCATACTACGTATTTTTGACATTAATATTGAAATCTGAAATATATACAGAAAGTCTTTACTTTACTACAAGAACTCAGAGCCCTTCCACACTGCCATATATTCCAGTTCAAAGCAGAAAATGTGGGATTTTATTCAGCTGTGTGGAAAGGCCCTTCAGTAGGACTGCCAGAGTGAAAACTAAAGACCGTTCCTATATCTTTAATGGTTGTTCACCAGAGAGAACTGCAGCATTTTTTTTTGCTTGTTACCTAGTTGTGTGTTTTCTCTTCTAAATAAAGATAAAGGTCTCCCCTGACGTTAAGTCCAGTCATGCCTGACTCTGGGGGTTGGTGCTCATCTCCATTTCTAAGCCGAAGAACCGGCGTTGTCCGTAGACACCTCCAAGGTCATGTGGCCGGCATGACTGCATACATAACCATTAAAGGCACAGCAACCCTTGCCAGTTTCTTACTGTGGCAACCTGGTATGTGAATGGCAAATAGCCTACAAAAGATCAATAATTTTTTCTAGATACTTTGACATACACAGACCTGGCTCCATTATCAGTGGTTTGAGTAGAACCATATACAGTAGAGTCTCACTTATCCAACATAAACGGGCCGGCAGAACATTGGATAAACGAATATGTTGGATAATAAGGAGAGATTAAGAAGAAGCCTATTAAACATCAAATTAGGTTATGATTTTACAAATGAAGCACCAAAACATCATGTTATACAACAAATTTGACAGAAAAAAGTAGTTCAATATGCAGTAATGCTACGTAGTAATTACTGTATTTACGAATTTAGCACCAAAATATCATGATGTATTGAAAACATTGACTACAAAACTGTGTTGGATAATCCAGAACATTGGATAAGCGAATGTTGGATAAGTGAGACTCTACTGTACATCAATGGTAAGCAAATTCAGTGAGTCTAGGGCAGAGTTTGCAAACTGTGTGTCAGCTGAAGTGCATAGGTGTGTCGCATGAATATAATGAGAAATCTCTGAATCTATATAAAACCAACGCCCAGTGTTTTGCTTTAAAGAGGAATTGCTTCTTCGTGAAATATCCAGGAGCAAGAACTCTCATTTTTGGTCAATGACAACAGAGGGTGGGAGAGAAGGGACATATTGCTATAAATATGGCCTTAGAGGCTTTATGTAACCCACTGGCTTCCAGCTCTGATAGAATACAAGAAGGTGCGGTGGGAAGAAAAGAAGGATTTCACTTATGTGTGTTTGTGTACATGTATATATATGTGGCTAATTGTGAACCACTTGGGGGCTGGCTTACAAGGTCTTGGAGAGGGTGGAAATGTTTCCTTGACTCCCTGAAGCCGCACCATTCTGCTTTAAGATGTGTTTTAAATACTTATTCCAAATCTCAATTTAATGCAATAAAGATTATAATGCAATCTTAACCTCCAGTGTAACGGCGGGGGGGGGGGGGATCTGAATTCCTTTGGGAGAAAAATGGAAGGTAGAAATGTTAGCTTATTCTCTGAACTGTCATTTACATGTCATACCATATAATGAGAAACTGCATTACAGTTTAAATGAAAATGGAACAAGGAAGCAGCAGCAATGAGCCATTTCCTTTGTCCTGCCCTCTACCTTCCACTGCCATGATTTGGGTTTCCTCAAATATGCCTGAAGGTTGTTGCCACCAGCAACGTTGCATTTGCTTCTTGCAGAGGAATAAATTCAATCATATTTTTCATAAACATATAAAGGAGAGAAAAGTTGGCGTAAAAGATCAAACATGGAAAGGTCTACTTAAAAGGAAAAGGAAAATTCTATAGCTCTCTATAAGTTTTAGGCAAGGAGTCTTGATTATTAAGACACTTATGCATGTTAACATTTTTGTCTTCAAGATGTTGACCATAGTACAATTCACAAGGTGAAAAAAAATATTTTCCCCTTCTTATTTTCAAACCTGTTTATCTGTCTCAGAAAATAACTGCTTTTTAAAGAGAAGGCTTTCTTCTTGTCTGAGTAAATTTTGTTCCAATTTTGCTTTGGCCACAAGTCAAAGATAACAGCTGTACACTTGCGGGTTCACTGAACTTTACGTGATTGCTGGCTGCATTTGCCAACTAGAGGGAATAACCAATAATTAGAACATTTTGGGTCATCTTCAGAAGAACAGAGTTTGCTTATGTCATGTGATGACGCCCCCCCCCCCCCCCTGCTGTCTCTTCCTGATTTCCCTGAATGTGGATTTGGCAACCATGGAGAATGAGTGTCACAAAATGCCTATGCTTTAAGATTGGAGAATATTCCAAAAATACACGTCTTTATGATAATTTCATGTTGGATGTATTTAAAGTTTTAATATTCTATGAAACTTGTCTGGTTGTATCACATTGTACACCTTATAATGGTAGTCATGCAATCTTTCTATGGTTGCCGTTTGGCTTGAGCTTCAGAAATCCTTTTGTCTGTGTCATTTGAAATATTTCTTTGTTCTGGTGGGATTGTAGGGCCTCTCACTCTGCAGCGTGAAAGCTATGATTCCACTTTACCTGCGATAGCTGAATTCTTTTGAATCTTCAAGTATGTCGTCTGATCAGAAGCATTAGCGCTGGGAATTCTAAATACCCTTTTCAAACTGAAAATTTCAGGTTTCCATAGCATGGTAGATAAAGTTGAATCATAATGTCATGTAGTATGAAAAGGCCCTGTTACATAGTATGAAAAAAAAGCCTTGTATTTTTCTTTTGATGATGAATAATATTAGAGTGGTACTCTTCATGCAAGCAGTGAACTCTATTAGAGTTCTCTTAGACAGTTTCTGTTCCTCAATACCTTTAAAGTTGGAGTGGGGATCATGTGGGCCTCCAGATGCTGCTGGCTGTAAATCCTAGCAGCTTTGAGAAACATAGTCAGTGATAAGGAGTGCTGGCAGATACAGTCCAACAACATTTTGGAGTCTGCACGTTTTCCATCCTTTCTCATAGGTTTATCCTTTCCTCCACCTCACTTGAAAAGTTCAAGTAAAAAGATCAGTTTTTATGTGATTTTATTTAATGGACAAATGCAAATAAAAACATACAGTACAGTCTCACTTATCCAACATAAACGGGCCAGAAGAACATTGGATAAGCGAATATGTTGGATAATAAGGAGAGATTAAGGAGAAGCCTATTAAACATCAAATTAGGTTGTGATTTTACAAATTAAGCACCAAAACATCATGTTATACAACAAATTTGACAGAAAAAGTAGTTCAATATGCAGTAATGCTATGTAGTAATTACTGTATTTACGAATTTAGCACCAAAATATACGATATATTGGAAACATTGACTACAAAAATGCGTTGGATAATCCAGAATGTTGGATAAGCGAATGTTGGATAAGTGAGACTCTACTGTAGTAAAACTTGAAAAGCTAATTTCTTAGCTTCTTAAGCTAACCAGCCATATAACTTGCTGCATATATTATAATTTATCTTATTTGAAAGGAGTAAACTAAAACACTTCCACATCTCTTGAAGGCAAATACCTTATTTCACACTTTTTCCCTTTTTTTGGTGTGAGGGGGGTGCAACTATTGTGTAGGATTTTTTTTGCAGCTACAAGGCTTCCCTTGGCTGTTGGCAGGTAAGCAGGTGGATGAAGGCTCACTCGATCATGTGTCTGTCAGAGAGAGAGCTACAAGGCCTCCCTCAGCTAGTGCAACTGAGGGAAGCCTTAGTGCCTTCTGGCCAGCAGATGCGTGGGCAGCTAAGGTTCACCCACCTCCCTGCCTCTCCCCTCAGAGCTAGCGAGTTTTCCCTTGGCCAAGACAAGCCTATGTATCTCAGATTGGGCGGGTGAATTTGCCCACCTGGTCACCTTCCCTCGCTGAGCTATGGTGGCTTGCTCCTTTGCATAATAATCACTTCTGGTAACTGTGGGTGTAACTTCTGTGTGAGGAAAACAAAAATACAATTTGTGGCACCCCAAAAAGGGTACTGTGACTATTGAATCCCCACCATGAAATAAAAGAGACCAGACACAAGATGTGGAGCAATAAATGGACCATTTATTGACCTAATTATAAAACTGGTAATTGAGGGGGAGATGTGACTATTATGTAAGGGAAGTCATAGGGAGGAGGGAGCAAGCTTGTTTTCTGCTGCCCTGCAGACTAAGACACGGAACAATGGCTTCAAACTACAGGAAAGGAGATCCCACCTGAACATCAGGAAGAACTTCCTCACTGTGAGGGCTGTTCAGCAGTGGAACTCTCTGCCTCGGACTGTGGTGGAGGCTCCTTCTTTGGAGGCTTTTAAGCAGAGGCTGGATGGCCATCTGTCAGGGGTGCTTTGAATGTGATTTCCTGCTACTTGGCAGGGGGTTGGACTGGATGGCCCATGAGGTCTCTTCCAACTCTACTATTCTATGATTCTATGACTAGTGAAATATGGTATTTATTTTAGACATATTACCCCCAAGTTAAGCATAAATGTTCATTAAATAAGTCAGTATTCTTAAAATGTCTGTTCTTATCACTGATAATGACTACCAGGGAAAACCAGGTGCTCTAGGGTATGTTTCTAAGAGAGACAATTGGCTAACTACATCTAAATATGTTTTGCCCAAGAAACCCCTATGGGGTTACCATAAGCCAATAGACGACTTGAAATCTCATACAAACTCACAATGGATCGTATTAACAAGAGTTTTTTTTTATCATGTCAGAAGTGACTTGCAAGTGAATTGGCCATCTACAGAGACGTTGCCTAGGGGACATTGGATGTGTTACTGGGAGGCTTTTCTCATGTCTCCGCAAGATAGAGACTGACAGACAGAAGCTTACTGCTTGCTGATTCAAACCGGAAACCTTCAGATCAGCAACCCAACCTTCAGGTCAGCAGTTCATGAGGGTTTAACCAATTGTGCCACCGCAGCTCCTTATTAACAAGAGTTGTTAATAACAAGAGTTGAGCAATTCCTACATTTGAAAGGAGACATTATTGTTACAAGTTAGAATAGACAAATATAATGCATAAAAAGTCTATTTTAATGGCTAAGAATTGATCATAGGGACCTATGATTTTGAGTAGTTGCATGCTTATCACTTACTGAACTAGGCATAGTAGGGAATTTGTTCACCCTCTTCCCTTGACTGCTCAAACTATAGAAGTTAACTCATTGGTGGTAAGCAGGTCCAACTCCCTTTTGCCATTGTGGAGAGATAGATATCGCAGCCATGTAAGTGGAAAGTGGTATCTCATTTTCTTTATAAGATACAGAGAGAGGTAGTGACTATATGTAGAACAGGGGTTTTCATTCAAAGCTTTCTAAGTCCAGTACTCTCTGATATTCCTGATTGTTTGACTTAGGCCTGTAAGAGGACACTCCCCTTTGTTGATTGAAGGTATGATTTAAGCTGCTGTTTGAGTACTTCAAACTGAGTGAACCTTAATGATTTCTCTGATATCACTGCAGGGGATTGATCATCTATAACCTTCCTACTTTCATGAATTCACAAGGCATGCTAGACTTAGGGATGTTAAAAGTGCTACTACATATATGATTTGATATATGACTCTTAGGATTAGAACCTGTAGCGGATGATAGAAAAAAAGGAGAATCCAACTGTTTGCCATTGCTTTGTGGTCTTGATGGAACCTGCCTTTCACCTGTTCTTTGCCCTTCAGAGTATAAAATTTTTTAAAGCAATCAGAAGAAAAGTTAAGCAAATCTTCCATATTTAGGGGTATTCTTATATCACGAGTGGGAATAATGCGACCCTTCAGATTTGTTGACCATCATCGCCAGTGATGAGCAATTCTGGGAGCTGTTGTCTAAGAACAGGAGAGCCATACAATTTCCACCCCTGTGTTATAGCAAGCAAAAAGTACATGTTATAAACAAAGAAACAAGCACTGTTTAAGAATGGTAAGTCATTGATTCTATCACTGCTGCTTTGCTACAAACAAACAGTCTGCTGGGCCTTTTTTCCACAGTGTTCGAACAAGCTTTATCTGAAACTTCAAAGGCTAAGTAAAAAACCAAAAGCCAATGCCTTGTTTGGAAATGATTCTATGACAATGTGTCTTGATTTTTTTTTTGTATTACTAAACAAAATTAATTATGAGCAATGGTTTAGTTATGATTAGTTATTTACAAGTTCCCACTCTAGGCTTTTCAGTGTACATATCCTTTGGAGAAATAATCCTGTTGCTACTGCAAAAACAGAGGCCTGATTGACAAGAAAAGATGCTCAGAAATTGTGTGTCTCTTCGCCCTCGCTAGTACATGCACAGCCTTGTAATAACTAGACTCTCAGAATGTTGCCATGCTTCATCGTTCACTCTCAGCGCCCTTTTTGATCATCATTTTGAAATGATAAAATATTTGAATGAATATTGAATAATGAATTATTTCAGGATAGAAGATGTGATTTAGGGACTTAATTTGCCATGATGAGTGTGGATGAGTGAAAAACATACTGCTGCCGAATCGCAGATGTGTTGAAATCTTTGATTTCTCTGTGGTTTTCTGTGTGCAACTCTTGCTTTTGCAACACAGATAAAAAAGCCTGCCTTCTGAAGAAATAATGACATGGCGTTTCCAGATAGAAAAAGGCCATTCAAATACATCTGGCTACATTCACGCAAACTATCCTTCCACCCCCTTGCTTCTCAGTTGCATTTGGGATTTCCCCACTTAGGCATAACCACTGCCAGATTTCTCATGGGACAGAATATTCTCTGCATATTTTGATTGGCATTTCCTAATTTACAAGAGCTACATCTTACAGTTGTTTAAAAAGCTACGTTTATTTTTACTTGCAAGATGAGAATCTAAGCCTGCAAACACTTCAAGTGACAAAACCACAATATTTGTGTTATTTAATGTATAGTGTGAACTGTTTTCCTGAAACAACCATCTGTAATGTGGAACATTTTGTAATCTCCTAGTATTATGAAAAGTTTCCAAACCATTCAAGATAATTCTGGTGGAGATGGACCCTAGCGCAACAATGCAAGGCATATAGCAAGATGTATTACATGTAGTGGTGAATGTAGGCATACTGCCATAGGGAAGCAGTCTGAGCCTTCAAGATATTTTACTGTACATAAAATATTTTGAGATGATGCCTCCTCCAGCTGAACTATGCTCTCTAAGTTATTTTGACACATATTAAAACCCCACAAGAGCCTCTTCTAACAACAAATTGAGCATTAACCACTTGCTGTCCTTTCGTAACAATTAAACATTACTGCTGAGGTTATCATTTCACTCTACAAGGTACTAGAAATGGTCTTGACTCAAGTTTCACTGTGTCTGTATGAAAAGAGGAGAAGTTTCTGAAAGAGCTTTCACTGGTGACACATATTTCTAGTGTCTTGCAATGTGCTTCTAATTCAGTAGCATGTATCATCTGGAAATACAACTGTAATGGGCCCCTGTCCCATTAATATCTGACACTGCTAGCAAAGGAAAAATTAAGTGTCAAGCCCCAGTTAAATATGGAGTTAAGGCACCATGAAAAATGAAATATGAAAATTAGATATGCATGAGTTAAAATCCATGGGATTTGAGGGAGGGGGAAAATCGCAGCTAAAAATGCATACTTCTGCTGAACCTTAAATATAGCATCTAATTAGGGAATGGTTTAAAAAACTTAACAGAGCTTTGTTTTGCCACTGAATCGAAAAGGCCATTGCCATTCTTGTCTACTGACCCCTGAGTAGAAGCAAAAATATAATTTTGTTGATGTCCATCTCAAGTAAGTTGTTAATGCCGTTGCCTGACCGAAAGCTTACTTGAGGAGCAAAAGGCATGGAGTATACCCAGCAGATTCCGTAAAGCAAATGATTTATG
Source organism: Anolis carolinensis (assembly GCF_035594765.1). Lineage (NCBI taxonomy): Eukaryota > Metazoa > Chordata > Lepidosauria > Squamata > Anolidae > Anolis > Anolis carolinensis. Next base: position 150,010,919 of record NC_085843.1, read on the forward strand.
GAAACTCATTTTATATCTGGAGACAAGACTAAAAAGTTCACTCCATGTAATTAAATTTTATACTGAGATCATGAGAGAAGAGGCACAACAGCAGGGTATTTTCAGTACAAAATGTAGGCATTCCTGGCTGGTATAAGTGTATGAACATTTCTTCTGTGATCCTGGAAGAAAAATCCCATTAAAAGATAAAAGGTCTGACAATGTGCAACTCATGCATGTGAGATTATATTCAAGGATATGGCCTTACAGTGTGTATTCATGCTAGTGCACATGCAGCTATGAATTCATTTTTAAAGGCGAGATCACATCGTGCTTACAGATTGCTAAACTGTATCCATTATTAACAGATCCTATTTCTTCTGTCCTTGGGATTAAGATGGAACCAATACCATTTTGCCAATCCTTTGACCAAAGGCCAAGTGTTGGCTGCAAACAATAATGTTTGCATGTTTTAAAACAGCATCACATATGAACAAGATACTTCATATGCAATAGTAGATCAGTATATGAGCTCAAGGAACCTATAGTTTGAAGTAGGATTTAAACTGCGATTTAAAAAATGCAATAAGCAAAATGTACATATATAAAATGAGCAATAAATAACAAAGAGGGATCAATTTCATTGTGTATAGATTATCACAAAGCTATATGTAAAAATTTTACAGTATCATTTAACCTTGTCACGAATTTTTCCATTGGTTGTGAGAGTTTACTTTTACTTTTATATATTCTTATGATGATTCATATAGCTAATTAAAGGAAAGCAAATATTATCTGTAAAGTTCTGTAAGGGCTCTCATTCACATTCTTACTGGGCCATTAAATTCACTGGTTAACTTTGGGCCAGTCACTATCTGTCTCCATAACCTCCCTAACAGAGACTCTGGAGATTATTGCATTACTTTTTAATTCGCATAACAGCTTCCTCAGCTACACATGAAAGTGGATCTTATCAGATGATGTTCCCATTGCAAGATGTGATTTAAAGATGTGATTTAAAGATCATGCATTCAATTTCTTTAAATTTACTTTGTTTCCTTTTTTGTTGTTTTTATTATATTGAATTTTTAAAGTTCTGTAACACTGTTTGTTTATTATTTTAAAAGCAGCTTCAGGACTCATTAACAGGGCAGCTGAAAAGTGGCATTGAAAACGATTAACATTATATTTTGTAAGATGTGGGGACAGTGAGAGAGCCATTGAGAAGCCTCCCGTCTATATTTACAATAGGTTACCCATTGGAGAAAGCATTTTAGGAAGTATGTATGAGCACATCCTCTATATACATTAGGACTGTATCCAGGCCTGTAGCGGGGAGGGGTGTGTGCTAGGGGTTCAACCCCCCCCCCAAATTTTTCAGGTTTATAAAAAAAATCTGGTTTACTCATGAATTTTAAATGGTTAACCAAATCCCCATGCTAAGTCTATGAGACGCAAAACATTAAGAGTCCCTCCAGGCAATATCTCAAGCAGATATTGACAGGTTTGTAGCGGGGAGGGGTGTGTGCTAGGGGTTCAACCCCCCCCCCCCCCCGAAAATTTCAAAACCCCTCCTGAATTTTTTTTCTGGCTACAGCCCTGACTGTATCCCAGTTCCAGCTCGCAGTTTGGCCCCATTAATGCTACATTAAGGTTTTAATTTGAACTGAAACCAGTGTTGAAAGTCACAGTTTCTCCATCTTGAAATCACAGTGATACAAAACGATGATTAAGGGTACTTCAAGACATACATTAAACACACTCCAAAGCGGGTTTAGGTTTCCACACCCCAGGGAAAAAGAGGCTTTGCCTGTTGGCTGTCCTCACTCCAAAAACTTTCAGGGTGGTATCGGGCCACTCCCCACCCCCCAAAAAAATCAGGCCTCCTGAAACATACCAATGACACCCCTCCCGATTCAAGTAACTTCCAGATAGAATGAGAGTTTAGCTGAAAATAGACGCTGAAATGGGATGTCTTTTGGGCAAACTGCACAAGCCTAATATTTACATAAACCACTAGGCATATCTACATAAACAAATCTGTGTGCCTTACCATTCACTTGCATTCCCACCTGTGTGATTATTGGAACCTGCTAATATGTTCTAATAGGAGAGAGGAGGGAAAGCAGCAGGGGCTTTCTCTCTCTCCTCTTTGCTCCTCCTCTTCCTCCAAGCATGTGTTACAGTTGCAGCAATGGCTTTTCCTTCATTTTCCTGCTCCTCCTTCAAGTGCATGCAGTGGCAGCTTTCCCTCTGCCAGGGAGGGAGCAAGCAAGAGAGGAAAAATTGTGGCCTAGAAAAAAGGCATCATGTAAAGGGAGAGAGGGCATGCACAGGTAGAAGGTAAGGCCTGTCTCAGTATCCGTAGCTGGGCCTCCTTCTCTCTTCTGCCTGCAGCTGTAGCATTATCCATTTTTATCACATGTTGATTTAAGTGAAGCAATTGATATTTTCAGCCAAAGATCACTCCACACCCACTCAGGGAAATGGTCTTTTAGTCCAAGACTAATATTTCCACATGGTGCCATGTGAGATAATAAGTATTATGTTGTCTTCCTGCATTTATATTGCTGAGAATTTTTAAAAAACATTTCCTATACATGTCTGCGTTTGGAAAACTCAAACATTGGAGATGCTATTAAATGATTCTTAAAAATCCAGAGATGGTGATATGTTCCAGCCCCATGAGTCTACCATAAAATAATATTTTCTGTCCAATCCAACTGAATTACCTTTCTTCCGCTTCTGATTTCATTCAGGTGTGACAAAATATATCTTTCTTTTGGGAAACACTCTGGACAGCTGGGCAAAGTGATGAGGCTGGAGGGGAATTTTTATTTCTCCTTTAAATACAAAGTAATGAGGTTGGGAGTAAAACTTTTTGTTGCCTGAGGTGGAATAGCAACACTCCCAATATTGTCGCAATATATAATGCCCAAGACCAATCAAGTTATTTCAGTACTTGCTAAACAAAATTTCACAAGCATCTCTCTCCATCTTTATGGCAGCAAGAACAAAACAATAACAATAAATTATTTTCTGTCAGTTTGTTGATATTCTAAATCTACTGGTTGAGGTAACTCCTTCTGTCTTCCATATTGTAGAACGGGCCTTCAAGCAAGCATGGTAGGTTGAACTGGAGCAGCCATATCTAGCAACAGGGGTGTTCTTGTGGGGGAAAATCTTGGGCCACCACATTTTTGCGTTTGTGGGTGTAGAATCAGACCCCTCTCTGAGTGCCATGAACTGCATTCCAAATTGACTATGATACTAAACAGAGAAATGTCTTCTTATGGATTTAACTTCCGACAATGTTGTTACTGTAAGTTCATTTTACGCAATTTTATCTTTATTTGTAGTCATTTTTGTAGTCAATGTTTTCAATACATTGCAATGTTTTGGTGCTATGTTCGTAAATACAGTAATTACTACATAACGTTACCGTGGATTAAACTACTTTTTCTGTCTATTTGTTGTAAAACATGATGTTTTGGTGCTTAATTTGTGAAATCATAATGTAATTTGACGTTTAATAGGCTTTTCCTTAATCCCTCCTTATTATCCAACATTTTCACTTATCCAATGTTCTGCCAGCCTGTTTTTGTTGGATAAGTGAGACTCTACTGTATTTTATTTTATTTCAACCAAGAACCCTGATCTTTCAAGAATGGCACTATTGATATTTCACAAATTAAAGGTTAAAGGTAAAGGTTTTCCCCTGACGTTAAGTCCAGTCGTGACCGACTCTGGGGGTTGGTACTCATCTCCATTTCTAAGCCGAAGAACCGGCATTGTCCGTAGACACCTCCAAGGTCATGTGTCCGGCATGACTGCATGGAGCGCTGTTACCTTCCCACCGGAGCAGTACCTATTGATCTACTCACATTGGCATGCTTTCGAACTGCTAGGTTGGCAGGAGTTCACAAATTAAAGCACATAATTTATCAGTTTCTGCTAAACCATTTAGTTTTAACAGCCAGTTCTCCTTTGAATGTTGAATTCTTCCATCTTTGTGCATATAACAGTCTTGCTGCTATAATCATATATTGTAACAATCTTCCATGCTTCCTGTCTATTCATCCATAAGCCCTCAAAAGAACAAGTTCTGGCTTTTTAAAGATATTAACCTGTAAAACCTTCTGCATTAAAGTTTGCACTTGAAGCCAATACCATTTTGCTTTTTCACGTGTCCATTACAGGATGAAAAGCCCCTTAATATTGTCCTTATTTCCAACATACATTTGACACACCGTTATGCATTTTGGTTGTATACCAGTGATGTATTGTTTTATAAAAATTCTGTAGGATCATAACATAATGTAAATTTTAAGCCCTTTGCCAATGTCTTTTCCCATTGTTCCTCTTGTATATTATATCCAAAATCCTAAGCCCATTCTTCTTCAATATCAAATCTTAGCAAAAGTGTATACATCATCAAGACATGATATTCTCATTAACCCCAGAAGTAGCGTGTTACAGATACAATTTTTACTTGTAACACATTCCTTTCAGTCTCTGAGAAGGAGCTGGCAATAGCTCAATGGCTGCAATTCTGCACTTTTTCGAAAGACTGGCATACTATTTATGTTGGCAAGAAACAGGGAACTTGTTAGCAAAATAATGCTCATCTCTAGAGTATTTCTAATAGGCTAGATTGGCTTTCAACCTGCTATCTAGAGAAAAATGTTGATGTAGGTTTGTTCATTCTTGCAGATACTGCATTTCTACAAATACCATTAATCTGAGATTTCTTTTTTGTGTTTAGTAAAAAACACATTCCAGTTTGTGTCTTCATTTAAATCTTTCTTCCATTCAGTTTTTCTTCTTTTTGATCACTTGGCTATGTTCAACTGAGAATCCACATAATGATTATGATTATGAAGGCATCCTATATCCAGTAGGGATACATTCCCAGATTCCTATGGATACACCAAAGTGCAAATAATATCCTATTGAAATGAAGGGCTTCCAACCCAGGAATACCATGGAGTCATCCTAGAGGACCTAGAAAATGCCTAGAAAGGGCATATTTCATTGGACAGGAATATATGAAATTTCAAATACCATGTCTCATGAATATGAGGAGGGGGCAACTCACTGTAATAGGAAATCTTATCACTAACACTGGCCAACACACATTTTGGTGCCTCAAGTGTTTCTGGGTATATTTCACCTGATGATTCCAAAAAGGGCACATATGCCATATACAATTATTCGCTTTGCTCACCCATAAAAACAGGATATTTTACTGTAGTGTGTAAATTAATATATTTTGAGCATGAAGGAAACATATTAAAATTAAAAGAAAAGTGTACTACATAAAAATCTACACATTTTATACCAAAAGCATAGATTTATGATACAAACTTTCCAGTCAATTGATACACATATTTAAGAAACTAGAGCTGACATAGAAGGACGTTCCAGTTCTGATTTAGTGCCTAATCACCAAGGCCAGGCAAAGTGCCTTGTTCTGTCTGGCTTTGCTGAGAAAGGAGAGTGGCAACAGGATGAATTTGTCGCTCTGTGCACAGCTCCCTCTTGGCAACACTTTCCCATCAGATGGGAGAAGTGTTGCCCTCCTAGTGAGGCCCCATGCTGGCTACAATGGAGCCAGCATAATACAGGAAACATCCCATGTTATGGGGAAAGTGTCTGATAACACTTTCATACCAGTTGTGAGCATCACATCATCGTATGATGACCGGCATGGGGCTCCATCCATGAAATTGAGTGAAAGTGTCCTTGGAAACTAAATTCCCCCTGCCTGATAAGATCTCTAGTCAAGATCAGCCTAGGGCTTTCATGGACTGACTCAGCTGCAGGATAGATCAAATCCAAAACAGTGAATTATATAGAAGCATATAGACTTGGATTTACAGGAGCTCTTAATTTCAAAAGATCTCCCTAGTAGATAATTTATCTAAGCAAGGTAATCTTACAGTTCTTCCTGCTTTCCCTTTTCCTCCCCTACACCTTGTGTAGTTCATTTAATCAGATGAAAAGGAGCAGGAAAGAATGTGTAGCCCCTGAAAGGAAGATCCCTCTGTATCTTGGAAGCTGGAGGTCAAAGCAGTGTGAAGGTGTGGAGCTGCTTCCAGCAGGTGTTGGCAAATTCTGAAAATGCTGAAGACCCCCACCCATGCACACACACTAGACTTTGCAGAGTGACAAAGAGAGAAATTCATGAGACATTAACCCAGTTCAGTTAAATACTTCTGTAATGCCTATAAATCTCCCATCCACTCTCTGGCAGCCTTGTTGCTTCAAACCCCTCTTTTTGGTGCTTCTGATTTACAGTACTTCTCAGCATTCCTTCATTCCTGACCTTGGACTGGAATACTTTATGACACGGATTTACTTCTTGCTGGCATTGCTTATCTGGACCACTGCCTTCTGATCTTGTTGATGACCACCATCTTGCTTCTTTTTTTCCATCTGCTGGATAAACTGTGAGTTACCTGGATTGAATCAACTATCGAACAATTCATGCATTCCAATCACTTGTTTGTTGGGACACTTGCTCATTGGAGCATGAAAATAACTGACCACAGGATTTTCTGAAGCTGTATGACTTACCCAAGGTTACCTAGTGGGGTTTTATTGCTGAGCTGGGATTCAAACCTTATTCCTAGAGTCATACCCCAACACTTAAACCACTATGCCATACTGACTTAGTTCTCTGCTGCAGAATCCTAAAAACTCTGTAATGCTTTAAGATATGGAAAGTGAGCTAAGAGGCATATACTGTGACAATACTTTGCATGCTAACCGACATCATGTAGTAATAGCTGCTATTCCAATTCACAAGCAACACATTTTTGCCGATCTGTTGCAGGTGATGTCATATGAATTTTAATTCACTCTTTTTACCTAAATGATGGCTCAACTTGTGTTCTGTAATAGAGGATAAATTTGTTATTCGCCTACCGTTGTCTACAGTTTTAGTAGATTAAGCTGTGTTGATTTGTGACAAATACAAGTTTTGTGGAAATCAGGCGACAAAAAATGGAAGTTAGAATTTATGAGGCTTATAAAAACTGGTAGGAAAATTTCAGCTCGTAAAGACATGAAGCAATGCACTGTGCCATGTAGTTAAAAATCTTGTGAGGCAATATTCTTGATTTTACTACTAGCAAATTAATCTTGGTATTAAAATAGGTAGCATAAGGCACTGGTACTTCTCTTGAGGCAGTCTTCCTACGCTGTCAGACCTCACTCTAAAGATCAAAGGGAAAAGAAGCTTTTTGATGACTTAATTCACCCACTTCTGTGCAACGGGTAGTTATTCTGAAAAGACATTTTGGAGTTGCTACAGTAGATTACTAGCTGTTAGGCAACTGTTAAGTCTTGCTTTATGGTTCTCTGTGATAAGCGAATATACAAGTGTAGAAAAGAGCTGGAGTCAATGCCTTCAAGCAAATATGAGGGGGTTACCATTGTAGCAACTCCTGCAAACTTTTTCATGGATACAACCTGAAGCGTATAAATAAGTACAATCCATCCCATGCATTTCTTAGCATTTTGTAGAATCCAGAAAGAAACAAAAAGACACCTACTTGCAATTTATTTTATTCCTATTGTCTTTTAGAATTTTATCTTCTTTGGCTTAAACATTGGTGTGGCAAAAATGGCAGAAAAAGAATTGTTATTTAGAGGACACCTGGTAAGGATGAATTTTCACATGTGACATAATTTTAGAGAAGTAAGGCGAGCAAGTGGGCTCACATAAATGTTTTTATGCTATGAAGTGGGATAAATAATCTTTCTTAAACATAAATGCATTTAGTGACAAAGGAAGTTCATTCTTTGCCCCCTGTTCTTCCAGCTTCGCAGTCCTTTGTTCCCAATTACTTTGTTCATTTTCCCTTTCTTGCATCTTTGTAAAAAAAAAAAAATTCCTTCCAGGGTAAGTTTTCTCTATTACACTCTCTTTGTCTGCTTCCCCATACCTCATAAAGGCTTTGGTTTGGCCTTTCTCCTGTATCACAATAAAATAGAGTTAAATGTGTTGTTGAAGGCTTTCATGGCTGGAATCACAGGGTTATTGTGTGTTTTCTGGGATGTATGGCCATGTTCCAGAAGTATTCTTTCCTGACGTTTTGCCCACATCTATGGCAGGCATCCTCAGAGGTGATGACTGCCATAGATGTGGGTGAAACATCAGGAGAGAATACTTCTGGAACATGGTCATACAGCCTGGAAAACACACAACCCCAAAACAGAGTTACACATAATATTCTCTATTTGATATATACCAGTACGGATATCAGTGCCATTAAAGAGTGCAATCTTTCTAAATGTAACCATTGTTTCAGCATTTTCCCATACTCTTGTGCTTTTAGTTGCCAGTGCTTTGACTCACTATCCTCTTCTCCACCTATCCATATTATTTTCTGTGTCCTTTTCTGTAAACCACTTGTAATCCTTTTGCCTTTGGTAGGCCAGATATAATATTATTTATGTACGTGGCATCATCCCATTAGATATTCTATTGGCCATAGTGTGAACAGGATGTTTCACGATATAGGGCTTTGGTCTGATCCAATATGGCTCTTCTTCTGCTCTTATGACATAGCATTGTAATGTCATTGACAATTGCACAGGTCAGCATGACCAATGGGATTAAATGACTGCATGTCAAAGAAAGCCAATAACAGTGAGGGCAAGGAAGAAAGAAAATGGCACCAGAGAATTGCACTGTCAAGAGGTGAAAATGTGAAATTGCTAACAACAGGGCATAGCTCTTGACACACATTTAAAAACAAGGTAAATAGTTTTGGCTCAGCTCTGCAGTGAGGTAAACAGTTTTGGCTTCCAATGAAGTTTAAGTCTGTATAACTGCATTTGCTCATTCATCTTTTGAGTCTCCCCCAGCTCCTGTTAAATCAACCAGAGTCAAATCCTGCAGCTTGCAAGTTCATTGGTGGATGGGACTGTCATCTGTTGCTTATGTTACATGGTACAATGCTATATATGTCATTTCTGCTATATTTTTAAAATATCCCGGAACGGCTTCTGTTCCTCCAGAGGAATAGTGGATATGATCTTCAGTGCACAACAGCTCCAAGAAAATGTAGGAAACAAAATCAATCTCTGTACATTGCATTCATTGACCTTGCAAAGGCATTTGGCACAGTAAATCGCAGTGCTCTCTGGACCATCCTCCAAAAAAGTGGATGCCCTGTCAAATTTGTGAACATTCTGTGGCTCCTCCACGATGACAACAGTCTTGGACTGCAATGGCTCCCAAAGTGACCCACTTAAAGTGGAATCAGGTGTCAAACAGGGATGTGTTTTTGCCCCACCTTATTTTCAATCTTCATCATTAAGATACTAAACCTTGTTGATGGGAAGCTTCTCACTGGTGTGGAAATAATCCATCGGACAGATGGCAAACTGTTTAACCTCAGCAGATGGAAAGCCAAAACGAAAGTCCAAACAAAGTCTGTTATAGAACTCCAATATGCTGATGATAACGTCTATCCTCATTAAGAAGAAGACCTAAAAGCCACTCTAAATGCATACAAAAAGCTTGGCCTCTCACTGAACATCAAGAAAACCAAAGTGCTCTTTCAGCAAACACCAGCCAATCTCTCTGCAATGCCAGCTTAATGGTGTAATGTTAGAAAATGCTGACCATTTCCTCTATCTTGCCAGCCACTTCTCCACAAAAGTCAACATCAACACTGAAATATAACACCATCTGAGCTCTGTGAGTGCAGCATTTTTCCGAATGAAGCAAAGTGTGTGTGAGAGGATCGGGACATTAGTAGGGTTACCTTGTTTATAAAGCTATTGTCCTCCTAACCCTGTTGTACACCTTCAAAATGTGGACTGTCTACAGATGTCACACTCAACTTCTGGAATGATTCCATCAGCGTTGCCTCTGAAAAATCCTGCAAATCTCTTGGGAAGACAGTTGGCAAATCCTTTTCCTCCTCATGGAAAAGGATTCTTGTTTTTGTTCATGCTTAGATCCTGTGTTTTGGATTGTATTTTGGGGTTCATGCTGCCTTGTTTTCAGGACCGATTTTCTATATTAGAGACTTTGAGCCATATTCTATAGAGTCTTTGAACTATAATCTTCTGATTGCCTTTGCAATTGGATTATTGCTTTCTTTACTGCTTTTTATCAAGACTTTGCTATATTTTATCAATAAACTGAAAAAGCCAAGTCTGCTGTGGTAAAATGTGTGTTAAAAGCAAGGTGAACCAGCAATGAGATATAACAGCTAGTAGTTTCATATGCACAATCTTAACCCACAGATAGTCTTGAATTTCATTAATCATTCCATTGTTTTAATTAATGAACAATTCTGAAAAATATTTCCAGTCGATCATATTCTGATGCCCCTTAGGAATACCAGTGCGCCCTGCCATGATCTGCTGTACCCTGCGGACACCGCACCTGGGTCTTTGAATTGACTCCCTTGAGGGGGGAAGTCTTTTTGACCATTGGGCCAATGCCCTATAGGTTTTGCAGTCTGTTGGACCTCGATCCGTCAGTAAGAGGGAGAGAAGGCTCTAACTGATCACTTGGCAGGGCTGGCATCACAGAGAGCAATCAAGGTGCCATGCTAATCTCCATTGCGCCACTGCAGAAGTCTAAAAAAAAGTTAGTGCCAAATACCGCTAAGCAGGTCTGGCCCCATTTTGGAATGGATGGGAAACCACCCATAAGCGCTAAACAGGGCTGGCTCCGGTTCGGAATGCATTGGAGACAGCCCATGGGCACTAAGAAGGGCTGGCCCTGGTGCGGAATGGATGGAAGACCATCAGTGGGCACTAAGCAGGGCTGGCCCCAGTTCAGAATGGATGGGTGACCACCAATGGGTGCTAAGCAGGGCTGGCCCCTTTTCAGAATGGATGGAAGGCTGCTCATGGGCACTAAGGAAGATCGATCTCTGTTCTGAAAGGATGGGAGAACGCTCATGGGTGCTAACAGGACTGGATGGGGGACCATCCATGGGTGCAAAGAAAGGCTTGCCCTGGATCAGAATGAATGGCAGGTCGCCAATGGGTGCTAAGCAGGGCTGGCCCCGGTTCAGAATGGATAGGAAACTGCCCATGGGTGCTAAGCAGGGCTGGCCCTGGTCCAGAGCTGATGGGAGACATGCCCATGGGCATTAAGCAGAGCTGGCCCTTGTTCAGAATGGGTAGGAGACCGCTGATTGGCACTAAGCAGGGCTTGCTCTGGCTCAGAATCGATGGGAGAACACCAATGGCCTCTCCCATCCAAGTACTGTCAATGTGTTATTCCTGCTTAGCTTTCAAGATCAGACAGGATCTGTGCCTTATGGGTATGTCATAATAGTTATAATGACATAGACAGGGGGAGAGGGAGGAAGGGATGGGAGGTGGAGGAGGAGCAGGAGCCCAGAGGCCCTTGGTTGGTGGATCTGGAAGGGGCGGGCCATGGATTATCTATGATTATTATTATTTTGAAAAGAAAACCCACAGAGGTATATACAGAGAATCTTTCTTGCATTTCAAATGAGGATGTGCTAATTTGATTTTAAAAGGATTTATTGTTATGCCTTTCCTATGGCTACTCATTTAGATGAAAATTAAATTTCCTAATGAATTATGACAATCTGTAATAAGATGCACAGAAAGGTTAGGATTTTAAGGAGTGAAACCACTCCCCTATTCTGGTGGCTGCAGATATAGAGCCTTTGCAGATCATTAAGAAAAGTAACTCTGACAAATATATCATGACCTCATTATGTGAGTTACATTTCAATGAATTGTTTCAGTACCTTTCAAATAATATTAGTGAAGCATGTATAATTGAGGGGGAAAAGTAATGCTGAATGGCTTACAGTGGTCCTTGTCGTCAGTAAAAGCTCTTTTTCAATTTTCAAGAGTGTTTGAGTCTTTCTTGTATCAAACAAGTACAGTAGAGTCTCGCTTATCCAACGTAAACGGGCCGACAGAACGTTGGATAAGCGAATATGTTGGATAATAAGGAGACATTAAGGAAAAGCCTATTAAACATCAAATTAGGTTATGATTTTACAAATTAAGCACCAGAACATCATGTTACACAACAAATTTTACAGAAAAAGTAGTTCAATATGCAGTAATGCTATGTAGTAATTACTGTATTTACGAATTTAGCACCAAAATATCACGATATATTGAAAACATTGACTACAAAAATGCGTTGGATAATCCAGAACGTTGGATAAGCGAGTGTTGGATAAGTGAGACTCTACTGTACTAGATATATCTGCTGTTTGTTTGAACTTTGTGGGTGTTGGGCTTAAAAATCATTCCAAAATTCAATTGATATATCCACTGGTAACCTTGATCTGTGCTAGCTTTCCCCATCTTGCAAAAATAAGACTAGGTATTACAGGAAGCATTATGGATCTCTATTCTGTTCAAACACAGGTTGCCCTCACTGTCTATTTTTGTGCTGTGTGATATCTTTATGAAGTGCCCATAATAGTAGTTATTAAGGACAGAAGAAGTCTTGCTGGAAGATATAATAACAAACAGTATAAGAAACAGTAATATATTTATATCCTTCCTTTCCTTATAGGAGCCCAGGATAATTTAAGAAGCTACATAAAAATATTCACTTGAAATCACAAGACTAAATCCAACTAGAGTAAGCTTATTAAAATAAATACTGAATGAGAAATCAACACTTATGTAAATCCAATTGATTCAGTAGGTCAAATTAAGTTGAGGTTAGCAACTGAAGATATTTCTAGTTACAATTTTCTAACATCAAAAATTATTTAATATATTTTTATTTGTTTTAGATGTAATAGATGTAGTTGTTACTAGGCTTGTGCAATTTGTTCATATGTTCATTAAATTTGGATCTAATTTGTATCTAAAGCACTTTTGAAGTGAATTCTGACCCACCTGCTCACTGCCTTCCCAATATTAAGAATTTGAATCAAAAGGAGCCTTCGATTTTTAAGTCTCGAATGTCTTCGGATGTAGCTGTTACCAAGCCCTGCTGAGAGGTGAAGCCAAACATGCTGGCATGCCTCTCAGCCAATCAGAGCTGACAGAGAAGGAAGGGGGAGGCAGAGACATTGTTCTTGTAGTCTTTTTTTAAATGTTGTTTTAAAAAACTTTGAAAATTATTTCTTTTTTAAAACTATTTTTCCATGTATCCTGATCATTTACTTTATTCTTTTGTAGACTTATATGCACTCTGAATTTACTATCATTTTAACTTGTAGAAAATTAATAAAGATTATATATATATATATGAAAATTCCCAAAAAAATCAGTGGATGGGCGAAACATTATGAAACTTGATAAGCAAAGAATGATAAATATTTTCTACGATTGTAGCAAATCTCACCTCAATAGCTTTGAAAATGAGGGAGAAAGAATCCTCTGAATGCCTGCACTGAAGTACATCTCCCAGAATGCATTGGGCTGGAGCAGCTAGCTGTGGCATTGAGAGACAGTCTAATTATTATAATATATACAATCATGGAATCTGCAAAGAGGAATTAAGGAAATAATAGTATATATAAACCTGTGCAAAGTTATGTGGTTGTGTGTCAATATGAGGGAAGCTAAACCCGTGTCTCTCAGCCAATCAAGGCTGAAGGGGGAGGAAGGGGGAGGCAGAGAAAATCATTTTAAAAAATTGTTTTTAAAATGCTTTAATAATTCCCTAAAATTATGTTGATAAGTGAAACATTTTGAAACTTGATGAGCAAATCATGGTAAATTTGCCCTACTACTGTAGCAAATTTCACCGCAATAGCTTTAAAAATAAGGGAGATAGCAGCCCCTGAAGTTTCCCCAATGGTAATGGTCGGAGGAGCCATATGCCTACTTTAAAACTACATTTCCCAGATGTCCCAGTTCCTCTCTTCTCTTAACATTCCCCACCCCCTTTTGTCCTCACTCTTTCCTTATTAATAACATTGGCCATCTTGACCAAACTTGGATGTTGCTTGTCCTGGTTTTCATCTGTGAATTCTTGGAGGGTATAAGAAGTTTAGAGAGAAAGAGAGAGACAGTATGGTGTAGTATAGTGGTTTGAGAGTTGGACTATGATTGTGGCTTGATTCCCCATGCAGCCATGGAAACCCACTGGGAGATCTTGGGCAAGTCATGCACTCTCAGCCCCAGAAAACCCAATCAAACAGGAAATAACACTTTCAAATCAGGAACAGATTTCCTTATTCAGAGGCTGATGGCCATCTGTCAGGAATGGTTTGATGGTGTGCTATGAGTTCTGTTCCTGTGTGATAAATGTCATTTCCTAATTGGTTCTGTCATAAAATCATGGCAAAACTTTATTACACTGTCAAAACTCTGTCTTTGCATAAGGGACATCATCCTATAAATAGCACATTATGGTTTGTTGAGTCTCTTTCCACAAATTTAACAAAGTTTGTCACAAAAACAAAGTTTCTGACGTAGAACAACAACTTTCAAAGTAAAGACAACCCAATAAAACAGGAAATAACACTTTCAAACCAGGAATAGATTTTTCTTATTATTAAGAAATGTTTTTTTTTAATAAAAACTTTGAAAATTTACCAGAAATTTGAGGATCTGACAGTGGTAAATGTGTTCTACCACTGTAGCAAGTTTCATCAGGATAGCTCAAAAATGAGGGAGAGAGAAGTCCCTCAAGTTTCCCCATTGACAGTAATGTTTTCCTTCATGCGCATGCACGTCTGCCATTGATGAGATACATACAAAAATTTGGAAGTTTCTGAAAGTTTTGAACTTTTTGCCTTCAAAATTCAGAAATGACTTTAGAAATGAAGCGCCAGCACCCCCTATTTTAAAACAGAGTATAGAACCATTTTTTCTGGATTTCACGTACTTAGTAGTTACAGCATTGGACTAGGACTATGGATACCAGGAAGAGAATCCATCAAAACGTTAGGGAGAACTTCCTGGCAGTAAGAGCTGTTTGGCAATCAAATATGCTTTCTTGGGAGAATGGTGGAGTCTCCTTCTCTGGAGTTTTGTAAGCAGACATTGAATGGCCACATCTGTGGAGTGTTTGAGTTGATTTGTGTGTGTGTGTGTGGGGCAAAGGCTTGGCTTGGATGGCCTTTGTGGCCTTTTCCAACTCTATGATTCTATGATTCTAGTTTTGAGGAATGGCCTCACTAGATAGTGGGAATAGAATGTTATATGCTTTACAGGAGGTGCCTCTTATGCTTTTTTTGGTAGATGTTGAGATGACAATGGGATAGATAAGAGGCATTTTGTGTTTCAGTCTAGTGGTTGACGTTTCCTCTAAAGTTGCACAAAAGGTTAGTTAGTTTTGAAAGTAGCTACTGGGGTTGAAATTGTAACTAGAATGGCAACTTAGTCAAAAGGGGTGCTATAATGTTTGTCTATTTTTTGTATTAAAAAAGCAGCCCTCTGGAAATCTGTTAAAATAATGTTCACAAAGATGAAATAAGTAACAGCCAAAAGCTGTACTGAGGAAGTAGGTTTTCACTGATGAGGAAGCCAAGCAAGTTTCTCTAGGGAGACAGTGCCGGGCCTACTGAAAAGTCTGCATTACACTTATTTCTTCTGCCTCAAACACATCAAGTAGTGTTTACTCTCCGGGTATGTGTTTATAGGGAGAGAAGGCGAGAGGAAAGTCTGCAGTGTGCTGATGCTTGTCTCTCTGTATACATTTAAATGTGTGCGCATTACAACCAGGCTGCATCTCCCCTCTGATTCAGAGATTTTCCCAGGAGGAAAAGACCTCAAAGTTTATCTGTACTGCATATCCAGGTACATTAATAAAACTTTTTAAAAGGTATCCTCGTGTGGCAGAATAGGAGCAGACATTTAACGGGGACAATACAAGCAAACAGGTACAGTTGCAAAGTATGAAGTTTTACCATTCCCAGAGCACTGCGACAAGGGCAGGAGGTTGGGAAATCACTAAGGAAAAGATGAAAAGAACATTGCAAATGTGGCTGCCAGGCCCGGAGGCCTTTCCCTTTGGCATGATTTTAAATCACCTTTTGAATCGCCTGGGTCTCAGGGGGATATTTGGAGTCTGCCCTTTTTTGTTCCACTGAATTGCTAGACACATTAGCCTGTATAATGTGACCTTTTTTCATCCAGGAACTTGAATCCTAGAAGTGCGAAGTTATTCAGAGAATTCTTCAAAGACTTAACATATTTCCTATATATATATATTCCTATTTCTCACAATTTTTAATTATCTACTTCTGTTTTGTTGCTCCTTTGAATAAAGCATATAAGCTTTAAGTGAGAGGAGGACAGTACCAAAGTACATCAGTAGCCTAGAAAAAGTGTACAATTGACCACAAAAAGCTCATGAACTTGAGACTTTAAAGAGCTTTCCCCATTTTGAAAAAGCATTTTCCTACACTCATTAACTAACTGCAAGGGGGAATGATTGCAGGGCATGTCTTCTTTGTAATGTGCAAGAGCAGAAATAGGCTTGGTATCTTTTAAGGTGATATCATATAAAAAAAACCTTTTTCTTTTCTAAAAGGAAACCACCAACACTCTACCCATGCCAAGAAGTGTGTCCGGTTTTATAGACTTTACTATCATAATATGCTTTAATTTCTCGAGATGTTATGTACCATCTAATTTATATTTAAAATTTGATGGTATGACTTGTTGATAAGTCTAATTAGTATGTATTAATTATATTTCCTAGGGCTAGATTTCCAATTGGTGGCTTAGCCAGGTACAAAGACTAGATTAAAACCAACTTATTCCTGATGTTTCGTGAAATAATGTAAACAAGATCTATTATACTTTCTACACTGTAATAGAGGAATTTCAAAGGCAAATCTTAAATCACATATATTTAGGACTAATTTCTGGGAGGGAAACTAAGTCCCCAGGGGAGCTTCATTCTGTGGTAGAGTTGGTAGGTATTAATTTCTTTATGCATTTCTTGAAAAAAATATTTTGAGCTGGTGTATAAAATATGGACTGCATTGGTTTTGGGCTGTTAAAGACTTGCTATCTAATTTAAATTTTGTATCTATGGCTGCTTCCTGTGGAATTCTGAGATTTGCAGTTTAGGAAGGGACTTTTTAGCCAGAGGGGTCCTGGATCTCACTAAACTACAAAGCCCAGAATTCTGGAGGATCTGGCATGCTAACTCTAAAGTATAGCATGATAATAGCCTAGGTCAATCTGGTGATAAAGCATGGAGAGTTTGTGAATCTTTATATTGTTCATTGTGAGTGCTGGAACATTTTCAGTCACACTTCTTTGCACATAAAAAGAGCCTTGATGGATCACTTGGATAATGCATTGAATTCAACAGTCTATATTCAGAAGTGGTCCAACAGAAATAGATATATCCACTACTTCTGTGTGCAAGTGGTCTCTTGAAATTCGCTATCCTACTTTTATACAAACAAATTGGAGGGATCAGTTTCACTGAATTCATCCAAGGATAATAAAAAATCTCCAAATATTTTACATAGAGGGCATAAGCTTTTAGCAACTGTTATAACACAGCTTTTTGTTGCTTTTGTTTTGTCTCTAAAGCTTTTAGTTTTCTGAGGTCATTCTATATTTGAGTCTCTGCATTGCCTCATATCAAGCATGGTTCGGCAGTATTATGTATACTGAGGTATCCATCATGCATGGTACTGGTAGGATCTGGGGGAACAGGGAAGCTACCAAACAAAAACAATGGCTGAGCACATTTGGAGAAAATCCTGCAAAGCACTTGTCTATTTCTGGGGATGGATAAGGACTAATTTCCATTGTATATTTCTTCTTTGTTCTGAAGTAAAGATGTAAATCTTTACCTGCTTCAGCCCTGGATGCAGGAGCAGGAAGTTTCCCCTTGCTCCTGCATACAGGATGAAGCAGTTAAAGATTTGTGAGGGTTGAATGAATGGATGGATGGATGAAACCTTATTCATAGCCCACCCTATCTCCCTGGGGGGACTCGAGTGGCTTACAAATGCACAGTGGCAAACATTCAATGCTAACAATAATTTACAAACAAATTAAAACAAATAAAAAAGCAACTCAATAAATGACAAAACAACTCAAATAAACCGTATGTGACACAATACACATAATTACAAACATATTAAATCTTTATAATCTCATTAAAACATTTCTAAAATTAGGATAAAATTGTTGGAGGGGGATGGTACGGGGAAGGATTTTTCAAAAAATTCCCCACATTTTTTCTCAGAATATATTTATTGAAAATTGATGAAGATTGGTGACAATATCATGTCACCAAACCTAAATGTTTTTCTCTCTACATAATGTTCATTGACTTGTACAACCTTAAACCAGAGTGGAACAAGTACATGTATTTCTTGCTGGTATTAGCTTTTGTTCTGCAAGCTTAGACACTTCCTCACTGCATCAATTATGCTTCTGTCATCTTCAAAGTGAGTTCCATGCAATGCATCTTTAAAAGACCCAAAGAGGTACAAGTCTGATGGTGCCAGATCTGGTCTGTAGGGTGAGTGGGGCAGCACCACCCATCCCATTTTGGAGATGAATTCCTGAGTTCTCAGACTTCTTTAAGGGCCTACATTGTCCTGGCTGGAGCAGCTTTTCTGCTAGATTTTTGCCAAGCTGAATTCACTGGAAATGTTGCTTGAGCATGTTCAGGGTATTGATGAGTTTATGGTCGTACCTCTTGGTATCACAGCTACAACAATGACTGCATCACAATCCCAAAAGACGGTAACCATAATTTCCTGCAAAGGGAGCTATCTTGAATTTCTTCTTTCTGAGTGATTGGGGATGATGCACTGACTCTCTTTTTGTCTCCAGTTCAAAATTGTTTATCCAGGTTTCATCACCTATAATAATCCAGGACAAAAAGCAACTCTCCTTCCTGGTATCAAAGCACTCTAGCAATTCAGAAGAAATGGGTTTATCTTGTGATGTACTGTGAGACTTTGTTGAATAAATTTTGCACAGATTTTTGAATATCCAAGAGCCTCAGTAATTGAACACACTCTTCCAATGTCTATTAATAGGGCCAACTGTTGTGTTGACGAATGGCATAACTAGAGGCAGTGGTGCAGCTCAACATGTCTGGAGTGTTGGCTGTGGCAGGATGTCTAGTTCTCAGCAGATCCTGGAGCTTGGTTTTTACATTTCCTGACACTCTACCTCTTTTAGGTCCTGGTCCAATAATGCTCCTGTTCACTGCACAACTCACATACACAGCATACTTTCATGTTTGTGAGCCAAGAATTCAATTACAGCTCATTTTTTGTAATGGGAGTCTTCAACATTGTCATTTTAGCAGTTCACTACGGCTACATGACAGTCAGAATGACTTGGAACTTGGTATATTCATGGGAAAAACATCAGATTTCAAGCATGCAAAAGTGCAATTTTCCATCTTTGTTAATGGCTGAGAAAAAAATGGGACATTACTTTTTGAATGTCAGCCACATCTTTTCTACTAAAAAATCTTGAAATATAAAATGTTTGATGATTTTTCACATTTCAGTATTTTCTGTAGGAAAAAAAACCTCATAAAAGATGTTTGTACCAAAAAGTTCCTTTTATAACAAAATACATTTTATGTGAAATGTACATTCTTTTGTGAAACTTGAAAGATGAAAAAAGTCTCATAGCACTTAATATTTATTTTGAATAAAGTGTGTTGAGTCAATGTTTTTAACTGAGACTGAGAACAGTTGAGAATACCACATTTTCCCCCAAACAGAATGAGAATGGTAATTACAACACAACTGTGACTGTCGGTGAAATTGTCTGCCTCGCATGTTCTTAACTTCATCCTCTCCCTAAACATTATTGAATATAATATATGCAATGGATGTTATTGTGTTTAGAAGTTTCTTCAATCTGCAGACAGTGGCTCTTGAAGTATAGAAGGCATAAGGGGTTTAATAGTACCAGGTGGAAAAGAGAGAGAGAGAGAGAGAGAGAGAGAGAGAGAGAGAGAGAGAGAGAGGGAGAGAAAGAAATGATTGGCAGTTGTTTAGGTTGGCTGCCCCACTTCTTGCTTTCCAAAAATGAAACTTCTTGCTTCTGCAATTCAAGACCATCTAGGCAAACCTCTGTGCAGTTGCCAATGCCTGCAGCAAACAGCCAGAGGTTCTAATGAATATGTATTACCTCTGTTTTGTACATGCTGGGATGGAGAACTAGCTGATGGAAAGATTCAGAACTGACTTTTTATGAATATAGCAATTATGAATGATTAAGGATTGAATCTGAACTAACTTTACATAGAGCAGCTTGGATTTTCTGGGCAAGTGGAGCCTGGTGTGGAGAGACAAATATTGCCATGCTGAAGCTGCAAAGGTACATTGCACGAATTAATTCCTTAAGAGCTCAAGCTTTAAAAACCCATAAAAGATCAAAGAGGGTAGAAAGAAAGAGAGAATCAAAATAATGACATTTTTTATCCAGAACTTCAAAACCAAAATTCCTGTATTTCCAAATCCAAGTCATAATCAAAAATACAGAACACTTCTGGTCCTAAGCATTTCAAATGAGTGATGCTCAAACCAGTATGTATAAAATGGCCTAGTACAAAGTCCAAGCCCTGTTTGTGAGTGGCTCTCCCAGTATTGCTATATAGGATCCTTTAATTAAATGTGGGCTAGGCAAAACTATGGTTAGGTGGATCTGTAATTGGCTAAGTGAACAAACCCAAAGGGTGCTCACCAATGCGTCTTCTTCATCCTGGAAAGAAGTCACGAGTGGAGTCCTGCAGGGTTCCGTCCTGGCCCCGGTTCTGTTCAACATCTTTATTAATGACTTAGATGAAGAGTTAGAAGGCATGACCATCAAGTTTGTAGATGAAACCAAATTGGAAGGGATAGCTAATACTCCAGAAGAGAGGAGCAGGATCCAAAATGATCTTAACAGATTAAAGAGATGGGCCAAAACTAGCAAAATGAAGTTCAACAGGGACAAACCAAGATTCTCCACTTAGGCAGAAAAAAATGAAATGCAAAGATACAGAATGGGGAACACCAGGCTCAACAGCAGTACGTGTGAAAAAGATCTTGGAGTCCTCATGGACAACAAGTTAAATATGAGCCAACAATGCGATGTGGCGGCTAAAAAAGTGAGTGGGATTTTAGGCTGCATAAATAGAAGTCTAGTGTCTAGATCAGGGGTCCCCAAACTTTTGAAGCAGAGGGCCGGTCCACCATCCTTCAGACTGTTAAAGGGCCGAATTATCATTTGAAAAAAACAAACAAATTCCTATGCATACTGCACATGTCTTATTTGTAGAACAACAACAACAACAACAACAAAACAATATTTAAAAATGAAAACAGTTTTAACCAACATAAACCTATCAGGATTTCAATGGAAAGTGTGGGCCTGCTTCTGGCCAATGAGATAGTCAGGTTAATTAGGATTATTGTTGTTGTGTGCCTTCAAGTCATTTCAGACTTTGGCCAAGCCTAAGTCTAAAATTAATTATTATTTACTGCATTTATTTACTACATTTATATCACACCCTTCTCACCCCGAAGGGGACTCAGAGCAGCTGTATGTACACACAATATATTATATTATTAACATAACACAATATTAGCATTATATATTACTATATTGAACTATACCACTATACTATTATATAATATGTAATATATAACATATAATTAATATTATTATATGGTAATACTATTAGTATTATATTGTATAACATAATATTATTATCAATATTATACGTATATACAATATATTATATTACTAAAACTGATATTAAAATATTATATTATAAAACTGAGGGCGGGGGCCAAGTAAATGACCTTGGAGGGCCGCATCTGGCCCCCGGGCCTTAGTTTGGGGATCCCTGGTCTAGATCCAGGGAAGTCATGCTACCTTTCTATTCTACCTTGGTCAGACCACATCTGGGATACTATGTCCAGTTCTGGGCACCGCAATTGAAGGGAGATGTTGACAAGCTGGAATGTGTCCAGAGGGGGGTGACTGAAATTATCAAGGAAACAAGCCCTATGAGGAGTGGCTTAAAGAGCTGGGCATGATTAGCCTGCAAAAGAGAAGGCTGAGAGGAGACATGATAGCCATGTACAAATATGTGAGGGGAAGTCATAGGGAGGAGGGAGCAAGCTTATTTTCTGATGCCCTTGAAACTAGGATGTGGAACAACGGCTTCAAACTGCAGGAAATGAGATTCCACCTGAACATTAGGAAGAACTTCCTAACTGTGAGAGCTGTTTGGCAGTGGAACTCTCTGCCCAGGAAGTGCAATAGAGGCTCCTTCTTTGGAGGCTTTAAGCAGAGGCTGGATGGTCATTTGTTAGGGGTGATTTGAATATGATTTTCCTGCTTCTTGGCAGGGGGTTGGACTGGATGGCCCACAAGGCCTTTTCAATCTCTATGCTTTTATGATTCTATATTGGCAAGCATTTCCAAAAATTGAGATGTGTGTTAACCATATGTTGAACTGTTGATATCTTGGTGATTTCTTCTGTGATTCTCTCTCCCTTCCCCCCTCCCCCGCACTTTCACCAAATCACTCATTATTGAACGAGATGTCTATCAATGTTAGCATGCAAACACACCTATTTAAAAATGTAAATGAATCATTTCCTAGAAAATTTAGAAAATACCAATAAGTGCACATAGGGTTGCAGTTTCCAGCCTTCAAAATGTAGCAGAAGATGGTCTAGACTTGTAGGATTTTTTCCATTCTGATTTTAAAGCTGGATATATTTGAAATATGAGGTGCATATCTACATAGTTGTTGTTTTTTTTTAGTATTGATTGTTATAATTGTAGAAACGGATCCTAGTTTCCTTTGCCAGCCATGTTGTTTTACTCTGTGTGTTTGTCCCAGCTGTGGTTATTACACCTTCCTGTTAGGACCTCTGGATTATGAACATCTTCTGCAGCTGATAGCTTCAATCCTTGGCAAATGTATTTTGTAAAACTCAAGCTGCTCCACAGCTGCATGTCTCATTTATTCCAGTGAAGTTTGTGCTGCCACAATAGTTTTAAGGTTTTGACTATGTTATGGGTATTTTTGGCAGAGAAAAGACATATTACTGCAGTAACAGACACATCTGTGTTGTAGTACTTCAGTAACAGAGCCATCCATCATGAATGCTTACTGAAATGTTGTATTCTGCTGTAGAAATACTTGATTTACTTACCTTATATAGAGAAGATAGACTGGGGATAGTTGGAAATGAACTTCGGCAATGAATTCTTTAACTTTGTGCCTAACTTGTAATCTTTATTATGTGCTGTAGCTCTGATTCACTTTTTAAAAACGATAGAAGCTTCAGATGTTAACATTTATTTATAATGCTAAGGCAAATAGATAGGAATGCAGAATGTCAAATTCTGTGAGATTTGATATAGTAACTACAGAATAGATGTAATATATATATATATATATATATATATATATATATATATATATACATATATATATATATATATATATATATATATTCATTAACAGGTTGTCAAGAATCCATATCAGTTCCATCGACTGGAAATCATTGTGAAAGACCACAATATTCAGTCTCAAAGGTTTTAGATCTATTAACATTCTAGTAAGATGCTGGAAGTCTTTCCTGGAAAAAGCTTGATAGATTCTGACCTTTTAACAATATGAAAATCAGATCTTCCCATTCAGAATTTTATAATGCTATAAAAATAAGTTGTAGCATGGCAGGTGCCATAAGCACTTCAAGACAGTTTCCTGTAAGTATATTTGCACCTGGGTTCCATTTGATTTTTTAATGGAGACTACTCTCACTGTTGAATGTAGTGTATACCCATGTACCCTTATGCTATCTCTGGAAATTATTATTGGCAGGTACATATTTACACAGGTTTTTTTGTCTTGCATAAGATAAATGGATGATCAGTTGGGTCAGAGAAATGATTTGTTCATAAGTTAGGATTAATTTAAGATCCTTTTCAAATGCTTCACTCTGTTACTCAATCTTGATTACTAAGGGTGAGCATCCTAAGATGACTCCACTGCATATCACTCTAGTCTCAGGTTTACCTAGACCAGTGGTTCTCAACTTGTGGGTCCCCAAATGTTTTGGCCTACAACTCCCAGAAATCCCAGCCAGTTTACCAGCTGTTAGGATTTCTGGGAGTTGAAGGCCAAAACACCTGGGGACCCACAGGTTGAGAACCACTGACCTAGACAATATGCCTAATGCCTGGTTTACATCAACAGGGGAGTAGAAGGCTTAAGACTGATGAATCAGAATCTGTTTGTGTTGTACTGTCAATTGACAAGGCATTCTGCTTATTATCAGCTGCCTTAAAATATCCACAATTTTAAAGCTCCTTTCAACAAATTACATTGCTGAAAAAAGGCATCTGGGGAAAAACCAGAGGTAAGGACGATCTTTGTATGAATGCAGCTTGTAAACTTAGTTCTGCTTTTAGTTGTATATCCCCATGCTGAAGATGTGAAATGTCCCATCTGCTATTTTCCACAGATGATGTTGATGGAATTTTCAAAAAATTGAGTCCACAAGACTGAAGTCTGCCTTTTCCTCATATATATCACAGATATGTGTTTCTGTTAGTTTTAAATGTCTGCCTTATTCTGTTGAGAGGAGTGGAGGGGAAAGGGAGGTTGACATGGCATTCAAAGCTGGATTCCAATAGGGAAATGTACTTCATTTCATCACAAATGAGTAGGGAACTGGCGTTTGGGCTTGCAGCTTGAATAAAAATTTATAAAATGTTGCTTTTTATTCTACTTTTCATATGCTGATGTCAGATAAACTCTACTTCTGAGTAGGCACCATAAAGCACACTATAAACCACACTCTCAGCCCCAGAAAACCCAATCAAACAGGAAATAACACTTTCAAACCAGGAACAGATTTTCTTATTCAGAGGCTGATGGCCATCTTCTGGGAGTGGTTTCATGGTGTACTATGATTTCTGCTCCTGGGTGATAAATGTCATTTTCTAATTTGATCTGTCATAAAAACATGGCAAAACTTTATTACACTGCCAAAACTTTTTATTTGCGCAAGGGACATTATTCTGTAAATAGCACATTATGGTTTGTTGAGTCTCTCTCCACAAATGTAACAAAGTTTCAGTCACAAAAACAAAGTTTCTGAAGTAGAACAACTACTTTAAAAGTAAAGACAACCCAATAAAACAGGAAATAACACTTTCAAACCAGGAACAGATTTTTGTTATTATTAAGAAATATTTTTTATAAAAACTTTGAAAATTCATCAAAAATATGAGGATTTACCACTGTAGCAAGTTTAATCAGGATAGCTCAAAAATGAGGGAGAGAGAAGCCCCTCAAGTTTCCCCATTGACAGTAATGTTTTCCTTCATGCGCATGCACATCTGCCATTACTGAGGTACACACAAAGTTTCGGAAAGTTTTGTACTTTTTGCCATTTAAAATTCAGAAAAGACTTTAGAAACGAAGTGCCAGTGCCCCCTACTTTCGAACAGAGTTTAGAACCATTTTTTCTGGATCGCACATGCCTAATAAATACAATAAAAATACATAGGAAAAAAAATAACACATCAGAGTAATATAAGACAAAACAAATAATAAGCCAAGTAAAGCGATCTTGCATGGATGTCTCAGTTACAAGAGTGCATAATCTTTCCCCCCAAAACATTTGGATAGACTTCAGATGTGGATTCCTCCGCAGCAGTGGGAGGAGAATAGGTGATTCTTCTTACGTTTCCATAACCCTCATGCAACATAGCCAACATGCTATAGTGATTACTTCAGATATCCCCATTTCCTCCTTCTCCTTCATTAGCAAATTAGATAAAAGAGATTGTACATATAGAAATAGAAATGCTTCTAACGTGGACGAATTGGAAGTCACAAATGACTGAATGCCATTATTCAGCAGAAGAACTTGAACAGAATCTATGAATGAAGTGTAGTAAATTAGCATTGTATCATACAGTTGGAAGCATGACATTCATATGTGTCTCATTCATAGTGAATCACAGAGAAGCACTTAATCACCCAGGTATTGATGCCCTGATACCTATCCCCACTCCGTGAAATGACTGCATTGATAAGGATTCAGAACGGTGCTTCTCCAAGTGTCCTCCTAGCTCAAAAGCATATTAAAGCTTCAGGAAAGCAAAAAAGAACCCCCATTTACCTCATCTTCTCTCTTTTTCCCCTTCTCTTCTTTGGCTGTCAGAGGGGTGAGGCTGACGTGCTCATAGGGTCATTGCAGATTGATTTTGTGTAGCACACTAAAAAGAACTGGGGGAGATTTTCAGAGGTTTTGTCTCAGTATGACTTGCTCTTAAAGATTTCCATTTGTACTATCGATTTTTTTTTATTTTTTATCTTTCCTTTGCAGAGAAGGCCTTGTCATTTAAGGAACAAATAACAATAAAATACATAAGGCAAAATAGGCTGCCCATCATTCCTCCAGGGGCCTTCTGGTGCTGTTGGTCTGTGTCCAGAAAACACAATCTCAGCATAATTCTAATTGTGCCATTCTTTTGTAAGCTATAGTCTTTAGTTTATGGATAACATCTTGGGATTGTAGAGTTAATGATGTGATTAATAGGGATGTTATATAAATATGGAATTGATTGATTATTTTTGGCAGCTGTTTAACCTTATTAGTAGAAAAGAATCTAGTCCTGGATAGAGCTTGGAGAAGATATCTTTTGGATTACAGCTCCCCAAAATTTCTATAATGAATTATCAGGATGCTTAGAAGAAACAGATTGTGTGTGTGTGCATGTGTGTGTGTGCGCGTGTGTGCATGCGCGTGTGTGCGTGCTGGTGTATTGTCTCAGTATTGTCTTCTGAGTTGATTGCCACACACTACTTAATGACACAACTCCACTGGACTGGCCAAATTGTCCTAATGCCCGATCACTGTCTCCGAAAGCATTTACTCTAATCTCAACTGAAAAATGGAAATGGAAGGTTGGTGGACAGGAAAAGAGATTTAAAGCTGCACTTGAACCTAACCTTAAAAACTGTGAAATTGGCACTGAGAACTGGAAAGCCCTGGTCCTTGAGCGCTCTAACTGGAGGTCAGCTGTTATCAAGCGTGCTGTGGAATTTGAAGAGGTAAATGAGGGCAAAAGGGAGAAACGTGTCAAGAGGAAAGCACATCAAGCCAACTCTGTCTGGGACCGCCTTCCATCTGGAAACCTATGTCCTCACTGTGGAAGAACATGCAGGTCAGGAATAGGTCTCCACAGTTATCTACGGACCCATTGCCAAGACCCTATGATTGGAAGGCCATCCTACTTGGACACGAGTGATCACTGATGATGATGATGACCTAATGACAGACCAAGTCCGATCTGCCCACTTCATCCAAATGTCTGATTTTGCGGTCCTGCTCTCTCTATAGATTCGGACTGCATCAAATTGAGATAGGAAGAGAAAGGATGATAAAGCCTGACCATCACAGACACAATCCTCTCTGGAGCAACTTCCAAGAGAGAAGACTGTAGTGATACCTCTGCTGGCATTTACCCCTCTTTAATAAGAGTTAGCAGTTGTCTGTGCTGGCTACCTGACAACGTGATAATGATTGCTGCCTTTCTTCACCCTTCTTTCCTCCATCCCCAGCCATTTTTTTGTCTTTACCTACCAAGTTCATAGCCGTGCTTGTTCTCCCTACCATTTCATCTAGATCTAGTGCACCCCCTGAGGTTAGCGTCTGATAGAATGAAGCCATGGGTGGTCATCAACACAATCACTTCCTTGCCACAACGAATCAGATTAATTAGCAGTGAAAGAAGATTGAAGCTGAGGGCAAAGGAGAAAATGAAACAGGGAAGAAAAGAGCTCCCAGAGAAAGAAAGTCAACAAACAGCTTTGAAGCAAACACAAATGTTCATTGGAGTTTCCCCCTCTTTTTTGGCAATGTGTTCAGCTCGAAACATACCCAATATCAAGATGGGAAAAGAATTGCTGAAACTAGCATGAACTGCTGTGTGTATGTGTACAAATGCTATCTAGTTCAACCAAAAGTTACACGTCTTAGGAATCCAGTTTTATTAGGTCTGCAGTTTCTTTCTAATTTGAAGGGAGACTTTGTGTGCTTGGTTTTTTAAAAATAAAAATAATAAATAGGTAATGTGTCTCTCACTGTAGTTTTTTCCAGCATTATAGAGCTACAAAACAGAATACAAAAGGAGACAAAGAAAATGTTCACTAGGTTATAAAGGGAGTGATACAAATGTGGGGGCGAGTGTATTTTTTAACAAAGGTTTTGTTGATGAAATGACTTCTCCTCACCACATGAAAATTAAAGAATCCCTGGACCCAAACCCTTTTAATACCCCAAACAAGGCTTCTGCCACTGCAGGAAGTCAATTATCTCCATGGCAACCAAAACAAATAGTGAACATTGCTGTAGCAGCCACAAAGGATAAAAGGTGCATCTAAAATTAATTTATGTCTTGGGCTCAGACACTTCAGATGAGAGAACTGGTCCATAAAGCACCCAAGAGAAGCTATTAAAAAAGAAAAACAAAACCAACCCACTAGTTTTGCTCTCGGGGGAGTGATGCTGGGAGCATGCACATTTGTTTTGATTCTGCCTTTAAGCAGGAGGAAACTGAGTTGCCTCTCCCTATTTCCATCATCCCTTCCCTGTGGCTTCCATATACTTTGGAAATGTGCCATGGGATGATTAGTAAGACATACTTGATCTGTTGACCTCTTAATGTGACTTCTTTGGTTTGTTGCTTGTAAGAGATGGCAATTTTAAAAGTGGTAGAGTTGGCATTGCGGTATGTTTGTTTATGTGTGTGCATTCTAAGGCAAGGGGCATTGAATACTTTTTAAAAATAAAATGAAATGACAAATTATATGTTGACAAATAAGAACATTCCCAAATAACTTGTTCTTGTTATTTGCTGTCACATCAGCTTTGACTAATGACAAGCCTATGAATGAGCAATTCTCAAGTTCTCAAAACATCATTTGCCCTACTTAGGTCTTGCAAATTCATGGCTGTGACTTTCCTGTTTAATTAATTTCATCTGTAATATGGTCTCCCTCTTTCCACTTTACTGAGGATTGTAATCTTTTCCAATAAAATCCTGTAATCTCATGGGATGTCCAAATTACGACAACCTCACTTTATTCATTTCTGAGTTGAATTCATTCTTATCGCAAATAATGTTGAAACAAGTTGAAAGAAAGCATAGTTGGCTGTTGCTGTTTAGCTTGTTATTCTTGTGTGTTTTACAACATAGTAAAAGTCCAATAGACCACAGCTATGCTATATTTGTTTTAGAACTAGACACTCCATTGTGTTTTTTCTCTTCAATTACCATATACACTCACATGTAAATTGAAATTTTATGTATAAATTGAAAGCAGGTTTGGAGGCCCAGATTATGGATGTGGATTTTGACCTGTGGATAAATTGAGGGTCATTCCATGGAGAGGGGAAAACAGCATGGCCGTTTTCCACCTAAGCATTTAAATTGGCCAGAGGCCAGAGAAAGCAGAGAGGATGCTAGCTTTATGTTCTTTATGTTCTTGCATTTCACCACTCTATTCAGATAAGAAGATTGGTCCCTTTTTGATAAGATTTAAAATGAATTACTCATATTGACCCATGGATGAGCTAGTTTTTTGGGGTTCATTATTGATTAAATTTTCTAGACTTACACATGAACATATAGATATTACAATGTTTACATAACAACAACAATCTGCTTAACATAAAGGCAACTAGAACTAATAAAAACACCAATAAAATAATTTGAGGACAGCAGAATGTTGGCTATAAAAATTAAATCAGATGAACAAATATGATTAAAGCAGGACCAAAGAAGAAATAAATACTAGAAAATTGAACAACAGTTCATGCATAGAATAAATAATAACTGGATAAAAATCTCAGTAGAGATCAAGGTTTTCATATCACATTAAGAAGCTATCAGTGAAAGTCTATTCCTGGCTTGCACCTGCCTGTTTGAAATTTTAAAATGTACATTACTTTTTAAAAATATGTTTCTCTTGACACTCTTTCTGCAATTGAATAGAACAAATGTGGTATCCAAATGACGGCCAGTTTCAGGTAAAGTCATCAAGACTAATATTAAGCATTAAGCTAGGCACTATGATACCCATATAGAACTACTGTACTGTCTGAAGTTTTCAGATTTCTAGGAGCTCCATAGTTGACAAGTCTTAGATGAGCTATGGCAGGCACTCATTTTCTCTTTCATAGAGATGTGTTAATTACATGTGCTAGCCTTCACAAAATTGTCTTAAATTTTGGTCCCATCAGAATTATCACCGTGAATTTGTTTCTTTGAAAAATTATGCCACTGACCTTTATTGCCTCTAAACTGAAACACAACAATAGCAAAATAGCTTAATAAAACAAGGCAAAGAGTCAAATTGGCAAAGTTATCTATGCATTTAGAAATAAGACAAAATACATTGAAGAAATCTTTTGTTTGGCTTTTTCATGTGAGATACTGAAATATGTCAGTTGCAACAAAATTATTTGAAATTAGGCTTGTGCAATTCAGCTGGAGGGCAATCCATTTTTGGACTTGTCAACTATGGAGCTCCTAGAAATCTGAGAACTTCAAACAGTACAGTAATTTCATATGGGTATCATTATAGTACTTAGCTTAATGCTTAATATTGGTGATGATGCTCTGATCTTATTATTTTTTTTAATGTATTTACTCATTTTCCTAGTTATTTTACAAATAGCAAATGAGAATCACAAGCCTATACAGAAGTACCCACTGGCTTCAACTATCATCCTATACACATTTACCTGGACACAAATAGAACTGAATGCCTTGGGCTTATTTTTAAGTAGATAAACACAACAGAATTACATTGTTAAGGCCTTATTGGAGATTGCAACCTTTACAGGTGCAAATGAGTTTAGGAGGTTGTGTTTTTTAAAAATTTTATTTTTACTTATTTAGAATTTTTTACCCTGTGCCTCAGCTACAAAGGCACTCAGAGGTGCATACAACATGTTAGTTTGCCTTCAAGCTTACAATGTACATAAGATCAATAATTATTTCATAAATATTACATAAGACACAATGTTGCTGTGTCTTGCTGGCTGCCCCCCTCTCACTCAGTGGTGAGCAGAATGGAAGATTTGTCTTGGACATGTGGCTTGTGGGATAGATGTGATCCCTGCTAGAAATTATTGTCCCCTATATTTGTAGCCCACATTGGCAAGGCTCACATTGGTGAAGTAGCAGTGCTGCACAAATTTCATACTGCTGCAATCCACCCAACCCACCTTGCTTCTGAAAGAGAAGGAAATATTCACATGTCCTCATTTCCCAGGACATGTTCTTTTTTCAGAGCTACAGTGTATGTCTGGGAAGAATCTGGAAAAATTGTGGGTTTTCCTACATGGTACAGAATGGAGGAAATAGGCAATCAGGTAGTAGAGCTCTAAGGTGGAGAAAAAGATATGTGCCATATGAAAGCAGGGACCGGGAAGACCAAAAAGCAACCAGCTTCAGACCTATAGAGGATATACAGAATGACCCACTGATTTCCAGATGGGCTAGGGTCACCACCATTCTATTTCTCCATCCTCAGCGAAGGCATGTTATGAAAAAGGATGGAGGACAGGAGAAAGGCGACCTTTTGCCATTGCTAGGCTGGTGTCATCCAAAAAAAGATGTTTCTTATCTGATTGACTGGCTCAGTGGTGGCTTCTGACTTGTCTGACTGACTCAGTCATATAAGGGAGCTTCATCACAGCAATTGGTGATTTCAAAACATAGCTTGAGGATGTGGGAAAAGATGTTCAATGTTGCTACAAAAAGCCTTTGTACATACCACCAAATTTCTATGACAACTCTGTCAGCACCAGGAGTTTCAATAATTGCCTTCAAATATTAATGCCAGAGGTGAGATGTTAGTGGCTTGCAAGAACTTACCAATCCCTGGCCATGTCTGCTAGTGAATATACAGTAGGAAGATGTTCCATACTAGGGACCTTTTGACCTATAGCTGAGGCTCTAAAGTGCTCCTCTGATTTTTAATCCAGGTATGCTGAATGGTTGTATGTACACTGGAGGAGAGGAAAAGATTGTGGCATCTTGCTTGGCTCTTGACTTAATATGTACATGATCAGAAACCTGGGAAAAGTAGGCTTTGCACACATTCTGCAATGAACAGTCAGAGGTCATCACTGGAAGCATGAGACAATATATGCAAGTCTCTCTCTACCAAC
This sequence comes from Anolis carolinensis, assembly GCF_035594765.1. NCBI lineage: Eukaryota > Metazoa > Chordata > Lepidosauria > Squamata > Anolidae > Anolis > Anolis carolinensis. The sequence goes on from NC_085843.1 coordinate 150,043,051, forward strand.
TGTGTATTCATTGAAACCTTAAAAACGCATTTAGCTAATGCATTAGGTCAACCTCCACTGACAATAGTCTTCCACTCAGAGCTTAGAATAATGAGTTTTGGAGGCTGTTATTTCAAGAACAGGAAATGTGTTCTGCAGTTTTTTTCTTAGCTACTTTATGGGATAAACCCCATAAATTTCTACCCACTGTGAACTCTCTACAGATAGGTGCCTGCAGTGTTCCTCAGACTGTAAGCATTTGTTCTCTCAGACTATGGTGCATAAGGAGATGTTAAAGCATTGAACCATCTAGTGCAGTGGATCCAATTCTGTTTTCTTTTGTGAACTGCAAACAGCCATATGGTATTACATCAATGGAACATGTGTCTAGAACAGGATTGAAGAAGTCTTCAGTTCTTCAGATGTTGTCAGACAATTATGCTGATTATGTTGCAAGACTAGTTAAGACTTTGGGGAACAGAGCTCAATGAGATTCCTAAGCCCTGTTTTATAACTCTAGGGTATGTAATACAATTGTACAGAATTCACTTAGGGACATAAGAATGCATAATTCATGCTATGTATGTGGGGCCCAAAAGTCACGATTGTGTGATGGACACGTTCTGCTGATAGATAGCATGATCATATGTGCATTGTTATTGCAAGTTGTGGATTGTGCACTGTGGTTGTGCATTTTATATTTATCATGCCAGTTTTGCATCCTATGCTTCCCATTTGATTATGCACTGCAGCTGTGCTTCTTATACAATTCATTGTTGTTGTGTCTTATACTTTACATTACAATTATATATTTTCATTGTGCATTCTATATTTTATGTGTTGTCGAAGGCTTTCATGGCTGGGATCACAGGGTTGTTGTATGTATTCCGGGCTGTATGACCATGTTCTAGAAGTATTCTCTCCTGACGTTTCGCCCACATCTATGGCAGGCATCCTCAGAGGTTGTGAGGCATGGAGAAACTAGGCAAGGAAGGTTAATATATATCTGTGGAGAGTCCAGGGTGTGAGAAGAGTTCTTTGTCAGTTGGAAGCCAGCATGAATGTTGCAGTTAATCACCTTAATTAGCATTGGAAAGGTTTGTCTCTTGCCTGGAGGGCATCCTTTGTTTAGAGTCATTAGCCATCCCTGGAGCTCCTCTGCCCTCAGAGTGTTGCTTCCCATCTACTGTTCTGATTTTTGAGTTTTTTAATACTGGTAGCCAGATTTTGTTCATATTAAGGTGATTAACCGCAATATTCACGCTGGCTTCCAACTGACAAAGAACTTTTCTCACACCCTGGACTCTCCACAGATATATATTAACCTTCCTTGCCTAGTTTCTCCATGCCTCACAACCTCTGAGGATGCCTGCCATAGATGTGGGCGAAACGTCAGGAGAGAATACTTCTAGAACATGGCCATACAGCCCGGAATACATACAACAACCCCATTCTATATTTTGTTTGGTGGTTGTACATTATGAACATTGTACAATGGCATCCAGGCACTGACAAAGTTGCTATTCTGCATGGAAGTTGTGTAGTGCTGCCATGGCACATGTTTACATGCAGGTATTTATGCCATGCTAGGAAGAAACAGGCAATACATGGGGCTACCGTAAGTCAACAGTAACTTGAAGGCACATGCATGCACACACACATACACACACACCAGGTTATTGACTTGAGAACATTTTCTTTTAGTTGCCAAGTACTATTTCTATACTTTTTTTCTGATCAATAGGCAGACACATTTCATTTCTCCAATAGCCCATATGAATAGAGTGGCAGAAGTACAGTCAAGTAGAGCAGACTTTAGATCCAGCCTTAAAGTACTAAGAAGTAATATTGATATCTTCAGTCAATGTTCCTCTCTTCTTATGGGTGTTTTTAAAAGTCTGCTCTTCTTTTCCTTTTTCACTTCTTGTGTGTCTGTGAAATCCACTAAGGCCTATATATTGTGAGTGATAAATATACTGCAATTTTGGAAAGGTTGGTCTGTAGGACAATCTTTGTTCTCTATGCTAATAGCACTCTTGTCATGCTTGCTAATCCTTTGTTTGGTGCCCTGGGATTCTTTCATATGCAAATCAAACCACAGGGGCACTTTAACATGTAAATCGCATAATCAAGTTCGCATGTGTCACACTGATTCCTACTTCTTTGTCTTTTGGGAGATAATAAGTAGTGCTTATTCAACACATCATATTACACCGGGTACTTGTACTGCATTCAGATTAAAATGAGGTGGTGAACAGCAGACCAGTTTTGATACAGAATTTATAAAATGGACTGCTGGTATCAGATGGTTGTTTGATGGGTGTTAATAAAAATAAACATTGATTGTACCTAACCATCCAGGGTGTCACTTACCTCCTAAGGACCTCATCACATTGAGGTCAAAATTGTGGGTAATAGCAGGGGGATTCACCATGGATTGTGGGGAATCTATTATCCCACACCTCGTATCGTCCCTTACCTTATCTCACAAGGGGAAGCGTTGCTGCCCTCCTTCCCCCCATTCTTTTCAATGAGAACACAGAAAACCTCCTGGGTTCTCACTGCTGCCTTTTACTACAGTTTTCACCACACTTCAAGGACGGAGTCCCAGCAGAAGTAGATCAATATCATCTGATGAGATTCGCAGGCTTTGTCCCTGAAGTGAGGTGAAGCTGTCATAGGGCAGGCAATATTGCCCATGTGATGAAGTCCTTAAACATAGGTGAGACAATTCTACTCAAAGAACAAGAAATGGTGATGCTGGCTGGGGGATTCTGAGCCTTGTATTCCATATAATTTTCTTCTTTAACTTCTGCTTGTGCTTCTTCTTGAGATATCAGCACTTAAAACTTGTTTGCTCCTATCTGATATTGTTCTGCACTTTCTACATGCCTATGAATCAAGAAATTCCTTCAAGCTTTTCTGGTGGGTGTTGTGTAGTTTCTGGGCTGTATGGCTGCTTTTTATCTTAACGTTTTGCCTGAATCTGTGGCTAGCATCTTGAGAAGATCTGAAGAGCCCTCTTCAAATCAACCCAGCTTTGACTTAACAGTGATCCTATGAATGAGGTAATGGCAAGACACCCTGTTATTAACAATCTTACTCAGGCTTTGCAAAGTCAGGCTGTGGCTTCCTTGATTGAGTCAATCCACCAATAATATGATCTCCCTCTTTTTCTGCTTTATAATCTTTTCTAAAGAGTTACAGTGTCTCAGGATATGTCCAAAGTACAAAAGCCTTATTTAAAGCAATTAGCCATCACAATATGGGAAGGCTCATGTTATACTTGCCAGCCATGTACTGTGGCTGCTTAGAATGACAAGAAAAGAAATCACATCCCCAATTTAGCAAGGCAAACATGATTGAATAGACAGGCTTTCAATGGCAGACCTTTTAGAGCCAAACAAGCATTCAAAGCCTTTTGAACGGATGGGTGGATCTGTCAGTCTTGTTTTTCCCACCCTTGTTTTAATGGTTTTAATTTCCAGTTCTTTTCATTGAATATATGAAGAATGTTGTACATTTTGGTATGGTCTTATCAAAACACAAAACTAAGGAATTTTTTTCGACCATTTGTAAGTCGATTGGAGCACGATATCTGTAATGTAGCACCAGTTCCCCAAAGAAAATATCCTCTTGGAATTCACTAAGACTGTTTCTTTTGTTAAGTTACAAACCTCAGGCTTATCTTCCTCCCCCTTGCCCTGCCACTTTGCAATTCCAGACTATGTTCTTTCCCTTTCTTTCCTCTGCCCCAAAAACTTATCGGCAGAATACTGATCTCAGCTGTGACCTGCTTGGTAATAGCCTTGAACCATCAAGCCTCATTTTAGAAACATCAGCTACCCTTAGCGAGCAATCAAGTACAAAAGGTGGTCATTTGATAGACAGTGAAAGGGTTTCCCCCCTTTTTTGTTTAATGATTTGGCCTAGCCATGAGTCCCACCAGCCACCAAAGAAAAGAGAGGAGAGGAAAAAAATCAATTTCAGCTGCTACAATTGGTCTAGCAAAAGATAACTCATTACCAATTCTATAGGTGTACAATTGCAGTGCTGCTCTGATACAAAAGCATTTAGCAGTATAAGGTCAAAGGATACCTGCCTCCAAGCATTCAGGGTGTCAAGGCCAATCATATACCCTTTCTAAAGTCTTCCTAAAGATACACGGTAGTGAATTTCTATCATATGATATCAGAAATCAATTTGAGAGCCAAAGAAAATTTGACCTGACATGCTTGGAAGGCCAGGAAAATGAATGAAACACACAAACATACACACCAATTCCGAGCAATGTCTTGTATAGGGGAAAGAGAGGGAAAACAATAGCTGATAAAGCCTGCTGCAGCCTCAATAATACACCCTAAGAGAAGAAAGTTTTTCTTTTTCAAGTAAATCATGTAATCAAAATTGTTCTAACTAGTACTAAAACAACAAAACTGGGAAAATCTTGGGAAAATAATTGGAGATTAGTGTCATCTTTTCACTGCCTTTTCATAGTTTGAAATGGAAAGAAGAAGGAAGGAACTCTAAATTGCACTAAATGTACATCTGCTGCACTCTGAGACTAACACTGTATTTATTTTGAAATCCTTCTCTTTAGGTCTGGGGTCAATCCTTAAGCCTTTTCTGATATGAATATGATATTCAAGATTGTCTCATGCTTGGTTAAAAAAAATGCAGAGAAGACATGATATATTCCTTCCCTTTAACCAAGAATTCCTAACCATATCTGACAACATTATGTTGTGTGTGTGTGTGTGTGTGTGTATGTGTGTGTGTGTGTTTTGCAATTACCACCTCAAAATATGGACATGGTAGCAAGTATTCCAGCAAACAACTGAGTAGAGTAGCCATTCTGATATGCATTTTAAATGGGGAACAGCCATTTTAGGGCTGTTCCTCCTTCAGCTTTGCTATCTAACCAACTGAATCTTGGTTGTGTGGATTGTATTCAGGCTTATGACTAGGAAATGTCATCTACGATATTTCCCCCAACACATATCTCTATACCTTGTATGTTATATTTTGGAAGTGAATGAAATTTTGCTGTTCCCATAAGTATAGTCAAGTTTCTTGATTCCTCACCTCTGCTCTTTTTTTGAAATAAGAATAGTGGTGCCATAATAAGGAATTGTGAAAAATATCCTAAAGACAACATGCCCAGTACTTCCCTCTTGCTGTAGCATTTAGTTGAAATCCAAGACAGCTGCAACCCTTCTGTTTGCTCATTTGCCAAGCATGGTTGCACCTAGTTGTCTCTTATTTCTGCTCTTCTTGATCAATCATTGTATCAATCACTTAATTAGCAGATCCTGGGTAGATCTTCTCCTTTTCCAAGGCAGACTCTGCTGGATAACTGATGAATTCCAAAACTGTTGGACTGACATATAGTCTCATAAGTAGCTGAAATTAACTGCTGTTCTTTTAGAATAATGACACAGGTCATTTACTTGTATAATTGTAATATCTGCTAGAGTTTTTTTCGTGGTTTTGTACAGTTTCTTCCATTCTGATTGCATGGAATAATACAACCTCACAGGAACAAAAGAAACAGTGAAACGAAAGGCAGAGGGGAACAGCTGTTTGGTCAGCTGATTATTGGCACTTGGCTGCAGGCCTTGGCTCTCGAGATCTTCAGCCAAGTGCCGGGCGCTAGATGCTCATACACCCTCTCTGCCAGGCCTACAAGAATTCAGTGTTCAATGTCTCGTAGGCCCGGCTTGCAGGGCCTACAGTCAAGTGCTGAACACTCAATTGTAGGCCCTGAAAACCAGGCCTATGAGCCATCAAGTGCTTGATGACTTGTAGGCCCGGCTCGCAGGGCCTACAGTTGAGCACCAAACACGCAATGCTCATAGGGCCTATGAGCATCAAGTGCTCAATGTGTCATAGGCCTGGCTCACAGGGCCTACAATTGAGCACTCGACAGTAGGCCCTGTGAGCTGGGCCTATGAGCCATTGAGCACTCTATGGCTCATATGCCCTGCTCACAGGGCCTGGCACTTTGCTGGCACTTTGTTTTTTTATGGACCTTGGACAGAAAGGCTCATTTGTATAGGTGCTCGCTCCTGTAAGCAGCAGATGGAAATGGAAATGGGGCCATATGAATGGAATAAACAGAAATGGTAAGTAGTTCCATAGAAATACACAAGCCTAATATATGTTACTAAAAGGATGGAGAGCCTCCCTCAGTTTTCCATTCCAGTTTGGTTGATCTAGGTAGTTGATTGTCACTAAAGAAGACTGGATCTCTCTGCATATTCTCTTTCCTAAGACCCAACCTAAACATTAGAGCCTGTTTGGCATAATGAGTTCAGATTCACTGTACTATTTGACTTCAGGATTATGGGGAAACATGAAGTTAACAATTACTTTTCTGTCTTGTAATAAGCCAGCAATGTGAAAGTGCTGAGAGGGCAGTGAAAATGAAAATGAAAAATTGGACGAGTGTGGAAACAGAGATATGACACCCCTTGAAATAAGAACACAGGAAATAGATCTTATGAGATAAACTGTGCAATATGTGAAGAAAAAAGATCTCATTAATCTCTCATGTATTTCTTCCTTTGGTGATTGAGTGCTAACACAAAAAGCAACACAGCTGGTTTGTGATCAGCATTTTTTGTTATGGATAGAAGACTGAAGCAACACATCATGCCGAATGTTGGAGTTGTTGTAGGATAAAGGATGCAGATTCTCCCTTAGCTCAGCTCAGTCTTTTGAAGGAGAATTTTTCTTGGTGTGATTGTTCCTCAGGTTGAGCGGGATAGGATTCGTAACCTAATAAATCATTTGGAAATGTTACCTATTTTCAAGGGAAAAGGCAGCTTCTCTTAGCAGAATCTAGGATTGCTCTGGCTCATCCTTGATTGATTCTCACCCACCTACCCTCACTTTTGCTTTATTGGAGAAAAAGAGCCAAAAGACTTTTTGGAACTTAGCCATTTGATATAGCTGATTTCTTGTTTTTAGTACCAAAGTGCCTGTATATTTTGTATGCGTGTATATTTTGTTATTTCCAGCATGATGACTTATTGTTGAGATCCTCTGTTTGACTCAAGTACTATAACACAGATATTCTTATGACCTCATCAGACATGCTTCTGCACATCTGCACAGTCATATGAAAGCCAGATTATCTGCTTTGAACTGAAATACATTAGTCTACACTGCCATAAAATCCACTTCAAAGCAAATAATCTGGATTTTATATGGCAGTGTAGATGAGACCTGAGAGAGTGTGACTTTCCCAAAGCCACCCACTGGGATTCCATGATTGAATGGGGGAGTAAAATAGCTAAAGTGAAATCCACATGCATTTCAACAGAAGCTAATCCATGTAGCTAAAAAAGTTCTTTTCCTCAACTACATAATTGTTTTAAGGGCATTGTTTTTACTCAGATAAATGCTCTTTAAGATTTTGTTGTGGACTCCCCAAAAGATGCTAAAAGGTGTGGTTTGGGGGATTTATTCTAGTAAACAATGCACATAAGATGGGACTGGAGAAAGCTGTTAATCAAGAAAATTTTAAAATGCGTGTTGCTTCTCTTTGGAGAAATCCTGGTGATAGTATATACTACCTCACACATAGCAGTTAACAATACATTATAAAAAGCAGTGCCCTTTATCATTCAAACCTCAACTCTTCTGAGGTTTGCAAATATACGACCGTCTGCTCTGTGACTGTAGAAATTTGATGTCAGACGGCAGTTCTGCTTCTCATCTGAAATATCAATGTGCCATTTCACTTACACAAAGGGAGGTGTGTGTGGTGGGAGCTGCACCACGCCACACAGGCTATGTGGTTTTTCAGTAATTCAAGCAGCACAGTAATTAAATATTTAGGTTTCTGGTAAAAAATAGCCTAAAAATAAATCCAGGTCAGTTAATCATATAATCAAAAACTGTAACAATTGGCGGTATCCCATTGTGTTCATATTATGTTCTGACTTTTAAGCTATAAATTGTCCCCACTGAGTGTGCCAATCCTTTTGTTGTCCCAATGGCATCATACTTGCACAAGGCGTACTATGTACCAATGGCATTATCAGCTTGGTTGGGGAGGAGGGCAAGCGTTAGGGCAAACAAAAATCTCGCACATTCAAATGACAAAGGAATACTGATTTGACTGTGATGAAAGGCAACAAATCAAAGGAGAATGGGAAAGAAGAGGAAATGGGATGAAAAGGGATAACCTTTACATTGCTATTGCTAATTTACTAAATAATTCTGTATATTGGCACAAATGGAGATTTTGGGGGTACAGAAAGGGCCATACTTTTTTCTGGCCACATGATGTTTGTTAGATCTGAATGTGGTGGCAATACAGTTAAAGCATGTTCGTTCAGCAAAAATGCCAAGCAAATCTTTTGCATGGCTACTACCATTTCAGAGCTGATTTGGGGCTTATAAAAACATTGTATTTGGTACACAATCCACATTTTGTAACTATTATTTTTGGAGGGGTGGCAAGGCTAATATATATTGCTATTGCAGGTTGGCATGGCAACTCTTTCCTAGATCTCCCTCGCTGCTCTAGTAAACAGATGAAGCACAGAACAAGTGTTAGTTTATGGTGTGTCCATTGGTGAAACAAAATGTGCGCAAAGACTACAATATTTCCTTCGGCTGTTGCTATATCCTAGTGGTGCTCTTTTGTGCTGACATTGATATCTATTCCTGAGGAACTATTTGTATTTTCTCGTACTTGTTAGTTGATTCTTGTAAGGCTATAAATATAAGTTTTAAAGTATCTATCTAGTCACCTCTATTTCTTGATATAACATATCTGACAAAACTAAAAATGCATAAACAATTAATTGCCGTAAGAACTTAGATAAGTCCAACATCTCATTAAATATAATCTGTGCTACCCTTTATGATAGCATTTTTCTGTCTGAAATACAAAAAAAAAAAAAAAAAAAGACGACAGAGCACAACAGTGATGCATAGATTTCAATCATCTGCACTTTACATACATTTTCTGTTCCACAGGCTTTTTCAAAAGTTTCTTAAAGACATAGCACATAATGCAACCACCTGGAACATTTAGATACCCCATTGATTTTAATGGGAAATTAAGCATGTGCTTAACACTCCCCCATTGAAGCTAGTAGGATTTTAAAAGGTTCGGCTCTTGACAATATCACACCCAAATTGTGCATACTTGGAAATGCTTTATGAAGGAGAAAGAAGTGATTTTAATGTGCAAATGGCTAATCATAGGTTAATTGTAACATGATGACAAAGCCATCATTTTTTTGCTGACACCTTTTTAATGGCCTCAAATTCACATGCATAATGGGCTTTTAACAGTCCCTAATTAACCAGCCCTTATGACTCACTGCCTTCCACAGAAAGGTATCAGCTTTCTTTAAAACTGGGATGATTGAAATGTAGGGATAGGGCTCTCAAAATCCTGACTACCCCAGCTGAGGTGTTATTTACTGTGTTTTACAAAGTATGGAAGGTTACCATGCCATTAGTCTGCAAAAGAAATTTGTTAACTGTTATAATTCCAGATCCTGCAGAACATTACCATTATATTTGTCAGTTTCAAAAGGAACTACATGCTTTCTTATTTCTCAAAAGTAACTTGGTATTGAGATAATTGAATGCTACAAGCCTCTTGTGATACAAAACACACTCTCTTTCTGTTTATCTTATCATCTCAATGTTCATAACAAAGCATGAAATATAAGTTAACAAGTTGCCATACTTTAAAAAGTTACAGTTGCACAATGGATCATCATTATCCCTCACAGCTAAAATAGTATGATGTAGCTATTAGGGTTGTGAGTTTGGTCCAGAATTTCTTTAAATTTGGATCTAATTTGTATCTAAAGCACTTTTGAAGTGAGTTCCGACCCACCTGCTCACTGCCTTCACCCCAATAGTAAGAATTCAAATCAAAAGGAGCATTCAATTTTTAAGTCTGGGTGTAGTTGTGACCAAGCCCTGCTGAGAAGTGAAGCCAAACCTGTTGGCATGCCTCTCAGCCAATCAGGGCTGACAGAGGAGGGAGGCAGAGGTGGAGGCATTATTTGTGTATTCTTTTAAAAAAATGTTTTTAAAAACTTTGAAAATTTCCTCAAAATTAGTGGATGGGTGAAACGTTATAAAACTCGATAGGCATAGGGTGATAAATGTGTTCTACCATTGTAGCAAGTTTCACCCCAATAGCTTTAAAAATGAGGGAAAAAGAAGCATCTGAATTTATTTATTTACAGTAATTTAATGGGAAACGCGGAGAAGCCACATGCCTGCGTTAAAATACATTTCTAAGAATGCATAGGGCTGAAGCAGCTAGCTGTGGCATTGAGAGATAGTCTAATTATTAAAACATATACCAGGCGTCCCTAAACTAAGGTCCGGGGGCCGGATGCGGCCCATCGAAGCCATTTATCTGGCCCCCATGGCACAAGGTCGGAAGGGGGTTGGGCTAAATGACCCAAGGGGTCTCTTCTTCTCTTCCAACCCTTCTTCTTCTTCTTCTTCTTATTATTATTATTATTATTATTATTATTATTATTATTATTATTATTAACATTGAGGCTGGGTGGCCATCTGTCAGGGGTGCTTTGCTTGTGCTTTTTGTGCACAAAGGCAGAAGGGGATTGGACTAAATGTCCCAAGGGGTCTCTTCCAACCCTCTTTGTTGTTGTTGTTGTTGTTGTTGTTGTTGTTGTTGTTGTTGTTGTTGTTGTTATTGCTCGGTGGCCAACTATAGTCCAGCCCTCCAATGGTCCAAAGGATCGTGAACTGGCCCCCTGTTAAAAAAGTTTGGGGACCCCTGACATATACAGTCATGGAATCTGCAAAGAGGAGTTAAGGAAATAATAGTATAAACCTGTGCAGTTATGTGGTTGTGTGGCAATAGGGAAGCCAAACCTGTTGGCATCCCTCTCAGCCAATCAAGGCTGACGGAGGATGGAGGAGGCAGAGAAGATCTTTAAAAAAGCTTTAAAAATTCCCCAAAATTCCTTGGATAAGTTGAATGTCATGAAACTTGATGGGCAAAGTGTGGTAAATTTGTCCTACTACTGTAGCAAGTTTCACCTCAATAGCTTTAAAAATAAGGGAGATAGCAGCCCCTGAATTTTCCCCAATAGTAATGGAGGATCCATATGCCTACTTTAAAACTACATTTCCCAGATGTCCCAGTTCCTCTCGACATTCCCAACTCCCTTTTGTCCTCACTCTTTCCTTATTAATAACATTGACCATATTGACCAAACTTGGATGTCGCTTGGCCATAGGTGTTCTAGTTTTCATCTGTGAATTCTTGGAGGGTATGAGAAGTTTAAGGAGAGAGAGATAGCATGGTGTAGTGTAGTGGTTTGAGAGTTGGACTACAATTGTGGCTTAATTCCCCACTCAGCCATGGAAACCCACTGGGTGATCTTGGGTAAGTCACGCACTCTCAGCCCCAGAAAACCCAATCAAACAGGAAATAACACTTTCAAACCAGGAACAGATTTCCTTATTCAGAGTCTGATGGCCATCTGTCAGAAGTGGTTTGATGGTGTGCTATGATTTCTTTTCTTGGGTGATAAATTTGATTTCCTAATTGGTTCTGTCATAAAAACATGGCAAAACTTTGTCTTTGCGCAAGGGACATCGTCCTATAAATAGCACATTTTTGGTTTGATGAGTCTCTCTCCACCAATTTTAACAAAGTTTCTGCCACAAAAACAAAATTTCTGGAGTAGAACAATGACTTTCAGAGTAAAGAAAACCCAATGAAAGATGAAATAACACTTTCAAACCAGCAACAGATTTTTTATTATTAAAAATGTTCTTTTTAATAAATCTTTGAAAGTTTGCCAAAAATCTGTGGACAAGTCAAACATTCTGAAATTTGGTGAGCTAACAGTGGCAAATGGGTTCTACCACTGTAGTAAGTTTCATCAGGATAGCTAAAAAAATGAGGGAGAGAGAAGCCCCTCAAGTTTCCCCATTGGCAGTAATATTTTCCTTAATGTGCATGTGCAACTACCATTAACGAGATACTTACGAAGATTCAGAAGTTTTGGAATGTTTTGAACTTTTTACCTTCAAAATTCGGAAATGACTTTAGAAACAAAGTTTCAGCGCCCTCTACTTTTGAACAGAATTTAGAACCATTTTTAATGGATCGCACAAGCCTAGTAGCTATACCTTCATTATTAATTATAATACTACCTAATTACTCAGTATTTTGTATTAGCTCAATAATTAAGTATGCTTAACTAACTAACCTACCTCTCCTGGCATTGAGGTACAAATTAGAGTAAGGACTGCATTTATGGAGGATCATGCCCGTCGAGCGTTATGCTAAATCAGATTGAAAACACACTCAGGAAGGTTGAAAGCAGCAACAGAGGTTCATTTGCAATCCAGCCATAAGGCATAGCTGTAAGGCTAATGCCAGAAATGCATGCATAACATGAAGAAAGAGATGTAAGACTTTATACACTTGATAGCTATTCAAACTTCCCCCTCCATCCGCTCCCTTCCCTGATTGGCCAGTATTAGAGTCCATCTGAAAATCAGTAATTCCTAATAATTCCTGGTTTTATTTCAAAAAAATTTCCAAGTATTTTCTCCATTTCTTTGTGGATGTCCTGCCAGTATTTTTTTACTTTCTTACATCCCCACCACATGTGCATAAAGTCTCCCTTATGTTTCTCACATTTCCAGCATTTTCCATCACCCTTCCCTTTGGTGAATTTTGCTAATCTTTCCGGCGTAATATACCACCTGAAAAAAACTTTATGCCAATTTTCCTTCAATTCAGCCGCATATATAAATTTTAATTTCTTCTTCCAGAACTTTTCCCAATCTGCCATGTCTATCGTGTGACCTATGTCCCTTGCCCATTTTATCATCACCTCCTTCACTTGATCCTCTTCTGTGTCCCATACCAGCAATTGCTGATACAGTACCTTTATTGTTTTAGTTTCTATTTTGAGTATTTTGTCCTAACATGTGTCCTTTATTTCAAATCCTATCTTTTTATCCTTTATGAAGCTTTCCTTTATTTGCCAGTAATTCAGCCAAGTCATTGTTGGTTCCAATTGCTTAATCTTTTCCAACGATTTTAGGCTTATCTCTTGATTTCCCATTTTTAGTATTTGTCTGTATGTTAACTACTTTTCTCTTGGTAGCTCTCTCATATGTTCTGCCTCTAATGGGGAGAACCACAGTGGTGCTTTCGTGTAAAATATTTTCTTATATTTTCCCCACATTCCTAAGAGCGCTGCCCTTATATAATGATTTTTGAAATTCCTTTCCTTGCCGATTTCCCCTCTCCACAGGTAGCTGTGTCAAACTTTGTTTAAATCATACCCCTCCAGGGCCAGTGTTTTTCTCTTCTTTAACGTGGACCAGTCTTTTACCCAGCTTAGTGCCACTGCATCATAATATAACTGCAGTTCTGTTCATAAAATAAAATCCCACGTCCATCTCCCTCAATATTTCAGTAATATAAAAGTAATTAACATTGTCAAATGCTTTCTCTGCGTCTAAAAAGAAAAATGCGATTTCTTTCTGATTGTTCTTGTCATAATATTCTATTGCATTGAGAATATTTCTAATATTTTCTTTCATATGTTGGCCGGGTAGAAAGCCCACTTGATCTTCTCCTATTTTGTCTCTTAGTACCTCTTTTAATCTTGTTGCTAAAATACTGGTGAAAATTTTATAATCAGTGTTTAATAACAAAATTAGCCTGTAGTTTTTGACCCAGGTGTTGTCTGCCTGATCCTTAGGTATCAACACTATGTTTGCCTTTTCCCAAGTACCTGGTATTTTCTCTCCCTCTAGTACTCTATTCATAACTTTCTGCAATGGAATTGGTAGGATATCCTGAACTATCTTATAATATATCATTGTGAGCCCGTCCAGGCCGGGCGCTTTGTTACCTGGTAATCTCTTGATAGCTTGATTTATTTCCTCTATTGTAATCTTTCTGTTCAATGTCTCTCTTTGTTTCTCCGTGATCCTTTGAATGCCTTGACTTCCCAAATATTCTGTTACTCTTTCTTTTGGTATTTCGTCTTCTGTGTATAATTTCTTGTAATAAGTGGTGAATTGGTTTTATATCTCTTCATTGCTGTAATATGTTTTCCCACTCTCTTGAATCTTGTTAATGTATTGTGCTTGTTTTCTTTTTGTTATTTTCCTCGCAACCATCTTCCTACCTTATTTGCATTTTCGAAATACTGCTGTCTTACGAATTTGAGCTTTTTCCCTAACTCCTCCATCTGTAATGTTTCTAACTGTTTCTTCATTATACCTAAACTGAATTGAGCTTTTTTGTCTTTAGAATTCTTCTTTAATATTGATTCTAGTCTCTCCATTTCATTTGTTATCTTTAAATGTTCCAATTTTTAAACTCTATTTCTCCTGGCATTTTGCTGTATCAGTTGCCCTCTTATGTAAGCTTTACTGGCATCCCATATAATATTTATTGTTGTGTCTTCTTCTTTATTAAATTTAAAATATTTGACAGCGTTTGTTGATTGAGGCAATCTATGTCTCTCAAAAATGCAGGGACTCAGTAAAGTTGAGCACTTTCCTAAAAAAGAGTGGCAATTCTTACATATGTATTTTTGAAGGCTTTCATGGGCAAACTCACTTGAGCGTTGTGTGGTTTCCGGGCTATATGGCCATGTTCTAGCAGCATTTTCTTGTGACGTTTCACCTGTATCCGTGGCTGGCATCTTCAGAGGATCTGAAGGTGGTAATGCAAATGGAGTGTGGAATGTCCAGGATGGGAGAAAGAACTAATGTCTATTAATCAAGTATGAAGGATGCCATTAGCAAGCCTGATTTGCAAGTGTTTGAGTGAGATCTATCCAATGTTGTTGTTTATTCAGTCAGATGCTTCCAACTCTTTGTGACCCCATGGACCAATGGACACCACAGTTCCCTGGAGGCTGTCACCACCCCCAGCTCCTTCAAGGTCAAGCCAGTCACTTCAAGGATGTCATCCATCCATCTGATCCGCAGCTTGGGGGTCCTCCTGGACTCATCACTGTCACTTGATGGTCAGGTGTCAGTGGTGGCCGGGAGGGCCTTTGCACAGCTAAAGGTAGTGTGCCAACTGCGACCGTACCTCGAGAAGTCTGACTTGACCATGGTGGTCCATGCTCTGGTTACCTCAAGGATGGATTACTGTAACACACTCTACGTGGGGCTGCCCTTGAAGATGGTCCAGAAACTGCAGTTGGTACAACGGCCAGCAGCTAGGTTACTAACTGGAGCTGCTTACAGGGCGCAGTCAACCCCCCTGTTCAAGCAGCTCCACTGGCTGCCGATAATATTCCGGGCCCAATTCAAGGTGCAGATTATTACCTATAAAGCTCTAAATGGTTCGGGACCTGCCTATCTTCGTGACCGCATTGTCCCCTATGAACCCACCCAATCACTGAGATCTTCTGGGGAGGCCCTCCTCTCACTTCCACCCTCCTCACAACTGCGTTTGGTGGGGATGAGAGAGAGGGCCTTCTCGGCCGTGGCTCCCCGACTCTGGAACTCCCTTCCCATGGAGATTAGGATGGCTCCCTCTCTATCTTCCTTCAGGAAACAACTGAAGACTTGGATATTTCGGCAGGCCTTCGGAGATACAGTCATTAATTAATCAGCCCCAGAGGGTTTTTAATAATCTATCATGTATTTATTACATTCTTACCATTTATGTGTTTTAAATGTATTTTTTATCCTGTACTGTTGTTTACATTGATATATTGTATTACTGCTTTATCTTTTTTATATTGTGATTGTGTTGTGTTGCTTATATTTTGTTCTTTTGTTGCCCATGTAAGCCGCCCCGAGTCCCTGCGAGGAGATCGTGGTGGGGTATAAATAAAGTTCTTCTTCTTCTTCTTCTTCTTCTTCTTCTTCTTATTATTATTATTATTATTATTATTATTATTATTATTATTATTATTATTATCTTGTCCTAGGTTGACCCCTCTTCCTTTATCCTTCCATTTTCCCCAGCATAATTCTTTTCTCCAAGTTTTCCTGTCTTCCCATTATGTGGCCATCCAATTAGCATGTGAGTAAGTGAGAAAATTGCATAGTGAAGTGAGGGAATCTGCCTGGAAGTAGCCAGGTCTTTCTTCACTTTGAGTGTTTATTGACTGGAGACATCCTTTATTTGGGTGGTATTCACTGGCCCTGGATTGCTTGCTCCTTGGGGGTTTCCTGTGCCTGGCTGGTGTTCATTAGTTATTGTCCTAATTCTGGTGTTTCTCAATACTGGTAGCCAGATTTTGTTCATTATCATGGTTTCTTCCTTTCTGTTGAAATTGTCCATGTGCTTGTGGATTTCAATGGCTTCTCTGTGTAGTCTGACATACTGGTTGTCAGAGTGGTCCAAAATTTGTGTGTTTTCAAATAATATTCTGTGTGCAGCTTGGTTTATCATGTGCTCTGCTACTGCTGATTATTCTGGCTGAAGTAGTCTGTAGTGCCTTTCATGTTCTTAGATTCGTATCTGGGTGCTGCATTTGGTGGTCCCTATATGTACTTGGCCATAGCTGCATGGTATGCTATAGACTCCTGCAACAGTTAGAAGATCCCCCTTATCCTTTGCCAACCATAGTATTTGTTGAATTTTCTTAGTGGATCTGTAGATGGTTTGTAGGTTCTGTTTCTTCATCAGTTTCCCTATGTCAACCGTTCTCAACCTGTGGGTCCCCAGATGTTTTGGCTTTCAACTCCCAGAAATTCTAACAGCTGGTAAACTGGCTGGGATTTCTGGAAGTTGTAGGCCAAAACACCTGGGGACCCACAGGTTGAGAACCACTGCCCTATGTGGTCAGTGGTTCCCTTGAAGTATAGTAAGAACACCTCCCCTCACATACTCTCCGATCCAATATTCCCACTTTCAACATGACTCTACTCTATTGATGACTGTTAGCACCTATGGATAAGTCTGGCTTTACTAGGTCCTTTTAGCCAAGGTGGGCAAGGGGCAAGGGGCAAGGCAACAGTGCACCATCTGTGTGGAATGGTCTGATTCAAGCAAGTTGTTCAAATAATTAGGCCACAACAAATAAAGACCAAAACAAACAAAATTGATTCCAAGAGCACTGGACAATTCCCCAGACTCTGTAATGTTTGTGATGTCAGGTTGGGGGGAGAACTCAGTCAACAAACCCCTCCCTTCTGCATGCTGAATTTCATACTCAAATGGAGCCCTACTTGCAGTTGAAGTTCCAAAGTTTTCCATTCCAAAAAGAGTTACTTGACACATGTGTTTGAGTGTCAGAGTGGTAGAAAGCTAGCAAAAGGTTACAGCAGTGTGGTGTTGTATTGTCATAAGGTTGTGCTATCTTTTTATGTGGTTTACTGGATTATTAATTGTAACAATTTATTTTTGACTTCATGGAATCCAGAATCACATGTTTTCTGGGGGTGGTGACTCTGAAGCTATAGTAAAACAATTGACCAATGTTTCCAGGCTTGTATAATAATAAAAGTCCCAAATTGTGACCAGACTTTAAATACTGTGTGGTGTCTGAAGACTTTCTTGTAGCAGGAAGATAATTGCTAAAATATCTCATTGCGTCCTTTGAAAAGGAATGTAGTTAGAAATTACATCTCTAATCTCTGTTTTGCTCCTGCTGGAACCATGGATCAGATGGAGTAGGTTGCTGCTTCCAATAACAATCACTTATCTCAATAAAATTCTCACAAGTTTATACCTTCAATCCAAAATCACATGCCAAGTGCTTTTCTTTTCATTTCTGTGAGCCTGTGCCTGATAAAGACAGTACATATCATAATTAGATATGTCCCGATTAAAGGACACCACTATGCTAACACACAGAGCTAAACATCTGAAAATAGGACCTGACACTGGTGAAAAAAGCAGAGTACAATCTGCCATGTCAGAACTTTTTGGTTCAGCACTGACTTCAGCAAGGAACTTGTCATGTTTTTATCTGATCTGAGAGTCACCAAACTGCTTCATCATCATGTAAAGAAAGGGCAGGTAGAAGCTGGTGTGTGTGCATGTCTATAAAGACCTAAAGCAATTCTGCCACAGCTCAGTTTACTTGGGAATAAGGAAACTGACTTACCTGGCTTCAACTGAAATCCAGGAATGGAGAACCTTTGGCTCTCCTGGTATAGATTCCATCTCTCAGTTTCAACCAACATGACTATAGGTTCTAGTTTCAATCAGTCTCTGAAAGGCCAAAGATTCCTTCTCCCAAAATAAGTGACTGGTTCCTTCACTAAATGGAATTGAAAACACTGATACTGAAAAATCCACCAGCCATTTTTATTTGGACAGTCAGGAAAACCCCTTGTTCTAGTTGTCTATGCATGTGTGAGGGATGATGCACCCTTTCCCCTTTTATTCAATGGGTGTCCAATGCAAACAACCATCTCTAGCATATTCAGTGATGAGGAGTGATGGGAGTTATATTCAACAACATGTGGAGGGCCAAAAAAGATCCCACCCCTGTTTTGGCTTACGTGTTTTTACAAAATGCTGTACTTAACATTCTTATGAGATGAAATATGGCAAGCTTCTCTTCTTGACTGCAGGTCTATGCGTAAGGGCTTTTTTTTAAGCACTTAGCAATTATTGTGTAAGGTGCTTACAAGTAATACATCTTGCACTGCAGGACCCTTCAAATTGACCTCAGATTTTGCTTTAGGCAAAATTTGGTGGCAGCTCAGCTTGTCAGTACTGATGAGCAATTCCCATGCTACTTTTTTCGTAGGCCTTCTTTGAGCGTGGGCTTCCATTTGTGCAAAACAGTGTCACATCTAATGGTTTTAGTGATATGAAGCAAGCAACTCATTTGACACTTAAACCAAGTTTTGAAATCCAAAGTCTGGAAATAAAAGGCTGCTGCTTGTTCTCAAGGCTGTCATTGAGCTCGTTCGTACACAATGAGCATATTCTGCACCAGAAATACCTTGACAGGTGATAGCAGCTGGCACTACAATTACAATTAACACAGTGTCTTTATTAGATTTGACATTGACATGTGTATTAATAAATCTTGGACTGGGATAAGAAAATCGCTCAGCTGTACTTTAAAGGTTTAATTACATATGTGCATGCTTATGTGTGGTGCTTCTCACACCCACATTCAATTTTCTTTGTCTAATGTATCGTGTCACATTGGTGTTTTTCTCTCTCTCTTTTAAATAAAGCTGATGTTTATTTATAATGTACACCCCCCTCCCTACTAGGCCAGTAAACCAAGCTGGATTTATGTTTCAAAAAGACTGCTTACCAATGTGACATCTCACCTCAGGAGATTTTACTAATCTTTTAACATCTTTCAAGATTCCAACATGTGCCTTGACTCCTTTGCCAAACATTCTCCACATTTTGCATGCTTTGTTGGAAGTAATGCCATAGTCAATGCTCACTTGGAGGGTAGTCTTGCTTTTTGTTCATTCCCTTTCTTCAGCACACCATTTTATTTTCTCATCCATTGCTGCTAATGAAAAAAAGAAAATAATTACAGTATAAAGAGTAGATCCAGAGCTTGTGTAATTTCTCTACCCTTTGTCAGAGCTATGTTGCGGAGAAGGAGAATTTTGTATCTACCAGATCCAAGGAAGTCTCTATTACACTTTAGACACCGCTAAAACATTGTCTTGTTTTAAAGATGCCACCTTTGTGGGGGTCACAAAGTTGGAGCTGGATGGTGACAGAACCTTCTGTTATTTAAAGAGGTTTCTTTTTTCTTTGTCATTCTTTAATTAGGAACATCACATGTACAGACCTGGCCAAAGAAAGGCGAGGAGGAGAACACAGAGGAAGTTGATGGTGGGACTTCCCTCCTCCCTCTAGCACCTTCACTAGGGCTTCATTGGCCTCCACGCGTATCTGGGCCTCTGCCTTGGCAGATTCATCAGAACCAGTGGCCATCTCCGACAAGGCCTTCTCCAGGTTAGATTTGGCTGCCATCAGATCGAGTAGATCCAAGAGCGTAACTTAGGAGCTGGACGGAGGAGTCCATGTTCACTGTGATGGATCCACTGCTGATGAAGTACTTTGTGGAGGCCCTGTCCTCAGCAAAGATGGTCACCACACCAGGTCTCAGGACTTGCAGGGTCGAGACATGGGCGGCCAAGATGCAAAAAGCCCCATTGAGCATAGGGACATCCACCTTCTTCACGTGGGCCACATTGTAGAAAACCTGCAAGGGCGAGGTGATGGTGAAGGCCATCTAGGTCTGCGATGAAGGGGAGGTGGTGGCCTCTGTGTAGGACCGCATAGTGGGGGCAAGGAGGCCATGGAGGCGGAGGAGGCGGTGCCCAGCCCGGACCAGCATAGCGATGAAGGGCCTTTAGAGAGGTTTCCAATGATATGTGGACCTTCCTTTCTATCCACAGAAAAGATTATCTTCAATATATGACCTCCTAGGAAATCTTTCAAAGGTCTGCAGTACTGCATTCTTCGTTTCATTCATTTACACCAGAACTGTTCATGTGTCAGATATGAATTTGATCCGACTTACGAGGACTAATTTTGCACAGCCCTACTGGTTACTTCCAGTTGCAGAAAGGCTTCTTGTCCAATGCTACACAACCCTAGAGGTTTATAGTGATGTCTAATGCTCACTTAAAGGTTTTGTTTTGTTTTGTTTGCACTCTTTGCTTTCCTCTCTGTGAGTGATAAGAAGTTCTAGAAATAGTACTAGAGCCAATCTGCTTTTTTTGAGGAACGAGTTCTGGAGCTTGAATATCTTTGTAATAAATGATTTATTTGCAAAACTACAAATCTAACAGATGGTATGTATGAGCAGTAAACATTTACTGTGTTAGGCCTACACTGATGCTTAACTCAGTCTGCTATCCTAGAAACTATTTTTGGAGTTCATACAAATCTCTTATCTTCTCCCATCATATGCACAACTCCAGTGGATGTCTTTTTTCATTCATTTGTCATTTATGTTCTTTTGTAGTCAAATCAAAACATCCAGTCTTGTTTGTTTAGTCCTCCCGGCTCAGTTATGGGTTGTACTGCATATTTCTCCCTAACCAATGAAATAATGAGACAACACAACTGTGTGAGTTAAACTATGAGCAACCTTTATTAAATGTGTGAATTGTCAACCAGTTTAAGGGCATGAACTTGGTGTGCAATGAAACCAAGGTAGTGGCCATCCAAGACCTCATCAATCAAGGGTGAAACACCATGGACCCCAGCTGCAACCAACTGGTGACCATTCAGGGAAATGGATGAAGAATTCCATCCCAATTCCAGAGGATATTAAGACCAGAACTCTCTCTGCTCAAAGCCACTACTGTTCACCCTCACCTCGATTCTTTTAACCACAGATGAAGTCTCCCATTCATGGCCTAAACCACAAAGGGGTGCCTTAGATGCACACAGTTATGTAATCTATCCCCATTTTTTCACATGATTCCTATTTAAAACCCATCCTCCCAATTTGCCATGGATTAAACAGTGTGGGGTAGGCAAACCTCCTTCCCAGAACATTGGGGGGGATTCCTACCCAGCTCGGTTGGCAACCTTTAAAGTACACTGTTAAAGGGTGGACGGGTGGGTCAGTGTCAAAATCAGGAATGGAGAGAAGGATGGGGAACATGACTATGCTGGCCCTGGACAGGACTATTATATATCTCTCCCTTTGCTGGGAGGGAGCAAAGTCCCTTCCTGCCCTCATGCTGAGGGGAGAGGGAGCAATTAATTTGAATAGAATAATTATAAGATGTTGAAAGCCATTAGTTTCTGTTATCCACCACAGAGTATAGAGCAGTACAACTTCTCAGAAATACCATTTTCCCTTGATCCTAAATGTCATAGAAGGGTGATGAAAAGTTTGTCTTTGGGTGTGCTTTGTCATTCAATTTATATGGCTGTTCCTCAAAAAAAAAGAAAGAAAAAAAGCCAAGCAAAATAAGAAAAGATAAGCATGCAAATGTGTGTTTTATGAGAGAGATTGTAAAATTGTGATTACAAAACACATAGCTAATGTGATGCTCTCTCATTGCATATCACCTAAGACTTTATCACATGAGGCAGGCAAACTGACATTGCAGCTGAATTGTCACTTTTGGTGATAATTCTTTTTGCACGATGATGTATGCATCCTGCTGCCAGTCTGTTTCCTCCCCATCAATATCTTCCAGTCCTTCAACATTCCTATCACCTACCTTGGGTCACTTCCACCTCTGTGCCAGCAGGACAATAGTAAAGTTACATCAGGGGACAGGATGCTCCTCCTTTCTTCCTCTCTCCCCTTCCTACATTTCACAAGCTGGTTGTTTTCTTTTTCTATATTTTACATTTATATTGGTTATTTTTCAAATGGTGGACTTGTGCAATTATGCAAGCAATAATTTGAAAAATAAGGAACAGCAGGAGTACAGGAAGATGGCAAGTCGATGCAATTGTGCTAACGAAGAGAGGCTTGATATCAAATGTGTTCAACCTGTTACATAATACGTAATGCATATCAATTATAACACAACTGTACTGGAATAGCAAACTTGTGCAATAAAGTCATTAGAAAGTATGATAGAAGGGAATGTTGCTTCTTACAGACATGCATCTTACACCAGTGTCGGCAATTGAAATGGCTTAGTATGGTCTCCTGGAAACTATTCCTTTGTTATATAATGACTTTTGAGAAGAGGTGGAATATGTTATTCTTTATTTAAAGCCAGTATGAAGAACTGTAATCCTGCACGTAACATGTGAGGTAAGGAAACAACGTAATAGGAACGTCTTTATTTTTATTGCTACATTTAAAAAGAAAATTAAGTTCTGTGATCTTTTCAGAATCTACCTGTGTACTAGGCTTGATCGATCCATGAAAAATTTGATTCTAAACTCGTTTCAATACTAGAGGGGGCAGTTTTTTCGTTTTTGTTGCTAATAACGAATTTGGCCCCCAAAATTTTTCGAAATTAATGAAAATTCGTTATTTTCTAAATTAATTCGTTAATGGCGGACGCGCATGCGCGGTGGCCCAAAAACAGCCCGAAGGGGGGGACTTAGGGGGCTCTCCCGCCCTCATTTTTTGAGTGATCTTCTTCAAACTTGGTACAGTGGTAGAACACATTTAACACTGATAGCTCACCAAAATGTGGAACGTTTCCCTTATCCTCTGATTTTTGGCAAATTTTCATAGCTTTTATAATAAACCTTTTTTTAATAATTGCAGTAATCTGTTCCTGGTTTGAAAGTCTTATTTCCTGTTAAATTGGGTTGTCTTTACTGTGAAAGTCATTGTTCTACTTCAGAAACTTTGTTTTTGTGGCTGAAACTTTGTTAAATTGGTGTGTGTGTGATATATATTGTGTATATATATATATATAGTCCCTGCTTGTGTGTGTGTGTGTGTGTGTGTGTGTGTGTAGGTAAAGGTAAAGGTATCCCTTGACGTTAAGTTCAGTCATGTCTGACTCTGGGGGTTGGTGCTCATCTCCATTTCTAAGCCCAAGAGCCAGTGTTGTCCATAGACACCTCCAAGGTCATGTGGCCGGCATGACTACATGGAGTGCCATTACCTTCCCAGAAACACCCAGAAAATGGGAATTCCAGACAGGAAACAATCAGGGCCAGCTAATACCTCCCAACAAAGGATTCCCCCAGGTAGGAAGCAGCCAGGCTTTGAAGCTGCAAGGCTATTCAATGCTAATCAAGGTGACCAATTGCAACATTCACACTTGCCTCCCACAGACAAGAGTTCTTTCTCCCACCCTGGACCTTCCACAGATATATAAACCCCACTTGCCTAGCTTCGCATAGACGTCAAAACCTCTATGTCTGCCACAGATGTGGGTGAAACGTCAGGAGAGAATGCTTCTGGCACATGGCCATAGAGCCCGGAATACATACCACAACAGTGTGATCCCGGCCATGAAAGCTTTCGACAACACAACCACAGTATCCATTCAAGTTCATGTAGCGTAGTATGGAATGGAGACCTGTATTGGGGGGAGGGAGGGTGCGAATCTGGGCCCCTGGGAGCAGCCGAGGACGGGCCTGGCCCACACCCCCTCGCATCCCGGGCCTCTTCCTTCCTCTTCCTTTTGTTATTTAAACTATATATTGTGAAATTATGGTGTGTTTTTTTTCATGCGTGTTCTGTGTTCAAGATAGGGAGACCAAAGAGGAAAAGCAAGGGAGGGACGGAGGCCCCAACACTTCCGGCTCCCATGCGAACTCCCCCTTGTGTGCCTTGGAGGGTGGAGCATGCGCACTGGCTCTCCCTTTCTCTATGGCTCTTTTCAGGTCGCTTGGGAACCCGAAGTGCCTCCTCCCTTTGCCTTTGTGTCCAAGAAGGAGAGAAGGACGTTGCAAGGTTTGCATTGAGGGTGTTTCTCTGGTGGGTTTGGCTTGGAAGGGGGCTCATTAAGGCCCAATTAATTAATGCACTGAGCTGAGGCGAGGCGGCGGCGGCGGCGGCCATTTCCCCCCTCCGTCTTCCTCCTCCTCCTCGGCCTCCTTCCCCCTCGCCCCCTCCCATTGGCTGAGCCTCCCATTGGCTGAGGGGCAAAAGGAAAGGAGTTTGGGTGCTTTGCAAAAGCTTTTTTTTCTTTTCGAAAAAAACGAAGAAATAAGAAAAAACGGCCTCTCGCGATTCGAAACTGCGATATCCAGACGTGTGGACAACCAAGGTTCGATATTGCTTCAAAACAATCGAAAAAAACGAATCAATAACGGTAAACGGGGAAAACGAATTATTTGAGCAAGCCTACTGTGTACTCCAATTTTCTCTCATTGCTCTCATTCCCACATATTAGCTCATGAAAACATCTAACATTTTCTCCTTTGACTAGTCATATTAAGTCATGTTAATTAATATATAGCATTGATTCACTTTATTTTTTATATCTATAGGCTAACTCAGGGTTACATTTTTCAAGGCAGCTTATAAAATTTTAAAACCATTGATAATTACATAGGAACATATGAAACCTTTTTAGATCCAGTTGTTATTACGCTGTTATTTTTTGGGTTTGATTTGAAAATGTATTTATTTGTGCAAGCTGTGAGGGTGTATGAAAAGGTTTTAATGTATCTTTTATTGATGCCTTTTTATTTTATTAAATAGCTTTGATTTTAGAATTATTATTTAAATAGTGTTTATATGTAGTTGCTATATGCAAAGGCTTTTAGCTATCTTGGGCTGCTTTTGTGGAATTATGGTAGTTAAATAAAAAAGTTGAAATAACATTTAAAATTTGTATTTAATGAACAAATGCTGTTGGACACTGTCAGAAAGAAAAGCCATATTTTGTGCTCCCCATGTCTTTCTGCTGGAAATACATTAGAACCAATATAGCATTCAACTATTAAGTCTTTACGACTTAAAATTCACTTCTATACATTAATCAATAAAAAAAATGACAACTCATTGTGATGTCATTAGGGTGAAGTGAAAAGTTAGGATTCCTCATGGATTAACTTGTGCTTACTGTTACTAAATCTACTCTAGAAAAAAAATAAAAACTTCTTGTTCTTGCAATGCATTTTGGGGAACTGGTAAGCAAATTATCCCTGCATTGTCCAGGAAGAAACATACATACAGAGCAATAGGATTAAACAGTAGATTATACAGTCAATTCTCAGTTAACTGGCACTCAAACAATCAGAACTCTTAAGCAATGGGCAAAAAAAATAATCAAATAAATAATACTTTAAATAAAAATGAATATAAAATCATTTTATTGGAAATGTAAGTGCATGTTAAACCCATGCTTTGAGCACCACGTTATTGAAATTCATTAAGTTGAAAAGTTTATTGACTGCCATTTAAATAAAACTGGATACTGCATTCACAGAGCTATTTTTATAATATAGTAAAACTACTACATTAAGTTTGTCTTTATTTGCTTTTAACTACTGTATTTCAATATTAATATCAAGTCAAAACAGGGTTTAGGATATGTTATAGTATAAGGGATAGTATTAGTTAGGGCTATTTTGAATAGTAATTCTCAAGCAACCAGAAACTACATTTATCCAGCATCTACTAATAATATATAAATAATAATAAATAAAACTTTATTTATATACCGCCCTATCTCCCGGATGGGACTCCGGGTGGTTTCCAATCATAAAAACAACACAAACATTACATAGCAACATAAAAGCACATGATTAAGCAAAGTAAAATAATACAATTATAGCAATAAATAACACTTACATGACCTGATCAAGGGGACGGGAACCATAAACCCAATATATTAAAATGTATCATTTTAGGCTAGAGAAATCTTGTGCAATATATTCAGGCCCAGAAATCGGCGGTATTCCAATGTAATTACTCAAAAACCTGCTGACACCACCAGGTCTTCAGTTCCTTACGGAAGTTGGATAATGTAGGGGATTGCCTGATCTCTTTTGGCAGTGCATTCCAGAGCCGGGGGGCACTGCCGAGAAGGCTCGTTCCCTCGTCCCCACCAGCCGCACTTGCGACGGTGGTGGGAGCACAAGAAGAGCCTCCCCGGATGATCTCAAGGTCCACATTGGCTCATAGGAGGAGATGCGATCATGGAGATAAATACTAATCCCTATAGAGGCTGGTTAACTGAGAGCTATTATATATCATACATTTGCAACTAGAAATTTTCAGCACACTAGCTTTATTTTGACCTCATCAGACAGGCAAAATTGCCCATCATATGACATATCCTCTTCACTTATGGCATGGAGTGTGCCGGCTTGCATCCTATAACGTAGATCTATTTCTGATGGGGCTCAGTGGTGCAAGTGAAGAGGGAGTGTTGTAAGCCATGGCAGTAGCAACACAGGAGGCTTCCTGTGCTCCATAGGCAACAACAGGGGAAGCTGAGCGATAGATGCTCCCCCCAGTCCATGGGATGGGGTGAGAGGAATGCTGGGCAATGTGGGATGCAGGACGTGTTCCCCATGCCCCTTCTGGGCCCCACTGGATTCGTCATGATGTATGGAGAATCCTGGTCTTAATGTGATGAGGTCCTTAATGCCTCGCAGTAGAAAGCAACCAACAGTCTTGTTTCATCTTAAAGACTAAGATGTTTTGTTTTTCTAAAACATGGGCTGTAAGTGGAATTGTGAGGTGAGAGGGTTATACCACAATTCCAAAAATGTCACTATCTCTTAAAGTTGGAGGGGGTATAAACACTTCTCCTGATGAACACCATGAAGATGACTGCTTCACACTCTTAACTGTATCAGGGAATAAGAAGTATTTGTTGAATCAGAACCCTAACTCTCAGAGGCAGGAAATTAGATTTACATCTCCCTATCTTTGCATGCTGAAATGTGGATGAGCAAGTGAGCATATAAATGCATTCATATATTATGGATGTGCATGCATCTATCTATAGCCCCTATGCCTTAAAAGTGACCCACTCTTATGCTAAAAGATGCTACAGCAAAAGTTGTCACAGTGGACTTTATGACCTGCATCTGCTATTCCACTACAGTTATGTTAATTGCTGATAGTGGATATATACTAAGTTGAGCACTTTCAATATCATCCTTGGTCCTGCATTTGCAATATAGTATACCCTGGTAACCCCCGCTCTCCACACTATTTCTGTTACTTTTTTTTTTTTTTACAAAATTAGAGCAATTTTAAGCACAATTTAAACAAAGGCAAATACAAATAGAAAACATTAATAAAAAGGAAAAACAGCCGGCTTGGAAATAGCAATGGTGGAGGAGGAGGCGAACCCCACTCCCTGATGGGCTGGACATTAGCACAGCAGGTTAATTACCAAGCTGCAATAAATCTTGCCAACCGGAAGTTGAGAGTTCAAAGCCTGGGTCAGGGTGAGCTCCTGATCTTTAGCCCAGCTTCTGCCTATCTAGCAGTTTAGAGTTAAATGTGAGTAGATAAATAGGAACCTCGTTAAAGTGGGGAGGTTTTTAGGCTTGGCGTTTTGATCAGAAAAAAAGAGAAAGTTTACAAACAAAGAAAGCTCTTTGGAAGAGAGATGGAGCGACAGCACCCCAGATGGCTGGAACAGAGCACAGCCTCCAAAGATGTTGAAAAATTGGAAGGCCTATTTATACCTCTATCTGTTGTCTGTCTTGTCATTGTATAATCAGCATTAAATGTTTGCCATATATGTGTTCTGTGATCCGCCCTGAGTCCTTCAGGGTAAGAAGGGCAGGATATAAATACTGTAAATAAATAAATGAATAAATAAATATCACTTTACTACCATCATGCCAGAACAGAAGCAGAAGAGATCTATTGCAGAAAAGTCTCAACAGGCAGAGCTCACAGGGAAACCCTGAGCGATCAAGCAGCAGCCTCTCTGTGCTCAACGTGTTCCCAAATAGAAAATGAAAGTAGCCACAATCAGCAGCCATGTGGTCTGTTTTGGATGAAAAAAACGTGGCAGCGGAGCCTTTGCCACTACAGGCATCCGAATAAGCCGAAGACAGTTTTGTAAAACAGATTCAGGCACAACCCTTCTGATAACTGTCTAGCTGCAATGCTGGCTGGCTTGCTTCCCTCATGCAATAAAGCCCTCTGACAAATGCCATATTCTGCTGAGTTCTTCTGAGCTGAATAAACTTTCAGATCATTAACTACTTAAGCCTTTATGTGGAAAATGGATAAATTTATAGCCATTTATTGCATCTAGCTGCTGAAACTATTGTTCATATAGTAGGTTAGAGGATTTGCACTTAATATGGAGACAATGAGCCAAGGTAGTGTGCTTTGTCTTGAAAGAAGAAGTAAGCACTTTTAAAAGAATTTACTGGTCAATCTGGCACCGTTTTATTAAGCATATAGCCTAATTTTTGTCAGGAAATCTTTAGAAATGTGGGAGATTAAAAATGATTAGGGAAGGAGTGCTGTGTTTTATTTCATTTATATAGACAATAAAATTTTTAAATTGTGTTGTCGAAGGCTTCCATGGCCGGAATCACTGGTTGTTGTGAGTTTTCGGGGCTGTATGGCCATGTTCCAGAAGCATTTTCTCCTGATGTTTCACCTACATCTATGGCAGATAGCTTTTCCTAATACTGGAAAAAGTTTTTTTTTTTTTAAAAAAAAAAGGTAAAAGCTAAGATATTGTCTTTTCCCTTCTGCCCTTCTTTTCTCCTAGCCATAAAACCACACCACTTTTTCCTTTAGCACTTGCTCAACTCTTTTCCCCTCACAAACTGGGAACAGGAAATGCAAGACTGAGACAAGGTGCTCCTGAAAACAATCTCTTCAAATCCTTTCTTCGTTTAGAGTGTCAGCTACGGAAATACAAAAGAACTTGGCAAGAAGGAAATTAAAATTTGCTGATAATTATATTAAGAAAAGATGTCATTCCAAGGATTGCCAGTATAAGTCACATTCTTTAAACTTACAAACAAACCCAGCAATACTAAAAAGAACTACTGTGCTGGAATGAACAATGCATTTCAGTTCATTGCTGTCAAATCAAAATATATGTAAACTGTTGTTGGGCAACATAATCTCTTGGGTACTCCAGCACTGCTTTTGTTGCTCTCACAACTGTTTTTGTGACCCTTCCCACCATTTCAGACACTATGAATTGCCTTTTTTTCTGACAAAGAGGAAAAGTGGAGGAGGGGAGGAATTACCATAATAGGCTCTCCTGGAAACTTGCTTTTGGAGAAAAGCTCTCCTAGACAGTAATTCACTATCCCTTGCCAGTGTTCTGGTCACAGCATTCTGGATCCATTGTCATTTTTAAACAATTACTATCAAGGACAATTTCCCAGAAGTATTTGTCATGATAGGTAAAGGTTTTCCCCTGACATTAAGTCCAGTCATGTCTGACTCTGGGGTTGGTGCTCATCTCCATTTCTAAGCCAAAGAGCCGGCGTTGTCCGTAGACACCTTCAAGGTCATGTGGCCAGCATGACTGCATGGGCCTCTGTTACCTTCCCACTGGAGCGGTACCTATTGATCTACTCACATTGGCATGTTTTCGAACTGCTAGGTTGGCAGAAGCTGGAGCTAACAATGGGGCACTCATTCCGCTCCCGAGATTTGAACCTGGGACCTTTCGGTCTGCAAGTTCAGCAGCTCAGTGCTTTAACACACTTCGCCACCCAGAATATTGTGGTTCAATGATAGTCCATGTCTAAAATTAACATGTATCATATATGATACTAGCTGTGCCCGGCCACACATTGCTGTGGCTGTAGGAATGTTTTGTTGGGCAGAGAATTGGCCATCTGGAAGGATGTTGCCTGGGGGACATTGCTCGGATGTTTTGATGTTTTTTACCATCCTTGTGGGAGGGTTTTCTCATGTCCCTGCATGGAGGTGGAGGTGATAGCAGGAGCTTATCTGCAGTCTTCTCAGGTTGGATTCATGAGAAGAGGAAGCTAACCTTCAAGTCATAAGGGTTTAACCCATTACACCACCGGGGGGTTCCATAGGGCCAGCTTATATGTCCCAACAAAGGATTTCCCCAGGTAGGCGTTGAAGCTGTAAGGCTATTCAATGGTAATCAAGGTAAACAATTATATCATTGAAGACAAAAGTGGTTTCCTCCACCCTGGACATTATTGCACATATGCATAAACCCCTACTTGCCTAGTTTCCAATAGACCTCATAACCTCTGGATACCTGACATAGATGTGGGCGAAATGTGAGGAGAGAATCATAGGGCCAGGTTCCATCTCCCCACAAAGGATTTCCCAGGCAGGATGCAGCCAGGGTTTGAAGCTGTAAGGGTATTCAATGCTAATCAAGTGGACCAATTACAACATTCAAGACAAAAGTCCTTTCCTCCACCCTGGACATTATTGCACATATATATAAATCCCAGTAGCATAGTTTCCAACACACTTCACAACCTCTGGATACCTGACATAGATGTTGGCGAAACGTAAGGAGAGAATGCTTCTTGAACATGGCCAGGCAGCCTGGGAAATTCACCCCAAACCAGAGCTAGGAAAATTTGACAAGAGGAGAAAAGAAGGTTCAGAAGTGGGAAGGAGTGAAGAAGGAAGGAGGGAAAGGAAAGGAAAGAGGAAGAAGGAAGAGCAAGAAAGAGAGGGAAGGAAGGAAGGAGTTTGAAGGGAAAGGAGGAAGGAGGAACGAAGAGGGTGAGAAGGAAGGTCAGAGTTTGAGAGGGAGGGAGGGAGGGAAAGAAGGAAGAAAGTGAAGGAAGGGAATGAATAAAAGAAGGAAGGGAGGGAAGGAAGGAAAAGAGGGGGAAAAGGGAAGGGAGGAAGAAAGTTAAGGGAGGGAAAGAAAGAAGGAAGGAAAGTTCTGAAAGAGTCAAAGAGAGAAGGTGAAGGAAGGGAGAGAAAGAAAGAAAGAAAGAAAAGAAAGAAAGAAAGAAAGAAAGAAAGAAAGAAAGAAAGGAGGAGAGGGGAGGGAGGGAGGGGAGGGCAGGGGATGCCTCTCGGGCTACGTGTCTGCTGGGGGTTCAGGCGGCGCAGAAAGGAGGGCCAGCTGGCCAGGGGTGCCTCCCCTCCCCCTCCCTTCCCTTCTACCTTCTTTTTGGAGTCGCGGGGATGGGGTCTTCTCTGCAGCGGAGGAAGTGGCGGCCGGCCTGGACTGCCTTCCCTCCCCTTGTTCCTTTCTTTCCAAGCCGTGGGAAAGATGGCGGTGGTGCCGGCGGCGGGCAAAGCTAAGTGTGTGGGTGAGGGCTATGTGTGTGTGCGTGCGGGAAGGGTTGAAAGGATTATGTGTTGGCGCATGCGCATATGGCCAGTTGTGGTTTTTGGCCCTTTTTGGCGTTCTGATTGTGGTTTTTGTTT
The DNA here is from genome assembly GCF_035594765.1 of Anolis carolinensis. NCBI lineage: Eukaryota > Metazoa > Chordata > Lepidosauria > Squamata > Anolidae > Anolis > Anolis carolinensis. The sequence continues at coordinate 150,074,718 of NC_085843.1, forward strand.
AATTGTGTTGTCTTGACCTTGAGATGGGGATTTTGGGGGTTTTTTTGCCAGTTTTTGAGGTTGGGGTGTGTGTCGTTATGCTGTTTAGTGCGTCACCGCGATGTCAGAACTCATTTATATATATAGATGAATGGATGCAGTTATGTTACCTCTGGCAAGTTGGAATTTGTCTGACAAGTTTGTCTAACTCTGGAGGAGTCCAAACTCTGTCTAACCAGTCATGGATGGACAAGCCTTGTAAGTTCTTCCATAGCCTTGCTATTTCTATCCTTGCTACGAACAGCAAAGCATATATAAGATTTTTCTAACTGCCATTACATTTCTATCAACATATTCTTATGGGAATTCTTCTCTCTTGAGATCTTCTACTTTGGTTCTTGAACTTGGTTGTTTTAAAAGGACACTGATTAAGCCAGATATTGAAGTTCCTTATCAAAGTCCTGAACCAACAGCTGCTGTCTTACACAATGTTTGCAATATATCGTCTATTGATGAACATCCCTGTATGGCCTTTGGATAATTAATGTGTTAGATTCCTTTAGGCCTTCATTGGAGACTAGATGTTTCCCCCCCCCCTCCTTGTTCTTTCTGCATATGCTTCATAGATATTTTCCCCCTTCATAGCAACCCTACTGAGGGAAATGGATATAAACACTTTGAATGTCAAATTCATTTCATTACAAAAATACTTGAAAAGGCTCATTAGTGAGAAACAAAACAGAAACACCCACATCCATTTTGCTTATCTGTGTCATCAGTGACAGTTAGGAAAGACAAATATGCTTCCCTTCTATTACTGCCATCACTGATGCAGTAAAGCTTAAAGGGAAGAGGGAAAATGCAAATAAAACTTGTGAACGTATTGATATCTTTAACTACAATTCCAGATGAATGTACATTCTACAGTGAATAATGTCAGGAAATACTTTGAACAGCACTTACCTCTCTCCCATTTCTTTTAGTGACACTTTTGAGTACTAAAATAAAATAACATTTGTTGCTTTATTAATACAGGAAACAATGCCATATGCTTCTGTACAACTTCAAGGCAGGCAGATGGAGTTTGTGTCTATATTTGTCTTGAACCGGGCTTTAAATATATCTGGGTTAGTGCTATGCAAGTGTTGATACCTGATTGGCTTGCTTATAGTCTTTATGTATTCAAATAATGTAATTCAGTATTACCTATGTGGAAGTCAGGAACTTCTGTTGCACCATTGGAAGGGAATAGGTCATCATCTGTCTTTCCAGTTACTTCTCTGCATATAAAGAGTAGGAAATGATCCTAGTAATCTCCTGATTGGGACGTTCTTGGGAAAATTACCTAGCATCACTTGGAATGTTAGAAAGATATGTTTTACAGTAACCATACATCACTATTATGAAAGAGATAGAGTCTCGCTTATCCAACCTTCACTTATCCAACATTCTGTATTATCCAACGCAGTCTGCCTTTTAGTCGTCAATGTCTTTGTAGTCAATGCTTTCAACATATTGCAATGCTGTGGTGCTAAATTCAGTAAATACAATAATTACTACATAACGTTACCATGTATTGAACTGCTTTTTCTGTTGATTTGTTGTAAAACGTGATGTTTTGGAGCGTAATTTGTAAAATTATAATGTAATTTGATGTTTAAAATACTTTTCCTTAATGCCACCTTATTAGCCAACATTTTTGCTTATCCAACGTTCTGCCGACCAGTTTATGTTGGATAAGCGAGACTCTACTGTAATTTCCATTTGGTTCTTGTATGAATCCTTTTTTGTAATCAAAGTATGCCTAGCTCTGCAAAATATCCACACAATCAACTTGCCCAAGGGGTAAGGACCTCATCACATGAATGAGGTTCCATGGGGAGATTCACCATCTTCTCTGGTGAATTGGTGGCCCAGTGGGGCAATCCTGGTGCCCCATGCTATGCATCACCCACAGCAATGCTTCCCTATCCCATGTGGGGAAGTGTCATGGTGCAACTTCCCCCTGTGCTGGTCCTATGGTTCCCAACAGAATATGGGAAGCATCTCGTGTTCTGCAGAAAGCATCCTACCATTCTATCAGGACTCTTCCTCCAAGGAGCCCTGCCCGACATTTCCGTACGCTGTGTGATGGCATCCGGTAGGCTCAGAGAGGGAAGCATCCTGGCAGCATGCTAGGATGCTAAATCCAACTCATATGATGAGATGGTAAATCACTGAAGCATAGTCTTCAAGGTAATGGGAGTACTTTTCTGATTCATGTGACTTTCTGAAAAATGATGCATCTGTCGCACCTCAGGTTAGCTTCACCTTGCTAAAGACACCAAGCCACACACAGGAAGTAGTCTTTTGTAGTTTATTTAGAAAATAAGCAAAAGATAGTTCATAAAAGGGTAAAAGATCAGTTCCACAAGATAGATACAAAACCAAGGCTGTAAGCAATAAGTCCATAGAAATATAGAGCATAAAACAAGGTCCTTTTCATAGAAGCCAAAAGACCCAGCACACAGAGTATATCCACGAGATATTACAGGAAAGCAAACTTGGCACAGGAAAGCAGACTTGCTTCTAGATCAAGCGATGGAGTTGCATTGACAGAGAGCTCTCCTCGAACAAACTGTTTTAAAAGCTTGACATAAAGACATTTCTTTACCCTTTGACCTCTCGTTTATTAACTATGCGAAGACTTCTCCACAACCCTCTGAATTCCAGTCTTGTAGCCCAATCGCGATCCTCAGAGTCAAGGCCACTGAGCTCGTTAGTGGAGCTATCCTCCCTTTCTGCTCCCTGCACCTGAAATCCGTCATTAGAAACATCAGAAACAACATCATCATTTCTTCCCATGGGAACAACTTCCAGCTCATCATTTCCCACAGCATCAGAGTCATCTTCAAATTCATCCTGAATCTGATGAATCCCATTATTATGCATATATAACCCATAATTCTCATCAGCATCGCACAAAGGCACATCAGAATCACACAAAAGCAAAGGCTGAGTCACAACAGCATCTTTTGCTTCTATTAAATTTGCTTACAGTCTTTAAAGCCAATTCTTACACAGCATTACTCTGAGATGGTTCCAGAATTACACTCTCAGTCAGGAAATAGATGTTGAATTCTTTTCTCTTTTTTTGGGATAAGTACAGAAATAAGAGATTCCTCTACGCCTTTGATGAGCCTAATGTACCAAAAGCAGCCTTTGCTTGGGAAACTGGTTCTTTTAAATTATTTGGAGCAAACAAGTGTCCCAGCTTTAGAAATACCAAAATAAAAGTTCAATAGTCACCAGATCTAGTTTCAATCACTATTCATGGAACATTTGTTAAGACATTTATTACAATGCAATCAAGGGCATCAAGAGGCCTCAAGCACACTCCATTCATTCAATATACTTGACACACTTTGACACTTCTCTGTAGGTGATCAGCGCTGCAGCAAGAGTAATGGGAGACAAGTTGCAGCTGTTTGGAAGACACCTTAGTTGTGGAAAGTCTCTTCTACTTTTTGTTATTTGTATAGCAAGCCATCTGGTAATCAGTAATCACTTATCTTTTCAACCCCTTACACTGTTCCCAACAGTGAGTCGTCAGGAAATAGTGAGTTCTCTGGAACAGTGAGCTCTCTCTGAAAGCCAGCAGATTCAAATATTTCCTCACTTTTTGCATCAAAAGAGAATGACTTTGTTTTTTTACCACAATTTTATCACATTTTCCATTTTAGTAGGTATTTTCAGCCTCTATAGGGTCTTTGAGAAGAATCCATGCATTTACAACAATAAAACTCTAACATGTTTTACTTAGCTTATGCACAATCCCCCCCCCCCCAGGAATCACAATGTATTATATGTAATCAAAAGGCAGTCCAGAGTCATACATAGTAGTCAGTCCTAACAAGGCTGAATCATAAGAGTAGTCCAGAATTTTTTCCAATAACTTCAATGCCAAGCAATCTCACCAACACAGAAACTGTTATCCAAAATGTAGTCCATTTGCCAAAGTTCTATCAAGTGTTCAACAACAGTGGTTCCAGTTGCTCTATGTTTGCCCTTGACTCATATGCTGATGAAAGCCCACTTCATCTTCATCCTCATCACAAGGCCTGACACAACCTGCCTTGATGTGGAGGCTATCAATGTGGTACATTGAGTTCACTTAGTCCCACTTTTACTCATGGCTCTTTTGCATTATCTAGGACAGTGGTTGCAACCCTTGGTCCTTCAGGTGTTTTGGACTTCAGCTCCCACAATTTCTAACAGCTAAGATGGCTGGGATTTCTGTGAGTTGAAGTCTAAAACACATGAAGAACCAGAAGTTGGGAACCAGTGTTTAGGACATTTTGCAGCATGAAGGAAAGCACAATATGGTGTTCCTCTCCTCCTTTATGTCAACACTGTCATGGGTTACTACCCTTCACAGTAGAAGACAGAAACCTGGGTTAATGGTGCGCCATGTGGTACACATATATTTCTATGCTCTAAGAGAGTAGAAGGAGGAAGAAACGGGGAAGGCTTTACTACAAAAGATATTTGCTTCACTCTACTTAATGATACAGTACTTTGGTGTGTACAGAAAAGTTGCAAGGTATGATTTTACACTGCCTGTTCTGTGAGGCAATCTTGACTTTGCTTATAGGATTGAGATGTGAAATCCTCCCAGCCTAACATTTCCTTCAACTTAATGTAAAGACATTCAATATAGGAACTTTATAGCATGTTGATATCTGGAAATGGTCCCGAAATTATTTAATGAAATGCTTTTGACACCAGTGTCTTTTATTTTTAAAACTTAATGACTTTTTGGTAGGGTTATGGACCTTATGTTAAGTATTTAGAAGAATCTTCAAGGGAGTGCTAAATTACTGCCACTTGCAGAGATCTAGCCATCTTTTTCATAGTTACTGTACAACAGAACTGCATATAAAATAATGTGCATACATCAGTCCAGTGGAGAATTAAGAGCAAAGATCTATCCATGGTCCTGTGTGAAACATTTTCTTAGTACTATTACATTGGCTGGTTTTAATTAGAGATGCTAAACTATAGTTGTATTTCAAACCAAAATAAGCAGATCAGATACTTTCTAAGGGTGCTTCCAGACAATTTATTGGGGGTGAAATGGGTTAAAATAATCCATTTTTGCCCATGTTGCTGTCCCCACAAGCATCCAAAAGAATCAGGCTTTCCTGTGGGTTGTCCTCATGTCCCCGTGGTAACTACTGTGCTGGCATGAGGCCACCCCAACTCCCCCCCCAAGCCTCAAAAAAATAAAATAAAAACGTATTGGTCTGCTGTGCCTCTCCTCAGGCAGGCCTCCTGGCCCATAGAAATGATGCGCCAGGAGGCGCGCGGGGGGGGGGGGGGGACACACACAATTTCTCTCATTTTATGGACAAGGAGGTCTGCCAGAGAGGAGACATAATGGCCTGGTAAGTCATCCAGATGGCTCACGTAAAAAGTCCGACAGGACCTGCATTTTGGCCCTTGGAAGGGCCCTAAGAGCTCTTTTGAACTACATACCTATAGTGTTTTAATGGCCATGACAATATCCTATGGTTCACAGTTTAGGGAGGGAGACTCAGACTTCTGAGACAAAGTGCTTCATTAAGAGTTTGTGGCTTTTTTGTCTAAACTAGAAAAGACCAGCGAGGTCATCTTCAAACAATTAGCTGAACTAGTGTATCTTGTATGTAAGTTGTATGAGAAAATACAACTTTCTATACAGAAAACTGAAACCTTAAGTTAGAGTCCTTCATCGTGGTCCCAGTTAAAAGTTATCAGTTGTATCCCTGAAAATGTAAAAATTAACAAGAGTCCTGTATCCTGCGCAAACTAGGATGGGCCATGATTCCTGGTCAAATGTACAGAAAACAACAAAATTGGCCATATATTTTGTGTATTGGGAAAATTCAACTTGTTGTGTTCATTTTTTGCTTTCAATGGTTTGTTGTCATTCATAATCAGCTTAAATATTCTTTACAACCAGGCAAGCCTATTAGGTCTTATTCTGTTCCCACTTGCTAATGAGAATAATTGGTCTTTATCATCCTCCTTTATGGCACTGTCCTGTGAATTTGTAGATGGGTCATATCACCCTTTAGTTCTCTTGTCTCTAGACAGAACATATTACCCTTTCCTCAAATACTGTATTTTCCCAAACCTTTTTTCATTTTCTCCTTACTGTCCTCTGAACCTACTCCAATTTGTGTGTCCTTTCAAACATATTTTGCCCCCAACTGAATGTAGCCATCCAGTTGAAGTATAATCGGTGTCAAAAAGAGCAAAATAATTACCTTGCTTGTTTTGCATGCTGCACTCAGATTAATACCCCTTGCTGTAATATTTCCTGCATTTATACACAGTGTAGCCATGCTGAATTGTATGCCGTTGTGTTGTTTACTATAATCCTATTCTTTATAGTATTAGTCATATGGCATTATGATATCATTCCCGACCTCGAAGACTAAACTGCTGTGTTCACTATCTGTCTACTCAGCATCTCTGTAACAGCATTTCTCTGATCAGATAAAGTTCTGAAAGCATGTTCAAAATACTTCCATATATTTCTGAGAAATGCTACATGGCTGGAATAAATGAAATTAAATGTACCTGTGCAAAGCTTACTAGAATCCGTCCTTACTTGACATTTTTTCTGCACCTTGGCCCAGATCTTTGGATCCAACTCATGATTTTAACATTTTATTTTATATATTGACCTTTTATGACTGTTTTTATTGATGTTGATGTTTTATTGTTGGTTGATTTGCTTGTTGTTTTTGTTTTGATTTTGCGCTGTTGTTTCCGGGCATGGCCCCATGTAAGCCGCCCCGAGTCCCTTTGGGGAGATGGGGCGGGGTATAAGAATTATTATTATTATTATTATTATTATTATTATTATTATTACTACTACTACTACTACTACTACTAGAATTTCCTGTTCAGGATCAACCTGACCTTGAGATCTCTAGGCCAAAATTTGAGATCTTGGGACAGCCCCTAGTAATGTCATTTACGTGTTGTGCATTAAGTACCAACCACACTTATTCATAGCTTGTCATTCAAACACACATACAAAAAATAATATTCCTGTTAGGAAGGTAAAACAAATGTTACTTATCCCAACCCACATCTATTTAGGGGGATGGGATAAGGAACCTTTAATTTAGTTTATTTGCATATAGGACAGCAAAGCAGAGAGTGAGTTCTGGTGGTACAACTGGGAAGGAAGCTAACTCAGTAAATGCATCGAACATCTACAGTCTGTTGCAATCATGTGTCAGTTAAGCCTAGCAAATTGTTGCAGGGTGCTACTGATGCTAGCTGAGCTGGAGATGTGTGCATAGTCCTTTCCTGTTAGCTGATTCCCCACAGCCTCTCACAAAACTCAACAATTCATATCCTTGTCTCCCTCTTGAAGATGGTCCACGAAAACTGGAGGCATCAGCACTGCCTTTTCCAATAGACAGAGCAAATTCCCAAAATCCAATGGCAAATGGAGTGTGAGTTCCAGCAAATTTCTTGCTGCTAGGATTGCAGCACCATCTTATTTCTCATTTCTGTGTATGATTCTGAAAGGTGAACAGTGAGGAAAGCTGATAGGAAGAAAATCAATGAATTTGAAATGCTGGAGAAGAGTTCTGCGGATATCGTGAACTTGCTAAAAAGAGAAATAAATGGGTCCTGGAACAAATCAAGTCTAAACACCCCTTAGAAACCAAGATGAATAAATGGAAGCTGTTGTGCTTTCATGACGTAACACATTAGAAAAAAACAAAACAATAATACTTTGTAATGTAGAAGATAGTAGGAAAAGAGAATGGATATATTCCCTTTTTCCCTTTAAAAACCTTGTCTGAAGAGGTCCCAGGTCTGTATGATCTGAGCAGAACTGTTGACTTGGAAGTTTCTCATTCATAGAGTTACTATAACTCAAAATCAACTTGATGGCAGTTAACAACAAAGTGTTGTCACATTCTGGCCTCTCAGCAGAGGGCAGAGGGCCACGTACTAGGGCCATGAACTTTCCTGTTTGTGGTGGTAATAGTACAGAATAACTTCCTCCTTCCTTTTCTCCTCATTTTTTTCATCTACAAGCATTTCTAATAGTATTTCAATTACTATCATAAATTTTTCCATCATTGATAGCAAACTGATAGCAAAATGTTGAATAAATAAAGACAAATCTACAAACTACATCATTTTCTCTTGTACTTTTCCTTATCTCGAACCTGCTGCTTTTGCCCATGACACTCTCCGGCTGTACCTCCCACCCTCTTTTCTCCTTCTCCTTCTTCTAGCCTTACCTTATGCTTTGACAATGTGTTTCACTTGCTCAATAGCTGCACTTCACTTGCTCCCCCCCCTCAACTTCACCATGTCTTCTCCTGTGCTTCTTACACCTTCCTATATCAATTCTGCCTTGCTTCCTTGCCTCACCTACTGCCTCGAATCCCCCTCTTGCACCATCCATCTCTCTCTCTCTCTCTCTCTCTCTCTCTCTCTCTCTCTCTCTTCCTTGAAACTTGCTGCAGCTTCTGTGTCTCATCTCATGTTTTTCTTCATCAAGTGCTCAAGTAAAGAGAATGTTAACTCAGTATAAATGTTCAGAGAATTTAAGTGATAGAATTGAAGTACAGACAACTCTTAAAGAAGGTGGGAGGGAAAGAAAACAGGAATTTTGAGCCGGTGTCTGGACCATGAGGCCAGAAGAGGAGGAGGAGGCTTGCCTCCCAGCTGCAGAATCTGATCCCATAGTTTAAGAGCAGCCTGACATAACTAAGAATGCTACTGCTGAGCAGCTGATTGTGGGCAGAATGAGGATTTTCAGGGAAGAACAGGACTTAAAGCTCCCTGACCGATTACAACTCAGGGTGGATGTGATTCAGTTCCACAGTTCAAAGCGGTTGGCCCAAAAGAAGAATGACCAGCTGTAGGGCTTTTGTAGTGGCAGCATAAAAGCTGGGCATTTGCAACAGTATCTTGTTGGAAGCAGTAGTTGTGGTGACTGTTCCAGTTGGTGATCTTGACTCTTGGACCTTGAATTTTGTGTAGTGGACAAATGGTGAGCTTTTTGTGTATTTGACCTTGGATTGGACTCTTGCATTACTCTCTGGGTCTGCTACTCTGTTTAGACTGCCTGTGTGAATGACCCTGGATTTCATGCATTGCGTAGTTGGTGAGCCTTTTATGTTTTTGACCCTTGGGCTGGACTCTTGGAATTCCCTTTATGTGCGTACTGTCTCTGTGATGACCTTGGATTGCCACCAACCATTCTTGTAAGCAATGGCTGTAGCTCCTTGACAGCAGGTTAGTTTGGCTGTGCCATATGTAGGAATAAATAGGAATTTAATAAAAATTGGAATCATGGAATGAATGTGATTCAGTTGTTAATAAAGTAGTCTGACGTATGTCACACTCATTAGGTTTGCAAACTAGTATTGGTGTCCGGAGATGTAAATGCTTATGATTGCTCAAACTGTGATCTCTCTCTCGTTCCCCGGATCCCATACTAAAGCACCTAAGAGCAGGACATCCAGCTCCTGTGAATGTGATAGGTACATTCCCATTGGGAATGTTATTTGATTTAGCCTATCTTTAATGGCAAAAGAAGACTATCTTCTTCCTCCCCTATCCTCCTCCTTAAAAAGTCAATATTAAACAACACTACAGTCTTTTCCTGCTTGTCTGAATGCCCTATAAGGACAATTCATTTTTGGGAAAAACAAGCTAGCTACCCACAATGGCAAAACCATTGTAGTAATATGACCTTCAAATTGTGCAGATACCTGCCTCACTCTTTAAAACATAAAGTTTAGTTTTAACAACTTCTGTTGTGTTTTGCTAGGCTTTATGGCTTTGGGATTATAGAGTGATCATTATAATGGCACCAAGTGTGCAAATCTGTAAGAGAGATGACTGGGAGGAAGGTGTCTGTTCCTGCTACTCTGATGGAAACAATATGAATTAATAGTCCTCCTGCTGACAGTCGGCATAAAATGATTTACAATTTTCAGCATGGAGCCAAATTTTTATCATTTAGGTGTACTACATTCTTATAGATTATAATTTAGCATAATGATGTGATTATCTGTCTAAAGTACAAAAGGGCTTGTTGTCTGCTGAGGATGTAAAACACCTATTTTTTGGTGCCTCGAAGCAATCCTTTGAGTTTATTTCCCCCAATTCTAGCATGCTGGTTCAACAGAGGCAAACCCAGTGCTCATGACTAATCTTATTTTCTTCTATTCAAAGAAGACTTCAGCTTTCATTGCTTCCTAATCACATTGCCCTTTAACACAATCTGTGTTATAAGTGAAAAGTAGTTGCTGAAAAGTGTATGTTGTGTGAAATGTAAAACAGCTGTCACACATTTATTCAGATTTTGTTTTAAAGTTTTGTTCAGATTGCTACCTGGAGTGTGTCTAGTCAGGCATTGACAATATTATGAATGCTATTTGCTCGCAATTCAGTCAGTGAAATTCTTGGTTTTTCAAGTTAAATTGAAATGATTTACCTACATTTTATGGGAAAATGAAGCATATATGTTTGGATCAGAGGCATGCCAAGAGAATTTTCTGCATGGGACAAAAGACGTGACAGTGTCCCCGATCATATCTGTGGATAGAAACTGATTGGACTGAGAGTTGTGCCTTATCTCAGAATAAAGACAGGCTATCTCTTTTATACACAAGATAACTGGCTAGTTTAGGAGGCCCAGAGTAGGATGTGTTGATGAAACTGTCTTCCAGGATCTCATCAGAAAGCCCAGGCAAAGAGTTCCACTTCATGGGGCTTCTATGAAGAAAGAGGAAACAGTGTGGCAAATCTGTCACCCCATGTGTAGCTCCCTCTCCACAACACTTTCCCCATCACATAGGGAAAGCATCACCCTTGCGGGGAGGCCACTTGTGTTGGGATGGAAACATTTGGTGATGCTTTCACCCCAATTGTTGGTGGGGCCTCTGCTGCATATCACACAACTTCATGTGATATCCAACGTTGGTCTCAATTTCCCAGATGGGGTGAAAGCATCCTAGGATGCTAAAATCATCCCGTCTCATGAGGTAGTGGGAAAACCACTACGAAGTTCATGAAGAACCAAAGTGAGGCTATCATTATTGCTGCATCACTCAGCATCTGATATCTGAGCTTTTTTCTCTGCAGGCTATGACTAGCTCTGTTTGAATCAAAGAAACATGGGGACAGTTCTGCTCATATGCTCAGTTGCCACCATTTGCTTCATGCTGAAATATCTTGTTTCTTTGAAAAGTGGCTGGTGAAGATAAGAAAAACCTAGCATGATATGACAGTGGGTGCTGTAGAGAAAGGTGCTGTGGAATGATGGAAACTGAAACTCCACTCAATGCAAAAGGAAAGGTGTCTACTGTCCCCCCCCCCCCCCCCACAGGCACACCAATGCTTGTACTGATATGTCTTCAGGACAAGCAACAATTGTATCAAAAACAAAGTAATATCAGTCAGTTTTTTTGCATTCAAAAATCCAATAACACATTTAGGACTAACTGAAGTAAAAAACTTTCTATCCTAAATTTCCCAGGCTCTAGTTCATTTAATTGGTTGCAAACCCCCGTCTTATTATTATGGGCTTTAACAAAGTTTATTGTCTTAATATCTGTAATAAATAATTTAATACAGTTGATATTACTGAAGTAGTGCTGAAACATCCCAGATTCTTGATGATATTATTCTTTATGCCCTAGAATTGCACTTGGAATGTTTTGATAGTATCTGCAGGCCTTAGTGTCAGTACTGCCTTTTTATATCTTGATTTTAGTGTTTTCCTAATTATCCTTTGTTATGCATGCTTTCAGATCTTAGATTTACTGTGTGTACCTGTGAAAATGTCATTATAGAGTGAGTTGTTCACATAATAAATACAACAAAAGCACAGTTCTGACCTTCCAATGGTGACAGCTGAAGATGGCTATTCATTGATGGGAAATCATGAGGTTGTCTTTGAAAAAGGAAGTGAATACCCTCCACTCTGTCCACCTTCCGTAACGACTTGAAAACTTGGATGTTTCAATGTGTCTTTGAATGACAGTTTAGCTCCCAATCAAGCCTCCCTAGTCTTAAGTTATTGGTTTTTTTTCAGCACTTTATTCCTAGCCCTGGCCTTATAGTCTGCATTTTACACAAGCCCTTGCCCTACCCTCTCGAATCTGAACATGCCCACTTTGTCCAGCTACTGGCTGTTGATGTCAGTTGATGATGTATTTTTATGGTTTTTACTTTTCTGGTTTTAATTGTTTTAATTATATTGTTTATTTGTTATGTTTTTAATTGTGTTTTATCTTGTAATCCTTGTTTATGTTGGGCTTAGTCCCCATGTAAGCCACCCCGAGTCCCCTCGGGGAGATAGTGGCAGGATATAAGAATAAACATTATTATTATTATTATTATTATTATTATTATTATTATTATTAGCCCCCAACTCTCCACATACACACACATCCCGGCTCTACTGTTCAGCCATAGTTGGTCCACAGCAGTGAACCTCAAGAGCTCTGCTGGAGATCTCCTCCTCTTCCAACTAAGTTGCAACTCAAACTGCGACAATACAGTATAAACCTCAATTTCCAGACCTCCTACTATACAAAGTATCTTTCAATATTTCCTTTTCCTTTTTATTTTTTCTTATGTGAATGTGTGCATGAGCACAGAGGAATGAATTAAAACAAATAAGGCAAATAACCTTTCATACCCTGCATGCAGCATTAGTGAAGCCCCTCTCCTTTCACCCCTCTTTTTTTCTAAGAACCTATACTTGAGACACTGCATGAACTCTTCTATATTTCTATATTTTATTATTAATGCCATTATTTTTATGTTCATGAACCTATGAACTGTAATAACCCCTTGAGCCGTTCCAGATACTCTTCCCACACTATGCATGGGAAACAGAGATGGGACTTATCTGTTGGGCAAAGACTCTTCCTAAATGCTAGTGGGGGACCACCTGCCTATGACTCAGAACTTCCTCTTTGTGAATCTCGGCTATTTGCTGGACAAAAGTTTAGGAAGAAACTTTGATTGCACTACCATCACCAATAGACATTTCTGGGAACTTTTCTTCATCTTCCCAGCATAGGGAGATGTCTGAGAATCCAGCACTCATTGTCTTTGCAGCCAGGAACTGATAACTGCACAATCCTATAAATATTTTTTGGACTGTCTTCATTTTCAGCATTCCATTACTACACACCCAGGGGTTGGCACAGCCCCTGGAGACTTCTTTGTCCCCAGAACCATCTCCACCATCTTATTGGAAGCCCCAGGTGCTCCCTGCCCAGCTGGGAGGAGATCCCTGATCGTATCATCACTGCCTCCACCAATCAGATCTCGTACTGGCTAGGGCCCCCATCTCAACCAATCAGAGGCCTGGGAAATGCCTACCAATCAGGGGGAAGGGAGAGAGTTTCACAATGTAGCAACATTAATGCAATACTCTTGTGTATAAAAAGTCTACTTTTTATTATGCTTAGCACTTGTACCCTTTAGCACCAGCTGCTGTACAGATTTAATAAACACCTGTCATTTGCCTTCACCTAGTGAGATTCCTGATCCGAAACATCCACAGTTAGAAAAGCTTGCCAGGCATCCCTTGGTATCTGTGGGGCTTCAAAAAACCACAAATTTCCATCATCAGAAGTACCAGTGGAGTAGAGGTCTCAGTCATGGAAAAGTGGTCCTTGTAGTTTCCCAAAGGGAGGTGAAAGTATGTAGAAGGCAGTTGTCACACTAGTTTAGCAGGGAAAAAGTCCTTACATGGATTGTTACTCAGGCACACAGTCATAGAATCATAGAATCATAGAGTTGGAAGGGACCCAGTGGCATATCCAGTCCAAGCCCCTGCCAAGAAGTAGGAAAATCACACTCAAAGCAGAATGTTGGAACATGTTAAAATTTGGAACAGAATGTTATGAAGATGTACAATAACTTAATGCAGTCTACAGCTTTCTAAATCCCCATAAAAAGGTCTAATAAGGGATTTGGGAGATGAGAAGATAGGAATGGGAAAGAGATACATTGGCCTTTGGCCCCTTCCACACAGCTGTATAAAATCCCACATTATCTGCTTTGAACTGGATTATATGCCAGTGTGGATTCAGATAACCTAGTTCAAAGCAGATATTGTGGATTATCTGCCTTGATATTCTGGGTTGTATGGTGTGTGGAGAGACCCTTAGTGGCTATGCTGGCTGCAGAGTTGGTGCAGCTAGTATTTCTCTCCTTTTATCAGTGAGGTGAGAGAGTGGTGGTAAAATGGATGCAATAGATTGAATCACCCTATAGAGCCCACAATTACTGTCTTTAATGACACAAATGCTATGCAGCCCCCTTCCACACTGTCCTTATATCCCAGGATCTGATCCCAGGGAATCTGTTTATCCTATGTTATCTGGCAATGGGAACTCATATAATCCAGTTCAAAGCAGATAATCTGTGATCAGATCCTGGGATATAGGGCAGTGTGGAAGGGGCCTCAGATTCCCAGGTACCAGTTTTTTGGTTATAGGCCATACCAGCCTTCCTTCACTGAAGAATGAGAGTCCTAAAAATCCACTTCTTTTAGGAGGCATCTGGGGACAAAACAAGGCGCAAGGAAAGTCTGCAAGCTGTTATAAATGGATATCACCATACCTAGGGGTTGCTAGAATTGGCAACTCTCTATTTTCTTTTTGCAGTTGCCACATGTAGTTCAATGTCAAGGGAGGAGCTGGAGGGTTAATGGGCCCCAAGATTTAGACCTGGAAGCTGCATGTGGTCCATGAAGCCTTTACCCATTGCTAAAGAAATCAACTACTCAAGAGACAATGTAGAGCAATGGCTGATCCAAATGTGGCATTTCACTCACAAACATATGTTCTTTTTCAAAAACAAAAACAAAACTTTGGCAAAAATTCCATGGAGTGGTGAAACTTTGAGTAGGACTGTGATTTATTTATTTTTCTTCACAAGTTCTGGCCCAAATTGAGCTGGTAAAGCAGAGTGTCCAGTTTCATTCTTGCTATTGTATGTTGAAACAATTGCTCCATCAGAAAACCATCTATTATAACAAAATGGTATGTGTACAGAGGGAAGGTTAGGGCCCATCTGTGCTTTCATTTGTTTTTGTTTAAATATTAAAAAGAAGAAAACAGAGAACAAATACTGTTAAGAATTTAGATGTATGTTTTGAATGTTTAGTAGAATCCACAATTTGGCTGGTACATTGCAAGCAATGGCTATCAGGTTCATAGATTCCTTATGAACTTTTGAAGCTGTCCTAGCAAACCTTGGGGTTAGCTTTGAATGTGAAGTTCATCTTCTTTTTCATGCGGCTGAAGTTTTAAAGATTGAGGGTCTGATTCTTGGACAAGGAAATCATGCCAAAATGTCTATAAATATCTCATATTAAGAGCCTTCAAATAGAATTTGGGTTTTAGTTTGTAGAAAAGAAAAGCCTTATCTTATGAAACATTTAAAAATTGTCCAGCTAATAGTTTAACTAATTAATCAAGATTTTACATCAATTAACAATAATAAATCACTGGTTTTATATGAACTTAAGCATAATTTAGTATGTTGTTAAACATTATTTCTCCCTGCAGTTTCAGCATCTGGTGTTTTTTAAACACTTAAAAAATACTTCTTGAAACACTGAAAGTGAGCAAGGTTACAGCCATTTCAACAAGGGGAAACTAAAGAATTTTAAGTATTTTTTATAATAGAAATGCTGGATATACTGGGGTAGGGGCCCAAAAGGTAAGGGGCTTGTATGATTCAAATGGAAAATTTCTAGAACAGTGGTTCTCAACTTTTTGTCCCCTCGTATTTAGGACTTCAACTCCCAGAAATCCCATGAAACACTGCTAATCATGAGGGATTCTAGAAATTACATACTAATGGCTGAGTACTACTGTTCTACAACAGTGCTTCCCAGCATGTGATATGGGCTGATATCATATTTGTTCTGTATTACTATATGTGTGTATTTTCCTGGAAACTCACTTCGAGTTGGAGTACCTTTTCCAACAATGCCATTTCCCCACCTCTTCTTTCTTTTTCTGATATGAGGAACAATTTTTGTCAACACCCAGCAGCAGACAAACACAGCAACAAAGTCATAGTCAGAAGTATTTGTTGGCAATAATGAACTGAAAAGCTTTTATTTGCAATCATTTAAATCAATTTCTGTAAGCATGGCATTGTTTCTGCAGCAGCATAAAAACTAAGCCTGGTAGAATAACAATGAAAACCTCTTAAACAGTAGGTGTTAAATAATTTACCTCTGCTTACTAACATCTAAAATGTCATGTGCTGCTTGTGAAATAAAAGTGTATTAAAAAGCTAGTGTTTAAATGACACATTATTAAATCTAAAGTGCTGCCCAATTATTTTTAGCTGTACTTCTCTGTGATATATCTACAGGCAGTTACCATGGCCTTCCATATAGTTTGTTGCTGGGTTACTTTTGCATATTTCAACATCTGTAACATGGCAATAAATGTGGTTTTGCCACCAAGTGTGTCCTGGTTGCTTAGAAATGCACAACCATGACATAATGCAGACCGAGTGCCCCTTATCTGAAAGGCTTAAGACAAGAAGCATTTTGGAATTCTGTTTTTCAGGGTTTTTCAATACAGGCAGTCCCAAAGTTATGAACAAGGTTCTCTTTACATAAGGCAAATTTCAGCAGCAACTCCAGTTCCGGAGCAGCTTTGCCACTGAATCCACCAGCTCCCATCACACACCAGAGAAGTACTTCTGGGGTGGCTCGGTGGCAAACTGTTGTGGAACTGGAGTTGCCACTGAAAAAAGCTGCAGTCAGCAACACAGGAGGCTTCCTGTGGTTGCATTGCCCTCAATACTGATGTTTCCCCTCTTATGATATGGTAGGGAGAAGCTGGGATGGTGCGGGACGTGGGGTGACGGTCCCCATGCCCCTGGATGTGTACCACCAGAATTGCCATGATTTGTGGCTATTCCGGTAGCACGTCTGAAGAGGTCTCAAGATATTTGTTCTTAAGTTAAATTTGGATGTAAGTCAGAACAGGTACATTTTAAAGTGTAAATCTAGCCATCTGTCTGTCTGTCTGTCTGTCTGTCTGTCTATCTATCTATCTATCTATCTGTCTGTCTATCTATCTATCTATCTATCTATCTATCTATCTATCTATGCTTTGGATAGCATAGGGAAGAGTTAACACTCCTGTGGTGTTTGTTTTGGTGTCTGTGTCCCTGTTCAGAATATTTCATCTCACTTTCTGTCCCTGTGATAATTGGATTTTGAAAAATGTGGCTTGTTGTGGAAACAAGGATTGGTGATAAAACTTCAGTGGAAATGTCTTTTTCTGAGGAGTAGCTTTCTCTCACTTTCAGCAATGTTTTTAACTATAAGTCGTTTCTAAGTCAGATGTTTGTAACACAGGGACTTGCCTACACATGTGTTAACATATTAGTACAAGATGTGACTCAAGTCTAAACATGAAATCTCTGTGAATCAGAAAGCATTTGGGCATCTTAGATGTGTGGATTTTAATGCATAGGTTGCCCTTTGTGTGATGTCAGTTCCTTTTTAGGCATATTATCAACTTTGTACTTCCTTTTGCCTGACCACTTCCTCATTTGCCAAGATTCCCCAGAATTTTTTTCCCCTGAAGCAAGCGTAAATACTCAAAATGGGATTGGATGTGTGCTAAACAGAGAATGGGCCATCAGAAAAAAACATGAGCATTGTGTCATTTGTCATGAGTCTTTTTTCTATTTGGTTTTTGTGTGGTTTTCTTGCCCTGGGAAGACTAATGTACAGAAATCCCAGGAGACCTAGACTTTATCTTAGCTCTATAAGCAGCATAGCTTCACAGCTACTGTGTACGAATGAGGAGGCAGGGAACAGGGTAGGTTAGGGCTTGTTCCAGCATACATGCTCATCACTTAATGATTTTGATCAGGAGAACGTTGGTATGTTAGAGCTAGCTTTTCACAGAGTTAATAATACAGACAGAATGTTCATGTGGCCTAATGGTACCAAAATCAAAAGAGATAGTGGAGTAGACACATGGATTCTATAAAGGATTATCAAATGACAAAAATGAAGTAAACTACATACGTGCATGCATGAAGCAGACACACATCCTGGTGAAATGCATAATAAGACTTTGTTTTTAGGCATCTAATAGCAACATTTGACAGGCATTAGACTACCATTGTTGAGATTTGGATGCCTTGGATCAAGCTAGATGTATCATTTGAAAAATAATCAAGAATTGCAGTCTGCTGTATGTACTTTCAAATGCCTCTTTGCATGCTGCAATGCAGGTGTTGTATAATTTTAAAACCAAGATCCTGTGTCTTCTTTTTCTTCTGTGTGTAATTTACAAGGCAACTTAAACTCTGGACCTGTTTAATGGACCTAATAGCAGACTTTCAAAGCCAACAACTAAATCAACTACAGAGCCATGCCTTTGCAGACAAGCCTGATGATTTACAAAATTTAATAAGCTGCTTCCTTATGACTTTCTCCCCAAAGATGCTCTTTCTACAATAGCTGCCAAGAAGGCTGCCAGAGGTGCACCGACTATTGGTGTAATGAAAATTTAGCATTTGGTTGGGAAACAACAGCATAAATAGTCTCTACCACTTGCTTATTCATTAACAGTGACTACTTTCTGGAGGGTTTTCTTGGCAGGCCTGATGCTTTCTTTTTATGAAACCCTTTCCTTGATTTTGTTATGTGAAGATCTACATACATTTCAAAAATAGGAGCTGGAACCCATGGTTTGCTTGCTCACCCATTCTGATGTTCCCACTATTCACCTGGAAAATTTATTGTACAGTGCATAGGGTGATAGGCAAAGAGAGGAAAATATATGGAAAGAGAAACAAAATAACTGAAATGAATCGCTTCCCTCTCTTCTTTTTCTGTGTTCATGTGATAAAGAATGGCAGGGATTTCTCATAACATTTTATGGTTAACATGGTTGAGATAAAAAGGATTTTAAAAAGGTTTAAAACTAATTACTCAAGTGTAGGGAAACTCTGATAAGGAGAATTCTAGATGGTTGAGAATCTTGACAGTTCAGGACTTTGTGTAAAAAACACATGTGTTGCTTTGCCAAGAAAACAGAATGTTCTGCATGGAAATACATGTCCTGCACAGAAAAGGGCACTATATGCACAAACTACAATAATTATGTATGTGTAACATATTTCTCACACAGAAAATTGTATTCCATTGTCTTTACACTGTAGAATCAATTCAATTTGACACCACTTTTACTGCTATGGATCATTGCTATCTTTAGTTTTACAAGATTTCTAACCTTCTCTGTCAAAGAGTGCTGGTAGCTCATCAAACTACAACTCCCAGGATTCCATAGCACTGAGGCATTGCAGTTAAAGTAGTGTAAAGTTGCATTAATTCAACAGTATAGATGCACCCTTTGTTATTTGCATGGAACACAGTCTCCTCTTCTGGAGTTTTTAAAGCAGAGTCCAGTTGGTCATCTATTGGGAGTGCTTTGATTGTGCCTTCATGCATGGCAGCAGGTTGGACTGAATAAAATTTGGTCTTTTCTAATTTTATCATTCTATGGTCTAAATTTCAAATAGGTTGAATATAACTACTGCGATTTTTGTCTGCATGTCTCTAATTGATGTGTATAAGCATCTCGAAGTAGACCAGGAGTTTAAATTAGAAAATGTACACAAACATGCTGATCTTCATTGGAGTAACTGTTACGCTTGTTGTTTTTGTTATGACTTATTTTCTGTCTTCAGATCCTTTTGCCCTGGATAAGGTTTAATTTTCCCAGAGCGAAAAAAAACAACAACTGCCTGTCAGGAAAGGTATCTTTGTAACTTAATGGACTTTGTACATGAGGGAAAGGTGGTCCATTTAAAGATACCATTTGATACAATATATAGTTACCAGAAACAGCACTGCAGGGAATGAGACTAAAAGGATCTGTCTGCAAAGCCATGCAATAAACAGGTAATCTGTCCTGAAGTATCACATTTTCCTCTGGATTGGTTTTAAGAGACTCAGGTCCTTTGTAAACACCTGTGAAATTTAATGTGGTCTTCCAAAGCTACAGCAACAAAAAATCGGGCCAATGAAGATCTAACAGAAGTAGATTTTAAACATGGTTAGGATATCAAGATGGCACTATATGATGTACGCAGACTATTTCTGACTTTAATAGAAGTTGGCACAAAAAATTGCTGAAGATGAGTGCTCATCAGGTTTCTCCAAAGCCAACATTTGCCGAGAAGCTCCAAAGTATAGTTAATAAAGGAATTTCTTTCTATTACAGTTAAGTAGGAAAGTGAGTTAGACTTCTAAGCACTACCAGTCTGCCATACCATTATGACATTTTTTCCAACTTGGGATTCAAAAT
Source organism: Anolis carolinensis (assembly GCF_035594765.1). NCBI lineage: Eukaryota > Metazoa > Chordata > Lepidosauria > Squamata > Anolidae > Anolis > Anolis carolinensis. Next base: position 150,095,099 of record NC_085843.1, read on the forward strand.
ACATGCTGCATTATATGTTTCTTCCATATAGTAATGTTGTTCCTGTTTGGATAGCTTTGATTTGGAGCTGGAGGATGGCTTATGCTTTCTAGCGGAATGACCCTTCAGAGATATTTTCACATCTAAAAATAACTAGCCTTCCTTAATTCCTAAGTCCCATCTTCTGTTTCCTATTTCCTGTCTTTCATTGTTTTTGTACCTTTCTTGAGAACTTTTCCAGTTGTGTTGTTTGTTCTTAGTCTTAACTCACTGAGATCAACCCTGAAGCAGAATACACTTTTAAGTACACAAGAAAATCCTGCCAGATCAAAACAAAAGCCTATCTAGTCCAGCATCCTGTTTTCCACAGGATGGTCAACCAGATGCCCTTCAGAAACAAACAAGATAGCTGCCACAGCTAAATCCACCTCCTCTTGTTTTTTCTTCCCAGAAATGGGTATTCATCAACACATTGCCTCTGATTCTGGAAGCAGCATAGGGTCAAGACTACATTAATTTGTCCAATCTCCTTTAAAAACCTGTCCAAATTGGTAGCCATAACTACATCTTGTCTTAATGAAATTTTCAGCTTGATGTGTATTGTGTGATGATGTCTTGACTATTTTTCCCCACTCAGCTTCACAAGACGAATTCACTGTGAATTATGGCCTGGCAGTCTGATGGAAAAACAAAGAAAAGCTTCCTTATATAAAAATGTGCATGATACACATTCTTATAAACCTCTGCTGTGTCACTCCTTATGGTTTTTCTACACTAAATATCTTGAAATGTTGGACCCCAGGCTGAGAAAGGTGTGGTAACCTAGAAGCTATAGTAATATAGTTCCCATCTCCCTTCACTATTAGCTATTTTGCTAGGGCTGATGGGAATTACAGTCCAGAAAGCTCCTCTATCCTTCTCATAACCTTCCTGCTGGTCATTTTAGTTGCTTTTTCCAGCTGAAAAATATGCAGTCTTCTTAAAATGTAGAGTTTCTCTAGAGGCATTTGCAGGAAATTGCCTTTAACATAATGATAAATGTAAGGAAGCAGGCACGGTTTTTACCAACTGCCTACTATTTTTATTTTCAGCATGGGAACTCATGCAGATCTGTGGACAAAACAAATTATTATCATATAAATGTTTTCTTACCTCTATAGGAATTGTGTTTCTCCTCATTCCTGCCCCCCCCCCTCCAGAGAATTATCCTGTACATATTTTGAGTAGCATAGAAGGTACACATATTTATTAACACACAATGGGATTCATTTCTGATTTGTGTTGGTAAGCTTAGCAAGAATGAATTAGGGATATATAGTCACTTCTAACCATCTGTCAGGCTGTGAGAAGAGCAGAAATAACGCACTGTAAGAAAAAAAATTTTTTGACAGTGTCACAATGTTCTTGAACCTGGTTAGGTGTTCTGTCATATATATCATATCTCTTCCCCACCTCTTTAGAATATTTCCAAAATTGTGGCATATATACCAGGAAGAGGGCCAGAGCTTTCATTTAAAATTACATTGCTGGCTTTTTGATCACAAAGCATGAGAATGTTCTACAAAGAGTAGGGAAAGCATTACAAGATCACATGGATTTCTCATTATTGCGATCATCCTATTTAATGGGATGTTTAAGGCTTTGGTTACATCTCTGTGTTGCCTTTCTTCCTGTGAGTTCAGGGCAGGGTACATACAAATCTTTCATCTCACAACAATCCTATGAAGTGGGCTGAGAAGGAGAATCTCAAAATAATCCCATTAATTCATGGCTCAGTGTGTGTGTGTGTGTGTGTGGGGGGGTGAATATCAATTTTCTTAATCGGATTGTAACAACATCTCCTTTGTTTATTCTACTGTTGTAATAAGGCACACAGAGTACTAATGTTGAAACCCTGAACCAAGTATGGAAAGATTATTAAAGTAAACTGAAAAATTGATGAAAAATATATTTCTTAAAGTATGGAAAATCTCAACAAGAAATACCCTAGAATGATTAGCATCTTGGAAGTTTGGGATGTATTCTGCATATGTAAATAGGATTTTATGGTTACATAAAACAGCATTTTCTATTCAGCAGAATATGCTGTTTTCAGCACGAATACCACCCCCCCATGTGTGAATTTTGCATAGAATAGATTCTGAACTGCAAACGGCCTTTACAAATTGCATGGTTTTCAAAACCTTCTTGTAGGAGAAAATTGCTAAAATTACTCATTGCTTTCTTTGAGAACTAATTTAGGAAGAATCAAGTCCCTATTTTATACTCATGTTCTTGGAGTTCGTCCCATAAAACTGAGTGAAACTTCTGTGTGAATGCATATAGGACTGTGTTGTAAGGTGATGGCATCAACTGTTATAAAATATTTCAGTGTACTTAAAGGAATGGAAAAAGCACCCATATATCATCTGCAAATTTAAATATTTTCTTCCAGGTTTCCCCCCCCCCCCCCCACCTCATGGCTCTTTTGGTAGCATCACATACTTGACTGCTTTTATGTACTATCTTCTTTGAAGGAGAAGAGGTGGGGAGAGAATGCCCTCTTGATTTAAAAGATATATTAAGAGAGATCAATGGCACAATGTCACTGACAATTGAATTCATGTAAAGCCCCTCTGAGTGTTAGAAAATAAAGTGAAAGCCACACAGTTTCATTCCTTTTATCTCTTTGATCCCCATGTTCAAGACTAGTGAAGGCCTGCAGCACTGCTTAGACTGTTAAGCTATCATGAAAGGAGCTATTATTGACTTTGCCATTATTGAGCAGTTTGTGCCAGTTTATGATGCTAGGAATGGGTGGTATTTATTATTACTTTAGCCACAACAACAAGAATGGCAATGAGAAAAAAACTCAAAGTTTCTATAAAGTTAATACTGTGTCCTCTAACTGTCCCAAATTGGCAGAGATAATCTTGGTCAAATCTTTGCTGTCACACTCCATAAGCTGCTTTTAAAATGCCCCAGTCACTCCCCACCCCCTTGTCATCAACTTCATATGCCACAAATAGAATTCAAAATGCAAAGGTAGCTCACACTCAACTGCACAGTAGTGCCCATCTCAGTTGATTCAGGCAAAAGCAAACTGCTGCAGCTTGTACTGGCTTATGCTGTGTTCTTCCTTAATAACATCCTTACCCAGTTTGATGTTGCATGCCTATGTTCTGATCTGTGAAATGTTGGGGTGGGGTCTGCAAACATAGTCATGTGCCACCATTGCCTTGTCTTAAGAAACAGATTAATGTTTTATGGGGTTACAGGCTCACATTTTTTGTGGAACTAAAATGTGGCGCAGGCTGGTGAGCAGCCAACTGTAGCCTGCTACAACAAGATAGGTACCAAGATATTCATCTCATGAGCTGAGATTCAGATGCTTGTCATGTACAGGTCTTTTTTAAAGAGACAAAATGGAGGGTAAAACTATGAGTCTACACAACCTGCCTGGCATCCTTGAGATCAATATTCTCATCTGGCATCACAGCCTCTGAAGTAGCGGGTGATTTTTTTTTTTCGTGTCAGGAGAAACTTGCGTCACTTCTGGAGTGAGAGAATTGGCTGTCTGCAAGGATGTTGCCCAGGGGACGCCTGGATGTTTCTGATGTTTTTACCATCCTTGTGGGAGGCTTCTCTCATGTCCCCGCATGGAGCTGGAGCTGATAGAGGGAGCTCATCCGCGCTCTCCCCGGGTGGGATTCGAACCTGGCAGCTTTCAGGTCAACAACCCAACCTTCAAGTCACTTAGTCCACTATACCATCTGGGGGTGATATCTTGATGGAATAGTCACCCACCATCATCACCAGCTTTTATTCACGGCATGGGGGGTGCCAACTTGTTCTCCACCACAGGCATTTTGACTTGTCCTTTTGATGGGAAAACTACATCTATTGGTCCATATTGATCTTAGATGAAGCTATAAAATCTCATCCTGCCTCAAATATGTAGCTTCTGAATTGCCCTGTTCTGCTTTTCAGCAGCACCTTTCCAAGCTCATTTTGATATCCAGAATTTTGTCAGAAATTAAGCTACTGCTAGGATTGCCAGCTGGCCTCTGAGCCTGCCTAGCTGTTATTTTGGTTAATTAGCCAGTTGAGTTGACTGCAAGAGCCTCTTATGGGCAATTGTGCTGACTGACATTTGTCTGTTGCTCCTCTTGGTGCCATAAGTGGTGGGCTTTCCTGTTGAAAGGAATATCATCTGTGGCTTGCTCTAGCAGATAGGCATTCAGAGTAGGCGGTTCTTTTCCCATTCTTTGATGTTGTACACTGGCCTCATCCACCCCCCCTCCCCTTTCCTGGCCGCTTCTGTTGTAACATTTGGTGGCCTTGGCTGATTCTGTTTTTGTTTTTTTGTTTTTCTGGCTTTCCCTCATCGGGATGCTATTGCAAAGCCAAGGCCAGCAGAACAGAAGGAAAAGACAGCTGATGCTGGGGCATCGTTGCCAGCCCATACTGTTGCAGCATGAACCTGCAGACTGGATTCTTCTACATGCCCAGATGCTCTTTGGTTTTTAGCAGGGGAGGTTAGGCCAAGAAGCAAAAAAAGGTTTATTTTAAAAGCATGTTTAGAGAATACCTCATCCGAGGTATAATCCTGCTGTACATTCTAGGAAATGTATTAAAAGCAGCACTTTTTACAGCTTGCACAAGACACAAACAGTGGCAGCAGAATCAATGTTCATTGTCTAAATGGGAATAGATGTCTTCCAGTAAAAACTATTGTGGGCTACACTCATACAAGTTTTACAACCAGTTTTACCACCAGTTTCTGCTGAAATTAAGTGGTTAGAGTGATCGTTTTGTAATGTTCAGTAGATTACCAGAATATCCACCTAAAGTAGATTGCCATTTCCATTTCCACTGCTAAAGGAAGGGGAGGTAAAAATGATAAATTAACATAGAATATTCATTTGGATGTGTCTTTTCATCTAGTGTGGCTAACAATAGCTTTAGGTGAGGATGAAATGGAACAGGAAATGATTCCCCGCCCAAAAAAAACCCCATGTATGTCTTCAAAGACTTTTGACAATTCTATGTTATTTTTCTAGGTTCCACTGAATACAGCACAGTAAACAGTCAACAAAGTATTTTGTTAGGACCTCATCACATTGACTAGAGCATGGATCCACTTTAAGTCCAGTTTTTGTCTTCTGCAGAATTCTGGGGCTTGTAGTTTAGGGAGGGGTCTTTAAACTGCTCAGCCAAGTGGGTCCTGGGCCTCACTAAACTACAAAACCCAGAATACTGCAGGAGACAAAAACTGGACTTAAAGTGGATCCATGCTCTAGTGTGATGAGGCTGTTGTGGACCAAATGATCAATCTCATTGTTGTTATATTGCTGTTTCTAGTAAATGTGTTATATACGAATACCCCCTGCTGGGATCTGGAAGAGAGGTAATGCACATTAGAAATCCTATGCCTTAAAATGTCAATTATTTGTATGAGCTGAATTGGGATTCTTTTGAAAACCTTTTTAACAACCACAGGAGGAGAGACTAAAGGTCAGAACTTTCCTTTCTTGTTGCTATCCTGTTTGGATAGGGAATCTGGAGCCACTCCCCTATTAAATCCTTGCTCATTAAATACACCAATTTGATGGAAACTGTCTGCAGCTAATGGTAGGACCAATATTGGAATTCAGGGTATCAGCTATACTGATTCTTGAATCATGTGTGGCCTGGAAGACCCAGGTAACATTGCCATTGGGAAACTGCCAGGCACCACTATCCCATTGAGAGCTCTCTAGATTGTCCAAGTGTAACTGAGCCATAAACTTAATGATTTGTGTAGTTTGAACTTTTTAAGTGCAACCAAGAAGAGTAAAACTGACACCAGCCTTATGCTCACATAGATCTATTATATCTGAAGACAATCCATGCATGCTAAAGAGACCACATTTGGAAATCACAAGTCACTTAAAATGTCTTTTGCCTGGAATATGACTGAATTCCCTGCCAATATGGGAGTGACGTCAAATAATAGGTGCCATTACTGGAGCATGAAATGATTAGTTAAAGTTCACAGTGCTTGGCTAGATAATTTAGATTCTTATTAGGTGAAAGATAGAGACCCATTGTAAATGATTTGTGTGCATTCTTTTTAAAAGGAAAGGAATGTAACGCCTTCCAATAATGTTGGCTTTAAGTTCTACACTATGATCCCAGTCCAAAAACAGTACAGTTGAAAGGATGCATTTTTCTATATACATATTTCTGGTTGTGTGTGTTAATAGAGATGGAAATAATATTCATAAGTAATAGTTGCCAGGTTGAAAAATAGGTTTCCCAACTGTCAGGAAATACCTATAGAAAAAAAAGGATAAACTATGGAAAATTTTGTACAATTTTATGCTATTCTTCAAATGTTCTAAAGTGCTGCAGAAGAATTCTCCTGCATATATTTTTTGTGCCAAAAATACTTGGGGATTTTTTGCATTGGTTTCCTGTGCAAGAAAAACAAATTTTCTTTAGGAAATGCATTTTCTGTGCAGAAAATTGGCTTAGTTTTTTTTAAAACATAAAATGTTAATGTGTTTTTCCCTGCTGAATATTTGTTCACAATTAAGAGACATTCAGGTCTGGTGATGTTGCTGTGTGAGACATTGCTTTTATCCCACAGTGATATTTGGAGTAACATTGTAATCTGAGGCTGATTGCAGGCTCCTTCTCATAACAAACTCACTGGCTGCCACTTAAGTGTGCAGTGATGATGTATAAAGTCCTATATGACTCAAGTCCAGACTTTCTATCCACATTGTTCTATATGAGCTTGCCCATGTTTTGCTATCTTAAAAGGAAGGCTCTTCTCTCTGTTCCACCATCCCCACTAGTACATAGATAGGAACAGAGGAGAAAACCTTCTTGGTAGATGTCCCAGACTTTGGAACCCCATTCTAGAGATGTTAGGCTGGTGAGAACTTTTTTGTTTGAGCAGTCTTTTGATGGCTGATTACCTTTTACACTGTTCATTTGTCATAAGCCTTTATATAAACTTGCTTTTAACCTCTTCTTGGTCTATTTTTATTTTAAACTTTTATATGGTATGGATTTTAAAGTTGAATCTTTGTAAGTAGAACCTTTAGTCCTTGACTGTTAGAAATGAAGAATATATAAAAATAATGATCATAGCAGTTGTGGCACTACCATATTTATTCATCATTGCAGATAAGGATAAAATAATTGAAGAATCACACATCATCCAAAGGATCTATTCCAGAACTCTTTGCATAATATGATGCTTGTGTAACACAGCGGCTTGAAATAAGTGATGTCTTGAGTTTCTAGCTGAAGCATACCATAGAATCACTCTAGAGAACCTTGTAAGTGTTCTCTTTAAGCCTCCAGTATGATTCTATAGTCAACTTCTAGTAAAGCCTCAAACAGAGCTTCTGGCACACATTGACCATAGAGGCCTGTAGAGAACACTTATCTAGTCATTGTTAGACCCTTCAGAGTGATTATATGGTATTCAAAGCTCTTCATGTTTAAATGAAACAACATTCAACAAGCTCACATAATAAGCTGGCCTACTATATTTTACTAGTGCAGAATAGAGCAGCAGGGCTGGTCTTGAGGACATTCTTGTGCAATCGGTAGTTCTAGGAATAGTGTCCCAAATGAACTAGCTATCGGTCAATTTCCAGTCAAATTCAAAATATTGATACTAAATATTAAAACTCAAAATGTCTTAGAAACTGCTCACTTGAACAAGGTTCTTCTCCCATATGCCCAATTATGAAGGTCATCTTTAAATACAGTAGAGTCTCACTTATCCAACATAAACGGGCCCACAGAACGTTGGATAAGCGAATATGCTGGATAATAAGGAGAGATTAAGGAAAAGCCTATTAAACATCAAATTAGGTTATGCTTTTACAAATTAAGCACCAAAACATCATGTTATACAACAAATTTGACAGAAAAAGTAGTTCAACACACAGTAATGCTATGTAGACGATGTATCATGATGCATTGAAAACATTGACTACAAAAAAGCGTTGGATTATCCAGAATGTTGGATAAACGAGAGTTGGATAAGTGAGACTCTACTGTAATATATTATAGGTGCCAGTGTCCCAAATGATGCAGTTGGTGCTATTACTGAAAAAACTCCTTCCTTCCTAGTAGTGCCTCCAAACATCTACAAAATGCCTTCCTAAGAGTGATTCACCTGACATCTTTATTAGTCAGAGTTAGATGAAAGGCTAAGAACATTCTTCTCCTGCAGGCATTTTGTCTTTCAATTTTATTATTATTATTTTGTTAAAATTGTATTGCTGGCTCAAAACATTCTAATTATTGCAACATATGGAAACCAGTCTAGGTTATTTATTTGTTTGTTGTGTAAAATCTGAGATTTTATTGATTTTTAAATATATTTATGAACTGACTGCTGGCCATTGCCAATTGGATACTATAAAACAATTTCAAGCAATTCTTTTCTTCTCTTGCTCTCATTCTCCTTATTTGGCCCCACTCAGCAGTTAATACAACAACAGAGAAAAGAAAGGAATAACATAGATCTGATTCTTGTTCAAATTATCCTTCTTATTAATAAGCACTTCAAACCAACCAGTCACTCCATAATGCAAATTATCTGACTGCAGGTGAATGCTTTCAAGTAGAAAATTGGGAAAGAATGCTGCCCAAAGCACAGGAAAAATAATAGTTATCCAGTTAAATTAGATAACCAGTTTCACTATCATTACAGGTCAAGTGGAATCATATTCTGATGTGGTTCTGGTAAACATACTGTAGTTTTTGAACCAATTCGTTGGCTGGGCTTGGTATGGACATGCACACATATAGACACCATTTCCTGGCAATAGCATTGAGTGTGGGTCTGAATGTGTAGGCAGGAATAGAGAACATTTTGGTCTTCTTCATTTTTTTTCTTCCACACATATTCATTTGGCCTATTTTGTGACTGAGGTTAGAAACCTAGGTTTCTCCGTTGCTGTGCATGAGAGACTGGGTCGCATGGGAACACATTCAAGAGATTAGCGCATCAGGTTTGCCTGGTCATAGTATCGGAATTGACCCAGATCATGAGGCTGCCAAGTGCCATGTAAGACAAATTGACAAGTTATCATTCTTTTCATTCATGCCATTTGTCTAATAATCTGCACCTGAGCTCCACTCCTGCATTATGTGACACTTATTAGAAACCCTGCAGGTTGGAAGCAACTGGACCTTGCTGCTTATATCCATACCTCACCTATGATAACTTTAATGAGAAATGATGCAAGGCGGCATCTGGAGCTAGCTGAAGGTCATGGGTAGTTTGTGAAGAAAGCCCCGTGCAGCAATTTCCTTGACTCTGGGACCTGCCGATTCAGATTTGTTGAGAGCAGCAGGCTGAGTCATTTCACATCATTAATGCCAAAACGACTGAGGGCATGCTACCTGCATTAACTTCTCAGTTCCAGGAGTAGAAGCGAACTGAGCTATTAGCGCACCTCATTCACATGCTAGATAAGAATGTTGGAATAGTTCCACATGGCAGATGAACAAAAGGAGTCATTAGGTTTATGCTTGTCCACATCTACTCAAGTACCTGACAGCTTCTGCCCTTGCAGTTTTAAATCAAGACTGATTTATTACATGGTACTTTTGGTTAGGATTGTGTAAAAATACATCCACATACCACATGTAGTCCATTAGAGCTGTTAACACATATTTTTCATTGCAAACAGCTTCCTTGGTACACAAATAGGTATTCATTATATCCTTAATAGTGTTCTAACAGCAGTGTATGTCTTTGCAGCTTAATAATAATAATTACAGAAAGTAGATGACTGGTGTCGTTGAGTGGCAAAAATGACCTTGTGTTGTTTCAACTCCTTTTACAGTTAGGAAAGTAGGAAAAGAGTCTTCATTAATATGTGCAAGATGGTGGACAGAGATAAAGAGATGGCTTTGAAATATTTAGAGACAATGGGCAGGGTGTTTGATGAGAGTATGGCATAGTAGTTTAAAATTTATGTATGTTTTCTAAAACTTACAATTCTAAAGTTGACTGCTGACTATCTACCTCACCACATGGGCCAATTTGTCCATCATATGCCGCTTACTCTCCACTTTCAGCACGTTGCCCATTAGATGACACACAAGGACTTTAGTGCCAAAAGAGGAGAGGAAGTGGTGAACGCTGCTGCAGCAGCAACAACACCTTACCAGCAATGGGAGGAAACCTAATGGCAACACTTCCCCCCATGTGATGAAGGGTAAGACAATGGCATTGTGGGAAAATATGGCAGTGCAACTGACTCTGCCACTGAAATTTATTTTTAAAATTTCATTTCTGATGTTCCCTTCCCGGCTTGGGGGGGGGGGGGGGCATGAAAAGTTGCTTTTAAAGCAGTTTTAAAAAACTTGCATTTAAAACTGCAATAAATGACACATATTAAGATGCATCTTAATTGTATTCCAGATAAATGAATATACTATTAGAAAGCAAACACTACCAATGATCAACAGTAAAATATCTTCAAAAGCTCATGACAATAACAAGTTGTTCGTTGGTGAAGACTTATTTGTCTGCTGGTACAAGGACAGAAGGTAAGAAGACAGGGAATTCAGTAGTCTGAGAGCTGGTGCTAAAGGCATCTTTATTTTGTGAACAGTAAATTTACAGGAAACATGTCTCTGAAAGTGGTGAGACCTACAGAATAGGTTTCAAACTAGGGACAGGGTTTTCACACAGCTTGGACACAAATTGCATAGGGCTTTATAGGTCATAACCAACATGTTGAATTGTGTCTGGAAATAGACTTGCAGCCAGCAAAGCTTTTGTTATCTCTCATCTATCTATCTATCTATCTATCTATCTATCTATCTATCTATCTATCTATCTATCCCTATATCTCTGTTGTTTGGGGTCAACTTCATTTTCAGAACATGCTTAAAAGGCAGTCCTACATATCGCATATCACAGTGCACCAAACAGGATGTAACTGAGACATGTTTTTACTGAGGCCAGATGGGACATAACCAGGAACATTTACAGCTGGTACACTAGGTTTATTTGTGCATCACTGAAACCTGGAAATCCAAATTGAGAGTTGAATTATGGAACACATAGGTACTATAGACCTGTCTTTTCATGAGTATCATGATTTCATCCAGCACAACTGAAGCCATTTTCTGGCATTTATTTGCCAGAAGGTTGTGGGAGACCTTGTCAAAATCCAGATATGCTACATCCATGGCATTCCCTCCATCTACCCAACTTGTAACTCTATCAAAAAAAGAGATCAGATTAGTTTGGCATGACTTGTTTTTGATAAATCCTTGTTTACTATTAGCGATGACTGCATTCCTTTTTAAGTGCAGACTACTTTTTAAGCAATCTTTTCCAGAATCTTGCCTGGTATTGATGTGAGCTTGACCGGACGGTAATGGTTTGGGTCGTTCTTTTTTCCCTTCTTGAACATCGGGACCACATTTGCCCTCCTCCAATCTGCTGGGACTTCTCCCGTTCTCCAAGAACTCTCAAAGATGATTGCCAGTGGTTCTGAAATAACTTCCGCTAGTTCCTTCAATACTCTTGGGTGTAGTTGATCTGGCCCTGGAGGCTTGAATTTGTTTAGAGCAGCCAGGTGTTCCTGGACAACTGCTTTCCCTATTTGGGGTTGGATTTCCCCTAATCCTTCATCCACTCCATGTTGCTTTCTTGTGAGAAGACTGAGGCAAAGAAGGCATTAAGTAGTTCTGCCTTTTCCCTATCCCCTGTCAGCATTACCCCATCTTCTCCTCGCAGAGGCCCTATCGTCTCTTGTTCTTCTTTTTTTAACAACGTAAGCAAAGAAGCCTTTTTATTGTTTTTAATGTCCCTGGCAAGCCTGAGCTCATTTTGCGCTTTAGCCTTGCAAACCTTACAGCAGTTTATTTGTTTGAATTATTGAATTCTTCTTTGGTGATTGTAAAGAAGTGTGTGATTTTATTTTGTTTATAGATGACATGTTTGTTTGATTTTGTTTGAACAGTCAGGTTTAGTTAAGTTTAAAATGGTAAGTATTGGAGCTGATAATGCCAGAGGGTGACCAGCTCAGCATTATGAGACAGGTTGCCATGACAACAGGGGCGGAGCCAACCGCCGTTTGAAAAAGAAAAGAGGGAATGTTTTAAAAACCCAGTTTAGTCTGTGATTTTTAGTCACAGGGGACAGACTGGTTCCAAGTATAAGGAAACCAGGGAGGCAGACCTCTATTAGGCCAGACTAAGCAAGTTAGGTGACTTGTTTAGGGTTATTTATAGAGGCTGTGGAGAAGGGAAATTAATCCCAGTGGATCCAAGAGATCAGTGTTTAGTTTAGTCCTGAGAGAAGGAAATATTTTGAAAGTTGGAACACCTCAAATCCATTTGTAACCGTTAATTTAAGTGCTTTAAGAAGTTATAGAAACCACTAAGCTCTGTACATGCAATAAACTTGTTTTGATTTTTATTCCATCTAAGTCTCTGTCACAATCATATTCTAAGTTAAGCAACATCACCATCTGAAGTAAATAAAGAAGCTTAAAAGGAATAAGTATCCTCTGCCTGACATCTCCTCCATTTGGTGGCAGCGAAGATAATTAAATACATAATAATATAATTAACATCATCATCAAGACATCTTTAAAATTGGTGGTAACTGTGTGGTGGGATCAAAAAGGGATTCCATCCCTGTCAAGACACCTGTACAGTGATTTCTCCCATTTTCCGCATTTTTTGCATGTCTCTTTTGAGTCTTAGCCCAGTTAGAAGTTCTTTGGACATCCTGGCTTCTTTGCACTTGTCTTTTTTTTTTGGTTGGCACTTTGTTGGCACTGTTTGCATTTGCTGTATGCAACAGTGCAACTATTGAAGTATCCAACAATTCAGTTACCTAACTGGCTTGTCCACAAAGAACTTTCAGAAAATTGTTAGTGTGCTGGGACAATCACATTAGGCAATTTTTCCCATTTCTACATTAGATGGGCCACCTGTCTTATTTAGCAGAGATCCTCTTCTACGATCAAAGCTGGGAAAAGGAACCATGCTTTCACATTCCCACCACACAACATCTTATAAACCTTTTGTGTAAAATAATCATGTTTAGGAGAGGTAGTTCCTATGCATACTTATATCTTCTCCCAATGTTTTGTACCCTTCTAGCTAGTTTCTTTACTGGGAAGCAAAAATGCCTCTTATCTGTATTGCAAAGTAGAAATGTTCCCCAGGCTTGTTGGATGTGTTCCATCATGTATGTTAACTGTGTGGAATTAGGGAGTTTTTTGCTGGCAATTCTCACACAGTTGGGATGGCTTTTACTTTTTTTTAAATTCTAGCAGTGTATGTTCATGGAAAACAGCTCTTACATGAATAGGTTAATTTTCAAAAGGCCTTTCCCTTTCTATATTTTATTGCCTCTGTCTACCTTGCCGAGTAGTCCCTTCATCCTCTTGCCAAGAGTATATTGAGCTGGCATTGTATTTCTTTCTGCTTGTCTTGAGAGAAAAGTTAGGCTCCCTGTTGTAGTAGGTTGAAGCTGTGAGTCTGACAATGCCAAAAGCAAAGTTTGCAAATTGATCTGAAGCGACATCATCTGAGACCACATGTCCCACCACTGAGAGATGTCAAGCTAGTGGGTACTGAACACAAGACCTTTTGTATAGAAGTATCCTAGTTGAAGAATACTGAGGAAGCTAGGCAAGCTTCTTCTTCAAAACTGGTAAAGACAACACATTGGTCAAAGCCTGAGTAGTATTCACCTGATAGAGATTTATTGTGTCTATTTTTCAGGTTGCTTCATTTTTGTTAGATTAATGTAGTTCTTTTTACTAGTTTCATTTATGCATCATCCGAAATGGTCACTGAGTGCATCTCTACATAGCAGAAAATGTGCAGGGAACCAGAGTTTAAAGCTCTTGTTCCCTGTATATTTGCTTCCCACATGGGAGGTCCAAACTCTGCCTTTTTGCCAAGGGGGAGGCACACATTCACTGCCATGCTGATTCGGCATTGGTGCAAGGGGGGGGCATCTCTGACATCCCTTACTCCCTTTCCTGGATGTATCAGGTTATGAAAAGGCCTCCTTACCTAATCTGGAGGCTTCTAAGGGCTCTGCTTTGTGTCTAAATGATGTGTAGAAGGGGCTTGAGATGATCCAAAAATTATGGAGAACCTTAATTACTGAGACATGGAGAAGGTTGGGAAACCATTATAGAACAGGTCATAGTGCTTAGGTTTTTTTTTTTACTTTCAAAAATGTGGCTATTTATAACATAAACTAGATGGATTGTTTGCCTTTCAACTGATTAGTCACTTGACTGGAAATCTAAATAATCTTCATCTTGTTAAACTTGTGTGTTCTGAAACATCGATGGAACTGCAAAGTAGTTTCAAATTTAATAAACAGAACCTATCACTCATGGTTAGAAGGGAAGACCATCTTTAATATATTTCTATTCCCTAATACATGAGTAAACCAAAAGCAAAATAGCCTTAAAAATGAACAAATGTTTCTTAGCTGGCAGTCCCGCAAACTAAGACTGACACTACCATTAATCAACTAAAGTTTAACTTGATTAATCTATCAGTAAACTGACTAAAATTTGCACCCGTTGGGGAAAATAGCTAGAAGTAACATTATTGTAAAATTTAAAATATTTCAAGGAATAGATAACATCAGTGCTTCAGTTTAAATGAAAGTTGATATGTGGAATGTCCATTTTCACCAGCAAAAGCAGGTACTTTAAGCAACACATAACAAACTTAAGCCAATATAACAAACTAATGTTTTTTCAATAATACCCAAGGATGACAAATATCCATTAGCCAAGTCTTACATTCATTCAAGAAGGACATGCATATCATCGTCCACGAGCCATGAAGGCTACATTGAACCTGCTCAATGCAGGGGATAGTTGAAATGTCCTACTTTGTGGATTTCTGGAAGGACATGACTCACTAAAACAGAGGTTGTGTGTGTGTGTGTGTGTGTGTGTGTGTGTGTGTAATATGATTTAGCAACAGCAAAGCAAATCTGCTGCATCAAACCAAATCATGTAAGTTGTGAAATTCAACTTCTACATTCAAAGTAGCAATGGGTAAAAGTATAACTGTGGTAGCGCAGCGGGTTAAACTGCTAGCTGCAGGAAATCTCCTAACTGGAGGATTGGCAGTTTGAAGCTGCGAGTCGGGGTGAGCTCCTGCTGTCAGCCCTATCTTCTGCCAACCTAGCAGTTCAAAAGCATGTAATGCGAGTAGGTCAATAGGTATCACTTCAGCAGGAAGGTAAAAGGGTGCCCCATGCAGACATGCCGGCAAAACAATAAGAGATGTCTACAGACAGCAGGCTCCTTGGCATGGAAAAATGGAACAAGAGCACCTCCCCATGGCCAGAGTTGAGCGTCATCTACAGACGATGGAGATGGAAGGGGAAGGCCTTTATCTTTGTCTTGTATTGTATGTCGTTGTTGTTCACTGTGTAAAAGGCATTGAATGTTTGCCTTATATGTGTATACTGTAATCTGCTCTGAGTCCCTCCAGGGAGATAAAGCAGAATATAAATGAAGTGTATCATGATCATCATGATCATGATCATGATCATCATCATCATCATCATTTTAACAGACAAATTAAGGAAACCTAAAATCACCATATAAAGGTAAATGATGATTTTTTGGGCACATCTGCTTTTTTTTTTTAAATCAATACATACAATATATTCTGCTTGGTGAACTAGTGGTGTTATCCTTGATGCTCTCATTTTCTTTGGTTAGAAATATCTGTATAATTTTGAAACTTATCAATAAAAGAAAATCACAAGATTTTCTAGATGCAAAGGACATTTGAAGATTTGCAAGGGATCTCACAACAGGTCATGGCACACATTGTGAAATTTCTTGACCCATGTATGAGAAGGGAGTGATGAAATTTCCCCCTATCACATTCTTCATAAAATTGTAATAGTAGCTTCTGCACATATTTTAAGCACCCAGACATGTGCCTACACACTCAGGAAGCACAAAAGGACACGATTAGTATTAAACAATATACAACACTTGTGCCGTCACACCTGGGCATCTATAGTAAACTAAAATGTGCTGCTTTCTTTGCCCGGGTGAACTGCGGGGCCTTACTTCGAAGCTCAGGAGTCCCAGTAACCAAGGCCACTTCAAGTTGAACATCAAACAAGATTTTTATTTTCTCAAAGTCCTTGACAGACTTAGCACCCGTAGTTAAGGTTACAAATATAAACAGTCAACTTATAAAATCATGCAGATGTTTCTTTCTTGCTTTTCCCCTTAGCTGCTGGGCTAACTTCCTCCAAAGGCGAAGAGATCCTGAGATGCTCTCTACCCTAGCCCTGAGCTGCTATATTAGAAAGAGCCGATCTTTCTCTATCTCAGCTCAAAGCTAGCTTGGAGACGAAGTAGTTGGAGCTTCTTCCAATGGCAGAGAAATCCTGAGATATTCTCTGCCCCAGTGCTGAGTTACTATTTTTAGAAAGAGGAGGTCTTTCCCTATCCAAACTCAGCACCAGTTTTAAAGGCAGAGGTTAGTACTTATGATGGCTTGTCTGAGCTGGCCTGGCTTGACCACACAAGCACATCTGAGTTCTTTTCTCTTCTGTCTAAAAGGCAAAAGGCTTCTCAAAATGGAGATTTCATCCCCAAGAAAAGGGATGGTATCCAGAACAAAAAGATACTTTGCAAACTTTCAGCAGCAAAGACTTTGCTGAGCTGGCTACAAACTATGCTAATGGTTAACTATCAGGGTGCTGCAGAATCTGCAATAGCCCTGGAAGAAATGCATACAGGTGCTATTTCCTACAACTATGGGACAATGCAAATCAAACTCCTGGGAGACGGAACAACACTCCTATCCAATGATTATCATTTTAATTAAGCTACGCAACATGCAATGACAGTGGTAGCCTACACAAAAAGCCAGCTCTTCAATGTGAAACAATGTTTCTTTAAAATTAAAATTGACCCCCAAAATCAGGTTGTGCGAATGAAAAAACCTCAATACAGATACTTTTGTGATTTTGGCCTTGTATTCAAGAAAAAGATATGTGAAGATTTACAGTACAGTATTATGTATATCCTTCCTTCTTTTTTCCCTCCTATTCTGCTTTTCATCTTTGTCCTGTTCATCTATTTCTCCTTCTTTACAGATTTAGAAATATGGAAGTAAACATTTGTTGCAGGTTCTTCCCATTTACAAAATGTATACCTTTAAAATAAACCCAGCCAAGGCATAATTGCATGATACTGATTAATGTCCATACAAGCTCCTCCGAGCTGCATACCAAGTGACTTTCCATTTGGTTTAACCGCCCTCACAATTATTGCTTTTCTTTTTTGTTTGGGGATGCTCGCCGGTATTTAAAACCAACTTCCAGTGCAAGTTGCAATATATTTTGCATACAGTAATAGGCAATAAGTGTGAAGAAGGAACACTGTCACTGGCTTATAGCACAGCAACAAGGAAACGGCTTGTACTCATTCTCCTGTAAACAAAAAAACACAATAGGAAAAAGAAATATATTACATGTTTTTACATTAGATGGGACCACCGCGTGAAGCATCCCCTGAATTATTTCTCTGATCTGTGAAGGGAAAACAGCTCCCAGCAAATTAGAGTCCTGGAAAAGAGCCATGGAAACTAAATGGTTGAAGAAGGATAAAAACAAGCAAAAATATGGGAGAGCTATCCTCTAAAATACAGTTTTCTCAACACCTACATTCCAATTTCTGATAATTTCTGTTTCCATGGAGATGCATTATCACAATGTTCTACTTTATTCGGAGTGACCTAATCAGGCTACCTATTGGGCTGTGAAAGGTGAAATTTGGGCTGTTGCTTTTGAAAAACAAAGATAGCAGCTCAAAATAAAAAAGAAACTAGAAGTTGTTGTTGCATTTCTGAGTGCTTATGACTTTCCCCCCAAAGGTTCAGAACATCCTAGCCAGGAGCATCTCAGATCCCTCACTAACAAGCTCGTGTCAAAGATGTTTACGATGGTAGTGCCCTTTCTCATTCCATCTTGTTTTGTTTTGCAGCTCCTCACTTTACCATATCGCTTTCATTTAACTCACATATTCTTCATAGCATTTTGCTTTGCCTGGGGATGCCAACATCCTTCAGAAATTACCAATAACATGTTTCCATTTTCTTCATAATGACTAGGATCTCATGTCAAAAAAGTGCATAAAATGGTTGAAATGTACTGTCAACTGTAAAGCCCTGGAATTCCCAGCATGGACATTTCTGCTGGGAAACTGGCTGGGGATGTTTTTCACCCATTATTATTTGTAACTGATAGGAAATGTCATATATTTAAACACACATAATTTTATAGTCTTGGCAATGCCACTAGATTCAGTCAAGGTTGATCTTGATTTTTTTTTACATTGGCAATTAGTGACTTGTTGCCATGACAACCTCTCTTCACATAGGTCTTGAAATTAGACGTCTGAACATGATCAGTTCTTTTATTATTATTATTATTATTCTTTTTAGCCTCCCTGGGTAAAGGCGTATGCTTTCCATGCGAGAAATTTGATTACAGATTCCCATAAAATATCTATAAACATGCACAATAACAGAAGAGCTCTATCAATTAAAACTAAGTATTCAATAATTCATTCTTTAATTAAAGTGCCTCACTCTTCCTATTGCTCTAACCTTTCAAGTATTAAAGGAGACATAAGAGCTAATCATTTTGTAAGGAGTACATTTTCAAAAATTAACAAATTAAGAGACACGAAGAAAAAGGTGGCGTGGGGGAAAAAGAATTGGAACTTTTCAAAATGCATTACTTATTGGTGTTTAATGAACAGAATATACCCAACTTTTTCATTCAGTCAAGTATAGGCAGTTTATTTTTCTCTACATTAAGATTTGTGCATGTGCAAGGTAGTGATGGTGTTGAACTGTTATCTCTACACATGATGTGAATCACAATGTAAATGATCAACCATGCATGAGTATGTCCACACATGTGAAATTTTGGCATAACAGTGTGTGTGAATGACGCTGGTTCATTACAAAGACACTTGGAAGTAGAAATGAGAGTAATTGACATTTTTCTAATACATGAAGAAATGTACCCTTCTGTTGCAGTTTCAGAAGTTAACCATAATATTAAACTGGACCCAGTTCTTACAAGTAGTAATCTATATGGATATTTGTACCATAGAATAATAGAATCATAGAGTTAGAAGAGACCGCAAGAAATTATGAATAATATGTCCAACCTACAACTAATAATGTGGGTGGTGAATTATACAAAAAGGGGTCCCGTCTTTCCCTTTGGCCACTATAAGCCATGGTTATTGGCTGAGTAATGCTGACATTAGCTAGGCCGTCTTAGAAGACAAATGGCTGGAGGAAATGGGTTCTACTCGCATCATGAGAAAGAGTGTGTATATTCTGTAACTGAGAATTAGTTTGGTACTGTCACATAACGTGTTGGAAAATTAAAACAAATCCTGGTCATTGTAATTACAGCAAGAAGAAAAGCCCAGCAAATTGATTTTTCCTAATTCATTCTTGAAACTAGCTTTCAGCCAAAGAATGCAACATTTCCCTTTCTAATTCAGCAGTATTCAAAATATAATTCACTTCAACATTTCTTTCATATCCTATCTAAATGTTATTTTATCAAGACTCCGAACATACCAATGTTGCATTGTCTACTTTTCTGGACTTCCCTGCTTACAAATGCTTGCCAAACCTGCCACTTGAGTTGTGCTTAATACTTCTACATTGCCATATAAAATCTAGATTATCTGCTTTGAACTGGATTATATGGCAATGTAGACTCATAGAATCCAGTTCAAAGCAGATAATGTGGATTATCTGGTTTGATAATATGGATTATATGGCAATGTAGAAGGACCTTAGAGGAATATCATTGAGTGGATAAATTGCACAATTGTACTAACTCACATGGTGTTCTCCTGTACTGTTGTTAGATTGGTGTAGAATCACGTCATTTCCTTTTCAGGAAAAATCCATTAATGGCTTCCTATACTGCCCAACTACAGGCTGGTGTGTTCTGCTGCAGTTCTGATGTTAGTTGTTCAAGTGGCCCCATGTGTTGTGATTCTGCTTTTATCTTCCTCCCTATTTCTTAGTAGGGTGACACCACCTCACTTCTGGTGTTGCAGGGCCTGCCTGCAAATTTGTAAGAGGAATCTCTCTAATCTTTTTGCTCAATTTCCCAGTAAGTTTTTCCTTTTTTTTTATGCAACTGCACAACTGCGCTACTGCTGGAATGAAAAAAAGTTTGGGGTAGTGCATAGGCTGTGTTATTATAGCAGTGCAGAAGCATAAATAAATAAATTCAAGTCTGTATATGCTTTGTGTGCCAGTTACCAGCTGTCCAAGGATGGAAGGGATGCAGTAGGAAGGGCAAATCCAGAGACATCCAGCACCAAAGCACTGTGAGGGTATGAAAGGAATCGGTTTCATAGTGGTATGTTTCTATTTGCAGGAACGATGCTGTGGACACAAGACAGTACGATAATAAACTGGTGTGCTATTGTCCTTAATGACTAACTCATGGGAGGAAATTGTGTAGCATTCCAGTTGCTGTTGAACTGTGATTTCCAGCATTCCTTAGGTATTGGCTGTGCTGGCTAGGACTGCTGGGATTTGCAATTCAGTGAAAGTTCAGTAAAATTCTGAGACTCACATTGGAGTAAATTAGATTATATTGATTTCAGTGCATGTGCTCTAAGCATGCATACTCTGGATCAAACCTATATGACGTTATAAATCTTTTGGTTTGCTTCTGTGATTGCTCTTTTCCATGGGAAAACAAAGAGTTGCTATCAGTAGGAAAGGCAGTCACCTACTTTTCAATTGTTAAAAAAGCTCTCCAAAGCTGTTGTGTTAGAGGTAGCTCTTCTCCCTGCAGTTTTGAAAAGGTGAGGCAAGTTGCTTTGTTCATTCTAGTATATCAGAAACAAAAGAGCTTCCAAGCAGTCTTTTTATTTGGCAAAGTATAGACAGTCTAATGAGTCACTGCAAAAGTAATTAAAGGCCTTATAGCATCCACAAAAGCACTATGGGTATCTAATCACATAATTTTAATTATTAAATATTATGGGGAAAGTCTCTTCTTGATAACATTGCATCAAAGTAACACCAAGTTAGATGTATAGGTTGCTAGGTTACACTCTGTTTCTGCAAGGGAATATTGATGGAATCCATTAATCAAAGGAGTGAATAGATAGACTGTGATCTGTAATTTGTGTAATATTTGTTCCCAGCTCTTGGCATTGGTGGGGAGAGGAGATTTCTGTAACATGTTTTCTTTGGTATGGACAGAGCTCCACCCACCACATAAAAAAGAAAGTCAATGGAAATTTATAAATATCTGTCCATCATAGAAACAACTGCAGGAGCTGGGCCACTTTCCAAATGTTCCGAAATGCTTGTGAAAAGAGAACTTCAAGAAGATTGAGATCCAGCTGAGTTTTCTTTGCCAGCAAAGGACTACTTCTAACTATACCAGCAGGGACTATTCCTTTCACCTGTGCCAGCAAAACTAAATACAAGACTGTAGATTGCTCAGGTAGGGTATATTAGTGTAAACAGCAGTGGCAACTAGGGGTGAATGGATCAGTCTGGTTCCCATTTGTATCCATTATACATCTGTTCATTTCTAAGTCCATGCTGTATTAATATCTGCTTTTTAAAATTCTTCACAAAATTCATATTTAAATGCATATTTTGAATACGTTCTTTTACAAAATAGCCTCTTTAAATGAATATCCTCTAAGTATGCATTGCTAAATGTAGCTTAGCCTAAAATATATGCATTTTGGCATATGTTTTAAGTTGCTTGCTGAATCACAAAATTTGGAGAAGGGCTAAATCCACAGGATAACTGTTCTCCAATCTGCACATTAATTTGGAGCAGTGAACAGGGTCATATGGTATTAGCATATGGGGGGAAAACCAAATTCCTCACACAGCACTGGCAAATAAACTACAAATTTACAAGCTGTTCTTCTTTACTAGATCCCCCCACAATGTATCTTTGTAGAATATGGATTACAAACCATATGAGTGGACTGTCAAGGCAATTTTGAGGATTCCCCTTGAATGTGAATAGATTCTGAAATATTAGTTCTAAGAATGTAAAGTTACCAGATGCATACATGTATTTCTTGATCATGTGTCTCTTAACATATATCAGGTGCTCAGTGGGATGCGGGCTGCCTCTGGAAAATGTTCTCTAGAAGAAAGCCAAGGCAATTCATTAGCTAGTTGCCAGAGTGTTGAGTTTGAGATGGAGATCAAAAACCTATCTTAAGAGCATACCATACTGTGTTATCAAGTAATTATTAGGTAATACCTCCAAAGCCCTGGTTTCTGGGGCAGGAAGAACATGGATAATCATATTTTATTATATGTGACTTTTAAAAATTCTAACACTGATGGTTTAAATCATGGATGGAGTGACATGATCTTCCAACTATTGTTGGATTACATCTCTCATCAGCCTCCATCATTAGCTTTGTTGACTAGGACCGATGTGAGTTGCAGCAACCACAAATGATTTATGTAACTTCAAAATAGATCATAAAGACATAGAAATAGTTCAATGTTTTCCATCTTTTGGCTTAATCATTAATCAAAGTGGAGACTGCAGGTCTCAGAAGACTAGAACTTGGAAGGGCAGCTATAAACAAACTAAACAAGATCCCGAAGTGCAAAGATATAGATAACTGATAGAGATGTACATTTCAGGTAGACCCAGTGCCATATTTGGTGTCTGGATTTCGGTTGCCTCTATTCTGGTTTTTTAGGAGCTGCCCAAATTTGGGAAGGCGAAATGCCCTTTTCAGTCCAGCAGCTCCAAGAAGATCCGGCCCATTGGCAGCAATGAAGGAACTTCCCAGGCCCCCCTTTTCATCATTTTTAGGTCTATTGCTATGAAAATGGTAACACTTGGAGAAAACATTTACCATTGCCATCTCCCCAAGTTTCAGAATGTTTGGGTCATCTACTGATTTTTAGGAAATTCTTAAGAGGAGCTAGGGCTTTTTTTGTATTTTTTTTTAAAAAATTCACTAAACCCCACCAATATTTAAACAAACACCCCACAAAATCCCCTTTCACAGTCCTCCAAACACACACCCTTTTGTAGCTCAGCAGCCAAGGGCTGATGGGTTCATGGATGATTCAGAAGGGATTGTGGGATTTCCTGGGGTTCAAAGGTGATACAGGCCAAGGGAATGAAATTGCCTCAGACAGTGCTGAGCTCCAGGGTCAGTCACAGGAGCCAGAAACAACATTATTAAATAAGAGGTTGAGTGAAGAAGAATTAAGTGAAGCAGAATATTCTCAAGGGAATGCACTTGGTGGTATTGAAATAAGCATGTATCTCCATTTGCAGATTAGGCTAGAGAATCAGCTCCATAGGTCAGCGAGATTATGTGGGAAACAGATAGAGAAGGTTCATGGGAAATGCCATGATTTCATGACTGCTTATTAACAGCCAGTTGTTTACTTTAACATTAGTTCAGGCTACATTGGTGTTTGAGGGAGAACTTAAGTCTGAGTTCTTGTGTCAAGTCAAGCCCTGCTTTTGGATTCAAGTATCTTGGAAGGTTTTTATATTCTTGTTTCATGATTCTTGCTCAAGTTTTTCTAAGGATATCTTTTGTTTATGTAAGCTGTACTCGTGATTTTTTTACTATTCCTGAACTGTGTGACCTTTGGATTTTTATGAGACTTTTGGAATTGTGTGTGATTATCACCTACTGCTAAACCTGTTTTGGATTATTCCCCCACTTTCCTGCATTTTCTATATGTTTTATGTGTTTTACAATAAACTTTGCTTATACTCTGGACTTTTGTGTGGTGCTGTGGTCATAGGTGGCTCTGCGCTTGGGGTGCAACGTGCCCATCCTCACTTCCCTCTAAAAATAAATTTTAAAAAAATTAAATAAGATTAAATAAATAAATAAATGTAATTAAATTGCCAAAGGAAAAGATTGGAATGGAGTCCAAAAGCAAAGCAAGCAATCCTAAGAGCAGTAACAGCACTGAGAACACAGAGCACATGATCTGTCTCTCTCAGAAGCCAGAATGCCACAGGAAAAAGGAGGCATTCACCCTTGTATTTATAGACACAGTTTAGCTGAAAGACATGTGAGCGCCTTTCTTCTTCTGATTGACTGAACAGGCAGCGAGGTATAGGGAAATCCTGCATGTGCATCTGCTGCTTTGCACTCCACATGTAAGAAACCGAAATCAGCCGTTTCAGCCACCATGTGTTTTGTTGTGGTCAAAACAAACATGGCTGTGCTGCTCATACCGTTAAAGGTGATCCAGCTGACAAAAATGCTTAATCATCTGGAGACCGTATTATAAAAAGGAACTGTGCACAGCCCTAATAACTGAATACTAAAGTTGGGATGGTCCATGTCATCATATTTCCCATCTTTATGTATGATTGTAAAATCTGGACAGTGAAGAAAGCTGATAAAAAGAAAAGCAGCTCATGTGAGATGTAGTGCTGGATAAGAATTCTTAGGATACCGTGGACTGCTAGAAAGACAAATGAATTCTAGGTCAAATCAGACATTAATTCTTCCTAGAAGACTAGATGGCTAAACTAAGGTTTTGGTCACATCGTGAGAAGCGATAACAAAGATGCTAATGCTTATATAGGTGGAAGATAGTAGGACAAAAGAACGTTGCATTCCAAATGGATAGATTCAATCAGGGAATCTTAGGATTTAAGTTTGCAAGACCTGAACACCATTGTTGGGAAAATGGTGACTTGGAGGTCACCATTGACGTGAAGGCTATAACAACAATAAACATTTGGAGAGACACAAATTATGTACTCCTGATTTAGATGTAAAACATGAACTTCTGCATTATTTCCATCTCTCTGAAGCCAATGCCATTTTCTATAAACGGAAAGAAATTTATGGAAATCGGTCCCATTCACACTAATTGAATTGACTGGGTGTAAGTGGGAAGACAGTCCTCATGCATGGACTTGAGGCTATGTGTCTAAGGTTGAGGCACGATGGCTCATAATGAATGCTTCAGTGCATATGGATTTTTTTGGAAATCTCTTTCCAGTGGTTACACTTGCCATCATTTCAGACACCTGAACCTTGATCTCAATTTATTTCTGATAATTTGTAGTCAGATATGTCCTTGCAATGGGATTTTCTTATGACCTCTTTCAACACTGCACAAGAGAGTGCTGCAAAGAAAGACTTTAAAAATTGCAAATGCAATGTTAATCATCACATCACCATTACAATTGTCACTGTACAATGGAATTTTATTTCCACAATCCAGTGCACTTGGGTTTATTGAACGCACAGAACGGTTTCTCCTATACTCGTGCCTCTTATTCATTGTGATATCTAATTTACCAGTAATTGTTTTCATGAACTTATCAAATTTTATCTTGGAGTTCATTAAAAACATGCTGGGAAAAGAGGATCAATTTACTAATTCAAGTTTATAAAGGAGAAAACATTTGTCCTTGAATTTATATCATGGTTATGGCTATAGGAGCTTTGGGGATTAAGTATCCTCACAGAAGAGAGTTCTGATACCCTCTAAATATTAAATTTCATAGCCTTTAAAAACGCAAGGAATGGGTCAACTTGAATTAAATGCTTTAACATCTTGTTGATAACTCTGAGGTAGTCTAGTGCCTGTACTTTGCTCTCATTGAAATTCAAAGGGATCTCAAATGCGCTAAGTTTGGATAATGCTGTGTGTGGGACCATGAGTCCAAATACAAAGTAATCTAAATAAGATTAATTGTATGTGGGATAGAAAGGTCCGATCTTTCTCTCCTCAGCCCATACCCCAGATGAAGGGAGCCTCAGTGGGTCCCAATAGAGACTTAAAGCAGTTATACAGAGAAGGACTGGACACAGAAAGAAGCAAAGTCTTGGATTTGGGGCTGTACAATTTTCAGGGAATGCTGTCTCCCTGTCCCTGGACATCTCATGTGGTTCAGACACCTTGCTGCTGGAACGCTTAAAATGTCCTTCTTTACCTGTGATCCATCTGTATATCTGTAAGTAACAGAGATATTGCAAAATATCCTCCAGTGGTCTCCTTCCATAGGACACCACATTTTATCGAACAGCATGTGCAAGCAATACACCCTTAGGACTTCAGAACAGGAATAGCACCCTTGGGATGTTTCTCTACTTTGGGAAATGGTGAAGGAAATGGATATTAGTCTGCAGTTTGAATTGCCTCTTTAAAATTTAAGAACATAGCATTGCCCTTTATAAAAAGCTCATTGTTCAGCATTTCAGTGCATCATTTGCATGCAGAACGCACATCATTCTTTACTGTATCTCTGTATAAAACAAGGGTGGGAATCAGACAGCCCTCCAGATGTTTTTAAACTGCACCTCTCAGCATTCCTCATCATTGAATGTACTGGTTAAGGTTGCTGGGAGTTTCAGTTCAATAACATCTTGAGGATCACATACTTCCCACCTTAGGTTTAAAGGATCCTGTATGCAGAACTAGGAATGTATCCCACTTGATCTTTGATTAATAGCTGGTCCCCCTCGATGGATTGTCACCTTGCCGTGGTGAGGGGGCTTGCGTGTTCCGATGAACCTGTGGGCACTGGAGTGATGCACTCCCAGGAGTGGCCGCAGGGGAGGTTCCAGACCAAGCACAATCCGAAGACCCAAAGACCTCAACGGCGGAGCAGGCGGAGGATAACATGGTACATGTTACAACGGCTGTGAAGGCGGAAGAAGGCTGCAACAGACTGAGAAGCCACTGTCGTTGTGTTAACCACACCACTGCTGGAACCTCACTCTGTGAAGACTGTGTGTTGACCGGCCGTGCACCGACCTCCACACATTAAAAAAAATCACGCACAGGCGTCTTCCAACAAAAATAAAAACAAACCTACAAAAGTCCCATGGCGATCAGCGAGTGGCGACGGGGGCAGGACTGTGAAATCTGGAAGCCCCTAGTCACAGACTGGCACATGGGCGGTGGATATGGACTCAGTCGTTCTACCTCAAGGACCGAGGCAGTTGAGTAGTCCGGCAGCTGTATCCATGACTGAGCAGCCCTTTTTAGGATCCGCTCTGCTCACCCCACACGGGGAAGGGGCTAGAAAAGGTGCCCTAAACATAGTCTGCCTCTCCTACCCTGACTGGACTGCCGCGTCCAGAGGGGTCACCACTCTGCGGCCAAAAAAGAAAAATGAACTTTGGAACATGGAACGTACGGACATTGTTAGATAACACTGACAGCGAGCGCCCCGAACGCAGGACTGCTCTCATTGCAAGAGAGCTGGGACGCTTCAAGATCGACATAGCAGCCCTTCAGGAGACCCGGAGAGCAGGAGAGGGGCAGCTGAAGGAAGAAAAGGGAGGCTACACCTTCTTCTGGAAGGGACTACCTGAAGAAGAGCGAAGAAGAATACACGGAGTTGGCTTTGCTATCAGAAACGACCTGGTGAAGCACCTGACTGAAGCACCCACTGGCATCAACGAACGACTTTCAACCCTCCGAATTAACCTTGCCAAAAACCAACAGGCAACCATCATATGCGCCTATGCACCAACTCTAGATGCTGACGAAGACATCAAGGAAAAATTTTACTGTCAGCTGGATACCATCCTATCGGAGATACCTAAGGAGGACAAAATCATCCTCCTGGGGGACTTTAACGCAAGAGTCGGAAGGGACTCTGACCTGTGGCCAGGGATCATAGGAAAAGACGGGGTCGGAAACAGCAACTCGAATGGCATCTTGCTTCTCACCAAATGCGGAGAGCACAACCTTGTCATCACCAACACGCTCTTCCGCCAGAAAAACAAGCTCAAGACATCATGGAAGCACCCTCGGTCAAAGCATTGGCACCTCCTGGACTATGTTATCACACGTGCCAGAGACCGCCGCGATGTGCTTCTCACAAGAGCCATGACAGGTACTGATGACTGCTGGACAGACCACAGGCTAATCCGATCCACGATGGCTATCAAGATCGTCCCCAAACGCAGACTCCAAGGAAGGAAAACAAGGCGAAAAATGAACACCCAAGCCCTTCAGGTGCCCTCCAAACGAGCCCTTCTCCAAACAACACTCAAAGATCATCTACCCACAGAACACCCCGAAAATGTTGAGGAACATTGGAACAAACTGAAGACCTCCATCATCACAGCCTGCGAAGAAAGCATTGGATACCTAACTAAGAAACATCAAGACTGGTTTGATGATAACGACAAAGAGATCCAACAGCTGATTGATAACAAAAGGAAAGCCTTCCAAACATGGCAGAGAGACACCAACTGTGCTGCCAAGAAAAAGATCTATGCCAGTGCAAAAGCCGAGGTCCAAAGAAGGACCAGAGAACTCAAGAACATCTGGTGGACAAAGAAGGCTGAAGAAATCCAACACCTTGCAGATACCCATGACGCTCAGGGATTTTTCAAAGCCACAAAGATCATTTATGGACCAAGAAACCATGGCATACAGCCCCTACGCTCATCAGATGGAACCAAAATTCTGAAGGACAAAACATCAATTGCACTACGTTGGAAAGAGCACTACCAGAACCTGCTGAATCGCAGCTCCAATGTGGCCGAAGAGACCCTCTCACAAATCCCGCAACAACAAACCAGGGATGAGCTTGCAGCACTGCCTAGTTTGGAAGAAGTCAGCAATGCCATCAGCCAACAAAAAAACAACAAAGCTAGCGGACCTGATGGGATTCCCGCTGAAATCTTCAAAGAGGGTGGACCTGAGCTGATGCAACAACTCCACCAGCTTATTGAAAAGGTGTGGATGACCGAGAAAATCCCAGCAGACTTCAAGGATGCCACCATCATCACCCTTTTCAAGAAAGGGGACAGAACAGACTGCGGGAACTATCGTGGTATCTCCCTTCTAACCTCCGCCGGGAAAATCCTCGCAAGAATCCTTGCAAACCGCCTTCTCCCTGTCTCAGAAGACACCCTCCCAGAATCCCAGAATGGCTTCCGCCCCTCCAGAGGAACAGTGGACATGATCTTCACTGCTCGACAGCTCCAAGAAAAATGCAGGGAACAAAACCAACCTCTGTACATGGCATTCATTGACCTTGCAAAGGCATTCGACACAGTGAATCGCAGCGCTCTCTGGACCATCCTCCAAAAAATCGGGTGCCCTGACAAATTTGTGAACATCCTGCGGCTCCTCCATGATGACATGATGGCAACAGTCTTGGACAGCAACGGCTCCCAAAGTGACCCATTTAAGGTTGAATCAGGTGTCAAGCAGGGATGTGTTATTGCCCCCACCTTATTTTCCATCTTCATCGCTATGATACTTCACCTTGTTGATGGGAAGCTTCCCACCGGAGTGGAAATCATCTATCGGACAGATGGCAAGCTATTTAACCTCAGCAGACTGAGAGCCAAAACCAAGGTCACCACAACATCTGTTATAGAACTCCAATATGCTGATGACAACGTAGTCTGTGCGCGTTCAGAAGAAGACCTACAAGCCACTCTAAACACCTTCGCAGAAGCATACGAGAAGCTCGGCCTCTCACTGAACATCGAGAAAACCAAAGTGCTCTTCCAACAGGCACCAGCTAATCCCTCTGCAAAGCCAGGAATACAGCTTAACGGTGCAACATTAGAAAATGTTGACCATTTCCGCTACCTTGGTAGCCACCTCTCCACAAAAGTCAACATCGACACTGAAATACAACACCGCCTGAGCTCTGCGAGTGCAGCATTTTTCCGTATGAAGCAGAGAGTGTTCGATGACCGGGACATCCGTAGAGAGACCAAGGTGCTTGTTTATAAAGCCATTGTCCTCCCAACCCTGCTCTATGCCTGCGAAACGTGGACTGTGTACAGACGTCACACCAAACTCCTGGAGCGTTTCCATCAGCGTTGTCTCAGGAAAATCCTGCAAATCTCTTGGGAAGACAGGCGGACAAATGTCAGCGTGCTTGAGGAAGCAAAGACCACCAGCATTGAAGCGATGCTCTTACGCCATCAACTCCGTTGGACTGGCCACGTTGTCCGAATGCCCGATCACCGTCTCCCAAAGCAGCTCCTCTACTCTGAACTCAAGAATGGGAAACGGAATGTTGGAGGGCAGGAAAAGAGATTTAAAGATGGGCTCAAAGCCAACCTTAAAAACTGTGGCATAGACACTGAGAACTGGGAAGCCCTGGCCCTTGAGCGCTCTAATTGGAGGTCAGCTGTGACCAGCAGTGCTGCGGAGTTTGAAGAGGCACGAACGGAGGGCTTAAGGGAGAAACGTGCCAAGAGGAAGGAGCGTCAAGCTAACCCCGACCGGGACCGCCTTCCACCTGGAAACCGATGTCCTCACTGCGGGAGAATATGCGGGTCAAGAATCGGTCTCTTCAGTCACCTAAGAACACACGCCCAAGATACCAAGGTTGGAAGACCATCGTCCTCGAACGTCGAGGGATCGCCTAAGTAAGTAATAGCTGGTAGAACTGAAAATGTTGAACTAAACAGAACAACATATTAACCCTTGTAGACAGCTGTATCATGGAGATTTAGCATGTAGATATATTGGGAACATTGTGTGCATGGAACATGTAACTATAAATAAAGTAAATTTATATTCTGTTATATATTTTATTTTGTATAACCCATCCCCCTTTTCAAAAGCAGACTTTGTTACTAGCCAAGAAACAAAATATATTTATCTTTCCCAGTTTTCTATATTCCAGCCTCTTTGCTCCTTGCATGATGTTCTTTCCTGTAAAAAGAGCGATACCCGTTTACCGTTGGCTCAAAGGCTCACTGGGCTCAATGGGAGCCATAAAACATTCTCTGGATAACCTAAAAGCTTTTCTATGCCTAAAAATGTCATGACATTAACATCCAATACCCTGGGACCTTCTTGGAATGGAAGGTGGGAAATCACTGCATTTCGTATGATATAAAACTGTCATCTCTCTGTAGCCATGGAGGGTTGGAAGACAGTGGACTTTAAACCTCTGACATATTTATGAATAGAAAAGATGTCACAGAGGCTGGGTTAAATATAGGTACTCTTGCATTTTGCAGTAGATTTAATTTGGGGGGGGGGGGCTGCCTCAATTGTGGGAGCAGAAGGCAAGCCTTTATTTGATACTTAGAAGTGTATATGGACATGGCATTTGAGTAGACAGACATCGTTTGATGTAGCAGCTTCAAAGGCAGAGCGAAAGGGCAATGTTTGAAATGGCATCATGAAAGAAGCCACAAACTTATTTTAAATCAAAGATTTGTTTAATCTGGAGTAAACAGCAGATGCTAGTTTTGTTCTACAAATCAGATACATTTCATTAGGATGGGTTAGCAAGAGCATCTTGTTTCAAATCTTATTCTATACTGTATATACTGTATTTGTTGAAAGTATTATAATGTTACGAAATTATATTGTTCATGTACCTTTAACAGGTAATATGCTTTGTCAATTTGATACAGGTGGATCTGTGTTTGTTATATATATATTCTTTGCACTTTGCACTCTGCCTGTTTTTTCTCTCTGAGTTTTGTTTTGTTCCTGCATTATGCTTCTGTATTAAGTTTGACCACATTACTTCAGGGCTTTTGTTTCTGCTGCAGCTTTATTTTTTAATACTCTGCAACCTAAGGTTTTTACCTTTGCTAACAGTATTTCATTGCATAATAGTCACACTTTTTCTCTTTCAAAAAAGGAGGGGACTATTGTGTGGTGAAAAAGGAGGCCTATGGGGCCTCCCCCTGCTGGCAGCCCAGGGAGACGCCATAGGTCTCCTCTGCTAGCATGTGCATGCAAGTAAGGCCTACAGGGCCTCCTTGGGCTCCAGCAGCCAAGGAAAGTATCTGAGC
Organism: Anolis carolinensis; assembly: GCF_035594765.1. Lineage (NCBI taxonomy): Eukaryota > Metazoa > Chordata > Lepidosauria > Squamata > Anolidae > Anolis > Anolis carolinensis. Next base: position 150,126,916 of record NC_085843.1, read on the forward strand.
TCATGTGCCTTCTCCCACCCACATACCTGCCCCTCAGACCTACGGGAGGCTGCTCCAAGGGTGTGTGACTATTATGCGTAAAATGATAGAAGACCAAAACAGGGACCCCCTAAAATGGCCTGTGACTATTATATAATGGTGACTATTATGCAATGAAATACAAGTTACAGATACTGTGTGTGGTGGGAAAGTAGGAATATATGCCCACCCGTTAACTGATAAGATTTCCTTATAGTGTAGTGCAGGGGTCCCCAAACTATGGCCCGGGGGCCGGATGCAGCCCTCCAAGGTCATTTACCTGGCCCCCGACCTCAGTTTTATAATATAATATTTTTATATCAGTTTTAATAATATAATATATTGTATATGCATATAGTATTGATAATAATATTATGTTATACAATATAATACTAATAATAATACCATATAATAAAATTAATTATATGTTATATATTACATATTATATAATACTATAGTGGTATAGTTCAATATAGTAATATATAGTGCTAATATTGTGCTATGCTAATAATATAATATGTTGTATGTACATACATACAGCTGCTCTGAGTCCCCTTTGGGGTGAGAAGGGTGGGTTAGAAATGTAGTAAATAAATGCAGTAAATAAATAATTAATTTTAGACTTAGGCTCGCCCAAAGTCTGAAATGACTTGAAGGCATACAACAACAACAACAATCCTAATTAACTTGACTATCTCATTGGCCAGAAGTAGGCCCACACTTTCCATTGAAATCCTGATAGGTTTATGTTGGTTAAAATTGTTTTCATTTTTAAATATTGTATTGTTCTTTCGTTGTTGTTGCTGTTACACTACAAATAAGACATGTGCAGTATGCATAGGAATTTGTATTTTTTTTCAAATGATAATTTGCCCCCTCAACAGTCTGAAGGATTGTGGAACGGCCTTCTGCTTCAAAAGTTTGAGGACCCCTGGTGTAGTGGAAAGTAGACTTCTCCTGGGAAAACCTGGATGCAAAAGTTGCCAGCTTATAACTTTCAGTGCATGGCATAGGTGTAATGCCTCTTATCTCATCAGAAATCTACTTCAAAACATGGTTGTGCAAATGATATACGCTGCCAGAACTGCTTGGAATGAAGGAATGAAAATACGTAAAAACGAGACAGCTCTTCTTTCACCTCCTGCTTTGCTAATAGTGATTTTCAGATTTAAATACCTGCTTTCATGCAACTTCTGGAAGCCTCCTGTATTGCTAATAGAAATTTAAGCAAGAAAGCATTGGCTAATTGTTTCTAAATCACTTTGAAATCCAGGCATGATATTGCTTTCTCTGATGTGACTCAGCACATTAAGTAGTGGATCATGTAGGAGGATTCAGTGGAACACACAATGGGATCTCATCAGAGGAAATAGCTGGGTCCCACAGTACTATGCAGTGCAAGATCCTTCAAAGGTGACAGAGAGGAAGATTCCTTTGACTACCTTGTGTAAGTTTCAATACTCTTTGGCCTCTTTGTTTAAAAAAGAATACTATTCTGGTGCCTCAAAAGCAGTACTACTCCTTTTCCTTGAAAACAAACAAAGTCATACTCCATTGCCCACAAAAAGCAATTCTTTACAGGCAATGATTGTTACTATGATGAATTACTTCCAAGCTTTGCTCACTTAAACTTGTTTCTGCTGAAGCAGCTGTTAGTAGTCTGTGCAGAAGACAAAATAGCTGCTGATTTCCTGCTCCTCTGAGCATGCCCAGAAAAAAATACAATAATAATTGGCTGTAGGAAACAGTAAAAAAATATACAGTTTTGACTGTAGCTTGTTCTGTTCCTACGTATTTTGTACCACTGCCTCCAGTAACAGTTGTATGTTTCTGTATGGGGGTACAATTATGTAGCATCCAGCCCAAACCCCTTATTTTGCTGTCTTGGGTGCCAACATGTGAGGAACCAAGAAAGTAGAAGACAGAGCATGTGAAAAAGCTTTCAACATGATTGAAGTCACTAGAAAGGGAAGCCAATTTTAACATGTATGAGGTTGCAAAGTTTATAATGACTTAAATTTATTTACTAATCAACACTAGAGTAGATCTAATTAATCAGTAGGGTTGGCATTAGTGCTGACTTACTCTTCAACAACTGATTCAGTAGAAGTTCAACAAGTAGGGAGAACTGGGATGAGTGCTCCTCTCACTTTTATTTTAATTTTTTCCTTCTGTCAACTGTTGACTAATTTTTATGTATTTCTTTGATGGAAACAAACTTTTCCCATTCTCATAGAGCAGACACCCCCCGTAGAGACTTGAAACAACAGGGAAGAAATGCAGTCAACTAGGCGGTGGTCACTATCAGAACCAAGGGAGCTTTTACGTACTACCTAACATGTATCTACATGAGATTGTTGGTTCACATGTTAGGGAGTACGTAAGGGCTCCCTTGGTTCTGACAATTGAAATAGAGCAATTTAAAGCAGCCATAGATAATGAGATCTGGGCCACATATAGTGAAACCCGAAGCGCGGATACTGAATCCTGGTAAGCGAGTGTCTGGTAACAGCAGCGGGCTGCCTGTGGATCCATGTGCCTCATGAGACAAAGGAGCAAAATAAGCAGTTTGGCCTAGATGCTACATAATTGTATCCCCTTACAAACACATGCATCTGTTACTGGAGAAAATGGTGCAATGTTCCCCAGTCAAGAAATCTCACAAAGTTGAAGAAGAAGCCACCAAGGTAATTTTATTTTGATCCAGCTGGACAGGATAACAGTTTGCGATAAGCCACTAAAGAAAGCTGAGATGCTTCGTACAGGCAAAGAGAGACATTTTGTACACTTTAATTCTTTTTATTTCCTACTCACGCCTTAGCTGGAGCTGGCTTCGCTGTGATTGGTGGAGCCGGGCTGATGTCACGGCCAGCTGGGGAAACTCTCCCTAGGAGGCGAGACTGCAGCACCTGCCAGCCAATCAGAAAGCAGTCCCTGCTTCCAATGCAGATTTCCACTCTCTAATGGCTGACCGAGGGCAGGCTGACCAGTTAGACAAAGGAAATGCAAAGAGCACTGAAGGGATTACCGTGTCCCAGCCCAGACAAACGAAAAGGACTATTAGATCCCATGCATTCCATTGTGACGATAAATGGTTCTAAGTGTCCTCAGCGAATGAGTATAATACCCTTGGCACTATTGTCCATTGAGTCCCAAATCAGAATATGGTTTCAATTGATTGGATCATGATGTCCATTGCTGGGAAAAGGGAAGTGTCATTGTGGGAAGACAGGGCATGATCTCCCCATATCAAGGCAGTCGTGACGGGTGGTCAGTGTTTCCATTATGTCAAAGTGACTGTACAAAGGGTGGTTGGCCCTGTTAATTGATCCTGTTCTCTGCACAGTCGAGGTTATGGGTGCCAATAGAGATTATTGGCCCCATAGATGATGGGTGCTTGAGTCCTTTATGTTTAAATGATGCCCAGGAAAACTGCTGGAAGGAGTTCCTGGGTCATGAGATGGTGATGAAAAGTCACCAAGATCTTGCTGAGTCGCTTCATACTTTACAGTTTCATATAACGATATAAAATATAAACATATTAAAAGGGATACATAAATGGGGACCCATGGATACCAGGGGCTCCCAGCTGGGGGAACTGGAGTACCTGAGTGGGTGAGGGTTGACCCAGGGTTGGTTTGGGTTTGGTGAGGAAACAAGGGAGGAGAGCTCCTCTCCAATGGCCATGGGGGCCATGGGGCCATGTGGCCACCGGGGCCAGCTGCAAGAGGCAAAAGTGGGAGAGAAAGATTCAGGAGGCAAGGAAGATATATAAAATCAGATATAGAGGGTAACAGACCATGGTGCCCGTTTATTGAAGGGTTATATTGTAATAAATTAGTGAAATTGGGAAAGATTGTAGCTAAGAGTATCCTGAGTGCTGATAGCTGCTGCTGGGCTCTTCCGTATCCCTGTTCGTTGGCACAATTGACCTTTATGAGTTAAAAGGATTCTTGCCTACCTCAGCTTGTCACTGTGGTGGTTCCAGTGAGGAAATTTATTATAATTTTGACTGGGGGGGGGGCATCTGTGCTCGATATCACCATGACCACCAACTAGTGGACTGCATTTCTTCCCTGTTGGACATAGCAATATGATGGTTATAGACTTGGTATTCCATAATGAGTGGGCATTTTTGAGAAATGTTCACCTCCTGATTGGAGGAGTGGTTAATACTGTTTCCAGAAATGCCAGAGTAGTGTTCTTATCTTCACATCCTGGCCTGGGGAAATCCTTTGTTCAGAGTCGTTAGCTGCCCCTGTCGTTAGCTTTCCCCAGGCCAGGATGTGAGGCTGGGAAGGCCATTTAATGCTAACATGTGATTAATTACAACATTCACACTGGCCTCCAACAGACATGAGTTCTTCCCCCCACCCAGGAACTTCTACAGATATATAAACCTTCCTTGCTTAGTTTCTCCATACCTCACAACCTCTGAGGATGCCTGCCATAGATGTGGGTGAAACGTCAGGAGAGAATACTTCTGGAACATGGCCATACAGCCCGGAAAACACACAACAACCCCAAATGTGTTTTTGCATCTTTTACTTAACCTTTCTCAAGGGCAATGCCATTTTATTTGATTTCTAACATTCTCTGTACCAAAATTCGCCATGTCTACCAAGATCATGTCCCTTTCACATTTCCTATGCAGTATATCTTTATTTTTTCCTCAGTCCTGCTTTAATTTTAATATTCTGGGAGTCCTCATTTTGTTATAACATGAAAGCTTCATTGTTTTACCATTAAATTAAGAACGTTATTGAAATATTTGGGCCTTTGAACACCCATTTTAAATGCTCCCCTTTTAAGTATGTGTGATTAAAATAAAATAGTGAATGTATCTGTGGAGTTTCCTCCCCAGAGAGATCTAACACTTTGGCATGTTATTGTCCTTTAGGAGGCTGACAATGACATTCGTCTTTTTAACAACCTTTGATTCCAAATGCTGAACATGTGAATGATATTGAAATTCCTGTGCTAGCAGTATTGTAAAATGTTTCCAATTGTTCTATTTGTTCTCATGGTTTCAGTATTGTCTTATTGTGACGTTCATCCTAGAAGAGGTGGCATTTTAGATCTTATAGTCATGTTTTATTGAAAAATCCACATAGAACTATTTCCTCATGTAGCATTTTCAGATCCCTCAAGTGATGTAAATAATATCATCAGACTTCAGCCACTTGTAGAGTATTTTTAATGACAAAATATGTGGAGTGAAATCCAACATGGTATTGTGAAGTGATTGTCAAGACCAGGACACTGGGAGACCAGGGTTTGATTCAGTTTTGGCACTCATCTTGGGCAAGTCACACTCTCTCAGGCCCCTTCCACACAACTGAATAAAATCCCACATTATCTGCTTTGAACTGGAATGTATGGCAGTGTGGACTCAGATAACCCAGTTCAAAGCAGATATTGTGGAATTTTCTACCCTTGTGGAAGGGCCCTAAGTCTCAGAGGAAGGCAAAAGCAAACCAGTTCTGAACAAATTGTGCTCAGAAAACCCTGTAACAATTTTGCCTCAGCATTGCCATAACTCAGAAATGAAGACACAGAATAACAAACAACAAATTGTAATAAAGATTGTTCCAACAGATCGATTGCAATTTGCCTTTGAGATACTTTTTTGTTTCACACATAATAATGGCTAGACCTAGAAAAACCCAATTTTTATTTGAAATTGAAATTTGTAGAGAATACTAGTGTGAGAAACAACTCTTCCCCATGCATTTTCACTTTATCCTATCCAAGAAGGGACCTAGTGGAGCTAAAGTCACAATAAGCAATGCCAAAAAGAAATGGTACAGACATCAATAGTTTGCTAGTGAGAAGACACAGATATTATTTGGAAATGCCCAGCGCCAGAGAATGATACAAAGAAAGAAACAGTGCTGCAGTTCTTTGGTCTGTTCCTCACAGGAGGCATTCTTTAACACATAATTCATGAAACAAATAAGTAAAGTATGCATTGAGAGCAAGGAATGGGGAAACCCTACCAAAGTCAAAATGTGGAAGTCTTAGGTATATCAATGAGCTCAGTGGAAATCTTTGAACTGATTCTGAAAGGATGCATTTAGATTCAGATCCTGCAGTGTCAGAGGAACAACAAACTGGAAAATACTTTGTATTCTTCCAAGATACCTATAGTCTAACGACAGGAAAACAAGAGCAATACATAAAGCCATTGCTGATCTGGCTACTTTCAGGACACGTGGGCTATATAACTGAGCAGCATTAATATGGCATACACAAGAGATGAATAGCTGTTGATGAATAGCTGGTTGGGTTCAAAGGCAAATGGCCATTCTGGAAGTATATGCCAGGTAAGCCAGAAAAATATCACACACAAATGTAGTGATACTGCAGTGTTAAGACATCATATTCTCCAAGGGATAAATTTGCCCGAGTAGGCAGCCTGGGAAACTAAAGGATGCTTAACTTGAGTACCGTGTGGTCACATCAATACTTCCACATTAAATGAAACTTTGTCCGGGTTGATTCCCCACCACAGATTTAGACCTGACAGAACTCCTGCTGACCAAGGACTTAGCATATGTTGACAATTGTGTTAGTGTTGTAGCTTGGCAGCAGAAATGGAAGCAAGTAGACAATGTACCACATGTGCTTTCAGTGTACCACATATGCTACCTTTCTGTGGCAATGGGATTGTGTGCTCCTGTTAAGCAAGAAACAATGCTTCTGGTAAGACAGTTGTTGATGAGTCAGACTACATGTATTAAACAGCTATTGGGCAGCAGTAATAGTGAAGGGGATGGGTGAGCCTGGTGGAGGATCTTTCAGAGTTAATGACACCACTTGTTATAAGGAGTCACAGTAAATCCTCTTGAATGCCTTTTACCATGAAACCCCTATGCTGTGATAATCCAAAATGAGAGTGCCAGAAGATGACATTCCTAAATTAGAAGATTCTCAGTGAGCTATTAGAGAAAGCAGAAAACAAGTACAGCTTGGCAGTGCTCCTGGATCCGTCTCTCCAAATGTCATTCCAAGTAGATATGATGGTCAGGAGTGCTTACTAGGGTTGTCCAAATTTTCGTTATGTTTCTCGTTTCGTAATTATTTCGGATTGTTCTCGTTTTTTGAAACGAGTATTGAAACGTTTTCCCTGGGCACAACTGGCAATGTAATTCGAATCATCGTTGGCCCATTCTCTAATTGTTTCTTAAAATTTTCGTTAAATTTTTTCCTTCCAATTTTTTTTTTAATATTTATATATATATATTGTTTCTGCAACCTAACATGAATGGGAGCCTAGTGCAGCCTAACATGGCTACCGCTCCCTGGCCAATCAGAGACTTCCACGATGGCTGAAAAAGGTGGGGGCTAGCGTCCTCCGCGTCCACGTGGAGGATCTCTATAAAAATCCCCTCCCCAACTGAGCCAAGCCATTCTGGGCTAGGATACCGAGCAGAGAGGGTGGTTCACGCACGCTGGGAAGCTGCTTGCTTGCTTGGGGGAGAGAGGACTAAGTGACTGTTCTGGCTATAGGGGGTAGAGTGTCTGTCTGTTGTTGCTGGTTCGATATTGTGGTTTTTTTTTGGAAATTGGCTGGGGGCTTGGGGCAGAGTCCTTGCTGTGGCTTTAGGGAACTTTTATTTTCCAAAGGACGTCTGCGTTCCTGCAAGTGCAGAGCTTGGGGTGCTTTACTTTTCTACTCCAGAGGGAGTCCCTTTGCCTTTCTGTTTTCTTTTTTGGAATTTAGCAATCACCACATCAGCCCTTCTTTGCAATCCTGAAAGAGGGGGAACTTGAAAATAATAGTTTCCAAAGGACGTCTGCGTTCCTGCAAGTGCATTGCTTCCCTCCCGCTCCGTTTGTAATCCCAAGCCCCCGGGCTGAGTGTTATTGCAGCAATCACAAAGACACACATTGTTTTCAAACCTAAAGGGTACATTGGAAGAAATAGTTTCCAAAGGACATGGGGCACCCGCCAAGGCATTGCTTCCCTCACGCTCCATTTCTATTCCCAAGCCTTGGGCTGAGTTTTATTTCTGCAATCACAAAGTCAGACATTGATTTGATTCAATAGAGGGTCCACAGCAATTTATAGTTTCCAAAGGACGTGGGCACTCCTGCCAAGGCATTGCTTCCCTCGCGCACCATTTCTATTCCCAAGCCTTGGGCTGAGTTTTATTTCTGCAATCACAAAGTCAGACATTGATTTGATTCAATAGAGGGTCCACAGCAATTTATAGTTTCCAAAGGATGTTGCCAATCCTGTCAAGGCATTGCTTGGCGTGTGCTGCATTTCTAATCCAAAGTCCTCAGCCAGAGTTTCATTTTTGCAATCACAAGGTCAGCCAGTGGCACCATTGATCAAAAGGTTCAAAGGCAATTTATAGTTTCCAAAGGACAGTGGCACTCCTGCCAAGGCATTGCTTGGCGTGTGCTGTGTTTCTAATCCAAAGTCTACACAAGTAGAAGAGGGACTTTTACAGTGATAAGAACCCAATTGAACAGGAAATAAGACTTTCAAACCAGGAACAGGTTTCTTCAAATATTGAAAAATAGTGTATTATAAAAAGTTATGAAAATTCGCCAAAAATCATAGGAGACAGGAAATGTTCTGCAATTTGTTGAGCAAAGAGTGTGGAATGTGTTCTCCCACTGTACCAAATTTGATGAGAATAGCTCAAGAAATGAGGGTGGGAGAGCCCCAGAAAAGTCCCCCCCGGTTTCCTGTTTTTTGGCGATTGCACATGCGTGTCCGCCATTTTAGAAACATTTTAGAAACATTATGAATTTTCGGAAATATCCGAAAATTTTGGGTGAAAAATTCGGAAATAATTTCTATATCGAAGCGCCGGCACCCCCTACTTTAAAAACGAGAACTGAAACATTTTTTCCATCGATCGGACAAGCCTAGTGCTTACTATAACCTTTGAGTGAAACTTCTATTCTATGCCTAACTTTTGTTTTGTGTATTTTAATATGTATCTTATGAAAATATGTTTTAATATGTGTATTTTACGGAGTGTTTTTAAATGATTATGTGTTTTGATTATTAAGGTTTTTTTTTGCAATGTTGTAACCTGCCTCGAGCTGTGAGGGGAGGCAGGTAAGAAACAAATTATTGCTATTATATTACTAATTAGCATTGTGATTAATGAGGCAATTGAATTTAAGTCAAAAAGATGCCTATATACTCGTTTTTGGGTTCCACAAGAGTTTCTTTTCTTTTCTTTTCTTTAATCAGTTAGAATGAATAGTACATAAATTATTTTACTTACGTTCCCCACACCAAGAAAAGGAGATACAGTGTTCCCTCACTTATCACTGGGGTTAGGTTCCAGGACCACCCACAATAAGTGAAAATCCGCGAAGTAGAGACACTATATTTATTTTAATATTTGTACATTATTTTAGTAGTTATACACTATTTTAAGTCTTTATCAACCAATCGTGTGTTGATAAATGTCACGACCCAGGCGGCAGAGGCACCAATAACCATACACAGAGGCCAGAATCTAACTAATATCTTTATTGAAGGAATATATAAAGTTAATAAAACCAAGTATAGAAAATAGTCCAGAATTAGACCCTTCAGGAAAGGTCAGAATTAGTCCAAAAAAGCAATGTCCAATAAGAAATATTAAGGTCCAAAGTTGTAATCCAATAACCGAAACACTCACTTTGCCAAGCAAAGTGAGGGGAGATGACAAGGTCCTTAGTCCATAAAACTTGAGCGTGGCTAGGAAATAACTTGATACTTGAAACAAGGCTTGAACGTGGAACAAGGTAACTAAGAACAAGAACAAGGTCCGTGGAATAACTTGGTAAAATCCGTGAAACAAGGCAAGGATTAGTCCTGGGAAACAAGGCAAAGTCCGTAGGTAAACAAAGGCTGGGAAGCAAGGCGAAGGCTGGATAGCGAGGCAAGGCTTGAGCTGAAGCGAGGCTTGAATCGGAGCGCGCTGTCCAGACACAACTCGCTCCGTAGGCTGACGAATTGACTCCGCGAAGTTGCTACGCGGGCAAAACACCTATATAGAGTCCAACTTTCTCACCAAAGCGGTTCTCTGGGAATCAGAAACGAAAGCTAAACTCTGAGACCAGATGTTAAACTCCTTAAAGATTCTCACGAGAACCAATGTTAATTGGCAACATTCTTAGCTGCTATCCTCGCACTCCTGCGCGAAGCTGAATCCAAACTTCTCTGTTGTTTACAAAACTCCCGGCGCAAGAACACGGGAGAAGTAGGCTCTGGGGTTGTTTGACATACTTCTGGGGCACAACTTTCTTGCAGGTGCAAGGTTTCCAGATCTGCCTGGGAAGGATCTGGCTGAGAGGAATCCAGTTCAGACTGGGAAGGTAAAAAACCCAAGTTTTCATCTTCATCAGGGATTACAATGTCCTGAGCAGGACTACAAGGCCCATGGTTCATCACACTATCCCCCTCCTCAGGGCCCCTCCCAAACTGGGGTCCTCTCCCCGAGGCGCGAGGTCGCGGTTTGGTGGGATAGGTCAGATGGAAGCGACGGGTTAGATCAGGAGCATGGACTGTGGAGGCGTCTTCCCAAGAGCGTTCCTCAGGCCCAAAACCCACCCAGTCAATGAGATATTGTAGGCGGCGGCGATGAAAGCGAGAATCCAAAATGTCCTCAACCTCGAACTCCTCCTCCCCATTCATCAAAACAGGAGGGGGGGCCGGTTGGTCTGTATCAGGACGCACACCATCCGCCGGAAGGAGCAGGGAACGGTGAAACACTGGGTGAATGCGCATTGAACGCGGAAGTTGGAGTTTGAAAGTCACGGGGTTTAATTGCGCCACCACTGGATAGGGGCCAATGAAGCGGGCATCTAACTTCCGGCATGGGCGGTGGGAGGGCAGAAAGCGAGTGGACAGAAAAACCCGATCTCCTACCTTGATTTCGGGGCCCGGCTGGCGGTGTTTGTCAGCGTGGCGTTTATAGTCCTCCTTGGCTTGGTCCAGTTGCTGGAGCAAAAGTTGTTGCACCGCTGTGAGTTCCTGCAGCCAATCCTCTGCTGCGGGAACTTCTGAAGTTTCAATGACAGGGGGAAAGAAACGTGGATGGAAACCGTAGTTTGCAAAGAACGGCGTTTCTTTTGTAGAAGCTTGAACTCCATTATTGTAGGCAAACTCAGACAGTGGTAACAGAGAAGCCCAATTGTCCTGTTGGTAGTTTACATAACAGCGAAGATACTGCTCCAAAGTGGCATTGGTGCGCTCCGTTTGCCCATCTGTTTGGGGATGATGAGCTGAAGATAAGCGAGAGTCTATGCCCAGTAGTTTTTGTAGTGCCTTCCAAAAACGAGAGGTGAATTGAGATCCACGGTCTGTGACTAAACTCTTGGGCAATCCATGTAGTCTGAAAACATGCTGAAGAAATAGATCCGCAGTTTCTTTGGCCGTGGGGAGGCCTTCGCAGGGAATGAAATGGGCTAACTTGGTGAATAGGTCCACCACCACTAAGATCGTGGTGAATCCACAGGAAGGTGGTAGGTCAGTGATGAAATCCGCGGAAATTATTTCCCATGGGCGAGATGGGGTAGGAAGGGGGTGCAAAAGCCCTGAGGGCTTCTCCCTTCGTATCTTGGAGCGCTGGCATACTGGGCAGGTGTTGACATATTTTTCCACATCCTTGCGGATCTTGGGCCACCAAAAATCTCTTAGGATCAAATGCATGGTTTTAAATAGTCCGAAGTGTCCTGCTGGTTTGCAGTCATGACACAGACGAAGCGCTTTTTCCCTGCCCGGTCCGGGTGGGATATAAACATGATTTCTATAGCAGAGCAGCCCATCTTTAAGCGAAAAGGGAAAATGCAGACCTTGGCGAAGTTGGTCCTGCGCCCAGGCATCTGCTTGCTGACTAGCCCTGATTTCTTGAGCACAGATGGGTCCTGGAGTAGGGGAAGTTGAACCAATGGGACTGGATTTGGTGTTCCCCACTGTGAGCGTGGCAAAGTTCTCAGGTTGTAGCAGTTGGGATTCAAAGGTCTCCTTACGTCCTGCAGCGTATTCCGGTTTACGTGACAGGGCGTCTGCTTGCTTGGTTTGAGCTGGGGTCACATAATGGATCTGGAAGTTGAAACGTTCAAAGAATAAAGCCCAACGTTGCTGCCTCTGATTTAGTTTGCGGGCAGTTCTTAGATGTTCTAGATTACGATGATCAGTGTGGACTTCAATGGGGAATTTGGCCCCTTCTAGCCAGTGTCTCCAAGTTTCAAAGGCTGCCTTTATGGCCAGTAGTTCTTTTTCCCAAATGGTGTAATTCCTCTCTGGTGTGGTTAGTTGACGAGAATAAAAGGCACAGGGGTGGAGGTGATCTCCCACCGGTTGTAAGAGTACAGCCCCAATTGCCACATCAGAGGCGTCCGCTTGCACCACAAAAGGGGTTCCAGGATTTGGGTGCTGTAGAATTGGCTGGGAGGTGAATAGTTTCTTCAGTTGCTGGAACCCTTTCTCTGCTTGATCAGTCCAGCGGAAAGGCTGCTTTCCACGGATGCAGCTAGTGATGGGGTCGGACCAGCGGGCAAAATCTGGAATGAACTTGCGGTAGTAGTTCGCGAACCCCAAGAAACGCTGCACCTCTTTCTTGTTAGTTGGCGCCCGCCATTCCAATACTGCTGAAACTTTGGCTGGATCCATGGAAAGCCCTAGAGGCGAGATGCGGTAGCCAAGGAAATCTACCTCTTGTAGATCAAAAGCGCATTTTTCTAGCTTGGCATAAAGTCCATGATCCCGCAGTCGTTGCAACACCATTTTGACGTGGTTCTCATGTTCTGATTGTGATCTGGAAAACACCAAAAAATCGTCCAGGTAGATTATCAAGAACCTGTCTAGATAGTCCTGAAAAATATCGTTGACAAAATGCTGGAACGTTGCGGGAGCTCCGCATAAACCGAAATTCATAACTCGGGACTCGAATAATCCGAATTTAGTCTGGAAGGCGGTCTTCCACTCGTCCCCTTCTCTGATGCGAACTAGATTATAAGCCCCCCGAAGATCCAGCTTGGTGTAGACCTTGGCTCCTCGAAGTCGGTCCAGTAGATCCGAGATTAAGGGCAGGGGATAGCTGTTCCGCTTGGTGATATTGTTCAATGCTCTGTAGTCCACCACCAAGCGTAATTCCCCTGACTTCTTCTTCACAAACATCACTGGGGAGGCGGCTGGGGATTGAGAGGGTCTGATGAACCCCTTGCGAAGGTTTGTCTCTAAGAATTCCCTGAGAGCTTCTTGCTCTGGTTCAGTCAGGGAGTAGAGATGCCCTCGCGGGATCGGGGCCCCCTCCACCAAGTCAATGGCACAGTCATAAGGTCTATGTGGGGGTAATTTCTCGGCTTCTTTCTCATTGAATACATCCCAATACTCGGAGTACTTCTTTGGCAAGGTGATGATGGGCTCGGAGTCTGTGGCATGGCATACCTTGGCTACGAGGCAATGGTTTTGGCAGTACGGTGAAGCAAACTGCAGTTCTCTGTTGGACCAGGAGATGTTAGGGTCGTGGAGTGTCAGCCATGGAATTCCCAAAATCACAGGGAAATGGGGAACCTCGGTAACAAAGAAGGAAATCTCTTCCATATGTTCCCTTATCCACATCCTGGTGGGTTCCGACCACTGACTTACGGGGCCCGTCTTGAGGGGACGGCCGTCTATGGCTTGCACCACACGGGCATTCTTGAAATCATGATATTGTAATCCCAGAGAGTCGGCATACTCTCTATCGATGAAATTGTTGGTAGCTCCAGAGTCTATCATGGCGTGGATCATGACGGGTCCCCTTTTTGCTGACCATAATGTGACCACGAGAAGGAACAGGACCCCGGTTGGCGGCTCTTGGATGGATTTTTTGACCGGGTTGGCGAGCCTCTCTACACCCGGTCGTTGGCTTCCCCCGCCGGCTGTGTGCCAGTCGGCTCAGACGCCTTCGACTCCGTGGAGGACGCCGCCGCAAGACGGGCGGCAGGCTTCCCTTTGGCTGGGCACTCTCTGGCGAAGTGGCCCCCGTTCCCGCAGTACCAGCAGAGGTTCAAGCGTTGACGACGGGCCTTCTCGGCGGCATCTAGTCTGGGACGCACATTGCCCAACTGCATCGGCACCTCCTCGCCTCCTCTGGGGTATGGGGTTGGCGGCGGGGGTCTCCACACCGGACGTGGCTGAACACTGGCGGGAGCGGGGGGTTTTGCCCCGGCTCTACCGCCCTGGCCTCGAACCCATTGTTTCCTGTTGGCAATCATGACTTCAGCCCGTAAACATTGATCAATGAGTGCCTCGAGGGTCTGGGGAGGATCCACCTTGGAGATTTCTTCCAGCATTTCAATGTTGAGACCCTCCCGAAATTGTCCTCTGAGGGCTACATCGTTCCAGCCGGTGTTGTGGGCCAGCACGCGGAACTCGGCTATGTACTGAGACATGGGTCTGTCTCCTTGAAGGAGGCGCCGGAGTTTGTGGCCGGCTGCCTCCAAATTGTCCTCGATTCCCCAGGTCTCCTTAAGGTGATCCAAGAAGCGTTGTGCTGAACTTAGGTGGGGGGAGGCTTGATCAAACAGGGCCGTCGCCCAGCTAGCCGCTGGTCCGTCTAGAAGACTGTAGACCCACGCCACCTTGATGTCTTCTTGGGGAAACTCGGCATCACGGGCCTCTAGATAAGCTTGACATTGGCGGCGGAAAACATGAACCTTAGCAGCTTCTCCAGAAAACTTGGTAGGCAACGCCATGGCCGGGAGGCGAACTCCGCGCTCCCTCAACCCTTTTATTTCTCCATCCTGCGCGTTGAGTCTGTCACGGATGCGGTCCACTTCGTCCTTGCTGATGGTGTAGCTGAGCGGCTGTCCAGCCGGCGCGGCTCCGGTAGACATCCTGGCCTCGGTTAGTTGGTGCTTATGGGTGGCGGAGTCAAACTGTCACGACCCAGGCGGCAGAGGCACCAATAACCATACACAGAGGCCAGAATCTAACTAATATCTTTATTGAAGGAATATATAAAGTTAATAAAACCAAGTATAGAAAATAGTCCAGAATTAGACCCTTCAGGAAAGGTCAGAATTAGTCCAAAAAAGCAATGTCCAATAAGAAATATTAAGGTCCAAAGTTGTAATCCAATAACCGAAACACTCACTTTGCCAAGCAAAGTGAGGGGAGATGACAAGGTCCTTAGTCCATAAAACTTGAGCGTGGCTAGGAAATAACTTGATACTTGAAACAAGGCTTGAACGTGGAACAAGGTAACTAAGAACAAGAACAAGGTCCGTGGAATAACTTGGTAAAATCCGTGAAACAAGGCAAGGATTAGTCCTGGGAAACAAGGCAAAGTCCGTAGGTAAACAAAGGCTGGGAAGCAAGGCGAAGGCTGGATAGCGAGGCAAGGCTTGAGCTGAAGCGAGGCTTGAATCGGAGCGCGCTGTCCAGACACAACTCGCTCCGTAGGCTGACGAATTGACTCCGCGAAGTTGCTACGCGGGCAAAACACCTATATAGAGTCCAACTTTCTCACCAAAGCGGTTCTCTGGGAATCAGAAACGAAAGCTAAACTCTGAGACCAGATGTTAAACTCCTTAAAGATTCTCACGAGAACCAATGTTAATTGGCAACATTCTTAGCTGCTATCCTCGCACTCCTGCGCGAAGCTGAATCCAAACTTCTCTGTTGTTTACAAAACTCCCGGCGCAAGAACACGGGAGAAGTAGGCTCTGGGGTTGTTTGACATACTTCTGGGGCACAACTTTCTTGCAGGTGCAAGGTTTCCAGATCTGCCTGGGAAGGATCTGGCTGAGAGGAATCCAGTTCAGACTGGGAAGGTAAAAAACCCAAGTTTTCATCTTCATCAGGGATTACAATGTCCTGAGCAGGACTACAAGGCCCATGGTTCATCACAATAAATCACCTCCTTCTCCTCCTGTTGCCTCTTTGGCTCCTTTTCTCTCCCTTTGGCTTCTCCTTCCTCCCTTCCTTAGGCTGTAAATTGTAATTTTTTATGATTTATAATAGTCTTTTAGAGTATATTGAAAAACTGTGAAACAGCGAATCCGTGAAAAGTGAACCACAAAGTAGTGAGGGAACACTGTATTCAGCTGTTTAAAACTAGTGCCCTGCCTCATGTGAACTTGTGTTTGCTAGCTCTGAATGGATTGAGTATAGTGGCATTCCTTTCATTTTACACTTACAAACACATACCATGGGGTATTTTTATACTTTGAAATATATTGGCATTGCCATGGTGATAGAAAATATATTGGAATTTCGATTCTCTCTTTTTGTAAATACCCATCTGGATGAGTGTAAGATTTTAAAAAGCTGATTTTTTTGTTTGTTTTTTCTCCCCATTCTATGGATTATGAGTCACCTTGAGGATGTGAGCTGAATTAAAAAAATATAAATGTGAAAATAGGACACTAGAGTGATATGAGCCTTGGGACAGACATAGCATTCAAGGAACAGGAAAATATATGTATATATGCATTTGTGAGTGTGATTTTTTTTAATGCTAAGTCAGTATTGGTAGCTTGTGCATTTTAAATGACACAGTTTCTGCCAACAAATGACATTACTTATTTAGAAATGATATATTCTATTATTCAAGAGGTAGATTCCCAGAGGAGATTTTAAATAAAAAAAAACTGCAAGCAATAGGCCAGAGAAACTTGAGTTCCATATTTATTCCGCAATATTTTTCCAGGAGAATGGACTAACTCAGTGACCAAGAAGTGACATGTTGATAGTTGGATGTTTGTCTCATAGGATGTCTTGGCATATAAATACTGTGCACCACCACTGTATTCTGAAACGCAAAGTGGAAAGAAGGATAAAGGCAGCATATTACTGTATTGGTCAGCACTATGTTGTCGTATGATGTTATTGAAACATTTTTAAATAATGAAACAAAAGGAATTTTCAAATAATTGAATTTATTTTTAAAGGAAGAGGATAATAACAAAATAATGATACATAATTGGATGTAATATACAGTATGAAATAGGAGCAGCAAAGAAATCACATGAGTGAGAAATGTATACATTGACCAGTCTTCAAAGTCCTGGGAGAATATCCCCTTTCCTCCTGTTTTTTTTTTTTTTTGAAGAAAAAAGAAAAACCCCTCCATCTGCTACTGATAAGGGTGGAGATTTCTCCTTTTGCTTCCCATTTTCCTGAAATTTCATCTTAGGCACAGGTATTTAACTAAATTGTGCAAGGTTTTTTCCATCTCACTTCAACAATCCTAGTTGTGATTGCAATATCAAGTTTTGAAAGGTTTAAGCAGTCCGATTTTACTTCCCCATCTTTAAAAATGATGTTTGATTGCCTATGCCATTCCATGGGTTTTAGAGGCCACTGAATACACATGAATCAGCTTGACAAGTTAAGAGCGTTTCAGGTCTAAAGATGTCAGGGTCTGGGACCTGGGGACCACCTCTGATAATGTCACTAGGGATGGCTGGCGGTGATGTTATAGAACATGATATATTAAGTATCAACCAGTTATTCAAAACATGTCATTCAAATTAAAGTCTGCAAACACATTAAAAAAAATAAATCAGAAAACATTTCTCTGGTTGGAAATGAAGTCTTTCAAGCTGAGCATTGAAGAGAAAAAGGAGACTTTTTCAAGTTTCATCTTAACATTTTTGCAAGCATTACCTAAAACACGTACACATGAAATCAAACCAAAGAGATTTATGCTACTAAAATCATTTCTGAAATTATTGCTGCCCTTTGCTGATCATATTTTTTTAAAAAAAACATAGATTGTGGAAAATCCTTTGATCCACTTAAAAACCAACAAAGAAAACCACAATTTCTATGTTATTAATAATCATCTGGGAGAGGATGAGAGGATGGAGATGATGATTATAATGATAGAACAACAACACAATAGAGTCAAAGTTAGCAATTCTATCTGTGTTCCTCTACTTAGGAGCAAACTCTGTTCAGTTTAATGAGACTTATAGTTTTAAAATGCTGGAGGAAAATATAAGTACAAAAGGTTTGTTTGAATTTTGGGCTCTGACAGATACTGGCTCACTCAAGTTTTTGTTAAAATTGAGAAATATGGATGGAAAGAATATTTCAAAACAATTTAAAATGTTGAAGCACATTTTTTTTAATTTTAGGATTCATTGTGTGCAAAATCCATTTGATTTGGGTAGAGAACATAATTTTCTACTTAGGAAAACTTCTTTCTAAACAGAAAATAATATTTCTATACAAAACTATTTCCTGGACAGAAAATGTTACATGCAGGGACTTATTGCTCTCAAAATGTGCAGAGGATTGATTGCATTGAAAATTGAAAAACAATCCACTGTGAGTTTTGTGCTGATTTTTTTCATTGATTTTGATAATTGACTTCTTTTCCAGTTGACCACAAGACTCATATTTAGGATAGCTATCAGTTCTAAGAGCTCACCATTTATACTCCACTCCGGAGAGTGGAGGAAAATAATTTTCTGATTAGAGTCATATCCTACATGAAATGTCCACATAGATAAGAGAACAGAAGTTTTTAAAAATAAAATAAAATAAACCACATGCATCTATCTTCTCCAAACTACATTATCTAGTATACTACAATCTATTAAGAACTTGATAATTTCAGTTTTTGTCTCTTGCCTTATGTTCCATTTTCTTCTCCAGGTCCACAGCTAGCATTTTGAATGGTCTCAGCCACAGACTTACTTGGTAAACTTGCAAAGACTAATGTTGAATCATCCAAGCATATTAAGGATTGTAAAGGAACATCCCTTATTGTTCTTCTTTCTAATGTTTCCTCCATGCCATGATTTCTTTATTCCTGCCAGTGACAGATGGTGACACAGTCATGTATGCTCCACTATCTCACAAATGCCATAACACACGATACACACATTACACTATGTATGATGTGGGAGAACTGTCCCAAATTTAGTTTCATCTTGGCAGCTGCATGTCTTTCTAGCTTTCTGTAGCCAACAATAAAATAACATAATGTAATATTGTTGTTGCAGAAAACTATACAGAAAAACCTATTGAATAATTAGAATAAAACAACCACCTCAGTGTCTGTTTGTTGTTTTTTCATTATTGGAATTTGTACCAAGCAGAGAAAGAATAAATCACAGGGGGTCGATATATAATTTATATATTACAAATACCTCTAGCTGAAATGTGTTGAGTTCCTTTACTTAGAAATAAATCAGTCCACACATCTTTTCACCATACGTGCTCATTTTTTATTCTGTGCTCATTTTTTGGGAAATTTCCTTGTTGAATTGTTAGGAACTAAATTTGTAACATCTGCTCATTAGCTAGGGCCAAACTAGATAATATGTGAAATGCATGACTGCATTTCATTTATCCATATTTCTGTTTTCAGGATCACGATGCCAATGACTGTTTCTCTTCCAGAATGAACAGCAGCTTCTTGAAAGAGTGGTAGTGGTTTTCATTGGGACCATTATATGCAGTATAAGGGCCAAACCTGCTTCATGTTGTTATTCCAGTCCAGATTGGTGTGTGAGCATGTGTGTATGTATGCATCTGTTGCTGAAGAACAACAATTAAAATTAATTGAGGTACAGTTACACACTTATTGCAGCATTGTGATGGTCAATACTTGTCACCCCATGTCATAAGCAGCAGTAGAGATGATCTTATTCATATGTAAAAAATACTTCTGTTCTACACTTGTTCAGAAACTTCTTGCTTAGGATAATGAAGCACCAAGAGCAAAAGCAACAGAGCATGAATAGATGTCTGTGTAAGTAAAGGTAAAGGTTTTCCCCTGACGTTAAGTCCAGTCGTGACCGACTCTGGGGGTGGGTGCTCATCTCCATTTCTAAGCCGAAGAGCCGGTGTTGTCCATAGACACCTCCAAGGTCATGTGGCCAGCATGACTGCATGGAGCGCCGTTACCTTCCCGCCAATAGGTACTTCCCGGTACCTATTGATCTACTCACATGTGCATGTTTTCGAACTGCTAGGTTGGCAGGAGCTGGGGCTAACAGCGGGTGCTCATTCCGCTCCCAGGATTTGAACCTGGCACCTTTTGGTCCACAAGTTCAGCAGCTCAGTGCTTTAACGCATTTGTAGAGTCTGTGTAGACTCTACAAATTTGTAAATAAGCCTATGGTTTTCCATAACCAGAGTGATATACAGATTTGAGTGGAAAACTGGGACTCCTGCTGAAATTCCCCATGCAGGCATGGAAATCCACAGTATGCTCTTGGGTAACTCACACTCTCGAAACCTAAGAGGAAAGCAGTAGAAATCCTCTTCTGAATAAATCTTGACAAGAAAAGTCTATCATAGCATTGCCATATGTTGAAGTTGACTTGAGAGTATATAACAACAAAAGATGAAAATAACATCAGAAATTAAGATTACACACTGAAAATGGTATCCCTCAGTTGAATTCTGCTTCAGAGCTTGTTAGCTTCTGGATAGCAATGTAGAAACATATCAAAAGGGGGATTCGTCAATATCATACTAATCTGGAATAGGAATGTTTTATCATCAAGCTAGAATCTGGAGACTCAGACCCCTTCTACACCGCCATATAATCCAGTTTATAGCAGATTTATCTGGTTTTTATAGTATAGAAGAGCCCTAACGTTCACATGGTTGGTTATACCCCTTAAGTGAATTGAATGTATGATGACTGCCAGGGATTAGATCAGGGGTCCCCAAACTAAGGCCCGGGGGCCGGATGCGGCCCTCCAAGGTCATTTACCTGGCCCCCGCCCTCAATTTTATAATATAACTAGCTTGGGGACCCGGCGGTGCCTGGGTCTTTTGAGAAACCTATGTGGCAATTTTGGTTCAGATCCGAAGTCGGCTGAATTCAGTGCTGTCTGTATAAGGGTGAACTACAACTCCTGGAGCCAAAGGACAATCACCCTGAAACCCTGCCTGCATGCTCAGTTGGGCATGATGAGGCAGTGTGCCAAGTTTGGTCCAGATTCGTCGGCTGGGTTCAGTGTTGTCTGTATAAGGGTGAACTACAGCTCCCAGATCAAGAAGTGAGTGAAGCTACTTGGTCCATCCTCCTCCAATCTTCCCCAGGATGGAAAGGGGTTCATGGCAGTTCTGTGTGGCAAGTTAGGTTCAGTTCCGTCACTGGTGGGCATAGCAGTCGCCTGTGGGAGCCGTAGTGATTGAAAGTACTACAAATCCCATCACCCATGGTCCATTGTCCCCCAAATGGCACCAGGGCGTAAAGTGCATCATGGGGATTAAGTGTGCGAAGTTTGGCCCAGATCCGTCATTCCTGGTTGTCACAGTGGCCTGTGATAATGGCGGCCAATCAGAAAGCTGCCACATACACACATATATACATACACCGCCCGCCGCATACAAACATTGACTTTTATTATATATATAGATATAGATATTTTATATCATTTTAATAATATAATATATTGTATATACATATAATATTGCTAATAATGCCATATAATAATATTAATTATATGTTATATATTACATATAATATTACAGTATAGTGGTATAGTTCAATATAGTAATATATAATGCTAATATTGTGCTATGCTAATAATATAATATATTGTATGTACATATAGCTGCTCTGAGTCCCCTTCAGGGTGAGAAGGGCGGGATATAAATGTAATAAATAAATGTAGTAAATGAATAAATAAATAATTTTAGATTTAGGCTCGCCCAAAGTCTGAAATGACTTGAAGGCACACAAGGACAATAATCCTAATTCACTTGACTATCTGATTGGCCAGAAGCAGGCCCACACTTCCCATTGAAATCCTGATAGATTTATGCTGGTTACAGTTGTTTTCATTTTAAAATATTGTATTGTTCTTTCATTGTTGTTGTTGTTTTGCACTACAAATAAGACATGTGCAGTGTGCATAGGAATTTGTTCGGGTTTTTTTTTCCAAATGATAATTCGGCCCCTCCACAGTCTGAAGGATTGTGGACCGGCCCTCTGCTTTAAAAGTTTGAGGACCCTTGGATTAGATCAATTACTCTATATTGCAGTGTTATAAGCCCTATTCATGTATTCTGAAAACACCTAGTTTCCAAACACAAAGAGGGAGCCTTGATATATGAATATCTACTCTTTCTATTGCATGTGTGTTACCATCCGTGAGTAGAACGCGTTTGTCCATATAGAGGGGGGATATTTTCTATTTGTGGAAGTTGTTAGTAAATTTTGTCTTGAAAATTCATGTTTAGAATCATGCAGAAAGCCCTTTCATATGAAGGGGGAGGAAAGCATGACAGGAGTAATGCTGGTGTGCTCCTCCCTATTGTCCCTTCTTGTATATAAACCAGTAATGGACAACATATGACTTACAGGGGGTAGGAAGTCCCAAGGCTGTTTTTTTTTGTATCCCTCTGATTTTAGTGACAGAATCTGTCAACTAATTATATAGCTGAATGTTGCCTCCAAATACCCTCAAAACAAGACAAAAATGATTACATGAAAGTAATTTTTCTTGGGATATCACTACAATTGTAGGTCATCTATACACTTAGAATATCTTACAGGGGCCATACTCTCATGTCTATTGATCAGCTATTGCCAATTGATAAGTCACATTATGCACAATGGGCACCAGGATGATGTGATGTCTGTATTAATACATTATGATGACTATAGCAGAGGACAGTTTGAAGTTAAAATAGCCTCCACATCAGACTCTTATAACTGTGCCTTTCACAAATGGAGTAGATGCAAAACTGGATTTGCCATGATTTAATCCTGCATTTCTGAAGGGTCAAACAGGTCTAAATTGTGTTTATTTGCTTCAATTTGTTTCATGCAATCAGCTTGAAAGTACTCATGCAAAACTTATTAGAGAGCAGAAAATATAAACAGAGTACTTGACACCACTGGGACTTACTTTCAAGTAATTGCTTAAGGTCAGTGCTTGTAATATTACTCAGTAATGTGACTCACCAATTGAAATACGTGAGCATCTTTTTAACAGGCTGAGAATGAAATTTTCCAAATGCTTAAGCTATTTACATGATCACTACCTGAAAGGACACAGTTGGCTGAAAGGTTTTTCTTAAATGTCAAAGTGATAGGTAGATACCTACATCTGATGGATTTCTATATCAATTGCTTGCTTAAGGGTAAATTTTCCATGGAAAATTCTTCTTTTTACAAAGACCATGTGCTTTGGGCATGCCCATTAACTGTCTTTACTTCTCTGAGACTGTCTGCCCTGGGTTTAAAAATAAGAAGAATCCATTTCTTTATATGGGGAAATGACTTTAATTTGTAACATTGTAGTAAAGGTATCTTAGCCTTTTTCTACAGAAAGAAAATCACATGGTCTCTTTTTCACAAGAACAAGGTAACTTTTACCAAAAGTTAACAAAAACTGCTGTAAAACAACACCATTTTGATGGGGCCCATGGCTAGTCATTTTACTGCATCTTGTTTTGCAGCAGCTAGCAGACAACAATGTTCATCATGCAGCTGTAAAAATCTTCAGTTCTTGAATTGCTGTGAGACAAGATCTTGTTAAAATTCTGCTAACCTTGCCTATGGCAGATAAAGATAAGCAACTGCTGTTATTAGTGGCCAAGTGCAGACCTTAGAAAGGTTATTGGGCCTTTTCACTGGGGATTCTGGAGGTTGTAGTGCAAAAAGTCATTTCTGCCAGCTCCAACCAGCTTTCCCACAAGACAGCAGAATAAGAACAAGGGTGTTAAAAGCACACAAGAATTTCAAAAGTCCAAGAGAGTAACGGTATGCATAGGTTCTCTACTCAAATAATGCTAAGGTGTATATCTTTGGATATTAGTGAACTTTGAAATTCAAGTACTCAATTTGAGTGGCTCATTTCGGCCTTTTAAAATATTTGGTCACCAATGAGATTGTGTTTTCAATGTATTTATTTTCTATACCTATGATGTATCTTGAAATTCTCTGCCAAGTTGCTCACATTCTGCAAGAAGGACAGCTAATGTTTCTTGAAGCATACACAAGAATGTACATAAGGAGGTAGTCAGAAGTAAGCTGGCTACCTTTCATCAGCTTGAGGCAAGAGCTCATTTGGCCAGGAGATCACCAGTGTTGACCTGATCATATGAAGGGGGTTGGCTTCTTCAGATGCTTCCAAATGATAAGTCTTGTCAGCATAGCTAATGGTAAGGAATGATAGCTTCAGTCCAACATTTGAAGGGCTCAATGATGCATTACTCTTTGAACATGCTGAAAATGTATCCAGAGTTGTCCTTTACTTGTTTTCTGGTATATGTGATCTGTCTCAAAAATGCTTAGTGATTTATTTATTTTATTGAACATACATGCTGTAACAGTTTATCCCTTCAAAATAGGATCCCTGTGATTGAATACAGTGATTCTAGCATTGCTGACACCCTTTACAGCAATGGAGCAAGTCTTCACTTGAAATGTTGTTCAAAGTCCTCAATGCACTTGCCTAAATGTTTTCAACTTTTTCAAAATGATGCATTCAAGGTGGGTTTTGAGCTTGGGGAAAAATGGCATGGAACCAAATATAATCAAAAGTCATTTCTTGGGGAAATTGCATATCACTAGAAGCAATGAACTGCCACACATAACCAACAGCTTTGTATCAAGTATGCTCTATTAATGTGCAGTTCAACATGTCTTCGATCCGGATGTCATTATGTCAAATGACAATGTCATTAATTGATCGCTGTTGGATTATGAAGTCATTATTCTGCATGTTTCCTTGCTTAATTATAATTAGGCGACAAAACAAATTGTTCCATTTGTTAAAAACATGCAACATGAAGAAGCATGCTCATGATTATAACATGCAGTCTAAAAATATGAATGTACATTGATAAAGTGGGGTGGTAGGACATATTGTGAAATAGATCTTTTCCAAAGCAGCTCTTTAAAAATGATAAAACACAATTATTTAGAAGCAGGGAAAATTAATCAACACTTGAAAGGTTGTGAAAATCAGTCACACAAGGAAAAATGATTTGATATTTGAAGCTTCTGAACTAATTTTGAAATTTTCCATGCATTTCTTCTGCTGAGTGACACATACAACCTAGCATAATGATATGAGGTTGTACTGGAGTATTTAAATTTGAAAATGATTGATTAGCTTATAGTGACAGCCTGCCAAACCTTTACAGGCGAGTGCCATGGTGCTTTCACTCTAGCATTATTTCTAGCCAAAATGGATTTGCCTAACCTTTGCAGCATAAAATCGTAGGATTTCAAGACCAGAAGAGGATCTTAAAAATTCAATAGTCCATCATCTAGCACTGAAGCAAGACTTCAAATTTCTTGCCTGTTCCTCAAAGTGAAGTCAGTAATTGAGGTTCTTTTCTCACCACGGTTGCAGCATGAATGAAACTTCTGGTACTTATCTAAGATCTGTCTTCACTTAAAGCTAATTTCCTCTTTAAAAAACAACAACAGATCATTATTCTTCATGCTTACCAAAACATTTCAATCTGTTGTTTACCACTACTATATATATAGTCTTAAGGTTCTTGCTGAATTTTGAATACTTCCTTCAGTTTGGTATCTTAAATCAGAAACCCTTCATGCATAAAGTAATCAGTTGACATAATGGAGGAAAATAGTAACACTGTGGCCATCACAAGATGGCAGCATTATAGCAGATGAAGCTGGAAATGTGGGAAGCTATTATCACAGAAACTCTTATACAAATGTTTTTGTGGGAGTGGGGGGAAGAATAGGTAGGTGGGGATGTAATAATATCTATTAGTGAATGCACTGTATTCTGTTCTTGGATATGTTGGGTTATCTAAGCAATCGTGCATGCATTTTCAATGTGGGATGGTTTATGTAGTTAGTTATGTTTGTTGCTTAGTAACCTGAGCCAAGCTGCATTCCAGAGTTGATGACACCATTTAAGGTTTTTTTGCATATGAAATGGGAAATGGGAGTATCCTTTCTGGGGACACACAGGAAGTGATGTACATATACCTCTTCCTGCCCCTTTCTTCTTCGCTCCTGCCTGACCATGCCATGCCATGCTGATGTTCCTGTTTTGTTAAGAGATATGTAGTATCCGGAACTGTTTTTTCTTTTGGAATTAAGATGTTTTTACCTGTATGACCATCATCATACAAGATTGTGAGTAAAGATATTTTTGCTATTTTATTTTGATGTCGCTGATGTTTATTTTATGCACATGACTTTTTAAAGGGAAAGGGAGGCTGGCTATTTTGTCTTTTGTTTTACTTTCTTTTTACCTCTGCACACATAAACCCCTAGTCTTCTGCATTTTTACTGCTCTGCACCAATATCTAACCATATTGGAATCATAATCTTAACAGGTTATGAATATATACATTTCTATTAGGATGAGAAACATGTAGACCTCTAAATGTTGTTAGACTGCAACAGCCATCCTTTATTAACACTGGCAACGCTGACTACAACTAATGAGTGCTGTAGTTCATTGATATTTGGAGGGCCACATTTCCCCAGTCTTGGTATCATTAATCCATCCTATTTTGCAGTGTAATAATTTTAGCACTGATTTGCTTAGGGAGTCTCTTATAATAACAGAATCTCCTGTCTATTGTCATCTAATTTGATGCAACTCTCTATGAGGTAACATGCAAGGGCTTTAAAGGTTCTTTATGTCAATGCATCTAATTTTCAAGAAATAAAATATTAATCCACTTCTTTCAAATAGATATCTGCTGTCTCACAAAACTATAAGGTGATAGGAATTACTACAACTCATAGTAAGGCTCTCTGCAGTCTCTACAGTTGAACATAAAATGCTTTGAAGTTGATAAAACCCTTATGAGTCATGAACCTCAACAAATGTTTAATCTGAAGTCTGGCCACAGTGGATCTCCATGGATACATCCCTCACAGACCTTGGGGGAAGCAGTTTGATGCCCAGCAGCCATGTCTTCTCCAACATGTGTGCAGTGTCCTAGGTCTGTACAGCATCTCTTTGTGAAGGTATCCAGGGACAATCATGCAATGCCATTTTGCATGTGTAGAATGAGAAAAAACATAGGGCTAAACTGAAAGTGCAGCTGATTGGCTCGTACATGTGCCTGCAAATGGGGTAGCATTGGGCACAAATCTGAGTGTGTTTGTATAAGAACTCAGTCCACCAACCCAAACTGTAGGTTGGGTAAAATTAATGGCATGAAGCCATATTGTGTGTGTATGGGAGGGATGCCTTTCTCCTTCCATGCTTTCTCTTTTCCAGTTCTTTTTTTTTTTTACAGGAATGTTTCATAGATTGCCATCTTTGTCTAATATACTATTTTATGTCGGGGCAATCTGGTGACACAACAGGTGAGATGAATCATTAGGAAAACATCAAAGTATATGTTAAAAATGTAACACCTTTCTCTGCCCTCTACTGTCCCAGGCGGGATGAAAACATCTCTTGAATTTTCAACAGCCTGCAAGTGAAGCTATGGCAATATCAACAGGTTGTACTGTGTGGTCCCTGAAGATTCTGAACATGTGTAAGAATTGCTATGATTCTTACCAAAGACCTTTTGAAATCTAAAAACAAACATGCTGCAGTTTGTTCAGGGTTGTTTTCAAAGTGCAGTATATTGAGTTTGGAAATTATAGTACTGTAGGTCCTTGGTATCCACTTGGATTTGATTCTACAACTCCCTATGGATACCAAAATTTTTGGATTCTCAAATCCCATGAAATACAAAGGCATAGTAAAATGGTGTCCCTTTTTTAAAAAATGGCAAAATCAAAGGTTTAGATTTAAAAATATATTTTCAAGCCATGGATGGTTGAATCCATAGATACAGATGGCTGACTATACCTCAGCTACCACCTGAAATAGAGATGGCTTCATTTAAGGTATTTTTAGGGCTGCCACACTGAAAACTGGAGACAGTTCCTGTACTTATAATGGTTGTGTAGAAGTAAGGATTTCAGCAGTTGTTGCTTCTTACCTGTTTGCTTGTCAACTTCTGAAACCCCTCTTCTACTCAACTGTTAAAGGTATAGGAGATAACCCCCAGTTTTCACTCTAACAAGCCATTAATCCCATATAGGAATGCAGAGGTGGCCTTGCTAGACCACTTCCCAGTGGCAGTAAGTCAGAAGGTCACATGAAGGTGGTGGCTTTCCTTTAGTATTTAATCTAAATTGCAGTATTGAAGTATACTGTCTCTGACCTTGGGGTTTCTAATGGCTAGAAATGATCAACAATTCTATGCTTGCACATTTATGGATCTCCAAACCATGGCTGACAGCTGTCAATAGCTAGCATTTTGTTTCATACAGTGGCTGACATCTAGAGAGTGTTATGCTCCGTATATTTTCAAGCCATCAAAATTATGGTCCCTATTATAACAAAAGATAATAAATCTGTGCAAGATAATGATTAATTAGAAGCTTATATTACTAAATTAATAAATTACAGCTCTCACTTTTGAAACACTCCTAAACAATATCTGAAAAAGAATGTAGTTCCTTTCAATACAATTTAAATGGATAATTATGATTGGTATCTTAATCAACAGTGGAATATTTTGTAATTTTGTGCTCACATAGAAAATGTTTCAAATGTGCATTTTAATGATGTTCAGAATATCCTTTGTGCACCTGTGTGGTGTTCTCCCCTCTTATTGGTTGTTTTGCTTAGATTAACAGAAGACCAAACTAAAATTTAAATTATCTTCCCCTGATTTGTACTTCAAAACAAAAAAGTCAAGGATTGATTGTGATGATGAGAAAGATTGATAGGGGCAGTATCTCTTCTTTTTTAAAAAATGGCCAAATTAAGGACATCATCACTTTGACAACGAAAAAAAGTAGACAAAGAGAGATTGCTGTCTACTCTTTCCATTTTAAAAATGATGATGTGCTTACTTTGGTGATTTTAAAAAAAATACTAGTCCCATCAAGATATGGACCTGGAGCAAATATTCGAATATGCATCAATTTTATGTACCAAGAATCACTGTCCTTATTATTATTATTTTTTACTGGTGACAGACAACCATTTTGAGGGAGAGCAGAAAGCAATTTGACAGAGAGGTCCCTACTCGGGGTGTTCCCACAAATCTCTGGTCCCCCTGTCACTTTGGTCAACTTGATTTTTGAAACAATTCAAAATGCTACTCACCACAGTGAGCAGTAGCTCCCTTTTCAAACTGCTTTAAAATTTCCTGAAATACTGTCTGGTTTCCAGCGTGAGCTATCAAGCCCTGACAGGATTTCATGTTTTCTTTCCATTTGCATTGTGGCACTTTACCCTAACCATATGAAAGCACCAGCCATGCAGCACTAGCTCTGTGTTTATCTCTGAGGCATGACACAGTGCGCCTTGCTTAGATTCCTTGTCCCCGGAGGCACTCAAGATTGATGAAGTGGAGCCTCATGAAGGTAGCTGTTGGGCCTTATCATTTAGGGTGTGTAACCGAGGCCGACCTAGAGGCAAATAAAACCCAAGACGGAACATTGACTGAGCAGTTGCTGCTGGAGGCAAAGGAAGCGGTCACTCTGCTCTCCTGTTGTTGTAGCTGGCTTCAAGCCTCACTGCGTGTCAGACTGGCCTCAGGATAATGCTGGCTAATCGGAGGGAGACGAGTACAGATGCTGGCTTTTATTAAATATCTGCAGGAGTTAGCAATTCCACCCACTTCCCAGTCAAAAGACCAACAAAGCAGGAGGGGAGCTCTCAAAACTCCTCATCGCTGTTCTTTCTGTCCTAGAGAGCAGGCCATTTGTTCAGGCTATATTTTGTGAACTGATAAAAGAATCAATTCTTGGAGGCCAGAATTTAAGGATATGCCTCTCTATGCAGTCTCCCACACACTATATGGATAATTTTACATGAAGGAAATCAACAATGCTAGCAATATGCTTTCCTTATTAATACAGAACGCCCTGTATTAATAAGGAAAGCATATTACTGGGGTATGAAATGTTTTGGGGCCTCTGGTGGCACAGTGTGTTAAAGCGCTGAGCTGCTGAATTTGCAGACCAAAAGATCCCAGGTTCAAATCCCGGGAGCGGAATGAGCACCTGCTATTAGCCCCAGCTCCTGCCAACCTAGCAGTTCGAAAACATGCAAATGTGAGTAGATCAATAGGTATTGCTCCGTCGGGAAGGTAATGGCACTCCATGCAGTCATGCCGGCCACATGACCTTGGAGATGTCGCTGGCTCTTCGGCTTAGAAATGGAGATGAGCACCAACTCCCAGAGTTGGTCACGACTGGACTTAACGTCAGGGGAAACCTTTACCTTTTACTATGAAATGTTTTATTTGTTTGTTAGTTTGGTATTCCACACAATTTCACATGATACTAAAAAGGGACCTGTAATTCCATAGCCATTTGCATCACATAACATCAGGAAGTGTGTCAGGGCACTCAGTCCATAATGCAGTTGATTTTTGCTGTTTGAACCTAGGGTTTCCATATTTAAGTGACTGTGTTTTATTTGCTTTAAAAATGTGTTGTGGCTTATCTATGAGACATATAAAGCACTGGGGAAAACACATTTGTGGTGTTATCGTCTCACTACCCCCCACACCTATTTCAAGTTGGAACTGTGTTCAACAGTCTGAACTTTTGCTTCCCACAATGGTAAAATAGCTGAATTTGTTGTTTACCCGGATAGTGTTGCAGCATCAGCGGCACTTGTGGAGATAGAATACATTACAATACCCTTTTACCTGGCTAATAAGGCAACATCAAGTGTAGCTGCTGTTTGGATAGTGATGGCAACTGGGTGGGAGGAATGTACGTCCTCCTCTCCCACCTCTCCTTCTCTCATCCTCCCTGGCACCTGGGATATTGTCAAAGCAAGAGAAAAAGAATTCTCTCTTGGTGTGTCATCACCACAGCTGCAACCAAATGGGCTGTGGGAGTTCTTTTAGAATTCAAACTACAAACTGAGTTGAAAGGAAATGAATAATTTAAAAAGAATCCACAAGGAATCTGAAGTCCTGTGAATACTGAATTATGAAGGTCTTTGAGTGTTGCTGTTCTTGCCCTCCCTTATCTATGTGTTCATCAGGTGGGGGTAGAAAAGTGACCTAATTGCAATTCAGGTGAATTTTGTGGGAATGCCAGTTCTGTTATCCCTAACTGGTTTCTTATAAAGTTCGTCAGCCTAGGCATCCCATTGAATGGGTCACCTTTAGATCCTCACGTTATTCCTTACACATCCAGGCTTGGATCCCATTGGCTTCACTTATAACACATGATCTTGTACATGATCACTAAAGGCTCAGACATTCTGCCATTGAAGGTAGTATCAAATCAAACCATTTTCCTGTAACATTTTTTCAGTATCTCTTGAATGAATAGATGGATAGACAGATAAAATTAGAAAACCTCAAAGACTGAGGCCCTTTCTACACTGCCTTATATCTCAGGTCTAATCCCAGATTATCTGCTTATTCCAGACTTTTTGGCAGTGTAGACTCATATAATCCAATACAAAAGAGATAATCTGGGATCAGATCTTGGGATATAAGGACAGTGTAAAAGGGGCCTGACTGAAATTATTGCTTAATCTGCCACAAAATAATAATAATAATAATAATAATAATAATAATAATAATAATAATAATAGTGAGTCTATTCCTCCCCATCGGTGCCATTGGAGACTCCCTGACAACTGTCGGGCGAGCTGAATGCAAACACTCTGGTGACAGGCCTACAAGACAGGCCAGCTCATGGAAGATCATCCATGTCACATCACATTGTTATTGCCCATGGATCCCACATAAAAGTTATGGTGCCCATGGATTCATGGGAACTGACACCCTGATCAGGTGCATGACTAGATAAAATGGAGCCAAAAAACCAGTGCAGTGGATTCTGCCATCAAGTAGGACCAATCCAATGCTGAATAATGATGATAATGATGATGATGATGATGATAATAATAATAATAATAATAATAATAATAATAATAATAATAATAATAATAAATAATGTTTATACACCTTGTGACCCAGCAATCTGAAAAATACATTTCTGGCACCCCATTCAGCAAGTAGTAAATCTCTTCAGAGGATGCCGCTTGTCTGAAAGTACAAAAAACTGTCAATTCTGGTTGGTGAACAGTATTGAGGTTATGGATGGTATGTTGGGTGGGTCTGAACTAGATAGTGATCTGTAGAGAATGGGAACTGGGAAATGTTTGTGGTAACGTATTTTTGTCAGAGTACGGTGAGAGAATTATGATAAAAGAAACTCTTTAATGTGTGAACTATCACAACTTGGAATGCCCTACCCAGGAAGATTAGACTGACCTTTTCCCTGTTGATTTTCAATTATATGGCAAACACAATTTTATTCTAATGGATATATTTGGCAGTTAACTTGATGTGGAAGCAGCTTTTACTGGTATTAATTTTTAAATGTGTTTTAATTTTTTAATTTATTTTGAGTATTTGTGCTCTTTATTGTAAGCCACATTTGAGTCAATTTATAGACAGAATACAGAATATCAACCAAACTAAGTAAATAAACAAACAAAACTCTTTTCCAGAAATCTCAAAGATTCTTATCTTCCAAATATCTAAGTATATTGAAGAGTGAGGCCCAGCAGGGAAGTTGATGGTAATAGAAGAGAGAAGAGTGCTAGTAAAGGCATTCACTCTTCACTTATCCTCTAATGAGAAAAAGGCTCCTGTACTTGTGAGAGAGCAGTAGGAGACAAGTCATCAAACAGCTTGACTAACTCTGTATGACAGGATGAGTTTAGGGTATAACATCAGACACAGCCTAGATTTTTAGAGGTCTACTCCCATGGCTGGATGCTAGTCATGGATTTTCTAGTATATGCACAAGTGGAGGTCTTCCACAAAAACATTGCCGCATGCAGAAATAAAGTCCAGGGTACCAGTCAGGCAGCTGTGTCATTTTCTAGTATACTTTATTCCAACCCCACACCAAAAACTTTCTGTGTATGGCTAGCTGGAGAATAAATTCATGGTTACCATATACAATACTTCTTCTAATAAATGTTCTCAGTTAACAGATAGGGTATAAATGAATCTGTCAGATATTGACCATCTTATCGTATGATGTGCCACTGCTCTGTGTAAAAATTAAACCCAGATTTAAAGACTACAGATGACCTGAAAAATGACTTCAGAGGAACTTTGTTCAAATCTAGAACATAGCACTTATGCCATTTGCATATGCATCAGGTGAAGATAAAACAAAAACATAACATAGAATGATGTGAAGAGCAATCAGATAAAGAATGAGGCTGCAGATCTGCACTGATATCTCTACTTGTAATGGCCATGTATTAGTTATTAATGTATTTCTGTATAGGCTTTTTCAGCTGTGCAAAGTTTGAGAATCACAAAAAGATTTCTATGTGTCACATTGCAGTCCATATCGAATTGTGTTGATGTCAGGAGACAAAAACTGAAGTGTCATCAGAAATGAACAAGAGGACTTCCAGTGTGCGAAGATGGTGATGATGAGATGGACTTGCTGAGGGCTCTCAGCAAGCCAGCCCCAACCAAGCAACCGGGTAGAGCTTTTATTTTAGTTATGTACAGGAAAAAATCCTTGGAAGACACATCTACCACTGCTGACCCATCAAGTTTCATAATGTTTGGGTCATCCCCTGATTTTTAAGAATTTGTTTTCTTTCAAGAAATAAATCTCCTTTAAAAAATTCCCAAAAAGTTATCCCTCTGGCACCATCCTGTAACTTCTCCAGGAGCAACAACAGGGCACCATTCCTTCCTGCCAAATGTCAAAGATGCACTTCCACACACTGCCCACTATTGCACTTTCTTTACTAATAAAAAAAGACAGCAAATTCTTCCAAAGCGTTTGCAATTTACATTTCTTGTTCTCACAACAAACAAGTCCCCAAACGCTGCACACCAACCCACCCGCATTGAAGCTTCTAAAGCTGAGAGCAAGTGGTGAGAAGGCGATCAGACCGAAACACTTCTCTCTAGAGCTGGGCTGCAAGCAGAGCCAGCCCTAGCTATTTTTCAAGTGTAGGCGAACAGAATTTTGGCGCCCCCCCCCCAAACCAATCACTGAAAAATAAAAGTGCTGGATAAGCGAAAATGTTGGATAATAAGGAGGGATTAAGGAAAAGCCTATTAAACATCAAATTACATTAAGATTTTACAAATTAAGCACCAAAACATCATGTTTTTACAACAAATCAACAGAAAAACCAGTCTCAACTGCGCCCCCGTATGTTTTGCGCCCCAAGCGACCGCTTAATTCGCCTCATTGTTGGACCGGCTCTGGCTGCAAGTGAGCAATGGAGGTGCTTACCCCATTAAATATGCGGGTTGAATGAAAAGTAATGCCTCCACCTTCATTACTTCAGTTTACTTTCTTCAGAAATAATCCTTAGAACATGCTCTTTAACTACCACTATTCACTTTTCCACATAATCACCAGACAATTGGTGTCACGCCCTGGCAGCGGAGCACCAAGAACCAACACATGGAGGCCAATAACAATCTAATATCTTTATTAAGGAAATATTATAGTAGGATAAAAACAAGTAGATAATGTAGTCCAGCAATAGACCTTTCAGGGAAGGTCAAATATAGTCCAGAAATATATTGTCCAGTATATAATATTAGAGTTCAAAGTTGTAATCCCAGAACCGAAACACACTCCACTTCCAAGCAGTTAGAGTGGGGAAAGCGTCCAAAAGTTTTACTGAAGTTTAAAGTAAGTCCAAGGCAGGGAGTTGGAGACAAGGCTGGATACTTGGCACAAGATGCAAGGCTGGGAAACACGATGAGATAGGTCACGAAACATGGCAAGGCAAGGCACGAAGAAACTGGAGTTTGCAGACTCAAACGCAGTCCACACTTGGCTGGAACCGAAGTTAATCCTTAAGCTGATCTGTTGACTCCGCAACGGATTCACCAGTGCGGGGAACTTTTAAAGAACTTTAATCTTCCTGCAGAGCAGGTGTCCAGAGCTTCCTTTCCCAAGGGAAAAAGAAGCGAAACATATCTTCATCCAGATGCGTTCTTCCCTGAAAGCTCCCAGGGGAAACTAGCTAATTAGCGCCCTGTCTGGCTGCTAATCTCGCACTTCTCCTCGTTTGCTCTCTCTGGAAACGGCTCACCTCGTAGAACTCCCTTCTCACAAAGGGGGGAGAAGCGCTGGGAAGAACTTGTTCAAGGTCTGTTTTAATGAGTTCTTGGCAAGAATTGTCCACAACAGGCATCTGGAATGGCTCCGTCTCTTGCTGAGACGGCAAAAAACCCATGTTTTCATCATCATGATCCATGATGGCGCTGGGGTCAGAACTCCGAGGCCCATGGGGCATCAAAATTGGATACCTTTCTGCCAATGATGAACAAGTTTTCTGAAGCTGTCATGGAAGACGTCGACACTCTGTTTCCGCAACCAGCATCTCACAGTACCCATCATGCACAGATCTTCTGATAGCCAAGCAAAGCAATAATGTGACCCACACATTCTTGTGAAATGCCGGTTATGCTTGAAATTTCTCTCTGAGTGATATGATGATTGTCCTGAATCAATCTGTCAACCTTTTGCTTGTGAAACTCAGTGGCTGCTGTCACAAGATCTCCAACTCTTTTTTTGTTATGCAATTCCCACCTCAATATCTTTAAGGTTACTCGCCCAATGACACACAGTACTCACATCAACACAATCACCATAAACAGCTTGCATTCTCCAAATGTAACTGTAGAGGAGAGTCTACTGAACAAGCTAGTACCTGCTGCATACCAGTACTACTATCTGTTGAGGAATTACAAAGGTAGAGGCATTACTTTTCATTCAACCCTCGTAGACACAGCTTGTGTAAGACACATCATGGCTGTTTCTTCTACTCTGATTGGCCAGGGAAATCCTGTGTGAGCTTGCAGCAGCCTCTCAGTGCACTGCATGATCCCGAATAAAACAGAGGGAGCCGCAACCAGCAGCCACATGGTTTCCACTGTCGAAAAAAAAAAATGCCAGCAGAGCCCTTGCTGTTATGGACATCCAAAGAAACCGAAGGAAAACAGCCAAAACGGATCTATGCACAAGTCTTCTCCTTTTTCCTTTGCATCATTCCTCCTTGCAATCGTAGCTTTAGAGCCAGCCTGTTGAAAAGCAATACAATCAGTCCATCATACAGAAAGCCTCTGTAGGCCCTTCTTGCCAGTTGCATGAACAAATACTCTTCATTTATGAGATATTTGTCAGGACCAGGGTTTGTGAAGAAAATCATTTTCATTATAGACCAGCCAATTGTTAATTTTTGTATCAATTTTCCTCTCATATTATTGGGTAGTACAAAATAAGGCTTAGAGTGTGAGAGTGAGGAAGGAGTAGTCACCATTATAGAGAGTGATGAGATACTCTTTATTTTACTGTTGCTTTGAATTTTGAGGGTGCATTGCTAGGAACTTCATGAGCACCTCACTTTTAAACTCATGGAGTTCACCATGGCAGAGCTCCTATGCAACTCAGAGTGGTGGTTGGAGTAGAAGTAAAACCAGGAGTAGGTTTGTTACTTGCCTCTTTTTTATGCCAAAAATATTTGTAAATGATTAATAAAAACCAAAGCTACACAAATAGACTCATCTCCATCCTATTATGCTCCTTTCTGAATATGATGATAGGAAAAAAAATCCTTTTAAATGCTTATGGAATCAGTACTCTAATGGGATAAGGGCAGATTTTTGACCATTTTCCCACATGTTGTGCTGCTTCTCTCAGTGAAATGTCTCTAAATAATCCTTTGAATTATGTGTCAATGTAGAACATTTTTATTAATTAACTCTGCAGGGAAAATGTAATTTTGTTTTCCAATCTACTGTGCTTTTTGTGCATTGTATGCTCGAGGTTTCTAAAGCCATTTTCTCTTTTTAATTAAAACTCCATTCATTCAATTCATACAGCAAAAAACATTTTCTTGTTAAGAGAGAGAGTTGGAGTAAATAGAGTGTTACCATAACCTCTACATGCTCGCGTCACACACCTTTTTCAGAGCTGTATAGTAACTGTTAACATTTTCAGATTTTGGGAGCACAGTTTCCTTTACCGCTATTTTGTCTGATGAAGTATCCTTTATATGGCAGATCTTACATTTGGTAATTGTTATCTTTATTAACCTTGTGCTGTCCCACTGTATTATGCACCTCTTACTACTTTTAATACCAATAGAAAATATTCCAATAGTGTCAATCTTTTTCACTAATTTCTACCATGTTGTAAAGTTGAATATTTTTGCATCTCTTTAAATTGGGGGTTAGCCTTTCATATGAGAATCTACTGTCTAGGTTCATTACAATAAAATCAAATAAGGTGTCTATAGGTCAATATCTGAACTGTACTTATGGTGTCCTTCTGGTTTAATTCAAGATGCTGGTTATATATCCTAGAACAATTACTCTCAACCTGGTCTTCCAGATATTTTGGACTTTCGCTCCTAGAAATCCCAGCCAATTTACCACCTACTAGGAATTGTGAGTGCTGTAGTCCAAAATACCTGGAGGACCAAACATTGAGAACCAAGGCCCTAGAAACTTGAATGACAGCTCTCAACATAACTGAGAAACCACTTGATTCCTTTTATTATCTTCAGGATCCACTGAGATTTCCTTCTAAGGCATCAAGTTCAATCAACAAGGGCAAAGATAGCTTGCCCACATCCTATTACGTGACATATGTGATCTATCCCACATCCTATTATGTGACATCTTTCCATTGAAGATTTTACAAGAAACACTGAACACTATTTGACTGTCAAATCCAACTTTTTCGAGCTGACTTTTGCAATCTGGGATTAAGTGATTAAATTCATTCCTACTCCATACAGAAGACTTGAGATAGCTGTGGATTTTTTTTTTCCATGAAGGACAGTGCAGAGACATGGGGAATAAAGTCTTCGATTTATATTGCAGGCAACACCATTCTGGTTTCAAGCACTGGAGCAATATAAATGTTGGCCTGGCTTTATCAGCCCCCATTTACTATGCTGAGGGGACTTTCTTACTTTTACAGTGTTCCCTCACTTATCGCGGGGGTTATGTTCCGGGACCACCCGCGAAAAGTGAAAATCCATGAAGTAGAGATGCTATATTTGTCTTCTTTACAATCTCACTGGCAAGAAGCATCTCTGTCCCCCTCTTGTCTCTTAAGCACGCACATGCACGCTTCTGCTGCTGCCACTGCCTTGTGAGGCAAAGACAAAGCTGCTTCAGCCTCCTTTTCTCTCCCTTCGGCTTATCCTTCCTTCCTTCCTTCGGCTTCTCCTTAGGAAGGAAGTATAAATAGGGATTTATAATATTATTTTATGATTTATACTATTATTTTAGTGTTTATTAAAAAAACTGCGAAATAGCGAGTCCGCGAAAAGCGAACCGCGAAGTAGTGAGGGAACACTGTACTCCTCCTGCTTGCCAAGTGTGAGAAGAATGGAAATTTCCGGGCTCCAAGTCCATATCTCTTTCTAATCTTATAAAGCAATCCGAGAAAAGATATTCTGAAATCGATCTTTCACTGTGTAGGTGCCTTCAGTGCCTCTTTTTTCTTCCTTATTCTCATTCCCATCATCAATATTATCATCTTATTCTTATTCTTCACTGCTAAAGAGTAAGCCATCCTACATTTGACTAATTGCACTCCACCTGCTGACCAACAGTAGTCTCATCACATCCCACCCCATTCCATTCCACATCAGAGATGTGTATTATCAACCCCATGAATTTCCATAGAAATTTCTTAGCTAAGGAATACTCAGGGGTGGTGTGTTATTGCCTTCTTTTGCAATATAGCCTACAACACCTGGTATACTGTGGTGGTCTACAATCAAAGTCCTACCAGGGCAAAGCTTCCAAGATCAGAAAGCATCTAGTGCGTTCAAGATATTTTCATTTTTCAGAGGACTTTCATAGACTTGCTAGCTAATGTGTAATGGGCCTGTGCAGGATATAATCTTTTCCATACTCAAAGAGTATCTCCCTTTGCCTTTCTTCTGGATCTGCTAATCAATTTGTAATTTGAAAGTGCTTTTTTCCACTAGGTGAAATTTAGCAAACCTGTTAATTATGTATTAGTTTAATATTCGGTGGGATTGTTATGTAAGAGAGAAAATTGCTCTCTCCAATATCAGTATGCCACCTATGAGTTGTCAATTGTTGCTTGTTCCATCATAAGGAATGAATACAACAGACTGTCATACATGATTAGCTCAAGTGTTAAGAGAAATAAACAAGGAAGGCTCAATTTTGTTAGTTCAAACTTGTTGCTGTCACGGTGCCAATCAACGAAGGCAGAATCAAATTAATGTCACCCAAAGGGTGAGAATAAATTAATTATCTCACTCCTAGTAGTTCGGCATTAATTCTGAGAACTTTCTGCCTTTTTATCATCATTTAATTGCCAAATGGTGATAACCTTTCTAAAAATTAGGTTCCTGTTAAATGTTGTTTAACTAGTAATGCTAATTTGATGTTCTTTCTTTTATATGTGTAGTCTTTTAGGCTTTTTAAAAAGAAATTCAGAGTAGGTTTGGAAACACTTAACAGTACAGCAGGCTCCATTGCACAATGGTGAAAATAATGTGTTGATTAGAATATGCCCCAAGCACCAATGGTTTATGATAAAGTATTTGAAAAAAAATGCTAAGGTATTATAATAAAATTGGACTACTGGGAGAAAACACCACACCTCTGTACAAAAAATAATTTAGAAAATTCAAAGAGCTAAAAGAAACACTTCTGAGAGATCATCTTAAAATAGATCTACTGTGAAAATTCCTTTATTTGGGATCTTGGTATCATTTAAAAATATTAACATGATATAGTTTTACAGCACTATCATCTTTTAAAAACAGAACTAACAAGAATGCACCAGTCCTTGTTTCTCAAAAATATTTTTTCAATATCTGTGAGGTTTACAGGTGCACAATAAAAGAAAATATCAATAAAATAATAAATGAATAGTTCTTTACCATTCACTAAAGCATTCTCCCACAAGTCCAGATGGATCTGCAGAGGAGGTGAAAACTCAACATTGCTGTTGATAAATTTACGAAAAGAAAAACAGTTGAAAAAAGAAGCTTAATTTTAACTTTTAATTTCTGTTTTCTTGTATAGTGAATAATAATTTTTTAAATAAGTGTAATTTCTCTCATTTTTATGCAAGTCTTCAGTCTTTATATTTGTCTTTATATTTGAGGGTGCCTTCAAATTTTACCAGTTCTGAACAGCAGTAGCATAAACGGGACTTTCCTCAACCAGCTGGAGGAGGATAGTGATTTGACTCCTCCCCTGGGGAGAGACACCTAGTTCCAGTTGAAACTGGTTTGAGGGGGTGTGGCTGATCAGCCAGCCCCCTCAGCTTCATTCCTTTTCAACCTTCAAGCTGAGAAGGAAGGTCAGTCAAGCGACCCCCACCTGGATCCCTGCTGTTGGGGGAAGGAGAATATGGGCCTGAGTGTAAGGTGGGCACCCCTCTTCCTTCCCCCCTTCACCCTCCCCTCTCCTGGGTCCTCCACTGGCCTTACCTTGGTCAGGGAGAGGCCTAATGCTGTGTGATGCCTGGTCAGGGGAGAGCAGTTTCAGACTTTTTTTGGGCCTTATTTTCCCCATGGCCACAGGGCGTTCAGCTGGTTTGGGAGGGCAGATGCGGTGCCTGCTCGCATGTGCCGAATGCTACCTTTCTCCCCTGTGGCTGTGCCAGGCTTGGCAGGGCCATGGGGCAAGGAAGAATGAGGTGGTGCCTCTTCTAGAGCACCGTGCACTCCATTTCTCCCCCGCGGCCCTGTTGGGCTTGGGTGGGCTGTGGGGCAAAGAGGGACAAGGCGGCGCTTCTTCCGGAGCACCATGCACTCCCTTTCTCTGCTGTGGCCCTGCTGGGCTTGGCTGGGCCGCGGGACGAGGAGGGATGAGGCGACGCTTCTTCTGGAACACTGTGCGCTCCTTTTCTCTTCATGGCCCTGCCAGGCTGGGCTGGGCTGAGAGTTGTAAGGGGGGCGATGCAACGGTGTTTGAGCATGCCACTCGTCCTCTCTGTTTAAATATATATGTGTTTGTGTGTGTGTGTATGAGTATTATAAAATAAATATATAACATGTTTTAAAAAAAGAAAGAAAGAAAGAAAGAAAAGATGCAGGGATTGAAAAGATGTTTTGCACGCCCCCTTCCCTTTTCTGCAAGAACCCGGGTGTGAGACTTGCTCTTCCCGGCAGTTAGGGGGCCTTGAAGGGCCTGAAAATGGTTGCATGCTTGAATAGGCCCTCGTGGCTCCAAATGAATGGCGGCCATCTTGGCAGTATGACTGTCAGCCATTTTTGCAGCATGGCTGGTGGTCATTTTTGACCGGGCTGGGCATATGAATGTAATGTTCTGGTTGGCCGGCAGCCATTTTTAGTGAATGGGTGTTGGTGGCCATTTTGTTGAGCTGGTTAATGATAGTTGTGAAGCATATTGTCATGAATAATAAGTAATTGAAAATTAATTGGGGGGCGCAATATAGAATGGCATTGGTGATAATATTATAAAAGAGTAATAGTAATATTAATAGTATGATAGATTAATGACCAAAATGGTGAAGGGTTGAGGATTATAATTGGGATAAGTATTAATTAGTAGCTAATTAGAGGATGAAGGATGCAGTGCATACATATATAATAATGAATTAATAATAATTAACTGAATTGATTAAATTAATTCTTTTAATAACAAGCTTGCTATTTATTCAATGGTTTTACGTTTGGCTTTTGCATCCCGGCAGTGGGTCTGAGATCCCCAGTTTTGTCTCCTAAGCTAAAATCTTTAATTGGCATGGAAGCAATTGTTAAAAGAAAAATTGAAAAGGAAGTCAGGGAAGGCTGAGTTCTAGGCCCTTTTTCAGAGCATCCTACTGCACAGCTCAGGGTTTCCCCATTGGGAATTGTGCCAAAAAAGGCCCCAGGGGAGTATCACCTCATTCATCACTTGTCCTACCCAAGGGGTAGGTCAGTGAATGATGCAATCCACGAAGATCAATGCACCGTGCATTATACTTCTTTTGATGCACACTGATTAGGAGTCACGGTCATGCTGCAGAGTTGGCAAAAAGCGACATTAAGTCTGCATTTCGTTTGCTCCCAGTGCATCCCATCGATTTTGAGATGCTGGGTTTTCAATTCAGTGGCTTTTTTACATGGAAAGAGCTTTACCAATGGGATTCTCGGTCTCATGCTCTGCCTTTGAGAAATTCAGTACGTTCCTAGAGTGGGCCTTAAAAACAAAATCAGGCTTTGCCTAGATGATTTCCTTTTCATGGGAAGACAGGGAAGCAGTGAACGTGCTTATTTATTTATTTATTTACAGTATTTATATTCCGCCCTTCTCACCCCGAAGGGGACTCAGGGCGGATTACAATGAACACATATATGGCAAACATTCAATGCCAATAGACAAACAACATTCAGTTTTAGACAGACACAGAGGCATTTTTTAACATCTTTCCAGCTTCACAATTTCAGGCCACAGGGGGAGCTGTTGCTTCACCATCCATTGATGGCTGTTCTTCCTCTTCTTTTCCTCGTGAGCAGTTTTATGGTGTTGTAGATTAGTTAAATTAGCTTCCCGCATAAAGCGTCCCTAAATTTTCCCTACTTGACAGATGCAACTGTCTTTCGGGGCTGCTAGGTCAACAGCAAGCCGGGGCTATTTTTTTTTATGGTCGGAGGCTTAACCCGACCCGGGCTTCGAACTCACGACCTCTCGGTCAGTAGTGATTTATAGCAGCTGGTTACTAGCCAGCTGCGCCACAGCCCGGCCCCCATGTTAAGCACATTTAATCAGCTTGGATGTTACCTAGGAGTCCTGTTGGCAGAAGAAAAGACTGAAGGTCCAGTCACCAAGTTGACATACCTGGGGGTTCAGGTATTCCAGTATTCCAGTCTGCCTCTTGAGAAAGTGGTAGACTTGACGTTTAGGGTCCAGCGGTTTATTTCACATAGGAAAGCCACCCTACATGAATTTCAAGAGCTCATTAGCCATTTGAACTTTGCATGCAAAGTGGTGGCACCAGGCCGTGCCTTTTTGCGCAGGGTATGTGATGCGATAGCTGGGTTATCACTATCACACCATTGTATTAGAATTACTCACTCCATCAAATCCGATCTGCTGGTGTGGCTGGAATTTTTGTCCAAATTTAATGGTGTATCCTTTTTGGAGACATGACTTGATTTTAGGAGATGCCTTTCAAGTCACCTCGGATGCTGCAGAGTCCTTAGATTCTGAGTAATTTTTCAAGGTTTTTGTGTGCAGAGGTCTGGTTGCAGCAATGGCATGCAGAATGCATAACTGCGAATCTGACCTTTCTGGAATTTTTCCCCATCTTAGTGGCAGTGACCATTTGGGCTAAAAGTTTTGCTAATGTGATCATTCATTTTTGGTGTTACAATATGGCTACAGTATAAGTCATTAACACCTTAACATCTAAATCCCCCAGGGTAATGGGTGCTTTGCACCATTTCACGCTTCATTGCCTGAGACACATTGTACTATTTCGTGCTTTTCATATTGCTGGGCTAGATAATTTGGTGGCTGATGCTCTGTCTCGTATGCATATGGAGCGCTTCAGACAACTAGCACCCAACGCAGACAGTCATCTGGAGCCCATGTCAGACCATCTCGGGCTGGTTGGAATGAAGAATTAGTGAGGTGAATGGCCATGGTTTTAGCACCCAGCTCCAGGAAAAGTTACATCAGTGCGGTTGTGGATTTTAACGAATTGAGGCAATGTTATAATTTGTCTAACATTCTTCCAGTTTCATATGAGTACATAGCTCAGTATTGCATTTATTGCAGGAGGAAGGGCTTGGCACCACATTCAATCAGGTCTAAATTGGCAGCATTGTCTTATTGGCTTAAGGTTCAGGCTTTTGTAATATCGCCAATGACTTTCAGCTGCACAAGATAATGGCAGGATGGTCGCGGGAGCATGGCCAGTCCCGGGATGACAGGAAGTCCATGTCACCTGACATTTTAAAAGGTTTGAAACAAATTTGGCCCCAGATTTGCAATTCAGTTTATGAACAAGTTTGGTTTCACACAGCGGCCTTGGTGGCATTTTTCAGAGCACTCAGGGTTAGCGAGCTGGTTGCCATGTCTAAGTTAGACACCGCACAATGAGCGCTCCATTTATCAGATGTTACATTGACCCATGAAAGGTTAGAAGTGTTGATCACGTCATCCAAGACGGATCAAAGGGGCAAAGGTGTGGTTGTCAAGCTGGCCATTTGTAGCGACGACGACCTTTGCCCTGTTAAAGTTATCGCAAAGTTTTCAGCAGTTAGAGATGCTGCTCCTGGGCTCAATTTTTGCCATCAGGATGGTTCTCCATTGACAAAATATCAATTTTGCTCTGTTACCACCAAGGCTCTCAAAGCCTTGGACTTAGCTCACCTTAAATTTGGGACCCATTTCTTTGTATTGGAGCTGCATCCACTGCAGCCTGGCTGGGCTATGAGGTGGAAAGGATTAAGTCTCTTGGAAGGTGGAGCTCTGGTGCATACAAGGGGTATGTGTGCTCCTCTTCGTTATAGTTACATGTTTGTTTCTCCCTGTTGCAGTTTTGTTGGCACATAGATGGAGGGTCCTGATTTGCGGTCACAGCTACGTCCACTGGGTGGAACATCAGGTACGCCGTACTCCCTATGGCTAGCATTTGGGCCTCGCCTCCACTGCTACAGTTGAATGGAGAGGCAGAAGAGGCTTATGTTAGAACAGTTTGATTCCCTTGTTATTTGGTTCCAGGAGTGGGCTCCCTCCTGATATTCACCTTGGTGGGAATGACTTAGGCCTGCTCCAGGGCAGGGCCTTGTTTTTTTTTAAGCTCGAGCTGATTTTATGTAGATATGGGAGGTTTGGCCCCATATGCATATTATTTGCTCTGTAATAATCGCACGCCTGAAGTGGCCAGCTGATGGTGATGTGAGGAAGCTCGAGAGAGCAAGAAAGAGAGTCAAAAGAGCAATTCACTCTGTGT
Organism: Anolis carolinensis; assembly: GCF_035594765.1. Taxonomy (NCBI): domain Eukaryota; kingdom Metazoa; phylum Chordata; class Lepidosauria; order Squamata; family Anolidae; genus Anolis; species Anolis carolinensis. Next base: position 150,171,837 of record NC_085843.1, read on the forward strand.
TAGCCCACGGCTGTGGGTCTGTTATTACACACAATACGACAAGACACATTTTACCAAGCAGATGGTATCCATCTATCAGATGAGGGCAACTTTCAATGCCTGTTAGATTTTCAGGTAGGAATTAGAGAGATGTTAGAGAATTTGGTGGGGGTTGGGGACTAGACAGACTTCTGCCCCCAATTGGTGGTGGAAATTTGATAGGGGAATATACAATCTGGCGTACACCTAGGGCACCACCCCCTTTGGGGTGAAGGACATACGCTAAAACACTCATCTGGTATCCATCTTGAACAGTTTAGGTGAAACTACTTTTTTCCACCAGATTCTCCACCAGAATAGAGTTGCATTCAGTTTCAGAGTAAAATAGGTTACAATTAATAAAGTTGCCCATATTTAAACCCATTTTACTTGTGTTTTCTCATTATTTTGGGGGTTGGCAGGCAAGGGACTTTCCTCCACCCTCAAAGCTGGGGGAGGAGGGTGATTTGCCTCCTCCCCCAGGGATAGACATCCAGTTCTAGTTGGAACTGGTTTGAGGGAGCGTGGCTGATCTAGTTATCAGCCAGCCCCCTCAGCTTCATTCCTTTTCAACCTTCAATCCACCACACCTGCCTGTCCCAAGAGGGAAAAGGTTTTTAGTTGCCAATGCCTGGATGTTGTAAGTGCAGTGACTCATTTACATAATTCTTTCCACCTTGTTTTAAGCCTGGCTAGGTCAGATTACTCTTTTGCAGTTTTAACTTAATATTTTCTATGTAGTTATTTGTTTATTGAAACTATATCCTGCAATTATGCTAACATCAGATTCAAGGTGGCTTACAATACTTTTTAAAAAGATGCAGTTAAAACATAAAATTGATCAAAGAATTTTTTTTGTCTTGTTGACAAGTGTGGTAATGTACACCACATATTTTATAGCATTTGTGTAAACTATAGTTGCAAAATATGTGGTTCTCAAGAAGGTGCTGAACTGCATCTCCTATTATCTCTTACCCTTGGTAATATGGGCTAAAGTTATTGGGAGCTGCTGTCTAACAGCATCCAAATGGTTACCTGATCCTTAACCCAAGTGTAAGTGGTGGATTAAAAGAACAATTTAGAAGCACAGAAGACTTTTTGTACAGCTAAGGGGAGAAGGCAGATGTGAGTGCAAAGTCATGAGGTAAAGCTATTTACACAGAGATAAATGTTTATCATGTGAAAAATCCTGAATAAGAATATGTTTGTGCTGACGTGAAGGTGTCAGAAATGAATGTAACAATCAGGCTTACCATTGCAACCACATCAAAACTTGAGAGTACCTACATCCAAGTGACATAAGGTTTACACTTAACATGCCCAGAGATCTGTTTATAGTCTCATCTTTTTTGCAAACTAAAGTCAGCAATTTCTGTTATGAACTAGCAAGCTGCTGTCATCTCAGACTTATGCCCTAAAACATTCTTAATTTTATATTGTTCAAAACGCAAGTCAATATCTAGATTCTGTAGTGGTAGCTGCTTTTTAAGGAACTTAAACCAATCTCCGCACTGTAATATATGGTTCAACGTTGAGGGACTGGAATTTAGATCTGAATTCTGCAGCCCCATCTGTTGTTGCAAGCTGCATTAATACATGGAAGCAATTTTTGCAAGAAGCCAGGAATCAAATACGTTTCCCCCCAAACATGTCTTGCGTTATAAATTGTACATATAAGAAACAGGTGGGCCTTTAATAGGACTGTCTTTGCACTCATTTCCCACCCCACCTTCAGGGTTTACAAAAAATTATATTGACACATTTGGCTGGGATTTCTTTGTCACAGCTTTAAAAATGGCTTCTTGTTTAAATGTACATTAGTGCTGTTGTGTATAATGGTACAACACATTTGGTTTGGAGGGTCCCCCCCCATTTCTTTCCTTGTCGCTGATGGTGCAGAACTTGCTCCTGCTCATCTTTCTTATTTAATCTGGCCCAGCAATGAAACAGACTACTGGGGCAAGCTTGGCAGTTGAAGGATCCAGATGCTAAGCTCCAGGATTAATTTCTCTAGCAATGGCATTTGGGAATCTACTTCTCTCTCTTGGTTTGGCTGGCAGACCGAATTAACCCCTGGCTTTCCAAGAGTACTCTTATCTGTGTGTCAAATTAGGAGTTCAATTGCATTGTCAAGCCAAGGCAGCCAGACACACACTTTGTAAATGGAAAAACTTGTGTTTAACTCAATTTCATTTCATTTCCTAGTCCTGGGAGGTCAGTTGCAGGAAAAGCTGTTGTTTCTGCAATCTGAGGTGTTTCCTTTTTGGCACTGGTGGTAGAATGTGACACCACAAGTTTGAGGGTAGCAAAGAAAGCAAACAGCAGGAAAAAAGCCCCAAGATTGGAGCTGGAAAAAGATACAATACAAATTTGCCATGTATAGAATTCTTACATGTGTATTAAAGATTTCTTCCCACTGAACATGTTGAGTGTTTGAAAGAGTAGGTTCACTATACAGCTCAATCATACTCCGTTTTGAAATTAATTGGATGATTTTCCTACCTTCTTAACACACTAGCAAACTATCCATTTTATTCAGAAGTTCTCACATTACAGAGAGTTGTTCCCACCCACTGTAAGTAAGTAGTAAGTAAAAGTTTATTTGTATACCGCCCTCTCTCCCAAGAGGGACTCAGGGCGGTTTCCAATATAAATCAGCATAAAACATTGTACAATAAAACACTGAAACACTATAAAACGCTATAAGAATACAAAAAAAGAAAAAAACATAACAATTGACTAAAACAATCACATAAACATAAACAATATAATCACTCAAATAACATATGAATCACAGAAAAAAAAGAAAAAGAAAAAAAGGACCACTGGGATGGAGGAGAGGATGGCCTGGAGGGGCCACTAGAACTAAAATGCAATGTTATATTCTAAGATGCTTTGGGGCAGAGGAATAAAGTGCAGTGTTTCAAGTCAAAGAGATGGCCTGTGGAACTACTATAGCTATGGGCTTGGTTATCCAAAGGCACAGCAGAAGAGCCAGGTTTTAAGCAGCTTTTTAAAGGAAGTCAGGGTGGGTGCTTGCTGGATCTCCTCTGGAAGGGAATTCCAGATCCGGGGAGCAACAATAGAAAAGGCCCGCTCCTTTTTCCCTGCCAACTGAGCCTGGGATGGTGGCAGGAGCGATAGAAGGGCCCTACCGGATAAACAAAGAGATCGAGTGGGTTCATAGGGGGAGATGCGGTCACTTTCCCTACCCTGTTTTCTTTGTGAAAAGAAACACCCCCTCTCCTGGTCTATGATTTTTGTTCCTGGGTTATAAATGTCATTTCCTAATTGTTTCTATCATAAACACATGGGTACAGTTTATTAAACTGCAAAATCTTTGTCTTTGCTGGAGGGACATCCTGTTATAGCACATTTTGCTCTAGTTTCTCAATTATTGAATATCTTGTAGCATCTCTATCTGCTTTTCAGGTAGAAAGAGAGTCACAACAATTCAGCACCTCCTGTCTCAATGCCTATTCTAGAAGAACCCATTATATTGAGATACTAACAAAATTCATAGAATCATAGAATCATAGAATCATAGAATAGTAGAGTTGGAAGAGACCTCATGGGCCATCTAGTCCAACCCCCCGCTAAGAAGCAGGAAATCGCATTCAAAGCACCCCCGACAGATGGCCATCCAGCCTCTGCTTAAAAGCTTCCAAAGAAGGAGCCTTCACCACAGTCTGGGGGAGAGAGTTCCACTGCCGAACAGCCCTCACAGTGAGGAAGTTCTTCCTGATGTTCAGGTGGAATCTCCTTTCCTGTAGTTTGAAGCCATTGATCCGTGTCCTAGTCTGCAGGGCAGCAGAAAATAAGCTTGCTCCCTCCTCCCTATGACTTCCCCTCATGTATTTGTACATGGCTATCATGTCTCCTCTCAGCCTTCTATTCTGCAGGCTAAACATGCCCAGCTCTTTAAGCCTCTCTTCATAGGGCTTGTTCTCCAGACCCTTAATCATTTTAGTCGCCCTCCTCTGGACGTTTTCCAGCTTGTCAACATCTCCCTTCATCTGCGGTGCCCAAAATTGGACACAGTATTCCAGGTGTGGTCTGACCAAGGCAGAATAGAGGGGGAGCATGACTTCCCTGGATCTAGACACTATTCCCCTATTGATGCAGGCCAGAATCCCATTGGCTTTTTTATCTGCCGCATCACATTGTAGGCTCATGTTTAACTTGTTATCCACGAGGACTCCAAGGTCTTTTTCGCACACACTGCTGTCAAGCCAGGCGTCCCCCATTCTGTATCTTTGATTTCCATTTTTTCTGCCGAAGTGAAGTATCTTGCATTTGTCCCTGTTGAACTTCATTTTGTTAGTTTCGGCCCATCTCTCTAGTCTGTCAAGATCGTTTTGAATTCTGCTCCTGTCTTCTGGAGTGTTAGCTATCCCTCCCAGTTTTGTGTCGTCTGCAAACTTGATGATCGTGCCTTCTAACCCTTCGTCTAAGTCGTTAATAAAGATGTTGAACAGAACCGGGCCCAGGACGGAACCCTGCGGCACTCCACTTGTCACTTCTTTCCATGATGAAGACGATGCATTGGTGAGCACCCTTTGGGTTCGTTCGCTTAGCCAATTACAGATCCACCTAACCTTAGTTTTGTCTAGTCCACATTTAACTAGTTTGTTTGCCAGAAGGTCGTGGGGGACTTTGTCGAAGGCCTTACTGAAATCTAGGTAGGCTACATCCACAGCATTCCCTGTATCGACCCAACTCGTAACTCTATCGAAAAAAGAGATCAGATTAGTCTGGCATGACTTGTTTTTGGTAAATCCGTGTTGACTATTAGCAATGACCGCATTTGTTTCTAAGTGTTTGCAGACCACTTCCTTAATGATCTTTTCCAGAATCTTGCCTGGTATCGACGTGAGGCTGACCGGACGGTAATTGTTTGGGTCGTTCTTTTTTCCCTTCTTGAAGATAGGGACCACATTCGGCCTCCTCCAATCTGCTGGGACTTCTCCTGTTATCCAAGAACTCTCGAAGATGATTGCCAGTGGTTCTGAAATAACTTCCGCTAGTTCCTTCAATACTCTTGGATGTAGCTGATCTGGCCCTGGGGACTTGAATTCATTTAGAGTGGCCAGGTGTTCCTGGACAACTTGTTTCCCTATTTGGGGTTGGATTTCCCCCAATCCTTCGTCCATTCCATGTTGCTGAGGTTGAAGATGGCTTTCTTTTTGTGAGAAGACCGAGGCAAAGAAGGCATTAAGCAGTTCTGCCTTTTCCCTATTCCCTGTCACCATCACCCCATCTTCTCCTTGCAGTGGCCCTATCGCCTCCTTTTTCTTCTTTTTTCTACCAACGTAAGCAAAAAAACCTTTTTTGTTGTTTTTTATGTCCCTGGCAAGCCTGAGCTCATTTTGCGCTTTTGCCTTGCGAACCTTTTCCCTACAGGTGTTGGCTATACGTTTGAATTTTTCTTTGGTGATTTCTCCCCTTTTCCACTTCTTGTGCATGTCACTTTTGAGCTTTAGCTCAGTTAGAAGTTCTTTGGACATCCATTCTGGCTTCTTTGCATTTGTCTTATTTTTCTTCTTTGTTGGCACTGTTTGCCTTGAGTATTTCACTTTTGAAAAACTCCCATCCATCCTTAACTCCCTTTTTTTAAATATTGGCGTCCATGGAATGCCTCTCAGTAATTCCTTCATTTTTTGGAAGTCAGCTCTCTTAAAGTCCAGAATGCGTGTTTGACTTGTCTTAGTTTCAGCATTCCTTTGTATTGCAAACTGTAAGAGCACATGGTCACTTGCCCCTAAGGATCCAACCACTTCAACTGTATTGATCAGGTCTTCCACATTTGTTAAGATTAGATCAAGAGTTGCTGATCCCCTTGTTGCCTCTTCTACCTTCTGGACCATAAAATTGTCTGCAAGGCAAGTGAGGAATTTGTTGGACTTTGTACTCTTGGCCGAGTTTGTTTTCCAGCAGATATCGGGATAATTGATATCGCCCATGACTACTATATCTCTTCTTTGTGCCTGTTTGGCCAGCTGTTGACAGAAAGCTTTATCAAGTCCTTCATCCTGACTCGGAGGTCTGTAGTAGACACCCACGACAAGGTCTTTTTGAGTCCCGGTTCCCTTGATTCTTATCCAGATGCTTTCAAGCTGGTTTCCTGGATTACAGTCTTGCATTTCTTCTGCAACGTAACTGTTTTTGACATATAAAGCTACTCCCCCTCCTCTCCCCTTTGTTCTATTTCTGTGAAAGAGGTTATAGCCCTCAATGGTTAAATTCCAGTGATTGGAGTCATCCCACCAGGTTTCAGTGATGCCTATAACATCGTATGTGTGGTGCTGTGCTAAGAGTTGGAGTTCGTCTTGCTTATTTCCCATGCTCTGAGCATTAGTGTAAAGACATGTAAGCCCCTTTACACTAATGCTCAGAGCATGGGAAATAAGCAAGACGAACTCCAACTCAAATTCAGTCAGGTTGCTCTCCTTTATCTTGCTTGTGATTGAGTGATGGGGTGATCAAGGTGGATTCTGTCTTCAAATCACCTGCAATCCTATTGGAATAGATTTAGCTATTCTACTCCCTGCAAGAGTGGGTAAAGTTCAGCTGCCACAACTCTCTCAAGTACCACATCTTGAAAGGGGACATTGACAAATGAATGTACTTTAAGAATGGGTCCATCATTGCCTTTTTAAAGATGACAGACACTTTATCCAAAGATGTATATACAAAACTCTGGACCAAAGTTATCAATAGCCCCAGGCTTGATCAAACTAGCTGAGATGTAAAAGAATCAATTGAGCATGTGGTTGGCCATGATGGGATTATTCCCATATTGCAGGTGGGCTAGTAAAACAGAAAGTTTAATGCTTCCTACCGTGTTTCCCTGAAAATAGGACAGTGTCTTATATTAATTTTTGCTCCCAAAGATGCGCTAGGTCTTATTTTCAGGGGATGTCTTATTTTTTCCATAAAGAAGAATTCACATTTATTGTTGAACAAAAAAAAGAACATTTATTATATAATGTACAGTAGTTGTCATCACAAACCAACATAACTAAACCAGACAAACTGTGACTCCTGTCAAGAATTTCTTGTTACTACCATTATTTCCATGTACAACTGGTATGTACATTTACCAATCCTGCATGCTCTGGGGTTTTGTTTGGCGGACGCTGGGCATGCTTCCAAACAAAACTTTGCTAGGTCTTACTTTCGGGGGAGGCCTTATATTTAGCAATTCAGCAAAACCTCTACTAGGTCTTATTTTTTGGGGATGTCTTATTTTTTGGGGATGTCTTATTTTCGAGGAAACATGGTAGTGAGGCTGCAGCAGAAATGAGATTGAAGTCGAAATGCTTGTTTGCAGTTTAACCCCTGATCTCTGGGTTTCAACTTTGTTTTTGGTTATTTGCTGTCAGCTTGGCTTTGACTTATGAATGAAAATACTCCAGGAGCCCCAGTCAGCTCAGTAATTGTAAACTCAGGGCTGTGACTTTGTTTATTGAACCAATCCATCTGTAATGTGGGCTTCCTCTTTCCCAAATGTTCTCTAGTTTAGCTAGCATTATTGTCTTTTACAGTGAGCCATGATGTACCCAAAGAATAATACCCTTAGTATAGTCATTTTGGTATTTAGTGAGGTTTCAGGCTCAAATAAGTCATTGAATCCATTTATTTGACTTTTACCCTGTCTCTTCTGTTGATTTGCCAGGAATTTAGATCTAAGAAAACTGTTTTTCAGCTTTGGTTCTAGGTATGAGCAGAAATGAAAGTGTGTATGTTTCATTCCTTACTCTGAACTCCTGGTATACTTGTATGAATGTTAATGAGCTTATTTTACATCCATCATCTCCAGTATGTATTAATGTTGCCTACAAGCGATTTCCTCTGGGGACTCTTATAGTCTCATGCAAGGAACCTATTTATCGTTAAGAGCCAGCAAAGAGTGTGTACACCATATGTCAATGGATTAAGGCCTCTTCCTAGAAATGAAGGATGAGTAAGGAAAGGATATTTTACCAGATGAAGCTGACTGAAGACACTTTCCTGGGGGAATGATCAAGCCCACTGGTACAACTGAATGCAATATTGTTGCTGTATCTATTAAAAAGACATATGTATTATTATAGTGAATTGTAGAATCATGAATTTGAGGTGGAGAAACCATGGCACTTTTGATGTGGCTGGATTTCAATTCCCACCATCTCCAGGCAACCAGGTTAAAGACTGACTGGTTGCTTGGTCAAAAGATGGCAGTGACTTTTTAAAACCTCATTTGACCAAGCAAGGGTCTTCCACCATACCATACATTTTATTGGGCAGGCAAGACAGTATAGACCGCATGACACACCCAGTTCTGCACTTAATCAGAGAAGAATGGGTTTGCAAAGAAGTCCCAGGTGAACGGCCTGAAACAAACCCTGCTATGTTCCTGGAAGCATTTAATTTAATCTGATTGATTTTTTTTTTATTTTATTTTACAGTATTTATATTCCGCCCTTCTCACCCTGAAGGGGACTCAGGGCGGATTACAATGAACACATATATGGCAAACATTCAATGCCAACAGACAAACAACATACATTAGACAGATTCAGAGGCATTTTTAACATTTTTCCAGCTTCACGATTCCGGCCATAGGGGGAGCTGTTGCTTCACCATCCAGTAGTGGCTGTACTTCCTCATTCCTTTCCTCGTGTTTTATGGTGTTGTAAATTAGCCTCCCGCATAAAGCGTCCCTAAATTTCCCTAATTGACAGGTGCAACTGTCTTTCGGGGCTGCATAGGTCAACAGCAAGCCGGGGCTATTAATGGTCGGAGGCTTAACCCGACCCGGGCTTCGAACTCATGACCACTCGGTCAGTAGTGATTTATAGCAGCTGGTTACTAGCCAGCTGCGCCACAGCCCGCCACAGCCTGGCACAACCGTAATGTCTTATGGGGATGCACAGTATTGTCTTAGTATAAAATTGCTGCCAGCATGGTGTAATGGTTTGGTGTTAAGCTATAACTCTGGAGATTAGGTTTAGAATTCCCACTCAGTTATGGAAACCCACTGGGTGATCTTGAGCAAGTCATATTCTTTTAGCTTCATATCAAGGCAAAGGCAAACACTCGCTAAACAAATCAAAGTTTATGACAATCTGCCTTCAGATCACCAAAAGTCAGAACTGACTTGAAGGCACACAGTAACAACAATTAAAGTGCTTCCATTATGACATGCAATAGTATTTTTCTCATGTTATTATGGATTAGTCTGTCCCTGCCAATAGCCACAAATAATGTCCGATTCTGAGTGAGGACAATGAATAGAAATATTATTTAGGAAAAATTAAAAATGTAGAAAAAGTACCTTGAGTTCTGGGAAACTTCTGGACTGATGAGAGTCATCAGGATGAATTTGTTCAGGGGGGGGGGGGCATTTACTACAGAAATAGATTTTCTATGCAGAAAATCCTGTGTTTTCTGTAGGAAATGCTGTAGTTGGAAACTTATTCTATACAACGTTCTCATATCAGATGTTTTTCTTGCAGAAAAAAACCAGATAACAAAAAGGTTTGTGCAGAAAATAGCATCTCTGTGAAGAAAATACTCTTTTCATGTGCAGAAAGTACTGTTTTTTTTTTTATTCCTGTTGTGAATGAAATGATATCCCCAGCAAGAGTGCATGATGTAGTGACATCATTGTGGCTATCCAATGAGATGACAGAGATCCTGTAGTGTCCTTCTGTAACCCTTCCTTGTGCAAAAATGTTTAGCTTCTGCAGTCCTGATATAGCAAAGTGGAGGAAAGTCTAACAAGACACCACAAAGCACAGCTGTGCAGTTGCAGCAAAATGGAGAGGAGGGAAAATTGGGGAAAAAAACTCAGTGTGTATATACTGGGTAGGACAGACACGGGTAGGAACTGGGGCTGTGCAGAAGACTGATTGTGAAAATCTGCATCAACAGAATTCCAGCATTGCACAAATGTTTCCAAGGATGTGATTGCGACAAGACAACAGGCTCCACTCAAGCCACGACACAGCACTTTCTGTCCAACCAAAGGACCAGATACCAAATGTGGACTAATAAGGACAACTGTATTAATTGCTTCCTTTCAAAAAGTTCACTGAAGATATCTAAAGCTAAATGGGAAACTGGTTTGGCAGTGGTAGGAGAAGAAGGTCTATACCCAGAACCCAACCATCCCTTGGGTGAAATACCTTATCCCTTAGAAGAAATCCCTGAGGGCCAAGGATGCTCCCGGGGCAGCTACAAAAACTGAAAGGGTGAACAGAGGGTATAAGCAAGAGTCCAGAAAACAGTCACAAGGACAGCAAATTCATCCCCAACCCCTTAATTACATGATAGTCCTGGATAGTTGCATTTCATCAAATGTGCCAGAAAGTGCTCACCAACTTAAAGCTTCTCCCAAAATATCAGTGAAAAACTATTTGAGACACCATCTTAAGACAATTTCTCTAGTCTCCCAAATAAACAGTATAAGGTAGGTGAAAAATCCCTTAATGAGAGGGGGGAAATTCTATCAGCCCTGAAGAGTCCAGTACATACCCTGTGAGAAGAGATGGGAGGGTGTCCCAACAAAATCCAAAGAGGAGGAGAAAGAAGGTGAAGCTGTCCTAAATAAACTTCTAGCTACATCCTTTACTCTAGAATCCTGTTATGTGGTGACAGGATAGCAAACACATTTGCTCCATCCTTCAGAGGCTAGCAAAATGATCTCTCCATTACTCTAAACCAAATGGGGAAAATTGCATAACTTTCACAAATATTTTTTCTTGTTGAAGAACTATTAGTTGTTTTCCATTTTCTTGGCAGATTTTTTCAGAAAGGTACGCCAGTTCTTTAGAAAAGTCCCCACGTCACAACAGAAGTGGATAGTCGAATATTTTCTTAATCTTGAGGCATGAACTTCTTGGTTCACAGCCGATCTCTTAACCGTGGCACTGTAGTCATATTCTGCCTGGAATGGGGATAAATGGGTGGTTAACTATGGCCATAAATCTCTGCTGTATGGAATTTGCTACAGGTTATTTGAATATTAAAGATGGAGCTCTGGTATCGCCTGCTGTCTGGTGCCATGTTACACAAGAACAGCAAAGGCCCCATTGCACCTCATCAAACATGAAAATAATCAGCTCTGGAGGCTTAAAATATATATTTTGTCAGGCTCCTGTTATGTACCAGATGAATCTCAGGTTTTTGTGTCCCATCTGCCTGTTTCATCTTAGATATGAAAACATCGTATTAATTCTGACTATCACATTAATTATGTTTGTTTAGGTTACTGAATGAATCTCTCTGTGCAGGTGGCATGATTTCCAGCGCAGTGAACTATAATAAACATGGCAAGGCAGACAATTTATTTGTAATTTATTCTGAAAGTAGAATTTGGTTCTAAGGGAGAGAGAGAGAGAAAATGTAGATCTTTTGCTCATTAAAGACATTATTCCTGTTCTAGTAATTTTTCTTTTCCAGTGCTTCTTATTTGCTCAGAGAAGAAAAATGGCCAGTATGTAATTGGTTTTTGCTAAATTTTTATCCCCCACTATTTGCCAACACATGTTGTCTTACCTATATCCATTTTTAAGTCGGTATAATATGTTGTAGCTCTGAGCAGTATTTGTGTGATGCAAGAAGAATCCAAAGTCTTTGCATTCAGTAAGTCTAGTTCTTGCAGAGGTAGTAGACAGGTGCTGTTAGAGGAGCTGTTATTGGGCAGCATATACTTGAAAATGTCCTTCTTATTGAAGAATTGTGGAGTTCATGTTGGGTTGAATGATAAAGAACTGTAAGAATGTATAACCAACAGGAGCCATGACATTGTCCATCAACACTTATCACTGCGGGTCTTGTCACACTGCACAGTCGTAAAAGTATAATTTCACTTTATTTTCTATGTCTGTGGAGATCCTAGTGTTTGTTGTTTTGGAGGTATTAGAGCTCTCTGAATTTTTTTTTTTAAAAAAAATATAAATCCTAAAACACACACATCCTAGGATTCCTTATAATGTTGCAATTGGAGTGAAACTGTAATTGTCCAGAGTAGAAAAGTTATAGGACGGAAGAGTCAGGAAACACAAAAGCCATTTGGGCAGTGCCTTCCCTGCTCTAATGCCTTGCATTGTGTTTATCTTTAAAATCTAGTAATTTTTTCTCTTGCATACATAAGCATTCACAAATTTCATGACATTTTTGTTCATTGTTCTGGTAATGCCTTTCTTCTATGTTGACGACGCAAAAGTGGCCACTCCAACCAGAGTGCTACTGGGAACTCAAGAGGCTGAATTTTACTTAGGTTTTAAAAATAAAAATCTATTCAGAGAGAAAAGAGAACTCCAGAGGTGTGTGTGTGTGGGGGTGGGGGGCGGGGTGGGGGTGGGGGGTTAGTTTAGTCTTACTTTATCCTAGACCTGCTTCTTATATATAAGGACAGCAACGTTTATATGAATGCTTATATATTATTCAATCATGTGTGTCTGTGAAGTGATGTAATTCAGGGACCAGTTTTCCATCTCAGGTTTTATACTTCATAACTAACTTCCTTCCAGGAAGAGATAAACATAAGTTTACTTACATGAAGAAAGAAAAAACAGCAACAGCATTCGATGTTATTGCTGCTATTTTAATCAAAATTAGTTTATTCAAAATAAAGTAAACATAGTAAAAGAGCAATGTTACTACAAAAAAAGCAAATTTTTAATAATATATATTGCTAAATCTATGCAGTCATCTAACTAGCTACTACAATTGAGTATATCTATCTTTCTGCAGGTGGACTTCAGAAGATTATTTGTATCCAGCGCTACCTTTACATCTACTGCATTTGCTTTTGTCATTTGTTGATGTCAAGGTTTGAGGCCACTTCAACTGACAAATACAAATATGTGGATGAAAGTTCTACCCAGTTCTTAGTAGCAATACAAATGCACTGAATGGTTTCTATAACTGAAAGAAAAAAACAAAACAATGGGAAATAACTTCTACTTTTTATTTCAAAGAGAACTTCAAAAGCCTCACCTCCTTGACCCTATTGCACAGCTCTCAGCAAGGACACAAAGAATCTGAAACTTATGGACTCCCACTCTTGGACTCTTTCCCCCTTGTAAACAGTTCCTGATTGTGGAGTAGGATCCTTTGCTCCAAAAAACAGGTGCCTGTCTTTTGCTTAGGGTACTTTAATGGTGCTAACAGTCAATTGAATATTCAATCTCCATGCCCTTAGATTTTGATGCGAAGTGGTTCTTTTAGTTCCAAATAGTTATCTCCCTTGTAGCAGTTGATTTTATCACATGAAGCAGACAAACTGACATTCCGGATCATACAGTGTATGTTCCTCATTTGGTTTGTGTCCTCCCTGTGATTATCCCTTTCCTTGCTATTTTGATAGGCAAGTAACTTATGATACCACAACATTCCTGTCACCTACCTTGTGTGATGGGTCCATTCTACTTTGATTCCAGTATGCCCACAGTAATGTAGAACAAATGTATATTTGTATTGGAGCTCACTGAGTTTGTGTGGCCCATAAACAATTTTCTCTTTGATGTGCTTTGCTGTGCTATCCAACAGTGTTGGAAGAGCAGAGAAATAAAATACAAAGTCATGGCACTTTATTATAAACATCTCCTGCCTGGTACAGATGTCTCACCCCAAGTGTTGGCATGGGAAAGCACCAACTCTCCTCTGCTCACAGACGCTGCCTTAGTAATTTCTGTTTTTTGTCCTCATAGAGAGAGATACATTTCATCATAAATACCTTTGGCAGTTGGCATATGCTTCTCTCCTCTTCCCCCATCTCACTCCTAGCCTGCTTCCTATTCACAAGTTGCTTACTTATCATCTGCTCTTCACCCTTCAAGCAGGCATAGACTGGATTCTTAAACCTCTCCAATCAGACAGATCTCTACATTGCCTAAGACTGAATAATTATATTGATCAAACTAGTATAATACTGGCATAGACTCCAACTTCAAGACAGGTGTGGGAAGCATAGAGCCCTTTAGATGTGACTCAACCACAAGCCCAATTGGTCTTAGCCAACATGACCAATGATAAAGAACACTGGTGGTTGTTAGCTAACAATGGCTGAAAGCCACAGTTTGACTTCTTTGATAAATCAAATCAAAATTGATCCATGTGTTTGTGGTAATGGATTTTGTTGTTTGCTATCTCCATTATACAATTAAAACTTGTAATACAGGATAATTGTCTGCTAGGTACTAAATTTTCTTTATGTTATGTAACACTCTGTACCTATGACCACAATATCCATGTGGGAAGGCTGGAATAATATGGAGCCATCCAGATTTATTACAAGTCTATTACAATCTCAAAATTCAAACACATTTTTTTGTAAAAAAAATAGTTGTATGTAATCTTTATAAGTTACCACCATTTCCCTGTGAGTAACTATTTACAAAATTCCGAGTTATGCCCCCTTTCAGCATTTTACATCATTCTCTCAGTAACTGAAACCTGAAAAATAATGAACAATATGACCTACCTATCTGTTATGACTTTGTCAGTTATTTTATACACAATAACAACATGGAGTAGACAGAAATTTCTTTACAGTCCTCTGCTGTAGAGATAAATCTTCTTCAGAATCCTTAGAAATTCACATCTTCCCTTTGAAAGGTTTCTGTCCCTCACAAGGATTCATGGCTTAAGTTAAAACATCTTATAGGGTGTTATATTTTTATATTGACATCTGTGTCACTCCATTGCATTTTCTAGATCAGACATGCCTTGAAATCTCATTGTAAGGCATCTCACCACAAGAAATTAATCTAACCTAATAGAATTGACTTTCAGCTATACAAGTTACTTACCTTCTGGAAGGAAAGACATATTAATTCAGTTCTGACACTCACAAGGTACAGGTCAAAAGCTTATACACTATAGTTTTATTAACATTAACTAAATTGGTAAACTTGCCTTCAGATACAAGTGAGTGACTTATATATTGGTGAGTAAAGCGAGATGATTTCTTACATTCATTACTATCTCTTCTTTGGGATACACACTGGACTTTATTGCATGAGCCTGCTATACCATTGCAGTTGTACCAACTATACATACTATGCTTGATATGCACTTTTGATATTGTACTTTTTTCAATCATGCAATTGCACCAATTTGTCAATTTGTGGTCCCGTGATCATATACCGTATATAGCCGAGTATAAGCTGATCTGAATATAAGCTGAGGCACTTAATTTTACCACAAAAAACTGGGAAAACATTGACTCCAGCATAAGTCAAGGGTTATTTCAGAAATAAAAATAGATACCAATAAAATTACATTAATTGAGGCATCAGTAGGTTAAATGTTTTTGAATATTTACATAAAGCTCAAAATTAAGATAAGACTGTCAAACTCTGATGAAATAATTATTCTCATCTTCTTCAATGTAAATGTGCTTATGTATCCTTTAAATAATAATAGAGTAAAATAGTACATGTAATAATAATAATAATAATAACGACAACAAACCTGCAAAAGTATTGGAAAATGAACATGCAAAGATACTGTGGGACTTCCGAATCTAGACTGACAAAGTTCTAGAACACAACACACCAGACATCACAGTTGCGGAAAAGAAAAAGGTTTGGATCATTGATGTTGCATTGACGAAAAACAACAGGAAAAACTCAGCCGCTATCAGGACCTCAAGATTGAACTTCAAAGACTCTGGCAGAAACCAGTGCAGGTGGTCCCAGTGGTGATCAGCACACTGGGTGCCGTGCCAAAAGATCTCAGCCGGCATTTGGAAACAATAGACATTGACAAAATTACGATCTGCCAACTGCAAAAGGCCACCCTACTGGGATCTGTGCGCATCATCCGAAAATACATCACACAGTCCTAGACACTTGGGAAGTGTTCGACTTGTGATTTTGTGATATGAAATCCAGCATATCTATTATGTTAGCTGTGTCATAATAAAATAACAACAATAATAAATACAGGAAAATAATACATGTAATAATAGAGTAAAATAATACATGCAATAAGAAGATCAGAGTGAAATAATAAATGTATTAATAATAATAAAAATAGAGTAAAATAAATGTGATAGTAGCAAGCAACAATAATAGAGAAAAATAATAAATGTAATAATACCAATAAAAATAGAGAAAAATAATAAATGGACCATATATTCTCGAGTATAAGCTGACCCAAATATAAGACAACCAGGACCCTCACCCAAGTATAAGCTGAGGGGGGCTTTTTCAGTCTTAAAAAAAAGGCTGAAAAACTAGGCTTATACTCGAGTATATACAGTGTTTGCATACCCTCAAAACCTTACATTCTTTCATTTCATATCTTTTAAAATTTTAGAGCAATTTTGCTATTCTAGTTTTGAACAATAAAAAAGGAAAACATAATTATAAAATTTAAAACAAACAAGAAACAGGCCACTTCAGAACAGCAAGGGCTTGCAGGAAGAGGAGGATTAAATGGTTCCACACGGTAAGTGCTGCTATGGTCATGCATGGACTTGCTTCCTCCTTTTCCTGTTTGCAGCTTGTTTCTGTTCCCATTAGTATTTCCTTTCCTTTGCTCAGATGACACAGATACTTGCAGCACACAGGAAGAGAAAAGGGAGCTGGGATTTGCAGGGTAATTGAACTGGCAGTTAGTGCCTCCTCATGAAATGGCGGTGCCCCATCCCTCCTCACTGGATATTCAGAATTTTCCACTTTTGCAAAGGAGGTGTGCCTGAAACATCCTGTCCCTGATTATAGTTGGCTGTCAGTGTGATCTTAACAGGAAAGTACATTTTGAGTCAGTATACTGTTGGATAAAAAGTCTCTCCTGGGCCTAAAAGAGTCTGGATGGGAGGCAACATGGCAAAATCTCCTCCACTGTCCACACTTCCCCTCTGCAGTTGTTTTGACTCACAATTCAAATCTGTCAATGACTAGCAAGCATTAGAGATAATTTAAAAAGTGAAATAGGCATTATGGTAAGAGTCATTTGTTCTTTTAAATCACCAACATCCTTAAATTAGAGTTATTTTGTCATTGTACATTGAGATTCCATTTATCCCTATTGTAGAAACTATCTTTGTATGTCTCATATTTTTTTAAAAAGCAGCGAGAACCTTGGTCATAACCATATCTTGTAGCAATACATCCCAGAAGTTAATCATGCATGCATGAAGAAGTACTTCCTTTCCTTTTATCATGGCACAATTGCCAATCAATTTAATTGGATGACCCATGTTCTAACGTTTTGAAGACAGAAGAAAATCTTACCCCATACTATTGATAATTTTATAAACCGCTATCACTTCCCTTGATTTGTCTTTCTATGCTAATTCCTATGGAGAGGGCTTTCTTCACTCACCCCCCACCTCCCGTTATTTCCCTCCAGCTTTGTTATCCTTTTTGAGATGAGGTATTATTCAAACCGTATCATGGAGATACTCCATATATAAGGACAGTGTAGTGCTATTTCTGTTTGCTTTTAAAGGCAGCTGTTTTATGACATTTTGCCTCCTTGCATACATGAATGAATGGGGGAGAAACAAAATCTACCTTTGGATATGTAGTTGTACAAGTGGAGAGCTCTTTAAAAATTATCTGGGTCTTGCAAAAAGAGCTTATGCATGAATCTACATATATGACTCATTGCAAAAGACAGAAAGAACCCACTTCTGTAAGCCTGTAAGTAAAAAAAAAATACCTATGTATGTGATCCTGGATTTCCTGAATTTAGTACTAAGACATCTGCAAGAGGTTCGTGTAATAAAGTTGTTAAGCACATCTATTAAACCTTATGAAATATTTTCCCAATAAGACATTCCTAATTTGGAATGAGGCTTAGCAGCAGTCTGCTAGTAATAGTTTTCTTTACCACACACTCGCTACCTTTGTAAAGCAGTCAACAACGTACATCAAAGCTAACAGGAAACTGCGTATTTTTTACTGCACATGGCAGTAATGTGGGTAGAAGCTCTAATATTCTTTCAAAAACAGCAAAAATGGCATCCATTGTTAGCTGCTTTATTTCAGGATCCAGCAATAAAGAGAACTGTAAGCTATTATATAAAATCGAGCACTAAGTGATTTGTTGAAACACTGTTTTTGAACCCAGTATTCTTAAATGACATCTTGAAGAACAAGCAGAATATTCTTCTTGTAAAATAAGTGGCTAGATCCCTGCCATAAGAGAAGGTTGTGAAAGTGCTATTGTCTTCTCAATAGCTGTCATTTCTTCTGTCAAGACATTCAGCTAAACTGAGAGCACATCTCTTTATTTTCTTACTTACAGTAAATGATGATTCATCACCTTCTTATTTCTTCCTTTAAGTAAGGCTTGTTCTTTGAGCATGCCATTTAAGGGTAAGTTGAGCATATGCTTTCTGATCCTCTACAACTGGGGTAAAATGGCAGTTAAGATGGTCAGGAGGGCAGATCCTCTTTCCTACATTCATTCTCAATGGGAGCACCAATATCTCGAGCCAGCTCACTGGTCCTACCAATTTCATATACCTTCAGACTAGGCAAGCAAGTTACAGGGATAAATCTTCTTGTTGTTTTTCAGGGAATAAACTGTTCAGGTTAAAATGACCTGCCACTTGGCTGTGGTTCCTGTCTTCCAGCCATTAATAAACTTGCTGCAAATGTCATGGGGCTGACTTCTCATAGGGATATATATATTGACAGCAACAGAGTGCCAGATAAACAGGAGAAATATTGTCTGTTTTGCCTAGCTGGCATAGCCTGGGAGTTTAAGTAGTCCACCTCTGCAGTAATGGAAGTGACAAGTTAGATTGATTTGAAAAAAATTTCAGGCAGAAACCAATGTCAATTGGGAGAGGTGGAATGCTCCTGGCAGTTGTGATGGGCAAACAGAGAAGCTGTGGGCAAGGAAGCTGATGTGGGAAAAAGGGTGGAGTGAAGGAAGCCTGAAGGAGAGCAAAGTAGGAATTAGATATAAAGAGGATACTCCCCAGAGGAGGATGGGTGGAAGAGGACTGTAGGAAACAAAGCAAAATGACAGAATACTTAAAATAACTTAACAGTAAACTATGGTAAGATTGATACACTATTCTAAGGTACAGTACTAAATTATACACTAAATACCAAATAATAAACACATCACAGAGCTGAGACTACTCCTCACTGTGCCATCCAAATTGCAATTAAATATTTTTTAAAAATTGGCACAGTTCCATTATCTAGGCTGAGACCACAAGGGGACACTGGACAGAGAGGGGACGGGGAGTCGAAGAAGTAAAACCATTTTCCCCTGTTTTCTTGTTATTCTCCCCATCTGTGTCCCCATTGTGGAGACAACGCTAGTTTATGATATGAGAAGAAGGAATAACCATCAAAAACAAGGGAAACGGTTCTCCTCCTTCAACTTCCCCCTGTAAAATGGACTATCTTTCTCTGTCTAGTGCCCCCTTGTGGGCTCTGTCCAGACAATGGAAAAGTATCAGAAAATTTAAAAGACAAAAATATTATTCTGCCAACTGAATAATCCTACTGGGATTAATACCCATAACTACAAATTACAGTAGCAATTTTCACTCACTCACTAAGGGCTATTCTCAGTATATTCTTCATTCATCCCATTGAAAAGAATATTATTATCTAGGGCTTCACTTATCCTTGCAAAGTCCAGGAGTGTATCCCCCACAGATATGGGGTGGGGTAGGGGGTCATATTATATTGCATTGTTACTCTACAGAACTTGTGTGCTTCTTAATGGCTAGAAGTAATTTTGCCTCCTGTTTTATTGCAATATTTTCCACCTCCAAAGATCTTTCTCTTCTCAGACTCCTCTTTGCTGTGCCAGCTCTTTATAGTCTCCAGGATTGTAATTAATGTTGTCATTATGCTAGCTCAATGTGCACTTGGAGGCTATTGGGGTGGGTTCATCAGACGCATTAGCTGCATTCAACCCTCCCCAAGCCAAGAAGGTCACCAACACTTTCATTCCCTGAAGCAGCTTCTAATGCAAAGAAATCTGGTATTTATTCTTAAACCCTGACCTTTTGCATAGTAGTAGGTAAAACAGCTGCCAAGTCACTGAGCTGACATAACAGATATAATCTCTTGCCTTCTAATTCTCTCAAGTTCTCAAAACCCCAGAGGAAGCTTGCTGAGTTTTAATGTATTTTTATGTTTGTTTTTATTTTCAAACTGCAGCTACTGATGCTTATTACAAGTGACTTAACATTTATTTTTGTGCTGGCAGAACCACTGTTTTCTTTCTCCATTGTATATCTCCTTCTTTATAGCTATAGGAAGTACTTGTTCTTGGGACAGACCCAAATAGACAGTTGGTGGGTGTATACTCTGTGCTGGATTAAATTTAATCCAGCGGATCATCTCCCTTCAAATAACATAATTCTTTTGCATGGTTTCTTTATTTTGTCTCCCTTTATTGTATTTTCTACTTTTCAGTAAGAAAAAGACTTTTGCATTCAAATGTGTGCCACTGAAAACAATAATCAGATATCAATTTACCTAAAAGCAATTCTCATTGGACCTAGTGGCTGCTATCCCTGAATACATGCACAAATCAGAAGTCCTAATGTCATGATCATTTTTCCTTTTAAGATTTCACTAAGTCTCTCCCAGTAAGCCAATACTTAATAACTTTGTAACCATTATAACTAAAATTATTTTTTAAAAGGAAGCTAAACTCTTTGCAACATTCTACTGTTTTCTGCAATGTAATTTCAGCATGCATGGTGCCCTGTACTGGGAGACATACATATACGAGGAGACACTGTATAAAAAGAGCACAAAAAGCTTACACATTTTTATTTTACTAAATCATCTCTTACAACCGTTTCACCATTGCTGAACAAACTCCATGTGTTATTCCATCTAACAACCTCATCACACTCGCCAAATTCAGCATCTTAGGATGCTTCCAGCCTGTTTTGGAGATGGAGCCCCATGCTGGCCAAATCATGACATCGTATGACTTCTATTGGAGGTCCTGCCCCAACTGGGGTGGGAATGTCCTTGAACACTTTCTTCATAACATGGGAGGCTTCTTGTGTTGTGCTGGCTCCAATGGAGCCAGCTTGGATCCTCCCCAGAAGGGCGACACTTCCCACATGTGATAGGGAATGTTTTGCCATGTGTGGGGCAACAGATTTGCTCCACTGCCCCACTCTTTCCTCCATTAAACCAGGTGAAGTGGGACACTTTGCCTGGCCTTTATAATAAGGTCGTTAATCCAATCTTCTGGAAGAGCAAGGAAGTGCCTCTTTATTACATATTAGTTGTGTAGTATAATAGCACATTTTAGACTTGAATTGAAAATGCCATGAATATCTTTGGGTGATCTTATGATCTTCCTCTTCTTCTTCTTCTTCTTCTTCTTCTTCTTCTTCTTCTTCTTCTTCTTCTTCTTCTTCTTCTTCTTCACCAATCAGTACCTTTCTCAACCCTGTCCACCATAAGCTTGATGCTGCCTCAGTAAAGAGAAAAGAAAGATAGCCTATGTGAACCTACTTTAGCCTATCTGAAAACTGTTATTGCCTCATAAGAACCTGCAAGAAGATTCTCAAGGGAGGGCTATCTTGGTCTCACCACCATGTGAATACATTGAAGAGATTGAATAGAGCCTTTTTAGTAGCTGCTCCCATGCTATGGAATTCTCTTCCAGAACTGGATCCTTTAATTGACCAAGCAAAGACCATTTTGTTCAAACAGGATTTTAATGAATAATTGCTTGCAAAAGATCTTTTTTATGGGCTGTGTGCATTCTCAATTAACTTTGAATTGCCTTAAGTTTCATATTAGAAAAAGGTGTCATGTAAATTGAATAAATAAATGAATCTGATAGTTAAAATGAATAAATGTCTAAGACCAGAGAATGAACAATTGTCATCATGACCTCCCAAGCTTTCATCAGTCCACATACAGAAGCAGCAGACTGTTTACTCTTCCCCTACCAACTGTGCTACCTGGTAGAGATGTAAATCTTAACTTATTTCATTCTTGCACCCTTCAAAACATAAACCAGAATAAACAAACAAGACATTGCAGATAGTTCCCTCCTATTGAGCAAATGTGTGTGCTTTTTTCAGTGTGAACCTTTTAGGTATTTGTTCACAAAGGTTGTTATTGATGGGAAAGCATTGTGTTTGGGGGAGGGCACATTTATTTCACACAAAAAAAATCCAAAGAAAAAGACCCCCACACCCAAATCCTGGTACTTTTTCTCTTGTAAAGAGGCAAAAGCAAAAAAATATATTTTTAAAATGCCCCCCCCCCCCAACTATCCACAGCTGATATGGGATTTCCCCCCTTTACAATTGTCTTAATACATATTGTTTGCATTCCTCCATCCTCTTCAAATCAAATAAATAACTGGGTTGTTTTTATCTGTAATGTGTTAAATAGCCCTAAATAATTCCCTTGTGGTAGAAATAGGTGGTAAAACCGACCTACTGTGATAATGAGTTTATGTGTGGCACTTCATATCAAGGTGGTAGTCAGGCCAGGTGATAATGTTACAATAAAAACTTCCCTTTTAAAAAAAAACAACCCCTTTTTTCTTGCAATACAGCATTTACCAGAAAGCTATTGCCATTGTCTTAATAAGATGGAAGTTTGGGGGCAGCATTCTAAATGAATTTCCTTAAAATCTAAATTATCTCAGAATAAAGCCATAATAGGAAGTCTTAAAGACTGATCACTCACTAGAGAATATTTGGATTTTTCTTTTTTTTAAAAAAAAAAACAACAACAACCCAAATATGTGTTTTGTCACTGAAAAAATTAATAAGAAGAATTTTGAACTGAGAAGAATAATCACAGGTCAAGACTTATTCTGCACAAAGTATACTTAAGAAACAGTATTTTCTTTGCAGAAAACATTTGTTTCTGTGCAGAAAGCACTATTATATCAACAAAATAAACATGTGGATTTTGTGCAAAATAAATCAAGCACTGTGAATAGTATCTGAAAACTGTTTTCAAGACTCGCTGTTTTCTTTAAGATGAAAATTGGCAAAGAATTACCTACTTTTGAAATACTCTATTCCCTAAAAGTCTATCTTGATTTTAGTAGAGGATTCAAACAATATTATTTCCTAACCTTTTGCTTTAAATCCAACTTCTGGTAATGAATATGTGCACCTTCAAGTTACCTGACAATTTATGGTAACTCCCACAAATTCCATAAGGTTTTCTTAGACAAGGACTAAGAGGTGGTTTTGTTAATTCTTTGCTTTGAAATATAGCCTACCATACTTGGTATTTATTGGTGTCTCCCATTCAAGTACTAACTAGAGCTGACTGTGCTTAGCTTCCAATATAAAAAATGCCAGTATTTCCTATAAAGGGAGATTTGCAGGAATTAATTCAAATAAAAATATATATGTTTGGAAATAAGTTGCTACCAATTTATCAACACTGCCACAGGGCAAGATAGAACCTGGATATAAAATATTCATGAACATTAACTAATATAAGACACAACATCCAAATCATTTTTTAAAAAAGCTCCAACCAGAACAGTTTGAAAAACAAGAGATCTCAAAGGACAAACTCTTTTTAACGTGAATGTACTGATTCATCTACAGAGGACTGTGCAATGGACTCAACATTATTAAGAGAAAAATTGCTTTTTATATATTTTTACCCAAAACAAGGCCACCTCTATTTCGTGACATTATTACTCTCTGCTCATCCTAAACCTTTAGAAAAGCTGTTTTCTTCATTTTTAAAAAGGTAAAGCAGATTTTGATCAAACAATTCTATTCTTTTATTTCATTTTTCATAACATGCTCATCAACTGTGGTGTGTGAACACTTCTTCTAGAATTAAATCAGAAGAAGGTGACTTTCCATCAACAAAGTCTCTTATTCTTATCATCTCTCCTGCAGTGATCTTTTCTTTTAAATGGTTACATTCTAGACCTATTAAATGAGTTTTAGTTTTTTTGTGAAGAAAACCATGCTTGTGAGTTAGACTTCTAAATTAACGAGTCAATGTCATATCTTCGACAAAGATGTGAAAGTTTCAACCAGGTGTTTCTTGAAGTGAGTCTTGAAACACTTTAATAATCTTCATTTTGAGATTCCTTGGGGTATTTTTGATGTGTGCTTTATTCTTGAAGTAAAAACAATTTGCAATACAAGAATGGCATGCTATATTTTTTTGAGTATGTAGTCTTAGTGCCAGAGAGCCAACATGGTGTAGCAATGTGAGTTCTGGAATAGAATTGAAGTCCATGGAAACCCACTGGGTGACCTTGGGCAAGTCACCCTTTCAACCACAGAGGAAGGCAATGGCAGAACCCTGTAAACAGATTTTGCCATACAAATCTCATGGTATGTTAGCCATGAATGCAAAATGTCTTACAACTGTCATGGAAGTCACCACTAATTGGTGGGGGAATTAGATTGAGGTGAAGGGAAGACTGGAAACTCATAAATCAGTGAAAGAGCCCGAGCTAAGTGAATTGATGGTCAGACAAATTTTGCATCAGTATCTGTTGGTAATGTTTCTTATTATTTACTCTGCCCCAGATATCCTATTTCCCTGACCCCCAAGCTGTCCCAAAACATTGTGCTTCCTGAGGCAAAGTAATAAATATCATCCCCTCTCCACTCAGGGTGCACATAATCCAAGGCTAATCAAGTTGTTTTGATGGTTTCAGCCCAGCTTACTTATCTGAACGTGTGTCCCACTATGACCTACCACATAATTTCAGATCTTCAGGGGAGGCCCTGCTCTCAGTCCCGCCAGCCTCACAGGTGCGGCTGGCGGGGACGAGAGACAGGGCATTCTCAGTGGTGGCTCCTTGGCTGTGGAACTCCCTCTCTAGTGACATCCGGCAGGCTCCATCCCTTTTGAGTTTTAGAAAGAAAGTGAAGACCTGGCTATGTGAGCAAGCATTCAAATAATAAGTTTCATTGGCTTCAACTCGGTCTGGACTAAGGTTTAGGTTTATGTACAAGGTTTTGTGGATGAATGGCTCAAGTATTTTGTATTATTTTAAATCTGTTTTTAATTGCTTATGTTTTATTATTTTGCATTGTTGTATATTGGCATCGAATTCTGCCAGTTTTGTAAGCCTCCCTGAGTCCCATCGGGTGAGAAGGGCGGGATAGAAATGATGGAAATAAATAAATAAATAAATAAATAAGTTGTTTTTTATCTACATGGGTATACATGTCCAGGGAGAGTGGATGGGATTCTGTGCCTGCCTAGTGCATTATGACAGAATTTTGACAAAATGTTGACTAAAAAAAGTTGAAACAAAACCATGGCCTGTATGATCAAGCTGAAGAACTACCAAACTTATGTGTTTTTGGGCTGCATTGTGTAGAGGCTTTTGGCCTCCACACAATGGGGCTAGAGTCTGGCATGGGATTTGACCACTGGCTTAGAAATGAAGGAAATGAAAGATTAAATCATACAAGTAAGTAGTGATCCAACAGCCAGGAGTGCTATTGATACCACAGATAAAGAGGAATGA
The DNA here is from genome assembly GCF_035594765.1 of Anolis carolinensis. Lineage (NCBI taxonomy): Eukaryota > Metazoa > Chordata > Lepidosauria > Squamata > Anolidae > Anolis > Anolis carolinensis. Next base: position 150,197,298 of record NC_085843.1, read on the forward strand.
CAAAGAGAAGAGAGTATCAGATGAGGAAATTGGATTAGCAATCAGAAAGAAGTTGGAAGGCCTGGCAGTGGATGTTTGTTGGCAATCGATTCCCTTGAACAATGAGGCAAATTTCAAAGGCAGATCAAAATCAATTTCTCAGGACTAGACAAATTAGTCTTGGTAGGGTCTAGTTATAGCAGTGGTTTCCAACCTTTGCTCCTCCAGGTGTGTTGGACCTTAACTCCCAGAAATCTCAACCAGCTTATCTGCTGTTAGGAATTATAGGAACTGAAGTCCAAAACACCTGGAGGACCAAAGGTTGGGAACCACTGTGCTATAGTCACACTTTAAGTTATCATCCTATTTCAAAAGTTTGCTAGCTACTTTGAAACATATTACAGAGAAATTTAAATATGTGTGTGTGTGTGTGTGGAGGGGCTATTTTTTTGCCTCATTGTTAGTGGCTTGAGGAAGTGCTATGAAGTTCAATCTTCTCCTTGATGGTTTTTTACAGGTGCCTGAAGTCAGCCATCCATATGAATAGTAGTCATTCACCAGCATCATGGCACCAATGTGCTGAAGTGGTTTAAGGTAACTTTCTATGAAACTCTCTCCTTTTGAAATTGAAGAGGATATTGCAGACAGGGTTTCCAAAGCAAGGAGGATTTTGTGGCTATATCCAGTTACTAAAAATATTACTTTCATACATTGTACATGGGAAAAAGTTTATGCCTTTAGCTCCCAAACCTGCTTACAAAGGAATAACATCCACTGAAGACAGTGAGTTTGTCCCTGAATAAACATGTATTTGATTACTAATGTGAATTGGGTATAATGTTATGACTTTACTATCTCGTAGGAGGAGGGAGGAGGAGGAGGAGGCGGCGGCGGCTGGGATCAAAACCTTGACTGATGCAAGTTACAACTTATCCTAAAATGTGAAGTTCTGTATCTTTTGCTTTAGCTCATGACCCTACATCAGTAGTTCTCAACCTGTGGATCCCCAGGTGTTTTGGCTACAACTCCCAGAGATCCCAGCCAGTTTACCAGCTGTTAGGATTTCTGGGAGTTGAAGGTCAAAACATCTGGGGATCCACAGGTTGAGAATCACTGCCCTACATATTTAGGCTGAGAAAATCCACAGTTTACTCAGTTCTTCACAGCATTTGTACTCACTGTCCAAACCACATTGCTCAGTGGACTGAAGAAAGGTGGCCAGTGGGAAGCAAATTAGGATAAGCACATTTTAGCTCAAGAAGCATGTTTTACATAAGAAGTGTAATTCACTCCTCTGTCCTGACCGTATGTTTTCAGAAGAGATGGAATTAGGTTTGGAATCTGAGCAATGAAGTATTTTTATTTTTATGTGCTCCGGATTTTAGTTGTGATCTATTTTTTTTATCATACCATAATTTAATATATGCATTATTACAGCTCTGTGAAACTGATTTTTCTCCTCCCATCTTTTTTTCCTTCATTTAAACTCCCAGATGTTTGCTAACATGGATTACTCAAAGTTTTGACTACTGCAGAATTTTTCATCCTACAAGATTAGCTTTTACTAAAGGGTGACTCATGCTGAAATGATTTTGGCAACTATCAGAAGAAAATGCGCATCTGGAGTGAGACTTTTTTTTTAAACACCACTTGACTTTTAAAAAACCAAATATGAGGTTTTTTCCAGCAAATCATTATGTATAATCTTGTCATCAGTAAGATGAATCAATGTCTTCTTATACTTTGATTTGGCTATGAGGACAAATGCCTTGATTATATCCCATTTCAATAACTCTATATAACATATATGGAAGCCTCAATGGGCTCAAAATGCTACAGCCAGCTGATTGCTGACTAGGATTGGCTACAAAGAACCCACAACTGCCTTGTTGCAACACCCTTTTGGGCTACTGATTTGCTTCTGAACACAAATTTTGACTTATAAAGACCAATACCATTGGGATCCTGACTATCTCGAAGAGCCGATCTATCTGTATGAAGCTGCCTGAGCTTTAAGATGTTTCTTTCAGGCCCCTTCCGCACAGCTGAATAAAATCTCACATTATCTGCTTTGAACTTGAAAATATGGCCGTGTGGACTCAGATAACCCAGTTCAAAGCAGATACTGTAGATTATCTGCCCTGATATTCTGGGTTACATGGCTGTGTTGAAGGGTCCTTAGTCTTACCAACTTCATAGGAACATTTAGTGAGGACATGAGAGAGAGTCTCCTCAGTGGCTGTTCATAGATGGTGGATTTCCAGGGTGTCTTAGGGCCCTTCTACACAACCATATAACCCAAAATATCAAGGCAAATGATCCACAATATCTGCTTTGAACTGGGTTGTCTGAGTCCACACTACCATATAATCCAGTCCAATGCGAATTTTATACAGCTGTTTGGAAGGGGGCATAGTCAGCCTTACCTCTATTCCCTTTCCACTGGCTGGTGAAACTATGTTATATTATTGGACTTGGTAAGAGAAGTGCTTTAGATTTACTGGTTTGGGAGAAAACTCTTCCAGAATTAACTCTCTTCAGGATCCGACAGGAGAATGGCTTTAAAAATGGACAATTAACCATAGTAGCTCCAGAAAATAGAAAAATTGATTGCGAACAAGCCGATTTTGAAGCAAAAATAATTATTTCTTAAGACAAGAAAAAGTTAGCATTAGAAATCCAGCAGAACAGTCCATGTGCAATGCAAGCTGTTTTTCAAAGGGAAAATATGAGTGCTAAAAACCTACTCCTAACCCATCTAAGGAGCTATGGGGGTGCTTGAGGGACTACAGATTAAAACAGGTATAGATTTTTCTCATACTCTGATGTGAAAAAAAGTCCAAATCTTGCTCTCTTTTCCCGGGTAACCTTTGTTTCTGTAATTTCTGCTTCGTTTCTCTGTAGGGATCTTTCTAGTTCTGCTTTGCTGGGAGGGAATCTGCTACTCTTACCGGGAAATCTTGTGAGTTCTGCTATGGAGAATCCATTTCTTTTCTGTGGGTCTCCTTTGTAGATTCTGCTTTGCTGGAGAATCTCTTGCTTTTGCTTTGTCCCCTTGTGGGTATTTATCCAGGTCCTAACTTAGGTGCTGTCTCTGAAATGAAGGAGGCAGCTGTGGGTTAGGCAAAACATGACCTGTTTTGAAAGAAAAATCCCAGTTTGTACTATAAAATGAAGCTTAATTTCTTCCAAAATGGCCAGGGATCCGGGATATCATGCCTTACTCTTCCAGAAAGCCTCTTACAATATTCAGACTCTGCCAAGAGGAAGCTCCTTGCCAAAAGACTTGCTTGCAAGTCATATTTATTAATCATAACTCATAACAGACTTTGGTTGTTAACTTCATGTGATGGAAGAGTGTTTTAATGGGGCATGCTGTATTTTTTTAAAGCTATATTTTTAAATGTGTTTTAAACTGTTTTAAAATATGAATTGGTTGCTTATTTTGTAGGGTTTTAAAAACTTCTGTATTGATATGTTTTATAGCTCTACTTCATTTTTAATCAGCGCTGTAAGCTGCCTTGGGCCCCATGCTAAGGAGAAAAAAAACAGAATATAAATTAAATAAAAGTAGTTGCAAAGTCACAAGCTGAAGTGGCAGGGGCAGGCAGACAAAGCAACAGACAGCAAATCACATCCTTTAAATGCCAGCTATGTTCATATCTGATTCCTTCTTGCCCTTATGGGTTAAACTTTTACCAAAATTTCCTCTTTTAAAAAAATCATCAAAGCAAGTAAGATATGTTTTCTTTTATGCCTAATCACTTAATTGTCAATTCTGCCTCTTTTTTTTTTAAATAAGACCAATTCTTTTACAGTGATTTGAATATGGACATGAAACAGTGTTCCCTATTTCTGGTTGGCTGCAGAAATACCTTAGGAAAGGCCACCTTATCTCACTACTATGGTTTGATAATGGCTCTGGCAGTTCAACCAGAGGGCAAATGGGAATGAACAGAAACCCCTTCTAGACAAATGAAGGGATTTTTTATTTTTGTTTTAAAATGGAGTGGAGGGACATTTCAAGTGTGACCACTGCAGAAAGCCAGCAAATTGCTGTGTTTTTGCAATCACTTAGCTCAGCTGGAAAAATTACTTAATTGTTGGCTTAATAACATTTGGGAAGACAAGAGGAGGAGAGAAAAACGGTAACTGAAATTGAGGAGGGAATGTGCAATTAACATCACTAAAAGCTTTTATTATGCAAAATCCAGTAACTCTTGTTAACTTTCAAAAGCACAGCTACTGTTCTTCTGTCCTTTCCCCCATTTCATTCTGAACTTGACACTCAAACAGTACTTAGCAATCTTTTCAGCCAAAGCTATTTCCCTTCCCTTTAATTTCCTTGAAGGCAGGCGATCATTGAGCTCTTGTAGGAAATATGAAGTCAAAATTGGTCCTGCATGATGACTGATGCCAAATGATTACTCTGGGGAGAGAAATGCAAATTTAAGTATTTATTGGAAATGTTTGCATTGTAATTTTTTCTGTGTTAGTGGCTTATTATTATTATTATTATTATTATTATTATTATTATTATTATATTTCTTAGCATGAATAAAATGGAGCTGGTTGTGTTTCTTCCATCTTTTCTGTCTAAACTGTATTAGATTTTCTCTCAAATCTACAAGAAATGTCATGAGTTGGTGTTGATTTTCAAAGTGAAAAATCATCCATAGATTCTTTAAGAGGCTTAGTTTTTTTTCATGTCAGAAGTGACTTGCAGAGGTTCAGTGGTCACATGCATATGAGAAATTGATATAGAACAATAGGCTCTCCGTTTTTGCAGCAGTTAGCAAAACTCTGCAGAAGTGGGGGAAATGCAAATAAAAAAACTGATTTTTTTCCCCTGAGAGAACATTATCTAGGAATCTCTAGGTCCATCAGGAAAGCTATATGGTTAACTTCCACCATAAACTTCCAGGCTGAAGACAGAGTCACCATGGAAGGTCCTCTACAGTGATTCTTCCTTTGTCACCTGTCAGGACCCAGGCTGCAGAGCACCAATAACCATGCGCAGAGACCAGAATCTATCTAATATCTTTATTAAAGGATTATATAAAGTCAATAAAAATAAGTGAAGAATAAAGTTCAGAAATAGACCTTTCAGGAAAGGTCAAATATAGTCCAAGAAAATAATGTCCAATAGGAGATATTAAGGTCCAATGTTATAATCCAATAACCGAAACACACACTCTGCCGAGCAAAGTGTGGGGAACTGACAAGGTCCTTTAGTCCATTGAAACTTGACAACAGGGCTGGAAAACAAACTAGATTCTTGGCAAACAAGACTTGATACAAGGCAACAAAAAGCAAGAACAAGGTCCGTGGCGAGGTCCGGGGAACAAGGCAGGCTTGGAACTAGAACAAGGTCCGTGGCGAGGTCCGGGGAACAAGGCAGGCTTGGAACTTGGTCCTGGAATCAAGGAACTGGAGTAGCGTAGTCCACACACGTTCTCACTCCTCAAGCTGACGAATTGACTCTGCAAGGATCTCCTTGCAGTAAAACACCTATATAGGATCTTGTTTTCCCACCAAGGAACACTTTCCCTGGAGAACAAGAAGTGAAACCCAAACTGTGTCCAGATGCATGACTCCTTAGAATTTCCCAAGGGAAACAGGCTTAATCAGCTAATTGTCTGGCAGCGATTCTGGCGCTTCGGCGATTCGCCTCCCTAGCGCCTCTATCTCTATTATAATTATCCTTACGAGAGAACGGGGGAGAATTCTGCCCAAGGCTTGTTTGGCTGACTTCTTGAGGGCAAACATCCTGCAGGTGCAGGGGCTCCGATTCTGGCTGAATCGGTGGGAAACCCAAGTTTTCCTCTTCGTCTGCCACAATAGTACTAGGAACGGGACTACATGGCCCATGAGACATCACACTATCCCCCTCCTCAAGGCCCCTCTCCAAAATGGGCCCTCTTCCCGAGGTGCGGGGCCGCGGCTTGGCAGGGTAGGCCTGATGGAAGCGGCGGACTAAGTCGGGGGCATGGACTGTGGAAGCGTCTTCCCAAGAGCGTTCTTCGGGGCCAAAACCCACCCAGTCAATGAGATACTGAAGGCGGCGGCAGTGGAAGCGAGAATCCAAAATGTCCTGAACCTCGAATTCTTCCTCCCCGTCCACCAAAACAGGGGTGGGTGCCGGGCGGTCTGCATCAGGGCGTACACCATCCGCCGGAAGGAGCAGGGAGCGATGAAACACTGGATGAATGCGCATAGAGCGCGGAAGTTGGAGTTTGAAAGTCACGGGGTTAAGTTGTGCCACCACTGGATAGGGACCAATGAAACGGGCATCTAGCTTCCGGCAGGGACGGTGGGAGGGCAAAAAGCGAGTGGACAGCAGAACCCGATCTCCTACCTTGATTTCGGGGCCCGGCTGGTGATGACTGTCAGCGTGGCGTTTATAGTCCTCCTTGGCTTGGTCCAGTTGCTGGAGCAATAGTTGTTGCACCGCTGTGAGTTCTTGCAGCCAGTCCTCCGCTGCGGGGACTTCTGAGGTTTCAATGACAGAAGGAAAGAAACGTGGATGGAATCCGTAGTTTGCAAAGAATGGGGTTTCTTTGGTTGAAGCCTGGACACCGTTGTTGTAGGCAAACTCTGACAGAGGTAATAGGGACGCCCAATTGTCCTGTTGATAGTTTACATAACAGCGAAGGTATTGTTCCAAAGTGGCATTGGTGCGCTCCGTTTGCCCATCTGTTTGGGGATGGTGAGCTGAAGATAAACGAGAGTCTATGCCCAGTAGTTGTTGCAGTGCCTTCCAGAATCGAGAGGTGAATTGAGATCCACGGTCAGTGACCAAACTCTTGGGCAATCCATGTAGCCGGAAAATATGTTGAAGGAATAAATCTGCAGTCTGTTTGGCCGTGGGAAGGCCATCACAAGGAACGAAATGGGCCAATTTGGTGAAAAGGTCCACCACCACTAGGATCGTGGTATGTCCAAGGGAGGGTGGTAGGTCAGTGATAAAATCCGCAGAAATTATCTCCCATGGACGAGATGGAGTAGGAAGGGGATGCAGTAGCCCTGAGGGCTTCTCCCTTCTTGTCTTGGAACGTTGGCATACCGGGCAGGTATTGACATATTTCTCCACATCCTTGCAGATCTTGGGCCACCAGAAATCTCGTAGGATCAAGTGCATGGTTTTGAAAAGTCCAAAATGCCCTGCTGGCTTGCTGTCATGACACAGATGAAGTGCCTTTTCTCTGCCTGGTCCTGGAGGGATGTAGACATGATTTCTGTAGCATAATAGCCCATCCTTAAGTGAGAAAGGGAAACGTAGTCCTTGGCGAATTTGATCTTGAGCCCAGGCATCCGCCTGTTGACTGGCTCTAATTTCTTGAGCACAAAGGGGTCCTGGAGTAGAGGGAGTCGGTTCAACTGAAGTGGATTTGGTGTTTCCCACTGTGAGCGTGGCAAAGTTTTCGGGCTGCAGCAATCGGGATTCGAAGGTCTCTCTGCGTCCTGCAGCATACTCTGGTTTCCGTGATAGAGCATCTGCTTGCTTGGTCTGAGCTGGGGTTACATAATGGATCTGGAAGTCAAAACGCTCAAAGAATAAAGCCCAGCGCTGCTGCCTCTGATTTAGCTTGCGTGCAGTTCTTAGATGTTCCAAATTACGATGGTCAGTATGAACCTCAATGGGAAATTTGGCCCCTTCCAACCAATGTCTCCAATTTTCAAAGGCTGCCTTTATGGCCAAAAGTTCTTTCTCCCAAATAGTGTAATTTCTCTCTGGGGCTGTTAGTTGATGGGAGTAATAGGCACAAGGATGGAGATGCTCTCCCACTGGTTGCATGAGTATAGCCCCAATTGCCACATCAGAGGCGTCAGCCTGTACAACAAAAGGGGTTTTAGGATCAGGGTGCTGAAGAATTGGCTGGGTCGTGAATAACTTCTTTAACTGCTGGAACCCTTTCTCTGCTTGCTCCGTCCAGCGGAAAGGCTGTTTTCCACGGATGCAGCTGGTGATTGGGTCAGACCAGCGAGCGAAGTCTGGGATGAATTTGCGGTAGTAGTTTGCGAACCCCAAGAAGCACTGCACTTCCTTCTTGTTGGTTGGCGCCCGCCATTCCAATACTGCTGAGACCTTTGCTGGGTCCATGGAGAGCCCTAGAGGCGAGACGCGGTACCCCAGGAAGTCTACTTCTTGCAAATCAAAGGCACATTTTTCTAACTTGGCATATAGTCCATGATCCCGCAACCGTTGTAGCACCATTCTGACATGTTTCTCGTGCTCCGATTGTGATCTAGAAAACACCAAAAAATCGTCCAAGTATATGATCAAGAACCAATCTAGATAATCCTGGAAGATATCGTTGACAAAATGCTGGAACGTTGCGGGAGCTCCGGATAATCCGTAATTCATGACTAGGGACTCGAATAATCCGAATTTAGTCTGGAAGGCGGTTTTCCATTCGTCCCCTTCTCTGATGCGAACTAGATTGTAAGCCCCCCGGAGATCCAGCTTGGTGTAAACCTTGGCCCCCCCGGAGCCGGTCTAATAGGTCCGAGATCAAAGGCAGGGGGTAGCGGTTGCGTTTCGTGATATTGTTCAATGCTCTATAGTCCACAACCAAGCGTAGGTCCCCTGACTTCTTTTTCACAAACATCACTGGGGAAGCGGCTGGGGATTGGGAGGGTCTGATGAACCCCTTGCGAAGATTTGACTCTATAAACTCCCTGAGAGCTTCTTGCTCTGGTTCAGTCAGGGAGTAGAGGTGTCCTCGCGGAATCGGGGCCCCCTCGACCAAGTCAATGGCACAGTCGTAGGGTCTATGTGGAGGTAGTTTCTCGGCTTCCTTTTCATTGAAAACATCCCAAAAGTCCGAATATTTCTTGTGCAAGGTGATGATGGGTTCAGCGTCTATGGCATGGCAGACCTTGGCTACTAGACAGTGGTTTTGACAGTATTTGGAGGCAAACTGTAGTTCTCTGTTGGACCAGGAGATGTTTGGGTCGTGGAGCGTCAGCCATGGAATCCCCAGAATCACAGGGAAATGGGGAACCTCGGTGACGAAGAAGGATATTTCTTCCATGTGTTCCCTTATCCACATTCTGGTGGGTTCAGTCCATTGACTTACTGGACCCGTCTTTAGGGGACGGCCATCAATAGCCTGCACCACCCGGGCGTTCTTGAAATCGTGATATTGTAATCCCAGAGAGTCGGCGTACTCTCTATCGATGAAATTGTTTGTTGCTCCTGAGTCTATCATGGCATGGATCATGACGGGTCCTTTTTTTGCTGACCACAACGTGACCACTAGGAGAAATAGGACCCCGGTTTGCGGCTCTTGAGTGGGGTTTTTGACCGGGTTGGCGAGCCTCTCTACGCCCGGTCGCTGGCTTCCCCCGCCGGCTTTGTTCCAGCCGCCTCGGCCGTCTCCGTCTCCGCGGAGGACGCCGCCGCCAAACGAGCGGCGGGCTTTCTCTTGGCTGGACATTCTCTGGCGAAGTAGCCCCCGTTCCCGCAGTACCAACAGAGGTTTAAACGTTGGCGGCGGGTCTTTTCAGCAACATCTAGTCTGGGGCGCACATTGCCCAACCGCATCAGCTCCTCCTCGCTTCCTCTGGGGTATGGGGCTGGTGGTGGGGGTCTCCACACTGGACGTGGCTGAATACTGGCGGAACCGGGAGGTTTCACTCCGGCTCTTCCACTCTGGCCTCGGAGCCACTGTTTTTTGTTGGCAAGCAGGACTTCGGCTCGTAAACATTGATCGATAAGTCTCTCAAGAGAATTTGGAGGATCCACCTTGGAGATTTCTTCCTGCATCTCGATGTTGAGACCCTCACGAAACTGTCCTCTGAGGGCTATATCGTTCCAACCGGTGTTTTGGGCCAGTACCCGGAACTCGGCTATGTACTGGGACAACGGCCTGTCCCCTTGGAAAAGGCGCCGGAGTTTATGGCCGGCCGCCTCCACGTTGTCCTCAATCCCCCATGTCGCCTTCAGGTGATTCAGGAAGTTTTGCGCGGAACTTAGGTGCATGGAGCCCGCATCAAAGAGCGCCGTCGCCCAATTGGCCGCTGGCCCTTCTAGGAGACTGTAAATCCACGCCACCTTGACTTCTTCTTGGGGAAACTCGGCTTGACGGGCTTCTATGTACGCCTGGCATTGGCGACGGAAAACATGAATCTTGGAGGCTTCTCCAGAAAACTTGGTTGGAAGCGCTAGACCAGGGAGCCGGATACCTCGTTCCTTCAAGCCCCGTATTTCTCCCTCCTGCGTACGGAGTGTATCACGGATTCTGTCGAATTCATCCTTGGAAATGGTGTAGCTGAGTGGTTGGGCTTCCGCCCCGGTTCCTGTAGACATCCTGGCCTAAGGTTAATTGGTGCTTAGGGTGGCGGAGTCAAACTGTCAGGACCCAGGCTGCAGAGCACCAATAACCATGCGCAGAGACCAGAATCTATCTAATATCTTTATTAAAGGATTATATAAAGTCAATAAAAATAAGTGAAGAATAAAGTTCAGAAATAGACCTTTCAGGAAAGGTCAAATATAGTCCAAGAAAATAATGTCCAATAGGAGATATTAAGGTCCAATGTTATAATCCAATAACCGAAACACACACTCTGCCGAGCAAAGTGTGGGGAACTGACAAGGTCCTTTAGTCCATTGAAACTTGACAACAGGGCTGGAAAACAAACTAGATTCTTGGCAAACAAGACTTGATACAAGGCAACAAAAAGCAAGAACAAGGTCCGTGGCGAGGTCCGGGGAACAAGGCAGGCTTGGAACTAGAACAAGGTCCGTGGCGAGGTCCGGGGAACAAGGCAGGCTTGGAACTTGGTCCTGGAATCAAGGAACTGGAGTAGCGTAGTCCACACACGTTCTCACTCCTCAAGCTGACGAATTGACTCTGCAAGGATCTCCTTGCAGTAAAACACCTATATAGGATCTTGTTTTCCCACCAAGGAACACTTTCCCTGGAGAACAAGAAGTGAAACCCAAACTGTGTCCAGATGCATGACTCCTTAGAATTTCCCAAGGGAAACAGGCTTAATCAGCTAATTGTCTGGCAGCGATTCTGGCGCTTCGGCGATTCGCCTCCCTAGCGCCTCTATCTCTATTATAATTATCCTTACGAGAGAACGGGGGAGAATTCTGCCCAAGGCTTGTTTGGCTGACTTCTTGAGGGCAAACATCCTGCAGGTGCAGGGGCTCCGATTCTGGCTGAATCGGTGGGAAACCCAAGTTTTCCTCTTCGTCTGCCACAATAGTACTAGGAACGGGACTACATGGCCCATGAGACATCACATCACCAGACATCAGACTGGATGGCCCTTGTGGTGTCTTCCAACACTTATGATTCTATGATGATGTTCAACTTCTGACAGTAGCTGACCATAGGCTCATTTTGGAGGATCTAGAGATTTCTAAAAGGAACATATTAATCATATTTCAAGAGTTATAACCACAAATGTGGAGGGCTGACTTTAGTATGAGCTGTTCATGGATGCAATGTAGTAGTGTGCTGTGAGCTTGAAAGTTTCCATAAACTGAGCTGCTGAACTTGCTGATGGAAACATCAGTGGTTTGAATCCATGGAGTGGGATGAGCTCCTGATGTTAGCCCCAGCTTCTGCCAACCTAGCAATTCAAAAACATGCTAAACAGAATCATAGAGATAATGAACATGGATAGACTTACTTATTGGTTATCCCCAAATCAAGGTTTACCAAAGAAGGAAACAAATTGGGACCTGGTAAAGGATTATTTAAAACAGATGAAGTTTGATCTTATCTGCTGAATCGACACAACCTTAGAGATTAAGGAGGACGAAGGGACATGGTGTTTTACCAATAAATATGATTTTTCTTGGAAAAGATTATGAAGGGCCAGTAAAAGACAGATGGAATTTTTATTTTATTTTATCTTTTTTATTAATAGTATTTTTCCTTTTTTGTTTTTAATCTTTTTAAAATATTTTTCCCCCTTTTTTCTTTTTCTTTAGATTTACATATATATAGGTTTGGATGGGTATGGGTATGTATGTGTATACATATATGCATGGGTGTATATATATATATATATATATATATATATATATATTCTCTTTCTTCTTATTTCCTACTTTTTACCTATAAAAAAGTGTTCCCCCACTTTCAATGCGAAATATGGTGATTTGCATTTCTTTTTTTTCTTTTCTCTCTCTTTTATAATGTAAAATCCTATATATATATATATATATATATATATATATATATATATATACACACATACATACACACACACACACATACATATAAACATGCAAAAGTTAGTAGATCTGGCAGGAAGATAACTATGCTCCATGCGGTCATGACCTTGGAGGTGTCTGTGGACAATGCAGGCTCTTCGACTTAGACATAGAAATGAGACCAACCCCCATAGTCAGACATGACTAGACTTAATTAAAGGGAAAACCTTTACCTTTTTTATTTATTTATTTATTTATTTATTTACAGCATTTATATTCCGCCCTTCTCACCTCGAAGGGCACTCAGGGCGGATCACATTGCACACATAAAGGCAAACATTCAATGCCATAACATAAAACAGAGACAGAGACAAGACCCAGGTACGGGCTGGCCTCGAACTCATGACCTCTTGGTCAGAGTGATTTGCTGCAGCTGGCTTGCTTTCCAGCCTGTGCCACAGCCCGGCCTATTAAAAATACAGTGTTTGAGAGCAGAGCTGGACTTTTTGCTTTGCATCTAAACATTCCAGAGATAACTCTCAAATTAAATGTATTGTTTCTTTGCCTTCCAAGACCCAGTGAAGGAATTGGCAGTTCAGCTCAGCTCAAAGGTATCTCCTCTATGATGATGATAATAATAATATAATAACTTTATTTTTGTATCCCACCTCCATCTCTCTAAAGGGACTCAGGACAGCTTACATAGGGACAAGCCCAATCAAACATAGATGAAAAGCATGAACAGTAAAATTTATATTATAACAACATAAAACAATATCATCAAACAATAAATAGCCTGAACAATAATAAATACAAGAATTTGGAGGGTAGGAGCTTGTGCAATAGAACTTCCAGACAGGGCTAGTTGAAAAGTTAGGGCTAGAAGGGCAAATTCAATAAATTAGGGCTAGAAGGGCAAAGTCAATTAAAACACTAAACCTATAGGACAAGGGACAGTGATAAAGTGCAGAAGCTGATAGTAAATTATAGTTGGGGCCGAGTATCTAGTGAACAGCTTAATCAAAGGCACAATGGAACATCCCCTTTTAAGGTGATAATGAAAAGTGGGCACAGTGGGTGCCAGTCTAATTTTCCTGGCGAGAGAGTTCCAGAGTCGGGGGGGGGGGGGGACTGAAAATGCCCTCTCCCTCGTCCCCACCAAATGCTCTTGAGATGGAGGTGGAAGCAAGAGAAAGGCCTCCCCAGCAGATCTTAGAGCCCACATGGGTTCATAGGGGAGGATGCAGTCGCAAAGATAGCCTGGTACCGAACCATTTAGGGCTTTATAGGTGATAACCTGCACCTTGAATTGGGACCGGAAACATATCGGCAGCCAGTGGAGCTGTTTAAATGGGGAGGGGGGGGCATTGCTGTTACACTGGAAGCACATTTGAGGCAACATTTTGTTGCCTCAAATGTGCTTCCTTGCCACAACTTTGTGCTTCTACCAATTTAAAGTTGATCTTTCTTTTTTGTTCCATGTGAGTTTGCATTTATATACATCATTTTTTTATTTATAAAGTACAATTTCCTATTTAAAAACATGCAACAAAAATTGGGGGAGGTGTTATGGGGCCAGAATGGGAAAATTCATTTTAAGATAACAATGATTTCAGTTAAGAGCTCAGTCACAGAATGAATTAAACTCTTAACTTAAGGTATCACTGTACTCATATTTTTTTCTGCTTCCAGGGACCAAGCACCAGGCAGTGTAGTGAATCTAAGAAAGCCCAGAGCAGATCAGGCATCATCAAGCATGACATCCAGGAAGCTATGGGACACACAAACTCAGCAGGTAAGAACTATTAATGTTGCCATTCAAAATGCTATTGTTAGTAGTAGCAAGTTTCAATTAGTCAATGGTAAAGTCAGAATGTTCTGGAAATACTAAATCTGCTTTTTGTTTTAATAATTCTGTAGCTACTAATTTCTTTTTCTTAGTACAGAACATTCTTTTTACATCAAAGTTCAACTTACCCTGGTCTTATGGTCAACCTCTGACCTTTCCCTTCTGGTTGGGACAAAGGAGAGAAAGTTCTTGGGACAATTTAGGTATACCTTCTTCAACTGTATTATATGCTATTTAGCTTTTGTAATTCTTAAGAGTCATAGTTAGATATCTTTATTCGGTGACACAAGAAAAAAAAGCCAGTGGACAGATTTTACATTAGCTATTGCCTAGGAAGCATTAAACACCAATATGATTTTAACAAATTCAATACATATGCCTGTCAAGTGTGAAGCACCTTCTCCATTGATACTGTTGTGATATTTTTAGAAGTTTGAGCATTGTGGTTGTGGGGATTGGGTCAGTCTGGCAACTGTAAATGCTATGTTTGAATGATGTTTTTCATAAATAAATTTGAAAAGTCTTGTCTCCTTTGGTCTTTACAAATGTGGATTTACATGAACAGACACATAAATCCTGTGAGTTGTGTAGCATGGCATCAATGACAAACAAGTTCATTATACATCAGTACCATCTGATATCTAATCAAAACCCGTATAGGACTAAAATGGTGTGTACAAAAATAACACACTAAGAAGTGTTTGTGTTAAATTGAACTGAGCTGAGGCATTTCATGATTGTTTTGGTTTGTATTGAAAACAAATCTCTCTCCCACTCATTTTGACATTGTTTAGAAAACATTTACATAACTTTAACATTTCCTTCACTAGTCCCCAGAAGCTTATATTATTGATTAGCTTAATCTGACTGGATGCAAAACATTGTTACATAGGAGACTGATTTCAGTTTTCCAGCAGTTTCAAGTTCATGCAGAGCAGTGTAAATGTCTGGGTATGCTAGCCAAAGTGTCCTATCTCTTGTTAGGTCTGTACCAGGACATTTTATTGCCTGGGGGATGGGTTAGATGTCATTATATCTCCAATCCATATACAGAAGTTAGCCTGAGTGGCTGCTGAATGTTAGTTCAATACTGAGATGGTATAATATCTTCTACCACAACAGTTATCAGAATATTTTAAGGAATGCCTAACAGCCTTATTGATGATGTGTGTATGTATGTATATGGCTGCCTTTTGTTCTTCATATCTGTATTTGTGGATTTGCAGTTCTCATGTTGTCTCCCCACCCCAGTGAAGACTGGTGGCCTAATGTTAATAGGGACAGTGAATCAGCACTGGGCTTTAGTGTAATTCTGTAAGGAAATGTCCAAGGTACTGAACTTAAGATAAGTCCATCAGACTTGATAGCCCCTTTAAAATGTGGATCAATTAGATTCACTGGTAATGAAACCACCAGCTTTCACTGTCCTACAAAATAAGGAAGACCAGAGCTACAGCAGATAACTGGCCCTCACTCATCAAAACAGAAGCACAGTGAGAACAGCTGCTGCATTAATCCACACTATTCTTCACAAACATTTTGTAAATCAAAATGGTGAAGCAAATAGATGACTTAAACTTAATTAAAAAAATAAAAAATACTGGGTGAACATTCAGCCACAAAACAATCATATCCTACCAAAATTACTAATTATTAATTGAAAATTAGATCTATATGAATATTTGACACAGTTCTAGTAATCCTTTTGGGGTGGGGAAATATTTTGAACAATATATGGTGATACTGCTCATTTGTCTATCTTTCCCCTTATTATATTTGCTGTTCTTTATGGGGCAGCTCTGTTTAATGTGCCTATTCTGTGCAATTATAAGGATAGTACAAAGGCTACAGATGTTGTAGTCCTATGCAAAGAACTGTTGACTATTAGTTTATTATAGCAATTTGTGTATGGCATGAGAGCGCCATGACTGTGTACTCGGGTGACGCTCCAGTGTATCAGACAACTTGTTTGTCAACTGTAATGAGCTTTAAGGTGATAGAAGGGTAATGAGACAGTGCCAAAGTCTATGAAAATCAAGCTGCTATTCCTTAAAGGGGTTGGGGAGCAACCGCAGGAGCTGAATTACTTTACATGAATGCAATCTAACTGTGTCCTAAAACTGTTAAGCCAAAAGGCACTATGCAAGGTGAGTGAACTTCTCTGAGCTTTGCCTCCATTTACACAGGAGATATCTTCTAAGCAGTAGTAAGCTTGTGACACATACTGCTATAGATCCTTGAGAAAATCATGAGGAAAATACTCTGACAGAGGCATGCATGTGCATGCATTTGAAGGGATTCATTTCCATCTTTTTCATGCTTTATAAAACCCTCTTAGGCTTTTATTTTAGACTCTTACCTAAATGAAAACCACAACATAATGAAAGGTATTCTGCTTTCTGGAACAGTTGTGTGTATCCCTAAACTATAATACAATTTATTAATCCCTCAGACTCAAAATTGATGCCAGGGCAATTTCCGTGCCAAACATATTGGTACCTTGAAAATGAGGCTCTGGTCAGAGATCAAGATGAAATAAAGCAGGATATTTTCCTAGCAATTTCAATGTGGTAACTCTAACTGTATAACAATTTGTTTTAGGAAATTGTGGCCATTGAATCTGCTTTTAATACTTAGTGTTTTGCTTTTCAGACATTTGTTAGAGAAGGGCTTATAGACCATTTGGTGGAAGTAGACAAATCCCATTGCACTATCAGAAACAATTATTTAAATTACTTAGAACGATCCTCTTTTGGTTTTCTGAGTTCCAAACGCACTAGAGCTGCATACTTCATGGATTTTAATTACAAAAAGTAGCAATTGACTTTAGCCCAAATCTCTTTGCTCTTAAGCAAGAGGTAACTGAACATTGTGGTCTAGTTGAGACTGATGGTCCCTTGTGGTGATAAAAAGTAATACCCTGCCCCCTTGCTCTTGTGTTACTGTGGCTCAGACTGGACATCTACAACCAAATACAGATTATGTTAATGAATCACAATTTTAAAATTTAGCTTTCATTTCAGCATGCTGTAAGTAGTAGGCATGTGCAATCCAGAAAAAAAATGGTTTTAAACTCTCCTCAAAAGTAGGGGAGGCTGGCACTTTGTTTCTAAAGTCATTTCTGAATTTTGAAGCAAAAAATTCAAAACTTTCAGAAACTTCCAAAACTTCTTAATTAATTCGTTAATGGTGGATATGCATGCGCAATAGCAAAAAACAGCACGGGGGGGGGGACTTTAGGGGACTCTCCTGCCCTCATTTTTGAGCTGTCCTGATAAAACTTGCTACAGTGGTAGAAAACATTTACCACTGTTAGCTCACCAAATTTTAGATTTTTTTTCCTTTTCCTCTGATCTTTGGTGAATTTTCATAGGTTATATAAAAACAATTTTTAATAATTACAGAAACCTGTTCCTGATTTGAAAGTGTTTTTTTCCTGTTTCATTGGGTTGTCTTCACATTGAAAGTCATTGGTTCTACTTCAGAAACTTTGTTTTTGTGGCTGAAACTCTGTTAAATTGGTGGCACCCAGCAAACCATAATGTACTATTATAACACGATGTCCCTTGTGCAAAGTTTGGTTGCTTCAAAAATACTTGCTCATATATCCGATCTAGATTATGAGCCAATTAAATGAATGGGCTCCAACGCTTCAAAATTGAGGATTAATTCCGATGCGCTTATGCATGTCAAGACCCCGTTCGCAAATCGGAATAGATACAATTTTATTCCAATTCATGATGATTCTGAGGAATTTGCCCATGCCTAGTAAGTAGCATCTATGGCAGAGAGCAGCCAGAAATACATTTTAGGTGAATATTAGTATAGTTCCACTAATCTGGATTAGAACTGTAGTGTGATCTCACAGTCCAGCAGCTATTGTTTCTTCAGAATACAAAGGTGTCCCCTCTTTAAAAAAAAGAATGATGAAGGCAAAGGTAGTTTGGCTCTGTGAGGTTTTTATATGACATTCTCTTGCTAATAACACCCACTAGTTAGGCCCAGAAAACTTGCATCTGCAGTACCTTATAAGGTCTTCCAGAACCGGCAAATCTTGTTAAAATTTGTCCATGCATTGACATGAAATTTTTTTGCAGATGCTCTGGAACATCACTTTTTTAGACATTTTGTTCTATTCTTGATTCTGTGTACTATTCCTAACTACAAGAAGAAGAAATCACCTCTTTGGTATTTGGTAGAAGTTCTCGCAGAGTCCAAAACTGCTAGATATTGATGTATAACTCAGAATGTCCCAGCCAACATAGTCAGTGACGTTGTTGTTGTTGTTGTTGTTGTTGTTGGTGGTGGTGGTGGTGGTCCCGTTTTTACAAATTCTGAAATTGTTGCATTTGAACAGTCAGCATGTATTGAAGGGGAATATCAACATTTAGGAATCTTTTAAATGTGACATTTCCCATTAAAGTATCATGGATATGGTGTCTATTTTATAATTTCATATCCTCCAGCTGTCTAAAGTGGCATAGACAATCTCAAGAAATCCTTTGTTGTTCCACCTTTTCAGATGCTTTTAAAATGTCCCATTTTCCTTTCTCTTTCCATTTTGGTGGTTTGCCCTCAATTTATTTCAGTTGCTGCTAGCTGTGTTCAAAGTGCCAAAGTAGTTTGAAGTCAATTAACTGAATAGGGAGAGGGAAGGCATTGATGGAATCTTTCTTTTCCCAGAAGGTTCAGTCAAAAGCAAACTGCTTCTACTTCTCCTAGCCTATAGATTCTTCATGAATATCTGTTGCTATCTTGGGGCAGTTCTACAATGACACTAAAATCAAGTTACATTTAAACTGAACTGGCTCCATTGCAGACCACCTAGACAATTACCCCAGGAAATAGTTCGAGGCTGGGATGGTGCCCACAGGATCTGCTGATTAAGGATTGGAACTAAACCTAGGAATGTTTTTTTTCCCTTACCCGGTCCTCCGAGATGTGCTGATGTTCTTTGCCATGTAAGATCGGGAGCAGCACTGGGCCATGGCAAAGCATAGGAAATGAGAACAAAGGGCGGAAAGTGAGACTTTCCATGGGACTGATACGGTTTCTTCTTTTCTTGGGGTTGTGGGAGGTAATTACTTACCTTCTAGTGAGCTATGTTTCATTGTTGTTGTTTTTTTAAAGTACATCAGCGCTAGCAATGCTCTGCATTTGTTCAATCTCGGATCTGAACCCTGCATGGAACATACTCTGACTGTCTGTAGTGGATTTTCTGACTTATTTCAGAATTTAGAATTTTATGGGGCCCCTGGTGGCATAGTGTGTTAAAGCGCTGAGCTGCTGAACTTGCGGACCGAAAGGTGCCAGGTTCAAATCCCGGGAGTGGAATGAGCGCCCGCTGTTAGCCCCAGCTCCTGTCAACCTAGCAGTTCAAAAACATGCAAATGTGAATAGATTAATAGGTATCGCTCTGGTGGGAAGGTAACGGCGCTCCATGTAGTCATGCCGGCCACATGACCTGGAGATGTCTATGGACAACGCCGACTCTTCGGCTTAGAAATGGAGATGAGCACCAACCCCCAGAGTCGATCACAACTGGCCTTAATGTCAGGGGAAACCTTTACCTTTACCTCAGAATTTCTGCTGAATTTTTGTAACATTTATGGCTTCATGCATGCTGCAGTGTGCATTGAAAGTGTATGTTTTGTGGACACCCTGCCCTTGAGCTGGCTTTGAATGGAATTATAGTGTCTGTATAGAATCATCCTTGGTTATACTCTAATAGTGCTTGGTGGTGTGCATCCCAGTTTTCATATGTAAAATATTGTAAATTTATTGTATGTTTGGAACACCTTTCACTTTGTGCAAGGACACTATTGCAAGTATTAAAAACCTCTGGTTGTATGGCTGCAGCAGCATTAATGTGCAAGAAATGACTGAGACATAAACAGGTGTATGTTTGTGATAACAACTGAGTCTAGAGTGTTTTACTCCTGACACTTTGCTTAGAATCACACAGGTAAGGAAGAGAGGAGAGAGGATCTACGTGCACTTAGGAGATTTCATCACTCCCGATTTTAAAATACTGAGGAGAGCATAAAAGGCAATTCATTAGGTGTGCTGTGAATATTCATGAATTTCTACTCCCAAAGCAACAAGAACATATTAGTCTTGTGAATAAGTGCTTTGAACAAGGAATAGGTTTGCAAAACTGTTGTCAGATTTTTGCCAAGACAGAGCAAAGGGTGGAGAGAAACAGACATGGAGAAAGAAAGCAGTAGGCAGAAGGCCAGCACAGTGCACAATAGATAGCCATGGCTGTGTAGTAAATGGGAAGCTGATGAACAGCAGCACAGCGTGAGGCAAAATAGCCCATCAGTGCTTTTGAATAGGAAGAGAAATTGGTAAAATTGAGCATCTAAAAAACTCACATGAAAGATATGATGGCAGTGTTTAGGTAAGCAGAGAGATCTGTGCGGGAAATGGTGAGGCTTCACTTACAACTTCTGTGCCAAGAGACTGAATGAGCTCTTTATGCTTAGCTAAGGGCCCAACTGCACAGGTGGAACCCTCTGTGGTGCAGTGGGTTAAACCCTTGTGCCAGCAGGACTGCTGACTTGAAGGCTGGGTTGCTGATCTGAAGGTTGCCGGTTAGAATCCAACCTCATGGAGAGCACAGATGAGCTCCCTCTATCAGCTCCAGCTCCATGCAGGGACATGAGAGAAAAGCTTCCCACAAGGATGGTAAAAACATCAAAACATCTGTGTGTCTCCTGGGCAACATCCTTGCACATGGCCAATTCTCCCACACCAGAAGCAACTTGTAGTTTCTCAAGTCGCCCCTGACCTGAAAAAAAATCTGCACAGGCTTTTAGCCCATGTTTTTTTTTTCCGGATTAGCTTGAGGTGTCCAAACAATGCCTCAGGCTAATCAAGTTTAACCAGACCTTCTAGAAAAGTGGGTAATATGTCAGTGGAGATGGGGCCTAAGTCACTGAAGACAGATATGACAACTGTGGGAAGCCTTAACTTTGCAAATAGAAAGCCTTTGCATTTGCTCTCCTGAACACTAAAGAAAGCTGAACATTCATCCTTAGAGTTGAATCCAGGAGTATGCCCAAGATCTGAATCAGCATCTTCCGGGAGAGTGTAATCACATTCAGCACAAAATTAATTCCTGTTCCCTGATTTTCCTTTTGGCTGACGTGAAGGACCGCTGTCTTGTCTGGATACAGTTTCAGTTTGTTTTCCTGCATCCAGTCCATTATTAGTTGCAGAAAGGGCATGATAATTGAGGTGAGACCAGGGGTCTCTTTTGTCATGAGTTGTTTTAACCTGAGTATATCTACATTAATTGGTGCAACTTTAACTGCTATGGCTCAAGGCGATGGGATCCTGGGAATTGTAATTTGATGAGGTGCCACCAGCCTTGGGCAGGGAAGGCTAAAGGCCTTGTAAACCTACAGCTCCCAGGACTCCACAGCATTGAGCCATGACAATTAAAGCTGTACCAAACTGCATTAATTCTACAGTATAAATGAATCCCTGGACTACTGAGTGTGAATTAAAGTCACTCCTTGTAGTATTTCTTGTTGATGAGGAAATGCACATCCACCATGCGCAAGTGAAAGCTCCTTTTAAAAAGCACTCTTTTTCCAGAATTTTCTTGACAGACCCCCAGAGGGCTTTTGTTTAATAGCCTGAACTGTCATGCTGTAAGTACTGCAGTTGAACTGCAGGATGTTAAGTGTGAAATAGCAGAAAGACCAGGAATGTGAGGAATGAATTTAATGAAAAAGGAGGTGATATATTTGAGAGGTTTGCTTATTGAGGTCACCTGTAAAAGCACCCTTATTCTCTTGAAAAACATGGAAATGTTGTTGCATTGTGTTTTGTTTTATCTGTCAACCTTTGGAGGAAAAAGGAATGTGTTAAAAGCTGGATCCTTTTGGTTAGATTAAAGAATGTTGCTTAAAAACTAGTGATTGCATGCATTCCTGGGAAGGTGTAGAGAACTGACAGATTAATGTTTTTGACAGAACATCAACACGAATGTGTACCTACTCATCTCCTCTGAAAGTAGATTTCTTACATTGGAAATCACTGTTATGAGTATACTGCTTCACTGTTGTGGGAAACACTAGTCATCATCATTGACTGACCAATACAGTTCTCTTGTGCACATTCTGCAGTGTGCTTCCATATTGGAGTCTGGAATCCACTATTTATTGCATCATTGATTTGGGATTGATCACATGAACACACCAAATGGCCAAATGTCTACATCTTTGTCAATCATAATAGCATGTAATCTTACATGGCTATTACATATTGCAAAGTTGTTTGATTTTTTTAAAAAAATGTTAAAATGAGATAGCAAACCTAGATGAAACCCTCGGCTGCTGTAATGGATAGATGTGCAAACAATGTGAGAGAAAACTGCCAAAGAGGAACAATGGACTAGGAAGAATGCTCCTCAGTGATAATGTCATTTGTTGTGCCTGTCCACGGAAATCTGTTACTGGATTCTAGTGAGTGACAGCTGTTATTTTCTGCCTGCTTCTTTCACTTGCCCAGGTGACATTTCACTCTGGTCGGTCATGTCCAAAACACTGATGAACACTCTGAGTCGTTTCCCCCCTGCAAACCTTTCAGAAAGTGATAAAAAGAGATGTGTGTAAGGATTCAAGATGTGTGTTACTTGAGTTTGGACAGTTAAATAGTATCTTGAATGTTATTGTATGAACCTCTTAATCTGCTTAGATCTTTTACGTGTATTAAAAATCAGATGGTCTGTTTTGTATGGTTATTTTTTGTACCATTCAGTAAGTTTGGATTTCCTATATGAGATTCATTTGATTATTTACTTTCTAAAAATATTTTTAAAGGATATATATATATATATATATATACATACACCCTGTTTCCCCTAAAATAAGACATCCCCAGAAAATAAGACCTAGTAGAGGTTTTGCTGAATTGCTAAATATAAGGCCTCCCCCGAAAGTAAGACCTAGCACCGTTTGTGTTTGGAAGCATGCCCGCTGAACAGAACACCCGAGCATGCAGGTTTGGTAAATGTACAAACCATAGATTGTTGCACATGGAAATAATGGTAGTAACAAGAAATTCTTGATAGGATTCACAGTTTGTCTGGTTATGCTGGTTTGTGATGACAACTACTGTACAGTATATAATAAATGTTCATTTTTTGGTTCAACAATAAATGTGAATTCTTCTTCATGGCAAAATAAGACATCCACTGAAAATAAGACCTAGA
Organism: Anolis carolinensis; assembly: GCF_035594765.1. Lineage (NCBI taxonomy): Eukaryota > Metazoa > Chordata > Lepidosauria > Squamata > Anolidae > Anolis > Anolis carolinensis. The sequence continues at coordinate 150,220,533 of NC_085843.1, forward strand.
GCATCTTTGAGAGCAAAAATAAATATAAGACACTGTCTTATTTTCGGGGAAACACGGTATATATGCAGTTCCATCCGCTGATGCGATACAGGCAAGAAGGGATTCTTTGGTTATGAATATCCTTGGAAAGCAATGGTTGTGAGAAACATTATGCACATCATCATGAATACTATCATGTTAATAAAACACATTGACACTGAAGTCACACAGAACCGATTTCCTACAGCTGCTCAACACCATCTTTAAGACCGCTTCTTCAGGTCAGACAAAAACAGTGTTAGGTAGTGGATGATATATTTATGTTGGCATGGCTACAGAATGCCACAAAAAATCTGATTGTTGAAATCAAATATTCAAATCTGGGGCTCTGTGTAAGTGATATGGAATTTTGATAGGTGATATATGAGAATTTATTTTCAGTCCCTTACTGAGTCTTAAATTAGCACAGGTTCAATTTCCCTTACTAGAAAAGCTTGTGACCAGATTTTTGTTATTGGAATACTTATAATTGTGCATACATAGTGAATTATGGCATCATCATACCCACCTAAAAAAGCATCCTAGGACACTTTCACCCTATCTTCTGGATGGAGCCCCATGCCAGCCATCACATAATGTTGTGTGACTTCAGGTAGAGGCCCCATCCCCAACCAGGGTGGAAACATCACTGAAGGCTTCCTCCACAACAGGGGAGGCTCTGCAGAAGGGAGACACTTTCCCCATGTGATGGGGAAAGCATCACCGAGAGGGATCTGCATGTGGGGTGACAGATTTGCAACTATCCTGTGGTGATTGTAGGATTTTCCTGTTTACCACCTACCTGAACCGTGCCTAGACCTTGCAATGTTTGTGGAATATAAAAGTTATGTTGATTTATTTTATTGTTTTATTGCTGAAATTAGCAGAAGCAAAATATTTTCTCCTTCATAAAGACAATTTGAGTGAAGGACCACTAAACACCTGTGCCAATATGTGACACTAATTAAACTTTTTTAGAACTGCTGTTCTGAAACATGCAGTTGCTGGTTATTTGTACCCAAGAAAAGCAAGCCTTTACCCTTCCCTTTTGTGATTCTGATGAGCATCATCAGTCTTTATCTTGACTTTGGTTGATCTCTGGAATTAATTTACTCAGTTTCAATGTTCTATACTTAGGAGGAAAAATGTCTGACTCCTGTTTGTTATCTCATTCTTGGAAACCTGAAATCAGAAGCACTTTCATGGAAATTGTGGTTACTTAAAGCTACTAGCGCATTGATCTTGGCCTCTTAAGCCCACCATTTGAACAATTTGATCTTCTTGCTTTCAACTTTTTTTGTTATTGTCAAAGGGAAGAACTCTCCACTACTTTCAATCAATCTTAAATAAAAAGCAAGAGAGCATTCAAGGTTAACAAGCAAGTAATCTCAAAAACCAGAAGGGAAGAAAAGGTGGGATCAGTGGTCAGAACAGAACAAAAGAACAGGCAAGAGCTATAGCTGGGGTGAAAAATGTGATTGAGAGATGGAGAAGTTTTGTATGCATCAGATCCCAGGTTTAGTTACTGCAATTTCCAGGTAAGTTTGGGAAAGATGCCTTTTTGAAATCCAGGAGAGACTCTAAATTAATGTAGACAATGCCAATTTGCAACAATTTGAGAAAAGATGTTTAATAAATATTAAAATGGACTTTCCAGTGGCAAAATCTGAGGGGTACATGAACAGATTGATATGACCAATCTATTGGTTTGAGGAAAAAGCTCTCCCATGCAGGACCTCTCATGCCAAAGGTTTTAAAAATGAACAATTACCCAAAATGGCCCTCAAAAGAAAAAAAAATCAGGTTAAGCAAAAGCAATGATTTCTTTATTAAGAAGAAAGAAAAAGATAGCAGGAGAAACTCCAATAGAACAGATAGTGTTCAGTACAAGCTGTTTCTAAAACTCTACTTCTAGCAAATCTAAAGAAGCAACGAGTGGTGCAGGTAAGCTTAAAGGGGCTTTTGATAAACTCACAGAAACATTTTCTCATCCTGCAATGTGAAGGAAAGTCCAAATAAGGCAGGGAAGCAGGTTCTGGATAAAGAGGATTTTGGAGATTTCTGCTGCTCTTGCTTCTCTCTGGAATCTGGGGGGGGGGGGGAGTATTTGTGTGCAAAGGACAGATTTGAACATGACCACTGCTTGCCTCTGGTAATGTCTCATAATGACCTTTAACTAGTTCTCTGATGGAAACAATTGAGTTGCAACACATGAGACGAAGCCAGTCATGTATAAAGTACACCATCCTGAGCCAATTTTGCAAGATCTCCTTTTTATTAGGAATAAACAAGATAATTAAGCATTGATTGCTCTCTTGAATGCAACTATGAGCCATTTCCTTGTGAGCAGGAGGGAGGGAATTTCATGAGAAAATTACAGTTTGTCCTTTTAGAATGAGGCTTCTCATCTTCAAAGATGGCCAAGGATCCAGGAGAGAGCACTCCCTCTACCAGGCTTTCATTCAGAATATGGCAGGAGACATCTCTCTTCCCAAACGCTTGCTTGCAAGTTATATTTATTAAGCATGTTTTTTTTTTCTGTTTAGGAGTTAATATGTTTGTGTAGAAAACCTTTTTGTGAGCAAAGCACAATGCATAGGTTCACAGAATAGGTTCTGATTAGCCTTCAAAAACTGTAGTTTTTAAAAAACTTTGCCACAGTAAGCAGAAATGTGTTGACATTCTTCATTGCTACCCTTGAGAAGAAACTTAGTGAAGGGTTAAAACCCTAGAATACAGCCCCATCCAGAACAGATTTTAATTCAACTCTAAGTTAGTTTTGCTCATCTAGATTGAGCCCTATCTATTCACTCAAATCCAATCCTTCACTGCATTGAGATAGGGATGCAGAATCCCTAGAGCAGTGGTTCTCAACCTGTGGGTCCTTAGATGTTCTGGGCTTCACCTCCCAGAAATCCTAACAGCTGGTATGAATTCTGGGAATTGTAGGCCAAAACACCTGGGGACTCACAAGCTGAGAACCACTGCCCTAGAGCCTCCTTAGCATCAGTTATAAAAGAGAAAGATAGGGCTGGATACCGGTAGTTTAAAAACCAATAGATATATTTATATATCTTTGCCAAGTAACAGATTACCTTTGCCAAGTAAGGACTATCCTAAACCCTGAAATTTCAGAGCTTAATTCTAAAGTCAAGGTATGTTTTTTTTTTCTTGACTGATGTGATTAAAACATTTAGAAGCTTTATTTTCCATTTTGTCTGGAATGTGTGATATTAATAGTAGGATGATGATAGTTAAAAAGTGTTTAAACAGAGGGAAAATACAATACAATAAAATATGCAAAAATAGACTGGTGCTTAAAGCAAGTACCAATTTAAATACCAAATAAAAGTTAGCCATGTATAATGGAAGGAAGCGGAGTGGGGAGAGACTGAAGAGGCTGCTCCTTCAGGCAGGGGGGAATCTTTTTATAATCCAGCTCTGGTTCCAATATAAAGAAGCTGATACCAAATATAACGTACCCACTCTCCACTCTACTCTCGCTCACACACAAGCACACGTATGTGAGAGGTGAGGATATACCATTTGATTTTAGATTTTCTTTTAAAATGGTAGCTGCCACCAACCTAAAATGTCTTTAGGATTTTTGTTGCTAAATGTGTCTGAGGTAAACTCCTCCCATTCCCTGCCCACACTGTTTTCACCCCTGACTCCCAAACTGATGTTCACTATGAGTCTTTTCTGCGGTATTTTATTGTTGTATTGCTGGAACTTTTATTAAGGCTTCTTGATGGAAAATATACACCATGGAGGCTCTTGAAAGTTGGAAATAGAATAAAAATTTATTTTCTAAAAACAGGCAAATAATTACTTCAGAGAGGTTCATAAGCGTAATTGGTTACAGACGTTCTTCAGCTTAACTTAGTTGTATGTTTCAGAATTACGTCACTTAGTTTCAAACAGTTCCAACCAACTAATCTATCTATTGGTCACAAAAAAACCCTTGCTCTATTTGCTGAGAATAGACACGAGTTCCCCTGGGTTGTTAATTAACTCTAACCTAGAGTGCTTCTATTAACCAGCCCAGTAGTGAGAGTCAATCCCTTGAGTTATCTCCCCACGAGATCCAAACTGCCTAACCTAGCCTGTCAGTTTCCACAGCTTTTCAGTTCTCTCTCACACACTCTCTCTCCAAACTCCAAAACCAAACTGCTCTCTTCAAACAGAACTCTCTGGAGCTCTTTCTTTCTCTGCACTCTAAGACTTGGCTCCTCCCATCTGCTCTGGTTGGCCAATCCTAAGAGTCTTTCTCTAAGCTCCTCCCCCTTTCTAACCACACTCAAGATGGCTGCCTGGCATTCCTCAACAAAATGGATGCCTGCCTCACTCACTGTTACCAAGGCTTCATTCCAGGCATAATAGATAAGGTTCATTACACCATGTCACACTTGTTATTATGTTTTGGAAAGTCAAAGAAAGAAATACAGGTTTATTCCTGTTTTTCTAAAGTGCGTATCAGTGTCTACAATTTAACAATTGTAGCAACTATTATTATAGCACATTACAAACAAATCAGAAGCTAAATAGAATCTTTGAAACATTTTTTTTCTTAGATTACATGAAAAGTTTGGATGAAGGCTGGAGGGAGTGAAGAAAAGAATCCTGAAAATGGGTAATCTTCTATTTTCTAAATGTGCTCCCTCACCAAAAGCATGTGTGCCTGAATCACCCTGAAGCAAATTGCTATAGTGAAGCTATTAACTTCTAAAAATAGGGAGTTGTAATGGAAACATTAAGAGACCTGCTACTGGGTACAGCTACAAACATATGAAAGATGTAATGGAGAGAGTCCCATATCTCTCTCCCCCCACCCAGCACCCATTCAGTTTTTCAGTACATTGCAGTACTGTGCAATTTGGTATTTGCAGAAGTACTTTTGGGGTTTTAGTTCAGATTTTTTGGTTTGTCACCAAATAGGAAACAGGTTTATCAGCCCTGGATAACTGACCTATTAATTATAACAAGTAAATAAAATATTCATGAGAAGGAGAGAAATTGTGCAGATTATGGAAATTTTACTTTCTTAGACTACAACTTCAGTAGTTCCTGAGCCACTTACATCACTTGCAATGCTGACCAGGGAATTTTGGGTGTTATAGTCAGAATGTAAACTTCCTAGATGTGGGTGTTGTCTTCATGCCATGTTCTCACATACTCACTGAAAGCACCAGGCTCACCACACATATAAGCACCACCCAGGCTTCAACCATTCCTGCATTTTATGTGTGATCAGCTGCATGTTTGCTTTCTTCTCTCTTCTGCTGCTTTCATCTCACATTACTTGACCTGTGTAGTTATGCCTCTAGAAACAATATACGGACCAGATGGATTCTCAAGCAAATCCTGAAAAGCTAATGTTATCCTATTCTTCTCAGTCATTCTTAGCTGTTTTTTTTCTTATATACCCCCTGAATTTTAAACCTTACTTTTCTGAAGACCATTCTCTGTGTTGGAGCCAGGATTTTTGTTTCACAGTAAACATCCAGCCATTGTTTCTAATTATCAGTATGGATTGTGGATACTTTGAATATGTAGCAATGACTTATTCACCCACCTGAGCCTAATTGTATGTCTTATGAACACAATATTTAATCTAATTTGGTGATTTTATTTTTGGTTGCTATTTTCATTCTTAGGAACCCCCGCTGGCACAGTGGATTAAACTGCTGAGCTGCTGAACTTATTAACCGAAAGGTCAGCAGTTCAAATCTGAAGAGTAGGGGGAACTCCCACTGTTAGCCCCAGCTTCTGCCAACCTAGCAGTTCTAAAAAAATACAAATGTGAGTAGATCAATAGGTAATGCGCTGGCAGGAAGGTGATGGCACTACATGCAGTCATATTGGCTGCATGACCTTGGAGGGATCTATGGACAATGCCAGCTCTTCAGCTTAGAAATGGAGATGAACATTATCCCCCAGAGCCTTAATTACTCTGGGTATTACTGCAGAAGGAAATTGTCTTTCAAAAACATCTTAAGTGATGTGCAAGAATGAAATGGGGTTTGCTGGGATATCATGACCTGAAGGCTGAAGTTGCTGTTATATCACTGAGAGCCAAACTGAAGTATAGTGGATAGAGCATTTATTTCCTTTTGCTGAGAAAAATCTGCTTTCAGACGCTCAGTAGCTGTGAATGTTTTATCGTATATGCTTCCAAAAGCAAATACCCTCAACTCCTTGCCCTATTTCTTTCCTTGGTAGAAGTGATATTTTAGAGATGTTGTGGAATTGTACAGTAGAACCTGGTGATTCAACATGGGGCTAATAATAAGGAATAACAATCCTGGCAATGGATTATAGACCATAACTAGACAGTGTCAACGGTCTAAATAGTAAAATTAAACATTATCTTGAACTATATTGCATTACTTGTTATAAACATAGTAAAATTTTTGGGGTCAGGGCTGTCTAATTCACAAGGAAAATAACTATTATCAGGAATATTACTCTTTTTTGGATTACAACACATATATGTGGAATTTGTAGTTGTGCTGGCTAGGGTCTACAACTCATGCCTATGAAAATAGGGAATTTGAGAAACTGAAGTATGAAAATGAAAATTTCCAAGTTTCTATACATTGAACCCATTATTTGCAAACAATATAATTCTAATTAACAGACTCATTTCTATGTTTTCTGGAGTAATTTCAGCAGGGCTGTAGCTACAAAGAAAGGGACAATGGTTTACTGTCAAATAAGGATTTTGCCCTCAAATGATTTTTTTTCTTTTGTCCCTAATTATCTAGCATTGTAGAGAGTGAAAATCATTCAAAAACTATAATTTTATATTATCTGTGAACACATGCTCTTGGTAGCTTTGCCTGTCCCCTTTCCTTTACATGCTCAAACTACATTGCTAAATGGTCAAATGCAATGCTAGAAATTTGAATTTGTCGTTGTATTGCAATATTCCTATTTAGGAAGCAATGGCTTAATCTTCACTACTCCCTACATAGTTAGTCCTAAATTTCAGGATTATTGGGGCCATACTGTTTGGCCCCAAAAAGATATATAAAAATAGAACAGAAGCTACAATTATTAATCTTTATTAATAACCTGTATATTATTTTTAATTAAACACTGAATTAGGCTGTGAGGTCAAAGCCTCTAATGTGATAAAAGTGACATTTTCATTTCCCCACATCAAAGATGTTTCTGCATTAAAGATGTCAGCTTGCTGTAATCTATTTTTACTTCATATTCTCAAATCTGCAACTTGCCTTCGATTTCTTATAACTTGTTTTTGCAGGATAAAGCATATCTCCTTTCTGTGTTTTAAGGATGTGGAGTACCCTTTGTAGTCTTTCAGTTAGGACTGCTGTGAGAATTTCTGAATCATAATTTATCTAGGAGATGGGTCTGTAATTTAAACAGTATGTTTCTTCTTTGTTGGGTTGTCATTTAACTGATTGGTTCTGCATCAAAAATAGGCATGTGCTAGAAAACCTGCAGGGGAAATTCCATTTTCAACTGCATCTCTCTTTACAAATTTGGTTGCTTTTCCTCCAACAATGTCAATTGCATGCTTCACTTAAAGTCCTAGACTGTATTTGCAAATTTCTCCTTTCGCTCATAGTCACAGTTAGGAATATGTGATTCTGCCGAACTAACTTTCAACTTAATTTTCCCAGTGCAAATGATGTTCAACCCGAATTCTGCCTCATATTTTTGATAACTGACTGAATTTTCAAAAAGAGTTTCAATGTTAGGTTCATCTGTGTTCATTTTAGTGGAAAGTTTAGTTTAGTGTTCATGATAAACATCCCTTGATTAAAATATAGTTTCCCCTTTTTCGAACCATTTATCCAGAGAATCGGAAGACATTCCATTGCTTTGGTCAGAAATTAACAATTTAACTGATTCCCTTTTCCACAAAATCAGTACAGGAATTCTTTTTTTTATGTTATATTTGCTCTGGCTTTTATTTCTCCTCGTGTTTCTCCTTCTGTCTTCCTTTTCATAAAGCAATCAGATTTTTTATATGATGCCACTGAGGGCAAGTCAAATAAATAAATGAATATTGTCAGAAATGATGTTTTCAATACTACAAAGAACTGACAGTTCATATGATTGAATTTTTATCAGAAATGGTCAAATTTGAAAATGTTTTAATAAATCTTAGCAAAAGCTTTTCAGAGGCAAACATGTGAGAGGAATCAAAGTGATGTCTTCTCCCATCCAGCCAAAATCCTTTGCGTGCTTAATTCTAAAATGGTTGGCTTAGAAAACTTGTGCATTCAACTGTGTTATTACGATAAATTCGGCACTCTTCTCTTGTCTTGTCATCCATTCATCACTGTATTTATGCCCAGCCTTTTCTTCAGACTGGGAATCAAGGTGGTTTAAGAAACACAGAAAATGGCAATAATATATTGTATAGTTAAAAAATACAAACTAGACTTGTGTATGGATCTATTTTCAAAAATGATATTCAGCTAGTTCAGCTGGTTTGGACACTCATAACAGCTTGATTGAAAACTTCTCATGGAAAGGGACTTTGAATTTCCCTTAAGAAGGAGTTCTTTCTCTGACACAGTCAGAGGTGTTAACGTTGCAAATCCAAGAAGGAAGATCTTTGCTTCGTATGTATTTCTGCAGCCTTGTATCTTGATTCAAGTTCCAGCCTTGCTTGTTCCTGTGGTTCCAGTTGAATGCTCCAGTATTTTGCAGTTTGGATTTTTGTTCCAGCCTGACTGAAGTAAGACAATTAAAAAAAAAAAGGGGGGGGGTTGCCAATTCTGAATGTGTTGATTCCCACTTTGGATCAACCCTGGTGTAAGTAGAAGATGTGTTCGAAATGGTAGTTAACTGAGCTGCAATCCAGTTGCAACTCTTTGGAAAGTGTGCCTTGTTTTTTCATAAGTATTCTGTATGATAGGCAGGCACATTATTATTCTCTTCACCTGAGAAAAATCTGTCCCCATTGGCAAATGTAAATAGCTTAGGGATTTCTGGATTTTTGGACATGTATTTTTCATCATTCACATTCACATCATTCATTAGTTTGACAGAAATATCTTAAAATCCTAATGTGAAATAAAAACTGACCAAAACTGATCCCTCCTTCCTGTCAACTTTTTATGTATTCACCCATGGAAAGACTTTATCTGTACCGCCTGAAATAATGGGATATATAGTTCATTGCATTTCACACTTCTTCAGTGTTTCATCAACCTTTGAGAGGGGGTTCTTTATAAATACTGTATGATATTGATATGGTTTTCAGTGTGAATATTCCTATGAATTATTTTTCAAAGATTAATGTAGCAATTGGATTGAATGGATTACTGAGTGAACCTGTGTGAAAGTAATATAGACTAGGGACTGCATCATACTGGTTACTGGAATCGCCACAGATTGTGACAAATCTGGCCGTTGGGGTGCACAGGGAACCCATCGGCCTACTTTACCTAACTTACCAGAAAACCCATTCCATGGGGGTAATATCCACCACCCAGTTTCCTCTGATTGTTGCCAATGCAACACGGGAAGCCTTCCATGTTGCTGCCATGGTGGCATATGCTGGTTCCGCTTTAGTTTAGCCATGGAGCCTTGCAGGAAGTAGTTGTATGTCATGGGATGGGAGCTGATGTGCTCCATGGCTAAACAAAAGCTGAAGGGAGCCCCACCTGATGAGGTTGTAGGAATCAATCAATCAAGCCTTGTCTATAATAAGTAGGCACACACCTAGAGTAGTTTCAAGTTTCATTCAATTTCTGGCATTTTCCTACTATAAGTTTATGCTTCACTAATTACTTTTCTGAAATGTATAATTAGGGGTGTTAAGTCTAAAAAGGATGGAAAGGGTGATATTTTTTTCTGTTTTCACCTTGTATACAATTTCATTAGAACCCAAACTGAGCAGAAAATACAAAGATGGGGAAAATGTTTATTCGGATTGAAGGGGAGACTGTGATGCCCAGGTTTCTTTTAATGTATTCCCAAATGGATAATTAGTTTGACCTCAGATATCATAGTGTGTTCATGGCTTGATCTATTTGGCATCATCGACAAAAATTAAAATAGAAATGTGGTTGATTAGAACAAAGATAGAAGTGGCTGTATGCCCCAAACATGTTTCCTATTTGTGTGTATTCAAAGGTGGGTGAGTACCATAGAAATCATGAAATGGTTATCGTTCCATGCCACTTTCCAGGCCTGCATAGCTATGTTGAACAAGTGGTTTTTTAATCCCCCAAGAACAACTAACACCAGTCAACTGCTTGCTTAGATGGAGATTTGTTTGTTACAAGAGATCCAGAATATAAATTAAAAGTTACCTTTTTTGGTAGTAGATTATAAGCCTTGCAAATCTATCAGTTATTTCTCCTCTGGCTCCTTCACCACCACCACTGCTCCTTTCTCTCTTCTCATTTTTGGCATTGCAAGTCTTTGCTGTAAGCACAACTGCCATCCTGAAGAGGAAATGTTCCTGATCTGACAAAGATTGCAGTGTGAGGCAGGACCTGTCTTAATAAATCACTCTTTGAAAAAACGCCTTACTTTCCTGGCAGACTATTGTCTTCATATTAGTAATGCACAAAATCAAAGGTTTTTTTGTCCCCTTTTGTGCAAAATGATGTTGAATGCATTGCAAAAATGATTTCTAATTACATAGCATCACAGAATTGAAGAGGGGCTGCCAAGACCAATTACTTTAAGGTATTTACACAAGTAAAGCACCTTCCTACCCCAAGAAGGGGAATACATCTCTGTCCAAAACAGTCCCATTCACACCTGAACAGCTTTTAGCATCAGGCAGTGTTTTTAATGTTTAGGTTTCCGTACAACATCTGTTCTTATAATTTCAATCAATTGGTTCATGCTTTACTTTCCATAAAACAAGCTTGTTCCATATATAAATAAACAGATAGGTGATAAAATGCAGCCTTGCCTAACCCCTTACTAATTCGAAACTGTCCTAGCACTAACCTCTTGTTCCCAGTACACTGGGCCAATCACTTTAAAAAAATAGTGTTTTTTATGAGCTACTCAATCAATGCCTTTCTTTAATACAAAGCATAGGCTGAATTCTTCTAAAGTTCTTTGATGTGTTCCTTGTTCAAAGTAAGTTAGCAATATGATTTTGAGTGTCTCTTCCTTTTCTGAGCCCAACCTGAGATAATACATTCTCATCCCATATATGTATTTTGAAATACTTTAATTCTACATTTAATTATAGTATACTTTAATGTTCACTTTTTATATGTTTATAATTGCATTTTCATAGGCCCTTTTTACATGTACTGCTTTTTTCAGTGGACTGAAGGGCGAGCCCAGAAAAAATGCTTTCATTTATATACCTAAGCTTGAAGTTGCAGATTGGGTTAATACTCGTATATTTTTTAAAAAGGAAACTTTGATGAAATGAATTTTCTACACTTCACTGTCCTATGGCATATAACAATATGATAGCTGTTTCTTTCCTGTTTTTCTGTATTAATAGAGCATTAATTCAAATTTGGGGGGGTCTTGATGGAAGGAATATTTAAAACATATTCTTAAAATGGTGAACACACACACACACACAGAGTGAGTGTAACTAAACTCTGATGAGAAGAATGCTAAACTGATGAGAATTACTAACGTTTGGGGACATATTTTGTACAAATATCCCATATTTTGTGCACAGAGGACATTTTATAAACAGCACAAAAATTCTAGTTTTGCCATAAAGTATTATTTTCTGAGCAGAAAAAATTGTAATTGTGTAAGATGGTTGATTTACATAATAGAATTATATGTGCAGGATATACTATTTCTACATTGAAATAATATTTTCTACTTCTAAAATGCTGCTGGGTTCGACAACACATTGTCTGTTGTCTGCTCAGAAATGTATTTTCTGCAGAACGATGTACAAATTTTGCACAGAATGTCCCAAATTGCAATAAGCCTTTGAAAACAGCATATTCTTAAATGCTGTTGCACAGTATGAAGAAAATTGCTGAAATTGTTTATTGCTTCCTTTGAGGAGAAACTTTGTGAAGAATAACACCCTTGCCCACTAGCTGCTGCCAAATGCTGGCCACCCCATATCTTGTGAACTTTCTTTGCAAACAAGGTAGACAAAGAATGCAGAACGGTGATGCAATAAAAAGATATTCAAGAGCTTTTTTGGCTTCTTCTTGGTATCTAATTGGACACCGTGGAAAACAGGATGCTGGATTAGGCAGGCCTTTTGTCCAATCCAGAAATCTTTTCTTTGTTTTCTTTTTCTTTCTTTTGGAAAGTGTGCCTCAAATATGAACGTGTAGGAAAGTGTTCTATATGTCATTTGGGAATCACTGGCATAAGGTGATGTTCATTTTAAATTCCAAATCTTTTGGTTCATGCTGTTAGCTCTTTGGAAGAATAGCTACACATTTCTCTGTGTATGAACTCTGTCAAGAGTAGTAGTGATTACTATAGGCTCTGTTATTGTGTAAAAGGTATTGAAACTGCATTTGAGGCTTAGGAAACATCACTGCAGGAACCCTCTGCAAAATCCTCACAAGTGATCAAAAATTGCAGCAAAAGAAAAGGGTTGGGGAAGGGGGTGCCTATTGTACTGTGGAGCTTTAATTAAACACAATTCCTTGTTTTCAATCCAATTTGGGAACGAATACAAAACAAAAATGTAAAAAAAAAATCAACAGGCATATTTCCCCCTGTACAATGCTTGGTGATGTATTTCATTCTGAGCTGAACAAAGAAACATATAAACTAAAAATCTAGTCGGAATAAAACATGTAAGATAAATAATAATAGTAAAAAAGCTTTCTGTGCTTAATTCCAGCTGTCTTCCAACAACTGGAGCTGCTGATAAGACACCTACTCAGAGTAATGATGCATAATGTGAGCAAGCAATAACAGACCACAGAAGCAATAGGAAGGGGTGCCATTCTTGAACAGGAAAGTGTGATAAATCTGAAGCTCTCTTAATATTTGGGGCCATTTTCCCCAAGAAGATATTTATCATGCCAAAATTAGCAAAACTGCTATGAACAGAATGGTGAAAGCAATAAGGGCATCAATGTATTTTGGTCATGTAAAAAGCGCTAATCTCAAAGTTATTGCATGCCCTCGAGTTTATGCTGACATCAATTTCCATTGCAAAGTGTACCAAATCAGAATGTTGCTCCATCTTTTCAACTCACAGACCTCATCTGCTGTTTGCTGGAGGCCAAGTAATCCCATTCCCCTACATACATAGATTGTGAATATGGGAAATAATATGAGGCAAGGTTGTCTTCAGCTTATCATTATTTGTTACAGTCTCTTGGAAGACTTGTCCTTCCATACTGCTTCTCTTTCTGACTGGGACTGCTGGCCTTCGACAAACATGTGCACTTCAGTTATCTATTTATTTCTGCTTCTGCTCTTCAGCAAATGTACAATCTGACTGTCTGAAACTGTTTTTGTTCTGACAGCAGTTCAATTGCTATATAGACCATACAACAATCCGAGATATGACTGTAATTAGAGCAGGAAATGTTTGCAAACTACATCATTGTTATCATACAGGAAAACATTCCAGTTACTGAAAACTTTTGGTCTAAAACATTTTACTCACCAGCATGGTGAATCCAGTCTTCCAAGAAGTTGCTTCTGTTTAAGGATCAGTTTGCTCTGTGGTACAAATGTTCCTAAAATCCTTAATGAATTGTGGTAGATAAAAAAAGCCAGCGTTATGCAGATGATATTTGGTTTGTGCTGATGAATTACTAAGATCCAGTGTAGAAATCATATAAGGAATTATTAAGATTATGCTGGCAGTAAAGATACTCATGTTTTATTATGTGCTGAGTCTTGCTTTGCATTTTATGTGGGGGTAAATTAGACTGCAGGGTTGTTTATCCTTGTTTTATGAAGGCCATTTCCCACTCAGTGCTAAACCCTTTTATTCCTTTACCCTGCCATGATTTCCTCCCCATCCCCATCAATTTATTTCACCAATGTGTATTCACCATGTGTGTCAAAGCCATGGAACAAATGTTAAGTACAGTCACCAACATTTCCCTCTGTATTGGAATAAAACCTGTCACAGAATGATCTCAAGCAACAGGAAGACAGATTTTGTGAGATCTCATCATCAGATTAAAACACATCTCTCTCTGGCAGTATTCTGCTGCAAATAATTGTGGTTCAGCTGCCTTGCACAAATATTTTATTGAATAGCTTATTTTTTCCCCTCTTTGGTGAAACTGTTTGTCTTGACAAGTTCATCACGGTCTGTCTAGCAGAAGATTATTTATACAGAATGTTTGGAGAGGCAACACATTGTTATGAAAGAACACCAAAAGAGCCTGAAATTAATGTAAGTTTACAAATGAATGCTGAACCAATGTTACTTCACTCATAAGAAGTAAAATTACTAGTTCATTTTGGAGAAAGATATTGGAGGAGTGGATTAGTGATGCCCATGGTGCATACTCCACTTACTGGCTACTAGTTGGTGGCCATCCTGCTTGAGGCACTACTACTTGACATAGGGCATGTCCACATGGCCAAAGTAAAAAGGATTCACTGTTGAGCTGCTGCATGGAGCAGAGACCAGACATGGTCTAAGCCCCTTCCAGGTGTTTGGGCTTTAACTCTCACAATTCGTAACATCCTGGGAGTTGTGAGAGTTGAAGTCCAAAACACCTGGAGGGCTGAGGTTTGTCCATGTCTGGCCTAGACAGACAATACACAAGTCACAGCAGAAGTGCTACATCCAGCTATTAATATGGGCAAAAGGAACATTAGATTTAGTCTGAAGCTTCCAGGAAGTCCCACAGTGATCCTGGCATTTCAGGCTTGTGGGCAGCTGGACTTGATGGGATCTTATCAGTCCACATTTCCAATAGATTTGGAATTGCTTTGTTGCAGCCCAGAAAGGGCTTCTTGGGTCCCTCTGGTTAATGCAAATGCACAAACAGGCCAAGGACCTCTTTTGTTATTGATACATCCATAAAATAGCTCCCTGCCAGAGACTTGCTGGTGACATTACTTCTGCCATGTGACCGGAAATGTGACATTGCCAGCAAGCCTATGACAAGGAGCTGGTTATTGATAGTGACTCAGCTGTGATGACAGTAGCCTCAATGCACCCTTGTCTTTGTGAACAGCCAAAGGGCTCCAAGGACACTCCTGGGCTATATCAGAGCAATTCCAGATCCCTTTCACCCAGAATAATTGCATAAGTGCAGACATGGCCATAATGTTGAGGCATTGGATGGAAGAGGACACTGGGAAAAGCACTCCTTTGAATTGCTTTCCATGTCACACTTCTATCAATGTGATATTATAATACATCACATTATCTTTTTGTACAATGTCTTATGGTTTGTTAGCTGAATGGTTGTATACTAGCTTTAATTCAATTAAGGCCCTTGAAATCTGTTAAAAAGTGGGAGGAGGGAGAAAAGAAGAATGCCCCTCTTCTTGTACCATTTTTTGCACTGGGAAACCGTTAAGTGCTTAATCCTTTTTTGCATAGAGGTTTTATGCTTTTAAGAGGATTACATTATTAAGAGTTTAATTATTCATTATTCTGTGTTTTGCCAATTGGTAGCGAAAAAAGGGTCTTTTAAAAAAGAATAAAAGAATTAGTTTTATCCCATCTTTATTGCCATCCACTCTTCCATGTTAGGATATCATGTTTTGCAAGGGAGCAGTTGAAAGGCTGCCATCCTGAAGTTGAAGCTACTGGTTGTAAGAGACAGAATTCTTTGCTGTGTACTGACAGGCCACTAGGACAGTCACACAGCAGTCTAGTGAAGACAGATTGGCTTTTGTTACTGATGACAGATTATTAACAATAATCGATAGCAAGTTTCTCAACCTCATCACAAAAGGCAGGACCTTCCGGTGGTGCAGTGGGTTAAAGCTTTGTGACTTGAAGGTTGGGTTGCTGACCTGAAGGCTACCATGTTCAAATCCAACCCGGGGAGAGCACAGATGAGCTCCCTCTATCAGCTCCAGCTCCATACAGGGACATGAGAGAAGCTTCCCACAAGGAAGGTAAAAACATCAAAAACATCTGGGCGTCCCCTGGGCAACGTCCTTGCAGACAGCAATTCTCTCACACCAGAAGCGACTTGTAGTTTCTCAAGTTGCTCCTGACAAAAAAAAATCACAAAAGGTAGAGAGGTCACTTCACAGAATGGTTCTTGGGGATTACTGAGGGGATTCTCATTTTTTTATCATCTACAATATTTCTTTTATGCTTCCCACATTTACTTTAGAGCAGAGTAACGTATGGAAATCCTATGGAGACACTTGTGGATGCTTTCTGGCCCTTATCCTAGTAACAACACAGATTGTAACACCGACCACTAAATTATAACCCTCAAATATAAAAGATGCATAAGCTATGGGTGAACGTTATTGACATTTTCTCCTAGTCGTTACAGGACAACACTGGCTACTTTGTTCTGAGTGATAGAAAACCTGAGGGTGTATTTCATACACTGAGCAAAAGGGTTTTTAATGGTTGCACTTGGTTCATTCATATCTGTCACCAGTGTTGTCCTATAACTAGGCACTGCTTTTAAATAGTAATTACTTTTTATTTTTTTTAATTTTAAGAACAAGATTTCAGTCAAACTTTTTTTTTTTTAAATTGCTAACCTCCTTGGATTCTCTCCTGAGTGGGAGTTTAGATATATAAAAAAGAAAGAAAGAAAGAAAGGGAAGGGAAGGAAGGAAAGGGAGGAAGGGAAGGGAGGAAGGGTTGGCAGAAAAGATGTGGCCACTGGCCACACACACACTGACCTAGTGCCTGCAACTCCCTAATTCAATTCCCTTAGACCCTTGACTTCCCATGTTGAGCAGGGAACTTCATAAAGACATTATACTTCCATTTACCTGATTATTAGCAGCAGGATTGTTTGCCTCTTCACAAGGGTAAAAAGTTTATTTTTTTCATCAACTGGAGGGAAATGGTTGGCAGTAAGGGGCAGTAAACAGAATACATTTTTGGAATGTACACATCTTCTTATAGTTCTCTGGCTCCAGTGAATGGAAGTAATCATTTTTGGTACTAGATCCATGAGCCCAGCAAGTTGGAGACAGTCCATGCCCTTCAGGGCCATATGTGGGACAGAGGAGTAGAAAGTGTCTCATGCTAAGGTCCAAAGATAACAAATCCTGTTTCTACTGAATCCAATTTCTGCTGGTAGTTTTCATTACCCAAATATGAGAAAGCTGCTCTCTTCTTTACCAGCTTGACCTGTCAGGAGCATTCACAATCTTCCCATTATCTGTTTTCTCACTATCTCAAGCCCTATTTCCTTTAACCTGTCCTCCCTTATATCAGTGCTGCCTGAGTCTATGTACTGCCATCCTTTCCCCCCTGCCATTCCATGTCACTGGGTCTCTGGGATTTCTGAGCTTTCATTTGCATGGGTCAACCCCCCCCCCCCCCCCGGGGCCAGGAGCCCACAATAAAAGACAAATATGATGGTTTGGGATAACCAAAGGCCACAATTTGTTTATCGGTTACAATGAAAACAGGGTTAGCAGCCATGTATGGGTCCTGGATCAAGAACCGATGCTGACCAATGCCAACAACAGTAGGGGTTTCTGGCAATGAGCCAACCAGTTCCAGCCTGGGACAACAGTACTTACACCACAAGGAAACCCTCTCTCACTGATAAAGGGGAGAGGTACACAAACTGGATTGAGGGCCCATGCCACTTGCCCACGAGTTGTGACGAGAGAATATGCTAAGACATAGAACAATTATTTATTTATTTACTCTATTTATATCCTGCTTTTCTCTACCCCAAAAGGGACTCCAGGCAGCAATAACTGAATACAACAACATAATTTCAGGGTGGGAGGGAGGGGACAGCTAAGAGGTGTCTGGCCCCAGTGCTATCCTGCCCCCACTTTCATCCATGTTAGAGGATCAAAGTGGGGCCCGTGCACAGCCGATCAGGGCACAGGCCAGAGCGAGCCCCTGATTGACTGCCTGGTAGAGTGTGCCAAATTGCACAGGATGTGGAGGCTCCTGGGAAGGACAACCCACAATGAGAGGATGGCGAGTGGGGTGCACCAGCCACCAAAACATCCCTGTCCAGTAACTTGGGCAGGGCATTTATCTACTCAGTCTCTCTTTTTTCAGGGCACTTCTTATAAAAGATTTCTTTTTTCCAAAGCACAAAGTCACTGTAATGTAGGGAGGGTTGTGGTCAAGCTCACAACAATCTCTTAAAACTACATTGATTGCCTTGGCATTTCACTGTTCCAACATCAAGGGTTCGTGTTCAGTGGTCATGCAACTAGTTATTGCTAAGCTTGTATGCTGACACTATGTTGGAAATCGCTTTTAATTAAAACTATGCTCCTTCATATCTAAGGCCTAGAATTGCTTTTAGTAAAAACTTTGGGTTTATAATCTTCATGCCAGATGTGCAAGATGGTTGATACAGTATTGAGCCAAGAAGGTTGGGCCTTTTTTCTTTTTTCCCTAATATGAAAGCCTGTGGAGTGAAGATAGGCCATTGCCACAGTAGAAACGTCAGGGACATTGAGACTTTGGAAGCAAAAGAAGGATGTCAAAAGATGAGCGAAAATTTGTGAATTTGTCAACTGTGCAGGGCTATTTTGGAAGCAACCATGGCAGATTTATGGTTTCAGGTGGAAACAATTTAAAGAAGGTCATTTTGAGTGAGTTTTGCTTGGAGGTTTTTTGATTGATTTGGACCAGAAATTCAAAGTGAAGCTGGAACAAGGAAACACACATAGATCAGAATGATTGGAAGACTGAGATAAGCTCTTGTAAACCTAAATCACGATTGATTTATTCCTAATCTGGGGGTAGGGGAGGAAAGACCAAGAGCATGCAATTGATTTATAATGGTTAAGTTCTGGGAAATGCTCAATGTTGTAATTGTATTTTTACCATACAATAGAGTTTCTAGATCACTATTATCAGGATGTACGCATGCTGCGATTCTGCAGAAGGGAAGCAAAAAAAATAATATTTTGTGCAAGTGTATGTCTTTTTATTTTTTAAGGAAGTTACTTGGTCTTTTAGTTATGAAGATGTTCTTTAAAGTGTGCTGGACTACTTGATTCATTGCCAAGGCTGTTGCTTTGCTGCCATAGAAGCCTATATTCGTCTGGGTTTGCTTTAGTGACTTTTTGGCAGGTGTAACTATAGGAGCAATTCACTTTTTTACAAGCCTTATTCTGCCATAATATGGACAGTGCATGTGTGTCACCCAATTTAAAGGCCCGGCAGTCGCTTTAGGACAGTCAAAAGAATATGATTTAACAACACTTTTTGTTAATCTATGGAATTTCATGAATAGCCTGACAGTCACTGATTCTGAATGTTTTACAATGGTATTGAATAAATGCACAAAAGGCAGATGGAATAGAAGTTTTTCATCATGGTCACTTTTAGCTCAAAACATTCTTCTGCCTCAAGCAGTGCATCCAGATCATAGTGCACAGATAGGATGGTCATATGCGGAATGGGAACAAGATTTCTGTATCTTCATGTGGAACACTGGGTTTTAGCAAGTTATACCTCCTGAAATTCATTCAGTTACACCATTATTAAAAATGCAGACTCCTCCTCCCATTTTGCATTTCAAAACTCTATGTAGAGTACCCAAGGTTAAGCAAGATGAAGATTTGTTTTGTTTCTATTTCTGTTGTTGTTCAGAAAACCCTTGAAGTACATCTCCAAGTCCCAGCAGATAAATACCATAAAAAACAGAATTAATAATAATTATTGTCCTTGCTTGACCCCTACTTGGCGAATGCCTCCTGCTGCTTTATGCAAGATTGGTCCTGATTTCTAAATGGAAAAATGTTTGGAGGCTGAAACAGCATACCTCAGATTGTTGGAGGTTCAGGAAAAACAAAATAAATCTCTTGCTTTTCTGGCCTGACTTTGACTTTCTCAGAAATCAACTTCTTTAGATTAATTCAATGTTGATTCTAATCCATCAAGACTCTGGCAATATCCTTATGCAATGGTTTTACCCATTTTATTCCTTAGCTAAAATTTAATGCCTTAATACTTACTTAGTACTTAATAATCACAGAAAAAAATCATGATAATTTAATATTGTACCAGATCACCAGAGCAGGAATGCTTGTAATTATTCCTTGAGGAATTAAAAGCTATTCCTTGATTAACACTGCAATTCTAGGCATGTCTTCTATGAAGCCACTTCCACCAAATTCAGTGCAATTTAGTTCCAGATAAGAGCATTTTATTGTCAGGATATGGGCTGCAGTGGCGTAATGGCCTAAACCCTTGTGCCAACTGAACTGCTGATCTGAACATCTGAGTTCAAATCCACGAGATGGGATGAGCTTCCCTTTGTCAGTCCCAGCTTCCATTCAAGCACATGAGAGAAGCCTCCCATAGGATGGTAACACATCCGGGTGTCCCATGGGCAATGTCTCTGTAGACATCCAATTCTCTCACACCAGAAGCGACTTGCAGTATATTCTCAATTCACTTCTGACATGATAGAAAAAAGTCAGGATGCAAATCTTAATTTATTTCATTCTCGCCTAAGGTGAAGGAAGTTTTCTCACAGCTATGTGAAGTTACATGGTTTTGTGATTTCTTAATTTCTCAAAGGTGTGTGTAAGTGTAGGTGTAGGTGTGTGCAATAAACTCCACAGTTGTTTCCTTCTCCCTCTGGTATTGTGATACAGACCTCAGATCAGCTAAATTTAATGGTACTGAACTAAATCATTGATCAAATGCTAGATAGTAATCATAACAATAATTCAGACTGCGATTCTGAATGCATATGTCTGGTGATATGTTATATTGAATGCAGTGGGGTCAATGTTTTACTTGGATCAAACCTAGAGAGTGGGGTGGGAATTATGTAAACCTGAATATGTTGTTAGATTGCAAGTCCCAGTAGTTTTAAACAGCATCCCCATTGGTGAGGAATGTTGGTAACTAGAATCCAGCAACATTTGGAAGGTCCAAATCATTCCCACCTCAGTTTAAACATTGTGTTTATAGATGTATATTACATTATTATATGCATTTTGCATATTCCATTTGAATGGTTAACACTTTATGTAGATGTTCTAATACTTATTCTTGAAACCACATATGATTTAATAAATTTATTACAATATTTTCCCCTTTTACAAACAGTACCAGAAACCAAACAACTTTATTTCTACATGTCACACTTTGTTTTTTCTGTATATAATTGCAGGATCTGTCCATGAAATTACATTCCTGAAGCATCGTGTGTGTGCTTTTTTGGGAGGAGGGGCATGTAAAATAACTAGGCTGACACTTTGTTTAATTATAGTTGTAAAAAGAGCTTGTGGTGTGTTGTAATGCTGACAATAAATGTAAGTAATGCAATTGACTTTCAGTCATGAGGAAAATCATAGCATTTTTCATGGTGTTGAAAGGACTGGTTTTTTTAAGTAATTGAGTAATAGTACTTACATAGCAGGGAGCCCCGGTGGTGAAGTGTGTTAAAGCAATGAGCTGCGGAACTTGCGGACCAAAAGGTCCCAGGTTCAAATCCCCAGAGCGGAATGAGCGCCCGCTGTTAGCCCCAGCTCCTGCCAACCTAGCAGTTCGAAAACATGCAAATATGAGTAGATCAATAGGTGTTACCTTCTCTGGCGGGAAGGTAACAGCACTCCATGCAGTCATGCCAGCCACATGACCTTGGAGGTGTCTATGGAAAATGCTGGCTCTTCGGCTTAGAAATGGAGATGAGCACCAACCCCCAGAATCAGACATGACAGGACTTAACGTCAGAGGAAAACCTTTACCTTTTTACTTACATAGCAATAGAAATGCTTCCAATTATGTTGATGGCTATGATGTATGTGCAAGGACTTATATAATTAATGATATATCTGTGCACAAATTTCCTTGATATTCCTTCTAACCTTTTAATAGGATGTGACCATGTATGATGGTCACATTTAACATTCTGAATATATTTGTTGAATAATGTTAGGCACATGAACTTCTCAAGATATCTAGAAGTCCTAACACAATTGGGGCAGTCGAGATATGTTCATTCACACCACTGAACAGCAAAGCACAACTCCGGAGGAGGGAATTTTAGTTGCCTGTAGCGATAGAGAACAGTGTGGGTTAAAACATTATTGATGTGCTGACATGAGCAACACCAAACACATAAGCATGTTCTTCCTCACAATCTCTCTTTATTATCTTTGCTTGGTCCACCAACCCAGTGCTTCAGGGAATGCAAGAAATTGCTGGTCACCTTTTGGGACTACACACACTCCACACTTTCCTAAAATCCCCCCTACCTCATCAGACCGGGGGGGGGGGGGAGTCTCCTTAAGCTGGCTTAACCCATCTTTCCCTATGGAAAGACAGGAAGCCACCTGTCAGCTTCCGCCAACAATTTTTTGGCAGGGTTTTTGCTCCAGTTCAGCCACTGAGCCACTCCGGAAATAGTTCTTCGGGGTGTGATGGGAACCATCACACTAAAATACCCTGTTGCTACCACCGAAAAAAGGTAAGTATGAAGAGGTCCAAAGTCAGAGATTTACATAATTAATAAAGCAACCCTTTAGTACTCAACTCCCTTTTCTAGTGGCATCATTTTCTAATTGCTAAACAAACATACTGCACCATCTAGCAAATTGTTTGTTCTTAAATTTTAAGACAATTTCAATAATGATTTGATACTACATTGGACTACTTTGAGTGCATTCAGTTTTCTAAATATTTGTTAGATTTTCCCATGTCAGCGTTTTCATAAGACTACTCAAACTCTACTGTGCAATGCCATGGCTTCTGGGCATATTCTTAGCTGCCCCCCCCTCCGCGCTGAACATAAGTAATAATAATATTATAATAATAAGTTTATTCTTATACCCCACCACCATCTCCCCGAAGGGACTTGGGGCGGCTTACACAAGGACAAGCCCGAACAACAACATAACAAAGCATTACATGTATAAAATTTAACAGCAAATTAAAACATTACAACAATAAACAAAAATCCTGAGCATCAATTTTTGCACATGGCAAAAGATGAAAGTGCAGGACTCAAGGGTCCATAGATAAAATCAGAGTGAATAAAGGAGGAATATGGGGACAGCAATTCACTGAAACAGGAAACATTATGAAGGTATATGAATGGAAGAATAGTTTTCACCCTTCGCTGCCTGTTCATCTCTAGGGGAAAGAAAATCAATAAAGATGTGTGCCATTTTACAAGGCGTTTCCCAAGAGCCCACCATCAGCTAAGGCTGCCTTGCCATTATGTGATAGTCAAGGCTGATAAATTGCTTTGTGGTGGATGTTGGAAACCGTATAGTTTGAACATCTTCTCTAGAGAGAGGCATTCTGTGTAATACTATTGAATATAGAAACTGTAATATGCACTTAAATATTTCATTAGACATTTCTCTGCGGTTGCATGGCTAAGAGGCTGACCTATGAGTAGGAGCTGAAATAGGTCAATTATGAGACTGTTTAAAAAAAAAACTTGGGTTGTTGTGTGTTTTCCGGGCTGTATGGCCATGTTCCAGAAGTATTCTTTCCTGACGTTTTGCTCACATCTATTGCAGGCATCCTCAGAGGGTGTGAGGTACACACAATAACCCTGTGATTCCGGCCATGAAAGTCTTTGACAACACATTGAACATACTTCCCATGGAGATCAACTTGCCATGATGAATCTAAGGACTTTATTTTTCCACAGCCTCCCTTAGGAATAGAGACTCGTACATGGCAGAGGAATTCCTTTTTGGTAAAAACAGAGAGAGAGAGAGTACTGGGGAAATATTCAATTTTGAAACTCACACATGAAATCCAGGCATCAAGGTAAGCTTGAAGACCCCCTTTGGAGGTAAGGTATTCCTGGAGGAGGTGAGTTAAATCTTATATTTTAGTCCAGATAGTGAATGCTTCTTTCTAAACTATTCTAAGCTGTGGAAACACATAACATTGAAAGGCTGAATAAGTCTGTACTCATATTACAATACATAGAGTTTAGTGTCAGATTTTACATAGGAAGAAGAATAAGAAGCAAAACTGATTGTTGATGAAACCAATGGGATGTTTTTCATGAGGGATTTTAGTAAACTAAACTAACCAGAGCCTCATTATTAACAATAAGACTACATTTCAGATGTGTCTTACAGATTTTTTTCAACCACATATACACAAGCTAAAGTAGACCTTCACAAATATATAATCAAAAGGTTAAAGGACATTAAATAATATAATAATTACGGATGGGAATAATATTTACTGCCAATGTGAATAATACATGAATAAGAATACAAACATTAAACGCTGAATGGAATCAGTCAAAATGAAAATATGCATGGAGCATTACCAAAAGTAATTGTACAAATACAAGAATCCTACCTCATAATGTGACAAAGAAAATCAGCATAAAATAAGTGAAGCTCATAATAATTTGCAAACTCTTGTAGACTTTTAGAACAAAGAAACTCCATCTGGATGCAAAACCACCTTCCCAACCTCACCTTTACTCAAAACCACTTGCCCTAAGCTGCGGTTTGAGGATATATCAGTTATGTCAGTCAATTTAATTAGGAGCAACAACAGCCCACTCTCTTTCACTTCTTAAAAAGGGATGGGGCAAAAGGCAAGTTTGCTGTGAAATGTGTTGTGATATTGATATATATATAAGAGGCCCTGGTGGCACAGTGTGTTAAAGCGCTGAGCTGCTGAACTTGCGGACCAAAAGGTCCCAGGTTCAAATCCCGGGAGCGGAATGAGCGCCCGCTGTTAGCCTCAGCTCCTGCCAACCTAGCAGTTCGAAAACATTCAAATGTGAGTAGATCAATAGGTACCGCTCCGGTGGGAAGGTAACGCACTCCATGCAGTCACATGACCTTGGAGGTGTCTACGGACAATGCCGGCTCTTCGGCTTAGAAATGGAGATGAGCACCAACCCCCAGAGTCAGTCACGACTGAACTTAGCGTCAGGGGAAAACCTTTACCTTTACCGATATATATATATATATATATATATATATATATATATATATATGACTTGAGAAACTGCAAGTCGCTTCTGATGTGAGACAATTGGCTGTCTGCAAGGACGTTGCCAGGGGATGCTCAGATGTTTTGATGTTTTTACCATATTTGTGGGAGGCTTCTCTCATGTCCCTGCATGGAGCTGGAGCTGATAGAGGGAGCTCATTCATGCTCTTCCCAGGTTGGATTCGAACTAGCAACCTTCAGGTCAGATATATGACACTTGGAAAAAGGAGGAAGGAAATATATTTGTGTGTGGGGAAGATGGTATAGAGCAGTGGTTCTCAGCCTGTGGGTCCCCAGATGTTTTGGCCTTCAACTCCCAGAAATCTTAACAGCTGGTAAACTGGCTTGGATTTCTGGAAGTTGTAGGCCAAAACACCTGGGGATCCACAGGTTGAGAATCACTGGTATAGAGGAAATGTGAATTACATTTTGAAAATGCTCTGTACATTGGTCACTAGTATTCATTTATATCCTACGCCTATATTGTCATAATAAAACTATTTTAAAATTGCTTTTTTGTTCTCAGATTTTCTGGCAAGGAAGCAGATTTTCTTTTTAAAAAATGGGAGGGGGGAGAATAAAACATGGTAAGCTTGAAATTCCTTGGTACAGAACAACGACCGATTAATTCTGATGTATTTTTAGTTATGTTCCATTAAATATGTACAATGATGTGTCTCGAGTATTGGTGAGATGGAAAAGTAGAGTATAATTAATAGATGAAAGAATGCCTCCTTCTGAATTGTGACTGTGTAAGTAGTCCTGGTGACATAAAATGTCTAATTCTAACCCTCAGAGCTATATTTTAGAGTGAATGTACCCTAGAGCCTGGGAAGCGAGCCTTCCTGGCTGGAGAAAGAAAAAATCTTTAAGTGTTGTTTAGTGTCTCAGCAGGTAGCTGTACATTAAATGTAATGCTGCAAGACAACAGAAGACAAAGGCCAGTTGTGGAGCATACTACCATTTTTTGACAAATGTGTACAGGAAAAACAATAAAGCAGAGTCCATGCTTCAGATGCTATAAAGTTTTAAATATTTCTGGTTTAAATATGTCAGCTTATGTTCTTTTGCTTTTTTTCAATTGCATGATAAAGGTATAAGCTTTCTCTTCAATAGAAAGGAAATGCCACCAATCTCAGTTAATGACAGCCGTTGTCTCTCATTTTTTGTAAAGATTATGTATTTCATCCTTCTCTTTGGAATTTTCCAAATTTCTTTTTTAAAAAACCTGTGTGTAAAAAACTTTGAATGTAGAATAATTAAATAATAATTTTTTTATTCTATAATTCTGTGGATTGGAAGAGACGACAAAGTCCAGCCAATCCAACCCCCTGCCATGCAGGAACACACAATCAAACCAACAGCCATGCAGATTCTGCTTTAAAAAAAATCTACAACACAGTATATTCCACTCCCAAACAGATCTTACTATCAGGAAGATCTTCCTAAGATTTATATGATTTTTCCCCTTCAACTTGAATCTAAAGCAGCAGAAAACAAGCTTTCCGCCTCCTTAAAGTGATATCCTTTCAAATATTTAAACATGAGTGTCATGCTTCCTCTTAGCCTTCTTTTCTCCATGCTGAACATACCAAGCTCTCTTAAGCACTCCCTGTAGATCCTGACTTTCAGACCTTCGATCATTTTGATTGCCCTTCTCTGAACAGATTTCAGGTTGTCGATAGCGTATTGAATTGTGGTGCCCAGAACTGGACACAGTATTCCATGTGAGTGTGTTGTCGAAGGCTTTCATGGCCGGGATCACAGGGTTGTTGTATGTCTTTTGGGCTGTGTGGCCATGTTCCAGAAGTATTCTCTCCTGACATGCCCACATCTATGGCAGGCATCCTCAGAGGTTGTGAGGCATGGATAAACTAGCCAAGGAAAGGAAAAAAAAATATTTATCTGTGGAGAGTCCAGGGTGTGGCAAGAGTCCTTTGTCACTGGGAAGCCAGCATTAATGTTTCAGTTAATCACCCTAATTAGCATTGGAAAGGTTTTGCATTGTCTCTTGCCTGGGAGGCATCCTTTGTTCAGTCATTAGCCGTCCTTAGGTCTCCTCTGCCCTCAGAGTGTTGGTTCCCATCTACTGTTTTGATTTTAGAGGGTTTTTTTAATACTGTAGCCAGATTTTGTTCAGTTTCATGGTTTCCTCCTTTCTGTTGAAGTTGTCCACATGCCTGTGGATTTCAATGGCTTCTCTGTGTAGTGTGACATGATAGTTGTTGGAGTGGTCCAGCATTTCTGTATTCTCAAATAATATACTGTGTTCAGATTGGTTCATCAAGTGCTCTGCTATGGCTGATTTTTCTGGTTGAATTAGTCTGCAGTGCCTTTCATGTTCTTTGACTCTTGTTTGGGTGCTGCGTCTGGTGGTCCCTATGTAGACTTGTCCACAGCTGCATGGTATCCGGTAGACTCCTGCAGAGGAGAGAGGATTCCTCTTGTCTTTTGCTGACCATAGCATTTGTTGGATTTTCTTTGTGGGTCTGTAGATAGTTTGTAGGTTGTGCTTCTTCATCAGTTTGCCTATGCGGTCAGTGGTTCCCTTAATGTATGGTAAGAACACCTTTCCTCTGGGTGGATCTTTGTCTTGACTTTCATGGCTTGTTCTTTGCCTTGCAGCTCTTCTGATGTCTGTGGTGGAGTATCCATTGGCCTGTAGAGCCCAGTTTAGGTGGTTTAGTTCACATTGGAGGAGGTGAGGTTCGCAGATTCCAGGTGAGGTCTGACCAAAGCTGAATACAGACAGCCCCCAAGTTACAAACAAGATAGGTTTTATAGATTTGTTCTTAATTTGAATTTGGATGTAAGCCAATAGAACAGGGAAGGGTGAACACCCCTATAGTGTATGTTTTGCTCTCTGTGCCCCTGTTAAGAAGATTTCCCTCACTTTCCATCCCTGTGATAATTGGATTTTGAAAATTTTGGCTTGTTGTGGAAATAAGAATTGCTGATTAGGCTTCAGAGGAGACACCTTTTACCCATAATAACTCTTTCCCTTCTGAGGAGTAGATTTCTCTCACTTCGTGTTGTCTTACCCCCATTCTTAACACTGAATCATTTGTAAATTGGATGTTTGTAACTCAGGGACTGCCTGTATAATGGGACTACGACTTTCTTCAGTTTAGACACTTTGCTCCTATTGATGCAGCCTAGTATCATATTTTAAGCTGCCCCATCACACTGTTGACATATATTTAGTTTGTGGTTTATATATTTTTTTAGTGTCAGGAGCAACCTGAGTTGCTTCTGGTGTGAGAGAATTGACTGTCTGCAGGGACGTTGCCCAGGGGACGCCCAGATGTTTTTGATGTTTTACCATCCTTGTGGGAGGCTTCTCTCATGTCCCCGCATGGACCTGGAGCTGATAGAGGGAGCTCATCCGCGCTTTCCCCGAGTGGGATTCGAACCTGGCAGCCTTCAGGTCAGCAACCCAACCTTCAAGTCACAAGACTTTAATCCACTAGGCCACGGGGGCTCCTAATTGTAGTTTACATAAGCTCCATATATTCTGATCCTGTCCCCTGGACTATTAACTATTCTTCCCAAGCATGCTCTCTTGCTCAACTATTTGTTGACCAATAAAGTGAATAAGTCTACTAGTGTCATCAAAACTGATCTGTTATTATCTGGAAGACTTTGGAATGCAGGTACCATTCTATTGGATCCACAACCATCCTGCTTAACAAATCTGCCTTTGTTCAACTCTCTCTTGATATGATCTGCCTTTAGAGAAAGAAGATTGCTTTGGCTCAAGTTACGAGAGAGCTTGCTTCTGCCATGAGCAACCTGGCATGGGTCTTCTATTCATGATTTATGTGTGATTTTGCTGTCATGTTGTCAGTTTAGTTCATAACTGATACATTTTGGACTGGATGGTGAAAGGTTGAGAGTTAATCTTATTGCTTTCAGCTCCAGACAGTTTATACTGTGGGACAGATCTTGCTGATTCCACCTTCCCTGGAGATATTTGGAGTTGTAAACTTCTCCTCCGCCCCCTTCTAAGACTGACATCTTTCTTGACTTGAAGCTCAGGAAGATTCCAAATGAATTGCCCCTTCAGGGTGGTTGGTGACAGTCACAGAGATATTTGGATTTGCCTGAGAACTTAATAGTGCACATGCTTTTCCTTACATAATTTGATTTTTGATATGGAAGCTGTATCCTCCTGACATGGAATCATGTCTGTAGCACAAATTCTAGTATACTCTCCGCTGTCAGGACAACAATAGCAGAGCATCCCCTAGAGAAGATGAAGGACTTAATTGTAGAGTCCTATATTGAAAATCTTGGCGCTGGGCAACAACTCAAAGAAACTTGCTGAGAAGCAGATGGACTGGGATGTGCCACCATATTTCAATCAAATCCAGAGACTCACAAAAATCCTATGACTATAATGTATCCAGAATGTTTTATATAATATTAACAATAAAACTTTATTTATATACTGCCCTATCTCCTTGAGGGACTCAGAGCGGTTTCCAATACTACAGGAAGCATACAACAAATTAAAACCATACCGCAATTAAAACATAAAAGGTAAAGGTAAAGCTTTCCCCTGATGTTAAGTCCAGTTGTGACCGACTCTGGGGGTTGGTGCTCATCTCCATTTCTAAGCCGAAGAGCCGGCGTTGTCCATAGACATCTCCAAGGTCATGTGGGCAGCATGACTGCTTGGAACGCCGTTACCTTCCCACAGGAGTGCTATTGATCAATTCACATTTGCATGTTTTTGAACAGCTAGGTTGGCAGGAGCTGGGGCTAACAGCGGGCGCTCATTCCGCTCCTGGGATTTGAACCTGGGACCTTTTTTGGTCTGCAAGTTCAGCAGCTCAGCGCTTTAACACACTGTGCTACCAGAGGCCCCATAATTAAAACATAATACCACATAAATATAAATACATAAGACATATAGTCATATAACAAAGATTTAATACCAATGACAAAACTCCATCAAAAAAACCCAGGCATAGTGACCAGGATTCAGTATTGGAGCGGTTGGCTAAAAAGTGCTAGGTGTGTCAGATGCTACAATACATAGTGGGTAGAACGGTGGGTAAAATGCTAAGCAAGAGGTGTCTACAATTTATTCTTTTTGGGAACAATGAAAAATATAGAGTAAGTGCCTTTTGATCTGTCAAAAAAAATCAATGGACCCAATTTCAATCATGTGTTCCATGACTTCCAGCATCAGATGATATTTCTGTACATTTCTTGATCTTTAGGATGAAATGGAGGAACTGTGGGGATGGTGAAGAAAATTTATTAAGTAATAATTCTTCATTGATCAACTGTGATGTCTTCCCCAATACAGAAGAATGATTGCAGATTTCCTCCCACTTTTAGTAACAGACAATTAGGACACAGACAAGTTTTGCTTGCTGGAAAAGACATTGCTACTCTTAGTATTGCTGTGGGCCTAAATGTGCTGCTGCAGTTAGTACCTAGATTCAGACCACTTCTGCCTACTAAATCTGATGTCCCGGGGGCAAAAAGAATTATAATTATATCTGTATGAACAAAAGGAAAACTGTGTCTATGTGGAAGCTAGCATCTTCTTATCTTTTGTTTCTAATATCTGAAGATCCCCAAAAAGTCAGCTACCAATAAATGATACAACTCTGCTTAGAGTTATTTTAAAAATGTGGTTTTTATAGTAACAGGATTTAGACATACTGTGGAAGGTTTAACCCATTCTTCCTTCACCAATTTCATAACTGCAGAAAAAGGAATATCTGGGGTCCCATAGACACGGTTTCTGAATCCAGATTATCTGCTTTGAACTGGTTTATAAGGCAGTGTAGACTCATATAATCATGTTTAAAGCAGATAATCTGGGTTCGGAAATTGCATTAAAATGCATTGTAGATCCAGCCTGAGGAAGAAGGACTCTTTCAGAACAGAGTCTTCCTTTCCCTTTGGTAGATCAAGTTGTGGCTTTTTTTTTTGACTGGGAAGATCCTGTAATCCATTTCAGGATATTTTCTCCCCCACTGAACTGGAAAAAGAAAAACTTACAAATAGTACATGCCTGGCTATAAATGCTGAATTCAGCAGCTGTAAAAAAGGCTGTATGCCTGGTATCAACATATTTAAAGTGAAACTGTAATATCATTTGAGCTTTTAACTGTGGTTTTCTTAGTTTATTGATATGGTCTCAGGGCAGAGTGCATGCATAAGGTGAAAAACTAGTGTGCTTTGAGGTTTGAGGTATGTTGAATAAGCATCAAACAGCATTTACAATTCATTAACATTTCTTTTTATAAGTCCCTATAAACACACATTCAAGGAAATAGAAGGCTAAGTTACACTTTCAGACTAGTGTTGATGCACATGCTGACTTTCCATGTCATGCTAGCCCATAGTTTATTGTGACATTGTTATGTGATTTTCAGCTTCCTAAAGAACCATGGATTCACAGCCTGGTGTATCAAGCTTCCCTGAAGGCCAGATGTAACATAGATGGGTTGAAGAAAAAATCAAAGGTTTTATTCTCAATGGCCAAAGAGGATGTCAGTCGAGAAAGCACTCCAAAGAACTGACATACCACTACTGTGAATACATTTCTTGCATCTTGCCTGCTATTCAAGAAGATCACACCAGCTTCTGATTAGTTTAGAAAGGTCCAGCTAGGATCCACTCTGACATCGTTCAGGGCTCCATCTGACATCATTTCTGGTTGGTCCTTGCCATGATGGGAAACTTTAATAAGCTGTCATTGGATCATTTTGAAGACTGTGTCCACTTACTGATCCTGTTGCAGTCCTAGGCTGTGTAGGCACTTCAAAACCACACTGGAGCCCCAGAATATAAGCAAGCAAGCTGTTTATTGAAGATTTTATGCAAGCAAAAGCAAATCAAATTCAAAGTCAATAGAATGCGTTTAAATCCACAAGAACAAAGTACTTGAAAATCTTGAAGCAAGAGTTCATAAAAATCACTCAAAGAAAATAGTCCAAATCGGATATCAAAGTCAGTCCCAAGAAAGGTATCAAGAATAGTCCAAACAAGATATCAAAAATTAATCCAAGGCATGAGTCAAACTGGAACACAGGAAACCAAAGCTGGAATACAGGAACAAATCTCCAAGTTTTGTCCAAGGTACAAGGTTAATGCTGGAACACAAGGCAAAGGTCTTGGCTGGAGCAGAAATACACACTGGAACATTTAACTGGATACACAAAAATCCCCAGAAACAAGAACAAGGCTGTCATTTGAGTCACGATACAAGGCTGCAGGAAATAACATGGAATTCACAGGAGCACAAAGCAGAGATCTTCCTTTCTTGCTTAAGCAAAGTTACCACCTCTGACTCTGTCAGAGAAAGCATCCCTTCTTAAGGAAAATTCAAGGTCTCTTCCCATGAGAAGTCTGCTAATTATTTCGTTTCAAAAGCAATTGTTCATTTCTTCTGACATACTCCCTTTCTTTCCTCTGCTGAGTTATCGTTTTCCTTCTGTCAAGCTCATTAGCACTATCCACCTTATCACTTCCAGAATCCGAATTAGAATGTCCATCTGGCACCAGGAGATCCAACCTTGACTCCTTTAAGGAATGCGGTTCAAGCTGCCTGCTTGAAATGATTATGTCTCTGGCCTCAGAATCCACTGGGACAAACTCTGGCTGCATCTCAGACCCAAAGCAGATGCAGGGACAATCACAGGCTGAACAGGCCCAACCTTAGGCTCATCTGACAGATCAGATGGAGGTTGGGCTACAACAGATCCACCCAATGGAGGGGCATGATTGGAATGTGGTGGGGGAATTGATAATGGGTTGAAATGGGTCTTGATATTCCAGCTCCAATAGGTGCCAGTTGAGAGAGTTCTTAAGGTGCTGGCAATTACAATGGGTGTCCCCAGATTTGTTCTTGTTTGGATACATAGATGAGGAAGTGTTTCCAGGAATAAATCTGATCATATCAGGGGGAACAGGAAAAGGTCCAAGGAGACTTGTGCAAACCGAATGTGTGTATTTCC
Source organism: Anolis carolinensis (assembly GCF_035594765.1). NCBI lineage: Eukaryota > Metazoa > Chordata > Lepidosauria > Squamata > Anolidae > Anolis > Anolis carolinensis. The sequence continues at coordinate 150,253,545 of NC_085843.1, forward strand.
TGAGTTATCCTGGGGCATTGTGAGAGGATTATGAAAATTGGGGAATCATGTTCTGAAGTCCGAGGTCTAGTGAAACAACATTCTCAGGAAATTCATGAAAGATTATTACAGGACAAAATGGAAAAGGTAATGAGGGTGAGCTTTATGTCTCAATGGAGCTGCCTCTCATAATTCATAATTACAGGGTCAAATTTTCAATTACAACATGAGCAAATGACAACATGCTGCAAGTATGCTCTTCCTTCTTTCTCCATGAGAAGGTAAAATGAAGTCTTTATTTTTCCTTTTTTATTTATTCAAATAGATATACATTTGTGTTTGTTGCATACAGTGCAATACTTTCCAGCTGTTAGTGTTCCATAATAATTTCTCAGATAATATATTTTAAGGGGTCACAGTCTTCTATTTAAATAGTACATTTAAAGGTATCATAGGCTCTAAATTAATATCAATTTCCTCCTTCTCTACAGTTTTATAGGTTCCCTTATGCACATTTTTAGATTAATTTTACATTGAGATGTTGGATCATTGGTTGCCATTCATTAACAAAGTTCTCTAAAAGTTCTCCTCTTATCAGCAAATCTGTAATGTATTTTTCCCATTCTTCTAAGGGAGGTATCTCTGAGGTTTTCCAATCTCTAGCATATACTATTCGAGCTGCCACTATCATATAAAACAATTTTTTTCTGAATTTCAGGCAAGTTCAAAAGGTACATTTGTGGTGTCATTTTGAAATTTATGTTTAACATCTTTTTGAGATATACATTAATCTGTTTCCAGTAGTTGTTCACTTTGTTGCATGACCACCACATGTGATAAAAATGTCCTCTCCCCCCCCCCCATTTCCAACATTTGTCAGTGCAATTTTATATCTTCACTAATTTCTCTGGAGGGGGATACCATCGCAGGTGCATTTTGTAGACATTTTCTTTTAGGTTTTGACACAGTGTACTTCATTTTTCTCTTCCATTGGGCCATTTTTATCTCTTGGCCTATGTTTTGAGGCCATCTAATCATCGAGTCTTTTACTACTTCCTCTTCCATGTGCCAAGTCAATACCTATCTCTCTATCTCTCTATCTATCTCTCTATCTATCTATACACACACACACACACACACACACACACACACATATATATATATATATATAAAAGTCATTTTGGTTTTTGGAACATCGCTACATTAAACCATGTTTTCACAGTCTGGAAGCCCGAGGTTCTAAGTTGTTCTATACATTTCTCATGCAGCTGTCTATATAGAAGCCAATTGCATTTAAGGCCCATTTGGTTCAATTCTTCTAGGGGTTTTGTTTCTGAGTTTTCTAAGCCAGTCTGGATCAGCTCCCTTTAAGTTAACAATTTCCCTTGTAGGATGTTCTCCCTTTTGTAGTGTGCCTTTATTTTAACTTTAGATTAACCACATTAGTTATGTTGAATGGCAATTCTGTTAACATTGGTAATGTTTAGTTTCAAGACATGCTAATTCACAGATACAGAAACTGAACCAAGATTCAGGTCATCAGGTTAGACTCTGAATCAAATTGTGGGACTCATATATAGGCCAAGAAAAATATATTGGTGGCCAGAGCATTGGTACAGATTAAAAAGATATAAGGATTCACAGATTAGGTAAAAGAATAATATAGTCATACCTGGCTACACTAAATGAATTCAAGTATCTGTGGCTTGATGAATAATATACATGAATAGTAAAATAACTGTCTGAAATAATCTCAGAACCACTGGCAATATTCTTTGAGAATTCCTGGAGAACAGAAATCCCAGCAGAATGGAAGAGGGCAAATATCTTCTCTTTAAAAAGGAAACCTGAATAGTTACCACCCAGTCAGCCTGACATCAATATCTGGAAAGATTCTAGAACAAATCCTTAAACAGTTTGTATGCACTGAGAAAAAAATGTTATGATCACTAAAAGGCAACCTGGGTTTCTTTAAAAAAAAAGTCATGCCAGACTAATCTTATCTCTTTTTTGCTAGAAGCTTGGTAGATGAAGAGAATGTTATGGGTGTAGCATGCCTTTATTTTAGTAAAGCCTTCAACAAGGTTACCATGTGATATTCTAGCAAACAAGCTATTAAATGTGGGCTAGACCATACTAATGTTAGGTGGATTTTCAATTGGTTGACCAATCAAAATGAAATGATGCTCACCAATGATTCCTCTTCATCCTGGAGAGAAGTTAGTCGAGAGTTACAGGGTTCTGCCCTGGGTCCAGTACTATTCAACATCTTTATAAAGGACTAGCTGTGCCCGGCCACGCGTTGCTGTGGCGAAGTATGGTGGTATGGGAAATAAAGTATTGAGGAATTGTTGGTAGTGGACTCAAGATAATCCAGTTCAAAGCAGATAATATAAGATTATAAATGGGTTATATAGCTGTGTGGAAGGGCCTTGAGTCTACACTGCCATAAAAGGTAAAGGTAAAGGTTTTCCCCTGACGTTAAGTCCAGTCGTGACTGACTCTGGGGGTTGGTGCTCATCTCCATTTCTAAGCCGAAGAGCCGGCGTTTCCATAGACACCTCCAAGGTCATGTGGCTGGCATGACTGCATGGAGCACCATTACCTTCCCGCCAGAGCGGTACCTATTTATCTACTCACATTTGCATATTTTCGAACTGCTATATAATCCAGTTAAAATCAGATAATCTGTATTTTATAAGCAGTGTGGAAGAGGCCTAACTCTGCCTGTCCCCTGGGCTGAGTGGGTTGCTAGGAGACCAAGTGGGCAGAGCTTAGCCTTCTAACTGGCAGCAATTGGATAAAAACAATTATTCCTCTCCCTCTAATTAGGACTTTATTTTTCTTTTCTTTTTGTTGTATGAACGTAGAGGCATGGATGAGGGGTTGTGCTGTCAATTTTTGAGGTTGTGGGGTGTTTAGTTTTGTTGTTTTGTCCTAGGCCGAAATTTTATTACCCTTTTATTTCTTTATAAAGGATTTTGATGATGTAATAGAAGATAAGTAGATGTCATCAAATTAGGAGTGGTAGCTAATAGCCCAGAGTAGGACAAAACAGACAAAATACATTTCAACAGGGAGATGTACGGTACTACCCAAAAGCATAAGCAATGATATGCAGAAGTAAGATAGCTGATACCTGAATTGACAGCAGTATATGTGGAAGACATCTAGGAATTTTAACAGACCACATACTGAACAAGAGTCAACATTGTGATGTGGCAGTTAAAAATACTAATGTGATTATAGGCTGCATAGAAAGAAGTAAAATGTCTAAATGGAAGGAAGTATTACTGATAACCTACTCTACATTGGCCAGACCTCACCTGGAATGCTATGTCAAGTTCTGGGCATGATAATTCAGAAAGGATATTGGCAAGTTGAAAGGTATGCAGAGGAAGATGACCAAGATGGTAAAAGGATTAGACGGCAAGTCCTATGAAAAGGGGATTAGGGAGTTGGGTATTTTTAGTCTTGAGAAGATAATATTAAGAAGGGACCTGATGGTCATGTTTAAATATTTGAAAGGAGAAGAGAGCAAGTTTGCTGATGTTTCAAAGACTAAGATATAGAACAGCAGATTCAAACTGCAGGAAAAGACATTCTAACTACACATTAGGAAATTAAACTTTCTAACAGTAAGAGCAGTTTGACAATAGAATATGCTGCCCACTCTCATTCTTTGGAGGTTTTTAGACAAAGACTGTATGGCCATCTCTCAGGAAGTTGGGCATTACTCCATGGCATGAGGTTGGACCAGATTGCCCTTACATTCACTTCTAACTCTATGACTCTTTGAGGGTCACCATCCTTTTCTTTTTCTATCTTTAGTTCTATATCTTTTATCACTCTTTTCCATTATCTATTTATCTCTCTCCCTCTCCCTTTTTTCATTCTTTTTTTTTCCAGATTACATTCACTTTCCTAATTTGGCCTGAACAACACACTCTGATTGCAGACATAACCACTTCCAAACTCTTCCTTAAAAGCCTGTGGCTCACCATAATTTCTTCACATCCCATAACTGAAAGTTTCTTTAGTTGACATGATGACTAAAGACAGTTGTTGCTGTATTTCTTATTTACTAGTTTAAAAAGACAGGTTGTTTGTAACTACTTCTGCAGTCAGTATATCTTTTAAAAATGTTTCTTTAGCATCACATTGTTTAGAGCAAATAATAATTGTGGTTATTAAAATTATGTGCCATTGTAGTGATCATAACATGAGAGTGGGTGAAGAAATAGCACTAAAATTCAATTATATGATAAAATAATACCCAAAGACAAAACAATAGAACTCCCAGGGATAGAAATTATATGCATGTGTGTATGAATGTGTATGTATGTATGTGTGTATGAGAGAGAGAGAGAGAGGGAGAGAGAGAGAAGTGAATCATTTTCTTCCAGTATGAGATGCTTATAACTGAAAACTGAAAACTGAAAATCTCCATTCTCTCCCCACCCCACCCACCCCCATTTTGAAATTCAATTGCTAAGAAGATTTGAAATGCTGGCAGAAAACTCCTTGAAATAATGAAAACATCACTTGATTGCCATTTGTTAGAAATATTATTTTCACCAAGGAAACTGATTTCAAGAGTACTTATGTTTCAAAAGCTTTAAGAGTGGAGGAAGGGAGAATCTCTCAATGAAAGCATGACCCTCATGTGAGTGTCATCTCATAATGGAGCATTGCAAATACGATATTGGCATTGGGAGCCCACAGAGGAGATTCTGCCACTCAAAGCACTGACTGATGTGCTAAATCTAAAGGCCAAGTCAGATATGATAGCTAAAGCCAACCTCTTTTCTAACAATTCTGTTTTATTAGAAAAAGGGTCATGAAGGGCACCACACCACTTTTTCACAATAATCCTCATGGAAAAACTCAAGAGAGCAATATGTCCTTCAGATCACTTCCTCCCTCCATAAACATTAATTAGTTTGGGATTCATTGGTCTGAAAGTATCTCTTAGTGCTTCCTTTATATGTTAGGTTTGATGCCTGGCCTTAATTCATAGATGCATACACACCATGCACACTATGAAGTAAAACATAAAAATGACAAGCATATTTTGCTATCTTGCAAAAGTGGGGTTGCCCTAGAGAAATGTGCAAAACTGTTCTGAACAATAGGCTTTAAACATGAAGGCTGGACATTTGTCATATGATCTAGTCTTCTTTAAATAGGAGTGTGGGAAGAATGTGTGCCCCCATGTGTTTTTGGCTGAAACTTCCATCAGTTCTATTCAGCATTATGAATGCTTACACATGTCACATACACACAAATATAGAGCAAATTTTAAAAGGAAAACTACTAAAACATAGATATAAAATGCAACCTTTTCCCTTCCTAGAATGATACTATTCATATTATATATATTTTAGCTTTCCCTGCCCATTTCCAGTTTTCTTCTCCCCCTGAAGTGGAAAGACAGTCACACACCAACCTGGGTGGAGAGTTCTAGTTTGGGATTTTGCCAGCACAAAATCGGAGTGAAGTTATCTGGATTGTGGATTGGGATTGATCTCCACCTTTCCCCCCTTTCCTCACTTAAAGCTTCTGGCAAAAGTAGGAGGGAAGGCTGCGAAGGGGAAGAGCAAGTGTTTTGCAAGGGAGATCCTGCAGAGTGAGCAAACAAGACTCCCTCCTCTTACAGCCCAGTTCTCTTGCAACCTGGTTTAAGAGGCCCATAGAAAGCAATCACTCCAGGACGGGGAAAGGGGATTTCTCTCCTGAATAGCAACTGCAGCCAGCCACCAATGCACTTTGCAAATGAGACTCCCTCCCTTCTGCGATTGGCCACAGGGAGGCAAGGCAAGCCCAGGTTAGCCTGCGCCTCCCTCAAACCAAGTTTGGATGCTTTAAAAATGCATGGTTTATTGGCTTAAGTACCGAAAAGCATACAAAGCCATTAGAAAAATTGGCTATCCTGCTTCGATATCATGGGATACACACGGAGGGATAACCCGCTTCAAAACTTGGTTCAAAAATGACAAAACAAACAAATTGGATCCGACATACAAGGGATTCGACTTTTTTGCCCTACCCTATTACCCGTCCTACGACACTTCAACTTCAGTTGAGGCATGGAGTCCGCCAGCTCCTATCACACAGTGTCAATCTACTTCTAGTGGGGCTTCATGCCTTAACTGAAGTTGAAGTGTTGCAGGAGGCAGCAGCAGCAACATGAGAGATCTCCATGTTGCATAGGAAACAATGAGGGGAAGCTGGGCAGCAATACTTCCTCCATGGGATGAGGTGAGAGGAAGCCAGGCAATGAAGCGCATGAGGTGAAGGGTTCCCCAAGCCAGACCCCACAGGATTTGCCTCAATGCATGGTGGATCCTAGCCTCAATGTGACGAGATCCCTAGTATCCAAAATACAGCATTTAAACCTGGCATTGGTTTATGTTAAGTCAATTGATAGCATGCACTATCATTTTTAAAGGGCTTTGCTGTTACTCTTAAATACTGTAATTTCAAGCATGCAGCAGTTCCATATTTCAAAGGCAGGGGAAAAAAGAACTGACTAAAAAGATTGCTCCCTTTTATTGCACAGATTGAAATAAAAGTCAGTATTAAAAATGAAACTCTTCCCACCATGATAGGAAATGCATTCATGCATGTGATACATTAAGGATGGTGACAAACAATGTTTAAGAGAAATAAAGCCAGAGAAGGGATATAAATCAGGTTGACTGGAATCATGGGGTAGAACTCTGGGCGATTTTTTAAGGTGATTTGCAATAGCCACAAAATGAGCTCTCCAATATGAATTAAAGGACTGTAATGAAGAAATTAGGATAGGACTTTTGTGTGGTACCTAAATGGCTTTTGCATCCAGCTCTAGTTGATGGATCTTGAATTGTTAATGAAATAAATGCTGCAGAATTCAAGTCTGACTATCATTGGTGCAAAGGAAAAGTGTGGAACAGAAGACAAAGTGTTATTATAGTAAGTAGGCTAATATCTTAGTCAGTCAGTTAGCAGCATCTCACCTTTCCTCAAAAGGTCCAAGTATGTATATTGGATTATGTGGAATTGGTGGACCTAGGAGACTGTGCATGTTCAAATCATGTACCTTGTACCATGCTTTGAAAAAGAATTAAAATAATTGTTTCATTCATTTGGGGGAAACCATAATTGTCTCCACATCCAAACCATGACTGGCCAGCAAGGATTTGTCTTGAATAGGAAAAAGCATGTGAGTAATGTACACAAGCTCCTCTAGTAGTCTTCATGTAAACCCAAACAATCAACTCAGCAGTTGTATCCAGTAGGAATTGGATCTGGAATAGAGAGATATGAATTCCAATTCTTGCACAGTTCTGAGACTTACTCTGTGACCAAAGAGTAGCACCCCCCCCCCCCCCCCGGCTACAAACCTGTCAATATCTGCTTGAGATAGTGCCTGGAGGGACTCTTAATGTTTTGTGTCTAATAGACTTAGCATTGGGATTTGGTTAACCAGTTAAAATTCATGAGTAAACCAGGTTTTTTTTATAACCTGAAAAATTTCGGGGGGGGGGGGGGGGGGTTGAACCCCTAACCCCCCCCCCCCCTCGCTACAGGCCTGCAAACATCTGACTAACAAATGACTCATAGTTTTTTTTAAAAAAAGGGAGTGTGTGTGAGATAATAGGAAGTGAGAGAAATCTACCCCTAGGAAGGGAAATTCACTCCTGGAAGAATTATCATGCGGGAAAAGCTTTCTCGCCAATCTTTGTTTCCACAATAAGCTTTTTCCCCCTCCAAAATCCAATTATCACAGGGACAGAAAGTGAGATGAAATTTTAAGAACAAGGGCACAGACAACAAAACAAACACCACAGGTGTGTAAACCCTTCCCTATGCTGTCCATATGGCTGGAGTTACACTTGAACAATGTACCTGTTTCGACTTACATACAAATTCATCTTAAGAACAAACTTACAGACCTATCTTCTTCATAATTTGGGGACTGCCTGTAATGAAGATTTCTTAAAAGATGAGACCCAAATATAAAAATACTAAATTTAATTATGTCCCACATACCTCTAATATATGGTAATTTTATACATCACATGTTTAATAGTTTTGTGCATGGAACAAAGTTTGTGTACAGTGAGTCATCAGAAATTAGAGGTGTCATCATTACAGTCACCCGTGTAGACAGTTCGGGATTTTGACGTATTTTCAATTTCTGGATAATGGATGTGTGTACTTTCATCATAATTCCATCAATAACACCAATTCCTGCATAAATGAGCAACGGTAGAACTGATCTTTGAGTATTTGCTCTGGATACATGTGGGTACATCTGGGTAGTCTATGGTATTTGTTTGTCCCTTTATTGTTTACAATTATAATATGATAAAACAAATCATTTTAACATAAAAGTTGTCACACGCACCCAGACCATAAGTCTTTAACATATAGATATATATATTTTAAAGATATATATATATATATATATATATATATATATATATATATATATATAAACTAAAGTCAAATTCTATGCATGCTTATACAGACATGAGTTGTACTGCATGCACAGAGTCCTATTCCTAGAGTAAATGTGTATGGAACTGCCACACATTTTCAAAATTGTTTTCCCCAAATTTGAATGGTGACAGCATAAGATGGAATTTTATAGAGAGATCTTGAACATATTCTTTCATTACATGTTTTAAAGAACTTCTATTCCATATTTAGGCTATATGAATACATGAAAATAATTTTAATTGTATTCTCAATTTCCGTTTTTAACAGCTGTATGTAAAAGCTTTTTCAAACTAAACCCTTTAAACCAGGGGTCCCCAAACTAAGGCCCGGGGGCCGGATGCGGCCCTCCAAGGTCATTTACCTGGCCCCCGCCCTCAGTTTTATAATATAATATTTTTATATCAGTTTTAATAATATAATATATTGTATATACATATAATATTGATAATAATTTTATGTTATACAATATAATACTAATAGTAATACCATATAATAATATTAATTGTATGTTATATATCTATATATATAAAAGAGTGATGGAATCCTGGCGACCGACAAAACAACAAAACTAAATACCCCACAACCTCAAAAATTGACAGCACAGCCCCTCATCCATGCCTCTAGGTTGATACAACAAAAAGAAAAGAAAAATAAAGTCCTAATTAGAGGTAGAGGAATAATTGTTTTTATCCAATTGCTGCCAGTTAGAAGGCTAAGCTCTGCCCACTTGGTCTCCTAGCAACCCACTCAGCCCAGGGGACAGGCAAAGTTAGGCCTCACTTAGGCCTCTTCCACACTACCTATAAAATACAGACACCACCAGACAACGCCACAGCAACACGTGGCCGGGCACAGCTAGTTACATATTATATAATAGTATAGTGGTATAGTTCAATACAGTAATATATAATGCTAATATTGTGTTATGCTAATAATATAATATATTGTATGTACATACAGCTGCTCTGAGTCCCCTTCGGGGTGAGAAGGGTGGGATATAAATGTAGTAAATAAATGCAGTAAATAAATAATTAATTTTAGACTTAGGCTCGGCCAAAATCTGACATGACTTGAAGGCACACAACAACAACAACAACAACAACAACAACAACAACAACAACAATCCTAATTAACTTAACTATCTCATTGGCCAGTAGCAGGCCCACACTTTCCATTGAAATCCTAATAGGTTTATGTTGGTTAAAATCGTTTTCATTTTGAAATATTGTATTGTTCTTTCGTTGTTGTTGTTGCACTACAAATAAGACATGTGCAGTATGCATAGGAATTTGTTTGTATTTTTTTTCCAAATGATAATTCGGCCCCTCAACAGTCTGAAGGATTGTGGACCGGCCCTCTGCTTAAAAAGTTTGGGGACCCCTGCTTTAAACAGTGTTCTTCTGTGTATTTGTGCTTTTTTAAAAAAAAGGTTACTGATTTGGCTCACCTTTCATTTTTCTGTCAAGTAAAACAAGGGAAACATTTGGCAAGAGGAGATGTAGCTTAATCAAAGTTTTCATCCATGCATTCTAAAAGCTCCCATCAGACTTCTGTATAAATTAAACAGTAGTAGTACTACTGTTTTACAATCACAAATATAGCATTCAAACAAGAATCTGGTCCAAAGTATAGACCATGAATTCTCTCTCTTCCTCCTCCCTTCCTCTTCTCTTCTCCTCCCTGTTCTTTAAATATAGTTCTTGGAAGAAATCTCATAATGACACAGAACTGACACATTTGTTGGTAAACTGCAAAGCATAAAGGTAAGCATTATTTTTCCCACTGCACCGCTGAAGTAAAAACTACTACACTCAGCTGGGAAGAAATGTCTTCCCTTCTCTCAGATTAGTAGCACTTTGAAAAAAAAAAACATTTTAAGCCTCTACTGTTTTCTTTTGTGTAGAATATTTTCTTTGCTGCAGATTTTCAAATTTGTCAAGATTACCTATTTTTACTGTACTTGAAGAGTTTCAGTGTTCTTAGGCAGCACGGTATTTTTCAGTACATACATTTCTTTTAAATATCCTCACCAGATATTGCCTGATTGATGGAAACCCAGGCTGAAAAAAGATGAACAGCCATATAATGCCTTAAATATCCTAAAGGTACAGTAGAGCCTCACTTATCCAACACTCGCTTATCCAACGTTCTGGATTATCCAATGTATTTTTGTAGTCAATGTTTTCAATTCATCGTGATATTTTGGCGCTAAATTCGTAAATACTAGGCTTGCTCAAATAATTCGATTTTCCCGTTACCCGTTATTAATTCGTTATTTTCGTTTGTTTTGAAGCAATATAGAACCTTGGTTGTCCACACGTCTGGATATCGCGGTTTCGAATCGCGAGAGGCCGTTTTTTCTTATTTCTTCGTTTTTTTCGTTAGGAAAAAAAAGCTTTTGCAAATCACCCAAACTCCTTTCCTTTGCCCCTCAGCCAATGGGAGGCTCAGCCAATGGGAGGGGGCGAGGGGGAAGGAGGCCGAGGAGGAGGAGGAAGACGGAGGGGGGAAATGGCCGCCGCCGCCGCCGCCTCGCCTCAGCTCAGGCCTGGAGAGACCGAGAGGGGCCCGGCGGTGAGGAGGAAGAGGCCCGGGATGCGAGGGGGTGTGGGCCAGGCCCGTCCTCGGCTGCTCCCAGGGGCCCAGATTCGCACCCTCCCTCCCCCCAATACAGGTCTCCAGTCCATACCACGCTACATGAACTTGAATGGATACTGTGGTTGTGTTGTCGAAAGCTTTCATGGCCGGGATCACACTGTTGTGGTATGTATTCCGGGCTCTATGGCCATGTGCCAGAAGCATTCTCTCCTGACGTTTCACCCACATCTGTGGCAGACATAGAGGTTTTGACGTCTGTGCGAAGCTAGGCAAGTGGGGTTTATATATCTGTGGAAGGTCCAGGGTGGGAGAAAGAACTCTTGTCTGTGGGAGGCAAGTGTGAATGTTGCAATTGGTCACCTTGATTAGCATTGAATAGCCTTGCAGCTTCAAAGCCTGGCTGCTTCCTACCTGGGGGAATCCTTTGTTGGAGGTATTAGCTGGCCCTGATTGTTTCCTGTCTGGAATTCCCATTTTCTGGGTGTTTCTGGGAAGGTAATGGCACTCCATGTAGTCATGCCGGCCACATGACCTTGGAGGTGTCTATGGACAACACTGGCTCTTGGGCTTAGAAATGGAGATGAGCACCAACCCCCAGAGTCAGACATGACTGAACTTAATGTCAAGGGATACCTTTACCTTTACCTACACACACACACACACACACACACACACACACACAAAAGCAGGGACTATATATATATATATATATATATATATATATATATATACACACAATATATATCACACACACACCAATTTAACAAAGTTTCAGCCACAAAAACAAAGTTTCTGAAGTAGAACAATGACTTTCACAGTAAAGACAACCCAATTTAACAGGAAATAAGACTTTCAAACCAGGAACAGATTTCTGCAATTATTAAAAAATGGTTTATTATAAAAGCTATGAAAATTCTCCAAAAATCAGAGGATAAGGGAAACGTTCCAAATTTTGGTGAGCTATCAGTGTTAAATGTGTTCTACCACTGTACCAAGTTTGAAGAAGATCACTCAAAAAATGAGGGTGGGAGAGTCCTGTAAAGTCCTCTCCCTCTGTGCTGTTTTTGGGAATTGCGCATGCGCGTCCGCCATTAACGTATTAATTTAGAAAATAACGAATTTTCGTTAATTTTGAAATTTTTTGGGGGCCAAATTCGGAAATACCATCAGAAACGAAAAGCTGCCCCCCTCTAGTTTTGAAACGAGTTTAGAATCAAATTTTTCATGGATCGATCAAGCCTAGTAAATACAGTAATTACTACATAGCATTACTGCATATTGAACTACTTTTTCTGTCAAATTTGTTGTTAAACATGATGTTTTGGTGCTTAATTTGTAAAATCATAAGCTAATTTGATGTTTAATAGGCTTTTCCTTAATCTCCTTATTATCCAACATATTTGCTTATCCAACGTTCTGCCAGCCCGTTTATGTTGGATAAGTGAGACTCTACTGTACCAGATTCTGTCTGATTTTGGAATGTCAGCAGGTTCCACTCTGAAAATACATGAATAAGGAGACCACCAACAAATACCAGATAGTGTAAGCTATATTCCAGAGGAATGCCGTCATAGGATCTCCTCTGAGTATTCCTCTTCTAAGAATGCCTATGAAATCTAAGTCAACCGGTGGCTTGAAAGCATGCTTTCTCTCTGACATACAGAATGGTGGGAAGAAATAACCTGGTTTCTGTTTCTCTCATATGGATTTGTCACCGGCAAACCTACCTTATACATTTCAGCTTTTGGTAAGCATTAATGTTCACTTTGTAATAAGAAGTAGAAACTGGCCAGCACTCCTACTGATGTCCTTTCAGTAAAAATATACACCTAGCAAATTTCCAGAGGAAATGAGACCACAGGAAAGAGTTGGATGGCCACCAGTGTTGTGTCTCATTTGGAGGATTATAGCTCTATTAGTGTGGCATGCAGTGTTATCATTAGTGTTAATTCTGGGGATCAGGCCAAGTGTTAGCATGGGAATGAAATACCAAGGCTTTGCCCCTGACATTTCCCGATCCTCTTTTCGTTTAATTGTTCGGCTTTGTTTTTAAACAAATTAGATTGATAGATTTGGGGGTGGGGAGGAAATGTCCCATTACTATGTGTTTCTGCATAATAATTGGCAAGCGGGATCCCATGGTCCCTTTGCTTGGTACCCTAGGAATTACTGTGATAGAAATAATAAGAGCAACAAAACCCTTTTGGCTCCAAGGCAGCCGTGTTACAAATTGAGCCATGCTAATGACTAATTTGCGTTTCCAGTATCTCTCTGCTGCAGAAGACAAGCAATCGGTAATTTCTTGGCTTCCTTTGCTTTGGTTTCCTCTTCTTAATAAACAACAGTCATTGCATGATATTCTCTCTTCCCCCAGCAGTGCCAGGCACTAGTTGTTTCAGGCAGTCTGTGTGGTCATAGCAGAAGGCATACAGTGCAAGTACCAAGAGCAGAAAAAAATTCTAGGAAACTGCAATGTCTGTTTCTCACATAATACTTTCTGGGAGCTTTCATCCCAACTATGTCATGTCACGTAGCAGAGGGCATAACCATGGAGAGCCAACTGCTGCATCTATATCTGCATTGTTGTTCCACACTGCATCTGATTGCTAATTTCAGTGGAAACAAAGCCAAACAAATCAAAGTTGGTGAGACCTGAGTAAACTCCTGCTGGTGTTTCAGAATCACAAATACTCTGAGATGGCTTCTTTTACTCAGCAGCTTGTTCAGAAGGAGGGATGTGCAAAACCTTATCAGAAAATTTCACAAGCCTTATCAAAACCTTTTCTTGCTTTGAACTCGATTTTTTTTAAAAAAATTATTCAAATAGACATACATTTATAAGTGTTTGTTATATACAGTGCAGTACTTCCCAACTATTAAGCTGATAGTTTCCTTTAAGGATGTATAGCATTTGTAATCCAGGCATTGTGTATGTGTTTTGTGGGTTATATACTATGGAACAGAAAAGGAGAGTGATCAAATTCCAGGAAAGTGAATCAACAGTAAATTTCAACCCTGGTGCTAGACTTCAGAGATGGAAAGAATGTTTCATAATCATTTAAATGAGATGGTCAAAATTTATTTCTGGAGTATTAGGGAATCCGGCTGAGGATTCCTGAACAGTCATACTTTGGAATTTTTTCTGTACAAAATTTTCCTATGTCATTTTTGCACAGAAAATAATATGGTCTTTGCTGGCAACAACATTTTTGTGCAAGAACATAAGATTTCTGTATAGAAATATCAGTTTCTTTGCAATAAGTGCCATTTACCTAGCAGGAAATGCTGTTTCCTGCACAAAACGATTGTGCAGAATAAATCCCAAGTGGTTTGTTATGGTTTATTCATGAATTTCATGAGACTTTTAAGGCAAGGAATAATCAGATATTAGGGCTGTGCAGAAAGTTGTATGGGCTGCAGATGTTGTTTGCATTTTGGATGTTCTGTACATTCAAAACCATTTTTGAAATGCAAGCAGCACCCACACAAAAACTCTTGATTTTAAATACCTACATCTTTTCAGAAGAGTCAAGTAAGTCTCAGAAGCCTCCCAAAGTGAATTACATTTTCAGAACAAGCAAACTGCCAGAGGGCAGAGCCAAACATTATATGTCTCTCAACCTATAAGGGCTGAGGGAGAGGGGTGTACTATACTAACCACATCACATCGGGGCTTTCTTGATTTGTTTATGTATTACTGTCATCATTAAATGTTTGCCATTGTGTATTTTGTTATGAGACACCTTGAGGCCCTTCGGGGAGATAGGGCGAGCTATAAATAAAGCTTAATTTTATTTCATTAATACAAATACAATTCTGGGAAATGTAGATGCAGAGCCTTTTCCATTCTCTGCCACAGGGGTCCTGGCCTTCTCAAACTACATTTCCCATAATTCTGTTTGCATCAGAAGAACACAGCTTAATGGGAGAAAAAGTTTCAAGTAATATATTGAATCTACAAAGAGTACTGCTAATGAGCAAAGCTTTCTGGATTGGTGAGCTTAGAGTGGTAAATGTGTGCTACCTGTAACGAAATGCTGAGTTATAATGTAGAGTTTTAAATATATTTGTTGATGTTGGGACTTGACCTACCTTACAGGACTGGCATGTGAACAGCCATTTTGTGGTTTTCAGGGAGCAGCTGCACCAAGAGAGGAGCTATTTTGCATAAGAGTGACCTGATTGGTCGTATGCAAATGAGCAGGTGCCAAGATTTGAAAGATGAGAGAGTCAAGGATGGCAGTTGAAGAAAAAAAAAGAAAAAAAACCCCAACTGAACATTCTATGGGAGTTGAAGTCAGTTAGTAAGTGAGGGAGTTAGCTGGAGAGTCATGATAGTTTGTTAGTAAAAGTCAGGGAGAACGTTAAAGGTGGCTGGAGAAATAGTTAGAAGAATAAGTTAAAGATAATCAAAAATCTGTATTTATGTAGTAATATCGCATTCCTTTTTATGAAGAAAAAGATTGGAGGAGAGTTGTACTGAAACGTTGTTTCTTAACTACCAAGCATTTAAACCTTTGTAACTATTACGCTTTTGCCACAAGAACGCTATAAATAAACTAAGTTACTGTTTCTCTTTAAATAAAGACCTTTTCTTAGTATCCCGAATATAATTCAAGAAGTCACAAAAGGTGGAAGAAGGATTAAACAGTCATTTACTTCTTTGGTGGTATATTCTCATAAGCGGATAACCTGACCTCTTCCTGACTGTTTTTCATTTTTGATGAGATAGATAAGTAAAGAGACTCTTCTACTACGCAACAAGTTGGAAGTGTCTCACATATTTGAATGTTGGCGTCGGAGAGATAGCCAACAAAAGACTCCCTTGACTGAAGGTTTCTGCAGGCATCACTAAAGAGAGGGTGTGCATCCCACTACAATTGTAGTAAGTTTTACCCTATAGCCTTAAAATTGAGGGAGGGAGGAGTCCCATCAGTATCCCCATTTGTGCAAATGGACAAATAACAAGAAAAAACTAACAAATTCTTTGGAACTCCATAATAGTTTTGATACTGACCCCTTCCACGTTTGCAAAACACTTTAGAATCAAAACTGGGGTCATGTTATTTTATTTAAGACAAACAAAGCAGGTTTTTTGAGTCAGACATACCCCTATTAGATATGGTTTTGGCAGTTCCTTCCTCTGAAATATAGCCAACTGTGCATGGCATTGTTGATACACACTCATTAAAGTACTACTCAGAATTGCCTCTTCTTAGCTTCTAAAATCAGATAGGATTTGATGCCTTTTGTTATTTCGGCCCATGCACCTAAATAGGTCTAATGAATAAAGAGAATTTTGATGGGAGCGAGTTAATGCTCAGGATAAAGGTCATTTTCAATAAGCAAAGCATCCAGGAACTATCCTTTACATGACCTCTGAGATGAATATAAAGGAGACTGCACTGAACTCTGATGCAGGCAGTCGAACTGTCTTCATGCTGTGACCTGTGCAATTTTCTTCCTCTCTCCATCCCCAAGAGTTGAATCCTTTTTGGATTTGTCAAATCCAATTCTTTCTGTACCGCTTTCAAGAATGGAATCCTTGGAATCTCTGTATTACAGTCTGTAGATTTTTATGACAAGTGTTCTTACTGTACGTTGCAAAAGAAATCATTATGTATCATTCTATATTATTGAATCATCTAGATATATATGTGTATGTATGTATGTATGTGGTGGTGTATGTTTCCAGCAGCTTTCCTATTGGTTCCCACTCCCAGAAACCACTGTGACCCCCACCAATGATGGATCTGGACCAAACTTGGTACACAGGACCTCCAGAGTTGTTTAGAGTTGTCATTGGGAAATCTTTTAAGACCACTATCTTTTTCTCTTTATAATACATAGGGTTTGTGATGTTTTGTCTTTGAATTTCATCTCAAGTTCTTTTTCTGATGAAATGGACAATGTTATCTCTTGGCACATTATTTTTTTTGGCGTAGGTAGTTTGAATTCTGTAGGTATGGACTATTTGTTGTTCAGATTCCTCCTCGGTGCATTGTACGAGTTGTTGCCATGAGCTGGACTATGATCCGTCTTACATTTTCTTTAGTTTCTTCCTGAACATTCCTAAACATTAATTGGTACTCCAGTTCACTTTGTTCTATCCTTTCCTGATTATTCTCAAAATTTTCATTTTTATTGTCTGAAGTTAGATATCACTGTAAACTTTAGTTAATTTGCTTTTCATTTATCCGATTTCTTCTTTTATTTCCCTTTTAATTTCCATTTATTCTTGAATACCTTGTGTTGTAAGTTTTTTTCCAGTCGTGTTTGTAGTTCTTTCTGATAATTGTCCTGTTTTTCTGAGAGTTTCTGAATTTCCCTCATAATGTCCTTTATACCGATTTCATCTACCACTTATGCTCTCCGTGATAGTTCCTTGGAATCTTTTATTTCTTTTTCTGATTTAAATTTTAATGCAGCCATTATTGTCAATCTCTTAATTTTGAGTTCTTCCTTCGTTCTAGTCTGTTTGTCACTCTTACAATCCAAACTTAGTCCTATTAGGTAGTTTAGTTATCCCATATCTTCGATTTTCATTTCTTTATGACCTCAGTGGTCTCTTTGATCTCCTCTGATCTAGTCTCTCCATTGTCCTGTCATCCCGCTGTCTCGTCTTCTTGTCGTCCTGCCTTCCCATTGTCCTCTCACCTTCTCACTCTTCTTTCTCTTCTGTTCGTTGGATTCCTCTAAATTGTCCTTCTTCTGTCTTCTCTATGGTTTTGTTTCTTCCCTTATGGTTTTAGTCCTCTGGTTCTTTTTTTATTTCCTTCTGTTCACTGGCTTCCGTCCCAGCCTTCAGGCTTGCCTTTCTAGATTGACCTTTCCTATGGTTGGATGTGTCCCTTGTTCCTCACCCTTCGGTTCTTCCACCCTGACCCTTTGACTACCATCTTTGTCCTGATAGCTTCTGCCCCTTTCTCTTGTTATCCTCTACTTGTGCGTTCACTCTTCTTTTCCCTTTGATTTCTGGTGCTCTAGTTACTTCCCATCCACGGACTCACTGTTTCTCCTTTGCTGGTCTTCAGCTTTTATTGTTGCTTCTTTCTTGAAATTTTAAAATGAACATGGCTGGCAGTATGTGTGAGTTTTGACTCGCTTCCCACTGTACGATCCACACATCCTCCAGCACCCACTGGACCCACTTGATTACCTCCCTTGAGGGGAGGTCAGCCACTGGAGTCTTTGGTTGGGTACCTGCCAAACTCTGTGACAACCCTGGACTTGATCAGCCAGGGGAGGGGGGCTGATAGCTCAACCAGATCACTTGTAGTCATTGGCTTACTGAGAACCCTCAGCAAGTCCAGCCTGCCACCATCACCACCCACCAGAAATCTTTGACCTATGATTTTTAAAGTGGTGTCAAACTTCATCAGTTCTATAGTGTAGATGTATATGGAACAGCACATTACTTTTGCTACTCCTTTTAATATCCTTGTATGTTGTTAATCTAGCTAAGACTCTTATGACCTTCCCTAAACAGCAAATTTTAAGATTCCCTAGAATGCTACCATGATCATTAAAATGAAATAATGGTGCTACAAATGTACAGTGTGGAAGGGTCCCTGATTACAATGGAGCTGAAAAACTGAAAGTTGCATGCAAGGAAATATCAGGATATAGCAAGAGGAGAAACCAATAATCTTGTTGTTGTGTTGTCAAAAGCTTCTCAAACATGGTCATACAGCCTAGAAAACTCATAGCAACCCATATTGTTGTTGCTGTTATATTATATCCTACCACCTCCCTATTTGGGGGGCTTAAGACTGCTTATAAAATTCTGAAAAAGCTCTGAAAAAGTGATATCTTTCTAAAGTTAAAAGTACAATTAATTTTATCAACAATGTTTAAAGCAGTTTGATGCATAATCATGAACAAGATGAACAAATATAAATTATGCAGTACATAAAGGTTCTTTTTGCTGAAAAGTCAGCCTTCAAAAGGTTTCCAAAGTAAAATAATCATACAATGGAACATGGTTGTAGAGGGATTTGAACATAAGCCTGATAATGTTGCTTCTAGAAATGGAGAGGAAGCCAGTGTGGGATTTAAGGATTTCAAGAGATGGTCAGAGCAATGAGAGAGGTGAATAATTTGACAGCAGAGCACAGGATAGATCCAAGGACTCTTCTGGGAGAACATGGCAGATCAGTGTGGAAACAATTTCACCAGTCTCTTTTCCTACTGCTAGAAAGGAAGGATAAAAGAGCACCAAGAGATTTACAATGTTTTTTCTTTGTAATATTTTATTGATGAATGTACAGGGAACTAACTATACTTCTTCAGCAGACAAGTAGAATTGCTGATCCTGTATGAGGACTCTGAAGATTAGCACTGTAGTCCAAGGATGCTTCTGCCAACTCACAGCTTTCTAATTCCCTCCACACCTCAGTTCAAATGATCAAACTAGCTCCAAATAGTTTCTGTGCACTTTGCCACAAGCTAGCATTCATAATGTGCTAACTCTGTTAAGAATTCTTGTCCAAAACCGGAGAAAGATTTCTCATCTATCAGGAGAACATATCTAGTCTTTAGCCTGCATTGATGAAAAACCACCCGATCCTTTCTGAATATTGTTATTATTGTTAGTATTATATTTATTTATATCTTGCTTTTCCCTGTTAAAGAAGACTCAAAGTGGTTGTGATCACTTCATAATGGTATTCCAAGCTGGCATCTATATTAGTATTTATGGAGTGCTGCTTCTTTACCCCAGAACAAAAAAGTAATGTGTTGCAAAACCAACAACGCAATTCATTAAATACTAAATTAAACATTAAGCATTCAGCAACTACCCGGGGACATCTACATAGTTTGCAATAATGGATCTGGCTTATTTATTTTGCCCTTGAATATACGTGTGGTTCTACCAATGTTAATGAAGTTAATATAGTCATTTTTGTAACAAAAAGTCATCTGATTACTACACTTGATGGATTCTTTTAAATGCCACATCTGTATGTGATTTTGACCATCCAGATTCCAGCACTTTCTCTTCAGCCAAAGCAGAGAGTTTGGGCATATAACTACCCTTCCTGCTGACAACAGAAATCCCACTGAGACCATAAAGAAATTGTATGTGAAAGGCTGAATAGAAACTGGCCTCTCATTTGTATCTGTCTGCTTTTAAAGGTCATTACTCAAGAAACACCCCCATTTCAAACAGCCATCTTACAGCTGGATTTGAGGCCATTTATTATATTCTTACCTCATTTTATATAACCTGGATACAAAGAGTTAGAAGGACAAAAAGAGAAAGATGAGAAACTCAACAAAATGAAAAGCAATCAGCTAGCATTCCCCAATGAGTTACAAACATTTCCCACCATAATACAAGTACATATGGAAACCTATGGAGAAAGAGTGGAGAAAGGAGATTTAAAACCAAACCAAATCAAATAATCTATAAAAAATTTGTAGAGAATAAGAATCATAAGAATATTCATAATTATTGTTCTATGGGTTAAAAAAACCAATTATGAAAGCCCATTAAAAAGAATATTAGACCAGTGTGAATTTTGTTAAGCTTTGTGGTATTTGGTGTTTCAAATGTTGCCTAGGAATTATGTTGAAAACAATGTATAATAGAGTCTCACTTATCCAAGGTAAATGGGCTGGCAGAAGCTTGGATAAGCAAATATCTTGGATAATAAGGAGGGATTAAGGAAAAGCCTATTAAACATCAAATTAGGTTATGATTTTACAAATTAAGCACCAAAACATCATGTTATACAACAAATTTGACAGAAAAAGTAGTTCAATACGCAGTAATGTTATGTTGTAATTACTGTATTTACGAATTTAGCACCAAAATATCATGATATATTGAAAACATTGACTACAAAAATGGCTTGGATAATCCAGAGGCTTGGATAATGTATCCTCCCTTTGGTTTTCTGCATTGTATCTGAAAAACAAAATTCACCACAATATTTTGGGATATTTGAATGTTTGTTTATTCCCAAAATAGGGAGAAGACTGTCATAAATATTCATCTTTGATAGCGGATGATTTGCACCCCTGCTTAGGCAACTATTTTATTACCCTGCTGGTCATGTTATTGATTAGGGTGTGTGGGAAATTATGATTTTGGCTTCTCTTTTTAATTGTGTGCACCATGTCTACCTTCATTTGTTGTTGTTGACTGATTCAAATGGTATCTGAATTATGGCAAACCTATCAGGTTTTTTTGGCAAGAATGACTGAAAGAGTGCTTGTCTTCTTCTGGGGCTGACAGAGTATGGCTTGACCAAGGTCACCCAGTTGCTGTCCATGGCTGAGTCAGGATTTGAACCCTGGTCTCTCAGAGTCCTGGTCAAACCACTACACCACACTGTTTTTTCTCCATCTCCAAATCAGAGGGGATTCTCAATGAGCCCTCCATTCAAGAATTTAGAATGAGGTAGCATTGGGCACAATGGAAGATGACTGCCCACTAAGGTCCAAAGGAAGACAAGTTATTATGGGTATTCAGAAGCTCCCTTCAACTCATTTACAGCTTGTTTCCCAAGAGTATATTAGCAGCACTTCCAGGAGCTTCCTTTTGGTAAAGTGTGCATGTCCCTATCTGCTCAGGTTAAAGTTAGACACAAAAGAAGAAATGCCTACAAAATGAAAGCCACATTTGTGTGTTGTGGGTGGATAGTAAAGGTCAGAGCCTTGAATAACTGAAATGAAGGTAGGCAAAAAGTGATTTGCTAAACCATAGCACGGTTCTATTATTAGGTAGCATGTGGCAGCCATCTCAAGTGGCAGAAATGGTAGATGTGAGGGGAAAATTGTACCTATTTCTTTATTAGTCCTCAGAGCCATTTTCTTCTGTTGAAGGATATAGTATTGTGTCATATACTCTCTTTATCCCCTAAACTACTCTTGTGGTAGAAAATGTTATATTCTCACCAGAACAGAAATAAGATGCAACTGAAAATTTCATCAGCTTTTGCATATGGAATGGTGGAAAGATACCACCTTGCTCTTCAACTCAGTCACAATGTCTTTGGACATTATCCCAGTGGTTTTGTTGAGTTTTAATAAACCATAATTTGGCAACTCTCTTAGAATCTTCTGGACAGCACAGTGACAGCCCATTGCCATTAACCCAATACTAATGGGTAAAACAACTAAATATATACTAAGCAATAATAAAAACCACTATTTTGCTTATTTTTAAAAGGAATCAATTACTTTTCCAGAGTATTGTTTCATGCTCTGTAGACAGATAAAATGACAAAATTGTTGGGTTTTTTAAAGTAAGAAAATAGGATCAGATCCCAATCTCCTTATAACTTGTTCATTCCTGTTTTCTTGTCATAGCATAGCTGATGAAACAAACTGAATATTTGGAAAGAGATCTTGCACCCATCCTGTTGGTGATATTTATTTTCTTTAACCTTTCTGGAATGATAATTGATGTAAGTATCCTGTGGGGCTAGTTTGGAACACTCATGCTGCCTGGTATCAATGTGTATAATTCTTTCTCAGTGGGATGTGGCAGAATTTGTCATTGTCTTAGAAATCCCGTCCCTCTGCTATCAGCCAGAAACACAATGTGATTCATTTAGTTTCCACATACACACCCCACCTCCACCAAGCAAGCTGGTGCTTGCCTAATTGGTATTTGAGGAGTTTGTTGAAGCGAGTGGGTTGACTGACAATGTAGTACATCCTTTGTTCCATACTACCGGTTGTCACATGAATGCCATCAATTTATTGAACAATGTTGCATGAGATAGTTTTCTTCTACTTAGGATAGGCATTGGAACCTTTTTTAAAGCTGTCCTATTTTATATTTATAGAAGGGGAGATATATAGTGTTTTGTATAGGAAGTCAAGGCCGCAAGTATAGCCCTTTCTGTGCTGGTTCCAGAATAATTTTAAATATTTTTATATATGCATTTTCCAAGAGGATACATTGACAAATCATCACCCAAAGTGTATTTTAGTGCTTTTTGCAGTACACAAACTGTTTTTGAACTTTATTTAGATGCATGTATATATTTTCAAGTGCATTTTTGTTCTTTTCACAGAATGCATTCGCTACTCAAGGTATTTACTGGAGATGTAAAGAATAGTTGCAAATGTTCTCATTCCTGATGAATAACATACCTTGTTTTACTGACATGCCATATTCATAATAAAACAAACCACTGTGAATTTCTTTCTGATTAGAGAACTTTGGAGTGGGGGTGAGAGTAAGAAAGATTGCATAGAAGAATGTATTTTGCACAAAATACATTTTTGTGTAAAAAGAATGTTGAAAAAATCCACTAATTAAACCATAAGAAGACTCCTGCCTAGTTACGAGAAAAATTCTTGGAATTTTTGGTTATGATATGAAATATGAAATCAGAACACTGTTCCCAGCATGGAAGACAGGGGGATTTTTTACACAGAAAAGAAGGGTCTATGCTTTTAAAATAAAGAAGTGTGTACTTTTTTCTCTTCACACAATTTTTCTCATAATACTTTGGGACTTTAAATATACAGTGTGCACCCATCGCAGAAAGAAAATAAAATTATTATTTGCTTATCCAGAGCAGATGCAACATGGGAGAACAACATTTTTATAAAATGAAGAGGGCCAATGAGAAGCACAGAGGGAACCAGCTGGTCGTAATTCATTATTTTGCTATTTCTGGTTATGGTAATATTAATAGCTGCTGTCTTTTGAAATTCCATTTAGATATGACATAGTAGTCTTTACAGTTAGGCTTCCTAAGTGTAAAGGATTAGGAAGCCTAATTGTACATTTAACAGTCTTTCAGGGATTTCAAACTGTGTGGTTGAGCTTAATCATATATTACAATCTAGTTTAAATGACATGGAAGTGACTACAGTAGAGTCTTGCTTATCCAACATAAACGGGCCGGCAGAATGTTGGATAAGTGAAAATGTTGGATAATAAAGAGAGATTAAGGAAAAGCCTATAAAACGTCAAATTACGTTATGATTTTACAAATTAAGCATCAAATTATCATGTGTTATAACAAATCGGCATAAAAAGCAGTTGAATACATGGTAACGTTATATAGTTATTACCTTACTTATGAATTTAGCACCAAAACATCGCAATGTATTGAAAACATTGACTACAGAAACATTGACTACTAAAAAAAATTGACTACAAATAAAAGTAGAATTGCTGCCTAGAGAAACAGCTGCGGATCCAGGCGGGAGGCAGACTGCGTTGGATAATACAGAATGTTGGATGAGTGAAGGTTGGATAAGTGAGACTCTACTGTACTGGAAAGGCAATAGATTGGAAGTGAATATGTCTGCTTACCAACTAGACAACAAACATGAATTGGGACCCATGCAACACAAGGCATTCCAATATGGAGCTGTTTTTGCTAGTCTCCAATGATAGTTTCAGGAGAGTGTCAGAATGCCATATGGGATAGGACAGAGCATAAGGGCTCATAAGCTTTGTCCACTGTTTCTCTCCCTTTCTGGATGACTTTCTGCTTGAAGGGAATGTGGGAGGAGAATGCATAGCAGATTGGTCAGCAAATTGTCTCGTCATCATGGTTTGAGGCTGGAGCTGCATCAAATAGCTAGTAAGTTGCCCCTACAGCTGTGTGATCTTCTGTGGGAATTTAGGACAGGTCATGTTTGGTGGGTTTCCTGCAAAGGATGCTTGTCATTCCATCTTTAAATAACTCATTGCTATTATAACTTTTGAGTGATTAATACTTCAATTTTTCTTCAATGGGTATGACTGTATAATAAAATATCATGTTGCCCAATAATACGACATAGTATAATTTCTTCTTCTGAAAAGGCTGCCTGTTGTTTCTTGGTGTAAGTTATTTCTCTTGACTTTCCACCATCTACTCAGGAGATATGGGCGGAGAGTGGGGAGGAGTAACATCACACATGACATTTATACTTCTGTTCTAATCATCTTAATATGTGCATATCTTTACAGTTTTCCCCTTTACAATCAGAGACTGAAAAAGCAAGAATTCCAATAAAACTCAAAGAAACCTGCATATGTATACAGACAGGAGCTATTTGTACACCAAGCTGAATACATGTGGCTCTGGAGTGGGAACAAAATAAGCAATCCCACCTCCCTAACCCAAATGCTCAACAGAACATGCAAATAATAATTGTGCTTGATTCTGTCTGGAAAACACTTTGTAGTCTGTTGTCAAACAGACTTTGCAGAGGTTTTGAAAGACTATCAGTATGTGCAGAAATTGTTCTCGAAAGACCATAACAGGACAGGGAAAAATGAAATGCATATCATAATGAGCAATGATGGCTCTATCACATCGCCTTAATGTCTCTGAAAAGCTATTGACTGTACACAGCCCTAGGGTACTTGTACTCTTAGGTATTTAATTGTCCAAGTTCGCAAGCAATTATGAAGATTGGCAAAGTCTAGTTTAGTTCATCTAAGTAAGCATCCGCTTTCTGTATAAGAAGCGATTTCCTTGATTAAAATGTTGTCACTGGAACATTAAAAATGCAATCTCCTTAATGTATCATCAGTCACTTCTAGTAACATTGTAGGGCAGTGTTTTCAAGATTTTCAAAGTGACAAGAGTTGCAAAGTTGACTTACTCAAAGGCAAAACAATAGAATGCTTCAGAATTTTGAAGTCACTGACAACAGGAAAATGACTCAGTGAGATGAAACTCCATTCAATCAATGGCTTATTACATTAATGATCTCTTGAAATAGTGGGCATAGGGGTGAGCTCTGAGTCAGGACTGTAGCAGGGGAGCCAAAGAATTAAAGTTCTTTATTTCAGTTTTATTTCGTGTCAAAAGCATTGTACAACAAATACATTTCAAATAATGAGGAAAAAAAAGAAAAAAAAGAAATCACGAGCAACTAAATAGTTTTGGACCAAAAGCGGGCAACAGCAACCGCATTGTCTGTAGCTTTAAACAACTCCTCCTCCGTACATGAGGCAGGGCATTGTGGGCAAGCATACATGTGCTGAGTTGTTTGTTCAGCTCCACAGTCACACAAGGTGGAGGATTCCTCCAGGTAGTGCCACCTTGCCAAGTTGTCTTTTGATCTGCCCACTCCACTTCTGAGTCTGTTCAGGGACTTCCAAGTTGCCCATTCTTGGTTTGCCCCTGGAGGAAGACCCTCTTGGGGGGCCATCCAGTTAGAATTGCCAGGTTTAGCTGCCCAGAGAGACACCCTTGCTGTTGCTGGAGGAACATCAAGAGGAGTGGTGGTTCTCATGAAGCCCTTCCTTGATTTGAGTCTGGTGGGAAGAGGCTGATAGTCATGCAGTGGGTGGCTTTCACAATGTTCGACCTTTTTTCTCTCATCATTAGCAGCAACTTCCCATCGCACGTCAGGAGGGGCAATGCCAGCTAACTTGTAGAGTTTATCAACAGGTGTAGGTTTAAGGCATCCCGTGATGATTCTGCATGTTTCATTCAGTGCTATGTCCACCTGCTTCGCATGGGCAGACTTGTGCCAAACAGGACAGGCATACTCTGCAGTTGAGAAAGACAAGGCCAGGGCTGATGTTCTTATTACTTGTGGGTCTGCACCCCATGCGCTGCCAGTCAGTTTCCGCAGGATGTTATTGCGTGCAGCTACTTTGTGCTTGGTGTTCATGCAGTGTTTCCTATATGTTAGTGTTCGGTCTAAGGTGACACCAAGGTATTTAGGATGGAAACAGTGTTCGAGCTCTTGGCCTTCCCAAGTAACTTTCAGTTTCCTGTTGGCTTCACGGTTACATAGGTGGAAAGCACACACTTGTGTCTTGGCAGGGTTAGGCTTCAGGTGGTTCTCTTTGTAGTAGCTGGAGAGATCTTTCAAGGCATTGGTGAGTTGCTTTTCAACTGTTTCAAAATCTTTTGCTTGTGTTGTAAGGCCAAGGTCATCAGCATATATAAAGCTCTTTGTGAGTGGTGGTTGTGGCTGATCGTTCGTGAAGATATTAAATAAGGTTTGTGCAAGAACGCTGCCTTGGGGTAATCCATTCTTTTGCCTCCTCCATATGCTTTTCCGGCCCTGAAACTCCACATAGAAGCTGCGGTTTTCTAGGAGGGTCTGGACAGTTTTTGTAAAGTCAAAGTCCCGGGTGATAAGGTAGACTTTATGCAGCATTTTTCTATGTTGCACCATGTCATAGGTTGCCGTTAGGTCCACAAAGACTGTTCCCGTAATGCAGCCTTTCTCATAGCCTTCCTCAATATGTTCAGTCAGATGAAGAATTTGACCTGTACAGTTTTTCCCTGGTCTGAAACCTGCTTGTTATGCAATAAGCTTGGGTTCGATAACAGGTCCTAGTCGATTTAATAGCATCCTCTCATAGATATTTCAGTGTCAAGAGCCAATGTTGTGTAGTGAATTGATTGTTGGACAAACACACTGGAATGGAGGTTTGAAATCCTTGCTCAGCCATGGAAAATTACTAGATAACTTTGGCAAATTATACTTTCTCAGCTTCAGAGGAGGGCAAGGGGAAACCCCAGTAGAATAAATTCTACGAAGAAAACACTGTGATAAATACACAAAAAGTCAGAAATGAGATGAAGGTACACAACAAACTTCCCTATCATAGTCCTAATCCTAAATAGCCTTCAAAGCCATATATGCTTGTTAAAAGACAGACAATTGCTAGTAATGTGTATAGGGTGATGTATCTCATATGGTTTGACTCTAGAATGCCAAAACTGGAAACCCTCAAAGTTCCTCATCACTTTTTTTATTAGCCTGCTTTGTTGTTTTTTGTTGTTGTTGTTATTATTGTTGCTGCTGTTGCTGTTATATTTATTTATAGCTTGATTTATCTTTCCCAAAGAGGACTCAAAGTAGCTGTAGGGGGCTCTTGTCATGGAAGGATGTTAGAGTGAGAAGGAGATGCTTGATGTGCAATTATGCAAACAAAGACTAAAATAGAAGTGGAAAACCTTAGGCCTCTAGATGTTTTAGACCACAGGCTCCATGATCCCTTAACATAGCCATGTGGGAAGGGCTTCTGGAAATTATAGCCCTAAACACATGGAAAACAAAAGGTTCGTCATTCCTGACAGGAGCCATGGTGGTGCAATAGGTTAAACCCTTGTGCTGGCTGGACTGCTGACCTAAACGAAATGGAGGCAGGGGGGAATCTTTTTATATCATATCCCACCGCTGACACCAATATAAAAGAAATTGAGGCGGGGGGAATCTTTTATAATCCCACCACTGCCACCAATATAAAAAAGGAACGACGGCAGGGGGGGAAACCTTTTAAAAATCTCCAGCTCCTGTTCCAATATAAAGAAGGGAGCTGACACCAAATATATCGTACCCACTCTCCACTCTACTCACGCTCTCACACGCAAGCACACATATGTGAGAGGAGAGGATATACCGTTTGATTTTAGATTTTCTTTTAAAATTGGTAGCTGCCACCAACCTAAAATGTCTTTAGGATTTTTGTTGTTAAATGTGTCTGAGATAAGTTTCTCCCATTCACTGCCCACACTGTTTCCCACCCTTGGCTCCCAAACTGATGTTCACTATGAGGCTTTTCTGTGGTATTTTATTATTGTATTGCTGGAACTTTTATTAAGGCTTCTGTCAAGACCCAGGCTACAGAACACCAATAACCATGCGCAGAGGCCGGATTCTATCTAATATCTTTATTATAGGAATATATAAAGTCAATAAAAACAAGTGAAGAATATAGTTCAGAAGTAGACCCTTCAGGAAAGGTCAAATATAGTCCAGGAAAATAATGTCCAATATGTGATATTAGAGTCCAAAGTTATAATCCATTAACCGAAACACACACTTTGTCAAGCAATAGTGTGGGGAGATGACAAGGTCCTTTAGTCCACTGAAGCTTGACAACAAGGCTGGAAAACAAACTAGATTCTTGGCTAAACAAGACTTGATACGAGGCAAACAAGGAGCAAGAACAAGGTCCGTGGCGAGGTCCGCGGCGAACGTGAAACAAGGCAGGCTTGGAACTTGGTCCTGGAAACAAGGAACTGGAGTTGCGAAGTCCACACACGATCTCACTCCTCAAGCTGACGAGTTGACTCCGCAAGGTTTCCCTTGCGGCAAAACACCTAAATAGGGTCTCATTTCCCGCCAGAAGAACACTTTCCCTGGAGAACTAGAAGTGAAACCCAACTCCGTCCAGATGCATGACTCCTTAGAATTTCCCAAGGGAAGCAGACCTAATCTGCTAATTGTTTGGCTGCGATTCTGAGGCTCCGGCGATTCGCCTCCCTCGCTCCTCTATCTCTATTATAATTGTCCTTTCGAGAAAACGGGGGAGAATTCTGCCCAAGGCTTGTTTGGCTGACTTCTTGAGGGCAAACATCCTCCAGGTGCAGGGGCTCCGATTCTGGCTGAACCGGTGGAAATCCCATGTTTTCCTCGTCGTCTGCCACAATAGTACTAGGAACGGGACTACAAGGCCCATGAGACATCACAGCTTCTTGATGGAAAATATACACTGTGGAGGCTCTTGAAAGCTGAAAATAGAATAACAATTTATTTTCTTAAAAACAGGTAAATGATTACTTCAGAGAGGTTCTTAAGCGTAATCGGTTACAGACGTTCTTCAGCTTAACTTAGTTGTATGTTTCAGATCACTTAGTTTCAAACAGTTCCAACCAACTAATCTAACTATTGGTCACAAAAACCCTCGCTCTATTTGCTGAGAATAGACACGAGTTCCCCTGGGTTGTTAATTAACTCTAACCTAGAGTCCTTCTATTAACCAGCCCAGTAGTGAGAGACAATCCCTTGAGTTATCTTTTCCCCCAAGAGATCCAAAACTGCCTGACCTAGCCTGTCAGTTTCCACAGCTTTCAATTCTCTCTCACACACACCCTCCAAATTGCTCTTTCCTCTCCAAACACCAAAACCGAACTGCTCTCTTCAAACCCTAAAACAGAACTCTCTAGAGCTCTTTTTTTTCCTCTGCACTCTAAGACTTGGCTCCTCCCATCTGCTCTGGTTGGCCAATCCTAGGAGTCTCTCTGTAAGCTCCTCCCCCTTTCTAACCACACTCAAGATGGCTGCCTGGCATTCCTCAACAAAATGGATGCCTGCCTCACTCACTGTTACCAAGGGTTCATCCCAGGTCTAATAGGTAAGGTTCACTACAGTTGCTGACCTGAAGGTTGCCAGTTCGAATCCATGGGATGGGGTGAGCTCCCTTCTGTCAGCTCTAGCTAGTGGGGATATGACACTCCCAGCAGGATGGTAACACATCAAGGCGTCCCCTGGGCAATGTCTTTGTAGACGGCCAATTTTCTCACACCAGAAGTGACTTGCAGAATGCTCTCAAATTGCTTCTGACATGATAAAAAAATCCTGACAGGGGTGTACTCAGTTGTTTTTGTTGTTAAGTGATATTGCCTTGGACTTATGGCCACCCCAATGAATGGGAGGCCACCAAGATACCCTTTCACCAAAATCCCTAATCAGCTCTTTCAAACTTAGGACCATGACTTCCTTGATTTACAACCTTGTCACATGGCCACTTCACAGGGAAGAGTGGGGAACCTGGTGCCTTACCTCCAGCATCACCAGCCTTCTCTTCCAACTGATCCCATGGGGGGAAGCAGGGAAAATGTTTGTGGTGGGCAGCTTCCCCCATGGATTCCAATGGCAACCTGGGAAACCTCCTGTGTGATCCTGCACTGGCTCCACCCTCCTTCACCCATGGAGCTGCACCAGGAACTGGTGGGATTTGTCGGTGACCTAGGCTAAACCAGCACATGCCGCTAAATTGGTTGTTAGTCTTACATGTTTCATTCGTGTATGAATAAAAGAAATGTAAAGATTTACATATCTCAATACATAATGGGTAAGGAGCTTTATTTTATTGCTTTCTACATAGAGCTAAATGTGGGCATTCTTTTGGATCTAGTCCAAAGAAACAGGAAGAAGGAAAGCAGGAGGACCAGCACTCATCCCTAGTGCTTGCCTTTGTTTAGATATTTCTCACTCTGATTGTTAAGCTGCCAAACAGCGGATTCCCTGACACTGTGGCTCTATGAGAAATTGCAGTTGCAGATGTAGAGGAGGAGATGGTAAAGAGATAATCACTATGCTTATGTCATGAGAGCTTGTTGGCATATGGATCTATTGCATTGCTTTTTTGTAACAACTGTAAGTGCAAATTGGAAAATAATGAGATGTGTGCATCTCATATTACCTTGCATAATCACTTGACCGCAGAGGTCCCAGAAGTATAAGTAATTAACAAGTAGCTCATAAAAAGAATCTCTTTGATATAAATTTCACTATTGTTTTTCTTCTGTAAACACTTTGGAGATTTGTCTTTTCTGTTACTGTGAATTTGAATTTTCAAGCTTTCAGTGTTATCAAGAAATTGTGTTTTCTCTTTCTTTAGTCATGCAAATCAGCAGAGGGGAAGCAACCTGTGTCTCTTCAGGTGCTGTTGTACTCTAACTCTTTTCTGTACTAGCCAGGAGAAGTGATGGTCAGAGTTCATTCCAATTGTTACTCTAACCATATTTGGAAGATCACAAGTTCCATCTGGCCTTTGTCCAAAGTTTGTTTCTTTTCAACTATTGAAGACTACAATGACATCTCAGGATTGGTGCAAATGAGTGTAAAGGTTTTTTTGACGAAAAGTTTTTTTTATTCCACTGACTTATGTTTTCTGGAGAAAATTAATCTGTTAAACAGAAAATTGTTATGATGGCCCAGCCCTGATCGAATGCAGTTAACAGATCTGGCTTACTATTACAAGAAAGAAGAATGTGCATGCTTACTACACTTGTGGCACTTAGTTTGAGCTTTCAGGTGTTTTTAAAATATGTCTCTTAATGCATTTTTAAATGTCCTTGAAACCACTGGGAAGATCAGTTGAAGAGTTACTTATTCCAGAGAAATCTACTCATCATTTTCAACTAATGATGGTAGGATCAGGGGCTGTGAGAATTTAAATTGGTCATTGGCAACAGTTCATGCTAGGATGGAAGGTGTGAAAACAGCCTAATTGTGCTATAGGTCATGGGTTCTGCTGATTGTTATGCTAGTGTTCCGTTTCTTCTGACTGGGGTTCTGTACTTTCCAAATTCCTGAAAAAGCAGGACGGCCATGTTTCCAAACTCAGCGATGTTCTTGAATACCCAGATGATAGTGGTGCCTAGGGATATCATCCACAAGTTTTGATTTGCAATTAGATCTGGTCTCAAATGCTCACACTTCGTTATGTTCACATGGGGCTACTGCAGTCTCTTCACTGTGGAGTCCCAATGTTCTCTGCATGAAATGTGATATATGCAATACAACCTATTGGTTTACTTAGTATTAGTAATTAGTAGGATTGTTTTCCCAACCTAAGAGGGCACTTTTAGTGTAGAAAACCCCTTTGTTATGCATTATAGTTGATTTCAGATGCGAAAAACTTTTAAATGCACTGTGTCTGGAAAAGTTATACCGGTAACATTTGAAATTGGAAAGTTGGAGTTTTATTCTCCTTTAACCAATTCCATACTACAAATGGCATAATAAAAGCTGTGTTTTCATTAGTGCAGTTTGATTCATTTTTTTAAAAAAAAAATCTTCCCCTTTTATTAAGATTTATGCCAAAGAGATTATTCTGGCAATTGTAATTTCTTTTGTGCTAAAGAGGCAGATTGCATCTAATAAGGATAATTGTCTGGATGTTTAATATTCCTTGGAAGTTTAGTATCACTTCAGCAAATCTTTAAAAAATAAAATAAATTAATGTGGGAATCCATGATACTTGACAATGACCTTTTTTTGCTATTATAGGGATTTACATAAGTCTTAATAAGTGAAATGGTGCACGGAGCATAATGTGTTTCATTGTTCTCATGGTGATGTAGAGATAAAGCCAAATAATGTATATTCTAGTCAGTTTGGGCATATTTCGGAGGTTAAGCATGTGTGTTCTAATCTGCCCTGCATGTGATTATCTCACTTTAATATTAGCTAGACAATAGCTTAATGTGGGGCTTATTTTTATTCCAGTTCTTCAGAGGAGAGGGTCAAAGATGGAAGTAAAGTATACAAGTTAAATTCCTATTATATCCAGGTAGGAATACTGTATACTCTAAGTTTGTGCTTGCGTGTGTGCCTTCAAGCCATAACCTAATAGATTTAATAGGACTTTCTAAGGCAAGGAATATTTTGAGCTGGTTTTTCCAGTTCCTTCCTCTGAAAAATAGCTTATAGCACCCAATATTCTTTAACAATTTCCTATCTAAATACTAACTAGAGCTGACCTTGCTAAGTTTTCAAGAACAAAGAAGAATGGTGGAAAGTTGATGTCAGTCGGTTCATATGTGTGTCTACAAAGGTTATTTTATTGCCTTAAGAAACTTAGAATGTAATGCTATTGTTCAAGGGATGAAGTACACCCACATTTTATATTGAGAATTCACAATTTTGAATACTGTGATGACTATCCCTTCTTGGAGAAAAATCATTATATTGTCATGACCTCTAGATGCTGTTGAACTACCCCCTCTCATGATTCCTTACCACCGAGTAAGTTGACTGAGACCAATGAGAACTTCAGTCTGCTAACATTTGAAGTACCACCAGTTATCTACCCCTTGCTGTTCTTCTTGAAACCTATCTCTACTTAGTCTCAGTCTCTACACAACTGAAAATGATAAGAAAAGGATGGCCTACTCTGACAATTTTATTTCTCTACATTTCCAACTTTGTTCCAAGTTAGGGAAAATACCTCATGGAAATAAAGAAACAGCTGCTTAACATCTGGACTGATATAGTAGTCACTGGACTACTAAAACAATATTCATAATTAATTATTCAATTAACACTTGTTTTACTGTGTTCATGTATGTATAACTAATCATTTAGTTACACAATGAAAGTAAATAAGTGTATGTGTTTTGTTCTTTTAGGCTTGCAAAAATGCAGAACCTCAGTACAATATAAAATTGTACATTCAGCAAAAATTATGCAGAATAATTATATAGAGGAAAAAAGTATTGCTTACTCACTGTGAGGGGGACATGAGAGAAGCCTCCCTGCAGGATAGTGACAAATCCGGGCATCCCCTGGGCAACATCTTTGTAGATGGCCAATTCTCTCACACCAGAAACAACTAGCAGCAATAATCTCAATTAACATCGAAGGCATGTTAGCTGCCAAAGAACAGCTGCTTTATGAACTGTGCCAAGATAAGAAATGGGACATGCTGTGTGTCCAAGAAACACACAGGGATAAACAACAGAAATGACCAAAAGTTCTAGGAATGATCTTAGTGGTGGAAAGACCACATGCTCAGTATGGAAGCTCTGTATTTGTAAAACCAGGCCTCCAAGTCAGTAGTGCCCATAACACTGAATATAGAGGTTATAACAATAGAGCTTAATAACATCATGATTACCTCTATGTACAAGCCCCCAAATGAAGAGTTCTGTTTCTCCTCTTCTGAGAACTTTGATAGGCACCAAAGGGCAGTAGTAATTGGTGATTTTAATAGCCATAGCTATGGACGAGGCTATGCTCAGGAGGATAAAAATAGGGAGGCTGTCCTCTCCTGGGCTGAATTGCATAAACTATCGCTTATTCATGAAAGTAAGCTATTACAATTCTACAACAGTGGGAGATAACACCGAGGATTTAACCCTGACCTCCTATTTGTGAATGGCAGCATTGTGCAGCCATGCACTAAATCAGTGGTACCACCAATACCAAACACACCGCATCGGCTGATAATATGCCAACTGTTCCCTTAGGAAGTTCGATTTAAATGAAGATTCAACTTCAGAAAGGCAGATTGGTATAAATTCTCACACATTTAGATGACAAGATCATATCTGTCGCCCCAATCTCTGAGGAATAAAAATGCTTTATTGAAATAGTAAAAACCTGCTCACAGGCTTTTATACCAAGAGGCTGCAGAACACACTACCTTCAGGGCATTACTCCTGATACAGCTGCCTTGTTGGAAGACAATTATAGGTTCCACAATGAAGACCCATTTAGTGAGAAATCCCTTCAGGCAGCACACAGCATTTTGTCCTCCATCTCTGAAGCCAAGAAAGAAGAGTGGATAAAGCTGAGGCTGTTAAGATGGTTGAGCAATGACCCCTCACAAGCTAAAACCCATGCCAACATAAAGGCAGATCAGATAGCACATCAACTTCTGAAGAATGGGAAACCCAATCTTGCCACCAAAGTAGGAAGGAAACCAATAGTCAGACAACTGGATAGTGAGAACAACAACCCCCATTAACCTTTTACATCTACTGAATTGGACATGGCTCACAATAAATGTAAAAAGGCAAAGCAACTGGCTTGGATGATCTACAGATGGAAGAAATTAAGAACTTTGGCCTAAAAGCAATATGCTGGCTGCTGAAGCTGATGAATAACTGCATTGCATCCTGTTAAAACCCCCAATATCTGGAGGAAAGCAAAAGTCATAGCTGTCTTGAAACCAGGCAAAGACCGTAATGAGCCAAAAAGCTATAGACCAATCTCCTTGTTGTGCCATTTTTACAAAGATCTAGAGAGACTCATTTTGCATAGGATTATGGAAAAAATAGAACCATATATGATTCCACAGCAAGCTGGCTCCAGGAAAGGCAAAAGCTGCACATCGGAAGTTTTGAACCTGACCCAGCACATAGAAGATGGTTTTGAAAGACAGCAGATTACAGGAGCTGTCTTCATAGACCTGTCAGCAGATTATGACACTGCAAATCATTGCCTTCGCCTGAGAAAAACTTATAATATCACAAAGGACTACCACCTCACCTGCTTCATAGGAAATCTGCTACAAAACAGGGGCTTTTTTTCTTGAATTCCTGGACCAGAGAAGCAAATGGTGAAAACAGAAGAATGGCCTGCCTCAGGGGAGCGTGCTTGCTCCATCAATGCTAAAATTTAGACAAATGATCAACCACCATCAGAAGGGACAGAGAGTTTCATCTATGCTGACGATCGTGCTATCACCGCTCAAGCAGGGAGCTTTAAAATGGTTGAACAGAAACTCTCCAAAGCTTTAGGTGATCTTACTGCCTAGTACAGGGAAAACTAGCTGATCCCTAATCCATTTTAAATGCAAATGTGTACTTTTCATTTAAGAACAGACAAGCATCTCAAGCTCTGAGGACTACCTGGGAAGGAATCCCACTGGAGCATTACAGCACACCAAAATATCTGGGAGTTATACTGGACCATGCTCTGACCTACTAGAAGCACTGCTTGAATATCAAGCAAAAAGTGGGTGCTAAAAACAATATCATACGACAGCTGATTGGCACAACCTGGGGATCGCAACCAGATACAGTGAAGACATCTGCTCCTGCACTTTACTACTCTGCTGTTGAGTACGCATGCCCAATGTGGAACACATCCCACCATGTTAAAACAGTGGATGTAGCTCTTAATGAGACATGCCACATTATCACAGGATGTCTAAGCCCCACACCACTGGAGAAATTATAGTGTTTAGCCGGTATTGCACCACCTGACATTTGCTGGGAAGTAGCAGCCAAAAATGAAAGGACCAAGGCAGTGACAACTCCAGCCCATCCCCTGTTCAGATGACAGCCAGCATGCCAATGCTTTAATCAAGAAATAGCTTTCTAAGATCTACAGAGATACTCACAGGAACACCTCAGCAAGCGAGAGTCCAAAAATGGTGGGCTAAAACCTGGAACCTCAATCCATGGCTGAGAACGGATGAGAGACTCCCTCCTGGGCACACAGAAGACTGGGCAACATGGAAGGCACTGAACAGACTACACACTGGCACCATGAAGTGCAGAGCCAATCTTCAGAAATGGGGCTACAAAGTGGAGTCTGCGACATGGAGTGTAGGGAAGAGCAAACCACAGACCACTTACTACAATGTAGTCTGAACCCTGCCACATGCACAGTGGAGGACCTTCTCACAGTGATATGAGGTGCTCCAAGTGGCTAGATTCTGGATAAAGGACATTTAGTATAATGTCAAGTTTTTAACTTTCTTTGTGTTTCTAAATACATTACAACTGTACCCTCGGTTTTGCTTCTGATTCGATAAATAAATACTCAGTGTTTGTTAGCTTTACATATCATGCACTTAGGAGCAAAGAACTAGACCACAAAAGAATAGCGCAACTCCCTTCTACTGACTACAAGCATGATGGATTAACCCACAAGGCTGTTCTGCAATACATGTCAGTAGATTCCTAGATTCTCGAACAATTAATGCTTCATTCTGTGGTATGCTTCAACCACAGCAGAGAATATAATTACCAATCAGTGATGTCTCCCTTCACCTTGCCATCTTCTACGAAGAGGATGTTTGACCTTCAGATGTTCAGGTGGAAGTGACACTGACACCTGAATGTTTTTGGTCCATGCAGTACAAGACCTTATTGGTTCAGGCAAATCTTTCCTTGAATTATAATGGAGTTCAGAAGTCTTGCTCCAGGACACTTAGAGCTAATTGAAAATCATTGTTTTCATCTTTCTGTCATGATAATGTCTCCTTTACTCATGTATGTTATTATGTGACTTGCTTCTTCTTCTTGGGCACAATTTTGCCTCCTTCCCCAACTACCTAAAATATCTAATACTTCACTTGTTCATTGGGGGAACAATTGGCTGTGTGAATGAGCATGTGTATGCACCTTCAAATTAACTGTCATCTTATGGGGGTCTCAATGAATTTAATAATGTTTTCTTAGGGAAAGAATACTCTGAGGTGGTATGCTGACCAATCAATAAAATAATGAGTCCACAAACAAGACTTGGGTTAAACATGAGGCACTTTATCCAAACCAGTGATTCCCAAACTCTCTTCCTCCAGATAGGTTTTGAACTTCAGCTCCCAGAATCCTCAGCTGCTTTGGCCAATGATACGGTAGTATGGGAGCTAAAAACCAAAATAACTTGGAAGATGAAAGTTTAAAAATCTGATCACCAATTTAAGTTTTATCCCCTGTGCAAAAGCAAGAGTAACCTAGTGTAGGAACAGCTGAAGCACATTAGACCTTGTGCTCAGCTTCCCCTGGGTGAAACATCTGAACCCCAAGGAGAACCCAAAGGTTCCCTGCCTGGCCCAATATTGGCCCACCATGATATCCTGCCCTGATGGACCCAATCAGAGTCTACCACTTACAAAAGACAACTAATAATCATATGGGAAAAGGAAATTATGCAAGAAAAAATGATAGCTAGATTGACTGGATTGCATGACATCACAAGGTAGCTCAATACTGCCCCGAGACCACTCAAACACAGCCTAATAAGCCGGATTGCTATTTTTGTTGTTTCTGCTAGCACTTTTACTTGCTCTGAGAAGAGTTTATCATTATCCTATAATATCTCCCTTATTCCAACTTTTATTTTCCAAATTCCGCTAGGGAGGAGTGGGTGGGTGTGCATTGGGGGAGGGGGGGAGGTGTGAGTTTGAAAAGGCGTTTTGAGTATTTTTAATTTATTTTAATCTGCTAAAAACACGTCTAGCTTTTGAAACTTGACTAAATGTGGGATAAGCTAGGGAAGGGATTTCTGCAGCTGCCACCCTTGAGTCCCCACCTGGAGAAAGGTGGGGTATTATTATTATTATTATTATTATTATTATTATTATTATTATTACTAGCTAATCCCTCCCCAGCCCTTCCTACTTTTCTAGCCATTCTTCTGGCTTTTGTGTATATTCCTACATCAGCATTTTGCCCCCACCCCCATATAAAAATACAAAAATAATCCCTGTGGGTGTATGAAGTTTCATCCTGACAGCCATAAGAATAATGAAAAGACAAGCCTCCGGACCAAATCTTACCAAAACAAAAACAAAATTCCAGATTTTGAATTATTAATTGGAATGACATACCCCCTCCAAATCTCCCAGAATCTTCCAGAAACAAAATAGGGGGGCCTCCACATTTTGAAATGAAACCAAAACAGATTTCTGCCATTTCACACACTCCATGCTAGCACATTTCCACGCACGCACACGCACACACCAAGCACTGGTAGTTTTGAACCTTTTTTCATAGCTCAGCATCAATTCCACCTTCTCAGCATTTGATCAAGATTCAGTATGCCATTGTCTGATTAAGGTTAAATACAAATCATAACCAGCATGATGTTATATGTGCTTTTTTATCAAATACATGCTCAGGTGTATTTGTCTGCCTGGGTGCAGAGCAACCACAGCATTTACATCAAACCAACATTCTTAACCAATCCATAGATCCCTCTAGTCAGTCACTTCAGAACTTTATGATTACATAACTAATTGCAATTGCTTCTCCATTTCTGACATAAGACTTGTTAATAACCAGTCACAAACAATTCAATCAAACCACCTCCATCTATATATCCCAAACAACTTGACATACGCTCGTCAGGATGATTTGAAAAGAGTTTTAGCCTATTGTCAGATAGTTGAAGTTAGAATGGCTTGTTCTGAACATGAGAAGTGACAAGAACAGAATGGAACATATAGTAGCTGTATAAGACATCTAGAAAATTGTTCCTTCTGAGTTGTGATGAGAAGAATACTCAAAAAGATTTTAAAATGATCAAAAATTTTTTTAGTGTTAAGAAACCCTGGGAAGAATAATAATTGCAGTTCAGATGTTGTTGTTGTTTATTTGTTTAGCTGCTTCTGACTCTTCGTGACCTCATGGACCAGCCCACACCAGAGCTCCCTGTCAGTCATCACCACCCCCAACTCCTTCAAGGTCAGGTCAGTCACTTCAAGGATTCCATCCATCCATCTTGCCCTTGGTTGGCCTCTCCTCCATTTTACTTTCATTTTCCCCAGCATCACGATCTTTTCCAAGCTTTCCTGTCTTCTCATTACATCACCAAAGTACTTCATCTTTGCCTCTAATTTCCTTCCCTCCAGTGAGCAGTCTGTCATTGTTTCCTAGAGTATGGACTGGTTGGATCTTTTTGCGGTTCAAGGCACTCTCAGAAATTTCCTCCAACACCACAGTTCAAAAGTGTCTATCTTTCTTCGATCAGCCTTCCTTATGGTCCAGCTCTCGCATGGATTAGGTTACTACGGGAAATACCGTTGCTTTAACTATGCGGACCTTCATTGCCAGTGTGGCCTCTGCTCTTCATTTTTTATCGAGGTTGGTCATTGCTATCCTAACAAGGAGTAAATGACTTCTGATTCCATGGCTGCAATCTAGGTCTGCAGTAATATTTGTACCTAGAAATACAAAGTCTGTCACCATATTTTCTCCCTCTATTTGCCAGTTATCAATCAGTCTGGTTGCCATAATGTAAGGTAACCCAAGATTATGGCAACCAGACTGATTGATAACTGGCAAATACAACTCTGTCATATTCCTTTCCCAATCTTTAACCAGTCTGTTGTTCCGTGGTCTGTTCTTATTGTTGCTACTTGGTCTTTATACAGATTCCTCAGGAGATAAACAAGATGACTTGGTATCCCCATACCACCAAGAACTTGCCACAATTTATTATGATCCACACAGTCAAAGGTTTTAGAATAGTCAATATAACAGAAATAGATGTTATTATGCACACAATTCATATCTCTCCATTTTGCACAGAAGGATGTAGGATGCATCTATAATCCAAAATTAATGTATTACTTTCACTGCTGTTACTTAATGCTGTTGGAAACTAGGAACTGTATTTTTGTATGCCAAAGAATGCCTCACCAAACTACAAATGCCAGAATTCCAAAGCATTAAGCCATGGCAGTTAGTGGTGGTGTCAAAGTGCACCAGGTCTACAGTGTAGATGTGCCCATAAAGAATTGCTATTTGATTCTATAGTCTCTTGGATTGTCAAAGCACCTCCTTTTTTAATCTTTTAACAGTTCTTAAAAAAAAGGAGAATGAATACTTCTAGGCCAAAATGCATTGAGTTACTTAAAAAAAATACAACTACCTCCCCCCCCCCCCCAAAAAAAAAACCTAAGCACTTTGTATCTTCTCTACATACTTTCCATTGGGTGTTGCCAGTCCTTTGATTTTCATTTTGCCCAGAAATCAGGAAGTAATATTTCCACATATAAATATCATTTATGTGTTAAAAGCATTGGGGTTTTTTTTTTACATATACTTTTTCCTGTTCAAAACAACAGCATGTGAATTTTGTGCAGAATAAGTCCCAAATTATGAATAGGCTTTGAAAACTGCATGCTTTTCAAATACTTATTCACAACGGAATTGCACTCCTCATCAAAGTCTTTCTCTAGTATTAGTAGTTTTAGTTTTGACTAAAGCCCTGTGTAGGCTTATGTGACTATGCATGTAAAGAGAAATTGATATGGATGCATAAGCTTTGCAGACAAATCTGTCAGCATTCTGGAATTTTTTATGCCAAGTGTGAATTTCTACAAATATAAGCCTCTGGAACTGTGTTTAATTGAATCAACAGAGAATCCTTGTTGAGCAATCAGCCTTATCAGAGATGCCCAACTTTCTGGGATGCTATCAGGATATTCAGGCAAAATGTATATTTTCAGTCTACATTCCTGTCCCCACTTGAACACTGAAAATGAACAGGCACAGGTCTGCATATTGCTTATATACAGCCGAAGTTCTAGATTGTGATTGAACAGATAGCAGAGGCATGTAGTCAAGTATTTCTCCCAGTATATCCATACATGCTAACCCTATGTTAAATATTGGTTTCTGTACAGGCTTCTCTTCATGCCTTTGTCTGACTAAGCTGTAAATATGAAATAGAGACATGCAGATCTTGCCATTCCAAATGTTAGAACAGGAATAGACTGGACACTGATCTCACTGCACCCTACTGGTGCATATTTAATTCCTCATGGAAGATGTGGAGTTAGTTTCATCAACTAGATATAATATATTGTCAAGATTCACATTGCTCCAACTTTTCATTTAACTACCTGGACACCATAATCATATCCAAGCTATCCCAATACACAACCAGTAAAATTGTCCATAAACCTAAGTGAAATTGAACAGATGAGATATAGTACTCTATATCCAACCCTATGGACTACTAGATTATAGTGCATCTGACTAGAATGACAAAGTGTCCATTAAAACCCTATAGAAAAAGAGGTACTTGCATGGAAATAGATCCAGCTCCAAAAGGAAAATATCTCCAGGAAAGACCAGAGCCTTGAAGGAATGAAAAGGAGGTAGGCAAAAAATGGATCATGTTAGCTCTAGTACAGAACTATTATTAGGCAGCATGAGGCAACCATCTGAAGTAGCAAATGCAAGGCGACAGTGGTGGCTATTTCCTTAATAGTCCTCCAGGCTATTTTTTTCTTTTGAAGGATATACTTTTGTATGCTAAATAGCCTCTTGATCCCCTAAACTAGCCTGCTATTCTTCTGGTAGAAGATGTCATATTCTCACTGGCATTGAAATAAGATGCAACTGAAAGTTCAGACAGCTTTTGAATGGTGGAGGGACACCATCTTGCTCTTCAACTCAGTCAAAGAAACATGTTTGGAGACTCACCTGTGGTTTGTTGAATCTGAATAAACAACAATTTGGTAACTAACTCTCAGAATCTTCTGGACAGCACAGACCTTGGCCATATATCCTGTGCATTTTGTTGGGAGGGGACAGTTTAAGGTTGTACTCTAAAGCAGTAACTTTTTTTCTTTCAATTATAAATCTATATGTTGTTGAATCTTTCTCCACCACCAACCCATCTACAATCTTCCCATACCTAGGGAATCAGCATTACATGAAGCCCTATGAGCTTGAGCTGCCACCTGTGTGTTCTGACAGCATGACAGAAGGAAAAGACCCCCCTCCCAATGCACATTAGCTCTTCCAGGATAATTCCTTCCTGCCCCTTTAAATTTGGATCAGTGACATCCTAAGTCTGCTTGTATGAGTCTCTAGTCTCAATCATAGACAGAAATGCTGGGCGAAGGGACTTCATGTATTATTATCCGTTTTCTAAATTTCACTCTTAAGTATATTTTACTGACGTGACGACAAAGGGGACCTTCCATTTCGTTTGCTAATATTAATTTATTCCAAGCAGACAAGTTGGGGTTTGAAATGACTTCTCTGTGGACAGTATTAAGGGCATTTGGGAAATTGAGAGATTATGTTAAGTACAGTCTTGTCAGGAGCTTGTCCATGCCCTGCAATATACTATATGAAAGCAGATATGTATACAATATAAGCATGGGAATTCATGTTAAAATGTATTATAGGATTAATTTTGGCACTTTGAATCACACCCTTATTTCTGTCTCTCCTCTAGCTGTCTTAGCAAACCAGAAGACATGCATCAGATGCTTATCCCATTTATAAGGGGTTTTTGGTAGAAAAATGACATAAGTGTAGCAATTTCATTTTTTTTCACCAAAGGCTGGATTCATTGCTGTGATCTTTCAATATATTTTTTTAAGAAAGCCTCTCATCTTTAAAATACATTTTATGAGGTTTCCTCTTGTTTAATTATCATGCTGGTTCCTTTACTTTTTTATTCAAATGTCATTTGAAAATGAGATCTTGATATAAATATTGTAGCTGAATACTGCCACACTTTTCTGTGAATTTTCTTATGAGTATCTGTCTGAGAAAGAGAGTAATATTGGGTGAAAGTAAACACAGTTTCACAGTTCATGCTGAGGCCCCTTCCACATTTTAAAGCAGATAATCTGAGATCAAATCTTGGGATATAGGGCTGTGTAGAGGGGGCCTGAAGCAAAAGATGTTTCCTGTGATTAACTGCCCATGAAACCTTTGACAGCAAGTTATTTAATTATTTATTTATTTATTTACAGTATTTATATTCCGCCCTTTTCACCCCGAAGGGAACTCAGGGCGGATCACATTGTACACATATAAGGCAAATATTCAATGCCATATAAACATAGAACAGAGACAGAGACAGACACAGAGGCAATTTAAACCTTCTCCAGCTTCCAGCCTCCTGAGGGTATGCTTGATTCCAACCACAGGGGGAGCAGCTGCTTCATCATCCACTGTGACGGCAACTTCCTCATTCCAACGGTGGCT
Organism: Anolis carolinensis; assembly: GCF_035594765.1. Taxonomy (NCBI): domain Eukaryota; kingdom Metazoa; phylum Chordata; class Lepidosauria; order Squamata; family Anolidae; genus Anolis; species Anolis carolinensis. The sequence goes on from NC_085843.1 coordinate 150,297,542, forward strand.
GGATGATTTTCATGGTGTCGTAAATTAGCTTCCCCACATATAAGTGGTACCTAAATTTCCTACTTGATAGATGCAACTATCTTTCGGGTTGCTTAGGTCAACAACGAGCAGGGGCTATTTTTTATTTTAATTGTCGGGTGCTCACCCCGACACGGGCTGGCCTCAAACTCATAACCTCTTGGTCAGAATGATTTATTGCAGCTGGCTGCTAACCAGCCTGCTCCACAGCCCAGCCCTTAGTGTTAGTGTAATAGAGCCACCTACTCTTCTGAAGGAAACACACATGGACTCTTAAAAGAGCAAAACTAACTCCTCAATGCTGTAATATTGATCAGCATCAGTCCTATCATTGGGCAGAGTGAGAAAATTGTCCCCAGAAGCAGTATATGAAGAAATGGTGATAGCCACAGCTACGCTATGTGTTCTGAATATTCAACTATGTGTTCTCCTGTATAACTTCTCTTGAACATTGTAAGCAAGTTTGTTGCCTTCATGAGTGGCTGGGAATTATTTCCCAATGCTGTTAAAAAATCCACCAATTTAACATTCATACATAAAATAGAGGGGAACAACTTCTTATTTATTTTTATTTTATTTATTTTGCCTCAGTAGAATGTCTTGGTCAACATCCACCAATATAGAAGCATTTCTGGTCTTGATAAGCAGGACTTTTGCAACTTCTTTTCCATTTGGTGTGTGTGTGTGTGTGTGTGGGGGGGGCAAATACGTAAAATGACAACATCATGTAGTGATCAATTGTTTCTATGTGACTTTTTCCATTATTGCCGATACCTAGGATGGGATGTTCTTGTGTTAATTTTTTATGTTCCGGGAGAGAGCTTTGAACAATAGAAAGGCATTATCTTATGGGAGGGACAGGGAAAGATCATTCTGTTGTTCTCTACTGCTTGGGAGACTTTTACATCGTCTCCTTCTCTCCCTTTTCTGCCCCTTCAGTGTTTTATCTCATAGGGCTTAATATGGTAAAAACAACCCTGGTTTATGCCTGATTGATTTAATTCAAAATCAGTCATTAATTGATTTAAGGAATGTGCTTGATTGTTCATAAATCCAGTGTTTGTTCACTCGGCTGAGTAGTTCCTTTGCAAAACTGTAATAAGTCTGTTTCAGTTATTTCCACTGTGCGTATGCTGGGTCCTTTAGTCTCACAATGGCATACAATAATTCACAGTTGCTTAAAAATACATTGTGAAAATATAGTAAGTAATTATTTCCTGGAAAGAGGCAGTGCTAGGCATATTTTTTAGTCTCTCAGGGTTGGAAAATGAAGGCTTAATGCTAGAGTTTTGAGCCATATTGGTTGCCACTATGAAAGAGCCAGTGAATTGCTTTGACTTTGTAGGGTTTTATCACACATCTCATTGTTTGCTGTGCTGTCTCGCTGGACCTATGCAATCCCCCCTCCCCTGGTAATTGCATAGTCAATGCAAGTTAAGCTGCAATAATGGCTGTCACAGTGCTGATGCACTGTATTGGAGTTGTCTTGTAGTATAAAATGGTAATCCTGGAAATGAATGGAAGCTCCTGGATAATATTCCCTTCCTTCCTGTACATGACACACTATTTTCTTGAGCACAATCAGAATTGCACTGAAATCAGTGTCAAAAAGTTCTCTATTATAATGCATTGGAACTGTCATCATTAATAGTATTGAAAAACCATCTAAGCAATTATGATTTTTTTTTTTAAAAAAAGTAGCTTCTGTTATTCTAGCCATGTAAGAGTGGCTTAGGCAGGGCATAATACTAAAAAGCAAAGTTTGTGTTTCTTGGTCTGCTAGCAAAGCATTTAGTTACATTTCTAAGGGACAGGGATTGGGTAAATAGTTAAAAAACAAAAAAGTTTGAGATATCCACAAAATCCACAAAAGGAAACCCCACATTTATTGCAATTGCAGCTGCCAGATCTTTTCTTTCTAACCCAGTACTGCCTATATAGCTCAATTCAGTACTGGCAGAATGTTTTTTGCCTTGGCAACTCTTTTAAACTAGAGATATAAGAGACGAAATCCTGGACTTTCTGGCTGCTGCTGTTCCATTAAGCTAATGGTGGCACAACCATCACAAAATCTCTCTGCAGGCCCTTTTTTCAGTCTTCGCACGTGGATGGCACACTCAAAAAGTGCTTTCAACCGAACAGAAGGAGGTGGTCTCAAGGCTTTTGAAATGCAAGCTTTGATCAAAATAATCACTTTGAATTTTCTTCAGAAAAGGACAAAAAGGCAGTGCAGATGCTGTTCAACCTCCCTGTGGTTTGGGTTACTTTTCTTCTTCTTCAGCAGTGTCGGAATTACTAAAATTAACCCTCATAGTGAGTCCCCAAATGTCATACTTGTATGACAGTTTTTTAGGGAATGTCCACTTGCAGAACTGCTTGTTTCAGAAGACAGCTTCCAATCTTATTGTTGTTGGATCACTATCAAGAACTAGGCTTGATCGATCCATGAAAAATTTGATTCTAAACTCGTTTCAAAACTAGAGGGGGCAGTTTTTCGTTTTTGTTGCTATTTACGAATTTGGCCCCCAAAAATTTTCGAAATTAACGAAAATTCGTTATTTTCTAAATTAATTCGTTAATGGCGGACGCGCATGCGCAATTCCCAAAAACAGCACAGAGGGAGAGGACTTTACAGGACTCTCCCACCCTCATTTTTTGAGTGATCTTCTTCCAACTTGGTACAGTGGTAGAACACATGTAAAACTGATAGCTCACCAAAATTTGGAACGTTTCCCTTATCCTCTGATTTTTGGCGAATTTTCATAGCTTTTATAATAAACCATTTTTTAATAATTGCAGAAATCTGTTCCTGGTTTGAAAGTCTTATTTCCTGTTAAATTGGGTTGTCTTTACTGTGAAAGTCATTGTTCTACTTCAGAAACTTTGTTTTTGTGGCTGAAACTTTGTTAAATTGGTGTGTGTGTGATATATACTGTGTATATATATATAGTCCCTGCATATGTGTGTGTGTGTTTGTGTGTGTGTGTATATAGGTAAAGGTAAAGGTATCCCTTGACGTTAAGTTCAGTCATGTCTGACTCTGGGGGTTGGTGCTCATCTCCATTTCTAAGCCCAAGAGCCAGTGTTGTCCATAGACACCTCCAAGGTCATGTGGCCGGCATGACTACATGGAGTGCCATTACCTTCCCAGAAACACCCAGAAAATGGGAATTCCAGACAGGAAACAATCAGTGCCAGCTAATACCTCCCAACAAAGGATTCCCCCAGGTAGGAAGCAACCAGGCTTTGAAGCTGCAAGGCTATTCAATGCTAATCAAGGTGACCAATTGCAACATTCACACTTGCCTCCCACAGACAAGAGTTCTTTCTCCCACCCTGGACCTTCCACAGATATATAAACCCCACTTGCCTAGCTTCGCACAGACGTCAAAACCTCTGAGTATCAGGCCTGGCAGGCAGGGAAGGGCGAGCGAGCGAAGGGAGGACAGCCGCCGGAGGAGGACGAAGCAGAGGGGAAGGGGTCTCGATCCGCCGCCTCCGCCCGCCTGGATGCGTCTTGCGAGGAGGAGGCGGAGGAAGCGGAGGAGGGGGCGGCAGAGGGAGAAGCAGAGGCAGGCAGTGAGGGAGGCATGAGCAGCGCCGCCCGCGCCCCTCGCCCGCCTTCGCCTTCCGCCTCCTAAGCGACCCTCCCTCCCTCCCTCCCAGCCCCATCCTCCCCGCAAGGCTTCCGAGGAGGAGGAGGAGAGGACGCCGCCCGAAGGAAAGGAAAGGTCGGTGGGCTCTTCGGGGGAGACCTTGGGGAAGGTCGCGGGAAGGGCGGGAGGGGAAGGGGAAAAGCGCCCCATTTTCAAGAGCCACTTCGGGAGGGAAAGAGGGCAACCAAGGGGGGACCTCCCTCTCCCCCTCCTTCCCTCCTGGAAGAAGAAAGGAAAGACACGTGGACGCGCCTCCTTTCCGAAGTGCGGGCCTCGCCTTCCTGGGCGCTGACACGCAAGAGCCTCCCTCCCGAAGACAGAAACCTGGCCCAGTCCTTCCTCGGTAGGCTATTGGGAGATCACCCTTGGGAGGTAATAATAATAAATTATTATCAGCTGCTGAGGCGAGGCGGCGGCGGCCATTTCCCCCCTCCGTCTTCCTCCTCCTCCTCGGCCTCCTTCCCCCTCGCCCCCTCCCATTGGCTGAGCCCGTGACGCCCCTTTTGCTGAGGGGCAAAAGGGAAGGGCCTGAATGGTGGGAGTTTGGGTGCTTTGCAAAAGCTTTTTTTTCCTAACGAAAAAAACGACGACATAATGAAAAACGGCCTCTCGCGATTCGAAACCGCGATATCCAGACGTGTGACAACCAATGCTTCAAAATTGCTTCAAAACAAACGAAAATAACGAATTAATAACGGTTAACGGGGAAAACGAATTATTTGAGCAAGCCTATCAAGAACTGAAGGAGAAAGTGATAATGGAGTGGAAAGTATTCAGTGAAGATTTTAATTACTCTGATTTTATCTGCTTGGATTTTAATGTATTGTCCATTATTTTATTTTGTGTATAGTTGGAACGTTTTAAGTTTTTGTCAAATAAGTTGTGTTGTTGTTTCGGGCTTGTCCCTGTTGTGAGCCGCCCCGAGTCCCTTCAGGGAGATGGGGCAGGATATAAAAATAAAGTTTATTATTATTTTATTTAAGATTGAAGGCAAAAGGTTAATGACTTCCCTGCTCTGCTGCACTGAGATGATGAACCCCATCCTGGGAAGACAGGCACACTCACCTTCTTATATCATTGTTTTCTGGTGCTACGATAAGTTGCAGCTGCCAGTCCAGGATTCTATATATGACATGGGTCTCTGTGTCTTCCATGTTGTCTTTTCCCTTGAACAGTAAAATATTTTGGTCCAGCTTTGTTCCTTCGCCTTCAAATACATATGCTTTGAGAAGGCAAAGAATTGTGATGTTAAGAGAGCTATGCCCTATTCTGATTCTATCTTCTCATATGTGTACACCAAAAAGTTATGGGCAGCTTGCTTTCCTAACTCCTTTTTTTTTTGTTCTGAACAAGTTGGGCAATCAAAGAGATAGTATCCGAATGGGAAGATATTCTTTCCAGGGGAAGGAATAAAGCAGCTTGGACTCATCTGCTGCTAGTTGCTGGATTAGTTACTAACATATGGTGAGAAAAGATGACTGATGGGAGTGGCACAGTTAGCTCTCAGGGGTGGGTATTGCTGAATGAGCCAACAGGCTAATAATTGCCAAACCTTGATCCACGGATTATAGTGGATATGAGGCCCAGAAATTCTGAACATGTCAAAACCATTGCTCGAAGTTACTTAGCATCTGAGAAATAGCTTAACAAATATATTTCAAACTTGGTCAGCATTAACTGAGTGGAAACCAAAGCTACCAGCATGTTTGCATGTTCCATAATAAGCAAACACACACAATTCATGGAAAAAGAAAATATGTATGAAAAAGCTTACTGTTTGAGGTACCTGGTGACTTACATGTCAGTGATCCTGGGAAACCACCTTTGGCTGTAGTCTGAACTTGAAAGATGCTTCTCAACCTAGAATGTAAATTGTGTATTAGTTGATCCTAATATAGCTGTCTGAGTCACCAAGTTGGGAGAAAGAGCACCCCAGACTTCTGAAGCTTCCAAGAAAAGCCCTGTCTTTTTTTCAAAATCTCTTTAGATATTAGGATGATGGGTTAGAGAGGGACTGATCTAAACTTGGGATTTTATCACATGAACCAGCTGTTTCATGGCAGATGTGTGAGCAGTGATTACAGATACAGACAGGTATGAACACCCTTGTTATCGTACTTTTCTCCATTTGTGCAATAACACCAATTCCTCATTCTGCCCCAAGGTGTTCTTTGGTATTGGAAATTGACACACACAATTGCTATAAAATAAAATTTATTAGTGCTCAATGATGCAGCAAGTCCTTTAGACAATAGCATCCTCCCACAGCACATCGCTCCTAAGCAACAGTTTTTACTCCTACTATCCAGGAGTCAACACTGCTGATCCCCTTATCTGGTGAACTGGTCTCCTGAGCTGGAGTACGTCTCCCTTCAGGAAAGGCAAATGGAAAATGAATCACTGAGATTATGTAGGGGAAAACCAAACAAAGAGCATCAAAGTGTGTATGTGTGATCTATCACCCATCCTAATAGCTACAAGAACAGGGTAAGCAAGTTGTTAAAAGGAAAGTTTGATTCTGTAGTCTGTTCCCAGCTTTGAACCTTAAATTTAATTAGCACTGTTTATGAAATGTAAAATCTACCATTTCATATTTCTGGACAGCTGTTAACATGTTGGCATAGCATCTCCATCCCAAGACATGACATCACCAGGGCCATTCCTAGGTAGAGGACCTTTGGTGCTATTGACCTGAATAATTTTACAATGTGTTATTTGAAAAGAGAAGTCATTCTCCTGAATTATAGAGCCTAGAGATAGGATTGATAATCTCATAAGCAATATCAGGAAACAAACTTTGAGATTTCATTGGACTTTGAAAACGGAGGTGCGCATTAGAGTCGATGGTGCATTAGATTTGAGTAAATACGGGTACTTGATTTCCTCTATTTATTGGTGCTTTTTTCCCCATCTATAAAAACTCTCCCAATTATCCTACATTGTCTTCCTTCCTTTAAGGGAAAATCTAATTGTTGGCTTCCATTGTCCTATTTTGATTCTTCAGTCCTTTGTTAGAGCCCTTGGGACTATGGGAGTTGTAGTTCTCCAAAATGCAGGGACCTTGGAAAACTGGCAAATCAGGATCAAAAAGGATGGCTTGGGGACTTTTTATTAATCTTAATATGTATGAGTTTAATCTTGTATACTCATGCGTGTTAGTCCCTAATACTAATGAACTTTAAAATCAATTGCTTTCCATTCTTTTCTCTGTGGCTTTCAGACTGTAAAAGCAAAAAATACCAGAAAGAACAAAAAAACCCTATTATGAAAGAGAACAAAAGTCTGCACATTATATAACAGGAGTTTGATTTTCCCCACTCAGAAATCATGGTAGTACATTTTGGCTGAGAGGCAGCCATATGGATTTCTACGGTGGCAGTTCACAAAGCAAAAGACCAATACACAAACCTTAATAATTTTAAACAAATATGTACTAGACAAGTACAAGAGTTACATATGCACTTTAACTCAATGAGATCTTAATAGTTTGGAAACAACATTTCTTCAGCAGCTAAGAATGTAGATTCTTTACTTGCAACCTATGACGTGTCTAACAAATAAATTGTTGATTTTCCTGAGTTGTGGATCTCTTTCATGTTGCACAAATGTACCACTATGATTCCACATTAAGTGGCATGGTTCCACCTTAGAGAATCCAGTGATTTAGAATTTAGGAAGAACTATCTAGAAGTTTCAAACAGAGAGCTTAAGTGCCTTACCAAGCTACATATCCCAATATTTTGCAAGATGTAGATAAAGTGGAATTATATATGTAATGTGAGAGGGCTCCTAAACAAAGGGACAAGTAGAGGACCCAGGTACAATGATAAATGGATGACAGGAAGGGAAAACATTCTTTATCACATCTTCGCATTATCCTCAATTGTGTTTGAAGATAAAAAGTTTAAACTCACATTGGGGGGAAAATGCTTGGAAGGAAGGGTTATCCTTCTGATGCACGTGGCCCTTTTGCTGTTAAAAATAGTCTCTTATCCCTGTGTTTGATTGGGATGTAGCCTTGTTGAGACACATCAATCTGTCACTGTCACATGTGATTTGGCTTTTAGGAATATCGGTCTCAGCATATTGATATCTTTACAGCTTATGAACAGATGGCGAACACATTAACATACTTTTGCAGTAGTATCTACTCTACATATGTCTTAACCTCTGCACATTGTGTGTGTATACACACATGCATGCATACGTGTTGATGGGCAATTTCTGTATTTCAGTTCAGAAATGATTGCACTTCACTGGTGAATGATTCCACTCCAACCTCGCCCCCCAATGTTTTTGTGAACTGATGAAAACAGAAAATAACTAGCTAGAAGGTTGAGGTCAGATACCTCAAAATGCTTCATGGCTAAAAATTATTCTGTGGAACAAATACTATATTTCCTACTTTAACTTTCAACAATATGGTGTGTGGGAATGGGGGTAGAAGAACTCATGTCACAAGTGAAACAGGGTTGTGAAGCAGGAAAGTGGGTACATCTGGTTATAAGTTAGTTCTGTACACTCTTCTTTTCTGAAATCCAAACAAAAGCTTATTTGGGTCAGGAAGCTTCTTCATGCTTCATTGGACAAATTCATTGATTGCACGCCTTCCAAGGAATTGCCCACAATTCATTAAAAATGTCCTAAACTATAATTAGACCCTAGGTTTGCTTTGAGTTAATGAAAATGTTGACTTTATGAAAAAGCATACATCTGTATGACATTCAGTGCAATTATTTATTTTGCTATATGTGTATCATGAATCATCTGTCTCATGGCTAAATGAACCCTTGACTTGACATTTATACCAGATTGGTCTGTTTTACACATATTACATTTTCCAGATGTAGTTTATTTTCAATGCATGTAAAACAGGAAAAGCATGATATAATCTAGACTTCATCTTCATCCAGGCTCATTGGGATTCAGATTAAGGGCCCCTTTACATAGAGCCGGTCCAACAATGAGGCGAATTAATCGGTCGCTTGAGGCGCAAGACATACGGGGGCGCAGTCAAGACTGCTTTTTCTGTTGATTTGTTGTAAAACATGGTGTTTTGGTACTTAATTTGTAAAATCTTAATGTAATTTGATGTTTAATAGGTTTTTCCTTAATCCCTCCTTATTATCCAACATTTTCACTTATCCAACACTTTTATTTTTCAGTGACTGGTTGTGGGGGGGGGGGGCAAAATTTTGTTTGCCTACACTTGAAAAATACCTAGGGCCGGCTCTGCTTTTACACTACAAAGTTATAACACCCAAACTGGCACATTTACATCTTATATGGTTCTGGGATTTGTCAGGGACAAGAAGGGCTCCCTGGTTAAGGGGGCTAAATTCCCTTTCCTATAATGAACACCTCCAGTCTAAATACTATTTCCTATAATAAACACCTCCAGGAATCATGGTAGTTACAGTGGAATCATAGCGTTATAATTGCGCAGTGTAAAAGAATTCTAACTTTACCATCTCAAATATTTTGTATGCAGAATGAAAAAGTTACATATCCTTTTATTTTAGATAGTAGCCATCCACAGCTCAGAAAGCTTTCCTTTGGCTATAACTCCTGGAATCTCATGGCTAACATGACAGGTAACCTTTCCACACCTTTGAAAATCTGACTATTCTAGTGATAGGTGCAATTATCATTCTATAGGAATACTGGCATAGTGTAAGCAGCCCTACAAAGTTGCTAATGTCAAGTTTACTGTAATCAAAATAAGAAAAATCAAGAAAACATTGCGGCAATATTTCTTCCTAACGGAGGAGTTAAAGAAGAGGAAAATAAGATTTAGGTGGGAAAGGAATGAAGGGATCATGACCACCTATAAGGATCAGAAACATTGGCTCACTTCGGTGGATAAGGCTAAGGAATTTTATAAACTACTTATGAAAGACACAGACACACCACCAGGAGTTCCAGACAAAACAAAGAAGACACCGCCAACTCCGAGGCAAGAGAAGAAAAAAAGAGCCAGATTTGTATCACCAGGACACGAAGACACAGAAACGGACCAAGACCAGGATGACCCCGATACGGAAGACCCAGATAAGGATTTGGAAAATCTCAATTTGGACCCACACCCAAGCCAAGAGGATGAATGAACAACAAATAAAGTGTATATCATTAAATGTTAACGGCTTAAACTCTCCAAATAAAAGGAAAAAAGTATTCAACAAATTAAGGCATGGTAATTATGATGTGATAGCACTCCAGGAGACGCATATTGCACAGAAACATACAGCACATTTAATAAATAAAAGATTAGGCAAGGAATTCTTCTCCTCATTTGAGAAAAAGAAAAGAGGGGATGTCTTATATATAAAAGAAGATATACATTCGGAATTGACATTTAAAGACCAAGAGGGGAGAGTTGTAGCGGTACGAATTATAATTGGGAACAAAAAGATGGTAATATGTAATATCTATGCGCCGAACGGCCCAAAATCAAAGTTCGTGGAAAAAAATGAAAGAAAAGTTAGACGGTGAGGAATTCGATGAACTAATTATTATGGGGGATTTTAATGGAGTCCTAAATAGTCAACTGGACAAGACCAAAAAATTTAAAAGAATACCAAAAGGGAAAATTTCTACACTACCAAAGAATCTTTTAGATTTAAAGGAGGAATTTGATTTAATAGATGTATGGAGAGAGAGATATCCGAATAAAAAAGACTATACCTTTTATTCTGATAGACACCAATCATGGTCACGTATAGATATGGTGTGGGCTACAAAAAATTTATTTACAAACATTAGTGAAATAAATATTCAACCAAGGGAGTATTCGGACCATTGTGCGGTGGAAATGACGCTGAACCACAAACAACACTACTCTAAATGGAGACTAAACGAAAACTTGCTAAAGAAAGAAGAGGATGCAAGAAAATATAAAGCAACTTTCAAGGAATACCTAAAGATCAATAATACAGAGGAAATGAATATTAATATAGTATGGGATGCTTCAAAGGCAGTAATGAGAGGCCATTTAATCCAACATAATGCGAGAAAGGTAAAAGCAAAGAATAAAAATTTAATGGACGTTAAAAGGAGAATAGCTGAGAAAGAGAGATTTGAAGAAGAATCCGGACAATAAAAAACTAGTTAAAGAACTTAAAGTATTAAATCAGGAAAAATACCACATGGAATTAGAGGAACAAGCAAATCAATTAAAATTTATCAAACAAATCCATTTTGAAAATGCGAATAAGCCAGGGAAATGGCTATCAAAGCAAGTTCGTAAAAAGAAACAATCACAAAAAATAGTAAAAATACTGAATGGGGAAAGAGAAATAAAAACGGATAAAGAGATTCTAGATGAATTTAAAAAGTATTATGAAAAGCTCTATACAAAAGATTCGATCTCTAAGGAAGAGATAGCTAATTACATAGGGAAATTTAAACTACCCAAGATTTCAGAGTCTCAGAGGGAAAATTTAAATAAAGAAATAACAGAGGAGGAAATCTCTGCGGCAATTAATAAAATGGACCCCAACAAAGCCCCGGGCCCTGATGGGTTTACAGCGGGGTATTACAAGGTACTAAAGCAAGAACTCACTCCATTACTTAAGGATGTTATGAATGGGATCTTAAGAAATCAAGGAGCACCGGATTCATGGAAAACAGGAGAAATAATAGTAATACATAAAGACCAAACGGAAAAAACAGATATACGCAATTATAGACCAATTACACTACTCAATACTTATTATAAGTTATTCACGAATATTTTAGCCACAAGGTTGAATTTTTTTTTAAACGAATGGATAGGGGAGGAACAGTCTGGATTCCTACCTAAACGTAGTTTAAAAGACAATATCAGAACAGTGATTGATGCAATTGAGTACTTTGAAATCAACCATCAGAAAGAAGTGGCATTTTTGGCAATCGATGCAGAAAAAGCATTCGATAACTTGAATTGGGACTTTTTTAAATTGCTGATGCAGGAATTAGACTTAGGTTATCAATTTATGAATGCAATTAATACAATATACGATAAGCAATACGCCAAAATTCAAATTAATGGTCTAATGTCAGAGGTCTTCGAAATAGGGAAAGGAACCAGACAAGGCTGCCCCCTTTCCCCTCTTATCTTTATACTATCACTGGAGCTCCTATTAAGGGGTATAAGAGAGGACAGCAGTTTAAAAGGACTAAAAGTGGCTAAACAGGAATTTAAGGTGAGAGCATTCGCTGACGATCTATTAGGTATAATTGAAGACCCATGTAAAAATTTAGAAAGTTGGCTGGAAAAAATAGAGGAATTTGGGGAATTGGCAGGTTTCCGACTGAACAAGAAAAAGACAATGATCCTAACAAAGAATGTGACAAAGAAGAACCAAGAAGTATTAAGCAAAAAAACGGGTATAAATTGTGTGACAAAAATTAGATATTTGGGAATATGGATCACCTCAAAAAATTCCCAACTTCTTACAAATAACTACACTAATGTATGGAAAGAAATAAGGAAAAACTTAGCAACATGGAAACTTTTAAACCTATCACTTTTGGGAAGGATGTCCTTGGTCAAAATGAATATCTTACCTAGACTTTTATTCCTCTTTCAAAACATCCCAATAATACGTAATATCAAGTCATTTAAAGAATGGAATAAGGACTTAATGAAGTTTGTTTGGAAGGGGAAGAAACCCAGGATAAAATATAAAGTATTAATTGACAAAAAAAAATAAAGGAGGATTTGGATTTCCGGACTTAAACCTTTACCACGATGCCTGTGCCCTCGACTGGATCAGACCATGGATGAATCTTAACAAAGAAAAAACACTTACATTAGAGGGTCATGATCTGAGAGTGGGGTGGCACTCGTATATTTGGTACGAAAGAGAGAAAAAAGAGAAAAATTTCGGAAATCATTTTATTCGCTCCTCCTTATTACGAATTTGGCAAAAATATAAAAAAAATTTCTACCTAAAGACACCATTATGGCTATCCACTATGGAAGCCAAACAAAGAAGACTTCTAGGATGGTCCAATTGGCCAACGTATAGGACTCTATTAATCAAAGGCACAGAAATTCTGAAATCGCATGAAGAGATAAAACAAAAATTCGTGCACATATCATGGCTGCACTACATGCAGATTAAGGAGCAATATAATAAAGACAAAGAGGTGGGGGTTTATCAGAGTGATCAATTCTGGGATAAAATTCTAGATTCAGAAAACAAGATAATTACAAAAATCTATAACAAACTATTGGAGTGGTCAACTGAAGAGGAAACAATAAAAAAGTGTATGATTAGGTGGGCAGAAAATTTAAGAAGACCTATAATGTTGGCAGAATGGGAATCTATCTGGACTAAAAAATTAAAATATACCTATGCAATGGACTTGAAAGAAAACTGGCTTAAAATGTTCCACCGCTGGTATATCACACCAAAGAAATTAAACCAAATGTACAAGAATACTTCAAATAACTGTTGGAAGTGTGAGGACCAAGAGGGAAGCTTTTTCCATATGTGGTGGACATGTAAAGCTATGAAAACATTTTGGGAGAAAGTCCATAAAATCTGTCAGGAAATTCTTAAAACTGTCTTCCCCAGAAAAGTGGAGTATTATCTTTTGGGGTTAACAGACCAGAATATACATTTAGGGCCGAACGATGATAAAATCTTTACTTATTTAACGACCGCCGCCAGAATATGCTTTGCAAAAAGATGGAAGCAAAAAGAACTCCCGAACACGGAGGAATGGCTACAGAAAGTGAGAGAAATAAAAGATATGGACAAATTAACTTTTCTTTTAAAGAGAAATACAGGGTCCCCGATAAAATATACAGATTGGAGTAAAGTAGAAGAGTACGAAAGGAAAAATAAATGAAGATTAAATTTGAATGAGCAAAGGAATAACCTCTTTTGGTTTTCTATTTTTCAAAATATTGTTTACCGGAGGCAAAAAATTCTGTGACACAGCCAATAGAAAGGCTATCATCGATTATTTTCAGCAGTATTATTTTTTCTTTTTCTTTTTTTTCTTTTTCTTTTAGAAGGATGGCCTCTATTACGAAGGAGACGGCGGCTGATCTATAATGGACTTGTATATATAGATCACCCCCCTCCTCAGAAACAGAGATTGGGAAACGCAATGGCAAAGATGGAAGTTCGTTTTTTTTTTCTTCTCCCTTTTTAAAGTTTTTAAACTTCTCTACTTTTATAACTTCATTTTCTGCACTTTCTATTCTATAATTGTTCTCACTCTTTCGTTGTATTAAAATTTCTTTTTTTCTCAATAAACCTATATATATATATATATATATATATATATATATATATATATATATATAAACATTGCAGCCCATCTATTGAATATCAGATGGCAATGCTTCAATGCTTAGTATTGTCTTGATGTAGCAGATCTGATGCAGAGCTGTTTATGACCTTGTGGTCAGCATGATTGAACATTGGAAGTGTTCTTAATGGATATTGTTAGGGTTGAATGGTGAAACTGTAACTTTGTTCAACTGTTGTACAGAATCTTGTCATGCATGGGGTCACATTTATGTTCAATAGTTTGTACTATCAGTCACAAGATCATGTAAAATATTCATATGAAGTCAGGTTTTCTATGTATAACAAGATTTTTGAATGACAGCAAAACAGCTGTCTAGAACTATGAAACCTTTCCTTGACCTGTAACATCTCTTTCTATGTACTGAAACAATTGGTCATTGTGTTGGCTTTCTATTGGAGACTCCCCTCACACATGGACTGACTCCATAATCTGTAGTGTATTATACTGAAATAATTCTATCTTTGGAACATTATGAAGGCTAAGATTTAACTCCTTAATAAAATATTAAAGTTAAAAGTGAGCACTGTCATATTCTAAAATCTGCCCGGGGAAAAAAAATCCCTGTGTCTAGGAGTTCCAATTTTAGCTTGGCATAAAACTATACAACAGTTTGAGAACAATCTGGAAGTAGAATTGGCACATACCAAAGAAAAGTTAGCATCTTTTAAAAAAGCCAATAAATTCAAGCAATATCTTTAAACAGAAGCACTTTCAATTGATTTTGCTTAAAAAGTCTCAGAGTAAAATTTGACTTCACGTTTGAAGCTGTTGGACATATGATATTGGTTTTCCCTTTTGCTCCACCTGGAGATTAACATAAGGAACTTGGTGAGGGAAAGAAGCTAGTTTTAGTGTTATCTTTTGAGGGTTCAAGTCTATGAATCTGTGACATGCATGAAAGACAGGGAAAAGTTGAGCCTAGAGTTAGAATGCAAGGTACTGGAGTTCTTTGAGTAAAAATCTACATCTCTTTCCCTGAACTGCAAAACTCAGGGTTCCAGGCATTCATCTCTGAAGCTTCTGAGAACTTGAAATCTATCAAGTATAGACAGAATACGCCACTGAGAGCATCTAATGACAGGTAAATTCACAGCTAAAATCCCATTGCATTGAAGTCTTATATTTATCTTCCAGATACTCTTACTCTCTTAATGCTTTATATCAGATTAAGAAGTTGTTTTTTTGTTGAGTGGGAATTGTCTTCAGTCTAAGAATGTGTTTGATTAAGCAAATCTTTTAAATTTAAAAGTTCTGGTGCAATGACCACTGTTGTTATAGAGACCCTGTCAATGTTTTTGCAAAGGATTTGGCATTCTTACATCAAAATTCAACAATTTGTCTTTAGTCGTTGCATCACCATCCAATAAGGGCACAATTAGGTGGAGTGAGATGAGCTGTCGCAGCAATTGTCCTTTAAAGGGAAAGTTATTAGGTTCACAAAACTATATTTTTTCTCCCTAATATTTGTAACTTTCAACCTACCATGAAAGAAAAGGGCTATCATTTGGATCAAATGAGATAAATTTTTATCTTCACCTTTCATTCAAAAATGGAGTTTTCAAAGTTTCTTTTAAATTTAATAGTTTTAAATTGGTGCATAGATTTGTCCTAACTTCTGGAAGCAGCCACATCTAGAGGGATAACCAGCTGATGTACATACATACCATTCGGTTTATTGAAAGGAATTTTACCCCAGTGGTGAAACTCGCTTTTGTTTGTAGAAGCTGTAAATTTTAATTTAAGTTTCACCTGCTCACAATAAGTAAGTGGAGCCCCTGGTGGCTCTGTGGGTTAAACCCTTGTGCCTGCAGGATTGATGACTTGAAGGTCATCAATCCTGCTGACCTGAAGGTTGCTGGTTCGAATCCAAACCAGGGGAGAGTGCGGCTGAGCTCCCTCAGTCAGCTCCAGCTCCCCATGTGGGGGCATGAGAGAATCCTTCCACAAGGATGGTAAAAACATCAAAACATCTGGGTGTTCCCTGGGCAATATCCTTGCAGACAGCCAATTCTTGAACAACAGAAGCAACTTGCAGTTTATCAAGTCGCTCCGGACATGAAAAAAGTAAGGAAGTATTATGTAGAAAACAAGAAACTGTTTGTCAACTGTATAAATTATCATTTATTGAAAACATAGTAGGCTCCATAACTGACAGAAGGTACTAGTTTTCTAATGAGAATGCCCTTTGAATGCTTTACTTCTGAAATAGCTCTTTTGTCAAAAGCACTAGGAGCTCTCTTCAGCTGATGTATCTGAATATCAAAAATTCAAAAGGGGAGTTATTTTCAACCCAAATGTTTTCTCCTAGTCTTGTTCTTCCTTCTGCTTCCATCCCCAGAACTTCAGTCTGAAAATGGCTTCTGCCAGAAACGTAGACAGTTCTGGTGCCTCAAACAACAGTCAACAGTGATGTGCCTGAATCTGAAGGCCCTGGTTTGAACAGATATTTCAGACCTTAAAGCTTTTAGTTATTTTCAAATGAATTTTAAATAAAACATGAGATGCTCCCAGCTGTGCAATTTTCTGGTGGGTGATATTTTAGATGTTTTATGTGGTACAAGCATAAGGCCCATGCTGGGATACTGCAGAAATAGCAATCGGTAAAAAGCGAGGAAACAAAGGCTTTTCCATCCACCTGGAATGCTTTAAACAAACATGATTTATTTCAGACAGTGAGCTGATTTAGCACACAAGCCAACAATCCTTCTTGCCCGTTTCGAGGCTATAGCCTCCATATCCTGATAGGTGGACAACAATATTTGAAATAAGATTTCTTATTTGCTCTTGCGTGTTGTCCATAGAAATAATAATGATATATTTGATTGAGAATTCCTTTGATTCCCCCACCCCAATCTTTTGGAGACAGGGAGATTCACTTTTTCATTTTGTGTGCTGTAATGTTAGCCAGCTGTAGCACGAGATTATTTATTTCCAAGAAATAGAAAAAGTAATGTCAGCCGTATAAGAACTCACTTTTTCTTTTTTTAACATCAACATGCAATGTGTCATTTTCTACAGTGATGTAAAGGTTACCTCCCTCTCCCCACTTCCTTTGCTTTCCAGTGATGGAAGGACAAGGGGTCTACTTCTGCCCACAATTTCACATATTTCCCTGCAGTTCCTTTGAATAAATTTTCAGCTAGAAGCGACAACAAATCCTACATTATTGATTACTAAAATCTGATTCATACTGGGAGCAACAGTTCGACTAGTTCTCACTTTCTACTGGATTTATTTAATTGACTTCAAAATTTAAAGTTCATCAGAAGCTCTAGTCTAGAATTTCTCAAACTGTGCTCCTCCAGATGTTTTGGGCTTCAGCTCCCACAATTCCTAACATCTGGTAAGCTGGTTGGGATTTCTCGGAGCTGAAGTCCAAAATACATGGAGGAGCACAGTTTGAGAAACACTGCTCTAGTCTAATTTCAGCCATAGCAGTTTCCAGTTGTGGGCAGCACTCTTTGTAAAGAAGATAAACAAGCTGTAACATACTTAAAAGAAGACACAAATGGTGAGAATTCCCTTCTTTTACATGTTCAGTTAGTGCTAATTTTACCATTTAATTTAATGCCAAATTTGGGGGTCTCGCAACTTTATTGGATCAGTAAGGTAAAGGTAAAGGTTTTCCCTGACATAGAGTCTAGTCATGTCTGACTCTGCAGGTTGGTGCTCATCTCCATTTCTAAGCCGAAGAGCCGGCATTGCCCGTAGATGCCTCCAAGGTCATATGGCTGGCATGACTGCATGGAGCATCGTTACCTTCCCTTCAGACTGGTACCTATTGATCTACTCACATTTTCATGTTTTCAAACTGCTAGGTTGGCAGGAGTTGGGGCTAACAGCAGGACCTCACTCCCGCTCCCCGGATTCGAACCACTGACCTTTTGGTCAGCAAGTTCAGCAGCTCAGCATTTTCACCCACTGTGCTATTGGGGGCTCCTTCCACCGGATCAGTACACAAACACAATTTTATCTGTTCTAAAAAGCTGTTAGCTTCAGCTCCTGCCAACCTAGCAGTTTGAAAACATGCCAATGTGAGTAGATCAATAGGTACCGCTCTGGCAGGAAGGTAACGGCGCTCCATGCAGTCATGCCGGCCACATGACCTTGGAGATGTCTACGGACAACGCCGGCTCTTTGGCTTAGAAATGGAGATGAGCACCAACCCCCAGAGTCAGACATGACTGGACTTAACTTAACCTTTACCTTTACCTAAACATACATATAATGTAATATATTTAACTTCTGCAGATAATCTTTTAGTCTTTTAAAATTCAAATTGTTTAAATTGATGTTATTGTATACAGATTTTTGGATATAGGACAAGATATAATTATTTTAATTAATAAATCTTAAATGCTCACTTGAATGTGTATCCTGCTGAAAGCGATGGACGGTTCATACATTTGAATATATCTTTACAAGCATGTCCCATTTATAACCTTTCTCCCTAAAAGCAGACTTTCCCTTCATCAGATGTTTGCCTGCCACTCTACGCTAGACTCTTGGGTTGGTCTTCCTGAGAGAGCCTCTTTATTGTGTCTCTGTGTCCAAAAGTGCCATACACAGAGGGAGTCTGGTATATGGTTCAGGTAAATACTCTGGTACCATATCCTGTCTGATCTTGGAAGCTAAGCAAGTTTGGCTCTGGTTAGTACTTGAATGGGAGATGTCAAACAAATAGCAGAGGATGTAAACTAGATTTCAGAGGAAAGAACAGGATTCGGAGGTCTATGGAGTGGCATTATGAGTTTGCGTACTGGATGGCACCAATCCTAGTGATGCCACTATGAGTATGTACTCCAGAATTCCTTGTCTCTAAGAGTAAGCTTTCATGTCATTTCCTTTTAGAGATCTTAGTCACACCCTTTCCTCATCTGCTTCATCTAGGTTGCAGTTTGTTTGAGTTTGTTCACTTTTTATTTTGTAGTCTGAAGTTCTTTCTCTCCTCCTTAAAAAGCATATGGTATAAAGCCTTGCAACATGAAATGTTATTGGAAGTTTAATAATTCTAACGTAGTTTACTTCATACACATTTGCAAAGATTAGGAATTTTTTCCCTTTGCTAGTCTCTCTATATAGTGATGGAATGGGACTGGTTGCTTCCCTTCAGTTATGAATACTAATTACCCTGCTTTTGAGATGAGCTACTATCTCTCACTTTCCTAAGCAATTCAGCAGACCCAGCTGGCATGAGAGGGGAGATTGCAGATAGGACTGCAAATCCACCCTTAAATTGGGATGGAGGTTATGACTGCCATAGTCAGTTTATAGGCTATTTGATTCCTCCTGCTCTAAAATATTTCCTTTCAGAAATGCCATGAAAAAGGGCTGTAGGTTGTGCCTAATAGTACCCTTCATCCCCCCTGCTCTTATCCCAATTCCCTTAGTATAATGCTGCAGTCAACTGACATATACAAGTGTTTGGAGTTTCTCTTCATCCCTCTTCTCCGATGGGTTGTTAATTTGCCTAAGAAAACTTCTACCTGAAATTTTGGTGGCAAACCTCTTGACATCATTAGGTTTGTGGAGAGCTGCTAGTGGTGGGGAGAACCTTTTCCCCATTCTGCCAAAATAGGAAAGCAGACAATTCAGCAGAAATAAACAAGCTTCCTGCAACTTTTATGGAGATGTGAAGTGAAACTTTGCCAAATAATACCTTTTTTACTTGAGTCTAATGCACCATTGAATGTAATGTGTACCTCAATTTTCAAAACCCGATACTAAAAAAAGTATTTGCTGCCGAATGTAATGCACACCAGCAAAAGTGTACTCTTTGTAATTTTGCCAAAAAAGGTGTGCATTAAAGTTGCTTCCTGCTTAGAATCCCTTCTTTAAAAACAAACGTGTTAAAGCACCAAAGCTCTGAGCAATGGAAAGAAAAGCTGCGGGTTGCATCTATGCTATGGAATTAATCCACTTTAACGGCCTTGGTTCAATGCTATAGATTCACGGGGGCTATAGTTTTGCAATGTCTTGAGCCTCCTCTGATGCCTTACCAAATTACAAATTCCAGGATCCCATAGAATTGAGCTATGGGCATTACATTCGAGATGAGTTTCCTCAAATAGGAGCTCTTTGTGTTCCTGTAGCAACTTCTCGTATTACTTTGGCTCAGCACCAAGATTACCATATTATGCAAATGTAATGTGCACCCTAATTTTGGTGAGATAATTAAGCCAAGAAAGGTGAGCATTAGATATGAGTAAATAGAGTAATAAACTAGCAATCCTCTCCCCAAATAGCATTAAGTAATATTATAAAGTGAGGAAGCGCTGGGAGTTGATTAATGTGGACAACTTCTGTTTTGAACAGTCTCTGCACACATGACATAGCATGGATAAAAGGTAGCCTAGAAGCCTAGCATCAAAGTCTCTTAATAGGCAGAGGCACCATCAGGCAGCCATCAAAGAGGAACTGGGGACCTGAGCAATAGCTGCAGCAATTACTTAGTGTGAACACAAGAAGAAAGATCTGTAAAGACCACTACATAGCCAATAAATCTGGTTTATATCTTTTCCTCCCCTCAAGCAGTGCAGAGCTCAGATATATCTTAAACCTGGCATCAGCGCACAAAGCTCTGCAATGATATTTTGTGCTAGGAAAAGACAGAAACAAGACATCTCTAAGTAGCTGAGCCCTATTCCTTTTCTGCTATTGCCTCATAAGGTAATCAGAAATTCATTGTTACATGGCTATTCTCAGAACTTGGCAATACCAAAGAGGCTAACTTTTTTTTTATTTTCCTAATAACAATGAAGGCCTAACTGCACTACATTGTTGTTGTGTGCCTCCAAATTGTTTCTGTCTCATGGAGACCCTAAGGCAAATCTATCATGGGGTTTTCTCAGTAAAATTTGTTCAGAGGGGGGTTATCTTTGTCTTCCTCTAAGACTGTGTGACTTGTGTAAGGTCACCCAATGGGTTTCAATGGAATAGCAGGGATTTGAACCCCAGTCTCTAGAGTTTATTTATTTACAACATTTTTACCCTGCCTTTCTCACCCGAGGGGACTCAAGGCAGCTTACAACAGCTGGCAAAATTCAATGCCCCAACAAAATCAATAAAAATCAATATATTTAAACAATTAACATTAATTAATAAAAACACATTATACAAGCTTAAAAACATATAATTACTTGATTCTATTCTTTCAAACACCTTGCACGTAGACCTTAGTTCAGACCATATCAAATATAATGTTTACTCATTAAATGCTTGTGCACAAAGCCATGTCTTTACTTTCTTCCTAAAGCCCAAGAGAGTCGGTGCCTGCTGGTTGTTACTGGGGAGGGCGTTCCACAGCTGTGGAGCCACCACTGAGGAGGCCTGTCCTTCGTTCCCACCAGCCTCACTTGCGAGGCAGGTGGGACTGAAAGCAGGGCCTCCCCAGACGATCTTAACATTTTTAATGGTTCATAGGAGGAGATACGTTCAGACAGGAAAGTTGGACCAGAACCGTTTAGGGCTTTATAGATCAAAACCAGCACTTTGAATTGGGCTCGGTAGCATTTCAGTAGCCAATGGAGCTGGCTTAACAAGGGAGTAGTATGCTCCCTGTATGCCACCCTGGTTATCAATCTGGCTGCCACCCGTTGTACTACCTGGAGTTTCCAGGTCATCTTCAAATGCAACCCCACATAGAGTGTGTTGCAGTAATCCAAATGGGATGTAACCAGAGGGTGGACCCCCATGGCCAAGTTAGACCTCCCAAGGAACGGGAGCAGCTAGCGCACAAGTCTTAATTGTGAAAATGCTCCCCTGGCCACCGCTGAGACCTGGGGTTCTAGGCTCAGCAATGAGTCCAGGAGAACACCCAGACTGCGAACCTGTGTCTTCAGGGGGGCGTGTGACCCTGTCCAACACAGGCTGTAACCCTATTCCCTGTTCAGCCTTACGACTGACCAGGAGGACCTCTGCCATGTCTGGATTCAATTTCAATTTGTTCGTCCTCATCCAGTCCGACACAGTGGCTAAACACCAGTTCAGGACCTGAACAGCCTCCTTAGTAACAGATGGAAAGGAGTGACAGAGCTGGACATCATCTGCATACAGATGACACCGCACCCCGAAACTCCGGATGATCTCTCCCAGCGGCTTCATGTATATGTTGAACAACATGGGGACAGTACTGAACCCTGTGGGACCCCACAAGATAATGGTTGTGGAGCTAAGTAGGTGTCCCCCAGTAATACCTTCTGGCTACGGCCCTCCAGAAAGGACTGGAGTCACTGTAAAACAGTACCTCCAAGCCCCATTCCAGCAAGGCATCCCAGAAGGATACCATGGTTGATGGTATTGAAGGCCGCTGAGAGGTCCAGCCGAACCAGCAGGGACACACTCCCCCGTCCAGTTCCCAGCGTAGATCATCTACTAAGGAGACCAAGGCTGTCTCAGTACCATGTCCCGGCCTAAAGCCAGACTGCACCAGATCTAGATAATCTGTGTCTTCCAAGAATGCCTGGAGTTGTGTGGCTACCACAAGTTCCACAACCTTGCCCAAAAAGGGGAGATTGGAAATAGGTCAATAGCTGTCCAATTTAATGGGGTCCAGTGATGGCTTCTTCAACAGTGGTTTTATCACAGCCGTTTTAAGGCTCTCTGGAAGTTTGCCTTCCTGAAGGGAGGCATTCACCACCATCTTCACCCACTCGGCCAAACCCCCTCTGGCTTCTCTCACCAGCCAGGATGGGCAGGCGTCTAGGATGCATGTGGTCGCCCTCACCTCTCCAAGCACGTTGACCACATCCTCAGGCTGCACCAATTGAAAAGAATCTATCAAAATAGGACAAGCAGGTGGTCGTGTTACATCCTTGGAGGCTGCTGCTAATATGGTGTCAAAGCCAGAGCAGATCAAAGCGACTTTGTCCGCAAAGAACTGAGCAAATGCTTCACAGAGGGCTGCCGAGTTGTCAGGGATCCCTTCCTGGGAGATGGGATTTAACAAACCTCTGACAGCCCGAAATAGCTCCACCAGATGGTTCTTTGCGAACTCAATATTAGCTACTAAGAAAGAATTCTTTGCAGCATCTATTTCTGCGGCATATGCCCTAAGATAGGAACATAGTCGTGTTCGGTTTGACTCACTTGGCCTTAAACTCCACATGCGCTCTAGTCCTCTCTTCTTTTGCTTCATCACTGCCAACTCCTCATTGAACCAAGGAGATGGTTTAGCTCAGGTACTCGAGATGGGGCATTCTGGAGCAATCGTTTCTATTGCCCTAGTCATCTCCCCATTCCAGAAATAGACCAGGGCATCAACAGAATCACCAAATGAGGGAAGCTCCCCAAATGCCGTCAGAAAACCATCCGGATCCATATGCCTCCTGGGGTGGACCATTTTAATAGGTCCTCCACCCCTGCAGAGGTTAGGGGGTGCAGTAAGTCTAAACTTGATCAGGTGATGGTTGGTCCATGGCAACGAAGCAATGGTCAGCTTCTCCAGACCACCACCTTCCTCCCATCCCTGACAGAAAACCAAGTCAAGTGTGTGCCCCGCTCTGTGGGTGGGACCAGATACTAGTTGGGACAGCCCCATGGTTGCCATGGAGGCCATGAAGTCCTGAGCCGCACCACTAAGGATGGTCTCAGCATGGACATTGAAATCCCCCAGCACCATGAGCCATTGGGACTCCAATGTCAGGCCCAAGACCACCCCCGCTAGCTCAGGCAGGGAGACTGTAGTGTAGCGGGGTGGTCGGTACAGTAGCAGAATCCCTAATCTGTTCCGGTCACCCACCCTCAGATGGACACATTCAAACAAGATTGACTGTGGGATGGGGTACCTGGTCAGGGAGATGGAATCCTTATAGACTACTGCAACTCCACCTCCCCACCCTCCAGATCTTGGTTGATGCTGCACGGTATAACCTGGCAGACAAAGCTGGGTGAGGTTCGCGCCCCCCCCCCCAGCCTCGTCCAGCCAGGTCTCCGTTATGCATGCCAGGTCTGCCCACTCTTCCAGGATAGGGTCCTGGATGATCGCTGCTTTTCCATTTACAGACCTAGTGTTCAACAGCACCACCTTTAATCCAGAGGGACTGCCAGCCTGGGCACCCAAGTTTACCATGTCAGGAGGCCGTTTTAGATCTACAAGAACTTGTTTTGTGCTGAAGTAATATTTATTGCATAAACACCATATTTTGCACAGAATACGTTGTGAAGTGTACACAATTTTTATAATCTGTGCTGTTACTTTGAACTCCCTGGGTCTTTGAAGGGTGTAGGGCAACACCAATCTTCCGCACCAACAACTTCCAGAAGCCTGCATAGGCTTCAGGGGACAGTTGGCAATGTTCATCACTGCTGCTCAACTCTTCCCATGGAATAGGAACTTAAAACAGTGCTTTTAGTTGCCAACCACTCTCCAAAGCCTTCCAGTTCATAGGCCTTTTTTTGGGGGGGGGGGGGGGAGAAGGGGCAGTTGACAACAGATCACTGCTACTCAGCTATTTTCACAGCTTTGGGGGCTGGCAATTGATAATATTGCTGCCCCAGCAGTAAGCTTCAGGGGAGCATGTGCCTTTCAGGGAAGCAAGTGCCCCTTCGAAGGCCAACACATCTGATTGTGACTTTGGAAGAGCAAAACAGTCATGACAGCCCTCAGCAACCATGGTCTGTGGCCTGCACAACAGATGGCCTCAGGAGGCCCTGGTACCCTCCCACAGTACTGGGCTGCTGTGTGGATGTGCAGGCATGGCCCCAGGCATTGGGAGGGAGGCAGTGGTTGCCATCATTCATCTCCCTTTCCCTTGAGGCATAGGGTCATGTGAATGTGTCCCAGTGACACCCACCTACCACCAGGTAATCAAGTCCTGCCTCCTGGAGATATGTGTGTATTTTTTTTTTTACTTTCATGGACTGATCATGACCCTAATCCCATGAATATGGAGAGTTGACTGTTTTGTGACTATATCCAAGCTTTTGATTTTCTCTGAATACAGAAAGACTAAGTGTAAATCATGGTACATACCAGTAGGAAAGTGGTCATATCAGACTTGACATAGAAAACTATATATGCATATGCAGATACCCTCTTTTCATTTTCAAGTGCACAACCACACTGCATGTAGTGGTGAAAAGCTATTTTTAAGACTCCTAGAATCCTAGAGTTGGAAGAGACAACAAGGGCCATCCAGTATAACCTCTTGCCATGTAGAAACACACAATCAAAGCATTCCCACAAATACCCATCGATCCTTTGTTTTATTTATTTATTTACTACATTTATATCCCACTGTTTTCACCCCAAAAGGGGGACTCAGAGCGGCCTTACAAAAAGGCAGCAATTTGATGCCATGAACATAAATACATACAGTAAAAATAACATATACATTAAAACCAAAAATCAAACAACAATATTAAAACAATTATTAAAATAATGTCCTCCAGAATCAAAATCCAAGACTGTTCCATTCGTCATTTGACTATTCCATATACTCATATTGCACTAACTTGCTAGCCAAAAGCTTGGTCCCATAACCAGGTTTTTACTTTCTTCCTGGATGTCAGGAAGGAGGGGGCTGCTCTGATTTTGCTGGGGAGGGGCTTTCATAGCTAAAGATCCACCACTGAGAAGGCCCTGTCTCTCATCCCCACCGCGTGCCTGCGAAGGAGGCAGGACTGAGAGCACGGCCTCCCCAGAAGTTCTTAATCTCCGAGGTGGGTCATAGAGGGCGATACGTTCAGACAGGTAAGCTGATCCAGAACCATGTAGGGCTTTATAGGCTAAAGCCAGCACTTTGAATTGTACTCGGTAGCAGACTGGCAGCTTTTGTTTTGTTTTGTTTAAAATCTTCAAAGAATGAGATTCTACCCTGCTCTGAGGCAGCATATTTCATTGTCGAACAGTTCTTACCAGTAGGATGTTTTTTCCCTTTAATATTTAAGTGAAACTTCTTTTCTTGAAATTTGAAGCCATTGTTCCATATTCTAGTCTCTAGAACATTAGTAAACAAACTTGGACCCTCTTCAGTATTACATCCTTTTGAATATTTAAATATGGCTATCATGTCCCCTCTCAACCTCTTCTGTGAGCTACATACAGCCAGCTCCCTAAGCAGCTCCTAATTGTGCTTGGCCTTCAAACCTTTGATCAATTTGGTTGCCCTTTTCTGGACATGTTGTACTTTATCAATCTTTTTCTAAATTGTTGTGCCCAGAACCAGACGTAGTATCTCATGTAAGATCTGACCAACACAAAATAAAGTGGCACTGTTACTTCTGTCAGTCTAGATAGTATACTCCTATTGATGCTTCTTCTTCTTACTCTGCAAGTAGTTATACGTGTTCAGGACATTTTTAATTAGGTTGAATGCTGTAACATGGGACTATTAGTGTTTCTTTTACCTGAGTCGATGAGATTTTTTTTTACTTCCAGGCCAGTTCCCTTTATTGCATTTGCAATAATTCTATTATCCGTGGTCAAGGAGCTGTGTACGGTTGTAAATGAGATTAATATGAATCTGGAATTTTAGATCACAGAGCAGTTATCTATGGCTGCAACACAAAAAACTGAATCATGAATTGGATTCTATTTGCTTCCAATCTGAGGATTATATGTTTGCTTGTAACTGCCAAGATTCTCAAGGGACTTTACTTTCAGAGAATTGGAAGCCATAGCACTCATATTTGTCTTATATTTACATACAAGTAAACATACTTATCTATTTTTGCTTTACCCTTCTAAAATGATTCCAAGATAGATTTTAAAATATTATAGTAAAATAAAACATTTTATTAAGTGAGTTGCAGAAACATATAGTGTCTGTATTTCACAAACTCACAATTTCTGGATTGTATATTTCCAAAGTGTATATAATGGTTTAGATAAACCACTGTTTCATTGTTTGTTTGTTTGTTTAGAACATTTTGCTGCACTTACATGTGGATTGCCTTTCTGGAACAAAAGGAATTTGTATAATAGCACTGTTTGTGAGTCCAGTATGAATATATTAATGATGAATGCTAAAGGAAGTCATGGGGCTGGATACAACCCTTTAGGACCTTTCACACTGCATAGTAAAAGCATTATGATTCTGTTTTAACTGTCATGATAGTGTCCTATGGAATCACAGGATTTTCAGTTGAAAGATGAATATTTATTATTCTGAATCAAAGAGCTCCCCTACCTTGCTAAATTGCAAACCTTAGGATTCCATGGGGTGTTTCTATGACAATTAAAGTGGAAATGCACTGCTATATCTATGTACTGTGAAAGGCTCCCTTGTCTTCAAAAAGTCCATCATACTTATGTGTTCTGATCTATTTGTTCAAATAGTTATTAGAGATAAAGTATATATTTTTTCTTTTTTCTTCTCCCTTTTTCCTAAAGCCATATAAATCCTTTCACAATCCAATATGTGTAGGAGTGAGCAACACAATTTGTCTCTGATTCCCCCTGCTCCCTGATGCCATTGTTTTATTTATTCACACTTTGCAATCATAGCTCTGCGATTCCACTTTAGACTGTTATTGATACAGTTGTTTGTAATCCCTGGAATTGTGTGTGTGGAGGGGGGAGGGCACTTTGAATTGTCAACCAGATATCTCCTCTAGTGCTTCTGTCCAAACTACAAGTCCCAGAATTCCATTGGAAGCAGCTACGACAGTTAAAATGGAATCGTAGTGCTGTAACTGTATAGTGTGAAAAGTGATTCTTCTTCATGGTTGTATGGAGATAACACACATAAAGTTGTAAACATGTATAATCTCTGTATGCACAGTTACGAATCCTAATTTTCACTAATGGAAGAGTGCATCTCAGTACATATGATGAGTCAAGTAAGAAACACAATTGCTCAACCTCCTAGCATAGAAATATCTTCCATCCAATGTAAGCAATATTCAGAACAAGTTGCATTGCATTGTTATTGTTGTTCTGTGTCTTCAAGCCATTTCTGACTTATGGCAACCCTGAAGTGATCGTGTCATGGTCTTTCCTTGGCAGAATTTGTTCAGATGGGGTTTGCTCTTCCCTTTTTTTATGGTTGAGAGAATGTGACATTCCTAAGGTCACCTAGTGGGATTCCCTGGCTGAGCAGGGATTTGTAGTCTGGCCTCCCGGTGTCCAACGTTCAAACCATTGTGCCATGTTAACTGTTTTATGTTGTACTGTACTTTACTATATTGCATTCCGGGTAGGGTTTTTTTGTTTTTGTTTTTTGATTACGCAGATGAAATAAAATTATAACAAAATTAAAAACCATAAGTAGATTAAATAAACATAGGTTTCTATAAAATGAAATTAAAACACATTTTAGAACAATCCGCTAAAGATAAAAACACTACAGCACTTTATTATACTACACTGTATTTATTCCATTTTAACTCACATAGCAACATGCTGTGGAATTCTGGAGTTTGTACCAGTTTAGTGAGGCCTAAGAGCTCCTGAGTAAGAACTCTAAATTTCCCTCCTTGAATTACAAACCCAGAGATTTTATAAAATATCATCATGTTACAGTAGAGTCTCCTTTATCTAACATTCACTTAGCCAATGTTCTGGATTATCCAGCGCAGTTGGCCTCCCGCTCGCATCCACAACTGTTTCTCTAGGCAGCAAGGACTGAACTTTTTATGGATGTAATTTCAGACAATATTGTTACTGTAAGTTCATTTTATGCAATTCTATCTTTATTTGTTGTCAATTTGTTAGTAGCCAATGTTTTTGTAGTCAATGTTTTAAATACATTGCGATGTTTTGGTGCTAAATTCGTAAATACAGTAAATTACTCCATAATGTTACTGTGCACTGAACTGCTTTTTCTGTCAATTTGTAGTAAAACATGATGTCTTGGTGCTTAATTTATAAAATCATAACATAATTTGATGTTAATAAGTTTTTCCTTAATCCCTCCTTATTATCCAACATTTTCACTTATCCAATGTTCTGCCGGCCCGTTTATGTTGGATAAGTGAGACTCTACTGTATTTAAAATGGAATATAGAGTTATAGCAATGTAGTCTAATAGGGTTCTAAGAAAAAACCCTTTCTCGTAAAATGGCCAGTTTGCAAAAGCCTGCTGAGATAAAAAGATGACAAACAAGGAGCCAATCCAGTTTTGCTATGAAGAGAATTCCAGAACTTGGAGCAGCTGGAGAATATTGAGTGTAGAGCAGCCTTAATCCATAGTGCATTTTGAAGCCAGGATTAGGAAATACAGGCATCAGGAAACTGACTAATCTATCACCTCTTGCTGTCATCCTGAGAAAATCCCCCTTTGAAGAAAAGAAATCAATTCCCTTTCTCCTCAGCAAACATTCTCACACTGAGCAACAATTTTGTCTGTGTATAAAGGCTAGTAATAGCAAAAACAGTATAGAAATCTGAGATTTCATCCTATGAATTGTTTGTCATTTCAGTAAACATGCAATATGCATAATACTTGTAGGTAAAAAGATAGTATTTAGAATCATAGAATCATAGAGTTGGAAGAGATCTCGTGGGCCATCCAGTCCAACCACATGTCAAGAAGCAGGAAAATTGCATTCAAATCATGCCTGACAGATGGCCACCCAGCCTCTGCTCAAAAGCCTCCAAAGAAAGAACCCCCACCACACTCTGCAGCAGAGAGTTCCATCTCTCAACAGCTCTCACATTGAGGAAATTCTTCCTAATGTTCAGGTGGAATCTCCTTTCCTGTAGTTTGAAGCCATTGTTCCTAGTCTCCAGGGCAGCAGAAAACAACTTGCTCCCACCTCCCTATGACTTCCCCTCACATATTTATACATGGCCATCATTTCTCCTCTCAGCCTTCTCTTCTGCAGGCTAAACATTCCCAGTTATTTAAACTGCTCCTCATAGGGTTTGTTCTCCAGACCTTTGATCATTTTAGTTGCCCTCCTCTGGACGCTTTCCAGCTTGTCAACATCTCCCTTCAACTGCGGTGCCCAGAACGGGACACAGTATTCCAGGTGCGGTGTGGCCAAGGTGGAATAAAGGGCTAGCACTACTTCCCTCGTTCTAGACCAATGGTTATCAATCTGTGGGTCCCCAGGTTTTTGGCCTACAACTCCCAGAAATCCCAGCCAGTTTACCAGCTGTTAGGATTTCTGGGAGTTGAAGGCCCAAACATCTTGAGACTCATAAGTTGAGAACCACTGATCTAGACACTATACTCCTATTCGTGCAGGCCAAAATCCCATTGGCTTTTTTTTTGCTGCCCCATCACATTGTAGGCTTATGTTTAACTTGTTGTCCACAAGGACTCCAAGATCTTTTTCACATGTACTGCTGTTGAGCCAGTTATCCCCCATCCTGTATTTCTGTATTTCATTTTTTTTCCTGCCTAAGTGGAGTATCTTGCATTTGTCCCTGTTGCACTTCATTTTGTTAGTTTCAGCCCTTCTCTCTAATTTGTTCAGATCATTTTGAATTCTGCTCCTGTCTTCTGGAGTATTGGCTACCCCTTCCAATTTGGTGTCTGAAAACTTGATGATCATGCCTTCTAACCCTTCATCTAAGTCATTAATAAAGATGTTGAACATAACATTTTATTTTGTTGGAGTGAAGTTCTTGAAAAAACTCATGATGAAATAGTGTCTAGATCCATCCACAACTTCTTATCTTCGTCTCAATGCGATTTTTGGTATATATTGCAAAGTACATGTTTTATGGACAGAGGGATGCTTTGTTAACCTGCCAAATAAAAATACTGCCACTTTTCTTTTACATAATTCTTGCTCTTCTTAAAGGCCTCTCCTTTCAAGGTGGTGAACTAGTTCCCTTGGCTTAATATAAGATTGTTCTAACATTAATATAAAATGTTGATATTAACTTACAGACTGAAGGAATTTCCTTAATTATTTCACAACAATGTTTTGCTCCATACTTTTTCTTCTGTACCTTGCTTCCTTTTTCCAATATAATTTAGTGGGAATTTATGTGTGTTTAATCTATTGAGATGTGAATTTAAAATCTTCCTAAATGAAGGACTCTTCTGGGTTGCTTTCCGCAAGAGTGTCACAGCCAGCTTGGCTTCTTGCACTGTGTAGAAGTGCCAAACCTGAAATCTCAAGTGGGTTTTGCTACTTCTTCACATTCCACAATTCCTATTTTCATTTCTTAATGAGACATCAATGAAAAGGAAACTTTCCAGTGATTATATTGGCTGTCAGTGTGCAAGGCCACTCTCCTTTAAGCTCTTTTCACCATCCTATAGTCCTTTTATTGCTTCATGCTTCAGTATGATGGGAGACATGGTTTTCTCCCTTGCGTTATGTCATGTTAACTATTAGAAATAGCATACAGAACATTCATTTTTTTTAAAAGGTATAATGTCAAACATTACAAATGGAGAAATTAATTTGCTACCATAAACAATAATAACTGAAATCATGGAATTTATACAGTAGTAGTTAACTAATAGTTTGAGATATTAATGTGTGGCAAAACTGAGGGATTTACAGAGAATGGCATAAATGTTTTCAATGTGGACTTGGGTGAGTAGGTTTTGCATTTTTATTCTTTAAAAGTTGTCTTAATTCCCCCAAAAGTCTTCTTCGGAGCCCATAAACGGTTCTTGCCTGGGAATTTTGGGAGTCCGAAATGTCTACAAACTATCAGGTTGGAGAAAGATTGAGATCTAATTTTACAATTTTTCAAGTTATTTCATCATTTATCTTTGTTCCTCCCCCCCCCCCATTCTCACTAGTAGATACACTTTACTCATTCTTTAAATCCCTTGTTTATTAAAGGCTCATAAGGAATGATTTATTTGATTGGGGGAATACTGATCCATCACAAGTGCATCAATATGTGGATAGCTATAAAGTTTGGTTTCTGAATCAAGAGCGGAAAATTGTTAATCTGAATCTAATTTGACTTTCCTAGTATAACAGATTACTTTGTTTCCTGCACAGCTGAATCACTTCATCCTTTCAGCCTCTCCATGCACAATCAAGAAGGGTGGTCAGTGTATGTTTTGCATGCATGGATTCAATCATGGCATTTTAAATTTTGGTGACTGCACATCCAAGAAACCCACTTTCTTGGGTCTTCCCCGGACTGTGGTGGAGACTCCTTCTTTGGAGGCTTTTAAGCAGAGGCTGGATGGCCATATGTCGGGGGTGCTTTGAATGCGATTTCCTGCTTCTTGGCAGGGGGTTGGACTAGATGGCCCATGAGGTCTCTTCCAACTCTACTATTCTATGATTCTATGATTTTCTCCACAACCATCTTAACTTAATTGTGTAATTTAAAGGGGGTGGATAAAAAAACAAACAAACAGGACAGTAAAAAACAGAATGAGAAGAGTGGTGTGAGAATCCAAGTTGAATAGAAATTAGGGGGGAAATCATTTCCAAGTGCATTGTTGAGCAAGGTAACAAAGATTTAAATAAAATATACAAATTGTATTTAACCATATTATACCAGAAAAGGAGAAGTTAAAGAAGAGAATTACACAGTATCTCACCCCAAAACTACAACACTTTCTGTCTATATAGACTCATTGTTGCAGTGGTAGGTAGATGAGATCTGCTTTTTAAGTTTAGCAGGTTGTGTGATCTGAAAGGGTTGCAGTTGCTTGAGGGGCTTAGCTTCCTGCTTAGGAAATAAATTACCCCCCACTTCCATTTATCTTTTAATTCTTCAAAACCCATCTGTTTTGTTCCACAAACACAGATCTTCTGCTCTGAACTGGGCTTCAGGAATATTTTTTCTTCTGTCCTATCATCACAAAGAAATCACATAGATTAGCTAGCCTAAAAAGATGCACGTGAAGCATTTCCTCTAACGCTAATATTTTTTTCCCCTGAGCAAGTAGCATTTGAATTTTTTCTGAATGTGGTGGAGACAGAGAAATCTCCTCCAACAACTTCTAATTCATTCTAATAACCTAAACCACCAAATTATTAACTTCAAAGTTAACCAGAATATCGAATGATTTGGGAAAATACTTAGAAAACTCTACTATATCAATATCATTAATTAGTGAGTTCTTTCACACCTCTCGTTAGAAAAAGGTGTGCTTAAAAACCACATTTAGGTTTCCAACTATAGTTTTAGAAAATACAAACAATGCATTTTAAAACTATGAAATGCCATGAATTAAAACTAATTATTAAGAGGTAATAGTAAAGTTAAAACTTGGGAAGTCTAGCTATCTAATCTATGCACACCAAAGAAGTATAGTTAAAAACATATGTAAGGTGCCATAGTTGAACATTTTTTAAATGGCAGTAAAAAGCAATTGGATGTGTACAGCAACGTCTGTGTCATGCCTGACAATTTGTGAAAAATTATGAAGCCCCCCACAAGTTATTCACTTGTGCGCCTTGTTTCGGATAATTTCAGTTTTCTACCAAAATTATGACAGAATACATAGTAATATTGACTAATTTAATCTAGATTAAAGTCTTCTGTGAAAAGGAAATATAAAAATGCATTCTAGCACTCCTCATTAAAATCTAGTCTTTTCTTTCCAGAGTTCTCTCTATTTCATGCTCTCCCCCCCCCCCTCCAGTTCAGTCCTGTCAGACACTTTATTCAGTCTTATTACCACCATAGTGTTAGATCTGGACTACCTTCCTAGAAAGTGTCATTATTCATTTTCTTCTTAAGGAAGTTGCTTCAGAGCTGTAACACCTAGTCTATGACTTTTATTCTCACAGCTAAGAATATGAAAAGGCAACCTTTTCTTTCTCTCAATCAGCAAGGATCCTCTCATCACTTTGTTTCATTATTTTTGCAATCACCAACCTCCTCAAAGCCCCACTGCCTAGCCAATCATTATGCATACAACAATATCTCTGACTGATTTTAAATCAGAATCCAGCTCTGGGGATATTATAAAAATGACTTTCTTTCATGCTGTTAACAATTTTTTTTGCTCTCTTATATTTAGTGAGGATGGGTATGTATGCCATGTTCTCTGAAAACCTTTTTGAAAACCAAAAACTCCTTTGGGAATAGATACTTTAAAAACAGCTGCTTTGTCCAGTCAAAAGTCCTTTTAAAAAAAACACCAAAGCCCTGTACATTTCTCTTGGATTGATAGAAAGACTGGTGTAACTTGGACCAAATCAGAAATACAACTCTTAATAAAGAGCAGAATTGTTTTGAGAAAATCTAAGAATATGTATTTTTTAAAAACTTTAACTTCATGCTCTGTCATACTGCTTTCAAAGTCACTATGAGTATCAATTTTATAAGTGTTTCTTTATTTACCAATTTCTCAAAGGCAAAACTAAAACAGAAACAAAAAGAAGTGCTTCAAAATGTAAGCTAGAGATGTAAATCTTCGTAAGTTTCATTCTTGCAAGCAAAATTGAATAACTGCTTGAATATTTTGCTCACAATAAAAAAAAGTTGAAAATGGTACAATTTAGGAAAGCTATTTAGAGTTCAGGGCTTTCTGTGAAAACGTCCAGGATTATTGTGATTTTTTTCACAGAAAATAGCATTTTATGTGGAGAAAAATAGAAGTTCCTTCTGCAGGGAAAAAAGTTTGCAGATAGCAGTATTTCATTCACTGAGATATTGTTTTCTCAAAATACTTTTTTTTGGCTATGTAAAAAGTCATGTGTATTTTACGCAGAAAAAGTTGTGAACTGATGCAGCTATCTGGGGGGAGACTCCTTTGATGGCCTCAGAGAAAGCAAGGCCACTAAATTGCATTGAGTTCTTCACACCACGATGAAGAGTAGGGTGGGTGTAAAGGTCTTGATTTCTGATACCCAAGCATTAACATCTACTTTCCCTTAATTCCTGAGCTTTGATCCACTCACCCGCCTTTGCAGTAGCATGAGTTTTACTGGCCGTGTTAAAATTTCCTCTTTAGTTGAAGAGTTGGCTTTGTTTCTTTGTTTTTTGCCTACCCCGTATTGTGAGCAAGAGAATTGGACAATTGGTCTTGGGTCGTGTCTTAAGGAGCTGGATAATAGTGAGAGTGCCAGAGTAATTCATAGTCAGTGATCACCTATGATGCTTGATTTGTGTGACAGACTTGTAGAACTTCCTCTTTGAGTTATTGGACTGGGGAGATGGAAAAAGAGACTTTGTTTGAGATTAGCTTGAGAGTTACATTTTCAACCTATGTTAAGTGACTTGGGAAGAAGAAAACACCTGGCAAGCCCTCCAGATGCATGCTGACTGAGAGAGTAACACAAGTTTGAGTTTCACATTAGGGTTCAGCAGCTTTTGCTGCCCAAGGAAAGTGGGAGGAGGGGGTTGGTTGGTGACCTTCTGCCACACCTTTTCACATACTAGTAAACCCTCCCCCCCGATTTGATAGTTTATTTCAAGAAAAAAAGTAATTAGGTTAATAAAGTGGCCCCATTTTATTCCAACTCCTATTGACATGTTGGTCATCAAACATTGTTGTCTATCTAGAATTCCTTCTTCTAAAAGCTTCTCTAAACTGAAGAAATCATTTTTTTCAACCATTATTTAAATATTTCCAAATATTTGTTCCATTCTTACAGCTAGCCAGTGGTACAATCCATCTACACTGACCATGTAATGCCGCATAGATAGGATCTAGAACTAGTAATGGGATAGTATTAAAAGCAGTGTCAGCATGTGCCCTTTCATCGCCTCCCCCTGTATTTAATTAACACTAGAAACAGCCAGCGATTTCAAAAAGTTAGTTTTCAGTGACAAATCTTATAATCTCACTGCAAACATGACCACAGCAAATATTTTCAACCCTCTTGAACAGATGCATGGAAGAGACTATTTTGTTTTCTTTGGCTCTTCTTTCTATTGTTTTCTGATTTTAAATTAGCCCATTTCATAGATTCAATAAAAGTGTTCCAATAAATTTGTGAGATAAAAACCTGAGATTAGAATTTCTAGATCGCCTGGAGATACCTCATGCACAGAGGTTGTTCTCCTCTTCAGTGATATGGCCAGTATAGCATCCATCATCACCACCCACATGTCTGAATAAAACAGCATCTTCTGTGAATGAAATATTCTGATTTTGAGGATGTCCATTCATGTAGAGAGCCTCCACAGGTTGTACAGGCTGTCCTATTCAGATTGCAATTATTCATATGTACATAATGGCGATGGAGAAGACAACATTAGCACATTCCTCATGTTTACCATTTACCATTTTGTTGAATGTCTGGACAGAGATATTGTGAGATCTCTAGAATAGTTTTCTTTTCTTTTCTGTCTTCTTTCCTTTTCCTTCACCTTTCTTTTTATTGTTTCATCATGAAAAAGCAAACAAATTTTTCACCCATCCCTATTTAGTACATTACACAGCAATATTCAATCAACTATGTTGACTACTAGTCCTGTCCCTGGGCAAACCTAGTTTTTATCCATGACACTATTTATAACTTGAACCATGATGACTTGAAGGCACCCCTACCTTCTGTATATATACACTAATGTGCAAGTTGATCTTGTGTGCAAGTTGAGGGCAATTTTTCCAAAATCATGGATTTTGATATTCTCATTGGTTAAATCAGGAGTCTTTTTGCAGAGAGGAGAAAGCATCAATATTGCTTCAAGGGGTCAGAGCTTCTTTTGGGTTCTCCCAGGATGGACTAAGCTCTCAACTTTTATTACTCTAATCAAGAAAAAAGAGTAGTTCTTTTTTTAAAATGACTCATGTATAAGGTGACCTGGATTTTGAGGGCTGATTTTTTTAAACTAAAATTTCTAGACTTATATGTGAGTAAATGGTTTAAGTGTTCAGATGAGTTTAGAAGAACCTACTGAAGATGCCCCTGAATACTATGGTGAAGTTGGTATGTGTTGATTTCTCTAAGGACAAAAAAATCTGCTGGGAAATTCCCTCATCAAAGAGATTGACATATCTCCATCTTTACTATCAGGTGAATACCTCCAGACCAGAAATTCCAAGTACTTTAAAAGTTAGTTGAAATGAATTTTAATGCTAGGTAGGCATTCCT
Source organism: Anolis carolinensis (assembly GCF_035594765.1). Classification (NCBI taxonomy): domain Eukaryota; kingdom Metazoa; phylum Chordata; class Lepidosauria; order Squamata; family Anolidae; genus Anolis; species Anolis carolinensis. The sequence continues at coordinate 150,334,399 of NC_085843.1, forward strand.
AATATTACAGAATCCAAGCATCATAGAATCCAAGAAACATAGAGTTGTAAGAGACCATCAGGGCCATTCAGTCCATCTCCTGTCATGTGTAAATTAAAGCACTCCCAACAGTCATAACACCTTCTGTTTAAAAATCTCCAAAGGAGAGTCCACCACACTCAGAGGCAGCATATTCCATTGTGAAACAGCTCTTATTATTAGCAAAGTGTTCCGAATGTGGAATCTCTTTTCTTGTTATTTGTATGTGTGTTTATATTGTATACTAACTTGGAGACCCGGCGGTGCTCGGGTTATTAGAAGCAGACATTGTTTGTTTTGGGATGTTAGATAATACCACTGAAGTTTGGTCCAGATCCATCATTGGTTGGGTTTAGTGCTGTCTGCATAAGGGTGAGCTACAACTCCCAGATTCCAGGGCAATCACCCAAAACTCCTGCTAGAATTCACAATTGGCCATGTTGGGGCTGTGTGCCAAGTTTGGTCCAGATCTGATGTTAGCTTGGTTCAGGGCTCTCTGGATAAGGGTGAACTACAACTCCCCAAAATCAAGGTCCATTCCCACTAACCCTTGCAGTATGTTCGGTTGGTTATCAGGCTTCTCTGTGCCAAGTTTGGCCCCAGTTCATTATTGGTGGGGGTCACGGTATCTGTGAAGGTACTACAAGTCCCATTATTTGTGGCAAGTTTGGTCCAGATCCATTGTTGGTTGTGTCAACAATGCTCTCTGGATGTAGGCCAAGTTCAATTCTCCCCAAACCTCTTGTTCAGTTGCGGATCAATTCCTCTGTTAATTGTGTGCCATAGGAAAGGGTAGGAAAGGGTTAAGGTAGAGGCAATAGGCAGACTCATGGAAATTAAGGAACACTGGGATGTCAATTCAGGAGGAAAAACAGAACATCTAGGATGAAATGTTCCCCGCATGAAAGCCTTCACTTGGGGGGGGGGGGGCAGGGTGGTGTTTGTGGAGGACACGGGCAGGGTTTGGGCTACATGTTCATGGCGCTCACTATAATCTGCAAGTCAGTGGAAGAAGGGCCAATGGTGTCTTTTGAAGGGTACCATTAGGCAGTTTTCAACACAAGCCGATCTTAGAGTTCAGAAAGCCACATTTTCAAAAAAGGGATTGGGTACATCCTGCCATAACTGAGCCAGTACGGTTGGTAAGATACTGGTATAGAGTTTAATCAGATTGCTGAATGTCTTTTGAAGACTGCTGTTCATTAGGTATTTGGAGCACATCCTTTCGATGCCCTTGTCTCTCCCACCCACCTCCACCCCACACTCTTTTGAACCAAGAGTATCGCCGAACATAAGAGGTCCTGCAGAATGTATGATATTTTACATTGATAGAATGTCAACCTTTTATAAAAATTAAATCTGTTATCATTAGCTTTTTACTTTATATAAGATTATAACAAAAGAAAATCAAAGCAAGTCTTCAAAACTGTCCAGAGTAATTATCTTTCCAGAATGGCCTTTCTATTCAATGGCAGCAATTACGAAAAATGAAAGACGAGCTTCTCATTTTAATCCAATTAACTTCCTACATTTACAGCCTCTCCTCTTGATTTTTCTAGCTCACATTTTTATGGAGCAGGGCAGCTCATCCTTCCTCTAGTGACAAGCGGAAGGGATAATAAGAAGTTAAGAAATAGCATGGCTGTCTGAGACATATGTCTGGCCACCAAAGACATTCTGTTACCTCAAGTAAAGAACCACATGATGCATTTTGTCTCTTCCATGTACAGAAGCCAATTAGATGGATAGGTGTCATCATTGGCCATTCAAAGATAATGTTGTGAAGGCCATAGAGGTGTGAGATAAAGATCTTCCTCCCAGTACCCTTCTATCACTTCTAGGACTTGATGCTTTACATTGCCTAATTGTAGGGATAGTCTTGACCATTTTAAAAGATGCTACTTAAGGAGTGTTTATCAACATGAGAGATGATAGATTTGCATTTTCATGCTGCTTTAAGCAAACTAAGGATGCATCTACACTGTGGAATGAATACAGTTTGACATCACATTAAACTGCCATGGCTCAATGGTTTGGAATCATGGGAGTTGTAGTTTAGCAAGGTCCTTAGTCTTCTCTGCCAAAGAGTGCTGGTGCTTTATCAAATGACAACTCCTACAACTGGTGTAGTGTGTGAATTCTACAGTGTAGATAGAAACACCCTTAGGCTTTCTTTTCTCATTATCCTCATAGCAAAAGCATTACTACCTTTCTCATGCTTTATAAATACTAACAGAAACTTCAGGCTGCAAAGCCTATAACTCCTCTACATCTTAACAAGTTCTCAGCCTACCTCTCCTAAAAGTGGTGTTAGGAGGAATTATGGTTTGCCTCCTTGAATGTGGCCTTGACCAGCTCTACCATCTTCTCCTTAGGGCTCTAAGATATGCAGGGGAGGCCCTTCTTTCACTCCCGCCACCATCTCAAGAACATTTGATGGGGACAAGAGAGAGGGCCTTCTCTGTGGTGGCCCCTCGGCTCTGGAACTCTCTCCCCAGGGAGATTAGACTGGCACCCACACTGACCACGTTCGTACAGAGCTAAAAACATGAATGTTCCATTGTGCTTTTGATTAAGTAGTTCACAAGATATCCAATCCTCAACTATATCTACCAGCAGTTCCGCACTTTATCTCTGTCCTTGCTCCTATAGGTTTAGTGTTTTAAACGGACATTGCTCTTTTACTTCTAATTTATTATTGGCCCTTGCATTTTGGTCCACCAGCCCTGTTCTGAAAATCTATTGCACAAATCCCTTCCCCCAAATTTCAATACCCATTACTGCTCAGACTGCTGGCTGTTGATGCTGTTTTTATGTTATCATCTTGTTGATTTTATTGAGATATGTTTTAATATATGTTTGGTTTTAATTTTTATTGTCCCCATGTAAGCTGCTCCAAGTCCCTTCGGGGAAATGGAGGTGGGATATACAAATAATAATAATAATAATAATAATAATAATAATAATAATAATAATAATAATAACCACCACTATATTTAATGTAGGTTTGTATAACTTTTATTCTTTTATTCTTTCTTCCTGAAGGAAAAAAGGAGAGAGAGATGGAGAGAGAGAGAGAGAGACGTGCAGTGCTGTGAACTATTCTGGAAAACATTTATTCACAGAAAAATATGACTTTTGTGCAAAATTCACATTGAAAAATCTGCAAACTGTCTTGAAATCTCATACAACAGGGGCAAACACCTTGAAGATATTCATTTTCACATATGTGTATAAAATCATTTAACATTTACATCTTTAATAGTATATTGCTTCCTTGGAAGAAGAAGAGATTTCCTCTGCAATATAATTTGCAGGAAAAAATATGATGATGACTATGATTATGATTAGGTTTTCTCTTTAATTGCTATCAACGGAATCAAGGAGGATAGGTAGCTCTGCCTTGCCATGTTTCCTAAGATCAGATTTCTGATCATTCTATAGGAGTAAGTGGAAAAGCCACAGGAGACTAAATATATGAATCCACTCTGCATTTCTATGAAGAATATCCAGAATGTGTTCATGAATATTTATACATGTTTAGAGATCTCAATGTTACTACAACTAGCCATTATCCATAGAACCGTATTGATTTTTATATCCACATAATCAATATATGGAATGTCATGAGTAATCCACCGTCCCTAACATCTTGCAGTGCAAATCAGACTAAATTGGGGAATTTTAGAGAACACAGATCACTACGTTTAGAAGCTTTTCTTTTGAAGTTGCTTTATAAAAAGTAAAAGTAAATAAAGTTTGGTTTTCTTAAGTTCTTTGCATGAAATAATGGAATTGTTAAGTGCCTTCAAGTTGACTCTGACTTACAGAGATCCCAACAGAGAGGATTCATGATAAGATTTATTCAAAGGAGGTCTGCTTTTTCTTTCTTCTGAGGAAGTATTCAAAACTTGATCTTCTAGAACTCTAGTTCAACACTACCTTTATAATTTTGGGAGGCTCAATTTAAATCCTAAATCTCTTTTATTTACTACTTTGAAATTTTAAATCACTTTTCTATGCTTTAAACAGTTGTAGGTAATATAAAATTCCAAAATTTAGGATCTAGCCAAACCATTTGAAAGTACTTGGATAAAACAATACATTTTCATTCTCTTAAGGAGCTACATTATTCTTGATGATAATTATAATTCTTACTCCTGATGAGCCTGGTGTATGCTACCTGGTAACCTAGTATCGAATGAGTTAGTATTGTATTGCAGGGTACAATCAGGTAAGATATTTCACTTCCCAAAGCCACCAGCATAATTACCACTACTTCCTCTCATCCTTTTTTCAGAGTTCATATGCAACTAGATTTACAAAATAGGTATTGTTCAATATTTTTACCATCAGAACTATGTATGTATTTGTTTTGTAGGCTGACTCAGGCTGGCTGTGCACTGCCATATAATCCAGTTTCTGATTCCAGATTACCTGATTTGAACTGGATTTTATGAGTCTAGTCTGCCATTTAATCCAGTTGAAAGCAGATCAGAAACTGCTTTGGCAGTGTAGAAGGGGCCTCAGTTATACAGATCTGGGTACAGTTTAATTCAATCCAGATCAATCCGCATATAGTTCAATCTAATCTGGCCCTTGACCAATGATAAAGTTATTGTTTTATTTCTTTGTAAAGTTTTATCAATATTGGGCAAATGAAACTTCATTTTGCATACATCTTTCTGAATTTTAACAATGTGGTATTCTTAAATTTTAGACAGATAACTTCAGGGGTTTGTGTTGGGCAATTGTAAACTACTGCTTTTTTAAACAAAGCAAAATTTAAGGCTTTTATCATAGTATATTTATTGTATGTTGACTTCATTCGTTTCATGACTTGTTTTATTGACGATTGATTGTTTTATTGTTATGTTTTTATATTGTTTGTGACCTGGGCTTGGCCCCATGTAAGCCACCCCGAGTCCCTTCGGGGAGATGGGGCAGGGTATAAACATGAAATAATAATAATAATAATAATAATAATAATAATAATAATTATTATTATTATTATTATTATTATTATTATTATTATTATTTGCTTAGTCTTGCTTTTTATCAGGATATTGTCCCTCTAAAAAAGGGATGACCAACTGTTAGGGAATGAGGGCACAATGTACACCTGCATCTCATGACTAGACCTTTAAAAATGCTAGAACTAGAAGACAGATCAGTTCTGTAGTTGAGAGGAAAAAAAAGAAAAAAAGAAAGTCATAAATGTTCGAAATAAATTGGAAGCATTGGAATGAAGATGAGACTTACTCATAGAGTTGGAAGAGGGCACAAGAGTGATAGAATCCATATTCCTGTCATGCAGGAACCCAGAACCAAAGCATTCCTAGCAGGTGGCCATCCAGCCTCTGTTTGAAATCTTTCCAAAAAGGAGACTCCACTAGGCTACTAGGCAGCATATTATACTGCCAAACAGCTCTTAATATTCAGGTAGAATCTCTGCCTGCTCAATGTCCTAGTCCCGGCACCAGTGGTTCTCAACCTGTGAGTCCCCATATGTTTTGGCCTCCAACTCCCAGAAATCATAACAACTGGTAAACTGGCTGGGATTTCTGAGAATTGTAGGACAAAACACCTGGGGACCCAGAGGTTGAGAACCACAGCTCTAAACCAACAGAAAACAAGCCATATTTCCAAAATGAAATCCTTTCAAACATTTTCAAGTGGTTATCATGTTACCTCTTGATCTTCTCTTCTCCACACTAAACATACCCAGCTCCTAAAGCCATTCCTCAAAAAGTATGGCTTCCAGACTTTTGATAAATTTTGTTGCCCTGCTTTGGAAACATTACAGATGTTTTGAATTGTGATGCCCAGAACACAACACAGAATCTCAATTAAGGTCTGATCAAATCAGAATTGAGTGATGCTATTATTTCCCTTGACATGATACTCCTATGGGCAAAAAGTAGTATTCATTATTTCATTCATTCATTCATTCATTCATTCATTCATTCATTCATATTGCATTATATGCCCTCTTTTTTTCTAGAGTAAAACCCAAGGCAACTCACAAGAGAGTGGCTTATGTGTTCAATAGTGGTGGGTAAACTCTCAAAACAGCTTTTCTGCTCTCAGCTTTTCTCGCAATATAAATGACTTCTGATAAGAAGAGTTCCCTGGGTTTTTTGAAGCACTGTTTAGAAAACTGCTTTGGCTGAAGGTTACTTTCAGCTATACTGTGCTGACCAGAAGGCACAAATAGCTTATGGTTCTAAGCAAAGTAGTAAAAGTGACAAGGTTTGCTCTTTATAATACCCTAATTAATACAATCACATTAGGCTTTTACATTGTTTTTAAGTATCCTTTTGGGATATGGGACCCAGTGACCTCTAAAATCATGTTCTTTAAGCAATCATTATGATGTTATAATTTGACCTTATATATTTCTTTTACTTATAGAAATTTCACTAGATTGAGCTAAACATGTTGACTTGTTTTGATTAGCTTCAGTTTATCATAGTTGTACATTTTATTTTAATTGTAATTTATTCAATGCCTGATTTATATAACATCATATTTCAACAAACCTTCTTCCCTTATTCCTACCAATATTGGATAGATTCTGTAGGTAAGCATATAAAGCATGTTTATTTAGTTATAATGCTTCAACAGCATGTAATGACCATTCCTCCCATTTTCACAATGAGGTTTGATACTGCTCCTTATAGTAGAGCAATAAAATAGCGGATATAAATTCAAATTAAATCCTATTATATGTTAATAAGAGTATTACCGTGCAATGTCATATCAAGGAGTAAGAGGTTAGTGGAAACATAAAGCAAGGATGCAATACTTCACTAATTTAATTCTTGAAAGAAGCTGCAAGAAAATGGTCAAATTTTTGTTCCTACTTTGAGAAAGTCTTTGAAAACTGCATAATTTTAGAAGATAATTCATATTTCACTATTTATTGTGCACAGTTTTTATACATAGAATACGACAATTTAAATTTAGGAAATAGCATTCACTGCATAGAAAATACAATTCCTGCACAAAAAAACCCTGCTTTTTTCTTTTCCGAAAAAATGTATAAAATTTTCTTAGAACAAGTCCCAAATGCTGAAATTTCTTGTCAGTCTAGGACTTGTCAAAGTTTCCTAACATTTAAGAAATATTAATCTCTGATTGTTTCATACTGATAAGATTTCTTGATAATGCTCAGGAATGGTCTATTAATGCTTTTGTGCCTAAGTATTTCAAAATACTGAAGTAAAATTATGCAGGACATGAGATTTAATTTAGTAATAACAAATTTATGAACAGCTGAATTTGTTGTTTTTGATCCTTATTAGTGGTGGCTTCCAGACTTTAGAACTCCCATCCTGGGGCATTTAGAAAGACTTCCTCCATGTGATCATTTCACCAATCAATATTCAATTGGCCTGACTGTAATGGGCTTTTATGTAATAGTGTGCTATGCTGCTTTGTAGATTTTTATATTGTCTTTCAACAAATTTTCATGGTTTTACTCTTACAATATTTTAAAAGAAACAACTTTTATATTTGGATTTTTTAACTAATATTTTTGCATAGTTTTTAACCTGTATTCTTTTTGACACGTTGAATAGAATACATTAATGGCCTATAGATCCCACATCGATGGGATAGTGAAGCTATTTTAGGTTTTTTCTAATTGAAAAGGAGATATCTTAGGTGCTGGATTTATTTAGGAATAGGGATCAGCACATTGGGGAGCAGATATGGGGCCCACCAGCTGCCATGGATAGAATATATAACCCACACCATTTAAGCACTTGTAAGAGTCACTTATTTCAGTGGAAATGTTAAGCATCCTCTTTATTTTTTTAGGAATACATCCCACTTGATTGACACTAGCCAGGTTATTTCTTGACAGGATAAACAGGTGTAGTGATGGATTATCTGTCAAGTTTGGTTTTGCTCTTTTTCTCATCTTCTCAAAGTTATGTTTGTTCCATCCGGTTTTCACATCTGTGTGTCAATATGTGGGGGTGTTGGAGAATGGAATTACACTGCTCATCCTTATTTTGTTGTAGCTTGTAAAATATGTTCTGTTCCTGATAGTTTTCTATGCATATTTCAAACTATGTACATTTTTGCAGTCAGCTTTCCCTAAAAATAATCTTTTGCATTCTCTTCTGCACTTTTAGCCCAGAATTATTTGTTAATATATATTTTTTCATGTTTTTGATGGGCAAAGTTTGATTTTAAATTTAGAAAAAAGCATGGACCTTGATGGTTAGCCTATTTCTAGATCATTTGTGGATTTAGATTGTGCTATTTTAATAAGGAAGACAAAAAATCATGTGGTTTGTAACTTTGAATATGTTTAAATGGATTTTAACTGTGAATTTTTAAATACTTTTTCATTAGGGGTGTGCAAAATTTCATTTTTAATTAGTAAGTCATATCTCATTTGTTAGTTTTGTACATACAAACAGATATTACGAAACACTGGGTGGGGAGGCTCCCACACAAAAACTTAAGAATCTCAACTCAATCAATACTTTTTCATTTGAATTCTGTAATGCTCAGAAGCCTATCAAAGTCAGTTTCATTTTCAGTGCAAGAGAGGGAAGCCTAAAATGCTGCCATTCCTCTAAAAAGTAATGGCCTTTCACCATGAGGAGGGGAAAGCAGCAGGGCAGGACAAGTTGAGTGAAACAGAATTTTTAAAAATAACATTTTGGTCATTTTTTTTTTTTAAAAAAAACCTTCCCTAAAATGAGTCAACGTATTAATATTTCAGAAACTTGGGAGGTAATGATGATGAAACAACTGCATTGGCTACCAATAGAACATCAGATCTCTTACAAGATACTGATCCTGACATTTAAAGCTTGAAATGGCCAAGGACCATTATATCTTAGGGACCGCCTCATTCCTTTTTTCCACCAGTGGTCACCTCGATCCTCCCAGGAAAATCTCCTATACGTACCAGGCCCTAGGGAGGTACACTTGGAAGCTACAAGGCGTAGAGCCTTTTTGACCTTTGCTCCAATTCTGTGGAACTCATTGCCTCCATATGTTAGAGCAATGTTGTGACCTTTTGTAAAAGCGCTCAAGACTTGGCTCTTTGGTTGTGCATTTAAGTAAATCAGATCTAATATGCCAAATAGTCACTGTTGCATGTTTTTATGCTGAATGTTTTTATATTGTGGAATGATATTTTAAATGGTAAGTCGCTCAGAGCACTCTGGTGGAGAGTGACTAATTAAGAAATAAAGTGAAGTAAAGTGAAAGTGAAGTGAAGTGAATGATCCCCTTTGATCTTGGGTCATTACAGAACGTTCAAGGAAATACCTCTTGTAGTTTTTTTTTTTTAAAAAAATGTTGTTTGCAAAGACTTTGATTTTTTTTCCAAAAATCCATGGATGAGTGAAATGTTCTGAAACATCATGAGCTAACAGTGGTAAATGTGTTCTATATTTATAGTAAGTTTCATGCCAATAGCTCTAAAAACGAGGGAGAAAAGAGCCCCTGAATTTTTCCCATTGGCACAATTAATTACTTAATGAGAAGTAATGAAAAAGTAATTAAATCATTAGAATTCTGATACAGACCCGTCCAATTTTGGAAACACTTTAGAAACAATTTTCCCCCACCCCCTAATTTTTTAATGAGTATTGAAACATTTTTTTTAATTAATCACACAGTCCTACTGTTTATACTTAATTCTGTTTTAATGTTTGCATATTTGTATATTTTAAATTGTATGTTAATGCTTTTATGTCAAGCCGCTTTGAGTCTCCTTCAGGAGAGATAAAGCGGTGTATAATAGTAATAATAATAATAATAATAATAATAATAATAATAATAATAATAATAAACCCCCTCTGCAGAAATCTTGCAAGAAAACCCCATGATAATTCGGCCTTACACTCACAGTAATTTGGAAATCATTTGAAGGCACACAACAGCAACAACATGATCGGATCACATAAAAATCTCAGTCATATGGATTTCCTCTCTATTCAACAATCACAATAATAAATATGGGTAAAAAATAAATTCCTCTTCTGTATAATTTCTCAATCAAAATTTTATAAGTCCAGTTTTAATTTCTTCTGGTTCTGAGTGACATATTGGTCTATTTTCCTGCCAGCGTCTAAGAATGTAGTAAAATAAATCATCATACTGATGATGAGAAAAGGTCTTGGCTGGGTGGCCAAGGCTAATGATTGGTATTGAAGAGTGAGATGTAAGGGGTTTTTTTGTGCAGAAGAGTTACTTCTCATAGAACTAAATACAGGTCACAATTGATAAAACTTGATAGATTATGTCAACATATTAGAGTGAGAGATCTATTTTTTGAAACCTCAAATAGATGCACTGACTGGGGTCTAGTTCACGTAGGCAACAGACAGGAAAAGGTGTCAGATTGATTTGTCTAGTCCTTTTCTATGAAGTAATGCCTTTTGCCACTGTCGTGGCTAGTCCATGTAAGTAGCAGGCAGATATTTCTTTTTACAGGAAAAAAATCTCATATTTTCACATTTTCCCCTAATAGTACATGTCCTTTATTGATTAAAACATGTTTCTTTCTCCTTGAGAAATGTTCACCCAGTGTATTTAATTACACATATTTTATTTAATATGTAATTGTATTTATTTTAAAAATAGGCAAGACATGGGAAAATATGAACAATTTCATCTCAACAATCTGAAGATCAAATTTAAATGTAAACTTGAATGAACCAAAGGATTACAAAAGAAGATTAAATATCTTGTGATAACAAAATATTGCCTAACACTTTTGATTAATGACTTGCACATGTTTTTCAAGTGTGATCATGCTGTCAAATGTTGTTTCCATTGAACCTTATAACCACACAAATGCAGGATTTCTAGACACAAATTTTATCCAGTTCACACTTCAGTCCAGGAAGTGTGGACATAAATAGAGAGAAGATAATCATATATATGCTCTTTTGCTGGTGTGTGTGTGTGTGTGTGTGCCCCCCCCCCCCCCCGGTAATCACTGCAGAGGTTCTTTTGCTTCCTCCATCCACATTGGCCAAACACACACACTTACCAAAGCAATTACTGTTTTACTAAGATAATCTCCCCTTGAAAGTCATTCACTGTCTGGAGGAGAGCATTGTGGTAGGAATCTCCCCATCAAGGAGACATTCTCATCTCTGTGTTGTTGAAGGCTTTCATGGCCAGAATCACTGAGTTGTACTTAGTTTTCCGGGCTGTATGGCCATATTCCAGAAACATTCACTCCTGACGTTTCACCCACATCTATGGCAGGCATCCTCAGAAGTTGTGAAGTCTGTTGGAAACTAGGCAAGTGGGGTTTATATATCGGTGGAATGTCTGGGGTGGGAGAAAGAACTCCTGTCTGCTTGAGGCAAGTGTGAATGTTGCAAGTGAGCATCTCAATTAGTATTGAAAAGCCTTGCAGCTTCAAAGCTTGGCTGCTTCCTGCCTAGGGGAATCCTTTGTTAGGAGGTTTAGCTGGCCCTGATTGTTTCACGTCTGGAATTCCCCTGTTTTATGAATGTTGGTCTTTATTTACTCTCCTGATTTTAGAGTTTTGTTAATACTGGTAGCCAGATTTTGTTCATTTTATCTCTTCCTATATCCACATGCAGATTGAATACATGATCCATTGAGATATCTAGAGAACTGTAATGGATTTCAATCTGCCCCTGCCATTGGAGCTTACCTAGACACCCTTTCCCCACCTTTCACCAGACATGTAATGACCATTGAGAAGAAGGTTGTTTCAGTAAACCTGTGAGTCTTGACATAATGAATCAGGAACTATAGTGTAGTGTAGATCCATTCATTCTATATGTGTTAATGTGGAGTTTAGCCAATGATAGTGATAACATCAATGGATTGGATTTCTCATACATTTCTTAATATAACATTTGTTTTCAAAAGATAAACACAAACAAATCCCAAGCGAACATTGGGAATCACAAGGGAATGTTCATTGGAATCATGATTACCTAGATGATTAAGTGTTCAGTGGATCAAAAATCATTAAAATTGTATTGCAGTATTAGCAGTATGGGCCGGGCTGTGGCACAGCTTGTTAGTAGCCAGCTGCAATAAATCACTACTGACTGAGAGGTCATGAGATTGAAGCCTGGGTCGGGTTAAGCCCCTGACTACTAATAGCCTAGCTCGCTGTTTATCTAAGCAGCCCGAAAGACAGTTCCATCTGTCAAGTAGGAAATGTAGGTACGCTTTATGTGGGAGGCTAATTTAACTAATTTACAACACCATAAAATTGCCAGCAGCACATGGAAGTAATGAGGAAGTAATACCATCAATGACTCAGTGTCACAAGTGTATGGTGAAGCGGCAGCTCCCCCTGTGGCCGGAATCAAGCATACCCTCATGAAGCCAGAAGCTGGAAAATGTTAAATTGCCTCTCTGTGTGTCTATATGTTATATTTCTAATGGCATTGAATGTTTGCCATGTATATGTGCATTGTAATCCTCCCTGAGTCCCCTTCGGAGTGAGAAGGGAGGAATATAAATACTGTAAACAAACAAACAAATAAATAAATCTTCCAGTTTCAAGTAGTTAGGGCAATTTCATTTCCTCAGATTGTCTCCTGGAATTTTTTTTACTTGATTGATCACATGCAAAATTGGCTGCAGTAATCACTGTTTAATGTTGTCATCTACTTAATAACTTGCATGCCCAGTGCAGCCAAAAGGTCTACTGACTAGTAAATCTTATCGGTTAGCACCCTCTGATTTCCTGGCTTCTTCTTCTGCTTGCTTCATATTTTTTGTTCTTCCAGCCCTTTACACTGTCATTCTATCTAATTGGCAGGTCTGGCTACTTTGTTTAGGAAGGTTTGTGACATCATTATCTTCCAATGAAGTGTTGAAATGTCCTTCTAATAGAGTGTTGTTATTATCACAGCCAATAGGATGAAGTCACTATGCGGACTATGGGTGCAGGAACACTAAAGGAAATAGACTCTTCTCAATATTCTCAATAAAACACATGAAATGAAGTAAACTGTTTTAAGTCTGTACCAGCTTTTTTATTTTAGCTTTTTTATTTATTGCAAAGAAATGATTGCACTACACATTAAAAGGAATTATCGGGGGATTAATAGGCTTTCTACATAACACAACAAGTCACAAAGGACTTCAGTCAACAAAATGTGATAACATTCATACAATTGAGAAATAGAGTCACAGACAGGATTAGGAGGTGTGTGGGATTTACAAGAACAGAATTCTTTTAATCCTACAAATGGCTGGCAGCAAGCTAAAGTGATAATTGAGTGTTGTGGTGAACATGTGGAACCGAATTAATCCCTGATGTGATACCTTTGAAATCAATGGAACCCCATCAGGGACGAATTATCCCCAACTACATTAATTTTTTTTTAGAAACCATTGAAATGAAAGATTAATGGTATGTGAAACGATGAAGAATTAGTGGTCAAAAAGTGTCCCTTTTAGAGTTTCAGTTGGTCTCTGTTCTTACCCCATCTAGAAAATGTCAAAGCAGGAGAATTGTTGAAAGAGTAACAAGAAGCAGATATGACCTGCTAAGTTAACAAAAGTGAAAAGAATAATAGGAGTGGAAATTCATTTGTTCCCATTATTAGAGACCACTTTACAAAGGATAAATTATTTACCATTATTTTTATGGAGATTTTGAAAGTTTTATGTCTTCTTTCAGTTCCTAATTACTCTGCCTCCTGGTCATATTTAATTATAATAAATAAGATTGTCATACAGAAAGAGATACTTTTTGTGAGGAGGTATAACAGAACTGACCAAGTCAGGGTTAGTCATGAATACCTTTTATATTGGCAACACAGTAAACTGTTATGCATTAGTTCACACCAACCTCAACCAACACAGTGCATTACTAGTGGATTGAGCAACAACATTTTCCATCTCCAGATAGTATGTCAAATAATTTTGTGGTGACAAGATTCAAGCACATCTGGATGCAAACTATGAAGTTAATATATTAGAAGTAAGACTTACTTTAATTTGTTATGCTTTGCTCTTGCTGTAATAAGTAGCAGATAATTCCCATTACATATTTACATTTATCATGGTGTATAAGGTAATGGAAGGGAAATTCATTCTGTTTTAAATTATTAAATAAGGCTCAAGTAGGGTCCTCTTTGATATTTCCAATGCTGGGATTTATGTCCCATCGTTCTAGATGGGATATTCTACCGACTACAGGATGTATGGCTAGAAGCTGCTCACACCTTCAATCAGAACAAGAGTGAGTCCAGGTGCCACTTTTCTGCCTAGGGATCCTATGGATATTTAGACTGTCCAGCAGGAGGAGCATGTGTCTGCAATATATTTAAAAGGTGATCAGCCACTTCTGGAGGTAGATAATGGAAAGAGCAATAGCTTATCTAGTGAAACACATGGGAAATGGATTGATGTAGCTGTTCAATACAGCAGCTGAGTTTCTTCCAAAAGCTAGGTATTAAACTGGGTGCTATATTCCTGACTGAATATCTGTACTGACTGCCTACATATTTCATTTTCAGTGGCAACTGTAGACTTTTATAGCTAGAGCAATTGGTGGTGTTGGAGGGGAGTTACCATAACTTGGGAATAACTATGAATATTCAACATGTTAAGTTATATGTTTTTCTAGCTTTTCATTAATGCTGAAACTCAAAATATTTTAGTATATTAGATCATTAAAATCGGTTGGACTTTCTTGAGTTAGGTGCCAACCTATATATAATGTTCAATAAAAGACCATCTCCCTCAGAAGATATATTAGGATTCAAAGAACAAAGCAAATACAAAAATTGGAGAAAAACAACCATATCTCTTTGTATGTCTCTTCAGTAATTTCTTCTCTTCTATACTACCGTGTTTCCCCGAAACTAAGACAGTGTCTTATATTATTTTTTGCTCCCAAAGATGTGCTAGGTCTTATTTTCAGGGGATGTCTTATTTTTCCATGAAGAAGAATTCACATTTATTGTTGAACAAAAAAAAAGAACATTTATTATATACTGTACAGTAGTTGTGATCACAAACTGACATAACCAAACCAGACAAACTGTGACTCCCGTCAAGAATTTCTTGTTACTACCATTATTTCCATGTACAACTGGTATGTACATTTACCAATCCTGCATGCTATGGTGTTTTGATTGGCGGGTGCCGGGCATGCTTCCAAACAAAAACTTTGCTAGATCTTACTTTCGGGGGAGGCCTTATATTTAGCAATTCAGCAAAACCTATACTAGGTCTTATTTTTTGGGGATCTCTTATTTTCGGGGAAACAGGGTATATCCCTTGCTATGCATTATGGACTTATTTATCCTGTACAATGTTGCATCATACATAATAGTTAAAGGTAAAGGTAAGGGTTTCCTCTGATGTTACGTCTAGTCATGTCTGACTCTGGGGGTTGGTGCTCATCTCCATTTCTAAGCCGAAGAGCCGGCGTTGTCCCTAGACACCTCCAAGGTCATGTGGCTGGCATGACTGCATGGAGCGCCGTTACCTTCCCACCAGAGCGGTACCTATTGATCTACTCACATTGGCATGTTTTTGAACTACTAGGTTGGCAGAAGCTGGGGCTAACAGTGGGCACTCACTCCACTCCCGGGATTTGAACCTGTGATCTTTTGGTCTGCAAGCTTTAACACAATTTGCCACGGGGCTCCTTTGTACATACATAATACTGTACAGCAAATAATGTTATAGAATATTATGCATTGTATAACATTGTATAGGAGAAATTAACCAAGGCTTAATGATGAGTAGGGGCCCATCAAGACAGCCCTTTTAATGTGGGAGTTGCCGCAATTAATAGGGGGCCAGCCAGATGACCGTCCCAGAGAAACACAAATTAATTCACCACAAATCAGGAAAACCGTGAGGAAACCAACCCCCTTCCCACCTCTCAACCCCTTTTAAAAGTAAAATAACTTACCTGGCCTCTATTAGAGTGGTGCTGTAGCTCTCCTGGAATGTAGTAATGATGCACCAGGAGAAAGGGGGCAGGAGCAATTTTCCTCCTCTGCTGTTTTTCCCGGCACATCATTCCTACACACCAGGAGAGCTCCAGCACCACTCTAATGGAGGGTGGGCAAGTTCCTTTATTTTTAAAGGGAGTTTGGGGGAGTTTTGGGGAGGGGGATTGGGTGTCCAGGTGTTCTCCTGGAAAGATCCAGGAGTGCATCTGAACACCCGCATCAGAAAGCACATACTTTCTGAGGCGTGTGTAGATTAGGACCTGGGAACATTCACGTTTTTTAAACGCTATTGTTCCTGGATTAAATGTGTCAAGGACAGAACGCCACAAGATTCAGGACCTAAGAGTGAAAAAATCCAAGCAGAAGGGGCATAACCCTTTATTAAAATGCTTACTCTGTCCAAGCCATGGCATTTCATAGGAACGCTGTCTTTTGAAATCTGGATTTTTTTCTTCCAGATGGAACTACTACAAGAAACAAATGCTTGTGGATGGAAAGCTGACATGCACATATGCATTGCAAATAAATACATTTTACCATATTGAAAATATGTTGTTCATTTGGGAAACTAGAACTTGAATATACATCTGACAGGAAAGAAAGTACTTACATATTTTTTCTATCTGAAATTGACATACCCATTCAACAATCAAGAAACTAAAATCTTTATTTTTTATATTTCAGCAGCCCTGATAGCCCATGTCATGGGCACATTCTGAATATTAGTATACCTAATTATTGGTAAGATTTATTCAAAGGGAGTTTGTCATTGCCTTTCTCTTAGGCTGAGTGAGTGTGACTTTTCTAAGGTCATCCAGCAGGTTTTCATCACTGAACAGAGTTACAAACCTTCCCAAACCACTAAAAAGCACGGGTTCTGTGCTAACATGCTATAATAATTTAAATTACATAGTAGATGAAATATGTAAATTTTCTGATTACATTGGAAAATATTTTGTTGATGATATTGTGTTAAAGGACTAATTTGTTTTCATATTGGTGTTTTCTCATGACTTGAGACCAGTGATCCTAATGGGAGAAGTGATTTTTTTCATTTCCTTTAATTCATGTTATTGCTTCCTGGTTATTACTTCCTATAGACCAGGGAGGTTAATCTGTTGCCTTCCACATATTGTTGAGTTTCAGATTTCCAACCAGTATGGCAAAAGATGGGGAAGGGCGGATGTCCCCCTTCATTTGTGCAATAGATAGATATGGATTGATATGCAATGACTATTGGAACAGCCCAGAGTATGTTTGTGGATTATGTGATTAATAATACAGGTATTGTTTTAAATGTTTTTAATTGTTTTAATATATTTTATAGTTCTATTTTAAAAATATTTTAATTGTGTATTGTTTTAAGGCAGTAGTTCTCAACCTGAGGTCCCCAGATATTTTTGACCTACAACTCCCAGAAATCCCAGCCAGTTTACCAGCTGTTAGGATTTCTGGTAGCTGAAGGCCAAAAATATCTGGGGACCCCAGGTTGAGAATCACTGTTTTAAGGCACCAAATAGTTGCCTATGTGTAAAACTGCCCTGAGTCCCCTCCAGGGTTGAGAAAAGTGGGGTAGAAATGTCATAAATAAATAATAAATAAAATGTTGGAGTCCAAAAATATCTGAAGAACCACAGATTCCTGTCCCTGATTTTACCAGATGACTAGAGTCCCAAAAGTCTCAGATAACATGAATCGGCCCTGAGGCTCCATTCATTACAAAGCATTTCTTTCCCTTGTGTGAAAAGAGTGTAATGTCTGATTTTGGCAGAAGATCTATTAGTTACAATTTTTCATAGAACAAAATATGCTGGAGATGGCATTATCCATTATGTGAAATGTCTGCACATCATTTTTCTGGTCCAGGAATAGCATGTAAGAGACACACTATGTCTCTGCTTCAAAATGACTGTGGATGTTTGCCCTTATGTGTTTTACCATGGTATATTAACATATTAATCATGGGATGTTAATATATTATGCATACTAACTCTATGCATGTCCCCATGAAGAATATATAGGATGTAAGGAGAAATGTTCAAATCAGTCAAGGATCTCTGATATTTTCACTTAATGAGTAAGGAAAGACAAAATTAAATATTCCTCTTTTACTGAAAGAATGCAATTAAATATTTCTATTTTATATAACAACAACAACAACAACAACAACTTTATTTCTATTCCATCCTATCTCTCCAAAGGAACTCAGGGCGGATTCCAGCATACAATGGCAAACATTCAATGCCTTCATAAAAACAGACAAATACCGACATAGAATCCCAGAAAACCCCACATATGAAAACAGCAATTAAAACCTAACATCAAATTAAACCTAACATCAGTGCATCAAACCTAACATCAATAAATTAAAGCAATATAGTCAGACAAAAATTATATAATGACATAAAATCTGAACAAACATCCACATTAATTTACAGAAGCCAACTGGGGTTTTCCAGTATCATTTTCTTGCACACTTACTTGTTTTAATAATTGTAACATTTAATTATATTTTAGTATTTATATATTGTAGGTTTTTAAATTGTATAATTTTTAAGTTTGAGAGCCACTTTGGATACCAGTCCTGGGAGAAATAATAATAAGTAGAAGTAGTAGTAGAAAGGATTTCTTTAAAAAAATGGTTAAATTTTGTAAGCAAAATGAACAAATGACCTTTTATCAGAATTAAAACTATTTTATTTTGTATTTCAATTTTATATTTTAGTTTTCTTTGAAAAACACTTTGAGGAATGTAAAAACTATTACTTTTTCTGCCATTGCCTCCAAATGTGGAAACCTCAACTTGTCCCTGCAGCTAGAGCACTATCCATCTGCTCAGATGTCCCATGGTTCCTTAGTGTGACTTTATTCTAACAGTATCACTACTGGATATCTCCCTTCTTGAAACCTGGCAACGTTTCTGATTGAAGAACGATGTATAAATATTCTAAACCAACCAAACAACTATAACTTAGTTACCACCTCAGGCACTGAGTGTCTTAATTCAACCAATAACACAATACAGCATTCATAAACACAAAACGATTTATTAAACAGAAGTGTAGCATGATTACTTATTTCACACATCTAAATCCTAATTGACTCTACTAACTCTTTCCTTATCTTTCCATAATGCTAGATGAACCTAGACAATTGATCTAAAGCCCCTTCTACACAGCTGTATCAAATCCAGATTATCTGATTTGAACTGGATTATATGGCAGTGTAGACTGAGATAATAAATTTCAAAGCAGATAATGTGGATTATCTGCTTTGATATTCTGGATTATATGGCAGTGTGAAAGGGCCCTCAGTAAACCCAAACTCTCTCTCTGCTAACTGCTTTGTAGAACAGCCTTTGTAAAATCCCATTTGGAGACCCACATATTCACTTGTCAGTCTGAACATTCAGTACTCTCACCCCTCCCAACAGATGGTTTCCTTATTACATTTCCTATATATCAGAGAAATGATCACATTGTGCCTTCATTTCTCTACCCCCTCAACCCACCCCCTCCCATCCACTGCATCAAAAGGACCAATAGCAAAAATAAATCATGGTAGCCCATCTCTTGTACAATAGTCCAACCCTTGTATTCCTTGTTTCCATGTACATAAAGTGCTGTAGCATGTGGGTGCTGTTTTTATATTTTTGTGGCTATATGCATCCATTTAGAATTATGTGAACCTGCTAGTAATAGCCTCTGAGTTTCTGAAATAGAGTAAGCCTAATCAAATCTATATCTCCTTTGAGCTTGAGATTTTTTTTTAATGATAGATCAGAGAGGTTCAAAGCCATAATGGCCTCTGAGGATTCTGGGACCTGTATCCCAAAACTGTTATTCTCTATTATTCTTTAAAATATCTTAATTTGAAGGCGTAATGGACTAAGAACCCAGGGAGTGGATGTGGCAGAGTGGGGCAAACAATCCAATATTTCTGTGTTATTTCAGCTTTCTTTTTCTTTTCTTTTCCTTTTTTTTTGGGGGGGGGAGGGGGACTTCTAGTTAGGTCTGTTTAGTCAGGAGATGGCAGCTCTTCCATACAAATGTCTGATGTTTTTGTGGACCACTTCCAAAAGCTTGTCAGATAAGTTGGATCTGATTCTTGTTTACAATTGAGCTCTGTATACATTGACATTTTCTAAAATCCAGCATGTTTGATCCCATACAATCATAGAACAGGAAACTCAAGACAATTCTTCACCCAACAAAATCCTTAAGTCCACTGAAAGGATGTATTGTACTTTCACTGTCTTCTTGCATTAGATTATTTGGGAAAGGGAATGCTCTAAAATTTCCCCCACCACATTACCCACTGCCTTGATAACTGTACTTCTTGTAATGATGACAGACTTTCCTTGGTTTCCAAAGGCAATCTTGACTGAAATACTATGCAGTCATTTTTTGCCCTTACGCTTTTATGTTCTGTAACAAAAAGAACAGGGCGATCTAATGTGCTTTGAAGGTGAATGGTAAATTATATGGATTAGCTTTCTTTAGAAAGATGCCTTCTGAAATCCTGTTTAAATAATGTTAAAAAATTAAATACCAGCAATCAAGATTTCTTTAAAAAGCAAAATTATAATATGACTTTGAAACAAGATATCCTGGAATGAGTGGGACCAAGAATATACTTTTGAAGGTGAACATTACATTATAAGTATTAGATATCCTTGGGAAGCAGTGTTTAAAATGTTATTCAAACCAATAATCAAGAATTTTAAATATATAAAGAGTAATAAAAAGAACTTTGGCATAGTATCCTTGGAAGTTCTCAAGTGCTAACTCTGTTGAAATGAAGGAATATGTTCAATTTAATGGACGGTGTGAAAGAGTCTTATTACTTAACTCCACGCTTTTTGGGGGTGGGAGTGATCCCTTTAACTTATGGGTAAAATTGTCCATTTGAAACTAAAGATAATAAATTAAAGTGTATGTTTACTAGTGGTGTGCATTTGTATGGAATCATTCATTTTGTTTAGTTTCATTCATTTTGTATCAGTTTTGTATTTGTCCCATTTCAAAAAATGGGGTGCCTATATGAATAGAATTTTCATCTCGCTTACAAAAAAAGATAAATTTCAGACCATTGGTGTCAATGGGAGGGCTTCCGAGGCTCATACCCCTCCCCCTGCTCAGTTTTGGGCTAGAGGGGTGAAAATCACCACGCATTGAGGGCATATTGACCCCTTTTAGCCCACCAACTTTTAAAATATTTGGGTCTTCCCCAGAGTACAATTGTTATTAATATTAATATTATTATTAACACCCATTAGTACACATCAGCTGTCCTGGGGAAGCAGACCTTTCTCAGACCCAGCTTAGGGTCCCAGAGTAACTGCTGCTGCTGCTGCTGCTGCTGTTGTTGTTATTACCCATTGGTATACATAAGCTGTAATGACAAATGAAACAGATAAAAAAATATTGTGCACATCACGAATGTATATCCACTTTATAACCCCAATCACACCACCTTTAAAAGCTCAACTCTCTTAATTATATACATGTTTGGTGGCAAAGAAATGTTTTGACCTGCTGACGAAGGTGAGCAAGAATAGGGCCATCCTCATCTCTCTAGGGAGGGAGCTCCATTGTCTGAGAGGAGCCACTGAGGAGGACCCTTCCCTTGTTCCAAACAACTGAGTCAGAGAGCGTGGTGGGACAAAAGAAAGGCCCCACTTTGGATGATTGTATTATTGTCATAGGAGCCTCCGGTGGCCTAGGGGATAAAAGCCTTGTGACTTGAAGGTTGGGTTGCTGACCTGAAAGCTGCCAGGTTCGAATCCCACCCAGGGAGAGCGCAGATGAGCTCCCTCTTCAGCTCCAGCTCCATGTGGGGACATGAGAGAAGCCTCCCACAAGGATGGTAAAACATCAAAACATCCGGGCGTCCCCTGGGCAATGACCTTGCAGACGGCCAATTCTCTCACTCCAGAAGCAACTCCGGTTGCTCCTGACACGAAAAAAAAGGTTCATAAACCTGGAACCTAGTGTGTATGGATTTATAGATCAAAACCCGCACTTTGGCTGTGTGCCGATGACAAAACTCGCCGTAATAATGTCATCTTCCCAGATATTTGAAAGACACACAGGAGGACCAGAAAGATGTCTTTGTTATTCTAAATGTGGTTATAGACATGTGTCCTGGTCTCTACCAGCTACTGAATGTCTGTGGAGAGGGGCACCTCCAGGGGGAAGGTGGGCCTTTCAGGGGACTTCACTGTATGAGGGGGGATATGAGGGGGAGAAGTCTGCAACATCAAGTAACATTCAATGGTAATGTGAATCGCTAACAGGACTCCAGCTTATGATTTCAGCTTAATTTGTGCAGCTGAAAGGCACTGTGCTGCATCTCAGTGTTTGTTGCATATCACAGTAAAGCACATCAAGTTACTGAATGTAGCTAAAATTTTGAGATTTCTAATACTTTTTTGTACTATATATTCTTAGGCGTGTATTTCAATAGGCTTCAGTAGCCTTAAATAGAGCATTTAAGGCTGCTTTTTTTCGTGTCAGGAGCAACCGGAGTTGCTTCTGGAGTGAGAGAATTGGCCGTCTGCAAGGACGTTGCCCAGGGGACACCCAGATGTTTTGATGTTTTTACCATCCTTGTGGGAGGCTTCTCTCATGTCCCCGCATGGAGCTGGAGCTGATAGAGGGAGCTCATCCACACTCTCCCCAGGTGGGATTCGAACCTGGCAGCTTTCAGGTCAACAACCCAACCTTCAAGTCACTTAGTCCACTACGCCATCTGGGGGCTCCTATTTAAGGCTACTGAAGCCTATTGAAATACACACCTAAGAATATCTGCATTTTCTGCAATATCTGCATATCTGGATATCTGCATTTTCTGGTAAGTTTGGAATCCATGTTAAAATATGTTGTCAGTCCACTGGTTTATTCTCTTCCCCTTTTGATGTAGTTATTATTTTAATGAATGTTGCTAAAATTTGTGAAAGAAGTAATATAAATATTTATCTTTTGGTTTCTAAACTGAAGTCACTTTGCCTGAACATATCAGACATTTTTGATTCACTACAATTTTCATCGGTTTGAGCTGCAATGTTCTATTTTCCTGTCTTGTCATTTTGCCATTTACCATTTTATATCATTAAATATGCTAATCTACTGGCACTTTAGCAAGAATGACATAATTTTTCATTCATGTCTTGCAATTCACAGGGATGGTAAAATAATGTCCATGAATCAACCAATTTATATGCTGTCTATTAGAACTCTGGTTATTCTTAATTGTTCTTTGGGCTGATTCAATTTTCTGACCAAAATTAATGATTTCACTGGGCAATGATACTTGTAAAACAAGAAAAAAAATATTTCAGACCCAGAAAAATTGTACCACAGCCCACATTAAACATATTTAACACTATCATAATGAAACCCTTATAGAGAGCTGATTTCAAAATGGATTGTGACCTTTATGTCACAATTGTCTCCTTATGACAATTGTTTGATGTCATTTCCCCTCTTTGGTGAGTTGCTTTGTTGCTACTTGTCTGCTGTAAGTTCATGCTTTCTCTTTGTTGGTTGATGTATGTGTGTTATTCTAGTCAATGAAGGACCATAAGAATGGGATAATATCGCTGTGTGACGTAACCAAACAAATTTGTTTATATGATGATGCCAGTGAAGCTCAAAATGGAAGAAAAGAGTCAAATGTATTCAAAGTGGCAAACATTTTCATAAAGAATACTAAGCAGTTGTCTAAAAGCAACAACAAGGTTTGGGTGAGAAGTGTTAACAAGTGTGAGCAGGTTCAGTTCAGCCATAGTCGATCTTAATATGCTATTTCTACCAGGCAAACAAGGGTCAAGTAATGTTTCTCATTTCTGTAGTGCGTTATATCATAAAGTAATATATTTTTGTAAATTAAACACACACAAAACAGAGTCTGGGAAGTCTTTGATAATATATCCTCTAAATGTCTTTTGTTTGTTGCCTGTACTGAGATCAGCATTTAACTTGATTTGTATGGATATTTTCTGTGCTCACACAATGCACATCCTTTTCATTATGCACTGCTGGGGAGAAACGTTTCACAATAGAACTGTCCTTGATCTCGCTTTGGAATGATAAAACTGTATTCATTCTATTGTTCTGAGCTTATTGCAAATAGTAACACAATTTCATTTACTGCATCTGGCACAAGTTCCTTATAGACTCACTTCCTTACAGACAGCATGCCTTACATAGAACATAAATATAGTCTAGCTATTTTTATTTGCAGGATGTTTCCTATCTTTATTGTCCTTTACCAGACACAAGAGGGCAGGGCAGTTAAGATGAAAGTAATTCTTACATTCTGAATTAGGGCAAGATCTCACCCAAAATAATGACTTTCAACCTGATCACTTGAGACAGGTGAAGCATCCTACTTCAGTGCTGAACAGAGGGGCAGCGGGGTGAATCTGTTGCCTTGCATGCCAGTCCCTTGCAGCAACACTTCCCCCATCACATGTGGGAAGCATTGCTGGAGTGGCGAGGATCTGTGCAGACTCCAATGGAGCCACGTGCAGGCTCCTGTGTTGCAAGGGAAGCATCAAACGACACTTCCACTCCAGTTGTGGCCAGAGCCTCCTCCAGAAGTCCAGCAACTTCATGGATTGGCGGGCCTAGGATGCTTTCCAAGCCCTGTCTGATGAAATCCTAAGATTTGCTTATTTGAATGGGAGAGACTATGTGTGTACATAGATGTTTCATACTTCAAATCAGTATAATGTGAATTTGCTTAACTTTATCTGGATAATGGTTTTACACTCACCAATCATTTGATTTCACTTAAAGAGAACTGATGTATAATTTGGAGGTTTGGACTGAAATTTATTTATTCACAGTATTTATATTCCGCCCTTCTCACCCCGAAGGGGACTCAGGGCGGATCACATTACACATATAAGGAAAACATTCAATGCCTAAACATAGAACAAAGACAAAGACAAACACAGGCTCCGAGCTGGCCTCGAACTCATGACCTCTTAGTCAGAGTGATTTGTTGCAGCTGGCAGCTGGCTGCTCACCAGCCTGCGCCACAGCATAGACCATAATGGCTAAAGTAGTGTAGATAAGGGTGGAGCAAATGTTTCAAACAGCTTATAATGAAAAGGTTAACATTGATGGCAGATTTCTTCCAAACTGAATTAAGCAAGTTTCCATCTACTGAGAGGAGCCCCTCACCTAAAACTCATTTGGAGTCATAAAATACCCATCTCATCCCTTTTCCCTTTAACCAAGTCAAAAACACTTAGCATATATAAGGAGAATATACTATTAAGGGAGTACCAGTATTTGCCCTTGGGGACTTGGAGATATGGATGAACATCCCAGGAATCACAACAGAAGAAGAAAAGATTGGTTCCAAATTCCATGAACCCCTCTTCCCACCAACTCCCAAATCTCCTCTCTGCTTTTCCTTCACCCATTGATTGGGGTAGTCTAGCTATCTTGTAGCAAGAGGAAGACATATTTCTCTTCTTACTCCTTTAATCCCCTTTATTTATTTACTGCTTATTTATGTATTTATACCCTGCCTTTCTCCCTATGGAGACTCAAGACAGCTAACAATCACACACTTTGGTCACAGTTTTTAAAAAAGCAAATACAGAATCAGAAATAATTAAATAGTACTGTGAATATTTAGGCTAAAAACAGTTAAAATATAATAAATACACTTAAACTGCCCTGAGTCCCCCCGGGGAGATAGGATGGGTTATAAATAAAGTTTATTATTTATTTATTATTAAATTTGCATTTAAAACTCACAACCCCCATCCCTCCAAAATCCCACCCAGCTGCGTTGCTCTTATTTATCCTCCAAAAGTCTGCTGATAGAAAAAGATCTAATGTTATATATTTTATATTTCCTTAACTTTATTTCTGTTCTGCTCTCCCCATGGGCATTCCAGACAGCTTACAATGACATGCCACTACCCAATGCGATTTCCTGCTTCTTAGCGGTGGGTTGGACTGGATGGCCCATGAGGTCTCTTCCAACTCTACTATTCTATGATTCTATGATTCTATAATACATTTAAATAGCAAATGCAAGCATTAAAAACAATTTTAAAAATCTATTCAATATTTGTGTCACTGATATAATTTAAAAGACAGTCAAGATATAATAAAAATACCAATTAAAATTAAAATTAAAGCTAAATATCCTCCTCAACTCCTCCCCTGCCTACAACCTCCCCAGCAGCATGCCCATTATGTCTAAACTTGCTTTGTGAAAGTCAAGCAGGGATGGGGCTATCTTGGTTTCTCTTTAGAGAGAGTTCCATTGCCTGGAAGCAGTCACCAAAAAGCCCATCTCCCTTGTTGTCACCAAATGTGCCTGAGACTGTGATGGGACAGAGAGAAGGTCCTCTCCAGAAAATCATAGATTTCGAATAGGTTTGTAGAGATAGATATGGCCCTTCAGAAAACCTAGACCAAAGCCATATGGTTTGTAGGTCAAAACCAACATTTTGAATTGTACTCAGAAATCTGTTGGCAGCCAGTGGAACTGTTGCAACAGTGAAGTTGTACACTCCTTGTAGCCAGCCCCAGTTAGCATCCTGGCTGTTGCATGTTGTACCAACTGAAGTTTCTGGGCACTTTTCCAAGGCAGCCCCATATTACAGTAATCCACATGGGATGTAACCAAGGCATGTACCTCCGTGGCCAGATCTGACTTCTCCAAAAACTGGAACACATGGCACACTAGCTTTAATTATACAAAAGTACTCCTGTTCACTGCTGATACCTGGGCCTCCAGGTTCAGAACTGAAAGCAGGAGTTTCCCCAAGCTGCAAACATACGATATCAGGGGTTGTGTGACCCGAACACAGATTGATGACCTTATCACACTAGGGCTTTAAAGCAGCAGCCCTGCATTTCTGCCGCCTGCAGAATTCTTTCAAATGTAGTTTGGGAAGATGAGGACCTCTGTAGCTGAGAATTCAAAATGTCCTGCCTGCTTTAAAGCACTGGTGTGATAATGTGGTGAATCCCTATTCCCAGATTTATTGTTCAACTGACCAGGAGCACCTCTGTCTTGTTTGTGCTTGTTGTTTATTCATTCAGTTGCTTCCAACTCTTCCTGACCTCATGGACCAGCCCAAGGCAGAGTTTCCTGTCAACCGTTGCCACCCCCAGCTCCTTTAAGATCAAGCCAGTCTCTTCAGGGATACCATGCATCCATCTTGCCCTTGGTGAACCTCTCTTCCTTTTTCCTTCCGTTTTCCCCAGCATTATTCTCTTGTCCAAGCTTTCCTGTCTTCTCATTATGTGGCCAAAGTACTTCATATTTGCCTCTAATATCCTTCCCTCCAGTGAGCAGCCGGGCATTATTTCCTCGAGTATGGACTGGTTGGATCTTCTTGCAGTCCAAGGGATTCTCAGAATTTTTCTCCAACACCACAGTTCAGAAGCATCTATCTTCTTTCACTCAACCTTCCTTATAGTCCAGCTCTCGCATCCATAGGTTACTATGGGGAATATCATTGCTTTAACTATGCGGACCTTTGTTGCCAGTGTGATTTCTCTACTCTTCACTGTTTTATCGAGGTTGGTCATTGCTCTCCTCCCAAGAAGTAAATGTCTTCTAATTTCCTGGCTGCAGTCTGCGTCTGAAGTAATCTTTGTGCCTAGAAATATAAAGTCTGTCACTGCATCCACGTTTTCTCCCTCTATTTGCCAGTTATCAGTCAGTCTGTTTGCCATAATCTTGGTTTTCTTGATGTTTAACTGCAACCCAGCTTTTGCACTTTCTTCTTTCACCTTGGGGATAAGGTTCCTCTGCTGGTGGTATCATCTGCATATCTAAGGTTGTTAATGTTTCTTCCAGCAATTTTAACTCCAGCCTTGGATTCATCAAGCCTCACACATTGCATGATGTGTTCTGCATACAAGTTGAATAGGTAGGGTGAAAGTATACAGCCCTGCTTCACTCCTTTCCTAATCTTGAACCAGTCTATTGTTCTGTGGTCTCTTCTTACTGTTGCTACTTGGTCGTTATACAGATTCCTCAAGAGACAGACAGGATGGCTTGGTATCCCCATACCACCAAGAACTTGCCACAATTTATTATGATATACACAGTAAAAGGCTTTAGAATAGTCAATAAAACAGAAATAGATGCTGTTCTGAAACTCTCTAGCTTCCTCCATTATCCAGTGGATATTGGCAATTTGGTCTCTCGTTCCTCTGCCTTTTATAAATCCAGCTTGGACATCTGGCAACTCTCACTCCATGTATTGCTGGAATCTACCTTGCAGGATCTCGAGCATTACCTTACTAGCATGTAAAATAAGTGCTACTGTATGGAAGTTTGAGCGTTTTTAGTGTTTCCCTTTTTTGGTATGGAAATATAAATTTATTTTTTTCCAATCTGATGGCCATTCTTGTGTTTTCCATATTTGCTGGCATATGGCATGCATCACCTTGACATCAGCTGGGATCTTGTCAACTTCTGTTGTCTTTTTATTAGCAGTGCTTCTTAAGGTCCATTCAACCTCACTCTTCAGGATGTCTGGTTCTAATTCACTCACCACACCATCAAAGCAATTCTTGATATTATTATCCTTCCTATACAGATCTTCTGTATAGTCTCGCCAACTTTTCTTGATCTCTTCAGTTTCTTCAGAAGACACAAGGAACTATTTTTAAACAAGCAGTGCATGGAAGTGGAAGAAGACAATAGAATAGCAAGGACAAGAGACCTCGTCCAGAAGATTAGAAACATTGGAGGTAAATTTCAGGCAAAAATGGGCATGATTAAAAACAAAGATGGCAAGGACCTTGTCTGGGTTAAGCTTCAATTTTTTATGCTCCGCTTCAGTCCATTATAGTTGCCAGGCAATTTATACTGGGATACAGAAAGCCAGGCCATTAGACCAACATTATGTAATTTTTAAATGGTCATGGTGAGCCCAATAGCCCTTGGGAAAACTCAATTTTCCAAGCTGACTTCTTCCTTGTAGCTGCTGAATATCAGCATAAAAAAAAAGATGAACATCTTTTTTTCTGACATCGTACCATCAGAACGGCAGGCAGTAAGGGAATGTTGGGTGATAGTTGAGGACAGAATTGCAATTATATCTAGATTATAATAAAATTTGATCCAGAGAAGAATATTATTTGAGGCTTGCCTTACATTCCCCTGAGATAGGAGACAGATAGATGTTAAATACATACTGTAGATATATATAGAAATAGATAATTTTTGTGACATCTCTACACTTATTCATTGTCAATAATCATTTGAAACAGAATGCCACATAAGTGTCAAAGATTTAGGAAGAAATGTTGTAGGGGTTTAGCGTACATTAACCAAAGCTCATTTGAAATGTGTTTGATATCCTGTGAAAATTAGAGCTATTATTTAAAGCAATTATCACTTTCCTGGATTGACAGCCTCAGTACCAGCTCAAGGTGACAAGAATGTTTTTGGCTGTAACACAAAAACAAAAGCATTCTCCCCCCCCCTCCAGTTTTGAATGTCTCCATAAAATTATTGGGTCAGAAGGTTTGAAATGCTTAGTAATTTCAATCCATTTTGATCTTCCATGGCTGATATCAGCCATCTCAGCAAGAAGCCTATTATAAGAATTGAATGCAAGATTTTTTGGGTGGATTAATGGGAGTGAGATCCAAAATAAATTCTAAAAAGTCAAATAAGCTAGGACTAGACATAAAGAATGAAGATGGATGTTTACAAGTCTGTGACACATTGCTGTTTTCATTTTTTTTAAATACAAATGGCTTTCTTTGTTTTTTTAGTGTACTCATAAAGCCCCTACTGATGTAATAAATTATTGTTATGTTTAACATGTATTTAATTAACTCTTCTAAAAGGTGACAAGTCACATTTTGTTAAAACTTCTTTCATATTCTTTCACACAATTATCTAAAAATTATCAATCATTTTTATTAGTTAATACTTAGAATTGCCTGCATATCCAATATAATTATTAACGCCAATCCATTTACTGGTTCATTTAACTCCGGTTATGCACAATTATGTGTGACATTTTTTTTAAAAAAGAAGCTCAATTTTCATAATGATACCATCATTATTTGTCTCAAGATCAACAAAAGATTTATTCTTTTTAATTCCATTGCTTATCTTTCCAGTGTCTAGCTTGTAAGGATAAGAGAAGCCAGATGGTAATATGAAACATAGCTTTAGAGGCTGTATAATTGCCATTTTCAAGTTGTTTTGGGTTTTGGATGTTCTCTGTATTACAATAGGGTGACAAAAGAAAACCATTCTAGGCAAGAAAACAAAAAAAGGAAACACTTCTTAATAGGTAGCAATTTTGATCTCTTGAGGTTTTGAGTGACAAGACTGCATTTGGAGTGCATCGCTTGATCCAGGATCAAATTTCTCACAACAACAATAGAGACCAGGATTGAGGCAAGCCTAAAGGCTAACGTATTCCCAGTGGGATTTCGTCATATTTTCCCCTTCTTTGTAGAGCAGACCTGTTACCATATCACAAGCTGCTTTTGAAACTCCCCCTCACTTTTGGTTGCTGTTTGTAATGTGGCGTGAGGGAGATGGACTGCTGTTCAAAAAGCACAAGACAAAAGCTTGCTTTAGTCCCTGAAACGAGACTTCCATTACAAACTCCCACAAGTGAGCTGCTTCCCTATGGAGTCATCCTGTGAGACTGAGGTATATTATCTAAGTAATGTTACCACATGGTGGGCTTGATCAGATAGATTGTTCTTGCCCAAATGTTATCCTGCCAGGAATGTTGCCGCAATTATTACAAGGTATGGAAAATCAGATAGTTAGTTACCTAGAGGTTTTTTTTTTTTAACATACTTTTACTTTAAAAATTACACTGTAATCTTATATACACTTACCTGGGAGGAAGTACCATTAAATTTAGAGTGACTGTAGGCATGCATAAGATTACACAGTTGGATGTGTTTTATCATTTTAAAATGTTATCCTGTAAACTTGGAATGAAGACAACAAATGAAAATTACCTTGAATTCATCCCTTAAAGTTTACTGCATAGGTTGCTGTATATCTGAATCTTTTTGCTGGGCTCAATCACACAGAAATATGGAATGGTGGCCCTGCATCCATGGATTGTTTTTTTTAAGATTAGTTAGATAGTGAATTCACATGTTGTCTTTAAGTTTCATGAAAGACTGAACAGGATTTAAGGCATCTAAAAGCCTGTGATTTGCAATACTTGGAAATTCGGGGATAACCTTTACTTGTTTCCCCTACCCCCCTTGCTGGATTCCACAAAAACTGAAAATCTGTAAGACATAATGTTCATGTCTTCATTTTATTTCATTTTTAAAAGTGACAGTGACAGATATATTTCTAAATACATATGAAGCTATTAGGGAAAAATTAAAATCTCTGTGTTTTTCAGCTTTGCCCCTCTGTTATTTGCCAGTTTACCATCTGTGGGTGTATGTCTAGGGACTTCATCTCATGCAGTCTTTTCTTTGTCTTATCTCCATTTCTCTGCACTGCTGAAAAGGGGTCCCATGGAAGCCATCACATGATGCAAGACCACCTCCGGTGGTTGCCCATGGGACTCCTTGTTAGCAGTACAAGGAAACAGAGGGAAGACTGCATTTTCAAGAATCAGGTGGTATCCAATTTCCAATGACAGAAGATGGAGAGAAGCCGGATAGTAGTGGGGAAAGGCAGGGAAAGGACATAGGATGGCTGCTAACTCTGAAGTTGGAAAGGCACATTAAGGGACAAAAGAAGACAGTTCCCTGCACTTTCCTCCACTTTCCCCCACTTTCATGTGATGATGCCCTAGGACAGGTTTTTAAAAAAACACTCAATAATTTCAAGTTTATTTAGCATGTCATCTAAGTAAAAGTAAGGGGCCCCTGGTGGCACAGAGTGTTAAAGCGCGGAGTTGCTGAACTTGCGAACCAAAAGGTCCCAGGTTCAAATCCCAGGAGCGAAATGAGCACCCACTGTTAGCCTCAGCTCCTTCCAACCTAGCAGTTCGAAAACATACCAATGTGAGTAGATCAATAGGTACCACTCCAGTGGGAAGGTAACAGTGCCCCATGCAGTCATGCCAGCCACATGACCTGGAGATTTCTATGGACAACGCCGACTCTTCGGCTTAGAAATGGAGATGAGCACCAACCCACAGAGTCGGTCACGACTGGACTTAACATCAGAGGAAACCTTTACCTTTACCTAAGTAAAAGCAAGCATGAGAAATGCTGCAAATTGATCTTCTTATCCTGTCCGAGCTTAAAGTTAAACACTTCTTTCTGTATCACCATAGCTGCTCAAAATGGCCAGATTTTACTAACAAGAGAACTGCTTTTTAGTTCCCCCTAAAATCATAGAATTTTACTTTTTATTTTTGTGAAAATGGTTGCAGATATTGCTGCAGCAATTGTGGTTGTTCAAATGTCTTCATGTGTGCAAACTACTCAACCGAGTGCAGCAACCCCTGAAATGTGTTGTCATTGCAGAAGCTGTTTATGCTGCTCTCCAGTATGTAGACTTTATAACTGCGGAGATGTTGAAGTCTACTGTTTTCCATTGAATAAAATATTCATGCAAACAGTTATTTAACTAAATTGGTAATACAGGTTAATGGGCAGGTAGTCTGCTCAAACAAATTCATCACTAGTGTTGAATTCTAGCAAATTCACCACTAGTGTTGAATTCCTGCAGCTGCTATGTTAATTTACTTGTCTTTTCCAAATCCACTGCCCCATTTTTCTAAGTATTTTATGTTCCCTTGTATGTTTAGATCTAACTTACTTTTTAAAAATGATCCTATATATATATAAAATATGTTTGCCTCTCACTTTAAAAGAAATGTGTTGTACGTTGGACCATATACACTAGAGATATGTGAAATTCTGGCGATCAATTCATAATTTGGGTAATTTTGGTGATTCAGGCATTAGGACTGCTGAAAATGGAATGGGGAAGGACCCCTCTGAAGACTTACCAAAAGAAAACACAGCCAGCAGAATCTTTCTGCTAAATTGGAGAAAGATTTGTTGATTTGGATTTTTTTCATGATAATAGTACTCCGCCACCCCATGTGCGGGGACAGCCGTAATGATGATTGACAAGAACATTAGTCTAGCCATAGCCAATCAGAAGAAGAAGGCGGATCACCCTGCTTTTGGCTATGTTGGTCTATATATAGCCTCCATTTTGTGGCGTGGTGGTGTGTTGGGGAGAAAATGTTTGCTTCTCTTCTCTTACTTCTGTTCCTGTGCAGTGCTGCTGACTGTGACTCAGGATTCATAGCACTAGTGCTAGCTTTTTGAAAATAAAACTATTTTTCTTTCAACATCATTCTTATCTTCTTATTCCAATTTTTATTTTCCAAATTCTGATAGGGAAGGGTAGGTTTTTTTTTTTGCAGGGTGCTGTTAGTTGAAAGGGCATTTGAATGTTTTATTTTATTTTACTCTGCTACCAGTACTAGGGTTTTATTTTATTTTTTTTACACTTTTTTGCTTTTGAAACTTTAAGTTTCAGCCCTAATTACCTACCAGTATCTACCTATCTGTCTTCCTTGCAGTTTGTGTGTGTGTACCCCAGCACCAACAGTCCTCCCCCCATATGATGGAAAGACGAGCCTCAGCAATTTCCCTATTGGTGAGAATAGAATGAATCTTCCCAAAATTGAAACAGAACTCTGTATCCTGAATTACGAATGTAAACATCCCCCATCCCCCCCCCCGCCAATCATGGAATCTTCGCAAAAATGGAATATACTCCTAATATACACTACAGGCAACAAACAAACAATCCTGTGTCAACAGTTTTGATTTCAAATGTCAGAAGGTGGCATTCTTTCAAATATAATTCAACTGCATTTGCATTCTGAAAAGTCTTAGTACTGTGAGTACAAACATATCAGCATATTGGCTCAAATAAAAGATGATAATTATTCCTTGGGATGATTTTCATCACACCAGCACTCCTAGCTAGCTGTGGCATCATGCCGTATCTAAAGAGAAGGAATATGAGATCATTTGGTGGGCTAAGAGTGGAAAATGTTGTAGTGAGTTCACTTCAATGAAATGATAAAAGAGCCCCTGAAGTTTCCCCAATTATAGTAATTATGCACAATTACTATAACAAAATATTAACAAAAGTTGGTTACTCTCATTATAGAAATTAATTTTTCACTAACTATACTTTAGAAACAATTTGGAAATGAAACACCAGCACCCCCCAGTTTTGTAATGACCTTTGAACCATGTTTTATGGATTGCATATCCCTAGTAGATATACCACCAATTTCACAAATCACTGATGGGAATTCTTAGCCATTTTCTTTACTGTGAGGAGAGCTATTTAGGTTTGATGCACATGTGCCATGAACCCATGTGTTATCGATGGTGAGTGCACTTACAGCCAGCATTGTGTGCATAGGAACAATGATCACATGAACTGGCTATGTAAATGAATCAGTAATACAAATATAGACACATTCCAGAAAGAGCAAAAAACTTTCACAAGGTAGGGAGGAATTATGGCCAGATTGTTTTGTCAGTGCTGCAGAAAATGCAGTGCTTCATTCATTTTCCAGTAAGATTATCCTGTTAGAATAACTATAACTCATAATATGACAAGCCATCTCTTCATATAGGTATTTCAGAACACATCCAATATTTGACATATATCATCCTAATATTCATATACAGCATATTTAGCTAATATGAAACAGCTCCTTTGTTCTGGGTTTTCTTATATTGGTAAAAGGTTTAGGATCTAAGTTCAGTCTTTCTTCCAGAACTATGATGATGATGATGATGATGATTTATAGCCTACATTTAGTCTCCACAGTGGAAACTAAAAGTGGCTACCATAAGCATTTTCAATATTTCTTTCCAATGATGCCAATTATAACCACTAGGCTTGTGCAATTTGTTTGTATTTTCATTAAATTCATATCTAATTTGGATCTTAAGTACTTTTGAAGCGAGTTCTGACTCACCTGCTAACTGCCTTTCCAATATTAAGAATCTGAATCATAGGAACCTTCAATGTCTCAGATGTTTTCGGATGTAGCTGCGACCAAGCCCTGCTGAGAGGTGAATCCAAACATATTAGCATGCCTCTTGGCCAATCAGGGCTGACGGAGGAGGGATGGGGAGGTGGAGGCATCATTCTTGTAGTCTTTATTTTTTAATGCTGTTTTTTTAAAAAATGAAAATTCCCAAAATATCAGTGGATGGGTGAAATATTATGAAATTTGATAGGCAAAGAGTGATAAATATGTCCTACCATTTTAGCAAGTTTCACCCCAATAGCTTTAAAAATGAGGGAGAAAGGAGCCTCTGAATTTCCCCATTTATAGTAATTTAATGGGAAGCGAGGAGACGCCACATGCCTGCACTGAGCTACATTTCCCAGAATGCATTGGGCTGGAGAAGCTATCTATG
Organism: Anolis carolinensis; assembly: GCF_035594765.1. Lineage (NCBI taxonomy): Eukaryota > Metazoa > Chordata > Lepidosauria > Squamata > Anolidae > Anolis > Anolis carolinensis. The sequence goes on from NC_085843.1 coordinate 150,369,797, forward strand.
GCATTGAGAATCTAATTATTATAATACATACAATCATGGAATCTGCAAAGAGGAGTTAAGGAAATAATAGTATATAAACCTGTGCAAAGTTATGTGGACAGGAAGCTAAACCTGTGCCTCTCAGCCAATCAAGGCTGATGGAGAAGGGAGGGGGAGGCAGGGAGGATCTTTTTAAAAATTGTTTTAAAAAGCTTTAATAATTCCCTTAAATTCCGTGAATAAGTGAAACATTATGAAATTTGATGGGCAAAGTATGGTAAATTTCTCCTACTACTGTAGCAAGTTCCACCCAAATTGCTTTAAAAATAAGGGAGATAGCAGCTCCTGAAGTTTCCTCAATAGTAACGGAGGAGCCATATGCCTGCTTTAAAGCTATAGTTCCCAGATGTCCCAGTTCCTCTCTCCTTTTGACATTCCCCACCCTCTTTTGTCCTCTTTCCAGGTTAATAACATTGACCATCTTGACCAAACTTGGATGTTGCTTGGCCATAGGTGTCCTGGTTTTCATCTGTGAATTCTTGGAGGGTGGAAGAAGTTTAGAAAGAGAGAGACAGTGTGGTGTAGTATAGTGGTTTGAAAGTTGGACTACTATTCCCTACTCAGCCATGGAAACCCATTGGGTGATCTTGGGTGAGTCACACACTCTCAACCCCAGAAAACCCAATGAAACAGGAAATAGCGCTTTCAAACCAGGAAGATTTCCTTGTTCAGAGGCTGATGGTTATCTGTTAGAAATGGCTTGATGGTGTGCTATGATTTCTGTTCTTAGTTGATAAATGTCATTTCCTAATTGGTTCTGTCATAAAAACATGGCAAACCTTTATTACACTGCCAAAACTATGTCTTTGCACAAGGGACATCATCCTATAAATAGCACATTATGGTTTGTTGAGTCTCTCTCCATAAATTTAACAAAGTTTCAGACACAAAAACAAAGTTTCTCAAGTAGAACAATGACTTCCGAAGTAAAGACAACCCAATGAAACAGGAAATAACACTTTCAAACCAGGAATAGAGTTCTGTTATTATTAAAAATGTTTTTTATAAAAATATTGAAAATTCGCCAAAAATATGAGGATAAGTCAAATGTTCTCAAATTTGGTGAGCCAACAGTGGCAAATGTGTTATACCACTGTAGCAAGTTTCATCAGGATAACTCAAAAAATGAGGGGGAGAGAAGCCCCACACATTTTCCCAGTAATGTTTTCCTTTATGCGCATGTGCGCCTGCCATTAACGAGGTACATACAAAGATTCTAAAGTTTTGAAAAATTTGAAATTTTTGCCTTTAAAATTCAGAATGACTAGAAACGAAGTGCCTGCACCCCCTACTTTCGAACAGAGTTTAGAACCATTTTTTTCTGGATCGCACATACCTAATAACCACAAGTTGAACACAAACAACAATATTGGCTAAAGCCCTTTTATGAGGTACTGTGAACATCCAAGTGCAGAAGCAAATTGAAATACTTGATATTGTACATGCTATACAATATCATGTCTTGCATGTGAACATTTTGCAGTCATGGGGCAAAATGCAGGGATGAAGTATGTTTCTGCTCTTCTCTCACATTTAGACTACGTACTTAGAATATGCCCAAGCTGACCCTGTATTTGGGCTATGTCAACGAAAAAACCATTTAAGAATAATATATGTATTACTCAGGTATTTCAGTAGCTGGTTGAGGGACTTTCAATGGTGATTAAAGTGGGCCAAATACAAAGTATGCTAGCTGGGCAGTGAGGGAAAGGCTGGAACAATGAAAGGGAAAATGTCTGCTAAATTACCACCTGCCACCTGCACGTAAAGCAAACCAGTTGTGGGCATCCAGTTCCCTAAAGTCCAGGATGTAAAGTGTTCAGGAGACTTGCTGAAGGAAAAGATGCTCAACAATAGGCACAGTGTTGTAAATATAATTCTTAAAGGACTATAGGTTTTGGCTCTCTGAGGTTCCTTCACTATCATCCACCTCAATGTGCTCTTTCACAACTTCTCCATGGCCACTGTTGCAAGGGAAATGCTGGATATTTTCTTTCATCAAACATGGTCCTTATGTTCTTTGTATTTATTATTTATTTATTTAACTTATATCCCACTCTACTTCCATGATGGACTATAAGTAACTCACATTCTATATTAATAAAATAGGACTACATTGTACCATGTTGTGATTTAGTCTCATTTAGCCTTTTAAAAAAAAGACTTGAAGATTAGCTAAACATCTTAATTAATTCTAGATAAACAGTTATCACTTAGCAAAAGCTCCTGACCAGGTTACATTATTACTTAATGAGGAAATTATACTAAAGCTGTTAACAACAGCACAGGGCTCCCCATGGGGTAAGACATGAATTTCTTTTCACAAGAAGAGACAGGGAGACCAGATGCTCCCCCTTCTAAGCATGATGTTTTAGCTAGAGAGTGAAACTGGTACTGGCTCATATGAAATGATGTGTATGTGTGTGATAAAGAGTTTGTTTAAATTTATAATTTCAGAATAATCAAATAGCAGGGTAAATTTATGTTAATTGGGGTGAACTGTGCTCAGGTCTTTGGAGCATATAATTATGAATATTTTATTTAGAAAACAAACAGGTGAGAAATAGCTTGCATCAAACCAGAGCTATTTGTCTATTTCTCAAGACTATTTTTCTCTTGTTTGTATTAGAAGAAAAGGCATACACTCTAGGTTTGTGTATGGATTTGTTTTCAGAAAGGTCTTTGGCTAGTCCTGCTGGTTCAGATGTCCATAATGACATGGACTCAACTGCCATTTTTTTCCAGCTGCAACAGAACAGTGGCTGCCAAAAATGGCTGCTTTCTGTTTCTTTTGGCTACACATGGAGTGCGGGGAGGGAGACGGCCTCTCAAAAGGAGAGGGGGGGGTTAATCCCTTGCCTTAAACGCAGGTCTCCTTGAAAAATAGAAGGGAAAGGATCACAGAAAAAGTTCTTAATGAAGTATATAGGGACAAACAATCTGCTCTGAATGTGCCCAACAGACAGAGAGAGAAACCATCTTGACCAAGCGAGGCTTCTCACGACTGAATCGAAAGAGGTGTCTCTTGTCTCTCCCACAAAGAAAGAGCTGGGAGAGAGAAGAGACAAGCTCCCTTTTTGCCAGCTGTGGCCCACCTCAGTCTTCATTCTCCTCACTTTCCATGGGACAGGGCAGCTTTCCTGCCATGCTACATGTTGTTGAGGTGTGCTCGAGGTGAAGGTCTGTTCTCCCCACGTCAGCATCAACCTCAAGAGCAACAGCAGCAATGGAGGGAGTGACTGCCAGCAAGTTGTGCAGCCAGCCAGTTAGTCAAGTCTTAATGAAGGATATAAGGACAAACAATGTCTAAAATGATGGAAAGGGGAGCCTGGGAGGTCACCCACATTGCAGACAATTGGCCAAATTGAAAACAAATATTTTACCTTCTGGGGTCGAAAACAGAATTCTGTCCTTCCATATTTGGGAGGCTCCCAAAAAACAGGGCTCCCACCAAAATCCGGGACACTGAAATGGATCGCAGTTTACCCAAATTGCACAACCCTAATACACAGTCATTTACAGAAAAAGGAAATCCATTACTTTCAATTGATTGGCTCCAGTCTATTAAAGTTACGTCATACCTAAGGAACAAAATTTAGAATTGGAGAGATAGGTTTCATTACTATTTTGCAATGACAACAACAGGAACCTTGCAACATATTAAATGTAATTTCAGTTTCTCAAAAAAAAAAACTTTTAAAAATTTGTGTGGCATTATATCTGTCAGCAGATATTCATGATATTTCTGACCTCCTCCCCTTCCTTTCTAAGTTGAGCAAATGGAGTCTCACCTGCATAAAATGGTAATTTAGTTTAATATGATGATGAGATAATAGTACTGCTTTGTCGACTCCACCATTACTCACAAAACCCTCCTTCCATTTAACAGATGGAGTACAGTCAGTAATATTCTCAATATTTTAATGTTGAAACTGAGTCATCATTTATACAATACAGTCTTCTTAGTGCAAAAGATAGATTGTTCAATTGTAGCAGGTGCTAAATCTTCGAGGAACAATTGTGTGAACATTTCTTAAAAGGGCTGGATGGGTTAAAATAACTGAGCTTTAATTTGCAATCCTACTTACTTTTCCTCAGGGTAAGTGCCATTGGTTAAAATTAGAGTTTCTTCAAAGTAGACATCAATAGTGTTATGAAGTTAGCCTGGAATCAGATTTATGGTTCCTTGAGAATAAACCCTATATTTTCTTTTTATATGTATACAGATGGCATATGTATCTTAGAAAATCTTGTGAAGCAACTTCATGTTTTGCTTAGCTGCAGTGAGGGTTATATATTAGCTTTGGCTATATTGTGATATCAATGAGTACATAAAAGCTTCTTTATTATCAAAAATGTAATTGAAGCTTAGCAAAATTCATCTCAGTCTACTACACAGCCACACAATCCAGATCAGAATGTGGATTGAAATAATCCATTTTATTCTGGAGAGACTCCACACACACCCTGGGAACCATGAAAAAGCTCCTGCCTCATCGACAAAGCTTTCCTCATGCCAAATCAACTAAACAGAACAACCTATTAGTTTCCCTTATCCCATTTGCAGAAATGTGTTAAACTGCAGCAGTACTGCACATATCCCTCCCAAATTTCTACTCTGTCACATGCATAGAGTGATCAGCTGCAGCACATTTTATAACTGGCTGCCTTTTTAAAACATTTTTTTCTGTGGATGCATGTTGCAGCGCACATTAGGGCTGTACTTTTTAAAGATGCCCCTGTTTATAATCCACATTATTCTGGCTTTTACAGCAAGTGTAGATCTTCTTGCTTTAAACACATTCTTCAAATTTAATAACTATTCAAGAGGATCAACGTTAAAACCAAACCTCTTGCTTGGGAAGACTTTTAAGTATTAATTGTATCTGTTTTATCTTAATTTTTCATAGTTCCCACAGGTGTTCAGATTAAGGACACTTTATACATGTGAACTGGATTGACTGATAGGCTTTGTGGGAAGCTTGCAAAAGAAAAGAAAAATCTACAAAAAAACCTGTTAGCCATTGAAAGAGGAAATTCTTGAAAAGATGGTGACTGATTTTTGAACTTCATCTAAAAGTGAAATGGTCCCATCAGGATAAAAAAAGGCGTTTGCATACATGACATGTCTGACTATACAGTGGCTCTTCCATTTTCATTCATGAATCAGTTTATGAGCTGATCTGTATGAAAAAGAATAGTGTTGAAAACACTGTCTGATGAAATGACTAATAGAGGTTGCTTAGCATAGGACAAGCTTGAAATATCTGAGTATCTGTCAGAATCTCTGCTTTCTCTAATGAGAGATGACTGAAAGAGCCTGACTGGATTATTTTAATGATGCAGAAAAAAGGGAATCCAGTGCACATAACAAATCTAGTGCAATAGAAATGCTGAATTCCATTACAGAAAGCAAAGAATACTTGAAATTGGAAGACAGACAAGATGATCACAAGGAAGATCCAGGAATTTGGGAAACTGCATTACAGAAAGCATTGATAATAGATGATTAATAGAAATAACAATCTCAAAGTGGGTGGGCGTAAAACACTATTTTCCTTGTAATGGAGAAAAATTACCATGCTCATAGCACCACACCAGAAGACACTGAAAAGTAGTTAACAGATCATCCAAAAAACAAAACAAAACAATAGTGTCACCCTTTGTAAAGAATGTCAGGCATTGCTTAGGAATTTTTTTACCTACATCAAATACAGAAATGTGTACTTTTGCAGTGATTTTTAATTGGAATAATCATAAATAGAAATGTTTGACTCATTTACTTGGAACAACTTCTGCTCTAGCTCTTGAGAAGATGATAATACTAGTATTCAGATTGTATTTGACCCCATATTTCTAAATCCAAGATAACTGTTTTAGTTCTAAGTAGATGTCTGTCATCAGTAATGGTTTGAATCAGTGGTTCCTAACCTTTGATCCTCCAAGTATTTTGAACTTCAGATCCCACAATTCCTGACAGATGGTAAAACTGGCTGGGGCTTCTGGGAGTTGAAATGCCAAACACTTGGGGGACCAAGGGTGGAGAACTATTGGTTTGGATGAAGGCAAACAAATAGAAGCTTAATCCCGACAGGTCAGAATTACTCCTAGTCAGTCCAAGGAAAGATCAGGGAACTTGTGCTGGATGGTGGAACATTCTCCCTGAAAAGGAAGATTGAGTTTAGGGATACTTCTGGATTCAGCTCTTTGCTTTAGATTCTCCAGGGTTGATGGTGGTTAGGAAATCATTTGCACAACTAAAATCAGTGTTCTAACTACATCCAGTCCTGGAGATATCTGGTCATATCACAGCAACACATGCCTTAGCAGTAATCCTATTTGGATTACTTTAAAACGTTTTATGTGGGACTGCCTTTGAAGAATGTTCAGAAACTTCAATTGATCCACAAAGCTGCAATTGTAGAGCTAGTATGAAAAACACATATATATGCAGGGAACAAAAAGAAGACAAGCTTCAGGCGCTAGTCAATGGTCAGCTGCTTATTTCTTTAAAAAGCCAATAGGATTCCAACCTATTGAAAAAAGTCCTTCTTCAGGGCTAAAAGCAGAATAATAAATGCAAATACATTATAAATATAAAAGGTAAGATAACATTAATTTAGCCATATCCAAGATTACATTATCATATCAAAACATGCCTAACATACCATAAATATCATGATTTAAAGATAACACTCTTCAACAGTTTTGAACATTAAGTGTTCATGGAACAGAGTACAATTTTTGTTGTAGGTATTTATGCATATTGTTGATTGTATTACAGTATAAAAAACAAATCAATGATACATGTCGAAATACATTGGACTTTTGAAATAAATAAACAGTTGATCATTAATTATCATGTGGACCTTGTCTCCTTTTTGCATCCACCAAAGAGCTGTAGTTTGATGGTTAATTGGGACTAGTTATGAGGTGTGTGATCTTTGTAACAACAATGCCACTGGCTAGCAGTCAGTAGGCAGAGTAAGTATGTTGTTGAGAAGCCAGAAGAAAGCATTCTAAATGGTTAACTCCAGGCTCTAGAAATCTCTCTATAGGATGGCTCCTGTCCTTCCATGGGCAAATAAAAGATCCTTCATCTGAGAGCTGGTGGCATGGATATTTTACAGTGGTTTTCTAATATTTTGAATACTATCAGTTCATTTTTAACATAAACAATTTTGTAGGCAATGATCTATATGTATCTTTTTGAGCCTGTTTTCTGGTCAGTAAGCTGATTTGTGCTCCTGGTCTGGGGCAAAGGTGAGACACAAATGTAGATGATGATGATATTGATATTGATGTGATGTTTTGTTATTCCCTTTAATTTGAGAGGAACACTGCAGTATCTGGTTTTGAGCCACTCTCTTTCTCTCTCTGGGTGGGTGGATTTTCACTTTGTCATCTATATTATTCTGTTGTCTTAGCTGTTTATAATAGGCTTATTCCATGATAACACATAATGGTGACATTATTCTCTAACTGAGACAAACACAGTAGGTTAGCTTCAGCTTCAGCTGAATCCCAAAACAAATTGGATCAACTGGAAGTGTTCAGGAAATATCTAAATTGTAGTGGATATCTTCTAAAAGATAATGAAGCTTTAATAGGAACTAGACTTGTGCATTTGTATAGAATCACTATCCTTTTCTGTTTGTTTCATTTGTAAGGCCCCTGTTTTAGTTTTGGAGTGCCTTCTGAAAATGGGTGCATTTCTGAATTGGCGTTTTCATTCCGCATACAAAAATACATTTTTTAAACCCATTGGCCACTATGGGTGGGCTTCCCCAGGCTCCCCTTCCCCTTAGTTTTAGGCCTAGAGGGGTGGAAATCACCATACAAGGAGGCCACATTTACCACTTTTAGCCCACTAAGTTTTATAATGTTTGGGTCACCCCCCCCCCGCCAAATTTTAGGGATTTTTTTCCTTTCTATAAATAAATCATCTTTAAAATATTCCCTCTCTTCCCCTGCTAGCCCCATCCTCTAACTTCTTCAGAAGCAGCAGCAGAGGGGAGGCAGGGCAAGGCACTGTTCCTTCCTGCCAAATATCAAAGGTGCTCCACACATCACGCATACAGCCTCGTGCCCAGCCCCACTATTTCACTTCTTCTTTACCTGGCAGCAATGTGGGGGAATTCCCCTCCCTTTCCCATCATTTTTGGCAATGACATGGTTTGCCTTGGAGCTGCCACCTTGGGTCATTGCTTGCTGCTGCTGCCTGGCTGGGTGCCTTCCTCTCCTCCTGAATCTCCTCCTTTTCTCATGCAAGGAAGGCATCTCCAGCACCTCTCCTCTTCCTCCTTTGTGCCTCTAAGAGCTGCGAAGGAAGAAGAGGAGGGGGGCTGGAAGCACCTTCCTTGCATGAGAGACAGTGGAGGAGATTCAGGAGGAGAGGAAAGTGCCCAGCCAGCCAGGCAACAGCAGCAGAAGCAAGCAATGACCCAAGGCAGCAGCTTCAAGAACTGAGGAGGAAGGAAGAGGAGACAACCTTGGTCACCACACTTTCTCTGAGGTATTTTAAGGAGGCTTCCCACTTCCAGATAAGGAAGAGTGATGACCTCTTGGAAGAAGAGATTAAATAAGGGCTTAGTTTTTGTGTGCTATTGGGTTAATATAAAGATTAAACTGTGCTCATGAAAAGCAGGCAAGGAAATGGTGCCCGCTCCCGCTTAATTGTGTTCTGAGCTAATTTTTGTTCCGGGGGGGGGGGGGGGGAGGTCCCATTTTATGCTCTAGCCTGGATTCAATTATTGATGGCTTAAAAATATCCCTTCCCACCAAAAAAAAATTACCTCAAAATCTAGCCTTGATTTGACATTACTGTATATATAAGGGGTACCATTTTCCTACATCTTTGTACATAATGAGATTTGAGTTTTCACAGATTTTAGTATCCACGGGTGGTGGGTCTTGGACCCAATTTCTAGTGGAAGCCAAAATCCTTGTATATTGTTCTTTTTAAATTTATACAACATCTTGTGCCCCAATTTTTGAATACTTGATTAAGATGACTAAGATGATAAAATACTCCTATGCCTATTTGTCTGAAATTTGTAATGAATTAACTCTTTTATGGAGAGTACATCATTACCATCATCATCATTATCTACACAATTTCACTCAATTGGGAGCCTTCTGAAACTATCTAAACCACATATTGCTTTTGTGTGCACTGTACTTTGGGATTGTTTCTGGGCTGATTTGTGGACATTGCATGCCTCATTGGGAGGACATTACTTGTGCAACCTTGTTTTGTCTCGAAAGGCCTTATATCTTGAATCGAGCAGCATAGAGCTGTTAAATAATTTCCCTTTGATAAAGCCATATGCATTTTTCAAAGGCCGGGATAATTATAATTGCTGAAAACATCATTTTTTGCTTCACCATATATTAGAGATTTAATTAAATAAAGAAAAACAAAATCCACTTGCATATGAGCTGTAGTTACCACAAAATACCTGTTATATGACTATCTGTCATCTATCTATCTATATCTATTTTAGGGCATTTGTGTATCACCTATCAGCCTAGAAGTCCACCAAGACAATGTACAGCAGATACATTCATTTAAAACACATAAATAAAATCCTATAAAACAAACATTCCTTAAACACAATTTAAAACTAGACAGTTAAACTACAGATGCATTTTAGGACCCATATGAAGCAATGTTGTTATCACTATTTTGCAATCATAATGTAGCTTGTCTACAGCTCATTATCAGGAAAATAATTTAAGTACAGTAGAGTCTCACTTATCCAACACTCGCTTATCCAACGTTCTGGATTATATAATATATATATATATATATAATATATTATATATATATTTTATATATATATATAAAATAATATATATAATACAACGCATTTTTGTAGTCAATGTTTTCAATACATCGTGATATTTTGATGCTAAATTCGTAAATACAGTAATTGCAACTTAACATTACTGCGTATTGAACTACTTTTTCTGTCAAATTTGTTATATAACATGATGTTTTGGTGCTTAATTTGTAAAATCATAACCTAATTTGATGTTTAATAGGCTTTTCCTTAATCCCTCCCTATTATCCAACATATTCGCTTATCCAACATTCTGCCGGCCCGTTTATGTTGGATAAGTGAGTCTCTACTGTACCTAGTTATTTGTGAAATATTACTGTCAAACACTGCTTAGGCATCTCCTGTTTGAAAGATCAGATTTGACTTTAGATATCAATGGTATCTGATCACAACCTGATATTATTAGGTATAAAAGTAATTCTGGACACTCCCCGTCCAGATATGGTCAAAACTCCTGTTATAAAGATAATTTTTCGTAACTACAAAGTCAGCACTGAAATCCTCAAGTCTACTCAAATGTCCTTACGTGATCCCCATGTCTCTATGCTACCCACTGTTTGAAAATATCTATCAATGACAATTTCTTATTCATTGGAACAAGACAAGAAATCTTGAATACTTATTGAACGCAAGAGGATAAAAACTCATTTCACAACACATTTCAGACAACCTTTAAATGAAAGGTCTTGTTCTCTCAACCTTTTTCCCCTAGACTTTCACATACTACAAAACTTTTATTGCTATTATTTGGGAACCTCCTCCAAAATGCATTTATTAATGACAGCTGCTATTTGATTCAGGAAATTGCCACTTTCTTAGAAAAGGGATTGTAAAATCATTCTAGCTAGCAAAGCCTGTTTAATTTCAAGTTGATAGAAAATTGCAGCATTTATTGTGTTTGTACAGCATTCGGATACCCAGGGCTGAATTTTGTTCTGATTATGCTATCTGACATGAACAGACTTTAAAATATACCATTAGACTTACTAGAAGAATGGAAATGAATGTCTTTCTCCCTGTACTTTCCAACTCCTTCAACAAGTTTAATAAAAAAAACACCCATGTTTTCTGAGAAAACAATTTATTAAAGAGAAAGGAGCAATTTCACAGAGTCCTAGTTGGCTTCCTCTTGTTTCCTGTTTTGCACGGTAGAGAAATTTTTATCAAAAATGTCTTATGCTACTGACCCAGCTCTCTTTGAAAACTGTTTTGTCATCCTTCAAGTTCTTAGAGTAAAAGATGAAAGTAAAAATATGGATGTGTTTCCAATGAGGATAATGCAATTTGAAAGCTTATGTAGAGTCACTGGAGGAGATTTAAAATGTGGATACTGACAGACACTCAGCACAGAAAGGTGAAGACGAATGTATAATAGTACTTTAATGAAAAGAAAAGGCTGTACTGAAAAGCATTGATGATGAAAACAATGAGAGTTGTATGCACTTGAGAAGTCCATGGCCAGTTAAACAAGGTGTTTTAACATATTAAAGGGAAAACTTTCTTGTCCAGGGGCTGGCAGCAAAAATGGAAAATGGAAATCTTGTTCATGTGTTTCTGTTTATGAATAACTTTTGACCTTGTGTTTACTCATTAGCATACTTACTCCTTCCTGTTTCTCTGTGTCACATTTAGCTTCCTCTCAATTGCTTGAATAGGCCTGTCTGTGAATAGCATAGGACCCTTACATGCATTTTTCCTTCTAACCAGGATTTTCTTTCTCTGTGACAAAAGGAAGTTAATTGAAGGGTAGAAAGCTTGAATTCATTTACCTATAAAACTTCCTCATTTTTGTCACTGAGGCCCACCTACATTGCCATGTAACGCAGTTCAAAACTACATTTACATGGTGGTATAGAAGGGGCCTGAGATAAACAGTAAAATAATGCAATCAAATAACTGCATCAAATGAATGAGGCTTAGGATAGACTGGGGGCCAAAATTCCTACTTGAACACTAGCAGACCTATTAAACATGCTCTAGATGTTAGATAGCATAAAGGAGCCAAAAAGAAACAAAATAAGAATGGGTGAGAGCTGGATTAAGTGGTAGTCTCTACCCCGGAACTTTTCAAACATTTCATGTTGGTGACACACTTTTTAGACATGAATCACACTAATTTAGGGTTATTAGCAAACCATAGGTTAAAGTAATAACCTATCTCATGAAAAACTTTAATTTAAACTTTTTTTTAAAGTGCTTTATAGCTTATTTTGACACAGGGAAGCATCACCCAACAGGGGCAGAAGTGTGCTGGCTCCAGTACAACACGGAAACCTTTCTGTGTCCATGAAGAAGTTTCCTAGGATACTTCCACACTTGTTGGGGGCAGTGCCTCTGTCAGAAGTTGAGGGACATTGTGTGATGGGCTATGTGCCCATCTGTCTCTCCACTGGCTGGCAAGTGTTCTAGGATGCTTCAACTGGTGAGTACAACATACAACCTACAGCCTACAAACTACAGCCAACACACTGATTTTTGGGAATTTTAAAAAGTTTCTACAAATAATTTTAATTTAAAAAAACCTACAAGAGGCATCCCCTTGAATTTCTACATGATGAGACAACATAAGCAAGCCATCAATCCCACAAAGGTTCAGAAAGATCCCTTCATCTATTGATTTTTAGGAATTTTAAAAAGTTTTTTCAATTAGAATATTTTTAATTAAACTGCACGAGGTATCCCCTCAAATTGTGGCATGGTGAGACAGCATGAACAGGGCTGCAAGACTGCCAAATTTCAGAACAATCAGTCTATCCACTGATTTTAAAGATTTTTTTCCAATTTAAGCACATGTGATTAACCTACACTGGGGCTTTAACATGGGCAGCTCCATTCTTCTGGCGTGAGCAGAATTCTGGGAAATGTAGTTTAGGGTGCAGCCTTTTGAATACTCTGCTACAGAGACCCTTGCCTGCCCAAACTACATTTCCCAGAATTCTGCTTGCACCAGAACAACAGAACTTCAGTTTGGGGTTAAATAATTTCAACAGAAGAAGTGAAGAGGATGACATTTTTATAAATATGAATTTTAATGAAATAAAGTTTGAGAGTTTAGGAAGAAGATGGAAAAAGGAAGGTTAGGAGAGAAGAGAAACAGGATGGCAGGCAAAGTCCAATGTTTAGCATGTTTTAGACAAAAGATGCCCAGCAGGAGCCTTGGAAAGTAATTGAAAGAATGATTACTAGGTGAAAGGTCTTGGAAAGGGCCTCTGTGACCTGGAGACGAAGGGAGAGGGAAAGAGGAAGAAGCCGCCAGAGGAAGGGAAAAAGAAAGAGAAGCCTAAAGGTGAATAAGAAAAGGCTTAGGCTCAGGGCTGTGTCCCAATCTGTGTGTCACATTCCTTTGCTTCACTTTCCATTGCTTTAAATTATTATATTATATTATATTATATTATATTATATTATATTATATTATATTATTATATTATATTTTTGTCACCCTCAGGTAATGCTGATCAATAAAAACTGTAGACTGGATCTCCTGTTTCCAGTGTCCGATTTGGAAGGAAAAGGTACTGGGAGTTCACCAAGCTTCAACAGAAGGTTATACACTGGATATATGACGGGATGGAAACAAACAGAATTATCAAAAAGCTACTATAAGTTTAACTATTAAGAAACACACAGAAACAGAATGGACCTCCAAAAACACATGTCTTTACCTCTCCTGCAAACACTACAAAGGCACACAGAGAGAAGACACTGAGGGGTGGAGACTAGCTTTGGAGAAAGCTGTGTGATTGCTTTTCTTCTTCTGATTGGATGACAAGGTGGGGGGGGGGACCAGTATGCACCTGCCCTTATCAATCAAATCAACCCCCACTCCCTCTCACTCCAGACTATTATGGACAACAGAGTATGTTATTGAAAAAAAATCTCCAAAACAGCATATCTTTATGAATCTCTCCAAAGGTTTGGAGGCTACTATTTGGATTTGTAAATATTTTTGAGGGTCCCTTTCCAATTAGTAATTTGGAGATTCATATTAACAAATCATACGAATCTCCGAATTACAAAACAGAGGTCCAAAGCTTTGCATACCCCTAATACAAATACTCATTCATTCTAACACACACACCTAGGAGATTGGGTACAAATGATTAATCCCCAAATAAGAGAGAACATTATTTTGTCATCAGAATTTATATCTCTTTTTGTCATCATGACCCATAAATCCCTTTGTTGTTGCTTGTATAATTAAAATGTGCATTAAGTGGTTGAAAAAACAAGATACCACTCCAAATGGAAAACTCCAAATCTGCATTGGCCAGTTTTTAACACCAAAGCACTGCACTGGCTGCATCAACAGGCAGGTCTACACTGACTCTTTATCTTGGGATTGATTTGGCTTAGCATACACCAGATGGACCCCAGGATGGTTTACATCACAACCCTGCTAGTGTCAAACCCAGCTCAATGCTACCAAATAGCCACTCTTACCATCCTTCTCCCATTCCACTTGTTGCAGAGGCTCACTAGTGCAATATGGATCCTTCTAGTCATTCATCACTTGATGTGATATTGGCCATATCACCAGAATGATGAAGGATTGACTCTTCACATAAGCCTGGGGGATAGAGGATGCACATGTAAACAGTAGTGGCTGATTCTGTCTTGGAACAATTTCAACTGTTTACATGGGCACAAAGTTTTGGGTTCCTCAAGATTCTGGGGCAGAATTCAGAGAAACCTGAATTTTGGTTAATGTGGTTCAAGCCAGCATTAAGCAGCTTTGCCCTACATGGTTGAACTGTCTGCCTTTTGCACTATTTAGTCAGTGTAGATGTGTCTAAAGAAAGGACTCCAATGGCAAAATGCAATTGATTGGTTGAAGAAACCTTTTTCAGCCATTGTTTATTTATAAAGTAATGAGCATGACAAAATAACTGAATTTTAGTATATGACTGGGCAGTAGAATATCTGTAGTTGTAGGTCTAGTTTAGTGTGGAGTCTCAGCACAATATGACTCTTGGAATTTAGAATGTCCCTGTGTATAGTATTCTGGCTTTTAAAAGGATGATGCCTTTTAGTTATCTTTTAAAGCTTTTGGATCTTGTTAAAATGATTTTAAAATGTTTTACAATGTGATTTAAACTGTTTTTTTAATTGTAAATGTGTTTAATTGATCATCTCTGGTAGATACCTTGTTTGCTATTCTAGGAGAAAAGCAGCATATAAACAAAATAAATAAATAATGCCTTATTTGAATAGAACCTTCCTGATGTTGTCTGCTCTCTTTTCTATTCTCATCACAGAATCATCCCTTTTGCATTCTTTCATCCCATTTCTATGAACTCTCGTTTAGAAGAGAAAAGGCCCTCCCTTTTTCATATGCCTCAGATTTGAGCTGATGTGCAGTTCCTACCCTCGAGCAATATTGCTAATTTTCTCTGTGTTATTTTGGCTTTATTATAAATCAGTTCAAATATTTTGACTGAGCAGAATTTTCCACGTTTTCCTTTAAATCTTAATCTACCCCATGGTGTTTAATTAGTTAATTAAAAAAATCTCACAGATTTATCCTAATAAACATGTTCTCTATGATAGGACTTGTTTGACATTCTTCTGTTCTGCAGTGTGGCTTTATGCTGAATATTTGGGCTGAATCATTGAACATAATGGGTTTTTAAAAACTGCCCTTGCTGTAATGCAAACTATTAATTATGTAGTATCTTCCTTCTCCCATATCAAACTGCATTTTAGAGATACAGTAACATTATCTCCATTGTTGTTCCACAATGTGCATTGAACTTGATGAAGGAGCACATATCTTATAACCATGGTAACTGTCAGGAACATCTGTAGTTCTTTTGATTTAATTCTCTAAGAAAGATAGAAAGGCATCACTTACTTTGACTTTGAGGAGAAGGAGAGGGAAGATGAGCAGAGCAGCTAATTTCAAATCCCATTTGGATAAAGTGACTGCATATGTGGAACAATAGGAATGGTTGACATTTAGGTAGAGATGAGAAGAAAATTCGTATGCCTCTTAATACAAATGGACTTAATTTGCACTTCCCAAACTAATACACAAGCTTGAATGCATTATCAATCATTGAGCTCTGAATTTTGTGATATGGTTCCCTTGGTTTAGTCTGGAGTAGTTAAGACCACAAGCACCAGCCTACCATTTCTTCTTTATTTAATGTAAATGTTCCTAGTTTATCTTTTTCATTCATCCTTACAAATCTATCTGACATGTGCAATCAAGTCTTCCATTTTTAAAAATGTATATACTAGATGAAAGAGCATGCAAAATGCAAACATTTTGTCTAAATAATTATTGACCTGCAATACATTAGGAAATGTGCTTGCCAAATTATTGTATCAGACCAAATGGCATATAAATATTAGGGCTGTGCAAAATTATCATTAGTCCTTATAAGTCAGATCAATTTCATAAATTTGTACTTATGATGTGATATCCAACATGTAGGTGTGACCCGGGTCAAAATAAATAAATAAATAAAGAACCAAAATTTACCTAATACTTTTTTTTAAATTTTGTAAACCCTGGATGTCTTCCAAAGTCAGTTTCATTTTCAGCACAAGCAATCAAAACAAAGTCAAAAAGGCTACCATTCCTCTTTAAATTAATGGCCTCTTACCATTAGCAAGTAGCAAGGAGAAAACAGGGTTTGCTGGCAAAGAGACTGAGAAAGCACAGAATCTGGAAAATATAGTTTGGGAAGGCAAGGAGCCCTATGCCAGAGGAGCCCTATCCCACTGTTGGAAGCTTTTCCCAAGTAAAATCCATGCTAGAAATATGCCTTAAACAAAAGACATTGGTAATCTTATTCATCTTGCTCTGGGACGCACAACTTAAAGAGGCAATTCTGGAGACTCATCTCATTTCACCTAATGGTGCCTGCTGGTTTTTGCTGTCGTTTATTATCTTTCTCGTTCTACTTCTGCACATTGAATGTTTATTATGGAGCACTTTCCAGTGCCAATTGTTTATAATCCCCCCAACCACAGTGCGAGGTAAGAAAAACAAAAACCTGGAAAAAGGTGGAAAAACCTAATGTGACTAGGCGAAGCCTCAACTGAGCTACAGGTGGGCTGGTGATTTCAGTATTTGAACTGAAAGAGAATATCTTAGGGGTGGAGTAGGCTTGTATGAGCCTCTAAGTCCCAATCTTCTGTCTACATTGTGATGCTTAGCACCATGACATATCGCTTCCTACTTGTTTTCCTTCTTCCAAAATTAGCAAATGCAATTATTCCATCAAGCACATCATTTGATGATCTGCAGCTAATTTTTGTTTTTTAAATACTCAGCATTCTGAGGAATGAAACTGGTAAAAATGAATAAGTGAGAAAAGACTAGATTGATTTGCCAGTTCTTGATGGAAGTAAATTTAATATTTGCACTGAGGACAGGACAGCTTTTAATTGAAGAAAATGTTTGAGGATGCTGTGCTGCCATGACAGATATAGCTTCTGTGCCAGGGCTGCAGTTAATCTGATTGGGGTTTTATGACATCTTTCAAAGGATTCACAGTACTATTGCCCAAACAGTGGTGGCATCCCAACCCTGCAATGGAAGCCACTGATGCTGCTTTGTTTCTAGTGACATCCCTTAAACAGGGATTTGACTGGAATACAAAGAATGTAATTTCTTCCATCAGTGTAGCAGGTTTGATTATATTGGACTTTCTTCAGCATCTCGCCCTTCACCACACACAAAGCCTTTGTATACTGTCAGAAATATGTCTGTTTATTTGAAATTAATACCTTAGAGGAAAAATATTAAAACTATGAATTGTCTTTAATTCACTCTTTAAGCAGTTATAACTGTTATGTAGTTATGGTCCCTTTCCCCATCAATTGGGAAATAGCTAACTGATGCTTCCACACTCTTGTGACAATTCTCCAGTATGACAATCAGAAACAGGTTCTTTGTCACAAGTCCTCCTCGCACTGGAGATTGCTCATAAGGGGTTAGAGGAGAAGCAGCAACTGATGTTCAATAAGTGAGAATTAGGGGACTTTCACAGTCCTTACAGATTCCTTAAACTAATGAAAATGTAGGATTACGAATCTGAACCAGTCATGGATACATAACTCTAACTTACACATTTGTAAGTTCCCTAGTGAATTGTAGTCTATATTTCTTACTTAGCAGTGCTTCTGCAAACTTTGAATGAACAGTTTATTAGTAAGATTATTTATTTATTTGATTTATATTCTGCTTCCCCCCTTGAATGAAAATCATGTTTTTTTCAATCAAACCTTGATAGCATACAAGAAAACGTTATCTCAGTGCATGGAACACTGAAGCACCATGTAGTTTCATGGTGCTTGATTCACCTTGAGCACCATGTATCTCAAGGTGGACTTAAATTTATTGAGCAGCTGGATAACAGACATTTTCCCCTTCAAATGTCCAATCAGAATTTACGAGCAGTTTGAATGAACTGACAACATTCCAACATGTCTTAACAATGTCTTTTGATGGCCAAAATTCTCTGACATACACTACATCAGGGGTCCTCAAACTTTTAAAGCAGAGGGCCGGTCCACAATCCTTCAGACTGTTGAGGGGCCAAATTATCATTTGGGGGAAAAAATGAACAAATTCCTGTGCACACTGCACATATCTTATTTGTAGTGCAAAACAACAACAATAACAATGAAAGAACAATACAATATTTAAAAATGAAAATAATTTTAACCAACATAAACCTATCAGGATTTCAAGAGGAAGTGTGGGCCTGCTTCTGGCCAATGAGATAGTCAGGTTAATTAGGATTGTTGTTTTTGTGTGTCTTCAAGTCATTTCAGACTTTGGGCAAGCTTAAGTCCAAAATTATTTATTTATGCATTTACTACATTTATTTACTACATTTATATCCCACCCTTCTCACCCCGAAGGGAACTCAGAGCAGCTGTATGTACTTACAGTATATTATATTATTAGCATAGAACAATATTAGCATTATATATTACTATATTGAACTATATCACTATACTGTAATATTATATGTAATATATAACATATAATTAATATTATATGGTGGTATTATTAGTATATTGTATAAAATGATAATATTATTATCAATATCATATGTATATGATATTGTTGCCACGCAGCTCCAGGAGTTCCTTGATGACACTGATTTTCTGGACCGCTCACAGTCTGGTTTCAGGCCTGGGCACAGTACTGAGACGGCTTTGGTCGCCTTGGTGGATGACCTCTGCAGGGAGCTGGACAGGGGGAGTGTGACCCTGCTGGTTCTCCTGGACATCTCAGCGGCTTTCGATACCATCGACCATGGTATCCTTCTGGGGAGGCTCTCTGGGATGGGGCTCGGTGGCACGGTTCTGCAGTGGCTCCAGTCCTTCCTGGAGGGCCGTTCCCAGATGGTGAAGCTGGGGGATACCTGCTCGGACCCCTGGCCATTGACCTGTGGGGTCTCGCAAGGGTCTATCCTATCCCCCATGCTATTTAACATCTACATGAAACCGCTGGGAGAGGTCATCCGGAGTTTTGGAGGGTGTTGCCATCTCTACGCAGATGACACGCAAATCCACTACTCGTTTCCATCTGAATCCAAGGAAGCCCCTCGGATGCTGAACCAGTGCCTGGCCGCTGTGGCGGACTGGATGAGGAGGAACAAGCTGAGGATCAATCCTGACAAGACAGAGGCTCTCCTGGTCAGTCGCTCGTCTGATCGGGGTATTGGGTGGCAACCAGTGCTGGACGGGGTTGCACTCCCCCTGAAATCACAGGTCCGCAGTTTGGGGGTCCTCCTGGATTCAGCGTTGATGCTTGAGGCTCAGGTGTCGGCGGTGGCCGGGAGGGCTTTCGCACAACTCAAACTTGTGCGCCAACTGCAACCATACCTCGTGAAGTCTGATTTGACCACGGTGGTCCATGCCTTAGTTACCTCTAGACTGGACTACTGTAATGCGCTCTACGTGGGGCTTCCCTTGAAGACGGCTCGGAAATTACAACTGGTCCAACGCTCGGCTGCCAGATTAATAACGGGGGCGAGTTACAGGGAGAGATCTACTCCCCTGTTTAAGGAGCTCCACTGGCTGCCGTTCACTTTCCGATCCCAATTCAAGGTGCAGACCATCATTTATAAAGCCCTAAACGGTTTGGGACCCACCTACCTTCGTGACCGTATCTCCTACCATAAACCTGCCCGATCTCTTCGATCATCAGGGGAGGCCCTCCTGTCGCCACTGCCTGTATCCCAGACCCGCCTGGTGGGAACAAGGGAGAGGACCTTTTCTGCTGTGGCCCCCCGTTTATGGAACTCACTGCCCATCGAAATTAGGCAAGCCCCCACTCTTTTAGCCTTCAGGAAAGATTTAAAAACCTGGCTTTTCTGATGTGCTTTCGGAGAGTAACTATTACACACTTCTTTTGTTACTCCCCCATCATCTACCCTCTAGATTGTTTTTATCTTATGTCCCTGGTCTCCGTGATTGTATTCTTATCCTTTTCTCACCCCAAGTTTTAATTAAGTGTCTCATGCGGCCCGCCCTGTTATATATATATATATATATATATATATATATATATATATATTGTGTTGCAGTGTATATGATTATTTATTGTATTGTTTAATTGTATTGTGATATGTTGTTTTATATTTTGCTATATTGTACTGTTCTGGGCATGGCCCCATGTAAGCCGCCCCGAGTCCCCCTTGGGGAGATGGTGGCGGGATATAAATAAAGTTTTATTATTATTATTATTATTATATACAATATATTATATTATTAAAACGGATATAAAAATATTATATTATAAATGAGGGCGGGGGCCAGGTAAATGACCTTGGAGGGCCGCATCTGGCCCTCGGGCCTTAGTTTGGGGACCCCTGCACTACATACAGGGACATAAAAATATCATGCTCTTGGGACACGAAAACATATAGAAAACTAGAAAGTCGAGGCCAATCAATTCATAAAATGAAGAGTGAGTAGAAAGACTCAACAAAAAATTGATCACATAAGTCAGAATAAACTAAAATTCTTTGGCAACTCAGGGACCAAACTGTCAAAGATCTTAATGAATAATGAAAGAAAAACATAGGGATCTCTTAGCAACTGTATATATTAGTTGCCGAACATGACATGGGAAACTCAATTTCCTCAAATATAACAATCTGATGTGCCCTGCACTGTGATATGAAGACGAACCTTCTTTCAATGAAGAAAAAAAAAAAACAAGAAGAGAAGAAACTCTTTGTAAATATTACCATCAGTGGGAACTGTCTTTGAGCAGGAGAGCAGTCTGCTGAGACAGTTCTGTTTATTTCCAGTGCCTTGTTCAAACAGATGCAACCACTCTAGTCACAACCTCCACAAGAGCAGCAGTGGGCTTCCAGATATTATTAGACTGCAGGCAGCTTTCATGACAGGAGCTTTGATGCATTAAAAATGAATAAGTTAGCCACATAGGCTAAAGTGGGCGGAAGTGAGTTTGACATGACTGGGAAAGTACAGTAACAAAAATACAGTGGTAGATAAAAACAGAGATATAAAAGTAATGATGGCTCTGAGAACAATGACTCAAAAAGGGGGGATTAAAACTAAGGCAATGTTACATAAAGCACGGTATAAAATGAGCCAGGCAAGTCAGAAATAAAATCCATGGAAATAATCTGCCATGGTCTCTCAGGAACAGGCAAGGAAGATAATAAACCCCTAGGGCGCCCAACAGGCGTCTTACTCTGCTGACAAACTGTGTAGCTATCACAAAAGCGGAGAATGTCCTGTCGCATCTTTGGCCACCAATAGTTTCTGGTAATGAGTTGTACGGTCTTAAACCTGCCAAAATGCCCAGCCATTGGTTCGTCATGATGTGCCCTAATAACTTCCAACCTGAGTGCACCTGCCGGTACATAAACCTGACCATTACGTACTAATACCCCCTCCTGGTCTTGTAAATGAGGCAGCATAGTACAATTCCCTACCGAAAGTAGCATGAGTTGCTCTTGAGTCCAGTTATCCTCCTTCTGAGCCTCTAAGATTTGAGCATGTAACCCAGCCTCGTTTTCCACCACACATAAAGAGGCAGTAGGCAAAACTGTCTGACACACTGACTGCGCGCAAGTCTTGAACTCAGGCTTACATGATAGCGCATCTCCCCGTAAGTTTTCCTTCCCTTCTACAAACTGAACTTTAAAATTGAACCTAGAGAAAAACAAAGCCCATCGAATCTGACGTTGATTCAATTTCTTGGCAGTTTGTAAATGTTCTAAATTCTTATGGTCAGATCTGACCACAATTTGATGTCGCGCGCCCTCTAACCAGTGCCGCCACACCTCAAAAGCCACCTTGATAGCCAACAATTCCTTTTCCCAGATGGTATAATTTTGTTCAAAAGGTGTTAGTTGTCTGGAGTAAAATCCACAGGGACGCAAAGTCCCTGAAGAATCCCTTTGAGATAATACAGCCCCCAATGCATAACTAGAAGCGTCTGCTTCTACTATGAACGGTCTATTAATGTCTGGATGGATTAGTATATTGTCAGCCTGGAAACTAGACTTCAACTGTAGAAATGCATCGTGAGCCTCCCGTCCCCACACAAACGGTTGTTTCTGTTATGATTGAGCCTCATGGCTCTGTTACTGACAAACGTGGGCGTAAGACTCCTCGAGAGTCAGATACTCTCGAGGAGCGAGAAAGAAAAAGACTGCGAGACATTTTTGCAGCACCATCTGACGAAGAGTCTTTTGAGGGGTTTACGGAGAGAATGGAGGAGGGGCTGGTTAGCTCAGAGGAGGATGAGATGGATTGGACTCGGGTGAGGGAGGAATTGGGTGCCACTGGCCATGATGGGATAGAAGATGAATGGGGACCTTCAGGATTAGACCCATGGTATAGCTGGAGGGATGGGACGGGATCCACAGCTGGAGATGCTGTGGGGCGTAGTCAGAGGTGTTCCAGCTCTGATGAGGAAAGTGATGAGGAAACGCCCGGGTTAAGGAGGACAGCTGACAGTGATGAGGATTTGTAACTGGCATAAAATGGGGCTTGGGAGCAATTGCAAATTGCGTTGGGCAAGGTAATCTGGACGAACGCTTGGGATCTGTGTGGGACGCTTTCCTGAAGACTGGTGTGTTTTCGTGTGCTGATACGTAAGTTGTTTTGGAATTCAGGGTCAGACGGCGGGAGGAATTGTGTGGGCATTTGTTTGTGCAAACCTGTGCTTACTCTTATTAGCTTGACCTTCCGTCGTCTTCTTGACGGACGCCATCTCCTGCTTTGAAATTCGGACTGAACTGACCACGGCTTGACTTCCCCCTTCTTGGACTTGGAATCTACAAACGTCTGCTTCTGGCTTTGATCTACGGAAAGGAACTGGGTCTACTCTACTGCTACAATCCTTGGCTGATCTGTTCGTGTTGGAAATCCTGTCTGCTGTGTGTGTGGGAGCGACGCAAGTTACTCTAAGCACAGTGTTGGCAGCAGAGAGGAATCTGCTGCCAATTAGTTGCATTCTTTTGTATCTTTTGTTCCTCGGCTTTTGTTTTGTTTATCCCCAGGCTGAAGCAAGCAGTTTGTTTTTACCCGGATTAAACTCCGGTTTAATCCGGTTTATCTTTTGAACGTTTTTCCTTGTCCCTTTTTGCTCCTAAAGGCTAATACTGCCTGGCCCTTGTATTTTACGGGCATTTTTGAGTTCTGTAATCCAATAAACTCTGTTATCTTGAATCTTGTGGCGTTCTGTCCTTGACAGTTTCTTTCGCAAAAGTTACGTTAAAGGTACAGTAAGTTTGGCAAAGTTTGGGATAAACTCTCGGTAATAGTTAGCAAATCCCAAGAATCGCTGTACATCTTTTTTAGACTTGAGTTCTTGCCATGAGTTGACTGCGTCAACTTTGTGCGGATCCATTTTTAGTTCCTTTCCCGAAACTACATGTCCCAGGAACTCAACTTCAGACACATGAAAAACACATTTGGAAGCCTTAGCAAAAAGCCCATTACCCCGTAGATGGTGCAGTACCTGTTTTACATGCTGCTGGTGTTCCCTTTCATCCTTAGAGAAAATTAATATATCGTCCAAATAAACCACCACAAATTGATCAATTAAATCTCTAAACACATCATTTATGAATCTTTGGAAGACCGCAGGCGCATTACAAAGTCCGAAAGGCATTACTCGGAACTCGTGACATCCGAAACACGTGTTAAATGCCGTCTTCCATTCGTCACCTTCCCGAATCCTAATCAAGTTGTACGCCCCCCGCAGGTCAAGGTTGGTAAAGATCTTAGCCCCTTGCACTCTCGATAGTAATTCCGAAATCAAAGGTAGCGGATACCTATCACGAATGGTGTTTTTATTAAGTACCCGATAATCACACACTAGTCTAAGCTCCCCCGTCTTTTTAGCTACAAAGAACACAGGTGCAACAGTTGGAGAGCTAGATGGGCGGATAAATCCCTTAGCTAGGTTCTCGTCAAGAAATTCCC
Organism: Anolis carolinensis; assembly: GCF_035594765.1. Lineage (NCBI taxonomy): Eukaryota > Metazoa > Chordata > Lepidosauria > Squamata > Anolidae > Anolis > Anolis carolinensis. The sequence continues at coordinate 150,394,120 of NC_085843.1, forward strand.
TCAAAGCTTGTCTTTCTGGTACCGTTAAAGCGTACAACCTTCCTGCTGGTAACTTAGCGCCCTCTACTAGTCTAATCGCACAATCGTATGGTCTATGAGGCGGCAACTTGTCTGCTTCCCTCTTACAAAACACATCTTGAAATTCCCTATATTCAGCAGGCACTCCCTCCATGTCAGGCTGAGAAGGACTAAGAGCAAAACATTCCTGCCTGTTAAAAGCTATAGTACGTTTCACCCAATCCACTTGAGGATTCACCAAAGTTAACCAATCCATTCCCAGGATTACATTATATCTTGGTAAGAGTGTAATGTCCCAAACAAACTTTCCCGTTACTCCTTGTACCTCCCACGTTATTTCTGAGGTCTCACGATTAACCACCCCAGACTCCAGTAGTTTCCCGTCTGCTCCTTCCACCCATATATCGCATGCTTTTCGTACTGTAGGAAGCCCATGCTTCCTTGCAAACCCAACATCCACATACGAGACCGTAGCCCCTGAGTCCAGCAGTGCCAGAGTAGAAGCAAGTTCTTTTCCCCCAACAGATAAAGAAATGGGTACAAAGACATGTTTCTTCCCCTCAAGTGACTGCTTTAGAAGCCCTAGTGCGTTGGACTCACGTCGCACTAGGGCTGACCTTTTCCCGAAAGCCGAGAAGGCTTAACATTAGTTTCTAGCAAAATGCCCAGCATTCCCGCAATACAAACACAGTCCCAATTGTCTTCTACGGTCCTTTTCTGCCGTTGACAATTTTCTAAACACCCCAAGTTCCATAGGTTCCTCCCCTTTTGCTACAGATGCCCTAGGCGCAGATACAGTTGGCGCATACATTGCTCTAGACTGTTTGCGAGATTCGAACCGGGCGTCTAAACGCAAAACTTTAGCCACCAAAGCGTCCCAGTTTTCTGCCGGCTCTAAACGCGCCAATTCATCCTGGAGATAATCATTCAAGCCTGCAATAAACAAGAGCATAAACGCATTCTCTCCCCAGTCAAGTTGATGGCGATAAGAATTAAACTTGTTTAAATAGTCCAAAACAGACCCCTTTCCCTGTTTCAACTGATAAAGAGCCCAGCTAGCATTCTCCATACGGAGGGGGTCTCCAAAAGTGTCAGATAATAATTTTTTGAAATCATTTAAATTGTCCTTGACTGGGTCATTTCCCAAAATCAAATTAGTGGCCCATTGTCCCGCAGGACCGGTCAATAAACTCAGAATAAATGCCACCTTACTGGTGTCCGTAGGAAAAGCCTGAGCACTAATTTGGGAAAAATAAAGTTCAATTTGCGCCAAAAAAGTAGGCAGCTTATTTCGAGACCCATCAAAATGTTCGGGAGTCATTACATGTCCTTTAGCTGGCTGTGCTGCTTGTGCAGCGTAAAATGCAGCCTGCAGCTGGTCAAAACGAGCCTTAAGCTCCTCCATCGTCTTCTAAACGTAATTACCTAACTAGAAAAAACTTTTTTCTGGCGTTGGGCAATCTGTCACAGACAGAACGCCACCAGATAAGATTCAACACAGTTTATTAAAGATACAGAACCAAAAAATGCTCGTAAAAAACAAAGGGCTAGGCAAACACTCGCCTTCAATATGAAAAGTCACTCAAAAACGGTACAAAAGATAAACTGGATTAAACAGGAGTTTAATCCGGGTTAAACCAAAAATGCTTACTTCAGCCTGGCACTTTAAACAAACAAAAGCTGGTAAACAAAGATTCAATAAAACATAAATACTGGCAGCAGATTCCTCTCTGCTACTCAACAGCTGTGGTTGAGTAACTAAGTTGTTACTCCTCCGTGCAGCGGGCGAACTCCGGGTCCAAATACATCAATCAGGGTTGCAGCGGTCAGCGGGGTCCCAATCCGGTCCGAGGTCGATAGCCAGGTGCAGGCGTCTAAGGTTCCACGAATTCCACCGATAGCCACAGAAAGGATAGTCCAAGGTCGTAGTCAGTCAGTCAGTCAGTCAGTCAGTCCAGCGTCAATCCAGAGTAGGTAAATAATGTCCGTCAAGAAGACGACGGAGGTCCAAGCTAATAAGATTAAACACAGGTTGCACAACAAAAGCCCACACAGTTCCTCCCGCCGTCTATGCCCAATGTCCTTGGTAACTTACATATTCAGCAAACGAAACACACCCGTCTTCAGGAAATTCCCAACAAGAGCCCAAGCGTCCGTCCAGATTACCTTGCCCAACGCAATTAGCCCTGGATTCAAAACCCCATTTTATGCCAGTTTACAACTCCTCATTGCTATCAGCTGCTCCCCTAATTCCAGGTGCCTCATCATCCTCATCCTCATCAGAGCTAAAACATCTTTGACTACGCCCTACAGCATCCCCAGCTGTGGATCCCATTCCATCCCTCCAACTCGTCCACGGGTCTGATCCTGCAACCCGCCAGTCGCTTCCCATGCTATCATTACCAGGAACACCCAAATCCTCCCTCACACGAGTCCATTCCATGTCATCCTCCTCTGAGCTAACCACCTCTTCCTCCATTCCCTCGGTAAAACCCTCAAAGGAATCTTCGTCTGTTGGTTCTGCAAATAAGTCCCGCAGCCGTTTCCTCTCTCGCTCCTCAAGAGAGTCTGACTCCCGAGGAGTCTTACGACCACGTCTCCCAGAATTGGAGCCATAAGGCTCAACCATAACATAAAGCCTATGAACATTATGGAGGCAGAGAATTAGAGGTGCAAGGCAAGCAACTGAAAAATATATTGGTCTTATGGTTCATATGTAAAATCAAGGACACCGCAAGAATTTCTTTCATTGTTGAAATGGTTGAGGTCTCTGGAATCACTGGAAAATGGGTGTCATTAAACTACAAACCATAAAATATTAAAATACATTAAAATAACAGAACCATCACAAAACCCTATCATGCTCTCCTCAGCTACCCACCTTTTAACATTCCATAATGACCTGTTGTAGTAGATCCTGTGAGTAACGTTACAAACAGTTGTATGGGTGCCAGAAGGGGGAAAAGGGTTACTCGGGAGCAGGAATCTGATGATGAGCAGCAGAGAAAGAGCATCCAGGACATACTTACAGCACCTACAGATGAGTCATTTGAAGGATTCTCTGGGGATGATAATGTTGCAGGCAGTAGTATGGGTGCCAGAAGGGGAAAAAGGGTTACTCGGGAGCAGGACTCTGATGATGAGCAGCAGAGAAAGAGCATCCGGGACATACTTACAGCACCTACAGATGAGGAGTCGTTTGAGGGATTATCTGGGAACGATGGGTCAATGAGTGAAGGAGAAGAAGGAGACACCATGGATTGGACTAATATAAGAGAAGTGCAAGCTATTTGTGAGGCGCCAACAACTAGTGGTACCTTTATGGGGTTCTCTGGGGGTGAAGACTGGCAATCAGGGGATCCAACTGAGTCTTGGGGGATCTAAGTCTTGACAGGAGATGGAGGAATTGGAGGGAGAGTCAAGGGAATTCACATGAAGAGCTGGGAGCAGCTGCGGGGGATAGTGATGGGGCGGTGGTCAGTTCATCTTTTGATGATGGTTTGTAGATAAAAGTGAGTTCAGGGGTAAGGGCAGAAAGCAAAGTGTTGATGTGCGTTTGTGTGCTGGATGCTGTGTATTGGTAAAGTTTCTTGTAGACTTGCTGTTGCCTGTTTCGTGTTCGGCTTTGGATTCGGATCTGCAGTTTGGGTTTCTCTCTTTCTGGACCTGTACCGGTTTGGCTAAAGACGCTGCTTCTGCGGACACTGGAGCGACGCTGTTTTGGATTTCTCCCATTTCGACCCTGGACTTTGGCTGATGACGCTTCTTTTCTTGCGACTCCTTTTGTGAACAATTTGTGTACTGTGCCTTTTTGTTTTGCCTCAGAGCATTTTGTTTGACTTGTTGGTCTTTGCATCCAGTTAATCTGTTAACTTTTTGGACCAGGTCTGGTTTGGTTTTTTGAGTTTTGTACAGAAATGCTGCATTTCAGTATCTCTGTGTTCCTTTTCTTTTGTTTTAATAAATTCGGTTTGAAGTCACTTTTAAGTCTGGCCCTTTAAGGCGTCTGTGATTCCAGCATGACCTGATGGCAGTGGTACTGCCTGCGAATGGCAAGCAGGAATAGGTCTGTCACCATGGTCTGGGAGGAATCACAAAAAAAGTCCTTTCCCTTGTTCCCATCAAATGAGAGGAAAATGGGACAGAGAATATTCCCTCCAGATGATTGTAGTGTTCTAACAGGCTCATGCATCCTTCAAGTGATCTGGACCCAAGCCATATATGGCTTTATAGGTTAAAACCAGTACTTGTGCTTGGAAATGGAGTTGTTTCAACCAGGGAGTTATGTGTCCTTTGTAGCCAACCATAGTTAAGAACCTGGCTGCTACTCTTTGAACCAACTTAAATTTCTGAGCACTTCTCAAAAGCAACCCCACGTAAAGTGCATTACAATAATCCTAATGGGATGTAACCAAGGGATGTACCATCATGGCCAGAGTTCTCCAGGAATAGGCATAGTGTAATATGAGTTTTAACTGTGCAAAAATACTCCCGGTCACCATTGAAAACTGGGCCTCCAGATTCATAGCCGAATCCAGGAATACCCCCAATCTGTGAAACTTTTTTTTAGTGGGACTATGATCTCATCTAACACAGGTTGAATTCTATTCCCAGATCTGTTTTTCAAGTGACCAGGAGGACCTCAGTATTGTCTGGATTAAGCTTTAGTTTGTTTGCCCTTATCCAGTCCATTACAACTGCCAGGCACTAGTTCAGCCCAGGAATACTTTCCTTGGAATTAGGTGGAAAGGAATAATAGAGCTGGGTGTCATTATCATTTTATGGACACGTGACACCCAAATCTGACTTCTCACAGCAGTTTCATGTAGATGTTAAATAGTATGGGGGCAAGACAGAATCCTGAGGGACTCCACAGGTCAATGACCTTCTGAGAACACCCCTCCGGGAAAGAACAGAGCCAGCGAAGAACATTATTCCCAAGTTCCATCCCAGAGAGGCAACTCAGAAGGATACTACGGTTGATTATATTTGAGTTCCTCTGAAAAGTCCAACAGAACCAGAAGGGACTCACTCTTCTTCTCCATTCTTCTCTATAGGTCATTCACCATGCTGTCACTGTCTCATAATCAAGCCTGAAACCAGACGGAACATATACTGTCCCAAGCCTCCAGTTATGAATTTTTACATATTAATCAAGTAATTCAGGGTTTTTATGAGAAATGCACAACTGCTGTGAAAACTGTCTGCTGCGTATAATCCACTCTTGCTGAAAGGACCTCCAGAGTAATTTATATAAAATTAACTACAGTCTCTGCCATAAGACTTACAATCTAAAACTCAAAACAAAGGAAAGTGGAAAATAAATTAACAAATTGAGGCACCTGCTCTTAAAATTATCTGAATGATCATCTGTCTGTAACTGAACTTTTTTTGCACAAAGTAAAATAACTTTCAGAACTACATAAATTACACAACTGCATATCATTTAGTTCAATCTCCTGCTCCCATGTGCTTTGCATTATTAATTTCTCACCATCTTAATCTAAGAATTGCAAGTCATCGTAAAAGAGACTGAAGTCCTACCTCCTGTTATTTTTATTCTACTTCACATCTGAGAAGTTTCTAGCCATTGAATTCAAACCTTCAATCTTAGAGTCCATCTGCAGTTATAGAAGTGATATCATTTTAAATGTCATGGCTCCAGTTTGCAGATTCTATGATATTTACCTTGGGAGATACTTATTCAGAGGAGTAAACCAGGGTCTTTTATCAAAGAATTTGAAGTAATTCATCAAATGAATAAGCAAACAAATACCTCAGAATTCCATAGGAGGGAGCTATAACAATATCAGTATTATCCAGTCGTGGCATCATGCAGTGTGGATGCACCATTAGTACTAAATTTTAAAAAGGCAACAAATAATTGTATAAACAGAAAGAACGCTGATACTTTTTCCACTTGTGCTAAATCAATTTTGCTCTGCTGCTCCTGCCACTGGTTTCAACTTGATTTGAGTGTTAAGATGTTCATACTACTCTCCTGGCTTTCTAGCTCATAACAAAGCCATGTGGAAACATATTGCATTCAATTTTCTATCCATGCCACTTGCTATAGCCAGTGGTAAAAGAGACATTTTTGCTGCCAAGTTTGTAACAAGACAATTGGGTCTCTCTTCTGGTATGCCTAAGAGATTTAGGATGTCAGTTCAGTACTTCTGTGTTTCCTGAATCTACTGTGGAGCTTGGAAATTACTACAATATTTCTGTTTTATTTTGAGAAAAGGTAGGGGAAATGTGTGTTTGGGAAAAGAGTGAGCTGGGTGATGAAGAAAGATGGGGAAATCTGTCAGTTTTTACTTTCTTCTACATTGATTTTTTTTAAAACCCAGCGAATTCTTACTATCTCTCCATTGCACTTTAGGTACAACTATGGCAGGAAGTGTGAGATGGAGAGGGCCATGACAGACCTGCCTCCCATAAGAATAATCTCTCAGAGAAGAGTGGGCAACCCTAATTTAGCAATAGCTTCAATATAAATTTAAATCCAGTGTTTGAAGAGGTAAGTATCTGAAGCTTTTGGCTTTGACATTTGTTTTCCCATTTTTGATTTTTTTTGACTGGTCTAATGCAGCATCAGAGCCAGTCTAACAATGAGGCAAATTAAGCGGTCGCTTCGGGCACAAAACATACGGGGGCGCAGTTGAGACTGCTTTTTCTGTTGATTTGTTGTAAAACATGATGTTTTGGTGCTTAATTTGTAAAATCTTAATGTAATTTGATGTTTAATAGGCATTTCCTTAATCCTTCCTTATTATCCAACATTTTCGCTTATCCAACGCTTTTATTTTTCAGTGATTGGTTTGGGGGGGGGGTGCCAAAATTCTGTTCGCCTACACTTGAAAAATACCTAGGGCCGGCTCTGTGCAGTATGGCTTCTGAGGGGGCAGTCCAGACAGCCCTCTTGGGTTTTCCAGGCGGATTCAAAAGGGCTCTAACACCCTCCCTGAAACCCCTAGAAAAGCCTTAAAAAGTAAAAAATCGGTCCTGCTCTCCCTGCTCCTGGTGTGTCATTTATAAGAGCTAGGAGAGGGCTGGCAGCAGGGAAATGTTCTCTATAGTAATAGAACCACTGTAACACAATATTTCCCACTCCCATCCAAAGTCTGAGAATATTAGGATACCTAGAGTAGTAAGATATCATAATCAATGGTTACCAAAAGCTATTGAGAGACACCTAACACTCTTGCTGTATTTTACTTGAAATAGGCAATTAAGGCAAGGCCATTTCAATACTATATGCTGGCCTGAAACCAGACTGAAATAGATCTAGATAATCAATTCCCTTCAACACATCTGAGTTACCATGCCACAACACATTCAAGGGTGTAAATGGTCAAGTCATTATCAGAAAAAAGTGCACCATAGCCTTTTTAAAGGCAGGCTGCAATATGTATGATCTATGGACCAACCCAATCCATCCCCTTCTAATGCTAATTAAAAGTTTGCCAAGATGAGCATAGGTCAAATTTGCATGTATTGAACTTGTCCACATACCCTGTTTCCCCGAAAATAAGACATCCCCAAAAAATAAGACCTAGCAGAGGTTTTGCTGAATTGCTAAATATAAGGCATCCCCCGAAAGTAAGACCTAGCAAAGTTTTTGTTTGGAAGCATGCCTGACGCCCGCCAAACAAAACACCAGAACTTGCAGGATCGGTAAATGTATATGCCAGTTGTACATGGAAATAATGGTAATAATATATTAAAAGGTTATATTATTTATATTTATACAGTAGTAACAAGAAATTCTTGACAGGAGTCATAGTTTGTCTGGTTTGGTTATGTTGGTTTGTAATGACAACTACTGTACAGTATATAATGTTTATTTTTTTTTGTTCAATAATAAATGTGAATTCTTCTTCATGGAAAAATAAGACATCCTCTAAAAATAAGACCTAGCACAAATTTGGGAGCAAATATTAATATAAGACACTGTCTTATTTTCGGGGAAACACGGTATAACAGCACAACAAATGTAGACTATTTGAGAAGGAATTACCATTATTATTTAACATGTCCTTTTAGTTTTTAAAAAATATGCTTTTTAGGTTTCCAAGATGAATAATAACATGCATTCAAATGTATCGATAGACAACCATATCTTGGGGAGGCAACCTCTTAAGTTCCAATATTGGGCATGCTGGCTGAGGAATTTTTGGAGTTGCAGTTCAAAAGGTTACCTTTCTAAGCTCTAAAAGCAACATAGGATTTTATTCCAAGTCAGATCAGCATTGATCTAGTTCAACATTGCCAACACTGATTATAAAGAGCTCTTCCAAGATTCAGTCAAGATGATTTTCCAGTCCCATCTGAAGTTGCTGGAAATTAATTCTTGGAAGCATGTGCAAATCTTCACGAGTATTCTACATCAGCTTCTGAGTTAATTACAACACAGAGGATTAATTGGGACTGTTCCTACCAAATGAGGACAGTTGTGCACCTCCTGTTAAAGATGAATCTACATAGAGAAGACCTTAGGGCACCTATTCTAAAGACAAAGAGTAACAACTTACAAATACTTGTCAGTCTCCTGCACTTTTTCCGTAACAGCTCAAGAAAGACATTTTTTTCTGATCACAACTCTGATGAGATCATAACATTCTGCTGAGATAAGGGGGGTTGATTGTCAACCTGCAACTCATAACCCATATTTATCCTATTTACAAAAATACTTAGGTTGCATTAGATTATTATTATTCAAAAAGGACAATGAGCTTTGAAATAATTTCTATCCTCTCATCATGACAACAGTGCAATTACTTCTCTGAGCAAAATCTACTCTGTCATTGTGCACACACATATGTATTGCAGTGAGTAAGACATTTTACTGCATATTCTATATTTTCAAAGCAATGCGTATAATCACTTTATAAGGGCTTGTGCTGAGAACCAATTTAATAGAAATTTACAGATCTTTCAGGAAAACCACTATATGTGTGGGAACACCAAATATAGCTGTCTTGTAATTCTATCAGTGCAATATATATATATTAAACTGCAATGTCAAAAATAATGTAGACAATTGTGGATGAGTATGGGTGAGTGGGAACTTATTTTTAAACCATGCAAGTAGTCTTAGACTCGGAAAATGATAAGAACACAGTTAGCATCATGTTCTTTTGCTGACCTGTTTTTTCCCTGTTTCTTTAACTAAGGCTAAGGATTGAGGAAGGAACCCCGGTGGCGAAGTGCGTTAAAGCACTGAGCTGGAGACTGAAAGGTTCCAGGTTCAAACCCCGGGAGCGGCGTGAGCGGCCTCTGTTAGCTCCAGCTCCTGCCAACCTAGCAGTTTGAAAACATGCCAATGTGAGTAGAGCAGTCTCCACAAGGGAGAGGGAAGGAAATCACATGTTTGTTTGTTTTTGCAAGTGAAGGGATATACAGTGATGCGAATATGCACATTTTCCAACTAGAATTGGGATAATAGGGGATCTTTTTACTCAGTATTTTTCATCCATTGCAGCGAATCAGCGCAGATTTACCACTAGCATCATGTAGCCACTCCCCTTTTAACTTGGGAAATCCCGTGTTTTAGTTGCTGTGTAGATGTTCCATCTCATTCTGCCACAGTTTGGGAGAGACAGAAATGGACTCACCAAATGGGAAATTTTCATCCATATACTGAAGAGGAAAAGTCATTGGAAGGGCATTCATGCAATGAACAAGCCTGTTTGTCTGCTGACTAGTTTTTCACAGGTTCTGTTCTTTCAAAGGGCTAAATGAAGGTAAAAGGTAAAGGTTTCACCTGACGTTAAGTCCAGTCATGTCTGACTCTGGGGGTTGGTGCTCATCTCCATTTCTAAGCCGAAGAGCCGGAGTTGTCTGTAGACACCTCCAAGGTCATGTGGCTGGCATGACTGCATGGAGCGCCGTTACCTTCTCTCTGGAGCAGTACCTATTGATCTACTCACATTGGCATGTTTTCAAACTGCTAGGTTGGCAGAAGCTGGAGCAACAGCGGCCGCTCCCGCCGCTCCCGGGGTTTGAACCTGGGACCTTTCGGTCTGCAAGTTCAGCAGCTCAGTGCTTTAACACACTTCGCCACCGGGGCTAAATGAAACGCTGTATTAAATATTCAAGATAGTCTCCCTTTCATTTTTTAAAATGCATTAGTTTTCTATCTGATTAGGAATTGACATGTGCAAGCCAGAGAAGTTTAACCTCTTTTCCCATAAGCATTCCCTTCTAATTTTGCCACTCCAATACACAAGCATACAGGCTAAACAAAAGAGAAAAAGAATGTTTTTGCTATAAAGAAGGATGTATTGAGGAATATTTGGTGGGCAAAAGTGGCCAGAGTGGAAGAGTTGTAACCTCACCTATTAGTGTGCACTGCAGTCAGTGCACAGAACTTGTGCTGGCAGGATTGCTGACTTTAAGTTTGGGTGAAGGTTGCTGGTTTGAATCTGGGGAGAGCACAGATGAGTTCCCTCTGTCAGCTCCAGCTCCCTATGTGAGGACATGAGAGAAGCCTCTCACAAGGACGATAAAACATTAATCATCCAAGCAGTCATTGGGCAAAGTCCTTGTAGACGGCCAATTCTCTCACACAAGAATCAACTTGCAGTTGCTCAAGTCGCTCCTGACACGAAAAAAAGTGTGCACTGGGAAATCTGTCAGTTTTGTTTGCTTCCATTTTCAATTGTGTTCTTGTTCTCACATAATTTAGTTGAATTTGTAAGAAAAAATTGAATTATTAATTGGTATTTCTCAAAATTGATATATAAAGAACAAGCAGTCTAAGGATATGTGTAAAATATTTTGTTTTTAAAAAGTCTAATGATTTTTTATGTAATACCCTCTTAAGAAGGGTACAAAATTGGCATTGAGCTATTAAGAGCTCAAACATGTTTTTTATAGATCTTACAATTTTATCTCTCCTTTATTACTTTGAATTCAATGATTATTTTTAGTCTCTTACACTTTTTGTTTTATTTTTCAAAATTAAAACAAATAAAATTTCCAGCCATCAAACTGACTAAATTAAGTAAGTATATGTGTTCCCAGTGTGAAAAGTTGTGCTGGAAAATGAACTTATTGAAGCTGAGGAATCCATTTAAAAAGGAGTGGAAACCTGAATTTGACGCAAACTCTATTCAGTGCCAGATTTGTAAGCAAAACACATGAAAATCTCTGCTCAGAGAGATGAATGTGTGGGTTTTTATTTCACTCACACTTGATTTTCTTTTAAAGTCAATTCCTTCCATGTTTAATGTCAAGAAACTGGCAACTTTTTCACTTTTGCATCAAAACAAAACTGAAACAATGTGATGCCTAGGGCACCTTTGGCCCCTGACCCTGTGGCCATTACTGTCCAGGACGAAGAAGACTTTGGTTTTCTCCCACGTCAGTAAGAATCAACTCCTTTCCAGATGCCTTCTGTTGACATCTCTGAGCCAGAGCCAATTAAGGATGCCCTTGAAACAGTGCCGGCTCTCCCAGATTCTCCTGAAGGTTTAGTGTTTGATTGTAGGGCCTTTTTGAAAACAGACAGACCGCAGAGACAAAGTTTGAGGAGAAGCGCCAGATTAGCGGAGTGTGGTGACTACGGCTAAACCAAGTTCTCTTGGGAAGATTTTGGGAGTCAGACACCTGGCGTGGTGACATGACAAGCTCAGTTCTCCTGGGAAGTTTTAGGGAGTCAGGCACCTGGTTTGGGGGAGCTTATGAACTTCAATAAAAGTATTGCACTGGGAACTTTCCTGTGCAGTGTCAACTTTACTTCTGACTGAAAAGCATCATCGTCTCTAGCTCTTGGAATCCAAGCGGCCGGAAGGTGCGCGTACTCTTGAGTAGACCGGGCACTGGTCTACCTCCTTGCCCAAGTTTGGACTGCGTTTCAGCTCCTGCACATCTAGTTCATGCCTTGCCCTGAAATCCTGTTTTTGGACATTTACTCCAGAGAACTCTTTCATGCCATTTTGCTTTTGTTCCCCACTCAATACTCAAGCCGAGTTTGAGTGTGTTTCGGTTTCTGGACTTTGGACTTTAATATTGGACATAAGACTTTCACCTAATGGACTAATTTTGATCTTTCCTGAAAGGTCAATTTCTTATTCTACTTTGCTGCTTATTTCCTTTTGGAACTTTATTTGCTTCAATAAAGATATTATATTGTTATTGGCCTCTGTGTTGGTTTTCGGTGCTCTCGCTGCCTAGGGTTGTGACAAACAACATTCTCAACCATCTATGCAGAGATTGTTTCAATCCTGATTAGGGATCTGCATATTTACATATATGTGTCTTCAAGTCGCCTGTTGACTGGTGGTCCTATGCATTTCATAGAATTTTCCTAGGGAAATAATAATAATAATAATAATACATTATGTTAACCTCACCCTATCTTCCTGAAGGCATTTCCCAACAACTTTTGTTACTAAAGTAACAAAATGGCAAACATTCAATGCCAAAAACAGACAATAATAAATCAAATCAAAAACAATGGAGAAAACAATCTCAAAATAAACTTATAAAACTAAATAAAAGTAATACATAATTGAACTTAAAGAAATATAATACAATCACACACAATTTCCACGGGCTGGAGTAGGTGTCCAATATCTAGAGGATATAAAAGTGTACTAGTCTTCCTCCACTCCATATTCTAAGGTGCATAAATGAGTTTTTAAAAGCTTTTTAGAGGAGATGAGGGTGGGCATAATTTTTCTTTCTTTAGGGAGGGAGTTTCAGTGGAGAGCAACCACAGAGAAGGCCCCCTCTCTCATCCCCACCAACCATGCTTGCGATGCTGCAGGACCAAGAGGAGGGTCTCTCCCATCGACCACAGTGCTCCAGCTGGTTTGTATATGGAGATGCAGTTTTTCAAATAGTCTGGGCCCAAATTGTTTAGAGCTTTACAGATAATGACCAGCACTAATGTATTTAGCCCGGAAGCAGACTGGCAGCCAGTGGAGCTAACACAACATGGGAGTGATTCTCTCCCTGTACAGCACTTCAGTTAGTAACCTGGCTGCTGATCTTTGGACCTTTTCCAGCTTCTGAACTATCTTCAAAAGCAGCCCCACATAGAGAGTGTTGCAGTAGTCCAAACGGGATGTGACTAAGGTGTGGACTACCATGGCCAGATCAGGCATCTCAAGGTACAGGCGCAGCTGGTGCACAAGTTTTGGCCACCACCAACACCTGTGGTTCCAAGGTCAGTGATGAGTCCAGGATCACTCCCAGACTGTAAACCTGTGTCTTTAGGGGGAGTGTTATCCCATCCAACACAGGCTGTATCCCCACACACTGATCTGCCCCCCAATTGACCAGGAGCATCTCTGTTTTGCCTGGATTTAATTTCAACCAGGAGCCCAGGTGCCAAAGTGTGTTAAAGCACTGAGCTGCTGAACTTGCAGACTGAAAGGTCCCAGGTTCAAATCCCGGAGCGGAGTGAGCACCCGCTGTTGCTCCAGCTTCTGCCAACCTAGCAGTTCGAAAACATGTAAATGTGAGTAGATCAATAGGTACCGCTCCGACGGGAAGGTAACGGCGCTCCATGCAGTCATGTCGGCCACCTGACCTTGGAGGTGTCTACGGACAACACCGGCTCTTCAGCTTAGAAATGGAGATGAGCACCAACCCCCAGAGTCAGACATGACTGGACTTAACGTCAGGGGAAACCTTTACCTTTAATTTCAACTTTTAGCCCTCATCCAGTTTATTACTGATGACAAGCATTGGTTTAAGGGCAGGACAGCATCTTTGATATTTGGTGGGAAGGAGTAATAGAGTTATTTGTCAGAGTTTTAATATTCAGATTTTGTTTTATAGGTTTCTATAAATAGAGCTTCCATTACATGGTCTTCATTAGTGATCTCCCATTTAAGTACTTACAAGTGTAGACCCTACTTTGTTTCAAAGATCAGATGAGATCTTGTGTTGTACTTGTGAATGCAAAGGAAAGGGAGGCTCGGCTGAATGCTATATTTCTTCCTGGCAGCTAAAGAACTAGAGATTGGATTTGAAGTCTTATATTTTTGTAGGAATGCAAAGATAATCACATTTCTGAAGTCCAGAGTTGTCAAATGTATTGTGTTGTAATGTTAAAACTTTATAATTCTTTGGAAACGTAAGTATGCACAGCTTCAGATCTATCTGCTAATAGGCAACTCTTTGCAGCCTTTTCTTTGGTGTTTCTTTAGTGTTTTGAACAAGAAGGCTTGCCTCACTTTCTCACTGACATAAGGTTTGAATTAAAAACTTGAAGTTATCCCCTTTTATGGGTAAAAGAGCAGCTGCATCCAATTATTCCATTAGGCTGCCTCCATTTTACAGAGTTGCCAATATATGTAGGCAACTATTTTTTTGGGATGGTGAGTGGGTTGACGTTAGCCTATAAGACACTTGAAAATAATTTGTGAGAGAGTGTGTATATAAGAACTATGAATAACACAGTAAACTTAAAATCAATACTAATTAACCCTGCACTCTTGCCTATATATAACATGCCTTTCAAATACTCCTAGTCCCTCTCCAACTCACCCATTTACACAACCTAGATGGGGAAAAGCACTTTGCACAAGGACTCAGAAATCTTTTAAAGGTTTCCAATGAATAAGACCATTAACCAGATGTAATCACCTTTTCTAAATAATTATAGGAGAGGTTTATAAATTGTACCAATTTCCGCACCATATATAATCACAATGAGAACATACTATAAGTTATGCATATACACCGTGGGCGATTTTCATATGGGGTTATGCTGGCTAGTGGTGAGCCTGCTGAATGCTATTTGAAGGTAAATATTAATTAAAAAGTTTGCTCTTATGCCAGTTTTGCAAACTACTTAAACAAGCATAAAGTGCATCTCTGTGTGTTCTTACCTGGGCTACTGTAGCCAAATGCTGATAATGTTTTTCAGACCTTGATTGAAGTATGTCGTCATGGTGGTGTTGGTTGTAAATTGATCTGCTGTAACATTATAATCTATATGCAAAATATACCTAAACAGCATTCAGTATTACAAGACCACTATACAGTACTTACTTATTATTACATTTATTTATAATATTTGTCCCATGGCCTTTGCAAAAAGCTCCAGGCAGTGTACAAATGACATAGTTAAACCCACGATAAACACTGAAGAGCTCAGTCATTCCCCAACTCCTCCTCATTATAAGCTATTGACCACCATTTGTAGAGCTCAAATGTTTGTGTTTTTCCACATTAATTTAAAAGGAAGAAGGAAACAGGAAAGACATATAGGCATTCTGCATGGGTCTGTAGTAGAGGAATTTTGAGGGGAATTTTGAGGGGAAGATCTGGAGTTATGTATCAGAATATGGATAGTAAGGGAACTGCAATAATAGTGATCGTGAAAGAGGATATTTGTAGCTATTCCTGCAGCAAGTATAAGTTGATTGTCCAGTTGAAAGAGAAGGTCCAGAAACTTGACAGCCATGTATCTGCAATTCAGCATATCAGAGAACATGATATTTTCTTTGACAGACTGGAGCAGACTGTCCTGGATGCGGAACACACAGGTAATGTCTCTGAGGAAGAGGTCAGTTCCCAAACACAGAAGACAGGCATTGGTAGGAATGTGACACAGGGAAGTAGAGGGACCATGGATCATCCTGTATATTTAGAGCTGGAATATCAGTTCAGTGCTCTCTTTCTTATCAGTGATAGTGAGGAACAGCATCAGTTTCACTCAGAGAATGTGCAGGGCAACCTTGGAAGATTCAGCACATGGAATGATCCCTGCCAATCCTCAAAGGAGACATGTGGTGGTGGTTGAGCATGTTACTGATGGGAGCAGAAGAAGTGGTTGACGGGGTTGACATGATAACTCAGGAGGTGTGTTGTCTACCTGGATCAAAATCTGTGCTGTAATAGGGAGCCTGACAAGACTGATCAAGCTCACTGACCATTACTCTGTTCCTCATGTTGGAACCAATGACTCTTCAGAATATCATAAAGAATCATTCTCTCCAGATATTTTATTATGTTTTAATAAGACAGGTATCACCACCACCACAATAGTAGTAGTAGTAGCAGTAGTAGTAGTAGTAGCAGCAGTAGTTACAACAATAATAATAGAATACAAAAGAAGAACAAATATCCAGACCCCAAAGAAGACAATAGTTTGAGGTGGCATCATCAGTCATAACTAGGAGTATGGACCTTCATCATTCTAAGTTTGATGCTGACACAAGATCTTGACTAATGTTTAAACAAACCCCAGCAGTATAAGTGTACTGCAATATAGACAATACTTTAAAAACTAAGAAAATGCAACATTAATTTTGAGCTCAAGGAGGATGCCCTGCTCATATCCAAGATAATCCAAGATGGCGCTGAGATAATAGGAACTTTGCGGGAACTCTGAGAAAGCAAAACTTTATCTAAGTTAATCCACTCTCCCGGGTCACCCCTTCAATCAAAATATTTTGCTGGATTGCTTGTATGACCACCCGCGGCTTCGGAGGAGGCCTTGGGGGGACATACTAGAGCAATAAAACAATAAAAACAACAAAGCAATAAGGAGGAAGGAGGAAGAAGATTGTGTGGGTGAGGTAAAACACGCCATCGAAGATCATGGCTGAAACGCTCCCTGTTTTTGCTCTGCTAAAGGTTTCCTAAATATTTAAGGTTTTTTTTACAACCTTCAACAACTTCTAAATATAACATCTACTCTGCACCTAGTGCATGGTCTTGGCCTTGTATGATCTTGGGCACAAACACCGAACACCGGAGGCCAAGGAAAGCTACCTACCAGTGGGTGCTGAGAGTTAAAAGCTGTTGCAAGTCGCCCTTCTCCATTGTGACCGTTGGACACCGTTCTGTGCTGTTGGGTGCCTGTTTGGTGGTTTCACTATGCACCCACTGCCATCTGTTACCAGCAGCGTCCTGCTCGGCCCCCACGGCCCCGTCAATCTACCGTTTCACTGCCTGTTTCCTATTGCTTCGCCGGCTCTCCCCACCATTACAGAGCCATGGCCCAGCTGTGTGGCTCTGCTGCTCCATGGCTGCAGTGTGGAGGGTTGTTGGCTGTTGCTGTGACTGCCGTTGATTTCAGGATCGCTTTTGCTGTGATCTTGAAGGCCTGACATCATCCAGAAGCCTCATCGGCTTACCATTGCTTCCATTATCCATCGGTTTACCGTCAGCAGTGTGAGGTCTTGGACTCTCCTTTTCCTTTCCATCTAACACAGAAAAGCCCAGCTGGGGGTCGAATCCAACAAACAGGACTGTTTAAGAAACAGAGACATCTATTGGATCATTTGAAGAACTTGGCAATCTTTTAAAGTAATAAACTGACTCTGGCGGGGGGGGGGGGGGCAGCGGAACTTACCCCCTATTAGGGTAGCCTTGATGTTGGGTCATTAATTACCATTATTGGGTTGTTAACTACCATCAAATTATAATTTATACCATCAAACAATCTGCACTTTATGACTTGGTCACTTTAACACTTTAAGTGGCTCATACCCCATGAACTTTTAACTGATTTCAGCACCTTATGGACTTTAATCTTGATTCTCCATGCAACTATTCAATTCTCTTGTATTGTGCACCTTAAAGATCTGCATTAGCACTTTACTAATTTAGAGGGGGTTGAAAGACCTGGAGGGAACCAGGATTCATAGGGAGGGGGAGGGGAAAGAGTGGGAGAGGAGCCAGTTTTTAAGGGAGTGTAATTAATAACTACCAAGCCATAGGTGGAAGAGGGGGAGGTGAGGTTTGTTGGGGAGGGAGGAGTACTGATGGTCGAGGGGCCTCCATAGAAGTAATATCCGGGAGGGGGAGATAAGGGAAAGGGAGACCTAAATTAATTTGGCCTAGGGAAAGAGAAAGAACATTCATAGTTCCAAATTGGTCTCCTGATGTGGTAAAACTAGGTACCCAGGATGGCGGTCCCTCTAGATTAAAGGTGGTGCTGTTGAACACCAGATCTGTAAATGGAAAAACAGCTATGAGGATGTAACATGAGCATCTGCTTGTCCAGTTTTAATGGATTCTTTTCAATTGGTTCAGCTCGAGGATGTGGACAAGGTGTTTGGAGAGGTGAGAGCAACCACATGCATCCTAGACCCCTGCCCATCCTGGCTTATAAAAGAAGCCAGAGCAGGTTTGGCAGAGTTGGTAAAGGTGGTGGTTAATGCCTCTCTTCGGGAAGGCAGTTTTCCAGCCGGCTTAACACAAGCCGTTATAAAACCACTGTTAAAAAACCATCACTGGACCCCACTCAATTGATGAACTATCGGCCTGTTTTCAACCTCCCCTTTCTGGACAAGGTCGTGGAACATGTGGTGGCCTCACAACTCCAGGCATTCTTGGTAGACACTGATTTTCTGAATCCGGCACAGTCTGGCTTTAGGCCGGAACATGGTACTGAAACAGCCTTGGTTGCCTTAGTCAATGATCTACGCTGGGAACTGGACAGGGGTGTGTGTTCCTGCTGGTTCTGCTGGACCTCTCAGCAGCTTTCGATACCATCAACCACGGTATCCTTTTGGGATGCCTTGCAGGAATGGGCCTTGGAGGTACTGTTTTGCAGTGGCTCCTCGAGGGACGTTCTCAGAAAGTATTGTTGGGGGACAACTGCTCAGCCCACAACCTTTGTTCTGTGGGGTCCCACGGGGTTCTATATTGTCCCCTATGTTGTTTTACATGAAGCCATCCAGAGCTTTGGGGTATGGTGTCACTTGTATGTCCAACTCATTCCTTTCCACCTTCTACTAAGGAGGCTGTTCAGGTCCTGAACCAGTGCTTGGTTGCTGTGATGGTCTGGATGAGGACGAACAAATTGAAATTGAATCCAGACAAGACAGAGGTACTCCTGGTCAGTCACAAGGCCAAACAGGGGATAGGGTTACAGCCTGTGTTGGACGGGGTCACACTCCCCCTGAAGATGCAGGTTCATAGCTTGGCGGTTCTCCTGGATTCATCACTGAGCCTGGAACTCCTGGTCTCGGCAGTGGCCGGGAAGCTTTTGCAAAATTAAAACTTGTGTGCCAGCTACGCCCGTACCTTGGGAATTCTTACTTGGCCATGGTAGTCCACACTCTGGTTCCATCCCAAATAGATTACTGAAACACACTCTATGTGGGGTTGCCTTTGAAGACTGTTCAGAAGCTGCAATTGATCCAATGTACTGCAGCCATATTGCTCACCGGAGCTGTGTACAGGGAACACACAACCCTCCTGTTGTGCCAGCTCCACTAGCTACCAGTTTGCTACCAAGCACAATTCAAAGTGCTGGCTCTAGCCTATAAAGCCCTAAACGGTTCTGGCCCAGTTTACCTGTCCAAATGTAGCTCCTCCTATCAACCATCTCGGAGTTTAAAATTGTCTGGGGAGGCCCTGCTCTCGGTCCCACCTGCTTGGCAGGCACAATTGATGGGGATGAGAGACAGGGCCTTCTCGGTGGTGGCCCCGAAGCTATGGAACTCCCTCCTCAGGGAGATCAGATCAGCCCCCTCTCTCTTGATCTTCCACAAGAAAGTGAAGACATGGATGTTTGACCAAGCTTTGGAAAGCCTGATGCAGCAATAGACATGAAAGATTCAGAATTTGACCAATGGCCCGGACCTTGCTCTTGGATTACGTGATGCTGATGATTTTAATTGTGTTTTATTGTAAATTAATGTGTATTTAAATTACTTTTCTGTAATTCTTTGTAATTGTTTTAAACAGCATTGAATTATTGCCGGGGTGAGAAGAGTGGGGTAAAAATATAGTAAATAAATACATAATAAATATCCCAGAATAGGGTTTTAAATAAGAAATGAACCACCACAGGGAAAGCTCCATTTGTTGTACATAATGACCTGATAATTTGTATTAATGGACATGTGAACCTGATCCATTCAACTGTAAGGCCTTAACTGATTAAAACACATAGATTGCATTATTCAGACAATGTGGTCATCAAGTAAACCAAGAGCCATTGCTTTGTATTGGGAGGATCCCAAATTCAATCCCTATCATATTTTCATAGTGCTGAATATACTCCTTTCTGGTTCCTGAGAAGACAGATCCTGCCAATAGAAACAATGCTGAGTTAGCTGGACAATGATGTGATGTGACAATAGTCTCCCGGTGTTCTAACTTCCCATTCAAAGTATATTTCAGCCAGAGTCTGAACACTGCCAGGGATCGATATTATTTGGTGCAGGCAGCATATATGTTGACTGGAAGTCCAGTAATGGAACTTTCCAATATGAATAGCCAGGGCTCATGCTGTTGGTGGAATAGTAGAATGTCTTATAAGAACAGTAACATTTCAAAGCTCTGAAGATAGGAAGATGGATAGATGAGGATTAGAGAAAAACTCACAATTGTTTCTGGCAATGGAACTGGACATTCCTCCTTGTAGAAAAAAGTTCAAAGGGGTTGTGGCTATACACATTTGCAATTACTCATTAATGGTAAAGCCAGAGTTGTACTCAGCACTTGCTACAATGAAAAGAGTTAATCCATTTCTGCACCATCAGACTCTTTTCTGAGTTTGTAGTATTGAACTGGTTTCTGTCAAACACTAGCGATGGGAAGTGGGAAAAGAAAAATTAATCTCCTGAAAAGCCAACCAAATTCAATTAGGAATGCTTGGGGAGAGAGTAATTAGCATTGAACTGAAGATAGATCCTGAGCCTTGACAGACTGAAGGCCACAATGTCAGATCCAAAGCAATGCTGTGTGCTAAGGTTGATTGCTCAGAGAAGGTAGTGGGCAAAAGGCTGGTGAGCTTAGCACAATATCTGCCGAAATGTGAGAGACGGTTAAACATACTGAACTGTGTAGGCCCTGAGGGAGGGGACTGAAGGAGACTTCAGGAAATACAATGGCTGCTGGAATACAGACAGCTTCTGAGAGAAACAGATGCTACTGTGAGATTTTATAAAAAGAAAGAGGTGAAAAGGTAAGAGGAGATGCGTCACTCAAGGATGGAATTGCCATTCCCATTCTGAGATAACTAGGGACAATGAACTAAAAGCAAGATAAAGATATCTGCCCAAAGAAATTGTCCAACTGAGTTGAGAGCATGAAAGAAGATGCACTGCAAGTAAAAAGCAGAGAGGCAATCAAAAGAAATGAATGCTGACTGAAACTGAGATAATAACTTTTGAAGTCCTGTTAACATGATACAAATACTCCTGCAAATTTATGAGAATTTGACATTTATTCCTTACACATATTCACAATTCCTCCATATGGTTCATTAGTGTAGGGCAGGCATAGGGACTGTAAGTGTTATCTAATCCTGACTCAGCAGACAGCAAGTTGATTTGGATGGTGCAGGTTAATATTTTTCTACCCCTCTCACCCGTAATTTCCAATGTGAAGAAACTTTCTGACACAGGGTGCATCCACATTGTAGAATGCAGTTGGACATCACTTTAGCTGCCAAAGCTCAGTGCTGTGAAATTCTGAAAATTATAGTTTTGTGAAGCACCAGCATTCTTTGGTAGCAAGTGTTAAATACCTTGTAAACCAACTGGTCAATTAATTCAATAGGATTGACCCATGTTAGTTAAAGTGGTGTCAAACTGCATTAGTTATACAATATAAATAGTAAATACTAGACATGTGCGATCCAAAAAATGGTTCTAAACTGTGTTCAAATGTAAGGGGTGCTGTCGCTTCGTTTCTAAAGTCCTTTCCAATTTTTGAGGTAAAAATTTCAGAACTCTAACAAAACTTACGAATCTTCATAAGTACTTTGTTAATAGTGGTCACACATGCTCAATAAGGAAGACATCACTGCCAGTGGGGAAACTTCAGGGGCTCATATCTCCTTCATTTTTAGAGCTATGGAGGTGAGACTTGCTACAATTGTCACCAAATTTCAGAACATTTGACTTATCCACAGATTTTTTGGCAAATATTCAAAATTGTTATAAAAACATTTTTTAATAATAAAAACTGTTCCTGGTTTGTAAATGTGACCTACTGACAGACCCCACCTGGACATGCAAAGCACCTTAAATGTATATTTAAATGTATAATTATGTATATTTTAATGTATATTCTTAATTTTATTGTAATTTTTAATCTTGATGGATTTTTAAGTTTGATGAAAACTGTTTTTGATGTGTATGTTTATATTGTAAGCCGCCCTGAGTCCCCTGATGGGTGAGAAGGGTGGGGTAGAAGTGATGTAATAAATAAATAAATAAATGTTATTTCCTGTTTCATTGTCTGGTTTTTACTTTGAAAGTCATTGTTCTACTCCAGAAACTTTGTTTTTGTGGCAGAAACTGTGTTAAGTTGGTAGAGACTAACACAGCAAAATGTGCTATATATATATAGGATGATGTCCCTTGTGCAAAGACAAAGTTTTTGCAGTGTAATAAACTTCACCATGTTTTTATGACAGAACAAATTAAGAACTTCCATTTATAACCCAGCAACAGAAAGCATAGTACAGACTTCATCAAAGAACATCTAGACTTCAGGGCAGAAAGGCACCATCCTAACTCTCTTGACATCCAATTAATATGTTTCCCCTATTGAATGGAGGGAAACCCCAACTCAATAATTTAGGCCATTATTTTTTTTCCAGCCCAGCACTGCGATTGTCTTCATCCAAAAGTGAGATAAAATAAATTCCTAGTGTTCTTCTCTTGTTGTTGACTTGTATTCACTGAAGGCCCCAAAGTTCCAGATCCCCCACTTTAATTTTCAGGTGACATTTCATACAAAACTGACCATGATGTAAAAGTTATGTCACTCTCCAAACTCCCTTTATACTCCCCAAATACCTGGCGAGTCCCATCTAATGACTGCGATAGAGATTGCTGCCCTCAGTGACAGTTGGAAAGTGACTCTGCCCTGGGTTTTAGCTTGCATTCCGAATAAACTATCCCAGATGCTGAACTTATTTTGGGGGCAGAGTGGACACTGTGGATATCTGTTTTAAAGCTCAGGCATAGATCCAGTATTCAGTGATCACTGACATTGGGACTACCAAATTTCCACTGACATTGCTGAAAAATGCTCCAAATTTCCAAACTTTCTCTTCAAGTTTTCTCCTTCTTCTCCTTTATGTAATATCCTGCCATTGCTATTCCAAGATGCTTATAATATGGAATACCATTTTATTACCTGTAGCAATAGTTTTTCAAGGCACACTAGATTAATCCTTGACACTGAAAGTCAGCCACTTTATATCAGGGGCCAAAAAACTAAGGCCCTCAACAACTCTAATGAACTTGACTCTCTCATCCGGCAAAAGCAGGTTGACACTTCTCTTTCAAATACTGGTAAGTTTATGTTGGTTAAAACTATTTTTCATGTTACCTATTGTATTTTTCTTTCATGTTTTTTTTTGCATTACAAATAAAATATGTGCAGTGTCTATAGGAATCCATTCATGTTTTTTTCTGCTTGAAAAGTTTGCATTATAGCAACACGTTATGGATCAAAATCTCTGGAAACTGCACATTTTAAGATGCTATCTTAGACTTGGCAAAGTTATATATGGCCTAAAGAGAAAATGGGTTTTCTAAGTGCTCAATACAATTGTTCTTATGGATAAACCTCAGTGGCCTGAAGTTTAGGGAATTTTAAGGACATACAGTTTAAATTTATTATGTATTGTATGTTATCTGTTAATTTGACTTATGATGTTGATGAATTTTTATGTTATGTGTATTTTTGCTATTTTTTTAGCAGTGTACGCCATTTTGAATTCCACCCATGGGAGAAAAGCAGGATCTAAATAAATAAATAAATTCATACTAATACTACAATAATTTTAAAAATCCAGCAAATCATCCATGTTCTTCAGCCTCTGTCAACCATACAAGCTTGTGTATTTTTTCTGACTAGGCATTCTTCATTTAATAGAGCTTATTGTTTTTCGCAATTAATTTTTGATTTTGTTTTTCATATGGAGGAGCAAGTAGTTACAAAAAAATTGAAGCTGTATATTTTGCCTCTGGAGGTCTTATCCTGTTTCTATGCCTTCTCTTATAATTTTATCTAGTACTATTCATTGACTTTTAACATATGTGCACAGTATGAATATCTGTCTACCTCTCTATCGACCATTTATTTCCCAGTATTCAATAGCCACTCCTCATTCAAAGAAATTTGATTTTTAAGCCAACATAAACACCCTGAATCAACAAGCTTTTTCAAAGTGGATATTCAATGCCATACAATGTATTCTTGTTGAAACCACACCTTTCACACAGTCCTTATCATGTATCTGAATATTGGATACTGGTGGGAAAAAATAAAAGACAAGCTACTTTTTTCTTTGCTTCTTATGATTAAGAGTGTCAAATTAGTTTGCTTGTTTTAGAAACAGCAAGATAGACTAGATAGACCTGGAGATTAATACTACTCTTATACATATCTGTCAATGTTAGTAACATCACAACAAAAGTTCATTGACTTCATAGTGTCATGTCAAGAGGGATTGGAAAGAGAAAACCTGAGGGAAAGGCAATTTGTAGTTCTCCAGTTTGACTGTAAAGAATATTCACAGATTATCTTGTTCTTGATGAAAACATGGGTCTTGGTCTGCCTTGGCACATCATAAAGTGTTCTGCACTTGTTTCAGTGCCCCTTTGTGAATGCCTTTGCAAAAGTTTACTTGTGCAAATGTCCTGTTTGCTCAAAATATATCCTTGCTGTGTAAATGTTTTTGAATGTGAAAAAATGTAGAAAGAAAACCTGTGATACCCTCCCCTCATATACAAAAGAAATTAGCAACGTTTTGCATTCCTACTGTACAGATGTTGGAGTGCATCCATCTTCAGCCCTAGCCAGCATTGACAATAGAAATGGCAGATGGGAGTCCTTGTCTAGAAACATCTGGGGCATGCCCATCTTTTGTTACAGTTGTGGAAAAATAAAATATACTTATGGACTGTTTTTAAGCTCTCTCTTCTTGGAAAATGCAATGTGTCAATTCAGTGGTGGCTTGTGACTTTCAAGTCAGTGGTGTAGTAAATCAAGTCTACGTTTTACTTCACTGTGTAAAGGAGTTGTCCATGTCACACTCTATTTCTGAGTATGTGGGCAATAAGAACTCTCTAATTGCAGAGCTGCCTCAGAGACGGAAAGAAATTCTTTCTTGGTATTATTATCAAATAAACATGATGTATGGATGGTACAGATAAAGAGGAGTTCTAGTTTTGATAGTCAAGACTTAACAGGACATGGGAATGGATAATACAATACGTTAGCTATTTAGGGCTTGATAGCTGCAATAGTGCATCATGAATTATACTCAGAAATGTGCAAGCATGACTCCATAGATACATCCTAGATGCAACAAAACAAAATGTCACAATTTTGATATCATCAGCTTTAAGAGGAGACATGAAATATTGAAGTGACTCAATAGAATTAAACACTTACTGGCTCTATTGATACATGTATGCCCCGAATAGTGATATGCTGTAGACAACAGGTCATGCCCAAGGATGCAGATCTCCAACTACTTATACTGATGAAGTCTCATTGAAGCTTCATTGATCTCAGTAGGTCTGTTCCCTGAGTCAGCGACATGAACTAAGCAATTCATTTCATGTTTCATGCTTGAACACTCGAATGGAGTCAGACTTGAAGGAGCACCCTGCTGGTTATGGAATGAAATGTATTCTTGAAATGTATTCTTTTTTGTAATGTATTTACTTATCAACATATAAAACTGTCATAGGGAAGCAAAGCACTGGTTCAGCCAGCCAACTTTGCTTGCTCTATCAGTTAGTGGCTGCCATGTACTCAAACAGGGAAGGCTGTTTTGTGGTGCTACTTTCTGACTTTTTTGACATAAAAATCTGAGAGATACAAACTGGAGTCATCTACAAGGAATTAATCCATTTTATACTCCAGCTGTTATATAAGAAAAGGTATGGATTAAAACTAGTAGTGTGTCAATTCATTCAACAAAATGGAATGCCTAACAAATCACCAGGTTTGTATCTATATTACTTCAGCAAAAAAGGTCTGGAAACCATGCCTTACGAAGAGTGGCTTAAAGAGCTGAGTATTTTTGCCTAGAAAAAATAAGGTTGAGAAGACATATATATGATATCCATGTTTAAATGTTGGAAATGGTGTCATAAAAAAGGAAGAGTAGACTTGTTTTCTGCTGCCCTGGAGACTAGGATTCAGAGCAGTGGTTTCAAATTGCAGTAAAGGAGATTCCACCTGAACATTAGGAAGAACATCCTGATGGGAAGAGCTGTTCAACAGTGGAGCACTCTCCCTCAGAGTCTGGTGAAGTCTTCCACTTTGAAGGTTTTAAAAAGAGGCTGAATCACCATCTGTTGGAGGTGCTTTGATTGTGCTTTTCCTACGTGACAGAGGGTTGGATTGGATGATCTGTGTGGTCTCTCCCAGCTCTATGATTCTACGATTCTATAATTCCATATATCTCAAGGTGCAGATGAATATCCATAATACACAGGTTTGCATGTTGCACATCTTATTGTAAAATTGGAATGATGGGTTTGTTTGATTATTTTTAATGGTAGCTTTTATATTCTGCTTTTTTAATTGTTTTAATCAGACTGCTATATGTTTATTTTGTTTTTTTAAATGTGTTTTTAGTTTGTAAACTTTGTGGTGCTGGGCTTGGTCCTGCTTGTAAGTCACCCCGCGACCCTCCGAGGAGATGGTGGCGGGATATAAAAATAAAATAATAAAGTTATTATATTACTATTATGGCCAAGGGTCATTAAAGTAAATATGTCAAAACACGTAGGATGGATAGTACAATGACAGCAGATCACAGGGGCAGCAGTTGACTGTCTGGAAATCTGATTTTCAAAATTCCTACCTCCTGAGCCCAGGGGATCATTTCACTGTACAAGATTGAGTACAAAAAGATGATATGTTTTGTATGTATTGAATAGTGATTTTCAACATGTGAGATCTATTGATGGTGGACAATGAAATAAAAAGATGGAGTGTTGTGTGGTTTCCAGGCTGTTCTAGCAGCATTTTCTCCTGATGTCTCTCCTGCATCTGTGGCTGGCATCTTCAGAGGATCCTGGGGACCTGGGGACCCCCAGGTTGAGAACCACTGTCTTACCAGTAGTTGTCAAGCCATTCTGTCTGGGCCTCTATAGAGAGCTTTACTGTATATTTCATTGTTTGGTCATCTCTAATATTGTCAAGTATTCCAGTTGGGATCCCATGAGTTAGATTACCATCATTTGAAAAACTGAATTTAGGAGAGTTCCCCATGTCTAAATATTCTGCTCCACCTGGCTAATGGTGAGACCATGATGGGATCAGGAGGTCATCAGCATCTGCACAGCATAAGATGGTTATCTTCTGATTTAGGTGAAAATAAAGTATTATTGCAGTGCACGTTAACTGGCATCCATATTAAAACTTCGTAATCATTTTTCACCAAGGTGAAAGAAGAAAGTGCAAAGGCTGGGTTTCAGTTAAACATCAGGAAACCCAAGATTATGGCAACCAGACTGATTGATAACTGGCAAATAGAGGGCAAAAAGTGGAGGCAGTGACAGGTTTTATATTTCTAAGTGTGAAGATCACAGTAGATGCAGACTGCAGCCAGGAAATCAGAAGACTTTACTCCTTGGGAGGAGAGCAATGACCAATTTTGATAAAATAGTGAAGAGCAAAGACATCACACTGGCAACAAAGGTCTGCATAGTTAAAGCAATGGTATTCCCCATAGTAACCTATGGATGCAAAGGCTGGACCTTAAGGAAGACTGAGCGAAGGAAGATAGACGCTTTTGAACTGTGGTGTTGGAGGAAAATCCTGAGAGTGCCTTGGACCGCAAGGAGATCCAACCAGTCCATACTCCAGGAAATAATGTCTGGCTGCTCACTATAGGGAAGGATATTAGAGGCAAAGATGAAGCACTTTTGGCCACATCATGAGAAAACAGGAAAGCTTGAAGAAGACAAAGATGCTGGGGAAAATGGAAGGACAAAGGAAGAGAGGCTGATCAAGGGCAAGATGGATGGATGGTACCCTTGAAGTGACTGGCTTGATCTTGAAGGAACTGGGGGTGGTGACGGCCGACAGGAAGCTCTGGCGTGGACTGGTCCATGAGGTCACAAAGAATCAGAAGCGACTGAACAAATAAACAACAACAGTTGTTTTTCTATTGAACAAAAATAGTTTAACAGGCATGTGGTGCCTAATCAAAATCCTTAAATCATTTGTGAGAGCAATTCTGAAATAGAGTATTTATACGAGTCAAAAGAGATATACCATTAGGTTAGACTGGTTATACAGAAACATATACAGATGTGGAAACATTGGTTTCTGCTCCAACAGACAAACATCTTCTTTTGTTTGTAAATACATACACAAACTTACTAGGCTAAATTCAATTGTTCTAATTAGAACAGATTCATGGTATTGATACATAAATGTTGAATTATCTATTTCCACTGATTAATTATATTTTCTTTAATTGAAGCTAACAAATAGATTTAGTCTGAACACATTTCTATGTACACTAGGTGTATATTGTCATAGGCAATCACTCATGGCTGAGTATGATTGTCTTCCAAGAGCGGGTGAGCTTCTTCTGTCAGTCCAACATGGAGGCCAAAGTAACCCACTTGTGGCGCATTGTCCTCGGGGGCGCTGTTGAGGCGCCCCCATGGCGGCGGCAGGGACCATTGGCTCGTTCTCCGCAAAACGAGGAAAGCCTCACTCTTCTCGCGAGGTCTCACGAGGTTTCGCGAGGTCTCGCGAGAAGAGCAAGGATTTCCTGGAGGCCTTCCTCTTTCAGCAGTGAGCGAGCTCTCCAGTGGCTGGAGACATGCATGCCACCCGGAAGGTGGGCCCACGCCTTCTGGCAGCATGTGCGCCTCGCCCGGAGCCGCCGCCGCTGCTGCCGGTATGTGGGGGGGCGCAATTTCAGGGGGGCACGGCTACAAGGTTTGCCTACTAGGCGAAATTACCTAGGTCTGCCTCTGTCTGTCAGCTCCTGCTTCCCACACAGAGACATGAGAGAGGCCTCCCAGAAGGATGGGGAAACATCAAACATCCGGGCATCTCCTGGGTAATGTCCTTACAAACAGCCAATTCTCTCATATCAGAAGTGGCATGCAGTTTCTCAAGTCGCTCCTGACATGAAAAAAAACCCCATATGCCAAGGGCTTACAGATTTCACAGTCTGTGGTGTTTGTTTTGCTGTCTGTGCCCTTGTTAAGAAGATTTTACCTCACTTTCTGTCCCTGTGATAATTGGATTATGAAAAACTTGACTTGTTGTTAAAACAAGGATTGGTGATAAAGCTTCAGTTGAGACCCCCATCCCTGATAACTCTTTCAGGAGTGATTTGCCATCTGAGGGGTAGATTTCTCTCACTTCCTGGAGTCTCACCCCTCGTTCTTACCTATGAGTCATTTGTAAGTGAGATGGTTGTAACTCGGGGACTGCCTGTACCATGTTATCACTTTCCAGCTCCACCATTGAGGTCTTTGGTTTTCAGATCATACTTGGTCTGGTTCCTCCCCTGTGACCTTGCTGCCATAGTTGGCCCTGTACATGGCTCCTGACAGCTTCACTCACAGGTTCACTGGAACACACTAACCCACTCACCACAACAAGATGACGATCCAGGTAGGAAATACAATGTACACATGTGTGTCATATAGCAATGATAGATCTCAGCTTTTTCTATCCCCAAAGGAGGCTAAGAACTTTGAAACTGATTTTTATCCTATAACTTAGATACACTTTGGATTTTTGCTCCTGTAATAATTGGAAACTGTGAACACTTTCAATAAAAGCTGTGCAGCTTGCCCATAAAACCATTTTGTTTTCCAGTAACCATAAACATTCTCCTGATAACTGCACAGATAACTTACTGATCAGCTCTCAGGACTGAAAATAAATTGCAACAATATTTAAACTAACAAAGGCTGCAAATTCAGTCAGCCCATTTCTTTTCCTGCCATGTGATATTTGAATTGTGAAACACGCAAGCTGACAAAGGCTGCAGCCTCAGCCAGCCTAGCTTTCTATGTAACATTTTAATGACACAACTTTCAAACTGGCAAAGGGTGTGGCCATTATGTCAAATCCTCCACCACATTGTTGGCATAGGAGCATAGAGTGCAATTTAGATTTATATTTTGTGCATTTTTTATGACGTAAATAGCAAGGTTTTCTCTCTCAGAAAACCACATAGTTTTAATGTGTTGTAGCAAGACTAAGTACAGATTTTTGCTGCAAAGATTAACACTTTCTCCAGCGTTTGCACAGTATTAAAACTGTGTAGTTCGTGTGCAAAAAAGGAAATACTTTTAAAGTTGTGAGAATGTTTGATGTACCATTTTTATTCTCACACAAGCTTCTCAAGGAGTAAGGAACTCCAAATTCAACTTCAATCAGGAAACTGATAAATTCTTGTTCTTTCTTTAGTCTCATGATAGTGGCAGGAGTTATAAAACCAATAATATTGCTTTTATTGGAACCATATAGTCAATTCAGTATATAGACAAAGTACAGAGTACATTTTTATGTACAGTATATGCACTAAAATGGGAAGAATTATCCAATACCATCTATAAATTGTGGACTCATTGAGGTGAAAAAGAACGTGGCATCTTGGATAGAGTTCTAGTTTAATGAGCAAAATAACAATGCATCTGTAAGTATAAAAATAACTGAAAGTTTAAACAGGAAGTGGCAAATTTTACAATTTCTCAAGTCTTCATGAAAATTATACAAGCTGTTTTGAAGACTCAAGTGCCTTGACTATTCATAGGCAATATATTTGTTGGCAAGAAATTCTCAAATGTCTATCATGGAACACAGCTATTGAACCTAGGAAGCATAAATACTTTGTGACCTTGAATGGTACTAAGAGTTGTTAAAAAGGATATTGACATTCTGCATACCGGCAACATACCTTCTATAATAGGGGAACAGCTTCTGTTTGCTAAAGAATACAGACATTGCCAGACAGTTTTTGAGGCAAAATATTTGTTGTTGTCTACCTATTACAATGGATTCAAGATTTGATTAATCAGTTTTATGAAAGACTACCTTGAAAATCAAACAATTGAATAATGGTAACTATTCAGCAACTTTTGCCTCTGTTGCTCTCTTTCAATTAACTGTTTTCCTCTCATATTATGAGCATCACAAACAACATTTTTTTAAAATTAATCAGACATAGAGAAATGTCTCCCCACTTTGTTCCCAAGTGTTGGATTTTCTCCAAAACATTCCTTTTGATGGGACCCCAAGTCAGTAGTTCTTTATGAGAGTCTATCAGGCGATTCATCCAGTATATGGAATTCCATGATTAGTCAAGTGAGAAAACTAGCAGTTTAATTTTAAAGAAGTGTATGGATGGGAGCTAGAATAAGTGTGTGTGTACAAATAAATAATAATATTAATCAACCAGTCCAATTTGGATCCTGGGAAATGATGTTGTTTTTATGCTTCTACCTATAGACACACATAACAAGATACTCCTCAAATGTTTCATACTCTCCAGTGGTCACTACATGGCCATAGATGGGGTCATAGAATGATATCTGTACTGTACTTCTACCATGGTGGAATTTTACAACACATACATTGATTAAAAAACATTAGGCCAAAAAACATTGAACAACAGATTGAGATGAAAATGCAGATAGCAACATTTTCAGTAAAAAAAAAAGTACAAGAAATTGGTCTGGATCAAACTTATGTGTTAGAAATTGGGGGCATTTATCCCTTTACTTTGCACTGTGGTAATGATCCAAAGCAAAGCTACTGCATTTGCAATTTGCAGCACCAAAAAGATCAATAGAGATTATAGATTTTTTCGACAATGCAAATGGAAGGCATGAAACCATTGGGACACTACATATAGTAAGATCCCTATCCAGATGAAATCCACCAATTCTGCCTTTGAATAAGGGGGTATTCATAAATTCTAATTAAATCTAATATATTTAACCCCAATTTCTTGTTAATTTCAACTAGCGTAGCCCCTTAGATCAATGAAATTCACTTACACGTTGACTCACCATTCAACAATTGGTTAGATTGGTCTAGCCTAGTTGAATCTAACAAGTAGAATTCAGATCAGAGTCTGATCCTGAGATGGTATAAGTCTGAAGTAATAGCCTGGAATGTGCCACATCATACTGTCGATAGTTGAGAGCTCCCTGAAAAAGGAAAATCACCAAAGCAAGCAAAATACTAACTCTGAAACTTTGCATCTTGCATGTTTGTTTTCAGGGATATTGTTTGCTTGTTTGTTCTTCTGCCAAGGATTAAAGATAATATGTCCCACTCTTTAACCTTAGAATTTTACTTTTATGCCCATTACTTTATAAATACCAAAAGTGAGGTGAATGTAAAGGGCAGGGGTAGAGATTTGGGTTTGTACTTGTTTGTTTCATTGCTTGTGTGCATACGTTTCAATTAGAGAGGGATCATAGAATCATAGAATAATAGAGTTGAAAGAGACTGTGTGGGCCATCTAGTCCAACCACCTGCCATGTAGGAAAGCACCCCTGACAGATGACCATCCAACTTCTGTTTAAAAACTTCCAAGGAAATAGCTTCCACCACACTCCGAAGCAAAGGATTCCATTGCTGAATAGCTCTTACAGTCAGGATGGAATCTCCTTTCTTGTAATCTGAACCCATTGCAGCAAGTCCTAGTTTCCAGGGTAGTGAAAAGCAAGCCTGCACCCTCTTCTTTATGACACCCTTTCACATATTTATACATGGCTAAACATGCCCAGTTCTTTAAGCCACTCCTCATAGGGCATGGGCATGGTCACCAGACATTTGATCATTTTAGTTGCCTTCCTCTGGACACCTTCCAGCTTGTCTGTATTTATTTTGAACTATGATGCCCAGAATTGGACACAGAACTCCAGGTGAGGTTTAACCAAAGCTGACTTCTGTCAATCTAGACTTCCCATGACTTCACTTGATCTAGACACTATACTCCTTTTGATGCAGCCCAAATCCCATTGGCTTTTTAGCTGATCATCACACTGTTGGCTCATGTTCAACTTGTTGTCCATGAAAATTCCAAAATCTTTTTCACATGTACTGTTCTCAAGCAAGTCATCACCCACCCGTCCTGGATCTAGGAGAATACAGCCCTTTAAGATGTGGCTTATACATATATACAAACAGAAGCATGGCAAAAAAGTTACCTTCATCCTTGACCATCATGTTAGTTTCTAATAATATAAATGTATTTTGTTTGTTTGTACATTATCTCATATTTTTCCAGTATAAGTTATAAGGCGGCTGTCTAGTTTATTTTGTATATAAGTCCAGCTACATAGTGAAAGTAATAGTCAGATCACACATGAATACGGAATGATTTAGGAGGAGGGACTTGTTCCTCTAAATGGCAGGCTAAGTGGTGCTATTCTTTCCCTGTTCATTTTATAAGCCAAGTAAGGAAAAATGTGACCCTCAAGGCTTAATTGTGGACCTCAGAGCCTAAAAATCTTTTGAGCATATCAAATGATGAGCAATTATAATATTTAGAGTCCAAAAATATTTTACCTACCCCTACTCAAAAGGTATACCCTATTTTTAAAATTACTAGGCTTTGTATACCTTATGATTTAGTAACCCTTAGATTTAATACCCCTGATCTAGAACTCCAAAACCTGAAATATTATCCACATAGATGACTGAGATAGTGAAATCCGGCTTTTTATTTTGTACAAATTTTGTTTCATGGATACAATTGTTTAAAAAAATACTTTCAGGCTATGTATGGAAGGTTTTTATGAAACAAAAATAAATTCCATATTTATACTTGGATTTCATCTCCAATAAATTTCAACATGCATCTGCAAGGTCTCCAAAATGCAAATAAACAAATTACAGTGTTCCCTCACTTATCGCAGGGGTTATGTTCCAGGAACACCCCAATAAGTAAAAATCTGCGAAGTAGGGACACTATATTTATTTTAATATTTATACCTTATATTTAGTAGTTAGGTGGCCTTTCTCTCCTTCGCAAGCATGTTTTGTACTGTAGTTGTTTTAGTTTGGTGAGGCAGGCAGCAATTTGGCAGAGAAGGCTGTAAACCTGCAACTCCCAAGCCAGTGAAGCCTTTCCGGAAGAGGGTGCGGGGCGAGAGCGCATGTGCAAAAAGCAGGCGCCGCAGCCTAGTTCTCCATGAGTTGCTTTATGTTGTTTAATTGGTTAGTTTGATAGATAGATGCCACTTTTGATTGGATAGCATTAAGGTCCAAGGCATTCTGAGAGTGCCTTGGACCACAAAAAAAGCCCTGCAAAACAGTGAGAGAGCAAAAAGTGAACCGCGAAGTAGCGAGGGAACACTGTAATATCCAAAATCTAAAACACTTCTGAGAAACTGTACTATTTTTGCTAATTTAGTTTCAGTTCTGACTTGCCAAAAGTTCTCAAAAAAATTCCAAGATCTCCGATTCTCCAAGCTCTCCTTTCACTGGCCACTGAATCCAATCCATTAGGCATTCAAAACATGTCTTTCTTTTGCCATTGAGCTACAGCACCTCCCCAATTGGCCGTGCTCTCTAAAACATTATTGATTAAAGCAACAAATGGAGAAGATTGCTTTAGCTGATGGGCTATGCCAATCCTAAATCAGATGTTGGCTCCAATGACCAGTGTTTATCAGCTTCAGGTCATGTCCTTACTGCTCAGTGAAAAGGAAACCTGTTACTCATTCAGTGATTGCTCAGCTATGATAAACTGCAAGCACTTTTTAATTTGATACTTCACATACTCATTAACTGCTGGAGTCCTATAACAGGGCAGAAGGTATGGCTTTCTTTATTTTCCTTTCCAGGAGCAATCTTCCCTTGAAGCCTGAACAATTTGACTCTCGACTGTAATTTCATACTGTAAAATGAATTACACTTACCAAAATAGCTAAAAAAATTACTATGGCTTGGATATGGTATTGTGACAGCAAATAACAGAGTGCAGAAAAATTAGGAAGGCACTCAATTATGAATAGCTAATGAAATTTAGATCTCTGCTACATGCTAGCCTTATCATCAGAGAGGTGTAGGCAGTGCCATACAGCAGAAAATAAAAAGGGAATAAGGGACTGCTGTTACCTCTGTAGTTGTCTAATGTCAGTAATCAAAGTATTTTTCCACCTACTAATTATTGTCTTTGTATAGGAAGGGTGGGAATCAGTCAAATTTCCAGATGTTATTAGATTGTAACTCCAAGTCATTCTAGCCAATGTAGTCAGTGGTGAGGAATGCTGGGATTCATAGTCCAACATTTCAAGAACCACGTGAGGAGTAGCAATTGACTAAGTGTGTTTGTGTTTAAGTGTATGCCCATTTTCAAATAAACACATGTGAAAACTCTTGAAATTCCCTTTTCTCCAAAATTATAAAGCCAAAGATATGTTGCAGTCTGGGGTAACAGGAGATAATTGGATTGCTGGATAAATCTTA
This sequence comes from Anolis carolinensis, assembly GCF_035594765.1. Classification (NCBI taxonomy): domain Eukaryota; kingdom Metazoa; phylum Chordata; class Lepidosauria; order Squamata; family Anolidae; genus Anolis; species Anolis carolinensis. The sequence continues at coordinate 150,429,517 of NC_085843.1, forward strand.
CGTTAATATTTGGAGATGATGTATTATCCTCTACCACATCTGAAAACAGACCAATTCAGGGGATCCACCAGATCACCGAGGAATAACATCCAGGTGTCTCCAGTCACCCCAGAACCTGTCACCTGAGGTTTCTGACTCACTCTGCCTAATCCAAAGACAGGAATGGTGAAACCAGTTGTTGCATTTGACTATTGCAGGAAGCCTATGGTTTTGTCATCTTAGGTCTTCACTGCCCCTCAAAATGATAACTCTTACTATTTTTTAAGTGAGAAGGTTTTTTTTTCCTGCTGAATAATCAATCTGGTGTGTACAATTAAAAATGCCACCCTTGACTTTGAAACAATGGAGAAAATCCCCTTCCAACTGCCTTGATCTAGATTCAGTCTGGTGAAACTGATGGCAGTGTGGCTGGGTGAGGATTATGAAGGTCTCAAAATATCCTCTGATACTTGGAGCATGCCAAATGTCTATCCCATTTTAAATATAGATCTGACCATGTTACTGGAAATGTCTTTTTTAAATCTGGTCACACTAAGTTGGGCTAATTAGGAGCCATCATATAGAAGCAGGAGGCCAGTTTTGTGTGAATCAGAGATGACCATTTCATGTAGGTATTAAACTAAGGATTTCTAGATACAGATCTATATGGAAAAAAATCACATGCTATACAGAGAGCAAAAATAAGAGTCCCTGGTGAGCAATTTCTGGTGATCATGTGGGGGATTGACAGGCTAAGTGGAGGTCTCCTTCTTGCAGAAGGAAAGCAAAAGAAGTCTCCTTTTGTCACAGTCTTCTCAAGTCTTATCCTCTCCAGTCCTTATTTCTTCAGCTACTTTATCTAGACTATTGTGATATACACTTACTGCTGTTCCCATAGCTGACCTTGATCTTGACTTCACATATGACAAAAACCTAATAGACTACAGGCAGCATTATCGGAGCACTGTATGTGTGCATGTTATATATATATGGGCATATCTCTCTCTCTCTCTCTCTCTCTCTCTCAATCTCTCTCTTTCGGTCAGTGGATCAATAGATATTGATATATAGATTTTCAGCACACATTCATTTAGAAATCAGAATGCTGCAAACTCACAAGTTTAGGGAAGTCTTCCTAGTTTTCAAGCAAGAATTTAGTCTGCTGCTGAGTCCTATTGTGAATGCATGGCACAGTAGTTGGATTATACACTGTAGTATTATTTAAATATGCAAAATCCCATTGACATAATAGGCAGGAGAGAGTACAGTTTAATATGTCCATAATCCACATATTAAAAGCTTCCAAAGCATGATATGACATGACAGACCATAATGCCTCTGAGCTTTAACAACCCTTTGTGTTGATGACACACACTCTACAAATTATTGCAGAGGAGTGTCACTTGCAATTCTATTATAATCCTCTGGTTTCTCCCTCCCACTGCTCATCTTCTGTCTTAAAAAAAAAGGAAGCCAACAGTAAAACACGACCAAAATGCCAATGTACAGAACTGCATGGAAATGACTTGCTTCTAGGAAGAAGCAGTTGTGAGAAGACCACACAATTAAATGGGATTATCTCAGACCACACTTTTTGCTAAAGATTAAGAAAAGTGTATCTAAATTGGCTCAGTGGAGTCAGTGCTGTTGCTGTTGTACCATTACTAGACCAAGTTTCTTCTTCTCTGTGTGCTCTCATTGCATGTGGATCACAACTCTCACTGTAAATTGGAAAGCCTTTAGAATAGGTGTTTGAGATCATACAGCAATCCCTTACAGGCAACAGCAACAATGCTATTTTAACAAATCACAGCAATCCATTGGTAGAACTTGTTTAAATGGAGGCACCACAAAACCAGTCCCAATATCTTTTGAGGCTGTGCTTTGCAAATGACCCCATATACCTGAGTGAAAATGCCTGGAATTTCAACAAAATCGAATCTCAAAAATCACAGTTATGTGTCCTATCTCTGCAAGGGACTAAAAATACAAATTCTAGTCCAGGCCTGGGGGCATTAATTGTTGTGACTGCGCCTTCGGGGATTATGGTTGATGGGGATGGAATTCGAAGAGGAAGAAAAAACCCTCGTGATGAGGGTTCACTGGAGGAGTTGCGCAGGAAGCGACTTAGAGAGCTATATGGGGGATCTTCTGAGGAAGATTCAGATGGGGAGATGGATGCTGAGGAACAGGTGGTGGCTGGGGAAGCGGGCACTGAATGGGCACAGCCACCGGAGATGTCTGGGGATTTGGGGTCTATGGATACTTCTGAACCTGGGGTTTCTGCAGGAGCTGATCCCACTTGGGATGCTTGGAGAAGGGAGGATGGTTCTTTAAGTGTTCATGGGGCTAAGTGTGGGCAGGATGATTGGGACTCCGACAAATTGCTAGGTACTCCAGATCCACGAGCTCTAGCTGTGTGGAGCTCAGACTCTGAGTAGATTTGGGACACCTGGTGTTTGGGTGTGAGTGTTTGGTCACCCAGGAGGAAGGGGAATAAAATGGGAATGTTTGGCCACTGCACTTTGCGTGTGGCAAGGTGTTACTGAGGCGCCATTGGGATCTCTGTGTTTCCATGAAGACTGGACTTGGACTATGATTTGAATCTGCTGTTATCACCTAGCTTGGCTCTCGCTGTGTCTTATCGTGGACCTGTTTTGGATGACTGCACCCTCTTCAGACCTTGGATCGGAATTTGACCTTGCTACTGCCTTCGCCCTGTGATTGATGACTACTATCGGCTTTTGACTCCTGGCTTGCTCTTTGGACACCGCTGTTATCTCCTGACCTGACCTTGGAATCCCGGACTACGTCTTTTCACCATCCTTTTGGAGCCTTCGGCTTTATCCACATTGTGGAAGCAGGCTACTGCATTCTTAGTTTGTTTGTTTGTTTCCTGACCAATTTGGTGTTTTCTTTTGGGAACTGTTCCTTTGAAAACTACAGAGCCGGCTGGCAGGGCTTGGACTCAGAAAGTGCAGTTTGCACTAAGTTTGTTTAGCTTTGTTTTTACCTGCTTGTGTTGCTGAATTATATTTTTGTTTGAACTGCTCTTGAAGCACTGATAGTGAAGTGTTTCAAGGTTTTTTCTGTGTTAACATTACTTTTTGGCTTATCTGCTGAATAAACTCTATTTTTGTTCGCTAATTGGCGTCTGACTCTTGACATTAATACACGCTTCAAATATAGATGTATGAACAGCTGCAAATGTACTCATCTTCTCTAGATGCCCTGTTGAAAAATGTAGTTCAACTGATGTAAGGATTTCATCTTTTAATGGCTAGTGTTCTCCTCCCTCATTTTTTGTACAAAAAATTAGGGTTATTAGTAACTTATGATAATACAACTCAACTGTACACCATTGTAGCCTGCTTTTTAGGCCCTATCTACACTAACTATTTTATACAGTTCAAAGCTAACTTCATGTGCATCAGAGCTCTATGTTTTGTGTAATCACTATTCAGGCTTCAAATTAATTCCAGGATTTCACATGTAATCATCTGCAAAGCAAAGCCACTTTCTTCAAACTTGAAACTGCATTAAACGATTGGTGTAGATGGCAATTTTGTGGTTGTAGAAGTTAGAATTCTGTTCCAATAATGAATCCCTGCTAAACCCATTTTTTAGTGTGACAGTTCCAGCCCAGAAGGATATTTCTGTGTCACTGAAGGGGCGGTGGGGGCAGCAGAATTTAGAAAGAAAATCAAAATTAGAAAAAAGGAAAAGGTAAAACAATTTCACACAAGGTTCATTTTTAAAACATCTCTGTAAACTATCCCCCTCTCTCTCCCTCTCTCTCTCTCTCTCTCTCTCTCTCTCTCTAATATATATATATATATATATATATATATATATATAACAGACATTCCACCATTCATTCATTGTAAACCCCAAGACCCTTTCCAAGCCCTTATTTTTCAAATTGAATGCATATGGCTTAAATGATGCTTAAAGTCTGCCCTTGGCATTATGTTTCTTTCTTTTTTACTGCTCCAGTGTTTCCAGAGAAAGCACTCATGAAATAATGAAGAAAGTTGTACTCGCACCTCACATTCTTCTCTCTCCATTGATGCCCACACAGAAGTAAAAAAAAAATAACCTCACACAACACTTCAGAGAAGGTGATGCACAATGAGATTAGTTCGCGATGCAAGACTTTAAAAGCCTGACTCTGATGGTAAAATTCCTGAACAAGGAAATGGATGGTCCCATAGACTACTTTTTGATATTAATATGGATTCAGGCAGAGGTAGATGTATTTCAGCTAGCAAAGCAAGTAAATAGTAAAACGTTTCATTAAAATTGATGCAATGTTAGGATCCCTGGTGACCCAAAGCTGCTTCCAGTCCCTTTTTGACACATATTTCCCTTTTCCATGTCTATCTGTAGGGCAGAGTTTTCCAAACATTTCATGTTGGTGACACACTTTTTATACATGCAGTATTTTGCATCGTAGTAATTCAATTTTACTAGCAAACCTATCCCGTATAAGAGATATGAGCACATACATAAATTGTAATAGTGAAATATATGATGACACAACATATCTGATAAAAACCTTTCATTTATTTATTTTAAAATAGATGATTTAATGCTTATTTCATGGAGACCTGGAAGGTTCTCATTACATTTACATGGTACACTGTAGCTGACACATTAACATGTTGCGACACACGGTTTGGAAAGCTCTGGTCTAGGGGAATCAATGGCCTTTACAGGTTTTTGTTTTGTCCCACAAAGATTTTCTGTTTTGCTTAAAAATGTGTTTTAGACAAAAAATAAGTTGTGAGAAGGTCCAGCAAAGCCCAGACTTACATCATCAAGCTTCCTTTGATCAAGGTGTTATTTCTCTTCTTTTATATTCAGTTATGTCTGCAATTTTACCCAGGAAAACTTAGTGGTGGCATTTTGGATGTCGGTCTCCTCCTCTGCTCACTTTTTCCCACAACCCAGCCCAGGTTCTGGTTATGGAGTATTTATTCAAATGAATAAATGAACAGTTACAAAGATAATATTACAGTTAAAATGACAATCTGAAACTTCCTCCCAAGATTTATAATTATCAATAAACATCTTTGAATGCATTTTTCTTCTGTAATTGCCCTATTTGCTCAAATCTAGTGTTCATCTTTTTTTGGATAATTTTAGGGTGTGCAGTTAGGTTCACGTAAAACTGTAATCTTAGTGCTGAACCAAAGCAAAAGCGAAAGCTGGTTCAGGAGCACCAGGAGCTCCTATTTGAGGAGTGCAATCTCTCATTTTTATTGCCATGGCTCAATTCAGAGTCTGAACACAAGTGGCAGTTGGGTTCCCACAGAAGTCAGGAAGCAAGAAGTCAGCTTTGCTCCTTTGCTTTAGGTAAGCCTTGTCTTAGATTGCATTAAAAAAGCTGAGAGTGTGCTTGACTCCTGTCTTAGATTGCATTCGGAAACTAAGTGTGTGCTTGTCCCCTGTAATTAAGACTAGTTGCTCTGCTATTGTTTTGAAGGCGAGGCGAGGCTAGGTACTTAAATTGATTAATAGTTAGTAATTAAGTGAGTGGTTGTTGGTTTCCTATTGAAGCTTTTTGAGCCAGCCTCAAACCACCCCTACACTAACACACATTGTTACAGTACATACAAAAAACAACACAACACTAAAAAAACACACAAAGGGAGGTGGGTAGCAGTCTGCAAGTAACACACACTATAAGGATCCTGCTTGGTAACTACACTCACCAAGAGATGGAACAAAAGCAAAAAATTCCCATCACATGCACAAGCTGTGGAATGTTCAGCTTCTTCACACAACAGCTACTCTACTACATCTGTACCAAGTGTAAACAGTTGAGTCTCATGGAACAGAGGATCCAACATCTCGAGGACCATATTAAGGGCCTTAAGGACATTCAGGAACTTGAGCTCTTCTTCGGCACTGCACCACACACTGTGCTAGATAAACAACCCACATTGCACCAACCCCAACATGATAGTGAACCTTATGGGGAGATCAATTCAAATGTGGACAACCCTCAGGCTTCGAAGGAGGTCAACCATAGAAAGAGACACAGGACCAATTATTTATTTATTTATTTATTTCTATCATTTCTACCCCACCCTTCCTACCCGAGGGGACTCAGGGCGGCTTACAAAAATGGCAATTAACGCCAATACACCAATATACAATAAAATAACATTAAAACAGTTAAAACATTTAAATGGTATCAGAATATACAATAAACAAAATTAAAACATTGCAAAATGCTTGTGCCATTCATCCGCCAGACCTTGTACAAAAACCTTAATCCAGACCATGTTGAAGCAACGAAACTTATTCTTTAAATGCTTGCTCGCATAACCAGAAAGCCTCCTGAGAATACTTCTGCTCAGCTTGAGTTACACAACATATTCCAAATTCTTACACCACTAACATCTGATCAGGAAACACAACAACTTGCGGAGGATCACAATTACTTATATACTACTCACTGGACAGTCCTTGATCAATGTGCAGGGGATAACCCTGACTGGGACAATGCTTCACCACATTCACACTTACACAATCATGCAGATGCTCTACCCCCAATTGTAGACCAGGTGCAACAGGAACACACTTGGGAGGATCAGACGCACCTTAAATTAGGTCCACAGGGGAAGGGGAACAGCAGCAGAGGCTGGATGGCCATCTGTCGGGGGTACTTTGAATGTGATTTTCCTGCTTCTTGTTGGGGGTTTGGACTGGATGGCCCATGAGGTCTCTTCCAACTCTATGATTCTATGATTCAATGCTATACGATCCCGGGATTTATAGTTTGGTGAGGTATCAATATTCCTTGGCAGAGAAGGCTTAATTCCTTGTAAAACCTCAGCCGCTGGGTTTCCGTAGTATTGAAACAAGGTAATTAAAGTGGATTCATCCTACAGCATAGATGCATCCCAAGGTTTTCTTTTTCATTGCTAGAAGCTTTAGTGTTCAAATACTTTTGCTTTTAAAGTAGGGATTCTAAACAGTCAACAATTGTAAGCACAATTTTTGGTGAAATTACAGAGTGCACTTTTTGACACTACACATCACATTCAGCAGCAAATACTTTTTTCTTTTTGGTTTCAGCGTTTTGAAAATTGAGTTGCACATTAGATTCAATGGCTCATTAGATTCAAGTAAATGCAAATATAATGTCATATGTCTACCTTATGCCATCATAATTAATTTTTACAGTTGTTATGCACATAACAATCAACCCCGTCCCCATCTATCCTTCTAGCGATGTAGCATTCCCCAACATGGCCATGGCTATATTGCCAGACAGTACGGAAATGAGCAGAGATGTGGCTAGCTCTCACCCTGTAGATTGACATGCTATGACAGGCATCAGCACAGACTTACTATGATACTGCCAAATTCGAAGGAGATACAGGAATATTCATAACATTGAAATATATATTGGTCCATCAGATGGCAGCAAAGTTTATGATAATTCCTTCAAAAAAGTTAGAATATTGCAATATCTGTTCCAGCCAATAGGAACATCAAAAACGTGAACCCATCTGGGAGAATGGCTCTAAGCTCTCTTTGTAGTAGAATTGTGGGTTCCAATGTATGAAGCTCCCAAAGAAGATGAGGCATTACAATTGCATTCACAACTTTTACTGGAATTTGAGGCTCATGGAAGACGCCTCTTTTTAAAGAAGGACTATCACTTACGCTATTGGGAAACTAATTCTCATTTATCTTTTTACCTTTCTAATGAGTGCCATGACAAAAATGAGAGCCTATTGGCTATTGTTTAAAAGAGATTAATTTTTTAAAAATTGGGCTGGGTCTAAACCCAACAAAATTATTTCCCATTGGGGGCCACTAAGACCCAGACACCCTAGATGGCACTGTTGATACTCATTGGAAGGGAGGACTGCTATAAAACTCTTTTGAAAATTATTCTTAGAGAAGGCAGCTTCAGAGTAAATCACAAATAATGTTCACACTCTAGCCATGATTTGGCTCTGTGCATGATCAGCAGTGCACAAAGACTGCTTAGGGAAAAAAGCAGTAGTAATTATCATTGCATTGCATTCATCCACAATGAATTAACTCTGTACCATCTCTTCTATTACAGACTATACTTCTCACTCACTGACTCACTGTCTATATTTCTCACTGGCTTTTTTTAAATATAGGAAACAAACAACTACTACAATCATGCATTAAAGGATTTGGCTGGGAGCTGTATAAAACTTTGTTAACATGCCAGTTAAATTATCCATACATTGGAGACAAAATTTTAAATTCATACTTATTTTATTATATTTTTATTCCATAACTAAACAAAAAAAGGAGATTATTAGTTGGTCCATATTTCCATAGTGCCCAAAAATGATGTGGACCACTTTTTACAGCACCATAGAGTTAAAGTTTGATGTATTGATTTTACTGTGTTTTAATTTTATGTCTACTTATTTTAATGGTTTTATCCATGTATTTTATCTATGTTGCACCCCACTCCAAGCCTTAAGAAGAAATAGAACATTATTGTTGCTGTTGTTTGTTTGTTTGTTGTTGTTGTTGTTACTATTGAAAGCTAATGCATGATGACGGTACAATTCAACAGAATAAGTCATGCACACACACACACCCCTTCTGCAGTAGGTTAGTGTACATGAAAAACATAAATGGGTCATATGTGGGGAACCTATTTGTAAGGATCATGACAGCACCCAAGTAAGACATTCTGGTTGTTTGCAGAGGACTTTATGATGTGAAGCTGCTTTTCCACGGTAGTTACACTAGCAGCAATAGCTTATATATACCAGCATGAGCACTTTTCTCCATTCATGCAACAGCACCGATTTGAAGATTCATGGCCCCATGGTCAAGCTTTCACATATCTGGTAACCCCCCTTCTTGCACTTTTATTATACAGCCCTTCCAAAAAAATGGTGTATTGATTTTTAGGTCTGTTTCAGAGGCCTTTAACTTACTGGGGCACTTATTCAGAACATTGCATTGAATAGACCATTAGGTATAAACATCATGGTTTTCTGTAGGTGAGCAGCTGGTGATTGGTAGATGCATATGTTCTGTATCTTAAAAACTAGAGCTGATAGGTGAAACTGGTGTGTTTTTTTTTAAAATCAGCAGACCAAATATAACCAGAAACAGGGCTAACATTTGAGGCATCAAAATGAATGTTGGCCTGTGTTGTTATTATCAATTGCACAGTTCTAGCAGTGGTTAATATTTTTCAAGCCAAATTACTTTAAAGTAAAAAGGCTTTGAAATAGTGAGAGGAGAATGGAGAGTGGGGATAAAGAAGAATCCTGCCCCTGACATCAGTTCATAAGCAGCATGCCAGTACAGAAGTGGAGCAGCCCTATCATTGGCAGCTATTGCTGGGTTTTGTCCATCAACAGTGGAGGGCAGGTTAATTGAATGGATGAGGCAGACCATCAGTGGGATATACAATGTTTGCCTACCTTGTCTGATAAAGTCCAGAAATGAAAGGCCCTTCATTGAAAGGGACTGCCTTTAGAGAAGGTAGAAATGTACCTCACAATCACATTGTTGCTAAGTCTAACTGCAAGTAAATTAAAACAACTGTTATATTCCAGCTTTATGTACATTTTCTGTTTCATAGATTTTTCACAGGATGGTTTTTTTGTGAAATAAAAGTGGAAATATTTTCATGATACAGAAATTATTTTGGTTACATGTTGCTTTGTTAAAAAGAGATCTGACAGCTACTCGAGCATTCCATATAAACTGTGGTTTAGGATCTGAACACACATATGATTTCCATGTAATTTTCCATGTGGTTGTGCATTCATTTTAAGATGTTTTAAATAATTGTTTTGAAATGTTTTAATCTTGTAATTTGTATTGTGCTTTAATTGTACATCAAACTGATGTTTTTAGGGCTTGTCCCCATGTGAGCTGCCTCGAGTCCCTTCAGGGAGATGGAGGCGGGTTATAAGAAATAAATCATCATCATCATCATCTTAGGGATGTACCATATTATTGCTACTAATTCTAACTCTCAAAATAAATGCACAAAAAACCAAAAGCAAACAACAATTAAAAAGGTAGCCAATATGTAAAATTTGTCCATGGTATAACACTTAAATTCATAAAACTAGAACTTTGTGACATTGTCTTATTAAGAAATCTTTGTTTAAACTTTACTGCTTTTAGACCCTCTTGTTTAAAAAGTTGTAAAGAATTTCAAATGCCATTCCACAGTTAAAAGATATCATAGTCTTATGAGAGCACTGATCGAATCAGCCCTTCAGAAGATTTGTTAGTGCATATATATACAGAGAGAAATCTGTGAAAAGCTCAAGAGAATGGCATTATTTTAATAAGCTCATACTGATTGTGTTTTTGCATTCAGAATCTCTTTCTAGGTCTTCATTGTGATCATATCATCAGATCCATCTAACACACTTAATTTCACATGCTTTGTCTTCTCTGTAAAGAAAGAGAAAACCTGCCTAAAAGATTAGATCATAACAAAGGGAAGAGAACGTCTCTTTCTGTTTGGCATATCATGTGTCAAAATATGATGCTCAATTATTCAGCTTTCCTTTCTTTGCCTTAGATCCAGTTTCCATAAATAGGAAATGTTCCAGTCATAAGTGTTCACTGAGGCATGAGTGTGTGGTACCTTTTTCCCCCTCTGTGGTTTAGCTAGGAGTCCCTTTCATCCTTTTATGGATTTGGAGCCCACTCCTCCTTTCAAGAACCACTAAAGGCAATGCTAGACAATAGCTTGAAATGGGAAGAAGCAGATATTAATTATCTTGTCCCTTTAAAGTTGATAGCAGACGTGGGTAAACTTCACTCCTCCAGATATTTTGGACTTCAACTCCCACAATTTATAACAGCTGGTAACATGTCTGCTTTAGAGCCTTAGCAAGGGCCTTTCCCAATCATCAGACAAGTTCATAATCTTCTCTGCATTAACAGTTAATAAGAGGGTTTTCTTTGAGGGGGGCTTCTTTGACTGCATCTCCCAGAATCCTGCATGTAATTTGGATACATGAAAAATCCTTGTATTTAAAAACTCTGGACACACACAGATAAAGGTAAAGGTTTTCCCTTGACTTTGAGTCTAGTTGTGATTGACTCTGGGGGTTGGTGCTCATCTCCATATCTAAGCTGAAGAGCCGGAGTTGTCCATAGACACCTCCAAGGTCATGTGGCCGGCATGACTGCATGGAGCGCCGTTACCTTCCCGCCGGAGCGGTACCTATTAATCTACTCACATTGCCATGTTTTCGAGCTGGGGCACAACACAACACAACAGGATTTGAACCTGGGACCTTTTGGTCTGCAAGCCCAGCAGCTCAGTGCTTTAATGCACTGTGCCACTAGGGGCCCCCTGGACACACACAATTAAATCAGTAAAACTGCAATCCTATACAGTCTGTAAAGGTGGCTTCCTTGTCAGTAGACATGCATAGGTAAAAGGTAAAGGTTTCCCCTGACATTAAATCCAGTCATGTCTGACTCTGGGGGGTTGGTGCTCATCTCCATTTCTAAGCCAAAGAGCCGTCATTGTCCATAGACACCTCCAAGGTCATGTGGCCGGCATGACTGCATGGAGACATGCATTATACTGCTTAAAAATTCCATCACGTCTAGTCCCTTTCTGATCACCCATGGATGGAGATCAATGTCCAGCTTTCAACAGAAATAATGCAGTTAATAAGAAGGTTCATCCTTTCAATTATCCTACTTAGGGGTTTTTGGACTTCATTAGGAAGAAGCCCCAAGGGAATATTTTTCCTTTAAAAAAGAAATCTGCTCACTGTCAATTTTCCCCAAAAGAGTCCTTCAGAAGCATGATCCCTTCAAAAAACAATCCGGCAGATACAGCATGTTCCAAATATCTGCAGGGGAGGCATTCTTGGCTGAACTGCAGTTTCTTGAAACCATAGATAAGATCAAACACCACCCAGTTCCCTTATTTCTGGCCCCTTCGTACCATAGAATCACCCTGGAGGATGTGGAAGTTAATATAGAGGTATCTTCTCCAGGAATTTGCTCAGTCTTCTGTGGTGGCTCTTTGGTAACTTCCAGGAGAATCATACCAGAGAATTGCCTGAAGGACATAGAAAATTGACAGAGAAACCGTTTTTTCCCTGGGGCATAAGTAAGTGAGTTCTTCTGTTATAGGGATCTTCTTGCATTCAACACTGTGTATTCTTCTTGGATCAAGTGAAAATCCACATTTCTATGAAGCCATTGAACATTTCTATTCAGAACTGGAAGCTGCATTCTGCAGGGTAAATCTATCTCTTGTTTTGGTTATTTTTATATTAGCTTGAATCACTGATATAAAGCAGGGACAGCATCAACTGATTGGCAAGATTCTGCTGCAAGCAGGAAGTTTAGAGATAAGCTTCTTAAGCAGTGAACCTTAGTAAGCAGGGAAGACTGGAGCCAGTTCAAGGAAGTTTCCCTTCAAATTGCTATACTTGGGCCTTAACCTCAGCCAACTAATTAGAAGTTGTTGAAAGAAAGAGTCTCTGGTGTGTGTGTGTTTTCTGTAGACAAAACTCAGGGAGCATGTTGCTCAGACAGAAGTAAATAAGGAGAGAAAGGTGTCTCTAAAACCAAAAGCTATAAAGTTTACAACTGTGCTGAAAAAGATGACTTTCACTCTAGGTTTTTTGTATACCCAGATAGCTGATGGTCCTGAGATAATGGGATGGTCCATTGATGTTCATAGAGGGAAAAACACAGGTCGCAACCTCACCTGGTATACCAATGTTTCCCTCCTCCTGCAAAGGGAAAAATTGATGACAGGTTCCTCCTCTCCTCCCTCCTTTAAGGGGAATACTAAAATGTGTGGTTCACATTCCAAGTCAGATAGCTAAATTGTTCATAACTTTGATTGTGTTTCACAGAACCTGACATAAAAGAGTGTTTCTGGTTTTTTTAATCCCCAAAGTAAAACCACCAAAAAAAAATCTCATTTTGGACTGTGCTTCTTTATGTTCTCTTGGCTGACTGCCTGTGCCTTGAGGCTCTTTCACATCATGCATCTTGAGCTCTATTTGAGTCCCTTCTCTGTTGATGATTTTTGTCCCATGGAGCCAATATCTGTAATGTAATTGCCTGGGCACAGACTGCTCACAGGCAGGATTCTTTGCTAATGTACATTCTGAGTTGACACACCCCTGGTGGTCTCTGTCATTTTCCAAGACAGATGTTCCCTTACAACCTCCTTGCTTGTCAGTGGTATATGCCCTTCATGGTATTTGATGCTACTGTTGTACATCTACTACTGATACGACTGCATTCAAAAAGCCTCTCTGTGTTGAATAATAACAAAAGAATGGTTTGAGAGAGAGAGGGACAGAGAGGAGGAAATTGAGAATGGTGGTGTCTAAGAATGCTTCCCTTCTGTGGCTTGAGGGCAGAAATACAATTTTAGAAGCAAGGTTTCCAGGAGTTCTGAGCACATGTTCAGACAAATACAGTTGCATCTCCTTTACACATTCTCCTCACCAAAACAGGAGGTCAGGATTGAAGAGGACAGGGCTACACTGCCCTTGCCCTCCTCTATTATCAGAGAGAAATTTATGCCTAAATGAAGGAGTCATTCCCCTTTTACCAGATAAGTACTGAGCTGTCTCTTCCCATCCATGAGCCCGTCTATGAGCCATCCAGTTGTATTGGACCCCACACCTTACATTCATTCTTCCATTAAAATGGCTAATAGTGGTGGATTTGTACTTGCACAAATAGAGAGATGGATGTATTAATACCAAGTACAAGTGATGGTGTTGAAAACAGTGGTGCATATCTGACTGCCTCTTTCATTAGGCAGACTGAGGTGACTGTTATAGGAAGCAGATTTTGGATGCTATGAAAGAGCAGTGAATTGTTCTTCACTAAATTTGCTATTTTATTGCCATTGGAAGGGATAAGTAGCATTAGAATATTGTGCCCCAAATAACACATTAATTTATCTTATGGGAATCTGAAACTAATGTGTCAGTGACCTTTATCTATTTCTGTTCTTCATTATGTGAGCTTTCCATTATTATCAGTCCAATTTCCTTGTTTCTTTCTTCCTTAGTCTGGAATCCTCTTGGTGACACATTCACATTCGAGCTAATCTAGTATAAGTACATTTTCTACATTAAAAAAGGAAGTATGGAATAGGCTTGGTCCCGAATCAGTTTGAACAAAAATGATTAGTAATATTCGGTGATCCATTTCATATAATCTCTGAAAACAGAACGGGGAGGAGGGAACTGCAAGCCTAGCAAAATGGATTAAGGGAGCCAGATTTTATCAGCTCCTGAAGAGGATGGAGTTAAATGTGTTGTCGAAGGCTTTCATGGCCGGGATCACAGGTTGTTGTATGTTTTCTGGGCTGTATGGCCATGTTCCAGAAGTATTCTCTCCTAAAGTTTCGCCCACATCTATGGCAGGCATCCTCAGAGGTTGTGAGGTACCTCACAACCTCAGAGGATGTCTGCCATAGATGTGGGCAAAAAATCAGGAGAGAATACTTCTGGAACATGGCCATACAGCCCAGAAAACACACAACAACCCTGGATGGAGTTAAGTCTGTAATATACCTGTACCTGAGGCAGGAGTCTCCTTTGGGGGCCCTGGAGAGAATGGGATTAATTGTAGCATCTTTTCTCCCTTCTTGGCAGCAGTAGCATCCGTCCATTTCTTTTTGGAAAGTTTCCTAGGCTCCCCCTCCAAAGGGGAGGGAACTCGCTTTCCCAGCAGCACTTGCATGGGAAGGGCATTGAAAAGTCTCTGAGTACTTCTCAGAGCATGATGGGAATTGAAGTTTCTCTCACACACTGTTTCTCAGTCAATAAAAAGCCTGGTTGTGTCCATGTTCTCATTGGCTGAGAATGAACACAACTAGTGACTACTATTCCCAGAACTCTCTAGCGGTTTGTCTTACTTAAAAAAAATGTTATGGTTAAAACTTAAAATAATTCTAAAAAAATCAGTAGATTGGTTAATTGTCTTGAAACTTGACAGACCTGTAGTTGTAAATGAAGTCTAAAACTAAGGTAGGTTTCATGCTGATAGGCCTTAAAATAATTGAGGATTGAGCTTTTAAAGTATCCCATTGTAGCCAATGGGCCAAATCTTTGCAAAATAAAAATGGCAACACCCCTCCCAATTTGAGTAACTTCATGGTAAACAGAATGAGGAGCCAGCTGACATTAGACCCTGAAATGGCATGATTTTTGGCCAAATTGCACACCTCTAGTATTCAATACCTCCTTATACAATGAGTTTCTCTTGGTGTCTATATGGCTGACATATGATGCTGGGCGAAGCTCTGCTTCCTTAATCCAAACAACATGTGACCAACTATGTCTCAAGACATTCTCAGGACTCAAGACATCCTCAGGACTTCTGCAAAGATTTCTAGGGCAGTTCGGGACAACCCTGCAGTGCATCTGCAAGAAACAACTGCAAGAAAATAGGTGGACATAAGTATGAAGGTTGAGCTTCTAACAGGGTAGGAGTTGATTGTGTGGTTCGAACAGAATTCTAATCTTTCCAATGACCAATAAAGTGAGTTGTGATGGCATATGGTTGACTTAAGTCTCCACATTTCATAAACCAGGGAAATAGAACAAAGGGGGAGGGAAACGTTTTCTGTAATGGGTTGCTGTGAGTTTTCTGGGCTGTGTTTGCATATATCATTTATAGGATGCCAACTATTATATTCCCAGGAACATTTTTGACCTAATTTCAATAACATTTAAGGACTGATCTGTTGTTCTGTTGGCTGCATCACTTGGCTGAACTGTGCCAACACTTACTTCATTAATAGAGAGAACAGCAAAGCCCATAAAGTATCTTGCATTAGATTTGTACATATTTATTTTATGCTACATTCAGAAGATATCAATCTTCCAGGATAAAAGTTTTTAATACAAGTAGTGATGTGTAAGGACTTTGCATAGCTTGGTGGCTATGCTGGTATTCTGAGAACTATAGTAAAAAACAAAGACCTCTGCCTAAATCTTCCAGGCAATAATTTGTCCAAGTACTTCAAAAGATTAATAACAGAATATGTCTTGCCAGGTGTGTGGGATCAAATATCAATTAAATTAGATCCATGGTTGTCATGGAGGCCTTGAAATCCTGAGCCTAAGGTGGTCATAACACAGATGCTGAAATTTCCCAGAACTACCAATTTAAAGGATTCCAATATCAATGTTAGCTACTAAGGTAAATCAGCTTTCTGGATATGCCCCCTGCCCAGATCATATTTTTCTAAGCTACTTTGATTCCGTTTTGTCAGAGCTTTGGCCTGGGTATGTTTTTCATGTAACCTGTATTTTCTGTCAATTAAAATAAATGGGAAATCACAGTTATGGTTTTAAAAGGGGATTAACAAGGATTTAAGCATTCATCTTAATGCTACTATTTTAATGGAATAATATAGAAATGCTGATTAGCCGTCATCACACTGGGCAAAATGTTTTTGTCTGCTGTGTTTGAGCAAAATTATGAGACATGAAGAATGGCAAAAAGATGCCCCCTAATGCAACTTTCTAGAAAGTCCTTAGCAACATTAGCATCTATCAAAAGCTGGGTTCAAAACTGTCCGTAATGCTTAGAAAGAAGACAGCAAGAAACTGGGATGAATATATTTTCAACATTCTGCTCTCATAATGAAAATGGCTTCCCTGATAATGAAATTAACAAACATTTATATCATGATATGGCGGGCACTGCCTGTGTGTGTGTGTGGGGGGGGGGGGGGTGGTGTTATAAATAATTCATAAGTGGAGAAGGGAAATATTATATTTTATGAATTGATGCCATGTGAATGGATATAATAAAATGCCAGTTTTATATAATTAGATTAAGATTATATCTGCATGGAATTGTGTGCACCAAGTCTTCTTGCCAGAATCCTTCATCAATTTGGTGACATATGTAAAATTTTACTCTTTAGATTGCATGTGTCGGAGGCTGAAGCATTAGGGAACACCAGCTTTCAATAGAAGGTGAGCGGGGATGACATGGAAGAGAAGGAACTGTACATTATATGTTGTTATTAAAGTCATATTCAGTTACATCATCCTTTCCTTCCAAGGAAAGAATAAATATGCAAGTTTTGAGAATGAAGATTGACATACTAGATATCAGAGAGCTCCTTAGCTTTGATGTTACACCAAAATAGCAATATTACAATTTCCTATTTTCTGCAATGTGTTGAAGTAAAAACATACATAATCAAGGCGGCGGTTGGGTGTGTGTGTGTGGAGCTGGTGTTGATGGAGAATGTCCCTTATGTAATGGTGGTTCTTGATAAAATGATTGAAGAAACAGATTTGTTTCAGGCATACAAACATCTTGTGGCTGTATTGAAAATAATAAGGAGCCCATGGTGGTGCGGTGTTTAAACCCTTGTTCTGGCAGGACTGCTGACTTGAAGATTGTGTTGCTGACTTGAAGGTTGCTGGTTCAAATCCAACCCGGGGAGAGCGCAGATGAGCTCCCTCTATCATCTCCAGCACCATGCAGGGACATGAAAGAAGCCTCCCACAAGTATGGTAAAAAAATCAAAACAACGTCCTTGCAGATAGCCAATTCTCTCACATCAGAAGCAACTTGTAGTTTCTCAAGTCGCTTCTCACACAAAAATTAAAAATAATGCTCAGAAGAGAGATGCTTTGGCTAATGAGCATACTCTTCAACAGATGTAGATCAGCTATAATGCCCATAACAAATTCTCTGCGTTCCCACTTTCTCTGTTTCTTTTTTTAAAGCTTTGGTTCCCTTTTCTTCCTATTAAAGAAACTAGAATTACTTTTCCCTCCATGCGATAGTATGGGTCCTTTCCTTCTGCTCAGGTAGAGATGACAAGAAAAGAAGTGGCCATGGCTTTTCCAGTGGGATCAAGTCAAAATCAAAAAATGTAATTTTTTACTATGATTAATCATATGTAAATTTTAAACAGAATAAATCACCAATTACAACATTTTCAATCCAGAAAGCAGTATTTTCTGGGCAGGAATTAATATTTCCACAATGAAATATTATTTTCCATAACATGCCAAAAAGGCAGCTTCCACTACAGAAAATAAAGATTTCACAGCAAATTTTCTTCATGTGAATTTTGTACAGAATTAGGCCTGAATGATGAATAACCTTTGGAAATTCTGTAGTTTTTAAAGATGTTCTTGGAAAGGAAGAAAATTGCAGAAATTACTCATTACTACCTTCAAGAAGCAGTTAAGTGAAGAATTGAATCCCTATTTTGTCCTACAACATTGTGTTCCATCAATTCATTTCTAACTTAAGGTAAAAAAAAAAAATCAGAGGCAGGTTTGCCTTCCTCTCAGGCTGACAGAGTTTTAATTGTCCAAGATCACTCAGTGGGTTTCCATAGCTAAGTAGGGATTCAAACCCAGTCTCTTGACTCCTAATTGAACATTCAATCCGCTAGGTAAAGGTAAAGGTTTTCCCTGACATTAAGTCCAGTCATGTCTGATTCTGGGGGTTGGTGCTCATCTCCATTTCTAAGCCGAAGAGCTGGTGTTGTCCATAGACACCTCCAAGGTCATGTGGCCGGCATGACTGCATGGAGCGCCGTTACCTTCCCGCCAGAGCGGTACCTATTGATCTACTCACATTGGCATGTTTTTGAACTGCTAGGTTGGCAGGAGCTGGAGCTAACAGCGGCCGCTCACGCCGCTCCCGGGGATTGAACCTGGGACCTTTCGGTCTCCAGCTCAATGCTTTAACGCACTTCACCACTGGGGCTCCTCATTCAATCCACTACATCATTGTAAATTCTTGCTGGCCCTTCACAACCAACAACTATTATCTTCATAACCATTGTTGAGAGGTTAGGGATCTTGAATTAAAAAAACCCTGATTGCTCACAGTTATCTTCACATTATAAAAGTGTCTGAGTTTCAATCTATACTGCCATATAATAGAGTTTGAAAAACTGCATTATATAGCAGTGTAGATGAGACCTCCAACAATACAGTTATACCACAAAAGGAATGAAGTAACCATTCATTGAATTGCAGTTGGTACTTGTCCAAATTTTGCAAAAAGGAATGAAATATAAGCAACCCAGTATTTGCGACTAGTAATTTTCAAGGTCAGTTTGCAACTCATAGTTTTGTTTTGGCAGCCTTCACCACTTCCCATTCCTTGTCTTTAAGTTTCTAAGTCTACATGCAAAGTCTATATCTCGGGCTTTTTGTTTTGTTTATAAAAAGCTTCTTTGGAAATAATATTTAACAGAAAGGCAGAAAAAAACAAATAATGCAAAACTACAAGACAGTACCATAGCCAGGATTTTGATTCGGGGTGGGGGTGGGGGCTGAGTCTGGATGAGAGAGGATCTACCCTAGCAAAGCTTTTGTATCATTATCCCAATACCCCCATGCATATGGGATATATTGAGCATGGTGATCAGATCATGATATGAATGAACATAACAGTTTAAATAATAAATGCCACGTACCACTCTGAGAATTTTAGGGAGGCTGAAGCCCCTCAAGCCCCCCTCCCACCCAGCTACGGGCCTGCTACAAGATGATTAGAAAGAGGATCATAAAAAAGAAGCAGTTAATGGTTTTGGAAACTGTACTGAAATAGCTTCAGTCCAAATGTGTCCCAGGACCCTTCCACACTGGCTCAAATGTGAGTGAAATAATCCACATTTGGTAGCCAAACAGGGGGACAAAGCCCTGCCTTTCTGGCAGTGATGTGGTGATTGTGGGCAGATACCCATCTGTGCCAATTCACAATCAGCATGGGGGTTATGGCCACTGGTCCCCTGCACCCCAGTTTCACCCCAAACTTACTAGAAATACTTCATTTTGACACACCGGGAGCTCTGCAGAAGCCTCATGCCTCCGTCTTGAGGCATTTTCAGTATGTTTGAGGTAGAAAAGGGGGGGCAGAGAGGGGAGGGAAGGTGGCACTGCCATCCTCAGGCTGTCTGAGCCCATAGAGGCAGATTGACTATGAGGACTGCCCCCTGGGACCTCTCATGGCATTCCCAAGAGGCAGTTCCTACAGGACCCATAACCTGGGAAAATGTAGACCTTCATGGAAAGCCCACTTTTTTCCATGTCTTTTTAACCTGGAATAATCCTAGATTTCCACATTTATTCCAAGCTAAACTGCATTAGTCTGGGGCATCACTTGGACACCTCCAGGTAATACACCCTGATAGGGCAGTATAGATGGGGTCCCAGTGTTTCTTCCAGATATCCAACTTCTTATAGTCTGACAGTAGGCATGGTGGTATCACATAATCTTTATCTATTTTAAATAATAATAATAATAATAATAATAATAATAATAATAATAATAATAATAGTGCGATTTTCTGGCATTGTATATTTCTGCCGCTTCTGTGACTGTTTATTTTTATTTTGATTCCGTAGCCCACTTGTCGATGGATGTCCAGAATCAGCAGCATCCACCGCAGTTCTTTTTATCCTGGGTGATGACCGAGCCAGTATAGACTTCGTTTTGGTTTGATTCTCCATAATGCTAATGGGTTAGGTGCTCTTAGTTCTGCTCCTCAGCTGAGGCTTGGTTGGACCTGCCGGTAGTTACACTACCGCCAGCACAGCCCTCAGTCATCATTGGAGCAGTTAAGCCCCCCCCCCCCCACCACGTCAAGGTGGGAGTAAAGAACTGGTGGGATCACAAACCTGCAAAAGTATTGGAAAATGAGCATGCAAAGATACTGTGGGACTTCCGAATCCAGACTGACAAAGTTCTGGAACCCAACACACCAGACATCACAGTTGTGGAAAGGAAAAAGGTTTGGATCGTTGATGTTGCCATCCCAGGTGACAGTCGCATTGACGAAAGACAACAGGAAAGACTCAGCCGCTATCAGGACCTCAAGATTGAACTTCAAAGACTCTGGCAGAAACCAGTGCAGGTGGTCCCCGTGGTGATTGGCACATTGGGTGCTGTGCCAAAAGATCTCAGCCGGCATTTGGAAACAATAGACATTGACAAAATTATGATCTGCCAACTGCAAAAGGCCACTCTACTGGGATCTGCACGCATCATCTGAAAATACATCACACAGTCCTAGACACTTGGGAAGTGTTCGACTTGTGATTTTGTGAAACGAAATCTAGCATATCTATCTTGTTTGCTGTGTCATAATAAAATAATAATAATAATAATTTATTATTGTATCCTGCCACCATCTCCCCGAAGGGACTCGGGGCGGCTAACATGGGGCCATATAAACAAGTTAAAATATAAAACCAAACAATAAAATAACAAGCAGAGTAAAATCAAAAACGAATTCAAGCACAATTATACATAAATACATAAAACAAGATAAGAAATTTTAAAACCATATCAATTTCACCACCAAGGGACAAAAGAATAAAAGGGGTTCGATGTCACCACTGCTACTACTGCTCTGTCTTCCTTCTTCTGTTTAGCCACCTAAATAAAGCAGCAGTCACCTTATTGAGAATATGAACATTCCCATCCATTTTACACCTAGCAACAGGTCTTCTCAATCACTATAATAAAATAAGTAATACTTCTGAAGATATTAATAAGCATTGTATATATTTCTGTGATATCAATTGGTTCTAATGGTATGTTTAAAATCTATCCCATATTTTTTTGTTGAATGTTCTGACTGAATTTGATAGAAAAGAACAAGATTTGTAACTAGTGCTCAAAGGGTAGAAAAACAGTGAAATTCTTCAGGGTGGTGTGTGTGTTTGTTCTACAATGTACTTTAGGAGGAGTGTTAATGCCCTGCGTTTTATTATTATTACTTCCTTCAGGAGTCTGTATCATTCATCTTCCTGCGTTCACCAAAAGTCCAGGGGAGAAGGATATGAAGTAAACTCTCCTATAGGGCTTTTTTTCAGATCAGAAAAGTCAAGGAAGTTGCATAGCAATGGATATGTTTGATAGGAAAGAAAATACACACACTACCTATGAACTTCTCACAATGATAAGGTCAACTCAAATCCACCACTGAAAGAAATGTTAAAGTGCCCTGAGAATGAAGCAGAAAAAACAGATGCCTCTTTGATATTGGAAGAAGCCTTTCAGGATCTTGGAGAACAGATTTTGGCACAGCATCATTCCAGATGATGCAAAAGACAGGAGTACAATATTTATATTCAATTCAGATGGGGACTTGCTCCTTCTGCTGCGTCTGCTCTTTCTGTGTGAAATGTTAACCAAATCTTTTCAAGTCACTTTCACTAACGTTATTGGAACTATGAACCAGACAGTGGTGACTGCCCTTCATTATCTGCCTTATGTTTACATGGACACCTTGGCTCACTTACCAAGGCATTTGTCTGCTTGCTACCATCCGATTAAAAAAAAAAGATGCCACTGGAAATTACTTGGCTGGGAACCATCATGCATCCAGTTATTTGCTCTAGAATTTTCTAGTTGTAGATCAGAGTGTTTTTGCTCTATATTTTGCAGATTTCTTGCTACATGTTCAATCTGGTTATTAAACACCCTTAGGAAGTGGTCTGCACATGATTTTATTATCAAAACCAAAGGAAACCATGGGAAAATGTCTGCATAATCAGCCATGCCTTTAGTCTATGCAAATTTGCCTTTCCCTGATATAAAATATTAAGTAATATCCTCAGGATTCCTTCTCCTCTTTTTATTATGCTAATGGTCAAGGCCCATTGTAATGTGTAAAATGTATGGAAATTTATAAGCTTTTGCTCAATGTAATTGCCATATTTGCAAGGGCAAAAATATGAGATTCTATACAGATTTGAATATAATTTTCAGGATAGGATAGATTTGGTTTCATAATGTCATAAAGAGTTTCAAAGTGATGTATGCTATTTTTGAAACTTTTCCTGTTGATTGCATAATTCAAATTCAAAACAGATAGCTTTGTACACATCTTAGTAAAATAGAAAACTGGCAGAAATACATAAGGGGTACTTTCCTTGGCTTTGTCTAACATTGTTGTGGAATTTTACATACACACTTTCAGATTTCTGGCAATGAGATAACTATTAAACCCTCTAAAGCAAGGATGAATATTCTGCAGTCCCCCAGCTGCTGTACTGCAGTTTCCACAAGTGTAGGAAATTGTAAAGAATGCTGGACATTGCAGTCCAGTAGTATTGGGAGGGCCACATGATTTCCATTCCTGATCTCTCACTTAGAGAATAAGGAGAAATTGCATATCCTTCTACAGGGTTCAGATAAAAACTCTATTTTAAAACTGGCTCTTTTTACACAAAAAGTGCTGGCTATTCAAGAGAAGATGGAAGCTGAGAGCTGATACATTATTGCCACTAACAAAATCCAAACTTAAAATTTACTACGGACAAGACACTTGTTTTACTTACCCCTGTCCTTGTTCAAACCTTTCCTTAGGAAATTACTAATTTTAACCTTTTTTACTCTGTATTTGTCTAGAACCGGGTTAGTAGGCCGCAGGTCGGGATGTTTTGTATCTTTACATGGTTTTATTGTATGTAGGCGTAAGTGTGAACGTATTGTATGTTTTACATGTTTTTGTATGTTCAAAAGTGACTAATCAATAAAGAATTGTTGTTGTTGTTGTACTCATTCCTGATCTAAGGCAAAATTATGATGCAATGGAATTGATTGTGATCAAGGTACAAAAGGGTCTTTGGAAAGGTTGTCACCTAGAGCTGGGGTCACGAACTTCCAGGTCATTGAGACAATTTCCTTTGTCCATTTCATCTTAGCAAATGTTGAGCCTTGTTGGTAATTAGGTTACCTAAAATTCTGTGCTGTGCCAACACCTGAAATTTGCTCCAAAGCATCTTTCCTCTTGTCAGCAGTTTACAAGACAGAAAACAGAATGCGCTCTGCATATGTATGCCATTCTACAGGAAGATGGATAGCATCTGATGAATCATTCATCTGTAAATGAAATATAAATATATTTCAACTTTTAACAAAAATAAATATTTTTTCTCTTGGATTACATATCCTTGATTCTGTTAAATCATAGAGCATGGCTGATTGTTCCATAGTTGTGGCACCCTTAACACTTTGAAAAATCTGGTTTGGTGTGGACATTAATGAAGGGATTCATTTGTGTGACAAGGACCCCCAACCTTGTATTAGATGATTTTTTAAAACCAAAATAGTCCTCATGATCTCATAGATGAAGAAATTTTGCTTTTTTGCGATCTTCAGGAGATCTTTAAAAAAAAAAACAGGAAGAAAAACAGATGTTGCTTTCTAATTGAGCATTTTCAAGATTTTTAAAAAATTGGATATCCCCACACACATATTTTGCTTGGGCAAATGTTTTGTAACTCAGGAATCCACACAAAGCAGGAGCCTGTGTGGACTGAAAATCAACAAAATATTTTAACGGCTAAGGCAAGGCATGATACAATACAGTAGCTGTAAAACCATCATAATGATGCTGTCATTAACAATTATCTTAATCTCCATCCCATCATTAAAGCTTTAATCTCTCAAACAAAGGTCTGCACAGTTGTCTGAAATGTAACACTCAATAAACATTTCCCATTTTCTTACCTGGATGGATAAACATTGCGCTTTTGGTTTTCTTCTTCACTAGATGTAGTAAGAACCAAAACTATGCTTAAATAGAAAAACGTGCTGGCTGTATAAGAACTATGGTTAATATCCTACATCAGAGCACTATAACATGAACACCAGAAAATGTATGTCCCATTTGCTTTACAAAGTCTCTATGTTGGACACCTCATCATATAGGACAGGCATGCCGGATGTGGCTCCTTGGGTGCCTATCTCAGGCCCTCTTAATTTTCCTTGTCCTCTTGGCATAAGGATGTGGTGACCCTTATGCTGAAAGGACAGCGGAGGAAGGCACACGGCAGCTGAGAGTCCTCTGGATCCCTCTAAGCCACCGCGTGTCTCACCCTCCTCTTAGCATAAGGATGGTTTGGATAGCTCAGGAGGATGGCTCGAGGAAGGCATGCAGTGGTTGAGAGCCCTCCAGAGCACTACTGGATGTTGCCTATCTGGCCCTCCTTCCAGCATAATGCTAAGAGGACACCCTGAAGATTGAGAGAGGAGTACTGGGGAGTGGAATTCGGGCAATTGCCGCATGTCTTGTTTTCCTCCCAGCATAAGGATGAGGTGAGCATCCCTGTCCTTATGCCAGGAGGACAGTCTGAGGATAACCCGAGCCCTGCCCCACCCCTGCTGGCCCCTTCCCCTCCCAGACCGTCTCCCTTCCAGGCCCACCCAGCATGTGCCCAGCCACCCTCCCTCCTGACCCAGGCCTCCCAGCCAGCCGCACAATGCAACCCCAAAGTAAAAATGTTTGCCCATGTCTGATATAGGAGGATTATTGGCAAAAGTATATTTCTAGCTCCTCATTGTGAAGTTGAGATGCACAATGTATTGCACATTGATATATTTTCTGCTTCTATCCTCATCAGTTGGCTATAGCTGTTGTATAATATCCAATAAAACTTTCTATATCAGTAATGTACATTGCTTCTTTTTATAACATGAAAAGGATATTGGTCAGTATATGGTAGCCATGCTTTCCTAGGTCTTTGAATCTGACTTAGATATCTTATTTATATGCATTTGGACATTTTTACCATGTTAGTTAAATTTGCAAGAGCTGTTTTATTGGCCTGTTGCAATGTTTTACCTTTAGAGTTTTTAAAAGATACTTTTGCTAAAGTTTCTTTCAAAGATAAACTGTGCCTGTAGAGTCAGTCACAGGTGGAATGAGAGCAGTCTGTTTCATGTTTTTGGTTACTGTAGTTATTATTAGGAGGCAAGGGAATACATAACACATTCTCTCAAAAGATGGTTTCCTGACTGATCATTAGAGACCTTCCTGTGCATCTCATGGAGGTAGGAGACGGGACTAATAATACAGGGCAAGTACAAAATTTTATATCTGCTAGAATGGTTAGTTCTGAGCTTGTCACTTGTGAGAATTAGCTTTACTGAGCCTATGATTTTGAGTTTTGCCTTTTTTGGTTGGCTGACACTACCACCTAACTGACTAATTCATGACAGGCTTGTGATCAACTCAAGCAAGGGAAAATAAGTGAATGTCAGAAGAGAGGAACTGACTGTAACTATTCATAGTACTGTATGTCTAGATACCTCAAAGATTAATTTAATACCCAACATAGTTTCCAGACAATCTGGCCAAAGTCCTGTGAGGTGGTTACAAATACATTGGCTATAGTTTTACATTTGCATCTGTTACACATTCATGGGTTAAAGTCCACACACCTCCCTGAAAAGCCCACACTTTCCTGAGAGGGTATCTAGATGCAGGGCACCCAGACACCAAATAATCCCCCCCACCAGAAAAGCCTTAAAATTGAAAATAACTTACCCAGTCACCATTACCCTGTTTCCAGAGTCCTCCTGGCACATAAAAATGGCATGCCAGGAGAAGCCGGGGGGGGGGGGTGGTGGTGGAAAAAAGAACTAAAAATTTTAAAAGGAGGTATTTTGACCTCAACAATGACATGCTGGGGAAAATGGCAAGATAAACTTCCAATGAATAAAATAGATATGTTCCCAATAGGATCAACAGAGGATAGAAAATCCAGTTATACTGGAACATGTTAAAGAAATTGGAAAAACACAGCATAACAAAGCTCAGGGACTTATTGAAACCCAACAGAACAATAATACAATGGGAAGAGTTAAAAGATAAGTGTGATCATAGAAATTGGCTATTATGGAGAGAGTTGTCTAAAAAGTTAACAGAATGGAAGAGTAAGGAAATCCCAGAAACAGATCTTGATAAAAAAAAGGAAAGTAGAGAAGGAGAAAGGAATCATGGGATTCATATAAAAAATAATCACAGGAAAACTATACAATATAAAAACACCTTGACAGAAATCTGGAAGGAGGAATTAAGTTGCAGTGAGAGAGAAATAGACAATTGGATAAATTCAATTAACAAAATAAAAGATTTAAAGATTGAGGAAATGCAATGGAAAATCCAAGAAAAATGATATAGAACTCCTGTGCAATTGGCACACATAACCAGAACTACTCCAAAACAATATTGGCACAACTGTGGGAAAACCGGTACATACACCCACATGTGGTGGGATTGTGAAAAAAATAAAATAATTAAAAAGGAAATGGAGGCACTATTAGGGATAAAAATAAATTAGAACAAGACACAACTTTCCTCTAGAAAATTGAGGGCAAATGGAGATCTAAACAACCTCACAACCTTTGAGGATGCCTGGCATAGATGTGGGCGAAACGTCAGGAGAGAATACTTCTGGAACATGGCCATACAGCCCGGAAAACACACAACAACCCAGAGATCTAAAGAATGGGAAGGAATAATATACAGTTTTCCCTCACTTATCGCAGGTGTTTCGTTTCTAGATAAGTGAAAATCTGCAAAGTAGGGACTCTATATTTATTTTAATAAATACTGTATAGCTTCCCTCCCTCCCTCCCTCTTTTAATGTACAGCATGTACTGGATTTCTGAAGCCGTGGCCATCAAGCTGCGGAGGCTTGGTGTATGGACTTGGAGGTGGGGCTGCCGCTGTGCACTATACATGCGTACCCCACTGCCACTGGCAACGCTCCATGCATGTGCCCCATCGCTGCTGCCAAGGTTCCGCGCATGGAGCCTTGGCAGCAGTGGCAGGGTGCATGGGGAGCATTGGCGGCAGCAGTGGGGCACACGCGGAGCATTGGCAGTGGCGTCAGGGCACGCATGGAGCATTGGTAGTGGCAGTGAGGTGCGCACATGGAACATTGGGGCAGTGGTGGCAGGGACAGTGCCATATGCAGTGATGCTGTCCAGAATGGGGCCCTCAGGGATCCAGACGGGGCGGGAGAGGAAAGAGGCCCCCCGCTCGGCTGGTGCGGGCCCTCTGAGCCAGGCCCTCCTTTGTGGTGGTTTTTGAGGTGCAGGCTGGGCCTACTGGTGCTGCCTGTGGGCAGCTGAGGAGGACAGGACAGGACAGGCCACATGCCTCAGCCCACATCTTAGAAAACCCGCAAAACAGCGAGTGCACGAAAAGCGATCTGCAAAGTAACGGGGGAACACTGTATTACATGTTAGACAAAATTAAAGCCTCAGTTGCCTTAGGCTGGAATGACCAAAAGAAATGGAATACAAAAACATGGTATAAATATTTAGCTAACTATCTCCTCCAAGAGTTTATTAGCGAAAGTAAAAGTTATTACAGGAAGAGCCAAATCAGAAAGTCATGGTGGGCAATATGGAATGATTTAATTTATAAAATAAAGGAGAAAGAGAAATATAAGGAATTAAACAAGATTATCCTCATGATAGAACAATCATAATAATTACAGCAAAATTCGTAAAGTGTTCCTGAGGATAGGAGGGAGGCAGAAACAAAGAGGAGAAATTATGTAACCATGTGTTGCCAATGTCTTAAATGCTTGCATAATTTTGGGTAGCACTATATACAATTTTTTTAAATGGAAAAAAAGAGAAGTGGGTGGCCAGGAGTGATTTTGCTCCTGTCCCCCTTCTCCTGGAGCATCATTTCTACATGCTAGGATAGCTCCGGCACCAGGTTAATGGCAGTTGGGTAAGTTATTTTTTAATTTTAAGGGGTTTTAAGGGGTTTGGAGGAGGGGGATACAGCCCTCTGGTTCATCCTGGAAAACCCGAGAGGGCTATGCAGATTGCCCCCTTCGTAGTCCCAGAACACAAGACCCATACTGAATTAGACCCGGGTCTTTCAGGAAGACACAGGTCTAATCCAGTACCTAATTAATTTTTGACAAAGCCAGAATTTCCTGCTCTGTCCCAGATTAATTTGCTTTTTCCTGTGATGTTGTTTGGACACCTCCGGTAAAAGTCCAAAAGGGCCTTCATTTTGGGCCCTTTGTGGATGGGCGCTAACACTAATTGTATCTACCTATCCATCTATCCATCTATCTATATTGCAATTGTATTTTTATAACCAGTTATATGAAGAGGTACTTGTAGGATTGCCTTTCGCACATTCAGACATGTTTGCAAGCTGATTCTGTACCACGGTTGATTAGATGTAGCATTTTTTGGTTGCGTCAGACTACAAAAAGTAATGTGCCAGCCTCATGGCTCAAGGCTGGGGATAGGGAAAGTTTGGGCCATGGCTGAAATGCAGTCCTTAAAGACCCTGTTTGTGGTCCATAGAAAATAAAAAGTTGAGAAAACAAAATGAAACTGGCACAGAAACAAAGTAGTTTGAATTCCCTTCCCCCATCCTCCTTAATTCTCTTTAGGTCATGGGAATTGGCTGGTTTTTGACTTATGTCAGGAATGAAAGGTGATGTCATGTTAGTTTCCATTTCATTAAAAAAATACCCATGCAATCCACATAAAAGCAGGCAGAAAATGCTGCATTCACATTTCCCCACCACTTGTATAAGCAAATGGAACAAAAGCCAACAAGACAGAAGAAGGGATTAGGGAGAAATGTTGCATTGGAGCCTAGATTCCCAAGGCAGCATGTACTTTTTGGGGAAGGATGCATTAAAGACAACAGAGTCTTGGAAGATAGTTGCTAGAAAGGAAATAGAAGAAATGGGACAGGAAGGAGTGCTAATTAGATATTGTTACCACATTTCTATAACTGATGGCGCACATTCAGCTTGGAAAACCTGAGAGGGCTGTGCAGACTTCACCCTCTGTAGTCCCAGGACTACCGAGGGAGCAGTCCATACAAGGCCCATACTGGATTACACCCGGGTCTTTCGGGAAGATTTGACTTCATTTATTGGCTACAAAATCTTATTTTAGGACTTATTATTGACTTCAGAAATGGGAATTGTGTTGCCTACAAGATGGTTTTGACCTCCAGCTACTAGCATTTTTCATCATTGGGCTTGGAAAGACATAATGGAAGGGAGATATGGTCACAAAATTTACAATCATGCTCTGCACATACCAATAATATGCCTTCTTTGTGTTCTGTGTGTGAACTCTATGGAAATAATATTCAGAAATAGTTGAAAAATAATTGAGAAACTTATTTATTGAGAGTTGGGAAACCCTGATTTGGGAAATCCAGGATTGACAGGAATCTTCATAGATGAGAATTTATTTTATGCAAAATTGCCATGTTTTTTTTTTCCAGGAACAATACCCCCGCCCCAACTACACTTTAAAAATATATCTACATTATTTTCTGTGCAAAAAAGTCTTATCATCCGCACTAAAAATGCTGTTTTCTATGCCAAAAATACCAAAATTCGCATAGAAAATGTTCCCAAGTGCAATAGTTTATGTGCAGAAAACAGACTTTTGCTTCACAGAAAAAAGTATTATTACAAAAAACATTATTTTATATACAGAAGATGCTACTGCCTGCACAGGAAATACCATGTGTGCAAAAATCCACATTGTGCACAATAAATCTTTGAAATTCTCCCATTTCGAAGGCTTTGTAAAACTAAAATACTTTCCTTTGAGAGAAGATTATTGAAGGATTAAATGCATTGTCTATTCAGAAGTATTGCCAATTACATTCAATGAAGCTTACTCCCAGGTAACTATGCATTGGTTTGCAACCTACGTATGAGCAGCTATATTTTCATAAACTACATTTTCTTCAGTAGCAAAATGGCTTTCGTGCTTCATAGGCAGCCTGTGAGGATTAATTAAGGCTTATAAAGTATTGTCATTTTCTTCAATGTAATCTATCTATAAAATATAGCTTTACAAGGTTGTATTGTTATGTCTAAACCCAATGAATCTTGGAGTGCTCAAAATCACACAAAAACACCTGTTTTTAGGAGATTTTTTAAACTGATATCTTGACCTACGTTTCTGGGATAAGTAATAGATAAGCATCTGCACTTTTGGGATGCTTATCTAAACCAAAAAAGCACAGAGAAGTAAAGCAGCCAGTTCTTCCTGTTAATCACAAAGGGAGACACAGAGCTCACAAAAGCCACTTCATCTGGAAATGTCAGTCTCCTGCACCGTCCCTCTGTAAAATATAGCAGAACCATGGCAGTTCTGTCCTGATTCATATATCATCAGTGCCATTTTGGAAGCTGAGAAAAATGGTTAAGCTTTCAAAGGATAAAATGACCCAAGTCCTCCCAAGACCTTCTTTCTTTCAAGACTGGAGTTGTGATTTCTTTCCAAAAGCTTTTGATGTGTGGAGGGATGGGGGTTTGCATTAAAATTGGTGGAAATTCTACTTTAACCTCTTGCTTTGACAACTGTACATTCAAAACTTTTAAAACTCCCAAATACAGATATACCTTTGAGTAAGGTGTTGGATATATTTCTGGGCATTACTAAACTAACAAAAACATTGGTATTAAAGGAAGCAATACCACGGAATGAATAGGATTTGTAGTCACAAAGAAAAAAAGGGCAGTTCAAGATACTTAAACTTTTCATTCAAAACGAACAACATGCAAGTCTGAAATGAAACAAATAAATAAACTTGAATCTTTGAGAGAGCATTTGAAAACTTCTTCCAAGATGCATCTATCAATTTTTTTTCTGTTATAAGCATTGGTTTGGTTGCCTCAAACTTACTAACATTGGTCACCTGCTTTTGTAACAATGTTACACAGTTCTTTTACACTGTATCATTACTATTTTCAGAGGTGTGGAGAACAATGAAAAGGAAGGATACATCCGTATTGTAGACTATGGCCTCCATCCTTACTAGGCTTGAGCGATCCACGAAAAAATTGATTCTAAACTCGTTTCAAAAGTAGAGGGGGGTAGCGTTTCGTTTCTGAAGTCATTTCCGAATTTCGCCCCCCAAAAAATTCGAAATTAACGAAAATTTGTTATTTTCTAAATTAATTCGTTAATGGCGGACGCGCATGCGCAGTGGCCCAAAAACAGCCCAAGAGGGGGGGGAGTTAGGGGGCTCTCCTGCACTCATTTTTTCATCTATACTGATCAAATTTGGTACAGTGGGAGAACACAATCCACCCTGCTTGCTCGCTAAATTGCAGAGCGTTTGCCCTTTCCTAAGATTTATTGCGCAATTTCATAGTTCATATAAAAAAACTGTATTTACCAATTGCAAAAAATCTGTTCCTGCTTTTGAATTGTTATTTCCTGTTCAATAGGGGTTCCTTCACTGTGAAAGTCCTTCTTCTACTTGTGTAACATTGTTTCAGTGCCCGTAAATCTGTCAAAATGTTAGGGCATTGGGGGCCATTGGCCAAGAGACACATTGTGCTGCCTGCCACAATGCGCAATGACTTTCCCCAGGTATCCATATTGGAGGCCATTATACCACAGTGGTCAAGCCCCTCCCCCTCCCAAGAAATGTAAGATTTGTGCGACGTTGGTTTGATTTATCGCCTGATGGCAAAATGGGGGCTTGGATCCCACTCCCCTGGGGAGCCGGCCACCGTGGGCCGGCTCCCACCCCCGCCCCTTTCCCCAAAGCAGCAGGGCGTGGGCTTAAACTGCGGAAATAGACATGGGGGCATGGATCCCACACCCCTGACCCTTTCCCTAAAGCAGTAGGGCGGGGGCTTAGCTGCAGAGATACACATGAGGGTTTGGATCCATTAAAAGCACTGGCAGGGGGAGTGTGAAAAATTGCAGCAAAAAGAAAGAAAAAATCAAAAAAAATGCAGCAAGCCCTACTTGAGCAGCTGAGAAGAAAGGAAAGAGGGGGAACCAAAATCGGGCTCCCTTTTTTCCCAAAGGAGGTGGGATGCAACGCAGGATAATGGGATGTGCAACCCTTTGGCCAGACTTTGCGCAATGGAATCACTGTTGGAGTGGCTGCCCTGGCACTGACCGCAAGGCCTATAGAGCAGCACAGCAGCAGAAAGCAAAAACAGGCTCCCTTTTTTCCCAAAGGAGGTGGGATGCAACGCAGGATAATGGGATGTGCAACCCTTTGGCCAGACTTTGCTACTAGCGTTGAAAAAAAGAGAAGTTTCCTAATAAAAACGAAAGCCCACCCTGCCCGCACCAGCAGGCAATATGGCGGTGCAGCAGAAAAATTGCAGGGCTGGTGGGTAAATGGCAAACGCCAAGCTTGTGGGGGGAAAAAGGCCACAGGCCCTTTGGAAAAACACCCTGCAGAAACACTCAACAGTTTCCCACCCCACCTCATCCACCCACCCTTTTCTCCCGGTCTTATAATCTGTAGCTCAGCCAAGGAAGCTGTGACGCAGCAATCTTGCCTGCCTGCAGTGCCTGGAATCTAGCGTTGAAAAAAAGAGAAGTTTCCTAATAAAAACGAAAGCCCACCCCGCCCGCAGCAGCAGGCAATATGGCGCAGCAGAAAAATTGCAGGGCTGGTGGCAAACGCCAAGCCAGAGGCCCTTTGGGAAAAAAAATTCTGAAACACCCAACACTTTCCCACCCCACCTCACCCACCCAACCTTTTCTCCCGGTCTTCTAATCTGTAACTCTAGCTCAGCCAAGGAAGCTGTGACGCAGCAATCTTGCCTGCCTGCGGAATCTCACTCCCAACCCACCCTCTCTCTGCAGATCCCGAAATGAGCCACGAGGCGCCCGTGCACGCTCTTTTCATTCAGGACGTACTACCAGCCCCTCCCCTGGGTTAAACATGCTCTCTGATTGGCCACAAGGTGGAAAGAACACGCTAGGTTGCCCCAGTGCACTTAAACAAGTTTAGGTGATTTGCAAAACCTTTTTTTCCCAACGAAAAAAAACCGACGAAATAAGAAAAACAGCCTGTCGCGGTTCGAAACCGCGATATCCAGACGTGTGGACAATCAAGGTCGTATATTGCTTCACAAGTTACAAAAGTAACGAATTAGTAACGAGTAACGGGGAAATCGAATTATTTGAGCAAGCCTAATCCTTACATGTTGGCCCTGCAGCCCTGTATTCAATCCATATTGAACTGGATTATATGTCACTGTGGAGTCAGATAATTCAGTTCAAAGCAGATATTGTGGATCATTTGCCTTTATATTCTGGGTTATATGTCTGTGTAGAAGCAGACCCTTTGTTTTACCACTTCATGGAAAGTGGAACAACCACACCATTGTCATTTTCCATTGATCATTTCATATTTTAATATTGATGTTTTAATTGTTTTGGATTTTAATGCATTGTTTATTTATCGATATGTATATTTGTGGCATTGAACTGTTGCCTTTGTAAGGCCATTCTGAGCCCACTTTGGGTTGAGAAGGGTGGGGTACAAGTGTGGCAAAATTTTTTTGCAAAAGTCTTGGGAAGTGGACAGGATTGCAAACCAAGTTATTTAAGTCACCATCGTTGTCACAAAGACATTCTTCATCTGAAACAAGGTATTCTTCATATGGAAACTGTGGCTTTCCAAACACTCTTCCTACTGTCTTGCACCACAGATTATGTCGGCTAAGGCTCACTGGGAAATGAAGACCAGTAATGACTGAAAGAAGGTTTCTTTATCTCTGCTATAGGATAGATGCATGTTCACCTTCTTCTTCTTCTTCTTCTTCTTCTTCTTCTTCTTCTTCTTCTTCTTCTTCGTACCCCCCCCCCCTTTTTCTCTCTTATGCAGTTACATATTCAAAATTAGTGTATTGGGGGGCGGAGGCTCACATTAATTGACTATGCTATAGTCCCAAAACACTTGGCTGCTATACACATACAAACAACTGCCACCATTTCTCGAATCCATTGATATACATATCCAAACTGTGCCCCATAAATTCCAAATACATCTTTTGGTCATTCATTGAATTCTTAATATTGTGTTTTTACTTCACAATAAAAGAGATATGATATTGGTTCATCATAATGGTTTTTCCAGCCAGCTAAACTAGAAGTGCATTAACCTCACAAAATAAATTACAATTCACTTAGTATTTGCCCTGGAACAAAGAACATTGTTATTTCTAATAGAAAAGAACTGTTTTATCTGCAACTGTCAGTTTTGAGACTGTCTTTGTCTTTACAGTGTATTTTCTCTAAGGAGCAATTGAAGGTCAGGTTATTAAAAGTGCTAATAAATTACAATATTTGTGTTAGTTAATTAAACCTCTCATATCAAAACTTCTTTATGCCTTGTGCCTTTCTGTATCAATGATTAGAGCATATCAGTGCTAGTGACCTAGATAGGAACATTTCAATTCACACTGAGTCACTGAGAAGGAGACTCGGGAATGCCATCTTGCTAAGAATAGGAAGTGATTGGCCATCATATTGGAACATGTCAAGTCCTTGAGCACTCTTGTCCGTGATGCAAACTCACAGATATGTCTCATCATCATCACTAGTTCTACTACCACAACCTCAATTCACCCTCTCTCACATTCATATCCAAGGGATATATCTTCAGGACACCCCCCCCCCCCTAATCACATGTTGAAAGCCTGAATTGTTTTTCAAAATCTATACAGATCTTAAATAAAGGCAAATCTAACCCATTTTTCAGACTTTGTTTCTTTGGGGCAGATTTCCATCTTTACTTTTTGAAATGATTTCCTCTTCTCCACACCTATATCTTGCACAGTAGAGTCTCACTTATCCAACATAAATGGGCCGGCAGAACGTTGGATAAGTAAATATGTTGGATAATAAGGAGGGATTAAGGAAAAGCCTATTAAACATCAAATTAGGTTATGATTTTATAAATTAAGCACCCAAACATCATGTTATACAACAAATTTACAGAAAAAGTAGTTCAATACGAAATAATGCTATGAAGTAATTACTGTATTTATGAATTTAGCACCAAAATATCACGATTTATTGAAAACATCGACTACAAAAATGCGTTGGATAATCCAGAATGTTGGATAAGCGAGTGCTGGATAAGTGAGACTCTACTGTATTCGGTTTATTCATGGGCAGGTGGAGCATCCCTTATCTCGAATTCTGAAATCCAAAATACTCCACAATCCAAAATTGGCCACATGATTGGAGAGGATAATGTTACCTTTGCTTTCAGATGGTTTAATGTAGATAAATGTTTTATGCATAACCTATTTAAAATATTGTGCATGAAGTTAGCTTCAGGTAATGTATATAAAGCAAATATGAAACATAAATGAATTTTCTGTTTAAACTTGGATTCCATTTTCATGACATCTCATGATGTATGTTTATGCAGATACAAATATTCCAAAATAATAATAATAAAACTTCTGATCGCAAGCATTATGGGTAACAGATACTAAACCTATATTGTCTTTCTTTCCTAATTCCATAAGGTTCATAGAGTTTGTCAATGTATTTCATATATGCCATCTTCTCTCTCCTGCTTCTGGACTAAACCAGATTTTTATTTCATTATTTACATTTTTTTTCCTGTTCTAGTATTTATCATGTTTCATATTCATGTACATTTCCCTATCTGAAAATTACAGATAAACTTTATTTTCCAAAAATAATGTTTACTTTTCACAATACCAATGCATCTTTCCAACAGTGGAAATGACAGCCCATGTATTGTCCATTATTTTATTTTGGGTATCGTTGAAATGTTTTAAGTTTTTGTCAAATATGTTGTGTCGTTGTTTCGGGCTTGTCCCTGTTGTGAGCCACCCCGAGTCCCTTCGGGGAGATGGAGCGGGATATAAAAATAAAGTTTATTATTATTATATTATTAGTGTGCTGATCTGCCACTCAGTCTAGCACAAAAAATGTATGCATGGTGTGGGAAAGGCACTCAAAAGCACAGATTCATGGAAATTGAAGAAATACAAAGAAAACAACACTGATAGATTTTATCTATATAGTAAGAGATTCCCCTTTGTATTCCTTGAATAATATTGATGTAGTGTAGTTGAAATAATTGCAATGGGGAATATGGTAGTTCTGTATGTCTGCTATACCAGTTTAAGGCAGTGATGGCCAAGACAAAGGTGGTTTCTACTGGCACACTTTTGCTTGAAATAGTTCTTCAATGCAAGCCATCCCATCCTCCATGTATTTAGGAGAAGTTAGCAGTTGCTCCCTCTCCCTCTCGATCTTCATGAAGTCAAACTACCAGGAATAAAAACCATGCAAAATCAACTAACCCAAAGTTCCTCAGAGTGGACAAGAGTGAAGCAGACAGCAATTTCTCAAAGTGGATAAAAGCATGTGGTATGAGGCACGGAGGCTGCTCCCTTGAAGCCCTAAAGCTCTGTAATCTTGTGCTAGCAGTCCCTCTGGCGCTAACTCTTAACTCAAAATGCTGCTTGTATGCCAAAGAGAAACCTGGGCTGCATGATGACTCTCAACTCAAAATGCTCTTAAGTTTGGGTACTCTTAAGTCGAGGTTCCACTGTATATTATTGCACTATTGCATGACCAAAGTCTACTGATGGGTCAAAAGCAGGGGATGGGTTTATTTTGGGGAGGTGGAACTGTTTTCACATGGAGGCCTGCTTCTATGCCAGCTCTGTGCAAAAATGTCAAAAGTGGCCAATATAATTATTTTATATTATGTTGATTTATGACCCACTTTTTCTCTCTACCCATTTAGTATAACATTTCATTTTGCCCCAAGTTAGGCATAGTCTTGATTTTAAAAAGAGAACTGAGACAGCCTGACAGTTTTCAAACACTGGATCATTAACATGCATTAAGCACTGTGTCTCATTTCCCATGTTCTCCTGTTTCAATATGTTAATGTCACAGATGAGTGTTTGTTCACTTTTATATTCATGATAAAATTATTTTGACTCTTTTCTAGATCAAAGTCTTTTCTAAGGAAGCTGCTCATTTTAACTGAAAGTGGGGAACTGATTGGCAGAGCTGATATCTCACAAACACTTTCTGCACAGGGAAAGCCTGTCTTAAACCTATTAGAATTCTTTGAGGTATTGAGGAAGTATGTAGAGTAATGATCCAGCAGGACATGCCTGTAACTTCGATTTCCAGTAAGCTTTTGATGAATAGTTCCAAATACTAGCTATAAGGACAAGAGGGCATTTGCTTTTTTCTTTTCTCTTTTCTATGCTAAACAGAGTCTAAAAAGTAGTGTATATATGACTGAGTAAAATTCATTGGTTTGTTGTTTGCAGT
Source organism: Anolis carolinensis (assembly GCF_035594765.1). Lineage (NCBI taxonomy): Eukaryota > Metazoa > Chordata > Lepidosauria > Squamata > Anolidae > Anolis > Anolis carolinensis. The sequence goes on from NC_085843.1 coordinate 150,467,407, forward strand.
GACTTCAATGTGCATGCATTACATTATTAGATTAAATACCCTATGGGAGAGTAAATATTCCTTTGTGATTGTAGCAGTCATTGAAAATGGTGGTTGTTTGACATCATAGGTCTTAGAACATGGCCTAGCACTGTGTATCTCAATTTTTGGTTCTCTCTATATTTTAAGGAGAATTTCCAGAAAATGCCAAGAAAATTCAAACAGCATGGCTAATTCTTAGGTATTCTGATATTTAAAAAGTGTTGAAACACTAAAGAATGAGAACCACTGATCTAAAAAAGAGCCTAATTAAAATAAATAATTGATTTTCTAGTCAACATTCTATATATTTTCAGGACAGCAAAATTATAAACTGGTTTGGTTTTTCTGGGTCCTACAGCTGCACAATTATTTGTACAATGCCAACCACGGTCTTCAGTTTACTCATTACAGAATGGTCTTGACTGGTTCTCCACACACTAGTGGTCCATCTAATTCAGTTTGATATAACCTTAACTACCATGACTCAATGCTATGGAATCCTGGGATTTTTAGTTTAATGAGACATCAGCATTTTTTGGAAGTGAAAGCAAAAGACCATATGAAACTGGAAATCCTATAATTTCATAGCATTGAACCATAGCAGTTAAACTGGTATAAAACTGAATTAATTTTACAGTGTAGATAGATACACCAGATGTCAAAACTGTGCCTATGCTTGATTGGCTGCATTAGGAACCATACACATACAATCTCTGAGAAAATACAACCATTGGCACAATTATATTTAGGACATGACAGGATTCTAGTCTAGCTTGTTTATTTACAGCATTTATTTATTTACAGCATTTATATTCCGCCCTTCTCACCCCGAAGGGGACTCAGGGTGGATCACATTACACACATCAGGCAAACATTCAATGCCTTTTTAACATAGGACAAAGACAAACAACAAACATAGCTCCGAGCGGGCCTCGAACTTGTGACCTCCTGGTCAGTGATTCATTGCTCTCCCGTCTGCGCCACAGCCTCGGTCTGTGTTTGGCAGAATATTTTTAGGATAACATGTCAATAGAGAAAATATTTCATATATAGTTTCATATTTAACATGGTTTAGTGATTTGAGTGTTGGATTGTGACTCTGCGAACCAGGTTCTAATCACAGGGTTGTTGTATGTCTTTCGGGCTGTGTGGCCATGTTCCAGAAGTATTCTCTCCTGACGTTTCTCCCACATCTATGGCAGGCATCCTCAGAGGTTGTGAGGTATGGTTGTGTTCCATACCTCACAACCTCTGAGGATGCCTGCCATAGATGTGGGCGAAACGTCAGGAGAGAATACTTCTGGAACATGGCCACACAGCCCGAAAGACATACAACAACCCTGTGATCCCGGCCATGAAAGCCTTCGACAACACAGGTTCTAATCCTTGCTTAACCATGGAAACCCACTGGCTGACCTTGGGTATGCAGTTGGTTAGTAGCCAGCTGCAATAAATCACTACTGACAGAGAGGTCATGAGTTCAAAGCCAGCCCAGGTCGGAGTAAGCTCCTGACCATTAATTGTCTAGCTTGCTGTCAAGTAGAAATTTAGCTACCGCTTATGAGGGGAGGCTAATTTAACTAATTTATGATGCCATAAAAATCTCCAGCAGCATGCGGAAGATGAGGAAGTCTTCCATCAAGGACTGAGTGTCACAGTGGATGAAGAAGAAGCAGTTCCCCCTAAGGCCAGAATCAAGCATACCCTCATGAAGCCAGAAGCTGGAATGTTAAATTGCCTCTGTGTCGGTCGATATGTTGTTGTCTATATATGTCGTTTGTCTAATGGCATTGAATGTTTGCCATGTATATGTGCAATATGATCCATCCTGCGTCTCCTTCAGGGTGAGAAGAGCGGAATATAAATACTGTAAATAAATAAAATTAATAAATTAGAGGAAGTCAAAAGCAATACAATACTTAGAATTCTCTGCTCCACCTCCCAAAGTATCCTGGTTTAATCCAGTCTCTTTTCTCATTGTCCCTCTCTTTATGTGTGTTAAGGATGACAAAAATGTTGAACATTTTTACATTCCTAATCTGGCATTACACAATACAATCAAGCCATGTTCACTTCATATAAAAGATAAGCATGCTGGCAGAGCAATTTCAATAAAGATCACTGTTCTGGCAATCAACTGAAATCTTCATAGAATAAAGATCAAGGAGGTAGTGTGGATTGAACATTTGAAGCAAGCTATTAATGTTAAAGAAGACTTGAAGAAAGCAATGCTGTTAATTCTCCAAGAGTAAAATACAAGAGCACCAAAATGAGATAAGTGTTCTTTTCTCTTTTGTTGTAATCCTTGTGGATGATTCTACTTGCATGACTGAAGTTTGTAAGAGTGGCAGCTAGTGGCTCTATTGTCAGTGGCGTTTTCACTTTGCTTTGGGTTTTAGACTGACCCTTAAAAGCACTATCCACAAAGAGGAATGATAAGAGATGGAGTAGCCTTAAATGGCCTGCCATTCCACCCCTATCATGTGACTGGGGCCGGTGAGGTCAACTGGCCCCAACCAGGTCTGGCCTCTTTTATGGGGGCCTTCAAATAACCATCTACACGTTAAGCTTCACCCGCCGGATGCGGGCAGCATGAACCTTAAATGCACTATTCTAGGTGAATTCAGTACATTCTTTATGTCTTGAAATAATATATCACCATTCTTCTGAGATCGGACCCAAAGTGCCTTACAGAAAGATAAAACAAGATTACATTAACAATCCTATTCTCCAAATGATTTTTAATGTCAATGTTAATTAAAGCCGAATTAAAACAAACATAAAATTATGAAGTTTTCTTAAAAATAACATTATAAATAGCACACTATATCACATATACTAATATGCAACTAATTCATATCTCTAAGGCTTGCCTTAAAAAAGTAGTCTTCATATGTTGGCCACCTGGACCTTTTTTTGAAGGATGTTCCAAAGTCTGGAAACAATCATGGAGAAGTCCTCAACAAATGTGCAAGTAAATGTGTTTGAACAATCATGGTGGATTGTATAGGGAGAAATGGTCTATCAGATAGTCTGAACTGAAACTGTCTTATAAATATTTAGGAAACTGAAGTAAGTACAGCAGAGGCCAAATTTGCAGTTGGCACCCTTCTATTTGTCACTGAAAAAGAGTTGGCAAATCTAACAGAACATCTATGGAATTAAACTTAGGCTTTTAAGATACATTCCCACTCATATGTTTAAATGGACTGGTGGCCAGTTTGGAACTGACTAACCACTGTCTACCAAACCACATTATGATCAGGCTGCTAAAAAATGTCCCTTTATAATAAGGCTCACATTTTGTTTTCAACAGAAATTATGTTTTCATTGCTGACAGAGCAGCACAATCATTTTAGCATTGGCAGTTTGTGGCGGTAAACCTTATAACCGAGGTGAAAGAAGAAAGTGCAAAAGCTAGGTTGCAGTTAAGCATCAAGAAAACCAAGATTATGGGAACCAGACTGATTGATAACTGGCAAATAGAGGGAGAAAACATGGAGACAGTGACAGACTTTATATTTCTAGGAGCAAAAATTACTGCAGACGCAGACTGCAGCCAGGATATCAAAAGACATTTACCACTTGGAAGGAGAGCAATGACCAACCTCAATAAAATAGTGAAGAGTAGAGACATCACACTGGCAACAAAGGTCCAAATAGTTAAAGCAATGATATTCCCCATAGTAACCTATGGATGTGAATGCTGGACCATAAGGAAGGCTGAGCGCAGGAAGATAGACGCTTTTGAACTGTGGTGTGGGAGGAAAATTCTGAGAGTGCTTTGGACAGCAAGAAGATCCAACCAGTCCATCCTCCAGGAAGTAATGCCCAACTGCTTATTGGAGGGAAGGATATTAGAGGTAAATATGAAGTATTGGCCACATAATGAAAAGATAGGAAAGATAATGATGCTGGGGGAAGGAACAAAAAAGGAAGAGGGGCTGACCAAGGGCAAGATGGATGGTATCCTTGAAGTGACTGGCTTGACCTTGAAGGAGCTGGGGGTGATGGTGGCCGACAGGAAGCACTGGTGTGGGCTGGTCCATGAGGTCACAAAGAGTCAAAAGTGACTGAACGAATAAACAGCAACAAAGTTTGTGGTGCTGAACTGAGAGACAGAGCTAAAATAGATAAGCAATGTTTATATCTTGGACGTATGATGCAAGTACTCAAACTCTCTGCCAAAATGGGAATTCTTTTTTTTTAATTACAAAGATGTTACAATAATTTTTTTATAAATAATTGAGCTATCTTGCATTTGTTATCCGATTCTGAAATATTTCCACACTTATACTGTTTTTTTACTAAACTGAAAGGGCAAGTGTGGCAAAGATAAAGCGAATCACAACTGAAATTACTGATAACACTAACAAAATTTGAAACTTTTTCTGTTCCTGTTTTGAAAGTATTATTTCCTGTTTAATTAACTTTGAAAGTATTGTAGCTGTTATACTCCAGAAAATTAGTTCTGTGGCTGCTACAAACTACATTTAATTGATTGAGACTCTATTAGATATTAATTAGGGGTGTGCAAAATTCTGTTGGTGGATTCAGATTTTGAATAATTTTGGAGATCCGGCAGCCGAGCTGCTGGAAATGGACCAAGAAGTACCCCTTTTGAGCCTTCCTGGCTTACAATTCAGGAAAGATTCATTAATTTGGACTTATTTTTCACATTAGTATTCTGACTATTGGCTTGTTTTGCAAGCACAAGCAGCAATCTCTTTGTGGTGAGGGAAACGGAGCTGAATGGAGAGCACAGACACACTTGCTCTATCATGTTTCTCAGCCAATCACAGGCCTGGTTCTATCCATTCACTTTCCCTCTTGTGGCACACTCTGGTTTGGACTTCGGATCCCAGAAAACCTGCTTGTGATTTTTTTTTTAAAAAAAACATTATTGGTAAAAACATTAAACATTTCCCCAACATCAGTGGATTAGCAAAATGATTTGCAATTTGGCAGGCTGTAAATGTGTTGTACAAGTGTGACAAGTTTCATTTTGATAGCCATAAAAACGACAAACAGATGATCCTCACAAGTTCCCTCATTGGCACTGATGGACCAAACCTTACTGAAATGAAAATGGTGGGGGGGGGGGGCTCCAAAAATGGAACTGAAAACAGAACAGATTTCTGCCATTTCGCACACTCCTAAAAAGAAAACTATAGCAAAATGCGCCACTGGCTGTCCTGCAAAAACAAAGGGTTTTTTTTTTGCAGTTTAATAAACATTTTCCATGTTTTATAATAGAACCAATTAGGGAATGGCATTTATAACCCAGGAACAAAAATCATGTTACATAGTGTAATCGTTCTGATGATGAAAAATTTCAAGATTGGGCTTTAGAAAATGGATAACCAAGAAGGGATTTATAAAGCTGAAGTCGATAACTGAAGCCTCCCACCCCTTTATCCCTCACCTTTGGTTATGTTGTCTGGGGTTGATTGGCGTTGCAGTTTAGCTTTTGGAAAGTTACATGTTTCCTACCCTATAGCAAGGCTTCTTAAAATTAGATGTGGTAATAGAAATAGCAAATACTTAACACATACAGTAGAGTCTCACTTATCCAACACTCACTTATCCAACATTCTGGATAATCCAACGCATTTTTGTAGTCAATGTTTTCAATGCATTGTGATATTTTGGTGCTAAATTCGTAAATACAGTAATTACTACATAGCAATGTGCAATGAACTACTTTTTCTGTCAAATTTGTTGTATAACATGATGTTTTGGTGCTTAATGTGTAAAATCATAACCTATTTTGATGTTTAATAGGCTTTTTCTTAAGTTCCTCTTATTATCCAACATATTCGCTTATCCAACGTTCTGCTGGCCTGTTTATGTTGGATAAGTGAGACTCTACTGTACTACTAAATAGCAAAAAGTCTGGGTGAACCTGCTTGTTAGCAAGCTTAAGATTAAAACAAAATCACAAAATGCATAATAATGAAGCTTGGAATTTATTTGTAAATAATATTGTGATGAAAGATACGACAACTAAATATACCATGGTTGTTCTGCCTAGAAAGGACAATGTCACAGGATCCCACAAAATAATTGACAGGCATTTAAAAAAAATTGATTTAGGGGATTCTGTGATGAAGCTTAAGAGTCTTTGCTCTCATGCAGACAATGCAATTCCATTTATTTATGCATGCTCATGAAATGTATTTTCTAAAAACTGTATGATTATGAGAAAATGTCCCCGGCAAATAGTTCTCAGTAATGTATACATATATATCTGTGGGATGTCTGCTCCTTCATTCCATTCTCAGTTGGTTTGTTTTGTTTTTGGAAATGCTGGTCCTCATTAAGACACACTGGGCAACTTGTTAACCTCATTTCTTCAAAGCATCAAATTGCTGGAAACAAACAATATGTGACAAAACTCTGGGGGGAAAGAAGATAAGAAATAATACAGCTATATAACTCACTTCACAACGTGTTACTGCATTCTGGAGTAATGTGTTCAATTCTAGTTGTCTTACTTTATGGAAAAATATTATAGTTATTTATGCGTGTGTGTGTAGGGGTGACTACTAAAAGACATCATTGATGATAAATGTGTATTGGGAATAAAGTAAGATGAAGCGCTACAAGGACTAGTAGCATTAAGCCAAGATGAAATCTTACCTCCAATTTTGGTAGCTGTTTTACTAGCGGATTTACATTACAGTTGTCATCAATTCAAAGCATATGACAGTTTTTTGTTGGAGAATAGCTAATAATTTTAGTACCATAAATGTTTCCACTTCACAGAAAGCGGCCTATCTTGGAATGAGTTTGTGGTGGCTTAATCCTCTACAGCAAGGACACTGTGGAGAAAGAATCTGCGGCAGAATGCTCACTGCAGAATTATAACACTTTGACACCACATTAACCATCATGGCTCAATATTATAGAATTCTCAGATTTGTAGTTTGGTGAGCAGATGATTTTTCTTTGTCAGAGATCTCTGGTGCCACAACAAGCTAAAAATTTCAGGATTCCATAGGATGGAGCCATGGCAGATAAAGCAGTGTTGAACTGCTATAATTCTGCTGTGAGGATGGTCTATGCGTTACACCCAAAGCACAGCAAAAAGTACTCTCTGAGGTCAACATGATCACAGAACTTGTTAACACTCCACAGAAAAGAAGAAAAGAAGCCGGAACAGAAAAATACTGAGCTGATCAGAGAAAATTAAAGTTGTTTCCTTCAACAGAAACTTACAGTGCATTAATGTTACTTACCCTATATACTCATGTGTAAGTCTAGAAAAATCAAGACAGGTCTACTTATCTACAGGTCAATCAAAGAAATTTACCCTTACTCTTTTTTTAAAAAAGGAGCCATCTCCTTCTCTGAGTAGAGTAACTTTAAAGCAAGAGCTTAGTTTGTCCTGGGAGAACCTAGAAAAAGCACTGTACCCCTCCACTATATCTGCTGTGGTACCACGTCTCACTTTTTTGAATGTCCAGGTGGGGAAATTTGGTAATGTCCAGGGGTAGCTAGCAGCTCTCTCCCAAAGCTGGCCTTGATTGTTTCATGTCTGGAATTCCCCTGTTTTCAGACTGCTGCACTTTATTTACTGTCCTGATTTTAGATTTTTAAATACTGGTAGCCAGATTTTAAGGGCCAGCTAACACCTCCCAACAAAGGATTCCTCCAGGTAGGAATCAGGCAGGCCTTGAATCTGCAAGGCCATTAAATTAATTGCAACATTTACACTTTCCTCCAGCAGACAAGAGTTCTTTCTCCCACCCTGGACCTTCCACAGATATATAAACCTCACTAGCCTAGCTTCCAATATACCTCAGAACGTCTGAAGACGCCTGTCATAGATGTGGATGAAATGTCAGGAGAGAATGCATCTGGAACATGCCATGCAGCCCGGAAAACTCACATTGATTCTGGCCATGAAAGCCTTTGACAACACAATACACTCTCATTTTTTAAAGTATGATTCAACAACTATAATATCCTAGATCACTCTCAGATCCTGGAAAAGGAAATGTGGAGACACAATCACAGGGCCATCTACAAATCAGTCCCAGAAAATTGGATATCCTTTAACAACAAGCAAGGAGGTAGAAGGAAAAACTGACAAAACCTGAATCTTCCCATGGATCAAATCTCCTTATTTACCTTCCCCAAAGAGTCCTCTTCTGCATAAAAAAAATTCTGAAAATATTTAGCCCAAATTATCATCATCATTATCAGTATCATGTCTGAATTGATTCTTTATTCATTACTCTCTAATGTACTATTCAGTTTTTAAAAAAATCAAAATACTTGTCTGCTGCTTCAAAGTACTACTTATCTACCCTGTCCTTGTATTTTGCACAGAATTTAGTCTGGCTCCTCCAGACACAGTTTAATTTTCTGGTTTATCAGATCAATTTGTCACAAAGAACAGAAACAGGTGAAAGAGCAGATCATCAATTCCTCCTGTGTACAGGACTGGATAACACTGAAATTGCTTTACATTAGAACTCGCTGTTTGTGCGTATGGGAGGGAAAAAGGAGGAAGAAAGATCTATTATGTACTGGCTTTTCTATTGCTGATCTGCAGTGGGAAAATGCCAACCACATGCTTGTAGAATTCAGAAGAATAAGAACACAGTGACCACTGTGTAGAGCTATTTCATGATAGTATTGCCCCATATGATATAATTGGCTAAAATATATGTATCTACTGGCTTTCTTGGCATGTGCTAAAAAATGCATGTCCAAATACTTTCATGTTGAATCAGTGTGCATAGGCATGGGATGGGAATGACCAATGTTAGAGTTTTCATACTTTCACTTATGATTGCTAGTTTGCATGCATGGTAACTTCTTGTTTGATTACTTTTCCATTGTCTTACTTCATCACTCTACCCTGCAGCCATTTTTTCTTCCCGCTATCCATTAGAAGATATCTGTTGCACCCCAGGCCTGGATCCACCTATGACTACAGCACCACACAACAGTCCAAATATAAGCAAACAATTTATTGTAAACACACAAAAATATATGGAAACAACAGTGGAAAAGAAAAGAAAGGAATAATCCAAGACAGGTATAGTAGGAAATCATATCCACACAAGAATTCAAATGTCCCATGAAAGTCCAAAGATCTCGCAATACAAGAATAGCAAAAAAGTACCAAATGCAGCATAACATCAATAAACAACAGAACTCCCTAGAAAACTTGTGCAAAAATCATGACACAAGAATACAAATCCCTTCCAAGATGTTTAAATACAAAACAGAGCTTGAATTGACACAAGAACTCAGGCCTAGGTTCTCTCTCAACATCAGCATTGCCTGGACTGAAGTTAGGGTAAACAACTGGCTGCTAATAAACAGACATGAAGTCAAGATGCTTCCCATGGACCTTCTCTATCAGTTTCCCACATCACAGTGTTGATCTATGTAGCTGGCTCTCTGCCCTAATCTGCAATCGGAGATCCTTGCTCAGGTCTGGACTGCCAGGTTTTTTTCTCATGAGAAGGGTATATAATGTTCACTTGACCCGTTATCTAAGAATGTTGCTTCTACTTCCTGTGAATGACCTTGAAGCTCATGCTGATTAACCCTGAGCCAACTGCATTCTCTTGGTCTGCATCTCTATCTGAAGCAATTTCATTCCCTTAGCCAATGTCATTCCTTTGGCCTATATCACTTTGAATCCCAGGAAAGCCCGCAATCCCTTCTGAATCCAGATCATAAGTGAACTCATCAACCCCTGGCTGTTGTGACAGCTGAGCTACAACAATGTCTTTGACTGGAGAAACATATTTTCAAGTAAAACTACTTTTATATGTTTTACAAATAAGGCTTAGCTTGATTCTTTCTCTGCTAGACCCCTTATGGGAAGTGTATGTGTGAGACTGGTAGTTGTTCACCTTGTCATGCCAATATTATTACTCTGCTGAAGATATTTATCACTATATTCTCCATCAGGCAGATGATGGTTTTTCAAACCTTAAAAGCACTTCAAAACATAAAATCAAACTTTATCTCCCTCCAAAAACATAGACCTCAGTCATGATAACTAGCGATACTCCCTGGAATCTCTTGGGCCTCTGGGAATAATCGGCTATAAACCTTGAAGATTTTCTGTTAGGTGGAACAGAAGGCACTGGACAATATGGACTAATAGTAAAAGTTAGTAAGAATCGGCTTTATGTTCTTGAGATGTCAAAGTCTCCATTGCCATTATCCATTTATTATTTTTAGATTTCATCTGTCCTCTTTAAAGAACAATATGTCAGAAATATGGGGGTCAGAGTCCTTTGAATAGAAGCTGAGCCAGTCCAATTTTCTTCACAAGCCAGGGCCACTGCTCAAAATTGTGCTCCCGTTGAAGCAGCTGAAAGATGTAATAGATAACCACCCAAGAGATTGTGACAAGAAGCCATTTATTGTTAGAATTGTCAGAAAATTTCATCTAATGGGACATCTGAATTTAGATAGTTTTGTTCAACAACCTCTTCCAGTACTCTATAGGGAGAGAAAAGGAATGGCAATAAAATAAGTAAAATTTCATATTGGAGTTTTGCAATTCTCTGTCTTGCAGTCATGCAGCATGTGTGTATATATGTGAGAAAGAGATAGAGGGAGGGCAGAGACTGGGGGAGAAGGAGTGTGAATGTTACCTGAACCACATTCCTGCTTTAAGTATTGGGAAATATTTCTTGTCTTATGCTGACACTCATAAATATACTGATAGAAATAAAAGGGGGGTTATTATCATGTTCTGCTTGTGAACTTCTTGGAAGAATTGGAAGGTTGGATTCCGATGTGACTTAAGCTCTGTTCAAGTGTTCATTCTACAAACAGTATCCTTAGTATAGGAACACAGTATAGGACCAATGTGCAAGCTTTTTCCAATCCCATATTTCCCAAAGCGCATTGTCTATATCTTGTCAGATTAGAATGCCAAGTTGAGTTGTAGATCATAGAATCTGAGAAACTTAGAGTTGGAAAGGTCGTCATTGGGCATCTAGTTTAAACTGCTTCTCAATGTAGGATCTCCAGCTAACACATCACCAGTCCAGTCTCTTCTTAAAAGATGACCAGAGAAGGAGACCCTACTACCTCCTTAGTCAGGCCATTTTGTTGCCAAGCTGCTCTTACTGTCAAGAAGTTCCTTCTAATGTTAAATCAAAACATCTTCTCCAGTAACTTCAGACCATTAGGTCCAGTCCTATCCTCTGGGTCATCAAAAATAGGAATTCTTGAGTTATTTAAAGTATGCAATCATGTCACCTCTGAGACTTCTCTTCATCAAGCTGAACATGCCCAACTCTGATTATGGACTATGTGGTTGTTTTAATTGTTGTTTTAAATACTGTTTTAATTGTATTTATATGCTATTGTTTCATGTTTCATAATTTAATTCTTAATGTATTTATATTCTGTTATGTTTATGTTTCGATGTGGCATCAAAATGTGCCAATCTGTAAGCCCCTCTGTAAGTTCCCCTTGAAGTGAGCTAGGGCGGGATAGAAATACAGTAAATAAATAATAAATAAACTCTTTCCTCATATGCTTTGTTATCCATACCTCTTCTCATCATCAGTATCCTTCTCTACAACTAATCCAATAGGGCTGTGCAAAGCTTTAGAGCTCTGTTCCATAATTTGGAGATTTGTTAATATGAATCTCCAAATTACTAATCAGAAAGGGACCCCTTTAAAGTATTAAGAATCAAAAAAGAACCCTCTGAAATGTTTTGGAGAGATTAGTAAAGATTTGTTGTTTCAGATCGTTTTTTCAATGTAGCATAGTATTCTGTAATTGTTTTGGGTGGGAGAGGGCAAGGGGGTGATATGATTGACAACAGGAGCTGCATGCATTTTTTCCTTCTTAGCCAATCAGAGGAAGAGCCAAGAAGAAAGCTAATCACAAGGCTTTCTGCAAAGCTGATAGTCTGTGTTTCTAATTCTTTGTGCAGTAGTAGGAGAGAGAGGAAGATGTGTGCTGCTCATTCTTTGTGTTTAGTAAAACTTAAACTTAGCTTTTTTGATAATTCTGTTAGTTTCTGTCTCTTCATATCCAGTCTACAGCCTTCCTCTGTTTATTTATTATTTATTTATTACATTTTTATCCCACCCTTCTCACTCTAAAAAGGACTCAGAGTGGCCTTACAAAAAGGCAGCAATTTGATGCCATACATATACATACATATAGTAAAAAAAAAAAGTATACATTAAAATCAAATCAGCAGCAATATTAAAACAGTTATTAAAATCACGTCATCCAGAGACAAATCCAGGGCCGTTCCGTTAGTCATTTCACAATTATCACAATTATTTGAAGTTATCCAACCCCAAACTGCAGCCCTGTTCTTCTGGCGCAAGAATTCTGGGAAATGTAGTTTGGGAAGAGGAGGACTTCTGTAGAGAGTATTCAAAGGAGCCCACCCTAAACTACATTTCCTAGTATTCTGCTCATGCCAGAAGAATGGGATTGCCCGCATTAAAGCCCCAGTGTGATAAGTGGGTTAGGTTAATCACATGTGCTTAAATTGAAAAAAATCTTTAAAATCAGTAAATATACTGATTGTTCTGGAACTTAGCAGGCTTGTTGCCCTTCTCATGTTGTCTCACTGTCACACAATTTAAGGGGATACCTCTTGCAGTTTTTAAAAAATAATTTTTAATTGAAAAGAACTTTAAATAATTCCTAAAAAATCAATTGATGAATAAATCTTTCCAATACTTTGCTGGATTTATGCCCTGCTTCTGCTGTCTCATTGTGCAGAGATTCAAGGGGATAGTTCTTGTAATTTACTTTCTAAAAATTATTTGTAAAATTTTTAAAAATTTCCTAAACATCAGTGGATGACAGAAATGTTTTGAACCTTGTCAGGCTTAAAGCTGCAAATTTTGCTTACAAACACGCCTAGTTGCATCCTGATAAAAATGACAGTGAAACAGTGAAACAAGCCTCACAATTTTCCCCATTGCCACTAATGGAACAAATCTTAACAAAGCAATTACGAAGTTTCGGAGATCCAGATTAGGAATTGAAATGGGACCCCTCCGAATCTTTACAAAATAAAGTGGGGGACATCTACATATCTGAAATTAATTAGTAATTGAATTTTGGCTGCTTCACACAACTCTATAATCCAACTTGTCTGTATCCATCTTAAAATAAGATGCCCTGAACTGAATGCAGTACTTTAGTAGAGACCTGTCTCGAGCAGACGCAGACTATTGTGTCACCAGGCATGTAGCGGGGGGGGGGGGGGGCTTGAGGGGCTTTAGCCCCCCCCCCCCCAATTCTCTGGGTGGTCCGCAAGAAGGCCTCACTGGTATTATTTAAACTGTTATGTTTATTCATATCATGAATGCTCAATATATCCCATATGCATGGGGGTATTGGGATAACGATACAAAAGATTTGCTAGAGTAGATCCTCTCTCATTCAGATTCACCACACACACACACACACACACACACCAATCAAAATCCTGGCTATGGGCCTGAGTGTCACAATTACTTCCTTCAACTTGGAAACTAAGTTTCTATTAATGCACACTTAAATAACATTTATCTTTTTTGCTGCAGTTTTGTTCTGCCAACATCTTCAATTTATGGTCAATAATAATCCCAAGGTTCTTTTTGTATTTTGTATTAATGATTCAATTGATGATGTATTGATGATTTTGTATTTTGAATTCTCTACCCTGAATGAAGACTCCAAATGCATTTATTTGAATATATCGAAAACTTGCCATGTGATCACAGAACTTGTTTTCTGGAGCTTCACATCTTTATAGTGAATTCTATTCACAGGCACTTGAGCCCAGAGCTTGGAAAAGTTACTTTTTGGACGCATCTTACAGGATCGTCAAAGATTCCAACCTTTGTGTTCAAATGAATAGAAGGGGAGCTTGTCATTCAATATGACACAGTCTTAACTGAATAAAGTAAACATACACTCTTGTCTGTTTTAAGAAAGGAGTGGCTAAAAGGAAATGTTGCCTTTGAAATGATCTAAAAATGTACAAGCATAAGTCATAAATGCTAAATGTGCTGGCACACAAAAAACTAAACTGGGTTAAAAATGATCTGCTAGAGAAGCCAAAACAAGAGAATCAGCCGATATCTATCCAGTTGCTATGGAGCCCTTATAATTACATCCCAAGAAGAATTTATGCAAGCTTTAACTGTAATGTCAAGATTTATCCCTTTTTATTGTATTTGGACCTAGTTCCATTTTCTTTTCATGTCACAAGCATGGGGTGGATGATTGATAGCAATTACCTAATCAAGCATGCTTCATATGCTATATCTTAATGGCAATATCTTTAAATGGCAATTTCTTTCCCATGGACAGTACATAGGGAGACCAATATAAATCAGATATATAACTTCAAGCGGATGCCTTTATTGATTTCCAAGACCACATCACTCATGGTTTATTCTCCAGAAATAAACAAGTTTGCAAGCTGAATTTAAATTATGAATTTTTGAAAATGCATTTCTAGGAGTAGAGATGTTTATTCCCTTCACATAAAGCTTACATCTCCCTAGGATGTTTTTTTCTCTCACCTAAGCTTTTTATTTCGTGTACCTTTAGAACAGGATAGATAGCAATTTTACAATTTGCATATGTTTAAATGAATTAGTGAGTGTAAATTAGGAGTAATAGTGGGAAACATGGCAACTATCACTGATTAATTATTCTTAATTCAATTAAGAATCTGCTATTTAATTGTATGCTCCTGAAATACACTGATTTTTAAAAAATGTAATTGCCTGGTGATATGTTGATGGAACACATAACAGAAAAACGCACGTCATAGATTCTAATTTTCTGAATCAGAAACTGGGCTAAGTTCAAATGGGGCAACTGTAGCATGTTCAAAGGATCATTTTCAAGCAATCAATCAATCAAACAAACTTTATTTATATCCCGCCTGTTGTAGCTCAGCCTGAGCTGGAGCCAGACTTTGGCCCCATTCAAAACTTTGATTCTAGGCCTGAAATGCCTGAAATCCAGCTACCTTTGCCTGAATTGGTTTCAACAGAGGATTCTGAAACCAGAGATAAGCATTCCTGTTCTCAGTCAAGGTCAGTTTAACAAAGGCCAGATGGGTATGGTAGCCCGGAGGAGGAGGATGGATTTGACAGAAGGGAGATGTTTACCCAGGAATGGAGGGGGGGATGTGTGCGAAGGAGTCAACATCTGGTTCAGAGACATGCTAATGAGCAGTTTTCCCATGAGGATAGCTCTCCCTAGGAACAATAGCCTTGAAATCTCCTGAAATACTTCTTGCTTTCTCTACACCGCAGAGGTGTCAACTTTGCAATTCAAGTGAGAAAGATCTCTGTCTTTGTGTTCCTGCATCCGTGACTTTCAAGCCAAGATTTTGCCTTGTGGATTACAATTATCTCCTGCCTTGCTGTACCTTGATTCCAGTTGAGACTTTCTGATTCCTTGCCGTGTTGATTACAGTTTTCTTGGATTACTTTGAGTTTGGTTCTTGTTACTGTGGATTCCTGTTGTTTCCTGTTTAGGAAGTGAACTCTGTGTGGATTACTCCTGATACTTCTTGTGGGACTAAGCACAGTTCCAGTTTGGACTATAACCGTGAGAGACTTTCTTGGACTTCTGTTTAAGGACAAATAAGTATATTGCTTGGTGGTTCATCCACCCTATTGACTTTGAACTTTATTTGCTTGTACGTACTTATATTCTCCAATAAACAGCTTGTTTGCTTATATTATGGGCTCCAGTGTGGTTTTCAAGGTGTCCATGCAGCCTTGGGGTGTGACACCACCCCATTTTCCCATGGGGGCGCTTACAACATAAAATAATAAACAATAAATTAAACAAAGCAAATAAACAGTATAAACATTCAATCATAAAATAAATCATCATAAAAGCCAATAAAACACATTATACACACAACAATAAAACTGGATTAAAAGTCATATCCAAAGTTAAAGCCATACTCAGAATTAAAAGTCATATCCAGTAAAGCAGTCCTTACTTAGCGAGCCAGCTCTTCAGACATTTGGCTCTTCGTATACCTGGGAGCATAGGTAAGTTTTCAATAGCTTTCTGAAGGAGGACAGCACAGGGGCCGTTCCAATCTCCTTTGAGAGAGAGATCCAAAGGCAAGGGGCGACTACTGAGAAGGCCTCTCCTACCAGCTGTGTTTGAGATGGGAGTGGGACTGAGAGAAGGGCCTCCCCTGATGACTGCAGCATCCAGGCAGGTTCGTATGAGGAGAGGCAGTTTGTCAGGTGGACTAGACCCAAACCATTAGTCTGGACCTGACCTGAATTTTCTGCCCCTGGAGCTTCCAAATATAAAAATCAATGAAGCCAAAGCAAAATAAGTGCACTTTCGCACGGTTCAATTATTGCACTATTATTCTAGTACTATTTTATGGATCTAGGGTTTTGTAGTTTGGGGAGACACTAAGTGGGCTTTCTGGTTGAAAATTCCCCTCATTTGTAATTAAATTTCCTAGGAATGAGTTGGGGAGGGAAAATGGAGATGTGACTAACTCCTGTCCATGAACAAACTCCATTTGGTAATGCAATTTCTTCTTTTTCATAAAAACAGTGTCACTACTCTATTGAAGTTCTGTGGATTTCTTACACAGGAACACATCTCTGCTCTTGACCATTTTAAAAAAGTAGTTCATGAAGAATTTAGAGGATTAAGTGTCTTTTGATAGAATCCAAACAGAAAAGCTGTGAAAAACCACTGTCTAGAAAGATTTCTCATAAGTCTCCAGCCAATATGCCTAATAGATCCCAAAGATCTTAAAACTCAGGCAGACTTGTGTTGGGCAACTTTAGAATGTAACAAAAGATATAATCATTCCATCATGTTATAACATGTTATAACTGTGTTATAACAACTCTTATAGGATCTTATCCCATGTTGGGGGTGGGGTGGTAGCATCATGTACCACCTGTAGCAATGCAAATCACTATATTTTGTTATTCAGCACCTATCACATGTCATCTGACTTTGCTGGTTTCTCCATTACTAACTGTTTTCATCTCTATCCCACAATATTTATATGGTGCGCCTTACCCAGTCTACTTTTACAACCTCTCCGTTTTAATCCATGTTTTATTAGTTCTTGTCATTTGTTTTTATTGGCTAATGTTTAAATTTTTATAATTTTGCATGCTTTTTTGTCTATTGTTGTGTTTTATATTGCTATTGTTTTTTTCGGGCTTGGCCCCATGTAAGCCACCCTGAGTCCCCTTTGGGGAGATAGAGGCGGGGTATAAAAATAAAGTTATTATTATTATTATTATTATTATTATTATTATTATTATTGTTATTATTATTGACACAACGACGTTGTATGACACAGCAAACAAGATAGATATGCTGGATTTCGTTTCACAAAACCACAAGTCGAACACTTCCCAAGTGTCTAGGACTGTGTGATTATAATAATAATAACTGTTATTATTATTGTTATTATTATTATTATTATTATTATTATTATTATTATTATTATTATTACTTTTCATTGTCTAAATGGCTTAAAACTATTTTAAATCAGGGTATGGGGGCATGGTATAAGGTCCATTGAGGCATGTAATGTCACTACTTAGGGATATTTTAAACTTTCTGAAATACTAAATAGGTGTGCTTAAGGCCAGCAGCTTGTAGTGGTTTTCTGAATTTTTTCAAAAAAGTAGCTAGAAGCAAGAGCTTTATTTTAAATTGAACAAATGGAAAGTAAATAATAAATTGTACTTTCAGTGTAAGTACATGTTATGACTTTTGGACTGCAAACAAATATATTGAAAGCAACTCTTCCAGCTTTGGTTCCATTTCTAGTCCCTCCATGAAAATCTAGTTACTCACCTGGAGAAGCCAGAAAAAACACATTCCATGCATGCCTTTCTAACAGAGATCCCTATGTTACCTTATAGGTGAATTTCTCAGAGGATATCATATTAAATATTGCTCAGGAATCTTCACATGAATTACTGTTGGGCGTTTTTCCCTTGATACGTATCAATTATTCCTAACAGCATAAAGATTTTAACTCACTGTAAGAAAGATTATTACATCAAAATGTTTTCAGAAACAATGCCAAAACTATTATTCTCTATGAATAATTAGTTTCTTACCAAGCAATTTTAGAATACTCATATGGAAATATGAAATTCACTAGAAGAGTAGTTTTGTAACTGTTCAGCAGTTACAATATTGTGAGCTGGATGAATGATGTACTAACTGTTGGGATTTCATGTTCACAGTCATAAAACATGAATCCCCTACCTTGTACACTGACAAACTTGTACACTGTACACCAGTGGTTCCCAACCTTTTTTTTACCAGGGCCCATTTGACCAGGGACCACTTGACCGAGGGCCAATTTGACTAGGGACTACTTTGACTAGAAACCACTCTCTAACATTAGTGCCAAAAGGGTTACAAATCAGTTTTTGATCAACTTTAGATTTGGTTTGGTTATTTGGGGTGCTAATTCAGAAAATTGCAGTGGTTAGATGATATCAGCTCTAGTTTCTGATACAGAACATATGCCATCCAGTAGTCGCCATCTGCTTGCCCACAGACAAGTGTATTTAATAATCTAGAGCTGATGTGGTTTAAAAGGTCTGGAAGCCAAACCCTATGATGAATGGTTGAGGAAGTTGGCTGTTGTTTATTTAAGAGAAGAATAAATTGATTATTATTATGTTTATTTAATTTATTATATTTAAACATGATAGCCATGTTTAAATATTTGAAAATATGTCACATTGAGGCAAGCTGCGTTTCTGCTGCTCAGGAAACAAGGAAAAAGGGCAATGGATTCAATTGTAGGAAAGGGGATTCCACCGAAACATTAGGAAAAAACTTTATGTGTGTGAATATGTTGTTTGTCTCTTTCTATTGCTGGTTTCTGCTCCAGCACCATGGATAGTGCTTCTACAGTCTAAAACACAAAATGTATTTATCTAAAGACAGAAAGAATATTCAAAATGATTCATAAACATAGTCAAAAATTTGTCCCAAGTCCTGGGAAACCCCAATGGGTAGAATTCTGGATTGATGAGATGCTTCACAGTTCATTACTTTATTCTGAGCAAACCTTGCACATTTTTACTACACATAACACAGCATTGTTTGTGCAAATGACAGCATTTTTTGCACAGAAAGCAATATTCCTGCACCAAATTATTTTTTCTGTGCATAAAATCCTCTTTCTTGGCTTAACATGCTGTTTTCTGAACAAAAATGTGCAGAACAACAGCATTTTCTGAACAGGAAGTGACATATTCTGCATGGAAAATGATATTTATGAATCGAAAATGCTCTTTTCTGTACAAAAATGCCATGTGTGAATTTTGTACATGAATACACCTGAACTAAGAGTAAATCCAGAACAATGAGTTTTTCATGCAAGTAAATAAAATTGGTAAATTACTGGTCGTTTCCTTTGAGAACAAAATCAGTAAAGACTTGAATTGCTAGATACATTCTTCATTGACATGGAAGATGGTCACCAGTGAGTATATCACTTGTAAGACTAGGAACTGTGGGCATCTAAAGAGAACACATAGAAATCAGCATTACAATGACTGTCTGCATGACAATGTTGTGTATCCCTATAGGATATGACCCTGAATATTCTGTTCTCATCCACATTTTAGCTATAGTACAGCAAGTCACCTTCAAATAATTGTCTCTTGTATATGAACTATACAGCAGTGATTCAAAAGTGAAAGGGAGATATTTTTTAGATAAATACCCAAGCTGTTGAATGTAAAACACAATGTGCAATGAAGCCTACTGCTGATGGTAATGCAAATGTGGTGAATAACAATAATTCAGAGCAACATTACAAAATGCATGAATATAAGATGCTCACATTTATCTAACTCTAGTTTCAAGTATTACTAGAATTGGTTCAACATGAGCATCTTGCCTGTTCAAGACACTTACTGCAAAAACAAAGATGCAATTTTGTATGTTAGGCTGAATTATTGTTAGGTATCAGATTTGTGTTATTGCCTGCAATTGGTGTCATTGGAAATCATGTTCTCCATTCCAAAACACAGACTTTCCTTTAAAAAATATAATCCATCCCAGTCTGTGTCATTGCTCTGCATTTCATATACGGTTGACTTAATTGCATATCACTCCATACATCCTGTCACTTTCTCTCTGATAAAAGTAGTTTCAAACCTATTGCCTACTTTTTCTACAGGGAGTTCAAGATTGGCAGGAGCGGGCATGTGGTACCCTGACACATTGTTTGGACTGGGAGTTAGTGCAACTTTAACTACTTACCTCCCCCCCCCCAAAAAAAAAAAACCAGAAACAAAATACAAACACACAAACCTCCTTCTTCTCTCTCCCTTTTTTCCAAAAGCTGAACTTAAGACAGATACCATGTTGCTGGAGACCACTGGATTGCCAATCTAAAGCATATCCTTACCATTAAAAATACCTTCTATTTACTCTCTCTCAGGTCTGTAACAAATATGTGCTCTGCAGGGTAATGCCCTCTACTTTCACAAACAAATGTTCTATGTCTCACCAAAGCCATTAATAGCCTCTTCTTGCAAGTCAAAGTACAGCATAGCCTGGAGCGAAACAGCACTTGTGCTTTTGTGATTTATTGCCAAAAGCCTTTTCCTCAGGGCAGTAGCCATCGAAGATTGACATTTTTACAGAAGACACTGGAAGCAATATAGATGCAGCCATGCATACATGCATATGTCCAACTGAAAGGAAAGGAGTTTGAACCCTGGGTTTATGCTGTCCTACTGAGCAACAGACAGGGTATCAAATGGAGCACCAGAATTTCTTTTGAAAACCAACCAGTAAGTTCTATCTGTGAAGAAAATTCTGCTGAAGATTTCTAAATAATTGAGCAGGCTGATAATGGAGCAAATTGGAGCTTCAATTGGTTTTTTGCCAAGATATTTTTTACCAGTTAAGAAAAACCCTCTGTAGCTTTCAGGTCAGTGACATCTGCTGGTTACCCAGTTAGTGGGGTTAGAACTGGTATGTGTTTGAATCTTTAAAGGATCTCTCCAAAATACTATCTCTATAACTTGCATTGGATATCTCCTTTAAATTTTGGAGTGAACCCCCTCATGCCTCACTGAAAACTCATTCAGAGATACAACAAATAACCTCTTTCTATGTCTTTGCATAAGAAGAAATTAACTGGTCTGATTTATTGATTAAATGATTTGCCAACTGATTGTAGTCAAGGGATTTCTTTATCATCTTTTGATCCTTAATGATCCCCGAGGTGATGCACAGTTGATACAAACATTTAAAAACTGTTAAACACATTAGCCACAAAATTTGATGCAAAGATCAGTAGATGTAATTGTCCCCAACCCAAAAGTACAAGGAATCAATGCAGAGTACTGAGTCATGCCTTGATGCAACAGGCAGCAACATCTGAAGGCATGCATGAGAATGAGTACATTTGGCGCATAGAAGACCTTTCATTTTCAAACTGAATTTTGCAGTGACTCAATTGCATGTCACATTCATCTGGGAATTATTGGTGTTGATAATAGCAACAATGCCAACAACAAGTATTTACATAGCTCTTGAGAGGATTCACAGCTCTCCCCACATGAATTATCTTGTCATAAGGACATATAGGAAGACAGCTCATTTTCCATCGTTCCCTCTAATTGTAAACAGAGGTGCTTACTGTTGATCGCTGTGCAGTCAAAACAGATTCACTCGCAAAGAAAAAGGATGTGTCGATGTGTGGGGAGGAATCCCAACATTACTGTACAGAAAATATTTATGAAGAAATCCCCAAAGGAGAGGAAAACCCCAAACAATTCAATGACAATGAAACATGTTCACATTCAAAATGATTATTAATTGACAGGGGGAGTAGAAAAATAGGAGAGGGGAGGAAATGAAGTATCCTGGTAGACAACACTGCTTGCTAACTGGCTGGAAATATTTTCTTTTTTAGCCTTTAGCTCTTGTTTTTATTGTTATTGCATTATGAATACATTTTTCTTCCTCTGTGTCCCCAGTACTGGTGCTGCTTGGCAGTAATCAAGTTGAAATCAAAATTTGTTTCAAGTGCCTTTGCACCATTTCTAAAATGTATATTGTTAATAGAATTTGTTCAGATAACTGGCCAATTTAACAGGTGAACTTTTTTTAAAATGAAGTATTTCACAGTAGACTACACGATTACAGTTGGTGACAGTGCCTTGAAAATAGCTGGAGAAAAAGAAGATCGTATCAGTCACATTTTTTCACTGTAGAGTACCATTCAACCACCAAGCCCTATCTACTGATTTTCACTTACATCAAAGTTGTATAGATCATAAAAATGTCTTTGTGACTCATTATCTCATGAAAGCAGTGTGCAGTCAGAAGAAAAACACCAAAAGGAAGATCCAATAACATTTGTGAAAGCAGATGCAGACTAATTGTTGCCAAACCACATGCAGTCAGAAGGATCTTTAAAAAACAAAATAACAAACAACAACTCATTTAGATAAAATGCAGCGGACCATGAATTTGATCAGAGAGATCATTTAACCCTCCTTCTCATGCTATGCAGAGAGAGCTATTTGAAAGACTATTGAGGCTATCTGTAAGGCCTTAGTTTCCTGTATGGTCTTTCTGAGACTCTGAGAACTCAGCAAAGGCCTGTGTGTGTCTTAGTCTCATTAAACTCAGCCATACATTTGAATGGGTATGAATGAGAGGATCTTATAAGTATAGGAATAATTGGTATCTATCTATATCAAGCAGAGTCAACGCAATATGAGCTTGAGGTAGAAAACAGAACAGGATGCTCTTGCAAGGTTTAAAAAAGAAAGGGAAATTTACATGTATTGTTTCGGTAAATCTACCTTGGGATATAAGAATAGATAGATGAAAGAACATTATTTAAATTTCAGTAGAAGAGTCCCTACGGTTGGCTTTCATGTGATGATGTTTGACTAGTGTCATTATGAGGCAAGATTCTCATGGGCATTCATTTCCCAGAGGAAGAAAGACCAAGGAATAGCTAAACTTTGGAAGAAGGTGGATGTGACAGGAAGGCAGGAAGGAAAATTTTGAGCACACGGATTTTTAAAAAACAGGGAAGGGAACCAAAAGGAAAGGCATGTTCCCCAAAGCTCCCTCTCACTTTATAAAAGCATTCATGCCTCCTTGCTTCCAACACCTTTTCTCAGTGATGCTTGTTTAAGTCCACAAGATTCATATTCTCTCTCAGGAATTTGAAGTGGTCCCTAGGAAGTGTCCTGGTAAGAATAGCTGCAATCATCTTGTTTGAGAGACAGTACTTAAGTAAGGTTCTTTCCTTGCAGATCTCTCAATAGGTGATACTTCACACCAATGTACTTGGTGCCTGAATTGACCATCCCAATTAGTGAGAGCTGCTGCAGCTTGAGCTGATGCATGTTCAGAGAAAGTCATAGCATCTTGTTTCTTGCTTGCCCAACAATTGCTCCACCTCCATAAAAAAAAAACAGGTTCCTACTCGTAGAGACCCTATAAAGCACAGGTTAAATATTTTTCATTTTTCTTAGTATTTCACTACAAAAAGGGTGGCAATAAATGTACTCTCTTGCCTCTCTTTGTCCTGCTCATCGTGCTGTCAAACCTCCGTTGCACAGTAATACCACAGAACTGTTGTTGTTGTTGATGTTGTTGTTGTTGTTGTTGTTGTTGTTGTTGTTGTTGTTGTTGTTGTTGTTGTGAAATCAAATGCATATGGTGCTTTACACGAAAACAATCAGAAACAATGGGTCCTGTCAGAGGTGTTACTAAACCTTTCATATTATCTTTTTGATGTATTGATAAAATACACGCTGCCATCCTTTTAGGAATTCACTTATTTCCTCCAAGTGTTGATCAACTTTAAAGCTAAGCATGCATTACAGCATATCTTCTTTTAAAGATGTGTCACATTTAAAGGGGTGGTTGTGGATGCAATTACTTTGCTGCTGTCAGATCAACTGGTTTGGGCAACAGGATGCAGCCCTTCCAGTGTCAGGGTGGATTTTATCAACCACCTCACTGCATCATGAATTGAGGTAATGGGTGTAAATTTTTAATCTAAATAAAATATGCAGGCATGAAAATGGTAGATCCCTTTCCCCTATTGCTAACAGACTTTGGATAAATGTTTGAATGCTATTGATAATCAGCACTGGGTTTGTGTAATTTACTTTCCCATGTGAGTGGGAATTGATCTGTTTCCAAGCCTACATTGGATTGAAAGTACAGAAAGACAAATGTTCCATTTATCTGTGCACCCAGTTGACAGCATTAACTCATTATATGCATGTAGAAAGTGGTTTTGTATCCAGATATCCTTCCCTTGATCAGTGTGGGAGTATTAGTGAAGTTTACAGCATAATAGACATATCATCTTGCAGAAGAGAAGTGCAGTTCACTTTAGTGGATCTCTTGTTCCAGGAAGTTGACATTTCAAAGGAAGCATTTTTTTTCTTATTTAAAAATGCCTCAGGGGCTCTCATAAATAAAAATGTCTCCATTAAAATGCAATAATAATAAGTAGTTGCATAGAGAACTACAATTAGCCATACAGTGGGGGAGAACCTTACCTAACAGATAAGGCATAGTAGACTATGTATTCAAAACTCTGAAAAAGACAGTTTGGCATTTAAAGAGGCATGACAAGTGGGAAAGTGATGCCTAGTGATGTGCAATTCTATATGTATGCTCTGAATAATATGTTTGGTTTCCAAAAAGTGTCTTTCTTCACTAAGCTGAGGTTGCCCAGTCTCTCCTCATATGTTATGTTCTCTATGCTTCTTATCATCCTCATTGCCCTCAGATATCTTTTTTAGCTTATTCAAAATTAGTCCTGAGTAGAATAAAATATAGGCAGACTATTGCTTTCCTCAACTTGGAAACTATGTTTCTGTTAATCCAGACTAAGACAGCATATGCCTTCTCCGTTGCAGCATCACAATGTTGGCTCATAGGCCACTTTTACGCTGACCATTGAAGTTAGCTACAAATTGTGGAGGCCAGACCACACCTTCCACAAAAGTGTGTGAAAAAAGTCCTTAATGTTCATCAGTGCTCTGTGATTTCTGTGATTGCCATCTGGACCTCAAATTTGTTCTAAGATTTCTTTTGTAATCACCTGCAGATTGCATTAAATGGTTAGTCTTTTAGTATCTCTGCCATGGGATTCTACCCAGCTTCCCTAAATCTAAATCTCATGTTTGACTATACTTTTCTTTTGCCTGTTGCACAATCTAGAATGAAAAATATAATACAACAACAACAACAACACATTTATTATCACCCTCTCCCTGTGACTTGAGGTGGATTCCAACATCATTAAAACAAGAGATAAAACAGTACTAAAACACATACAACCGAATACACAGAAGTAAAATACAAGTTAGAATTCAAATTAAAAATGACTGGGTAGGCCTGCTTAAAGAGATAAGTCTTCAGTTGCCTCTTAAATTCTAACTATTGATTTAGCTGTCTAATCTCTTCCAGCAAGTCATTCCACAGTCTTGGGGCAGCTTATGAAAAGGTCATCTGGGTGACATTTGCCAGTCAGGTTATGGCTGGTTGGAGTAGCTGTCCCCCAGAGAACCTAAGTGTTCGGGGTGGATTGTATGGGAGAAGGCGACCCTATAGGTAACCTGGACTCAAACCATTAGGGCTTTAAAGGTCAAAACCAACACTTTGTACTTTGCCCAGAAACCAGGGGCCCTTCCAGACAGACCAAAAATCCTAGAGGAATTGGGATTTTAAATCCAACTTGTTCTCAAGATGGAGGCCACACAACTGCCCTAAACCCTGCCATTTTGCAGGGATGGTGTCCAGATACTCACTCCTACTGATCAAAGATGAGCAGGAGTGGGCATGGACACTACCAGCTTCCTCCTCCCTGTCCTGTATTTTCCCCTGCACTTACCAGAAGAAAG
The DNA here is from genome assembly GCF_035594765.1 of Anolis carolinensis. NCBI lineage: Eukaryota > Metazoa > Chordata > Lepidosauria > Squamata > Anolidae > Anolis > Anolis carolinensis. Next base: position 150,493,347 of record NC_085843.1, read on the forward strand.
CTCCTTTTGAGACCTGCAGGCTTTAACCCTTACTTCCCCTTTGGAGAGGGGATGGGGGGTATCTCTTCCAATGCCCCATTGGTTCTTCCAGGGAGGTAGATGAGAGGAAAAGGCTGCAGGCCTGTATCTAAGTTGAGAGGGAAATGGGAGCCAGGGAAGGAGTCCAGACAGGGGGGAGTACAGGAATACACAGACATACAAAGGTGTGTGTTTCTTAGGAGGAATCAGGTTTGAAAGACAGTTTTTAATCACATGTTTTCCAGCCTTTAACCTGATTCCTCCTGATTTGTCCCACATTTTGGCTAAACATCATTTAGGTCCCCCATCACTTTTAATCTGATATAACTCTGGTTAATAATGCATGTTTAGAAGGGCCCTAGATGACAGCCATATTAAAGTCACATTCCTAGAAGTTTCTGTAACTAGTCCAGTTGCTGTAGAGTCTCACTTATCCAACATAAACGGGCCTGCAGAACCTTGGATAAGTGAAAATGTTGGATAATAAGGAGGGGTTAAGGAAAAGACTGTTAAACGTCAAATTACATTATGATTTTCCAAATTAAGCACCAAAACATCATGTTTTGCAACTAATCGACAGAAAAAGTAGTTCAATAAACGGTAACTTTATGTAGTAATTACTGTATTTACGAATTTAGCACCAAAATATCAAAATTTATTGAAAACATTGACTACAAAAACATTGGCTACTAACAAATGGACTACAAATAAAGATAGAATTGCATAAAATGAACTTACAGTAATAACATTATCAGAAATTAAATGTGTAAAAATATCAGTCCTTGCTGTCTAGAGAAACAGCTGTGGATCCGGGCGAGAGGCAGACTGCATTGGATAATCCAGAAAGTCAGATAAGCGAATGTTGGATAATGTTACACCGCAAGGCTGCAAGAACATCCGGAAAACCAGACGGGAGCCAGTATCACATGCAAGCAGTTTATTAAGGTGTATATCTATATATCTATGAGCAGTTAGCGTATAAAGTCAGTATGAGAAATAGTCCTTAATGTAGTCTTTAACAGTTCAAAACAAGTTCAACAATGTCCCAATTGTAACCCACAAGTGAAACTCGTTAGTTCCATCAAGAAATCGAAGTTAGTCTATAAACCCAGAAACAGAAACAAGACGCTGCAAATCTGCAAACTGTAATCCACTTGAGAGTCCCACCACAGGAAAAAGGAAAGCAAGGTAAACAAGCAAGGTCTACTCGAGAGTCACGGGACGCGGTGCGGCTTGGATGGAACTGGAAACCAGGCACGGGAACAAGGCAGGAAACAAGGCTAGGAGCTGGATACCGGAACCTCTTCCAAGGAAAGTAAAGTTGACACCGCGACGAGAAACACAAAGGAGGACACCTTTAAGGATATCCCAAGGTTGCAAGAATATGGGAGTGCATGACGCACAAAACTTCACATGGGAAAGTTAGTCATTATTGAGCCTGAGAGCTAACCTTTGGCACCACCATTTCAGGCAGCTGCAAGGGCAACGGGCCTCGTTCCAAGTCCGGAATGGCCCCTAAATCCAAAGTAGAATCTATTTCCAAATCCATGATGGCTGAGCCACAACACATAAGTGAAACTCTAATGTAATTGGAGTTTCTGAACTTGGTACAGAGGTTGCCCATTTTATAGTGCATTGCAGAAGTCTAACCTCAAGATTACCGGTGTAGGCACTACCATCTTTAGGTTCTTCTAAAGAGTGCCAATTTCTAGAGTACCAACTCTTCTCTAGTGGATAGAATGAAGTCCAGTATTGCTGTTTCTTTTGTTCTACCCTCCACCTTTTGAAAGAGGAAATAATCTGTCAATGAGATCAAGAATTTATTGGACAGCTGATGCTTAGCAGAGCCAGCCTCCCAAAAGACATTAGGAGGATTAAAGTCCCCCACAACTGCCAGTTCTTGCTTTTTGGGGATATCTGAAATTTGTGTTAGAAATGTATCATCTACCTCTCCATCTTGGTTTGGTGGACTGCAGTAAATACCTACAGCAATATTTTATATATTTATGTATGTTTACTGAAATGCTCTTCACTGGTCCAGTTTGACCATTCACATGGATTTCTGTATAGGTGAATTTGTCTTTGACCTATAACACTACTCCCCTTTATTTTCTTCAGGATCCATTTGTGTTTAAATTGTAGAAGTGACAGCTGAGGAAAAAGTCTGGCTTCAAATGCCTACTCTGCCATGAAGTGGGTTTGGGCTAGTCATCCGTTCTCATGTAACTCACCACTAGTATGATGTGGACCTCTTGTGAAAATAAAAAGACCAAAAAGAATCAGAGCATTTGTTAGCTTCATTAACATCATCTTGAGAGAATAGTGGGAGAGAGAAAAACCCTCCTAAAATAAATTGCATATTTCAAAATTATTAAAAAGCTCTGTCTGCTTTCCATTGTTTACAATGCCAGAAGAATGTCTACCCAGTACAGCATTCTTCCCCAGCCCTTCTATGCACTCTCATAACTGCCCATTCAAAAGTAATTTTTCTTGCCTTCAATGAGGCTTGCTTCCTAGTAACTGAAAAAAAAAACCCAAAAAACAAACTTGTGGCCCTTAGAGAGATTGTGAAAGCACAATTGTAAGCAACATTTTAACAAGTGGTTAAATCACTTAACATCTTTCTCCCTGCATTAGTATTTGTTTGATCATCTGCAAAGTTCTCCTTCTCTTCTTATAAAATATTAAACCTGAATGCTTTCAAAGACATGTTGCTGCATTATTGCAGTGGAAGTTGTTTGTAAACATTTAGGGTTCTTAAGCATAATATTATCTCTGATAACAATGTGTTGATTGAACTGGCAGAAGACAATGGGTTTTGATTAGCTTGCAGAATCTCATTAATATGCATGGATCTATTTCTCATTTGTACTCTTGCTCAGGGCTGTATATATCACCCTTGGAGAAGGAAAACATTTTTCTTTTCTCTTTTCCTTGTATTTTTTTTTGTGTTTGAAACTACTTTACACTGTAAATATCTATACACTTATTACAAGGACACTCTTCTGAGTAAATATCATGTCAGCAGTAGTCTCTAAAACAGTGGGCTTCTATATGTTTGAAGAATGATGATAAGAATATCAGGATACAAGAAGAGCTACGTTGGATTGGATGAAAGGATTGTTTTGTTCTATATTCTTGGAATTTTTATTTATTTTTTTGTTTGTTTTTTTGTTTGCTCACCCCGGAGGGGACTCAGGGCAGCTTATACAAAATATACATATACAAAATATAAATATACAAAATCTGCAGAAGAACTGCATCCTTTATCTCACACTGCTCAGTTGTTGATACTCAAAAACATATTGGAAATCATAGTCATTATTCTTAATAGTCCCTCATCAGCTATCTACCCTGAATTTAGCTAATCTCTTTTAAAGCCATTCAGGTTGGTAGCCATAAGCACATCCTGTGAGAATGAGTTTTACACTGAAAAATCTGCCAGTTTAAAGGAGTACATAAGAGTCTCATTTATTCAGCATAAATGGGCCAGCAGAACATTGGATAAGCAAAAATGTTGGATAATAAGGAGGGATTAAGGAAAAGCCAATGAAATGTCAAATTACATTATGATTTTACAAATTAAGCACCAAAACATCATGTTTTACAACAAATCGACAGAAAAAGCAATTCAATACACGGTAACATTATGTAGTATTAATTACTGTATTTACGAATTTAGCACCAACACATCACAATGTATTGAAAACATTCACTAAAAAAACACTGACTACTAAATGGCAGACAGCGTTGGATAATAAAGAAGATTGGATAAGCGAAGGTTGGATAAGCAAGACTCTACTGTACTCCCTTTTATCTATCTTGAACAACCCACCATTTAGCTGCATGGGATGACCTTGGATTCTAGTATCATGGAACAAACTCTATATCTTTCTTCTCTATCCCAACTAGATGCCTCTATTGAGTCATCTTATACTTCCTTTATTCACAAGTCACACACTCTCAGCAACCTTGTGATAGGTTCACTTTTGGCTCACTATAAGTCAAAAAGGCACACAACGCTACTAACAATTACAGTCCCCAAAACCGTACCATTTCTTAAACTTTCTGATAATCCATTTTGATCCTTTTCTGTGCCTTTTCCAGTGCTATAGTATTTTTTTCCAAATCTACTGGCTAATCCACATCTGGTATATTGGCACAAATGCTGGTGGTAGGCCTAACTAAAATGGATGCATTTAATTAAATGGATTAATATCTGTGTCGACTAACCAATCAATAATTGATAGGTGATTTCTGCACCTTCCTGAGAAAAACCAGGAGTCAGGAATTGTGTGACAGAATTGAAGTGTTCTCAGCACATCAGACTAGGACAGAACTTCGGATAAAAAGGCAATCAAGATCAAAAGTGTCAGAGTCAAAAACAAGAAATAACTGAATATAGTGGGGAAAAGAACCGCTATATTGCACTCACATTAAAAAATTCCAACCAATTAGGACCTCATCAGATGGCTGCTAGGTTCTGTTTCCAAGTGCTTAGGATACAGAGCCCCACGGGAGTCCTATGGAGGCCACCACATGATTCCTAGTGGGACTCTATGGGGCTTCATTTTCTATGAGCATGGAAAAAGAATCTATCAGCTATCTTCAGGAGTTGGGTGTTACCTGACTCCAAGCGTCAGAAGGCAGAGGAAAGGTGGGGAATGACATGATAAGTGTGTGGCATGGCTGGCCATCTCATAAGACAGGGAAAGATTGAAAGGAATGGGTTAAGAGCCATCTCTCTGCTTTGCTTCCCCATGTTTCCCCCATTTCCTCTCACTCTTTCTGATGAAGTCCCTAATTATGTTCAAAGGGGGAAATGTATTACACATACATGTATTCTAATTTAGTATTTACATGTGTAAATTTTAAAACATAGTGGAAAGAAAAAAACAACAAAAGCCATCCATGATTTCATTTCTCCCACTCCCCATCCTTGGTTTGAACTTGGCAAGTAAAGAAACAAATACATGAATTTTAGACAACTCATAATAATAATAATAATAATAATAATAATAATAATAATAATAATAATAATAATAATAATAACAACAACTTTATTTTTATACCCTGCCCCATCTCCCCGAAGGGACTCGAGGCGGCTTACATGGGGCCTTGCCCAATAAAACAATCAAATATCAAAACACAGCAATAAAACAATTATCCAATAAAAACATCAATTACAGTAAAAACAATCGTTAAAATCAACATAAAACTCATTCCTCCTTCCCATGGTATAAATGGACAAAGAAGGATGTAGGAAGTATCTATAAAGCTGAATTAATAACCAGGCCCAGCTGCTCCACCATCAACACCGCCACACAATAAAAATTAGAATCTTATATGAACTGCTGTTAGATAAAATCATTAAAGTAAAGACATCCATCAAGAATAATTCTTAGTAGAAACATTTTCAATAAGCAGAGAGTTCAAAAAGAACAGCTCAGTATATTCATCTTACACATAAAGGGACAATATTCTACTGCTCTTATGCTTGTCTTCTCTGTCCCATTCTTGTTCTAGTGACCTCTTTGATTTTTCTTAATGTGAAATGACAAAAGACAGACAGTACCACTTTAGTTTTTTTTAAATGGTGAAAAATACAATTTTAGTAAAATATGAAATATGCAATGCATGTAAATCACAACACATTCTTTGCTAACCAGAAACCAGAAGCATTATTGTGAGGAAGACTTCCTTTAGGATGCTTGTTCACATTGATTGAAAGAGTTTATTCCTATGCAAATGGCCCTACGTCCTCATCTACACTGCCATATAATCCAGTTTTAGAATGCAGATTTACTGCATTGAACTGGATTATATGGCAGGGTAGATGAGGACGTAGGGCCATTTGCATAGGAATAAACTCTTTCAATCAATATAATCCATGCGGTTCAATCTGCATTATACGAGGCCCCATCTACATTGCCATATAATCCAGTTTCTGAATCCAGATTATCTGCATTGGACTGGATTATAGGGCAATGAAGACTCATATAATCCAGTTCAAAACAGGTAATCTGAATTCAGAAACTGGATTATATGTCAGTGTAGATCCAGCCTGAGTCTACATCAACCATTATAATGCAGTTCAAATTGGATTATATGGCAGTATAGATTGGGTTAACATATTGGGTGGCTGTAAGAGTTTGGAATAGTAGCAGCAGCAGCACCCATTATAAGACTGATAACCCTCATAATATTTCTACTGAAATTCACTCATTTCAGAAAATCATAAACAATTTAAATCCACTCATATACTAAACTAAACACAGACTCCACTCATCAATTCATGTTGAATTAGATACACTCAACTTACTCGCATGCATGCATAGTTCAATGAGCCTGTAGTACTTTTAATTTCCATTTCTATGGAATTACACTGCCTCAAAGTCCACTTTAACCCCAACAACAATAAAAAACACTGACAACAAAACAGCAACACAAAATTGAATGATAATCAAAGCGATTATGTTCTGTAGGGGGGAGATGTATGTGTGTGTGCCTATCTATCTATCTATCTATCTATCTATCTATCTATCTATCTATCTATCTATCTATCTATCTATCCATCTATCTTCCAAAAAAACCCAGGTTAGGCATGCAGTATTTATTTCCAATTGTAATATTCTTTAACACACACATACACATATTTATCTGCTAAAATATTGAAAATTTGCTATAATGACTATGATATCATTTTGTAAACTCTGTTACTTTTTGCTTAGATCACCTTTGAACTTTTGTCCCTGCTTTCTCTATCCACACCTTTTCTGCAGCTGCTCTCTTATGCTCTTCTCAGCTCTTTCAACATTTCCTTCAACCGTGTTTTCAGCAATATCTGTGCTGACACTATTCATCTCTGGGGCCCTGTTTGCTCTGCTGCAGCTGTCACCCACTGCAGAGTGAAAAACTCTGGCAAGGATGTCAGGGAAAACAGGTAATAGGATGGGAGAGAGGAAATGTAGCAAATGAAAAATGTTATTCTACCATATCTCTTTCTTAAAGAGGGGGCTCAAAAATACCAGAAATTTAATTTTGAAAATAGAAGCACTTTATATCTAGTCTTCTATTATGTTATATTATTAAAAATCAACGAATGTAATTAGTTGCAACGTATTAGCCAGGGGTATGTTTGTTTATTTAGTGTCAAAAGCATTGCATAAATAAAGAAGTATAAAACTGATAAAATAAAGGGAGAACAAGCAGCTAAATAAATTTAGACAAAAAACGGGCAACAGTGACCACATTGTCTGTAGCTTTAAACTGTTCCGCCTTTGTGCATGATGCAGGGTATTGTGAGCAAGCATACAGATGCTGAGTTGTTTGTTCTTCTCCACAACTGAAGAAGGTGGAGGATTATTTTAGGTAGTGCCATTTCACCAGGATGTCTTTTGATCTGCCAATTCCACTTCTGAGTCTGTTGAGGGACTTCCAAGTTGCCCATCCTTGGTTTGCCCTGGAGGAAAACCCTCATAGGGGGCCATCCAGTTGCGATTGCTGATTTTTCTGTCCACAGGGATGTTCTTGCTGTTGCTGAATGTGGACAATAATTTGTGAAATTGAATAATTGTCTCATCTACTAAAAGTCTGTTCTGTCTAGATCAGAGCTTTCCAAACTTTTCATGTTGGTCACACACGTTTTAGACATGCATCCTTTCACAATATGGTAATTCACTTTTACTAGCAAACCAATGGTTAAACCAACCTCTTATAAGAGTTTCATACTAGATGTGTGTGTGTGCAGTGTTTCCTCACTTATTGGTGGGGTTAGGTTCTAAGACCACCCACAATAAGTGAAAATCCGTGAAGTAGGGATGCTATATTTATTTTAATATTTATACATGTAGTTATACACTATTTTAAGTCTTCATCAACCCATCGTGTGTTGATAAATTGCCTCCTTCTCCTCCAGCTGTCGCTTGGGCTCCTTTTCTCTCCCTTTGGCTTCTCCTTCCTTCCTTCCTTAGGCTGTAAATTGTAATTTTTTATGATTTATAATAATCTTTTAGAGTTTATTGAAAAACCACAAAACAGCGAATCTGCGAAAAGTGAACTGCGAAGTAGTGAGGGAACACTGTATTTCATATAATTTTTACCATATAACCGAGGTTTGTAATTTTTTTCTTTACACTTCTTATGTGTTATACTCTATAGCTGCTCTGTGTGGTTCATCACAAACATCATTGCCAATAGATTCTCCTTTCTTAATTAGAAGTATACCAATTTTAGTGGTAATTGCTGTAACTCAATCAACAAATTGTTCAAATTATAACAGTACCTACACTTGAACAACACCAGTATCCCATTTCTGTACTAATTAAACCTCTCTGGAGGTTTTTAAATAGAGACCGAGGATGACCATCCACAAGTGCTTTGACTGTGCCTGCCTTGCAGAAGGGTTTTGTGCTGGATGTCCTTTGAGGGTCTCTCCTTCTTTTTCCTCCTTGTTCTCCTCCTCATTCTCCTCCTTTTTTTTTTTTTTACCAAGGGTGACCAATGCATGTCTTATCTTGTGGGGGCCGGGAGCGAGGTAAAGCACTTTATATGTGGCACATTGATGGACAACAGCCAACAAATCAGTGTTGGAAAGCTTTATTTTGGAAAGCTCTTATCTAAATCCTAAAAAATTCCCTATATTTAAATTCAAATTTACAGTCTTCTCCAAACCCTAACTCTGATTTTTCAACAAGAAGAGATTTGTAAGAAAGTTTCCATATTTTCAGGTTATTACAGTGTCCTATGACAAATAATAGATTCAAAATTATACAAGGGTACATTTTGGTCTTTTTAAAATGTAAAGCTACCTACTGGTCTTCACAGGGGAATGGGATTGATGGTTTAAGCTATGCCCATTATTTTGAATGGTTAAATGTGCATTTTAGGTAATCACAAAAATGCAGTGTTATTCAAGGTTGCATCACTAGGATCGCAATGTCCAGATCAAAATGAAGCATTGATGCCATTCTTTGTGCTTTTTCAGATTTTAAAAATCTGAAATACTGTGTCTTCTTCTTAGCATCACAGTTCAGGAAAGATATTGACAAGCTGGAATGTGTCCAGAGAACAGTAACGAAGATGATCTTGAAACTGAACCCGATGAAAACAGATTAGGGAGTTGAGCATACTATGCTTGGAGAAGGCTGGGAGTGACATTGTAACCATCTTTAAATATCTGGAGGAATGTTATGTAGATGATGGGGAAAATATGCTTGCTCTTGATCCAGAGACTAGAACATGGATTTAAATTCCAAGAAAAGAGATTCTACTGAAACAATAGCAGAAATGTCTTCACTGTATGTATTATCTGGATTGCTTCAAAGGGTGATAGACTTCTTTGGTGGTCTTTCAAGAAAGGTTGGAAGACCATTTGTTGGAAGTACTTTGTGTATTTCTGCATGGCAGGGGGTTGAGATGGATGGCCCTTGTGTTTTGTTCAAATGCTAAGAATCTTTAATTCAATAATAGAGATATAGAATAATAGAGATATGCAAAAATTCCACAATATGCATTCAAAATCAGCTGAGATTTTGGGAGATGGTATTGACTGTGGAAGGGAAGTTTACAGTAGGTTTTCTGCATATCTAAGGTAAATTGCAAACTGCAATATGGAATTGTGCACATTTCTTCTTTTCTGCCAGTCTTTTAACTGTTCATTTTCTCTAACCTTCATCTGGCAACAAAAGAAAATATGTCTCGACAGTAACACCTGTTGGTCCTGCTGCTTTGAATTAAGCTTATTTACTTTAATCATTGTGAAGAAGTAATTTTGCTACCTTCGCAGGTAAAATATTGACATTCAGAATAATATTTTCATTTGCTGTTGCAATCTGCTCATAAAACATATAACAACTATTCACACTAAAAATATGGATAAAACACTGACAGGTGCAGTTAACTAGTTTGTCTGGGCATATGTGGATAGGTGTTTGGTCTGATAAGAAGCTGGGATAGCTAGAGACTTTGTCAGAACAGGCAAAATTTATTTCGAGTGATAAATGAAAGTTCTGTAAAATCAGTTTTGGGGCCATGAATACTTGAAGCCCTTAACCTACAAGGGCTCTGGCCATGTTGGCTGGTAACTAATGGTTTCCATGACATTGAAGCTATTAATTTATGCTAGTCTTAGTCTGAATTTTAAGAGGCTGCCCCCAATCTGCTAAATGCTTTCTGTGCCTTTGGTAGCTCTTTTAAAGTTGGACTAAAACATAGAGCAAATTCACTGCCCCACATTCAAGCCACCAGTTACCTCTGGCAAATTTTAAAACTAAGCTAATATCTCATAACTAAATTTATTATTAATCCCAACACAACTATAATGATGATGATGATGATGATGCTGATGATGATGATGCTGATGATGATGATTATTATTATTGTTATTATTTTATTTCTTACCCGCCTCTCCTTGTGGCTCAAGGCAGGTTACAACAAAGCTAAAAACAAATAATCATCTAAAACATTCTATAAAATACACATATTAAAACATATTTCTATAAAATACTTATTAAAACACACAGAACAAAGATTAAACATAAGAAGCAAGTTTAAAATTTGTGATTAAAACTGGCTGGTACCAACAACAGGTACCACTTTTTGAATGGATTTTACATAACATGTTCTATCTATGGTATTTCACCTTGGTAAAGAAAAAATGGCTATAAGACCAAACAATGTAAAGGCACCAGATGCAGTCTGAAATCTTGGAAGCTAAGTAGGGCTAGCTCTGGTTAGTACTTAGATGGGAAAGCGCCAATTAAAACCAACTGCTGCCAGCTATAAGACAGAGGACGGAATTGGCAAAAGCACATTAGAATATTCCTTACCTAAGAAAATCTAATGAGGTTGACATAAATCAACAGGCAACTTAATGGCACATACAAACAAAATATTCTTTTTTCTAATCCTTCTCCAACAGCTTTATCACATGAGGCACAAAAAGCGTCCTAGGATGCTTCTGCTCCAGTTCACTCATGAAGCCTTATGCCACCCATCAGATGACGTAGGATGACTTCTGGTGGGGCTCCGTGGGTGAACTGGGTTGGCAACATAGTGGGATGCTGCCACCGCCAACACAGAAGACACAGAAGGAACGAGGCTTTGGTGGACTTAAGCTGCACAGCGACACTTTCGCACATGGAATGGTGACAAGTCAGCTGGTGGCCGGGGCACTGAGCTTGCCCCACTGCCACCCAGATTCACCACAGAGGCTGGAAAATCACAATGCAAATCCTCATCCAGGTGATGAGGTCCCTAGTATTCATTGTGTCCACAGTTCAACATGAAGTAATTCAGCTTGCACATGGATCCATATATTTATTTATTTATTTACAGCATTTTTACCCTGCCTTTCTCACCTAAGGGGACTCAAGGCAACTTACATAAACAATACCGAATAAAAACATATAATACAAAATTCAAAAACATGTGTATATTTGAGTCCATTCATCTGAGATCCTCATGCATAAGTCTTAAAAGCGTAAAGATGATCATGTTGTGATCATCTTGCATCAGATCTTGGAGACATTACTATTTTTGAATGATGCTCCTGTAAATCACTTCTATTTTCCTAATGTCAATGTTGGCTCATGGAATTTTGCTAATTGTGCCCTCCAAAAGTAGCTTTCCCAAAAATTGATAATGTGTGTACTTCTAGTGTAACGTACTCAAGGGGTCTGTGTCAGAAATTGTGTAGCATTTGCCAGTGATTGGGTTACTACTCTTATGAGAGAACCCAGACACAAAACCTTTGACACACATTGGCTGAGCTTGTTTAATCATTCTGGAACCTATTGCCAGCTATGTCCTTACTCTAAAAAAGACCATTAATGTTAAAGCATTTGGTGCAGAGGTGTTCAATCATGTGAGCTTTGATGCTCAAAATTATATTGACGCAGAGGTGATCCAATCCTCCTTTAATTTGAATCATTTCGAATATTGCTCTGTCCTTCATATCTAGATAGTTCTTCCCCCCAGTTCCTTGGAACAAAGCTACAATTTGGGTAAGATGAGTGGACACCAAACACTGCAGAGAACCCCTCCACGGGGAAAAAATTAGCCTACAAATCACTGAGTTAGACACCCAATATATAATTGGCAAAGGATGCTTAGAACATATTTTCAAGATGACAGGGTTCAATGATGAGCTACCTTTAATCAAAAAGCTGTTTGCTAATAAATAAATTAATAAAATCATTTCATTTGTTTGATTAATTTTGGAAGGCTCTAATTTATGATCCACCTGTATTTTAGTCAATAAGCTTTTTTTTTTTTTACCATGAGTCATTTTAACACACACACACACACACACACACACACAATGTGACAAGAATCCTGTCATGTGTTTTGGTCTTGCCACATCTACTCAACTCCTACTTTCACCTCTGTTTTTTTTTTTTTTTTTTTTTTAAAAACCCTACCTATACCTAATTCTAAAGTAATGCACTGAAATTGTCATCCAAACACTGCTAGATCATGATGGAATCTGCAAGGGTTAGAAAGAGGGTCCCTTTTGGAAACATGATCAATTTATATACATGGATGTTCATTTCCTCCCTCCTGCCTTTCTCTGGTTGAAAAATACAATACAAATTAAAATTCCAACAAACAAATAAACTAACCCATAGGACATTACAAAATAAAGATGAGTCTGGGTTCAGATCACAAATACATTAATCCACAAATTACATAAATTTCACAGTCAATTATATAAGTTACATGTCAAGTCATAATTTTATCAAACTGATTTAATTAAAGATCCAATTAAACATTTTCCATTAAAAGTAAATATGTATGAAGATATAGAAAATGTCGTTATAGATACAACAAAAATGTATGTGCGAATGTGCATGTGTCAACAACCATTTTTTCACAATTCACTTCTCATGTTCAACTAAATAATAAACCAACATTTTTATTGCTGGTTTTTCAAAAAGCACATTTGAGCAGAATGTTTTGACAGATAATGAGTATAAAGTTTAGCAAGTTTAAAAGGTTAAAAAACATAGCTCTTTCATTTAGCCATTTCCAGTAGATAAGAAAAAATAAAGAGCTTTGGGGGTATATAGAGAATGTAGCCTTTTGCAGTTTAATAAGGAACCATTTAAACAATGCAAACAAAGTTTCCCATTTAGTGCAAAACCCACATCAACAATAGAAATTGCTTGTTATATTTTCTACTGCTCTGATCAGTCTAAATAATATTCCTGACCAAACATGATTCTGTACAATCTGATTTTTCTTATATAATCAACAGCTGCACTTTGCAAAGAAGCAGCTTTCCCATTGAGAAGCATCCTGGAGAAGCAATTAACACAAATAGAAAGGAAAAAAAGTGTGTGTTAATTAATTCTCTGCAAAAACAAACTATTGAAAAGCCCTGGGTTTCTGTTTAAACACAGTGAAGATGTATTTTTAAATAAGGGAAAATAAAACAAGAGTCGCACATAAGGTAAAAACATGGATTAGAATACGTTTTACGATTTCCCAGTTGTATGGTAATGGAAGCTAACATGATTTGTTAGAATGGGATTGGGAGAGAAAGGTCACTAGTGTAATCGCATAGTGTGCAGAACATAGCCGGTCATTTAACCCCAGTCAGTGAGGCCTGATCTGCTCTTCCATATGAAATACATATTATCTGCTTTGAACTGGATTATATGGCAGTGTAGACTCATATAATCCAGTTTAAAACAGATAATGTGGATTTTACATCAGTGCAGAAGGGGAGGGCAATCTTGAGCTGATATTTTCAGAAAAAGAAACTAAAGCAAAAAATAAAGAGTGGTGACAAAACATATCAAATGGAAATCAAACGAAGTGTCAGTGAAACTATGAAAGTTTTTTAAGAACTCAAATATAAATTTTCAGTTTGATCCCTGTACATCAGTATAAGAAAGTGTATAACATTTGGGTTGCTGTGAGTTTTCTGGGCTGTATGCCCATGTTCCAGGAGCATTCTATCCTGATGTTTCTCCCACAATTATGACAGGTATCCTCAGAGGTGGTGAGGTCTGTTGGAACCTAGGCAAGTGGGGTTTATATATCTGTGGAATGTCCAGGATGGGAGAAATAACACTTGTCTGCTTGAAGCAAGTGTGAATGTTGCAGTTGATCACCTTAATCACTGAATCACTGAAAGGCCTTGCAGCTTGAAAGCCTAGCTGCTTTCTGCCTGGGGAAATCCTTTGCTGGGACGTGTTAGCTGGCCGTGACTGTTTCTTGTCTGGAATTCCCCTTTTTTAATGTTTTCTTTATTGTCCTGATTTTAGAATTTTTAAAAACTGGTAGCCGGATGTTGTTCGTTTTAATTTTCTTTGGTTGAATTAGTCTGCAGTGCCTTTCATGTTTCTTGATTTGTGTTTGGGCAATGCTGCATTTGGTGGTCCCTATGTAGACTTGTCCACAGCCACATGGCAAACGATAGACTCCAACAGAGGTAAGAGGATCCCTCTTGTCCTTTGCTGAATGTAGAATTTGTTTGATTTTCTTAGTGGGTCTGTAGATAGGTTGTATGTTGTGTTTCTTCATCAGCTCCCCTATGGTCACTGATTCCTTTGATGTATGGTAAGAATACTTTGTATAACATTTATTTTAAACAGGAGGATCTGAGATTAAGAAAATTCTTTTTCTTAACTTTTGTATAAACCAGTAGGAAACACAATTTTCAAGCATTGAAAAGAGAGTCTTTTGAAGAAGAGTCTACAGAGATTCTGCAAAGGTAAATCCTTTGTTATGCTGGATCGCAAGCTGTATCAGGCCACTTCAGTTTCATTCTAGAGCTTCATCATCAAAGTGATGTGGACTTTGCTCTGAACCAAACAGAACTGAAGGTGGACCCCACCCAAACCTTTGGGTAACACTTAAGCTTCAGAAAGGTGTGGGGAAAATAGTGGCTGCAAGTTTCATTTCTGTGAAAGTGCCCATGGTGGAGGAGGGAAAGGGAATACCGTTTCTAATCTAGGCACTATCTAATCCTACCCTGTTTCCCCTAAAATAAGACATCCCCAGAAAATAAGACCTAGTAGGGGTTTTGCTGAATTGCTAAATATAAGGCCTCCCCCAAAAGTAAGACCTAGCAAAGTTTTTGTTTGGAAGCATGCCCAACGAACAGAACACCAGAGCATGCAGGATCGGTAAATGTAAGTACCATAGAGTGTTGTACATGGAAATATTGGTTGTAACAAGAAATTCTTGATAGGATTCACAGTTTATCTGGTTATGCTGGTTTGTGATGACAGCTACTAGGCTTGAGCGATCCACGAAAAATTTGATTCTAAACTCGTTTCAAAAGTAGAGGGGGTGGTGATTCGTTTTTGAAGTCATTTCTGATTTTTGCCCCAATTTTTTTTCGAAATTAATGAAAATTCGTTATTTTCAAAATTAATTCGTTAATGGCGGACGCGCATGCGCAGTGGCCCAAAAACAGCCCAAGGGGGGGAGTTAGGGGGCTCTCCTGCACTCATTTTTTCAGCTATACTGATCAAATTTGGTACAGTGGGAGAACACAATCCACCCTGCTTGTTCGCTAAATTGCAGAGCGTTTGCCCTTTCCTAAGATTTATTGCGCAATTTTATAGTTCATATAAAAAAACTTTATTTACCAATTGCAAAAAATCTGTTCCTGCTTTTGAATTGTTATTTCCTGTTCAATAGGGGTTCCTTCACTGTGAAAGTCCTTCTTCTACTTGTGTAACATTGTTTCAGTGCCCGTAAATCTGTTAAAATGTTAGGGCATTGGGGGCCATTGGCCAAGAGACACATTTTGCTGCCTGCCACAATGCGCAATGACTTTCCCCAGGCATCCATATTGGAGGCCATTATACCACAGTGGTCAAGCCCCTCCCCCTCCCAAGAAATGTAAGATTTGTGTGACGTTGGTTTGATTTATTGCCTGATGGCAAAATGGGGGCTTGGATCCCACTCCCCTGGGAAGCCGGCCACCGTGGGCCGTCTCCCACCCCCGCCCCTTTCCCCAAAAGCAGCAGGGCGTGGGCTTAAACTGCGGAAATAGACATGGGGGCATGGATCCCACACCCCTGACCCTTTCCCTAAAGCAGTAGGGCGGGGGCTTAGCTGCAGAGATACACATGAGGGTTTGGATCCATTAAAAGCACTGGCAGGGGGAGTGGGAAAAATTGGAGCAAAAAGAAAGAAAAAATCAACGTGGTGATCTGAACCACAATGTCTAAGATGGAGAAAAAAGCAGAAAGAAAAAATCCCCGTGGGGATCCGAACCCCAATGTCTATCTCAGCAGCAAAGACCCCACCCTGCGCCGTCCACAGTTGGCCGGCATGCATCCCCTAGAGAGAGAGATAGAAAAAAACAGAGGACCCCACCCCAAAGGAAGGATCTGGGAAAAATTGTCCAAATATGAACAAAAGGACAGCCGCGAGAGAAGAGAGATGCGGTGCATCGTGGGAAACTCGACCACGTAGGCCGAGAGGCAGCAAAAAGAAAAGAAAAGAAAGAAAAAAGCCACAGGCAGCCAAGCCCACACATTAAGCCGGGCCGGCCACAGTTGGCCGGCATGCATCCCCTAGAGAGAGAGAGAGAAAAAAAAAACAGAGGACCCCGCCCCAAAGGAAGGATCTGGGAAAAATTGCCCAAATATGAACGGAAGGTCAGCCGCGAGAGAAGAGAGATGTGGTGCATCGTGGGAAACTCGACCACGTAGGCCGAGAGGCAGCAAAAAGAAAAGAAAAGAAAGAAAAAAGCCACAGGCAGCCAAGCCCACACATTAAGCCGGGCCGGCCACAGTTGGCCGGCATGCCTCCCCTAGAGAGAGAGAGAAAAAAAACAGAGGACCCCGCCCCAAAGGAAGCATCTTGGAAAAATTGCCCAAATATGAACGGTAGGAAGGACAGCCGAGAGAGATGAGAGATGCGGTGCATCGTGGGAAACTCGACCACATAGGCTGAGAGGCAGCAAAAAGAAAAGAAAAGAAAAGAAAGAAAAATGCCACAGGCAGCAAAGCCCACACATTAAGCCGGGCCAGCCACAGTTGGCCGGCATGCATCCCCTAGAGAGAGAGAGAAAAAAAAACAGAGGACCCCGCCCCAAAGGAAGCATCTTGGAAGAATTGCCTAAATATGAACGGAAGGACAGCCGAGAGAGATGAGAGATGCGGTGCATCGTGGGAAACTCGACCACGTAGGCCGAGAGGCAGCAAAAAGAAAAGAAAAGAAAAGAAAGAAAAATGCCACAGGCATCAAAGCCCACACATTGAACCGGGCCGGCCACAGTTGGCCGGCATGCATCCCCTAGAGAGAGAGAGAGAGAAAAAAAAAGAGAGGACCCCGCCCCAAAGGAAGCATCTTGGAAGAATTGCCTAAATATGAACGGAAGGACAGCCGAGAGAGATGAGAGATGCGGTGCATCGTGGGAAACTCGACCACGTAGGACGAGAGGCAGCAAAAAGAAAAGAAAAGAAAAGAAAAGAAAAGAAAAAAGCCACAGGCAGCCAAGCCCACACATTAAGCCAGGCCGGCCACAGTTGGCCGGCATGCATCCCCTAGAGAGAGAGAGAGAAAAAAAAACAGAGGACCCCGCCCCAAAGGAAGCATCTTGGAAGAATTGCCTAAATATGAACGGAAGGACAGCCGAGAGAGATGAGAGATGCGGTGCATCATGGGAAACTCGACCACGTAGGACAAGAGGCAGCAAAAAGAAAAGAAAAGAAAGAAAAAAGCCGGTGGCAGCAAGGCCTACACATTAAGCCGGGCCGGCCACAGTTGGCCGGCATGCCTCCCCTAGAGAGAGAGAGAGAGAGAAAAACAGAGGACCCCGCCCCAAAGGAAGCATCTTGGAATAATTGCCCAAATATGAACGGAAAGAAGGACAGCCGAGAGAGATGAGAGATGCGGTGCATCGTGGGAAACTCGACCACGTAGGCCGAGAGGCAGCAGAAACAAAAGAAAAGAAAAGAAAGAAAAAAGCCGGCGGCAGCAAGGCCCACACATTAAGCCGGGCCGGCCACAGTTGGCCGGCATGCATCCCCCAGAGAGAGAGAGAGAGAAAAAAAACAGAGGACCCCGCCCCAAAGGAAGGATCTGGGAATAATTGCCCAAATATGGACGGAAGGACAGCCGCGAGAGAAGAGAGATGCGGTGCATCGAGGGAAATTCGACCACGTAGGCCGAGAGGCAGCAAAAGGAAAACAAAAGAAAAGAAAGAAAAAAGCCACCGGCAGCAAAGCCCACACGTTGAGCCGGGCCGGCCACAGTTGGTCGGCATGCATCCCTGAGAGATCGGCCCGGCCCTCCACAAAGGTTTCTGCTTTTGCGACCTTAGCCTCTACCCACGCCAACACCCCACCACCCAAGGGGAAGGGCGTGTTTTCTTAACGTCTGCTATTGAAATGTGGGCCCAAGCCCCTCAGACCAGGGGGGCCGGCCACCATTGGCCGGCCCCACGCCCACACCCCACAACCCATGGGGAAGGGCATGTTTTCTTTACGTCTGCTTTTGAAATGTGGGCCCAAGCCCCTCAGACCAGGGGGGCCGGCCACCGTTGGCCGGCCCCACGCCCACACCCCACAACCTATGTGGAAGGGCATGTTTTCTTTACGTCTGCTTTTGAAATGTGGGCCCAAGCCCCTCAGACCAGGGGGGCCGGCCACCGTTGGCCGGCCCCACGCCCACACCCCACAACCCATGGGGAAGGGCATGTTTTCTTTACGTCTGCTTTTGAAATGTGGGCCCAAGCGCCTCAGACCAGGGGGGCTGGCCACCGTTGGCCGGCCCCACGCCCACACCCCACAACCCATGGGGAAGGGCGTGTTTTCTTTACGTCGGGTTTTGAAATGTGGGCCCAAGCCCCTCAGACCAGGGGGGCCGGCCACCGTTGGCCGGCCCCCCGGCTACACCACACAACCCATGCCACAAAGGCACACTCCCTGACAGCAAACCGTCAAGCCTCTGGATAATTCAAGCCATCTTTGTAGTCAATGATTCCAATATATCATGATATTTTGGAGCTAAATTCATAAATTCAGCAATTACAACATAACATTACTGCATATTGAACTACTTTTTCTGTCAAATTGGTTGTATAACATGAAATTTTGGTGCTTAATTTGTAAAATCATAACCTAATTTGATGTTTAATACGCTTTTCCTCGACCAGTCCTTACAATCCAAGATATTCGCTTATTCAAGCTTTGGTTGGCCCGTTCAGCTTGGATCAGTGAAACTCTTCTGTATTCCAGAAAATGTTGCATCAATAAGACATAAAATAAAACTGAAGTCACAGTCAGCATACAGCATTGCCAGCTTAAAAAACAGTGGTGTAAAAACACGGCTCTGGTCCGAGGGCTGAATACTTCACAGAGATGAGGTAGTTTGACAGTTAAAAATCAATAAAGTGCGAAATACTCTTGGCCTGGCAACCAATTCTTCAATAGGCAACGATCCGCCACACAGTCCTCGAAGGCTTTTTGGAAGAGGAAGGTTTTAAGGCTCTGATGTTAGGTTCATGTTTCCATGGAGTTGAACTAGAGGGAAGACTTGTGTGTGTCTGGTGTTATTAAAGTTCTCTAGCAGATGAGCTGGAAAGAGGGAAATGACTTCTGTTGGTATACAGTTTCAGTAAAGTTGAGGAAGTAAAATTATGAAAGATAGTGTGTTTAATGGAGTAGTAATGAATCCAAAGAAGAAACATAGCACAAATGTTGAGTCAAAAGGAACCATGAAGACATAACTAATTGTTTTTAATAGCAATACAGAGTTTCTGAGTGGATTGATTCTCTACTTATGAGTCTGCGGAAGATTAGCATCACATACTGTCGACCACACCCGCTCAAGGCGATGGGACAGTGAAAGAAGACAATTTTGAGAAGTGGCGAAGGCCGAGGTGTCCCACATTCTGCGTTGATTCCACCCTCTTCTATCGTTCTACCAATAAACCAGCAAAAAACCGTTCCCACGACACAGAACCGGCGGCCACACATCAATAGCAGTCGCCAAGGAACACGCCCTGACGGGCAAACGGCACCGTCCGCGTGCGCGGCCAGAGGGCGAGGGGACCATAAGGCGGCCGTCCCGCGGCCACAACGTCGAGTACACTGCCTTTCAAGGTGATGGGACACTAGACAAGCATTTTGAGAAATGCTGGCAAAGGCGGAGGTGTCCCACTTTCTTTGGTGATTCCACCCTCTTCTATCGTTATACCAACAAGCCAGCAAAAAGCAGTTCCCACGCCACGGAACCTGCGCCCACACATCAAAAGCAGCCGCAAAGGCACACGCCCTGACGGGCAAACGGCACCGTCCGCGTGCGCGGCCAGAGGGCGAGGGGACCCAAAGGCGGCCGTTCCGCGGCCACAGCGTCAACCACAGCCTTTCAAGGTGATGGGACACTAGACAACCATTTTGAGAAATGCTGGCAAAGGCGGAGGTGTCCCACTGTCTTTGGTGATTCCACCCTCTTCTATCGTTATACCAACAAGCCAGCAAAAAGCAGTTCCCACGCCACGGAACCTGCGCCCACACATCAAAAGCAGCCGCAAAGGCACACACCCTGACGGGCAAACGGCACCGTCCGCGTGCGCGGACAGAGGGCGCGGGGACCATTATTCGGCCGTCCCGCGGCCACTGCGTCAACCACACCCGCTCAAGCCGATGGGACAGTGAAAGATGAAAATTTAGAGAAGTGGTGGCCAAGGACGAGGTGTACTAATTCATGCGGCAAGACACATCCTCAAAGGTTCAGATGGACAGTTATCTCTGTAAAGTGAGACTGTGCCGTATTCCTTCACCAAATATGTCTTACTGAAGGATCCACATCAATTATAACAATGTTCTTTCTGTACAGGAACTGCGAGGATCTGGAGAAGACCTAACAGTCATGGCTCATTCCCGAAATATATTTGGACAAAAAAAGGATAGAGATTTGAATGTAATCCGTTCTGAACCCAAAGCAGAAGCATTTCCTACCTTGGCTTTTATGGACTAAGTTCCCCCAGAATATCCTTCTACCTATCCAGGATCATTATTACAGGAGAAAAAACCTATTGGAACCTCAGGGAACGGCCCCTAGAGATTGATTTACCCAAAAACGACAGTGGGCAACGGTGTGTGATGATAAAGACGAGAAAGGAAGGGAAGAGAGGAAGGAAAGCATGGGAGGATAGAGGAGAGAGTTGTTGGACAGAGGCCAAAGGGGCAACCCCCCCGCCCCCCAACAGAAATAGCCAAAGTTAATCAGAAGCAGAGCTGCTTAAAGGAGGAGAACTGTTGTTCTAGGAGGCGTCGGTGTCAAAATCCAAATCGGGGAAATTCAACACGGGAAGGTTGGCCTTCAGGAAGACCAGTTTCTCAACTGTTTGAGGGTCCAGCAAGCTGCGGTGGGGCGTGACTACATCTCCCGCTAGTCTGAAGACCCTTTCGCTCTGCACGCTGGTGGGAGGACAGCTGAGGAACTGGCGCGCTACGTGCGACAGATCCGGCCACATGTGATCACGTGAAGCCCAATAGGCCAATGGATCACAAGAAATTATCTCAGGAGGCTCCTCAAAGTACCTGTTGACCGAGCATTCGGCCGAGTCTACCTTTTGAGCAGAAGCCAGCAAAGAGGATTCTTCCGAGCAGGCAAGTATGGCCACCGTCTCTGCAAAGAAAGCATTTCCTGGTCGCGGCTGGAGATCCGTATCCCTACGGCAACCCCCTGCCGGCTCCCTGGGACTATCAGTCTCGCCACTAGCGCTAGTGCTGGGGGTGGCAGGCATTTCCGGTAGAGGGGCCGCTGTGCCCGTTTCCTCCACCCTGGCAGCAAAGACCTCCCTCACAAGGTTAACTAGTTGGGCCTTCCATACGGTAAAGTCTTTTGGGCAGACGTTGTACTTTAGCCGTGGATCACACAAGGCCGCCAGCATATGGACCTTGCTGGAAAGAAGTGGCTCTAGGCGTTTCCGTACAGCAAAGGACAACCTCCTCACAACCTCCTGGGCCGGCGGTGTCAGCGGTCCAGCCAGGGAGTCCAGTGTTCGACCGGCCCCAAGCCTTTCTAGGTGCCTCCTTAGCCTCAAGACCATGGGCACTGCCTGGCTAAGAAGGGCTTTTGATTCCGAAAGGGTCTCTGTGGCATGTTTGAATGGCTTTAGTACGTCTACCAGCTGGGAGATGGTGTCCCACTCTTGCTTATTTGGAACAAGCTTGCTAACAGGCGCAACCAATGTAAGGGAGATGCCGTGTACCGCCTTCTGCTGCTCGACCATGCGTTCGAGCATCTTATAGGTCGAATTCCACCGGGTAGAGACGTCCTGGAGCAGCTTGTGCTGCGGGAGGCCTTCAAGGCTCTGTCTGTCTCTCAGCGGCCGCGCTGCCTTGATGCTCCTGTGGAAGTAGACCGCGATCTTTCTACAGCGCTCGATCAGCAGGGAGATGTTTGCGGTGCTGGCCGGCTGCTCTTCCGGGCTCTTTAAACCTTCCTTGACGGTATTGTGAAGCAAGTGGGCCATGCAGGTGACATTCAAAAACCCTGCACTTTCAACCGCTTTGATCATATTTTTACCAGCGTCAGTCACCATGAAGCCCCTCCTCATTTCTTCCGGCCTGCACCGCATCCACTCCCCCATCATGTTTTCCAGATAGCTGCAGATGGTCTCTGCCTTGTGATCATGATCAACTACCTCCAAAGCGAGGAGTGCCCAACGATGGGATGTATCCATACTGCCTTCCTTCTCCCACCAATGTGCCGTGAGAGAGAGGTAGGAATGGCCTCCTCCCAAACTTGACCAAATGTCAGAGGTAAAATGGATGTGTCCTCCCATGGCGCTACGCAACATCTGGATAATGCATTCCTTGCAGCCCTCGTACAATCCGGGAATAACTTTTCTGGAAAAGGTGTGACAGGAGGGGATTTTGTAGCGGGGGCACAGGCGTTTCATAAGGCGTACGAAGCCTTCTTGTTCAACCAGGCGGAAGGGATGGTGATCAAGGGCCATCATCTCTCCCACAGTTTGGGTTATCTGCTGGGGTGTGGGTAATGTATCCCCCGTTCTCTTCCTGGCTAAAGGAATGGCCCAATCCTCCAAGGTGGACTGTGTCTGCCTTCCACCATCTTCACCAGGAGAACTTTGTGTGCTAATGCTGCCACTGGAAGGGCTTGCAGCTCCCCCTCCTACCGATATGGAGGGATGGTGTCGCTTCATGTGAGAGCTCAACCCCGAGGTCGCAAGATGTCTCAGGTCTCTGCCTCTGCTGATATTTGCCCCACAGTGTCTACAAACTGCCAAAGTAGCACGCTGAGTGTGGACATGGAAATGGTCCCAAATATATGACCTTGGCCTCCCCACAGCCACTGTTCCGACGCCCACGGAGATAGGAGTCGTGGGCATCCTTTCAGCAGCATGAGATAGTCTATGATTTGATGGTACTACCTCCTCTACCTCCTCCTCACTGTCAGTAGCGGGTGGAGGGGTGGGGTTATTTAGATCCTCACTATCCACCACCTGTAGTTCCAGGACGGCAACACCTGTATGTTCCATTGATCGTCCAGTTGTCTCGGCTCCAACCGACAAATGGCTCTGGGTGGAGGGCTGTGAACTTTCAGCAGTCGAACAGCCAGCATCTTCATCAAGTCCACCCACTCCCATCGTTCCGCGTTCCAGACGGATGGGACCCACCCTAATTTTTTCGGCCCCCCACAGTGTCCGGGCTGTTGCTTGACCACTAGCAGGACTTGCTCCACCAGACCCGCGTTCAGCTGAACGCTTCATGATAACGGGAGTGTTTTCAGGTAACAGAAGGGAGGAAGGTATTGTGTTACTGGGGGGAAAGAAGTGTTGTTTCTTGATTGGCAATGTGTTCAGGGTCTATTAACTGCCGCAAACCCTTCTATTACTATTGTTCTTATTGTTATACGTTACAAAGGGGATACCTGTATTTTCCAGACCTTGATAGGGTTAATATAGGAGAAAGAGATTTTATGCAAGCCCTACTTCGGCAAACCCTTTTGCCAAACTGGGCTTTTGATTCACAGCAGCCCTGGCACAGAAAAGAAAGCCCTGCTTGAGCAGCCTAGAAGGTAAGGAGGCAAAATCAGGCTCCCTTATTTCCCAAAAAGGAGGTGTTGTTCTACAAAGGACTATGGGACGTGCAACCCTTTTGCCAAACTTGGCTTTTGATTCTCAGCGGCCCTGGCACAGACAAAAACCCCTGCTTGAGCAGCCTAGAAGGAAAGGAGGCAAAATCAGGCTCCCTTATTTCCCAAAAAGGAGGTGTAGTTCTACAAAGCACGATGGGACGTGCAACCCTTTCGCCAAACTTGGCTTTTGATTCAAAGCGGCCCTGGAACAGACAAAAAGCCCTGCTTGAGCAGCCTAGAAGGAAAGGAGGCAAAATCAGGCCCCCTTATTTCCCAAAAAGGAGGTGTTGTTCTACAAAGGACGATGGGACGTGCAACCCTTTGGCCAAACTTGGCTTTTGATTCACAGCGGCCCTAGCACAGACAAACAGCTCTGCTTGAGCAGCCGAGAAGGAAAGGAAAGAGGGGGAAGCAAAATCAGGCTCCCTTATTTTCCAAAAAGGAGGTGTAGTTCTACAAAGGACTATGGGACGTGCAACCCTTTTGCCAAACTTGGCTTTGGATTCACAGCGGCCCTAGCACAGACAAAAAGCCCTGCTTGAGCAGCCGAGAAGGAAAGGAAAGAGGGGGAAGCAAAATCAGGCTCCCTTATTTCCCAAAAAGGAGGTGTAGTTCTACAAAGGACTATGGGACGTGCAACCCTTTTGCCAAACTTGGCTTTTGATTCACAGCAGCCCTGGCACAGACAAAAAGCCCTGCTTGAGCAGCCTAGAAGGAAAGCAGGCAAAATCAGGCTCCCTTATTTCCCAAGAAGGTGGTGTAGTTCTACAAAGCACGATGGGACGTGCAACCCTTTTGCCAAACTTGGCTTTTGATTCAAAGCGGCCCTGGCACAGACAAAAACCCCTGCTTGAGCAGCCTAGAAGGAAAGGAGGCAAAATCAGGCTCCCTTATTTCCCAAAAAGGAGGTGTAGTTCTACAAAGCACAATGGGACGTGCAACCCTTTTGCCAAATTTGGCTTTTGATTCAAAGCGGCCCTGGCACAGACAAAAAGCCCTGCTTGAGCAGCCTAGAAGGAAAGGAGGCAAAATCAGGCTCCCTTATTTCACAAAACCCTTTTGCCAGACTTTGCTATTAGCGTTGAAAAAAGAAAAGTATCCTAATCTAAACGAAAGCCCACCCCGCCCGCAACAGGCAAAATGGCGCAGCAGAAAAATTGCAGGCCGGGTGGGAAAATGGCAAACGCCAATCTTGTGAGGAAAAAAGCCCACAGGCCCTTTGGAAAAAAAAAAACACCCAACAGTTTCCAACCCCACCCCACCCCACCTCACCCACCCAACCTTTTCTCCCGGTCTTCTAATCTGTAGCCTAGCTCTAGCTCAGCCAAGGAAGCTGTGACGCAGCAATCTTGCCTGCCTGTGCCTGGAATCTCGCTCCCAACCCACCCTCTCTCTGCAGATCCCGAAATGAGCCACGAGGCTCCCGTGCACCATCTTTTCATTCAGGACGTACTACCAGCCCCTCCCCCGGGTTAAACGTGCTCTCTGATTGGCCACAAGGTGCAAACAACACGCTAGGTTGCCCCAGTGCACTTAAACAAGTTTGGGTGATTTGCAAAAGCTTTTTTTCCCAACGAAAAAAAACGACGACATAAGAAAAACGGTCTGTCGTGGTTCGAAACCGTGATATCCAGACGTGTGGACAATCAAGGTCGTATATTGCTTCAAAAGTAACGAAAGTAACGAATTAATAACGGGTAATGGGGAAATCGAATTATTTGAGCAAGCCTAACAGCTACCATACATAAAATGTTCATTTTTTTTGTTCAATAATAAATGTGAATTCTTCTTCATGGAAAAATAAGACATCCCCTGAAAATAAGATCTAGTGCATCTTTGGGAGCAAAAATTAATCTAAGACCCTGTCTTATTTTCGGGGAACACGGTAGGTCTTATTTCAGTGATTCCCCACTCATTGTGCTTTGGAAGTTAACATAGTATACCTTCTTCCTCTGTCCTTCCAATTGCTACATTGTTCTGTATGGAGCACAAAATGTTTCACATCTCCAACCTTGAATACCAATTTCACCAAACAACTCCTCTAATGAAAACCCACATATGTTGTCAAACCATTGCATCCCCATCCCCGAAAGATTTAAGGAGAAAGAAGACTTCAAGAAAGAAATATGGTTTTTTTTCTTTTTAAAAAAATAATAATAATATTTTTCATAGTTTCAAAGTTTTGAAATGTTGAATCTGCTGGAGATTATGGTAGGAGTCAGCTGCTGCTGCTGTAACCCAAACTCTATCAAACCTAAACCCTTTAATAAATTTATAAAATGATACTTTTTGTGTAACTTGTATTGCTTGTGTACTGTATCAATTTCTAAATGTATACAATTGTATCAAATGTATCCTGAAGGCATCTTATGTCCCCATGCTCCCTGTTTGCATAATCTTCTGGGAACTTAGATTGCTATATAATTAACAGATTTTTCTAGTGATCTCTAAAACCAGATAAAATCAAAACCTTTGTGTGTGTGTGTGTGCATGAGAGAGAGAGGGGGGTTATCCTTTTTTGTCACCAAGATGAGCTTAAGATGTTTACCTGTTTAACTAAGAGCTGGAGGCTTGTCATTCCCACAGAATATAAGGCTAAACAAATATGAATACATTAGTCTTCTGAATAAGCAACCAATTCCCTGTTTATTTGAGATTGTCATCCTTTGTTGTTTGGGTCTTGAACCTTTGTCTCCATGGAACTAGACACTTAAGACGATCAAGGAATCATCTGCATACCCACCTCATCAAGTCCCCCAGTTTTGCACCTTCTCAGGAGGCATCTCTGCAACAGATTGGATGTTTAAACTGCCCAACCATCAACTGTTCTTCTTCCTGCCATGGGAACATCATCTTTCTGTCAGTGACATCAACAAAACCTCTGGCCAATCCCTACATGGATCCTACCTGGCATGGTTTCTCAATCAATCAGGGGAAGGTGTGGGAAGTCTGAATAGCTATTAGAACTGCATAAAATGTTTTGTATTTTCTGTGAATATATGCTTGTACATTTTAAAGTGCTTTGCTGGTACTTGCATCACTTTTGGCCAGACTGTAATAAATCTCTGTAGTTTGCCTTCAATCTGAATTGCTTATCCTCTGTTCTGGCTGAGTGGAAGCTCATTAAGCACAGATTTCCTTATCTGCAGACCCTGCTGAAATCACTACACAACTGTGTCACCTCTTCCTTTCCATTTAACTATTGTTTACAGGTTCAGTTTTGCAAGAGGGGAGACATGCAGGATGTTTTGTTTAAAACATAAAATTCTAATAATCTTCAGGAAGTTGCTCTTCTGTCTGTTCTAGAGAAATTGGTTTGAAAGCCAAGAAGCTTGAATCAAGCTCCAGCTTTGTTTCTTTCCTTTATGAATAAAGAATTGTGTGCTTAGTGCACAGTTTATTAAAATTTCCAATGACAAACTATTAACTTTTATTCTGGCTCTAAATTTATAATGTCTAGTCTTACCCAAACAAGTAAAACACAGTCTGTGTTGTCAAAGGCTTTCATGGCTGGGATCACAGGGTTGTTGTATGTCTTTCAGGCTGTGTGGCCATGTTACAGAAGTATTCTCTCCTGACGTTTCGCCCACATCTATGGCAGGCATCCTCAGAGGTTGTGAGGTATGGAAACACAGTCTTTCCTTCATAACTGAATTAACCAATGAGTTGATCTTTCAGAAAGAAGATTTATGTCTGTTGGGGGTGATAGTCTTTCATAGTACAGTAGAGTCTCACTTATCCAACATAAATGGGCCGGCAGAATGTTGGATAAGCGAATATGTTGGATAACAAGGAGAGATTAAGAAGAAGCCTATTAAACATCAAAGTAGGCTATGATTTTACAAATTAAGCACCAAAACATCATGTTATACAATAAATTTGACAGAAAAAGTAGTTCAATACACAGTAATGCTACATAGTAATTACTGTATTTACGAATTTAGCACCAAAATATCATGATGTATTGAAAACATTGACTACAAAAATGCGTTGGATAATCCAGAACATTGGATAAGCCAATGTTGGATAAGTGAGACTCTACTGTATTACATTTTTTCAGTGTGACTATGTTGACCAGCAAAAAAAAAAAATCTGTAGGTATTGGAAAGTTTCAAAGGTATATAGGAGCCTGAAATATCAGTATGGAAGCACAAAACTAAGACCCCTTCTACACTGTCATATAAAATCCATGGCAGTGTACATCCATCCTCAGTGTAATTGCTAAAACTTCTCATTTTACTCTAGCATTAGAGAGTAAAGACTGGAAGGGGAAAAACTTTAAATATTCCAGAACAGTGAGTAAAAGCTTAACATATATTTTAACAAGATTAGTGATGAGTGAAACATTCATTTTTTTAAAAAAATTGATAACAATTTTCCAAATTTGAAAACTTCATAGTACATGCACTGGATAGAAAATAAAAGGCTTCAGTGTAGACTGAAACCCTTTCTACACTCCCATAAAATCCAGATTTTCTGCTTTGAACTGGATTATATGGCAGTGTGGACTCATATAATCCATTTCAAAGCAGATAATATGGATTACCTGATTTGATAATCCAGATTATACGCACTCATCCAATCAAAACTCTTGAAGAGTGTTCATCTCTTAAAATTTGACACTTCATTTATTGAAATACATTTGTGATGCTGATATAAAGCTAGTAAAGTTTCTTATACCTGACAGACCATTGAGGTAAGCATTTTAACCAGTCCCTCTGCTTGGATGGATGAGTCTCAAATTCCTTCCTTCATGGAATTCAGTATATCCTTATGTATTCCTTTATAACATCAATTGTAATTCACAGCCATTCTTAGATGAGACCACTTCAGTTCCAAGTAACTTCGTGTGTATTGCCTATAGCTAATGCCTGCAGAGAGCAACCCTACATGAGAGCAACATGAAAACACTTTAATAAATATCTCAGAAATTCCCTTTCCATGGGCATGGCTCAGTATAATCTGAAAACTTCAAAATGTTTTCAAGTTTGTATTAAATTAGCAGAAAATTAGCTAGCCTATATACTTTGTAGGACATTTGGAAATTGTCTTTAGCCTTTGTAGGATTGTAATTTACTTTTGACCTACCAAAAGTCAAACTAATTCAGGGAGCGGGGGCGGATACAACCACCCTAGGGTCATTCTCTGTGGCAAACTGAATGTTGTTTTAAGTGGTATACATTTGGCATGCTTACCTATTGACTCAGTCTTGAAACACCCAGCTGGAGTTGAAAAACACAATAGTTTCCACTGATATGGGGAAAAAAAACTAGAAATTGTGAAGCTATTTAAGAAAAAGCAAACATTGATTTCCACCTTGCTCCCAGGCTCTTTACCTCCTGTGTGCAGCAGAAATGCCAAAAATGATTTTTCTTCAATAGAAAGAAAGAACGATAGAAACAAAAAAGATCCACAGGCGAAAAGACAATCACACTCAGCAACACTAATGAAAGAAGAAGAGAAAAAATAGTTTGGGATCATTTTAGGATGACTTTGTATAATGACTAAACAAAAATCTGTATTCACAATATTGACTGTTTTAGAAGCCAAAAGTGGCTGCATCATGAATTCTAGATGTCTCTTTCACAATGTTACAAAATTCTCCTGTAACAAAAGGATCTATTGAGGAATAAATTATGAATAGGGTTTTTATTTTTTCCATTCTTTTTTGTATTTACTCAGGGGAATAATTCTTTTATTGTTAGTTTTCAGATATTACAGTGACGAGCATCACAGACATGCCCATAAATAAATAAATAAATAAATAAATAAATAAATAAGAGAGGAGAAAGACATAAATAAATAATAGGGTCTGTGGGGAAAAGGGGTTTTATTCTCTCTTTCTCTCTTTCTCTAACTCTGTGCATTTATATGTGTGTATTTCCTCTTAAAAATACATACAGTAGAGTCTCACTTATCCAAGCCTCGCTTATCCAAGCTTCTGGATTATCCAAGCCATTTTTGTAGTCAATGTTTTCAATATATCGTGATATTTTGGTGCTAAATTCGTAAATACAGTAATTACAACATAACATTACTGCGTATTGAACTACTTTTTCTGTCAAATTTGTTGTCTAATATGATGTTTTTGTGCTTAATTTGTAAAATCATAACCTAATTTGATGTATAATAGGCTTTTCCTTAATCCCTCCTTATTATCCAAGATATTCGCTTATCCAAGCTTCTGCAGGCCCGTTTAGCTTGGATAAGTGAGACTCTACTGTATATGTATTTTCATCTGAAAAACAAGTATGCACTTCTGAGGGGAAAAAGGTCTGATTCTCCACTGTTCAGTTTCTTGTTGCTCACATGTACAAATTATGACTTAAAGTAAAAAACTAAATTGCAATAATACAAAAGTAATATTAACAAAGACGTATTTTATACTTTTTCATTAGGAATAGCGAGAGAGAGTACAAATGATTTCCTCTCCTTCCCATAAGTAAGTGCATCTATGTATATAACTACATGCACACACTGCAGGATGTGAAGAATAGTCATTAATATTCACAGCCTCAGATAAGAAAGGATGCCCTGACATTTGACACTTTGCAGAAGCAAAACTGTTGCAGAAATTTTATTTGTACACTAACAGAAAATGTGTTTTTTAAAGTGTTTCCTATGTGAAAAGTACTATTTTGGGAGAGGAAATGGTGTATTTTGCATCAAACATGCTGATTACTATGAAAAAAATACATGGTATGGGCATAGCTTCATTTTCCTCAACCCAAAGCAGCCACCAGAACTTCCACACTCCCCACATTGTTCCAGGTAGATAGGGTATATATTCCATCAGAACTTTGTATTCCTTTAGCATTAAACATTATCTCAATTTGAACATTCTTTAAATTTTCTGAAGAAACTGGACTCTGATTAGCCTCCTGATTAGACTTTCAAGCAAATCCTACTTTGGATGGACACAGAAAGCTATTCATTTGTCCTTTTGCTCTTTTCAAAGTTCTCCCATTGTTCAGTTGCTGTCAAGCGTATGCTAGTTTTGCACATTGGTGAAGAGGAAGGAAGATGGAAATGTAGTTCAAACTAGGAAGTTCTAGCTATTCAGAGCTCCAGAGAGAACGAAAACGCGAATGCACTTCATTGGACACCCTTATTTCTTTCACTCAATTGAGCTGAGACCATGTGCTGCTCCATGATCTGAACTACTTCCCCAAGGCTACATAACCTCCTAGAGCAGGGGTCATCAAACTTTTTAAGTGGAGGGCCGATTCATGGCCCCTCAGATTGTTGAGGGGCCGAATTATCATTTGAAAAAAAAAAAGACAAACAGATTCCTATGCTCACTGCACATGTCTTATTTGTAGTGCAAAAAAAAAAAAAAAAAACCAACCCAGCAACAATTACTTATTTATTTATTTACTACATTTATACCCCACCCTCTCTCACTCCGAAGGGGACTCAGAGTGGCTTATAAGTTGTATGTACATACAATATAGCACAATATTAGCATTATATATTACTATATTGTACTATACCATTATACCATAATATTATTAGTAATATTACATTTAATGTATAATATATAATTAATATTATTATATTATACAATATTATTATATTGTATTATTATTATTAGCCACCCTGAGTCCCTTATTGGGTGAGAAGGGCGGAGCAGAAACACTGGAATAAATAAATAAATAAATAAATATTATATTGTATTACATTAGAATATTATTAGCAATATTATATGTATACACAATATATTATATTATTACCATATCATTCATTTACAATATTGGTAAAGGAAAGAATACAATATTTAAAAATAAAAATAATTTTAACCAACATACTGTAAACTTATCAGGATTTCAGTGGGAAGTGTGGGCCTGCTTCTGGCCAATGAGATCATCAAGTAGGATTGTTGTTGTGCCTTCAAGTTATTTCAGACTTTAGGCAAGCCTTAAGTCTAAAACTGAGGGCGGGGGCCAGGTAAATGGCCTTGGAGGGCCACATCCGGCCCCCGGGCCTTAGTTTGGGGAACCCTGTCCTAGAGGTTGCTATTGTGTAGTGGGAACACACTGAATTCTGTATGCAAAGCTTTACACACATAGGATCTCAACTCCTAGGAAGCAACCAATAAAAATTTTATCCTAAAGAAAGTGATCTGCCCTTTATAGGTTTTAATGGTGCCAAACATGGGGAGCACTGAAAGGGAGACCTACATGTTAGGGGGGGGGGAGACAAATACATTTGGAGAATGATGTCACTTTCCACACTTTGATTAACTACATGAAAAATTGTATGACCTTCTTGGACATAATGAATGAAAATGTCACATTGAAAATTCACAATCCCACTTTGGGCTAATGTTTGGGTGTAATTATTTGAGACTATTAGCAGTCTGTTTTCTCTCAGGTGTTCTTGAATTCGACGAGCAATGATAACTCTCCTCTGAAAAATTATTCAATTTTGGCTGCGCTGTTGGCCATTTATCC
This sequence comes from Anolis carolinensis, assembly GCF_035594765.1. Classification (NCBI taxonomy): domain Eukaryota; kingdom Metazoa; phylum Chordata; class Lepidosauria; order Squamata; family Anolidae; genus Anolis; species Anolis carolinensis. The sequence continues at coordinate 150,525,905 of NC_085843.1, forward strand.
CAGATGATTAGTTTCAAAATTTGACATTTTTGTTTGTTTTAAGGCCATTATTTTCAGTTACAGCAGGTGTAGAAAGCATTTTTCGGTCAATTAATGGCTGTGTGGTATAGATGCAGCTGAGCAATCAAACAAAGAGTTCCTAAAGGTGAAAATGAAAAAAGAGGGAGACAACAGAGAGCTTTTTGCCCTTTAGTGATGATTTATGATACTTAAAGGTAATCTCTTTATTTTATTTTTTTAAAAAAAAAACACACATTTTTTTCCTGAGTCCCTTGAGTCAAAGTGCCCTGCTTTCTGTTTGTGTTGATCTTTGGGGAACTCATTTAGTGATGTTCCATGGAATTTTAATTTTAGTTGTAGCTTTTCCTTCTGGGCAGATTATTGATTTTGGATCATCTCACTTGTGGGAAATCATTTTCTTTTGCTCTTCACTCCATCATCTGTCCACTCCAGATGCACTTAAAACATTTCTGAAGAAGTCTGTTTGGTCAAATTTAACAAGAGCCCAGTGTTCAGTAGACTCATCTCTGGTGTCCGAAGATGCATTGTGGCAATGCAAGGGGTACAGACAGGTGTAAGAATAGAAAAGAGAATTCATTCTTTCCAGCATAATCTAACGTCATCTTTTCAGCTGAATCTGCTCACCACACATTCAGGTGTGAGTCATCAAACACAGAATTAAACAAGTAATGTAATTGCATGTCCAATCCGGGGTATAGACTCCAAAAATAGAGCAGAAGGCAATTCTGCACAACAACAGCAACAAAAGCAAAAGTTCCAGCCCACAGCCTGAAACTATTTTTCATTCGGAAAAATATTGTAATCCATTTTGGCTGTAAGAAAATCCTACTCCAATTTCATGGTACAGTAGTGTCCATTACGAATATAAATTCCTGCTAGTAGGTGGATTTGTGTGCTGATAATTGAATGTTATTAAACTTTGGGTGTCTTCAACAGATAGTTACAGCCAGGACTGAAAATTCTGTTTCCTAAACCCCATGGGAATCTTAGCCCTCCATTTAGAGCGTATTGTGCACTTCATGTTCAGGGCTTACCATCTCCACACATTGTACACTCCTTGTTTTTAAAGACAGTTGAAATGCAGTCTCAATAATATTTGACATCTATATCCATAATAAAAGTGAAAACCCATATGTGTGTATGTGGCATGGGTGTCCACTCATATAGACAGCCTCCAGCCTCCACAAACAAGCTATAGTTCCCAGTGCTGAGGAGCCACTAAGTCACTCTTTTCCACTGACATTGCGGTTACAGTGAGCGCCATGAACATGTATCCCAACCCCTTCTAATGTCCTTCCCAAACACTACAGCCCACCACCCTAGGTGGTGGGCTGTAGTGTTCATTTGGGGACCTTTTCATCCTAGATTTTGCATTTTCCTCCACCACAGGCAGGCATCCAAGGGTTCTCCATTGGTGTGGAATTTGCATGACCCTGCCTACTGCCCTTCCCGTTCAAATCTGTCTGCAGATCAAACACAGCAGAGGAGGAGTTTGGAGGATTGACTCCACATGGTGGAAGTTGTAGTTCACCCTGCATCAAGTCAGAGCCCTGTGACTCCTACTGGGGAATGTAGAGGAGTTGTAGTTCACCTATACCCAGAATGCTATCAACCCAAACAATGATGGATCTGGACCAAACTTGCTATGCATACCTGATATGCCCAGATTTGAATACTGGTAGGTTTTGAGAGGAATTGCCCTGGACATTTGGGAGTAGTAGGTACTAGGATTTATAGTTTACCTGCAATGAATTAGCACTTCAAACCCCACCAATGATGGACCAGGATGAAACTTGGCACACAGAGCCCCCATAACCAATAGAACATATTGGACAAGTTTGGGGGAAAGGGAGTTATAGTTCACCTGCATCCAGAGAAACTGGCCACACTGACAATGGGCTGGGACCACACTTCGCACAGAGAAGCCTCATGACCAACTAAATATACTGCAGGGGTTTGTGGGAATGGGCCTTAATTTTGGGAGTTGTAGTTCACCTGCATCCAAAGAGCACTGAATCCAGCCAACGATGGATCTGGATCAAACTTGGCACACAGACTCAACATTGCCTGCTGTGGATACTGACAAATGTTTTGGAACAATTGCCCCTGGAATCTGGGAGTTGTAGTAGTTCACCCCCATCCAGAGAGCACTGCAGCCAGGCGATGACCAGCCAATGACAAATCTGGACCACACTTGGTACACAGACCCAAAATGGCCACCTTTGAATATCGGCAGGGTTTGGGGAGGATTGACCCACTATTCTGGGAATTGTAGTTCACCCACTCCAAACTGAGAATATCTAACATTCAAAGACAAATAATGCCCTTTTCAAATAACTCAGGCACTGCTGGGTTCCCAAGCTAGTTTATTTATAAAGGAGGTGCATACTCCTCGTGTGCTTTGTTTACCAGATGGCAAATTCATATTTTTTTGGCAGCCACTTGGTAATGGACAGAAAGCAGAAGTTCATATCTTAATGCAAATGACACATTACTATAATGTGCTGTGTCTGTAAGAGTGCTTTTGCTAGGCTCAAATGACCAAGTTTATTTATCAGGTGCTGTATGTTCTTGGGTTAGGGAAAAAGATTAATTCTCCTTTGGTTTAGAAGAAAATGAATCAAAACATTATTTTCAAAGGCTGCTGGCCAAAACTGCAAGTTCTTTTGAAAACATCTGGTGGTCATTATGTCTATGAACAAGTAGTCCAAATATGGCATCTATATCTTTCTGTCTAAATATATGACATCAGTTCCCAGTTGTAGCACCATTTGCAAATATGTAAAAGAACAAAAGCAAAGCTTGCTTTCCTTCAGAGTTCCTAGACACACAAATAAAGCAGGAGCAGGAAATCTACTACAATTCCCACAATGCTTACTTATAATTGTCCATACAGTCTGAGGATGATGGAAGGTATAGACTTCTCCATTTGGAGAGTTAAAGTCCCCTTCTCAATCATAGAGGGTGATGGGTTAGTTTTTCAGCATCAGTTCTAAAACTTCAGGCTTTTCATGAATACAATGAATACAATACATGAATACAACCCAGCATTACTGTCAAGACCCTAACTCTCCACACCTTAGTATTTGTTAACATTAACCAGCTACAATTTATTGTAGTGTCATCATAGCAGTCTCCTCCATACCCAATTTCAATTTTATAGCTTAAGGAAGGTAAAAGAAATGGATAAAACCGAAGGAAGTGAAACTCAAAACAGATAAAGGCTTTGCCTTTCAGCACTCCAAAGCAACAGAAAGCATGACTTAAGACCAGCTGTTCTGGGAATCATGCAGAATCTGTTGAACTATAGCTCTCACCATTCCTCATCATTGGCTGTGTTGGCCAAAGCTGCTGAGACTTACATGATTCTATGAGCTAAACCCAAATATAGGTAGCACAGAAATAAATGGAATTTATTAGTCACTATTAATAGGCACTATTATTAGGCACTATTATTGCAATGGTTATACTTAAGTTGGAACTTTTTTTTTTCGTGTCAGGAGCAACCGGAGTTGCTTCTGGAGTGAGAGAATTGGCCATCTGCAAGGACGTTGCCCAGGGGACACCTGGATGTTTTTGATGTTTTTACCATCCTTGTGGGAGGCTTCTCTCATGTCCCCGCATGGAGCTGGAGTTGATAGAGGGAGCTCATCCGCGCTCTCCCCCGGGTGGGATTCGAACCTGGCAGCCTTCAGGTCAGCAACCCAACCTTCAAGTCACAAGGCTTTTATCCCCTAGGCCATGGGAGGCTCCTACTTGGAACTAAACTTGGGTTTGGCCTTTTGTGTTTATAACAGTAGCTTTTACATAGTTAAGATGCCAGAGTTGCTTTATGAATCCATCTTTTCAGCAATAATTTCTCCATGTTACTATGTAATTAGCATTCCTATAATTCTTTTCCATCAGAATCAAGATAAGTTAGCACAAGGTGGATATTTCTTGCACACCCTGGCCTTCTGATATAATTAAATTAAAACCGTTCACTTGTTATGATCACTTTTCAGTGATCCTATTAATGTGTATCAAGATTTGTCCTAATATGAATACAGATTAGCATTAAAATTCAAATAATATATTTTTACTTGTCTCATTTATTCAGAAAAGTCATGAAGATTATTTTTATTTGTATAGTTTTGAAACTATGCCAAGGTTAAATGGAATACAAACCACAGGCTGGAATCCTATTCAAACTCTATCTTAAGGTAAAGGTACATCTACATTGTAGAATAAATGCAGTTCAAAACCACTTTAACTGCCATAGCAGTTAATTGATGTCAAATTGCATCAATTCTCCATGTAGATGCACTCTAACTACCTTGTCACATGAACCGCCAGAATCGGCACATGCTGTGGTGAATCCAGTGACCTCTAACAAGGGGGGGGGATGGGGAATCTGTCCCCCCATGCCCTGCATCGCCCAGCTCATCAGGAAGTTGATCCCATGGGGGGAGCATTGACCACACACCTTCCCCCCCATTGCTTCTTGCGCAAGATTCTGCCATGGTGGAATATGCTAGCTCCACTCTAGATGATCCACAGAGCCCTGCAAGAAGTACACATGCATCATGAGATGAGAACCAGTGGGCTTCATAGGTCAATGAGGATCAGACTGGCATATGCTGCAGAAAACAGCCCTGTGTGATGAGGTCATAAGAGTGTGTTACACTAGCCATTCACATTTCTTTGGGATCCATAGTGCTTGTATGATGAGGTGAAGTAGGGTTGGTTGTTGCAGTGGCTGTGTTGTTATGGGAGAAGGATGCTACTATTTCAAGGAGGCTATTAGTTTCTGTTCTTGAATGCTTGGCTTCCAGAAGGTCCATGGACATGAGGTTGTATAGGAGAGATAGCCTATATCATGGACAGATGTTTTCTCAAGCCTGCCTTCTCATACTTTTCCTCCATGAAAGGAAATATATTCAACACAAAATGGTCTCCTATCTAACCTTCTATTTCATAAAGTTGGCCTAACTTGTTTCTTATCAGTAAGTTCCACTAACACCTTCTTTCCCTAAAAAGGAACTCATCTTTAAAGGCACCTAAGCTAGGCAAGGAGCCCCTGATGGTGCAGTGGATTAAACCCTTGTGCCTGCAGGACTGATGAGTTGAAGGTTGGGTTGCTGACCTGTAGGTTGCCGGTTTGAATCCAACCCGGGGAGAGTGCGGATGAGCTCCTTCTATCACCTTCAGCTCCATGCGGGGACATGAGAGAAGGCTCCCACAAGAATGGTAAAAACATCAATAACATCCGGGCGTCCCCTGGGCAACGTCCTTGCAGATGGCTAATTCTCTCATACCAGAAGCGACTTGCAGTTTCTCAAGTTGCGCCTGACAACTTTTTCGTTAGCTTCCCAATGGCATCAGCATAGAGACCATCCAGTCACTGTCATAGCATTAATACTTCAGGCAGCAAAAACTACAGAAATATATCCAGCATTTGCTGTATTATTTGCAGATTTTTGAAAATCCCATTTCTATTATTATTATTATTATTATTATTATTATTATTATTATTATTATTATTATTATCAGCAGCAGCAGCAGCAGCAGAAGCAGTTTTTCTTCCAGGATTGGGACTCAAAACAATTTCTAATTCCTTCATTGATAAAACTTCTGCTATACACTTTTGAGCTTCTGGATGTTTTTGAGCAGATGTGAAAGAATTGATTATCATTATTTTTTAATTGGATAGCTCCCTTGTCCCGTCAGGACATATTTGCCATTTTCTTCTTATTCTTGCCACTGCCATCTTTTCTTCTGCCACTGACACAAGTATATAATCTTTGCCACAGAAACCAATTTTCTGTATTTAGCTATACTGGTGAACTAGTGATGTAGGATCTCCAAACATCTGGGCACTCTTATTTTACACGATATAAGGACAGCATCTTCCCATGGTCTATTCCAAGCTTATCCCCATAGTATGTTTGTTAGCTTAGCAGTACCAACCCTCCCCCCCCCCAAATACTGTGAGAAAAACCCAAATTTTGTTGTTCATAGTGATCTGTAAATGCAGGTTCTCTGATTAGACTAGTTTGAGGAACAGAGGACTGTTCATCCCCTCACACCAAAAATGAAGGTCAGAATCAATTAAGTTTTAAACTTTTAAATTTGATTAGATTTTTTGTTTGTTTTTGGGGGGTCTGGTGGTATCCATAGCATGGGCGATCATGCTGACAAAGTGGTCCTGATTTACCCAGTGTACTCTAAAAATATTTCAGGAATATTAAATGATAGCATACTTACTTCCTGTGCCATTATGCAAATTCTCATTAGATCTGGAAAGTGACCACTCCAATATCTCTATTATGCTGCTTCAATGTTTATGCTATTGCCAGAGTGGCATGTAAGTGTGCATGTAAGGGAGAAAGAAGTGTACTGCATACATGAGGAAGGCTGCCCCAGGGTGTAGTGGTTTTAACATTGCACTATGACTCTGAGTACCAGGGTTTGTATTTCTGCTCAGCTATGGAGACCTTGGGCAATACTTATTTTCTCAGTCTCACAGGAAGGCAAACCCCTCTGAACAAATGTTGTCTCAAAAAACCATCACCCCATGAAATGCTTGTATTAAAGTCGCCATAAGTCAGAAATGTGAAGATATACAACAACAACAACAGGTTATGAGGTGGACCAGTTTTTTATATGTTTGCACATATTTGCGAGTTGAAGAATTCATCAGGCTTTGAGGCATTAGCGGGGCCTCATGAACCACAACAATGGGGTGGCCTATGCGCCGAATCTTTTCTACTCCTCAAATAGAAGATCAAAAAGTTATGATTTTACAAATTAAGCACCAAAACATCATGTTATACAACAAATTTGACAGAAAAAGTAGTTCAATACTCAGTGATGCTACGTAGTAATTACTGTATTTATGAATTTAGCACCAAAAAATCACGATATATTGAAAACTTTGACTACAAAAATGCATTGGATAATCCAGAACGTTGGATAAGCGAATGTTGGATAAGTGAGACTCTACTGTATCACAATATTAAAATGGAAAATGTACAATCTGATGAATAACAGAACTTCTACTACCTCAATAGCACATTATTTGTCTAGACTGGGGGGCTTTTGTGAAAGTTATTTCTCAATAGGATTTCACCCTCCACCCACCAAATAATTGGCCTACTGCTAATTCAATGCAATCCTGACTCACTGCATCCCACCTTCCTTCTAGCAGAAAGCACATGAAAATCTGTCTGTAACTCCTTATCTTACAACCCTCTATCTCTGCTTTTCCCTCTCTATTGGACTTCTTCCTTAAAACTGAATAATTCCTACCGTTGGCTAATGATTTTTCTCCTCTGGTGGCTTAAAAATGAAGCAACTTCATCATATGCTCGAAACCTATAGGCTCTTCTTTCAATGTGATGGAAACAGTTTGGGGAAATTACTTAACGAGATACGGCCCTCATCTAAATGAACATCCTGTTTTGTAATCTCTTGAGGTTTTTGGAAATGTGAGATTTCCTGCCAATATACTGATTATTTTCCTTTTTTGGCTGAGTAGTTGCAGTAAATAAGCATAAAGTGTATTCATACTGTCTATGCATATATATTTTATGACTTTTTTATTTTGTTTAATGAAGTTTAATGAATTTCCTCCCCACACCACCCCCATTTTCCCCCCAAAGCTTTCAAGCTTTTTTTCATTTGTCTCTTTTGGCGGTCTGAGTTTAATTAGTTGATACTCTCCTTTTTCTTTCTAATCCCATCTACAGTTCAGAGGCACGTAAAATCACAAAGCAAGATAATAAGCAATAAATGGAATAATTAATTCAATGTGCTGAAACTAATTTTAATTTATATTTCTCCAAGATTCTCACTAGGGAATGGAGAACCTGGAGTTTTCCAGTTTGAAGTGCTCCATTTCTGGTTTGAGTGTGTAGAGGAGGAGGGAAGCAAGTGCTCTTCTAGATTGGAACTTGAAAGAGTGTAAGTCAGAAGGGAAATTAAAAAAACAACCCTTAAAATACAAATTTAAAAAGTGATTTGGAAGGTAAAAGTTTTCAAATAATTTCTTCTATACCTTGAACTGTGCAGAACTGGATGGCAAAGGCCTGGCAATGTAAGCCTCGCAGCAATCTATTTTGTAACATTAAGAGAGGATGTCCTCATGCCAGTAATGATGCCTGCCAGGACAAGCTGTCTTCAGCAGCTTTCTGTGCCAATTCAGAAATCAGAGCAGTTGTTCTGCTATTACCTGAGCTAATCTCTATTTTCTTTGCCAAGCTGTTTCAGATCCAACAAAACAGGGGTCTTGGAGTGTAACAGAAAGCAGTGTGAAGAAATACAATCAGAACTGTGTGAACAAGAGTTTAATGCTATGCTTTAGTCATAGGGAGTAGGGAGAATGGCTGCAACCTTGCACGTTTTGCAAAAAACATGTACCAAAATACATATGCATTTGGGATGAGAAAGAAATGTGATGGGATTTTGGTAGGCATGGGGGGGAGAGGAATGGACTAAAATGGCAATACAATGGTTTTACATACAAGTGATTTTCCTGCATGGCAGGGGGTGGAACTATATGGCCCATGTGGTCTCTGCCAACTCTATTATTCTATGATTCTATGATTATTTCATGAAAGACCAGAGACTAACACAGTCATGTTCCATATCTATGAAAATACTGTCTTGATTTTGTCACTTGTATAAGAATCACAATTTTTTTTTAAAAAAAAGTTTTATTTATCCATAGTATTTGGTTTCCACATGGGACCGGGAACAAAACCCCAGCAAATACTAGAAGGTAGAATCCCACTGTATTTATTCAGAATGTTATATACACCAGCAAACCCCCCCCCCCCCCCAAAAAAAAAAGAATGTTCTCATCACCAGATGGGAAATTTCCATGTTAATTTTTTCTTAGAAATCTCCACCCAACTCAATGAATAAGCGGGAACAATGTCTTTCGCCCACGAGAGAGAGAGAAAAATCAACAGAACTGTTAATCCCAGGGTGAAAGTTCAGTACATAAAATGAATCATTATCTATTCAATTGCTTCATTTATCAGAATGTGAAGTGCCAGAATTTGAAAATGCAGATTATAAAGTGTTGACCCTGAGAATTAAAGCAGTAGGAAAAAAATTATGTTTCTAGTTAGGATAATATTTTGTAGTGTTATCATTAATAGGTTAGAACCATCGAACTCATATGAGCTGTGCACTTTTATGTTTCTAAGATACTTGTTATTTCTTAAAATACCTATATTTGCTTTTGGAATCTTATTAGTAATTACTCAGCTATTACAATCTGATGATGCATGTTTGCATGGAAGATTACATGAAAGTGCATAAGATGGAAAATCTAGAGTAGGCACGTCAAAAATTTAAGGGAAAACTAATTCTGGTTTAAAATTATTTCCTGAAAGACAAAACAGATGTATTTCTTTGGACTCTTTGAAACACGGAAAATGTGTAAGGGGATAGCAGCATTGGTTGCTGTATATGGGAAGCTTATTTTTCCAAAAATGCAAATAATATATTTTGTCAATATTTCAGACTTTCCTCCCACTTCTACAGTATTCTGAAATATTCTTTTTTAACTCAAAAGATGAGAATATTTTTTTTAAAAGTACAATTTGTTTTCTCATGCATTTTGACAAAGTAGGTACACCCAATCTCCCTATATATTTATTTGTGTAGTCCCTATCCTAACCATACCTCCTTTTTTCATTTTGAAAATGTTCCTACAGTCTTAGTGATAAAGTAGTTGGCCTTTGTGCACAGAAAGATTGACATTCTGCCCAAACCAAACAATATTTCTACTTGGATTGAATCAGAATGATTGGAAACCTGGGAAGTAGGAGACACTTTTTGAAGTTTCTTCAATTTACATTCTCAGAATGTGTGAATGGGAGCTGATCTTTCTGAGCACAGTGCTTTCACATTTAGGTAAAGCAGTATTTTTGTTTTGTTTAGTTCTTTAGAATTGTAATGTGCCACGGTTGAGTATATTGGAGCCAAGATAGTTCTACGAAGATGGCTTTGTGAGAAGATAGACAAAATATTTATCAACTTTGGCACACTTTGTTACCTCCTAAGCGTATGTGAAGAAGGACTGGCTATGTTTGTCCTTAGCACTAACTTTTCCCATACTATTCATGTCCATAGGATTGGTTCCACCACACAAGAATTCATAATTCTAACTCTCTTCCATGATCCATTTTGATGTTATTCCATACGTTGCTAGGACATGGAAGATTCTGGAGTGAAGCTGATTTGGACTATGTTCTTTGAGTGACTATTATAGATTCTTGCTTCAAGATTTCCAAGAGCTTTGCTCTTGTGGATTTAAACCCATTTTATTGACTCTAAACTTTGATTTTGCTATTGCTTGCATATAGCCTTCAATAAACAGCTTGCTTGCTTATATTCTGGGGCTCCAGTGTGGTTTTGAGGTCCCTACATAGCCTAGGGGTGCAACAACAAGAACTGCACTTGCTAATGTGATAAATCTGAAAATGGATGATTTTGGGAGAAAAGACAAGAGAGAACACTGTGTGATTTGCTTTCTAATGTAACAGGACATAACACCACCAATATATGATGCTCCCTCTTCCTCTCCATCCTGAAACTAGTCTGTTTTTAGCATGTATTGTTGCTAAAAAATACACTAATATCATTTTTTTTCATTTTACTTTTACAGCACTAGAATGAGTGAGTGAATTGATGGCTGAATCAAGGAATAAGGAGGCCTTGTGAAACTGGAACATATCTGAGGCGATTGTAGATATACACAGCTAATGTAATAAACCACATAATGAGCAGAACAGATGATACTAATTCCTCTTCCCTTATTGAATTGTTTTTTTTGCTATAAGGGTAAAAGCAAGACTTGGGGGGGAAGGAGCATTCACTACAGCTATGAGGGAAATAATGCAGCAACTCAGCAACTGTAGAAGATTGACTACAGGGAGCTCATTACACCTTCAATCTAGAGTTGGCATTAGTTTTGCCTGAACCCCATGAGCATACTCATGTAGTGAATTAAATCTGTAAAGCTCTACCAAGTCTGGAGCGTTGTTACCTTTGTACCCCCTCTTTCCCTCTGCACTTTCTCAATATTTAAGATTAGTCTGAGAAGTTCATAAGAAAATAAAGTCAGTGGTGGAGTGTGACAATACTCTTCCATCCAAGCTTCTGGGAAAACTTAAAGATTGTACTGAACATCTGAAAATGGGTGACTTACAATGTGAGACAGTGTATTTTAGTACAGGATCATTTTTCAGCCATGGGAATGGTGGCTTGCTTCTAAATTGTTATTGTTACACAGTAGTTATAACAGTTTTAAAAGTACAGTAGAGTCTCGGTTATCCAACATAAACGGGCGGGCCCAATGTTGGATAACTGAAATTGACGGATAATACGGAGGCCCTATGCATGGAGGGAGGCAGGCTCAGAAGGAAGCTTTAATGGAAAATTTCTTCTCCCCCCCCCCCCCGGCGCCTTCCTTGTTTACCTTACAGGAGCTCGAAGGCTCCCACCAGCTGTTTCTAGGGGCGGGCAGCGAGGCGGGCTCCGTGTGGAAAAGGGCCCGGAGCCGCCATGCGCATGGCTGCCTCTGACGCGGCGTCTGTCTCCCCCTCCTCCTCCTCCTCCTCCTCCCCCTCTTCTCTTGAGCTCTCTCAAGCAGCCGAAGGGAGAGAGAGAGCTCAAGAGAAGAGAGGGAGGAGGAGGAGGAGAGCTTTTCTTTCCCTTGGCAGGAAGGGAGCTAGAGAGAAGAGCTTTTCTCTCCCTCGGCAGGGAGTTTGAGAAAAGATCTTTTTTCTCCCTCTTCCTCCCCAGGAAGATGCGAAGGAGGAGGAGGAGACAGACGGCACGTCAGAGGCAGCCATGCGCATGGCGGCTCCGGGCCCTTTTCCACACGGAGTCCGCCTCGCTGCCCGCCCCTAGAAACAGCTGGTGGGAGCCTTCGAGGTCCTGTAAGGTAAACAAGGAAGGCGCCGGGGGGGGGGGGGGGAGAAATTTTTTTCCATTAAAGCTTCCTTCTGAGCCTGCCTCTCTCCAGGCACCTTCCTGTGGCTTCAGTTTCAAAGGTTTCTCAAATGGTGCCTTTCAAGTTTGGCCCTCCCCTCTGCACCCTCCTCCATGCATGGGTGCAAAAGTTCCTTCCCTCCTTGCCACGCCCCCCCCCCCCCCCCGGCAGTGCGTCAGATAATACGGTGTGTCGGATAAACGGAAGTCGGATAACCGGGACTCTACTGTAATCCTCTACTTTCCTGTTTCTCAAACATACAGTAATTGAAACAATTATTTTTTCACTGCCTGCAAAATAACAAAAAATCCTCACACATATAAATGTTAAAAGCCCTTGGTCTTGTGATACAAAAACTGTCACTGCCCATATATAATGTATGTGCATGTTTTAAAAGAGCATGAAGCATGACATCAATCAGTACCTGAATCAAGTTATATACCTTCTATAGCATTTAATGATGTGATGTACTGCAACTATAAAAGTATCCAAGAGTTACAGTTACATACACATGATGATAATCTTCAGTAAGTTATAGTGATAATGGGATATAGAAATAAATATCAGTCTTATTTGAAAATAAATACATAATACTAACACTAGTAATTTGTAACTACAGTAGAGTTTCACTTATCCAAGCTAAACGGGCCGGCAGAAGCTTGGATAAGCGAATATCTTGGATAATAAGGAGGGATTAAGGAAAAGCCTATTAAACATCAAATTAGGTTATGATTTTACAAATTAAGCACCAAAACTTCATGTTATACAACAAATTTGACAGAAAAAGTAGTTCAATACGCAGTAATGTTATGTTGTAATTAATGTATTTATGAATATCACGATATATTGAAAACATTGACTACAAAAATGGCTTGGATTATCCAGAGGCTTGGATAAGCGAGGCTTGGATAAGTGAGACTCTACTGTAGCTAGTTCCAAGGGATCCAGGAGTCTATGTTGTAGAAATTTTAGTTTACAAAGAGATTGGGGGGGGGGGATGATTGGAATGACAGTGTCAATAGTAGGTACTGGCCAATTCTTGGTCCTTTAAAAGTTAAAATGATAGTCAAGTTTGCTTAAGATGTTAATGAATATAATTCTATCACACTTGGTAACCTATTATATATCTTTCTTTCCAGAGCCTTTCAAGAAATGAGCTGTTACTAATATTTCCCATGTTAGTATTCAACCCTTCGTTCTTTTACATACATTGGTATCTACGCTTCTGAAAGAATGCATTGCCATTGCTTACTGTTGGTGGGTTTTCAGTTAAAAATCTCTCATTTCCTCTTTATTTTATTTGTGTTTCAAATAGTTTAACACAACTTGAAACACACATTTGGGATTTCTTATCAAGATTTGTTCAAAAGCAATTTGAACACTTTCTCAGCCTCCCTCTGAGGCTGACAAAATATAATTTTCCCAAGGTCATCCATTGGATTTCCATGGTAGAATGAAGATTTGAATCCTGGTCTCTTAAGTTGTAATGCAACTCCCAAATACTACCTTTATATCAATTATATTTTTGGCCTTTGTTAATTAGCAAAAATATTAACAAAAAGTTAATATATCTTGTGATTCCCTGAATAATTGAACCAGCAGTTTAGAGGAAGTTGCTAAACTTGTGTTATTTAAAGATTGATAAGTTTAATCAATCAACAGCCTAAATGTTCCCTAGTTTTAAAAGTAAAGTTTTTTTCTTTATGAAAACTGGTTGAAATAGTGGTGTATTTTGAATAATAACATCCCTTCATATTTCAACATGAAGTTCAAATTTAATTACTGTTCAAGTGATTAGACAGATTGTAACATTGATTGCTCTCCTATGTTCTTATCATTGGATCATTACATTATGTGTGGAAAGGAAATAGTTTGAACAACATGATTAAAAACTTTGTGGGGGTGTACAATGCTGCCAAACATGTATGAAAACCCAGTGCTTTGATTCTCTGGTTTTTAAGACAGACAGTAATCTCTTTCTCATTATGAGCATTGACAATACACTATCCATTGCCAGAACTAATAGACGATAATAAAAAAATAATGATACATTTAAGAGTTGTTTGTGAACTTGGATTGTAAATAGCTATATAAAAGCATCAGTGTTGCAATTGTTCCTAATTGGAATGCCATGCGGAGATCATTTAATGTCATGGGATTAATATATTACATTATATATGCATGTAATTGACATTATGACCAGAGCTACTGATAATTTTGATCAACATTTTTTTTCAACATTTGAGGTTGAAAAGCTATTGCGATTTTGTTGTTGTTAAGAATCCTGACATTTTGGCCTGTTTTTGGCCAGGTTCTCTCAGATTCCACCTGTGATAAGAATTCTGTCAATAAAAATAGTGGTTTTGCCATTTTGTGCTTTGCACATTGAAATCCAGTGATAGCATATGTTAAAATTATAACAAAGAAATATTAAAAGTACAGCCTTAAAGTCTGTGTCTTGGATTAGAGCAAGTAACTCTAATTTAGAGATAGCAGTGGGACAAAACAAATGGAACATAAATAAAAGCAGAACCATGGCACAATACTAGATGGTTAAAACACAGGTAATGCCAACAGCTCCAAGAGGAATGAGGAAATCAGGAAGGAAGCCAAACTAGACCTGGTATGCCTCTCGTCACTGTCACTTTCCAGAGCCAGTAAAATTGTCCCTATATTGGACAAGACAAATAGATAAGCAAGTGCTGTGAAAACTATATAAACAGGTTACAACACTTTGAGATAGATCTGCATAATATGACCATTCCAAAAAACAAAAATACTCCTGGCAGATAGAATAGGTTAGAACAATTTATTTATAATGCTTCAATGTGTTAAATGTCGGTTTAAGCAAAATTAGCAAATACTGTGTGTTGCAGAAACTATGTTGAATGAATACAATGTATGTACATGTTTTAAAGATATATGACTATAACTAAATAATTTACTTAAACTACAATGTATTGGGAATGATGAAAGGCTGACAAATATTGATACATATAAAAATAGTCTGTATGAGAATCATCAGCAGATAAAAGATGAGTTGTTATGTTTCAATAATAAGTTTCTTACCATTATAGAACTACAAGCTCTATGTAGCATGAAAATGTGAAAAATATTCCTTCTGATCAGTAATATGCACAAAATGGCTAGACCATATGATTTCTATAAACATAATATGCTCAGATCATTTATTGTCTATTTAAAGATGTGTCTAGATTGGAAATGTCTATGTGATACAATGAAAATCCACAAAGAATGCATGACTGCATATGCTAATTTTTTTGCATTATAAATATAGAAAAAAAAACAATTCCCCTGCTATATATGAGGTGTGTGTGTGTACACACACACACACACACACACACACACACATTAGGCATGAGTGAAGTAATCGGAATTGTCGTTAATTGTAATGAATTCATTAATCATAATACATTCAAACGGGGTTCCGGAGTGGTTTGGCACTTCCGAATTGACCTTCCAATTCAAAGCGTTGGAGCCTATCCTCGGAATACCTTTGGAATACCTTCTGATATAAGCATTTTCAACCAATCTCCTGCATCGGGCTTAAGAGCCCCATAGAAACCAAGCCAAGCCTGGAGCGTTTTCAATCCTGGATATAGCATTGAAAAGGAGGAGGAAGAGAAGGGGCAGTTTTATAAGAGTGTGCCTCCCTGTGTGCAAAACGTGGAGTGAGGAATGGGTGGAAGGGTGCCCTGTTTGCTGCTGCTGGTGTAACCAACCCGGCGCCAGCTACCTACTCTCGGAGGGCCCTCTCCTTGTCCAGCTCCCCCTGCAGTCTCTCTGCCCAGGCTTCAGTGGCGTCGGCTTGTTCCTTGGTCATAAAAACATGGCAAAACTTCATTACATTGCCAAAACTTTGTCTTTGTGTAAGGGACATCGTCCTATAGAAAATAGCACATTATTGTTTGTTGAGTCTCTCCACCACCAATTTAACAAAGTTTCAGCCACAAAAACAAAGTTTCTGAACTAGAACAATGACTTTCAAAGTAAAGACAACCCAATGAAACAGGAAATAACACTTCCAAACCATGAACAGATTTTTGTTATTATTAAAAATGTTTTTAATAAAAATATTGAGAATTTGCCAAAAATCTGAGGATAAGTCAAACATTCTTAGATTTGGTAAGCTAACTGGTAAATGTGTTTTACCACTGTGGCAAATTTCATTAGGATAGCTAAAAAAATGAGGGAGAGAGAAGCCCCTCAAGTTTCCACAGTCTCAATAATGTTTTCCTTCATGCGCATCCGCCATTAACGAGGTACATACGAAGATTCAGAAGTTTTGAAAAGTTTCAAATTTTTTTGCTTCGAAATTCAGAAATGACTTTAGAAATGAAGCGCCAACACCCCCTCCTTTCGAAGCGAGTATTGAACCATTTTTTTCCTGGATCGCACATGCCTAATACACATATATTTCATGACAACCAAAATTAAGAGGTTCTTAAAGGGAATGCAAATTATGAAACACATACTGGTGAACATATAAAGGAAAGGACATGGATTATGTGGAAGAGGGAAGATCAGCAGCTGTATCTTTCACAGTCAACTCTACTTATTTGAATTTCCTTTTAAATGTAATTATTAGAAGGTTAGGAGCCATGCCTTTCATGTGACCACTCCACTATCAAATATTTTCCCCAACCCCCAGGACTGTCATTCTGCATAATGTACACATTAATAAAGCATGTCCACATGACATGATGTAGTTATTACTTTCCTTTTCCCACTAATGCAAAAAGGCCATTAATGCAGGTTGTGCACTTTAGATTCAAGTATTAAAGTGTCGACGAAACTGGGTAAGAAGAAATAAGAACAATGAGGATTCCTAAGTATTCTGCTTGCCAAGTTCCATGAAAGGGGTGGGATTCTTTCCAACACTGGCATTTTCTATTTTAATAGAGAGATTAAGTAGTTGAAGCTTATTTTTAAAAAATGAGATACTATTATGAAACATCGTTTTTTATATATATAAGAGCAATAGTTAGAAGGAGGAGGGTATACTTGTTTACAGTGTTTCTTCCAAACCCATACTCACTGAATGGACTGTTCGGTAAGCACTCAGGTACTTTTCTTTCAGGACTTTTCTTTCTTTCCCCATGTTTTTGCTGAGTGTATTGGTTGGCCATTTTGATGTAGCTATGGGGCCAGCTAGGAATGGCAGCAGTGGAGACACAGAGGAGGTGAGATCAATGTGGCCGATACAGTCCTGGCCTGTCTAGACAATGGCCTTAGAATATATGGGCTACTTTGGGCCAGATTTACTCCAAGATTACCCACCCAATGTAGATGAGCCCTATGTTATTTGCAGTTTTTTCAGCTATGCATGTATTTGTCAAAAAAAATGAAACATAAAGAAATTCTCAAAGATGTAGATTTCTACCTTTTGGCTTAGAATAACAGATCTGATAAAGAGTACATCAAACAATACTCAGTATTAAGGGATAGTCCTCAAAGCATTGTTGCCTTGCAAGAAAAGAAAATGTTTGATTATCTGGGGAAATTCATATTAGAGACTTGGTGCAGCCACAGAGCACCGCAGTTTCTGCCTTTATCTTAAAAAAGCAAAAAGCAGAGAAGCCATTGAAACCAGCCAGGCCTTGAAACTGCGGGCCATTAAAATGCTAATCAAGGTGGCAAATTGCAACATTCACACGTACCTCAAGCAGACAAGAGTTCTTTTTTCACCCTGGATATTCCACAGATATATAAACCTCACTTACTTAGTTTCCAACAGACCCCTCAATCTCTGAGGATGCCTACCATAAATGTGGGTGAAACGTCATGAGAAAATACATACAGCCCAGAAAACTCACAACAACCCAGTGATTCTAGCCATGAAAGCCTTTGACAACACAGAGAAGTCTTTCTATTCAGAAAATACCCCAAAATGTGATTTAAATGGCCAAGGGAGACAGCATTTTGATAAAATGGATCCCACAACCTCCCAGGTGAGCATTTGAGTATACCCTTTCTCCCTTAAAAAGGATATCTAGAATTGGGACATGCGAGGAATCATGAACAGCACAGACCACACTTTTTCAAACCTGTGTCTGATGAAAAGCAGTTGATTTGAGTCATCACAGAAATGATTGAATGTTTTCTGAGACCACTTTGAAGTAGGATTAGATGCCAAGGTAGCTTAAGTAATCAGCAAATAATGAAGTGGGAACAAACAATCAAAACCAGGACTACCTTACAAGCAACAGCAGTCTGCCACAGTTTATGGAGACATAGCACCAAATGGTCTTGTTCTCAGCATTGGTAAGTGAAATCTGTGAGCAGCCAGATAGCAGGAAACAACAGGTGATGGCAGTAACAGCTTTCAGCCCTTCCCATTGTAAAGATCTGAGGGAGATAAGTTTTGAAGATATTGGGCTTTGAGAGGGAGATTTCCAATGCCAGATCACATTACCAAATTCCTTACGGAGAAAAAGGATTTTTGGATATCGCCGTACATCATGTGATGCCATCCAATGTCTGGTGAGGAGAAAGTGTCCTAAGATGCATAATTGGCCTCATGTGATGAGGCTGAAAGTGGTATTATGTTGTAGTGGTCTGCTTTCAAGTAATTTCTAACTAGTGGGAACACTAAAGTTTTTCTTGGATTGAGAGCATGTGACTCATCTAAGGTATTTCCATGAACAAGTGGGGAATCAAATTGTGGTCTCCAGAGCCATACTCCAATGTTTAAATGACTGCATTCCACTGGCTCTCATTACAAAAGTACATGCCATGAATTAACAAGTTTGAACACATCCTACACCAGTTTTTCTTAAATTATTTTGAATTCCCAAAAAAGGGCAAAATCCATAATAAACCCTGGAATTACCTGTAATACTTTTTTCTCTTTAGAGTCAACTGTGTTTTTAAATTTTATATGGCATGTGGGAAAATCATAAAGTGATAGACTTTAGGGTTTTCCAATGCAAGAAAATGGAAGATGACCAGTAATCCAAATTCTACAATCTTAATTCCAAAACAGATGAAAAAGGGTAGGCTTGGTCCAAGCTGAAGCAGTCCCACATCTCTGAATTGAATCTGAATACTAATTCATCTCCACTCAGAAACAAATCCTATTGAATACAATTAGGCTTACTTCAAAGACTGATTAACTGATGGGATTGCAATCTTACAATATTTGTCTATTGGAGAGCAGATTGTTCCTCATTTTCTATGCTGCATCATGTAAAATGTAGTGGTATTTTAAAACACATATACACAAGTTGAAAATTACATAAGTTAAAAGATGATTTCTCAAATATAACTTTGACACAACACATACATGTGTTAGATTTGCAGAACTGAGAAGCTGGAAAGATGCAGCCACTAAGGGGGTTCTTTCTTAACATGCTGGTAGCCTTTAGTGCCAGCAATAATTTCCCCTGTGTCTTAGCAAAATATATTGTGGTGTATAGTTCTTATGTGTGCCACTGAAAGAGATGCTAGCAGCCAGCTTGTGATGAAGACTTGGCTAGTCAGCTCCAAACCCTTATTACTTGCTTGGTAAAAATATCATTGCAACGAGATGATATTGATTTAATTAAGGCTAATTGAAACATTGATAAATCTAACACATCTTTCCAATTGTGTTGAAGTCCCATCAAGGACATTTGTTGGTACCATATGGTAGAGTATAATTTGGATGTGAACAAATCTCATTAGTAAAATTGATGGTAGGGAGATGGCACATTTTAAAACTATATTTTTGCCTGAGACATTTCCATATTTCTCTGATAAAATATTTCTGTACCAAAAGAGAAAATATAGCTCAGGCTATACTATATTGTAATATATTGTTCAAGCTGTTCTATTTATTTATTTATTTGCTCTATTTCTGCCCCACCTTTCTCTACCTCGAAGGAGACTCAAGGCATCTTACATGGAGGCAATTAATACAGACGTTAAGATTAAATTACATTAAAACAGACATTATTAAAATTTTAAAATATTACAATTAAAATAACGCTGCAATCTGATAGTTCATATGGAAGGACGACCAGTGGACCAGAAGATGGTTAAGATCTCTCCCTGTCCAAGAATAAAGACTAGTCTTGAAGATCCAACCTCAGATGCCCTCTCCCAGCCCCCATGTAAAAAAAAAAAAAACTACCACAAGTTGGGACTACAGAGGTGGAAGTTCTGGGCACCATTCTGAAGACGGTGCTGAAATGAGCTAAGTGACACACTATTTGTAAAGGGGATAGTTCGCAATGAGCTATGCTAAAGATAAAGCAGTTAAATGACTTCACCCTGTTTTCAAAGTAAGAATGTTTGGGATCTTTGACTTTTTAAAAAATTGGGAGTCTGTGTATAAAAATATGCAGGGCCGGCCCTAGGAAATTTTCAAGTGTAAGCAAGCAGTAATTTTGCCCCCCCCCCCCCCGACAAACCAATCACTGAAAAATGAAAGGTAGAAGGTAGAGGTGAATAGAACACACACATGGCACATATGGTCCCTGCATATGTGTTTGTATGTGTGTGTGTGTGTGTGTATGTATCTTATATATACATACACATACACACAATGTGGAAAATATGTGGCAAGGTAGATAGATAGGTAGGGAGCCACGGCAGAAGAACCCTCCCTGGAGCAAGGCCTAATAATAATAATATTAATAAATCATCCCAACAAAGGATTCCCCCAGGCAGGAAGCAACCAAGCAACTGAAACATTTATACCTGCCTCCAACAGACAAGAGTTCTTTCTTTCTCCCATCCTGGACATTCTGCAGATATATAAACCCCACTTAATTAGTTTCCAACCTCTAAGGATGCCTGCCATAGATGCAGACGAAATGTCAGGAGAGAATGCTTCTGGAACATGGCCATACAGCCCAAAAAGCTCACAGCAACCCACTTGTCTTTACTGTATTACACAAATGTAATGTGCACCTCACTTTTGGAATAGTCATTTAGGCAAAAAAGGTGTGGCTGAGATTGATGTAATATGGTAATTTTGGCCTTCTTACTCTGATAGAAGCTTCAATAGGGCTACAGTAACTAGGGTTTGGCATTTTAGAGAATATACTCAGCATGATAACTATGGTACTTATCCTCTGCTGAGCATGAGAATGATGAGCAGACATTCTTTTCAACCTCTGACAACTCTGATGGCAAAGCTGGGGTGATTTACTTGAAGTGGGGACAAACTTAGTAGATGTGGGTGAAACGTCAGTATTTTAAAAACTCTAAAATCAGGACAGTAAATAAAGAACACCACTCAGAAAACAAAGGAAACAATCAGGGCCAGCTAACACCGCCCAACAAAAGATTACCACAGGCAGAAAGCAGCCAGGCTTTGAAGCTGCAAGACTATTTTATGCTAATCAAGGTACCTCAGACAACAGTTCTTTTTCCAACCCTGAACATTCCACAGATATATAAACCCCGTTTGCCTAGTTTCCAAGAGACCTCACAACCACTGAGAGAAGAAGGAGGGAGAGAGGGAGGGAGGAAGAAGAGGGGGATCCTCAATCAGGGCAAGCTAACACCTCCCAACAAAGGATTACCCCAGGCAAAAAGCAGCCAGGCTTTGAATCTGCAAGGCTATTTAATGCTAATAACGGTGGCCATTTGCAACATTCACATGTGCCTCAGACAAGAGTTCTTTTCCCCACCCTGAACATTTCACAGATATATAAACCCCACTTGCTTTCTTTCCAACAGACCTCACAACCACTGAGAGTGCCTGCCATAGATGCAGGCGAAATGTCAGAAGAGAATGCTTCTGGAGCATACCTATAAACTCACCAGAGAGACTGGGAAAACTGCCAATGAATGTCCATGCAGTAGAAAGGAGATGAGGAAGGAAGGAGGAAAGAAGGAAGGAAGGAAGGAGGAAAGAAAGAAGGAAGGAAGGAAGGAAGGAAGGAAGGAAGGAAGGAAGGAAGGAAGGAAGGAAGGAAGGAAGGAGGAAAGAAAGAAGGAAGGAAGGAAGGAAGGAAGGAAGGAAGGAAGGAAGGAAGGAAGGAAGGAAAGAGTGAAAGATGGGAGGGAAAAGGAGAGGAGGGAGAAGAAGGAGGGAGGGAGGGAGGGAGGGAGGGTGAAGAGGGAGGGCGCCAGGGGATCCTCAATCAGGGCAAGCTAACACATCCCAACAAAGGCTGCAAAAAGCAGCCAGGCTTTGAATCTGCAAGGCTATTTAATGCTAATAACAGTGGCCATTTGCAACATTCACATGTGCCTCAGACAACAGTTCTTTTCCCCACCCTGAACATTCCACAGATATATAAACCCCACTTGCTTTCTTTCCAACAGACCTCACAACCACTGAGAGTGCCTGCCATAGATGCAGGCAAAACGTCAGGAGAGAATCTTTCTGGAACATTGCCAGATAGCCCATGAGCCACCATCTTGATTGGGCCAAGCGCGGGCTAAGGAGGGGGCGGGGCCAAAGGGCACTTCCAAGGCACTCCTTCGGAAGCAGGGGGCATGGTCTCCTGGGAGAGGTGTGCCCTTGGGCCCCAGCCCTGCCCCCTCCGCAGCCTCAAAGCCTGGCTGCAAGGCAGAAAGGGAGAGCAGGTAAAAGAGGAAGGAGGGAGGGAAAAGAGGGAGAAGAGGGAGGGTGCTTTTGGGCGATGGTGCTGTGCGTGCACGTTGGTGTGGGGTTTCTATCCCCCGCGCGGCACAGTGCACTAGAATTAGGCCTCAACAGCGCCCCCTTCCACGTGCGCCCGAAGCCGCGGCTTCATCCGCGTCAATGTTGGACCGGCCCTGAACATATGTATATGTATATGTGTCTACATTCAAGTTACCTGTTGATCTATGGGTTCTCTTGGGAGGTGGATTTGCCAGTTCTTTCATTTCAAATATAGCCTACAGCAACTGGTCTTCATTGCTGATCTCCCATCCAAATACTATCCAGAGCTGACCCTGCTTAGCTTCCAGTATCATGCAGAATTGTGTGCCTTTAGCCAGCATAATTCCAATAATATTTTATCATTGACCATACTGGATGGGGGTTCTGGAAGTTAACGTTCAGCACTGGAAGGCCAAAGAGACCCTAGCCTGTTTTACAAGTTGCACTAAATCCAACATAAATTTTCAACCAAAAGACTTTAATGTGTGTTTCTTTTCCAATGCCCAGTTGGAGGTCCTTTATTTTAGACAAAAAGCACATTGGAGTGACAATATCAAGTAGTATAGGCACTACAAATACTAAATTAAACACTATAAATAATTTAAGAAAGAAATTATGAGCAGATAATAGTAGAGCATGAAATCCTCAGTATGCTATTTTATTCAAAAGTTAGGGTTTTTTTCTATTGCTCCTGTGACTAAGCACCTCATTACATGAGATGGTTTTAGCGTCCTAGTATGGTATCAGGACACTTCTTCCATGGAGAGTCATGCTGGCCATCACATAACATTGTGTGACTTCCAACAGAGGCTCTGTCCTCAAATGGGGTAAAAGATTCACTGGACATTTTCCCTGTAACACGGGAGGCTTCCTGTGTTGTGTTGGCTCCAATGGAGCCAGCACACTTGTGCCCTGTTTCTGCGACACTTTTCCTGTATGATAGGAAAAGCATTGCTGCACCCAAGCAATGTGTGATAGAGTCGCCCCTCATGCTTGCTGTTTCATGTCATAAGGTAGTACATCATGAACCGTTGGATTTAAATTATAGTAAAATACAATACCTCCTTGTAAGAATTGTTTGACAATATAGAATGCCTAAAAGGGTGGTGTCCTCGATGGTCTTTAAAAAAAAAAAAAAAGCTTGGATAGACATTTTTCATTAATGCTTTAGTTATGTAGGTTAGACTAGTTGTCCCTTGCTGTCCCTTTCAACAATGATTTAGTTAGGAAGATAAATATACTTTAAGGAATATTCTTACAGTATCTCTCCAATATCAGAGATTCACAGAGAGGCAAACATTATGCCTGTTCTAGGGTTTTGTTTTGTTTTTGTTTGCTTTCCTTTGTGAAACAACAATATAACTGAACTATTATCTGTTTTCTTGGTTAGCATATCAAACAACCCATGATATTTGAAAGTGAATATAATGGCATGAATTTTACCAGGGGTGAGAGGCAAAAAGAAGGAAAAGGAGCCCATCCTGGTAATACTAAATACCATAAATTGTTAGGTGCCAGGGTTTTTGAGGATTTCTCAACCTTGCACTTTCCAGATGTTAGAGTACAAATCTCACTAGTAATCCAGTTTTGGGATTTGTATGCATATTGAAAGTCCCAGTTAGGGAATACAGCACAAAACACCCCCAAAAGGGTACTTTTGAAGGAACCAGCAACATAATGTTTCAGGCAGTAATTTTAATTAAAACATTATATGGCATTTTCTCTGTTACTCCTATCATCGAAATAAACAACTAACATAATGGCAACTTAGCATGCTAAATTTTTCCCCACTCACTTTTTTTGAACTCAGCAACAGTTAACAAAATGTGTTAAGCCTTTTCCAGTAACATTACAATATCTGAATTACAGATACAGAACACATTCTGAAAAAGAAGGGGAGACCTCTGTTCTTGCAGATACTGGCAGAGATTTGAATTTTCCTGGTGATTTGATACCAGAACAAACATCCAAACCAATTTGTAGGATTGTGTTGTTATTTTCTTTTTGATTAAAACACCTGCAAAACTTTAATTTGTTGATTAACCTTTTCAGCTGTCTTTAATTTGGCATATAGAAAGCAATCTCATATTGAATCTGGTTGTTGGTGTACCTAGTTTTGCACCTTATTTTCCAGTTATGCCTGCTTAACCTTGAGATGCCAAGGATCTTTTGCATGCAAATGGGGGCTTCATTTTTAAGCCACAGTGCTTCTTAAATGGTGAAAACAAACCTTAGATGGTAGTGATATAACAAACAGTTTCAATCAAGATTCACAAGATTCAAGAATTGTGAAGATACAGAACAACTAGTTGAGCCTTCTATGCTGATAGAGTTTGATGGCTACAAAATGCACACTATCAATACACACTGCAACATGCATCAAGGGTGATAAAGCTCTTTTTTAAAAGTCCCAGGAAAGTCCAAGGGTGGCTAAAAATGTGCCTTACCTGACCCTTGTATATCCAAGATCCAGGGTGAAGCTGGCTCTGCAAATTGTGAATTGTGGACCCCTGCTGAAGTGCAATAAAAGATCCCAAATGGGGACTGCCAAAACTGCCCCAAGGGCAGCAGGAGGCTAATTGGTGGACTGGGTGGGATAATGGATTACCTTCTCTCCTATCTGTTACTTTCCACTTTTTCACCCCTTATGCCTCTGGTGCATTGATGTGCATCTTTTTTGGGAAATGGGTGTGGGGGACTTCAAAGTGGATTTGAAGTCAGGTCTATGTTTAGTGTAATCACTCTCCTGGCCTCAAACTGGTTCTAATCATTCCACAGTGAAAGTGGTTCCTTTTGAACTGATTCCAAGATGGGTTATAGTGTCAGTGTAGAAGCACCTGATATCAACTTCATATACACCATCAGTTGTATCTGAAGAAGTAGGCGGTAGCCAACAAAAGTTTATGCTGTAATAAATTGATTTGTTTTTGGGCTTATCCATTATAGCTCATCCTAAATTGGCTCCTGCCACCACTGTGGGTTATGGACAAGCCCGGTTCATCATGGACGCTGCTGAAGCCCCCGCCTCGGGCGCAGCGCCTTCCTGGGTGCACCCGAAGTGGCGGCGGGTGGCGGCGGTGACCACTGGGTCACTCGCCATGGAACCAGGAAGTATTTTGTATTCTCACAATGTTTCGCGAGATCTCACGAAATATCGCGAGATTTCTGAGAGATCTCGCAGAAATCTCGCAAGATCTCGTGAGAATACAAGCTACTTCCTGGTTCTGCGGTGAGCAACCCAATGGTCACTGCTGCCCCCCCCCCCGCTGCTGCTGGTAAGTTTGGGATAGGGGCGCAATTTCAGGCAGGGGCAATACCCTAGGTTGGCTTACCACCTGGAAAAACCTAGGGCCACTCCTGGTTATGGAGAATGTGTGCGGCCACTTTCAGGGCAGTTCAGAGCCTGTCTGCTCTAGATTGGCTCTGGATTTACTAGGCAGTGTAGACACAGACCAGTTGTCAAAAAAGTACTGTTTCATTCTTTTTCTAAAGTCTAATATTTCTTCTATGCCTCTTGGAATGCACCCATGTATTTTCAGCCCAGGAGAATGATGCTTAGATCTTATCTCATTGAGAGTCTAACAGCTGAAAATAATAGGTTTGTACCATATCAAATTTAAAAGTATGGTTTAAGTAATCCAGATTGAGATTCATGGGTTTGACATATGAGCATCTGCTTGCTTAAATTTATATTTTGGTTTGTATATTTATGCAAGCTATAAAAACATCAGTATTTGAGCAAGTCTAATGCAGATTGTGCAAGCAAACACATTTTTGCTTAAATGACAGCCATCAAATTTTGATATATAAATTACAACATGAATTCATGTATAGAGAAAAACTTTGGGGGCTGAATTATGAGGAAAGTTATTGGCAGAGAATGGATTTTACAACCTTCCTTCTATTCAACAGGCATCTAGTATAAACTGTTTCCTTCCAAACTGCTATATGTACTGGAGGAACAAAGACTTGATATGTGCATATATAAGATTTGACCATTAAAACATAATTCTGGACCTTTTTGTCCTTTTTGCTAAATACATACATTAAAGAAGTAAGTTTAGAAGTCTATCCTTGAGATCTTTGTTCACATTAATTAGAAATATCTCATTTATAAACCAAGACAAATTTCTGCATACTTCTCACTTAAAACCTTTCCCTCCAGTTGCACCCTGGAAAACCCAGACTCTTTCTCCTTTTAAGTACTCTCCAGGTCAGTGGTTCTCAACCCGTGGGTCCCCAGGTGTTTTGGTCTACAACTCCCAAAAATCATAGCCAGTTTTCCAGTTGTTAGGATTTCTGGGAGTTGAGGCCAAAACATCTGGGGACCCACAGGTTGAGAACCACTGCTCTAGGGAGTGGGCTTTCAGGACCCATCTACACTGTCATATAATCCAGTTATTTAATCCAGATTATCTGCTTTGAAGTGAATTATATGGCAGTGTACTCATATAAACCAGTTCAAAACAGATAATATGGATTCAGAAACTGGATTGTATAATCCAGCCTCAGATTCCAGAAAACCAAGGATGTGCAACCTTTTCTTTCTCTCTGGTTTATTTTTCATGTGGTCTTTCCATTCTGAGATGCTAGAAACCCACTGAAGAAACGAGGGGAAGAATGATCTTCCCAATTCCTAGTCTTCTTACCATTACTGTTAGCCCTACTTTTCAAGATAGTGGGGCAATGGTGGTGTGGACTGAATAGGAAAAGCTTGAAAAAATGTTTCCAGCTAAACATTTGCCATAGTCTCTAGTCTTTAGCAAAGACATGCTTCATAGCCTAGGAGATAACAGATGGTAGAACATTAAGGTCGCTGGCTTTTATATATACATCTCTGAAGAGTATACATGTAATTCCTGAATAATGCTGACAAGAGTTCTCATAGGCCAAGGTAAAGAGAGAAGCATTCTTGAAAGATATTTTGCAAGGCTCCAGTTAGAAGCCGCACAAAGCTTTTAAAGTGCCTTACCTCCAACAGTATTTTCTCCTCAGCCCTTTTCTACTTGATAGTAGTGCCAAAGAGCAATACCACAAAACAGAATGGAGTCCTACAAAACAATTGCACACAAAAGACCCAAACGTTTGATGTACGGCAAAGGCCATAACTCAGATTCCTATGCATCCTCAAGTTTGATGATTATCCTGAAGCACATGCCTGGTTTGATTGCAGAATATGCTACAGCAACATTGGGCATCAAAGGATCTCTTCTTTGTAGTCTTTTTCCATTGCTTTCATATACTTAAGGATATCTCTTTCCTTAGAAGTGGTAACTTCTAATAACAGTGCTGCAACTTTTATCTGAATATCATGGGGGAGCAGTAGATAATTTAGATAATTGAAGCTGAGCCATACACGGAATTACTTTCTGTTTTAAAATGAGGGAAGCTTGAAATCCAGGGTACCTTTTAGATATTAAATTTAGCTTTATTCTCCGGTGACATCAAACTGTTGAACCAAGGGCAGCTATAGCCGTTTGATTTCCCTTTTGCACAAATTATTATATCTAACATAATAAACAGTGCCACATATTTTTTGATCCAATTACTTACATATCCTAATTTCTCTATTTTTCTCCATCAGAATTGGGCAACTTTTTGGAGACAAGAGCCTACATTGGCTTCTCCGAACATACTGTAGCTGAGACCTCCATTTTGATGAATTTTCACATTTCAGCAGAATAGTGGCAGCCATTAAAGATATGTCACACAAATAAATGATACTTTTAAAAGATTTCTAGAAGCAGCTTGGCTGCCAAACAAATGCATTATATTCATACCTGGAATTAATGTGTAGCTATGAATCTACTTCGTAAACTACTCCTCCACAAATGCTGATATTCAGTGCATGCCAGACACTGACATTCAGTGCATGTCAGGCATCACCCAATTTACTCCTGGCATTTGCCATATAATAATATTTGATGCTGTATCTCCATTACTTGATATGCTGTATGCCCACTACTTCCAGATACATTTGGATTGATATTGAATAGTGTATGTGTTAGGATCCAAAGAAGGGAGCCCTTTGAATTGCCACTTTTGACTTTAGCTACTGGACATCCATGCTAGCAAGGAAGGTTTTGTTTTATGAGTGTCCTGTCAAAATTCAGGGACAGCAGAATTAGGAAGTGACATGTTTCCGCCAATGGTTCCTGTGGGGACAACCCGCAGCTTACAAAGCCACACAGTGCCTATCCTGCTGTACTGTAGATTATTAGCTCTATTCAGTGAGCCTCCCATGTAGACATAGAAGGTGACCTATTTCAGACTAATTAAGAATGTGTCAGTCAAGCTGCCAATGCATTACTTTGGGGGGCAGGAATGATTCTGTGAGTTCCCACTTGGACCTTCAAAAGGGCACAAATCAACACATGAATAAAGCTACATTTTGCTAATTTATTATATCCTAAAATATATTCCATTATATCAGAATTCTCTGGAATGTAGAGGACCTCTCTCTGACATTGCAGACACAATCTGCTTATCATAACAAAAGCCTTTGATGACCAATCATAAGGTAATGAGACAAGATACAAAGCTGGGTTTAATAAGGACCACTTTATTTAACCCATTTAATCCACCCTGAGTTCCCTTGAGGAGAGAGGATGGAATACAAATAAAATGTTATTATTGTATTTAAGTTAATTTGACCTGAAAGGATCAAGAGAGGCAGCAACCTGATGTGGGTCCTGCTGAGGCCAGTTAGACTACTCCACAGTTTTCCTCTGAGCAATCCAATATTTGGGCTGGCTGCTTAGTGAAAGTTAAATTCACCAAAGACCTTGGACCTCATTAGGAAGAGCAAAATTCCCAGGTCAGATTCAAGAGTAGAGCCATTTCCAGGCCCCACAAGCTGTAGAGGCAATTCCAGAGCGCCATCCTGTCAGGGTATACACCAAAGACTTAAATTATCCTCCAACTCCCTGCCAAATAACAATCTATTTATAGAACTACCCTGAGCCAATCATCAGAGTGACCAGAAAATTCACACTGCTCTGTGGCTGGGATGGTGGTCCTCACTGTCATGATTCAAAAAGGTATGTAAAAGTGGCAAGGTTTCAAATAGCCTATGACCGCAACCCAACCCAACTCATTATGTGTTGCATTCTCTGACCCTGGAAGTCATGTAAAAGGTACTGTTGTGATGGAGTCTTTGAGTAATGATACTACTAGGTGCATTATAAGAGGAAGAAAGACGACTTGTGAGCAAGACTCCGATGAGGAGCAACAAAGGAAGCAAATCTGGGAAATACTTATGGAGCCTACTGATGATGACACATTTGAGGGCTTTGAGGGGGACGATGGGGTTGAGAATCAGGAGGATGGGATGACAAGTTCAGAGGATGAGGTAATGAACTGGACTAAGGTGCGGGAGATCCAGGACATCTTTAGAGAACTCACAAGTAGCGACACATTTGAGGGTTAGCACAGTGAGGATCCAGCTGTGTCTTGGGGAATTATGGGTTTGGATAAAAGATGGACTGGGTGGAGGGATCGGCAAGGGGCTTCAGCTGAAAGGAGGTCTCGTGGGGAGTTGTCTGATTCTAGCTCTGAGGAGGAATTGAGGCAACAGGCTGCAGCTGCTAGCAGGGTGTTGGCTGATTCTAGTTCTGAGGATGCGTTGTGAATAAGAGTGGGTTTGGGAAATGGATCACATTTGCAGTCGGCAAAGTGTTGTTGGGTGTTCATGTGAGCTGTTTGGGAAGACGTGCCTCGGGAAGACTTCTGTGAACGTAAATTTAATCTGGATTATCCATGGCTGTGGGGGTTGGAACTGTGAAGGTTTTCTCTGGACTGCTTTGTCTTGATCTTATGCATTAGTTGCTGTGCTGCCTTCTACACTTTAGCTCTGTGTATGACCTGGACTGGATTTTGTATTGCGGACTTCTTCTCTGACCTGGACTGGACTTCGTATTGCTGACCTGGATTGGACTCAATGACGTCGACATTGTGTTTGGGTGACTTCAACAGACGTCTCGGGCCCCTGCTGGTCTTCAATTTCTGCCTGCTGACGTCCTGCTGGGAATTGGAGTGCCTTCTTTGTTGTTTTACAAAGTTTGCTTTTAAACCGGATTATAAAGGTTTAATCCGGGTTATTTTCCAGGGTCTGGGTTTTTTTGTTGTTTGCTGGGAATTCTGTGTTTCACACTGAAGACTAAGTGTTCTGAGCCTTTTGAGTTTGTTTTTGGGCTCCTTTTAGTTGTGAACTAATAAACTGTATTTCTACTAACTTTTGGTCTGGCGCTTTAAGGGGTCTGTGTTGCAACAGGTACCATGTCATGCAATTGCTTTTGACACATTCTCTCAGGCACATATTTAACCGTAACAGTTGGTTTGGGATTGTAGGTATGGCTGACATATTTGAGTTTTAAAAATAGATGCATTCCTGGATATTATTTCTTTAATAGAAAATGATAATATGTAAAAAAAAAAATAGCATAGAAAGAAGAGGGATAGGTTCCTCCTCCATCCTACCCCACCCCACGCCCCCTCAAAAAAAGAAAAAGAAAAAAGAGCAATTAAACATGTTTAAGAAAACTTTTATCCAGCATGCACATGTGAAATAAAACAATCAGGTCAGGTATGTTTTGTAAAAGCAGGAAAAAAAAAACAGTTTGCGTTCTAAAACCAAGTGAAGGTTGTTTCTATGATAATCTGCCTTGCCATTATCAAGGAGTATATCACTGTATCTGTTTAAACAGTACTCTGAGGCTGTTGTTTGATGACTGGGAGTGAAAGCAATGGGTCACTAAAATCTGAATGCAAAATGTTAACCAGTCTATGAGAAAATCTGAATACAAAGGATTAAAGTATATTTTACTTAGGTGACAGGCTGCTTTTGAAATCCCTTAGAGCCACTTCCTGTCTCTGTGTGTCTCTCTCTCTGTCCATGGGAAGAGTTAATTTTCCTCTATACTGGAGAGACGTTTCACTTTCAGCAAACCTCTGCTAGCAAACCTAAAGAGTTAGTCTCCTTTCTGATCTGCCACTCCACATTGGAAGCTGATTCATGAATACAGTTTAATGGCTGGTGAATGGGATCCTTTGTGTTGGCACAACTGGGACGATATTCTCTTCCACTGAGAGGACAGGAGCCTACTTCTGGTCATGTTTGTCCAAATGTTTTCATCAAAAGGAATATTATATCACAGTGTTCTTTAAATAAGGTATTGCCTGCATTCATTTTCAAAATGGGGGAAAATATACCAATACTGTGCTCAAGGAAAAAGGCTGAGAAAGGGGCTGTTAGAGTATTTGAAAACCCTGAGAAGAAAAATCCTCCTCAAGCTTCATTTTCATTCCCCTTAATGCTGTCGAACCACAGCAACCCCTCCCCGGAATATTTATAGATTACTAAGAGACTTCAAGCAAGGCGTATCATTTTTCATTATTTTTTAAAACATTTTCTGCAGCTCCAAATTTTCAAAATATCGATGCTGCTAGAGGTTCTGGCATGGACCTAGCAGCAACTTTATCTATCTAACCCTTCAATTGAGCCCCTGATGGCGCAGCAGGTTGAACTGCTGAGCTGCTGAACCTGCTGACCAAAAGGTTGGTGGTTTGAATCCGGGGAGCTGAGTAAGCTCCCACTATTAGCCCCAGTGTCTGCCAACCTAGCAGTTCAAAAACATGCAAATGTGAGTAGATCAATAGGTACCGCTTCTGCAGGAAGGTAATGGTGCAGTCATGCTGGCCACATGACCTAGGAGGTGTCTACGGACAACACCAGCTCTTCAGCTTAGAAATAGAGATGAGCACCAACCGCCAGAGTCAAACACAACTGGACTTAACGTCAGGGAAAACCTTTACCTTTACCCTTAACCCATCAATAATTGTATCTACTTGATTATTTTTGTTTAACTTGTAGCTATTATGTAGTGTGTAAATCCCTAAAAGTATACGTGTCCTCAGTTCGCATAATCCCTTGGAAAAGGAGACTATGGCCAGGATCCCTCTAACTATTTTCCAAGCCAGATAACCATCAAAACCTTTGTGTGTGTATGCAGATCGATGACCCTCTTTGTCACCAGAATAAGTTCAGGATGCTTGTTCATTCAACTTTAGGCTGAAAGTCTGCCACTCCCATGGAGGACGGAGTTCAGCAAATATGAATTCATTAAGGGCCCTTCCAGACAGGGCCCAAAATGCCTGTCTGGAAGCACACTGTAGGACTTTTACCTGAAGGGTCCAAACAACGCATCAAGTAAAAGACCTGCTTTGTGGTTTTTTATGCAAGGGAAAACCCTTCTTTGTCCCAAATGGGTTAGATAACCCTATTAGATCTGGGCTTTCCCGAAAGGCCTGAGACTAATGGGGTATGGGCCCTGTGGGGACTGCCTCCCAGGTACTTCTGGGGACTAGTCCCCACACCCACCTAGCTTCTTTGGGCTTGCAAATGACCAGAGAAGTGAAGAGGGTGCCCATCCCTTTCCCAACCCCCAAGCCCTTAAAATAAAGAAAAACTTACTGGGCTGCCATTAGGCCTTTCCTAATTCCCCCCCCCCCCCCACACACACACACATACAAACACACTTGCCCCCTGTTGCATCATTATGATTACCAGGAGGCCTTTGGAGAGGTCTAATGGTGGCCCAGTAAGTTTTTCTTTATTTTTAAGGTTTTCTTGGGGGAGAGTTGGGTGGCCCGATGCCATTCTGAAAGTTTTCAGAATGCCCGGGTTTTGGGGGTGGTGTGGGGACAGGAATGCAAGTGACAAAAGGTTACTTTAAGCCTTCTTCACACACATTAAATGCCTGTCTGGAAGTGCCCTAACTCTCTATACAGGTGACCAAGCCCTTGATTGTCTGGAATTGCCCCAACCGCAGCTATGCAAGGCTTAAGGTGCTGGGGGTGAGGCACAGTTTGAAAAACCCTATGAAGGAGCCAGACTTGGTTGGGGACAGGTAGTCTGCTGGCCCATCCACATGCGGGGGTGGAGCAACAAGTTGTTGATGCTGTTCCATTTCCCTTCTCTCATTCTGCCTCATACTGACATCAAGGAAGCAGCCAGTTTAGAGACAGTCAGCTGTGAAGACCAGGATTCCTCTTCTGCCAGATTTGGTTGGTGCTGGGTTGGGGGGAGTGACCATGGGGGGCAGTGGTTTTGGGCCTCCTCCTGCGTCTCAGGAGGCATCCTTACTGCAGGAAAAGCACAATCAAAGTACCCCTGACAGATGGTAATCCAGCCTCCAAAGAAGAAGCTTCCATCACACTCAGAGGCAGAGGGTTCCACTGTTGAACAGATCTTGCAGTCATTTCCTCCTAATGTACAATTGGAATCTTCTTTCCAGTAATTTGAATCCATTGCTCCAAGTCCTAGTCTCCCAAGCAGCAGAAAACAAAACTGCTCCCTCTTCCTTATGACATACTTTCACACATTTATACATGACTAGCATGTCTCCTTTCAACTTTCTCTTCTGCGGGCTAAACATACCCAGCCATTTAAAACACTCCTCGTAGGGCATGTTCTCCAAATCTTTGACCATTTTAGTTGCTCTCCTACTGAACTCCTTTTAGCTTGTCAATATCTCTCTTGAATTGTGGTGCCCAGAATTGGACTAAGCATTCCAGATGAGGTCTGATCAAAGCAGAATAGAGCGGCACCATGACTTCCCTTGATCTAGACACTATGCTCCTTTTGATGCAGCCCAAAATCCCATAGGCTTTTTTAGCTGTGGCATCACATTGTTGGCTAATGTTAAACTTCCTGTCCCAAGATCTTTTTTACATGGATTGTTGTCGAGCCAGGCACCACCCATCCTGTATCTTTGTAGTTCATTTTTTTCCTGCTAAGTATGGCATTTCTCCTTGTTGAAATTCATTTTGTTAGTTTTGGTTCAGCTCTCTTATCTGTTAAGGCCATTTTAAATTCTGTTCCTGTCTTTTGGAGTATTAGTTATCCCCCCTAATTTGATGATATCTGCAAACTTGATGATCATGCATTCTAACCCTTTATCTAAGTCGTTAATAAAGATGTTGAACAGCACTGGGCCCAGGACCAAACCCTGCAGCTCTCCACTAGTTACTTCTTTCTAGGATGAAGAGGAACCATTGTTGTGCACCCTTTGGGTTCGACCACTTAACCAATTAAAAATTCACCTAACAGTAGTATTGTCTATCACACATATTACTAGTTTTTTTGAAAGAAGATCATGGGGACCTTGTCAAAAACCTTACTGAAATCAAGATAGGCTACATCCACAGCATTCCCTGCATCTATCAAGCTTGTAATTCTATTGAGAACAGAGATAAGGTTAGTCTGACATGTAACATGTAAAGATGATGCAAAAAACAGATTTACTTTATGGAATCTAATTGATTGGAAGTAGAGGAACTCTGGACTGAATTCAGATACACTGTCAGAGAGAAATTCAAAAAGACTCTATCTGTAGTGAGGGAAACCTCAAAGGATGGCAAATGAAACTCTTCAAACAGTTAAGGACAGATGAGATGGAAAAGTAAATAGTCTCAGAAACCTGAATGCAACTGTTTAGCTACTTTTGCACAGGAACAAACAGAATTTTACTATAATCAATGGAGATAAATAAAAGATAACAAAAAAGAGGAAGAATAAGAGATCTCTTCCACAAGATCTTAAAAATCAAAGGGAAACTTAAAGCAAAAGTGAGAAAGTTTTATGACTAGTTTAGGGGGACAGATTACATGGCAAAGAACAAATTAAAAGACAATAGAAACCATACACTGAAGAACCATATAAAAGGGATAAAAGATTGCATACCAATTCAGGGGAGAAAAAATTAAATATGAATGGATATGTTGAGAAAGTGACATGGAAATTGCACTCAAAATACATGGGGGAAAAGAAACCGTGAAGAATACATCACATAAGCTATAAAAATTGAATATGCTCTAGTTCTAACTAAATTTTGTCAAGATATATGAAAAACAAGACAATCTTAATATACATTTCCATAAAAGCAGACACCATGAATTACAGTAAGTAGACAGCAATTCATCTCCAACATAAGTTAGAATTGTCACTAGCATCATATTTTCCTTTTGTATGCATGATTGATGAAAACTTATAAGATTCAATTAAGGAAGCCATGTCTCTGTGTCTGCATGACCCGAGCAAGGTTTTTTATGATATGGTGACTCCAAGAACAAGGGATCTAGAAGTCATCCTAAGTTAATGTTGATTAAACTTTGCCACATCAGAAGTAATAATGCAATTACTAATATTAATGTAGAGCTATATTTAGGTTTTTACCAAAAACAGCCATAAACCAATTTATATTTCCACAAAGTCTAGAAAACACTCAAAAGTCAATTGTAGTAGAGTCATAGATTTATCAGAATAAATGAGAAAATGATTTGGAAAATTTCTAACAGAAGAATCACAGCAATTAATTGTCTGGGTCTGGGGGAGGATGATTGTGATGAATTTCAGATTTAAACGTTTAAAGACATTGTATCAATGTTACTTAAGTTCTATAAATTAAAATTGATTAGTCATTTATCACATGACAATTGTTCATCTTGTGGTTAGCCACAAGCATGATTTGTGGAAAATTTCCAGTTCCCTGCTTTTCATACTGGCTGAAGAGTTATTTTCAATAAGCAATTAGCTAGAGTTATTGTTCCAAGTCATTCTTATAGTCAGAATATTTTTGATTTCCTTGTGTTTGAAAGTTCTTAGAATAAAATATTTGTTTTTAAAAACCTGAATAGAACATGCTACTGGCCCGTACTCCAATGCACATTCTTTTCCCATTAATTTTATTATTGTGTTATCACACCCACAGTACAGCATGATGCAGGAGCATGGATCATACCATTTCAACCATATTTATCTGCCACTTTTAATGAGGGGATAAATATAAAAAATAAATGTTAGTTATCTCACAAAAGGAGAGGGATTACTCCTTATTAAATTATAGTGAAATAAGATGTGGCTATAGAGCCTCCTTGGAGGAATTTACGGACAACACTGGCTCTTCAGCTTAGAAATGGGGATGAGCACCACCCCCCAGAGTCGGACACAACTAGACTTAATGTTAAGGGAAAACCTTTATCTTTACCTTCATAGGGGAAAATAATTTCTTATAAGTAACTTGTTACTTGAGCCCCGGTGGCGAAGTGTGTTAAAGCACTGAGCTGCTGAACTTGCAGACCGAAAGGTCCCAGGTTCAAATCCCGGGAGCAGAGTGAGCGCCCGCTGTTGCTCCAGCTTCTGCCAACCTAGCAGTTCGAAAACATGCCAATGTGATCAATAGGCACCGCTCCGGAGGGAAGGTAATGGCGCTCCATGCAGTCATGCCGGCCACTTGACCTTGGAGGTGTCTACAGACAATGCTGGCTCTTCAGCTTAGAAATGGAGATGAGCACCAACCCCCAGAGTTAGACATGACTGGACATAACATCAGGGGAAAACCTTTACCTACCTTTTAACTTGTTATTTTCAGGTTCTCCCGCTTCAGCTAGTGGTGTTCTGCTGATCAGGAATTTGGAAAACAACATGCTGTTGGAAAAGGTTGGAAAATCATAAGATTCTGTATCCCTGATTCCCAGTCCAAATAGGGATGCGTGTACAGATTCCTGCTTTGATGATATGAGCACAGAATATGCACATGTTGCACATCTAGCCCTATCCTTAGGCTGAAAGAAGTGTTTGAGAAGGGATTGGAGGAAAGCTCTTAATAACTGACATCTGTATTCTCTAAGCTGCCTTCATACTTCAGATGCATTTTATTAAATAAATATTTACTTGACACTCTGTTTGGTGTTATACATGACATTTGGGGAGGGGGTGTCATATTGATTTTTTTGGCCGCAGGCAACAATGCTTTTAGATTGCCCTGTGCATGGGTTCAGTGATATGTGCTCAGAAGTCTCCTTGCAAAACAGTTGATCAAGACAATCCCAATTTATTTTATTTCATTGTACTTGCATACCTGTGGTTCCAAGGTGCAGTGCATACTTTCTGGAACCCTGCAGCTGTGGTAGCTTCCAGCACCCCCACTGTCTTTGGTCTTGCAAGCTGAAAATGGTGAGAAATTTTGTTCAATAAATCTGAAATCTGGGATAATAGTGTTGTATTCGATGATTGATTGAAGTGACAAGTTGCATTATACCTCATCAAACTAATACAGATTAATAACACATGGGGCCGGGCTGTGGCACAGGCTGTTGAGCAGCTGCAATAAATCACTCTGACCATGAGGTCATGAGTTCGAGGCCAGCCCGTGGCGGGGTGAGCACCCGTCAATTAAAAATAAAAAATAGCCCCTGCTCGTTGCTGACCTAGCAACCCGAAAGATAGTTGCATCTATCAAGTAGGAAATAAGGTACCACTTATAAAAAAAAGTGGGGAGGCAAGTTTAACTAATTTACGACCTGGAATGAGGAAGTGCCGTCAGAGTGGATGATGAAGCAGTTGCTCCCCCCATGGCCAGAATTGAACATCCCCTCAGGAGAAAGTTAAATTGCCTCTGCATCTGTTTGTCTCGGTCTCTGTTTGATGTGTTTATGGGCACTGAATGTTTGCCCTATGTGTGTATAATGTGATCCGCCCTGAGTCCCCTTCGGGGTGAGAAGGGCGGAATATAAATATTGTAAATAAATAAATAAATAAACATGCCCAAGTCTTCTCATTATTGCCATTGAATGACTACATGGATTAAAGAAATAGAAAAGCCTATGTATTGTCATAGGTTTATCATTTCTGCTGGCTGAATCAAGATAAACATATAGTTTGTTTTCTTTCTTTCTTTCTTTCTTTCTTTCTTTCTTTCTTTCTTTCTTTCTTTCTTCAGGTATTTCCTTCCTTTTCATTTATATCCCATTGATGTGAGACCCAAGGGACCCTTGAATCAAGGATTTAAATGAAGTACAGCTTTAAAAGTGGTAAATGGGGAATGGTTTTGGGAAAAGAGTTGCTGTTTTCTATCTGATCGAGTAATGTTCAAACTCTGTAGAAATGCCTTCCCATTCCTGAGATTGTCAGCGTACCTCTTTGCGAAGATCAATAATGGCAAACACGCTTACTTGAAAAGCATCTTGCACACTGAAACCATCCACTACAACATGCAGCCAGAGTGTGGTGACAGCCTGATTTATCTTGAGTGATAATGAGTCTCATAAGATCTGGCCCATATGAAGTGACTGAGCTGAATCTTTTGCAATGCTCAATGGTCTAGTCATGATCTGAGTGGTGTGGAGCAGGTTACTTGAAGGTAGAAACTGTTAAAACATTCATTTATATATGTTAGGCCTGAGTGATCAATGAAAAAATATTTCAATAACAAATTACAAAATTAGAGGGTGGGGGAAAATCATTTCTAAATTATGTTTCTGAAATTGGACGGGGTCTGTATTGTAACTATAACGAGTCAACTACTTTTTCATTACTTTTCATTAAGTAATTGTGCCAATAGGGAAACTTCAGGGGCTGCTATCTTTTTCATTGTTAGAGCTATTGACCTCAAGCTTGCTATGATTATACAACACATTTACCACTATTAGCCCATCAAGTTTCAGAACATTTCACTTATCCACAAATTTTTGGGGAATTTCCAAAGTTTTTATAAACAACATTAAAAAAACCTACAAGAACGATCTCCTTGAATTTTCTATACATTTACATAAGATAACAGGGGATTGTTCTCCCCAAGTTTCAGAAATATTCATACATCTACAGATTTTTGGGAATTTTTCTTAAAGTTTTGACAAAAAACTTTTTAAAAGCCAAAAAAGATCTCTTATTGAATATCTCTCATATTAACCAATAGAACTTCAGTTAAGGAATTTCTTCCCATCCCAGCACAGAAATTTACTTAGTAGTATTGAAGTGTCAGTTAGTCCTCCTGTTTGCAGATTCAACAATTTATTGGAACTCTGGCTGCTGATATAGAGGTAAAAGTCTCTTCTCTATTCTAATTGGGGCTTTCTGATGCTGAACAGAATTCTGGAAAATGTAGTTTAGGGCAGGGCCTTTGAATTCTCTGCCATAGGGCTTCTCACCTTTCCAAACTACATTTCCTAGAATTCTGTTCTCTCTCAGTCTCTTTCCCTGCTCACTCAGCTCATCTCACCCTGTTGCTTTCCTCTCCTTATGATGAGAGACAGCCTATCTCTTCTTAATTTAAAGAGGAATTGCAGCTTTTTTGGCTTGGCTCTGCCTGAGCTGAAAATGAAATGGTCTTCTGAGCATTACAGAATTCAAACAAAAAGGTATTGGGTGAGTTTTGCATGTCCGTAGATGCCTCCAAGGTCATGTGGCCAGTATGACTGCTTGGAGCACTGTTGCCTTCCCGCCAGAGTAGTACCTATTGATCTACTCACATTTGCATGTTTTTGAATGGCTAGGTTGGCAAAAGTTGGGGCTGAGAGCAGGAGCTCACCCCACTCACGGATTTGAACCGCCAACCTTTTGGTCAGCAAGTTCAGCAGGTTAGCAGTCTAACCCGCTGTACCACCAGGGGCTCTACACACACACACACACACACACACACACACACACACACACACGTGTGTGTGTGTGTGTGTGTGTGTGTGTGTGTGTGTGTGTATACTAGCTGTGCCCGGCCACGCGTTGCTGTGGCGAAGTATGGTGGTATGGGAAATAAAGTATTGAGGAATTGGTGGTAGTTAAGGTCAAGGGTAAAGGTTTTCTCCTGACATTAAGTCCAGTTGTGTCCGACTGCACACTGAAGTGGATTATATGGCAGTGTGGAGTCAAGATAATCCAGTTGAAAGCAGATAATATAAAATTATAAATGGGTTATATAGCTGTGTGGAACAGCCTTGAGTCTACACTGCCATATAATCCAGTTAAAATCAGATAATCTGTATTTTATAGGTAGTGTGGAAGAGGCCTAAGTGAGGCCTAACTCTGCCTTTCCCCTGGGGTGAGTTGGTTGCTAGGAGACCAAGTGGGCGGAGCTTAGCCTTCTAACTGGCAGCAGTTGGATAAAAAACAATTATTCCTCTCCCTCTAATTAGGACTATTTTTCTTTTCTTTTTGTTGTATGGACGTAGAGGCATGGATGAGGGGTTGTGCTGCCAAGTTTAGTGTTTCTGGGATGTGTAGTTTTATTGTTTTGTCCTAGGCCGAAATTTCATTACACACATATATATATATATATATATATATATATAT
Source organism: Anolis carolinensis (assembly GCF_035594765.1). Classification (NCBI taxonomy): domain Eukaryota; kingdom Metazoa; phylum Chordata; class Lepidosauria; order Squamata; family Anolidae; genus Anolis; species Anolis carolinensis. The sequence goes on from NC_085843.1 coordinate 150,566,642, forward strand.
ATATATATATATATATATATTCCAGAGAGAGATTCAGTGATAGAATAAAAAAACCTGTAGAAACAACTAAACAAATTTAATGGGTGGATTTAATAGAAGATTATGCAAATGCTTTATGTATTTCATTGGAAGGAAAAGGCCCATACAATCCATTCCACCATGCCAAAATCATTTTTAAATAAAAATAGCAGTTTATAAGTATGTATTAAGGAATCGTATTTGCTGCAGAAGTTTTTTTTTCTTCAACAGTGTTCCCTAACCACTATTCTTTTACTTAATTATTTCCTTTAAAATTGCTTTACGTTTATCAAAATAACATCAGCAGCTGCCTCATAGGCTCCAGTAATAAGGATAATCCCAAAATGTTGAGTAAATTCATACTTTCTGGTTCCTTCAATAAAATGGAAGATAAGGGTATTTAAATTGTAAATTTTATCTTAATTCAACTAAATTGGATCTTCTTAATCCAATCTGGTTCAGATTACCTTAGCCTAGTTCATTTTAATTAATGCTTATATTTATGCCATTCTTCCATATGTAGGATTAATGAATATGTATGAATAATCTCATTATTCACCAAATCCTGTATGTTTCTAAGCTGCTAAAATCATTCTCGTTGACCTGCCATTTGGGAGTCAGGTCTTAGTTTGTTGTTTATTAGGGCATCAGGCAGAAGCAATGATTATCAATTACTAATTGTCTTGCTATTTAACAAGATCAACCTTAGATAGGGCTACTGTTATGTTACCTCTATACCATGCTGAATGTTATAGGCCTTGGCTTTTAGATGGACACAAAATGTTTGAGCTTTTGAAGATTAAGGGATGAAAAGAATGCTTACCAGTTTTTGCATTCTTTAAGGAACACTCACCAATTACTAATGTATCATCGTTACTAATGATAATTACTGGGAGGTGGCAACCTGTGCTTGACGGGGTCGCACTCCCCCTGAAGGCGCAGGTCTGCAGCTTGGGGGTCCTCCTGGATTCGGGGCTGACGCTTGAGGCTCAGGTGTCGGCCGTGGCCAGGAGGGCATTTGCACAACTAAAACTTGTGCGCCAGCTGCGACCATACCTCGAGAAGTCTGATCTGACCATGGTGGTCCATGCCTTAGTTACCTCTAGACTGGACTATTGCAATGCGCTCTACGTGGGGCTGCCTTTGAAGATGGCCCGGAAATTACAACTAGTACAGCGATCGGCAGCCAGGCTTCTAACTGGAGCGAATTACAGGGCACGTTCAAAGCCTCTGTTTAAGGAGCTCCACTGGCTGCCGTTTACTTTCCGGGCCCAATTCAAGGTGCAGGTTATCACCTACAAAGCCCTAAACGGTTTGGGACCCACCTACCTTAGAGACCGCATCTCCCCCTACGAACCCGCACGTTCTCTTCGCTCGTCGGGGGAGGCCCTCCTCTCGCTCCCACCACCCTCGCAGTCGCGGTTGGTGGGGACGAGAGAGAGGGCCTTCTCCGTCGTGGCCCCCCGGCTTTGGAACTCGCTTCCTAGAGAGATCAGGCAGGCCCCCACCCTCATCTCCTTCTGTAGGAGCTTAAAAACCTGGCTCTTTCAAAAGGCCTTTGATACTTAATCTGGTGTTGGACTGATCGATCTGCCCATTTTATAATAGCCCCATTCTTGAGGTGTTGCCAATGCTATATTGCACTTTGTCCATTTTAACTGTGAAATTACCTTCCCCATTTCGGCCCATTTCGGCACATGTTGCACATTGCCTGGGTTCTATGAATTAGTCTCCAGTGTTAATATTGTATGCTTTATGTTGATTTTAACGATTGTTTTTACTGTAATTGATGTTTTTATTGGATAACTGTTTTATTGCTGTGTTTTGATATTTGATTGTTTTATCGGGCAAGGCCCCATGTAAGCCTCCCCGAGTCCCTTCGGGGAGATGGGGCAGGGTATAAAAATAAAGTTATTATTATTATTATTATTATTATTATTATTATTATTATTATTACTAATCATCATCATCATCATTAATAATCATCACAAATGTATCATTGGGACCCAAGGTTTCCCCCCCAATTTTGGATTTTTTAAGGAAAAAAACTTTTACATAAAAGTATCTCATACTTTCTGGGGGGGGAAACAATGGAATTAGCACAGAAGAGACTGGGTTTCTTTTGGAATGAATGGTTTTATTTGGTGCTAGTAACAAAACAAAAACAAAAAATCCCTCCCCAAATGGTTGCTCCTTTGGTAGTACAGGGGCTATACAATTTGCTTTAGCTCATGGATTGTTTAAAAATGAAAATGTAAGTTCAACCAAGAAATACAGATAAAAAAGAGTGACAAACATCAGGAGAAAAGTAACATCAATAGACAGAGACTACACCATAGTACCAAAATATTCTATAAAATCATTTAATAGAATTTTGGCTTTCTTTCATTAGCTATAATCATCATCATCATCACAGGGGTATATGGAAAACATCTTTCTGCAACTCATGGAAACATTTGGAACAATGCATTTGGATAGAATGAAAAATGATTTTAACTCACAGATAAAGAATGTGTGTCCATTCAGATGTTGCTCAAGTACAACTCCCATCAGGTTGAATATATCCAGTGCTGAGAAATAATGTGAGTTGTAGTCCAGCTGTATCTGGAGCACCCACATTTCCAACTCCATTTTCCTGAATGTTCATGAATCAATTGGATTTCCACAACTTCCCAATGAATATTAGCTAAGAAGATTAATATGGATATTAACTGAGGAGATGAGCAGACAACTGCCTCCACTTGATTTACTGTCAAAAGGCAATTATAAACTTCAAGATGTATTAGATAAGAAAGACCCTGGTATAATTGGACTCATTCTTTCTTAGATTTTATTAAATTTGTTTAATTGTTTGGAGTAGAATATTAATTAAACAAAAAAATAAGAGCCAGCACAAGTTAATAACAGAATGGGGGCTTCTTAATGAGGGCTGACCACTCGGTCCTGTAGTATAGGAACGATGTAGGAGATATAGGATAACAATGAAAATATATCTTTACTACCTGTAAAGATGCATTTTCCACCTGGCCTTCAAGTATTCCAGCAGATCTTGCTCTCCTGTATGGCCCCTCTGTTTCCATATCCTAAGAAGAAGTACAGTAGAGTCTCACTTATCCAAACCTCGCTTATCCAAGCTTCTGGATTATCCAAGCCATTTTTGTAGTTAATGTTTTCAATATATTGTGATATTTTGGTGCTAAATTCGTAAATACAGTAATTACAACATAACATTACTGCATATTGAACTACTTTTTCTGTTAAATTTGTTGTATAGCATGATGTTTTGGTGCTTAATTTGTAAAATCATAACCTAATTTGATGTTTAATAGGCTTTTCCTTAATCTCCTTATTATCCAAGATATTTGCTTATCCAAGCTTCTGCCGGCCTGTTTAGCTTGGATAAGTGAGACTCTACTGTACCGACAGCTCCAACACCCCCAAACTATCAGAAAATGGAATTGCCCGGAATATGGTACTAAATTGTCACAACAGATTTTACTGTAGCATAGGATACTTTCCCTCTCTAAATGTCCATTCATTCTCTCTCTCTCTCTCTCTCTCTCTCTCTCTCTCTGTCACTCTCTCTGTCTCTGTCTCTGTCTCTCTCTCTCTCTCTCTCTCTCTCTCTCTCTCTCTCTATATATATATATATATATATATATATATATAATTACTTCCCTACCTTGCATATCTAACCATTGTTGGAGTTCAGAATTATAAAATAAATGCTAGCAGTCAGACCTTTTGCAGACAAGACAAAACAAATGATGAGCAGTAGCCAAAACAGTAGATTGCATAATTTTAGATTGCATAATGCATAATTTTAGATGTCAAACTATGTTATATTTATTTTGGATGAGATAGACAGATAGACAGATACAATTTCTATATCTGTTTATATTAGGTATGCACATGTCTATATATGCAGTATATACACATACATACAGATACATACATGCACACATAATATACCTCCCTTGCAAATGCTGCTCCATTCCTGCCCCATTATTCACAAAAAAACAACACTCCAACACCTTTGTCACTTTTTCAAAGGTCTTTCTATCTCATCACTATTTTTATTGATCTTCTCCATTTTAAAACAATTAGAATGAGAGGCTCCAAGTGTAAACGGGATACTTAAGTGCTTTCTTTTTAAGCACTCATTAGGTTTGCAATTTCACTAGACTTAAAGGTAAAGGTTTTCCCCTGACATTGAGTCTAGTCGTGTCCGACTCTGGGGGTTGGTACTCATCTCCATTTCTAAGCCAAAGAATCGGTGTTGTCCGTAGATGCCTCCAAAGTCATTCGGCCAGCATGACTACATGGAGTGCTATTACCTTCCCACCTGAGCGGTACCTATTGATCTACTCAAATTTGCATGCTAGGTTGGCAGAAGCTGGTACTAACAGTGGAAGCTCACTCCACTCCCAGATTCGAACCACTGACCTTTCGGTCAGCAAGTTCAGCAGCTCAGTGGTTTAACCCACTGCACAATTGGGGGCTCCAATTTCACTAGACTTACCATAGATTTTTGATAGTTTTCTCTGTTGTCAGGAAAAATGCATCTTGACATGTATTATATTTATTTTTTTATTTATATGTCACCTTTCTCCCAAAGTCAGACTCAAGACAGCTCACAGATAAAATCAGTTCAAACCATGCAATTAATAAATAAATAAAATTATTTGAAAAATACAAAAGTTAAAAACATAAACCTTGCTTTAACTTTGTTTTATTGTTTTAATGTTGTGTGTGTAATTATGTTTTATTAACTTTTATGATTAATTATTTTATGTTTGGATGTTTATATAGTCTATTTGCTTGTTTATCATTTCATGTTGTTAGCTGCCCTGAGTCCCCACGTCGACATGGGGTGGGATACAAATAATGTTTAGATTGATTGATTGATTGAAAAAACCCAGAGGACTCACTCTGATTTCATACCTGGGAGTAGTTAAGTTTATAACATAACTCGGACTTTCCTGCTTTCCTGCTTTGTCAGATAAACATCTTTGTCTGCAGGCTAAAGGAAAGCAGGGTGGAGATCAACTTTTTTTCTTGTGGAAGGAAGTTCCAGAGTGTGGGAGAAGCTCTCTCTTGTGTCCTGATCAAATGAGCTGTGATGATGGCAGGACAATAGAAAGTCCTCCCCTATAAACCTTAAGGTTCTGTTATGTTCCTATATAGAGATGCAGTATTTAAAATAGTCTGGACCTAAACCATATAGGGCTTCATGACCAGCACTTTGAATTGTGCTATCAAACTTATTTATCGTGTCAGAAGCAAATTGAGAATACAACTATAATGTGTAAAAACCACAAAACAAGTTAAAAACTTGGTATTATGTTAAATTTCCTTTGACCAGAAGCTGGCCACTTCAAGTGCCTCTGGGGTCCCTGTAAGAAGGTCCTCCATTATGCATGTGGCAGGGCACAGACTGCATTGTAGTAAGTGGTCTATGGTTTGCTCTTCTCCACACTAGCATGTCGTGGACTCCACTTTATAGCCCTATTTCTTAAGATTGGCTCTGCATCTCATGGTATCAGAGAGCAGTCTGTTCATCTCCTTCCAAGTCGACCACTCTTCTGTGTGCCCAGGAGGGACATGAGAGAAACCTCTCCGCAGGATTGTAACATATCTGGACATCCCCTAGGTGACGTCTTTGTAGACGACTGATTATCTCACACCAGAAGTGACTTGTCGTATGTTACACAACTAACAGACAGACAATACAACTGTTTTAACAAGGTCCCTATAACTGACCATGGTAGTGCATTCTGGCTGTAGCATACCTATACTTAATTTAGGAGAGTGGACAATGTTAAAATAAAGAAACCATATCAGACTGATAGTGAATTTCCATGCTTAGGAGAGGCCTACTTATGGCAAATGAATAGGAGGGTTCAGCCTTTTTATTATTCCTTTCATGGCATCTTTCATATGGAGATCATACACACATACATCTGAGTTAGAATATACTTGCTATATTACAATTCAGCCATACAACATTTATATTTCCTCGGTGAGCAGTTTTTCAAACCCAACCTACAGGATTTCTGCATTTGGGATTTTCTCAAGAACAAAAGTAGATTTTACTTTACCAATAACAAAAATATTCAGACCAGAATAATAATGATCTAAGCCCATGCTTCTTAAATCTGACATTGGGGACTGACAATTATTTTTCCTATCGTGTCAGGGATTGTATGTATATTTGCTCAACACCTACAATTGTTTCTTTCTTTCCTATAAATCTGACACAGAACCACCCCATGGATTTTGGAGAAGAACTTGGACCTCTGAGGCTGGTCTTCCTTCCACACAGCTGTATAAAAGCCACATTGAACTGGATTATATGGCAGTGTGGACTCAGATAACCCAGGTAAAAGCATATATTGTGGATTATCTGCCTTGATACTCTGGGTTGTATGGCTGTGTGGAAGGGCCCTTCCTTATAATCCAGATTACCAAAACAGATAACACTATATAATAAAATTTGAATAAATTGTCTGTTCCTGGTTTGAAAATAATATTTCTGTTTAATTGTGTGGTACTTACTTTGAAAGTAGTTGTTATACTCCAGAAACTTGTGTTTTTGTGGCTGCCACAAACTATGTTGAATTGGTTGAGAGTCAATGAGATATTAATTGAAAACCTGTCAGAGTATTTGCAGTGTAGCAGTAGTTAGTTAGATGGAAGCAGTGGAATGCAGAACGAAGAGACACTCAGAGACGTTGGTAAAACTATTTACAAAGTTTTACTGTATGCAGCAGTAATCAACATAAACAGACTTGCAGACAACAGACGAACACATGACTGTTCTGTTCTCCAACAGAACTTGACTCGAACTCTAGGCAGACAGAACTTAACTGAACTGACACAATCGTTATGCACAAACACTTCTGTCTGGATACTCCCTAGTTCCAGCCACACATCAAGGTCATCATAGCTTCTTGGCAATTAACTCTTTTCACACTATGGTACATTCTGGATGATGCAATCAGTTGCATTACAAGCGTGGCACAAATTGCATTTAAACACTATCAATACACAAATTCCACATTAACAAAACCTATAGCAAACTGTGCTGCAGGATATTCTGCAAAAACAATATTTTTGCGGTTTAATAAATTTTTCCATTTTTATGATAGAATCAATTAAGAAATGACATTTATAACCCTGGAACAAAAAATGTTTTACATAGTGTCATTCACATTATCTGCTTTGAATGATTATATGAATCTACACTGCCAAATAATCCAGTTCAAAGCAGATAATCTGAAATTTATATGGTAGTGTAGGCTGAATCTGATCCCAGATTATCTGCTTTGAACTTGATTATATAAGTCTGCACTGCCAGATAAAGTGGGATATGCAGATAATCTGTGATCTGATCCTAGGATATAGGGCAGTGTAGATCCAGCCATGGATCCAGCCTGAGTAGACAAATATCAGAATAGTATAAGTAACCTATTAGTAATTCTTCAATTCTCAAATTCCTCTATACCCCTTATCCTTTCCCATTCCTCTTTAAGTATGGAAATGAGGCCAAAGCAACAAGAAAGGCAAACTTTCATAAACTGTACATTGGGCCCTTGGTATCAACTTGGGTTTAGTTCCAAGATCCTCTCTGGATACTAAAATCCATCATGGCATTGGTTTGCCCACTGAATAGAGGTAAAATTTCAAATGATGAATGATATGAAAGAAAAGGAAATTGGTAGAATAGACTGCAGACGTCTCACCAAGGCTTGTTCAGGGTAGATCAAAGGGAAAAAAGAAAGAACATACACCCAGATTCCAAGTGGGTTGGGTATTAGTTACTGGACCTCATAGCATTGCTGCATTATTTTTTTTAAGGAAACCAGCCACACTTTGAGACCCATTGAGAGAGAACACCAAGTAAGATCACTGGCCCTTCTACTGGCACACTTAGCTAATCCCTGACTGCTAATGGAAGACATAAAACTCTGGTCATGAAGAATAGAATGAACCTCATGCTAGCTCCCCAGTGCATTGTTATTTCACTTCTATTTTCCTAAAATGAGAAGCACAGTAGGGTGTAATGCATCTGGAGGTCATTAAAATGAAACTTGGTAATTTCTGAGAACAGAGATGTTAACAAGATTGACTTTGTTATGTGCAGAGTGTGCTGGGTAATTGCCCAGTTACTATAGACAGATTTCCAGAATGTCAAAAGTGTTTTAGCCTTTGTGCAGCAAAGAAAGATGGAAGATGTGTGGTAGCATCCATAAATGGTGATTGCAAAGCACAATGCTGCTATCTTGTCTGAAATAAACAGTGCTTAGAAGATAAGTAGCATTGTTAGCAAATCCTAGTATTCACAAAGTCTGAGAAACCAGTGTTCAATTGCCAAGTTTACTTGGCAAAACTTTACACACTTCTCTACTCAGCCATAATGTTCAGTTAGAGATGAGCACTCCACTACTTTGGAGACCAGGGGTTTAATCCCACACTGCCATGGAAACCAACTGGCTGAACTTTGGCAAGTCACACTCTGCCTTAGAGAAAGGCAAAGACTAACTCACTTCAACCAAATCTTACCAAGAAAACTTGTGATAGGTGCTTTCATATAAGGGATGCCATATGTCAGAAACATCCTGAAGGTTCACAATGGTAAGAAATTGTTTGCAGCCTGTTACAAGGCAAATTCTACAGGTAAATCCTATAGGTCTATATCCTATAGAATGGCTGTGTAAACAGTCCTAGAACTAAGGACACTTCTGTTGGCAAACATGTTTTATTACTGACTACTTTTACACTCACAACATTTAAATTTTAATGTGGTATCCAAAAGATCCAAAAATGTAAAGCTTGAAGAGACCCATAATCCATGAAGCTAACATGCTCACTATTTGTACCTGAGTATTTTTAGTGTTCTATGCTGTTTCTAAGTAGTAAAAAGGTAAAGGTAAAGGTTTTCCCTGACTTTAAGTCCAGTTGTGTCCGACTCTGGGGGTTGGTGCTCATCTCCATTTCTAAGCCAAAGAGCTGGCGTTGTCCATAGACACCTCCAGGTAATGTGGCCGGCATGACTGCATGGAGCGCCGTTACCTTCCCGTTACCTATTGATCTACTCACATTTTACATGTTTTTGAACTGCTAGGTTGACAGAAGCTGGAGCAAATAGTGGGTGCTCACTCCACTCCCCGGATTTGAACCTGCAACCTTTTGGTCTTCAAATTCAGCAGCTCAGTGCTTTAACAAACTACACCACCGACGGCTCCTTTCTAAGTAGTAATGATGTAAAAGTATGTCTTTCTGATTCTTGCTTATTTCCTTTGATTAGACCAGCTTGGGGGCTTTAGTTTTCATCTTTTCAACAATATATACATTTATCCATGTGAATTTTTAATGTGTGAAATCTTATGCAGTATTTATATTGACTAGTACTTCCAGAATGTATATCAGAAAAGGAGGAATTCAGTACTAGAGTACAATATCATTCATCTCAATGGAACCCAGTCCCCGCCCCTACTGTGTTGAGAAAAATTCCCTTAAAACAACTGATTTAATCTAGTTTTCAAAGAAGCAGTCATGTTGGTCTCTAACAGCATATAGGGTATGGGAGGGGGGAAAAAGAACTAAACTAGCACCTTTAAGGCTGTTTATATTTTAACAGGAGTCTTTGCAGATATAAACCTACTTCTTCAGATGCAGTAAAGAGTGATAATAAGGACTCAACATATTTATACTGTGGTGAAAGTGCTCTAGAGCGCCCTAAATTTTAACTGAACTGCTAATTTAGTAGACTATTTAACCTACAAATGAAGTAGTTATATAATATAGACTCTGAGGTTTACAGTTTGAAATTCTGTATATCTTGGTGTTTGATGTTTTTGTTATTAAAAAGGACAAATGGTCACAGTCCTGCTGCTCCTGAGGAATGGATCTTAATGAATGACATGCATATATCATGAAACATTATGTAGTTTTCTGATGGTGAACTTTCAAAAACTGCCTGTCCTTGTCATGAAATCCTTTTCTTTGTGGATTTAGCTAAAGCATTATCCCCTAAGAAATGAACGTTTCAGTGAAACTGTGTCCATTGATTTAAGTAACTGCAGCACATGATCTTACAGGTAATTTATTGGAAGTATATCCTCGTTCTCTGTTGTTCCTGAGGTGTGAAAGCTGAGCTGACAACTTTGGGCTTAAAAAACAAGAGCCTGGTAGAAAAGCATTTCTTTCTTTTTAGCAGTTTTTATTTTCTGGCAACATATAATGCAAATAGAGAATGGTAAAGGAAAGTCAAAAGTATGTATTCTAAGCCCACTGCACCCCCATGGATTGTTTGCTCTACTTCTATATATGCATCCAGAGATTTGTTTCAAATATGTCTCAAGTTCACAATCAATTTTTTAAGTGATGGGATGATGGATGCCACAGCATTGTTATAGAACTCCAATATGCTGATGACAACGTAGTCTGTGCGCATTCAGAAGAAGACCTACGAGCCACTCTAAACACCTTCGCAAAAGCATACGAGAAGCTTGGCCTCTCATTGAACATCGAGAAAACCAAAGTGCTCTTCCAACAGGGACCAGCTAAACCCTCTGCAATGCCAGGAATACAACTTAATGGTGTAACATTAGAAAATGTCGACCATTTTCGCTACCTTGGCAGCCACCTCTCCACAAAAGTCAACATCGACACTGAAATACAACACCGCCTGAGCTCTGCGAGTGCAGCATTTTTCCGTATGAAGCAGAGAGTGTTTGATGACCAGGACATCTGTAGAGATACCAAGGTGCTTGTTTATAAAGCCATTGTTCTCCCAACCCTGCTCTACGCCTGCAAAACATGGACGGTCTACAGACATCACACCAAACTCCTGGAGCGTTTCCATCAGCGTTGCCTCAGAAAAATCCTGCAAATCTCTTGGGAAGACAGGCGGACAAATGTCAGCATGCTGGAAGAAGCAAAGACCACCAGCATTGAAGCGATGCTCCTACGCCATCAACTTTGCTGGACTGGCCACGTTGTCCGAATGCCCGATCACCGTCTCTCAAAGCAGCTGCTCTACTCCGAACTCAAGAATGGGAAACGGAATGTTGGTGGGCAGGAAAAGAGATTTAAAGATGGACTTAAAGCCAACCTTAAAAACTGTGGCCTAGACACTGAGAACTGGGAAGCCCTGGCCCTTGAGTGCTCTAATTGGAGGTCAGCTGTGACTAGCAGTGCTGCGGAGATCGAAGAGGCACGAATGGAGGGCTTAAGGCAGAAACGTGCCAAGAGGAAGGAGCGTCAAGCTAACCCTGACCGAGACCGCCTTCCACCTGGAAACCGATGTCCTCACTGCAGGAGAACATGCAGATCAAGAATAGGTCTCTTCAGCCACCTAAGAACCCACCCCCAAGACACCAGAGGTGGAAGACAATCGTCCTCGAACTACGAGGGATCGCCTAAGGCATAATAGTTTGACTACATTATGCATTTCTCTCCCAAAAAGAAGAAACAACTGGACCAATGACCTTATCACATGGGAGACACCCCTCTTGCCATTTCACCAGGTCCATGGCAAAACGGCAGGGATGAGGAGCAACTCTGTCACCCTCTGCTTTGTCACAGTAACGCTTCCCCCATCACATTGGAGCCAGCACAACATGGGAAGACTCCCATGTTGCGAGGGAAGCATCACATGATGATTCCACTCCAGTTGTGGGAAGGGCCTTTACTGGAAGTTCAGCTATGTTATGAGATGGGTAGTGTGCCCATTTGTTGCTGGACTGGTGAGGAAGCAACCTAGGATGCTAATAAAATATCACTTGTGATGAGGTCACAAGTGATAAATGATGCATCAAGGAACCTTGCTTTTTGAAAAGAAAATGTGCAAAATATCTTTGTACCTCTAATATTAACAAATTTCATTGGGAGAAAGCTTTTCTATAACAGATGACAGTGGGAGTAACTAGAATAGAAGCTAGAACACCAAAAGACTTATGAGAAATGTGAAATGCATGGAGCTGAAAAATAAGCTGTTGACTCCTTTTCTTCAGAGTCCAAACCTTTGATCCATAAGAAGTAAAATTGTTACTGGGCTTGGCTAAGTGAATCTTTCTGTTTTTGTTTGTAATATAGTTAATTCTTTCTAAATCCTGCATTTTTGGATATGGAAAAATACACATTTTGCTATTTTTTTAACAAATCCAAAATGGGTAGGAGGGGGGTCATCCTGCCTAGATGAGACATTTCTAAACTGGGTACTGATGTGAATGTCCCCTGTGAATCTTGGCTGTGTTTATACAAGGTGAAATTCTCTGAAATAGTTGGTTCTGGACCTGCCTTGGACACACTATTGGAATTTACAGTTTAGACGGTGACCTGTCCTTCATTGCCACTTGAATCTCACCAGCCAAAGGCAGTTTTTCAGCAGAGCCTTGCTGTCTTTGTGACTTCTGGTGAAATTACAAATCAGCCATGTGATCACGAGAAGTGACATCATTAGGAAGGCTCTGTCAGGGAACTTTGTCTGGATGGCAAAACAGCAATAGGTCTTTTAAACATGTGGACAGTACATCATCTCAGATCCAGGCCAATCCATCTGTCAAGCAAAAATACTCCCAAGTTTCCTGGGAGCTTTAGAATAACCTGCCGTTCGTCTTGTGGCAGATTAGCAATGTTTCTTCTATGGAACTGGACATATGTCTGAACTGCTCAGAGAGGGGTTGAGGTGAGTTTGTTTTATTTGGACATGTAGACATGGCCCTGGTGCAGGTGCAGGAACTGTTTGTGTGTGATAGAAATTTGCTCTGACAAGGGTTTTTTTGGGGGTTTTTTTGGAAGTAGATTAATCCAGGATGAAACACTGAAATGGATGCAATTTGCTGTTGGAAATCTAGGCTTGTGATATATAATACAAAAGAAAAAATACATACCTTTGAAAAATGTACAATACAAAACATGGTGCATAATTCTCAGATGCATGAAAACATATTTTAATCAATAGGGACATAAATCAATCGAAGCATCCATGTAGAAAATGACCATAGAATGATGGAATACATTTTCCTCTGAATATAAAAATAAACATTTGCACTGAACCAATACAGAATGAACTTGTATGTGGGAAGGGGGGGGGGGGGGGTCAAGGAAAAGAACTTGAAAAAAAACATGCCAATCTGTACTGTAGAATAAAGTGTCTCACCAATCCACAAATATTCTCATGCAACTATAGTTGGTCAAAGGAGACATAACCCTAACATGGAAATTATTTCAAATGCATCAACCAGCAGCTACTCCAGACATTGTTTCCTCACCAGAGATGCTGTCACTGAATGTATTAGGCACCTTCTACACTTACATATAAAATCCAAATTATCTGCTTTGAACTGGATTATATGGCAGTGTAGACTCATACAATCCAGTTCAAAGCAGATAATGTGGATTCTATCTGCCAGTGCAAATGGGGGCTGTCAAGAGTCAGACGCCAGTTAACAAACAAAACAGAGTTTATTCCGAAAATAAGCCAAAAATAACATAAACACAGAAAGTATCCTTGAAATACTTCACTTATCAGTGTTTCAAGAGTAGTTTGGACAAAAATAACTCAAAAACAAGCCACGCTATTTTCCCATGCTGGCATTCAATAAAAACTAAAAGACGCTTCAATTCAGCTTTGGAGAACAAATAGAGTTGACTGCAAGAAAATATGCAAAATAAACGAAGGCTCGAAACCTTCCAGAAGCTGCCGAGTATAACTGAAAGTGCAAAAGCCTCTTTTGGCTTCAAACCGTTTCTAAAAACAGACAGCCGGCTCTGCGGATTTAAAGGGACAGTTTCCAAAAGAAAAACAGCAAACTGGCTTGAAAACAAACAAACTAGAAGAGCAGTAAACTGCTTCCACAGTGCAGATAAAGTTGAAAGCTTCAAAGGGATGATGAATAGCCGTCGTCAGGAGAATCCAAGGTCAGGTCAAGAGGCAATAGCAAATTCTGAAAGGCAAACCAGTAGTCAGAAGCCGGGAGTAGTCGTCAGTCAGAAGGCGTAGACAGAAGCCAGGTCAAATTCAATCCAAAGTCCGAAGAGGGTGCAGTCATCCAAACCAGGTCCACGATAAGACACAGCGAGAGCCAAGCCAGATGGTATCAGCAGCTAGAAATAGTAATCAGAATGCAGTCCAGGGAAACCCACACAGTTCATCCCTCTGCTGCAGAGCAGTCCCAGATAACTTACATCCGAATCACAGTCCAAGTCCAGTCTTCACGGAAACACAGAGATCCCAATGGCGCCTCAGTAACATCTTGCCACACGCAAAGTGCAGTGGCCAAACATTCCCATTTTATTCCCCTTCCTCCTAGGTGACCAAACACTCACACCCAAACACCAGGTGTCCCAAATCTACTCAGAGTCCGAACTCCACACAGCTAGAGCTCGTGGATCCGGAGTACCTAGCAATTCGTCGGAGTCCCAATCATCCTGCCCACACTTAGCCCCATGAACACTTAAAGAACCATCCTCCCTTCTCCAAGCATCCCAAGTGGGATCAGCTCCTGCAGAAACCCCAGGTTCAGTAGTATCCATAGGCCCCAAATCCCCAGACATCTCCAGTGGCTGTGCCCATTCAGTGCCCACTTCACCAGCCACCACCTGTTCCTCAGCATCCATTTCCCCAAACTCCCCATCTGAATCTTCCTCAGAAGATCCCCCATATAGCTCTCTAAGTCGCTTCCTGCGCAACTCCTCCAGTGAACCCTCATCACGAGGGTTTTTTCTTCCTCTTTGAATCCCATCACCATCAACCATAATCCCCGAAGGCGCAGTCACAACAGGGGCCTTACAAACACCAACTTCTGGTGGCAAACAAAAGAAGCACAAGGGAAGCAAAGGTGTTTGGAAGCCTACTTCCAATCCTTGAATGTTATTGCATATTGGCATTCTGCTTTTGAATTTCTGAACCACATCAGGTCTCAGAGGAAATAAACCTGGCCTGGAAACAGCTGCTGTTCATCCCCTGTTGAGCACTGAACCATCCCAAGTGTGTATGAATTTAGTTTACAGAATAAGCAAAACTGGTTTCCTTCTATAACATTCACTTCAGGTTCGGATAAATGTTGCTTTACTTATTTAAAAATTCCCATGATGAATGAGTCAATGTTTCCTATTTAACTGGTGTTGGTACCTGTGAAGTCTCTCTTTATTTTTTCTGTGATCTTGACAGAAAATTGATGCACCCTCAGTACTGCTGAGGAGTGAGCCCCCACAATTGCCTTAGCCTTTAGCTTCTTGGACTCGGAGAGGATATTGTTATTTGGGGGGAAAAAACTCTTGGTAATCTGACTTCTCTGTGATGATTCTTCAGATTCTAGAATGTGAGTTATGACATTACTCTACTTCCTATAATCATTTCTCTGGGGAAGGCACAGATTTATCATGGTAACAACAATCAAACTGGTTAACTAGTACAAAGTCATATTAAAAAGAATGCTCTTCTAGTCTGTATTCTACCCAGTCAAGGAGATACTGAACTACTCTCATCCAGCAACTCTGCTATTTCATTTTTAATCCCATCACACCAGTATTGGTGATGGCAGAGTTGTCAAATCAGTAGCAAGATGAATGTCAGTTGCAGAACCCAGAAAAAAAGTGATATAATACAGAGTGGGACATGAAGATTTGCTAGCAATTGCAATTGGAAGGTCACAGTACTCAAAGACCTATGAACCAGGCAGCAAGCTTCTGATAAGGTCAATGCAATTGTGGGTACAGACCCAGATCAGATAATCAGATGGGAGATCAGGTTGTCTCTCAGCATCCGTAAAGTGTTTGTCCTCCTGTTTGGCCAAGTTAGATATAACTGTTTTATGTATAACCCTTGAAGCAATTGATCTACTGCAGGAACCAAAAATATGGAGGACACAGCTGGGAATTTCCACTGGTAAAAATAAAAATTGGCAAAGAAGGAAATCTTTGGATGTGGAAGGAGTTCTTGTAGACAAACTGCCAATGACAGCAGCTTTACCCATTAGGGAGTTGCTCAGAGATTGATAGACAGTTGACTCCGCTTAGTGAGTTTGCCTTGAACTGGATTATATGAGTCTACACTGCCATATAAACCAGTTCAAAGCAGATAATCTGGATTTTATATGGCAGTGTAGAAGGGGCCAGTGTTATTTAACAGACTATGGTGCCTTAAAAGAATCGCCTTATCTCTTCTGTGGTTTTCAAAAAAAGGAGGTTGGCATCTGCCACATCCTGCTGGGGTTCAAGTCCATCAACTGCCTTAGACTCCAGCTCCTTGGGCTTGAACAGGCTGACGTTATCTGTAGCCATAAACCCATAAACTAATTCTTCTGTATCCAGTTTTTCTGATCCAAAGAGAGTAAGTTATGACTATATGTCACTAAAGCCGTATCTGGCTTCTTCAGGAATAGGCAGAACCTGTTCCTTCTTAAGGAACATGCACAGCTGGATATGGTATTGCCTCAACCCCCAAAACATAGCTGAATCAAACTGTTCTTGCTCCTTGTAGAAAAGCATATTTTACAGCATCTAATTTACTCATGCTTATGCACAGAGGCAGAAAGTTAATATATTTAGAACGCTGGATTGGTTACTTAGCATTTACACTGGCATAGAGCATTAACACCAGTGCTGATGCATGAGGATTCCAAATTAACAGAAATAAACACCGTAGCTAGCCTGCTGCAGAAAACTGATCTTAGAAAGTGAAGCAACTTAGTGTAACATACTCTAGCCTGACAGCATTGCTCCTGACAGCTTTCATATGTGATAGGCAAAGGCATTAATCCACTTGTCTTTTCTGTTTTTATCAAAGACTGCATAGTTACATTTGCTGTTTTTTTGGTTAATTGACAAGGAGAAAGAAAAAAATCTTTCAATATGCTATATTGTGATCCTTGTGCGAAATCAACATGGGAGATTTAAAGTAATTGCTCTTCCTTTATAAAGTCCACTTTACATGTAGTTTCTGCCTCCTGCAGAATTCTGGGGCTTGTGGGTTTAGGGAGGGTCTTTAAGGTGCTCGATTAGGCAGGTTCTGGGCCTCACTAAACTATAAATCCCAGAATTCTGCAGGAGGCAGAAACCAGATTTAAAGTGGATCCATGCTCTGGTGTTATGAGGATGTTTGTCTCTTGTAATATCATACAAATAAAATGCAATTAAATACAGGTTTCCTCAGAAAATATTAATATTTCATTTCTATGCATCAACTTATTTGTTATATTCCTTTTACAGCCAACATATTAACTATTATGGAGAGTCTTCTTCATGTACCTTTTCCTTACTTCACAACAGTTCTTGAAGTAGGTTAACCAAAATATTGTTAGTAGTCCAGATTCATTGGTGAGCTCCATGTCTGACTTGGGATCTAAATCTGTATTTCTAATAGTAAAGATTAAGCAATACTTCATTTACTGCATCAGTAGAGAGCACTGTATTCATTCAAGGAGACCAGTCTCTTCCCACCGGAGTCCTCCATAATGTTATACTTCTCCACAAGCAATGTTCTCAAGGTTGAAGGATCCCAATATTTTTGGACAGCAATTCCTATTATTCTTCATCATTGCACATTGATGAGCTGTACAACCCTGAGAGACCATTCATTTGCCACCCCTTACCAACAGGATATTTTTCTCCTTTAAAGAATAAGCCCCAGTGGCGAAGTGTGTTAAAGCACTGAGCTGGAGACTGAAAGGTCCCAGGTTCAAACCCCAGGAGCAGTGTGAGTGGCCGCTGTTAGCTCCAGCTCCTGCCAACCTAGCAGTTCGAAAGCATGCCAATGTGAGTAGATCAATAGGTACCGCTCCGGCGGGAAGGTAACGGCGCTCCATGCAGTCATGCCAGCCACATGACCTTGGAGGTGTCTATGGACAACGCAGGCTCTTCAGCTTAGAAATGAGTGCCAACCCCCAGAGTCAGACATGACTGGACTTAACGTCAGGGGAAACCTTTACCTCTTTAAAGAATAAGCGGTTTCAGGGAATGATGAAGCAAACATCTGAAAAGATGAGGGCAAGTGGAATGAAAGGGGCAATGACATCAATGGGGTCAAAAATTGTTTAGAAGACTCACATTCACTGTGACTTCCTTCTATTGTATTAGTTCTGTACTTCTTTGGCTTCCTCCCATCTTGTCTTGTGGGAAAGCAACTGTAGAAGCCACAAAGCAACTTCTCAATGTCCTGGAGTATACTGAGAAAAGGCCTCCAGCCTCTCTAAGAGAAGGCACTAATGAAAATTAGCATTCCAAAAGGATCTCCTGCAGCTGTCATCATAAAAAGAAACTGATTAGTGGTTTGGACAGTGCTAACTCTGTAAATTATCAAACAAAATTCTGCCGAAGCATCCATTTGCGTATATGAAAATTACAATTTGAACATCACACTTAGAGCACATTAATCAACTTCATTCTTTGTTTTTATGGGTAATGAGGCTTTGCGGAAAGGTAAACAGCTTTCTAAATAAAGTTGCTTTGGCAAAATGAATTAAATGCATTCTCACTGCTTTCTTTTCACAGAAAAAAAATATATAATTCAGTGACAGGTGGCTGAGCAGACAGCACAGCTATGCCGCAGCTTCATAAAATGCAACATCAATAAGGACAGGAGTAAATGTAGTCCGTGTTAGTTCCCTTGCTTTCTTTTTATTGATTTTTAACTCATTCACAGTGACACTGCCTTGTAATTGTGAAAGCATGAGACGCTGCAGACTTCCTAATGGCTGTATCTTGCCACCTTTTGTCTTCACTATCCTCTTTTAAGGCTTTTTATAGCATTGATTGTCAAAAGGACATCCTTCACCTGACTTCAGCTGTGAGGTGTTTGTGTGAATAGAAGCCATTTATTTCTCTGCTAAGGGACTTTCCTTAAACATTTTGGAGACTTGGGCTTCATAGTTTGCAATTGCAAGGAAAAAAGAGAGGGAACTAGCATTTTAAGGCACAGATCCCACAGACAGTTTTGTCTTGATTGTTTGGTTAGTGCTTCAATATGCTCTTATTTGTCTAGAGATGCTTGTGTATTTCTGCCTTTTTTAACCTCAGGTTTTGACTGCAAATGAAAGTGGAAATGCACAGAAAGAATAAACATTGTTTTGTCTTGTTTGCAAATTTGAAGAATTAATGTGGGGTGCTGTTTGTAGGATTATTTAGCTTACTTCATATGGTACAGAGTAAAATAAGGTGGAAACCCTATTCCTGACAGCAGATGATTGTAACCAATGTTTCGACAATGTTGATGGCGAAGGAAGGAGCAAGGAAATAAGTAAGTATGTGACGCAATGGGATGATTTTACACAGCTGTGGGTATGTTTGATTTTGTTTTGTTGCAAAGACTTCACAGAATAGGTGGGTTTGGGGAAGGAATTCAAAGCAGAGATAAAGATAAGTATCTTCAAAGTTAAAAGAAATGGAGCATCATGAATAAGGTGAATAAGAACAAATAGTAATCTCACTTACCTAAGAGAATAAATATTTTGTGCAAATGAGTTTGGTAGAGCTGATGACATTGCCTGCTGCCAATCCTAGTTATGTGTTCTACCCACCCTGCCATAAAACGAACAAAACAAACCCTACAAAATCTTAAGATTGTAAGAGTACATGGATTTGGTAGACCCTTCTAAAATGGTAGTGGGGACCATACTAAGACCCCTTCTACACTACTCTATATCCCAGAATCTGCTTTAAAGTGGATTACATGAGTCTCTACTGCCAGATAATTTTGGATAAGCAGATAATCTGGGGTCAAATCCTGGGATATAGAGGCAATGTGATAGGAGTTTAAGATATCAAAGCCTGAGGAAGCCTTGCTGAGATTAACATGACTTTCTGCTGTGGAAAAGTCTTCCACGCAGTTTTTGAAGCTCATTGCCAATCTGGGAGTTGTTCAGCACAAACATTTCACATAGTTGATTGGCAAGAAAACAGGGGTTCTTTGTGTAGAAAATACTACACTTACACAAAAATATTGATTTCTTTGCAGGAAAAAGCAGTTTTCCGCCCAGAAAAGACTGCTTTCTGTTCAAGGCAACCACATGCAAATTTTGGACAGAACAAGTCCTGTGTGCTGACAACTCATATCAGTCTATGAGCCATTTTGTTACATGTTTTTTAATATTTTTGTTTATTATTATTTAGGGGCCCCTGGTGGCACGGTGTGTTAAAGCACTGAGCTGCTGAACTTGTGGACCAAAAGGTCCCAGGTTCAAATCCTGGGAGCGGAATGAGCGCCCACTGTTAGCCCCAGCTCCTGCCAACCTATCAGTTCGAAAACATGCAAATGTGATTAGATTAATAGGTACCACTCCGGCAGGAAGGTAACGGTGCTCCATGCAGTCATGCCGGCCACATGACTTTGGAGGTGTCTATGGACAACGCCAGTTCTTCGGCTTAGAAATGGAGATGAGCACCAACCGCCACAGTCGGTCACGACTGGACTTAACATCAGGGGAAACCTTTACCTTTACCTTTTTTATTATTATTTGTGAATCTTATCTTCATGCTAAATCTCAGTGGATCTCTGAAATCTGTTTTCACACCATTTTTTTTAAAAGCAAGCTTTTTTCTCCTTTTCTTGAGAGAGAAAAAAAATCAGAGGGAGACATTTTGCGCAAACCGTTCTCAATTAGTCAGAAGCACAGTAGTTGTCTGTTGGCAGTAAATGAATGAATACTTGTTACATTTCTACAAGACACTCAATTTCTTATGTACGGTTTGAAGAGCCTACCTCCTAATCTATTCTTTCACTAATCGTATTTTCATACTACAAGAGATCTTCCTTGACCTTTCTGTCTATATCCCAATTCATTTATCTCTTTCATAAACTGGTTTCCATGGTACCCCACATATGTAGTCTTTTAATGCTGCTTGACTTATTTAATACATAATGAGTGCTATGCTATTGTATAAAGAACATGCATATATTCATAGAATATTTATGCATTATTCCCATTTTCTCCAAAGCAGTCTAGACTGTGTACTTGGCATATCTCATTGAATTGGCACAAAAGACTTCAGGGGGTTATCTACCTGAGAGTCTTGAGGGATAAGCAAGATAATCAATGGACTTCGAGGATGAGCAAGAAATTTGAACCAAAATCTCCTCCAGTCCACATCCACAATTTTTTGGCAAATTTTGGTAGTTTTTTTAAACTAAAATTTAAAGGCACATATTTTCAAGATTCAACTTGTAGTACTTATGAAGGAGTGCCATATCAACCAAAACGATAACCCAAAGTGGCAACATACATGCATAATTCCTTAAAGACCAACATGGAGCTAGTAAAGAAAAAATAAAATATGCTGCACAATTTTTGCTCAGAAGTAAGTATTTGTGCTCCAATTCTTCTTTAACAGAAAATTTGGCACAAGAAGCTGAAATGCCTAATAAAGAAGGTTCCTACATCCTGCCAACCTAGCAGTTTGAAAATATGCCAATGTGAGTAGATCAATAGGTACCGCTCCGGTGGGAAGGTAACGGCGCTCCATGCAGTCATGCCGGCCACATGACCTTGGAGGTGTCTATGGACAATGCCAGCTCTTCGGCTTAGAAATGGAGATGAGCACCAACCCCCAGAGTCAAACATGACTGAACTTAATGTCAAGGGAAACCTTTACCTTTACTTACTTTTCAAAAAAAGGTAGCAGTCCAGTTGCATAAATCAATGAAAATCTTTTCTTTTATCCATTTTTCCTCTTTGTTATACAGGTTTTTGGGGGCCAAAATCAGAGATAGATTATTTTTGTCGGTTTGTTTTGCTTTTTAACTGCTGAGGTAGCTGGTGAGACAGGGATGCCTTTACTCTCTGGAATGTAATTTGACACCACTTCACCTGCCAAGGCTCGCTGGTATGGCATCATAGGAGTTGCTGTTTTACAAGATCTTTAGCCTTCTTTGACAAATAGTGCTGGTGCCTCACCAAATTATAATTCTGTGCTTGTATAGCATTGAACCATAGGAGTAAAAGTGGTGTCAAATTGCATTAATTCTATAGTGCAGATACACCCATTATTATATGCTTTCTTCTTTTCTCTTAGGCCCCTTCTACACTGCCAGATAACTCAGGTTATCAAAACAGAAAATCCAGATTATCTGATTTGAACTGGATTATTTTAGTCTACACTGCCATACAATCTGTGGCCAGGCTGTGGCGCAGGCTGTTGAGCAGCTGCAATAAATCACTCTGACCATGAGTTCATGAGTTCGAGGCCAGCCCGTGGTGGGGTGAGCACCCGTCAATAAAAAATAAAAAATAGCCCCTGCTCATTGCTGACCTAGCAACCCGAAAGATAGTTGCATCTATCAAGTAGGAAATAAGGTACCACTTATAAAAAAGTGGGGAGGCAAGTTTAACTAATTTATGACGTGGAATGAGGAAGTGCCGTCAGAGTGGATGATGAAGTAGCTGCTCCCCCCTGTGGCCAGAATCAAACATCCCCTCAGGAGAAGGTTAAATTGCCTCTGCGTCTGTCTGTCTCGGTCTCTGTTTGATGTGTTTATGGGCATTGAATGTTTGCCCTATGTGTGTATAATGTGATCCGCCCTGAGTCCCCTTCGGGGTGAGAAGGGCGGAATATAAATACTGTAAATAAATAAATAAATAAATAATCTAGTTCATAGCAGATAATCTGGATTTTATATAACTGTATAGAAGGGGTGTTTGTTTGCTGGTCAAGGCTTCTGAAGGCAGCTGCTGTTAATTTTGTCTATTACAGACCAATATATACAGTAGAATCCTGCTCTTCTCCTTTTCAAGCCATATTGCGTTGTTTGCTATAAACACATTGCTGCTACCCAACCCCAAAATCTGCACTTCTCTACCTTTCTTGGCCATCTTGTAAATCTCAATGATGGCAAAACATTACAAATAAACAGAGGGCAAGGAGGAATGGGTGTCTAAAAAAAACTGTGTAAAAGGGAGATACTTTTTCAAGAAGCTTTATTAACTGTACTCTCATATCTTAATAAAGCCAATTTGATCGCCATTTATCGTTTTTAGTAATTAGAGTTTCCACTATTGCATTAGTATTACTTCTTATTTGTACCCTTTTATTCAAGGAGGCTGCAAGAGTAAATTAATAAAAATGTAAAATCAATAAAATCAGAACTTGGGCACATTTTTAAGACAATAGATTATAAGGACTTTGTAAATCCATCCAGAACTGATCCAGACCATCTTACTACCACTGCTTAGTCATGGATGGCTTCAGCATGTTGTTTTATTTGTTCCTTTTCAAAATAATGCTCAAAGCTTTGCAAAAAGTCCAGCTAAAGCTTAAAGTATAGAGACTAAAACAAACTAACCAAACAACCATTTTATCAGAAAGCAAAAAGAAAACCTTATGTGATTCTCTGTTCAAATAACTGAACCAAGGTTGAAGAAATTCATAATGTCCCATCATAATCACGGATATAGTTATGGAGGGAGGAAGAAGAGGGCATTGCCCCCCCTCCAAGAAATTATTTCCTGAAATGAAATTTTAATTCATTCCCAGAACTTTTATGTTGTGTTTCCATTACCTTGGTCAGTATGTCTGTTCCTTTTCTGTAGTTACGTATACTGTTTTTCTAAGTTATTGCAACGTTAGAAGTTTGGAAACGGGGGCTACAAGATTCTTATTTGAGAAGTAGCAATGTCTTCATGTTGCTTCCTCCATAGTTACATCCTTAACTTGACTGAATTCTGGTGGAGCCTAAATCTCTGACAGCATACATGTCACTGATGTCTACTCCAGCAGAACACAACAACATAGCCAATCATATTCCAACAGCTTTGGAGGCCAAGTATCTGCATACATCTGGAAAGGGGACAGCCATTGCTCTTCTAGACACTATTTAACCATGCAGTTTGGGGTTCTCCAATACCATCAAGCTGGGAGACCTTGATATTGCTCCCTCAGTGACCATAAAAATACATGCACCGGTATACTGGAAAGTTATTACAAATAAAATTCTGGCCTGTGAATACACTATGAAAGTGAATATCTATGAATTATATGCAAACTGCTTTTAAGTGTCTATAGGATTATAGCCAAAGAGCACAATCTTGTATGTATCAATAGTCAATGTAAACCCAGGATAATTTAATTCTGCCTAAGTATGTATAGGATTTTACTTTTTATAGTATAGGCATGTTACATATCTAAACAGATTTTTCACTCACTAAAGAATAGTTTGGATATAGACATGGTACAGATGCCTTATGCAGCAGTCTTCCCTCTGCTTTAAATACAACATCTAAAATAGTTTGCCAGAAGTTATGTATTATCAATTTAATTAGTTTTTTTAAAATGTTGAGATGTCTAAAACTGAGTTTGATGGAGATTGGTCCAGAATATATTCACACATAAAGTAGTAAAGAAACAGATATATGTTTTTAGCACATGAGAAGGACATTTTAGTTAGTTACAATAAAAGAAGGACAGTGAGTGTACTCTGTGGGTATCCCATTTTATGTTACTGAGAAATGGAAAGAAGCATCGGGAGCTGAACTGCATGCTGATCATTGGGTTGCCATCTGGAGGCCAGTTTTAATGTTACTATATGAAATAAACACTTTGAGCTATTTATTCTGCCACATAGAGTAAACTGTTTTAATATTCTCTGTTAAAAACAAACAAGCCCAACTTTTTAATTTATTGCATTGCATAAGCAAAGTTAAACAGCATACGAAAGTACTTCCTTGCAGGAGGCAATCAATATGTGTGCTCAGCCAAATTCTCATGGACTTCAGATTTTCTGGAAATAGTATTTAATAGTGCAACTGGAAATGTAGATAACAGGGGATGTTTTCTTCTTTGAACAACCCATAGATAATTTATATGCATTTAGGAAAAATCCAAAATACAGAGGACTTCAATATCTGAACCATCAATTTATTGAAAGCCCCATGGGGCAGTTGAAATTGCAAAGAGAACTGGTTTACAGGGTTGTATGTATTCCGGGCTGTATGGCCATGTTCCAGAAGTATTCTCTCCTGACGTTTTGTGAGGCATGGAGAAACTAGGCAAGGAAGGTTAATATATATCTGTGGAGAGTCCAGGGTGTGAGAAGAGTTCTTTGTCAGTTAGAAGCCAGTGTGAATGTTGCAGTTAATCAGCATTGGAAAGGTTTGTCTCTTGCCTGGGGGTATCCTTTGTTTACATGGATGGTTTACTGGTTTACATTTTCTCCCTTTAATGGAATCTTTGTCTGAATGGGAATGGGGCAAATATTCTCTTTATTGAAAAAAAAAGTGAGAAAATTCATTTGATTCAGGTCTGGGCCAACTGTTTCCTCATGTTGGGAATGTGATAAGTGGGTGAAAGTGCTATTCTTTTCGAGTCCATCTCTGTACACTACCAGGTCCACCACTTTCCTCATGTCACCCCTTGGGCAAAATTGTTCCAATCTATCACTGTGGGAACCTCCAGGATATTAGAAGAGAAAAGTACAGATAAAACCAAAACCATTTATTTATTTATTTATTTATTTATTTATTTCCTTTAAATATTATATATTCTGTGTTTTATTGGAGATTTCAGAGTGGGGTACAAGCAATCAAAAACCATGAGCAATCAGAAATAGGGTTGTTGTGTGTTTTCCGGGCTGTATAGCCATGCTCCAGAAGCATTCTGGAACATGGCCATACAGCCTGGAAAACACACAACAACCATGTGATTCTGGCCATGAAAGCCTTCGACAACACAATCAGAAATAGTTCAAACCAATTCAGCACATTAAGGGTACATACATAAACACTGTAGAATCAATGTAGTTTGATACCACTCCCTGGGCACCACAGTTCAAAAGAGACATTGACAAGCTGGAAGGTTTCCAGAGGAAGGCAACTAAAATGATAAAAGGTCTGAAGACTCATGACCTATGAAGAGCATTTTAAAGAACTGGGTATGTTTAGCCTGCATAAGAAAAGGTTGAGAGGAGACATGATAGCCATGTATGGATATGTGAAAGGGTGTCATAAGGAAGAGGCAACAGGTTTGTTTTCTGCTACCCTTGAAACTAGGTATTGGAGCAATGGATTCAAATTACAGGAAACAGATTCCACCTGAACATTAGGAAGAACTTTCTGACTGTACAGGAGCTGTTCAACAGTGGAACTTTCTGCCTCAGAGTGTGGTGGAAGTTCCTTCCTTAGAAGCTTTTAAACAGTCAGGATGACCTTACTTTTACTTAGGCGATCCCTCATAGTTCAAGGATGGTGGTCTTCCAGTTGTGGGGTCTTGAGGGTGGGTTTTTAGATGGCCAGAGACCTATTCTTGATCTGCATGTTC
Organism: Anolis carolinensis; assembly: GCF_035594765.1. Classification (NCBI taxonomy): domain Eukaryota; kingdom Metazoa; phylum Chordata; class Lepidosauria; order Squamata; family Anolidae; genus Anolis; species Anolis carolinensis. Next base: position 150,592,913 of record NC_085843.1, read on the forward strand.
TACTGCAGTGGGGACATTGGTTTCCAGGTGGAAGGCGGTCCCAGTCAGGGTTGGCATGATGAGCCTTCCTCTTGGTACGTTTTTCCCTTAAGCCCTCCATTTGTGCCTCTTCGAACTCGGCAGCATTGCTGGTCACAGCTGACCTCCAATTAGAACACTCAAGGGCCAAGGCTTCTCAGTTCTCAGTGTCTATGCCACAGTTTTTAAGGTTGGCTTTAAGCCCATCTTCAAATCTCTTTTCCTGCCTACCAACATTACGTTTCCCATTCTTGAGTTCGGAGTTTGGGAGACAGTGATCGGGCATTCGGACAACGTGGCCAGTCCAGCGGAGTTGATAGTGTAGGAGCATCACTTCAATGCTGGTGGTCTTTGCTTCCTCAAGCACTCTGACATTTGTCTGCCTGTCTTCCCAAGAGATCTGCAGGATTTTTCTGAGGCAACACTGATGGAAACGCTCTAGGAGTTGAGTGTGACGTCTGTAGACCATCCACGTTTTGCAGGCATATAGCAGGGTTGGGAAGAAAATGTTGACCATTTCCACTACCTTGGCAGCCACCTCTCCACAAAAGAAAGTTTATAAAGATAAACAAGCACCTTGGTATCTCTACGAATGTCCCGATCATTAAACACTCACTGCTTCATACGGAAAAATGCTGCACTCGCAGAGCTCAAACAGTGTTGTATTTCAGTGTCAATGTTGACTTTTGTGGAGAGGTGGCTGCCAAGGTAGCGGAAATGGTCAACATTTTCTAATATTACACCATTAAGTTGTATTCCTGGCATTGCAGAGGGAGTAGCTGGTATCTGTTGGAAGAGCACTTTGGTTTTCTCAATGTTCAATGAGAGGCCAAGCTACTCATATGCTTCTGCGAAGGTGTTTAGAGTGGCTTGTAGATCTTCTTCTGAGTGCGCACAGACTACATTGTCAGGATGACCATCTGTCATGGGTACATTGATTGTGCTTTTCCTGCATGGCAGGAGGTTGGACTAGATGGATTATGTTGTCTTTTCTAACTCTATTATTGTATGATTCTATAGTAGTATGGTTATAACTGCTATGGTTCAATGCTATGGAATTCTAGGACTTGTGAAATGCCATCAGTTTTTGGCAGAGAAGACTAAAAACCTGAAAAACTACAGCTCCCATGATTCCATAGCATAGAACCATGAGAGTTAAAGTGAGATCAGGCTGCATCAAATCTTCATTGTATATGCACCCTATGACGTTATAAACATTAAGAAAACAAGATCCATAACCCAACAGGGACTGTTTTGCAGTACAACAGCATCATGTCCATATTCTTTCCTTAATATGACAACCAGGTAGAAACTCACCAAACAAGTGTCAAAAGACGTGGGTCTCCTCACAGGAGAAATTGATTCTTCACAAATGAAAAGTATGTTCCCACACTATCCCTCCAATCTAGCCTGGTGGTGCAACAAGTACCAACCTTTACATCACATCATGGAGGGTAGCAGTAAATCAGAAAGTAATCTGCCAGGGTAACATGAACCCTGAAGGTTGAAAGATCTGTACCATTGCCCATCCACCCAGCAGATTTTGGACATTTGCAAACTGTAAATGGCATGCAAGAGAAAATAACTTCACAGAAGACTTTTTTAAAATATACACACACACTTTTAGCAGTTTACTTCTCTAACATGCTTTGTATGCATTGCAAACATCCAAATTCTTGAAGTAAGATTCCTGTACCCCATTATAGATTTTGATAAGCATGCTACTTTTGTGAAGCCTGTTAAATCCAGTGAATTTTTTCCTTTCCTTATAGGTGGCTTCATATTGGATTTCCATGAATGCCATTGCTAGGTTGAGGAAGGGCTGGATCCACTGAAAGTGAAAGGAGTTTGATGAGGTCAACCAGATTAGTCTAGCTGAGAATAATCCAGTTAGTTAGTCCCAACTTGACTAAACCATTGAGTTAACATTCAAGCAAACCAAGCTGATTTAATGGCTTTACTCCAGCTGAGACAAACAGCAGGATTTAGGCCTATGTCTGTCAAAAGCTATTAATGGCTCTTCCATATTCAAACAGGTAGCATATAACAAATACTGATGGCGAGTAATCTGTGAACTTCACTTCATCATGAGTTTCTCAGCAGCATCTAGTTGGCAACACAAGTAGATAAAACTTTTGTCTGACCCATCATTGGCTATTTCCCCATCCTTATAAAGAAAATATATCACCCTATTGTTAACTCTCTTTGTCTGTACTGTTGTTAGTTGAGCAAATCACTTTTGATGCTTGTGACTTGAGCAATTATTTTTCTGTCCTAGAGAGATTTTACAATTGAGATGGGTAACTTTGTGATACTGATGTGCAAATGAGGACATAATACATTCCCAATGTATTTGTAACTGTCTTTTCATGCCTCCCTTTCTATGCCCAACAAGCTAAAATTGCTTCAGAATGTGTGCCAGGATATTTCTATGCAGTTTTTGAATATGAGAAATTAAGAAATCAAACCTTTTCAGGCTCTAAGTGATTTTTTTGCAATTCCAAATGCAAAGCAGTTATGGGCTTTTACAATGCCACATATTTTTGTAGTGCTGAAACCAAAGGAAACGAACAGTTGAAATCAGCAAGTGGTTTCAAGGGTTCTCTTTCTTCATTTTTGTTCAGCCCTTCATCAATTGCTCTTCATATTACACTCTTTGGGAGATGAGTAATCAAAGCCAGAATGTAATAAAGTTGAGCACACAATAGACTTAAAAAGAAGGGAATGGTTCCATGTAGAAGCATGGATTCCAAGGTTTGCTCCCACACTGTGCCCTACTATTTTTTCCTGATCACCAAGCATATTCTTTCTACAGTGCTAGTTGTCTGAATTGGTGAACAAATGGTGTTCTGTAGTGTAATTACAAAATATTTATTTAACCAGTAGGCAGACTTAGCTGAACTGCAAGTGGTATGATAGGAAAACCACTCAGTGAACAAGGCTTCACTTCTGTGCCAACATGTCATGTAATGAACATACTGATGCTATTGTGTGTGTCTTAATATGGAAAAGAGAATTACATGTTTATGTTGATTCCTAAAACTCAGGACTCTGAGATCTAAGGGGGAGAGCAGTAACTCAAAGATTATAGACAGTGATGGGATTAGCAAGTGAAGGAAGGAACTGCTAGAAAATGTGCACCTTATGCTTTATCTGGGCTCTTTGCGTATTCAGGTTCTATAAAATGTGGATAGTAAACAACAATGGAACCTGAAAAACATGAGAATAGCTCTAGTATCAAAAGCCTTCCAGTGAGGCAGAATATATCTGTTGTTGTGATTTTGTTGGTGTACATTAATCTTCCATTGCAGGCTTTTGAAAGAATGCTAGCATTCTGAAAATTCATGCCAATTCTTCAAACCTAAAAAACCTTCTGCCTGAAGGCAAGTTGCAATGCTTTAAACTTTTGCAATGTAAATCATTGCAGCACCCCCACTTCCCAAAAAAGAGAAAAAATAGAAAGGAAGAGAAAAAGTACTATGCTAGGGTGGTACAAAATATTCACTTAGTTCAGTATCCACCAAACAATTAGCACATTCTGCAATGCTGAATAAATTCATCCAAAAGTTCACTTTAGTAAATATGTGTTCTTTGGCATCTTTACTGAGTCTGTTTTTCTCTTATTGCCATTGAACCTGACTTGCTATATGTATCTCTCATGGGTTTGTATAGAAACTTTCATGAAATCATTCTGTCAACATAGCATTGTCATTGACAAATTGCAAGAGCCAGTGTAGCCAATCAGCAAAGTTCTAATGGGATGGGAGAAACCAAGGATGGGGGAAGGGGGGGGATAAGAAATGAATGCAAGGAAAGGAACAAGCCAGAGTGACGGAAAGATCTTTTTTTAAAGGAAGAATGATTTCAATATTGTTTCCATTTATGTCATATGTACAAGCCCTTCAAAAGCCTGATCACATTCCTGTTAAAAACTACTGCCACTGTCCATATATATCCAACATAACTAATTTTTCCAGATTATGATTTTATCTTTGTTCTTTGCTTCTAGCTGTTCAACAACCATTTATATTGTACATCAATAATTCTATTTTTAATTTATCTAGCACTTCCCCCCCCCCCCATGAGATTTTTTCTATTGACAATTCTAACTGTGTTTCAAAATACAGCAAAAAAATAAAATAAAATAGGGATGACCTCTGGCAAGAATGAAAACAATATCAGTTTTCCTCAAATGCCAAAGGGGGGGGGGGGAGATGATGGCTTTGCATACTGATGGAAATGAACATTAAAATGGTGACTTATCTTTAGCTTAGCCCCAAAACATAGACTGTCTACTTCAGTAGGGCAAGACAGCTACTTTAGAATAAAGGAGGCAGAAAAGTGCTTTCAGCAGCTTATGTGCACTAGATCTCTGCTAATGGTGATGGGCATGGAGCTCATTGTGGAAATTGGAATGGTTATGAAAACTAAGATAAATATGCTCATCCATTTCATGAAGAATCAGCAACATGGGAAAAGCCTGAAAATAACAGGTAAAATATACGAAATAATTAAGTAAATGGCTAATTTTAATTGACTACTTAGGTGTTTCATTCCTCCAATAAGAGCCAAAATATGTTAAGTTAGATAACAGCACTAATGATCAGAGCTTGGCATTTAATTAAATTTAAATAATTGTGGCTGGCATAATTTCTGAATGGGAGTCAACATGTAAGTTAATCAATGTACAAACAGTATGATTTAGGCCTATATATGTTTGTGCCAGTTTATGTTTCCTGATTCTAAATTGAGGAGTGAGGTTGCAGTTATTCAAGGGTGCAGATAATTGTTCTTCCTATGAGCACACACAGTCAAAATATGATTGATTAGGAATGTTCTATCTTTGTTTTATCTATGGGTAGTTGCTCATTTTGCACTGCATTGTCCTCTAATCAGTTGTGTCATTAAAAAAACAACTAACAGCCAGTTCTTTGATCTCATCACACTTGGATTTTTCCCTGTCCTAGAATGCTGCCAAGATGCAGCCAGGATGGAGTCTGCCAGAGCCCATCATATGATGTAGGGCTACTTCTGGCAAAGCTCTGTCCCATCTCCATTTTGGTAGCATGTTCAGAAGCTGCCCTGAGAACACAGGTGATTATCCATGTTCTCATTCAAGAAGCCAAGGATAGTGCAGGACAAAGCCTGGGGCAGATGGGAAATGCTGTGTGATGGTAAGGAGATTATACAAAGCACTGCCCGATGGTTTCTGCCATTGCTTCACAGATTCGCCACACTGCCCCACATATTCCCCCACTATCTCCTGACTTATGAATAAAGCTCTGAAAGATCCAGTTATTTCCTTCCTATGTTCATCTTGTCTATGTATTGTTTTTTCCTACTTCTCTACATATGTTCTACTTTAAACCTCCCCAATTGCCATATCTTTTAAAAATTCTAAGAACTGGTTCCAGTGAACTGGTGCAAATTGACAAAATAGTATCACTACCCCTAATGGGAATTATTTTTTTCTTTATTCAGCTTTCCTAATAAAATTCACAGTTTGAAGGATTAGTGAGCAGCATATGTGTTGCCATGAATAAACTATGACGAAAAGATGAGAATGAAGAATTAGTTGAGTTACAAATTTTAATTGATCGTATTTCAAACTCCATTAATCTAGTGTCAATACATTAGGATAACCTACCCAACCTCACACTTTGTCACGCCCAAGGCAACGGAGCACTAAGAACCGATACACGGAGGCCAAAAACTATCTAATATCTTTATTAAGGAAATACATAAGAATAATAAAAACAAGTAGGAAATGTAGTCCAGTAAAAGACCTTTCAGGGAAGGTCAAATATGGTCCAAAATTATATTGTCCAATATTTTATATTAGAGTCCAAAGTTATGATTCCAAACCGAAACACACTCTATTTACAAGCAATAGAGTGGGGAAACGTCCAAAGATCTTTCCAAAGTTCAAAGTAAGTCCACGGCAAGAACTGGGAACAAGGCTTGATACTAGAAACAAGGTCCAAGGCTGGAAGCAAGGCAAGATAGTTCTTGAATACTTGGCTAGGCAAGGCAAGGCGAGGCAAGGGAACTGGAGTTGCAGACTTTGCGAAGTCTACACTTGGCTGGAAACACGAAATCACTCCTGAAGCTGATCTGTTGACTCCGCACGGAACCCTCCGTGTCGGGCACTTTTAACTAAGTCCCATTTCCCTGCAAAGCAGGTGTCCCGAGCTTCGTTTCCCAAGGGAAAGGGAAGCGAAACACATCTCCCTCCAGATGCGTTCCTCCCTAGAATTTCCCAGGGGAACATAGCTAATTAACGTCTTGTTTAGCTGCTAATCTCAAGCTTCTCCGAAACTGCTCTTTTTCACCCCGACTCACAGCATAGGACTGTTTCCTAGCAAAAGGAGGGGAGGCAGTGGGAAAGGCCTGCTCAAGGTCTTCCTTAATGGGCTCTTGGGTAGAATCATCAACAACAGGCATCTGGAAACATTCCGTCTCTTGCTGAGCCGGCAAAAAACCCATGTTTTCGACATCATCAACCATGATGGCGCTGGGATCAGAACTCCAAGGCCCATGGGACATCACACACTTTCCCAATTCATTGCACTAGAAATTGCATCATCCAGAGTTATCTTATCAAGATCTGTACTCCTGTGAATCTGTAGTGTTAGTTGAAGAAGGTAAATTAGACATTTAAAAAAGAGCATTAAAATCTTGTTAATTACTGAGTTAATTAAAATTCAGTGAATGAAACTGAGGATTTCTCGTGTTAATACTGATGAATTAATCCCTCATTTTTCAATGATCAATGTTAATAAAGTAATCTGCAAATTTAATGTTTCAAGTTCTGATAATAGAATTCTTGTTGACTATTGGGTGGTGATGACTCCTAAGTCTCTAAATAGAGTCACATTTCTGCTCAGGAGGAAAATTGATTGGGGCTAACAAAAGTGTTGTAACATTCAGCACATGCCTCAGGAGGACTTATAATACACGCATGGGACGTATAACCTTTCCCAGACTAAAGGGTTTATCAGAAATGTTTTCCTTACAGTATTTTAGGTGCAGTCTCACAACTGAAATTTGATTATGGTGCTTTGGAGGGATCTCAGCAGCTATGAGGACAACCAAGCAAATCTAAGGTTTGCTTCCCTGACTTCTGCCATCTCATTTTATGTGTTTCCTTTTTATCTTGTACAACTATGCAAAAGTCTCCAGAATGTCAAGTGAACCAGTGGAGTCTTTTATTTCCAGCAGTGGTATGAACAACTAGGGAATCAGCAGGCCATCCATTTCAGTTAGCAGCATGGTTTTGCACAGTGTGAGAACTAACTTATTGTGCTTTGTGCATTAGAGCAGAACTTCTATTGGGAGCACTGCTACTATTAGTTGTTTGGCTGGTTTATGAATGACATGAGCCACTGTGTCTCTGTAAATCTAGGTCCTTCTATGCAGCACAATTATAGACTTTAAGACTATTTTAAGTGTCATGGTTGCATCCTATGGAATCTTGGGACTCATTGTTTAAAGAAGTGTATATAATTTTCTGCCAGTGGGACCTGAGCCTCCTCAAATAACTCATTTCAGGATTACATAGGGGTTTATTTGATATAGATTAAGAGCCTGCAATCATCACATGATGGTTGTGTGGATAATTTGCAATTGGTCTTTTAGTCTATCCTAGTTGTCAAGTACCCAGCATTATTATCACTTTTGTTATGTGCCTTCAAGGTGACTCCTCCTTACCCTGACCTTATCATTGAATATTTATTGAGATGAAGTAATTCATTCCCTTCCTCTTATGGTGAAAGAGTGTGACTTGCCCTAGGTCAACTGGTGGATTTTGGTGGATTAACCCGTGTTCCAAAATGAAATATGTGTTTGGAATTAAATAGATTGGTAAGACCCATATATGTTTGAATTTGGTGAAAATAACTCACTTGGTCTTCCTTAGAAAAGCTTATAAAATTGCTGCTTTGAGGCAAGGTACACTTGTGTGTGTCTCTGTGTTTAATGATACAAAACCACAGACTATTACAAGTCTGAGACATCACTCACAATTAACACATTCTCATTAGAACTTGGTGATTGCTCCCTTTGGGTGGGCAGACAGGCAGGGAGGCAGGCAAGTGGCTGTCTTTAAAACTAATGACAAAGCTGCTTTGTTAATTAGCCAGCAGGGGGTGGCCAATTTCCTATCTGCCTATAAACCAGACTCGGAGTGCATCATTTCTGTGAAGCATACAGCCTCTGATGTATTGGACTTTTTAAGAGCCATGGTTTCCAGGCTGTAGATGTTCTTCCAGTAATCTAAAGCTCTACTGCTTTTCCATTTGCAAATGATTTCCCTCCTATTAAATCCCTAGCAAAAGGGCAAAGAGTATTATTAAGGATGAAGTAATTGCACGAGTATTCATAAATCCATTTATTCTTTTCTCCAGTACTTTGCCTTCACCTCTGAAGAAGTGAGTGGACACAGAAAAACATTAGTTGTACAGGGCTGATTCTCCTCCTCCTTTATCCTTCTTTTCTTTTTTTTCTGAGTAAAAATCTAACACATTTATAGAACTAAAATGAACTATCTGCAGATGCAATGTTTTTTTTTGGGGGGGGGGGGTGTTGTTGCTTGCCTCACATGCAATCAGCTCCTTAGCTCTCTTTTACTCCGGTGCTTTTTTTCACTGTTAGAAAAGGCCTCCTAACAGAATCTACAATAATTACACATCACTTCTGAAATGAAGCAGAGGGATTGATAGGATGCTGCCTGTAAAGTGGCCAATCAGAAGGCCAAAGCAGAGATGTCTTGTCCACTGAAGATGCAAACCTTTCAGTTCCAAGTAAAGATCATTTCTGAAATGAAAGGTTATCATTAAGCCTCAAGCACAAGTCATTTGGGTGCAGAGGTGAATGGAAGAAAGCATGCTGCTTAGCAATTTGGCTTTATGTCTGTTGAAAAGAGACTGATGACTAAAGAGTCTCAGCACACTTCACCTTTTGCTGACCATCTGTCTCCATGAAATTCCCAGCAGAGGAGCCATTCATTTGGGAAAGAGGAGCAGAAGGGCACATCCACCTCTAGGTGGAAAGAGGTGGAGGCAGATACAGCCCTAAACATGCTAAATGCTGTCAATGAAAATTCATTAGTCCAGGAGGAGCTGCCTGTTGGAGTGTTGAGTGTGCACAGATGCTGCTATTACAAGCGTAACACCAGTAATTAGGCAACAAAAGGAGGAGGACTTCACAGCCTTTCAGATATAATCTCTTAATAGTTGCACACACTTTGCTATTGCTTCACTTTGGGCAGATTTCATTTGCTCTGATGACAAGTAAGGCTCAGCCAAAACTTCTTAACTCATGTTATTTTTCATCACTGGTTGCAACCATCTTTGCATTGTTGCTATGTTCGTCTTTTCTGGAAAGATAAAACATTTTTCTTTATAATAATAATAAATAATAATAATAATAATAATAATAATAATAATAATAATAATAATTTCATTTTTGTACCCTGCCACCATCTCCCCAGAGGGACTCTGGGCGGCTTACAGATATAAAACCAGCATACAGTAATATCAAATACAAAAAAACACAAATAAATTAAAAAGGCATTAAAAATCACAATCATTATAAAACACATGAAAAACACAGCAATAAAAACATAAAATGAGCTGGGCAAAGTGCACTGAGTGGAACTTGTAAACAAGAAGGAAGTTAAGGTGCTACAAGGTCATGGGAAGAGCCTTAAACTGGGGTGAACTCTGAGACTGTGTCAAGGAGTTAACCAACAGGTACAACTGGTCAGAAGAAACCACTAGTACCAGGGTTTAGCATACAGTGGGCGGAACTTCTTCAAAGGCCTGTTTGAAGAGCCAGGTTTTCAGGCTCTTCCTGAACACTTCCAAGGTGGCAGCTTGCCTAATTTCCCTGGGGAGCATGTTCCAGAGCTGGGGGGCTTCCACGGAGAAGGCCCTCTCCCTCGTCCCCACCAACCGCACTTATGACGGAGGCGGAAGCGAGAGGAGGGCCTCCCCCAACGAACGAAGAGATTGTGTGGGTTCATAGGGGGAGATGCGGTCAGAACGGTATTCTCATACTGCTCAAACTCATTTCCTCATACAATTATTTAATCCTGTTGTTTATGTTGGAGGTCTCAAGTGATGATATGGTGTACCCATGTCTGACCTGACAGTTCACATTACACAATAATCCCACTTTGGTTGCTAGAGCTACATCCTGTAAAATTTGGGGAGTTGTAACCATGTGAGACACAAGACCTTCTAGCTAAGAATTCGAAATGCAACCCCAACTGGCAATCCCAGCATTCCTTAGGAGGGAACCATGGCAGTAAAAGTGGGGTCATAATGCTCTTTTTATGTAGTATGAATGGGGTGCCATCCAAGCAATGCTACCATTACCAAAAGAATTAAAGAGCAGAATGAGATCAAGAGGGACAACAGCAATGAAAAACTTGTCATGAAGCAGAATCAGTCCGAGGAATGAAATGTGATTATAATTTGTTTGTTGAAAAAGACACATGATAAAAAGAAAATAATCATTTTGGGGCTGAATCCACAGTGTTAATTCAGAAAGAAATGTACCAGAATGAGCGAATATTCAATGCAGCCCAAGTTAAAAGAAATACCCCTCGTCTTGTTTAACAAGTTCCAGGCCTGTTGCTTCCTAATTAGGTTTAAGGCACATAACAAAAATCAATGAGATTGCTGCATGGGAAGAAAAGTGCCAGGCTATTATAAGTGCATTTAGTTATGATAGATGTCAATACTTAGTCACGAGAAAAAAATTAAAGCTCAATTTATTCTTATACATTTTCACATGGCCTGTCATAGCTGACAGATGGCTTGTCTTTTAGAGTACATCTGCAATACTGGAGAACCGCTATCTACAGACAAGCGGGTGGGAAATGCTTTCTAGTAGAAAGGGAATGAAGAGGTGGATGTGAATGGCAGCGATTAAACAGGACTTGGCTTATTCAAGAAACATTATAACACATTAGTTATTAAGACCAGCATGGGATAGATGAGAATAACATTATAACATTCTTAAGGTCAGAATAAACAGTGAGTCAAAGTAACCTTTTGGTACACATCAGCTTATTTTAAAATAGCTCACTTATCTATTCATATACCAGAAAGAGGTTGCTGAGATGTATTTTTTCCCTTTAGGTTCCAGAAAAACCCTCACTGTTTTGTCAAGCTGTGTAACTGTCTTCCCACTGGTCATTACAACCAAGCATGGGTGGTCCAGGGCCTAAAAGGGAGTGTACATTGTCCAGCTTTGGGGTAAGGCACATCTCCCTGTTTGTATCAGGGACAGCTTGAAGCTATCATGTCCCTTCTCACTTGCGTTCCTTGTTACCACTATTCCTACTGCCAAAATGTCATGACAAATAAGCAAAACACAGAATTAGTCAAATAGCCACATACAGACAATTCCAAGAACTTAAAGCCCAGGCTAGAGAAAGGATCATTTTAGGAAATTTGAAAAAAATTGTTCTGGCAATATTATTATTAATAGTAGCAAAAGCATCAGAAATATTTCTGTCTCACCTTCTTCCCAGTTCAGGATTAAAAATGATTTACAGTATATAAAAATGTTTAAAAAATTTGCAAAATAGAAATGCTAAAATGTGATTAAACAATTTTAAAAATCAGAAGAAACCTATGTCAGACATGTGCATATACACCAGCAGTACAATAAGCAGGATCCAACATTTTATTTCAGTGGCGTGGGTCTCACAGTGGCAAAATGGGCCAAATTATTCTATACTGAAAAAAAAAATACATTATCCAATACTGACTTTCTGATAAGCAGAATGCACTTCTGCTATAAAGCAAGTTGGAAAACCTCTTTTTCATTAGTTTTCCTGCACTACCTCAGCCTTCTTTGTTGCCTTAAAACTTCTTCTTCTGGTCAGTGTATCATTGAGAACAGAATGGATTATGACACAGAAACGTAGGGGCAAGGAGAGGTGTGTGCAAACAGGGTGGACTGCCTTTTGTTAGCTCAAGATTGAGGAATTTGTGACCTTCCTGGTTGTAAGGGTTAGCCAACCCATCTCGGTTCAACGTTGAATCGATTCCAGGTTTTGGCTTGCTTTAAAAAAGTTCTTCAGGATGCTGCATACATTTAGGTTTCAGCACATTGGAGAGTTCCTTTATAGACCGGGTTAAAACCTGGAATGGTTTCATTGACATAGTGACCAGCCACCACTGTTTTCCAAAATTTCTACACTACAGCCTCTATTATTGACCAGTGATTCTTCCTGGAGCTGATCATTAGGTCACCATTTTGCCTGGGGCTGAGATGAAGTTCAGGAACATCTGTAGAGTCACAAGAACTAGTGCAAAGTAAACACTGCATACTCTTTTGTGTATTTTTATAATGATATCTTATGTAATATTTGATTATTATATCTCCTGTCCTGGCTACACCCAGAGCTAGTGTCTCTAGTTCTCTATATTTCTTGTTCTACCAAAGAGCATGTAATTTCTCCTTATTTAGGGTCTTCTTGGGACGTGCCTTCCAGGGAATACAGAACAGTGAGAACATTTTTATATATATACAATGTATTTAGTTCTAACATAGAAGAAATCTTTCCTGAGATGCCTTTAAAAGATAAGAAACAATTCAGTTCAAAATTACACTTTGATTGAAGTGCAAAAGTTCAAAGCCAAAAGAGCTAAATATATAGTAGAGAAAATAGCACACCTTCCTTAGTAATGAAAAGTATAGCAATTTATCACATGCTACATTTGTCTAGTTTGACTTTCATTTTTTATCTAAAACTAAAAAAAGGATATTCCATTGAAGCATAAAGAACTCCTGGAGGCTCATTGAAAACCTGGCAGTGCATGTGAAATGAGAGAACAGGCAAATTTGAGTAACTGGAGACAATTGGTATTGCAAATAATTCAAAATGCAAGGTATCAATTAAGTTAATTGCGAGAAACCACACATACTTTATCTTCACCCATATTAAAAAGCAAAGCAATTTAATTGTGGCAAGAAATGTATATCATAAAAATCCTACATCAGGGAGCAATGTGGATGATGTTTTTGGCAAAATATAATATGTTCAAGCTGTACAGCTCAATTGACTAGGAAGTGGTCATGTGCAATCTCAATGGAGATGAATGGCATTTTTAGCATCTAAGGCAGTGCTGCTCAAAGTTCTAGATCCTAAACTGACCCTTTAGATGCTAGTCTCAAGGAAGGAAGGAAGGAAGGAAGGAAGGAAGGAAGGAAGGAAGGAAGGAAGGAAGGAAGGAAGGAAGGAAAACAGCAGTACACAAATATATTACGAATACCTGGCACATTGGGAAAATATTGTTGATCCCAAGGCAACCCAGGAAGCACTGATCTAAGACAGCAGAAAAACATTAATTTTCATTAACAGGCCAATAGTTAATGTCCTTAAAGACTGGTGTCTTTGTTTAGAAAAAAAAGAAACCTTTATCTGAAGGCCAAACTAGAAATTTCAATTCCAATGCCTTTAACACAGTATGTCCTTCATATTCACTGGACAGGTAGCCACATGTTCATTTATCGGTGTCCTCTCAAGGCATTTTATAGGTCCTCCAGCATGGCTATGGTACTCTGGACCAGAACTCTTTCATTTCAGTTGGGTTTGTTGTTATCCATTTTTTGGCATAATCAAGTGTAATCTGGGAAAATATTCACTGAAATGTTGAACTATGATGACCCCCCACTCGTGGAGAGATCAATAGTTTGCCAAGGGTTCTGCAATGAATTTATCATCATCATCATCATCATCATCATCATCATCATCATCATCATCACCACCACTTCTTTGGACTTTCAGTGATTAGCAGCAGTGGAGATTGGGAATGAACTGGTGGCAGCTTCTTCCCCACAAAGACTTTATTGTTCCAACTCTTTAATAAAATGTATCTATTTTTCCTGACTTGTATCTTTCTATATATTGTGTCCATTTACTTTTTATAAAATATATAAACTTCTTTGCAAAATGTAGTGCAGAGATATTCATCTCAATGTAACCCTGCTGAGAGATTTCCTGAGCAGGAAGGTTGGGCAAATCCCCCTGGCTGTTTCACAGACAGCAATCATCATAATCCATTGTTTGTATGGGCAGAGATAGACAATTTCCCATGTCAACCCAGATACTCCAGAAAATATTAGTCTAGTTAAATGGACCTCTTCAGGCTGAGAGATTGCTGACTACAGAAACAGAGGTTCACAATATATACATTCATAAACCTCTTTATTGATAGCTCAACGCTTGATTGCTGAGGTCATCACCTTTTATCTTTGAAGCTTTGGACATTTGTTAAGTATGGAACTGGACAGTTGAACTAATCAAAGGATCATTACAATTTCTTTGACTTCACAAAGGATGTTCCCTCCCAGGGGACATCCCACCAGCTGATGTCCCACTGGGCAGCAAATCCCTGACTGACATTTCCCCATGAAAGGGAATCCCTGCTTGGAGGCAGCATTGTCAGCAGCGCCTTAAGCCAAAGGGCACAGATCCAGACCAGCCCTTCTCTCAATCAGACAGGGAGGGGAGCAGGAGTTTTGACTAGCTGTCAAACTGTATAAGATGTCTTGCTTTCTCTGTAAGTTTTATGCTTGTACATTTTGAAGCATCCACTTGTACTTGCATCCCTTTCAGCTGAATTGAGTAAACCTTGTGACCTGTCTTCAACCTGGTGAGTGTTTCTCTGCCCTGGCCCATTCAGTTTAGCTTGCACTTATGAGACACAAATCCTTTATTTATGGTCCTAGTTATCCACAACACATATGTGAGGCTCATACTGTTATTATAAAAATAATAGCAGGTCGGGATATTTGTTCAATGTATTGTATTAGTTTCACTTGACACATTTAGTGGGTTACTCAGGAGCAAGCAGTTGACTTAGGAGTAAGTGGTTTATTCTATAGGCCAGCTTCTTTTATGTCTCTATAGACTGTGATGTGCTCTTCTCTTCAAGAAAGCATACACCTTATCAAATAGCAGTTGGACTGTTAGCAAAACTGGTGATGCTTGACACCCCAACAACCTGCCCGATCCCTTTCTCTAGAAGCCACCCCCATCTACATTGTACACACTCAGCAAAAAAAAAATCATAAAAATTGTGGAGCAAGAAGTGACTCTTACATTAAAGCCTTAAAAAGCACTTTCACTTCTTAAGGGGGTCATATGTGTTGTCTAGGCTTGCTCAAATAATTCGTTTTCCCCGTTAACCGTTATTAATTCGTTATTTTCGTTTGTTTTGAAGCAATTTTGAAGCATTGGTTGTCCACACGTCTGGATATCGCGGTTTCGAATCGCGAGAGGCCGTTTTTCGTTATGTCGTCGTTTTTTTCGTTAGGAAAAAAAAGCTTTTGCAAATCACCCAAACTCCCACCATTCAGGCCCTTTCCTTTTGCCCCTCAGCAAAAGGGGCGTCACGGGCTCAGCCAATGGGAGGGGGCGAGGGGGAAGGAGGCCGAGGAGGAGGAGGAAGACGGAGGGGGAAAATGGCCGCCGCTGCCTCGCCTCAGCTCAGGCCTGATACTCAGAGGTTTTGACGTCTGTGCGAAGCTAGGCAAGTGGGGTTTATATATCTGTGGAAGGTCCAGGGTGGGAGAAAGAACTCTTGTCTGTGGGAGGCAAGTGTGAATGTTGCAATTGGTCACCTTGATTAGCATTGAATAGCCTTGCAGCTTCAAAGCCTGGCTGCTTCCTACCTGGGGGAATCCTTTGTTGGGAGGTATTAGCTGGCCCTGATTGTTTCCTGTCTGGAATTCCCATTTTCTGGGTGTTGTTCGTTTACTGTCCTGATTTTAGCTTTTCTGTAGCTAAAAATGCATATAAAATTGATTCTATAGGGAGGATAAATGATTGGATTTCAACTCCTACAGCTTAGCTTTCTCTGCCAATAATGGTACCATATCAAACTAAACCTCCCAAGATTCTGTAGCAGTGAGCCATCTTGGATATTGTAAGGGATTTATTATTATTATTATTATTATTATTATTATTATTATTATTATTATTAGACCTTGCTCCCAGGAAGGTGCCTTCGCTGTGGCTCCCAACTTATCTATCTACTAGGCTTGCTCAAATAATTCGTTTTCCCCGTTTACCGTTATTGATTCGTTATTTTCGTTTGTTTTGAAGCAATATCGAACCTTGGTTGTCCACACGCCTGGCTATCGCGGTTTCGAACCGCGATTGGCCGTTTTCCGTTATGGCGCCTTTTTTTTCGTTTTTAAAAAATGCTTTGGCAAATCATCCAAACTTGTTTAAGTCCACTGGGGCAATCTAGCGTGTTGTTTGCACCTTGTAGCCAATCAGAGAGCACGTTTAACGAGGGGGAGGGGCTGGTAGGACGTCCTGAGCGTGCACACGCCTCGTGGCTCAGTCGCACTGGGAATTTTGGAGAGGGTGGAAGGGAGATTTTGGTGCAGGCACTGGCAGGCAGGAAAGATTGCTGCGTCACAGCATGGCTGTGTGAAGACCGGGAGAAAAGGTGGGGTGGCTGGCTGAGTTTGGGTGGTGTGTGTTAGTTGGGTCTTTCTTTTTCTTTTGTTTTTGCGAAGGGCTGTCCTGTGGGTGTTTTTTTCCTGGCGCAGCAATTTTTCTACTGCGCCATTTTTCTTCTTGCGGGCGGGGTGGGCTTTCTCCTTTCTTTTTTCCACGCAAAAGTGTTTTTGGAAACAAGGGATCCGAGCCAGGGACGCTTCCTGATAATCCTAAGCCAAGTTTGGGAAAGAGTTGCATATCCCATACTTCCCTGTACAAAATACAACTCCTTTTGGGGAAAGAAGAGGGGGTGCCTTTGTCCCTTCACTGCTCTCAAACACAAGCGGGGCTGCTTGTGTCTCAGCCAGGGACGCTTTCTGATAATCCTAAGGCAAGTTTGGGAAAGAGTTGCATATCCCATACTTCCCTGTACAAAATACAACTCCTTTTGGGGAAAGAAGGGGGGGTGCCTTTGTCCCTTCACCGCTCTCAAACACAAGCGGGGCTGCTTGTGTCTCAGCCGGGGACGCTTCCTGATAATCCTAAACCAAGTTTGGGAAAGAGTTGCATATCCCATACTTCCCTGTACAAAATACAACTCCTTTTGGGGAAAGAAGGGGGGGTGCCTTTGTCCCTTCCCCAGTCTCAAACACAAGCGGGGCTGCTTGTGTCTCAGCCGGGGACGCTTCCTGATAATCCTAAGCCAAGTTTGGGAAAGAGTTGCATATCCCATACTTCCCTGTACAAAATACAACTCCTTTTGGGGAAAGAAGGGGGGGTGCCTTTGTCCCTTCACCGCTCTCAAACACAAGCGGGGCTGCTTGTGTCTCAGCCGGGGACGCTTCCTGATAATCCTAAGCCAAGTTTGGGAAAGAGTTGCATATCCCATACTTCCCTGTACAAAATACAACTCCTTTTGGGGAAAGAAGGGGGGGTGCCTTTGTCCCTTCACCGCTCTCAAACACAAGCGGGGCTGCTTGTGTCTCAGCCGGGGACGCTTCCTGATAATCCTAAGCCAAGTTTGGGAAAGAGTTGCATATCCCATACTTCCCTGTACAAAATACAACTCCTTTTGGGGAAAGAAGGGGGGGTGCCTTTGTCCCTTCCCCAGTCTCAAACACAAGCGGGGCTGCTTGTGTCTCAGCCGGGGACGCTTCCTGATAATCCTAAGCCAAGTTTGGGAAAGAGTTGCATATCCCATACTTCCCTGTACAAAATACAACTCCTTTTGGGGAAAGAAGGGGGGGTGCCTTTGTCCCTTCACCGCTCTCAAACACAAGCGCGGCTGCTTGTGTCTCAGCCGGGGACGCTTCCTGATAATCCTAAGCCAAGTTTGGGAAAGAGTTGCATATCCCATACTTCCCTGTACAAAATACAACTCCTTTTGGGGAAAGAAGGGGGGGTGCCTTTGTCCCTTCACCGCTCTCAAACACAAGCGGGGCTGCTTGTGTCTCAGCCGGGGACGCTTCCTGATAATCCTAAGCCAAGTTTGGGAAAGAGTTGCATATCCCATACTTCCCTGTACAAAATACAACTCCTTTTGGGGAAAGAAGGGGGGGGTGCCTTTGTCCCTTCACCGCTCTCAAACACAAGCGGGGCTGCTTGTGTCTCAGCCGGGGACACTTCCTGATAATCCTAAGCCAAGTTTGGGAAAGAGTTGCATATCCCATACTTCCCTGTACAAAATACAACTCCTTTTGGGGAAGGAAGAGGGGGTGCCTTTGTCCCTTCACCGCTCTCAAACACAAGCGGGGCGGCTTGTGTCTCAGCCGGGGACGCTTCCTGATAATCCTAAGCCAAGTTTGGGAAAGAGTTGCATATCCCATACTTCCCTGTACAAAATACAACTCCTTTTGGGGAAAGAAGGGGGGGGTGCCTTTGTCCCTTCACCGCTCTCAAACACAAGCGGGGCTGCTTGTGTCTCAGCCGGGGACACTTCCTGATAATCCTAAGCCAAGTTTGGGAAAGAGTTGCATATCCCATACTTCCCTGTACAAAATACAACTCCTTTTGGGGAAAGAAGGGGGGGGGGGGTGCCTTTGTCCCTTCACCGCTCTCAAACACAAGCGGGGCTGCTTGTGTCTCAGCCGGGGACACTTCCTGATAATCCTAAGCCAAGTTTGGGAAAGAGTTGCATATCCCATACTTCCCTGTACAAAATACAACTCCTTTTGGGGAAAGAAGAGGGGGTGCCTTTGTCCCTTCACCGCTCTCAAACACAA
Organism: Anolis carolinensis; assembly: GCF_035594765.1. Classification (NCBI taxonomy): domain Eukaryota; kingdom Metazoa; phylum Chordata; class Lepidosauria; order Squamata; family Anolidae; genus Anolis; species Anolis carolinensis. Next base: position 150,611,627 of record NC_085843.1, read on the forward strand.
GCGGGGCGGCTTGTGTCTCAGCCGGGGACGCTTCCTGATAATCCTAAGCCAAGTTTGGGAAAGAGTTGCATATCCCATACTTCCCTGTACAAAATACAACTCCTTTTGGGGAAAGAAGAGGGGGTGCCTTTGTCCCTTCACTGCTCTCAAACACAAGCGGGGCTGCTTGTGTCTCAGCCGGGGACGCTTCCTGATAATCCTAAGCCAAGTTTGGGAAAGAGTTGCATATCCCATACTTCCCTGTACAAAATACAACTCCTTTTGGGGAAGGAAGAGGGGGTGCCTTTGTCCCTTCACTGCTCTCAAACACAAGCGGGGCTGCTTGTGTCTCAGCCGGGGACGCTTCCTGATAATCCTAAGCCAAGTTTGGGAAAGAGTTGCATATCCCATACTTCCCTGTACAAAATACAACTCCTTTTGGGGAAAGAAGAGGGGGTGCCTTTGTCCCTTCACTGCTCTCAAACACAAGCGGGGCTGCTTGTGTCTCAGCCGGGGACGCTTCCTGATAATCCTAAGCCAAGTTTGGGAAAGAGTTGCATATCCCATACTTCCCTGTACAAAATACAACTCCTTTTGGGGAAAGAAGGGGGGTGCCTTTGTCCCTTCCCCAGTCTCAAACACAAGCGGGGCTGCTTGTGTCTCAGCCGGGGACTACACCAATTTAATAAAGTTTCAGCCACAAAAACAAAGTTTCTGAAGTAGAGCAATGACTTTCACAGTAAAGACAACCCAATTTAACAGGAAATAAGACTTTCAAACCAGGAACAGATTTCTGCAATTATTAAAAAATGGTTTATTATAAAAGCTATGAAAATTTGCCAAAAATCAGAGGATAAGGGAATGTGTTCTACCACTGTACCAAGTTTGAAGAAGATCACTCAAAAAATGAGGGCGCGAGAGCCCCCTAAGTCCCCCCCCTTCGGGCTGTTTTTGGGCCACCGCGCATTCGCGTCCGCCATTAACGAATTAATTTCGAAAATAACGAATTTTCGTTAATTTCGAAAAATTTTGGGGGCCAAATTCGTTATTAGCAACAAAAACGAAAAAATGCCCCCTCTAGTTTTGAAACGAGTTTAGAATCAAATTTTTCATGGATCGATCAAGCCTACTATCTACCTTTCCACATATTCTCCACATTGTGTGTATGTGTATGTATATTATATATACATGAGCCCCGATGGCGAAGTGTGTTAAAGCACTGAGCTGCTGAACTTGCAGACCGAAAGGTCCCAGGTTCAAATCCCGGGAGCAGAGTGAGTGCCCGCTGTTAGCTCCAGCTTCTGCCAACCTAGCAGCTTGAAAACATGCCAATGTGAGTAGATCAATAGGTACCGCTCTGGCGGGAAGGTAATGGCACTCCATGTAGTCATGCCGGCCACATGACCTTGGAGGTGTCTATGGACAACACTGGCTCTTGGGCTTAGAAATGGAGATGAGCACCAACCCCCAGAGTCAGACATGACTGAACTTAACGTCAAGGGATACCTTTACCTTTACCTATACACACACACACACACACACATTATGCAGGGACTATATACACAGTATATATCACACACACACCAATTTAACAAAGTTTCAGCCACAAAAACAAAGTTTCTGAAGTAGAACAATGACTTTCACAGTAAAGACAACCCAATTTAACAGGAAATAAGACTTTCAAACCAGGAACAGATTTCTGCAATTATTAAAAAATGGTTTATTATAAAAGCTATGAAAATTCTCCAAAAATCAGAGGATAAGGGAAACGTTCCAAATGTTGGTGAGCTATCAGTGTTAAATGTGTTCTACCACTGTACCAAGTTGGAAGAAGATCACTCAAAAAATGAGGGTGGGAAAGTCCTGTAAAGTCCTCTCCCTCTGTGCTGTTTTTGGGAATTGCGCATGCGCGTCCGCCATTAACAAATTAATTTAGAAAATAACGAATTTTCGTTAATTTCGAATTTTTTTGGGGGCCAAATTCGGAAATACCATCACAAACAAAAAGCTGCCCCCCTCTAGTTTTGAAACGAGTTTAGAATCAAATTTTTCGTGGATCGATCAAGCCTAGTGTTGTCAAAGGCTTTCTTGGCCGGAATCACTGGGTGCTGTGAGTTTTTCATGTAGCCATGGATAGCCTGCTTAGTTCTGTCATACTACATTTCTACATGGTACATTTTGAGCCCTGGAAACAGCACCATAAAATCCGACCATATGGTTCAGATATGTGAACAACACATTCAACTTTTGGAACCACAGAGAAGAGGAACTAAACAAGTTCCTGGATCACATCTACAATATACACCAAACATCCAATTTGGCAGTAGGAATAGTGAATGATGAATGATGAAGAAACACAACCTACAAACAATCTAAAGATCTACCAAGAAAATTCAACAAATGCTACATTCAGCAAAGAATAAGGGAGATCTTATTACCACAAGAGTCTACAGTATACCATGCAGTTGTCGACAAGTCTACAGAGGGACCACCAAATGCAGTACCTGAACATGAATCAAAGAACATGAAAGGTATTACAGACTAATTTAATCAGAGAAATCACCTATAGCAGATCACTTGATGAACCAAGCCATACGTAAAATATTATTTGAGAACACAGAAATATTGGACCACTCTGAAAACCATCATGTCCAATTACACAGAGAAGTTATTGAAATCCACAAGCATGTGGAGGAAACCATGAAAATGAACAAAATCTGGTTACCAGTATTAAAAAAACACCAGAATCAAAACAGTAAATAAAGAACACCACTCAGCAACAGGGGAATTTCAGACAGCAAACAATCAAATACCAGTTAGCACCTCCCAAACAAAGGATGCCTACAGGCAACCACAATGATGGACTTTGCAGCTGCAAGGCTACTCAATGCTAATCAAGCTTGCCAACTGCAACATTTACACTTGCTTCAAACAGACATGGGTTCTTTTCCCCACCCTGGACAGTCCACAATGTATACACCCCACTTGCCTCATTTTCAACAGACTTCTGAAAATTCTCCGAGCTGTTCCATCACAGATGCAGGCGAAACATCAGGAAAGATTGCTTCTGGAACATGGCCATATAGTCTGAAAAACTCACAGCAATCTGGGATCATATGTTGTATGTCAGGAACAAGGAAGCTACAAAGTTGCTGTCTATATCAGTGATTCTCAACCTGTGGGTCTCCAGGTGTTTTGGCCTACAACTCCCAGAAATCCCAGCCAGTTTACCAGGTGTTAGGATTTCTAAGAGTTGAAGGCCAAATCATCTGGGAACCCACAGGTTGAGAACCACTGGTATATATATGGACAATTTATTTTATCTATATAGACAACATATGGTAAAATTAGTTGCTCCTTCATAGTTTTCTGTTGTGACTGAACTTACATTCTGCAGGTGATTCCTGATGGAATGTAATTCCAAACTGGGTAGACAGTATAACATATGGGTGCCTTATATTGACTTAAGTTTTAAATTTACTGTCTGTTTCCAACAGAAAGATATTATTATTTTTTCCTTCAATCATTTTACCCATGTTTGTTTAAATGTAAGAAAACTGTAAGTAAATATGTCAGTATATCCTCCTGTTGTGAGCTAAGAATGGAATAAAATCAATCTTTCTCATATTAAAGATTTGATCCAATATTTACTACATTTCTTCCACTGCATTATTGGTTCACAAATTCTTTGCAAAGTTCAACAAGCGTCATTAGCTTATTTGGTACTTCTCAGGCAGCTCCTCTGTGACTTTTCTAATTAAATCCCTTTCATCAGTTGACAAGCTGCCCTCGTGCTATGACAAATATTTGTTTTAATATGGCCTTGATCAGACTTTGCACTTTTCCAACTAGCTGCTGCAGAAACACATAAATACATACATGCTCTAAACTCTAATTCATTGAGCAGCATCTGCTAGTTCATGGAACTACATGAGCTGATTTTTATGTCCAGTATGTTTGCTGGAAAAATCTAATAAAACTATCTCTGCATGTGCCTTCAAAGCAATTTCAACATATGCGAGCCCCATGCATTTTATAGGGTTTTCTTGGGCAAGGAATGCTCAGAGATGGTTTTGTCAGTTCTTTCCTCTGAAATATACCCTACAGCACATGTAATTTATGGAAGAAAAACATGACTGGATGACAAATGAAACTCTTGAAATGGTTACGGCTATGACAAAAGCAAAAGTAAAAGGTGACAGAGAAATGGCCAAAATCCTTGACACAACTGTTTAATAATTTCTGTGAACAGATAAAGAGAAGTATTGATTAGAAAATCAATACAAAGAAATAGAAAAATAAAAATGTTAGAAAAAGTTATTTTCCAATAAATTAAGAGGAAATTCATATCAAGAATCAGGGTGCTATATAACCAAGTAAAGAATACATTACACTATCAAGACCAAATAAAAAGTCAGACATGGTATACTGAGGAACATCTCTAGATATGATATGATAGTTTCATTCAAGGAAGCCTCATTTGAAAAGTAACCTATTATTTTAGATATATGAAAAAGAACTTGAAATGCATACATAATCAGGAACAGATGGCATCCCAATAGGACTCTTTCCATCTCTAAAGATTGAATAATTTCAAATTCCAACAAACAAAAACTGCCAGCAAATATGGAGAACAAAACTATGGTCCTCAGATTGGAAATGCTTAATGCACATTCCAATATCTACAAAATGCCATGGATTGCAGGAATCATCAGACTGATCTTCCATGAAATCAAAGTGGTGCTCATAAAGTTTTACAGTGACAAATGTCAGATACTCAGCTAGGTTCAGAAAAAGAAGAGACACTAAGGATCATACCAAAACCATATATTAGATAATCAAATCCATCAAAAATTAAAAGAAAAATATTGCAACAAAGCCACTGACTTTTCAGTGGTTGGTGAATTTGATCCAAACCTTAGTCCAAAGGTAAGATGCTCTCCCAGATACTGATTATATTTTAGGGGCAAGCATTGAAGCCACCAGCTATCATTGATGCTGTCCCTGTTGTAATGCACAATATTTGGGGTTTAAAGGAACTATTTATACAGTTAGATTTACAGTATACACCCAGGAAGGTGAAAAAAAAACTCAGGATGATTTGTTGAAATAGCTCATGATGACCCTCTGCAGAACAAAGTTTTTCTTATAACTGGTTGAACTTAGGCAATTATACAACCATATTCGTAAATAATTTCTTTAGGCATTGAACCAAGAAGCAGGAATTGAGGACTTTCCTTTCCTATTGTTCGTTTCCTTGTTTTATGGACAAGATCCATAATCCCAGTTCTTGTGGTTGCCATCCTGTAAATGTCCTGGGCATGGGGAGAAGGGAGGGAATTCTTGAGAAATTACTGTTTCTAGCTTCAAATGTTACTCTGGAACAGAATAATTTTATTGATGGGTCTTTTGCAAAAATATCATAAAGCTGGTTGGAACATCACTATGCAAAAGATTTGCAACCCTCATATTTTTGAACCATAGAGGTAAAAGCACATCAAAACAGACTGAAGCTGCAGTCAGTTCTGGACACTTGACTCAGACAAGGGACACAGTTTTTTGCCATAACAGATTGGACAGTTATAACTATTGGGGTTGTTGTATGTTTTCCGGGCTGAATGGCCATGCTCTAGAAGTGTTCTCTCCTGACGTTCTTTTATAGAACATGGCCATACAGCCCGGAAAACATACAACAACCCTGTGATCCCAGCCATGAAAGCTTTCGACAAAACAGTTATAACTATTGTTTTCTTTTCTTGCCCTCCTTTCACATTGTATGGGTGATATGAGTTTTGGAGGCTATGGTTATGTAGTGCACATATGAATTCATTAAAATACTTCTTACTGGACATTTTTTCCTTTAATGGCATATTATGCCTCTATTACACATGACTCAGGGCTTTATTTTTTTTCCTTCTGGCAGTACCTTCAGATATAAGGGATGAAGAGCACCTCCAACTAAATTTAGAAAAAAAAGTGCCTCTGCTAACAGACATTTTAAAAACTCTGAATCTCTCCGTGATAATGATTCAGAAGTGGAACTCATCATATTGAGATTGTTTAGTAAATAATTATTTACTTATGGAACTATTCCACATTAATAATCACCAGTTCCGTATAATTTATAACCCACAAAGTTGAACACATCTCCCATAATGCTTTTGATAAATCTGATTCTTGTGACTTGCCTGAATACATAAAAAAACAGTCAGATTTTAATTTGTCAAGCTACCAAGTTTTGGAGGCCAGGTTGAACATTTGGATATTCACCATTGTACTTTGGGCAGATATGCACAACCACTGAGAAGCATTACAGTGTTGTTGTTTTTCTGCCCATCCTTTAACTCTCTCCAGCATGATTAGCTTGCCAGCCATGTAGACTGTAAGTAATAGGCTGCAATAGTGGCTGAAACTGACAAGTGCATAGCCTAGAGCAGGGAATGAATGTAATTCATAGGACTCCCGAGTTAATTTCCAATACCTATTTCATCAAGGCAGCTGGATAGATGTCTGCTACTGTCTTTTCAGTTTATTAGTAAATCCTGTAGTCTCCTTTTAAATAATTGGCACAGATTTCTTTTTTCAGATTTCAAATAATAAAAATGCAAGCCGTTCTTCTCTCTCTTGTGCTCCACCCTGTTTCCATAACTTCAAATGGAGTTCACTTGGTAGACACATCACTCATTTAGATTAGAGGCCCTTGCAGCTACTGCAAGACCTTCAAATGTTATTGGAGTGCATTTTTCCATGTGGCTTCGTTTAAAGTGATGTTTCTTTAGGGACTGCATGGTGATAAATGAAGTTATCTGGGAAAGTAAATCTGAGATGTTGGACAGATGGTGAAGCATCACTGCATCCACAGAAATGCATTTCATTTTTATATAGGGGATGCTTTTTTCCACGTTTCAGCCTGCAAAAAAGAAAAGAAAAGAAATACAGTTGCTCTCAATACATTGCCATCAACCTTTTTTTTTAAGCCCACAAAAATCAATAGGTAACTCAATATAGCCATAATAACGGTAAAACAAAATAATTAACAATTTGATTTGGGAAAATAAGCATAAAGGATTGGTAAAAATTATTGGAAAAAAAACAAAGGCTGCTTGCTACAGTGAGATCATCTGCACATCAATTTTACTAAAACATACAATGTGAAATTAAATCTCAGAATTGTTTTCTGTGCTCCTTTTTCTTTAGGCTTATGAGATTTTTAAATACATATGTATATTAAAATGTTAGATGTGAATATGTATATCTCTCATACAAACATATTCAGTGGGAAGCAGAACTAGTTTGTCCTAACTCAAAATAAGTGAAATAATTTTCATTCTTAGGTACAGAGGTGAGTGTGCGTGTGTGTGTATGAATCAACAAGTCAAAACTAATATAAACTAATAGAATCTCCTCCCCCACTGCCCTACATTTTCCTTTCTGTCTTATTTACAGTCATCCTTCCACCTTTGCAATTTCACCTCTTGTAACCTATGTCCCCTAACCCTCACATCATTATGGAGTACATGAATTGGACATAAGGCTAGATCATGACAACTTTCCAATGTTACTTTTTCTTCCTGTCCATATCACCACCCCAATTCCATCTTAAAGATACAGGTAACAATAGAGCTTGTTATCCAGAAAGACTTAAATTGCTCAGCTGCAATACTCTACCTGATACATCTCCACTAGATACACTAGTTCACTACCCTGAAAGAAACCCCCCAAAGCAGTTAAAAGTGTTGTATGAAACAAAATGGCCTTGTAATCAGAAGAGTTAATAGCAATTTGAATGTAACCCAGCCACTTAAAAACATCAGGCCGTGATGGTTTATGCCTTTCAGACACATTGTCCTGCTCCTTTAGCACTTTACATATTCTGAAGTCACTCATGTTATCCTGAAATCATGGAAAAAAAGGCCAACACTGACAACATAATCTGAATGAACTATGGAGTTAAACACCTACGTCTCAGGCATATGCAGGATTGCAAAATATGGAAAACAGAAATTGGCTATCTAGTTTGATCCCCACCCCCAATCTATATCACTCAAACTCCAGCCCAGCTTTTCTATAAGTTCTGGGAACTAAAGTGAGACTACTTACCCTAAGAACCTTACTCCTTCAAACATGTACAGATCTGCTGGCATCCAATCCAGACAGGCATCTCAACCAGATGTCTCAAACTAGAGGTCTCAAACCTTCCATCTGTTTGAAAGGGAGAGCATGGCAAGTGCATTGTCCAACCCAGCTGCATAAGGAGCAGTAAAAAATGTATTATAATAGAACACTGAAGAGCAAAGGCCCTCACCAAACACTTGTCATTAGAACTTTGAAAAAATGGACCTGCACTGTGGCTGTGTTATCATACCAGAAATAGACAGACCCAAATCCAGAAGGCTACCACTATCAAGAAAAAACCCAACAGTGTTAAATGTGATAACACTTCTTCTCCCACCTACTCACACACCTGGGCACATCAATGCCCATAAAAATACACCAATGGATCCTTCTGCTCAATCTAAAGAGAGCATTTGGCTCATTCTGGACTATTAGCCCATCTCTCCAAAAAGAAATCCAATTGAAAAAGTTAAGACATGCTTGCCAGACCCCCAACTCCTCTCCAATCCCCTGTGTAATCATACGATGGGGCTTAAGAATTCCACATAATTTTCCACAAAAACAAGAACACTCTATCACACAGAATTTAAATGATCAATATGCTCCTGAAATTTGTAAACCATAGAACAAGATTATCAAATATTACATTCTTAACCAAAAAAAATCTTCCCAAAATGTAAGGATGAACAAATGAGACTGTGAATTGCATATGCGATTATTTATTTATCGTGTTAGAAGCGAACCAAGGGTACAAGTTGTAATGTGTTTGAAAACACAGTTTTAAAAACTTGGCATTATACTAAATGTCCGTTGACCAGTAGCTGGCCACTTGGAGTGCCTCTGGTGTTGCTATAGAAATGTCCTCCATTGTGCATGTGGCAGGACTCAGGCAGCATTGTAGTAGGTGCTCTGTGGTTTGCTCTTCTCCACACTCGCACATTGTTGACTCTGTTGCAAGTCGCTTCTGGTTATGAGAGAATCAGCCCTCTACAAAGATGTTTCCCAGGGGATGCCTGGATGTTTTACGATCCCGCGGGAAGGCTTCTCTCATGTCCCCCTGCATATGTGATCTCAGCTGATGATTAACCAAGAAATGATTTTTTCTTGTAGTCATGGTAGAAAACTCAATAGAAATGTCAAATCATGTTCAGTTGTTGTGAAATAGACACATTTTGTGCTGAGGAATATCAAATTTAAAAATAACAATAACAATGTCTTTATAAAAATCTACAATGCTGCAACAGTTGGAAATTGTGTACCATTCTTAATGGTTCATCTCTATGGAGGGAAAGAAAAATGAAAAATATTCAAAAAATGAGATGAAATAAAGGTTTCTTCAGTGTTGGAAAACTAAGACAAGGACTGGCTTATTCTGCAGCAAATTCACATGTGGTATTTTTGCACAGGACAAAGAACTTTTTATATTATACTTTTTGCAGAAAATATTTTTTCTAAGCAAAAATATCATGTGCTAATTTTTCACAGAATAAATCCATATAATAGGCCATCCTAAGCATGTGTGTGTGTGTATATGTTTAAATGCATGTGGGTGTGTAGCCTATGCTCACACTCTAACATTTGACCTTTTGAAACCTTGGTTTTCTGTCCCAAATCCAAATGAATTTGAATTGTTGATAAGCTCTTTGAAAATGAACAGAAATGAAACACTCCTTATTGTGGACTAGTTAAATTACATGTTCTCAAACCCAGATAGTTTACCTGTAAAGTATCTGAGTTTTAATGTAATGGCAACCTTTTGATGTAGTAACAGCTTTTCTCCCATAAAGGGCTCTCTAAACACATATTTTCATAAGTAACTTCATAGGGATGATGCAAATATTGGAGGCACAGGTAGAAGCTCTTTCACAATCCATTTAAAGTCAGTCCAGATTCAGACAGGTTTATATTTGCTCTCAAAATGATGTTTGCATATTTAAACCCGGCTACTCCCTCCCTTCCATTGTCTTGCATGAATTAATACAAACAGATGAAAGACAAATTGAAAATGAAGCAGGGTTTTATGTGTTAAAATTACTAGTACATTAAAAGGTTGGCAATAAATACATCTCTACCTCCTTGCAGTTTTCTGTATTCAAATTGCTCCACATGGAGAAAAGGAATATGCCATTTGTATTGAAAGGTTTCACACCCATTTTTGGTTTTGTCTTGAATGATTTTTTTAAAATTATTGTTACCAAGAGCCTCCATGAAGTCTTGTTACAGACTCAAAATAAATTAGTTTTTGTGGAAGTCCCAACTATTTTGTGGGTGACATCATTAATGCTTACAAATAATATCATGTTTTGTCCAACCAAGGAGCCCCAGTGGCGATGTGCGTTAAAGCACTGAGCTGGAGACCGAAAGGTCCCAGGTTCAAACCCTGGGAGCTGAGTTAGCTCCAGCTCCTGCCAACTTAGCAGTTCGAAAACATGCCAATGTGAGTAGATCAATAGGTACCGCTCCGGCGGGAAGGTAACGGTGCTCCATGCAGTCATGCCGGCCACATGACCTTGGAGGTGTCTACGGACAATGCCGGCTCTTCGGCTTAGAAATGGAGATGAGCACCAACCCCCAGAGTCAGACATGACTGGACTTAACGTCAGGGGAAACCTTTACCTTTACCTACCAATCAAATACAGTTTGAGAACAATTGGTAGAGCCTTAATTTCTACTATGCAATGAACACTTAAACCAATCTAGGAACTTTTCTTCAGTTTTGATAAATTGGGGGGGGGGAATAGGGACAGATAGCTTTTGCCAATCTGAAAAGAGAACCCATAGTCTAGAATCTTATTGCTGACTTATGTTGAATAAGGGTTAGTTAGCTGGGCATAAATCTTTTCTTTTTTTCAAGGCTAGTGGGGCTGAAGTAAAAGACATTTATGTCAGATAAAGCTGTCCTGCTGGTTCCCAAACAGCACCAGAGCTGACAGGTAAGACCTTTTGCTGCCATCTCTCATGGCATCACATGGTGGCATTTTCTTCTGCCACTGTCCATCTGCCTTTGCCACCTCTACCTTCTTCATAGATTGAGTCACTCCAGCAAATAGGATTTTGAATGAAACATTCTTGTTTTTGTTTCTTAGAGAGAAAGGAAAACAATTGGAGGTTTTTAAACAGAGAAAAGATGGGCATATGTCAGAGGGTTTTTTTGACTGTGTATTCCTGCATGGCAGAATTGAAGTTGACTGAATGACCCTTGGAGTCCTTTTAAACTTTTTGATTCTATGGTTCTCATTGTAAAAATTTTGAAGTTTGAAAGGGAAAGAGAGACAGAAGATATGGTTAAAAATAACGAAAACCACTATTTCGTCGTCCATTTCATTTGTGTCAGTTGTAGCTCTGTCTCAATAGTCCTTTTTTTTTTTTGTCCGAGACAGGCAAGGCAGCTGTTCTAGATATTGAGCAATACCTGTTGAGTCAGGGCCTCTGTCCTGTAAAACTTAAGTCAGTTCCTTGCATGGGCTTCCTACTTCAGCTATCATTCATCAGACAATAATAGGACGACAAACAATCCTGTTGTCAGAACAATGCCAGGACTAGAGGGCATTCGCCTATTAATTGGAAGGCACACATTTCCAAAGAGAAAGGGGTTTTATTTTATTTTATCGTCTTTGATGAAAACATTTGCTTCCTTCCAACTTCTGTAAGTCCTCTAGGTATGTGTTTTATATATATATATATATATATATATATATATATATATATATCCCTGTAAGCTAGAGCAGCTAGATCTGTACACATTTAGTAAGACAGTTTCTGCAAGAAGTGATGTTATTAGCTCAGTCATGGATCACTTCTCGCCAGTGGCATTTACTTCCATAACAGGAAAACATTTTTTTTCTTAACAAAAAGAAGGGAGAATTGAAAAAAGAAGTCAATGTTTCCCATGCAATCATATTGGCACTAAGGATATTATTACCTCTTTAAACAGCCATTTTCATGCAGGTGCCCCCCCCCCCCCCCCCAGGCTGGGAAGACTAAAACTGTTCAAAGCCAGGGATTTGTGAATGTTGGTAATATTTCACGAATAGATATACATATATAAATATCAGGAGACCAAGTTATGAACAGGGTTTCCAGCTACATAAAAGAATGTAGTGCTATCCACTCATAACTTTATTTATATCCTTCACATTTTCTCCAGATTGGGGCTCAATAAAGATTAAAAGCAATACATCACTATATGGCCCTTTTTTCTTGTTAAAATCCAGTTTCTCAAGGCTTGCCAAAAAAGAAAAGTCTGAACCTGCAGCCACAAGATCAACCAAGACGTTGCCATCATAGATTTCCTGGAGGATGGAGATTTCCGAAATGTGGGGGCAGACACACAAAAGGCCTTCCCTCCTGTTAAATCATCATTGTGCTTTCGAAGGCAACTGGATAGAAAGAAGGTCCTTCCCTGCAGCTGTTAGAGCTTAGTAGATAATATAGTGTATATGGCTTTTAGCTTAGATTCTTAAGTTAATTATCTCAATGTTCGAACAATGATATGCTTATTTTAAAGTTTAAAATCTCTTAATCCTTAACTCTGATATGCTTGTATGGCACAACATCCCTCTTCTTTTGAACTGGTCACTGACTGTAATAAAGTGAACTTGGACTTGAACTTGAACTAATAGATTCATATGGGAATTTACCATCATAGAATCATAGAGTTGGAAGAGATCACACAGGTCATCCAGTTCAACCCCAATTTTCCATGCAAAAATACAGAATGTAAGTACCCCTGACAGATGGCCATCCAGCTTAACCCCCCCCCCCCCAGAAAAGGAGACCCTCCCACCCTTTGAGGCAGCATATTCTACTGCTGAACAGGTTTCACAATCAGGATGTTTTTCCTAATGTTTAGATGGAATCTCTTTCCCTGCAATTTGAAACCGTTGCTCCATGTCCTATTCTCCACAGCAGCAGAAAACAAACCTGTTCCCTCCTCAATATGACATCATTTCAAATATTTAAACATGGCTGTCATGCCCCCTCTCAGCAGAGCCAGCCCTAGGTATTTTTCAAGTGTAGGTGAACAGAATTTTGGTGCCCCCCCCCAAACCAATCACTGAAAAATAAAAGCGTTAGATAAGCGAAAATGTTGGATAATAAGGAGGGGATTAAGGAAAAGCCCATTAAACATCAAATTACATTAAGATTTTACAAATCAAGCACCAAAACATCATGTTTTACAACAAATCAACAGAAAAAGCAGTCTCGACTGCGCCCCCGTATGTTTTGCACCCGAAGCGACTGCTTAATTCGCCTCATTGTTGGACCGGCTCTGCCTCTCAGTCTTCTTTTCTCCAACTAAACATCCCCAGCTCTTTAAGTCTTTTATCACTGGGGTTGGTTTCCATACCTTTGATCATTTTGATTGCCTTTCTCTGGACATTTTCTAGCTTTTCAACAACAACAACAAAACCTTAGGGCCACTATATAGGGATTTATAGCATTACCAGTTACCAGTTATGGGTAAAATGTGGAGTCACTTTAAGTTACTTTAACAAAGTTGCATGAGGTTACACATTTTTCTGCAAGTTAGAGCAGGCTGACAGATGTTTCCCTATTAAATAATCATCAGCTTTCACCACAATTATCAGTTAAATTCTGAACATCGATATGAGGAATCCAGAACTGCAATGTTCTTGACAGATGTGGTACAGAACAAGTACTTTAAGGCACACGGAATTGTGGGCAGAACTATTCAAGCAAATCTCAAGGTGCGGTTTGAGGCTTTGAAGTCAAGTTATTTATTAAATAATTCAAGTTAAAGGGGTAAGAGAAAATGGAAAGTGTATAAAGAGAAAATAATCAGTGATCAGTACTAGAATATCTGAATTCAGCACTTAAATGAATAACAGCATCATTTATACTAGGTGCAGGTAACATATGACTCTTTAGATAACATGGGATGGTAGTTCTCATTATCCCTCTATTTTGATTGTGTTTGGTAATGCAACCTAAGAACAACTGAATAACCCACACATTACCATCCCTACTTTACATGTCTGGTAGACCTCCTGTGAACATTGAAGTAAGAAACTATCAACAAGGTAAAAGTAGATCCCATCTGTAAAAATAGAATCCTATACTCTCACTAACCCCTATTTGGGTGAACACATGCTATGCTATAATGGATTCAGGGCATGGGGGGAAATTATCCAGTTAAAGAACAGTAAAAGAAGGTGTTGTGCTATGGGAGTATTATTCTGCGGCTATGGGAATATTATTTCTAGCCATTCAAAGAAAGAAGAAAGCATCCTCCATTGGTTTCATGTGGGAGAGTAAATTGGGAGAATAAAATGATCTGAACTAGTTTTATTAACTTTCTTTGTTTTGCCCCAAAGAAAGAGAGCATTTTGTTGTCTTTCATGGCCAGGATCACAGGGTTGTTGTATGTCTTTCGGGCTGTGTGGCCATGTTCCAGAAGTAAAAGAGAGCATTTGTTTGCTTTTGCAGCACCAAGAAACAAACCCAAAGATGGTTGAACACATAGCCAGATAACTAGAGAGAAACACAATCAGTATGTATTTCCATAAACTTCCCAACTTCATATATTTTTTTTTCTTATTTCAATAGACTGTTATTTGTTCTGCTCAGTAAAAATCTGACTATCACTCTTTTGGACAAATTAAATACAGGACTTTCCTCTAGGGTCAGTTCCAGTTTGTGGAGAAAGGAAGGAATACTTTCACAGCAGTACAGCAAAATGTAATTTCCAGTTCCAACAGTGATGGAACTATTGAATAAAATATTGAATAAAATATTCAATGGCCCAGCAAGATTTTTTTATAAATTGATTCAATGGGACAGCACTAATTGGGACTTATAATTGTATTTAATGCATAATTATTATTTTTTACTTATTCCTCTTGAACTGGGGAAGAGATTGTGAAAAAAGGACCCTTTCATTTAACACTTTTTTAATATTCCCCTCTTTAGTTAAAAAATTAGAAACATGCCAGTTCTTGCCAACAGGTTTATAAGCTATAAAAGTGTATAAATGTATGCATGCACATATGTACATGCCCACCAACTCACCCGCCCACTCACACCCACCTACTCATCCATTCAAACACACACATTCTTTCTTGTGCACATATGCACAACACAGATAAATAACTTCCCTACCATTCTATTCATCATTGAGATTATTGTGTGTGTATAGGATAGTAGAGGTCAGGGCACTTCTTTAGCAGGTTGACTAAAATATGGCAGATAGTGGCTGTCAGGTCATAAACAGAACTGGAATGGCCCATCGCTCATGTTCTCAGATTGAATGGAGATTTCACATATACTAAACTGAAAAAATAAAGACAAAAGATCCTGTTAGAGCTTACTAATTATTATTAATTTATAATTATTTATAATTTATAACATTTATTAATTCACAGGAAATTAACCCTGGAGATTTTTAAAAAACCTTTTAGTGAATTAGACCATTATGATTTTTAAATTGACTGCCTCTCATTCCTCTTTAAGAATAGATATAACAATGAGATGGAATGCATGATACGGCTATTTTGTTAGGTCGGGTCATCTATGTGATTTCTTTCAGAAGACAGCAGGAATCAGAGGTAGAAAACTTTCTTGATTTCTGATGAAAGTAGAATATAGCGTTGTGGAGAAAAACAGCTATGTTTGGGGAAAAAGAAAAAAGAAGAATGAAAAGGGAAAATGTGAGTCTCAGGATGGAATGGGGTGGGGGAATTATTTATTGGCATACCTGGAATTCAAAGCCCTCAAACAATTACACCCTTTTAGAATGTTATCCCTTTTAGGCAAGAAGTATAGGCCTGAATGAAGGGAAAATCGGTATGCTATGATTTTCTTTGGTAACATTTTTTCAGTGTTACATCAAGTAGCACTTAAACAGAATTGTTTTGTTTGTCAAGGAATGTCTGTGTCTTTTCTTTTTAACATTTTCAGGATAAAAGAAAGGAGAAGTGATGACACAAGGAACTCCACAGCATGCTGCCTTTTACTGGTGTGTCCTAAAATATCTGTATTGGTTCTGGCTTACACTCCAACAAGCAAACTTACAAACAGCAGGGGATGGGTAGCTATTTGGTGCCCTGGGAGGCAGGCACGAATGATGAAACTTAATATCTGAAGGATGGCTGTTCATATACTTTCATTTCTGCTAGATGTAGCCTGACATCAAATAGTGAAAAAGGAGAATGTTGAGAATCCACTGCTTTATAAAATATTTTTATAGGCTATTTACAAGGTCACCTTAAGTTTCACTGCACATCTACCCAGATTGCCTACTCTGTCAAGGCACTGCCTCAATTCTGACTCAAAAGAAAATTTCCACAAAGCAGGTCTTCCTGGAACAATTCATGACAAAGACTGCTGTGTTCAATATTGATGCTGATTTCATCTCTAATTTTTTATTATCTTATGCTATTCTTAATTAGCAATATTCAATCTCTGTCAAGGTAAGCAATTTGATATAACTTAATAAAGCAAAAGGCTCAACTGGGAAAAGAGCAAAAATTATTCTCTTACAATGTGAATGAAAAGTATCCTTGCTATTTGCATATTCTGCACTGTTCCATTTTTTTCTTCGCTTTGTGTGAGTGGAATATAAGTAATATAATAGGGATTAATAAATGATTTTATTATAATGCAAAGCCGGCTTCTAGTATCTCTCTTCATATATTTTGGACTTCAGATCTTGATATCTCTGAACATTGTCAATACTGTGATGATGGAAATTATAACTGAAGTGGTTTTGATAGACCTAGATTGTGAAAAAGTGATGTAGTTCAAAAATGCTATCTAACTCAGGGGTGGGAATTACATGCTAGGATTCAGGAAGAGCCTAAAAACTTGGCTCTTTCAACAGCCTTTTGGAGAATGAATTCACCATAGCCATGACAATTTCCGTACCCGCAACCATTTCTCTCTCTGTTGCATTTTATAATGTTCTATCACTCTGATACAGCCACAGGGTCCACCCCATCCCAAGTCAGAGCCGGTCCAACAATGAGGCGAATTAAGCTGTCGCTTCTGGCACAAAACATACGGGGGCGCAGTCGAGACTGTTTTTTCTGTTGATTTCTTGTAAAACATGATGTTTTGGTGCTTAATTTGTAAAATCTTAATGTAATTTGATGTTTAATATGCTTTTCCTTAATCCCAACATTTTAGCTTATCCAACGCTGTTATTTTTCAGTGACTGGTTTGGGGGGGGGGGTGCCAAAATTCTGTTCGCCTACACTTGAAAAATACCTAGGGCCAGCTCTGTCCCAAGTTACTCTCTCATCGATTCTAGCACTTTAGCTACCTACCTCATGTTTACAACACTCACTTGGTGCACTTTTTATGACCTCTATTCAGGTATTTTAACTCATGATTTATTATGGTTTTTACTTTAATTTTATTATGTCAATGTGTAAAATTTTATTTTTGTCTCTGTATTTCTTTCAATGTGTTTTATTTTGTTTCCTGTTTTTATTTGGGCTTGGCCCCATGTAAGCCACCCTGAGTCCCTTCAGGGAGATGAAGGAAGGGTATAAAAATAAAATTATTATTATTATTATTATTATTATTATTATTATTATTACTATTATTATTATTGGCTTTCAAATGTTTGGGGGCTTTGACTCTCAGGATTCATCAACTTAGTCTATGCTAGCTAGACCTGCTAGTATTTTCAGTCTAACCACTTGTGGAAAGTCATAATTTCTGCCTCGATCTAGAACTCAAGTATATTGGTTGGCAAATATACTAGCCAGCTCATCAATTGGTGATTAAAGGGGTAGGTAATGGATCAGTTAAAATTATAGGTAGGCAAAGGATCAGTTTAAACTATAATCTATGTATCACATTGTGACACCTCAGGCAGCGTGAGCACTGGGAATCAGACACAAAGGCCAATAAACAATCTAATATCTTTATTAAGGAAATAAAGGAGGCAATAAAAAATAAGCAGAGTATATAGTCCAGCAGTAGACCTTTCAGGAAAGGTCAAATATAGTCCAGTAATATGTAAGCAGATATCCAGTATTAGAGTTCAAAGTTTTAAATCCATTAACCAAAACACACTCAAACCTGTAGGCTGTTTGAGTGGGGAATTAAGGCAAGAGCTGTCCAGAGTTCCAGGGCTCAATCCGAGGCTAGGATGCAAAGCAAGGCAAAGTTAGTTGTGGTAAAGCTGAATCACTGTCCAGACTTGACAGGAAGGTGAGAGGCAGCCGGTCTACTGGAGAGTAGCGCGCTGCAGAACTAGAGTCGATGTGATCCCTCAACTGATACGTTGAACACCGCAAGATCTATTTGGTGCCCAGAACTTTTATGGGACTTTGCTCTCCTCCTCAGCCAGGTGTCCGAGCTCTTTCCCAAGGGAAAATGACCCAAGACAACAACTTTGCCAGATGCAGTCCTCCCTGAAAACTCTCAAGGGAACCAGCCTAATTAACGATGGCTTTTTCTGCTAAACGAGCGCTCCTTCTCAAAATCTGTTTTTCCACGCGCGAAGCCTCCCAAGATCATTGGCGGTCAAAACTAACATTCTCTGGAGAACCGGGCTGAGAGCCAAGGCCCTTTCTTTTGAACTGTGGGCTAGAATTGGCAACAGTGGGCACCTGGAAAGGGACGGAATCAAGCGGAAATGGCGGAAACCCCATCTCTTCTTTGGTCTGCTCCGTAATAGTGACGGGGTCATGACTCGGGGGTCTCTGAGACACTACACACATATTGTGGGATGAAGGGAAAAAATTTGGACTTGTATATTATGGCATCTGGTTGGAATACTTCATTATTTTCCTTGCATAGAAAATGTTGTTTTCTGTGCAAAACAACTATGCAAATTTCCTTTAGCAGAATATGCTCCATTCTGCAAATATTTTCATTGATCCAAGAATCTTCTTGTCTCAACACTTGAAAAATCATTTTTTGGATATTTTGATGTTCTTTCTTTCATTAAACCATTGTATGTATGGATAATGATTAGACATAACTCTAACATGTAGTACAGAAAATATCAATATCACTGCTAAAACAATTTTAAATAGTTAATTGACTTGATGAGGGCATATACACTTGAGAGTCAGCACAGATCATAAAAAGCCAAGATGTTGATATTAATTTCATTAAATTACATTTTAAACAATATGGAATGCATGTTAACTCTTCCCCAATGCAATTTAACATAACCTCCCTTTGTGGGTTTCTTTCTTTCTGTGTGGCATGTTGCCATTTTGGCCAGATTTTGGTTTTTCACTTTATGGTAAGTGGAGAAAAGCACCAAAATAAGGAGGGCAGAAGGAAGATTATGTACCACTTGGCTGTCCATCTTACCTTTCATTTCTGTGGATCTTGTCTTTTTATTTTTCAAGTATTGTGCAATTCTGTAGTTTTAACTAGAGAGGAAAGAAACTGACTTGCCTTTCTGTAACATTCACATATGTGTTATTTGCATTGGAAACAGAATTTTCTGTGCAGAAAATAATACCCATATGGACAGAATAATGCAGAACAGCCATCCATGAATTTTACAAAGAATAAGTCCAAAATTGTGAACAGTCTTTTAAAACTATTTGGTTTTCAGTGCATTATAACAGGAATAAAATTGCAACAATTACACTTTGCTTTCTTCTACAAAAAAATCTGGTGAATAATTATATCCCTACTTCTTTCTTTACCATTACTCAATATTTCTGATGTTTCTCATGATGCCAAAGTGACAGTTAGGTGTGTTAACTTGGCAATGACAAGAAAGGCATTAAAGGAGCCATATATATTTAGCCATTCTGACTCTGATAGATCTTGAAATATTAGTTTGTTTCACCATTGTCTCCCTTCCTATTCACCTTCAGCAGATTGAAACTGGATGAGGGAGGGAGGGAGGAAGGGAGGGAGGGGGAGAGGGAGAGGGGGGGGTTCCATCTATACAGACCCATACATTGGGCCTGATCTGGCATGCCAAGTGCTGGATAGGGCCCGACCGGCATCCACACAGTTCCAATTTTAGTATATTATGCTGCCAAATTTGGCATCTACCCAGGCATTACCTCAGCTACTGCAGAGCAAGTCCCCACCATCCAGCCACACCAAACATGGTGTAGCACTACTGGATGGCCAGCTTATATGTTGCTCCTGCCCCCCTTGTTGTGGCAGTCCTTGATGCCTACATTTTCCCTGTGGCTATTTCTGATATTAGATGGAGCAAGGGGAGGGGGAAGAGGGAAAATTCACCTTCCTTTCCCCTTCTTATCACTCTTTGCTATTCTCGCTGACATCAGGGCTAATGATGGGGGGAAACTAAGTGTTGTATCATGGCTGAGGGACCACCAAAACAGCCATCCCATGTCCCTGAGCCACCTAAATCTGGAAACTACGGGACGACAGGAGAGTTTTAGCTAATTTTAGTTGGGAACCAGCCCACTGTTTTTGCTGCCCCTAAGTCCAGTGAAATACTCCAGCAGGGTTTGCATTTTCTCCCAACTTGGGGTAGACCAGGGCAAGGTCATGTTAAGTTGTCTATGCCTTGGATTACCACTGCCATGGGGTAAGGGGTATTTTTCTGCTGTGGAGCTGATCCACCTAAATGATCAATTTAGATGTGTTGAAAGAGAAAGCAAATTTCGTTCCTGCTGGAGAATCTGCCCCACTCCTGATGTCACAAAGTTTTGAGGAGAAGCTTTATTAATTCACATTTAAGACAACATCGCTATATAGATGTGTTTATGAATATACTTAGTATACTTAAATTACATGCCAAATTTTAGTTACTGAGTCTTCAGTGTTTAGCTGAAACAGTTTTATTCTCACAAATAGGACAATAATAGAACTATAAATTGAATAAGGCATAATAAGAAATGAGGCAAATAATTATCAGGAGTACAACTATCTGGTCTCATTATACAAAAGAGACCAACTTCTCCCAAGGAATTTTCAATGCATGTCTAAAGGAACTATAAAAGGTAAAGGTTTCCCCTGAAGTTAAGTCCAGTCATGTCTGACTCTGGGGTTTGGTGCTCATCTCCATTTCTGAGCCGAAGAGCCAGCATTGTCTGTAGACACCTCCAAGGTCATGTGGCCAGCATGACTGCATGGAGTGCTGTTACCTTCCCGCTGGAGTGGTACCTATTAATCTAATCACATTGGCATGTTTTCGAACTGCTAGGTTGGCAGAAGCTGGAGCTAACAGTGGGCGCTCACTCTGCTCCCGGGATTTGAACCTGGGACCTTTCGGTCTGCAAGTTCAGCAGCTCAGTGCTTTAACACACTTCGCCACTGGGGCTCTATACTTACACATAAAGGAGAAGGAACATTTACAGCCATTTAAGCATGGATTTAAAGACATATTATTTATTCTATAACCCACAGGGGGTTATTTTTCAAATGTTTCAGAAAAGGATAGTAGGAAGCAGCAAGAGCAAAGGATGTGGAAGGCAGCAAAAAATCATCCTGTAAGCTGAGTAAGAAACTGAAATGCAGGATTTAGGAATTAAGAAGATGGCAGTATTAAAAGATAAAACTGTGTCATCAGTGGATAATAGTTATATGAAATTAAATTTCCAAAAGAAAATAAAAGAATTTAGGGTGGGGAGAGAAAAAAAAGTGTTGTACCAGTCATTTTTCTGTGGAGGGGATAATGCACAAACCTGACCTCAGCCACACATATATAATACTTTCATCTTTGAACAAAATAATTAATTGCAGTAACTAATTTGTCTCACTAGGTACTTCCAAGCTCTGATTTTAGAAAAGTTGGGAGCACAACAGTTCAAATAAAATACTAGTTGTTAAAACAGAGCAAAGGCGTCAAGCAGTGTATGTGAGATGAGAAACCTACTGAGACTAATCAACTGTGTCTCAAAATTCAGGTGGACATTAAAAAAACTTTTGCAATCTCAAACATGTTCAAAGCAGACAATGTTCTGCTTTTTGAAGAAGCTGAAATTTATACCAGACATTGGCATCCAGGTTCACTCAAAGGAAAATTATCCCTCTCTGGTCCAAAGCTAATGGAGTCATAGAATGATTCATGAGAAACAAGAAAGGTGTAGGGACAATTGAGGAAAATGAGAGATAAGAACCTTAGCTCTAGAAGGAAGGGTAACTGAGAAGTGGGGAATGTAAATGTTACTATATGTAAATCACAGAGTATAGCTAGTTCAGAGAAGCATTCATACTGGGTTGCCAAATTACACATAACAAATACCAAACAAATTGATGAATACATGCAGTTTAGAATCAAATGATGTGGTTAGAACAAGGCCCTTTTGACAATTGCTTCAGGCCTGGAGGAGAACATATGAATATTAACATTGCAGCATCAATGTGAATACATTTCTGACAAAATCCCAGTAATCTGAGGTTTGCAATTATAAGGACTGGAACATTGAAACAAACTCTGTTATCACATGTGTGCTTTTACCATGAACAGGATGGCTATACTCAAAATTATTGCAAGTGATAATGATTTAGTCCATTTATTTTCAGAGATAAAATTTTATTTTGGTTATATTCTCCCTTTTCTGCAAAGGAACTCAAATTTACTTACACCGTTCTTCTCCATTTTATTTTCACAACAATGGATGCTTGGCCCATAGTCACCTAGTTAGCTTCATGCTGAATAGGGACTAGAACTTGGATTTCTGAACTATCAGTTCAGTACTCTAAGTACTGTGCCACAGTGAATCCAGTTCAATATTGTAATAACCACAGCACACTGATTCCAGTCTAACACGTTAACAACAACATCATAATGAGTTCAAAAAATTAGTATGGAGTGAACAATCTGTCTTGAATAAGTGATTATCACAAGGAGCTAAAGAGAGTAGAGATGTGTAAAACGGCTGAAACCCAATTACTAATTCATTTCAGAGATTTGGATGGCCCTTGCTTCAATTTGTAAAGTTTGGGGGGGGGGGGGGCATTTCAATTCACAATCAGAATTTCCAAAGTTTCATAATTACATCGTCAAGATTCTTTCCATTAGTGGCGATGGGGAAAATTGTGAGGGTTGTTTCTCTGACATTTTTATGGCTACCAGAATGAAACTGGGCACACTTTTAGGCAAGATTTATGACTTTAGGCCTGCCAAGTTTCAGAATGTTTTGTGCATCCACTGATTTTTAGGATTTTTAATTTTTTTTTTAAAAAAACTACAAAATATATCCTCTTGAATTTTTGCACAATGAGACAACGTAAGCAAAGCATCAATCCTGAAAAGTTTCAGAAAGATTTGTTCATCTACTGATTTCTAGGATTTTTTAAAAGTTGTTTCAATTAAAAAAATATTTTAAAAAACTACAAGAGGTGTCCCCTCAAATTGTGGCACAGTGCGACAACATAAGCAGGGCAGTAAGCCTGCCAAGATTCAGAATAATCAGTCTATCCACTGTTTTTAAATATTTTTTCCCCAATTTAAGCACATTTGATTAACCTACACTGAGGCTTTAATGCAGGCAGCCCAGTTCTTCCGGCACAAACAGAATTCTGGGAAATGTAGTTTAGGGTGGGGCCTCTTGAACACTCTGCTACAGAGGTCTTTGCCTTTCCAAACTATATTTCCCAGAATTCTGCTTGCACCAGAAGAATGGGACTGCAGATTGGAGTTGGATATAACAGAGGGAAGTTATAGACTTGATATGAACGGACAGAAAGAAACAGAATTCTCATAGAGCTGATATAATTTAAGTTTTAAGAAACCCAAAGAAAACCTACATTTTGAATGCTTTCTTGCACTGAGAAGAACTGCCCTGGTTAATCATGAGTGGAAATTTCATTCTTCTGCATTCCTTCCTCTCCACGGTGTTTTCTTTCTAGGAAGAACTAAGCAGAAATACCAATTTTCTGAGAGATGGTGATTCTGTCACTGGGTTTCCCAGTTTAAAGGTCTTCAGAAGTACTCAGACTCTGATTTAGTGCAGGATTCCCAATACAGTTTGAACATTTCCTGGATCAATCATAATCAACTTGATTTAGTACAAGATTCAAGTTGTGTCCTAATGTAAGCAAACCCTTGCTGCAGTGGATGTGCTGTGATAATAAAAGAAAATGGAGAAAATATAACTTATAAGGTGTTTTGAAGTGTCATTCAAATTGCACTGTCTGCTTTCAAGCTGAGAAGTCAGAATCCAAAGGATGGTATTTTAGAAACAAGGGGATTCTGCCATAGCACAGTGGAGCATCACTGCTAATACTTCAAAATTGCTAAAGTATATTTGGTTGTTCCTCAGAGTTCAATGGCCAGTTTCAAGATGAAATTTCCAATAGAATAAAAAGAGGGGACATACAATTCACTAGAAATATTTTGAAAGACTAGAATATAAGAGAGGCTTTCTTACAGTCCATCTACAGGTTCAGAGGTGAATGGACTCCATGATGGCCACACAGAGTCACCATTTGCCATAATATAGGAGAAGCCTGCTTAAAGCAACCTTGTCCATCGTTAAAAATGTTATGGGATATGCCAGAGCTTCCCTGCATTTTGGGCCAGTGTAAACAGATGTGCCACATCCTATTCAGGAAGCAGGTGCAGCAGTGTTTACACCATTTTCTCCAGGTTCAGGCAGACCAGGGATGGGGGGAGACATAATGTGCCCCCAACATTCTGGGTTTCACAGTGCCCACCAGGCCTGAAAGAGAAATGAGGCATTTGGAGAAAGGAAGGTGCAATTCATCCTTTCCTCCCTTCACTCTCTTGCACCACTCCATCATTCCGGCTATCATCATTACAGGCTCCAGGCAATAAGCAGCATCATTTTTGTAGACATATAGATGGACCCTTAGATGCTGCTATAAAGATTCCTGAGTCTGAGGAGAAAGAGAAGAAAATAGTAGGGAACACAGTAGTGCTAATCAGATTCAAGAAATTAAAAAATACTTTACATGAGAAAATGGATGCAGGTTTCCTGGTTTGCTTCTTGGTAAGTTTTCTTTTTATTAAATACATAAACACATACAAAACTATAATATTGGAAATATCTGACAACACTACAATGCACAGAAAGTTGTAAATAAGAATGGGATTGGACTGTATGGCTCCTAGGGTTGCTCCTCCTCCTCCTCCTCTTTTCTTCTTTTTCTTCTTCTTTCAAAGGCTGGATGGTCATCTGTTGGGGGTGCTTTGATTGTGCTTTTTCTGCATGGCAGAATGGGGTTGGACTGGATGTCCCCTGGAGTCTTCCCCTGAAATACTGTTAAGTTTATGTTGGTTAAAATTGTTCTTCATTTTAAATATTGTATTGTTCTTTCTTTTCTTTTCTTTTCTTTTCTTTTCTTTTCTTTTCTTTTCTTTCTTTCTTTCTTTCTTTTGCACTACAAAAAGATATGTGCAGTGTGCATAGGAATTTGTTCATTTTTTTCCAATTAGTTCACACAAAAATTCCCCATCCATCTACCACTGGCCCAGCCCAGCTGTCAAATTTTAAAATGAAATGCAGCCCCTACAGGGCCATAAGTTTCTTGGGGCTCCACAATAAACTTTTCCTTCAAAAAGGGCTCTGCAGCTTTAAACGTTTGGGAACCCCTGGTTTAGACAGTAAGCAATATGTAACAATACTAATGGCTTTCTGTTTCACAAAATTAGGAAGAAATATTATAGCACATATTTGAAAATGTGGGTGCAAGCTTCATGTCAGTACTCTAGCAGTTTTCATGAATTATACAGTGAAGGTCTTGAAAGATGCTCAGCGTATCACTTCTGCTTTCATGAAATGGCAGGCTACAAATGATTGCATGCTTGCAAATTTATGTACAGACAAAGATACCCAGGAATCTTCAAATATTTATTAGCACTACATAATTGACAAATTTACTTCACAAATGGTGCTGCATTAGTAAGATAGTGTTTTGCTGGTTTATTTAATACAAGTCGTGATTGCAAGGCAAAGAGTAGGATGAGGAGAATACATTTCATTGGCAGGAATCAGCTACATATCTCCCCCTCTCCCAAAATATGGCTTCCTTCCCAAATATAAAGTACCTTATATGTCTAATATTAAACATATTTGAAGTCACCTTTTTGTTTTAGTTCATTCCATAGTAATATACTTGGAAAATTGATAGGTTTTTGGTACATAAAGAGAAAGATGCACACCAAATACTGTAATTACCTGATTTGGCTTAAAAAATAATGGTATGTCCCTATTACACTTCTACTAATGTATAAAAGCTACTCTGTAATATTTTCAAAGCAGCCTTTTCCATCACTTATCCTTACTATTTACTTACTAACTGGATTTTTCATATTACTAGATTTTAATTTATTTCAAATGAATTGGACCAAAATGGTATTTAAATCTTACTTCACAGGAAGAAATGGGGGTTAAAATGTTCTCAAACATTCTTACCCATGATGATAACACATTAATTTTTGAAATGTGTAGCTTTTCTCCCCCCCCCCTCTCTTTTTTTTAAAAAAAACAACTTCAAATATTACTTTTGTGCAAAACAAAGACTGTTGTCTTATTAAAGACACTCCCTTTCCACATTCATTGGAAGCTGCAAAACATATTTTATAGGAACGTGGGAAGCACAAATCAAGGGAAGCTAGATATAGTAAAACAAGGAATTGCATGTATAAACATTACAGTAATGTAAGTGAATGAGCTAAAGTGCACAGAAATAGGATATTTTGAGTCAGATATCTATGCAATATTTTACTCAGGAAATGGAAATCTAAGAACAAATGGAATTACATTAATAGTGAGGAGAGATGTAGCAAGAACTGCTAAAAAAGATACTGAATTGTGATCATCACAGGGACAAACCATTGTCAGAAGCAAATTGAGGCAAGTCACCTCTGGCGTGAGAAAATTGGCCATCTTCCAAGACATTGCCCACAGGATGTCCGGATGTATTACCATCCTGCAAGGGACTTCTCTCATGTCCCTGCATGAGCTAGGGCTGACAGATGGGAGCTCACCTTATCTTGCGGATTTGAACTGCCAACCTTCAAATCAGCAATTCAGCTGGTGCAAGAGTTTAACCCATTGTACTACTGCTGCTCCTAGGGAAATAACCATCTACATAATGTAATCTGAGTTTATTTTCCAACTACAGAGGAAAAAGAGGAAGAAACTGAAACATTCTATGATTATACACAAAATGATCATACACAAAAATATAAGTTATTAAAATGCAAAAGTAGAAAATTGAGCAGAATCAAAGATTGTAGGATTTTTTTTTGCCTAAGATCAAAAACTGAAGGAGGAGAGCAATTGATTGAATTTTGTGATGTCAACAAATATATTCATCACATCACAAATATATTCATCACAAATATATTCTTCAAACAATCTAAAAAGTGACGGTATACATGAGGTGCATCTCATTGTCACCACCTTAACTTCCATGACTCAATGCTATTGACTCAGGGGAGTTGCAGTTTGACGAGACACCAGCACTCTTTGACAAAGAAGTTATCCTTTGTAAAGACTTTGCAAAACTTTGTAAAATTTTGGTTTCCATAAGGAGTAGAATATCTAAGGAAAACTAGGAAACAAGTCAGCTGTGTGGCAAATCAGATTAATTGGTAGACCTCCTGTACTGTGGAGACATCAGAAGTGGAGTCTTCAGAAAAACTGCAAAGGGTCAAAGTGATCTTCTTAGGCTGTGGAAGCAGAATGAGTGCTTCTGATCAAATAGAGCTTTGCTTCTAGCAGAGTTCTTTGATTCCCAGGACTTCTTCTGCGGATGAGTCTTACATCCATTTTAGTTCCAACTAGGTCAATTTCAGCTTCTGCATTGTTATGCTTGTGCCAACTTTGATCACCGATATTCCAAATCCTCACATACAGAGTCATCTATATGGAAGGAAAGCAATGTGAAGGGAGATCTTTTTATGCCAGCTTTATTGACTTTTTATTTTAAAAAAGAGAGGAAATCATTCTAGATATGAAAGAAATGGAAGAAGTTTTGTGGGTTTAGGTTTGCAGTTTCTCTGCAGCATCTATAATGACTGCTGCAAAACTTTCAGCTTGACTGAAAAGATTTGCACAGAATGTCTGCCCTTTGGTGGAGTTACTATTTCAAGATAAATTTGGGAGGTCAGTCTTTGATATGTTAGAACAAAGAGGTGGTGCCGAAGGCTACGGATAAAGGCCTTTCAAAATGGGGTTGCTTCTTTCCCCTCCCTCCCTTTCATTGATACCACATACCTTCAATAAAGGAGATGCAAAGGAATTTGGCTATGCTGTCTTCTTTTCTTTGCAAAGAACATTACTTTTATTTTAAAAGAGGCATTGTATGCCCGAAAGTCATGATCCTATAGTGTGGTGTCACTCTGCTGGTGTACAAGTAGAAAGGGTTGATGTTGTGGCAGAGAAGCAATAGAAGTGGGGAGGTCTGTATTAAACGCCTTCTGTCAGAAGATAACATTTCACTGCCAATCCCTAAGTTGAGCGAGAGCTGCCCGGCTAGCTTTATCAACTTGAAAGAGATGAGTTTTATTGCTGTCTCCCTAGAACTATAGTGCCCTACTTAAAAAAAAATGACCAAGTGGATTCAAGACAGATAATTTCTAATAAAAAAAATTAGCAACATTATTCTCAAAATGAGTGAAAGGAATTGCCACAGAATTTAGTTTGAGGTTAAAACAGTGGCCACAGTATCTATTGACTCTGGATTAAAACCCAACTGAGGATTTTTTTTTTTCTTACCCAGAGTGCTGAGATGCGATCATGCGTGTCACCATGTTAGTTTGGGATCAGCGCTGGACCACAACATGTCACAGAAATGAGGACAACAGGGCAAAAAGTACGAGTCCCTATGGGAATTATGTGGTTTTCTTCCCAGGGGAGTAATTCTTTACCTTCCAACCAGTTGTGTTTTGGCACTGCTAGAATGCTTCATTACTAGTGGTGTCCTGACAAGTGCTCCACATTTTCCAGTCCCAGTTTTGAGCTCTGCGTGGAGTATACTCTGATCAGCTACAGCACATTATGCAGCTTGTTCTGGACTTTCTGGTGATTTTTTAACATGCTGTTTATGTCTTGATGTGTGCTGCATGCACTGGGGGTGTAGGTTTTATGGATTCCCTACTTCAAACTTCATTATAGTGGCTGAGTAGAATTTCCTTGAACCATCAAAATTGCCTGGGTTAAAGTGCTGTGGAGTAACTATGATGAAAATACCTTTGGAGCCATTTCACTATCCATGTCAGTCAGGCTGCAACCATTGTGTTGCTACAAGCAAGCAGATACTTGTCAGAGGCTAGCTGGTGATATCATATTTCAGGTTGCGTGGTTGGGTGCCAGAAATGTGTCAGCAAGCCTCCAGCAGCAATGCAGCACTTGGTCTGTTGGAGATGTCAAAAGTGGATTGTGTTGAATCCTGGCAGATACACCTGCCTACCTGCCTTGACCATGATTAAAGGCATAATACAGCACTTTTGCAAATCCAGATGTTTCTTGTGTGAACTCCCTGCAGGTCCAAAGAAGTGAATCCACTTCATTTTGACTTTAGACATAGCCTTAGGTTGTATCCACACTGTAGAATTATACCAGTTTGACACCACATTAATTGCCATGGCTCTACGCTATGCATTCTGGAACTTGAAGTTATGTGAGATATTTATCCTTATCTATCAGAGCACAGTGATGCTACAACAAACTACTCAAATTGGTGCCAAGCTGGTATAATACTGTAATGTAGATGCCCTCTGGGAGTTTATCTACAAATGGTAGCATTAATGTGTTTTTTTTTTCATGTCAGGAGCAACCAGAGTTGTTTCTGGAGTGAGAGCATTGGCCGTCTGCAAGGACGTTGCCCAGGGGACGCCCGGATGTTTTGATGTTTTACCATCCTTGTGGAAGGCTTCTCTCATGTCCCCGCATGGAGCTGGAGCTGATAGAGGGAGCTCATCTGCCCTCTCCCCGGGTGGGATTCGAACCTGGCAGCCTTCAGGTCAGCAACCCAACCTTCAAGTCACAAGGCTTTTATCCCCTAGGCCACCGGAGGCTCCATGTATTAATGTGGTTTGCTACCAATTTAACTGCCATGGCTCAATGCCATGTAATCCTGGGAGTTGTAATATGGTGACACAATGGCATTCTTTGACATGGAAGGCTAAAGACCTTGTAAAACTACAGCTCCAGTGACAGAGCTATGTCAATTAAAATTGTGTCAAAATGCCCTAATTCTACAGTGTAATCAACAAAACTTATGCTTCCAACTTTGCTCTCTCAACAATCCCTTTGCTTACTGATATCCCAGAGAAACATCTCTACATCTTTAAATTGTTGTGTGTGATACTCTGACATTTAAAGAAAGAATTTTTGCAACTATTGGCTTTGAGGAGAATTGTTTACAACAGCAGTTTTGTTTCAAAAAGAAATGCTACTGAAATGGATTGTCTCCAGAGTGCTGAAAATCCTCTCTCACATACACATAGCTTGTAAAACTCCAGAAAACTCTTGTTGTTTTATTTTGCTTTCAGTTCACTGTTGTTTTGCAGATCCTGCAGCTTGTATTGAAATTTTGCTGATCTATCACCTGCTTCAGTAGTGAAAGACTTACTCTTAAGTAAGCCACAGAGAGCACATTCTCTGTCCATATCTAAGAAAACAAGCAATCACTTCTCCCGGCCCCATGCCTATCTTTATTAACATGCACAGGAGTCTTGTCTATTTCAGTGAAAAGCAATCCTATCTCAAAAGCTTCTGTCATTACTAAGATGCATGACTTTGTTGTTCTTGTGTACCTTGAAGTCATTCCTGACTTATGGCATCTCTAAGGTGAATCTATCATGAGGTTTTCTTGGCAGGATTTGTTCAGAGGTAAGTTGACATTGCCTTTTTCTGAGACTTCAAGAATGTGATTTGCCCAAGATCCTCCAGTCTGTGGTTTCCATGGCTGAACAGGGTTTCAGATCCCTTTCTCCCACTTTCCAAGTCCAAACCACTACACCACACTAGCTCAATATGTATAGCTATTCAAAAGAAATCCATACATCTCTGCTCTGTACAATAAAATTCAAGACACACACAGTATTATGACTCTCTTGCTATTTGGGGCATTAACAGAAGGATTGCAAAGATATGGCCACTGCAGAGCAGAGTCTCCATTAAACAAAGTCACCCTGTTACTTACTCCTCGCTCTCTGGCACCTACAGAAACAAAACAAAAAGATTACTGTCATTGATCCAGCTGGCAGAGAGCAGGTTGAAGAGAATAATGAGCAGCTGAAATGGAAGGGCCTGGAGAGACTCAACATGTGGGAATACAATATATTTTTTCCTTGTACATTTTCCATCACTTTTTAAATTGCACACTTACATATTTAACAGAAAGAATAACAACAAAAAGAACAGGGTGGGCCAAAAGTCACAAAGGTTTTTGTTTAATTGCTCCTTTACTTTTTGTTTTTAATTTACAATACTATAGCATCATATACAATATATATAGGAAATTATATTACATTACATGTACAATCTTTTCAAAAGGTGATTAAAATATCGGACACCTTTGAGACATTTGGCCCAACCTGCATTTACATAAACATATTAATTCTAAAACAATTTTTCCTAACATGGGTACATTTTGTTCCTAATTACACTATTTCTTCCCCACACATATTGTGTTGATTTCCTATCTTTTGAGTTAAAAACAGTATTATATAATTGTATAATTTCTTCCCCGGTGGCGAAGTGTGTTAAAGCACTGAGCTGCTGAACTTGCAGAAAGGTCCCAGGTTCAAACCCCAGGAGCGGCATGAGCGGCCGCTGTTAGCTCCAGCTTCTGCCAACCTAGCAGTTCGAAAACATGCCAATGTGAGTAGATCAATCGGTACCACTTCGGTGGGAAGGTAACAGCGCTCCATGCAGTCATGCCGGCCACATGGCCGTGGGGGTATCTACGGACAATGCCGGCTCTTTGGCTTAGAAATGGAGATGAGCACCAACCCCCAGAGTCAGACATGACTGGACTTAACGTCAGGGGAAAACCTTACCCTATCATTTCTTCCTACTGATTTTTTCCCATTCTTCTCCTAGCATAATGTTATTATGCATAATAATATTATTATTACTTTAAAAAAAAACTTTATGCAAACACCTCTGGCAAATAAAAATTAAATTATGAAATCTTTTGTGAATACTTTTCCCTCTTCCTTTCTTTTGCAAAATTTAGAAATGATTCCCAACCTTTGATAAAGTTTTTGTGTGTCCCCCCCCCCCCCTTGCCCCCTGGTTTTATTGCCAATTTATCAATTTCTGATATTCTGAAAACGTTTTACTGTCCATTCTCCTACTGTCGGGAAATCTGACTTCTTCCAATATTGTGCATATAGCACCTGTGCTCCAACTATCATAAAGTACAGTACTTTGTAGTTTTGTGGTTTTATTTGTTTGTTTGATAATCCCAACATATATCATTCAAGTTCTGATTGTCTCTTCAATTTGAAATTTTCCAGCATTGTTTTTTGTACCTTGCTCCAGAATTTCCTTGGATTTTTTTCCATGACCACATGTGTTAGAAAGTTTTTCCTTGTTCCTTACATTACCAACAAGTATTTGTTGTTCCCTTATACATTTTAGCAAGCCTTGCTTGAGTCAGGTACCAACTGGTCATCATTTTGTAAAAAATTCTTTAAGTCAATTCATTGTCTTGACTTGAGATGGCAAAGTATGCATCCTTTCACTGAGCCTTCTTTCTCACATGATGACAGCCTAGAACTTTTACTTCTCATTCCTATAGATCTTTCTACAATTTTCCGTGTATAAGCTGAGATGTACTGTGCTAGTAATCTTCAAATGTCATATAGCTGAAATTGCTATAACAGTGGACAGAGAATCTCCTCCAACTTATAGTAATCACAGGATAGAAGGTTTTAGAAAAAATCTCACAAAATCAGATTGCAGCATCTGGAGGATGTTACTTATGTCTGAATACAAAAATAGTTACAAGTTGCTTTTCCACAGAGAGAGGGATTTTACTTGTCTGGGTTCATATACTTGTTGATAGTTTGCACAGATATCTGCTTTGTGCAAAGAAGAAGAAAATGCACACCCCACTAGATTTTTGAGTAAGTTTTGAGTTCATAAAGATCTCTGCAGTCTTTTATGCACTGCAATGAAAGGAAGGTTTGCCATTGAATTAACATCAGCAGGGGAAAGCTATTAAATCAGCTTTACCTTGCTTTACCTGATGCTTATGAAACAAACCAAAATACCTGATCTTGTTCCCTGCTGGAAATGATAATATCACATTTTTAGACCTCTGCTTCCCCCCCCCCCCCCCTATATTCAGCCAAGTAATAGTAAGAATCATCAAGAACTCTGAAGTCAGATTGGTGCACATACAGCGCACACACACATTTTTTTCAATAAATATAATCAAGTTATAAAATTCGAAGTAGCTAGAAACATAATGAAATAACCAAAACACAGATAGATAGTCAACACAAAATTCTCCAGGACTCAGTGCTTTTGGTATCCCACAAAGCTATCCCACAATGCATTTGTCACTATGTCAACCATGTGATATAAAACATTTGTTCACAAGACACTCAGCCCTCCAAAAATTACAGTTACCAAATATTGATGACTCACTTAAGTATGATACTTTCGAGAATCATACTGGGGTGGGAATTGAAATAAATAGGGAAAAAGCAGGAGGTGCAACTAAGGACCTAATTACATTAGATGCCCTAATGTGGGCAATAGTAGGGGAATAGCTGGGTATTGTGGCAAATCTGTGGGGCAGTGGGGGAATCTGTCACCCCATGCACTGCATTGCCCACAGTACAGCCTTTCCCATCACTTGGGAGAAAGTGTTGCTGCCTGGCTTCCCCCTCCCCTACACTTGATGCTGGCTCCATCGTATTATGCTTTTAGCACAGTTTGTGGACAGAGTCCCACCAAGTAGTGTGCATCATATGATGGGATCTGGAGGGCTCCATCCCCAAAATGTACTAAAAGTGCCCTACGATTGGTAAGTTTGCTTATGTGATCAAGTGGTACGTTTAACCATGCATCTCTAAAAGTGTCTACTAGATGACTATTGAAATTCTGCATATACCATTTATAAAGAACAGAGCTTTCTTAACTGTGTGTTGCAACATGTTAGTGTGTCTGCAGTGGGTACACGTGTTGCACAAATGTAATGAGAAATGGCAAGAATATTGGAAATGTTTGTTATTTTCTTTCAAATCATATATGTTTATGTTTAAAAATATAAATGAAAGATTTTCATGAGTTACGTTGTGTCCCCATACATTGCATTATTACAATTTATGTATATGTCCATAACCTTTATAAGGAGATGGTTTGATTTCTGGTTTACTAGTAAAACTGAATGGCTTTGTTATGATATGATGCGTGTCTGAAAAGTGAGTCACCAACATGGAATGTTTGAAAAGCTCTCATATAGAAGAATGAAAACACAATTTTATATTTCTATTCAATATTCCATGAATAGTCAGATGTGCTGAAAGAACAGAAGATATTCAACTAGACTAGAAAATATGTGCAAACTATTTGTATGGGTAGGGTGACACATCTTTCACCACTAATACCAAGGAATACACAGGATCCAAAATCGGTCAGCCCAATGCTAACTGATACCAAGCACACCAGGGTGCAACCGGGTAATAAACCGAGACAGTGTTATCCCACAATTCTGGCAACCGGGCACGCCCCCCGCCTACAATAGGAGGGGAGGCAACCAGATCCAGGGCACATGCCACACGCCAACCTAAAAGTTGTGATGGAAACATAACAAAACAATAAACCAAATGTAGGGGGGAAAGGGGAGGACAAAAGAAGCAGGCACGGTGCCTGTGCCCAGTAAGGGGTCGCCTGACCCCAGCCAATCAATAGTGGGCCCAGGCCCACTGATAGCAAGAGGGGCAAGGCCGCAGATAGGCTGCCTGTCCCCAGCGGCAGGAAATTTTCAGTGCCATCTTTGTGAAGAGGCATCCCACCCTGCAAAAGATGTGCCCGGTAAGTCGGGTGCTGCTTTTTATATTTTTACTGCTTCAAGCCTACCAAAGGTTTTAGCTGTGCATGTCTGCTAGCATGTAAACCTTATCCTTGTTGGACAAAACTGCATGCATTTGAAATCATAGTAAGAAGCCTCATGTACATAGCAGATTTTAGGATAGAAGTGCAGCTTTTAAAAAATTCTAAAACAACTTATTTAATATGATTTTAAAAATGTAAAGGCAAGTTTGAGATGTAAAAAACCATCTGGAACTGCACATGACTGACTTCAAGACTGTTCCTTTGGTCTTCCCAAAAACAGACATTCTGATTTGTCACAACTTTCACTTCAGCATAGATGGCTTTGACAACCCTTATGTAATAAGCATTTGTTGTTTGTCAGTTGCCAGCGATACTGTTCATTACTTTTAGAAGGAGGTATAACTTAATTTGTTAGGTTTCTATTTAATTCTGCATTGTGCACTGCATTTGAAACCCTAAAGCTTGAAACCTTTTTTTCTCCTGGGCTAAAGAAAATGAATGCTTTTGCATTGGAACTGGCTGGTTGCCTGCCCAATCTGTTAATTTGAAGACGTGAGTTACTAGTTTTGTTGAAAAAGATGTGATCAAAGCTCTGCTGTTTCTTATTTCATGCCATACAACAACCATTGCCCTCTGTTTTAAAAAAGAAAATTTGGGGTGTATCTATATTTCCACCTAAAGCCTCAAGCTGAATGCAATGCATAGAGGTTTTTTCAAAATAAATGAAATCCATTCTGCCTTCAGTGCAATGATTGATGCATCTCACCTCTCCATGGAGACAGTGCATACTATAATGCCCAAAAATATTGGTCTGGATGAAAATGATTGCCCATGGAGTGCTGCTTTTGAAGAAATCTCCCCCGCTCACCCCCCAAACACACATATCTGCCATCTAATGGGGAAAGATTTCAAAGACAGTAAGCGGTTTTACAAAGCTCTGTTTTGTTATGAAAGTGGCCCTGTTCTTATGTCAATTAAAAGGAATTGTATTTATTTATCTACCTGCTCCAGCTCTTTTAATTTGATCAGAATGATCTTCTGTGGTGTGCTTTTCTAGTCTTCAAGGAGACTCTGTATATGAGTGGAAAAACCTGTCAGTTTCACTTCATACAGGCATGTAGCCGGGAAGGGGGGGGGGGGTTAGAGATACTTCAGCCCCCCCCCCCCCCCAAATTCTCAGGGTGGTCCGCGAGAAGGCCTTACTGGTACTGTTATGTTTATTCATATTATTATCTGATCACTATGCTCAATATATCCCATATGCATGGGGGTATGGGGATAATGATACAAAAGGTTTGCTAGGATAAATCTTCTCTCACTCAGACTCAGAATCAAAATCCTGGCTATGGGCCTGGCTTCATACAATACTTTTTTAAAGAAAAAGAATCAAGTATTTTCTTTCCTGAATAGTAAAATGGCAATTATCAGTTTGGTGAGAACAAATGTGACATTTGTTTCCAAAAGGTACCAAAGCCATTTCAATAAATGTAATAGAAAGTGAAAAAAATGTGCTGAGGATATGTATTCATTAGCTATAAAATGCCATTTCCTCAAACCTTGTATTAAAACAATCTGATACATTTTGATAGTTTTGATCTGTACATAATATTCTACTCCTAGCCAACAATGTGCTGCCATGTATAACTCTTTCCTTAAAATTTGGTACCTTTTGGAAACAAACTCTGGCCCTTGTTGCCATTAAAGTTGATGAGAAGCCTCTTGGTAGGGGGGGAGGAAGAGGTGGCCATGCTCAGTTTGCATCATGAACTTGATGAAATGCACAAGTCTTTAACACATAAGTATCAAAAGCTCAGGGGATTGAGGGAGTAATCTAGGGTAGCCAAAGAGTGGTCCAGGGCATCCTCTGGAAGCTGCATGGGTGAACAAAATGATGGGCAGAGTGAAACTGCATGAAGCCATTAGAAGTCCACTTCTGATTTTGAAAAATGTGAAGACTAGTAATCTATATGAAAGATATATCACACCCCTGAGGATTCACAAAAAAAGAACTTTTATAAGCTAGAGATAGATCAGTCCTTGATGGCCACAAAAATAGACCATGGTTGACCATGGTTGAAATAATCTTAACAGTTTTGTTTACTCTTACATATGAATTTTAAATATCTCAATTTCTGTCTAGCAGTCACACACAACAGTGCCATAAAACCTTAAATAAATGCATTTCCATCACTGAATATGAAGACAATTGAATGTTTTGGGATCTTTCTTGTCCCCTAGGAAAGAGATGTGAATATTTATTATTTATTTTATTTAAAACTTTTATATCCCACCATTCTCACCCTGAAGGAGGGTCAGAACAGAGCACAACATATATACGGCAAACATTCAATGCAAATACATGTGTACTTCTGCAGAATAGCATGGCCTTTTCCAGAGATTGAATGAAAGGAG
Organism: Anolis carolinensis; assembly: GCF_035594765.1. Classification (NCBI taxonomy): domain Eukaryota; kingdom Metazoa; phylum Chordata; class Lepidosauria; order Squamata; family Anolidae; genus Anolis; species Anolis carolinensis. Next base: position 150,649,051 of record NC_085843.1, read on the forward strand.
AAAGATGCAGTGACAGAACATATGGTCAGTCCAAGGTTTGCATATGATCAGTCCAAGGTTGCATTTCTATAATCTCAAGATTTGTATTTGTGATAATTAACCATGGAATAATGAAATCAGATACAGACACCATCACCCAGAGGACCTTTTCATTGGTTGCCCCATGACAGTAGACGACCTGCTGGTAGAGTTTCGACAACTCAATCAGCTGTTGGAATTTAAGACACAAGTGAAGATCTGTCTCTTCCTGCAGGCCTACCCAGACAGTTTTAATGATGAATTTTAAATTTCCACTCTAACTTTTCTTTGGTGCATTTTAATATGTATTTTATGGAAATATGGTTTAATATGTTTATTCTATAAAGTGTTTTTAAATGATTAAGTGTTTTGATTATGTGCTTTAGCAATGTTGTAACATGCCTCAAGCCACAAAGAGAGGTGGGTAAGAAATTATATATATAAAAAGATGGCTTAGGTAAGGGCCACTTTATTTGACTTATGCATATTTAATTTGTGTTGAACCTGAAAAGGAGCAAGAAAGGAAAGCAAGTTGATGTATGTCTAAGCAAAGCTCCTTCAGCATCTCCTCTTTCCCCCTTCTTCTTCTTCTTCTTCCTCTTCTTCTTCTTCTTCTTCTTCTTCTTCTTCTTCTTCTTCTTCTTCTTCTTCTTCCCTCTCTCTCTCTCTCTCTCTCTCTCTCTCTCTCTCTGATTTATACTCAAACTACCCACCCTGAAAGCATGTGGCAGACTCAATCTTCACTTGAGCCAACAAAGGTTCATTCCACACAGTCAAGGCAGATAATCCACAATATCTGCTATGAACTGGGATATCTGAGTCCACATTGCCATATAATCCAGTTTAAAGTGGATTTTATACAGCTGTGTGGAAGGGGCCTAACATGTCCCAACTGGTGCCAAAATAGTTTGATTGATCCCAGAAATTTATTTATTTATTTTCTACATTTCTATACGACTCTCTCTCACCCCAAGATAGACTCAGAATGCAGCCCACATTCAAAATCTCCACTACTGGGCCTCTCTATCTCCTTGTTCTCCATTCATGTATGATCTGATTGAGAAGTGAAGATCCAAAGAGGATACATGAATGCTGGCCAGGCCTTAAATATCCTCTAATTCCACCCCATCACATGCAGCTTCTTCTGGTATCTATTCCTGGAGACCATCAAATCAATATTTTAGTCCACAAGTACAGATATATATATATATATATATATATATATTTATATATATATATAACGTATAGGAACCCCAGTGGCAAAGTGTGTTAAAGCACTAAGCTGCTGAACTTGCAGACCGAAAGGTCCCAGGTTCAAATCCCGGGAGCGGAATGAGCACCTGCTGTTAGCTCCAGCTCCTGCCAACCTAGCAGTTCGAAAATATGCCAATGTGAGTAGATCAATAGGTACCGCTCCGGCGGGAAGTTAACGGTGCTCCATGCAGTCATGCTGGCCACATGACCTTGGAGGTGTCTATGGACAACGCTGGCTCTTTGGCTTAGAAATTGAGATGAGCACCAACCCCCAGAGTCAGACATGTCTGGACTTAACATCAGGGGAAACCTTTACCTTTACCTACATGTATATATTTTTGTCATTTTCTGACCTCCAGCTGGTGCTGTTTCAAACTACAGGAAAGGAGATTCCACCTGAACATCAGGAAGAACTTCCTCATTGTGGGAGCTGTTCGGCAGTGGAACTCTCTGCCCCGGACTGTGGTGGAGGCTCCTTCTTTGGAGGCTTTTAAGCAGAGGCTGGATGGCCATCTGTTGGGGGGTGCTTTGAATGAGATTTTCCTGCTTCTTGCAGGGGTTGGACTGGATGGCCTGTGAGGTCTCTTCCAACTCTACAATTCTATGATTCTATGATTCTATCTGATGTATTTGCTTTAGTTACAATTTAAATTCAGATTCTATGTAAAATGAAACATTCATGATTTCTGTAAGATCCAATGACTTTTAGAGATATTTTATTTGCCTCCAATTCAGCTAGTTTCAAGAATTCCCTTTTAAAAGGTGTTTGTCCTACAACTAAAAGAAAAAAAGTCTTCATCTAGACTTCTTTTTCTTTGTGGACTTTGCCACAACATAGTATTTTGAAGGATTTATGTCCTGTTTAAGCCACTTTAAGTGAAAATCAATTTACCAAGAGGAAGTGGGATATTCTAAAAGAAATCTAAAACTATTTTGATAATTAAAGGGAATAAAAAGTTGTGCTAGCAATATCCTACAGACCTAGGGCACAGGAAAAAAATAGTTACAATATTCTTCTATCGATTACATGATTCAAAAGGTAACAAGGATGTCCAAGCTTTTTCCCCCTTCATTGTTATAAAAAAAGTTCTTGTACTTTGCTAGAGAACACCTTTTGTATCTCTACCTCCAGCTGGTGCTGTTTCAGGAACAAGTCAATACTGATAAGGTACATCCCAGAGGAAACAGAGCTTAATTTCTTTCTTTCCCCACCCTGCCTCCCCTGCTGTTCAGCTTTTTCAAAGTCAGAATTTAAGACGGTGAAATATGTGGCTAATAAAAGCTGTCTTCCCACTGTTTTAGGGTTTAACCCACTTAAGGAATCTTGAAATCAAGGATCATCTAATTCTTATCTGATAACTTTTTTTATTCTACCTTTCCTCTCAAGCACTCAGGGAAGTTATTTTCCACCCACCCACTTGGAAGAAACAGGAAACAGTGTCCCCATGTTTATCAAAAAATGAAGATGACACACATTGCAAATACTTCCAGAAGTACCCCTAACTATCTCTCATAGTAAATTATTATTTGGTAGCAAGTAATAACTGTCACACTATTTTATTCTACAGCAGCCTTATTCACAAGTCAATAGACAATATCTCATGATTTCTGAAAAACCACATACATACTATTGAGGAAGATTGGGGGCAACACTAGATACAATGTGAGAAACTAATGAATAGAATTGACATTTTTAAAAAATATATATTAATTGTACTCACAGATTTATACCAGAGCTGTAGCTACAAATCTTGTGAAAGAAAGCACAATTTCCCTTCAGTTCCTTTCTTTCTTGTCCCTTTCTCCATTTTTAAAAGCATACAGAATTGTGATACACAGACACTCAGAAAGACACTTGTATTTTTCTTTGCATGCAAACACTTTCCCAGTAGGATTACGAGAATTGCTTTGCCTTGAGTGTTGCACTTGATAAGTAACAGAGCACAACCAAAGAAGCCCAGTGAGACCCTTAACACTGAAAGTGTGAACAAGCAAGAGATCCCATGATCCCATATTCCCTCTAGCTGTTGAAACTGCCTTCTACAATATTGTAAAGAGTGTTTTGTAGAGCCATAAGTCATAATTCATTTAAAATTGGTCCCCACTGACTAATCAAGACTTGTATTGATTAATTTGATGAAGCTATTGTTCATTGGTAGAAACATTTTTAACTGGTAGGAAAAACTGGTAGAAACAATTCTTAGGGACAATTCTGGTTTGTTGTAAAGATAGAAGGGAAAGCAAATATAGACAAGGACTTTTAATTCTAACAATTATTATAAATCCATGAAAGCTCCTTAAAATATATAAATTGTTTGGTTTCCTGAGTGCTAGTAGACTTTCTCCTTGACTTTTATTCTCTTATTTTCATTCCTTTATTTTATTTTAAAATTGTTGATAGTATTTTTTAAATATTTGAACAACAATATATACTTTTTCTTTTTCTTTTTATTTTTTTCACTTTTAGAATCATAATTGCACATTTCATAGGAGAGGAATTTCTCATCAGAAGTTTAGAATAGTGAGAATATTTTTTCTAATTCTGTTTAAGGTTATTTGATACCAGTGGGGATGTTTTTCTCTTCTCTGTCTTAATCATACAGGCTTATATCTCATTGCTGGTTCCAACTAGAGTTAATTATATATACGTTTTAATTAATTATATATACGTTTTTAAGGTTTTTATAATGTGTTTTAACAATGTTATTAATGGACCTGTTTATATTGTTTTGTTTTTATGATTGTATTTTGGGCATTACATTTTGCCAATTTTTATAAGTTGCTCTGAGTCCCCTGGGGTGAGAAGGGCGGGGTATAAATGTTGTAAATAAATAAAATAAATAATAAATAAACACATTGCCATGCCAATGGACCAGATCTTCCTGTATCTTTCAGCTGCTGCATCAAAACAGCTTTTATCCATTAGCTGATTTCGGGAGGCTCTCAAAAACGGATAGTGGTACAGCCAAATTGCACAACCCTAGTACACTCACAACACAAGACTACTGAAAGATCCATATTTCTTTACTTGAAACTTACCACGCACTCCAGAAAGTACAGTAGAGTCTCACTTATCCAACACTCGCTTATCCAACGTTCTGGATTATCCAACGCATTTTTGTAGTTAATGTTTTCAATATATCGTGATATTTTGGTGCTAAATTCATAAATACAGTAATTACTACATAGCATTACTGTGTATTGAATTACTTTTTCTGTCAAATTTCTTGTATAATATGATGTTTTGGTGCTTAATTTGTAAAATCATAACCTAATTTGATGTTTAATAGGCTTTTCCTTAATCTCTCCTTATTATCCAACATATTCGCTTATCCAACATTCTGCCGGCCCGTTTACGTTGGATAAGCGAGACTCTACTGTATGTCCAAGAAAGATCAATGGGATATAGTTCCAAGTAGAATGGGCCTTTGATTCCAGGAGCTTCCCTGGATGCCATATTCAATGGAGGCTCAATTCCTATTACATACAATATGATGTCCTTTCCAAAAATGGTAAAATTAAGTTTTTTTTTTAAAAAAAAATTAAAATTAAAATTAAACCATTAATGGTGGAATCCATGGATTCAGAACTAGTGGATTAAAAGGTGTCAACTGTCAGTGTACAGGATTAGGAGACTATAAAGAGCCTTGAAGCACAAACAACTTCAATGTTTTGGCTGGATTTGTTTCACACTTAAATCTAGGGATAGAAAGAATAGTTATAAAAATGTTAAAGGGTGGGGGGAAATTGTGAGTGTTTTAGGAATCCTGATAAGGAGAATCCCAGAATAATCAGAATCTTCACAGTTCAGGACTTATTCTGTGCCCCATATTAGATGTCTCCTTGCTCCCTACTAAGACAGTTTTTGTTTACCTTCTTACATTTTATTCTGCTTTCATTTCCTTCCTCCAGTTTGCTGGCATGTGATTGTGCGAAATGCCTTTAGGCTAACATTTTTGCTTTGTGTAGTCAGTGAGAATTCATTATGTTTGTAGATTCACTGTAGAAGTAATAAACTCTGCAGCATGGGATGTGACAATAGACTTTGCTGCTTGCGGTGCTTTCCAAAATGTTGATGGTATTATTACCGACATACCTGTTGTAAGCTGCTGTAGACTTTCATTCTTCATCTCTTCTCTTCCACATGTTATACATTTTTTTCTGACAATACAACAGAAATCTTTGCTTTTGGACATGAAAAAATGACACACTTGAATTATATTATGCAGCATCCATGTTTTAAAAATGCATATATTAGTCATTAAACATTTTTTCTCACGCCTGTGGTAAAATATAACAAGTGCTTCTTGCTGCATATGAAAAGGAACATGCCTGAAGCATTGGTCCATAATTGTTACTTTTATATATTTTGGCTGTTGGATAAATTCTGATTTTAATGAAATGATATTCGTATCATATTTAGTTTTCAACTTCGATGTCAGGTTTTAATACCAGTTATTCTTGATTGATATTTTAATGTTATTGTACCTCAAGTGGAATAAATATTTGAAATTCTATTCTATATAATAACATTCTCAATTGGCAATATAAGAAGCTCCTAATTATTCACTTAGAATATGGGAAATTCAGACAGTTGGGAAATGCAGACAGTATGGGAAATGCATATAGGAAAAGACAGTTGATAGTATGATGATGATGATGATGATGATGAAATGTAAATAGGGGCAAACACTGGAGGGTGAAGGTGAAATCTCTTTAAGTAGTCATGAATCACATGCGCATAAAACAGGGTGTCTAGATTGGTTCTTAAATTATGCATGAAAGGTGAGAAAAGACTATATAGTTTACTGGACTAGAATGCCATTGGTATATTCAACAAGCACTCCATAACATTAATATTTTCCTATTTTCTGACCCCCTAAGTTAGTGTTTCTAAACCTGGGAGTCGGGACCCCTGGGGGGTTGTGAGGGAGGTGTCAGAGGGGTCGCCAAAGACCATCAGAAAACACATATTTCTGATGGTCTTAGGAACCCCTTTGGAAGAGAAGGCTGAAGATCTCTCTGGCTGTCCTCTTCACTTTTGAAAACAGAAGGAGAACCCTTCCACCAAAAGCTCTCCTCCTGCTGTGATTGGCCAACCTCTCAGCCAAGGGGAGACCTGTTTCTGAGACTCCAAGCAGGGAGGGGAGAGCAGGTGTGCTCGGGACATGGCGGTGTGCTGTGCACATGTGGGCAAGGGAGAGCAAACGAGGCTGGAGGGAGGGACGTGGAACTGAGAGTGGTCCAGTAGCATCAGGAGGAGCAGCAGAAGCAGTAGGTAATTTGTAATGCTATTTATTAGAAAAAAAGTCAGTCTTTCCTTTTGTTTTTTATTAGTGCTCGCATTAGAAAATGCATAAGGATGTGGATGAACTACAACTCCACAAATCATGGGCGAATCCTCCCCAAATCTCAGCAGTATTCACAGTTGAACACATTGTGTCTGTGTGCCCAGTTTGGTTCAGATCCATCATTGGTGGGGTCACAGGGTTCTCTGGATGCAGGGAGAACTATAATTACCATCATGTTGGGTCCTAACCCCCCCCCCCCAAACCCCACCAGTATTTGAAGTTGTGCCAAATTTGGTCCAGATCCATCACTTGGGAGTACATAGCTTTGTTGATGTGGGTGAACTATAACTACCAATCCCTGTGGTCAGTCCCCTTGAAACCCCACCAGTATTCAAAGTTTGATATGTTAGCTATGTATGACAAGTTCCATTACCAGTTTGGTACAGAATGCTTTCTGAGTGTTGGTGAACGACAACTTCCAGAATTCAAAAACAGTCCCCCTCCAACCCCACAAGTGTTCAATGTTGGCCATGTAGGTAGTGTGCCAAGTTTGGTGCAGATCCATCGTGGGCTGGGTTCAGAGTGCTATTTCATTGTAAGTTAACTATAAATCCCAGCAACTTCAACTCCCAAATGACAAAATCAATCCCCCCGCAACCCCACCAGTATTCAAATTTGGTTGTATCAGGTATTTGTGTCAAATATGGTCCAGATCCATGGTTGTTTAGGTCCACAGTACTCTCTGGAGGTAGGTGAACTACATCTCCCCTAAATCACTGTCAATTCCTCCCAAATCCCTCCAGTATTTTATGTTGCTCATGGGGGTTCTGTGTGGGAAGTATGGCCCAATTCTATCATTGGTGTTCAAAGGGCTCTTTGATTCTATGTGAAAAATAAATCCCAGGAACTACAACTCCCAAATGTCAAGGTCTATTTTTCCTAAAGTCCACCAGTGTTCACATTTGGGCATATTGAGTATTCATGCCAAGTTTGGTCCAGATCCATCATTGTTTGAGTTCACAATGCTTTCTGGATGTAAGTGAACTACAACTCCAAAGCTAAAGGTCAATGCCCACCAAACCCTTACAGTATTGTCTATTGGTCATGGGGTTAACTGTGCTAAGATTGGTTCAATTCCAACATTGATAGAGTTCAAAATGCTCTTTGATTGCAGGTGAACTATAAATCCCAGCAACTACAGCTCCCAAATGTCAAGGTCTATTTTTTCTAACCCCATCAGTATTCAAATTTGGGTGTATTGGGTATTTGTGCCAAATATGGTCCAGTGAATGAAAATACATCCTGCATATCAGATATTTACATTATAATTCATAACAATAGCAAAATTAGAGTTCTGAAGTAGCAACGAAAATAATTTTATGGTTAGGGGTCACCACAACATGAGGAACTGTATTAAGCGTCTCAACATTAGGAAAGTGAAATGAAGATCATCAGCCAGATATTGTACTCTGCATTTCCCCAATTTTGCACTATTTTTCAGTGCCTTCAGCAATGACTGTCAACAATTTATTAAAACTCCACGGTATTTAAATTGGTTTCGACGTAGTTATAAGTTGTGCATGTTGTAGAGGAAAACAGGACTGAAGCACTCTTCAAACTAAATTCATCTTGAATTTTCCATTAGAAACCATTTGATTTCAATTTCATTTTTGATACATATGAGCCAGTATTCTGAATAGCTGATCCTTCTACATTACTGTAATTTATTTGAAAAACCAAACTACTTTATATATATCCTCAGCTCTTGAGTTATTGTTTCATTCCATTCATATTGTTGGAAAGTACTATTATAAGGAAGCTAGTTTTCTGGCCTCAGACCAATATCATTTTATACTATAATGCTATCTCAAGATCTGAAATATATGTTCTGAGAGATGCACTGAGTGATAGTGTTGGCTGGACTATTATTTATGCTCTGACATTAAGCTGGTGGACTAAGCATAGCTTGTACTGTGTAAATATTGATTAAATGTAAGGTATGTCAACTCGCACTATTGAAGTAATTCAAAGTATGTAACTGCTGAAATGCGAGCTAGTGGCTCATTTGAACAGAAATGGTCACAAATACTATTTGTGAGATAAGACCACTAAGAATTGTGGCATAACTATTGCTTTGGGGTTACATAATCAGTGACCGCAAATATTTACAAAATATTAATTACTATTTTAATGTCCAAAAATCTGTCCAGGAACCAACATGTTTATATATTACTTCTATAAAGGAACAGAAGACATGGCGATAAAATTTGCTGGTGATACTAAACTGGGAGTATTATTTATACCTCAAAAGACAGTATTAGAATGTACTATGAACTGAACAGATTGGAGAACTGATTTAACAAACTAATGATTTTTTTTACATAATAATTTTTATTCAAGAAAAAGACAAAAAAAACCCCACACAAACTAGCTTTCTAAATGTCTAAAACTACCCAAACTGCACAACTACACACTGCCCAGTACTAATAAACCACAACTAATAACCTCACCGTATGGGGCTAAAGTTGGCGGCATATGCCGATCTAGCCCCAATCACCCATGGAGCTGGCCAGTTCTGTGGGTGAGTGGGGCAGAACTGACATGCCACTGTTGCCACAGCAACATGGGACACTTCCTGTGTTGCCATAATCTATGGGGGAAACTGCACAAAACATGCGTGCTCATGCTTCCCCCCATGTGGTTGCCCTCCCTGCGATGCAGGCGATGCAAGGCATGAGGCACCAGATTCCTCATGCCCGCGGTGAAACGGAGTGCTACCACCTCATGCCATGGGCCATCTGATAAAGTTGTGAGTAACAAAGAAAATACAGACAAAAGAACTCAACAAATTTTCCACTCTTGATCCCTTATGAATGTACTCTTTTTAAATAATAGTATGATCATGATTCTACTTTTGGCAACAATCTACTAATTCATGGATCCCATAGTTGATGAATACCACCATCATTGTTGTGGACAGCTGAAGATTGGGATATCCCAATCTTTCTTAAAGTTGATCAAAGATTTCTCCCTAATCACCATAGTCAATTCGTCAATCTCAACTATTTCACAGATATTCATCAGCCAGTGAATTTGATCAATTTCAATAGAAATTCAGCAAGTATAAAGTGTAAGATTTATGTAGAAAAAAAATCAGATGCAAAAATATGGGGCATCTGGGTTGATAGTAACACATGCAGAAAATACATAGGAATCATGGTAGACCACAAGCTAAATGTAAGTCAAAGCTATAGTGAAATGTTGCCATTGGTAGAACTATAATAATATACTAACAAGAGGAAATAATATTTCCACTATATTCTGCTTGAAATAGTCTTTATCAGAAATACTGTTGTCAAGAATCAAGTATCAAGGAAAAAATATGTTTAACAAGTTTGACAACTAAGGTTTGGAAATTAGGTGTTGTGAGAAACTGGTTATATTTAGTTTGGATAAATGAAAATTGGAAGGTATTATGACTGCCATATTTACATATCTGAAAAGCTATTCTATGGCTCAAAGCTACACAAGTTTCATTGAAAAGTATACAGCTTTTCCAACTGACATGTTGTAAGTACTTTTTAAATGGTTGAGCTCGAGGATGTGGACAAGATACTTGGAGAGGTGAGGGCTACCACATGCATCCTAGACCCCTGCCCATCCTGGCTGGTGAGAGAAGCCAGAGGGGGGTTGGCCGAGTGGGTGAAGGTGGTGGTGAATGCCTCCCTTCGAGAAGGCATTTTTCCAGCGAGCCTCAAACTGGCTGTGATCAAACCACTGTTGAAGAAGCCATCACTGGACCCCACTCAATTGGAGAACTTTCGGCCTATTTCCAATCTCCTCTTTTTGGGCAAGGTCGTGGAACGTGTGGTGGCCGCACAACTCCAGGCATTCTTGGTTGACACTGATTTTCTAGATCCGGCGCAGTCTGGTTTCAGGCCGGGGCATGGTACCGAGACAGCCTTGGTCACCTTAGTCGATGATCTACGCCGGGAACTGGACAGGGGGAGTGTGTCCCTGCTGGTTCTGCTGGACCTCTCAGCGGCCTTCGATACCGTCGATCACGGTATCCTTCTGGGGCGCCTTGCTGGGATGGGTCTCGGAGGTACTGTTTTGCAGTGGCTCCGGTCCTTCCCGGAGGGGCGTTCCCAGATGGTGTCATTGGGGGACACCTACTCGACCCCACAACCATTGTCTTGTGGGGTCCCGCAGGGGTCAGTACTGTCCCCCATGTTGTTTAACATCTACATGAAGCCGCTGGGAGAGATCATCCGGAGTTTCGGGGTTTGGTGTCATCTGTATGCAGATGATGTCCAGCTCTGTCACTTCTTCCCACCTGTCACTAAGGAGGCTGTTCAGGTCCTGAACCGGTGTCTGGCCGCTGTGTCGGACTGGATGAGGGCCAACAAATTGAAATTAAATCCAGACAAGACAGAGGTCCTCCTGGTCAGTCGTAAGGCTGAACAGGGAATAGGGTTACAGCCTGTGCTGCACGGGGTCGCACTCCCCCTGAAGACGCAGGTTCGCAGTCTGGGTGTGATCCTGGACTCATCGCTGAGCCTGGAGCCCCAGGTCTCGGCGGTGGCCAGGGGAGCATTCGCGCAACTGAGACTTGTGCGCCAGCTGCGCCCGTTCCTTGGGAGGTCTGACTTGGCCACGGTGGTCCACGCTCTGGTTACAGCTCGTTTGGATTACTGCAACGCTCTCTACGTGCGGTTGCCTTTGAAGACGGCCCGGAAACTCCAACTAGTACAACGGGCGGCAGCCAGATTAATAACTGGGGCGGCATACAGGGAGCGTACCACCCCCCTGCTAAGCCAGCTCCACTGGCTGCCGATATGCTACCGAGCCCAATTCAAAGTGCTGGTCTTGACCTATAAAGCCCTAAACGGTTCTGGCCCAATTTACTTATCCGAATGTATCTCTTCATATGAGCCAGCTAGATCCCTAAGATCATCTGGAGAGGCCCTGCTCTCGGTCCCACCTGCCTCACAGGCACGGCTGGTGGGAACGAGGGACAGGGCCTTCTCGGTGGTGGCTCCCCGGCTGTGGAACACCCTCCCCACAAATATCCGACAAGCCCCAACTCTTCTGGGTTTCAGAAAGGCTGTGAAAACATGGCTGTGTGTACAAGCTTTTAACGAGTAATATGATAACGTCGACATGGTCCGATTGAAGGCTGAAGCATGAGGTTTTTAGACAAATTGATCTAATTTACTTATGTTTTAATTTTTATAATGTATTTTAATGATGTATTTTTATAGTTTTAATTGACTATATGTACTGTTTTTTGTTTTATTATTATGTTCTTGGCATTAAATGTTGCCAACTGTGTAAGCCGCCCTGAGTCCCCCCGGGTGAGAAGGGCGGGGTATAAATTCTGGAAATAAATAAATAAATAAATAAATAAAATAAATGCAACTTTCCCTTCCTTTTCTCTGCCGCCCAGCCGCAAAACCCATTTCAGACTACAGACTTTAGCTGGAATTTCTGCGAAAGATTAGGTGAAGGAGTTGTGGATGGTATTTTCTTTGATATAGTTTCTGGTTTTCCTGCAGCTTCCCTTCTCCAAACTCCAGTTCTGATGAGAGGCTGTGAAAAGACACTTCATCTGCTGTCAAACCAGTTAGGATGGGCTATGGGAGGAAACTGAAATGTCTTTTCACAGTCTCTCATCAGGATTTCTGTGAAAGATTAGTGGGGAGGAGTTGCGGATGTTTGGCAGCTGACAATCTGGTTTTTGTTTTTCCAGCAACTTCACTCCTCCAAAACTCTAATCTTTCACATAAATCCTGATTGGAAAGTGTGAAAGGATGCTTTATTTTCTTCCACACAGAGTTGGTGTGGTTATCTCTCAAAAACGCTGTAGATGTCTGCACTGAAAGAGACTAGACTAGATGTTCATTTTGGTCCCTTCCAACTTTGTGATTCTGTGTCTATGACTGCAGTTTTCTACATTTCTGATTGGAATTACATTCCACATTGAGGCTAACAGCCAGACATATTTGTATAGCTTTAGAGTTGAAAAGATTTTATATCCGCTCAGCCAGGAATAGAGTTACATTGTAAAATTAGACTTCTAGAAATGATAGGATCATAGAATCACTCCAAAACATCAAAAATGTACTTCGCATTGAAAAACAAACAGAAGCATAATTCACACCCCAAATCAAACAGAAACTTCACATTCAGGCATCCAAGCAGCTTGCACAAATACTGCTCTCAATATATTAGCTGGTCATGGATTAATTAATATAAAATTAATTTTAGCCTCTCCTGATATCCTAATGAAACCTTATCAACTAAAGCATTCGTTTCTGTCTTGTTTCTTCAGTCCTGAAAATGTCTGCTTAAATTTGAAAAGTAACTACATCAGATACATTCCTTATTTTATTTGAAACAATTAAGCTCATCTGAGCAGATCACGCTTCAGTTCTCCAGGGTGATACATTTAATTATTTTTTAAAAGATGAAATATTCTTTTTAGAATATAGAACAACACTTCCTTGTTTTTTTGCAAATGAGCTTAAGCTTTTTTTTTATTTGGTGCAATAATTATGACTCCTTTTTAATGATAGTAGAGACATATTTAGAAATGAAAACCTTTTTTACAAGTTTTTTTTTTATTATGAAGGCATTTGTTGAACCTCTCTTCTTACACCTCTAGGTTTGTTTAAACTATTTCTGATCCTTTTTTCTTAAATATATCCATATTATTTTACTGATTGCAAAGTGAAAATGCTCTCACTGTTTATTTATGATATTCTTGGGAAATCCTCTTGTTTTGCTGCCACACTAATTAGAAAGATGGCATATGTGTGTGTATGGAAGAAGGGTCATGTATCTCTGTGTGTGTGGCATGCCTGATTTTTAAGGTGTGCAATCACAATATAATTAGATACCTGTTGTTGAATTGTGAGTGATGAATCTTTAAAATTCAAGATGTTTTGGGTTTCAGCTCACCAATACTTCAATCAGTACAACCAATGGCAAATTACTATTACTATCTACTGGGCCCTATCATTGGCACAATAGATGGATTGTTACATATACTGTTCTTAACCGCTCTTTTTAGTGTACAATTTTTGAGGAATACTTCATCTAGCTGAATTGGAAAAAGTTGAGGAGGCTCTTCTTATGCATTACTTTTTTACCATATCATAGAATATGGGAAGCATTTCTGAGGCAGTGCTATATGACTGAATAAGAATTTTTATTTATTGATTTACAATATTTATATCCCACCCTCAGAGCGGCCTTACAAATAGGCAATAATTTGATGCTGCATAACATATATACAATAAAATAAACATATACATTAAAAACCAAAAGTTCAAAACTATTCTATATTAAGAACAATTATTAAAAACCATATTGTCCAAAATCATAATCCAAAGCCGTTCCAGTTGTCATTGCCCTATTCTGTATTCACTTATTGCACTGTAAGATTATTGTCCAAAAGCTTGGTCCCATAACCACATTTTTTTCTGAAGATCAGGAGGGAAGAGGCTGATCTAATTTCACTGGAGAAGGAGTAGCACAGACGAGGGGCCACCACTGAGAAGGTCCCCACCAACCACATCTGCGAAGGAGGTGGGACCCAGAGTAGGGCCTCCCCAGAAGATCTTAACCTCCAAGGTGGGTCATAGAGGTCCTAACATGACTCCCTATAGGGAAGTTCATTGTCAGACCAAACAAGATAATAAGAGAAAAGTATTTCCTCTCCTATGGCAATGTATAATGATAAAATGATAAAAACTAATCGTGATTATTTCTCATCCAGCCTTTTATGAACTTCCTCTTCCACACCTCTAGTTACAAATTCAATACCATGTTTTGGCAAAGCTGATCTGGACTTTTTCACGACCAAACATGAAACCACAAGACAAAACTTGGGTTAAATAAAGAGTGCTTTATTTGACCTATATCCTATTCAAGTGAATTGGAATTCAAAAGGGCAAGATGAGAGAGCTACCTGAGGCAGGTCCAGAATGTATCATTGTCTCCCTCCCTTCCATAGAGAAGAGGCAAATGTCTTCCTAGTCAGGACAACCAATGCAATGTTGGCATTCTCCCAGGAAGATTACCTTAAGGTGCAAATCATCCTTCCAGAAATACCCATTGAAGTAGGCAAGAAACTCTTGTCAAAGGGTTAAATCCTGTCTAATTTCCCAAATAAGCCTAGTTCTATGATGGGATTTACAGACACTAGTAATAGTGTCACATAGATATTTCAAGAAGACACAACTCTACAACCAAATTTCAAATAGCTAATGAAATCTTGAAATACATGATGAGAGGCTTTGGCAACCCCCCCAAAATGCAGATATCATGTTGTTTCATTTAACAAGTTTCTCCCCATGTAGCCTACAATATTTTAATGGTATTGATCTTGGTACCTAATCAAACAAATCCATGTTTTTGTGCATTAATGATGAGTTTTGCAGCTAGTGAATAAAATTCTTGCATAGTGGGGGGAGTGTTTCCCTGTCAATAAACAAAACAAAACAAAACTGAGCTAACAAAACACCCCCTTTAAAAGGTTGAAAATGTTATAGGAAGAATATGACTCATCTAAAATAAGCCTAACAACACAAAACTCAGTAACTCAAAATCACCAGAGTGAAGAGGAAGAAGGTGAAGCGTGGACTTAATATCACATTTTGCCAACTCTGCCCTGACACCATCCCTGCATCTCTCGTGGATTGCTGCATCAAAAGACATTTTGTGCTCTGTGCAAAGTCCTGAGGAATGGTGTTATCAACTGATTCTCCTTTAGCATCAGACAAATGGTAAATAAGCCTGCCTTGTCTACTGAATCAAATAACCTGAATCACATATCCCCAAAGATTCCACATTCAATCACACTACATACACAGTAAAAAAAAATCTAGCAGAAACTCTTAAACCATAGAAATTGACATGGACAGAGCAGCTAGCTATACTGTCTGCCCTGTCTCCATCAGCCAGCTAACCTTACACAATCAAACAAAAACAGACAATTTCTCACACTATCGAGCATGATCCATAAAGTTCAGTCCCATGCTACAATTATCCAAACAAACATATGAGGAGGTGGCCAGGCCTTAAATAGCCTCCAGCTCTGCTCCAAAAAATCCGAATCATGGTATTTGTGCCACATACAACAAGCCTCTGATAATGGAGACCATCAGAAAGATACCTTCCCATAAAGTGCCATTCACTGAACATGCCCAGGTACATATTGTTATCTGTAAGTGGTCATTTGTTTAAAGATGTGGGATCTGGAGACAAAGTTCTTGACTAATCTCTGCTTCATCTTCACAGGAGTGACTGTGTAAGCAATACATTATGTAAACTAATCTAGGTAGTGAAATCGATGACAACTGCATTTGAATTGGGCTGCAAAATGCAGCTGTCCATCACACATGGGATTGCTTGCTTCATACTTTGCAAGCCTTGATTTGGATAAATTGATAGGCAGTCTTTATATGATAATGATTCATTGTAATGAAGGGATCAGGGACTGAGCAATAGTTCATCAACACAATGGCCAGCTGTTTGGTAGGTCTAGAGGGAAGCAAAAACAGTAGGGTAAGAACATTTAGCTCTTTGGATTCAGAGCCTGCAATGAATTCATGATGAAGATCTAGTCAAAAGCGAATCAAAGAAAGAAGAATAACAAATAAAAAACAAATATCAAGAAAATTGTAAAAAAAAATATATAGAAGTGATGCTGTATGTTAGGAGAATAGATTTGGTAACTAGATACAAGAAACAAAAGCTTTGCATAGAATATAGTTTGAGGAAATGTGGAATCTGCTCATTTTCAACTGCAAGATAAAAGCTTTATGAGATCAGACACACTCTAATGGTTTCCTGCTCACACAGTTGCCTTCATGACAGCCTTATACTAACGATATACTCAGACTGTGCTGCCAGTTAAATATATACTATCCATATATGCCTCAAATGAGCAACTGTAATCTTGCCAGAATAAATGTCATTTTTCTTTAATTGACTTCTTATCTTTTTGGTTTGAACACTATTTTAAGTTTATTATACTTCAAACTTACATGGTGTATGTCAAGTATTTTAAGAGTTTCACATATGTTATCTCAGTATTTCTTACTGCTGCCCAAGAAAAAGAATTGCTCTCCCCATATTGTGTGTGCTTGAGGTTTGGTTTAAATATTTATCAGATTAGTGAAAATATTGGCATGGTGTAGGAGCAGACATGTGTCCTATTTACCCCATACATAGTACCCTATTTGGTGTCCCAGGTGTATGCTAAATGAGTGCAAAAACATTTTATTCTCTGCAAAAGGCTACATTTTGCACATACAAATATTACCCAATTTGTTTTTGCAGAATGCTATGCAGTTCAATAGTGCTATGGAATTGGAAGAGGCAGAGAGGAAGGCATGCCAATCAAATCCCTGTTATGAGTGCTTTCCATATGGAAATCTATGTCCTCAGTGTGAACGGGTTTCCCCTTTCAGTCATGCTGGATGGGGAGGGCTATTTTCCCACCTCAATGAATGAGCCTAAGTTATGGAAGTGGGGCACAACATATAGGCACCCGGCCCTCTCAGCTCCTAGCATTGTAGTAGCAAACATTGGAGAGGTTGCTGGCCCACCGACGAGCTCTCCTTCTCCCTTGCGGTCACCCTTACTGGATTGTAAGTGGAGAGTTTGTTGTTTGGGAGAAGGCAGCTGCAGCAAGGAGCACCTTGTGGGCATCCGGTAGGTCAGGCCCATCATTGCTTTAGGGCCTCCAGTTCACTTTTGGCCTCCCCCTCCTGATGACAATGCCTGGGCTTGGGTGATATAGCTAATGTAGAATGGCAAGGGTGCCAGGGCCTTCAGTGGAATGGGTTATACCCATGTCTGTTTAGATGGGGCAGGAAATTTTTGAAGTTTTAACTCATGATTTAGGTTTACACTCCACACAATATCAATTGTCACTGTTGTGAATTTTTCAGGCTTGAGGATTTCCATCTGTCTGATGAAGGCAATTTGAAATTTCTTCATGGTCTGCAGGAGGGTATTAGAACTGTTTTAGCAGGCTTGGTGGGTGATCGGGACAAAGCGAACACTTGCCCCTAAACTGT
This sequence comes from Anolis carolinensis, assembly GCF_035594765.1. Taxonomy (NCBI): domain Eukaryota; kingdom Metazoa; phylum Chordata; class Lepidosauria; order Squamata; family Anolidae; genus Anolis; species Anolis carolinensis. The sequence goes on from NC_085843.1 coordinate 150,666,707, forward strand.
GGTCGAATATAGGCATACAATTTATATTTGGGTGTGCACCTAAGACACCCCTTTTGGTGAAGGCCAGAAATGGGAACCCCCATCAGTGAGTTCACTCAACCAGGGTGGGGCAAACAGAAATGGCCTTGGAGCTGAGGAAGTCTCCATGCAGCTTCCCTAAGCAGTTACCCTGGTTAAGACTCATGATGAGTTATGGGTTATGGTGAGTTATATGGGGAAGTCAGGTATCTCACCCAAGTCAACTGAGGAGTGGGTCTGGGATGGCCACTGCCTCTGCTTTTACAACATCAAGTTCAACCCCCCACTTTTAGTTGGTTGCAGGTCATGAAGAAAGTTTAAAACAAGCAACAATTTAATAAAATTTACCCATATTTATCCCAACACAGTTGTCTGGTCTTGTTATTCATTGATGAGTGGGCAAATACCATGTGGATTCAAAATCAGTCTTCACAGACGTTTACAGTTACACTGCCAAACTCTACCTCTGGAAGACAATCATACTCAGTCATGAGTGATTACATATGACCCCATGGTTTCTGATTTTAAAGAGTATCTCCATAATACAAGAAAATATCTTTTAGAGTCTGCCATTCCCCACAAGAGAAGAATGATGGAAATGTTTAAGGAGATGAGGGGACTACTTTACTCCTTTTTCTTCATACAGTACATGTCTTTAAATTCATTAATCATGCCTAAATAGTGTAATAATCCCATATAATAAGAGCATACCACATGGGTACGTGGAATGTCACTGCTTTTCTAATACAATAATTACATGTTTTGTTGTTGGGGATGATTTCTCTTTTGGGATGAATTCATCATTAGCAAGTTTACTTACTAGTTCATTAAGCCAGAAGGGAAATATGGACGGAGGCCACTATGGCAACAAGGTCTTCCAAATAAGTAGAGCAACCTTGAACTATATTGTTCCAAAATGTCTTCAGCTCACCTTGTTCGATATATCCCACAAAGCACAGAATCCACAGAGTCTCTTTATTTAGGCAGTAGTTTAGGAAATGCAAATTCCTTTAAAATGTGAACAAAACAGGATTCTGTACCATTTCTACTCTCTATGGTAAAGCTAATTTTGGTTCTCTCAAAATAATACTAATATACTGCCTCCTATACCATTAATATAGTACTCTGTGAAATGTAAGGGATAAAATGTACCAGCCTCAATGTGAAATTTCCTTCCATATTTGATAGAACTATTGCTACAGCATCTGTGAATGAAGCATGTCCATTGATGTCAAAGTGCACTTTGATAAGATGTGACATTCATTTCCAGTGACCTCTGGTTAACTATCGCTTTCTTCCCTTTTTCTTTATAGTCCTTTTATACACAGACACAGACACATTGAAGGTCAAATATATTTGAGATGCTGGATGTGACTCCACTATAACAGACTCAGTGGATGCTTAGTACAAACATTTTTTAAAATGTTGATTTCTTTTTGTCAGAGGGACTGTGTTCATCTAATCAAGAGACTGACTGACTGTTCAAGGAAGCTGTCCTTTTTTATACTCCCTCAGGAGATTAACCATGACTTTTTTCATCTGTAATGGCAGCCTGTAAATGGTGGTCATAGGTGTGAGAGTGAACTACTTCTAACAACTACTTTATCTACTTACAACTGACAAATAGTGAAGCCAGGAAGTTTGGTCCTCATGATGTTCTACCAGAATGGGCAACATCTGAAATGAGTAGAACTTCATCCATGAAAAGGATGTTAGGAACAGACAGAGCTTGCAAAGTTGCTTCTATGAAAAATAAATATAAGAATGTGCTGAAACCATTAATTAGCAGAGTTGTAATAAATTGATGGAGCCTCATCCAACCACTACTCAGGTATAGAAAGTTTCAGCCAGTCATTATACCCACCTGATGAAGTCTTTCCATTCCTATACTAAAAGACTAGTTTTGATTCTTGCTTTAATGATATAACCAACATTGGGCTGTACTCTGTTGTGTATATCTGTCAGTGAACAGATTCTTCCTTCCTGAAAAAAATGAAGAAAAAAATGATCAAATTGAAATATTTTTAAAAAACACTATAGAGAACAAAATGCCCAATTCTTTGATGGAAGTGAGATAACAAAAAACATATGCTAGAAATTAAAGGGAACTGTTAGGGAATCACAAGAATATTTGGAGGATAAGGAGAAGCTCTGAGAAGAGTGGGTTGAAAAAGAATAAACACATTTAAACATTAAGGCAGTTTGAAAAGCAAGAATACAGCTAAAACCATATAAATTAGCTGCTACTCACCAAAATGAGTGGTTTGACTATTAATCCCAAAGATTCAAGCCCATACTTGGATAAACAGTTATTTTTCTTCATGTTGAAGCGAAATTGAGATTTAAATTTCTGCAGGCAGCCAGTGAACAATATGAAATGGCTCATGATGACATTAAAATGTGAATAAAATATGAGTGCTGGGCCTTCAAAGAATTAAGAGGCTGACAAGTGTGCTTGAAGAACAAGTCAGAAGATCAAACATGCACTCTGGCTAATTCTATTTGGTCCAGAAGAAAGAAGAGGAGAATTCATGGGCAGATTGGAAAAACTTCTTTTAACACAGTCTTACATATACTTACAAAAGTTGTTGCAGATATCAGGTATCCATGTTGATGCCAAATACACAACACCATGCAAAATTTATTGAAGAGTCAGTCTGTTATGATCATTGCAAAACATTGCAAAATATTGTCTAATTATCCGACTCCTGTTTATGAGAGTGTGCATTTGCCTGTGAAGGATTGATCTGGCAGTCTGCTTGAGACACCCTGGCCAGAACCCTGAGCACCACATTTCAGGCCAACACTTTCTTCTTGTAATTGGCTGAAAAACAGTATCAGAAACTCTGTTTTGCTTAAAAATGTGGGGGTGGGGATGGGATCAGCAACACAAAATTATCCTTTTTAAAAACTTATTTATTTCCATCATCACTGATTTCCCACCACACACCCAAGTTCTTGATGTGCCCCAGATCAGGTTGTATGGTCTTCTGGGCAAGATCAATGATGTCTGAATATGGCTTCGGAAGCTAACAGAAAACAGAAGTAAAGCTGAAATTACCATATTTTCTGTAGTTCTATTGATTGACTCCTCTTTCATGTAAGCCATGCAAACAAGAAAAGGATTGGAAGCTAGCTCAGTTTCTCTCTTGTTGACCTAGTGTTTTCCATTGTTACTGCACCCTCTACATGGAAGATGAGCTATCTGCAAAGATTTTATATGCAATTTTTTCTAAAGTTTGAAGATCCATAGTGGAGAATGAGATCTCACCTTTGTAGACACTCCACATATGTATTAAGTGATGAGAAAGTAAGTCATCTCAGACACTGCTTGCACATATAGTAAGGAGAACTCCCAGGCACTGTTGATACTAGAAGGGAAAGAGATTGTGAGTCATGGGAGTGTGGGTGGTGGTGGATGGGACTCAACCACCCAGACACCTTTTCAACAGAGGCTGAATATCCATCTATATATATATTCCTGAATGGCAGGGAGTTGAACTGGATAATTTCTCCTAACTCTATGATTCTATGAGGCACTGAAAATTACCTTTCTCTCAGTTGGAGCAATATAAGAGCTCTGCTTACTAGTTTCTTCCTCTTTGCTGCTGGAAAATACTGTTAGGGATAATTGTAATGTAATAATGGATTTCGTTTTATCCAATCATTCTTTTTCATCCAAATAAGAGCACTCACAGAGCAGAAAATGAATTCTTTGGGAATGCAATGTTTCAGTCATACTCAAAACCATCAACATTTTAGCTTTTGAAGTGCATTGATAATTTCAATAGAATTACATGTTGCAAGTGACCATTAGGAAAGAACAGAGAAAGTGTGAGGAAAAGAATAACAAGTCAAGGACAATTTCACTTAGATAAATGAGCTGGTGCTATCCAAAGCCTGGAAAACAAATGAGCAGGGAGAGAACAAAACAAATGAGCAATAAAACTCAAAAACCCAGTGGGCAGATCCAAGCCTGTGATAAAAGGAACTAGTTGTATATTTCAAGAGCAGAGCATGAAGAAAATATTATATAAAATGAGGGAAAACAACACATTGTTGCTGTTGTTGCTGCTGCTGCTGCTGCTATGGATGATGGTGATGATGTTGAGGAGGAGGAGGAAGAGAAACATGAAGGTGTTGATAAACTGGGAGATCCTCTGTGTACAGAAAAGATGTTTCAATCTGTTCAACAACAGATGGTCCTTTTCCAGATTCTGCCTACACTAACACACACAAACATTTACACACATATATAACTCTGTGCTTATTTAATTATTTCAAACAAGAATAAAGAATTTCAAAAGGGATTTTCCCTTGCTAGCTTGGACTACAAGAGTTTTTGCATATTTCTAATGTGATTTTTTCTAATATATTTTTAGGATTTTTTGGCAAAAAAGACATATGTTTGAGGTTTTTTTGCACAAGAAGGCTGAGAATCTAGATCAATTACATAGTTAAATATACTATGAAGCATCCTTCACAACCACCAATGACTTCTCAGGGAGCAGCCACTGTGAGCAATGGAGGTTGGTTCTCTGATTGATCTGGTGCTAATGAATTGATGTTTCTACTTCCCTACTGCAAATGGGATCCTGGTTCTTCTTCTCAGACTAGATAACACTTGCAGGAAGAAAATGGAAACTTAGTCTGCTGGATTTCAATTGACAGGAGAACTAACCTATGGCACTCACAGTACTCAATACGCTAAGAAATCATGAATACATTCATAAATACAATTCAGTCACAAACATATAACTCTAGATTAAGAATTCGTAACTATGATAATGAATTCCAAATATGATATTTTGTGCAGGAAATGCAAAAATAAAGAGAGGGTTTTTTGTGTAAAAAATATTTTAAAAAACCACTCAAGATTCCCAAAATGTAATACAATTTCATGGTACTTTATCATTTCTCAACGGGATATCTTGATACACTTTCACATAAAGAATTTAAAAAATCAAATATACCTGGAACAATGAAATATTGTATGTGTGTGTGTGCTATTGTTACTTTGTAAAGCACCAAACATATTGATGGTATATATGTTTATTTACTTGTTTTAATTTCAAAGGTGCTTTAGTGTAGTGAGGTAATATAGTTTGCATTTACAAGGCATATTTTAAATATTGAAAGCTCATTATGTACTTCTCATCAATCCTTACAACACTCCTGTAATAGTTCTCATACTGTAGATGAAGTGCTGAGACACTCAGGAAATAATCCATTGCGTAAAGAAAAACATATAAACTTTTATCTTCAATATGTTGTTTGATTCTAGCATCTGTTGCCTCGGACCACTTGCTATTATTTGAGATTCATAGGATCCACTGTCCAACAATATCTCAAGAGCCACAAGTTCCTTGAACATGACCAATGGCCCCTTAGTGGATTTATGGCTTGATGCAGACCTTTATTAGGAGTGCAGGCTTTTAATCCATGACCTAAATTTTGAAATATTACTCCTGCTTCAATTATCATCTTAGCCTGACTAGGACTAAGAAGATGAATAATATACAAATTATTCATTCATCTCATTTTCACTTATTTTCTCATGTTTCCACATGAAATAGGCATTTAAATATGTGCTAGCTGCCTTGAATTTCATTATTGAAAAAAAGATGGGGTGTAAATGAGTAAAATAATTTTTGATAACAAAAAATGAATAAAGTACCTGATCCCCAGTGGAGATTCAGTTTCAAACTGTTGGTTCAGTTTTAAACTACTATTCAACCATAAATCTGCTGGATAATCTCAAGATAGTTACCAACGTCTAACCAATTTTATGGGGTTGTTGTGAAGATAAAATGAGAGCTTCCTAGGTGAAAGCTAGCATATAAAATACAGTCGTGATGATGGTGGAAGTGGAGGAGGAAGAAAAGAAGAAAAATATACATATTGGTTAAGCATTTCAAGTCACTTACATTTCTTCAAATTTATGTTCATGGATATATACTGCCTATTCAAAGATGTCAGTGATGTCTTAGTTGCTATTAACCAATTGGAGAATGTGATTCAGTGACAAAATGTTTTCCAAATGCTTAAAGGTGTTAGCAAAATACTGTTTCTCACTGCAAGGGAAAAGCAACATTTGAGGATGGTCACATGAAATGCAAGGGTCACAAGTCCATTTCCTCCCACAGTGAAAAAAAAAGCAATATGTTATTGGGCAATGGCGCTCTGCTATGTGCCTACTTCATTTTCTATGGTAAGGGAGGAGGAGGATTTTATCTCTTGTGAGCTATTCATCTTCTCTGTCTTATCTCCTTGGCAAGAGTACACTTCTCTGCTCTCTTGCTGTGTTTTAACCAAGGATATATAAGAATAAGAGGAAGAGGAAGAAGAGGAAGAAGAAGAAGAGGAAGAAGAAGATTTTATTTGTACTCCACCCTATCTTCTTGAGGGGACTCAGGGCGAATTCCAACATACAATGGCAAACATTCAATGCCTCCGTAAACAAACAAATACTGACATAAAATCCCAGAGAAACCCCACATGTAAAAATAACATTAAAACCTAACATCAAATTAAAGCCTAACATCAAATTAAACTACATGTAGTCAAACAAAATTATATAATAAAATAAAATCCAAACAAACATCCACATTAATTTACAACAGCCAACTAGAGTTCACAGTGTGGGTTGATTATGTGGTCAAATGATGACCTTCCTTGCTTAGTTTCTCCATACCTCACAACCTCTGAGGATGCCTGTCATAGATGTGGGCGAAACGTCAGGAGATAATACTTCTAGAACATGGCCATACAGCCTGGAAAACATACAACAACCCTGTGATCCTGGCCATGAAAGCCTTCGACAACACGATGACCATTGGGCTGGCGTGAACTAGGAAGGTTCAAATACGATATAATTCTCATCCTGGGGTGATCTCTCTTTATCAAGAAGAGTGATTCTTCATTAAAGGATGTGTTATCCTCCAAATGCATGGAGGCATCAGCTGCCTCAGTCATACTGCAATAAGGCCCGGGCTGTGGCGCAGGCTGGAGAGCAAGCCAACTGCAACCAGCTGCAATGAATCACTCTGACCAGGAGGTCATGAGTTCGAGGCCTACTCGGAGCCTATGTTTGTCTTGTATTTGTTCTATGTTAAAAGGCATTGAATGTTTGCCTATATGTGTAATGTGATCCTCCCTGAGTCCCCTTCGGGGTGAGAAGGGCGGAATATAAATGCTGTAAATAAATAAATAAATAAATAAAATATGCAAGGGATAACTATTTTTCTCTCTTCAACAGGCAACTAAAGGGGGCTGGCATGACAGAAAATATTGCTGCCATAGCACAACTCAAGTGATTATCCACTTTATTTTTCCATACAAAACCATAGTCATCAATTCATGGCAAATTTAAAATGCACTTGCCCCATTTCTTCTTGCCCAGGAGTTTGGTTCTTCAGAAATAGTATCAGCAGTGCAGCACAGGGTTTGGCAGTGATGTAGTGGTAAATTTTGAAATACAGTAATCATGATAATCCCCATAGTCTTGCCTCCAGAAGGAGTTGAAAACTTTAGGCAATTCAATGTTGATCAATACCAACAAGCCATTTTCAACACTTTTCATATCCACAAGGAACAGTAGGGTGAGCTGTACTATTAGATGGAGTAACACAGCCAGTTCAGTGGCAGAGTCAAAGATTATGGAGGACATCATCACACTAGAGCATGGATCCACTTTAAATCCAGTTTCAGCCTCCTGTAGAATTCTGGGGCTTGTTGTTTAGGGAGGGGCCTTTAAACTGCTCAGCCAAGCAGGTCCTGGCCCTCACTAAACTACAAACCTCAAATTTCTGCAGGAGGCAAAAATCAGATTTAAAGTGGATGTGGTGTCATAAGGCTATAAAGTGATTACTTTCCCCTGCTGCCTTTGTAAGGGTCCTACAAGTTTCCGTTTGTTCAATGACTGATTATGGTGATTCATTCAGCTCTAGGGCTGGAGCAGATTTCATTCTGTTGTTGCTTCATCCTTTGGTCACGTCTGGCTCAGTGAGGGAAGAGGCGGCTGTTATGGTTGAGCCTTCGGGCTCCGGTAATAGAAGAAGGGGTCATAAGACTCCTCGAGAGTCAGACTCTTTCGAGGAGCGTGAAAGAAAACGGCTCCGGGATTTGTTTACAGACCCGACAGATGAGGACTCATTTGAGGGTTTTTCTGAGGGTTTGGAGGAAGAGATGGCCAGCTCGGAGGAGGACGACATGGAATGGACTCGTGTGAGGGAGGATTTGGGTGTTGGGGAAACAGGCAATGAAAGCATGGGAGGTGATTGGCGGGTTGCAGGATCAGACCCATGGACTGGCTGGAGGGATGGAGCGGGATCCACAGCTGGGGATGCTGTGGGGCGTAGTCAAAGGTGCTTAAGCTCTGATGAGGATGAGGATGTTGGGGCGCCTGGAATTGGGATGGCAGCTGACAGCGATGATCAGCTTGAACTGGGATAAAATGGGGTTTGGGACCAATGTCTAATTGCGTTGGGCAAGGTAATCTGGACGGACGCTTGGGCTTTTGTTGGGGAACTTCCTGAAGACGGGTGTGATTCGTTACTGGATACGTAAGTTTACCAAGGACACTGGGCATCGACGGAGGGAGGAACTGTGCGGGGTTTTTCTCTGTGCAACTTGTGTTTAATCTCGATAGCTTGGACCTCCGTCGTCTTTTTGACGGGCAATACCTACTCGCACTGGATTGACGCTGGACTGACTGACTTCGATTCCGGATTATCCCTTCTGCTGGCTATCGGTGAGACCTTTGGATTTCTTGACGACCACGCTTGGCTATAGACCTCTGGACCGGATTGGGACCCTGCTGACTGCCGTTACCCTGACTGCTGTGCCTGGACCTGGATATCGTTGGCCGCTGAACCTTAAACTGAATCCTGACCACGACCACGCTTTTCGCTCGCTGCAGGAAGGAATAAACAAGCCTGGTTTATTCTCCTGCTGTTTCTGAGTAGCAGAGAGGAATCTGCCACCAGTCTGTTGTTTACATTCTGACTCCTGTTGATCCTCTTTTGTTTGCATTGTTTGCCAGGCTGAAGTAAGCACTTTTGATTTAATCCGGATTATATTTCTGTTTAACCCAGTTTATCCCTTTGAACCGTTTAAGCTCAAACTGAGCTGTTTTTTGTTACTTATCACACTGAAGTCAAGTGTTTGCCCTGTTCTTTGTTTCCTACAGGCCTTTTTAGTTCTGTAACCTCAATAAACTGAGTTTTGTTTTACTTGCTGGCGTTCTGTCTCTGACAGCGGCATTGGACAAATGAGTGATCCATGAGACTGGATTGCTTAGATACATTATTTAAGTTAAACGTGCATTGTAATATGTAATTTGGAAGCAGGAGAGAACAAATATATATTCTTCCCCACCTTGTGGTGGTGGTATTGATGGTGGTAATTTTTCATTTTATTTATATCCTGGCCTTTCCTCCAGAAATTGAAAGAGTTGCTATCCTACTTAATTTTATTTGTGTGCATCAGGCATGATGTCTGTATGTGTGAGTTATGTGTGGAGGTTATGTGTCATAGTCACAATGAGAGGAGTGATACCTCACCTTACAAAACAGAAGCATTCAGAAAGTTCTGAAGATTCATCATTTCACCCTTAATTAAATATCTGGATCCACTATGCCTCTAAATTTGGGACACAGCATTCTGAACTGCATTCCTATCTAGCCAAAGCTTCTATTTATTACATTTTAAAGAACTTTGGTTGAGTTGACAGGTCATTCTACTGCCAAAGGCAAAGTGATCCCACAAAACCAAGTCAAAGTGCATAGTGTCTCAAGCAGACATGCTATTTTGGCATTAAGTGCAGGAAATCTCATAAACACCTTTGCTTATCACTCTCATACCAATAAAGTAAAATGATAACATGTTATGTAGTGGACAATTTTCTGCCCTTTAATGGTACCACAGACTTGGACTGTGATTTGGAATGTGCCTTTGTCTGTTTTAATATAGATGTTTCAACTTAATGAATTTAATATATTATTATTGTTGTAACTGTTTTTATATATTTTGTTTTATATCTGGTTGTAAGCCACCCTGAGTCCCCCTTAGAGAGTGAGAAGGATGGGATAGAAATGCTGTAATAAATAAATATAATAAATTTTGTCTGATGTAGCTATCTCAGGCTTGATCTACACTGCCATACAATCCCAATTGTCAAGTCAAATAATCCTGTTGCCTTCTTTGAACTAGATTATATGAGTCTACACTGCCATATAATCGAGATCAAAGTACATAATCTGGATCTTATATGGCAGTGTAGATAGGGCCTTTGTGTCTAATGGAAATCCCCCTTCCAGAAATGTTGGAAATTTCTTTCAAAAACTTCCACCTTATACTCAACCATCATTTAAGGAAACAGCTATGCCTGCTAGCCTAGTCAAGATTGCAATCTCGGGTTTGATCCTGACATGTTGAGGCTGAAGCTTCAAAGAGCCCCTTTTTTTGCCATTCTGCCAAAGAGATTTAGAATTTTCCATACGATTTGAAGCACTGTTTGTGAAGTATTTCATTTATATGAAAAACTCCAAAGGCATTGTCTTGCACATGCCAAGAATCTCTTGTTGTTTGGAAAAAAAAACTTCTGAAGAGGGTTGAAGATTAGCAAATCTAAATGGTACTGCTGGATGAAGTTTGAATTTACTCATAAAGAAGAAAGTGGTCCAGGAAAATGAGCACTCACATTGTCACAATGTGGGGCTAAGGGCTCATCAAAGTAAAATGGACTAATTCTGAGAGATACCCAAAGGGAAACAATCGTATTAATATTTCTTTAGGGGCCTCTGATAATGGTAAGAATGTGAACAATTGTTACATTCTTTTCACTCTTGGAAAAAATTATTTTCAGCAAAAACATCTACATTAATATATTTTGTTTTTGCAGAAAAGTCCAAAAATGTAAAAGAAAAAAAAATCAAAAATGCCAAAAATTCTCATAATCTCACCCATCAGATAATAAATATTTTTTGTTATTAATTCCTGTATGCAAAAGGAAAATAAGTGAACATTTACATCCATGGATATTTGCGGTGTGATGATCTACAACATCACCCAGTCTTTCAGTCTTGCAATCCAGACTTGAAAGATGACTCTGCCTTGAAAGCAACACCATGAGATAGGGAGTAAAGGTAAAGGTTTCCCCTGTCGTTATGACCAGTCATGTCTGACTCTGGCGGTTGGTGCTCATCTCCATTTCTAAGCCGAAGAGCCGGCATTGTCCATAGACATCTCCAGGTCATGTGGCCAGCATGACTGCATGGAGCGCCGTTACCTTCCCGCTGGAGCGGTAGCTATTGATCTACTCACATTGGCATATTTTCGAACTGCTTGGTTGGCAGGAGCTGGAGCTAACAGCGGCCGCTCCCGCCGTTCCCGGGGTTTGAACCTGGGACCTTTCGGTCTCCAGCTCAGTGCTTTAATGCACTTCGCCACCGGGGCTCCTGAGATAGGGAGACAAGGGTTGAAATAAGATCACTTTCACAAAAATGACGTAACCAATCAAAAAGAAAGAACCCTTCCTTTTTAGTGAGTTACTTCTTACTTGAATTATTTGCTTTAGTTATTCTCATTCCTTTACCTTGCTATCTCACAGTATTATACATCCAGCAGAAGTCCACTAGCTTTTAGAAGATAGCAAGAATATCAAATAAACCAAAAAGAAGAGCATTAAACTTTTAATAAATCTCTATGGTTGATGACATATATTTAGTGCTTGGATCTTTCAGGATAATCTGTCAGAGGATGTTTCATACATCTCTGGTTGCAAAGAGCTTATGACATTCTATCCATGTAATGGGGAACTTGAAGGGAATTGGAGGGGTTTTTAAAACTATAAATGATCTATTGCATATGAATCTCAGAGGAAGAGATTTTAGCTCTGCAAAATGTAAATTTGGAAACAGAGATTTGGAAATAGAGCCTAATCAGAATTTGGAAAATGCAAGTGTTAAATTTAACCAAAGGATATTAGCTGGACATTGAAAAACGTGCTGATAGTTTTTGTAATAATTGCAAAATATCCTTAATGTTTTATTCTGCACTCAATATGATGTTGTTAAATATATACATTTTCTTCAGGAAGATAAAATCCTAATAAGTACAATATTTATCTTTAAAATCATATCTCCCCATCTGATTTTGTCTGACAAAGGAGAAGGCTTCCTTACAGTCTCATCAGTGTACAGGCATAACAAGAGAGAGCGTTTACAGTGGCTGCTTCCAAACTGTGGAACTCCCTTCTTTGGAATATCCTGTTGATCCCCCTTATAATTGGAGGACAGGGTCACTGTGTTTTTAGTTTATCAGATACAAAAGGATGTTTAAAACATTTTTTAATTTGCACTTTTCATTTGTGTTTTTAAACATGTTTTAATTTTTGAAATAAAAGTTTTTTCAAAGTGGTATTGTATTTTGAAAAGGTCATATGTCACCCAGGTTCCTGTAATTGGAAAAAGATGAAATTTAAACTAAACCAAGCCAACTAAAACATCTCCCTTTTAAGTCCAGTTCAGGTGTTGAGTCTGAAAACAGAAAGGTACCAATTATTGTGTGTTATGCAAATGTGCTGTCCTGTTCCTATTCCCTATCTGTGCTGGTTCCATTTTCTACACTTTTAACATTCACACAGGATAATCTGAAATGATACCATTATCATTTCAACTTGTTTAAAAATGGTTCTTGATATAAATAACCCTAACAATGGATAGACAATCTGCACTTCAGAAATTATTGCACAAAGCTATAAGCCACAGTGTAGCTTCCAAGACACAGATATACCATAAATAATTACTAACGCATGTGATGTCCTAAACTCATCCAGAACTGACCTTGTATTAAACTTGTATTAAATCTTTCAGCTTCTGAATGCACTTTCAAAGAACTGTAGAAAGCAGGTTCTACAATGTGGTAAGAGAAATCTACTTTAGTCATGATTTTTGAGAGCTGTAATGCCTATTGTGGGCTGTCTTTCTTGTGTACAAAGACAAAAAAATTCTCCCCTTAATAGTTCTGACCTTCTGGCCACTTCCTTAAAAATACTGAAGGGACTGCAATAGCACTTGCCAGCACCAAGCCTGTAATGGGATTACCTCTATTAACGGAACATTTCCTTTTCTTGCCAGGTAACATTTTGCAGAATTTCCCACTCATGCATGCTTTTGCATAGTTACAAAAGCTAAAAACAGTTCTATTTTACACTTCCCACTTGCTCAATAGACACAGTATGAAAAGTATTTAATTTGCAAAGTACCTTTTAAAAGAAATATAGTTTTAGTTGAATATAGTGGGTGTTTTGGTACTGTAAAACATGGAAGTTCAGGGATATGCAGCTTTGAACCTCTAAACTCTCAGATATGCAGTTCTTCTTCTTCTTCTTCTTCCATATGTAAAACAAAAAAAAAGAGAGAAGTGACACAAATGCAGATATTGATGGTGAAGCCAGTGGTTGGCACTCAACATGTTGAACAGGTTTTTCTGACATAAACATAATATGTTTTCAGAAACATTTTAATATATTTGGATAATGTTTCAACCTCTAGAATGAATAATAATGGAGGCTTCAAATGATTCTCATACTATTTTGAATGAGTGCTGCAAATGTTATACAAATATCATCTAAAAAAAAATTCCCTATGCAGTACAGTGTTCCCTCACTTATCGCAGGGGTTACGTTCCAGGACCACCCACAATAAGTGAAATTCCACGAAGTAGAGGCACTATATTTATTTCAATACTTACACATTATAGTAGTAGTTAGGTGGCCTTTCTCCCCTTTGCAAGCCTTCTTCCTGTACTTCTTCCTCTCCGGCACCTGCCATTTCCCTTTTGTGCATGCGCCTCCCTCTCGTCGGCATCGAGAGTGGCCCGGCTGGATGCCAACAAAAGGGAGGGTGCATGCACAAAAGGAAACTGGCATCTTCTGCGCATGCGCACTTCTAAAAAAAACCTGCGAAGCAGTGAGGGAGCAAAAAGCTGGCTGCAAAATAGGGAGGGAACACTGTATTTATATTACTGGTATGAATGAAAGAAGAGAACAGAATGATGAGGATCATGATAGCTTACTACAATGAACAGAAATAAATGATAACAATGATGGTAAAACAGATACCTGAAGGACATTTGCTAGTTTCATCTATGAAAGTATGTGTAATGTATGTACTCTGTTTCCCCAAAAATAAGACAATTAATTTTTACTCCAAAAGATGCATTAGGGCTTGTTTTCAGGGGCAGCCTAATTTTTCCAAATTGGCTTTTTAAATGAACTATACCTAGGGCTTATTTTTGAAATAGGGCTTATATTTTGAGAATCTTCAGAAATGCTGAAAAATCATGATGGGTCTTATTTTCAGGGTAGGTTTTATTTTGGGGAAAACAGGGCATTTGTCTCTGTGTGGCCGCCAATCCATTTCTTGGCACAATTCAAAATGCTGGTTTTGACCTATAAGGCTCTATTTGAAGGACTATCTGCCTCTAGGAACCTCTCAGAGCACTATGATTATCTGGATTATCTTCTCTCTGTCCCACCAACTCTCAAGTGCATTTGTTGGGAAGAAGGGAGAGGGCCTTTTCAGTAGATGCTGCCAGACTCTGGAACTCCCTCCTTAGAGAGATCAGGATAGCCCTGTTATTGCTTATTTTTGTGTTCATTGAAATGTACCTCTGCCATTGGATACTTATGGATTGATGAGAGGTGAACTGTTGGGGAAAAGTGTGATTGGGATTTTGGGGTAGGTATGGAGTTTTAGTGCATTCTAATATTTTAATGTTTAATAACTGTAATGACACAAATAATTTAATTGTTTAATTTTTATGCTTCAACTGCACTTACATTATTTTAATTTGCATTGTTTTATATTCGTTGTTAGCTGCCTTGAGTCCCTATATCGGGAGAGAGAAGGATTAAAATACACTATTCATACATATAGATTCAATAATCATATCACTGGGTGAATTCAAAAGAGTCCATTTCAGTTGTTAACTGTTAAGACCTATTGAGCGTTTTATGATATTGTTACATATTCATTTTATTCATCCTGCTAATGTTTAACATCACAGAGCTTTCCATAGAATTTCATATCTCTAATAACATTTCAGAGAATTGCTCAGATTTAACACATTTGTAATGGAAGTAGTTCCATGTTTAAAATGTGGAACTCTGGTATCTCAATGACTGACATATCAACAGTCACAATAGTTAAGCTTTTTAAATTAGTTAAAAATTTTCAAATGGAATTTGCCATCCAAAATTTGGTGGGTGGCAATACCAGATAGTTGTCTTTTCCATCACGGTTTTCTGCCTGTTCAGGAATAGCCTGTCCAGGAAAGTTCATCTAGTTTCCTACATTTTGTCTTTAAGACAAATTTAAATTTTAACTTATTTTGTGTTGTTGTATGATGAGTTGCTACTGGTAAATAATTTAAAGTTCAAAACTATGGATTTTCCCCTTGCATTTTTGTGTGTATTCTCCATTTTAAAAATGTATTTGAAGGCATTCTACTAATGCAGATAATAGTATTATTAAGTAACCTTTTAAATGCATCCAACCATCTATTGGCCTGGATAAAGCTTATTATTGCATGCTTGTATCAAAGTGACAAGCAATCAAATTGAAGCGGCAGTAATGCTGTCAGCCTTAAACCCAAATGAGATGATGGGGTAAAGCCACTTCTCTCTTGGAGAAATTGATTCACTTTTCTCCTCCTTTTTTGCATACTCAGGTGTGGTGCTTAAACTGTGGGCTCCAAAGTAGTCCCATTGGGCATAGCAGAAACACTGGGGGTTATGTGTTTTGAGAATTAGAGCTTGAGAGTGGCAGACTCTATCAGCTCATATTCAGAAGGGAATTTTATGATCTAAAATACAGGAAAATCTCTTTGATGTGCTAAAGGCTTGTTGGTAAGATACTACCTACCTGAAGCTACTAAAATATTTGCATTGTTAATGAACTTGGTTAGTCTGTAAGATCAATTTTTAAGCTACTTTAAATCATTGGGTTAGTTTTTTTTTTTTCTTTTCTGAAAATTTTGCTTCTTGGCAGAAATCTTGTGGGATTTAACACAATGTGTTCTCTTTTGCCAACAGACATACAGCCAGTCCTTAATCCCTGGTTTGAGCCCCGGTGGCGAAGTGTGTTAAAGCATTGAGCTGCTGAACTTGCAGACCGAAAGGTCCCAGGTTTAAATCCCGGGAGCGGAGTGAGCGCCTGCTGTTAGCTCCAGCTTCTGCCAACCTAGCAGTTCGAAAACATGCCAATATGAGTAGATCAATAGGTACCGTTCTGGCAGGAAGGTAACGGCGCTCCATGCAGTCATGCCGGCCACATGACCTTGGAGGTGTCTACGGACAACGCCGGCTCTTCGGCTTAGAAATGGAGATGAGCACCAACCCCCAGAGTCAGACATGACTGGACTTAACATCAGGGGAAACCTTTACCTTTTACTAATCCCTGGTATCACATTATTTTGACTATAGAAAGTTCTAGAAATATTTTTATTGATTGTGAATTTTCTTTCAAGGAATGTGTTGATGAAACATCTTCACGTTACATAAGATTATGAATGGTGCATTTAAGCTGGTGGTAGTGTGTTGTGCTCAATGCAATGTTAGACACAAATTGCTACTCGGTCATATATTATTCAGATTACACCGGACAACCCCATTTACACTGACCTAGGTTTCTTAAGGGTAGGACAAAATAGCATTGGGGAAGGGGGATTTACTTTCACCCAAAGCTTGGAGAAAAATGAACTAAAGCTCCCAAAATTCTCCAGCCAAGCACTGGGAGCTATAGACCAAAGATACCATTGTCCATTTCAAGTTTTACCAACAATTTCTGTTTATGTCAATTTTCACAAAAAATACTACAAATTTGGGGGATGTAACTACATTGCCCCTGGTGGCACATTGGGTTAAACCAAATGGTCGGCAGTTAAAATCCGGGGAGCGGAGTGAGCTCTCGCTGTTAGCCCCAGCTTCTGCCAACATAGCAGTTCGAAAACATGCAAATGTGAGTATATCAATAGGTACCACTCCAGCAGAAAGGTAATGGCACTCCATGCAGTCATGCTGGCCACATGGCCTTGGAGGCATCTACGGACAATGCAGGCTCTTCAGCTTAGAAATGGAGATGAGCACCACCCTCCAGAGTCAGACTTGAATAGACTTAATGTTAAGGGGAAACCTTTCCCTTTACCTTAACTACATTGCAGAATTTATTCAGTTTAAAACCACTTCAACTGCCATGGCTCCATAGGATGGAATAATGATATTTGTAGTTTCACAAGGTCTTTAGCTTTCTCTGTCAAGGAATACTGATGCCTTATGAAACTAAGATTACATAACATTGATTCATGACAGTTAACATGGTGTCAAACTGCATTCATTCCTCAGCATAGAATCATCCAGAGAAACTGTTTGTAATGGAAAGACTTGATTTTTCTTTTTGCTGGAACTACACCAGCATCCAGTATATTAGCCACAGCAACAGTTTCTGGATTCTGCACACTGTTGTCCTCTGCAACACTTACTAAAGCTTACCCAGTAATTCATGATTCTTGAATCCTGAACTAGCTCAGCCTCTATTTTTTGGGTTTTTTTTTTTTACATATGCCCCTTACTTTAAACATCACCTGGCAAATCCAGGAGGATTAGAAAATAGTGGATTCATATTTTATTAATATATTTTATTTTTTGCTCATATCAAATAGGTCTTTCATCGTATATAAAGATTTCTGCCAAGAGAAATATTTTCTTAATCCAGAGAATATGGAATACCTCTTTCTTGCCATTTGTGTCTTGTGCATTTCCTTGCCAGTTCAATTTGGGGGTTTATTTCTTGCCCAGCTGAATGTGTGTCGCATTATATACTGCTGGCAAATGTTAGTTGTTCGAAAATGAACCTGTATGTTTACCTAAATGAAGGAAAGGGGAAAAACTGATATCACGCAACAAACATAGCACTATTACATCCAACACATTCATATACTGTCAGATTTATTTTGTGATCACCTTGCATTTTGTATCAGACCATAAGGTCAGGCTGGTTTCCAATAATAAGTTCCTAAAGAAAACATGGAGTTTCTTCCTTGAGAAGATTTTGTTCATTTTCATTGTTTCCTCCTTTCTGTTGAAATTGTCCACATTTCAATGGCTACTCTGTCTAACATGATGGTTGTCAGAGTGGCCCAGCATTTCTGTGTTCTCAAATAATATTCTGTGTCCAAGATGGTTCATCTAGTGCTATGCTATAGCTGACTTATTTGGTTGAATTTAACTGTTGGATCTCTTCCAGCAGGTCATTTCACAGTCTTGGGAAGATTCAGGCCTGTAGCCAGGATTTTGTTTCGGGGGGGGGGGGGGGCTGAGTCTGAGCAGGAGAGGGTCTACCATAGCAAATCTTTTGTATCATTATCCCCATACACCCATGCATATGGGATATATTGAGCATGGTGATCAGATCATGATATGAATAAACATAACAGTTTAAATAATAAATGTAAAGCCTTCTCACGGACAACCCTTAGAATTTCGGGGAGGGGGGGGCTAAAGCCCCTCAAGCCCCCCCCCCCCCCCCAGCTACATGCCTGGGAAGATTGGTGAAAAGGTGACAGTCACTAGTCAGATTTTGGCAGGCTAGAGTAGTCACCTGCAAAAGAAGTTAAGTGCTCAGGGGTGGATTCCGATCCTCCCGCCACCCACCCACCCACACTTTCCAGAAGGATATCATGGTCAATGGTATTGAAAGCCATTGAGAGATTTAAAAGCACCAACAGGGACACACTTTCACTGTCAGTATTAAGATGGAGATCATACAGTAAGACAACCATAGCAGTCTCAACTCTACTTCCTACTCTGAAGTTGGATTGAAATGGGTTGAGGAAGTGTGTGTCATCCAAGACTAGTTGGAGGGTAAGAGCATTCTCAAGCACCTTTCCCCCAAAAAGGAAGGCTTGAGACTGGTCTATAATTATTAATGTTCAGGGGATCCAGGGATGGCTGTCAATTGTATTCTTCACTATCAACTTACATTCCATCTATTGCATTAGTCACACAAAGTGCTGCACAAGGGAAATAAAGTCTGCAGCCCTTTTTCCTGAAAGTCTGGGATAAGCCTGATCAGATAATGGGGTGAACATCTGCTGGCCTCAACTGGTCTTTCTGCCAACTTTTTGTCCTCACTATCTGATTGGACTAATGAAGTCAAAGCTGACCCCCCCCCCCAATAAAAGATAGTAACATAGTTTCCATACCTCACAACCTCTGAGGATGCCTGCCATAGATGTGGGCGAAACGTCAGGAGAGAATATTTCTGGAACATGGTCACACAGCCCGAAAGACATACAACAATCCTGTGATCCTGACCATGAAAGCCTTCGACAACAACTCTTCTAATTGTTTCCCATCTCACTCAATGACTCACAAAGAAAAGGGATTCCTTTTGAGTTGAGAAACATTTACATATCTAGGTTAAAGGTTAGCCAAGCAAACATTATGCTTTACAATCTGTCCCTTGCCATTCATTTCCCCCTTCATGAACCCCTTTGTACCCCTTGCACCATCTCCCAGTTCTAGGGGAACCCCAAAAGCCTTTTGCAAGCTGGGTTGCTGGGGAACCTCTTGGATCCCTTTCTTTGTCCCCCATAGGAAACAAGGGAGATCGAAGCCCCCTGAAAGCCCCATGGATGAAACTTGTGTTTATCTCCCAACACAATGGGGATGCTGGATCTCTAAGGCTCTTGCTGGGCCATCTGACAATGGGCTCAGGAAGGGCCAGTCATAATCCAGCCATTAGACAAATATTTTCTGTAGGACTTATCTGGGAGTTTTTAGTGTTTGGGACACTGGGCTTCATCAGAGACTGTACATGCACAAGGAAAATAAGAGTTTCAACAGGGTTATTGTCCCCACACAGCAGTATACTTAGTCCCATCATCACCTCCTCCATTGTTCAGAGACCTGCCAGCCGCTCTTTCATCATTGGACAGAGGGAGAATTTGCATTGAAAGCAGACAGCTCTCTCTCATTGGCCGAGACGTGTCAAACTCTCACCTCTCCAGGAAGCCCCTGCCAATCACAGCAAGGCTGGGTCCAGGCAGGGGCGGTGGGAATTTTGAACCTGAAAACTGTATAAAGGTGCATGCTTTGCTATGTTATATATCTCAGTCTATTTTTGGCAAACTATAACAGGCTGGCATCACTTCCAGCTGAAATTAAATAAATACCTCAGTGGCTTCTGCTTCAACTTGGTGAGTTATATTCTGGAAATTATTAGCTTCTTTTTCTCACCAGGCTTAACCCACCGCTTGGATCTCACTATCCAATGCTGCTCTAAATTGCTCGTTAACACTATGGCAGTCATAACTATGCAATATAGGAGGGGTGTCATTTAGGATAGCTGCCCACTGGAACTAAATCATGTTCAGTGTGGCTGAGCTGTGGGGGCTTACTGCCTCCTTTTGAATCAGCTGACAAAGCTCCTACTAGACCACCAAGTGGGCTCAGTCCAATTTTTGATATGTTATGCTTAGCCACTTTTGCAGTCAGTGTAGAACTATCTGAAATCATGGAGGAAAAGACAATGTGCTTGTATCCATTGGCATTTTCTTTCTATGACAAAGAGCTACATATTGTCTGTTCCAGGTAGACACTGTCTGTAAAGTGGAAGAGCAAGTTGGAGAGAAAGAATTCTCAGGCCAACTTGCAAATTGCTTCTTAAGTCTTAAAATGCTCTTAATTATTATACACAACCAAATTTTAAGGGCTGTTTTAGGTTGATCAGAAACACATGTGAAATAGAAATGAACTAGTTGGAGAAAGTTTTGCCTATACCTTCTCTGAAATTTATCCTGGAAAATATTTTCTCAGTGAATGTACCTCAGGCTTTTTTTTTGCATTTTCCAGCATATTATGAGGAGCAGATTATATAATTGGATAGACAATTTCCTTACCTGTCCTGCCTGTCAAATGATTCCACTTCTGTTGCTTGATTTGGATGAGAATTGGAAATGAATAATGTATGTTCTGTCATTTATAGACTGCCCTGACCTACCTACTCATGTCCTCACTTCAGTCTTTGCACATTGATCCTTCCACTTTCTCTCCACCGTATTTCCCCTTTATGTCACAAATGTACAGAGTTTAACAGGAAAAGATAATTGCAGAGTACATTTTGCAATGGCTCTTTCTTTCACCTTTCATTGGTTCATGAGGATAAAGCCATTGAGAGCTGTTAATGCCATATTAAAATCGAAATCCTTCATTAACCCAGTGCCATTATTTTCAAAGGGTGAGGTAGGTCACCTAGGGTAAGCTCAAAATCACCCTACAAGCTGATTTTCTCCCTGCAGGGAAAAAAGAAGAAGAAAGAATCCATATACCAGTTCTACCATAGGGACTGAAAAAACTAAATGGTTAAATATCACTGCCCTCCCTTTCCATTCACGGCTCAGCCTGATGCCACCTGCGGTACTCTACATTAAATAAGAAAGCCCTTGGGAGAACACAGCCTCAAAACCATACATCACATGCAGTTTGATTCTCACAGCTTAAGTTCAAAGCCAGAATTATACGTATGGTTACCACTGTGAAATGAGTCTGAATGCATCCAGAAATATAAAAAGAGCATAGCTGAGTTACAACCGAGCCTTAATTCATCAAACATTTTTCAGGTTGAAATCACTGTTAGTGTGGAAAAGCATACAGTGAATGTGTTTGATTTGTGTAAATCTGAGCTGAACCCTCATGCCACATCTTTATTCATGGATAAAGCATTGCTCCTTCCCTAGAGTTATTGTCTGAACCAGATATGAAGCACATGCGTTCCAAAGGTTGTCTAATGAGTCTGTCAGTGTAGAATACTGTCTTACAGCATCATTGCTGTAATCAGCAACAGCCTGTTTATAGGGTTGTTGTATGTCTTTCGGGCTGTGTGGCCATGTTCCAGAAGTATTCTCTCCTGACGTTTCACCCACATCTATGGCAGGCATCCTCAGAGGTTGTGAGGTATGGAGAAAACTAAGCAAAGAGGTAAATATATATCTGTGGAAAGTCTAGGGTGAGAGAGGTCAGTGTGAATGTTGTAGTTAATCACCTAAATTAGCATTGAAAAGCTTATCTGCTGTCTGCTGTCAGGAGAGAATACTTTTGGAACATGGCCATACAGCCCGAAAAAATTCAACAACCCTGTGATCCCGGCCATGAAAGCCTTCGACAACACAGTGAGGATCATGGATGGCTCTGGGTTTCACATTCCTCATCGCTTGGCTTCCTCAATCCTCCTGAAATCACCCAGGGGCACTGGGAACCAAGGCAAAATACTGGAAGATGATAATTTCCATGACCTTACTTGGCTTTCCCTCTATCCTCCCCATGTTACAGTCCTATAGCACACATTTATACATACTCACATACATTTGCACACACAGAGCCGAAAATGGTATCTTAGATTTACTTTGCTCTTCTCTTTTTCATTTTTTTTAAAAATTGAATATTTGGAGAGAGCCAAAATATTAAACAATAAATAAATAAAATGAAATATCCACACATTCATTTTCCTCCCCTGAAGTGTACATGCATGGATATACACACAAATACTTGGGGGGGGGGGGAATCAAACAATTATTTTGTGTATAATTCCATTATAAATGAAAGCTTTGCTCTCTTTTGCCTAAAGAGTAACTGGCTCCTCATTCGGGCTTGAGGAATTAAATGATGTGCTTGGAACGCAGCACCTTTCCTGCAAGATGCTTTGGGAGCCAGTAAACCAATTTCCCCTGCCCCTGATTGGTCTCTTGAGGAGCACAGCGTGGCTGCAGCCATTTATAGATGCCAAAACTGTCATGACAAAAGCAATTAATATGGTAACGAGAGAGTTTAGAATCCAAAACATTTTGTCCCCAGGGACATGTCTCATAAGCTGTGGAAAACATTAGGAACAGTTGCAATCTGCATTTTGTCTTCAAAATACAGATTTCTTTAAACCCATATAATTATTTTTCTTTTCGGTTTTGAGAAGCCAGCACGCAGGAAAAAAAATTAAATTCAGAGTGTCTTTGATTTCAGGAAGGAGAGCTACAGATTCTCTGGAATGCAGGAAATGATCATCTTTGCCTCTGAATATTTGAAAATCTGTTGGAAAGAATAGCTTTTGATTGCTTGTTTCTTCCACACTTTGAAGAAAGAGATAAGATCCCAGTATTGGGCAAAGTATCACCCTAATTTTATTTAAATCTTAACAAATAAGATCAGCAATCTAGTGGCTGTTCCTTTA
Source organism: Anolis carolinensis (assembly GCF_035594765.1). Taxonomy (NCBI): domain Eukaryota; kingdom Metazoa; phylum Chordata; class Lepidosauria; order Squamata; family Anolidae; genus Anolis; species Anolis carolinensis. The sequence goes on from NC_085843.1 coordinate 150,690,010, forward strand.
CATTATTTTAATTAATTAATTAGCTAATTAATTAAGTCCACATCCCACTTTGCCTCTAATTAGCTCAAGAGGGCACACATGGTTCTCCTTTTTACTTAATTGCTAAACAACCCTGTGAGAAAAACTAGGACAGAGAAAATAATAGTTTTATGGTCACTGGGTCTTTTCATGGCTCTTTGTGAACCTGTACTTGGGCTTCTGTTCAACTCTTACCAATAACCACAACATTTCACTTGTTTTCCACATGTCAGTTTAAAGTACTAGAGAAGATCCTCACCCACCCTGCAGCTGGGAAACTGGTTGCACAGTGAATAGTGAAGAAAGTTATCATTAATCCACATGTGGTGGGGGTGCAAGAAGATTAAAAGGTTTTGGAAAACAATACAGAAGGAAATGGAGACCATACTACAAATAAAGCTTGTACTATAACCAGATTTTTTTTTATTAGGGTTAACGGACTTTTTCACGGACTCAAACGATGAAAAACTGCTTATATACATGATAAGTGCAGCTAGAATCACAATCGCAAAACATTGGAAAACAGCGGAGATACCGTCACTAGAACAATGGACATTGAAATTGATGGATATACAAAATATGGACACATTAACACAGATAATCTCAAAAAAAAAAAAAAAAAACAGCGACAAAAACGGACTGGAACAAATTAAGCAAATACCTAAAGGAAAAAAAGAAATCTGGAAATATAAAGGGAGATATTGTTTAAGAGTAGACACTTTTGGGTTCTAAGAATATTGTTTTGGGAAAGAATTGGGAAAACAAAGAATTAAACTGCAGAGCAGGGGAACTGGAAGGTAATACAGAGAGGAGGGAGGGTCGAGGGGAATTATGTGGGCTTTTTTTTTACCTTTTTTTTGTTCATACGGTCACATGCGGCTCTCTCTTTTTATTGTATCACTAAAATTATAAATAAAAAGTATTTAAAAAGTTATCACTAATCTTTTTTTTCAACCCATGGATCTACATAGGCAACAAGGCTTTGCACAGTACAATTTCTGCATTGAATACTGGCCTAGGAGGCAGAGTAGATTCATGCAATCTATCACAAACAAACAACACTAGGAATAAATCAAATCTGAAATTCTGGACTTGACAAAGGAAAAAAAAGACTTTCCATTCAAGATGAGTACCTAAGTTTTGTTTTGGAAATTCCAGAGTATCAAGCTGCTTCATGGCAGTCTGTTAGAGTCGGCCTGTTAGAGTCAATCTGATTCACCTAGATTTGCTATCCAGAGTGGATACTAGCACTATTTCCCTTTTCCCGCACAGCTAGCCAATCTCCCCTCCTTCTGTCTGGTTGCATGGTTGCCTCTGCTGATGTCAAAAGAGGATGCCCATGCAGCCAGGAAGATCAAAGGCAATTGCTCCCTTCATCATGCTGGTCATACAGACACCCCATTCTTATGTTAGCAAACATACCCACAATGGCCAGGAGCTCACATGGAGCTCTGTGTCAAACTAGGAATTATGTTGTTGATGATATAGAGGTGTTGAAATGCACTCTCTGGCCATGTAGATGTTCTCACTGACTATTTGACCTTAGTCAGACTTCCCATCTGCTCACACAGGGAAACAGAATTTGGCTCTCAGGATTGCACACATACTGAGACCAGAGGAGTAAATGCGCCTGAAGAAGATGCAAAGGCTGTGACCCAGATTCCAATATTCCAGGAACTAGAAGAAATATATATCTTCCAGGCCATCAGTGTTATGGGAGTCTTCAGTTAACAATACTGATGAAGACACGTCAAATTTCAAGCCAGAAGATACTGGCAGCATGACACATTACAGTCACAGAATCCTGTTACCTATCATTCGGGCATTCAGAATTTTAAAAAATGATACTAAACATTTTTGATGTCACTTCTTTCTTCCTGTATACTGTACCCCTGTCCCTCAGTTTACCTTACTGGGTTAGCTAGAATGCTCAATTTCTTTGTCAGAAAACAAGGAAGGAAAAATAACACAGAGAGAGAGTTCACATTTGTTTATTGTCTTTCAGGGGATTTGTACAGTTTACTTCTCAGGATGAATACACTAGTTTTTCAGATATTTACTATGGACCAAAAAACTCTGTATCTGAACTGGAAGCTTAGCATTGGTGAGCTATGATAGAACATGTGTGTTTACCAGTTATAAATCCTTTGCTGTACATGCAGCTCACAAATGGTATGAAGCTTCTCATTGCTCTGTTATATTATAAATAGCAGGAAAACCTAATTTCCTAGTCTTCATCTGTGTTTTCCTCACTACATTTTGTCTTCATGATTTCAGCTTTCCCATTTCCAAGCAGTGATCTGTGGAGCCCTTAACTGGAGATTTGAGGTTGTAGACCTAATAAATACCCTAAAGATCCCATCTAATTTTGGAAGCTAAGCAGGTCAGACATGGTTAGATTTCAGAGCAAGAAACTGACAAAACACTTTTGAACATTCCTTGCCTAAGAAAACTCTGTGACATTCAAGGGGCCATCAAAAGCTAAGAGGTGACTTGAAAGCACATTCCTATATACAGGATTGACATTTTCATTAATCTAGGCTCTTTGGTTTCTGAACTCGGGATTATGTGGGATCTATGCATGTTTACTTAGAGTAAGTTCCATAATACTGAACACATAATTTCTCAATTAGCTTTCCTGATGTGAGTCTAATGAGATTGTGAAACATATTATTTTATATGTATGCAACTTACACATTAGCCCAGAGTGGGAAACATTGTGAATGTATTAGGCTTGGGGGTGTGCAGGTAGGGACCATGCCAGTAGGTGCAAATAAAGCTGGCAATAGATGTGGGTGGGGCTAGAGCTAAAACCATTCTAATATTAGATCACACAAAAGGACACACATAATTGATTCACAGATATTCTTTTCTTTATCACAGACATTTATATTTATACATTTATTTTGATAAATTGAATTTGTCAGGCTTTCTGGGATGGTATTTGCATCAGGAAGTTTATGTGAGGAGTTGACTCTTTCCACTGGGAATCCCTGGCACTCAAGTGTTGTAACTGGAGGTCAGCTATTACCAACATAGCTATGAATTTTTGGAGAGGCACGAATGGAGGGCCAAGAGGAAGGGATGTCAAGCAAACCCTGGTTATGACTGCCTTCCATCTGGAAATTTATGTCCTCAGTTTGAAAGACCATGTGGATCCAGAAAAAGTCTTCACAGTCACTTATGGACCCACCACCAAGACTCTACCCTTGGAAGATAATCATACCTGGGCTGGGGCCGGGCTGTGGTGCAGGCTGTTGAGCAGCTGCAATAAATCACTCTCACCATGAGGTCATGAGTTTGAGGCCAGCCCAATTTTTAAGTGAGCACCCGTCAATTAAAAAAATAAAAAATAGCCCCTGCTCGTTGCTGACCTAGCAACCCGAAAGATAGTTGCATCTATCAAGTAGGAAATAAGGTACCACTTATAAAAAAAGTGGGGAGGCAAGTTTAACTAATTTACGACCTGGAATGAGGAAGTGCCATCAGAGTGGATGATGAAGTAGCTGCTCCCCCCTGTGGCCAGAATCGAACATCCCCTCAGGAGAAGGTTAAATTGCCTCTGCTTCTGTCTGTATTGGTCTCTGTTTGATGTGTTTATGGGCATTGAATGTTTGCTCTATATGTATACAATGTGATCCGCCCTGAGTCCCCTTTGGGGTGAGAAGGGCGGAATATAAATACTGTAAATAAATAAATAAATAAATACCCGGCTATAAGTGATTGCCTATCATAATGATCACCCTTCCCTTCCCAGTTGTGGCAGAGCTCAATGGAGATCATACTGTTCATGTGTCAGGGGCACTTTGTGCTTTTCCTGGATAGCAAGGGGTTGGACTGGATGACCCATGTGGTCACTTCCAACTGTATGATTCTATTATTCATTTGTGCTTTGGAGGTAGCACCCTAGATTTGCCCTCCAGAAAAAGGTTGACAGGCATGAGCAACCCATGGTATTGGACTGTACCTCACGGCCAGGTGTTTTGCCTAAGGGAGGTTGAGAGGTGATTTCAGATAGACACCTGACGTCCTCTCCACCTATTTTTTCACACATAACTAACATTAAATAGATTCTTAGGTCAAATAAATGGTCCTTGTCTTTATGTCTGATTCATTATCTCATAGTTAGTCATCAACTGTGCTCTATGCAGTATCTGAGAGACCAGCTAGAGTGCTGTTACAATGATTGATAGCAGAATTTAGGAGAATGGGAGATTTGACAGGGTAGCTTGGGCAGCCCATGGGTACATTTTGCCCATACAGTATATGCAATAGTCTGATATTCAGGAATTTATTTTTAAAAGCAAATAAACATGAATAATCTTTATGGCAGATTGTGGAAGAGACATATAACCAGGATATCATGCCATTCTCTTGGGTAATTAGATAATTTCATGAGGAAAGGTATACTGTTCTCATGATGAGTTGGAATAGAGTCTGTTTCAGTCTCCTGAGGAAACCTCTAATTATGCAGGCTTTAAAACAGGTACATAAAATATGCTAATTGATCATTACTTTTTAATTATTTATATGAATTAGATATACGCATACAATAAAGTTCTCCATTTCCTGACTCTTGGCATGTCATAGCCAAGTAGTAAGTAGAGAAATGAAAACCATCAAACTAATTTTTGGAAACTGGGACTGAATTTAACAATATCACTTTTATATACATAATTAGTTTTTCATGGCAGAATTTTATTAATGAAAATTTGGTAGTATTTTTACATCTAAAAATGGAGTAGTTGTATCATACACATCCCATTATGTAAAAGTAGTTCAAAGTGGACTTCCTTGCTATGTAATCCATCACACAGTCAGATATGAAGTGTGACAAGACTGTTTCTTTCACGGTTGATAAGATGATGCAACTTCTTGTGTGAATCTTAGAGAAAAGTACAACAGTTAAGATCATTCTCGCATGCAGGGATTCAAGATTACATTCTTTGCTTTTCTATGCTTTGAAATTGGTGTTTCTAAAATGGGCTAACATTACCACTTAATTTGATATAAATTTCTAGTTCATCTCCCACAGATCAGGAGAAGATATAACACACAGTACTGAAACTGATATTCATATTTCCAAAAACAACCAACTACTTGTATTTTATAATTTTTCTTGTGTGTGTGTGTTTGTGTGGATAAAGACGTGTGCATACCGGAAGTATACTTTCAAATCACCTGTTGAGTGACAGTAACTCCATGAATTTAATAAAGTTTCCTTGGGCAAAGACTATTCAAAAGTGGTTTGCCTTTGTCTGCCCCTGAAATATAGCCTCCAGAACCTGTTGTTATTCCTTGGTGGACCTCTTTTCAAATACGAACTAGTTCTGACGCTATTTAACTTCCAAGAGCAAACTGCATTTGGGGAAGTGAAAATCTACCAGTCCCATTTGTGTTCATTTCCCTAAATCCCAAAAGCATTCTTGTTTTATCTTAATTCAACATCAGATTGCAAGATCTGTTTTCACATAATGTCCCTCCCATCCATTTGTCCAGAATCTGTGCATTTTAGACCTTTTAAAACCCATATAGTCCTATACAGATTTCCCTTTATCATTTATTTATTTAGGCTAGTATCCCATGTTGCTGTTATGTATTCATAGAGTTATAGAACTGTAACTGCTCCATACTTAATATATGTATTCATGGCTGTAGCTCTATTGCTACAATCAATCTTAATAGCCAGTAGCTGTATTGATCAATGGAGATTTGTTCAGCTGGTGACTGGTGCAGAGAAGGATGAAGTTTCCAGCCTCACTCCCACTAGTGACTGATGCTGCAAGCATCAGAAGCAGCACCCCTATTGCAATTCCTTGATGCAGCCTTGCTTGCTCGTTGGAAATGTCATCAGCTGAACAGCCTTTATATGGCTACTGATTACTAAGGTAGATTTAGGGTGCCTGGCATTCATACCTTCAGTATGTGATAAGATATCAGTGTTAAATGATATGCCACCCTTCTCCCATTATGGAACACAAGGTGGTTTACATCAAATAATAATAATTTGATACACAACAAGATTAGTACTCAGCAAACAAGATCACTGTGTTGGCTGCTGTATTGGATGACACTTCCCAAGTGTCTAGGACTGTGCGATGTATCGGCGAATAATGCATGCAGATCTGAGTAGGATGACCTTTTGCAGATAACAAATAGTTATTTTGTCAGTACCGATTGTGTTTAAGTGCAGGCCAAGGTCTTTAGGCACTGCATCCAGTTTGCTGATCATCATTAAGACCATCTTTACAGGCTTGTGCCAGAGTCTTTGCAGTTTGATCTTTACATCCTTGCATCGTGTCAGCTTCTCTTCCATCCTGCTATCACCTGGGATTGCAACATTAACGTTCCATACTTCATTTTTTAACACAATCGTGAGGTCAGGAGTATTGTGTTCCAAAACTCTGGCATTATAATAATAATTATTATTTTATTGTGACACAGCAAACAAGATAGCTATACTGGATTTCGTATCACAAAATCACAAGTCGAACACTTCCCAAGTGTCTAGGACTGTGTGATATATTTTTGGATGATGTGCGCAGATCCCAGCAGGGTGGCCTTTTGCAGTTGGTAGATCGTAATTTTGTCAATGTCTATTGTTTCCAAATGCTGGCTGAGATCTTTTGGCACGGCACCCAGTGTGCCGATCACCACTGGGACCACCTGCACTGGTTTCTGCCAGTCTTTGAAGTTCAATCTTGAGGTCCTGATAGCGGCTGAGTTTTTCCTGTTGTTTTCGTCAATGCGACTGTCACCTGGGATGGCAACATCAATGATCCAAACCTTTTTCTTTTCCACAACTGTGATGTCTGGTGTGTTGTGTTCCAGAACTTTGTCAGTCTGGATTCTGAAGTCCCACAGTATCTTTGTGTGCTCATTTTCCAATACCTTTGCAGGTTTGTGATCCCACCAGTTCTTTGCTGCTGGAAGGTGGTACTTGAGGCATTATTATTATTATTATTATTATTATTATTATTATTATTATTATTATTATTATTATTATTTCTATTATTTCTATTAAAGTAATTAAAACAATTTAAATATACAATAAAATAGAAAAGTCAGAGCATAGTAAAAAGGGAAGCCTAAAGGTCTTTGTTCACTGGTGGGCTAATATGTCGTTGCCCCGCTCCCCCATCTCTTCAATAAAAAAAATATTGCAGCAGGCATTAGTGTGTGTGTGTATAAAAATTGTCCAGTATTTCTTATGTTGTTCTCCCAAAGTGAAAACAAGTCACACAAAATATTTTCTATATTTCACACTTTATGTGCAGCCAAATGTCAATGTGTTGTTATAACAAATAAAGAAAAGTATATCATTAGGTTGTTAATTTTCTCTCCAACAGAAAACAAGTGGATTTTTTTAAAAACAATAATACAATCATCCAAAACATTTTTTAAATAGAACATATGGCCAACATAAATTGTTTTTGTCTTGAAATCACAAATCAAGGATGAATCTTGTGCAGAGGATATTTGGAGAGGAAATGGTAAGAAAATTGGCCACAATATCACTGTCATTGCTATAGGCCCATTCATGCTTAAGCACTTTGGCTGAGACTATATTTTGAACAGATGCTGTAGTACCTCTCTGCTTAAGTACCTATTGATTGATGCAGCAACTGGGGGGTGGGGTTCTTCTATGGAAGGGGACATTATCTCATCTTTTGTTACAATAGATCTCATTTGATAATTGCCCAGGACACTTACATTTCTAGCCAACTCACTAATTATGCACAAAAATTGCTCAGTTCTTTATGGTATCAGAAGAGCTGCCATTGCATTGAATCACTTCCAAGTCAAGAATGCACATGATGAAGGCTTAGCAAAGATATCCAGAAAATGTAGATACTTTTTTGCTATGGAGGTCTAAATCACTGCAGCACAGTATCTGGATATTTATTACCTGCACTGTGCATCATGTTTCCTGTTCAAGAGCAATTATTTCTTTAAGCAATAAAAATACAATTCAAAATCTTCTGCATTATTTATTGCACAATGACTTTAATGCAACAGCTTTCAGATTGTTTGTTCCCTTCTTATTTTGCTGTTCTTAGAAGTCATAACAATAGCCTCACAATCCTAGATAATAATAGTAGATAAATGGGCTGTGAGAATGTCATGTCTGTTCATGGCATCTCAAGCTACATTATGTCCCTAGTGCTTTTGACATGTTCTTTTTCCAATCAAAGAGGCATGGATTTAGTAAAGTTATGATATAATTCTGTTAATTCTACAGTGTCCTGATAAATTTGGCTATGGAGTGGAATTGTACACCTTTAATAGCTGAGTTTTAGTATGTAGTTTACCTTCCTTTCTTTTAGGAAAAAACCATCTATATTAATTTGTCATTTTATGAGTTCAGAGAACTGAAGTATAAAAATATGAGGGGTACTAAATAACTTACAAAGCACAAGGAAATTAGTAAAATGAGAAACACATTCTTGTTACCCTTTAGAATGTAGATATATAATAAATGAATACATAAGGTGCACCACATGCAATAGTCTATGTTCAACCTTCCTCAGTCAAATTTAATCTCAGAACAGAACTTTCTTTTATGATTCCTAAACAATAAATATTTAAGTTATGTAATAATTACCTATAGGAGATCATTTCTCTGCTTGTACAATCTGCATTCGCCTCATGAATTTGAAAAGATATAACTATTTAGCTATTTTTATTCAACAAAAATAGACCAACAAACCTATGAACAACCCAATATATGAAACACTAGACACACTATAGACACTGACCCCACCCATCAAAACAAAACCGCCTAAGTACTTTTTCTTAATATAAAAAGAAACTTCAACTAATACAACATAATCCATAACAATCATCCTCACTATGACTAACATGGCCCCCTACCATTAAACATATGCTACACATACAACATCAGTGCCTACTCCATGAGCACCACGCTCTCTGCCTCTTGGTTTTAACTTCTTCACTTTTCTACATCCATAAAATATCACCAATACTATTTGAGTATAAGTAGGCCTGTTGTTGAAAAATTGACCTTCTCCTTCCAAAAAGGAATTAAACTATCTATCTATCTATCTATCTATCTATCTATCTATCTATCTATCTATCTATCTATATCCTGCACTTGTGAAGGTTCAATGGCTCAGTCTTTCACAAATATTGATCTCCGCTACTACCCGGAGCCTGGTCGCTCCTGAAAAAATTAAATCAGTCTTCCACCAGAATCAAAAGCCCTGGGGAGGTAGAAGCGAAATGTTCCTAAACAATACGCTAATCCAAGATCCTCTCACCCAGAGAGTTTCACCCTAACTAAGTGCTTTGAGTTTTCCCTTATGATTGCATTCATGGTTATGACATATTGGTGAAACATGAACAAGGGGGGCTCCTATATATGTGTGCGTTATAATAACTAGAACTGGAGTGTGCTGGCAGGGACAGAAATAGATGTAATCCAGCACACCCAGAGGAATTATTGTATTATGTACTTATTTAACTGTTGGGGCTGGGAAATGGGTCTAGTGTCCTGCTGAGAGGAAATCCCTTCAGGGAGGCAAAACAAATAGGAAAAGACTCCATTCAAGGTGCAGTCAGGATCAGGCTCTGGGGAATATTCAGTTGTTTCAGAAATATCAGATGTGAACTATGCCTTAATAGAAGCTGTATAGTTCTGTATGTTTTCTATTGATTTGTCTATACTTGGATAAGCTTCTTCATTGTCTCAGAGACTGGATCCTTTTCTATATTCATATAATCCCATCACAGAATCTTTACATTGTCTTAAACCATACGGTTAAGTCTAGCCTGGGTGGCACCAGCTTCAAATGAACACATGACAGCTCTCCATTCTTGCTCCACAGGGGAAACTATTCAACTCTGATGTCAACTGAGACCACAGCCAACAGAAGCCTAGAGCCTGGCTTGACTATTTCTAAGACAATTAGGGGAGGGAGGGAGTCTTTGAATGGCTGTCAAAGGGGATAGATAACATGTCTTGTACTACTTTCAAGAGTATGCCTGATTCCTTCTGAGCAGAAACTCTGTATCAGACATTCTTTCAGGCTTAGAAGTTAATAAACCTCTGTTTGTTGCCTTCAAAACTGGTCTGTGTTTATCATTTCTGTATAGTTGCACCCAGTGTATATGAACATTGGACTAGCTATTTGATAAAATACTGTGATATTACAGTAAAAATATTGTCTCTGCTGGTTACCTCTTACAGGCCAGGAAACATTAGGGTCAACACAAGGAGATAATACGGCACAGTTTGACAGACATTCATACCAGCAGCAAGGGCTTTCTTCTTTGAGATAAATGGCCTTTAGAGATCCCAAAGGACTGCTATTTCTGGAACAAAAAACAAGCAAACAAAATCAATTGGTCTTCCAAAGAATGGTAAAGTATTACACAACTGCTCCAGAGAGGTTGCTTAGGTTTAGCTGCATGTCATGCAATTTCAGTGGTGTGCTTAAGGAAAGAATTGCAAAGGACTTCAGCAAGATTTGTGCCAGCTGTATGTCTGTCAGGAGGCCAGGCAGATAGGATCATTTACAGTTACGGTAATACTTTCCAGGCCCCAGAAAATTGGGAAGAAACTGACAACTGGATGACAGGGATTTTGGTTGCAGTTCACTATCCTCAGATATATTCTGTGACTTTTTGAACCAGAAAGTTACACATTATTTGATATATATATGCTTGCATGGGGAAGGAATCCAGATGGACTTGTCACAGATAACTGACAACAATTTCCCAGGGTAGACCACATGTTTTTTATGAACAGGTATAACTCTCATCAATTTGCAACCTGCTGACATTACTCTCAAATATAAGGTGAGGATCATAGGAAATAACGAATGAAGTGTGAATCAAACATAATCCGTCCTGCATGTATTTCAGTAGGTCAGTGCTCTCATCTGCTCCAGTGATGGCACAATATTCTTTTCATATGCTTTTTTCAATCGTAGTGCATTTCAGGCAGAAAATAACAACCTAATATTATATATGTTTTTTATATAATATAGACTACAAAAATGCATTTCCACTCACAATCATACAATTGTTTTCTTTTATTTGTATCACTTTCTTCAATATTTTCAGATGCAAAACAATGTTTCAACAGGCATATACATAAACATATCGATATATTTGGTAGTGGATTTTTTAAAAAAATCTCAAGTTTCTTATATCTTGATCCAGAGGGTGATGCAGGACATTCTTAAAATAAGGATACAGTTGTGTGTGTGTGTGTGTGTGTGTGTGTGTGTGTGTGTGTGTGTACATATTTATATCTCTCTGTTGGGAAAGTTTTCTTGCCTTCAGAAAAATATGGTATCTTAATAGAGTTTTTGGTAATTTTTTGGCTTTTTTATTATTATTTTGCAATGTATAACTTCCTCTAAGCATTTTTTTGTACAAAGCTTTGTATTGTTCATAGAACCATAGAATCCTGGAAGGGAATACAAGAGTCATGCAGGAAGACACAACTGAAGCACTTCTAAGACTACTCCCTCAACTGTCTTTGAGGTCCTCCTCCTCCGAAGAGACTACCACCTGCTGAAATGACCTATTCTACTGTTGAACATCTCTAATACTGAAGTTCCTTTTAATGTTTAAATGGGACTTCTTTTCTAGCAACTTTAAGCCATTGTTTCATGTTCTAGTCTCTGGAACAGTAGAAAAGAAGCTCACTGCATTTTCTACATGGCATTCTTTTAGATATTTAAAGATAGCTACAATCTTCTCTCTCATTCTTCTATTCTCAAGGCTAAATATACTAGCTTAGTTGCACCTCTTAGGCCTTATTGTGAGATCTGGATACATTTTATCTTTTCATTATACTGGACTGGAAACAGTATTTCATATGGGGGCTCACCAAAGATAGTAGAATGACAGTAATAATTTCTAATACAATCAGGACACTCTATGATGATTTGCACTCAAGTTTAACTATAGTCTTGTTTACACCACTAGCAACTTCAGAACACTGAGGTCCAAAGCTGGCACTGCCTGCTGCACCACTTTCCCCAACACATGAGGAAAAGCTTTGCTGCCTAGTTCACCTCCTTCTCTATGAAATATGGGAAGCCTCCCATGATCTCAAGGAAACATCCTAGCCTCCTACTAAGACACTTCCTCTACATAGTCTTGCCAAAAGTAGCCTTATGTAATGTGATGGCATCTGGTAGGATCCGTTAAGGAAGCATCCTGGCAGCATGCTAGTATGCTTCCTAACCTCCATGTGATGAAGTGGTAAATCCATTTCACATTGTCACCCATGCTATATTTATGCAATTTATTTTAATTGTCTCTGTGTTATACCTTAAATGTATCTCGGTTTAAGTTCATTGTTTTTAGTGCTAGCCCAGTTTTTCATTCTGTCAAGATCATTTTGAATTCTTGTGCTATCTTTTGGAGCAGTGGAGAACCTTTGGTTCTGCAGGTGGTTTGGATTTTAATTCCCAGAAATCCCAACAGGTTTACTGGCTGTTTGGAATTGTGGGAGCTGAAGTCAAACACACCTGAAAGACCAAAGATTGAACATCACTGCTTTAGAGTACAGTAGAGTTCCAGTTATCCAAAATAAAGGGGCAGGCCCAATCTCGGATAACCGAACAGTTCAGATAATGCCTCCTGGCAATCCAGTTTAGGGAAGTGCCCCGTGATTGCTGCTGCCTAGCAACGCTCACCGACATCCCTTGGTGAGCCCTCGCCCCTTGGGAAGCACCCCATGAGCATTGCCAGGCAGCAACAATCGTGGTGTGTTTTCCTGGGCCAAGGGCTCGCCCCTTGGGAAGCACCCCATGAGCATTGCTAGGCAGCAGCGATCGCAGGGTGCTTCCCTGGGCTGAGGGCTCACCCCTTGGGAAGCACCCCACGAGCATTGCTAGGCAGCAGCGATCGTGGGGCACTTCCCTGGGCCGAGGGCTTGCCAAGGGACGAGCCCCATCCCTCAGCGAGCCCTCGCCGCTTGGGAAGCACTCCGTGAGCATTGCTAGGCAGCAGCAATCACGGGGCACTTCCTCCTCCCTCTCCTTCTCTTGAACTTGAGAGAAAGAGAGGGAGGGGGAGGGGCGCCCCCGGTGGCGCCTCTAATAATACAAAGTCTCGATTAACTGGAACTCAGTTAACCAGAACTCTACTGTATTAGCTAATCCATCTAATTTGGTGTTATCTGAAAAAAAAATCATGTCTTGTATTCAATCATGCGACTCATTTGTAAAGATACTGAACAACAGAAGGTCTAGGACAGAAGCCTACACAACCACACTAGTTAGTTATACCTCTCTAGGATAAAAAGAAATCACTTGTTTGCTTGGTCCATTAACCAGTTACAAACCCACTTAACAGTAGCTAACAGTTGAGACCTGTGAAGTCTCTGAGAATGAGGAGGGGGACTTTTTGGTGGAGTCTGAGGTTTTTACTTCTGATCCTGTTACTTAAATGGGGGAAATGAAAGTGTTCTTCCTGATGATGAGAATGTTTCAGTTAGATCTGTTGTTAGAAAAATAGAAAGTGGTTCTCATGAGAATCTGCCAGGGATTGTCTTTGAAAAGAATGTGAAGAAGACAGGAGCACTGCCTATAACTCAACAATTACAGTTACGAAGAGATAGTGGTGAGCAGAGACAAGTTTGTTGTTCCCAGAGGCTGGAACCTAAGCAAAGGGAACCTGGTGTGATAAAGAGTGATGTCACGGGTAAGATTTAGAATTCTTTAGTGTTTTGAGATAATTTCTGTTGGGAGATCAATGTTGGATTTTCATGGATCATGTTACCTGTCTTGGGAGCTCTGAGTTAGGAGTTCTTGTCTTTGGATATAGTTTTGTACAAATTTTCAATCATTTGGATATAATTTTGGTTTAAGGGTTGAAATCCCTGGAATATATTTTCTTGTTTTACCCTTTTGGGATTTTGGATTCATATTCAGAATTGGTCACTGCTATTTGTTATCCTCAAGAATATCAAGCTTATGGATATAACTGAAAATGCTTTCACAGTCTGGTTTTTGATTGCATTCTTTGTTTTTGTTTTTTTTTTGTTTTTTGCTTGCTGTATTTATATACTGCTTTTCTCATCCCTGGGGGCACTCAAAGCAGTTTCCAACATAATAATGGCAAAATTTAATGCCTAACTTACATGTAAACCAAATCAAACATCTAAACAAGAAACATATAACTGTATGTTAAAATCAATAAAACTATTAAACATAAGATATAAACAACATTTAGACATGGCATAGAATTAAAACACCTAATATAAACATTAAAATCACATGATCCAAAATTGTAGACCAGGGTCATTCCAATTGTTAATTGCATATATTCCCTATTTGTTTCTTGCACTGTATCACTTTACTGGCCAAACGCTTGGTCCCACAACCATGTCTTTGTTTTCTTTCTGAAGGCCAAGAGGGAGGGCACTGATCTAATTTCACTGAGGAGAGAGTTTCAGAGCTGTACCTTAGTGATTGCTTAGTCTGCTGATTTTGGAATGACTTTTGGATTATTGTCTACTCATTTTTGAAACTGCCTTTTCTATTATATGCTATTTTCTTAATAAACTTATTACTTGTTGTTTTTATTACTTCTTGTTGAACTGTGTGGTGTCTGGGTGAAAAGAAGTCATGCCAGCTGCTGAGCTGCAACAACAAGCTTGTCTGCAAAAAATGTCATTGGAAACCATGTCAAGATCTTTACTTAAATAAAGGTGTGTTACATTCATAGCATTCCCTTGATCTATTGAGGATATAACTCAATTTTAAATAGAAATAAAATTAGACTGTCATGGGTGCTAAGAAATGTGCTTTGGCACAGATTCCCAACCTGAGGCCCCCCCCCCAAACCTGGGCTTTCCTGGGGTGTGTGTCTAGATGCCATCCCTGTAACTATCAAGATGGCATCCAACTTCCCCAAAGCTTCTAAAAACAAGCCTTAAAATTAATAAAATCTTACCATTAAGGTGGTCCTTCAGTCCTCTTGGTATGTAGAAATGACATGTCAAAAGACTTGGGGACAGAGAAAAATTGCTCTTGCCTCCCCCCCCCCAGTCTCCTAGCTTGTCCTTTCTACGCTCTAGGAGGACTGAAGGACCACCTTAATGGTAGCCCAGTAAGTTTTTTTTTTTTAAAAAAAATTAAGGCTTGTTTTCAGAGGCTTCGGGGGAGGGGGGTGCCATCCTGTATCTTTTGGCTCCAGGAGCCCAAAAGGTGCAAGATAGTAAATGGGGACTCACCCCCGGGTAGTTCATAGGGACTCACTTGGGGATGAGTCCCTATAGACCCAATACCCCATTGGACCCAGGCTTTTCAGGAAGGCCTGGATCTAATGGGGTATCCAATTAATTCAGAACAAAGGAGGTAAACACTGCTTTGTTCTGAATTAATTTCGTTTTACTGGAGGCATTGTTTAGATGGGTCCAGTAAAACCGAGACAGGTCTAGGTTTAAAGGCCTGTTTGGATGGGCCCACAGTCTTCCTTTTGGGATCTACACTGCTATATAATCCAGTTTCTGAATCTAGATTATCTGCTTTGAACTGGATGATATGAGTCTACAGTGCCATATAATCCATTTTAAAGCAGATAATCTGAATTCAGAAACTGGATTATATGGCAGTGTAAATGGGGCCTCAGTATATATAAAGAACTATTATTAGTCTGTTCTAGAATCTTTCCTGGTATGGTCAAGGAAAGCCCACCTCGCCCTATTCCTCCATTTTTCTGAAAATGTGGAAAAGATTCACCTATTCTTCTGTGCACTTTTCTCAAAGAAATCTTAAAATTGATCAACAGTGTCTCTGAAGTTACTTCTGTAAGTCCCATTAATGCCCTTGGATATAGTCTATCAGGTTCTGGTGACTTGAATTTATTTAGAGTAGCTAGTTATTCATTTAATATCTCTTTACCTATCCTGACTTGCAGTTCTTAAGTACATCATTTGTTCACTAGACAGAGCTCTCATTCTTTTTTTAAAGAGTTTCTCTGTCCCTGTTAACATATCAACTTCTCCACACAGTGTCCATACCATTTTCTAGTTCTGTCTCTTACTCCAAGCATAACACCCCTCTTCTTATTGTTTTTTAGCCTTTCTAGCAAACCTGAGTTCATTCTGAGCTTTAGTTTTTCTGACTTTCTCCCTACAAGTATGGCTATTCATTTGTATTTATCCTCTGTTACTCTCTTTTCTTCTATTTCTTATACATGTCTCTTACATTTTGGCTCATCTGAAAATTTTTGTACATCCACTCTGATTTCTTTAGGCATCTCACACTTCCTTTTCTCATTGGATATGCTTGCATTTATGTCCTCAAACTTCACCTTAAAGGACCTCTCATCCATCATAAATTCCATTCACTTTTAATAATAGAATTAGAAGAGCTCACAAGGGTCATCCAGTCCAGCTTCCTGCCATGCAGGGATACAAAATCAAATTGAGTAGATTTATGTATGATAAATCCTTGTATTAAAGACTCTACTCCCACACCCATTGTTTTGTAGTTCCATCCACAATATATGACATGAGATAATTCAGTGCCTAGTAGACTATCATGGCTCAAATAGGGATGTATTGAGTTTGGACGGTGAATTACATGTCCTATAATCCTGTAATACGATATTCAATATCTACTGAAAACATTGAACTTATGGTTTAATAGAAGCCTATCCATAGTACTATATAAAATAATTGCAAGCCTTCTGCTTATACATAATGCAGAAGGTGGCACAGAGATTTACTCTGAAGGCATGGTTGAATAGAAAGGCTTTCCATCTATTTATACAGTGAATATAGAGAACATCACAAGCAGGTTGCCCACAAGGAGAACTGTGAGTGTGACACTGTCTACTGGAAGCAAACTATCTGCCTTACATCTTTAGAAAGAAGTCATTGCATCTGAATTCCAGGGAAGTGGCATGAATCACCATCCTCCAGACCTATGTCTCTTATTTTATCCTGCTGTATCTCGCTACACTGAGTCCAGATCATAGAAAACTTTGCAACTAAAAGTCTGTTTTATAGTATACTAGCATCTATGTCAAAGAAAGTACCACACTGATATTATAAAAGCTCAGCTTGTGAGTAAAGGAAAATGATTTGGAGGGACTGCAAATTGCCAAAGTATTTCTTTTCTAATGTAAAATCCAGAGCTTTGCAGAGCCAGCAGGATTCCCAATTTCTCTACGGTTGTTTACAACACCTGGGATTTGTTGATATAAAAGTGAGGATGTGGAATTATTTAGCCATAGCCATTGCAAGAGGGTTTTCCAAAGTGATTCTGTAGAAAGTGAACTGGTGATTTGCTTCCAGAGAGAGAGAGAGAGAGAAATTAATACTGTAATCTATCACCAAAGTCTTATTACTTTATTATAACTCTCCCCATTTCTTTTTTATTAAGTGCCCAGGGCTACCACTAAACTATACTAGCTTCAAAATTTACACTACTACCAAATTGCTACCCATTTATGTACCATTCCCTAGTGCATTACATTTGTGTAGCAAACTCACTGGTGATCCATCCATAAAATAGCAAGCAGAAAAAAGTTCAACAGATGCCTCACTCCCTTCTAAATTGTTTCTCTTTGGACAAGAAAATGATCCATTGACAGACACGTTTGTCCCAGTTCTTTTGCTTCCCTTTTATAAATGCCTGGCACCTATAACATCTACAAAGCTATTATTATAAAACACATAAAATACCCTTTTCTATAGTACTGGCCAAAAAAACCCAACAACTTTCATGTAGTAAAGTTAGATATAAATACAAATCTTTTGAAAAGCTTACTTGTTTTGAAAAAAAAATCAGCCTCCCAACCCATAAAAAAGTTGGATTAGAGTTGGGCTTAAGCAGTGAAGATGATGAATTTAGATACCTATCACCAGATCTAGGGATATAGCCTTAAATTGTGCAGTGTAGTCACTCATCATTAACAGTACCCTGTATAGTAACATACATTTAACAAATTCAAGCCCACAATATATTTCACAGGTATTAGTACTGTATATACTCGAGTATAAGCCTAGTTTTTCAGCCCTTTTTTAAGACTGAAAAAGCCCCCCTCGGCTTATACTCGGGTGAGGGTATAATATGGTACATTTATTATTTTTCTCTATTATTATTGGTATTATTACATTTATTATTTTTCTCTATTATTGTTGCTACTATTACATTTATTTTACTCTATTTTTATTATTAATAATAAATGTATTATTTCACTCTGATCTTATTACAGTATTATTATTGTATTTATTATTTTACTCTATTTATTACTACATGTATTGTTTTCCTGTATTAATTATTATTATTACATGTATTATTTTACTCTATTATTATTAAAAGGATTCATAAGCACATTTACATTGAAGAAGATGAGAATAATGATTGGATCAGAGCTGGACACTCTTATCTTAAATTTGAGCTTTATGTAAATATTCAAAAACATTTAACTCACTGATGCCTCAATTAATGTCATTTTATTGGTATCTATTTTTATTTCTGAAATTTACCACCCTCGGCTTATACTGGAGTCAAATGTTTGCCCAGTTTTTTTGTGTGGTAAAATTAGGTGCCTCGGCTTATATTTGGGTCGGCTTATACTCGAGTATATACAGTACTTGAAAGATGCTTTCACCACACATAAGGAAGGGATGGTAGCTTTTATGTGAAGCACTTTTGCATGTAATAATTGAAAATATCCAAAGCTGACTCTACTGGGCGGGATTATTATTATTATTATTATTATTATTATTATTATTATTATTATTATTATTATTTCTGAACTTTTGTCAATGTATCTTTTCATGTAGCAAAACTATTTTTCTATGCACAAAAAGTTTGTGTGTGTGCGTAAAAGAAACATGCAATGCTTTCTGTGCAAAAATGCTGCACAGAAATGGGATTTGTGCAAACCAACAAAAAGAGAAAAAGAAAGTGGGGAAAGTCAATTGGATTTTGATATTGTCCAAGAATGAGAGATCTTGTAGCTGTTGACAGTTGGTTTAGTGGGCTGTCAAGGCACACATATTAATGAATGAGAAAATCCACCACTTTATTTTAGAGCACAATTGTGATGTAATAGTTTGAACTCTATAGACTCTGTAGACCAGGGATCAAGTTCTGACTCAATCATGGAAACCCATTCGGTGACTTTGAGGAAGTCAAATTCTCTGAACCTCAGGCCCCATCTATACTACCATATAATCCAATTTCTGAATCCAGAATATTTTATTTGAACTGGATTATATGGTAGTGTAGACTCATATAATTCTGTTCAAAGCAGATAATCTGGATTCAGAAATTGAATTATATGGTAATGTAGATCCAGCCCTAGGTAAAGGTAAAGGTTACCCCTGATGTTATGTCCAGTCATGTCTGACTCTGGGGGTTGGTGCTCATCTTCATTTCTAAGCTGAAGAGTCGGCGTTGTCCGTAGACACCTCCAAGGTCATGTGGCCAGCATGACTGCATGGAGCGCTGTTACCTTCCCGCCGGAGCGGTACCTATTGATCTACTCACATTTGCATGTTTTCGAACTGCTAAGATCCAGCCCTAATAGCCTTCTCCCCCACCAACAAAAGAAATCTTACCAATAAAACCTGTGATAGGTCATCAGAAGTCAGAAATGACCTGAAGGCACACAATACATCAAATATTATCCCAGAAATTGGTGGCGTGAGAAAGGCAGGCTTTTTCCAAAATAGTACCTACTGTGTGGCTGTTGTTGGATTGCAAGACTTAGTCAGCATAATCAATGGTGAAGAATTTTAGGAGCTACAGTCATCAATTATACAGTAAATAGGAAGGGATAATAGTGATAATAATTCTCTTTATATCAGTTCATATAATTCAGTTTTTCAACATGCATGCAGAAATAGGGCTGTATAGGGAAATATATTTATAAATAAGGGGCTGAAATTATGTGATGTGATAAGATTGTAGATCCCAGTAGTTCTGATCAATTGTGAAGAATGCTGGGAGTTGTTAAATGCTTGGAGGGTTGCATGATTCTCATCCTTTACCTAGGAAATTCAGAGCAGTGGTCTAACAGGAAACGCTGTGATTAATACCCCAACCTATTAGCCATGATCCTGTATATCTATTTAGCTAGAAGAAAGTCACACTGAAATCAATGGGCCTCATTTCTGAGTAGTCAGGCTAGTTTATCATTGTGAACCAAAACACTCTACCACTTTGTGATCACATGTAAGCTAATTTCTTGAGTTCTATATATTATTCATATTTACCTTTTTGTGAATTAGGCTTCCAACATTAACCGTCCCCTTTCACCCAGTTCATTGTCAACCACTGCTGCATTTCTGTTTCCTCCCATTCTCTTTCTTTGCAGCTCTTTATCCTCTTTTTTCACTTAGCTTTTGTGTGGCAGGCGGGTTTACTTTGAGGCCATTCTACTCCACTTTTATTTTATGTCATAAAAAAGGGCATCAGTGTGAGGAATCAATAAAACAAATACATTAAAATGGAATGAATTAATAAAAGGGGTCACTGTCATACTGAAAAATCATGTTAGTTTCTGGAAATGTTTTACCCACTATCGTTACAGGAAATAGCAGAGAGGAGAATAGAGAAAATATATGTTGGCATGGGGAAGCACTTTTTTTCGGAAAAGGGCAGCAAATAATAGGGAATGGAATGAAGCAGTCTTTCTAGCAAGAAACAAGTTGAAAGTTAACTCGCATCCTGTCTCTCCCTCTCGCAATTCTTAAAAGCAATTTGTGGGGATTTAAGTCATCCACAGGATATATGTGAGTGTTCAGGGAATCCCTTTTACATTAAATTAGCATCCAAGTAACCCACCCAGTGATGCTATGGAACACACTGAATGGGACTCTGGAGTGTGGTTTAGACCGTATCTCAGTTCATGCTGGGCAACAAGCCAGATCTCCTGAGCTCCACTGTTCAGGGTATCTGAGGATCATCTCAGTCATCTCACTTTTTTCTGTAGCTGTGTTCTGCAGTAGAGAAATGATACTTTAAAGGAAATTTATTTGCAAGCACCTTGATTTCCTGTGAAGCTACCCAAAACTATTTCTGAAGAAAACTAGGATTTCCTAGGTCTCAATCTGAAAAGCACCTCTTGAAAACAGTGTCATGGCTTTAATCACAATCAATCTATCAACCAATTAGCCCACATTTCATTTTGATTGCAGCCAAATATGTCAATTAAACCATTGTATTTTGGTTTTTACAGAGTACAAGCCTTTGCTGTAGTTCCATAGTAATAACAGAGGAGTAAGTCAAGAATAGATCATGAATGAATGCAGCTTTGGAATTTCAGAATTTGCAGTAGGTGAAACATCCCCCCTAATAATTAGAGTTTGTCCTTCCAAAATCCACAACTACAACATCAATCCCATTTCATGAGGAACACTTAACTTCAAGCAGATTGTTAGTTTCCCTTTATACGTAGAAGGTATAACAATATGTTTAGAATTATCCCATCTAGAATCCAACCAGCTAGACATATATTCTCTTTCTGGATATATTTCTATTCTATTTTCTCTACTTCTTCCTTTTTCCTTGTCTTTCAATAGTCAATCAGAATTTCATGCCCACTGAGCATTATCATCCCTCAATGAGTTTTAGGGTATAGACAGAGAGATGGAACACATTTTTAAAACTACATTTTCCCACATCTGCTGGTTCCATCGTACTTGTATCAGGATGGCACAGCAAAAGGAAGAGCATTCTAACAACGAGTTCAATATTCTCTAGAGAGTATATATGAAAATGATTTGCAGATGGGAATCACTTTCTCTTTTGTTTATCAATTTACTGATAAATCTCAAAATACATTATTCCTGGGATGGCTAATACCATACTTAGTCATGTGACAGCAATCAATCTCACACATATTGGGTGAAGAAACCTGAATGTCATAATCATCTGGCTAGAAAATGTATGGGACATTTTGGAAAGACCCACATGATGGCCCATCTTATTGGATCATTTAAACATTCTCCCTGCCTGCCAGGAGATACCTCCACTCATCTGAAGGTCCAAAGAGTGCTGAAGACACACTGCATATATATATTCCATCATCAAAATATTTCAACATTATTTTTGCATGTAGAAGCAAGCACATGAAGAGAGATATTCAGTTCAATTTTTACAAGAGTTTATTCTCTAGTATTGAGGAAGCCACGTTCATTGTCAGTTTACCTGTTGTCTAGGAAAGTCTTATTCAGCTATAAGGGAAAATATTATATCTTATAGGAGCTCAGCAGTTTCATTTTGGCATTCACTGTCTTTGCTCCAGGCACAACTATTATGAACTGATGATCTTTAGCCCAAGGTTAATGAGATATAAGTAAAGTGACAAGGGAAATGTTGAGACAATGAGGCAATGTACTGCAGAATAAGGTCAAATGGCATTTTGGAATTGGATATTGTGCAAGTTTTATTGAGATGTTTACAAGTGAATATGAATGTTAATCTGTGTCAAGATACAAACTTACAGGTAGACCTATAATAGCTGCTTGGCTGCTGATTATTTAGAAATCTCCTTGAAAGCTGGAAGTGAACAATTTACAATGGAACTTGAACAACAGTTTGCCCCCTAGTAATGCATTCTAATATGCTTGGCTTGAGTAAGTGGTAGGAACTGCATTATCTCTTGGACCCCACATTGCCACCAGTGTAGGCTCTTATTAAAAAGATAGAACTGTGGGGTTGTTGTATGTCTTTCGGGCTGTGTGGCCATGTTCCAGAAGTATTGTTGTATGTCCGAAAGACATACAACAACCCTGTGATCCTGGCCATGAAAGCCTTCGACAACAGATAGAACTGTATTGAACTGGAATCTACACTGCCATGTCATCCAGTGAAATCTGTGTTATAATGACTCTGTAGATGGGACCTTGGTCTGTCACTAACAGGTTTCCCTAGTGTTGAAGTGGATTCCCGCGTGCTCCAATGCAACTTGCTTTCTTCATGTGTTTGATGTGTTTCATCCTTCATGGATGAAAGGAAAGCCTTCTAATTAACCTTTGATCTAAGAAGTGTACAGTCCTCCACCAACCTGAATTAATACTCTGAATGGCACTTTAGATGCAATGCAAATTTCAAGGCATTGAGTAAAATTAATATGTTGTCCAAAACCATTGATTACTGGATGCTCACATTTTGTTGTACAATTAAAAACTGAACCAAGCATTGGTACATAATTATTTATTTACTAAATATGCTGCCCAACTTTCTCCAAATAAGGCGACTTACAAGATAGAGCTAACAGCCTTATTATTTTTTTAAAAGATGAGCTATCACATTAAATCACAATTAATTTTAAAAGTACAAAATCACTTTAAGATATAAGATAAACATAAAAATACAGTCATCCCCATCCTCATAAAAAGCCACTTCTCCATAACAATTAAAATAAAGGTCTTTGGCTACCTGTCCTCATGTCTACATAGGCCAAATAAAACACATTCACGTTGTATCTGTTGCATGCAATCCAACATGATGTATAACTGGTTCCACACTATCAGTGCTGCTTCCAGCTAGTAATTTGCCACAAGAAAAACTAGGGGTGTGCAATTCGGAAAATATATTTCTGGATTTCAGTGCCATTTTTTGCCATCTCCCTCCTCCCCATTCCATTTTTTTTGGGGGGGAACTTCCTGATATTGGGAAGGGCAAAATGCTGCTTTTCAGGCTGGCAGCTGACACTTCCGGTTGCAATCCAGCCATTGGCAGCAGTGGAGAGACTCCTCGGGTTCCCCTTTCCATCCTTTTTAGGGCTATCAAGACAAAAGTGGCCACATTTGGAGGATACACTTACCATTGAAAGCCTCCCCCTTCCAAGTTTCAGAATGTTTCACTCGTCCACTGATTTTTAGGAAATTCTTAAAGTTTCTAGAAACAAAATGACCTTTAAAACAAACTCAAAGAGGTATCCCCTGGAATTTCTCCACAGCAATAGTATAAGAACAGCAGCAGGGCAGAGTGTCATTCCTGCCAACTTTCAGAAAGATCTACTCACCTCACAATTTATAGGATTTTTTTATAGTTTATTTTACTAATAAAAACAAATACTGTGTTTCTAAGATTTTGCATTTCTTCATGGTTGTCAGGTAGGACAGAGAACAAGCAAGCAAGAAGATAGAGAGGGCTGGGTAGGGATGGAAAAGAGATTGAAATTCTCCCCATGGGGCCTCAAGGGGATCAGGCTATCATCTCCCTTCCCTAAACCACCTCACCAAAAAAGGTAAGAAATACTTAAACCAACACACACAAAGAGACCTTTTAAAACTCTCACATCCTCACCCAATTCACACCCATCCTCACCTCCCTAGTGAAACACAAAAAAAGCACTGAACGATATTAAAGTACCAAGTAAATGTAATTAAATTGCCAAAGTAAAAGTGAAGCAAAAAATGATCCAAAGCTGCAACAGCACTGGGAGATACAACTAACAGAGCTAGCTGCTAGCACACGATCTCTTTCTCTCAACAGCCAGGATGAGTGGCTTTCTTCTGATTGGCTCAGGTAGCAAGGCTCACAGGGAAATCTGTGTACATGTGTAGTTGCTGCTCTGTGCTCCACATGCAGCCGAAAGAAACCAAAAGCAGCAGTTATTGGCCACAGCATGTTTTATTGCAGCTGAAAAAAATAGAGTCATACTGCCAATTCCATTTGGGCGATTTGGCACCTGAAAATGCCGAATCATCCAGAGCCAGTTTTGACAAACAGAATGGTGCATACCACTACAGGCTACTCCAGAGCTTCCAGACAACTCCAGAGTGAACCACAGGTGTTTATGATCTATGGACAGTAAGATTAAGCTGGATTTTGGACAAGTGTCATCTACATATCAAAAAGATTCACCAAAGTCTTGCTGGCAACATCACTCATAATGATCATATGGTTGGGTATCCTATTGTTTCCAGTAAGACTCTGTCAAGGAGCTGCTTAGAGCTGCTTCAGGTCAGCAAAACAGTAGAAGACATGCAATAATTGCCAATGTACTATCAACCTAACTCGCTGTGTGGGTTCCAAAAGGGCTTCAGCAGGGGTCCCCAAACTAAGGCCCGGGGGCCAGATGCGGCCCTCCAAGGTCATTTACCTGGCCCCCGCCCTGATGTATAATATAATTTTTTAATATCAGTTTTAATAATATATTGTATATACTTATGATATTGATAATATTATCATTTTATACAATACTAGCTGTGCCCGGCCACGCGTTGCTGTGGCAAAGTGGTGGTGGTATTGGTTAAAAATTGTTGTGTAGTTTTTATTTGAGGTTATTTACATTTTTTATTAATTTTATTGTAAGTTATATTTTTATTTATTATTTATATTTTATTTATTATTGTATTATTTTTAGTTATTTTCTGTTATTATAGTATTTTATTGTATTAATTTTTAGTGTTTTTTATTATTTTTATTGGGTTGCTAGGAGACCAAGTTGGAGGAGCTTAGCCTTCTAACTGGCAGCAATTGGATAAAAGCAATTATTCCTCTCTCTCAAATTAGGACTTTATTTTTCTTTTCTTTTTGTTGTATCAACTAGAGGCATGGATGATGGGTTGTGTTGTCAAATTTCGAGGTTGGGGGGCCTGTAGTTTTGTTGTTTTGTGTGTCGCCGTGATGCCATCACTCTTTTATATATATAGATAATAATTATTATAATACCATATAATAATATTAATTATATGTTATATATTACATATAATATTACAGTATAGTGGTATAGTTCAATATAGTAATATATAATGCTAATATTGTGCTATGCTAATAATACAATATATTGTATGTACATACAGCTGCTCTGAGTTCCCTTTGGGGTGAGATATAAATGTAGTAAATGAATAAATAAATAATATTAGACTTAGGCTTGCCCAGAGTCTGAAATGACTTGAAGACAGACAACAACAACAACAATCCTAATTAACCTGACTATCTCATTGGCCAGAAGAAGGCCCATACTTCCTATTGAAAGTCTGATAGGTTTATGTTGGTTACAATTGTTTTCATTTTTAAATATTGTATTGTTCTTTCATTGTTATTGTTGTTGTTTTGCACTACAAATAAGACATGTGCAATGTGCATAGGAATTTGTTCAGGTTTTTTTTCCAAATGATAATCTGGCCCCTCAACAGTCTGAAGGATTTTGGACTGGCCCTCTGCTTTAAAAGTTTGAAGACCCCTGGGCTTCAGGATGCCTCTATGCTACAAAGTGTGGGCAACCCATACTGTATCCAGAGCAGCTCCAGATCAGGTTACTCTTGAGTATTTTGCCCGGTATAGACATAGCCTATGTAAGAGGAGCATAACAAACCAGGTTTCTGCAGAATGGAATTACACAGCTTTGAACAAGGTGTAGAACATATAATCACATTTAACTGTGCTTGGAAATGAACCAGGATCCAATGAAATTTTCTCAGTAAGACAGTTATATGTACCTTATAACTAGAACACAAGTACTATAGGGGAAGCAGAAAAAATGTTTTGTTGTAGTTGTTGTTATTGTTCATATTCATTATTTTGAAAAATACATTTGTCACGCATGAGCTGTTGTCAGAATGTGATAGCTTTAAACATCCCTGCTATAAATTTTCAGCTGAATTTCAAAAATAACCAGACTGGAACAGCTTTATTTTGACAATTAATGGCAATTAATTAGAAATGCTAAAGGGGAATTAAACTTGATACCAGGAAAGTGAACCTATGACATTAAATGCCTTAGGCCACTATACCAATTACTTGCTTGAATTTTAAAAAGTGCCTATAATAATTTTATGACAGCCAATAGCTTGTGCGGCTACAGAGGTTAGCCAATAAATTTCACCTTGTGTTTCAGAGAAAACTGTGCTAGCAAGGATTCATTTAAGGTGGTGGTGGTGGTCAAGTATCCAATCAATATGTTTAAATTCTTTTAAAACACTCATGACCTGGGACCAACATACCTTAGAACAAAAGTGTGTGACCTGTTTTAGGCTGAGGGACAAAATCAATTTCAGAGTTCTGAAGGGCTGCATTCCAGTGGTGGAGGATAATAGAAGATGATATAAAAAGCATGGTATCTTAGCTCCCAATAACTAGGCATTAGGAGAGGAATTTTACTTTTTTAAAGCAGGAAAATAAACCTTACAAAACTGGATATTCACTCAAGAACAGTGTTAGAGGGCAGTGTCTTCATAGGAGCAATAAGTGGCCAGATCAGCATTCTAAGGAGGATGGATTCTACTTCATTTTCTCAGTTTCCACCCCCTGTCTTATTGATGGATTAAACCTTCACGAATTTGTCCAGGTAACATTTTTGATCAGGGCCTGATCCAACAGGTTGCATTTATACTAGAGGTTAGCAACTGTGACTCTATGTGCCTTTAGATTATACTCTTATAATCCCTCATCATTGGCTGTGCTGACTAGGACTAATAGAAGTTGTATGTGAAGAACACATGGATGGTCACAGGTCACCATGCCTTGTCTAAGTTAATTTCATTTAGGTGTCACCAAAATTGATTGGACACAATTAATGAGAAAAGTTAATCACGATCTGAATTACTAAATTAATGGGGCAGTGGTGTGGTAAATTCATCAACAGTTAGGAGTAAAACCTTTACTGCAAGTAGTCCAAAGAATGTATTTCTTTGTTTATCATATTTCTGTAACACATCCCGGTGATATACAAGGCTTAGGAGGTGATGAGCAAGTAAAACCATTCAAATTTCACAAAGATAAAAAAATACTCTGTAAACACTTTTAAAAGCTGCATAAGAACAATAATGAAAAATACTTTTAAAACTTGAAACAATAATCTCAAATATTTTTTTAAAAAAACAGTTGCCCTCTAGATGTTGAAAGAGATGAAACAAGGCAGATTTCCTCAGGTATGGATATCCACAGACAGGAACCCCATCTATAACTAAGTAGATAAGGATAAGCCCTGTGGCAGTCTTCATTTGCCACCTTAATATGGCCTCACCCTGCATTACTCAAAGTTGGGGAAAGGTTTGAATTCTGACTCATAATTCGGGCTTTTTCTGACTTAAGACCAATTGAGACAGTTGGGCTGGCTCCCAAATGTAACCAGACACAATTATCTCCTTTCCATCCTACGTTCCCTAGGCTCAAGTGGCCTGGGGACACAGAATTGCATCCTCCTTCTCCCTTGTGTCATGGCATTCTCTGGCTGCAACATGGGGCCTACCTTTTCCCATCACGTCCACTAATATCAGCTGGGTCAATGGGAAGTGCTGAGTGGGAGAGGATGGGGCTTATCCTCTTGTTTAGCACCCCATTGCTCTACAGGGAAGAGGTGTTTCAGCTGGAGGCCATCACAACATGGGACGTGAGGAGTTGACTGTTAGGGTGGCTGCCCAGAACCATGTTCTGTGCTGCTGGACAGCGGGGACTCTTTCCAGCCTCTGTAGTGGCTGCAGGAGTTCAGGTGAAATATTCCTATTTCACCTGGAATGGATCTCAAGTGCAATTGCTCACCATGCATACAGGGAGAAAGAAATAGGGAAAAGGCTGCTAGAGAAAAGGAAAAGCAGGGAAAGAGCTTTTTGAAATTTATAATACAGATGTGCTACTTGTCAACATCCCCACAAAACAGCTCAATAGAAGGTGTCTCAGAAAGCCAAGTGATTAACCTTTTGTAGTTCATCTGTTGAGATTAAAAGAAGGAAAATCTTCCCATGTCATAGTTGCCAGAAAACTATGGCATTCTCTTATACACTGCTGAGTGGAGACAGCTACCTGCCAAAGAGCTGCAAAGACGTTCTGACAGCTGCCAGTGTTTACCAAAGGTAGACACGGGTTCTCTTTAAGTACAAGAAACAAACAGAACAGAGAAGCAAGAGATAAAGAGAATGAAATGAAAGTTGATGTCTGTAATAATGACACTGGTATATTATGAAGTCTGGCCTGAGGTTTCTTTTCTATCCATGTACCTTTGTTTTGTTTTCGTTTTCCTTTTTGAGAGAGAAATCAAAGCCCTACACTATGAAGGATATTTTGTCTTCACAGCTCTTGATAAGCTTTGCCAAGATCCTTACATTATCTCGGCCTCAAAATATTTTGCAGCAAAATAACAACTTTCAATGAATAAATAGTAGCTTCAAGGGAAAACCTAGCAGTGTTGGATAATGCACTGCTTACTGGTGTTCAACGTTAAGGTTTTTTTTAAGGAAATGCATGCATATAAAATGTAATCTTAAGAAAGTATTTTGCTGTTATTAAAGTTTGTTAAAGGAAGAAATAGCATGACTTGATTTCAATAAAATATAAAGAATTTTCATCTCTATCTCAAGTATCCTTCTGTGTCTTTCACATGCTGTGGCTATATGAGTGATGGGCTGTTTTGTCCTCTCTCTGTATCTTCCCCCACCCCTTTGGCTTTGAATTTAAGGACAGTGTTCTCTTTTCATCTTGTTGGAGATATTGTTCTACATAAATCTCTCTGAAAATCTCACTGTAGCCAGGAAATGTAGTAATGAAAAGGAAGGCTCTGTTTCCTTGCATCTGTATAATTTTCCTTGAGTAAATCTGGGCAATGACCTCAGTGCTTAGGTCATGTCATTGAATCTCCCTTTCCTTCTAAGCTCCTTTCCAAATAATATGAGTTGTAAATTTTAGCAGCTGTGACATTCTTTGCAGTTGCTGTAATTTGCTTCCTTTTTGTCATTTCTTTTTACACCAGTATTGTTTTCTGATGTAGCTGTATGCATTTATGAAAATGTGTGCGTGAACAGGCAGGAGAGAGGAAAACACTAATGCTACAACAGACTAGTTGACAAATACTTTGCAAACAAAATGACTGTTGAAAATGGTACCTGATCAGAAGTTGCATGTCCTTGGAATATATTCAATGTAAAGAGTGAGATATAAACAGTACTTCAAATGCAGTAACAAAGTCATGCAGCATTGTTTTTGTGGAAAAGATATTACATGGTTTCACTTTTGTCTTTTTGGTGATTTACCATTGTATTTCATTGCTCTATACCAATGGTTCTCAAACTGTACTCCACAGAGCCCTTGGGGCTCAGCAAGAAGCACTTAGGGGCTCCACAGGCTCTCAAGCATGTTGGAGAAGTCACTTTTAAAACACTAAAGTCACATCTACACTGGAGAATTAATGCAATTTGGCACCTCTTTAGCTGCCATGTCTCAAGGCTATGGAATCTTAGGATCAGTAGCTTATTGATTCATCAACAGGCTTTGGCAGAGAGGGCTAAAGACCTTGTGAAAGTACCACTCCCAGGATTCCATTGCACTGAGCAATGGTAATTCAAGTGGTTTCAAATTGCATTCATTTCTACAGTACATGCTCCCTATGACAGCTCCCTGGGTCCCTCAGATGGCAGGGGATTATCATAGTTATAGTCCCCCAAAACATATTTCCTCAGCTCTGATTGGTGAATAGCAAAATTAGAAAAAATTGGATGCCTGTATTTTTATCCTAAACAAAAAGCAAGGAGCATTTGTTGGAAGAACCTTCTGAAATGTCTCTAATTTATAATAGAAATACAATCCAGGAATGATTTTATCTAATTACCCATTCATTTTATATAATTTAAGTACAGTGTCTTGTAATTCAAGTATGAACTGTGATATTAAAATGTATCAATAACTATGTATCAATAACCAACTCTGCTATTCTATGATTCTATGTGTGTGGAGGGGCACATGTGGCCCCCCTCCCTGAGGAGGGATTTTATTCGTATTAAAAAAGGTGTTTCTAAAAAGCTGGTTGCTTGTAACTTGGGGACTGCATGTCTTCTTCTGCCTGGGGGGGGGGTCTCCTTCTCTGGAGAGGCTGAATGGCTTCTGTTTGGAGGATTTGGATGGTGCCTTCTTGCCTGGCAGAAGGGTTGGACTGGATGTCCCCAAGGGATTCTATTATTATCATTATTACAATGGCTGGATGGCCATATGTTGGGGCGCTTTGATAATATTTTTCATGCATGGCAGAATGAGGTTGGGCTGGATGCCCCCTGGGGTGCTCCTATTATTATTATTATTATTATTATTATTATTATTATTATTATTATTATTTCTTTCTTTCTTTCTTTTCTTTTTTTTTTGTACTGTGTGAATTAGTTTACACAAACATTCCCCATCCACCTGCCACTGGCTTGGCCCATGCCTGATGTATACATGATACACAGTATTATATATAATATATTTCTTGGGGCTCCACAATAAACTTTTGCTTCAAAAAGGGCTCTGTGGCTGAAAAGGTTTGAGAATCCCTGTTCTACACAAAAATGTTGACTTGGTCTGAAAACACTTTTGAGAATGTAAGTTTATACAGATTAACATCAACTAATTTCAAAAATGGTTGAGAACTACTAGCATTCGCTGTGTTTGGATATTTGGCATTTTGTAGTGGTGCTCCCTCTTTAAGAATAGGTAACTTCCCATTTGGGAAATTGTGACAAATGGTATTCAAAATATTTAAAGTGTTGGAATACATTATCTATGAGGAAAAAATGTTATTATCTTCAGGCACCAAATTCCAGAGTCTTGACCAGGGGATCTGGGGAGATATATTTCAAAAGTAACTTTTCCAAAACTGCTTTATTAACTCATAGAGAACATTGCCACATAATGTTCCAAACTCGCAATTTTTTAAGGATTAGAATTAGGTTTTAGTTATTAGAATTAGTTTTTAAAGGGAACTTGTACATGCAGGGTATACTTCTCAGGGTGCTCCAGACAGTGCCAAAATGTGCAGTGAAATGGATTAAAGTAACCTGCTTTGGCACGGGTTCAAATCCCCATCTCCTCCCACAACCCAGGCATTTCCCTCCCTTGGTGGCTACCTTGAAACCTCAAATTTTTCCCCTAAAACTTTTTGAAAAGGTCCCTGGCCACCATAGATCCTCTCCTCACGTCCTCCTGGAGACATGAGGATAGGTTCTATGGTGTCTAGGGACCTTTTCAATAAGTTTTAGGGGGGGGATGGAGGTTGGGGTGAGTGGGCAACAGTTTCATGTGACGCATCCTGGAAGTCCATCCCCACAGGCCTAGCACCTCATTAGACCCGAATCTTCCATAAAGATCTGGATCTAATAAGGTGTTTAGTTAATATGGAATAAACCAGGGAAACCTTGGTTTACTCTGTATTAATTTGCTTTTACCGGAGGTGACATTTGGATGCCTTCAGCAAAACCGAGACTGGTCTCACATTTTGGGCATGTTTGCATGGGCCCACTATAGTTTAGCCAGCTTTATTTAATCTGATGCCCTTCAAATCTAGACCAGAACTCAAAATATTCTTTACGTTACCTGTGATGGTTGGGATGTAGGGGAAATTAAGTGTAAATATTTGCTGGACACAGGTAGGAAAAAACTGTTTTTATCAAGAAGGAATCATTTCAAGTTCTCTATCAAGCAAGGTCACATTCAACTGAATGTCCATGGGAGAGGGATACTGTATTTTTTTTGTCCTACAAATTGACTTCATGTAGAAGCATCTTGTCAGGTCTCATTCTACTCTTCTTCAGGACTGACTCCCTGCAAGGCTTCTTAACTCGAGCCTTGTAGTTTCAACATTGTTGAAACTCCTTCCTTCTATATGCCACCACTGCAGTGCTTGCTACTACATGGTCATTTTAGCTAATGACCATGGACTACCTCCAGTTTCTTTGCCTCACTCTTTCTTCATCATTGTCTAGTTTCAGACTATCTTCCAGCACCAGGTTGTTTGACACTAGGATATAAATTTGTACAAGAATACAGGGGAAGAGGAGGACCATTGCTCCATAATGGGCTGTACCAAGCAGATTTTTGACCTTTTTAAGATATGTTTGAAACCTACATAGAATTTTACTTCAGAACACTAGTGGATACTGTCTCTTGAAAAGAACTGTCATTCATTAGGTGAAATAGATGGTAATGTGTTTTGTAAAAAAACAAAGGTCAGGAGAAATAAATTGTAATGTGATTTGTTAAAAAACATAAGTTATTAATCATCTTTAAAGTTCACCTCATGCTTCTTCTAGGTTCTGAGAGTTTTTCTACACCCATTAAATTCCAAAAATCCAAACACCAATGGGTTCTTTGACATTCCATTGCACATGTTGCTATGGAAAACTTCTCCCAAAATAAAAACTTTTAAAAATGAATGGCTTAATAGTATACATAGCAGAAATACATCTTTGATACTACAGTGAAGAACCTCCCCACGTACATTTGCAGATCACCTACAAAATTCACTGTGAGCAACAAATTACAGGGTAAGTCAACCTGAAATCAGTACCAAGACAATCAAGTAGAAATGGTTCGGGTCTGGTTGGCACGCACCTTAGTTAATTACATTTTTCTCTTATACAGAATAAAATCTCAAATTAAATCATGGATGTTATGTAGAAAATCCAAATTCCATTAGATCTCCAAAGACAAATCACATCTTATGAATTTACTGCATGAATTCAATTGCTTTTATCCAATTAAGTAACATCAAAGAAATGCTTTTGAGTTTTGGGGTAGCTGTCCTTTATAAAAAAAACATAAGCTTTGTTTGATCTTAGTGTAGGAGATCTTAAATCTCTCATCCAAACATGACAGCAGAGCTCTGAAGGGCTTCCTATACAATTTCTTATGTTCTGAAGATGTCATCCCTTTAAAATAATGAAAAAGTGGTAACATGGAGGAATATAAATGTTGTTTTTCCCCCTCTTTCTTGCTATATAATGTGGGGGAACATCATTAATAGCAAGGGAAAACATAGTGAAGTATCTGACATATTTGTGCATAACATTTGTTTTGACTTTGCATATACAATAAGAATACGGTATTTTTAGACTGAAAGTTGCTATAAACAGGGTTTCCTGCCTTTTCCTGAAACTTCATGTTTTTTGAATGTCTTAAAATAAGGCTGAACAATTTGAATAACATCTGAATTGAAATCTTGAAAATCAGTAATGCTGCTAAAGTCTGAGGAATGTCTCCAAAATTAGTGCCCTGCCCCCTATATTTCTCTGTTAGGACCACAGCCTTAATTAGTGGAAGCATCAAATCAACTACAAAGTCATGACAGTTCCTGATGGTCTTATATTGCAGTCACTTTGGAAATGCTTACATCTAGTATTGTCAGAGAACCTTTACATGCACACGCTTACAACACAAACAGCACTCACATATTAAACTCTTCCTAAACCACTGTGTTCTGTGCTGAAAGTCCCTGCATGATACAGGCTTCCCAGACCTTTGAATGTTTTGCTTTCTGACAAGTCACTCTTTCAACACTTGTAAATTACAGACAAGTTCCATTAATTTGACAAGCGGCCCACTCTTTCATCAGTTCTTGCCTAAGAGGTGTACTCAGTACCACTCATACACATGCTACAGTACATTGTAGTGTGTTATTTTGAGGGGATTTTGGCAGCCAAATACATTTGCAAGGTAAAAATACCTGGCTTATATTTTTCAATCAATTTCGTTTTCTGAGGGTGCATCCTCACTGTAAAATTAATGCATGTTTACTAGGCTTGGTCAAAAAATTTGATTCCTCCGTATGTCGGATGTGATTCATTTGTTTTGTCGCTTTTGAAGCGATTTCCGATACGGATTATCCTGTCATTTGGATGCCGCGGTTTCGAACTGCGATAGCCTATTTTTCTAATGGCGCCGGATGTTAGTCAGAAGCAAAGCAAGTGCATTTGCAAATCGCCTAAACTTGCTTTGAGGGAGGTGCACTGGGGCAACCTAGCCTGTTGTTTCCTCCCTGTGGCCAATCGGAGTACACGTTAAACTAAGGGGAGGTGCTTGTACATCCTCAATGAAAAGAGCCTGCAGGGCGCCTCGTGGCTCATTTGCGCCGGGGATTTGGAGAGGGTGGTTGGCTCAGCTTAGGCAGTGTGCTCCCAGGCAATATTTTTCTGTTGTGTAAGAGACTAGCTTCCTTGCCTGGTGGCCGGTGGGCTTAGGGTATTAGAATAGAGCAGAGAGAGCATCCAAAGAAGACTGGGAAAAGGGTGGGTGTGGGAAAAGGGTGTTTTTGAAAAGGGGCTGTGGGCTCTTTTTCCCCCAGGTCAGCGTCCGCCCGCCAGTGCAGGTATTTTTCTGCTGCGCCATTTTCTGGGTGGGTGGGTGGGGCTATAGTTTACTTTTAATATTTTTCCAATAAAGAAGCAAAGTAAGGAACACTACTTTTTATTTCAGAAGCCTTTTTGGGGTGTCTGGGGAAACATTCAATTGGTTTTTCTTTGGCCTTACCAACCTCCTTAAGCGTTTGCCAGGGCTGCAAAGACCCTAATTCTCTCCTCCTAATAAGAATAAGAAATGATTTCTTATAAAAGCTATGAAAATTCACAATAAATCTGAGGATAAGGCAAATGTTCTGCAATTTGATGAGCAAGCAGTGTGGAATGTGTTCTCCCATCTTGATTATTGCATTTACATATTGCATTTTTACCTTACTTTTTGCTACCTTTTTACAAATAAACTGTTTCTACCAAGTCTGTCTCAGTGGTGTATGCTGAGAGCAAAGTGGATCTTCGCTAGGGTGCAACAGTTGGTGAAACTGTAAATAATTGCAAAAAATCTAGAACTGTGCTGGGTCTGGTTATATTTGAACAATCCAGAAATGCGAGATTTTAAAAACAGCAGTAGGGAGATTGATCTAATAAAATAAATAAATAAGAATCACACCTCAAGTAAATTTGGATTTACAGATTCCATTCAGCAAATACTCCAAAGGTCTAAAACAAGAGAGGGAATTTCATCTCTATTTATGCTTCTTTTCACAAACAGAGATGAAATCTCCTTTCCTCCAAATTGCATTTGATATTTATTATGCACACATTAATGTGCCTTGTGATATTCTCCAGAGGCTCTTAGGGTGCTGCTCCCATCATATGTACCCATTATAGTCAGAAATGAGTAAAGATATTGACAGCATAGTAATCCAGAAGGCCATATAGCCTGTCTTAGCACAGCTTCTCTTATTCTTCTTCCCCCCCCCCCCCCCCACGGCTCACCTCATGTCATAAGCCTTTTAGGTTTTGCAAAACCGCATAGGGTACAGTTGTGATTCTAAGAGGCTATCTCCATAGGACAGAATAAAGTCTTTTCTTCCCACATCTTTCTAGGTGTAGTGTAGGTAGCAGCTTTGTAACAGGACTTGGGTGTGTATTTGGGTTATCCACCCAGCTGTTCCCTTCTTAGGCAGCCCCACAAACAATAAGTCACAGTCCAAGCTTAGGAAAAATAATGGTAGCTGGATGGATGTAATTCATGTACTTCATGAAGAGTGATTGAGAAACTACTGTACACCTGCAGGTCTGATGTCAGGAAATCTATATGATGTCAGGAAACATCTATATGAAGTCTTTACACCACGACACAGCCGGGTGCTGATATTGCTTGATGGTAGCTGAATCCACAAAGCATCATCCATTTGAATTACAGAAAATAGCAGAATGTGTTTGTGTGTTGGCGGAGGAGTAATTAAAATGGTGGGTCTTAATAGCTGCTTGCTATCTACTGCAATATTTCTGTCTTTGATTCTTGTCACCAGTAACTGAGAACATTCAGTGCATCTACACTGTAGAATTAATACAGTTAGACACCACTGAAACTGCCAGGGCTCAATGTTGTGAAATTCTGGAATGTGTAGTTAGGTGAGGCACCAGCACTCTTTGGCAGAGAAGGCCCATTTCACACCCAAAGCACCCAACTGACTTTCATTTCAGAATTGCTGCTTTGGTGGTAATAAATTCTTGTTCTGAATATGTGCCATGAAGCAGAAAACATGATCCAAGATCTGTAATTCACAGCATCAAATGGCTCCTTGGTGGGAATGACAGAATCTCAGCACAGCAGAGAAAAGATAAAGGACTAGCACATTTTCCCCCCAGTCTTTGAACATTCAGAGATAAAACACCCTGAATATAAGGAACTTTCAAGCTGTAGAATCTACCAAAACAATTAGGCTTACCTTGCAGAAAAGAGAAAGTTCACTTTCATTTTTTTCATTCTTCATGAGACAAAAGCAAAGTCCATTGTCATTTTTTATTAAAGTAGATAAGAACAGAATCCCAGGTTGGGACTCTTCCAATCACTGAGACCTCTAAAAACCACTCAGCTGCAGAGATAGCATTCAAAAATCCTCTTGGGGGTAGATGAACGTGGTAACTGAAGGACCAAGGCACCGGTGGAACCACTGAAGTGATTTCACTCTTTCAGCAGCTTCCAACTGCTCTTGTCTGAACTGATCAGGCCAGAAAGTATCAGATGCAGAACCTAGGTCACATTCTTACTGGCTCCTTTTGCACATTTTCAGTACATGGAAGGCAGTCTCTTTGTGTTTGGTTGAATCTTGTGGAATGATTTATCAAGACATCACAATCTGCTCAGAGTCTCAGCTTGTAGTTAGCAGACAGGGCAGCTCCATTCTTTGCTAAGTTTAGGCAATGTGAGGTGAGGTAAAATAGCTACCTCAAGTAAAATATGAGATTATCGCACCAGTCTGTAAACTATGTTGAAGGTTTCCTATACACAAATTTAAACACTATTTTCCTTATGACGTCATTCTAATCTCATCCCAAATCAAGTGGTCTCAAACTATATTTAATTAAAATCAGTTCCTTCCATCTTTTGGTTTCTAAATCTGTTTTCAAGCAGCTTTACAAAGTTTATTTTGCCATGCAGTGAGAGAAATATGCCTTGGTCACTGGTCTGGGAAGAATGTGGCATCCATTGTGAGCTGTCCTTCCTGGCCGCAAACGAAAAACTTTCTTCCTTGATTGTCTAAGCTTCAAAAGAAAAACTGGATCCATACCTCTCAATCACCCCAATCATATCCTTTTAAAAATATATAAATGAAATTAATGATGTGATTGTCTTTGTCTGGAACAAGTCAATTAACCTCCTATTTAAAGGTTCTAATTTCTTTCAAGGCAACATCATTTTTCAGAAGCTCCCACTCATGCATGCTTTTGTCATTTTACAAAAGCAAAAACAGAAACAAAAGCAAAAAAACTACAAAGTAAACAAGATAGGTTCTGTAGGTTTGTTCTTAAGTTGAATTTGTTTGTAAGTCAGAACAGGTCCAGCAAAAAGTGCACTTTTTGTAATTTGGCGAAAAAAGGTGCACATTATCGTTCCTGCATGATTAGAATCCCTTTTATAACAAATACCAGAGCTTCCAAGTAATGGAAAAGAAAATCATAGAAATACTCTTACGTCAAGGAGCTCCTTCTGTTTATCCTATCCCAGCTTTCTTAGGGTGTAATTCTGCTGTGGAATGAATGAAGTTTGACACCACTTTAACTGCCCTAGTTCATTGCTATGGGATCCCAGAAGCTGTAGTTTTACAAGGTCTTTAGCATTTTCTGCTAAATAATACTGCTGCCTCACCTAACTACAAATCCCAGCATTGCATTGCATTAAGCCAGGGAAATTAAAAGTGGCATCACACATCAAGGAAAAGAGAGGAGAGGTGAAAAGATACAGGAAGGCTGAAAGAAATATTGATAGGAAGGAAAATGAAAAAAAGTTTGGAGAGATTGATAGGAAGAAAAAGGGAAAGGGGTTTGGAGAGATCAAGAAAAAGATAGAATCTGTTTTCTGAATTATCTGAGATGTATGTGACAATGTCCATAGCTTCTGCAGCTACAAGTATTGCATAGGTAGCACCGGGGCTTATTGGAGCTTTTTTCCTTCTTCTCCCAATGGTTGACATTTTACTGGGCATTTTAAAAGTGTTCTGATAGCTTTGTCAGTGAACTTCTTTGTGTTCTCTATGGCTATATCCCTGTGTTCTTAATGGGGGGTGTGATTTTGCAACTTATTTAGCCTTTCTGCCAAATAATGCTGAATCTTTGTAAGACTATGTACAACTCCCATGATTCCATAGTGTTGATCTTTCCATAATGTTGACCCATGACAATTTTCACACTGCATTAATTCTACAGTGTAGATGCACCCTAGGTGATCGTTAAGTATTTTAAAAGGGTATTTATATTTGTGGCATCAATGTTGTCAAACCAAGAACTATTTCTGCACTGCCAAAATTGAGTCCCATGGAGGACATCACATGACAAAAGGCCACTTCCCTCGGTAACCCATGGGATTTTGTTGGGCGGCACAGGAAAACGGAGGGAAGACTACATTTTCAGGAGGCGGGTGCTACCCAACTCCCAAGGGAGAAGATGGATAGAAGTGGAGAAAGGTGGACAAAGAATGTGTGATGGCAATTGACCACTGCCATCACAGAAGACAGAAAGGGGACTTCAATGGTAGGAAATGAAAGAATACAATGATCTCCTTTTTCCCTGAAGCATTTTTATTATTTGTTCATGTGTTTGTTCTAGATTTTGCTTGCTTTGCCTCCAACTGTAAATCTAAGATGCCATTAAAAATCCAAGAAAATTTATGCCCCAAGTCCCTGAGAGACCATAGAGTATCTGAAAGAATTGTTGGACTACCTTATTCCCATTGCTTTTCTTGTTATCCCATTCCCCATATGGTCCCTTTCCTCATTTTATTTCCACCATAACTTTGTAAAGCAGCGATTATGACCAACCCAGTTTTCCAAAGTCAGTGTTGCTCTTGCTCAGCCATTCTGGGAACATTTTTATTAAGAAGATAGGGTGAAAATGATAGATGCTTGTATCTATTTGTCATGCTATATCATGCTGCACCTGATATTATCGCGAAAAAGGCAAAGAAAATAATGAAATGATGATACTAAAGTGTCACCTTAGCTTGTATTTTATTTCATTTGCCTTTTGTAATTTTATAAATAAATAATAATAAATAAAACATTATATCTCACCCTATCTCCCTGTAGGGACTCAGGGCGATTTACAACAAATATCAACATTCAATGCCATAAGGTACTAGACAAAAAATAAAATAACTAAAACCACACAAATCCCACAAACCAAACTGACATCTCCATCAAGAATAATAACTACATTACAAAATTGGATGCTGACAACAAAATTACAATTTCATACCTAACTTTAAAAAACAAACAAGGAACAAAACAGCAAGGTGGCAGAGCCAAAGTGATAGACCATTTCCGTTCCAGGTTGACTATACATGATATTCTACATCTCCTCCTCTCTATACTTTTAAGAACATAAGAAGTTTTTATTTGTTTTTTGAAGGAAGGTAAGGAGGGGGCCATTTTGATATCTTTAGGGAGGGAGTTCCAGAGGCAGGGGATGGTCACGGAGAAGGCCTCTTCTC
This sequence comes from Anolis carolinensis, assembly GCF_035594765.1. Classification (NCBI taxonomy): domain Eukaryota; kingdom Metazoa; phylum Chordata; class Lepidosauria; order Squamata; family Anolidae; genus Anolis; species Anolis carolinensis. The sequence goes on from NC_085843.1 coordinate 150,730,185, forward strand.
TCATTCCCACCAGTCAAGCTTGAGAAGGGGGCTGATTGTAGTTTCCTAGCAGGCTTATATGTAGAGATGCGGTTATCCAAATAGTCTGGGCCCAAGCCGTTTAGGGTTTTAAAGGTAATAACCAGCGCTTTGAATTTAGTCCGAAAGCAGACTGGCAGCCAATGAAGCCATGGGAACAGTTCTCTCCCTGTACAGAGCCCAAGTTGTAATCTAGATGCCGATCTCTGGACCAGCTGAAGCTTTCAAACTATCTTCAAGAAGAGTACATTGCAGTAATCCAGGTGGGATGTAACTAAGGTGTGGACTACCATGGCCAGATCTGGCATCTCAAGATACAGGTGTTGTTGGTGCACAAGTTTTAATTGTGTGAAGGCATTCCTGGCAACCGCTGACATCTGAGTCTCCAGGGTCAGCAATGAATCCAGATTCACTCCCAAGCTGCAGTCCCATCCATGGAGACTGCATCAATACTGGCATCTAAGTCAGGATGGATCTGAATGACTTTATCTAGCAAATTCTTCACAATGCACTGTCAATTGATCAGGAATTCCAGACTGAGCAGGGTTTAAAAGTCCTCTAACCACTTGAAGCAGCTCTCTTGGGCAGTTATTTGCAGGTGCAATGTGGATAGCAACTAAAGATTTTTGTCCTGACTTCATTGCCACAGAGTAGGATCTTAAATATGCTTTAGTCCATGTTTGGTCAGATTCGCTACAATCAGATTTTACTTAATGTAATTGAAAGATAAAATCTAAAATATAGCAGAAAATCCTGAAAGCCCCATTAACAACAATTCACTGTCTCATATTCAGGGATAGATATTTGTGGCCTTACAGGAAAATGAAACAAAACCTCAAATCCACAAAACAATGATAGCTTTAATGGCCAACCAAAATGACCTAAAAGCATTGTGAAAGCGTTTAAAAGCTCCCCTGGCTTCTTTATCAGGTAAAAGATGTGAGAACAACAGAAAAACACACACCTGATATACATTGTAGATCAGGTATGAGCAAATGTCAGCCCTCCAAATGTTTTGGACTTCAACTCCTATATTTCCGAACAGCTGGTAGGATGCATTTAGGGCATCTGGTTGACCAAGGACCTCTTCACACAGGCTTATTTTCGGCAGCAGTGATGGGATGGAATGGCTCCCATCACACCCCAGAAAAATACTTCTGGGATAGCTCCCTGGCAAAACTGGCACAAAACCTGTGCTACCATCAAAAAATAGCTGGAATTGGCACTATTATCATTGGACATGGAAAAAGCAATCGACAACTTAAATTGGGATTTTTTAAACTATTGATTAAAGAATTAGACATGGGGTTCAAATTTATTAATGCAATAAATCTATGATAAGCAAGAAGCAAAAATTAAAATAAATACACCGGAATCCAAAAATTGTAAGATAACCAAAGGAACTAGACAGAGATGTCCACTTTCCCCTTGTTGTTCATCTTTGCAATGGAAATATTACTAAACAAAATAAGAGGAGACCCTCGTCTAAAAGGAACAAAAATTAAAAAAGAAGCTATAAGATAAAAGTCTTCGCGGATGACCTGATCTGCATTATAGAAGACTCAACAAATACTATCGGATATTGGCTGGAAATTATTAGAGAATTTGGAAAAGTATTGGGGCTAAAAATAAATATAGAGAAAATAATGATTCTAACTAAAAATGTGACTAAAAAGACAAGAACAATTGGCAGATCTATCAGGAATACAAATTTTAAAATATTAATTATCTGGATATAACTTTAACGGCAAAAAATTCTCAATTGATAGAAAACAATTATGACTCCAAATGGAAGGAAATAAAGAAGGACTTAGATAAATGGAAATATCTTAAGATATCCTTCCTAGGAAGAATAGCAATTATCAAAATATCAATACTACCCAAAATGTTATTTCTATTCCAAAACCTCCCATTAATAAGGACTACACAAAGATTTAAGAATTGGAATGAGGAAATTTCAAAATTTGTTTGACCAAATAAAAAACCCAGAATAAAAAAAAATCCATTTGATAGACAAAAAAAAGGGGTGGATTAGCGCTACCTTATTTCCAATTATACCACGATGCCTGCTGCCTGATGTGGATAAGAGACTGGACGAGATTAAAAAATATAAAATTATTACCTTTAGAGGGAGCCAACCTAAGGAAAGAATAGCATGCCTACATTTGGTATGCAAAGAGAACAACAGAAAAGGGTTTCGGGAACCATTTCATCCGCTCTTCCCTAATTAAGGTGTGGGAAAAATACAAAGGGAAACTCTCCACAAAAACTCCCCTATGGATATCTCCCATGGAAGCGTTTCAAAAGAGAGAGTTAGGAGGAGAAATTTGGCCAAGATACAAAGATGTCTTAAGAAAAGAAAAAGGTAATTACAGTCTTAAAAATCAGGAAGAAATCTGCCAAAAATTTAAAAACATTGGCTGGTTCCAATATATGCAATTGAAAGAATACTTCAATATAGATAGAAAATTGGGTTTCGAGGAAACAGAATCATTCTGGGATAAAATTATGCAATTATAAAACAAAATTATTACTAAAATTTATAAAAAGATATTAGAATGGTCAACAGAAGCAGATCTAATAAAAGACTGTATGGTCAAATGTGCCCAAAACTTAGGGAAACCAATGTATTTATTTATTTATTTATTTGCAGTATTTCTATTCCGCCCTTCTCACCTCGAAGGGGACTCAGGGCGGATCACATTACACATATAAGGCAAACATTCAATGCCTTAACATAGAACAAAGACAAAGACAAACGCGGGGCTCCGAGCTGGACTCGAACTCATGACCTCTTGGTCAGAGTGATTTGTTACAGCTGGTTGCAGCTGGCTGCTCAACAGCCTGCGCCACAGCCCGGGCTAAACTAAATGAATGGGAGAAAGCATGGAATTATAAGATGAAACTCACCTATGCAGCAGATATGAAAGAGAATTGGATAAAAATGTTTTATAGGTGCTATCTAACCCCACAAAAAATATCAAAATTTTACAAAAAATCATCAAATAAATGTTGGAAATGTGGGGAACAGGAAGGGACCTTTTTCCACAGTTGGTAGACTTGTGGGAAAGCAAAAATATTTTGGAAACAAATCCACCAAGAGATACAAAAAATACTGCAAATTAAGATTAAATTAGACCCTAAATACTTCCTTCTAGGTATGATGGATATGGAAAATGATAAGAACAAAGAAACTTTATTCTATTACCTAGCAACAGCTGCCAGAATGATTTATGCCAGACAATGGAGAGAGAAAGGAACCCCTAGAAATTATGAATATGGACGAATTAACATATTTATTATCTAACGATCAGGACAGACCAAAAAAGCAAACGAATTGGGAACCTGTTAAAAGTTATCTAAAGGAGAAGAAATTTAACATTCTAATTTGAAGGCATAACAGAAGAATTCTGAGAAGGCAACGCCTGCGATAATAAAGACAGAAAAATTGACTTGAGATGAAATGAACTTTATACACTCACACAATGCAAACGGATGGAAGTCTTTTTATTATCACTACTATTTCTTTTCTTTTCTTTCCGTTCACCATAATAAGGGATATTAATATATATCCTTTATATTTATTGTTTTCTTCTCTTTTTAATCATACAATGCTCTTTCCCACTTTTTTTCACAACATGTACACTATATGTTTTTTCCACACCCCAACCCCTACCTTACTTTACCCCCCTCCATTTCCCTCCCTCCCAAGCCCCCTCCACCATTATTTTCTTTTATCCCCTAACCCCCTCCCCAGCCTATCACAGTCCTTGATAGTGTTTATGTTTTTAATTTTGTTTGGTCTGTTCAAGTCTATGTCTATGTTTGTGTCTCACAATTTTGGAAAATAATAAAAATTAATTTTAAAAAAGATAGTTGGCTGCTTAAGACAGGAGACATCCCATCTTTCAATAAAAATCAACAAGTTGAGCAGACTTAAAGAGGCTTCACAGATTTTGGGCTTTATTTCCTTTTTTGTCTCATGATTCCTTTTGCCAGTATTTTTATTATTATTTGTTGCAAATAAGTCTGCACTCTCTTTCCAATCATCAGAGAAGTTCTTGGATGGAACACAGGAAAAACTGGGACTATGGAAAACAAGCATATTTTTCTATGGGGAAACAGACTATGGAAAAAAAATCTACAATAGGAACATGCAAAGCCTCATTATATGTGCATTTACTTGAAAGTAATTCCTATCGAATTTCACTGTATTTAACCTGTGTACAATCATTTGTCAATCCACTTTGTTAATTTACAGAGGCTAGTGTGGCTATAAATTAACAATTATTTTAATTAGAGAGAAACATCTCAGTTTTAATTTCATTGGGTTTATCTAAATCCCACTCAGCCTTTGCTTTAGCTTGAAAGGGCTTTTTCTGTCTGCGCAGAAATAGGAGAGATAGGGTGAGTTACAAATAGGAGAGATAGGGTGAGTTACAAATAAAGTTGTTGTTGTTATTGTTGTTATGCTTGTTTTTGCACCATTTCTTTTCTAATGTACAAATCTTTCACATTGTCCTTAAGGATTAAATATATTTGTAGGCTTTTCCTTACAGTTGTATTCCTCTTTGAATACATACACATAATTCACATTTCTGAGGCAAGATATAACTTGACTCACAACAAGTCTCCTAATCTCAAAATTCACAAATTATTTTTCAAACTTATTTTTGATTAATTCATACTTAATATTCGTCAATATGCATCACCTATACTCTCACTGTGAGAATTCTACCCCTTGTAAAGGAAATTCACTCCTGGAAGAGTTATCATGGGGAATAGGTGTCTCCACTGAAGCTTTTTCTCCATCCCTTGTTTCCGCAAGAAGCCAAATTTTCAATATTGAATTCTCATAGGGACAGAAAGTGAGATGAACAAACCTACAGAACCCAGCTTGGTCATAGCTTGGGGGATTGCCTGTAATGGGAACAAAGCAAGATTTCATTTATTTTAAAATGCACATAATTGTGCCCTATTTGTGTTCTAAATTATTATTTTTTTCAAAAATGTCTGTATGCTTGGAAGAATGTTCTATTATTCCAATTTTCTCTATGCCTTTATTAGAGTGTGAAAAATTTCAATATCTTGCACTCAAAATCTTTCATCTTTCTAGCATTTGATTTACAGCTACTAAATAATTTGCCAAGTGCAATTTGTAATTAATTGCCTTCTCATTCATATGCAAACACTAATGAATATCTGTCATCATTCTGCTGTTGTTAATGGTCTCATCATTGCCATGCTGGAATATCTTTAAAGATCAGAGCAATTCTTCAATAGGTCAGTATACCTTTTATTACTTAACTAACTAATATATTTAGTTTCCCATTACATGAATATGTCTTTCTCTTTTGTTTAATTTGATAATACTACTAGAAACATGTGAAATCAATGTCTTTACAAGTGAGATGCAGCGAAAAATTGCAGCACCGTTTCCTATTCATATTCGTATACCCCTTACATTAAGGGAGACTGGCACCAGTTTAAAACCACTTATTTCCATGGGATGCTATTGTTCTGCACCAAACCCCATATGATACAAGAGACAGTGCTCCAGGTTAAAACAATTTATTTCCATGGGATCATATTGGTTTGCATCAAACCCCATAGGATACAAGTGACTACTGACAGTTGACAATGAAACAAGACAGGAAACTCCCACCTGTTTTTCAGTTGTAAACATGGGAGTAAAGTGCAATAAGATGTAGAAGCGCTGAACATGATTGCTGGCCCATGTTCGGAATTCCATCCTTTCAGGACATTTCTGCCTCTTTTCAACCCTGGAACATGTGATGAGCTCCATGCCTCTCCATGCTTGAAAAGAGGCTGAAGTGTCCTATGAAGGGGAAATTTCTCAATGTGATGAGGTCATTGAGGGTTCTTTTTCTTTTTTCTTCCTCTCCCCCCCCCCTTCTCCTCGGATCCCCCCCCCCCCCCGTTTTAACTGTATGAACAAATTTCAATAAAAATTAATTTTTTTAAAAAAAGAAATAGTTTAACTCACGTGAGGAAGTCAGTGCCTATCCATGCTTGAAAAGAGGCTGAAGTGTCCTACAACTGGGGATATCAATGTGATAAGATGGTAAATTTCAGTATAAGCAAGAATTAAAGTGAACTGAACTATGCCATTGTTATATGGCACTGTATGTGAACCAAAACAAGAAACATGAAGAATGACTGGCTCGACAGCAGTACGTGTGAAAAGATCTTGGAGTCCTTGTGGACAACAAGTTAAACATGAGCCTACAATGTGATGTGGCAGCGAAAAAAGCCAACGGGATTCTGGGCTGCATAAATAGGGGTATAGCATCTAGATCCAGGGAAGTCATGCTACCCCTCTATTCTGCCTTGGTCAGACCACACCTGGAATACTGTGTCCAATTCTGGGCACCACAGATGAAGGGAGATGTTGACAAGCTGGAAAGCGCACAGAGGAGGGCGACTAAAATGATCAAGGATCTGGAGAACAAACCCTATGAGGAGCGGCTTAAAGAGCTGGGTATGTTTAGCCTGCAAAAGAGAAGGCTGAGAGGAGGCATGATAGCCATATACAAATATGTGAAGGGAAGTCATAGGGAGGAGGGAGCAAGCTTGTTTTCTGCTGCCCTGCAGACTAGGACGCGGAACAATGGCTTCAAACTACAGGAAAGGAGATTCCACCTGAACATCAGGAAGAACTTCCTGACTGTGAGAGCTGTTCGGCAGTGGAACTCTCTGCCCCGGGCTGTGGTGGAGGCTCCTTCTTTGGAGGCTTTTAAGCAGAGGCTGGATGGGCATCTGTCGGGGGTGCTTTGAATGAGATTTTCCTGCTTCTTGCAGGGGGTTGGACTGGATCTGAGGTCTCTTCCAATTCTACGATTCTATAATTCTATGATTCTATGAATGTTAATCACATGGTCTTGTCAAATGCTGCTAGACTGCATATCCTAGAATTCTTCAACATTGGGGTTGGACTGGATGGCCTTTGAGCTCTCTTTTGATTCTATGATTCTATGACTATATTGGTTATAATAGTTGAGAAACACAGACCATCAACCTCTAAGAGTTGTAGACTTCCCAACCTTCCCTATAATCACCAAAGTAAAGGAAAGTAAAAAGAGAGGAGTGGAAAGGTAGATGAAAAAGTTGTGAAAGAGAATGTAGGACATAGAAATGTATTATTAGATATTTCCAAAAGATTCATTTATTGTGCAGTCAGTCTCATTGCTAGAATTTTAAAGCATTGGTATGATCCTGTTTTCATTTGCAGTCCTCCCATGTCTTTCATAAGCTTCTCTTGTCTTCTTTTCTTACCACAAACAGCTGTTAAATAACACGAAGGGATGAAATTGCTGGTTGAATGCCTATAGGTAGGAGGCCTCCACCTGGAATTATCCATTAAATCCATTTGAGGTCAAGTTGATCTTCCAATGCTTGTGTTCTTGCTAGGACAGAAGTTTTGCAACAAACTAATGATCACCTTTTGTTCTCTGGCTGGTGGTAAATGCCAAAGTGATTCGTGGGATTCTTGAGGAATTTGATATTTGTGAATTCTTCTATAAAATGACCCAATCACCTGTCCTGGGCTAAGATGACAATCAGAAAACAACTATTAGGGTTTGTTTTTTTTCTTAACAAGACTATACAGTGCTTGGCTCAGAAACCTTATTTATTATGTATCTTAAAATATGTATTTTCAGGTGGAAATGCTTATTTAGATAAAAGGCATTCAAAATATGCACACACACACACACACACACACACATTGATTAATGTGGAAATTGGATTTAAAGTGGCACAAACTTGCACTCCATGGATGCATTCATCCATCCCTATTCCCATGGTTTCTCCAGTTACAGAGAGAGTGACAGCTGGAACAGTATTCTTTCTAGCTGATAGTGTTATGGTCTGATGACACTAACAGCTCAGTGGTGCCTGATGATAACGACAATCAAATAAAAACAGGAGCTAGTCTAGGGCTTCATGCCTGGAATTTCTCAACAGCAGAAAGCTGAGCTTATTCAGCAAATAAGAGACCGGTGGAAAGGAGCATGTTCTGCAAAGACTGCCAGTCATGGAGCAAATGACAGCTGAAGCTCTGAAAAGACTGCCAGTATAACAGGTTTCTGAAATCAAATGCATCCATGTTAGAACATTGGTAGTGACACAGTTCAAATCAACCACCTTTACACCTTGTCAGTTCCAATTGGAAAGCAATATTGCAATCTTGTACATACTTATCTGGGTGTAAGTACTATTTAACTTATTGGGCCTACTTATAGATTTGACATGGTAAGATATTGTTGCTCAGTGCACACAACTTCCCCATTGAGATTTATGTATATTAAAAGTGCTTAATCTTGGCTTAATTATGTGTTTTATGTTCCTTTACAATTCTGGCTAAATATTGCAGTTGCTTTCCCAAATGTAGCCTTGAGAAAGATAGGATGTTCTGTGAAAATTCTAAAGGCAAGAGAGAATAACAATTATTGATTGCCAGTCTCCATACCCCACCCTAGTTGTCTATGTTTTTCAGTCCTTAGAAAGGAAGCAACTAGCTACAAGATGGCCATGGAAAACTATGATCGGAAAAAAAGACTGTGTATCTGAAAACCCCTGGATCTGTTGGGTCCAGGACCTACTGTAGAAAGAAAAGTGGATGCTCATGACCCATATTTATGATGCTGATGCACACACTTCACATCACCACTATTTAACATTTAAAATCATAGATCCAAGTACAATGGATTTATAGGGTTCATTGTACTTGCTTGTTTTCTCTGCCTCTCTCTGTCTGAATCTCCAAAATCAACATTCACCATCTAGCTTATATGTGTAACTGCTCTTCACATGAAGCTGAAATTTAATTCTCATAGGGTAGTTAAAACATCAGTGTATATCGCAGCACTACAATATGTGAAGCCAGGTGCATCCCATTGACCATGAATTATGACTGTGAAAACCTGCATTTTGTAATCTGCCTTGGGCAGACTTGCTGTTCCTTGTCAGATAATTCAAACATTCCATATTGGGTAATGGCAAGGATGGACATCTTGAGTTTGACCTGACGTGGTTATGTTGAACAGCAACTCCTACTACAACTCTTTCTAGCATAGCCCAAAATGAAGTGAGATGCAGTCCAACTACACTCATAGAGCCCTACATTGGTTAGCTTGTTTATGAATAATTTCCCACTGCCCCAGCAATACAAAGACACACTGAGAAATATTTCACTTATAGTTACCAAGTATGATAAATATTGCAGAAATGGGCTGCTGAGGGAACGTGACCAAGAATCACTAATCCATTAGGTATATATTTTCAAAGGTAAGACCATAGCGAAGCAGAAGACCCATGCACTATGACCAGAAGTCCTTTTTCAATCCCTCACAACTCCAAACATGGCTTGGAAAGACTGTAATGTTAGACTACTGGTTGTAATCCAGTAATCCATATGTCTTTACTGAGTTGTAGAAAATATAACTGGAAATCACTAGTTCTGCAGAGCAATTAGGTGACTGTCCACATGTGTTTATATTTTCAGAGAAGTTAACGTAGTAAGATACAATATCACTGCTAAAGTTCTCCACTTCCTTATTTTTGACCCACTATAATAACAGGATTGTAAGTGATACTGGAAAGTTTTGTACAAGCTAGCTAATCACAAACCATCATGAAAAGAAATATATATCTACCAAAACCAATGAAAAGTCTGTAACATGAATTCTAACTTTGAAGGAACCTATGGAATATCTTCAACTCTAAAACAAAATAAATAGAGAGGGGAAAACTGTTCCATGGACTACATAAAGTGGAAATGCACTTATGGACTCTCAAGCTGGCCATCAGATACCTAATCCATAGCCCTATGTAACAACATTTAAAAACAAATCTGTTCCTGGTTTGAAAGTGTTATTCCTGTTTAATTGTGTGGTATTTAATTTGGAAGTAATTGTTATACTCAAGAAAATTTATTGTTGTGGCTGCCACAAACTGTGTTGAATTGGTTAAGACTCGATGAGACATTCATTGAAAAACTACAGCAAAATGTGCTGAAGATTTCCCCACAAAAACAAAGTTTTTGCAGTTTAATAAACTCTTTCCAAGTTTTTATGATAGAACCAATTAAGAAATGAAATTTATAACCCAGGAACAAAAATCATGTTACATTGTGTAACAGTTTCTCTGACTTTTCACATGTGACTGAAAGCCACACACATGAGACCTTTATAGCTTTCTCTCTACTGGAACTCTCTTTGGTGTACTTTGGTGGAAAATGGTACAGAACAGAATTGATGCTAAATATTTATTTTAGAGTGGCTTTGGGAAAGAATTTGACCTTCTCAAAACTCTCAAAATTTCCTGATATCCTTCATTTCACAGTAACACTGAGGAATTGGTCTTAAGGCATCACCCATATCCTTAAAGCAAAAGAAGAATTATTGTTGGATCTATATTTAAAACTGCTAACAAAGGAAATATATAAATCTAACATTAATAATAATAATAATAATAATAATAATAATAATAATAATAATAATTGCAGTCCTGTTCAAAAAACTGTCCATAAAAGTGTCATTTGAATTCTCCACAGAGTAATGAACTTCAGTTCCAAAGCACGATGGAATGGTGTCCTGAATATTTCACAACTATTTGAATATGCAGAATGATCTCAGGCTTCTTAATTTGAAGAGTGTTTCTAGGTGTCCCAAAGGGTGAGAAAGAAATTAGAGAGAGAAAGCTTTAAAGCAAATGTAAAATATTGGTATTTAATGTGTTCTAACCATTATTTCCCAGAAAATATTTGGCTGTTGCCCAAGCTGTCTCGGGCTTTTGGGAGTTTAGGTCCAAAACACCTGGTAGACCAAACTTTGAGAATCACTGATACCTGGAATTGTTTATTTTATTTAAAAGAAAAGTCATTGTACACAATCCATAAAAACTTCATTTTTAAACAGACAAAAAAAACCCCTCTTACATAAATTTTATGTAGTTAACATAGATTCACAGAATCAACTTCATCATTCAATAACTCAACCCTATTTCCACAAGTTATAGTATATATACAGTAGTTATAGTATTTGGCATGCCTATGAAAATACCAAAAAGCAAAACAACAAGTAGTCAACTGTTATACACAATAGTGTTATACAGTAATAAAACATATAAGACAATTTAATCTAGAAATGAATAGCTGAACAAGGACATACTTGTTTTGATTTTTGGTATTTGTTATAGATATCTGTGCCTCTTGGATACCTATGAAAATATCAGAAATATTAATTTGGGACACAAATCACACTCTTCTTGCCTCTGGCCATTTCATAAGTCAGAATAAATGGACAAGAAGTTGAAAAACTCAGACCTTATCTATAAAGGTCAGAAAATCCACAATGAAGTGGATTATAAGAGTGGAGGGGTACAAAACCCACACCTCTAATGCATGTTGCAATGCACATTTAGATAGAAAACAAGTTGTTGTTGTGTTTTTTTTAAAAAAAAGACAGGATAAAGTCCAAAATTGTTGGAAAATGCACTTTAGCTGATCAGCATATGGATGCTGCAGAGCGGAAATACGAGAAGAACATGTACAGCATACATTTAAATGGCACCACCTCTAGATAATTAGGATAAAGGAACCAGATAGGAAGCTCTCAGGAAGGCAAACAAACACCTTTTCCCTTCTTCCCTGAGAAGAAATACTTTCCCCTTTTTGTTTTTTAGTTGGAAGATGAGCTCTATTGCTGATTCTTATCCAATGTGCTGCTGCTGTAGATGGGATTAAAACAAATTGTTCTGTTGGCTCAATTCGGCATGAGTAGAGCTTTGTGGATGCCACAGGAGCTTTTTCATGGTTCTCCAGGGGGTTGTAAAGACTCTCTGGAGTGGAACTGGATTTCTTTTGTTCACATTCTGATTTGGATTATGTGGTTGTGTGGAAGCAGCCTCAGTGTTCAGTTTCTAATACCAAATACAATTTCCTTCTTGTGAAAGACTTCTAACATCAATCTTGGACACAAGCTTTGTAGAAGCTTACACACACACACTGACTCATCAACAAATGTAACAGAACACTTTTGTATGATGCCAAACACCCACCCTTAGCTTTTGATTATAGAAGTGGAGTTGGCCATACATTCAATTGCACATTCATGCACTCTTTACAAAGATTGTGTGGAACATTTGAAGAGTTCTGCCACGAAATCATAAGACATAAAATATGAGCCTCTGGAAGATTATTTTCAAGCAAAAACGAAGTATTACTAACCTCGGTGCATGTTCTTTTCCTTAAGGAAACCAACTTCTTCTCTAATTGCGATCAGCTTTGCCAATGAAAGGATCACTAACAGCCTTTATACCAGGCTTCTGCACTTCAGGTGTTTTGGACTTTTACTCCCACAATTCTTAACAGCTGGCAAGCTGGTTGGGATTCCTGGGAACTGAAGTCCAAAACAACTGGAGACCCGAAGTTTGTCCATGCCTGCTATATGCACATCATCTCTGGCACTTTCTCATGTAAATATATCAGTAGCCAACAAAGTATCCCATGCAATATCTAATTTAGATACTTCAGAGGTTGTCTCAACTTGATTTTTGCATTTGGCGGTATGAAATTTTAATAAATTGTAGCCTTTTCTGTTAGCTGCACTGATTTTAGTATATGGACTTCTATGAGCCAGTTGACTGGAAAATTATTCTTAAATCACTGATTTTCTTTTAAACTTGATGAACATTAAGAAACTATCTATGGCTAATCCATTCTGTTGGAAACCATCATTTGATTTTATCATAATTTATACTCACCAATTCATTTTGGCAGTATTAGACTAACTTTTTAGTGGCCTACTTAAAACAGTTTGAGTACAAGCAATCTGTATACCATTAACTGCATACAATAGAACAGAATATTGGCTTCTTCCAACCATCAACTGAAAGAAAAGTATCATGCTAAGAAAGAGAGAACACTATTCAAATATAAATTGAAGTCTAAGGCAGCCAAAATATATCATTGCCAAAACTCCTTTTTGTCACTTGAGATTTTGTATGACAGTTAGCCATCTGCTCCTATCCTAAAATGAAGAATTTTATTTATATATAAATTCCTGAAAATCTAAGATATCAATTCAATATTCATGGACAATAATATAGTCCAGAGCCTATCTGGAGGTAATTCAACTGAATTCTTCCCATTTAATTTTCTCTTCCCTAAGTAATCTAGGAGGAAATAGCAAGTGCAGCATTCTAGCCTAAAGCATCTATGCTCATGGAAATGGGCCCATTGTTATAATTAAACACATAAATAGTAGAAAAGAATGTTCACATCACTTAGAAAATTCCTCAAGCTCAAAACATCTTTAAGGACATGTCTTCCAGTCAGAGGTGGGGGTGGAATTGGGGAGTCTGTAACTTTGTGATAAAGCACCTTCTTTGGTTATAGAAGCTCCCAAGATTTTTAACCAGGATTTCCAGAAAAAAGAGCAAGTAAACACTGATGGGAAAGATCTCCGCTAGAAATCCTGAATAATTCTTGCCAGTAATGTCAATTGTCAGATTGTAACTTCCAGGATCCCTTCCCTTTCCCTTTCCAAAGGGAAAGGTTTCCCCTGACGTTAAGTCCAGTCATGTCTGACTCTGGGGGTTGGTGCTCATCTCCACTTCTAAGCCGAAGAGTCGACATTGTCCGTAGACACCTCCAAGGTCATGTGGCCAGCATGACTGCATGGAGTGTCCTTACCTTCCCGCTGGAGCCGTACCTATTGATCTACTCACATTGGCATGTTTTCGAACCACTAGGCTGGCAGAAGCTGGAGCAACAGCGGGTGCTCACTCCGCTCCCGGGATTTGAACCTGGGACCTTTCAGTCTGCAAGTTCAGCAGCTCAGTGCTTTAACACACTTTGCCACTGGGGTTCCGTTCCCATTAGCTATCCTCAAAAGGCGTCTTGGTAAACCAATCCAAACCCGATTAGACTATCCTATTGCCTTTTGGATGACCAGGCTAAAATTGTGCTTCTCACAATCCATGAGTAAAAGAAACTGATGTTTTCAAATTAAATATCCATTGAATATGCACCATGTGTATGTGTGTGCCTTCAGGTTGCTTGTTGATTTATAGTTACCGCATAAATTTAACAGGGTTTGAGATGGGGGGGGGGGGGGAGAGAGTTCTTACTTCTGAAATGTAGCCTACAGTGCCTGGTATTTGTTGTTGGTCTACCATCCAAGAACCATGAATGACTCACATCAGCATCCCAAAATCAGTGTGACCTGGTGCCTTTTAGGTATTTAGGTCACTGAATGTGCAGTAGGGCTAATTTACTTTCCTATGTTCTTGGGAACCTGATTAATTGTGATGTGCAGGGGAGATTTATGCAAGGGAGGTATCAACTAAATCTGACCTTTGTTCTAATATTCTTGAGTCTGATGGGATTTCATGGCTCTTGTCCCACAATAGCCCCAAGAACTGTTGCAGAAACAAAACTATGGAAAATAATAGTGGAGCATTTCAAGAACATTGGCTGGATCAATCTGGCAATTTGAAACTCCATCATATGGTCAGTGGGAATCCATATAACACACCTCAATATAGTTCGAACTGACAGTATGACAGTATAGACCAGGGGTCCCCAAACTAAGGCCCGGGGGCCGGATGCGGCCCTCCAAGGTCATTTAACTGGCCCCCGCCCTCCATTTTATAATATAATATTTTATATCATTTTAATAATATAGTGTATTTACATATAATATTGATAATAATATTATAATGTTATACAATATAATGCTAATACCATATAATAATATTAATTATATGTTATATATTACATATAATATTACAGTATAGTGCAGGGGTCTCCAAACTATGGCCTGGGGGCCGGATGCAGCCCTCCAAGGTCATTTACCTGGCCCCCACTCTCAGTTTTATAATATAATATTTTTATATCATTTTAATAATATAATATATTGTATATACATATAATATTGATAATAATATTATAATGTTATACAATATAACATTAATAATAATACCATATAATAATATTAATTATATGTTATATATTACATATAATATTACAGTATAGTGGTATCGTTCTTTATAGTAATATATAATGCTAATATTGTGCTATGCTAATAATATAATATATTGTATGTACATACAGCTGCTCTGAGTCCCCTTCAGGGTGAGAAGGGCGGGATATAAATGTAATAAATAAATGTAGTAAATGAATAAATAATTTTAGACTTAGGCTTGCTCAAAGTCTGAAATGACTTGAAGGCACACAGCAACAACAATCCTAATTCACTTGACTATCTCATTGGCCAGAAGCAGGCCCACACTTCCCATTGAAATCCTGATAGGTTTATGCTGGTTACAATTGTTTTCATTTTTAAATATTGTATTATTCTTTCATTGTTGTTGTTTTGCACTACAAATAAGACATGTTCAGTGTGCATAGGAATTTGTCCGGTTTTTTTTTTCCAAATTACAATTCGGTCCCTCCACAGTCTGAAGGATTGTGGACTGGCCCTCTGCTTTAAAAGTTTGAGGACCCCTGGTATAGACAGTATATGACAGTATAGTATAGCCATTACACCAACAAACATTGAATATCTGAGAACTTTCTTGCAAATATAGATAATGTTTGAAGGGAAAAAATGCACATAGGAGAATGTTAAAGCTAATTTGAAAGAGCAAATTAATCTTTGCTTCAGAATGAGGCCATGGTGTCCAGGTATACTGCAGTTCTCTGACACTGTTTTATTACCTATCCATTTACAAATGAAGTAATTTATTTTGACAGTATTTTTTAAAAGTCCCTCCCTCTAATGAAATCTTATTTCAGTGTTCCTCTTTTATTAAAATTTTTATATCCAAATTACAAATTACAATCCTCAGAATGTCAGAGGTTTCTCTAACTAGAGTGCTGATAAGCCTCTTCTTTGTAAGAAAAGCAACTGACACATAGCTGTAACATAAAAGTACCTTTTTGTCTAATAGAAATATGCAGCTATAAATCATTGTTATAAAACACTGTTCTTTTTAGTTATATTTGTCTGCAACAAATATATTCCTAGTAAGGAGAAAAAGAGAAAATGGATTGGACTTTGGAGCACTCTCTTCACCCTACCCCCAAGCTTCTCATTTTTTGATATCTGTACTGAATCTTCTTTTCAATAATTTTCCTTTGTGATTGTTTGGCTTCATGTTTTCTCTATTTTGTTAGGCTAAAATGGACTGCACTACATTTATATTTGGAGTCTTGTGTTACTAGCTGGCTTGGAAACTGAATTTCATCTTAAATGAGGAAGCAAAAAAAGGCAGCGGAAAATGGAGGCACAGAAGAGAGAAAGCCATTTATATTTCTCAAGTGGCTAATGTTGTCAGAGTTCTTGTAGAAGCATGATCTCTTTCTTATTCTCTCCTTTCAATTGGCAGCTGTGCCATCTGCAGTACAAAGATACCTGCTTTTGTAGGAAATTTTTTTGTCATCTTGCTTTTCTAAAGCTGGAGTATCTTTAAATCATTTGCTTATTTAATGGAAAAAAAGTAATTTACCTTTGTTTTGGGTTCCTTTTCATGCACGTCAAATGCACATCCTATTAGAAGTGACTTTCTTCAAAAACATGCTTTTGATGCTGTTTCTGTTTAACCTCGGGACAGCCTCTCCTTCCCCCTCATATTTCTGGAATTCATGCACTTTTTAATTCAGTGATGTGACAGTGTTCTACTTGATAGAATTTATAAGCAAAATGATGTGTCTTCATTTCCTTTAAATGATCTTGTAGACAATGGTGACTGAGAACTGTGAGTGAATAATGAAGAAGAAAAAGAAGCACAATGTCAAGAGGTAGAAAGAAAACAGAGGACACTAAAGAGCTTGCAAAAAAAATCAGTGAAAGTGTTTGTGTTGTTACAGCTGAGTCAGCATAGAACCACTTCCAAGACATTTCATTTCAATCCATACTCTACACTCAAGTCAATATGCTGTATTTGTTGTGGGTGCCCTCAAATATTTCCAACTGATTGTTATCAAGAGGCAAACTTACAATGAAATTTTATTGGCAAGATTTGTCAGAAAAGGCTTTGCCTTTGCCTTCCTTTGAAGTTCAAAGTGAGACTTGACCAAGGCCACCCACTATGTTTATGTAGTTGAAGCTGTAGTTCAATTCTCAAACCACCACACCATACTGGCTCACAGTCTATATCCATAAAACCATAATGAAGCCAAGTTGGTGTTTGGCATGAGGCATAAAATATCTGTGTTTCTTCCTCTTCCCATCCTTAACAGTACAATGTAATAACAAATTTTCATGTATAACTTGACCTCACATTTAAGACAAGGGCAAGTTTTAGGGCCAAATTTAAGGATTTTTACATCACCCATGGATAAGTTGAGGATCATTTCATGGAGAGAGGAAAGCATCAGTTGCCACTTCAAGAATCAGCTGACTACCACCATTGCCCCTGGCCACCACCATTTTGCTCCCTGGGCATTCAAAAAGGCAGAAATAGTTCAACAGGTAAAAAGAGTAGAGGGTTTTAGTGCTTCTTTAGTTTCTCCCAGGATGAATAGAGCCTTTCACCACTTTACTCAGAGAAGGGGATGATTTCTTTTCTTGATAAGAGTTAAAGTAAGTACTTACACTGACATTTGAATAAGTTGGCCCAGCTTTTTGGGTTACCTTTTTGACTAAATTTTTAGACTTCTACATATAGAGTAAATAACTAGCCATTTATTTATCTTTCATGATCTTAACATTTATTGTTTGAGGCCACTTCCTGTCTGTGTCAGGATGTCTGTACCAGCTAGGAGCAAGTTGCTCCGTCCACCCCATGACATGGTTGTAGAGAGGGGGATGCTGGGAGAATGGATGGGAGCACATATAAGGGCCTGGGGAAAATGAAACTGTAGGATAGTGTTGGTGGGAATGGAATGTAGCTAGTGGGAGGGGGCATGGGTTAGCAGATTGATATACACCAAAATTGGTGGGAACTATTCAGAGCTGTCTTTTTATTGCCAATGGTAAGATGGAAAAATAAAGTTGTATTCAAGGATTTGCCTTTGTGAGCAAGCTTTTATTCCAAGAACTTCCAGGTTCTGACAGTCTGTTAATTGGGACAGGACAACAACTAGCATACACTGAAACCTTATCTCCAAATAGATTCAGCACCCTGGATTGCTCCTTAAAGCTCAGATGAAAACCAAGAGTGGAATTTCCTGTCTCTATACCATAGGAGCCAACAAACACCAATAACATGACAGAGATATGAAAATGAAAAAAGGATGAGGAGAGCTACTATATCACTTACTCAAGATTGCCTCAAATTTCCTTGTTAAGCTTTCACCTGGTCTAATTGATGCTATCTTTTAAACCTAGACTACACTATTGGACTGCAAGTGTCACTTCATCCCTTCCCTCCACTCTTTCAGCCTCTCTCCTTTGCATTGCCCTTGTTATGATGAGGTCAAGAAAAAGCCTGGATCCCAGGACATCAACTTTATTTGCATACTAGAGCTCCTTTCTTTTGTATAAAAATGTGTTTCTTATAATAGATATATGCTTTCTAATTTTCCAAGTTATAGCATCTAATTGCGACAGATTTCAAAGGTAAAACCCCCCTCCCCATATTAAGAATCTTGATATTTCAAAGGATTAGATCAATCTGACTGTAAATTAATGCTAGATTCAATCTGTCTAATGACCAGCCTTGGTTCAGAGGCACCATGCATGATCCTTGGGGGCCGGGCTGTAGCGCAGGCTGTTGAGCAGCTGCAATAAATCACTCTGACCATGAGGTCATGAGTTCAAGGCCAGCCCGTGGCAGGGTGACCACCCGTCAATTAAAAATAAAAAATAGCCCCTGCTCGTTGCTGACCTAGCAACATGAAAGATAGTTGCATCTATCAAGTAGAAAATAAGGTACGACTTATACAAAAAAAGTAGGGAGGCAAGGTTAACTAATTTACGACCTGGAATGAGGAAGTGTCGTCAGAGTGGATGATGAAGCAGCTGCTCCCCCTTGTGGCCAGAATCGAACAGCCCCTCAGGAGAAGGTTAACTTGCCTCTGTGTCTGTCTGTCTCGGTCTCTGTTTGATGTGTTTATGGGCATTGAATGTTTGCCCTATGTGTGTATTATGTGATCCGCCCTGAGTCCCCTTCGGGGTGAGAAGGGCAGAATATAAATACTGTAAATAAATAATAAATAAATAAACATTAAAATGAGGGGGGAAAGACAACACAGTAAAACAGAATTGGTTTTGGGTATATCATGTTTACATGTCATATTCAAAAAGTATTCTTTAATGCTCAGTTTGGTGCATAGCTCTATAAAATGTAACAGGTTCTTGTGATCAGTCAAAGCTACTCTGACTTTATTACAATTCTGGGTCAACCTGACAATTGACCAGCTGTTTACTGAATTATTTTCAGCAGTTTAGAGAAACAGGGCAGAAACCAGAAGAAAATAGAGTTAGATAGAGGCAGCAGAGGTGTAAGGAAATACAAGTGTCTTGTTTGTATTTTCCCAGTGTATTAAACATTCTTTAGGTTCCTGTGCTACTCAAGGAGAGAAGGTTTTATTCTTTTAAAAATCCAAACCAATACCTGTTAATGCGAACAGTAATTATGTATTCTATGCGAAATGAAAACACTCTGCCATATTCTGATGAAATCCTGTTAGTCATTTCATCACGTTCAACAGAATTGATCCTTCTCGCTGCACACAGTACTAATAAAACAAGTTAATGGAGTTTATTCTGTCACAAATGCTTCAGTTTCAAAGCTTTGATTATGGGCTATGGAAAATCTGTGCCTAACCACTTCTTAAGAAATATGGAAGCTTTGGTATGTTATCTGACCAGGATATATTATATTAAACCTGTAATCTAACATGTAAGGCTTTCTGAAAGGGAAAAACAAGTAAACACTTGAAAAATCAGAATATATATAATATCACAAACCAGCAGTTTATGCTTCTTTCCCAGCCTTCTCCCAAACAAATGTTTGTCTTGAGATCAAATAGGCTCAGAAAATAATTTGCAGATTGTTTCCTGGGGCATATTTATGAATCACAAGAGAATTACAAAGTATACTGAAATGAATACATATTTTTGTTTTTGTCTTTAAATCCATGACATGGAGACTGCCAGCTATGCCTCTGCATTATCCAGTATGGCTCCACTGGCTTTGATGCCTTCCCATCATATTCCTCTAGGAAAAGGACCATAAGCTAATGCCAGGTATTTCGGATGCAGAAGATCCTATGTCCAGCCCCTGCCATCTCCAAGAAAAATGTCTCAAGCAGGAATAGTTGAGTTGCTTGGACAGAAAAGAAGTGGCAGCTAGTGGTTTCCAGGTCACTGGGATAGTGAGCCCCTTCCAAATTTCATCTAGAAATTTACATACTCAGTGCCTTGGATTGTTCCTTGATTAAACCCCAGAATTAATTTACTGGTTACATAGAAAGAAGGCCTATGAAAAAAATGTTTCAGTACTCATTACTAAATTAGGGGAGGCAGTGAATCATTTCTAGAGTGTAAAACTTTAAGCGTGGTGATCTCATACTACCATGGATCAATCTCCCTCTCAGTGTTTACTACTTCACAGGATTGTTATGGAGATAGAAATGGGAAGGGGGAATACCATGGACATCAGGTTGTCATTTTTGAGAAAGGGTGGATTATAAATGTAAAGACCCATGTTTTAAACAAGTCATTTGCTGATGGGGCTACATATCTGAATTAATATTGCTGGCACTGCAGTGTGTCCTAGCCCTATTGAGTGGACTGATGCATCTTGTGATGCAGATGAAGAGGGATGTTGACTTTTCACATGACTAGATCCTCAGTGAAGGCTTTTAAAATGCTAAAGTTAGTATTTAATACCTTACACAACTTAGATTGGTGCTGATAAAAAATAAGAAACTCTGAAGCTGTTTGATGTTTATGGTAAAATATGAGGTTAATTACAAGATTCAATGGAAATCAACTGAATTAATAGGAGCAAGAAAACTCATTTTCACAGAGACCTCTGACTATTTCCATGAGTAAATATTGAGAGGATGTTAGTCTCAGATAACAGATTAGATCGTTACATGGAATATCATGGTACCAGTAGATCTAATCAATGTAGGTTGCTAATTTAAGCTATTATTCAATACACTGCAGGGTTAGACATTGGAATAATACCTTTCCCTATTTTTCAGTCTATTGAGGTCTCGGAAAAAAGTGATGCTGGCCTGCACACTCAGACAATGATCAAATACATGTATTTTCATGATAGAGCATGTATATTTTACTTGCGCATACAAGAAGTATATATGAATGGGCAAATTCAGTTCTGAAAATCTCTGAAGTTCTGCATTTAGTATAATAATATTAAAAATTTCAGGAGTTTGTATGTTGTATAATACTGAGCCTATGTTCCAAAGGTTCCTGGGAGCAGTAAATATGCCCATAGGTTCCTGATCCTTAAAATTTGATAAAAACAAAATAATAAGTGTGGACATTTTACAATCAAATATAATCTGTTGTGATACCGGATGATTGTTTTATTTCTATAGGGCTGAGCATTTTTCTATAAAATTCAAGTGAAAAGTAGATATTGTTGAGGGAAAGGTATGTGTTGCAAAGATTTAGGATTCTCGTTCAATTTGTCTTCTGATATGACCAACCTACTTACCTCCACTTCGAACACTATGATTTTGTATTTATATAGCAACAAGGGAAGTAATTCTCCACAAATTATTCCAAAGGAGGCAATTAGTAATTTTCACAAGATTTCCCCCCACTTCAGAACTATGCAGTTTGAAATCTTTTCCCTGAAAATTTTCACATATATTTGAAACTATATGTGAACTTTTCAAAGGATAAGTCTTTAATGGGGAAGATACTTGTTAATCCACTATGGTCTCCATCAAAGTTTTCAATGCTTAACAAAGATTTAGGAAATGATTGTTTTACCTACAAAGGGCTTCTTAGTTTAGTGTTCCTTACTATTTTTAGTCTATGTTTGTCATAGACTATCATAACTTTAGCTTTACAGATACTTCAATACTAGTTAAACTTGAGTTTTGTGTTGATTTAGTTACATGTGGTTTGTATTTCTTTTTATCTGTAGGCCATCTTTACTTCCAGTTGTGGGGAAATGTTAGAGAATAAATAAAATTATTGACAGATGCACAATTTTCCAGGTTCAGAATCAGAATCTTATTTCTTATTTCACTGGTTGCTGGACTGGATAAATCTTGTGGTCTGAACTAACAACACAATTTATTTGCTCTTACATAGGAATGCAAATTTGTCAGGACCCAGGCTACAGAGCACCAATAACCATGCGCAGAGTCCAGATTCTATCTAATATCTTTATTAAAGGAATATATAAAGTCAATAAAAACAAGTGAAGAATATAGTTCAGAAGTAGATCTTTCAGGAAAGGTCAAATATAGTCCAGGAAAACAATGTCCAATATGTGATATTAGAGTCCAAAGTTATAATCCAATAACCGAAACACACACTTTGCCAAGCAAAGTGTGGGGAAATGACAGGGTCCTTTAGTCCAATGGAGCTTGACAACAAGGTTGGAAGCAAACTAGATTCTTGGCAAACAAGGCTTGATACGTGGCAACAAGAGGCAAGAAGCAAGAACAAGGTCCGTGGCAAGATCCAGGGACAAGGCAGGCTTAGAACTAGAACAAGGTCCGTGGCAAGGTCCTGGAAACAGGGAACTGGAGTAGCGTAGTCCACACACGATCTCACTCCCGAAGCTGACGAATTGACTCCGCAAGGATTCCCTTGCGGGTAAACACCTATATAGGATCTTGTTTTCCCGCCAAGGAACACTTTCCCTGGGGAACAAGAAGCGAAACCCATACTGTGTCCAGATGCATGACTCCTTAAGATTTCCCAAGGGAAACAGGCTTAATCAGCTAATTGTCTGGCAGCGATTCTGGCGCTTCGGCGATTCGCCTCCCTAACGCCTCTATCTCGATTATAATTATCCCGGCGAGAGAACGGGGGAGATTTCTGCTCAAGGCTTGTTTGGCTGACTTCTTGTGGGCAAACATCTTGCAGGTGCAAGGGCTCCAATTCTGGCTGAAACGGTGGGAAACCCAAGTTTTCCTCTTCGTCTGCCACAATAATACTAGGAAGGGGACTACATGGCCCATGAGACATCACACTATCCCCCTCCTCAAGGCCCCTCTCCAAAATGGGCCCTCTTCCCGAGGTGCGGGGCCGCGGCTTGGCAGGGTAGGCCTGATGGAAGCGACGGACTAAGTCGGGGGCATGGACTGTGGAAGCATCTTCCCAAGAGCGTTCTTCGGGGCCAAAACCCACCCAGTCAATGAGATACTGAAGGTGGCGGCGGTGGAAGCGAGAATCCAAAATGTCCTCAACCTCGAATTCCTCCTCCCCATCCACCAAAACAGGAGTGGGGGCCGGCCGGTCTGCATCGGGGCGGACACCATCCGCCGGAAGGAGCAGGGTGCGATGAAACACTGGATGGATGCGCATAGAGCGCGGAAGTTGGAGTTTGAAAGTCACGGGGTTAAGTTGCGCCACCACTGGATAGGGACCAATGAAACGGGCATCTAGCTTTCGGCAGGGACGATGGGAGGGCAAAAAGCGAGTGGACAGCAGAACCTGATCTCCTACCTTGATTTCGGGGCCCGGCTGGCGATGACTGTCAGCGTGGCGTTTATAGTCCTCCTTGGCTTGGTCCAGTTGCTGGAGCAATAGTTGTTGCACCGCTGTGAGTTCCTGCAGCCAGTCCTCCGCTGCAGGGACTTCTGAGGTTTCAATGTCAGGAGGAAAGAAACGTGGATGGAATCCGTAGTTTGCAAAGAACGGGGTTTCCTTGGTTGACACCGTTGTTGTAGGCAAACTCTGACATAGGTAATAGGGAAGCCCAATTGTCCTGTTGATAGTTTACATAACAGCGAAGGTATTGTTCCAAAGTGGCATTGGTACGCTCCGTTTGCCCATCTGTTTGGGGATGGTGAGCTGAGGATAAACGAGAGTCTATGCCCAATAGTTTCTGTAGTGCCTTCCAGAATCGAGAGGTGAATTGAGATCCACGGTCAGTGACCAAACTCTTGGGCAATCCATGTAACCGGAAAATATGCTGAAGAAATAAATCTGCAGTCTGTTTGGCCGTGGGAAGGCCATCACAAGGAATGAAGTGGGCCAACTTGGTGAAAAGGTCCACCACTACTAGGATCGTGGTATATCCAAGGGAGGGTGGTAGGTCGGTGATAAAATCCGCAGAAATTATCTCCCATGGACGAGATGGAGTAGGAAGGGGATGCAGTAGCCCTGAGGGCTTCTCCCTTCTTGTCTTGGAACGTTGGCATACCGGGCAGGTATTGACATATTTCTCCACATCCTTGCGGATCTTGGGCCACCAGAAATCTCGTAGGATCAAATGCATGGTTTTAAATAGCCCAAAATGCCCTGCTGGCTTGCAGTCATGACATAGGTGAAGTGCCTTTTCTCTGCCTGGTCCTGGAGGGATGTAGACATGATTTCTGTAGCATAGTAACCCATCCTTAAGTGAGAAAGGGAAACGTAGTCCTTGGCGAATTTGATCTTGAGCCCAGGCATCCGCCTGTTGACTGGCTCTAATTTCTTGAGCACAAAGGGGTCCTGGAGTAGAGGGAGTTGGTTCAACTGCAGTGGATTTGATGTTTCCCACTGTGAGCGTGGCAAAGTTTTCAGGCTGTAGCAATTGGGATTCGAAGGTCTCTCTGCGCCCTGCAGCATACTCTGGTTTCCATGATAGAGCATCTGCTTGCTTGGTCTGAGCTGGGGTTACATAATGGATCTGGAAGTCAAAACGCTCAAAGAATAAAGCCCAGCGCTGCTGCCTCTGATTTAACTTGCGGGCAGTTCTTAGATGTTCCAAATTACGATGGTCAGTATGAACCTCAATGGGAAATTTGGCCCCTTCTAACCAATGTCTCCAATTTTCAAAGGCTGCCTTTATGGCCAAAAGTTCCTTCTCCCAAATAGTGTAATTTCTCTCTGGGGCTGTTAGTTGACGGGAGTAAAAGGCACAAGGGTGAAGATGTTCTCCCACTGGTTGCATGAGTACAGCCCCAATTGCCACATCGGAGGCGTCAGCCTGCACAACAAAAGGGGTTTTAGGATCAGGGTGCTGTAGAATTGGCTGGGACGTGAATAACTTCTTTAGTTGTTGGAACCCTTTCTCTGCTTGCTCTTTCCAGCGGAAAGGCTGTTTTCCACGGATGCAGCTGGTGATTGGGTCAGACCAGCGGGCAAAGTCTGGAATGAACTTGCGGTAGTAGTTCGCGAACCCCAAGAAACGTTGCACCTCTTTCTTGTTGGTTGGCGCCCGCCATTCCAATACTGCTGAAACCTTTGCCGGGTCCATGGAGAGCCCTAGTGGCGAGACACGGTATCCCAGAAAATCTACGTCTTGTAGATCAAAAGCGCATTTTTCCAACTTGGCATATAGTCCATGATCCCGCAATCGTTGTAACACCATTCTGACGTGTTTCTCATGTTCTGATTGTGATCTAGAAAACACCAAAAAATTGTCCAAGTATATGATCAAGAACCGATCTAGATAATCCTGAAAAATATCATTGACAAAGTGCTGGAACGTTGCGGGAGCTCCACTTAAACCGAAATTCATGACTAGGGACTCGAATAATCCGAATTTAGTCTGGAAGGCGGTTTTCCACTCGTCCCCCTCCCTGATGCGAACTAGATTGTAAGCCCCCCGAAGATCCAGCTTGGTGTAAACCTTGGCCCCTCGAAGCTGGTCTAATAGGTCCGAGATCAAAGGCAGGGGATAGCGGTTCCGCTTTGTGATATTGTTCAATGCTCTATAGTCCACAACCAAGCGTAGGTCCCCTGACTTTTTTTTCACAAACATCACCGGGGAGGCAGCTGGGGATTGAGAGGGTCTGATGAATCCCTTGCGAAGATTTGACTCTATGAACTCCCTGAGAGCTTCTTGCTCTGGTTCCGTCAGGGAGTAGAGGTGTCTTCGCGGGATCGGGGCCCCCTCCACCAAGTCAATGGCACAGTCATATGGTCTATGAGGGGGTAGTTTCTCGGCTTCCTTTTCATTGAAAACATCCCAAAAGTCTGAATATTTCTTGGGTAAGGTGATGATGGGCTCAGCGTCTGTGGCATGGCAGACCTTGGCTACTAGACAATGGTTTTGGCAATATTTTGAAGCAAACTGTAGTTCTCTGTTGGTCCAGGAGATGTTTGGGTCGTGGAGCGTCAGCCATGGAATTCCCAAAATCACAGTGGGGCACCTCGGTAACAAAGAAGGAAATCTCTTCCAGGTGTTCCCTTATCCACATCCTGGTGGGTTCAGTCCATTGACTTACTGGACCCGTCTTTAGAGGACGGCCATCGATAGCCTGCACCACCCGGGCGTTCTTGAAATCGTGATATTGTAATCCCAGAGAGTCGGCATACTCTCTATCGATGAAATTGTTTGTTGCTCCTGAGTCTATCATGGCATGGATCATGACGGGTCCTTTTTTCGCTGACCACAACATGACCACTAGGAGAAATAGGACCCCGGTTTGCGGCTCTTGAGTGGGGTTCTTGACCGGGTTGGCGAGCCTCTCTACGCCCGGTCGCTGGCTTCCCCCGCCGGCTTTGCGCCAGCCGCCTCGGCCGTCTCCGTCTCCGCGGAGGACGCCGCTGTCAAGCGAGCGGCGGGCTTTCTTTTGGCTGGACATTCTCTGGCGAAGTGGCCCCCGTTCCCGCAGTACCAACAGAGGTTTAAACGTTGGCGGCGGGCCTTCTCGGCAACGTCTAATCTGGGACGCACGTTGTCCAACTGCATCAGCTCCTCCTTGCTTCCTCTGGGGTATGGGGCTGGTGGTGGGGGTCTCCACACTGGACGTGGCTGAATACTGGCGGGAGCGGGAGGTTTTACTCCTGCTCTTCCACTCTGGCCTCGGAGCCACTGTTTTTTGTTGGCAAGCAGGACTTCGGCTCGTAAACATTGGTCGATAAGTCTCTCAAGAGAGTTTGGAGGCTCCACCTTGGAGATTTCTTCCTGCATCTCGATGTTGAGACCCTCACGAAACTGTCCTCTGAGGGCTATATCATTCCAACCGGTGTTTTGGGCCAGTACTCGGAACTCGGCTATGTACTGGGACAACGGCCTGTCCCCTTGGAATAGGCGCCGGAGTTTGTGGCCGGCCGCCTCTACATTGTCCTCGATCCCCCATGTCGCCTTAAGGTGATTCAGGAAGTTTTGCGCGGAACTTAGGTGCATGGAGCCCGCATCAAATAGCGCCGTCGCCCAATTGGCCGCTGGCCCTTCTAGGAGACTGTAAATCCACGCCACCTTGACGTCTTCTTGGGGAAACTCGGCTTGATGGGCTTCTATGTATGCCTGGCATTGGCGACGGAAAACATGAACCTTGGAGGCTTCTCCAGAAAACTTGGTTGGTAGCGCTAGGGCAGGGAGACGGGCTCCGCGTTCCTTCAAGCCCCCTATTTCTCCCTCCTGCTTATGGAGTGTATCACGGATTCTGTCTAATTCATCCTTGGAAATGGTGTAGCTGAGTGGTTGGGCTTCCACCCCGGTTCCTGTAGACATCCTGGCCTAAGGTTAATTGGTGCTTAGGGTGGCGGAGTCAAACTGTCAGGACCCAGGCTGCAGAGCACCAATAACCATGCGCAGAGCCAGATTCTATCTAATATCTTTATTAAAGGAATATATAAAGTCAATAAAAACAAGTGAAGAATATAGTTCAGAAGTAGACCTTTCAGGAAAGGTCAAATATAGTCCAGGAAAACAATGTCCAATATGTGATATTAGAGTCCAAAGTTATAATCCAATAACCGAAACACACACTTTGCCAAGCAAAGTGTGGGGAAATGACAGGGTCCTTTAGTCCAATGGAGCTTGACAACAAGGCTGGAAGCAAACTAGATTCTTGGCAAACAAGGCTTGATACGTGGCAACAAGAGGCAAGAAGCAAGAACGAGGTCCGTGGCAAGATCCGGGGACAAGGCAGGCTTGGAACTAGAACAAGGTCCGTGGCAAGGTCCTGGAAACAGGGAACTGGAGTAGCGTAGTCCACACACGATCTCACTCCCGAAGCTGACGAATTGACTCCGCAAGGATTCCCTTGCGGGTAAACACCTATATAGGATCTTGTTTTCCCGCCAAGGAACACTTTCCCTGGGGAACAAGAAGCAAAACCCATACTGTGTCCAGATGCATGACTCCTTAAGATTTCCCAAGGGAAACAGGCTTAATCAGCTAATTGTCTGGCAGCGATTCTGGCGCTTTGGCGATTCGCCTCCCTAACGCCTCTATCTCGATTATAATTATCCCGGCGAGAGAACGGGGGAGATTTCTGCTCAAGGCTTGTTTGGCTGACTTCTTGTGGGCAAACATCTTGCAGGTGCAAGGGCTCCAATTCTGGCTGAAACGGTGGGAAACCCAAGTTTTCCTCTTCGTCTGCCACAATAATACTAGGAAGGGGACTACATGGCCCATGAGACATCACAAAATTGTCATAGATTTTCTTCTCAAAGTAAAAAATGAATAATATTAGTTATTTTAGTACTGCTGTGTTAAAGGCCTACACAACATAATTTTAAAAAACCTATTTGCAATTCAGATCTTATTCTGTATAAAATTGGTACATTTGAATGTTTTGTACAGAAACCATAATCGTATGTGCAAGAAACAGCTTTTCATGATCTTAGCTATGAAACATCAACATTCTCTTTTATTTCTGTCATTCAAATAATCACTTAATCCTAAACTCAAATAACATCCATATATATGTAGAATAGTGTATGGATAAAAAGAAAACAAGAACATAAAGGAAATGTTAGTAGCACTCTGTAAACTATCTTTGCCAGAAATGCCCTTTAATTTTCTGACATGTTTCATTTCTCTTTTCTCCCATGGTTGGGCCACAAAGTAGTTTCCAAAGTAAAGGACTGAAAGGATTAATAAAAATGTATCAGTTCTATTAATTAGTCACAAATAAATAGACCTATTGAATCAATTATTGAATAGTGAGTCAACATATAGGCAAATTGCAAGGATTCCATGGATCTTATCTTATGGAGGATTCCATGGATCTTACCTTATTGAGAAGAAAGGAGAATAAATTAAAAAGATTCAGTTATAAATTAAGCCAGTTATCTTATAAATTGAAAGTTTAAAACTCATCAACAGTAACAAAAAATAAAGTATTAAAATGCAGGCCATCCATTTAAAATAACTGCCCGTATCAAGTGACTAATTAATAAATCTTTGAATGCCAACTATGGATGAACTGAGGGAGGTGAGAAGCTTATCTTGAAGGGAAGTTACATGGTGTGTTGTTCTGCTTTTTTCTTCATTCTCAGGACATTTCAGAATTGTTTTTGAATTCTTTTCAATTTTGCTCTTTGGGCTTATAGAATTTTTACTTGATGGCCACCAGCGGGTTGCTAATTGTTTCCCCCTTAAAGTATCTAGTGTCCTATTAAATTGAACAAGAACACAGACAATTTCATGGGGTTAGGAACAGAGTGAATACAGGATGGAGATTTTACCTCCAAGCCACACCTTGATTGTGACCTACAGGCTGAGAAATGCTAGAGTTATGATTCCCCCCCCCATCAAATTGTTAATCTTTAGCAAGGATATTTGTAGCCTTTATGGCAATTAAAGTATAGCACTAAAAGCAGGCTTGCTGAGAGAGAGGGAAAAAAATCACAGTAACTTCTCATTTAATTAATTAATGCTAATTCAAAGATTACTATGACACAATATTGCCAGAAAGGAGCACACTAGGAATTGATCCTTTGCTCCTTTGAAATAGTGCAAGTCCCCACCTGTTTCCATACCCTCTCTGCCCCCTTCCCTGATATTTCTTTTCATCTCTCTGTGTTATTTTCTTTGATATTCCTTCTTCCTTTCCATTTTATTTCATTATATTGTAACTCTGTGACCCATACCCATTTCTTTCATTTTATATTAATTTCACTTTGTTTTGCTAGTCATCTTGCCATGGCATGCACTCTTCCTGTTTTTGATTCCATTACCATCCCACAATCCATTTTCAGATGATCATTCTGGAAAGAACCTAGCAAAGTCTCAATTGGAAGTCAGATTTGACAGGGGCCTCAGAGCTAGTTTACAGTTGCAAATACATCAGGGATGCCAAGAGACTGCCTCTCTTGACCTCAAAACTCATGTGACCAGCAGTGAGGGGACCTATCTCTTCTCCTCCTTCGTAGCATCAGCACCCCATTGTAATATTGGCAGAAGTGCATACATGACTATACAATCTTTCCTCTTTAATTCTAGTCACTGATAAGTGAAGGGAAAGGCTCAGTACCGATATCCAGTCTGGATAGTGAATCTATCCAAATTGGATCCAATCCCAATCTATGTGTAACAGAACTGCATCCAGCTGAATTTACAACCATACCAACAATGTGTATCCATTGTCCCTGATGATAGCCCACATCTGGCTGGAGCAGAGAGAGTTGGAAGAGTTCACAAGGTCTTTCTTTTAGCAAATGGCCTGACCATACTCCATAATGTTCAAGTGCAAGTCACAGGTGTATATTTGAATATCTGGTGTATGGTATAAACATATAATGGGTATTATTATCCTTGTGTGCTTGCTTTTGAACTGGAAGAATTAGACTAGAAGTTTTAAGAAGTCAAGGCTTGGCAAAAATTACTTTGGTCTGTTTCCACAAGACATTTATTATGTTTTGGGACTGTGACATGCCAATCAACTGCACCTGAAGTGGGGCAATTCAATCTGATTCAAGTCTCAAATAGAATGGAAAACGTTACCCTGCACATTTGGAGAAAATCATCAATTTCTTATGTGATTTATAAGGTTCTAAGATGGAAACAGGATGTTAGACTACTGGGACTTTAGTCTGATGATCCAACAAGGAAATTCTGATGTACACAGTCAAGGAAACCCAACAAATTCATATACAGTTTGCGAGGTATTTGATTAGAAACAGGATGTTAAGCTATTTGAACATTAGTATAATGATCCAATAAGAAAATTCTCATGTACTCAAACTTTGTTTTTTTCTTTTCTTTTCTTTTCTTTCTGGAATAGAAGAAGGAAAATTAAAAGTTATGGAGATAAAATGCATTTATTGCCTAGGACTGCAAGGCTTTTCAATGAACAAATTCAGAACACTAAGAATGTTTTCATTATGTCATACTTATCCAGATGAAGTTACCATATACTAAATTCATTCAGAAACAATATCCTGACACAATTACTTAAATGGTCTGTAGGATGCACACACAAAAGCAGAGATAAATTTCATCATCCTTAAACAACCAGAAACCTTCCTGTTTACTGAAAGCCAGGAAAAAAGAGATCAAACAAGGAAAGGAAGTCTTTCATCTGTTTAGATCTTTTTCATACAAATGAAGGCAAACTTCCTGTTCACCTCAGGCATGCCTGGATTGTCTCAACAATGAAACCAACTTATGTTAAATCATATAAACAAGACATCTAAAAATATAAGCAGTGCAGATACAAAAACTTCTGGATGTAATGTACATTAGTTGTGGGCCTGAAAGATAGTCAGCAGTAACATTAACCCCTCAATCTCCTGCCTCAATGGTAAAATCTAAACATAGCTTTGCTCATGTTCTCACATTCTGCTTTTTGTCCAGCACATTGCTGTTTTTAAGTTATGAAAATTGAAAGCAGAGATGATTTTTTCAAGTTTTCTATTGAATCTCAGCAAATGACTATGTGAAGTGATCGCTCATATTCATTAATAATTAGACAAAATATTTATCTATTGAAAGTATTCATAAAGAACAAAATAAAAGCAATTTATGCATTGCTAGTATTAAAAATGCCCATGTCTTCAGCTGGGCATTCAGTCAGAGGAAACACTTAATGTACACATCCACATACAGTAGAGTCTCACTTATCCAAGCTAAACTGGCCAACAGAAGCTTGGATAAGTGAATATCTTGGATAATAAGGAGGGATTAAGGAAAAGCCTATTAAACATCAAATTAAGTTATGATTTTACAAATTAAGCACCAAAACATCATGTTATACAACAAAATTAACAGAAAAAGTAGTTCAATGCGCAGTAATTTTATGTTGCAATTACTGCATTTACGAATTTAGCACCAAAATATCACGATATATTGAAAACATTGACTACAAAAATGGCTTGGATAATCCAGAGGCTTGGATAAGCGAGGCTTGGATAAGTGAGACTCTACTGTATACTTTCATAATAGGTAGGGGACCTTCCTTGGAATATGTAGATCTTTTTTCTTTACAACACTACATGTATAAGTGTCTTTATGTTGCTTTTCAAAGAGATAGGTAAAGGTAAAGGTTTCTGTTAAGTCCAGTCATGTCCAACTCTGGGGGTTGGTGCTCATCTCCATTTCTAAGCCGAAGAGCCGGCGTTGTCCGTAGACACCTCCAAGGGCATTACTGCATGGAATGCCGTTACCTTCCCACCGGAGCTGTACCTATTGATCTACTCACATTTGCATGTTTTTGAACTGCTAGGTTGGCAGAAGCTGAAGCTAACAGCGGTCGCTCACTCTGCTCCCCGGATTTGAACCTGGGACCTTTCGGTCTGCAAGTTCAGCAGCTCAGCGCTTTAACACACTGAGCCACCGGAGGCTCCTTCAAAGAGATAAATGGCATAAAAAGCCCAAAAATCTTCAAATCTAGATTGTGGTGATCCCCTAACAGGTCAATAAAAATACACAATACAGCACCTGCCATTTATTGATGGTCTCCCATGTTTGTACTAATGATTGCTGAACTCGTTAGTTTATTTATGTGGAGAAAGTAAAGAATATTCACAAATTTCTCAATCAAAAATAATGAATCCCACATGGTCTATCACACTTCAGGCCATTTTTGAGAAAACGTCATATATATATATAGAGATATAGATACAAAATAAATAAATAATAATAATGAAAAAGTCTTCAATAAAGTGAAGAAGTGAAGGACATGCAAAAAGCATTTGCATTTCTGCCTAGTGGAAAGAAGACATCAGGAATTCTTAGTTCTTGAATGTAAGAATGAAGTGAATGAAGACTTACATCCCTAGTTTGATTTCTTCTAAGGCAATGGTTTGTATTTGTGTGTGTGGGGGGGGGGGGGGGTGAAATATATTTATAATTTAATGAAAATTGTTTCAAACTTTATATACAGTTTAATTACATTTAAATTAATTGAGAACAGGTTCCAAGTAATCCTTCACCCCAAAAAACAAAAAAACAAAAACAAAACAGCCCCAAACCTAAAGTAATTAATATGTTGTTATTTAATGGGTGCTGAAAAAGTCTTTTAGAAGAATAAAATAGAGTGTTTTGGAAGAGGTTTTTATAAGAAATGGATGTGAAGGAAAATGTTCCTTGGTAATAGGTATGATATAAGAGAAGCACTTTCAGTTTGACTATATTTAATCATGAATTAACAAGGACTATTGGATTACCAAAAGGAGGGAGAATTTGCACTCTTCTCCTTGTTATTTAATCCTTATATTAAAATATTAAAAACTGTTATCAGAATGTTAGATGTCACTATTGGCTTGAAAAATGAAGAACAGAAATATAAAATTTAGCTTAATACAGACTGTATATTTTTATATGTAGAAATCCAGAAATTTAATCTATAAATTTGGTGAATTATTTAGAAGAGGAAGGTTAAATATATATTTATAGAGTAAAAAGCAATAACTTTTAAATTACTGATTATAATACATATTGAAAGACAAAGAAAGTATTAACTGATATTGTAGGATTTAATTGGAAAATGGCTGAGATAAACTATTCAACCATCAACTGGTCAGACAGTGTAGCTAATTTATCAAATGTTAAATCGGACAATGGACCATTTTTTAAAGTTAACAGCATATCTTATTTGGGTCACATTGCAATAGTTAAGGTTCTACTTTTGCCTACATTTCATATTTCTTTTCCCAAAACTTCCACCTGATCCCAAAAAAACAAATGAATAAATAAAATGTAAAAATTAAAAAATCCTCAATATTTTAAATTTCATTTGGAGGTTCCAAATAAGAAAAAATTCAAAACAAACTATTAGATATGATAAACTTCAAAGAAAAAAGGAAGATACAGGTTGCCAGTTGAAATATAAATTCCCTCGGAGCAACAAATGCATTTTTTCTGCAAGATGGATTTTTGGAGCAGCTAGAGGAGGATATATATTGAAAATTTGAACAGCTAGGACTGGGTTTATTGTTACAGGACATAATATTGCAAGAAGAAAAATATAATATTAGTATTGCATGGAAAAGGATGACAAATTGAATGCTGTTTTATATATACGGGATAATTATTGAAAGGGTATTGCACATTCAGTATCCTTTACATTTATATCTAAGCTCTAGCTGAGTGGGAATAGCATGAAGTTATGTGGGAAAATGCAAGTGGATATAAGATCAAAGTAGAGATTAAACTGTATGAACATTCAACATTTTAAAATTTTACGTTTTTATAAAGACAAAATAAAACCTTTAATATTTTTAGAAACTTTTACTAATGAATAAAAACTAGTGTCAGATAGTTTGCTGACCAACCACAGGAATAAAGAGACCAGACACAAGATATTAGATGATATAAGGCAGGGGTCTTCAAACTTTTAAAGCGGAGGGCCGGTTCATGGTCCCTCAGATTGTTGAGGGGCCGAATTATCATTTGGAAAAAAAAATGAACAAATTCCTATGCACACTGTACATGTCTTATTTATAGTGCAAAAAAACCCCCAACAACAATCATTTATTTATTTGCTACATTTATACTCCACCCTCTCTCACCTCGAAGGGGACTCAGCATCTTACAAGTTGTATGTACATACAATGTATTATATTATTAGCATAGCACAATATTAGCATTATATATTACTAAATTGTACTATTCCACTATACCATATTATTATTAGTAATAATACATTTAATATATAATATATAATTAATATTATTATATTATACAATATTATTACATGGTATTATTATTATAAGCCACCCTGAGTCCCCAACTGGGTGGGAAGGGCGGGGTAGAAATACTATAATAAATAAATAAATAAGTATTATATTGTATTACATTATATTATTATCAATATTATATGTATACACAATATATTATATTATTACCATAGCACAATATTATTAAATGAATGAACAATACAATATTTAAAAATAAAAACAATTTTATCCAACATAAACCTATCAGGATTTCAATGGGAAGTGTGGGCCTGCTTCTGCCCAATGAGATAGTCAAGTTAAGTAGCATTGTTGTTGTTGTGTGCCTTCAAGTCATTTCAGACTTTGGGCAAGCCTAAGTCTAAAACTGAGGGCGGGGGCCAGGTAAATGACTTTGGAGGGCCGCATCTGGCCCCCGGGCCTTAGTTTGGGGACCCCTGATATAAGGGAATGTTTAAATTATTGTTGAATTTATTGACTCCTTGTCTGCTGCTAAAACACAAAGAAAGGGCCTCTTATGCATTTACTGCTGTAAATATTTTGATACTCAACCATAAGAAATTGTTAAACTGTCCATTATAGAATTATGTTTACATTTGAACACAATAGTAAAAAAAAACAAGCTGACATGTATAAAATTGTAATAAGAATGAAGACCAAAAGTTGCTAATAAATTTAATGAAATATGGTCCCCATTTTAGCATTCAGGAATATACAGATTTCAAGTAATATATTTAAACCAACTTTTCTCCACTTATCATGGATATCATGTTGGAAGAAAGGGGAAATATTAATGAAATAAACAATATAAAATGAAATGAATTAGGGTAAGAGTTTGAAATAATCTCTTTGTTTCATTTCAGAAATTTAATTATGAAATTAGGCTGTAGATTTCATTTTGTTTTGCTTGGTTTCTTAGTACAGTTATATCACATTTGATTTGCATTAGCATTTACAATAATCACTCAGTCAGACATTCTAAATTTATCTATTAAAGTATGCATAGATACAGGGCCGGTTGTTACTACGAGGCCGCTGACGCGGCCGCCTCGGGCGCTGGCCGCTAGGGGCGCTGTCGAGGCGTCGACAGCGACCCGTAGTGCCACCGACGCCTCCGGTGTTGGCGCGGGCCCGCGGGGCTTCAATCCCCGCGCCCGCGCGAAACCGCGACAAGCAGCTAGGCCATTTTGCCCTTAGTCAACAAACTAAGGGCAAAAATGGCCTATCTGTGCTGTGCGCATGTGCACAGCCAGATAAGCCATTTTTGCCCTTAGTTTGTTGACTAAGGGCAAAATGGCCTTACTTCCTGGTCGCGGCCGGCGATCGCCCGGGCGATCGCCGGCCGCGACCAGGAAGTAAGGCCCAATGGCCTAGGTGTGCTGTGCGCGTGCGCACAGCACACCTAGGCCATTTTGCCCTTAGTCAACAAACTAAGGGCAAAAATGGCTTATCTGGCTGTGCGCATGCGCACTGCCAGATAGGCCATTTTTGCCCTTAGTTTGTTGACTAAGGGCAAAATGGCCTAGGTGTGCTGTGCGCACGCGCACAGCACACCTAGGCCATTGGGCCTTACTTCCTGGTCGCGGCCGGCGATCGCCCGGGCGATTGCCGGCCGCGACCAGGAAGTAAGGCCCAAATGGGCTATCTGCGCTGTGCGCACAGCGCAGATAGCCCATTCGGGCCTTACTTCCTGGTCGCGGCCGGCGATCGCCCGGGCGATCGCCGGCCGCGACCAGGAAGTAAGGCCCAATGGCCTAGGTGTGCTGTGCGCGTGCGCACAGCACACCTAGGCCATTTTGCCCTTAGTCAACAAACTAAGGGCAAAAATGGCCTATCTGGCAGTGCGCATGCGCATGCGCACTGCCAGATAGGCCATTTTTGCCCTTAGTTTGTTGACTAAGGGCAAAATGGCCTAGGTGTGCTGTGCGCACGCGCACAGCACACCTAGGCCATTGGGCCTTACTTCCTGGTCGCGGCCGGCGATCGCCCGGGCGATTGCCGGCCGCGACCAGGAAGTAAGGCCCGAATGGGCTATCTGCGCTGTGCGCACAGCGCAGATAGCCCATTCGGGCCTTACTTCCTGGTCGCGGCCGGCGATCGCCCGGGCGATCGCCGGCCGCGACCAGGAAGTAAGGCCCAATGGCCTAGGTGTGCTGTGCGCGTGCGCACAGCACACCTAGGCCATTTTGCCCTTAGTCAACAAACTAAGGGCAAAAATGGCTTAGCGTGGGAGGCGGGGCCAGGGCATGCTGGGCGGGGCCAGGGCTTGGGAGGCGGGGCCGGTGGCGGGGGCGCTTTTTAGCACCCCCGCTTAACATTTAAAAATATCTCCGGCCGGCCCTGCATAGATAAAATGTACAAATACAAGAATATCAGAATAAAATAATGAAAAGTAACAAAATACATTTTGTTGAGAACTTTTTATGTTTTATTTGAATTTACATTTTATTTTAATTTAGTAAGAAAATGTGAATCCAATTTCTGAAGCCAAATATGTGATATAAATAAACTAGACAACCAGGAGCAGAAAAGCAAGAGATGAAAGAGAGGAGGAGGGGGAGGATGAGGGAGGAGAGGAGAGTACAACCAAAAGCAATCCTGTTTGGAGTTATGTCTCATAAACCTTTGAAATTGCTTCCATGTAAATACAGACTCATCATCAGAGACTGACTTTACTTTACTTCTGAATATCAGTAACAGAGGCAAAGAACAGGAGAATGCCGCTAACTTCATGGTCTGCTCAGCTTGGGAACTTCCAGAAGTATCCTATTTTCCATGTGTTTTGAAACAAACTATGCTGAACTCCAAGGGCCTTGATTTTATTTCCAGAATAGAAGAAGTTTTATTATTTAGGATTACCAGATTTTTCTAACCAGATTTTTATTTGTTTTTATGCAATAGGGTGTTAAGAGAAAGGTGCCATGAATACCATCTTACAGGGTGTATGCTTTCCTGCAAATATGCAATAACTTCTAGAAAGGTGTTTGCTGTGTTTGTTTACTACAATAGAAACAAGAAAGACACATATTGCATTTTTAAAACAGATATTTTTATGGTGCCAGATTGCTTTGGCTATAACTTATTTAATCACTGCATGCTTGAAAAAAGATGTTAGCCATATTATCTATGTGGGGTTGCCTTTGAAGACTTAAATTAGTCCACCAGGCAGAAGAGAGGTTCCTTACTGGAGCGGGGCAGAGGGAGCATACAGCCTCTCTGCTGTGTCAGCTCCACTGGCTGCAAATTTGCTATGCAATTCAAAGTGCTGGCTTTAGCCTATAAAGCCCTAAATGGTTCTGGTCCAGCTTACCTGTCCGAACGCATCTCCCTTTATGAATCAGTTAGAGCGTTAAGATCAGCCGGGGAGGGCCTGCTTTTGGTCCCACCACCTTCACAGGTCCGCTTGGTGGGGACAAGAGACAGGGCCTTCTCGGTGGTGGCCCCTCGGCTGTGGACCTCCCTCCCCAGCAAGATTGAATCAGCCCCCTCCCTCCTGGCATTTAGGAAGCAGCTCAAAACTTGGCTGTGCAAACAGGCATTCGACAAATAACATCCCAATCAGCTAAATAAAATTATGGGAGTGATGTAATCTTTAAATGTATTACTGCTTAATGTTTTAATGTTTTATCGTTATGCTGCTGATATATTGTTTTAAAGGTTTAATTTAGGGTTATATGTGATCGTTTTTAGATATGTAATGTTTTTATATGTTTATATGGATGTGAGGCATTGAATCTTTGCCATGTATAATGCTGTACACCTCTTTGAGTCCCCCTAGGACTGAGAAAAGCGGTCTATACATGAAATAAAGAAATAAATACTGGATGCTCCTCGATTTTCCATGTGCAGAAAGTACATGTTGGGCTGAAATAGTGGAGATGTATGCCTCCCAAGAATATGATCTTAAGGTGTTCTATTACACAACATCACATGTGACTGAATCTGAGCGCAAAATCAACCTCTAAGGCACCAAAAAAAAAAGGACTTCAAGACTACATACCTCCTTCTGTTTGTCTTATTCTGTTCTATTCTGTCTCCAAAATGGCATTGAATGCTTGTCATGTATGTGTACTGTGATCCGCCAACTAAAATGCAACTAAAATGCAGTAGGGCAAGGAAAGTCTAATGCTATTCCATGGATAAAACATAGATACAGGCAAATTGGCATGAGTGTTCAAATTAGAAATAACCCCTACCTTGCTCACACATGGGAGGGTGGTAAGTGCAGGCTTATTTGGTTCCCTTACCTGGGACAGGTATCCACACACTCTTCATTGTAGAGCAGCCAGAGGTATGTTTTGGACATAGTCAAATCTAGGTAAACAAAGAAAGAAAAACAAAGCTAGTATCTTTTGAATTGCGTCTCACAAAAAGAGCTCACATAATACATGAAGCAAATAGAGATACATGTCTGGTATTTGCCATTGTAAGAAAGAAATTCTACCAAAGTCACATAGAAACGTTATCAAATTCACTGAGCTAAAGGTATGTTTTGGCTTATTGTCTCTGGTAGGGACAGAGACAGCAATGAACCTTGGAAGAAATATTGTATTCAGTTCCAGAAAGAAGCCATTTCAGAGAATTAATGAGCTTGAAGACATTTTATGCATTCACAAAATATTTGGGTTTTGGCAAACAAAGCATAGCCAATACTCAGCCGAGTGCCTTTTAGGACATATGGATGATGATTGCTAAGCACCATCAGATCTGGGATACCAGGGATGAATCTAACAATTGATGAACAGCTGGTTTAGTTCAGAGGTAAATGCCTATTCTGCTTGTATATGTCATGTTAACATGGGGGAGCAGGGGTAGATGTGTGATGATACTACAATGCGAAAACATCATGCCCTCTGAAGGCAGACAGTCACTTGGACAATCTGTTAGACACACTGTGAGAAGCCCAGGATGATTGCAATGTGGTGATAAACTTGTTGGAAACCTATCTCTCCATGTGGACAAATTTGGTGAAAGGTAATTTTGTCACCAAATTAATTTCTATTGGAACCACTGAAAAGAATGATCTATACCAGACATAGGCAAACTTCGGTCTTCCAGGTGTTTTGGACTTCAACTCCCAGAAATCCCAGCCAGATTACTGACTGTTAGGAATTGTGGGAATTGACATTCTAAACAGCTGGAGGACTGGAGTTTGCCCTTGCCTGATCTATATCCACACTACCTCTGTGATGGACAACTGAAAAATATGCCATCTGTGAGAAATGTGTTTAAAGTATTACAGCAACATCCACATTAGTTGCTTGTAGAGAGACATGCTTTAGTTCCCTGTGGACATCTTAGTTGCACACAAGCACAGAAGTAAGAGCAGAAGTAAATATCTTATCCCTTGCATAAGATAGCAGTGTTTGCCATCTTTTGGGTTTTTTTGTTAGGGGGAGGGGGGTTATGGAAAAAAACCCACTCCAGGACTTTCTATGCCAAATATAAGAGTGCATGCAATGCTTATTCATTACTTATAAAATATGAATAGAAACTAAATTCTAATCTAGTCTGGACTTGAAATGTCTAGATAACACTAAGCCACCTGTCTTCAAGAATGAAGCAAAAGAAAGATAGGAGAACAACCTCTAGAGGCTTGATATTCCATTTCCCTGATGCCTCACCACTTTTGGGGCTTTTTTTTTGGAAAGGTTCCTCAGAATAAACAGAGCCAAAAGAATTACATGTTGCATATAGTTAATGTATACATGTCTGTCAGGCTGCCTCTAATGCTACATTTAAAAGTAATTTGTGAGTAAACCTATGAGTTGCAACCATTACAAATCAAGATACTGATTATTTTTGAAAGGAAATAAAACTTCAAATGTCAAACTTTGCACAGAAAGCTCTCAAGTGAAAGAGATGCCCATAGTTTGTAAACAATGCAGATAGTTTGTAAGCAATTGCATTGTAAACAATGTAAGCAGTGCTGCAGTTTCATACAGAATCCAGACAGGAGAGGTTCCCCAAGCACACTCTTCAAGTTTTTGCAATCACAGAGCCTCTCAATTGTTTTTAAAATGTGTTTCTCTTTGAAATGTATGCAGTTTTGACTTGGTGCTATTATCCCTTCTGTTTTCTGTACCAGTATGATCTCCCTGTTAAACATTCTGCTCTATTTCCTTGGGAATCAAATTGTCGACTGTAAGCAAGCAAACATTTAGCCTTCTGTGTGATAAGGTGAAAACAGACTGAAATTCTTGGGTCTGTCTTCACCACTGGAATAAAGTGAATTCATTTTTCTCTCTCTCCAAGGAATAGCAGATTGTGAGGGATTGGAAAAAACTTGGGGTATCTCAGGAAAAAAAATATTTTCTGCACTTCATCAAAACCAAAGTGGATTCTTTGGGGAGAACCATGATAGGATGATCTACATTTGTAGTGTTTTAAAGCACTCTTAGATATTTTGGCTGCTGTGGGTTTTCTTGTTTGCAATCATTTCCTTTTGCTTTATTGTTTTTGGAGTAAGCCACTCCAATCGCTTTGGGAAAAGTAAAGAATAGACAATAAATTATTTTAAATGCACACATAAATATATCCTTCAAAACTGCAATGTTAGGTATATTTGTATGAAAGATAATCCTATGGTATTTATTTTCAGTAACCAGGCTATCAGTCTTTCATCTGGTTGCAATTAGGTTATTTGTTTCTTCTCAAAACTATTTATGCTCTTTTTTTCTTATATAAATACATTTTTTTCTTAAACTTTATGACTGGCAATGAAGGCCTGGGATATAAGCAGGATAGCTCCTTGTCCTGTAGCCATCCTGCAATTGCCCTCTTGCACCATGGGATATCCCAGTACAAAGTAGGCAAATAACATTGAACAATGAAGGGGATATTTATCAATGAATATGTGGTATCTAAGTGTCACATTTCAGTGCTTAGCAACCTCCAAGCTTTCTATATAATCAATAATAACATGGACATATGATAGTTCTAAAAGGACAGGTTAAATGCATCAGAATCAGGGGTAGTATTCATAAGCTTATCTTACACTTAAAATAACTTGTGAAAGCTGAACTTCCTCCTTTTTTATTGAACCTGACCTAAACATAAGAATTGGAAATGGGTGGACCTTCAAATGTTGAACTCCCAGTCCTTGCATACTCAGTGGTAAGGGAGAGCTCTAGCCCAACAACATCTGAGCATGCTTCATGGTTACTCTCTCCAATTTAAACAATGGCAACCATTCCCAATGATTGTAGTACATTTGTTTTAGGACTTAACCTTTCTTTCAGAAACTTTTCTATTTTGAAAGATGGATCTCCAGCTCGTTTTTGAAGAAGGATTCAATATCTGTGTTCTTCTGCATACTTTCCGATTCTTTTCCTACTGCACATAATGACAAGAAACACTTTGTTCTTTGGCTGAAGGAAGGGACCCTAATGCAATTCAGTGGTGAACGAGACTTTCATGTAAGAATCAGATGTTGCTGCAAGGAAAATCCAATTCAATGCAAAGCTCTCATTTGATCCCCAAACACCAGGATGGTCTGTGTTTTATTCTATCATTTTCTTTCTTTCTGATCCTAAGCTCTCAGGAAGATCAGCAATATCCAGAAGTATGTGAGGAGGGAAGCATTAGTGCATACAGCATGAAATTCCTTCTGTAAAGCAGCATTGCTGCTTATCTGATCCATGGGACTTCCAATGACCTTCAGGCAACTACACCTTACATTTGTGTACCACGCTAACAAAGAGATTGAAACAGCTGTAACTATTTAAATGCTGAAAGACTTCCATGGCTCAAAGCTGTACATCCTCCTTGCAAATCCAAAAACAGTTATAGAAACTGCCACCTGCAAGCTGTTTCCTAGGCAGTCATTTTATTTCAAGTATTGCAAATTCTAATACATTCTCCTTCACTTTCCCCCCTTTTCTAGTCGTCATCTTCTGTTTTTTCTATGTTTTATTGAGTCTCATAAGACTGGGCAGGGAGTCAAACAACCAGGAGGTAAGGGGGTTAAGGTTCAAGGAAAAGTATGCAAAGAGCATGCTTGTTACTTTCCTAATTAAAATGAAGGAGACAGCAAAACTATATTGATATTTAAAAGTATTTTATTGTGATTGGCAACATCCTAATTTCTATCATGCAGGGGAACCATGTTTAGATATATCTTTGTGTTATCTTTAAATTTAAAATGAATCCTAAAGATTGCCAGGATACCATAGTGAATTATTATCATCCCAGGAAACAGCATCCCCCAGTATCTCCCTTTGGAAATGATAATATATGATATAATCACAGACACCAATTTAAGAGCCCTTTCCCCCATGATTAATTAATCAAAACTGGAGTTGATTAACAAGCCCCTGTAAATGTTCAGGGCCTGTATTTGCTCTCCCTTTCTCGTTAGAAGCTCCCATCTAGTCTTTTAACTATGGACTATTTTTATCACCCAAAACTTAGGCAATCAGAAAAGATGCATAATCTTTAAATACATTCCTCTTTTTCATTCTCCTTTAACTACTTTGCACTAAAATTGATTATACTGTAAGATTCACAAATACCTCAGTTTGCTCCGTCTCTTAATTGTTGACCTTAAAATACACAGCTTAAAATGTTAAGGAAGCAGCTGTTGTTTGTAATAAAATGAATCCTTGTAGAAACTTTGTTTAAGGTTAGGAATCCCAGATAAACACAGCAATTTTAATATATCAGCACATGCTGTCTGGAATCTTGGCATTTAGTCCTCTAGTTATAGCAGATGGGTAAAAAAGGGGTAATGCATAATAATAATAATAATAATAATTAATAATA
This sequence comes from Anolis carolinensis, assembly GCF_035594765.1. Taxonomy (NCBI): domain Eukaryota; kingdom Metazoa; phylum Chordata; class Lepidosauria; order Squamata; family Anolidae; genus Anolis; species Anolis carolinensis. Next base: position 150,773,939 of record NC_085843.1, read on the forward strand.
ATAATAATAATAATAATAATAATTTATTTTTATATCCCACCACCATCTCTGCAAAGGGACTTAGGGCAGCTAACATGAGGCCAAGCCCAAAAGAAAAACAAGGTATAACAAGTTAAAACATATAAAACAAAAACAACACAATAACCAAGTAAAATAAACAAATTCAAACACAAATATACAATAAAAACCATAATAATTGGATAAAAGAGAAGGTAATAAAAACAGCTTCACTGCCAATGGATAAAATGGAGGAGTCAAGTCCAAGAAGTGCATAGATGTTAGACCATTTAATAAAGTGCCTGGACAGAGTGTCACAAAGATTATCTGGGAGAGTTTGGGATAGGATGGGGTAGGAAAAGAGATAAAGTACAAATTAGCAGTATGTCTATCAGAGGGGTCTGTTGTGTCATTAATTATTTGAATGCACACTGGAACAACCATGTTTTTAGCTGTTTAATAAAGGCAGACAGGGTTGGGGCCAGTCTAATCTAGGGTGGGAATTCCAAAGCTGAGGGGCCACCACAGAGAAGGGTCTCTCCCTCAATTCAACAAGCCAGGCCTGTGATAGTGATGGGAATGAGAGGAGAGCCTCTCAAGAAGATCAAAAAGATTGTGCAGGCTAATAGGGGGAAAGGCAGTCATGAAGATAGGCAGGTCCCAAACAGTTCAGGGCTTTGTAGGTGATTACCTACACCTTGAATTGGGACCGGAAAGTGAACAGCAGCCAATGGAGTTCTTTAAACAGGAGTGTTGACCATTCCCTATAAGTTGCTCCAGTTAACAGTCTGGCTGCTGATCGTTGGACAAGTTGTAGTTTCTGGGCCATCTTCAAGGGCAGCCCCACACAGAGTGCATTGCAATAGTCCATTCTGGAGATAACTAAGGCATGGACCACCATGGCCAAGTCAGACTTCACAAGGTACGGTCGCAGTTGGTGCACAAATTTTAATTGTGCAAAGGCCATCCTGGCCACTGCTGACACCTGAGCATCAAGAGTCAGCGATGAATCCAGGAGGATGCCCAGACTGTGGACCTGTGACTACAGGGGGAGTGCAATCCTGTCGAGCACAGGTTGCTACCCTTACCCCGATCCACCGAGTGACTGACCTGGAGGACCTCTGTCTTGTCGGATCAAGCTTCAGATTGCTCGCCCTCAACGAGCCCATTGCAGCGGCCAGACAGTGGTCCAGAATTCAAGATGGCACCGAACTCCAAGCCTTGGGGTAGGACATTCCCCAGCATTAGTACCTTTTCCTAAATAGTTTATAAACAAACTAAACAGACTCTCAACACGCATCTGAAGGAGTGCTTATGATAATCCACCCATCTACTTGACTGTTAAGGTTTAAGATTTCTGAATTATTTGATCTTTTACAGAGAAGCCAGGGGCAGATGGATGAAACAAAAGAAAACAAGAGCTACCATCCTCTATCACACTCCAAACTAGTTTGCAGGAGACTCAGGACAGACCATGTGACATTATCATTTTGTCTTCTACAAAAATATCAGAGGAGTTCAAGAGACACAGCCTGAGGGTTATCATTATTGTCCATGGGCATCCCCCCCCCCCGAAGTAGTTGTTGTACCCAGCAATACAGTGTGTGCTATGAAAGACACCTCCATTCTTCCCAATTTGATCCTGAAGTTAGAAAGCAGGGTTGAGCATTTGTAACCTTCCAGATGTTTTTGGACAGTAGCTCACACATTCCTACCCCAGTAGCTGTACTGACCAAAAGTGATGGGAAGCAGATATAAATAACATAAATATATGCAGTCACCTATCTAAAATTGTGAATGGCCTTGTACATTTCTGCAATTGTTTTTAAAAAGCTTTCTATAGATAGATGTGTGTGTGGTCTATGCTACAGAATCAATACGTAGGAGCAGACTGTATATTATACATTTTTTTGGCAGTAACCTTGACATTTTCATTTTAGAGTTCTACAGGATGAGATACATGAACAAGTACAGTCATCTACAAAATGAATTACTGTTTTTCCCCCTTTATTTGGAGCAAAGCTACAACCACAAATGAGACGAGGACACACTTCAGGCTGAGTGCTGCTAAGCTGGTTTTCTGAATCACAGATCTGCAGTTATAAAAGAAAATAAGATTTTCTGCCTTCTAAACCATTTCCCCCAGTCATGGTGTTCATCTACTCCTCCTCACCTGCTGGAGCACAGAAGGCACACACATAGCTGATCAACAGCCAGGAACAAAGAATAAACAGAGGAACCATAGTGAAATAGAGTGAGGAGCCAGATCACAGATCCTACTTTATTCACAAGTTGATAAACTTTTTAGACTTGAATACAATATACTGTAGTTATTTCAAGTAATGCTCTAAATCTACATGCAACTCTAATCACTGTATATGTATGTTCCTTTGGGCATATTCTGCATTGGCTGTGGATGGTGAGTTGGGAATGCACTAGTTGCCCACAAAATAATCCTGTAGTTGACCCCATGTTGGAGATTATCCTCACTGGGTTTTTTTCAGAAAAGGTTACAATACCCTCATGGGTTAAAAAAACACATGTAGGAGACCACAGAACTAAATATGCTTAGCATGGGTTCTCATCACTACTTTTTACCATTTTCTTGCCTCCAGCACTCTATGACCCCAGTGTGGAAATGCTTCTATGTGATATGTATATTCATCCTGAATAGGTATTAATATTCAAGGCGACACTCTGACCTAATAACTGTTTCTCATTGTGTAGAGCAGCTCTATGTGAGCAAATCCAAAATTGTGTAGAAGCATTTCCTATGTAATCCAAATGAAAGGATGGCAAAAAGCATGCTGTATAAGGCTGGCCCATAAGATCCTCTGAACCACCTTTCCCCCATTTTTTTCTGATATGCATGTAGGAATCACATGACTCTTCCTCTTGCATTGGTTGCAAACAGAGCTTTGAGTTAACTCACACAGAGTTCTATTTGGATGCCTCTTGTAAACCCGAGACAGGTCTCAGTTTTGAGGCTGTTTGGATGAGCCCTTAGAGGGTCTGTAGATTGTTTGTAGGTTATGTTTCTTCATCAGCTTCCTTATATGGTCAGTGGTTCCTTTGATGTATTGTAAGAACACTTTTTCTTCAGGTGGATCTTTGTCTTTACTCTCATGGTTTCTTCTTGGTCTTGCAGCTCTTCTGATGTCTGTCGTAGAATACCCATTAGTATGGATTAGGGGGAGTTGGGAAGCAACCATCAGAACAGAATCGAGATGGATCACAGTATGTGATTTTTTTCCTTAAACCTCAAGCATCCCTAGTCATTTATGGAAAGAGAATATTTAGAGTTAGGTTTGTTAGATAACTGATAATTTAAACTAAAGATGCTACTGCTTGAATCCAGGATCCCTGGCTCCTAAATGCATCTGACCACCCACCCATCCTTTTATTTAGTTATTGATAGATTGATTGAACTAGTAATCGGCCTTTCTCCCAGGATGGGATTCAAGGTGACTGATCTTGGCAGATAACATTTATTTCTTAAGGACTGGGTGACAGAAATGATGCAATGATTTAGTGTTGTAGAAAATTGTTCTGCAAATGCTTTAAGAATCTAAAAAAAAAAATACAAATTAAGAATTCTCCACTCTTGATTCACTGAACAATATGCATACCTAACCACTTATTGTTGTACTTGAGGTAAATCCATGGCCTCCAACTGAAATAAAGCACCTTTGTAACCTTTTATAAATAAGACATTTCATAGGTGAATGAAATGTACATATCAGTGGGAATAGAAGAACAAAAGAGATGACATATGAGTAAAAAACTCTGTATAAGAGATTTCAAGAAAAGAGAACAAGTGAATCTTGAAGTGGAATGAAGGTGGAGTGGAGTTAGCGATTTGTTTGCTGAATGGTTTAGAGCTCTAAGTGGCTAAGTAATTTTCAGAACATCAGGCATTTTAAGTTATGGGCCTGTATGGAAGTAAAGCTTTCAATGAATGGGCAACAATTATATTCTAAGCTTTGAAGTCCATACAGAAAAAAAATAGGTTGGAGGAAATATAGGTTGGGGGTAGCCGATTCTGAGTTACATTCAAGGTGCTGGTGTTAACTTATAAAGCCCTAAACAACTTGAAGCCAGACGTCTGAAACAACCCCCACCTTGGGATTTTCAAAGGAGGCCCTGTTGCATATTCCAACACGTTAGTGGGTGCATGTCACAGGACTTTATACTAGTACAATGTCCACTTGCCAGTCCTAGTAATCTGGAGAGGTACCGATTCTTCACCATTAGCTCTCCTTACCCTCCCTCCGCAGTTCAAGGAACAGCACCTCCTCTGTGGAATTCCCTAACCAAATGAAATTAGGTTAGCCTCATCCCTTTTAAGCTTTTGGAAGAAAGGCAAAACAATGTTGTTCCTTATCTCATGCAATGTTTTACAGTGATGTTTTAGCTGATTAAAAACTGGGTCCTAGGATTGCTTTGAAACTCCTTTTAAAATTTTATTTTAATGTGTTTTAAAAGTTTTCATCTTTGCGTCATTTTAATTCGTTTTTCTTTGTTCATTGCCCCAGGAGCCCTTGTAGACTGGGATATAATACAAATTACTAAAAAACAAACAAACAAAAAATAAGGTCAATATTGACAGACAACCTTAGTGCCACTGTTTGGAAATCCCATGATCTGGCCCATCACTGACATTTAAACAACATGCCAACTGATATTAACTCAACTAATTAAATGTTTCAATTTTTTTATTATAGATGGTAGTGATTTTATCACATACCCCCTGCAAATTTTAGTTCCAAATGTGATTTAAATTACTGAATGTACAGCATTCATATGTGGATTTACTTCCCCAATCACAAAGAGTGCTTCTGCATCAGTACAACAACCTTTCTTCTGCAGATGTTAGAAGGATAGTCTTCATTGATGCTGAGCAGTTTGTATGAGGATGTTGAAAGAGGGGGGGGTGCAAGTAGATATTCAGACTCTCTACACAGAAACATTTAAGAAGCATGTTAATCAGGACACAGTCTCAAAAATAAGTAGCCTGAAAACTTTAAAATGCACATTTGTAGCACTTTTTGGATGATTCTATATACTTTTGAAAATTAAGAATCTCAGTAATGATCCTTGCAGCTGTGTCCTGCCTTACATTTACTATTCACTTAAGACAACAATCTGAATCAAGCATTATCAAATCCCAATTTAGACCTTTCAATGGAAAGGGAAAAAAGTTGAAGGATGACTCAGCCATGAGTAAGCAATACTGAAAAGTAGTGCCAACAGCTGTAATTTAAAACTAATTAGAGGAACAGGGGAGATGGAGAAAAATGCAGAATATCTAAGATAAATCAATTTAATAGTGAGGAAAATCACACTAGACCTAGATTGGTGGATGACTGCCCAGTGTGAACCTGCCAGTCTTGGTAAGCTGGAAGAGTGTTACTGATGCTTCACCATTGGCTCTTCTTGCTCTCTGCCCCCAGTCCATGGAGCATTATCAAAGAAAGAAAAATATTTTTGTGTTCTTGGTTGTGTAGTTTCCAAAGGCATCTATGGGGTAAGATATGCTGTATAAACTATCGTTCTGTCTGACTCCCCCCCCCCCCGCAAAACAAACAAACAAACAAACCTCTAGATAGATAGATAGATAGATAGATAGATAGATAGATAGATAGATAGATAGATAGAGATATATAGATATGGTAACCAGTGAGATAAGCAATATTCAAGGCATTCTGAAGATATGACCTAATGGAGAGCCTACCTGGATCTCACCAAGATGTGAAAAGCTGCTTATTTACTCATTACTACATGTGAATCTGATTATCCAGCAAACAAACCTAACAGCTCTTTCCTCTGGGAAGTATGTTTCAATATCTGTTAATATCATAATTCTATAGTGGTTTTTGGCACTGATGTTCTAAATACTAGGCATGGGCAAATAAATCAGACTCATCGTTAATCGTAATAAATTTGTTAATCGTAATAAATCCGAACGGGGTTCCGAGGTGGTTTGGCACTCCTGAGCGTTTTCCCTCCTGGTTAGAAGTGGGCTAAGCTTCATAGGAAGAAACCCAGTCCTGAGCATTTTCCTTCCTGGTTAGAAGCAGGCTAAGCCCCATAGGAAGAAACCCACTCCTGAGTGTTTTCCCTCCTGGTTAGAAGCGGCTAAACCTCATAGTAAGAAACCCACTCCTGAACATTTTCCCTCCTGGTTAGAAGCAGGCCCATTTTGAGACAGTATGGTGTAGTGTAGTGGTTTGAGAGTTGGACTACAATTGTGGCTTCATTCCCCACTCAGCCATGGAAACCCACTGGGTGATCTTGGGCAAGTCACACACTCTCAGTCTCAGAAAAACCCAATGAAATAGGAAATAACACTTTCAAACCAGGAACAGATTTCCTTATTCAGAGGCTGATGGCCATCTGTCAGGAGTGATTTGATTGTGTGCTATGATTTCTGTTCCTTGTTGATAAATGTCATTTCCTAGTTGGTTCTGTCATAAAAACATGGTGAAACTGCCAAAACTTTGTCTTTTCATAAGGAACATTGTCCTATAAAAATAGCACATTGTGGTTTATTGAGTCTCTCTCCATCAATTTAACAAAGTTTCAGCCACAAAAACAAAGTTTCTGAAGTAGCACAACAACTTTCAAAGTAAAGACAATCCAATGAAATAGAATATAACACTTCCAAACCAGGAACAGATTATTGTTATAAAATTTTTTGGAAAATTCACCAAAAATCTGAGGATAAGTCAAACATTCTTAGATTTGGTGAGCTAACAGTGGTAAATATGTTCTACCACTGTAGCAAATTTCATTAGGATAGATCAAAAAATGAGGGAGAGAGTAGCCCCTCAATTTTCCCCATTGACAGTAATGTTTTCCTTCATGCATATCCGCCATTAACGAGGTATATATGAAGATTCCGAATTTTCAGAAAGTTTGATTTTTTTGCTTCAAAATTTGGAAATGACTTTAGAAACAAAGCACCAGCGCCCCCTACTTTCGAAGCAAGCATTTAACCATTTTTAATTGATTTCACATGCCTACTAAATACTGTATGTATGTGTTGCAAAATTTGACATAACCTTTCAGTTAGGCACTGGACAATAAAATATGTGTGTATTAGGATATCTTAAGAAATACCTTGTTCCATTGAAGTCCTTTTCATCTTTGAGTTTCTCATGCACCACTATTGCTATCAGAGAAGAGGCAGGTGGTGGTGCAAGTGAGGGCCTTTCTTGTTGCTCAGTATGTGTGGAACTATATAAACAAGGTTAGAACAAATGATAGGAAGAGAAAGATAATGATCCAGAGGAGAACTTAAGAATGCAACAGCTATTAGCAAATTATTCAGAACAATAATAGATAGACAAAGCTGGAGGCCAAAGAAAGTTAGGAGATCCAGTTTCCTACATCACAGAACAATGGAGGTGTGGAATAGGATATTCATGGCTACCTGAGGAGTGCAGTCAGTAGGAAAATCAGTCCTGGCATTATACATGAGAATTAGGTGAGAGGAGGTAGAGCTGAGCCATGTTTTAAAAGCAGCTTCGCCCTCCATTTTTTCACCCCCTAGCACAATGTAATGGTTTTGGTTGCTTCAAGGATGGGTAGGTATCTTCCCCTCCTTTATAGTCCCACACCTACCCTACACTTTCATGAAGAATTCTACAGTTGGCTAAGGATGGGGTTTTAAATTGGTTTGCATGGCATGTTTCGGGGAGAGATACAATCTGGTAATACAACTACAGAAAGTCTCCCATTCTTGAGGCTGGTCTCTGGCTAGCTTTCCAGTTTATCAACTGGACTTGGATGCAACCCTGAGTTTTATGGATTCCTCTTAGGAGCTATAGTGTTTTCACCCAGGAAAGGTGAGAGGCTCCAGTGTAGAGAGACCAATTGCTCCCGCCGTTTTAGCATGAAATTGCTTCCTCTATTTAGATATGCATATCATAAAATAAGCACAACTTTATTAACTGTTATAATATATAAACGAATAACAGTTAATAAAGTTGCATCTAGTTCATCACATGTCTATTGTCTGATCTCTTTATTCCTCACGTTAGGCAGCAAAGGACATTATTTTATACCAGTGCTTCCCAGCCTTTGGTCCTTCAGGTGTTTTGGACTTCAGCATTCACAATTCCTAACAGCTGGTAAGCTGGAAATTTTTATAAGTTAACAAGGCCTTTGTCTGGCAGATTGCCATCTTGCACAATATATTTGTTCATTGTTATGCATTGCTGTGCTATAAAAATATGTGGTGATTTGATTGCATTTACATTTGAATGTATAAAAACTGTTGAAAATGTTCTTGTGGTTGAAAGTAGGGAGCTGGCAGAATGCAAGCTTTAGCATTAACAATATAGTTTAAAAAACAGAGTAGTAGTACTCTAATGGAAAAGAAGTATTTTTTCAGTGTGCAGTGGCCTGGAACCTGATCACAACCTCACAGGTTGCAACAGAAGTGGTAAGAAATACAACTGCAGCTGCCTGGCTATTCTGATCCTTCATGAATAAGAGAGTTCTTAAAAAAATAAGAACAACACTTTCTTGATTACAATATGATTGTTAACAGAGAGACTCTTTTAAAAAAAACAAAAACAAAAAAAAACAAATTACCTCTTTACTGAAACTTTCCTCAAGCCGCATTTCCCAGGCAATGCATCTCCTGTGACTAAACAGCAAAGAACAACAACCCATATTAATTTGGGATCTCATGTGTCTCCTATTGCCCCCCCCCCCCCCACAAAACCATCAGGGCTCTCTAAGATTTGACTTTTGTACAGATGGTATGTTTTCACAATTCTGATAAGAAGCTTAAAGTCCAAATATGTAGAATTCATTTGTGTTGCCACACAGGGAACTATGGACAGCTGCTCTGTGGATTTAGTTGGCTCAAAACATGTATTAGAGAAGAGAAATGAGACATGGCTGGTTATCCATCTTCATTGGTAGGGAGTCTCCTACGCATGTCATAATCCTTTCATGGATCTTGAATTCAGACACCTAATTGAATGAGACTATTTTAATGCACCATTCAGGAGTTACATAAACAGAAAAACACTAATAGCCCAGACTGAGATTTAAATTAGTTGTCTCAATATCTACATCCTTCTGTTCAGAGTCCTTCACAAGAGATGTAGCTTGGGAAGTTGGATCAAGTACTAAAGTATGGCCCTGCACTACTAATAATGCAAAGACAGAAGGTCGACCTTCCTTATTATTTATACCAAATGTCTTTACACTTTTTATTAATTACTAGGCATGTGCAATCGAATAAAAATGGTTTTAAACTCCTCCCAAAAATAGGGCGTTGGCACTAATGCCACCCTGCAATTGGAGACAGGTTTTGTGAAAGTGGAGGAGAGTGTATGAAAAGCCATTCTCAACTGTCCTTCTCACCACATAGCCTTGTCCCTCTAACTATGAGGGATGACTTCAGGCCACATGGACTAAAACAATGGCAGGAAAGATCGCAACACTAGGTTTCTCCAAAGGACAATTGCTAAGCATGGGATGGGACCAAGCCAAGGATCTTTATTAAGCAATGAATCCTGGACATAGAGCGCCAAACGACTTAGCCTGCACCCCAGACTTCATCAATGGTGAAGCTAAAAGATACCTCACTGCCTTCATGGCTTATCTAACAAACATGGAGGTGCCTAACACCAAAGGGCTTTTACCCTGACAAGATGCCATGCCCTCTCATCGGCTGTATTGGAGAGGAGGTATCGGAAGACCCCCCCTTCAAGGAGAGATTATTCCCCTGTGAGTCCAGACACATAGAAACAACTGAGCATGTGCTCCATCAATGCACATTCTACAGAGACCTTAGAACTAATCTCATTATACCATGGCTTCTAAACTATCCAGGGTACACTGAAAAATATTTCTCCACTCTGCTGCTTTCGGACTCTAGCACTACAATAACTTACAATGTTGTTACGTTTTGTGCTGCAGCAATTAAAATTAAATGGATGTTGCAAGGCAACACCTGGTCGGGAATGTAGCCAGAAATGCTAATAGACTTGTAATACACTTCTCCTCTTTAGTGCCCCTCCCCAGTGCATTGACCACTCCTATCAGTCTCCCCCCCCCCCCACAGTTCCATACCTGATACATTAACCTGTGTTTTTAAACTGTAATTTCAAACTGTTTTCTAATCTTTTTTTTAAAAAAAATAACTGCTTTGCTAGGGAACTGCATTTCCCCTTCCCAGGGCGTTTGTACCCCACTTTGTGCTGGTCATAGACCATAATAAGAAAGATTGATTGAGTCTACACTGCTTTATAATCCAGTTCAATGCAGATAATCTGGGATCAGAAACTGGATTAAAAGGCAGCGTAGATCAATTCTAAGAGTCTACTATAGTGAGGCAGAACTCCCCTCCTCTAAGTGCCCACATAATACATATAATACCACTGTACAGGTTAGTACAATTGTTTGTATCTGTAATAGTCCACATCTGTTAAAAATAATTTACAGAAGGGGAAAAAGATGTAAGCCATATGTTTCAATATTTACATTTAGATAACAATGTTATGCCTTATAAGTTTATTCATTATTTTTGTGGTTATTCAGGAAACATCACCATTATGTTCTCTTCAGCTAAATTTATAATCAGAAGTAGATTTGGTTTATGTTACTGTTTGCTATTATTTGGATTTCAATAGGAAAGCAGCCAGCTGAGTGCCTCACCTGGTAGTTTTGGCTGAGAAACCAAAAGGGCAGTGAAGCAAGTTATCAAGGTCTTTCAGTTTATCTGGTATCTTTTCCTTAAGTTTCATTATGTTCCTCTGTTTATCTTGGCAGTCACGTACAAACCTCTCTTTTGATGTATTGATGAATCTTTCTTTGAAATGTTTTTGTAGTCCCTTAAGGCTCCATCTAGACTTTTTGGTCACCATCTCTTTACAGTACTGCTGCCTTCACTAATACCTTGATAAAGTTTGGGATTAATTCTAGGGTTTTGTTACAGTCACTTATAACATTGTTTTTTCCTGCTTCATTCCTGAATATAAAGAGAGCTTTAGAATTAGCACTATCACTCTCTTTGGAGTCTCTGTTAACATTACTCATTTCTTTTTTAATTGTATATCCTTGATTCCTTTCTTCAAATTTTCTTCCTCAAATACAGTTTCCCCTTTTCTTGCAAGTCTCTTCCCTCTGTTCAGATATGCTTCGTTCTTTGAAAGATCTGCCTTGTTGTTTTCAGTCTCTTATTTTACTATGGTATTGATTCAGAAGTTTCAGAAAGTTCTGACCAACCCTTTATTTGACAATTTATGGCACAACATTATTGAAGTTGGCTAGTGAAGTGTTTTGTTCTTCTATTAATTCTAAATCTTTAACTACATTTTCAGGAAAAATGGCATCTTCACACTCCATAGTCCTCACAATGATCATCCAGGTCCTGTTTGACCCCTAATATTCAACATTTATCCTTTCTATGTTCTATCTAATAGTTTTAAACTATTAGCAGTACTTTGAGGACAATATTATTGTTGCAGTGTCAATGAAAGAGGGACACACACAGTAGCAAAAGGCATTATAGGCTCACAAAGTCTAACCTTCCCCACCATGACGGCTATGTGAAAAAACATACTACCCCAACAAATGTCCACATATCATTTTCTGAAAAGAATTATCTACATACATATCTGTATATGTGGTTAATTTAATAAATAGACCTCCGTTGGGAATGTGTGATGGGATTAATCTGTGAGAAAAGTAGATAAGTGTAGGCTGTATAGGTAAATGAATCATTCTATGCATTCATTCATCATGGCAGGGGGAGGTTATACAAACAGGTTGGGCTTCCAAAGATCTGTTATATAGAGAAAATGATAGGTTATGTGTATAAGAAACCTCAGGAAACAAACAGTAATATTTATAGCAAACAACATTTTACTGCTCCTAGAATACAGGCCTGATTAATTAAAATTGGGATCATTAAGGGTAATGATAATAATAATAATAATAATAATAATAATAATAATAATACTTTATTCTTGTATCCCGCCCCATCTCCCCGAAGGGACTCGGGGTGGCTCACATGGAGACAAAGCCCGGTACATCATAAAATACAATGTCAAATACATTTAAAACAAGGTGTATAAAACAAGCATATAAAACAGCATATAAACAATAAAACATGATAACAATAGACAAGGCACTGTTAAAGAATTTGGTGGGGTCAGGCAATAAATTATATATATGTGCAATCATTCCAATTTTGGAGCTGGCCAATAAAGTGCAGTAGTAGGGAGTAGGTGGGAACATTAGGGAAGGAAAACATCAAATATGCCTGCTCAGTCAAACGCACACTGAAATAGCCAGGTTTTTAATCCTTTTTGAAAAGGGGCTGATCTAATTTCCCTCGGCAGGGAGTTCCAGAGCCGGGGGGCCGCCAAGAAGAAGGCCCTTTTCCTAGTCCCACCAGCCATGTTTGTGATGGCAGTGGGAGCGAGAGGAGGGCCTCCCTGGCAGATCTCAAGGTTCTTGCAGGTTTGTAGTAAGAGATGTCATCACAAAGATAAGCTGGACCCAAACTGTTCAGGGCTTTATAGGTAGTGACCAGCACTTTGAATTGGGCCTGGAGGGTTATTGGCAGACAGTGGAGCTGTTTCAGTAGGAGGGCTGTCTGCTCCCTATAATTTGCTCCTGTTAACAACCTGGCTGCTAACCGTTGAACCAATTGAAGTTTCCAGACCGTCTTCAAGGGCAGCCCCATGTAGAGTGCATTGCAGTAATCCAACCTAGAGGTGACTAAGGCGTGGACCATCATGGCCAAGTCAGGTTTCTCAAGATACGGTCGCAGTTGGCACACAAGCTTTAATGGTGCAAATGCCCTCCTGGCCACCACTGAAACCTGGGCTTCAAGTGTCAGCACCAAGTCCAGGAGGATACCCAAACTGCGGACATGTGCCTTTAGGGGGAGTGTAACCTCATCAAGCACAGGTTGCCAACCAATACCCCGATCAATCACACGACTGACCAGGAGGACCTCTGTCTTGTTTGGATTAAGCTTCAGCCTGTTAGCCCTCATCCAGTCCTGCACAGGATAAGCACAAGCAATACAAAGAAAGTCCATTTTATTTTGCACATCCCAGATTCTATCTGCAAAGCCACATTTATTTCATTATTTGGTGCAGTTTATTGCTCTTGAATTATCTTCTTTCTTCTTACCCCTCTCTTTTGCCATGATGACACTTCAAAATGAATGCTCACAGCCGCTGATTTCCATAAGCATGGCTGGAATTCATCAGGAAACCATCATTCCAATTCTTCCCCTCCTCTTTTCATTTTGAGTGACAAGTGTAATAATAATGAGCTCAGGAGAAGACATAATCTTTAAAATTAGACGAGGAGTGGATAAAAGGGAATGGGTTGTGTTAGCGAACGAAGAAATTACATTTCCATCAAGACAAAATTAGATACTTTCAGAAAATTCTCGGACAAAGCTGAAGAAGGGAAAAAAATCACACAAGCCTTTCAGAAGATTAGAAGTAGAAAATGAGACAACGTTGTGCCTTTGCTTGTTGAAAATTATGTGCCAAGACTATATGATGTTTAATCTGGGGGAGGGGAGTGAGGTGCCTGCCTCTCCCTATTATCTGTGGATAGGTACTTTGATTCGTTGGTTGTCAGAAGTGAGAGATAATGGCAGGGGTTAAATCGCAAACAGTTACATGAAGCCTTAGTCTAAGCACCAGCTTGATGTTTTGTATCTAATGCTGACAGGTGCCTAAGATTTCTGTCCCTTTCCCCTCTCTTCTCTTTCTCTCTCCCCCCCCCCCCCCTTTTAAGCTGGCTGAGTCTGTCATAGTAATAACTATTTCTGAATTGAGATGGTCTATGTAACGGATTGCACACATATTAGATTTTTCCTAGGAGACTTTACCTAAAAGTCTTTACATACATGCTACTTGGAAACACGTTCAAATCAAGGAAAAGCTAAAATGAGTTTGCTGATGACAGGTGAGGATGAACCGAACACTACCTCTTGTAACCATTTGAGGGGGGGGGGGTAGATCTGCCGTAAAGGAAAAAAAGCTGACTGGTTTTGTACAGATATCAGCCTATGATTATGCTTGTTTGTGCCCTGAAAAACCTCCCTTGAGGTTATCATAACAAAGCTAAATGTATGAGACCTATTCTATACATTTTAAATAAGTTGGCAATCTGAACATCTGCATGAATTGTGTTGTTAACCTCGTTTTCCTGTTTCTATTCCAACCCACCCACCAGGGGAGAGTTAAGTGGCTCTCTTTACCAAGGGGAAGTTCCTATTTTCTAGTATCTGTCTTTTGTAATTCCTTCAGTGGGAGGAAAACTAGTAGGCAAAAAGTTGGTTTCATTTGGTTTTACAAAATGGAGACATTTTGGCTTTTGTACTAATGTTGGTTTTTTTTCTTCATCTTTTTAGATTTTATTCCCTGAGTAATTTTAGAATGGAGGCAAGATTCACTTTCACAGCAGTATCTTTATTATTTGCATATAACAGACTTCTTTATGTAGTTAAGAACGCACATTTTTATTACAATTTCCCTGAAAAATCAACAGTTTGGACTGAGGAATTAAAAATATCTCAAACTTTCAGTGGTCAAACCCAATTTTATAACAAATCATGCTCACAGAAAAGGTTCACAGAATTTGAAATACAGTAGAGTCTCACTTATCCAACATAAACGGGCCGGCAGAATGTTGGATAAGTGAATATGTTGGATAATAAGGAAGGATTAAGGAAAAGCCTATTAAACATCAAATTAGGTTATGATTTTACAAATTAAGCACCAAAACATCATGTTATACAACAAATTTCACAGAAAACGTAGTTCAATACACAGTAATGCTATGTAGTAATTACTGTATTTACGAATTTAGCACCAAAATATCACAATGTATTGAAAACATTGACTACAAAAATGCGTTGGATAATCCAGAACGTTGGATAAGCGAGTGCTGGATAAGTGAGACTCTACTGTACTAAGGATATGCTGTGTGTACTATCTCTAAAACTTAATATTTCCTTAGATTGCAATCTTCTGCACACATATCAAGGAGTAAAATGGATTGATCACAGTAAAATGTAAATTATTTTTGAAGGATGAACAGCTGTTAAATGTTTGGGGGCAAAGGAACTCACTGCAAAACCTCACTGACTATGGTTTCCCTCGGATTGCTGATGAAAACAATGACACCACTGCTACTGCAAGAAGTATCTATCTATATCTATCTATCTATATCTATCTATCTTCTGGTGTGTTTATGATTATTACATTTAGCTCCCTAGAACTGTTTCCATTGTTCACCAAAGTGTAAAATATATTTTAAGGGGGAAATAATTTAAAAAACTATATTTTAATGGAAAATAGGCAACATGTTTATCAAAACTGAAAGCCAGCGTTTAGAAATTGTCTTAATAGAAAGAATGGTACTCCATCCACCCATAAAATTTTAATTGATTAAAAATTAACAGTTATGCTCCACTGTTAATTTTTTCAAAATAATTACCTGTGGATATACACAAGCCAAACTATGGGTGTGTTATAGCAAAAGATGGCAGAAAGATAATATCCATAACTAATCTTTTGTTCTAATATAATGTATTCATCTTTCTGAGAACAGTAAACAATATATAACAAAGTGATTTTTATAATTTATCTTTATTTAATACTTCAAAAGTTAGATGGCAAGAAAATAGTTGGGTGGGAAAATTGTATATGCATGCAAACACACACACAAAGTATGTTCTACCCTTACCACATAGCCATTGTTATATCACTTTGACCGTGACGGATCTCTGCGGGTTCAAATGTGCATTTTAAGCAGCATAAGAGTTTTCAATGTTTTGAACTTTTCAACCTTGGGACTTTACCATCTACACTTATTATTATTTCTTTTCTCTGTGTAGCATCTGGATTCAGATAATTTGTTATCAGAAAGGAGACGTAATCTCATCCTGGTACAGAGATCATATGGCTTCTCTTCTAGCCAAATGCTATAAAATATTTAAACACATTTGATCTCTTTCCAAACAGAATGTCTTCAGACAGGGTTTGACATCTGATCTCACTGAATTCACTAACAATTCCTTTCAAGTGTTATCAATGAAAAATGTGCTTCTGTTTCTTCTTATCTGAATTTCATTTGGATTTTAACCTTATCCTGGTTTGAGGGACTAGTTCACACATGTGCAATAACCCCCCCCCCCCAAAAAAAAACCAAGAGAAAAAAATGCAGTTTACCTATGTATAGATATAGAAAACCCATGCTTTTAAGAAAATAGTGTTTTCTTTATGCCTTTGTACAAACTGGGCTAAGGCCCAGTCTACAATGACATATAATGTGGTATAGAGTTATAAAATGTAGTTTGATACTGTTAAACTGCATTATGAAACTGCATTATATGACCTTATTCTACTTTATGAATAAGTCTAAGTCTAATGCATTTGGTTTGGCCCAATTTATAAGCAAGACACAATTTCCTTAAAGTCTGGTTTACCCTCTTTTGCCTTCCCTGTCTCTCCTTCCCTTTTCATCTTGACCAGAAGATTATCAGTGGAGAAAATTAAAAAGCAAAATATTTATGGATTTTCTATCTCTTGCAAAACCAAGTTCAATGTTCTTGCCCTTCAAAGATCTCTGATAATCTCGAGCTAAAGAAAAGTTCCTTATTATCACCAAATTATCATTTTAGCTAAATAATGATAAAAACTCCTTTCAGAGCAAATTGTGAAACCTGTGAGTTGTTAAAATGTATGACTCTCCCAAGCATATTAATTGGTAACCACCTATTTTTCTTCACAATTTATTTACATTGGAACAAAGGACCCTAGCTTATCAAGAAGTCACGGAACACAATATTTATGCAAAATTCTCTTTAAAAATCCATTTCCATACAAGAAAAATAGGCATGCTTATTAAGCTGGTGCTGTCAAAGTTTCTATGACCTTTGTTTTCTAACAAAGCAAACTCCAGGGTGAAATTATATGATTGGAATAGAGGAGTTGCAATTAAAATCTAGGACAATTTTATATTGGAAAGAAAACAATATTTCATTCTGGTACAAGTTTAACAGGTTTATATAATTAAAATGAATTCAGAAAAACCAATTAAAGGATAAAAACGATCTGTGTTCTGAGTGGGTTGGAATTAGTTTGTAAATTCTTGTGGATGGTAAGGGCAGGTATAAGCAATATAATGGCATTTGCATGCCAAGCACAAAGCTAGTTCAGTTCCTATTCAGTGCCAATGCAATCTAAATTCCATGTCAAGCTAGCCTAAAATGTTTTAAAAATACATTACCAGTTTATTTTTATAATTTTCAAATGGGAGGCCAAAATTGAATTCTTTGCCATGGATACCCACTAAGTAACCTTGGACAACTCACCCTCTTTCTGAACTTCAGAGGAGGTAAATGGCAAATCCCTCGGAACAAATCTTGTCAAGAAAGCCCCATGATAAGGTACATTAGAAATATTTTGAGCAGGCATGTAGCCGGGGGGGGGGGGGCTTGAGGGGCGGTCCGCAAGAAGGCCTTACATTTATTATTTAAACTGTTATGTTTATTCATCTCATGATCTGATCACCATGCTCAATATATCCCATATGCATGGGGGTATTGGGATAACAATACAAAAGGTTTGCTAGGGTAGACCCTCTCCCGCTCAGACTCAGCCCCCCCCCCCCCAAAACCAAAATCCCAGTCCCTCCAGAAACAAAATCAAAAAAGTGAGCCTTTGTGCTTAGGGATGTTAGAGCTCAGAACACATGTGCCTTGAGCACTCTTACCTATCCCATTTATGCTTAGTATCTCAACCACAGTCTGCATTGCTTAGTAGGGCAGCCCCCAAGTTACAAATAAGATAGGTTATTTGTGTGTTTTTTTCAGCTGTACAGATACAGATAGGTTCTGTATGTTTGTTCTTAAGTTGAATTTGTTTGTAAGACAGAACAAATACATTTTAAGTGTAACTCCAGCAAAAAAAATATTCTTTTGCTTTGGATAGTATAGGGAAGGATTAACACTCCTGTGGTGTTTGTTTTGCTGTCTGTGCCCCTGTTCAAAAGATGTTACCTCACTTTCTGTTTCTGTAATAATTTCATTTTTAAAAATTTGTCTTCTTGTGGAAACAAAAATTTGTGATAAAACCTCAGTACAGACACCTTTTCCCCATGATAACTCTTGTAGGAGTGAATTTCCCTTCCTAGGGGTAAATTTCTCTCACTTCCTGTTGTCTCACCTCTGTTTGTAACCATGAGTCATTTGTAAGCTGGATTTTTGTAACTCACTGACTGCTTTTACACAATATGATGCTGGTATATACATGGGCAAGACAATAAAGGAAACAGATTTGCCTTCCAACTCAACAATACTGCATTATTTTCTTTTTCTCTGACTGGTTGGTCTTTATTCATTATTTCCCTTCTTTCCCCTTTATTATTTCTTATACCAACTAATATTTTTATCTGTTGTTTTCTGAGTCTGTCCTCATGATTAGTCTTTGCCTGAATCACCTTTCTTCTTTTCCTTTTCTCTCCCGTTCTGCACTGTTTTCCCGCTATGGCTGCAGCTAGAAAAGCCTTGAAGCCAGGGTGGGTCAGGGTGTCTACAAAACATATGTCCTCAGTGCATGCTGTACCATACATTGAGGCAGAAACAGCATTTTTAAAAATCTCACTAGAAAGCCTAGAACAAGCCACAAAATTATCTGCATCGAACAGAGTATATTCCATGCAAGGCTAAAATCCAATATCAAAAATGTAGAACACACATCAGAATAATAATAATAATAATAATAAAACTTTATTTATACCCCGCCACCATCTCCCCAACGGGGACTCGGGGCGGCTTACATGGGGCCATGCCCAGAACAGTACAATATAGCAAAATATAAAAACAACATATCATAATACAATTAAACAATACAATAAATAATCATGTACAGTGCAACACAAAAAAAACCAAAAAAAACAATATAACAGGGCAGGCCGCATGAGACACTTAGTTAAAACTTGGGGTGAGAAAAGGATAAGAATACAACCACGGGGAACAGGGACATAAGATAGAAAAACAATCTAGAGGATAGATGTTGGGGGGAGTAACAAAAGAAGTGTGTAATAGTTACTCTCCGAAAGCACATCGGAAAAGCCAGGTTTTTAAATCTTTCCTGAAGGCTAAAAGAGTGGGGGCTTGCCTGATTTCGATGGGCAGTGAGTTCCACAAACGGGGGGCCACAGCAGAAAAGGCCCTCTCCCTTGTTCCCACAAGGCGGGTCTGGGATACAGGCAGTGGCGACAGGAGGGCCTCCCCTGATGATCGAAGAGATCGGGCAGGTTTATGGTAGGAGATACGGTCACGAAGGTAGGTGGGTCCCAAACCGTTTAGGGCTTTATAAATGATGGTCTGCACCTTGAATTGGGATCGGAAAGTGAACGGCAGCCAGTGGAGCTCCTTAAACAGGGGAGTAGATCTCTCCCTGTAACTTGCCCCCGTTATTAATCTGGCAGCCGAGCGTTGGACCAGTTGTAATTTCCGAGCCGTCTTCAAGGGAAGCCCCACGTAGAGCGCATTACAGTAGTCCAGTCTAGAGGTAACTAGGGCATGGACCACCATGGTCAAGTCAGACTTCACGAGGTATGGTCGCAGTTGGCGCACAAGTTTGAGTTGTGCAAAAGCCCTCCCAGCCACCGCCGACACCTGAGCCTCAAGCGTCAACGCTGAATCCAGGAGGACTCCCAAACTGCGGACCTGTGATTTCAGGGGGAGTGCAACCCCGTCCAGCACAGGTTGCCACCCGATACCCCGATCAGATGAGCAACTGACCAGGAGAGCCTCTGTCTTGTCAGGATTGATCCTCAGCTTGTTCCTCCTCATCCAGTCCGCCACAGCGGCCAGGCACTGGTTCAGCATCCGAGGGGCTTCCTTGGATTCAGATGGAAACGAGTAGTGGATTTGCGTGTCATCTGCGTAGAGATGGCAACGCCCTCCAAAACTCCGGATGACCTCTCCCAGCGGTTTCATGTAGATGTTAAATAGCATGGGGGATAAGATAGACCCTTGCGGGACCCCACAGGTCAAAGGCCAGGGGTCCGAGCAGGTATCCCCCAGCTTCACCATCTGGGAACGGCCCTCCAGGAAGGACCGAAGCCACAGCAAAACCGTGCCACCGAGTCTCATCCCGGCGAGCCTCCCCAGAAGGATACCATGGTCAATGGTATCGAAAGCCGCTGAGATGTCCAAGAGAACCAGCAGGGTTACACTCCCACTGTCCAGCTCCCTGCGGAGGTCATCCACCAAGGCGACCAAAGCCGTCTCGGTGCTGTACCCAGGCCTGAAGCCAGACTGCGAGCGGTCCAGAAAATCAGTGTCATCGAGGAACTCCTGGAGCTGCGTGGCAACCACCCGCTCCAGAACCTTGCCCAAAAATGGGAGGTTGGAAATTGGTCTGTAGTTGTTACATACAGATAGGTCTAAGGAGGTCTTTTTTAATAACGGTTTTACTACCGCCTGCTTAAAGCAGGATGGAACTGACCCCTGAACCAGGAAGGCATTTATAATAGCCACAAACCAATCCAACAACCCATCTTTGGCCAGCTTAACCAGCCAAGAAGGACAAGGATCCAGAGCGCAAGTGGTCGCCCTCACAGACCCAAGAATCCCCTCCACGTCATCAGGAAGGACAAGCCGGAAAGAATCTCATAAGATCGAACAGACAGGTACCTCAGTTACCTCCGCTGGAACTACAGTTAAGCTGGAGTCCAACTCATGACGTATCTGAGCAACTTTGCCTGCAAAATGGTGTGCGAAATCGCTGCACCGAGTTGCCAAGTCATCAGGAAGCCCCTGGGTCTCAGGAGGCCGCAGGAGCTCCCCAACAACTCGGAACAACTCCGATGGCCTGTTGGCTGCAGACGCTATACGGGCAGTCATGAAAGCTTTCCTGGCTGCTCGCAGAGCCACGGAGTAAGCCTTAATAGCGGCTTTAGCCCGTGCTTGGTCAGACAAATCCTGAGATTTCCTCCAGATGCACTCTAGTCCCCTCCTCGCACGCTTCATCACAGCCAGCTCCTCAGTGAACCAAGGAGTCGACGTGACTCTACGCAGCGAAAGGGGACGTTCGGGAGCGATCGTGTCAAGTGCCCTTGCCAACTCGCTGTTATAACGATCAGCCAGGACATCAACAGGATCGCCAGTCTCCAGAACAGGAAGATCCCCAAGAGACCTCAGGAATCCATCCGGATCCATCAGCCTCCTGGGGCGGACCATCTTAATGGGTCCACCACCCCTGCGGAGGTTAGAAGCCATGGCGAAACTTAAACAGATCAGATGATGGTCAGACCATGACAATGGAAGAATATTTTGCTCTTCTACTCTGACTGTCCCACTGTCCACAATAAAAACCAGGTCCAACGTGTGTCCCGCCTGATGTGTGGGCCCAGATATAACTTGAGTCAGCCCCATGGTCGTCATGGCAACCATGAAATCCTGAGCTGCACCTGTCAAAGTGGTCTCGGCATGAATGTTAAAGTCCCCCAAAACTATGAGCTGTTGGGAGACCAGGGCCGAATTGGAGACCACTTCTGCTAGCTCGGACAGAGAGACTGCTGGGTCACGGGGTGGACGGTACACCAGCAGAATCCCCAAGCTGTCTCGGGCTCCCACCTTCAGGAAGACACACTCAAACCTCGAAGACTGCGGAATGGCGCATCTGATCAGGGCGATGGACTGCCGAAAGATCACCTCGACTCCTCCTCCCCGCCCCCCAACCCTGGCCTGCTGATGCACCCCGAAACCCGGTGGGCATAGCTGGGTGAGATTCACACCACCCATCTCGTCCAACCACGTCTCGGTGATGCAAGCCAGATCTGCTCCCTCATCCAGGATCAAATCCTGGATGACAGCTGTTTTACTGTTTACGGATCTGGCATTGTAATGTTGTAATGTTGTAATGTTGTACAGTTGTAATGTTGACAAAAAACAGAGATACAGCTGGTTGGAAGGTGAGCAAGCATCCCCCCCTCAGCCTGAGAGGAAACCACATTGTTCCCTTCAGAATGCTTCCCCCCGCCTTTGTCTCCATTTATTATGCCCTGTCAAGTTCTAGCATTTTTCCGATTGTGAAAATACTCTATGCCATTTTGGACTACAGCTGTGATAATACCCCATCCAGTAGGGATGGACAAGGGGGGGTGGGGCCGCCCACCCCCCTTGTCCGGTGGTAGGGCCACCCACCTCCCTTGTCCAGCGGTGGGGCCCAAACCACACCAGGATGTAAAGTGTGTCATGGGGGCAGAGGAGGTCCAAGGTAATTTTCAAGTGTAAGCGAACAGAAGGTGGGCCGCCCACCCGCCCCCCTTGTCCGGCAGGACATATACTTTAAAACATGTTCCTGGAGGGTTGGGAAATCTTGAGAAAAAGAATTCTAAACAACTGTAAATGTTCACATTTTAGAGTTTATTCTATTAGAGTTTATTTTATGCAAAAATTGCATATTTTTTCACAGAATACTGAATTTTCTATGGCATTTTCTATTCAGAATATACTGTTTTCTGCCGTAGTTGTGGGTTTATTCTGAACAAAAATTGCATATCTTTGCGCAGAATATATCATCTTTTTTGCACAAGAAAGAGAAATACTACATTAGCTGCAGATAAAAGCCCACTTTTCATGCTAAAAATGTGAATTTTGCACACAAAATGTTCCAAACATTTTCAAAGAATGTCTTTTAGCAGGAAGAAAATCACCAAAATTACTTGTTGGTGGTTTTTTTGAGAACTAATTTAGTTGAAAATTATATCTCTCTGTCCAGAACTTTCAGCCTGTACAAAGGTAGACATCTAAGGCTTACAAGAGGAATGCTACATCGACACTGATCACTTAATTGTATTTGAAAGCCACTTGAGAGCACAATGTTTAAATGACCTGACCAGCATGACACATAGAAAACTTTGAGTATAAGCAAAATTGGGGAATATCTAAAAATAAAGCCTATAATTTACATCATGTGTAGGTAATAATAATTGGAAAAGCTGTCATGATATGAGGATTTAAAGATCAAATTGCAAAGACTGTGGCACAAGCCAGTCAAGGTGGTCCCAGTGGTGATCAGCACACTGGGTGCAGTGCCTAAAGACCTTGGCCTGCACTTAAACACAAATGACACTGACAAAACTACCACCTGCCTGATGCAGAAGGCCACCTTACTGGGATCTGCACACATTATTCGCTGATACATCACACAGTCCTAGACACTTGGGAAGTGTCCAACATGTGATCCAATACAACAGCCAGCAGAGTGTCTCCTGTGGACTCATTTTGTTGTGTTACAAATAATAATAATAATAATAATAATAATAATAATAATAATAATAATAAAACAACTTTATTTTTCTATCCCGCCTCCATCTCCTTGAAAGGACTCGAGACAGCTAACTTGGGGCCAAGCCCAAAAACAAAACCACATTGCATGGCAAAACCGATTAAGCAATGGCCACTCTAGCAATTTCAATATGCATAGTGAAAAAAAATCCAACTTGAATCCTCCATGATCATGAAGCCGTGGATAGTGCAGATCTTGGAACTGGGTTGAAGGTAACCTCTGTGGTACATATGAGCACCATTCAGGCCTTGACCCAGTTCCAGGACGTCCCATGTAATCACCTCCACATTGAAATTGCTTCCTTCTCTACCAGTGTCACTTTGACCTAAGTGGTCACTCTAGATGTGCCTGAAGTCTAACCAGCTGGGGTGTCTTCAGTCATTACAACATCTGATCTGCCTATGTAAAGAAAACGGTGAAGGACAAAAAGCAAACAGATATTAGACTTATTTATTTAATTTGTATTCTGTCTTCCCCAGGCTGTACTGGAGCAAGAACGTAGTGGGGAGTTGCCCTGGAGTTATTTAAAGGTATTTTGAGTATGACATTATTGTAAGGAGAAGGATGATGAGCGAGTTAAAGAGTAGCATACTAAGTAACCACATATTCCCATGTGTTTATGCTACCACACCCAATTGTACAATATCACAGGATAATGAGACCTTCACTGCAACACCTGAACAATCAATTTGACAAAGAAGAAAAAAATGGCTTCATTTTTTAAAAAAACCCCTACAAGTCCAGGTCACTCTAGGTTCCTTTGGGAAATATTTTAAATAGCTGACTTTGTTTAGAAAGCTTAATTGGTTGTGTGCTGGCTATTAGCCTTTTTACAGAAACTGTCTGTGACACACTTAGACTGCTATTGTGTCTCAGCTGATATTATAATGATAAATGAGACCTGATTACATAGCATTTTCAATAGCATTAATTTACATATTTGTTAAAATCTGTTGGGATTGGGTTTTTTATAGCTTCTGTATTTTGTAAGCTTTTGACATTGCTTTGGGATAACTTGTCTAATTGCTTCTCCCTCCTGTTCAGAGTGGAATATGTTTTGAAGCTGACATTGCCATGGTCATTATAATACATATTTTTGCTAGAGAGGAATTTTGTCTCCTTTTTTTGTACTTGTCATTGAAACTTATAATTAAAAAAAAATAGATTGGGGTTAGTTGGATCAGCAGAAGAGAATTTTGAGCAAGATTACTTTGCAGTGCTTGGTGGGCAGAATTGGCATAAAAGCTACTTGAAATCCTCATATGCTGAGGCTCCTCCATCCTGTTGGCAGATACTTTAAAAATGGTGGCAATGCTTCTAAAGCTTTACATTATGTTATTGTAGATATTTGGCGATCCCAAAACCTAAAACAGACTGGTGCAGCAGCTTGGCTAGCAAAGAAAAATGGTTGTATTTGGAGATATTATTGGAGTAGACTGCTTTTAGGGATCCGTAGGTGTAAATCTTCTGTATTGTGAGCATGTTAAGTGCACACAGATGGAAATGGTAATAGGAAAGCAGCAATTCTGGAAATATTAGTAGGTGATTATAGTGTTCATTGAGTTACAAGGAGATGAGGAATCAGCTATTTGGCTGACCACATTCCCTTGAATGAACCTGCCCAGGCCCTGAGATATTCAGGAGAGGCCCTTCTCTCAGACCCACCTCCATCTCAAGCTCAGTTGGTGGGAACGAGAGAGTGGGGCTTCTTTCTCTGTAGTTACCCCTCAACTCTGGAACTCTCTTCTTCCCAGGGAAGCCAGAATGACCTCCTCTCGGCTATCCTTCTGGTGGCAAGCCAAAACCTTTTTATTCAGGCAGGCTTTTAAAGATGAAGGTGTTTAAGATCAATTCAAGAGGTGCATTGGTTTTTAACTTTGAATTTGTTTGAATAGTTTTTAACTGGGATTTTTTTAACTGTTTACATTTTAATGTTTATTTGTATATTTTAAATGGTTATGCTAACGCTTTTATGTTAAGCTGCTTTGAGTCCCCTTTGGGGGAGATAAAGCAGAGTATAATCATCATCATCATCATCATCACATAGCAGGTCTCTGTTAAGAAAGCCTTTGAAGCACTTATAGTTGCTCGATGAACACAAAAATAATTGCAAATCTTCTGCCATGATGTCATTGGGGTTAAATTTCTTCCCCTGTAGTTTACCGTTCTGCAACATATAAAGGTCATCTTCCTCCAACCATCCAATTTTTAAAATGT
Source organism: Anolis carolinensis (assembly GCF_035594765.1). Taxonomy (NCBI): domain Eukaryota; kingdom Metazoa; phylum Chordata; class Lepidosauria; order Squamata; family Anolidae; genus Anolis; species Anolis carolinensis. The sequence continues at coordinate 150,799,522 of NC_085843.1, forward strand.
TGAACTTGTCATCAAACAAAGAAAATCAGCATAAACAATAAAATGGACGACGTTGACTCAGTTTAAAGTTCATTGCCATATAAGAAGGTTTTGAGTTCACATTAAAATAACTGCAGTGTTGGCATACATCACATTTCCATAAGCAGAGGCAAACTGGGTCTAACAATATTTGTTGCCAGGAGGCAAAGGGGGCTCACCCACAACAGTAATGATTTTTTAAAATTAAAATATTCATAAAATGTAAATTGGAATCTCTATGATATTGTCAAGCTATTAAAAGTCATGAATTTTTTAGCATGTTGTCTAATGATTAAGGAGCCCCCCCCTTGCCACTAGAGCAAGCTGACACATGGGTCAGTCCACCACTGTCCATAAAGGGGTTACTCACTGCAACTACTCATAAGTGGTGCTTCTCACTTGGTAGCTGAGATATCCTAGGTCCAAGAGTCCCAAGACATTTAAGATTCCAAAGGTAAGCTCTAGCACCTTAAATTGGTCTTGAAAGTGAAACAGGAACCAACTTCTTTAGAATAAGAATGATATTATAACACTTGCTCACATCAGTTAGACATTCTTTCTTCCAGATTCTGTACTCACTGAATTTCCTTGATTGTATTTAAAGGTAGCACCACATGTAAGCATTACTTTGATTCATATTGCAGAGGATATTAGAGAAGGAACCACAGTGCTCAGATTACTCCTGTTCAGGAATGGTTAGTTCTGATGAGCCAGACAAAGCTGGTGAAGGCACTGAAAAGCACCTAAGCTTTGAAGTGTAAGTGTTGAATCAAGAAGTACTAGCAAGCTCTCCAGAGAAAGTGTGTAGAACAGAATGTACACCTAATTGCTTGATACAAGAATCACCAACACAAAGAGTTCCCACTGAAATGGGGTACTAGAGTTGAAAAAGACCACATGGGCCATTCAATCCAATCCCCTGCTGTGCAGGAACAGCACAGTCAAAGCACAATCATCCCTCACCACTTCATGACTTAAGTCCAGCTTGGAGCCTGCGTTTGTCTTTGTCTTTGTTCTATGTTAAGGCATTGAATGTTTGCCTTATATGTGTGATGTGATCCACCCTGAGTCCCCTTCGGGGTGAGAAGGGTGGAATATAAATACTGTAAATAAATAAATAAATTAATAAATAAATAAATAATTATTATAAGCAGCAGCATCACCACCTCCACCTCCACCACCACCACCACCATCATCATCTACAGAGGTTTTCCCGAGTCAGATTTCAACAAGAAATTGAGTTTGGTTTCATCTACATATTAATGACCATTCAGTTCCAAGCACTGGTGTGAGTGTGGAATCCTACAACATAAATGCTTGAGGTTCTTCTAATACAGTTCCATAAAATACCCCAGCTTTATCAGGCAGGGAGACTGTTGAGCAACAAGACCAATATATCAACATGATGCTTTATGTCTCTGTATTCTAGCACAAAGTATAAATACTCAAACTGAAAACTTCAGTAGACTGCTCTCCTCAAGAAGGAGATAGAATACAGATGGACAATCCCTGCCTCTCTGATCTATGTTGGTATAATGTTATATACCCAACTAGACAGAGCTGGAAGCAATCTACCTCCTCTCCCTCTCTAGCCCATTCATTCAAGTTTCTGAAACATCGAGTTTTGCTTTGGAAAATACTCCTCCCAATCATAACAAACTTAGATAGTGAGTGTCAGGATATTTTAGCTCAAATGAAGCCACGCAGAAAAAAGAAGGAATAATCATCAAAATTTGTAGAAACATAATAAATTAGTTGTATGCTTTATTAAAAAGCCCCTCCCTCAAATAGTCTAGTCATAAAACGGAGGCTGCTCAATAACCCACACAATGTTGCAGGTTAGTCATAGAACAAAACGAGTGGAATAGTGGCAGAAGGGAGAACTATGGCAGAGGCTGTTGATAGCTGGAATGCCAACTAAAGCAGTCCCAATAAAATGTGAAAAGATATTTCAACATTTGTATAGATTCCATTTCTGACGAGGAGAAGGAGGAAGAAAGACAGAAAAAGAAATTGAGTGAGAATTTGACAGGAGTATTTACATCTACCCTTTTCTACAGTGAGGTGTACTGAATCATTAACACCTGTACTAAAAATCTTCACTTGTTAGCTTCACAAACTCCCACTTCAGTTGGAAAAACACTGTGTACAGTTCCTCCTTACATTGGTTCTATGATGAGAAGAAAGGATGGGTGGATGGGTGGATGGTAGGGGGTCTACCATTATTTTCAAGGCAGTAAATATCTGGATGTTTTAAAATGTAAAACTGAGTAAACGCCTGGCAAATTATGTTGATACAAGAGTGTATACAGCAGTAGTTCAAGAAGAATCATCGTGTACCTGCCCCTGGCTAGCAAACATCCCAGGTTTTCTAACATATATGGGAACATTTTGATGTGTTGTACCAGAAGAAATCCCAAGCAAAGCCTACTTTTCTCTAGCTGATCTGAAAATCACACCAGAAATGGATGGCATCATAAAAGTTCGACCCTCCCACCCCTGCTCTGTCCATAGTCTTCCTCTCCATGAAATCAGATTTGTCTATGTGGACAACACCCAGATTACGAGAAAGCACAGAACAAATGAAAGCAACGCCAGTAAATAAGAAAAGGTGTGAAAAGGAATCTGTTTTTTTCTTCACAACATTCAAAAAAGAAGTTATTTTTTGGAAATATTTGCATTAGCTCTGAATAGGTAGCCCAGTTCAAAAGTATAACACAACATTGTTACTACTCCAAATGTAAAAATCTCACTGGCGTTAACTCAAGGTTTTTTTTTTCTGACATAGGTGGAGTCTTTGTGATGCAGAGGTGGGTGCCATGAATGACTCTCTTAATCCATATTGTTATTGGGAAAAAGTTCATTCTTGCCAGCACTCCTGATATCACAGTTTTTCAGGAGTGCTGCATGGCCCAGTGCCACCTTTCAAGGTGCTAATTCTCTTTCTTGCCAGTGTGCAGCGACAGTAACACCATCTGCTCTAAAGCAACTCACCTGCATGGGAGCTAAATACGGAAAAACAAATTTCATTCAAGTCCAGTAAGGCTGAAATATCTTCTCACTGATTAACTATAATGGTAGGGTAAAGATGCGAACCCAATTTCAGGAGTGTTGGGATGCGCCTGATTAAATGATAAAGGGCACATACAAATGGAGCCATAATCCCTACTTCACAAATCACACTTCAACGCTCTCATTCATTGTAACCAATCATTTTTATATCTCTGTTGCAGTCTATTTACTTGCATTATCAATAATCTGGCTTAGCCTCTTATCACTCTGTTGCATTCCCTTTAAAGTCTATTGCTTTAAATTACTGGTCTCGTCTTGCAATTTGGTTTAACTCAGTGTCTTCCATTATGTTCTCACTCTTATCAGTGGAATGCTAAGACTGTGTCATTTCCAAGAGCAATCTCACTGGCCTAAGATCTCAACTGCTAATGGAGCAACATGGCCAGATAGACATTTATTTTATTTTTGAAATCTTGAAACAATTTTGGACTATATCTGATTGTATTTGATATCATAGGGCCACTGGAACAGCCTTGTGTTAAGGCTGGCTGCATGAAATCCATTTCAGTGTTTAAAACAGGATGTGGGTTGGAAAAACTGCCGTTTCTATTGCTTATGCTGAAAAAATGGTTTAGGGGATTGATCTGGTAGAATAGGAGAATTCACTTGGGAGTTGGTCCATGACAATTTTTAGGTAAAAAGGCCAAGAAATGACTTATTCTTAGAAGTTTAAAAGCTGTTGAGTGACCTTCAGCAGTTTGACTGATATTGTTTCACTGGTCCCCCAGTTCCTACGATCTTTCTTGAGATTAGATTTCTCTATTTGTACAATAATTCTTCCTCAAAAAACAGTTTATTCTGTCAGTTGAAGGAGAAGGAATGGATTACACCCTAGTGCTAGTAGTATAAAGTGATTATAGATTTTTCTTTTAAATGCATTTTTTCAAACCATTTTAGGATATGGAGCCCAAAAGGTCAATTTGGCATGTGCTGATTTTGTCTTGCTGCTTCAGTGGGAATTACTTGCAGGAGAAACCAGGAAGGAAGAAGTAGACTGAGAATGGATGGTTACCAGCAAAACTGGAGAAATGCAAGAGAGAATGCACAAGTTATTGTTTCAGAGACACCTATTTCTACTTGCAGAATAGAAAAGAAACATGCATTTTTAGTCATGAGGGTGTGAACCAAAGATGGGTTAAATTATGGAATTAAGAATATGATGTCCCTGATCTTAGTGCAATAATCGGGAAGAAATATTATTTTGCTGCCCTCCAGAGAGGAGAGTGTTTATTTGTCTCGGCATCATGTGACAGAACAGTTGGAAGAGGGGACAGAGTATTGAAGGCCTACTTAATATGTCTCTAGTACCCCCATTTATTCCCCTCTTTGGAGATTATCCACACACTCTTCTACATCTTTTGTAGTGTTAATCCAGTCACTTTGGAGCTGGGTAGGATCCCGCCCCCATTAATTTTTTTTTTGTGGTCTACTCTACACTGTCATGGATGGGTTGACAATTGGCATGAAATAGAAATTTCTGACAGATGTCAGGGGAAGCTGTGAATCAGTGAGCACCTTCTGGCACACTTTTGGTGAAGGACAAAAATTTGGGACTATTCATGTGTATCATGTGTTCTTGGGATTGGGGACAATTTCTTATTCTTAGGGCTGGTCTCTGAAACTTTGTCCTCAGCAGGGGCCACAAGGCTTGGGGACTTACATCTTCTGATCAGCCGTTTAGTTTGTAGCTGGACAGGGAGCCATCCTGATTTTCAGGGATTCCTCTTAGGGAGGATGGTGTTTTGCCCTGGGGAGGCTGGGATATGTGGTCTAGATACCATTCTAGCCATGTCTACATCAGGTTACTCCCCCGTTTAATTTTGCTCTTCACCAAAAAAACAATTATATGGGTAACAACTAATGCAGTCACCCTTATTTCATTCAAAATCTAGTATCTGGTCTCATTATTTGTATAGCAAGACATCAATGGCTTTATCTTTGCAGTAGGGTAAATGTTTTGCATTCAAGTGTTTCAGATTCAATCTCTGACATCTATAAAACTGAGATTATTTTTTTAAAACAATGGAAAGTGTCAACAGTACTGAACAAGATAAACCAGAGACTATTTAAAAGTAGACATGATTTATAAATAGTCAAAAAGAATAAGTTGCAAATATGTTTCTCTAGAAACCTGGACAACTAGAATCTTGGGCTGAGAAGAATCTTCACAGTTCAAGACTTATTCTACACAAATGCTGCAGAATTATGTGCAAAATATAACATTTAGGTAGAAAATGTGATTCTTGTGTGCTGCCAGTGTTGTTTTCTATGTTAAAAAGTGCTGTAACTGGAGACTTATTCTGTATAAAATTTGCATGTAGTTGTTTTGCACTGGAAGCAGCCTTTTCTGAACAGAAAATAATAATCTTGAAGGAAAAAATAACATTCTGCACAGAAACAACCATGTGCAAATTTATGTGGATAAGTCTTGAACTTGGAAATACTCTCTGAAAACTCTAAATAAAGTTTAATAAGATGACGGGAAAGAAAGCAATGGTTTTAAGGATATCAAATTCTATTTTAATTTCTGTGGTAGATAGAAAATGTTTATTTATGTCATTGCTGTATACTGTTTCTGTTGCCTCCTGTTATTTTTTCTCTAGAACTGCACATCCATTTGTTTTCTGTTGGGGCTACATCATATTAAATTGGTCAAAACTTTATTATTTGACAAGTGAGAAATATAGAGGCAGGGTTTTTCCCACAGCAAATAGAAAGAGAAGCAATTAAAACTTCAATTCTGTACTATGTGACAGCCCTCTGAAATTAATTGTTCTGTTTCTGACAGGGGTGGGGTTGAGGGAGTGTCATAGCTTGTGTCTACTAACTCCACAGTGGTTGCTTAGCTGGTGTGACAAAGCAAACAGAGTCACTGATGAAAGGACTTTTCCAACTAAATAATCTCTTTTGGATGCCTGAAGTGCATCCAAAAAGAATACAAACGGAAATAGCAGTCCATTGGCTAAGGGAGGGATTTAACAGCAGTCAGGGGAGATTTTCTAAGTTCTGTATTACAAGTATGCTAATGTTAGGCAGCAAGACTGAATGTGGTTTGAAGGGAAATTATACCAGTACTTTATTTTAGGTGGACTATAGTGCAGGAATATGGGCCCCTGGTGGCACAGTGCGTTAAAGCGCTGAGCTGCTGAACTTGCGGACCAAAAGGTGCCAGATTCAAATCCCAGGAGCGGAATGAATGCCCGCTGTTAGCCCCAGCTCCTGCCAACCTAGCAGTTTGAAAACATGCAAATGTGAGTAGATCAAAAGGTACCGCTCCGGCGGGAAGGTAATTGTACTCCATGCAGTCATGCCGGCCACATGACCTTGGAGGTGTCTACAGACAATGCTGGCTCTTTGGCTTAGAAATTGAGATGAGCACCAACCCCCAGAGTTGTTCACGACTGGACTTAACGTCGGGGAAAACCTTACCTTTACCTTTACTATAGTGCAGGAAATAGGACTGTGTTTGGTTTGTTCTATTTCTGCACTAAGATGGTACCTATGTTATACCTTCATAACCTGGAATCCTGTTAAGGACACATGCCTTTTGTGTATGTGGATGTCCTATTAGAGGTGCTGGGGATGTTGGTAGGTTCAGAGAAGTATCTGGCTACATGCCCATAACAAAATGCACAATGATGCCCTGGGTGCTGCTGTAAGCTGTTTGCATCAGACTTCTCTGATCATTCCTGCTTGCCACTGAGGATGGAATGGCTGTACAGGTCATTTTTCGGAGTTTAATTGAAGTTGGCCCTATATAGGACAGTTCTAGGACTCCAGAGATACCAAACTCCATAGTTACAACCCTTTATATATCTAATAGTGTAGTAAAATTGCATCTCTTATATAAAATGTTATCTATCTATCTATCTATCTATCTATCTATCTATCTATATGCCATGAATGATAGAATCCATGATGCAGAATCCATAGCAAAAGAAAACTCAGACTACTGTATATCAGGAAGGATAAATGGTTCAGAATAATATATGTCCACATGTCAATGTTTCTAATATGTTGAGGGGAGGTTGGGTTGAAATCTATGTGTACTTATTTTGTACTATTTTTTCTCTCAATGAAGAGAAGAAAACTGGCATCATGTGTAGTATCAAATCAACCAGCTGCACCCTATTGGTCCCAAGTATGATCGGAAGGTACCCGGTACAGCCTCCATGCTGAAGCAAACCAGGATTAATTCTGCTCAGTGCTCAAATGTGCCATCACCTGCTATTAGTTGCATATACAAGTGCAAGTTAAAATCTTATAGCTATGTATGGTGATTATGATCAATACAAAAGTTTTCTTCCTTCCTCCACCAGACTGACTGTAAACCCCTTTTTATAATTATTATTATTATTATTATTATTATTATTATTATTATTATTATTATTTTATTTCTTACCTGCTTCTCCCTATTGCTTGAGGTGGTTCACAGCACGGTTAAAAACACATAAATACTCTAGAAAAATTCTACAAACTCATTAAAATTCAGTTCATAAAAGCTACTGATCAAAACATTTCTGTAAAACTCATAGCTATTATGTGCCTGGAAGAGAGTGGAAAGGATTGCAGTTGCAGAAGCATCTGTGAAATGGTTATATCAACTGCTGGGACCTCCCATGTGGCAGCAGTGAGCAACAAATTTAACAGAAAGGCATATATTATCACACCAATTCTTTTATGTACCATTTATCCTCAGACATAGCATAACCATGGAAATGTTTCAGTGCTTGTAAATTGGGTGGTTCAGTATACCATAGTTTGGCATATAGAATTACTGCACTATGCTGCACCATGCAGGACAATGGCCCATATATGCTACTTTAAGTTCCATGAAGGAAGAAAAGTGCAAAATTGATACACATTTTCCTGTGAGTCATGTGGGATGATTTACACTGATTTTGGAGTCTTTTCTGATTGAGACGCAGATCAGTATCTAAATGTTTGAGACTATTTATTTATTGTGTCAGAAGTGAATTGAGAATACAGTTATAATGTATAAAAAACCAAAAACAAAGTTAAAAACTTGGTATTATACTAAATTTCCTTGGACCAGAAGCTGGTCACTTCAAGTACCTCTCGTGTCAATGTAAAAAGGTCCTCTGTTGTTCATGTAGCTGGGCTCAGACTGCATTGTATAGTAGGTGGTCTGTGGTTTGCTTTTCTCCACACTCACATATCGTAAACTCCACTTAGTAGAACCATTTCTTAAGCTTGGCTCTGCATCTCATGATGCTGGAGTGTAGTCTGTTCATGTTTAAGACTGAGAGATGGGGATCAGGGAGACTGGCAATCACCACCTTGTCAAATTTTCTACCACACTCAAAAGCAGTGGTTCTCAACCACTGGTGGATCCCCAGTTTACCACCTGTTATGATTTCTAGGAGTTGAAGGCCAAAACATCTGGGGACCCACAGGTTGAGATCCACTGCTCAAAAGACTACTGGGAACACATTATGCCAGAGAAGTGATATAACTTGTGGTGTCTTAAACATCTGGTTTGACTGTGGTCTTTTCAACATCTGGTGGTTTTGAAAATGGGAGGGCAAGAGGATGTGGGATTTCAAATGCTCAGATATAAAACTGATGAGTGCACCTCCCAGAGCAGGAATACATAATCAAAGCACTTCTGACAGAGAGTTCTTTAAAAACCTTCAAGGAGACCTCACCACACTTTGAGATAACACTGTCAAACTTATCATCAGTATATTTTCCTAGTATTCAGGTGAGATCTCTTTTCTTGAATCCATGTTCTAGGGCCCTTCCATATAGACATATAATGTGGTCTCCTATTGGACAGAGTGCAGTCACCCTGCCACATGTTCTCCATGCACAAAGCACATAGGACTTAGTTGGATAATTTTTATTGTATAAACCTACTTGCAGATTTTGTTTTTCATTGCCATAATTTCACCTCATTCTTTCTAGTAGGCAAAGGTTCTTGTTTTAAGGGCGTCTTAATCGGGAGGGATTAAACACTTTGCAGAATCAGATTAGCAAAATTTGTCCTGTCTTTTCCTTCTAATTTGCCTGCTGAAAACCAAATTGCAAATAATTAGGAAATTCCTTTGGTAACTAATTTTGTCAACAGGTTGTTTACAAACACAACATTTTGAACATTTAAAATGTGTGCTGTGCAGACAAATTTTTTAAAAATGTTTCCATTCCTACCCCTTTTTCTATGGAAAAGATGACATAACACCAACATTCTAAATATTATGATAACAACACAGAAGTTTGAAGTCATGTTCTGTCCATGGAGTTTTGAAGTTTAATGGCAATTTTCATTAGTATGTCAGACAGGAAGATATGATCTTTCATATGCATGGAAGAAACAGCCATAATTAAAGTAAAATCTACTTCCAGTAAAATGCTATGTGTTCCTTAATAAATATACAAAGTGGCTAATAGAATTGCCCAAGAACTGCCAGAAAGAGGAGGGTGAAAACTTGTTCTCTGCTGCCTCAGAAAACAGGACCAGATATAATTCAATAAAACATTAGAGGAAATGTCCTCACAGTGAGATGAGTTTAGCAGTGCAATGAATTGCCTAGATGGCAAGGTCTCCATTTTTGAGTGACTTCAAAAAGAGGTTTTACCTGCTACTGGCAATGCTGTACCTGGACATCCTACACTGAGCCAAAGGTTAGACAAATTGGTCCATGCAGCCCTTCTTTGATTCTGTGGTATTCACCTGCCATGCTTTTGGTGTACACTGGAAACTACCTGAATTTTGGGCCAAAGTCTACACAGGCTTCTCCCCCCAACCCCACCCTAGCCACAAATCATTTCAACCCTCTTCGCTAGATTTTTCTGAATATTCCCTGAGTCCGTGGTCTCGACTATCTTGCAGACAAGGTGATGCATAGAAATAGCATTGGAAAGAAAGGCAGAGCTCTAATGCAAAGTATGAGCAGAATCCAGTTGGATCATTTGCCAAGGTTGTCTAAGTGCAGTCACTATAGCCACCTATACCTGCTGTACAATGGTCTCTCACACAATTTTGAGTTGTTGTTTTAAGATATTTAACCTTTGCCCAAGGCTTTAGTGCCTCTTGCTTAACTGGGTACACTACTATGGGATCCAGAATAATATAATTATATATATTTACTCTATGTTAAACATGTATAGTTTCTAGTCTGTGCATCACAATTAGAGCAATTAACATTCCTGTTCTACTCAAAGTTTGGTAGCGCCTCCTCTGTCATTTCTTCCACTCATAGTGTCAGTTGGTCATGCAGGACCTAATTCAAGGTGGAATGTAGTCTGGCAACAGCATTTCTGCAGGTCTGCTACAGAATCAGTGCGTTATTAATCCAACACCTGCTGGTACCCATGAAATTGATGCTGCCTACTATGCCCCAATTCATTTTTATGATCAGAATTATATTTATGCACTTCTTAGCATTTATATTAGAGTAGTACCAAAGCAGTTTCTTTTTTCCTTTTAAGCGTGAGAGACAACAATGAGCTGAATTGATGAACATTGACTCTAATCATGAATGTCATAAGATTGAAGAAATATACCCTTCAGAATAGTGAGTGGATTTTGTGCCCTTAAAAATGGCACCCAAATCTATTAGCACAGTCTCCCGTTTTCTCTTCGTTTTCCTCTCTTCTTTCAAAAAAAAAAAAGGATTTTGTGTTGTCATATAATGGAGCCTATGTCAAATGTTTAAGAACATGCATTCTTGGGCATGAAAGTAGTCCCTTTAGGCAGAGAGAGGGCTCTAAAACATTTGACCATTCTCCATTGTTTTTGCTCAAGCACAGTTCATTGTGTTATTAGCAACTGCTTTGGAAAGCTTCTCCTTTGGAGGAATGTGATTGGGGGAAAGTCAATAGTAATTCACATTATATGAACAATGTTTCTTATAACATGAATTAATGATTCCACTGCCTTTCTCTCTTTTAATATCTTCTGAAAAAGCAATCACAGTTTTCCTGAAATCCACAGGTGAAAGGTTAACCCACAGGAATCTCATTTATGGTCTATTATATGTAGATGGGAGCATCTTCAACAATAAACTCACCTTTTAAGTTTCCTTTGTAATACAGCTCCTATTGCTCTTAGGCACTTGTGATCTTCACATTTATATGAACTCAATTATTGTCTTCTTCAATACAATTACAAACGCTTCAGTTAAACTCACTACATCAATCACGTTCACTTTTTCATTTAATTAGGTTTTCATAATAGAATGTAATTTCTCTTTACATTTTGCTGGGTGGGTGAATTTTTTTTTGTATAATACAGACATAGTTCAGTATTTGTAGGGTTACATATATTTCAGAAAGGAGAAAATGAAATACGAGGGTTGAGTGAAAAGTAATGCCTCCACCTTTGTAACTCCTCAACAGATGGCAGTACTGGTATGTGACAGGTACTGGCTTATTCAGTAGACTCTCCTCTACAGTTCCATTTGGTAGGAAGCCTTAGCATTGAACAGTTGTGTTGTTAAAGTGTGAAGTATAGAACCCTGTGCAGACGGTCAGTCAATGCGACTTAAGCAAAGTGCAGTCATTGAATTCTTGACAGCAGAAGGTGTCACCCCAAAGGAGATTCATCAGAGAATGCAAGCTGTTTATTGTGATTATGTTGATGTGAGTACTGTGCATTGTTGGGTGAGTAAGTTTAAAGATGTTGAGGTGGGAACATCTGACTAGCGTGACAAACAAAGAGTTGGACGTCCTGTGACAGCAACCACCGTGTTTCACAAGAAAAAAGTTGACAGATTGATTCAGGACGATCGTTGTATCACTCAGAGAGAAATTTCAAGCATAACTGGCATTTCACAAGAATGTGTGGGTCAGGGTCACATTATTGCTTTGCTTGGCTATTGGAAGAGATGGGTACTGTGAGACTCTGGTTGCGGAAACAGAGTGTCGACTTCTTCCATGACAGCTACAGAAAACTTGTTCATCGTTGTCAGAAATGTATCCAATTGTCTGGTGGTTATGTGGAAAAGTGAATAATGGTAGTTAAAGAGCACATTCTAAGGATTATTTCTGTGTTTGATTTATTAAAATATCCCCATCCAAACCGAAGTAACGAAGGTGGAAGCATTATTTTTAATTCAACCCTCATATCTTCCAATATCAATCTCATCAAAATAATTTGATTCAAAAGTATGTACATGGGTTTTAACCTTTGTATCAGTTACTTGATAAAGCAAGCGTTGTGATTTTGTATAATTATAACTATATACCATTTCAAAGACTTGGACTTCAGCAAATAATGGCATAGATAGATAAGGGGGAGAACAGCATGAAGTGTCATTTGTGGACACTTTGGGATTTTGTTTATGTTGACTTTTTGCAGTAATTTCTGTGATGGCAACATCACTCTTTAAGCCACTTCAAGGAGCAATGTATTGCATCAATTATGTTCTTCTTTCTGATAGGCTTTGTATCTGCAATATTTGTTCACTGGTTTTTACATGTAATGGCTAGAGTCTTAAGTCCTTAAACTTTATACAGGTTGTTCTCATAAGTTTTTTTAAAGTTTGTGGTTGTAGCAGTGGTTATAGTTATTTGACATCAAGTTAGCTTCAGTTTATGTTGAACCTATGAATGAAAAGAAGTATAAACCAAAAACTATCCAATCCAGGGGAAATAAAAATGAATCAAGATTTATAATTCTCATCTATTTGTATCTACTGTTATATATTTTAGAACTTTTGTAAAATAAATTTGAAAAATAAAATAACTGTATTTTCCAGCCATTTTATCAAAATGGTTGTTTTCATAGATCACTATGGCATGAGAACCTCATTTTCCTACTTTTTTCCTCATATGCCTTTTTATCGTAAAAACATGGTTTCATTACTGTTAATATTTGGTTAATAATGCAAGTCTTTTTAGGAAGTTAAGAACAAAAATAATGATATTAAGTTGTTATCATCTTTGCTTGTTAGATATGGGACATATTTGTGTGTGTGAAGCTATGGACTGAAGAATTTGGGGCAGAGTTCCATCAAGGTGCAGATTGGCATTCTCCCCCTGCTTTCCATTGTATGAGATTCTTCCATGGATAATTTTCTTTCAAGTCAATATTTAAGCATATACTGTAACACCATCTGACTATAACCATAAGAGGACTGTCACTGAAGCTTAAAACAAGGTTATTCTGATGACTAGACCTGGCCTGTCGAACTGAACACCTTTGTATTATACATAGCAATAAAAATACTGCTTTATATTCATACTATGTTCACAAATAGCAGTCTTTTGAAGATCCCTGTCCTGAATACTCCATCACTCAGTTTGTGCAATATTTCAATTTTCCTTGTTTGAGTGAAAGTTGGAAGCCCTTGTCACCTTCTTAAGGAAAATGTGCCTGGAAGCTCTTGTTTTAAATGGAATAAAAACTAGAGAAGAGACAAAAAAATCAAATCAACTTGGATAAGTGTTTGTAAATATGAAAAGTCTCTGTTAACAGCATCATAATTTCATAACTATTTAGAAATGCTTTACATTTCTTTACGTTCATTTTCCTGCAGTGATAAACAGATATAATTCACATTAGTTATGAAATTTATTTATCATAGCAACACAGTTGCTTAAGTTAAAGAAGACCCACTAAAACAAGCAATGCCACCCACATAGTGGCTTTGCGATTTCTACACCATAGGCTAAAACACTATGTCACTGAAGTCCCTATTTAATTACTGAGTTAATTAGATTCCTCTAGAAGATGAGAATAACAGCCCAAGGCCAACTTGGTGTTCTCTTGATAGTCCTCACACTGACATGCAAAAGACAGTTTTAATTCTCAGGGAGGGGAAAAAACCAGGAACATCCTTAGCATTTCTCACATATTGCTTCTTTCATGCCAACTGCCAGAAGCTTGTTATGATTAACACAATATCCATCTATTTCTTCCATGCTATGAACTGTAATTTTTATAAAATTAGAGAAAAAAACCTCTAACTTTATCTAGCATTGTGCAGAAATCTTATTAAATGAAGAATTGTGTGGAGTTCCTTGTCCATGCGCTTCCTTTTTTTTTTTTTTTTTTTTTGGAGTGGAGGCAGCTGAAAGTGAATCAAAGCAAATTTTTTCCTTATGGGTTACAATACTTAAGTGACACCCATTTTCCTACCAAAAGCAACCTTTGAAAAGTGGAATAAATGCCTCAGATGGCACTGGAAAGTCAAAACCTGGGATGACATCCAAGGAACCATAGAAAAAATTGGATCATCAAAATCTTTAAGACCAGAGAAAAAGTTCAACCTTAGTGTGGAGAACTGATCCCCTCCATCCCTACTTTCATAGATTTTTCATAGTAGTGTCTCATCTGACTTTGAAACCCTGACTGAAACATGGTAAAAAGGATGGATTGGAGGTGGAACAAGTGGAAGGCTTTGAAGGAAGTTCTGAATAAAGAACATCTAAAGTCCTCCTAGCCCTGTGCTGTTCTGTCAACGTGGAGGAAAGTTTTTCATTAGACATGTAAGAAATGGCAGGGAAGTTGTTTTGTTGTGCATTGCTTTACTTTTATATAATAAAAAGAGTCTGGAGAAGAGTGTCAATATCCTTCCATTCTAATATGTTGACAAAGATTATCTTGTTAATCCTGTTAATAGATATAGTTATCCTGATTATTTACTGTAGAGTTAGCTAGGGCATCTTTCATGTGGAAATGTGTTTTCAGTATGTTTATCCTGAACAGGATGGAGAATTAAATGCAAAAACTGGTGCAATTAACATAATTTCCCAGCAGTCACAGATTTATATAGATAAAGAGCTAAAGTACTGGAGGAGGGAGAATTACCAGGAAAAGGAAAGCCAAAAGTAAATTTGTCAAATAATATGAATAAATACAGTAAAAATAGCATTGATAAGAGAAGAAGACAACGAAGAAGATGACTTAAGCATTACAGGGAAAAGATAAGTAGGACCTAGAGATCAAATTAGACTGACAAAGATCTCACTTGATCCTAGATTCAACAGACTATTAAGGTGTAAACTGATGTGCACTTGATAGCAGTTGTGGCTACTGGATCCCATCTTAGGGCCCATCCAGACAGATCAAAATGCAGGACCTCTCTCAGTTTTACTGGAGGCATCCAGACTATGCTTCTGGGAAAACCAAATTAATTCAGAACAAACCAGGGTTTCCCTGGTTGGATTGGGCCTGGGGACCATATATCATGATTCCCAGGCCCAATTCACACAGCCATCTCATTTTTTTGGGCTGCAGGAGCCCAGAAAACCAAGAGGGCACCTACTTCTTCTCCCAACTCCAAATGTACCCCTAAACATAAAGTTAAATTTACCTGGCTGCTATAACATTCCTCCTCACCCTCTAACGTTCTTCCTCTCTCCCAACCCCTATCTTCTGGCACATCATTTCCTTGAGGCAGGAGGGTGTGAGAAGCAAAGTTATGGCAGCCAGGTAAGTTTAATTTTATTTTAGGGGTACATTTGGGGGGCTTCAAGATAGCTGTACGCCATCCCGATTGTAATCAGGATCGCATGTAGCCACCCTCCTCACAAAAGTCTGGGGGTTTTGGGGTTTGTGGGATGCAAATCTTCTCTGCTTTGGTGCAGATTTTCGCACTGTGTGGAAGCACCCTTAGAGACATGCTAAATCACTCCAGCTTTTTGTATGAACTTTAAATTATTATGGTTATTATGTTTATTATGTTTAACCTAGTTGTGTCATGTCTTTTTGACGATTGAATGCTTTTTGTTTTTGTTGGAAACTGTCCTGAGTCCTCCCGAGGAGATGGAGCGGTATATAAATAAAGTTTTATTATATCATTGCTACTATAATTGTTATAATAATTATTATTTATTATGTCACCCTTTCTCTCAAAAAAGGGACCCAAAGTAGCTAATAATGTAATTCAGAATATAAAACCTAGAATACATCAAAACTATTAAAAATAAATAGTTAAAACCAATGAAACTATTACAAACCTATTAACGTACATAAAACAATATGCAGCATCCTCTGTCTAGGTCTTGAAAACTTTCTTCTTTAAAAACCTACCTGAATATAAAGTTTTAAGCCTGCTTCCAGAAGGACAACAGGCAGGGAGCCATTCTAGTTTCCCTGTAAAGGGAGTTCCAGATTTATACAGAGAAGATGTGATTTGCCAAATAGTCTTGACCTGAGGCATATAGGACTTAATGGTTTATATCCAGCACTTTGAATTATGCCTGGAAGCAAACTGGCAGTCTGTGGAACTGCTACAACCGAGGGGGGGGGGTGGCTGTCCATTCCCTGTAGCCAGCCCCAGTTAGCAACCTGACTGCACCTCTTTGGATCAACTGAAGTTTCCAAACACTCTTCTAAGGAAGACCCACATAGAACAGGATATAACCAAGGCCTTTTTCACACAGCTGTATAAAATCCACATTGAACTGGATTATATGGCAGTGTGGACTCAGATAACCCAGTTCAAAGCAGATATTGTGTATTATCTGCATTGATATTCTGAGTAATATGTCTGTGTGGAAGGGCCCTAAGGTATCCATAGCCAGATCTAACATCTCAAGGACAGTTGGCCACCACAGTAACCCCATTCATTGGAAGAGGTACTAGATATTCAGATGTACCACCTTTACATCTTTCTAAACAGAGGATGTGTCTTTATCCTCTAAGAGTGACATCAAACTCCCTAATATATATCTCATTTGAAGCCATCATTGCTAAAATAAAGACCCATAACCTGTTTCTGATCAGCCACTTAAGTGATACGGACTTTTAAACAAACAAACACACAAACCTACCTGTGTTGTACAAATAAATAAATAAACAAATAAATAAATATCCACGGGTGCTTTGACAAATATGGTGGGGTTTTTTTAACTGAGGCTGTTAAGCTAAGTTCACATTCCACTCATATTCTGTGGTGTCCAATGTTCTTGACATTACTTTGCTTAACGGCCTCAGTAAAAAAAAGAAACATATTTGCCAAAGTAGCTGTTAAGTTGTGTTCTGCTTGGTGGTTCAGCATTCATGCAAGTCTGAGACATAACCTGATCACTCTAAAAGCCGGGAAGGGAATCTTTGTGATCAGAGTTTTTGAATTCTGGATATTCTGCATAATTGTTCCAAGAGTGTATTACTAATGCTTGCAACTTTAAAATGGAACACTTTGACCATGGATGGAATGTCCAAGCTGTAAACAAGAGAGG
This sequence comes from Anolis carolinensis, assembly GCF_035594765.1. NCBI lineage: Eukaryota > Metazoa > Chordata > Lepidosauria > Squamata > Anolidae > Anolis > Anolis carolinensis. The sequence continues at coordinate 150,816,763 of NC_085843.1, forward strand.
ATTGCTGTTTATTCACCATAAAGTATTTTAGCCCCTTTGCTTGGCTTAGCATAAAAGCTTCAATTTTAAAAGCTTCTGCTTTGAGTCTATTTAATGTGAACCAAAGACCCCTTTTGTCTCACATTTATGCTTATGTTGAAAACTGTGCTGTTGTTTTTTTTAAAATATAGATTTTAAAGTTCAGATACAGACATTTCAATCCTTTTTTAAAAAAAGAAAAGAAAAAGAAGTCTTTAATGCATTTCAACCAAAGAAAGAAACACTAGATGCTAATAATACTGTAGAATGGAGATTATGGAAAGGACTCCTTTCAATTTCACTGAGCAAACAAAAGTTTTGTCAATCAAATTAAAACCTATATTTTAAAACTGTATTGTGACAAAAATTGATTGTTTTTGAAATATGGTAATGCACCATAGCAGCATGGAATTAACAAAAGGCCAAGGTAGGATTTTTTTTCCTTAGAAAGGAACCAATTCACACCTTTTAGCAGCTGTGAAATAGGCTTAGACATAATGCGAGACATGGAATTTAAATACAATTCTACCTATTTCATGCAGTGTCATTTATATATTATTCCTTCTAAAGTGATTTATTTAATTTAAATAAAATATGGCACCAGCACTTGGAGAATTATGTGATAAAGCTGACAGTAGCAAAGCAACTTGTAAAACAATTCCTTCCGGGTAACAAGTGTATTGCAGGATGGAGAACACTTTTTTCTGTGTAATTTTTGGAAATGGTAAACATGTGGGATTCCCAATGTGACCATCCAAGCAGGAAGTGAAGAGTTAATTCAGGGATAGATTTACACTTTGATATGATTAATAAGAGGTCCATAGAAATGAATGGGGCCAAAATTAGTTCTCACTGATATAACAACAAATTAAATCAGAATTCTACCCAAGTTCACAGCGGATTCCAGCGGATTCCTGCATCTCCCTTAAGTTGCTGCTGCTTCTACAAACTATGCAACAAGTTTTAGTCATGCTTCCTTGTAGTTACTTTTTAGTAAGAACACCTTAATTCCTCCAGCTTAATCTCCTGGTCAAAGGAGAACAATCCATATGAAAGCAGAGAACAAAACTATAACTAGTAAGACAAGTTCATTCAGGTATTTTGGGATGCGCTTCTCTGAAAAGCATCATTTTGATGTTTGAAGAAAGGATAAACAAGGAGTACTACAACTGGATTTGTAATACTTCTGAAAACCATCTGAGGTCTGCCAGACTTTATCCTTTGTATCTTGCTCCTACCTTCCTCTCCCCCGCTTTTATTTACATGGATATCTTACCAAATCCATATACTTCTTTGGAGGCAAATGTTGCAATTCAAACCATTCAGAAGATCATGCACTATCATTCCAAACTCTGCTAGTACACTGAAGGCACCTGTCATCTTTCCTGATTTATGACATTATTCTTCTACCACTAACGCTTTGTAGATAGTCAAACTTCTAGACTTCTACAGGAGTCAGTCATATATATTCCTACTAAAAAAAAAATCTTGAAGGGATGTATGTAGGGTGTGTGCGTGTGTATAAGAAACTAGCATATTGTGGTTATTCATTCGTTCAGTCACTTCCAACTCTTGACCACATGGACCAGCCCATGTCATAGCTCCCTGTCGACCATTGCCACCCCAGCTCCTTCAAGGTCAAGCCAGTCACTTCAAAATTAGCATATAATATATTGGAGAAGAATTAAAAATACAGACAGATTTCTTTGAACTTTGTGCAATTCAGTCCTATTCATCTTTACTCAACAGTAAATCCTGCTCTTTTCAATGTTATGGCATTTAATGTTTGCCTTTATGTGTGCAATGTGATCCGCCCTGAGTCCCCTTCGGGGTGAGAAGGGCAGAATATAAATGCTGTAAATAAATAAATAAATTAGGTTTATTCCCAGGGTTGTTTGTACTGAAATGTAACCTAGGAGCACATGGGGTTCAAGGACCTATGGTGCAGCTACACTGTACAATTAATGCAGTTTGTCGCCACTTTCAATCATATGGTGCAAGAGCAAAGAGATGCAAGACATGTAGACTCCAAAACAAAACAAAAAAGAAAGAAAGAAAGAAGAAATGCCGGCTCTTCGATATAGAAATTATTTCTTAATTTTTCACCCAAAATTTCCGGCTATTTCCAAAAAATTCGTAATGTTTCTAAAATGTTTCTAAAATGGCGGACGCGCATGCGCAATCGCCAAAAAACAGGAAACTGGGGGGGACTTTTCTGGGGGTCTCCCGCCCTCATTTCTTGAACTATTCTCATCAAATTTGGTACAGTGGGAGAACACATTCCACACTCTTTGCTCAACAAATTGCAGGATGTTTCCTGTCTCCTATGATTTTTGGCGAAATTTCATAACTTTTTATAATACACTATTTTTCAATATTTGAAGAAACCTGTTCCCGGTGTGAAAGTCTTATTTCCTGTTCAATTTGGTTCTTATCACTGTAAAAGTCCCTCTTCTACTTGTGTAGACTTTGGATTAGAAATGCAGCACACGCCAAGCAATGCCTTGACAGGATTGGCAACGTCCTTTGGAAACTATAAATTGCTGTGGACCCTCTATTGAATCAAATCAATGTCTGACTTTGTGATTGCATAAATAAAACTCAGCCCAAGGCTTGGGAATAGAAATGGAGCATGAGGGAAGCAATGCCTTGGCGGGTGCCCCACGTCCTTTGGAAACTATTTCTTCCAATGTACCCTTTAGGTTTGAAAACAATGTGTGTCTTTGTGATTGCTGCAATAACACTCAGCCCGGGGGCTTGGGATTACAAACGGAGCGGGAGGGAAGCAATGCACTTGCAGGAACGCAGACGTCCTTTGGAAACTATTATTTTCAAGTTCCCCCCCTTTCAGGATTGCAAAGAAGGGCTGATGTAGTGATTGCTAAATTCCAAAAAAGAAAACAGAAAGGCAAAGGGACTCCCTCTGGAGTAGAAAAGTAAAGCACCCCAAGCTCTGCACTTGCAGACGTCCTTTGGAAAATAAAAGTTCCCTAAAGCCACAGCAAGGACTCTGCCACAAGCCCCAAGCCAATTTCCCAAAAAAACAACAACACAATATCGAACCAGCAACAACAGACAGACACTCTACCCCCTATAGCCGGAACAGTCACTTAGCCCTCTCTCCCCCAAGCAAGCAACTTCCCAGCGCGCGCGAACCACCCTCTCTCCTCAGTATCCTAGCCCAGAATGGCTTGGCTCAGTTGGGGAGGGGATTTTTATAGAGATCCTCCACGTGGAAGCGGAGGACGCTAGCCCCCACCTTTTTCAGCCATCGTGGAAGTCTCTGATTGGCCAGGGAGCGGTAGCCATGTTAGGCTGCGCTAGGCTCCCATTCATGTTAGGTTGCAGAAACAAAAAAAAATATTTTAAAAAAAATATATTAAAAAATTTTTTGGAAGGAAAAAAATTAACGAAAATTTTAAGAAACAATTAGAGAATGGGCCAATGATGGTTCGAATTACATTGCCAGTTGCGCCCAGGGAAAACATTCCAATACTCATTTCAAAAAATGAGAACAATCCGAAATAATTACGAAATGAGAAACATAACGAAAATTTGGACAACCCTAATAGTTAGCCCGCCATATTCGATGTTTTGCCAACTATAAATTTGGTTATCTGTGGTATCCAGGAGGATGACTGGGGTAACAGATGGGGAGCTAAGCCTCTGCACCCTCATCCTCCTTTTTCACCTGAAAGGAGTGAAGGGAAGTAACTTTCAGTTCTCCTTGCTAAGGTAAATGTCAATGTCTGGTATGAAAAGGTATTCAAAGATCAAAGTGAACTCAAAGTTACTTTCACTTCCCTGCTTCCCTTGCTCTCTTGGATTCTTCCCTGTTGACACTGGAGGTTCCATGCAAGCTTCAGTTGCTGGGAAGAAAAGCAAAGAGAGAAGGGAAGGGGGGAAGAGGATGTTAATGAAGAAGATTTTCATATTATCCCCATCTGTTTCCCCACTCTCTTAGGACCCATCTACACAGCACCTAAATCACAGAATTTCCAGAGTTAAAAGGGAACCATACATCCATGCTGATTCGCTGCAACAGAGGAAAAACACAGGGTAAAAAGGTCCCATTTACACAGTGATTTATTGTTTTAATTGGATATGATATTGGTTTTTAAGTGTGTTTTTACAATTGTTGGTTTGTACTATATTTTGTATTATATGTGGCATTAATCTTGCCATTATGTAAGACCGCTCTGGGTCCCCCTGGGGGAGAAGAGTGGTATATAAAATAAATAAATAAATAAATAAATAAATAAATAAATAAATAAAATGTATCCCAATCCCAGCCAGAAAATGTATATTTGCATCACTATATATATATATGATTTGCAAAAACCACATGATTTCCTTCCCGCTCCCCTATGGAGACTGCTCCAGCACAGGTCTGCTTTTTAAAAGCCCAAAAAAGCTGATTAGTTGATTGGGCTGTGAAACGGACACACAGCTGATTTAAAGGAAGCATGAATGGAGAGCAATTAGAACTCTCTGAAATTCTTTATTTTAAACTTTTTAATATTAAAAAGAGCTTGAATAAACAATTAGGGAAAGAGAAATCCAGAGGAAGTTTTTTTAAAAACATTCCCTCTTCTTCTGGATGTCATTGTCTCTCCTCCATCTTGTTATGATACAGAGGAAACCTGTGAGTACAGCGAGGGGGGAGGGATTCCAGGATCCACAGGTCTATGTAGGGATATGTTCTCAGGTCCTGGGGTTTTTTTGTGCTCCATTTTAAACCTGCATTTTTGTGCTGTCTGTAAGCGCCATTAGACTCCTTTTCCCCATTGTGACCAGTGTTTCCAAAGGCACCTTGGTTGTTGGGGAAGGGGACAAAGAGAAAAGACAAGCAGAAAAAAATCAGTCAGAGCAAGGTGGCTTCATGGGGCTACTATGGTGGCAGTGGTGCCTTATTATCCTTCCTTGTCCCCTCATCTCTCCAAGAGGCTCCAATAGATATTTGTGGTTTTTCTACATTTCTAGGGGTTCTCTGTCCCAACCTCATGAATGTGGAGGATGGACTGTAATTATTGTCTTTAAAATATAGTTTTAAACTATTAAATGAAAGAACAGTAAGTATTTCCATCTCAATCTTGTCATATCATTTTCCAACTTAAATGTAAACTGATATTAATACAAATTATTTAAATTCACCCTCTTCTACAGAAAGTGCAACATCCGACTTTGCATTCAGTTCAGTCTCCTTTCCTCTTGGAAACCAGGTCTTCTACAGCACTCTCTAAACTGCCTTTGTTCTTCTGTTTTCTAACCCTCAAATTGCCCTCTGCCTGCTTGACAGTTTCACTGAATCAATATTCCAATAACCTCTACCTCTTGGTCAACCAGAATGGAAGCAGAAGTTTGCTAACTTTCATTTTCCTAAATATATTATGATGTTTCTCCACTATTATTCTTGAGTTGACACAGCTTCGGCTTCCCAAGGCGACACATTTGTTCCTCCTATGATTGAGCAAACCTTCAAACAGGTAAACATTTTATATATATATATGGTTGAATAATTTAGTTTTTTCCAGGTTCATACTAGACATAGCAAAGTAAGCTAAGAAACATTCCAGATACAACACATACCACATATACAAGGAAGCATCATGTATAGGTTGAGGTTGGATTATGGGGTCAACATTATGAGTTTCTTATGTCCTGTGGATAAGTCAAGAGAGAAAAGCACAAATGCTGGTTCAGGGGAGCAGTCACCCCTGGCCATCACAACCATTTCTCTAGCAAGCACTTAACAAGGCCAAAAGCAGTGTCACAGCAGAGAGAGTAGAGGGGCTCATTGCTTCTTCTAAGTTCTCCTGAGATGAACTAGATTCTGCTCTATGGAGAGAAGGGGATGATTACGTTTTCAAAAAAAAGAGTTAAAGTACAGTATCTACTTTGACACATGAATAAGTTAAGCCAGGTTTTTGGGGTTGAGTTTGCATTTCTCTGGCCTCTGACCTCCTTCTTGTTTGCTATTCTAACACTCCTGCGAACTCTGAATTCCAGCTCGATCTAAAGATTCCATTTCATTAAAGTCAGCCAGCTCGTTAGCATCTGTCTGCATGTTATCAGACTGAGAACTGTCCTCATTTTCTGAGTCAATTTGCACCTGGCTAGCTTCAGTATCATCATCACCATTCCCTGCTGTGGGAAAGCCTCCCTGTTCCTCATCTTCTACAGCAGGGACACTCTGAACCTGAATTCCATAATTCCCATCAGAGTCATCTTGAACCTGAATCCCATAATCCCCATCAGAGTCACTCTGAGGTTCCAGCTGAGTCACAACATATTGCCCCTTTAATCCCATATAATTAATGCCTGTTAAATGTTCCTTAATATGATTTGAAACTAAAACCTCTTGGAAACTTTATATTATCTTCAGCTAAATACTTGTGGGAGCGTTTATAAATCCCCATAGGACCTTGGGAGGAAACTTTCAATCTGCAATTCCCTCATGGCATAGGATTAGCATTGTGTAGTTATTTGAGCACTGGAATACAACATAGGCATGGAAACCCACTGAGTGACCTTAGGCAGTTCGCACACTCTCACCCCCCCCCCCAAAAAAATAATAAGTTTGCTTTAGGGTCACCCTAAATTGGAAGGAACTTAGAGGCACACCACCACCACAACAACAACAACAAATTCTGAAAAGTCTCATCTCTTTGCATGAACGTGCCCATAATACAAGATATTTGAAGGAAAGGTTTCTCTCAGTTTCACTGCCTTCCCACTAAGAGTGGCTGCTCCCAGAGTCTGGGATGTCTTCTCTAGGCAGGGAAACTAGGCAGTGAAAAGGTTAGGAACCGACTCTAATGGGCTTTTTGGTATTTTTTTTTCTTTTTGAAGAGTTCATCTTTCAATTAATTTTGAAATGATTTTATTTCTGCAGATTGTTTCATTGTTTTTGCAAGTGCTTTACTCATATTCTTGTATATTTTAATTTGTTCTTGTTTCAATATTATGCAAGCTGCTTAGAGTCCCAATACTGGGGGAAATGCAAGATGATGATGATGATGATGATGATGATGATGATGATGATGATGATGATGATGCTAATGTGGATTCTCCTGCACATTCTTCTGCCACCTTAGAACTGGACCACAGCATTGTTGTCACTGGTAAAAAGCCAAGCATATTTTTTACCCTTAAATTATGTGTGGGAAGGAAAAACTTTGTCCTTTTTACTGCATAACTTATAAACACCTTGTTCCACATCTACATCAGTCTACAATTTGTGGAACATAAGCACAGAGGAAGAATATTGTAAACTCCCCATAGTTGTAATCTCTGCAGAGCAATCAATGGAAATACAGAACAAAGAAGGTTATTTAGCATCCTTGGCTCTAATCCACAGAACAAAGAAGGCTATTTAGCATTACTAGCCTAATCCTCCATCTTTTCCGTGATGTCAGAAACCCTAATAAGAGAGTTCTGCTAGGTTCCATCTATACTAGCTCCTAGATACTCAGTGAAGATTAATTTATTTCAGTGGACATTCAAAATGTCTGGGTTTTTTTTTTTAAGTAAGTAATTGTTATTGATTTCAACATGTGGTACAAATATGAAGCCCAAAATTTCATTGTGAAAGATAAACAGATATCTGTTGAAATGAAACAGCCATCATTTGATGCATGCTGTCGCTGTCTTGCTATTACTGCCATGCCACTGTAATTCAGTGATGACTAAAAGTCTTGTCAGGGTTTCTTTGTGTGTGTGTGTGCATAGTTTTTTAAAATCAAAATGCCTGTGATTTTGAACTACACCATCTGTGGTGACAAAAGCAAAAAGAAAAACATAAAAGAACCTTGATATACATTTATAGATCTGTTGATTTCCTGATATGTGCACTGCTAATCTCCCAAGACTTGGCAAAATATAAAGACGTGGGTGGTTTACCAGGTTATACTAAGGCATAACAGCTTTTTTCACAACTCAGAGGGAACATGACATCCCTTTTTATGACTCCATTGATTTCCTCTGCACAGTGAACATATACAACAGCAATTTACATAACTCACACACTGTATTGCTTTCAGTGAATTTAGCAGCAACAACAAAATAGTTCAGACGGAAGGGAAAATGAAACTTTAAACTGTCTTCATGTGGCTAAGAATTGATACTCAAGTCAGAGGTTGGGGAAAAAGCTAAAGGGGAGAAACTCCCACAGCATAAGAAGTAACATGCAATGAGGCAGGAAGTGTAAGACTTGATGCTCTGGTTTGCTTGCCAAATGTGCAAAATGAAATATAGTGTTGGGAATTTGCTAAGGCCCACAACTCAATTGGTCTGAGGCAGCTTCTACTCTTCCTCCTTCTCCTTGCCACTTGTCCAACTGACCAAGAGTAGCAAAGTATGGCCCTGGTCATGCTTGTGATCCAAGCAAAGACATTTTTAAGGTGCTTGACATCCTGTCGCGAGTTTCCTGAACTCTCTATTTTCTAGCAAACATACATTTTGCACATTTGCAGTCACATGCAAAGCTTTTTTTTTACAGGGCAGGGATGAATAGCAATGCACCTATAAATATGTTACAGGTCTGCCTGAAGAAAATGGAGCCTCAGGGAACTTCTATACAGTGCTTAAACTTGCTCCAAAGTCCCCACACCCTTCCCAAAGTCCTGGGATTTACTGGGTAGGTGTGCCCATTTGGCCACCCCCCCAAAAAAAAAGCCTTAAAAATAAAGAAAAACTTACTGGGTTGCCATTAGGCTTCTTTGGAGGCCTCATGGCACATAGAAATGAAGTGCCAGGAGGCGTGGGGGGCAGGAACAATTCCCCACCACCTCCTCCTAGCATGTCATTTCTACATGCCAGGAGGCCTCCAGAGAGGCCTAATGGCAGCCCGGTAGATTGTTCAGCATCTCCCTTCATCTGCGGTGCCCAAAACTGGACACAGTATTTCAGACCACACCTGGAATACTGTGTCCAGTTTTGGGCACCGCAGATGAAGGGAGATGCTGACAAGCTGGAAAGCGTCCAGAGGAGGGCAACTAAAATGATTAAGGGTCTGGAGAACAAGCCCTATGAGGAGAGGCTTAAAGAGCTGGGCATGTTTAGCCTGCAGAAGAGAAGGCTGAGAGGAGACATGATAGCCATGTACAAATATGTGAGGGGAAGTCATAGGGAGGAGGGAGCAAGCTTATTTTCTGCTGCCCTGCAGACTAGGACACGGAACAATGGCTTCAAACTACAGGAAAGGAGATTCCACCTGAACATCAGGAAGAACTTCCTCACTGTGAGGGCTGTTCGGCAGTGGAACTCTCTCCCCCGGACTGTGGTGGAGGCTCCTTCTTTGGAGGCTTTTAAGCAGAGGCTGGATGGCCATCTGTCGGGGGTGCTTTGAATGCGATTTCCTGCTTCTTAGCGGGGGGTTGGACTAGATGGCCCTTGAGGTCTCTTCCAACTCTACTATTCTATGATTCTATGATTCTATGATTCTATGATTCTATGTTCTTTATTTTTAACACTGGGGGGGGGGGTGAGGGGTGCCCTCCTGCTTCTCCAGGCTTTTGGAAGCCCAAAGAAGCGAGGTGGGTATGGGGACTGAGCCCCGGGAGTATCCAGTAATCAGTTTCCACAGGCCTGATACCCCATTACACTCAGGCCTTTCAGGAAGGCCCAGGTCCAATGAGGTATCTAATTAATTGGGATAAAGCAAGGTTTTTCCTGCTTTGTTCCAAACTGATTCGCTTTTACCGGAGGCATTGTTTGGACGCCTCAGGTAAAAGTCTGACAGGGCCAGCATTTTGGACCCTCAGACCAACCACTATTGCTGATTGTTGAACTAACTTGTATGGGATGAGAGAACAATCAGTAAGTTCTACTAGCTTGTTTTTCTCTTTATTCCTGTGAGTTTGGATCGAGAAGGATAGGTATGAAAGTTGGCAGAAAGGACCCCTCTGGTAGGGGAGGTTGCTGATAGCGTTTTGCTTATCTACTGTCCATATGGAACTGGCATTTATTTATTTATTCATTTGCTATATTTCCCACTTTCTCTCACTGGTGTCACTAGGGTTGGTATCACCCAGTCTAATTATAGTGTCTTTCCCAGGAGGTGGACAGGTGGCTCCATGGCGGGCAAGGGTGGGTTGGGTGGGCCAGAAGGGAGGGAGTTCTCCCCAAGCCCCCTCTCTGCCCTTTCCTCCCCTTATTCTTCTCTTTAGGAGGCAGAAAGTGAAGATGGAAAACGTTTGGATCCCAAAAGGACTGGTCTTGGTCAGGATGAGATGGTGGACAGAAGAGAAAAAGTGTCTCCATTAGACCCCATATTGCCTACTTCTGATATATAATCCTAGAATCCCAGAGCTGGAAAAGATCCCCAAGGGCCATCCAAGAAGGCACAATCAAAGCACTCTCAATAGACAGTCTCCAGAGAGGGAGACTCCACCACACTCTTAGGCAGCCTATGCCACTCTCCAACAGCTCCTCCTAATCTTTTAAGTCGAATATCTTTCCCTGCCATTTGAAACCATTGCTCCCTTGTGCCCTGGTCTTTAGGGCAGCAGAAAATCAGTTTCCCCCCCCCCCCTCCTTCTCTTGAAACATGATTCTCATGTTCCTTCTCTTCTCCCAGCTAAACATCCCCAGGAGGAAAGGAGGAAAGAAAAAGAGAAGGAAGGAAGGAAGATAATAGAGGGAGGGAAGGGAGAAGGAAGAAAAGACAAAAGGGAAGAAAGGAAGGAAGGAAGGAAGGAAGGAAGGAGAAAGGGAGAGAGGGATAGAACAAGGAAAGAGGGAAGGAGATTGAGGGAGGTAAGGAAGAAAGGAAAGGATGGAAGGAGGAAGGAAAGAAAGAAGAAAGGAAAGATAGGATGGTAAGATAGAGGAGAGCCTCAGAAAAGAGCCCAAAGAGCCGTATCCGGCCCCCGGACCTGTGTGTCTCCAAAACTGATTTAGGCCCTGTTCAGCCCACACACTCTTGCCTCCTATCCACTCAGACACATAGCATCTCACCAAACCAAATAAGAGTTTTGTTGTATACCTCCACCTGTGAGTGAATTGCCTGTTGAGGCTTTGGAGATTCAGAATGACTTATTCCAGACTCCACTTCATTTGTCTGTGTACCTTGAGCAGTCCATGGTGGTCCAGGGAGGTGGAGGTGGCAGTCTGTCCAGGGAAGTGGAGGTGGCGGTGGAGCACAACAATGAGCTCAGACACCTGTTCTGCTCCAGCAGCTTACAAGATATGGTATGCTCACAATGACCTCACTTGGCTTAGCACCCAATATGCTATTGAGAACCAACAGAAATACTACTTCTCCTCACCCTCTGGGGGGATCCAACCAGACCCAGAATATGTCAGTTTTTAGCAAGTGTTGCCAGCCAGAAGCTATTGTGGGTTGCTGGCTCTCTCTCTTTTGAGCACTGCTGTTGCCCTTGCACCTTTTCTATCTGGTGACCCCCAGGTGCATGGCAGTACCCAAAGGAGGGAGAGAATATCCTACAATGCCTGGTTAGTGACTCTTGCTCAGGGCTGCCACCTATTGGCTCTAGGTCTGGTTATGGCCCCTAGAAGAGAAGAAAGAACTATGGTAGAACAAATGATACAGGCACGTGGGAGGCATTAACATCTTATTCCTAGATATGGAAAACTGACAGGATAGTTAGGGGGAGAAGTGGCAGCTCTGGGTGAATCCTGCCAATGGCTCCTTCTCCTCCTTCAAGTGAAGGTGGCTGTTCCAAATATCCTTCTTAATTTTTTCTTATCCTTCAGTTCCCAAAAGGTTTGGAAAACATTTAGCCACACAAAGATGCGGGGGAAGAGGAGGGATCAGGATCTGTCTTGTTTGGAGTCACCTCTTTGGTGTGTCACCCCCTGAATCCCCCAAGTAATCCCACTGAAACCTCTCATGCAAATGTTTTTTTATTCCTCCACATTTATTCAGCACCTATGTCAATTGCAAATTCTTTGAGCATGGTTTGGGTATATAAAGAAAGCAAATCAGAGTGAAATCTGCCTTCATTGATGGGTATAGATGGGGAGAAAACCTAAATATGATCTTTGAGTAAATAAATAGACCTCTCCCTGGTTTCATTTGTGAATAGGACAGATGGAGGTGCAAACAAATGTGATGTTCCCAACCAATCCAGATTGGTTCTTCAATTCCAGTTCTGTCCTTCATGCAAAGAAGTTGTTCTTATTATATAAAATCTACTAAACCCATGGGATGTGGAGAGCAATTATTCATAATTTTTATGATTATTCACATTTTAGCAATATCATCCTGATCATTTTGAAAACTATACAGAACATATTTTCCAAAACAAATTCTCTCTCTCTCATACATGAACACAATGCTATTGCTATTAAGTGTCATAACAGCTATATTGTAGAAACTGTAGAAATATGTTGGTGAAATTCTTGGGAGAAAATCAAGAGATAATGCAAATGGAGATGATAGAGTGTTCACTGTAGAGAAATTTTTTTAGAAGGAGTGAGCTATTCAAACATTTTGCATTGTGCTGGGCAAAATAGTTGAAAAGGCACTGTTTTATTCATATCCTTCTTGTTAGCTTCTCAATGGGGCATTTGGGATTCGAAGAGTAGATTTACCTCTGGAACAGTGTGCCATTTCTAATGACTTTGTATTCTTAAATATGTTTTTAAAAGAAAATGAAAAAAACATTTATGAGAAATCACAGCGCTCATTCTCCCGCCTAAATATGGTGGTGGAAAGAACCACAGAATTAGGTCTCTGGGTACACAGGCTTTTACTTACACCACACGTTGCATTTCACACATGATGGGAGACAGAAACCACATTTAAAATGGATAGACTCAATGAAAGAAGCTGCTGTCCTGAATCTGCAAGACCAGAGCAGGGCTATTAAAGATAATATGACTTGGAATTTTCCCGTACATAAGGTCACCATAAGTTGAAATTGCAGAACACTGTCTACTTTGACATAATAAAATTATGTATAGCATAATAGTTAGAAACTTCCATAGACAGTATGTAATAAAGCAGATATGGAATTCAGTTGTAATTCATGAAAAGTAAAACATTGGACATTATAAAAAGCTCTTCAAAGCTCTTTGGAAACCACACATTATCAGGAATCACTATTTGCTTAGACACAATAATCCATGATTAATAAATGATAGGTAAAGGTAAAGGTTTCCCCTGACGTTAAGTTCAGTCATGTCTGACTCTGGGGGTTGGTGCTCATCTCCATTTCTAAGCCGAAGAGCCGGCGTTGTCCATAGACACCTCCAAGGTCATGTGGCCAGCGTGACTGCATGGAATGCCGTTACCTTCCCGCCGGAGTGGTACCTATTGATCTACTCACATGTTTTCGAACTGCTAGGTTGGCAGAAGCTGGAGCTAAGAGCGGGCACTCACACCGCTCTCCGGGTTTGAACCTGGGATCTTTCGGTCTGCAAGTTCAGCAGCTCAGTGCTTTAACACACTGAGCCACCAGATAGGAAATGGTTAAGAGTTGTTTCTTTGGCTCTCTCCTCTCTGTTAGGTTTGACTGCAGCAAAGCTATTATATTTTCTTACAGCCTTATCACGTGAGGCAAAAAGCGTCCTAGGATGCTTCTACCTCAGTTCACCATGGAGCCTCACACTGCTCATCATACGACATAGGATGACTTCCAGTGGGGCTCGATTGGTGAATTGGAGTGGCAGGGTGGTAGGAGACTGCTGCCACCAACATGAAAGTAGCCTTGTGTTCCATATGGAACAACAGGACTGCTCCAAGCTGCATGAGGATGTTTTCCCACATGGGATGGGGAAGCATCATCTGCTGGCTGGGGCACTGGGATTGCCTCATTGCTGCCCCACTGCCGCCCTGATTCGCCATAGAGACTGGTGAATCACAATGGTAGTAATGCTACATATGATGAGCTCCTTAATCAGTTCCTGATTCTGTGTATAGGCAGTCCCCAAGTTACAAACAAGATTCTGTTCTTAAATTGGAACAGCTACATTTAAAAAGTAGTCATTTTTAAAGTTTTTAAAGTTTTCAACAGCATAGGTAAGGTTTAACACCCTGTAAGATTTGTTTTGTTATATGTGCCCCTGTTCAGAAGATTTAACCTAACTTTCTGTGCCTGTGACAATAAGATTTTGAAAATGTTGAAGTGCCACAGAAACAAGGATTGGTGATAAAGCTTCAGTGGAAATTCAGAGTGAATTTCTCCTAAAAGGGACAGATTTCCTCTTACTTCCTACTATCTCACAGGTTTGTAACTAGGAGTCATATGTACATTGGATGTTTGTAACTCAGGGACTAATCTAGCGGAAATAGCATGGAACAAACATTAAAAAGTTTTGTTTCTGTGGCAGCTCAACAAAAATGAGCAAAATAAGTGTATCTTGGGTTTTTGTAAAAGTACCCAAAGAGAAATCTACGACCTCATCAGACAGCCAAAATTGTCTGTTCTACAACACTTCAACTTCACTTGAGGCACGAAGGTGCCGACTCCCATCATATGTCATTGAGTGGTGGCAATATGGAAGGCTTCCCATGTTGCATAGGAAACAACAGGGGGAAGCCGGATGTCGATGCTTCGTCTGTGGGATGCAGTGAGGGAAAACAAGAGTGATGCAGAGCATTGAGTTCCCCATGCCCCTGCTGAATTTGCCACAATGCATGGCAAATCCCAGCCTCAATGTGATAAGGTCCCTAGACTAGGAGAATTTTAACAATTTAGGAATTCATCTCTGAAGAATTGACACATGGTAATTGACACATGGTAATTTGTGTAGAATGCAACACTTTTCATGTAGCAATAATATCTCTGCACAGATATACTTTTTTCTGCACATGCGTGCGCACACACACACCATCTCTGATTTTGGAGATTAAGTTTTCAACAAAGCTAACTACATTTCTGCACAGGAACATCACTTGTGTGAAAAATGCTGTTTTCTGCACAAACACAATAGACATAAATTATACAGCCTTTGAATGCTATTATTTTATTAACAGTTTTGTTGAGTTGGAAAGAAAATTGGTTAAATTATTTTTTGCCTATTTGTTGATTCCTTCAAGAATTAAATTAGCAAAAAGATACATCCTTAGAAGTGAACTCTTAAACAATACACAGAGTTTAAATATTCAATAAATATGTGAAGGGCTTGTTTATACTGTGCCAAAACCCCGATTTGGAACAGAACTCAATTCTGGATGCCCAAATGATGTCCACGATCATACAGTCCATAATATGGGATAAAACAGGTTAGACTGATTTTACCCTGTATTATGTAAAGTTCACTAATGCATGATTGGCACCTCCAAGGTAAAGTGACTGTCTAGTGGGGCCAAATCAGTTTTAGCTTCACTGGATGGTCTGAACTTCACTCCGCCACAGCTGCAAAATGGAGACAGGTGGTTTAGGGTATTGCTACTCTGGGCCAGCCCCACATTAAAAAGTATGTGTAGATGTCCCCAGAGATAGCTTGATAACAAACATTTTATAAGAAGAACTAAGAGGTAATACATGAGCATATATGTCATTCTTGGCTAACAAACCATGGTTTATAAGACCATCCCAATGTTTTCTTTGGATATTGCAGTACAAAGACAAGAATGTATGTCATCAGCAACATGAGGAATCTGTAGAAGCCATTCAAGTTCTTTCCAATCTGCCCTGCCCAGACTTTTCAAAGCTTTTCCCCTGAAGCACAGCAATCTTCAAAGTCTTTACTCTAGAGCATGTTCACTTTCAAAGCCTTTTCCAATCAGAATGCTTTGAAGACAAAGCTATTTCCAAAGCCTAGTCATCTTCAAAGCTTGCACCCTCTATCATCTGTTTTCTGGGTATTTTTTTTAAAAAAATTGTCTACTCTTATTAATATGATGATAATTTTGGACAAGAGGGTCTTTGGAAAAGATTTTCCCTACTCCAGTAGTTTCTTTGAATGTCACATGAATGGAGATATATGAGAAAGTTCTGTAGGAGATTCCATCATGTATTTTCTTGTTCTATTTTGTTTGGATTCTCAAATGGCAATTTTGATACAGCATTTTACATTAACGTCATTAACTAAATGAAGACCTTCCAGTGATAAGTGTTGCAGTAGTTAACTGATCAATCAGTTCAATTTACATTTACAGATTTGAAGCCATTCACTGAAAACCATTGCACTTCTTTTAGATTTCTGAATGAAAGTGACAATCTGTTGTTTTAAAAAAATAGAATTATGAAACCAGGATTACTCATTGTTTAGAAAGGGGAAATACATCTTTATGATTTTAATTATGCTACTAAGATAATAAGCAATGTTTTGACCATCTCTCTCTTTGAGTTTAACAAGTGATTTTTTGAAAGCATTTCTGTACTCACAACTTATAATATTGGTTTTCTGCCACCTACAATCTTCCTCTTTCTTCCCACCCTTGTTCATAACTATTCTTGAAGAGTTCACTGGGAAAGGGGATAATTATCAATATTATCAGTATCAATTATTTTTAATATATTTGTTTATAGAGCACAACAAATACTTGTCCATAGGTTGCAAACAACTGGACTGAGATAGATAGGCATTAGTTTTATATAATTACAATAATATTTGATTTACCTGCCTGGTTCATGCCATGATATGACTATGTCCCTTGGTTATCTTGTGCGAAATACATTTTCCACTGAGCTACACTGCTATCCAGAAATGATAAATCTTGATCAGTGGCAAAGCTCTAGAACAGTGGTTCTCAACCTGGGGTCCACAGATGTTTTTGGCCTTCATCTCCCAGAAATCCTAACAGCTGGTGAACTGGCTGGGATTTCTGGGAGTTGTAGGCCAAAAACATCTGGGAACTCCAGGTTGAAAACCATTGCTTTAGAAGATTCAAGTGAGAAAATAACTGCAATTATTTAATGAAAATCCTGGATTATTTAAGGATTTTAATGCACATTCATCACCAAAGATGTTTAAAACCAAATCACTTTTCTTGTATACCTGAGCCGTAATGAATCTAACATTGCAGATTTCCCTGTCATGCCAAAGGGATTGAAGTTACTTGTAAAGATGGTATGAGAAATTGAACAGGGGTGCTTGTAAAAACTAACACTCTTGTTTATCTCTTTACAGAAAGATGCAAAAAAGGACAGTTAGTAGCTTGCTATAGGCCTTCCTCATGGTAGAAAACTGATGTGAATTAATGTGAACTTATGTGAAGTGTAATCCAAATGCCCTGCCTGGTGGAAATTGACGTACCATTTCTGTACTTCCACCTTCCTCCTCTCCTCTTCTCCTGTACCAAGCACAGTTTCTGGGATCATGAGGGGGATGTTTCCATATGTATCAAGTCATTGTGAAAATATAATGCACCTTGGATGAAGAAAGGAGAAAAAACAGCCTTTTACATTGTGGCAGTGAGTATACATGAAAGATCAAGCTCAGACATCCCTGATCAGTTCAAGAGGCAGCTAAGAACCATAAAATTCTCTTTGGCAACCTCAAGTGACCAATGTGAATAGGTGAGCTAAGCCAGAATCAATCTATTTAGGCTTATTTCCATATTGTTTTCAACATTAAATGTTCCACATGTGATACAGATATTTCTTCAAGGCTTATATGAAGACATAGAGAGCAAAGCATGACAAGGTAGGCTCTTTGACAACATGTAGCATCTCTACTAACTTCATTTCAATGAACAGGGACATGAGAGAATCCTCCCACAAGGATGGTAAAAACATCAAACATCTGGGCGTCCCTTGGGCAACGTCCTTGCAGACGGCCAATTCTCTCACACCAGAAACGACTTGCAGTTTCTCAAATCACTCCTGACACACACAAAAATTCAATGAACTGTGGATTTAGTATGGATTTGTAAGGTCTTATTTAAAGATTTAAATATATTTTTCAACAAAAATGTTTTTCCCATAAAAGCATGTTTGTTTGTATTTTTAACACCGACCAAGATTTTTTATTACTAATGATGATGAAGATGAGGAGGAGGAGGAGGAGGAGGAGAGGGAGGAGGATGAAAATTGTGCTACTCTTTTCACTCTTATGTAAGGGCAAAAATTAGTGCAGTGGTTAACATCTTTTCCCCCTGAGAATTGTCTCAATGTGTTATTGTACTACTGACATATAATTTCTTGTAAGGAACAAGAAAAATTATGAATATTCTTTCTCTCCCTATCTTTGACTGATTGCTCAGAGGACTTGAGTGATGTTAGGGGTATCAAGATGATTGTGGAGGAAATTCCTGAATAAGGTGGAAAATCTCTGAGAGTTACAGCTGTCTTCATTATTAACACAAAAGAAGTATGTATTGGCATGGAAGAGAGTTGTCTTCAAGCATGGGGATTCCTGTCTGTGTTTTAAGAATGTAAGAATTTTGAAAACCAGGATTGGTTTTCAAAAACTTTCAATTTTGTCAAAACTGGCAATTTCACCAAAAAAAAAATTAATTTCCATGAGTGGCCTGCTCATATTTGAGGCATTTCATGAGCTCTTTTGATAGTTTCTATAACACAATAATTAGATTTCAAAAATTTATTTATTTTTAGGAGAGCACAGATATATAGTGGAAGAAGGTTTTGGCTGAAGAAGTCTGTCTATAACTCAAAATATCTGTGCAGACATTATCTTAGTAGATGGAGCCTCCGGTGGCCTAGGGGATAAAAGCCTTGTGACTTGAAGGTTGGGTTGCTGACCTGAAGGCTGCCAGGTTCAAATCCCACCTGGGGAGAGCGCGGATGAGCTCCCTCTATCAGCTCCAGCTCCATGCGGGGACATGAGAGAAGCCTCCCACAAGGATGGTAAAACATCAGAACTTCCGGGCAGTCCCTGGGCAACATCCTTGCAGATGGCCAATTCTCTCACTCCAGAAGCAACTCTGGTTGCTCCTGACACGAAAAAAAAAATCTTAGTAGATGGACTCAGGTAAACCAACTCAGATACCATTATAGCCAAAGGAATGAGGTGAAGGTTGATGGCAGTTCTGGTTCCTCAGTTTCTGGAAGACCACAATTGAAAAATTGCTGCTGGCTTAAAGAGCAAAACATCACAGAGCTATTGATAAAATGTTGTTGTTGTTGTTGTTGTTGATGATGATGATGATGATGATGATGATGATAATAATAATAATAATAATAATAATAATAATAATAATAATAATAATTTTGTTGTCGCCTCTCCCTGAAGCTCAAAACTTGTTCTACCTACTCCCCTTCACTGTTAGTGGTTGCAGTATGCATTTTTAAAGGCCATATTGTCTTCTCAATCTAGCTGGCCATTTTGGGGAGACAGTGCCATCAAGGACTCACTGGATGTATCCTTTCAATGCTTTAGCTGTTGAAATGATTGATGGCATTCGGAATACTGGTTAACACCATTCAGCAACAATGGGCTTCCTTAAGACCTAACAGATGTTTGAAGCATTCAATTGATTCCACTGTTCTCCCATGACTTGAGAAAGCAGAAGATTAAGGACAAAGAAAGAAAGGAATGCAATGATTAGCCTTTAGCTAATATCACATACACTAGGATCTTTCTATGATCAGTTATCCAGTCTCATGCTAAGTTACATGATGTTTTATTTGTTGATAGTTTACGTAATCCCAGCTGTTCACATTGCCACAAGCAGTAGGAGAGTGCTGAAGTACCTGCTCATCATGTTCGACTGTAGCAAAGGGCTCTCCTTTACACATCTGCTGCATCACCATTTTCATGATAAGGAAGCACTTTTCATTGATACACTATGCTTCATTGTCCCCATTGCTGCTAGCATAACACACATTATTAAAATGCTACAGTACTTATGGAATAAGCACATTGTGATTGATTTTGGCACTCTATTGGCTCCTGTTGAAGCAAACAGTGATCATGACACAATCTGGCTCAAGGCCAACTTCCGTTCACAGTAGTGGGACGTCATACAAATACCATCATAGGGTGTTATCCAACCCAGCTGTTGTTATTAATTTCATGTGCTCCAAAGGAAGACTTGATTTTCACAGTCTGAAAGGATTCAAAAATGGATAATTATGCCCATTTAGTGATGTTTAATTTCTGTTTACTTACAAATGGGAGGTTTATCCATATGTTAGTGGTGTAATGTAGCCAGAATGAGAGCTGATGTTGTCCAAAGAGTAAAATTGTGGACTCGAACCAAGGAGATTCAAATCCATATTCCATTAAGGATGAAAAGAACTGACAATCTCATTATAGCAGAAACTATTTTTTTTCTCAAGATGAAGCTTGATCCATCCCATTGCTACATAAATTTGCAATATTCATATTTTTAAGTCAACATGGGCTTTTGCACTATTGTGTATGCACATTTTCCAAAAGCCCAATATTTTTCATGGATATAAGGCAGCATTTTGATTACACTTATCATAAATATAGAAATTGTTATGTACATGTTTCCCCAATGAGTTGTGTTGCCAAGCTTGAAAAACTCAGACCTCTTCTACACTGCTATAAAATCAACATTATCAAAGGAGACAATCCATATTATATACTTTGAACTGGATTATATGAGTCTACACTGCTATAGAATCTAGTTCAAAGCAGATAATCCAGATTTTATTTGGCAGTATAGAAGGGGCCTTCTTTGTCTTTTTAGCAGTCCATGATATTTTCAAAACTCTTCCTCATCTCAGGCCCCTTCTACACTGCCATAAAATCCAGATTATCAAAGCAGATAATCCACATTATCGACTTTGAACTGGATTATATGAGTCTACACTTCCATATAATCCAGTTCAAAGCAGATAATCTGGATTTTATATGGCAGTGTAAAAAAGATCATAGTCTCAAATCAAATTATCAGATCTGAAAGTTAGACTATTCTAAATTTGCATTAAACATTAATTCATTCCTGCTTAATGGTTTAAAACGTTGCCTCTATGGTTGAACTGGACCCTTCTTGTTTTTGTTATGTGTATTGGGTGGACTCTGAGGCCTCATCTACACTGCCATATAATCCACATTATCAAAGCAGATAATCCACATTATCTGCTTTCAATTGGATTATATGAGTCTACACTGCCAGATAATCCAGTTTACAGAAGATAATCTGGATTTTATATGACAGTGTAGGTGGGCTTGAGTTATATATCAATTCTATCATAGGGGTTTCTTTGCAAGATATAGGACCTCATTCAATTTGGGGCAGAAAGCTGAGGAAATTGTCTTCTTACTGTCATCTTCAGTTCCTTTCCATTTTTAAGAAAAAATGATAATCTATTAAACCCCATCATATGTGATGTCCATTTCTACACATATCCTTTGCTATATAACCTATCACATAGGCAAGTGTATTCTCTTCCCAAATTTTACCAAATTCCAAATCGACTGCCAGAATTTTGCACATCCATATATATACTTCGCAGATTGATAGGGATGTGCAAAATTCTGGCAGTCGATTCGGAATTTGGCAAAATTTGGCGATTCGTACAACTGCCAAAACAAAATGCTGGAAGGCCAAAACAGAACCAAAGCAGAACAAAGCAGCCCTCATGGAATTCCTGGAAAACTTTGTTAGGTTCGTTTATATTCTGACTTTTTTCATAGTTGAAACAGCATTATCTCTCCATGGGGATCATGGGACTGAGTGCAGCCATATTTGTTCCATCACATGGTCTGTCTCAGCCAATCATGGGCTGATTTTTTCTCCATTGTCCTTGACTTCAAGTCCCAGAATTCCATTTTTGTCCTGCAAGTTGACTCCTCCTCTCAGTAGGAAAGAAAATTTTAGAAATTTCCAAAAAAATCAGTAGATGACTGGTTCTTTCTGAAACCTTTCAGGAATGATGGCCTACTCATGTTCTGTCACTGTGACCAAATTCAGAAAAACAAATCTTCCTTTTTTTAAAAAAAAAAATGTTATTTGTAGAAACTTGAAAAATTTCCAAAAAATCAGTGGATTAGCAAAACATCACAACACTTGGTAGACTTACGGCAGTATATGTGTCTTACAAGTGTGCCAAGTTTCATCCTGATAGCCATGAAAATGACGGAGAAACAAGCCTCTAAAATTTCCCCTAATTTTAAAATTTTCTGTCTCTCCTACTAAGAGGAGGAGACAATGTGCTGGACAAAAAATAGGGAAATATGGGACTTGAAGTCCAGGACAAATGGCTGCACTCAGCCCCCATTGCTCTGAGAGAGATAATCCTGCTTCAATTGTGGAAAAAAATCATAAAAGTCAGTAGAAGACTGATCTTTCTGAAACTCTGCTGGTATGTTGCCCTACATGTTCTATCATTGTGTGTAATTTTTTTGAAAAGTCTCTTTTGGTTTTTCTTTTTTTTTTTGAAAAAAATGTTATTTTTAAAAGCTTTAAAATGTCAAAAAAAATATCAGTGGATGAGTGAAACATTCGGAAACCTGGCAGGGGTATAGCTGTAAACATTCCCTGAAAGTGTGCCAAACTTCATCCTGATAGTCATAAAATGATGGAGAAACAGGCTTCTAAATTTTCCCCATTGGAGCTAACGGACCAAATGTTACCAAAACAAAAACAGAACTCAGGGTTCCAAATTATGAATCATAGAATCATAGAGTTGGAAGAGAACTCTTGGGCCATCCAGTCCAACCCCCTGCCAAGAAGCAGGAAATCGCATTCAAAGTACCCCTGACCGATGGCCATCCAGCCTCTGCTTAAAAGCCTCCAAAGAAGGAGCCTCCACCACACTCCAGAGCAGAGAGTTCCACTGCTGAACAGCTGTCACAGTGAGGAAGTTCTTCCTGATGTTCAGGTGGAATCTCCTTTCCTGTAGTTTAAAGCCATTGTTCCGCATCCTAGTCTTCAGGACAGCAGAAAACAAGCTTGCTCCCTCCTCCCTATGACTTTCCCTCACATATATAAGCATGGCTCCTCTCAGCCTTCTCTTATGCAGGCTAAACATGCCCAGCTCTTTTAACCGCTCCTCGTAGGGCTTGTTCTCCAGACCCTTAATCATTTGAGTTGCCCTCCTCTGGACACATTCCAGCTTCTCAACATCTCCCTTCAATTGTGATACCCAGAATGGGACAAGGTATTCTTGGTGTGGTGTGACCAAGGCAGAATAAGGGGTAGCATGCCTTTCATTCATTACAGAGTTACAGAATATGTGGTGATTCAGCCTGATTAGGAGGGAAATGTGCACATGGGTGGTTCATCATGCTGCAACTGAGAAGGGTTTATTTATTATGTATTTTGCGTGTTTATCAGATTTTGCAAAGTGCACTATCTGAATTTACTACTTAGGAGAACTAGGAAATATTTGCATGTGTTTTGCAATAGCACAGTATTAATGGTTGGATATTTCAATGAGCAAATTAGCTAGTTTCTTTTTCTTTTTAAAATAACAGCCTAGGCTCTGGTATACAGTTGCTATTTGCACACAGGGGGGGTCCCTGGCATTAAGCAGATTTGTGTATATGTGTGTGTGTATCAGGAGAGAGAGGTGGGGGAGGGAGAGAGGGAGGTCCCATCTACAGTGCATATACTGCAGGTTGAAAATGGAACCAGAATGGAGAGGAAGGGAGAGAGAGAGAGAGAGTATGTGTGTTAAGAAAGGAAAATAATAATATTTCTTCCTGATAACGAATACCTAAACATTTCCCACTCCACTGAAGTAATGCAATTACAATGTGAATTTTGCCATTTCTGATTCTTTATGTTGTGTTTTTTTTATTAGTACATCATAGCAATATTGCAAGCATAATTGGACTGATTGGTCATTATTCCTTAATCTAAAATATGATATCTCCCACCAGTATGGCCATTGCAATTCAACAGTTTGCAAATAATACTGATTCCTTTTTTCCAGAAACAAAGGAAACAATTAAAACACACAACATTCATGCTACCTTTGTCTGGAACAAAAGAAAGGTGATGTGTAAGAGTGGAAAATTACTATTATTTGTGGCATCCCTATCTGAGATAGACATTCATGTCAACTGAGGGGATGGGGACTTATAACACTACACTGGTTTTATTAGTGTAACTAGACTAGCCCATGCTTTTGTGATATGCATCTTTTTCTGAAAGGGTTTCTTATCTCATTGTGTAGACATCTGGCCTAGTAATCTGATGGTTTGTTGTCCTTGTCAAGCATGATGACTATTTC
Organism: Anolis carolinensis; assembly: GCF_035594765.1. Taxonomy (NCBI): domain Eukaryota; kingdom Metazoa; phylum Chordata; class Lepidosauria; order Squamata; family Anolidae; genus Anolis; species Anolis carolinensis. The sequence continues at coordinate 150,840,810 of NC_085843.1, forward strand.
CAAATTGTAATCTTTTAATCTCAGGGTTTGTTATGTCTAATCTCCCCGGCTATTTTATCTCTCAGCTTCCAAAATGTGAAATCAGAAGATGTATGGAAGGGGGGGGGGGGGGGAGGAAAAAGTAATATGTATTACACCCTGTGTATGCAAACCTGGTTGCATCTTCGAACTATCTCTACTTCCTTTCTCCCCGCTTGTAAATATTTCTTTACCACCACTGTAAAGGTGTGACTCACATGAGAAATGTGCCAGTTCTCTCTTCTATCTTTAAATTGCTCTGAGCCATATAATACAAGTAGGTTGCAAGTAATCTACGATTACTTGGGGGTGGGGGGTTGGGCATTGCTATTGTGTCACACTATGGTGGGGGCATGGTTGCATATTCATTCAGCTGAGGGAATGAGCTCTGACATGCCATCATGCATCCCTTGGCTCGATGAAATATTGTCTGGCTTCATCAAGGTGCACAGAGCTGGGCAAGTTTTCTCTAAGGTGCACCACGGTTGCGATAGTTCTTAATAAATCTAGCACTGAAACTTGCCAGCAAGAGAAATGAGAAAATAGCCGTAAAAGAAATAGACCAAGCTGCTGTGCACGTTCCTCTCCCTTTCTTTTTACAATTTAGGAAGGTTGGGATTAATTTGGAAAAAAGCACAGCAAAGCCCGATGATTGCTCCTACAAAACCCATATATTTTCTTGTACTGGATTATGCTTTGTTGTTGATGCTGCTGCTCCTTCAGCTGCTGCATTGTCTCTTTTGAAAGATTTCTTATGCCATCCTCCCCTTGCTCTGCCAGCTAATCCTGGATAACAACATGCAAATTGTCTTCCTGAATTTGACCAAAGTCTATTCAGTCTATCATTTCTGAGAAATTACCAGATGCCAGGAGTGTCATTGTTTTCTCTCCCCGACATCTCATATTTGGAAGGATATCTTATTCTTTTTCCATCTCACTCCAAGGCTTGTTGGGTCTTGAGGTCCATCTCAATTTTCTAATATGTTAGTTTTCTACAAGTTCCCCAAAAAGATATTACATAGTTAAGTTCTATCTAATCCCTACTTCCCAAAATCTGAATTGTTTCCAGTCTCAGCATCAACTTGTCCCTTTCTGTGGAAGAAAGGCATTGAGAGGATTTGGGAGGAAGGAGGCACAAGAGTACTGGGGAAAAAGCAGCAACATAGATAGATAGATAGATAGATAGATAGATAGATAGATAGATAGATAGATAGACAGATAAATGGATGGATAGATGGATAGGCAGTAGGCATGTGCGATACAGGAAAAAAATGGTTATAAACTCTCTTCAAAAGTAGGGGGTGCTGGTGCTTCGTTTCTAAAGTCATTTCTGAATTTTGAGGGCAAAAAGTTCAAAATTTTCCAAAACTTCCGAATCTTCGTATGTACCTCATTAATGGCGGATGCACATGCTCATGAAGGAAAACATTATCGTCAATGAGGAAAATTGAGGGGCTTCTCTCTCCTTCCTTTTTGAGCTATTCTAATGAAACTTGCTCCAGTGCTAGAACACATTTACCACTGTTAGCTCATCAAATCTAAGAATGTTTGACTTATCCTCAGATTTTTTGGCAAATTTTCAGTTTTAATAAAAAACATTTTTAATAATAACTAAAATCTGTTCCTAGTTTGAAAGTGTTATTTCCTGTTTCATTGGGTTACCTTTACTTTGAAAGTTGTTGTTCTACTTCAGAAACTTGGTTTTGTGGCTGAAATCTTGTTAAATTGGTGGAGAGAGACTCAACAAACCATAATGTGCTATTTATCTCACAATTTCCCTTGTGCAAAGAAAAAGTTTTGGCAGTGTAATAAAGTTTTGCCATGTTTCTATGACAGAACCAATTAGGAAATGACATTTATCACCCAGGAACAGAAATCATAGTATACCATCAAATCACTCCTGACAGATGGCCATCAGCCTCTGAATAAGGAAATCTGTTCCTGGTTTGAAAGTGTTATTTCCTGTTTGATTGGGTTTTCTGGGGCTGAGAATGTGTGACTTGCCCAAGATCACCTAGTGGGTTTCCATGGCTGAGTGGGGAATCAATCCACAATTGTAGTCCAACTCTCAAACCACTACACTACACCATGCTGTCTCAAAATGGGCCTGCTGCTAGCAAGGAGGGAAAACGCTCAGGAATGGGTTTCTTCCTATGGGGCTGATATTAAGTCCACTGCTAACTAGGAGGAAAAATGCTCATGACTGGGTTTCTTCCTATGGGGCTGATGTTAAGCCTGTTGCTAACCAGGAGGGAAAACGCGCAGGACTGGGTTTCTTCCTATGGGGCTGATATTAAGCCCGATGCTAGCCACCAGCCACTGGAGAGAAAATGCTCTTCCCTTTCTGCCAAGACTCAACTGTATTTTAATAATCAGCACTGATTGGGCAAGGAGGCAAGCCCAGGCTAGGCTACTCCTCCCTGCAAACAAAGTTTGGTTGAATTAAAAACGCTTTCTCGTATATCCAAAGGCTTTCCGAGGCCAGTAAATAAATGGGCTCCAATGCTTCGAATTGGAAGGTTAATTCTAAAGGGCCAAACCACCTCGGAACCCCATTTGGAACCCAAAATAGATATGATTTTATTCCAATTAACAACGATTATGAGGAATTTGCTCATGCCTAATAGGCAGGTAGGCAGGAAGGCAGCTAACATAAGAAAATGGGAAATATTTCTGAATTATGAAATAGTTTCCTAGACCATATTCATGAACCGTGGTCAGCAGAGGTTTTAATGAAAGCATTGCTTTCTTGCAGTTTGTCTCTATCCTCTTCCCCAACACTGCCATTAGCTCTGAATCTGAGGTTACTGAAGTTACTATAGGCAGAATTAGAGAGAAGGAGAAGATGTTCTCAGAATCTGCAGATTGGATGGACTAGACATGTGAATTTATAATTCCTCTGTGGCTAGGGTTTTATTCTGAGCCAGAAAAAAACAAAAAAACAAAAACCTGTTAGCATTTGTTAGCAATTTAAAAATGGATTGTCCCCATTGAAATACAGTTGGTGCCTTTATATCCACAAAATCATCCATCCAACTTTTAAAAAAATCATACATTCTCCCCCTCCCTCTCTCCCTCCCTCCCTCCTCTCTCTCTCTCACACACACACCAAAATGAAAACAAAACAACAGCAGATTTTGATTCTTCTATTTTATATAAGTGACAACATTTTATATAATGGAATTTGAAAATACACAGATTTGAGAGGTCAGGGAGAGAGATAATGACCTTTTTCCATTTTATTGTGACTAGATTGCTGCTATGATTGCAGATGCTACTCTAGTTAGTAACATGGATTTAAAAGAAAGTGTAAAAAATGCATCAAATACAGTGCCCAAACACGAATCAAAGAACATGAAAGGCATTGCAGACTAATTCAACCCGAGAAGTCAGCCATAGCAGAGTACCTGATGAACCAACCTAGACACAGCATATTATTTGAGAACACAGAAATACTGGACCACTCTAACAACTATCATGTCAGACTACACAGAGAAGCCATTGAAAGCCCCAAACATGTGGACAATTTCAACAGAAAGGATAGATGTGGGTGAAACATCAGGAGAGAATGCTTTCTGGAGCATGGCCATACAGCCTGGAAAACTCACAGGAACTCAGTTATTCCAACCATGAAAGCCTTCAACAAAACAAAGTGTAAGATGTTTTCATAATGAAAAGGTTGGATAGTCTTGAAAGGTGAAGCTGAGAATTCTTCTGACATCTTTAGTTTTCAGAGGAAAATTGAACTTGACTTAAGGAATAGTAAGTAGTTGTGTTTTTCAAAGACTTTCCCATGACATGATATGATGGTTCAGACTTTTGTCACAGCAGGCCAGCTTGGCACATTTTTGTACTGGAGGTTTGGTCTCCAGCACAGAAATGAACAACCACAGACTTTCCCCCATTATGCTTGCTTTGTTTTATATAATTTTCCATTGTGATGCTAAATGCATGCATACAGCAAGCACAACAGAACAGGCTGACTGAATGCAATGCCACAAGCAATCAATCCATTCCAATGCAATGTGTTTTACTTGTGTTTGCAACCAGGTAAAAGTTTGGATGGTATTATATGCATGGAGAAGCATGAAAATATGCAAAATTTCTCTGATACAGCCTTCATCAAAACCTTGCTCTTTTCCTGTGGGATTTCATGTCTTTGTATACATGTTGTCAAATGTATCACACATAGAGGAGCCAAGTGATGATAATATATTCCTAAACAAATTTCTGCATAAGAAGACATTACAATCATGGCCAAAGACAGTTCATAGATACAGCTGGGGATACATGCTCCCCCATCCCTTTTGAGATTAAGCCCTCTTTTCCCCGGTTTATTAGCCACCACTGGAGACAGCAATATTTATGGGCACTTGGTGACCCACTCCTCACAATGAAGAGATGTATGCATGCTGTGTATCTGTTGCATAAAGCACATGATTTGTAGGGAAACCACAGCATTCAACTGTTCTCTCTATAGACACACTGCAAACCACATTGGGAGACATTTTGCCAATTAATAGTAAAACCTGGCATTAATCATCCTTCAGTGTCTAGTGCCAACATGCAAAGACATGTGAAATATCTGTGAAGATGAAGACAGTTTTAGCAGATCTTGGCTATTAGCTGTGTCTGTTTAGAAAGTTTCTTATGCTGACGTTTCAGCTAATGATAATTTTATATAAGCCTCCATCTTCCTTTATTCTACCCGGGGCACTTTCAATTTAAAGAATTATAGCACTATGATTCCACTTTAATTGTTGCAGCAACATCCTATGGAACTTTGGTGGTGGTGGTTGCATTGAGAGCTTTATAGCCCCTCCTTAATCTGCAGACTTCAGGATCACATAGCATATTACTATGGCATTTAAAGTAGAATGACATCTCTGCTATTATGTAATGTGAACATGCTCCTGAACTTTATTTGTTTATCTGAAGTAGAGTAGAGATGCAATTCTTTGCTAATTTCATTCTCAAAGGAAACTACAAAGATGTATAGCAATTTCCTTCCAGTGGTGATAAAGAATGTACAATTTTCAAAGACTTTGCATAGAGCATTCATGGCTTATGCTGTGCAAAATTCACACGTAGTAATTTTTGCAAAAACAGTAGCTTCTGTGCAGATTTTTGAAAAAGAAAATGTAGTTTCCTGTATAAAAAAGTCTGTAGCTGATGATGTATTCTTCCCAAAACCTGGGCATGTATTTTTCCTGCCAGAAAGCAACATCTTCTGCACAGAAAAATAACTGCTGAAATCCTTTCTGCATTATGTTGCTACGTAACTGCAGGAGATACAAAACTGCACAGTAAGTTTCAACCTGAACCCATTCACATAAGGAAGTTGTTTCCTGTGTGACAGGAGAACATACCCCCATCTTTTGCAGTGGCTGCTACCTTTAGGGATATATAGAGATTGTGCATACAACGCTGACACAAATGTGAACTCTCAGCTATGCATTTGTATGTATCCAATAGGACTCTAGCCCATATTTCTATGCACAAATACCGTGTACTGATTTTTTCATGAGTTCTAAACTACCCTAACAAGTAAGGAGCACTCACCATTGGCCTTTCAATAGACAACTGTTGGCCCTTATATTGCTGGAGCTCATAGAGATTTTTTTTTTTAAGGTCATCTGTTTAAACTTCTTCCCAATATATCAGGGATTGTGGAGGCATTTGCATTTGCCAGATAGACCATCATGATTGGCTCTGAACCCCTTTTTGTTACTATGAAGGGAAAGGGATCCCAGGAGGCCCAGCAAACATGGCACCAACTCTGGAAATGATATTAATTGTTGAAACTGATTCTTCAGCATGAAGCCAACAAGACTTTGTTAAATGTTTTACCTTTGCTGCTTACATTAATACCTTAATCCCAAATGAATGCAAACAGAGATTAGCTCTGCTGAAATAGATTGGGGAGACTTCTGTGTAATTGCATTCAAACATGAAGCCAGGCTGGAATTTGAAAATCATTTGAGGTAGTGTCCAGGATCTTGAAATTATGCAAATTCTTACTGTTTTCTATCCTCTCCCCAAACACTCCTTAATTTCTAGTAACTGAAAATGAAAGAAATTCAAAAACTGGCATGGCTATCTATTCTTCAATGTAAAATAAAATAGGTGTTTCCAAGGGGCTGGGCTCTCTTATAATTACCTCATTAGATGAAAAACTTAAATAGAAAGTCTTATATAGCATTGCATTTTATGTATATGTACAATATGGTCTCTGAGAGTTAAAATGCAGTAAAATCTTACCATCTCTAAATAAAGCTATGTCAGAATGTTAGGAAAACCCTTGCCTCAGAGGCTGTTCTACACTGCCATATAAATCCAGATTATCTGCTTTGAACTGGATTATATGGCAGTGTAGAGGGGACCTAAAGCTTTGAACACTTATTCCATATTAGAGCAGGTAGTACATAAGGAGATTCACAAAAAGGTCAAAGTAGATCAGACTGAAGGTCTGTGGAACTCCCTCCCCAATGACATCAGGCAGACCCCAACTCTTCTGGTTTTTAGGAAAAAAAAAACTAGACCTGGCTTTGTACCCAAACATTTGAAGAATAAATTATTACAGATTATGACACAATCTGAATAAGGATTGTGAGCAAGGATTATGGATGAACAGAATTATGCACTTTATATGTTATTAATCTGCTGAGTTCTATATGTTGTATTTGCACAACTTTTTAAAATTGGTTTTAATATATGGGATGTGTTTTATTATTATATTTTAAGCAGCACTGAATTTTGCTGGAGTTGTAAGCTGCCTTGAGTCCCCCATGGGGTGAGAAAGGCAGAGTATAAATGATGTAAATAAGTAAGTAAATAAATAAGAATTCTGCTCAACATCAGAAATCCCTTTGTAGCAGTAGCCAGCCAGAGTTGCAATAAACTGGTGAATCTGCAAAGAGGAAGACTGACTGATACTTCTGGTAAGTAAATCTCTGTGCTGGACTGGGAAGAATTCCCTAAATGGAAGTTCTATTGGTTAACATGAGAAAGATAGATCAGTAGATGCATTAAGATTTCTGAAAGTTGGGGAGAATGATCCCCTGTTATCTTGTGTCATTGTATAGAATATTTAAGAAGATAGCTCTTGTAGTTTTCTTTAAAATGTTGTTTATAAAACTTTGAAAATTTCTCAAAGATTTGTGGATAAGTGAAACATTGTGAAATTGATGGGCTAACTGTGGGAAATGTGTTCTATTGTTGTAGCAAGTTGCATCCAAATAGCTGTAAAAATGAGAGAGAAAGGAGCCCCCGAAGTTTCCCCAATTGCACAATTACTATAATGAAAAAATAACAAAATTTTGTTACTCTTGTTATAGTAATGACATTTTCATGAATGATACTTTGGAAACAAAACACTGGTGCTCCCTAATTTTGTAATGAGTTTTGAAACATATTTTCCATTGATCGTACAGCCCCAGTAGTTGTATAGAAAAAAACAATAGCAACCTTCAATTTGAATTCTCTAGCAAATGGTAATCAGAGGCATACTCCCTTCGATATTAGAAGTGATATGTAGCCATCTTGACTTATTGATGGTCTTATCCCCCATGAATGTATAACCAAGTAAGTTTATATGGATTGGCAGTCTTCACTACACCTTGTGGCAGAAAATTCTACAGTTTAACTATGTATTGTGCAAAAAAGTACATATTTTTATCTGCCCTGAATTCTCCACCATTCAGTTTCATTGGATTATTCCTTTCTTTGGATTCTTCTTCATGATGAGAAGAAGCATGTCTTCTTTATTTACACAATGTCTCATTTTATGCACTTCTGTTATGTTTTCCTTACTTGATCCTTTCCTAGATAAACTGTCTCAAACTGTCTCAAAGCAATTTTAAGACTTGCTGGTTTTTTAATTTAGCATGAGCTTTCATAGTTTAACCTACCTCTTCAGATGCAGTAAACAGTGATATAAAGGTTTCTGGTATAAACTAAATAAAAAACAGTTCATCTTAAAGGTGTTTCAATATCCCCCCTCCCTTTTTCTCTTTTATGCTGAAAGAATGTACACAACTTCTTCTTCGAAAAAAATCAAGCATTCTAAACTTGCCACTTAACAGAGTTGGTTCCGTTCCCAATATTAGCAGGATAATCTATTTCTTTGTGATGACCTGAGTGGTATACGGTATTCCAGATGTGATCTAAACACATTTTCCCTCAGCGCAGCATCATAAGGGAGATACAAATGAATTTTCCCATTCTCAACATCCCGGTGTATGTCTTAACATATAAAAGTTCTGCTCTCACCTTGCTCTATATTTTGGAATATTTTTTGTAAAAGAAAAAAAAGGAAAAATGATAGTTTTGCACAAAATGCACTTTTGTGCAAAAAGTCTTAATTTTACAAAGTACAATGTTTGGTGTTGATGATTTTTTTTGGGGGGGGGGTTGTAATCATATCCCAAAATGTGAAAAATTATTATAAAATTAACAAAGATATGTAATCTCTCCCACTGGGTAGAAAACTTTTGAAATGCTTCTTTGATTAGCATTGACCAACCATGAAATAATGAGGCCAGACACAAAGAATTCAAATAAGGCTCACGTTATTTGGGCCTATGTCCTATTTATTTATTTGGACTGAAGGGATCTAAGACCAGCTGTGACTGGGTATCTTCCCTGACACCAACAACCACAACCTTCACTTGAGTGAACCACCTGTGTCCCAAGGGTAATTCAAATATTCTCAGTTGGCTCTTTGATGGAATGTAATCCTTGAACCACTGAAGCCCCAGGATCTAATAGTGAGCAAAATCCCAGGTTTATCTCAAGTGTATCTCCTTCACAATCCCCGTGACATTGTCGAGACCTTTCCAAAAGGGTGGCAATGTGAAACTCAAACTCTTAAATTCTCCTACCAAATTAAAGACACCACCCAACCATCCAGATCCTCAAGAAAAAGTGTAGGGATGCACAAAACCTCCTGTAAAAGAGGATTCTAACCCAGCCCTGGGACAACCAGATAAACTCACACTGAACAGAGGGTGTGAGGATGTATTGTGTTAAAAGTCCCAAGAGGCATGTGAGAAAATGGTCAGGTCTTTAAAAACCTATCCACCTTGCTCTTTTGGCACAAAACACTTCTCTTGCATGTATTACTAGTTTCTATACCTGGAAGCCATTAAAGTGGTTTCCTCCCATGTAGCTTTTACTAGCTTTCTAGAAAGTCATTTTTGCATGCAAGTTTAAAATAAGTGAGGGTTTGTATTGCTAACTATGATATCAATATTGATTTTTAAAAAAACTCTAATTGTGTGAAATTTGGTTCTTTTTATAACATCCATACATTCTGTTGACATTTTCTTCAAACACTTTCTTGCATCTCAAAGATATTTTGGACATTTACTGCACTGCCCCTTTTAGACCCCAATGTATATGTGATTATTGGGGTGGGAGGTGTGAATGATTTACTTTACCCTTTTTATATTTGATTTTATTTCACAATTTTAATGCTCATTTTCTCAGTTTGAATATTGGAGTTCTTTGCAATTTCCCCACATCTAAATAAATTGGCATCATCAGAAAACTGGCTGTTTCACTATTTATCCATGACTCCAGGTTATTTATGAAAATGTTAAAAAGAACAAGTGACTTAGTTGTCTGGCTGAGCCTAAGCTATGTTTACATGTTTTAGGTGATTTAAGGCTGACTGGATTGGATAAAGACAAATCTTCCTAAAAAACAAACATTTTAGTTGAACTGTTGCAAGTTGCCCGCTGAAAAAAGATTTTCCTTCTTTGTAATTTGCAAAACAGGATCTCTGTCCCTCAAAACATTATTGTGTTTTTGTTCCAATCCTATTAAGATTTGTTTTGGCAAATCCTGGAACGGCACACAATCTTTCTGTAATCATTTTGTCAATGTCCCAGTTTGCTTTGAGACCCTAGAGATAGGGGCTGGGTTGACTGTTAAACAAATAAATTAGTCTGTGGCTCTCAATCAAGGTTTAGTAATTCAGAGCATGTACACAGTCAGTTCAGTGAAGCTGAGATAACTAAGCATCGCAAAGGGGGATGGGGTGCACATCTGGAAGCACATCTGCACCAATGTGCTGCATTCCCTGCAGGAACTGCAAAACAAATTTTACAAAGATAGACATGAGAGCTATTATGCTTTTAACTTAGCACAGCAAACATAGTTCCCACTATAGCAATAAATCTGTGGCTGGCTGCTTCATTTCTGATTCTCAGGGAAGGATCATATTGTTAAAATATGAGGAAAAGCAAAAGCAAAGTAAAATGCTTTCTTGAACTTAAAAAGCTAATAGTTAAGAAAGGTAGGCTAGAAAGCTATTGTTAGCTGTTATATGTATGTGGTGAGCTGTAATTTCATTAGTGCAGATTGTCCTTGCACTTTTGCTGTGTTTATTTTTGCTAAAGCCAATTTATGACTTGGTGCCTATCCTAATGACAAACACTACCTGCTATCCAGAGCATACAAAAAAGCTATAGAAGTTAGGGGCCAAAGACATGATAGAGCAAGGCTGAATGTCCAAAGGCTTGTGCAAAGATCAGGAATTCTTGGAGCTGAAGTCCAAAACACCTGGAGGGCCATAGAAGGGTCACAGGTTATGCAGGACTGATCTACAAACATGGGCTGTGCCTACACTAGGTGAAATATTCCAAAGTAGTCTGCCCTAGAGCTGCCCTGGATACACTGCGGGAAGTCCTACATTTACTGTTTTACAGTCGACATGGCTGGCCAGGCTTCTTGCAAATGCCCAACAACACTCAACATGCCTTGAGACTAGCGTGCTATTTGTTATTTTTATGACAAAATTATGTATTGTGTTCTGATCATGAATGTATCTTAATATGAATAATGGAAAGATGGTTGAAGTAAGGCTTGTAGAATTTATCTAAATCTGACACACAGAATACCCAGTTTGGAAACTTACAGACTCATTTTTTTTATACATTTATTGAAAAATAGGTTCCACTAAACACTGGGAAAAATACTCCCATGGGCTTGTGCATAAGATCACAACTTGTAACATATAGCCAATGCATCATGTTTTCATATTTTACTTGGGCCAACATAACATGTAGTTAAACAGTATGAAACATTGATTCCTTCTGTATCCTTTATCCTAGGGCCCCTCCATACAGCCATATAACCTAGAATATCAAGGCAGAAAATCCCACAATATCTGCTTTGAACTGGGTTATCTAAGTCCACACTGCCATATATTGCAGCTCAAATGGGATTTTATTCAGCTGTGTGGAAGGGGCTTAAGAGGACATTGTAGCTACCAGACTGGACTTCAACTTCCTTAAGTCATTCAATGTAGGGACAAACAATATTTTGCATACAGCCCCACAGACAGAGGGTTGGGACAAGCCAACTGGCAGTTACTATAGACCACTGTGAACAAACTATTGCTGTCCAAAAATAACTGCAGTTAGGGAACCACTTTAGTGTGCTAAAATATGCTCTGTACCAGTGTGGGCTATGTGGATTCTGTTGGAAAAGGTGGATTTAAGAATACCTCCAAACAGTCCTGCCAATGTGAGTGCAACATTTCTGAGATGGATTGAATATCTGTACTGAAGACCATATTTTCAAGATTCAGTACCAGATTTTTAAAATCCCCATCCTTCCCATACCCAAGTGCTAGTTCAGATCTTATTGAAACCTGAAAACAATGGAGAAGAAATACTTCAAAGTGACATCAGTCAATTGGTATATTGGCACTCCAAATCCTTGGATAACCTCACAACTTCACAAAATCCTCCTTCTCAATGATATTGGGGAAGGAGGAGAGGCAGAAGTTGTGATGGAAGAATGAGGATCTCCATGTCCTTTTCAGGATAAACCAGCAACCATCCAGACATCTCTATCACTGAATGTGAGAGGAGAGCAATGTCTTGACATTCAGAGTGGAAGTAGAGTTGAAGTTCCAGGTTCTTATGCTCTTCCTGGTTACACTTATGATGTGAAGTAGTGCATCCTAGACAACCTCAATGAGAAACAGCTTGTTTGTGTCTGTAATAACAGAGTGGGTGTCTGACTTCAGTGGACTACAATAATTTAAATTCCCCTAATTTGGATTGTTAAAAAAATATTTTCCCTATTTTATTCATTGGATGTTAATGTTAATGTGATTGACTGGGCTTTGTCCCCATGTGAGCCTCTCCGAGTCCCCGCTGGGGAGATGGAGGTGGCATACAAAAATAAAGTTATTATTATTATTATTATTATTATTATTATTATTATTATTAGTTCTTCATAGTGTTGATATTGTCCTTGACATGCTTTAGATTACAATGAATTTGCAATGTTTTAATGACAAGGTAGTCAAGATTCTGCTGATTTGGCTATCGGACCTTTCCTTCTTTCTTTTTTGAGAAGATTGCCCATTTCTTTCTACTTCAGCTTCCATTCCTCCAAGAAACTACAAAGGGGGAGGGAGAAGCCATTACAGAGGTATTAAAAACACACAGTTCGAAAGAAGTAGGTCTGGGTAAATGGTTTGGAAAAAATCCAAATTTCATCACGCATGAAAAGTAAAGAAAACAGAAATAATGCAAGAAAATAATTTTTCATGCTATTTAGCTATACAGTGTGTTCAGATTTATTGGAAAGCCAAACTCAATATTTCTTGGGTGATTGAGCTTTTCCTCTAGATTTGACTTCAGCTTGCCCTCATGGCAGTGTGTGGTGCTATAAAGTGCCACTCGTGATGGATATGGCTTTCTGAAAAACGCAGAAAGAGCATTATGGAGCTTTTGTGATTTTGATTCATTTGACCTAAAATTGTAATACACCCCATATATCCATGAAACCCTCTGATTTTAAAATAATAAACTGATGCTTTTAAAAGTATGGTTTCTTTCTTGCCAACTTTGCAACACTTTCCCCTAGTTTTCTAAAGATCTTAAAGAATTACAGTCTATACTGAATATCATAGATATTGTATGAGTAGAGCCATTTTCAGGAAGCAAACCATAAAAGAACATTATTTATTGAAATTGGAATGTTAACAACATATTACAGAACATCAGTTCTAATTAATATGAAGGATAATAATTCAAATCTTTACTGACGTTGACCAATAAATACAATTCATCATCAATTACTATAATATCAGTTTGAGTCTGACTTGATGAATGCATGTTTTGACCATTATTGTTTCAAAGACCCACTAAGTTGTATTATATAACTCAAAAGGAAAAGCTACTATTTAGCTGGATCATAGTGAAAAGGAGTATGAAAAGGTCAGTGTCAAAATGAAAATTGCGACAAGGAATTTAATTCCTATTAACTAAGAAGGTGATATCCTTATGCATTCTTGTCAGGTCCCAATCACTGTACCATGAGCGTGTGTAACCAGATAGATCTGTTGTTTTTGACTAGGCCTCTTTTTAGCAAGCCTTCTGATAAATCTAAGCAGGTTTTGCATCCAGAGGGCATGGGCTACTTTTGGTATAATCTCCATTTCCCATTACATCTAGGAACACAACCTATCTCACTTACGTTCTGTTCCACCTGTTTTGCTTCCATGCCTTTAGGCCTTTTCTTGAAAATTAGATAAATTCAGCTGATTAATTCCTGTAAGATAGGTCATTTTTTATCATCAATATATGTTTCTGGCAAATACAGCTGACCATGTGCATAGCTTTGTCTTCTGTGAGCAACTTGGATTATATTGTGAACAATGTTGAAAGTTCCATCTGTGGAGTCAGAGGTAACAGTGAGTTATGCCTCAAATCCCTGAAATGGAGAGCATCAGGCATTCTACAATATATCTATAACTATATCTAGCCCCTATTATGGAACCTTGTGGGTTTTTGTGAAAGGTATATATTCCATTGATATTTTCATCTGTTGTAGCTGCTAGTACTAAAGTTTAGATTGGACTTTATATTAATTGAGTAGCATTTAGCTCCCTTTTTTGTATTTGTTTCCTCAAATGTAGATATACGGGGCCCCAATTGGTATCTGGACCAATACTAGGGGTGTGCAGAATTCTGTTTGGTGATTTGGGATTTGGGAAAATCTGGCAGCTAGATTGTCAAAAATGGACCAGACAGACCCCAGCCAAAGCCTTAACTGGAATGGATCATGAGCAGCCAGATCATTTGGCTAAGGGGTGTGATAGGGCTGAGCAGCACTCTACCTGAGGAGGGGGTTGTGGTGTGTGGGTGGCCTCACAAATCAGGTAAGATTGGGTGCCTGGTGGTGGTGACTCTTCTTATTTCTTCCTCAACAGTCTCCTCCATCCCTTCGCAAAGTCCCTCCCCCTGGTGGAGCACCCGCTTGAGGCTCTCCAGAGAGGGTCCCACCGGGAACTTGCTTTCCCAGCACTTTGTTTGAAATGAGCATTGAAGGAGCCTCTATGCTTGCTCCCATGGCATGGTGTGAGTTGAGGTTTCCCCCTCTATTTCACACATTTCTGCCTTGAATTCCCTCCAGGGTTGAGAAGGGCAGGGTAGAAATGTCATAAATAAATAAATTTATTTCTCAGCCAGTCAGAGGCCTCGTTGACTGTGTCCATTCTCCTCCCTTCTTGTGGCATGCACTGGTGGGACTTTAATTCCCAGAACTCCCTCTTGTAGTTTTTTTTTAAAAAAAAATATATGCTAAAACTTTAAAAATTTCTGAAAAATCAATGAATTGCTGAAACGGTCTGTAACATGGCAGGCTTGCAGTCATAAATGTGGCCTATAAGTGAAGCATGATTCATCCTGATAGGCCTAAAAATGACAGAGAAACGAGCCTACAAAGCTTCCCCATTGGCACCAATGGACAGTATCTTACTGAAATAAAAATGGTACCCCCCTCCCAATTTCAGGTATTTGCTGGAAAATGGAACCAAGGGGGGGGGGGGAGAGAGAGAGCTGAAAATGGAATAAAAACAGTAAAAATTTTGGGCATTGTGTACATCCCTAACCTTTACATATTGGAAGCGCAACTTAAGCTCGGCCCTTCCCTTAGCCATTTACTTTCTGATGTCCCTTCCCTCCAAAAAAGTATAATTTGATGACAGTGATGATTTTTCAAAATTGTAGGTGGTGACAAATGGAAAGTTTAAAAACCCTCTCCCATTTATGTGTGTATGTTTGTTATAGTCTCATATAATTCTAAATAAGATTTGCAAAATCTCCAAATGCTAGATTCTCACAGAAAGAACAGACCAGAATACTTTCTATGCATATTAAATATGATGAAGAATCTGAGGCAAGGGAGAATGTCAGGATTAAAGAAGTACATATCATAAAATCATATACTTATTTCACCAGCTCATCCATTCCCTCCTCACTTGAAAGCAATTAAATTTTGAACGTGACAACTTAGAATGTTCTCTGATGAATTTCTTAAATTGCAATTTAGTGAGTGCAGTGTCCAATCTCCAGGGTTACAACAGGGGGCTAGTTCTAATCACGTCTGTGCCTAAGCCAGGCTTTTCCTACTCAAGGCCTTGACTGTTTGTGTGTCTTTCTTTCATATCAGCCACTTTAACAGAATTGTTCACACTGCAGGATCAATGGAACTATGGAAAAGAAAACAACATGCTTTCCTATTTGGTAGGCTGTCAGCAGGTTTCTGAGTTGGCAGAATCGCATACTATATCTACTTTACTCACATTTAGCATTCATTACTAATTTTTGTATTTTATTCTATATATATGCTTTTCATAGGAAGATGTCCTAGTTAAAGTTTTGGATGAAGATTAGGGTGATTCAGATTCACATCTCCACTGTAACATTAAGCTCTTCTTGAGTCAATCATATGCTTCAACATCTTGCTGTCAGCATAAAGGAAAGATTATGTATCTCATGTGACCTTCTTGGAGCAAAAATGGGGCAGTCAAATCATACCTAAGGTGTTTGAAGTCACACTGATTTTACCAAGACACTTAGCCACATGCTTAGCTTGTTTCCTTTGAAATCAACAAGGTTTGAAAGCATTTCTGCAAAGCTATGTCATGCCTTTTTTTTTTTTTGCCAAAAATGGTATATTGTTTTGAAACTTTTTATAACTACCACAGAGGAAAAATGCTAAATGCTTATACATGTTAAGTAGAATGACCAAAAAATGGAAAACTTGAAGAACTGGCCAAGGGCCCTTCCAGACAGGCCTTATATCCCAGTATCCGATCCTAGGTTTTCTGTTTATCCCAGATTATCTTGCAGTGCCGAGTCATATAATCCAGTTTAAAACAGAAAACCTGGGATCAGATCTTGGGAAATAGAGCCTGTCTGGAAGGCCCCCAAGAGTTATTTTGAACTGAATCTTGTTCTGTATAGCAGGGCCCAATGACATATTGCAAACTGTAGTGTTTGTTAAATTCAAAAGTGCTCAAAAATGCATGGAGTATTCAAAAGAGGAATCTCACTCCCTTCCACCTTCTTTATGGGAACTCACTTATTGATCAAATTTGGATTATTATTATTATTTTTAAAAAAGTTACTATGCAGAGTTAATTACTTACAGTGCTTACATTATCCTCACATATCTTCATATTTTTCAAGATATCTTTTTAAAAATGCTTTTTAGAAAATATTAGCACAGGTCCTCCTTTATGTGTGTGTGTTTTAAACAATCTCTCTAGTGCAAATCTCTTTAACTGGACTTCTGTCATAACCACATCATTATTTTATTCTCAGCTGCTGTTTCTTATCTTGTCTTACAGCTTGTCTTACAAGTTGTCATTTTAGATTTTTCATCTGTAATTGCTTTGTTTATACGAAGTTGTCTTCTCAGAATGAATGTGTAACCTGTCAAGTCTGCTTAACCTGGCCATCAGAAATGATACTACTTGATATCTCGAGTCATATCATGACTTCGTCAAGACTTCAACTGGTATAATGTGCAAAATTTTAATAGACAGCACCGTGTGATGAAAAAACACTGAACTACTCATGTGTTGTCTAATATTGCAAGAATGTAGCAACATATTATTATATTACAGGAGAGTGTATAATTGGGGATGACCATGGGGTTGATAAATATTCCCTGGATTTCACTGCCAGTACTTATGAAGCTGCTCCAAGTTAAATAGGACCTATGATAATGCCAATCTGTGGTCCACAACTGGCAGAGTATCCTTTCATCTCAGAGAAGCTAGAGGAAGAGTATCAGTAAAACCCAACAGAGATATGCTGCTCCCATGTCATACATTGACTGAATGTGAAAAAGCTCAAATATTGCTTCTGAATGACATCTTTTCACTTCTGCTTATATATTCAAAATATTTCTAAGTGGCTTTTAAATTTCCATTGATAATCTGGCTCTCAAAATGTAAAAAGACAGCAATGGAAGAAAATATTTTTTAAAATGATCAGTCTTCTACAACATCACTTTTTAGGTAGCAATGGGATGCAAATTAATTTATTTCCTAGTTTAATAAGAGGACAAAACATACATCCTAATTTAATACATGGACCAGAATACTATCATCCTTTGTCTCTCACAACTCTCAAATGTTAGGAAAGTTTTGGATTATATATAAATTAGTACATTTCAAAAATGGGACAAATTATACATGAAAATACTTACATGAAGATGATAACATCAAAAATGCATATTAAGGGAAGATACAGTAGAGTCTCACTTATCCAAGCTAAACGGGCCAGCAGAAGCTTGGATAAGCGAACAACTTGGATAATAAGGAGGGATTAAGGAAAAGCCTATTAAACATCAAATTAGGTTATGATTGTACAAATTAAGCACCAAAACACCATGTTATACAACAAATTTGACAGAAAAAAGTAGTTCAATATGCAGTAAGGTTATGTTGTAATTACTGTATTTACGAATTTAGCACCAAAATATCACGATATATTGAAAACATTGACGATAAAAATGGCTTGGATTATCCAGAGGCTTGGATAAGCGAGGCTTGGATAAGTGAGACTCTACTGTACCTGGAAGAATGCATACAAAATTCTGGGCAAAATAGATGCAGAAATGAATAGGACAAAACAGTGTTTACAATCATGATTTCTATAGAAAGTGAAATAGATTTGTCCATCTCTTGTTCCATGTAGGTGTCAACCATGCAGCAGTGTGAATTGTTCTGTTGTATTTTTTTCATGTGTGTGTCAGTATATAAGAAGAAAAATTGTATATTTTTATTTGTAATAAGGGAATGTGGGGGTTAACTTTTACCTCACTGGAACATTGGGAAAAAAATAAAAGACATGCACATAAGGTTCCATGCAGCCACAGTGAGCTCTCTTAGCCCTGTCATAGCACATTTTTACATGGAACACTTTGAGAAACAAGCCCTGGAAACAGCACCATAAAAACCCTCCATATGGTTCAGATATGTGAACGTCACCTTCACCATTTGAAGCCACGGAGAAGAAGAACTAAATAAGTTCTTGGGCCTGCAGAAGAGAAGGCTGAGAGGAGACATGATAGCCATGAACAAATACGTGAGGGGAAGTCATATGGAGGAGGAAGCAAGCTTGTTTGCTGCTGCCCTACAGACTAGGACGCGGAACAATGGCTTCAAATTACAGGAAAGGAGATTCCACCTGAACATTAGGAAGAACTTCCTCACAGTGAGGGCTGTTCGGCAGTGGAACTCTCTGACCCGGAGTGTGGTGGAGGGTCCTTCTTTGAAGGCTTTTAAGCAGAGGCTGGATGGCCATCTGTCAGGGGTGCTTTGAATGAGATTTTCCTGCTTCTTGGGAGGGGGTTGGACTGGATGGCCCATGAGGTCTCTTCCAACTCTACGATTCTATGATTCTACATCAACAGCATCCACCCAAACATCAAATTTACCAAGGCAGAAGAAAAAGGAAGGAAAACTAGAATTTCTAGATGTCCTAGTCATCTGCAAACCAAATAAACACTTGGGCACACAGTTTACAGAAAACCTATGCACACTGATAGATACAGTACCTACATAAAAACTCCAGCCATCACCCAGCATAAAAAAGAAGCACAATTAAAGCCCTGGTAGACTGTGCAAATAGGATCTTCAGACCCCGCCTGCTCCAAGGTGAAATGAACCACCTAAACTGGACTCTACAGGCCAATGGGTATTCCATGAGAGACATCAGAAGATCTGCAAGACCAAGAACAAGCCACAAGAGTAAAGATAAAAATCCAGCTAGAGGAAACGTGTTCTTACCATACATCATGTGGACCACTGAACGCATAGGGAAGCTAATGAAGAAACACAACCAACAAACAATCTACAGACCCACTAAGAAAATCCAACAAAGGATAAGAGGGATCTTCTTATCACTGCAAGAGTCTACCGTATACCATGTGCTGTGGTCAAGTCTACATAGGGACCACCAAAGGCACAAATCAAAGAACACAAAAAGCACTACAGACTAACTCAACCAGAGAAGTCAGCTATAGCAGAGCACTTGATAAGCCAATATGAAGAGAGAATATTATCTGAGAACACAAAAATTCTGTGACAGACTATTGTCAGACTATACAGAGAAGCCATTGAAATCCACAAGCATATGAACAATTTCAACAGAAAGGAGGAAACCATGAAAATGAACAAACTGTCATTACCAGTATTAAAATAACACCAGAATCAAGACAATAAATAAAGAACTCCATTCAGAAACAGGAGAACCCTAGACAATCAAGTACCAGTTAACACCTCCCAAAAAGAGGATACCTTCAGTCAACAAAACCCAGGCTACCTCTATGCAGATATCCTCACTGACTGACTTTGCAGCTTCATGGATACTCAATGCTATTCAAGCTTGCTAATTGCAAATTCACACTTGCTCTAAACAGAGATGGCCTTTTCCCTCCTACCCTGGACATTCCATAGATAGGTAGATAGATAGATAGATAGATAGACAAACACACACACTCCACTTGCCTTACTTCCAACAAACCTCTGAAGATGTCAGCCAAAAATGCAGGTGAAATGTCAGGAGAGAATGCTACTGGAACATGGCCATACAGCCAGAAAAACTCACAGCAACCCAGTGATTCCAGCCATGAAAGCCTTCAACAACATATGAAACATATGACTGTTAGAAATTGCATACAAATACTTTGCATCACCATGGTGAACACTCTTCTCTACACATACAGTTGTTGACTTCATTCTCTGTAGTTCCCCTGCACTATTTGTGTTGCATGCTTGGGAGTGTAGAAAGGTGTCTGGCCAGGGAATTTAGGGTCTTTTTCATGTGTACATAGGCTTTTTGGACAACAAGCTTTCCTATTATTTGGTCTGGCTTCCATTCTTAGACTTTAAGGAAGCTGTCCAAGAGGCTGAAGCTACTTGGGGATAAGATTTGAAAGCTCAAATAACTCCTTTAAATATGTAATAAAGACAGCAGTGGATAATTGCACCTCTGTGGTGCAATCCACAGCTCATCAGCAATGATAATTCATTTTACTTGAAAAAATGGTAAGCCAGTTCTGCTACATTTAGGTTTCTTTTGCTACATCTGCCTCAAGGTCTGTCACTGATAGCATCACTACATTGGACAACTGGCAGGATGTTCCAGGCTCTATTTCACAGGCTTAAGGCTCTATTGAGTGCTCTGTTTAGACCCACAGCAACTCAGTCATTTGTTCTGATTCTAAACCCATTTTTCTGTTCAGTGGGATTAGCTGGACAGGACATTGCCATTTATTCTTATGATTAATGTAATATATTTACAGGGTGAACTGCAAGCAAACCCTTGTTGCGTCCATATTCCCTCTGGAAACCTATGTCCTCATTATGAAAGATAATGTGGATACAGAATAGGTCTTTACCGTTATTTATGAACCCACTACCAAGACTCTACTCTTGAAAGTCAATCATATTCAGGCGTCGTCTATGATGATAACATTTACAGGGTGAACTGCTATCATATGAAGTTATCATGTCAGGAGCAACTTGAGAAACTGCAAGTCACTTCTAGTGTGAGAGAATTGGCTGTCTGCAAGGATGTTGCCCAGGGGACGCCCAGATATTTTGATGTTTTTACCATCCTTGTGGAAGGCTTCTCTCATGTCCCTGCATGGAGCTGAAGCTGATAGAGGGAGCTCATCCGTGCTCTCCCCAGGTTGGATTCAAACTGGCAACCTTTAGGTCAGCAACTGAGCCTTCAAGTCTTCTTCTGTCCTGCTGGCACAAGGGTTTAACCAGGGGTTAAACCCTTGTGCCCGCAGACTGCTGACTTGAAGGTTGGGTTGCTGACCTGAAAGTTGCTGGTTCAAATCCAACACAGGGAGAGCATGGATGAGCTCACTCTGTTAGCTCCAGCTCCATGTGGGGACATTCAGGTGTCCCCTGGGCAATGTCCTTGCTGACGGCCAATTCTCTCACATCAGAAGTGACTTGCAGTTCCTTAAATATAAATAAATAAATAAATAAGTCGCTCCTGACATGAAAAAAAAAAAGAAGTTATAGGAGGATACCATAAGTAATTCATAACAGAAATAGCCTGAAAATACTGCAGGTGATAAATTAGCTGTGATTGTCATGATAGGATCAAGTATGTCTAATCCAGGATGATATTTCCAGTTTAAACCTATGTACACCACAGATTATATGCATACAACTATAGTGGGTGGAAGACCAGGCAAAGAGTGGAAAATAGGAAAGATGCCAACTGCTCATAAATCTGCAATATAAACACAGACTTAATATGTTTCACAAGGCTTTAATCAGACATTTACTCAACTCTAATGGAATACTGTTTTAATACTCAACATACATATTCCCAATATACGGGCAAAGACCATCTCAGTTAAAAAGCTTTCATTAATGCTGCATTTATTTTTAGCTGGCAGTGCTGTTTTAAAAATAGATTTGATGGTATGCTGGCATCTTTTTGGAATGATAATGTTTAGGGCCATATAAACATGGCAAGGGCCAGGGTTCACTTTTTACAGTGATAGCATTTCAAAACATAATGGTGGTAATGGACTTTTCAAGTACTAAATGTACATTATAAATTGGCCTTAAACTTAAGTGCTATCAATTAAAGCAACAAAAACAACGTTTACCTTGCATTTTAACACAGGTATAACTAAGTTAACAAAACCTTTGACAAAGAAGCTCCTTTTTAAATGTAGTCTTTTTGCAGAAGGTACACTCCATTCAAAGCATTTTCTTATATGATAACATATATGTATAGAACCATGTGTGATATATACATCTAGCACATCTCTTTTTGTGTGTTTTGGGGGTTTTTTTGTTTTGTTTTGTTTTGTTTTGGGTTTTTTTTTCAGCACTGGTATTTGGAGAATGATGAAGGCGGACTACAGAAAGATCATCCCTCAATGTTGAGTTGCACCAATACATCTAAGAAAAATGCTGTAAAGCTTGAGATGAAAAAGAGTGAGAAGCTAGTGTAAATTAACACTAGGAAGCTAGGAAAAGTGGAGGCTGGTAAAAAGGGAAAAAATATCATCCTAGGAAGATTTGGAAGAAGCTTTCAGTCGATATCTTGAAGAGTCTTTTGTTGTTTTTGTTGTTTATTTATGCAAAGCTTATATGGCCTGACTTGCTGTGAATTTTCTGGGCTATATGGCCATGTTCCAGAAGCATTATCTCCTGACATTTCACCCACATCTATGGCAGGCATCCTCAGAGGCTGTGAGTTTTTTTGGAAACTAGGCAAGTGGAGTTTATATATCTGTCTGGGACAAATGTGAATCAGGGCCAGCTAATCGCCTCCCAACAAAGGATTCCCCTAGACAGGAAGCAGCCAAGTTTTGAAGCTACAAGGCTATTCAATACTAATTCAGGTGATCAATTGCAACATTCACACTTGCCTCAAACAGACAAGAGTTCTTTTTCCCATCCTGGACATTCCACATTCCCAAAAAACTCACAGGAACCCAGTGATATTGGCCATGAAAGCCTTCGACAACAGTTATCTCGCCTGTTATTTTCATTTCACATGCGCATAATGTTTTGAATAAAATGACTGCTAAAATATGTTGTGTTGCTCTTATGTGCTGTGTTGTAGGAACCTATCCCTATTCTTTCCATATTACTTCTACTACTGGTACCAAAATGCTTGCTAAAGATGTAAAGTCCAGGAACACACTAACTTTGTTCACTGAGGTATAATAATATTGCATTTTACTTCTTATCAGGAGGGCTAGTTCTAGATGGATACACAGCCCAACAAAACCATTCTTGGCATCTTCTTTTTTAAGCCTATTTGTGGGGTTATTTGAACCTCTGATTCAGAAAATTGCATTGATTAGACTGCATCCACTCTAGTTTCTTTATGGGTGAGCAGATGAAGACACTACATATATTCTCCATCTCAAAAACTGACACTGGTGTGGGAAAACTGGTGCTATTTTTGGAATCAGCAGATCAAATATACCTAGAAACAAGTCTAACATTTGAGGCACCAAAAATGTGTGTTGGCCAGTGTATAGTTACAGTAGAGTCTCACTTATCAAAGCCTCGTTTATCCACGCTTCTGGATTATCCAGGCCATTTTTGTAGTCGATGTTTTCAATATATTGTGATATTTTGGTGCTAAATTCGTAAATACATTAATTACAACATTACTGCGTATTGAACTACTTTTTCTGTCAAATTTGTTGTATAACATGATGTTTTGGCGCTTAATTTGTAAAATCATAACCAAATTTGATGTTTAATAGGCTTTTCCTTAATACTTCCTTATTATCCAAGATATTCGCTTATCCAAGCTTCTGCAGGCCCGTTTAGCTTGGATAAGTGAGACTCTACTGTAATTGTAATAGTGCTTATAGAAGCAAAAATAATAGAGCATTATTTTGGAGACTGAAAGTTGAGTTTTAAGTCAAGCAATCCAATACTGCAACATATTGCAGTAAATCTAACTGAACTCAGTTGAATTTATTTCACAATAATGCATTGCATTATGTCAACAACCACCAGCATCTTAGAAATGCTTTCATTCTGGAAAAATCAAACAAAATTTAGCTTGGTTACCTTCCCCAAAACTCCAAAATAGATTTTGGATCCCAAAAAATCTAGATCACTTTTCACTTACTTGCAGGAACACCTCAGCAAGTGAGAGTCCAAAAGTGACAGTTTAAAACCTGGAACCTCAATCAGTGGTTGATACCAGATGTGAAACTCTTTCCTGGGCACACAGAAGATTGGTGCTAAACAGGCTGCACTCTAGTACCAAAGGATGTAGAGCCAATCTGAAGAAATGGGGCTATAAAGTGGAGTCTGTGACATGTGAGTGTGGAGAAGAGCAAACCATAGACCACTTACTACAATGCAGTTTGAACCCTGCCACATGCGCAATGGAGGACCTTCTTACAGCAACACCAGAGGCACTCAAAGTGGCCAGCTTCTGGTCAAAGGAAATTTAGTACAAAGTTTTTAACTTTGTAGTTTTTTATACATTTTAACTGTATTTTCAATTTGCTTCTGACATGATAAAAAAGTAGTGTCTACCTTTTCAATGGACTGAGAGGCCTGTGATGGGACTCACCTTGAAAATTACCATGAATATTCTGCTAAGCTACTCGGTCCAACCTAAAATTAGCCCTTGCACAATATCTGGTTCAGTTGGGATTATGGATTTTGCCACTAATTCAACTTATTTTCTGTCCCACCAAAAATAGAAAAATATAGCACTCCTGTTAAAATATAGTGAAATCCTTAACATGATAAAGAACTTCTACATTTGATATATGGAGATTAATATGGCTAGATTGACAGGGGCCTGAAGCAGGGACCGTTGGGACATTACCATCCTATGTTTTTATCCTGTCTTGGACAACACAACAGTTGTGAATTATTTAGAATCATGGAAGCAAATGCCCTGTAGTTCTGGAGGGCAGATTGTGAGCTGGTAGCTTTACTGTACCTCAGCATTAGAGTTAAATAGGAGTCAGTCCTCCAGTCATGAATACCTTTATTGATTTTGGCCTTTGAGTAAAAGGAAATTCAAGTGAGGTCAGAAAGTTTTCTAGCATGGCTGCCAGAGAGCAGGTGATTAAAGCCTTGTCTCTCACCTTAAGTGTTCCAATTCAGTCTTGTGAGGCTTAACTCCTCACCTCAAGTCTCCAGTGGCTTTGAGCTGAGTTCACAAACACACCTCCCCATTTAACAAAGAGGCAAAAAGAGGACAAATAATGGGGGAAATACTTATATGCCAGGACAAGGTATTCCACAGAGATTAGAAAACAACGCAGAGCTGCAGGAAAATATTGCAAAAGCACATTCTGCTGTTGTTGGGTTATGTTTTTTTTTTCTTTTCTTTTTTTAAAAATTTTTTTATTGAGTTTTCAAATAAAAATTACAGTACGTGTTTAAGAACACATTGGGTTCTTAGAGGAAAAAGTGCAATAAGTGAGTAGAAATTAAAGAAAGAGAGAAAAAAGAGAGAAAAGAAAAAAAAGGGAAAAGTAAGGTAAAATAAACAAAAATATAAAATAATTGGTCACTTCCATCTCTCACACAGATACTTAAAGAAAGGTTTCTATCTTTAATTGGTCTTTCCGTTCGTTCTGCTTTGGTGTCAGCCTTTTCTCTTTATTTATTTATTTATTTATTTATTTTTATTTTATTGAATTCTTCCATCATTAACATTGGATTTTCTATTGGGGTTAAATTAGCACCTTCATTTGCCTTTCAATCAAAAAATTCTTAACCAGGTCCCAGTTTGTTTGCTTTTTGGGAATGCCATAGTTATTTTTGAGTAAATACGTCAATTTATCCATGTTCATTATTTTCAAAATCTTGACTAGCCATTGGCTCAGCTCCGGAATTTCTTTCTTTTTCCAATATTTGGCATAGACTATTCTTGCAGCTGTTATGAGATAATTGAAGAGAATTTCTTTGTCTTTGTCCTTTTCTATATTGATCATCCCCAGAAGGAAGTATTTGGGATCTAATTCTATATTAATTTGCAACATCTTTTGTATTGCTTGATGGATTTTCTTCCAATAAATTTTCGCCTTTTTACAAGTCCACCAACAGTGATAAAATGTACCCACTTGATCATTACATTTCCAACATTTATTTGAGATTTTCTTATTGAAATTTGATAATTTTTGGGGGGTCAAATACCAGCGGTAGAACATTTTGATCCAGTTTTCTTTTAATTCGTTTGCATAGGTGAATTTCAATCTAGAGTTCCAGGCCTTTTCCCATTCTGTTAGATGTATTGTTTTACCTAGGTTTTGGGCCCATTTGATCATGCTTTCTTTTATTGGTACCGTTTCCGTTTCCCATTCTATATGTTTTTTTTTTCTTTAGAGAAAAAAAAATGAAGCTGAGACCTAACTTTGGAGTGCTTACCAGTGTCCAGATAAAACACTATCATCCTTTACTGTAATGAACTCTGCACTGACAAGTCTGTTATGACAAATTTTTGTTTTTCTGGCAGTACCTTCAAAACTCAGTGAGATTTGGAGCCCCATTTAAAAACATCTCTGGTCCTGTCTCCTCGCCTCTGTGACAAGTTCTCTCAGTTCTCATCTGGGTCACTAAATGGAGATCCCATGATAGGGAAAACTGACACCCCATTCATCTTGCTTTGCATGAGTGCTCTTTCTGTCAGGAGAACCACATAACAATGTTAGTTTTTATATACTCACAAGAAATATAGGCCCAAATCAGCCGCCAGGAATGGAGCACAAGAAACAGCACAGAAGTGAGAAGAGGAAGAATAGGAAAGAAATTGCCATTTTACATGGAACATGCCTGAGTGTGTATATATATGTGTAATTTTACATGAAAAAGTCACCTTTTATAAGCCCAAATTTGGCACATCAAACTTGAAATTCACATGGCATAGGAGATGATTAGCAATCACCCACGTAGAATGTACCTCTCAGTGGAAAGTCTAGCTTTCAAATTGTAATGTATTGATCTTCATAACCATACTGAATGTATAAGTGAATGCACTTCACAGATAGGGGCCTGGATGCGACTGCCTTCCTATCTTTTCAAAGTGATGCTGGAAGTGTGCTAACTCCTCTGATAAATATTAAAAATAGGAACCTTCAGAAACTCAACGTGAGAGCTTTTCAATCTCCCAGAACATTCTGTCACTCACCTTAAAGTTGCACACTTTAATGAAAAGGTTTCAAAGGAGAGTCTAAACTCAAAAACACAGAGCTGAAATTCATTAGCAAATTTGATCCTGTGGAACTCAGGTTTAACAAGCACTGGGAGTTGCTTTTCCATTACAGGAAAGGTTTGTCCCACTTTGCACATTTAATACTACCTTTCCTACTTAATTTATCACCAGTGGCCACTTTTGAAGAGCAAATCAGATTGGCACTGATTAGATCTTGAAGTCATTTCTGAAATGCATGTAACTTTAATATGGTATATTTGTTGCCAAATATCTTGTGTTCTCTTGACTTTTTGGTCCCACGATGTTTAAAAAAGCAACCCTCTTTGCTTTTCTGCATAGATAGTTTTGCCAGCTTTTGAAACAGTGTTTCTTTTAATAGCATCTTTATGGATAGAAATTAGCAAATGAAGCTTTTACAACCTTTACTATACAAATATGGTTTACACATGCAAGACCCAGCACATTTAAATTAATGTAATTCAGTAAGTCCACCAATCGTTCATGTGATTTTGACTTACAGAGGTTGGATTTTAGACCAATTAAACATCATTGGATGTTTCTTTCTCTCTGTCGAATGGCATTGGATTAGTAGCAGTGCAAAGATAGGCAAGCACACACTTGGTTCATTCATGCAGTAGATAAGACCAGTAAAAAGGTTATCTTCTGATCAGGAAGATGTTGTGCTTAGCTTCTTGGCATTTCTCTGATAATATGTTATGATTCTGGCATGTGTCTCTATTCATTCAGAATTTGAGTGCAACCAGGGCTTTCTTTTTCAATATGCTAATGATACCCAGTTCATTCTCTCTATCTTATTTTAGTCTCAAATGGGTCAATGATATGTAGAAGCAGTTTATAGGCTTTATAATATAACGTCTGAACTGCAACTAAGTCTCAGTTTCGTTAGGATGGAGATACAGCAAGTAGTTCATCTGAGCAGGAAGGTGTTGTTCATCTGTTCTACATGGGACCATTCATGCTGAGACTGGGTTTGTAGGTTCGAAATGCATGGCTCCTACATTGTTTTGGCAGACAGTCTGGCTCATCGAATATTATATTCCATGAAATTGTCTGCAAAGCCGATAAGAGGATGAAAAACTTTTTTAAAATTAGGTTTCTTAAATTTACTTATATTAGGATATTTACCCAGCTGATCTACAAAATGTGGCTGGGCACACCAGTTCCAATTACATCTGGACAGAGATAGACTATCCACAATAGTCCATTAACTCTAAATAATCCAAAAACTTTAAAATCAGGACACTAAATAAAGAACAACATTCATAAAACAGGGGAATTCTAGACAAGAAACAATTAGGGCCAACTAACACCTCACAAGAAAGGATTCCCACAGGCAGCAATCAGCCAGGCTTTGAAGCTGCAAGGCCATTCAATGTTAATCAAGCTGACCAACAGCAACATTCACACTTGTCTCAAACAGACAAGAGTTCTTTCTCTCACCCTGGGTATTCCACAGATATATAAACCCCACTTGCGTAGTTTCCAACAGACCTCACAACAGGGTTGTTGTGTGTTTTCCGGGCTGTATGGCCATGTTCCAGAAGTATTCTCTCCTGATGTTTGGCCCACATCTATGGCAGGCATCCTCAGAAGTTGTGAGACCTCACAACTACTGAGGATGCCTGCCATAGATGTGGATGAAACATCAGGAGATA
Source organism: Anolis carolinensis (assembly GCF_035594765.1). NCBI lineage: Eukaryota > Metazoa > Chordata > Lepidosauria > Squamata > Anolidae > Anolis > Anolis carolinensis. Next base: position 150,869,515 of record NC_085843.1, read on the forward strand.
ATGCTTCTGGAACATGGCCATACAGCCTGGAAATGTCACAGCAACCCAATCCATTAACTGCTGTTTAGGCTGAAATCCTATGATACAATTTGTATGGAATTGTCTCTTAAGGCAGTTCTGTTGGGGCATAGTACAGAGACTGTGCATTCAGTTTATGCAACACTAATACCATATGTAGGGTTTGTGAATGCTGTTCTGTGCCCAATTTCAAGTCTTAGGTTTAAAGCTGGGAACAATTTTAACCTCAGGTATTCAAGTCCCACATTCATCTATACCAAGCTACTTCAATTTGAGGTCCTCAGCAGAAGCCCCCTTGACTTGGCTACCACTAAGGCTTGATATATCAGTAAGTACAGAGTGGAATGGTAGTGTCCTCATACCTCTACAATACATTGCTTGGGATTTTTTTTAAAGGTAAATGATGCAGGCATCTGGAGGCAAAAATGATTTATCTTGTTTTGCAAGGAGGACAACCCTTCAAAGTATCCTGGAGGCGAATGAAGTGTCCTAGCCATCCACAGTTGATTTAGGACAAGCCTCATTTTGGAATAATTTCTGTTAGGAGTATAGATGTTTCCCTCAAGAAAGTAAGGGACAAGATATTTCTTGTTCCTTACTTTTGTCCTTCCTGTTTTTTGTATGGAGGGGGCAGATGTCTTCTGTTGGCACATCCTTTCACAGAGCAGTTTTGCTAGCATATTACTCTGTTGTCATTTCTATGAAATCATCATGCAGAAGATATTTGGGCTTACTCTTAACGCGCTCTTTGAATTAGAACTGAGCTGATTTCTAGTTTAATTCTGTAGCATAAACAGTATAGAATAGTCTCAAATTTTCTTTTCTTGTTTTGGTACTATTCTATTATTCAGGCAGAGGTCAAAAAGGGGCACTAGAGAGAGAAGGATAGTCTATTTTATTGGATGGGGGTTGAAGGGGTACAGCTATTTCTTCCTGTTTTCTTGTTAGTCCCCCCTGCCATGTTGCTGTTGTCCAAGCAACCCTTGTCTAAGTGGGGATTTAGGATAATCAGTGAAAACAGAGGAAATGGTTTTCCTCCTTCCACTTCCCCACCCCATAAAATGGACTATCCTTCTTCGTCTACCACCCCTTTTGGCCTCCACCTGGATAATGGAGTAAAAAAGGTAAATGTTTTCCCCTGACGTTAAGTCCAGTCGTGACCGACTCTGGGGGTTGGTGCTCATCTCCATTTCTAAGCCAAAAAGCCGGCGTTGTCCGTAGACACCTCCAAGGTCATGTGGCCGGCATGACTGCATGGAGCGCTGTTACCTTCCTGCCGGAGCGGTACCTATTGATCTACTCACATTTGCATGTTTTCGAACTGCTAGGTTGGCAGGAGCTGGGGCTAACAGCAGACGCTCATTCCGCTCCCAGGACTTGAACCTGGGACCTTTCGGTCTGCAAGTTCAGCAGCTCAGCACTTTAACACACTGCGCCACCACCAGGGGATAATGTGGATAATGGAACAGTACCCTTTTTCTTTTGTCCTCACTGGGAATTGATATCTTAACACATCAAAGATAATTTGCTGAGAAAATGGTCAACTATTATGAGACCTATATATTTCGCAAGATTTGTTTTGCAAAGAAGGACGAAGAGAAGTTGTTTGAAGCTGGTTTTCTGAAACAACAACAATTTGTACAGAAGACATAGTACTTTCCCATTTTATATTGCATTCCTTTTTTTAAAAAAAAAGCCCTGGTGAGAATGCAAAATATAATTTCACCTGGTGGAAAGAAAACCTATTCTAAAATAGGTTAAAATGTGCATTTGTAATATGCAGGCACTCAAGATACCTTGGAACTGCAGTTCAAGGAAGTGGAGTATAGCTCCTTACCAGAGCTAAAGATCAGTTGAGATGGAATCATGACAAAGTGCTATGCAATGCATGTAAGTATGCAGTGTAAATGTTTTTAAGTATGTAGTTTAAATACATACTTAAACATTAATACTGGCGGTGGTGGCACAGTGTGTTAAAGCGCTGAGCTGCTGAACTTGCAGACTGAAAGGTCCCAGGTTCAAATCCCAGGAGCGGAATGAGCGCCCACTGTTAGCCCCAGCTCCTGCCAACCTAGCAGTTCGAAAACATGCAAATGTGATTAGATCAATAGGTACCGCTCTGGCGGGAAGGTACCTTTACCTAGTTTAAATACATCCAAAATTACCATTGAAAAATAATAAGTTTTAGATTCGCCTTTAAAAACCCTGAATTTTATTCCAACTCAAGTACTAAGCCTAGGTCTTTTGCTCCACTACTAACACTTTCTTGCTTTAAATCACATTTGACAAAGAATATGTAACTTGAAAGCCCCCTTCTTTTTAAGATATCCTTTTGTTTGTTGTATGTGCATTAGTCAACTCTCATCATCACCATCATCATATGAAATGAGTTATCTCTAGAAGCTTATTTGTCTACTCTCAAAAAAGACTACTCAAAAAAACAACCCATGCTTAATCTTCCTAGTTAAAATTTTTTAAGAATCCTAAGATTTTAAATAACAAACTAATCTTTAGACTATTATTTAGTTTAGCAAATACATTTTAAAGCACCACTAAGAAACACCTGAAATGATATTCAGCTATGGACTGCAGTGCAATTTCTTCTGTTTATGAAATTGCATTCATAAACGTTAACATTTATTTACATTCCCAAAGAATGACTAGCAGGTATTAAACAAAAGAGGGGAAAACGAGCATTTTAAATGCTTGCGAAAATTGGCACTGCTTTACTCTGCACAATGCCTAAATAACTCAACATCAGATATCTAGGTGACCTCCTACAGTTTTTAATAAACAACATGTTACTTAAAGTAATACCTAAATGATACGCTAGTCAAATTAAAGATGACATTTGTCATGTATACAAGTGAGGTGACTCATGCACATAATTGAGGAAAGAATCATGTCATTGCAGAAGCTTTTATTTGCCACTTCATCATAATGTAGTGCATAAGAAAATGAGGGTAAAACTGCCAAAGCCCTGATGAAGTCTAAAACTAATAAACAGGATATAAGCCAGATCTATTCAACTGTGAATGCTTATTAAAGATGAGTTTAAAAGGGATTGTAAAGCTACTGGCCTAAAAGAAAGCTAATAAAAAGAACATTAATTGAAAAAAGATAGAATGACAAATTGCACTTTATATACACATGCACATACACATAAACATGAGACATACTGGCAAAGACTTGTTTTTGAAATGCTTCATAAAAGGAAAATGTTCTCTCTGTGTGATTTATCCCCCTACACATTTTAGTGTCATTTCATCTCACCTCACACTCATCCTATTATCGATGTCAGTAGAGGAAAATAAGGCATAGTCTCCTTTATGTGATGGAATATGTTACAAATTCACTCTGCCAGTGTTAACCTCAATGGAAACAAGTTACCATTGCTTGGCAACATGTAATAGACCACCGCCCTTCTGCCCTGCTTTTTGAAAGCAAAGGAATTGAATTTCACAACATAGCTTTTAACAACAGAGACCTGCTTAAGTTCAGCTGAAATATAGGTTAACGTGTAATCTTCTCATAATCTAATGGATAAACTCCACAAGAAGCATGACTAGGGTCAGGCTATAAAACATAAAATGTGAAATTCTCCTTAACATTTTCAAAGTACATCAAGGGCTGCTCTGGATCCTAAGGAGCGGTAGAAGATGCAGATATAAAGCCCAATACAGCCATGAAACCTGGTTGTTGCTTTGGGCAGCAAGGCATACTGCTTTCCAGCTTCTGCTTTCACAAAGGGTTGTTACGATGATCAATTTAATCTGCAGAGACCACCACCCTATGCTTTATGGAGGAATGCAAGATGCAAATGTCAAAAGTAAACCAAGCCATTTTAGTCCTGAAAGTACAGAGCAGTATGTTGCATATCACAATGAACTCACTGTGAACTTTCCTGCCAGAATGCTTGATTTCCTTTATGTTTCCCTGTTGTCATTCTAACGGTGATATCATAGTGTTGTGTAAACTAAGAAGACAACATTATCATTGCAGAAGGGACATTAAATATTAAGAGCACTTCATTGAAAGACAAATCTGAAGAACAATTCACACATCAGCTCAATTTTCTCTCCATATTCACTATTTGCAATACAAATGCAACAGACACTGATTCTTTCCTCTCCCTGCACATGTGGACACATTTTTTTCTGAATGTTTGGTACAATGCTGATCTAATTGTACCAAACAAATGCATACTGTACAATTTGAGCAGTAATTTGGCAGGTATAATTAAACACAGAGGCAACATATATTTACAAATCTGTCTTACAGAAGAATATGCTAATTATACATTTTTCAAACATTGTATTTTGTTTCTCCCTCTCACACACAAGGGCAAGCACATTTTTGATATGTGTGCATAGTTGTGTGCAATGGGCTAAAGAAATGTGTATCTCAGACAGCTTAAATGCAGATCATTAGCCCTGTACCAAATCATCAAAGCCTTCTAGGTACCTGACAGCTTTCCAGCTTTCCTGTTTCTGCCACTTGAGACAGGCAGAAAAACAAGCTATTTCTTAAGTTCTCCTGTGGGTCACCAGGCACAGCTGACACTTAGGTAGGTCACAAGTGGTGCAGCTGTAATGATGCCAGCTAGTAAATAGTAAATATATTAGTTCAAATATCTTTGCCCTTTGTGGCTTTAAAAAATCATAAAGCTGGTTTCAGAGGTAGAGTGAATTGGGTCAAACAATCACACGTAGAGGCATTTTAGGAACATTGTATAACATAATTATCATGCAATGTGTATTCAACACAATTCACTAGCAGTTTCTTCAATACCTTTCTAAGATTATGCATTGTTCACATACCAGAAGAATATTATGAGAGGAACAAACCACCTGTACTTGTGAAAGGGATCTAGGAGCCTCAGTAGACCAGAAGATGAACATGAGTCAACAATGTGATGCAACAGCTAGAAAAGCCAATGATAATTATATGCTGCATCAATAGAAGTTTAGTATCTAGATCAGGCATGGGCAAATTTCATGTGTTAGGAATTGTGGGAGTCCAGAACACCTGAAGAGCTAAAGTTTGCCCATGCCTGGCCTATATCAACGGAAATCATAGGGCCTCATCCAATGATTGGGGGGGGGGGGAGTGTAAAAAAGCTGGGGAGACCATCTTTTTCCGCATTGTTTTCATGCCTTTCCCTGTGGTTTATAACTGGATAATTGCAGTCTCCTTGATCAAACGTGTTACTCTTACAGTTTTAACAGTGATCGCCCGCTCCATTTGTCTTCATAAAATACAACGGAGACATCCGGTTACAGTTGCCATCACACCTTCAAAAACACATCTTTCCCAACTGAGAGATCTGGAGTCGATAAGTTACCCAACTCCAGAAATGCCTATTTTTAGTCATTTTAAAACCGGAGTCCCAAAGGCAACCTCCCTAAGTAGTCTTGCATCATTAGATGGCCTCTGTGGGCTTCATTTTTAACATGTTTACAAATGGTGGGGAGTATTTGTGTGATGAGGTTCATAGTCCCACTCTATTCTGTTTTGGTCAGACCACACCTTCAATTCTGTGTCCATTTCTGGGCACAACAATTCAAGAGGAATACTGATATATCCAGAGAATGGCAGCCAGAATGGAAAAAGGTTGGAAAGCCGAGCCCTGTGAGGAGCTGGGCATGTTTCACTTGGAGGAGAAAACATTTAGAGAGAACATACTTTCCTGTTTAAATATTTGAAAGGATGTCATATTGAGGAGGGGAGAAGCTTGCTTTTTGCTGCTCTAGAAACTAGGCCCCCCTCTACATTTTAATGCAGTTCAAAGCTAGTTTCAAATTGCAGGCAGCTGGATAACAAACTTTCACAAAAGCATGTGAAAGAAAGCCCCCAATGTGTATAGTGCTCTGTGGTTTGTGTAATCACTAGTGGTGTGCATTTGTATGGAATCGCTGTTTGTTTATTTTAGTTTAGTTCATTTTGTATCAGTTTTGTATTTCTCCCAGTTTCTGAAAATGGGGCACCTATACAAATAGAATTTTCATCTCACTTGTGAAAAAAATGAAGATTTTCAAACCATTGGTGGCAATGGGAGGGCTTCCAAGGCTCACCCCCCCCCCCCCCCGGCTTGGTTTTTGGGCGAGAGGGGTGAAAATTGCCATACATGGAGGGTATTTTGTTCCCTTTTAGCCCACCAACTTTTAAAACGTTTCAGTCTTCCCCAGAGTACTATTGTTATTAATAATATTATCATTATTAATACCCATTGACACACATCAATTGTCATGGAGAAGCAGACATTTCTCAGATTCAGCTTAGGGGCCCAGAATAACTATTGTTATTAATATTAATATTATTATCAACACCCATTTGTACACATCAGCTGCAATGGGGAAGCGGCCCTCTCTCATACTCAACTTAGGGGTCCCAGAATAACTATTGTTATTAATATTAATATGAATATTATTATTAACACCCATTGGTACACATCAGATGTCATGGGGAAGCAGACTTCTCTCAGAGTCAGCTTAGGGACCCAGAATATTTATTGTTATTAATATTAATATTATTATTAACACCGATTGGCACACATCAGCTGTAATGGGAAAGCAGCCCTCTGTCAGTACCTGCTTATTGTTATGCAGCCCAAAATAAAAGGAGAATAAAAGCAAGTATGGTGACCGTACAGCTTTCTCTTTTGTATCGCCTTTTGTTTTGTCCAAAAATAGCATCTTTCGTTTAATGCACCTGAATGGATGATACTAAATGAATAGACAAATGAAACATAGGAAACAAATACCTTGCACATCATTAGTAATCACTATCCAGGCCTTAAACTGGTTCCAGGATTTCCTATGTAACCAACTGCACAGAGAAGCCACTTTCTTCAATGCAGGATTGAAACTGACTTAAGTGGTCAGTGTAGATGTGCTTTAGGACATGGAGCAATTGATTAAAAATGCAGTAAAAAGATACCACCTAAACATTAGGAGACATTAAGGCTGCTTGAGAGTGGAACTCACTACCTTGGAGAGTGTTGGAGCCTCTGTTGGAGGCTTTTTAAAAGAGGCCTTATTTCTATCTGTTTTCAAATCAACTAATGTAGGCCAGAGTTGCCAAATGTTTCAAGATCGCATGATTACTTCAATATATGCATCACTACCCATTATATACTTTGCTAGACAGACTATCAACTATCATTCATGGCTGCTGGCTTATCGTCAGTTTAGCGAATTACAAGAGACATGAACATACCGAATCTGGTGCTGCTCCAGGGCAGATTTAAATTGGACAAAACTGGCTGGTGTGGCTGAAATCTCTTTCACTATTGTCTAATGCAGATAATATTACTTCACGTCAGGGTTACATAACACTTTGTTATTCTTACATTTGATGATGCACACCAAAAAAGGCTTTGTGTCATTTGTATGCAATGCCTTGTGAAACCTATATATAGTATGAGCACTAGCTTGAATATCCTTTCTTGATATCCCTGGAAGAAAAAAGAGTGAGAGCAAAAGTACGGGAAAGATGGGAAAAGATGGCAGGGGAAATTATATATCAAAGAAGTAACCATATTAGTCTGTTGTATCATAAAAATGAAAAAGTGGGAAGGGGAAAAAAGGGAATATAGCACCTTTAAGACAAATTGATTTATATTCTAGCATGAGCTTTCATGCACATTAATCCTTTCCTTGTCTACAATGACAGGGTACTATTTAAGACTCAGACTATTAAGTGTGATAGAATTAAATGGATCTAGAAAGATGCAGATTTGTTACTCTCACTCAAAATTCTCAAAGGGCTGATGATAACAGGTCTTTCAGTTCTTTAAAGTTATCAGCTAGTATTATGGCATGAAAAGTTTGCTTACCAAAAATCAATTCCCTTGGAGACATGGAATCATAAAGTTGAAAGATACGACAAGAACCATCTACTCTGATTGTGCTTTTCCTGCATACCCGGGGGTTCGACTAGATGGCCCATGTGGTGTCTTCCAACTCTATTATTCTATGATTCTCCACTCCAGTCCCCTGTGAAATGAGAACACAATCTTAACAGATGGCCATCTAGCCTTTGCTTAAACCTCAAAGAAGGAAATACTGTAGAGTCTCACTTATCCAACATAAACGGGCCGGCAACATGTTGGATAAGCGAATATGTTGGATAATAAGGAGGGAATAAGGAAAAGCCTATTAAACATCAAATTAGGTTATGATTTTACAAATTAAGCACCAAAACATCATGTTATACAACAAATTTGACAGAAAAGGTAGTTCAATACTCAGTAATGCTATGTAGTAATTACTGTATTTATGAATTTAGCACAAAAATATCACGATGTATTGAAAACATTGACTACAAAAATGCATTGGATAATCCAGAACGTTGGATAAGCGAGTGTTGGATAAGTGAGACTCTACTGTACCACCATCCTACAAAGCAGCATATTTCACTGTTGAAACCAGAGTCAAAACATCCTCTGAGACTTCTTTATGTACATTTAGTTGTGAGGTTCCGTTTCATGATGTATGTAATATGCAGAAGAAATATGGTGTATGTAAATGATTGTTTTAAAAAATAAGCCCAGAATCCCGATATTTCATCTCTTCTCAGTTATGCTGCTTAGCTATTAGGAGGAATTGGAGGGAAAAACTCAACAATTTATGGAATCAAAATAGATACTCATGTATAAGTCGACTTCATGCATAACTCAAGAGCAGGTTTTGGGGTCAAAAGTATAGATTTTGATGTGAGTCATGGATATGTTGAATGTATTCCATAGAGAGGAAATATAATCAGTGCCACATCTGGAGAGGGGGCACCTGCCCCTAGCTACCTTTAATATTTCCTTACCAGGGAATTGGAAAAAGGCCAGAAGCAGCACTACTGGTGACTAAGTTGAAGAGATCAGTGCTTCTTTCAGGTTTTCCTGGGATGGACTAATCTCTCATCTTTTGCCACTTTACTCAGAATAGAGATTATTCATTTTTTATGAGAGTTAAAGTACTGTACACACACTGCTAAGTTTACCCAGGTTTCTGAGATTGATTTTTTGGCTAAAATTTCAAAATGTATACGTGAGTGTATAGGTTAGCTATTGCATGAATTATTTCCATAGAAAAAGAACAGAATAATTCTTTATTGATTAGTCACTTTTGACCATATCAAAACATGTAAAACATACAATATGTACACACATACGCATACATACAATAAAACCATGTAAAGATACAAAACATCACAACCTGCAGCCTAATAACCCGCTCCTAGACAAATACAGAGTAAAAAGGTTAAAATTAGTAATTTCCTAAGGTAAGGTTTGAACGAGGACAGGGGTAAGTAAAACAAGTGTCTTGTCCATAGTAAATTTTAAGTTTGGATTTTGTTAATGGCAATAATGTATCAGCTCTCTGCTTCCATCTTCTCATGAATGGCCAGAGCTTTTTGTGTAAAAAAGGCCAGTTTTAAAATAGAGTTTTTATCTGAACCCTGTAGAAGGATATGCAATTTCTCCTTATTCTCTAAGTGAGTATGATTCTCCAGCAGAGGGTCTAAATAGAGAGATCGAACCCTGGTGTAGTAGGGGCATTTTAAGAAAAAATGTTCTAAGTCCTCCACTCACGACACCCAAAGGTTCTCTTTGTACAGGGGATATTCTGATGTCTACCTAGCACAGAAAAAGAGCACATGCAGGACTTCTTCTCTGGATCATGATCCTTGCGAAAATCAAGAGTCATTCATATTTTGCTTCTTGCATCCATTCTCTTTAACTTAGATTGTATCCTTTGCATGTGCAGGAAAGCATCTCTCTGGCATAAATGAGATCAGCACCATAGTGGAAAGCAAAGACTAACTCACTCATGCCTGCAAGGTCCTGCAAAGATGGAGTAAAAAATTAGCCAAGCTAGCACAAGCCACAACAGCTATTTGAATTGCACAAAAAGAACATTTATCCATAATTATTTATCAGGATAATATAAAACCCCTAAAACTATGTTGTATAAATACATTTGAATAAATATTAACTTGGTCCTCTAGGATCTTTTTTTTTTCACTCTGAAGCCTAGTCTTCTTTCTTTTAAAGCCAATGAGATTAACACTACAGGTGATACATCAAAGGACACAAATGGGTTTTAGAAAATTTAGGAATTTTATTCAATGGAGCCTGCAGCTTTATTTAAAAAGCAATGTACTAAAGCAAGAAGACATGAGACTTGGACATTAGATTTATATGAAGGATATACATATATAAACAAGCAGCTGCCAACTTTCATCACAGAGTTTGTGTATGATGACAATTATATTTTAAAGGCCCAGCTGCTGTGTTATTGTGCAAGTGGCAACCTCAATTTCCATTTAAGCAAAACAGTCTGTGATCTTTGTAAAATCTGAAAGCTATGTATCTAAAATGTACCCTAAAATCTCCGTTACTATTTTTTTTTTAATTCTTCCTGCTTTAAAACATAGTTACTTGGGTTTTTTAAAACACATGCCTCATAGGGGTGTGCACTAAGGCCAAAACCATACTGTTTTAAGTTCTGTTTTCCAGGAAAATTTGCGTACCAGGAGGGGAAAATATTGTTTCATGATCCAGCAGCCGGATGTCCCATTTTAATTCTTGGAATATCCAGCCCCTTTGGTGACAATGGGGGAACTTGTAAGGCTCCTCTTTCTGTCATTTGTATTACTATTGGGACAAAAATGGCATTTGTAGGAGCCATTTATGGCAAACCTGCCAAGTTTCTGAACATTTGGCTCATCCACTAATTTTTAGGATTTTAAAAAAAAGTTTTACAAAAAAGTTTTAGTGTTTTTTTAAAAAAAACAAAATGGGGGGGGGGGCAGCAACTGTTGCAGAAGTACACTGAACCCAGAAGGTAGGGCTGGGGAGGGGAATGCTGCAATAATGGTAAAAAGAAAGGGCTTTCCTCGTAATTTTTAACTGGGAGAGGAAGACTGCTGGTGGTGCAGGAGTACAAAAGCCAGAAGATAGAGCTGGGGAGGGATTGAAATTGAAATCATATTATTAACCTTTCTCCCGTGGAGACTCAAGTGGGTCCGGATATACCTCCCTTCCCCAAACCTATCCCTTGGTCTAATTAAAGCAAAAAAAAAGTAAAACATTTAAACAAACACACACAAAAATGCCCTTTCACAGCCCCCCCCCCCCCCCCCCGCCAAACCACCCTAGCAAAATTACTACAGAAGAACTAACTAACTAAGGAAGATATTAAACTAAGAAATGATATAATGCCAAAGAAAAAAGACTGGAATTCTCAAAAAATTATCCTAAGCAGTGAGATAGCCCACAGAGCTAGTAGCTACTAGCACAATCTCTTAAATGCCAGGACACTCAGGCAAGGCTGGGGAGGGCAGATGCAGCTGCTCTTTTCAATCATGGAACAGCTAAATGCAGTGGAAAGGTCAGCCACCATTCTGACTGAGCCTTCAGCTGGGTCCTGTTCGGTCTGTTTTCGACAATCGGGCTGCCAGAACTCTGAAATTTCCCAAATCTCATATTGCAAAACAGAATTGTGCATGGCCCTAGTCCCAAAAGGCAATAGATCTTGGAGGCTAAACATGGTCATCTCTGGTCAACACTCACATGGGAAACCGCTTGCTATATTTCAGAGGAAAGAGCTGTAAGACAAATGACCTCTAAGACAATTCTGAAATTCACGAGGTCACCATATATTGACAGGCAACCTGAAGGTGACCACACACACTTTCCTTTTACTTATGTTAAATACATAATATCATTACTCTTATGCTTTGGATGAGGTGAAATGACCAATATTGTTTATGTAAAAATGTCCAACTATGCCATAAAACCCCTTCTGCAATAATACTTACATGTTCATCTATATTGGCTTCATTTTCAACTATTATCATTTGATTCCAGAAGCATAATCATATAATCAATGCTGGTTAGTTCTGAAGCATAGTGACCTTAATTGTATGATTGTCCATGTGGATAATCCAAGAAGGGGGAAGATGGAACAGCAATGGCAAGGAAACAAAATTACTAACAAGTTTTTATCACAAATGGAAATGAAAATGACCAATTTCCTTTCAACTTCTTATCCCAAAAAATCCACTGGGGAGTTTGTTTGAGACATGATTAACTTACAACATCAAATATATCACTTAGTGACTTTGTACATCAGATTTTTTTTTTCAAAGTTTTGACCAGAAAGAATAGAATGGCCTTCACTGTACCTCTTCAGAAGATCTGATGCTCGGCACTTAGTGATTAGAAAAGCTTTGAGAACTATGTCTGAACTGTTCTAAACTCTTCAGAGAGAAAATAAGTATTATTTGAGACTCACTAGAACAGATTGATCGTAGTTTGTAGTGCCAACCCACATGAAGACTGTTTTACACATAAAATGGACCTTCTCATTGTCTTCCTACCTTTACTTGAGTCAAACAAAAATAAAAATAAAATATTGACCTGAAATTTTTCTTTTTTAAAATGAGCATAAGGGACACAAAAAGTTGGCTTCTGTGTTATGGACTTGTTCATCACAGATTTGGTTCAGCACCAGTATTTTGGTTTTCTTTAAAAAGCAATTTTTTAATTTAGAAATTAAGAGTAGAGAAAGCTTCTAATTAAAAGCAAAGAGAAATAAGCAAAGGGGGAAAGGTACATGTTAGAGAATAAACAGAGGTGATATGCATAGATTTCTGACTGTTATATTTATTATTTATTTAAAACATTCATATTCTGCCCTTCTCACCCTGAAGGGGACTCAGGGCAGAGTACAACATATATACGGCAAACATTCAATGCCGGAATATGAAATAAACCATAAATATACATAAACATTAAAATCAGTTATCTTCATATTAAAACCATTATTTAAAACCATCATGTCAGCAGTGAAATGTCCTATTACTGCCATTATTGCACTGCCCCAAGGGCTTGGTCCCACAACCAGGTCTTTACAATTTTTCTAAAGGATAGGAGGGAGGGGGCTGATTTAATCTCACCAGAGAGGAAGTTCCATAGCTGAGAAGCCATCACTGAGAAGGCCCTGTCTCTCATCCCTGCCATTCGTGCCTGTGATGGTGGGGGGACTGAGAGCAGGGCCTCTCCGTGGTGGTTCATAGAGGGAGATGTGTTTGGCAATGACTCTATATTGCCGAACAATATAGAGCAATGACTATATTTTAATACATATGGCATTACCTCTTCAAGTTCAGCACTATTCATACACTATTCAAACAAACCCACTAATAGCCAGAATCTATAGCTAACGTATTATTCTCATTATTCTGCAGAAAGACAATCAAAGGTCTACAGCAGGGGTCCTCAAACTTTTAAAGCAGCGGGCCGGTCCACAATCCTTCAGACTGTTGAGGGGGCGAATTATAATTTGAAAAAAAATATGAACAAATTTCTATGCACACTGCACATGTCTTATTTGTAGTGCAAAAAACAACAACAATGGAAGGACAATACAATATTTGAATATAAGAACAATTTTAACCAACATAAATCTATCAGGATTTCAATGGACTGTGGACCTGCTTCTGGCCAATGAGATAGTCAAGTTAATTAGGATTGTTGGTGTTGTTGTTGTTGTTGTTGTTGTGTGCCTTCAAGTCATGTCAGACTTTGGGCGAGCCTGAATCTAAAATTATTCATTTATTTATTTACTATTACTACATTTATTTACTACATTTATATCCCACCCTTCTCACCCCAAAGGGGACTCAGAGCAGCTGTATGTACAAACAATATATTATATTATTAGCATAGCGCAATATTAGCATTATATATTGCTATATATTGAACAATACCACTGTACTGTAATATTATATATAATATATAACAAATAATTTAATATTATATGGTATTATTATTAGTGTTATATAGTATAACATATTTTTATCAATATTATATGTATATATAATATATTATCAAAACTGATATAAAATATTATATTATAAAACGGAGGGCGGGGGCCAGGTAAATGACCTTGGAGGGCCGCATCCGGCCCCCGGGCCTTAGTTTGGGGACCCCTGGTCTACAGTCTTTCAAAAAAATGCTACCACATATAATTGAGTTTAAATTTTCTTACTCTTCCTACAAGTCCACTGCATATGATAAAAAACCCCAAGTGATTATTCATATTCCAAACATAAATTAGAAACCCACTTGTACATTATTCTACAGTCAAACAACAATGATAAAACATTTTATTTAAACAAACTCTTTAAGATCATAACTGTGAAAATAATATTCAATTGTTTCCCCCATTTTTATATCCAGAATTATGGGACCATTTTATCATGCTCTTTTTGCATGATGCTTTTTAAAAAATCTTTCTTCAATTCAACCTTTTAATGGTTTAAAAAAAATCTTGCCAAATTTCAGCTCAGACTTTGATTTATCACAATACTGCATTAGCATTCTAAAGTGTAGGCCCCCACTTTGCTATTGTCTGGTTTGCTCCTGCAGAATTTTGGTAAATGTACTTTAGGGTGGAGCCTTTGGAATGCTCAGCCAGAGAGGGCCTCTGCTTCACTGCATTTTCCAGAATTCTGCAGAAGCAAATCAGGCGATAGTGAAATGAGAGCCTACTCTTGATAATGCAAATGTGATATCATTCTGGTTTGAAAACTTATAGAATCATAGAATCATAGAATAGTAGAGTTGGAAGAGACCTCATGGGCCATCCAGTCCAACCCCCTGCCAAGAAGCAGGAAATCGCATTCAAAGCATCCCCGACAGATGGCCATCCAGCCTCTGCTTAAAAGCCTCCAAAGAAGGAGCCTCCACCACAGCCCGGGGGAGAGAGTTCCACTGTCGAACAGCCCTCACAGTGAGGAAGTTCTTCCTGATGTTCAGGTGGAATCTCCTTTCCTGTAGTTTGAAGCCATTGTTCCTCGTCCTAGTCTGCAGGGCAGCAGAAAACAAGCTTGCTCCCTCCTCCCTATGACTTCCCTTCACGTATTTGTACATGGCTATCATGTCTCCTCTCAGCCTTCTCTTCTGCAGGCTAAACATGCCAAGCTCTTTAAGCTGCTCTTCATAGGGCTTGTTCTCCAGACCCTTAATCATTTTAGCCGCCCTCCTCTGGACGCTTTCCAGCTTGTCAACATCTCCCTTCAACTGAGGTGCCCAGAATTGGACACAGTATTCCAGGTGTGGTCTGACCAAGGTGGAATAGAGGGGGAGCATGACTTCCCTGGATCTAGACGCTATTCCCCTATTGATGCAGGCCAGAATCCCGTTGGCTTTTTTAGCTGCTGCATCACATTGTTGGCTCATGTTTAACTTGTTGTCCACGAGGACTCCAAGGTCTTTTTCGCACACACTGCTGTCAGGCCAGGCGTCCCCCATTCTGTATCTTTGATTTCCATTTTTTCTGCCAAAATGAAGTATCTTGCATTTGTCCCTGTTGAACTTCATTTTGTTAGTTTCGGCCCATCTCTCTAGTCTGTCAAGATCATAAAGTCTGTCAAGACTTGGGCACCCCTTTCCCTTCCTTTTCCTCCTTGGCACTGTTTTGTGTGGCTTTTAAATATATACACATTGAGTGCAATAGAAAAGCACATTTTGATTCCATGCACTAAATTATTTAATTATTAGGATAATATCTTGGGCCCCAAAATATGGTATATAGAAAGATATAGTATATATATATATATACACACACACACACACACACACACTATATATATAATATATATATATATATATAATATATAAACTATATATATATTTATATATATATAAAACTATATATATAATATATAATAATAATTATTATTATTATTATTAGGATCATATCTTGGGGCCCAAGATATGATATATATAAATATACAGTATAAATATAGATAAGGGGCCCCTGGTGGTGGCGCAGTGTGTTAAAGCGCTGAGCTGCTGAACTTGCAGACCGAAAGGTCCCAGGTTCAAATCCCGGGAGCGGAATGAGTGCCTGCTGTTAGCCTCAGCTCCTGCCAACCTAGCAGTTCGAAAACATGCAAATGTGAGTAGATCAATAGGTACTGCTCTGGCAGGAAGGTAACAGCGCTCCATGCAGTCATGCCGGCCACGTGACCTTGGAGGTGTCTACGGACAACGCCGGCTCTTCAGCTTAGAAATGGAGATGAGCACCAACCCCCAGAGTCGATCATGACTGGACTTAACGTCAGGGGAAAACCTTTACCTTTTACCTATATAGATATAGATATGGAGAGTGTGTGTGTGTGTGTGTTTGTGTGTGTGTGTATGGTATATATAAAGTATATTTTTCAGTGATTGGTTGGGGGGGGGGTGCCAAAATATTGTTTGCTTACATTCAAAAATTACCTAGGGCCGGCCCTGAGAGAGAATAATTGATTCTATCACTTTTTCTCTTTAAAATTAAAGCCACTGAAATATAATAATAAAAAGTCTTTGGTAAACTTTCCATTTCAATAATTTCATTAGCTAAAGTCTTAGAGGCCAGAAACATCAATTCTTGATATAAAAAAAGTATTTTCTTTAATATTGCTATTTTTAAATCTCTGTGCATATACTAGCCTCAAATTATCAAATAAATACATAAAATAACAGAGACTTTTACAGACTATCTTATAAAGTTTAGTATCTTTTTCTGAGGTCCTATCCATATGCTGAACAAAAAACTTAGTTCCAATCACCCACAGTATTTAGCAGCTTCTCAATTAACTTTTCATAAGAAGTAGCTTTAGTTTCTGTAGGGACATAACCCCTCACTACAAATGTTTTTATTTGCTGAAAATCAATTTGAATCTCCACAGCACCAGTCCTTTGAAAATAGTGGGCCTCTAGGAAATTGTGACTAACTTTCACTGAATCAGGGCTAGTCTCTGTTAAATTGCTGACTTAAATTTATTCTAATTAGAGAAAACTGTCAGAAAAGGTGAGAAATGACAAGAATTCACCAGGGAAGCTATAAAATGTCTTTCATTGGAACTTTTAAATATAGACTCGATAAACAGCTGTCAGGAATAATCATAGAAAATGCTGTTCTTATGTGGAAATTCTGGCTTGATATCTTTAGGTTGCCCTCCCCCTTGTTAACAAAGATCAAGTGAAGGTGTGCATTTTTGAACAAAAAGAAGAAAAGGGGCAAGTTGGAAACAAAATTAGAATGTGGAAAACTCAAGTCTACAGACCATGGATGCAGGACACCTCTAGCTGCAAACAACTATCTGTGATTCACCAAAAACAGCAGTCTTTCTTGTTCTGCATTTAAAGATGCATCCAGCCATTTCACTATGGCCTAGTTAAAGATCATAATTCAGAGATAGGTGTCTGCACTGAATGACATTTTCTCCCAGATGGTGCTCCTTTAAGAAACTGGAGCTGCAGCCCATTTCTTAACTGTGATTTTTAACTATGATAAAGGAGTTACATTGTGTTAGGAACTAAAAGTAATGTATTGATCGTAGCATACTGCATTCATTGCATTTAAAACCAGGCACTATAAATATTCACAAAATAAAAAAGCCAACTCTTCCACAGATTGTGGAATCATCCCACTGACTTTCAGCTACTGAATATGTTGTATACATATAAATATATGGATTTGTTTGTGTATGTGTATGTATACTTTCACGATTATTGGGATATATGACAGAAGTATCCTGCTTTGGGCCAATGACCTGTCCATTACCTTTGAATCAAGATGGTTTCATGTTGTGGAGTTCTCCTCAAATGATGAAATATCATATTTTTATTGGGAGCAAAATGTTTTTTTAGATGCATTAGATGATCTCTGCCTTTTTTTTTTTTTTTGACAATTCCTGTTGATGCAATGTGAGGACTCCTTTTTTAAAGCTGTTTTTAAAACACTCCCTGTTTTCTTGCTTCCTAACACTTTCCCCCTTTGCCCTCATTTTACACTGATTGTTGCAAACTGAGTTCAAAGTGCAAATATGATCCACATATCCATAGGGGATATATTCCTGGATTTTACATAGACATCAAAAACACAGACAATATTGATCTCAGTTGAAATGAAGGGCTTTTACCCCAAGGGTATAATGTGAATCCTTCTGGGGGTCATAGAAAATGCCTAGAGAGGACATTTTTTGTTAGACATGGATAAATGAAATCATCAGTATTGGTTCTGCAGACAAAGGAATTGTATTAGAATTTCCAGTGAATTGATTCAGTAGGGTGAAGATCAGGAGGTAGCATAATCTAGTTCACCCCAATAGTTTCAGGCAAAAGTAGATGTGTTCTTCCTTATTAATAAGCTTTGTCATCTTGATCACAATCTGATGTTGTTTGGTTTCACATATGGTGGTTCTCATCTGTGAAATGTTGATGTGTATGATGCTTAGTCCTACCTCACGTTACCACCAATCATTCTTGTTCTTTATCACACAATTCCTCTATTTACCTATGTGAATACTTGTGGAAACTTACCTAGGACTAAAATTATCAACTAGGGTGGGACTTACTCCAAGAAACCAAGGATCACACAGAGCATGGTTTCAAATTTCATGCCTTGGATGCCTGAGCTTTTTTTGTCACTGAGGAAATAGACTTAGGCTGGATCTACACTGTTTTATAATCCAGTTTCTGAATCCAGATTATCTGTATTTCACTGGATTGTATGAATCCATATAATCCAGAAACTGGATTATATGGCAGTGTAGATTGGACCTTGTTCTTTGAAAATTTAGGCTTCTTTCTCTTGGTTAATTTCAAGACTGCCTCAAAAACATTTTTTGGTTTCTGATTTTTGTTTTGTTTAAATTACCATTTTGATTTACACATTTTTCCTGTACCAAAAAAGTGAGAGGTGTGCAGATAAAATCCACATATAATCCTGGGAAGAAATTCTGCAAAAGTCTTTTATGCAAGTACGAAGTCTGCAAAAAACTTCTTTGAAAGTAAGAAGCCATGCAGAAAAAAACCATTTCCTTCCACCGTGGGGGAAAAAAACCCTGTGGAGATTATTTGTCCTTGTAGGCAAATATGAATAATATGAAGATTTGCATCCCTACTTCTGAAAAGGTGAGTTGTGATGACTGCAATGATTGTCTATAATCTACTTTTAGTAAAGCTGTCTATAACCTGCTTATGGTAAAATGAGCTTGAGATGAGGTGGGGGCACCTTGCATCATTCTGGACATTGGAATTTTCAGTATATTATTTCCTATGTTAGTATGATTGTTATATGAAAAAATGACTTCTTTTGCTGTTATTTTAAAGTTCAAACATAATTTTGCAGGAAGTTCTTTGAATGCTTTTATGTCTTTGAAATGGCAACTCCTGCAATAAAAATTGTATTTCACAAAGTATTGGAACAGTGTTCTTCCAAGAGCAGAACTAGATGTAACAATCACCCCGAGGACTTGTGTTGAAAAAACAATAATATGTTGTAGAGGAAAACATGTTGCATATTGTCATAATGTTGTGCATCTCCCAACCCCCATTAATGTGGGGGTCATGTGAGAACATGTGTCATATTTTTCTATTATGGTAAAGTATAGGAGAACTTGTAATTTTCTGGGTTTGTGAAAATTTGATGGGCTTTCAGCTGTCAGAGATTATAAAGGGGCATCCTGAAAATGACAATACTTTATCTTCTTGATGTTGTCTCATATAAAGGGAATATGCATTTGCCATGAAATGCACTGAGTGTAAAATGTCAAGGTGAATTTTGATGTTGCTTTTAATGTAAAACATTAAAGGAATTAGAGAGGAAACAAAGAATTTAAGGTAACATTTTTATTGGTAAATATTGTTAGTGTAATCCTGCTTGTAGTGGAAACAATCACATTTTTATCCAAACTGTAGTGTGAGCATTACCAATGATATTGGGCAGAATTGAGTAAAGGTGATGAGCGGGGCCACTGAAATAATATTAACAATAATAATAATAATAATAATAATAATAATAATAATAATAATAACTTTATTTATACCCCGCCACCACCTCCACACGGGGACTCGGGGTGGCTTACATGTGGCAGAGGCCCAAATAACATAAGGACAAAATAAAAGCAACATAATACAAATCACAATATAAAAAAGATAAAACAGTAATACAATATGAACAAGAGTATTATAACAGTTGAAACCAATAAATTAAAACAACAATACAAGGATAAAAAATTGCATTTAAAACACATAAATGGTAAAACCATAATAAATATAGGATAGATTATTAAAAACCCTCTGGGACTGATTAGTTAATGACTGTCTCACCGAAGGCCTGCCAAAACATCCAAGTCTCCAGTTGTAACATTGAAACATTGAGGGAACATTATCACTGCCTTGTTGTCAACTGCCGTCGACCTCATCAGACCTTGCCAATTTGCCCGTCGTATGCTGCTTCACCTCCCTTTATGGCATGGAACCCTTCACAAGACATAAAAATACTTCCAGCCAGGCTTCATGCTGAAAAGGGAAATGAAGCAGCACCCGCTGCCACTGTTGCAACACAATAGCCTTCCCGTGTTGACTTCTCTTCAATGGGGGGAAACCAGACAGCGATGGGAGATGGTAAGGTGGGAGATGCAGAGTATGACACTGCGGCTTCTCCACACCCCTGATGCAAGGTGAATCCATGGGCCTTTATGATAATGTTTTTATGGTGTCCCCATGAAGGAGATCTCTCAAAGTTACCCTGTCATAGAATCATAGAATTGGAAGTGACCACGGGAAAATCCAGTCCATGCAGGAAAAGCACAATCAAAGCAACCCCTATCTAGCCTCTGTTTAAAAGCCTCCAAAGAAGGAGCTTCAAAGGGAGCATGTTCCACTGGCAGACCCAGAGCAGTGGCTTCCTTGATTGAGTCTATCCATCTGGAATGTTGTCTTCCTCTTCTTTTCTTACTGCCCTTCTGTCTTACCAAACATTTTTTCTTAGTGAGTCATGTCTTTGCATGATATTATCAAAGTCCAACTGTCTCAGTTTAGTCATATGGATTTCAAGAGAGATATGGAAATAGTCTTGGTTTAATTTCTGCATGGCAGGGGGTTGGACTAGATGACCCATGTGGTCTCTTCAAACCTTATGATTCTATTATTCTAATTTTCCCTTTGATGTTTCAGACCTTGCAGATGTGGGCTCTTTTTCTTCCTTTTTTGTCTTCTGTTTTTCTGCATCAATTATTACAGTATTTCTCTTTCTATCTTTTAATAGTGTGAATTGTATTATGTTGCCTATGTTTTGTCCTATGTTGTTTGGGCCTCTGCCCCATGTAAGCCGCCCCGAGTCCCCGCGGGGAGATGGTGGCGGGGTATAAATAAAGTTGTTATTATTATTATTATTATTATTATTATTATTATTATTATTATGCACGAGACATTGAATGGTTGCACTCAGTGTTCTGACAACTTTTGCTTCTTGCCTGTCTTTAACTTCTTGAAGAGTTTACTCTGGCATCCATTCAGGCTTCTTTTCTTTTTTGGCTGCAATGTGGCTATGCTCTATTAAAATGGCAACAATTTTAGCTACAATTTGGCTATAAAGTTTAATAAAATCTGTTTAATAAGACTAGCAACATTTCTCAGTATGGTTCTAAATATTCATAACCCTGATAAATATTTAGTTATACACTTACATATGGTTCTATAGAAGTGTATAACCATTACCCTGATGAAGGGTTATGGTTATACACTTATCCAGCATTTCACTTAATACAGTAATTTTCATGGAATTACAGAATAGGAAGAGATCAAAGAACCATCCAGTCCACCTCCCTGCCATGCAGGTCACAATCAAAGCACTCCCAACAGATGACCATTAAAGCCTCTGTTTAAAAACCTCGAGAGGAGGATATTCTAAGGGAAAATGTTCCACCGCTTGCACTCTATTATTAGATTTTCTTGCTTCTCATAATACAGTGATCAATGATGTGAGATTAAGTTGCCTTTGCATAATGAAACCTTCATATAAACAGAATGAGAAATGTGTATTTATTACACTGTTGCCAAATGTTTGGATACTCCCTTTCTCTTTTTTTCATGGTGCTGGCAAATAAAATCATAATTTAAAAAATGGTATAACTAATCACCATTATTACATTGACATCCATTATACAGGAATAATCATATTATCCCCTGATTATTTGTTGATATCCAGTACCAACCATTAAAATTGATGCATGAAGATGACACTCACATTTTTAGTATATCTGTGGCATTCTCAGGACAACAGCAAAGGTGTCTGCAAATTAGATCCCAAATTTCAGTTAGCAACCCAGATTGATTTGCCCAAGTCTGAGACCATGTTTACAAAAATGATTTCATTTTGATTTTTTTTTTACAAAATGTAACCACTTTTTTGTTTCCCATGGAGTGAAAACAGGAGCACAAATCACTTTTGAACCACTCAATTTGGAGAGAAATGTGCATGATTTTCACTTGGATACTTTGAAGAGTCAGTTTCCTTAATATGGGTAGTTCCTCCATGAATGCACAATATAATTATTTCACAGATTTATGGTTATACCAGTATATTACCTCTTATAATACAGTCAGTCCTTTTTACGAACATTAAGATTATATTTGATATTAAGATATGCCACTTCCTTACTTTAACCAAAAGTCTGAAGTACCTCTGCTTTTTTTTGAAAATTTCACAGAATCAATGTTTTGCTTGGGCTTTTAAATTTTTTAATAATACAATTTTCTGATTTTAGACAGGAGACTCATTCAAGTGGACAAGATCTTATTTGTTCTGAAGAAATATTTTCTGCTAAGATTTTTCTAGTTGTTCTTACACAAACAACAATCCATTTGATGGGTAGTGAAATTATTGTCTGAGAAATTAAATTCGCATGCTTTCTGAGGATCCAAATAAACACACACACACACATACACATATATTAGCATTGCTGCCAGTAGGAAGCATTAAGATGATACAGAAGGATGCTTCACAAAACATTTCAAAAGAAGTTTTATTTAAAAATCAAACATTATGTGATATTATTTGTATAGATTATTCCAACTTCCCTAGAGTATTTGTTAATCACTATTTCCTGATTTGATCAAGTCCAGCTCTACCATTGGGCAAAGTGAGGCAGCCAACTCAGGCAGCAAAACACTAAGGGGAGTTACAGTGTCCATTTAATACAGTTTCAAAGTAGTGTTGAAGAAAGTGGTTTTGCTTGCATAAGAAATCCTGTAACCTGTTTGAGGCCTGGATAGTGATTTCCCAAACCACAAAACTCTGATGAGCTTTCATGGGACTGTTCTCTGGCTGCTGCAGTTTGAAACTAACTTAAAACTGAATTAAATGGCCGGTTTAGATGGGGCCTATGTCACTTCTAGCTATTCCTTTTTTGGAGGTCAAAACCATGAGAGCCATATTCTGTTTTTTATCCCCTTAATCTGAGTTTGCTTCTTTTGAATCAAAGAGAGGCTATTGCTCCACTCGAGACAGTGGTTTGAATGATGAAATAAAACTCTGGAGACCCATTGAGAGACCTTGAGCAAGTCTCACTTTCCGTGGCAGAGGAGAGCAAAAGTATGTCTCTGAACAAAAGTAAAGATAAAGGTTTTCCCCTGACATTAAGTCCAGTCATCTCAGACTCTGGGGGTTGGTGCTCATCTCCATTACTAAGCCAAAGAGCCGGCGTTGTCCGTAGACACCTTTAAGGTCATGTGGCCGGCATGACTGCATAGAGGACCTCTGAACAAAGGGTCACCAAAAGTCAGAAAAGCCTTTAAGTTACATGACAACAACAACAAATGCTGAAGCAAGGTTCCACTGAACTCTCTGCATGGAATACAGTGATACTATCTTGCCTTATATAGTAACACATTTTCTTGGGCCAACTTTGGGAGGGGGGGTATTATTGCTCTTTGCCAGCTCATGGAAGTAATTTCAATATGTAATTTGAATTTGACCTACATGATCTAAACAAGGATGTAACTATGAATTCATGTCAGAAATCAGGAAAGATATGCACTATATTTTTTCCGCTATGTAACCTTCGAAGTAAAGTTCACCTGCATCTGAAGTACATACTTATTCATCCATATGGACAGAACCATTTGCTGTGAGTCTACCAATTCAGGACAGCAGAACATAAAACAATGTATTCCCTGTCTCTTTTCATCCGTAGTCAACTATGGCAGATATAAGACTACAGCCTTGAATTTTCATTTCATTTCATTCATTTTAAATTGATATTTTTCTTATAGAGTTTGTATAGAAAATACTGACACTTAGTCTACTGACATTTACAATTAGTCTAGTAATCAGGCATACAGAAATGAAATGTAGATGTAGCCCAACTGTATAACTAATGAAGAAAAAATATAATCTTGCTTATGCAAAATAGCCCTGTATAAATGACACATGAAGTGTCTGAATTCACATGAAGCATTGACTTCAATGTATAAGTAAGTCATTAAAGGTGTCATAATAAAGATGAAGAATCTATATCACTTGTTTCATTCAAGTATAATTATTTTCATTGTAGTTAATTCAGTTGTTAGGTTAGCATAATGACTTACAATCATGAACTCATTGACTGGGTTTAGGCAACCATTTTACATCTTGTGGGGGGTGGTGGAAACAATTACTAGCCCAGTGTAATAGGGCTAGTAATTAGGACAACTGGGAAGAATTTCCACTTGTTTATACACTTGTCCAAAGCAATAGGCTATTGCAAAGCCCTTTCATCTCCAAAGTCCAGAGGATTTGGTTTTGCGCTCTTCTTTAAAATCATAACAAGCAACCTTAGAAAACACTTTGGAAATAAAAAAAGGTCTCATACTAAAGCCATGTCTACATGGACCAAATCAAGTGAGCTCACCTTGCAATTGGTGTGGGGAGTCTACATGACATATGGCTGGATTCCAAGTAGAAGAGCTGCTTCAACCCATTAATTCAAAACAAGGTGAAATGAATTTATTTCTGAGTTTCCAGGAAACTACAGAGTTATCCTGGAATTTCTGAGGTGTGGAGAACCAGACTGGTCTAACCAGGACCATCGCCCTGACAAAGCCTTGCTGGTGACTTTGTACTGGTCACATGTCAAGGCACCCTGTTGTGGGCCTATCAGAAGCACTGTTGGCAGCAAGATTCTGCCAGGGAGGTAGTTTTGGCTGGTGAAACACTAGTGGTCCAGTGTTTCACCAATGTACTTTTAGCCAAAATGGTTGTCTATACACCAAAAGGGCTTTAGAGACTCTCATGTCCTGTATCAGGGCAGCTGGAGAGCAGAATACTCCAGATTGCTTTGCAAATGTAGATGAAGCCAACAAAGTAAAATTATATTTCCTAATTTATTTGAATTTTATTTTTTGTATTACATCTTTAAAGTGTCTGCTAAATTAGGTTTTAATAATAACGTATTCAATACTAACTTGAATCATATTGTTTCATGTGCCAGGAGCTTTGCAGAGGGGTGGGGGTGGGGGGATTTCTGACATTGTTTTCTCAGAAGTTCTCTACAAGCCACGTACCCCCATTTGGAGGCCTGTAAGGTAGGTTTTAGGTCTACATGGGGACCAGGGGACCAGCAGTGATTCATGCCAATCACAGATCAGTATGGGAGGGTATCTGGCCACCTCTCGGGAAAAGGTAAGTTTGGCCAGCCATCTGGTCAAATTTGCATTTGAACCATCTGGTTCAAATGCAAATGAAGCTGGCATTTTAAATATTGATTTCACTCACAGTGGCCACAGATTCCTTCTCGATGGATTGTCACCTTGTGATGAGGGAGCTTGCATGTTCCAATGAACCTGCGGGTGTATCCGTTGGAGTCATGCACTCCCAGGAGGGGGCTGCAGGGGAGGTTCCAGATGGAGCATAATTTGAATACCTGAAGACCTCTACAGTGCATCAGATGGAAGACAATATGGTACATGTTACAACAGCTTTAAAGGTGGAAGAAGGCTGCAACAGATTGAGAAGCCACCTTTGTCATGATAACCATGCCACTGGTTGGGCCCCTCACTCTGTAAAGACTGTGTGTTGATTGGCTGTGCACCAACCTCTACACATAAAAATAACCCACACACAGATGTCTTCCAAGAAAAATAAAACCAAACCTAAGCCCCGTGAGTGCAGCATTTCTTTGAATGAAGCAGAGAGTGAGGATCAGGACATCCATAGGGATACCAAGGTGCTTGTTTATAAAACTATTGTCCTCCCAACCCTGTTATCCGCCTGTGAAATGTGGACTCTCTACAGATATCACACTCAACTCCTGGGACGATTCCATCAGCCTTGCCTCCGAAAAATCCTGCAAATCTCTTGGGAAGACAGGCATGATGATGTCAGCATTCTGGAAGAAGCTAAGACCACCAGCATTGAAGCAATGCTCCTATGCCATCAACAACTCTGGATTGGCCACATTGTCCAAATGCCCAATCACTGTCTCCCAAAGCAGTCACTATGCTCTCAAGTCGAGAATGGAAAATGGAATGTTGGTGGATAGGAAAAGAGATTTATGTATGGGATTAAAAATAACCTTAAAAACTGTGGCATAGACACCGAGAATTGGGAAGTCCTGGCCCTTGAATGCTCTAACTGGAGGTCAGCTGTGATCAGCAGTGCTGTTGAATTTGAAAAAGCCTGAATGGAGGGCAAAAGGGAGAAATGTGCCAAGAGGAAGGTGTCTCAAGCTAACCCTGACCGAGACTGCCTTCCATCTAGAAACCAATGCCCTCACTGTGGAATGACGTGTGGGTCAAGAATAGGGCTCCACAGTCACCTACATATGCACTGCCAAGACACTCCACTGCCAAGGCCATTATACTCGGACAATGAGGAGTCGCCTAAGTAAGTAAGTAAGTAAGGCCACAGATTCATATAATGCAGCTAAATGCAGTTAAATTTCATTATATGAGTCTACACACTGACCACGTAACGGAGTTTATGACAAAATGGATGGGGCCTATGACATTGTCTCTTTTTGAGATAGATTCCACTAGGCACTTTTTTTTTTTTACTGTTTCGTTAAATGAAAATGTAGTCTTATCTTTTCATGACATGGATTGACATTTTGTCAAGTTGCTCAACCAAAGGTGGGATACTCTTCACATCACGAAATGGACAATTTCTACATTAATCACCAGTTTGATTTAAAACCTAAAACATATATAAAAGTTATGCTCCAAATTAACCTCACCTGTAAATCAACTGGAAATAAAAAAACAGCAGGTATGACTTGCATCTTATTTTAGAACATCTGAGCCTTCTAACCTTGACAAAGTAGATCACCAAAATGATTATATTCCATAAGATATTACTTTATGTCTTTGAATAATGCACACATTTTTCCTATTCCTTTTTTGGCACTATTCTCAAAGTCAAACATATTTCATTATATGGTGGGGTTATACTAAATATCATGCTTCCGCCTAGAAGGAAACAGACTGGTAAGCCCCAAGAAATTTCAATACTACTATCAAAATGTATCTTTTATCACATCAGAATTGTTATAGATTCCCTTTAAGAATCAATAAAAAGGCTCTTCATACTATTTACTATAACATTCTTTAGAAATGGAAAGAAAACCAAATATCTTGAGAATGCAAAAATCCCAAAATTTTGCCAGATTTCTTTTACTGATATAAAACATAGCGATTGTTGACAGTGAAGAAGACCTGGGGTCACAGTGTATCTACATTGTAGAATTAACATAATTTGACACCACTTTAACCGCCATCACTCAGTGCTATAAAGCTCTGGGAGTTGTAGGGCACTTAGTGTGGCGTAACATCAGACCCAAGGTGGCTAAATGCCACATGTGGCTGATTTTCCTTAATCCAGCAGAAGTCCATATTAATGCAACTTTCTCCTAGGTTAAGTTATCTTGAGGGACAACCCAAATCCTGCACTAGGATTTGGGTGGTCCCCCAAGTTAGGGGTGTCAAGATAATTGGGCTTGGACTTGGCCCCATGTAAGCCGCCCCGAGTCCCCTCGGGGAGATGGGACGGGGTATAAAAATAAAATTATTATTATATTATTAATTGGTGGGGTCCTAACCAGAACCAGCTATCTTTACTGCCATCCTACATTCCCTGGGGTCAGTTGGCCTGGGGATGTGGGATGGCAGTTCCATCCCCTTGTGTCTAATTCCCCCTGTTGCCAGCTATGAGATCCCTGCGTACCTTATGCTAGGCACACTGTGGCCTCACTAAGGAATAAGGGGGGGGGGGGGTCCATAACCTAGCCATGTTAGTGAGACCCGACTCTGATTGACCTCACTCACAGAATCAAGGAAACATTAAGTTGGGGTGTTGTAGCTGGTGACAACTTTGATACGGTGAGGGGGGGGGCATTTAGGATGATTTCCCAATATCATTGAACCATGTTTGGCATGGTTGGGCAGTGGGATACCCTGCTATCTCCATGTAACCTGAAGGATACAGGATCAAGCCTGCTTTTTCAGTCTGTGTAGAACCAGTGTCATTTGGCAAAGCACCATCATTATTTGGCAGTGAAGGCTAAATATGTTCAAAAACTTCAAGGGTTTGATAGCCTTGAGCCATGGCAAAGTTACACCACATTCAGCAGTGTAGATGACACCTGGTGTCTATTCATCATACACAAATACAGCATTGTTATTTTATTTATTATTTATTTACAGTATTTATATTCCACCCTTCTCACCCTGAAGGGGACTCAGGGTGGATCATAATGTACATATACATGGCAAACATTCAAGGCCATTAGACAAACAATATATATAGACAACCACATATAGACAGACAGAGAGGCAATTTAACATTCCAGCTTCTGGCTTCATGAGGGTATGCTCAATTCCGGCCACAAGGGGAGCTGCTGCTTCATCATTCACTGTGACACTGAGTCCTTGATGGAGTACTTCCTCATGTTCCACACACTGCTGGACGTTTTATGCTGTCGTAAATTAGTTAAATTAGCCTCCCCACATAAGCAATACCTAAATTCATACTTGACAGATGCAACTGTCTTTTGGCTGCATAGGTCAACAGCAAGCTGGACTATTAATGGTCAGGAGCTTATCCTGACCCGGGCTCGCTTCGAACTCATGACCTCTTGGTCAGTAGTGATTTATTGCAGCTGGCTACTAACCAGCTGCGCCACAGCCCACCCAGTGAAACCCAGGTAGTTGCAGATTAAGGAGTGCCATTTAGGAAATACTCAATTTGTGACACGTTTGAGAATGATTTTGAACATGACGTTTGTCCTATTCCGTCAGTATTCCATCTGAATCCATCTGCAAAGCATTGCAGAAACTGATTATTTGAAGATGGAATTCTAATCATGTTTTTTGAAATACTACAGATTCTTCCATTGCTGAAGCACTGTTTTTGTGTGTGATAGGAAAACCTGAATGCATCTCGTCAGCAACATTGCTTTTTAGAAGGTCATACCACTTCATCACACTCATTCAATACTACTGAGCTGCCCACTTAAGAAATGTCAACCTACTGTGTTTTCACATGATGTAGGGTTCAAGTGTAGAGTAAAGATACCTTGGGATTAAAAAGAAGTTGCAAAGGGTTATTTTTTCAGATGCCTTCTAAGCTGGTTGGCAAGTGGCTTTTTTGCAAATTATATGGATAGAGACGGGCGAAATGGCCAGTTCTGTCATGTGTTGGTATTTGTCATTATCAGCTTTAAAATGATACAGTTAGGCAAGGAGGGAGGAGCTGAAATGCCCCTTTGAGAAAAAGCTTGACCATTATTTTTTGCTCATGGAGAAGGGATGATTGGCAGTATGTTGTTCCTTTCTGTCTCATGCCCACAGACTATGTTAAATTGGTGGAGACTCTACAAGCTATTCAAATTAGAATAAAATATGCTATAGCAACTTGTCCCTCCTGTAAAGACAATGATTTTACAGTTTAATAAAATGCAGTTTTCCCATGTGTTTATGATAGAACAATTAAGAAATGACATTTATAACCCAGGAACAAAAATCATAGTCCAGGAGAAGAGGTGTCTATTTCCACAAAGAAAACAGGGGAGGGACAGTGGGCGGGAACAACTCTCTACAATGTGACGGCAAATCAACCGAAAACTCCTGAATAAAACTGATAGTTTGCTAGTGTCTGATGGAGGTAAGAAATTCATTGATTTAATTTCGAAACAGAGTATGCCTGAGCTGTATGGTAATCTACTCTTCCAAACACTTGGCATGTTCAGTTGGATGAAGTCTATAGAGTGATGTAGGGGGTGTTTTGAATGCATTGGGAGGAGCCAGCCTTCTGTTGTGTGATGAGTCAAAGCACAGTATTTTCAAATCATAAGAATCATAATAATCAGGTGTGATTAAGAGAGGATGCATCCCGTCTCAATATAGTATGCATCCAGTCCTAAAAAAAAAAAAGATAGGATGCATACTGATATAAATGTGATAAGGTCCTTAGAATGATCACCCAGAGCAATCCAGTAACAAAAAACTACAAACCTCACAATTCCATAAGATGAACCTATGACAATTAAAGTTTATTTATTAGTAGTGCTGATGTCAAGCGAGTTGCAAAAATTTTTTTTTGTTTCAAAATAACTACATGAGGGAATGGGAAACAACAACATACACATTTCAAAACCATCAGATTTGACTCTACCTAATTAATTTCCCAGATGTGAGCAACAAAAACTTAGCAACAGCTCACAATAGGAAGAAAGCCTTCAGCTTTCATGCCCATAAGGTTTGGTAAGGTAAGCAGCCTCCCCTTCTCCCAGTGCTGTATTTATCCAGTATTACCATGGCATTGGAACGTGCAGTCTCCCCCTCAGACAGGATTGAATATAAAAAGAACATGCTTTGAATCAATGCATTTCAAATTGGAACTGAGAGATTGAGTTGATTTGTACTAGGTTGAGTTGTCAAGAAAGATAATAGAACTCGTTTTTATACTGGCTCTTTTTCAAATTATATTTACAAATATCCTCTTCTCTCCCTGTTCACTGTAATGTTAAACATAGGCACTGCCAAGCATCTGAAAGTATCTGCATTTCTTAAAGTGGGCAAACAACAGACTAGTGTAAAAAAAGTTTTATACTCCTTCTTGGGCTTCTCTGTTTTATGCTCCACATAAATATATCAACTCAAAATATGGCCAGGAATATTATCAGGCAGGGGTGCATTAAGAAATACTTAGAGTTCAGTTTCTGGATTTGCATCCATTTATAGGGAATCAATTTACAGTTTTGGTTAGTTTTTGCTCTCTGTGCAAACACTTTCAAGGAGTAAAACCTGAGAGAAATGCAGTGTCAACAGTACATTCTGATGACATACTGATGCTGAACCTTGCATGTCTGGTTAGATATTTTTTGCCCATGGTTGCTAGCTGTAGCTTCTTAGCTTTACCTATCTTACTTGGTCTATTTTCTTCCAGGTGATACCTGCTGCCCTTCTGCAAGAGTTGCTGCTTTGAGTCACGTAGGCATGGTTGATTTCTGATTTTATGTTTCCTCTTCTTGGGAGAATTAAGATTCCAAGAATACTGAAGCTGTAACCATAGTGCAGTAGTAAATAAAATTGAGCTTACCAGAGTATATGCATACTTGCTATTGATAAAGAGGATTAATTTGTTAATTAAAGAAACCCTTATCTAATAACATAAATGAAAGCCTTACTTTCTCTGAGAGGATATCAGCAATATTGAAACCCGCTCTGGACCATAGGTTAGGAAGATCATCCTGACCCATGATACCAGGAAATAAATGTAAGAAATAACAGTGATTTAAACCTTCTAAAGCTCATTCGCTATTTGTCTAGCAGATGTAACTATTACACCTTATCACTTTGATAATGAGACCTGTGTGTATGTGTGTGTGACAGAGAGAGAGAGAGAAAGAGAGAATCTCCATGCACCTCCAAATCTTAGCCAAAGGCAAAGAACATCATTCTGTTTGGGTCTGATGTGGAGGATTATGTGACAACATCACCCCAATGTACTGGCAGTCTGTGAGTTTGGGATAACTCTCCCCCACCATTCTTTTAGCTTTCACCTTTCAAAGCTTCCCTGATGTACAGTTTTATTAAAGATTTTCATGATGGAGTTTCTGCGCATAGAGCAGGCTTACATTTCATGATCTCTCTATTTGACTTCTGCTTTGGGGGCTTCTCTGCTTCAAAGAACATTTGTGCTTTCTTAATTGGCCTATTCCTGAGATTTTACACATAGAAGAATACCATCACATCTTTCAAAGCCTACATAGGGTTTGGTTTAAATGGGGTGAATAAACATAATTGCCCAACAAAGCAATGTAATCAAACAGCATATTTTTCTCTCCCCTTTTCTTCCCTTCCCTCTTCTTTTCTGTAGAGAGATAATATCAATCAATCATTTTTTTGTGTGTGTCAGAGCATCCGGAGTTGCTTCTGGAGTGAGAGAATTGGCCATCTGCAAGGATGTTGCCCAGAGGACGCCCGGATGTTTTGATGTTTTACCATCCTTGTGGGAGGCTTCTCTCATGTCCCCGCATGGAGCTGGAGCTGATAGAGGGAGCTCATCCGCTCTCTCCCCGGGTGGGATTCGAACCTGGCAGCTTTCAGGTCAGCAACCCAACCTTCAAGTCACGAGGCTTTTATCCCCTTGGCCACCAGAGGCTCCTACCATCAATCAATTCATCATCATAATTAATCGTAAATAATTATTTAATTAATAAAACTTCTATTACCTGAAAGCAGCTCAGGGCTGCATAGAGGAATTACTCATCTAAATCTAATTGATTCCCATAGATGATGATGATGATGATGATGATGATGATGATAATAATAATAATAATAATAATAATAATAATAATAATAATAATCTTTATTTATATATCATCCTATCTCCCCAAAGGGACTCAGGGTAGTGAACAACGAAATCAGAAAACAACAAAATTAGCAAACATTCAATGCTGTACAACAAACATAAGTATACACCTATCCCACTAAAATCCCAAAACAAATACAAATTTATACCAAAAGTAAGAATCATTAAAACAGATCATAGCATATAAAATCTATAATACCTTAACATCCATTGAAAAACAACAAAATCAAATGGGCAGAGTGAGATTTAAAATTTAGAATAAAAATTACAGGTTGATAACCGTCAGCAATCAGGGTGATTAGTCATTTCCATTTCATGATGTAACAAAATATGCCTCGTTGCCTTTATATGCCTGAGTGCATTAAAAAGATATTAGTTGTTTTTTGAATGAGATTAAAGAGGGGGCTGTTTTGATCTCTTTAGGAAGTTCCAAATGACCTCCATGAAGTTGATGAGGTTGAAGTTAGTTTGGGAGTTCCTTTGGGATGGATGGAGACCTGCACCCAAGTCCCTGGAAAATCAAGCCATATGAGAAGCCATTTAGGAAGCTGGATATGTTTGACTTGGAGAAGAGAAGGTTGAGAGGAGATGTGATAGTCATGTTCAAAGGAGGTCATATTGAATAGTATATATAATGTGTGTGTTTATTTCTTTTAATACCTTCTGCTGTAGGTTTTTATTTGTATAGTTTTTAAAGTTGTGAGCTGCTTTGTGTCTAAAATGGAGTAATAAAAGAAATAGTAGAACAGTTTGTTATATTCTTATCTCCATATTAATTCAAGAAGTTTGGATTATTTTGGTTCATTTAAAAATGGAAGCCAAACATGAGCCTCTCCCAGTAGTAAATTCTGGATATACCAACTTGTAGGTTGATTTCACTGTTGCAGTCATTGTTATAAGATAGAGATATAAAGGACCAAACCAGCGTAGGCTTCACTCTCAATGTTTGCACCAATATCGGGCACATGACATGGACACATCAGTGAGTCAAAAAAAGATGGATCTCACTGATTATCTTTCTCTGCTCTGGTCATGGTGAAATTTTATTTTTTGACCAGTGACCATCATACTTCACAGTTCATCCTCTTCTCACCTTTCCTCAGCAATCTTCCTGGAACTGAAAAGGATAGCATTTTTTCTTTAAAAAATACAGATAGCAACAACAAAAAGTTACTTGAAGTGAAGAATAACAGATATCAAAAGAGAGTAATTGGAAGAGTGAGCCTTTAAAAGCACATAAACAAACAAGCCAAATTAAACAACGAGAAGATTAGTGATGGAAGCTTAATATTGTACTAGAACAGATGGAGGCTTTTGCTTGGCATATGAAGTCAGGTTTTAAAACCCGTAATACTTTTAATATGTATCTGCATATCTTTATTGTGCTCCATGATGCCTTCTTTATTGCTGATGACCCAGAGATAAAAGTCAATATAACAGTTAGTATTTATTTATAACAACTGAGTTATATGACAAACTACTGAGATTGCAGATTACAGAACATCTGTTGGCTTGGCCTCTCACACTTGAAAAATGTAAGAAGAATATTCAGCCCAACAGTGAACATGTATGCAAGTTTGGTTATCAGGATGTGCCCATCTAGAAACTGTGTGTCACGGGAGTGACAACAAGCCCAGACGCCATTTTTGGAATCACCAACCAATCATAAATTTCTACTATAATTATCAGCCAGTCATTAATAGAAGCATATCATCAAAATTTAATAGGACAAGAAGAAAATACCCTGTTTCTTCATCCTCAAAAGAAAGGAGACATTCTGCCCTGTTAGCATGCAGGACTGTGGGATAGGATGGCATTCTAGCACCCTTTTAAGATCTGATGCAGTTCTTGTGGATTTCATTTCATTCTTTTTCACAACAGTCCTTGCAATTTTGGGACTGTATTTCAACAGAAATGGTGCATCCTCAGTATATAATGCTGACCTTGAACCTGAGAAGTTGCCAATCTTCTTGCCATTTTATAATGTCTTGCCATTTTATACCGCACTTTATTGGCCATTCAACTGTGAAATTTCCTTTTCCCATTTCGTAACACTCTGCATTTCACCTGGGATCTATGAATTAGTCTCCTGTTTTTAACACTGTATCCTGCTTGTTGATTTTAATGATTGTTTTTATTGATGTTGGTGTTTTTTACTGGGATATTTGTTTTATTGCTTTGTTACTGTTATTTGTTTGTTTTATCGGGCCAGACCCCATGTAAGCTGCCCCGAGTCCCTTCGGGGAGATGGGGCGGGGTATAAAAATAAAGTTATTATTATTATTATTATTATTATTATTATTATTATTATTATTATTATTATTACTATTATTATCCCCAGCCAAGAATATGGAGAAGGATAGTGGGACCAGCTGCCGGCTGAGGAACCTGACTTCCTAAGAAATATCTATTCTGAAACTTGGGTGCTATAAGGAAAGAGCTGCACTGAAAATACATTAAGATCCAATGGTATCAATACCTTGTTTTATTTTGATTATACATGAACAGCTAATAAGATTGTGCATTGTAAAAATAGATGGAGAGAGAAAGAGACTTGGGTTAACTTCCTGTTTACTGCATACTGAACTGAAGCTTTTGAAACAGTAATACACAAGAATTCATGAGTAGGTGTCCATTCTGTATTAAGGTACAAACACGCAGGAGTAGCACACTTTCTTTTTAAAAGAGTCAGATCAATTCTAAGCCGTATACTTACTGAAATATTAAGTCCCATTCAATTCAGCAAGTATGTATAGTCCAATAGTAGTGGTGCCTAATTTTGTAGACTTTTACTCAAGCTATTCAAACATTCATTCCTTTTAAGGATTTTTCTTTATCATCTCCCAGCTTGCAAAGACTCCTTGAACCATAACATATACAAATCAAACAATACAAACTGTAAAACATTTTAAAGACATCCAAGATGTACTCTACCCAGGTAAGTATGTATTGTTGCAGAAGTATCGAACTGAACTCAGTATGATCTGAATAAGAGTAAAAGAGATTTCATAGACTTTGAAGGTACTACAAAAGGATCCCATCTACATTTTAGTTCCCTCTTTTCTACATAACCAACTCCTTTGACTTATTGTCATAAGTCTCCAGGCCTCTAATCACCTCTCCCGCTCTCCTCTAAGAGCACTTCAGTATTCTGATATTTTTCTCAATCAATGGCATCAAACTAGGAATGGTGCCCAAATTAGACTCTTAGTTGCATTGTTTGTATGCTATAATTATTATTTAAATTTCTCACTGTTACTGCCTGAAGTTCTGGAGGCTAAGATTCAAATTAGAAGTTCTCATTGCTCTTATTAAAAGAACCAACACAGGAAATAATATTTTGGCATCATCAGGGGCTGCAGCATTCGTGAGGTATTAGCTTGTGGTATGGGTTTAATCAATGACTGGGTGGGAGGCCACTGAGAATCCCATGTGAGCATAATAAATATATATTACAGGTAGAGAAAGTGACTGGAGGGAGGGGTTCCTTAAAGAAAGCTTACTTGAAAAAATGCATAATATCCAGTGCATCTAAAATTAACTGGAATCTCCATGTTCCAGCAATAACTGAGTCTCCTATAATTCTATCGTCATTCACATTTGACTATTCCCCAGTGGAGAGGATACAGAAAGGTCAAATTCAGAATGCTTTTCAAATGTAAGATTTGATAGTTTGAACTGAAATTGATTTGAGTGTTTGATAGTTCAATCTCTTGTTTGATAATATCCTAAAGCATTGTTTAAATTGAGGAGAAAGGAAGAGGATGTGGATTTTTTGGATTAGCTGCTTTCTCCAATCTCTGGCTACACATTGGAGTTTATGCAAAAAACAAGACCAGTTCCTCAAATGCTTCCAACTTCTATCATATTCCAATTTAATATCAGAAACAAGCTACTTCCTATTCAACTCATTTACTTGAAATAACTATTTCCTTTCTCCCAGGGCTACAACTAGATAATAGAAAATCTTACCAATAGGGAATCAGCAATTGAATGCTGCTATGAATGAAAAAGAGCATCTACTACTGTGGCTCAGTACACAGGCATATAATTATTGATACATTGTGCATAAATATGTTGTTCACACTTTTGAATATCATGAGCAAGGAAGAGTTCAACCATTTTGTTTGGTCCCTCCACAATATACTTTTAAATCTCTATTTTTAGCACCTATTATGCAGACCTGCATTTTAAGCATGCCATTTTCCTAATCACTTACATTACATCTCTAACCTCTGTAACTGCCCAAGGGCATATGATATATATTCAGCAAAGAAAAAATCAATTTTGCCTCAGTGACTCTCTTGTAGGCCATATAAACTATTCACACATAGAGAATCAGCAGTGTCCTTAAAAAGAGATGAATAATGACACAGGCAATGAGTAGCTGAAGGATTACATTATTAAAATCATCTGCTCCAGATCCTGTTATTCTTTCTCCCACCCCATCCCAAATTCAATACAGTATATGCAGACAAACATAATTAGATCAATGTTTTCTTGTTCAGGAATGGTTAACATTAAAAAGAGATCATGGCATATGCTCCTTATCAATGGATCCAACCTGTGCAATTGACATTTCTTGGGAATGTGCCAGCTATCCATGCGTTAAAAGAGTTCATTGGCCCAAAGTTCACTTGAACAACATGTGCTTTGAATGCTGTGAGAATTGATCCCTGGTTGGAACCAACTCAACTAGTATTAAGTGTTCATAGATAATAAGACTTAACAGCAACTTTGGTGGAACACAGAGATATATGCTCTGTGGTTGGCGACTATTTCGTAAGCTATACTGCTAGTCCCAACTGGTATTCTGAGCCTACACAAACACACACACTATAGCAGTGTTGTGGGGAAATATAGCTTTACTAGCCTACAGCAGGAGAAATTCAAATTCATGTTGTCCCTCATTCATGAATCAAATTCATTTTGTTCTCCCTCTTCTCTGAATTTTACACCCACCCTCCCACCTATGATTCGGATTCGTTGGTGACTTCTGGGTTGGGAAAAAAATTATCAGGAGACTGGACAATTAGTCATTTTGACAAGAATGGTAGGGGATGGAGAGAAGTACACTAAGCATCTTGGGCAGCCATTCGGTGTAGGATTGGAATTTGAACCTGCCCCTGTCATGCAACCAGAGGGATAAGGAAAGAGACAGTCCTTGGAGCTGGCCTCAGGGTTTATGCCCTTTCCAGAGGTTAAGAAACCAGAGGGTAGCCACCCTAAAAAGGGCAGCCTTGGAGCACAACCTCCAAGGATGCCTGCAAAAGATGTGGGCAAAATGTCAGGAGATGATGCTTCTGGAACATGGCCATACAGCATGGAAAACTCACAGCAACCCAGTTCTGATGTTTTCATTTCCTTATTCCATTGGTTTGTCCACAAATACTGCCCTTGTTGCAGAAAGACTCAATTGGAAGTCTGATCAGATACTGGAATGGACAGAGTGCTATCTTATTTTTCAACTTAGCAACAAATTTGAATTGGCCTTGTCCCACATTCAGTATCTGGCATCTCTGGTAAAAGGCTTTCATCTAGCAAGGCAAGGATAGATGCTCTTTGTTTCAGACACATGGAGAAGAATAGCTAGAGAAGTTGCCAGGTGCTCCTTTATTTTATGTATTTACTGATTCAGTGAGACAAAGTCTTCAGTAGTAATAAGCACCATCGTTTCTATTTGCTGGATTAAGATGTGTAACACCGGTAGATTGTTCAAAGGCTACATATGTCAGGCAAAAAATATGTTTCACTTCTGATTTACTACATATTAACCTCCCTTCCTGATACCATATGGAACCATCTGAAAGCTTATAGCATCTTTCTAAGGATTCATACGGCTGCTTGTGTTGTAGTCTGTTTTTTAAAAACCTATTTAATTTGTTCTAATAATTCGTCTGGAGGGGTTTCTACACAATAAAATGTGTAGGGTGTCGGCTCTTATTCCAATCTGCTTTCTCCCCCCCCCCCTTTCTAGAAAAGCAAGAATAATAGGTGACATCTGTTTTTTGCTTAAACATAAGCCCATCTCCACAGCTTGTATGAAGAACTTATTTCAACATCATGTATTTTATCTTAAGACCATAACTACTCAGATAAAACTAAGTCTTCA
This sequence comes from Anolis carolinensis, assembly GCF_035594765.1. Taxonomy (NCBI): domain Eukaryota; kingdom Metazoa; phylum Chordata; class Lepidosauria; order Squamata; family Anolidae; genus Anolis; species Anolis carolinensis. The sequence continues at coordinate 150,908,338 of NC_085843.1, forward strand.
AACTGCAGGCTGCATAATGGAGAGAAGCATTTGATTTTCATTATTAACATTTAACCTGCTCAGAATGGGATGCTTCATTTAATTATTTGTTTACTTTCTATATCATCTTTCTCCTTATATGGGACGCAGTGCAACTTCCAATGTTAATTAAAAAAAAACAGAACAATTATAAAAGCCATTACGTAAATTGACAATACTGTTAAAAATAAAATAAACAATAATTTTAATACATTTAAAGTAAGTTTAAAACACATCAAAGCTCAGCACATCCCATTCAGGAAAACTTCTGCACAAAAATTTAAAAGTTGGAGACCTACAGAATTAGAAAAAACAACTTTATGGTGAAAAGTGCTGTGATTGATTGTGAGTTCGAGAATTTGTTTGATTGTTTGTTTATCACATATGTATTACCTGACATTGTGTAGTTTGTGTTTGTTTAGCAGTTTCCCCAGTTTGACTGTTCTGTAAACTCTTGTAAGTTATTCACTTAACAGCTGTGGTCCATGGACTGTAATAAAGATAAAAGTGGGTTTTTTTAAATCACATGTGTCTTAATGAACTTCCACTTGTTTGTTTGTTTAGCCCATCTTTCAGTTCTTGTTATATTTGGTGGAAGGCTAGTCATTCTAACTATAGCAAATCCACCAGAGCAACATAAACACACGATGGATCACCCTGAAGCCCAAATGCCAAATCTAGGAAGGGATTAAGTCAGTCGTTCCCAACCTGTGGGTCCTCAGTTGTTTTGGCCTACAACTCCCAGAAATCCCAGCCAGTTTAGCAGCTGTTAGGATTTCTGGAAGGCCTAAACATCTGGGGGCCCACAGATTGAGAACCACTGGATTAAGTGGAGAACAAGAGTTGGATGAAGAATGGGATTCCAAGGATTGCAGCTGTAGGGCCAGTCTAGAAAGAGTCTCTGCCATGCTCTCTTTTACTTTTTACAAAGAAGAAACCAGGTGAACTGTTTCGGCACTGATGACTTTTGTCTTCTTCAACCAGCAACAACCACATTCATTGGATATATTTTTCATCACTTAAATCTTCCACAGAGTTAGGCTGCAAATTGACCTGCCCTTCATACTTTTAGGTGAGGCTTCCACCAAATGTCCACTCTCTTGGGAAATGAGGATACAAAAGAGAGGTCCCTTTCAGTCCTGATGGTCTGGCTTTAATGTCCTTCTGAAAGAGGTACTGTAAAGAAACATCAATGTGATGGCAATTTTCACATTAGGTTAAACATATTTTATTTAGCCAAGCATTTTAGATAATTATGTTGCTTGCAGGTAAAGAGTGCTTTTAATGCATTCATTTGTTAGCCATATAGTTGCTGGATTGTTTCACTGGTAAGTGGTGACGTTCTTTAGTTTTATCCATGTCAATTGTACACTGCTCTGTGTTCTGACTGGAGGACAAACAGTATTTTAAATAAATACCATTCAGATTAATCTTCAAATGTATCCCCTTCATGGTCACACTAATATCAAAATTCTGATCTAGGGGGAGGGGGGGGAGGGATCTTAATCAGATTCTAAGAATATGATTACAGATTATAGGTTAAGCACTTGTTTTTCAACTGTCATGCACAAGGGCAGGACATTTTTATTCTCTAGAGTCATGTTTTCTTCGGTCAGAAGCCACACATAACTAGACCCACAATGTAGGCATTGTATGAAATTGTGATATGTTGTAAGCAATGTCTCCAGGTTTTATTTCCTTTCCATTTTCCTTTCTTTCCTGCAAACAAAAAATGACTAAGGCAAAAAGTTTCCCAACACATTTATCGATTTCTTTAATCATTAAGGTACTCATTTTTGTTCTCTCACTAGAAAAATATAACAGTTTACTGGAGTCAGATCATACCCTGCAGTACAAAACGTTATTTGATTGGAATTTACTTTTATATGTTTGCATTTTTGGCTTTTTGTATTTATGTGGAATACAGTGTACCCACAAATAGGTTGTAATACATGGGGCATTTACACTGCACATCTCATTAAGGTTAGACATACTCCCAACTTATGCAATGGAAGTCTCCCAAACACATTGTATGAACGCTAAAATATGTGTGCTGTGCTTCATACATTTCCTTAGAGAAAAATAACTGCACTGGGATCTGATATAGATCATATCATAACACTCAAAAGATTTTTCTAAAAGATCCAAAATTCTGGGGCCCCCATGAATGGTCTGTCTTCAGAAAGGTTAAAACAGCTATTTCCAGAGAGTATTCCAAGTTTTTAACTCTGAACTATCTGTGGCCCACTTTGGGCAAAGTCATGGGATTGTCCGGTTCTCTTCTCTCAGTTGTGCTGTGGGTCAGTCTTCCAAAGGAAAAAGCACCAAGACACGCTGGTAGATTCCAACAGATTTTAATGTACCGAGTACCAGAACCTTCTATTTGGCCCACTTATATAGGGGCTGTTGCATACCAGAGGGTCATTGAGGTTTTATGGCTGGCCCGTTTTATGGCTGGCATCTGTTCCTTGTCAGCCGACCGGAGATGTCAAGGATTGGAGATCATGACAGGGATACTCTAAAGTTTGCTATAAAGTCCAGTGCTTCTCACTCCAGGTCTGATTCAGCTCAGTTCATTGTTCAGATGGGACACCATTGTCATAAACCTTTCCCTGCACTTAATCAGCACTGGAAAATGGGATGACCTCCCTGTCTTCATACTGATCACATGCTGTCAGCAGAGGTGCCTATGATGACAAGGAGCTCAAATGGAGCTCCATGGTCAGCTAGGAAAGGCAGTAGAAACATGGAGAAAGTAAGGTGTGTGCAGCTCATAGGAGCCACTGTGGTCTTCGGCCATGTAAACAATGCATTCATGGCAGCAGTGGGCAACATTTTCACCAATACAAACTGCCTATGTAGATGAGCCCAAAGAAATGCCATCATTGCCATTTTCCTGCTTAAACATCTCTCCCCCCCCCCCGAACACCCACACATATAAACACTGCTCTTTTTCTGAAGATAGTTTTTATTACAAACAAACAACACCTTTTGGCAAATAGGAGCTAATATGGTTCTATGGACAAGAAAGCAGTTGAGCTGTCTTTTCTAAGAAAAAAATAAGTATTAAGCATCATTTTTAAAATATCTGCTTAGTATTGTATGTGGGTTGATCCCCAAATTCCTGGTGAGAACTATTTCAAATGCGGAATGATTTCTTTTTCAAAAGAAAAAGAAGAAAAGTAAAGCTTTGCCTTTGGTGACAAAAGCTAGTTGCTGGCTTTTCCCTTTGTCAAATGAATATGTCCATGTTCCGTCCCCCAGGACGATGGTTTGCCTTACCTATTGGTCGTTGTTTGTTTTCCCTCCTTTACATTTTGTTTGAGCCTCTGGCTGCAATAGCCTAGGAAAAGTGGCTTGGAATCTGCAAGAGCTGGCTGCAGTTTTCTTTGCAGTGATTGGTCAAAGAATGCAACATCTTAGGACCGCCCTTTTTACCAGGGTCTAGTCTCCATTTTGGAGCTTCATTCTGGCTATAGTCTTCCAACGTGCTGGAGCTGTGCAAGGCTAACTGGGACAAATCATCCTCAAAACCAGGCCAATCTAAGCCTATCCAAATTAGATAAGTATTGAATTATATTGATCTGGAATAGGAAATCTAGTTGGAGGAGCAGGGTTATTCTGTCGCTTCTAGAACTAATCTTTGCTGTAAAGATAGGGAAGGAAAGAGTTTCTCCTTCTAATATAGGCAGCGTGATTAGGGTATAGTGGTTTTATAATCACCTTTGCTTTCTGGAACCAGGGATAATTCTGTACCTAAAACCTATAGAAATTTGTTTCATTTTCTGCAACTTTAAGATCTGTGCCAGGTTTACAACCTTGTATGAATAAACATCCTTTTTTGAAGTTATCCAGACTCAGTCGTTCAATATCTATAGGACAGCTTATAGGGATTTGCAGTTCGCCCGGATAAAGGACAGCACGTTTCAGTTTTATAGTTTTTTATTGTCCGGCGGACGGCACAGTTTTGAGGGAGATCAGCGGTTTTTCCGCTTGAGCTAGCTTGCACGGCTTATAGTTTTTTATAGTTTAGGAAGTTTAGTATAGGCCGCGGCTTTTCCGCCTGAGCTCAGTCTGCATACCTAAAGACTCTACCAGCGTCTGAGGCAGTGGAGCCCGCTCTCAGACCTGAAGGAGTCAAATAGTGGGGCTCTATTTCCTTGCTATTTGGCTCGCGTGTGCGCACGTGGCCCAGTGGCTTTCTGGGTTTGCACAGGCTGTGCAGTTCCCAGCAACGTCCAGGGCTCCCTCGGCGGTAGACCTCGAGCCGCGGAGCACCAGCGACAGTTCTTTGGCTGGCTCTGAGGCGTGAAGCCCACCAGAACCAGGCTAGAACCTGGACAGGCCTGGCAACGCTGCTGCGAGTTCGGCCGGAGCACTCGGCCGGCTTCGACCTGCCTCATGGTCCGGCGGTGGTGACCTGCCTCATCGTCCTGCGGTGGTGACCTGCTTCATCGTCCTGCGGTGGTGACCTGCCTCATTGTCCGGCGGTGGTGACCTGCCTCATCGTCCTGCGGTGGTGACCTGCTTCATTGACCTGCGGCGGTGACCTGTCTCATCATCCTGCGGTGGTGACCTGCCTCATCGTCCTGCGGTGGTGACCTGCTTCATCGTCCTGCGGTGGTGACCTGCCTCATCGTCCTGCGGTGGTGACCTGCCTCATCGTCCTGCGGTGGTGACCTGCTTCATCGTCTTGCGGTGGTGACCTGTTTCATCGACCTGCGGTGGTGACCTCCCTTCACAGCGGGGAGGAGGCGTCTTTTCTCTCCTCCTTTCCAAAGCCAGCCTCGGTGCTCCTTCAGCGGCAGGCCTCGAGCCGCAGAGCACGAGGTGCTTGAAAATTTGGCGAAGTCGCCATTTTGGCAGTTTACGTCACTCGGGCAAGGGAGGTATCAAGTGGCAAGTTGCTGTCAGTTGGCATTTTGCAGCTTGCCCACTAAAATCTGGCGCCAAAGGTCACAATCTTTGTAAAGTATAGTTACTTAGTGATATATATTGCTATGGTTAAGTGTTGTGCATTGTATTATATATTGCATTTGCTTTTATTGTAAATTTACTTGCTGGTATGTTGTATTTGCTTTTGTTGTAAATTTACTTGCTATTAAGAATACATAATGTCTATGCAATTTCAAGATGATACAGATGGTATACCTCCTTCTGAGGCTGAAAGTAGGAATGAAAGGCCCCAAAGGATAAAGCACCCTTCAGCCAAGATGCTAGCCCATCTAATAGGTGAAAAGGAGCTCCTCCATGTGAGGTTAGGTTCGGCATGGGAGCGAATTGTAACATTGATGGACAGAATTGAGAGCTTGGGTATTACAAGGGTGCCATCCATATTACAGACAGACCTTGAAGAGACCTTCGGTATTTGGAGGGGTTTGGTGTCTAAGATAGTCCAGGTCCTCGAGCGCATTAACGCCAAGGATTCAGAGTTAGAAATAGTGAGTGTCTTAGCTGACACTAATGAGAAAGAAAATAAGGTGAGGGCAATTCTAGATGCCTTGGAATTTAGTTCTCCATCTGTTAATCTAAGGTCTGAGCCAAAAGGAAATCAGTCTTCCTTATGCAGCCATGAGACCAATCTTTTAAAATCACCTGCTGTGGCACTTAGTCTTAAGTCCAACCGCTCTAGCCAGGTATCTAAGCTAAGGGAGTGTGCATCATCTAAACATAGCCACTCTAGCAAGTCTTCTGCTGCTGGGAGTGCCATCTCTTCCCTAGCTGCCTTGCACATTAAGGAGGCTGCACGTCTAGAGCTAAAGAGCAAGGTAGCGGGGGCGGAGGCTGATGCTAAGGCAGCTGATCTCACCCTTCCCTTTAAAGAAGAAGAGCAACGACTGCAAATAGAACAGGCCCGTAGACAAAGCGAAATGCAAATAGAACAGGCCCGTAGACAAAGCGAAATGCAAATAGAACAGGCCCGTAGACAAAGCGAAATGCAAATGGAACAGGCCCAAAGGCAAGGTGAAATAGAAATGCTTAGAATAAGGATGGATGCTACTGCCAAAAAGGTAAGGGCTGAGACTTTGGCCAAGGCCCTAATTGAGCCACTCACAGAAGAAAATGTAAGTCAGTTGCCGAAGCAGGACCCTTCTTCCAAGGTGCTTGTGCATCTTAATAGCTTAAACAGCCAGTTTTCGGATGAGGAACAGGAAGACTTCTCTCCTTACCCAGAGCAGGGCCCCAAAGTCACTTTTGAGTTTCCTGCAGAGCAGAGCGTCATAGCGGGGAGCTCACCCTTGCCCGAGCTACCTGTGCCTCCTGCTAAATCCCTAGGTCAGTCAATCAGGGCCTCAAGGCCAAGTGCTAGTTGGCCCTTACAGACAGCTGCACAGGGAGCCACCGATTCGTCAGTGGTCGATGTCATCCCTCCAAGAGGCCAAAGGTTGACGCAAGGTGCACGGTGGGAGTCCACTCCACAACAGCAAACTCCTCAATTGTTCCCTTCGACGCCAGAGTCCCAGCTTGTCTCCATCATCAGAAGCCCCAGAAGAGATCTTAAGGACAAGGGTGTCGAAAAGTTTTCGGACAAGCCTGAGGAATTTCTTCTCTGGAAGGCCACCTTCCAGAGAGCAATCAGAGACTTAAAGTTATTGCCTGAGGAAGAACTGACTCTTCTGGCTGCATGGTTGGGCCCAGCCTCATCCTCACAAGTTAAGAAGATCTACGCAGCCCACGTAGCCGATCCCGACAAAGCCCTGGAAAAGGCCTGGGCCAGGTTGCAGCAGAGGTATGGGGCCAGCACAGAGATTGAAGCATCTCTTATGGACAAGCTCCAAAGGTTCCCAGCTTTGAAACTCAAAGACTTCAAACTCTTGTGGGACCTCAGCGATCTCCTTACGGAATTAGAGTCGGCCAAGGAGAATCCAGAACTGCCCGGTTTGAAGTGCCTCGATCAGCACCTGTCCCAGAGGCAGATCTTGACCAAGCTGCCCTTCACTTTGCAAGAACGCTGGGGACAGGAGGTCTTCAACTACAAGGAGGCCCACTCCCAGGCATACCCTCCATTTTCTCATTTGGTCCAGTTCATCACCAGGGCGGCCAGAGAAAGGAATGATCCGCAGACGGGCCTCCCCACCTTATACCAAGGGACCCATCCAGGGAAGGCATCTGAAGTGGACAAGAAACCACCTAGAGAGGCCAATAGACCTGTCAGCGTAAAGGCAGTCGAAACTCAACACAAGACTGATGAACCCAGGTCGGAGGTAAAAGAGTTGCTTTGCCCTATCCACCAAAAGCCTCACAGCTTGGCCAACTGCAGGGAGTTTAGTAGAAAGTCATACAAAGAAAGGCAACAGCTAGTTCAAAAGCAGGGAATCTGCTTTAGATGCTGTGGAGCAACTCCACACTTTGCGTCCAACTGCAAAGAAAACGTCAAGTGTGAGAAATGCAACAGCCTCAAGCATTGCACCGCAATGCACAACTCCAGTGTCATCTCCCACCCCAAAGGGAACGTTTCACCAAAAGAAAAGTCAGCAGTCGAAGACACCGACAAGCCAGTCGTACCAGAGATGCAGGTGGAGGTTTCAGCAGTCGCCTGTACAGAGCTGTGTTCTGACTCGCACCAGTACAGAGTTTGTCATCCTATCTGCCTAGCGGATGTATATCCAGCCAAGAGCCCTTGGCTTAGAAAGAGACTCTATGTGGCCCTGGATTCACAGAGCGACGCCTCCCTGGCTACTCCAGAGTTCTTCCGCATGTTTGACCTTAAAACCAAGATGGTTGACTACACTATGACTACGTGTGCAGGAAAAAAGAAGTTGCAGGGTCGCATAGCATCTGGCTTTGTTGTCTCCTCTTGCGACCAGAAGAGGCAGTTCAAGTTGCCAGACCTGATTGAGTGTTCCTCCATCCCTCGGAACAAAAAACAAATTGTAACTAGAGAAGTTGTGGAGGCTCATCCACATTTGCGACGATTAAAGAATGCCATACCTGCTTTCCGTCCAGATGTGGACATTGCCCTTCTGCTTGGTGCGGACTGTCCGAACTTGTTCTATGTGAACGACCAAGTTAAGGGACCTCCAGGGGCGCCCATTGCTCAGCTGCTACCACTAGGCTGGACAGTTACAGGCCCAGTGTGCATAAACAAGATGCACCCACCATCGTCGTTGGACTCCAATCAAGCACAGGTGCTTAAAGGTGGACGTCCTACACTTGTGCGCAGTTGCCTAAGTCACATCTCAGTCTACTGCCAAGCAATAACTCCAGAGTATTCCTCCATCTTCAAAGTCTCTGAGAGAGACGAAGCCACAGCGCTCTCGAAAGATGAGCAAAGGTTTTCGGACATTATGAATGCTCAAGTCTCACGAAGTGCAGAGGTGAAAGCCTGCAAATCAACCACAGAAATCAAGATGGGCCAAAGATCTTGCCTGGAACCACACCGTTTTGAACGTTTTTCGGAGTGGCACAGTCTTCTTAGAGCAGTAGCTAGGCTTATACATCGTTTAGCTTGCAAAGATAGTGAGCCTTTACAGGTCCAGGATATGATAAAGGCTAAGAGCGTCATATTCAAGTCAGTGCAGAGATCTGCTTTCAAGCAGGAAATAGCTAGGCTAGAGCAAGGGCTCAACATCCCTAATCAAAGTCTTCTAAATGAGTTAAACCCATTTCTAGACAAGGAGGGTATTTTGAGAGTTGGAGGAAGGTTAGCCAAAGCTAAACTCAAGGCGTGCATAAAAAACCCCATCATCATACCCCCTAATAGTCACACTGCATTGCTGCTCGTTCGGCATCACCATGAAAGGATCCATCATCAGGGTAGAACTCTAACTGAGGCAGCCCTTAGAAATGAAGGTCTGTGGGTAGTTAATGCCAAAAGGTTGGTCAACAGTTGTATTTTCAAATGTGTTAAATGCAGGCGCCTTAGGCGAAACTGTCAAAGTCAGTTGATGGCAGAACTACCTCAGGATAGGACTTTGACAGACCCACCCTTTTCCCATGTGGGAATCGATGTGTTTGGTCCTTGGGAGGTTGTCACTAGGAAAACCAGGGGTGGTGTTGTAAATAACAAGAGGTGGGCAGTTTTGTTTACTTGTTTAGTAATACGAGCTGTCCATATAGAAGTCATAGAAGGGATGGACACTTCATCATTTTTAAACGCATTAAAAAGGTTCATAGCCCTCAGAGGGCCAATTAAGTCAATTCGGTCGGACTGTGGCACCAATTTTGTAGGTGCGACCAAAGAACTCAATTGTGTGTCTAGGTTTGGGAGAGACCCAAAGGTTCAGAACTTTACGAATACTGAACAAATTATGTGGACTTTCAATGTTCCTCACGCCTCCCATATGGGTGGTGTTTGGGAGAGGATGATTGGTATTAGTCGCAAAATCCTTAATGCCATGTTTTTGAGTCATAGGTCATTGACGCATGATGTTTTGGTGACACTTATGGCGGAAGTTACCGCAATTATCAACAACCGGCCGCTGGTTCCCCTTACCAGTGACCCTGAGAACTTACAACCACTGACTCCTGCACTTATTTTGACACAAAAGGTGCCAGGATGGAAGGACGTCATGTTGCCAGTTCCGGACGGAACTCACCGTGCCCTGTGGAAACAGGTGCAGTCCTTGGCCAACCACTTTTGGAAAAGGTGGAAAGCCGAGTACTTAAGCCAGCTTCAAGCTAGAAGAATCTGGCAAAGCCCACAGGACAACATTGAGGTTAACAACGTTGTGTTGTTAAAGGACAAAGACTTGCCCCGCCATGCATGGCCCATGGGCATTGTATTAAAGACCTTTCCTTGCCCGGACGGTAAGGTCAGGAAAGTTCAATTAAAGACTTGCAACAGAGGCAAAGTGTCCATTTTGGACAGACCAATTAGTGACCTCGTGTTGCTTATTGGAGATGTTTAAAGTTCTAGTGTTTGTATTGTTGTGTATACAAAGGTGTTTGTATGTTTTTGATTGGTAAATTCCCATATCCTGGGAATTTAGCGGGGAGTGTTCCGTCCCCCAGGACGATGGTTTGCCTTACCTATTGGTCGTTGTTTGTTTTCCCTCCTTTACATTTTGTTTGAGCCTCTGGCTGCAATAGCCTAGGAAAAGTGGCTTGGAATCTGCAAGAGCTGGCTGCAGTTTTCTTTGCAGTGATTGGTCAAAGAATGCAACATCTTAGGACCGCCCTTTTTACCAGGGTCTAGTCTCCATTTTGGAGCTTCATTCTGGCTATAGTCTTCCAACGTGCTGGAGCTGTGCAAGGCTAACTGGGACAAATCATCCTCAAAACCAGGCCAATCTAAGCCTATCCAAATTAGATAAGTATTGAATTATATTGATCTGGAATAGGAAATCTAGTTGGAGGAGCAGGGTTATTCTGTCGCTTCTAGAACTAATCTTTGCTGTAAAGATAGGGAAGGAAAGAGTTTCTCCTTCTAATATAGGCAGCGTGATTAGGGTATAGTGGTTTTATAATCACCTTTGCTTTCTGGAACCAGGGATAATTCTGTACCTAAAACCTATAGAAATTTGTTTCATTTTCTGCAACTTTAAGATCTGTGCCAGGTTTACAACCTTGTATGAATAAACATCCTTTTTTGAAGTTATCCAGACTCAGTCGTTCAATATCTATAGGACAGCTTATAGGGATTTGCAGTTCGCCCGGATAAAGGACAGCACGTTTCAGTTTTATAGTTTTTTATTGTCCGGCGGACGGCACAGTCCATGCTAATTGCAATGAATGTCATACAGTCACTCCATTCCCCACCCTGTCCTTGGGAAGCCTGTGCATTAGTAAGAGTGACTGCATAACTGAGAATCAATACAAGTCCATTCAAACACCATGTTTGAGTAACACTATATAAACGTTAACATTGCAGTTTCTGTTCATTAGAGTTACAGTCTTTTATACAAATGGTTTATGTTTTCATTAATTTTTTCATGAAACAAGCACTTATTTTCTTTGGAGTAGTTTGGGAAGTATATTTGTTTTCAAGAGCCAATTTCTGTCTACAAAATAAATTTACATTTTTGAAACTTTAAAAAATAGTATGCATTATCGTTTTTAGTGTAGACCTAATGCTTCGGTATTGCATATGATGGTCCTGTCTTGCTAGGGACAAACCAAATTAATTGTCTGGCATCTCAATTTTTCATCTGTTTATAAAATATCCCAGTTTCTTTATCTACTTTCCTTCTTTGTCCTTAGCTTGTTTCATTGGCTCCAAGCTGAGTTTGAAGTGCAAAACTATTTTTCACTCAGTTAACTCAGCAGGTTGGAGAAGAGAGGAGGTGATGCTGCATATAGGGCCATTGTGCAGATGGTCCAGGAGTACATCCACTCCATTGAGGTGGCCAGCATCACACCTCCATCTCACTGCTGCTAGCCAATGCAATCATGGGCACCTCCATTGACATTAGAATGGGATGCCCACATGACCATCAAGGATGAGGTTGATTTCTCCTCCTTTCTTGTATCATAGGCACCTCTGTTGATGTCAGAATGGGACACCTGCATGGCCAGTAAATTGATTTTACTGGTAAAAAGGGGAAAAGGAATGAAGATGGCCACAAGCATGAATTATAAGTAGATTGATAGCCAATTTAATTATTTACTTTTTCTTGGAACAGTGTCTTCTCTTGATATAGTCAATATTTCCTTTTGTATAGTTTTGTCATATTATTGACACATATATTGTAGGACTGTGCATGGACCCATTTTTCAAAATGGGCTCCAGCTGGTTTGGCTCTTTTGGTCAACCATAACAACATTTTTTTCTCGCTGCAACAGACCACATGACTGCCGACCATGGCTACTTTCAGTTTCATTCAACTGCACATGGAGCACAGAGACTCAACTGCACACCCACATGGGATTTCCCTGTGAGCCCTGCCTGTTGAGCCAATCAGAACAGAAGAAAGCCATGATATGTCTAGCCAAGCTGGGCCTTCATTTTTCTGTTGCGAGGTGGCTTCTGAGAGAGATAGATCATGCTCCAATCTGCTGGTGATCTAAATTCTCAATGCCACTCACAGCTCTGCGTCATTTGCCGTACTTTTTGACTCAAATAGCAATCAATGTTTACTTCATATACACTTAAGAAACTGCTAACAATAGTGCCCTTCCCATGACACATATGTGAGGTAGAGGTATCTTGCCATTTCTAAAGCCACCATAAAATGAGGAGATAATTTATATCTTTTTGTAAGAATGGCTAATGCTACTTCAGGTGGTGTGGCTCCCACTAAAATAACTGTGTTTAAAAGGCTGCCTTAATTCTGCTTCACTGAAAGGGTGTTGAGGTCAAACAATTCCAGAAAATTGGTTTCTGAAGTCTAATGTCTTAACCCAGGTATTACTGAAGGATATGAGGAGAAACCATCTGTTGAACCCCTAGGCTGCAGAGACAACTCAAAACCACACTGGAGCCCCAGACTATAAGCAATGCAAGCTGTTTATTGAAGAAGATATGTAAGCAATAGCAAATCGAGGGTCCAACCCACCAAAAAACCACCACCAGGATTTAAAGATGGTCATAGGGGGTCTGCGTGCCAAGTGTGATCCAGATCCATTGTTGATGGGGATCACAGTGTTTTCTTGATGTGGGTGTAGGTATTGAAACTCTCATCATCCAGGGTCCATCCCCCACAAACCCCACAAAGCCTTAAAGTATAAAGTTTCACCCAAATCCATGATTGATGGGGTTCACAGTGGTTTCTGGGTGTGGGTGAAGGTACAGCAACTCCCATCGTCCAGGGTTTTTGTCATTTGATTTCATTTGGTAGTGCAGTCTCTCATTCTCTCTCTCTGTGCCAGCTACAATAAGACAGAAATGCTCAGAAGAATTAAGATAAGAACTACAGAAAATATGTCACATGATTCTGTGCTGATAAGCATTTTGATCTCATCTGCCTGCTGTCTTGAAGATTTAGAAGCATAAGAATTGAAAAAAACTGTGATCCTTGCACTGAAAAATACAATGAAGACTGATATGTTTTCCTTCAATTGGCCTGCACACATATTGTTTGCGTCTTTTGGGGTAGCACTTGACAAATATGGTAAGAATGAGGATTTTGAATTGTTTTTATTGTTCTCTGAGGATGATAGAAGTCCATCTGGAAAAAAATGGTGGATTTTTTTTTCTCTCTCTCTGGGGCAAAAATCTACCATGTAAATGACTGGCTGATGAGACTCATTAAGCCCACTGACCATCCCCCTCTCCTGTTGGTTCATATGGGAACCAATAATGCTGCAAGGCATAGTTTTCAAAGATCAGAAGGGAATTTGAAGCTCTGGGGAGAAAACTAAAGCATCATAATTTAATATAATTGGTTTTAATATAACTGGTTTAAATATGGTTGTAATGCTGTTTATTAGGCTTGATCGATCCATGAAAAATTTGATTCTAAACTCGTTTCAAAACTAGAGGGGGGCAGCTTTTCGTTTCTGATGGTATTTCCGAATTTGGCCCCCCAAAATTTTCGAAATTAACGAAAATTCGTTATTTTCAAAATTAATTCGTTAATGGCGGACGCGCATGCGCAATTCCCAAAAACAGCACAGAGGGAGAGGACTTTACAGGACTCTCCCACCCTCATTTTTTGAGTGATCTTCTTCAAACTTGGTACAGTGGTAGAACACATTTAACACTGATAGCTCACCAAAATTTGGAACGTTTCCCCTATTCTCTGATTTTTGGAGAATTTTCATAGCTTTTATAATAAACCATTTTTTAATAATTGCAGAAATCTGTTCCTGGTTTGAAAGTCTTATTTCCTGTTAAATTGGGTTGTCTTTACTGTGAAAGTCATTGTTCTACTTCAGAAACTTTGTTTTTGTGGCTGAAACTTTGTTAAATTGGTGTGTGTGTGATATATATTGTGTGTGTGTGTGTGTGTGTGTGTGTGTGTGTATATATATATAGTCCCTGCTTATGTGTGTGTGTGTGTGTGTGTGTGTGTGTGTGTATAGGTAAAGGTAAAGGTATCCCTTGACGTTAAGTTCAGTCATGTCTGACTCTGGAGGTTGGTGCTCATCTCCATTTCTAAGCCCAAGAGCCAGTGTTGTCCATAGACACCTCCAAGGTCATGTGGCTGGCATGACTACATGGAGTGCCATTACCTTCCCAGAAACACCCAGAAAATGGGAATTCCAGACAGGAAACAATCAGGGCCAGCTAATACCTCCCAACAAAGGATTCCCCCAGGTAGGAAGCAGCCAGGCTTTGAAGCTGCAAGGCTATTCAATGCTAATCAAGGTGACCAATTGCAACATTCACACTTGCCTCCCACAGACAAGAGTTCTTTCTCCCACCCTGGACCTTCCACAGATATATAAACCCCACTTGCCTAGCTTCGCACAGACGTCAAAACCTCTATGTCTGCCACAGATGTGGGTGAAACATCAGGAGAGAATGCTTCTGGCACATGGCCATAGAGCCCGGAATACATACCACAACAGTGTGATCCCGGCCATGAAAGCTTTCGACAACACAACCACAGTATCCATTCAAGTTCATGTAGCGTGGTATGGACTGGAGACCTGTATTGGGGGGAGGGAGGGTGCGAATCTGGGCCCCTGGGAGGCGTAGTCCTCCCTCCCTCCCTCCCTCCCTCCCTCCCCGGGAGCAGCCGAGGACGGGCCTGGCCCACACCCCCTCGCATCCCGGGCCTCTTCCTCCTCACCGCCGGGCCCCTCTCTGTCTCTCCAGGCCTGAGCTGAGGCAAGGCGGCGGCGGCGGCCATTTCCCCCCTCCGTCTTCCTCCTCCTCCTCCTCCTCGGCCTCCTTCCCCCTCGCCCCCTCCCATTGGCTGAGCCCGTGACGCCCCTTTTGCTGAGGGGCAAAAGGAAAGGAGTTTGGGTGATTTGCAAAAGCTTTTTTTTCCTAACGAAAAAAACGAAGAAATAAGAAAAAACGGCCTTTCGCGATTCGAAACCGCGATATCCAGACGTGTGGACAATCAAGGTCGTATATTGCTTCAAAACAAACGAAAATAACGAATTAATAACGGGTAATGGGGAAATCGAATTATTTGAGCAAGCCTACTGTTTATCATGTTTTATACATTGCTGTTTTAATTATTGTGTTTGTGAGTTTACAGTATGTATTTTTGTTTTAATTGATATATTGTATTACTGTTTTATCTTTTTATAGTGTGAATTGTATTATGTTGCCTATATTTTGTCCTATGTTGTTTGGGCCTCAGTCCCATGTAAGCCGCCCCGAGTCCCCGCGGGGAGATGGTGGTGGGGTATAAATAAAGTTTTATTATTATTATTTTATTATGACACAGCAAACAAGATAGATATGCTGGATTTCCTATCACAAAATCACAAGTCGAACACTTCCCAAGTGTCTAGGACTGCGTGATGTATTTTCGGATGATGCGTGCAGATCCCAGTAGGGTGGCCTTTTGTAGTTGGCAGATTGTGATTTTGTCAATGTCTATTGTTTCCAAATGCTGGCTGAGATCTTTTGGCACGGCACCCAGTGTACCCATCACCACCGGGACCACCTGCAGTGGTTTCTGCCAGAGTCTTTGAAGTTCAATCTTGAGGTCCTGATAACGGCTGAGTTTTTCCTGTTGTTTTTCGTCAATGCGACTGTCACCTGGGATGGCAGCAACAATGATCCAAACCTTTTTCTTTTGCACAACTGTGATGTCTGGTGTGTTGTGTTCCAGAACTTTGTCAGTCTGGATTCCGAAGTCCCACAGTATCTTTGCGTGATCATTTTCCAATACTTTTGCAGGTTTGTGATCCCACCAGTTCTTTGCTGCTGGGAGGTGGTACTTGAGGCATAAGTTCCAATGAATTATTTTGGCCACATGGTTGTGCCTCTGTTTGTAGTCTGTCTGTGCGATTTTCTTACAGCAGCTGAGGATATGATCAATGGTTTCGTCGGTTTCCTCGCAAAGTCTGCATTTTGGGTCATCAGCTGATTTTTTGATCTTGGCCTTAATTGCATTTGTTCTGTTGGCTTGCTCCTGGGCTGCAAGAATAAGGCCTTCTGTCTCCTTCAGTGTCCCATTCATGAGCCATAGTCAGGTCTTCTCCTTATCAACCTTTCCTTCAATTTTGTCAAGGAACTGTTCATGCAATGTTTTGTTGTGCCAGCTGTCAGCTCTAGTTCGTAGTGCAGTTTTCTTGTACTGATTTTTTTGTCTGCTGTGCTTTGAGGAGTTTCTGATTTTTGACTTTGCAGCAGAAAACAAGCTTGCTCCCTCCTCCCTATGACTTCCCCTCACATATTTATACATCATGTCTCCTCTCAGCCTTCTCTTCTGCAGGCTAAACATGCCCAGCTCTTTAAGCCACTCCTCATAGAGCTTGTTCTCCAAACCCTTGATCATTTTAGTTGCCCTCCTCTGGACACATTCCAGCTTGTCAACATCTCCCTTCAAGGCAAAGCCAGAATGTCCAAAAGGCCACTTTTGATGAAGTGCATAATAAATTTGCCCCTAGGATTGTATAGTGACAACTTCTGCTATTCTCTGAGGTCCCATCGTTTTTGATTGTGTATTTTTGCATGGCAGAGGGTTTGACTGGATGGCCCTTGTGGTCTTTCCCAACTCTATAATACTATGATTCTGTTATTCTCTCAAAGACCACTTCAGTACCAAATCATGTAATATAATTGAACAAACATAATATTTAAGTCACCAGCATTATTGACAATAAGTTAATTTCACTCTCTTTATTCTAATGCTCAAGATTAATTGATTTGGGGGCCCAGTTTCCCAAGCTATTATTTTCAGGGACATCAAAAGATAAAATATGGTGTTCTTCTATAGATCCAAGTGAATATATGAATCATTCCAGATGATGAGATACACCTATACAAAAGGCTTGTGATGTTGTGGAGCTGCATTCCTCCTTCAAAAAGAATTGCATTTTCCAGTGGAAACATTACATACATTTCAGTATCTCTATTGTTCTGTAAAGGAAAAGATGATCTATTATTAGAATGTGTAGCCAAACTCATTTATCATTAGTAATTCTACCACAGAAAGCTGTTCAATAGAGAACCGTTGTTCTATATTATGAGTATAATTTTCCAGAAGGATTGAGCAATCAATGCATTGCTTGTTTAAGGAGGAAAAATTATATCTAATTCAGCATGGCAGTGAAGACACTAAGAAAGAGACTGAAAATATAGGAGGTCATCAAACCGAAAATCATTGGCAAAAAAGGGAGGAAAAAGAGGAGTTTGTGAAGATCATTATTTTGTCTGTGGCACATCAACCTGATAACTGTAGAAAGGAAAAGTGCAAAAGTAAATGTGATATAAAAAGACAAAATATCTTTTGGTGTACAGCTTTTCAAATTATCTTTAATGGACTATGCAATTTCTGTATGCTTGTTTAAAACCTCAATGCTTGCTTGTTTCTTAATAAAATGACTATTGCTAAAATGTGCATTGTTTCTTCTCCTTGCCCTTCTCCTTCCACATATTATCTCTCGCCTTCTTCCTCACCGTCCTTTTGTCTTCTTTCTCCTTTTTCGTTTTTCGTTTTCTTCTGTAATTTACTGCTTTGGATCAATCATTCTCTTTTTTTTCTGGCTGCTTGCCTATTTGATATTCAATACAGTAGGCAAGAGAAACAGCCTATCCCTTTCTGTCATATCAATGAAAAACAGATCTTCACATGCATAAAATGAAATGGTAAAAGTGTAGAGAAGACATGAAGTAATCAAATAGATTGCATCATTTTGAACTAGAGAGCCGGCGAAGGTCACCTTTGTAAATGAACTTCCATGTGATTGTTGAAAAGATATGGAAAGGATATTTAAATATGTTTTTAAAATTAGTTGAAAGCATTTTGGGAATTCCTGAGGAGGGGAGCCCTGGACAGATGAGATGCTTCAATATTTATTCTGTTAGGGTAAAGCATAATCTTCCAGATTTCCTATGCAACCCTGCATTCCATTTCATAGTTCATGCAGAGTGACAAGAAAGAGTGAAGTCAAAATCTTTCTTACAAATTGCTTAAATTTCATTTTGCTTTCTTAGACAAACAAATTCAATGAAGAATTTCATTGTATTTTATCTCTGTATTTTAACTAAGTTGTACCTTGCCTTGAAACATATAGAGAGGTGGGTAGCAAATATCTCCTCCTCCTCCTCCTCCTCCTCCTCCTACTCCTCCTCCTCCTTCTATAACTAGAAAATTTCATTAACATAGAATTTTGTATGAACACTTCTGGAAAAATCAGAGTGGTCAACATTAAATTTAACTATTGACTTCATTCCCAGATAACTAGACATAACAAACAGGAAACAAACAAAAGACAGCAAATGTCATACAAGTTGAAAAGAGCAAAAGTGGTATATGTCCTAAGCAAAGTTCTTAGTTAAAGCAACATCTATGTAATTATTCTCAACCACATTTTTTAAAAAAGGTGTAACAAATTTTGGAATGAGTTAGGAAATCACGATGAATAAAGCAAAATTCTTCATTGCCCCTGTTTCATTCTCTCACTCTTTCTCTGGACATGTGTGTAATTTTTATATTTTTGTGAGATATAAATTCATACATTAACTTCTACCCAATGAAGAAATAGGCTTTCCATAAATTAGAAAAAAATGACTTTTTCTTGGAGATGTTCCTCACCAGTCAAAAGGTAGATCAGGGGAAAGGGATACTCTGTGATGAACAGGATAACTCTGTGCCTGAAATCTCAGGTTAATAGCTTGTCTTGAGCTTGGAGAACAAGGTCTTGGCAGTGTCCAGGTATATAACTTCACAGGTAAGGTCAGAATGTCAGCTGCATCCTTCTTTTGAGGTTTCAAAGCTGGTCATGGTAACACATATTTTGATTACATCCCGTTTGGATTGCTGTAATGAACTCTGTGTGAGACATGCCTTTGGACATTGTTCAGAAATTGCAGCACATCCAGAAATGCTGCCGCCATATCACTGATTGAAGCTGGTTGCAGGAAAGATTTAACAGCTTGAAATAGCTTCACCATTGAAAAGCTTGAAACAGCTTTACTGTTTCCAGGGACAATTTAGTCATGACCGATAAAGCCCTCTATGATTTGGGTCTTTACTGTTAAAAATCTTATTGTCCAAAATGAATCTGACTGGGCTTTAAAATCCCTAAGAGAGGGCTTTCTCACAGTCCCAACACCATCACAGGGACATTTGATGGATACATAGGAAAGAGCCATCTTGGTGGCTAAACCCAACTAGTAGAATCCTTGTGCTAGTAGTTGAAGACTTTTCTTCAGGCTTTTGAGTGTTAATTATCTGTTTTAACAAGTCTGAAACAGAGAGTCAAAATTCACATACGGAAAGTAAGGCAATAAACCTGAAAATTTTGTATAAACTTAATTAAATTAGCTGTACTTAACTATATATTTCCTTTCCTTTCTTTTTTAAAAGGTGGTTTAGTCTATTCAGTTTATACAGAAAAATGAGATTTTTTTTTAAACTATTAGCTATTGCTTGAGTATATTTTAATGTATTATATGTTTTATGATTTTATGGTTATATGTTTTAAATGTGATTGCATTTTATCGTGTATTGCTGGGCTTTGTCCCCATGTGAGCCGCCCCGAGTCCTTTTGGAGAGATGGGGTGGGATATAAGAATAAAGTTATTTTTATTATTATAGCTGAGTCAAGAAATGTCACTATTTTAGAAAATTAATTTTTAACACTGTTAAACAAGCATTGTCATTAAACTCACATTTGGATACTACTTGCAGAATTTCTCAACTCTTCATTTGTATTGCTTTATTTCTTTTCACTTTATTTGCATTTGGATATAATATCACAAAACCAAATTTGATTCTTTGTATATTTGCTTATTTCCTGATATATTTGTTTTATTTTTGCTTTCTTTTGTGATATATAAAATCTCATATTTCAAGGAGTATAAGAAGATCACCCCATTTTATTTTTACAATGCTTCCTTAAGGCATCCCAAGGTTACTCACTGTATTTGAATAGCAAGAAAAAAGATGGAAACCTGTTCTCTTGGATGTAAGCTTAAAACTATAACCACTGTAGAGGAGGAGATGGAGATTCTACACTATCCTGAAACACAAAACCAAAAAATAGGGGGGGGGGGTGCTTCATGGGTAGCCCATCAATTCCACAAGAAAAAAACCAATAGCCAGAAGAAGAAGAAGAAAAAGAAAACAAAAAGTAGAAGAGAAGAGAAAATGTTCTACCTGTTCAGTGACAGGTCATTGTATTTGGCTACATTTATTCAGGTGGTTCACATGTTGTGTCTGCCAATTATCCTGATGCTTTTATTTTTGACAATTTTGCTTCAGGACAAGAGGATATGGAGGTCAGGCTCTTTTTAAAAATAAAACTGGAGAGAACATATGTCTAAATTCAAATTCTTTACTTTTTCCTTAAAGTTCTTTTGTTTAGAATGAAGCTTCTAATATCTACTTCTTTTAACACATTTTCTATCTGTGAGTGTTTGCTCCAGTAACACATCACTGAGATTAGGCAAAATCTACTGAATCATCACAACTCCGTCTGCTCCAGTTCCTGCCATCCTTGGAAGATAAGATATTGTTTGTTTTTACTTCTTACTAAACCTACTGTATTAATGACTGTGATCCTAATTATATTTTGAAATATATTTGTCTGCAGGGAAATGCATTTCTTTTCTATTTTTGCTGTAAGGAAATGTGCAGTGCTGTCAGCTATTTCCTGTACATATTGGGGGTGGGAGTGGGGGTGGGGGGAGAGAACAATAATAGCTTTAAAAATTAAGAAAAAAATCTTCTTCCTAAAGCTGGGAAAGGTTTGAATGAAGGTTGCATCAGTAAAACATACACATGTAAACAAGAAAGGGATAGAAGGGACCTTCCACACAGCCCTTTATACCAGAATATCAAGGCAGAAAAACCCAAATTATCTGAGAGTGGACTCAGATAACCCAGTTCAAAGCAGACATTGTGGGATTTTCTGCCTTGATATTCTGTGATATAGGGCTGTGAGGAAGGGCCCTCAGTGAACCCTGCCTATCTGCTGGGCACCATTGTTAGCTGAGGGAGTTGCTATGACATGAAGTGAGCGGGGCCTAAAGGGGCAGGGCCTACCCTTCTGACTGTCAACTATGGGGAGAATTGCTCTTCCTCATCCTCCCCCCCTTTCTAATTGGATGTCTATGTGTTCCGGTGTGTGAGAGGAGGGAGGGAAGCTCCTCCAAGAAGAACAGCCCTGGCAACTGGCTTTCTCTCTCTCCATGCACTGGGCTCCCCCATCAGGTATAAACACAGTCACCCCCATCAGGGCAAGTGCAGAGAGTAAAGGGAAAAGAGGGGAGCATACCATTTGGGTCTAAAAGGGAAGGGGGGATGAAAAATAGATATAGGCCAATCCAGTTTTTTTTTGGGGGGGGTTATGGTCATTCCTTAGAAAATGATGAGTATTGTGGCCAAATTGGGTGTGATTTGGCCCAGTGCTTTTGTTGTTTCTTCTGTCCTAATTATGGACATTACATACATGCAGATATATATATATATAGATTATTATTATTATTATTATTATTATTATTATTATTATTATTATTAAGGAAGTGTCATAGTTGATTACTTACTTACTTAGGCGATCCCTCGTAGTTCGAGGATGATGGTCCTCCATTTCTTGGAAGACGCCTGTGTGTGATTTTTTTTAATGTGTGGAGGTCGGTGCATGGCCGGTCAACACACAGTCTTCACAGATTGAGGTCCCAGCAGTGGTGTGATTAACACAACGAGAGTGGCTTCTCAGTCTGTTGCAGCCTTCTTCCGCCTTCACAGCCGTTGTAACATGTGCCATATTATCCTCCACCTGCTCCGCCGTTGAGGTCTTTAGGTCTTCAGATTGTTCTTGGTCTGGATCCTCCCCTGTGGCCACTCCTGGGTGTGTGAGACTGCCATGGTTGTGCCCGCAGGTTCATTGGAACACGCAAGCCCCCTCACCATGTCAAGGTGACAATCCATCGAGGGGGATTACATACCATCCAGCCTTCCCTAAGCTCAGGCAGCCAGGGGAGAAGAGCAAGGCAATACTCCCTCTCCCCTTCACTGTCTCCCCAGCATGTTGGAGACTGTCAATCCAGATGCTGAAGAGTCTCCATCCATCCCATCAATAAAGGTAAGTTAGAGGGTGAAAGGTTCAGATGGCAGACAAGCAGCAGAAACTGGTTTTTGGCTAGTTCAGATGCTGCTCTTGTAGTTGCCATGTGAGTCTTAATCCAACTCAGGGCAAATCCAGATCAGCATCAGAATAGCTTCCCTGTCAAGTTGAATCCAAGGAATGCTTTGTATAATTTCACTTTGGTTGTGAGTTTTGTCCATTCCTAAAGAAAGTGGATTTTGTCATGATATAAAAGTGGGTGGAGCTTATTGTATTTAAATATGAAATTTAGTAGTATTATTTTATCTTTGTATTTAAATCATATTATACTCCACCTTAAGATGATCAAAGAACTGGGTAACAAATAAAATATATTATTATTATTATTATTATTATTATTATTATTATTATTATTAGTAGTAGTAGTAGTATTTGATTCACAAGATTAGTACACAACAGACAAGATCACTATGCTATTATTGTTGTTATTATTATTGTTATAATTTCTATACAGAATTCATAATTTTATGTAAAGAAATAAATGATGCAGAACAATGGCTTCAAACTACAGGAAAGGAGATTCCACCTGAACATCAGGAAGAACTTCCTCACTGTGAGAGCTGTTCAGCAGTGGAACTCTCTCCCCCGGACTGTGGTGGAGGCTCCTTCTTTGGAGGCTTTTAAACAGAGGCTGGGTGGCCATCTGTTGGAGGTGCTTTGAATGCAATTTCCTGCTTCTTGGCTGGGGGTTGGACTGGATGGCCCATGAGGTCTCTTCCAACTCTACTATTCTATGATTCTATGCAGAAAATGCTGGGTTTCTTTGTACAAATATGTGACATTCACATTTTGCACCAAAGAAATCCTCAAATACAGTATTTTCTGCAGAGGAAATAGTATGTGTACAACACATTTTTTTCTTTTAGTACAGAGAGATACATTATTTTCTGCATGGAAGATTGTGTTTTCTTCCCCAAACAGCAGCATAGAGATTTTATGTAAAATCAGCTCCAAATTGTGTCTGAATTGTTGGTTCAAAATGTCTTTTCATTTGAGAAACATGTTTTTCAACAATTTTTGAAATATTTTCCCATCTCTACACTTCATGGAGGAATAAAGCTGGTGTGGAGTAAAGACATAGCCTTCTATGTAGCAGCACCCAAAGTGTAGAATAACTTTGCTGGATGGTTAGGTTGGTTTCCTTGTTACGGGCCATCACCAGGTCATTATTCAACCAAAATTGTACTGACAAAGGCTGAATTTTAATTTTAATACTCTTGCCTGCTTTAACAATTTTGTTTTCAATTACTACATTTCATTGTTTTACTTTAAATCTTGTTTTAATGAAAAGTATAATAAAAATATAATAAAATATTATACCTTTGTCCAACCAAATACAGCCTCCTACTACACTTTCCAGAGCAGAAGAAGAAAGGATAGGTGAGATGGCATCACATTGGCATACACCTTTTTCTACAGATATAACAACTTCTCATTTGAAAGGCATTAGCATTGCTGTACATCTGCTATAGCATGCTTGGATGACATTGATGTACTCTGCCTGTACTCCTTGCTCCATCTATACTCTGGTTCCACGCTGTCACAAACCTTCTAGTAGTTGACAAAAGGGAAGACGAGTGGCATCTGGTATTTGCGGGTGGTCTCCAATATTATATTAACAGTCAGGATGCGATCAATGGTGGAAAATGAGCAACAGAATCCAGCTTGTTCAACTGTCTGTGCTTCCTCGAATAGTCTTCTGATGCAGGGTAGAATACACCTAGTGAAGACTTTGTAGATAACAGGCAAGAGAGTTATTAGTTGGTAGTTCCTCAGATCTCCTTTGTCTCCTTTCTTAAATAAGAGGACAGTTTTTGAGGTGTTCCAAGTCTTCAGTACACGGCTGTCTGCTGGACAACAAGAGAAGCGGCAGGCGAGTTCTTTGTAAAGAGGAGGTTTGCATGCTTTTAAAAGTTCTGCAGTGATACCGTCTTGACCTGGAGCCTTTCCAGCTGACATGTTTTTGATGGCCAAATGAACTTCAGATGAGAGAAAGGAAAGGGTGGAGTTGGATGGAGAAGGAGGCTGAAGCTGTTGTGGTAGATGACTGCAAAATAGGCAGGTGTAAAACAATTGCATCTCCTGCTCAATGTCAAATTCGGTGACTCGGTTGCCTTTGCTGGTCTTTAAATACAGGATTGTCAATCTATACTCAGCCATATCACAATAAGTCTTTTTGAGACTCTTTCTGGCTTCAGCTGTGGAGAGCAATCGTGAATTCTTATAATCTTTGTGGTCATGATCTACTGTTCCTGTGCATGTCTTGGATAATTTGTGAAATTCAGGAGAGGATTGATTGGCGTTTCTTCTTTTCCTCAACAGACTTCTCTAGAAATGCACAGACAGCCAGTGGATCTGTTTTAACAGGGAGTTGTATTCTCCCTATAATCAGCTCCTATTAGTAATCTGGCCACTGATCTTTAGTAGTTGTAGCTTCTGAGCTATCCTCAAAGGCAACCCCATGTAGAAAGCATTTCAGCAATCCATCTGAGGCGTAACCAAGTCATGGACCACCGTGGCCAGATATCGCTTTTCGAGGTTCAGGCATAGCTGGAACACAAGTTTTAATTGTGTGAAGGCTCTCCTGGCCACTGCCAACACCTGAGGTTCAAGGGTCAGTGCTGAATCCAGGAGGGCTTCCAAGCTGCGGACCTGTGTCCTTAGGAGGAGTGTAACCTCATCCATAACATGTTGCCACCCAATGCCCCTATCACCCTCATGACTGACCAGAAGGACCTCTAAGTTTGAATTTTTAAGCCTTCACCCAATCCATCACAGATGCCAGGCACTGGTTCAGAACTAGGATGGCTTTCTTGGCTTTTGGTGGAAATGAGTAATGGTGGGAATGAGTGCAACAGAAGCTTACACATATTCTTTGATTTGGGATGGCACTATTATTTTTAAGAATAATCTGTTCGTGTATCATGTTTGATAATTCATGTGTTTTTATTTCAGGCAATTCAATTTCTTTATTTATAATTCTGGAACACAGGTTTCTGAAAAGGAGAATTCCAAATATATGAAGTTTACAGATAGTTTGACTCAGGCAATACAACATAATGTTAGGTGTAGATGCTGTGTCAATTCCCCATTCAATTATTAATTAGACTATGTGCATCAATAGAAAATATGTGTCTTCCAACTTGAACTGATCAATTAATTACTGTCCTCAAAGCCTGTATGTTAGATTTCTAGGACATTAACAGGGGCTTGAAATAACTTAGTAGCATATTTTAATGCATTACAAAGAATACCAAAGTTAATAGGCCTCATAGAATCTCATGAAATTTATTTCTGAGTAAAACATGGATAGGCTAAAATTGTTCAGGTTTTTTGTGGCAGTCCCAAGATGACCATAACATCTCATTCTAGGGTCCCTGTAGGTGTAATTTATTGAAAACCAGCAAGAAGGCATAAAGCCCCCTGAGCTGAAGTCAGAACTCCTGGCCTTTGCTTAGGAGTCTCCCATTAATGTTTTAGTAAGCTTTAAGAGCTCCACTTTCAGTGGGAAATGCTTATTAGAGCATTCACAAATACTCAAATGGGTATTTTGCAGTGAAAAATGCAGCTGTAATGTTTTAAAATGTCTATGGGGACTCTCCTCTTTTTGAGAAGGGCAGGCAATGTGGCTACTTGGGTTGCAGTGCTGCTGTTTGTAAATAACTGATTTGATCATAGTATGTCAGGCAACTGGTAACACAGCATTCTCACTTCTGAAGAATCAAAAACTACTGGCTGGTGAAAGCACAAAGACATTCATTAGTACAAACACTTTTAGATGTGCATTGCATTCTTTATTAATAAAGTTATTCCTGAATTAACGGCCTTGGGATTTCGCTCAGCAGCCACTTAGGTTTTCCACTCTAGTTCTTCTTTGCTACTTTAGAGGTTTCTACTTCATAGCCATTGATACATTATCTCCTTTGTGGATCAAGACCTACAGTCCATCATTTGCTCATTGGGTCCTGGTACATAATGGGATTTCCCCTTGAATAATGACTTGTGGAGCAGGCATCTATCTCCTCCACAATATCCCATAACCCAAACAACACCATTACCTCCTTCCCTCTCCCTCAGGCCAAGACTGATTTAAACAGAAACAAGATATCTATTCCTAGCAATTTTTCCCTCTTCAAGGTGAAAGAGGAAGCTTAGGAAACATATTCGACATCAATATGGGAAGCATGACATGTGTTCATTAAAATTGTTTATGATACATTCTTGGGGATTGAACATGTTTTTCTGCATTGTTAAGTCACACATTTACATTATATTGTTGCTATAAATGTGTAACATAACCTGATCAAATTCCCTGCGTCTCATTTTATCACTAGTAATTGCTGCTTCGCATTTTATCACTGGTAATTGCTGAACACCCACCTACCTCAATTCAATGTTTGATCTGATTAGTGCGACTAACTGACTTCAATGTTTTTGCTCTTCTGTGATATCTGCTCTTTCCTTAATGAACCAAGATGGGCAACAGCAAAGTGGACACGGAGAGAGATGCTGGTAAGGAATGTTTGTGGAAAGTCTATGGCACTGCTTGAACAAATGGACTAGAGATGTGCACAAGATATCTTGATCTGTTTGGTTATTTTACTATCATAACATCATAGAAACAACAACAACAACAACAACAACAACAACAACTTTATTTTTATCCCAAGGGGACTCAGTGAGGTTTACAACAAAAATTGGCAAACATTGGATGCTGACATAACATAACAGACAGATCAAATCAAATCAACAGATCAGAAACATTTCAGACTAACCCAGAAAACAGTTTGGAACCTTCAATGTAAATTATTTTAAATGAAGAAATTAGCAGATTCTTACATTGTTTCTGTTAACAATGGAACAAAACTGTGCTCAACTGCAATATAAATAATGACCATGTTCAGAGGCAATTGTCATCCAAATATAATTTTTGAAGCTCTGGCAAAATGTCCTTCATTTTTCATCTTAGGAATGCTTTGGTTCAATGGTTGTGCATTTTGGAAAAAAAAAACCCTGATTACATCCACACTTCCAGGACTAACATGGAAATCAGATACATTTACCCCTTGACTTTCACTCTTCCCTAAAGTTTACATTTTGCAATTTAGTTCACAATTTTTTGAAAGCCAAATGCATGAAAAATGTATATTATGAGAGAAAATATCTTTAAAGTATTAGTGTACACATTTATATGTACTATTTTGGGGAGAAACTATATGAAACCATTAATGTTTACATGGATTAGAATGGACTTAGTCATAAACACATGCAAAAATGATATGTTTCATAAAAACAAAAACATATTCTCCATCAGTTGTAGGAATACTACTATCAGTGTGGAAATCCACCAACTTCTATCTAAAGACTTGCTGTGAGAGGTGATCCACAACTTTCTGAAGTAGCCTGAACAGCCCAGGATGTTGTTGCTGTTACCACCAATATAATTACTGTTGTTATTGGCCAGACTCCACTAAGTTAATTGTAAATGTCTTACACACTCAATAGTATTTCATATTCACATACTGTGATATTCCTTCTGTTCCTATTTACTGGGAAGTAGCCACTGTAATTGGTAGGGAGCTGTTTCCTTGTCTGTCAGGAAACAACTGCATGACTTGATATCAATTTCTTGCATGAGGAGTATCACAAAAAGTATTCCACCTCTGCCCATCACAATTGAAATGTATCAAAAAGAGAGTGAGACCATCAGTCAGATCCCTATCAATCACAGTGGCTGCTGCCCAGTAAATTAGAATTTTGGGATTGGAATGGGGTTCATTGCATGCCGCCATAACTACAATACTTACACATTATAATTCCTCTATGGGATTCTAGATGATAAGGATGGGGATGAGAATTGATTCTTCTCAGGTTCTCCCCACATGATGCCCGAGTTCACAAACAGGATCAGCTAAAGAAACTAAATTGAAATACAATAAAAATCATTAAACACCATTAAGACCAAATCATTCCAAATAATAATGAAGTAAAAAACAGAGAGTGCATACACAGATATTTCATAAAATGCTTCCTGGAAAAGAATATGCATTAAAATCCTTTTTGAACAACAGAAAAGGCCTTTGCCTGTCACTGAAACAAAACTGTTCTCACAAGGACAGAACTGTAAACTTGGCGGGTCTGTGTGATGGCGTGTCTGCTTAATATTTAGCTAGAAATTCCTTTCCTATTTTTGTTTTTGATCTCTGGAATATCAGTGAAGTAACTTGGTCAGTCTTTTATGTGACAGCTCATCATCTCCATGTGAAAGACATCTGAGACACTGTTTTACATTATAAACTCAACTCATTGTTGCCCATCGTGTTTATTATTATTGTGCCATGTTTTAATGATAAGAGTCTCAAATATTATATCATTTTTATTATTTATTTGTTTGTTCTTTCTTTCTTTGCATGAATGACCAGAAAAAGGAATCATTTGAAGGCACTTCATCACCATCAGAAATGAAAACAGCTGGTTATCCCTTATATTCCTAGACCTACAAAATGAAATAGATAAGGTAAAATATATGGATGCTAATAAGATAAAGAAATGAATGTGGAAATCATTTTTTGTGGGGAGGCATGACCTTGTTGTAGAATCTTTTAATTACATTCATGTAGTGGGAGTTGTACTGTCTTGAAATGTAATTCATAAACCAATTTGATATGGAAAACATAATTTGTTCCACTACTATTTTGCAAATAAAACAACCACAACAAACCGCCAAACTTACCTGCTCAGAAACTCTATAGCACAACACAAGGGAAAGGCCTCAGGGGTTCTTAGAACATCTGTCAGTGCTGGTAGTAGGCAGGGGCTTTTGTTGTTCTCAAATAGTTGTGACTTTGCAGGAACAATCATTCAGAAGGCAGCAATTATTCCATTTTGTCATTGCACATCTGGAACCATATTGTTTTGACATCCATTGAGAATGAAAGAACAACTATGAGATTACCATTGTCAAGTATCATATGAGACTGCCAAATAACTTGATGATCTAGAGCAGAAATTCCTATCTGGTCGGCTAGCACATAATATAAAAAAGAACTTGTGTACCACTATTAAATAACAGAAAAGCTTCTAAATTCACAATATCTACAATAGAGATGCCAAGAACATGCACATATTTTTTCATCCTCCACAAGGAAAGGCATCTCAATACATTGAGATACATTGAGAAAAAAATCAGCAACTGCAGCAAGACCTTTTGTCCCCGGTGGCATAGAGGGTTAAACTGCTGAACTGCTGGACTTGCCGACTGAAAGGTTGGCAGTTCAAATCCGGGGAGTGGGGCGAGCTCCTGCTGTTAGCCCCAGCTTCTGCCAACCTAGGAGTTCAAAAACATGCAAATGTGAGTAGATGAATAGGTGCTACTCCAGCAGGAAGGTAACAGCGCCCCATGCAGTCATGCCAGCCACATGACCTTGCATCTATGGACAACGCTGGCTCTTCGGCTTAGAAATGGAGATGAGTACCCCCCCCACACACACACACACACCAGAGTCAGAGACAACTAGACTTAATGTCAAGGAGAAACCTTTACCTTTACTTTAAGACCAAGGTTGGTTCATTGGTTAGAAATAGCTAAAATAAATGCACAAAGATGCACTTTCATATAAAAACGTGCAACGTATTAGATTTTTCACAAAACAGTGGCCAGGATCCTGCATCAAGAAATATACAGACATATGTCACTTATATCTCTGCAGTTACATTACCCAATACACTATAGTGGGCATCAGCATGCTCCTCCAAGGATCCTTGGGAGGTTTCTGCAGATGGCATCCTTGCAGCACATCCTGTAATGGGAAAATAGGTGGGCAATCATCCTGCCCCCAACAACATAGAAATAGCCATGTTAGCAGGGAGGACTGCTTATAAGTTAGATTGGCAGGATGTTTGTCATTGCCTAGTCAGAATTCTACCTTCTGCAATGACCAAAAATATAATACTGACCTCTAGTAGTACAATTCACCATCAGGATGTCACTTGTATTTCTGTGCAAAGATACAATTTCAACTTTGTGCAAAAAGGCGATTTTTTTTTCAAAAATGTATTTTGTGTTGTTTGCAACACATTGATACATTGATTTAGTATCCTCCAAAAAATCTGAAGCTTTCACACTAAACTAATCAAATGAGAAAAAAAAAACAATTGAAAATGTGTGAATAAGTCTTGCAATCTCCCAAGCAAGCAAGAAGAAAATATTTGGAACACTTGGGTTTTGGTACCTGGTGTCATCTCCATGTACTTCTTTTCTCTGCCTTTGCTATATACTAATCAGTCGTCAAAGAGGGCAGATGTTTACCGGAATCTGAATGGTAGTATCAAAGCTTGAAACATCTCTCTTTTTAAAAAGTAATATATTAGGGTTAGTTATGACCTTAAAAACATAAATAATAAGTTACTCACTAGAATGATTTTACCCCAGAAGTGCTGAATATATTTATCTATTTAATGAGAAGTGGCCCAAAGTGGTCAGAAATGCCTCAAAATGATGTTATAAGCAGTACTCATCACATTTTTTTAAATTAAAAAGCTAAAGTTACAGGTCATTATTTTACTCTGCAAAATAATGACTCTTTTGAATTTTAACCAGAGAATATCATTTGGGATCTGCAAACTAGATTGGTTCATTTAAAAATATAGAACACAAAATTCTTCTGAGTCCTTAGTTGTACTTCTTAGAAATCTACAGCAACACTTTGAAGAATGAGACTTATAGGACATCTGGGTGACCCTTTGTCTTTTGACCATATAGCTTTACTAATGTTTTAGCAGAAATTCTGAACTTCTTTATATTTGCTAGGAATATTCATACAGGGATCTGTGGGATCACTGCTTTGTTTTATAAATCAACTTGAACAGCAAACAGAAGGGGGAGAGGGGAGAAGGAGGTTTATAATAAAGAAAAAGTATTCTCATACAACACATATAATAAGACAGAAAGGGTTTCTTGGTCTTGTTTTCTTGCAGTGTTTGTTCATGATTAGACTTCTGTCATTAACAGTAGCTGCAGTTTAGATAACTCATTAGGTTCTAATTATGTTTTTATTTCTATCTCTCTAGCATTAAAATAATAATTACATTTCCTTTCCATTCTTTGATAAAGGCTTGTGGACTGCTAAGTTTTGCAGTTCATATATGTCTACAGCAATTAATAAAGCAGATACTAGTAAGTGACTCAAAGTAAATAGGAAGGTAACATGAGTTCATCAAAAACAAATCGAGCTGAACTAACTTAATTTCTTGTTCTGATCGGATAACAAGCTTAGTGGGAAAAGGATATGCTATGGACACACAACGTCTTGATTTTAATAAAGCATTTGATACAGTTCCGCATGACATTCTCACAGGAAAAGGAAAGAAGTGGCGATTAGACACAACAACTTTAAGATGGATATGCAGCACACTAACAAAATTTGAACTCAAAAAGGAGAAAAAAGCAATTCTTACTGGTTGGGTATACAATTAGAAAAGGAACTGGGCTTAATTCTAGAGAGACATGTTCCACACTAATTCTATTCTACTCCTCAAAAATGTAAGAAATTGGTAGGAACAGTGCAACAAGCAAATATGCACAACTTGAAGTCCACTGAGCCACATGCTAATTTACTGTATGGTTTGACTTGTGAAATATGTGACAGATGAATTCTTTTGGTGTCAGGCAGGCATCAAAACCAAGATGCATATTAACCCGTTATTGAACTTCCATACCTTTGCAGGTATGAAAGTTCATACCTTTCAAATTAATAATCAAAAAGTTATTAAAATATGAAAAGATACAGTTACATTTTTTTGTTTTACAAATCATTTCTTCAGTGATTACCACTTTCCTCCTTGTACTACTTTATTTATAAGATGTCCCATAACAATAAGTTTATTGTGACTTCCCAAGGAAGAAACATCGTGGAACCCAGTGCTTTTCATCACAATGACAAAAGCGCAGATACTTTCTGTGGCTACTTGCCATCTTCAATGTATCTCTACAGGAGTTCTTCCAAGGATCTGGAAGTGCAGATTACATCTTTCTCAAAAAAAGTTCAAAACACACACAGAGACACCCTATCTATCTCTATCTATCTATCTATCTATCTATCTATCTATCTATCTATCTATCTATCTATCTATCATCTCCAAGAAGCCCTGGAATGTAATCTGTTT
This sequence comes from Anolis carolinensis, assembly GCF_035594765.1. NCBI lineage: Eukaryota > Metazoa > Chordata > Lepidosauria > Squamata > Anolidae > Anolis > Anolis carolinensis. The sequence continues at coordinate 150,940,603 of NC_085843.1, forward strand.
CAATACATATTCTTCACCCTAGTAGTTACTTGTTTGGTAGCAGGCCTCCAAACTGATATTGGCTTTTGCACAGATATTTAGGTGCTATAGACTATATTTCCATGACAGGAACTAACAAAATCATATCTGCATATTACCTGTCTAAGAAACCTTTACAAAATTCATAGGATCACTGCAAGTCAACACTGCAAGTAGACACACATGTATGGAAGAAGAGTGTCTTTCAGCCATTTAGGACCTAAAAGGTTAAAAACAACACTATAAAATGGAACTCATATCTTCATAGCAAACAAATGGCTCATTAGTAACTACGGTGTACTCTGTCCATCTCATTAAAATCCACACTTCTTTCTTCTATTTTGTTTCTGATCTATTACAAGCGACCTTTCAAAGATTATAGAACATTTGCTTTCAAATCGTGTGGTGTAAATTTTGATTTTGGTTATTTATATCAACAGGTGACAGGTGAAGATATTTGACTGCTGATATTTGACAGTACTTGGAAACTCGTGTACAATTTTATTTACCATGGGAAAATGATGAATAAGTGATCTTCAATTTCATTCAAAATTTCTGATCCATAGAAACTGCATACAACAATATCCAAGGAAAAATCTGTTTCAATAGAAATTTGAATTTCAATTCAGAACTTTCTTTGAAAAATCAAAAGAATTGTTTTTAATGCTGATCAGTATATAAAAGTCACTCTCTTTCTGATTCTAAGAAAGACCTGAAAACATGGCTCTTCTGTTGTGCTTTTGGAGAGTAATTACTACATACATCTTCCCTGTTGCTCTCCTCCAATATCTATCCTCTAGATTGCACCACTTTTTTTTACCCCGTTCTTTGTGGTTTTTATTCTTATTTCTTTCTCACCCCGAGTTTTAACTTAGTGTTCATGTGGCCCGCCCTTGTTTTTATTGTTCTTCTGATTTTGCATTGTAATGTATATTATCATTTATTGTATTGTTCAATGTGTTATGATTTGTTGTTCTTTTTATATTCTGTTATATTGTATTGTTCTGGGCATGGCCCCATGTAAGCCGCCCCGAGTCCCCATTGGGGAGATGGTGGCGGGGTATAAATAAAGTTTATTATTATTATTATTATTATTATTATTATTATTATTATTATCATTATCATTATTATTATTCCATTGCGCACATTCAGAAAGGTATCTGCAACAATGTGAATTACAATATTGTGAAACGTCCAATTTTTTTGTTTGTTTCATTCCGTTCACACTTTGGTATACTCTTCCTCCTTGCCAAGAAACTGTGAAGCGGGAAGTTCAAACTTGATGCCTAAATGTTTGTGGGGTAAAGGAGTAACATGGTAGTTTTACCCCTTTTATTAAAAAAAAAAACATATTTCTGGTAAATAATGCTGCTAAAGAGTTCTTGGCTAGTACAACTGTATAGATGGAGAGTTTTCTTTCTTTTTTTCATTTTTCTTTATTGTTAAGACTGTTTGCCGAAGTTATCAAATGTGTGGACAGGGTTGCATCTAAGCTCTTTTCATATATTGCAGTCACATTTCAGATATTGTGAGAATACTCTAAAGAACTTCAGAAGATATATATATTTAAATTCAATGTGGGTTATTTCTTAATTCTGTGTGTGACTACAATGTTGGTTCCTTTTGCTCAGCAAGATAAAGATGGCTCTGTTTTATTATTTTAATGGTTTTAACTGTTATTTAAGGCAGCTCTTTCTTCTTACCACCATCGCCTCAAGATGTCCTTATTAGACACATTTTAGCTAATAAGCAGACATGCCAGCATACATCAGGTAAACTGTGGGCTGAAGTGGCAGAGGGCTTTTCTGATGGTATCACATTGTATAGCACTGCATCACATTGCCTTTATTCTCAGTAGCAATTGTTTTGTTGGTTTTCTCAAAAAGAGCCATATTGTTGGTGATGTTTTATCTGTGCCTTCTTTTGCAGACTCCTGCTCACTTATGGTAGCTTACATGGCTGGAACAAAGCAGACGCTGAATAATGAAATTTTCCTGTGCGAACTGCATGGATCAAACAACTGCTGGGTTGTGGAGCATCCTCAATAGTTTACTTTAGTGTTCGCAAACACATCTCCAACATCACTCTACAGAAATAAAGAAACTTGTGAAATACAAATTCCTATTTGTGTTCCTTCAGTTGCCACTGTTACCAGTCTTTGTGAAAACTTGTTCAGCATTTTCCAGAGAAAACAGAGATCAGACCTGGGGGATTCTGGTACAAGGTGACTCTAAGCAATAAAAGGAGGAGAAACTTCCACTTATTGACTTCATAAAGTTAGTGAAAGCCATTGTGACAGTAGTAACTAATTTGCTTTGTGAGTGAACACACAAAGGAAAACGTTGTGGGACTACAAGCAAAGAACAAGGAGACCTTTTTTGATGTTCATTATAATAAATAATGCAAAGTTTCAAGATTTATTTATATTTATTTATTTCCCTCATTTCTCACCTGAAGGGACTCAGGGCAGCTCACAATCTGGCAAAAATTCAATGCCAATATACAATACAAGAAGAGAAAACATAAGCAATTAAAACAATTGAATAATTTAACAAAATACAATAAATACATTTAAAACCATACAGTATAAAATCCTTGAACCATTTGTCCACAAATCCTTGTATATAAACCTTAATCCGGACCGAGTCGAAGCCAACAGAATTCACTCATCAAACGCTTGCCCACAAAGCCAGGTCTTCACTTATTTCCTAAAACTCAGAAGGGATGGAGCCCATTGTGTGAATCCCATTCCTCTTCTCTGTCCACCTTTTTAAATTAACTGTGTAGATATCAGAAATTTCAGCACAATTGATGTGGCTCTCTAGAACTTCCTGGCCCTCTGAACCCCCAATGACAGAATATTTATTTCAATAAAGTATGGGCAGTAGTGCCCCCAGAAGCCTCAAGGTCATCACTCACTGAAAGCTGCCACTCGCTTCTCTGAAAAGTGTACTTTTGTATTATTTTATTTAAATAGCTGTCAGCTAAAATAGAACTATCTGTACTAAGTTAATTAGGGCAACCCTATCCCAGGGATTTCTAACTGAGATTTATTCAGGTAAAGTTGGCCTTTGCCTAAGGACCTCTTCACACAAGCTGTAGAAATAACCACGCATCGTGGTGAATCCGGTGGTGCCCAGCATGGGGTGTGGGGAACCCGTCACCCTATGCCCTACATCGCCTAACTCTCTTGTTGCCCCATCACATGGGGAAACTGTCAGCTGCACAGGTTCCCCCTGTTGATCGCCATTGAACATGGGACTCCTCCCATGTTGCTGAGGTCGTAGCATGCACTGCTTCCTCTATAGTTTTTCAATGGATTCCCATCGGAAGTAGTTCAACGATGCAGAATGGGAGCCAGTGGGCTCTCTCATAGAACTGTAGAGGAAACAATGCATGCCACTGAAAGACACCGTCTGATGAGGTCGAGAGGGAATGTGACTTACCCAGGCTCACCTAATAGTGTTATAAAACCTTGTGAGGATTTGAAACTTAGTCTCATGAACTTGTAGTCCAGTACTACGGTATCTCACTGCTTCATGGAAGTGACCATAAGCTCATTTTAAAAATGAGTGAGTGTTGCTTACATAATTGAGTGGTGAGCATCTGCGGGATTCATGGTGCCTATCACCCCTAGTTTAAAACGTTTCCAGACATAGAGTTTATAGTAATCATCAAACCTAAATCTGCCTGGGAATTCCAAGTCTAAGTTGCCTATAGCCAAATGTAACCGTTTGATTGCCCTTGATGGAAATATTGTCAAGACCAAGGATTGAAGTGGCTTGGGTTGGAGAGTGAATTAGTCAATATTCTGTCACCCAGTAGAAGTTAGAAGTGTTTCACAATACTGCAAGAACTGGACCTGCTGAGAAATATTGATACTAGGCAGATAGAGGAGTTGGCTAATGCTACTCAATGTACTCAAGGTTGAAACAGATTGCTGTTGTGGCATCTATCCTTATGTGGTCAGCAAGCCTAGTCAAAGTAATAGATCTTCTCTTTCTAGACAATTTGCTCTGAGTCACAAGGAAGAGCAGGATGGAAAGAGTAAGTTCCCCTGCCTAATATGTATGACATGTCAACTTACTCAGATAGCTTCTCTTCCTGAAACTTAAAGGTCCAATCTATGCACTGCTTATATTTTGAGAACAGGTATTAGTATGTTCAAAACCTTTGCTTCCAGCAATATCATTTCCCCAGAAAAATCTGATGTCAATGTCAAATTCTCACTGGGGAGAAAAATTAATGATGACACATTCGTTTTTCCTCCCACAGACTCTCTGTTCCATTCCTCCGCTGTATTTAACTCTATTCCAGTGGGTATATCCGTTAGGTGATCATGTTTGGGTTCTCTTTTCCTCCCATATTTTTTCAGCTGCTAACATTTATCTATACTCTACCAAATCTTATATAAAATACATGTGCATGCCCCACCATGGTTTGACATGTAATAGGTATATGCACTCGTTTTTATTATAATAATTACATTTTAATTATATTTCCAAAATACCCTTTCAGTGCATTGTGTAGGATAAACAAATGAGGATAAATAACTGAATCAAATATTTAATAATGATTACAAGATCCAGGCACATCCTCTATCCTCTTTCAAATGCTATTCAGGTTTTGTTTTCCTACAACAGAAATGCTGATAAAGTATATTTTGTGGCTACAATTAGCAACAAACCCTTCTGCATACAACTTTAAATTTTTTATTTTGAGAAGATAGTATGATTTGGGCTTCCTGATTCAATCTACATATTTTCATTCTGTCCAGTACATGAATAAAACTTTTGCCTATAGTGAATTCTTATTCTTCTACTACAGGCTTCATTGAGAATACTGACAAATCACTGGATATTTATCAATAGGGTTCATCAACCAAGCTGTTACTCCTGCTTCTACCACCATGGAAATTTAAGCTAGCAAAAAGAAGACAGCGCATACATAGTCCCCAACTTTGAAAAGTTATAGCTTTGGACCACAGCTGCAACTCCAAGAATCTTCCTGCCAACATGACCAGGTTAAAATCTTTTATTTTTCTAACTTAATGCATGAATGTCAGGACTGGGGCAGGTGACTTTAGACAGCTTTTATTCCTCTATGATAACATTATCCAATTTCTTCTCCAACTGCAGTACTGGAATAACACAAAAACGTATTTTGATGTTCCAGTAAGGGTTTTAAAAATGTATTTAGAGGATATATAAACTATTCTAAGGATAGCAGTACAGTGGACAGTACTTTGAAACCACCAAATACAAAACATCACACAATTACAGTAAAAAATACATGTATTAATAAAATCGGGAACAGAATCTGTCAACAAGATAATGTTTGTGATTGCCTTAAATACTTTATGCACTATACAATTTTTAAGAAATCATTATTGAACAATTTATTCGTGTGTGTGTATGCAGGAAATGATCTAGCCTAAAAAAGAATTTCAGCTTTCTCATGAAAACCATACATGAAACCACCTTGTACTATTGTTGTGAAATAAGCATAAATAAGCAGATTTAAAGTAGAGATGACAGACATGGCTTTGGTAATCAGGCAATTATTTCTTCTTCTCAAACCGATGAGCTAGGCAATCCAAGTTTGAACTAGAGTTAAACACACACAAAAAGCTTGAAGAAACAATTACTTACCTTCGTTTCTCAGCCTGATGGAACCTGTGCTAAAGCTGCCATCGCTGCAGGCACTGCAAGCTTAATTTTAATTAGAAAGTAAATGTAAGTTTAATACAATGAAAATTGTCAGTGAGGCTGAAATACCTAGAGCCAATTTGACTCAATTTATCATGCATTCGCATTAGATTAAAACTCTATGCCGTGGCAAGGCATGTTAATAAGGTATATTCAGAACCAGATTAAAGTATGTAGATACTCTTAGTAAACAGGAACATTGTGGCAAATGTTATACGTAGCCCTGGAGAAAAATTCTAGAGTGCAATGTGAATTCATTCTGACCTTTTTCACCAGTCTGAGGGACCCCTACCCCTGGCTCATTTGCATCTACCTTACTGATAAAGCACACATCCTGATACCTCATTCAGTCCCTCCTTACTGGGCAAAACTTCTCAGACAAATTTTAAACTATCTGCACTTAAAAAAAAAAGAAAATGACTTTTGAGCTGACTTTGGTGTCACTAAAGTTCTTTGTACAGTAATTAAACTTGGATGGCTGATTTATGCATGTGCAAGATGTTACAGAAAACAAGCAATTAACATGCATGAATGTGGTGGCCCTTATGCTTCTAGCAATTAAAACATCTGGGAATCAGCATAAACATGATGTCACCACTACACTTGTTTAATGAGGTCTTTTCTGGATATGAAAAAAGTGTACGCATTGAAAAGCATCCTACTCCAGGTCATGTGCCTAAGCAACAGGAAGTGTTAGCATCTACAACCCAGTAGCAGAATGCAACATAATAAGACATGTTCCCAGTTCCTTGTGACAGCATTCTGATCAGCAGCCTATTCTGTAGAAGGTATCATTTAGCTTGTTTAATGGAAATAATAACAATTTGAATGAGATGGATGATTACCCAGTACATTTGGGTAGGCCTTGAAGGAATCCAATGGAGTAGTCATTTGGGATGTATCTGGTTTATGGCACTGCATGTTATAATGACCACGGTATAATTGTGGGGAAAGAAACTGCTAACATTATAGTCCTCTGGCTGAGTTTTGGTGGTATCAACCAGAAGTCATGGCATTGTTATATTGCCCCACTACCACGATGATGTGATGCTCCCATAATTATACAATATTATATACAATTATATGATCTCATAAAAGAGGAACCCTAGACTCTTTACTACCAATACTACGGTTATCCACCAAATAACAACAGATATATAATTTGGTTTGTATAACCACTTTATCATATTCATTAAATATGGCTGAGCCACTCACTTAAGAAACATGATGTACCTGTTAAGTGTAGGGTAGAGATATCTTGCTGTTTAAAAAGGGTTGCAAAGGGTTATCTTTTCAGACGCTTTCTAAACTGGTTGGCAAGTGACCTTGTTGCAAATTATCCAGATAGAGATGTGCAAAATGGCCAATTCTGTAATGTGATGGTATTTGTCATTATCAGCTTTAAAATGATACAGTTACACAATTTGTGGGAGGAGCTGAAATGTCCCTTTAAGAAAAAGCTCCACCATTTCCTTTGGCTCATGGAGAGGGAAGATTGGTAGTATGTTGTGTTCCTTTCTGTTTCATGCACTTTCTGGGGGGCTTCCTTCCTTCCATGTTGTGTGTGCCATGTGTTACCTCCTCCTCTTCTCCTTTCTTTCTTTCCTTCCTTCCTTCTTTCCTTCTTCCAACATGGTGGGGAGAATTGCCATAATGGCAGCAAAGGGAGAGCCCCCAAACATCTCCTTCCCTCCTAATCCTCTTCCTTCAGTTGACCCCAAAGGACATCTAGTCCAACCCCCTTCTTCAGGCATGTAACAAAAGCACAATCAAAGCACCCCTGACAGATGGCCATCCTGCCTCTAAAATAATAATAATAATAATAATAATAATAATAATAATAATAATAATAATAATAAAGAAAATATGTTCCTAGTTTGCAAGTGTTATTTCCTCTTTAATTGTATAGTGCTTACTTTGAAAGTTGTTGTTGTGCTCCAGAAACTTTTTTTTGTGCCCACATACTATGTTAAATTGGTGGAGACTCTATAAGACATTCAGTCATTGAAAAACTAAAGCAAATTGTGCTATTGCAGGATATTCCTCCTGCAAAGACAAAGTTTTTGCAGTTTAATAAACTTTTCCAGTGTGTTTATGATGGAACCGATTAGGAAATTATATTTATAACTTAAGAACCAAAATCATAGTCCAGGAGAGGAGGGTTTTTTTCACAAATTACTACATAGCATTACTGCGTGTTGAATTACTTTTTCTGTCAAATTTGTTGTATAACATGATGTTTTGGTGCTTAATTTGTAAAATCATAACCTAATTTGATGTTTAATAGACTTTTCTGTGATCCCTCCTTATTATCCAACATATTCGCTTATCCAACGTTCCGCCGGCCCGTTTATGTTGGATAAGTGAGATTCTACTGTATATCATTTCTGGGCCATATTCCACTCCTGTCATCAGACTGCAATTGCTTTGTCAGGACTGATCCTCCTGCCTCCATGGATTCCTTTTCTTTTTCTAGCTTCAAATTTCTGTTTGCCTTTTCTTCATTTGAGCTGCCATTCCCTTTCATTTCCAGTAACATAGCAATGACTGATTCTCTGCATGTTGTTTTTCATTCATCTCATCCAAATAAACTTTCCTACCTCTGCCATATTTTCCATATGACTTGCACATGTGACTCTCTTATTCCAAATATAATGCCAACTTTCTCATATGCATCAATTTGCTGTGAATTCATACATTGAGCAGCCAACCACACTCATTCCATCTATTTTGACAGAAATAAACCAATTTTCTCCCGCTTCAAGAACAGACACCCCATGGGAAGAGACATAAGCCTATGTTTTAGTATAAAACACATTGGAGCCCAAAAGCTTTAGACTATGAACCTTATCACATAAGGATATACTCCATTGTTATCAGTATGCATCCCATTTTTAAGAACTGGATGCATACTGTTTTATTTTTTATTTACATACATTAACAGCTTACAGTGTAAACAAAACACGAAACAATGAACATTTTACAAACACATAACCTCACCATCAAGTATCATTTCCTTTGCAATACATTTATGAGTCAATAAATAAATATCATATCCAAAATTCCTAACCAACGAAGTTGTATTGTTTTCCTTTTTCACTTTCTAAAACATATTTAATAAAAACTGACCAGTAGCAATCAAAATCAGATATATTAGTTTCCCCCCTGAACACCCTCATTTCTATTGATAATTTATCATTTAAGGCTACATTCCATACCTTCCCATACCATGCTTCCAATGTGAGATTGGTTACTATCTTCCAATTCCTTGCAATTATAAGTCTCGCCCCTGTGTGTAAAATAATCACAATTTCTTTCTTTTCCATTTCTAAATTCAACTTTGTGGTTTCCATTAGTAATGCTAATCTAGCATCCGGGGTGATGTTTAATCCTATAATGTTATCTATTTCTATAAATACGTTGTTCCAAAAACTCTTCAACTGGGGGTATTCCTACTGTAAATGAAAATATGTCCCTTTATGCATGTCACATCTCCATTAGAGGTTATTTTGCTTCCTATCCATCTGGCATAGTTTAACCAGTGTGGTATACCATCTCCATGTGACTTTGTATACATTTTCTTTTAATCTTATTGACATAGTTTTAACCACTCTCCACTTTAGAACTCTTTTTCAATCAAGATCCATCAGGGGCCCTAGGTCTCCTTCCCATATCTTTTCTAACAGCTTCAGCCCTATTTCTTCACCTATTAATCCTGGATAATGTTTTCAAACAGAATGCATACTGATCCCGTCACACTCAATTCTTATGTTTTGAAAAAACTGCACTTTAACTAATCACACTACAAAAGGCTGGATCCTCCCAATCTGCTAGCATGCCTTCCTACATCACGTTTTACCTCCCACCCCCACCTGGAAGTCCTGGAAGTCTCAAACTATTGTTCTTGTGAGATGTTAGCTGACAAAATGCATACTGATTTTCTGATAACACATAAGAAACAGTGCCTCGGAAAAGTATGAAATAAAAAACAGTTAGAATGTAGTGTGCAATTACTTCTTTCTGAGACATTTTTCAGATGGAGTCCAACGGATTACTGACAGAAGAGGACAAACATCACATTATAAGATCAATTTGAAATCACATTCAAAGAGTCTCAGAAATTGAGTACGAGAGATATCGCATATCCCAATGTGATAAGGTTCTACAACTGACCAACTTAAGAGGGCAAAAAGAATAACTAATGACAGTGAATTATTTCCAATATGTAATTTAACACAGACCTATCACAAGCTTCTGGGAATTGTGGTTGGGTATGTAAATTTTGAATGTGCTTCATATCCCAGTACTACAAAAAATATGCAAAAAGAAATCTTCACCATGAGATGACTTTTTGGGTGGTCTGCCTGAAAGACAATTCACACATTTGTGAAAGCAGTTCCTGCACATTTCTTTAAATGTGTGAAATAAAAAAAAATAATGATAGCTGTCTTACCATTGCATGGGCTATTAAAAACAGAAGAACTGAGTGAGTTGTGTTTATCATTCTGACCTTTTCTGCCCATAATGTGTTTGTGCATGCTTAACTTCACAAAAGGGAAAAAAAGAAATGAAGACAATTTTCTATGAATATAGCAGGAAGCTTCAATCTCACAAGGGATTTGAAGATGCTCACAGGAGCTAAGAAATTTCAAATCCTCAACAGTCTGACAATCTATTTTGACATAGCTTATCGTGACCATAAAGCACAATAACTTCACATCCTGATTTGTTGCCAAAAGAAGAATTTTCAAGTTCTGCAAGAAAATTACATCATTAAATCAATGAATCTTTTCTAACAGTAGTTTGTTGTTTCTAAGTGTAATATTAAGGAACAGCAAAGCCAAAACTATTGAAAAGCTTTTTTTGAAAGCATTTTCAAGAAAGCAGAAAAATGCACTGAATTTAGTACAGTAGAGTATCACTTATCCAACATTCGCTTATCCAACGTTCTGGATTATCCAACGCATTTTTGTAGTCAATGTTTTCAATACATCATGATATTTTGGTGCTAAATTCGTAAAAACAGTAATTACTACGTAGCATTGCTGCATACTGAACTACTTTTTCTGCCAAATTTGTTGTATAACATGATGTTTTGGTGCTTAATTTGTAAAATCATAACCTAATTTGATGTTTAATAGGCTTCTCCTTAATCTCTCCTTGTTATCCAACATATTCGCTTATCCAGTGTTCTGCCGGCCAGTTTATGTTGGATAAGTGAGACTCTACTGTAGTAATTTTATAATAGCCCAACACATCTGCTCAGTAGCTAATCGGCAGCCAGTGGAGATGGCATAACAAAGGAGTAGTACATTCCCTGTATGCCGCTCCGGTTATTAACCTGGCTGCCTCCCATTGGAATAATTGAAGCTTCCGAACAGTCTTCAAAGATAGCCCCACGTAGAGTGCATTGCAGTAGTCTAATCAGGATGTAACGAGCATGGACCAACGTGGCCAAGTCCGGCTCCCCAGGATACGGGCGCAGCTGGTTCAGAAGTTTTAACTGTGGGAAGGCTCCCCTAGCCACCACCAAGACCTGGGGCTCCAGGCTCAACAATGAGTCTAGGATCACCCACAGACTGTGAACCTGCACCTTCAGGGGGAGTGTGGCCCTGTCCAGCACAGACTGTAATCCTATACCCTGTCTGGCCTTCCGACTGACCAGGAGGACCTCTGTCTTGTCTGGATTCAATCTCAATTTGTTGGCCCTCATCCAGACCAACACAGCGGCCAAGCACCAGTTCAGAACCTGGACAGCCTCCTTAGTGACAGGTGGAAAGGAGTGACAGAGTTGGACATCATCTGCATAGAGATGACACCGCACCCCAAAACTCCTGATGATCTCTCCCAGCGGCCTCATTTAAATACTAAACAACATGGGGGACAGTACAGAACCCTGCAGGACCCCACAAGTCAACGGTTGTGGGGCTGAGCAGGTGTCCCCCAATGACACCATCTGGGACTGACCCTCCAGGAATGAGTGGAGCCCCTGCAAAACAGTATCTCCAAGATCCATCCCTGTGAGGCGTCCCAGAAGGATACCATGGTCAACATTATCGAAGACCGCTGTAAGGTCCAGCAGAACCAGCAGGGACACACTCCCCCTGTCTAGCTCCCAGTGAAGATCATCGACTAAGGCGACCAAGGCTGTCTTAGTACCATGCCCCGGCCTAAAGCCAGACTGTGCCGGATCCAGAAAATCAGTGTCAACCAGGAATCCCTGAAGCTGCAAGGCAACCACATGTTCCATGACCTTGCCCAAATAGGGAAGATTGGAAATAGGCCAAAAGTTTCCAAATTGAGTGATATCCAGTGATGGCTTCTTCAACAGCGGCTTGATCACAGCCATTTTTAGGCTTGCCGGAAACTTGCCATCCTGGAGGGAGGCATTCACCACAACCTTCACCCACTCGGCCAAACCCCCTCTAGCTTCTCTCACCAGCCAGGATGGGCAGGGGTCCAGGATGCATGTGGTCGATCTCGCCTCTCCAAGAATCTTGTCCACATCCTCGAACTCAACCAATTGAAATGAATCCATCAAAACTGGACAAGCAGGCACTCTTGTTACATCCTCAGAGACTGCCATTAATATGGTGTCAAAGTCGGAGCGGATCAGAGTGACTTTGTCTGCAAAGAACCTAGCAAATGCTTCACAACGGGCTGCTGAGTTATCAGGGATCCCACCTTGATTGCTGGGAGTTAAAAACCCTCTGATAACTTGGAACAGTGCTGCTGGATGGTTCTATGCGGACACAATGTTGGCTGCAAGGTAAACTCTCCTTGTGGCTTTGATTGCCGCGGCATATATCCTAAGATAGGAACATAGTCGTGTTTGGTCTGACTCATTGTACTCTGATTGCCAAATGCACTCTAGTTCCCTCTTCTTTCGCTTCATCGCTGCCAGCTCCTCAGTGAACCAAGGAGTTGGTTTAGCTCAGTTACTCAAGAGGGGATGCTCAGGAGTGATTGTATCTAATGCCCTAGTCATATCTCCATTCCAGAGAGCAACCAGAGCATCAACAGGATCACCTGCCAAGGAGGCGGGAAACTCCCCAAGAGCTGTCAGGAATCCTTCTGGATCCATAGATCTCCTGGGTGGACCATTTTAGTAGGTCCACCACCCCTGCATCGGTTGGGGGGAGCAGTAAGTCTAAACCTGATCAGGTGATGGTCGGTCCATGGCAACAGAGCAATGGCAAGCTCCTCCACACCACCACCTTCCTCCCATCCCTGACAGAAGACCAAGTCCAGTGTGTGTCCGCACTGTGGGTAGGGCATGTTACTAATTGGGACAGCCTCATGGTTGCCATGGAGGCCATGAAGTTTTCAGACGCACCTGAAAGTTTGGTCTCAGCATGTACCTTGAAGTCCCCCAGCACCATGAGCTGTTGGGACTCCAACACCAGGCCTGAGACCACCTCAGCTAGCTCAGGTAGGGAGACTGTAGTGCAGCAGCGTTGTCGGTACACTAGCAGAATCCCTAATCTTTCCCAGTCTCCTATCCTCAGGTGAACACATTCAAACATGGTGGACTGCAGGACGGGGCACCTGGTCAGGGGGATGGAATCCTTATAGACCACCTTAACCCCCACCTCCCCGCCCTGCAGATCTTGGTTGGAGTAACCTGGCAGGCAGAGCTGGGTGAGATTAACTCCTCCCATCTTGTCCAGCCAGGTCTCCATTATACATGCCAGGTCTGCATGTTCATCCAAGATGAGATCTTGGATGAGAGATGTCTTCCCATTCACAGACCTGGCATTGAACAGTACCACCTTCAACCTGGACGGACCGCCACCCTGGCTACCCAGATTAACTATGTCAGGAGACCATTTTGGAACTATTAATATCCTTCCAGAAACCCTAGGCCGAATTAAATAATTTGGTCCCCTTTTCCCATATCTCCCCTCCAAGACACTGCCTCAATAGGGGCTCCCCACGCATCGGAACACCCCCTCCTCTATCACACTGACCTCTCTCTTCCTCTTCCCCTGGTCCGAACAATGTAATTTGGTTTATTAATCTCCTATTATCGATTGGCATCCATTCACACCCATTCCCTCCCCCACCCTGCAATCCCCGTAACCCTCCAGCTCCCTCCAACAATACAAAGTGCAAGTGCAGTTGTAAAGTGCAGAGGGTGCATGAACAGCATAGGTATCGGGTCTAAGCTAACTAAAGTGCAAGGCAGGCAGAGGGAATTATGATGGTAAACCAATTCAATAAGTTGCAATATGAATTTTATAAGGTGCCAGAGCAGGACCAATTACAGATGATAAACTTAATAGATTAATCAAGGGGACCAGGCTTCACAGCATGTAATAGTTGTTGTAGCAGCATTTAAAGTTGTTATAGCAGCAGTACATAATAATAAAATGAACTCAATAATACAGACTCTCAGCACAACTAAAGCCTTAGTTGTTATCACGTTATGATGTTAAGTCAGGGAGGGGGATCAGGAGGAAAGACTTTCAAAGCTACTACAGCTTGTTGATATTTGTTTGTTGATGTTATCCCTGCCACAGCCAGTGCCAAAAGTTCTAATAGTAGCCAGATAGATCCAGACAGCCAACCCCGCAGAGCAGCCCTCTCTGCAGATCACACTGTTGCCCTAGGATTCTGCTTTTACTCCACACTATTACTCCACTCTTACTCCATGCTCTGGCCTCACAAACCAGCCAGTCTCCGAGGCTGCAGAAGATCAAAACAAGCCCTGACATCACCAAACGGGCTAGCTGGTTTAACCCCACCTCAGCAAGACTGTCCCGCGGAGTCAATAGCCCAATGGACAAAACGAGAGCCCAACGGGAACACCAGTCCGCCCACCAGTGTAACAAAGTGAGCCCCGAGGCCCAACACAGGGCCCCGTAAATCAGCAGCCAGCCAACGGGAGAGGCAAGGCAAGCCCGACCGCTCAGCCAAGGCTGAGCAGACTCACCCGGCCCACAAGATGTCCCCATTCTTCTCAGCTAGCACAGGGCCCCATAAACCAGTGAGGTGGCAACAGGAGAGGTGACACGGGCTCTACAGCTTAGCTGAAGCTGAGCAGACTCACTGGGCCCAACAAAGATGTCCACGTCCTTCTCTGCCTCCAATCTCAAGCCGCAGCCAGCACCGACCCCCCAGACGGCAGGGAACATCCAACCCACAACGAGGCCAGGCAGCAGGCAGCAGGCAACAAGGCCCAGCAAGATCATTCCATGCTCTCGCCAAGCTAGCAGCTGAGGATCACACCACCAGGCACGGAGCAGCAGAATGGCAGAATGGAGCAGCAGAGTGGAGGCAAACAATGGCCGTGGCAAACGTGGTCTCTGCAGCAACACCAGCTCAGTCCTCTACCCTCTTGAGCGACTCGCCAACACAGTGAGGTAGGGATGGCTAAATTTCCTTTGTTCTTATTCTTAGTCATTGTTGGTCTTTCCCAAGGGTTTTCATAGGTTTCAGCCACACATCCATAGGCCACAAGGGTAAAATGGCGGCCGCAAACTCAGTCTTCCTTCTTTCCACCCTTCTTCGACCAGGGTCCTTGTCTAGCCTCCCCCTGGAATATTACACAGGCAGTCGTAGCAGATTAAGAGTGACTGGAGTCAGACGGGTAGTTAGAGGGAAGATTCGGGAGCGGAAGATGTTGGCAGATGGAGAAGATTGAAGAATCTCCCGGAGCTCCTTCGAACACGTCCTATCTCATCGGTGCCATGCTGAGGAATAATACTTCTGACTTCTGGATGCTGTAGCAGTGCAGTCATGAGGTGGCAGAAAGTTGTCGAGAGGGGAGGTGTATCAGAGAAGTATCTGATTATGTATTCATAACCAGAAACAAATTGATCAGCTCATTAATTGAGATCCACTATGTTCCTCTGAAGGTCTCAGAAGATGAATATGTCATTCTCTGCCTACTGAGGAACAGCATCCAGATGTTTCTCCAATTTCATCTTAGGCCTCTTCCACATAGCTGAATAAAATCCCACATTTTCTGCTTTGAACTGGAATATTATAGCAGTGTGGACTCAGATAAACTAGTTCAAAGCAGATATTGTAGAATTTTCTGCCTTGATATTCTGGATTATATAGCTGTGTGGAAGAGCCCCTTGTCCCCACCAACAGCAACAAGGCTACAGAGGGGGCTATCAAGACAAAACAGTGAGTACTAGTGAACTTTTGTTGTGGAAAAAAGAAGGTAATACTTCCACAAAAAAAAAACCCAAAGAAATACATAGAAAATCTTTAGACTAAACCTTCATTCTTTCACACAGGCAAAAACAAATAATTTCATCATTTTCCTCTTTGAGGCAGGAAAGTTCTCAAAAACTCAAAAAGCTTTTTGCATAAAAAACAACATTGTCATCCCTTCATGATTTTCCTCAACAGTGTTTCCTGACATCCGCAGCATGTTCTTTTCATGCCTAGTAATAAATTATTATCATAAATTAACACTAGCAACAATGTTTTAAGACACTGTGAGAAACATGTTCTTCCACAAACTTGTTGATCTGCAGACTTGTTGATCAGAAACATTTTCTTCAGTGAATGGAGGTATTTTTAATAAAGCATTTGGAATAAATTTAAGATAACAGCACTTTAAAAAGAAAATGCTGACTGCATCAGAGAGATCAGGTGGGGAAGGCTATTGCTCAAATATTTATAACAAAGGAGAAATCGTCTTTTTTTTTTTTTTTGGTGCAGCTTTACTCTTTAAGCCACCCATAGATTTCCTTTTCTCAGACCATTTCTTTAGAAAAATAAGAATGCCATTCTATGTCCTAGACCTCTGTCCTGACAAAGGAGCAAATCAAGATAAAAGATACAGAAATCCCTGCTTAGTTTCATAAATTAATTGTGCCTTGCTTGTGGCCTCCTTTTCTAGGGGTAACAGGAGCCAGAAAACTATATAAATGAACATTCAGCATCTTGCTGCTACTGGATTAGATTCCAGGAGTTGTGAAAATCTAAGAAGCCTTTTTGTTGCCAATACTGACCAAACAAAAGACTCTTCATTCAAATGATCGTCTTGCTTAAGAAATCATTTTTCATTATTTGATATGCTAAAAACAGGAGTTCAGCTTTGGGAGATGCAAAATAAGTGTATTGCCACTACAATAAATATTCTGCTTACTTAATGAAATTTTATTTCAGTCTCCAAATTTCTGGCATTGAAGAGAGTAAGACCTTGAAAATTGTTCACACCTAGAACTCTAATATTCACTATGTTCATATCCCCTAGGGAATTCTGCTGTCATTTTTCCTTTGATACTTAAATTATGTTTCTAAATGCTGAGTATGAGACTTAAATTACTAGAAAGTTATAAATTTGAGATGGGGGTGTGTGTGGTGGTGAATGAAAGCCTAAACATAAGATTGATTCCTGCAAACATTACAATGGTTGCTTGGTATCTATTGCATTTGGTTTGGATGCCAATATTGATGCTTGACTCTCATTATAGACAATGGCATAGTTATATAATTTTTATATATAAAAGAATGATGAAATCACGGCACCAGACAAAACAACAAAACTAAACACCCCACAACCTCGAAAATTGACAGCACAACCCCTCATCCACACCTCAAGGACAAAACAACAAAAAGAAAAGAAAAATAAAGTCATAATTAGAGCGAGAGGAATAATTTTTTTTATCCAATAGCTGCCAGTTAGAAGGCTAAGCTCCGCCCACTTGGTCTGCTGACAGTTAGAAGGCTAAGCTCTGCCCACTTGGTCTCCTAGCAACCCATTCAGCCCAGGGTCTCAGTTTCACTGTTTAGTTTAAATTAGAAATGGTCAGAACATTAGAGAGTCATCTCTGGTTGCTTGAGAGTTTGTATTAATGCTATGACAGTTGACTCTCATTTAACTGGCACCTGTGGGAAGTGGTTGATGCCGGATAACTGAGAGTAGCCTCTGGTTACTTGAGAGTTTGCATTAATGCTATGACAGTCGACTCTCATTTAACTGGCACCCTTGGGGAGTGGTCGATGCCAGATAACGCAGAGTCATCTCTGGTTGCTTGAGAGTTTGTATTAATACTATGACAGTCAACTCTCATTTAACCAGCACCCATGGGGAGTGGTCGATGCCAGATAACGCAGAGTCATCTCTGGATGCTTGAGAGTTTGTATTAATACTATGACAGTCAACTCTCATTTAAGGTGACTAATAACAGCATGCATACCTGCCACACTGAGACTATTCAGTGTATTCCAGCTCACCAAACTAGGATTACAATAGGAAGAAAATGGCCACACTTTGCGGCTGCAAGGCTATTCACTGCTAATCCACCTGGCCAACAAACAAATCCAAAAAGCCACAGCAACACGTGGCCAGGCATAGCTAGTATAGAATATAAAATGACCAAGTTAGCCATTGTTTAGTCATGGGTGGTTAATGCATGCAAGCAGAATCCATGGATAAGAAAGCCAAATGTTCTGTCTATATACCTACAAAACTGGTCTGGGATTGAGTGGGCAGTGCAATCACCTTCAGGGCTGGTACAAGCTTCTGTGTAGATACATTGCTAGCTTATTTAAGCCTTATCTACTAAAGCTGTGGTCCTTTCTTGACTTTGTTTAGTACTGAATCACTATTCCATGTTTACTTCTGCTTATTCAGGTTTACAGGATGAACATTGCATTTCTGAGGGTAATAGACAGGCATATATAGAAATGCCACATATGCAGGAGATGACTCTCTTGAGGCCTACCCACTTTGTAGAATTAATATAATTTGACACCACTATAACTGTCTTGGCTCAATGCTATCAAATCATGGGAATTGTAGTTTGGCAAGGCATCATCACTATTTGTCAGGGAAGGCTGAAGGCTTTTGAAAACTACAACTCCCATGTTTCCATAGCATATAGCCATAGCAGTTCAAGTGGTGCAAAATTGCATTAATTCTACAGAGTAGAACCTGGGAATGTTGCATCCAAATGACTGACTGAAGCCCTTTTGTTGCTGCTGCTGCTCAGTCGTTTAGTCATCTCCGACTCTTTGTGACCTCATGGACCAGTCCACGCCAGAGCTCCCTGTCGGCCGTCACCGCCCCCAGTTCCTTCAAGGTCAAGCCAGTCACTTCAAGGATACCGTCCATCCATCTTGCCCTTGGTCGGCCTCTCTTCCTTTTTCCTTCCATTTTCCCCAGCATCGTGATCTTTTCCAAGCTTTCCTGTCTCCTCATGATGTGGCCAAAATACTTCAGCTTTGCCTCTAATATCCTTCCCTCCAGTTAGTCCTTTTGTTAGTCCCTATCAATGTTTGCAGGTTATCTAGGAGCAGGAACTCCCATTTTTGTTGATGGGTCCCATGGGCAGTCTCTGGATCTTTAAGAGAATCTTTAGATTCCTGTTTTAACCCCCCTGCAAATTTGTTGGTTTTCCAACATTTTTCCTGGAAGAAGGCGCTGTCATTTGTTTTGTGCATGGTCTCCCACCCATTTTCACCGACATCTGTGTGTTCACAGGTGTCCCCCAGGAGATGCAGTTTCCATTTTTAAAATTGGTTTGTTTCAGGTCAACTGTTTTAATCCATGCATTTACCACAACTTTCAGCAACACATCTTTCATTAACCTGTGCCATTGGATTAAAACCTCTTCTCTATCCTGATGTGGGTTGTTACACAAAATTATAATCATTTTCAAGCACTATTTCTTATATATTCACTTTTCATTTATCTGGACCTACTGACTTGCAGATTGTCCAAAGCAAACTGCATCCAGTTTTTCTTCATGAGGTTGACATTTCTCTCTGTTTTAATTGTTTTTAAATAAAATTGCTAGTCCTGTTGATTTTACATGAAATAAGCCCCACATTCTTTTTTTCTTTTTCTTTTTTGTCTAGCATGTACTTTGCAGGTGATCAAGTCCTTTATTTTGTGCTATATGTAACCATGGTTCCAAAAAGTATGATCAAAAAGGCAATGACAAAGTGCACCTTCAAAGCACCACCAGATTTTCTTTCCTGTCTTCTGAAGATGTGATGTTCAATTTGGATTCCACTTTAACACAGTTTTGGGCTTTATAGAGGGCAAGAAGCATAAAGAGCTCTGTTCCATCCCAGGATGTGCAGCTTAAATCAAAGGATAAGTTATATCCATCTAATGTTCATTTGATTGCATTTGTAGCCCATTTGGAAACCTCTATGAGCAGAGTTTCTCAGCCAGAGTCCACCAGAACCCTCAGGTTACATGAGAGATCACAGATCTAGAATTAGTCTGTGGGATTTGCAGGGAATGCTTAGTCACTTAATTTTTGATAGTAGAGTAGTTGCCCCCAGGTGAGCCAGCAGCAGCAGCTTTTTTGATGCTCTCAAGGGTATTCTTCACTCTCCCTACCACCATATCTGTATCACACTATAAGGAAAGTTGACTTAGCAGTATGGAAGTACTTTTTAGGTCACTATAATGGTATTCCTTTTAGGAAACCCACTTCTTGAAGCTGATTTCAATTCCATTCTCACTCTGCTGGCAGTTGCAGAAGTAATCTGGGGGATATGTAGTGTACTTAGATTCAGCTTCAAGGTGTTACACCCCTAGGCAACAAGAGCACCGAAAACCAACACAGAGGCCAATAACAATATAATATCTTTATTAAAGCAAATAAAGTTCCAAAAGGAAATAAGCAGCAAAGTTGAATAAGCAGTTGACCTTTCAGGAAAGATCAAAATTAGTCCAATAAGTGAAAGTCTTATGTGCAATATTAAAGTCCAAAGTCCAGAAACCGAAACACACTCAAACTCGGCTCGAGTATTGAGTGGGGAAAAGGATCAAGAGGCAATAAGAGTTCTCTGAAGTAAATGTCCAAAAGCAGGATTTCAAAGCAAGGCACTAACTAGATGAACAGGAGCTGAAATGCAGTCCAAACTTGGGCAAGGAGGTAGACTGGCGCCCGTTCTACTCAAGAGTAGTGCACCTTCAGGCCGCTTGGATTCCAAGAGCTGGAGACGATGATGCTTCCCAGTCAGAAGTAAAGTTGACACCGTGAAGGAAAGTTCCCAGCGCAATACTTTTATTGAAGTTCATAAGCTCCCCCAAAACAGGTGCCTGACTCCCTAAAACTTCCCAAGAGAACTGAGCTGGTCACAGTCACCACGCCAGGTGTCTAATTCCCAAATTCTTCCCAAGAGAACAGGGCTTAACCATAGTCACCACGCTCTGCTAATCTGGTGCTTCTCCGCAAGCTTTGTCTTTGCGATCTCTCTGTTTGCACAAATGCCCTATGGTCAAACACTAAATCTTCTGGAGAATCTGGGAGTCGGCACAGTTTCAAGGGCATCCTTAATAGACTCTGGCTCGGAGATGTCAACATGAGGCATCTGAAAAGGAGTTTAATCTTGCTGACATGGGAGAAAACCAAAGTCTTCTTTGTCCTGGACAGTAATGGCCACATGGTCAGGGGCCAAAGGTGGCCTAGGCATCACAAAGGGTGTATAGAAGGAGCTGTCCCCCCTCACCCATTTTTTAAGGTGGTCTTTCTTTGGACTGATCTCTTTGTCCATTTGTCTTTGAACTTCCTGTAAAATAACCTGGCCATTGTTAATGTCTTCTATACCCGTTTCTTTAGGAATTCCAGGGCCATGGCTTTGGTGCAGACCTTTACTCTCCCATACCTTAAATTTAATCTAGTGTTCCAGGTGAGGTGTTTCATTGTTTATTCAAAGCATTATCTAATCTGATATCTTATTGTCTTCTGCTTGCTTCGCAGGCCAGATCCATGACATGAATCTCTGGCAGATTGAAGGTGTGAAGCTATCAAGTCAGCTATCTGGAGCTCTTTAGCCCTTGATATTCATGGAAGCTATAATAGAACAGGTAGGGAATTCACAAGTTTAGAAGCTCTGCTATGTTTTCTTATTTGACCTATAGATCACTTTTTTCAACTCAGTGTTGCCCTATATCAAAAAGACAAAATATTCACTTTTTCTGTCTTAACTGTGTAAAGTGGATATTTTCTCTTTTCTTCCAATCTTAGCTTACACACTGGAAGAAAAGAGAGAAAATATCCACTTTACACAGTTAAGACAGAAAAAGTGAATATTTTGTGTCTTTTCTTCCAATCTTAGCTTACACATAGTAGGAGCCCCCGGTGGAGTAGTGGGTTAAAGCCTGCTGATCTGCAAGCTGCCAGGTTCGAATCCCACCTGGGGAGATCACGGATGAGCTCCCTCTATCAGCTCCTGCTCCATGCGAGGACATGAGAGAAGCCTCCCACAAGGATGGTGAAACATCAAAAACATCTGGGCATCCCCTGGGTAACATCCTTGCAGACGGCCAATTCTCTCACTCCAGAAGTGACTTGCAGTTTCTCAAGTCGCTCCTGACACGAAAAAAAATAAAGCTTACACATGATTATCAGAGGTTGGACCAAACAGTTTCAAATACATAAGGATAATAAAACGCTCCAGAGATGTTATTGGGTTTTCCATTTTAGTGAGACACTTAATGTTCCTCATATTATGCGAGATTGGGCAGGTTTTCCAATTAATAAGCAAAAGTCTTTAAAACATGGAGATGAAAGACCAAACAGAATTGGTGGGGAAACTATTTGAAGAGAAAGTGAAATACCATAATGACAAAATCCAAATTGTATGTTTTATCAAAATAAGTATATTAAGGTATGGAATGAAATTAAGAGATACATGTAAAGATGGAAGAGCTAAAACCTTTCTTTGTGGAGGACTATCACAGGCCCTATCTATGCAGCTACATAATATGGGAAAAGAAACAGATTAGCCTTAGGTGTGCAGATGATATTTCAGGTTAATCTGTTTCAACCTCGAATAAACCTGATTATCCAGATTTATTCCAGGTTTAATAGGTACCTGCAAAAGTCTGGATCTTATTGAAAAATCCAACATTTTGCAGGTATGGAAATAGGGGGGATTGTCTCCTGAGAGCTCCATTAGGGATTCAAGCAGGCAGTCCTCATGGCCAACCCTTTTCCCAAAACTCAGACAGCCTGAGGAAGAGAGTTGGCAATGCCAGCCTCCCCTTTCTGCACCCCCTTCTCCCCCCCCCCCCCGTTTAGTCCTTAAAAACAAAATAAAGGCCTCAGTAGGAACCACAAGATTTCTGGGGGTGGAAAATGAAACTAAAGAGCTTTGGAAAGGGAATTCCCCCATCCCCTCGCCAAAGTTATTGAAATTAAATAAATTTGGAGAGGGGATGGGGGAATTCCCCTTCCAAAGCTCTTTAGTTTTTCTCTGTTTTTAAAATATTTCTTTTTATTAATATTTTTCCAAAAGGTATGGTGGGGAAATGGGGAGAGGTATGAATGTTAAGATTAAAGTTGGTAAATTGATAAATCTTGAAAAATATCTAATAAATCGTCAAGAAAGAACTTGGGAAATTTGGTCATTTTCAAGCCCCAGGAAGGTAAGGCAACCCTCATCGCTCCTACAGAGATCTTCTTTTGTTTTAAGGGGCTAAAGGGGATGGGTGGGTTTAGATTTTCCCCTGTGTTTTTTAAGCCAAGATATAGCCTGGTTAAAGCGGATCAGCCTGCAATGCAATTTATAGATGTTCACAGCCTTACCCAACTCCACACCAACCTAAGTGGTGTAGATGCACCCATTGTCTATGATATATAATGGAACATCAAATGTATGCTGGTAATGTGATGAGGAAGAAGAATTTTTCTATCATATGTGGTGAATTTATTGCATTAGTGTGGCAAACTGGCATTGAAGCATGACACTGTGCTTATTCTGCATGTTGCCACCATCAGTGATTGTGTGACTGTTGTGGGGTAGTGACTTTGCACAATAAAGTCCTAAAAATATTGGGTTCAAATACATAGCTAAATCCAAAAAAAATTTAAAATCATTATCCAATTAAAACATTTTTTTTCTTTTGGGACAGATAGATGATCAACTTGGAAACATCATGGAAGAATATTTTAAAACATAACAGTAGTTGAAAAATATTATTAGCTCAGAAATGGAAGAGTGATTCATTGCCTACTAAATCAGATTGGATACTAAAATGTACTGGTTTAGTAGAAATTGATACATTGTCTATTTTGATCAATAAGAAATTACTAATGTTTTTGAAATAATGAAACCCCTTTATTATCATTGAGGATGGGAAGATGATTTGATGATTATTGGCTTTATTAATTTGTATAAATTAAATACTGTATTTTTTCAAGTGTAATGCACCATTAAATATTATGCACACCCTAATTTTCAAAATGATGGCCCCCCTAAAAAAAAGTATTTTCTGGCTAATGTAATGTTCCAACAAATATTATTTGACTTCTACAGAGCATACAAGCCAGAGAAATTCAGGGTGGGAGTAGAGAAAATTAAAGATAATGGGTCTGATAATAGCAAGAGGATGACAAGCCCAACCACAAAGGCAAGGTTGTGTTTGGCAAGGTCTGAAGGAGAAGTGCACAAAGTGGCACAACTTCCCCTTTCCTATCCACCATTCCACTGCCTGCCTCCCAGAGCCGGCCCTAGGTATTTTTCAAGTGTAGGCGAACAAAATTTTGGCGCCCCCCCCCCCCCAAACCAATCACTGAAAAATAAAAGTGTTGGATAAGTGAAAATGTTGGATAATAAGGAAGTATAAAGGAAAAGCCTATAAAACATCAAATTACATTATGATTTTAAAAATTAAGCACCAAAACATCATGTTTTACAACAAATCAATAGAAAAAGCAGTTCAATACATGGTAATGTTATGTAGGGATTACTATATTTGCAAATTTAGCACTAAACATTGAACAGGGATATAGGGCAGTGTGGACTTAGATAACCCAGATAGCCCTCAGTATTAAAAAATACCCTCTAAAATCAGGACAATAAATAAAGAACAACACTCTGAAAACAGAAGAAATCCAGACAGTAAACAATCAGGGACAGCTAACTCCTCCCAAAAAAAGATTCTCCCAGGCAAGAAGAAGCCAGGCCTTGAAGCCACAGGGCCATTAAATGCTAATCAAGGTGATTAATTACAACATTCACACCTGCTTCAAAGAAAAGTTCTTTCTCCCACCCTGGACCTTCTACAGATATATAAACCCCACATACCTAGCTTCCAAGTTCCTACAGACCTCACAATCTCTGAAGGCCCCAAAGGTGGGCTTGCGTGGTGCGAAGGTGGGTCTGCGCTGGCCGGAAGGCCCAGCGCGGCCGCTGGAAGGCCCGAAAGAGAAGGAGGTGGAGAGTGGTGCCCTCCTCCCAGGACGATGGTGCCCCCGGGACGATGGCGCCACAGGCAAATGCCTATTTTGCCTTATCGTTGGACCGCCTCTGCTGCCTCCCTACTGGCAGGTCCAACTGCACATGCAAGGTTATGTCACTGACGCAGGAAGCAAAATGGGCATCTGGCAAAAGGAGCCCACACCCCTCTGTCTGCCTGCCTGACCTCTTGCCATATATGGCCTGTCATTGTCCTCCATTGGCTGCCTTCCACTCCTCCTCCTACTCGGCTCAGGTACAGATGGCCACTTCTCCAGCTCTGATGCCAAGTAGGAGTGTGAAATTTGACAAAAACCCATACCATTTGTGGCGTCCAGTTTTTGGCTGCCCCTCTGTTCCATTTTTGAGAGCTTCCCGAATTCAGGAGAGGTTTCTATTTTCGTGCTGAAAACAAAAACCGCCAATAGGGAAAATTTAGAGGCTCATTTCTTTGCTATTTTAAGGCCCATCAGCATGGAAATCTCCTCATTTATAGGCCACATTTACTTCTGCAAGCCTCCCAACTTTCAGACCGTTTCATCAATCTACTAATATTTTGGAATGTTTAATAGTTTTTACCATACAACTTTTTAAATGAAAAACTACAAGGGGGATTCTGGGAATTGAAGTCCCAAGTGCTCATCACAAGAGGGGAGGAGAATGGATACAATCAGCCAGGTCTCTGATTGGCTGAGAAAGAAAATTGTAAACACACAGAGAGAAACCTTGACCCCCATCAGTCTCAGGAAGGAGCAGAAGGCTTCTTCAATGCTTGCATAGCACATAGTGCTGCTGGGAAAATTAGTTCCCATTTATCTCATGCAGGCATGGGGAAGGGCCCTAGGGAAGGAATGGAGGAAACTGCCATTGAAGAAAGTAAAGGTGGAGCAACAACAGCCCACACACAGCTGTGTCTGCCTCAGGTAAGAGTCAGTGCCACTCGTTCAGCCCCATTAGTCCCTATTAGCCCTCATTAGTCGAGAAGATCTGGCTGCTGTGATCTGTTCCAGCTAAAGCTTCGTCTGACCCCGACCCTCGCCTGGCTTATTTTCATTGATTTGGCAGCCAAATCCTTAGAACCATCCAGAGCCTGGTTTCAAAAACGGTAATGTGCACAGCCCTAATCCCAAGGCCTTTGTGCATACAAAGGCAGCTCCTAAATGGCTGGTTTCCATAGGGAGGGGATGCAGTGTGGGCTGATCCTTTGTTCACCCACTCCAAGATCCACATCTGAACCAGTGGGGGTGTTAGTGCCTTAAATGGGTGTTGTCATACAGCACTGCAGGCAAGGAGGGTGGCCCATCTTATACAAACTCACTATTCTAATGAGGTTTCATTAGAAAATGTTGACCATTTCTGCTACCTTGGCAGCCACTTCTCCACAAAAGTCAACATTGACACTGAAATACAACACCGCCTGAGCTCTGTGAGTGCAGCATTTTTCAGAATGAAGGAGAGATTGTTTGATGACCGGGACATCCGTAGAGATACTAAGGTGTTTGTTTATAAAACCATTGTTCTCCCAATCCTGCTCTACGCTTGCGAAACATGGAAGGTCTACAGACATCACACCCAACTCCTGGAGCGTTTCCATCAGCGTTGCCTCAGAAAAATCCTGCAAATCTCTTGGGAAGACAGGCCGACAAATGTCAGCGTGCTTGAGGAAGCAAAGACCACCAGCATTGAAGCAATGCTCCTACACCATCAACTCCACTGGACTGGCCACGTTGTCCGAATGCCCGATCACCGTCTCCCAAAGCAGCTACTCTACTCCGAACTCAAGAACGGGAAACGGAATGTTGGTGGACATGAAAAGAGATTTAAAGATGGGCTTAAAGCCAACCTTAAAAACTGTGGCATAGACACTGAGAACTGGGAAGCCCTGGCCCTTGAGCGCTCTAATTGGAGGTCAGCTGTGACAGCAGCGCTGCGGAGTTCGAAGAGGCATGAAGGGGGGGGGGCTTAAGGGAGAAACATGCCAAGAGGAAGGCCCATCAAGCCATCCCTGACCGAGACCACCTTCCACCTGGAAACCAATGTGTCCTCACTGCAGGAGAACGTGCAGATCAAGAATAGGTCTTTTCAGCCATCTACGGATCCATACCCAAGATAGCAAAGGTGGAGGACCATCATCCTCGAACTACGAGGGATCACCTAAGTAAGTCTACTGAGGTATTGAATCTAATGTGCACCCTAATTCGGAAACACAATTTAGTCAAAAAGGTGAGCATTAGACCCGAGTAAGTATGATATATGGGTGAAGTGTAACTTGTCATCAAAGAAGAGAGATGTAGGAATAAGAGTTAAAATATAACTAGAATAATAAAATAGCCCTTGTTAAATCTCAGGGCACTTCCAGACAGGAGCAAATTGTGGGATTTCTAAAAGGAACAAAAAAAAAAAAGCCCTGGTACCTGGTTCCCATACAGACCTGCTGGTCCCAGGATTTCTTTTCCCACTGTGCTCACTGGCCTCCCTTCTGTATCTCAGGATAAAATGGAGGGTGGTCTGGGGACATCCACCAGAAGTTTTTTTAAATAAAAAGTATATGATTATGCACTGATCCATATATGTGCATATCCTAATAGAATAAATGCATGCACATGTGCCCATATACAGATCAGCACATAATGGAGGGAATTAAAAAAAACCTTCTCCCTTCCCATAATTATTTATTAAAGCTCTGTTTATAGTGTTTCAGTGTTAAGAGTGTCAATTAAAGAGTTTGAGAGAGTTCTAATAGCTCTCCTTTCATGTTTCCTTTCAGTCAGCTGTGCGTCTGTTTGATAGCCCAGTCAGCTGATCAGATGTTTCAGACTTTTTAAATGGGACGGACATCAGCTGAAGAAGGCTCCAGAGGGGGAAGGGAAGGAAAACACATGTTTTCTGGTATGCAAGATCACAAACATACAAAGATCCTTATCTTTCAGCCAGAAATGAAATAAAAGGGGATCTTTTTATCCCATGGTTTCTCTTCTTTGTAGTGAATCATTGTGAGTTTTCCAGTGATGCCGTCTGGCCACTCCCTATTTTGAAATGGGAGCTCTCATGATTAAGGTACTGTGTGGATGGAGCCTTATTTCATTATTTCTGATTCTAGGGGCAAATGACTTTCATCCTTACACTTCCCTTTCAGCCTTTCCCCCTTTTTTTCTATATGCTTCTGTGACTTCACAGCAGACTATTCAATGACCAAGGTGATCTCCTAAGCTGAGAATAGGAAAGCATCTCTTGCTAGTTACCCAGAAGTAAATTTAATATGTCAGTAAGAGTACACAAACAGAAAGTAAGAGAATTGTTCTTTCTGAATAGGGCTAAGAGGCCTGGGTTCTAATCCATCATAAAACTAATGAACATTTGTTTATCTTTCTTTTCACTCTACCACTCTCTCTATGTTCTCCTATAGTTGTGATGCACAGCTTCATAGCACAATTAAGTAATTATATAATTATGTGGACTGTTTATTAAATGTTGGTGCAAATATATGTACACTAAGTTGCAAAAAATACAAGAACTAATGGTGTGGAGATAGATATGTTGACAGATGAGTCGACCAAGATAATTTGTCTGTCCCCACACCCACCCATTAACAGTCTGTTGCATTATTTGAGTCAGCATATAAGAAAATAGCCCCTCAGTTTTCACAATAAGAGTAAACAGTTTAGTTTTTGTTATTTAATGATATATCCAGTTTTAGTGTTTGAAGTGACTATAAAGCATATGTTGAGCTCCTAATATAGTCTGTGCTCCCCTCTGTCTGCCGCTTCTTTGTGAAATGGGGGAGGCAAGGTGCAAGTTAAAATGCAATGAACAGTTGTTTCTGTCTTCCGCTGAGATCCATATCAGTCGCAAATTTGCATTCTTACAGAGAAGGAACAACGTAAACCCCATGAAATGTGTTAATTACACTAGGTTCAGTGAAATTATGGGTGAAAAAGGTGGGGGGGGGGAGGAGAAGCAATCTATGGCTACAGTGTGGGATTTTGCAAGCTGTCACAACCCAGGCTGCAGAGCACCAATAACCATACACAGAGGCCAGAATCTATCTAATATCTTTATTAAGGAAATATGTAAAGTCAATAAAAATAAGTGCAGAATAAAGTTCAGAAGAAGACCTTTCGGGAAAGGTCAATTATAGTCCAGGAAAACAATGTCCAATATGAAATATTAAGGTCCAAAGTTATAATCCAGTAACCGAAACACTCACTTTGCCAAGCAAAGTGAGGGGAGAAGACAAGGTCCTTTAGTCCATGAAACTTAGGCAAGGCAAGGAAATAACTTGATTCTTGGATACAAGGCTTAATTCAAGGCAACAAAGAACAAGGAGCAAAAACAGGATCCTTGGTAAATTCGTGGCGAGGTCCGGAAGGCAAGGCTGGGTTCGTGAAGCAAAACAAGGTCCTGAGAAGCAAAGCAAGGCTGGAAACGGGAGCGTAGTCCACACACAACCTACTCCCGTAGTTGACGAATTGACTCCGCAAGATTCCTACGAGGGCAAAACACCTAAGTAGGGTCTCGTTTTCCCGCCAGAGAACAATTCTCTGGGGAACCAGAACCGAAAGCCATTCTCTGAGTCCAGATGCATGACTCCCTAAAGATTCCCATGGGAAGCAGGTTTAATCAACCATTTGTTTGGCCGCGATTCTCAGGCTTCCGCGATTAGCCTGTTGAGCTCCTCTCTGTTGTTGACAATAATCACGGCGAGAAAATGGGGGAGATTTCGGCTCAGGGCTTGTTTGACAAACTTCTGGAAGACAAATCTCCTGCAGGTGCAAGGGCTCCAATTCTGGCTGAGAAAGCTCCAATTCTGGCTGAAACGGTGGGAAACCTAAGTTTTCCTCTTCATCTGTCACAACAGCGCTAGGAACGGGACTACATGGCCCATGAGTCATCACACTATCCCCCTCCTCAAGCCCCCTCTCAAAAATGGGCTCTCTCCCTGAGGTGCGGGGCCGCGGCTTGGCGGGGTAGGTCTGATGGAAGCGGCGGGCTAAATCGGGGGCATGGACTGTGGAAGCGTCTTCCCAAGAGCGTTCTTCGGGGCCAAAACCTACCCAGTCAATGAGATACTGAAGGCGGCGGCGATGAAAGCGAGAATCCAAAATGTCCTGAACCTCGAATTCCTCCTCCCCATCCACCAAAACAGGAGTGGGGGCCGGCCGGTCTGCATCAGGGCGCACACCATCCGCCGGAAGGAGCAGGGAGCGATGAAACACTGGATGAATGCGCATAGAGCGCGGAAGTTGGAGTTTGAAAGACACGGGGTTAAGTTGCGCCACCACTGGATAGGGACCAATGAAACGGGCATCTAGCTTCCGGCAGGGGCGGTGGGAGGGCAAGAAGCGAGTGGATAGAAAAACCCGGTCTCCTACCTTGATTTCGGGGCCCGGCTGGCGATGGTTGTCAGCGTGGCGTTTATAGTCCTCCTTGGCTTGATCTAGTTGCTGGAGCAAAAGTTGTTGCACTGCTGTGAGTTCTTGCAGCCAGTCCTCTGCTGCGGGAACTTCTGAGGTCTCAATGACAGAAGGAAAGAAACGTGGATGGAAGCCGTAGTTTGCAAAGAATGGGGTTTCTTTAGTTGAAGCCTGGACACCATTGTTGTAGGCAAACTCCGACAGCGGCAACAGGGAAACCCAATTGTCCTGCTGATAGTTTACATAACAGCGAAGGTATTGTTCCAAGGTGGCATTGGTGCGCTCAGTTTGCCCATCCGTTTGGGGGTGGTGAGCCGAAGATAAACGAGAGTCTATGCCCAATAGTTTTTGTAGTGCCTTCCAGAAACGGGAGGTGAATTGAGACCCACGGTCTGTGACCAAGCTCTTGGGCAACCCATGTAATCTGAAAACATGTTGAAGGAATGAATCTGCAGTCTCTTTGGCCGTGGGGAGGCCATCACAGGGAATGAAATGGGCTAACTTGGTGAAAAGGTCCACCACCACTAGGATCGTGGTGAATCCAAGGGAAGGTGGTAGGTCAGTGATAAAATCTGCAGAAATTATTTCCCATGGACGGGATGGGGTAGGAAGGGGATGCAGTAGCCCTGAGGGCTTCTCCCTTCTTGTCTTGGAACGCTGGCATACCGGGCAGGTGTTGACATATTTTTCCACATCCTTGCGGATCTTGGGCCACCAGAAATCTCTTAGGATCAAATGCATGGTTTTAAATAGTCCGAAATGCCCTGCTGGCTTGCAGTCATGACACAGACGAAGTGCCTTTTCCCTGCTCGGTCCTGGAGGGATGTAGACGTGATTTCTATAGCAAAGTAACCCATCCTTAAGCGAGAAGGGAAATTGTAGTCCTTGGCGAAGTTGATCCTGAGCCCAGGCATCCGCCTGTTGACTGGCCCTGATTTCCTGAGCACAAAGGGGCCCTGGAGAAGAGGGAGTTGATTCAATTGGAGTGGATTTGGTGTTCCCCACTGTGAGCGTGGCAAAGTTCTCGGGCTGCAGCAATTGGGATTCAAAGGTCTCTCTGCGCCCTGCAGTATATTCTGGTTTCCGTGATAGAGCATCTGCTTGCTTGGTCTGAGCTGGGGTTACATAATGAATCTGGAAGTCAAAACGCTCAAAGAATAAAGCCCAGCGCTGTTGCCTCTGATTTAACTTGTGGGCAGTTCTTAGATGTTCTAGATTCCGATGATCAGTATGGACCTCAATGGGAAATTTGGCCCCTTCTAACCAATGTCTCCAAGTTTCGAAGGCTGCCTTTATGGCCAAAAGTTCTTTTTCCCAAATAGTGTAATTTCTCTCTGGGGCTGTTAGTTGACGGGAGTAAAAGGCACAAGGGTGAAGATGATCTCCCACTGGTTGCAAGAGTACAGCCCCAATTGCCACATCGGAGGCGTCAGCCTGTACAACAAAAGGGGTTTTAGGATCTGGGTGCTGAAGGATTGGCTGGGACGTGAATAATTTCTTTAGTTGCTGGAACCCTTTCTCTGCTTGCTCCGTCCAGCGAAAAGGCTGTTTCCCACGGATGCAGCTGGTGATTGGATCAGACCAGCGGGCAAAGTCTGGAATGAACTTGCGGTAATAGTTCGCGAACCCCAAAAAACGTTGCACCTCTTTCTTGTTGGTTGGCGCCTGCCATTCCAATACTGCTGTAACCTTTGCCGGGTCCATGGAGAGGCCTAGTGGTGAGACTCGGTATCCCAGAAAATCTACCTCTTGTAGATCAAAAGCGCATTTTTCCAACTTGGCATAAAGTCCATGATCCCGCAATCGTTGTAACACCATTCTGACGTGGTTCTCATGTTCTGATTGTGATCTAGAAAACACCAAAAAATCGTCCAGGTAGATGATCAAGAACCGATCTAGATAGTCCTGAAAGATATCATTGACAAAATGCTGGAACGTTGCGGGAGCTCCACATAAACCATAATTCATGACCAGGGACTCGAATAATCCGAATTTAGTCTGGAAGGCGGTTTTCCACTCGTCCCCCTCCCTGATGCGAACTAGATTATAAGCCCCCCGAAGATCCAGCTTGGTGTAAACCTTGGCCCCTCGTAGCCGATCTAATAGGTCCGAGATCAAAGGCAGGGATAGCGGTTCCGCTTAGTGATATTGTTCAATGCTCTATAGTCCACCACCAAGCGTAGGTCCCCTGACTTCTTTTTCACAAACATCACTGGGGAAGCGGCTGGGGATTGAGAGGGTCTGATGAACCCCTTGCGGAGGTTTGACTCTATGAACTCCCTGAGAGCTTCTTGCTCTGGTTCAGTCAAGGAGTAGAGGTGTCCTTGCGGGATCGGGGCCCCCTCCACCAAGTCAATGGCACAGTCATAAGGCCTGTGCGGGGGTAGTCTCTCGGCTTCCTTTTCATTGAAAACATCCCAAAAGTCTGAGTATTTCTTGGGCAAGGTGATGATGGATTCAGCGTCTGTGGCATGACAGACCTTGGCTACCAGACAATGATTTTGGCAATATTTAGAAGCAAACTGCAGTTCTCTGTTGGTCCAAGAGATGCTAGGGTCGTGGAGTGTCAGCCATGGGATTCCCAAAATCACAGGGAAGTGGGGAACCTCGGTAACAAAGAAGGAGATCTCTTCCATGTGTTCCCTTATCCACATTCTGGTGGGCTCAGACCATTGGCTTACTGGACCTGTCTTTAGGGGGCGGCCATCTATGGCTTGCACCACCCGGGCGTT
The DNA here is from genome assembly GCF_035594765.1 of Anolis carolinensis. Lineage (NCBI taxonomy): Eukaryota > Metazoa > Chordata > Lepidosauria > Squamata > Anolidae > Anolis > Anolis carolinensis. The sequence goes on from NC_085843.1 coordinate 150,973,645, forward strand.
CTTGAAATCGTGATATTGTAATCCCAGAGAGTCGGCATACTCTCTATCAATGAAATTGTTTGTCACTCCTGAGTCTATCATGGCATGGATCATGACGGGTCCTTTTTTCGCTGACCACAAGGTGACCACTAGGAGAAATAGGACCCCGGTTGGCGGCTCTTGAGTGGGGTTTTTGACCGGGTTGGCGAGCCTCTCTACGCCCGGTCGCTGGCTTCCCCCGCCGGCTTTGCGCCAGCCGCCTCGGACGCCTTCGTCTCCACGGAGGACGCCGCCGCCAGACGAGCGGCGGGCTTTCCTTTGGCTGGACACTCTCTGGCAAAGTGGCCCCCATTTCCGCAGTACCAACAGAGGTTTAAACGTTGGCGGCGGGCCTTTTCGGCAAGATCTAGTCTGGGACGCACATTGCCCAACTGCATCGGCACCTCCTCGCTGCCTCTGGGGTATGGGGCTGGTGGCAGGGGTCTCCACACTGGACGCGGCTGGATGCCGGGCGGAGCGGGAGGTTTTGCTCCAGCTCTTCCACTCTGGCCTCGGATCCACTGTTTTCTGTTGGCAAGCATGACTTCAGCTCGTAAACATTGATCAATGAGTCTTTCAAGAGAGTTTGGAGGGTCCACTTTGGAGATTTCCTCCAACATCTCGATGTTAAAACCCTCCCGAAACTGTCCTCTGAGGGCTATGTCATTCCAGCCGGTGTTTTGGGCCAGCACTCGGAACTCGGCTATGTACTGGGACAAGGGCCTGTCCCCTTGGGAAAGGCGCCGGAGTTTGTGGCCGGCCGCCTCTAAATTGTCCTCGATCCCCCAAGTCGCCTTAAGGTGATCCAAGAAGTTTAGCGCGGAACTTAGATGCGGGGAGGCTTGATCGAACAGTGCCGTCGCCCAATTGGCCGCTGGCCCGTCTAGGAGACTATAAATCCATGCCACCTTGATGTCTTCTTGGGGAAACTCGGCATTTCGGGCCTCTAGGTATGCCTGGCATTGGCGACGGAAAACATGAACCTTGGAAGCCTCTCCAGAAAACTTGGTGGGCAACGCCAAGGCAGGGAGACGGGCTCCACGTTCCTTCAAGCCCCGTATTTCTCCCTCCTGCGCATGGAGCATATCACGGATCCTGTCCACTTCATCCTTGGCGATGGTGTAGCTGAGTGGTTGGTCACCCGGTCCGGCTCCGGTAGACATTCTGGCCTAGGTTAAATGGTGCTTAGGGTGGCGGAGTCAAACTGTCACGACCCAGGCTGCAGAGCACCAATAACCATACACAGAGGCCAGAATCTATCTAATATCTTTATTAAGGAAATATGTAAAGTCAATAAAAATAAGTGCAGAATAAAGTTCAGAAGAAGACCTTTCGGGAAAGGTCAATTATAGTCCAGGAAAACAATGTCCAATATGAAATATTAAAGTCCAAAGTTATAATCCAGTAACCGAAACACTCACTTTGCCAAGCAAAGTGAGGGGAGAAGACAAGGTCCTTTAGTCCATGAAACTTAGGCAAGGCAAGGAAATAACTTGATTCTTGGATACAAGGCTTAATTCAAGGCAACAAAGAACAAGGAGCAAAAACAGGATCCTTGGTAAATTCGTGGCGAGGTCCGGAAGGCAAGGCTGGGTTTGTGAAGCAAAACAAGGTCCTGAGAAGCAAAGCAAGGCTGGAAACGGGAGCGTAGTCCACACACAACCTACTCCCGTAGTTGACGAATTGACTCCGCAAGATTCCTACGAGGGCAAAACACCTAAGTAGGGTCTCGTTTTCCCGCCAGAGAGCAATTCTCTGGGGAACCAGAACCGAAAGCCATTCTCTGAGTCCAGATGCATGACTACCTAAAGATTCCCATGGGAAGCAGGTTTAATCAACCATTTGTTTGGCCGCGATTCTCAGGCTTCTGCGATTAGCCTGTTGAGCTCCTCTCTGTTGTTGACAATAATCACGGCGAGAAAATGGGGGAGATTTCGGCTCAGGGCTTGTTTGACAAACTTCTGGAAGACAAATCTCCTGCAGGTGCAAGGGCTCCAATTCTGGCTGAGAAAGCTCCAATTCTGGCTGAAACGGTGGGAAACCTAAGTTTTCCTCTTCATCTGTCACAACAGCGCTAGGAACAGGACTACATGGCCCATGAGTCATCACACAAGCAGATCGTGTCATTTTAATGTCTTTGTCACTCACTTCATAGCCTTGGAATTGATTTTTCTCCTATGTTATATTTATTAAACATTACCAAAAGGGTGAGGGTGTAGTGGGTAGAGGTGAGAGAGAAAAAAATCTAGTACTGCTAAATAGCAGAGACATCCATATGCTGTTTACCTAAGCAACTCATCACACATAAACAACTTGCAATTTCCTTACTGCTGGAAAGGCTGACATGATGAAAGAGTTTCATCATTAGATGCCATTTGACCTAGTAAAGGTCTCTAGCCCATGGGCAGGAGGAAAGGTGGGAAAGTGTCCTTAAGAGTAGGAACCTGACTAACTCTGGCAAGATCTATCTTCAGGAATGGTCAGCCATCTCACGTTTTCTGTCTCCTTCCTGCTTTCCTCCACTTCCCTCTGCTTTCTTCAATCAAGAATCAGGGGACACCCAACTCCTCAAAATGGACTCCTCTCTCCATCTTCACACACTAACAAGACAAATTTCCATGGTCAGCCACCAGAAGTGATTGTGCATCATGGGAAAGCCTACATTGAAATCCATTTTGCCATCATACAAAGATAGTAAGAAAATGGGGAGAATTAGAGTGGGATAAGGTCCCTAGTGTATGCAGAGGTCATGCCATTAAATACTATCTGTTCTGTGTACTGTGAGTCCGAATTATCACCTAGATTATAATGTTTTATGGTGAAAAGGTTGGGCGCCAATATGAGATAGGATTCTGCCTTCCCACCACACATCGCCCCCACCACCATTTAAACCTATCTATGAAAATATCTCAGAATAGTACATACAGCTGCAGCCTTAGTTTTTGCAGGCTTAACTATGTGGAATTGATTAGTATGTTATTTTCAGAAATCTCCAACATGATTATATGGTCAACTCCTCTATAGCAGTGTTCTCAACCTGGGATTCCCAAATGCTTTTGGCCTACAACTCCCAGAAATCCCAGCCAGTTTACCAGCTGTTAGGCTTTCTGGGAATTGAAGACCCAAAAACATCTGGGGACCCCAGATTGAGAACCACTGCTCTATAGCCTCTTTAGTCAAGTTCACTGGATGTTGACTATAGAAGCAAACTGGAAGATACAGAGATTCCTGAAAAGAATACTGCATGAGACATTTGTAGGCCCTTCACTGCAATCCTATGGTTAACTTCAGGTGGAAATGCACTGAAGGACCTAGAGCAGTGGTTCTTAACCTGTAGGTCCCCAGATGTTTTGGCCTTCAACTCCCAGAAATCCTAACTGCTGACAAACTGGCTGGGATTTCTGGGAGTTATGGGCCAAAGCACCTGGGGACTCACAGGTTGAGAACCACTGACCTAGAGATTTCTAGAAAGATGTTTTTTTCAGCATTTTTATTCACAGTTTTTCCATTTTCGCAGGGATCTTTCACCTTAAGTTGTAGTGAATGTAATGGGTCCACTGAATATAGAAATGAGAAAGAGAATAAAACTGCATTTGAAATAGTAGCGGATGAGTAGTAACAATATATTTTATGGAGGAGACATTTTCTTTGGGACAACCTATTGTTAATTCTTTTCTTTGCATTCTCCCATAACAGAGCAGTTACACTAGTTCAGTAAATTAGCCAGGTTTTACAAAGTTTATCAATTGCATTTCTCTGCACAAATTTCCATCTAGAGTCTTTTGCTAATATTTTGGAATAGAATATGCATATACACACATATCCAAACAATCTATGCTCAGCCTTCCCAGGATATATCTAAAGCGAGACTTTTCTAAGCAGGTATGTGTGACAATGGGAAGTTTAAATTAAATGGAGACATTTCATTTATACAGAAGTGAACATGTGAATCCAGAGCCAGCACTGAGAGAGGAAAAGTAAATGAGATGATCCATAATCTACATCTGTGAGAGAGAGGAAGGGGAATGTTGAGGACATTTTTGTCCACCTGAAATAAATGAGGTAAGTATAGACCTTCTATAAGTGAAGAGGTATTCTACCCTTTCCTAAGTGGGGAGCCAGGATTAAGGCCTTCTATTTGCATATGCTCAAAGTTTTATTCAACAATGCCTCCATTTTAGGTGAGTACAAATTAAGAAACTGTATTGGAGCCTATGTAGAAAAAATGTGTATGTGAAATTTCTGGAAGTCAGAACCATTAGGATTATTCTTAGTTTTATATAGCCTTACCTGACCATCTGTGATGAAATATTAGCACAGAGCTTTGGGTCTCTGAAGGGACATAATCAATTGTACCTTGTTATACAGGACCAAGAGTCCTTAGATGTGCATAGACCAGAACAAATATTGTTTTAGGACCAGTGACATCAATAGACACATGAAATAACTGTCCCAGGCAGCAGACGCTAGAGGGAAACATTCCTTTCCACCCCCTTTCCCATTTCATTATTCCTGTTCTACTGAACTGACTTATCTGGCTATCTATTTTAGTTGTCTCCTTCTTGCATGCAGGGCCAGCCCTAGGTAATTTTCAAGTGTAAGTGAACAGAATTAGGTGTCCCCCCCCCCCCTACAAAACTACAAAAACATTGGCTATTATTATTAACAAATTGATTTGCAAATAAAGATAGAATTGCATAAAATAAACTTGCAGTAAGAACATTGTTGGAAGTTAAATCCGTAAAAACTTCAGTCCTTGCTGCCTAAAGAAATAACTGTGGATCTGGGTGGGAGGCCGACTGCGTTGGATAATCCAGAACATTGGATAAGTGAAGGTTGGATAAGTGATACTCTACTGTACTAACTATGGCTGACTCTGCTTAGCTTCTAAAATCACATGGGAGTTGGTACTTTTAGGGTACTTAAGTCCTAAGATGTATATATCACCTCAGTTACTAAAAGTAAAATAAATACAAATTAAAACTTTAGAAAACAAGAGTCAATACAAAGAAACACAATTGGGGGGATTAACATTTTGAGAAAGCAGTGTATTTTTGGATGGCTGTAGGTTTTTTGGGCTGTAGGTTCTTCCCCAGTCTCCAACAGACCTCAACCGCTGAGGATGCCTGCCATAGACATGGGTGAAACGTCAGGAGAGAATGCTTCTGGAACATGGCCATACAGCTCGGAAAAATCACAGCAACCCAGTGATTCTGGCCATGAAAGCCTTTGATAACACGTTGTTGTTGTTGTTGTTGTTGTTGTTGTTGTTGTTGTTATTGTTATTTTCTGACAAAGAGTGCTGGAATCTCATCAAACCACAACTCCCTTGATTCCATAGCACAGAGCCACAGCAGTTAAAATAGGGTCAAACTGCATTAATCCTACAGTGTAGATGCCTCCAAAGAGAGAGAAAGAGAAAGTAGAGGCAGAGCTGTATGTCAAAGGGATAGATAAACTGGTTTTTGGAGATGCTGTGTGTCTTTGTACAAAGAGAGAAATCATGCTGTTTAATGATCAGGTATGTTTAATGGTTATGACCAGATATTAGGACTCTTCCACCCAGCCGTATAACCCAGAATATCAAGACGGATAATCCACAATATCTGCTTTGAACTGGATTGTATGAGTCTACACTGCCATATAATCCAGTTCAAAGCAGATGATCTGGATTTTATATGGCAATGTAGAAGGGGCCATTGTCAAGTGTAAGACAGCAGTGTAGTAGTTTGAGTATTGAACGATGGCTCTTGAGATCTGGATTCAAATTCTTTGCTGTGCTATGGAAGCCCATTAGGTGACCTTAGGTAAGTCACACACTCTCAGCCTCAGAGGAAAGCAGCAGCATCCTCTCTTTGAACAAGTGTTGCCAAGCAACCCCTCTGATTGGATTGCCATAAGTTAGGAATGGCTTGAAGGCACAATGACCTAATCTAACCTAAAACTAGGAAATGAAGCTCCTAAATATTAGGAATAATGTTTTTATTCTGTGTGATAGTGGAATCGATTGTATGGGACTGTTGTGGACTTGTCTAATTCCTGCCTGGCTGATTCCTGCCTGGCTACTTTGTTGGGAGGAGTTAGCTGGCCCTGATTGTTTCCTGTTTTCAAATTGTTATTCTTTATTTATTGTACTGGGAGGGTGCTGAGTGGAGCCAGAGCGGCCTAGGGTGAGGGAGGAGGAAAAAAAGTCACTGTGAGGAGGGCTCTAAGGTACCTTGAACTGAAGGAACTAGGGCTCGCAGCTCTGCAACTCCTGCTGCAGCCACTCCTGGCTGGGCTGCCCTGCGACTGCAGGAAAGCAGGCAGGCCCTGCTTGCAGGCCCTGGGAACAATACCCATCGCTCTTTCCCTCCTCCTCTTCCTCCTCATGGCAGAGAAAGAGCCTAGCCCTCTTCCACTTCATGGAGGCACCTCAACTGCACCCTTTAGAGGACGGTGCCTTCAGCAACTGCATACTTTGCCTACCAGCTGAACCGCCCCTGCTTGCATGTCACAAACATTACTGTTGGAAAAGGTTACTGACCATACACAAAGACAGAGCCAGACAACCCTGGCTCAACCACACTCCAACAGAAATTGGGCATACTGGTACAGATATTGCTGCACTAGTTCAGCAGATAGAATAATAGAATCATTGAGTTAAAAGAGACCTCATAGGCCATCCAGTCCAAACCTCTGCCAAGAAGCAGGAAAATCACATTCAAAGCACCCCAATAGATAGCCATCCAGCCCCTGATTAAAAGCCTCCAAAGCAGGAGGTATGAGAAGGATAGTATGAAACGTAATGGGTGAATGGTGGTAAAACACTGGAGGACAAAATTATATGTATCGCAGTACCTGCTCCATTTCTTACGTTTGTCTGCTAAATTCAGGTTATAGTGGAACACAAGAGAAGCAGTGAATAGCCATTTCAGATTCTGAAGTGCTGAAAATTCTCCAAATTTATGCATGTCAAAAAATAACAGCTATTATCTACACAGTACAGTGTATTTTTGTACCTACATATATGGGACAGAAAACGTTGGGAAATATTTAAAAATTGGAAAAAAGTGAAAAAGTGCTCAACATTGTGTTACTCCAACATCACTTAGCCCAATAAATGTTGTCATCTTTTTTATTATAAAAAAGTCTCTTTTTTCCCAGTAGGGGACAGGCTTTGTCTTTTAGAAGCTTGCTCTGCTTCTTTAAAAATCATAACTATGACTGGCTAAACACAAGCCATTGGAAATCTTTATTTTATGTCATAACTGTCTGGGACACAAATTTAATTTCTTTTCCTGGCTAAACATTAAATAAATATTTTATGGTTGTATCTTACTTCTAATTTGCTGATTTTCGAAAGAAGGGTTTGGTATGACAATGAATATGACAAAGCCACATGCACTTAGGATATTTATAGATAAACATATAAACAGATAGATACAATAAAGAATACTCATTAATCTGCCTTGCATTGAATCAGATCATTGGCCTATCTAGCATATTTTTCCACTCTCCTCAGAAAGGCTTTCAAGATAGTTTTCCTAGCTATCCTTTATTTCAAACTAGCTTGAGTACCCGGTGATGCCCGGATTATTTGAAAAGGGCCTTGTTTGTTTTTGGATGTTAGGTAATATCAGTTTGGACATATGTTATGCTATGTCTTAGAAAAAACTCAGTCCTTGCTTTTGTTTTTTTACAAATGCTCCCATTAGAAAATGCATAAGGGTATGGGTGAACTACAACTCCCAAAAATCTTGGATCAATCCTCCCCAAACTCTGCTAGTATTTACAGTTGGCCATGTTGGGTCTGTGCACAAAATTTCGTCCAGATCCATCACTTGCTGGGTTCAGTGTTCTCTAAATACAGATGAACTATAACTTTCTGATGCCAATGTCAAGTTGGCAGCATTAGGTCTGTGTGCCAAGTTTGGTCCAGATCTGTCATTGGTGGGGTTCAGAGGACCCAAGGAATACAGGTGAGCTATAACTCCCAGAGATAAAGGTCAATCACCAAAGTCCACCAGTATTCCCAGTTGGCCATGTTGAATTTGTGTGCCAAGTTTGGTCCAGATCTGTCATCAGATGGGTTCATTGTTCTCTGAATATGGGTGAGCTATAACTCCAGGATGTCAAGGCCAATCAAGCCTGTCACGACCCAGGCTGCAGAGCACCAATAACCATACACAGAGGCCAGAATCTATCTAATATCTTTATTGAAGGAATATATAAAGTTAATAAAAACAAGTGTAGAAAATAGTTCAGAATTAGACCTTTCAGGAAAGGTCAGAATTAGTCCAAAAAAGCAATGTCCAATAAGAAATATTAAGGTCCAAAGTTGTAATCCAATAACCGAAACACTCACTTTGCCAAGCAAAGTGAGGGGAGATGACAAGGTCCTTTAGTCCATGAAACTTGAGCGAGGCTAGGAAGTAACTTGATACTTAAAACAAGGCTTGAACGTGGAACAAGGTAACTAAGAACAAGAACAAGGTCCGTGGAATAACTTGATAAATCCGTGGAACAAGGCAAGGATTGATCCTGGGAAACAAGGCAAAGTCCGTAGATAAACAAAGGCTGGGAAGCAAGGCGAAGGCTGGATAGCAAGGCAAGGCTTGAGCAGGAGCGAGGCTTGAACCGGAGCGCGCTGTCCAGACACAACTCGCTCCGTAGGCTGACGAATTGACTCCGCGAAGTTACTACGCGGGTAAAACACCTAAATAGAGTCTAGCTTTCCCGCCGAAGCAGTTCTCTGGGAATCAGAACCGAAAGCTAACTCTGAGACCAGATGTGAGACTCCCCAAAGATTCTCACGAGAAGCAGTCTTAATTGGCCACATTCTTAGCTGCAATCCTCGCACTCCTGCGCGAAGCTGAATCCAAACTTCTCTGTTGTTTACAAAACTCCCGGCGCAAGAATACGGGAGAAGTAGGCTCTGGGCTTGTTTGACATACTTCTGGGAGACAACTTTCTTGCAGGTGCAAGGTTCCCAGATCTGCCTGGGAAAGATCTGGCTGAGAGGAATCCAGTTCAGACTGGGAAGGTAAAAAACCCAAGTTTTCATCTTCATCAGGAATTACAATGTCCTGAGCAGGACTACAAGGCCCATGGGTCATCACACTATCCCCCTCCTCAAGGCCCCTCCCAAACTGGGGCCCTCTCCCCGAGGCGCGAGGTCGTGGTTTGGTGGGATAGGTCTGATGAAAGCGACGGGTTAGATCAGGAGCATGGACTGTGGAGGCGTCTTCCCAAGAGCGTTCCTCAGGGCCAAAACCCACCCAGTCAATGAGATATTGTAGGCGGCGGCGGTGAAAGCGAGAATCCAAAATGTCCTCAACCTCGAACTCCTCCTCCCCATTCATCAAAACAGGAGGGGGGGCCGGTTGGTCTGTATCAGGTCGCACACCATCCGCCGGAAGGAGCAGGGAACGGTGAAACACGGGGTGAATGCGCATTGAACGCGGAAGTTGGAGTTTGAAAGTCACGGGGTTTAATTGCGCCACCACTGGATAGGGACCAATGAAACGGGCATCTAACTTCCGGCAAGGGCGGTGGGAGGGCAGAAAGCGAGTGGACAGGAAAACCCGATCTCCTACCTTGATTTCGGGGCCCGGCTGGCGATGTTTGTCAGCGTGGCGTTTATAGTCCTCCTTGGCTTGGTCCAGTTGCTGGAGCAAAAGTTGTTGCACCGCTGTGAGTTCCTGCAGCCAATCCTCTGCTGCGGGAACCTCTGAAGTTTCAATGACAGGGGGGAAGAAACGTGGATGGAAGCCGTAGTTTGCAAAGAACGGCGTTTCTTTTGTAGAAGCTTGAACTCCATTGTTGTAGGCAAACTCAGACAGTGGTAACAGAGAAGCCCAATTGTCCTGTTGATAGTTTACATAACAGCGAAGATACTGCTCCAAAGTGGCATTGGTGCGCTCCGTTTGCCCATCTGTTTGGGGATGATGAGCTGAAGATAAGCGAGAGTCTATGCCCAATAGTTTTTGTAGTGCCTTCCAAAAACGAGAGGTGAATTGAGATCCACGGTCTGTGACTAAACTCTTGGGCAATCCATGTAGTCTGAAAACATGTTGAAGAAATAGATCCGCAGTTTCCTTGGCCGTGGGGAGGCCTTCGCAGGGAATGAAATGGGCTAACTTGGTGAATAGGTCCACCACCACTAAGATCGTGGTGAATCCACAGGAAGGTGGTAGGTCAGTGATGAAATCCGCGGAAATTATTTCCCATGGGCGAGATGGGGTAGGAAGGGGGTGTAAAAGTCCTGAGGGCTTCTCCCTTCGTATCTTGGAGCGCTGGCATACTGGGCAGGTGTTGACATATTTTTCCACATCCTTGCGGATCTTGGGCCACCAAAAATCCCTTAGGATCAAATGCATAGTTTTAAATAGTCCGAAGTGTCCTGCTGGTTTGCAGTCATGACACAGACGAAGCGCTTTTTCCCTGCCCGGTCCGGGTGGGATATAAACATGATTTCTATAGCAGAGCAGCCCATCTTTAAGCGAAAAGGGGAAATGCAGACCTTGGCGAAGTTGGTCCTGCGCCCAGGCATCTGCTTGCTGACTAGCCCTGATTTCTTGAGCACAGATGGGTCCTGGAGTAGGGGAAGTTGAACCTATGGGAATGGATTTGGTGTTCCCCACCGTGAGCGTGGCAAAGTTCTCAGGTTGTAGCAGTTGGGATTCAAAGGTCTCCTTGCGTCCTGCAGCGTATTCCGGTTTACGTGACAGGGCGTCTGCTTGCTTGGTTTGGGCTGGGGTCACATAATGGATCTGAAAGTTGAAACGTTCAAAGAATAAAGCCCAACGTTGCTGCCTCTGATTTAGTTTGCGGGCAGTTCTTAGATGTTCTAGATTACGATGATCAGTGTGGACTTCAATGGGAAATTTGGCCCCTTCTAGCCAATGTCTCCAAGTTTCAAAGGCTGCCTTTATGGCCAGTAGTTCTTTTTCCCAAATGGTGTAATTCCTCTCTGGTGTGGTTAGTTGACGAGAATAAAAGGCACAGGGGTGGAGGTGATCTCCCACCGGTTGTAAGAGTACAGCCCCAATTGCCACATCAGAGGCGTCCGCTTGCACCACAAAAGGGGTTCCAGGATTTGGGTGCTGTAGAATTGGCTGGGAGGTGAATAGTTTCTTTAGTTGCTGGAACCCTTTCTCTGCTTGATCAGTCCAGCGGAAAGGCTGCTTTCCACGGATGCAGCTAGTGATGGGGTCGGACCAGCGGGCAAAATCTGGAATGAACTTGCGGTAGTAGTTCGCGAACCCCAAGAAACGCTGCACCTCTTTCTTGTTAGTTGGCGCCCGCCATTCCAATACTGCTGAAACTTTGGCTGGATCCATGGAAAGCCCTAGAGGCGAGATGCGGTAACCAAGGAAATCTACCTCTTGTAGATCAAAAGCGCATTTTTCCAGCTTGGCATAAAGTCCATGATCCCGCAATCGTTGTAACACCATTTTGACGTGGTTCTCATGTTCTGATTGTGATCTGGAAAACACCAAAAAATCGTCCAGGTAGATTATCAAGAACCTGTCTAGATAGTCCTGAAAAATGTCATTGACAAAATGCTGGAACGTTGCGGGGGCTCCGCATAAACCGAAATTCATAACTCGGGACTCAAATAATCCGAATTTGGTCTGGAAGGCGGTCTTCCACTCGTCCCCTTCCCTGATGCGAACTAAGTTGTAAGCCCCCCGAAGATCCAGCTTGGTGTAAACCTTGGCTCCTCGAAGCCGATCCAGTAGATCCGAGATTAAGGGCAGGGGATAGCTGTTCCGCTTGGTGATATTGTTCAATGCTCTGTAGTCCACCACCAAGCGTAGTTCCCCTGACTTCTTCTTCACAAACATCACTGGGGAGGCGGCTGGGGATTGAGAGGGTCTGATGAATCCCTTGCGAAGGTTTGTCTCTAGGAATTCCCTGAGAGCTTCTTGCTCTGGTTCAGTCAGGGAGTAGAGATGCCCTCGCGGGATCGGGGCCCCCTCCACCAAGTCAATGGCACAGTCATAAGGTCTATGTGGGGGTAATTTTTCGGCTTCTTTCTCATTGAATACATCCCAATACTCGGAGTACTTCTTTGGCAAGGTGATGATGGGCTCGGTGTCTGTGGCATGGCATACCTTGGCTACGAGGCAATGGTTTTGGCAGTACGGTGAAGCAAACTGCAGTTCTCTGTTGGACCAGGAAATGTTAGGGTCGTGGAGAGTCAGCCATGGAATTCCCAAAATCACAGGGAAATGGGGGACCTCGGTAACAAAGAAGGAAATCTCTTCCATATGTTCCCTTATCCGCATCCTGGTGGGTTCCGACCACTGACTTACGGGGCCCGTCTTGAGGGGACGGCCGTCTATGGCTTGCACCACACGGGCATTCTTGAAATCATGATATTGTAATCCCAGAGAGTCGGCATACTCTCTATCGATGAAATTGTTGGTAGCTCCAGAGTCTATCATGGCGTGGATCATGACGGGTCCCCTTTTTGCTGACCATAATGTGACCACGAGAAGGAACAGGACCCCGGTTGGCGGCTCTTGGATGGATTTTTTGACCGGGTTGGCGAGCCTCTCTACACCCGGTCGTTGGCTTCCCCCGCCGGCTGTGTGCCAGTCGGCTCAGACGCCTTCGTCTCCGTGGAGGACGCCGCCGCAAGACGGGCGGCAGGCTTCCCTTTGGCTGGGCACTCTCTGGCGAAGTGGCCCCCGTTCCCGCAGTACCAGCAGAGGTTTAAGCGTTGACGACGGGCCTTCTCGGCGGCATCTAGTCTGGGACGCACATTGCCCAACTGCATCGGCACCTCCTCGCCTCCTCTGGGGTATGGGGTTGGCGGTGGGGGTCTCCACACCGGACGTGGCTGAACGCTGGCGGGAGCGGGGGGTTTTGCCCCGGCTCTACTGCCCTGGCCTCGAACCCACTGTTTTCTGTTGGCAATCATGACTTCAGCCCGTAAACATTGATCAATGAGTGCCTCGAGGGTCTGGGGAGGATCCACCTTGGAGATTTCTTCCAGCATTTCAATGTTGAGACCCTCCCGGAATTGTCCCCTGAGGGCTACATCGTTCCAGCCGGTGTTGTGGGCCAGCACTCGGAACTCGGCTATATACTGAGACATAGGTCTGTCTCCTTGGAAAAGGCGACGGAGTTTGTGACCGGCTGCCTCCAAATTGTCCTCGATTCCCCAAGTCTCCTTGAGGTGGTCCAAGAAGTGTTGCGCTGATCTTAGGTGTGGAGAGGCTTGGTCGAACAGTGCCGTCGCCCAGCTGGCCGCTGGCCCGTCTAGAAGACTGTAAACCCATGCCACTTTGATGTCTTCTTGGGGAAACTCGGCAGCACGGGCCTCCAGATAAGCTTGACATTGGCGACGGAAGACATGAACCTTAGAAGCTTCTCCAGTAAACTTGGTTGGCAACGCCATGGCCGGAAGACGAACTCCGCGTTCCTTCAAACCCCTTATTTCTCCATCCTGTGCATTGAGCTTATCACGGATTCGGTCCACCTCTTCCTTGTCGATGGTGTAGGTAATCGGCTGGCCGCTCGGCCCAGGTACGACTCCGGTAGACATTCTGGCCGAGGTTAATTGGTGCTTAGGGTGGCGGAGTCAAACTGTCACGACCCAGGCTGCAGAGCACCAATAACCATACACAGAGGCCAGAATCTATCTAATATCTTTATTGAAGGAATATATAAAGTTAATAAAAACAAGTGTAGAAAATAGTTCAGAATTAGACCTTTCAGGAAAGGTCAGAATTAGTCCAAAAAAGCAATGTCCAATAAGAAATATTAAGGTCCAAAGTTGTAATCCAATAACCGAAACACTCACTTTGCCAAGCAAAGTGAGGGGAGATGACAAGGTCCTTTAGTCCATGAAACTTGAGCGAGGCTAGGAAGTAACTTGATACTTAAAACAAGGCTTGAACGTGGAACAAGGTAACTAAGAACAAGAACAAGGTCCGTGGAATAACTTGATAAATCCGTGGAACAAGGCAAGGATTGATCCTGGGAAACAAGGCAAAGTCCGTAGATAAACAAAGGCTGGGAAGCAAGGCGAAGGCTGGATAGCAAGGCAAGGCTTGAGCAGGAGCGAGGCTTGAACCGGAGCGCGCTGTCCAGACACAACTCGCTCCGTAGGCTGACGAATTGACTCCGCGAAGTTACTACGCGGGTAAAACACCTAAATAGAGTCTAGCTTTCCCGCCGAAGCAGTTCTCTGGGAATCAGAACCGAAAGCTAACTCTGAGACCAGATGTGAGACTCCCCAAAGATTCTCACGAGAAGCAGTCTTAATTGGCCACATTCTTAGCTGCAATCCTCGCACTCCTGCGCGAAGCTGAATCCAAACTTCTCTGTTGTTTACAAAACTCCCGGCGCAAGAATACGGGAGAAGTAGGCTCTGGGCTTGTTTGACATACTTCTGGGAGACAACTTTCTTGCAGGTGCAAGGTTCCCAGATCTGCCTGGGAAAGATCTGGCTGAGAGGAATCCAGTTCAGACTGGGAAGGTAAAAAACCCAAGTTTTCATCTTCATCAGGAATTACAATGTCCTGAGCAGGACTACAAGGCCCATGGGTCATCACAAAGCCCAAACCGTGCCAGTATGCAAAGTTGGCCATGTTGGGTCTGCGTGCCAAATGAGTTCCAGGTCAATCGTTGGTGGAATTCAGAGTGCTCTTAGATTGCAGGTGAACTATAGGTCCCAGTCCTTACAACTCCTAGAAATCATGGTGAATTTTCTCCAAACCTCTCTAGTATGTTCAGTTGCTGATCAATTCCTCTGTTTGCAGTGTCATAGAACAGAATAGGAAAGGTTTATGGGAGAGGCAGTGGGTGGGGTCATGCAAATGGAGAGAGAAAGGAACACTGGGATGTGCTCACTGTAACCTGCAATGTCCTGGGAGGGAGTGACTTGGTGGCACCAGAGCACTGGGAACAATAGCCTGTTTGTGGAGGATGGAGGCTGTCTGTGTGAACAGACAACCATGCCACATACACATGTACAAATGTTCACTTTTATTATGTGTATAGATGAAAAAGATGGGGAAGAAACTTTGAACTTCTACACACATGACTCAAGTTCTACCACAGACTAGAGGATAATGGAATGGTGTCACCAAACAAGCCCTAACATACGGCAAGGTGGGGCAATTGCCTCAAGGAGATCATTTTTGGTGTCCAAAGTTCAGAATATCTTAATACTTTTAGTAACAGGTCTTTGCAAAATGCAGAGATTATAATAATTTATCTGTTTCCCTAAGCACACAAGCAAAACAAGTGGGAAATGTTTACATATTCCATTTTAAAACATTTATAATTTAAACCATACCTTAAAATTTAGTAAAATTATACACAAAACTGACCATTTCTGAAAATGGAATGTTTATTTGCAATTTTACAGATGTAAAACACAAGAAAAAATGCACATTTCATCCAAATATTATAGATTAAAAATGTGTTTTAAAAGTTGTCAGAGTTCAGTTTGAATGCCATCAAAGGCAGAAAGTAATTCCTTTGTTATGATAGTTTGCCTTCCATATCCATGAATTCTGAATCCACAGATTCAACTTGCTACAGCTTGTTTTTAAGAATCCAAAAAACAAACACCATTTTACTATGCCATTGCATATAATGGGGTTTCAGCATCCACTGACTTTGTATCTGCTATTTGGCATGCAAATAATAGTAGTAGTAGTAGTAGTAGTAGTAGTAGTAGTAGTAATCTAGGATTAAGTCCTGGACCAGGATTGTTTTCCATTTATTAATGTGGCTTGATCATCAATATTTTCAGCCCAAGGGATTTTTTATCAAGCCTATCCATATTATGTGAAGTAAGGGACATGTCATGTTAGTAAGACTATATCCTGTGCCTTTTTCTGTTCACTATATCCCTAATGGCTATTTCTTGGGCTGCTTCCCCTCCAATGCTTTCTGCCAGTAGGCAGAAAGAAATATTTTTATGCTTTTCAAACATTGCAAAAAGTCAATTTAATACTCCCCTTCCCAGCCAAAGGAACTCTTCCTGTCCCTTGCTCCACCTCATAAGGGGCTCCCCAAAAGGGGTGACCCTGTCAGTGGCAAGTTTCCAGCTTCTACTATCCCGTTGTAATGAGAACAGGTGGTCCTGTGACTGATTAGCCAATAATTGGGGCTTGGTTATATAGCTGTCAACAGTTTATCAGGAGACGTGAGAGCAGTATGCAGGCAGCAAACCTTTTTCCAAGGTGATTTAGGAGATGGTGTTCCCTCCCAATGTTATGACTCTTTTTAGTCATAGGAGGATAGTGGTCAAAACTTGGGTTCTGCTTTTAGAAGGAGAGCCTGGAACATTCAAGCACATTTTCCATCATTTTAAAATACTTTTTCCCTACTAGCAAAAGTATGGATATATCCATCAGTCCTATTTTTTAAATTATTTTTATTAAATCCACCAGTCCTGTTTTGAAAGGGACTTCAGGGTGAAAAAGAGGACAAGCTGATGTTATGGAGATCCCTATTGGCTGTTTTTCTGATATAGCTTTTTTTGTGTTGATTGAGGTGGCAACCTTCCCTTGTAGACAGGTGGGACAAAGTTTGCTCCAGTTCTATGCTATTCTAATCATGAATCTATGGAATGACTTGCATATATGTATTAGGGCTGTGCAAATTTCATTTGTGCCTCGTTTGTCATATCTATTTTGTAAGATTAATACATACAACTTGATATTAAGAAATGTGAGGGGTGCTCATGCAAAAAAGTAAGATTCAAAACACTGTTCTATGATTTTTAGAAGAGTTATATAAGTCCTGTAAATGACTCTATGTCTCTGTCATGGGTGCTGCTTCTCCCCCAAAAGGGCTAGGTTTGGTTCTTCCAAAAAGCCCTGAGGATGATGGCAAGGGGGAATGGAGGGAGAAGCCCCACTCTTTCCCAAGGGGGGTGGTGAGGGGGCCCTGAAGTAGAAGTGTGGAAGGGAGGGATGTCTGACTGGATGGCCAGGTAAGGAAGAAGTCCCTCTGGCACATGGCCTGGCCCAGAGAGAGACAGGCAGAGACTACACTTACATTGAGGATTTAATGTGGGAAGCGAGCAGATTTCTGGGAAATGTAGTTCTGGGCAGGGCCTTTTGAATTCTCTGCCACAGGGGTCTTTGCCTTCCCAAACTACACTTCCCAGAATACTTCCCTGAAAGTTTTGGTGTTCATTCTCTAAAGGGGTTTCAAGATAAAAGGGGATTGTTGGGAGTTGAATCAACCCTGTGAGGTAGGCAAAGTTGAGAGGCAGTAACTCAAAATAATCAGTTTCCTATTATTATTATTATTATTATTATTATTATTATTATTATTATTATTATTATTATTTTGTCAAAGGCTGGATGGGCATCTGTGTTTTTCCTGCCTGGCAGAAAGTTGTTGGACTGGATGGCCCCTGGGGTCTTCCAGTGACATTGAACTTTTAAGTTTATGTTGGTTAAAATTCCTTAAAAATCAGTGGATGTGCAAATGTTTCTGAAACTTGGAAGAAATTATGCCCTTGTTATGTTGTATCATTGAAAATAGAAATTCAAGGAGATAGCTCTTGTAGTTTTTTTAAAAAAAATGTTGTTCATAGAAACTTTTTAAAATTCCCAAAAATCTGTGGATGTGTGAAACGTTCTGAAACTTGCAGGGGCAGTGGTAAATGTGTTCTACCATTATTCCAAGTTTCATCTTGATAACTCTAAAAATGAGGGAGAAAGGAGCCTCAGAAGTTTTCCCTTCTACACAATTACATAATGACAATTTCATTATATCATTACAGTTATGATGTGGACCCCATACAATATGTTAGAAACACTTTAAAAATTATTCCCTCTCAATTTAGTAATGAGCATTGAAACATTTTTCATTGATCACACAGGCCTAATGTGTATATAATATACCATATCATTCATCAACATTTAGAAACTGAAGACAAGGCAAGTCCCAAGTTTTATCAACAACATTTCTGTAGCCATAAAGTGATATCATAATTCAGCCTATAGTGTATAAATCTTTACTCACACTTGACCAACATGCAAACCCCATCTAATATATCTGACCTGATGCTGGGGGGGGGGGGGGGGGGTTGCTTATATCTGTTGAACATTCACACATGTAAGCTTCACCTCCCCCAGCAAATTATGACTACATGTTACTCTCAAAGACTGAACACTGGATATATAAAACTAATTAGTCCTTGGAGAAATGCAAAGAAATGAATGGCATCCATCCAGGGTGTTAAACAGAGGGAATACTGCTTTCAAACATAGCAGCTGGATTCTGTGATCCGTAGTTGCTGTTGTGACTTTATGAAAAAAAGCATTTCAAGTTTTTCTTTTAATGGATGTACAACATTATCTTGGGTATTGAGGGGAAAATCTGGACTGTTAATTGAAACATGCCTGTCATGTTTTGTCTAAATTTACTCAGTGGATTCAGATGGCTTTATTTTATATATGTATTGATTTTATAAAAAAAATAACTGCAGGAGAAACATTCTTACAGAAATGCCTTGAAGGACATATTGTGGAGGTCTGGATATGAAATAGATTAAAACGTGTTTTGCTTCAAATCTTAATCTCTTCTGTGGTTTCAAGATGACTAACACAAGAAGATTGAATCACAGCAGAGAGATATCTATCTCCAGACACCTACTAAGATGAAAACACATTGTGTCTTCCCTTCAGGATTGCCTGCAAATATTATCTACCACTTGGAGGGGACCCAATTGGGTGTTGTCTGTTCAAAATTCAAATCAAGCAGTAAGAAACTGGATTCACTGCAGCCCCTAATGAAAAATGCCTCTGGATGGTTTCTATCAGCAGGCAAGCAGGAAATGAACAGGGGAGCAAAACCTGAAAGCAAGAGCTTTTAATCTCCTGGATACCTCATTTTACTGTATGGATGAGGGAATAAGAAATGTGTTACAGAAATGCTGAAGGGCTGCAGTCGAGGGAAGAGCAATGGGACATTGAGAAATTGCTACTGTTCTGCAAGATGCTTTACCTGGATAAAATAGGTTCTGATATGGGCATTTAGGAGTGTTAGGCCAAGCTTGGGAAAACTGTTATTAAAACGCCCGAATGGATACTAACCCAAAAATCTGAAATGCCAGTTAGCAAATATAAACAGATATCCCATGGTTGAGTGTCAAAACAAAACTCTGCTGCACAGGGCCGGCTGGAGATAATTTTGATTGTGAAGCGAGGGTGCTGAAAAGCGCCCCCGCCACCGGCCCCGCATCCCGTGCCCTGGCCCCGCCCAGCGTGCCCTGGCCCCGCCTCCCACGCAGCGTGGGAGGCGGGGCCAGGGCGAATAGTGCGGGACGCGGGGCCAGAGTTGCCCCTCCCCCGCCCAGCATGTCTGGCCAGCTAGAAAAGGCCAGAGGGGTGAGTGGGAGTAGCGTGGGAGGCGGGGCCAGCTCTGGCCCCCCCGCCCAGCGTGCCCTGGCCCCGCCTCCCACGCAGCGTGGGAGGCGGGGCCAGGGCACGCTGGGCGGGGGGGCGGGGCCAGAGTTGGCCCCGCCTCCCGCGCTACTCCTGCTCGCCTGTCTGGCCTTTTCTAGCTGGCCAGACTGCAGCGGAGGTCCCTGCAGGCCGCGATTGCGGCCTGGAGGGACCTCCGCTGCAGTCTGGTCAGCTAGAAAAGGCCAGACGGGCCAGGGCACACTGGGCGGGAGGCGGGGCACCGTCAGGGCGGTGCCCCGCCTCCCGCCCAGCCTGACGGCGCCCCCCCGGACCTGCGCCCGAGGCGGCGGCGTCAGGTGGCCTCATAGTGGGGCCGGCCCTGCTGCTGCAGCATCCCCTATTACCACCCTCAGCACTCACAGGATAATTTGCCCTTAGCTGTTTCATTGCAAGTGGAAATTAGGAAGCCCAGAGTTAGTTGCAGACTCAGGAAATTTTCTACTGAAATCCCCTGGGCTCTCAGTGGGTGGTGTCACCATTCTGTGCCTGGCCAGATGCTTCTTTAAACCTAGTCTCTTCAGCACCAATGTAGTGGCTGAAGAGAGGACTATCATAGTCTTTAGGGACTTTGATCATTGAAGAGAACAGGGAATACAATTCTCTGTAGCAACCAAAAATAGCAATGCATGCACAGGTGAAATATGGACTTCTACCTGCAAATGCCAGTAACAGCATATCAGCCATGCTGATTTAAATAGCAATTTACATATCAACTAGGAGTGTACAGAATTCCAATAGGCGATTTGGGCTTCAGGATAATTCAGTGATCCGCCCTCACAAAACAGGCAAGAGTGGGCATCTGGTGGCGGTGGCTCCTCCTCTTCCCCAGTAGCCTCCTCTATCCCTCCCCCCCTCGGTGCAGCACAAATAAGGCCAAAAAGAGAGAGAGAAAAATGGAGAGAAAGGTGGAAAAGGCTTCCCTAGGCTTTCCTTCAGAAAGGGCCCTGCCAGGAACTTGCTTTCCCAGCAGCACTTTGTGTGGCATGGGTATTGAAGGAGCCTCTGTGCTCCCTCATGGAGCATGATGAGAGTTGGGTTTTCTTTCTCTATGTGTTTGTCACATTTCTTTCTCAGCCAATGAGAGACCTGGTTGACTGGGTCCATTCTCCTTTCCTTTTGTGGCACATGCTAGTTGAAATTTCAATTCCCAGAACCCACTCTTCAGTATTTCTTTAAATGTTATGGTAAAAACTTTAATATTTTCCCAAAAATGTGTGGGTAGGTGAAATGTTCTGAAACTTGACAGGCTTGAAGCCATCAATATGGCCTATAAGTGAGGAAAGTTCGTTTTGATAGCCCTAAACGTGACATAGAAACAAGTATCTAAATTTTCCCCATTGGCATCAATGGACTGAATCTTATTGGAATGAAAATGGCACCCCCCTCCTGATTTTGGAAATTTCCCAGAATATGGAATTGGGAGGGGGGGAGGGCAAAAAACAAACAAACAAACAAAAAACAGAACTAGCTCGGGCTGTGGCGCAGGCTGGAGAGCAGCTGCAATGAATCACTGCAATGAATAACTCTGACCAGGAGGTCATGAGTTTGAGGCCCGCTCAGAGCCTATGTTTGTTTGTCTTTGTTCTATGTTAAAAGGCATTGAATGTTCGCCTATATGTGTAATGTGATCCACCCTGAATCTCCTTCGGGGTGAGAAGGGTGGAATATAAATGCTGTAAATAAATAAAATAAATAAAAAGAGTACAATTTTGGACATTGTGCACAGCACACCCCTAATATCAACCTTCAGGATCAATAAGGTGTAAGTCTTACTTGCTTTGGCTTGATTCTACTCTTTAAAGGAAAACTACAAATCATTAAAAAAACTGGCTATGCCACATTGTGAGCTGTGCATAGTTGTTTACATGAGTGCACGCTCATTTACCTACATGTACTTGTGGATTTATATATTTCATGTACACATTGTATTGACAATGCAATCCACCCCAAATTGAACTAGTATTATCATTCAAATAATGGATGGTAAGCTCTCCATTCCCTGAATATTCAATGGAATAGAATCTTTAGAGATTAGATTTACAAGTCCAGTCTTAAAAATGTGTTTATTTGTCCTCACTGTGTTCTTTGTTTCCAAACAGGGCCTGTTAATAAATAACATCTACAAAACATAAAGAGCAAAATAAGGACAAGAGCCACAGGATAGTTCTCTTGTTACACAATGTTTTCTCCAATTACTGTTTAAAAGGTTCTTGGTGGCCTGACCCTTCTGCAAAGGCTCATGTGTTCCATCAAATTACTTTTTGCAAGTACATGTCCATGCACTAAGTGACTAATACAACTTGAAACGACATCTCCCAGGAATGCCTTTTTGGTTAAGGATAGGAAAGCATCAAGGAAAAAAATAATAAATATAGAGCATACCATAAAATTGCTGTTGCATTGCCTTTTTTTCTTTAATGCAAACAAATTGAAACTATGCAAAGACGCCTTTCAGTTATAAATGCATAAGTTAAAGCAGTTTAAGTTTTTAAGTGAGGCTATATTTATAATTAATTAGCATATTCAACAAAATCTAATTACCAATAGTGTGGAAAACTTTCCTTGTCAACCATTCTCATTGTTTCTAGGCTGTTCCAAACCTATTTTCTTTTGCTGTCTGCTTCTGCTTTCATTTCATTTTTTGCCCCCCACCCCCGACCCGGTTCTCAGTTATAAGATGACCTTCATACTGTTTAATTGGATTGACCATGCCACCCTCACATGATTTTGTGTCTGGGAAGCAGTGACTTTTTCACAATGGTTGTAAGTATTATGATGCTATTGTCTATATCACATGGGTTGCTGCTATAGCTAAAAAGATTTCACAGCACTGAAAACAAATAATACTGAGAACAGTAAGAGTAAAGAAGAGGGGAAAGAAACAAAATGTCACACCGTGTTGCAGAGATGCTTTACTGTTGAGGACAACGGAAGGAAGAGGCCCAACAGTGAAAGCCAGTTTCAAAAATTGGCTCATGTTTGAAGTGCTCTTTGACATTCACAAAAAAACCACATTAGGTCATGTGAATAACTGCAGTTTTGTTCTAATTATGATGTATCAATTGATGGAATTTGTTCAAAACTGTGGCAATTTCTCAGAATTGAATCATTTATTCATTCACTTTTGTGGAATGTGTGAAACAGGCCTGAATGCATTAATTTGGGAATTATTTGATCCGTTCCATGAAAGTGGATAGAGAGGTCCAATGAGTGATTAATGCTTCCTCTCGTCCTCTTCAGAATGTCCTGTGGAAGGGAGATGCAAATATCCCTATATGAATCATAGAACAGAGTCATAGAGCTAGAAGAGACCACAAGGGCCATCCAGTCCAACCCCATGAAAAAATACACAAAGCGTTCCCAAAAGATGGTCATACAGCCTTTCCTCAAAAGCATCCAAAGAAGGTGACTCCACCACACTCTGAGGCATTATAGTCCACGTTGAACAGCTCTTACCATCAGGAACTTTTTCCTAATGTTTAGATGAAACATCATGTCTAGCAGAAAGGGAGAGGGAGGGAGAAAGGGAAAGAGAGAGAGGAGGAAAGGAGGGAGAGAGAAATGCACAGTTTTTCCAATGGCAGCAAGTAGCTCCCCATATTGGTAGGTTCAGAGAACCAGTATTGTGTTTTAGTAAGAACCAAATTAAGACACTGCCGGAGCCCCGGTGGCGAAGTGTGTTAAATCACTGAGCTGGAGACCAAAGGTCCCAGGCTTAATCCCCAGGGGTGGCTTGAGAGCCCGCTGTTAGCTCCAGCTCCTGCCAACCTAGCAGTTCGAAAACATGCCAATGTGAGTAGATCAATAGGTACCGCTCCGGTGGGAAAGTTGACGCTCCATGCAGTCATGCCGGCCACATGACCTTGGAGGTGTCTATGGACAACGCCAGCTCTTCGGCTTAGAAATGGAGATGAGCACCAACCCCCAGAGTCAGACATGACTGGACTTAACATCAGGGGCAACCTTTACCTTATATTAAGACACTATCTAAGGTTCTGCACCTATTTTATTGACAGTTGGTGGCTTCCTTTTAGGAATAGGTTTCACCACCCCAGATAGCTTTATATTCTGAATTAACACAGTTGTGTTTTCACAAAGCAGTACATCAGCCACCACTGATCTCTTTCCTTCACAATGAGTCCCCTATCCCATGCAATTCAGTAAACAGTCTCTTGAATGTGTGAATCACCCTTTTGCAAGAAAGTAAAGTTGCAAAAGGAGACTTCATCTAACACTTCCCTTCATATGTCATTCCTAGTTACAGTTCCAAGGAAGATTCAACTAGAAGTTTGGAAAGAGAAAACAGGAGGATCTTTGCACTTCCTATCCACGTTGTGCATTGAGGTAAGATGAATCTTAATGCCGGAGCCTGTAAGCTCATAACCTGTGTCGTGTGGTGCCTGAGAGTATGAACTTGGAAGTCCCAATTCAGATTTCATTTTTACCATAAATATATGAGCTGGCCTTAGGGAAGCCAGTCTTCTCTCAGTCCTTGCTCCCAATATAGGGATAATGATGCTGTTCAGCTTGCAGGCTTTTTGTAAGGATTACTAAGATTCTGTATCAACACTTATAAATGCACATTTATTATTAGTCATAAAATGTTATTTTATTCCACACTCTCCTAGCTTCTGGGTTCCTAGTACTAACAGTATGGCTAGGGCAGAATCAGAGTTTTTGTGTGGAAGGCTTTTTTGAAAAAAGAAAAGAAATGTGATTAATTTCAACCAACAAATAAGCATACCAATTTTCAGCCAAGTCCTCTTTCTTATATCATACTCAAGTGGTTTTGCAATATTTTATTAAGAGAAGAAATGTATGATGTGCTCAGGAGACAAGCAAAGTTCCTTGTGAAGTTTTGCTGGATTTATTTCAACAGGAATCCTTCCTAAGGGACTGTGCCCTGGATTCAAACTGGAGATCGTTGCAGCTTTTCCAAAGAGAATTAATGAAGTGCTGTAACTCAGCTGCACAACCAAGACATCAACTTGGCAAACATTGCTAAAGCTCTGTGTATCCTTGGTGACTGTCATTCAAAGCTGGGGTATGTTTTGTGATACATTTGCGATTCAGCAAGGAAAATTCTCCACCAAGACTGTGAAACAATAGAAATGACACTTATTAGCAATCTCTCCATCGGAACAAAATGAAGGAAAACAAAGGCTTAGCTGTCGTGGGGCCATCAACTGTTTCAAGAATATGTGATGAGTAGTTTTCTGCTGTTTCTCTCATTGATGATTAAATGAAAATAAATTTTCATCTTATTGAAATAATTGTGCATTTTTGAGGTATTGACGAAAGATAAGCAAGAGTCTTGTGGCTTTATGAAAGCTGAAAAAATATATTACGCCGTAAGAGTTTGTGAACCAATCTCTGTTTCGTCAGATAGAATTGTAAGGGATCTCAGAATTCATTAATTAAATACTATGCTAAATAGAAGCTATTTAATATTGTTACAAGTGAAACCTTAAACATCTTCTTTTTTAGAATCTCGGTTTGGATTTTCTATCCCACTGTCAATCTAGATGTAACCGGAAGACCTATGAATAGGTATCACTGACTTGTTAATAGAAACTGGAGGAGAAAGGTACATTCACAACATTTTTTTTCATGTCAGGAGCAACTTGAGTCGATTCTGGAGTGAGAGAATTGGCCGTCTGCAAGGACGTTGCCCAGGGGACGCCCAGATGTTTTGATGTTTTTACCATCCTTGTGGGAGGCTTCTCTCATGTCCCCGCATGGAGCTGCAGTTGATAGAAGGAGCTCATCCACGCTCTCCCCGGGTGGGATTTGAACCTGGCAGCCTTCAGGTCAGCAACCCAACCTTCAAGTCACGAGGCTTTACTCCACTACGCCACCGGAGGCTCCTATTCACGACATGATAGTGACAGTTTTAGGATTTTGTTTGATGATCTTCCACCATCAACTTTACTGGACTGGCAAATGTCTGAATGCCCAATCACTGTCTTTCACAGCAGTTACTTTACTCTCAGCTCAAGAATGCAAAATGGAATGTCAGTGGACAACAAAAGTGATTTAAGCTAACCTTAAAAATGTGGTATAAACACAAAGAATTGGGAAGTCCTGGCACTCGAGCATTCTAACTGGTCAGCTGTTACCAATGTTGCCATGGATTTTGAAAAGGCAGGAATAGATGGCCAAAGGGAGAAATGTGCCAAGACCAAGACCTTGTTGTGACCAGCTTTTACCTGAAAATCTATGTGCTCATTGTGAAATATTATGTGGTCCATGTCTCTGCAGTCTCTTACAGTCTCACTGCCAATACTCTGCTTTTTGAAGAAAATCATATTCGCCCACAAGTGATCACTGATAGTAATAGTATATGTCAACACCTTCTGTCTGGTACTAATTAATTCCCCCCTACTACTTTCCTTGTTGTGCAAAGCATATAGGTGTCACTTTTTGGTTTATCATATGAGCAAACAGATTGAAGGGGAGGGCAAATTTGTTAATGAAAATAGCATGAGGGTGAGGGGATTACTCACTTTTCCTATTGCACTGATTAAAATAATTCTTACCTGTTTCTGCCTCTATCTTTATATTACAATTTTAAATAAAAAAAAACATAAAGGTATTTATCTCTTGTGCCATTCCTAGCATCACCAACAGAAACAAAATAAGCACTGGAATCTGAAATTTATAACCACTTTGATTAAAAAATGACCCTTGATAATTTGAAGAATCCCCCGTTAAAGCTGAGCCAACATTTTTCAGCTTGCTTCTGTTTTAAAATGTTGTGATGGGTTGTGTGGCGTGGGTTGATGCCTACGATATTTCACTAGTTTGGGTTGATTTGAAATTCAATCATCAATTGCAAGAGTCATCAGAGAACACTCCAATATATATTCCTAGTTTAAAGAAATGTTTATTGACTCGTAATCCTTTAAAAATGTATTCCTTTTTGAGAATACTGTGTGCTTCACAATACTGCTTGACAGGAGACTGGGAAGGCAGCGTGTTGCCTAAGCAACTCTGAAAATGGAAATCATTCAGTTTGAAAGCTCCACTACAGGTGAATAAATGGACACAAATGGAGCATGAAAATGTCCTTTTTTGAACTACTCTTCCCAGAAGTCTCAGTCCAACATGATCAATGGCCATATGGAGTGGGGACAATCCAGTGGCTATAGATCAAACAAAATAACTTCATGAAATGTATGACCCTCTAGGCTTCTGGACAACATGATTTCCCCTCCCACCTTATCCCTGATCCTCTAAAATAATCTTGACATAATGGAAAGAAGCAGGAATGAAGAACAAGAAACACGAATGAAGGATCAGGCTCACAATACCAGGGATGTAAAGATTCCTTGATAAAGAAATTGCAATTGATATACTGATAAAAGGTAAAGGTTTTCCCTGATGTTAAGTCTAGTCATGTCTGACTCTGGGAGTTGGTGCTCATCTTCATTTCTAAGCCGAAGAGCCAGCATTGTCCGTAGACACCTCCAATTTCATGTGGCCGGCATGACTGCATGGAGCGCCGTTACCTTCCCGCTGGAGCGGTACCTATTGATCTACTCACATTGGCATGTTTTCAAACTGCTAGGTTGGCAGAAGCTGGAGCTAATAGCGGGCGCTCACTCCACTCCCGGGATTTGAACCTGGGACCTTTTGGTCTGCAAGTTCAGCAGCTCAGTGCTTTAACACACTTCACCACCGGGGCTCCTGATATACTGATAAACCTCTTAAAATTGTGGTGATAATGGTTTTTAATATTGTTTTATGTTTTAACATGGAAATCTTTTACAAAAAGGAGGGTGGAATGCGATTTTCTACACAAAATAAAGTTGATGCAGAAAGCCATATATTTTAACATCTTTCTGTGAGAAACATTTTTGTACATTTTTAGCAAATAGATCCTGCAATGTAAAAAAAAGCATTAGAAATGCACAAAAAACAATTATAATCTTGCCTACAGCAATGAAAACTTTTGTAATCTTTTATTCTCACATGGGAAAATGAAAGACCAATTTTACATCTTTATCCCCTTCTATTGAACAGCTGCTTTTGCAGAGAGGTTTTCATACCAGTCTCGCCTGGTTTTAAAACTTTTGCTCAGCTACAAGAATAGTCAACTGACAAGTGTTCTTTCTACATGATCATGGTCAAGAGTTTCATTACTTAACCACAGTTAGATTTTAAAAGATTTTGATATTCAGGATGGAAATGATTTGAAATTTTCATTTCCATTTTCAAACATATGTGGAAGCACCATCCTCTTCAAGTTGAAGAGAGAGTGCATGTTTCATTACAGATATTAACTGATGTTCAAAATGTTCAAACATGGTGAAAACATGCTCGACCTTTTTCACTTTTTCACTTATAGAGGTGCCATTGGTAATGATTGAGAAAGACATGCCTGACTTCTTCAGATTGAGGAACCATACACAGAGATGTATTTAAAGGACAGGATATAAATGTCATTTATTAATAAATAAACCATCACTATGGAAATTGATTTATTTGGTCTAGAGCCAGAGTGTTGTTTGGCAAATCACCGCCCGCCCCCATTTATACAGTTCTGTTCAATCAATCCTTTTCATCAAGAGCAAAGGATGAAAGTAATCAGGTGCTGAAAATGTGCCAGAAATGACTACCTCCCTTAAGTGCCTGTAATCAGTTTGCACCATTTGTAGAGGGGAAACTGCCATATATATTTGCAACCTTGGGTAGAAGATGAGCAAAAGGTTAATTTCAGATCAATGGCATCTTCATATAATAATGTGGGAATGACATATTGGGATAATTCCTATTCCATTCTTATGCCAATCTATCTGAACTGTTTAGATTAGTGTGTTATTATGGACATGACCACTTTCAATCCCTTTGTTCCCGATTCAGTGACCACTTTTGTGTGTGTGTGTGTGTGTGTGTGTTTTCCTACTCAGGTGAAAGAAGCCACTTTAATGATCTCTTTTTGGATATTATTACATTAGAACAATAGGTAGCAAATTGGATTTGGCTATATGCTGGATTATTAAAGGTCAAAAAAGTATTTAAAGTATGAATGATATTTCCTTGACCCATCACACAGTCAAGAATCAATTTCTAGCAGTATAGTTTCACTGGGCCTGGACATAGAATATAGCAACAGAGCTTCAAACAAAAACTCATTGCCAAACAGTACATGGATGGAAAAAAGTTCTTGCATTTGCACAATTGATGGAAGCCAACAGCTATCCCCCTCCTGAACCTCCAGTGAAATATGGGCAGAGCCGGTCCAACAATGAGGCGAATTAAGCGGTCGCTTCGGGCGCCAAACATACGGGGGCGCAGTCGAGACTGCTTTTTCTGTTGATTTGTTGTAAAACATGATGTTTTGGTGCTTAATTTGTAAAATCTTAATGTAATTTGATGTTTAATAGGCTTAATCCGTAATCCTTAATCCCTCCTTATTATCCAACATTTTCGCTTATCCAACGCTTTTATTTTTCAGTGATTTTTTTTGGGGGGGGGGGGGCAAAATTCTGTTCATTTACACTTGAAAAATACCTAGGACCAGCTCTGAATATGGGATGAGTGCTGCTGCTCAGTCGTTTAGTCGTCTCCAACTCTTCGTGACCTCATGGACCAGTCCACGCCAGAGCTTCCTGTCGGCCGTCACCGCCCCCAATTCCTTCAAGGTCAACCCAGTCACTTCAAGGATACCGTCCATCCATCTTGCTCTTGGTCAGCCTCTCTTCCTTTTGCCTTCCATTTTCCCAAGCTTTCCTGTCTCCTCATGATGTGGCCAAAATACTTCAGCTTTGCCTCTAATATCCTACCCTCCAGTAAGCAGCCGGGCATTATTTCCCAGAGGATGGTTGGATCTTCTTGCGCTCCAAGGCACTCTCAGGATTTTCCTCCAGCACCAGAGTTCAAAAGCGTCTATCTTCCTTCTCTCAGCCTTCCTTATGGTCCAGCTCTCGCATCCATAAGTTACTATGGGGAATACCATTGCTTTGACTATGCGGACCTTCATTGCCAGTGTGATGTCTCTGCTCTTCACTATTTTATCAAGGTTGGCCATTGCTCTCCTCCCAAGAAGTAAACGTCTTCTGATTTCCTGGCTACAGTCTGCATCTGCAGTGATCTTCGCGCCTAGAAATATAAGGTCTGTCACTGTCTCCATGTTTTCTCCTTCTATTTGCCAGTTATCAATAGGTGTAGTTGTCATGATCTTGGTTTTCTTGACATTTAACTGCAACCCAGCTTTTGCACTTTCTTCTTTCACCTTGGTGATAAGGCTCCTCAGCTCTTCCTCACTTTCGGCCATCAGAGTGGTATCATCTGCATACCTAAGGTTGTTAATGTTTCTTCCAGCAATTTTAACTCCAGCCTTGGATTCCTCAAGCCCCGCATGTCGCATGATGTGTTCTGTGTACAAGTTGAATAGGGGGGTTGAAAGTATGTGATTTTTCTTCACAGTAGCACTGCAGCTAATTCTTCCTATTGGTTATGGTGGTGTGCTTTGGTGCTATCAAGTGCTTGCAGGGAAGGGGTTGATGAAGAGGAGGTACTGAATATAACTGAGAAAGTGTTTATGTTGGTGTAACATGAGATATGTTGCCTACATAATTGCAGCTAAACAAATCCTTTTGTAGTCATTTTTCAGTGATGCCTTAAAGAGAGGGGGGCAGAGGGAGAGAGAGGAAACCTGTTTCAATTTGGATAAAGATTTTAACTGAATACACTTTCCTTTTCAGCTTATTCCTAACCCCCACAGACTAAAGCTCACAGATTTTGGCTTCTCAGAAATGTTTCATTTTAAAATCACTTAAGTTGGCAAGAGGTCTGTCGTTTCCCTTCTTTCTCAAATAGCATAAGCTTTATGCCATTTAAGCCTTTTCCAGCAGCATAAGCTATATGTCAGTGGGCATCCAATGCTGTATATACAATTGGGGACATACATGATAATGTTGCCTTTATTTAAGTACATGAATTAATGCCCAAGTCCTTTGACAATCTCAGACACTATGATCAGTACCACACAGCTGAAGAGTCATTCACCATTCTTTTTAAGCCACTGAGAAGGCTTTTCAAAATCAGTCCAAAAATAATAACTTGGTTTGTTCATCTTGAACATGAATGTAGAAGACATGACCAACCAAAGCTAGTTTAATTAATATGAGATCATTTCATACTCATGAACTGTTGAATAAATGCATAGATGGATATGCTAGAGTTTCTGACAAAATTTAGTAGGTCCTGAGGAAATCCAATCATAAATAGGTTTTAAAACATATACCCTGCATTATAAGGGTCCCTCACATTCACATTTGTTTTTGTTTTTTAAGAATCAGAAGAAATCTTGACAGCATGTCTTCTCCATGAGGTTACTCAATGTGGTCCTGGAAGGCCTGGAGGTTGCTGTCACTAGGAGTACCTGAATCAAAATTCAGCTCATGAGCCACTTGAACTTCTTGCAAGTTTAAATTACTATAATTCACATCTTAATGTGCTTTTGTATTGTGCTCTATGTGTGGCAGCTCTGGAAAAATATTCTTACACTACAGATAATACAAAATATTGTGGCCAGACAATATACAATAATACAAAATATTGTGGCCAGACCAGAATCCATTGGCTTGATTAATGATGATTACACAGTTCACCTTTATAGTTGTTGTGTCATTGAAATGACCAAAAATCCTCCCCAAAGGATGATGTATTTTGTTTCCTTCCTGTAGCTGGGCACCCCAGTGGCATTACTAGAGAGATGAAAGGGCCATAGATTGCAGTGGGTGACACTACATGAAAATGGTGAGTGGCTGGAGGTGACTTGCACAAAGCTCCCCTGCCACCAATGGCTCCACTCAGTCCAACACAGTGCATCATCACCTCTGTCGGCTTCAACCAAAGTAGGCATGCTCTTGGAGCAGCAGGAGCAGCAACCGTCATGGTATCACTCATCTCCACTTCTTTCTCTTTTTCCTCACAGCCTCTGATGGCAGTGGCTTCTGTTCATCTCACCTCCAAGCCCTGCTCAGCTATGATTGCTACTTGGAACTCAGAGCTTGGCTAGCTCTGTTTGTGAGCAAGAGTCGGACTGGTGTGAAGAAGAGCAGCAGCATCAAAAAGAAGGAGAAAAAGAAAGAAAGGGAAAAAAGATAGTAGGAAGCCCAGATAGCATACATGTGGGTTGCATGTCTGCATGTGGATGTGTTGTAGTGATCATAGATAGCTCTGAGAGGGCTGGTGGGTGATCATGAAGTTGCCACCATGGGTTACCACACTGGGTGACACTAACTTTAGTGAGAACACTGGCCTACTCTGTGACAAGTAAGATGCAGGGATCTCCTGAACCTATGTTTCCTGATACAGGATCTCAGCCCATGTTTTGTGCATCTAGAATCAACTGGCTTCCAGATTGGTTTCCATGATCAATTGAATATTATGATTATGACATGGAAAAAATATCAAAAACTTAGAGAAGGCTGCCTGATAGACCATCTCCTCCTATATGAGCCTGGCTAGGATATGAGATCTTCAAAAGAAAGATTAGGTTGGTAAGTACTAGCACTGTGCAAAATGTCATTTGTGCATCGTATCTCAGATCTATCTTGTAAGGGTCGTACATACGAGTTAAGAAATGTGGACTGCCCACGCCAAAAACTTAAGAATCAAAACTCTCACCCAGTGCTTTTTTTGTAAGTTGTGTAAGTGTCGTAACTCTCTCAGTGATGTAGTTTTAATTTCCAGAGCAAGCAAACTATACCAGGAGGCAAAACCAAACTTGTTAAGCCTCTCAGGGCTGGGGGAGGGGGAGGGGAGGTGGCAAAGGCAGAGGCATGGCCACTCCTCTTTAAATTAAGGAGCACCACAAGGCGTACTCCATTGCGAGCTTGTAGAGGAGAGCAAGCAAGAAAGCAGAGCAGCAGATTAGACTAAGGCTAGGCATGAAGTAGGCTACACTGATAGAGGCTAGGAGGACTGAATGACTGACTGCTATTAGGAAGAATCTATTTTGTTAGAAATCTTCTATATTTATTTTATTTTACTTCTATTATTTCATTTATTATTGATTCTGCTAAGGAGTGACTGCTGGGAGCAAAAGGATTTTTTTCTTCTACAAAAGTATTCTGTGGATAGAAAACTCTTCTCTCTTGTTTAATCTGATATTGCATCTGCTGGGGTGACTGGGGAAACAGTACCCAAGATTTAGTCATTTTCCAAAACCCTTATGTGCTTGGGAAACCTAGTTCAATTAAAGTAAAGCAGTTGAAAGAAAAAAATTGTTCTCAGTTATTGCATCTGATACTGCATCTTCTGGGGTGATTGGGGGAACAGTCCCAAAGCTTTGGCAGTTTTCCAACATAATTCTGTGTTTATCTAAATTGCACACCCTTAGTGACTACCTTTTTTTGGGGTAGTCACAAGAGGAACTAACTCTTGTAGTTTTTTTAAAAAAAATGTTGTTCATAAAAAAATTAAATCCCTTAAAATCTGGATTAGTGAAACATTATGAAATTGGGGGGAAAGGGTAACAGTGGTAAACGTGTTCTACAATTGTAGCAAGTTTCATCCCAATAGCTCTAAAAATGAGGGAGAAAGGAGTCCCAGAAGCTTTCCCACTTGTGCAATTACATAATGAAATAATAACTTTGTAATATTACAATACGGAACCCTTACGATATTTTAGAAACACTTTAGTAATGAATTGCCACTCCCCCAATAGTAATGAGTATTGAAATATTTTCCCCCCCGTTAATCACACACCCCTAGTAAGTAGTACACTGGGCTGGACTTTTTCAGTAGAAGCACTGCAGCTTTGGGGTCTATGAAAAGTTAGACTGATCTATTGTGGCTGGTCTTTTTGGTCTGTCTAAAGAGGCTTTCAGTTTGTTTTAATCCATTTTCCATTACTTCCTAGGTTTTCAAAAATCTATTTTGTTGTACATTTAGAAATACAATATTTCATTTCTTTAAAAAAATACAAATGTTGAATTCTTAGTACTAAAGGGGAAAAGGTAGAAAGTGGACAGAAGGGAACATGGGAGAGAGGGGGAAGTTAAAGAAGAAAGCTATCTGGCTTCCAAAAGAAGGCTGCATTGGGACAAGTGTTTATCGGCTAACATCAGTTTCTTTGTGCTAGGGTTAGCATTCTTTAAAGATAACCAGATCTTGCACCTTTCTCCAGACCTAATATCAACTCTCAAAAGCCCTTCTAAAGATGATTAAAGCAGTCATTAGTACAATGGAACTTATGATGGCTGAGGATTTAGAAAAGAAGTTTTTGTGTTCATAGAATCACAGAGTTGGAAGAGACCTCATGGGCCATCCAGTACAACCCCTGCCAAGAAGCAGGAAATTACATTCAAAGCACCCCTGACAGATGGCCATCCAGCCTCTGCTTAAAAGCCTCCAAAGAAGGAGCCTCCACCACACTCCAGGGTAGGGAGTTCCACTGCCGAACAGCTCTCACCGTGAGAAAGTTCTTCCTGATGTTCAGGTGGAATCTCCTTTCCTGTAGTTTAAAGCCATTGTTCCACATCCTAGTTTTCAGGACAGCAGAAAACAAGCTTGCTCCCTCCTCCCTATGACTTCCCCTCACATATTTATACATGGCTATCATGTCTCCTCTCAGCCTTCTCTTCTGCAGGCTAAACATGCCCACCTCTTTAAGCCGCTCCTCATAGGGCTTGTTCTCCAGACCCTTGATCATTTTAGTTGCCCTCCTCTGGACACATTCCAGCTTGTCAACATCTCCCTTCAACTGTGATGCCCAGAATTGGACACAGTATTCCAGGTGTGGTCTGACCAAGGCAGAATAGAGGGTAGCATGACTTCCCTGGATCTAGACACTAGACTCCTATTTATGCAGGCCAAAATCCCATTGGCTTTTTTTGGTGTCAGGAGCGACTTGAAAAACTGCAAGTTGTTTCTGGTGTGAAAGACTTGGTCGTCTGCAAGGACGTTGCACAGGGGACATCGGATATTTGATGTTCTATCATTCTTGGGGAAGTGAAGTTATAAGTCAACATCTGTAGAAAGAGAACGATCAGAACAGTCAATAGTTTTGGCTTGTTGTTGCTTTGGGCTCAGTACCTAAACCAACTTCATGATCCTAATATATGCTGTAGCATTTGTAATGGCTGACACTATCAGTAGTGAAATGAAGATGGATATTCATAAAATGCAGTACATATGTAAAAAAGCTGCATCCATTCACAACTTTTCAGTCACACATGCCTCTGCATGGCTACAACCATATGTCCCCTTATCAGAGACAACACTCTAAGAGGAGAAACACAGAATGATTAAAAAAAAAAAACAGTGATGGATGCCCATAGCAAGAGTGGAGACCAATTTTTGCTTTCAATTCCAAAATAAGACAAAAAATGAAACTGTAAGTAACTTTTTTAATTCAGCAGTAGGTTTGCAGGCAGTTGGGAAGCTTTGGACTTTATAATCCCATACTGTTGGCTCACTGCGATCACATTGCTTAAGCATACACTATTATTGGAACAATCTCATTCACACCTTATGCAAGTGCACAATGCTGGCACTTTGTTGATGCAAATTCCCATAATTGTTTCCCACCCATGTTTATTCTACCCAGTCTATGTACAGTTTTTTTCCCTCTGTTTTTCCAAATTTGTTCAGCTACACCATTTTGGCATTCTTGCAAGGCTCCTCCCTTTGCAATACCAGGGCTGCAGTGAAAGGAATATTTTGCATAGGGAAGAGTTGCAGAACAACAGCAGTATTGGATTCATTGATGATTTTTTTCATCAATGAAAAGAGATGATCCAAGCACAATTCAAGCACAACGTGGCTACAAACAGCCGCAAAATCATACAGTAAGCCCCATCACCAAGCCATAATTGTGCTTTAGCAGTGTTGTGTGAAGAAGGCCTTTGTATGCATATGTGGAGGTATGGGATGGTTATTGAAGGTTTATGGGATTTGGGGTGGGGGCTCCTGGGGCTGGATATATGTATTTCAGAGTAAAGCTCTATTTTTCCCCTCAATTGGGGTTTTGGCATCATCTCAAGACCATTTGAGGCAACATGAGTCCCAATTTTATAGTAAATAAAGCCACCTATAGTAACAAGAAAAACATTGCTGAGTGTATATTGTAAATGTGTAAGGTTAGAAAAATGTAGATATCTTGCAGCAATAGGTTCAGTCTTGAAATAGATGCATGCTGTGAAGGTTAGGAGCTGAGCAACCCAATGAATACCCCACTCCATGCTTTCTCTTTTTTTACATGATTAAACTCACTGTGTAGCAGTAGATCAAAAGAGGGAGTGGAAAGGAGCACATTAACATGAGAATTAAAAGCACAGAATTCATTTAAAGGAAGTCCTTAAGCCCTTCCATGATGTTAACAAAGTGTTTCCTATTGGATGCAAAGCAGAAAGATTTACTGGTTCACAGGGAGATGTAAATACTGAATATACTTTTAAATATGAATTGGATTATGAACTATAGCTTAATGGGGTAGGCAGGGATGTTGGGAGTCACCCTGCTGAATGTGAAACTTAAGAAGTATAAAATCACAGCACAGAAAAAAGTCTAGAATAAGTTTCTTTTCTGGAAGGAAAAACAGATATTGTAGGACCATTATAACATGTCATGATCACGGTGGCCTAATTGTAAGGGCAGTCTAAAACAAGACAGTGATTCCAGGCACTTTACTGTACAGATGTCACTCTCACTAACATCATATCAAGAGAGTGACTTATACTGATATGACAATGTTAGTAAGTGAAAAGGTAGGAAGTGAATTCTATTGTCTGGAAATTATAATAAAATCTGCCTTTAGGTTTCCTTAGTATTCCTTAGTGGGATACAAATGATTGAATGAAGTAGATGACGTTTTTTCCAGCAATCCATAAATCTTACCAACAACAATGAATAGAAGAATAAAAGTTTTTTGCTTATCAAGTTGGACAGAACTTAATGAGAGGTGAGTATGAAGCAAAGGTTCTCCATATCCATCACATAATGTAGACATGCAAATTAGAGTCCTCTTTTAAAATATTATTTAGCTTCAAGACAGAGGGAATATGAGCCAACTTTTCCTCATCCTGTGGTTTTGGATCCAAAGCTGACTATCTGTGGCAAAATAATGTGTCTAAATGCTACTGCCATAACAAATGAAAGGAACAACATGATGAATAGTATATATCCCAATGAAGTGGCAGTACCTTTCCTTGTGGCTGACCTATGTGGATGTTTTTGCTTATATAAAGCACCACAAAATATAGAAAAGTGGGGAGTGAGCTTGAAAGAGATCTCTGGATGCAAGGAAATCTTTAGACCCCTTCTATACTGCCATATAATCCAGATTATCAAAGTTGATAATCCACATTATCTGCTTTGAACTGGATTATATGAATCTATACTGCCATATAATCTAGTTCAAAGCAGATAATCTGGATTTTATATGGCAGTGTAGAAGGGTCCTTAGTAAGGCCAATACAATTTTTTTAAAAATAAAATAACATCCTTTTTCAGGAGTACATTTTATAATAATTCTCCACCTGGTTTTCTGATCTTAACAAACCTAGAAGTTCTTTCACCTTTTATTCGGAGAGAGGAAAAGGTAGCCACAATATATCCTCTTAAAATGACACTCTTTTATCTGACAATAATCAGAGCTTGATTGCATTTTTGAGTTTCCCTTCTTCTTCCACTGAAATCATTCCCATCACTGCAACCCTTAAATTCCAAGTGGGATGCTTGTCTGCATTAAGGTGAATAAGATGGAAGCAAAGACATTGTCCCCCCCTTTTTTTGAATGCATTTTTTCTAATCTATTTTTGCTTTGTAAAATTTAGCAAAGAATTGCCTTTCTGCCCATCCTGCTTCCAATTATCTACAGTTTTTAAAATATACTCCCTCCTCCTCCCCACACTTGTTGTTTTTGATGGACAGAATCAAATAGCCAAGATTCGAAAGCCAGCTCATCTTTAAGATGAAAGTCTCTGGAGAAAATGAAAGGCAGATGTGAAGAAACGTTATATTTGACTCGGGCCAGAACTCAGTGTAAAGAGCTGCAGCTAATCAATACTAGTCGTATTAATTCAGATCCTAGACGGATGATCATTGCTTCTCTTCCCTCCCCTGAGTTAAATTACTTTGAAACAGCACCAAAAAAAGAGAGAGAAAGAAATCCTAATCACAGATATGAGTCAGAATCCATGTGAAAATATTTTCTCTCATACTGTCAGACATAACTCATAGTTTTCAGAAACTTAATGGGATAAAATGTGGACACTTAACCCAACCATTCATGTACCTAACACATTTCCTCCAAAGTAGTTTACAATGATGAAGTAAGTCCCGGTAGTGCAGTGCAAGCAAAAGATTCACTCATAGAGCCCAGCAGATTAAATCTGTTACACTGAGAGATTTCTAGGTTGCCCTCTCCATGGGAGTTTGCCACCATCACTTGCAACTGATGGGCTAACATTAGTTCATTCTGACACTCAATCTAACAACATTGTGCTACACTGAGTTGTGCTACACCCAAGGGAGGAACAGACTTTCTGCAGGATTCAGTAGAGCAACTAGGCAGCTACATACTGCATATCTTCTTCTTTTCCATGTGCAGGAAACATCATTTCTGCACTAATAATAATACTAATAATAATAATCCCACTTTTTTACTCCATAAAGGAGACTCAAAGCAATGTTTTATGTTTTTATGTTTTATATTTATTAAGGCTGCACGATCAATGAAAAAATGTTTTAGTACTCATTGCAAAATTGGGGAGGAGGGCAAATAGTGTTTGAGAGTGTTTTCAAAATAATGGTCCTAAAAAAATTGTAACTATAATGAAGTAACAAATTTTTCATTACTTTTTCTTTGTTAAGTAATTGAGCAAGTGGGGAAACTTCAGGAGCTATCATAATGAAACTTGCTATAATTGTACCACACATTTTCCACTATTAGCCCACCGAATTTCAGAAAGTTACACACATCCACTAAGTTTTGGAAAATGCCCGGCTGCTCACTGGAGGGAAGGACATTAGAGGCAAAGATGAAGTACTTTAGCCACATAATGAGAAGACAGGAAAGTTTAGAGAAGAGAATGATGCTGGGGAAAATTGAAGGAAAAAGGAAGAGGGGTCATCCAAGGGCAAGATGGATGAATGGTGTCCTTGAAGTGACTGGCTTGACCTTGAAGGAGCTGGGGGTGGTGATGGCCAACAGGGAGCTCTTGTCAGGATGTGAAAGCCCAGCACTCATAACAGCTGAATTCTCCACATCCTGTCAGAGCAATGGGGGGTGGGAGATAATCTAAATGATAAGGGCCATCTGGCTAGGAGGATGGGGTTTATGGCCTGCTCTGATTTTTCAAGCCTGGGAAAGGACTACATCACAGATACATGTGAATATGGAAATGGGGGGAGGTAGGAGATGGATATACCCGGGGTTTGGCGGGAATACGTTAGTTCTAGCTTTGTTTTCGACTTGAAAGAAGGTATTCAATAAAGCATTTCCACGGAACTGCCTGTGTGAGGCTGCATTGAGTCCTATAGCTTTCAAGAGCTGACAGCTCTGGCATGAGCTGGTCCATGAGGTCACGAAGAGTTGGAAGTGACTGAATGAATAAACAACAAAACATAAACAACAAGAGCTATCTACTTGAATACAATACACAAGATAACCAGGGCATTAATCTCCCCATGTTTCAGAAAAATGCACATATCTACTGATTTTTGAGGATTTTTAAAAGTTTAGACAAAAACATCCCCGCCCAAGAGGCACAGCAGCAATCCCCTTGAATGTCTGTCTAACAGTGTGTCTATATGTTACAAAAATTAACCATAGAACTTCAACTTAGTACAGATTTATATTATTATTTATTTGCTTTAGTCCTCTTCACAGTTTCAATAGTTTTATTTATTACTAGCTGTGCCCAGCCCACGCGTTGCTGTGGCAAAGTGGTGGTGGTATTGGTTAAAAGTTGTTGTGGAATTTTTATTTGATGTTATTTGTATTTTTTAATTAATTTTATTGTAACTTATCTTTTTTATTTATTATGTTTTATTATTTTGTTGTATTATTTTTAGTTATTTTGTTATAGTATTTTATTGTATTAATTTTTTAGTGTTTTTAATTATTTTTATTGTATTATTTGTATGTATTTTATTTTTTATTCTTTTATTAACACTGGGCTGAGTGGGTTGCTAGGAGACCAAGTGGGCGGAGCTTAGCCTTCTAAGTGGCAGCAATTGGATAAAAACATTTATTACTCTCCCTCTAAGTCGGACTTTATTTTTCTTTTCTTTTTGTTATATCAACCTAGAGGCATGGATGATGGGTTGTGTTGTCAAATTTCAAGGTTGGGGGGCCTGTAGTTTTGTTGTTTTGTGGGTCGCCGTGATGCCATCACTCATTTATATATATAGATTTATATATATTATTATATATATAGACTTACTCTAAACAGCTGGCTACTGCAGCCCTCATTGGGGCTTTCTGATGCTGAGCACTGCATTCTAGGAAATGTAGTTTAGGGCAGGGCCTTTTGAATTCTCTGCTACAGAGGGCCTCACCTTCCCTCTGTGTTCTCATGTTCCCAGAATGCTGTGTTCACAGTCTCCTTCCCAGCTTAGCTAGTCCCACCCAAACTGCCCTTCCTTATGATGACTGGCAAGCAGCCTGGGTCTTAATTTGAACAGTAGTAATTACCTCTTTGGTTTTACCAAAGTTACTTCATACTTATGCTGAAAAATAAACTGACTTTGGGAGTCTTCTTTGGGAGAATCTTAATGAAAATTACTGGTGAGTATTTTGATTCTTAAAAATTTCTCCCTCCTTTCCTGCATGTTTCTTAATAGCGATTTGTTTGCGTGAATCTAACAAATTACTAATGACTTATGAGGATTAACAATATTTTTATAGAGTCCTAATATTTATGTATATATCCATGCAGCAAACATTTATGTGAGTAAATATTATTTTCTGTACAGAAAATTCTATTTTTGAGAACAAAATGTTCTTTGCTGTGCAAAGGGATGTATAAGTCTTGAAATTTTAATTAAAAAATCAACCCAGGTCTATGTACGCATGGGTCAGTGTACTGTACCTTAACTGTCATTAAAAGGGAAATATTTCTTTCAATGAGTAGAATGGCAATAGACAAGATCTTAGTCCATCCTGGGAGAATCTAAAATAAGTACCAATACTCTCTACTATTTCTGCTGTGGTGCTGCTTCTGGCTTTTATTGAATGCCTGGGTGGGGAAATGGTGGTAGCAGCACGAGCGGCTCCCTGGGGCAGCATTGGAGTTTTCCCTCTGTATGGAATGACCCTCAACATAGCCACAAGTCATATCAGAATCCACAATTCTAGCTGAAAAAGCTACCTATAATTAATACATGAGGTTGATTTATATATGAATATACAGGTAGTTCCCATTACCAAAAATCCAACTTATGTATCACACCTAGTTACAAACAGGGATGAGACAACAAAAATCTACCTCTAGGAAAGGAAATTAACTCCTGGAAAAGATGTCTCCACTGAAGCTTTCTCACCACTTCTTATTTCCATAATTTTACAAAACCAATTGTCACATAGACAGAAAGTAAGGTGAAATCTTCTGAACAGGGACACTGACAGAAAAATGAATGTTAGCCTTTCCCTATGCTATCCAAAACTCCTATCTATCTATCTATCTATCTATCTATCTATCTATCTATCTCTATCTCTGTTATACATAAAAATGTACCTGCTCTGACTTATATGCAAATTCAACTTAAGCACAAATCTGCAGAACATGTATATGACATGTGTAATGTTTGTACAGTATTCTCTTAAACAATCTCCCCCAATACATACATCTCTGTACCTATGTCTCATGTTTTGGTACTAGAATACTGGGACCATATGCATTTATGTATGATAGTCTAATGCATGTATTTTAATTCATATCCTACTTTTCCGCCAACACAAGAATGTGTGAATGGGAAATAACAACACATGAAACACAACAATTTTTTTTGCTTAGAAGATTACTTTTTGTTTTTTGATTTTTTGTCTTTTTGGCTGAGTAGCTTAACACCAGCCTTTTGGTGCCTACTAATTAAATATTTAGGTGACATATATCTGGATGAGATGGCATTTTGTTAGTTTTCTTTAAAAGAACTCTCTAACATACACATATTTCTTGATAAATTAAAGGAAGTCAAGATTAAAATGACCTGAATGTAGGAGAAAGAGAAACAGACAGATTCACTCATCCAAGAAGAGGACTTGCAGCACTTAGCTCTTCAAGGACTAATTGGAATCTCTTGGGAATTCAAATATGTTTCTACTGCTAAAATGCATTTGCAATCCCTTCTCTCTTTCTTTTCTTTAATGCTCCTCATCTTTAATTATATGCCAGGTAGGCAACATGGTTTGTTCTATATTAGAAATACTATTATATTGGCAGATTAGTTTATTTTTTACAGAAAAAATGATCAAAATATTTAAGGTTTTCAAATATTTAGCCAAAAGATCTTGTGACTATTGTTAAGAAAAAAAAGAATGTAAAAGAAAGTGAAACTTGACAGTTTTTTGTCCCTTTCTACGGATTCATGACCTAAAACCAAAGTTAGGTAGTCCTAATGACAATATACTGCTGAATGAATACACATTTTGATTTAGTTTGGTCATCTCCATTTAAGATTAACCATTTATTCAGGAGCAAAATATCTCTCCCCCCCCCCGATAAATATAATTTTGTCTTTAATCTACCCTGGAAAAACAAACTAAAGTAGTGGGAACATTGATGTAGAGTAGAGTTTTTTTCTCTAAAGAATGTACCTTCTATTTTTTTAAAATTTAAAATGTTTAAAGCCATCTGCACATATTGGAAACCAGAATATGCAAGCCTACTGCAGAGGGGTAAGAGTGAAGCCCATTATAGATCCAAGATAATTAGAGTCTAAATTCCATTACATATTTGAGAATATCCATCGCGAGACCCCATCTTATGTAAAAGTTTAGAAAGTAATGTTCCATAAAATAAAATTTAAAAATTCTTTAATTGTCAGAATTAAAAAAAAAAAAGAAATATGGGGAAAGAATGATCAGATTGACCTCAATAAAGGATGGAAGACAATTATCGCTGTGAGGATGTAATGGGATTCTGATACTTTTTCTGCTATTGTACCAAATACAATTAATATGTATGTATCCCATGCTGTCAAAATGAAGGGTCTTTACCAATTTGTACAGAGAAACAGCCAGAAATGATTTTTGTGATCACACTGAGTGGCTGAAGGGAAAAAATGTTGGAACAAATAAGGATATTTCCACCAGCTGCTGCTGTGCACAGCCTGGTTCTCCCTGGCATTTCCCCATGAACCGTCAGCTTCGCATGCACATGATCAAGGATAGCTCAGCTTGCCTGAAAGTAAGTACAGAATGAGAAGACATCCATAATGTGGCTTTAAGTAGGAGTGTGCAGAAACTCTAAGAAATGTTGATAGTCATTAAAAAACCCAGTTGTTTTAAAATTCCTAAGGTGTTGGCTCCATCCAAGGAGAAATTTACTAATTTCACAAGCTGACATTTTCTGGACATTTTAAAGCAGGCGTCTACAACTTCGTGACATCCAGATTTTTTATTCTACCATTCCCAACACCTGGTGTTATGGAATGACAGTTGGCTGAGTGTGATAGGAGATGTGGTACATGTCTGGAGAACATCTGGCAGGGAAAGATTGTTCCATCAGCATGAACTGCAGTTGCAGTATCCCTGAGATTTCAGAGCTGATATTTGAAAGCAGAGAAAAGACTATTATGCTGTCACAGAGGCAGGACCTTGTAATGTCAGAGGGATGGAGCCTTCTGATGTCACCAATGTGGGCAGGAAATGGCTGGGGGATGAGCCAAAATTTCTTTTGTGTTGGCTGATAAAATAACCTTCTTTTTCTTTTCTTTTTTGGCTGCCAGGCATGCACCCTAAGGCAGTCACTTATTGCATCAGATATTGTCATTTCCATGACTTTTCTTACCTACAGTACTCCTAGGGGCAGGAGGTGTTATAGGCTCTACATTGCTTTGGGGGGGGGGGGGCTTGTCCCCATGCAGAAAAAAACCTTCCTAATAAAAGAAGACTCACCAGTCACAATGGAGGTATTCTACCCTTTGTCCCAACAGTACAATGATGGTGTACATTCACCTCTCTTTCTCCTGCCCCTGGATTTATTTATTTGGCAACAATTTTGCACAAATATAATACTTACAAAAATAGGTCTGCGGTGAACAAGAGAGCTCAAGTGTCAACCGGGAATGGCTAGAGATTGTTCCTCAGACTTTAAAATAATCTTACATACAAAAAAACTTTCTCCTTTACTACTTTTCACCTTGAGATTTATCCCAGCATCTAGAAAAAAAAAAAGAAAAAGTATCAGTTGCCTAAGATTTCTTCAAATAACTTATGATTTGGAAAATCTAGTATGATATATTTGGCTACCAAGTAAGACCATGTATCCATCTAGCAG
This sequence comes from Anolis carolinensis, assembly GCF_035594765.1. Classification (NCBI taxonomy): domain Eukaryota; kingdom Metazoa; phylum Chordata; class Lepidosauria; order Squamata; family Anolidae; genus Anolis; species Anolis carolinensis. The sequence goes on from NC_085843.1 coordinate 151,017,560, forward strand.
ATTACTATTTCTCTTGAAAGAGAGCAGATTTACAGAATTTCAAGCAGCGGATTTCCTGTGACATTTTATTGGTTTTTTTAATGGAGAATATGCCTTGAATGTGGTGTGTTCTTCATGCACACTTTCCTACAGTTAGACCCATTTCATGCCTCCAAGCACAGGAAGGCCTGATCACCATAGAAATGGACAAAGTTCTAAACATATATTATTGAGCCAGAAAAGTAGGAAAACAGAACTGCTAGCTTGAACGGAATAACACTCTTAAGAGCAAAGCTTGCTTATTCCTTAGACAATGTTCTAGTTTAAGGAGGAACCAAGAGGAGAAATGGCAAATGTGCATAGGTAAGGTAAAGGTTTTCCCCTGACGTTAAGTCCAGTCATGTCTGACTCTGGGGGTTGGTGCTCATCTCCATTTCTAAGCCAAAGAGCTGGTGTTGTCCATAGACACCTCCAAGGTCATGTGGCCGGCATGACTGCATGGAGCGCCGTTACCTTCCCACCGGAGCGGTACCTATTGATCTACTCACATTGGCATGTTTTTGATCTGCTAGGTTGGCAGGAGCTGGAGCTAACAGCAGCCACTCACGCTGCTCCCGGGGCTTGAACCTGGGACCTTTCGGTCTCTAGCTCAGTGCTTTTACACACTCCGCCACCGGGGCTCCTTCAAGTGTGCATATAATGCATGATATGGAGGAAAGGGGTAGTTCTGTCTAGATTTATCGAGTGAAGGTGAATCACTGGTTGGTTATTAAGAGAGATGAAGAGGAAGTATTTCTTCATACAGTGTATCATTGATCTTTGGAAAGAAACGGTGACGAAGGAGAGTTAAATTAATCTATCATCAATGGCTACTAATCAATGCTGCTATTCATATTCTCCCAGATCCAGAACATGCCTTTGAAAAGCAGTTTCTGGGCACATACGAGTGTTCTATTGCCTTCAGATTTTGTTGCAGACTTGCCAAAATCTCCTAGCTGACCATTGTGGGAACTGAATGCTGACCTGAATAGGGCTTCAGACTGGTCTAACTGTGGCTGGTGTCTTATATTCTTGGAATGTGAGCACACCCCTTTAAAAACCACTGCTGTATCAATGAGTATATTCCTACACCATCAGTTTAAGTATGGTGTCTCCAAACTGCTCAGCGCCCAAAGGAAACTTGAAATCCACCTCTAAGTCCAAGCCGTGGCTTAAGCACCAGGTGCAATTCTCTGTCCAGAGACATTTCCTCCCTTGCTTATAAATTTGCTGGATAGGTGCTAAAGTCTGGAAACAGAGAAAGGATGTGCCTGGCAGGGCAGGGCATTAATTACTTTCCTCCACATGTTACTCTGGTGCTTAGCTAAGTATTCTGCAACTGCTGCTGTTACGATGTATAATTTGCACAGTGTTCGGTTGTGAGCAAAAGCAATTTGGCAAGCCCTCCTTCTAATTAGTTTAGAGTCTGATTATCACATTTTGCCTCTCACTCACACATACAACATGCTGCAGCTGCTCTGTGCAGGATTAAGCCAGTATGCGGAAAGAAACAAAATATGTTACCCTTTTAAGCATTTGCTATCCCTTCTTCCAGTAATCCCTCCCTGGGAGCTAGACTTAGCTCTTATCAAAAGCTAACAAAACCCCCTAAGCTTGCAGGCAAGGCTCCTTTAACCCCTCGTATCAATAACATCTATCAAAGGTTTGCCAAGTTGCTGCTAACTGTCCAAGTGCTGGAATCCGCGCTTTCAGATCTGCTATTAAAATGTCTTGGCTTCAAATGAATTTTTTTCCATCTAAAAGAAAGAAAGAAAAAGAAAAAAAAGAAATCACTTTTTAGTCTTTTCAATGTCCCCTTGAAAACTACCTGTAATTTTTAGGGAACTCTTTCATTGTTGCTCAGGCCATCTCCTTGTTTAGAAACAAGTGTTCATTAGATTTCCATTATATAACCCCCCCCCCTTTTTTTAAACTCCTTTGTATGGGGCTCCCAGGTAGCTTCCAATGCTAGTTTCCCTGGTTTCCAGTCCTACTTTCCTGGTTTCCAAGTAGTTTCCATTGGTTTGTTGAAAATGAGTTTAACCATAGCAGCACAGCAGTGTTAGAAATACTGCAACAAAATATGGCATTCCACTCCAAAAGAGAAAATTTTGACCAATTTTGTGCCTTTGAGACTTTCTGGGAAGCTACATGGGCTAACAGAAATTCCTTAAAATGAAGAAGCAAGGCACTTCAGGCTATGTATTGTTATTGTTGTTTAAGTTGACTCCATCTTAGAGAGCTAGTCAGCTCTCTAAGCCCAAACGATCAAAGCATAACCTAACCTGAGGGATTCCTAAAGGGGGGGGGGGGTCATGGAAGGGGGAAAGGGGGGAATCAATTGAAATGTTTGAAGGGGAACTAAGGCGTATAAAAATTAATACAGCAGTTTTCCTTTGACCTGTGGGGTCCCGCAAGGTTTTATTCTTTCCCCCATGCTTTTTAACATCTACATGAAACTGCTGGGAGAGGTCTTCCAGAGTTTTGGAGTTTGGTGCCATCTCTACGCAGATAACACTCAACTCTTACTCTTTTCCACCTACCTCCAATGAAGCCCCTCAGATCCTAGACCAGTGTCTGGCTGCTGTAATGGGTTGGATGAGGGCCAACAAGCTGAAGCTTAATCTTGACAATACAGAGGTCCTCCAGGTCAGTCATTTGACCGATCGGGGTATAGGGTGGCTACCTGTGCTTGACGGGGTTGCACTCCCTCTGAAAGCGCAGGTCCACAGCTTGGGGGTCCTCCTGGACTCATCACTGTTACTTGATGCTCAGGTGTCGGCAGTGGCCAAGAGGGCCTTTGCACAGCTAAAACTAGTGTGCCAACTGCGACCGTACCTCGAGAAGTCTGACTTGACCATGGTGGTCCATGCTCTGGTTACCTCAAGGATGGATTACTGTAACGCACTCTACATGGGGCTGCCCTTGAAGACGGTCTGGAAACTGCAGTTGGTACAATGGTCAGCAGCCAGGTTACTAACCGGAGCTGCTTACAGGGAGAGGTCAACCCCCATGTTCAAACGGAAGACTTGGATGTTTTGGCAGGCCTTCAGTGAGACAGTCATTAATTAATCAGCCCCAGAGGGTTTTTAATAATCTATCCTGTATTTATCACGGTCTTACCATTTATGTGTTTTAAATGCAATTTTTTATCCTTGTATTGTTGTTTTAATTGATATATTGTATTACTGTTTTGTCTTTTTTATATTGTGATTTGTATTATGTTGCTTATATTTTGTCCTTATGTTGTTTGGGCCTCTGCCCCATGTAAGCTGCCCCGGGTCCCTGCGGGGAGATGATGGCGGGGTATAAATAAAGTTTTATTATTTATTATTATTATCTTACTGGCACCCTGTTCTATTGGAGAGGGACTGGCCAAAATCATTCAGGGGAGGTTTGCCTTCCTCTCAGGTTGAGAAAGTATGACTTACCAAGGGTCACCCAAAGGGTTTCCACGGCTGAGGGATTCCAACAATCAACCATCTGCTTTACTCTGTTATGTGTTTTGAGTGATGTTATAGGCGATTCAAAGAGATGGTGCTATGGATTGGACTGTGACATTATAGCATGACTCAAATTGACTTCTTTCCCACTGGGGCTTTTCAGATCAAGAAAAACCCCTTGATGGACGATGGGTAGCTTTGGACACATCACATAACACACTAACACTGACATTGTTTTGGACAACTCGCTATATTTTTCCAAAGAGATGTTTTTAGTTGGGTATGAAAATTTGAAAATGATCTCTACACAATTCATCCTCATTTGATATAAAGTTCATGGTAGCTTACAAATCCTTGGTGTCAAAACTTTTTTTCTACATCCAGGAAACTGAAGTGTGTGAAAGATGGTGTATAAACTTAATGGAGACAGATAAAGTCTTAATCATGCTTTTTCTCAGAATCACAGTTATCACAGTTATGGTTGCTAATGATGCAAGAGATAGAGCACCTTTTTGGTGGCTGCTCCAGTTATGGAAGGTTCGATTGGCTCCCTCTCTGCTCTTTTTCCTCCAAAAGACAAAGACTGTATTATTTTTCTAGTGCTCTAACCATTAACTAGCGGTCATAGGTCATTTATGTGGGGTGTGCTCTGTTTATATCATCATGCTTATAATGTTTAACTGCTTTTTGAATTGTTCTAAATTATGATTATTTAAAATATATAGCTGTTCTTTGTAGTCCATATTCTAAATATGTTTGCTTTTTATTTATATTGTAATCCACTTAAGATCTCAATCCAAGAGAAACTTAATATATAAGTAAAATAAAAAATAAAAAATAAATGACATACCGCAGTTAGTGCAAACTAACATTAGTCACAGGGTTGTTGTATGTCTTTCGGGCTGTGTGGCCATGTTCCAGAAGCATTCTCTCCTGACGTTTCGCCCACATCTATGGCAGGCATCCTCAGAGGTTGCCTGCCATAGATGTGGGCGAAACGTCAGGAGAGAATGCTTCTGGAACATGGCCACACAGCCCGAAAGACATACAACAACCCTGTGATCCCGGCCATGAAAGCCTTCGACAACACATTTAACATTAGTCAGTTCTGAACTTTATTAATGCTAGCTTGGCCAGTTGATTTTGGAGTTGAAGTCGAAAAAAGCAGCTGTTCCAAATTCAGAAGAGGCATTACTATATATGTTATAATAGTATGTGAAGACAGTAACATCTCTTTGAAAAGTGGCATAATGCTTTGCAGGACACTATTGCTAACTAATTGGTTTAGTGTTAAGAGATTAAATTTTTGAAAGCGGGTTCTTCAAGTTAAGCTACAGACCCGGGTGAATCTTGCTGACACTGGGCTTTCAGATGAAATTTTCCATTTTAATTATCAAATTCATGGGCTCAGAATATTTGCTCAGGTCATGCAATTTCAAATAAAACTTAAGAATGAGTAAGAAACTGTGCTTAAATGCTTTGCTCAAACAAGTTTCTGTGAGCAAATATGCATATACAGTCCCCATTTAGGAATGAATAAACTCAACCTCAGACTTGGAGAGCAGAAAAACTCCACATTTTACTTCCTTTTCCTCGTTTGCATTAACATGAATTTTGGAGGAACTCCTTGAAACAAACAGTGAGTTAATTTGTCCAAAAATATTTGCTGGGAAAGGGCAGGTGTTGTGTGAGTTTATGAATTATTAACAGGTCAGGGTTTCTTTCTTTCTCATCCTTTTCTTCTTCTACCACAGATGCAACTGTCAGTCGGCAAATCTGATCTGGCCCCTTGAGCAATTTTATCTGGCCCCTAGTGGCTCTACCAAAGTTCAACTACAGTATAGTATAATGGTTTCCTCAGTTTCATTTGCAAGGGGAAGAGAAGTGTTTTTTTCAAGTTGTAACAAATGGAAATATTCCACACTTTTAAGTCATATCTCTCTACAGAATGTCTTATGCATGTAATATGGAAATGTACCACTTTTATGTGTTTCATAACTGTGAAGCTTTTACTGCTAGACGACACCAATTTTATTGCAGACAAGAGTCAGTAGCAAAATATACTTCCACATGCAAGACCATTCTTTGGATCTCAGACCATTCCTCACAAAATGCCATCATTAACTTTTATCATAGGAAGGGATCTCACACATCCTTGGATGTTTTTCTCACTCAAATCTGAAAAAATACACGGAGGAGTAATTTGTTACATCTACATGCTTGTAGTAATGTATTCAGTTTGTATTTCTATGCAAACTGCAATACATTTTCATACTGAAATCGGCATAGGAAAATGAGGTGTGGTCCTCTTACCCAGGACAGAAATGAGCATTGTAGCCATTATTACAATCTACTCAAAGAAGGATTAGGAATGTACATATCACTTATCTAGACCTGATTAACAAGTGTGGAGGGAGGGGGCATGGATAATAGATTTTAATTAGCAGTGATTATGGATTTGAGTGAACATTATGGATAGGCAGTGGCCATGGGAATAGACATCTATGGATGGCATATCGCTCTGTGGAATTACTATTGTAATTATACTTCTAGTTAACTGCAGAAAGACAGTGGCTCAGCAGAGGATAGAAATCTAGTGTGGAAACAACCCAGTAGTACTCTGAAATGCAGCTGTTATGTGTTCTAGATTGAACTCCACACAGTGCTCTCTGCTATCTAACAGAGCAATGTTGTGATGTACCAAGTCTAGTTTACAGGACCTCTAATTTCTGCTCCAACACAGAGCTGGAGGGCATGTGACCCTCGAGATGTTGTTAGACTACAATCCCATTGTTGTTGTTTATTCGTTCAGTCAATTCTGACTCTTCGTGACCTCATGGACCAGCCCACACCAGAGCTCCCTGTCGGCCGTTGCCACCCCCAGCTCCTTCATGGTCAAGCCAGTCACTTCAAGGACACCATCCATCCACCTTGCCCTTGGCCAGTCCCTCTTCCTTTTTCCTTCAATTTTCCGCAGCATCATTCTCTTCTCTGAGCTTTTCTGTCATCTCATTATGTGTACTTCTTCTTTGCCTCTAATATCCTTCCCTCCAGCGAGCAGCCAGGCATTGTTTCCTGTAGTATGGACTGGTTGGATCTTTTTGGGGTCCAAGACACTCTCAGAATTTTCCTCCAACACTGCAGTTCAAAAGTGTCTATCTTCCTTCGCTCAGCCTTCCTTATGGTCCAGCTCTCACATCCATAGGTTACTACGGGGAAGGCAATTATGAAGCTACAAAATAGTGAGGCATATGTTTGACATTTGCTACAAAAAGCCATGATGTAGATGTCCCATTTTCCCATGGAGTGACCACCTCACAATAAGAAGTGTGAAAGGTCAAAGGGCTGATAGGAAAGCCTAGTGTCCAAAGTCTGGGATATAATAAACTATCCATTTTAACTGTAGAGAATATGGTTCTATTGTCAATCTACACTCATTCTTGATGCTAGCATGTTAATGAAGCTTTTAAAAGAATTGGTGATGAGAAAATCTTCTGATCAAATGTATGAATCACCACCACTACATTTAAGAAATACCAGGAGAACATAATTATTTGCTTTGGGATAGTTTGGCCTCATTTTTCCCCTGGCACAATAATTCTTGATTTGAACAGTGATTTGCATGTTCTTTTCAGCATGCTCCTTCTGTGCTTCTTGCTTGTTTCCCCATGAAATCTGTCAAACATCTTTTGTATTTGATCCAGTCCCCCTTCACCATAAACAGATTTATTGCATACTCTTTTGCTTCAGAATGTATTCTTGCTTCTTACAAATGCCTGAAATATTTTTTTGGGGGGGAAAGAGAATATGGAAAATGTACTAGGGCTGCTTGAGGAGTCTAATCTTATGAATGACAATTTTGATTTCTACCAGCATGGAGCTGAGCCATGGACATTCTAAACTAAGGAGTCCTACCAAAGACTGAAAATCTGAAAACCTGGCTTTTCTGGAAAGCCTTTGATGAGTGACTTTTGTTGGTTTAAGATGCCTGCCTACGTAATAATAGACCCACTGATCTGCCCTCTTATTGTCACTATTGTCATTTATAGTACTTCATTGACTATGTCAATTATGTAACTATCTCCCCCCGACTTGACACATTCACCTTTTGGCCCAGACTTGTGTTTGATATACCTGTTTTAACATTTTATCTTGTAAGATTGTCCTTTTCGATTGTTTTACCGATATTGTTGATTTATTGTTGTAAATTTGTGTTTTTGTTTTGATTTTATATTGTGATGTTGGGCAAGGCCCCATGTGAGCCGCCCCGAGTCCCTTCGGGGAGATGGAACAGGGTACAAGAATAAAATTATTATTATTATTATTATTATTATTATTATTATTATTATTATTATTATTATTATTATTATTATTATTATGACCTTAGAAAGCATAGCACAAGACTTCCATAAAAAGGAGCAGTCCCATATCAAGTTTCTACATAAATCTATACACATCTGGTCACCATGCATAATAAGACCGCATCACAAATGTTTGAAAGCCACTTCGAAAAATTTCATCTCCAGTGCATGTTTTAAACACAGTTTCCACTACCCACTATCACCTTTATGGTTTTTACAATTTGCAGAAAAAGTAATTTTGCACATTCTATATTTCTGAGCAATATTGTATTTTTGTTTCATTTTGTATACAGTAAGAATGACAGAGCATGCTGATTAATTGCAAACATGCAAACAATTTATCAAGTTTACTAATTTGTGTAACAAGGCATTTAATGTTCCACACTGTGCCCTTTACAAAAAGACTTCGGAATCATGTACACATATTCTGTGAACCCTGGAAAGAAAAACTTTTGATTTTTTCCATTTACTGATTAAAGACAAATCAAATTAGCATTTCCATCCTCAAAAGCTGAGTTATATCACACCCATTATTGTGCCTGCTATTGTCTGTTATTTAATAAACCACAGCCAAAATGAGAGACTTATCTGAGGTCCAAGAAGATTTGAGTTATTATTTTTGTATTCACTGCCTGAAAGTAGGACCCACTGACATCAGTGAGAATCACCTTAAGTCCCTATCATTTTACCACTACCCACCTACTCTGCCCCACAACACATGTATCCTTGGCAGATATCAGCTTGGGCAAGTCGACAATCAAAGAAGAGAAAAAGTGAGCAAAGACTAATTAATCTTTATAAATTTGGTACTTTTCCAATTCAAAATTAGACATTGTTTTCTTTAAGAAAAAAATTCTACTAAATTCAAGTAGAATCAAATTCAAGGTGCCTATGACTGCATTCACTTTCACTACCCTGTTCCAGTCACCTCTTATCTTTACTGAGTAAAAAATAAAAAGAAATCCTGAAAGGTGAGGGCCTTTTTCAAAAGGCTTGGTTGAGTTTGAAACTGTCAGTTGTCAATGTCTAAGGCATGCAACCATAAAGAAAGTGAACCTTTTTCTCTTCCAAGCACTTTCCATGCTGAGATGAACAAGCACACAACACTGAATGTGTCCACTTTCCCCAAATGAGTGCAAAGGAGCTTATTCAGCAGAGGTTGAATAAGCTATCAACGGTCCCTTGCAGTTTCAGCCAGAATAGTTTGTCAGGTAGATAGTCGGCTTGATGCACAGACCAAATTATTTTATGCTTGGTTTGTTACACAGCATATTTCCACATTTAGCTGAATTGTTATGCTGCATTTAGCCAGCTAATGACTCAGGAACTTTATATGCTATCTTCATTGAAAGCACCTGGCTATGGCTTACAATTATATGAGGAAATTATTCTATGGAATTAACAAAAACAGCCAGCCAATTTGGGAGAGAGACAAAGTTCAACAGCCTTTGCTCAAGACCTTTTCTGCTAGTTTAGTTGCAGACACATTGCATACTCTTAGAGTGTTCTCAAACATTACCTTGAGCAAATAGAAATTCAACCAAGTGCTAATTCAACAAGTAGAAAGCACTTTCTTGCATGTTAAATTGCAACTTGTGAATTTTATACAGTAATAGTAGAGACCTATCCATCCAGTTTCTGTTCTAAAGCCACTTTATTTCCATGACATTATGTTTAAAGGCAAAAGAGGGGGGAGGAGCAGAGACAATAGATTGTGAAACCTTGTAACCTTCCATCTCAGGAAAAAAAAACCCTTTAAAATATCTATAAGAAATACATTGGCAAAAACCTTTGGTTCATTCTAGATGTATTTTTATGATATCAAGAACCATTACACCAAGCAATCAAAATCCTCATCTCAAACCTACCAGCTAGAAACCTATGGAAATTTTTTTTTAAAAAAGCATCTGGTCACACAGAGTTGAGTACCAACCATCATGTGCATATCTGCCACACCTTAATCCACCAGTGTAATGACTAGATTTCCTCATTTATCCCAACTGGAAAATCCATAGGAACAAAGGTGGCCAAATGTAATACATTGTTCATAATATATTTCATAACATTAATGAGTAATTATATAAATTGCTATAGCCTTTTAGGAGCATTCGTTTCTTCTTTCCATGATGAAACAATCTTCTCTACATATTCCATGAGATGTATCCACAAGAGCATCATGCTCAGTGGGTTGTGCTCAGAAATCCTAGAATTAGAATTCAATTTTTTATGGTTGCTGATTATTGTTGTCTAATTTTTATGATAATTTGTATGAAATCTATCACCAAAATCTGCTTAGGAATTCGAGTAGGGAAGATAAGACCAAGGGCAAGATGGATGGATGGTATCCTTGAAATGACTGGCTTAACCTTGAAGGAGCTAGGGGTGGTGACGGCGGACAGGGAGCTCTGGCATGGGCTGGTCCATGAGGTCATGAAGAGTCGGAAGCAACTGAACAAATAAACAACAAGATAGAACATGTTATAGGGCCGGGCTGTGGCGCAGCTGTTGAGCAGCTGCCTTAAATCACTCTGACCATGAGGTCATGAGTTCGAGGCCAGCCCGTGGCGGGGTGAGCACCCGTCAATTAAAAATAAAAAATAGCCCCTGCTCGTTGCTGACCTAGCAACCCGAAAGATAGTTGCATCTATCAAGTAGGAGATAAGGTACCACTTATAAAGTGGGGAGGCAAGATTAACTAATTTACAACCTGGAATGAGGAAGTGCCGTCAGTGTGGATGATGAAGCAGCTGCTCCCCCCTGTGGCCAGAATCGAACATCCCCTCAGAAGAAGGTTAACTTGCCTCTGCGTGTGTCTCTCAGTCTCTGTTTGATGTGTTTATGGGCATTGAATGTTTGCCCTATGTGTGTTATAATGTGATCCGCCCTGAGTCCCCTTCGGGGTGAGAAGGGCAGAATATAAATACTGTAAATAAATAAATAAATAAATGTTTGCCTTCTGGGTCTATGCTGACATCCTACTTACATTCTCTGCCAATGTGTTATTAACCATTGGCAGTAATAATTATGGCTGAAAGAAGAAGTAATACATTTTCTTGTAGGAAATGGAAGTCAAGTAGAAATTGAATTCAGGTGCATCTTTATCTGTGGAACATTCTTGAAAGAACTTCACCATTCTTAGTTGATCTACAGTTTTCTCAAATACAGAAACAAGTAGCTCAAGAGAAATGAAAAAGCACAGATTGAGACTTTATTCTATGTATTGGAATAGAAATCAACTATATAACCACGCTGTGGCCACCATTATTTCAGCACCAGTTTAGCTTGGCAATAGAAGCATCCCAGTCAAGCTGTTTATTCAACCGTGGCACTATGATCAAGAGATGGCAGGGTAAAATAATTTGTTAAGAATGCCACTGCATTTTGCCAAAAACTGAATGTCAGGATTGATATTTGGGTAAAACAGTCAAGAGATTTTATGAGAAACAAAGGGGGTTAGGAGAAACACTGTCCATCCTGGACCCAGTATTAACATGAAGTGTCAGCAGTATTAAATTGGAAGCTGTAAACAATTAGAAGGGAAGCTGAAGAAATGAAGTTGGAGGTTCCCACTGCAAATAATGTTCCTGAAAATGGATCCTGGTAATCCTCTGTTCTATAAATGTCCAAAGTCTGTTCTAGAAGTGATTGTAAACTCCCAATTTGTTCTTTGGCTCAAATTATGAGCCAGATCTCTTTTTGCAAGCTTCCCCTTCTGCCAAATGCTACCTCCGCTCTTTTATACCTTATTATAGTGTCTGGCTAAATCAGCAGCAGCATGATGCAAAAGACCAGATGGATAATACCTAAATTTCTTTGTAATTTTTTAAAATACAGTGTTCCCTCACTTATCACTGGGGTTAGGCTCCAGGACCACCCGCAATAAGTGAAAATCCACGAAGTAGGGACACTATATTTATTTTAATATTTATACATTATTTTAACAGTTATACACTATTTTAAGTCTTTATCAACCAATTGTGTGTTGATAAATCGCCTCCTTCTCCTCCCGTTGCCTCTTGGGCTCCTTTTCTCTTCCTTTGGCTTCTCCTTCCTCCCTTCCTTAGACTGTAAATTGTAATTTTTTATGATATATAATGTCTTTAAGAGTTTATTGAAAAACCGCGAAACAGCAAATCCACAATAAGCAAACTGCAAAGTAGTGAGGGAACACTGTACAAACTTTGAATTTTCAAAATTTCTCCATAAACTCTGGAAAAAATTTTAAAAAAAAATTGACTGGGGAAAAGCAAAGCTGACAGATTTGTCCATCCAAGGGGGGGGGGGGTATGAGTGCTTATATGTTGTTAATAGATGTCAAGTTGACATTGATTTACAGCAACCCCATAAATGAGAGACCACCTATCTCCAAGTAGAGCATTTGCTGTTCCCAAACTATAGATACCCTCCTCATTTTTGCCCTTACACTGGTAGATAAAATACTTCATATTTTGACAACAGAGGCCCCCTGAGGTCTACACTAACCATTTAATGTGGTTTGAAGCTAGCTTAAAACTGTGGTGGCAAGACAACAAACTCCCACAGAAACACATGAAAGAAAGCCCTTGATGTGCAACAGTTCTCTGTGGTATGTGTAATCATCATTCGGGCCTCAAACTGTTTCTAGGATTTCATATGTAATCATCTGCACAGAGAAACCACTTTCTTCAATACCAGTTAGAAATTAAATGCTTCATGAAGGGGCCTGAGAAGCTTCTGAGACAGAAACTTTAAACCTGTGGATGCTTTACTATTCTATTTTATTTGTTGTAAATCTACTCTTAATTTAGTTGTGTTTCAATACTATTTTTTGTTTAATGGTTTTTAATTATATGATTCTTGTATTACTTATATATCTATTTTTAATCTTAATGTGAGCTGTCTTTAGCCCCTGATTGGGATATAATAAATAGATATGAATAATTCATTTGGGGTAAAATGGAAAGAATAGGAATTGTAGTTTAACATTAGAAAGGCATACATCAGGCGTCTGTTTACACAACAAAATGCAGAACTAAAAGAAGATGAAACAAGAGAAAATTAATTTGATTCTGAAGAAATTAGGAGGGAAGAACAAGAACTGCACATACTATCCTGTTTCCCTGAAAATATGACATCCCCTGAAAATAAGACCTAGCAGAAGTTTTGCTGAATTGCTAAATATAAGGCCTCCCTTGAAAGTAAGACCTAGCAAAGTTTTTGTATGGAAGCATGCCTGCCAAACAGAACACCAGAGCATGCGGGATTGGTAAACAATTTACATTCCATAGTTTGTTGTACATGGAAATAATGGTTGTAACAAGAAATTATTGATAGGATTCACAGTTTGTCTGGTTATGCTGGTTTGTGATGACAAGTACTGTACATTATATAAAAATGTTCATTTTTGTTCAACAATAAATATGAATTCTTCTTCCTGGAAAAATAAGAAATCCCCTGAAAATAAGACCTAGCGCATCTTTGGGAGCAAAAATTAATATAAGACACTGTCTTATTTTCGGGAAAACATGGTATGATGTGTGTGTGTGTGTGTGTGTGTGTGTGTGTGTGTATGAATGAAAATGTTCATTTCTGATTGAATCCTAGGTGAGCAGAGTCAGTATCATGCATTTTTAATAATAAATTGTTTCACAATCAAATGCCATTGGTGAAACAGACATGAAGGACAAAATAACCTGTTTCTTCAGCTTCCATAAAAATATCAATTTTCACATTGGTTTGACTTTGAGAAGTACTAGAATCATATTCTACAAGAAATATATAATAGAAACAATATGAAACAAGAAACAACATGATCTACTGTTTTGTGTGCAACTGGCTCTTTAAACGGCAGTAAATAAGCAATAAATGTTTAATAGCTTTTGCATGAAAGCATTCACCATTCTGCTTCCTCGTGAATGTATGGATTAAGTGCTCAAAATTAAAGTGCTCAAAATTAAAGATGCAAATGTGATTGTGCATTTACAGGGTTTTTTTAAATGAAAACTGTTATTGGTGACAAAGCCCTAAATCAGTGATACTCAACCTGGCGTCCCCAGATGTTTTTGGCCTACCACCCTCAGAAATCCCAGCCAGTTTACCAGCTGTTAGGATTTCTGGGAGTTAAAGACCAAAAACATCCAGGGAGTTGGGACCCAAAGGTTGAGAACTACTGCCCTAAATGTCTTGGATCTTTTTTACTCATAAGAATGTCTTTCCTTTCCATAGGCATGGAAACAATGTATGCTAAGATGCAAATTCAAATTGTAAAAGGGCTTTCCTGATTAGGAGTTTGGCAGTTCAGTATGTATTCTCCCCAACACAACATCATATTTTTCTTTAAAAAACTGTATGCATCTTTTGTGTAGAAACAATGATTTTCTGTATAGAAAAAAAAAACTTTTTTAAAACGAACAAAAACAACAATAATATGTGGATTCTTTACAAAATGAATTCTCAGCTTTGAATGTTCCTTGAAAACTGTTTTTTACATTTCTTTCAAGTTGTCAGTGTGTTTAACTTGTATAATTTACTGTTTACAGTCTTAAATTTTAAACTGCTTTGATTTTGTAGGTATTGATAATTGTTGTGAGAACTTATGATATGGTGTAGATATACATTTAAATGAATAAATAATGCAAACCTTAAGGGAAAATAGCACATGAGAGCATTCATCTAACCCCAATAAAATGAAATAGACACACAAACACTCATCTAAGAAATACTTGAGAAACTTGGGGACACTGGTGTATCTCATGTGGTGGAAGTAACCCTGTATTTCTGAATTTTGGAAATATTTCAATTAACAGGTCAAATCATAAACCAAACAGTTGATCCAAAAATAGGACTTCTCCCCATATTTTGTGACAATGGTAGAGGTTTGATTTATGATTGACACATACACACATCTGCACATATACATATCTTTATAAAGACACAATTATAAAACAATTCTTATGCCCATCAGTACTAAGCTTCTTTTCTTTAAAGACAGAGAGGAATTTCCATCTCTTCCATGATAACATTTGGATCTGTGGAAAGATGTGTTAAGTGACTGATAAATTTATTGTCATTTCCTCGTGCTGTGAACCTATGAACCAAAGATTTCAGACAAACATAAAATTCTTACTTTTGTGAGAAATAATATTCAATTCCTAGTGAATATTTTGTTTGTTCTTTCAAAACAATGGTTACATTATACCAGCATGTCATATTGTTAATAACGTAATATTTAAAATGGGGGCAGGGAGAAAGAAATGTGCATTAGCTATAGCCTGTGTATGAGGCAGGGGTCCCCAAACTACGGCCCACGGGCCACATGTGGCCCACTGGAGCCATTTATCTGGCCCCCACCACGGTGGTTCCCTCCTCCTCCACCAAGGAAGGTGCATGTGTCACAAAGGAGAAAGAGGGAAAGGTACGCGCCTTTCCTTCCTTACTCACCCCACACACCTTTTCCGCTGTCACTGAGGAAGGCACTCAAGGGGTGAGGGGGGAGAGAAAGGCACACACCTTTCCCACCTCTTCACTCGCCCCGTGTGCACCTTTCCTGCCTCCTCCATCACCCGGTGTGCACCTTTCTTGGCAATGGAGGAGGTGAAACAAATGGAGGCATGCCTGTGGAGAAAGGAAGAGGCCTCCCATTTTATATTGCCACGCAGACTCCCTTCTTGTGGATGCGAACGCGGTAAACAAGGAGGGAGTCCTTGTGGCGAGATAAAGATGAAGGCCTCTTCCTTTCACCACAGGCATGCCTCTATTGTTGTTTTGCCACGCGTGCATCCACAAGGAGGGAGTCTGCACAGCCAGAGTTAGAGCGAGGCATGTGCGTGCGCAAAAAGACAAGCAGGGAGTTCGTGTGTGCCTCCCTCCCTCCTCTTCGGTCATTCCAATGTGAAAAGAAAGAAAACTCTGCAGCCCTGTTGTGGATTCATTTCACAAAATGTTTTTCTTTACAGGTTAAAATCCAAAAGAAAGGGTGAAAAAATAAATTTTTTAATAGTAATAAATGGTCTGAGGAGGGGAAGGATGGAAAAAAAGAGAGAGAGAGAGAGAGAGAGAGAGAGGGAGGGAGAAGAAAGTCAAGGGTGGGAACGGTGGGACGTAGAATTTACATACTAAAGACCAGAAAGTTTTAAAAACAAAAGTCTTGCGTTGTCTTGACTTCCCAACATCTTCTTTGAGGTTTCTACCTTTTCCCTCTTCTTTATTTTCTCTTAATTCTTTTCTCCTTTGCTTCTTTTCTGGTCTCTGCTCTGTCAGGGGTGCTTTGATTATGTTTTGATGCACAAAGGCAGAAGCGGGCTGGACTAGATGGCCCAAGGTGTCTCTTCCAACCCTCTTTACTATTTTTATGATGATGACAACGACGATGATGATGATGATGATTAACATTGAGGCTGTATTTGTTCCTGTTTAGTTTTTTTTACTTCAAAATAAGATACAGTAGAGTCTCACTTATCCAACACTCACTTATCCAGCGTTCTGGACTATCCAACACATTTTTGTAGTCAATGTTTTCAATATATCGTGATACTTTGGTGCTAAATTCGTAAATACAGTAATTACAACATAACATTACTGCGTATTGAACTGCTTTTTCTGTCAAATTTGTTGTATAACATGATGTTTTGGTGCTTAATTTGTAAAATCATAACCTAATTTGATGTTTAATAGGCTTTTCCTTAATCCCTCATTATCCAACATATTCGCTTATCCAACATTCTGCCGGCCAGTTTATGTTGGATAAGTGAGACTCTACTGTATGTGCAGTGTGCATAGGAATTTGTTCATAGTTAAAAAACAAAACAAAAACTATAGTCTGGCCTTCCAACAGCCTGAGGGACCATGAAGTGGCCCCCTGTTTAAAAAGTTTGGGGAACCCATGCTTTAATGGATTGTTACTTGAATATAGCTTATCTTATATCAGCAGTGGCTACTATGTTTTACAGTATTTTTAATTCAAAAGGGTTGATATGACTTTTTATGTAAAATTGTTATGTAATTTATGTTGTCATTGTTTTATATTCTCGTGTACTGTTGTATTTATGTCTGTTGCACTTTAAGTGCTTTTGTGAGCCGCCACAAGTCCCTTCAGGGAGATGGTGGCAGGATATAAATAAAGTTTTACTATTATATTATTATGAATGTAAAAAAGTCTCTTTTCTATGAGGACTAGAGTCTAGTCCAACCAAGGACAATGGGAAAGAATGCCATGGGTTCCAAGGGCTTATGAGTTGCAGTAAAATCAAGCCAAGCCACTGTGCCCTTTTTAAAATGGCCTATAACACAGTTATTATGTATTAGCAGTTTATTGCTTATTGGCCATACAGTCTCAATTGGGTTTGCTTCTGCATAAATGATATGCAATGGTACTGAGTATAAAACAGAATTATTGCTCTCAAGCCCAGCAGGCTTCCATTTGTTATGCTTTATCTTCCCATCATAGTGAAAGTCACTGTTTCCCATGCAGGGACAAAGGAAACTGTTTGAGGCAGGGAGCTGTTTTATTTCACACTATGAAAAAAATCATGCATGTTGATGGTAGTGTAAAATAATATTTTGTTTAAATTGCCTAAGAAAAGCCTTGCAAGCAATTTGATTACTTTGATTTTGGCTGGAAGTTAGAGAAGCATTCCTAAATATTCCCAGTTCTGCTGCTTGGAAAATAGTCTCCCCAACCCCTTTTCCCTGTAATGACCGGTTTTGTTCTCCCTCTCAAATGAAGAACCAATGCCTTTCAGCAATTAATTATTGAACAATATCCCCCAACATCTTTTGCCATTGAAGAAACTACCTGAAGCTGAAGGGAACTGAAGTCTAACAACAGCTGGAGCACTAAGGGCTCCCCAGGCCTGCATCAAAGATACATTGCCATCACAATCAGAAAAAATGTAAGCGTTGGAGAAGAATCAAGGCAACATATTGCCCCTTAACAGGCACTTGTCTTACTCCTCCTCCTATCACTCTCAAGGGAGATCTGCAAAAATGTGGTGGTATCCCAAACAATCCTTTTGGTGCTAAACTAAGGAAATTTTGTTTAACTGGATGTGTTAAACTGATTTTATCACTACTGTTTGTGAAATTGTTCTATTGGTTTATATCTTTTCATTTTATCTAATGTGTGTGTTTTTAATTTATAATTCTAAACTTCTGTATTGTACAGAATGCAATAAATATGTGACTGTGATGTGGTAGGTGATGGCCTTGTTAGTCTTGGCATACACTTTGAAAGAGGGTCCAAAAGACACAGGTGTCAATTGGAATTGACTGAGGACTGGAAAGTAGAATAGATTGCTTGCTTACTTACTTACTTACTACTTACTTAGGTGATCCCTCGTTGTCTAAGTATGATGGCCCTCCAAGTGTAGTATCTTGACAGCGGGTACGTAGGTGACTGTGGAGTCCTATTCTTGACCCGCATGTTCTTCTAAAGTGAGGGTATCTATTTCCAGGTGGAAGGTAGTCCCAGTCAGGGTTGGCTTGATGCACCTTCCTTTTGGCACGTTTCTTCCTTTTTCCCTCCATTCATGCCTTTTTGAATTCCACGGCACTAGATTGCACTAGAATAGATTGCAGTGATATATGGAAATGCTCCCCATAAATTCCACTACAACTCTGCTCACCCACACTTCGACCACCCTCAGAGTTCTCATCAAAACTCAGATTAGATTGCAGGGTTGTTGTATGTCTTTCGGGCTGTATGGCCATGTTCTAGAAGTATTCTCTCCTGACGTTTCACCCACATCTATGGCAGGCATACTCACAACCTCTGAGGATGCCTGCTATAGATGTGGGCGAAACATCAGGAGAGAATACTTCTGGAACATGGCCATACAGCCCGAAAGACATACAACAACCGTGTGATCCTGGCCATGAAAGCCTTCGACAACACATCAGATTAGATTAGATGTCAGGCCCACACACCTACAGTACCTGACTTATTCACTTGGTCAGAGGGCATGGTTAGGCATAGATCGGAAGTCTTGCATTTGTGTTACACCTCCCAGAAGTTCAAGCAGCCTAGAATGGAACCTGCAGTCCAAAAACCTAACTTTCCCATGCTCTGTAGTAAAGAAGCAGAATCTTTTCAAATAGGCATTGGTTTTGTTCATCCTTTGATGCAAAACCTTCATTCTTACATCTGGAGTGCAACTAAATTCTGTCCATTACTGCCACATGCTGCTGAGATTAAAATGGATCCATGAATATCTCTCCTTCCTTTCTTTTCAGCAGCATGCCTTCACAAGTGATAGCTGGCGCAAAATTGCAGCTGCGTTGATTGTAATCAGTACAAAATGGATTGGCTGTATTATACTAATCTTGGATCATCAACTTACATCAGCCTTAAGGTTTTCTTACTGATGCATAAGATCATTACATCATCCCTTAGATATTGTGTCGACTTACTGTAGGTTAGCAATGGCACCCTGCTGTTCCATTTTTTGCTTTGTCTCTCATTCTGCCATTGCATCGCAATGCATGTTTCTGGAGCCTTTTTGTTTAATGCTTCATAAGGTATAGCTCCTTCAGCTTTGTATTATAGGCTCTGCCTAAACAATATCCTGGAAAATCAAAACAGTAGGGAGTACAAATTAAATATATAAACCTGCCCCAAAATATTGACTTGGAACTTAGATCTTGTTTTGTGAATTCATCTTAATGTCTACAAGGACAGGAAAGATTTTGGCTAGGAAAGGTTTGCATGCTTGTGTTCAAGCAAACCCTTCCATGCCCCCCCCCCTCCAAAATGTCTATAATGTTTCCAAAGAACATTTCAACACTAGAAGGGAATGCCGTGCTTCCACTGAAGAATATATTTTGATTTTGGAAACCACCCTGTACCTTCCACCTATTTTCAAAAGAGCCAGATTAGTTTTAGATATTGCAACATAGAGATGCAATATTGAAAACTTATCTGTTTAAAAATTATATTTCCTGCTATATTTCTATTCACTCTTCAGAGGAACAGGCATGGAATTTCAGAAAAGTATATACACCCATAGGGGTGTGCAAAATGGTAGAAATTTGTTCTGTTTTCATTTCAGTTTTGGGTTGTTTTACCCCCCAGTCCCATTCTGTTTTTGGGAAGATTCTAGGAGGGGGTCATTCAGATTCATAATTCAGAACCGCAAGTTTTGTTTTGGTGAGATTTGGCCCATTGCCATCAATGGGGAAAATTTAGAGGCTTGTTTCTATATCATTTTTAGGGCTATCAGGATGAAACATTTGTAGAACACATTTCTGACTGTATGTCTGCCAGGTTTCATGATCTTTTGCTCATCCACTGTTTTTGGAAATTTTTAAAGTTTTTATCAATAACTACAAAAAAACCTACAACTGGTATTTCTGGGATATGAAGTCCAAAAAAGCATGCACCACAAGAAAGGAAGGAGAATGGACAGAATCAGCCCCTGACTGGCTGAGAAATATGATGCAGTTGGTTGCGTTCAGGAACATTCAGGGACGGTTGTTTCTCTGTCATTTTTAGGGTTAACAGAATGACAGTTATTTTTAGTCATGCACATCCCTATTCACCAAGCAAAAGTCCCCTTCACTTCAGAAATGGAGTAAAATGGAGTAATATAACAAAGAGTTATAAAATGCACTAAAACAAACGGATACATTAGAACATGTGTTTTATCATAAAAAGTGTTTGCACACACACATACCACTTTTGCTATCCGGTAGTAAACAGACTAACATAGCTACAGTGTTAACATTCTCATATCAAGTGTTGATGATGTTGAAACAAATGAAATAAGAAGTGACAACATTAGATGACAGTGATTTCAGGAGTGTTGAGGCACAGTGGCCAAATATTTCTAGTATCTATTTCCAATCAGAAACTAGAAATGAGGAGGTTAAAATACAATTGTTTAATCTGTAGAGAACACTAAAGGGTAGGTAGAATTATAAAAGTGGAGTGCCACACCAGACTGATGGGCATCATGGGTTTTATAGTTAACCATAATCAGATTGTGGTAAACATGCACACAAACAAATCTTTCCCCTCTTTCCTGTCACCACTTTTTCACCTTCACAGCTCTGTCCTCCAATTGGGCATTTCTGTTTTTCTCGGCCCTTCTCAGTTCCAAAACAATCCTGTTTTTCTTAAAGCAATCTTTCCTTCAAAACATCTTCCCTCCTCCTCTCTTTCAGATCATCCCAATCCAATTCCTTCACTTCTTACCCACATATTTCCCTGGTGTTTGGCAACACTTATCTCTTTCAAATTCCTTTACCCGTTTTCACTTCCTCCTCCCATCTCTGTAATCCAGTGGTTCCCAACCTGTAGGTCCCCAGGTGTTTTGGACTACAACTCCCAGAAATTCCAGCCAGTTTACCAGCTGTTAGGATTTCTGGGAGCTGAAGGCCAAAACATCTGGGGACCCTCAGGTTGAGAACCATTGCTGTGACCCATTCTTAAAACTTCTTATAAAATTCACACTTTTAAAATCTCAGCCTTCTTCAATTGATGGCTTCTGTGTTAAAGGGAAGGGAATCTGCTCTGGGATTTATTCCAGACATTAAGAGAAATAAGGCCTGAAATGTATAGCCCCAAACAGCACTTCAGAAATCCCCCATAAAGTGTGGAACAATAATAATACTTATTATTTTATTCACACAAAGACATAGTATGACACAGCAAATGAGATATATTTGCTGGATTTCGTATTACAAAATCATAAGTTGAACACTTCCCAAGTGTTTAGGACTGTGTGATATATTTTCAGATGATGCGTGCAGATCCCAGTAAGGTAGCCTTTTGCAGTTGACAGATCATAATTTTGTCAATGTTTGTTGTTTCCAAATGCTGGCTGAGATCTTTTGGCACGGCACCCAGTGTGCCAATTACCACCAGAACCACCTGTACTGGATTATTATTATTATTATTATTATTATTATTATTATTATTATTATTACCCGCCCCTCCTGATGGCTCGAGCTGGAGTTCAACGAAGTAAAAAAATATATGAATACACACATATTTTAATAATAATAAATTACATCAATAAAAACACAAAATATATTTTAAACTTGCACAAAACATAGATACAGAATTGACATATAGTAGCAATAGAAGGTAAATCAAAACTCACGATTGAAAGTTGACTGGGTAAGCCAGTCAAAAGAGATGGGACTTAAATCACATTTTAAATGCCGACAGCTGATTTAGCTGTTAGATCTCTTCTGGTAGGTAATTTCACAGTCATGGGATGACCAATGAAAAGGTCTTTTGAGTGACTGTAGTCAGTCAGGTTCTGGCTGGTTGAAGGAAGTGTCCTAAGGGGCATATTGTATGGAAGGTGGCAGTCTTGTAGGTAACCTGGACCCAAACCATGTAGAGCTTTAAAGAACAAAACCAACACTTTTTACTTTGCCCAAAAACTAACTGGCAACCAATCGTGTGACTTTAATAGGCATGTAGTATGCTCACTCCTAGATATTACAATCTGGCTACTAGGGTTGCCCAAAAAATCGTTTTGATTCTTATATCGGAATTATTTCGGATTGTTCTCGCTTTTTGAATCGAGTTCTGAGACGCTGTCCCTGGGCGCAACCAGCAATGTAATTTGAACCATCATTGGCCCATTCTCTAAATGTGTCTTAATGTTTCGTTAAATGTTTTTCCCCAATTTTTTAAATATATTTAACAAATATTTTTAATTTTTTTTTTGTTTCTGCAACCTACCTTGAATGGGAGTCTAGCACAGCCTAAAATGGCTGCTGCTCCCAGGCCAATCAGATGCTTCCACAATGGACACAAAGGTGGGGGCTAGGGTCCTCTGCATCCATGTGGAAGATAAAAGCCATAAAAGCCCCCTGCATAGCCCTGGCGAGCCATTCTGGGGTGGGTTTCTGAGTGGAGAGGGTGGTGCGCTGCGCATAGCAAGCGGAAAGCAAACAAGCCGCCTGCACTGAGGGAGAGAGGGTGAAGTTCTGGCTGTAGAGACAGAGGGGTTTGGGTCTGGTAAGGGTTTGGGCTTTTGTTGCTGGTTTGTCCTTCTCTTGGGAGTGAGAATGTGTAAATTTTTTGGGTAATAATGCATTGGCTTGGGGCTTGTGGGATCTTGCAAAGAGTTCTTGCTTGAAAAGATAGCAAGGCATTAGGCAATTTATAGTTTCCAAAGGATGTTGGCATTCCTGCCAAGGCTTTGCTTTCCTTACGCTCCGTTTCTAATCCAAAGCCTCGGGCTGAGTTTTATTTTTGCAATCACAAGGTCAGCCATTGGTTCAATAGAGGGTCCAAGGCAATTTATAGTTTCCAAAGGACATTGCCAATCCTGCCAAGGCATTGCTTGCCTTCTGCTTGGGCGTTTCTAATCCAAAGTCCTCAGCCAGAGTTTTATTTTTGCCATCACAAGGTCAGCCAGGGGCACCATCCATCAATAAGGTCCAAGGCAATTTATAGTTTCCAAAGGACATTGCCAATTATGTCAAGCCATTGCTTGGCGTGTGCTGCATTTCTAATCCAAAGTCCTCGGCCATTTTTGCAACCACAAGGTCAGCCAGTGGCACCATTGATCAAAAGGTTCAAAGGCAATTTATAGTTTCCAAAGGGCAGTGGCACTCCTGCCAAGGCATTGCTTGGCGTGTGCTGCTTTTCTAATCCAAAGTCTACACAAGTAGAAGAGGGACTTTCACAGTGATAAGAACCCAGTTGAACAGGAAATAAGACTTTCAAACCAGGAACAGGTTTCTTCAAATATTGAAAAAAGTGTATTATAAAAAGTTATGAAAATTCGCCAAAAGTCATAGGAGATAGGAAACGTTCTGCAATTTGTTGAGCAAAGAGTGTTGAATGTGATCTCACACTATACCAAATTTGATGAAGATAGCTCAAGAAATGAGGGCGGGAGAGCCCTGTAAAAGTCCCCCCCGGTTTCCTTTTTTTTTTTTGGCGATTGCGCATGCGCGTCCATCATTTTAGAAACATTAAGAATCATTACGAATTTTCAGAAATATCCGAAATTTTTGGGTGAAAAATTTGGAAATACTTTCTATATCGAAGCGCCTGCACCCCCTACTTTAGAAACGAGAATTGAAACATTTTTTCCATCGATCGGACATGCCTACTGGCTACCATGTTTTGAACTAATTGGAGCTTTTGATTTTAGTACAGAGGTAACCCAATGTACAGCATATTGCAGAAGTCCAACCTTCAGGTTCCCAGTATGTGCATTACCAACTTTAGATCCTTCAGTTCTAGGATGGGGTGCAGCTGCCATATCAATTGAAGCTGGTACTATGCATCTCTGATTGTTGCATTTCCCTGGGCTGACATTTAGAGAGACAGATCCAAGAGCATTCCCAAGCTGTGAACACAGTTTTTTAGGGGGAATGTAACCCTATCCAGAACTGGTTGACACACCTCCATCCCTAGGTTAGGACTCTTGATGGCAAGCACCTCTGTCTTGTTTGTGTTGAATTTCAATTTCTTTTTCCTCATCTAGCCCATTACTTCTTCCAGTCATTCATTCTGAGGAGACATGTTATCCTTAGCTGAAGCTGTTTTTGAAGGCATGGAGAAATATTTGGGTGTCATCAGCATACTGATAACATCCCGCCCTATGTCTCTGGATGATCTCTCTCAGTGGTTTCATATAAATGTTTAAAATCATTGGGGATAGAATGGCACCCTGTGGGATGCCACGTAACAGCTCCTTTTTTGAGGAGCAGCTATCCCCAAGCACCACCATTTGGAACCTGCCTGAGAGGTACAACCAGAACCACAATGTGTCTGATTCCCAGCCATTGAGGATTACCACAACTACATTCTCATGCCACAGTCCATTTTAGCTTGGCACAAGTGACAACTGAAAAGGTCTTCTATTTACCTGAAGAGCCTTGCTCTGTGTATCAATGTGCCTGTGTGGAACAAGGGCAAGGGGCAACAGAGCTCTACTGTAGAAATTCCCCACATATTCCAAGATTTTGTGCAGATGTATTGGATTTATGTCATTTTGACTAATCATTCCTCCCAGTTTACCATTGACTGACAGGCAATTTAGAAATAAAAATACATAACACCTGTGTTGTCTCCTGCAAAATGTAAGAACTGCAATGATTGTTCTTCAGGATATCCTGGGGTTCAGTTATCTTGTGCTAAGACAATTCTTGGTTGCAGAACCCCTCTCCTGTTTCTTGCACAGAGATGTGTTATTTCTAATTCCCTGGAGAGATGGCATAACTGTACAGCCAGTTTAAGTTGGTGGTGTAGATTGTAGACTGCATGGAAAGACCTGTAGCCATAGGGCCATAGATCTATAAACAACTGATCATATACTCACATATCTTCAATTATATCTGTACATCTCAGGAACACCATTAGCTCTAATGCAGTTGAATGAATTACCCAAGATCACAGACAGAGTGTGATATGAATTTAACCTAGATTTCCTAAAATAACTCAGATGGAACAAATAGAGATATTATCTCAATCTGTTTATTGGGCCAAATTAATTTTGGGTGCACGTATGCCATCTCTTTCTCTTTTCCTGTAAGTGGTCCCATGATATTTTGAACAGGAGTGAAAAATTTAAATGTCAGAGTCATTGCTTCTGATAATCAAATGGAAACATAAAACAGATGTTTAAAACATGTGCTTACCAAAGGGAGCTGTTCCCTGGAAACATATACAAAGCCTATGACATTAATAAAAAGATTTCTCCTTCCGTGCTATATTTTAAGTATGCAACTGTGTGACTTGTTCGCATTCTTTTTTGCTTGGGAAAAGGTGTATATAGTTTTTACTAGGTTGAAATGTTACATCTCAGGACCAGAGTTTTACTGGATTGCTATTGTTTCAGAAGCTATCTGCTTTATTTGGTGGTTGGGTATCCCATCTATTTGTACTGCTCAAGTTTACAGGGCTTATTTATCCCATGGAATTAAATAATTTTATCCAGCAAAAATTTGGTAACACTCACAAAGCAGTCCCTGGCAGCTCCAATTTATGAAATTCAAATAGTGCAAAATCAGCTCCCATCTGTTCAGCAAAGATAAAGCAACAATTAAAGCACAGAAAAGATCAAGTAAGCATATTGGCCAACTTTCTGTTGATTTTAAGGAATCAAGTCTCTCGACACAGAGATTTCCCCCCCCCTCCCTTTGAATGAAAGTGAAAGGTGTTTTTTGAGCAGTGAAATGTATGATTCAAATCAATTTTCCAATAAAGGCATAATATTAATATGGAGCATTTTTTAACAGTTTCTACAAGATGTAATGCAGAAGCAAGGGAATCAAAATCCATCTGACCTTCTCAGATGGCCACTGGTTGATTACTTGCAATTGGGTTGGTTTATAGCAGGAAATTATTCCATAAGACACAGAGATCATAGCTAATTTAAAATGACATCTTCTAAAATAGTTTAGTAATATGAGGGTTAGCCACAAAGTAGGTTACGTTTTGGAATTAAAAATGAACAAAGTATAGGAGAAAACATTTACCATATGCAGTTGAAAGCCACACCCAAATACCACATCTCACATAGTCGCCATTCAAATCTAGGCACTTACAATAGTGATTAGTTACTTTTGCAAATCCTTCCCCACTAAATTCTGCCACTTGCACCCTCAACCAGCTGGTCAGTCCTTCCCGCAGCTGTGTCGCCAAAACACTGAATTGCCAGCCACACCCCCATTGTTGTAAACAAGTGGTTGAGGGCGCAAGCTCCATTGCTTGAGGGGGGGGTATTTTTCTTTAAATATTTTAATAATAAAGAAGCAAAGCAACAACACAACGTTTTATTGCAGAAGCTTTTTGGAGGTGATAGGGGAAAGGGCTTATTTGTTTGTTTGTGGCCTTGGCCACATGGCCACAGACCTCCTAAAGCGTGTGTGTGTCAGGATCGCAAAGCCCATCATTCTCTCTCCATTGAAGAAGCTTTTGGGGTGGTTGTTGTGTTTGTGGCATTAGACCTCAAGCCCATGTAACTGTCATGGTACTGAGGGAAGAGTTTTAGAAGAGTCCTCGCTGACTCTGTGTAATGCAGTTCAAACTCAAAAACACTATCTTTATTGAAAACAAAGAAATGTTTATTTATAAGTTCTTTGGCACATAAAGCGTATCTTGTTACAAAGGTTCCTTACTTCAGTTCCATTTGGGTGTTATAACACATATTGTCTTGCACTCACTTGGTTACACAAAGCTGTTGATATCTTTAACTTTCTAAACACTTAGTTCAACTCACTGAGGCACTATATTTCCTTCATATATATATATATATATATATATATATATATATATATATATATATATATTTCTCCGGGGCTGTGACTGGCCAACTGTGGCCAGCGGGGGGGGGGGGGGGGCATATGGCTTTTTGCCTGGCAGTTACATGGCGGCATGATGTCCTCCCACATCTTTTTGAGCTTTCGGAAGGGTCACTTCAGTTTGCTGATGCTGACCCCCCCCCCCCCAGGGTCGTGGCTGCTGATGCTGTTTGCTCTGTCCAGTGTCCATCACCGTCAGCCAGATTTGTTTTCATGTAGAGTTTCCAAAACTGGCATGCTTTCCCCCAATTTTTAAGCATCTGATGCATAACACAGGACAGGGTTATTTATTTTTCCTGTTCAAACAGAACAGACAACCTTTGTGTGTTCAATGGTTTTCATGATTTTCAAGATGGGAGCAAAATGGGAGCTGGTCCTTCAGCGCTGGCTTCAGTTTCCTGGAAGCTGCTGCAGTGGTTTGGATTGGTTTTGGTTTGGTATGGTTTGGTTTGGGTGCAGCCGCAGTATCCTTCAGTTCGGGAAAGATTCCCTCCTGGGGTGGGGTGGGGATGCCTGCCTTTTTGGCTGGCGGTAATATGTCGGCATTGCACCCAGGGGTTCACACTGTGAACTCTACATGTGCACAGTGGCTGCCCAGTGTCCATGCAATGGTCTCTTTCCCAGATGCCTGTGACAGCACATTGCGCATTGTGCATTGTGGCAGCACTGTGTCCACCAGTGTCCACCAATTTCACGGAGTTTCGGCCACAAAAACCAAGTTTCCCAGGTAGAACAAAGACTTTCAAAGTAAAGACAACCTAAAGAAACAGGAAATAAGACTTTAAAAGCAGGAACAGATTTCTGGAATTATTAAAAAATTGTCTCTTATGTAAGCTAAGAAAATTCACCAAAAATCAGTGAATGTGGGAAATGTTCTGACTTTTGGAGCTAGCAGGGTTAAATGTGTTCTACCATTGTACCAAGTTTGAAGAGGATAGCTCAAAAAATGAGGGAGAGACAGTCCTGTAAATTCCCTCCCCCAGAGCTTTTTTTGGGCACTGCGCATGCGTGTCCACCATTAACAAATTAATTACGAATACTCCAAATATTCATTAAGTTTCAAAATTTTTGAAGCCAAAATTTGGAAGTAGTTTCAGAAACAAAGCACTAGCACCCCCTACTTTAGAAGCGAGTTTTGAATCACTTTTTTCATGGATCGCACATGCCTATTATGCACACATCCAAAACAAACAAAGAAGGAAACAAAACAAACAAATTCGGCATCTTTGCTTCTAAAATTCTGGAGGGTACCTAAAAACCTTAGTGACCAACATTATCTTCATAGAAATTGCCCACATAAAACATACAAAGTGTAACTGTATTTTTAAATAATTGTCTAAGACACTAAGAAACATCCTAGCTTGTATTATGTTATAAGACAAAAGAAACAGCTGATGCATGAATACTTCAAAAAGGAGAGATAAAGTAATAATGAAAGATTTCAACCATCCTGATATTTGCTGAAAGTCAAATCCTGCCAAGACTGTAAATGCTAGATGAGAGCTCACATTCAGAAATGTTCAATAGGATGGGAGTTCATTATGCACAAGTGTTTCTTAAAGGTGAGACAATGAAAGCACAATTGCAAACAATTCCAATGGGACTATGTTCACACAACCAAGCTGATGAAACATAGAAATGATTTCATTAATAGCATCCATGTGTGGTTTCAGAAATAAGCTTACTTATGCACAGCTGTAACCCCTCCTGGGATTGGAATAAAGTAATACAAAGCATATTGATTAATTTAAATTTGACAGTGATTGACAAGTTTTCAAAAAACTAATTGTGATTTTTTAAAAATTATTTGAAGTACTTAGCATTCAGTCCATTGCACAGGAAGCCAGAGAAACATTTGATTTCCTGCTCAGCAACTAGTTAAAAGGTGCCTATGAAAGAATGCTTTGCCTTAACTTTCCCAAATTAAACTTCATTTATTCTACAATTATACCCCTTATAAGGGCAATATTTTAAAATCGTGGCTGAACATTCAAAGAAAAATTGGATTATTCCTGAAGTGGAAGTGCGGTCCTAGACCAATTTTACATAAATTATGAAAAATCTATGAACATGCAAACTGTAATGGGCAATGTTTTGGCAGAACACAAGAAAGTGACAATTCAAAAGGGCTGCTGTGTGAATTCCATGTACTTTGTAACATTGAGGAAGTATTGCTACAGAACAAGGTTAAACTCCCTCTCCACAATATCTAGTCCTAGAAGTATGACTGCATTTTCAAGCTCAGGTTTGGCCTCCTTTGGCATTAATTAGCGTGCATATATAGCACCCATATGTTTTATGTTAATTTGCATGTATAAAGTATACCCAAGGTGTACTGTAAATCAGATTTGTTATGTGTTCGCATATTACTCTAAAAAAGAGAACCACATCATTGCGATTCTGGCATATCACATACCTCACAAACTGCAGATCAAAAGAAACTCTGTTCTAATTAGATTCACTTCTTAATGTCTTTTAACTGGAATGGGAATATGGAAATGTCTTCCCCAATTCGTGACTGTTTAAAAACCTCTTCAGCTCTACAGTGGTGAGAAACAGTATTAATAACTACCTGCTTGTATAGCAAAGACCATTTACTTTCCGGGCCCAATTCAAGGTGCAGGTTATCACCTACAAAGTCCTAAACGGTTTGGGACCCACCTACCTTAGAGACCGCATCTCCCTCTATGAACCCACATGTTCTCTTCGCTCGTCGGGGGAGGCCCTTCTCTCGCTCCCACCACCCTCACAGTCACGGTTGGTGGGGACGAGAGAGAGGGCCTTCTCCGTCGTGGCCCCCCGGCTTTGGAACTCTCTACCTAGAGAGATCAGGCAGGCCCCTACCCTCCTCTCCTTCCGGAAGAGCTTAAAAACCTGGCTCTTCCAAAAGGCCTTCGATGTTTAGTTGTTGCTGGATTGATCTATCTGTCCATTCCATAATAGTCCCATTGGTGTTGTCTTGCCATTTTATACCGCACTTTATTGGCCATTCAACTGTGAAATTTCCTTTTCCTATTTCGTAACACTCTGCATTTCGCCTGGGATCTACGAATTAGTCTCTTGTTTTTAACACTGTATCCTGCTTGTTGATTTTAATGATTGTTTTTATTGATGTTGGTGTTTTTTACTGGGATAATTGTTTTATTGCTTTGTTACTGTTATTTGTTTGTTTTATCAGGCCAGGCCCCATGTAAGCCGCCCCGAGTCCCTTCGGGGAGATGGGGCGGGGTATAAAAATAAAGTTATTATTATTATTATTATTATTATTATTATTATTATTATTATTATTATTATATGGTCATATAAGGAACTTCTTTCCAACCCTAGAAACAGTGCAGGAATTAGGACAATCCATTCCCTTTGTAAGATTTGTAGTTCTTACCCAGGCATCTTGGATTCAGCTGGTTTCTGTGACAACAAAGATTTGAGAGCAGATGATGTTAACTGAGAGACTGAATAGAGACTGAAAGCAGTGTGTATATATTAAATGATCTCAATTATGCTTTCCTTTTCTTTTCTTAAAATGTAAACCAGAATGAAAATCCCTTTTTTCTTACTGAAAGTTAATGCAACTTACAAAAATTTTCTAGGAGGAATATATCAAATATATTTGGTGATTGTGAGGCCACCCTGTGTCCACTTTGGGGTGAGAACGGCAAGATATAAGTATGGGAAATAAAATTCCAAATTGAATTTTCACTTGTTATATTGTTTTTACATCCCCCTTGTTGGCTCCTTTGATGTGATCCCCTAAGATTTCACTCCATGATAGCTGAAGCACCAACATAAACTTGAAATGTTATGGAACAAAATAACTGGAAGGATGGAAAAGGAATCCGAAGAATATTGCAAAATGCAACATCAGGAGGGAGGAAGAGATGCAAACTAAAACAAAGAGTGAGTGTGGGTGGAAAAACATATTTTGGGGATGAGAGATACATGTGGAAAAAGGGAAGAGAGAAGAAAGGAGGGAGGGAGCAAGGGAAGATAATCTTAGGAACATCAGAAAGAACACAGAGGGTTAAGTAATTGATAAAAGAGGAAGCTCATCAATGATATTACCTTTCCAGTGGTGGGCTTGCTTACTGCTATTAGGCAAGAGATTATGCTGAAAGCTGCAGTGGCTCCATTAGGATTTCCCATGACAGATAAGATGTTGCAGAGAAGATAAATCAGAAGGTAGCTGTGCAAAACCGCTATCAGGTGGCAGTAGTAATGGTGGAAATGAGGAGGTGACACTGGCAGAGGATCTCTTCCTGACAATGTGGGTGGGACCATAGTTAAGTTTTGTTGGTACAGAAGGGAGCATGCGAAACCCCTATGATGTGGCAATTCAAAATGAAACAAGAGATAGAACCAGAAAATGAAACTCTCAGTTCATATGACACTCAATGTACTATTGGGTACAGAAAAAGACAATTATGAGTAGCACTTTGGCTAATCATGCTACTCAACTCAAGCTAAAAGTCTATTTCCTTTTACCTTTGAGTAAGCCTGTTAACATGCCCAGTGATGAAAGGACAGTCCAAAGTTCCACTACATATATTATAGGAAGAAAGAAATGTTAGCTGGCAAACTACACATCATAAAAAAGAAGTGGAATGTACAAACACTGAAAAAGCAAAAGTGGAGAGGAATGGGACATTTTGATTCAGAAGATTACATGGTGTTCCACTGGTGAATACTAAAAGCTTTTCATCTAAGAATTTCCAAGTGTTCATAGCATGCCTATCTCACTAATGAGGGGGAAATGTCACTACCAATCTTGGATTGCCCTTCACAAATGAACCTAAAACAAGATGATGATGATGATGATGATGATTATTATTATAATAACAACAAGAACTATAATAATAATAATAATACCCCACTTTACCTCTCTCAAAGAAGACTCAAAGCATTAGCATACAATTTAAAATATATTGATATGTAAACATTAAAACAGAATTAAATATAAACAGTCTTTAACACTTTGCAGTTAAAAATCATTAAAACATATTCAGATTTTAAAACCACAGCACCATGATCTTCACTATAATTCTGTAAAGTAAGTTGGGTTATTATTGCCTAACTAGATGGTGCAGTAAAAGCACTAAGACTGAATGCTTGGTCACAGATCACATATTGAAAAATTAATAGTGGGAGAGGAAAGGTTTAATGCATATATCTTAATGGAGTAGTAGAAATTCATTCATAATTTTGGGTTTTAATTTTTGATAATGGAACTGTCATAGAAAATAGTGCCATTTTCAGAGAGATTTTATTGTTTGAAACTAAAGAATTCAAAGGAATCTGTCATTTATGAATGATTGTTCACACCTTTGTTCATGTGCGGAGCTATGTGCACCTATTTTACAACTTTATATGTATCCCTTGTCAGACAGGAAATATATCTATGCACACATGCAGTACCAATTGATGCAACTTTTACAGTTCTCCAGCTGCCTGTTCTTCCCATAAGATCTGAATGGGCTGTAATAAGTAGTGGATTAAAGTTTCTCTTTCTGTTCCTTCTCTTCTCTTCAAAAATTGAGGTGAGGCCAAAAGGAATCCTGCAGTCTTTTAATTACTTTTGGCTATGATTCCAAAAAGACAGGATATTCATAAAATAAAAATAGATCAGCAGCAACAACACTGGAAAGCAGCGAAATGCTTACATTAGTTCTGTTAGAAAGATAATGTTCAATTTAATACATGGTTGTCAACTGATAAAAATCAAATTCTATCTCATCTTTTACAATTTGACTGATAACCCATGGTTGTAACATTTTTAATATTTATATGGCTCCATTGACACATGTTCCTGAGTGCATAAGAGGCTGATGTGAATTAGAATTTTCTTGGTGAATGAAGAAAGCTGTTCTGATGGATTTTCCAATCCCTTAAGTAATTAGGCTGGTGAAAGCAGAGTTCATTGTAAGCCCCTCCCCACAGTGATCTTTCTAGGCTCCTGAAAACATTGTACAGAGGGTTAGGAATTCTACATTACTGAATGTGCTGTAGTCATGGAGTGAGAATGGATTTCTCAATATACTATGTAGGCATCTCAAATCAAACTTTCCTGTCAATAGAAGACAGATCCAAGATCCAATTTATTAGCTCAGCAATCATTACCCCAACACTGAAAGTTTAGTAAGTATGCTTATGTCCATGGGAACATCTACACAGCAGAATTAGCGCAATCTGACATCACTTTCTATCATGGCTTAATGCTACGAAATCGTAGTAGTAGTCTTACAAGGTTGTTAGCCTCCTTTGCCCAATAGTACTGGTGCCTCACCAAACTAAAATTCCCATGATTCCATACCATTCAACCATGACAGCGAAGTTGGCTTCGAAATGGCTGCACATACCTGGAGCACATTATCAGAGAAAGAGAATTTCTGGTATTTTATATCAATTTATAACAATCCCATCGAAGATACATTTTTCTGCCTTAGAGTGAAGTCATCTTCATGAGATGAGCGTGCAAGACTTTGCTTTCTTCTGGTGACCTTTAGTTTCATTTGGAGATGCCAGCCACAAACTGGCATATCCAGCCACAAACTTGCTGTCCATGTTGCCCTTTTGACCTGGTGACTTCTTTGTAGCCAACCATTTCAATTCTTTTCCTCAAATAGTGGCCATAATAGAGATGCTTTCTACATATTAGAAATCAACCTAGTTATTGACCTGACATGCCAGAGAATAACAATGTTAAAAGGAGTAAGAAAAGAAATGTAAAAACCTGTTTCAGTAGAAATAAAGGGGAAATCTACAGAAAGTTCTATAGAAAGAAAAAGACTGCAATTTTAAGTTATTTACTTGCCTGAATTATAGTCCACCTTTCTCACACAAATGGGGTTCAAGCTGGCTTACAATTAAATAAAATTGTACTGAATACAATAAAAACTAAATCAAAGTAGAAGGCATTTAAAACACAATTTGAAAACAAATCTATAAAGAAAAATATGGCACCCACCAAGTTCAAAGTATTTTCTACAGCAAGTTCAGCTACCAAAGGTTCACCTGAATTAAAAAGGTCTTTCTAGTGAAATTACTTCAAATAGAAGATTACCTTCTAATATTTCTCAAATGAAAATTTTAGTATGTGTAGGGTGGAAGATGGAAAGAGAGAAATACAAAGTGTGGGTGTGGGTAGGAGGAGGAAAGATCATGGAAAAACCAAAGTGGGAAATACAAAACACAAGCAAAGCAAAAGAAAACTACAGAGAAAGAGAGAGAGAAAAGAAAAGAGATAGAGAATGAAAGCAGAAGGGGTGGGAAGGTAGGAATGAATCAAAGAGAACTAAGAAAGACAGCTGAAGAGTTAATAGATTTTTTGTGGTAACTGGTGATGGCTATGAGAACATCTACACTGACTATTTGATGTGCATCAGAAGCCATTGTAACATGTACAAGGCCCCAAATGTACATCACACTGCACTGTGAAACTGGCTCCATAGAATGCAGAGAGCTTTGTGAATACTTGCCCATGATGGAGTGTTTTTGAAATTTGGAAATGGTGAGGAAGTCAAAAAAACACCCCAAGGGCACAGCGACAAAAGGAAGAACAAAATTGCAAAGGATATTGAGCAGAAAAAGAGGGGAAGATGAAGGAGGAGGAGGAGGAGGAGGAAGAGAAAGGGAGGGAGGAGAGAGAGGGAAGAGAGCAAGAGAAACGTCATTAAAAGCTGAAAACACTAGAAGAAGAGCCAGAAATTTTCCCTACGGTCTATAATTTTCAGAAGGTTCATGAATGGGACACTGAAAAATGAGACAGAAGGTGTGATGCCTCATGGGCCTTGTAGTCCTGTTCCTAGTACTATCGTGGCAGATGAAGATGAAAACATGGGGTTTTCGCCGGTTCAACAAGAGCCGGAGTCCTTTCACCTGCCGGATGTTGATATTTGTCCTCAAGAATTCAGTTAAACAGGCCTTGGGCATTCCTCCCCTCCGTTTCCCAGGAGGGAATCTTACTCTAGAGACAGAGGAGTCAGAGAAGCAAATCGGAGGAGTTTACGGATCGCTGCCAAACAACAGGCTGATTAGGCCTGCTTCCCTTGGGAAATTCTAAGGAGTCATGCATCTGGACAGAGTTGGGTTTCGCTTCTCGTTCTCTAGGGAAAGAGATTGTTGGCGGGAAAACGAGACCCAATATAGGTGTTTGGCGCGGGAGATTCTTTGCGGAGTCAACAGATCAGCTTCAGGAGTGAGATCGTGTGTGGACTTCGTAACCCCAGTTCCTTGCCTCCCGGATCAAGTATTCAAGTTTATGCATCGCTTTGCTTTCAACCACGGACCTTGTTCCAGGATCCACAGGTTACCTTGTACCTAGTCACGGACCTTGTTAAAGAACCAAGTTATATCCAGCCTTGTTCCAGCCTTGTTGTCAAGCTACCTTGAACTCTTAAGACTCTGACTTTCCCCACTTCGTAACCCTAGTTCCTTGCCTCCCGGATCAAGTATTCAAGTTTATGCATCACTTTGCTTTCAACCACGGACCTTGTTCCAGGATCCACGGGTTACCTTGTACCTAGTCACGGACCTTGTTAAAGAACCAAGTTATATCCAGCCTTGTTCCAGCCTTGTTGTCAAGCTACCTTGAACTCTTAATAAATGATATTAGAGTTCAAAGTCCTTTATCCAATACCGAACCACACACTATTGCCAAACAATAGCGTGGGGAAAGTCAGAGTGACTTTCCCCACGCTATTGTTTGGCAATAGTGTGTGGTTCGGTATTGGATAAAGGACTTTGAACTCTAATATCATTTATTGGACTATACATTTTTGGACTATATTTGACCTCATTTGAAAGGTCTGCTTCTGAACTATATTCTTCACTTGTTTTTATTGCTTTTATATATTTCCTTAATAAAAATATTAGATAGAGACCGGCCTCCGTGTATGGTACTTGGTGCCCAGCTGACAGAGGTCTGACAGACGGCCTGATTCTCGCAGCCCAGGAGCAAGCCATCAGAACAAATACAATTAAGGCCAAGATCAAAAAATCAGCCAGTGACCCAAAATGCAGACTGTGCAAGGAAGCTGACGAAACTATTGATCATATCCTTAGCTGCTGTAAGAAAATTGCACAGACAGACTATAAACAGAGGCACAACTATGTGGCCCAAATGATTCATTGGAATTTGAAGTACCAGAAGTACCAGTAAAGAACTGGTGGGATCAAAAACCTGCAAATGTAATGGAAAATGAACACACAAAAATACTGTGGGACTTTCGAATCCAGACTAACAAACAACACACCAGACCTCACGGTTGTAGAAAAGAAAAAGGTTTGGATTATTGATGTCGCCATGCCATGTGACAGTCAAATTGATGAAAAACAACAGGAAAAACTCAACCATTATCAGGACCTCAAGATCAAGCTGCAAAAGCTCTGGCATAAACCAGTACAGGTGGTCCCGGTGGTAATCGGCACACTGGGTGCCTTGCCAAAAGATCTCAGCTGGCATTTGGAAACAATAAACATTTACAAAATTACAATCTGTCAGCTGCAAAAGGCCACCTTACTGGGATCTGCACGCATCATCTGAAAATACATCACACAGTCCTAAACACTTAGGAAGTGTTCAACTTGTGATTCTGTGATACAAAATCCAGCATATATATCTTGTTTGCTGTGTCATACTATGTCTTTGTGTCAATAATAATAAGGAGGAGGAGGAATCATCCAGGTAGTAGTGGAAGTTCTGACAAGGGGCAAACAACATGGAGATGAATGGGCAGGAGAGTGTGAGGCCTGAAGATGAGGATGGAAATTAAAACAACAAGAGAGGGAGAGAAGGAAAACACTCTTCTTTCCCAGCCATACATGCCAGGCTTGGCTTGGTAATGAATTCCCAGATGAGACAGTATAATCTCATTCTCTACCACTTGTCTATGTCTGAAAATATTCAAACAGAACACAAGTCGACCTATTTTCATATGAAATCCTTTGCATATGTGAGATCAATAAACTCTTGTGACAACTAGGAATCATGGCCATTGTGAGATTTCCTTTTCCCATCTTAATGCCAAGCAAGAAATTGGGAGGATGCCGGGCATCTCCTCAGAAAACAGGGAAATCAATGATTAAATTAGTCTATACTGAATGTTAGGAGCCCCAGTGGTGAAGTGTGTTAAAGCACTGAGCTGCTCAACTTGCAGACCGAAAGGTCCCAGGTTCAAATCCCGGGAGCGGAGTGAGCGCCCGCTGTTGCTCCAGCTTCTGCCAGCCTAGCAGTTTGAAAACATGCCAATGTGAGTAGATCAATAGGTACCACTCCGGCGGGAAGGTAACGGCCCTCCATGCAGTCATGCTGGCCACATGACCTTAGACAACGCCGGCACTTCGGCTTAGAAATGGAGATGAGCACCAACCCCCAGAGTCAGTCATGACTGGACTTAACGTCAGGGGAAACCTTTACCTTTTATACTGAATGAACTAGGGAAATTGCAGGCTGTGTGAGGCCCCATCCTAGTTTTCTTTGGAAAGGAGTTCTGGAACATAGTAGCAGTCCCCAACAAAACCCTTTAAGGGGTGGCATGTGATGTTCCTCAGAAGGACATTGAACAGAGAAAGGGGCACTCTTCAACCAGTACAAAGCATGGCTGGGCTCACATAATTTAATATGTTCTTTCAGATAGCCTTTGCTTAAGTCATAGAAACCTGATGAGTTCACACCAAGACTGAATTATCTCTGAGGGCTCATCTACACTGACCAATTCGGTCAGTTGGAACCAGTTTAGCAGATATTGGTTTTGCTGTGCAGATGATTAGATGAACATGTCTAGAACAGGTTTGAGGCCAAGCAAGTGATCACCCAACAATGGAAGCTGGTCTTGAACCAGTTCTAGAATCCACACTAGCCATAGTTTAACAGCTGCAACAGAATGTGGGTCTAAACCAATTATCTGCTGATGTGTGAACTAGTGCTCCAGAGGCATATGAGGTGTGTGTGTGTGTGTGTGTGTGTATGTGACAAAAGCAGTGGAGATAATTCCCGCCCAGGGCATGAATTGGCCCCCTGCTGCCAGCTATGTCTTTTTGGCAGCTCTATTCCTTTCCAAAGTTTACAATGTGCTCCAGTGCAAATAGGTGTCTGCAATGTTCTTTGCATTCTGTGGGTAGATTTTGCCATGCAATTTGGTTTATAATTGGGGTTCACTGAAGCACATTAATAGACTTTTCTTGCTTCCCCCTGGCTTTGCTTGATGCACTTTAAAGGCCTTAATTCACGTGCAGCATGCTTTGGCAATGTGCATTTCGTAACTACTGCTATTTGAAGCTAGCTAACATTACACTAGATCATATGATCACTGTAGATGTGCCTTGAATCTTTTGATATAAGAGAGTCATGTGCTTTGTGAAAACAGTTCAATTACTTATTTTACAGTTATCCTTGCTATTAAACAGGTAAATTTGTTCAGGTTTGAAGAAATAGTATTATATATATTTCATGTTCCCCATTCTTGTCAAAATGAAAGTTGGAATTCTGAATTTAAACTCTCATGATTCAATTTTTCACAACAAAATATAATATTAAAACATGGTGGGTTGAATATTTGCTTCAAATGGGTTAACTTTTAAAAATACATCTTCATTATACACCAGTTTTCTTGAGTTCTAATTTCACTCATCGTCAATATAGAGAAAATTCCCAGAACTCTAGCTGTCTATGGAAAACCCTGTAAATGCACCAGAAGATTCCTGTCTTTTAATCTTCATCAAGGGGGACATTGAAAGAAGTTCAAGCATTTTACTGTGCTGCCTATCTCCACATTAATGTAGCATTTCACAGGTTTTCTGCAATAACCATTGTTGGGGCTTCTCATAAGAGTCCTGTAATAGCCATAAATATTCCTCAGGAGGGCCAGAGAGCCTCTGAAAGGCCTATAATAGCTATCATAAATGAATAATAAAATGTATAAAGGACAAGCCACACTGAAAATGGCAAATGAATATGATGACGTGTGTGCGTCTGTGTAGTACGTGAGCTCATTTGACTTTTATTATTCTCAGAAATCCCAGCTGTTTTTAGTATATCAGCAGGCTCAGAGGAGGCAGTATCGTTTACATTGTATGCGTGTGGCACAGAAAATGGAACACGGTGCTACAAAAGATTCTGAAACAAATTATATGTTAGACAGACTATAGCAGTCAAATCTCAGGCAAGGAATGACAATGAATTTTGTGATTTTTTTTTTGCCTCAGAATGGAAATTCAGAGCTACTTATGTAGATGCTAACCTCCAGTATGGGGCAGGATAAAAGCCTTACATTCTGAGGTCCTTCTCTCATGTTTGATAAAAGAGTTCCTTCCTTTCTCCCTTCAACTAGTCCTACTATAGTCTCAATGTTTACCCAACACATCCCAATTATTTATAGTGTTCTCTGGACTTCAGTTCTTTCCATTCCTATTTGACCATTATGCCATCGACATCATCTATGTTGTACTGATTGATTTTTAACATTAATAAAGTGATTTACAAACAAATTAATATACATTCAGAGAAAGGAAAGATAGAAAAAGAAAAGACGATAAAGAGAAAACAATGAGAATCAAATACATATAACTAAAATACAATATCACTCTGACCCAACTGTAATAAAATGCTATAACCACAAATGCACAATTTCATTCTACCATTCCAGAGGCAGCTAAATAATACCATGAACAACTGATAACTACCATCATAGATAATTACATTGCCAGTTTATTTTATTGCTCAAAAAAGTCCACAGACGTTTCCAGTCTTTTAGAAAATCTTCAATTGGCTTAATCATTTAAAACTAACATTATTTTGAAAATGTGTCTAATTCATCAAACTTGGCAAACTATTCTTCTATTGATGGTGGTCAAGTCCATTTCCATGTTTCAAATGCTGTTGCCAAGTATTAAAAAAGTGATTCATATTTACTCTCCAATTCTTTATCCAATTTTTCCCCTTTCCAGTTTAAAATTTGAAAGAACAGATGTTTCATTATCTTTTTCAGGAGTTATAGTATTAATCGTTTGTTTTGTTTTAAAACCCTAGTATCTGGAGAAGAGGGCTTCCACTGAGCCAAGAATAGCATAGGAGTGCTTATTTAAACAACAACCTGTGTCAAAGGACAAGCAATTATACAGATCACCGCCCTGGCTTCATAGACCTAGTAGAAGCAGGTTAAATTTTCTGTGCAGCTATTAATATTTATGCACAGAAAACATTTTCAATACAAAACAATTTATTTCTTTGCACTTAGATAGAATCTATCATTCCATTCATGCTCAAAAAGCTCAAAAATAGTCTTTGTAAACTGAAAAGCCACAAGCATTGTGACCTTTGGAGAATTTGAGGTCTTTTTTCAGGGGGCTATATTTTTTAAAAATAAAAATGAGCACATAATATTATAAATAGTGAAATCATTACCATAGTTGCACATTGCTTTTAGCTTGTGCCTAAAGTCAAGACTGCACAAAATTCTGAATAAGGAACTTCAGCTTTACTCGCAAAATGAAATCTTGTACACAACATCAAAGGTCATATTAGAATAGCCAAAGGTTTGTGTGCTATCTCTTCTTATGGCATCATATCCTTCTTACTGACATTGGTCAACTCTGCTTTTTCTTATTTCATTGTCAGCAGCGAAGATCCTGGTTTTAAACCAACCAACACAGAACCTAACAAGAAAAATCTAGTGATCCAATGTGATACATAGATGTTGACTTACCTTTCCGTTATTGATTTAATAAAGTATATTGTAGTTGGGACCAGCAATTGGATTTGAACCCTTTAAATTCAAGTTTGCATGTAAAATTCCCTATGGTTCTTAAATACATTTTTCATTCATCTCTGCTGTAAGACAAAGGGAGTCATGGAAGGGAATCTGGAATCACCCATGTAGACCCTTGTATAAGTTTCTAAATAATCTCTCTGCAATGACAGAAAAAAAGTGTGATGTCATACATTTTGTCTGGATGAAGATAATGTCTTCATTGCTACAGTTGAGTTTCTCAAGTCAGTTCTGCTAACTAGAAAAAGCATTATTAGAATTTGTTTTACTTATCAGTTATGCTTAACAGTTAAGCTAAATATAACATTGTTTAAACCTCATTTCTTGCTTATAGGCATTTATTTATTTATTTTTGCAGTATTTTTACCCCACCCTTCTCACCCTGTAGGGGACTCAGAGCTGCTTACAGAACCCATATACGACAAACATTCAATTAACTATACAATTAACAAGGACAGACAACACAACAGAGGTAAAGACAGTTTTTCCATCTTATTCCTGGCATCTTGTAGTCTGTGCTCAACTCCGGACATGGGGGTGCTGTCACTCCAACTTCTATGCCGAGGAGCTTTCCTCCAATGATGTACTTAAGGGTACCTTTTTATTACCTCCCTGCCAAAGGCAGTACCTATATATCTACTTGCATTTCTGCTTTCGACCTACTAGGTGGACAGGTGAGCTGGTACTAACAGCAGGTGCTCACCCTCACCTAGTATTGAACTGCTGACCTTTTGATCGGTAGGATTTTTCTGCAGCACAGCGGTTTAGCCTGCTGTGCTAAGCCCAGCCCCTTTCCACATATTCTAAGACTTAAGACATATGAAGAACCCTAAAGTTATAAACTGGCCAGTCAGCAGAACAGAGCTACTAAGCTTTGTTATTCAGGGTGATATGTACAACAGACAACTACATGAAGTGGTTTTTACTACTATTTTTGCCTCCGAACAGAATGTTTGAGCATTGTTAGAGACCTGGCTCCATCTTTCTACATAGAACATCAGCAAGTGTAATCATTTGGCACTTAGGGAGCCATGGGATTTTGATAACTTTAGTAACTAATTCAAACTATTTATTGCTTAGGTATATTTGACTTGCCCCTATAGAAGGAGTTTTTGCAGTTCCATCATTTGTACAGGCATATTTTATTATCACACAAGGGCATTAAAACAGGCAGCCCCGTATTTCTCCCGCCTGCAGAATTCTGAAAAATGTAGCTTGGGAAGGCCAGGACCTCTGTTGCTGAGGTCCTGCCCTGTTGTGATAACACTGAAAGTAAGCAATGTGTTCCACTTTTTCCAGAATGTAAATGTTCCTTTGGCAAATGGATGATCAAATTTAGCTAGTTCTGTTAAAAAGGTAAGAATTCTAACTGAAGGGTTTTGTTCTCCAGCCGTATGTTAGTTAGAATGACAACAGTGACAAGAAGCAGAGGTGATAAGACCTTTTTGGAGTGGCATGGCATAGAAGCAGTACTCCCATCCTAGTACTTTTCCCCTGTCTAAACCAGAGAAGAAAAGTCACCTTCAACCTGTTCCTCTTTTCCTCATTCTTCACCTTTTTTGTCCCAAGTAGCATTCAACAGCAACATGAGGATATTACTGTATATGCATGTATTTGACTAAGTTTCTGTGGGATCACTACTTGTGTATGTGTGTGTTAAGGGAAAAAACCTGGTCAATTACAACTCATAGTTGAGTAATTAGAGCAATCAAGGCTAACAAGCTTGAACCACTCCCTGAATGGGGTATATTTGGGAAATGTTTGTAATGTCTTTTGGGGGATTTAGTGAATACTTGCTGAGAGCCTACTATGAAGATGCATGAGTTTAATGCAAGGAACTTTATGTGAGTTTTGTTGCTGGAAGTTTTATTGTGTTTTTTTTTTTTACTCTGCCACCTAAGAGTAAATTTTTGATTTTTCTTCCATTTTCCTGGCTTGTTTTCTTTTGCTCATTGTGGATACAACCCGTAACAGAGGATGCCCAAAAAAATGCATTGTGCCCATTATTTTGGGTGCTTTAGATGGACTGAAATATAATGTCTACTTTAAATTATATAATTTTGTGCTCTTCGTCAATTTGGACACAGGAAATGGATTGGATCACACAGACCAACACACATTTTGCTGTCTCAAATGTTAACTCTGTTTTTGGGCATATTTGACCTGCTGATTCCAAAAACACCATCTATTTTTCCTAACAGCTCTAGTTTCTGAGATACATAACATATGTCACCTACTAGTCCCCATCTGCTCACCATAGAAAATCATGATAACCATATCTAAGAAGCTAAAACTGATGCAACCCAAATGCAATTTTCTGAATTATACCTCCCAAATGACCACAGGAACAGGCCTAAAAACCAAGACAACAAGAATTCTTTTTTTTTGGGAAGGGGGGGGGGGGGTATCCGTGATTGTTTTTAACAGAGATCTACTGTAGTCTCTCTGAGTCACAGAGCCCATTCAGTTATACAACTCATTCCATGAACCTACAACTTATGCTTCAGAATGTACATATAATCCTGTTTATATTCCAGTTTGTGTTTGCATATCACTTAATCAAAACATTAACAAATGAATATTATTTATCATTCTAGAAGTTCAGAATAGCCAGCAAAAACACAATATGTTATTTGTTTCTACCCAAAAGGTCTTGCTTTTAAGTTGTATCCATCATCTACTTATCTAATCTGAAATGAGTTTTAACTGCTGCTTGTTACGTATTAGCAGATTTATTCCTTCAATTACTGTCACACAATTAGACAAAACTTACAATAGTCAATTTGCTCAAAGTCATTCATCTATCAATTTGAAATGATATTTTACGGGGTTTTAATGTTTACAGATCTTACACATATCTTTTGGTTGCATCACTAGGGCCCCTTCTACACTGCCATATAAAATCCAGATTATCTGCTTTGAACTGTATCATATGGCACTGTACACTCATATAATCCAATTTAAACCAGATAATGTGGATTATCTGGATTGTATGGCAGTGTAGAAGGGGCCTTAGAGTTATCAAAATGATATAGTTACAAATTTTCAGCTTTCTGTATTTTTCCTCCCTTCTGTTCTTATGTAATTTCTATCTTTTTTCCCAATATACAGACTTTAGAGCTTTAAATTTAGCAAAATATACAGAAAATATGATGCCTAACCCAATGATGCAGGGTAATGCTGTAGGCTATGAATTGCCAGTATACCATCTGAGGCTGTATTATATTTGATTATGCAAGTGAGCCTTATCTTATTATCTTCAGTGAATCTTTCAATTTTGACAGAATTTAAATGCTTGTGGGCCTAAATGTATTCAAATGTTTTGAAAGAGGAATGTACATTTTAGTAAAAATATGAATAATTACTTTTGTTGGGTTGCCAAGGACTGAGAGATTTATTTTAGTCCAGATTTAATTTTCCCATTGGCTCAATGAAATAGGAGTTTGGGTCATTTTAAGAATTTCTTTAGTTATTCAATCAATACTTTTTTAAAAAAACCCTTAAGCTTATTTCGTATCTTCTTGTTTTATGTGCATGTGTTCCTGTTTCGTAACATATTTTGTTACTTGTTTTTCTTTCAATATGTTGTTACTACTCTTAATTATATATTTATTCAATATTCCCAAGGTTTGTTGGCTGCTAGAAACAAAATTAAGGTCATATTTAAATAAAAATGAAGGATGACACACACCATGATTCACAAGAAATTGCCTCATCTGTTTTTACTAAGAAAGTTATAAGCAAAGTCGAGTATTGATAGTTTGCTTAATAGTTATGAAAATCACTACTTAGTGATTTGGTTTTGTAGACGATCTGTCTCTTTTGAGAGGAACAGAGCAAGATTTGCATTTGCATAACATGTATACACTTGAAATATTCTCATTACACTTTGCAGAAAGTTCTTATTATTGAAGTGCAGCCTTTTGAAGAGAATAGG
The DNA here is from genome assembly GCF_035594765.1 of Anolis carolinensis. Classification (NCBI taxonomy): domain Eukaryota; kingdom Metazoa; phylum Chordata; class Lepidosauria; order Squamata; family Anolidae; genus Anolis; species Anolis carolinensis. The sequence goes on from NC_085843.1 coordinate 151,062,333, forward strand.
GACATTACTGCATGAAGTCCTAAACGTATGTTCTGGTGTTGCAAACATGTCATCACAGACAGGCAGAACACCAGGATATCCACTCTTCCTATCACATTGGCTAAAAGTGCTTTCCGAAAGTTGACCATGCTTTCAGTTTAGCACACCAGCTCAATTTAATTTCTTCCAACCCATGTTAGTGTATTCTGCTGTGACAAGAGGAGGGTATAGTTATCAGTGCCAAATCCTGTTTTGGACTTCAGGGGCTCGGAAAAGCTGAACCGTTTCAAGCAAATCAAACGAAGTCTTGGAAACAGGAAATACTTATGCAGGAAATCCGTATACATGCCAATAATAACTTGCATTTTTAAAAAAATATAAAAGGAAGGTAGAATGACTGCTGCTTGGGAATGGGCAGGTGAAGCAGAAGAAAGTGATGTGCACAACACACCTATAACAATATATATTCTCCCAAACTCACTGCAGCAGCACTTTTGATTTATCACATTACTGTCAACATTGGAAGAAAGCACCTTCTGTGCCCTATTAACAGGAGCCCCCTTTATAAAGAAATGGACGATCTAATGATTGCTTGCTAATTTTTTTAAATGAATATGAGATGATGATGTGTGATCGGGAGCACTTTAAATTATTTTTTGGAAGTTGCTATTGCATACCTTATCTATCAGAGGACATTATGCCACGCAGTCCCCCCCCCCCCATTTCTAGACACTTTTCAAACAGTAAGGAAACGATGCATGATGGAACCCATCCTACAACACAACACTTTCCCCTGTGTCCATCATGCCTTCTCAGAAAAGGTGTCAGGAAACACCTTGTTTTCCTTTCATTTCTCCTTCATAGTAATATTGGCTTTCAAAATTGCAATTCAGCTAGCTTGTGAGATTGGGAGGAAGGACAGGAGCTAAAAGAAGAGTGGCATGCAGATCAATGCCTCCTCACTCCTTGGGAGTCACAGGATTGGAAGGAAAGGTCTAGTATCCCCAACGTTTTTCCCCAAGTATTTTTTTTTTTAAAAAAAGAGTGAGTTGGAACTGCACTTGCTCGTGTGATAAATCTGAAAATGGATGCCAAGAAAGAACAATGTGTGATGGGATCTGAGAAACTATATGATTTGCTTTCTAATGCAAGAAGACATAATGCCACAGATATATGACATTCCCTCCCCCCCTTCCCTATGAGATATCATTCACATAATAATCTTCCAGGTTATAAACTAATTCAAAAGAAAAGAAAGAAAAGAAAAGAAAAGGACCCTTTCTAAATGGTTGGAGGGAGGTCCCAAATGAGAGATATTTTACCTGCTCCTTAGATTTCCAATCACTCAACAGAAGTTAGTGACTTTTTCAGAATATAGCATTTATTCACTAGAGCCAAGGCAATTTTACCTCTTTGCAACATTGGCCTATAACTTTCATGGCAGGAAGCAGACGGCTACTACCCTAGGGTATATGCCAAGGAGAGAAAGGTAGGATGTGTGTCAGCCTTTCATACAGTTTACTGTTACAGCTGTTTCCCTTGAGGAAGAAGGCTATGAGGTACTGTTTGCTTCACTGACCTGCTCATAACTTTAGGGTTCTTCGTATCTCTGAGGTGCTACCATAAGAAGAAAATACACAAAACAATGAACTAAAAACAAGAAATTCAAAGAAAACAAGACAAGAAATAAAAATGTGATGCTACAGAGAGGAACAAAGCATGCACACAGACAAAAATGCCAATGCTGCCAAGGGAGAGCAAAAAGGTGAATCTCTTGCTTCACTCAGAACTGACACACGTATCTATGACTCCAGAGCAAAACTAATAATGCACAGCTTTTTCCATTGCAAAGAAATAGAGATATATATGAATACAAGCAGATACTTTTACAACACTGTCTTGTCTAACTGCTGTGATAGTGTGCCCTTTTCTGAGTGAGCCTCATTCCCTTTTGTTGAAGAGGTAGCACTTGTGAGAGGAAAGCAATAAACCAAACGGAGAAGAAATACTATAGTACAAGACAGGAAATTTCTTGCCTACTCCAGTGTTTAAATGCTTCAATCCAGAGACATCTTTCTGTCATTGTGGGGAGTACTTATGACCATTAGAAATAATGCCTTTCACTTTTTATAAATGCACAATTAAAAATGGCAGGGGGGAGAGAAACTAAATTTGCTTCACATGTGGATCATACAGGTGAGTGAGCTTCTTAAAGCTCCCTTCAGTGTAATTTGAAAATCATGCAAAACTTTTTATAGCTTGAGAAACAAAACAATGCAAAGAACTGTGCCAAGCCATTTTGATTTTTTTTTTGAGAGATTTTATGGAGGCCAGGAAGGGGTGTGTGTATGGGTTTAACAGTCTTTTTAGCATTACTGCTTTTTAGGGCAGATACATTCCATACAGGAGCCCTGGTGGCAAAGTGCATTAAAGCACTGAGCTGGAGACCGAAAGGTCCCAGGTTCAATCCCCGGGAGCGGCGGGAGCAGCCGCTGTTAGCTCCGGCTCCTGCCAACCTAGCAGTTCAAAAACATGCCAATGTGAGTAGATCAATAGGTACCGCTCCGGTGAGAAGGTAACGGTGCTCCATGCAGTCATGCCGGCCACATGACCTTGGAGGTGTCTACAGACAACGCCAGCTCTTCGGCTTAGGAATGGAGATGAGCACCAACCCCCAGAGTCAGACATAACTGGACTTAATGTCAGGGGAAAACCTTTACCTTACATTCCATACATTGCTTTGTTGCCTACCTGGTGGGTCTGCCATTGAACTAATTTCATAGACATATTGTTTCTTTATACTTCCACACAACTTGTGGCCAGATGATATATGAGGATATGGAGAAGTCCTCTGTGTTGTGGGTCAAAGGGAAGGATTCAGTACATGCCATCCCTGAAAATAAGTAGGAAAAGGCCTCATAGAGCTGTGGGAATGGGGCTGCAGTGACAATGGATCATTAAGAATGTCATTGTTTTGGGGAAAAAATATTTCTTACAATATGAAAGAGAGAAAGCAAAATATATGACCTCATTACATAGGCTAACATTTGGTGGCATGCACCAATTCCTCTTTAGTTTTGCCATGGAGCCCACCAGCTCCCATCCCACAACATATCTATTTTTAGCAGGTCTCCATGGCAAAACTGAAAAGGAACCAACATATGCCACCATGGCATAGAGATAAAAGGAGGAGCTGGGCAACGGATGCTTCCCCCCATGAGATATGTTAAGGGAAAAGCTAAGCAATGTGGGACGACAGATTCCCCCCACCCCCCACTGGACATTGCTGTATTCACCACACATTCCAGCAACAAATGTGATGATAGAAGCAACTCTCTTCCTCAGACCAATGATGCCTTAAGAATGAGTCAGAAAAAACTCAGTCATTGTTGGATTATAGTTCCCATGAATAGTAATAGTGAGATAACTCAGAGATGGACTAAAATAACTTCTGGAGAGATTCTTTCTTTAGGTGTTCTCTTCATGGCTGAATCTGTCAATGTAAGTTTCTTGCAGACTTATTTTTTAAATCAGGTTTTCTCATTTTAGTATACTGAATTTGGTATAAATTCTCATCAAAAAGAAATGGAAATATTATTCATCACCTCTGGAACGTGCTGGGAATAATTGTGGTTGACTACAGAACATGACATAATAATCTCCTTTCAATATTTTACAGTTTATGTTTTACTGAAGTCCATATTGGTCTCTAGCTAAAGCTTCTGAATGTTGTTTAATTCAAAATGTTCAAAAATTTGTCTCATTCTCAAACATTTACATGACATCTTAGATCCCATCACAAGAAAAATGGGGTGTATATATTCAACAGACAAAGGTTAGTTAAAGGTTTTCCCAAGTCCCAAGACTCTGGGGGTTGGTGCTCATCTCCATTTCTAAGCCGAAGAGCCGGTGTTGTCTGTAGACACCTCCAAGGTCATGTGGCTGGCATGACTGCATGGAGCGCCGTTACCTTCCCACCTATTGATCTACTCACATTGGCATGTTTTCGAACTGCTAGGTTGGCAGGAGCTGGGGCTAATAGCGGGTGCTCATTCCACTCCCGGGATTTGAACCTGGGACCTTTTAGTCCACAAGTTCAGCAGCTCAGTGCTTTAACACACTGTGCCACCAGGGGCCCCTTCAGCAGACAAACAAATCTACTTATTATTTTTCTCTTTCTACAAATTAGAGCATTTTGACATCACCAAGAACTAAAGTTATGCCAAAACCAAGAATTAATAGTAGCAGCAGAGAATTTCAAATGACATGAGTAAATGAACCAAGTCACTTACTTCAAGGGAAGTCAGAGCCATATCACCATATATAATATAGTGAATTGTAAAGGATTTAAGCAGACTTCAAAAATGTGACCTCATGCTTGGACAGATTCTACATCATACTAAACCCTGCCCTCCCTTTTATATTTATGGCACTAAGTCATGTTCAAAGTAGAGAGCATAAGGTGTACTGAGGTGGGATGGGGAAAAAGAAATGACAAGAAAACTTATTGTCCCCATGTCTATTTACAGAAAGCCTAATGGATCCTGCACCCTCAGAGAAATAAAAACTCAGTAAGGTCACTGGCCTCCCATTAAATGAAGTAATGCCAGTGAAACAAAAACAGGGCAAAGAAAAATAAGTTTGTCTCCTTCTACAAAAGTAGCCATATACTTTTGTGTTTTGAAAAGCACAAGAAAGAGACAGCTGGAGCGTTATAGCCCCCACAGAAAGTTAGAGATTGATCTTTATGGCTACTTTAGGATTAGTTCTGATATCAAGAGGTTGAGCGGGCATCCTCAAGTCCTAAAGCTCTTCAATTTATCATAGAGGTTGGCATTGTGTGCCTATTGGCCAACATCAACTCTTGAAACCAAAAATTGTCAGAAAATAAATTTATTATAAAAGGTTTTTTTTAGTTTTTGAGAATTTATATGCATATTAAACAATTTTGTAGTCAATAATAATCAATAGCAGAAAGAGGGGAGAATTTAATAATAATGGTGGGCAATTTCAAGCACAGTTATAAATCTATTTTTAATATTGTTTTATTGTTTAAATATTGTTTAAGATGCAATGGATTCTTCTTTATTTCTCTTAGCCCCAATCTCTTAGCTCCTTTATTCTTTCATTATATCATTATTCCATATTGCCTATGATTTTTTTTAGGATTTTAAATATTTATTTATTAAAATAGTCATACATTTATACGTGTTTGTTGCACACAGGACAGTATTTTCATTATCATTTCTCACATAATAGCTTTTCTTTAGGGGTTCACAGTCTTCTGTTTGAATAGGACATATAAAGGTATCATCAGCTCTAAATTAATATCTGTTTTTTTCTTGTGTACAGTCTTATAGAATCCTTTGTGTTCATTTTTAGTTTATACTTTTATATTGGGATGTCGAATCACTGGTTGCCATTCATTAACAAAGTTCTCTAATTGTTCTTCTCTTAAGAGTACAGTTATTTTGTCAATTATTAGTAAATCTCTAATATATTTTTCCCATTCTTCTAAGGGAGATATCTCTGATGTTTTCTAATTTCTAGCATATACTATTCGAGCTGCCACTGTCATGTAAAACAATTTTTCCCAAATTTCTTTTCCAGTTCTTCATCTGCCATGTTCAAAAGATACATTTGTCATTTTAAAGTTTGTGTTTAACATCTTTTCGAGATATATACATGAATCTGTTTCCAGTCGTTTTTTTACTTTGTTGCACATGCCTTTTTCTTTTCCTTATTTCCAACATTTGTCAGTACAGTTGTACATCTTTGTTAATCTCTCTAGAGGGAGTTACTGATGTAGATGCATTTTGTATACATTTTCCTTCAGGTTTTGGCATGCCATGTATTTCATTTTTCTTTTCCATGTCTTTTCCCACTGGGCCATTTTTATCTTTTGTCCTATGTTTTGAGCCCATCTAACCATCGAGTCTTTTACTACTTGCTCTTCCATGTATCAAGTCAGTCTATTTTTGTAAATATATGATATACATCCTTTTGGTTTCTGGAACATTGCCACATCAAACCATATTTTTACAGTCTGGAAGCCCAAGGTTCTTTACATTTCTCATGCAGCTGTCTATATAGAAGCCAATTGCATTTAGGGTCCATTTGATTCCATTTTTCTAGAGATATCATTTCTGGGTTTTCTAAGTACGTCTGGATCAGCTCCCTGTAGGGTAACCATTTCCCTTGTAAGATGTTCTCCCTTTTTTAGTATACCTCATCTGGATATCAGCTCTGGTGTCTTTGTGTAAATTTGTCTGATCGCATCTCCCCATATAAGCCATCGCAAGCACTGTGATAATTGGAGGAGGCCCTGCTCTCAGTCCCACCCCATTTCAAATACAACTGGGGGGAACGAGAGAAGGGGCCTTCTCCGTGATCATTCCCTATCTCTGTAACTCCCTCCCAAAAGAAATAAAAACAGCCCCCACCTTCCTCTCCTTTAAAAAACTCTTGAAAACACAGTTATGCACTTTAGCATATGGAGAGGAGGAGGACTAGGATACTTTAAATTAATTCCATCAGATTGCTGGTGAACATATTTTTATCTCAGGGCGTCTATGACATATATTAAGTAAATACCTATGACAACCAAGTTTAATGTATTTTAGTTGTCTTGCAGGGTGTGTGTTTTAATATGAATTCATGTGATTAGTGTTATCTTGTCTATTGGATTATTTTATACTGTTTTAATTCCTTTGCTTTAAGTTTACTGCTATTGTTGCTTTGATTTTGATGTGTTTGTATTTATCATATTGGGCATTGAATATTTGCCTTTTTCTGTGTGTAAACTGTCTTGAGTCCTTTCTGGGAGAGAGGATGGACTAGAAATAAAGTTGTATTATTATTATATTATTATATTATAAATTCTTTTTTATATCTGTTCTTGGTGTTGAAAATTGGTCTCCAAATATAATGGTCATTAAATATGCCTGTTGGTTTGGCCTTTAGTATGTACAAATATGCATACCATCCAAATGGGAGATTTATGCCTTCTAAATCAAGTAGCTCATTGTCTTCTAGGATCACCCATTCTTTAATCCAATCCAAACCGCACACATGAAAGTAGAGTTGTAGATTTGGAAGAGATAAGCTGCCTCTTGTTTTATCATCATTTGTCATGGAACCAAGTCCCAGGGCTGAATTTCCAAGCCCTGGACTTGGAGTCATAACATAAATAATCCTGGAAGCACCTGGCAGAAGAAGATAGAATGAGCCTGGGAACTCGGGGTTGAAAGTATAAACAATTATAATTGGTATAGTGTGTGGGAATAGTAGAAATGTGATACAAGGGGTGGGGTTTGATGATGATATTTGCGTGTGGTGTTACGTTGCATCAGAGGTGATAAAAATGATTGTATGTAAACATTAGGTCATTCTCGACTTTTCCCAAAGTCATGTATTCTTCAATAAAGATTGGATCTGAGAGCAGCTATCTTTGATCTGCGTTCAGACTGGTCCTTTGAAGTGAGCGTGACAATTAAGTCGAGAATCCCGTTCTCACCCTCCTGCGGATTCGCAGTGAAGTGATAATGAATGAAGAAGGAGATCAAAGCCCAAATGGAGCAGGGAGGCCTTTGCCAGGGGCCCGGCCGTTGGGGGAAGAGACGCTGCAAGCCATAGCTTCCTCTACGGGGTACCCCAGGCCGAACGGCGTGACCCAGAGGATTCCCAGAGGAGGAAGAGGCGTTTCTGCGGCTGCAGAAACCAGTTGGGGATCTGGAGGAAGCATGCCGGAGACCGTGGCCCTGCGGTTATCCATCCTGGAAACTAATTTATCCAGGCTGTCGGAAACCGTGGGGAGGTTGGTGCCACTATTGGAAGAGAATCTCCAAAAGGAGCCCACCCGATATGGTGCCGAGAGAGAGCCAAGTAAAGAAGGAGATTGGAGCCAGAGGGGCCAGCGCGCCTCAACGCAGAGCCCCGTGGAGGCGAGGGGTGAGGGGGATGAGGAATACTGTCAGGAACTGGAGTTCCGAGACAGAATAGCGCGCGAAGTGGAGCGCCAGCAAGCTCTGGGAACTCTGAGGCCGCCAACTCCAACAGAACTTCCAACCCCCCGAATGGGCGTCGGGGTGGAAAGACCACTGGGGCCAGGGATCGGGTCCAGTGGATTAGCGGACGAAGGCGGAGAGGAGCCGGAGATTCAGGAAGAGGAGGAGGATGTGCCGTACGACGAGGGAAGGCGAGGTGCGGCAGCTACAGCGAGGCCCGCATTCGGATGGGTGGAAGGGCCAACAGCAGCGGCAGAATTTCGGGAGCCGCGCAGAACGACCGCCGGAGTGGGGCGCGGCGTGTTCAAAGGGGCCGTCCAAGGAAACCCGATGCAACCCTTCCCCATGCCTCCCAGACAGCATCAACGGGCCACAGAATGGATGCAAAGGAGGGAAGATCTCAAACTGGAATACGGAGGGGAATCATCTGAACTGAACTTTTTCCTCATTAGCATCAGAGGATATATGGAAGACAATGCACACACATTCCCCTCCAAAGCAAGCATGGTTCGGGCCATCGGCAACACACTAAAGAGAGGAGCGGCCAGCTGGTATGTGCAACTACATGCCAGACGCGACCCATGCCTGAGGTCAGTGCCCCGCTTCCTCGCCACACTGGAAAACCGGTTCAGAGACCGGCTAGAGCAATTGAGGGCTCGAGACCAGCTCAAAGGAATAAAGCAAAGGGACAAAACGGTGCCTGAGTACGCAGAGGAATTCCTCCATCTCGCGGAAAGGGTACCAGAGTGGTCCGAAGTGACCAAAGTGGAGATATTTAAAGAGGGACTACGCCCCGAGGTTTTTAGTTGGGCAGCGCACAGAGACGACCCAGAAACACTCCAGGGCTGGATACAACTAGCGGGGCGCGTCGAATCCACCCTGGCCCAAGTAAAGCGTTTCAGGGGCGGCGGCGGCCAGCAAAGACCGGTGGCGAGAGGGCGAGGAGAAACGAGGAAGCAGGAAAGGCCCGGAGGGAGGCCGGGGATCCCCTTCAAAGGAGATGACAACAAACCCAAGCCGGGATGCTTTGTATGTGAGAAGACGGGCCATCGAGCAGCAGAATGTTGGGCCCGGAAGGGGGAGCCGCCAAAACCCTCAAAGCCCAAGCCAGCAACCGGGAGGCGAGCAGAGGAGGAGGTGCGAGCCCCAGAATCTTCGGAAAGGCTGGTGAGTCGAGACAAACGCATGCTAGTAGTGCCAATCTGGCTATCGGGGCTAGAGAATCGGGCCACCTGCAGGGCATTCGTGGATTGCGGTTGTTCTAGGAACATTATAACTCCGGAACTAGCAGGAGCGCTGAAATGCCAGCAGACGTTGCTTGACTCCCCGATTGCATTTTCGCAGCTAGATGGATCAGTTGCTGCTGGGGAAGTATCTACAAAGGAAATACGGGGGGTCCCATGTAAAATAGGCAAATGGGAAGGAAGAATATCCTTTGTGATAGCCCCTATTGCCACATACCACGTAATACTAGGGATCCCATGGCTCGAACAGGCAAATCCCGAAGTAGATTGGAGAGGAAAGAGCCTAGCATTTAAAGAACAACAGACGCAATGGGAGATAAGCAAAATAGCAGGAGAGGAGGACGAGGAAGATGAAGCAGGTGAAATAGACCCACAGCTATTGCCACCTGAATACAGAGACTTTGTGGATGTTTTCAATCAGAAAGAGGCAAGTAAATTACCTCCCAAGAGGAATATAGAAGTAGAAATTGAAATAACCCCAGGAGCAAACTTACCAAAACCAAAAGTGTATCCCATGTCTGTTCAGGAGAAGGAGGAATTGAGGAAATATATTGATAAGAACCTGGCGCGAGGCTTCATTAAGCCATCCAATTCTCCTCTCGGAGCCCCAGTGTTATTTAGGAGAAAGAAAGACAACTCCCTAAGATTGTGCATTGACTATCGAAATTTAAATGCAATTACTAAGGACAATAAATACCCTATGCCCTTAGTAAAGGATTTAATTACCGTATTGAAGAAAGGGAGCATATTTACTAAACTTGATTTAATTGAAGCATATCATAAATTAAGAATCAAACCTGAGGATACTTGGAAAACTGCATTTTCCTGCGCATTCGACCATTTTGAACATAAAATTTTGCCATTTGGGTTAAAAATGGCGGCAGTTGCTTTATGCAGCTTATAAATGAAATACTGCACCCATTGTTGTACCGAGGGGTATTCATATTCCTTGATGATATATTGATCGTGAGCGAAGATAAAGAAAAGCACGTGGAATTGGTCCGGGAAGTTTTGCAGAGACTAAGGGAAGCAAAGCTGTATGCAAAACTGTCCAAATGTGAATTTAATAAAACTCAAATTGACTTTCTGGGATATCGGATATCTCCAGAAGGGTTAGCTATGGACCCGTCTAAAGTATCAGACGTAAAAGAATGGGGAGTACCCCAAACAAGGAGGCAATTGCAATCATTTCTGGGGTTTGCAAATTTTTATAGATCGTTCATAAAAGGCTTTGCGCAAATAACCGCACCCCTTACTGAACTTTTAAAAACAAAAGGGAAAGGGGAGACAGCAAAAGTGAAAGCTCCTGGCGCCAAACTGAGTTGGACGCCAGAATGCCAAAAGGCATTCGAAACCCTAAAAGGATGCTTCACAGAAGAACCCGTCCTAAAACACCCCGATATCCGGAGCCCTTTCATAATCCATTGCGATGCCTCAGACTGTGCATACGGGGCAGTACTATTGCAAAAGGATCAAAATGGGAACTTAAAACCTTGTGGATATTTGTCCCGGAAGTTCAGTGAAACTGAAAAATGTTGGCCCATATGGGAAAAAGAGGCATTAGCCATATTAAAAGCCTTAGAATGCTGGCGACACTTCCTCGAAGGGAGCGGAATCCCATTTGAAATTTGGTCTGACCATAAGAACCTCCAGTATTTAAAATCTCCTCGAAAATTGTCCCCCAAACAAATTAGATGGGCACAATACTTCAGCAGGTTCGATTTCCAATTAAAGTTTTTCCAAGGGAAACAGAATGTCTTGGCTGATGCTCTTTCACGCATGCCTCAACACGAAGGCATAACCACAGCAAAAGAGGGAACAATATTATCTGATAAACAATGGGGCTTAGCTGTCAGGACAAGAGCGCAAACCCAAAGAGAGAACACTGCTATTATTGAATTCGACGGGGAAAGTAGTTGGGGAAAAGAACTGAAACAGTCATACGAAGGAGATCAGTGGATCGCATCCAACGCAGAAAAGGGGGAGCAGAAGGGGGGATTTTGGTTTGTGAACAAGAAACTGTATATCCCAGCAATATTAAGGATTAAGATTTTGCATCGTTTTCACAATAACCAGAGCGCTGGTCATACAGGAATTACAAAAACAACAAAGGCAATAGCAAAACATTGTTGGTGGCCAGGAATGAGAAAGGACATAAAGAATCATGTTGTTCAATGTGATGATTGTGCCAGAAATAAATCGAGAGGAGGGAAGCCAATGGGATTATTACAAACAGTAGCAGAACCTACCAGGCCTTGGGAATGCGTAGCTATGGACTTTGTGGGGGAACTGCCGGTTAGCAAAGGACATCGTTATATTTGGACAGTATTAGACCTGTTTTCTAAACAGGCCCACTTTATAGCACTGACAAAATTACCATCGGCAGAAAAACTAGCTGAATTATACATAAACCATATTTACAAACTTCATGGATGTCCCAGTAGAGTGGTCAGTGACAGAGGGGTTCAATTCACAGCAAAATTTTGGGAAAAATTCTTGGAAATGCTAGGAGCAGAAAGGAGTCTAAGTTCTGCTTTTCACCCCATGACAAATGGGGCAGTAGAACGTACTCAACAGACACTTGGGCAGTTCCTTCGAATGTACTCTAACATGAGACAAACTGACTGGTCTAAGTGGCTGGCTTTCGCAGAACTAGCTTTTAATTCGACTATACATTCAGCAACAAATAAAACTCCCTTTGAAGTAGTATGAAATACAGCCTCTGCCCCAGTTGCCAAAATGGACAGAGAATGAAGAAACAGGGGCAGGGAAATGGAAAACTCAAATGCTAGAATGCTGGAGTCAAGTGACTGCATCCTTAAAGGAAGCACACAAAAAGTATAAAACATTCGCAGACAGAAAAAGGGTGGAAGGCGATAAATTGGAGAAAGGAGATTTAGTGTGGTTAAGTACCCAAAACATCAAATTGGGGCTACCTTCGAGAAAATTGGGCCCCAAATATATTGGACCATTCAGAATACAGGGGGTTATCAACGAAGTGACTTTCCAGTTGGCATTGCCAAAAAGTTTAGGGAAAATACACCCAGTATTCCATCGCAGCTTACTGAAAAAGTATATGGGTACTTTGGACAAAATGGACACATAGAGTTATTGTTTGATTTATTTCAGGATTGTGATGAAAGAAGAGCCGAAGAGGAGGACGAAGAAAAAGAGGGCGCCATGTCATGGAACCAAGTCCCAGGGCTGAATTTCCAAGCCCTGGACTTGGAGTCATAACATAAATAATCCTGGAAGCACCTGGCAGAAGAAGATAGAATGAGTCTGGGAACTCGGGGTTGAAAGTATAAACAATTATAATTGGTATAGTGTGTGGGAATAGTAGAAATGTGATACAAGGGGTGGGGTTTGATGATGATATTTGCGTGTGGTGTTACGTTGCATCAGAGGTGATAAAAATGATTGTATGTAAACATTAGGTCATTCTCGACTTTTCCCAAAGTCATGTATTCTTCAATAAAGATTGGATTTGAGAGCAGCTATCTTTGATCTGCGTTCAGACTGGTCCTTTGAAGTGAGCGTGACAATCATTAAGTATCTTCATCTTTACTCTTGTTTTTTTCCCCCCAGCCCAAATAAATTTTGAAATAATTTTTGCCAAATTTTGAAAAAAAAATGTTGCTGATTATTGGAAAGTTTTGAAACAAAAATAACATGTTTGGTAATGTTGTCATCTTAATGGACGATATCCTCCGTAGTAGGGAGAGCCCTCATTTGTCCCATTCTACTAGTTCTTTTCTAATCTCTCTCCATACTCTTTCATATTTATTTTTGAATAGCCCTGAATTTTTCTTTGTAATGAATATTCCTAGGTATTTGGCTTTCTTACAATATTATATTCTGTATTTTCTTTCCGTTCTTTTTATTATTATTATTCTGTCAGGTTCTTTGTTAAAAATTGAGCTTTCTCCTTGTTTACCTTTAACCCAGCTAATTCCGAAAAGTTTGTCAAAGTGATATTTAATTCTTTCATTGAGAATATTGACTAAGATTAAACTTCTCAGAAATATTTTTTTTCTCCTGACTCCCTCAGACAACCTTTGGAGAATGCAACCTCTCCCCACATCTCTGTCAAAGATATTCAGAGAAACACCCCCCCATGTTCACAAAGGGGATGGAGATTATTCTAGTTCGGACCTATGAATGAAAACAAAAATAGCAAGTTGCTTGCAAAGTTAATATTGATGAAGGCATTGTACAGTCTATTCCTTTCAAGGTTTGGCTGCTTCAAAAAATGTGAACCCAGGTTAGGGTTGGGTCCTCCTATGGGAGGAGGAGGATTAAGTATAAATGTGTGTTAATTGCTACAAACTTTTATGAAAAAGGTAACATATTAATATGAAACATATTTTTAGTACCAATTCTTTGGTTCTTGTAAAGGGGCACATAGACAAATACTATAATAGTAATTGTTGTGGACCAGGTTCATAGTTTCTCCAATGATTTAGAAGATGACTTCTCTCTCTCCATAAACTAACTGGTATCATTCATTCAGTCTGTCTATGTGGGGATGGTTGGTTATCATATGTGTGATGATATTACAAAGTGTAAGATACAATATTGCTGTTTTATATTTTAGGAACAACATAACTTTCTTGAAGAATTTCCATTCCAAAAAAATTCCTGCAAATCCTTAATTTCCATAAAAGTTATGGAAGTCTATCTATTCTGAGCTGGGCAATATCATTATTGTAATACATGGTATTTTTTTTATTTACATTGCCTGAACACATACTTATATATGCATTAGCATTATTAATATTATTGATGGATGTGTTTTTTTTCCATTGCATGTATTCACCTTAAAGACCACTTAATTTAATTTAAGTCCAGTTTCCTTGCAGAGATTATTAACTCTGGGCTGCCATGAGCATAAAAGAGAAAATTATGGCAGGCTTCTTGCAGCCTTGTTTGAAAGGCTCTATAACAATCCTGGGGGAAAACTGAATGTGAGCTTGCTGGCAGAGGCTGAAATGACTTCCTATTGTGCCTCCGGGTTGGTGGAAGTTAAGTGGCTGGGTTCCTCTTCCTTCAGCCTTTGTTCCAGGGAAGCCTCAGGGAAAATAAATGCCCAGGCTTTGAGCCTGAACTTTCCAAGTCTGATAGCAGCTCAAATTAGACTTCTAAAATGGAAATTAAATGAACTGAGGTGTATGTGTGTGTGTTGGGGGGGGTGTCTTTCTCAATATTGGATATGAAGTTGAATCTCAAACTTCCATTATCAGTGTAAATAACATGGAATAATTTCTTAAAGGATGTATTTCCCATGTTGAGATCTTTGCAGAATTGGGAGTTAGAAGGCTCTAGTTACCTGCAAATATTTATTTATTTATTTGCCCCATTTATACCTTGCCTTTCTCACTCCGAAGGGGACTCAAGGCGGCTTACACATGGCACAATTCAGATGCCCCAAAACACATATAAAATCAAAGCTTAAAATATTAAATATTTAAAAAATTTAGACATAAAAAATTAAACATAACAACAGTTAAAAATCACGCCAACCAAAAAATCATGGTCTAAAGCCATTCCAAGGTCTTTATACATTTCAGACATCCATTCTTGCACTGCACAGTTATCCAAAAGCTTAATCCCAGAGCCAGGTCTTCACTTTCCTTCTGAAGGCCAAAAGGGAGGGGGCTGACCTTACATCACTGGGAGGGAGTTCCACAGCTGAGTGGCCACCACCGAGAAGGTCCTGTCTCTTGTCCCCGCCGGCCATGCCTGTGAAGCAGGCAGGACTGAGAGCAGGGCCTCCCCAGATGATCTTAATCTACGAGGTGGTTCATAGGGGAAGATATGTTCGGACAGGTAAGCTGGGCCAGAACCGTTTAGGGCTTTGTAGGCTAAAGCCAGCACTTTGAATTGTGCTCAGTAGCAGACTGGCAGCCAGTGGAACTGGCATAGCAGGAGGGTTGTGTGCTCCCTGTACTCCGCTCCAGTGACCAACCTGGCTGCCACCCATTGGACCAACTGAAGCTTCCGAACAGTCTTCAAAGGCAGCCCCACGTAGAGCGCATTGTAGTAATCTATTCGAGATGTAACTAGAGCGTAGACCACTGTGGCCAAGTCAGACTTTGCAAGGTACGGGGCGCAGCTGGTGCACAAGTTTTAATTGTGCAAATGCTCCCCTGGCCACCGCTGAAACCTGGGGTTCCAGGCTCAGCGATGAGTCCAGGAGAACTCCCAAGCTGCGAACCTGCGTCTTCAGGGGGAGGGTGACCCCGTCTAACACAGGCTGTAACCCTATACCCTGTTAGGCCTTACGACTGACCACGAGGACCTCTGTCTTGTCTGGATTCAATTTCAGTTTGTTCACCCTCATCCAGTCCGACACAGCGGACAGCCAACAGCCTCCTTAGTGACAGGTGGAAAGGAGTGACAGAGCTGGACATCATCTGCATACAGATGACACTGCACCCTGAAACTCCAGATGATCTCTCCCAGTGGCTCCATGTAGATGTTAAACAACATGGGGGACAGTACTGAACCCTGAGGGACCCCACAAGACAATGGTTGTGGGGCTGATCAGATGTCCCCCAGTGACACCATCTGGGAACGACCCTCCAGGAAGAACTGGAGCCACTGCAAAGCAGTACCTCCGAGACCCATCCCTGCGAGATGCCCCAGAAGGATACCGTGATCGACGGTATTGAAGGCCGCTGAGAGGTCCAGCAGAACCAGCAGGGACACACTCTCCCTGTCCAGTTCCCGGTGTAGATAATTGACTAAGGCGACCAAGGCTGTCCCGGTACCATGCCCCAGCCTGAGGCCAGACTGTGCCGGATCTAGATAATCAGTGTCTACCAAGAATGCCTTGAGTTGTGCCACCACACGTTCCATGACCTTGCCCAAAAAGGGGAGATTGGAAATAAGCCGATAGCTGTCCAATTGAGTGGGGTCCAGTGATGGCTTTTTCAACAGCGGTTTGATCACAGCCAATTTAAGACTTGCTGGAAATATGCCTTCCCAAAGGGAAGCATTCAACATCACCTTCACCCACTCGGCCAACCCCCCTCTGGTTTCTCTCACCAGCCAGGATGGGCAGGGGTCTAGGATGCTAGACGATATACTATAATGACTTTAAAAAAATCTATCATGTCCAATGGAATTTGAACTTAACAAGTAGGTCAAACTGGTTTGTTCATCTGAGAGTGGAAAAACTCTTATTGGCCTGGTATATTTCATTTATTTTAAAAATTAAACATTTTAAAAACATTACAAATTATATATGCACCGTTTTGTATAATATAGTTTTCAAATACACAATTTGATAGGACTAAAATGAATTCCAGGGATAGACCAATACACCCTAAGGCAAGGGAGTAGATAATGCCTCCTCCAATTCTCAATGGCACGGTAGCTTCAGTTTGATAGAGGGATGGCATCTTCCACTGAACATAAAAGAAGTAGGCTCACTCTGGGGATGCAGTGGGAACCACCTAGCACACAGCTGTGTTTGATCACTTTGTTGCTGGCACCTATTATCTAGAGGAGTGAGGGTTCATCATCTTTGATAGCTCCCTTAAAGTTTGGACTACAATCTGGAATACAGAAGCTGCCCCACTGTTCACCACCACTTGGAAGAGAAACATTCATTTAATCAAGAGAAGAAAAATTTCAATTTTAATTTGAACCATTGGATCATTGATCACTGATTATCCAATGAATTTCTCAGCTCAACAGAAATCTATTTTCTGTGACCCAAAACAAGTGATATTGAATGGTTTGGTTGCACACAGGGGAGTGCCTTATTTTCTGACTGAAAGTTCTCCAAAATGTATCTGTTTCTTCAATGATGCATGAAACCCATCCAGAGCAGATCATATATCCAACTTCCAGTCCCAGGAACAATCAGGCTAAGAAACACAGTTGTACTTATTATTCAAATCTTTGCTCACTTTTCTCTCTCTCTCAATGTCACCCCTTCTATCTTTTCATACATACTTATAAGAACCGTATACTACCCATGCTCTGAATGGGTAGTATATTGGAGTAAGTTACCTATGCCTTGTTTGGACCATGAGGCAACTATAGCGAGAGCACATGATTTCTCTGTAAATCAGAGCAAAAGTAAAGAAAGAAAACTGGGTCTTATTACACTACTGTTGGATTTCTTTATCTAACTGACCAACACATTTAACAGTAGCTTTACTTTAACAGTGCCAATCACATAAATGGCCATAACATAATAGATTTTTGCTAATTGAGAATATTTGGATACAGTCTGTATTCTTAAAGAGACAATTCCTATATCTACACTGGACAATAAATGAATGGTGTGAAATGCTAGCTTGCCACTACTCATTCAAAGAGTGTGATCAGTAAGAATTGCTTGCTCATCAATGAAATGTAGATAGTTTTGTGTTCCACAAAGTATCTGTGGATCAGAATAGAGGGAGAGACTCATTAGTTTGCATTTGAAAGAATGTTTTCCTAATTCACAAAGCTTGTTCTGATTAAATATGCAAACTGAAACAGTAATCATTTGGTATTTCATATTTTGATTATTCTGTTTGGCAATCAAAAATGTGTGTACAGATGTATATGTTGGAGAGAGGTGCAGAGAAAATGCATTTATTAGTGAAAATAGCATACAAATTACCTTATTTAACAGAAGATTGTCTACAACTCTTTCTATATTAAACATTTCATGTAAAAGTATATATATTAGGAGGAATGTGCATAAACATGCATCCAGATTTTCCAATGACTCTTAAAAATTTCAAATTTATGCAAAAACAAGATGAAACAATTCAAGACTGAAAGAACTTAAGAAACAGATACTGAGAAAAAAAATAAGATGAACAGATATGTCCATGCATACTAATAGATGATGCTTCATGCTTAAAATGTCTAGTTGTTATATCTAAGAGATTTGCTTTGTCTCTGTTGTCTTGTGTTCATTTTATGAAGCTAAATGTACAACTGTACAAAAGTGATTTGTGTTAGCTGCTAACCATATTTCAAAGGGAATATTAAACTTTGGCATGGCAGTGGCTATGAGTTACAGGAACCTGTGTTATGCTTCAAAGGTAGCCACAAAACCTAGTGTCATTTATTGCCATGCTAACCTTTCAGAAACCAGGGGGGTCTAGATAGCTTTTGTTTCATAAAAGTTCCTAACTACATTTCCTAATGCGTATTTATTTGGATTAAAAGTAACCCCCACCCCCAGTCTTCTCCTGAATATTTTCAAAAAATTCTTGGATGCTGGAGAATCTCATCTTAAAAAATTCACCAAAATCCCAAAACAGTACCATGGTAATTACCAGTTCTCTTGTCCTTCATCCAGCTTTCTTCCACTCTCCTCATCTTGTTAGTTTCCCCACCTCTCATCCCTTTTACCCAAATTTAATTTCCAGCATCAGCACAGAAATGTGAAGAGAGAAGGCTGCTCTTTGAAAAGTTTTTCTTAACAGGAAATCACAGGTTATTACCACACCAGTCAATAAACCACATTGGAGGCTCCCTAGATATATATAAAAAGCTTTTTTTTTTTTCCCCACACAACTTTACTTCAATATTATCCTAAACCGAGCTTCAAGTTGTGTCAAATTTGTATTTAATTACCACCATTCCCTAACTTTTAGCTGTTTTAGCCATTTATTTTGGAGGAAGTGAAATCCATTATAAGCTCTTATTCCCAGCTCTGTTCTTCCTGGCCATTCTTCACCTGATTATCTAATCACTCTCTTTCTTGGCTGTAGAAGCTGAACCCTTTCTTTCACTGATCACCCAGGTTATTCTCCTTCTCAGGAGCAAAAGAAAGTCAGAATTCTTTCTCCCCTGGATGTTACAATCACACCCTTTTAAAAAATTTAAAAGGAGGAACTGCAACCAGCCATTTTTCCTGTTAAATGAACATTTCCTTGTCTTTCAAGACAAAAACATTTTGCAGAACCTAAAAATGTTTAAGTACATTTCCCAAATATCTAATAAACAAAACACCAGCAGTATTAATACTACCAAATGCTTATTTCATTTTTGAAATAATTTTCACAGCTTTGAAACTGTGAAAATAGGAAAATTCGGGGAGGGGGGGAGGCAGGGGAACAGAATCAAACTGAAGAACTTCTGCAA
The DNA here is from genome assembly GCF_035594765.1 of Anolis carolinensis. Taxonomy (NCBI): domain Eukaryota; kingdom Metazoa; phylum Chordata; class Lepidosauria; order Squamata; family Anolidae; genus Anolis; species Anolis carolinensis. Next base: position 151,081,663 of record NC_085843.1, read on the forward strand.
TTCTTATTTATTTATTTACAGTATTTATATTCCACGCTTCTCACCCCGAAGGGGACTCAGGGTGGATCACATTATATACATATAGGGCAAACATTCAATGCCCATATACACATAGAACCGAGACAGAGACAGACGCAGAGGCAAAAGCAAAATGCAAAAGCAAAATCAAAGCAAAAAGCAAAATGTTCACATCTCTACTAGGATTGGTTTTCCACGACAAAACCCCTTTTTGGAAATACGTGTGATATAATCAGTGGCTACCAACTGAAATGAATTACTCTTTACTAACAGGGTGAATATCAGCTACTGAGTTCCTGCCCAAAGAATGTTTCCATCTCTTTTGAGGCCCCTTCTACACTGTCCCTATATCCCAGGATCTGATCCCAGAATATATGGCAGTGGAGACTTAGGGACCATCTAGACATGCCCTATATCCCAGGATCTGATCCCAGGTTTTCTACTTTAAATTGGATTATATGAGTCTGCACTGCCAGATAATCTGGAATAAACAGAAAACCTGGGATCAGAACCTGGGATATAGAGACTTTCTGGAAGGGCCCCTAGACACCTTCCACACAACTGAATAAAATCCCACATTATCTGCTATGAACTATATGGCAGTGTGGACTCAGATAACCCAGTTCAAAGCAGATCCATGGGATTTCCTGACTTGATATTCTGGGTCCTCATATAGGGAGACTAAAATGATCAAGGGTCTGGAGAACAAGCCCTATGAGGAGCATCTTAAAAAGCTGGGCATGTTTAGCCTGCAGAAGAGAAGGCTGAGAGGAGACATGATGGCCATGCATAAATATTAGAAGGGAAGTCATAGGGAGGAGTGAGAAAGAATGTTTTCTGCTATCCTGGAGACCAGGACACAGAACAATGGCTTCACGCTGCAGGAAATGAGATTCCACTTGAACATTAGGAAGAACTTCCTGACTGTAAGAGCTGTTCAACAATGGAACTCTCTGCCCCAGAGTGTGTGGAGGATCCTTCTTGGTGGCTTTTAAACAGGCTGGTCGGGGGTCTTTGAATGCAATTTTCCTCCTTCTTGGCAAGGGGGGGGGGACTGGATGGCCCACGAGGCATCTTCCAACTCTATGATTCAATGATTCTATGAATCTATAATCTAGTTCAAAGCAGATAACCAAGGATCAGATCCTAGGATATAAGGACAATGTAGAAGGAACCTGAGTTTCCAACAGGCTGTTCTACATTGCATTCAATCCTCAAAATTCCTGTTTTTTATCTATTTGGTTTTAAATTATTTTAAGGTGCCTTTTGTGTTTGTTTTATATTTTTTATATTTGTTTGTTTGTGTTATCTATATTTTTTTAGCTACGTATTGCATATCACCTTGAAGAGGTCTGTTGGGCTGAGATTCAGTTCTTAACATATCTTTAACAAAGAAAGCACTTGAAGTGTAAGGTGTTATGTATTGGTGGAATATGGATCTAAAGCCGCACAACCTGAGGAACTTTTGCCAAACCACAAGAAAAATCCAAAGAAATTGGTCTCATCCCTACTATTGATAAGATTTCATTCCAGATTTATTTCTAAACAGTTTCATACAGATTCTAAATAGCACATGAGAACAATGGAGGCTTAAGAAACACCACAGTATAAATGCTGTGGAGCTAAGTAGCATTCCCATAGTATTACTTTTATAGTAAAGTGAAGTCTGTCTTTAGGCTTGAGAGAACTGTGTGCTATCTATTACTGTCCTATGTTGCTTTCTTTTTCTTTCCTTTTTCATCAATTGTTACTAAATTCTCTCTATGCCCTTGTTCTTGCCAAGCAGAGTTTTATTGTTTTCTCAGAGCTTCTATGTAACTGTTCAAAAGGGTGAGACCAGCCAACAAAAAGCCAAGAGCTATTCATAACAAAAAGCACACAAAAATACTTTTTGAAGCAGAGAAACACTATAATTTATGTACTGAGTTTAAGAAAGACTTTAAAAAGGGCAGGGGGGGGGGAGCAAATCAATAAAATAAATAAATGAAAATATGTGCACACAGTAGTTGGCATTCTGTCTGATAGTTATAAGATTGTAAGCCGGATGTATGATCTTATAGATTCACATTTATGGTAATTGATAATGGAACTTGACAACAAAAGCCTACCTTTTCAGGCTTGTACTCAAATCAAAGGATTCCCAAGGATCTTTAGATTTTGGCACTGGGAAGGATGACAACAGTGTCCTTCTTGTCACAGGGAATATTGAAAAAAAGAAACAGTTATGGCAAAAACCCAAGAATATTTCCAACTAATTCTTCTCAACATACCTCATGACCAAGCATGCACTGCAGAAATAATTTTTCAGGATTCCAATCAGCAGCACTTCATTTGATTTACTACCAGGTTACAGTAAAGATAAAGGTTTTCCCCTGACATTAAGTCTAGTCGTATCTGACTTTGGGGGCTGGTGCTCAGACACCAGCATGACTCCATGGAACGCCGTTATCTTCCCCCAGAAGTGGTATCTATTGATCTACTCACATTTGCATGTTTATAAACTGCTAAGTTGGCAGAAGCTGGGGCTAATAGCAGGAGCTCACTCTGCTCCCCGGATTCGAACCACCAACCTTTCGGTCAGCATGTTCAGCACCTCAGCGGTTCAACCTGCTGCGCCACCGGGTTAAGAAGGAAGATTTTTTGGAGGATGGCATCATCAGCTGGAGCTACGATAGTGAGTTTCTATCATTGCAGTTATATCTGACAACATGATGAACAATTCCTTTTTAGGGTTTGATAAAATTATAGCATTTTTTCAAATCCACTATATGCACTAAAGGTCCATACCCACTTCCTTTGTTTGATGCAATCATGGATCAGGTCAGCTCCCTCATTATATAATACTCATGTGGTCCCCCAGTCTCTACCTAATGTAAGTGCATGTAAGGAGGAGACTGAGGCTGGGAAAATAATGTAAAATACGGCTACCTCCAGAAAATAAATGAAATATATAAAGACGTGTTAAAAGTGTGTGAAAGCAGTGTTTACATTCTAATAGCCGATTAGAATGTATCAGGTGACAATCCTATAGACCAGCATAGCGTCATGGTTTGAGTAGTGAACTAGAGGTCAGAATCCCCACCGTTTTGACCTAGAGCAAGTCATGTTCTATCAGCCTCAGAGGAAGACAATAGCAAACCCCTTCTCAACAAATCTTGCAAACAAAAAGGAGGAGGTATAGGAGTGAAACAGTGGTAAGTTCACTTTAGAGTTGTCATAAATTGTAGATTACTTAAAGACATAAAAATAACAATACTGCACACGTTTACCTAGGAATAAGCCCCTTTTAACATTGATTTCAGCAGTGCCCTGGACAAAATTTGCAGAGTTAAAGCAACTGTGTTAGCTATATCTGCTCATGAAAATGTGATCCCCGTAATGGCAAGGGAGAAACTACATTTCTCTCCCAGGGAATGGCAGTCCCCCACCAGTAGCCCTGGGAGAAACTTGTGTCCCCGAAAAGGCATCCTGCCAGCTGCGGGAGCCAAGAAGCGGCGCGGGGCTGCAAAAGAGCAATTGGAACCGGCTTTTTGACAGTCAGCTGTTTCGAAGTTTTAAAATGGACCGATTCTAGCGCTGTTGGTTGTTCCGGAACCAGGAGCCTCAAAAAGTGTTAGATATAAAAGATAGGCATGCTTGGGATATTTTTAATGAAGTTATGGGTCAATTTGTTCGGTTCGCCATGTTATTCAATGGCAGGGAGAGCGCGGCAAGGTTAATGGAGGGAAGGAGAGAGGATTTCATGCGAGGGAGTCAAGAAAGGATACAAAATAAACACTTGAGAGGATTTTAGGTTAAAGGAGAGGATACTTTTTATTTAAGGATTAGTTACAGTGTCAGGGCTGGGGAACTCCCCGCCGCAGGTCAGATGAGTTTAAAAGTGGGGGTCTCTGCTATCAAGCTGTTAACTAGGGCTGACTAATGGGAGCACACAACTTTATTTTTGAATGTTGGTCTATTTCTGATTATAATCCAAAGTACTGGTTTTGATTTGTAAAACTTGAGTCCACTTATATGGAGTGCCATCCCCTCCTCAAAAGCTCCACCTTGTCCTAACTGATACAGAACACAACACAATACAACCCCTGCTTTGTTGGTAAGGATTAGAGATGGGCTTTTGGGACTTACCTTGTTCTGTTTCGTGTCCCAGCTCTCGCCAAGGCCCAGATTCGTTTTCGCCTGGCCTCCCGAAATTGGGAGGTCAGACATTTGTTTTTGTTTTGCTTCTTTTTTTCTGAGGGAGCTACAGCCAGTGCTGCAGCCAGTGCCGCTCAAATGTCCAGTAAGGAGCCAACCAAAGGAGAGGGGGGTGAGGCATAGGATGACCCAGCCACCCTCAACCTCCCCCCCACCCCCGCCGGCCAGGCCTGTGCATGTAGGCGCAAAGCCTGCACCCATAAGCCCAGGCTCCCAGACCTACGGTAGCAGGATTTGTGCTGGGCCTAACCAGGCCTTGCAGGGCCCACAAACAATAGCTAAGGATTGCTCCTTACTCAGCAATCATCTGTAGGCCCTGCAAGGCCTGGGCATGTTGGACCAAAGCCTGCTCCCATGGGCCCAAAGCTCCTGAACCTATGGATGCAGGCTTTAGGCCTAGGCACCTGGGCCTCGCAGGACCTACAGCCGATTGCAGAGTAAGGAGCGATCTTTATTTGGCAATTGGCTGTAGGCCCTGTGAGGCTCAACTGATTGTCGAGTAAGGATTCCTCCATACTCTGCAATCGGTTGCAGGCTCTGCAAGGCCTGGGTGTGTAGGCCCAAAGCCTGCACCCGTAGGCCTGGGAACTTTGGGCCTATGGGACCAGGCTTTGGGACTACACACTCGGGCTCGCAGGGCCTACAGATGATCATTCCAAAAGGCAGGTTTGGAGACAATATCGGTTCCTGCCTGCCTTTCATTTCAAGGCAGTTTTTGTTTCATTGGGGGCCTTTCTGTTTTGTGCCATCCAAATAGATGATACAAAACAGAAACACGAATAAAACATATGAGACAAATACCACGCACCTCTCTAGTAAGGATGCTTATTCCTTTTTAACAGGGGGCGGAGTGGAGGGAGGTTTAAAAGGCACTGCCACCCCAGCTCCCCAAGCTGTCCACTTTTCCTTTAACATCATTACTATTTCTTTCTCTTTTCTCCCTCCCCATTGCATACCACTTCTTTCTTCCTGCCACTAGCCTGGACTGGGATGGGATGCTGTGTGATGTTGTAGGCTTAGCAGACACCCTAGCAGTCAGCAGGAGAAGCAGTAGGAAGAGAAATAACAGATGATAGAAAGGAGCACTATGAAGCTTCTAGATAAGCCCCAAACCAATTTGTATCATGTCACAGTTGGTTTTGGTCCTAGAACTTTTCAGGGATAAATGGATGTGGAGGAAATAGGGATGCATGCACTCTCCATGTTCAGATGTTCCTGTACAACCAGTAATATTAGATCTGTGTCATATGCAAATTGGGATTTCAAAATCCTCTGCTGAACTTAGTATTAAACTGATAAAGTTCTCTGGCATCTCCATGTTCATAGGCCCATTCAAAGAGTGACATTTATATCTACACCTGTTTCCCAACTATCCTTATAGCTCTCCAAACATTCAGACAAAAAAATTCATTAGCTGTAGAGTCGCCCTATATTGGGAGCTGTCCTGTCATACAGGATTCAAACGCAGTTCATTATAAGGGTTTGCACCACTTGCCTTCCGGTGCTTCCAGGGAAATCTCTGAATATATTACATCCTTGCTTAGAACTGTTTTTATTGTCTTGTGGTTACCTTTTAGAGACTTCCAAGACAACTGTTATCCAAACCCCTCTCAGGGCCTGAAAACACAGGGATGTGATTCCTTGATACATTTTATCTACCCCAGAACTGGGTGAGTGGGAAATGATGGTGTGGACACAGGCGTAAGCTGGGGGAGATACTGGTGGGATTTCACTTATGCCATTTCTCCAATCAAGGGTGCCTCTACACTGTTAAATTAATGCAGTTTGAAACTGCCATGGCTCAGTGGAATCATGGGAGTTAAAGTCTGGTGAGGCACCAGCACTCTTGTAAAACTACAACTCTCATGAGTCCCTGATGTGTCTTGGCAATTAAAGTGATGTCAAACTACATTAATCCTACAGTGTAGAAGCACCCAAAACCTGCTTCTGCTACAAGAATCTTTCACCCTAACTAAAACAGGGTATATGCCCCTTATGTGGGAAATTATTTTTTAAAAAATTATTTAACATATAAAGAAGGAAAAATCAATTACTGGCCATGAGGTTTAGGATCAACAAAAATTCCGAGACAAGAAAGCTATCGATCCACGAAAAATTTGATTCTAAACTCGTTTCAAAACTAGAGGGGGGCAGCGTTTCGTTTCTGAAGGCATTTCTGAATTTTGCCCCCCAAAAAATTCGAAATTAACAAAAATTCGTTATCTTCAGAATTATTTCGTTAATGGCGGACGCGCATGCGCAGTCGCCCAAAAACAGCCCCAGAGGGGGGGGAGTTCGGGGGCTCTCCTGCTCTCATTTTTTCAGCTATACTGATCAAATTTGGTACAGTGGGAGAACACAATCCACCCTGTTTGTTTGCTAAATTGCATAGCGTTTGCCATTTCCTAAGATTTATTGCGCAATTTTATACTTCATATAAAAAAACTTTACCAATTGCCAAAAATCTGTTCCTGCTTTTGAATTGTTATTTCCTGTTCATTCAATAGGGGTTCCATCACTGTGAAAGTCCTTCTTCTACTTGTGTAACATTGTTTCAGTGCCCATAAATCTGTCAAAATTTTAGGGCATTGGGGGCCATTGGCCAAGAGACACATTTTGCTGCCTGCCACTATGCGCAATGACTTTCCCCAGGCATCCATATTGGAGGCCATTATACCCCAGTGGTCAAGCCCCTCCCCTCCCAAGAAATGTAAGATTTCTGCGACGTTGGTTTGATTTATTGCCTGATGGCAAAATGGGGGCTTGGATCCCACTCCCCTGGGGAGCCGTCCACCGTGGCCCGTCTCCCACCCCTGCCCCTTTCCCCAAAGCAGCAGGGCGTGGGCTTAAACTGCGGAAATAGACATGTGGGCATGGATCCCACACCCCTGACCCTTTTCCCTAAAGCAGTAGGGCGGGGGCTCAGCTGCTGAGATACACATGAGGGTTAGTATCCATTAAAAGCACTGGCAGGGGTAGTGGGAAAAATTGGAGCAAAAAGAAAGAAAAAATCAACGTTGTGATCCGAACCGCAATGTCCAAGATGGAGAAAAAAGAAGAAAGAAAAAATCCCTGTGGGGATCCGAACCCCAATGTCTATCTCAGCATCAAAGACCCCAACCTGCGCCGGCGACAGTTGGCCGGCATGCATCCCGTACAGAGAGAGAGAGAAAAAAAAACAGAGGACCCCGTCCCAAAGGAAGGATCTGTGCAAAATTGCCCAAAGGGGTGCGGAACGACAGCCGCGAGAGAAGAGAGATGCGATGCAACGTGGGAAACACGACCACGTAGGCCGAGAGGCAGCAAAAACAAAAGAAAAGAAAAGAAAGAAAAAGCCACAGGCGGCAAGTCCCACACATTAAAATGGGCCGGCCACAGTTGGCCGGCACGCATCCCAGAGAGGAAAAAAGAGTGGCCGCCCCAAAGGAGGCATCTGTGCTAAATCGCCCAAAGGGGTGCGGACAAGACAGCCGCGAGAGAAGAGGGATGCGGTGCATCGTGGGAAACACGACCACGAAGGCCGACAGGCAGCAAAAACAAAAGAAAAGAAAAGAAAGAAAAAGCCACAGCCGGCAAGGCCCACACATTAAAATAGGCCGGCCACAGTTGGCCGGCATGCATCCCAGAGAGGAAAAAAGAGTGGCCGCCCCAAAGGAGGCTTCTGTGCAAAATCGCCCAAACGGGTAAAGAACGACAGCTGCGAGAGAAGAGAGATGCGGTGCAACGTGGGAAACACGAACACGTAGGCCGACAGGCAGCAAAAACAAAAGAAAAGAAAAGAAAGAAAAAGCCACAGCCAGCAAGGCCCACACTTTAAAATGGGCCGGCCACAGTTGGCCGGCATGCATCCCAGAGAGGAAAAAAGAGTGGCTGCCCCAAAGGAGGCTTCTGTGCAAAATCGCCCAACGGGGTAAAGAACGACAGCCGCGAGAGAAGAGAGATGCGGTGCAACGTGGGAAACACGAACACGTAGACCGACAGGCAGCAAAAACAAAAGAAAAGAAAAGAAAGAAAAAGCCACAGCCGAAAAGGCCCACACGTTAAAATGGGCCGGCCACAGTTGGCCGGCATGCATCCCAGAGAGGAAAAAATTGTGGCCCGCCACAAAGGAAGGATCTTAGCATAATTGCCTAAATATGTACAGAGGGACAGCTGCGAGAGAAGAGAGATGCGGTGCATCGTGGGAAACACGTTCACGTAGGCCGACAGGCAGCAAAAACAAAAGAAAAGAAAAGAAAGAAAAAGCCACAGCCGGCAAGGCCCACACATTGAAATACTAGGCGGCCACAGTTGGCCGGCACGCATCCCAGAGAGGAAGAGTGGCCGCCCCAAAGGAGGCATCTGTGCTAAATCGCACAAAGGGGTAAAGAACGACAGCCGCGAGAGAAGAGAGATGCGGTGCATCGTGGGAAACACGACCACGTAGGCCGACAGGCAGCAAAATCAAAAGAAAAGAAAAGAAAGAAAAAGCCACAGCCGGCAAGGCCCACACAGTGAAATACTAGGCGGCCACAGTTGGCCGGCACGCATCCCAGAGAGGAAGAGTGGCCGCCCCAAAGGAGGCATCTGTGCTAAATCGCCCAAAGGGGTGCGGAAAGACAGCCGCGAGAGAAGAGGGATGCGGTGCATCGTGGGAAACACGACCACGAAGGCCGACAGGCAGCAAAAACAAAAGAAAAGAAAAGAAAGAAAAAGCCACAGCCGGCAAGGCCCACACATTGAAATACTAGGCTGGCTACAGTTGGCCGGCACGCATCCCAGACAGGAAGAAAGGGTGGCCGCCCCAAAGGAGGCTTCTGTGCAAAATCGCACAAAGGGGTAAAGAACGACAGCCGCGAGAGAAGAGAGATGCGGTGCAACGTGGGAAACACGACCACGAAGGCCGACAGGCAGCAAAAACAAAAGAAAAGAAAAGAAAGAAAAAGCCACAGCCGGCAAGGCCCATACGTTGAAATACTAGGCCGGCCACCGTTGGCCGGCACGCTTCCCCGACAGGAAGAAAGAGTGGCCGCCCCAAAGGAGGCTTCTGTGCAAAATCGCCCAAAGGGGTAAAGAACGACAGCCGCGAGAGAAGAGGGATTCGGTGCATCGTGGGAAACACGACCACAAAGGCCGACAGGCAGCAAAAACAAAAGAAAAGAAAGAAAAAGCCACAGGCGGCAAGGCCCACACGTTAAAATACTAGGCCGGCCACCGTTGGCCGGCACGCTTCCCCGACAGGAAGAAAGAGTGGCAGCCCCAAAGGAGGCTTCTGTGCAAAATCGCCCAAAGGGGTAAAGAACGACAGCCGAGAAAGAAGAGGGATTCGGTGCAATGTGGGAAACACGACCACGAAGGCCGACAGGCAGCAAAAACGAAAGAAAAGAAAGAAAAAGCCACAGGCGGCAAGGCCCACACGTTAAAATACTAGGCCGGCCACCGTTGGCCGGCACGCTTCCCCGACAGGAAGAAAGAGTGGCCGCCCCAAAGGAAGGATCTTAGCTAAATTGTGTAAATATGTACAGAGGGACAGCTGCGAGAAAAGAGAGATGCGGTGCATCGTGGGAAACACGACCACGAAGGCCGACAGGCAGCAAAAACAAAAGAAAAGAAAAGAAAGAAAAAGCCACAGTCGGCAAGGCCCATACGTTAAAATACTAGGCCGGCCACAGTTGGCCGGCACGCATCCCAGAGAGGAAGAAAGAGTGGCCGCCCCAAAGGAGGCTTCTGTGCAAAATCGCACCAAGGGGTGCGGAAAGACAGCCGCGAGAGAAGAGAGATGCGGTGCAACATGGGAAACACGACCACGAAGGCCGACAGGCAGCAAAAACAAAAGAAAAGAAAGAAAAAGCCACAGCCGGCAAGGCCCACACATTAAACTAGGCCGGCCACAGTTGGCCGGCATGCATCCCAGAGAGGAAAAAAGAGTGGCCGCCCCAAAGGAGGCTTCTGTACAAAATCGCCCAAACGGGTAAAGAACGACAGCTGCGAGAGAAGAGAGATGCGGTGCAACGTGGGAAACACGAACACGTAGGCCGACAGGCAGCAAAAACAAAAGAAAAGAAAAGAAAGAAAAAGCCACAGCCAGCAAGGCCCACACTTTAAAATGGGCCGCCCACAGTTGGCCGGCATGCATCCCAGAGAGGAAGAAAGAGTGGCCGCCCCAAAGGAGGCTTCTGTGCAAAATCGCACCAAGGGGTGCGGAAAGACAGCCGCGAGAGAAGAGAGATGCGGTGCAACATGGGAAACACGACCACGAAGGCCGACAGGCAGCAAAAACAAAAGAAAAGAAAAGAAAGAAAAAGCCACAGGCGGCAAGGCCCCCACGTTAAAATACTAGGCCGGCCACAGTTGGCCGGCACGCTTCCCAGAGAGGAAGAAAGAGTGGCCGCCCCAAAGGAGGCTTCTGTGCAAAATCGCCCAAAGGGGTAAAGAACGACAGCCGCGAGAGAAGAGGGATTCGGTGCATCATGGGAAACACGACCACAAAGGCCGACAGGCAGCAAAAACAAAAGAAAAGAAAGAAAAAGCCACAGGCGGCAAGGCCCACACGTTAAAATACTAGGCCGGCCACCGTTGGCCGGCACGCTTCCCCGACAGGAAGAAAGAGTGGCAGCCCCAAAGGAGGCTTCTGTGCAAAATCGCCCAAAGGGGTAAAGAACGACAGCCGAGAGAGAAGAGGGATTCGGTGCAATGTGGGAAACACGACCACGAAGGCCGACAGGCAGCAAAAACAAAAGAAAAGAAAGAAAAAGCCACAGGCGGCAAGGCCCACACGTTAAAATACTAGGCCGGCCACCGTTGGCCGGCACGCTTCCCCGACAGGAAGAAAGAGTGGCCCCCCCAAAGGAAGGATCTTAGCTAAATTGTGTAAATATGTACAGAGGGACAGCTGCGAGAAAAGAGAGATGCGGTGCATCGTGGGAAACACGACCACGAAGGCCGACAGGCAGCAAAAACAAAAGAAAAGAAAAGAAAGAAAAAGCCACAGTCGGCAAGGCCCATACGTTAAAATACTAGGCCGGCCACAGTTGGCCGGCACGCATCCCAGAGAGGAAGAAAGAGTGGCCGCCCCAAAGGAGGCTTCTGTGCAAAATCGCACCAAGGGGTGCGGAAAGACAGCCGCGAGAGAAGAGAGATGCGGTGCAACATGGGAAACACGACCACGAAGGCCGACAGGCAGCAAAAACAAAAGAAAAGAAAGAAAAAGCCACAGCCGGCAAGGCCCACACGTTAAAATACTAGGCCGGCCACAGTTGGCCGGCACGCTTCCCAGAGAGGAAGAAAGAGTGGCCGCCCCAAAGGAGGCTTCTGTGCTAAATCGCCCAAAGGGGTGCGGAAAGACAGCCGCGAGAGAAGAGGGATGCGGTGCATCGTGGGAAACACGACCACGAAGGCCGACAGGCAGCAAAAACAAAAGAAAAGAAAAGAAAGAAAAAGCCACAGCCGGCAAGGCCCACACATTGAAATACTAGGCCGGCCACAGTTGGCCGGCACGCATCCCAGAGACAGAGAGAGAAGAAAAAAACCAGGAAATGTGGGCCCAAGCCCCTCAGACCCGGGGGGCCGGCCACCGTTGGCCGGCCCCACGCCCACACCCCACAAGCCACGGGGAAGGTCATGTTTTCTTTCTGTCTGCTTTCGAAATGTGGGCCCAAGCCCCTCAGACCCGGGGGGCCGGCCACCGTTGGCCGGCCCCACGCCCACACCCCACAAGCCACGGGGAAGGGCATGCTTTCGTTACGTCTGCTTTTGAAATGTGGGCCCAATCCCCTTAGACCAGGGGGGCCGGCCACCGTTGGCCGGCCCCACGCACACACCACAGAACCCATGACACAAAGACACACTCCATGACAGCAAACCGTCTAGCCTCTGGAAAAAACTAGCCATTTATGTAGTCAATGATTCCATTATATCGTGATATTTTGCAGCCAAATTCATAAATTAAGTAATAACAACATAACATTACTGCATATTGAACGACTTCTTCTGTCACATTGGTTGTATAACATGAATTTTTGGTGCTTTATTAGGAAAATCATAACCTCATATGATGTGTAATACGCTTTTCTTCTACAAGTCCAATCCAAGATATTTCCTTATTTAAGCTTAGGTAGGCCCGTTCAGCTTTGATCAGTGAGACTCTTCTGTATTCAAGGAAATGTTGGGTCAATGAGACATAAAATATAACTGAAGTCATAGTCAGCATACAGCATTACCAGCTTAAAAAACAGTGGTGTAAAAACACGGCTCTGGTCCGAGGGCTGAATAGAGAGGAGGTAGTTTGACAGTTAAAAAACAATACAGTGCGAAATACTATTGGCCTGGCAACCAATTCTTCAATAGACAACAAACAACCACACAGACCTCTAAGGCTTTTTGGAAGAGGAAGGTTTTAAGGCTCTGATGTTGGGTTCATGTTTCCATGGAGTTGCACTTCAGGGAAGACTTGTGTGTATTTCTGGTGTTATTAAAGTTCTCCAGCAGATGAGCTGGATAGAGGGAAATGACCTGTTGGTATACAGTTAAAGAAAAGTTGAGGGAGTACAATTATGAAAGATATTGTGTGTAATGGAGTAGTAATGAATCCAAAGTAGAAACAAAGCACAAATGTTGATTCAAAAGGGAACATGAAGACATAAGTAATTGTTTTTAATAGCAAAACAGAGTTTCTGAGTGGATTGATTCTCTACTTATGAGTCTGCGGAAGATTATCATCACATACTGTCGACTACACCCGCTCAAGGCAATGGTACAGTGAAAGAAGACAATTTTGAGAAGTGGTAAAGGCCAAGGTGTCCCACTTTTTTCAGTGATTCCACCATCTTCTATCATTATACCCACAGGCCAGCAAAAAACAGTTCCCACGAGACGGAACCTGCGCCCACACCTCGAAAGCAGCCGCAAAGGCACACGCCCTGACGGGCAAACGCCACCGTCCGCGTGCGCGGCCAGAGGGCAGGGGGACCCAAAGGCGGCCATTCTGCGGCCACAACGTTGAGTACACTGCCTTTATAGGTGAATGGGACACTGTCCCACTGTCTTTGATCATTCCACCCTCTTCTATTGTTATACCAACAGGCCAGCAAAAAACAGTTCCCACGAGATGGAACCTGCGCCCACACCTCGAAAGCAGCCGCAAAGGCACACGCCCTGACGGGCAAACGCCACCGTCCGCGTGCGCGGCCAAAGGGCAAGGGGAACCAAAGGAGGGTGTTCCACAGCAACAGCGTCAATCACAGCCTTTCAGGGTGATGGGACACAAGGTTTACATTTGGAGAAATGCTGGCAAAATCGTAGGTGTCCCACTGTCTTTGATGATTCCACCCTCTGAGTTATACCAACAAGCCAGCAAAATGCGGTTCGCACTCGACGTAACCTGCGCCCACACCTCGAAAGCAGCCGCAAAGGCACACACCCTGACGGGCAAACGCCACCGTCCGCGTGCGCGGCCAGAGGGCAAGGGGAACCAAAGGCGGGCGTTCCGCAGCAACAGCGTCAATCACAGCCTTTCAGGGTGATGGGACACAAGGTTTACATTTGGAGAAATGCTGGCAAAATCGTAGGTGTCCCACTGTCTTTGATGATTCCACCCTCTGAGTTATACCAACAAGCCAGCAAAATGCGGTTCGCACTCGACGTAACCTGCGCCCACACCTCGAAAGCAGCCGCAAAGGCACACACCCTGATGGGCAAAAGGCACCCTCCGCGTAAGCGGGCAGAGGGCTAGGGGACCCAAAGGCGGCCGTCCCGCGGCCACTGCGTCGACCACACCCGCTCAAGCCGATGGGACAGTGAAAGATGAAAATTTAGAGAAGTGCTGGCCAAAGTCGAGGTGTAGTATTAATCCCTGCGGCAAAACACATCCTCAAAGGTTCAGATGGACAGATATCTCTGTAAAGTGTGAGTCTGGCGTATTCCTTCACCTAAAATGATTATCCGAAGTATCCACATCAAATATAACAGTGCTCTTTCTGTACAGGAACTGCGAGGATCTGGAGAAGACCAAACAGTCCTGGCTCATGAGGGAAATATTTTTTGACCAAAAAAAAGAAAAATAGAGAATTGAATGAAATCCGTACTGAACCCAAAGAGGAAGCATTTCCTACCTTGGCTTTTATGGACTAATTTCCCACAGAATATCCTTCTACCTCTACAGCGTCAGTATTACAGGAGAGAAAAAGTTTTGTAACTTCAGACTACAGAGATGGGCCAAAAGTAACTTTATTAAGTTCAACAGGGACAAATGAAAGCTACTTCACTTCGGTATAAATAATGGAAATCCAAGCGACTGATTTTTGGACGCCTAGCTTGACAGCAGTGTGTGAGAAAAACATCTGGGAGTCCTCGTGGACAACAAGATAACAATGAGCCTACTATGGGTTGCGGCAGATCAAATATCCAATGGGCTTTAGGCCTGCATCAATAGGGGAATAGCGTCTACATCCAAGGCAGTCATGCTCCCCCTCTACTCTGCCTTGGTCAGACCACACCTGGAATACTGAGTCCAACTTTGGGCACCGCAGATAAATGGAGATGCGGACAAGCTTGAAAGTGTCAAGAGGAGTGCGACTAAAATGAATAAGGGTCTGGAGAACAAGCAGTATGAGGAGAGGCTTTAAGAACTGGGCATGTTTAGCATGCAGAAGAGAAGGCTGATAGGAGACATGATAGCAATGTACAAATATGTGAGGGGAAGTCATAGGGAGGAGGGAGCAAGCTTATTTTCTGCTGCCCTGAAGACAACGGGACGGAGCAGTGGCTTCAAACAACAGGAATGGAGATTCCACCTGAACATCAGGAAGAACTTCCTCACTGTGATGGCTGTTCGGCAGTGGAACTGTCTCCCCCGGACTGTGTTGGAGGCTCCTTCTTTTGAAGCTTTTAAGCATAGGCTCGATGGCCATCTGTCGGGGATGCTTTGAATGAAACTTCCTGCGTCTTAGTTGGGGGAGAACTCGATGGCCCATGAGTTCTATTCCAACTCTACTTTTCTATGATTCCATGATTCAATGATTCGGGAAACGTCCCCTTGAGATTGATGAACCCAAAAACGACAGTGGGCAACGGTGAGTGATGATAAAGACGAGAAAGGAAGGGAAAAGAGAGAGGAAAGCATTGTAGGTTAGAGGAGAGAGTTGTTGGACAGAGTCCAAAGGGGCAACCCCCCCCCTGGCCACCCACAAAATTAGCCAAAGTTACTCTGAAGCAGAGCTGCTTAAATGAGGAGAACTGTTGCTCTAGGAGCCGTCGGTGTCAAAATCCAAATCTGGGAAATTCAACACGGGAAGGTTGGCCTTCAGGAAAACCAGTTTCTCAACTGTTTGCGGGTCCAGCAAGCTGCGGTGGGGCGTGACTACATCTCCCGCTAGGCTGAAGACCCTTTCGCTCTGCACGCTGGTGGGAGGACAGCTGAGGAACTGGCGGGCTACGTGTGACAGATCCAGCCACATGTGTTCACGTGAAGCCCAATAGGCCAATGGATCACAAGAAATTATCTCAGGAGGCTCCTCAAAGTACCTGTTGACCGAGCATTCGGCCGAGTCTACCTTTTGAGCAGAAGCCAGCAAAGAGGATTCTTCAGAGCAGGCAAGTATGGCCACCGTCTCTGCAAAAAAAAACGTTTCCTGGTCGCGGCTGGAGATCCGTATCCCTACGGCAACCCCCTACCGGCTCCCCGGGACTTTCAGTCTCGCCACTAGCGCTAGTGCTGGGGGTGACAGGCATTTCCGGAAGAGGGGCCGCTGTGCCCGTTTCCTCCACCCTGGCAGCAAAGACCTCCCTCACAAGGTTAACTAGTTGGGCCTTCCACACGGTAAAGTCTTTTGGGCAGACGTTGTACTTTAGCCGTGGATCACACAAGGCCGCCAGCATATGGACCTTGCTGGAAAGAAGTGGCTCAAGGCGTTTCCGTACAGCAAAGGACAACCTCCTCACCACCTCCTGGGCCGGCGGTGTCAGCGGTCCTGCCAGGGAGTCCAGTGTTCAACCGGCCCCAAGCCTTTCTAGGTGCCTCCTTAGCCTCAAGACCATGGGCACTGCCTGGCTAAGAAGGGCTTTTGATTCCGAAAGGGTCTCAGTGGCATGTTTGAATGGCTTTAGTACGTCTACTAGCTGGGAGATGGTGTCCCACTCTTGCTTATTTGGAACAAGTTTGCTAACAGGCGCAACCAATGTGAGGGAGATGCCGTGTACCGCCTTCTGCTGCTCGACCATGCGTTCAAGCATTTTAAAGGTTGAATTCCACCGAGTTGAGACGTCCTGGAGCAGCTTGTGCTGCGGGAGGCCTTCAAGGCTCTGCCTGTCTCTCAGCTGCCGGGCTGCCTTGATGCTCCTGTGGAAGTAGCCCGCGATCTTTCTACAGCGCTCGATCAGCAGGGCGATGTTTGCGTTGCTGGCTGGCTGCTCTTCCGGGCTCTTTAAACCTTCCTTGATGGTATTGTGAAGCAAGTGGGCCATGCAGGACACATTCTGAAACCCGGCACTTTCAACCGCTTTGATCATATTTTTACCAGCGTCAGTCACCATAAAGCCCCTCCTCATTTCTTCCGGCCTACACTGCATCCACTCCCCCATCATGTTTTCCAGATAGCTGCAGATGGTCTCTGCCTTGTGATCACGATCAACTACCTCCAATGCGAGGAGTGCCCAATGATGGGATGTATCCATACTGCCTTCCTTCTCCCACCAATGTGCCGTGAGAGAGAGGTAGGAATGGCCTCCTCCCAAGCTTGACCAAATGTCAGAGGTAAAATGGATGGGTCCTCCCATGGCGCTACGCAACATCTGGATAATGTGTTCCTTACAGCCCTCGTACAAGCCGGGAATAACTTTTCTGGAAAAGGTGTGACGGGAGGGGATTTTGTAGCGGGGGCACAGTCGTTTCATAAGGCGTACGAAGCCTTCTTGTTCAACCAGGCGGAAGGGATGGTGATCTAGGGCAATCATCTCTCCCACACTTTGGGTTATCTGGTGGGGTGTGAGTAATGTTTCCCCCGTTTTCTTTCTGGGTAATGGAATGGCCCAATCCTCCAAGGTGGACTGTGTCTGCCTTCCACCATCTTCACCAGGAGAACTTTGTGTGCTAAGGCTGCCACTTGAAGGGCTTGCAGTTCCCCCTCCTACCGAAATGGAGGGATGGTGTCACTTCATGTGAGAGCTCAACCCCGAGGTCGCAAGATGTCTCAGGTCTCTGCCTCTGCTGATATTTGCCCCACAGTGTCTACAAACTGCCAAAGTAGCACGCTGAGAGTGGACATGGAAATGGTCCCAAATATATGACCTTGGCCTCCCCACAGCCACTGTGGCGACGCCCACAGAGATAGGAGTCGTGGGGACCCTTTCGTCAGCTAGAGAAAGTTTTTGGTTTGATGGTACAACCTCCTCTACCTCCTCCTCACTGTCAGTAGCGGGTGGAGGGGTGGGGTTATCTATATCCTCACTATCCACCACCTGTAGTTCCAGGACGGCTACACCTGTATGTTCCATTGATCGTCCTGTGGTCTCAGCTCCATACGACAACTGGCTCCGGGTGGAGGGCTGTGAACTTTCAGCAGTCGAACAGCCAGCTTCTTCATCAAGTCCACCCACTCCCATAGTTCGGCGTTCCAGACGGATGGGACCCACCCTAACTTTTTTGGCCCCCCACAGTGTCCTGGCTGTTGCTTTACCACTAGCAGGACTTGCTCCCCAGACCCGCGTACAGCTGAACGCTTCATGATAACGGGAGTGTTTTCAGGAGACAGAAGGGAGGATGGAAAGGTGTTCTGTAACTGGTGGAAAATATTTGTTGTTTCTTGATTGGCAACGTGTTCTGCTCAGGGTCTATTAACTTCCGCAAAACCGTCTATTACAGTTTTAGTTATTTTTATTCGTTTACAAGGGGATACCTGTACTTTCCAGTTCTACAAAGGAGTATGGGAGGTACAATCCTTTGGCCAAACTTGGCTTTTGATTCACAGACAGCGTCCCTGGCACGGACAAACAGCCCTGCTTGAACAGGCAAGGGGCAAATCAGGCTCCCTTGTTTCCCAAAAAGGAGGTGTAGTTCTACAAAGGAGTATGGGAGGTGCAATCCTTTGGCCAAACTTGGCTTTTGATTCACAGACAGCGTCCCTGGCACGGGCAAACAGCCCTGTTTGAGCAGGCAAGGGCCAAATCAGGCTCCCTTGTTTCCCAAAAAGGAGGTGTAGTTCTACAAAGGAGTATGGGAGCTGCAATCCTTTGGCCAAACTTGGCATTTGATTCACAGACAGCGTCCCTGGCACAGACAAACAGCCCTGCTTGAGCAGGCAAGGGCCAAATCAGGCTCCCTTGTTTCCCAAAAAGGAGGTGTAGTTCTACAAAGGAGTATGGGAGGTGCAATCCTTTGGCCAAACTTGGCTTTTGATTCACAGACAGCGTCCCTGGCACGGACAAACAGCCCTGTTTAAGCAGGCAAGGGCCAAATCAGGCTCCCTTGTTTCCCAAAAAGGAGGTGTAGTTCTACAAAGGAGTATGGGAGGTGCAATCCTTTGGCCAAACTTGGCTTTTGATTCACAGACAGCGTCCCTGGCACAGACAAACAGCCCTGCTTGAGCAGGCAAGGGGCAAATCAGGCTCCCTTGTTTCCCAAAAAGGAGGTGTAGTTCTACAAAGGAGTATGGGAGGTGCAATCCTTTGGCCAAATTTGGCTTTTGATTCACAGACAGCGACCCTGGCACGGACAAACAGCCCTGTTTGAGTAGGCAAGGGCCAAATCAGGCTCCCTTGTTTTCTAAAAAGGAGGTGTAGTTCTACAAAGGAGTATGGGAGGTGCAATCCTTTGGCCAAAGTTGGCTTTTGATTCACAGACAGCGACCCTGGCACGGACAAACAGCCCTGTTTGAGCAGGCAAGGGCCAAATCAGGCTCCCTTGTTTTCAAAAAAGGAGGTGTAGTTCTACAAAGGAGTATGGGAGGTGCAATCCTTTGGCCAAACTTGGCTTTTGATTCACAGACAGCGACCCTGGCACGGACAAACAGCCCTGTTTGAGTAGGCAAGGGCCAAATCAGGCTCCCTTGTTTTCAAAAAAGGAGGTGTAGTTCTACAAAGGAGTATGGGAGGTGCAATCCTTTGGCCAAACTTGGCTTTTGATTCACAGACAGCGTCCCTGGCACGGACAAACAGCCCTGTTTGAGCAGGCAAGGGCTAAATCAGGCTCACTTGTTTCCCAAAAAGGAGGTGTAGTTCTACAAAGGAGTATGGGAGGTGCAATCCTTTGGCCGAACTTGGCTTTTGATTCACAGACAGCGTCCCTGGCACAGACAAACAGCCCTGCTTGAGCAGGCAAGGGGCAGATCAGGCTCCCTTGTTTCCCAAAAAGGAGGTGTAGTTCTACAAAGGAGTATGGGAGCTGCAATCCTTTGGCCAAACTTGGCTTTTGATTCACAGACAGCATCCCTGGCACAGACAAACAGCCCTGTTTGAGCAGGCAAGGGCCAAATCAGGCTCCCTTGTTTTCAAAAAAGGAGGTGTAGTTCTACAAAGGAGTATGGGAGGTGCAATCCTTTGGCTAAACTTGGCTTTTGATTCACAGACAGCGTCCCTGGCACGGACAAACAGCCCTGCTTGAGCAGGCAACGGGCAAATCAGGCTCCCTTGTTTCCCAAAAAGGAGGTGTAGTTCTACAAAGGAGTATGGGAGGTGCAATCCTTTGGCCAAAGTTGGCTTTTGATTCACAGACAGCGACCCTGGCATGGACAAACAGCCCTGTTTGAGCAGGCAAGGGCCAAATCAGGCTCCCTTGTTTACAAAAAAGGAGGTGTAGTTCTACAAAGGAGTATGGGAGGTGCAATCCTTTGGCCAAACTTGGCTTTTGATTCACAGACAGCGTCCCTGGCACAGACAAACAGCCCTGCTTGAGCAGGCAAGGGCCAAATCAGGCTCCCTTGTTTCCCAAAAAGGAGGTGTAGTTCTACAAAGGAGTGTGGGAGGTGCAATCCTTTGGCCAAACTTGGCTTTTCATTCACAGACAGCGTCCCTGGCACAGACAAACAGCCCTGCTTGAGCAGGCAAGTGCCAAATCAGGCTCCCTTGTTTCCCAAAAAGGAGGTGTAGTTCTACAAAGGAGTATGGGAGCTGCAATCCTTTGGCCAAAGTTGGCTTTTGATTCACAGACAGCGTCCCTGGCACAGACAAACAGCCCTGCTTGAGCAGGCAAGGGGCAAATCAGGCTCCCTTGTTTCCCAAAAAAAAGGTGTAGTTCTACAAAGTAGTATGGGAGGTGCAATCCTTTGGCCAAACTTGGCTTTTGATTCACAGACAGCGTCCCTGGCACAGACAAACAGCCCTGCTTGAGCAGGCAAGGGCCAAATCAGGCTCCCTTGTTTCCAAAAACCCTTTTGCGTTGAAAAAAGAAAGAAGAAAGCCCACCCCGCCCGCAACAGAAAAAATGGCGCAGCAGAAAAATTGCTGGCCGGGTGGGAAAATGGAAAACGCCAATCTCGTGAGGAAAAAAACACCCACAGGCCCTTTGCAAAAAATTAAAAAAGAAACACCCAACAGTTTCCATACCCACACCACCCAAACTCACCCACCCAACCTTTTCTCCCGATCTTCTGTAGCCTAGCTCTAGCTCAGACACAGCCAAGGAAGCTGTGACGCAGCAATCTTGCCTGCCTGCCTGCCTGCCTGCCTGCCCAGAATCTCCCTTCCACCCTCTTCAGATTCCCGGTGCAAATGAGCCACGAGGCTCCCTGTGCTCGCTCTTTTCATTCAGGACGTCCTACCAGCCCCTCCCCCTGGTTAAACGTGCTCTCTGATTGGCCACAAGGTGCAAACAACACGCTAGGTTGCCCCAGTGCACTTAAACAAGTTTGGGTGATTTGCAAAAGCTTTTTTTAAAAACGAAAAAAACGACGACATAACTATAAACGGCCAGTCGCGGTTCGAAACCGCGATATCCAGACGTGTGGACAATCAAGGCCGTATATTGCTTCAAAACTAACGAAAATAACGAATTAATAACGGGTAACGGGGAAATCGAATTATTTGAGCAAGCCTACTGTATATGTTCTTGGAGTGATTTTTCTCTAGCACATTTAGTTTCTGAGTTTGCAGTCAAAGCAGTGCTACACGTACTGTTCAAGTTTGTCTCTTAATCAGCTTGGAAGGACTGTTACTCAATCATGTCCAGCATCAATCTGTCTTTCTCAGGGAGACTGCCATCTCTAGAATCAGAAACATATTACCAGTCCTTCTATAAACTAGAAACAATCATGCACTATGGAGAGATGAGCAAATGTTGGTTTCCCCTGGGTTGATTTCGGCATAAGGCTCTTTTCAAGAAAATGTGTAACAAATCAATCGTGCATAAAAAGTGAATGCAGACTCATGTCCTTTAGGAGGAAAAACCTCTTGTTAAGTAAAATATTTTATCAAGAAGGAACAGGGAAATGTAGCATAAAATGTAGTAAAAGGAAGAATTGCTTGACTGAGCTCCTTTCATCTTGCTTGGCTTGGGTGCTGAGGCAGGTTTAGAAGCTTGCTATTTGTAGACTTCTTTATTAAAGGCCTCTCAAAGTGGCTAAAAAAGTAAGATATCAAATCCATAGAACACATTTTAAAAACCCTCTTTATTTGATTTTTGTCTCAAGTGTCTTTCAAGTGTTATGGACTACTGCTGCCATTAACCTGGTAGATGGCACCAGGTCAAATTAAAAATTTAGAATTTTGAATTTTGCAAACCTGGATTTTTTTTAAAATCTTCCGAGGGTGAGCAGCCAATATTTGTAGACCAATATGTATTCCAATTCACTTCTGATATTCTGGATCGGGAGCTTTTCCAATCCAGCCAGGATTTACAATATGGTTGTCAGAAGGAAACAGGGAGTGATACTACACAAGCCCAAAATCCGGGTTGGGTTGTGGGTTTACCTGAGGCATCCAAACAATGCCTCAAGTTAATTCAGATTAATCCTAAATAAACTGGGATTTCCCAGTTTACTCTGAATTCATAAACACCTGGAAAGATCTGGACCTTACTGCAAAGTTCAGATCTTTCCAGTTGCTGGGCCTGTGAGGATTGAGTCCCGGGACTGCCTTCCACAATCCCCATTACCATCCCAAGTTCTTCGATGATGCATCAAGAGCTTTGGGTATGTCAGAAGCTATCTCCAAGGGGCCTGGAGATGTAGTCAGGCCTTTCTGGTAAGTTTTTTTAGGGGAAACAGGGGATGGGGCTGGGGTCTTCCTATATGCCCTTCCAGGCTGACTTGTGGTAGACCTGGGAGGGCATGTAGCCACTGCCCCAGCAAAATCCTGGGGTTTGGGGCTGGTGTGGAAGGGCCCTGGGTTACCATCGTTCTAGAAAATAAGGTGAAAATTTTGTTTCTGAGTTCTTGTGTTGGGCTGTTTGAACCCCTCACTTCAGAGCTGAATCTCTATTGCTCAAGTGCATTTGCATGACTCAGGCCCCATGTACACCTCTATAATCCAGTTTTTGAATCCAGATTATCTGCTTTGAACTCAATTACATGTGTCTACACTGCATATAATCTGGTTCAAAGGAGATAATCTGGATTTTATATAGGAGTATAGACCCATCCTAGACTCATATAATCCAGCTCAAAGCAGACAATCTGGGTTCAGAATCTGGAATATGGCTGGATCTATCCTGCCCTATATTTCAGGGGCTGATCCCAGATCATCTTCTTATTTCAGATGATCTGGTAGTGTACTGTAGACTCATATAATCCAGTTCAAAGCAGATAATCTAAGATCAGATTCTGGGATAAAGGGCAGTGTAGTTGGGGACTCATATACCACTTTTCTTTCCTAGTAATAGTTTGCAAATTTCTTGTCTGTTAGGAACACTTATTTGCAAAACAAACAAACAAGCAAGCAAGCAAACATGTTTCCACTTCAGGAGAGGAAACCACAACTATCTGCAGCAGCATTCTGAGAGAAGAGGTAGCTTCCGTGAATAATCCAATGTGACAGTCTGTTTGTTTTCTTTACAGAAGATGCTTCTGGAATAAAGGCTGACATATTAAGCACAAAACTTTATATCAAGGTATATAATCATAACCACATTACATGCAGGGAAGCGTGTCATTATAATAATTTCTCTCCCCTCAGAAAGGAATGATTATTACTGAAAAGTTTATGGCCACCAATGTCATACATGTATTTGTGCATGTCTCTTCCAGTGACATTTGGAGCCCTACACAGGAAAACAAACACCTGTATTTAGAATA
This sequence comes from Anolis carolinensis, assembly GCF_035594765.1. Classification (NCBI taxonomy): domain Eukaryota; kingdom Metazoa; phylum Chordata; class Lepidosauria; order Squamata; family Anolidae; genus Anolis; species Anolis carolinensis. Next base: position 151,105,074 of record NC_085843.1, read on the forward strand.
CCAAAAAGACAAACAGAGGGAACACAATGTTTCTCATGAATAGCACATATGCAGATGCTTTAGAACTGAAAGAAAAGCAAGAAAAACCCAAGGCAATTAAAGATAAGAGAAATAATAACCATATATAAGGCATAATTTTACTGAATTTCTTGAGGTCAAGTGTTGCATTTATTGTTAGTGAACACTGTGATAAATGGAATAGTTTCAACAGAATGTAGACTGAGAAAAATGTAAAGCACTGGAATGGATAATTGCTTACTAAATTGAGGATCTGTTTCTACTTGCCTGCAATTGTATGGCATTGTATTTTGTCATATCTGCAGTGGCTCTTTAGGAAGTAAAACCAAAGGGCACAATATCTTATCTAATGTTTTTTTGAAATGAGTGAAAGAATTTAATTTTTATAACTATGCTATATTCAAGTCACACATTTTTTGAAGGTGTGACGCATCTATAGTAAACAGCTTTCTCCTTGACAGGTTCTGTTACCTGGAACGGCAATACTACCTTGTTTATGGAGGTTATGTGCAAGCCCTGGTACGTGTAAAACTTAGCTGTCATTGCCTGGCAGTTAAAACAAGTTGCTACTAATTTATCAGATTGTTGTCATTGTGATTTAAAGGGGGCGGGGGATCATTCCATATTCATTAAAAGAAGGCCAAAATTATTCCTTCACAATATCCTTTTAGTAATGAAGAAGATATTTAGTTTCTAATAAACATGGATACACATGTTTTTCTGCTACCTATATGTTTATGTAAATGTAAAGAAGGTAATTTCTTAGGGACCTTGAGTTTTAATTCTTCAGGGAGGATATGCAAAGAAAACATCCTAATATCCTTTGTTTTTCTCACCTCCCATCTTTCTACTCTATTTCCCTTGAGGAAATGGAGTGTTCTAAGGCTGACCTTTTACAAGAACAATGGAATGATGCATTTCAAATCAAAGCGGAAATATTGTCTTTTCCCCCAGACATGAGCAATTAAAGGTCCATCCTTCTCCCAACATAGCACCATTGTGATCTATATATGGATTTCCAGATGGTCAAGTATTCAGATATATTGTCTTGTTAACAATGTATGAAGTAAAGATATACTTTTTGAGTGAATGACCCAGAACCCATTCCCTGCCATTGATGGGGGGGGGGCATGAAAATGAATAAAATCTGGCTACCAGTATCAAAAACCTCTAAAATCAGGACTATAAATAAAGAACAGCACTCTGAAGACAGGGGAATTCCAGAAACAGTAAGGGGCAGCTAACACTTCCAAACAAAAGATTCCCCCAGGCAGGAATTAACCAGGCCTTGAACTGCAAATGCTAATCAAGGTGATTAATTACAACATTCACACTTGCCTCCAACAGACAAGAGTTCTTTCTCCCACCTTGGACCTTCCACAGATATATAAACTTCCCTTGCTTAGTTTCCAATATATCTCACAACCTCTAAGGATGCCTGCCATTATTGGGTGAAATGTCAGGAGATAATGCTTCTGGAACATGGCCATACAGTGCAGAAAACAACCCAGTGAATTCTGGCCATGAAAGCCTTTGACAACACATTAAACCATCAATGCTAACAATCCTGTAACATTCCCATTAACTACCTTGGTGTGATGATTCTGTTCCACTTCTGTGCCTTCCCACTCATTCTCCCACCTGCTATTCCCAAGAAGTCTGTTTTCTGTTTATTTTATACCCCATGGTTATGTTTGCATTTTTCTGCTTTTCATAGTCGAAATTGCAAAATTACTCTTAAAAACAAATTAAAAATACAGAACAGTGGAAGCGCAGGAAGGTGGGATACGATCATACAACCATGGATTGTCAAACTGGCACAATTGTGTGAATGAAAACAGGTGCAATATCAAAGGTGTTTATCCAGGTATGTATCCATTATTAATTATAATGTGACTTGCACTGATCAGCAGTTTTGTGCAATAAAGATAGAAGGTGATCTTATAATTGTGCGATACTCTGAGCAGAAAACATGAAGGGATATTTGTATGTTTCAGGTATAGAAAATGACCCTATGGTTGCATATTTAAAGAATGAAAAAGAAAATATGTTTATGCTTGCTCTAAAATACTCATATGTGTGTGTGTGTGTGTGTGTGTGTGTGTGTGTGTGTGTTTTGGGTCAATGAATGTGTTTAAGTCATTTGGTCTACACTGAATCATGTCTGACACATTGAGTTGGCATTTTTTTTAAAAAAGAAAGGAAGTCTATAAATTTTCTTTCAAAATCTAGAGAACCATTGTGTGAAGATTATTAATATGTTCTTTTTTGTTATCAATTAGTAGTCAAATTCTGTATCCCAAGGAAAGCACAGTGCATCCTCTCTCCATGAAAACAACAGAAGTGATAAACTTCAAAGCTGAGCTCTGTCATGCAACCGGATGTACATTTAAGAAGCAGAAGCCAATTTTTCTCCCTTATCACCCAGCAATGGAGAGGGAAAACATATTTCCAGGTTTTACATGCTGTCTAGTTTTAAGAATCATCCTTCAAGCCTGCAGACTCACTGCCGGTATCACACAATGCGACAGTATTAAACCTACAGGAGCACAGTCCAATTTCAGGCCCAGGTACTGAGCAATTTCAAATGCATGAACTCCTTGTGGTGAAACAATCATTCCCTCCGAGAGTGCTATTGTCTCGATCACACCATGAAGGGTGTGCCTGGGGAATGCACATTTCATTGCTCACTTCCTAATGCCCTGTATGCACATGCAAAGGAATAGGAACTGCTAGCCCTCTCCTGATTTGTATGATATTCTCCTCATCCCGGTCGGAAGAATTTAAGATTTTGCTATCTTTCTGTGAGGTTAAGTAGGAAATAGAATCACAGTAGAAAGCAGTGAAACAAAGTTATCTCAGGACAGAAGTCACTGATTTTACTCATTGATAGTAGCCAGGGGAGGAATGAAAGAAGGCAGTTTGACTGCACACAGATGAAGTATACTTTCTTTAGATCCTGTCTTTCTCAAGCCTTAAGTGAGAAGTTAGGAAACTAAAATTATAGGCTGCTCACATTCTTCTACACACTCTTTCTTTTATGCAGGCTCCTAAACACTATTAAGGACTTCTATTTGAATCATTTACCTCTTTCTTTTCCCTTTGAGCTTGTACAACTCTTTTGTGACTGTTTTTTTAATGCTCAGTATACAACATCCCTTTCTCTCTTCCCCAAACCCTCCTTGTTTTTATCCCCTTTTCTCTTCCTTCCTTCTCTCTTTCACACAATCTCATACATGTACACTTGAAGGTGCTCTGTCTAAAAACAACTATGTCCTAAATCAGGGGTTGTACGCATTGTTCAGTCCAATTATCATATTTCAACTATAGCTAAGCTTGTGTCGGCTGTGTTCCTATGATGGGTGAGGTTGGGGTAAAAGGTAACAGTGCCTTAGGCAAAAGGACATGGGGATTCACATATAGTAATTGTTTCTCTCTCTCTCCCTCTGTCTCTCTTTCACACACAGAGAGAGAAGCAAGCAGTATAAACAGCCATTGAGAACTGAGTCTCTTCATGCCAAATGAACCTCTTTGTTTTGGCAAACAAGGCCTACACAACCACTAAGGAGCATGTGACTGGAAATTGCTTAGTGTATTGTCGAAGGCTTTCATGGCCGGGATCACAGGGTTGTTGTATGTCTTTCGGGCTGTGTGGCCATGTTCCAGAAGCATTCTCTCCTGACGTTTCACCCACATCTATGGCAGGCGTCCTCAGAGGTTTGTGAGGTATGGAGAAAACTAAGCAAAGAGGTTAATATATATCTGTGGAAAGTCTAGGGTGAGAGAGGTCAGTGTGAATGTTGTGTAGTTAATCACTTTAATTAGAGTCCTCCTCTTCTGCAGGAGTCTACCGGATACCATGCAGCTGTGGACAAGTCTACATAGGGACCACCAAACGCAGCACCCAAACAAGAGTCAAAGAACATGAAAGGCACTGCAGACTAATTCAACCAGAGAAATCAGCCATAGCAGAGCACTTGATGAACCAGCCTGGACACAGAATACTATTTGAGAACACAAAAATGCTGGACCATTCTAACAACTATCATGTCAGACTACACAGAGAAGCCATTGAAATCCACAAGCATGTGGACAACTTCAACAGAAAGGAAGAAACCATGAAAATGAACAAAATCTGGCTACCAGTATTAAAAAACTCAAAAATCAGAACAGTAAATAAAAAGCAATACTCTGAAAACAGAGGATTTCCAGACATGAATCAACCAAGGGCAGTTAACGACTCTAAACAAAGGATGCCCCAGAGGCAGGAAGAAGACAGCAGATAAGCTTTTCAATGCTAATTAAAGTGATTAACTACACAACATTCACACTGACCTCTCTCACCCTAGACTTTCCACAGATATATATTAACCTCTTTGCTTAGTTTTCTCCATACCTCACAACCTCTGAGGATGCCTGCCATAGATGTGGGCGAAACGTCAGGAGAGAATGCTTCTGGAACATGGCCACACAGCCCGAAAGACATACAACAACCCTGCTTAGTGTATTATTAAAAACTGGGAAGGATAATAATAATAATGATGATGATGATGATGATGATAATAATAATAATAATAATAATAATAATAATAATAATAATAATAATAATAATAATTTTATTTCTTATTATCCTCTCCTCGTGGTTCGAGGCAGGTCACAACATAGCTAAAAACACATCATCATAACCATTATATAAAGTATACATATTAAAATATATTTCTATGATACATACACACACACACACACACAAAAATATACACCCACAAATACATACAGAAGAAAGATTAATATATAGTAAACAGAAGACTTGAGTTTAAAATTCATATTAAAACTGACTGAGTAGGCCTGACAGATAAGAATTTGGTTGTGTCTTAAATTCCAACAGCAGATTTGTGATCACAACCCAAAAGATCAGAGCTAAAGTAGCAAAATCCATACTTGAGACTGGAAATGGAGATGGTTTGGGATGATACAAATCGGACATTGTTATGTTTCTGCTATCATAATTTTAAAGAGCTATTTTTAATTTTTGAATAAGTTTTAATGTTTATATGGAAAAGTGTTTATACAGGTATATTACTGATGTCATGGCCTATGGCTAGTAAGGTAAAGGTAAAGGTTTCCTCTGACGTTAAGTCCAGTCATGACTGACTCTGGGGGTTGGTGCTCATCTCCATTTCTAGGCCGAAGAGCTGGCGTTGTCCGTAGACACCTCCAAGGTCATGTGGCTGGCATGACTGCATGGAGCGCCGTTACCTTCCCGCCAGAGCGGTACCTATTGATCTACTCACATTTGCATGTTTTCGAACTGCTAGGTTGGCAGAAGCTGGAGCTAACAGCGGGCGCTCATTCTGCTCCCGGGATTTGAACCTGGGACCTTTCGGTCTGCAAGTTCAGCAGCTCAGTGCTTTAACACACTTCACCACCGGGGCCAATACAATAAGCAATTCAATTCAACAGCAGATTTAGAACTCAGAGCTCTTCTGGATGGTCATTCTACACACTACAGAATGAAGGTCATTCTACAGGCAGTTGATCAAAAGGGGTTCTGGTTGGTTGGAGTAAATGCCCCCTAAAGGGTGTCAGTGTCCTAAGGGGTGGATTGTGCAGGAGAAGGCCATCCTGAAGGTAACCTGGACTGAAAGCTTGTAGGGCCTTAATGGTCAAAACCAACACTTTGTGCTTTGCTCAGAAACTTATTGGTAGCCAGTGGAATGACTTTAATATGAGTGTAATATACTCAGATCTAGATGTTTCTGAAACTAGTCTGACTGCAGCATTTTGGACCAATTGGAGTTTCTTAACTTGGTACAGAAAAAACCCAAAATCACAATCTAGGTATCCCCCCCCCCCCCACACACACAAATCTATGGGAGCTTTAACTTCCCATAGATTTGTTGAAAAGTACTATTTTGTTGGGAATGGAAATGTTGAAGTAAAATGACTTCTTCCCATTATATTTCTTTCATTAATGGTTTGTAAAACTTTTCTTTTCAAGGCCATCTGACTATTTTGTTGAAGCAAGAAGGTTCTTTTATGCTCAAGGCAAATTACTAACCACATGTGGAGAGGGCTTGAAGCTTTATTGCCAATTGCACAGTAAAGGATATATAGCAAGGATGCTGAAAAAGTAGTTGGATAGTCTCACATTCTCAGCAGACAGATCCTTTCATTGGCTCACAAGTACACAGCTCAACCATTGTCCAAGGTCTGTGTTGAAGCCCTCTGAGCATGGTCCAAAGAGTCTTGTTTATACATGCAAAGTCCCTTGGTAATGTGTGATTTTACACTTCTGTTCTAATTATTTCGCCTTTGTGTCTAAACTTTGTGCAGGTCATATTCCCTTCTTCTTCTTCTTCTTCTTCTTCTTCTTCTTCTTCTTCATTCACACAGCCGTTTCCGACTCTTCGTGACCTCGTGGACCAGTCCACGCCAGAGTTCCCTGTCAGCCGTCGCCACCTCCAGCTCCTTCATGGTCAAGCCAGTCACTTCAAGGATACCATCCATCCATCTTGCCCTTGGTCAACCTCTCTTCCTTTTTCCTTCCATGTTCCCCAGAATCATGATCTTTTTCAGGCTTTCCTGTCTTCTCATGATGTGGCCAAAATACTTCATCTTTGCCTCTAATATCCTTCCCTCCAGTTAGCAGCTGGGCATTATTTCCTGGAGGATGGACTGGTTGGATCTTCTTGCGGTCCTAGGCACTCTCAGGATTTTCCTCCAGCACCAAAGTTCAAAAGCATCTATCATCCTTCGCTCAGCCTTCCTTATGGTCCAGCTCTTGCATCCATAGGTTACTATAGGAAATGCTATTGCTTTAACTATGTGGGCCTTCATATTCCCAACTCTTATCAATTTACCATGACCATCTTGCCAGGTGAAGACATTTATACCAACTAAAGTCTGAAAAAATGCATTCCTCCCTTATTTCTCAAACATGGACCATCCCAGTAAACTAACAATGCTCTCCAAGTTTAACTCTATGGTTTCTTAGGTTGAATCTACACTGCTGTATATCCCAGGAGCTGATCCCAGATTATCTTTTTATTCCATGTTATCTGGCAGTGTAGACTCATATAATCCAGTTCAAAGAGATAATCTGGGATCATGTTCTGAGGTATAAGGCAGTGTAGATTCAGCCCTAAGCATGGGTAGAAATGAAGCATACCACCTAACTCTTCATTACAAGTATTTGATCTCCTTTTCATACACCAACTCCCTTACACATGTCTTCTTATAGCTGAAAAGCATACATAAAACATAAAGGTGAATTGCATGAGTAAATGAAATATTCAGAAATATTTTAACATTATATAAAAAACAGCAACTCGTGTTTCTTGAATTTAGGGAATCACAGGCAATGACAATTGTTTCAGCTGTGTATTCATGTCCCTGGGTATGTTTCTCTGCCTTCAAATGATCTGCCAATGTAATGACCTCTTGAATTTCATAGTTTTATTTGGCAAGACATATTTAGGCTAGATCTACACTGCCATTATCAAAGCAGATAAACCAGATTATCTGCTTTGAATGGATTATATGAGTCTACACTGCCATATAATCCAGTTCAAAGCGGATAATACATAGTTTTATAAAGTCGACATTGAACTGGATTATATTACAGTGTGGACTCAGATAAACCCATTCAAAGCAGATATTGTAGATTATTCTGGGTTATATGGCTGTATGGAAAGGTCCCTAGTCATACCAGGAAATGCAAGGGATTGAACACAGAATGTCTATGCAAAGCAGTATTATTACTGAGAAAGAAAAAGGTTTCATAAAAACATTCCCTACAGACTGCAAATGTGTCTGAGAGGCAGCAAGATTTATAGTGAGGAGGGATGCATTTTTACAATGTATATAAAGTATGTTCATAGTACTATTATCTTTACCAATATTACAATAACATGAAAAAAGAATATAAAATCTATTCTAGAAAATCCCTCCTCTCTGTCTTCCTCTCTCCCTCTCCCTCACTTTAATTACATTGTAATGCATGAATCTAGGTAATGTATGCTTAAGAACACAAAATAAAAATACTGTTCTTTCTCCTTCCCCCCCCCCTCCATATAGCATAAATCATCTGTTTCAGCATTTCATGAGTTTTTTGGAGGAAATGCCTCTATAATTCATATGGGGCAGCTCCAGTTTGAACTTTATTTAAATCCACATTTTAAATAAAGCCTGAAATAAATTAATTGGTTAATTGAATCGGTCAGTGCTACTCCACTAGCCCTTTTCCTAGGGTTAACTTCTTAAATGGAATTCACTCATATAATCTGTGACGCTGACAGAAGTGAACAGAACATGACAGCACTGAGAAAGAAAGAAAAAGTGGGAACAATCACCCACTTAGCCAATGTTCAGGCTACATAGGCCAATCTCTCCTTGAGTTCCCAGCTTGCTATATTTCAAACATGTAACTTTGGATAGACATGAACATATCTAAAAAACCATGCGAAGGGAACTGTATACATTTCTAAATTCTGTGAAAATTAGGTTTTGAACTACAGCTCTCAGAATTGTTAGCCGGCATGGAAATGCATTGAAATTTCAGAGTATTGTATGTAAACAAGTAGCTTTTCCAAGTTTGTATATGTTAATACATGTAGAGAAATAGTTAGGGGAAAAAATAAAATCGTGTATAGAATCAAGTGTCAACGAGCTTTAAGCTAAAATAATCTTGATGATTTCAAGTTTTACAGATCTGCCATTATGTTACCACTGTTTTTGGTGCGATACAACCAAAGTAACATTGTAAGGGGAACATTTCATTTCCTGTTACCCTCCCTGTATCTTTTCCTCCCTCCCACCCTCTTTCTCTTCAATTTGTAGTTTTTTTGTCCAATCAGATCAATACAGTGTACATTACTATTATTCTTACTCACTTATCCTTACAACAGTCATGTGGATGTTCTTCGCCATTTTCACAACACATCACTTAAAGAGGACAACAGTAGTCTTGAGTCACACTGGTCCATGTAAGTCACAAAGTGGATATAAGGAGCTGCAGTGGCTCAATGAGTTAAAGCCTTGTGCAGGCTGAACCACTGACCTGAAAGTTGGGTTGCTGACCTGGAGGTTGCCGGTTTGAATCCACCAGATGGGTTGAATTCCCATCTATCAGCATTAGCTTGGGGGAACATGAGATAAGCCTCCCAGCTAACACACCCAGGTGTCCCCTGGGCAACATATCTATAGATGGCCAATTCTCTCACACCAGAAATGACTTGCAGTATGTTCTCAAGTCACTTCTGACACGATAAAAAACAAAACAAAACAAAAAACCAAAGTGGATATGTTCGTCCATAATAGACTTTGTGGGGGGGGGGGGGGGTAATTCGTTTAGCATCAATATGTTAGAAAGCTGCCTTTTTCAAAATAAATGAAGTCACCATTTTTGTTATTTGTACCTATTATTACCGCCTCTTCTCTTCAACTATGATGCATTTTAATGGAACATGTTCATGTCCTTTGATATTTGGCAATCAGCACTTAAAATATGAGAAAAGGTTTGAAATAGATCACTACCATATTCATTCCAAATTATGTCAGTGTTATCTTTCTGTGTGCTAGTCATTGCCGTTGTTATACTGCTGTGAAGCATTGGTAGGATTCTCCTGTCTGCCTCAGAAAAGAGAAATTGCTTGTTAAGTTGAGCCCTTACAGGACATTCTTGATAAAAATATATATATAGCCCCTTTCAATAATTTAGTTTTCTCCCCCAGATTTCTATCTTTTCCTCTAGGAGTCACAACTCTGAGGGTCATTGATATTGATTTGTTTCCAATGTCAAGATAAAGCCGCGAACTGTAGGGGGAAAAAGCTGTGCAGTGATTGGGCCAATTACATCAGCCATAATACACTGCTGTCAGAACAAGTATTAATAAAAAGCCCAAAGAAGGAGAAATCCTATTTCTTATATTCTTTTTATGTTCTTTTCATTTGAGTGAATTCCCAGGCTTGCAGTCTGATGATTTTCCTTTCTCTGGAGCTTGAATCTGTCTGCTAGACAGGCAGAAGTTTTCACGCCCCCAAACGGAGTGAATCAAGAAATGACAGTACAATAAAAAGAGAAGCTACACCTACAGACTATACTCAATGCCTACCCATCAGGGAAATTGATCAAACACAAATATACATGTAATGTTGAGCAATGTATGAGGCAATTGTTATAGGGGTTGCTATGGCTATAGCTAGAGGCATCAAAGAAAATATAAAAGTAAACTATTAATCTCAGGAGAAGAGAATACATAAAAAGCTGGCATTTAGTGAGATACAACAGTAAATAAAGTCTTGCACACTAGAAATTCCTCCCAGGCAGAATGAAAAGTACAAGTTCCCCTCTCCCCCACCAATATAATATCCTTTTGCTCCAATGACAACTTCTAATCTCAGATATGTGGATCTTGTTATAAATGAAACTACTCAAAAATCAGCTGCCTTGCCACTGGGGTGGGGAAGATATAACTTCTTTCTAGATTTGTGACAAACTAGTTCTTTTGCTATAGACTTTCACCGACATCTGGTCACAAATTCACCAAGAGCTGAAGGGGAAAATCTGATTTTATTTAACATGGACAACTTTTTTTTTTTTTGCATTCTACATGGAGCTTTGAAGATTAGTCTGAGGTTCGAACTAGTGCAATATGCATCACTCAGATTGCTGACTGGGGCATCTGATATAAATCATAGTGCATTGAAATTAAAGAAGGGACTTGGAATAATATGGCAGTTTTGTGGCCCTTAAAATCACATGTTAAAATAGTTGTTAGACTAAAAGGTAAAGGTAAAGGTTTCCCCTGGGGGTTGGTGCTCATCTCCATTTCTAGGCTGAAGAGCCACTGTTGTCCATAGATGCCTCCAAGGTCATGTGGCCAGCATGACTGCATGGAGCACCGTTACCTTCCTGTTGGAGCAGTACTTATTGATATACTCACATTTGCATGTTTTCGAACTGCTAGGTTGGCAGAAGCTAGGACTAACAGCAGGAGCTCACCCCGCTCCCCGAATTAGAACCGCCAACCTTTCGGTCAGCAAGTTCAGCAGCTCAGCGGCTTAACCTGCTGCACCACCAGGAGGTCCTAGTTAGACCAAAAGCATAGTGAAATTTGTCCTGCTGAGGGCATTAGGGAGCATTCATTTATCTCCCATGGGGTTACAAAGGAGGTATGATCCTTTAAGGTCACAGGTAGGTCATTGCAATCCCTTTGCCAGAGACAAACATTTACTCTCTTTCTCAGAGTAATCTTTTTGTCTGCCCAGATAATTCTGATTTGAATTCATGACATGTAATGGACTATGCAACCTAGAAAGCTGATACTTGAAGGAACATGTCTCTTCTTATTAAAGCTGTCCAAGGGTTTCTGAAAGGGTTCTGCTCTGTGTCTCTTTCTGTTAAAGAACATGGGAAAGCCCATTTCTTGTGGTGCCCCTATGGTAGTGTGTCCCCTTCCTTAAATAACTAGGTGGCACAGATATTGACTACATCAACACCAAATCTTTTGCCCAGGTCTGTAATAATCTTGTTTTCATTTTTATATCATTTAGGTTTTTGTTTTTTGTTTTTTTAATTGCACAGAATATTCCTTACTGTTTTCATTTTTAAATATTCCTAAACTGGACTATATTGATTTTATCTGTTATGCAGCCCTGAGACCTTGTAATTATAGGGTGGAAAATCAATGTTTTAATGAATAAATTAATGTATTAATTTTCTCTAGGAAATTTGCTACAGGGATGTGTATTGCGAAGATACATTGACAACTTCATCAACATATTTTAGGTCCTAATAAAATTCATCTTGTCTTTTTCCTGAGGAGGAACAATCAAATTGGTTTCAAATTTGACATGAGATGAAATCAGGTGACAGCTTGTGAATGTGAATTATTTTGATAGACTTAGGAAAACTTTTTTCCCTTCAGTCCTTCAAAATTTACTAAATTTTGCTTCAAATTTCTCTTCAGACATTGTTAACTATGACATATCTAGTCATTTTCATTGATGGTCGAAATGGAATCTACAGTTGTCTGATAACACTGGAAAAGCTACTAGAGACATCTATTAGGGGGGTTAGCAAGGCTCCTTCCACCTCTTTTCTGGATGCATGTTTCTAAAGCTAAATTATGAGACACTTTATGCTCCTGTTTCCATGAAAAGCCTCTTCCTTGTTTCAAGTATGTGCAGGCCAAGGCAGGGCCTACTTTCCTGGTTCCTAGTGAGTCATTGCTATGTGCCAGGAGAGTTCCAGCACCACACTAATGGCCCCCATATAAGTTATTTTATTTTTAAAGGGGGTTTGAGGGGTCGGAGAGGGGATTAGAGCGCACTCACATATCCTGTGTCTAATTCAGCAGGGAAAATGTAAGACGGCTGTGCAGAAGGACTTCTGATTGGCCAGTCCAGACAGCAGCCATAGTGGGTTTGCCTCATGCCTTCCAAAGAGGCACTGAACAAATGCACTAAAAAATTAATTTGCTACAAAGTAGGGTTTTCCCTCTTTGTGGTAAAAGCATTCGCGATTTCGTAGAGGCATCAACTGGATGCCCCCTGTGAATATCCAAGAAGGCATACATTTTGCACCCTGTCTGGATGCACCCTCAGTATTTAAAATATGGACTGCTATGGTTGTGCCTATTCAGTGACAGATTCTGCTAAGGCAAGGATCTTCCTTCAACCTCTACCTTCTCCTCACTTTGGGGTGAGTCATTTGGCCTAGGAAGCAGTCCAAAGAAGCTTGGCTGATAGCCAGCCTTTTTGCTAAGTAGCCTTTCTAAGAAATTCCTTCTCTCAAGTATCACAGCCTAAAACTAGGCTATTACCCAGATAGACCTCAAGGATGATCTCCCTTCACACACCCCAGGTCCCACAACCCAAAGGGCCAATTTCAGAGATATGGGACCACCTCACGTGAGGCTTTTGCCCCATAATAGGACTTTTTCAACACAGAACTGGTATGGAGCCCATCACATGATGTAGGATTACTTTTGATGGGATTCCATGCCAGCTCCATGTTGAAAGCATGCTGGAAGGAAGAATTCAGAATGCCAGTGTTCTAACTGAGTAAGCTGGGGACAGTGTGGGGGAAAATTGGGCAGCAAAAGCTCCCCCATGTGATGCGAGTGATACGGGGTGCAGAGTGACAATTTCCTCCACTGCACCAAGGATTCCCCAATGGTCACCAGGCTTTAAGATCTCAATGTGATGAGGTCCCTATTTCATCATATGAGTACTTATAAGTGCTCAGCTCCAATTCAACTTAAGAAGAACCAAAATGTTCAGCCTTACATGTTTATGGACAACAGGGATAGAGTTGTTTGAAGAAATAGAGACAAAAGTTTGTGAGAACTTTAGAGGTGTGAACCAGAAGGGGGGTGGAGGCAGGGTATAGGAAATGGATAGCTTTGGGAATGAATAGACATTGGAATTTGGGATGGTAAAGAGACCGCTTCAAAGAGAAATGAAAAGTTGGAAAGCTCTGATCTGGAGGACTGCATGATTTCCACTCCTTTTCCAGATGATTATATATGACTTAGAGAAAAAATAGATCATTTAAAAATAAACTAAAAATAGACTATCACAGAAAACATTACCAGTGGCTGGTGGGATGAAGAATTACCCCTTCCAACACACTTATCATATTGTGTGTTCAGGCTGACCACACATTTTATATACAAGATAAGGGATAAGGTGACAACAACCCCTTCAACAGAAGCCAACGGGATTGGTGGTACTCTGTTACTTGAGCACTGGTGATGGAAAACATGAATTTAATATAAAATGTTTTTCATACTAATGATGTTTAATAATGTTTAAAATTATATTTGTATATTTTGAATTGCATTGTAGTGCTTTTAATGTTAGCTGCTTTTAGTCTCCTTATGGAGAGAAAAAGCGGGATATAAATAAACATAATAATAATAATAATAATAATAATAATTTCAGATCTGAGATTAATTTAAGAGATCCCATAGCATACATAACTCTATTCCCTAACAAAGTAGACTTGCCAATGTCCCAGAATGTATAGCGAAGTAGGTGATGTCCTTTAGTATTTACCACTGCCTGAAGTAGTTGTTTCAATCTGCCTAATAGCAGGACTGGCCCTGCTGTGAGGGGTTCAAGGAAGCACCACCTTAACCTCTTCAGTCAACTAAGAGACCTGGACAAATACACAGACTAATGTAGAATTCACAGTTCTTTATGGAGTTATCTACTACCATATCTCCTTATGAAGCTACTCCTGATATTTCAAAGGTTCAGTTTAAAGTCTCCTTAAAATTTAATGGCAGCTATCTCAGCTAGTTGTTAGAGCAGCAGTTGTTTTACTGTTAGGCAAAGATCACATGTTTGCAGGCAAGTCCAGCAGCAGGCTTCTGAACAGCTTGCTTTAAAACAAAAACTATGTGAGCTGTAATAAGCTAACTGTGGCCTCAAATGAGGAAAAAGACAATAGTAACAAGCAAGCAGTATCATTAATGTAGAACCATGATAAATGAAGCCACTTCCCACCAGCTTATCAGGAACAGCCTTTGAAAAGTATTTCCATGCAGAAATATATATCTATATATGTGAGTGTGTACATGTTTATTTTCAAAAATGTAACATCCATAGTCTTCTTGTCTTTTAACGAATGGAAAATAATGATACTACTCCTATGGCCTGTGAAGCAAGAAATCAGAAAACTCTGCCTTGCAAAAAGATAAAAATAAAAAATGCATATATAGTTTTCCAGACAAAGCTCCATACAGGCAAGGTCACTTTTCTGTAAAATGGAAGTATCAGCATAAATAACAGGAAAGGTTTCACACATCTTTAATCTCAATGCACTTTGACAAAGTTCTTAATGCCTGTATAGGGCGCTTTAACACTGTGATAGAAAAAGAGAAATCCAATAGCCATTCAGATATGACCAAGTTGTTTCGATGTCAAAAAACAAAACAAAAACCACTTTTACTGTTGTTGTTTTTAGTGTCTTTGTGGGTGGGCTGGGTTTTTCTCCTTTTTAACTTTACTTTTCTTCCACCAATGTCTAATGGGAAAGACATTGTTCAAATTGTTACAGGTTTTCATTTACCCTCACAAAAGCCATGAAACTCACTTCTGCAGACATCCTCTCTTTCCTGAACTCATTTCATGGCACCTGTAGGTATTGCAGAGGTCTGAAAAGGCTTGTGTGATCTTATTGACCATATGTGCTATAATCCTACTTAAACACAAAAGCCATGTAAAAATAATCTGTCAAAAGCTAGGAACGAAACAGTTAAAGGCTTTTCATCCCATCCCTAACAGTTTCAGATAACCAGCAGAAACATTGAGTACTCTTTGTTTCTGGGAAAGCTGACCCTCAAAAGCATGTTTAATGATGTGGTGTAGATTTCTTCTAGGACTGTGCAATCAATGAAAAAAAATGTTTCAAAACTCATTACAAAATTAGAGGGCACCAGCATTTCATTTATAAAGTGTTTTTAAAGTGTTTTAGTGAAAATGAGAGGAACAAAATTTTGTTACTTTTTCATTATAGTAATTGCACAAGTGGGGAAACTTTGAAGGCTCCTTCCTCATTTTTACAGCTATTGGGGTGAAACTTGCTACAATGGTACAACATTTACTACTGTTAGCCCATAAAGTTTCGGAATCCATGGAGTTTTGGGAAATTTTCAAAGTCTTTATAAGCAACATTTTATTTTTAAAAAAATTACAAGAGCTATCTCCTTGAATTTTCTATACTATGACACATTCCTCCAACTTTCAGAAATATCCATACATCTACTGATTTTAGGAATTTTAATTTTTTTTTGACAAAAATGTTTTTTTAAGCCACAACAGCCATCACATTGAATGTCTCTCATATTAACCAACAGAACTTCCATTCTTCCCAATCCAGCACAGAGATTTATTTACTAGAAGGAGCAGTCAGTCCTCCTCTTTGCAGATTCAACAATTTATTGGAACTCTGGCTGGCTGCTGCTATGAAGGGTCAAATCTCGCTCCTTCCTGATTGGGGCATTCTGATGCTGAGAAGAACTCTGGGAAATGTAGTTTTGAGCAGGGCCTTTTGAATTCTCTGGCATAGTGCTCCTTGCCTTCCCAAACTACATTCCCCAGAATTCTGTGCTTCCTCGGTCTCTTTCCCAGTGAACTCTGCTTTCTTCCTGCTGCTTACCTTTCCTAATGACAATTTAGGAGAAAGCACAGAATTCTGGGCAATGTAATTTAAAGAGGAAATGTGGCCCTTTTGACTTTGCTTTGCTTCCTTGTACTGAAAATTAAACTGACTTTGGGAGGCTTCTGAAGTTTACAAAATTGAAATGAAAAAATATTCGGTAAGTTTTGATTCTTAAGTTTTTGGCATGAGCCAAGCCTCCACATTAAGATATTGTGTTGTAAGCATGAATTTAACAAATTTAATATAACTTGCAATGGCTAATGAAAAAGTTGCACACCCCTAATATCTTCTGTTTTGCAAGTGTACAATGGGTTCTTGCAATTTATCTATGTGTAAATGAATTTGTCCTTAATATTAGGCTTAACATAAAGCAGGGGTTCTCAACTGGGGGTCCCCAGATATTTTTGGCCTACAATTCCCAGAAATACCAGCCAGTTTACCAGCTTTTAGGATTCCTGGGAGTTGAAGGCCAAACACATTTGGGGACTCCAGGTTGAGAACCACTGCCATAAAGTATTAGTAACTTTAGACCAGATCCTGAAAAGTAAAATAGGTTAGTTCCTGTTATAATTCCATGGTCCCCAAAGAGGCTGGTTACTATTATGGCTGCAATTTTATGTCATATACTTACTACCTCATCACACAGAGTTCTGGAAGCACCCTAGCACACTGCCAGGATGATTACTCCATGGAGCCCTCCAGATGTCATCAAATGATGTAAGGTAACTTTTGGCAGGGCTCCATAGACAAAACATCCTGGCAGCATGTTAGGACATTTCACTGGGAACATGGGAAGCTTCCCATGTTCCATAGGGAAGAATAGGGGAAAACTGGGAGGTGATACTTCCCCCATGGGATGGAGTATGGGATGCAGTGGATGATGCGGGGTGTGAGGCAATGGTTCCCCCCCCCACTGCCCCACAGATTCAGACCTCAATGTAATGAGGTCCTTAGTTACATAGCTTTCTTAGTTACATAACTACATAGTATCTCTTGGCTCAACCCCTACTGCTGGACTTACTGGGAAACAACCACTGTGAGGAGCAGGTATCTGTTCTCCCATCAATTGGGACTGAAGCAAAATGCTGTTTCCTTTCCTATGAGAAATCTCTGCTATGACACTTTGAAGCCACCATAAGTCAGAAACAAGTTTAAGATAAACAACAACAACAACAACATATTACAACCAGTATAGTATAGTGTTAGGGTGCTGGATTTAGGAACCTATGGTTGAAGTCCTTGTTCAGCCATGGAAGAACAATAGGTGACATTGGGCAAGTGTGATGAGTCATGGGCCATGTAGTCCCGTTCCTGGCACTGTTGTGCTAGATGAAGAGGAAGACTTGGGTTTTTCACCGTTTCAGTCAGAATTGGAACTTTCCCAGCCAGATTTGGATACCTTGCACCTGCAAGAGATTTGTCTTCCAGAAGTCTGTCAAACAAGCCCTGAGCCTAAATCTCCTACGTTTTCTCGCCATGAGTTTTGTAAACAACAGAGGGGAGTTCAAGCGGCCTCTCGCAGGAGTGCTAGGATAGCTGCTAAGCATTCAGCTGATTAAGTCTGCTTTCCATGGGAAACTTTAAGGAGTCACACATCTGGACTCAGAGAATAGCTTTCGTTTCTGGTTCTCCAGAGAACTGCTCTTTGGCGGGAAAACCGGGACCCTATTTAGGTGTTCTACCCACAAAGGGATCTTGCGGAGTCAATTCGTCAGCTACCGGAGTAGCGTGTGTGGACAGCTACTCCGTTTCCAAGCCTCGTTCCTGTTTCAAGCCTTGTTCCCGATTCCAAGCCTTCGTTTCCAGCCTTGTTTTACTCTCCGGATTTTGCCTTGTTTTCCGGACCTCGCCAAGCAATTCCACGGAACCTATTCTTGCTCCTCGTTTCCTTGTTGCCTTGAACCAAGCCTTGTGTTCCAAGAATCAAGTTATTTCCTAGCCTTGCTCAAGTTCATGGACTAAAGGACCTTGTCATCTCCCCTCACTTGCTTGGC
This sequence comes from Anolis carolinensis, assembly GCF_035594765.1. Classification (NCBI taxonomy): domain Eukaryota; kingdom Metazoa; phylum Chordata; class Lepidosauria; order Squamata; family Anolidae; genus Anolis; species Anolis carolinensis. The sequence continues at coordinate 151,123,257 of NC_085843.1, forward strand.
AAGTGAGTGTTTCGGTTATTGGATTACAACTTTGGACCTTAATATTTCATATTGGACATTGTTTCCTTGGACTAATTTTGACCTTTCCTGAAAGGTCTACTCTTGGACTAATTCATACGCTTGCTTTTATTAACTTTATATATTTCCTTAATAAAGATATTAGATAGATTCTGGCTTCTGTGTATGGTTATTGGTGCTCTGCTGCCTGGGTCGTGACAGTTTGACTCCGCCAACCTAAGCACCAATTAACCTAGGCCAGAATGTCTACCGGAACCGTGCCGGGTGGTCAACCGATCAGCTACACCATCGACAAGGATGAGGTGGACCGGATCTGTGATAAGCTCAATGCGCAGGATGGGGAAATAAAGGGTTTGAAGGAACGCGGAATCTGTCTCCCGGCCATGGCGTTGCCAACCAAGTTTTCTGGAGAAGCTTCTAAGGTTCATGTTTTCCGTCGCCAATGCCAGGCTTATCTAGAGGCCCGTGCTGCCGAGTTTCCCCAAGAAGACATCAAGGTGGCGTGGGTTTACAGTCTCCTAGACGGGCCAGCGGCCAACTGGGCGACGGCACTGTTCGACCAAGCCTCCCCACATCTAAGGTCAGCGCAACACTTCCTGGACCACCTTAAGGAGACCTGGGGAATCGAGGACAATTTGGAGGCAGCCGGCCACAAACTCCGGCGCCTCTCCCAAGGGGACAGACCCTTGTCCCAGTACATAGCCGAGTTCCGAGTGCTGGCCCACAACACCGGCTGGAACGATGTAGCCCTTAGAGGACAATTTCGGGAGGGTCTCAACATTGAGATGCTGGAGGAAATCTCCAAGGTGGATCCTCCCCACTCTCTTGAAGCACTCATTGATCAATGTTTACGAGCTGAAGTCATGCTTGCCAACAGAAAACAATGGGTCCGAGGCCAGAGCGGTAGAGCTGGGGTGAAACCTCCCGCTCCCACCGGCGTCCAGCCGCGCCCAGTATGGAGACCCCCACCACCAGCCCCATACCCCAGAGGGAGCGAGGAGGTGCCGATGCAGTTGGGCAATGTGCGTCCCAGATTAGATGCCGCCGAGAAGGCCCGCCGCCAACGCCTGAATCTCTGTTGGTACTGCGGAAACGGGGGCCACTTCGCCAGAGAGTGCCCAGCCAAAGGGAAGCCCGCCGCCCATCTGGCGGCGGCGTCCTCCACGGAGACGAAGACGTCTGAGGCGGCTGGCGCGCAGCCGGCGGGGGAAGCCAGCGACCGGGCGTAGAGAGGCTCGCCAACCCGGTCAAAAAACCCACTCAAGAGCCGCCAACCGGGGTCCTGTTTCTTCTAGTGGTCACCTTGTGGTCAGCAAAAAAAGGGCCCGTCATGGTCCATGCCATGATAGACTCCGGAGCCACCAACAATTTCATTGATAGAGAGTATGCCGACTCTCTGGGATTACAATATCATGACTTCAAGAATGCCCGTGTGGTGCAAGCCATCGATGGCCGCCCCCTCGAGACGGGTCCCGTAAGCCAGTGGTCGGAACCCACCAGAATGTGGATAAGGGAACATATGGAAGAGATTTCCTTCTTTGTTACCGAGGTTCCCCATTTCCCTGTGATTTTGGGAATTCCATGGCTGACACTTCACGACCCAAGCATCTCCTGGTCCAACAGAGAACTGCAGTTTGCTTCAAAATATTGCCAAAACCATTGCCTTGTAGCCAAGGTCTGCCATGCCACAGACACTGAACCCATTATCACCTTGCCCAAGAAGTACTCAGAGTATTGGGATGTATTCAATGAAAAAGAAGCCGAGAGATTACCCCCACATAGACCTTATGACTGTGCCATTGACTTGATGGAGGGGGCCCCGATCCCGCGAGGACATCTCTACTCCCTGACTGAACCGGAGCAAGAAGCTCTCAGGGAGTTCATAGAGACAAACCTTCGCAAGGGATTCATCAGACCCTCTCAATCCCCAGCAGCCTCCCCAGTGATGTTTGTGAAAAAGAAGTCAGGGGACTTACGCTTGGTGGTGGACTATAGAGCATTGAACAATATCACTAAGCGGAACAGCTATCCCCTGCCCTTAATCTCGGACCTACTAGACCGACTTCGAGGAGCCAAGGTCTACACCAAGCTGGATCTTCGGGGGGCTTATAATCTAGTTCGCATCAGAGAAGGGGACGAGTGGAAGACCGCCTTCCAGACTAAATTCGGATTATTCGAGTCCCGAGTTATGAATTATGGATTATGTGGAGCTCCCGCAACGTTCCAGCATTTTGTCAATGACATCTTTCAGGATTATCTAGATCGGTTCTTGATCATCTACCTGGACGATTTTTTGGTGTTTTCTAGATCACAATCAGAACATGAGAACCACGTCAAAATGGTGTTACAACGATTGCGGGATCATGGACTTTATGCCAAGCTGGAAAAATGCGCTTTTGATCTACAAGAGGTAGATTTCCTGGGGTACCGCGTCTCGCCACTAGGGCTCTCCATGGACCCGGCAAAGGTTTCAGCAGTATTGGAATGGCGGGCGCCAACCAACAAAAAGGAGGTGCAACGATTCTTGGGGTTCGCGAACTATTACCGCAAGTTCATTCCAGATTTTGCCCGCTGGTCTGACCCAATCACCAGCTGCATCCGTGGGAAACAGCCCTTCCGCTGGACAGATCAAGCAGAGAAAGGGTTCCAGCAACTAAAGAAATTATTCACGTCTCAGCCAATCCTTCAGCATCCAGATCCTGAAACCCCATTTGTCGTGCAGGCGGACGCCTCCGATGTGGCAATTGGGGCTGTACTCCTACAACCAGTGGGAGATCATCTTCATCCTTGTGCCTTTTATTCCCGTCAGTTGACCACACCAGAGAGAAATTACACCATTTGGGAAAAGGAACTTTTGGCCATAAAGGCAGCCTTTGAAACCTGGAGGCATTGGCTAGAAGGGGCCAAATTTCCCATTGAAGTACATATTGATCATCGGAATCTAGAGCATCTGAGAACTGCCCGCAAGCTTAATCAGAGGCAACAACGCTGGGCTTTATTCTTTGAACGTTTTAACTTCCAAATTCATTATGTAACCCCAGCCCAGACCAAGCAAGCAGATGCTCTGTCGCGGAAACCGGAATCCGCTGCAGGGCGCAAAGAGACCTTTGAGTCCCAGCTGCTACAACCCGAGAACTTTGCCACGCTCACAGTGGGAAACACCAAATCCACTCCCATTGAATCAACTCCCTCTACTCCAGGGCCCCTTTGTGCTCAGGAAATCAGGGCTAGTCAGCAAGCAGATGCCTGGGCACAGGACCAACTTCGCCAAGGACTACGTTTTCCCTTTTCGCTTAAGGATGGGCTACTTTGCTATAGAAATCATGTTTACATCCCCCCAGGGCCGGGCAGGGAAAAAGCACTTCGTCTGTGTCATGACTGCAAGCCAGCAGGGCATTTCGGACTATTTAAAACCATGCATTTGATCCTAAGAGATTTCTGGTGGCCCAAGATCCGCAAGGATGTGGAAAAATATGTCAACACCTGCCCAGTATGCCAGCGCTCCAAGACAAGAAGGGGAAAGCCCTCAGGGCTTCTACATCCCCTCCCTACCCCATCTCGTCCATGGGAAATAATTTCTGCGGATTTTATCACCGATCTACCACCTTCCTGTGGATTCACCACGATCCTAGTGGTGGTGGACCTTTTTACCAAGTTAGCCCATTTCATTCCCTGTGATGGCCTTCCCACGGCCAAAGAGACTGCAGATCTATTCCTCCAACATGTTTTCAGATTGCATGGATTGCCCAAGAGTTTGGTCACAGACCGTGGGTCCCAATTCACCTCTCGTTTCTGGAAAGCACTACAAAAACTATTGGGCATAGACTCTCGTTTATCTTCAGCTCACCATCCCCAAACGGATGGGCAAACTGAGCGCACCAATGCCACTTTGGAACAATACCTTCGCTGTTATGTGAACTACCAACAGGACAATTGGGCTTCCCTGTTACCGCTGTCGGAGTTTGCCTACAACAATGGAGTCCAGGCTTCAACTAAAGAAACCCCGTTCTTTGCAAACTACGGCTTCCATCCACGTTTCTTCCCTCCAGTCATTGAAACCTCAGAAGTTCCCGCAGCAGAGGACTGGCTGCAGGAACTCACAGCGGTGCAACAACTTTTGCTCCAGCAACTGGACCAAGCCAAGGAGAACTATAAACGCCACGCTGACAAACATCGCCAGCCGGGCCCCGAAATCAAGGTAGGAGACCGGGTTCTTCTGTCCACTCGTTTTTTGCCCTCCCATCGCCCTTGCCGGAAGTTAGATGCCCGTTTCATTGGGCCCTACCCAGTGGTGGCGCAACTTAACCCCGTGACTTTCAAACTCCAACTTCCGCGCTCTATGCGCATTCATCCAGTGTTTCATCGCTCCCTGCTCCTTCCGGCGGATGGTGTGCGCCCTGATGCAGACCGGCCGGCCCCCCCTCCTGTTTTGGTAGATGGAGGGGAGGAGTTCGAGGTTCAGGACATTTTGGATTCTCGCTTTCACCGCCGCCGCCTACAATATCTCATTGACTGGGTGGGTTTTGGCCCCGAGGAACGCTCTTGGGAAGACGCTTCCACAGTCCACGCTCCCGATTTAACCCGCCGCTTCCATCAGACCTATCCCACCAAGCCGCGGCCTCGCACCTCGGGGAGAGAGTCCCAGTTTGAGAGGGGGCTTGAGGAGGGGGATAGTGTGATGAGTCATGGGCCATGTAGTCCCGTTCCTGGCACTGTTGTGCTAGATGAAGAGGAAGACTTGGGTTTTTCACCGTTTCAGTCAGAATTGGAACTTTCCCAGCCAGATTTGGATACCTTGCACCTGCAAGAGATTTGTCTTCCAGAAGTCTGTCAAACAAGCCCTGAGCCTAAATCTCCTACGTTTTCTCGCCATGAGTTTTGTAAACAACAGAGGGGAGTTCAAGCGGCCTCTCGCAGGAGTGCTAGGATAGCTGCTAAGCATTCAGCTGATTAAGTCTGCTTTCCATGGGAAACTTTAAGGAGTCACACATCTGGACTCAGAGAATAGCTTTCGTTTCTGGTTCTCCAGAGAACTGCTCTTTGGCGGGAAAACCGGGACCCTATTTAGGTGTTCTACCCACAAAGGGATCTTGCGGAGTCAATTCGTCAGCTACCGGAGTAGCGTGTGTGGACAGCTACTCCGTTTCCAAGCCTCGTTCCTGTTTCAAGCCTTGTTCCCGATTCCAAGCCTTCGTTTCCAGCCTTGTTTTACTCTCCGGATTTTGCCTTGTTTTCCGGACCTCGCCAAGCAATTCCACGGAACCTATTCTTGCTCCTCGTTTCCTTGTTGCCTTGAACCAAGCCTTGTGTTCCAAGAATCAAGTTATTTCCTAGCCTTGCTCAAGTTCATGGACTAAAGGACCTTGTCATCTCCCCTCACTTGCTTGGCAAGTGAGTGTTTCGGTTATTGGATTACAACTTTGGACCTTAATATTTCATATTGGACATTGTTTCCTTGGACTAATTTTGACCTTTCCTGAAAGGTCTACTCTTGGACTAATTCATACGCTTGCTTTTATTAACTTTATATATTTCCTTAATAAAGATATTAGATAGATTCTGGCTTCTGTGTATGGTTATTGGTGCTCTGCTGCCTGGGTCGTGACAGCAAGTCACATTCTCTCAACCTCAGAAGAGGGCTCCTGAGTCTAAAAGCCTCTTTGAATAAATTCTGCTAATAAAACCTAATGCTAAGGTTTCCATAACTTAGAGTCATTTTGAAGGCAACTAATAACACTAAACTTTGAGTTATTTACTTCCCTACTTACTCCACTATGCTTCCTCTAATCATAAATTTTTCTCTGGTTGCATTCAACTTTGGATAGGTTACCATTTGTTAACACTATTTCCTTCAGTTGTATGCCCTACAGTCCAACCCAACTGGATAAATCCTGCCTGGGAAGGACGGAGGTCTAGTTAGCGCAAGTGTAGCATTTTGTACATTTCCTGCTATGCCAAAACCAAAATACCTCTGGTAAACATCCTAGGGAAGACTGGAATCTATAGATTCCAGACGTGATATAAAACCCAATTTTGCATCGTTATATAATCCCAAGGCCTAAATATCCTAAAGCTACCAGAACTTCCCTGAGTTGGAAAACTGAGAATGAATATCAGGTGCCGTTGGCTTTATTTCAGAGGAAGTAACTGGCACAACCATTTTTGAATAATTCTTGCCTAAGAAAATCCTATGAAATTCATGGAGCCACTGAAAGTCAACAGGTAACTTGAAGGCAGATACACTTGTAAGCTCAATACTTTCTTTAAGACACAAAGTTCCCTGGACAAGATGTTAAACTGGCATGGCCTTACCATGCATTACATGGTGTCTTGTGCAAAAAGAAGTCCTATAATTCTAAATGCTAAGACTGATGTATTATATTTTGCTCTGCTCCCTACCTGTAGATCACAGTCCACTGTCTCTTAATTTATATTAGAATGACCATAATTTGACTGTAATGAGAGTCTGTATGAATGGGTTGTTTCAGTTTTAAAGTAACAGTAATAACAGCTTTATTATTCATTTCTTTAAAACAATACACAGGGAGAGGGGCATTTTTCCCTTTCACAGCAAAAGAATGATCAGGGTCGCTTCCAACCTTCTAAATAGAGATCATGAACAAACACATAAATAGAAATAAATAAGATTCTTTTTCAACACTTATTAAGTTCAACCTTCAATTTAAGAAGGCATAAACATTCAGTTCTCAACCAAATATTTTCAGATATGAACAGATGGCATTGTGCCTATGTGTTTCTACAAATATCTGTTACTACTAGGACGAGGAACAATTGGGTCATTGGCTCAGCTTGAGGAGAACATTTTATAATAAATGGCAGGTGTCACCTGTACTATTTCCATCAAATATTTTCTTAGATCCTATTGTTACTTTACCATAGGTTATTTTTTCAGTACATTTTTTTCTTTTAATCCTTGTTATCGTTATTCCTCCAAATTATTCTTTCTCTTAATTTTTATCTTTTTTTTCTTTCTCCTAGTCTTCTGGCTCCACTCTTTTCTTCTTCTTTTTTCCCTTTTTTTTTGCTTTCTCCATCTTCAAAGTAGTTCCCTTACAGTAAGCCATTTCCCATTCCCACCTTTATGTTACATCATAATAATATAATGGAATCACGATTATTGTGACCTGTCTCATCATTGGCCAAATCCAGAGGTGAGTGCTATTCTAAAATCACATCATCAAGGCTCAAGCCATGAAACATCAAGACTTGCAGAAGTCAAGAAAAAAAATGATTCACACACACACACAAAAAAAAACCAAACCAGAAGAGGAAATCTCAAAATCAGCCTAATGAGACTGGGCTTGTGCACTACCCATGTACCATTGAGTCAATTGGAAAAAGAAAATTGGGGTGTGTTTCTGTGTTTTGTGATATGGACTCTGTTGACAGGCTGATGGGGAAGCAGAGTGGAGAGAATGTATATGGTGTTAGGGACAGTTTAAAGAGGAACCAGTTTTCTCCTCCATGTGCTCATTTATGTTGGTCTTCACAGGTACATTGGTAGGAAAGTTAAAAAAAACTGCATTCTATTCAAATTCTCCCTGACTATAGAATTTCCTGCCAAGGGCACACACATTCATACAAGCTAAGACTAAAGAAGAGTTTCTTATTGTTTGACTTCTGCTTATATTTAGTTTAGGCATTTAAACAATACTCTTGATAAGAAAGAGCAGTGCATTGGCATCATATTTCAAGCTAGTAGTTGCTGTAACTAGAGAAAATGACTAATGGCCACTTTGCAGTGAAATTCACACTATATCCTGCAGACCAGGATCTTAGCGGTTTACCACAACTCTCCAGAACTGCCCAAAGATGACAGACCCTTGTTGGGAGTTTGGGTTTAGGCTAAAGCTGACATATTAACTGAGAAATCATATAGAGCTCTCTTTTGCTTTTTCTACCCACAGAACTGGGCTTCTTAAAATTTTTCGACTCACAACCTCTTTTTACTCAATTATTTTATGTGATCCCAGGCATATAAAATAGGTATATAAATCAAACTTTTTAAAATATTAGATAGTTAAATCTGTTGATACAATGGACAAACTATACAGCGGTCCTGGACCTGCTCTCTTCCTCATCCTCATCCTCAGTGGAAGGAGCGCACTCACGGATTAGTGCATGCTTGAGTTCCAAGCATATAAAACCACCCCTTTAGGAAAAAAAAAAAACCAGTGGCCCTCAGTATCTGCTGGGGTTTGGTTCCAGGACCCACAGTGGATACCAAAAACAATGGGGGCTCAAAACCCATGATTTACAATGTTGTAGCAATATGATGTTCCTTATAGTGGATTGCTGTGAGTATTTCAGGCTGTATTGCTATGTTCCAGAAGCCTTCTCTCCTGACATTTCCCCCGCATCCTCAGAGGTTGTGAGGTATGTTGGAAACTAGGCAAGGGAGGTTTATATATCTGTGTAATGTCCAGGGTGGGAGAAGGAAGTCTTGTCTTTTGGAGGCAGGTGTGGATGTTGTAATTAATCACCTTGATTAGCATTGGATGGCCATGTGGCTTCAAGGCCTGGCTTCTTCCTGTCTGGGAGAAGCCTTTGTTTGGAGGTGTTTGCTGTCCCTCCCTGATTGTTTCATGTTTGGAATTTCTGTTTTCAGAGTGTTGTTCTTTATTTACTGTTCTGATTTTAGAGGGTTTTTTAAAAAATACCTGTAGCCAGATTTTGTTCATTTTCATGGTTTCCTCCTTTCTGTTGAAATTGTCCACATGTTTGTGGATTACAGTGGCTTCTCTGTTTAGTTTGACATGATAGTTGTTAGAGTAGTCCAGCATTTCTACGTTCTCAAATAATATGCTGTGTCCAGGTTGGTTCATCAAGAGCTCTGCATGTTCCTTATAGAAAATGGCAAAGTCAAGGTTTTATGTGGAGAGAGATAGCGAGACAGACAGACAGACAAACAGACATTCGTGCTATAGATGTTTTAATTCATGGATGCAGAGGGCTTATGCTGTTGCAATTGGAGCCCCCAGTGGTGCAATGGGTTAAATCCTTGTGTTGGCAGATCTGCTGACTTGAAGGTTGGATTGCTCACCTGAAGGTTGCCAATTCGAATCCAACCCGGGGAGAGCACAGATGAGTTCCCTCTGTCAGCTCCAGCTCCATATGGGCCAGAACCGGTCCAACAATGAGGCAAATTAAGTGGTTGCTTCGGGTGCCAAACATACAGGGGCGCAGTCGAGACAGCTTTTTCTGTTGATTTGTTGTAAAACATGATGTTTTGGTGCTTAATTTGTAAAATCTCAATGTAATTTGATGTTTAATAGGCTTTTTCTTAATCCCTCCTTATTATCCAACATTTTCACTTATCCAATGCTTTTATTTTTCAGTGATTGGTTTGGGGGGGGGGGGTGCCAAAATTCTGTTTGCCTACACTTGAAAAATACCTAGGGCTGGCTCTGATATGGGGCCATGAGAAAAGCCTCCCACAAGCATGGTAAAACATTAAAAAAATATCCGGGCATCCCCTGGGCAATATAGCCAATTTGCAGATAGCCAATTCTCTCACACCAGAAGTGAATTGCAGTTTCTCAAGTCGCTCCTGACACACACACACACATACACATACCCGTTGCAAGCATCTGCAAGTAGATTAAATCTATTTCATTCAAGAGAGGGGGTTTGGTAGGAGAGAAGGAAGGGCAGTACATTCCTGGAGAGACTTGCAAGGTTCTTTCTCTCTTACCACCTTGGCCTTTTCTCATCCCACCTCCTCTTCCTCTCCTTCTTTTTTTCCTGTCCATCCATGCAGCTGGCTATCTCTGCTGGGTAGCTTTCCCTTCCATTAGAAGCCAGGGCTTTGCTTTTTCCTTTTCCTTTTCTCTTTGATAGCAGCCATTGGACCTATGCTGTGCAGGGGAGGAAGCCTTTCACAACCTCGACATTGAACTAAGAGAACCACATCTGGGGTCAGGTCCCATAGTTTAAGAAGTTCTCTTCTAGTATTGAACATTCCTTACAGTGTAACTTTACTGTTATAGCTATATTGATATATGGGAGGCTATGAAATGAATGAGAATACAGAATAATTTTAGCCATCCTCCAATTTAGTCCAATTATGATGATGGTGGTGACCTCATCTTATAAAGGTGAAAACAGATACGTACCATGAGTCCTTGGCATACCTTGATTCAAGGATCCCTTGTGGGTACCTAATGCCTAAAATTGCACCATTCCAAAGCTGAAAATATAATTAAAGTTATTTTTAAAAGTTAAATGTTAATATTTCAGAATAGAAGTGGGCTAAGACCGAAGGCAATTCCCTGCAAAGGAGATATACCATAATGGTCAAATGCCAGGAACGATCATTCTTTTTATCCCATCTGCAAGCCAACAAAGGGTTAGACCAACAAGGTAAGGATTTTATGATCTTGGCACCTGAAGATTCATAAGTAAGGTTGCTAATTTCAGTCAGTTTCTATGTACTATTTTTCAAGGTATTTAAAAGCTAGAGTTTAACTAATGTCAAAAAAAATCTATTAATTTTTGTCCCAGCCAATGCAAAATATTTGGGGGGGGGGGGAAATCCCATGCCATTTTCCGGTGAGCTGTGGAAAGGAGGAGTAAGATATTCTTGGTAATCAATTCAGAAGAAATCAATATTTCAAGGTGGGAAGGAGGACACAAGAATTTATGGGGTCAGTAGATATTACTCATTTCAAAAAGGACTTTTATTTTCTCTCATCTTACTGTATTTTTATTCTACATTCTGACTCTGTGCACTTGGATGGAATACATTTGGTTTTGCACATTTAAACTGTCCTTTAGAAATTGATTTTTTTGCACCTGACAATACATTATAACTCTCATTTGGGGTCAGAAAATTTCCCCATAACAGACACAATGCAATTAGTAGGGGGGAAAAACCCAAATGAACAAAGAATTTTTTCTGGAATTAAATTGCACTGCATACAAAAAGGTTCAAGTTGTACACACTTGAAATATAACTGGTCATTTTCTCTCTCAAAGTTCACACTCCTCAATCATGGCTCTGGTAGCACATATTCACACTGCAATGACATCTACTTTAAGAAGAAGAAGCAGCATAAACCCAAGCACCAGGAGAGCAAAATCTTTGACACAGAGAAAGAGAAATCTGAAGTTACAGAGTGGCACAAGGTGAACCAATAGGCCATGGACTCCCAGCTCCTGCCCATCATCAAGAAGATGCCTCAGCACTGGGGCTACTTTCTCCCTTTCCAACAGATCTAATAAGTAGACCTATTATAATCTGTTTTGTTGTGAGCATATAAATATCTCTAGATTTTATACTGCTTCCAAAACAATAAGGAAATAGAACTCCTACAGATTGTCTAATAGTTATGGGAAACACCAGAAAATTGTCTTTGTGGATTTCAAGCCTAATAAAGGTTATTTCTACTCTCAAAGAAATTGTCTCTGAAATATTCAAGGATTTTCCTCCCGGTTTCATCTTCACTGCAGTTTGACCCCTTGATATGTGAACTATGAATCAATTGATGGAATTATAGGCTAGGAAAAATCATTCTCAAGACACATGCCTGGTAGCATGGGTAACTAAAGGGTTAAAATCACTCAGTGACTAGAGAGGCCAGAGCAGGAATGTCATACCTGGTCAGGAAACTGTGACCAGGTCAGATGTCACATCTGTGAGTGACAACAGAGATAAACACAAAATGGTAATACAAAAGCACTGACCATGTGCTTGATCCTTCTCTTCTATCAAGACTGCCTCTGTAAGTAACTGGAAATAGTTGGAACTAGTAATAAAGCATTTGACACCAAGAATTCTGTCTCCAGTGTTCCAGTGTACTTGATGTAAGAAGCATGGAGACAGGGGAAGAACTGACATAAGATGCAATGCAGATGTTTCTGAAAGTGCATGTTTCAGATCAAACGGCTCAGGATCTAGAAGCTGTCAATTCCAGGGGCAGGGAGAACCCAAGCTGCTTTTTTGGGGACCCCTGACATGAACGTGGTTTTAGCCACTCTTTTCTCACTGTTCAACTTGAGTTGTGATACGAGTATGGTTTCTCAACATCCCATGCTGGGAGAAATGCAGGGTACAAAAATGAACGAATGAACGAACGAATGAATGAACAAATCATTCTATAAAAAACAACTTCTCAACACTCCTGTATAATCTTCTTCCAAGATCCAGCTACATTTACTGGATGATAGATGTTGGTTGGTTTCAGTGGTTTCTGACTGGACCTTCAGAACCTCTGTGTATCTTCTGAACTAAGGATCACATAAGATGATGATGATGATGATGATGATGATGATGATGATTTATACCCCACTTTATATCTCCCTAAGGGGACTCAAAATGTATCATGAATATGAAACAGTTGAAGTTCCATAACTCTAAGGGCCCTTCCAGATAGGTCCTTTATCCCAGAATCTGATCCCATGTTTTCTGCCTTAAACTGGATTATACCGTGTTTCCCCAAAAATAAGACATCCCCGGAAAATAAGACCTAGTAGAAGTTTTGCTGAATTACTAAATATAAGGCCTCCCCCAAAAGTAAGACCTAGCAAAGATTTTGTTTGGAAGCATGCTCAGTGCCTGCCAAACAGAACACCAGAGCATGCAGAATTGGCAAATGTACATACCAGTTGTACATGGAAATATTGGTAGTAACAAGAAATTCTTGATAGGATTCACAGTTTTTCTGGTTATGTTGGTTTGTGATGTCAACTACTGAACAGTATATAATAAATGATCATTTTTTTGTTCAACAATAAATGTGAATTCTTCTTCATGGAAAAATAAGACATCCCCTGAAAGTAAGACCTAAAGCATCTTTGGGAGCAAAAATTAATATAAGACACTGTCTTATTTTCGGGGAAACACGGTATGAGTCTGCACTACCAGATAATCTGGAATAAACAGAAAACCTGCAATCAGATCCTGGGATAAAGGGCCTGACTGGAAGGGCCCTCAGTTATGCATTCATAACTTCACAGCAGGATTCCAAAGATGATTTCTATTTTCTATTTCTGATTTTCAGTTTAAGTGTTTACGCTTTCTGTTCTGCCATAGGGCTAAAGGGACATAGTCTTTAGCCATTATATCTCTAAAAAGAAGATGAAGAAGAAAGAAATGTTCAGTCCACCAACCAGAAATGCAATGAAGGAATGAAGTGTCTGTGGAAAGCTTCTGTGGCAAAGGTTACATCCCCATTTGAAATATCATGAACAGAAACTTTAAAAATATAACAGGAGGAATGGAAAGAAATGGATACAGGCAAGTGACATTCCCGCTGTTTACAGAAACTCCCAGAACATAAAAAATAATCCCACAGTAGAAATAAAGAGTTTAGTTATTTCCAGAGATAAATAAGAAAACCACTGAGACTGGAAGAATATAATATAGGTATATGACCCCCACCCCCCTTAATACATACAGTTTTAATTCCAACCACATCCTGAAGCTGTAAATAGACATCTTCTTACTCTTTGGTTACTATGCAGAGAATACTATAATATTAGTACCATATTGAACTATGAAGGGTTTCAGTGTGTGGGCACAAATTCATATTGGAATATATCCTGTTTTATAAAGGGACAGTGATGCATGCAAATCTACTAACATTCTGTTACACAACAATACTTTTTTAGTGTTACTAACATGATGGATTTGATATATGAAATAGAGCAAAATCTATATAAGGGTGAATAATCAACAGAAAGATCAATAATATAAAGGGTATTGTTGTACTAAGTTGAAGTAAGTTCTTTCTCCTCCAAACTTAAGTGGCCATATGCAGAATTTAGATTAATTAAAGACCTTATCCCATGAGCTGGGGAAAATGGGGGAAAGAGAGGGAAAGCAGAGGGAACCATGTTTCTCAATTCCTACCCACTGAGGTCCATCTCTGGGATGGCCAAGAATCCCACATCCTTTCCCTGTTGAGGTTAGTATTTCCCCCACTTTCTCCTGTTCGGAGTCGGGTAACGCCCAACTCCTCAGAAAACATCCTGGGCTCTATTTCTCTGTACTGCAGAAACAGAATCCCATGGAGTGCCACCAGAAGTGGCCTTGCATCATGTGATGGTTTACATGGGACTCGACAGTGCAGAGAAATGGAGAGAAGATGCCGAGATGACTGCGTCTGATGAGACCCTAGAGTTCATAAATGCTTATGTGCCTGAATTGGAATTTTGGAAGTATACTTTTTTTTTTTTGCTACTGATCGAAAAAAGCATAAAAAGCCCATGCAATGTTTTCTCCATCAAAGAATTCAAGATTGTACTAATGGATGGAAAATTGCACTGAAATAAGAACATGATCCAATTCCATTTCTTATTATCATCCTCTTTAATCTACTGTTCTTTGGGCAAAGCGAGAGAGAGAGAGAGAGAGAGAGTCAGAGAGAGAGTGAGTCTGAAAGTATGGCTTCAGTAGGTAGAGAAAATAGTCATCCTTGGCTTAGAAAACATATCAAAACCATTGTTTTATTAATGAATTATTTAATGAATTAATTAATTAATCCAGAGCTAAACATTTCACTGTCTGGACAGAAAATTAGGTACAGATGGGTTTTGAGAATCACACTGCTTTCTTTCATTCCTTTTGCTTCTTTCCCCACCCCTTTTTATTTATTTATTTAGTTACTTAGTTAGTTAAAACATTTATATTCCACCCTTCTCACCCCAAAGGGGACTCAGGGCAAAGCACAACATATATACAACAAACATTCAAAGCTGGAACAAAAAATAAACCATAAATATACATAAACACTAAAATCAGTTATCTTCACATTAAAACTATTATTTAAAACCATCAGAAGTTTTTTTCTTTCATCCTGGCCTTCCTCTCCTTCATCACTAGTTCCCATTCAGCCTTTCCCACTGCTCATTTCCACACCTGGGCCCCCTTTTTTCAGGACAACAAGACACCCCCTGCTCTACTTCTCATTGTTATTCTTTCAATATTGCAAGATCCTGCAGAGAGAGGATATGAAGTGTTGCTTAGAGGCATCCTGAAGAAATCAGTACCTGAGTTTGTCTGCAACTTCTTTTCTTTTCCTCAGGAACTGTGAAATAAAGTCTTATCACCTAATAACCTAATATGGTGCTGCAAGCTATAGAAATATTTTAATTAACCAAAATTAATTAATTCATTTAAATCAAAATAATTCAAAGAAAAATACCCCCAGGGTCCCATAATGTCTATACCACATTTCAGGTGTCTAGGTTTTAGAGTCTGAGAGACATGACACAAGCAACCATTCAAAAATCTGTTTGCTTTTCATTTTAAGGAGGTGTTAAGTAAATTTGACACACCTTTGTCATTGAATCCAAGGCGATCTCAGTAGATCAGTATTGACTGATATGCCATTTTCCCCCTGGATAGTTACAGTTCTACATGCATGCTCTACAAACTACCAATTAGATTACTATAATCACTTCAGCCTGCTTTCTAATGAAATTAGTAACAAATAATACTTATTTTATTTAACCCAGGTCTGTTCTTCCAATTCTTCAGATAAATCTTCAGGACAGCAAAACTAAACTGCAATCCAGCTTTAGAATATTCAGAATCCTCTATTATATTGGACAGCATACATATGTCATGAATTCCTTGCCATCTTCATGGAGCATGGATAGGAAGGGCCTACACATGGAGGACCAGCACGGGACTGAATAGACCAATGATCAAAGGTTCATCTACACTGAAGAAGAAGTGAAGTTTTACACCACTTTCAGTGCCATGGCTCAAAGCTATATAATTGTGGGAGTTGTAGTTTTTCAATGTCTTTAGCCTTCTCTGTGAAAGAGTGCTTTTGTTTTGCCAAAGTACGGTTCCCAGGATTCCATAGCAATGAGTTAAAGTGGTGTCAATTTGCATTCATTCTACTGGGTAGATTCACCCTCACTCAGCATCATGGCTGTATACAACTTTGTTTGGGTTAAAAAGCTTCCAAACCAGCCTAAAAGCCAAACTTTTCAATCAAAATCCCTCCAAATGGGATTATGCAGCATTATAATGTATAGTGTTGCTGTTAAAAATACCAGCTGGCATTTGGAAAGGTTAACCCTAATCCCACAATTCAAACACAAAGGAAAATGGGGGGATATCGCTCCTGTCCTCCCAGCTTCTTCTTAATTTCAGGACTTAAATGGACCTTTCAAAAGCTGACAATAATCCTATATAACCCCCTTTATAGGATATTAAAAAGGATCCAAATACTGTATTCAAGAATGAAAAGAAAAACGTAGCAATTACAGTTTAATCTCCCCAGCTACAGAACTCCTGTTTGCTTACTTCCTCACACAGTATCATTGTCCATAACACCACCATCCCCTCCACAGTCACACTAATGATAAATGCAAAATGTTATGCAGATGGTTTTAAACAGCTTAAGCCTTTCAAGAATTTCATAAAAGATCCAGGGGAGGAAATAGTTGGCAGATGCTGCTTGTGGCTCTTTAAAGTGTTATTGAAGAAAATGTAATGCAAATTTTATGCCATTTTTTTCATGTTGCACACAAGCCCTACAATAAGTGGACAAATTATTGACTTGCAATAGGGAAATTATATTGAACACTTATTTTCATGCTTTCTGGGTCACTGAGCAATAAGCCTGTGATGATGGCATTTATTTAAATCCAGTCACCTTTCCTATGTCAGAGGAGCAAATGCTGAGCTTGCAGGAAGAACCAAAGTTGTTCGCTAATGCAGATGTTTTAGCACGTTTCCTTAAAATCAATTTTAAGAACAATGGAACACATTCAAAGAACATGATGGTATTCTTGTTATATGTTAATGGACGTTTCATTTGTCCATCTTTTTAAAAAGAGTTTTCGCTGTGCTTGTGTTTTCTTACAGCAGAATAAAGTATTGCCATTTCTTGTGTTGTTAATATCTGAACTGCTGGAATTCCTACTATCAATTCCAAGGAATGTGGCATTTAGGAAACCGAGTGTTTGGGTTCATTCCCTAAAGAGCCAATGAGGTACACAATGTGTCACTTCAAAAGGAAGAAGATTATGGGAAAGTTCCCGCTCATGCAAAATTAGAATGGGAAAAGAATGATATTTCATGTTTCCACATTTTGTGATCCTCAATATATAAAGGACACTCTCCTCTCAATACCACCTCAGCGCACCAACAACCAAGGTAGTATGTTCCATCGTCATATGCTCATTTAAGATGGATAACAAAATGTTTGAATTAAATGATCTATCATTCTGAATGCAATATTATATTCATTTTACAAGGGGCTTTCGGCTACACCAGATTTCTCCTAATATGGGGTGGAAATGTCTGAAGATATAGAATCACAGAGTTATAAGAGGCCTTGTGAGCCATCAAGTACAACTCTCTTCTCAAGAGAAGAACTCTTCTGATATTGCTCAACCACAAATGTCCTGGTTTTCATCTGTAAAATATAGGTTACATACCTGTTACTCATTACCTTCTCTTCTATGTGAACGTATCTAAAGATTGTATAGTTGTTATTTGTCACTTGTTATTTGTCACTGTTAGTTGTCACTTATCCCTCTGTTCTCAGCTGCCTCTATTTCTGAATATATTTTTTGAAATCACTAAGTCCAAAAAAACAACAACAGTTGGATGTCTTGTTGGATGAGCAGGAATTGTTTTGACTATTTCATTTGCATAGCAGTACACATAATTTAAAAATTAAGAATAAAAGGATGAAAAATAAGGAATGCATGGCAGAGGGTTGCACAAAAAGACCCTTGTGGTCCTTTCCAATTTTATGAAGAAAATTGGAAGCACTTTCTGTTTTCATGATATCCTACTCATTGCGGATCCTGCACACTATCTATTTCATTTCTAAAAGAACCAGCAGCATGATATTTCAGAAAAATAAAAGAACTTTGTGGGATCTGATAAAAGATATCAAATCAATAATAATTTCCATTGGGAGACAGACCGCACCTTTAGAAACCTCATAAAGCTCACAGCACAATCCTTGGAGACTTGGGACTTTATCGTATAGTGCCACTACCCCATGCCATTTGCATGATCAGGAATAGCTGCAACTTACCACTGTGAAGATGACTCCTATCACACTTTGAAACATCACACAACTGTGACACTTTGACGGTGTTTTCCCTCAGCTGCAGTTCCATTTACAAGTGTACATTTCTAAAACATTAATTGTTGCAAGGATAGATTTGGAAGGGAAAACAACCTCAACCCCCTAATGTCCCTTCTGTGCTGGGGATATTGGATCAAGTAGGTTGTTATGGGGAGGTGGTGGACTGGTAAGGGGTTTTGAACATTGTGTGAAAGGTTGCACTCCTTCTATCCCAGTTTACCACCTCCATGCCATAAAGTCCCCATTGTTTCTAGAATACACTGATATTTCCTAATCATACACACTTTCACATAACAGCATCTGCATGACATGTTCTTTCTCTCTGAGAGTAGTGCCAGCTAGATCCATAAAAAAGAGAGATGTAAGAAGGAAGAAGGTGTCAAATGAGAAAACTTCATCAGATACATTTCTGAAAGGTTTTCCGAAACCTTCCAATAACAATGAACACAGCAAATAATCTCTGTAGTCTGGCATCATACACTGACAAGCTGAACATACTTCACCAGTGTAGTGTGGACTGCCTTGCTCCCGACAACCTAGTACTTTTCTCTATCAACCTTCTCAGGTTCTAAAGTAAAGGATAGTATAGCACACTCCAACCAGACAGTTTTTATATTGTTTTGTTTACTCATGCTGTTTTGGATCACTACTAAGCTTAAACTACTACAGTATGCTGGCTCTGTAAAATATATTATGCCTTGAATGGTCCTTTTTGTATGAAATGGTAGCTACGGTTCTAGTTTCCCCCTTCTTCATGCAACACTGTACAGGAGAAATTGGTCCCTCCTTAGTGGACCCCATAATGAGACACTGTGGTTTTTGAAACAGCCTGGCTGGTTAGATTATTCTTGAATGGTTGTATACCAAATTGGGAAGTTATTCAGAAATCTGAAAAACGGAATCCTATACAACATGATGAAAAACTGACTGTGCTTACTTGCTTGAAGAATTCTACTTTTGAAAAGTTACTGTCACAGTAAAGGCTTTTCAACAGCTAGTTTTAGCATTTGTTATGAATAGAGCTTAATGGAATTTTTCTCCGTATAATAGATTCTTTTTCCTAATGATTGAATTATCATCTCCATTTCATATAGATATAAGAAATAACTTTTGTTCTTTGCAGAGTGCTCAATGTCATCTTCCTCTTTTGTCAAAACGTAAATTAAACAGCTCAAAGGAGCTTTGCGCCAATGTGTTTGCTTCTTTATTCTGTCCCGGAAAGTTGGGAATTAAAATCGCCTCCTTTCTTTGCAACACCAAGTGTAATAGCTCTGACAAGAGCATAAGAAGGGGAGTTGTGAGCAAAGGCAGCCAAGGGGTGGGGTGTGGAGAATGCAAATAGACTGTGGCAAAAGGCCCAGGAGAAAATAATACATGCGAGCATGATGCATTTTACCATTTATTTGAAATATCACTGAAGTCATTTCAATTCCTTGACATTTACTGAAGGGGAATAATCTGATCAACTTCCCTCCCATTTTGGCATTCTCCTATCAAGAAGATGCTGTAAAAGAGTTCTTTAAAAATAAACCAATGCAAGCCATCACCCTTATATCAAAGGCAGACTACTACAGACACTAGGCTTGCTCAAATAATTCATTTTCCCCGTTAACCGTTATTAATTCGTTATTTTCGTTTGTTTTGAAGCAATTTTGAAGCATTGGTTGCCACACGTCTGGATATCGCGGTTTCGAATCGCGAGAGGCCGCTTTTCGTTATGTCGTCGTTTTCTTCGTTAGGAAAAAAAGCTTTTGCAAATCACCCAAACCATTCAGGCCCTTTCCTTTTGCCCCTCAGCAAAAGGGGCATCACGGGCTCAGCCAATGGGAGGGGGCGAGGGGGAAGGAGGCCGAGGAGGAGGAGGAAGACGGAGGGGGGAAATGGCCGCCGCCGCCTCGCCTCAGCTCAGGCCTGGTGTCTCTCTGTGAGGCGGGAAGGCGGCGGATGGAGCTGGGAATGGAGAGACCGAGAGAGACAGAGAGGGGCCCAGCGGTGAGGTTTTGACGTCTGTGCGAAGCTAGGCAAGTGGGGTTTATATATCTGTGGAAGGTCCAGGGTGGGAGAAAGAACTCTTGTCTGTGGGAGGCAAGTGTGAATGTTGCAATTGGTCACCTTGATTAGCATTGAATAGCCTTGCAGCTTCAAAGCCTGGCTGCTTCCTACCTGGGGGAATCCTTTGTTGGGAGGTATTAGCTGGCCCTGATTGTTTCCTGTCTGGAATTCCCATTTTCTGGGTGTTGTTCTTTTACTGTCCTGATTTTAGCTTTTCTGTAGCTAAAAATGCATATAAAATTGATTCTATAGGGAGGATAAATGATTGGATTTCAACTCCTACAGCTTGGCTTTCTCTGCCAATAATGGTACCCATCTTGGATATTGTAAGGGATTTTTTATTATTATTATTATTATTATTATTATTATTATTATTATTATTATTAGACCTTGCTCCCAGGAAGGTGCCTTCGCTGTGGCTCCCAACTTATCTATCACCTTTCCACATATTCTCCACATTGTGTGGATGTGTATGTATATTATATATATATAGTGAGCTCCGATGGCGAAGTGTGTTAAAGCACTGAGCTGCTGAACTTGCAGACCGAAAGGTCCCAGGTTCAAATCCCGGGAGCAGAGTGAGTGCCCGCTGTTAGCTCCAGCTTCTGCCAACCTAGCAGCTTGAAAACATGCCAATGTGAGTAGATCAATAGGTACCGCTCTGGCGGGAAGGTAATGGCACTCCATGTAGTCATGCCGGCCACATAACCTTGGAGGTGTCTATGGACAACACTGGCTCTTGGGCTTAGAAATGGAGATGAGCACCAACCCCCAGAGTCAGACATGACTGAACTTAACGTCAAGGGATACCTTTACCTTTACTTATACACACACACACACACAAACACACACACACATATGCAGGGACTATATATATATATATACACAGTATATATCACACACACACCAATTTAACAAAGTTACAGCCACAAAAACAAAGTTTCTGAAGTAGAACAATGACTTTCACAGTAAAGACAACCCAATTTAACAGGAAATAAGACTTTCAAACCAGGAACAGATTTCTGCAATTATTAAAAAATGGTTTATTATAAAAGCTATGAAAATTCGCTAAAAATCAGAGGATAAGGGAAACGTTCCAAATTTTGGTGAGCTATCAGTGTTAAATGTGTTCTACCACTGTACCAAGTTTGAAGAAGATCACTCAAAAATGAGGGTGGGAGAGTCCTGTAAAGTCCTCTCCCTCTGTGCTGTTTTTGGGAATTGCGCATGCGCGTCCGCCATTAACGAATTAATTTAGAAAATAACGAATTTTCATTAATTTCGAATTTTTGGGGGGGCCAAATTCGGAAATACCTTCAAAAACGAAACGCTGCCCCCCTCTACTTTTGCAACGAGTTTAGAATCAAATTTTTCGTGGATCGATCAAGCCTAACAGACACAGAAATCACACCCTAAGATTTCCAGAAGCTGGTGATAATGAAATCAGTTGAGTGGGATGGTCCTACAGTTCAGTAGGGATGGCACCAATTCCTAATACATGCATAAGCTATAATTTGTGAACGCAATAGTTTGACGTCAAGGGTTTAACTTACAGGGTAAGATATGTAACTTAAAGTGTTAAAGTCCCTATAAACATGCTTCTGCCAACTCACAGGAACATTTTGTAGCAAAACAGTAAGCTTTAGATGCTTCATAGAGTGATGCAGGATCAGAACATCCTTGCTAGTTCTAGACACTCCATATTCTCCAGATGGATTTGGACCTGAAAGACCAAGGTTAACTGTGTTTACAAATACAGCAAACTGTAACATACATGTCCAATCTGATAATAGGGCATGTATGTTAACTCTTGGTGGCACAGTGTGTTAAAGCGCTGAGCTGCTGAACTTGTGGACAGAAAGGTCCCATGTTCAAATCCCAGGAGCGGAATGAGCGCCTGCTGTTAGCCCCAGCTCCTGCCAACCTAGCAGTTTGAAAACATGCAAATGTGAGTAGATCAATAGGTACCGCTCCGGCGGGAAGGTAACAGCGCTCCATGCAGTCATGCCGGCCACAGGACCTGGAGATGTCTATGGACAACGCCGGTTCTTCGGCTTAGAAATGGAGATGAGCACCAACCCCCAGAGTCGGTCACAACTGGACTTAACGTCAGGGGAAACCTTTACCTTTAACTTATGTTAACCTATCAGCATTAGTTTACTATTTATTGACTTTACAGAACTTGAATTCTGGTCTTAAAAATCAGAGCAGTTGTTCTTTTTTGTTTAGATGTTATGATCCTTAACCATGGCAGTGGTGGGATCATCCAGTTTGGCTTAACCTGGTTTTGCCCTGCTGGATGGTAACCTTTACCTGGACTGTTATTCTTTTTTTTTTTAATAATAATGTTTATTATGTTATAAGTAATGTTACAGTGAAAGCTAGGAAAACATAATAAGTATAGGATAGTGAGGAAAAAGTGCTGGAGAGTAAACAAAAAAAAGAACAAAAGAGAAGAGAGAAAGAAAAAAGGAAAAATATAGAGGGATTTCCCATTGTCCTCTTAGGGAAGTACTTTTTGTGGATTCGGCATTGTCCTTTGTCTTTCCCAGTTTTCCTTCTTTACTGGACTGTTATCCTTGTTGCTGCAACAGCTGGCATAGAACTCCAAGGGCTTCTAGCCATCACCGGGCATCTTTCATGACAGCAACAAAGGCACTTGTGTGGCCAGAGAAAGGGAGGGGGTGATCCAGGAAAAGAGGGCTGGTTGCAGAGATGACAGGAAAAGTATAGCCCTGATCTGTCAGCTTTTCTCTGCATCTCCAGAGCATTCCTCATCTTCTAATGTGAGGTAAATCCCAGTTAACTGGTTTGATTTTGTGTTATCAGCTAGATATCCCCAGGTATCAAGTCAATGTCCAGGACTGAGTTTTGGTTGAAATGGGAGTATAGAGCATGTGTATACAAGCTATGCTTTGAGCAATATCTCTGTCATAAATTTCTAGGAGTGATATGAAGATGATTTTTTACCAATGCTACTTAAATGGAGGCAAGATTTGTCCCCTCACTTGTCTGAATTACCATAAAGTATATCAACTTTACTAAGATTAAGTGCAGCAAATAATTACCATAATAATTATAATAATTGTTATAGAAATGAAGAAAACCACGTAGAATAGGTTGGGGTAAATTGCATTCTTTTTGAAACAAAGAACTGACTCATTATAACAAGACATATTTTTTCTCTGAAACTAATTAACTTGTCAGTCAAATTTACTTGAACAATGTTTAAAAGTGCTTGTGAAATTCTGGAATAAGCTTTTAAGAAATGCTGGGGAAGAAAAAAAAACATTTTAATTTTCTTTCCATTCCCCCACTTCATATTTTGCTTTACATTTATAACAACAAGGAGAAAGAATAAGTCATAGTACAATTGTGTTATATCACACACCTATGAAGAAGAATGAAAGACATAGACTGGCAGTAACTTCATATTTCATGTAAGATATGGTTTGGCCCTTAATGTAGAGCAACATTCCTCAACTCTGGGCCTTCCAGATTTGTTTTACTTCAATTCCCCTTCCCCAGACAGTATGACCAATGGTAGAGGTTATTACACTATGTAACACAATTTGAGAAATGCTCTGTTCCTGGTTTGAAAGTATTCTTCCTGCTTAATTGTGTGGTACTTACTTCAAAAGTCATTGTTATACTCCAGAAATTTATTTTTTGTGTCTGCCACAAACTATGTTGAATTGGGTGAGACTCTATGAGATATTCATTGAAAAACTATAGCAAAACATGTTGCAGGATGTCCTGCAAAAGTTTTACAATTTAATAAACTTTGTCCATGTTTTTAATGATAGAATCAATTAGAAAATGACATAAATAACCCAGGAACAAAAGCCGTGTTGCATAGTGTTGTTGTTAATATCCCACTTCTTCTTTCCCGAAGGAGACTGTGATTAACACTAAAAATCATATAATATGTAGGATTGTGTGAATTATAACTCTAAACTGGTTGTGGAAGGAGGTTGTGTGTGTGTGTGTGTGTGTGTGTATGTGTGTGTATATATATATATATATATATATATATAGATAGATAGATAGATAGATAGATAGATAGATAGAGAGAGAGAGAGAGAGAGAGAGAGAGAGAGTGAGTGAGTAAAGGTAAAAGTTTTCCCCAGACATTAAGTCTAGTGGTGTCCGATTCTGGGGGTTGGTGCTCATTTCCATTCCTAAGCTGAAGAGCCAGCGCTGTCCGTAGACACCTCCAAGGTCATATGGCTGGCATGACTACATGGAGAACCATTACCTTCCCGCTGGAGCGGTACCTATTGATCTACTCACATTTGCATGTTTTCGAACTGCTAGGTTGGCAGAAGCTGGAGCTAACAGCGGGCGCTCACTCCGCTCCCCAGATTCGAACCTGCAACCTTTTGGTCTGCAAGTTCAGCAGCTCAGCGCTTTAACACACTGTGTCACATCCATATGGTTGGAAGTATGCAGTATTTCCTTGTAATTAGACCACTCTGACAAATAACCTCAAGCTACTAGTGCTGGAGTGCACTCTCACCGTCAGTTTAGTGATCATGGTCCTAGACAATGACTCACAATGTGCAGCAGTTTATTTTTACCAGAGCTGACTGGGAAGATTCTTCTCCTGCCTCTTATTTCTCCTCCACTGAATTATTTTTATCCAGTTTATTTCTGTATTTTGACCTCTGTTTACAGCAGTTGAAGTAATTTGAGGCCAAAGGGAAGAAGTGGGAAGATAAACTTTAAAAAAAAAACACAGCTGGAGAAATGGATAATTAGGAGGCTCCCCTTTCCATTCCTGGGATCCTTTCAAGACAGCCATTGTTACATGAGAATAGCTGGAAACCTTGAAAATATAAGAAGTGTCATTAGACAGCCATTGTTAAAATAGAACAGCTGGAAACCTTGAAAATATAAGAAGTATCACAAGAAAACAACCGTTTCTTGTTTCCTGGTTGTCTAACTATAGCCACATTATGTCCAGGAGTTCACTCTGCCCTCCTGCCTTTGGCTATTGATTTGTTAGAGTGTAACTGGTGTTGGGACACTTATGTTGCACAGCTAGATGCAGTGGATGTTCAGTGGAACTATGCTGACAGAGATTTAAGCTCTTCCAGTACTACAATTGTATCTTGTCCTTAGAAAGCAAGATGTGGTCTGGAAAATATGTAATATAAATTTTATTCATTTTAAACCTGACCTACATACAATATCCACATGACAACAATAATTTCTTGTTATGTCAGAAGTAGGCTTGTGCATTTCGGCTGAACCTCGATCAATTTCTGTTGGCTGAATTCCGAGAGACCTGTGGATCCATTTTTGTGCACCTCCCAAAAATGGACTGGTTTTCAAATAGCCATTTCTGGTCCGCAGCCGAAAAGATCTGGCAGGAATGGGGAACTTAGGAGGCTCCCCTTTCCATTCCTGGGATCCTTTCCTTTCTTTCTTTTGAAGGGAGCCTGGGTTTGCGCAATGGAGTTAAGGAAGAACCCCTACTGGGACCTTTTCCTGTCTTCCTTTCAAGGGAGTCTGGGTTTGAAGAACGGGATTAAATAAGCATCCTTCCTGGGGCCCTTTCCTTAGACAAAGCTTACGTAAGACACTTGACTGTGTTCTTCTATTCTGATTGGCCCAACAGGCAGGGCTCACAGGGAAACCCTGTGCAAGCAGCAAGCAGCCTCTTGCTACCATGTGGTGCCAAATAGGGGAGGAGGAGCCATGATCGGCTGCCACGTGGTCCCTTAATAGAGGAAAATACATGATGACTGAACCCTTACCAGTACAGCTGTACAGCCAAGCTGAGCAAGCTGGATTGGCCAAAGGGAATTGACCACTCTGAATTTATGCACACGACTAATCAGAAGCATTCTGTAACTCATTTTTCCAAAAAGTGGTCAAAGAAATTTGACTTCTTATAATATAGCTCCTTGGTTACTGGCTGTTATTGGTTTCTCATCTACTCATTCCATTCTTTTTGAATTTGTTTTGCTGACATTGTCAGGATTTGCATGAGAACTATTCAAGGAGAGCACAGCTTTCTAATATCTCTTTATGTTTTTAAGGGCAACATTTCTTCTTTCCTATTTTTTAAAAAATATTATGAATTCTAGAGTCATCCTAAATAATGATTTTTGCCTGCGCACTATTATTTTATTAGTCATTTTAAAAACAGTGGAAGACATAGGAGCATACTGGCCTAGTATATATCAGGATTTTTTAAAATCCACTCAAGGTGTAAATACAGTAGAGTCTCACTTATCCAACACTCACATATCCAACGTTCTGGATTATCCAACACATTTTTGTAGTTAATGTTTTCAATATATCATGATATTTTGGTGCTAAATTCATAAATACAGTAATTACTACATAGCATTAATGTGTAATGAACTATTTTTTCTGTAAAATTTGTTGTATAACGTGATGTTTTGGTGCTTAATTTGTAAAATAATAACCTATTTTGATGTTTAATAGGCTTTTTCTTAATCTCTCCTTATTATCCAACATATTCACTTATCCAACATTCTGCTGGCCCGTTTATGTTGGATAAGTGAGACTCTACTGTAATATGAAAATAAAATAACATTTTTGGC
Organism: Anolis carolinensis; assembly: GCF_035594765.1. Taxonomy (NCBI): domain Eukaryota; kingdom Metazoa; phylum Chordata; class Lepidosauria; order Squamata; family Anolidae; genus Anolis; species Anolis carolinensis. The sequence continues at coordinate 151,149,991 of NC_085843.1, forward strand.
AGGGATTGCCAGAAAATAGTCTAAGACAGTGATGGCTAACCATTGAGAGACCAAGTGAACAAACTGCAACCCAAAACCATTATTATTATTATTATTATTATTATTATTATTATTATTATTATTATTATTATTATTATTACAAAGCCTGGATGGCCATCTGTTTAGAGTGCTTTGATTGTGATTTCCTGCATAGTGGAAGGGGGTTAGACTGCATGCATCTGTGGTTGTGCAGCTACTACTACTACTACCACCACTACTATTAGGTACTGTTGCATTATCCGGACGGACTCAAAAAGGGGGCCTAGACAACTCCTTCAACCCTACCCCCATAAAATGGACTATTCTTCTCTATCTAGCGTCCCTTGTGGCCTCTACCTGGATAATGGAACAGTACCTATTATTGTAGTAGTAGTTGTTATTATTATCATTATTGTTATTTGATACACAACAAGATTAGGACACAGCAAGCAAGATCACTATGCTGGCTTTTGTATTGGTTCATATGTCGGACACTTCCCAGGTGTCTAGGATTATTATTATTATTATTATTATTATTATTATTATTATTAGTGAAACAAAGACATAATATGACACAGCAAACGAGATCTATATGCTGGATTTCGTATCACAAAATCACAAGTCAAACACTTCCCAAGTGTGTAGGACTGTGTGATGTATTTTTGGATGATGCATGTAGATCTCAGTAAGGTGGCCATATGCAGTTGACAGATTGTAATTTTGTCAATGTTTATTGTTTCCAAATGCTGGCTGAGATCTTTTGGCACGGCACCCAGTGTGCCAATCACCACTGGGACCACCTTATGCCAGAGCCTTTGCAGTTCGATTTTGAGGTCCTGATAACAGCTGAGTTTTTTCTGTTGTTTTTTGTCAACCTGACTGTCACCTGGCATGGTGACATCAATAACCCAAACTTTTTTTCTTTTCTACAACTGTGAGGTCTGGTGTGTTGTGTTCCAAAACTTTGTCAGTCTGGATTCGGAAGTCGCACAGTATCTTTGCGTGATCATTTTTCACTACCTTTGAAGGTTTTTGATCCCACCAGTTCTTTACTACTGGCAGGTGGTACTTGTGACATGAGTTCCAATGAATCATTTGGGCCACATAGTTGTGCCTCAGTTTGTAGTCCGTCTGTGCAATTTTCTTGCAGCTGCTGAGGATATGATCAATAGTCTTGTCAGCTTCCTTGCACAGTCTGTATTTTGGGTCACTAGCTGATTTTTAGATCTTGGCCTTAATTGCATTTGTTCTGATGGCTTGCTCCTGGGCTGCAAGGATCAGGCCTTCTGTCTCCTTCTTCAGGGTCCCATTCGTGAGCCATAGCCAGGTTTTCTCCTTATCAGCTTTTCCTTCAATTTTGTCAAGGAACTGTCTATGCAATGCTTTGTTGTGCCAGCTGTCAGCTCTAGTTTATAGTGTAGTCTTCTTGTACCGATTCTTTGTCTGCTGTGCTTTGAGAAGTTTCTGATTTTTGACTTCAATAAAAGAAGGTTCATCATTTCCTTTACATATTCTGCCAGGGCATGTTCTCCTTCTTTGATTTCCTTTTTTTACTTGTAAGAGTCCTCTGCCACCAAATCTTCTTGGCAGAAATAGCTGATCAAAATCACTGCAAGGATGAAGTGAATGATGAATGGTCATGGGTTTTCTTGTTTTTCTGTCCAAATTGTCCTGTTCCACCTGCGTCCAATTTTTATTCCCAGCAGTATATCTTATGGCAAGTATGGCCCAGGTGTTTATGGCCTTGATGGTGTTGCCTCTATTGAGCTTGCTTTTGAGAATTTTTCTGACTCTTTGAGTGTATTCTTTGCTGACCACAATTTTTACATCTTCATGTTTGATGTTGTCCAGCTGTAGTATGCCCAGATATTTATAGGCCTCTGGCTGGTAACACTTTATCATTTTGCCATTAGGCATATTTATGTCTTCACTTTCAATTATTTTCCCTTCTTCAGTGCCACTGTCAAAAAATTTTCCTAACCAAACTCCATGCTGATATCAGCACTAAAGATACGGGACAGTGTTAGTCAGAGACTCGCTTTCAGTTTGTTTTCCCATACAGCTTCAGGTCATCCATGCACATCAGATGTGAAATTTTGTGAGATTTCTTAGACGTTTGATAGCCGAGGTTTGTTTTTTGTAAGATTGTTGACAGAGGGATCATGGCAATAAAGAAAAGTAGTGGGGATAATGAGTCTCCCTGGAAAATTCCTCTTCTGATGTTGACAAGTCCATAGAATTATTTCCAACAAACAGTTTTCCAGTGCTAAATCATATTTTCAATAAAAGTGCCAACGTTTTTACAAATCCCGATGGTGTCCAGGCACTTAATGATCCAGCTGTGTGGGAGTGAGTCAAAGGCTTTTTTGTAGTCAATCCATGTCATGTGAAGATTAGCTTTTCGGCTTTCAATGGATGTTATTTGGACAGTAGAAAGTAATGTATTTACATATTTCATGAGAGGTGCCAGGCGTCTCCTGGGCACTGTTTTTAAAGTTGGGAGTCTCTTTCTTACTGTATTTGCTGCAGCATTTGCCATGATTTTATCCCTGAGCCCTTGTTGTTGTTGTTGTTACAACAAAGGCTGGATGGCCATCTGTTTAGAGTACTTTGATTGTGGTTTTCCTCCATACTGAAGGCGATTGGGCTGGGTGGTCCCTTGGGGTCTCTTCCAACTCTGGGATAATATGATTGTGCTTCCTGTGGCAGCGGTCTAGCCTCTTTATCTGGCAGGACTCTTAAAGGAACAGTGCCCTCACAGTGGGGGGTGAAGGAAGGGACTCCAGAGGCAGAATGAATGCAACCTGGCACCTCTTAAACTGCCATGACTCAAGGTTAGGGAATTGCCCTGGGAGTTGCAGTTTAAGAAGGTATTTCACTTTTCTTTGGTGGCTCCCAAAACTCCAACTGGAATTGTCTGGGGAGTGCCCTTCCTTCCTCCCTTCTCTCAGTTCCTGTTGCCCACAAAGACACCCCCAGAGCAAGAGTCAGACAAGACCTCAGAAGTGACAGCAGCCTACTCCTGCTTCTGCTTCCAAGGTAGACCCTGCCATGAGTGGAAGGTAGGTGGGAAAGGATAGGAAAGCAGGAAAGGGTAGATGGAGGTGGCACTGCTGAGGAGAAGGAGAAGAGGAGTATCCAGCAGGAAGAAGGAAGGGAAGGCCGGGAAAGGGGGAAGGAGGAAAGTCCTGAAATGAGGTGACAACGGCTGTTTGGTGGGACAACAGTGCGTGTCATAAGTTTGCCTCCACTAGTCTAGGATAACAGAAAAGTTATTATTTTTGCTTGTGCTTTGAAAAAAAGAAGCACATCAACAAATACAATTCCAAAACACTTGACCCATCTAGAGAAGCTCTTTAATGTAATTTCTGTTCAGGAAAATTATCTGAGGCTTCTAGGTGATATCTATAGGTGAGAACATTTTACCTTTAGTTTAATGATTAATGTTTTACTACATCTTAGCATTTCATTGAGGAGAGTTGTTAAAAACATATTTCTTCTCTTTTAAGTGTTTGTTCTTTGAATAAACAGGTTGCTTAGATCTTAACGCACACATGAGGAAGTACTTATCGAAGAAAATTGATGTCATAACCTTTCATGACTTTACACCAAAATCAGTAGAAACACTAATTAGCACTATGGGGGGAACACAAGGAAGAGATGTTTTTTGAAACACTTCTGCAAGAAAACTAACCTTGTGCATAATACATAGCATATTTGGATTTCCATAAAATTAAAGGCAAGGGATGGAGAAACGGGTAAAATGAGGATATCTTTATCTTTTCCACTTTCTGTATTTTTTGCTCCTCCCTCTGTCCACAGCCAAGATTTCCAGTACACTGCCATCCCTTCTCTACTCCTCTTTTCCTCTCCTTCTCTCCTTCCACACATTCTTTTTTCCTTGACCAGTACTGACCTACTTTATTTTTTTGCCTTGGACTTCCTCCCACAGTGACTCATAATTAAAGGAAGAAAATATGTGTCCACTGCAACAGGCACAAAAAGGACATTAGGGTAAAGTTCAACCCAGCTTTCTCATTAAAACAGGAATGGGGGACCTGTAAGCTGTGGGCCAGATGCAGCATGAGATCTACAAGCATCTTCTGATATTACTTTGATCAGTGATCAGATGTTAGAAGGTATTTAGAGATATTTATACTTTAAATACTCTTTGAAGAATTGAGTTGTGCCTTGCAAGTGTGAAAACTGTTGAAAAGAACTGAGCTGAATTTTGTGTATGTGTTGGGGAATATCCAGATTGATAGGGGCCCCTGGTGGCACAGTGTGTTCGAGCGCTGAGCTGCTGAACTTGCGGGCCAAAAGGTCCCAGGTTCAAATCCCGGGAGCGGAATGAGCGCCCGCTGTTAGTCCCAGCTCCTGCCAACCTAGCAGTTCGAAAACATGCAAATGTAAATAGATCAATAGGTACCACTCCGGTAGGAAGGTAACGGCGCTCCATGCAGTCATGCCGGCCACATGACCCTGGAGTTGTCTATGGACAACGCCGGCTATTCGGCTTAGAAATAGAAATGAGCACCAACCCCCAGAGTCGGTCACGACTGGACTTAACGTCAGGGGAAACCTTTACCTTTACCTATCCGGATTGATAAGAATTACACTTGCTCCTGTCCACTTTGCTTTGACTATATTCTGTGACATGGCACAGTTATAGCACTTTGATTCCACCTGGAGTGAAGGCTGCAACTTGTGGCATTATGGTGTTTGCAATTTGTTGAGGTACTAGAGCTCTCTGGCTCAGAATTCAAAATGTCCCTCTCTAAACTGCAAATCCCAAGATCCAATAGGATGGAGATATTAAAATTCTGTATCTCTTTTCCATCTAAATGCAAGGAAGCCTTTGTGGTAATAAATTGGTGCCTTTTGATAGTAATGGACTAGATAAGGATGAACAAATGGCAGCTTAATTTAGGCAAGACAGAGATGTCATGTTCAGGCACAAGTCTGATCAGAGACTGAGCCTATACTGGATAAGTGTACCTGAAATGTCAGGTTCATGATTTCAATGTACTTTTGGGCTCAGTCCTGAGCTTGGAAGATCAGATTTCAATTGAGGCCAGGACTGTGCTTTCACAACGAAAGCTAGTGTGTCAAACTGATGTGTTCCTGAGTTTGTTAGATCTGGCCACAGTTACACATAAATTGATTTTATCCAGTTTGGAATACTGTAACACACCCTGTATAGGGCTACTTTTGGAAACTGTTCAGAACCTTCAGCAGGTCCAAAATGACAGATCTGATCATAGGATGCATACAACTCTCTTACTGAAAGAGCTTCAATAGCTGCTGGTGACAGGAATTCCAACCCTTTGACAGCGGTCTCCCCATTATAATCTGGGCACATTACAGGAATATGTAATTCCTGGTTCTTAGTAGTTGTCACATTCCAACCACTCACATTTGGGCATCTAATCTGAATTCTAATTATGCAATTGAACAGATTAATTGCTGCAATTTTTATCACTGTTTCCATTTTGATACCATTTAAATAACTACCATATTTACTCGAATCTAATGTTCATCTTTTTTTTGCTAAATGGCCTTTCCAAAATTGGAATGCACATTAGATTCATGCCATACAGTAATATTAGTACTGAGCCAAAGCTCCCCTTTGAGGTACATCATCTGTAATTAAATGGCCATGGCTGAATGCTATACAACCCTGAGAATTGTAGTTTGGTGAATCACCAGCATTCTTTGGCAAAGAAAGCTCAAAACCTTGTCAAACGACAGCCCGCAGCATTCCATAGCATTGAACCAAGGCAATTAAAGTGGATTCACTCTAAAGCATACATGCACTCCAATGTTTTCTTTTGTATTGCTGGACTCTTTGGTGTTCTAAAATTATTTATTTATTTATTTATTTATTTGCATCATTTCTATCCCACCTTTCTCACCTGAAGGGACTCAAGGTGACTTATAGACCTGGCAAAAATTCAATGTCAATAAAACAATACAATCCAATAAAACATAAAGCAATTAAAAGCAATTTCCATTAAGCATTAAAACACATGAGACAGTATACAAAACTTAAAACATATGAAATGCATAAATCCATTCATCCAAAGATCTTGCGCATAATCCTTAATTCAGACCATGTCGAAGCCATAAAAATGTATTAGTTAAATGCTTGGGAACACAACCAGGTCTTTAGTTTCTTTCTGAAACCCAGAAGAGATGGAGCCTGCTGGATGTCACTGGGGAGGGAGTTCCACAGCTGAGGAGCCACCACTGAGAAGGCCCTGTCTCTTGTCCCCACCAGTCGAGCTTACAAGGCAGATAGGACTGAAACCAGGGCCTCCCCAGATGATCTTAAAGTTCTAATAGGCTCATAACAAAGGAATTCTAAGCAGGCAGCAACAGTAATGCACATCTTTTTTTGGCCAAATTACAAATTACAAAGAGCGCACTCTTTGCTGCTGTGCATTACGTTCAGCAGCAAATACCTTTTTTGGATTCAGAGTTTGAAAATTAAGGTACACGTTAGATTTGATAGTGCATTAGCCTTGAGTAAATGGGTACTTTATGAGAGGAATATTATGGACTAATATTTAAACATCTGGATTAGCAATGAAAAAGACTAGGTTCAAATTTCCAATTGTTTATGACCTTGGGCCGTTATTATCTCTCAATAATCACAATATTATTGTAGAGATTAATAGGAAGGCAATAAAGTGACCATGTACATTCAACTACAGCACAGGAATGTCTGTTGTATCATCATGGGATTACTATTGCTTTTTAACCACCATTTTTAAAATGACAGCAAAATGTAGAGGCAGGTACAGAAGAGAATATATTGAGAATTAGTGTCATGTGTTTTTTAGAGCTGAAAACAGAGCAAAATTAGACCAGCATTACAAACCAGAACTCCTTCCTTGTTGTTTGTTTCACTGACTTGCCTTACTTTTTGATCTCTCCCACTACATCTCTCTCCCTTTCCTGTCTATTGCCTTTACAATTGTTTCCCCTTACTCTTACTCTACACATGCATGTTTCCTTCCTTTGTTTCACTTTATATGTTCCTCAGACTTCCTTTCCTTGCTTTTTGCAGTCCACCACTTACACTTGTCACCCTCTTTTGTCTCTTTCCCCTCGTCGTCTACCACCTCAATCTCTGTATCCATCTCTTTCACTTCCTAACCTCTACTACTCTTCCCTAGGTTGCATCTCATTCCCTGTAACATGCTTTCTTGAAACTCTTCCATTCTTATCTCACAACCTCTGAGGATGCCTGCCATAGATGTGGGAGAAACATCAGGAGAAAATACTTCTAGACCATGGCCATACAGCCCGGAAAACATACAACAAACCTTCTTCCATTCTTCTTTCCACTTTTGCTTCAGCCTGGTTAAATCAGAGGTGGTGCTGCAAGACAAGAGGAGAAAGAGATGAAGGTAAAACACTTGGGGAGATGTGATAGTTGAGGCAGTGGAGAGGACTGGAAGTAATTTTGGGTGGGCAGAAGATTACAACAATCAAGATGACACCCCACAAACCACTTACCTCATATCTGACAGTGGAAACCTAACTACACCTTTTAACAAGAAACATAATTTTCTTTCTGAATGTTCAGTAAAATGTAAAATATTACTACTTGTCAACATGTTAGGAAAAGCAACAGAGCACATAGTACCTTAAATACTAATAATGTCATTGTCACCTTCACTTTGCTTTGCTGCATATAATCATAGAATAATAGAGTTCGAAGAGACCTCATGGGCCATCCAGTCCAAACCCCTATGAAGAAGCAGGAAATCGCATTCAAAGCACCCCCGATAGATGGCCATCCAGCCTCTGCTTAAAAACCTCCAAAGAAGGAGCCTCCACATCCCTCCTCCTCTTCTCCAGTGGCTCCCTTGCATTCTGTGTAAAAACTGTAATGAGCTCTGCAAACTAGACTTTAGCTAGATTTTCCTCCAAAATGTACAATTTTCTACAGACTTCTAACATTATTTCAGAGAACTGGGAATTGAAATTGAGCGAAAACAGGTTAAAAATGTCACATATAGGTTGGAAGACTTAACTTATTGACTAAACATACTTGAGGGTAGGGGAGGGCTTGCTTTCCATAAATCAAGTGGACAGAAGAGAGGTATTTTTTGCCCCATAACTCCTACAGGGGCTAGAAACTTGATTTAAAACAAAAAAAATGCCCAGAATTCAAGATAGATGATAATCCAAAACTTCACTGGGTAATATGCATAGAAACTAGGCTAACCATATGGCTGAATTGCCAGTTACTTTCACTTTACCAACATGTCTGATCTAAGTTTATCAACATGCCTAAACATAGTTAATTCTGGAAAGGGAGCTCCAGCTGTCTAAATAAGTTTTTTTTAATAGTGTGCAAAGTTCTCGTTCACAGAATATTTGAGGGAACTTCGTGGTAAAGCAATTTTAAAACTCATATCAACATAGTTTATCATTTTAGTGCATGTTTGATGTGAGACTTGATGACCTGAAGTCAATGCTACAGAAACTTTGTGGAAACTAAACTGGTTTAGGACAGATACATATATTTCATCAATAGTCCTTCCTTCTTTCCTTCTTCTCTCTCTTTGAAGCTGATTTACTTGACCAACACATGATGAACAGTTGCAGTTGGAAATCAGTCAATTTCAGGGAAAGTTGTGATTTGAATAGCATAACATTTATTTATCAATATATTTTTCCTTTTTAAAAAAAGGTGCAAATAATACATTCTAACAATGTGCAGACATTGTTAGTGGTGGCATGTGTTTTTCAAAGCATCCATTTGAAATTTTTTAAGAAATACGCACCGGTTGTTTTCCACAAAAAGCAAATCAGTTCACATGTACAGTAGAGTCTCACTTATCCAACATAAACGGGCCAGCAGAACGTTGGATAAGCAAATATGTTGGATAATAAGGAGGAATTAAGGAAAAGCCTATTACACATCAAATTAGGTTATGATTTTACAAATTAAGCACCAAAACATCATGTTATACAACAAATTTGACAGAAAAAGTAGTTCAATACGCAGTAATGCTATGTAGTGATTACTGTATTTACTAATTTAGCACCAAAATATCACGATGTATTGAAAACATTGACTACAAAAATGCGTTGGATAATCCAGAACATTGGATAAGTGAGACTCTACTGCAAATGGAACAGAAAGGACTTTGAGGGGGAAAATAAGGAAATGTAATCAAAAATGGGTAGTAGCCATTGCCTATATAGGACACTGCATAAGAAATCCATGTGTGTTACTTTGAGCATTGTCATGGAAAATAATGTGCCTTGAGTTTTTTTTTTATGTCAAGAGCAACTTGCAAACTGCAAGTCACTTCTGGTGTGAGAGAATTGGCCGTCTGCAAGGGCGTTGCCCAGGAGACACCCAGATGTTTTTGACGTTGTTACCATCTTTGTGGGAGGCTTCTTTCATGTTCCTGCATGGAGCTGGAGCTGATACAGGGGTCTCATACGTGCTTTCCTTGAGCTGGATTCAAACTGGAAACCTTCAGATCAGCAACCCAACCTTCAAGTCAGCAATCCAAAAAAATGTGCCTTGGTCCATCAAAGATTTAGGTACACCAAAGATGGCAAACACACTTATGGATTTTCTCCCAGATTTTGATGATCATTTCAGTTCTTTTTGAGAAGCAAGGAGTTCAAGAAGTATGTCCACTTTATGTCATATGCAAGTCAGATATGCAAAACAGGCACATGCAACACAAGCAAAAGACTACTCCCTGCCTTACGAAGTTTATAGTCTTAACAGTGTCTTGTATAATGCATAATTGCATATAATGACATGATTAAGAACCATATAGAATATATCCAAATTGTGCTTTGAAGGATTATATATATAACAAATCTGTATGATTAACACACCACCCATCTGCTGCTTAGCCTCAGTGACAACATTACCAGTTGCACTGTTAAGAAAAATACACTTTGGTGTAATAAGACACACTTCAGTTTACAGGAGGTGGACGTTGATTTGGAGCATGCTGCATGCTTCTGCAGTGTTTATCCGATTTAAGCTTATTTTTGCTGAGGTCATTTCAATCTGTTGGAATAGCTCCTAATGCACATAGTAAGACAGACTCAACAAGAGAAAGAAAGAAGATTAAATAGAAAAAGAAGAAAGGGATTACATAAAGAGGATGTTCCAAGAGAGAAGGAGGCTTTCTGAGCCTGGTGAAATGTCAGGTTGAACTTATAACAGAGGTGCAGTCAAAGTTGCACTAAGCTCCACACTTACAAATATTGGCATTGTTGAATTTTCACGCCATTGACCCTAAGGATGCTAAACAGCAGAATGTCTCACTATTCAAAAACTGTTAATTGAGGAAACTTCCCAGTGTATCTTTCTTTTCAGTACATAGCACCTGCATCGTGAAAATTATCTTTTTGGATTGCTTGATTTCCTAACATTAGAGAGGCAATTGACAGCACCCATATGGCCATTAAATACATCTGATGAGCAAATACACAAGAATTACAAGATGGTCCATTCAGGGGGAAAACAAGATGAAATATTATTCATTCTTTGAAACATAAATTGCTTTTGATAGAGACATAAGCAGAAACAAACTGAAATCGGCACTCTGGATGGACAAGATAATTAAGATTGCTGTTTAAATGCTTCAGGCTTCAGAATGTTTAGCATAAGACCATTCTGTGAAAATTATTCCATCACATATGTAGATTATATTCGATTTTTGAACTGTATGTCACAAATTGCATCTTTCCTTTTGTTTTTGTTGGCAAGACTCAATAGCTATGATGCAGCATGTTACATGATCATTGCCATCTTGATAGACCTCCAGAAATACACAAAGATGTACATAAACACACACACACACGTTTTAAAGAAAAGATGTATTTGTTTTGATTGTGTATTCCTGCATGGCAAACAGCTGGACTGAATGACCCTTGTGGTCGCTTCCAAATCCATGTTTCTACAGCTGTGTCTAATCCTAGTGTATCCACACAACATACACAAGTTAATTTACTTTAACTTGGGTAAACCAATTAATCCAGATTGAACCTGGGTTTAAAAAAAACACTGCCAAAGGTCCAAAACAGGCATTGATTGCTAATCTGCCATCTCAGATCACCATGCACAATTCGAGATCTCATCCCCACAGAGATTCTGTCCTTCTCATGCTAAGAAGGCCCAGGGAGATGGTATGGCAGTGCCTCCTGCCCTCCAGCACCCCCATTCGCACAAAAAATAACATAAAAGCATCTCTTACCATCCATGCAGAATCTGTACTTTCTGAATCTGCATCTTTCTGGAGTGACAGACTTCAGATAAAGAAAAGAGAAATCCCATTTGAATAAATCTTGACAAAAAACCTCTGTGGTGGAGACTGAAACGATTTGAAGGCACACAACAACAGCATTCCTAATTAAATTGATTATCTCATCAGTCAAAAGCAGGTCCACACTTCCCACTGAAATTCTGGTAAAGTTATGTTGGTTAAAATTGTTCTTTATTTTAAATACTGTAATCTTTCAAAAGAAATTGGATCATAAATCAGATGTGTCCAGCCTCCCAACAGTCTGAGGGATCGTGAATAAGCCCTCTGCTTCAAAAGTTGAGGACCCCTGCTCTAGGTCCTCCAGTTGAAGTTAACTATAGAATTGTTCAGAAGTTCCTGGAGATCTTATTGTTTTCTCAAGGAAAAAAACAAACATCTTTATTACATTATTGGGTTGTTGTATATTTTCCGGGCTGCATGGCCATGTTCCAGAAGTATTCTCTCCTGTATTCCTGCATGGCAAACAGCTGGACTGAATGACCCTTGTGGTCTCTTCCAAATCCATGTTTCTACAGCTGTGTCTAATTCTAGTGTATCCACACAATGTTCCAGAAGTATTATCTCCTAACGTTTCACCCACAACCATGGCAGGCATCCTCAGAGGTTGTGAGGTATGGAGAAACTAAACAAGGAAGGTAGGGCAAGGAAACTAAGGCCTGCCATAGATGTGGGTGAAATAGATGTCAGGAGAGAATATTTCTGGAACATGGCCATACAGCCTGGAAAACATACAACAACCCTGTGACAACATATTACATTATTATTCATGTGTTTCCACATTCAGATCCTTCACTCCCATACAAGATTTTAAAAGATTGTGTGCATTCTTCCAATTTTCTGATTTTGGGATTTTTGTGTGCAAAAATCTACAAAATGACTGTTTTGCACAACAGATTTTTTATTACTGTTCCATTATCCGGGCAGAATAGTCCATTAGATGTGGGTGGAGGGTGAGTTGAAGAAGAAAAACTATTTCCCCCATTTTTCTTGTTATTCCCCCCACCCATGTCCCCATCGTGGAAACAACCTTTGTTTGTGAAATGGGAAGGGGGAGGGGGAATAACCAGAAACAACAGGGGAAATAGTTTTCCTCCTTCAACTTCCACACTCCATAAACTGAACTATCCTTCTCTCTCAATCGCTCCCTAGTGGCCTCTGCCCTGATAATGCAACAATACAATATTCCTATTTGTATTATTATTCACAACCTGAAGATAATGGGGAAAAGGAATGAAGTGCTTGTTATTTATCTCTCAGGACAGGACAAAATGTGTTTATATGCAGTTTCCTAATATACACATGCACATTCAATAGCCATTCCTTAACATGCACTTTTAGTATGCAATTTTTGAGACACCATATGTGAATAACATGCAAGTTTTGGGGAAAAATGTTACACTGGAAAATCAGATGTTAGCCCAGAAAGCACATTTCAGAGAGATTTATTATAAATATCCATATTTGAAAATCAAATGCAAAGGAAACTTGTAGCACCTTAGAGACTAACTGAGAGAACAAAGTTAGAAGCATACGATTTCTCAGACTAAGTCTACTTACTCAGATGCAAAAGCTTATGCCACCAACTCAGTCTCTAAGGTGCCACAAGGTCCCTTTGCATACTGATATTCCAGACTAACAGAGTGAAGTCTTTGAATTCTACCACCATGGAAAGCACATGTTTGAAAAGGAAAATGAAAGATTGCCCAAGACCTGTCAGTACTTTGTGAAGTGTCATAGGACTACAAATTTGTGAAATCATGGAAAATATTATCTTTCTATACAAAGAAGGCTAAATTGACTGTGGTCCATAGCATTATATGAAAAGCTAACATACAGCAGATTAACAGTAAGAGAAATCAAAGAAAACATATTCAAAGACATTTGGGAATATTTTATTACCTATTTTCTAGTCACAGAACTCCTAAGAATTCAGAGAATAATCTGATCCAAAATCAGATTATAGATTTATATCTATAATGATTTACGGTGAGATAAAGTGCATATACACTGAACATTTAATGCAGTTTCACACCGATTTACTGCCATGACTCAATGCTATGGAATCATGAGAGTTTAAGGGCCCTTTCTACATAGTCCCTAAAATGTGGAAGTTCCTGGGTTAAGGGGGGTGGGGTGGCTAAATGATACTAGTGGTAAATCCGTGCTGATTCGTTGAAATGGACAAAAAACATGTGTTAAAAAATTTGCTTATAGCCCAATTCCACCTCAAAAATGTGCATATTCGCATCACTGTATATCTCTGCATTCACAAAAAACACGTGATTTCCTTCCTTCCCCATGTGGAGACTGAGCCAGTGAACTTGCGCTTTTAAAAAGCCTGAAACAGCTGATCAGCTGATCGGGGTGTATGAAATGGACACACAGCAGGTTTAAAGGAAGCAAAAACAAAGAGCAACTTTAAATCTCTGAAACTCTTTATTTAAAACTTTATAGCATTAAATAGAGCTTGAATAAATAATTGGGAAAGAGAGAAATCTGGTGGAAGTTTTTTTAATTCACTCCGTTATGTACTGAACCTCATATGTGCACATGTGAATCTGCTTTATTTATATTGAGATATTTGCATATGTGAATATACAGTCAAGTACATAACAGAGAGATTTTTTCCTTAAAAAAACTTCTACCGGTTGTCCCTTGTTCACTTTCCATCTGGTTCTAATACCAAAGAAGCCTGTGAGGATAGTGGGCGACCAAATCCCAAGACTAACAGGTTTGTTTGGGGACCTACAGTCATGTCTGGAGCCCCCCCCCCCCCAAATTTAAAACCAGGATTTTGGTGTTATCTGAAAGTGCCCAGAATTTTAAATATTTGGCAGAGAAAGCTAAAGTCTACAACTCTCATGATTTCATAGCATTGAGCCACAGCAGTTGTGGTGTCAAATTGCATTAATTCTACAGTGGAGATGGACTCCTAGATTTTAGTTTATTGGCTAATATTCTGTATCAGCTACTTAGTTAAGTATTAGTTAGCTTACTTAACTGAGTAGCCTTTCCTAGACTGACACCTCTACACACACACATACACACACACAACTGACAGAAACTTAATCCACCCATACTCCAGTCAATGGCTTGTAGGTGAATAAATCTAGGCTGCTGGTGGTGGAAAGTTACAATCATACCAAGAGTCATAATTGTGACTAAGTGGCAGTTGTGAATGCAAGAAACTTATCTAGGAAATGTGGTCCAAGACAATGTCTTAGCTGACCAAACTTGCTTTCAATCTCCTTAGGAACATTAGATCTAAAATCTGTATTTGTGTTGTCACATTACTATAGTAGCAAAATCCAGCATTTCATAATATTTGTCCACTTTTTAAACAAATGTATACTAAATTCATATTCTTGTGGAGGAATATGTACTGATCATTTTCAGATACTGGAAATATGCTATTTCATTTCCATATGCATGAACAACCTACAGAATATTTTTATTGAAATGAAAAGAAATGCTTTTCCCAAGTAAACTACATAAAGGGATTATACAAACAAATATACAAACTGAACAATAAAAAACTATACTTTGAATATTTTTTATTTTATTTTATCATGTCAGAAGTGAATCAAGGGTACAAGTTATAATATATTTGAAAACACAAACAAAGTTTAAAAAAACTTGGCATTATACTAAATGTTCTTTGACCAGAAGCTAGCCACTTGGAGTGCCTCTGGTGTTGCTATAAGAAGGTCCTCCATTTTGTATGTGCAGGGTTCAGACTGTATTGTAGAAAGTAATTTGTGGTTTGCTCTTCTCCACACTCACATATTGTGGACTCCACTTTGTAGCCCCATTTTTTAAGGTTGGTTCTGCATCTCATGGTGCCAGAGTGCAGTCTGTTCAGTGCCTTCCATGTCACCCAGTCTTCTATGTGCCCAGAAGGGAGTTTCTCATCTGGCATCAGCCACTGATTGAAGTTCCAGATTTTAGCCTGCCACTTTTGGACTCTCTCTTGCTGAGACGTTCCTGCAAGTATATCTGTAGATCTTAGAAAAGTATTTCTTGATTTAAGTTGTTGGCATGCTGGCTGATATCTGAACAGGGGATGAGCTGGAGATGTCAATGCTTTGGTCCATTCATTGCTGGCTGCTACTTCCTGGCAGATGTCAGGTGGTGCAATGGTGACTAAATAGTATAATTTCTCCAGTGGTGTGAAGCATAGACATCTTGTGATAATGTGGTATGTCTCATTAAGAACCACATCCACTATTTCAAAGTGGTGAGATATATTCCACACAGAGTAGCAAAGCACAAGGGCAGATGTTTTCACTGTGTCTGGTTGTGATCCCCAGGTTGTGCCAGTCAGCTCCCAAGTACTTTCAATAATAATAATAATAATAATAATAATAATAATAATAATAATAATATTTTTTTTTGTAGCCATGCTTTTGAGGTTCAAATTTGTAATAGCAGTTTTCTGGCACTGTATATTTCTGTGACTGTTCATTTGTATTTTGATTCCGTAGCCCACTTGTTAATGGATGTCCAGAATCAGCAGCATCCACTGCGGTCCTTTTTATCCTGGGCGACGACCGAGCCAGTATAGACTTCGTTTTGGTTTGATTCTCCGTAATGCTAATGGGTTATCTGTCTAGAAGATCAGGGGCCAGAGGACTCTTACAAGTAAAACAAGCAGTCAAAGAAGAAGAACATGCCCTGGCAGAATATGTAAAGCAAAGTGAAGAACCTGCTTTGATTGAAGTCAAAAATCAGAAACTCCTCAAAGCACAGCAGACAAAAAACCAGTACAAGAAAACCGCACTACAAACTAGAGCTGACAGCTGGCACAACAAAACATTGCATGGAAAGTTCATTGACAAAATTGAAGGAAAAGCTGATAAGGAGAAGACCTGGCTATGGCTCACGAATGGGACCCTGAAGAAGGAGACAGAAGGCCTGATCCTTGCAGCCCAGAAGCAAGCCATCAGAACAAATGCAATTAAGGCCAAGATCGAAAAATCAGCTGATGACCCAAAATGCAGACTGTGCAAGGAAACCGATGAAACCATTGATCATATCATTAACTGCTGTAAGAAAAACGCACAGACAGGCTACAAACAGAGGCACAACTATGTGGACCAAATTATTCATTGGAACTTATGCCTCAAGTACCACCTCCCAGCAGTAAAGAACTCGTGGGATCACAAACCTGCAAAAGTATTGGAAAATGAGCATGCAAAGATACTGTGGGACTTCTGAAACCAGACTGACAAAGTTCTGGAACACAACACACCAGACATCACAGTTGTGGAAAAGAAAAAGGTTTGGATCACTGATGTTGCCATCCCAGGTGACAGTCGCATTGATGAAAAACAACAGGAAAAACTTAGCCGCTATCAGGACCTCAAGATTGAACTGCAAAGACTCTGGCAGAAACCAGTACAGGTGGTCCCGGTGGTGATGGGCACATTGGGTGCCATGCCAAAAGATCTCAGCCGGCATTTGGAAACAATAGACATTGACAAAATTACGATCTGCCAACTGCAAAAGGCCACCTTACTGGGATCTGCACGCATCATCTGAAAATACATCACACAGTCCTAGACACTTGGGAAGTGTTCGACTTCTGATTTTGTGATAAGAAATCCAGCATATCTATCTTGTTTGCTGTGTCATACAACGTTGTTGTGTCAATAATAATAATAATAATGCTTAATAATATGGCATAGGGAGATTTTAAGTTGACTTGCCCAGCTGATGAAAATAAGTGTTTCTTTGTCCCACTTCCTCTAACTTTTAGAGATTAAACACCCTACAGAATCTCTGAGCATGGCATAAAACTCCTATAGATTTCAGGCCTGAGAGATTAATGTAGAATGTCTCTGATGTTTTCACAAGAGAAATTGAATATAAATGTCTTAAGTAAATATCCTGCCAATTTAAAGAAAATCTAAAGAGGAATTCTGTGCAATTCAAAAAGATTGCATGCTGCATTAAGTAAAACCACAATTTTACTGGCTCTGTGAATTTTGTTCTAAGAGACCACCCGGGCTATGACTTTTTGATCTCTTTCCAGGAAGAAGTTCTAGCAGATTGCATCATGCTCCTTCTCCTAATAAATTATCAACACACCATACGGTGATAAAAGCCAAAATCTCTAACCTAATTTCCATTTTTTAAAAGACCTTTTTGTAGGTCATCCAAAAACCTGATGAGATTCAAAGTGGCAGCTCCTGCCTATCAGTCTCCTCTTGGTGAGAGGAAGGAAGGAAGGAAGAACAAACACTCACCTGCAGGCCCTCACTTATCTCTCAGTTCTGTGTAGGGCTTTGGTGTTAAACACATGGGAAGCAGTGGAGTTAGTTTTACATTATGTTCTTCTCAATGCCTTCTCACAGCAAGTAGGGAAGATTAAACTTCTACCCCCAAGTTTCCTGTACTCACAACAATCCTTTTAGACTCTCGTTCAGGGAGGAGGAGGGGGAGAGAACTGCCAGTATATGCTACTAACTGCTTCCTCCAAAATGCAGGTCAAGTAACAAAGAGCAACAGCAAAGTTTTAAACAAGATGTAGAGCAAACCTACACTGAACAATTTCAACCAGTTGCCAAGCAGCCAATATTTTAGTATTCAAGGTAGAAAATAGCAACAGCTGAAGACAGTTGACAAGAGAGTGAAGAGCAGATATGACAAGCTGATTTTACCCTTGACACTCCAGGTCAAAATTGGTGTTAGGGCTGTATATCTATTGACCCACCATGCCCCCAGGTCCCAGAAGTATTGTTTTCTGATCAACCATGGAATAACGAGACCAAATACAGAAGATTAGGTTGAATGAGAATTACTTTATTTAACCTAAGATCTATTTAAGCTGTGCTGACACTGGAAAGGAGCAAGAGAAAGGAGGAACCTAGTGTGGGATCTGCTAAGGCATGTGTCACCTTTTGACTTCCACCTCAATCTTCCCCTTGGAGAAACACTTGAGTCCCAAGGGCAACCTAATAGATAGGTTGTTTCCCATCTGACCATCTGTTGGGGTGCAGAACCCAGGAATGCTCCCCAGGTACAAAGACTTAAAGTGATGTTAAAGTTTCCAGGACAACTCTAAGGATAGTCTTCTTGAATATCCCCTGGGTCCCAGGACCTGCTGTCACCAAATGTACTGTATTTTCTCGAGTTTAATGCACAACTTTTTTTTTGCTAAAACACAAAGCCAAAATTGGGATGCACATTAGTATAGAGTATTATTGTAATCTACCATAAGTGCTGAGACAAAATCAAAGGGGAAGTTGTTTCAGAGTACCCCGAGATTTGCAAACATGCAGCCGTTGGGGGAAAAAGAGAAAAAGACACAAGAGATGGAAACTACTTGCTTAGTTTCCAAAATCAGATAGGACTTTCTTGTCCCACATTAAAACCTGCAGAGTTCTGGGGTTGGTAGTTCAGTGAGCCCAAGACTTCAATTGCTTTTTTTGTGTGTATGTGTCAGGAGCGACTTCAGAAACTGCAAGTCGCTCCTGGTGTGAGAGAATTGGTCATCTGCTAGGACATTGCCCAGAGGGCGCCCATATGTTTTTGACGTTTTTACCATTCTTGTGGGAGGCTTCTCTCATGTCCCCAGATGGAGCTGGAGCTGATAGAGGGCTGGATTCGAACCCTCTATCTAACCCGGGTTGGATTCGAACCGGCAACCTTCAGGTCAGCAACCCAACCTTCAAGTCATCAGTCCTGCCGGCACAAAGGTTTAACCCACTGCGCCACTGGGGGCTTACACTTCTCTTGCTGAGAATGAGAAATTCCCTAAACTGCAATCCCCAGGCACAGATTCTAATCCTAATTTGGGGTGATTGCCTTTGGAGTATTTAGTCCCCATGATTCCTTCCAGTAAGTCAGAGGAGTTTTCCATGAGATTCGCTTGTGTTTTCATTTTGCAGCTCTAACGAGATTTAGGGGCTAAAGTCTAAGACCCCAGCATAGCCCTCCTAGGATGCACCTACACAGCAGAATTAATGCAGTTTGACACCACTTTTAATTGCTGTACTATGCAATCCTGGGAGATGTTGTTTGGTGAGGCACCAGCATTCTTTGGCAGAGAAGGCTGAAGACCTTGTAAACTGCTTCCCCCATGTTTCCATAGCATTGAACCATGGCAGTGAAAAGTGGTGTCAGACTGCATCGATTCCAGTGCAGATTCACCCAAGGACTTTGGAATCACCTAAGATGCACTTTTACTGTAAGCATGCATGCTGTCTGTTACACTGAGAATACTATTATTCACTTAATAGAATCCCGGGATGTGTAGATTGGAGAGGCACCAGCCCTCTTTAGCAGAGAAGGCTAAAGAGCTTGTAGAGATGGAAATAGGTGATGGCATATCTGGAAGGAGAGTATAAATAGTCCTAAGAGAAATTTATAGGCAAATATGATATAAGGGTAAATAAGTAGTTATAGGCACCACAGTGACTACGGATGTAAATCAAGGTACACGGGTGTGTGGGATAAGAGTTAATTTTATGTAGGATATGGGCAAGAGGGATGTCTTATATGTTGTAGTGTGGGTGTCATGTGTGTTATGTTATGTGTACTGTGTGTATATCTCATGATTGTAAATTATAATAAAAGTTTAAATTTTTAAAAAAGAGTTTATAGAACTACAACTCCTAGGATTCCATAGCATTGAGCTAGGGCAGTTCAAGTGGTGGCAAGCTTCATTCATTCTACAGCACAGATTCACCTAAGGAAGCTGAGGCAGGATAAACAGAAGAGGCTCCTAGAGGAAAAGGTGACCCATCTCTCTGGTTTTCCTTTCAATTGCTGGAAGATATAATGTCCTAACAGTTTGGTTTTTGAAGACAATACAAAACTCTTGAAAAGAAGATGGGAAGTCAAATTTTATATCTATTTTTTATTTATTTTATTTGATTATTATTTTCTTTTTTTTCTTTCCCCCCTCTTCTTTATGGCTTCTGTATGTTCTCTCTCCCTCCACCCGCCCTTCACAACCTTCTCCTCACCATCCCTGACTACCTTAGATGTATACACCTATGAAAACCTGAATAAAAATTAATCTAAAAAAATAAAGAAGCATCTCTAAGCAGGCAGCAACTGTAATGCACATTTTTTGGTCAAATTTCAGAGAGTTCACTTATTTCAGCTGCGCATTACATTTGCCAGCAAATCCTTTTTTATGGTTTCAGGATTTTGAAAATTGAGATGCACATTACATTCAATGGTGCACTAGATTCAAGTAAATACAGTCACTCTTAGTTCCCCCCAGTGATTGACTATTTGTTGAGTCCATCCTTAACCTATTGTCAAAGTTACCCAGATATAATGTAAAGCCACCCCTCCCCCATTTTTTTTTTAAAAGGAGGAAATTTATACTTCGTACCAAAGTGACTAGCAACATTCACACTGCACTAGACAGGAGAGGGTAGGTTGAGTTTGCTACCACAAAGAGGACTCAGACAGAGTGGAAGGCTCTTAAGTACCTTATAGCTCCACTCCTCCACCACCATCTCATTCAATGTTAGGGAGCTTCAGTGCATCACCTGGCCTTTTTCTATTGGAGGCCAATGTACCGTGCAAAAACAACACTACATTACTAATGTGTGCCCCATCCCCTCACTGACCTGCCCCCCATCGTCGTCCCCCGATGACCTGTCCAATGTTGCTTTAAAAATACAGCACTGCTTACTGTCTCTACTGTGGCTACTCCTTTACTCCCAAGGAAAGGGCAATCGACAGAAAGAAAAGATTGTGGCTCTGGTGCCTGGTGAACGTATTGCCATATATCCCCCAAATGTCTAGATTTGGCATGATGGTCACAATTAATCATCTTTTCATCTCATTTTTTCAGGTGCTTGGCCATATGCATCCTGGTTTTCATATGTTACATGTTGAAAGATATGTAAGGATCAAGTGAGCTGAAACAAATGCTCCCATTTGCCATAAATTCCACTGGTGAATTAGAATGTTCCTATTTTGTGTCCCATTTTACTTGTACAAGCAGTCCCCAAGTAACCAAAACGTTCTGCAGGTTTGTTCTTAAATTGAATTTGTAAGTTGGTACATTTTAAAATGTAACTCTGTCTTTCTCTGTGTGTGTGTTTGTGTGCATGTGTGCGTTCTTGCATTTTGGATAGCATAGTGAAAGGTTGAGGAGGCTGTCCAACTCTCACAGTTAGGAAGTTCTTCCTGATGTTCAGGTGGAATCTCCTTTCCTGTAGTTTGAAGCCATTGTTCCATGTCCTAGTCTCCAGGACAGCAGAAAACCAGCTTGCTTCCTCCTCCCTATGATTTCCCCTAACATATTTATACATGGTCATCATGTCTCCTCTCAGCCTTCTCTTCTGCAGGCTAAACATGCCTAGTCCTTTAAGCCGCTCCTCATAGGGTTTGTTCTCCAGAACCTTGATCATTTTAGTTGCCCTCCTCTGGACGCTTTCCAGCTTGTCAACATCTCCCTTCAACTGCGGTGCCCAGAATTGGACACAGTATTCCAGGTGTGGTCTGACCAAGGCAGAATAGAGGGGGAGCATGACTTCCCTGGATTTAGACACTATACTCATATTTCTATGGGCCAAAATCCCATCTTTCTTTTGCTGCCACATCACATTATTGGTTTATGTTTAACTTGTTGTCCAAAAGGACTTTTTGGAGTGAATTTCCCCTCCTAAAGGTAGATTTCTCTCACTTCCCTCTTGTTTCACCCCATCCTTAACTATGAGTCATTTTAAGTTGGATGTTTGTAACTTAGGGACTGCCTGTATTTTGGTGTCATTATTTGATGCTGAAATGATTGGGATGAAGAGATTTTCAATTGTGGTGACAAGGATCTTAACTCTGTTTCTTTCTTTTTAAAGAATCAGCATGGCATAATAGTTTGGGTGTTGTCTGGAGCCCAGGGTTCAAATATTTGCTTCACAAATTTTCATGGCATTCATTAGGTGGTCTTGGGTAAGACACAGTCTCTCAGTGTTAGAAGATTGGTTGAAAGGTTTGCTTTATGGTTGCCCTAAGTTAGAAACCATCTGAAGGCAAACAACAAAAAACTAACCAAATAACACAAAGTGTCCATGCATTATAAAGTCCTACTAATGGACATTCTGTAAAAATGGTAGCGATGTCTCAAATTCCTGTGTTCCTATCACATCACCAAAACCACCAGTAGGATCAGCAGATTCAAATAGCAAAGAATGAATATGACAGTATTCACAGTAGACAGTAGACTGTAGAAAGCAGTAGCTATGGGGATTATTTGCCTGATAGAAATCAAAATATGAAACCATGTCAGTCCTCAATTGTTTAACTTCATTACTTCTATTTGTCTGCTGAAATATCCACTGATTTTTTTTATCCACTCACCTCATAAAAAGCAAGAAAAACAAGTCCTAATATTGTTTTTGTCTTAGAATGCGCTTGGAGGGTAGAAATTCTTTACTTCACCATTAGGATATTTTCAGTTTTGAACATTGCTGCCATCTCTAATTTTGTGACATAGTACAGATGAATTATTCTCTGATTCCTGAATCAGTCACATGCAAGAAAATCTCTTCCTCTGTAAAAGCAGCTCCTGCTTTATGGTCCGCAGTGTTGCTGACATTTGATAATTTGGTATCCCATTTATAATGGCTTTACTGTGTTCAGGAAATATTAATACTGTATGATTTCTAGCTCACTGACTGTGCGAGAAATATGTTACACATCAAACAGTCAGCAACCATGCAACAATAATAGACTCGTTTACAAGCAGTGTCAACAAATGGTTCTTAAAGCTTGCACAAATGTATTCCTAAAAGCTTCAGTGTTAGAAAAGCAATGGAGAATGAGCCTGCTATTCCCCAAAGTTATAAAAGTATTTTTAAGTAATTCTGGGCACTCCTCCATTAAAAAAATAAATGATGACTATAAAAAGATATGCAAGATATAACAATTACAGTAACACTAAATAATGGTTGTGTTTTTTCATTATGATCTACATAGCTAGCTATGCTGCAGAGGCACAACAGAATCCTCACAGTTAATTGTGTATCGGGGCACTGGCAAGAGTATCCTGTGATGACTCATGGGCCATGTAGTCCCGTTCCTAACGCTGTTGTGACAGATGAAGAGGAAAACTTGGGTTTTCCACCATTTCAGCCAGAATTGGAACTTTCCCAGCCTGAATTAGAGCCTTTGCACCTGCAAGAGGTTTGTCTTCCAGAAATCTGCCAAACAAGCCCTGAGTCAGAATCTCCCCCATTTTCCCGCCGAAGTTATTATCAACAACAAAAAGGAGTTCAACAGGCTAATCGCAGAAGCCTGAGAATCGCAGCCAGGCATTCAGCTGATTAAGACTGCTTCCATGAGAAATTCTAGGGAGTCATGCATCTGGACACAGAGATTGACTTTCGTTTCTGGTTCCCCAGAGAAGTGTTTTGGTGGGAAAACGAGACCCTATTTAGGTTCCTTGCTCCGAAGGAATCTTGCGGAGTCAATTCGTCAGCTACTGGAGTAGGCTGTGTGTGGACAGCGCTACTCCCGTTTCCAAGCCTCGTTCCTGTTTCCAAGCCTTCGTTCACGTTTCCAGCCTTGTTTTGCTTCACGGACCTTGCCTTGTTTCCTAGGACTCAACCTTGCCTTCCAGGACCTTGCCTTGCTTCCCGGACCTTGCCAAGTATTTACCACGGATCTTGTCCCTGTTCCTCGTTCCTTGTTGCCTTGAATCAAGCTTTGTGTACCAAGAATCAAGCTATTTCCTTGCCTTGCCTAAGTTTCATGGACTAAAGGACCTTGTCATCTCCCCTCACTTTGCTTGTCAAAGTGAGTGTTTCGGTTATTGGATTACAACTTTGGACCTTAATATTTCATATTGGACATTGTTTCTTTGGACTAATTTTGACCTTTCCTGAAAGGTCTACTTCTGAACTATTTCCTATACTTGCTTTTATTAACTTTATATATTTCCTTAATAAAGATATTAGATAGA
The DNA here is from genome assembly GCF_035594765.1 of Anolis carolinensis. Taxonomy (NCBI): domain Eukaryota; kingdom Metazoa; phylum Chordata; class Lepidosauria; order Squamata; family Anolidae; genus Anolis; species Anolis carolinensis. Next base: position 151,174,255 of record NC_085843.1, read on the forward strand.
TTCTGGCCTCTGTGTATGGTTATTGGTGCTCTGCAGCCTGGGTCGTGACAGTTTGACTCTGCCACCCTAAGCACCAATTAACCTAGGCCAGAATGTCTACCAGAGCCGGACCGGGTGGCCAGCCGCTCAGCTACACCATCGACAAGGATGAAGTGGACCGAATCCGTGATAAGCTCAATGCGCAGGAGGGAGAAATAAGGGGCCTGAAGGAACGCGGGGTCCGTCTCCCGGCCTTGGCGTTGCCGACCAAGTTTTCTGGAGAAGCTTCTAAGGTTCATGTTTTCCGTCGCCAATGCCAGGCTTATATCGAGGCCCGTAATGCCGAGTTTCCCCAAGAAGACATCAAAGTGGCGTGGATTTACAGTCTCCTAAACGGGCCAGCGGCCAACTGGGCGACGGCACTGTTCGACCAAGTCTCCCCACATCTGAGATCAGCGCAACACTTCCTGGATCATATTAAGGCGACTTGGGGGATCGAGGACAATTTGGAGGCGGCCGGCCACAAACTCCGGCGCCTCTCCCAAGGGGACAGACCCTTGTCCCAGTACATAGCCGAATTCCGAGTGCTGGCCCATAACACCGGCTGGAACGACATAGCCCTCAGAGGACAGTTTCGGGAGGGTCTCAACATCGAGATGCTGGAGGAAATCTCCAAGGTGGATCCTCCACACTCTCTTGAAGGACTCATTGAACAATGTTTACGAGCTGAAGTCATGCTTGCCAATAGAAAGCAATGGATCCGAGGCCAGAGCGGTAGGGCTGGAGCGAAACCTCCCGCTCCCACCGGCATCCAGCCGCGTCCAGTGTGGAGACCCCCACCACCAGCCCCATACCCCAGAGGGAGCGAGGAGGTGCCGATGCAGCTGGGCAATGTGCGTCCCAGGTTAGATGTTGCCGAGAAGGCCCGCCGCCAACGCCTAAATCTCTGTTGGTACTGCGGAAACGGGGGCCACTTTGCAAGAGAGTGTCCAGCCAAAGGGAAGCCCGCCGCCCGACTGGCGGCGGCGTCCTCCACGGAGACGAAGACGTCTGAGGCGGCTGGCGCGAAGCCGGCGGGGGAAGCCAGCGACCGGGCGTAGAGAGGCTCGCCAACCCGGTCAAAAACCCCACTCAAGAGCCGCCAACCGGGGTCCTATTTCTCCTAGTGGTCACCCTGTGGTCAGCAAAAAAAGGACCCGTCATGATCCATGCCATGATAGACTCAGGAGCCACAAACAATTTCATTGATAGAGAGTATGCCGACTCTCTGGGATTACAATATCATGATTTCAAGAATGCCCGTGTGGTGCAGGCCATAGATGGCCGCCCCCTCAAGACAGGTCCAGTAAGCCAATGGTCAGAACCCACCAGAATGTGGATAAGGGAACACATGGAAGAGATTTCCTTCTTTGTTACCGAGGTTCCCCATTTCCCTGTGATTTTGGGAATTCCATGGCTGACCCTCCACGACCCAAACATCTCCTGGTCCAACAGAGAACTGCAGTTTGCTTCAAAATATTGCCAAAACCATTGTCTTGTAGCCAAGGTCTGCCATACCACAGACGCTGAACCCATCATCACCTTGCCCAAGAAATACTCAGACTTTTGGGATGTATTCAATGAAAAAGAAGCCGAGAGACTACCCCCGCATAGACCTTATGACTGTGCCATCGACTTGGTGGAGGGGGCCCCGATCCCGCGAGGGCACCTCTACTCCCTGACTGAACCAGAGCAAGAAGCTCTCAGGGAGTTCTTAGAGACAAACCTCCGCAAGGGGTTTATCAGACCCTCTCAATCCCCAGCCGCTTCCCCAGTGATGTTTGTGAAAAAGAAGTCAGGGGACCTACGCTTGGTGGTGGACTATAGGGCATTGAACAATATCACTAAGCGTAACCGATATCCCCTGCCTTTGATCTCGGACCTCTTAGACCGGCTTCGAGGGGCCAAGGTTTATACCAAACTGGATCTTCGAGGAGCTTACAATCTAGTTCGCATCAGGGAAGGGGACGAGTGGAAGACCGCCTTCCAGACTAAATTCGGTTTATTCGAGTCCCGGGTCATGAATTTCGGATTATGTGGAGCTCCCGCAACGTTCCAGCACTTTGTCAATGACATCTTTCAGGATTATCTAGACGGGTTCTTGATTATCTACTTGGACGATTTTTTGGTGTTTTCTAGATCACAATCAGAACATGAGAACCACGTCAGAATGGTGTTACAACGATTGCGGGACCATGGACTTTATGCCAAGCTGGAAAAATGCGCTTTTGATCTACAAGAGGTAGATTTCCTGGGATACCGTGTCTCGCCACTAGGGCTCACCATGGACCCGGCGAAGGTTTCAGCAGTATTGGAATGGCGGGCGCCAACCAACAAGAAAGAGGTGCAACGTTTCTTGGGGTTCGCGAACTACTACCGCAAGTTCATTCCAGACTTTGCCCGCTGGTCTGATCCAATCACCAGCTGCATCCGTGGGAAACAGCCTTTCCGCTGGACAGAGCAAGCAGAGAAAGGATTCCAGCAACTAAAGAAATTATTCACGTCCCAGCCAATCCTTCAGCACCCAGATCCTGAAACCCCTTTTGTCATGCAGGCGGATGCCTCCGATGTGGCAACCAGTGGGAGATCATCTTCACCCTTGTGCCTTCTACTCCCGTCAACTGACCGCACCAGAGAGAAATTACACTATTTGGGAAAAGGAACTTTTGGCCATGAAGGCAGCCTTTGAAACTTGGAGACATTGGTTGGAAGGGGCCAAATTTCCCATTGAGGTCCATACTGATCATCGGAATCTAGAGCATCTAAGAACTGCCCGCAAGCTAAATCAGAGGCAACAACGCTGGGCTTTATTCTTTGAACGTTTTAACTTCCAAATCCATTATGTAACCCCAGCCCAGACCAAGCAAGCAGATGCTCTGTCACGGAAACCGGAATATGCTGCAGGGCGCAAAGAGACCTTTGAGTCCCAACTGCTGCAGCCCGAGAACTTTGCCACGCTCACAGTGGGAAACACCAAATCCACTCCAATTGAATCAACTCCCTCTACTCCAGGGCCCCTTTGTGCTCAGGAAATCAGGGCCAGCCAGCAAGCAGATGCCTGGGCTCAGGACCAACTTCGCCAAGGACTACATTTCCCCTTTTCGCTTAAGGATGGGTTACTTTGCTATAGAAATCATGTCTACATCCCTCCAGGACCGGGCAGGGAAAAAGCACTTCGTCTGTGTCATGACTGCAAGCCAGCAGGGCATTTCGGACTATTTAAAACCATGCATTTGATCCTAAGAGATTTCTGGTGGCCCAAGATCCGCAAGGATGTGAAAAATATGTCAATACCTGCCCAGTATGTCAGCGCTCCAAGACAAGAAGGGAAAAGCCCTCAGGGCTTCTGCATCCCCTTCCTACTCCATCTCGCCCATGGGAAATAATCTCTGTGGATTTTATCACTGATCTACCACCTTCCTGTGGATTCACCACGATCCTAGTGGTGGTGGACCTTTTTACCAAGTTAGCCCATTTCATTCCCTGCGATGGCCTCCCCACGGCCAAAGAGACTGCAGATTTATTCCTTCAACATGTTTTCAGATTGCATGGGTTGCCCAAGAGTTTGGTCACAGACCGTGGGTCCCAATTCACCTCTCGTTTCTGGAAAGCACTACAAAAACTATTGGGCATAGACTCTCGTTTATCTTCGGCTCACCATCCCCAAACGGATGGGCAAACTGAGCGCACCAATGCCACTTTGGAACAATACCTTCGCTGTTATGTGAACTACCAGCAGGACAATTGGGCTTCCCTGTTACCGCTGTCAGAGTTTGCCTATAACAATGGTGTCCAGGCTTCAACTAAAGAAACCCGTTCTTTGCAAACTACGGCTTCCATCCACGTTTCTTTCCTTCTGTCATTGAAACCTCAGAAGTTCCCGCAGCAGAGGACTGGCTGCAGGAACTCACAGCGGTGCAACAACTTTTGCTCCAGCAACTAGACCAAGCCAAGGAGGACTATAAACGCCACGCCGACAATCATCGCCAGCCGGGCCCCGAAATCAAGGTAGGAGACCGGGTTCTTCTGTCCACTCGCTTTTTGCCCTCCCATCGCCCTTGCCGGAAGTTAGATGCCCGTTTCATTGGTCCCTATCCAGTGGTGGCGCAACTTAACCCCGTGACTTTCAAACTTCAACTCCCGCGCTCTATGCGCATTCATCCAGTGTTTCATCGCTCTCTGCTCCTTCCGGCGGATGGTGTGCGCCCTGACATAGACCGGCCGGCCCCCACTCCTATTTTGGTGGATGGGGAGGAGGAATTCGAGGTTCAGGACATTTTGGATTCTCGCTTCCACCGCCGCCGCCTACAATATCTCATTGACTGGGTGGGTTTTGGTCCCGAGGAACGCTCTTGGGAAGACGCTTCCACAGTCCATGCCCCCGATTTAACCCGCCGCTTCCATCAGACCTATCCCGCCAAGCCGCGGCCTCGCACCTCGGGGAGAGAGTCCCATTTTGAGAGGGGGCTTGAGGAGGGGGATAGTGTGATGACTCATGGGCCATGTAGTCCCGTTCCTAACGCTGTTGTGACAGATGAAGAGGAAAACTTGGGTTTTCCACCATTTCAGCCAGAATTGGAACTTTCCCAGCCTGAATTAGAGCCTTTGCACCTGCAAGAGGTTTGTCTTCCAGAAATCTGCCAAACAAGCCCTGAGTCAGAATCTCCCCCATTTTCCCGCCGAAGTTATTATCAACAACAAAAAGGAGTTCAACAGGCTAATCGCAGAAGCCTGAGAATCGCAGCCAGGCATTCAGCTGATTAAGACTGCTTCCATGAGAAATTCTAGGGAGTCATGCATCTGGACACAGAGATTGACTTTCGTTTCTGGTTCCCCAGAGAAGTGTTTTGGTGGGAAAACGAGACCCTATTTAGGTTCCTTGCTCCGAAGGAATCTTGCGGAGTCAATTCGTCAGCTACTGGAGTAGGCTGTGTGTGGACAGCGCTACTCCCGTTTCCAAGCCTCGTTCCTGTTTCCAAGCCTTCGTTCACGTTTCCAGCCTTGTTTTGCTTCATGGACCTTGCCTTGTTTCCTAGGACTCAACCTTGCCTTCCAGGACCTTGCCTTGCTTCCCGGACCTTGCCAAGTATTTACCACGGATCTTGTCCCTGTTCCTCGTTCCTTGTTGCCTTGAATCAAGCTTTGTGTACCAAGAATCAAGCTATTTCCTTGCCTTGCCTAAGTTTCATGGACTAAAGGACCTTGTCATCTCCCCTCACTTTGCTTGTCAAAGTGAGTGTTTCGGTTATTGGATTACAACTTTGGACCTTAATATTTCATATTGGACATTGTTTCTTTGGACTAATTTTGACCTTTCCTGAAAGGTCTACTTCTGAACTATTTCCTATACTTGCTTTTATTAACTTTATATATTTCCTTAATAAAGATATTAGATAGATTCTGGCCTCTGTGTATGGTTATTGGTGCTCTGCAGCCTGGGTCGTGACATATCCTGATACGCCATGGGCTATACTGGTGCCCATTGCCAGTCTCTAGCCATTGTCTAGATGCTCATTACACATTGGTATGGAGGTATAGGAGCCCCGGTGGCGAAGTGTGTTAAAGCACTGAGCTGCTGAACTTGCAGACCGAAAAGTCCCAGGTTCAAATCCCAGGAACGGAGTGAGCGCCCGCTGTTGCTCCAGCTTCTGCCAACCTAGCAGTTCGAAAACATGCCAATGTGAATAGATCAATAGGTACCGCTCCGGCAGGAAGGTAACAGCGTTCCATGCAGTCATGTTGGCCACATGACCTTGGAGGTGTCTACGGACAACGCCAGCTCTTCAGCTTAGAAATTGAGATGAGCACCAACCCCCAGAGTCAGACATGACTGGACTTAACATCAGGGGAAACCTTTACCTTTACCTTTTATGGAGGCACATGAGGACAGAGTCATACCAATCCCTTGGCTGACTTCTGTACTTCCCTTATTGTATATACGTTTTGTGAAATTTCTCAATTCAATTTCCCACAGATATAAGTCTAGTTACTATTTCATACTGAATTCCAGCAAACAACAGTAGTAAGAAGGGCGGGGGGAGAGGAGGAAATAATAGTAACTACTAGGGCTGTGCAAATTTTAATTGTCCATTGTAAGTAGGATATAATTTGTTAGACCCTTACATACTATGCAATATTCAACACGCCAGCATCACCTACACCCCCCCCCCCCCAAAAAAAAAGGATTGAAACATTTTTGTAAGTTACGTAAAGGTTGTAACTCTCTGTGATGGAGTTTTAATTCACATAGCAACCAAGCACTACTGGGAACTAAAGCCAAACGGGTTGCCATGCCTCTCAGCCAATCATATGGCCATCCAGCCTCTGCTTAAAAGCCTCCAAAGAAGGAGCCTCCACCACAGTCCAGGGCAGAGAGTTCCACTGCTGAACAGCTCTCACAGTGAGGAAGTTCTTCCTGAAGTTCAGGTGGAATTTCCTTTCCTGTAGTTTGAAGCCATTGTTCTGTGTCCTAGTCTGCAGGGCAGCAGAAAACAAGCTTGCTCCCTCCTCCCTATGACTTCCCTTCACGTATTTGTACATGGCTATCATGTCTCCTCTCAGCCTTCTCTTCTGGAGGCTAAACATGCTCAGCTCTTTAAGCCGCTCCTCATAGGGCTTGTTCTCCAGACCCTTAATCATTTTAGTCGCCCTCCTCTGGATGCTTTCCAGCTTGTAACATCTCCCTTCAAGTTTTAGCTGCTTTAGCTGAGGTGACTTGAGTCAGCACCAGAGAAAGAAAAGAGAATTTTTGCATGCTGTAGGCTAGGCACTGGCAGGTACTGCTTGCGTGCTTGCTTGCTTTGCTTATCCTTCTTTGGAGTGGTGGCCACCTTTTGCCTTATGACTGTTTTATCTTTTTGTTGCATTTTAGAAAATCATTGAGGGCTACTGGGCTGCTGAGTCCACTGGTGACCTATTTACGTGCATTGGAAGCCAACAACCTCCACACAAAAAGTTGTTTCAGTCAGGCACAAGTAATTTTTGCAACATTTTTAGTGATACTGCTGTGCTGTGTGCATTGAGCCAAAAAGCACACAACCAGTTGTTTCAGTCAGGAAAAAGCCAATGGGATTTTAAGGTAAAGTTTCCCCTGACATTAAGTCCAGTTGTGATCGACTCTGGGGGTTGGTGCTCATCTCCATTTCTAAGCTGAAGAGCCGGCGTTGTCCATAGACATCTCCAGGTCATGTGGCTGGCATGACTGCATGGAGCGCCATTACCTTCCCGCCGGAGCGGTACCTATTAATCTACTCACATTTGCATGTTTTCGAACTGCTAGGTTGGAAGGATCTGGGGCTAACAGCGGGTGCTCATTCTGCTCCCGGGATTTGAACCTGGCACCTTTCGGTCTGCAAGTTCAGCAGCTCAGTGCTTTAACACACTTCGCCACTGGGGCTAGTGCCACCAGGGATTTTAGGCTGCATCAAAAGGAGTATATTATCTAAGGATGTCATTGTGCTTCTCTATTCTGCTTTGGTTAGACCTCACATGGAATACTGTGTCCAGTTCTGGGCACCACAATTCGAGAGATATTGAGAAGCTAGAAGGTGTTCAGAGAAGAGCAACTAAAAATGATCAAAAGTCTGGAGACCATAAGCTTTAAGGAGCATCTTAAAGAACTGGGTATGTTTAGCCTGCAGAAGAAAAGGTTGAGAGGAGAAATGAGAGTCATGTATAAATATATGAAAGGGTGTCACAAAGAAGAGGTATCAGACTTATTTTCTGCTCCTCTTGAAACTAGGACTCTGAGCAATGGGTTCAAATCACAGGAAAGAAGATTCCACCTGAACATTAGAAAGAACTTCCTGACCGTATGAGCTGTTCAACAGTGAAACTTTCTGCCTCAGAGTGTGGTGAAAGTTCCTTCCTTGGAAACTTTTAAAGCCTGAATAGCCATCTGTCTGGGGTACTTTGTACATTTTCTGCATGGCAGGGGGTTGGACTAGATGACCCATATGAACTCTTCCAACTTTATAATTCTAGGAACAAGCCTTTCCTGCAACATTTTCAAGGGCTACTTCTGTGCTATCTATGTGTAACAGTGTAACAAATCTATCAATGTGATAACAAATGAAGTGAGGCAAGCCCTTGATCTCCACCACTTTGTTGCTTTTGGAAGACATCATACATGTTCTAGATCAGTGGCCTTCAGCTCCCAGAAATACTAACAGTTGGTAAACTGGCTGAGATTTCTGGGAGCTGTAGGCCAAAAACATCTGGGGACTCCAGGTTGAGAACCACTGTTCTAGATCATCTCTTTCTGTCAATCCCCAAGATCTAGCAGTAGGATATTTTGCTTTATACTGCCATGATACTCATATTTAGCCATGTTATTACTTTAGAGCTTGATTTGATCCCTCTAGGTAGGAGTGAGAAAATTTCTGCCTGAAAACCTGAAACTACTGGAAACACGGGCTACTTTGAGCTAGAAAGGGCAGCAGCACTATAAGTGACCTCTTAATAATAAGAAAGATTTACCTTTTTAATGCATGAAAATTTCCTCTCATTGCTCTAGATCAGGGGTCCCCAAACTTTTTTAACAGGGGGCCAGTTTACGGTCCCTCAGACCGTTGGAGGGCCAGATTATAGTTTTTGAAAAAAAACTATGAACAAATTCCTATGCACACTGCACATATCTTATTTTGAAGTAAAAAACAAAACAAAAAGGGAACAAATACAGCCTCAATGTTAATCATCATCATCATCATCATCATCATCATCATTGTCATCGTCATCATAAAAATAATAGAAGGTTGGAAGAGACCCCTTGGGATATCTACTCCAAACCCCTTCTGCTTTTGTGCACCACACCATAATCGAAACACTGCTGACAGATAGCCACCCAATGACAACAACAACACCATAATAAACATGGTTGGAAGAGACCCCTTGGGCCATATAGTCCAACCCCTTTCTCCCTTTGTGAACCAAAACATAAAGCACCCCTGACCAACAATGGCAATAATAATAATAATAATAATAATAATAATAATAATAATAATAATTCAGGATTGGAAGAGATTGCTAGCCTTCAAGAAAAATGAATCCATGACAGGGCTGCAAAGGAGGGAGTCTACGTGGCAAGATAAAACGGAAGGTCTCTACCTTTTGCCACAGGCATGCCTCCATTGTTGTTTTGACTCCTCCGTCCCAGGTGAGGGAGGAGGCGGAAAAGGAGCGTGCAAGGCGAGCGAGGAGGCAGGAAAGGCGCGCACCTTTCCCTCCTCCCTCGCAAAGTGCAGGCCTTCGTCAGCGGCGGCGGCGGGAAAGATGCCTGTGGGGCGAGGGAGGAAAGGCGCATGCCTTTTTCTCGCCCCGTGCATCCCTTTCTCGGCGGCAGCGGGAAAGGTGTGTGCGGGACGAGGAAAAGGCATGAGCCTTTCTCTCTTCTCTCACCCCGCGCGCACCTTTCCCGCTGCTTTCCTCAGCGCCAGCAGCGGGAAAGCTGCCCGCGAGGTGAGGGAGGAAAGGCACACACCTTTCCCTCGCCCCGTGCGGCTCTTTTTCAGTGGAGGCAGCGGGAAAGGTGCGTGCAGGGCGAAGAAAAGGCGTGCACCTTTCTTTCCTCCCTCACCCCGCGCGCACCTTTCCCGTTGCTTCCCTTGGCGGCGGCAGCTGGAAAGCTGCCCGTGAGGCGAGGGCTGAAAGGCGCATGCTTTTTCCTCGCCCCATGCGGCCCTTCCTCGGCAGCAGCAGCCAGAAAGGTGCCCGTGAGGAGAGGTTGACAAGAAATGTGTGCACCTTTTCCTCCTTCTCCACACCACATGCACCTTTCTTGACGGAGGAGGGAGCCACCCACTACGGGGGCCGGATAAATGGCTCCGATGGGCCGCATGTGGCCCGCGGGCCTTAGTTTGGGGACCCCTGCTCTAGATAATACAGAAAAACCATCTGTTTCTATACAGTGGCTGTCAGGGAACTAAGAGGTTAAATGTTTTTCTGGTAACAATTTGAAGAAACCATGGGGAGCCTTTCATCCTATCTCATGCATGCCAGGTTGAACTTTTCTGAGATTACCTAATCACGGGTTAATCTTTTGGATTTTTATAAAATCCTCTATGGCATTGAAGACTCACATGTCCAAATGGCGAAATGGGTGAATATTTTGGTTACCTCAATTGCTTCCCAACCGGGTGACTGTGGCTTGGAAATGTGTTTACTTTTAGCTCACCTAAAAAGCCTGCTTCAACAAGAGATGGTAAATAGCGATAACAGAATGGCCTGAGGAGTATCACTGAACAAATTCCTCCAGTGCACACAGTATTTGGCTGACACTTAGTTCAGCTTTACCTAAGCACTTAAGGTTCATTTTAGGATATAAACTCTTTCTTCTCCTTCTAGTCTTAATCTTCTGGGAATGGGAGTGCATCAAACTGCCAGGATATATTCCCTGGGTAGGGGCAAATGTTTTAACTTTATATTATGTACGTCAGAAGTTTATCTAAGAGTCACATATAACTATAACCATTGTTGTAACTGAACATCAGTTCATTTCAATGGATGCCTGGCAATTATTGCATTAACTACCTACTGATGAATGGTTTGATTTTTTTTGTGTGTGTCAGGAGCAACCGGAGTTGCTTCTGGGGTGAGAGAATTGGCCTTCTGCAAGGACATTGCCCAGGGGACACCCAGATGTTTTGATGTTTTACCATCCTTGTGGGAGGCTTCTCTCATGTCCCCGCATGGAGCTGGAGCTGATAGAGGGAGCTCATCCACGCTCTCCCCGGAGGGATTCGAACCTGGCAGCTTTCAGGTCAGCAACTCAACCTTCAAGTCACAAGGCTTTTATCCCCTAGGCCACCGGAGGCTTGGTAGAAATCATAGAATCAGAGTTGTAAGAGACCTCATGGTCCATCCATTCCAAACTCTTGCCAAGAAGCAGGAAAATCACATTTAAAGCACCAAAATCATATCATTTTAAAATGTGTCAAATAGTATATCAATTATTTTGATATATCTGTTCAGAAAATATTTGTAAGGAATTCCTGTATTTCCAACGGTCAAGATTATATCACATTGACACCTGCAACATATCAAAAAGTAGATCACTGGTAACACAGTGTGTGAAACAACAACAACAGTGGCACTAAGGAGATACTGAGCTAGATCAGCTCCCAATGGTGTTATGGGACAAAAATGGGTTTAAACATATGACAATTATGAGAAGATAAAAGCTGTTCTGCACCCCAGAAATAAAATCATCAGGAGGGCATAGTGAAATACATAACAAAAAGCTTTTTTCATATGTAATAATTAATTGGATGTCATGAGTTTGTGTTAAATAATAAAACTATTGGGTTAGTTACCACATTGTTTATTACTTTTTCATTACTTGTAGGAGAGGATGACTGGAATAGATCTTAGGATTGAAAAGAGAATTGCAAAAAACTTGGACAAAATACCATGGAAGACATTAACTTGTTAATGTCACAAGAAAACTGTATTAATCTATCCCTATTTGTTACATTAACTCTGAAATATAAATTTATATGTATCATGCCTTGATGGATTGTCACATTGACATGGTGAGGGGGCTTGCGTGTTCCAATGAACTTGCAAGCAAAACCACAGGAGTCACACACTCCCAGGAGTGGCCACAGGGGAGGATCCAGAACTACGAGGGATTGCCTAAGGATATTTATCACAAAAAGACCACAAACAGGTACCTATGTTGCTTGTGTCATATTATTGCAGTGCAAATATCACTCCATTCCAGTAGTGAGTATGACCCACTCCATTGTTCTCTATATTGATCATATTGGGGGGAAAAAACACTGTAGGGGAAATGGGAATAAAATAATTAACAATTTTGACAGAGACCAACCTAGATCATTAGAGACTCCATAAAATGGCATATGATGAGGGTGATGAGTATTTTGCAAGTTTATAATACTTTCCTCATATATATCTGAACTAATAGCATCTGAACTAACACCGCTGGCCTTCCAAATTAGAAGCTGAACTTGATAAAATTGTTTTTTTGGAGTTTAGCTGACCAAATAAATCCCACAGCCAGTATGGCCACTTGTCATGTTCACTAGGGGTTTGTGGGACCTCAATGGTAAGGGGGCTTGCATGTTCCAGGTTCACATGTTCCAGTGAACCTGCAGGTGTAACCACTGGGGGGGGCAGGGGAGGTTCCACACCAAGCACAATCTGAAGACTTCAACCGTGGGTCACACAGAAGATACAATGGCTGTGAAGGCAGAAGATGGCTGCAACAGATTGAGAAGCCACCATCATCATGTTAACCACACCACGGGTTGGGACCATCATTCTGTGAAGACTGTGTGTTGATCGGCTGTGCATCGACCTCCACACATTAAGAATTTGGAAGGCCATCATAGCTGGACAACGAGGAATCACCTAAATAAGCCTGGGACCTAGAGTTTTAATAAGGCAACATTTCTGTTTTGTTTCACAGGGATTGCTTAATTTCTAAAGACACAAAAGGACACAGGGGGTAATATAAATAACTTTAAGACAAAACAGAAAGGCACCTGGAGGAAGGGGATATGCAAAGGTATGAGAGGAAGTAAGACAGTTGAAGGGAAAGAGATAAAGAAACAAAACAAATAGGGGAACAAGGACACCCAGAGGCACAATCTGATGCAAACTTTCTTGGGCATCAGAGCAAAGTGAAAAATCTAAGTTGACTTCCCTTAACATACTTGAAGCAAATATACCCAACATTTGTGGCTCCTGAAGTTTGATGATAGCGATGTGCTGAACTATATAGTCTAAACACAAATATAGGTATTGATGAGAGAGATGGAAGTGGGCAAGGAACATATAATCAGAGATGAAACAGGGGGAAGGGGAACATCCCCCACCCCGGAGTGGTAAAGGAGTGATTTGGGGCTCTGAATCCACTCTTAGCCACTGCTCAAAGCATTGTGGAAGGTATAGAATTCATGCATGTAATGAAAATCATGAAAATCTATTAGGGGGATGGGATTGCTGTTTTGATCACAGCCCAGTCTCCTTGTATTCCAGTAAATGGACAGATGCCATGAGCTTTCCATTCAGCTGGGAACTCTGATCAGAAAGAGTTCCCAGATTTTGGGGGAAATCACAATCTATATATAGTTATCCACAATCTTTGATTTAAATCAATTGAACAGACATATTCAAAAAGTAGGAAACTAAGGCTGGATCTACACTGGCATATAATGCTGGTTGAAACTGCATTATGTATCCAGTGTAAAGCCATATAAAACAATTCAATGCAGTTAAACTGCATTATTTGAGTCTATACTGACCAAACTGCATTATACGGCAGTATAGATCAAGCCTAAGACTGGATCCAAATATACCCACACATTCTAGGGTAAACCACCTCTGCAATGCCACAGATTGCTGGCCGGGCAGAGGGTATGGTATGGACGGAAACTGTGATATGAAACTTAGTGTTTTTGATGTATGGTTGTTGGATCAGGCTGGATCAAAGCTGATCTAATGTCCAAGCATAAAAACAAGCACTGCTATCTCCCTGGCAAGAAGCAGCTCAATATTCTGACCACAAGCAGGCAAGAAATTCAGTGGAATAGAGAACTTGTTCAAATCTCCCTTTTGTGGGTTGCAAGATTTGTATTTGAAATTAAACAAAAATCCTTAGCAGTGCATTTCTTAAGAATGAAGTTTCAATTGGCAAATGCTTATTTAACAAATATGGGGCAAATATACAGACATTTTTGTCACACCCAAGTAAGGGAAAAAAGTTTACAAACATTACTTTGTCACACCTAGGATGGAGAAAAAGCCTGTTAACTTTTAGTTATTTTCTTTACTCCATTCCTTCCAGCTGCAGAAATCTGTCACTGTCACTAGAAACATTCCTATTGCTCTTCATATATATACTCATTATTCCATAAGATAAAACAAGGAAGTTGTGTGTTATAGTTTCAGCTGGAACATGTTATATCATTCCTTTTTGAAAACAAAGTCTACAACTGAAAATACAGTACAACCCCGTATCTATGGTGGATCCGTTTAGATACCTGCTGTCTCTGGAGATACTTGAAATTTGGGATAATATTGAAGCCTATTACTATAATTTGACTAGAAGCATCACATTGAACGGCTAATAGGTAATGGTAACAGTTTTCCCCTGACATTAAGTCTAGTTGTGTCCGACTCTGGAGGTTGGTGCTAATCTCCATTTCAAAGCTGAAGAGTCGAAGTTGTCCGTAGACACCTGGTCACGTGGCCAGCATGACTCCATGGAGTGCCATTACCTTCCTGCCTGAGTGATATCTATTGATCTATTGATTTGCATGTTTTGATCTGCTAGGTTGGCAGAATCTGGTTTAAGAGTGAGAGGTCACACCACTCCCCAGATTCAAACCACCGACCTTTCAGTCAACAAGTTCCGCAGCTCAGCCATTTAACCAGCTGCACCATTGGGGGCTTCGAAGGACTAATAGGGAGCCATAAATAAGTCTGGGGTGGTATCTGTTTGTTTGTTTGTTTGTTTGGACAAAGAAGTGAGCAATTGAGTGAAACTGTAGAGATTGAACCTGTGGTATAGGATATGATACTATATTGCTTCTTTATATATCAGAATTGCAAATTTTCAAAACCACAATAAAACACTGGTACTAACTGGGACACACGAGACTATAGAAGATTCAAATCAAATTTCATGGGAAGATGGCCTCTAATGAGAATTGCAGGATTCACAAATTTCCAAATGTTAGGGGGAAAAAAACCAAACCACTGCCAATCTCACAACAGCAAGGTAGCAGTCATTGCAAGGGGGTGGATTTCAATGCAAACTGTGTTGCTCAGCTGGACAAAAAACAGTTAATGCAGCCTTTGTTCACAACAGATCATCCACCGCATTTGGTGTGTAATTTGAGGATGGTGTGTTTGGCTGATAGGCTAAATAGAGGATTTTTAACATTTGTTTAAAGCTCTTAAAAGATTACTTTATGGTCCTTAAGGAAACGACATCCCTTATACTACCAGACAACTCTATTGCGTGAAATGATTGTTTTAAAGGAAAATTTCCCCTCTGAGTTTTTTTTTCCAAAAAAAGATAATGTACAACATAACAACTATCTTAATAACTCATATTTTGCCATTGTTACATGGACCAGCAATAATAAATCATAATGAGTAGTGGCAATGATTCCCAATGATTCAGGATGCACCTACACTATAGACTCAGCATGTACTTACACAGCTTTTCTTACCTTGGTTCAATGCTATGGAATCACAGGAGTTGTACTTTTGACACACAAGGTTTTCAGCCTTCTCTGACAAAGAATGCTAATGCCTCATCTGACTACAAATCCCAGGGTTCCACAGCACTGAGCCATGTGATGTCAAACTGTATTGATTCTACAGTGTAGGTGCACACTTAGAGATGTTTGTAGCACTAAACCCCACCACAGCCGAAGGGCAAGCCCATGAGGTGGGTGAAGAGTGGACTTCCATAACAGTCCCTCTAGATTTTGTGGCCCGGGGGGGGGGGCAGTAAATGGGGTTCCCCTTGGGGCTGGGATAAGGTTTTCTCACTCCTTAAAAACTTTGAGGTTAGAGAAGATGGTCTTCCACTTAAGATCAGCTGAGGTGCATAGCCAAAGAATTTGGGTGTAGGCCCAGGGATCTTGGTGCTAGTACAAGGATGATCCTTGGAGGTGGTCAAATGAAGTGACATCTGGCCAAAGGACATTTTCTCAAGATAGCTGACAACAAATGGTTATATCTTACAAGTTCTTTTCCCTTACAAGTTAACTCACTTTAAAACCAATCAATAAATAGGTCAAGAAATGGCCTTTTAGCTCTATGTTTTCTATCTGGTCTCTTTATTTCTTTGTGGGAATTCAAAAGCTAGAACAGTCCCAAAATAAAGGATTCCCAAAAATGACAAATGAATCAAAAAGTGAACTGGGGAATAATAGGAAGACCCAATAAAAATGACAAAGCAAACATGCCTTTCTGCATGCCAGGATGGGCATTAAATGTAACCTGGCACTCTGTCTCCACCAGTAGCAAGCCAGATGGCTGTAGGTGCTCACAAGTATGGCAAAAAAATGATGCTCATGTGTAACCAAACAGAAGCATATCAAACGATTTGGATGGGTTTCTGTTTGTTTTGAATGTCACAAAGATGACAAATGTGCTTATCTTCCTGAAATTGACCAGGCATTTGATCAAGGAGCCAGTAGCTCAGAATGAACAAAATAGACATGTGTCTTGGAAAATCATGTTTTTGAGTTTTCCCTGATATATTTCTTCTTGGAAGTAGCCAGACTTGTCATTCTGGCTTTCTATTAAATTTGAGCTTTAATTTATTACTACTGCTGTGCTACTGAATACAGACTATTACTGAGTGGACACCTCTCTGTGAATTGACAGAAGCCATTTAACAGCTAGCCTCATATGAGAGCCAGTTAGCATAGGGGGTTGAGTGTTGAGCCACAATTTTGGAGACCGGGGTTCAGATCATCACCTGGAAGTTCACTGGATGACTTTGGGTAAGTCACACTCTCTCCCATCTACACTGCCATATAATGCAGTTTCAGAATGCGGTTTAACTGCATTGAACTGGATTATATAAGTCTACACCAGGGGTCCTCAAACTTTTAAAGCTGAGGGCCGATTCATGGTCCCTCAGACTATTGAGGGGCTGAATTATAGTTTGAAAAAAATGAACAAATTCCTATGCACACTGCTTTTTGCTGATGAGATAATCAAGTTAATTAGGATTGTTGTTAGTATGTGCTTTAAGTTGTTTCAGACTTAGAGTGACCCTAAGTCTAAACTTTGGGGAAGGGCCGGATAAATGACCTTGGAGGGGTGCATTCTGTGGGCCTGGTCTACATGCTACCATATAATCCTGTTCAATGCAGTTAAATTGTATTCTGGAACTACATTATATGGCAGTATAAATGGGGTCTTAGAAGAAGGCAAAGACAATTCCCTATAAATCTTGGACAGGAAACCCAGGAAACCCTTAGGTCAGAAATGATTTTAAGGCACAAAGCAACAAGAGCAAGCATCCAACTATATAATTCCCATCTCATTCTCTCATAAGTATAGGTTTTTCCTCATTGTGCTTTTGTGGTGCCCAATCCATACCAGAAACACAAATTCACAATGATTCCTTAAAGTGAAAAATTGATTGGAGGGTCATTGTCTATATCCCCACCCCCCACCCCGCCATATTGACTAGAATTCCTCAAAGAACTACTTCTGGGAACATGCAGGGGCACTGACCTGGTCACTGCGTCATGAGAGAATAGGAGGTGAGCATCATTTATCTGGAATTCTAAATTCTGAAATAATCAAAAATTCAAGCATTTCCATATCAGTATCTGAGATAGTGATACTTTTGCTATCTAATAGTTTAATGTACATAAACTTTGTTTAATGCATATAGTTCTTAAAATTATTGTATAAAATTACTTTCAGCATATGTGTATAGGATGTAAAAAGGTAAAGGTTTTCCCTTGATGTTAAGTCCAGTCATGACCGACTCTGGGGGTTGGTGCTCATCTCTATTTCTGAGCCGAAGAGCCGGTGTTGTCCGTAGACACCTCCAAGGTCATGTGGCTGGCATGACTGCATGGAGCGCCGTTACCTTCCTGCCGAAGCGGTATCTATATATCTACTCACATTTGCATGTTTTCGAACTGCTAGGTTGGCAGGAGCTGGGGCTAACAGCGCGCACTCATTCCGCTCCCGGGATTTGAACCTGGGACCTTTCGGTCTGCAAGTTCAGCAGCTCAGCATTTTAACACACTGCACCACCACCAGGGGATATGTATATGTATGTGATACAAAAATAAAAATTGTGTTTAGACTCCAAGTTATCTCATTATGTATACAGGAAGTCCCTAAGTTACAAACATCTGACTTACAAATGACTCGTAGATAAGAATGAGAGTGGGGCAACAGGAAGTGAGATAAATCTACTCCTATGAAGGGAAATTCACTCCTGAGAGAGTGGGAAAGGGTTTCTCCCTTTCTTCTTCATTTATTTAGTCATTTTCGACTCTTCGTGACCTCATAGACCAGTCTACTCCAGAGCTCCCTGTCGGCCGTTGCCTCCCCCAGTTCCTTCAAGTTCAAGCCAGTCACTTCAGGGTTTCTCCCCCGAAGCTTTATCACCAATCCTTGCTTCCACAACAAACCAAATTTTTCAAAATCAAATTATCACAGGGACAGAAAGTGAGGTGAAATCTTCTGAGCAAAGGCACAGATAACAAAACAAATGTTACAGGGGTGTTAAACCTTCCCCATGCTATCTAAAGCTTTAAAATATATGTTTTTGGCTGGAGTTATTCTTAACAATGTACCTGTTCTGACCTACATACAAATTCAACTTAAAAAGAAACCTACAGAACCTAATATGTTTGCAACTTGGGAACTGTTTGTATATGTAAATACAGATATTCCAAAATCTGGAAAAACAATCCAAAGCACTTTTGGTCCCAAGGATTTTGGATAAGGAGTACTTAAACTGGATTGTTATTTTGTTTTTTTCTCAGTTCATTGAAACAGCTGTATGTGCTTCTGTATGACTTGTGGGCTAATTTGCAATATTTAGCTCAGTGTAGATCAGAACACAGTTACCCAGAAGTTTTGGAAATTTGGTTCCATTTTTCTGTCTTTCCCAATGGGTTCTAAGTTTATATTAGGACTATCCGATGACTTCATGAACACTGAAAGTAGTCTCAAGATAGTCTGGAGCTGGCCAATATAATGATTGCATCCCAAGATTTAGTTCATCCTCTGAACAGTGTAGAGTCATATCATTGCAGGTAATCCTGAGTTCTCACTACATCAAATGTATATTGGATTATTTATTTATTTATTTACAGTATTTATATTCCACCTTTCTCACTCCGAAGGGGACTCAGGGCGGATCACATTATATACATATAAGGCAAACATTCAATGCCCATATACACCTAGAACCGAGACAGAGACAGACGCAGAGGCAATTTAACCTTCTCCTGAGGGGATGTTCGATTCTGGTCACAGGGGGGAGAAGCTGCTTCATCATCCACTGTGATGGCACTTCCTCATTCCAACGTTGTAAATTAGTTAAATTTGCCTCCCCACTTTATAAGTGGTTCCTTATTTCCTACTTGATAGATGCAACTATCTTTCGGGTTGCTAGGTCAGCAACGAGGAGGGGCTATTTTTTATTTTTAATTTATGGGTGCTCACCCTGCCACGGGCTGGCCTTGAACTCATGACCTCATGGTCAGAGTTATTTATTGCAGCAGGCCGCTCACCAGCCTGCGCCACAGCCCAGCCCTGGGCTGTGGATTACAATGTTGCAAATCTGATCACATAATGAACAACAGTGCCTATGGGAGAAGCAGAAGAAACTTATAACTTTCAAAAAAGTTCAAGTCCTTGTGCAATAGTTTTACTTGTATAGCCCAAGTTAGAAAGCCAACCTAGTGCAAGCTCCTAGTGTCATGATATTTACTTCAGCTGTCATGATATTTATGCTAATGTTTGTCACCAGTGAGAATATGGCCTTAAGCATTTCCTATTCAGTGCAAAAGTTCACAGGCTTTTTTGGTCCAGCATAAAGGAAGTTAAAGTTTGCATAAATTTCAAGAAAAATAAAGCAATAACACCTAAAACCTGTTCAAAAGATGAAGAGTGTTAAATTACTGAATAATGCATGCACCTTCATTATCATTTTTACACTACTAGCAATAACCTCACAGGAAAGCAGAAAAGTCACTGTAGAAGAACCCTCAAACTAAGAGGCATATGTGTTTAAATAGAAAACAGTAATGGGGAGGCTTAGAAAGATTACATAATACAGTGGCAAGTGTAGCAATCAACTAAAACGGTAAAACAGAGAAATGAAATGGAAATTTCAACTGAGTTTAAGATAAATAATAAGCTGTATTACCAAGTACACAACAAACTAAAGGTCATTGAAGGAGACAGAGGGATTTCAAAGAGATAGCCAGGGTAATTTACTATCCGAAGAGGCAGACATTGCTAAAATGCAATCATATGAATTCTTTTCCTCTGTGTTCATACAGAAGATTGCGGGACAGATGTCAGCAACAGACATAAATTTCCCAGGAGAGCTAGCAAAAAATATCCAAGGCAGATAGATTCATGCTAGAACAGGTGATCAAAAAATTAGAACATCTGACGACTAGCAGAGCCTCGGAGCTGGGGGGGAAATATGTACGTCCCCTCAGGAATTGAACACAAAAAGGCAAGGAATGGCGGAGAAAACAAATTCCAGAGAGACCTGGAAGCCTTTGGGAATGAAGAGGGGCATCAACTTGAGCAGCATTTCCACAGTTGTGAGCTTTGGCATAATAGTGGTTTGACAAAACTTGGCAGGCATAACAAGCAAACTTCCCGAAAGCGAACCATGCAACAAAAGAAAACCCATCAGTTGGTTCCAGTTTCAGCAAATGTTTGCAAACTGAAGCTAGGTGTTGGTGGTATAATACAGCAAAACAAAAATGTGGGCTTCTTCCTACAGCTCAGGAGTCTGCCTTCCAAATTCATATGCTAATCGGAGGTGGGCAGACTTCTCTGGCTCTTTTTATGGAGCCAATTTCCCCAGTGACTGGGAGGGACCCTAGCACAGTGGCAGAACAAGTGCTTTGTTTCAAACCTTTGGATTTGCCGTTCAGCTTCTGTCTCGCGTCTGCTCCAGCACAGTGAGCAAGGACAAAGTGGGTGTTGCATTAACTCTGTTTCATGACTGGTGGCATGTCAGTGCCTTGGTTATTGCAGTTTTAATGATGTAGTCAAATGTAATGATGTGGAAGGAGAACGTGATTGTCTACCCAAAGAGGCAGGCATTGCTAAACTACCCGATGATGATTTAGTAAATAATAATCAGTTAGCTGTGTGATGTGTCTGCTCTTTAGCTCAGGTCTTTTTTTTAGTAAAAGGAACAGCTAGAAAGGTGAGGTGGATGATTTGCTAAGTTCCCTAGCTCAAGGTATCACATCCAAATGGAAATGAATGAAAAGAAATGTCACAGCCCATCTCTGAAGTTAGTAATAATTACTTCAAGTATAGACCCATGAGTAGGAAGGTGATAGAACTAGAGACAAGGAGGGCAAAGGTAGTGTTCCTATTCTCACGCATTTACTAGACATGCTTCTATAGCAACTGAAAGAATGCAAAGACTCAATGCTATCTCTAAATAATCATAGCCACTCTTTTAAAAAATAACTCTCCCTCCCTTTTCATAGAATTAAAGGTCCATAGTGGGAGCCTTCCATGCCCCCCAGTCAATTTGATGGCATTCTGGGTTAAACCAGTGGGTTTCTGGTTCACAATTCTTGACCTGGGGAATACAAAAACATCCTTGGCAAGTTGCATGTGCTCAACTGGCCATAATTTGTCCACTGTATTTCAAAGCCCTGAATCTATTACTGATCAAAGAAAATGGAAGAGTGTTTAAGTCTAGCGAATTAGGTCAAGTTCTCACCAAAATGGAAGATTTTTGAAATCTCTTTGTCACCCAGGATTTGGTTTCTTCAATGGAGAGGGATTTTTTAAGCTCACTTACCTGAGGTTGGATCTACACTATCATATCATCTAGTTTCTGAATCCAAAATGACTGCTTTGAACTGGATAATATGAGTCTCAACTGCCATATAATCCAGTTCAAAGCAGATAATCTGGATTCAGAAACTGGATTATATGACTGTAGATGGGGCCTGAGCATCATACCTTGAAAAATGAGGAATTGATCTTGAATGGATGACACATTATGTGACCAGAATGCCAGATATATACCAACAATTGATATCTTTCATCAAATTAAGAAACTTAAAAACAAGATCAGTGCAACAAATCCTTTCTTTTTAAGCATTCTCAAATCTATTAAATTTCTTGCCACTGTGTAGCTGCATCTATCCAGGTTTCTTTTATCTTGCAGCCATCCCATCTGTCATGTCCTTGAGAGTTCAGCCCAGGGTTGTAATCTAGAGCTGTACAAGTAAAAATAATCTTACTAAATACTTTAGGAAGGAGGCACTTTTACAAGTCTTTTCTGTTCAGTTTGGGTTTTTCTCCAGTATTAGTTTTCCTGGCTTCTTCTGCAGACTTGGGGAGATGAGCAAAATAATATTAAAATTATTTGTTCATCTTGTCTCCTTCTGTCACAAAAACACATCTACACTGACCACTTGAGTCAATTTCAAATGAGTATTAAAGAAATGGTGCAGACGATTACATAGGAAATCCTGGAACCAGTTTGAGGTTCAGATGATGATTACACAAATCACAGAGAAATGATACTTATTAAGGTCTTTTTTTACACCCTTTTGTGGGTGTTCATTGTCTCGCCACAATAGATTTGAACTTCATTGAATGGTCATTACAGATGAGGCCTAATTCAAATTTAAGAAGGGACATCTCTCACAATGAACTACATCAGGGTTAATACCGTGTTTCCCCAAAAATAAGACAGTGTCTTATATTAATTTTTGCTCCCAAAGATGCTCTAGGTCTTATTTTCAGGGGATGTCTTATTTTTCCATGAAGAAGAATTCACAATAATTGTTGAACCAAAAAAATGAACATTTATTATATACTGTACATTAGTTGTCATCACAAACCAGCATAACCAGACAAACTGTGAATCCTATCAAGAATTTCTTGTTACTACCATTAATTCCATGTTCAACACTCTACGGTACGTACATTTACCGATCCTGCATGCTCTGGTGTTCTGTTCAGCGAGCATGCTTCCAAACAAAATTTTTGCTAGGTCTTACTTTCGGGGGAGGCCTTATATTTAGCATTTCAGCAAAACCTCTACTAGGTCTTATTTTCTGGGGATGTCTTATTTTAGGGGAAACAGGGTAGCAGAATGGGTTTAGAACTGTAACAGGGATGGGGCGCACCTTCATTTAATGAAATAATCTGCTTCAACTCTGCCCCAATTATAGCATATCAGGGACCACAGAGCATTTGACATTCAGATGGCTGCCTGGGATGGGAATGCATTGGGACTGCTGATATCGGCTCACCAGCCAAAAGCAGCTTCCTGGCATATCCGTTAGCAAAATCACATCTGAGGAGGCCACAATAAGACATCAGAAGTGATGTTGCCAGTTACACTCTTCTGGGAGTTCCAGCCAGAGAAACAACATTGGGGCAGGACACTGGTTCATGTCTATCCACACCTCAAAAACACTGGAAGTTCTGTAGTAAATTGTAAGTTCCCTTATGCCATCTTAACACTGGAAGCAGTGCTTATCCAGTGAGACCACGTGGACTCCTCATAGCAATCCCATGATTAGTCTACTTAATTTAGCTCGTGTACACTTGCAGACCGAAAAGCGTGAGTGGCCACTGTTAGCTCCAGCTTCTGCCAACCTAACAGTTCGAAAACATGAAAATGTGAGTAGATCAATAGGTACCGCTCCGGCAGGAAGGTAACGGAGCTCTGTGCAGTCATGCCGACCACATGACCTTGGAGTTGTCTACAGACAATGCTGGCTCTTTGGCTTAGAAATGGAGATGAGCACCAACCCACAGAGTCAGACATGACTGGACTTAACGTCAGGGGAAACCTTTACCTTTACCTTTACACTTGGGGGCTTTCTACACTGACCACAAGGTGGCACTATTCAGTTCTCTATTGCCAGATCAAATCCACTTGTAAGCCCTTTTGGGACTCCTTAAACTGTCTTGGAGGCTGCACGGGGTTCCCAGTACCCTGCTATTCTGAACATGTGTTCAAAGTAGCTGAGCATCTGCCTGAAATGTCCCCCACCCTCCCATGTCATGGCTGCCTCCATGGCATCCCACTTACTTGATCATTAAGACATTGCACAGTTCAATAGGGTGGCTGGAAGAGGGAGGGGGAAGCCTCTAATCCTATCTGGTCTCCTGGCCACAGTCTGTCAAACTACCCAGGAACAAGTAGATGGTTGCATCATGACTGAGATAGCCACAACATTAGAGAAGGGGTGGGAAATTATCCCACATTCATGGATCCTATAGGATAGCTTTCAAGATAGCTGTTGGTGGTTCCACAAAGAAACTGGTCCAGGTGCATGGATTGTCCCTAACTTGGGGACTACCTGAGTCAGGTTGTCAGGATGTGGATTTTCCATTGATTCAGCTTAATCTGGGGGAAGTCACTGTGTGGCTGATCAGGAGTCATACCAGTCTAAGTGATCAGTGTAGATGTGCCCTTGGTCTTAAATCCAATGATTTAAGGATGAAGCATGAGGATCTCGGATGAATGGAATTAATTATATATATATACATTTTTAATGTTTTTATAATGTGTTTTAACAATGTTATTAATGGATCTATTTATATTGTTTTGTTTTTATGATTGCATTTTGGGCATTAAATTTTGCCAATTTTTGTAAGCCGCCCTGAGTCCCCTCGGGTGAGAAGGGCGGGGTATAAATGTTGTAAATAATAATAAATAATAAATAATAAATGATGAGTCCTTGCAATGTTGTGCATTGCAATCAGTAATCCTATTCCCAGTTAAATAAGTAATCCAAATATATTACAAACATGCGAAAGATTATGCTATGCCTGTGGCCTTGCCAATGGAAGTCCCAGTTTAAACAAATAATGATGTTTATGTTAGCTATGACAAGGAAGCGATCAAGGAAGCTGTACTTGAAATTTTAAAATTACAAAACAATAGCAATACGTCATATATTACATTGACATAGCCTTGAACTTCCTATGTTTTTATTTTTAATTAATATTTTTACAATGCACACACACAAATAAAAGAAGATGAAGATTATTTCTTCTCTCCCTTTCAGAGGCTATCATTGATACATAAAAAATGCCCATTAGAGTTATCGTGTACTTCCACTGATTGCATAATTCTATATATTTATCAAAAGCTGTCTTTATGCTTCCAGTTTGAAATGCCAAATGTGATAAATACATTTCAGTCTTTTAAAAGATAATCAAAGACTTCTCCTTAATCAACGTTTTGGCAATTTCATAACACCTTCACTAGCCAATCATCATTAGTTGGTACTATCAAATCTTTGAGCAAACACAGCCACACCGCTATAATCTTATATCATCTTCTCTCACCTTATGCATTTGTGTCCAATAGTTCTGAATTTTATCACATGACCACCACATATAATCAAAAGTCCCAATTTTTGTTTTGTTTCAATGGTAGCTTCTATTTGTAGTATTCTTACAGCCTCGTCAGATGGGCAAAATTGCCCATCGTATGACACTTCTACTTCACTTGCGGCACAGAGTTTGCTAGCTCCCATCCCACAATGTTGATCTACTTTTGGCGAGGCTTCATGGTGGCAAAATGGACCGCTTTCCATGTTGCATAGGAAACTACGGGGTGAAGCCAGGTGGTGTCCACCATGCTGTCCTCCTTCTTTTGGAATGAAGTGAGAGGGAAGGTGGACAATGCGGGGCTACGGGTTCCCCATGCCCCACGCTGAGCCCTGTCGGATTCAATCCAATCCCAGCCATAATGTGATGAGGTCCTTAGACATCTTAGAAAATCTTTCTGTCTTGATATGTTTGTAATCTATAGCAGGACAAGTAAAATGAGAAGTTGTTCTATATGTAGCAAGGCAAACTTTTAAGAGTACTACAACAGTACAGGATTGATTGAATAGCCTCACCTTTATGTGTACAAGTTTTAAACAAGTCCTACATCATTTACCATGCTAATAGTGTTTATGAAAGGCTTTTTCTCACAGAGGTAAAATATGAACCTCTGAGCTATATCATTTTAGATCACTAGCACTAGCTCTTGTGATAGATATAAACAAATTCACTGCAAACAAATCTAGCAGGTCAGACTGGGCAACGTATTTTCCAACCTTTCCCAGTTTGGCAGGAACTTGTCCTGATTTGTTTTTTATTGTCCAACTTTTTCAAATGTCCCAATGTCTCTTTCTTCTTTGTACTTCCCCCCATAGTCCTCAACTTAATTTCATTGCTGCAATTGAGATCAAAGAGAGTTAAATCAAAAGCAAAAGTAGTTAAATCAGCAGATGGGAAGAGAAGAAAGGCCAGAACCCTGCTTTTCCCAGGAGGTCTAGGCTTGTGTGTTCTTATGAATAACTTTCACCATGTTGACTACACTCTGGTGTTGCATGGCCACACATGTCCCAGTTTTCACCTGTGAAATCTTGGAATGTGTGGAATAATTCAGCCCAGCTTTCTTCCTAAAATTGTATATGCAGGTGAACTATTTCCTATCTACACTTTTCTTCCTTACACTGGTTTGGGGAAACAATACAGCTTTTTCATCTCTCCAAGGAACAACTCTGATGGAATGTGTCACAAGAGGTGAGACAACTACAGGTTGCGTATGCATTTTTTATGCCTGTACACACTCGAGTGTACAGATGTGATGTCTCCTGATGTGCCCCTTTGCTTAAACCAAGTAAACAAAGCAGAGAGAGAAGAGAGAGAGAGAGAGAGAGAGAGAGAGAGAGAAAGCTTCTGCATTAGATATTCTCTGTCTTTTGATATTCTCTGCCTTTGCTCATGCAATCTGTCTTTTCATAGTTTAAAGGTAGAAGGAGGGAGATAATGGACCTTTAAATCCCCCTCTCTGTATTTTTAAAGTCTTTGTTCTGTTTTGTTTTAAAGACATATGTTCTGGTAGAAGAGAAGTGATCAAGAGATACCCCCATATCTACATGGCATTTGCTTTTTCAAAACACCAGTGAATGAGGCATGTCTGTACTGTATATGCCAAAAGGCAGGGAGACAGAGGGAGATGTGAGAAAGAAGAACCCTTGATAACCCCATGGGGCTTCACTATGAAACTGCAGGGATTCAGAAGCACAAGCAAATCCTGAACCCCCAGGTGGATATTAGACAGAAAGATTATGCTAAGGCATACTTTCAGACAATATTGAAAGTCCCATCTCCTACAGGATGGACAGGTGAGGCAGTCTTTGAAACTAATAGGCAAGTAGCCCCCAATGAGACAGTTTCCAGAAGACCACTGGTAGAAGAGCAATCCCCCTTCTGCCTACAGTTACCTGTTCACTCTAAAATCTTTAAAAAAAAAAAACCACTCCAGGGGACTGAGAATTTTTATGACTGACTCAGATATCTTAGTGCTACTACAAACATCCCATTCAATATGAAATATTCTTTTAAAATAGCATCTTTCTTTTAAAAAGAACTTCTGTTGGACAAGAACTCCTATGGATTTGGTGAGATGATTTTTACTCTCTTGAGTACAGCTCCCTCAGATTGCCATTGAGTGATCAATGCAAAGAATGGCTGTCACTACACTGTCCTCCTTCTTTTGGGACGTTGACTCAACAAAGAACTCATGTACATTATTCTATGTTACATGATGTGCGATAGGACAAAGCCAACTCCACCATTTAATGGAATTAAGTTGTCTGTTTTGGACAGTAGTGTAGCAATTGGACCTTTCTGAAAGGATGAGAGTAATGATGTAGTGGAGTCAAAGTTTGTAGAGCTGAACCCCAAGAGTTTTATCATAACTCTTGAACTTTCCTGTTCTTTTGGTCGTTATTTGCAACCTTATATCAACTGGAGGAGAAATGACATTTCCCAGAAATAATATATTGTTATGAGCTTATACTATTGTAAACCAAAATATCTTATGGGATAAAAATGTGTTCCTGGATGAGAGAAAACTACTCAAAATTATTTGGGACCAATGTACCTACAGTAGAGTCTCACTTATCCAACATTCGCTTATCCAACGTTCTGGATTATCCAACGCAGTCGGCCTTTTAGTAGTCAATGTTTTTGTAGTCAATCTTTTCAATACATTGGTTCTGAATTCATAAGTACTGCAATTACTCCATAACATTGCTGTGTATTGAACTGCTTTTTCTGTCAAATTTGTTGTAAAACATGATGTTTTGGTGCTTAATTTGTAAAATCATGATGTAATTTGATGTTTAATAGGCTTTGCCTTAATCCCTCCTTATTATCCAACATATTTGCTTACCCAACGTTCTGCCAGCCCGTTTATGTTGAATAAGTGAAACTCTACTGTACTTACATTTTGGGACTATCAGGAGTGGCAGTGGCAGCATTATGGAATAAAACTGTTGGAGAAAATTGCTTGCTTTTTTCTTCTTCTCTTATCCCCCCTTTTAAAATGGATTTGACAAGTCTCTTTAATCTAATTACTTAATCACCAATTTCCAGATTTTAGCATAAAAGTCCCTCAACCAGCATGGCCAGGATTCAGTGAACTGCAGTCCAAAAGAAAAACATTTCTAGTTTCTATGTGCTCCTAGTAGATACTCAATTCATCTTTGGTAGCATTAAAGTCCATTGATAAGGTCCCATGTCCTTATTTCACTTTGATTATATTGAGAAGACCACACAACAAATATACTGCATGAGCTATTAAGGCATTAAAACATTGAACTTTAAAAAAAAAAAGATGTTAACCATGTTATTACCAAGGCTTTAATAGGTTAGGTTGGCTTTCTTTTTTGCTTCCAGTGACCAGATTTTGTTGTGAGCCACCAGAGTATGTAATTATATTTTTAATGTACAAAACAAGATTATTACCCATCAGAATGGTTCAGACAGAGTTGTCTATAAATTAATTTTGACATTTAGAACAGACATCTCATTTTTTTTAAAAAAACTCTTTGCATAGCACAGATATTACAACCCTCACATTTACTATCACTGTGATCTCTCCGTGTAACACTGGCCAGTCTGTTGTAATGTAATTGTTCTTGACATGAGTTCTATTCACATGCATAAACTGTATTTACTTTGTACAGAGTTTGAAGTCACATATTCAAAGCTTGAATAGTATTTGTATGCAATGGGACTATATTCTGTCTACTAAGTGTGTGGAAGGAGCAGTAGCACTGTTCTCCCCTTAAGTTGCATACACACAGGCAACTCTGTGAAGAGTCAATTTTGTTCAGTATGAACAAAACTGGAAACTTCTGGAAACCTATCTAATTTGTCTTTCTAAAGTTTTGTGTAAAGTTAAAACATGGTTTTATTTAGAAAAGAGAGCATGTGTAAAATCCAGTATTAGGAAAAATGTTTACAAAATTGTTATGCACTGGTGTGGAGATGCATATGGAGGTGTAGACAATTCATACAAGTGTGTATATTAAGGAGATATACTAGATTGGAAGAAAAGACTGACAAAATGCACATATTTCTTATAGATAATTTTAAAGACAACATTCTGAAGTTGCAATGAAAATATGATGGAAAAATTTACTATTAGATACCTGAGGAGCTGAGTAAAAGCAAAACAGAAACATCATACTTTCCTTCATTCACATCTGTGCCTCTGCATCTACAGATAAGAGAGATTAATGATTTCATCACACTCATCAAATTCAGTGTCCTAGGACACTTCCAGCCTGTTTTTGGGCATGGAGCCCCACACTGGCCATCTCACAACATTGTGTGACTTCTAGTGTAGTCCCCCACCCCCAACCAGGGTAAAGGTGTCAGGATTTGTATGTTACACAGCATTTCTTTAAATGATAACAGGATCAGTGTCTCAGGTCTAAACACAGGTGTCATTGTAATTGGGGTGTGATGGCCAGTGCTGAGACTTGTCTATAGATTGTAGTAACCCTGTGCTAGTTGGATGAGGGTAGGAGTTTGATGGACGAAGAGAGAGTTTGTTGTACATAGTGTATTACTATTTGTACTGTTTGTACTATTGCTGCAACTGAGGAAAAAGAAGCCTTCCAGTTGGAAAGAACAGCTTTGTGTCTGTGTTGTTCTTGTTCCTGAGGAGACTACTTCACAGCAAGAAGGTATTTGGCTCCCTAACAGGAGTGAAGAATCCCTTCCGCTGTACTTCAGAGAATTTCATACTATTTTCAACCCCAGACAGAAGCATCCTTAGACACTTCCCTCACAACACGGGAGGCTTCTATCACAACAAAAGATCCAACCCGGATCCTCTCCAGAAGGGCAACGCATCCCATGTGTGATGGGGAAAGCATAGCTGAGAGGGAACTGTGCGTGGAGTGCTTTGCCTGGCCTTTGTGATAAGGTTGTAAGAATGAATGTGTGCAAGGACACCATAGTGTCAAGAACCAGTAACACCTGGACTAGAAATAGCTTTTCATAAATACAGGTAGTTACAAAACGGAGAGTCTTTACTCTTGTGTACTTTAGCCACCCAATTAAACCTCCTTAGTTTGGGCCGCTCACTGTACTTGTACTTGAAGAGGCAGAATGCTGAAAAAGAAGGAGGAGTCTAATTGAAGTAGGTTTATATATGCAGCTGAAAGCACTGGTTAACAGTAATGTTATACATTAACTCAGTTCACAGGCCCATTAATGATGTTTTGAATAGTGAGATCATCTTTGGTCCTGGCACTCACTGCTGGCACTTTTCCTGGATTCTGTTACTGTAATAGTTTGAAAGCTTAAAGAAGGGAGAGTCAAAATCAGGCTGAAAATATTTACTATTCTTGTTGAAAGGCTAATTTTTGCCTTTTCTGGAGCTTCAAAATGTATGGCAAGCAAAATAATCACCATTCTCATCAGGAGGAGAAATAATTGCTATTACTACCACTAATACAACTCCTCCTCCTCATTCTCCTGATACAATTTGATTTCTATTGTATCTCCAGTACCAATTTTTAGGATGCATCTCCAGTGTAGAATTAATGCTGTTTGACCATGTTTTGCTATGTCCTAGTTCTATGAAATAGTAGTAGTTTCCTAATAGCTTTAGCCTTTGCCAAAGAAAGCTTGTGCCTGACCAAAGTACAAATCCTGGGATTTCCTATAATTGAGACATGGCAGTGGTGTCAAACTGCATTAATAGTGCACTGGATATGCACCCATAAACAGCAAAAATCTGCATGCACTTTACTTAAGTATCATCCAACCTAAAAATGCCTGTAATATTACTGTTTTTATTACCAAATATTAATTTACGTCTCCGTTTCATAGAAATATAGCCAATGAAATTCTGATTTATTAAAATAATATTATTTTGTAGGGTCTGACAGTTTTTTCATGAAATCATGTTTCAAACAACATGGGCCAAATATGAAAATGATGGACAGGAGTAGAGTAAAGCAATTTTCATAGTTGGGCAGGAGACAAAAATTGGGTAGCAAAAGACTCTGGGCATCAGACAGTAAAAAACAAACAACAACAAAACCCAGGGTTCTATGGAAAAAAAGTATTCATAGATAATTACAAAAGTAACTCTCAATTAATTTATTTTAATTAGAAAGTATGTTGTGAAGCTTTTTAAAAATAAAAACAGCCAATCAGTTTAAAATACAGAGGCTGTCATCCTGCTCATTATTTAAGGAATTATAAACTCAAAGTACAATCCTGTAACTTTTGGAATTCATGTTTATGGTTAGTAATACTTGAATGTTAACCCTATTTTTTAGCCAGGCAGCAACAATAGTAGGGTTTCTAAGGAACTACAAATTGGAGCACTGAAAAATATCTGCATTTCTCTCCCTGCCATGGCTCTTTCTAGAATCTGAGGACCTAAAGATGGTAGTGCATACACTGGTAGCCTCAACGTTGGACTTCTGCAATGTGCTGTACGTTGGGCTACCTGTGTACCAAGTTTGGAAACTCCAATTACTTCAAAACATGGCAGCCAGATTGATTACAGGAGCATCTAGAAGTGAGCATATTACAGCCATGTTAAAGTCATTCCACTGGTTGCCAATTAGTTTCCAAGCAAAGCAAAAACTGTGTTTTGACCTTTAAAGCCCTAAATGGTTTGAGTCCAGGTTACTGTACAATTTGCCCCTTAGGACACTGAGATTCTCTGTGGGATAGCTACTCCTACCAGCCAGAACCCAACTGGCCAGAGGACCTTTTCATTGTCTGCCCCACGACTGTGGAACAACCTGCCAGAAGAGATCTGATGGCTAATTGAGCTGTCCAGATTTAAGACCCAATTGAAGACACATCTCTTCCAACAGGCCTGTCCAGTCAACCTTCAATCATGAGTTTTGAATTACATAATATTGCTGTTATATGTTAATTTTATATATGTTTATGCTTACATTTACAGTCAAGTTTACATTTACGCTTACACTTATTTACATCCCTCGTTTTCTCTCCACAAGGAGACTCAAAGAGGCTTACATTAAAAGCATTTCAGTACAATTTAAAATCTACAAATATATAAACATTAACACAGAATTAACTATTAAAGGTATTTAAAAATGAAGTTAAAATCAATAAAGACCTATTCAAACTGAAAACCACAGCAACCCCTGACTTAAGCTTTAAAAATGTCTTCTTTAAAAGCCCATCTGAATAAAAAGGTTTCAGTCTACCAGTGTAAGGACAGTAGGGATGGGCCATTCTGGCTTCCCTGGGCATGGAGCTTCAGAGTTGAGGGGCAGCCAATGAGAAGGAAAGCCCTCTGTCTCGTTCCCACCAACCTAGCTTGAGATGGAGGTGGGACCAAGAGAAGGGACTCTCCTGAAGATCTCAGGGCCCAGACAAATTCGTACAAAGAGGTCAGTCAAATAACCTGTATCTGAGCCATATAGGGCTTTGTAGAGCATAACTAGCACTTTGAATTGTGCCCAGAAACAAACTGGAAGTCAGTGGGGCTCCTGTAACAGGGTGATTGTCCTCTCCCTATAGCCAGCCCCAGTTTGGAACTTGGCTGCAGTTCTTTGAACCAGATGAAGTTTCCGAGCACTCTTCAAAGGCAGCCCCGTGTGGAGCGTGTTACAATAATCCATACGGGATGTAACTAAGCAGAGGCGAATTAAGCCTCCAACAATGAGGCGAATTAAGTGGTCGCTTTGGGCGCAAAACATACAGGAGTGCAGTCGATATTGCTTTTTCTGTTGATTTGTGGTAAAACATGATGTTTTGGTGCTTAATTTGTAAAATCTTAATGTAATTTGATGTTTAATAGGCTTTTCCTTAATCCCTCCTTATTATCCAACATTTTCGCTTATCCAACGCTTTTATTTTTCAGTGATTAGTTTGGGGAGGGGGGGGGCAAAATTCTGTTCACCTACACTTGAAAAATACCTAGGGCTGGCTCTGTAACTAAGTCATGGACCACTGTGGCCAGATCTGGCTTCTCAATGAACAGGTTTAGTTGACACAAAATTTTTAATTGTGAAATGGCCCTCCCAGCCACTGCAGATACCTGGGCCTCCAGGTTCAACGTTGAATCCAGAAGGACTCCCGAAACTGCAGACCTGTGTCTTCAGGGGGTGTGACACCTCATCCACCACTGGCTAGATCCCTATTTCCTGATCTGCCTTCTGACTGACAAGGAACACCTCTGTCTTATCTGGATTGTTTCAATTTGTTTGCCCTCATCTAGTCCATTACTGATGACAGACACTGGTTAGGATAACTTCCTTGGTTTTAGGTGGAAAGAAAAAGTAAAGTTGGATGACATCTAAGCACCATACTCCAAAATTCCAAATGACCTCTCCCGGCAGTTTCATGTATATGTTGAACAGCATGAACAGCATGGGGGAATTAAAGGGAATCCTGAGAACAGTGAGATTTGAACAGGAGTCCCCCAACACCACTTTCTGGATACGGCTCTCCAGGAAGGAACAGAGCCACTGTAAAACAGTGTCTACCAGTCCCTTCCCAGTGAGACAGCCCAGAAGAATACCATTGTTAATGGTATCAAAAGCCACTGAGAGGTCCAGGAGAATCAACATAAACACACATTCTCTGAATAGATCATCCACCAAGGCAACCAAAACTGTCTCTGTTCATTGCAAGGCCTGAAACCAGATTGAAATGGATCTAGATAATCAATTTCATCCAGAAATCCCTGCAGTAGGGAGGCCACCACATGCTCCAAAACCTTACTCAAAAAAGGGAGATTTGATCCTGGCTGATATTTATCTGTTATGGAGGGGTTTGGGGTTATTAATATCAGTATTATTATCATTATTGGGCATATTGTGGCATTTTTTAAAGATTATTAGGCATAAGCAGATAAGGCACAACACTTATGGTGAGAACAGCTTCTCTCAATATGTAACCAGGTTATGTTGTTGTCAGTGGTGCACAAATGTGAATGTATATTCTCAGGGCTTAGCAGGTAATCAAAATAAAGCAATATGTAAAAACTATTTCAAGCTGAAGGTATTAATAAACTTAGTCAAGTAACACTGAAGGGATCCTAATATTAGTATAGAGGAATGCTCACACAGCTGGGGGGGGGGAGCTCCAAAAATCAATGTCCAGTCTTGATGTACTTCAGACATCTAAGTGCTTCAATGCTTTAGAGGTGGTGCATTTGAAATAGTCACAAAGACAGCTCCTTGGCACTTGTGAGAAAAAGCTTCATTTTCAGCACTTCCTTCTCATAACCTAAAAGCTTTTTTTTGTTTGCTAAGTCAGGTTTAAACACTTGCAGGAAACACTCATTGGAGTCTGCAGACCAAAAGGGCTAGTCTGCCATCACTTCCTATATTTTTAGCAAAGTAAGTCGATTAGGATAAAACAGACCATCCATAAAAATCACAGACAGAACTGCTGCTCCTACTGTCTGCAAACTCCTTCCTCCTTTCTTGTTCTGTTATTTCCTCTATTTTTCTTTCAGGTTAAAAAAAAAAAAAAAAAGCTTCCCAGATAAAACTGTCATATCTGATGCTAACCACATCAAAACAAGCCATCACCAGGTTTTTGTGCACAATTTTTTTTTCATGTCAGGAGCGACTTGAGAAACTGCAAGTCGCTTCTGGTGTGAGAGAATTGGCTGTCTGCAAGGACGTTGCCCAGGGGTTGCCCAGATGTTTTGATCTTTTACCATCCTTGTGGGAGGCTTCTCCCATGACCCCACATGGGGAGCTAGAGCTGACAGAGGGAACTCATTCATGCTCTCCATGGATTCAAACTGGCAATCTTCAGGTCAGCAGTCCTACCTGCACAAGGGTTTAACCCATTGTGCCACCAGGGCCTCCGGTTTAACCCATTGCGCCACCATTTGGACACAATGACATTCGATAAATACAGTACCTCATAAAACTTTTTGTTGTCTTCATTGTTATTATTCATTGGTTTACTCTGCTTGTTTGAGGAAAAGTGTAAATATTAGGTCTGTGTGATCAATGAAAAAAATGTTCCAATACTCATTACAAAATTGGAGGGGGGCAATCATTTTTAGGGTGTTTCCAAAATTATGGACCTAAATAATTTTTGTAACTATTACAAAGTAACACATTTTTTGTTTCTTTTTTGTTAAGTAATTGAGTAAGTGGGGAAATATCAGAAGCTCTTTCCCCCCTCATTTTAGACCTATCGTGATAAAACTTCCTATAATTGCAGCAGACATTTTCACTGTTAGCCCACCAAGTTTCAGAATGTTAGACTCATCCACTAATTTTGGGAGAATTTTTGAACTTTTTACAAACAATATTTTTATATATATATAAAAAAAACTACAAGAGCTATCTATTTGAACTTTATGTACAATGCAGAAGACAAGCAGGGCATCAATCCCTCCAAGTTTCAGAAAGATTCACACATCTACTGATTTTTGGGGATTATAAAAATTGTCGCACTTCTGCATTGGGTCACCTTGCTACCACACACAAACTCCATCACAGCAGGTTTGAGTCTTTTCACTTTATTGAAGAAAGATAGCAAAACTTATTAAAAAGCAGTAAAGAAAGTAAAAACCAATTGCAAGTGCAATCCTTAAACACAGTTCAATGATTTTATAGATATTAGTCCAAAGTCCCAAAAATAGCACAGTAAATCCAAAGTAACATGAATACATGAGCTTCAAAAGTAATCTAAACACAGATTCTAGGCATGAGACGAGGCTTGAACAGAAAACAAGGCAAGAGTTGATTCTCCAAAAGCGAGGTTGCCCTGACTGGAATCTTTCCCAAATTACAACTCTTTTAACCCTCCTTGCAAGACATAAACACATTCCTGCGCACTCTTGTTTCCCCGCGTCTGTCTGCAATTCTCACAGAGTGACGAAGGCTTGTTTTGAACTTTAACCTGGAATCCCTGTCTAACAAACATTCATCCTCCTCACTACCATCTGAGCTCTGTTGACAATTTTCAGACTCCTGTAGAAGGTCATCCTTATCTTTGCTCAACTGAGAACTTTCCACATTCCCTTGTTCCATCTGTTTTCCCAAGTCATCTGCAGATCCCGAATCCACCTGCCTTTCTGAATCAACAACATTCCCTGGGAACCCAAATCCTCTTTCATCATCATCAGACTGAACCACAACAAAAATTTACACAAAAACATTTATCCCCCCCCAAAAAAAGCCACGACAACAATCCCCTTGAATGTGTATATATGACACACAATAAACCATTGAATGTCAACTTAGCACAGTATTATACCATTACTTACTTTAGTCCTTTTTGCAGATTCAATAATTTTATTTATTATTATTAGAGTGATTCTAAATGGCTGGCTCCTGCAGCCCTCATTGAGGCTTCCCCATGCTGAGCACTGCCTTCTGGGAAATGTAGTTTAGGGCAGGGCCTTTTGAATTCTCTGCCACAGAGGGCCTCCTTTCTCAAACTACATTTCCCACCCCAGCTGCCCTTCCTTATGGTGACAGGCAAACAGCCTGGATCTTAATTTAAACAGTGCTAATGTCCTGGTCCACTTTGCCAAAGTTGCTCAATGCTTATACTGAAAATTAAACTGACTTTGGGAGATTTCTGAATGTTAGAGAATCTTAACTAAAATTATTGGTGAGTGTTTTCAATCTTAATTTTTTTTCTCCCCCTTTCCTACATATTTCTTAATAGTGATTTGTTTGCACATACATAACAAATTACTAATGACTTATGAGGACTAACTATAGTTTTGTGCAGCCCTAGTAAATATAGTGCTGATATATAAGATCCATTAGCTCATATAAATAACAGGATCATGTAGCAGATTAACAACTTTTGCCTATATTACCACCAGAGGCGGTTCAATTGTCAGGCAAAATAGTCATTTGCCTGTGGCACCTCCCTCCTGGGGGCGCCCTCGAGCCCCCTGGGAGGATGGCGCCATCTCCCGCCTCCTTGCCCTTCAGCCCGGGCCTTCCCTCCACGAGGAAAGTCCCAGGCAGGCCGCAGCAGCAAGGGCAGCCAGGCAGGGGGCGGGGCCAGCCCGCGCAGGGGGTAGGGCTAGGCCGTGCGGGGGCGGGGCCAGGCTGGTTGGGTGGCCATGCCTCCTGCCTGGCCCCGCCCACCGCCCTGCATGGCAGTGATGTCTGTCTTGATACTGGGAGCTGTTGTTTCGGTGCCTTCAAGTCAGGGTGGGAGAAAGAACTCTTGTCTGTTTGAGGTGCAGTTGGCCACCTTGATTAGCATTGAATGGGCTTGCAGTTTCAAAGCCTGGCTGATTTCTGCCTAGAGGAATCCTTTGTTGGGAGGTGTTAACAAAGGATTCCTCCAGGCAGCTACCAGCCAGGCCTTGAAACTGCTGGCCATACGCTAATCAAGGTGGCAAACTGCAACATTCACAGTACCTCAAACAGACAAGGGTTCTTTCTCCCACCCTGGACATAAATAAACCTCACTTAATGATTTATTTTTGTTTTGATTCCCCCAGCTTTTGGATTTTGCTCTTTGTTTACTGTTTTGATTTTAGAGTTTTTCAAATATTGGTTTCCAGATTTTGTTCATTTTTATCAGGGTTTCCTTCTTTCTGTTGAAATTGTCCACATGCTTGTGGATTTCAAGAGAAACCAAGAGAAGGAATGCTCTAAGGAGATATTAGGGAGAGTAGGAAGAGACCCAGAAAGGCCATTTAGTCCAACCCCCTCCTGCTTCCATGCAGCAAAAAGCACAATAAAAGCCACAGCCAATGGCAACCCAGTAGTTTTCCATGTATCCCTCTACACTACCTTATTTACATTTTAAAGAAATATCTAGAAGCAGAATAATACTATTGCTATATTCTCCCCCCCAAAAAAAATGGTGCACGATAGAGTTCAATTAAGGCCCCATCTACACTGTCATATAATCTAGTTTCAACATGTGGGTTAACTTCATTGATTCCTGCCTAAAGGAATCCTTTGTTGGGAGGTGTTAACAAAGGATTCCTCCAGGCAGCTACCAGCCAGGCCTTGAAACTGCTGGCCATATGCTAATCAAGGTGGCAAACTCAAGCAGACAAGAGTTCTTTCTCCTAATATATGTGTTTATATACACACATGCATATATACATATATACATATATACAATATAATTTACAATAATATATAATATAATATAATATATATAATATTGTATATGCATATAATATTAATATTATTTTGTAATAAAATATAATACTAATAATATATTAATATATATTATATATCATATATTACATGTAATATTATTAATAATATTACAATATATAGATATAGTACAATATGGTAATTTATTGCCAATCTCGTGCTATGCTAATAATATAATATTGTATTTAAATTTAATTTGTAAGCCACTCTGAGTCCCCTTTGGGGTGAGAAGGGCAGGATATAAATGCATTAAATAAATAAATAAATAAATAAATATGTGGGTGATCGGATTTGATAATCTGAATTATATGGCAGTGTAGAAAGGCCCTTGAGGGCCTTCCACACAGCCATATAACCCAGAATATCTGGGTTATATGTAGACACAGACAACCCACACAGCCATATAACCCAGAATATCAAGGCAGAAAATCCCACAATATCTGCTTTGAATTGGAATATATGGCAGTGTGGACTCAGATAACCTAGGTTGCTTCCACGCAGCCATAAAACCCTAAATATCAAGACAGAAAATCCCACAGTGTCTGCTTTGGATTGGGTTATCTGAGTCCACATTGCCTTATATCCCAGTTCAAAGCAGAAAATGAGGGATTTTATTCAGCTGTGTGGAAGGGGCCTTAGGGAAAAATGATCCTTGCCATCATAATCTAGTGCAAGTGGTGAGCATGGTCCCAGGATCTCATTCTAGGTTTTGAAATGGATGATATTAATCTT
This sequence comes from Anolis carolinensis, assembly GCF_035594765.1. Lineage (NCBI taxonomy): Eukaryota > Metazoa > Chordata > Lepidosauria > Squamata > Anolidae > Anolis > Anolis carolinensis. The sequence goes on from NC_085843.1 coordinate 151,213,182, forward strand.
TACTGCCAGATAATCTGGGATAAACAGATAATCTGGAATCAGATCTTGGGATATAGGCCAATGTAGGTGAAGGTCCTGGAGGAGGAATATGGGTGTGTGTGTGAGTGTGTGTGTGTATATATATGTGTGTGTGTGTGTGTGTGTGTGTAGGGAGCTCCCAGTGGCGCAGTGGGTTAAACCACTGAGCTACTGAACTTGCTGACCGAAAGGTTGCAGGTTCAGATTTGGGGAGCAGAGTGAGCACCCACTGTTAGCCTCAGCTTCTTCCAGCCTAGCAGTTTGAAAACATGCAAATGTGAGTAGATCAATAGGTACTGCTCTGGCAGGAAGGTAACAGCCACCGCCGCTGCCACCTTCAGGTCAGCAACCCAATAATTCGTTGGCTGTTTGAATCTGGGGAGCAGGGTGAGCTCCCGCTGTTAGCTCCAGCTTCTGCCAACCTTGTAGTTCAGTGATTGTTTTTTTTTTGGGGGGGGGGTGCCAAAATTTCTGTTCGCCTACACTTGAAAATTATCTTGGACCGGCTCTGATTACCACATTAATGCTCACAGTACAAATACGTATGATATTTTTATATTTGTTTTTTTTTAATGTATGTGTTCTGTTATGTTGCAACTTGGTTCATTTTTGACATGGTGGACAATGGCAGTAGGCTTAAGGAGTTAGGTTTTTGTTTTGTTTTTTGCCTCTGGGACTCTTGGCTGTTGCACTAATTGCTAAAAAAAATCCCTTCACTCATCAGTGTCCAGAACTCTACACTTTCGAGTATTTCAGATGCTAAGTAGTACAGGGATCCCATTAAAAAAAAGGTTAAGTCCAGTTTACCAGTTGTTTCTGGGAGTTGAAGGCCAAAAACATCTGAGGACCCCAGGTTGAGAACCACTGGACTAGAGGCATCCTGAAATGATGGGGGGGTGTTACTTTACCCATTCTGTTTTAGGTCCTGCCCATAATAGTCCCATGGTGTGGAATACCAATTGTGAAGAACTTGGCTAAAACATCTCTTTTACTCGTGTTCCTTAGCAATTGATATCCTTCAAAGTCTTGAAGTTGCATGTCACCATCATAATCAGTAACCATTTCTTTATGTTTTTTAAAAGTTTGCCAGGCTGGTAGTCATTATCATATTTTATGATAGAGTATTCCATAGTCCATGTTTGACGAAATATGTTCTCCTAGCTAACCTGAATTTCCCAGTATTCAGCTTCTTTATATGATTCTGTATTCTACTGTTGTAGGGAGAAGCAGAGAAACATCTATCTATATCCACTTTCTCACCATTTATAATTTAATAACTCTCTATCATTTCCCTTTTCACTCATCTATTCTCAACAAAAAGCTTCAAACCCTCAGGCTTTACTGGTAGGCGAGTTGCTTCAGTCCCTGATCATTATTGCTTCCATCTTCACTTTTCAGCACTACAATATCCTTGCAGAAATATGAGGATGAGAGCTACAGTATTGCAATGTAGAATATATAGACCATGCAATAATATCTTGCCATGGCTAAAATCAAGGAAATGTATGGCAGAGACAGTGAACTAACCCATCACTTCTCATCTAATACTCCTCAGCAGTGCTGCCTCAGCACAACTGGACTTCCAGTAATGAAAAACATAATCTAAAGCTTTAAGACTCAACGTCTCAGTAAATGTCAGGTATTTTGTAAATGCAGTGTACAAAATGTCTTGATGGCTCCACTCCTGCATCTAGTCATACCTGAAACATACTGAGATTTGCTTTATTGACATGCAGTGTAGTGTTCCCTTCCATTCCCCACAGTATATGCAGAGAAGACAGAAAGGTAAAACCCTATCCCCATTGTCATCGGTGAGGGCTGCTGGTATGGGGAGAACTAGACAAGGAACTTGGTGTTGCAGCCCAGCCACCTGCATGACACATTTTCATCCAAAACGAAGAGCTAATTGACCCAAATATAGGTCAGCAAAAAGGTATTTAATCCATTTATTAAAGGTTTATTAAAGAAATTAGTGTTCTATAGAAAAAAGCTATTTCAAAAATAAATTCCAAGGTAAAAGATACAAAAGTAATTGCAAGGTATATGTAATAGGCCAAGACGAAAGTACATCCAAAGTACAGAATTCAAAAGTCATTCCAAAATATATCCCACAGTCATAGTATTCTTTGATGCAGCAATAAACAAAGTCCAGCATGTAGAATAAAACCAGAGTCATCAAAAGGTAAACAAAGAACCGTATTCAAATCAGATCCCTGATCACAAAGAGAAAAACATGACATGAAACCAAGGCAAAATTCTCTTATCGCAGAGCTGAAGGAAAAGGTGACTTTCTCCTGAAATTACAAAGTTGCACTCACACAACGCAGCCAAAGAAGATTCCTTAAGAAACCTATTTTTTTCCATAGAGATACTACCTGTCTGATACCTGGAATCCCTCTGTTTATTTTTCAAACACCGAGAAAGCCATAATTGCCTCTACTTGGCACTTTTTGTCGTAATTGAAGCCGCTGAGCTATAGGTAACAACCAGGTGTCTTCCACCTCCCTCACATTCCTCTCAGAGTCAGGGAAAGTCTCCAGCAGAGTCTCATGTGAAACATTCTCGCTAAGAGCAGATCTGTCTGTAACACAATTCCCATCAACCATGGAAGAATTGCTTTCTTCCTGAGGCACTACAAGAGTAGTGGGCTCCAATTCAGGAGCACAAGGCCCCACCAAAGGGTCCTCCCTCCTCCTCTGACCAGGCCTCAATACTTAGACAGAGAACTTACCTCTTGAAGTCTCAGAAGTTCCTAAGACTTTTATCAGAACTGCCTTCTGTCCTAAATGCAAGAACGCATTGTTGGATGTACAAAAGCACCCCCAAAGGACTGTATCATGGGGAGAATAATCTAATCCTTTAAAAATAATACAGTTAGTAAAAAAAATGAGGAAGGACAAATCTTAGAGATTTTGCCTAGTTTGGAAAAGTCATCCATTAAAACATTATGAATACATTTTCCATAAAAATTAAGCCTGAGAGTTTTCCATTCATAAGATGGAAAGTCATATCTTGGACTTTATAGCATGAAGCAGCCAAGGTAATATTGAGCATGCCCCTATCACAGGATTCCATGTATATTCCACTGCTAGTCCCTGCAATTAACCTGTTCCTTGCTATTGACAGGTAAAACTTGTCTATTGTTTGAAATCCCACAATGTTCCTGTCACCTACCTTGATGTGATTGATCTATTTCGCTTCTGAACTGGCATGCTGGCAGCAAAGTGATATCAAGAGGGCAGGATGCTTCTCTCCTACTTGCCCAATCTTCTTTCCTATTTCCAAGCTTTTATATTTTAAAGTTATAATATTTACTCATTTTAAAAAAGAAAAAAATACAAACCAGCAGAAGTGTGGGAAGATGGGGTTATGAGGGTATGCAGAAAAATTATCTCAGAACCATGGATTGTCAAATAGGCATATTTGCACAAATAGAGAGTGGTCTGCTATAGAAAGTGCTCATCCCAGTATGTATTTGCAATTAATGGTAGCATCAATGCCATGGAATAGCAAATTTGTACAATATAGTCTGTGTGGCTTCACTTTTCTGACCGTACACTGTTTACATAAGGAGACACTTAAACAAGCACTGATGTGCAATTCTCCTGGCTGCAGAACTGCATGCAATGGTTCTTGGCATCATATATGTGAAATAAATGTGTGTGTCTGTTTCTTTTTATAGAAAGAAATCTCTATTTCTTCAGTGAGCATCTGTGCGACACTAGGTTTTCCTTTCATCTCCCAGACATAATGCTTCTGTTTCGCTCAGTATAATGCAGGAATTCCTGCTATACCAATTATGCTTCAGGGATATGAACCTCTTATATTCTGAGAAATTCATTATTTTCCCAACAGTTGGTAACGTCTAGTTATACAGACACGGCACAATAATGCAGATATCACGCCTTTCAAAATATTTTATTGAAAGGATACTTGAACAATCCCCTGGATGCAATAGTGCTGAGAAAAAGTGAAATAACAGTAACATTCAGAAAAACAGGATCACTGTTATGATATTAATAGGGTCACAATAACTCAATACATGCACAAACACAGCATGTATTGTAAAAGCTGAGTACCTGATAGGTCATTGATTCATTCATTCCTACCCTTCCTCCAGTAAGAAACCTGCTACAAGCGACTTGCAGTATGTTCTCAAGTTGCTTCTGATATGTTAAATAAATAATACCCTTCCTCTTAAAAGTCTGAAGTTACTAAAAATGCAGACAGAAATACACACTTGGAACAGTCTCATCACACTAGAACATGAATCCACTTTAAATCTGGATTCTGCTTCCTGCAGAATTCTGGGATATGTAGTTTAGTGAGGCCCAGGACCTGTCAGTCTGAGGAGTTTAAAAGTCCCTCCCTAAACTTCAAATCCCAGAATTCTGCAGAAGGCAGAAACTGGATTTAAAGTGGATCCATGCTCTAGTGTGATGAGGTCCACTAAAATCACAAATTATCTGTCAAAAGACAATAAAAACAGTTAAAACAATCAGCAGTAAAATTATATATCACATATCTTAAAAAAACATATCACTGTGAACTAAAATCATAAAAACTATAAAAGACCCACCATCAACATAAACATAAAATATTTTAAACATTGTGCCAATCCTGAAGGTGTCATTTAACTACCTCATTGTTGCAATCACTCCCCAAATGCTTGCTTGAATAGCCAAGTTTTGAGTTGTTTTCTAAATGCCAGAAGAGAGGGGGTCCATCTGATTTTGCTGGAGAGGAAGTTCCACAGCCTAGGGGCCACCACTGAGAAGGCTCTCTCTCATCCGGACTGGGAGCAGGGCCTCCCCAGCTGATCTTAGTGCTCTAACTGGTTCGTAAGGGAAGATGTGTTCAGCTCAGTACTGCCCCCATGTTGTTTAACATCTACATGAAGCTGCTAGGAGAGAGCATCTGGAGTTTTGGAGCTCAATGCCATTTATACACAGATCACGTTCAACCCTACTACTCCTTTCCACCTGCTGCTAAGGAGGCTGTTCAGGTCCTGAACCGGTGTTTGGCAGCTGTTGGATGTGTCCTCCAACAACACCTTCTGGGAACAATCCTCCAGGAAAAACCAAAACAATGTCTCCAAGCCCCATTCCCACAAGGCATCCCAGAAGGATTCTGTGGTCAATGGTATCGAAGGCCACTGAGAAGTCCAGGAAAACTAACAGGGACACACTCCACTTGTCCAGTTCCCAGCGTAGATCCTCTACTAAGGTGACCAGGGTGTTTCAGTTCCATTCCTCAGCCTGAAGCCAGACTGTGAGGGATCTAGATAGTTAGTTTCTTCCAAGAACATCTGGAGTTATGAGACCACCACACATCCCAAGACTTTACCCAAGTAGGAGAGATTGGATACTGGCCAAAAGTTGTTTAATTTAGTGGGGTCCAGTGTTGGTATTTTTAACAGCAGTTTTATAAATGCCTCCTTTAGGCTTGCTGGAATCTTGCCTTCTTGTAAGGAGGCACTAACCACCACCTTCACTCACTCGACCAAACCCCTCTTGCTTTTTCAGCCAGGATGGGCAGGGGTCTAGGATGCATGTGGTCATCCTCTCTTCTCCAAGAATTATTATTATTATTATTATTAAACTTTATTTGTACCCCGCTCGCATCTCCCGAAGGACTCGATGCGGCTTACAAAGGCCAAGGCCTCAACACACAATATAACAATACAAAACAAAAAGCAAATTAAAAACAATTAAAACAGTATAAACAACAAGCAATAACAATACGCTAAAACACAATAGAACTGGGCCGGGCCAGAGTAATGGGTACAAGATTAAAAGTGCTGATGTGACAGGTGATATATAAGGCTTATAGGGCAAGTGCAGAGTGCGATAGGCGATCTTAATTCTAATAAAGTGCTTATGGAACTTGGTATTGGAGATTTCCTATTAATCTGGGAAGGCACATTGGAACAGCCAGGTCTTCAAGTTCTTTCTGAAGACTGCCAATGTAGGGGCCTGTCTGAGATCCTTGGGGAAGGTGTTCCAGAGTTGGGGGGCCACCACGGAGAAGGCCCTGTCTCGTGTCCCCACCAACCATGCTTGCGACGTAGGCGGGATCACAAGCAGGGCCTCTCCAGATGACCAAAGTGAACGCGTGGGTTCGTAGACAGAGATGCGGTCACAGAGGTAGGATGGTCCCAAACCGTTCAGGGCTTTGTAGGTAAGCACCTGCACCTTAAATTGGGCTCGGAAAATAAATGGCAGCCAGTGGAGCTCCTTGAACAGGAGGGTTGACCTCTCTCTGTAAGGGGCCCCAGTTAACATCCTGGCTGCCGCTCGTTGGGCCAGTTGGAATTTCCGAGCCATTTTCAAGGGCAGCCCCACGTAGAGCGCATTACAGTAGTCCAGTCTGGAGGTGACCAAGGCATGGGCCACCCCGGCCAGATCAGCCTTTGCGAGGTACGGTCGCGGTTGGCGCACGAGTCTCAATTGTGCGAAGGCCCTCCCAGACACCGCCGACGCCTGAGCCTCAAGCGTAAGCGATGAATCCAAGAGGACTCCCAGACTGCGGACCTGTGGCTTCAGGGGAGTGTAACCCCGTCCAGCACAGGTTGCCACCCTATACCCCGTTCAGGTTTACGATCGACCAAGAGGACCTCTGTCTTGTCGGGATTGATCTTCAGCTTGTTCCTCCTCATCCAGATAGACACAGCGGCCAGGCACTCATCCAGCACCCGAGAGGCCTCCTTGGAATTAGGTGGAAAAGAGTAGTAGAGTTGTGCGTCATCTGCATAGAGGTGACACCCAACTCCAAAACTCCGGATGACCTCTCCCAGCGGTTTCATGTAGATGTTAAAGAGCATGGGAGACAGAGTAGAACCTTGCGGGACCCCACAGCTCAAAGGCCAGGGGTCCGAGCAAGTGTCTCCCGGCTTCACCATCTGGGATCGACCCTCCAGGAAGGATCGGAGCCATGACAAAACTGTGCCCCCGAGACCCATCCCAGAGAGTCGTCCCAGAAGGATACCATAATCGATGGTATCGAAAGCCGCTGAGATGTCCAAGAGAACTAACAGGGTCACACTCCCCCTGTCCAGCTCTCTACGGAGGTCATCCACCAAGGCAACCAAGGCTGTCTCGTCCACATCCTCAGGTTCCACTATCTGAAATAAATCCATGAAAACTGGACAAGCAGGTGCTCATATTACATCTTCAGAGACTGCCGTTAGAGCAGATCAGAGTGACTTTGTCTACAAAGAACCAAGCAAATGCTTCACAGAGAGCTGCCAAATGGTCAGGGTTTCTGTCTTGTGGGACAGAATTCAACAACCCCTCTGACCACTTGAAACAGCTCCGCTGGATGTTTCCTTGCAGATGCAATGTCAGCTGCAATGGATGATTGATTTGCAGCCTCCACTGGGGTGGAGTATGCCCTTATATAGGAACATATCCATGTTTAATCTGATTTTCTGTGAGTTGAACACCACATGTGCCTCCATTTCACACACTTCATTGCTGCCAGCTCCCCAATGAACTAAGGAGTTGATATACCTCTGCCATGTGAGACAGGATGCTCCGGAGCGATCATGTCGATTGCCCTCATCATCTCCCTAATCCAAAGATTGACCAAACTATGGTTCATGACCCCAGCTCATATGAATAGAATAGGTTTTTTATGGATGTCTACAAGATGAGAGTGTGAAGAGCCAAATCTGTAATAGAAGGAAGTTTCATAACTGTTTTTTTTGCCACTGAGGAAGCCCTGAGATATGTGGTAGCCATATCAACCACACTGGTTTGGACCACCAGAAGCAGAATTTCCAAACCTGAAATTAAATTGCTTGAAATCCTCTGTTTAGACCTGCGAACCCTAGGAAAACACTTTAAACTGAACCTTTAATTTCAAAAACTTCAGTTTTGCTAGAGAATGTCAGTTTGATTTTTATTATGTTTTCTGTTATAGTTTCTAGGGGTGTGCATTTTTTGTTAGTCATCATAAGTCATATCAAATTAATTAAATTCATACTCCTAAGGTTTGCAGGCATGGCCCACGCTAAAAACGTAAGAATCAAAATTTACCCAATACTTTTTCATCTGAATTTTGTAAATCTCAAAGCCTCCCAAAGTCTGTTTCATTTTCAGTGCAAACAAGCACAGCAAAGGCAAAAAGGCTGCCTTTCCTCTTTAAATTAATGGCCTCTTGCCATTAAGAGAGGGAAGCAGCAGGGAGAAAGCAGAGTTCTCTGGGAAAGTGACTGAAAAAGCATAAAATTCTGGGAAATGTAGTTTGGGAAAGCAAGGAGCCCTATACCAGAGAAGTCAAAAGGCCCTGACCTAAACTACATTTCCCAGGATTCTGCTCAGCACCAAATAGCCCCAGTCAGGATAGGGGAGAGATCTGCCCCTCCATAGCAGCAGCCAGACAGAGTTCCAATACATTGTTGAATCTGCAAAGAAGAGGACTGACTGCTACTTGTAAATCTCTGTGCTGGACTTGGAAGATATCCCTAAATGGTTGTTCTATTGGTTAATATGAGAGACATTCAATGAGACTGCTGTTGTGGCTTTTTTTTTTTAAACCAAACTTTTTTTTATCAAAATGTTTTTTTTTAAATCCCTACATGTATGGATATTTCTGAAGGTTTGGGAGAATGATCCCCTGTTATCTTGTGTCATTGTATAGAAAATTCAAGTAGATAGCTCTTGAAGTCTTTTTTAAAAAATGTTGTTTATAAAAACTTTGAAAATTCTCCAAAAATCAGTGGATAAGTGAAACATTCTGAAATAAGATAAGCTCACCGTGGTAAATGTGTTTTACCATTGTTGCAAGTTTCACCCCAGTAGCTGTAAAAATGAGGGAGAAAGGAGCTCCTTAAGTTTCCCCACTTGCACAATTACTATAACCAAAAAGTAACAAAATTTCGTTACTCTCATTACAGTAATTAAATTCTCACTAACGACACTTTAGAAACACTTTAGAAATCAAACACCAGCACCACCTAATGAGTTCTAAAACATTTCTTTTCATCAGCCCTAATAGTCTCCTTGCATGTGGGAGGGGAATAAAATGTTATACTGTGCTTTAGAGTTACATTCATTTTTTAAAAAACTAATTGGTTAAAACCAACTAGAGTACATTTATTGGATTAATTGTCGAATGATTAGTCGCCATGTAAGCAAATCCCAATGATTTAATGGTTCAGAACTAGAGTGTTGTGTATTTTCCGGGCTGCCTTCAAGAATACATGGCTCAAAACTAGTTGGGAACTTAAAAAACTAACTTACTATTATTTTAGACTCATCTCTTCTTCCATAGTCCAATTCCAAAATTACTAATTGAAGAACACCACCTTAAGCTATTAAGAATATTGGTTCATCCAGCCCTATACTAAAATGTTTAAAATGCTAGTGATTTTCCATGAACTTCCCTACTAGCAACAGCTCTTCATTAATTTACTATTTAAACTTAATTTAAATAAATTTATATCCCACCTAATGAAAGACAGCATAAATACTTGTGTGACCCACCCCCAATGTTGTTGGACTGCAACTTCTTGCAGATCTAAGCAGAATAATTAATGGTGGAAATTATGAAAATTATAGTGCAGCAACATCTGAAAAGCAGTAAAATTATTATCCCTGCTTTCGGTGAAACAACTGGGGATAAATCACCAGGGATAAATACAGAATATGCTGTACCTTTAAGCAGTCCTGCAGTCCAGAGTACCTGCAACTCTTTCTGCACTGTACCAGGAAGAATAATTGATCATTGGCCATGTTAAGTAAGGCTGATGGGAATTGTAGCCTATAAATGCTGCTCCAGAGGATGGAACCAGATATAATGGTTTGAAGTCAGAGGAGAATAGATTTTAATGTAACAGTAGATAGATGAAACTTCTGGATAGTAAAGCAGTTCAGCAATAGAACAAATTACTTAAATAGGTGGTCGAGTCTCTCTCTTTGGACATCTTCCAAAAATATGGTAGGTACATACAGTAGAGTCTCACTTATCCAACATTCACTTATCCAACATTCTGGATTATCCAATGCATTCTACCTTCCACCCGGATACACAGCTGTTTCTCTAGGCAGCAAGGACTAATTTTTTTCCAGATTTGATTTCTGACAAAGTTGTTACTGCAAATTAATTTTATGCAATTCTATCTTTATTTGTAGCCAATTTGTTAGTAGCCAAAGTTTTTGTAGTTAATGTTTTCAATACATTGCAATGTTTTGGTGATAAATTCATAAATACAGTAATTACTACATAATGCTACTGTGTATTGAACTGCTTTTTCTGTCAATTTGTTGTAAAACATGATGTTTTGGTGCTTAATTTGAAAAATCATAACGTAATTTGATATTTAATAGGCTTTTCCTTAATCCCTCCTTATTATGCAACATTTTTGCTTATCCAACATTCTGCTGGCCCATTTATGTTGGATAAGTGAGACTTTACTGTTTTTGCTGAGGATGTTTTAGCTAGAGATCCTGCACTGAGCAAAGCACGAAGCTCTTTCCAACTCTTTTATTCTTTATTTTCTTAATTTTTATTGATTTTGCGGTTATAGTTTACAGTGAGAATGTGTGAGCCATACATTCCAGAAAAAAAAAAAAAGGTGGGAGAAATAGAGTGAAAGGAGAGAGGCGGGGGGGGGGGGGGGGGGAGAAAAGAGAATCACAGACCAAAGCAAAAAAAAGGGAAAAAACACCAAACATATTCTTGGCTAGAAGGGGGAAGTAATGATAAAAGTAAGAAAGGAAAGGACACGGAAAATTACATAACATATATACATAAACAGAACAAAAACAGATATAATAATAAAAACCAAAAGAGTGACTTCCATCTCTTCCACTGCTACTTTAAGAAGTTTGTTTTCTTACTTCTTTTCTGTTCTTTTACTTTCCTTCTCTCTATTTGGTGACCACGTCTTCATAATGCTTTCGGTTGATGTACCAACCTTCTTTACAAATTATATTAGCACCCTCATTTGCATTTCTACCAAATATTTTTTAATCGGATCCCAGTTTGTTTGCTTTTTTGGAATACCATAATTGTTTTTTAGTAAGTACGTCAGTTTATCCATATTCATTATTTCCATTACCTTAATTAACCAACAGCCTAATTCAGGAGTTTCTTTCTTTTTCCAGTATTTGGCATATGTAATTCTAGCCGCCGTAGTAAGATAATTGAAAAGCATCTCTTTGTTTTTGTTATTTTCAATGTTGAGCATCCCCAGGAGAAAGTATTTAGGATCTAAGTTTAGTTTAATTTGCAACATCTTTTGTATTGCCTGATGGATTTCTTTCCAGTATTTCTTCGCTTTTTTACAAGTCCACCAACAGTGGAAAAACGTTCCTACTTGGTCTTCGCATTTCCAACATTTGTTTGAGGTTTTTTTGTAATATTTTGATACTTTTTGGGGGGTCAAATACCAGCGGTAAAACATTTTAATCCAATTCTCTTTCAGTTCTGTTGCATATGTGATTTTTAATCTGGAGTTCCAGGCCCTCTCCCATTCTTCTAAATAAATTTTTTTCCCCAGATTTTTTGCCCATTTGATCATACTGTCTTTTACTGGTACCGTTTCTGTCTCCCATTCAATTAGTTTTGCATATATTGTGGATATTTGTTTCCTTTCTAATTTCATCACTTTGTCCCAAAATCTTTCTGTTTCTTCAAATCCCATTCTTTTATCTTTATTGTAGTATTCTTTTAATTGTCTATATTGGAACCATCCTACAATACTAAATTCATGGTTAATCTCTTCTTGGCTTTTCATAGTATATGTCCCATTTTCTTTAGTTAATATATCTTTATATCTCGGCCAAATTTCTCCTCCTGTTTCTCTCCTTTGGCATGCTTCTAGTGGGGAGATCCATTTTGGAGTTTTCCAATATAATTTCTTTTTATATTTTTCCCAAATTTTTATCAGCGATGATCGAATAAAATGGTTACCAAAATTTTTTTCTGTTGATTTTTTATTATACCACAAGTACGCATGCCACCCCGCCCTTAAATCTATTCCTTCTAATGCTATGATTTTTGCATTTCCCAATGTGGACCAGTCTCTCACCCAATTTAGGCCACTCACGTCGTGGTAAAGTTGGAGATCTGGGAGACCCAGACCTCCTCTTTTCTTCTCGTCTATCAGGTAGATTCTTTTAATTCTCGGTTTTTTTCCCCTCCAAATGAACTTGCTTATTTCTTTGTTCCAATTTTTGAATTTTTGGGTATTTCTGATAATCGGTATGTTTTGAAATAAGAATAGTAACTTAGGTAAGATTGTCATTTTTATTACCGATATTCTTCCTAATAATGATAATTTTGCATACCTCCATCTTTCTAAGTCCCTTTGTATTTCTTTCCATTTGAGATCGTAGTTGTTTTCTAATAATTGTGAATTTCTTGCTGTTATTGTTATACCTAGGTATTTTATTTTCTTCCTAATCTGAATCCCAGAAATTTTTGTTAAGTCTTTTTGTCTTTTTTCTGTCATGTTTTTTGTTAGTAACATGGTCTTATCCATGTTTATTCTTAACCCCGAATTGTCCCCAAATTCTCTTATTTTGGAGAGCCAATATTGAATTGTATTTATAGGGTCATCTATTACACAAATAAGATCGTCTGCAAAAGCCCTTAACTTATAATTATACTTTCTTATTTTTACACCTTTCAGTTTGGGGTCATCTCTGATATTATTTAGTAAAATCTCCAATGAGAAAATGAACAACAGCGGGGACAAAGGGCATCCTTGTCTAGTTCCTTTGCTTATTTTGAAATATTTTGATTCCTCAGAATTTATTTTAATTTTTGCTTCTTGTTTATCATAAATTTGGTTAATTGCGTTTGTAAATTTGTAACCCATGTCCAATTCTTTGATGAGTAATTTAAAAAAATCCCAATTCAAATTGTCGAAGGCTTTTTCCATATCAATAGTGAGGAGAGCCAATTCATCTTTCTTTGAAAATTCATAATACTCAATTATATTTATAATTTCTCTTACGTTGTCTTTCATTTGCCTTTTTGGTAGGAAACCCGTTTGTTCCTCTCTTATCCATTCTTTCAGGAATTCTTTCATTCTTTCAGCTATAATATTTGTAAAGATTTTATAGTCTGAATTTAACAGGGAAATTGGCCTATAATTTTTGACGTTTTTGGGGTCTTGTCCTTCTTTTGGAATCATTGTTATTATTGCCTGACACCAAGAATCTGGAGTTTTTTGATTTTCTAAGATTTTGTTCATAACTTTTTTGAGGCATGGTGTGACTTCCTCCATAAACACCTTGTAGTATATCCCGCTAAATCCATCCGGTCCCGGAGCTTTATTCCCGTCCATCTTGTTTATTGCTATTTTAATCTCCTTATCTGTTATTTCCTTGTTTAGTATCTCTCTTTGTTTCTCTGATATTTTTGCCAGTTTTTGTTTACTAATAAATTGAGATACCTTGTCTTTCCCAATCTGATCCTTAGAATATAATTTACTGTAGAAATTTTTAAATTGCGTCAGTATCCCTTGTTCTGTCGTGTATTTTCTTCCTTCTGAAATGATTTCTGTAATAATATGGGCTTGTTTTTTCTTCCTTATTTTCCAGGCTAACCATTTGCCTGGCTTGTTAGCATTCTGGAATTGTTGCTGCTTAATAAATTTTAGTTTTTTCGCGGTCTCTTCCAATTCCTCATGTATTTTTTGCTCTTTTAGACTTTCCAAATTTTGTTTAATGTTTTTGTTGTTTGGGTCTAATTTTAATTTTTTTTCGTTTATTTTAATTTCGTCAATTATCTTACTTATAGTTCTATTTTTCAATTTATTTTTTTGGGCATTTTGCTGAATAAAGTGGCCACGCATGACCGCCTTACTTGCGTCCCATATTATTTGGATTGGGGTTTCCTCGATGTCGTTCCTTTCAAAGTATTCCTTCAGGATTTTTTTATTTTTTTGGATATCCTCCTCCGATTTTATTAGATTCCCATTTAACCTCCAAATTGGCTTCCTTTGTGTTTTATTGATCGTAAATTCTAACGGACAATGATCTGAAATGTACCTAGGGACAATATTTATTTTTGACACTTTGAGAATCATTGAGAGGGTCATCCAGATCATGTCAATTCTTGACCAAGAATTGTGCCTATGTGAGAAAAAAGTATAATCTTTTTCATCCTCGTGGAGTGTTCTCCAGGCATCTTTAAGTTCCCAATCTTGTAAGGTTCTAATAAAATTTGTTGCCAATTTACCTAAGTTTGGGGTCTTTTTTTCTCCAGGTCTGTTTCTTGTCTTATCTTTGTCCGGATCCAGAACTCCGTTAAAATCACCCAATATCATCAATTCATCAAATTCTTGTTCTTCTATTTTACTTTTTAATTTTTCTAAAAAAGCAGTTTTTGACCCATTTGGCGCATAGATGTTGCAAATTAATATTATCTGGTTATCTACCTTTATTTTTACTCCTATCATTCTTCCCTCATCATCTTTGAAAGCTAATTCTGGTTCGAGTTTTGGATTTATATATAATACTACCCCCTTTTTTTTTCCGGGGCAGAAGATACAAATTCTTTCCCTAATTTTTCCTGGGTTAAGTGTGCTATATGCCTATGGCATATATGGGTTTCTTGGAGTGCTATTAAATCAAATCTCTGCTTTTGTAATTGTTTGAATAAATTTTTCCTTTTATTAAGTGCGTTCAGACCGTTAACATTATTAGAGTGACATTTTATTTGCATATTTTAGTGTTGAGTGGTTTCTTCTTCTTCTTCTTCTAGATTGATCAAATTTGGGGTTTGTGAGATAGTCGCTTTATCGCCTTTTTCGGGGGAGATAGTTCTGGCTCTTTTTCTCTCTCTTTCTATTGCTGAGTCCAATGGGGTTGGTCCATTTTCCTTCTTCATTAAGTTCCTGTAAAAGTCCTTTGCTTTCTCTTCCGATGTTATCCATACCTTCTCTTGGTTATATGTGGCCATGATTCCCTCCTTCCTTTCCCAACGGAATCTCACATGTCATCTTTTTAATTCTTCTGTAAGAAACAGGTATTTTTTGCGTTTCTGCATAGTGCTTGCCGGGTGTTCTTTTAGTATTGTCACTTTCTGACCCTTATAGCGAATGGTGTTTTTGTTACTCGTTTTCAATACTTCCTCTCTTATTTTCCTTTTTTCAAACTGTACCACCACGTCTCTCGCTACTTTGTTTTTCTTGGAGAAATTAGTAGTAACTCTGTAGGCTTTTTCAATCCAGTCTTCCATCTCTTCGTCTTGCACCTGTAAAAGGTCTGCTAGTATTTGGGTTGTGATTTGTTTTAGATTTTCTTTGGGCTCTTCTGTGATGTTTCTTATTCTTATCTGAAATTCTAGTTCTTTTCTCTCCAATTTTTCTTGTCTTTCTTCGAGTCTGGTGTTTTTGATTTCTAATTTTTCCATTCTTGTTTGGAGCTTTTCTTGATTTTTCTCCATCCTTTGCTTTTCTTCCTTAACTTCCTTCATCTCTTTTTGTAGATCCTTTATTTCTCTCTTTACTTCGGTGAATTCTTCTGATAGTTCTTTTCTCATGTCTATCATTTGTTCTTGGAGTAGTTTTTGGTTATCTGTGATTTTTTGAAGTTCCCTCATCACATCCCTTAGATTTATATCGTCCGATAGTGATCCTTTTCTCCCTGTTACTTTTTTTTCCTCCATCTTCAATTTTTGTGAAGACATTTTCTCTTTCTTTTCCTTTTTTTTCTCCTTCTTTCCTTTTTTTTTGTGCTAGAATTTAGAACAAAATTAATATGATAGCAGAGCTTATCAGTTCCTTTACCCGGATCTGCCCACAGTCTTATTTACCAATTCGTATAAATCTTTGTTCAGGTGCTTAACTTAGTCTCCTTAAATTAGTCTAAAAGAGAAGATCCTTATTCAAAATATTCAAATCTATATGCAATCAATTAATACTATATATCAATCAGCAAGGTAAATGAAATTGATTTCTAAGTATTGATTTATGTAAATTTAAATTGATTTTCCTCGTTACCCTTTACTATAAGGGGTTCCCCCCTTCCGATTGTGGGAAGTCACTGTGCTTAATGAATTAAATGTCCTTCAATGTTTTAATGATTTAGTGGGTCTCTAGACCTATCCTACTATGTAGAAGCTCTGGAATACTCAATCCTCCTTTATAGGGTGGAGGTTGGTTTCTGTCACCTTAGTGACCCCTTGGGTAAATAATTGATACTTTTAATTAATTAAATTAATTAAGCCCTCTTATAATTAATTAAGCCCTCTTTTCCCTCCTCCCACTTCTCTCCCCCTTTGCGTTCTAACTCAGTCTTTATAATTGTTGATGCGGTCTTCCCAAGCTTCCCTATAGGTAATCAAATTTACTAAACAAGTTAATCTCCCCACTGTCCACACTTAATAATCTTCTTCTTTCTTCTTCTCAGCAGTCTATCAGCTATCAGCTACTCTTCTCTTACTCCTTGTGATTGTTTCTCGTCTTATCTGGCTATCTGTCCTCTCGCCCGTCTGACACCTCTCTAACCGTCTGCTTCTCGTCCTCGTTTCACCTTTGTCCTTCTCGTCACGCCCGACGCCTCCCTGTTTCCTCGTCTGCTTCTCGTCCTCGTTCTTCAGACCTCCCCACTCCTCCTCAGGATTCTTCACCCTCTTACCGTCTGCTTCTCGTCCTCGTCACGACGCTCCCCGCTGCCTCTTGGACCGACTTCTCCACTCTCCAATCTCTTCCGGCCCTTCCACTCCACGAGTCTGGTCTTCAATACACTCTCTCCACCCCTCCTTCCAGTCTTCAGTGTTGTCTATTTAGTCCTCCACTCTCTTTGCAAATGCTTTCTCCTTACTCCCCTCTTGTTTCTCTTTGTTTCTCCTTCCGTTTGTCTCTCCTTCCGCTTCCACGCCTCCTTTTCACTCCCATCCGGGTCCCTTGGGATCTCTGTGACGTCAAGCCCAATAGACAAAACACTGGGCTCTCAAGGCCGATGCTTATCTCTCCTTGTTCCCTGGTTCTTGATTTAACTCCTTGTTAAATTTTTTTTTTCCTCCTCCCGAACTTGGCAACCCTCCAATCAGGCCGACAATGGCGGCTTAAATATGGATATACAGAAGCAAAATAATGGTGAAGGTTAGCCTCTTTTTTCTTGACTTTTATTCTTTCCTTACGATCGCACCGGGATTTTAAAGGGGCATTACCTTATTCGCCGCTCTCTCTCTCTCCACTTCTCTCCGCTTCTCTTCTTTTTGTTCCTTTTTTTTCCCCTCCGCCGTCACCAATTTATGGTAGCTGTGTTTCGATCCATTCTTTAGTCTTTGAAATTTGTTATAAACTTCTCTCTTCTTCAGTCTTTGGAAGTATGGCTAGGCGTCTGATTCGGACAATCATGTCCCTCAGCCCCTCCGACCCGCTGCCACTGCCCGTGACCGTCACACTCTCAGCTAACCTCCTTGAGGGAGATCAACTTCGAGATCTGCGGTTGGGATCTCGGTGGGTTCGCTGCCTCTCGGGACTCAATCCGCCCGAGAGAGGGGGCGAAAAATCTGCCCTACCCGGTCAAAGAAAGGCTTGGTGACCGAGAGACCCTCGATCACACGTCCAAACGCCATGCTGCCATACCCGGAAGTCTTTTATTCTTTGAAAGCGTTCAATGTGCTTATAGAGTACAGCCGGGTTTACAACCAACCAGCATTTTGTTGCCCATGGGTGCCATGTTCTGACAGATTACTGGGGACTGAAAAGACGTTTAAAAACAACCTTTGCGAAGACCCATCAGATTTCATCCCTAATCGGCCAGGTTCTTCTCTCTTCCAGATCTAAATCTGAACTGGTTCTCCTCACAAATTATACAATTTACTAAACTGTATCTGCCAGTTTAAACTTCTCCCTTTTACCCTTTCTGAATGACACAAAAAAGCTAAAATAAAAGGCTACAAATTGTACAGGAGTCATTTCTCCATAAATGTTTGGATTGCATAATTCTTGGGAAAGAGTTATAAATGAGTATAAAGAGCAATATTAACCAAGGCATTATTTTGTAGCCTTAAAGACTACTCTAGAGTGTCCCAAAGATGTGCCCACACTTTCTCCTCAACAACAGTATACATTAGGACAAGGGATGGTGATGGCAGAAGACACAACAGCAAGACCAAGCAACAAAGCCAGACCGGTGGGATCTGCATTCATTGGTGCAACTCAGCCAGCCCTTAATAAATTGTTTGGAGGCTAGAAAAGTTCAGAGCCAAAAATGTCTGATTTCCCTGGAGCCAATCAATATGAGAAGCGTGCTGGTGCAGGATCACAGCTGAGTGGGTTTTGTCCTTTCATCACTAGCTACAGATGGCATGTAATTTAGGGATGGCCATTTGGTGAAATTTACTAGTTTCTCTTGAGATCACACATATGGGTTTGCATTTTTTTAAAAAGAGAAAAAAAAACCATGCCACACATAGCATGTAAAGTAACAGTGGTACTAACCAAAAAAGGATAGCCCTTTGTTCAATTGTTTTGTCTCTTTGTTTTTAACAAATAGAAGGTGCATCTAACACCTAAGAGATACTGAACTGTATGTATTGAAGCACTCTGGATGTTTGCTATGAACTTCACACACATATACAAAAGAGGACTGAAAATAGCTATGAAATCAGGGTAGGCAATGCTTGCCAAAACTCCTAATTTAGATGTGAGAATGTGTCTTTACAGTTTATGGTTTTGCTCTTCTGGCAATGAAGCCTCTGACACCAATTGGCTGAGCTGACATAATGGCTCCGAATGTTCAGTTGCTCAGGGGACTCACACTGTTTGTAGACTAATTTCCGAGATGGAAAGAGTATTACCACTGTGACTGCTGGGAAAGTCACTTTGTTTAACTAAACTAAGCTTAGCCTTCTTTAAAAGTGATATTCTGTAGTTCTATGATGAATTATGCCCGGGGGGGGGGGGATGTATCTATAAAAGCCAACTCACTACTGTGCAGGTTTAGCTCATGGATTCACCCAGGTGAACATCCCAAGGGTAAGTAACTCAGAGGTCCCCATGAACTATGTTGTCCCTACTAAAATGCATTCAGGAAAAAAATGATATTTCTAAAGCCATTCCCAAGTGGGTATGGCTACTATTATGTTACTTTATCTACTGTAGTTATTCCTAAGGTTTATTAAGTGCTAGTGGTTTTATACTGTCAAAACGGATGGATTAGCACATTTGTGACAAACTTTCCAACTCAGTAGTTGAATGCAAGGAGTGAGAGCCACACTTAGCTTTGTGTAAAATGTGATGAAGCTCCTGTATGTATATATGTGTATTTATAACACTATATATTGAACTTCCAATTTTAGTTCTCTTGTTGTGACATCCTGAGGCTGTATGGTTTCATGCCATCTTACTTTGATCATGTATAATATGGTCTCTATGGCCCCATCTGCCATTGTAATGAAGATTGAACTCAATTATATGGCAATGTAGACTCATATAAACCAGTCCAATGCACTTCATTCTGCATCATATGAGTCTACACTAACCATATAATGCAATTCAAACTGCATTATATGGCAGTGTAGATGGGGATCTATCATGAGTGCAGCGAATTTTCTCTGGGTTTTATTTCAGATATTAAACCTGCTATCCAAGGTGGTGAAGCTATTTGTGGGAAAGAGTAAAGCATCTTTTAAATGTCTAAAATAAAGTCTAGATCAGATTCACAAATACGTCTACGATTCTTTCCCCCTAAGAAGCAAGTGTATTAAAATGGGGAAATTGAGTATTGTTATGACACAAAGTAGCAACACACAAATAAATGGTGGCAGAGGGAGTTAAATGCATGGCTATCATTTTCATTGTTGTTCTTTGATCTGATTTAATACTTGAAATAACACAGCAACGCTAGCTCACAACTATTCTGTGAATGTTTTCTCAAATGTATTGTTCAGTGCGGCTTATTTCTGAGAAAACATAAGCAGAATTGGACTGTAATGCTTATCACTAGTGTGAAAAGAACTGGGAATAGATATAAAATTATGCAGAGAACAGCCTCAATGTGTCCTGGCAAAGTATGCCATTGTACCTGATTTCCATTTTTCTATTCAGGTGTTAGTGAGCACATATGCTGAAGATAGGGAATCGGAGCAGGCTTTCCTATTCAGCAAGGCAATCTGGTCCTTCTGTTCATTCTGCCATCACATATGGAAGGAAAACATAATTAAAAGATTGGTCTTGTCCATGAGGCTTTTTGACACTGATTGTTTCTGGACTGCACAGCATTTGGTACTTTCTCTCAGACTCTCCGTGTAAACAGCCTGGATTGCAATATGACATGCAAATCATAGCATTAACAAGGAAGATCTTATGAGTGATTTTTTTCCCCTTCAGTTTTTGAAAGCCAGGTATTTGGCATGAGTAGGCATGGTAGAGATTTCACTTTGTAATGTGGGAAGAAGGCTGGTTGTTGTTGTAGAAAGCTGTTGAAGAGGAAGCAGGTTTTCCAAAATATAATCAGAGACTGATGGCCAAGACAAATCAGGACTTAGTCACATAGCCCACACAGAATGACAAATGCTGGCAAGCACCACTTCCAAACCCAGAAAGCAATTCTTCTGCTGTTCACTATGGGGATTCTGAAGAGTTGCTTCAGCATGGAAGTCTTGCTAAGAGTCATTGCCTTTTGGAGTTATTGCAGTGGCATTCAGAAAGCCAGGTTGCACACAGCCCTGAATGTTTGACCTTTTCAGCTTACAAATATTATCAGATACAGAGAACAGGTACAGTAGAGTCTCACTTATCCAACATAAGCGGGCCAGCAGAATGTTGGATAAGCGAATATGTTGGATAATAAGGTGGCATTAAGGAAAAGCCTATTAAACATCAAATTAGGTTATGATTTTACAAATTAAGCACCAAAACATCATGTTAGACAACAAATTTGACAGAAAAAGTAGTTCAATATGCAGTAATGCCATGTAGTAATTACTGTATTTACGAATGTGGCACCAAAATATCATGATATATTGAAAACATTGACTACAAAAATGTGTTGGATAATCCAGAACGTTGGATAAGCGAGTGTTGGATAAGTGAGACTCTATTGTACTACGCTGGCTGATCTTTGAAAACTTACTTTTTGTACTACAATCCCCTGTCCAACTGCTGACAGGTCATGCTGCTGTGCATTATGGGAATTGTAGCTTAAATTGAAATTATTCCTAATGCTATATGCTTGTATGAACGTCCCTACTTGATTCAGCTAAAGGAAGTTTATGGACTGTTTTTCTTCATGTCACCCCATTAATCATATGAGTCTACACTGCCATATAATCCAATTAATGCAGATAATCTGCATTCTGAAACTACATTATATGGCAGTGTAGATCTAGCCTAAGTGCTATGAAAGGGTGTTGTTGTTACTGCAGCTATTTCTCATGATCCCACTTCCATTTGGAAATTATCACCTAGTTTCCTAAGATACTCTGTCAAGGTCCTTCTTCACACAGCTCTTCTACAGAAGTGTAAGAATCGTTGACAACAGTTGGCTTGTCAGTAGTGTCCAAAAGAACAGAATGTCCTTCCTGAAAAAGCTCAACTGACTACAACATCAGGCCTGTAGCAAGGGGGGGGGGGTAGGGGTTCAACCCTCCTCCCCCCCAAAAAATTCAGGTTATTAAAAAAAAACCTGGTTTACTCATGAATTTTAACTGGTTAACCAAATCCCCATGCTAAATCTATGAGACGCAAAACATTAAGAGTCCCTCCAGGCACTATCTCAAGCAGATATTGACAGGTTTGTAGCGGGGTGGGGGGTGCTAGGGGTTCAACCCCCCCAAAAAAATTTCACCCCCCCCCCCCCCAGTTTTTTTTTCTGGCTACAGCCCTGTACAACATACTCAATACCCCCGTCCCCTTCCCTTCCACCTCAAAACATTTTAACAATATTTATCTGATCCCCAGAACAATTTGGGTCTGATTAAAGGGTTTTGTGATTTCATTTTGTAAATCATCTTAAAACAAATAAAATTTTAAATATGCTGGTTCTGAGTTACCTGGCTTTCTGGGGGAAAGGGCCACAAATCCAAAGGACTATGACAAAAATGATAGGGCAATTGATTGTCCCACAGCACAGGTGACTGTTTAGCTATCTATTCCCAAGGGTCTTTGACTCTGCAAATTCTCCCATTATGACAATAATTTTAAAAATACACAGCTCAGAATGGAAAGTCTTCTCTCCTGACGATGCATTTTTCTTCCTTTTCTCACAATTGACCTTCTATCTACACAAACTATAGCCGGCATGGGGAACTGATGGGTTGGCAATTGCATTAATCTCCCAGGAACCTTGCAGGATCACAAATAACACAAGCCCTTAAATCTTTTATTTAAATAAACGTTTGACCTCGAATACCTTCAGAGTAAGCAATTCTGAAACATTTTCAGATACCCCAAAAACTGTTTTAGGTGTAGGAGAAGCCTTTAAAAAGAGCAAAAATAACCTTAAAATGACTCTAAGAGTTTAGGAAGTAAATGGGATGCTTATAAAATCTTAACCTTTGTTTATATCTTCCCAAATCCTGCAATCAATATGGCCAATGGTCATGCTGTCTGGAAGATTTCTTGCATTATAGTCCCCAACCAAAAACGAATGAATGAATGATCAGTGCAAAATCAGTGAGGTAGTCTCGATTCTTACTATGGAAAGAGAAAACAAACAAAATGTTGGGAAGAGGAGATATAGAAATAACATAAATGTTGTCATCTTGCTAGATCTATTTTAATTTGAAAGCATTAAACAATGAAGATCATAATTCTTATGATGCTTGGTTCAAAGAACAGAAGTTGAAAAATTATTCTATTATTCTATTAATTTGTAGATGGCTAGTGTTCTATAGTTTCAAAGAAATATAAGCAATTTTTAGTAGGAGTGTGATCTTTGTGACTGATTAAATTTCAGTATTGTAGACAAGATCAACATTAAAGGTGGCATGAAAGATAGCTTGTAGTTGTTTCTACAAAGTATTTGGATACATTTGCTTCATTCTAATACATGACCAGTTTTAGTGTGCATGCATGCATGTGTGTGTGTAACTGTAGATGTGTGTGTGTGTGTGTGTGTGTGTGTGTGTGTGTGTGTGTATATATATATATATATATATATATATATATATATAGAGAGAGAGAGAGAGAGAGAGAGAGAGAGAGAGAGAGAGAGAGAGAGAGAGAGATGTATACATGTTTAGGCCTAGCTAATTGCAAACCAGGGTAAACTTTACTAACTATTCAAAAGCATTCTGAACAGTTGGAAACCACAATGTGTTAACTTTTATAAAGATGAAATGGGGAACTGCTACATCTAGCAGCAGAATCTACTGTCATAATTATCTACCTCAATTCTTACAGAAACTTATTTTGCTTACTCTTAATAAACTAAACACGTTATGTCTTCTAAGTAATCTCCTGTCATGTCCCTCAGTTAATGGTGATTAGTATATGGAACGCTTGACAGTTTTGTGATGGGTAATACAGGTCATGACTTCTGCAGAGTGGTGATGCAGAAGATCAGCTGCATAAAAACAGTCCAGCTAGAGACTGCTCTTTAAGAAAAAAAGTGTCTGATGTATTTGGCTGTGGGTGCTGGTGGTTTTTCCCCCAGGTTGCATGGTTTGTGGTGTCCTGATCTGTATTGTGAATTCTTGGAACCTTTACCTTGATGAACCTTGGACCCTGGTGAGAATCCTGTTATAGATTCTGTTGCTCCTGTATCCTGTGTGGAACTTGATGTACCTTGAATCTCTAGACTGACTCTCGACTATGGATTTTGGATCACCCTTGAACTCTGATTATCTGGCTTGACATTTGGAACTATGAACTTTTGTACCTTGAAACATTAATCAGTGAACTATAGCGCTTACAGTATTCTCCTTCTTAGAAGTCTTTGATTTGTATCTGCAGCTGTGTGCTATCTTTATGTTTTCAACTTGGACCTTGAAACAGCCAAATGAGTAAGCGCTTCTTAAAGTAAATAGCATTGACACAAGCCGGGTGTTTGTCTTCATTAATTTCTGCCTGCATACCGGCAGAGCCCTGACATCTACCCATACCAGTGTAATTGTGACTGAATCCTAATTGAGTAGATTACTAGAAAGTATGAGTAGCTGAGGAAAAAGAAGCTTAGTTGTTCTTCCAAAAACAATGTAAAAGAAGTTTCTGGGAGACGGAGTCCAGCAACATACATCAGGACACATTCTGCCTACTTAAACTGCAGTGTAGTGCTGGGGAAATGCCTCCTAAGGTTGTTTGAAGCCTGTAGTAACTACACTCAAAATTAGATATTTTAAAACAAAATCAAAACTTGTTTTTGTTGTGGTTGTTGTTTTTAAAAAAAGACTCTCCATGAGTTTACAATTCTCTTCCCTGTTAATTTTTTTTGTGTCCTACCAACTCTCCTGATACAATTTCACCATACCCACCAGTAGGTATGGCAGATCATTTTTAAGTCTAAATAATAAATAGATGCACATTTTTAAAATGGGGTGGAGATTAAGCATTGGGAGATGGATAGGTAGATGGGTTGTCTGTGCTATGTTTAATGGGAGCGCAAGCAGGAGAAGGCAATTGTCCTCATTGTCTGCTTGTGGACTGCCCATAGACATGAGGTTAGCCATTGAGGGAAATTGGATGATAAACTAGAAAGACTTCTCATCCGCACCAGCAGGGCTCTAACATTCCAACTAAATCATATTTGATGACAATTATTGTAAAAAAAAAATCCCCACAACTAATCAAACATGTATTTTAGAAGTAACACACACAAGACAGTATATATGACAAGACTTTCATTCACAGTGAATTTGTGAAAGATATGGGTGCTCTTTCAGAATCACATGGGTTCTGAAACAGAAAGCATGATTTTCTCTGCACTCTGGAAAACTTTGCAATGTGCTGGATAAAATGACTAAAATAAATAATTCAATAAACATAAGCCTTCGACAACACAAACATAAGGGATGTCTGAATGCCAAAACAATCCCTAAGGATTTGTGTTATGTATGTGCATAAAGTTAACAAATATTAATGATGAGATTAAATGAGATTTCATTTGGAACTTGGGTCTGAAATACAGTTACTTCAAGAGAAAAACATGTTAAATTCTTTGACGTGTGAATGTGGGACTATGGGTCTTGTGTTATGCAACCAAACCATGTGTTGTTTCAGTTCAACATTTTTATTCTGATTGCGTTTCATGTCAGATGCATCAATGAACAGTTGAAACAGCCATGAATTTCTCACGTTTAACTCTTTGTAGAGAAATTGCTTTATGCTTGTCAGTCTGTATCTAGCTAGAGTTGCTTAGAGTTCAACATTTTAGTCACATCAATTCCCAAGGTTAGGAGACAGATCAACATTTGTCTTAAGCACATTTTAAACTTTGGATCTTCAGGACAATTATATTACAGAATAAAAGCTATGTAATTTTACCATTCTTTTCATATGCTTATTAATTGAACAATTAGCTTTAGCAGGTGTGCAGTCATTATACAAGCTCGTCAGATTGCATTTTCAGCCTAGGTACGCTAAGTATTTGGAAACCCTTAACTTTTACATAGGCTTCTGTGTTTTCCTACCAAGTGATAAGCAGTGTATCGCCCAAGACTGGGAGTACAATGAACAATAGATGGAGGTGACTAAATATGCCTCTATGTTCTCCTTCTGTCTGCCTCAGGGACAGAAACAAATGTAGAAATAGCTTCCATAAATAACAGAACATATATATCTTCATATTGGGGAGAATGTGACCAGTAGACCTGTATGTCTGTGCAGTCTGTTGTCTGATGGGCAACGTCAAGTCTCTGCTCTTCCCTTGTCTGGTTCTATATCTTTAATCAAAACTTCCATTGAACAGAACATTCAGTATTGTACCCTTTTCTCACAATATTAAACGTCTGTCCTTTATAAGGCAAGACATAGAAACCTAAATGCAATTGTTACCCCATGGCGACTAAGGTGGTGTCAAACTGCCCTAATTCTACAGTGTAGTTGAAAGCTCAGAAAGGAAGAGTGGAGGGGATGGAACCTTATTCTCATTAAAAGGTATAGCCATTAGGGGTGTGTAAAGCTTCGGAGTTTTGTTTCGTAATTCAGAGATTCATATGATCCATTAATATGAATCTCTAAATTACTAATTGGAAAGGGACCCCTCCGAAGCATTATGAAACAGAAGCCTCTGAAATTTTTGGAGAAATTTGTAAAGATTTGTTATATCAGAGCTTTTATTCTCAATGTAACATACTCCGTCATCCGTAATTATCTGTGATAGAAGGGGATGTGTATTGATGTGATTTACAAGGGCAGCTGCGTGCTATTTTTTTCCCTTGTTAGCCAATCAAAAGAAGAAAGGTAAGCACACAACTTTCTGAAAAGCTAGTCTCTTCCCCATAGCATATTTGTATCTTTGTGGTGTTTGCAGAAGAGAGAGAAAGATGTGTGTTTAGAGGTCCATTCTGTTTTGATGTGTTTCTTAAAACTTAAACCTATAGTAGCTTTTTGATCATTCTGTCTGTTTTGATAATTCTGTTTCTTCACATCCAGTCTATAACCTTCCTCTGATGAAATTATCCAACCCCAAACTGCAGCCTCGTTCTTCTGGCGCTAGCAAAATTCTGGAAAATGTAGTTTGGGAAGGTGAGGACCACTGTAAGAGAGTATTCAAAAGGCCCCATCCTAAACTAAATTTCCTAGAATTCTGCTCACACCAGAAGAATAAGGGTGCCCATGCTGAAGTCCCCAGTGTAAGTTAATCACATGTTCTTAAATGGAAACATTCTTAAAAATCAGTGGATAGACTGATTGTTCTGAAACTTGAAAGTCTTGCTGCCCTGCTCATGTTGTTTCACCATGCCACAATAAGGGGGAGGGGGGAGAGAATACCTATTGTAGTTTTTTTTAAAAAAAGATTTTGTTCATTGAAAAAACTTTAGAAAATTCCAAAAAAAGTTAGGAGATGAATGAATCTATCTTTCTGAACCTTTGCAGAATTAATGTCCTGCTTATTCTATCTCATTGTGCACAACTTCAAGGGGATACCTCTTGAAGTTTTGTTAAAATTATTTGTAAAATACTTTAAATTTTCCTAAAACATAGTGGATGACTAAAACATTTTGAAACCTGGCAGACTCAAAGTCACAACTGTTTCCTACAAGTGTGCCAAGTTTCATCCTGACAGATATAAAAATGAGACAGAAACAAACCTTGAAATTTTCCCCACTGCCACTAATGGAACAAATCTTAATAAAGTAATTTACAAAGTTTCAGATATTTGGGTTACGAATCAGAACAGAACTCCTCTGAATCTTTATGAAATGAAGTGGGGGTCATTGGAATCTCCTAAATGTATTACTAAGCAGAGCCATTTCATGCACCTCTAATAGCTATTTTGACCACACTGATGTTGCTTAGCTTCATGTTCCCCAGTTTTAATCTGTGAAATGTTGGACAGTGTGCACTGAATTGATGAAATGTATATAAATTTCAATTTATCTTGATTGTAACATTCCTCTTCTGGTTGGAACTAACAATCAGATTTCCAGCTACCCTAGAAATCACACATATGCCCTATAACTCTGGAGTGTAATTGAAGGTTCCTAGAAAGGAGAATAACAGAATTTCCCTTGAAACTATAAGGCTGTGTGTGTGTTCTATATTTCCTGGCCACACACAAAAAGTAAAACCTGCAGTATACATAATCCAAGACAGTGATATGTAAATATGGATATGCATATGGCATATTTCTATTGAAAGTCTAGTATGGAAATAATGAAACTTGCCTCATAATAAAGTGTTTTTTGTCTAAGAAAGCCTTATGAATCCTGTGGGTCATCATAAATCCTCAGGCGCCTTGAAGGTATGCACACAGACAGAGGTCAGTAATTTCTGGCTGAGTGAATACCAGCCAGCACAGGAAATATAGTTTCGAGTGAAGGAGTCTTTTGCTTTAGTCTACAAAATTTGAGATAGTAGAACAAGCATTTCCTGTAAAACTACAAAAATAATGATTTATACTTCCAGAATGTATTTCTCTCTCATCACACACATGTAGCAAAAGATGGAGACTATTAGTTGATAGCAACACCTGGGCATATCTTCAAAATGCAAGAAAGGAAGGAATGCATGGAGCATGGAGCCTTCCTATTATTGAACGTTACCTTCCACCAGCCTTAAAAAAACATAATCAATAGTGAGGGAACCACAATTCAAAAACATCTGGAGGGCCATAATAACACACACAGAGAAAAATGACTGTAAGGGAATATGCAGTGAACCCTCCATATCCACTAAAGTTTGGTTCCAGGGCCTCTTCTGGATGCCAAAATTTGTTGATGCTCAAGCCTTGTTATATAAAATGCTGTACTACAATGGTGCCCCTTCTATAAAATTTAAAAATCAAGCTTTGCTTTTTTATTTTTTAAAAAACCTTTTTTCAGACTGTAAGATCTTGAATCTGAAGGTGCAGAATTTGTGGATACAGGGACAAAATGTAATAAAGAGGAATAGATAATTTTGTCTTACCTTGGATTTTATTCTTCCAGAAATTGGAACTCAGGGAGCACAGATAATAGCATTGGGGCATGGACTACTGTGCCCATGTATGTTCACTCTCTAAATAACTTTGAATTAGTCCAAAGTTTTCCAAATTGTATGTTGAGACACAATAGTATATTGCCTGTAATCCCTAGGTGTGTTGCATGAAAAGTGTTCCCCACCCCCACAAACAAAGACTGGTGCTGGTCAAATGTAGGTACTGTTATAACTTTTATAATTTTCACAATTTGTTAACTGAGTTGCAGTAACTGCCACTAAGATTGATAAGTTTTGAATTAAGAAAAGAAAATATGTTAACAATGATGTTTGTGATGAACCGCATGGGCACCTAATAGAGGAAACTATACAAGACTCAACAGTAATAAATAAGTAGTACATTAAAAAAATTGATACATTAAAAAAAGGGGGGGGATCTCCTGAAGCACAATAGTGTTTCAGTACTGAGAAATAACAGTGCTTTTATTCATGCATAAAGTCCATACCATAGTTCCCTAGATGTTAGAGCAGACTCCGCTTTCCCACCATCGTGTAATTTGAATCCCATGTTCAAATGCATTCCTAAGATGCTTCAATGGGAGGAGAATGTGTTTTGTCCCTTCAATACATTAAATACTTACTTTTCAAGAGGAAACAGAAGAAAAGAACTGGCAACACATTTCAAAGCCTGTGTTGCTGTAGTGCTTTCTATTTTATGCCTAGAGGAAAAAGTGTAGGGAACAATGACATCTTTCTGAAGTACTTGAACCTAGAGCCTGGGTGCCCAATAGGAGCTTATTTTCATGATGAAAGTGGTCCTTCTGCATATTGAATAAAGATAAGATATTTGTGAAATGAATATGCCACTGTCCTCTTTCGTTTCTGAAAGAAATAACTTATTCTCATGAAAAATCTGTCAACATAGTACATTTCTTTCACCACAGCGTTAGCACATTTTCTTGACAGTTTATTAAAGTTTCTCATAGAAGTCATGCAGATTAGTCTAGATATCTTATTTTGCCTTAACACCAGTTTCCTGGTAGGCTTTTATTTTTTTAAGTAATAAAAAAGCCAGGAACGAAGTCTTCTTGTTCATTCATCATCATTTGGCTGTGAGCTTGCAGTATGCCAAAAATAGTAAACACTTGTGGAATCTATAGTAATTGAAAGCAACAGTAAATTACATTTTAAGTGCTCATCAAGGTGAGAAGGAGGCTCTTCAGCACCTCCTCATACACTCTTGTTAGGAAATGTGCCAAAGCAGGTGAACACGAAATACTGCCAGTTCCCAGCTCTTTCCCCCACCCCACACCCCACCCATTCATGGAGTTCAAGGCAAGAATCAGGCCTAGTTATGAAAACAATAGAAGAAAAATGTGATACCTTTACTTCTGAAAGGAGGACATGCCCCCATTTGCACCATAACAAGCTCAGGTATTTCTGAATGTTCATATGGGGGGGGGGGGGGGAAATGTTCCATTTTTAAAAAAGTTTTTTTAAAAATTAATTTATCAATCAAAATGTGTAAGTTTACATTTTTCTCATTTTGATTTTGAACACTCAAAGTGGCCTAGCCAAGCACATAACTATCCCTCTCTGCTATATTTCTTCCTGCTTGAGCTAACTTACCTCTATTTCAAATACACAGCAGTCACCTTTCCTGATGGAGCTTTTTAAGCACTACGTGGTAGAGTCTGACTACTGTCCAAACTTCTTCAATAACTACTTATCTGCTGTGTTGTAATGTACTCTAGGTGATTCTATCTTTCAAAAGTGTTAAGAAACGCAGGCTGGTTCAGGGAAGTACTTCAGATTTTGTTTGATGTGGGGTTGCAGAAAGCAATGGCTTGACTTCCAAGGAGTTTCCAGTGAACGATTCAAAGGGCCAGTTTCCAAGCACGTGAAACTCTCAAGAAGTAATCTACCAGCGATGGATTACATCCTAAGTGCTTAGCAATCTGTTCCATGAGTTTTAAAATGCAAACAGTCAGTAAAGACAGGTTTATATATATATTGGCTATCTTTTATACATGACCAGTGAGTCATACTGGGCACAGTCATGAGTCAAATGACCTATAAGACTTGTAAGGGGCACTAAAGGATAAGCCAACTGTTCGACCCCCACACTATCTTAACTATTTGGAAGGCGAACTGGCTGCGCAGGAAACAGATTGGTGTTCAACTGTCTCTAAGATGGTCTCAATATATAACTCTGACTGGACTTGAATACAGCTCCGACTGGACTTGAGTTCAGCTCATACAGCTCTGACTGGACATGCTATTTTGAAGATCTTTTGGGCATCCTCTCTCTTCACCTTCCTGTCACAAAAAGGCTGACTCTTCCAAGAACCAGAAGTGCCTTGCCTGAGACGCCACCCCTGAGGGGATTCTTAAACATATTAATCCCTCTAACTAAAAAGGTCTTAACTAGGGGTAAATAGTGAGGGTTTTCATGGGGCACAACACCAACAATAACTTTTTTTTCGTGTCAGGAGCAACCGGAGTTGCTTCTGGAGTGAGAGCATTGGCTGTCTGCAAGGACATTGCCCAGGGGACGCCAGGATGTTTTAATGTTTTTACCATCCTTGTGGGTGGCTTCTTTCATGTCCCCGCATTGAGCTGGAGCTAATAGATGGAGCTCATCCGCACTCTCCCTGGGTGGGATTCGAACCTGTCAGCCTTCAGGTCAGCAACCCAATCTTCAAGTCACAAGGCTTTTATCCCCTAGGTCACCGGAGTAACTTATAAGAGCTACTGATAAATTTTCAAACTTCTTCAGGTCTACTCTAAATGGGATACATTTTTGACACTCTTCCTATAAAGTCAAGGGTATTAAGAAATAAGCTGCTCAACATAAACCTTCAAACCTATATTGATGACAAGGTGGGTACTAGTGCTTCTTTTCTTAAAAAAATATCTTTACTTTCAGTCTAATGAACTCAATAGCACAATGTTAACCATGCAGAAGTCCTTTTGAGGCTTTAACAGACATATAAAATGTAATAATGGAGCAATTTCTATGAGAAATGTAGTTTAATTTTAAATGGGATTTGAAGACGTTAAGCACCTACATTTAACTGAAGCACCTAGGTTTCCAAAAGAACTGTATAGGTCATATAACACAGTTTCCAAGAATTTGACATATTGGACACTCTAATATTCAAAGACATGATTGTATTTAGTCTGGAATACCAGTATGCAAAGGGATCTTGTAGTACCTTAGAGATTAAGGACCTCTTCACATGCGATGCCAGAATCGTGAATATCACCGCAGAACATGGCAATGTTGGGGGCACTCACCCAGGGGCTGTGCGAACCTGTTGCCCCGCACTCTGCACTATTCTGGCTTCCTCTCTACCTCAACACACTCTCTTCCAACCTCTGCAAGGGCAGCCCTCTCCCCATCCAAAGTCTAAGTGAGGAAGAAGAGGCTATCTTGGGCCATCTTTAGAGAAGAGCTCAGAAGGATTGCTTCTGGAGCCTGATTGCCAACAAGTTACAAATAAATCATTTTTAGTGAGGGGAAGAAAACACACAGGGGGAGGCCGCAGTAAGTCAGCTCAACCCATCTTCCCTATGGAAAGATGGGAAGCCTCCCATTGTGGACCTCTCACAATTTTTGGCAGCAGCAGGGATTTTCTTTTTTTGCACTTTTGCCACTGAGCCACCACAGAAGTACTTTTCCAGTGTTTGATGGGAGCCAGTGGGCTCTGTGGTGAAATTGCAAAATTCCTGTTGCTGCCACCAAATTTTAGCCCATGTGAAGAGGTCCTAACTGAGACTATGTCAGTTGCATTAGCTTTCATAGACTGTACCTGACGGAGTAGACACAGTTTACAAAAGCTTATCTTATCAACATTGTTCTCTCAATTAGCCTACAAAATGCTGCAAGATCCTTTTGCATACTCTACTTCTGCTACTTTCAGCATGGATTGCATATCACTGTATCTCTGTCACTGAAACACTATATTGTTTTGAAGTTCACAACTGTATGTAACTTAGACTTAAAGTGTGTTTTCTCAGTCACCACCCATGTAAGCATTACTGATATATGCCAAGGCTGATGAGGAGGACCCTTTATGTGTTCGTGACAAAGTCAGCAAGCATTTTTAACAGCCTCAATACATTCTGATTTTGAAATTAAACCTGTCTCTCAGTCCAAAGTATAGTGTATGGGTATGTCTATGCATGTGTCCCAGAGAGTAAATAACCAGACTATATATGATACAGATTAACTGTAGATATGAGCACAGACATGTAGCTCCCTTTGCAAAAAGGACAAGCCTCCTAAGCAATCACCACTTTTTAAAAAGTAGTTTCCATCAGTCCAGAAATTGTATTAATGAGCTACAAAACCCACAAACTCTCAATAAGTGGTCCCCATATCATATTTCTGTGTGTGTGTTTGTGTGGATGCTGACTCCCACATTCATAGGAGTTGTAAGCACAGGAACCCTGCAAAACTGGAAAATATGTAAACACAGTCAAGGCAGGACAAAGCTTCCCAGAGGGCTCCTTAGATCTCTCTGAAGAGTGTGTCCCAGGCTGACTCTTTCAAGCCTGGTGCTTCCTTGTGCACTCTCACATGGCAGTCCCATGGCTTAGGAGGAAAAGGAAGTGAGTGATCATAATAAATTCAACCCACCCAAAGCCTGGGGCCACTCCATACACATCCACACAATAGCCTCATATTTCAAGAGGAAGAGAAGATAAAGCCACCACCACCACCCCTCTTAAAACCTGGGTTCTGTGTGAATGTCATGTGAGGCTGACTGCTGTGTGAGTCCTGGGTGGCAGTTGACAAGGGCAATTATTGATCTGATGTTCCAATAAATGTGTCAGCCTTCAGGAAGTCAGAGCACCAATAAAGGTAACGGCAAAGGTAAAGGTTTTCCCCTGACATTAAGTCTAGTCATGTCCGACTCTGTGGACGGCATTGTCTGTAGACACCTCCAAGGTCATGTGGTCGGCGTGACTCCACGGAGCACTGTTACCTACCTGCTGGAATGGTACCTATTGGCAGAAGCAGGAACTCACCCCACTCCCCAGATTCAAACCACTGATCTTTCAGTCAGCAAATTCAGCAGCTCATTGGTTTAATCTGCTGCACCACTGAGGGCTCCAATGAAAGCATTTGCAAAGTATTTCCCCAAGCCTGTAGCAGAATTCCAGAGATGTTGGCAAAGTAGTGGTATCACTCTGCTTTCTTCAAGGACTGGAAAGGGCAGAGTTACAGCAATGATTTGCCAACCACTTCTGGAAGTTCACTGCTACATTGGTTTTGGGGGGCAGGTGACATTGGAGAGTGCTATTGTTCCAATTCCTCTAAAGACCCAGTGAGGGCAGGGTGACAACCTTCTGAAACTTATGAAGCAGTCAGTTTGCAGAAGTGGTTAGTAAAGGAGATTTCCAGCCTAAAGTCTAAAGTTACTGTGTCTACACACACTGCAGTCCTGGGTATTGGGAAGTGGTTGGTGGCAGCTGTATTACTAGTGTCTCCTCCTCTGGCAGCCTAAGGTCCCAACTACATTACCATATTAAATTCAGATTATCTGCTTTGAACTGGATTATAAAGCAGTGTAGACAAATATATTCTAATTCAAAGCAGATAATGTGGATTATTTGTCTTGATGATCTGGATTATATGGCAGTGTAGAAGGTTTGATGCCTGCTTAGTTCCCTTCTAAACTGTCATAAATCCCAGGATCTGATCCCAGATTATCTTCTTATCTAAGATTACAGTAGAGTCTCACTTATCCAACATAAACGGGCCGGCAGAATGTTGGATAAGCGAATATGTTGGATAATAAGGAGGCATTAAGGAAAAGCCTATTAAACATCAAATTAGGTTATGATTTTACAAATGAAGCACCAAAACATCATGTTAGACAACAAATTTGACAGAAAAAGTAGTTCAATACACAGTAATGCTATGTAGTAATTACTGTATTTATGAATTTAGCACCAAAATATCACGATATATTGAAAACATTGACTACAAAAATGTGTTGGATAATCCAGAACATTGGATAAGCAAGTGTTGGATAAGTGAGACTCTACTGTATATGGCAGTCAGGCCCGTAGCCAGGATTTTGTTTTGGCAGGGGCTGGGATTTTGGTTCGGGGGGGGGGGGCTGACTCTGACCAGGAGGGGGTCTACCCTAGCAAACCTTTTGTATCGTTATCCCAATACCCCATGCATATGGGATATATTGAGCATGGTGATCAGATCATGATATGAATAAACATAACAGTTTAAATAATAAATGTAAGGCCTTCTCGTGGAAAAACCTGAGAATTTCCGGGGGGGGGGGGGGCTGAAGCCCCTCAAGGCCCCCCCCCCCAGCTACATGCCTACCATGTTTCCCTGAAAATAAGACAGTGTCTTATATTATTTTTTGCTCCCAAAGATGTGCTAGGTCTTATTTTCAGGGGATGTCTTAGTTTTCAATGAAGAAGAATTCACATTTATTGCTGAACAAAAAATGAACATTTATTATATTCTGTACGGTAGTTGTCATCACAAACCAGCATAACCAGACAAACTGTGAATCTTCCAAGAATTTCTTGTTACTACCAATATTTCCACGTACAACACTCTATGGTATGTACACTTACCAATCCTGCATGCTCTGGTGTTCTGTTCCGCGGGCATGCTTCCAAACAAAAACTTTGCTAGGTCTTACTTTCGGGGGAGGCCTTATATTTAGCAATTCAGCAAAGTCTCTACTAGGTCTTATTTTCTGGGGATGTCTTATTTTAGGAGAAACAGGGTAGTGGCAATGTAGACTCATATAATCAAGTTCAAAGCAGATAATCTGGGATCAGATCCCAGGATATAGAATAGTGTACCTTTAGCCTCAAAGGGGGTGGTTTTCGAGAACTAGTGACAAACCTACAAATAACCTTATTCATGAATGTCAAACCTGTGAATATAAGGACTAACTATAACTATCTATCTACATGTATATGCATGATTGAACATATGTATTTCAAAAGATGAAAAAAGTGACTGACTCATCCCCACCAGATTCCATGACTAGATGTTTCTGCCTTTTGGTTTGAGTGGCCTACTTTCCAGCTTGTTTTCTTTGTAGTGAAGTCTACAAATAACTGGCCCTCAACTCTGAGGGCTCTTAGTTTTAACTTCATAGTTTGCAAACCATCAAATGATAGGTTTCCTGGACTGGATGTTGTTGTATAAATCAATTATTCTAATGTGAGGGGAAATGGCTTGTTATTGAAGAATGTTGGCTTCATCCCATTATTTTTTTTTTACTGAAATGACCTACAAGAAACAGGACATAATCATGCTTTGCTTTTCATATTAACAAAGTAGAAAGGTAGAGCCAAGGATTATAGAAATCACCAGTAAATTACAAAATATTTGTGGTAAATGAATGCAAAGTATTTTTCATACTACCAGTTGTTTGTTCTGCCAAGCATTAGGATTTTGCATACTTCCGTGGCTATTTGGTGGTCAAAATGACTACTATCACACTTTTTATGAACTGATGAGAGAATTTAGTGGCTCATCAAACATAGCAATGCCACTTGCCATTTTTATAGCCAATTTTAGGATTTCAAAAGTGACTGACATTTATATATCAGTCAATCCAGCAACACTGTTGTTGATCCATGCTCTACTGTGATGAATATACAGTATATGAAAGAGAGTAACTGTTTGGCTTTCCAGCTGGCTACAATTCTTTTTCAGAGAGGATTTCTTCTTTGGTTTCTTTTAAAGGAAAAGGGCAAAGATGTTTCTGTTCTGTAAGACTATCAGTAGCATTCAGGTATTTCTCTTCTGGAAGTTATTCCAGTACTTTACTTCTATATCAGAAAAAAAATCAAATTCTGAACATCTGTTTGATAACTTGTCTGGTTTGTGCAGTGTTGTACCCCAACTTCAAGCCTCAAGGAGAAGTGGAGTGTTGTTGCTGTTGTTGTTGTTGTTGTTATTTACATTTTAAGACCAAGCAGCAGAGTTATTGGAGAGTTGCAGTTTATTTTTGAAAGTCTTTAGATAGGTTTCAGACAGACTAATTTTAGTAACTAGACTGTGAATGAGGACACAATTATTGATTACTTCTTGACTGTTGTCATTTACATTGTTTTATGGATATATGTCGAGTATGTGTGTTTCCTTATAAATTGTAAAATGACTTCTAACCATGATGGGAAGAAAAAAAAATAACAAAAGAATTTAGGCTCCTTCTACACTGCCATATAATCTGCCATTATCAAATCATATAATCCACATTATCTGCTTTGAATTGGACTATATGAGTCTGTTGTTGTTTATTCGTTCAGTCTCTTCCGACTCTTCGTGAGCTCATGGACCAGCCCACACCAGAGCTCTCTGTTGACAAACTCTGCAAGATAACTGGCATTGCCCCCCACCCCCAATGTGTGATGGGAAGTTGCTGCTAACTGTGAAAGAAATAAGGTTGAACACTGCGAAAGCCATTCTCTGCATGGCTATCGGCCTCCTCCCAGTAGACTCAAATCAAGGAAAAGCTTAATGAGAACCACCACTCCTCTTAATGTCCCTCCAGCAACAGCAAGAGTATCCCTCTGGGCAGCTAAACCAGGAAATCCCAAATGAATGGCCCCAATGAGGGTCTGCCTCCAGGAGTAAACAAAGAATGAGCAACTTAGAAGACCCTGAACAGACTCAGAAATGGAGTGGGCAGATAAAAAGACAACCTGGCAAAATGACACTACCTGGAACAGACAAGGGCAAATTTCAGCCTACATTGCTTGCAATGCCCTGCTTCATGTACAGAGGAAGAATTATTGAAAGCTACAGACAACACAGTCACTGTCGCCCGTTTTTGGTCAAAAATTATTTAGCCACTTGTGTTCCCTCTATTTTTATCAGTTTTATGCTTATTTATGCAATGCTTTTGATACGAAATAAATAAACCATATAATTGCCTTAGTGAAGAGAAATTGCTTGCATGTTGTATATACATCATTGCTATTGTTTTATGGATATGTATTTGGGTATGTGTTTCCTTGTAAATTGTAAGATGGCTTCTAGCCATAATGGGAAGAAAAAAAAAAAGAAATGAGGGGGGTAGTGACACAATGGGTTTAACCATTGTGCCAACTGAATTACTGACTTGAAGACTGGCTGTTCAAATCTGCAAGACAAAGTGAGGTCCCATCTGTTAGCCCTAGTTTCCCATGTGGTGACATGAGAGAAGCCTCCAAGCAAGACGGTAACACATTTGGGCATCCCCTGGTCAACGTCTTTGAAGATGGCTGATTCTCTCACACCAGAAACAACTTGCAGTATGTTCTCAATTTGCTTCTGACATGATTTTTAAAAAGCCTACATTTAAAGGGATTTAGGGCACATCTACACTGATCCAGTGTGTTGTACACCAGATTGGCCCTAAAAGAGTCTGAACAGGGTCTATCTTAGGCCCCTTCTACACTGCCATATAAATTACAGATTATATGCTTTGAACTGGATTATATGGTAGTGTAGACTGATATAATACAATTCAAAGCAGATAATGTGGATTATCTGCTTTGATAAACTCGATTATATAGCAGTGTAGAAGGGGCCTTAGCCACTGCAGGGGGAGGAGGGAGTTGCGATTAGGCAACTCCACCACATGTCCCCCATGGGGGAGTGGGTCAGGAGTGGGCATGGGTGTAATCCAAATTTACACTGAGCTAAGTGGTCGATTTAGGTGTGGCTAGAATCTCTAGAGCTCCTTCTACACCGCCATATAATCCAGTCCAAAGCTGATAATCTGGACTTTATGTGACAGTGTAGATGCTACATATGTTACAACTTCTATATGGGATTGCAGTGCAAATAATTCATTTACTGGTCTTACCCTTCATTCCTTCTGTTTTGAACCAAGCTCATTTAATGCCACTATTATACATACTATCTTGAAAGAAATGATATGAAAGGCTAATATACAATTTAAAAGTATAAAAAGTAACATGGTTTGGTGATTGAAGTGCTGGGTTAAGAGTCTAGGAAACCAGTACCAAATCTTTGTTTAGCCATAAAAATGTCTTGGGTGCTCTTAGGCCTCTTTAGCCTTAGTTGAAGACAATGACAAACCTCCTCTGAACAAATCTTGATAATAAAATCTTTCAAAAGATTGCCATAAACCAGAATCAACCTGAAGGCAAACTTCCATTGACAATATGTAATATTGTAGTTCCAAAGGTTTGGTACATTGAAAACATATTGGATGTCCTCATCCAAAAAAGCAACAGGTTGCAATTTCATTTGAATCTACCTATCTCAGAAGTCTGTCACTGGCTTCAGTGAGGCCTCAGCTGTGGAAGGATGAATCCAGTATGGGAAGATACAAAAAAAGCCCAGAAATGGATTAATTGGTTAGCTGTCAGAAGCATGGGATGGCAACATCAATGATCCAAACCTTTTTCCTTTCCACAACTG
Source organism: Anolis carolinensis (assembly GCF_035594765.1). Classification (NCBI taxonomy): domain Eukaryota; kingdom Metazoa; phylum Chordata; class Lepidosauria; order Squamata; family Anolidae; genus Anolis; species Anolis carolinensis. Next base: position 151,252,130 of record NC_085843.1, read on the forward strand.
TGATGTGTGTTGTGTTCCAGAACTTTGTCAGTCTGGATTCGGAAGTCCCACAGTATCTTTGCGTGCTCATTCTCCAATACTTTTACAGGTTTGTGATCCCACCACTGGGAGGTGGTACTTGAGGCATAAGTTCCAATGAATCATTTGGGCCATATAGTTGTGCCTCTGTTTGTAGTCTGTCTGTGCAATTTTCTTACAGCAGCTGAGGATATGATCAATGGTTTCGTTGGTTTCCTTGCATTGTCTGCATTTTGGGTCATCAGCTGATTTTTCGATCTTGGCCTTAATTGCATTTGTCCGGATGGCTTGCTCCTGGGCTGCAAGGATCAGGCGTTCTGTCTCCTTCTTCAGGGTCCCATTCGTGAGCCATAGCCAGGTCTTCTCCTTATCAGCTTTTCCTTCAATTTTGTCAAGGAACTTTCCATGCAATGTTTTGTTGTGCCAGCTGTCAGCTCTAGTTTGTAGTGCAGGTGTCCCTTGACATGGTGGGGGGGGGGGGGGCTTAACTGCTCCAATGATGACTGAGGGCTGTGCTGGCGGTAGTGTAACTACCGGCAGGTCCAACCAAGCCAGAGAGGTCTCAGCTGAGGAGTAGAACTAAGAGCACCTAACCCATTAGCATTAAGGAGAATCAAACCAAAATGAAGTCTATACTGGCTCGGTCGTCGCCCAAGATAAAAAGGACCTCGGTGGATGCTGCTGATTCTGGACATCCATCGACAAGTGGGCTACGGAATCAAAATACAAATGAACAGTCACAGAAGCGGCAGAAATATACAATGCCAGAAAACCGCACTATTATTATTATTATTATTATTATTATTATTATTATTGTCATTATTGTCTTTGTCGTCTTTATATTTATCCCACCTTTCTTCCACTGGACTCAAGGCAGCTAACAATGACACAAGAAAGTAGAATTGAAAAACAAGGCAAATGCCTACACATATGAATCCAAAATGTTTTTAAAAGTATTAATATTTAATTCTATCATTCTGCATTTTATGGAGTTTATAACACTGATAAAGCAAAAAAAAAAAAATCTAGAAGTTCAAAACACTGTTAAGATACTTGTATAGCAGTGATAGGAAACTAGCATAAAATGGTAACACCTTTTACCACTAATTATATTGCCCCATTTCATGTTTTACTTCTCCCATAATTTTTCCTTTATTGCTGACCATTGATTTATATCTAGATCTATATATATTTATATATGTCTTTTATATATCCCATATATATCATATGCCTGCATATAGCGAATAATAAAATAGCTATTTCCCTGAGTAAATCAGGTGAAACCTGAAAGGCCCCATCCCTGCTGGCCTTTCGTAAGCAGGTTAAGACCTTCCTTTGCCAACAGACCTTTCAGGATTCTGAAGGGGAGGTCATGGGGCAGGAGCGTAGGTTTTGGGAATATATATCTTTTAAAGGCCATTTTAATGTATTTGCTCTATTTTAATTCTGTTTTACTACATTGTTATCATTTAATTGTTTTCAAACTTTTGTATTGCTCATTCAATTTTCTCCAAATATTGGTAGATTCTCTTTCCCATCATTCCTCTCCCAAGTGCCTGGGGTTGATGGGAGAAGCAGTCCAGCAAGGGCCTCTTCATTTCTATCCTGAATATTAATTTTCTAAATTGTCCATGAGGGTCTTAAAACCCATAAATATTAGTATTTTGCAAAGAAACATCAGGTGTGGATCACTGACCAACACTCATTTTGGTGCCTCAAATGTTAGCCCTGTTTTTGGGCATATTTAGCCTGCTTATTCCAAAAATAGTACCAGTTGTATGTGTGTGTTTGTATGTGTTTTTGTTTTTTGTTTGTGCTTTGCTACCAATTTTAGTTTTTGTGTTACAGAACATATGGCATAATGAAGTCTTCATCTGTTTGCCCATAATATCTCAGAAACCAGAGCTGATGTAGTCTATCCAATGAGATTTTTTGAATCAGTTCCCAAAATGTCCCCAGGAGCTGGCTGAGAATTCAAAAGGCAGCGCTCCAGACTACATTTCCCAGAATTATACTGGCAGCAGAAATATGGAGCTGCCTGCTTTAAAGCCCAGGTGTGATAACGTAGTAAGACACCAAGATAAAATGTTGGCAAGGGTGTAATGTTTGCTATTTTAACAATGCTTCTGAAACTGCTGTCTCCATAACAATTTTCCACTCCCTGGCTAACAAGAGATGCATTGTCTAGATCCACTTTAGGGAATATAATTGAGCGGGAGAATCTGATAAAGCATAGAAGCATCTATTAGGCTCATGAAACAATGTATATGTTGAGTGGAAAAATACAGAAAAGATTGGCTGCACCAATAGTTTGATTTCACTGCCTACATACATGCTTTCAAAATGGCTCCAAGTTGACTGGAAACTGTGATGACCACAAAGCGCACACTGCCACTGTGTGCTGCTGTTTAGTATACAGTGCATTAAAGAGAATCATAAGAAAACCCTTTAATGTGCTGATCTCAATATATCCCAGATTCCAGAGTGAAATTGGTTCCACAGAATGTGGATCACATTGTAGACACCTGCCCTTGCTGAGGCATTTCGTAGGATTCAGAATCAGGGAGTAAGGAGGTTGCCAAAATGAGATCTTACTCTTGATAAACTGAACTTACTGCGAATAGACTGTAATTTCAAGAGATATTGTATACACTTGATGTCATCAACACAGGATCTCAAAGAATCAAAATAACTTTTGGTTAAGGTTTTTCTTCTAGAATAAGCTTTTCAATACCCGGGAAGTCTTAAAAGATATATTAACATATATTATTTTGCAAAGGTTGAAAGTGTTTATACTGTATTGTTTGCCAAATCCAATTGGAGTCCTCAGAAATTGTTTAAATAGTGGAGACTACTTGATATGTTTTGACTCTAGTCCACATTTAAGCCTTTATGATTACAGTTTCCTTAAAACATTACATTCTGTAAGATACCACTGTGTATTACAAGAGTTGACTATACTTATTATTATTTTTATTGTTGTTAACTCTCAGGTGAATATTGAATGTATATGATGCTTTAATATACATATTGCATTTTATGTTTTGAACCTTTATAGTATTTGCTTATTTTTTTGACATGGAAAGAAGATAGCTCTGTACTCAGAGGCCTTTACATGATGCTCTAATGTACATACCACAATGTATGTTTTGAACCTTTATAGTGTTTGCTTATCTCTTTGACATGGTGTAATTGAGTACCTACATTCTTGACTGTCACCCCCACTCTTTTTTTCTTCTTCCTATAACTCTGGAGCACTAGTGTGCATCACCCACAGAAATGGGAGGAAAGCCCACAGAGCAGTTAATGCAAGGACATTCCTGGCCTCAAACCAGTTCCAGACCTGTCAATCTAATCATCTGCGCAGTGAAATCGGTTCTTCCCAAACAAGTTCCAAGCTGCATTATAATGTTTAGATGTGCCTTTAGTAAGGTCCCAGGTTCAAACCCCGGGAGCAGCGGGACCGGCCGCTGTTAGCCCCAGCTCCTGCCAACCCAGCAGTTTGAAAACATGCAAATGTGAGTAGATCAATAGGTACCGCTCCGGCAGGAAGGTAATGGTGCTCCATGCCGTCATGCAGGCCACATGACCTTGGAGGTGTCTACGGACAATGCCGGCTCTTCTGCTTAGAAATGGAGATGAGCACCAACCCCCAGAGTCAGACATGACTGGACTTAACGTCAGGGGAAAACCTTTACCTTTACCTTAGTAAACAGGGAGGTGAAAGTGATGTGGAATAGCATTAAAGCTAGTATGACATATGACTAAGATTCACTACAAAATAGCTCTCTTACACAGAACTTCAACATAGTTTTCCTTGATGTTCACAGCCACCCCAGGTTTGTATTTGATGAACAAGTAGAGCTATGTATCAAACCAAAGGTTATGAATTGTTTGGGTTGAGCTTACCAAAATGAGCACCATCTCCCGTGTGGATCTACCTAAAATCAGTTGAAAAGACTGCCTTGTATACATTACCTTTCCCAAAGGCATGGTTGCCAGCCCTTGGGAGGATTCTATTCGGCTACATTGTCTGTAAGATCCATTTTTTTCTGGCAATCATTTTGCAAACTTGTTGAGTTGAATTTGAGGTTTAAATAATGAGCTTCCTGTTTTTAAAAGATAGGGCCAAATAACCCTCTGTCAATTGTGTAAAATAGCTAGTATCTGTAATCAATGGGAGTTGCAGGAATCCTGTTGAAAATGATATTCTTTGCCAACTGCAAAACTACCCACAATGTCATTGCCTGGAGTTAGGCTTTTGTATGATGGCCAATGATTTTGCAAGTGTACCTTGTTGTTGTGTTCCCATCAAACCTTGGTAGTGCTTTGAAAACTGTTTTAGACACTGATGTCATTATGTCACAGTGAGTGAAACTGGGCTTGGGCAAATTCTGTCATATACAGAACCATTAAAAGTTGAACACTTTGTCATTGTTGCTGTATAAGCTGTACACATGAATCTGGTTCACTGAGTATCATTATTCAGTGTTTTGTCTTTCTGTTGATATTATTTGACAGCACTTGCCTTGTTCTTATCCAATGGGGTTAATTACCCTTCCTTCGTTTCTCCTATTTCTGTCGTATATGCTGCAGTACACTCTTATGCCAGTCTATTCAAAATGTTATATCACTCAGTACAGTAGAGTTGAATTTCAAATAAAGGTGCATCACAAATATCAGGTTGTGAAAGTTTGGGAGAATAAAAGCATATCTGTGAGTTAGGAAATCACATTTCAAGGAACAATATACTTGGATATTAAATGCTTTGTGCATCTAATAGAGATCTAGCATATTCAAAACACCTTTGAAAAAAGTTTCTATTTTTGGATTCTATTGCATTCTGCCTTGTGTCTGAATCTAATCTGTGATATGTTTTAAAGGTATTTTCTATATGTTTTAAAACATAGATTCATGGTCACTTGACTACTGTATGGGAGAATTTGCAGTGAAGGATGGAGAGAGTGAGGCCCCTTCCACACAGCTGAATAAAATCCCACATTATCTGCTTTGAATTGGAATGTATGGCAGTGTGGACTCAGATAACCCCGTTCAACGCAGATATTGTGGGATTTGCTGTCTTGATAGTCTGAGTTATATGGTGAGACTGGTGAGAAAAGAGGAAATGACTACACCGGCATTTCTGTCTAAAGCACCAGTGAAAGTTTTAAAAAGTGAAAGTTTTAAAACACCTTGTTTCAATGATGATTGATAGCATGCTATGAATGCAAGCTTGGAATTTGAAATAGTATCCATTTCTGAATCCTTCAATCTTGTGGTTTGATTATTTAAATAATGCCTTTCCAAACAGCTGCTGAAAAAGTTAATTTATTTCAAGTGAATTATTTCTCAAGCTCTGTAATGGACAAACTTGATGCTGCCCCATTGAGACACAGATTGGTGTAACCATTGTCCCCAGGGCCCTTCCACACAGCCATATAACTCAGAATATCAAGACAGAAAATCCCACAATATCTGCTTTGAACTCACACCAGAAGCGACTTGCAGTTTCTCAAGTCACTTCTGACACGAAAAAAAAACTGTGTCCACACTGCCTTATATTCTAGTTCAAAGCAGATAATGTGGGATTTTATTCAGCTGTGTGGAAGGGGACTCAAAACTGTGTTTTGAAAGCCATGCAGCCATATGCAAAAACAGCTCCCTCTATTATTGTGGAAGTCTGCTATCTCTTTCTCTCAAGGTATTTTTATATGACCATAGGCTAGGGCCTCTTCCACACAGCTGAATAAAATCCCACATTATCTACTTTGAACTGGAATATATGGCAGTGTGGACTTAGATAACTCAGGGCCTTTCCACACAGCCATATATCCCAGAATATCAAGACAGAAAATCCCATATTATATGAGTATGGACTTAAAGGTAAAGGTAAAGGTTTTCCCCTGACGATAAGTCCAGTCGTAACCTAATCTGGGGATTGGTGCTGATCTCCATTTCTAAGCCGAAGAGCCAGCGTTGTCCGTAGACACCTCTAAGGTCGTGTGGCCGGCATGACTGAATGGAGCACCATTACCTTCCTGCCGGAGCGGTACCTATTGATCTACTCACATTTGCATGTTTTCAAACTGCTGGGTTGGCAGGAGCTGGGGCTAACAGTGGGCGCTCATTCCGCTCCCAGGATTTGAACCTGGCACCTTTTGAGCCGCAAGTTCAGCAGCTCAACGCTTTAACGCACTGTGCCACCCGGGGCACAGTATGGACTTAGATAACCCAATTCAAAGAAGATATTGTGGGATTTTCTGCTTTGATGTTCTGGGATTTATTTATTTATTTACATCACTTTTACCCCGCCTTTCTCCCCGAGGGGACTCAAAGCGGCTTACAATAAATGGGCAAAAATTCAATGCCTAAAAACAATGTAAAAACAACAATTCATATAAAACAGATACCATTACAAAATATATGACTGTGTGGAAGAGCCCTAGGCTGCACTGGCCTCCTAAGCAGCAAAGACTTTTCCTCGTATGACCTATCATGAGCTAGGGAAAGCTTTGAAATCTTCCCACACAAATTTTGCATATTCTAACTAAGGTTCAGTCCTTGAGAACTGTATGACAACTACCACAAACTGTTGTGTTTGTTCTCCAAACTGGGTGTGTCACGATACAGACTCCTCTTAAAGAGCCACACACAATAAGTAAAGTTAGCAAATGTTTATTAAATGATAAATTGAACTCAGAAACGCTTAACTTCAGTGTTTCCACCAAAAGTAAATGTCTTTGCTTCAAGAAAAGGCACAAAACAGGGACAGAAAGATAACCCGGATTATCTAGCTTGATAATCCAGTTCAAATGTAACCAAAACGTTCACTGAAACAAGCGCCACACTATGCTGTGGCACAGAGTCAGAGAAGCGACAAACACAGAGTCAGGGAAGCGAGCAAACAATACCATTGTCAAAAGCCAAGCCAAGTTCAAAATCCAAAAGGTGCCAAAAACGCCAAGCCAGGAGCAAACACTGTCATCGTCAGGAAGCAGACCGGATTCAGAAGACAAAGGGAAGCCAGAAACGCCAAGCCGGGAGCAAACACTGGCGTCGTAAGGAAGCAGACCGGATTCAGGAGCCAGTGGAAACCAGAAACGCCAAACCAGAAATGCCAGGTTGGAATCGCCAAGCCAGGAGCAAAATGTTGTCATCAGGAGCCAAACTGGATTCAGGAGCCAGGAACGCCAAACCAGGAACGCCAAAGCAGGAACGAACGCTGTCAGGAGCAAAACTGGATTCAGGTGCCAGGAACGCCAAGCCAGAAACGCCAAGCCAGGGATGCCAAAGCAGAAACGCCAAGTCAGGAACGCCAAAGCAGGAATCAATCCGGATTCAGAACACGAAGCTGTACATCCAGGACCCAAGGAGTACAGGCAGCGACAAAGCAATGTCCCAAAAACGACATCTTGCCTTCTGCAAGGGACCCTCACTTTCAATTCCACTCCTCATCAGTAGGAGTAATAAGTATTTCCTGAATCCACTTTATTTGCTGTTCCTCATCAAACACCTGCTCAACATTATCCCTTTTCCTCCTACTAGCAATTTTACCAGTAGTACCAGAACTGCCCCTTGGCGCAACTACAACAGGGTAGATCAGCTTGCTGAATATTTGACTGTCTCATGCTCTTTACTACTATGAAAAGGGTTGGTGCAATACTGCCAAACTGTGGAGTGAGATGCAGGGGTGGGTTTGTCACTGTTATCACATTGTATTGACCCATTTGGTTCTACAGATGCAGAGCAATTGGGATTATCTTTGTGTTTCATTGGCACAAGCCTCACTTTACTCTGCCCTTAGTGGTTATTTTCTGGAAAACAGCATTCTATCTTATTTTCAAACTAATGTATGTGGGGTTGAATCAGAAGATTGCCTGCCTGAACGACAGGCCCATCTTTAATCCTTTCCGCAGCTTCCGTTGCCCTTACAGGTTTTGATTTCCCAGCTCCTGCTTAATATTCCACTCACTCTAGACATTCAATGTACTTTTGCAACAATATCACTTTTCATCTTTGCCTAGACCTTGAAAGTGAGAGAGGAGGATATATGCCTATTAAGTACATTTTTTTAATCTTGACGGAGTCCCTCCATCTTCTCCAAAATAATTGCACCGTTACACTCATTCGCATTCTCCTATAACTGTCAGGTGCTGGTTTTGATATGTAGCACAAGACAGGCATCGGCTATAATCAAGAGCTTTTTCTGTACTACGCAATTTCAAATAATTTGAGCATCATTTGAGCACAGGTCCGTTCCTTATCTTCAGTCCAGACTAGTAGCTGTTGTGATCGGCCAAGGGGTTTTTATTTTGTATCGTCTTATTAAAACAATATTCTTTAAGCAATGATGGTTTGACTTTAGGCCATGTGGCGACTAACCTAATTGCATAAGAAGTTTCGGTTACACCAGGTGTTATTGACTAATGTATTTAATGAGGTAACAAAACTGCCATGTTGGCCTGAATTTGTTCAGTTGGAAATAGGTCATTTTACCTATAAAGTTGGCAACAAGAAGAAAAAAATGCTTACAGACAGGAGAGCCCTGCTTGTTTAGCCAGGGCTATGGCACAGATTTGGAGATTTACTGTTAGGATCAGATGAGACCCCTTCTAAACTGCCATATAATCCAGATTATCAAAGCAGATAATCAACATTACCTGCTTTGAAATGGATTATATGAGGGCCCTTCCACACAGCCATATAACCCGGAATATCAAGGCAGATAATCCACAATATCTGCTTTGAGCTGTTTAAGGTTCTCCCCATGATCTTATAGCACCTTAACTTCCTTCATGTTTACAATTTTCACTCAGTGCACTTTGCCCAGTTCATTTTATGATTTTATTGCTGTGTTTTAACATGTGTCTTATAATGATTGTGATTTTATTTTATGCCTTTTAATTTTATTTGTGTGGGTTTTTTTGTATTTGATACCACTGTATGCTTGTTTTATATCTGTGAGCCGCCCCGAGTCCCTCTGGGGAGATGGTGGCGGGGTATAAAAATAAAATTATTATTGTCATCATCATCATCATCATCATCATCATCATCATCATCATCATCATAATTCACACTGCCATATAACTCAGTTCAAAGCAGATAATGCGGGATTTTATACAGCTGTGTGTAAGGGGACTGAGTCTACACTACCATATAATCCAGTACAAAGCATATAATATGGATTTTATATGGCAGTGTAGAAGGGGCCTGAGGTTTCAGATCTAACTGTAGTGGGTTCAGTTACATTTCATTGTAACCAGTTTTTGAAGACTGATAGTCTTTGAACTTTCTAATTCTTTGAATGCTTTTGATATAAAAGGGAAGCAGTTAGTACCGCTATAACTGAGATGATATATCTTGAGTTAAAATTGTTTATTATATTTTTATCACTGTTTATCCTTTCATATTTTTGAAATGTGGATGCTATAAGCCATATGATGATTCTGATTTGTTTGAGTAACAACACATCTTGTATATCTTCTATTCAACTGTGGACATTTACCAATTTGTTTTAGTAGTTTGCATTCATTTTATTGCTCATTTCACATATATTATTTACTTACAGTGCTCCAGGGAAAAACCATTTTTCAAATGGTTCAGAGACAATTTGCCAGTAACAATAAATTACTATTTCTGAAAACCAGTTTGAAGCTCTGCCTATTTTCTTAGCCCATTTAGTGAATCTCTGGAAGTTGAAGCATTCTCCTTTGAATGACAATTCCCAGTATCTCACGACCAGCATGGCCACTGGAACATTCTAGAGGGGGGGGGGGGTTCTGGGTTTATAGTCTAAAAGGCTGTTTATACAAAGTTTGGGGTGAACAGAGGTCAAGATGTTCCTTCAGCTTGATTGCATTCTTCACAGTCCATTGGTTCTTCCTCTCTTGACCATGAACATGTCTAGATTCAGTTTGAGCAAACCATTACTTTTAGATCTTCTTTACTCTATCTTCCACCCAATGGGATCAATATTTTAGTTCAGATAAAGGTTACCAAAATTTGAAACAGTGTCTCTGCTGCATCATTAAGAGAAGCAATTATGATATGACCATCTTTAAGTTCATGCTGTGAAAAGTTTCACCTGATACTGTCTTTTAACCATTTTCCTATTGAGAACACAAGAACCAGCATATCTACTATATGTTACCATATTTACAATACTTTGATAGATAGATTTGTTACCATTGTGGTTTTACAATATAGAGCTCTTCAATTTCTTGTAATCTGGTGTGGTCCTTCATTGTCGTAGAGCTTTTTCATAAAACTGTTAGTATCTGACTTAAATATGGCCTCAATTCAACATCATCTCAGTGTAACGTCAAGATCCCTAGGCGAATTATCATCACCATTATTATTATTATTAGTAGTAGTAGTAGTAATAGTAATAGTAGTAGTATTATCTTGAATTTGATGTTACACTAACCCATATGCCCATACACTGACTTGGTTTAAAGCTCTGAAGCTACCTCCCATGGACAATCCATGCTTCAAGTTGAGCAGGCAGGATCAGAGAAGATTTGGTTACCCCACAGTGGTTCTCAACCTGTGGGTCCCCAGGTGTTTTGGCCTAGAACTTCCAGAAATCCCAGCCAGTTTACAAGCTGTTAGGATTTCTGGGAGTTGAAGGCCAAAGCGTCTTGGGACACATAGGTTGAGAATCACTACCATAGCTACACATACACTTATTATGATTTCAGTGCTTCTGTAATTATTATGCATCCAACATGATGGGGGGAAATCACTTGATGCTTTTTTTGGTTCTGCTTCCAGCACAAAATGCTTGTATAAGATAACCTTAAGATTTTAGGTAGTTTAGTAGGGAGGCTTTTGGTGCTACCTGGATAGGTTGAAAATATCAGTTTCCATAGTGCCCCAGAAAGGCACGTGCATGTATAAGGGACAAATGTGTGCAACTGACCATACCTGAATTCTGGTCAGTAAATCACAGAATTCTGTTGAGTGGAATCATAAGCACTTAAACAACTATATCTATGCAGTGTGGCTACATCCTGACACAGACCACTAGTTCCAATGTTGACTGAATTCATATTTCAGATTACAATCACTCAGAGCCACATTCCTCCATTGGGCTCTCAGATAAAGACTTCATAGCATATAGATCAGGCATGGAAAAACTTCAGCCCTCCAGGGAGTTGAAGTCTTGGACTTCAACTCCCACAATTCCCAACAGCCAATAGTGCATCTTGCAAGAATCTTTCAGGGGTGCTTTGAATGTGATTTTCCTGCTTCTTAGCAGGTGGTTGGACTGGATGGCCCATGAGGTCTCTTCCAACTCTTCTTCTTCTTCAATCACTCAGTCATTTCCGACGCTTTGTGACCTCATGAACCAGTCCATGCCAGAGCTCCCTGTCAACCGTCACCACCCCCAGCTCCTTCAAGGTCAAGCCAGTCACCTCAAGGATACCATCCATCCATCTTGCCCTGGGTCAGCCTCTCTTCCTTTTTCCTTCCATTTTTCCCAGCATCATGATCTTTTCCAAGCTTTCCTGACTTCTCATGATGTGGCCATAATACTTCATATTTGCCTCTAATATCCTTCCCTCCAGTGAGCAGCTGGGCATTATTTCCTGGAGAATGGACTGGTTGGATCTTCTTGCGGTCCAAGGCACTCTCCAGATTTTCCTCCAGCACCAAGATTCAAAAGCATCTGTCTTCCTTCGCTCAGCCTTACTTATGGTCCAGCTCTCACATCCATAGGTTACTATGGGGAATACCATTGCTTTAACTATGCAGACCTTCATTGCTAGTGTGATGTCTCTGCTTTTCACTATTTTATCGAGGTTGGCCATTGCTCTCCTCCCAAGAAGTAGACGTCTTCTGATTCCCTGGCTGCAGTCTGCATCTGCAGTGATCTTTATGCCTAGAAATATAAAGTCTGTCACTGCCTCCACGTTTTCTCCCTCTATTTTCCAGTTATCAATCAGTCTAGTTGCCAGTCTAGTTTTCTTGATGTTTAACTGCAGCCCAGCTTTTGCACTTTCTTCTTTCACCCTGGTGATAAGGCTCCTCAGGTCCTCTTCAGTTGCAGCTATCAGAATGGTATCATCTGCATACCTAAGATTGTTAATGTTTCTTCCAGCAATTTTAACTCCAGCCTTGGATTTGTCAAGCCCCACACATCGCATGATGTGTTCTGTGTACAAGTTGAATAGGTAGGGTGAAAGTATGCAGCCCTGCCGTACTCCTTTCCCAATCTTGAACCAGTCTGTTGTTCCGTGGTCTGTTCTTACTGTGGCTACTTGGTCTTTATACAGATTTCTCAGGAGACAGACAAGGTGACTTAATATCCCCATACCACCAAGAATATGCCACAGTTTATTATGATCCACATAGTCAAAGGCTTTAGAATAGTCAATAAAGCAGAAATAGATGTTCTTCTGAAACTCCCTGGCTTCCTCCATTATCCAGCAGATATTGGCAATTTGGGCTCTCATTCCTCTCCCTTTTCTGAACCCAGCTTGGACATCTGGCAACTCTCGCTCCATGTATTGCTGGAATCTTCCTTGCAGGATCTTGAGCATTACCTTAAGGCATGGGAGATAAGTGCCACTGTATGGAAGTTTGAGCATTTTTTTAGCATTTCTCTTTTTTGGTATGGGGATATAAATTGATTTTTTCCAATCTGATGGCCATTCTTGTGTTTTCCTTATTTGCTGGCATATTGCATGCATCACCTTGACAGCTCTATGATTCTATACAGAGTAATTAGTATTCATAAGCAGCAAGTGAGCAATAGTGGGCAGTTCAAGAAAGCAGTAAAGTCCACTTCACCCAGATTTTAAAAACCCAGGTTGGGGTGGACTGTAGTCCGCACACTGCCCCAAAAGCCCATGTTTTCTGTGGGCGCTGTCTACATGTCCTCCTGGTACCTACCAGGAGAACATAGAGACAGGCCCCACCCCCCTCCCAAACCCCCTTAAAAACAGGGGAAAACAGTAAAAAATAACTTAGCAGCCTCCATTAGGCCTCACAGCACAGTCCCTGGGATATACCATTACATGCAAAAAAACCAAAGGGAGGTCAAATCGTTCCCTTGGTTTTTCACACGTGGGGGCAATCTCGCACCTTCTGGGCTCTAAGATGAGTGTTTGGACAGGCCACAGGGAAGCCCCAGGGCTCCCCGTGGGCCTGTCCACACAGGGCCATAGCCCATTAGACTCAGCTCTTTCAGAAAGGCGTGTGTCTAATGGGTTATCAAATTAATTCACAGCAAACCAAGATTTTCCTGGTTTGTGGTGAATGAATTTGTTTTTCTGTAGTACACCATCTGGACGGCCCACTTTAAAGTGTGGGGACTCCCACTTTAAAGGGGTTGTCTGGATACGCCCGGAGACTCTTACACCAGCACGACAGAAGACCAAGAAGGGAAATAAAGTAGGCTAGTCTTTACTGTAAAAATACACAAAAAACTTTAGAAATACTTAAGATATCATAACATCACATGGTGATTGACTCTGTGACTTTTGTGCTTCTATTATAGTGGTGATAGAATTGCAGACTTTAAAATGACAGAAAAACAAAAGCAGACTAACCGATGCAGGAAAACAGACTGTTGCTAAGACCAAAAACAAATGAAATAAACACATGCTGCATCTAAGTGCTTAGATAGGCAAACTGGTAGCTACCAAGTATAGCTTTGTTATGGTTGTGTTACCTTTGATACCCTCTCTGCTAATTTAACAATCTTATGTGTACATCATCATAATTCCAAGATCAGAATGACATATGAGGGGATAGCTATTTTCTTTTCATAAAAATCAGTTAGGCCAAGAGATGTTAATTTGACAAATTTTACACTTCGTTTGTTTGACAGGATAAGGATTTGAACTGAGGTCATTCTTGTTCAAGTGCATCTAACCATTCCATTGTGGTTGCTACCACTTGATTAATTCCAGTAAAAAATAAAGTGGGAATACAAAGGAGGGTTGTGAAATTAGGAAGTTAAAACAACTTAGAACTACAGTAACTACATGTTAGTATGACTGTTTCCAAAGTTTCTTCATCTGATTTTCCAGTCAGATTTGGGAGATCTAAATTAGGTGCCATCCTCTTAGTGAGCAGTTCTGGATTTTGTTGAAGCGTAATTGGAACCTTTATTCAAATGAAGTTTATTAAGTTTCAAGGCAAACTAAATGCAATTTTATCTTTTGTATGCAAGCACACACACACAGTGACTATCCTCTGATCAGATTTGGGACAGATTTTAGAAAAGAAGAGAGAAAACAACCAACCTCCCCACTGTGGAAATTACACTGATATGGTCTTGCAACTGATTAACCGGTTTTCTTTTGCCACCCTGTTGAATACAGATTGTCTTATCTTATTCAGGGCGAAACTTGGTCCCTTCCTGGCCTTTTTTTGGCATTAATTAACCTGCTGTCCAGGTGACTTGTTTTCCCGTATTTGTATTTCTTAGCAGAGGATTTGTAAGGTTGGGAAAGCAGCTTAAATTCGAGTGTTGTGCTTTCCCCATTGACAAAACAACCCATGTTTTAATACACACTGCCACTCATGCACATAGAAGGAACAGAGTAAGTACAAATTCTGACATTAATTGTAAAAATTCACACACATAAGAAAAGAGAAAACAAGGTAACTTCCAGTCTGTTGAAGGTTAATGTAACAGAAGTGTAGAAATTCCACCCATTCTTCCTGGGACTCCTTTTTATATTTATGCCAGTTGCAGATCAATTGTAGCCTGTGGCTTCTGTGCCAGGGGGTGATTCTGGTTTTGTTCCAGAAATTAAAAGAACAATCCAAGGTTCTAAACATATCTGCATCAGTCTTATTAGCATAGTCAGTTATTTTACTTATTGTGTCAGAAACGAGTTGAGGTACAGTTACAGTGTATTTAAAAACATAAACAAAGTTAAAAACTTGGCATTATACAAAATGTCTTTTGACCAGAAGCTGGCCACTTGGAGTGCCTCTGGTGTCTCTGTGAGAAGGTCCTCCATTGTGCATGTGGCAGGGCTCAGGCTGCATTGTAGTAAGTGGTCTGTGGTTTGCGTTTCTCCACAGTCACATGTTGTTGACTCCACTATGTAGCCCCATTTCTGAAGGTTGGTTCTGGATCTTGTGGTGCCAGAGCACAGTCTGTTCAGCACCTTCCAAGTCACCCAGTTTGTGTGCCCTGGAGGAGTCCCTCATCCAGTATCAGCCATGAATTGAGGTTACAGGTTTTAGCCTGCCACTTTTGGACTCTCACTTGCTGAGGTGTTCCTGCAAGTATTTCTATAGATCTTAGAAAGCTATTTTTTAATTTAAGGCATTGGCATGATGGCTGATATCCGAACAGAGGTTGGGTCAGAGATGTCACTGCCTTGGTCCTTTCATTATTGGCTGCTATTTCCCGATAAGGGCTCCCTGGTGGCGTAGCGGATTAAACCGTTGAGCTGCTGAACTTGCTGACCGAAAGGTTGGTGGTTCAAATCCGGGGAGCGGGGTGAGCTCCCACTGTTAGACCCAGCTTCTGGCAACCTAGCAGTTCAAAAACATGCAAATGTGAGTAGATGAATAGGTACCACTCTGGTAGGAAGATAACAGCACTCCATGCAGTCCTACCAGCCACATGACCTTGGAGGTGTCTTGGACAACACCAACTTTTCAGCTTAAAAATGGAGATGAGCACCAACCCTCAGAGTTGGACATGACTAGACTTAATGTCAGGAGAAATCTTTACCTTTACTTTACTATTTCCCAATGGATGTCAGGTGGTGCAATACCAGCTAAATAGCATAATATCTCTAGTGGAGCAAAGTCAGTGGTGATGCATGTTAAGAACTCAACATGAGCTAGAGACCTTCACATAGCCAAAATACTGTCAAAATACAGGGAAAGAGGAAGTTAAAATGCAATTAAATCCATTTTTTAGGATTTGGCTAGAAAGCAAGTTCTAGAGTAGAACATATTCCAAATTTTATGTCACAGCTGAGTTTACTCTGCATTGTGGAGCCCACACATTTGTAAAGAACCCCGTGAAAGTAATGGGGACACAGAGCATATATTATGTTGGGGGTAGTGTTTCTTCAACTTTGTATTCTTGTTCTTGGATATTGTTTAGGCACTGAAATTGTGGAAGAAAATACTGTTTAGAAGAGTCGAATGGCAGTCGCAGAAAGAAAGATTAAAGCTTGGATCAGTTTCAGTGAATCCAAATCCCAGCAGAAGTTTGGCAGATGACCAAGTTGGTTCCTAGGATGCCAGCATTGGTGGCAAAGTGCCAGACTCTAATCTTGGATGCATGACATGTGCCACCTCCTATCACAATTAAGCCATGTCTGAGGTTCACACAGGCACAGTCACCGATTTTACAAAGCACATATGGATGCCGGTGCCATGCGTAAAAGATCCCATGAACCCTAACAAATGTTTCCTTGACAAGATAATTGCTTTTAACAATTTGGAAGACATTTTAAAAGGATATATCTAATGGAGACATCTTCCCCCTTTTCATTCTTTTTCTCTTCCTTCCACCAAATGGAGACCCAAGTTACCTTACAGAAAGAAAATTCAAGTTCAGCGCAATAAAAAGAGCACACAAAGATTTTCTGTTCCCACTCACTTTTCTTTTTTCCTTCTCTGATATACACTAGGCATTAAAAAAATCCTAAACTCACAAGTATTTATTCTTTAAGCTAATTCGGCACATTGTAAAACAATGTGGAAACTGCCGGCTAGAGAGAAATAAAGAGTGCCGGCAAAGCAGAACTCGATTAGAAAGTGTGATTTGATTATCTCTAGCTTATTTGCATCACAGTGCTGCTTCAGTCAGTGGTACCTGACTGGAATATTTTTGCTGCAGCTCAAGCAGGAATACAGCTGAAGGACAGGAATCTCAACATCTTCATACTGGAACATTCTGACTTAACTTTTTATTATTATTTTGAAATGCAGGTTGTGCTTCTGTGTGTGTATCTGTGTGCAAGTATTTGTGTGTGTTCTTTCCCCTGCATGATCTTATCGATGGATTGCTTGGGGAGATCTCCACAAAGATGAGGTTGATCTTAAGGATGAAAAATGGTGGTGGGGAAAATGATAAGGAAATAAGAGCTGGTGTACAAATGGATTGATGCAACCTCTTAATTTACTGTAGCCTCAAACGATAGGTACTTCATCCAGCAAGATGAGGGAGACCACAATCAATCAGTTCCTGATGGCTTTAAAAGTCACAATAAAACAGAAGACAGTTGTATATTTACTGTCTGAGAGGCACAGAGAGAAGCCCCGCTTCTGCAGCAATAATTACAAAAAGCTAAAGAGGTTTGCTTGAAAAACAGGGGGGAAAGAGAGGGGGGGAGGAAAAAAGAGAAAGGCCTGACCTTTTTGTTCTGAGAAGAAAGCCCATTAGTTGGATGATTGATTTTGTGTGTAACTTCTCGTTTTTTTCCTCCCTTCTCAGCATTTATTTTACCTTAGTTCTCTCTTTTTCTTCTTCACCAATGCTACTGAAAGTGGTGGTCCATGAACCAGTGCCAGCCCTTAAGCCATCGGTTGCTGGTCCATTGCTAGTTTCAAGGAAGAAAATAGCCATAGCTAAGGGGCACAAAGATAGCAGATTAGGGAGGAAACCACCAGTCTTCCACATCATAAAGTTGGAGTAGCATTGCTCTCCATCACTAGAATCACTGGAAAGCAAGACAGGCATTTCCTGAACAACTGAGTGGGATCCGAAAGCTCTTTCCAAGGCCTCCTTAACTGGTGGCCCTCCAGATGTTTTGGACTTCGATTTCCAGAATTCCTGACCATTGAACAAGCTGGCTAGGGCTTCTGTGATTTGGAGAAACAAATACTTGGAGGCAGAGCTGGTCCAACAATGAGGCGAATTAAGCGGTCACTTCGGGCTCCAAACATACGGGGGTTCAGTTTTCTGTTGATTTGTTGTGAAACATGATGTTTTGGTGCTTAATTTGTAAAACCTTAATGTAATTTGATGTTTAATAGGCTTTTCCTTAATCCCTCCTTATTATCCAACATTTTCGCTTATCCAACGCTTTTATTTTTCAGTGATTTTTTTTGGGGGGGGGGGCAACATTCTGTTCGCCTACACTTGAAAAATACCTAGGGCCGGCTCTGCCTGGAGGGCAGTGGTTGAAGATGCCTACTGTATCCCAGACTATGCCTTCCCTTGACTACCTTGGTATCCCATGTTTTTCATTGAAAAACAGCAATAATTTGGATAATATTTTATTAGAGAAAAGTAATTTTACCTAATATAGAAAAAGTTGAAGGAGACTGGGGAATAACAGAAGCAAAAGATAAATTAAAGTCGACAAATATAAATACCATTGTTTTCATAAATCAGTGAATAGAAAATGTTAAGCACTCTACGGTGAGTTTTTTGGTTTTGTCTATTATTTTGAGTGAGCTAATCTGATATTATATTATGTTATCTTTATTTTTTTATTTACCAAATAAAACAAGTAAAGAGGCCCTGGGATTTGTCAGATGTCACTTCTCCTCCTGAGCATCTCTACATCACTCAGAGAGGCTAATCGGCAATTCTATGAGCAGGAAGAAATCAAATTATAGATTATCTACTTTAGACAGCAGATTTCCTTGCCACTGACCAAAACATATGGTTTGAGTAAAATTAAAACAGCAGCATCATTTGGCCCAATTTACTGTCTTCATCATCGGCATGAAGGGAGCATGTATAACACAGATTAAATCCAGGAGGGACAGAAATCTCAATTTTTTTCATTGTCTCAGAATATTGCCAACCCCCTCCTGTTTTCATTATACCAATGTAATGCCAGCCATTTCCTGTTTTCATTAGACTATTGTAATGCTAGACTCCTACTGTTCTCATTAGTGCAGGACTCCGTAATGGCAACCACCTCATGTTTTCATTATAACTTAACTGTATGGTGCCAGCTGCTCCTTGTTTTTCTTTACAGAATTATATTTGACCACAGAGCAAGCAATTGTATGTGGACAAGCTGAAAAGTGTGTCAGTTTTTGAAGAAATAAAGGTAACATGGATGAATGCTACTTCAAACTGGAAAGCTTGGAAGGGAAGGTCTTCTGAATACCTGAGAGCCACTAATGAATATTAGACACAAATAACTACTACCCTGTTTCCCCATAAATAAGACCTACCCTGAAAATAAGCCCTAGCATGATTTTTCAGGATTTTTGAGGATGTTCAAAATATAAGCCCTACTTCAAAGAATAAGCCATAGTTATAGTTCATGAAAAAGTCAGTTTAAATAGTGTCCAGGCAGATATATGTAGGTCCTTTGGAACAAAAATTAATATAAGACCCTGTCTTATTTTCAGGGAAATAAGGGAAGTTCTTCTTGCCCAATATTGGTTGTTAGCTGCTTTCAGCTGTTCAGAAAGACCTCCCCATCCCACTTTCCTAGGAGGGAACTGAGGACTTTGTACTTGCAACATAATACTGTACCTAAGAGACTACACTTCTTTCCAGTTCCCTCTCCCTGTTCCAAAAGGAGAGAAACCTCTAAGTCATAATGAAATGTCAAATACCATACTATATTGCCAGAGCATTTGAGTAAGAATGCTGATGTTAAAACAGACGACATGGGCTCAGATGCAGTGGCCAAAGGCCTCAGAAGGGACAGCCAAATCTTCCCTCTAGGCCATGTAGCAGACATCATAGGGAGACAATCCTGCTGGCAATTTTATATGACAGATGGAGAATTCCAAAAGACAATCAATAGCTTGTACAGAGCAATATAACAGGCCAAGATTTGAACCTGGGACCATTCTCAATTTAAGTAATTTCCAATTATTTTGGAAGCTTAAACAGTCATGAAAATCTATTAAAATCTAGATTTCTTATTATTTTCTCTTTGCAACTCTGCTTATGCATGTTTGATTAAGTGACAACAAATACACATCCCCAGACTTCAAATAATGAAGCTCTATTATCAGAACAATCACAAGTTTGGGCACCCTGAAAGCTGTAAAGCCTATGATTTATTCATCACCGTGTATAATTGTGTATGAGACAACCTTGTGTATAAGTTGAGAAAAGGTTTGAGGGCCAAAATTATGCATTTTGATATGACTAGTGGATAAATCACAGGTAATTTCATGAAGGTTAAGGCATCACTTTACTCAGAGAAATGCATGGTTCCTTTTTTATATAAGTTAAGGTACAGTATTATTTCTTACCAAAAATGAAGCACTTCTCTCTTTGGGTAAAATAGGGAAAGGTGATAACGTAGTCCAGGACAACATAGAAGAAGCACCAACGCTCCCTACTTTTTCAGCACTTCTGTAATGGAAAGCACCAAAGAGCACCGTCATGTTCCTGCCCAGAAATTCAGAAAGGCCAGAAGTGGTGCCACAGTGGAGAGGGTAAAAGAGGTCTGAGCTTTTTAAGGCTCTCCTGGAACAAACTAAGTTCTAGCATTTTGACACACAGAAAAAGAGATGGTTCCCTTTTTGATAAAAGATAAGGTACAGTAATGTTGCACCCCAAAGGTATGTGAGCACTCTGAAAACCACACTGGGGCTAGGCGTTCAAGCAAAGCAGTTTATTGAGGGATATATATATGCAAGCAAACAGCGGAAAGAGTCAATAGATTCAGTAGTCCATAATATAATGTCCACAATAGTTCAAAATATAGTTCTTCAAAGTATTTCAAAGTTATAATCCACAAACAGAACTTGAAGAGTTCCAATGAAGAGTCAATGCCAGTAAGCAGCCAGGAGTTGCAGAAATCAGGGACAAGACGCAGCCAAACAGCAACTGTAATCCACCTGGAAGGTATTCCTTGGAAAGCAGGAAAACAGAATAACAAGGTGAGGTATACTCGAGAGTAACAAGGTACGAACTCAAACTGGGTATCCTGGAAACAGCACGGGAACAAGGCAAGGTTCAAGAGACAGGAAGTGAGATGCTTCTCCCAAGAATAGCAATGTTGACACCGCAACATAAACAAGGAGTGAGGTCCCTTTAAGGAAAACTCAAGGCTACCGCTCAATGAGATCCAGGGCAATCACAGCTTCACATGGGAAAGTTTATTCATTACAGTGCTTGAGAGCCAAATGTTTACTTCTTCTCAGCACTTCCCTTTGACTCCTATCCTGTGAGATAGATTGTCTGCGATCAAAAAACACATCCTCCCCTACCCCTACCATCTGGTGAATCCAGCCTTGAGTTAACATTGGAATGTTCCCCAATTAGCTGTTCCTCTGGAAGCACAACTTCAGGCACCTGCAAAGACATTGGGCTCTGATCCAAATCCCAGAGAGGCTCAAAATCCAAATCAGCCTCTGAGTCCCACTCCATCTCCTGTGGAGGGCCAGATCCCGACGGCTGAGCTATAACAAGTAAATTCATTAGCCAGTTTTTTTGTGGGGAAGGGGTGTTAGTTTTTGGCTGTAATGTCTAGACTTATAATTCAGTATTTACAGTACTTATGATTTAGTACATTTATATCCCACCTTTCTTCCAAAATGGGATTCAAGGCAGCTTAAAATATTTTTTAAGATGCATCCAATACAAAGAAAGGATTCCCTGAAATGCACAGGCAAGAGGCCACTATAGCTAGAAGTGTAATCCAATAATATGAACTATAAAACAGTCATTAAACCAAAATATAATCCATGTGTTACCAACACACATACATTCATAGAAAGTAAAACTCTATATTCAGAGTTTGTGAGTCCAATGCCCACCAGAGTTCATGTTCCACATGGAGGACTGAAAAAGTCACTAATTGTGAGTCCAAATTTAAATGTCCAAGTGAATCCTTTTATGTGTAGTCTTCCTCAGGTGGTGTTTATGCAGGTATGGAGAACCTAGAGTAGTCAATTTCGTTCTTCGAGTATATAATTTCAATGTGTCATTATCAATGACGGAGTGGACCTACAGGGAATACATATGAGTGGCTAGAAACACTTGTACAGGATAAAAATCACAAATTACAAAGTATAGTAAAAGCATTGAAGACAGGAGCATGTATACTCACATAAACTCTCCTCCATGAACTCTCCTACAGAGGTGCTCTGCTACTGGTTTGATTCCTTAGGCAAGCACAGGAGAAGCAGGTAGAACCCACTGTATATAGGGAGAATTTTAAAGGGGCCCAGTATGGATATAGGTGTGGCTATGTATCAGCCAAAAACACTTAAAAGGGAAGTAATCATTTCAAACAGCACAACACTTATACACACAGAGTTCCAAAATTAAAATTCACATTTCAAAAGATAGCTTAAATAAAACTGTCTTTGCCTGTTGGTGGAAAGGGAGTCAGGGAGGGAGCCAAACAGACCTCCTACAGGGGGAAGTTCCACAGTCTTGGAACAGCCATGAAGAAGGCTCTTTCCTCAGTCCTCACCAACTATGCTTGTGAAGGTGTGTGACGGAAAGAAAGTCCGCTCCTGCAGACCTTAATACTTCTGTTGGATTATATAAAGAAAGAATGTTTTTCAAATAGTCTAGGCCAGTGGTTCTCAACCTGTGGGTCCCCAGGTGTTTTGGCCTACAACTCCCAGAAATCCCAACCGGTTTACCAGCTGTTAGGATTTCTGGGAGTTAAAGGCCAAAACATCTGTGGACCCACAGGTTGAGAATCACTGGTCTAGACTCAAGCCATTGCTAATAAAATGTGTCCAGTCCTGGGCACTACAATTCAAAAAGGGCATTGACAAGCTAGAACGTATCCAGAGAAGAGCAGCCAAAATGATCAAAGCTTTGAAAGCCAAGCCCTTTGAGCAATGGCTTTGGGAGCTGAGTATGTTAAGATTGGAGAAAAGAAGGCTGAAAGGGGACATGGTAGTCACGTTTAAATATCCGAAAGGGTGTCACATTGAGGATGGGCCAGGCTTGTTTTCTTTTGCTCTGGAAACTAGGACATGGAGCAATGGTTTCAAGTTGCAGGAAAAAAGGATTCCATCTAAATGTAAGGAAGAATTTCCTGATGGTAAGAGCTGCTCAAAAGTGGAATTTGCTGTCTTGGAGCATGATGGAGTCTCATTCTCTGAAGATTTTAAAGTAGAGGCTAGATGACTATTTGATTGTGTTCTCCTACATGGCAGGAGTTTGGACTGGATGGCCCTTGAATCTCTTCCAGCTCTATGGTTTTATGATATATACACAACATCTTGGTCTTGTTAGTAACTTTTTCCAGTCTAATTCATTGTGTCAATGGAAAGTAAATCTCTAAGTAGCTCTGATCCCC
The DNA here is from genome assembly GCF_035594765.1 of Anolis carolinensis. Classification (NCBI taxonomy): domain Eukaryota; kingdom Metazoa; phylum Chordata; class Lepidosauria; order Squamata; family Anolidae; genus Anolis; species Anolis carolinensis. Next base: position 151,275,331 of record NC_085843.1, read on the forward strand.
AGAAGGGCCAATACCAAAATGTCACTGACTTCATCCATTAGCACAACAGCTGTGCCTCCCTTCTAGCAGGAAACGGGAAGTGTAATTTTAAAAAACCCACATACACACACAATATCATAAAATGGCAAAACGATAAAAGCATTTTAAGGAAGAAATATAGTGATACTTATTAAAATAAAGACTGCAAATGTGTCCATTCAAAATGAAACCTCAACCCTACCCACACATCTTCATAATAAATGTTCAGCTGCTTTTGATAAGACTTCAAGGGCAGAGTTGAATAGAAGTCTTCCTTTGACAATCTCATGGGTGATGTGTGATGACTGAAGCTAACTACCAACATGTCTAATGCATCCCCAAACTAACGAAATAAAAATGCCTGAGAACCAATATTGTATTGAAAAATGGCAGAAAATATGCTCAAGGCTTTCTTCCCTACCCTTTCTGTATTACAAATCACTAATATGTATAGGCAGAAGCGGTTTCTGCCCCATAGAATTGCTGTGTCGTAGAAACATGTTGCCAATGGTACTGTTAGAGACAATTAAGGAAATGGTAACTTTCTTTTTTCCCCTATTTTGTTTTACTCTTAAAACCTGTTTTCCATTAATTACAGTCACATACATTTTATGTGTTCGCTAGAAACATTTCATTTGTTTTATCATACTCATTCATTTTTATACTGTCATTGCTTTCAATGACATATCAAAGTGCTCCGCTGTTGCCTGTAATAACTGTTGTTTTTCTATCCAATTAGTATGACATTTCAAGGCATTTACTACCCCTCCATACCTAGACAAAGACAAAAACAGCAACATTTCAGCCAGATAAGAAAAAATGGTATCCATTTTATAGGCAATTGTGTCAAAAACACCAAAACATCGAAACCAGCGGAAAGGATTGGGAGGGGAAAACAATATGAGGACTTAAAAGAAAAACCTACTTTATTTAAAAATAATTGCCATTCACAAGATAACTGAAACTGGGACAATTGAAAGAGGCAATACAATTCTAGGCTGCATCACCTGGTATATGATGTCTAGATTGTGGGAAATAAACTACCATTCTATTCTGCTTTGGTCAGATCTCACCTGTAATACTGTGTCTCATTCTAGCTATCACAATTCAAAAAGGGTATTGACAAACTGGAACATGTCCAGAGGAGGACAGAAAAATGGTAAAAGATCTAAAAACAATGCTCTTTGAGACTGGGTAAGTCTTTCTTGGAGAAGAGAAGACTTGGAGAAGACATGATAGCCATGTGTTGTCAAAGGTTTTCATGGCTGGAATCACTGGGTTGTTGTGAATTTTCCAGGGTGTATGGCCATGTTCCAGAAGCATACTCTCCTGATGCTTTGCCCACATCTATGGCAAGCATTCTCAGAGGTTGTTTCCAATATATCTCACAACCTCTGAGGATGCCTGTCAAACATGTGGGCAAAATATCAGGAGAGTATCCTCCTGGAACATGGCCATACAGCCCGGAAAATTCACAACAACCCATGATAGCTATATTTAAATATTTGAAAGGATACCATATTGAAGATGGAACAAGCTCCTTTTCTACTGTTCCAGAGACTAGGGCATGGAGTGATGAATTAAAACTCAATAAAAAAAAAACCAAAGAGATTAATCGAAACATTCTTCTTGATGGCATGAGCTGCTCAACAAAGGAATGAACTGCCTCAGAGAGTGGCAGAGCCCCCTTCTTTGAGGTTTTTTTAAATAGAAGCTGGATTGTCATCTGTCTGTAGTGCTTTGCTTGTGCATTCCTGCATAGATGGCCCCTGTGAACTCTTTCAGTTTTGTGCTACTGAAAATTTCTAAAATGTCAGTTACATTGGCTACAATGTTTTCAGTAGAGAGACATTTGACGTTATTTTGTTCCTTTTCTGCTCTCGCCACCACTTTGTTATTCTAACTTGAATGTGGCCTCTTCTAGAAGAAGTGGAGGCAAAGACTGTTATTTTGGCTTCCCTTCATTCTTCTTGCATTCATTTCAAAATGAATAATTAATAAATGGAAAAGAGCCCATTTGCTTCAATATTTTAAAAAATTGTCGCAAGATATATTTAATCTCTGCATAAAATGTCACCACAATTTCTTCTTGTTGAAATTTTGCTAAAACAGAAGCAAGGAAGAGCAAGATAAGGAGGAGGTGGCAAAGAAAGAGGAGAAAGAGACCCATCAAGTTATACACAGGCTATCACTGCCACAACATACCATCTTGTGCGTATTTATTCAGAAGTAAATCACATGCTGTCCAATGACACCTACTGCACAGTAGTTGTCGTTTGTAATTGTGTAGTAACATATTTAGACATAAGCCTCCTCACTCATGCTCCAAGAAGATTATATATACAGTAGAGTCTCACTTATCCAACACTCGCTTATCCAGTGTTCTGGATTATCCAATGCATTTTTGTAGTCAATGTTTTCAATACATTGTGATATTTTGGTTCTAAATTCGTAAATACAGTAATTACTACATAGCATTACTATGTATTGAACTACTTTTTCTGTCAAATTTGTTGTATAACATGATGTTTTGGTGCTTAATTTGTAAAATCATAACCTAATTTGATGTTTAATAGGCTTTTCCTTAAGCCCTCCTTATTATCCAACATATTAGCTTATCCAACATTATGCTGGCCCGTTTATGTTGGATCAGTGAGACTCTATCCATATCTCAATCAGAGACTTCAACATTCCTGTTACTCATAGTATTTGAGAATATACTTATTGCCACCACATACTGACAATGCAACTTGTCTTAATTGTCATGTTATTTCTCATTTTCACAATATTTCCTATTGATTTTAGGACAAAAAAAAAACATACGTTCTAAGACTGATAAATGAAAGGCATAAAAGTTGACTAACAAAAGCCATGTAGAATTCCCTTTGAAAGTAGCCAAATATAATAATTCCACTCTTCCTTGTTGCATCAGTTTTGAAATTTAATAATGTTACAATCCCAATAACATTATTTAGGGTGCATGTACACTAGGGGTGTGCAATTCTGCAAAAGCCTGTGCCTTTTTCAGTGTCCAGTTTTTGACTGCCCCCCCCCCCCCAATTCCATTTTTAGGGAGCTTCTCGAACTCAGGAGGGGTTTCTGTTTTCATGCTGATAAAATTCGGTCCATTGCAGCCAATGGGGAAAATTTAGAGGCTCACTTCTCCATCATTTTTAGGCCTATGAGTATGAAACTCACTCACTTGTAGGTCACATTTAGGACTGCAAGCCTGCCAACTTTTAGAATGTTTTACCAATCCACTATTATTATTTTTTTGACGTTTTTAAAGTTTTTACCATAACATTAAAAAAAAAAAGAGGCGGTTCTGGGAATTGAAGCCACAAGAGGGGAGGAGGATAGACACAGTCAGTCAGGTCCCTGATTGAATGAGGAAGACAGTGAGAAGCACACAGAGAGAAAAATCTCAACTCCCTTCATGCCTCGGGAGGGAGCGCAAGGCTCCTTCAAAGCTTGCATGGCACAAAGTGCTGCTGGGAAAGCACGTTCCCATTTGCCTCAAGCAGGTCTGGGGAAAGGCCTTTGGGAAGGGATGGAGAAGGCTGCCAAGGAAGAAAGTAAAGGAGGATCAGCAGTTTTCCTGATCAGCACGGCTGCTCTGTCAACACGCCACCATGTCCGCCTCAGGTAGAGTGATGCTCAGTCAGCCCGATTGGTTCCTATTAGCCCCCATTAGCCAAAAAGATCCAGGTGCTGTGATCTGTTCTGGCTAAGGCTTTTGCTGCCCTCTGCCTGACTCATTTTCATGGACTTGCCAGTCAAATCCTCCAAACCATCCGGAACCCATTTTCAAAAATGGAAATGTGCACAGCTCTAAATTGTACACTGACCCGTTGGTGAGTGCCTAATGCAGGTTGATCCAATTTAATGCGATTTTATCAAAGGTTTAAATAACACAGGTGAAAGACCAAATCTTGCAGCAGGATTCAAGCTTTTCCCTGCATTTGGGTAGCACAAACACTCGCTCCTGATTCCTATGTGGACTCAGAGGTGTGTGGTTTGATAGCCGTTCCATGCTCCACAGGCTCCTTCTACCCTCCCACTCCTTATTGCCCATGATAATAAAATGGGAGAAATGGGGGGTTACTCCTTTCAAACTCCTTTACTAGACATATGGTAAGGAATCAGGAGGAACCCCTGTAGAAAATAAGGTACATGCATTTTCATTCTTGTGGGTAAAAATGGTTGGCAGGGAGGGTGGAAATTGGACCCATGCCCAGCAGTGCTGCCTTAACTGGTGTCCCACTATTGAGGCAGCTTAGGGCACCCTGTTGGGCCATAATGCAGGTCAAAATTGACTTTTTTCACATTGGTCCTGGACTGCATTATCTTCTCATATAGAACTAGCCAGTCATGGAGTTTATTTCCAAGTCTAGGCATACATACATACCTGGAAGAAATGTTAATTAAACACAAAGATGCTATCTTCTGACCAAATAGTTTCAGCCTAAAAGTCTGAATCAAAAGATCTTCAGCCAGTTATGCAAAACTTCTACAGCAAGAAGCAAAACTTGAAAGACTTCTTTCTTCATTCAAGATGTCCATTAGTTGTCCTGGTATTCTGGAAGATGGCATCTCTGTTCAGAAGACATTCTGGGATTCGTGATTATATGGCTTCCTTCTTCACTATATCCTAGATATTTATCACAATAAACATCTGTGTTAGCTGTTCGCATGGAAGAGCAAAGTGAAGGTTCAATAAGTACCTGCATATTATAGTACATAGCAGATTGGTTGTTTAGCTTGATGGGCTGGAAGTTCGATGCATGATCAGAACATCTTAGGTGTGCTATATAGATATTTATTATTTTAGATTTTTTTTTCAAGCTAGTTGAGTTAAAACCAAAATGTAGACAACTCCTCATATCTTGATACAATCTTGATGGGGTAGGAGTTTCTTCTTCTCCTTCTCCTTCTCCTTCTTCTTCTTCTTCTTCCTCCTCCTCCTCCGCTTCCTTCTCTTTTTCTTCCTCTTCTTTCTCCTTCTCCTCTTCCTCGTCCTTTTCTGCTTCCTCCTCTTCCACTTGTAACTTTTTTTTAATTAAATACATATTTGCACATCTCCATGATTTCTGGTTTGATCGGGAAAGACCCAAGAAACCTTCACACCTACCACTGAACCTAAGACACCCCTGTTATTATTAAAAATAATGTTCCTTTCAATCATTCATTTGGATGAAGAAAATATCTTGCAGGAAAAGTATTCTGAACCTTCTTTGTCATTTTCCAATTGCAGTATTAGTAACACTATGGAGGGAGTAATTGACAGATGTGAATAAGTTTAGTTCAAATGATTAAAAGCTGCTGAAAATCATAACCTGTCAGATTTTCCAGAGAAATAAAGACCCATCCATCTGTTGGGGACTCTGAAAATGAGTGTAATGAGTCACCTTTAAAATGACAGCTGTCATCTAAGGAACGAAGCCTTGAAGCTGAGGTAAAATATATAATAAATTATGCATACTCTTGTCATGTAGAAAGACTGGTGATGCTAGGGAGGCCATCAGAATACAGACTCTTAGACCGAAAAGTCAATTTCTAATTTTGTGCTATTTTGATCTTTTTTTCCTCAAGGTAGGGAGTAATACCTTGTAACATTATCTGCGATCACTAGCATTTGGGCTAGGCCCAAGTCAATAACAGGATAGTTATGCTGGAGTGATGTTACGGTTTGATAAGGCACAGCATGTCATTTTATATCTTTGCGGTTGCCTGTCACATTGCATGGAATGATTGTGGTTTTACCAGGAGAGAAGTTTAAAAAGATAGTATCACATCTAGAAATTAATTCTGCTGAGCTGCTTCCCCAAGAAAGAGGGAAAAGAATATATTTTTTTGATGATGGCGTTGTGCTTTCCCCCACTCTTCTTTGAGAGAACACCTCACATTCATAATTAGGTCAAAAAGGATTCCCCCAATGCTCCCCTCACTTGCCTTTTATTTAGACTGGTAATGTTTGTCTCTAGTTCTCGATGTCTTATGTGAAATAGGGCAGGTGGAGCCATAACATTCTTTGTGAAATAAAATGCAAATTTTGCTATGCAAATGGACCATTAAGAAGTAAATTAGATTGAACAGCGGTGGTAAATCAGCAATTATATTGTTGTTGTTGTTGTTCTTTAAAAATTATAGTGGTATTCCAATGCAAATAAAACCGGCAACGTTTGCAACACATGTTGGGGATGGTAATACAAGTCGCCACTGGAAAAGGTACCCTAGGGCTGCTAGTGTGCATTTTTGAATTGGGTGGTGAACATTTTACTGCTGCTTTTGATGCTGTCTTCAAAGGAGAGGATGCTGAGCAAACTGCTTATAGACTGCTGGTATTAATTACTGTTTATAATAGCTCCCATTTTGACATAATTGTTGCATATTTGGGCACATTTTGCCAAAGGATATCCTCAGCATGGGCCGGTGATTAGTATTAATATTTATATTGTATTTTAAATGTGTAAAGATTACAGTGAGCACTCTCTTATCTTTCCCGATGACCCAGCACAGAGTTGGGGCTATAATAGGAATACAGTGATCACACATGTCACAGAATACTTCCCATTTTGTTAAAGGTTGCTTAGAGTGAGGAAGGTGCCTCCTTGGTCCTAAGCACAAGTTGTGATGGCATGGAAAATGAGATAGAGAAATAAAGCATACTTTTGGAGGATATATGGAATTTACACCGTTATTATCTCTTTTTGTGATTTCAAACTGCATTATCAAGACGTTAAGTCAACATTCAAACTGGCCCAATATGTGTGGTGTGATTATGCTGCTTATTTGTCTACTGTGGACTTAAATAAGTTCACTCCTTTCTCTGACCAAAAAGCAGACTAGAATGGTTATCCTTTAAAAAAAACTGGGCTCTCTTACAGCTGCAGCAGACAAAGTGGTCACTTAACACCAATCTGTATGCATAGTCTTTATCCAAGTATGAAACAAAACAAATAATAATTTCTTTGCCTAGTTTCTCCATGCCTCACAACCTCTGAGGATGCCTGCCATAGATGTGGGTGAAACGTCAGGAGAGAATACTTCTGGAACATGGCCATACAGCCCAGAATACATACAACAATCCTGTGATCCTGGCCATGAAAGTTTCGACAACACAAAACAAAGAATCCTGTGTATATGACCTTTAGCTGGATTGGGTTGATTGACTTCTAGCTGGATTGGGTTGAACAACAGGGTATCTGCAACATTTTTCCTCATTGCATGGATAATCATAGAATCATAGAGTTGGAAGAGACCTCATGGGCCATCCAGTCCAAACCTATAATGTCAGAAGCTTTGTTGTATACAGGATCAGAAATAACCATCCTCATGCCAATATTGGCCATTCCAAAGCTGGAGAATGTGACCATTGGAATAATAGAAATTATGGGCTCCTCCAATGGAGTCTCTTACCCTGTTTCCCCGAAAATAAGACATCCCCGAAAAATAAGACCTAGTAGAAGTTTTGCTGAATTGCTAAATATAAGGCCTCCCCCGAAAGTAAGACCTAGCAAAGTTCTTGTTTGGAAGCATACCCAGCGCCTGACAAACAGAACACCAGAGCATGCAGGATTGGTAAATGTACATACCAGTTATACATGGAAATAATGGTAGTAACAAGAAATTCTTGATAGGATTCACAGCTTGTCTGGTTATGTTGGTTTGTGATGACAACTACTGTACAGTATATAATAAATGTTCATTTTTTGTTCAACAATAAATGTGAATTCTTCTTCATAGAAAAATAAGACATCACCTGAAAATAAGACCTAGCACATCTTTGGGAGCAAAAATTAATATAAGACACTGTCTTATTTTTGGGGAAACACGGTATTATTAAAGCAGTATTACAATGCATCTTTGCCAAACTCCTTATCAAGGATAATTGTACCCATATTCATAGGAAATAACTTGTCTCACACTCTCTACATTAACAAATAATTTCCCTTTATCTTTCCACTCTCTGGTTCTTTACTTACTTACTATGTTTCTAAAGGTATTTAGTTATTTAAAATCATATTCCTAATTAAATAACCTTATTTATGTTAGAATTATTATAGGTGTCTATCTCTCAATTTGTATATTGTTAAATCTCGGAGACTCCCTTGCAAAGAACAAGAATGTTGAAATTTTGCAAAAAATAAATAAATAGATATATTCAACTTTAGGTTTCTTTATTATTTCTCCCCTTTCTCTTACCCTACTTTTAAAATTGGGCCCCTGATGGCACAGTGTGTTAAAGCGCTGAGCTGCTGAAGTTGCAAACCAAAAGGTCCCAAGTTCAAATCCCGGGAGCGGAATGAGCGCCTGCTGTTAGCCCCAGCTACTGCCAACCTAGCAGTTTGAAAACATGCAAATGTGAGTAGATCCGGTGGGAAGGTAACGGCGCTCCATGCAGTCATGCCGGCTACATGACCTTGGGGGTGTCTATGGACAACGCCGGCTCTTCAGCTTAGAAATGGAGATGAACACCAATCCCCAGAGTCGGTCACAACTGGACTTAATGTCAGGGGAAAACCTTTACCTTTTACTTTTAAAATTAATAAAAGTGATCATGAGAAATTTGCCCAAAATAGTAGGTCTTGTCATGTTTAGCCCCATCTAAGTAGCAGGAGTTACATTCAGCTACATATCTGCAGAAGGTTGTAGGACACTTTGCATACAATGTCACCCTTCATCAGCTGCCTCTGGTGGCTTCTCACTGATGCATGTTCTCTTTGCAGGCCGAGATCTGGAAGTAATCCAAGCCTGAGGGTGATGTGAGCCGCACCTCAGACTGAAATAATCTCCTGTTATCAGCAAAGCTGTCTCTGCTTTACATTCTTGATCCCACATTCAAGCTGGCAAGCATCCAAAAAAGCTCTTCAGACATGATGAGAGCTTATCTCAGATGTTCCTCATCCACCTCTGTCTAGTCTGCTTCTCTCCCTTTCAGACAATTTCTCTATCCTCCCTCCATCTTTATACTGACCTAACAAGTCCCTGACATTTCACTTTGTCTGCAAAAGGTGTCAGGAACACACATCTCCTGTTTCCCAACAGTGGTGCTATCTCTGACCCTGAATTTCTTCAGCTCCATGTAAACATAACAAGAGAGCTGTAATGGGCTTTTAGTGCTATTAAGACTTACCAGTTTGGTGGCAATTGCTTAATGGGCAGGAATAGGGCAATCATTTTGGGGAGGAAAAAAGTCAGTTCACTCAGTCCATTAGTGCAATAGTTTGACTGTCTTTATCCAGGTATCATAATTGTTGTAGACTGATGTTTCTCTATATGATGCACTTAGGAAAATGTTTATAAAAGTCTGTTTTTGATTTTGGAGAAGTTACATTTTAGGAAGTTGGAACAGAAGTTCATGGGTCTAAAAACAACAGCATGGAGTTCTAAAAGGCCTGGTATTGATATCATGGGTTTGTTTCATATGTATTTGCTCACATACAAACATCTTAGTAGAATTTGCCAGCTTCCAAGGACTGAGGCAACTTTGAAACATTTAAGGGTGTCTGATCCGATTTCTGTGATCTGGCATAGAAGTGGGAGGCAACTTATTGCCTAGATGAGCATAAGCAGCTTATCTTGGTGCCAAAGATAAAGGCTTATTAATAGTCGCTAATCTACTGCTAAATACCCATTGAAGCAACTTGTGAAAGCAGACATTGTTAAACCTTTTCCTTTGGCACCAAGGTTTTATTTTCTAGGTCTAAACCACACAAAAAGGGAGCCACTGTCCATCATTGACCACTGAGACACACCAGTTTTTTTTCAAGGCCATTTCTGCACCTCAGAAAGACATTATTCATCTAATTAGAGAATCTATGGATATATTTTTTCTTGTTTATCAAGATAGAAAACAGGCAGAGGCCTTCTTACTAATCACTCTCTCCCTCTCCACACGTACACTTACTCTTCCTATTCTGAGGAGTTTAAACAGCGAATCCAAAATATCAGTAGTCACCTACCCAAGCCTTTCTTACAAGTAGGTTTGCTGGTCAGTTCAGACATGAAATTCAGTCCATGTTTTTGTATAAAATAAATATTAGATGGGTCCCTGTTGTCATGTTTAGATCTGGCTCACATGGAAAAACCAAAGATATGAATGTGGTCTGGAATAGGAACAGATAAGTTTACAAATTAGGTTGAAATTGGAGCTGCTTACCCATTGAAACTTTGAAAAGTACACAGGGATTTGAAAAACTACGCACACAAAAACTGTTCAATATTCTGAGGCAAAACAACAGCATTCTGTTATATTGTTTTTCACGGTCTGTTTGGAAAACATATACGAATGTGCAAATTAAACTGAACACCATATCCCTGTACAAACAATGTGATGAGAAGTTTAACACAATGGCTGAATATTTTTCTGGTTTGAATGTTGCATTACACAGCAGGAAAAGCAACTTCGGTAGATTCAAACTGAAGCCTTTGGCAGCTTGAATGCTGTGCAATATCATTTTCCTGATGAAAACTGCACAGTTTTTAGGAAAGGCCACACAGTTTGCAGGTGAAGTTACATGGTTTGGAGAAACTACGTAGTTTTCTGGGACAGCTGTTTAATTTTTGTAGAGATTTCAGGAAGCTCTTCACACTTCAAAACTTATTTTGTATATATAAATTTTCATTTAGAGAACAACATTTTTGTGGGGAATGCTTTTTGTAGAAAATAATATTTCACACAAAAAGCAAAGAGTGTTTGAGGATCGGGACAATCATAGGAATATCAAGATGCTTGCTTATAAAGCTATTATCCTTCTAACTCTATTGTTGAAACATGAACTGTCTACAAATGTTACTCTCAACTTCTGGAATGATTCCATCAGCACTGTCTTTGAAAAATCTTGCAAACCTCTTAGGAAGATAGGCAGACAAATGTCAGTGGCCTAGGAGAAGCAAAGACAATCAGCATTGAGGCAATGATTCTCCACCACCAACTTTGCTGGACCGTCCACGTTGTCCTAATGTCTGAACACTATCTCCCAAAGCATTTACTTTACTCTCAGCTCAAGAATGGTAAAAGGAATGTTGGTGGACAATGCAGATTTAAAGATTTATGTACCTTAAAAATGTGGAATAAACTTCCCAGAGAACTGGGAAGCCCTGACTCTTGAGCATTCTAACTAGAGGTCAGATGTTACCAACAGTGCTATGAATTTTGAAGAGGCATGAATAGAGGGCAAAAAGGAGAAACTTCCCAAGAAGAAACTTCCTCCCAAGAGGAAGACACATCAAGCAAATCCTTGTCCTGACCACCTTCCACCTGGAGATCTATGTCCTCATTGTGAAAGACCATGCAGATCCAGAATAGATCTCTAAAGTCACTTATGGACCCACTGCCAAGACTCTACCCTTGGAAGACAATCATACTTTTCCACAAATGATTGCCCATGATGATGATGATTTTGTGTAGTATACATCCTCAACTTTAGCATTATATGTTGTTTCCTGTGCAGAAAATAGTGTTTGGTTTTTAAAATGTGCAGATTTTGTGCAAAAAAGTCTCAAAACTGCAAAAAAAATCTCATCAGACTTTTGCATACTTCATACTTCAGTGCTATTCTTTTCCTCATTTGTATTTATATGGATGCAAACATTTTAAGATCAGCAGTGCAATTTACACCCTGTTGTAACATATAAAAAACCCTCTTCTCTTTAGTTTTTCCTAATTATGTTCTCTGTATGCATTTTTAAAAGAAGATGAAAATATTTGGGTATTCTATGCTCTTAAGTTTTGCCCTTGACATAACCAGGAGTCAAAGCAATATCAATAATTTTGGTCCTCAAACCTGCCCTCCATTTATATTATGATGCCTATCTACACAAGAGAATATATGGTACATTGGGAGCCCCGACGGCGAAGTGTGTTAAAGCATTGAGCTGCTGAATTTGCAGACCAAAAGGTCCCAGGTTCAAATCATGGGAGCGGACTGAGCGCCCGCGGTTAGCTCCAGCTTCTGCCAACCTAGCAGTTCGAAAACATGCCAATGTGAGTAGATTAATAGGTACCGCTCTGGCGGGAAGGTAACGGCACTCCATGCAGTCATGCCGGCCACATGACCTTGGAGGTGTCTATGGACAACGCCAGCTCTTCAGCTTAGAAATGGAGATGAGCACCCACCCCCAGAGTCAGACATGACTGGACTTAACCTCAGGGGAAACCTTTACCTTTACCTATATGGTACATTACTTGACTTATTTTTGAACATTTGGGTCAATAGCTGTACTTGAGATGGAGTAAGTTGGAATGAGCACTAGGATTCAATATATATCATTAAGTATATATTAAGTATACATAGAAAAGCAATGCAAAATTATTTTGAAAGGCCAGAGCATTTTGTGCATCAGCTACAATCACCGGAAACAGAGGCATTGCATACAGCCCACTACATGGTAGCAATGGTTCACACTAAGAATGGCAAAACTCATTTTTTCCAGTTCCTGATGTATAACAAGAACAATGAAACAGGTTTTTATCCCATAGCTCTTGGATTTGGATCCCATCCTAATGTTGTGAAACCATCAGAACTAATGTAAAACCCATCAGGCAGACACCATTGCATTTTTCTGACTCTGCAATGTAGTAACTCAACAGTAGCTACTGGTTACAAACATTACGCAACTGTGCAATTCTAAATCCTATAAATATAAGTCCATTTCTAAAAACATATTGCTCCAACAGGATTACGGCCATTACATTTTGTCTAGTTACTGTGCAACATAAACTTCTTGGTGAAAGAATGTCCTCAATTCCTCGGCTATCTGGTCTCACAAAACAATAAATAAATAAATAAATAAATAAATAAATAAATAAATTTTGACAAGTGTTGTTCTCCATGGTTTCTGTGATGATCTGCTGACCCTGTACTTTCCACAATCAGAATAAATTATAGTAAAACATCAACAAAGTCTCTACTACTTTCTCTGTCCATCCTTAGTAGTTTCTACTTCCAGTTGACTTCTAAGTGTCTCTTCAGGTTGAAGTTGCATGACCTGTTCCAGTTTCAGCTGATCACAATCAGCTTCCCATTGACTTACAACTGGAAGAAAAATTTAATCCAACTGGGAATATGATATATAACGAAACTTGTAATTTCTATCCAAACACAGTAATAATAAATAGTATTTATTTCTACGCTACCACCATCTCCCAAAAGAGACTCAGGGCTGGTTACAAAGCACTTGTAATGTAACAATACATACGGTGCAATAAATACAGATATATCAATATCAAAGGAAAACATAATTCACATCATCAATACATAACAATACCACAGTAGAGTGGAAAGTCCTCATTTATATATGATATAGTGATTTCTCCCCAGTTTTTTGTAAGGTACACTTTCTAAATATCATTGTTATAGCATGCAAAGCATCTTTAAGTGTTGTAATGGGGACTGCCTTCTGAAGACCTCTTTTGAGACTCCCATGTTTGCAATCACATATTTGCCATGATACTCACCTGGGAATGAGAGTGGCCAAAGGCCTTTGCTGAAGCCTAGCATGAAATATACAGCATCGAACACAGTGACTGAGCCTAACCCAGGGTTAAATGCATGTAAGCACATAGCTAAATCCATGAAATCAATGGCTTTGAGCATACTTGGCTCCGTGGTAAATTTTGGTCTAAAAATAGATGCTAACTTTCAATGGCTTTAAGAAACAATTACCTTTCGCAAGAGTTCATTTTTTAAAACTTCTTAGTTTTATAGGCTATTCTTTATATGGTTGTTGCTTTAAATCAGTCAGAACACTGTAAAATGTGATAGTTCTATTTGTGGATGAGATTACGCCTAATTTGAGGGCTAAATCTAGGTGACCTCCCGGCTCTCTGTTTCTTTCTTTTAAAAAATCCTGCATATTTAAGGATGGAAATATAATAATAAAAAAAGAGAAAATGTTGAAACAAAACAAAATTTGCTTGTTGTATTTCCAGAAGGAAGAAGCAAGAGAAATCTGGTATGTCCACAGAGGGAAGCATTTGTCCTCAGCTTGAATGAAAGATGCTAGCGAGCTGTCTTTGTTCGCATATGCATAAGGCAAGATGGAAAAGGATGTATGATTATTATTTCCTTCCCAATACTGCAAGCATCATGAAAAATATGTCTCAAAAGGCTTCAGGATGGCTCATTAAGTTCCTGATCCATTTCTGCACACGCGACTGCTACCACGCTGACCTTTTACAGCTCAAACTGCAGATGGGCATTGCCCCATTACTGTCAGTGAAATTCAGCCTGTAGGGATCCATAACCAATGGAAGGAATACACTTCAAGCTGTTTTTGTTTCTCAAACCCAGAAGGGAATGCTGAAAGAACCTTTGTCCCATGGATGAACACACGCACACATGCCTGCACACAAAGATGCACAAACACAGAGAGAGCACTCTAGGTGCTCAATTTCAGTGGGTGTTAGAACATTTTTACTGCTACTTTGCAAACACGAACTCTGTGAACTCTGGATTCTGGGAGGAATGGGAAGCAAGGAGTGTTTTGCATTGTTCTTCTTCACATAGCACAGAAGCAGCCAAGCTCTGAATTGTAAAGACGGATGATGGCAGCAAGGCACCGAAACCTCCTCATGTCTAACAAGGCATATTCTGGCAGGACTTCTCACAGACAGCCGCTTGCTGGAATCTCGAAGGCAGCTTATTGAAAGGCAGGCATATGAGCTGAAGGCAAAAGGGGAGAGACAATGGGCCTTTTGCTTTTCTTCTTCTTCTTCTCTGTGTTCAGGGTAGCAACTAATTAGCTACAGAACAGGTTTGTTTGTGTGCCTTACTGCAGCAAAAGGAACAGGGTGTATAGATGGATGAATGGGTTTTCTACCTGTAGCTTGGCAAAGCTCAGACATAGACAAACCAACAAAAGGTTCCAGCTAAAGTAATAATTAGGTGGGAGGCACTTCAACACATTGGCCCAATGTTCTCAGCACTATATAAGCACAAGCCTTGAGATTCTTATTCTTCAGAATCAATTGTGTTGAGTCACTGCTCTGTTCCAGTCCAAACAACCACTCTTGTGGCTTTCAATTCATTCATGCACATACATTTTTTTCCTTCAGACTTTATAACACTCTTGCAAAGGAGATCAGTGCTATCATCTCCACTGGCAGATGTGCAGCCAGGGCTGAGTCCATGATTTATCAATGCCTATCTAAACCAATGTTGTTGTTTATTCCCATATTATCAGACTGAATGTAGTTCTTTGGCCCAGATCAACATGGGAAACATTTGCCATCTTTCAGTTTCTTTCTTGAAAGACATCAGAAATCTTCCAGACAAAGAAGTGTGCATGTGTACAAAGTAAAATGCATCCCCTAACCTCTGCAGGGGTGGAGGACCTATTAAAATGGTCCGCCCCAGGAGACTTATGGATTCTGAAGGATTCCTGACGGCTCTTGGGGAGTTTCCCGCCTCCTCGGTAGGTGATCCTGTCGATGCTCTGGTCTCTCTCTGGAATGGAGAGATGACTAGGGCAAAAGACATGATTGCTCCAGAATGTCCCCTCTCAAGTAACCGAGCTAAACCAGCTCCTTGGTTCACTGAGGAGCTGGCAGTGATAAAGTGAAAGAAGAGGGGGCTAGAGTGCATGTGGCATTCGAAGCCAAGCGAGCCAAAACGAACTCGGCTGTGTTCCTATCTTAGGGCATATGCCGCAGCAATAGATGCTGCAAAGAATGTTTTCCTTGCAGCTAATACTGTGTCCACAAAGAACCGTCCAGTGGATCTGTTTCGAGTTGTCCGAGGTTTGTTATATCCCATCCCCAAAGACGGGATCCCTGACAACTCGACAGCCCGCTGTGAAGCATTTGCTCAGTTCTTTGCGGACAAAGTCGCTTTGGTCTGCTCTGACTTTGATGCCATATTAATGGCAGTCTCTGAGGATGTAACGAGAACATCTGCTTGTCCAGTTTTGATGGATTAATTTCAATTGGTTGAGCTCGAGGATGTGGACAAGATCCTTGGAGAAGCAAGACCAACCACATGCTTCCTAGACCCCTGCCCATCCTGGCTGGTGAGAGAAGCCAGAGGGGGTTTGGCTGAGTGGGTGAAGGTGGTGGTGAATGCCTCCCTATGGGATGGCAAAGTTCCAGCGAGCCTCAAGACGGCTGTGATCAAACCACTGTTGAAGAAGCCATCACTGGATCCCACTCAATTCGGAAACTTTTGGCCCATTTCCAATCTTCCATACTTGGGCAAGGTCATGGAACGTGTGGTTGCCTCGCAACTCCAATTTTCTAGATCTGGCACAGTCTGGCTTTAGGCCGGGGCATGGTACCGAGACAGCCTTGGTCACCTTAGTCAATGATCTTCGCCGAGAGCTGGACAGGGGGAGTGTGTCCCTGCTAGTTCTGCTGGACCTCACAGCGGCCTTCGATACCGTTAACTACGGTATCCTTCTGGGATGCCTCGCGGGGATGGGGTTGGGAGGTACTGTTTTACAGTGGCTCCACTCATTCCTGGAGGGTCAGTCCCAGATGGTGTCACTGGGGGACACTTGCTCGGCCCCGCAACCATTGTTTTGCGGGGTCCCACAGAGGTCTGTACTGACCCCCTTGTTATTTAACATCTACATGAAGCCTCTGGGTGAGATCATCCGGAGTTTCGAGGTGAGGTGTCATCTGTACGCAGATGATGTCCAACTCTGTCACTCCTTTCCACCTGTCACTAAGGAGGCTGTTCAGGTTCTTGGCCACTGTGTCGGTCTGAATGAGGGCCAACAAACTGAAATTTAATCCAGACAAGACAGAAGTCCTCCTGGTCAGTTGGAAGGCCGAACAGGGTATAGGGTTACAGCCTGTGCTGGACGGGGCACCTGCTGAAGGCGCAGGTGCGCAGTCTGGGGGTGATCCTAGACTCATCGTTGAGCCTGGAACCTCAGGTCTCAGCGGTGGCTAGGGCAGCCTTCACACAGTTAAAACTTGTGCGCCATCTCCAACCGTACTGTGGGAAGCTCGACTTGGCCACGGTGGTTCACGCTCTTGTTACATCCCAATTAGATTACTGCAACGCACTCTACATGGGGCTGCCTTTGAAGACTGTTTGGAAGCGTCGACTAGTCCAACGGGAGGCAGCCAGGTTAATAACTGGAGTGACGTACAGGGAGCATACTACCCCCGTTACATCAGCTCCACTGGCTGCCAATTAGCTACTGAGTACAATTCAAAGTGCTGGCGTTAGCCTATAAAGCGCTAAATGGTTCCAGCCCAGCTTACCTGTCCGAATGTGTCTCCCGTTATGACCTACCATGTAGTCTAAGATCTTCTGGGGAGGCCCTGCTCTCGGTCCCGCCAGCCTCACAGGTGCGGCTGGCGGGGATGAGAGACAGGGCCTTTCCGCTGGTGGCCCCCCGCCTATGGAATGCCCTTCCAACTGAAATTAGACAGGCTCCCTCCCTCCTGTCTTTCCAAAAAAGAACGTAAACATGGTTATGAGACCAGGCTTTTGAGCAAGAGTAGCAGCAGAAATGTGATATGACAACTGTATGACTCAATGACAGAACCCTTTCGGACTTGAAACACGCTGTGAATGTATATTTATATGCATAATTATGTACGTTTTTAATGTAGGTTCTTAATTCTAATGTATTTTTTTATTTAAATGGATTTTTAATTGTGACGTAATTTGTTTTTATGTGTGACTTTATATTGTAAGCCACCCTGAGTCCCCTGATGGGTGAGAAGGGCGGGGTAGAAATGATGTAATAAATAAATAAATAAATAAATAATGTTTTAAAATAAATACCTTTATGGTTTATTTATTTATTGTGTCAGAAGCGAACCGAGGGTACAGTTGTAATATATTTGAAAATTTAAAAAACCTTGGCAAATGTGCTTTGACCAGTAGCTGGCCACTTGTAGTACCTCTGGTTTTGCTATATGAAGGTCCTCTATAGTACATGTGGCAGGGCTGCATTGTAATAGGTGGTCTGTGGTTTGCTCTTCTCCACACTCACATATCATGGACTCCACTTTGTAACCCCATTTCTTAAGCTTGGTTCTGCACCTCGTGGTGCCAGAGTGCAGTTTGTTCAGTGCCTTCCAATTTGCCCAGTCTTCCGTGTGCCCAGGAGGATGTCTCTCATCCGATGTCAGCAACTGATTGAAGTTCTGGGTTTTAGTCTGCCACTTTTGGACTCTTGCTTGCTGAGGTGTTCCTGCGAGTATATCTGTAGATCTAAGAAGACTATTTCTTGATTCAAGTCATTGGCGTGCTGGCTGATATATGAACCGGGAGTGGTCCAGAGATGTCAATGCCTTGGTTCTTTCATTACTGGCTGCTATTTCCTGGCAAATGTCAGGTAGTGCAATGCCGGCTAAACAGTATAATTTCTGCTTCTCTGGCCCTGGAATTCAACAGAAAAAGCTCCTGTTTTGTAGCAGATTTTCTATGAAGCGGGTGAGGTAGAAGTCCTTTGTGATAATGGTAACTATCAGTAAATGTTTGATGTGTATATCCATTTTATATACCTATATGCCCATGGTCACATAAAAAATTCTTGGGTGAAAGGGAAGTGGAAATGGAAAAAAGTTTAAGAAGTTGTGGTGTGGTTTTTAAACTTCCCCCTGCCCAGAGGAAGTAACTGGCCAAACCAACTCCGAGTATAACTTACCTAAGAAAACCTTATCAAATTCATGGGGTCACCATATACTGACAGGCGACTTGAAGGTACATACTGCCATGAGATAGTAATTTGTCAATTTCCCAGATGGGTTTGAAATCAGAATTTCTAATCACTTTGAAGATTGGCCCATGATGTTCCCACAACTTTCTTCTCCCCAGCCCAAAACTGTATAGCTTATATTGAAACGGTTTCAGCTTTCCAGCTGACACTAGGCAGGCACTGTCCTTTTTGTTTTGTGTTTTGCAATTTTTCTTTCCTTCTGTTCCTCAAGCCCAAGTCTTTCACTAAATTCCTGACTAGAGGCTGTAGAAAGTCAGTTCAGTTTTTTCCCTCAACCCAGCTGGTTTGACAGCTGAATTGTCTTTTCACAGTCCTTAATTGAAATTGAGACTTGAGAGGACAGAAATTGTAGGGAAAACAAAAACTGGATTGTCAGCTGCCAAACATTCACAACTTTACACTCACACCCTTTACAGAAATCCTGTTTTGAAGCTGAGAAAAGACAGTAATTTTTTTCTCCCAGGCCCTCTACATGTTTCACATATGAAACAAAGAGGGGGAAGTTACAGATATTTGCCAGCTGGTGATCTAGTTTCTGTTTGTCCCACACCTTTTCCCAGGGCCCTTCCACACAGCCCTATAACCCAGAATATCAAGGCAGGATAAACCACAATATGTGCTTTGAACTGGATTATCTGAGTCCACACTGCCATATATTCCAGTTCAAAGCAGATAATGTGGGATTTTATTCAGCTGTGTGGAAGGGCCCCAGTTTTTCACAGAAATCCTGACTATAGGCTTCCCACCCCACTGCTCCAGCTGCATTGACAGCTTAAACAACTTTTCACAGCCTCTTCTTGGGATTGGGTTTGGAGGATGGAAGTCATAGGAAAAACAGAAACTAGATCATCAGCTGCCCAGTGGTTCTCAACCTGTGGGTCCCCAGGTGTTTTGGCCTACAACTCCCAGAATTCCCAGCCAGTTTACCAGCTCTTAGGATTTCTGGATGTTGAAGGCTGAAACAGACTAATCTGATCTCTTTTTTCGATAGAGTTACGAGTTGGGTCGATACAGGGAATGCTGTGGATGTAGCCTACCTGGATTTCAGTAAGGCCTTCGACAAAGTCCCCCACAACCTTCTGGCAAATAAACTAGTAAAATGTGGGCTAGACAAAACAACGGTTAGGTGGATCTGTAATTGGCTAAGCGAACGAACCCAAAGGGTGCTCACCAATGCGTCCTCTTCATCATGGAAAGAAGTGACAAGTGGAGTGCCGCAGGGCTCCGTCCTGGGCCCGGTTCTGTTCAACATCTTTATTAACGACTTAGACGAAGGGTTAGAAGGCACGATCATCAAGTTTGCAGACGAAACAAAACTGGGAGGGATAGCTAACACTCCAGAAGACAGGAGCAGAATTCAAAACGATCTTGACAGACTAGAGAGATGGGCCGAAACTAACAAAATGAAGTTCAACAGGGACAAATGCAAGATACTTCATTTCGGCAGAAAAAATGGAAATCAAAGATACAGACTGGGGGACGCCTGGCTTGACAGCAGTGTGTGCAAAAAAGACCTTGGAGTCCTCGTGGACAACAAGTTAAACATGAGCCAACAATGTGATGCAGCAGCTAAAAAAAGCCAACGGGATTCTGGCCTGCATCAATAGGGGAATAGCGTCTAGATCCAGGGAAGTCATGCTCCCCCTCTATTCTGCCTTGGTCAGACCACACCTGGAATACTGCGTCCAATTCTGGGCACCACAGTTGAAGGGAGATGTTGACAAGCTGGAAAGCGTCCAGAGGAGGGCGACTAAAATGATTAAGGGTCTGAAGAACAAGCTCTATGAGGAGCGGCTTAAAGAGCTTGGCATGTTTAGCCTGCAGAAGAGAAGGCTGAGAGGAGACATGATAGCCATGTACAAATATGTGAAGGGAAGTCATAGGGAGGAGGGAGCAAGCTTATTTTCTGCTGCCCTGCAGACCAGGACACGGAACAATGGCTTCAAACTACAGGAAAGGAGATTCCACCTGAACATCAGGAAGAACTTCCTCACAGTGAGGGCTGTTCGACAGTGGAACTCTCTCCCCCGGGCTGTGGTGGAGGCTCCTTCCTTGGAGGCTTTTAAGCAGAGGCTGGATGGCCATCTGTCGGGGGTGCTTTGAATGCGATTTCCTGCTTCTTGGCGGGGGTTGGACTGGATGGCCCATGAGGTCTCTTCCAACTCTACTATTCTATGATTCTATGATTCTATCTAGACACCCACAGGTTGAGAAGCACTGCTCTATAATTCTCCTCCACCCTAATGTTTTGCAGAAATCCTGGATAGAGATTGCAGCTATCAAACATAACCTATTCACTTTCTGTCAGTTTTCTTCCACTCCCTCAGCTAGTTCAACAGCTGAAACATATTTTCACAGCTGACAATTTCTATGCAGGTTTGGGACTAGGGGAAAGAAGGATGGGGAAGTTGCAGAAAACAGTACCTGGGACATGCCAGTTGTGGAAGCAGTGTACTTTTCAATGAAAGCTTCCCAGTTTCCAGAAAAAGCTGTGCAACATCATGTCATCTTGGAGGCATGTAAAATTCTGCACCTCCAGACAGTGTGAGAAGGATAATAGACGGATTTTTCCCAACACTCATTGTTGACAATGAAAATTAAACAATAGCAGAAAAATTTGACCAGATTTCTTTGGCAATAGGACAAAATGAGAGAAATATCCTAGGGGTCTTTTATATTTTTGTTGTAAATAGTGAGGGTGGGAATAGCAGTAATTGGTCGTGTCTGAGAATGTCATGTGACTAGTCTGTCTGGCAAGCCGGCTGACCTTGCAGTTTAGTAAAAGAGTTGCCATGCTTTGGTAAAGATTACTGCAAAACTTATAAATAACACCAAAGAGGAACATTTATGTTAAACAAGCGCAACAAATTCTTAGATTGCGTAGTTTGCAAGAAGGTAAAAGTAAAAGTTTCTCTTATGGTTAAAGGAAGTAAGATTATCACAACCAAACCATTTGAGGTCGTGAATGCTGACTTTGCAGGGCATTTCAAGGAGAATGAAGGCAAGCTCAAGTACATTTTTGTGATAGTGTACAGATATACTCAGTATAGTTATGTTTACCTGTTGAAAAGCAAACATGAAGCATTTAAAAAATTCAAAAAATGGGTGAATATAGTTGAAAGAGAATTCCCATACAAAGTTTCATGTTTAACCATGGATAGAGGTGATAAATTTTGTGGTAACAATTTCCAAAATTGGCTGAGACAAAAAGGTATACAGCATAAAACCTCAAATCCATATTCTCCTTCAGAGAATGGGCTGGCAGAAAGAAGGATTGGAGTTCTTCAGTCCATGAAGGGATGCATGATGATTCAAATGCACTTGCTGGTATGTGGGGATAAGCTGAACAGACAGCAAACCATGTGTTAACAACAACAACAACAACAACAACAACAACAACAATATAATAACAACAGCTTTAGTTCTATCCTGCTCACTCTCCCTGAAGGACTCAGAGCGGTTCACAACAATATAAAATCACAAAATACATAATAAAACAAGTAAATATTTCAAATTAAATACACAACTGACAAAATTAATCAAACCATAATAGATAAAAAGAATTAGACAGAATGTGATGTTCAAGTGTGAATCAAACACCTTATTTTATGCTGTACAGACATGTTCCAAATTTAAAGTACCTCAGAATTTTTGGGCAATATGCAAATGTGTTAATTCCCAGCCAATAAAGGAGAAAAGGTCAACCAAAATGGAGAAGGTTGAGGTTTGTTGGGTATATGGAGAACAAGTGCAAATTTCACAATGGTTTTGGAAGACTAGTGTTTTCTGAGGTTGTAAGATTTGAAACACCCAGTGGATGGGAAAAGGTACACTGGAACAAAGAGGTGTTTGAGTAATTAAATATGGAATCTGAAAAGGAATAAAGTTCAGGAAATGGAGGGGCAGAAGTAGACACACCTGAGAATGCAGTGCAAATGTCAAAAAGCAGAGAAACTTCAGACAACAAAAATAGAGAAACACTAGACACCAAAGGTAGAACCATAACAAAACACTTCACGTGCACAAGACACAACACCTCCCAAAGTCCTGGTGGAGAGAAAAAAGGAAGTGGAAGGGGACAGCAAGAGTCCAAGCAATTATGGTGAAAGTTTGCAACCCATCCTCATCCCTAAGAGGAGTAAAAGAGGAAAGAAATGATCCAGAGTTCTTTGTGTTGAAGCAAGCAAAAGCGTGCATGGTTGTTGGAAAGAAAAGTTTTGAACAAATGGAGAAGGCCGTGATAGGACTGAACTCATGTGCTTACCTAGCAAGAGTGTAGTGTGTGTTTTTACTCTGCTTCTCATCTTCCATTCCCTCGCTAACGGAACAGTGTTCTGTCATACATTTTTTGTGGGCAGAAAGTGTCACATGTGTGCTCAATATGAGGATAAAGTCATCTACGAGTGAACTGATATGTTCAGAAATAGCTGTGAACATGAGGAATGAAGAAAAAATCCTGGAATTGATTCGAGAAAAAAGAATAACAGTTGAAGAGGTTATGGGAAAGCTGAATGTGAGTGTTGGATCTGCCTATGCCCTGATTCACAACAGCCTTACATTCAGCAAAGTGTGTGCCAGGTGGCTGCCTAAGCAACCAACAGAGCAGTATAAGTGCAAGCAGCAAAGTAGGAGATGTGAAAATAGTCGTGCATCAGTGGCTACATGCTCAATTTTTTTTAATTTTTTTTTGCGGAGGACACTGGGAAAATAACACTGGGAAAATGCATCACAAAGAAAGGTGACTATGGCCCCCTCTACACTGCCTTATATCTCAAGATCTGATTATCTGCTTAACCCAGATTATCTGGCTGTGGAGACTCATATATTCCAGTTCAAAGCAGATAACTTGGGATCAGATCCTGGAATATAAGGACAGTGCAGAAGGTGCCTATGTAGAAAAGTGCTGTAATTTGTTCTCAAAATTCTTTATAAATCGTTTTTTAAAGTGTGGAAACTTTTTGAAGACCCCTTATAATATATTGCAAAATAACGGGAAAAACTGAAAATTATATTTTTCTGCTTGCTGTTTTGTGTATTTAAGAGAATATGTGGTGCTGATAAATCAGAGCAAGAATTAAAATATCATGACCTGAGGTTTGAATGGCATGGATTTATATGAGATGTACTTGTTTAGGATAAGGTATAGGTACAAACATGAACAATGTTTAAAATATTTTCATAGGTCTCAACACAAGATGCTTTCTATAGGGAATAAACAGGAAGCAAAAAAGTTAAGGAATCAGGAAATGTTGGGTAATTGCCAAGGGAAATTTATTGTGAAAAACAAATAATGGCTTTTGATGGGGGGGTTTTGCTTTTCAATAGTTTCTCTCTTTACAGTTATTTGAAAGATTTAAGATGAACAAGAAGGTTTGTGGTTTTCAACAATTTAAATCTGAGTATGAATAGTAATCATGTATCAAGTGATTGTAAAATGTATAAATTTCTACTAAATTTTATACTGAGGAGACAGTATAAAAGGATTGTATAATAAACTGGTATAACATATAAATGGAACAATGGGAAAGATACGGTGAAATGGGTTAATATTCATATTCTGTTATGATCTTTAAGAGAAGTATCATGTCAACTTGGGGACAGGTTAAACAGGGAGGTGGAATATTAGGAATTAATATATAAGCATGGGAAAAGCTAACTGGAAATAAATGTATTTTATATTTTTAGTATGCAACATATTTGTATAGATTTTCCTGTGATGTGTATATTATTATTATTATTATTATTGTTATTGTTATGGTTGTTTGTTGTTGCTGTTGTATTATTATTATTATTATTATTATTATTATTATTATTATTATTATTTATAGTAGGCACATACTGGAGAAGCAATCTTCCAGGCAACTTAATTTCCCAGGACAGTTTGCCATTTTAATTTATTTCATCTACAGATTATTTCTCTTGTAGTAGTGCAAGCTACTACTGTGGAGAAAAGTTTTGGTCACTTTTATGAAGTGTAAAGTTGAAAGTTCCATCATCATACTCCTCTAGCAATATTAAATTGATGAATGTTCCCTCTTCTGTCATGTAATTATTTGGAGGTCCAATCCACACAGCCATATAATACAGTTTCATAATGCAGTTTAGCTGCATTGAACTACATTATATGGCAGTATAGTCTCATAATACAGTTTAATGCAATTAGACTGCAATATGAAATTGCATTATACAGCAATGTAGATGGGGCCATAATTGGCGACTCTCATTTTATGAGAAAACCCATCTAGCCATCCCTTTTCAGATCCAGCCCAACCCTAGGCCGACATGCAAGAAAGGCTGTCTAATAAAGGGGAGAAATAAAAAAAGACAAAACAAGGAATCAAAAATATTAAAGCTGAAAATGTTCTTGTGATTAGTTTAGCAGTCTAACAAACCTTGAAAGAGTTGCTATAGAAATCAATATGTGAATGGATTGCAATTCTCCAATAAAATACTCAGGATAGGATAAATATAAATTTACCTTGCAATCCCTAAAGAATATAAGGAGTTATTTTTGTTAAAAAAGCATGAAGAAGTCCAGGGTCATTGGTTTCACTTCCTCTTTTAATGCTGGTTCTCAATTGTTTTCTGCTTTGCGGTGACTTTCCACTAGGCTATAAGCCTTTGCAATTAAATATAATTTACAGTAAGGATTTAGAGAGTGTACTTGCCACCTATGTAGAAGACCAAAGCCCCTTTACTGCCGTGCCATATTCTTTGTGGCACCGAGCAAACAGCAGAACTTTTACCACAGACATGGCTTAGAATACAAACTTATCCAGCAGGCTGGGAAAGCTGCCGCTGCCTTCCTGTCAAGAGGGAACACTTACACATTCCTAATGAAGGAAGCAGGGACTGTCAACTTTCTTTTTCTTTTGGCAACCCGGCAACTAGATGCAACTGCTGCAATGTCACAGTTGCTTTTCCTAATTACCATTGGAGTCTCCATGGTGTGGGTTTTATGCCTCTTCCATATTAATGAAGGCAGGAGCAGACGAGGCCAGGATGGTAACTGCTTTATTACTACTTTATTCGTAGTAGCTGTGGTTAGCATTGTGAATGGCTCCCTTTTCCAGATATGTCGTATCATGGTGATTATGGCAATACCGTAAATCTTATCATGTAGATTGCAGTTTTTTGCTCATTTATTTCTAATGCTCACCAGTCATTGTTGTTACAGTTTCTATTGCATAGAAGGCACAAGTTTGTAGAAGGGAGCTGCAACCTTGAAAGATGGAGTGAAGACAGTGAAGACCTTTACTAGCTGATGATACATACTTTATTTAGCTCAGCATATCTTGATGGCCTGAACCCTTTTGAGTTAATGCACTGATAAATGCTCCTGGATGTTATTTTCTATAATTAGTTGATCACAAAAGGATGTGTGTTATTGCCAAGCATCAAACCACTTGTTGACCTCAGCAACTTCTACTCCATTAGGAAACAGAGAGCCTTGAAACTGGTGTGAATAAAAGACTAGGTTCCATTACCAGTGACTAAACAGCTTATACACGGTGTTGTTTCCAAGGGCGGATAAGCTCCTTCTTGTTATTAATTTAGTAAGATGATTTCTTGCAATAGAGGAGCCAAGAACATTCACCTTTCCCCATCTAATAAGGATCCAGCCTGGGAAGGCAACCTTTCCTTGACATTAGATGACAGACATCTGTCATTGCTAAATTTCTTAATATCCATACAGCAGTGATCTCAAACTTTATCATTTTATTCACATTCCATGTTGTGTGTATATGTTGCTGATTAGGTCTTTGTTTGTATAACTAATTGTTGGATGTTTGTACAGTGCAGTCATTCCTATGTATCCACATATTCTCCATTCACAGATTTGGCCATCCAAGGCTTGTTTTTTTTTTTTAATCCAACAAGCATACCTTGATTTTGCTATTTTATGTAAGGGAAACCATTTAAATAGGCCAGTGTTTCTTAAACTCCAGGTGTTTTGGACTCCAGCTCCCAGAAATTCCAGTCAACTTACCAGCTGTTGGGAATTGTGGAAGCTGAAGTACAAAACATCTGTAGGAGCACAATTTGAGAAACTCTGGACTAGGCCATCATATGTAATGGGATTTGGGCATTCATAGAATTTAGTTTCCATGGAAGGTGGGGTGTTCTGGAACAAAACTCCAGGAGATATCAAGGGCCTGCTATATATATAGAACTAGCTGTGCCCGGCCACGCGTTGCTGTGGCGAAGTCTGGTGGTATGGGAAATAAAGTATTGAGGAATTGGTGGTAGTTAAGGTAAAAGGTAAAGGTTTTCCCCTGACATTAAGTCCATTATAAATGGGTTATATAGCTGTGTGGAAGGGCCTTCAGTCTACACTGCCATATAATCCAGTTAAAATCAGATAATCTGTATTTTATAGGTAGTGTGGAAGAGGCCTAAGTGAGGCCTAACTCAGCCTGTCCCCTGGGCTGAGTGGGTTGCTAGGAGACCAAATGGGCAGAGCTTAGTCTTCTAACTGGCAGCAATTGGATAAAAACAATTATTCCTCTCCCTCTAATTAGGACTTTATTTTTCTTTTCTTTTTGTTGTACGAACATAGAGGCATGGATGAGGGGTTGTGCTGCCAGGTTTAGTGTTTCTGGGATGTGTAGTTTTGTTGTTTTGTCCTAGACTGAAATTTCATTACCCTTTTATATATATAGATTGTGATTTTCTTCCTCTGAATATTATTTATTTCAAAGTAGCATGTTTATCATATTATGTTATAGTAAACGGTTCTAATATATTCTATAAACAAGAAACAGTTCAGACATTTCAGTAGTATCTTGGAAGAACATGGATGAATTGTGTTTCCTCACTGTTTTCTTCTTGGGGATACCCAAAGTTACTGAGAGGGAAGCCTAGAAAAAATGCAGCAGAGGAGAAAGGAGAGCACCTGTTGTTTGTGCTTTATCGGAACTTCCTCAGAAAGACATATATCACCATTGGTATATACTACTGGTCTTATTGCAAAAATCAGAGTGATATGTATTCTATCCTCCCCAGGTGATACTGCAAGATTGGAGTGTTTGTTTGTTTTAAAATTCAATTATAAACGTAAGGTGACACCATTTGTCCCAGATTCACTGCTAATCAGGATCACCAAGTTATTAGGCAGATTATCTGATCTGCTTATCTTCTTAGATTGCTACCAGTACCAGTTTTCATCTTCTTTATTCCTTCTTGATACATTTTCAAATTTGTTGTAGACATTTCCACCACTTTCTTTCCCTTCCATTAGAAGTCAGACTATTATGTTGAACTCACTATGCAACAAATTGTCTAAGATTCTTGAATAGTCCTGATCCTTTTTAATTGTTCAGGATATAGATATGCTGACATTAAGATGATAGTTATGCTTCAGTAAGTGCATGTTTCCAGTCTTAACCAAATTCATGTTCACCGCTGAAATACCTGTATTATCATTCTGTGATGACCCATGGGCCTTGTAGTCCTGCTCAGGACATTGTAATTCCTGATGAAGATGAAAACTTGGGTTTTTTACCTTCCCAGTCTGAACTGGATTCTTCTCAGCCAGATCTTTCCCAGGCAGATCTGGGAACCTTGCACCTGCAAGAAAGTTGTCTCCCAGAAGCATGTCAAACAAGCCCAGAGCCTACTTCTCCCGTGTTCTTGCGGCGGGAGTTTTGTAAACAACAGAGAAGTTTGGAATCAGCTTCGCGCAGGAGTGCGAGGATTGCAGCTAAGAATGTGGCCAATTAAGACTGCTTCTCGTGAGAATCTTTGGGGAGTCTCACATCTGGTCTCAGAGTTTAGCTTTCGGTTCTGATTCCCAGAGAACTGCTTCGGCGGGAAAGTTAGACTCTATTTAGGTGTTTTACCCGCGTAGTAACTTCGCGGAGTCAATTCGTCAGCCTACGGAGCGGGTCGTGTCTGGACAGCGCGCTCCGATTCAAGCCTCGCTCTCGCTCAAGCCTTGCCTTGCTATCCAGCCTTCGCCTTGCTTCCCAGCCTTTGTTTACCTACGGACTTTGCCTTGTTTCCCAGGACCAATCCTTGCCTTGTACCACGGATTTTACCAAGTTATCCCACGGACCTTGTTCTTGTTCCTAGTTACCTTGTTCCACGTTCAAGCCTTGTTTCAAGTATCAAGTTATTTCCTAGCCTCGCTCAAGTTTCATGGACTAAAGGACCTTGTCATCTCCCCTCACTTTGCTTGGCAAAGTGAGTGTTTCGGTTATTGGATTACAACTTTGGACCTTAATATTTCTTATTGGACATTGCTTTTTTGGACTAATTCTGACCTTTCCTGAAAGGTCTAATTCTGGACTATTTTCTACACTTGTTTTTATTAACTTTATATATTCCTTCAATAAAGATATTAGATAGATTCTGGCCTCTGTGTATGGTTATTGGTGCTCTGCAGCCTAGGTCTCGACAGTTTGACTCCGCCACCCTAAGCACCAATTAACCTCGGCCAGAATGTCTACCGGAGTCGTACCTGGGCCGAGCGGCCAGCCGATTACCTACACCATCGACAAGGAGGAGGTGGACCGAATCCGTGATAAGCTCAATGCACAGGATGGAGAAATAAGGGGTTTGAAGGAACGCGGGATTCGTCTTCCGGCCATGGCGTTGCCAACCAAGTTTACTGGAGAAGCTTCTAAGGTTCATGTCTTCCGTCGCCAATGTCAAGCTTATCTAGAGGCCCGTGCTGCCGAGTTTCCCCAAGAAGACATCAAAGTGGCATGGGTTTACAGTCTTCTAGACGGGCCAGCGGCCAGCTGGGCGACGGCACTGTACGACCAAGCCTCTCCACACCTAAGATCAGCGCAACGCTTCTTGGACCACCTCAAGGAGACTTGGGGAATCGAGGACAATTTGGAGGCAGCCGGTCACAAACTCCGTCGCCTTTTCCAAGGAGACAGACCTATGTCTCAGTATATAGCCGAGTTCCGAGTGCTGGCCCACAACACCGGCTGGAACGATGTAGCCCTCAGGGGACAATTCCGGGAGGGTCTCAACATTGAAATGCTGGAAGAAATCTCCAAGGTGGATCCTCCCCAGACCCTCGAGGCACTCATTGATCAATGTTTACGGGCTGAAGTCATGATTGCCAACAGGAAACAGTGGGTTCGAGGCCAGGGCGGTAGAGCCGGGGCAAAACCCCCCGCTCCCGCCAGCGTTCAGCCACGTCCGGTCTGGAGACCCCCACCGCCAACCCCATACCCCAGAGGGAGCGAGGAGGTGCCGATGCAGTTGGGCAATGTGCGTCCCAGACTAGATGCCGCCGAGAAGGCCCGTCGTCAACGCTTAAACCTCTGCTGGTACTGCGGGAACGGGGGCCACTTCGCCAGAGAGTGCCCAGCCAAAGGGAAGCCTGCCGCCCGTCTTGCGGCGGCGTCCTCCACGGAGACGAAGACGTCTGAGCCGACTGGCACACAGCCGGCGGGGGAAGCCAACGACCGGGTGTAGAGAGGCTCGCCAACCCGGTCAAAAAATCCATCCAAGAGCCGCCAACCGGGGTCCTGTTCCTTCTCGTGGTCACATTATGGTCAGCAAAAAGGGGACCCGTCATGATCCACGCCATGATAGACTCTGGAGCTACCAACAATTTCATCGATAGAGAGTATGCCGACTCTCTGGGATTACAATATCATGATTTCAAGAATGCCCGTGTGGTGCAAGCCATAGACGGCCGCCCCCTCAAGACGGGCCCCGTAAGTCAGTGGTCGGAACCCACCAGGATGTGGATAAGGGAACATATGGAAGAGATTTCCTTCTTTGTTACCGAGGTTCCCCATTTCCCTGTGATTTTGGGAATTCCATGGCTGACTCTCCACGACCCTAACATCTCCTGGTCCAACAGAGAACTGCAGTTTGCTTCACCGTACTGCCAAAACCATTGCCTCGTAGCCAAGGTATGCCACGCCACAGACACCGAGCCCATCATCACCTTGCCAAAGAAGTACTCCGAGTATTGGGATGTATTCAATGAGAAAGAAGCCGAAAAATTACCCCCACATAGACCTTATGACTGTGCCATTGACTTGGTGGAGGGGGCCCCGATCCCGCGAGGGCATCTCTACTCCCTGACTGAACCAGAGCAAGAAGCTCTCAGGGAATTCCTAGAGACAAACCTTCGCAAGGGATTCATCAGACCCTCTCAATCCCCAGCCGCCTCCCCAGTGATGTTTGTGAAGAAGAAGTCAGGGGAACTACGCTTGGTGGTGGACTACAGAGCATTGAACAATATCACCAAGCGGAACAGCTATCCCCTGCCCTTAATCTCGGATCTACTGGATCGGCTTCGAGGAGCCAAGGTTTACACCAAGCTGGATCTTCGGGGGGCTTACAACTTAGTTCGCATCAGGGAAGGGGACGAGTGGAAGACCGCCTTCCAGACCAAATTCGGATTATTCGAGTCCCGAGTTATGAATTTCGGTTTATGCGGAGCCCCCGCAACGTTCCAGCATTTTGTCAACGACATTTTTCAGGACTATCTAGACAGGTTCTTGATAATCTACCTGGACGATTTTTTGGTGTTTTCTAGATCACAATCAGAACATGAGAACCACGTCAAAATGGTGTTACAACGATTGCGGGAACATGGACTTTATGCCAAGCTGGAAAAATGCGCCTTTGACCTACAAGAGGTAGATTTCCTTGGTTACCGCATCTCGCCTCTAGGGCTTTCCATGGATCCAGCCAAGGTTTCAGCAGTATTGGAATGGCGGGCGCCAACTAACAAGAAAGAGGTGCAGCGTTTCTTGGGGTTCGCGAACTATTACCGCAAGTTCATTCCAGATTTTGCCCGCTGGTCCGACCCCATCACTAGCTGCATCCGTGGAAAGCAGCCTTTCCGCTGGACTGATCAAGCAGAGAAAGGGTTCCAGCAACTAAAGAAACTATTCACCTCCCAGCCAATTCTACAGCACCCAAATCCTGGAACCCCTTTTGTGGTGCAGGCGGACGCCTCTGATGTGGCAATTGGGGCTGTACTCTTACAACCGGTGGGAGATCACCTCCATCCCTGTGCCTTTTATTCTCGTCAACTAACCACACCAGAGAGGAATTACACCATTTGGGAAAAAGAACTACTGGCCATAAAGGCAGCCTTTGAAACTTGGAGACATTGGCTAGAAGGGGCCAAATTTCCCATTGAAGTCCACACTGATCATCGTAATCTAGAACATCTAAGAACTGCCCGCAAACTAAATCAGAGGCAGCAACGTTGGGCTTTATTCTTTGAACGCTTCAACTTCCAGATCCATTATGTGACCCCAGCCCAAACCAAGCAAGCAGACGCCCTGTCACGTAAACCGGAATACGCTGCAGGACGCAAGGAGACCTTTGAATCCCAACTGCTACAACCCGAGAACTTTGCCACGCTCACGGTGGGGAACACCAAATCCATTCCCATTGGTTCAACTTCCCCTACTCCAGGACCCATCTGTGCTCAAGAAATCAGGGCTAGTCAGCAAGCAGATGCCTGGGCGCAGGACCAACTTCGCCAAGGTCTGCATTTTCCCTTTTCGCTTAAAGATGGGCTGCTCTGCTATAGAAATCATGTTTATATCCCACCCGGACCGGGCAGGGAAAAAGCGCTTCGTCTGTGTCATGACTGCAAACCAGCAGGACACTTCGGACTATTTAAAACTATGCATTTGATCCTAAGGGATTTTTGGTGGCCCAAGATCCGCAAGGATGTGGAAAAATATGTCAACACCTGCCCAGTATGCCAGCGCTCCAAGATACGAAGGGAGAAGCCCTCAGGGCTTTTACACCCCCTTCCTACCCCATCTCGCCCATGGGAAATAATTTCCGCGGATTTCATCACTGACCTACCACCTTCCTGTGGATTCACCACGATCTTGGTGGTGGTGGACCTTTTCACCAAGTTAGCCCATTTCATTCCCTGTGAAGGCCTCCCCACGGCCAAAGAAACTGCGGATCTATTTCTTCAACATGTTTTCAGACTACATGGATTGCCCAAGAGTTTAGTCACAGACCGTGGATCTCAATTCACCTCTCGTTTTTGGAAGGCACTACAAAAACTATTGGGCATAGACTCTCGCTTATCTTCAGCTCATCATCCCCAAACAGATGGGCAAACGGAGCGCACCAATGCCACTTTGGAGCAGTATCTTCGCTGTTATGTAAACTACCAACAGGACAATTGGGCTTCTCTGTTACCACTGTCTGAGTTTGCCTACAACAATGGAGTTCAAGCTTCTACAAAAGAAACGCCGTTCTTTGCAAACTACGGCTTCCATCCACGTTTCTTCCCCCCTGTCATTGAAACTTCAGAAGTTCCCGCAGCAGAGGATTGGCTGCAGGAACTCACAGCGGTGCAACAACTTTTGCTCCAGCAACTGGATCAAGCCAAGGAGGACTATAAACGCCACGCTGACAAACATCGCCAGCCGGGCCCCGAAATCAAGGTAGGAGATCGGGTTTTTCTGTCCACTCGCTTCCTGCCCTCCCACCGCCCTTGCCGGAAGTTAGATGCCCGTTTCATTGGCCCCTATCCAGTGGTGGCGCAACTTAACCCCGTGACTTTCAAACTCCAACTTCCGCGTTCAATGCGCATTCACCCAGTGTTTCACCGTTCCCTGCTCCTTCCGGCGGATGGTGTGCGACCTGATACAGACCAACCGGCCCCCCCTCCTGTTTTGATGAATGGGGAGGAGGAGTTCGAGGTTGAGGACATTTTGGATTCTCGCTTTCACCGCCGCCGCCTACAATATCTCATTGACT
Organism: Anolis carolinensis; assembly: GCF_035594765.1. Lineage (NCBI taxonomy): Eukaryota > Metazoa > Chordata > Lepidosauria > Squamata > Anolidae > Anolis > Anolis carolinensis. Next base: position 151,308,754 of record NC_085843.1, read on the forward strand.
GGGTGGGTTTTGGCCCTGAGGAACGCTCTTGGGAAGACGCCTCCACAGTCCATGCTCCTGATCTAACCCGTCGCTTTCATCAGACCTATCCCACCAAACCGCGACCTCGCGCCTCGGGGAGAGGGCCCCAGTTTGGGAGGGGCCTTGAGGAGGGGGATAGTGTGATGACCCATGGGCCTTGTAGTCCTGCTCAGGACATTGTAATTCCTGATGAAGATGAAAACTTGGGTTTTTTACCTTCCCAGTCTGAACTGGATTCTTCTCAGCCAGATCTTTCCCAGGCAGATCTGGGAACCTTGCACCTGCAAGAAAGTTGTCTCCCAGAAGCATGTCAAACAAGCCCAGAGCCTACTTCTCCCGTGTTCTTGCGGCGGGAGTTTTGTAAACAACAGAGAAGTTTGGAATCAGCTTCGCGCAGGAGTGCGAGGATTGCAGCTAAGAATGTGGCCAATTAAGACTGCTTCTCGTGAGAATCTTTGGGGAGTCTCACATCTGGTCTCAGAGTTTAGCTTTCGGTTCTGATTCCCAGAGAACTGCTTCGGCGGGAAAGTTAGACTCTATTTAGGTGTTTTACCCGCGTAGTAACTTCGCGGAGTCAATTCGTCAGCCTACGGAGCGGGTCGTGTCTGGACAGCGCGCTCCGATTCAAGCCTCGCTCTCGCTCAAGCCTTGCCTTGCTATCCAGCCTTCGCCTTGCTTCCCAGCCTTTGTTTACCTACGGACTTTGCCTTGTTTCCCAGGACCAATCCTTGCCTTGTACCACGGATTTTACCAAGTTATCCCACGGACCTTGTTCTTGTTCCTAGTTACCTTGTTCCACGTTCAAGCCTTGTTTCAAGTATCAAGTTATTTCCTAGCCTCGCTCAAGTTTCATGGACTAAAGGACCTTGTCATCTCCCCTCACTTTGCTTGGCAAAGTGAGTGTTTCGGTTATTGGATTACAACTTTGGACCTTAATATTTCTTATTGGACATTGCTTTTTTGGACTAATTCTGACCTTTCCTGAAAGGTCTAATTCTGGACTATTTTCTACACTTGTTTTTATTAACTTTATATATTCCTTCAATAAAGATATTAGATAGATTCTGGCCTCTGTGTATGGTTATTGGTGCTCTGCAGCCTAGGTCTTGACACATTCCAACTCAAAATATTTGAGAGAGAGAGTGCAAGCAAGCATATTTACTTAGGAAGAATGCTTTTTTTTTTTTTTTTACTAATAGGAGTAGGGATGTGCTTTTACCTTTTATACCTAAGTAATTCCCATGATTTTGCATATAAGACACATTCTTGGAGTTATGCTGTTTTTCGCAATACAGATTCAATTAATATTGCATAAGCTAAATGAAATTAATTTTGCACCACACTCAGGCCAATATCTGCACTTGGCTTAATTCCATTCACACAAACAAACAATGCTAGAATAAAGATGTTTAAATCATTGTTTTGTTGTGTGCTATTTTAAGAAAAGCTGAATTCAAAAGTGGCAAGGTTGGACTAGTAGCCTCCAGGCACAGAGCCCCAGAGTAATCTAGCTAGGTGATCATGCTCATAATATGTTCACAACTATCTGAACTGCTATTGAGCACTACAGTAAAGTCTCGCTTATCCAACATAAATGGGCTGGCAGAGCGTTGGATAAGCGAATATGTTGGATAATAAGGAGAGATTAAGGAAAAGCCTATTAAACATTAAATTAGGTTATGCTTTTACAAATTAAGCACCAAAACATCATGTTATACAACAAATTTGACAAAGTAGTTCAAAACACAGTAATGCTATGTAGTAATTACTGTATTTACAAATTTAGCACCAAAATATCATGATATATTGAAAACATTGACTACAAAAATGTGTTGGATAATCCAGAATGTTGGATAAGCGAGTGTTGGATAAGTGAGACTCTACTATACTTGTCTAGCTTGAATCAATACTTAAGAAATAATTCCCTAGTCCATCCCCCAGCCATCATTGCATTCCTCATGTGGAAAGTAGCCAGTAAGTCTGATGTCTGTAGAGAACTTCCTCAGTTGAGTTTACTCTTGTTTCTAAAGCCAGTGCAATTATGCTCTGGATTGGGCCCAGCACAACCATATGGGTGGTCAGATGCACCAGGCTTGACCTGCTAAGCACCACATTGGCATCCAGTTGATCCAGCCAGGTGAAGACAATATTGATCCAGTCATCACCTGTAGTGTTCATCTAGACCAGTGGTTCTCAACCTGTGGGTCCCTGGATGTTTTGGCCTTCAACTCCCAGAAATCCTAACAGCTGATAAATTGGCTGGGATTTCTGGAAGCTGTAGGCCAAAACACCTGGAGACCCAAGGTTGAGAACTATTGAGCTTGACCATATGTATCAAACACAATGCTCATGGGGTTGAATCTGGCCCACCACATCGTTTCATGTGGCCTACAAGGCTTTGAATTACAGAGCAACATTGTTACATTTATACAGTCTTACAATTACAAATGGCCCTTTGAAAGTAACCATGATTGATGTGTCCCTTAGTGAAAATCAGTTTAACACCCCAAATTTAGATCACTGTCCATCATCATCCTTTTCCTGCACTACAGAGTTCTGATCCACCTGTCTAGATTTTTTTGTGAAGCCCCAAGATTTATTCATTTATTTGGCATATTTATATCCTGCCCATCTCACCCTGAAGGGGACTGAGAGTGGATACTTTAGAGTTTCCAGCAATGTCTGAAGTATTTCCCAATTTTTCCAAAAGCAGGCAATGTTGTATTAAAGCAAGAAAACCAGTAATACTTACTGGAAGCCACTGTGTATCATGATGATAGCCAGTGGCCCATACGCTGTAGATATGGGGATGAGGAGAGAGGGGGGGGTTGTTTAATGTACACAAGCTCCACATCACATGAAAGCACTCCATGCAAGCGAAGATAGTAGAAAATCAGAGTTTGTGCTTGAGTGGAAACTCTCCATGTGAAAAGGTATTTCTCTTCTGACTTTTCACATTCCACATGAGGAAACTGAAGATGGAGGTGGAGAGGCTACAGGCTTTCACATGCTGGTTCAAACCAGGTCAGTCACAGCTGAAGATTTGTCTGTTTATTGTTTCACAGATTTCAGAATGATTTTTTCAAACTCTTTACCTAGTCAGAACATTCGTGTGCAAAGAACATACTTTTTGCAAGAGAAAATCATCCCCAAATTGCTGCACTTGCTTCCCAGTAATCTTACATAGTTTCAGTTACAAAATAGGAAGAATATATCAATTAACAACACTTTTTTCATTTATTGATCCACATAGTTGAAGATGACCTGCTCTGACTGATCATGGGCCCTTTATACAGATATCTGAAAGGTGATCTTTGGGACTAAAATCCCCCAAATCCCCAAGTAGTGAGAATTCTGCATGTGTAATTCAAAAAGTAACTTTTACAAAACTCTGCTCAAAGAGTCTCAAATGACTGAATTGTTTGAGGGATAGATGCCAGAATATTAGGGGTCTCTTGCTGGGTGATGATGATGGTGAAGCAGAGCATATATATATATATATACACACCCTCCCCAAATGCTACCTCAGCAGGTATGTGTGTGTGTGTGTATGTGTGGGAGGAGAGGTCCTACTCACTTCTACGAGACAGAGGGTTTATTCCAGCATTGTCAAAGGGCAAGCAATCGCCTTTCTCTTTACCAGAAGTATTAACGTAGAACTGAATGGGCTGTGGAGAAGCTGGTACACTGATGAAGAAGTAATGGACCATATCTTCCTTGCAAGCCCGAGGTTCCTTATGCATGCAAAATATGTGGCATATCACGATCCTTCTCTTAAGAGATAAACATCATTCAACTTCTAGTTCAGTGGTTCTCACCCCCCCCCCCCCCAATATTTCTCTCTATGTTCTAGCTTTTAACCCAGTGGTTCTCAACCTGGAGTCCCCAGATGTTTTTGGCCTACAACTCCCAGAAATCCCAGCCAGTTTACCAGCTGTTAGGATTTCTGGCAGTTGAAGGACAAAAACATCTGGGGGCCCCAGGTTAAAAACCACTAGTTGATATGCCTGCATCTTTGAGATCGACCCACTGAACCCAATGAAACTTACTCCTTAGTGGAGTTGTTATGTGATGTCATTGTAAACATACCTGGAGATCTTCTTGAATTATCCCTCAAGAGCTGTGCTTTGATGAATGTTGATGAATCACATTCCAACTTCATATAACAATGTTCCAGATTCACACTTAATACTACTGATACTACCTACCTTGTCAAATATCTTCCAAATGGTCCAGGCTCTGTATGTCATTAAGAAAGTGTGGTCTTTATGGCTTAATTTCAAATGAAATCATGCTTGCCATTGGAAGCAAGGAAGCATAGCTTGTAACCCCTTTTCATCTCTTTGTAGTTGTATGGAGAACTCTGTGTAATGGCTCCATAGTTCCATGGTAAAAATTGAATTTAGAAGGGATAACTAACCATTAGGTAAGCAAAGAATAACAGTAGGGAAAAACCTTTCCTGAGCCACTGTCATAGGGGAAGATGATCCAATGATTTAAGAGCATAAAGCAGCTCCATTATTCTGCATAGAGCAGTAGTGGTATCCCTGTATCTCATCATCTGGTATCCCAGCATCTGGTCTTCTGCACTTGAAGACTCCAGGACATGAGCTCCACAGAATGTGCTAGACTTTGTTACTTCATGCTGGAGAAAAGCAACACAGTTAAAGTGGAGCCAGAAGTCATTTAGTGAGCTTGGCTTGGAATGAGTTGTTGTGTGGAAAACTGCCTGTTTCTATGGTAGCAGTGATACTCATGTCACCATGTGTAGCATGACTAAATCAATTCAGAGGACTCTCCAGTGTGAACAGGGTAGAAAGTTCAGGGACATTTTGTTTTTTTACCTCTCAGTTCAGCCTCAAATGAACATCTGAAGTTGAAGAAATGTACCATATTAGAGAGAGGGTGGCTAACCTTTCTGTAGGGAATAACCTTAAAAGAGGGTTGGCAAATTTCAAACATCCTACCCCTCCAGACTGTAGTACAGTACATGAGACCTTCTGATTCTAGGTTCTATCAGAGTAGTGAGTAAGTTCCACCAGTGGTGACTGACCTGTGATGGCTCATCCTCACATTGAAGTTATTGATTCCTGGTCTTTTGTTCAATAAGCGATTGTGAATCTCTGGGAATCAGGTGCAGTGCGCTCTTATTCTGCCACACTTTTTCTGCTTCTCTTTTGCCAAAGCAGTATGAAAGATATCACTCCAAAGCTTAGTAGCATGTCAGTACTCTTTAGCAGCCAGCTTTTGACAGGTACATTAAATAAAAACAAGGTTGCCGAAACCCAGCCTTTCAGCTGAGTCCCGAACATTGCATTATACTGGTAAATAAATAAGCAGAACTAAATACAGATAATGTGTTAAACTGTTAGAGCTCGTAAATCATCATCGGCAGAATGCCTTAAGCAAAATTCCTTTATTTACATGGATAAAGGGCCTTCTTGGAGCACTTTATAGAATGTGTGTCTGTGTGCATATGTGTGTGCTTATGTCTCCAGACACATAACAGTAAGCTGTACAATTGGTTAGTTAGTGCAGAAACCATTTAGAAACTATGCATGCCTCCAACACTTAACATCACTTATGCATCTTAGTTTAGCTTCTGTGGAATAATGACATTGCTGGCAGAATACTAAGTCCTCAGTGCACTACATTTCTCTGACATATACAATGGCATACTTAGAATATTTGACATCACGAGTGGAGGAGAGGAACATGGGGGCTACTCTGCCTCTCAAATGACACTGGCTGTATTTTAAGAGGCAACATAGCTTCCTCTTCCACCTCAGACACTAAAATGTTTTGAGTCAGTCTTCCAGAATGCTAGTCTTCTATGTTGGAAGTACATGGACTGGGGATAAGAATGGCTTCAGCTCCCTCTTCCACTGAAACCAGCTCCCAGGATTGAAATTATTTCACATAAGGCCAAACCAGTGGCAGGAGAGTGCTGAAAGGAAGCTGTTCTTGGCCCTGATACTCTGTGCCCCATGTTGCATCATTTTCTTATCTCCCACAACTCTGAGGACAGGTTGGGGGCACCTTTGCCAGTCCATATCTCTAAGAAGAAGTCAGTAGTAGTTCATTCAGGCACAAAGGGTACTTTGGTGCTGGGTGTGATTTAAGTTAAAGGCTGCCTTGCCCTTGCCACTCTCCACCACCTTGCGTTTGTTGGCAAGGAGACCTGGTCAAGATGGCTCTTTGGTTTTTCCACCCTTTCTCCCTTCACAACTTGACCATCAAACTCTTACTCTTGTAGTCCAGACAGGAAACAGAAAAACTTTTCTTTACACCTCCTTATTGCCTGCATCTAGGGCTGACCACTGCTACTACTCTGCCCCTGGTACAAATATGGAAGAGGGAATAAAACTATGTATCTTCTTGGCAGAGACATGTACAAGTTACACAAACTTGAAGTTTCCTGTTAAAAAAATAAGATATTAAGGGACACCAGATATTATCTTTGAGAACACACCACATTCCCAATGTATAAAACTATGGAAAGGACCTTAAAGGATCAAATAAATAACAATTTGGTTAATATTAAATTTTCTGGCTGATTCTTCTAGGCATACATGAGTGCTTCAAGGGCATGGGAATGTGCAGAATGTCACCAAAAGAAGGTCTTGATCTCAGAATTTCATACCCACTGACTATAAATCACACTTTCAAAAACTCATACTTAAATTCCCCAAGATATCATGTTGCTACTAAGTAGTTGTTGTGGGCAAAGAAGTGTAAAAGGAAAATAGTATATTGATGAGTTACTATCCATTTGGAAGTTCTAGTCTATTGTTAGAGGTTTGAATCACATTAATAAGTTTCTCATGGTGGTACAGGTGTACATCATTGTAGCTTATCTATTCCCGTGATTGTGTTTTTAATAACAATTTTGTGAATGGTTAGCATTAATGGTGTAATTGGCACTGTCGGTAATTTTTTTCATTCATTTCTCCTCTATATCGCTTGTCTACAATCCCATTTCCATAGTGATACATTTTGGATAACACTTTGGGTACTTTATTGCATGAATGACAGCTGAAAGATTTATTAGTCTTCCTTGGTTAGTTGCCTCTTTGTGTTCTAGTTGTTCAAAGTGACAGTGCTAGCATGAAAGTCTGGGGACAAATGCAAAGGTGTGACAAATGTTTCAGAAAAGACAATGCCATTGTTTTAATGCTAGGGATATTGCCAGAAGGCAAAGTTAAAGATTGCTCATATAGGTCACACTACACTGAAGACCATGTGGGTATGAAAGCTGCTGATTTTGAACATAATGTAACAAATATTATCTTCATACTAGATGTTTCAAGATTCCTTGCTTTTGTTTTTTCAAGACATAGTTATCACGGGACTTCTTTTGTGCCATTACCACTCCATACTAATATGTTGATTGCTTATTAGAGCTACCAAAGTATAAAAGAACAGCTTTTGTGGAGTTTTAGATTGGCCAGCCAGACTGAACGTTGCTTTTCATATAAGGAAATGTATATGAGCATTTAATAAACATGATAGTTCAGGGTTTAACAGAGGAACAAGAGATCTTTGTCCCAAGCAAATGTATTGACACTATGTTCACCTAAAGTTCACAGTTAACCCAAAACACAGATATGGGGAAGAAAATGAACTAAGGGATTATATGAATGCTTTATGAACATGTATAGCTAAAATTCTGGTGCTCAGTTGTGCTCATACAAATTTCAAAGAAAACATTAAATTTATGCTGTAGTTTTGTAAGAATCGAATGCAGAACAGCATATTGGAAAGTGTGTGCCAAGAACAGGAGAAAAGGAGAGAGAGAGAGAGAGAGAGAGAGAGAGAGAGGAGAAAAGAAGAGAGAGAGAGAGAGAGAGAGAGAGAGAGAGAGGAGAAAAGAAGAGAGAGAGAGAGATAGAGAGAGAGAGAGAGAGAGAGAGAGAGAGAGAGAGAGAGAGAGAGAGAGAGAGAGAGAATAAATAATGAAGGCTGATAGAGGGAGGGATAGAGGGAGGCTTGTGAGCTCACACTGAAACTTTAGTCAATGTAACAGCTCTTTCCAGAAACCCAGACAAAAGATTGTTTGTATCACATGGGCACCAAAGCATTTTCACGCTCTATGAACCAAAGACTAGTATTGAACTTTGAAATATTAGGGTAATTTGAGAATTCAACCATGACCACACTATCTAAACAGACCGGTCTGTGTCTTTGTGAATGACTGAGCACGCTCAGTAAAGAACAAGGAGGTTCCAGGTGTTGGTTCAAGTGTAATTTTTGTTATTAAACATGGGTTGCGACAGAAGCTTCTACAAGGACTTGCACATAACCATGACTGATGGATGTATTTGTCGGCCGTTCAGTTAGCTCCATCAACTCACTCAAGACACATTTTGAACAGATTATGTACTGCGGTACTTGGTAGACCATACATTAAACAAGAGACTTTGCTCTGAGGCCCTGCTTCCCACACTCCGCGGGGAAAAAGGAAAAGGAAAAAGAAAAGAAAAAGGAGAGAACAAAACTCATAGAGTTCAACAGCTACTGAGGCAACATCTGCCATTTACATTATAAGCCCAAATATTTCTTTTTTGCAACACAACTATATATTAATTTAATAAAATACACAATATAGCTCTTATACACTCAACAATTTGGCTCAAATGCACTGAATCTGCAATAAATCAATAAAAATATGTCATTTGATGTAAACACATTGAATCTTCTTACATTTGCACATTTAAATGATTTATGTGGATTTGTGTGGATGTCTGAAATGTTTCACTCACTTGAGCTATTTTAGTGTCCACAAATGACTTACAAAAGGTGTTAATAATGTTAATTTATCTCCTCTATTATTACCCATCGAAGGATAATTATTATTTGTGATCTCATATTATGCCTCAGGTTTACAACATACTGCTAGCCTAGAGTTTTGCTGGACACTAAAGCCTCTTCTCCCTCTTCTTACCTTGTGAGTTAGTTTATGCGTGTGCAGGACAAACATGGACTCTACCATTTTACATTTAACTTTAATATGACATGAGCTGAATTACTAATGACCAGAATATTTTTGCTGAACAATGCTATGGAATGGGATTTTGGGTTTCTTTCTCTTTTTGTTTGTTTTTCTTTTCTTTTCTTTCGTGTGTGTCTATGTGTGTGTGTGGCAGATAACTTTATACAGAAATGGTTATCACAAATGACTGTTAATGCTTGGTGTAGCTTGGTTGACTACAGGAATTTTTGAATGTTTACTTGGTTTCTGATTTTGGGATTTTCAGTAGAAGCATGTAATGACTGCTGGAAACCTATCACAGAACTATTCCACCCTGCTTTTTACGGGGTCTACAGGTAAACAGTGAAGTCAACATCAACTATCAGTCTTAAAATAACAGGTTCCATTTGTCTTTTTTCTACAACTTTCTATTAGATTGTCAAAGTGGCACCAATTTTCTGTCTTTCCTTCATTCCTTCTGTCCTTCCTTTCTTCCTTCTTTCCTCACTTCCCTCCCTCCTTCTTTCTTTTAACATACATCACACTGTTCTAATGAAAGTTTGGTAAAAAACGAAACCAGTGTTATCTGAAAAAGAAAGAGCAGTGAAAAGAACATACTTGTGGGCACTTCAGATGTTCACTAAAAGCCTTAAAGCAGCATTGGTCTTCGTTCATCCCTGTATAAATTTTAGAACCAGGGGAGATTTTTTTTTAATTCAGCAGAAGAAGCAAATAAATGCCAGGCTGTCTTTTGTTTTCTTTTGTTTCATTTTCTCACAGCCACAGGGTCATTTCCCCGACAGTCCTGCAAAAGCTTGTCAATCTCCCGGACTACTTCCTCCGCATCCACTGACTCTCTCCCTAATTCCCTGTTTGAACGGTCTATCTGCTCCAACACAGCGTCCATCTCAGAGGAGTCTCGGCTCACTCGGGAATGTACCTCAGCAAAGACCCTAGCCATCTGATCAGATGCAATGAATGCAGCGTCTCTGGACTGTTTACTAGGTGATAGATACTGACTGTCAGTAGCTGTCATGTACTGGCTGCTGGGTTCAGCCAAGGCTCCTGGTTTGACTTCACAACTATCCAGTGGTCCTTTTGTTGAGGCGCAAGGCTCAATACAGGTCTTGGTTGGGCTGCTTGATGCTGAGGGAACCTCTTGGAGGAGAGGACTCAGGGCACGTTTGGCTTTGAGATAAGGTTTCACATTGGCAATGAGAATAGTGTGCTCTCTCTTGTCTTTCCCGAATGTACAAAAAGTCTTTTTCCCCGTGGGGTTCACAGTTTCGTAAGTCTCAGTCTCAACATTAGCTTCCACTGTGGGGACAAAGAGATTTGTTCGATAATCTGCATTTTCAGCCTGGTTGGCAGTGGGGAACTGGGGCATCCAGCATCTATCAGAATGACCAAGCACTCGGCATTCATCTGTGCAATTAATGCACTCTTCTTGTTCTGCAAAACAAACAAGAAACAACAAGGCTTTTAAGTCATTAATCAGCTCCCTTCATTTGATTACAACCTGCTCCCTTGGCCACTGGAGTTCTTCATTATGAAAAGAAATCACAGTCAGACATTTCAGGAGCATTGCATAAACCAACCAGTTGAGATAGTAGATTTATTTAGAACTGTTCCCAAGGTACACCCACAGCTGTACAGCTCAGAGGAAATATACATGGCATCATTACAGACTTCCACTCAGTAGAATTGAGCATCTACCATAGACTAACCTGGTGTAGAAATCTGTTTGGCTTTGTTGTGCTAAAATTGTTTGAGAAAAGGTAGTCACAAATACCAAGAGACATTCTAATAATTATTTTTTCCCCTAACAAATCCAATAACTGGATAATGTCCGACTCCACACGAATACAAACTGTTCATAAAAATTAAGGAAGCTTAGCTCCATCATGAGCCTTCTGCTTGTTTGTAATTGTTATGTTGCATGGCAGTTTGTGTAATGAAAGGAGTTTCTTGAAAAGCTTTTTTCCCAGCAAAGAATGCAGAAATGGAGTTTTCTGCTATTGTGCATTAAGTACGAGCTTGTCAAGAAAGGCATTATTGCTTTTTTATTTGACATGAGTATGGATTGAGTAATTGGGTTTTTCTCCTTTTTTGTTTTGTTTGATGAAAAAGTGGAAAATTGATTTGTGAAATTCATACTATTAGGAAGGATGTCATGCATTTACATTTTTGTGGAATGGATAATATTTCCAGTCAGACAGCTTACTTTGTTTTCTCATAGTGATTGCAAAAACTGTTAATGAAGCAGGTTTTCTTCTTGATCATCACAGGGTTATAATAAGAAGCAAAAAAAAGTATGTGGTTATAAAGAACTGTGTGTACATGCACTTTTTACCTCTGGATGATCTGTGCATAGACCATAGGGATCTCTGCGAATGGCAACTGGGTCATCTACTGCTAGGAGCATTAAGTAGATATATGTGTTTTTGTATGTGTGTATATATGTATTATCCCACCTTTCTTCAAGCACGGAATCAGCAGTGGCCTACAACATCCTAAAAGCACAGTACAATATAAAACACAATACAAACGTAGAAACACAATTCTACTTAAGTTATGTGCAAAACACAAATTAAAAACAAGTTAAAACAGCATTACATGCAATTAAAACATAACATTTAAAGACACTTACAACATAATGAAATACAAACACTACAACCCTGTTAAATTCCTTATTTGCCACAGCACACTAAAAACTGAAAGCTTCCTTTAAAAATTACAGAAATTCAGCAGGGATGGGGCCAACTGGGCTTTCTGGGGAAGGAAGAAAGGAAGTTCTCTGGAAAAAGCCATCAAGTAGAGTGTCTCTTATGTCCTCACCAGACAATGGTGGTGGGACTGAGCAAAAACCTGCCTCTGCAGATCTTCAAAGATAGGTAGGCTCACATAGGGAGATGTTTTTTCAAATAGTCAATCTCTATCTTCCTCCCCAACAACACAGCACTTTTTCATTTTAAGATTGATGCAAGTAAGGCAAGTGTTACAAAAATGCAGAAAATAGTTTAGTTGAGTCTATTAGTTTTGAATTTTCATTGCCATGAGAAGAGGCGTTAGTGACATTTCATGTTATAGATCTTAAAATAATTTAGCTGGCATTGTTAAACATATAAATTTGAGGGGGGGGGCATGAAACAGATAATTTGAAGTTTATATGGCACGGTAGAAAGGGCCTTAGAACTGAAGAAATATGGTATATAATCTGACCAATTTTTATAGTTTGCAAGTTTGATGCTATATACTCCCTGCAATCTTGTATTATGACTTTTTGAAGCTCAGGTGTTACATATCTATTTTTTATTTTAAAAAAGAGCACTTTCAAATGGTAAAAAAAATGGTACTGTATTTACTAGGCATTTTGAAGATGTAATAAAAATTTATTAGCTTTTGTAATGAGCAAGGAGGCAAAAACGTGTGAGTGGGAAGTTCTGACAAATTGTTGTTGGCTTCTAGATTTAGGAATTTTCTTTATTTTTATCTTCTCCTTCTAAAAGAGCATGCTAGCTCTTCATGAAGTCATGGATGAGCATTTCAAAAAGGGGTAGTTGACAGTTTTGCAGAAGATGGCATTTCAGCCAATGAAACTTGCATGACATTCTTTCTGAAATTCTGAAATAATCTCTCCCACACAACTGTTACAGTATATGTGGCCACACCTAAGTATATGGCACCACAAAATCTCACAGACAAACATCCAAAGAGCAACCAATTGAACACAGACTTTTAAAGCACACTGGTGAATCTGTTGGGAACTTCTCTTGTACATGTACCATTGAAAAGACATAGGGCTCACATACGTGGTCACATGAATATGGGGCTAATCCAGGGCATTACTACTTTGGACTGGCTCCCAAATTCAGTGGGGCTCTTTACATGCTCTACCTTCAAGCTGTGGTAGCAGTGGGAAGAGAGTCTAGACTGTCTAATCGGTCTACTCCTAGTATAACTTATCTGCACAGTTACCCATCTCTGGACTGTTATTACTGTCACTGCAGAAGCCAGCGCAGGGCTCTGCAGAGTTCCCAAGTGCCACAGTGACATCCACAAAGGCACCTGTGCAACCAAGGAGAAGGAGTGAAAATCACCCCTCTCTCTTTTCCTGGCCATGGGGTCTTCATTGCTGATGTTAGCAAAGGTGCCCAATAAAAGACAGGAGCTCTCCGGATTTCCCACCTGACTACCAAGAAAACAGGAAAAATGCAACTCTGATCTATCCAAATTACAGGGAAAGAGGGTTGGTGATGTTTGACTGTGTGGACAGTGGACTGGTTCAAATTAGAGCTAGCCCAGTTGTCCATACTAATCTGGAATGTGTGTCTCCTCTGGAGTTTCAGCAAAACACCAGAACATTCCCAAACGTCTTTTAATGTGAAAAAAAAATGCAAACACTTACAACCCATCTATACTTAGATGTATATAATACCTGATTCTTGATCATTTTATTCAGATCTCCCTATTTTATTCAAAGTTATCGTGCCTAAATTGCTTCTGAAGTATTTTCAGGGATTAAATAAAAATGCATGCAATGATAAAACAATGGATTAGAAATGTAGACAAAGTAGGTGTAAAAGGTAAAGGTAAGGGTTTCCCCTGACGTTAAGTCCAGTCGTGAATGACTCTAGGGGTTGGTGCTCATCTTCATTTCTAAGCTGAAGAGCCGGTGTTGTCCATAGACATCTCCAGGTCATGTGGCCAGCATGACTGCATGGAGCGCCATTACCTTCCCGCCGGAGCGGTACCTATTGATCTACTCACATTTGCATATTTTCGAACTGCTGGGTTGACAGGAGCTGGGGCTAACAGCGGGTGCTCACTCCGCTCCTGGGATTTGAACCTGGGACCTTTTGGTCCGCAAGTTCAGCAGCTCAGCGCTTTAACACACTGTGCCACCAGGGGCCCCTTAAAGTAGTTGTAGCCATTCTATTTCGGCTGTCCCAATTTGGGCTGGAGCATTCATATATCCTGGAACCTATGAAAATGAAAACAGGGGAGGGCTTTTTATTGCAACTGCAGCCATAATCAGGCCTCAGTGTCCCTGTGTGCAGCATTTCTTCCTGGGTGAAAATATTCTTTTGTTCACTCCCTTTCTGCCACTGTCAACGGTGTCCAAAATCTCCTAAGGCAACCATCTCACCTTGCCTATTGCATGTCTGCTGCTTGAGATGACCCTCATTTGCACTTGCCTGTTCCTCTAGCTATTTCCAAGTATGTACAAAATTCACAAGATTTGTATTTATGCTTGTGGTATTGACTAGGCTTCCATTTAAGCTACCTGGGATTCCTAGCACCAGCTGAATTAAATATGAAGCAAAAGGGAGAGGTAGACGAAGAGTGAGTGGTTTTATGAGGAAATCAGCACACATTGACCTTGAAGGGAAAACCCACCAGCACTCCAAGCCTTTGTACCACTGTGCTAGAAGGAAGAGGAAAAAATCAGCAGGTTTATCTCCCCCTCCCCATAAAACTTCTCTCTTTTATGTCACATCACAGAAAGCAGATTTGAAGTATTGATTATCATATATTATAAGCTGCTCACCTCACCATTAGCCTGCAATTTTGACTTGCTGCAGCTAGCAGCTGGGGAAGAAAATCGAAGAGGTACTTTTGTACCAGCAGAAAGAAAGAGGGGGAGGGCTGTAAACACAGAGTAAACTATCACCACCCAGGTAGGTCTAAATTAGTATTTATGAGAATGTGGAATCAATTTAAAAGGTAAGAATAAACATAGAAAACGGGCCCACATCTTGCATTGTGCTGAAAAATGCCTTGGGAGGGTGACAGGCATGATTGGTCTTTATCCCAACTCAGGTCTACCTGCCTCCAACTGAAAATAAACCCTTTGCAGTCCAAGTGTGTACAATAAACAGCAGCAGCCTTGAGGCTTTTGTCAGTCTCTGGAGGCTCTGGGGTAAACAAGCAGAAGTGCTTTGTGCACGTTTGGGAAAATAACGCCAAAAATAGAGCAGAGAAATTAGCAGCTTATAGAAAGCCAAGGAAACAAGTGACTTAGAATTAACCACGGCTGGTAAGTTAGAGGAAGGGAAGGGAGCCAAGAGGCAGGATAGGTGTGGCAGAATTCAGAGTTGCAAAAAGGAGATGGTATGATAGTGGTTGTGCTGATTACATACAGGTAGGCAACACTCTGCACCACCTAGAAAACATTAAAAAAAGGAAAAGGTGATTTGATTTATTTTAGTAACATAAAATGCAGCAATAACTCACACTTGTTCTCCAATTGTCCCAATTTAGTAGAAATTAATCCTGTTTTTCCCCTTTTTAACCCGCTCTTAGAATGTTCCAGTTTCTCTCTCCCCACTTTCCTTCTTTGTTCTCAATATTACTTCAGTTGCTGCAAAATTAGTTAAAAGCACAAAAAGAATTTGCGCTCCTTTAACTCAGCAGGGAGGAGTGGAGATGAGGGACAGAATCGTCCCTTTCCTGGAAGGTTCAGTTTAAAGCAAAGTGCTTCGGCCTCTCCTAACTTAGACTGGATCTACACTGCCATATAATCCAGTTTCTGGATCTAGACGATCTGCCCGAAAGACATACAACAAACCTGATCTGCTTTGAACCTGTTTATGCAGCAATGTATATTCATATAATCCAGTTCAAAGCAGATCATCTGGATTTAGAAACTGGATTATATGGTTGTGCAGATCCAGCCTTAGGAAGCCATATTTTTAAATCTACTCCACAGTCTGAAAGTGTTTTTCTGTGCTACAACAGAAGGTGTGCTAACATTACTGACACTAACATACCTGTGGCACCGTGAGGACACATGCTATCCAGACAATTATGTCTAAGTTGAATTCTGGGAAATAAAAGAGCAATCAAGTGTGGTTTGGTCATTATGCAAATTAGTTTTATTTTGGAACATGTTTAATATGCATGTTGAGGTTCTATTACTTTCTGGATCAATACACATTGGGCTTAATGTGTTTTTTAAAAGGCATAAGTGAGAGCAAGAGAATGGTGGCGCTTTGTCCACATTATGAAAATACTTTGGGATAACTGTAAATTATATTTGCAAGTAAAATGAATTTAGAATCCCAACCTCTTTTCTTTACAATTTGAAGTCAATGAGAAATACTAAAAAAAATATTGTCTTTACTTAGGTATAAAGCTGAAGTTTCCTAGATTGGTGCAAAGAATTATGACTTCTTGCAATATAGCTCCTTGGGTTTTACCTGCTTTTGCCAGCTGTCTCTTCCACAATCTTTCTGGGAAGTTTTCATAATTATTTCATAGATCTTGTGAAGGGCTCCTCCAAAAGATTTTCAATAATTATATTAATAAACCCAAGGATGTATTTAGCTAATGTGATCATACAGTTTGAAGAACACATGTTCTCATTATTATTTTTTTCTTAGTGTTATAGCAAAAATATACTGTAAAAACATATTTTACTGATGCACCAATACACAAAGAAAGACAATTTTAAAAAGAGGAAGTGATGAGCCTTTTTGTTCAAATGTGTTGTGGGTCCTGAAAAGAAACTCGCTCAAAGCCCTGAGAACTATATCAACATGTTTTGCAACCACTCTACACATTTTTCTTGCCTGGAAGAATCCAGTGTTGCAATCTGCAATATGTTGGGATCTCCTCTCCCTGGAGGCCATGTGACACTACCTTGGGAATAACAGCTTTATTTGTCCTTTGCCTATCTCTGCTCAAAATTTAGTGAAGTGAAGTGGGATGAGGCCATCGGGCAAGCAGATGCTTCCAGAATGTAAACTAAAAATAACTCCCTGTTATGATCATTATTACTTTTGGGCTCATGAATAAACATATGCAGAGGTCACACATCTGGTAGGGAAACCCTATATATTTGAAAAAGGGACCATAAGTTGGAAGAAAGCAACTTGACTCCAATCTGCAGCCCTCCACATGTCAATGACCTTGGGGCAACTGTAGCCATATAATAGATGTAAGTGTGGTACAAGAGCTCAGAAGAACTCATGGATCAATGCTGTTGCCTTTCTTCCACTCACCCACTCTCTTCCTTTCTATTTGTCAAGTATCCTAAGAACACTCACCACCGTATACAAGAAATAAAATTGCCTAGCCTCCCATATTACCTTCATCAGGACAGTGGACAGACTAAGCTTTTAAAAATGTATAAGAATTTTTTATGTGACCCCAGGTATATGGGTATATAAACTAGAAATAAAAATCTAACATTTATTGAAAAAAAAATAACCTTTGCAAAGTTTACTAAATAGGCCGATTTTCTTTTATGTGGAGTATTGTTGAAGCATTTTCTTCAGTCAATACTGCATGTTGTTGACAAAAGATTAGTGTAAAATGGTAACATTCAAAAACCTTTTGCTGTCACCGATTTTGGTGACTCCAACATTGAGCTGAAGACCCCATTTGGGGGCAGGATCCACAGTTTAAGAAGTAGTGGTCTAGAGCAGAGTTTATTCTTGTGGGGGCTTAAAAATGAACAAATTAAAAATTTAAATAGTAAATTAATGCACTACATGATTTTAATTGCAACAATGCTCTGTGCACAACTGGAAAAATACAATTTCACTGTCAAGACAAGGTTGCATTATAAAGATGAAAGGAATGACTAAAAGAAAAAAATTGTAAATGACTGAGAACCTTTCATGGTTTTTATAAAGAAGAAACAAAAGGTGAAGATTTGGGATTTTGAAAATTAAATAGATTAGAGACAGGACTTTTTCAGAAATATATATATATTTGTATTTAATAATATTCAGAAGATAATCATTGAACTGAAATTTAAGTCTTTAGGGAGATAGATGGGAAAGCTTTTTCTTATGTTTTTTCAAAGTGTTATAGTAATTTTTATAGGAAGTAGTGGGAGTGAGGATGGACCTTTTTTAATAGGTGGGAGATTCGTTTTAGATAAAAATCAGAGTGTGGTGATTAGAAAAGATAACTAAATAAGAAAATTGGTTTATAATGTATAATGGAGGTTATATTGCATTTTTTTTGAAAAAATGTATGTTGCATCTTTTTATGCCACTTACGACCTCATCACATATGCATTTCTAAAATTTTTATAATTCATGGTTTAATAGAGTTTAATAGAGTTTTTAATTGATGTGCTATTGTTGTAATGTTTATTGATTTTGTTATTGTTTTATTGAATGTGTTCTGGGCAATGTAAATTGCTGACTGTTGTAAGCTGCCCTGAGTCCCTACGGGTGAGAATGGCGGGGTAAAAGTGATGTAAATAAATAAATAAATAAATAAATAAAATTTGGTGGCATATGCTGGTTCCTCTTCCATTTTGCTATGGAGCACACTGGCTCCCATTTCATGATGTACATTATTTCTATCAGGGCTTCGTGGCAAAACTGAAGCAAAACCAGCGTACGTTGTGGTTGAAGAAACACAGGAGGCTTCCAGTGTTGCATAGATATCAACATGGGGAAGCGGACAGCAGATACTTCCCCTGCGGGATGAGGTAAAGAGGACATCAGGCGATGTAGAGTGTGGGGTGACAGGTTCCCAAACCTGCCACCACCAAATTCGTCACGATCCATGGTGATTCCAATGGCAAATGTGATGAGGTCCTTAGTGCCAATCGTTTGTAGTTTGATTGTGATTTTCTCCATCCCGTGATTTACCCTCCTGGTTTAATGATAAAACCTCAGATGAAGTGGGAGGGGAGTAGCATACTCTCAAGCTGGTGCTTGGAAGCTCTGACTGAATCCTGCAATTGATCGCAGAATCATAGAATTGAAATATACCTCAAGGGCCATCAAGTCCAATCCTATGCCATGCAGGAACATATAATCAAAGCACCCCTGACAGATGGCTATTCAGCCTCTGCTTTAAACTTCAAGGAAATGAGATTCTACCACACTCTGAGGCAGCAAATTCCACTATCAAACAATTATTATGATCAGAAAGTTCTTTCTAATGTTTAGGTGGAATCCTTTCCCTTGCAATTTGAATCCATTCCTCTGTTTCCTAGTCTCTAGAGCAGCAGAAAACAAGCTTGCTCCTTCCTCAATGTGGAATTGTTTCAAATATTTAAACATTGTGATAAATCCCCCCCAAGCCTTCTTTTCTTCAAGCTAAATATATCATGATGACCAGAAAGTTCCTGGAAATAATGGGATTTAGGGAGGGAATTTAGGCTCTGAAAACAGGATGCATCACCCTGGGATGGGAAGAAAGTTGAAATAATTCCCACTTTTAAATTAAAGGCCTATATGTTTTTAACAGATAGAAGGACTCTCAATAGGAACATAGTGGTCATCACAAAAATATGGTGACTTCCATTGGTAGCCACGTTTAATCTTTAAATGCTCTTGAAACACAGCAAACAAAATGTCAGCCATCAGCCAAGCAGAGCTAAAATAGTCAACTGTATTATCCTACAGTTCTGTGATTGATTTTTTCCTTCCAAAATGTTGTCCAAAATTGAATTACAAAAATGGAAGAGAGTATTTTAGCTTAGCTTATTGTGTATATATTGTGAATGGAATGGTGGATTTACTCTTTTGCATCCTTATGAAGGTGAAACTAGATGGCAATGCACAACACTTCCCCACTTTTCCTTGTGAAATCTTTTACATGATATGCAACATGTAGTTATCATACCACCCTCCCTCCTTCGTGACTAAGTACAATTAATCTGAGTGTAGTGCAAACCTGTAAGAAAAAATGAAAATAAAAGGTTTTGCACATTATCAAATATAGCAATGACACTGTTTCCTAGTTTCTAGGATCAAGTGTCATTGGTCCTATAAGTAATGGAAAGCTGAGGCCAGTTTTACCTTTTGGGGATTCTCCATCCAGTGCCTCTGGACTTTCACTTTCTTTACTTCTTACAGAGCATTTGGTTCTTTTCCATGGCCAGCCAACTGCCAACAAAATTTACAAAACTCTGGGACTTCTGGATTGTGATAGATGTCTCATAGGAAAAACATGTTTGCTCTGTCTAAACTGAGCATTCTAGCCCCGGAATAATTTCCCCATAATGAAAACACATCACAAAGAGCCCCATGGGCATGAAAAATAAGTTTAACATTTCTGTTCAAAGTTGGAAGAAGCCAGTTTGCAATTACGACCAAATACAGGAAATGACGGTTTGCAAAAAGTTGTTAGTTATAATAAACCACCATCAAAATGGGGTTTCATGCCCTAGCCCAGGGTTGTCAACTTTTAAAAACATTTTTTTATCAAGAGCCACATCAGCCTTGCGGTTGCCTTAGAAGGACTACTGAATCCATGGACGGAAAATCTGTGGATACAGAGGGTCAACTACAATTGTTTTATCTCATGGTTAGTACTCTTTAGTTTTTACCCAATTTTGGTCCCCAGATGTTATTCAACAACTACTCCCATCACTTTTGATTATTAGCCATGTGGACTGGGATAATGGGAATTGCAACCCAACAGAACTTCTGGTTCTGAGGTTGGTGAAAGGTTAAAATGACCTTTTAAAGTCAGATATTGTATCCACAAAGCCTTGTATCTAAATTTTAACCACACTATCCTGACTAAAAAGGAGAGTTTAGTCAGGATAGTAATCCAGATGTTATTGTCTCACAACTCCCATCAGTTTTAGTCAGGATGTCTAACCATGAGGTATACATGAGTTGTAGTCCTCCAATTGGAGGGCAACATAAAATGGTATGGTGGGCTGGATTTGGCCCATGGAACTTGAGTTTGACACATGTTCCCTAGCTGGCTAATATTTATAGTTAGACAAACTTCTAAGGATTTCTTAATCAAGAATTTTGAAATATCCAACCGAGATCTTGGATAATTACAACTGTTCAGTGATGAATTTTTTTCTATACCCTTCTGGCAACACTCCATTCCTTGTTGGGAGGAGATGAAACAGTAACTTTTTTAAGCAAGACACTGTTGTATTCAGGGGGTGGGGGTGGATCCGAGGATAGCACTTATCATATTAGGTAGCCTAAGGACAGGCTTCTATGTCTAAATGTGTTTGGAAAAGTTCTGTGTCTTAAAGCACACTTTCATTTCAGTTAACATCACACTTTGACCAAGCCCTTCCATTGCTAGGTTGCTCTAAAGCAGTGATGGAATTCCTCACTAATTCTATTCCCAAGAGAAGTAGTTAGTAATTTAGGCAGTTTTCTTCCCTATGTAGTTTTCCTAGACTATTCACAGTTTCGGACATATTCTGTGCAAAATTTTCAACTGTCCCTCCATGTAAAATGCTATTTACAGTGTAGAAAGAAATATTTATGCACCGAACTAATACAGTAGAGTCTCATTTATCCCAGCCTCGCTTATCCAAGCCTCTGGATTATCCAAGCCATTTTTGTAGTCAATGTTTTCAATATATCGTGATATTTTGGTGCTAAATTCGTAAATACAGTAATTACAACATAACATTACTGCGTACTGAACTACTTTTTCTGTCAAATTTGTTGTATAACATGATGTTTTGGTGCTTAATTTGTAAAATCATAACCTAATTTGATGCTTAATGGGGTTTTCCTTAATCCCTCCTTATTATCCAAGATACTTGCTTATCCAAGCTTCTGCCGGCCCGTTTAGCTTGGATAAATGAGACTCTACTGTACTTTTCTCTGCACAGCACATGCTGTTTCCTTTTGGAACATCAGTACATAGAACACAGAAAATGCTGGAGTTAGGGACTAACTCTGCCCCAAATACACACAGTATTTTTGTGTCTCGGGGGGAAACCATTCCTGTGTAGAAAATTGGGGGGGGGGGGTGCACAGAATAAACCTAGAATTGTAAAGAATTGTAAAAATTCTCATTGGTCCAGGTAAAGGTAAAGGTTTTCCCCTGACATTAAGTCTAGTCATGTCCAACTGTGGAGGTTGGTGCTCATTGCCATTTTTAAGCCAAAGAGCCAGTGTTGTCCATACATACCTCCAAGGTCATGTGACTAACATGATTGCATGGAGTGCTGTTATCTTCCCGCCAAAGTACCTATTGGTCTACTCACATTTGCACATTTTCAATCTGCTGGGCTAACAGCAGGAGCTCACCCCACTTCCTCAATTCAACCTGCCAACCTTTCGGTAAGCAAGTTCAGCAGCTCAGCAGTTTAACCCACTGTGCCACTGGGTTAGGGTTTCCTAATGTTCAAGAAATATGTGATATGACCATTTTTAAATATTCAAAATATTTCCAAATATTCTTCAGATTCCTACTTTGGAGGGTGCTTCAGCCTAGCACCTGTGAATCTGCACAACAGAACCCCTGCTAATCTATTTAAAATCAGGAAGGTAAAATTCACCCTTGGATCATCTTAAAAAATTAATACTGATGCATTCTTCCACCAGAATGAATGTAACATAAAGCATGTTAGAAGGATTCAAAATGTGTTTTTCTTGCATTTATTTATGAATGAACACTCTCTCCATCCTATATCACATTGTCCAAAAATAATTTGTATGTACTTCCAACTTTTGATGTTACAATAATATTGATATGATATTTTGAATTCACCATTCATGAATGCTTATAAACAAATACTATTAAATTCATCTGATAATCTGAAATCTGAGATATATAATCCTAAATAGAAATGAAGCAACAATTCATGCAAGTACCTGAAAGTGAATGCAACCTCAGTGATGAATATTTTATCTAGTATATGATTTATTTGTTCACTTCTGGTGTCATCTTCTATGTTGAGGCCAAATCCATGTTGTAAATTTTGTGTGATAGTAGTAAATAAATACCACTTCTGGACATTTCCTAATCAGAGAATCATGAATTGTATGTTTATCAAATTTCACATTTTTGAACGGTATGGGAGCAAATAATTTGGGAAGGTGAGCATTTAAAGGGATATATGTGCCTATCTGCCTTTTATAGACTTTCCTCGTATTAAATTGCTTTTGGGATATAGCAGTAGCACATTAACTTTCCAAATCTTGCTCAATATCCTATAGCATTTTGAAGTTTATAGTGGAGTTTTGTTTTAGTTTCAATTCTGAAACTGGATGAAAGGAAAGCCTGAAACAAATGAAATGTCTTTAAATTAAGCAAATGGTGTACAGTACTTATTTTCTTGTGATCCATTCCAATCTTTTACAGGACATATTTATTAGAAAAAGCAAAAAATACAAGGAGGATCCCATGAAAAACTAAGTTCATTGTCCATCCAGACAATGATATTATTAATAATTTGCATTAGGAGAGAGTTAGCTAGTTGTTGCTGCAATTATATGAAAAATATTTTATAAAATTATTATAAAAATGTTTTATTGTCAGGGAGAACAACTGCGAAAATATTGCAGCCTGCCAAGTTCATTGTTATAAAGAATATATAATGTATGGGAAAATTCTGTCAAGTCCTAATGCCAAGAAATACTGGCTTGTTCCGATGAAAAGAATCAGACAAAGTGCTTCTTTTGAAAGTGAATCCATCTTTAATTACAATTGATCTTGGTATAAATAAGTAGCGTGAACAAAATGAGTTCTATGTGCAGGTCCTATGTTATTAAAGGGAGCTGTCTGGAATCTGCATATTTATATTGGGTGAGGTGTTTTTGTTTTGCAGTTAAGCAAAGCAATTAGGAAGGTTAGATTAGAAATCCAATTGGCAATAAATCTAGAATTTGTTTTTCAGGTTTTTGGAGGGAGAGATAGGTTTTTGTATAAAACCAATCAGGAATGACCTAAGGTATCTGAAGACAAACATTCACACTTTCCCATGCTAATTAAGACGGGGCACTCTTTCACATACATTGCCTTACATTGGTTGGTGCTCCCGCTGGATTGGATCTACAGTGGTTTAAATCTATTGCCAACACATTGGTCTTTAATGAAATCTCGGGAAGCTGCCCCTCTATCACCTGATCTTTTGAGGGGTTTCTTAGTAGGGAATATAGTTCATTTCTATTTTCTTTTGTCACAATTAATAGCATAAAATGATTACTATTAATAATGGTTGAAATAACAAATGCTGGAGGGAAATTGATGCTTTTGTTACAAATCTAAGGGTGGAGAAAATGGCAGACTTAGAGAAGAGAGGGAGGTTTTGCAGATGCTTGCGAAGAAGGTGCTCTTCTAAGGTTTTGCAAGAAGCACACCTTTCCTGTCCCAAAAAACCTTCCTTGCAAGCATCTGCAAAACAAAAGAGCGATCGAGGAAGATCTTGCGGAAAGCTGAGCGCACCATTTGACAGCTGAGAGAAGGGAAGCCAGCCTGGTTCAGGATGCAAGCCAGGCGGGAATCTTGGGTGGGGGAGGGCTTTTCAAACACTTGATAACTACCTAGATTTCAGTGGGGACTATGGTGAGAACTAGTATTTGGGTCTGGCTTTCAACTGAATATGGTAAATGTTTTCTCCTATTCTGCTGGCTAAAAGAATGGACCTCCTTCTCCCCACGTACCTGATCGCTGGTGAAGTGGCAATAGTGTCACAGTTGTGGTAATATTGTCATATTTGTGACTAAGAAGCCATCAAGCTAGAAACTGCAATAGCTTTTGAGAAACAATGGCAATAGTGACTTGTGAAATATTCCAGATCAGTGCTGCTGAGGTCCACATGGCTCAGCCTCCAAACCAGCTCAGGGGTGGTAGATTGAATGACACTAAGCTAGCTCAGTTTCTGAGTGGTATCTTCCTGGCCCAGAAACAATGGAACTAGTTTGGTACTGCTGGATCACCAGCCTACCTTGCAGTGGTTGCTGCTCAATGCCTGTAATGGTGCTAACCAGACTAATGAAGCAAGACAACTGCCCTGCCACTTTGGCAAACATTACTATAGCGGCTGAGCAATGACCACCATCAGTTTGCCACTAAGACCTAATTGGCAGGGGGGAAGGTAAATGCTATTCTTTGTACCTGGGCTGCCCAAACCCAGGGAAAGAGGGATGGCTGTGTAAACAACTATGCATACTTCCAAACAGGACACTATTTGCATTGGTATAAAGTGTTGGCAATGTCTGAAGCTTTATCCCATGCCAGAACAAGGCTGTGTTAAAGTGAATGAATCCTGGATGTCATGTGGATGCCACAGAGTCCATTCACCCCTAACACCAGCTCATTTGTCCTGTGTAATTAGGCCCTAAGTAGAAATCATGACTATGGAATAATTATAGATGAGTAAAGCTAGATAATTGTCCTTCATTCAGTATAGATTCTTAAGAGCTCATAAAAAGTGTTACTGTAATCTCAACAGATCGACTGGCTCACCCGAATCCCCATCCCATGAGAAGAAGTGTTCAGCACCTGGCTTCCCCTTGTTGATCCAGGGCAATATGGATAGTCTTTCATGTTGCTGTGGCAGCAGCATGCACCAAGTCATCTTGCCCTTTATGATAGAGCCCCGCTCAAAGTTGCAGTGCGTCATGGTATGGGAGCCATCAGGCTCCGCTGTAAAAGTATAGTCAAACGGGCACATGCTGCCGAATTCACCCTTCTGATGAGGTCGTTAGACATGATTTGGTGATTCCCTTCCCAACCTACTTTACGAGGCTTTAGCTCCATGTGTAGAAGGAGGTCCATTCCGCTAATCATGAAAGCAAGGCATTTCCTTCAGATTATGAAGGATCAGGTCAGGAGAGTTAATTTGGTTAAGTATACTTAACTGTGTAACATCTTAATTCATCAGCTATAGGGAACAATGTTTTTAACTTCTATTTGCCTCTAATTGTTAGCGAATTCTCCACTTTTCAAAATGGATATTACATAAATTGTTTCAAATATAATGAATACTTGATATTTAGTAGATCTAATCCTAGCTGATCTAGGAATGTTCAAAAATGTGAAAGGACCAGAGTGATTATTGAGATTTTATAACATTAAAAAAGATTTGTATACAAATGGTTTTGGAGAAAAACAATGGCCAAGAAACATAGGATTGTAGCCCTGACTCATGCTTCGACCAATCTACCTGTTTTTCTGCTTAATCACCCTCCAGCAGTGCCTAGTGGGTTTTTTTTGTTTGTTTTTTTGCAACAATAAGAAACAAGCATGCCCCTTTGTTCCTCTCTGCTGCTGCAAAGGGGAAAACCCA
This sequence comes from Anolis carolinensis, assembly GCF_035594765.1. Classification (NCBI taxonomy): domain Eukaryota; kingdom Metazoa; phylum Chordata; class Lepidosauria; order Squamata; family Anolidae; genus Anolis; species Anolis carolinensis. Next base: position 151,334,727 of record NC_085843.1, read on the forward strand.
CAGATATACAAATGGATAGCATTCATGTAGGATGAGTACACAAATGGTCAGTATGGAGCAAAGGCTGCCAGGGGCTGTCTGTAGGAGGCTGTCACAGTTGTCAGAACCAATACCTGTGACAGCCACCCAGAGCTTTCACATAACAATGAATCTATACCCGAGGCCCTTGTGTAAACATGGGCACAAACTGTAGTTTAATCAGGAAGCTCAAAAACACTTAAGTATAAAATGCAAGAAAAAGAAAACATGGTTGTTACCTGAAAATTTTCCTTCCTTACAGCGGGCTGGTCCACAGATCCCAACAATGGGTCTTTGGCCTCTCCCTTGCTGTTCTGGAGGAAAATTGGACCTGTGAGTTATGGAGAAGGAAACACTCGTGCCATTCTTCCCACCCCCCACCCACCGTACCCAGACAATTTTTAAATGGTCACAGTATAATATATTTCACATATGTTTCAGTAATCTGACACAAGAAAATGTCTGTTTGAGCCAAGTAGGGGCTTTCCTCTATTCCAAACCTGCTTAACCATGATAGCAGTAATTCCCTAACAAAGGGGCAAAAATATGAACACTGTGCTTACTCTAGTAAAGTGGTTCTTAACCCATGGATCCCCAGGTGTTTTGACCTAGAACTCTCAGAAATCCCAGACAGTTTACCAGCTGTTATGATTTCCAGGAGTTGAAGGCCAAAACATCTGGGAACCCACAGGTTGAGAACCACTGCTCTAGTAGAATATTCATATGGCCGTTCTTCTTTGTGTCAACAGTCAACTAACATTTAACTTCACTCATACATTTCATTATTTCTTAATTACCTGACAAAATTACAGGTTTTCCAATAGTTTTTATAACATACAATTTAATTCCAGAACAAATACAATCATATTACATATTTTTCAGTCTTCTTGTAGTAGATACACATTGACACAGATATTATTTTGCATTCATACTGCTATCAAATTTCATGGTTTCATATTATATTAAAAAAGATTCTTATTTCAGCATAAGACTTTGCAAATGCTAACTCACTGAAGAAAATAACTGGAGCCTATAAAATCCTATCCTGAAATTTTAAATAAAGGTTAGTCTTACAGGACAGATGCCCTAAGCAGTCAATACAATTTGCAAACGCTAATCAGACTTGTGAATGAGTCAGTATGTGCTCAAAATGTCACTCTAATGAAAATGTTAGAAACAGGGATAGGTACAATATCTTCAACTGTTTATGGTCTTGAGATAAAACCATTCGCAATCTGCTTTCAATGTACAGTAGATAGGTGGGTAGATAAATGATAGACAGACAGAGACAGACATTTGGCTACATCTCTGGGTAAGACAAGATTGATCACGGTTCCAAAATCTGTTCTGGTATGGATATCCTCTCATTCTCAGTGCATATCCCCTCTGAACAAATCTTGCCATAAAACCTCATGAAAGATTTGCTTTAAGGCCACCATAAGTCAGAAACAACATGGAGGCAAAGAGCAACAAGTAATATGGGAAAATGCTATGTACAAGGAAAGAACAACATTTCTTCTGAACCATTTCAAAATTCAAGATCCAGCATTTCATTCAACTGTGTTCCAGTTATCAAAATATCAAAATACCGGTTGTCAAGATGGCGTTTTACTACTAAAAAGATATTGAAAAAACTAATCGTAATTAAAAATTAACACAGAAAAAAAGAATAAGCATTTGGAGTTTATTTTTCTGCTCTTATCACTACTAACAGCTGTGAGCCAAAGGTAACAAGAAAAGAAGGCTTTTGATTTTTTTTTCCTGCATCTCTTTGGAAAGACTGTTGTCTCCTAGGGGTTTGTTTTTTTTGTTTTGTTTTTTAAATTGTTATGTTTTGTTTTTTCCATCTCCTGACTCTCTTCTGAGACCAAAAAGAACATAATATTGGTAGCACCTAAAATACATTTTAGCTAGTTTTCAGATTGCCAAGGATTAGAAACAAAATGAGCAATCTTATTGTCCCAGTACACTGCGTAGCGTCTACACAATAACTAACATCTGTAGCAACAGTGTGAAAATGCTGAAAATTCATTCTGTGATTTATTTATTAATGTAGCTATCCAAGGTGTTAAACTTAATATGAAAATAAAGGTCAGCACCTTGAACAGCTGCTTTAATTAATCACATTTTAGCTGCCTAGCTAACTGATTTTGGTCTTTAAAAACAATGGGCACAACACTTGAAGTGCAAAAGATATTTTACTGAGGAAATGAATACAACTGAGCCCTATTGTATCAAATGCACAGTCTGAATTAATTCTTTTCCATCTAAGGGAATCAGATTGTCATACGGGAGTTCCATAATCAGATGTCCTATCACCTTTTCCTTTACTTCAAAACAGCAAGGGTAAAGGGGGTCAGATCCTGTAAGTGATACATTAAAAGCAACAACCTTGCCGACATCATTACGTCGGAAAGAAATTAGATCACAACAATACTATATTTTTAAAATTAAAGGTGGCAATGTCATTGCTGCTTTAATATCCACTTGCATTCCTAAAATTAGGCCTTCTGGGATTCAAAGGAGGACTGTGGGTCACTTTGTACATTTTGATGTCTTCAAAACAATTTAAAAGTAACTGGAAACCAACATATTGTAAAGACTATTAAATGACAAGCAATAGCAACAATCTGTTTAACATATCACAGATTAATTTTTTAAAAAACAAACAAAACAAAAAACAAAAACAAATAATCTGAAAAGGAGCATAATTCTGAGCAAAAAACAATATGGAAGGAGGGGATTTAAATAAGCCTCTAATTAAAATTGTGATTCTCTGAAATGCAGCAACAATTGAGTCCACTTACATAAGAACACGGATAGATAGACTCCTCTGCCTCATATTGTGGTTGACACTGTTATTTAGAAACATAGGTATGGCTGCATCCTTGACTTCACACTGCTGTCAAATAATATGTGAATGGTACAGTTAAAAAGAGATTTTGTTGGATACTATATAGTAGGGTTGTGCATTTAAGGTAAACTTTGACCTATTTTGTGTCCCAGCTTTCGGTGGGGGCCCTGATCCATTTTTTGGAGCCTCCCGAAATTGGAAGGACAGATATATTTTCGCTCTGGGATTCTGAAAGATTCATTTTCTATCAGCCCATTATGGGGGGTGGATTCCCCAGGCTCCCCTTTCTATCATTTTAAGCATTTAATCTGTTCTACTCTAGAGGAGAGGCACTTGGCTGTAGGCAGGCACATGTGCTTTCTCTCCCAGGCCTGCACACCACACACTCTCTCTTTCCGAGGCATTTAAAGGAAGCAAGCAAGTTCTTAAAGCTGTTTCTTACTCTAGAAGAGACCTGCGCATGCCAGCAGCCACGCACTCTTTCCATTCCAAGGCATTTAAAGAAGACAAATTCCGAGGCATTTAAAGGAAGCAAGCAAGTTCTTAAAGCTGTTTCTTACTCTAGAGGAAATGCATGCATGCCAGTAGCCATGCACTCTTTCCATTCCGAGGCATTTAGAGGAGGCAAGCAAGTTCTAACAGCTATTTCTTATTCTAGAGGAAGTGTTTGTCTACAACAGCCGCACACTCTTCCAAGACATTTTAAGGAGGCTTCCCACTTCCAGGTAAGGAAGAGTAATGACCTCCTGGAATAAGAGAGGTAACTGATAGCAGTTTTCAGGGAATGAGGGTTTTATTTCTGTTTGCTGGAGAAATACTAAAAAAAGATTAAACTGTGATGCTGAAAAGCAGGCGAGGAGCCAGGATTGGCTTCCGCTTGCTTTCGTGTTGAGCTGATTTTCGTATGGGGAAGGACCTTCCCATTACATGCTCCCGAAGGTAACTAAAGTAATGAAAGAACTGATGAAATGGAGGAAAACTTTCCATGCTCAACTCTACTATATAGGCTTGCCTTAGACAGACATTTCTTTGTTTTGAAAATGGTCTACTCTCTGTACCATTCTCAATATTTTGCTGCAGATATTATGAAGACTGAGAAAGTAACCACAGCTAATTATGTTGAAACACATTGATGTTTTAGCCATTTTAATCTGGAATATACTGAGTTTTCTTTCCTCTTCTCAAAACAGGAAGAAGCAAATATGGTGACAATGAAACAACTGCTTATTTTAGCAAGATAATTTTATCAGGATGTCTTCTTCAATTAGAAGATGTGTTCTGTGATTAAAAACAGAACTGACATAACTATTTGTGGTAGAGGCTTGTTTATTCTTATGCCCTTAGGAAACATCTAAAGCATTTTAATAGGATGAGTGGAAATACACTTTCTCTAAGATAGAAGTGTTTCATGCTATTTTAAATACTATCTATCTGTCCTTCTGAACTAGTGCTATAGCTATAGTGATTTGCAGTAAGGTCCAAGAACTTCAGAAATAAAATATTGCATTGATTTAGAGCTGTGGAAGAGTCATATGCTGAATATTTAAATGTTTTTTTATATAGAATCAGAAGGGGTGGCCATCTACTGTATATGCAGCATTTTTCTTTATCAACTACTGGGATTATATGTGTGATGTCCCATTACAAACTATAGTAAGATCCAACACTGCTTAGTGAACACTTATTGGAAATGTGGCAACCACATGAACTGAACTTTCTGAAAGGTACTGTTTTTATTTTGGAATAAGACTAATGCAGTTAAATAGTCTGGGCAGAATTCAGGAATATTATGGTTATCAAGACTCATTCTGGTGTCTACAAACTAACGAAGTGTATAATCAAATGTACATCGACCTAGTATTACTATTGAAACCAAAGTATTCATTCTTGCCAGAACAAGAACAAGTAATTCATCTCTAGAGCATTGACTATCTATGTCTGTTATATAAGATAGGCGAAAATAGCTAATATACTGTCTTGGATAAGAAGGTGTTGTTTTCACTGTGTTGATCTTAGCCAACAACTCATGGCAATCTATATCCAAAATTCATTGTTTCATGATTCAATAAATTTCTTTTCTTTTTCCATTAATTAAAAAATGAGACCAATAAAATCTAAAGTTCCCAAAATTCACTGTTATACCAGTTGTCTTTACAGACACGAAAGTAACATCTGAGACACAATGAGGGCCTGTGACTCTATAACATAATTTTTTTCTCCTGTAAAAATCTTAATATATTTGTCTGATGAAAAGGCCAGTAAAGCTTTGAAACGTTGCATGATAAACTTTTTACATATTGGTTGACCAATAAAGGTTTTGCTCTTTTGTGGCTTTTGAATTTTATTGTATTTTGTTATATGATGTCCCTGACTACTAGCTTTATCTCAGAACAAGAATGAAGGTGTACTGTCCAGTACCTGAAAGATAATGCTATAAAATATTCCATAAACTGAACTGTAAATCCAGTTAGTATAATACTAGATACATAGTTGTTTTTAAAAACATATTCCTTTCACATATGCATTTTGAAAATATATTTCAAAATACATATGGGAGGGAGAAATGTTTATGAAAATATGCATTTCAGTATGAATTGTAAGGTGAAAACCAGATGGAACAGACATATGGTGTGAGCACATACGGAAAGTGACATGGACCAGAAATGGACTGATTCACTCATGACTACCTCATGCGACTCAAAACTGAGGGACACATGGGCTGCATATTTCTAAGCAATGGGTGAGAAATCATGCTTCTGATTATTTCCTACAACTCACAGAGGAAGCTGTATATAAAAAGGGTCATTCTGTTGTATTGGTTTTCTATTTGCAAGGAATATTTAGCATAGGGAGTACTGTAAAAAAATTATTCCGTCCACTCCTGAAATCTGGAGTGTTGTACTCCATTGATCTGCAATATTATCTCATTTAATTCTGTTGCTAGGCTTTTATTTCCTTTATATTTAGATGAGAGAGCCCTTTCTGCATTTTCTAGCTTTATCCACTTTCCTGGTTACCTTTCCTTGTGTAAACTTTCAGTTGACATCTTCTGAAAGTGTGCCAATAAGTAATATGGTCTTGTCATCTTTGAGATCTTGTGAATTTTGTATTTGACTCAGAACCCATTTATTTGATATCCCAGGAAGTCTAGTTTCTTTTGCTTCTATACTTCCTTTTATATTCCTTCTAAGAAACATGTCTATTCTTGGCATATCCAAGGAACCTTATGTTGATCTGGATTATTACCTACCACTACACAACCAAAGCAAGTAGTACGAAAAGCATCTTTAACAGTATATATAATCACAAGGCACCCTCCCTCCCAATGTTAAGAGCTGTGTCCTATCAGATACATGAAAAATTCAATTTATTCATTATTTTTCAGAAAGAGCACCTTGAGACACTGAGACACTGTCCAAATAAAATAAACCTAAGATAAATAAAACAACCAAAGCTAACAACAATGTTTGCATTTGGGACAGTTTGTATAATTTTCATTTATTTGAAAGGAAACTGTATTTTGCACACAAATCTAATGTTTTGGCAAATGAAATTTACATGTACAAAAGATCCCAAATGAAAAATTGGACAAACCACCCCCCTTTGTTTATAGTCTCAGCTTGCATGGCAAGAATATTTGCAATTCTGCATTCTTGCATGTGAACATGAAAAAAACAAAACGTTATATCCCTAGTCTTACTAGAAGACGCATAGATGGAACTCTACAGACAAAGGCAACCAAAAAACTCTAGATGAATCACACATGGATTTTCATTCTAGGCTCCATGTCCAAAATATGGCCAACATGTTTTTTCCAGCCAAACGTTAGCACATATGGCCCTTTCATTATGTTCACATTAACAGATTTTAAAATGTCTGCTGTAACAAAACTGTGTTTGTTCTGTAAAAATAAGAGGAAAGAATTGTAATACACTGGGTTCCAGGAAGGCAGATGGTGTACCGGAGCCATAAACATTGATACTCCTGTAATTCAAGAAATGGGATTCATTGCCATGACTGACTCACAAAAGTTCACAATAAACCTGCTTCTTTTCTCTTTGTTTTTTAAATCCTGTCACATGGATCTTGAAGGCAAGAACGGCGTGTGAAATTGCCAAGAAGAGATTCATAAGAGGTACAAAGGAAAAGGCTGAAATTCTGTTGTAAAAGAAATCAAAGCCAAAGCATCTCAAATAGCTTTTCTTCAAAACACAAGAAGTAGAAAAAGTACGGATTTTCACAATCTTCACATGGGACCACATAAATTGTGACTCACAAAGCCAATTAGTATTTCAGTCTTGATGGCATTATCAGGCTCACCAGGGGATGGACTTCTTTTCTCTGTTGAAACAGGCAACAAAATCAGAGTCTTACTGAAGCTTAATAAATTACCCCCTTTGCCTTCACTGACCATCACTCTAAAGTCCACCTGATGTATCAATTTAGTTTTAACAATGGATTGGACTGGACCTAGGTTGCAATTGACTAATTTAAATTGCACAGATTCCAAAAAAGAGTGGATAACAAGATCAGGTCAAAGGGCAGCAGAACACTCTGCCAAATTGACGAGGCTGAACTTCTTCTCCTGTCCCCAACCCTAGTATCTTTTTTTTAAACCACTTCCTGATTAAAAAAGAATGTCTTGTGCCTAAGACATAATAGAGAGGTCAACAGACATGGTAAAATTGTCTTCCATGGCACCAAAATAGTGCAGATCACCCTTTCTATCCAATTACATTAAACACACCCAATGAAGTGTTCAGGTGTAGGGCCATTGGGTGCTTTACTACAATCTTTGAATTAAACTATCCTGAGAGTTCTGTTCAAATACTTATAAAAAAAAGTTTAACTATAGCTTCAATCCCTTCACTGTTCTGATCATGCTAAAACCAATGCCTCAGAAAAGGAGAGTCCTGCAGAATCTGAGCCTGGGATCTAATGAAGCCTTTGTGTACTGAACAAGTTGCAGCTTTGTGTGGATGTCATTAACACTATTGCATTCCTTTCCTTATGCTTTCTCTACTTCTAATATACCCAGCTTTCCAATGCTTGCCTGAGGCTTAACACATGGTCAAATTATGCATTAACCAATATGTACCAATGGACTAAGGTCTCACCTTTCACTACTCTACTTAGCGAAGGGAATTTATCATTTTTAAACAAAGTACTTACATTGACCTGTAGATAAGTTGACCAAGTTTTGCGGGATTGATTTTTTTAAAACTAAGATTTCTAGATTTACATATGACTATACAGTAATATGCACCCCCTCAGGTTGTTCTTACTTCCTTCAGATTGAGAATGCATTTTCTTGATTCTAATTGGAATTGCCACGTGTAAGAAAGGAATGTTTAAATGCCCCTCTTAGGCATTTTCTTTTCTGGTGCACCTGCTAATAATAGGTGAGAAGCTGAGTGGGGAAAGTGGCTTGGAGATTATTTATACTTCCCTATCCTGCACAGTATGTTCACCATAGGAGTCAAGGTCCTTACATCCTTACATATAGCTAGATAAAAAGACTATAGAAAGCACACTGTGTGGTTCATGTTGCATGCACTTTGAGTCTCAGCTTGGATTCAGTCAGTGTGTGTGTGTTCAGAGGTAACTTCAGGTTTTTTGTCTTTCTTTTTGGAAACAGCTAGTTTAGACACCATGCTGTTTCTCGCTACCGTTGTTCTTATTGTTGTACTTGTAACACTCTGTGCAGTGCCATTTACACAATTAGATGTTAATAAGTGGGGAAAGCAAAAATTTTAGCCTGAATTTTGGGATATTTGAATAAGATAGGTATGAAGAAAAAAAGGGTGAGAAAACAGGGGTCCACAATTTAGGATTTTGGCTAAAAAAAGGGACCTGACATCAACATGTGAGTGCCTAAATCTTTTCCAGAACCTAGTCACTATTCTTCAATTTTTAAATCTTTTACCACAGATCCAGGAAACTTTGATCTCTTAATGGAAAATAGAAACAGAAGAACAGGATTGAGACAACAGGAAATGAGAGAAATCTATCCCTAGGAAGGAAAAGCTATCACAGGGAAAAGGTGTCTTCACTAAAGTTTTATCACCAATCCTGGTTTCCACAGCAAGCCAAGTTTGTCAAAATCAAATGATCACAGGGACAGAAAGTGAGGTAAGATCTCCTGAACAGGGGCACTGACAACAAAACAAACATCACAGGTGTGCTAACCCCTATGCTATCCAAGACTGAAATATATGTTTTTGGCTAGAGTTACACTTTAAAAAACATACCTGTTCTGATTTACAAATTCAACTTAAGAACAAACCTACAGAACCTATTTTGTTCGTAAATGGCATAATTTTATTAGAAGAAAATTGTAGCATGTTTTGAAGAATATCCTTTCCCATATAAAGAGTGTAACTTTTCAAGTCATTAGACTGTCATTACCTCCAAGCCATTACAGCCCAGGCTCTTGTTCTACATTCCACAGTTAACCAGCATGCAGTTTTCAATGGGCTCTTATGGGGGATTTTTGTTTCCCCTTACTTTAAAAAAATACTTGGGAATGATTTTTGGAAATACTTGAGTCATTCTAAGTACTTTGTTCCTGCTCCCATGTTGGCTACTAACCTGATGGCACATATTCTATTGTTTTCACAGTTAAAAGGAGTAAATCTTGAGTATGCCAAAATGTGACATTTTCCCCCTGGTGTTGTTGGACTGCAAGCCCCAGCATTCTTCACCACTGGCTATGCTGCCAAAGAGTGCCAAGAGTTCCAGTTCATAAACATCTGAAGGGTTGCCCATCCTTGGATTAAACTGCAGTGTTCAGCATCCAATATAAACTCTAAATTCACAAATTCAGGGCTAGGCTTTCATACTTCTTTCCCACTGGAATTGCTGAAAAGAAATAGAAAGTTGCACAACCCACAAAAACATTACAAGCTGGCAGTACTTTTTTGATCCAAGAAGTTTGAGAATGATTTGCCCTCACTAGTGATAATGATATATTAGATCAACATCCCCAACAGATTCATTAGTGCTTGACCAGATGGCATCATAAATTATGATTTACAGATTTGCTGAATTATGCTTCATTGAAAGCATTATTATACCCAGGTGAGAGATTTCCTGGACAAGATTAGATCACTGAGAAATCCAGGTTTTGTCAAAAACTCCAAAAATTGGAAGCAAGTACTGTCATTGACTCTTTGCTTGCGTGAAGGGTAGCCAATCATTTAAGGAGGCCTGAACTGTGGTATTATCGTTTCTAAAAAGTTTTGTATGAAATGACTGATTCTATGATTAAAACAAAAACAAAAGTGGCATCAATGGTAAAGAAACAGAACTAAATTTCTGTCTCTAAATATCTCTCTATAGAGAAAAGTTCTCAGAAAGATATTAAATCAAATAACTTCTGATAATCTTAGTTCCAGAACATCACACACTATGGCCTATGATGGAATTACAGAATAGAGACATTTTGAATGTTTTTCCTCTTCTCACCTTGCTGAACAAGCAAGCATTTCTTTCATTTAAAACCACCTAACTCCTTCAGTCAGAGAAATAATACATTAAACCTCTAGCTGTGCTCAAGGACTACAGTTAAGACATGTTTTAACTATCCTTATTCCTCAAAAGCACATAATAAATGCCAGTATCTATATCATTATTAATAATAATTTTATTTCTTACCCGCCATTAAAATCAAGGAAGAGAGCACATGAACCAAGTTTGCATGCTTTCTCCTTCACCCCACAAGATGATCAAAGCAGACTTGTGGCCACAGGGCCAGGGCACTGCTGCCAGACCTCCAATGATTTTTCATAATTTGACTTGAGGATATTAGCTGAGATTTTGTTGAGATATGAGGAAAGCTTTCTTCTCTTTTCTCTGGCTAGGACGTTTAGGAAGGTAAGCAGAAAGGATGGTCTAAAGGCGGGAGGCAGGCAGACAGCTGCATAACATGCACCAAGAAACCTAAAGGAAATTGTTATTATTGTGTGACTTCAAATAATTTCCCAATGTATTGAGGCTTCCTTGGCAACATTTGCTCAGAGGGGATTGTCTTTCCTTTCCTCTGAGGTTTTTTTTTTCGTGTCAGGAGCAACTTGAGTCGTTTCTGGAGTGTGTGAATTGGCCGTCTGCAAGGACGTTGCCCAGGGGACTCCTGGATGTTTTGATGTTTTTACCATCCTTGTGGGAGGCTTCCCTCATGTCCCCGCATGGAGCTGCAGCTGATAGAGGGAGCTCATCCACACTCTCCCCGGGTGGGATTCGAACCTGGCAGCTTTCAGGTCAGCAATCCAACCTTCAAGTCACAAGGCTTTAGTCCACTACACCATCGGGGGCTCTCTCTGAGAGTGAGAGAGTGTTACCTGACCACTGGGCTTCCTTGAATGAGTGAGGGTTGAGATCCTAGTCTGCAGAGTCATAGTCCAATAGTCAAACCACTACCCCACACTGGTGCAGTGGAAAATATGAAGAAAGTAACAAGATGATGCAAAATGTGCTTCATTTCAACTTTTCAAGAAATGTGTGGTATGTCTCTACACTGAGAGACAGCCATGTTTATATGGCTGTCATGTACAATAACTTCAGTCTTGATGCTTTTGATATGTTTAGGGACCAATACTGGTGTCGAAAGTAACATTTCTTTTCACCAACATCTATATGACCTTCTCTCTACTAATGTTATTCACATGGAATGGGGTCAGCAGTCATGACTCTTTGTGCAGCAACTTCTGGCCCAAGGCTGGTAACAGTCACATGGCTGCCTTCATTACTTCCCTTAACTCACACTTGGAGATCCATGGGACTTCAGATATAGCTTTGTCTACTTGTTTTGAGCCTGCTACATTAATCCTGCCCTAGGACAAAGCCTGTGTTGTGCTGTAGGAATAAAGCACTCTTTTTGACAGAAGAGAAACTCTTGCATCTAAACTTTCTTTTTTTCAGCCTGCCTAACATTGTCCACATGCATCAAGATCACATCATAACGTCTCTTGACTCTCAGGCATGTAATTTAGCGATGCAGTTGCAGTTTCAAAATTATCTCTCCTCCCCGAGCCCCCCTTGCTGCCGCCTTGCTCTCAAGTGACTCCGTGCAGTTCTGCTCAAGATGAATGCATGGCAGCCAATTTGCTGCTACCCAGGGAAAATGTTAGAACATGAAAACATTCCCTCCCCTTAGCTTCAGAAAGAGGGTTTGGGGATGCAAGTATTAGTAAATCTGATGCCACACATATGCTCCTATTGCAACGGCCCCTGGCATCTGTCTCTTTGTGTTAAAACAGCCTTAATTGTAAGAATATCTCTTTTCTAGATTCTGACTGCATGGCAAAACTAACAGCTATAAATAGTCCTGCGGCTATTATTAGCAATAATGATTTTCAGGCGGGAGGAACATGTCATTCCCTGTATGACCAGCAAGACCTGAACAGTGAATTTTGCCCTGTTAAAACTACATTTCTGACCTTCCCTCCATTGCCTTAAAAACTTTTTCTTGCCTTTGACAAAATGAACCCTATTCCCACCAAAAACATTCCACCATTCATGTTTCTTGATATTCATCAGGTGGAAGGTTTGAGACCAAATATGCCTCAAATTCCACTTTGGCAGAAACCTGGCAGAAACCCAGGGAATGTGGAATCCATCTGAAACATTTTCCTAGACTTAGAGAAGCTTCTGGCTTCCGCCCAGATTCCTCAGATGTTTCGCCTCAGGAGGAACCTCTGAATTCATTACAAATGTCAGTATTTTGGTGGCAAATGGTCTTTGAGGTATACCATAGGACTCTTTGTTCTTTTTGCTGGAACAGACTGATGTGAGTACACCTCTGGAATTTAAAAAAGAAGAATGTTTCTTTTTTTTCTAAGTGTGACCGAAGAAAATGCTCACAATTTCTTAATCAAACACAGAACTATTTCCACTAGAAAATGTTTCATCAGAAGCTCTACTCCTGATTTGCTCTCATTTTCTCCCTCCTTGATTGCTAGTTTTCCTTTCCTTGCAGAGATCATCTCTCATAAAGCCTAATTATGTGATAGCAGAAAGGGAACTGTCTCTTTCAAAACTGCAGTAGAGATTTCTATGGGTTTTTTAAGAAATGGCTGGGCAGCAGAATATGTAGTACATGAACAGATACATACTAGCGGTTCATCAGTTTCCAATTGCTAGGCCAGGAAAAGATAAACTAAACAGATGAAACATTAGCCAATCAAATTATTTTTAAATAATGACCTGCAATTATCTTACTATCACTTGCACCAGATAAAATAACAGCAGTGGCAATTACTGTTAATTCCAGCTAGCAAATTCACACACATCCGTCATAAAAATGCCCCCTTTTTCAAGTAAGCATGAAAATGGTTGAAAAGCTGACAGCCCTCATGAATTATAACACCAGAGGCTAAATCTGCTCAAGGTCTCTCGTTTTACAAAGCTTATTACTATTCACATCCTTGCTCAAGTCTATAAGCTGTAAAAGTCTTCCTTCTTGTAGCAATAAGTCACTTTGTAAAATGACACCTTGTACTTTCTCTATTTCTTGCTCTCACAAGCATGCATACATACACATACTCCCTCGGTGACTTTCCTTGTCATCACTGCTCAGTGTAGCAGTCAAAACATAGCTTTCCCTATCCTTCTGTTCAAGTCTTCTGTCAAAAAATAAAGATACACTCCTCCTGCTATGTTGGTACACCTTCTGAGTTCTTCTGAGGATCTCAGAGGCTTTGTTTTTTAAACAGATATGAGCCCATTTCTAAGCAATTTATTGGAGGAAGAAGTAATACTGCAGCCTACCTACCACACCGGTCTCACAACCTATGGACCTTCAGTTTTGAGTTCCCAAAACAATCTGATAAATGAGGATGATGCTATAGAAATATCATCTTATAATCACTCTATTGGTGTAAATAAATATATCAGAAACACAGAAAGTTTCTGAGCATATCTTGTACAGAAACCAAATCACAGGTAGGGTGTAAACTTGTAAAAGTATGAAGTTCTATATTTCCTTGCATTGATAATATTGTTGACCCTCCATATCCATAGATTCTGTATCCATTGATTCAACCATCCACAACTTGAAACTATTGGGGAAGACATCCAAAAAGCAAAGCTAGATTTTGACATTTTATATAGGAGGCACAATTTTACGATGCTATTATATATAATGGGACTTGAGTGTCCATAGATGTGGTAGCCACAGGAGTTCTTGTAACCAAATCCCAATGGATACAAAGAACCTTGTTCCAATTTTAACGTCCTATTCAGGATATAAACTTGACTTGATCGGGGCAGAATATTTCTAAATCTACTTTCTCAGGACCATGGAACAAAATAAAGAGGAAGGGGAAACAGTCAACGTGGTACATATACCCAATAGCTTTTTTATAGGGATGGAGATGTATTTGAAAATGAGGTGGCCAATCCCCATTTTAAGTAGGGACTGCAGTAACCGTCTTTTCTTCCCAAGAATGAGTCTGAGAGTAACAATACTGTCATTTTGATAAGGCAGCCTCTCGCTAATTACAAAGGAACCTTGGGCCACTGAAAACAGATATGTTGCTGCTTCTGCTATGCATTTTTATTCTAGAAGGATGGATGGATGGATGGAAGGAAGGAAGGAGTCTCAATAACATCATCTTAAAAATGACTCCATAACTGGAAATAATTCACATGTAAGATTTCACTTATTCATTCTTTGAAGATAAGTTGTCTCTGAAATTCTGAAATGTAGTAACTTATTAAGAAGCCCTGGTGGCGCAGTGTGTTAAAGCACTGAGCTGCTGAACTTGCAGACTGAAAGGTCCCAGGTTCAAATCTCGGGAGCGGAGTGAGCGCCCGCTGTTGCTCCAGCTTCTGTCAACCTAGCAATTCGAAAACATGCAAATGTGAGTAGATCATTAGGTACCGCTCTGGTGGGAAGGTAACGGCGCTCCATGCAGTTATGCTGGCCACATGACCTTGGAGGTGTCTACGGACAACGCCAGCTCTTCGGCTTAGAAATGGAGATAAGTACCAACCCCCAGAGTTAGACATGACTGGACTTAACGTCAGGGGAAACCTTTACCTTTACCTAGTAACTTATTAAGTTATTAGTGGGCTGATACACATTGGTGGTTTGACTTGACTGAACTCAAGCTCTGTATTCTTCTGAATCTCACTATCTTTCAAAACTCAATGTACATCCAGACAAGAAAAACTCAGGATCTGGTGCTCATATTCCGAGATTGATGAATGCCCTGTAGAGGGGCATTTTCCAACTGAAACTTATCCTATGCCAATGAACAGTTGTACCCTTGTACAGTTGTGACAGTGAGGAAACCATCCATACTGTCCCCATGTGGAAAGGTGGCCAGCCCAAGTATGATTTCTAGTCCCATTATTTCTAGACCGGAGCGGCATTTTGAGTGCTGCATTAAACTTCTAATTTTTTTATTATTTTTTGGGATTTTGATAAGGAAAGAAGGCCAATTCTTCTGATGTGGGTACGTAGCTATGTACCTTTGTTATTGATATGTTTTTATTGACTTGATTTACTTGATATGTTATACTATGTCTGTTATGTTTGGGCTTGGCCCCATGTGAGACACCCCGAGTCCCTTTGGGGAGATGGTGGCGGGGTACAAAAATATTATTATTATTATTATTATTATTATTATTATTATTATTATTATTATTATTATTACCTTCTTACCTAAAGTGTGCACATTTCCATGCTCATTTTCTTTTTTTCTTCCCCTTATGTTCTTTCCAAAAATTATGGATTTCATTTTGCCTTGAATTTCTGGCATACTGCACACATACTGTAGTACTCTATCAAAAACACACAGCTGTACATGTCGCCCCAGGGGAAAACGGCTAACATCATTACAAGATGTTCTTCATACCACTCCCACCAATGGCCTTTCACTCTGTCAGAAAAACAAAGCCAGCAGGCACAGTGGCCAAAAGTCCATTGTGAACAGGATGGCATTCCTCCCAATAGTTTTAATTTGCCAGGGACAATTCTGATTCAGTCCCTGCCATGTCACTTTTTCCAGCTACTGTTAAAGTGTCTTGGTTTCTCTTTTCTCCTCCTACCTTCCCATCTCCTCCTCAACTTATTCAATGATGCAAACTGTGTTTGAAATGCAAAAGTATTTCTACCTAATTAACTAAGAGTGGAAACATGCTTTTCTCTGTACTCTCAACAAAAAACTTTTGGCTTCAGGCTCTGCTGGTTCATGTGTTGTTCTTTAATAATAATATTAACCATACCCTGATGTTGCTTGGCTACATGTGTCCTGTTTTTTATTTGTTATGGAGTGTTGGACATATCTGTAATGATAGTAATAGCTAAGGTTCCATACGGCCAACAAGTTTCCATGTTGTGAATAATAATTGTCCTTTTGTCATGATAACTCGGTATTAGGAAATCAAGCCACTCAGAGCAACTTGGTCAATATTTGGAATATAAATCGATCTGATAGAGACACATCACTGAAATGATGTAATTTCCACACTGGAAGAAAAAACATATACATAGCCTGGGCAGTTTTCAAGAAAAGCTACAACTGAAAGAACTGATAGTTTATGATCAAATATAGTTGAGACCTATGTTATCAATAATGATTTCAGTTGTCTTTTGAACATAAGGTATCAATGGAAAGAACTTCATTATATATTTAGAATGAATCTTCCTTTTTTCTTTTATTACAGATGGCTTATAAAATATTGATCGAAGTATCATTTCTGAAACTATATGAAAAACTTATATGGAAAATACTGTTACAAAGAAAATTTACAGGGGAAAAAAAGAAGAGAAACACTGCATTTCAAGCCCAATCACTGTGTTGGATTTCCAAGACCAATCCAAGATTTTTCACTGCTCAAAGTAAAGAAAAAAAATTGTAGCCTCTCTTCCACAACAAGATGGGTATTAAAATTTTATTGCAACATCTGTAAATGGGAAAAATCCTCCTTCTCTACACGCATGAATAGAAGTGTAGCTCAGTTGATATAGCTTTGTACCTCATCATCTTCCCTTCAGTCACTCATTGGTCCTCATAGCCCCAGTTCTTTTCAACAAAGGCTGCAATGTAACAGTGACAGTACTAAAGACAAATGCATGAAACCATACATTGCATCCCAGAATCAGATATCTGTATCAATTCGCTTTATCAGTGAGTTTTTCCAAATAACTCTGCCTATGTGATGGGAATGGACAACTGAGTGGAGCAGACACTTACCCATCCAAACACTCATTCAACACCAGAAACAAGCATGTATGAGAGGCTACCTTACAGAATAATAATAATAATAATAATAATAATAATAATAATAATACTTTATTTTTGTATCCCGCCCCATCTCCCTGAAGGGACTCGGGGTGGCTCACATGGCGACGCAGCCTGGTACATCATAAAATATGATGTCAAATACATTTAAAACAAGGTGCATAAAACAAGCATATAAAACAGCATATAAACAATAAAACATGATAACAGTAAACAAGGCACTGTTAAGGAATTTGGTGGGATCAGGCAATAAATTATATATATGTGCAATCATTTCAATTTTGGAGCTGGGCCAATAAAATGCAGTAGTAGGGAGTAGGTGGGAACATTGGGGAGGGAAAACATCAAAAATGCCTCAGGAGGAATGGGTGCAGGCAGAGGGCTTAGTCCTCTTACCTTCATCCTGCCTTGTGGTAGTGAATTTCTAATATTATAAAAGTTCATTTCCTTATGAGGATGGCATTACTTGGAGGTGTAGTATTTCTGAATCCAGAGGCATGAGCTAGGAAATATATGGAAATATTTTTCTCACCTTTGGGGTGAGAAGAGTAGGATATAGATGTGGCAAATAAACAAACAAACAAACATGGATGTCATGCACTTGCATGATTATAATGTGATGCCATCATATACCTCCAACGACAGCATGCTTGTAGTATGTTCTTTCTCAACTATTCTGTTATACCTAGGAATACACTATATAGCATGCAGAAAATGTTCTGCTTCCCCCCCCCCCCCCCCATCCCATATACACTTGATGGGAATAATTGCAAAGTGTGATACATTACAATTCAGTGAAAAGATGAGTGCTACATTTTCTACACTGAATGTCTGTAGACAAACTGCATTTGTAAAAGATGCAAAAAGCATAGAATTCAGAGACAGCTGAAGATCAGTTGTTATTACATTATAGCCATTTTTAAACAATCGTATGGTTTATTCCTTCTGCTTCTGTTCATGAGTCCAGTGGTGTTCTGACAGCATTGAGCTATGAAGGCAATCAGATTGATTATATGGTGAAATCAAGGGCAGAGTGAGTTATAGCCCCCTAAGTCGGAAGAGGTAGTTAAGCTCCACTCATATTAGAATAGGGATGTAATTTTTCATTAAGTTTCTTCTTGAAAGTAGCAATGAGTAATTTCAGTCATTTCCATTTTTTGCTGTAAGAAAGTCTTCAAAAACCACCTCATTTTTGAAACCTATTTGCAATTCAGGACTAAATCTGTGCAAAATAAGCACAGCGTAGTTTGGCCCACAAAATAGCATTATCTGTCTAGGAAACAGTCTTTCATATTTGAAAAATAATATTTTAATGTAGAAATATTAATATTTCTACAGAGGATGCTGCTGGCTATGCAAATTGATCATGTGTGTATTTTTAATAGAATAGATAACAAATCATAGCATTTAATGCTCATAAAGTAGCATTTCTGTACAGGAATTAATATTTCTACACTGAAACATTCTCCACTCTACTGTTTTCTATGCAGAATGTTCTGTTTTCTGCAAAATCCAACCACATAAAAATGTGTGTGTGTGTCTGTGTGTGTATATATGTATATGTATGTATGTATGTGTATATATATACAGTAGAGTCTCACTTATTATTTATTTATTTATTTATTACATGCATTTATACCCCGCTCTTCTCCCCGAGGGGACTCAGAGCGGCTTACATTCTGCCACGAGGGCCAGCAACAAATATACTATAAAAAAAAACAATTAAAACATGATAAAAACATGATAAAAACATGACAAAAAGTATACAAAAATTAAAACGCTGCAAAGCAGCGATATTGCACCATCCTCAGTCATTCACTACTGCTACAATTACAGATTTGCGACCCGATTACAACAGCCAATGAGCTTATTCGCTGAATGCCTGGGCGCAGAGCCAAGTTTTTAGTTTTCTTCTAAATCCCAGGAGGGATGGGGTTTGCCGGATATCGCTAAACGGGCCGACAGAAGCTTGGATAAGTGAATATCTTGGATAATAAGGAGGGATTAAGGAAAAGCCTATTAAACATCAAATTAGGTTATGATTTTACAAATTAAGCACCAAAACTTCATGTTATACAACACATTTGACAGAAAAAGTAGTTCAATACTCAGTAATGTTATGTTGTAATTACTGTATTTACGAATTTAGCACCAAAATATCATGATATATTGAAAACATTGATATAAAAATGGCTTGGATTATCCAGAGGCTTGGATAAGTGAGACTACTGTATATATATATATATATATATAGAGAGAGAGAGAGGTGTATGTATGTGTATATATATGTATATATATATATATATATATATATATATATAGAGAGAGAGAGAGAGAGAGAGAGATGTGTGTGTATGTGTATATATATATATAGAGAGAGAGAGAGAGAAAGAAAGAGAGAGGTGTGTGTGTATGTATATATATATATATATATATATAGAGAGAGAGAGAGAGAGAGAGAGAGAGAGATGTGTGTGTGTGTGTATAGAGAAAGAGAGAGAGAGAGAGAGCTAGCTATAAGCAGGTTTGTATCCCCTTTTGGAGGGCAAAATGTGAGATATAAAGTCACTGATTTCTTTATTAGCATAAAAATCCAATGAGCTGAACCTAAACATCACCTATTCTGTGTGAAATGTATGAAGAACAATGCATAATATAGTGTTGTCAATCTATCTTAGAAACAGCATCCCCAAAACACCCTCAGCTGAGATCACTTATGTAATATCTAGTATCTTAAAGTCCCATGACTAAGAGGAAACACCATGAGAGCAATGTTATGTAGTAAGGCAAGCAGCACGTTAGAGAAAACTCCCCTATGATCTTTTACCCTGATTGTATGCAGACGCTACGACCTCCTGGTCTGCATCATGTTCAAGTCAATTCTATAACAGCTGGAAGCTCCGATCTGCAGCCAAGAGTATCAGCTCAGTGAACCTGCACACCTCCAGGGAACTGTTTCAGAGCCTCACTGACCCTCTGGATGGACTACTGAAAATAATATCCACAGTATGTTTCCGGATATGTATTGGCAAGTAGTAGAATGCCCTGTGGGTGGTGAAAGCTAAAGAGAAATTTCAAATTGGATGGAAAATAAAGGAGGAAAGGGATAAAGTCCTGGATTAAAAAAGGACTACGGGGAAAGAAATGAATACATTTTGGGATGACCGAGAAAGAAAAGCAGCAAAGCTTTATCAACATTCTTGCAGAAAAGGGAACAACAGATTTGAAATAATAAGGGTTAACATTGACACTGGAAGATCTGATGACTTCCCCCCCCCCCCCCCCCCGTCATCCTGAGTCACACAATACATTTTTGTTTCTGAGCATCCATCAAATGCAGATATGAATGTATTTGTAGACATGGAAGTATTATTATTTAGTAATTCCCATTCAGTACATCAGGGTTCCTCAAAATGGCAGAAAGCTAAACACATAGAAAAAAAGATTCTCTTTATAAAAACTACTTTAGAACCCAACTTCATACCAGTACTGCAAAAAAAGGATCACATTGGTTAACGCCACCTGCTATTCTGCCTTTCCCCCCATGTTGCAGTGGTCTACAGTTGTGACCTGGGACCTATCTGTTTCCCATTGCTTGCCCTGATGTTAGCCAGAGGTATGGGGCACAGGGATGGGGGAATCTTTCCTCCTCTCCCCTCCCATCTAAGTGCTCCCTGTTGGCCTGGTTGAATCAGGGCAAGTGACAGGGAACAGCTAGGTCCCTTGTTACAGCTGGAGACCACCACAACATGGGAGTGGGATTGAAGGGGACAGAACGTGCCTCTGGCTGCCTGAGCCAGGGATGTGGGATAGCAATGGGGTCAGCTGCTGCTGATTCTGTTTGGGAATCTGACTAACTGTTCCCACTATCTCTAAGTCAGGGGAAAGTCCACATTCTGTGAAAGTTCACAGTCGGCTTTCACCCAACTTTCAGTAACATAGGGCAAGATAGCATTACGATGGCCTTTCTCTATGTTACCATGGATCAGCCCCATGCAGTGTTTGACTGCAGTTTGGCTAATCTGTACTAACCCATGTGACCATGTAGATGGGGTCTTAAAGGCACCAGATCCTATCAGATTCAGGAAGATAATCAGGGATGGCCAAGAAGTACGATGTTCTATATGATATATTTCAGAGGAGTTAACTGGATTCCTTGGCTATGAAATTCATGGGTTCCTCATAAGTCAATAGGCAACTTGCAGTCACATACACAGACGCACACTGAATGCTAGTTTCTTTTCTTTTAAAATGCTATTTTTTCTTTACTTATAAAAAGGTGAGCCATTTTATTAGGTTATTTGGAGGGAAAGTATTTATATTTATTTCCTTGTATCTATCTTATAGGTAAAGGAAAGGTTTTCTCCTAAGTCCAGTCGTGTCTGACTCTGGGGGTTGGTGCTCATCTCCATTTCGAAGCTGAAGAGCCTGCATTGTCTGTAGACACCTCCAAATTCATGTGGCCAGCATGACTGCATGGAGCACTGTTACCCTTCCACTGGAGCGGTACCTATTGATCTACTTACATTTTCATGTTTTTTAACTGATAGGTTGGCAGAAGTTGGGGCTAACAGCAGGCACTCACTCCACTCCCCGGATTTGAACCTGCAACCTTTTGGTCTATAAGTTCAGCAGCTCAACAGTTTAACCTGCTGCACTACCAGGGGCTCCCTATCTATCTTATAATTACAATAATTTGAATGGTTGGCAACCTGTAGCATGAGAAAAGGATGATAACACCTATTTAAAATATAGCCAATTAAGTAATAACCATATTATCCTTACTGGTGTGACCAGAACTTCCAATAGAAATTGGTAGCAAAGATGAAGTGCTGCCCCATAAAGATTCTGTTTAGCAAGGCACGGGAGAGCAGACAGCATACTCCCAACCATGTGTCCTGACAAACGGCTCAGCTCCTCTTTGTGTTTTAGTAAACCAAATTAATTCTATAAACAATTCTGGGTGTATTATATATGTGTACTAGAGGCAAAACATATATTATTGATGAAACAAAAAAAAAAAAGAACCCTTTGCTCAGAATTGGTAAACCTGCTGAAATGATCTTAAAATATACTTGGATTGCTTATTTTGTTGGCATTACATTTTAATATCACTCCTTTGACCCATGTGATGAACATTCCTCCCTGAATATAGACAAGAGAGTTTATCCTGTAGTGGCAGCAATGGCAACTGATCCTTAAGTTGAAAGTGTAAGATTGAAGCAGCACATCACATCACACCATACAAAAGGAGGTTAAAGTGAGGGACATAGACCACAGGAAGTTCCAACCCCTTTTGAACTTCATGGTCACCAGGATCCTCCTTCAACTTTATGGCTTTGCTGGATGGAAAATGACTCTGCCAGACATCTTCATCCATGAAAATGTCTGGGTTTGTTCTTGGACTTCCATTTAGCCACATGACACACAGATACAGTTAGTTCTCTATTCCCTATGCATTTTCTAATTAAAAATATTTTGCACCATCCCACCTCCATCCCTTGCAAGAAAAGTAAAAGGCAACGAACAATAGAAGTGAATTCTGGGTTGAGATGTTGGGCCTTTATGGTTGAATGGGAAACGGGAAGAAAATAACAGATAAACAAGCATAATTCTAGAGCTTTGCAGATATCCTGGAGTAAAAATGTCTCTATATCTGAAATATAACAACTTGACAATAACAATTTATAAAATGTGGTGTCTTTTTTACATAAAAGTTGCATAAAACAAAACTGATCTACATGTGTATGTGTAATTTATGTTCCATCATGGATGATAATGTCTGGATGAGATGTTTTCCATCCAGCAATGCCATAAATGTGCATGGGATGTCAATGTGAACAACACACCAAGACCCATAGTTGTGAGTAGCAGGGTGTGTTTTCCTGTTTGTTTTGCTGCTATATAATTTCTACAAGGACAGGCTTCTATTTACCGCACTAAATCCTGTTGTTCACATTCTGCCTGTAACACATTCTCTTTGTTCTTCTCCTAGGGGTAGGCAAACAGAGTTGGCATTCTTGTTAGCAATCTCTGAAGGCACAGCTAATGCAGATACAGCTAATCCCCTCCCACTTGTTATTCAGAAATTGGTGCCTGCCAATAGGATTTGGGAGTCCCTGAAGGCATAACTTTGAAGGGAAGGGTTAAACTCAGTTTGCTTCATTACATTTTCTGTTCTTGAGCTCATTCATCATATTCATGGAAAAAGAATCATGGAGGGAACTAAGGTTGCCAATTAAGTTAAATTAAGCAAGATGGACAGGAATCTAAGTGAACAAGATCACTGGCACAATCTAGAGCAACTTTATTAATGGCAGAATGCAATTGTGGCTAAGACGCTTCTTTTAATCAGGTTTTTCCTTCAGCCTTATAGCTCATTAAAAGGCACCACTGGTGCAAGGCAACTCCTAAAGCCGTATTCCCAAAGAATGGATCATATTATGAGTAAAAGTCTATGTTATCAATATGAAATCCCAGTGATAGCTCTCACTGACATCCTTCTTATGTGAAAGAATAACTTGGATGGCATCTTTAATGTTTGATAGAAACTTTGTCTTATCTTGACTGACCACACATCTTGAAATTAGTTAAGGGAAATAATCTTCAGTTGACCTTTTTACTCAACACTCTACAACATCCTTTAAATATTTCAGGCATGGGATGGAATTTAAAATATTTCTGCTCCCACCTTCAGACATGGGGTTTGATTAAATTATCCCTCAATCATATACACACAGAGAGAATGTAACCTGGAAAAGAAAATAGTTCTAAAAGTAAGCACATTCATTCCACTGAATGCACCAGAGAGAGAAAACAGACTGAATTAAAATGGTGGGGGAAAAATGTGAAAAACCAAAGAAAATTGGTTAGGAGATTTCTTTAGGCATAAAGTGAAAGGATGACAATGAGCTGACTAGCAAGCTTCCCTTGGAAGCTGTTTCAACACACTTGTACCATCACTGAAAAGGTATTGTTTCATGTTCTCCTTCACAGACAGGGGACAAGGATCAGTGCCTTCTCTATCTCAGGCTCTAAGTATACAGAATAGTACATCTTGAAACAGGAATGCTTTTTGTGCTATTTATTTTACAATGAATCATCCGGGTGCCTAAATTTCAAGAATTCCAAAAATAGGCAGGAGTAAGGACGTAAATCTCTGCTTGTTTTATTCCCACATGCAAGAGGGTTTTTTCCCCTCCAATGAGTAAAATTATCACGGTCTTTTGTGCACGTCTCTGCACTTCTTCATATGGTGTGCCATTTTTGTGGGTGGGAGAGGAGTGGCAAAAACTTTCCTAATATGTAAAACCCCATAATTATTGACCATTTGTATAGAGAGTGTCTAATGCTTATGAGACAGCTGTTCTCAATGAAGACAATTAAATGTGTGTTACCGTATATACTTGAGTATAAGCCGATCCGCATATAAATCGAGGCACCGAATTTTACCACAAAAACTGGGAAAACTTATTGACTCGAGTATAAGATGAGGGTGGGAAATGCAGCAGCTACAGATCAATTTCAAAAATAAATAGATATTAATAAAATTGCATTATTTGAGACATCAGTAGGTTAAATGTTTTTGAATATTTATATAAAACTGTAATTTAAGATAATAAGACTTTAATAAGATAAGACTGTCCAACAACGGAAGCTGCCAGTGTGCACTCTCCTTAATGGCAAGGCCTGGGGCTCTCATCTCTCCTTGTCCCACCTCGCCTTGTTTTGTCAAGCTGGCACTGCCATCTTATGGAGGGAAGCAAGATGCATATATAGTAGGTGCGGCTTCCCCCCACGGAGGGAGCCTAGATCTGGCAACACGGGAAGCCTCTTGTGTTGCCTGGGTGGTAGAGAGAAGCAGCAGAAACTGTGCTCACACCTCACTTCCGTCCATGGGATCGCCAGGACAACCGGTGAAGTGAAGTGAAAGGAGGCGAGGCAAAATGACTGCCTCCGCCATTAAGGAGAGTACTGCCACTGGCTGTTGTTGGCCATCTGATAAGGTCCTTAGGCTCAGAGAAAGGTAATGGCAAACCCTTTCTGAAGAAATCTTGCACAGAGAATCCTTGTGATAGGCTCACCTTAGGTTTTCTATAAATCAGAAGAGACTTGAAGGCACATAACTACATCAATAACCTTTCATACAACTGCAATGCATAGCTTGGAAGCATGAATAGTCAAGTTAATTCATTTCCAAATTCTGAATCTGAACTTCCGTCTTTTTAGTTTTCCGTCTGATATAAATTCCTTCACATTGACCTTGGGAAAGTCAACTCATCATCTGCATTACACAAGTTGTTATACTGCCTCACTTTGCAGGCTTCTTCTAAAAATTACTGTGATTACAGTATGAATGCTCTATATAGTACTGGGTGTAACACAACCAAATTCTAAAATTACATAATATTATGTTGACAGATATGTGCCAATTTCCCTCATTCTAACACAGATTCACTTAGAGGTTAAGCTAATGATGTTTCAGCTCTTCCTTTGGTCAAACACAGAATAGAAGCCGGCCAGGATCCTCACTTGAGTATAAGCCGAAGGGAGCTTTTTCAGCCCTAAAAAAGGGCTGAAAAACTAGGCTTAAACTCGAGTATATACAGTATTTAGGCAAAGGGTCAGGTAGTAAGAAATGCCAAAGATCCTCTTAATTTTGTCCTCTGAAAAAGTTGGGATCCTCTGTTTTCTATTCACTCCTCTTCTAGGCAATGAAAATCAGACAATCACTTACCAAAGGAGGAAAGGGGAAAACCGCCCACTATTTTAGACAATAGGAAGGTTCATATACTCCCTAAGTGTATTACTGCTTACTAGCTCATGAACACTGATTATGGTGTAAACAAAATCAGAGTCTGAAATAAACAAAGATGAGTCATGACCATTGTATTCTGGGTTCACTTTTAATGTACATTTTAAGGAGTCTTAATTATCTGGGGAGTTTCCTGTGGAATGCTTCTGTTAATAACTCCTAATGGGACCAACGTCAAGGGAGGCCACACTTTAAACCAATTTCCAAGTTACTTTAAATATGACACAGTGACTTGCTTCTTTGGTTAAATTATAGAGAATTAATGTAAAAGGTCATTAGGGAGGAAAAGGGAAAGCAAAACTAAACTCAAACAAGAGGCTCAAATCAATTGCAATACTCTGAAGTATACAGACAAGCAAACCAAGGTGCACACACAGAGAGAATTAAATGGGATATACTTCCACATCTTTAAAGCATTTAGTATCTTTCAAAAGGCCCAGCCTACTTTTCTGAAAGAAGTTTCAGTCTTTTGTTTTCTCAATCAGATAGAATACCTGTGAGTTCAATGAAACACACTGATAAACAGTCTCCTCCTAAACACAAAGGAGGGGTGTGGGTGTGTGTGTTTCAGCTGACCTCAAGTCAATTGGATTGAAAAATCCAACTACACACAAAAGGAGTTATTTCTTACAAGTTCCAAATAATCAAACTTTTACAGTATTGGATCTTTTGTTCTCTTTGCTTTCAACAAATAGCTTTGAGAAATGTGGAGAAGAAAATGAATCTTAAAATTTTGTATTTGGAAGGAAACTTTAACACTCTGGGTTCATTGGTCCAGATTTTCAAAAGTGTGTGTGTGTGTATATATATATATATATATATTCCTCTATAGTAATTACATTTCTGTAATGTAACATCGAATGGTAGATTTATTTATAACCATGCCATCTGAACAAGGCAGATCATGCTCCAGTTAACAAGACCAGTCTGGGAATAGGGTCCACCACTCTGCCACTGAACACCATCTGGCAGTGGTGAAACTGGAACTAATAACATACCATACCCATGTTGCCCAAATACAGCATCTGTTAAGGGGCATGGTCCTTAGCAGCTGCAATTTCCTAGCACTTTGAAACTTCAGTTCACATGGAGAACCCTTAGCATGTTAGTGTGTTGTTGCTATTGAATCTTTCAATACTTGGTTTCTGACTATTAAATAGGTGGAGTGATATTAATGGGGAAACGGATTTGATTATTATACAGTAGAGTCTCACTTATCCAAGACTCGCTTAGCCAATGTTCTGGATTATCCAATGCATTTTTGTAGTCAATGTTTTCAATATATCGTGATATTTTGGTGCTAAATTCGTAAATACAGTAATTACAACATAGGTAAAGGAAAAGGTTTTCCCCTGACGTTAAGTCCAGTCATGTCTGACTCTGGGGGTTGGTGTTCATCTCCATTTCTAAGCCGAAGAGCCGGCGTTGTCCGTAGACACCTCCAAGGTCATGTGGCTGGCATGACTGCATGGAGCACTGTTACCTTCTTGCCAGAGCGGAACCTATTGATCTACTCACATTGGCATGTTTTCGAACTGCTAGGTTGGCAGGAGCTGGAGCTAACAGTGGCCGCTCACGCCGCTCCCGGGGTTTGAACCTAGGACCTTTCGGTCTCCAGTTCAGTGCTTTAATGCACTTCACCACCGGGGCTCCAATTACAACATAACATTTGTCAAATTTGTTGTACAACATGATGTTTTGGTGCTTAATTTGTAAAATCATAACCTAATTTGATGTTTAATAGGCTTTTCCTTAATCCCTCCTTATTATCCAAGATATTCGCTTATCCAAGGTTCTGCCGGCCCGTTTAGCTTGAATAAGTGAGACTCTATCTCATTTTGTATCAGTTACCTGAGGTGGCAATCATCAAGTGATAAACATACTAGTGTTAGTTCCCAATGGTACACTCACACAAATCAGTCAATTTAGATATATAACTAAACAGAACAAAGAATACTAACAACCATAAGACCTTTTCAAAATTCAGCATTCAGCAGCCAGCTGTACATGTATAGTAAACTAAGTGTAATGAAACCAACTGATGTACATGCATTTACAGGTGAGGGTTAAGCAAGAGAAACACGAAAGGCTTTGCTTCCTAAACAAAGAACGAGATTGAACTTCCTCCCATTTAAAGAACAAAAGTCAACTGGGTTTGCACCTTATTTCTGAATGGCATCTACAGGCAGTAGGATAACTCAAAGTTAGGCCATGTGGCTCACATAGCTCTCTGCTCTAGCGTCTTGTCCCTGCCCCTGTCACTCAGCATCTGTCACAAAGGTGACTATCTCACCCTGCATAATGTCATGAAACGGACTTTGTCTTCATTACATAAAGGTCTTGGGTATTTTTCCCATGAACTAAATACATGGTTAATTATTCTTCACCTAAACCTTAAGAATGTCATTTTGCTTTTGTTTTGAATAGAGTTATCAAGATGCCTGCTTGGTAATGACACTTAGAAGAGTGTTGTGGAAGCCCACAGAGTGACCTTGGGCAGGTCATGGAAGCCAACTGGGTGGCCTTAGGCAAGTCATATCTCTCTTAACTTCAGAGGAAAACAAAGGCAGATCTGCTGGGAACAAAGCTTGCCAAGAAAAACCTTTGCTAAGGTTGCTTTAAGGTTGCTATGACTCTGAAACGTTTGGAAGGTACACAACACTGACACTTGATGTAATGCTGAATTTTATCTATACTGAAATGTTCAGGTGAAGCTGGAGATTTGTACTTTAGCAAAATGTCTGAGGAATCTGGGTGGATGCTAACAGAATGTTAACATTTGGAGAAGTTCTCAGAGATGTCTGGGTATCTGTGCTTAAGATCTTTTAACTCTTTTGCATCCACTATTTTGAATCTTTTTGCAAATATGGAGGGAGCACAGACCATTTATAAATGGTAACAGGAGCCCCCAGATGGCGTAATGGACTAAGTGACTTGAAGGTTGGGTTGCTGACCTGAAAGCTGCCAGGTTCGAATCCCACCCGGGGAGAGTGTGGTTAAGCTCCCTCTATCAGCTCCAGCTCCATGCGGGGACATGAGAGAAGCCTCCCACAAGGATGGTAAAAACATCCAGGTGTCCCCTGGGCAACGTCCTTGCACACGGCCAATTCTCTCACTCCAGAAGCGACTCAAGTTGCTTCTGACACGGAAAAAAAATGGTAACACACTCCATTTATAAATGGAGCCCCCGATGGTGCAGTGGGTTAAACTGCTGAGCTGCTGAACTTGCTGACCACTGTTAGCCATAGCATCAGCCAACCTAGCACTGTGAAAACATGCAAAAAGGTACCACTCCAGCAGGAAGGTAACGTGCTCCATGCAGTCATGCCAGCCACATGACCTTAGTGGTGTCTACGGACAACACCGGCTCTTCAGCTTAAAAATGGAGGAGCACCAACTCCCAGAGTCAGACACAACTAGACTTAGTGTCAGCGGAAAATCTTTACCTTTATTAACACACTGTTTGCAAAGTTATTGAAAATAAAACACAGTAGCAGAGACTAATGAATTCAGCACGGACGAAAGGAGTTAAAGAAGGGACAAGAGTGCCTTCTTTTTCTTAACTGGTATGAAAGGATTCTTTGTGTTGTCAAAGGCTTTCATGGCCAGAATCACTGGGTTTCTGTGAGTTTTTCAGGCTGTATGGCCATGTTCCAGTAGCATTCTCTCCTATTATTTCACCTGCATCTATGGCAGGCATCCTAAGAGGTTTGTTCAGAGGTCTTCTGGAAATGAGGCAAGTGGGGTGGAATTTCCAGGATGGGAGAAATAACTCTTTATCTGTTTAAAGCAAGTGTGAATGTTGCAATTAGCCAGCTTAATTAGCACTGAGTAGCCTTGCAGCTATAAAGGCTGGCTGTTGCTGCCTGGGGGCATCCTTTGTTTGGGAGGTGTTAACTGGCTCTTGATTGGTTGCTCTCTGAAATTCCTAAAGTAAAGCTGAGTTTCTTCAAGGCTGAATTTAAAGGAGGATTGCATGTGGGTACTATTTTTCTAAGTGCAGGGATTGAGATGGGAGAGAAGGATTCTACTGACCTAGGACAATCCAGACAAAAGTTTACAACACAAGTGAACACTAGTGCTATTATTTGATAGAAGCTCAACAGAAATAGAGGGTACTTTGTCCCCTGCCAGTAACACGTGGCACTGAATTGGTAATCTGTTGGAAATAGACCTTAACTACTGTGAAATACCACATTCATATTTGAATCTTCTGACTCCTCGTCATCGTCTCACTTGTTTAGTTGTTTTCGACTCTTCGTGACCTCATGGACCAGTCCATGACAGAGCTCCCTGTCGGCTGTTGCCACCCCCAGTTCCTTCAAGGTCGAGCCAGTCACTTCAAGGATACCGTCCATCCATCTCGCCCTTGGTCGGCCTCTCTTCCTTTTTCCTTTCATTTTCCCCAGCATCATGATCTTCTCCAAGCTTTCCTGTCTTCTTATGATTTCTCTGACTCCTAGCTGCATTCATAATCTGTTATTTCTCTATTATTGTCTGTGATTTTTTTGCCCAATATCATATTACCAACTACTTAATACAAGGAAGTATTAAAAAACAAAAGAGTTGAAAAATCTCAAAGAAAACCTGGAGAATTAATTGGGGAGAGGACATAATAATAGCACTTCCCCTTCTGACCTATTATATTGAAAACAATGTAGGCTCTAGTAACTGTAATAAGTAAAGGTGTTTTAATAAGTAACTATTACTTTCTATTTCTACTAAAACTCATTCATCATTTTGCTATTACACTATACATCCATCAGCCAGTCATCGACTCTTGAAATTATAGTAATTTCCCCTTTCTAACCAGTACTGACCTTTTAATTTTTCAGCATGGTTAGAATTAAAGTCCAGCAATATTTTCATATAAATATAAAATATATTTTGCTTGCTATTTTGCAATCTTTGAAGTTGCACCTCCAAGTACTTTCAGGTTCAATAAACTATATAACAAAATTCAAACAGGTTTCTGCTCCTGGTTTGAAAGTATTATTTCCTGTTTAATTATGCAGTACTTACTTTGAAAGAAGTTGTTATACTCCAGAAACTTAGTTTTTGTGGCTGCCACAAACTATGTTGATTTGGTTGAGACTCGTTGGTTGAGATATTCATTGAAAAACTATAGCAAAATGTGCTTCAGAATGACCCTCAAAACCAAAATTTTTGCAGTTTAATAATTTTTTTCCATGTTTTTATGACAGAACCAATTAGGAAATGACATTTATAACCCAGGAACAAAAATCATGTTACATAGTATAATCTAAAGCTGTAGTTATCTTGTAGTATTGCAGATAATTTCAATGAGATGCAGGTGCTTTCTACATGGACCCTAAATGTGGGCCCAATCCTGTTTCCTGGATGTTGGATTAGGCCTACATGTTGGCTCAATAGGGACTCCTTGAGCCACCGCAAAGGTGACAGGTAGTCTCTACTGCCCAGCCACACTGAACACGTTTGGAATGGCTGAACAAGTAGTTGAAATGTCCCCACTTCCCTCATGCCATGGTTGTTAGACTCCCCCCCCCTGCCCCCCAGGATAAGGTAAGTGAATGTATCACGGTTATGTACAGGCATGCATGAGAGGATTGGATGGGAATGAAATTCCATTCTGTTTCCTTTGCCTGCCTGAACCTGAGAGTATGAGATAACTGTCAAGACAGCTGTAGGTTGTTGCATTTACTTAGGTGTCTTGGCAACCACTGACTTAGGGGACAACTAGAATCCTTGCCCAAGATTTGGGCTTTTCTCTGAGTTAGTTTAGCTCAAGAGAAAGCAGTGTTAAGACATCCTTTCCCAGGTTAACCTGGATTAGCCCTCTGTAGCATTTAGCTGCCATGGGGCTAATCCTAAATATTGTCAATTTAAGTGGTAAGTGTAGATGTGCCCCAAAACAGAGTGGGCAGGCACTGAAGTCCAGAGGGCCATTGCTGGTATTTTCTCATTCTTGGTGGGCCAACCCAGTGGAGGGTAACACTGGCATGAAGTGATGTTTCAGGTGATTAGGAGTCACTTATATCCATTACAGTTTCTCTGCTTTAAAATAAAATAGTGAAGAGCAGAAACATCACACTAGCCACGAAGGTCTGCATAGTGAAAGCAATGGTATTCCCCATAGTAACCTATGGATGCGAGAGCTGGACCAAAAGGAAGGCTGAGCAAAGGAAGATAGATGCTTTTGAACTTTGGTGCTGGAGTTAAATCCTGAGAGTGCCTTGGACCGCAAGAAGAACCAACCAGTCCATCCTCCAGGAAATAATGCCCGGCTGCTCACTGGAGGGAAGGATACTAGAGGCAAAGATGAAGTATTTTGGCCACATCATGAGAAGACAGGAAAGCTTGGAAAATTTTATGATGCTGGGGAAATGGAAGGAAAAAGGAAGAGAGGCCAACCAAGGGCAAGGTGGAGGGACAGTATCCTTGAAGTGACTGGCATGAACTTGAAGGAACTAGGCACGACGACGGCCAACAGGGAGCTCTGGCATGGACTAGTCCATGAGGTCAAGAAGAGTCGGAATCAACTGGGCGACTGAGCAGCAGCAGCTTTAAGATGGAGGTGGTGGTGGTGAAATAGCATTTGCATACCAACATGATTCTTACAGTCTAGTTCTGTCTGAAAAAAAATTGGTAAATTTAATCTTTTTTCAAAGTCATAATTTGGGTTGTGTGGCTGGAGGCTCTGGAAATGCTCAGGGCCACTCTCCTAGAATGCACACAGCCCATAGACCACATGATTCTCACTCTATAATCAAGCCTTTTCAGATATTTTTCTCATAAGAGATGGTGTGAGGAAGTGTTTTGTTTGTTGGACTATGACTCTAGAGACCAGGGTTTAAATCTTTGCCCTGACGTGAAAATCTACTGGGTAACCATGGGCAAATCTATCTTAGGAACTCGCCACACGTGCAGCAGCAACAACGGAAGCTGCCAGTGTGCACTCTCCTTAATGGCAAGGCCTGGGGCTCTCATCTCTCCTTGTCCCACCTCGCCTTGTTTTGTCAAGCTGGCACTGCCATCTTATGGAGGGAAGCAAGATGCATATATAGTAGGTGCGGCTTCCCCCCACGGAGGGAGCCTAGATCTGGCAACACGGGAAGCCTCTTGTGTTGCCTGGGTGGTAGAGAGAAGCAGCAGAAACTGTGCTCACACCTCACTTCCGTCCATGGGATCGCCAGGACAACCGGTGAAGTGAAGTGAAAGGAGGCGAGGCAAAATGACTGCCTCCGCCATTAAGGAGAGTACTGCCACTGGCTGTTGTTGGCCATCTGATAAGGTCCTTAGGCTCAGAGAAAGGTAATGGCAAACCCTTTCTGAAGAAATCTTGCACAGAGAATCCTTGTGATAGGCTCACCTTAGGTTTTCTATAAATCAGAAGAGACTTGAAGGCACATAACTACATCAATAACCTTTCATACAACTGCAATGCATAGCTTGGAAGCATGAATAGTCAAGTTAATTCATTTCCAAATTCTGAATCTGAACTTCCGTCTTTTTAGTTTTCCGTTTGATATAAATTCCTTCACATTGACCTTGGGAAAGTCAACTCATCATCTGCATTACACAAGTTGTTATACTGCCTCACTTTGCAGGCTTCTTCTAAAAATTACTGTGATTACAGTATGAATGCTCTATATAGTACTGGGTGTAACACAACCAAATTCTAAAATTACATAATATTATGTTGACAGATATGTGCCAATTTCCCTCATTCTAACACAGATTCACTTAGAGGTTAAGCTAATGATGTTTCAGCTCTTCCTTTGGTCAAACACAGAAATCTTCATAGACTGACAAAGATGTAAAAGTGGGAGGGAGAGTAAAAAACATTGCCTTTCTTGTCTCTGCTGTAAGAGAAATCTCTCCAGCTGTCACATACCATATACCAAAGCAGGTAATAACTGGATAAAGTATGCCAGCTACTTTTGTAAAAACTGCCATTCCAATAAATTTAAACTAGGCAGTAATGAGCTGTGTTGTGTGGTATTTAATCTGTTCTTTTTATTTGAGGGGGAAAAGGTAGAAAAGAATTCTTCAGCATGACTCGCAAGTATTAAAGTCCGCACATCATTTATGTTGACAGCTTAGCTCCAGGCTATAAAAAAGAAGAACCTGTTCTACATCTTCTGTTTTATAAAAAAGAAAGAAGTGGAAAACTTAAACCCCTATCAATCTATTGTCACACTTTTACAACTTATCTGTGGCAAAAAAGAAAAAAAAATGGATCACTGGAAAGGTTTGTTCTGATTCCACAGACAGATCCATCAACATGGTGAGACTAATGAAATGGAATATTCATACAGAGACTGGTAACGGGTGACAGCCATCCCATATGGAATGTGCTAACACCTTGTACGACCAATCTTTGCTTATGATTTATCACAATGCAACAGTGTCATGTCTAGATCACCCATATGTGATCACATAAACACAACCGTTTTGTGTGATAAAAATTCTGAAAAGCAATGAAGAAGCAAGGAAATGTCAGGATTTGTTGTTATATAATATAAATTATTGGGTTTGGGGAAAACAAATATTCGACACTACAAAAATACAGCTCTTGGCACTGGGACTAAGCTTTATAGAACTTGAACGAGCCACTCTTCTTCATACACCCAAGATTTCTCCTTTGTTTCTATTTGGGGATGCTGCCCTTTGG
This sequence comes from Anolis carolinensis, assembly GCF_035594765.1. Classification (NCBI taxonomy): domain Eukaryota; kingdom Metazoa; phylum Chordata; class Lepidosauria; order Squamata; family Anolidae; genus Anolis; species Anolis carolinensis. Next base: position 151,369,319 of record NC_085843.1, read on the forward strand.
GTGTATATTTAGCTCAGCCATAGAAGTGGCCACTTTGGATGGCTGGAACTTTGCCTTAGCCAAGGTAAATATTTGAGGAAATATTGCTATTTCCATGTTCCCATCTTTCCAAAAGACACACAGAAATGGCATAGCAGCTTGTTTCTGCACACAAATGGAATTTGATTTTCATCATAGGGTGACTCACTATCCTAGGGCCTATCCAGACAGGCAGGCACACACACACACACACACACAATTCCAGAGGTAGGAGAAGATCTTCAACTGCTCGGCAGTGCTAAACACAATTCAACACTACCATCCCCTCTTGTCCTCCATGTCATGGCAATGGGTCTTATTGGTTGGCCATCACTTAGAGTGACTCAACCAGGGTGGTGGTGGGGATGGAGAAGGGCGTAGAGGAAGAATTGCTCCCTTCCTTCCTTGATTGTCTTGTCAACCTGACCAACATCACTTCAGGCAAGTGATTTCTGTAACATAAATGATGGAAGAGGAGAGTAAGTGCCCTCCCATGTCTCTGAGTCACCCAGCTCCAAGAAGCACAGGATGGCAGTGAAAACTGTTGTGGCTGTTTCCATCTTGGAGGTGGCCAAACTTTTTACATGGGCCCAAAGTCAGGTGATATTCTGAATTCCTTGCTCCACTTTCCCCCAGACAAACTCTGTGCTGCATTTGACCACCATAAAGCTGATCTGGTCTGTTCTGCAGTAGGTGGTCAGTGTAGATGTGTCCATAGACTCACTTACATAAGGAAGATTTTTAAAAAATGATAAAGATTTAACATGAGAAGATCACTTGACCACTAAGGCTATAAACCTGTGAATAATGAACAAACTGAAAGTCATTTCTGTGTAAAAATACAATGTATTGAACAGTGAATGTGTCTGTTTTATTTCATTTATATACTGCCTTTCTCCTGAAGTGGGACTTAAGAGAATATGATTATGCTATTGTTGGACTGTGTTCAGTCTACATCTAAGCAGGTAAGTGCACTATTTTTTTCCTTTTCTAGGAGAGAGCAACCTCTGCACTAATGTTTTAACTTTTGAAGGATAAATAGTCCCAATCTCTTCTCATGGCATGATGGTGAACAGGGGCAGGATAAGAAACATCAAGCTTGTCAATATACTCATGAATAAAAATTAGAGAAAAAAATCAAACCCAAAAACTTGGGTTGATCAAACTATGATTTGCAAGGGTTAATATGAGTAGTGTACATTACTCTTGTCATCTCCTTTTCTGAGTACAGTGGTAAAAGGTGGGAGATGGGTCCATCCTAAGGTAAATGTAAAGGTTACCCCTGAGGTTAAGTCCAGTCATGTCTGACTCTGGGGGTTGGTGCTCATCTCCATTTCTAAGCGGAAGAGCCGGCGTTGTCCGTAGACACCTCCAAGGTCATGTGGCTGGCATGACTGCATGGAGCGCCGTTACCTTCCCGCCAGAGCGGTACCTATTGATCTACTCACATTTGCATGTTTTCGAACTGCTAGGTTGGCAGGAGCTGGAGCTAACAGCGGGCGCTCAAGCCGCTCCCGGGATTTGAACCTGGGACCTTTCGATCTGCAAGTTCAGCAGCTCAGCGCTTTAACGCACTTCGCCACTGGGGCTCCTGGGTCCATCGTAGTAGAGGCTAAAAGAAACACCAAACTCCCACCTCCCACAATTGCTTTCTCTGCCATGACACGGTTTCTGGCCTTTTAAAATGCCTGAACAGGTAAACAGCAGTGGTAAGAGTAAGGGCCACCTGGCTCCTTGAGATAGCATTGACACTTTCCCCTCTGCATAGAAAGACTTTCAATTAATCCATGATTCATATCAAAATGCATATTTTTTCCCTAAAATCTGCCCTCAACTTATATATGAGGTTGGCTACATGAGTATATTTTGTACATGGTTTAAGAAATCTATGTTCCAATGGGTGTGGCTTCTCCAGTACAAAGGCAGGAATCATTGTCAGGAATGAGGTAACACTCACAAGGCAAGTTGCACACTGGAGTTTTATGGTACACAGTTATTCATATGTACCTTATGAATAAAAGCACAAAAGATCATAATAATGGAAGTTAAGATATGATTCAGATGAAATTTTCAATCAAATTCACTTCCCATTAGTTTTAGTTTTCAGAATCCATATTCAATGACACACATAAAGGTCCTTATGGTGAAAATAATTAATTTATCAACTTCTCCAGTGTGGTATTTAATAGAGGGATTCTCATAGGAAGCTTTGCAATCACTTGTAAAATTTGCATCATAAGAATAAGATAGCTAGTAGATGAAGAGTTTGTTCTCATGGCAGAAGCAACTCAACAGACTGAAGTTTACTTGTGATGGTGTGTAGGGTGAAGATAGCAAATAGCTAAGTTGGGAATGCTTGAAAAATAAAATATTTTTACTTAACAATAATGAAATAATAATTTGCATAGGGAAGGTGTTCACTTGAATTCTAAATCCTTTTTCCTGAAAGATGTGTGCTTGACCCTAAAATTGTTTAAAAAAAAAGACTCTTTTTTCTTTATGTATATTTGGAAAAGATTCAGCAACAGCAGCAGTTCACATATCAATAGCTCTTTAGAGAAATATGGGTGGTGATGTCGTTCTAAATGACACAAAATGAAAGACTGCACAGGGATACTGTCTGGGATAATTTAGTGCTCACCATTAAAATTACCTTTACAATGTACATAAGACTGTATTGTGTTCATTGCTCGTAAAATAATAGGGATAAAATAACAGATAACTGAGTTACTATGCAAACAGCCTTACTTTCCTGCCCATTCAGTCTAGCACCAGCTCTCTTATTTATACCTCTGATAAGAATGTTGAACAAGGACTGGGGAGACCTTGGCTTAAATCTTTGCCCAGCATTCATGAGGTGATCTTGGGCCAAGACCCAACTTGCAGCATAACTTACATCACAAAGTAGCTGGGAAGATAATACTGAATGATAGATCAACAATGGGAACTATCCAGAACTCTCTGGATAAATTGAAAAATGCAAATCTACTAAATTAATAATATTTGGTGCTTGATCACAAGAAAAGATTCCAGAATACAATATCTAATCTCTTAGCCAAAGGGGTACAAGTCTTGTGGAATCATAGTGCATCAACCGGTAACTATGTTAAATGGAAAAAGTGACCAGTATCACTTCATTAAAAAGAAAACTGCGACATGGCATCTAGGTTTTCCATTGTTATATCTGATTTGTTTTTGTTGATATATGTGGAGACATTTAATTGTTTCATTCTCAACTTGCATTATGTGATTTAAACTATTTCAATAATATTGTATGGCATGCCTTTAAAAAGTAATCCTCTTTCTACAATTTTATTTTGCCAGCAAACATTCACATAATTTCTTCTTTTCTGGAATGACTACATTGTCACTTATGGAGCAATGTGTACTGTTTCTTCATTCTTTGTTCTATGGTTGCCAAAGTACTACAAGGTTAGTTTCTGGTATTAATTTATGTATCCACTTCTTTAAGGTTGAATATTCTGTTCCATCAGTGCTCAAATACTAATACAACCATTTATTTGTGTTTGCTGGGTAATAAAGTAAAATTTAATTAAAATACCAGTACGACACAAATTAGAGACAAATTGCCCACCTGGAAAAAGAGAGCAGGGTTGACCTACATCACTATTTTGATCACTACCTTTCTCTGTTTAATCATCTGCTAAACATGAAAAGCAATTGAGAGGTGTAACTGCTGCAAAGGCTCATCTACGTGTTCCCATCAAAAGGTTTCCATCACAATTGGTACATAGAAGATTTAGAAGATGCTTCAAAGATAATACGATTCTCTAAGGTAAAATAACCCCATCCCAAACATTCTTGTTCCCAAGTCAATCTCTTTTCAAACTGGGATCACAATCCTCATCTGGTATAAGTCTCATTTTGCTAGCTCTCATTCAGATCAATATTGTCTCCAGGCAACAATTCAGATCTTTAACAAAAGAAGCAATCACTATCCACATATTAGTGAAAATTATCCCAAAATCCATGTATAATCTTCCTCACAGGCTCCATGTAGCTGTTAATATATTGAAAAGTGATCACCTGGGAGGTGTTATGAATCAGCAAGTGAGGCCTTGAGTAAGAATTGTACAATACAAACTTCTGAAACAGATCCTCAAGAAGGAACACATTGTCTTTTGAAAACCCACTCTAGTTAAGTAATCCAAAAGCATAACATGGTCAATATGAAAAAATTCAACAGAAGTACTAATTTCCAAGACAGATCGTCTTGGCAATTGGTTGGTTCTGCTGAAGCAACTACAGTCTTGTTTCACTTCCAAACCTGGGCTAAAAGCCAGACTGAAATGGGACTAAATATAACTTTTTCAAAGAACCTCTGTAGTTAAGATCCCTCTACATCAGGGGTCCCCAAACTAAGGCCCAGGGGCCACATGCGGCCCATCAAAGCCATTTATCCGGCCCCCATGGCACAAAGGCAGAAGGGGGTTGGGCTAAATGACCCAAGGGTTCTCCTCTTCTCTTTTTTGTTTATTATTATTATTATTATTATTATTATTATTATTAACATTGAGGCTGGGAGGCCATCTGTCAGGGGTGCTTTGCTTGTGCTTTTGGTAAACAAAGGCAGAAGAGGGTTGGACTAAATGGCCCAAGGGGTCTCTTCCAACCTTCTTTATTACTGTTGTTGTTGTTATTATTATTATTATTATTATTATTAACATTGAGGCGGGGGGGCATCTGTCAGGGGTGCTTTGCTTGTGCTTTTGGTGCACAAAGGCAGAAGGGGGTTGGACTCAATGGCCCAAAGGGTCTCTTCTAACCCTCTTTATTATTATTATTATTATTATTATTATTATTATTATTATTATTGACACAACAACATTGTATGACACAGCAAACAAGATAGATATGCTGGATTTTGTATCACAAAATCACAAGTCGAACACTTCCCAAGTGTTGAGGACTGTGTGATGTATTTTCGGATGATGCGTGCAGATCCCAGTAGGGTGGCCTTTTGCCTACTGGGATCTTTTTCGATCTGAGTTGGCTGATCGTAATTTTGTCAATGTCTATTGTTTTCAAATCCGACTGAGATCTTTTGGCACGGCACCCAATGTGCCGATCACCACTGGGACCACCTTTACTGGTTATTATTATTATTAATTATTATTATTATTGCTTGGTGGCCAACTATAGTCCAGCCCTCCAAAGGATTGTGAACTGGCCCCCTTTTTAAAAAAGTTTGGGGACCCCTGCTCTACATGTTCAATTAATTTGATCCCAAATGGGAAATGGGAAACTAAGAGAAAATTATATAGGACAATGGAATTGAAAAAAGCATTTTCCTTTTTCCAAGAATGATCTCACCACCATCATTTTTCAACTGGACAGAATGATTGATTTTTCTCAAAATGACTCATCACTGTACTTATCCATTCACATAGGGATCGATAAACTAGAAAGGCTAGAATCAAAAGAGATCTCACATTATTTCATTGATACCTGACTCCCTAGCTTACACTATCCCACTAAGGTAGCAGATCTTGTTTGCGTTCTCACGTTGTACAAATACAAATGCATTCAATACAAACTAACAAGTAGACCCCAAAAATGCATAACCTAATTAAAAAAAAACACCCTCCTCCCTAAATCAGCATGTGTGCAAGTGTGTTGATCTTCAAACTGTCTCTCAAGGTGGGCAGCTGATCCATTTCCCCCCTTCCATTTGGGTCCTGGATATAATCACTTTGTATTTTCTTGGAAAATGTTTCCTGAACTCTTTTAGATCCACTGGGTGTATAAAACTGTGGTGTCTCATCCACCACCACCATATGAATATTATCATGTGTCCATATTGAAGACATTGCTTATTAAAGTACCAGTTTTGTCACAATACATGCTCAATAACAAACGCTTAACATTCTTAAATTTTTGAACAAGGGACCTGGTCTGGGAGACAGTATTAATAATACATAGTAGATTTATTTATTTCCAGAATTTATACCCCGCCCTTCTCACCCGGGGGGACTCAGGGCGGCTTACACAGTTGGCAACATTTAATGCCAAGAACAATAATAAAACAAAAACAGTACATATAATCAATTAAAACTATAAAAATACATCATTAAAATACATTATAAAAATTAAAACATATGTAAATTAGATCCATTTGTCTAAAAACCTCATGCTTCAGCCTTCAATCGGACCATGTCGACGTTATCATATTACTCGTTAAAAGCTTGTGCACACAGCCATGTTTTCACAGCCTTTCTGAAACCCAGAAGAGTTGGGGCTTGTCGGATATTTGTGGGGAGGGTGTTCCACAGCCGGGAAGCCACCACCAAGAAGGCCCTGTCCCTCGTTCCCACCAGCCGCGCCTGCGAGGCAGGTGGGACCGAGAGCAGGGCCTCTCCAGATGATCTTAGGGATCTAGCTGGCTCATATGAGGATATACGTTCAGGTAACTAAATTGGGCCAGAACCGTTTAGGGCTTTATAGGTCAAGACCAGCACTTTGAATTGGGCTCGGTAGCATATCGGCAGCCAGTGGAGCTGGCTTAGCAGGGGGGTGGTACGCTCCCTGTATGCCGCCCCAGTTATTAATCTGGCTGCCGCCCGTTGTACTAGTTGGAGCTTCTGGGCCGTCTTCAAAGGCAACCCCATGTAGAGAGCATTGCAGTAATCCAAACGAGCTGTAACCAGAGCGTGGACCACCGTGGCCAAGTCAGACCTCCCAAGGAACGGGCGCAGCTGGCGCACAAGTCTCAGTTGCGCGAATGCTCCCCTGGCCACCGCCAAGACCTGGGGCTCCAGGCTCAGCGATGAGTCCAGGAGAACACCCAGACTGCGAACCTGTGTCTTCAGGGGGAGTGCGACCCCGTCCAACACAGGCTGTAACCCTATTCCCTGTTCAGCCTTACAACTGACCAGGAGGACCTCTGTCTTGTCTGGATTCAATTTCAATTTGTTGGCCCTCATCCAGTCCGACACAGCGGCCAGACACCGGTTCAGGACCTGAACAGCCTCCTTAGTGACAGGTGGGAAGGAGTGACAGAGCTGGACATCATCTGCGTACAGATGACACCGAACCCCGAAACTCCGGATTATCTCTCCCAGCGGCTTCATGTACATGTTGAACAACATGGGGGACAGTACTGACCCCTGCAGGACCCCACAAGACAATGGTTGTGGGGGTCGAGCAGGTGTCCCCCAATGACACCATCTGGGAACGACCCTCCAGGAAGGACCAGAGCCACTGCAAAACAGTACCTCCAAGACCCATCCCGGCAAGGCGCCCCAGAAGGATACCGTGATTGACAGTATCGAAGGCCGCTGAGAGGTCCAGCAGAACCAGCAGGGACACACTCCCCCTGTCCAGTTCCCGGCGTAGATCATCGACTAAGGTGACCAAGGCTGTCTCGGTACCATGCCCTGGCCTGAAACCAGACTGCGCCGGATCTAAAAAATCAGTGTCAACCAAGAATGCCTGGAGTTGTGCGGCCACCACACGTTCCACGACCTTGCCCAAAAAGGGGAGATTGGAAATAGGCCGAAGGTTCTCCAATTGAGTGGGGTCCAGTGATGGCTTCTTCAACAGCGGTTTGATCACAGCCAATTTGAGGCTCGCTGGAAAAATGCCTTCCCGAAGGGAGGCATTCACCACCACCTTCACCCACTCGGCCAATCCCCCTCTGGCTTCTCTCACCAGCCAGGATGGGCAGGGTCTAGGATGCATGTGGTAGCCCTCACCTCTCCAAGCACCTTGTCCACATCCTCGAGCTCAACCAATTGAAAAGAATCCATCAAAATGGGACAAGCAGGTGCTCGTGTTACATCCTCGGAAGGTGCCGTTAATATGGTGTCAAAGCCAGAATGGATCAAAGCAACTTTGTCCACAAAGAACCGAGCAAATGCTTCACAGCGGGCTGCCGAGTTGTCAGGGGTCCCGTCTTGGGAGACGGGATATAACAAACCTCTGACAACTCGGAACAGCTCCACCGGACAGTTCTTTGCGGACGCAATATTAGCTGCAAAGAAAGAATTCTTTGCAGCGTCTATTGCCGCGGCATATGTCCTAAGATAGGAACATAGCCGTGTTTGGTTTGATTCGCTCGGCTCAGAGCGCCACACGCCCTCTAGTTCCCTCTTCTTTTGCTTCATCGCTGCCAGCTCCTCAGTAGATGGGTGATAACAATACAAACAACTGGACAAAAGTAGGATGGGTAACCTCTTTCCCTATTCTTCCAGCCATACTTGCCTTCGGGGCAATTCACACAACCATACAAAATGGTTTTGTCACGTTTAAGGCATGGACCCAATTATTGTGATGTGGCAATATGATTTATTTTATGCATTGGATCCCATTAGAAAACTGAATCTGATTTATGCATCCACATACACGCATGTATACACACATACATTTAGCCAAAGGTCATCATCTCATGGGGACCTATACTTTGGTTATATACTAACCTGATAACATCCCACATAAATTCAATTTGCCTTCTAAGGAAGGAACCATCAATTTAAATAACATGCAGAGCTATGAGACAAACACCTAGTAATGCAATAACGTAAGAGTAAAGGTAAGGGTTTTCCCCTGATGTTAAAGTCTAGTTGTGTCCAACTCTGGGGGTTGGTGCTCATCTCCATGTCTAAGCTGAAAAGCTGGTGCTGTCTGTAGATGCCTCCAAGGTCATGGGGCCGGCATACTGCATGGAACACTGTGACCTTCCTGCTGGAGCGGTACCTATTGATCTACTCACATTTGCATGTTTTCAAACTGCTAGGTTGGCAGAAGCTGGGGTAACAGTGGGAGCTCAGCCCACTCCCCAGATTAGAACTGCCGACCTTTCGGTTAGCAAGTTCAGCAGCTCAGAAATTTAACCTGCTGCACCACCGGCAGCTCCATAACATACATGGTGGAATAAGGAGATGTATGTGCCATTGTGTTGTTCAAGGCTTTCACGGCAGGAATCACTTTGTTGCTGTGAGTTTTCTGGGCTTTATGGCCATGTTCCAGAAGCATACTCTCCTATGCTTCTGGAACATAGCCATACAGCCTGGAAAACTCACAGCAACCCATATGTATCAAACTTAGACATCTCAAATGCTTAGCTAGGCTTTAATATGCACCAATCCTGAAAAAAGGCAATCATAGGCTTTAAAACAGAATAAGTATGGGTTTTCTCTGCCAATGCCTTAGGTATTTCACTGAATATAGTGTGTAACTCTACTGTAATGACATTTGCTCAACAAAGATCCTGAAAACTGTACTCCTTTATTGATTGTTTTCTCATTTTTGTGCTGAGTAAAACAATTAATTTATACGAGAGAGAAATTCCTCATGCACAACACTTGCAATGTTGTTGACCTGATATCATATTCATTTAATCTGCTTTATGAAATTGCTGGAGGAAATATTCAGCTGTTTTCTGAAAGACTGACTTGGGGATTATTGGAGCTGTATAATTGTTCAACTGATCACATGCGAGAAGAAATACTTTATTTGACATTAATCTTACTGAAATGGGCAATGAATTTGAGAAATAGATTGCTGTCTAACTGGCTTGCCAAAATGTCTCTCGCTGAGTGCAACTGGTTCTTTAAAAAAATAAAAAAATAAAGAGCCTCCTTTTAAAATATCCAATCTTTATTCAACATCTGCTGTTTCTTCCTTCTCTGGAACGTAATTATGCAGAACTCCAGCATAAAACAGGTTGTGTACTTAATAACAGACATCTCAAAACATTCATGTGGTTGCCCTGCAGATGTTTCTTTCATTTCGGTATCTTTCCCTCCTGCTTTAAAACTACATGCACACAACATATGGATGCACCTGACATGAATCTGCAAAATATATGCATTTAGAAAACTCCTAAGGACACTAGAGTGTTCTCATGACAATGAAATGGATACTGTTTGCTTGACGTAAAGTTTAAAGCACTGGGGAAAGTCAAATAAATCAACCCTGATGTTCACAATAGAAAGGGCCATGAGAGGTGATCTGTATTAATTCCTATATAATTTAAATATCCTATAGACTGGCCTATATGCATGGATTTTTGCATTTATACTTAGATGTCACATGCACTGCTTTATCTGTTTAAAGAAAGGGATGTTACTGTAGCTAAAAATATGGGATCTGGACTCCTGAACATTAATATCATCATCATCATCATCATCATCATCATCATCATCATCATCATCATCACACACTACCGTCAGCTGCAATAGCAGCAGAAACCAGGTGCTAAAATAAGAATAGGGATTATGGGGCTCTTCAGATGTTGCAATTCTCAGCAACCATAACACTACATGTACACAACATATGGGAACCATAGTCAATACAGCCAATGGTGAGTGAGGGATGGTAGGGTTTTAGTTCAGCAATATTTGGAGACCATTATGATTCTTACCTCTGCTGCAAAGGTTGAAGAACATTTGGAATGTGATATGCTTTATGATCCTAAAGAATGTGAATAGAAAGCAACATATCACATTCCACAATTGAAAGGCTTAACTACGCAGTTGGTCAAAATGGGGAAACTGTATTCAAAGGAACTTTCTTCTATGCACTTCTTACACTTTTAATGTCCAGAGGTTGTTGGAATTTGATCAAATGTTCCGTTTTACTCTTCAGCATTTGATGAAGTGCCCCAAATATCAGGCCTTTTGATGCTGGTTATATTAGGCCCTCCCCGACTTCAAAAAATGTAGAACCTGATGCAAAGTGGGTGGTTATATGCCTTTAATGGTTTAACGCAAGAAACTCTTTAACTATCTTTGGAAAGAACAGTTTCTTCTGATACTATAAGGCAGATTTATCATCAAATAAAAACCTTACAAGAAATACTTACAGGTCTGTGATGAATAATCATAACTTCTTTCAAAGACATGATTCTGGTAAGTCACATTTTCCATTCAGCAGATAGTAACAAAATGTGGGATGTGTCATGGGAAAGGATAGATGTTCTGCTCTGAAACTCTAGTAATCTAGAATTACTCAGTTCAAACAGGCAGAGGTATGACATATTTGCTTTGCTTTGAATTTTAAACAGATCATTTATTAGAATGAGTAAAGATTCCAATGTGCAAATGGAAATGAGGCTACAATAATGAAAAAACACACCTCGCATCAAGGAAAACAATGGAATAGCCTAATTAATTGTTTCTTAACACCAAGCTATTAGCATAACGAGTAAACAAGAAGGAAGAACTGCTCAAAATATGACACTAAATTACAATAATTAGTAGTGGGATGTATAGAACTGCCTCCAGCCCTCAGTCACAGAGAAGTTCATTAGTTTCATGGAAACTCATAAACTTCTGTGATATTCTTCAGGTATCTTACTGGGTCAGAAAACCCCATGTCTATTTTGGTATTTTGTTTAGGACAAAATTCTATAGCAACTTTCATTTGAAGGAACTTCGTCTTACAGTATAATTGGTACTCAGGTTCTGGTGCCTCTATACCAAATTAATCATAACATGTCAGTTGTAGATGGGTTCATGCATATGTAATTTGCAGGTTTTCCCTTCAAAATAATGGCAAATCTTGCTGAGCTGCCACCTGCAAATCTTTTGAGAGTGTAATGAATGGTTTCCATAATGGATGGTATAACTTTTACATAAGTTTTGTATAAATTAGCCATTGGTGCCTGCCTTCTTCACAAAAACTCAATAATACTGTGGAAGCAACATCTACCTTACAAAGTTAATTTCATATGGGGCACCTTAAATACTATTACATTCAAAATAGCTTTAATGGATTGTGGTCAATTCTATTAGAGACATGAAATGTACATACCCGCACAGGCTGGGATTATAAACTCTACGGTAAGAAAGAAAAGAAATTGAGACGCCGGAGTAAGTACACCCTTAATAATGGTCATTCAAATGAGAACAAAAACAGAGTTGTTAGAGATTGAAAAGACATCTAGGCATTGGTGAATTAACAATGCAAGACAACTATTATATGTACCGTAGGTTAGACAGGATAGACCTCTTGTCATCTAATCACAAAGAAGACCTGATCTCACACACCCCTTCATGCCCTGCATTTCACTGGAAAAGGCAGAAAATGGGACACCAGTGCTATAAGACCTGGTTACAAAACTGATTGGCCAAGTTGGAAAAAAATTGAATTCATCTGCAGCATTATAATATTAGGGAATCTGGCCCCAACAATCTTGAAATTTCTATTGCATCAGTACTAGTTACATTTTCATGAAAATGAATTATGACCAGAATCCTATTGTCTTGGCCAGCTGCACAACTATGGCAGCAACAAAAACGAGGAAATGCAGCAGTAAGAAACCAGCAGTGAAAATGGAAGAAATGATCATGGGGAATGATGGCAGGAAAGGGTTGTTAACTCCATACTATCTGTTACTCAAGCCACTGACTTTTCTTTTTTCTCTTCTCTTCTCCTCTTTTTGGCTTGGAGCATGACACACTGGGAGAGAAGGATTGGAGAATCAATTGCCTCATGACACAGGTCATTGCCTAAGAAATCATTTCCCCTAAAGAAATATATGACATGGATCTGACATCTTTCTCCTTTTTTCCATTGACTCCACTACTGCTAACCTTTGTGAGGTCTGAGAAAGAACAACTCACATTCAGGGTTGTGTGTAAAAACAGTGTGAAACCACAAAATTGTGGCCTATATTACAATTATAATTCGTAATAAAACTAGAGTTAGGTAATACCATTATTAGGACCAAGAAAGTATCACAAAATAAGAAACCTGAAAAGCTTGTCTGTTTTGCGAAATTTCACTGGTCCTAATAAAGGGATTACTCAACTCTGATTTTTTTTATGCATGAACCACATGTCTGCCTTTGCTTTTCTTTTTTCTTTTTTTTTTTTAAAAAAAACACATTACTTTCTCCCAATAGACTGAGTACTTATGCTAAATAATGTATATTTTAATTCTATCTCTTTTGTACAAAGCCATTTCTTTTCTCATAAAAAAGTCCATATGGACAAAAGCACTAAATATTTTAAGCATTTATATACTGCTGTTCATCTTCTTCAGATTTTAGGGCAGTGTATGCTCAATTCATCAAACTACAAATACAATAGTAAAACAGATAAACTACTTGAACCTCATTAAGGTTTTAACAGTTTTAAATGGCTGACTGAACAAACAGAGTGTTTTGCCTGGCAGTTGCCATTATGCAAGCCTATTAAAAGTCACAAGTAAGAAAACTACTATATCACCAGCACCCTTTCTTCCCCACCCAGGGTTCTGGACCAAATCTTTTGGGTGTTTGTTAAATGTATTAGTAGTTGTGGTGCTGAGTAAACACATTAATTCAAACCATTACAGAAAAAAAAATCTAGCCGCAGTTCAAATGCTACAGGTTATCCTTTCAAATGCACACACATCAAATTTAGCATGCATGCTTTATTTACAAAGGTCTAATGCTTATGTCATAATTATCACACTATAATACAGTACATTTTAAGATGACTTAAGAACCTTGGTAAGTCTGGCGCAGGCTGGTTAGCAGCCAGCTGCAACAAATCACTCTGACCAAGAGGTCATGAGTTCGAGGCCCGCCCGTGCCTGCGTCTCGTCTCTGTCTCTGTTCTATGTTATGGCATTGAATGTTTGCCTTTATGTGTGCAATGTGATCCGCCCTGAGTGCCCTTTGAGGTGAAAAGGGCGCAATATAAATGCTGTAAATAAATATATTCATTATGAAATCAGAATTTTGGGGAAAAAATAAGAGATAGTCTTTCATGTTTATATATATCCCCTGCACAAAAGATATTAATTCAAATGAAGCTTCCTTCTTAGATATTTACTCTAATTTTATTTTGAAACTGAACTGATGAGAGACAAAATGAAATGAAAAAAATGTGGTAGCGACAGGCTAAAGAGAAAACAGAAGAAAGTAGCATTTTGCAAAGGAACATAAAGAAAGAAGGAACATTCCATTCAAAATCAATCATAGTTTTGCTTGCACATGATTAAGGGACCATGGTCCAAGTTCTATGTAACAATATTTGCTGTACTACATGCTCAACTGTACAATGCTAACAATACACTGGGAAGCATGGGGCAAATAGATCATGTGGTATTAAGCCTATAAAATGCATGTCTTTTGAATGACCATGTGCAATATTTTTTAGATAGATAGATATGAAACTAAAGTGAGTGGTTTTTAGTACTGAAGAAATAGCAGACACAAAGACAGGGAAAATGTGGGTAGGTAGATGGATTTTCCATGGAAATGTGCTGATTGTGGTCCAAAAACAACTAGCAAAACTATAAAAAAACTCATCTCCAACTGCTTCATGTGCACAGCTTTTATTAAGTATGAATAGAAAACTTTTAAATATATTTTCTTTAGGCAGAATTACATTTTTTTTAAAAAAATGATATGAGCATTCATTTCTCTTTTTGTTCTCCTAACTGATGTCTGTTTCATTCTAAGAAGGTTAAAAATAATTTCAGCATGAACCATCTCTCATATCAAATCTTGCTTTTGAATCTGATAAGTAGCAGCATTTGATTTTAAAATATATATATACATATACATACCTTCAAGTTAGATGCTTCTTTTGTAACAAAAGATTACATTTGTGGCTTCTGGTGAAAGTATTCTTTAATAGTAGCCATAAATATGTGCATATTTAATGGATATTTCTTTTGTAATGCAAAGTTTTCACTTTGGGGAGGGAAATACTCTGTATTTCTGTGTCCTCTTTAAATCACTAAAGATACAAACCCACCTTTTGTTCCAAATCATCTTCATCTGCGTTTAACATAGGAATCAAAGAAGGAACCCATAGTTTAAAAATAAAAAGAGAATGCCAGGGACTGTTAAAGGTAACAAAACCTAGATTTCGTTTCCAAACCACTCCCTAGAAAATCCAGTGAACACAAATCCTATCACTGGCAGATGAGACCCCTTCTACACTGCCATATAATCCAGATTATCAAGGCGGATAATCTATATTAGTGCCATTTTGCCAGGATGTCTTTTGATCTGCCAGCTCCACTTCTGAGTCTGTTCAGGGACTTCCAAGTTTCCCATTCTTGGTTTGCCCTGGAGGAAGACCTTCATAGGGGGCCATTCAGTTGGAATTGACTGATTATGCTGCCCAGAGGAATATTCTTGCTGTTGCTGGAGGAACATTCAGAGGAGTGGTGGTTCTCGTGAAACTTTTCCTGGATTTAAGTCTACTGGGAGGAGGCTGATAGCCATACAGTTGGTGGCTTTCACAGTGTTCAACCTTATTTCTCTCGTAATTGGCAGCAACTTCCCACCACACATCGGGGTTGGGGAGGCAATGCCAGCTACCTTATAGAATCTATCAACAGGTGCAGGTTTAAGACATTCTGTGATTATTCTACATGTCTCATTCAGTGCTATATTCACCAGCTTCACGTGGGCAGATTTATGCCAAACAGGGCAGGCATACTCAGCAGTTGAGTAAGACAAGGCCACGACTGATGTTCTTAGTGCATGGGGTACAGACCCAAAATTAATATCAGTAAGTTTCCGTAGGATGTTATTGCATGCAGCTACTTTGTGCTTGGTGTTTGCACAGTGTTTCCTATGTTAGTGTTTGATTTAAGGTGACACCGAGATATTTAGGGTGGGAACAGTGTTCAAATTCTTGGACTTCCCAGGTAACTTTCAATTTTCTGTTGGCTTCACGATTACGTGGGTGGAAAGCACACACTTGTGTCAACTGAAAAATGCAGAGTTATGTCCTGCTCTTTAATTCTATCAGATTAACTGGCCTCTCAATCAGCCTTTAACTCTTAGCTTGGGCTGGTGAAGCACATAATTCTAGCATTAAAATACTAAACACTTGACAGTTTCATTAATTTGCTTTCCATATTTGTTATGAAAGAGAGCAGTGCCTATTGAACTGCTAAATTTCACCTTCTCTGATCAACCTTGGAAAGACTTATTCAGTTTTCCAACTCCTCACCCCATCTTGCTTCAGATCAGGAAATTAATTTGTGTAAAGCTATACTATGAGCTCCAAATGAGAGCATTGTTTATTTAATATTTCAAAGAACCATGTATTGCATGGAATTCCACTAAGCATACAAAATGATATTGATAAATATGTAACACTTTAAAGATTGTTGGTACTGCTACTATTACTACAAATAATAACATCAGCTATAAATAGAAAAGCCAATTATATGATTAGATTTAAGACATAGTGAATCATAATTAAAGGACAGGTTAGCACATGACTGTATCAAACAGCAATCCAAAGCCAATATGCAATTAGTAAGCCATGTCAAAAACAAGGCAAAGAACTATACAAATTAAAATATGATTAAAATATGTAAAAACCATAAAAAGATTGCACAAAAGAAAAGCATCAGATGTCAGCTTAAGAATTTAAGGAAGACTTACTAAATTTGATGGCAGTGGGGGAGACAATACAATGAAGATGGTGACAAAGACAGTTTCTCTTAGAATGAAAGCTCGGGAGGTTGAAAATGTTGTGTTCTTCCAATATGGAAAGCAGAAGAATTCACAGCAGTAGCCATTTTAGCACTCAGAATTGCCTCTGACATTAGTGTAAATCAAACTGCATGCATTACCAGCCATCCAGAGCAAATAAAATATTATACAGTCACATGTGTACAAAAGCAAAACAAACTCAGCTTTTTCTACAAATATTAATCTGGGACACTAAAATATCATGGCAGAAACTAAGTCTCTCATTATCCTATAATACTTTAAATCTGTGCTGTTAGCTAAACAGTTGTCAAAGAATTTCTGAGCTCTATTTATATGAAGCTGAAGAAGATTGGAATAGATTGTGTGTAGTGCTCTAATTATGAAAAACAAATTGTTCCCTTTGCAATATATCTGGAAAACCTAACAATTTCTCTTCTGGTTTTTTGAGAAGTAGCAAATTTCTATCGCAATAGCCCATGGATTGTAAAACATTTTGGGGGCTTGGTACACTTCAGGTTTTTAAAATATATATATAATTTTAAAAACCTGAAGTGTACCAAGACCCCAAAATGTATCTACCACCCACTTTTTCTAACCTAAAGAAACTTCACAGGAATACCCGATATAGTCCTGTCCTTCAGGAGACTTAGCAGCAGTGCCTCAAAGATTCTTCTCATTTTCTGGTTCTCATAAAACATGTCTAATGAATGATTAAATCCCTCTTTTCTCTTTTAGGAAGTCTTTTTTAAAAACTTGACTTGAAATTGTCCCTGTTGAGCCTGTTAACTGGGCCAGTGTAGAAGGGCCCTTCAATAAATTCTTTTTTTGAACTTGAACTTGGTCACTGGAACTTGGATAATAACAAAAAAAGACTTTCACATTTCAAGACATCTACCACACTTTCCAAAAGAATTTCAAAGATGATATTTCCATTTCAGTATCCCCACCCTTTGGAGTTTCAATGTTTTGCTTTAAAACGGTATATTGCAATTCAGGGCACATCTATAGGGACACAGAATGGCAGCCCCATCATGTAGCGGCTATCCCAGCCACAATGCACCCACATACCTTTTCCAGGGCAGTTTGGCAGCTGTCTGCCAGACCACATCCTTGCTACGTAGGCTGGTCTATAGCAACTGGCATTCTTTCTGATGTCAGAACACCCCGAAGAAACAGGTAGATGGGATCCATGGGATTGGGGGGGGGGGGGGATTTTGACATACATTTCTGTATTGGCGTGCTTTCACATTTTATAAAGTCATATATAGAGACAAACTGATAGCTTAGAAACTCATTTACATTTACTTTAGGTCTTAGGCATGCCTTATTATATACTGAAATCATCAGACCTTGGAAATGTTATGGTTTTTAACAATAACTCTCAGAACACTCCAGCCAACACAACTACCAGGTTGTACAATATCTGGAATTCTGGGTTAAAAATTGATTTCCCAACCCCTAGGAATCACAGTTTAAACAAAGCATTTTGTTGCTGAGCAAATCACCGCCATGCCTAAGTATATGCCCAACTGTTACAGTTTTTTTGAATGTTTTAACCTCAAGTTCTTTCTGTCAAGAATAAGAAGCCAATTTGCAGTTTTTGTAAATTCTAAATACATTTTGTACTGACAAACTGAAACAAAATTATCCCTCGAATAGGTTAAAGGTTAGGTAAAGTTTTTCCCCTGACGTTAAGTCCAGTCATGTCTGACTCTAGGGGTTGGTGCTCATCTCCATTTCTAAGCCAAAGAGCCGGCGTTGTCTGTAGACACCTCCAAGGTCATGTGGCCAGCATGACTGCCTGGAGCATCGTTACCTTCCCCCCGGAGCGGTACCTATTGATCTACTCACATTGGCTAGGTTGGCAGGAGCTGGAGCTAACAGCGGGCGCTCACTTCGCTCCCAGGGTTTGAACCTGGGACCTTTTGGTCTGCAAGTTCACCAGCTCAGCACTTTAATACGCTGCACCACCGGGGCTCCTATCCCTCGTATATCCTTACAAAATTCAATTAGTACAGCTGTTTTTAGACAGATGAGGCCAATATTGTAACTTCTTGATGTAAAGGTGTCAAAAATAAGAAGTCTCTTGGGGAGGGAGTGCTTACTGGTGCTTAACTATGTTCATTGTAGCTGGGCAGTGGAGACTCCCTGTTGCCTGTGAGGCAACTTAGGGAGGTCCAGTTGAGCCTATCAACTGGGTCAAGAGTAGAAGGGCCCTTGGATAAATTCCCATTCAATTGTGGCCATTTAAATTGCTTCCATATATAGGTTTCACTTGAAATATGGTTCAGCAACTGGAATACCAACAAAAATCAGTCTGTGAAATGTTAAGGTGTCTTTAATGTCTTCATGAGGTATGACTGCCACAGGCACATACCCAGACTTTCTTTTTATTTTATTGTAAGTGCTTAATGCATTTCTTCAAAGGTTTTCCTTTTCCCCACAAATGTGCACTTATATGGCATTAAATTTCTTCTTGTGCTGAAACGGGGAGCATCAAGGAACTACCTATGAACAGAGTGGCATTTCTGAGCATTTGTCAAAAGTTGAACAAAAGTTCACCTTTAAGGAAAGTTATCCCCCCCCCCCCCCCCGTGTCTTTTCCACTCTCTTCAATTTCGGTAGCTGGTGGATAATAGTTTGCACTGCAAGAAAAGGGCAGAGCAATTCTAATAATGGAAATCATTCTGGTTTCTTTCTTCCTTTAACCCTTTTTACAAGTCTGGGCTGTCTATTAGATAAGATGCTCTCATATTTTGACAGTCTCATTTGTAATTTCTGATGAAGTATCATTACAATTTATTAAAACAACCAATTTCGTATGAACAAGAAAATAATCCCCCTTTTCTTTCTTCTTCCTCTTTTGTCTTTGCAACCATACAGCTTTCTGTACTCCATAATAAAGCATATATTAAATTGTATCTGGAACTAGTGAAAACATTTAAAGCTGAATACCATAACTAAATAACATTTGGTCCCTAACTGTAGATACTGCTGATTGGAAACTAGCATTCATCTATAGATGTATAATTTCTTTCTTATGATAAACATGCAACTTAATACAAACTACTTTCTCAGCAATTTCAGTCACAGTGGAAACAGACCACTGCTGTCATGCTATGAAGATTTATATTATATGAACCAGTCTCTGCTTGTTGAGTGCCAGACACAATAAGCTTTGGATCATCATTTATAAGATTTCCTGTGTTGCTTTTCTCACATTCCAGTTTCGAGCTATATTTTCCAATGTGTGTATCAGAGGTCCAAATTATTAAAGAACAAAGTTTTCAGAAAACTGGTTGGAGAGAGAAAAGGTGGAAATACAAGAACTGCATTATTATTAACACCTCTGATAAGGAAAAGTAATGTCTTTTCAGGTATTCACCATCTGTGACTCATATTTAGTTCATTGTTTTTATATTACTAAGACTATCAAGAGGGGGAAAAACATGATACTACTACACTATGATTTAACTTTAATTTATGATCTGGAATGGATCCCAGATATTGCTTTTGCTTGTGGTTTAATGCAATGTTACCCTTACTCTGTCTAGCCATGTGAGATATTGAACCTGATTGCTTAGAATACCTCAGAAACAGATGTTCTGATTGCTATGTGTCAGAGAAGAACATTGCTGATACATCATTCTTTAAGATTTTGGAGCTGTAGTACATTAACTACAGCCCTATGAAGCACTTGGCTCTCTGACCTCCCAATACTAAAGATACTACTTCTACATGCACACCCACGTATACATGCTACTTGGGGCATGCTCTTGGAATTGTATTCTGTGGAGCAGTAGCATGGTTCACATTCTTGCAGAGAGTCTTAATCTACTAACTTGAATGCCTTGAACCTTGGCATTCTGGAATTTATTTTACTGATGCATTGATTCTTGCCTGGAATAGGCATGAAATGAGAATGGTTGAGGTGGATCCATGAAGTACAAAATTTAGAGCTCTCTAGTCAGGGGCTGATTTCAAACTAACGCTAGAAAAACCAATAAAAACCAATACCTAATAAAAATCCCTGCTACTTATGAGGATAAGAGTATTCCAAATCAGACTTTTTCAACATGGGTGTCTTAAAATATTCAGACTAAGAATGTTCATATGTCCATTTCCAATAGGTCTCCTCCTCCTCCTCCTCCTTATGGTGATGTTTTTGCTTCTCCCTAAATTATACGTATCTTTAAGCAATATTTTCAATATATTGTATGTATTGCCAAGTGAATTACCCACAATGATTAACGCATGTTTAGAAAGTGTTTGGGGAATATATGAAACATGCACAGGTTTTGCCTTCTTATTACAAACAACTTTCTAAATAAATAATGTCTCTAAGATACATCTCCTGCTATTTCATGCATGCTGCAATGTTCACAGCTGTAGTGGCCAGGAGAGGATGTTTTTATCTGTCTTAAATATAGTAAGGGAGGCAGTGTTTTGAAATCTACTTTGAGCCAAGAGAAATTCATGATGGGAGAGCTGGGTATAGTTTGGAACATTAACACATTTGAGGGTCATCAATTATCGTTCTTTGGATAAACCTATTTCCTTTTGATAAGCATAACAACTACAGTAGAGTCTCACTTATCCAACACTCCCTTATCCAACATTCTGGATTATCCAACGCATTTTTGTAGTCAATGTTTTCAATACATCATGATATTTTGGTGCTAAATTCATAAATACAGTAATTACTACATAGCATTACTGCGTATTGAACTACTTTTTCTGTCAAATTTGTTGTCTAACATGATGTTTTGGTGCTTAATTTGTAAAATCATAACCTAATTTGATGTTTAGTAGGCTTTTCCTTAATCTCTCCTTATTATCCAACATATTCACTTATCCAACATTCTGCCGGCCCGTTTATGTTGGATAAGTGAGACTCTACTGTACTAATTTTATTTTACTTTCACTAGCAAAATGTTGTTTGGGCTAGCAAGCAGTCCTTTCACTTTTAATATATAATCGATCATGGTTTCTAACCTTTACTCTTTTCAATAATTCAGAACTCTTTCTGGAATCATTGGAAAGCTGGTCTGAATAGGGTAGGGCTATCAGAATAAAGGCTTGCATAGACACTCATTCCATTTGAAGTTTAATTCAAGAAACATGAAGAAATCGCATAATATGCCCAGATCCATATGGAATGGTAGGCCATGATTCTGGAATCTCTCAAATCCTGGGTTATTTTTTCTCTGCAAATGTAGCCTACATCTTTCAATAACTACAATTAGCCTACAATACATTTAGATTACAAAAAGAATGTGACTTCTGAAAGCATTGAACACAGGTTTCTCTAATGTTAGCCATTAAGCAGAAGAATAAATACACAGTAACTTTAAAAGGACTAGAATAAAGTATCTTCCTAATAAAGACCTAAAGGAAGAAAAGAGAAATAACAAGAAGAAACCAATTCCTTTCCATTAAATGAAAAACAGTTCAAGAATCAAAGATGAAAAGAACTATTGAACAAACTTCAGTTGAATGTTACTATCATCTCCTTGAATGGTCTACAAAAGAAAAAGCAGGCAATTAGGCCTACTTAATTCCTAATTCTTGCAAATCTACATCACAAATCCAAAAAAAATTAAGACTCATTTAAAGCTAACCAAGTGGGCAATTAACAGCTTGTTGAAGCCGTCAATCACCAAGAAATGTGGGAGAAATTTAAACAGATGTACAAACTGCCAGTTCTCAAGCTAGAGTCTTCTTTTCTTTACTCTCCAACTCCCAAACTTGTTATTCAAATTAATGTCATTTTTTTTTCTTTGACATTCATGTGTGTTAATATTTGTGACAAACTAGGGAGCCAGTGTATGGTTTCCCTCCTTGGAAGAAGAGAAGAACCGACAGCTTCTGCTAAACTTAATATCCTTCTTCACTGATATTCCCTTTCCCTTCTTTGTCTTATTTACTTAGATTGTAAAGCTGAGAGCATTTTGTAAACCAATGGGAGCATTTGAGCTGAAGGGTAGGCTACAAATACTCATAATAACAGGTGGACTAGTCATTTAACCTTTTCTCCTGCCACATTATCTCTGCAGAAAATTACCCTATCCAGATTGATGCTATATAGGAGGAAAACAAACTTTCCCCTAAAAATAGTCAATAAAGTTAGTGGCACTTTCAAGTGGAAGAAGGGAAATAGTTAAACAGACCTACCATGCTGCCTCTTCCCCATTTTTTCCCCTTTTTACATCACATCTTGTTGGGCGCACTCTATAAATTTTCTCAAAATGTCAAGATGAAACTCATTACTAAGGAACAGAGATGTTAATGTGATACCTCTCAACTATAACTCTTTCAATCTAGAAGCCTTTTGTTTAAAGAAAAAAAGAAAGTGAAATGTCAACTGTTCCTTGTTTGGAATTGTCATGGGCACAATATATTGCTGTATATATTCCAGCCAAAGTTCTACTAATGTTAGGATCCCAATGTCAGGAACACAGAGGAATGTTATACAGGATTCCCAAAATGTTCTTCTGTGTATGATGAAAATAGACGCACAAAGTTATGAAATAATGCAATCTTTATAATAACCATTCAATCAAAGTTTTCATAAGGGATTTTTTAAAATACATAGACTTTATATTTCATAATAGCCCTCTTTAAAATGCAGAGCTTTAATGTCATTATTCCAAACAGCAAGTTAATTGTTCCCAGAGAAACCTACTTTCATTTTGCTTTTGAAAACACTCGCTTGTTCAGACTGCTTTTAGCATGAAAGAGCTTTAAAGTAAACTACCTCTTTATATTTTCATCTATTTAGCAAATAATTAAAAACCTATGTACTATCTTAGCTAAGGTGGGACTCACATATCACTACAGCCCTGAGCTGTTCTATCTTCCTTTCTAGTCATATCTGTCTGTCTTCATTCACTCTAATGATGCAGAACTTTGGCCCATGTTTTAAAGTATGCAACCTAATTTGTACTTCTTGGATCTTATCAGATGGTCTCCGGGCTCTGTTTCCATGTGCTTGGAAATTTTTAAGTGAACCTTTTTATCACATAATTTTCATGCCATTCCATGACCCAGCATGCATTTTGGTGTGTGTCATCTGGCCGCCAGGCCCCCCCCTCCATCCCATTTTCTTCTGGAATTTAAAGCCTATGTAGAAGGGGCCTTAAAACCCACGAGTGGGCAAAAAAATGCACTGCTATGGAACACTGTAGGTCCCTACACAAAAAAAGCACAAGAGTCCATTGCAATACGCTGATGTAGACTACTCCAGCGCTTATCTTCATTTTATAATCTTAAAAATGCTGGTGAGGGATATAGATAGATGGAGCCAAATTGAAGCACAAGAGGATGAGAACTCTCTCAACCATTCATTTGTTCTCATATTTCTGAAATAAAACAGAGCTTGAATTTACACAATGGGCAGCAACATGACAGGCAAGTGACTCCAAGAGAAAACTGGGTTCAAGAGAGCAAACTTAAAGTTACCAGGAAGGTGAGGAGAAACGATGACAGGAAATCTGCTTGTGTATACTTTGTTATATCCACATCAAAGTTTATGAGGTGCAGTGCATCTTGGAGAGTCAATAAGAAAAAAAAAATAAAAGAAAACTTCCAGTGGATGTTTTCCACCTTTTGTGGTTCCCTTCAATATGCAATATCTAAACATTTTTGAACACCATGGGACCATTTCCAGGGACGAATGGCTCTGTCTGATGACTCTCCCTAAGGTCTTGGGGTTTTTAATCCCACTTTCTTACACCAGATTAAGCACCTGTCTGGAAGTGCCCTCAGAAGAAGGCAATGACAAAATCCCTCTTAATAAATATTGACAAGAAAGGAGGCCTGGCTTGCATATAACAGTGTTGCAGCTTCTCCTCCTCCTCCTCCTCCTCCTCCTCCTCCTCCTCCTCCTCCTCCTCCTCCTCCTCTTCTTCTTCTTCTTCTTCTTCTTCTTCTTCTTCTTCTTCTTCTTCTAATATTAATAATAAAAATAAACCCCTTCTATCTCCTAAAGATGCTAAAATAACAGATAATCTCATAGATTTGAGTAGATATTGCCACTGATGAGTAGCAATGCTTGAAACTTGTATATTAAATGACTGAACTTGTCAGCACAGATGCAACTAGGCTGTTTGTGCCACATCTCAGCTTTCAGGGTGAGGCCACCTCCCATAACACTCATGTTACTTTGATGATACTATTATTTAGGCAAATCTTATTCCTTGAGAAGCTCAGTATTTTCACATTGGAAGCTTTTTTTAATTTAAAAAGTGGTGCAAAACAGCAGCCTATCAACTGTTAGGAAAACAAGGATTTAAATAGACAAACACAAACGTTGATTTTTCCATATTAGGTGAAAAGTGGGATGCAAATAAAAGAAATGGACGGCCATCATCTGTCTAAAAATCTGTGCTCTGTTTTCCCTGCTAACCTGAAGCTCTGGCAAAACTGATGAAAACAAACAGGAGAATATTTCCATGCATCCCTCCAAAGAACTCCATTTTGGCTAAAGATGATCTAAAACTAATTCAAGAGCCAGGTCAAAATCAATAGGGCCCTCCCAGGACAGAAGCTAAGTTCCACTCACTGCACATAGAGACAGCTGTGTTCTTCTAGTCCAATGAATCCAGATGGCATCCAGAGTGAAAGTGTCAAAAGCTGGAGGGAAAAATTGCTCTTCAGTTGCTAGCTGTTGCGTGAGAAAAGGTCTCTCCTAAGAACCTAAAATAAAACTCAAATGGAGCAGAGAACAGACCTTTCCATAGATGGTTCAAGAATTACCATGGCACAAAACTTAAAAAAGAGTACAAAATATGTCTCACATTCCTAAAGATGATTATGACACACCATGCCTTCTCCAACATGTTAATTCAAATATGTGGCCAAGTCACACTATCCCCACCAGTCCTGCTCAGGTCTTGCAGACTCAGGACCTTAGCCTCCCAGGTTGAGATTATCCATCTGAACATTTCTCCTTTCCCACTATTCTCCACCTTTCCAAGCATTATCATATTTTCTTGTGAATCATATCTTTTGCTGACGCAGCCAAAGTACAATATGACTACTAGGAGGATTCAGACCTGATTTGCTCTAGGACCCATTTATTTGTCTTTTTAGCAGTCTACAGTATCCCCAGAAGTGTTCATTACTATGTTTCAACTAGTAACATATTTGTATTACTTGCTTTTTAAAAAACAGTCCAGGTTTTATGTGAAAAACCATACACAAAACATCTATAAGATACCTCTGAAAACTAACTAGAAGACACTATTCATTTCATCTCAATACACAAAAAAATATGAAATTTTCACATATGCTCTCAGCAACAATGAAATTACTCATACTTCATGTTTTATAAGGTGGCTATTTGTTCAAAAAATAAACTGATAGGGGTTAAAAGAAATAAATGTGAATGTGTAGTAAACAGAATGACAACATGATTTAAAAGAGATGGCAGGATGTTGATTGAACTTACATGTGACATGCCCCTTCCTTGAAGTTACATAACTTTATTGTCTGTAGAATTTAAATACAGTCTCTCTATAAAAGGGCCAAAGAAGAGTGAAGAAGAAATTATGAATAGAGATTTGTCAAAGTTAATCAGTGGCATACGTTTCTTGAGCAAATAAGTGGTAATATGGCAAGTAAAAAGCAGAAGCGGAAACACATGAGGAAGGCAAAAAGATTTTTATGGTTTATAAAACAACAAAAAGCTCCCATCCCAAAGGCTGTGTAAAAGGTTTACAGTTTATGTGACACGCTGATGGGTGGAACAGTGAGGTGAGCACTGGATTAGAACTCTATGAGAACAGGGAGCAAATCTTCACTCAGATGTATTGACACTGTAGAATTAATGCAGTTTGACAAAAATTTAACTGACTTGGATCCATACTATGGAATCATGGGAGGTATAGTTTGGTAAGGCAACAGCAGTATTTAGTAGAGAAGGTGAAAAACCCTGTATCACCAAAATTCCATGTCTTGATAGTATTGAGGTATGGCAGTTAAAGTGGTGTCAAACTGCATTTAATTCTAGAGTATAGATGTACACCCTAATCATGAAAACTTATCTGGTGAACTTTGACAAGTAATGTCGTCAGCCTAAGTTGAAGACACAGGCAAAGGTTCTCTGAATAAATCTTGTCATGACTTTGAATCAACATGAAGTTATTTAACCAGAGATTTAGGGACAGGACAGAACTTGACCTTGTGCCGGGCTGTGGCGCAGGCTGTCGAGCAGCTGCAATAAATCACTCTGACCATGAGGTCATGAGTTCGAGGCCAGCCCGTGGCGGGGTGAGCACCTGTCAATTAAAAATAAAAAATAGCCCCTGCTCATTGCTGACCTAGCAACCCGAAAGATAGTTGCATCAAGTAGGAAATAAGGTACCACTTATAAAAAAAAGTGGGGAGGCAAGTTTAACTAATTTATGACCTGGAATGAGGAAGTGCCGTCAGAGTGGATGATGAAGCAGCTGCTCCCCCCTGTGGCCAGAATCGAACATCCCCTCAGGAGGTTAAATTGCCTCTGCGTCTGTCTGTCTCGGTCTCTGTTTGATGTGTTTATGGGCATTGAATGTTTGCCCTATGTGTGTATAATGTGATCCGCCCTGAGTCCCCTTCAGGGTGAGAAGGGCGGAATATAAATACTGTAAACAAATAAATAATAATTGTGCGCTCATAAGAGGGAAAATCTGCACAGAAATAAAAGGTAATGGTCTTTCCCTTGACATTACATTTAGTCGTGTCTAACTCTGGTGGCTGGTGCTCATCTCCATTTCTAAGCTAAAGAGCCGGTGTTGTCTATAGATGCCTCCAAGGTCATGTGGCTGACATACTGCATGGAGTGCCATTGCCAGAGTGGTACCTATTGATCTACTCACGTTTGCATGTTTTGAACTGCTAGGTTGGCAGAAGCTGGGGCTAACAGCGGAAGCTCACTCCGCTCCCCGGATTCAAACCACCAACCTTTCGGTCAGCAAGTTCAGCAGCTCAGCAGATTATCCCGCTGCGCCACCGGGGCCTCTATAACACATACACACACACATGTGTGTGTGTGTGTGTGTGTGCATGCGCCTTTTAATAGGCAAATGTGTTTACTTGCCACTCAGACTGATTCAATTCAATGGTATATCTTCAACACATAACCTGCAATCTATATCACTATCGATGTGATGTTTCTTGATTTTAGACAGGAAAGTTGCATTTCTTTTGGTAGAGAAATTTCAAACCAATTCAGGCAAAGGACTGAAGAGAATGAAGTGCTCAAATGACTTGAAAATTGCTCTGAACCTTAGACATCTCCAGATACCACAAGGTCAGGGAGAGCCAAGGCAGAGACAATACACAGTGACAACAGATAGATTTGCTATCCAACTCGTTGGTTTCTGAACAAGTATCCATTTTACACTATGTTGGATTATCTAACCTCCACCCCTGTCCCTGCCAAAGTGGTAACCATGGGACTACATGTGCTTGAGGTATTAAAGCTAGTACAAGCAGGACTTGTTTGACTTGTTTGATGTATTGGTATAAATTATGAAGATCCAAGTGAAAGACTTGTATCTATTTTTATTCATTGCATTAGTGTAATGCCAAGGATAATTTTGGTTTCACATTATGAGAATCAGCACAAATGATGTATTCAGTAGTCCTTGCAAAAACAATTGATGCACAACTTACATAAACAGTTGCACAACTACCTGCAGAAAGATATATTTCTTTCTGTGCTTATGATTCGGGGTTTGATTTAGTATCTGCAAGTAGATCCTGCGACAAAGTCAAAGTTGTAGAAAATATTAATTGCATGCAGTTAAAGGAGTCTTGTTTGTTAATTAATTGGCTTTATATTTTTCCCATTTTTTTTCTGTGCGCACAGGCATTTAAAAAGGTTGTAACTATTTAAGCGTAAACTACAGATGCACTTTTTTGGATGGCAGAGGAAGTGTGAAAAGCAAATCATATATTTTAATTCTCACGGATGCAGATCTTTCCAACTAAATAAAATGTTTAAAATGAACAAGCCTGTAGCTGAATCAGTGCTTACATTGCACCTTGCTGACAATTTTTATTACACTTGCTTTCCTATCCATTACTCTGAATGTCAGAGAGCTATTTTAAGTACAAGCTTAGTTCAGCTTAAAACAGGTATTAAAATATCTACATCTGGAACACACACACACCCACAAGCAGTTTGGGTGAAGTAACACCTTATTTTGGCAAAAGCAGATGTTTCCCCACATGCCTGAATAAGAACATTCAGTATGTTGCTATGGAGAAATGCTAATACAATTAATGTTGTCAAGTTCTTCACTCAGAGGTGGGTGGCAGGTACATCTTCCAACTATGCACTCATGCCAAATGTCACTCCCATTCAATTCAATGGAAGTTCTGATAGGGGAAAGAAAACATCTTGATTAATTGTTTCCCAAGTTGTGAAACAATGCCCTAGAAGTGCCACTATAAGAAGCATTATTTTACCATAGGGTCAGGACACTGTGGGCTATATTATACCATCTAGCATTAGCTAGGAATCAGGATTTCAATTTTGTTAGAAGAAACAGAAGAACACAGCCTGGCATGATAACCAGAAGAAATTATGGAGTGGAGCCTTCCGACAGGTGAAAGGAAAACTAATATCTGTTTTGTGAGCACTGTTGCATTACTTCTTTGTCTTTAGCCACTTGCATTTAGGATTACCTTATATTTGGTCATGACTCTTCTTTAAAGTAAAGATAAAGGTTTCCCCTGACATTAAGTCCAGTCATGTCTGACTCTGGGGGTTGGTGCTCATCTCCATTTCTAAGCCGAAGAGCCAGCGTTGTCCGTAGACACCTCCAAGATCATGTGGTCGGCATGACTGCATGGAGTGCCGTTACCTTCCTGCCGGAGCGGTACCTATTGATCTACTCACATTGGCATGTTTTCAAACTGCTAGGTTGGCAGAAGCTGGAGCAACAGCGGGCGCTCACTCCGCTCCCAGGATTTGAACCTGGAACCTTTGGTCTGCAAGTTCAGCAGCTCAGCGCTTTAACGCACTTTGCCACCAGGGCTCCTCTTCTTTAAAGTAAAACATATAAAATAAGAATATATGATACACACATAATAATAAATGCTGAATGATATGTAAGATTTCCCTAGCCTAAAATGATACATTTTAATATATTGGGTTTATGGTTCCCGTCCCCTTGATCTGGTCATGTAAGTGTTATTTATTGTTATAATTGTATTATTTTACTTTGTTTAATAATAATCATCATCATCATCTTCATTTCTATCCCGCTCTTCTCACCCCGTAGGGGACTCAGAGCGGCATACAATATACATTTAGGCAAAAATTCAATGCCTCATTATACAAAGAAAATAAAAAAACATAAAATAGAAACAATAAACATATAAACACAATTTAAAACCATTGATATATTAAAACTTAAAACAGCATCTAGATACACCCTACTAGCCCCCCTCCCCCTCCCCCTCCCTCCCATCATGATCTTAAGGTCTTCTTTGGCTGTCTTGGATGGTGCTGGGTGGCTGTCTTGGATGGTGCTGGCAAATAGGTTCAGGAATAGGTTCAACATAATAATGTGTTATTATGTTGTTATGTAATGTTTGTGTTGCTTTTATTACTGTAAACTGCCCTGAGTCCCATCTGGGAGATAGGGCGGTATATAAATAAAGTTTTATTATATTATTATTAAGAATCTAAGAAGAGTTACTTTACTGCAGCTAATGGAATCTAAATTTTACCATCCTTTGTCTCAGTTTCCAAATCGCCAAAAATTTGGAGTGGCTTGCATCACTCCTTCCAGAACTACAACAGCAACAACATCTATGCAAAGTATTTATCACAGGGTGCATCTACACTGGCCACTTAGGTTGATTTGTCCTAGGATCAATCCCATGGTGACTAAATGTTGCATGGGATTGGTCTGGCTTAACCCAAGGGAAGGGAGCCTTAAGATAACTCAGGGAAACCCCCAATTGTGAGCCAGAATTTAGGTTCTCCTCCAAATTAGGGGGTGCCAAAGTAGTTGGGGCAGTTCTTAACTAGAATTGGAAACAGCCGTCTTAAAAGTGATACTGTGGTCCCTTGACTCAGGTGGCCTGGGAAAGTGAAATGGCTGTTCCCTTCCATTTCTTCACCCAATGTCACACAGACATGGTAACCTCCCACCTACCTTATCCTGGGCACTCTGGCTGTCATCAACCAGACTACAACTTCGCTAAGTTGGCTGGGTGGTGGGAGAGAGGAGTTGTCTGTGTTGGATATGGCTGGCCAATAGGCTTGCTCAAATAATTCGATTTCCCCGTTACCCGTTATTAATTCGTTACTTTCGTTAGTTTTGAAGCAATATACGGCCTTGATTGTCCACACGTCTGGATATCACGGTTTCGAACTGCGAGAGGCCGTTTTTTGTTATGTCGTCGTTTTTTTCGTTAGGAAAAAAAGCTTTTGCAAATCACCCAAACTCCCACCATTCAGGCCCTTTCTTTTTGCCCCTCAGCAAAAGGGGCGTCACGGGCTCAGCCAATGGGAGGGGGCGAGGGGGAAGGAGGCCGAGGAGGAGGAGGAAGACGGAGGGGGGAAATGGCCGCTGCCGCCTCGCCTCAGCTCAGGCCTGGTGTCTCTCTGTGAGGCAAGAAGGCGGCGGATGGAGCCGGGAATGGAGAGACCGAGAGAGACAGAGAGGGGCCCGGCGGTGAGGAGGAAGAGGCCCGGGATGCGAGGGGGTGTGGGCCAGGCCTGTCCTCGGCTGCTCCCGGGGAGGGAGGGAGGGAGGGAGGACTATGACTCCCAGGGGCCCAGATTCGCACCCTCCCTCCCCCCAATACAGGTCTCCATACGACGCTATATGAACTTGAATGGATACTGTGGTTGTGTTGTCGAAAGCTTTCATGGCCGGGATCACACTGTTGTGGTATGTATTCCGGGCTCTATGGCCATGTGCCAGAAGCATTCTCTCCTGACGTTTCACCCACATCTGTGGCAGACATACTCAGAGGTTTTGACGTCTGTGCGAAGCTAGGCAAGTGGGGTTTATATATCTGTGGAAGGTCCAGGGTGGAAGAAAGAACTCTTGTCTGTGGGAGGCAAGTGTGAATGTTGCAATTGGTCACCTTGATTAGCATTGAATAGCCTTGCAGCTTCAAAGCCTGGCTGCTTCCTACCTGGGGGAATCCTTTGTTGGGAGGTATTAGCTGGCCCTGATTGTTTCCTGTCTGGAATTCCCATTTTCTGGGTGTTGTTCTTTTACTGTCCTGATTTTAGCTTTTCTGTAGCTAAAAATGCATATAAAATTGATTCTATAGGGAGGATAAATGATTGGATTTCAACTCCTACAGCTTAGCTTTCTCTGTAGCAGTGAGCCATCTTGGATATTGTAAGGGATTTTTTATTATTATTATTATTATTATTATTATTATTATTATTATTATTATTATTATTATTATTTACCTTGCTCCCAGGAAGGTGCCTTCGCTGTGGCTCCCAACTTATCTATCTACCTTTCCACATATTCTCCACATTGTGTGTATGTGTATGTATATTATATATACATGAGCCCCGATGGCGAAGTGTGTTAAAGCACTGAGCTGCTGAACTTGCAGACCGAAAGGTCCCAGGTTCAAATCCCGGGAGCAGAGTGAGTGCCCGCTGTTAGCTCCAGCTTCTGCCAACCTAGCAGCTTGAAAACATGCCAATGTGAGTAGATCAATAGGTACCGCTGTGGCGGGAAGGTAATGGCACTCCATGTAGTCATGCCGGCCACATGACCTTGGAGGTGTCTATGGACAACACTGGCTCTTGGGCTTAGAAATGGAGATGAGCACCAACCCACAGAGTCAGACATGACTGAACTTAACGTCAAGGGATACCTTTACCTTTACCTATACACACACACACACACACACACACACACACACACACACACACATATGCAGGGACTATATATATATATATATATATATATATATATATATATATATATATATAATATATATACACAGTATATATCACACACACACCAATTTAACAAAGTTTCAGCCACAAAAACAAAGTTTCTGAAGTAGAACAATGACTTTCACAGTAAAGACAACCCAATTTAACAGGAAATAATACTTTCAAACCAGGAACAGATTTCTGCAATTATTAAAAAATGGTTTATTATAAAAGCTATGAAAATTCACCAAAAATCAGAGGATAAGGGAAAGCTATCAGTGTTAAATGTGTTCTACCACTGTACCAAGTTTGAAGAAGATCACTCAAAAAATGAGGGCGGGAGAGTCCTGTAAAGTCCCCTCCCTCTGTGCTGTTTTTGGGAATTGCGCATGCGCGTCCGCCATTAACGAATTAATTTAGAAAATAACGAATTTTCATTAATTTCGAATTTTTTGGGGGGCAAAATTCGGAAATGACATCAGAAACGAAACGCTGGCGCCCCCTGCTTTTGAAACGAGTTTAGAATCAATTTTTTCATGGATCGCTCAAGCCTACTGGCCAATGGGAATTCCCTGCTGTCTTTGTTGGCTGAAGGAGTCCCTATCAAGTCTACTTTTTGAGTCAATGTGTAGAATCACTCATAGTCACATTCCTTTTCTTCTCATGTAAGATACTTATCTTCTGTATAAAAAAAATTAACATCTCTGTATCCTGAGCTACTTTTTTACTCTGAAAGTTCAATATTTTATTATGAAGTTATTTAGAAGAAAGGAAGTAATGCTGCCTGCTTTTTCCTGGAATGCCCTCAATATACAATCTTATTCTGTAGATGGCATCTGTGATCATACTGATGAGAAAAACTCATGATATGAGACTGATGCTGAGATGCACACCGTGACTCTATAGTTCAAATAATGATACATGCTGAGTGATGATGAATGGAACTGGGCAGTGCAGACAGCTTCAAGTGCCTGCAATGCATATTTGTTTGGATTTAATAAGACTGCAACTGTATGTTTATTAAATGCCTACTGATTCCTGAACCTATTTGCCAAGATTAATAGTTGTTTAAAGACCCATCTGTAATACATGAGCACAAGAGGTGGCTTCTGTATTAATATCATTATCAAGTAATTTAAATCAAATTATTCAAATTAAATGACAACGTTTTGTATAATACACACATCACATTTTATATCACACTGATTTTTAAATTTGGATTTTTATATTTAAAAAAGCATTTCAAGTTTTTAGACATTTCACCAAATTAAATTAAATGAAATTTTTTTTCTCAATCTGACTTCACAAGTTTAAATGAATATGTAGATATTTTTTTTAAAAAAGATTACAAAATTAATGGTAAAAAAGAAGAGGTAGTTAGCTGCATAATAGATTTTCTTTCATGTTATTCTCCATAAAATCTGGTTCCTCTATTTAAAAGCCATCCATGTCTTCCTCCTCTTCAATCTGAAGTCACACAGTAAAGAGATTGCAGCCCATCTACACTGCCATATAATGCAGTTTGAAACCCCTTTAGATAGTCAGTGTGGACACACATAATGCAATTAAATGCGGGTTAATGCACCTCGCTGATAATCAGAACGTATGATTTCTGTTAAATAAGAAATAGGCTTAAGTCAGACCGAAGTGATAAAGCTCTTTCAAATTAGTGAAAAGTGTATGTGAAACTTTTATATCAGGATCACAGCCTTGTTATCGATTGACCTAAGGGACATGATGAAAATATTCTTCTGTTTAAAAGATTTTAATAACTGCTGACATTTAATATAAATGAGTATAGCGATGGAATCAAATTTAAATGATCAAATTTCAAATCTGCATTTAATAATCCAAAGTGATATAACTTTACAAGACACTTAATATTCCTGAAATCTAGCTCATAATAAGGCTTAACTCTATCTTCCATTGGCCATATAATTCTCGAGGATGAAATGTAAATGTAATGAAAAAGGAAAATTACAATACAGTAATAATATGCATGAACTTAATTACTGAAATACGCTGCAGCCCAATACTATCCAATCTTTTGGAATCTACAACCTTCTTCATTTCCTCCAGTTTCTTTCTCTTGCGTCAAATTTTAACACACACACACATACATTTTCAGCATACTTGGGGGTATATATTTCCATCCCAAAGTAATCTCTAGTCCTGAATCTGTTTCACATTTCTGAATGTTCTACATATCATTGTTGGTTAGATCTGGTAAAACACAATTGTAAAAAGCCCTGAACATCTTAGCATTCATCTTTTTCATATCAATTTCACCAAGCAATGCCACCAAAATAAAATGACTTTGATATCGCAACAAGACAAGTTATGACACACTGGCCTCTACATCAGTATCATGTCTATTCTACTTTTGCCTCAATACAGGGACTCAAGCTGGATTTTTAAATTAAAACAAACATAGATTTATATACATTAAAAGACATCAGTAAACAAATCCTAGGGATATAATTCCACATTAACTGTCTCCTCAAAAAAGTAATGAGCAATTTAATCTATATTCTCTTTGCTGAGAAATCCCAGTGGCACAGTGGATTAAATTGCTGAGCTGTTGAATTTGTGGATCGAAAAGTCAGCGGTTCGGCTCCGGGGAGCAGGGGGAGCTCCCACTGTTAGCCCCAGTTTTAGCCAACCTATCAATTCGGGGAAAAATGCAAATGTGAGTAGATCAATAGGTACTGCTCCAGTGAGAAGGTAACAGTGCTCCATACAGTCATGCCAGCCACATGACCTAGGAGGCGTCTACAGACAATGCCGGCTCTTCGGCTTAGAAAAGGAGATGAGCACCAAACTCCAGAGTCAGAAACCACTAGATTTAATGTCAGGGAAAACCTTTATCTTTACATCTCTTTGCTGAAAGAAAGTCTTCAAGACCCTCACAGTTTACAAAACCTATTTACAACTTGGGACTTATTCTGTGCAAAATTTGCACATACTGTAGTTATTTTGTGCATGAAGTATCTTTTTCTGCAGAAGAATCAGCTTTTTTTCTGGATAGAAATATTATTTCCTAAACAGAAAGAGCAGTTTTCTGTACAAAGTAACGGTGTTAAAAATTAAGTGATCATGTACACAATCATTATAAAGCAGGTAAGAATTGGCCCATTGTGTTTACATGACATACAAAGGTATCTAACCTCGAACATGATTGTATCATGCATAAGGAAAATTCAGAAGCTCTGGAGCATCCCATACTTCTGGGTGTTGTGACTAACTGGACTGGTTCTGAATCAGAACCAGCTTCAATGTTCATGTGGGCAGTGCTGCCTCCTGCTTTTCTCCTGCTTCATCATGTAAGGAACATAGTGCCACATATCTGTGTTGCATTGTCACCATTGTAGCAGCAACTATGGAACGCCAAATAGTTCCTGGTCATTTCTGGGTACCTTTGACAATGAGCCCCGGTGGCGAAGTGTATTAAAGCACTGAGCTGGAGACCAAAAGGTCCCAGGTTCAAACCCCAGGAGCGGCGTGAACGGCTGCTGTTAGCTCCAGCTCCTGCCAACCTAGCAGTTTGAAAACATGCCAATGTGAGTAGATCAATAGGTACCACTCCGGCGGGAAGGTAACAGCGCTCCATGCAGTCATGCCAGCCACACGACCTTGGAGATGTCTATAGACAATGCCAGCTCTTCGGCTTAGAAATGGAGATGAGCACCAACCCCCAGAGTCATTCACGACTGGACTTAACGTCAGGGGAAACCTTTTCCTTTACCTTGACAATGAAAGCAAAGGGACCCACATTACTAGGAGAGGAAAGGGGGATCACACTCTGCTATGATGATGACAACACAACATAGGTAAGGGTGGCCAATGGCCATCCAGGAGGTTTAACTGAATTTGATCCCATTGGATAGTTTAGATTCTGCACCACCACCACAGCAGAACCCCCAAAGCCAGTCCAGAGTACTGCCCTTCCAGACCAGCCCTGCAATTACCAGCCTGTGTAGATATTACAGTTTGCAATTACTGTATACAATTACAGAAGTTTTGGAACAGAAAACATAAAAACTTATACATGAAATGATATTTCTATGAAAAACTATATGCAGAAAACTGTGCTTATTTTGTGCAGAATAAATCCTGAAAGGCAAAAAAACTCCCATCAAACCAAGATTCCCTTTGTCATGCTTTTTTTAAAAAAAATCAATTCCTACTAAATACATATGAAAATATATTTCAAAGTATGATTAAATAATACAGTAGAGTCTCACTTATCCAAGCCCCGCTTATCCAAGTTTCTGGATTATCCAAGCCATTTTCGTAGTTGATATTTTCAATAAATCGTGATATTTTGGTGCTAAATTTGTAAATACAGTAATTACTATATAGCATTATTTCATACTGAACTACTTTTTCTGTCAAATTTGTTGTATAACATGATGTTTTGGTGCTTAATTTGTAAAATCATAACCTAATTTGATGTTTAATAGGCTTTTCCTTAATCCCTTCTTATTATCCAACATATTCACTTATCCAAACTTCTGCCAGCCCATTTAGCTTGGATAAGTGAGACTCTACTGTATATAGAATTGAAAATATTGAAAATCCATTAAAATATAAAATGTACAACAACAGTACAAAGCAGCAATTACAGTTCATTTTAAAAGTCTGATGGAACAGGAAGGTTTTACTTCCTGGCAGAATGACAGCAAAGAGGGACCAGTTCTATTCTCCTTGAGAAGAAAGTTACAAGGCTTGGGAACAGACACTGAGAGAACCTTTGCATTTGTTTCCTTCTAAACTTCCCTGGTAATGTGGTCAATTTAAAACTTGGGTTTTCTCTGGAGATCTTCAGAGCCTGATCAGGCTCAGGTAAGACAATACAGTTTTTAAGATTGAATTCTGGATCAGAGTCTAGGACCATATTGGTTATAAGTAGTACTTTATGCCTGAAAACAGATCAGATATAAAGTGGAGTAGATGAAATCAAGATAATGTTTATTATGTTGACTTCATCTGAAATATTCAAGACCAACCTCATCAGACTATGTACTTTATTCCAACTATTAGAGACCACTGCTACATCAGAATAATTTTTAGATTTTTAAATAATTTTTATTGTGTAAAGGTGATATACAGAATGTAAAAGGAAATAAAGGAAATACATCAAATACGCATAATACAAATACATTTGTCTAGCACACTCAACCTCCTCCCCACCCGTGAACCACCACCCATAACTTCCAACACCATTCAATGTAAAACTAATACCTCATTAACATCTACCTTTCTCTTTATATTAAACGTTTCCCCTTTGTTGCTATTCTAAAGTCTACCTTTGTCTTCTTTCCTAGATATTCAAATGCAAGCCTCCATTTTCTAACAAAGTCTTCATTATTTCCTCCTCTAATGCCAACTGGATATAGTCTAAAAATTTTCCTCTCCAGTCCTGTATAAATAGCCCTTTTTCCCACTTCCATGATTTTGCGATTATTAATTTTGCAGCTACAAAACTGTATTGACAAATTTCTACATCTTATTTACTGATTTTTTTTTGCCTAAATAAACCTAAGAGGCACATTTTTGGGTTTTTGCTAACTGTGGTAGTATAGTGGTTAAAACCGCTCGCTCCAGGAACAGCTGCTGACTGGAGGGTTAGCAATTCAAAGCCGCGAGTCAGGGTAAGCTCCCGACTCACCAACCTAGCAGTTTAACAGCATGCAATGTGAGTAGATAAACAGTTACTGCCTTGGAGGGAAGGTAAAAGGGCATCCCATGCAGACATGCAGTCATGCCAGCAAAAAGATCGGAGATGTCTACAGGCTCCTTGGCATGGAAAATAGAACAAGAGCACTTCCCCATGGCCGAAAGTTGAGCAGCACACCTCAGGTGCCAGAGATGAAAATGGGAAGGCCTCTACCTTATCTGTGTATTGTATGTCGTTCGTTGTGTAAAAAGGCACTGAATGTTTGCTTATATATGGGTACTGTAATCCGTTCTGAGTCCCTCCAGGGAGATAAAGCGGAATATAAAGTGCATTATTATTATTATTATTATTATTATTATTATTATTATTATTATTATTAATTTTTCTTGATTACCTTTTCCCAAAATGTTTGTACCAACCTACAAGTCCACCAAGTACAGAAGACAGTGCCTTTATGTATTTTGCATTTCCAGCATTCCCCCCGATGGATTTATCTATTTTGTTTATCACCTCGGGAGTTATATAGCTTCTATAGATCATTTTATACATGAGAAAATGTCCAAATAAATGTGAAGTGCCCAACCTCGTGCCAAAATGATCCAGATAGGGAAGCATTTCTGATGGCTTATGGAAGACAATAACCATATTTTTCCCATAAGTAATAACACCACCCAGCCTCAATGTTAACAAGACATGGGAACCAAGGGCAGTTAACGACTCTGAACAAAGGATGCCCCCAGGCAGGAGATGCCAGGAGATGAAGGTATTCAATGCTAATCAAGGTGATTAACTACAACATTCACACTGGCCTTCAACTAACAAAGAGTTCTTCTCTCACCCTGGACTTTCCACTGATATATATAAACCTTCCTTGCTTAGTTTCTTCATATCTCACAACCTCTGAGGATGCCTGCCATAGATGTGGGCAAAACATCAGGAGAGAATACTTCTGGAACATGGTCACACAGCCTGAAAGACATACAACAACCCTGTGATCTTGGCCATGAAAGCCTTCGACAACACAATAAAATTATTATTCTCATAGATACAGAGCTATGACTCTCTAGGGATGTGGAAGTATCACCTTATCAGAATTACTTACATCATTGTTTAGACCTACAGATTTTGACCAAAAAGAGAGAAGAAATATTATCACCATCATTTAAAAAGGAGCACTGCAGTACGGAAATGTAAGAAGGTACAAAAATAGTGTCCATTGAGCATTTAATAACATTATTATTGAAAAATTCTGACAAATTTTCTTCTGGCAAAGAAAAATGAAGCAATACTGGTCCTGAATTGATGTTTGATTGTAGGGGGGACTTTTCTGTCTTTCTTAGCTCCACATATGGAGCCAGTTTGAATGAAATATGAAATTGCTTGAGCTTCAGTTGTTGGTCATTGTAAAAATATTGACTGATTGGATGAGTCTGCATTTCAATTCTGTCATAAGGGTGGGAACTGTGAGTCAGGAAAACCATGGTTCAAGTCTTGCCAAATCCACAGAGTAACTAGGCCAACTGTTCATTCACCCACAATCCAAGAATAGCTACTTGGGAAAAGGAAAATCAGTTGGTTATACTTAGCTGTTATAAGGATTGCCAAGATAATGTATGTGAACACTTTGAACACTTGGAATGTGCTATATAAATGCTAAGTGTTATTGTGATCTGACAGCACAGTGACCTTAAGTGAAGAAGTACATTAGTGCTAGCTTTACCTGCAAATATATAGCTGAGTTTAAAGCTGCTCTGGATGTCCTTATTTCTCTTTCCATAGTGCCTGAAGCAAATACACAAACCTTTCATTTCCCCCTTTTTAATGGCACATTTGTGGTTGGTGCTGCATAATCAGGCTGGATGGGTTTCTCTGCTGCTGGGCAGCTCAGATTATTCATATCGCTTACGCTGCCTTTGAACTTTATTTGGGCATGCAATGCCCTCAAGTAATTTGACCAAAAGTGGCTGCTCAGGGTTTATTTTGTTAGGAAAAGTCTTTGGGGGGGGGCATTTTTGCTGCAAAAAGGCTGATATTTCAAGTTGACAGGAAATGATAGTATTTAAGTGAATTGAAGATATTATAGAACCATCACTAACTGGGATGCTCATGATCAGAAGTTTTCCCCCCATATGCATTTATATTCTCCAACTGTCAAGTCAGGTCAAAGATTTCTGACAGATTCTTGAAAAACTACATAAGAAGCAAATTTTATTTACTTTAACAAAAATCCCTCAGTCCTTGATGTATCACAGGGACAGAGAAGCGGGGAAGATTCATAGACTGATAGGGACATTCTTGGTAGCTGGAGCAGCTGTGTAGCTTAGGTAAAGGTAAAGGTTTTCCCCTGACTTAAGTCCAGTCGTGACCGACTCTGAGGGTTGGTGCTCATCTCCATTTCTAAGCCAAAGAGTTGGCGTTGTCCATAGACATCTCCAAGGTCATGTGGCCGGCATGACTGCATGGAGCGCCGTTACATTCCTGTCGGAGCGGTACCTATTGATCTACTCACATTGGCATGTTTTCAAACTGCTAGGTTGGCAGGAGCTGGGGCTAACAACGGGCGCTCATTCCGCTCCCGGGATTTGAACCTGGGACCTTTCAGTCTGCAAGTTCAGCAGCTCAGCACTTTAACACACTGTGCCACCACCAGGGGCCCAGTGTAGTTTAGTATTTGCTAATTTTGATTTGTTCGTTAAATTACCTACACACTGTTTTGGAACTGCTATTTAGTAAAATAATAAATAATATGAATAATGCCTTGAACAAAATGAATTGGAACACCAAAATGAATGATACTAGTGACACAAGCAGCCAAAAAGAATTTACTCATATCAATTGTTGACTCATATTGTAAGGAAGTCATGTTGAATTCTCTATATATACCTGCCCAAGAACTGAGGTCTGAAGGAGAGTCCCGTGCCACTAATGTGCAAGGACATAGGAAAGGGTCTTCTTGGATCTGGCACCCTGACTGTGGAAGGCCCTCTCCCTGGAGACAGCACCATCTAATAGCATTATATTATGTAGGGCCCTGCCAACACAACCACTCAGAGAAATAAAAATGTAAACATACACAGAGGAAGCTCTGCTCCCAATAATCAAACTGTACATTTTCAGCAACTGTTGCCCACAGCTATTCATTGTTTCCTCAAATCTGTTACCATATTCTGCTTCCATAATATTGCCAGCAATAAAAATAGTAAAATTCCTCTAGCAAATGCAGATATGTCAACTCTCTGATACAAGTCATAGGGATTTTTTCTTATTGAGTTAGCAGGAGATTTGAATGTTGAGGTGGGTGACTGGAAAATCAGTGTTAAATTCTGGTCTGTGCATGGATTAATTAGCATGGGGCCCTTATGCTTGTGGTCTGCCCAGGCAACTGGCCAGTGTGCCCATGTGTCAAGAGGGCACTGCCTGGAGGTCTAACTGGTAGATGTGTTGATTTCTTTCCAGGAGTAAGCTTTATTGATCATGTCAGAAGTGAATTGAGAAACATACTGAAAGTCGTTTCTGGTGTGGGAGAATCGACCTTCTACAAAGACATTGCCCAGGGGACGCCCGGATGTTACCATCCTGCTGGGAGGCTTTTCTCATGTCCTAAAATATTAAAATATTAACTTTTAATGAGGAGCCCCTGGTGGCGTAATGGGTCAAAGCCTTGTGACTTGAAGGTTGGGTTGCTGACCTGAAGGCCAGGTTCGAATCCAACCCGGGGAGAGCGTGGATGAGCTCCCTCTATCAGCTCCAGCTCCATGTGGGGACATGAGAGAAGCCTCCCACAAGAATGGTAAAAACTTCAAAACATCCGGGCACCCCTTGTGCAACGTCCTTGCAGACGGCCAATTCTCTCACACCAGAAGCGACTTGCAGTTTCTCAAGTCGCTCCTGACATTAAAAAAAAACAAAACTTTTAATGAAGTCTTTAGGTAACAACATATTTCAAATGAAGATGTGTGCGTGCACACTTTTTCAAATGGATCTATTTCATTTGAACGTGGTTTATATTATTATTTTAAACATTTTATACAGTACATATTCTATACTTTTGATGTAGAAAAGTTTTAAATTGTTTGCATTGCACTCCATCCTGAGATCCTGTGGGATAGATGTGTTTTAATAAAGAATTGATAAATATAGCCGGTAGGTCTTTGTCCTAAGAAAGTGTTATATTAGAAAATATATAAAAAGTAATTATTATTTTTTTGTAACGCCTTAGTTACAAGTAATTATCAACATTAGTTATAATCTAGTAGTGGATTACATCAGAATGCTGTTTTATGAGTTTACTCATTTGTGTTTGACTCATAAAATCATATACTCTGTATTTTTACTTGATGCACTGACTTTTAAAGGGAATGTGTATTGTCACAGTGTTTTTCATAATCCAATAAAGTACTCCACTATCCTTAGCTCCAAAATGCAAAGCAGAAGAGAGGTGGCTAAGGCAAGGGAAAAATAGTAGGTGATGAAAAACTTTTGTCTGAACTTTCAGAGAAGCTCCAGACAGTCTGACCTACAAGTATAAATAGAGACACTTCCTATGTTTCGGAGACTGACAATCAGTTTGCCCAAGGTCAGCCATCTTATTCTGAGCTGAACTGTGCTTTGAATGTTTCAACCAAGGCTTCCTCAGCTCATAGTTCATTAATTCACCCATTATGGAACACTATAAACCGCTTAACATTTTGGTCCATTCTGTTTTTCTCACTCAAATGAGCAGCCTTACTGCTTTCACTGGGACAAACACTAACAGAAGGCATTCCTAAATCTGTATGCTTTGTTTGCACACTTTAAAGAAAGATGTTTTGATGTCACAGCACAGTTTTGTTAACAATAGAGACAATTGCCCTCTATTTCTGAGCGGCAC
This sequence comes from Anolis carolinensis, assembly GCF_035594765.1. NCBI lineage: Eukaryota > Metazoa > Chordata > Lepidosauria > Squamata > Anolidae > Anolis > Anolis carolinensis. The sequence continues at coordinate 151,412,220 of NC_085843.1, forward strand.
AGCAGATGGAAGGAAATGTAATTTGGCACACCACTCACGGGAAATTATGTAGCATTTGCCCCTAACACCATGTAGTCACAAGCAGCCCCTTTGGAAGAAATTCGCAGCAGATCTTCCACATTAAAAAGGGCATGCACCTTCAAGAGAGGGGAGAAATCAAGCATAATATCTGTTGCTCATGGCATTTTTCCAAAGGAAATAAAATTAACACCGACATTACAAAATCCTTCCTGCTTTCAAGAACAGCAGGTTCTGATAGCACTCGGATCAAGGGAGTTTATAGAAGACATCAACCGAATTTGGGACAAGGAAAGAAATTGTAAAAGCATAAGAGTGATGCCGAGTATAAACACAGCTCGGATGGGATTTCTTTTGATAACAACTTCTCAAAACCTACAAATATTTCTCATAAATCTCATGGCCAGAATTTAAAATCAAGCTGTAGAAAAAATCAAAACTGACACATGGTCATCTAGGCAGAGGACATCATTTATAATTGTGTATTTAATTGTATATAATGAATGAGGGTCACTGCCTGTTTTTCCCCACCCAATGCCTTGCAAGATGACTCATGTTGAACAGCTATGCAATGGGCATGATATACAATCCTCTCCAACAGTTGCATTTAGTTACTTGGCCAGTGCCTACAATTGACAGATCTGTTTCAATCTTTTTTTGGGGGGTAAAGGTTCACATTTTCCCCCCAAATCTGATGAAAAGAACTTGAGTTTAGTGAAGCTGACAGATTCTTCCTTCGAAAGGTAAAAGTAAAGGTTTTCCCTGACATTAAGTCCAGTTGTGACTGACTCTGGGGGTTGGTGCTCATCTCCATTTCTAAGCCAAAGTACCGGCGTTGTCCATAGACATCTCCAAGGTCATGTGGCCGGCATGACTGCATGGAGCACCGTTACCTTCCCGCTGGAGTAGATCTATTGATCTACTCACATTTGCATGTTTTAGAACTGCTAGGTTGGCAAGGAGCTGGGGCTAACAGCGGGCACTCATTCAGCTCCCGGGATTTGAACCTGGGACCTTTTGGTCCGTAAGTTCAGCAGCTCAGTGCTTTAACACACTGTGCCACCAAGGGTATTACTATTTACAGTAATCGTATTCAAGAATTCCCATACTTGGTTACTGTGATTTTTTTGGGCTGTATGGCCATGTTCCAGTAGTATTCTCTTCTGACGTTTCACCTACATCTATGGCAAGCATCTTCAGAAGTTTTTTCAGACCTCTGAAGAAACCTCTGAAGATGCTTGCCATAGATGCAGGTGAAAGATCAGGAGAGAATGCTACTGGAAAATAGCCATACAGCCCAAAAAACTCATAGCAATCCAGTGATTCTGGGCATGAAAACCTTCAACAACACAATTCCCATACTGCTTGTCAGCAGGCTTTGACTGGGGTAGAGGTGGGGGAGATCCATGTACCAATTACTTATGCTATAGTTATTTAACTACAGTTATGCCACTGTTCTAAACATCAAAACACCCAAACCTTTTTTATGATGACTAATTTACTCATTTGAAATACTTGGGGCTAGAGTTCTTGAGAACAAATGACACACTTTGCCAAACACATGGGATATACTCCAATTATTTTCACATCCGATCATGTAGAGAGTGTTCAGGCAACTCAAGTAGGGAAAATATTATGCAAGAGGCATAATTTATAAGAAATGGGTTCTTATAAAGGCATCTCACCAGCTATTTCCCATCCATCCCACCAAATATATTGCTATTTCATATCTCCTAAGGGTACTAGCAGCCAAGAATTGTAAATGCCTGCAGGGAAACCACAAAGGAGAAATTCTGTTCTCCCAAGTATTGTTTACCTCTTTCCAGCAACAGCTGGCTACGTCTTTTCCAAGCAGCTTGTTTGGGTTTCCCACTGGACCTTCATACCCCAAATTGAATTAGAAAAAAAGCCCTTTATTATGTATTGCCTTGAGTCTACGTATGAGTGTGTGAATGTGTGTAATATAAATCTAAACTTTCTGTAAGGCTACTACATGTCTTGATGTTCATGAGGAAAGACGACATGTTTACTGAAATTTAACCAGTTGTGTTGAAGAGAAGAAGTGCAGGTTCACCTAAAACTTGTTAAAATTTCCACTCAGATGCATGTAGTCATGACACAACATACCTGCTTCTGCAGTGGAGGTAGTTTAATTTTTTAAACAATAACTTTCAACTCTAAGAACAAAAAAGACCACAGATGAAAATGTCCAGAAAATTTGAGTCAACATTATCAGTTTAAATAGTTACATTGTGGAATATCGATTGAAGGTAGAAAGAAGGAAGAAGAAAGGAAGGGAGAAGGAAACGGGGGGCGGGGGGGGGGGGGGGAGAGAGAGAGAAAAAAAAGATAGACAGGAATCTCTAATTATAGATTATTTCAGGTGTTTATAAAGGCGTCTTGAAATAATCTATCCGGCCAAAGGAGAAAATCTGAATTCCAAGAGCAAACGTTATTAAAATGAGTGCACACCATACAAGAGATCCTCTGATAGGTTGTTCTCTATGGATCTGCTCTCTTGAGTCTATCATTCCATTGGCCTTCAGTTATTCCACCAGGTAACAAGGTGATGGGAGGCCAATTTTAACTGGGCATCATGGCCAGGCCAGGTTGGGATGTACCCAAACTGGTACTGTGCCATTATCTAAGTGGAGGCCACTAGGGGGCGATAGAGAAAGAAGGATAGTCCATTTTATGGGGGTGGATGGTGGGTTAAAGAGGAAAACAATTTACCTCTGTTTTTCCAGTTATTCCCCCCACCAATGTCCTCATTGTGAAAACAACCCTCTTTTATGATATGAGAAGAGAGGAGGGGGAATAACCAGCAAAAACGGGCAAAATGGTTCAACTCCTCCCCCTATAAACTGAACTATCCTTCTCTCTCTAGTGTCCTCTAGTGGCCTCTGCCTGGATAACGGAACAGTACCCCCAAACTTTCTTGATCCCATTTCTGTTCTTACACCAACATTTAATATGGGCACAACTCTTTCTCTGTGAAATATTGGCATGTATACTAAAGTGCCTTTCTTTTGTGCCAAAAACATTCTGCAACCAGCACACATCTCTCTCTAGTTCTGCACCACTAGCAGCCTTTCTCTCAGACAAAGACAATAGGGATGATGCAGTTTAAATTTTCCCCTTCTGTGCGTTTTTCTTCAGAAAGAAGGACATGGCCCATTGTCACATTTAATTATGTGCATAGTCTAATTCTGCAATTTGCATAACTGGATACACACACACACATCCATATACAGATCTGAAATTTAATTCTAATGGAGTTCCATGACTAAGCAAGCTAAGTAGGGAGATTTTCATCTCTTTTATGGAAATTTTGGGTTAAGGTGTTCTTTAACATGATAATGAGCTTTGTTGTATAAACTGGTAGGTAACAATAACATTTTCTTCTTCACTATGATTGGAATGAGACTTGCTATGCTTGACTTCTACTGAGATGTATGTAGTTCAGGGGGAAACTAGGCTCCCTACTTCAGTAAAGGCACAAGTACACTATAGATGACTGATCTCATTGTAAGGGACCCTGCGAGTTGTCATGATTTTCTCTGTGGTAAGAGAAGTGGTAGGAATCAGGGACAGACAATTCTCAGGGCTCTCACCATGTTGCATCTTCAGTGGAAAGGCCTGAGCACTGACAGTTACAGTTATAGAAATCCAATATGATGTGCGCATACATCCCCATCATTACTTGCTCCTAAATAATAATAACACACTGTGCTTCATGCAATATTTAACAAAGTTGCAAAAGCAAGAAAGCAAAGAAAACATGCATGAAAACAAGAACAAATTAAAATCTAGACATGTACCCTCTAAACATGATTAACTTGACTTGTTATATGGTTTCCTTTTTCTCCTGTAAATTTTACAAAATTATTTTTACGCATTAAATAATGTGAACCAAACATTAACATTCAAGCTTTAAAATAATGAATATTTTAGACTGAAATGAATTTTAGATACACTGGTCTGCGAATGACTACATTTTCAGTTCTTAACATGCTACAAATGGTCCAAATAAAAAGAAAAACATCTAGACAGCAAAAAAAGGAACAAGGAAGAGCAAGGTGAGAGGTGCCTTCCAACATGAACATCCTTGCATGACCTTCCTCAGTGCAAGGTATCTTCAATAAAAAGCAAGACTGAAAAAAAAAACACATTGAAATGTGTTTATCTGAAAGTTAACTTTACCAAAATCAATAGACTTATAGAAAAATATGATTAATGTGGGAACATTGATGTGAAATCTATCAGTATTTATCTTTGAGAACTGTAATCTGGATAATAAAGCACACCTCTCTCTTTAGTCCATTCTTCTCACTAAAAGTTATGCTTTTGAACTAACAACCCCAGAATTTTAGAATCAGGCAATGAAATCCCACTGCAGAGCTCACTGCAAGGGATTCTAGAACCCACAGCCCAACAAGAAAATAATGTCCCCATGTTCTGTTACTGTTCTTGCTAGATATGACATTGGATCTCATATCTCAGCTTTTCATAGAGGGCTTGGGGGGATGGTGGGTGAATTGATTTTGGCCAGACTAGGAGCTATGGCAAATGCAAAATCATACATCCTTTTATTATATTAATACTAATACATTTTTAGAATTGGGGTTGAAAAGAATTTCACTGGCACTGAAGTGTTTGTTCTCTGCCTCTGGAGATGTCTCATAGGAGAGTATATAACTTGCATATTTGTGACACTTGCTCTGAACCCAAAATATGCACAAAACTATGTGTAAGAAACAAAATGTGTTTGAATTTCATGCAGGAATGGAAGATTTCTTTTTGTAACCTGATGTCCCCCTCTCCAAAAAAAGAATGTAAGAGAGGCTGAAATAAATATAAATGACAGAGTTTTCCACAACCCTAGTTGGTTACTTAGAATGCAGAATTAGTCAACTGACCATCAAAATAGAGGAAAAGACAAATAAAACCTATTGGACAACCAGGGCGATGGATCATTATTCTATACTTGGGGTTTATTCATCAGCAATCCAGCCCCAATCTTCACTGCAGTTTCCTGACTTAGATGGAAGTGAAGAATGGGTATTACGTGCAATTCCTAACATACAACAGCAAGGCAGTTTCTTACCTGACCTTGTTAGGGGTAACCAACTTGGAGTGGATGGTACTCTTGGACATAATGTTTCTTAGGTGGAGTCAGAACAAGGAGTGCAGTCTGAGAGCTATTCTCATTTTGGGCACAGAGAGAATGAGAGAGGAGATGTTCTGTCCAGGGGGAAAAACCTATGGGAGGAAGCAATGGTGAACAACATTTCACAGGTTGTGTCATTTTACAGTGGGACTCCCAAACTAGGCTACATTCACAGTTAGGGAGGCAATCACCAAACGGTGAAGTTTTGTTTGTTTGTTTTGTTTGAGAAAGTTTCTCAACGTACATTATTTCAAAAAAATTAAACTGATGCATGCTTCATGAACCCAAGATTTTCTATTGCAATGGACATGCTGTTGATAATATAAGAATGGGAAGGAGTGCTGATTTATACAGTGAGCTTTCCCAATATCTACTGGGCTAATTTCCTTCAAGTATTTTCATGTTTACATAGTTTTTGTTTGCTTGCTTTAAGTATGAAACCATAGATGATAGCTGGGATCCTAGATCAGCTACTTAGTTAAGCATACTTAACTAAGTAGTTTCTCCTTTCCATTCTGTTGCATATGCTTTATGATGCTGCAGCTGTTGTAAGCAATAGATATCCATTTCACTAGTGACTGGGGTGCAGCATGCTGGACTTTGCCTTCAGTGATGTCTGGTTTAACAATCAAAACTAGGATCCTTGTTGAATCAGAGATCATTGGCAGGAAGGTGGTGAAAAACATGAGTATACCAAGCCCAGATCAATCAGAGAACATAGCCCTATCGCCTATATCGGCTGCTACCCAGTACAGCAGAACTGAAGAGTAATGCCAGTATCAGAATATCCAATGCTTCTACCTGGAGGAACCCTCCACCTTGTGTGACTGTGGAGCAGAACAAACAACTCAGCATATGTATGCTTGCCCACAATGCCCTGCCTCATGTACTGAGGAGGAGTTGTTTAAAGCTACGGACAATGCGGTTGCTGTTGGCCGCTTTTGGTCCAAAACTATTTAGTTCCTTGTGATTTCCTTCCCCCCCCCCCCCCATCATTTTAAAATGTATTTGCTGTACAATGCTTTTGACACGAAATAAATAAATAAGTATCAGAATATATAAGAACTGTGAATATGAATAACTTAAAGATGCTTTACTCTAGGTTACCCATCCATAACTGTGATAGTGAATTCCAGCCAATATACCACTCTTGCATATAGGGCATTGAAAACCTAGTCAATATCTTTGATAAATTCATTTCTTAAATATTGTAAGTGGATTGTTGATGATATATGTTCAGGTAACTTCAGTGTGTATACTTTTTCAGACATAATGAAAGAGGTATTGAATATTCCTTTCTATACACTCCCCTCCAAGAAGTCAGTTTTCGAATGCTGGTGCACAGTGTATGCTTATATGCTATATATTCAGGAGTTAGACATGTTGTTTTAACTAGTGAGACAGTTTTATCTATTTAAAAATGAGTAGATTTTAACAATATTAAGTAATGCACAGTTGACATGACTCATCTATAGGGGACATCTGTAGGCCTGATTGATTTCAGCAGCAGAGACTTAGAACTTTATGAGTAGGCAAAATTGCCCATCCTACGACACTTGGACCTCTATTCAGGCACAGAGCATGCTGGATCCCATCACATGATGTCAATCTACTTTTGACAGGGCTCCATGCCTGAAAAGATATCCAAGTGTCACAAGAGGCAGTGCCAGCAACACGGGAGGTTTCCCATGTTGCATGGAAAACAATGGGTGGGGGGTCACTCCCCCATGGTATAAAGTGAAGGGTAGTGCAGGCAATGTGGGCCATGGGGTGATAGGTTCCCCACACACCACATCTGGCCCCACTGGATTCACCATAATGAATACCCCCACTATCACTTGCATCAGGGACCTCAATGTGATGACGTCCTAAAACTCTGTTTAAACATTTGATCAGAATCAATGGGATTTAACCAAGCTTAACTTTTTAATGTTAGCCTTACCTCATGCCAAATATTATTCTTATATTATGGACAGCAAGGTAATCCAATGAATTTCTTTCTGTTGTTCAGCTGGCAATTGTTGGCCCTACCAAAGAAAATCCAAGGCTTCACAAATTCAAGGCCCACTTGCTGCATGAATGGGAGAGAATATTTTCATCAATGGGACAATGTATGTTGATGTCATAAGGTTTATGCCATAAGGTTTCCCAGGAGCCTGTTTCTAAGGCTCTATGGAAAGTTACTGTTGACATAATCTGTTCAAAATATGCCCAAAACATGCATTTCTGCACCCTGTAACTACATTTGCGAAAATTAACTCTCTTGATTGCAGATCAATATTGATGCTTGCTTCATGACAAGACTGATATTGTAGATCAGTGTTTCTCAAACTCTGCTCCTCCAGATATTTTGGACTTTGGCTTCAACAATTCCTAACAATTTGTAAACTGGCTGGGATTTCTGGGAGCATAAGTCCAAAACACCTGGAGGAGCACTGTGGTAGATTATACTACAGGAGAGTCTCACTTATCCAAGCCCCGCTTATCCAAGCCTCTGGATAATCCAAGCCATTTTTGTCATCAATGTTTTCAATATATTGTGATATTTTGGTGCAAAATTCGTAAATACAGTAATTACAACATAACATTACTGCGTATCGAACTACTTTTTCTGTCAAATTTGTTATATAACATGAAGTTTTGGTGCTTAATTTGTAAAATCATAACCTAATTTGATGTTTAATAGGCTTTTCCTTAATCCCTCCTTATTATTCAAGATATTCGCTTATCCAAGCTTCTGCTGGCCCATTTAGCTTGGATAAGTGAGACTCTACTGTATTTGTCATAAATGAGAATCTGGCATTGTTGTCATTTCAAGCTATATCACTTGGGAGAGGGCAGAAGAAACTATCACAATAGTTTTTGATAAGAAATGTACAACAATTCTTCCAAAGTTTCTCCCAAGAACAGGAGAAAAATGTTGTAGCTAAAATGCATACAAAGCAAGTTTAATTTTGTTGTCAGGTTGGATATAGGATGGGATTCTTGTAACTTTAATGCTAACCCTTAGTCTAGTCTTAAAAGTTATGCTTCAAACTGTAGTCTTCTGCATTAAAGTTTGGGCACATTTGAAAATCTGCTTCTTTCCTCATTAATTTAATTATCTGTCCCTTACTACATCAAAGTCAGTGTTAGACAGGATCCAATTAATAGGTTACAAAGAACTTGACTATCTGATAGGGTGTGAGTTTAAACAATAACAAATGGGATTTGGTGAAACAGGAAATTCAGTTCATGATGCTGTAAATCAGAGTCCTGGGTATGTGAAATTGATTTGTTTGTCTCAAAGAAGGAGGATGAAGAGTTGAAGGGAGAAAGTACCTGTTATTGGTTGGCAGCTTGCAGTAAATACAGAAGAATTAAGACTTCACTATTAAAGAAATAAATGCAAATCCTGCCCCTTATAACCTAGACGAGATTGTAGCATTTACACACTATGAAAATAAGATGCTAACTCTAACTGAGAGCTGCAGATGAAATGCAAAAGTAACATTTTATAATGTACTTAGATACTATAATTCAAGAACTTTAGCTTCAGCTAAGAGTAGTGTGTCTTCTCTGAATGAATGCTTGGAGGAAGTAATGGGCTGGATGAGGAAAAACAAATTAAAACAGAATCCAGACAAAACATAGCTGCTTGCCATCAAGGGTCCTACTCTGGGGATTGAGATGTGTCAACCAGTTTTAGATGGGATTACACTCCCCCTGAAAGATTTTGTTTGCAGCTTGGGAGTGCTCCTAGATCCATCTCTCCAAATGTCAGCTTAGGCATATGTGACAGTCAGGAGTGCTTACTATCAGCTTTGGCGGATACGCCAGCTGCGCCCCTTCCTAGATTTGGAGGACCTAAAATGGTAGCACATGTGCTAGTAACCTCAAGGTTGGACTTCTGCAATGCGCTTTACATTGGGTTACCTTTGTACCAAGTTAGGAAACTCCAGTTGGTTCAAATTACGGCAGCAGGGCTAGTTACAGGAACATCGAGGAGTGAGCATATAACACCTATCCTAAGTCACTCCACTGGCTGCCAATTAGTTTCTGGACAAAGTACAAGGTCTTGGTTTTGACCTTTAAAGCCCTACAGGATCGCCTTCTCGCGTACAATCCACGAGTTACTCCAACCAGCCAGAACCTGACTGCCGATCGTCACCCAGAGGATCTTTTCATCGGCCGCCCCAAGACTGTGAAACAACCTGCCGAAAGAGCTCCAACAGCTAAGTGAACTGTCAGAATATAAAACCTACCTAAATATCTATCTCTTCTGGCATGCCTGCCCAACCATGAATTTTAAGCTCATGTCCTGTGTTTTAATCTCTGTCCTGTCAATTTAATATGTATTTTATAGAAATACATTTTAATATGTGTACTTGAAGTATTTTTCTAATGTTTACTAGCTGTGCCTGGCTACGCGTTGCTGTGGCTTATGGGAATCATTTGTTGGCCAGGTGGAATAGCAGTGAATAGCCTTGCAGCCTCAAAGCCTGGCAGTTTTTGTCTTATGGGAATCCTTGTTTGGTGAGATGGAATGAAAGGGAATAGGCTTGCTGCTTAGGAGGCTGGGTACTTGCGTTCTAGGGAAATGGTTTTTTTGAGCTGCTAGAATTGCAGTGAATAGCCTCGCTGCTTCAAAGCCTGGCTGCTTGCTATCTAGCGGAATCTTTGATCGGTCAGCTTCAATACTACAGAGTAGTATCGCTACTTCAAAGCCTGGCTGCCTTCTACCGAAGTTAATCCTTTGTTGGTCTGCTTGAATTTCACTTAATAGCCTTGCAGCTTCAATGCCTGGCTGTGATAGCTAGGGGAATCCTTGTTTGGTGAGCTGGAGTAGCAGCCTCAATCAATCCTGGCTACTTCCTTTGTAGAGGAATCATTGTTTGGCCAGCTTGAATTGAACTGAATAGTCTTGCAGCTTAAAAGTCTGGCCACTTTGTTCGTTGTGGAATCATTGCTTGCCCAGGTCGAATAGCAATGAATAGTCTTGCTGCAGCAAGTATGAATGCTGCAATTAGTCACCTTGATTAGCATTTAATGGTCTTGCAGCTTCTAAGCCTGGATACTTCCTGCCTGGGGAATCCTTTGTTGGAAGGTGTTAGCTGGCCCTGATTGTTTCCTATCTGGAATTTCCCTGTTTTCAGAGTGTTGTTCTTTATTTACTGTCCTGATTTTAGAGATTATATTGTTCTGTATTATTATACCACGGTAAATATTATATATTATATTTATAATCTTATATCATCTGCTTAGAACTGGATTATATGAGGCCCCTTCTACACAGCTGTATAAAATCCACACTGAACTGGGTTATATGGCAGTGTGGACTCAAGATAATCCAGTTCAAAGCAGATACTGTGGATTATGTGTCTTGGCATTCTGGGTTATATAGCTGTGTGAGAGGAACTTGAGTCTGCACTGCCAGTTCAAATCAGAAAATCTGTATTTTATAGGCAGTGTGGATGAGGCCTAAGTGCACTCTGCTTGTGCCCTGGGTGCCATTTTAGCTGAGGGAATTGCTAGGATATGAAGTGGGTGGGGCCTAAAGGGGATGAGGCCTACCATTCTGAGCTGTTTATAAAGGGGGAAAACGGCTCTTTCTCATCCTCTAATTTGGGCTTTATTTTTCTAGGTTATTTTGTTTGAAAGACATAGACTAGATGACTATGCCTTTTGTGGCCAAACTGGGTGTGATTTGGTTCAGTGGTTTTGCTGTTTACTCCATAGTTAAAACAGCACTTTACATTTTTATATATATGGATGTGTTTTAACTATGCTGTTACCTGCTTCAAGCCACGAGGAAAGGCCAGTAAGAAATATAATAATAATAATAATAATAATAATAATAATAATAATAATAATAATAATAATTTGGAAACAATAGACATTGACAAAATTACGATCTGCCAACTGCAAAAGGCCACCCTACCGGGATCTGCGCACATCATCCGAAAATACATCACACAGTCCTAAACGCTTGGGAAATGTTCGACTTGTGATTTTGTGATATGAAATCCAGCATATCTATCTTGTTTGCTGTGTCATAATAATTAGTAGTAGCCCTGAATAAAATTGTATTTTGGAAATTTCATTTCATTCTGGACATATTTTCAGAAGAAATATTCTCCTTCCTCCATGGGAATTTGCTGACCACTCATAGGAATAAAGAGACCAAACACAAGATATTGGATGAATTATGGACATTTTTATTATTACCTATTTAAATTGTTTCTTAGTGATGAGCAAAACAGGGAGGGGATGGCTCTCAGGTCAGCCACAGACTAGAAGGCAGACCAGAAGGTGTAAGCTCTTAAGCCACGCGACCCCTGGAAAGGGCAAAGATCCAGAAATCCACCTCAAGGATGGTAAATTGTCTCAAACCCAAGATCATAGGATACCAGGAGCAGTTCCAAAATTCTATTATTAAACCTAAGCCAATTTATCATATTCTCAAGGTCAGTGTAGGGTAGGTTAAAAACATTCTTAAATAGCCGTATTGGGGGTGGGCGGAGAGATTTCTACTGAGCCTCAAAGCAACCAGTAATACTTACACTGCCTAAAGAGGCACTATAGGGGTAAAGGTGGGTGACCTTTTCCCAAGTCCTGGTCAGTACAGACCAGGAAACTGATCTCCACACCACCACCAGATTTCTTTTGGGGGGGAGGGAATCATAATGATGCTTACACTTGGCCAAACGATTTAATGAAATGAATATGTTACAGATTATTTTGCTGCACTTATTAATACACACATCTTTTGGGCGGAGCAGTTGCTTTAGCCATTGTCAGAAAGAACAGCAGACAGTCAAGGCCTTGAGTGAAGGGATTGTCCTGTTCCTGAAATTGGTTCAGTCTTTGTGACTGTGTATAAGTGAGAATGAGAGCGAGAGGGGGAGAGAAAGAGAGAGAATAATACCTTAGGCCACAAAGACACTTTGGGGGTTTATAACACTCAACCCCAGCTCACCGCTTAAACCACTGCCCATGGGCAAAGCTTCCTTCCCTGCTACAATATTATTGCATAGTCACATATGTATGAACTGCAAGCTTTGAAAAATCAATTTCTCTGTTTACCTGCCAGAAGTTGAAATGGCAGCAGCTTAGGAACATGGAAATGCAAAGGACAGAAAGAACTACATACACCTACAATCAGACATTACTGACCCCAAAGTTGGATCAGGAGCACTTTTAGATTATTGCATGACTGAAAACACTTTGAACACCAATTCAGTGTGCTTTCAGCAGCCTAAAAATGAGGTTTCCCTGTTTATAGAAAAGTGCTGCTTTAACACGAGTTACAAACTGGATTGCCGTGAGTTTAGGATGCCGTGCTTCTGTTTATGGCTAGACAGCTTCAAATGTATGCCACAAGTCTCATGTCAAAAAGTCATTAGTCTCTGAAGCTAGTCACTCAAGCATCCTGGTTTATATCTGTGAAATGCTAGAGAATACACTAATATGCATGTCTGTCCTCTGAATCCAATGGTCTCTAGGAAGACACCTTAAATCAAGGATAGATAACAATTTTGTGTGCAAGAACTCTCCAAAGCAGCATGTACCTGTTCCCAATTTCCCTACATTGGAATTTACTAGAAGGCCATTTTTTGATTTTTTTTTAAAATGTGCTTTTGGTGTTAAAACAATATGAGTAGGAGAGCCATGACCTATTTTTTAAAAATGAGCTGCTCCTCTTGGGACCATTTTAATAGGCACATTTTTTCCTGAAACATAAAAAGCAGTGTGGTATAGGGGAAGTAGTATGGAATAGGGGAAGCTTTGGGGCCACAAAAGGAATCTTAGGTATATCCACATTCCTCTTTCCCCGCTACCACTTTCGCCTGTTAGACAAATGTGTGTCCCTCTACACATTTCCAGTCTACACATAAATGAGGTTGAGGGGAAGTGCAAAATCTGCATGCTGCTGTCTGGTGCCAATAGTCACATGTTGTCAATATATAGTCCAGTTTTGTTCTGTTTCCTTCTCCTCCCCCTACACTTCCACTTGAAAGATTTTTCCTCTGATCGTCTTTTTCCTTTACCTAGGATGTTTCCAATTGGGACATTTATATTAATAACATCACAATAAATAACCCTCGTTTTACTGAGATTCATTTCATTTTATGTTTCATTTCATTTTATGTCTACAAAGCAACTTCAAACTGGTTTTAGACCAGTTTTGCTGATGGAAAATTGTGATTATAATTTTCTGATGATACAGAAAATCCTCATCTACCATTCCCATCCTCTTTTAGGAATAACAAACCGAAGTGTAGGATAAATGTAGGTTTAGATAAAAGTCTTTTTCATGTATTGACACTCTTGTTGCAAGGCAGCAATATTGACTTGTTTGCCTACCACGGTGACACATTGGAATAAAAATAACTAGACAGACCATCATGTAGGCTAAACTTAATATATAAGGGGAAAGTTCCACACCACTCATTGGCCCTGTCTTCATGGAGTGATATTCTTAAAGTGAGATCCTCTACTGTACACAGAGGCTCTCCACATAATCCAGAAACCTAGCATGGAGAGAACATGTGTATTGGAGGCTCCCCCCACTACTCAGACTATCTCAACAATGAAGCAGGTTAGGAATAGTTTTCTCCCCTTATGCAATCAGATAAATCCATAAAATGCTCAGGATAGCTAGCTAGCCAGGTAGATATTAATTTGTACAATTTTGGAAGAAGGAGGAGTTGTCCCCCTGTCTCATTTCAAACTATAGGTTATCAAGTCTTGACTCAAGAAGCCTGAATATCTGGTCGGTTTACTCATAACACTTTGGACCTCATCACACTTACCAAATTAAGCATCTTAGGACACTTGCCAGTCAGTTGGGGGACAGATGAACATGCAACCCATCACATGATGTCCCTCAACTTCTGGCAGAGGCAGCACACTTCTGCCCTGGTTGGCCAATGCTTCCCCTGTGTGATGGGGAAAGTGTTGCTGCATCTGCAATTTTGCCACACTTACTGGCAAAATGGCATGGTGTGTGTGTGCGATAAGATTCTATGTTGCACAAGTGCATTTGAGATTAATTGAATACTGGTAATTTTTACTGCTATCAGAGATGTATGTAGTACTACCGGAAACTGTAATGACTTCTTATGCCAAATTAGCTGCTTGATGATATTCCTGTCAGCTATATAATACTACAGCATTTTCACATTTTGGGTAATGAGCACAAACAGTTACGCCCATGAGCTTGACACTCTTGTTGCAAGGCAGAAATATTGACCTGTTTGCCTACCTACCACACTGACACATTGGAATAAAAGTAACTAGACAGACCATCTAACATCTTGTATTTTTATGCTTACTCTCCTGCCATCTTTCCTACCTCTACTGTCATCTCTGAATATTGAAGAGAGGACATTTCCATCAGCTCTTCCTAGGCTCATTCTTGCTACCACTAACATAAAAGGCAGCCTTACACTGCTACAGACACTCAACAAGAAAACAAGATCCAAATCCAATAACAAAGTTTGGTGAGGATTCTTTTCTTGGCTGCCTTTCATGGGGACGATGTCTAAATGAGGCACAAACAAAATGTCAAGCTGAACAAATTCCTTTAAAGAGTAGTAAACATATGGAAGGAGCTGCTTAGTAAGGACAGTGAATCAGAGAGCATAAATAAGCTTATGAGACAGCTAGATATTTTTATAGAAAGAGTAGGTAGAGGCTTCCTAGAGAAAGCTAGAGTGAATATAACTTAAAGGAGACATGCATGCTTATAGCACGAGACTTTCTGTCCCAATGATTATGCTTTCTTTTCCAAAAGCCTTTTCTCCTTTAGGCCACCTGCCAAGTTTTATCAAAGCACCCTCATTTTTTATTCTCCTTTCTCTGTTTACTATTACCATGGAGGCCATGACAGAACAAATAGTTCTGTCTGTAGATTTCCTTTTATAAGTAACATTTCCTGAAGAGCAGATATTCTTTGCCTTTAGTATTCATTATTCCTTCTCCTTCAACCAAACCTTGTCAAGTGAAATGTTTATTTAGCTGAGACACAGAATGGTTAAAGTAAACACACATAAGTATTGTCAAGCATTTTAAATTCAGTTAAGAGATTTTTTAATTTGTTTAAAAAACTTCTTCCATGTGAGATTTGGGACTCAGAGGCTGTCTTATAATCCACTGAAATTAGAAAAGGCACCATCTCAAACGTTCAAGGTTCACTACAGAATAAAGATTTACAGCTTTGACCAAGTCCTGAAGCACTGAAATTGTAAAAAAAAAAATTCCTCAGACCTCATCACAACTATATTTTATGTTGTTACTTTATATCTTTTATACCACTTTTATCCGAAAGAGCCACTCAGCCTTTAGCTAAGAGAGACCCTGAACTTTCCATCCCAGTTCTTTCTCTGTGTTCGGCCACTCAATTGCTTGCAATAAAATTACACGCACACTCCTTTTTGTTTCACTTCGCTTACTACCATGTGGAGTCATTCACAGCTGACTACAATGTAACAAAAAAATGTATAAAATTGTGCATGCCTTCAAGCCTCCTGTTGACCTATGGTGGCCCCAGAAATATAGGGTTTTCTTAGGTAAGGAATGATCAGAGATTTGTCATTGCTTTCCTTTGAAATTTAGCATACAGTGCCTAGTATTAAACAGAGCAAAATGGTTATTGAGACCAGGATAGAAATGTTCTTCATTTTCAAACAATGATGAAGAATATTTCTAAAAATCATGTTTACTCCTGTTTTTCTTGACAGATGGCATTTGGAATAGTAAAATACTCTAGGGATTCGCTAGTTCCTCCAGGGTTGCTACATGGCTGGAATGGATGCCTCAGAGATTTTATGTTCCTGGGTCCTCCTGGCTCTGAACATGTTGACCTTTTTTTTTTCCCAATAAAGATCTTGTACTAACTTTTAGCTTTATAAAACCACCAAGGTTTCTGGGATATTTGAGGAGTGAGATTTTTTTTTTACTTCACTAATAACATTCTAAAATTAAATCCTAATGTATGATTGTAAGTATGTAAGTAATAACATTATGCGTTTTTTCGGGGAAGCCATGTCCTCAACCACACTTGAACTTTAAGCATAGCCCTGAGTCCCCTCAGGTGGGAAAGGTGGGGTAAAATTGCTGCAAATAAATAAATAGATAAATAAATAAATAGCAGTTGAGGAGGAAAGACAATTTTTTAAAAAACAAAAACAAAACAGCTCTTTTATTATAGTTTAGTAGCAAAACGGAGCCGCGATGGCACAATGGGTTAAAACCTTGTGCCGGCTGAACTTGAAAGTTGGTGGTTAAAAATCCACAAGATAGGGTGAGCTCTCGTCTGTCAGCCCTAACTTCCCATGAGGGGACATGAGAGAAGCCCCGCACAGGATGGTAACACATCCAGGCGTCCCCTGGGCAACGTCTTTGAAGACAGCCGATTCTCTCACACCAGAAGCGACTTGCCTCAATTCGCTTCTGACATGATAAAAAAGAGCTCAAAACCTGCAGAAATCTGAAGACTTTTGCTCCATGGGTTCAACTGTTCCCTTTTCCACCTCCTATCTTAGAAAACATGAAACTAAGAATATCATTGTTTCTTAATATACATCTGTAAAACAATTTATCTTATTGCTGGCTAAGATTAGTGCTAGATTACCCAACAATAATGTTAATCCTAGACATGAAAGTGAGTGTATCACAGGTATGGGCAAACTTTCACCCTCCAGGTGGTGTTTTGGATTTCAACTGCCAGAAATCCCAGCCAGTTTACCAGCTGTTAGGAATTATGGGAGTTGAAGTCCAAAACACCTGGAGGGTCAATGAAGAATCTGATCATCAGCTATTCAAAACAGATCAGTCCAATTGACATGCAGGGGACGCAGCGGCTGACTGCATGAACTGTTTTTGATAAATAGGACCTTTCATCTAAAATACAATGGCAAATGTAAACTTTTCCAGAATGATGTGCATTCTTGCACATGTAAATAACAAGACTAAACCTGCTTCATTTTATGTTTTTCAACAATGCTACCTATGCAATCAGCAATGCTACAGATGTTGCTTTTCATGCCCCTACACCAAACCTTGCTTCTTCTTCTTATTTTCCCAATTCTTTTTTTTAAAACAGATGTGGGGTTATGACTTTTCAATCTGAAGTCCCTTAGATGAATTTAACCCCATGCAGCTTCTTGAGCCTTAATATGCTATGGCACAGAAATAGATCTGGTTCACTTTCAGCAAGCAACAACAGCCTCTGAGTAATATGTTGACAGTTTCTATGTACAATATGCTTTAGAAATATAGACAGTCACCGAGTTACAAACATCTGACTTACAAACAATTCATAGTAAAGAACAGGGCTAAGACAACAGGAAGTGATAGAAATCTACCTCTAGGAAGGGAAATTCAATCTAGTAAGAGTTATCATGGGGAAAAGATGTTTCAATTGAAGTTTTATCACCAATCCCTGATTCCATAACAAGCAAAATGTTTCAGAATCCAATTATCACAGGGACAGAAAGTGAGGGGAAATCTTCTAAACAGGGGCACAGACAACAAAACAAACACCACAGGGTGTTATCCCTTCCCTATGCTATCCAAAGCTATATATATTTGGCTGGAGTTATACTTAAAATGTACCTGTTCCAATTTACAAACAAATTCAACTTAAGAACAAATCTTGTTTGTAACTTGGGACTGCCTGTAATTTGGATGGATCATGTTACAAATGTGAAATTTACTCCTCTGTAGGGACAAGGTTCTCCTAAGCAGAAGCTTCTAGGAAATCCTCAGACAATCCAAGTTGTTTCTGCACCTACTGAGATTTGTTTTTGTCAGTTAATCAGTTCAACCAAGTATGTGTTGAAAGATATCCTTTAAGGAGAGAAAAACTGATACTGCATTTACACACAGATCAATGTCCAATTACAAGCAGAGAGTCACTGTGCTAAAAGAATAGGGGATCACCTTTGGCATTTATTACTTAGAAAGTAAACTATTTGTGCAGTCTTCTTTGAAAACATATACTGAGTAAATTACAATGCAACATCCTAAATATTCTACACAACAAAATATATTGGATTCTTGACATGATCAAGAAAATGAGCCAAGTGTGCATTTGCTGATGAATGTGATACAACTCTGACTATGCTGGAGGCAAAGAACTAGTTCTAATTAATCACCAATTAATAGAAAGCTTAGAATGTATTCCTGCTTAATTATAAATATAGCTTCTCATTAAGAAAGACTTAATTAATCAATTTTTAAAACATCCTCGATGCTGTGAATCATTTTCCACAGAACAAGCTGAAATGACTAACGGAGATGAGAAACTGAATTCAAAATAATTCAGCTGTTTTCCTCCTCTCTGTCTGGAAGAGTACAGGCAAAATGTACAACAGAGGGAGAGGATATACAGCTGGTATACTTGATTTGGCTAGCTCTGAAATTGTGGGTTTCTCTGGAAATAAACAGCACTTGCAATCAACCAAATCAGATATAAATTTAAAGGAACAAAATGCTTATTTCTACTAAAATATAAGCCAACTGAGAATAGTCACTGTTCTGATTAATCGTATACACTCATGTATTAGTCAACCACAGGAATAGGTTTCAGGAACAAAATTATGGATTGTGATATGACCAAGGGTATTTCCATAGAGAAGGACAAGCACCAATGCTGGGGTGGGGGGGGGAGGGGTGTAAGCCCCTGCCAACTGTAAGCAAAGCATTCAAAAATGCCAGAAGTGTTGCTATGGCAGAGAGAATAGAAGGGCTTTATGTTTCTTTTAGTTTCTCCCGGGATGGACTAAGTTCTTGCCTTACGCTATTCTACTCAGAAAAGGAGCTGATTCCCTGTTTTTGATAAGAGTTAAGGTACAGTCCTCTCATTGACTAGCACTTCTGAAGAAGTCAGCACGGGTTTTTTGGGTTTATTTCGTTAGCTAAAATGTCTAGACTAATACATGAGTATATAGGGTAAATCACTTCATTTGTGTCACAGTCCCCTACCAGCAACTCCATCCCTTTATAATGTGTGAGTGATATTGTAGGGTAATTCACTAACTAGGAAATAAATTTTGCAGTCTACTGAGAACTTGGTCACATATTCCAATGAGACAGTATTTTTCAAACTGTGATTTGGGAATATGTGTGTTTGGATACTCACTGAGGAATTCCTATAAATTCTTTAATGAAATACAAGCTCCTTAAAAGGTGAATTGTCCCCCATACTAACTTTTCTTTATGGACAATTACAGGGTGTACTGTAAAGTGCATGCTTATTTCACACGAGCAACATAAGGCCTTAGAGGGTATGATTTTTGAATTAATTGTGCATTGTGACTTACTAACTTCACTAAAGCATGATCTCAGGGTGCCTTAGGAGACCAGGCAGTAAGGAAAGTGTTCCATGAAGACAGAAAAACAAAAACAAACACATCCATCATACAGAGACCATCCATTAGAATTTGCTGTAAAGACAGAGGCATACAAAGCAGCAGTATGTGCTGCTATAAATCTCTGTTAATATTCAATCATTTAGTTGTTCAAACTTAGCCTCAGCCATTTAAACTGAGTGTAGTGGATCTTACTGCCAGTTGTAGACTTGGGTACAAAAAAAATACAAGATGACCCTTTAATGGGATGCTTGTTGGTTTCAAATACTTATTCTTCCCATATTGCTAAAAATGAAAATGCATAATTATGTCATAGTTTATTTTCATGTCTATACATTTGCCACACTTATCAAATGCAGCTATCACAGAATAGCTGAGTCCTAGTGACTTTCTAATGATAAGGCTTTTGTCATTGTGAACCACTGATGTAAGCAGCATTACACCTAAACAATGAGGAAGGCTGCATGTGGTAAGTCAATCTAGGGGTTTAGTCTTGCAAGTGCGGTTAGACTAAGGCAAAATGGCAGTATTGCTAAACATTTCTAAACAAGTCCTCAAGAATTAAAATATACATACCAGGATCCGAATAGCTTCTTTGCAGAGATTTAGGCAGACCCAACTGGATTTTTGTCTTTTTGCTTCCAAATAGCCAACATTTGTGCCATATTACTAAATATTCCTGAAAATCCCATATGACCCATGGAACTAGTCATATGGGTTCTTTGGATCCCATTTATAAAGGTGCACGTGGCTGTGACTTTTTAATACCTTCTTTCTGGGACTAAATAATCAGGGGAATCGTATGTTATAGCTAAATTTTTGAATGCATGTGCTGTGTCTATGCAGAAACAGGTAAACAAATATATCTGTCTCTGTGTGTAATACTTTGTGTATACATACTGTGTGTATATAAATATACGCAGAGAACACACATGAGAGCATGTGTGGGCACTGGAATATTTAGTGTTTCCTGTGATAGCATTATCAATGGGCTTGTCTAGCATGAGAAACTGTCAGCGGTAACAGGTTTCTAATCATTGCAGTCTTCGCACACTGTGGTGGCTTCACTCACCTTGTTCAAGCGGCTGGCTTTTAGTTGAAGTCGTTTTCATCTTGAGTGCTTCTCTAACAGACATGTCGCAACAGGAGCCTTTGTTAGTATCTTGGTCACTGTCAGCTTGGTCACTGTCCCCATGCCCGCTGTCTCTCAAACTGGCTCGCTCAGGGTCCTTGAACGTGGAGCTACTGTTATTTGTGCATTTTAAAAGAAAGAGAGAGAGCAAGAGAAAGAGAGAGAGAGAAAGAGAGAGAAAATGAATGTGTTAAACTTGTATTTACTTCCCCCAATTTGAATTGTACTCTCTGGCAAAGCAATTTTTGACAAGAATGCAAATGGGGAAGCCCAGAAAAGTTATTTAATAGGCCTTACCTTTGAACAAACTGCTGCCTGCTGCCCATGTAATTGGGCTCTGCGGGAAAATTGTCTGTCTGTGAAAGAGAAGGAAAAAAATACATCTAGTTGTACACTGGACAAATCTCCTGCAGAGCAACAAGATTTCCTAGAGAAGGAATGATTAATAATTCAAAAAATAATTTTTCCCCTTAATCTTCAGATTTGTACATTTTAATTAAATTGAAAAATGCTGGTATAATTATGTACTCAGAACAATTAAGTGATCCCGGTCCACAAATTACCTGCTAAAACAAGCAAGGAAGATTTACACAAGTGACATGAAAATACGTTTGGCAGTTAGGTAGATGGCTAAGCTCATCTTAACCTTTATATTAAAGCAATTTCAGATGGCAACGTTTTGCTCACAACAGCTTAACATGGAATATTGCCTGTCAGAATTGCAACATTCCCATATATTCTTGGACCAAGTATTTGCCATGTATATTTTTATTGAACTGCTTATCTATAAACCCTCAGAGTACTATATACAGTGTTCCCTCACTACTTCGCGGTTCACTTTTCACAGATTCGCTGTTTTTCAATAAATTCTAAAAGACCATTATAAATCATAAAAAATTACAATTTACAGCCTAAGGAAGGGAGGAAAGAGAATCCAAGGGGAGAGAAAAGGAGCCCAAGTTGGAATGGGAGGAGAAGGAGGCGATTTATCAACACACGATTGGTTGATAAAGACTTAAAATAGTGTATAACTACTAAAATAATGTATAAATATTAAAATAAATATAGTGCCCCTACTTTGCGGATTTTCACTTATTGCGGGTGGTCCTGGAACCTAACCCCGTGATAAGTGAGGGAACACTGTATACTCATGTAGTCAAAATTGACTTAAAAATCCAGGTTGACTTATCCATGGGTCAGAGTAAAGACTATGCCTGAGCTACTCTCAACAAAGGAACCTTCCTGTTCTCTGATCTGAAAGATGAGAGCTTAGTCAATTCCAGGGGAGCTTAAAATAATAAAAGAAGCACTAACCACCCCCCAGGTCTACTCTCTCCATGGTGGTGCTGTTTTGGGCCATTTTGAATACATGGATAGGGAAATGGTTGTATTGGGTAAAGGGAGCTAGCCCTTGAGGTGACCTTCTCCTCTGCATGAAATGACCCGCAACTTATCCATTGGTCATATAAAAATCAGTAATATTGGCCCCCCAACCTGCCACCTTCTTATGTATGAGTTGCCGTGTAGATAAGTATAGGTAGAAGATGTTATGGAGAATGGCTAACTAGCTTTTACATTGATGCAGTAACCTTCTAGACAGAGATTCCCTCTTCCCCAGTAAATGGCTAGTCATCTCACTCCCACACTTATTTCTGCTCTGAAGTAGCACATCCCAGAAACCAGTGTATTATGTGAAGAGCTATACTCAGGCACCTTCTAACAAGCTCAAAAATGGTATTCTCATGCAACAACCACCCACTACCCATTAACTACTGAAAAGAAGCAGCCTCTCTCTTCTCCCTTGGAACTACTTGCCTGGATATGTGACATAGTGTTAAACTTAAAGTGTGAAAAGGGCTGTGTGCTTTTCCATTTTTCCTGTTCTTAAATGGAGAGTGACTGTGCAAAAAAAAAAGTGCCTCAACAGTTATCTCCACATTCAGAAAGGATTTTCTGCTTCAGAGTCCCGTATTTTTAAAGCTTAATAGGAACAGGGCTCTGATGATCAACACATTAATTCTGCAATTTGGCCCACACATTTTGGTCATTTGACATTATTGAGACAACACATGATCTTATATCGATCAAATCTGGATAGAATCTGGATTCGAGTCAATAAGACTGAACTTGAATTTTTAAGTGTAGTAGAGGTTGTTTGAAGCCACATTTCATGCCTTGAAAACTAGTGATGGGAAAAACATTTTTTTATTTTAAAAATGGTTAAAATGACTTTTTCTCCCAAAAAAACCTGTTTGGAGAATACCAGAATGCCCAGAATCTTTGCAATTCAGGAGCTATTCTGTGCAAAATGCATACTGTTTAAATCATTTTCTGCAGATAAAATAGTACTTCTGCAACAAAAATATGCAAATGTTACAATCAATAAGTCCTGAACTTTCTCCCAGAAGCAATAAAATTGCTAAAACTACTTGTCACTTTCTTTTAAAATGAAAATTGTAAAGAATTGCATCTTTACTATGAGCAAGTTTGTTTTGACGATGCTGAATTTTCTACTCAAATGAAATATTTGATTTTTTTCCCAGTTAATTTAAATAGGGCAACAATATATTTTGTTTTCATTATTTGTAGACAGGAAGAATGAGTAAACGTGTTTCAGCTCGACTCTCGTCATCCATGATTTTCCTATGATGACAGGGAACATTTGGAAGAGAAGCATGTTTGACATAATGTGGTTACAGTGTTCTGCATGACTGGAAATTTGGATAAACCAGAGATAAATATGAATCCAGCCATCTTCTTGGTATACTGGTTGTTATGTGCTTGGAATTATTTAGTTATGTATTTAATAAAGAAGCAATAATTCTATATGATTCATCACCTGTTCTTCCAGAAAATTAATCCTTTTGCCTCAGCCTCTCGTGTGTGAGTTAACTGTTATGTTCAAATCTGTGGCTATTGTATAGATGCACCTTACTAAATACTTTTTTAAATGGTATAAAGGGCAACTGAAATTGCTGCCATTCTTAATAAAATCAACTTCTAGCACCCTAGTATAGGTAATGACTACCTAAGCAAACTACAACATTCATCCTAAGTTACAAACAACAATTTCAGGCGATTTGGGTTGGCAGCTTGTGTTAAAATAAAACTGAGGAAACAAGCACAAGCATGATGGATGTGCCTGTCTGTAAGTCTCTAGCAAACTCTCACTGGCTTTAATAGGTGCTTTGAAGCACTGGCTCTGATATAAACATGGCAAATCAAAGAGTTTGGTGTTTGTTTTTAAACAGTTGGCTTTTATCTGTTTAATCAGTAAAAAACAATCAAATGGGCTCAGTCTAGTCAAAGTCAGGATCCATTTCAGAGGGATGTTACAATGCATATTTCCAAAAACAGTGGATCTTCCAACAAGCATTGGCTTTTTACTGTATCTTATGCTATAGTTAAATAATTACTGAGGAGAAGTTTCAACCAAAGTCCACTGAGAACACATGGGTATTTCTTAGGTGATATAATTGTCACATGTCAACTGTAAAAGTGAGGCAGCCAAAAAAAATTTAAAAAAATTATTCTAAGCTGCAGAGACATCTTTCAAAATTTTAGTTTTTAATTATGCCACAAATTCAAATACACAGGTTGTTTACCAAGTAACTGTAGTCATGTGTTTACATATACAGTGTTCCCTCACTACTTCGCAGTTCACTTTTTGCAGATTCACTGTTTTGTGGTTTTTCAATAGACTCTAAAAGACTATTATAAATCATAAAAAATTACAATTTACAGCCTAAGGAAGGGAGGAAAGAGAAGCCAAAGGGAGAGAAAAGGAGCCCAAGCGGCAATGGGAGTAGAAGAGGTGATTTATCAACACACAATTGGTTGATAAAGACTTAAAATAGTGTATAACTACTACAATAATGTATAAATATTAAAATAAATATAGCATCCCTACTTTGCAGATTTTCACTTATTGCGGGTGGTCCTTGAACCTAACCCCAGCAATAAGTGAGGGAACACTGTAGTTTGTTTTATTTAAAAAATCAAAATTAAGATACTGATAGTACAAAAACTTAATTACATTGTATCAAGTATATGTCATTGGTTTAAAATAAATGAGTTGACATGCCAAAAAAATCACCTTTAATACACTCATAACTAAACAACATTAAAAATTGTGACTACAATCCAGGCACTGTTAAACACTTCTATCACTGACTGATGTATAATAAAATTTTAAATTGCATTATATGATGAGCACAGACTATAGTAATCTTCTGGGCTGTCTCACTGGGATGGAACTGGGAAGAATTCTTTTACAGTGACTCTGTTCCTTCCCGGAGGGCCATACCCAGAAGGTGGTGCTGGAGGACTCCTGTTCAAACCTCTGGTATTACCTTGTGGGGTTCCTCAGGGTTCTCTTTTGTCTCCCATGCTATTAACATATACATGAAACCACAGGGAGAGGTCATCCAGAGTTTTGGAGTGTGGTGCCATCTATATGCAGATGGCTTCCAACTCTACTACTCCTTCCTATTTAAAGCCAAGGAAGCTGTCCTGACCCTAAACCAGGCAAGGTGTCCCACTTTGCCTGGCTTCGCTGTTGGACAGAAGAGGCAGCAGGTCACCCTGTGCACCACTATCTTGCGGCAATGCTTTCCCTATAACATGTGGGAAGTGTCACATTCCCAGTGAGGATCCATGTTGGCTCCAATGGAGCCAGCAGAACATGGGCAGACTCCCATGTTGAAAGAGAAACATCCAAGGATGCTTCCACCCCATTTGGGGGTGGGTACTTCGTCTGAATTCACACAATGTCATGTGATGGCTGGCATGGGACTCAGGTTGGAAGTGTCCTACGACATTAAAGTTGCCACATCTAATGAGGCCATTAGTTACATTCCATCTGGACTAATTTAACATGCTCTGCATGGGACTGCCTTTGAAGAGTTCTCAGAAACTTCAGCTGGTCCAAAGAGCCACAGCCAGGAGGTTGGATAATGGGGGCTGGCTACAGGAAGCAGACAACCCCCTTGTAGCAGCAGCTTCACTGGCTGCCAGTTTGCTTTCAGGCATAATTCAAAGTTCTGGTTATTTATTTATTTATTTATTTATTTATCAAACTTATATGCCGCCACTCCCCTAGGGCTCGGAGCGGCTTACAAGAACCGGCTAAAATCAACAATTTAAAAAACATTTTAAAAACATCATTTTAAAAAAATCTTTAAAACATCCTAAAAGCACCTTTTAAAACATCAGCAACAGAACTCAAAAGCCTGCCGAAACAGGTGTGTCTTACATGCCCTGCGGAAGGCCAACAAGTCCCGCAAGGCACGAACTTCAGGTGGCAAGGTGTTCCACAGAGATGGCGCCACTACTGAAAAGGCTCTGCGTCTAGTTGCAGTTAGACGCAAGGTCTTAAAACTGGGGACTTCCAGCAGGTCTTGGTCCTCAGAACGGAGGGATCTCTGGGGTTTGTAGGGGGTGAGGCGGTCCCTCAGGTACATCGGCCCTGGACCATGTAAGGCCTTGAAGGTAAGCACCATCACTTTGAAAGTGATCCGGTGCTCAATTGGTAACCAGTGCAGCTGCCGTAAGCTTGGTGTTATGTGGCATCTTATCGGGACTCCCGCAAGGAGCCGGGCAGCTGCATTTTGCACCAATTTGAGCTTCCGGATCACCGACACAGGAAGGCCAATGTAAAGGGCATTACAGTAATCCAGTCTCGAGATGACTGTAGCCTGGATCACTGTAGCCAGGTTGTCCCTAGATAGATAGGGGGCTAGCCGTCTAGCCTGCCGAAGATGAAAAAAGGCAGTTTTGGTAACGGCGGAGACCTGGGCCTGCATCGTCAGTGAAGGGTCCAAGAGGACTCCCAGACTCTTTACTAGTGAAGATGGGCATAGCACTTCGCCATCCAGGGTTGGCAACTGGATATCCCCACTGCCCGGTCGGCCCAGCCATAGGATCTCCGTCTTTGCTGGATTCACCCTCAACCTACTGGAACGCAACCATCCAATAATGGCCTCGAGGCACTGGTGAAAACTGTCGGGTACAGACTCCGGTTGGCCTTCCATCTTTAACACAAGCTGAGTGTCGTCAGCACCTTAACAGCCTTAGACAGTTAAGGTCCAGGCTATTTGGCTGACTTCATCCACTTGTATCAACCTGTCCAAGTCCTGAGATCTTTAGGAGAGGCCCTTCTCTTGGTCTCACCTCCATTTCAAGCATGGTTGGTGCGAACGAAAGAGCGAGCCTTCTCGGTGGATGTCCCTCAACTATTTATTTATTTATTTATTTCCGGTATTTCTACCGCGCCTTTCTCCCCTAGGAGACTCAGGCGGCTTACAAATTGGCAACACAGTGCCATCACATCAACAATACAATATAAAAGGCATTAAAAACTAAAAACATTTAAAACATCATAAAAACCAATATACAATAATAAAACATTATGGAACTATGGAACTCCCTTCTTCCCAGGGAAGTCAAAATAGCCCCCTCCCTGCTGTTTCCGGAGGCAGGCAAAAAACTTTTTATTCAGGCAGGCTTTTAAAGAAGAAGGTTTTGAAGATCAAGTCAGGGGGTTCTGTGATTTTTAGCTTTTAATATGCTTTTATGAATTTTAACTGAATTTTTAATACCACTAATATTAAATTCAGTTTTAACATTTTTTTATATTTGTATATTTTAAATTGTATTGAAACACTTTTAATGTAAGCTTCTTTGAGTCTCCTTGTAGAGTGAAAAAGTGAGGTATAAACAAACATAATAATAATAATAATAATAATAATAATAATAATAATAATATATGGCAGTAAAGATGAGGCCTAGTTTTCACTGAATGCACCTAAATAACTAGATTGCATTTCTACATGTCTGCTTGGGATCAACAGAAGTTGTTGGGGCTGCATGCTGGAAAGAGCACACTTGGTTGTACTATCGAGCATGTGCTTTGGATTCCGAAAGGCTTCTCATTGGATGGATTGCACCCTATGTTTGGTAATATTCCTGCTATAAACTGCTAATAACGTACAAGATAACTAAAGAACAGAGGACATTTACAGGACTACTGGAAAGTGGCCAACATCTAGAACTGAATCACCCTTGTATTATCTTTTGCTAGAATTCTTTGAGCTCAAGAGAGTGAGGGGGAGCTGGTATCTTTCACAGAATTCCAGCCACAGTTTATACCCGTCACTGATCTTTGCAGCTGACTTGGTGACAAGGCTCCTACTGTGTTCTGCATCACTTCATGCTGCGGCTCTGTGCTCTGCCACTGCTATGAGCTCTGCAACATTATCCAGGGCTATGGTGCTCAACGTGTGAGGCAGACACAGCAAGTTGCAAGATGTGCAGGACTGGACAGGGCAGAACAAGAATTGACCATTCTCTCTAGCATTCTGGACACTCTTTGTTTTGAGTAGTTAATATGTATTAATAAAATAGTGTGCAGTGTTGGAACCAGCAGTTCTGGGTTTCTGTACAGACTTCGCCCATTGTGATGTCATTCTGGGCTTTCCAGGATAATATTAACATGCCAAATGAACAAACTAAGAAAAAAAAAGTATCCCACATTTTAATAGTGAATGCATTCACTGCGTGCTGGACCTTACGTAATCAAAACAGTGTTGTCCATAAGCAACAGTGGGTTGTCATCTTGTTTGAGAAAAAAACACTATGGTTTACAAAAATAATGAAAACAAAATGGAACTGTAGCAGCTGCGTGGGGAAACAGAAGGCACAGAGGCCAGAAAACACTGAATGCTAATTCAGTCAAAATGGAGGATTGAAAATTTGGAAGCAAGGAGGAATTGGGTGAAGTATCCTGGAAAAGAGAAGATCTAGTTGTCTGGTAAATTTAATACTTTCTTGTAAAATATGCTACAAAAATAGTAATTAAGCACTTAGCATGAGATAATATGTGGCTGATGTGTACATTACACTGGCAAAGAAGCTACAGTGCCTCTTCTTTCCACGGACAACAGCCTCTTCCTAGCCCTATTACTATAAATACAATAACAAGGATCAGCTGAAGCCTGTCTATTCTGTTTTGCAGAGGAGATGAGGATCGAACTACTGAATTATTTTTGTGAGCATTTACATGGAAATAATTTAATAACACTTTTGTATTCAAAGAACACATTCACTTCTGTAATTACAGAGGTTTGGTTTTTTTGGATGACCCTTGTCAAGCTAAATTTTGTTATGGGCAGGATGCTATTCCAGAAAGGCTGGGCAGGAGATCATCATTAATAAACACTTGCCACGGAAGAGGTATAAATGTGAAATCTTGTCAATAACAGCTTTCCCCAGAGTAAAGCATGGGCATAGTAAACTGGACATAGTGATTCTAATGTTGGATTTGGACTCCAAATTCTTGCTCACTTATGAAAACCCATAGGGCAGTGATTCTCAACCTGAGGTCCCCAGATGTCTTTGGCCTACAACTCCCAGAAATCCCAGCCAGCTTACCAGCTGTTAGGATTTCTCAGAGTTGAAGGCTAAAAACATCTGGGGACCCCAGGTTAAGAACCACTGCAATAGGGTAACCTTGAGTTAATCACATTATTTTAGCCTTGGAGGCAGAGGAGGCAAAATTTATTCAACTTTGTCTGAATAAAGCATTTCAGGAAAACCCATGAAGGATTTGAAACAACTTGGAGTTGCCTGAAGGCACATATCAAAAATGGAGCATAATATAGTACAGTGTTCCCTCACTTATCTCTGGGGTTAGGTTCCAGGACCGCCCGCAATAAGTGAAAATCTGTGAAGTCGAGGCACTATATTTATATTAATATTTATACATTATTTTAGTAGTTATGCAATATTTTAAGTCTTTATCAACCAATCGTGTGTTGATAAATCACCTCCTTCTCCTCCCGTTGCCGCTTGGGCTCCTTTTCTCTCCCTTTGGCTTCTCTTTCCTCCCTTCCTTAGGCTGTAAATTGTAATTTTTTTATTTATAATACTCTTTTAGAGTTTTTGAAAAACCGCGAAACAGCGAATCCGCAAAAAGTGAACCGCAAAGTAGTGAGGGAACACTGTATATACTTACCAAGGTGACATACTTCTGCACATACACAAGCATCCACACACACACAGATATACTTGGGAGACCTCTTAATATAACTCCATACAGCCATACAAATACTGTGATAGAATCCTTATTTTATTTTGAGAAGTGGTGGCCTTGTTATCATTGCTCCTCTGATCCTAACCTCAGAACACTTACAAATGGTTATCAACCTCTTCCAACAGCAGAGCAGGAGACCCAATTTCTCCAAATACCCAGCTTGATTAGTCTAAATGTGCTTTTCTTATACAGTATTATTCTGTACTTCAAAAAGCTTCATAGATCCAGTGACAGCACCTAGCAAGGGTGGAGCCTTCTGCAACTGATGATGACCACTTTTCGTTTTCTTTTAATCCATTAAACTTCCTAAAACTCTCCCTCACATCTTTAAAAAAAGTGTTAATG
The DNA here is from genome assembly GCF_035594765.1 of Anolis carolinensis. Taxonomy (NCBI): domain Eukaryota; kingdom Metazoa; phylum Chordata; class Lepidosauria; order Squamata; family Anolidae; genus Anolis; species Anolis carolinensis. The sequence goes on from NC_085843.1 coordinate 151,442,333, forward strand.
TTTGTTTAAACCAGTAGCCAAAACAACTATCACCACAACTTAATTACCCTAAAATGCCTCTGGGTTCTAATGATGGTAGCAGTAACCTTACCCAGAAATTATATGTTGAGCTGCCCCCTACTATCTGTTCTTGATACAGCTCTCACACCATTGCATGACACTTGCCCAAAGTAACCTCAACTTGACTATGGTGCTGGGGCTTCAGATGTGCCCAATGTGTGAAAAACCAGAACAAATCCTGAAAGCCATCCAGAGATATTGATAAGCTGGCACATTTCCAGAGGAGGGTAACTAAAATAATCAAAGGTTAAATGTTCCACTGCTTGGTCTTAGGAAAGTATCTCTTTTTCTGTTAGGTTGGTTTGCCTGGGTCTGGATCTGGCCCACATTGATTATACTGCTTGCCTGTGTTGATCATTTTTTGATTACTGGATTGTTTAATGTGGCAATTGTATTCTCAAACCACCTCCCACCAGCCTGGTACAAAACATCAATCATTGTTTGTCTCACTTAAGATAACCAACTGTTGTGGCTCTGTAGTGAGTCTTTATCTGGGACCAATCCAGCTTGGTATACACTGGATTGGCCCCAGGATGGCTTACAACAGCACACCCACCCATCCCCTGTCTGCTGCAGAGACAGGAGGGAACCCCAATTACAGTAGAGTCTCACTTATCCAACAAAAACGGGCTGACAGAATGTTGGATAAACAAATATGTTGGATAATAAGGAGGAATTAAGGAAAAGCCTATTGAACATCAAATTAGGTTATGATTTTACAAATGAAGCACCAAAACATCATGTTAGACAACAAATTTGGCAGAAAAAGTAGTTCCATATGCAGTAATGCTATGTAGTAATTACAGTATTTATGAATTTAGCACCAAAATATCATGATATATTGAAAACACTGACTACAAAAATGCGTTGGATAATCCAGAACGTTGGATAAGCAAGTGTTGGATAAGTGAGACACTACTGTACCTAGTTGCACTAACTTGGTTCAGTATTACCAGATGGCAACCATTCCCATCCCCTCCATGTCATGGTGGACTCCTCATGCAACATGAGTTCCACTGATCAATAGTCAATCATCACCTGCAGTGGAGATAGGGAGAGGAGAAATTACCTCTTCCTCTCTCACTCCCTTTCCCAATGATCCCGTCACCCCGGCCAATGTCACTTCAAGTGGTGACTAACCAGCAGAAACTGCTGCAACACAGGGAATGGTTCCATCTTGTAACCAGCCCAACTCTTTATGTGGCCTGAAAGTCTGGGTAAGAATTCAGAAAAAACCACAACTTTGATCAACATAGGTCAAGATTGTGTTAAGGTGGACTTACCCTACCTTATCCCAGATCAGCTCTATGCATAGTTTGGCCAGCACAGAGCTGATTCTAGAGCCCTTTGTGGTAAGTGGCCAATGTGTATGTACCCCAAGTTGCTTTCATGAATAAAAGGCCAATATATTTTATCCTTTTATGTTTTGGACATAAACATAACAACTGAGTACACCCCCTCGATGGATTGTCACCTTGACGTGGTGAGGGGGCTTGAGTGTTCCGATGAACCTGTGGGCACAACCACGGGAGTCACACACTCCCAGGAGTGGCCACAGGGGAGGATCCAGACCAAGAACAATCCGAAGACCCAAAGACCTCAACGGCGGAGCAGGCGGAGGATAACATGGTACATGTTACAACAGCTGTGAAGGCGGAAGAAGGCTGCAACAGACTGAGAAGCCACTCTCGTTGTGTTAATCACACCACTGCTGGGACCTCAATCTGAGAAGACTGTGTGTTGACAGGTTGTGCACCGACCTCCACACATTAAAAAAAAATCACGCACAGGCGTCTTCCAAGAAATAGAGGACCATCATCCTCGAACTACGAGGGATCGCCTAACTAACTAACTAACTGGGTACATTTATGTGAGTCATTAGCATTTCTGAAACCACCTGCAGATGCAATATGTTCAAAGATAAGGCTTGCAAACTTCAAGGCTATTATGATAACAGGTTGAATTTAGAGAGACCCTCACCTGCCATACTATTGTGCTAGATGCAGACATCAAAAGTAATTTAAAAGAGATGTTATTTTATAATTTAAGTTCTTACCACAGGCTGATCACCCCTATCTGTGTCAGGGTAATTCTGAAATCCAAAATACCTCAAACCAAACACTCTCCATACGGATGACTGAGAAAGTGACACCTTGGCTTCTTGATAGTTCAGTGTTTATTTGATTCATAATATACTTGAAATTATAGGATAGAGATACATTCAGGCTTTGTATATAAAGTGTATATGAGATTTTATGTTTAGATTTGAGTCTTATCTCCAAGATAGCACATGATGCACATATGTGCAAGTATGTATAGGTATTCCAAAATCATATATATATATATATATATATATATATATATATATATATATTCTAAAATCCAAAATATCTCCAGTCCCAAGGATTCCAGATAAGAGATAGTTAATCTGTACTTAATGAGCTCAATTCATTGACAAGACTGTTTTGTTTAAGCTAACTGTTGCAATTTCCAATTGCATTAGAACTAAGAAACTATGTGTTAATAGCAGTTATACCACTTAGTTACATATGCTGTTTAATACAGTGAGAATGAATCAATTTTTCAATAGAAATTGTAATTTAACTTGCACCAAAGCTGCTATGGGAAGGGATGAGCATATGGGTCCAGAGCTCTTCCTTGGCTTTATAAGCACGGGTTGTTAATTGTTAGAGCTTAAGAAAGCCATTGGGCAATGATAGCCAAGGAAGCACTCAGCTAAACAACAAATGTTGTGAAAGCTGCAGACTTGTATTTTGGAAAAAGAACTGCATGAGTGGTAGAGCAGTGGGAGAAGGAACAGTTTCAAACAGAGCAGGCAGATGGAAGAACTGAGCATTTTCTTTTGCTTGCCATTTTTCTCCACAATTTTTCTCCTAGTTGGACTCAAATTATAAGAAAAGAGATTCCACCTAGACATTGAAGAGCTTTTTCTTTTTCTTCAAGAGCTACTCAATGGTGACATAGATTCTTCCTTGTTGAAAGTTTTCGAACAGAGGTCAGATGGTCACCTTTCCAAGATTGTTTTAGTTGGGTATTCCTGCATGGCATGGGTTAGATGTTGCTTATGGTCCCTTCTGATTCTCTGACTCTTAAAGCAGAGACATAAACAGTTATTTTTTAAAAGCTGCTAAGCAATTTGCAGTTTGAGTATTGTTCTCAATCAGATTACTTTAGCATTTATCTTCAGGAATGAACATGGCCCTTAACAGTCTACTCTGCCTTTAAAAACAGATTAACAAATGGTCCTAGTCATCAGGACTAGCTGATTGTTAGATGTTGTAATCCTAGCACAAGAACTGTAAAGAAGGTTATTTTTTTATGAGAGGTACCAGGAGATTTTGTTCTGGCATATTTTGTTTAAAAGATCCTCAAATGTTCTCTTATGGATTATTCTAACAAGCACAGGCATTCCATTTAACCAAATTCTTAACATTCTTTGGAATCATTCATGCAGTTTATATCAGTCTTTGACTCCTCCTTTAGGAGAGACACTCAACTTTCACCAGCCATTAATTATACTGATTCATCTACTTTTTCTTGCTATTTTATTAATCAAAAACGTTTAGCATTAGTATTTGGTATTTATGCTTAGTTTCAACTTTAAGGGAATGTATATTTAGCATTAATGTATTCAGGGAATGCATGTTATTATGTAGGGAGATTTTAGAAAAATTGAATTCCGGAGAAATGTTTTCATTTGAGGCACTGCAACATGAAAAGGCCTTTCCATTTAACACATTTCAGGAACCATGAAACTTTGACTGTGTCTAGACTGGAGATTAAAAATCCTCTGGATTGTTCCTTAAGGTGGCCGCATGGATTATCCTGAGCCTGTTGCAGCTGCGAATCAATTTATTGTTGTTGTTGTTGTTGTTGTTGTTGTTGTTGTTAGCCCTGCTGGACCATCATCTCTCCATCTGTGTCACCATTACCACTGCCATATGGTCACAGAGCTTCATGTGAGCCCTCGGTTGTCATAGGCATATTGTGTTGCTATCAGCAGCAGTACTTGCATGACCAGGAAGAAAGAAGGAGCAGATCTCCGGACCTTCTTCATGGTTGCAGTGTGCCAGAAACTCACAGGGAAGTCTGTGAGTATATGGGAGCAGTGATGGTGAAGACAAAGGCACAATCCATCAATTTTTCTTGTAACAATTAGTGAAGATGAGTCCAGGTACAAGGGGATGGCAACAATGCCCCATGTGGACAGCAGATCAGTCAGAATTGAACCTGATCCTGCTATTCACATAATCCCAGAATCATGAGCCTACTCCAGAGTTTCAGAAAAACCCGGAAACATCCTCTAACTTTTCCTAACCCTGATTAATACAGTTCAACCTGTGATGCTTAAGTAGTACAATAAATAACTAAATAGTACAATAAATAAATCAGAAATTGAAAAAAACAATAAAAACCTAAAAACAAATACATCACCTGGGCCAGATGGATTTACATCAAATCTTTATAAAATATTCAAAGATGAAATTACTCCCAACCTATTTATACTCTTTAATGAAATATTGGGGAATCAATTTGTACCAAATTCTTGGAAACTCTCTGAAATTCTCACAATCCTAAAGCCAAATAAGGATGAAACGGATCCTAACTCGTACAGACCAATATCACTTTGCAATGTGGACTACAAAATATTCACTAAAATATTAGCTAATAGACTGAAGGATATAATCCCAGAGATAATTCATGAAGATCAATACGGATTCATAAAAAACAGGAAATTAGCAGACCCTATAAGGAATATTCTGAACATTCTGAATCATGCCACAGAAAAAAAATCTAAAGTACTTATACTAAAATTGGACTTTTGCAAAGCATTCGATTCATTAGACCATAAATATTTGAACAGACTCTGTGAGGAAAGCAATATGGGGGGGAAAGTATGTAAGGTAATAAAAGAACTTTATACTGAAAACAAAGCTACTATCTTAGTTAACGGGGAACAAACTAGACAAATAAACATTAACAGGGGAACTAAACAGGGATGTCCCCTTTCCCCAGCCCTATTCTCATTGGCCATTGAACCCTTAGCAAATTCAGTAAGGAACAACCCAGCTATTAAAGGTTATAAGGTGGGCAAGGAAGTCATCAAGATTAATCTATACGCTGACGATGTTATGATAATTTTAGGGGAGGTGGAGGAGTCACTACAATCAATAGTCAGAACAGTTAAGGATTTTGGTAAAACTTCGGGTCTCACAATTAATTTAGGGAAATCAGAGATTCTACATAAAAATCTAACATGGGAAGAACTTAAGAAGGTTCAAAACATCATGGGAATAAAACTGGGGAATAAGAAGATGAAATACCTGGGAGTAGATATACCAAAAAATATTAATAATATTATACCAATGAACTACAATCATTTATGGAAAAATATGAGCAAACAAATCATTTCATGGGGGAAAAAATTTTGAGATATCTCCTCAAGGCTAAAAATTTACAAGTTTTGCCCAAGTTTTAATTCCTGTTCCAAACCCTCCCGGTGAATATCCATATCAATTTGTTGAAGAAATGGGATAACTCTTTCAAAAAATGGGTAGTGGGAGGAAACAAAAACAGAATTGCTAACTTCTTATATTATAGTAAACAAGAATTGGGTGGATGGGGGGCTCCCTCATTGGGATTATACTATGAGGCAAGTCAACTAGTGAGATTACTAGAATTCGAATTGGAAGGGTCAAAAAAAAATGGGTGCAAATAGAAAAGGAAGCAAATAATTGGCTAAAGGGAACATCAATGGGAGAGAGAATAGATATAAAAGACCTAAAGAACATAAAAGCAGGCCCTTGCTTAACAATGTTGTCAATCTGGAAAAAATGGCAAACTAAATTACAAATAAATAAAATTGACCCTTTCCCATTAGAAACATTGGAAAATAAGGACAAGACATTTAGGAATATAATTAAGTCACTGAAGGAAAATGGTATTAAAAGGATTGGGGACCTTATGGACTCCAAAGGAGAAATATTAAAGTGGGATAAAATAAAAGATAAATGTGGCCAAGGGAACTGGATAGCATGGTTAGGTTTGTCCAGTAAAGCCCAGGCCATGAAAAGAAGAGAAGCAGGTGAAACCCCCCTGGATAGAATAATTAGAAGGAAATTAGAAACAGATAAAGGAATGATTGGGCTATGGTATGATGTACTAATTACCTTAACTTATAATATGAAAGAAACGCTTACAGAGATCTGGAAACAGGAAAAAAACTTTACTGAGAAACTAATTGGGTCATGGATCAATAATATTCATAAAATTAATCATATAAGGATCAAAGAAACACAAAGGAAAATAATCACAAAATAGTATAGAACCCCCCTACAATTGGCTCATATAACGGGAAGTACCTCAAACAAATGTTGGCATAAATGTGGGGGAATAGGTTCATTCTCCCACATGTGGTGGGACTGTAGAAAAATTCAAATCTTTTATAGCAAAATAAGAAAATAAATGGAAGAAATTATAGGGAAAGAATTAATATGGGACAAAGCCAGATTTATGTCCCTCACAATAAAGGTAAGGGAAGATAGCAATAATTGGACCGAGATTCTAAAATATATGACAGCCGCAATACAAGCCACAATAGCCCGAGGATGGAGGGATGAGACAAAATGGAATGTAGAAATTTGGTGGTCTTATATATCAGAATATATAATCAATGATTTTATTAATCAAAGGAAAAGAAAATATACAAATTGTCTAAAAGAACCTGACTGGTTCAGGAAATGGTCAGTCCTAATTAACAAAATAGATGGAGACGAAAGATACACCACCTTGAACCAGGCGTTCCACACAGTTAAAATGATACAATGATAATATATTGAATTGCTGTTCCAGGGGGGAGGGGGAACGGGGGAGGGGAGGGGGGTGGGAGTTACATTCCAAAGGATCGTTTAAAATGTCATTTAAGCACTACTCACTTTTGGTATTATGTATATTGAAATAAGACATGCATCGCTAAAATTTTGTTAATTGTTGGAATGTAATTAAAAAAAAATCTGAGCCACCAAAAAAACAAAAAAACCTGTGATGCTTAAGTAGAGGAATGTTGTAGGGAAAGCCAGGAACAAAATCAGGATGAGTCCATTTTATAATCCTCCTGCAACAGGAATCCTTAGAAAAATGATCCTTTTCAGATTTTGGAAAAAGGGGGAAAAAAAACTTTTAACGCAAAGTCTACATTTATTTTGTTTTATTTCTTTGCCTTCTATTTTATTTTCATATAAGAGGAAACTCTAAATATAGAAAATTCTTTTTATTTGTTAATTGGTTTATTTGTTTATTGCATGTAGACAAAAGGCTTTCCATATGGAGTTAATTTTTCAGAGCCAATTCATAGATCTTGGCTGTATCACCTCAATGATATGCTAATCTTTGGCTATTTGAGGGCCAATTTATTTTAAAAACATGCACATATGTTACTTGCTTGATCTTGACTTAATTTCTGTATGCTTAATTACTCAGGCAGCCAAATAAGTGAACCACTGAGAAGCATTACACCTGAAGAATTATTAAAGTGCTGTATGTCTTGTTCCATCTGTGGCTATCCTTTCACACATACATTTCAGTTGTTAGTCATCGAATGATGAACATGCCTGTGTGGGGTAGGCTTGTGAAACATTCCATCATCTTTCGTTCTCGGCAGAAAAATCCAGCTCTATCAGCCAATATTAATTAAGAAGAGGAAGAGGAATTACTATTGCTGCCAATATGAGGCATGTGGGCTGACTGTATATATATATTTTTACCTATGTGCAAAAACGATTCTGGAACTTATGGGTATGTGAAATTCCAAACTCCTGCATTTCCAAATTAAATTAAAGCAACACTTTATCACCATTTAATTGGCTATTCAGAGCCATGATGTGTTATGTGATGTTTCAGTTAACATTATAATACAATCAAGGGCTTGTCTACACAAATAACAAAAACTGGACTGTGCTCGAATTCAACACTATCTATCTACATGATGCATGGCAACTCCTGGTGAATATCCTGTTTTTTGTTTTATTTTGTTTGCTGTTATTCTGAATTTAAACAAAGTTGGTGGATACTCTCGAGTTTGCAGGAAACACTAGAGTATCATGGGACTTCCTGGTCATCTGCATTACCGGACTTGATCTGTTTTGGCCTGATCCACTGTCCAGAAAGACACCACTGCCATTACCCTTTCCCTGCACTGACCAGCACAAGGAAAAGGGATAACTGCTCATGCTGCTCTAAGTGCTCCTTGTTAGTAGTGGCCCTCTTGCAAGCCCTTGGCCATGAGAGTCATATCTATTGATATCAGAATGGGGTGCACTGCCCATACAACCAACAACAAGTAGAAATTACTCTACCCCCTCCTTGCTGGCTCTGTGGTCATCATGTTATGGACTCAGCATTACAGCCTCAGCAGATCAAATCATGACAGCCAGATACTGAAAGGTAGCTGCATGACTGGCAGGGAGTAGAGGTAGTAACAAGGTGACAGCCAAGTGGAGTTAATGCAGCCTAGTACCAACTGGACACCAATGCAGCACCACAGATCTAACATGTGGCCACCACCATGTTAGATCGGGGGTCAGTCTTGAACATCATGCTCCAGACTGGGCTCTGATTAAGTAGCTAGTATAGAATTGGCCCAGATAAAGTAAAGTATCTTCTTTTTGTCAAGGGTAGTTTTTGTATACCTGGAAATTTTCCTCTGGATACCATTTTAGCCACTTGTAATTTTTCCTTCCCAACACTGTAAGTAGTGTTACAATTCCCCCAACTTCAGAACTGTCTTTTAATTAACATAAGGTTTGGGATTCTGTCCCCTAGTGTTCACTTCCTAATATATATATATACTAGCTGTGCCCAGCCACGTGTTGCTGTGGCATTGTCTAGTGCTGTCTGTATTTTATAGGCAGTGTGGAAGAGGCCTAAGTGAGGCCTAACTTTGCCTGTCCCCTGGGCTGAGTGGGTTGCTAGGAGACCAAGTGGGCAGAGCTTAGCCTTCTAACTGGCAGCAATTGGATAAAAACAATTATTCCTCTCCCTCTAATTAGGACTTTATTTTTCTTATCTTTTTGTTGTATCAACCTAGAGGCGTGGATGAGGGGTTGTGCTGTCAATTTTCGAGGTTGTGGGGTGTTTAGTTTTGTTGTTTTGTCGGTCGCCAGGATTCCATCACTCTTTTATATATATAGATTGTGGCTGAGAATGCCTATTTTCTCTGACTTCTTTTTGGATTCATACAGATTTTGTCTTATTGTAACTACTAGCAGTGAGATCATAAAAAGGAAAATTGTTAGTGTTTACCATGTTCTCTCTCCTTCGTTTTAACCCCCCACACACACACACACACACTTTTCCAAGAAAAGCTTTCAATATTTAACTTCAAAATGAATCTCTTTAAATCTCCTTAAAGTGACATACATTTGTGGATCGAAGTTATCCACAGTGCAGAACTAAATGGAGAACTTTCTTTACTATGAAGGAGTGAATGCATCCAGATTTTGGAACAGGGAGGAAGGTAATATGCAATAACTGCTACTGGCCATCAATCAAGAGGACAGGGGGCACACATCCTTACAAGAGAGTAGAGTCAGTGTCAGGTTGAAGCTGCACTATGGCTGTAAAACAGCCAACTGCATGCAGCACAGATTGATGGTGTTATCAGTCTGCATTTGACATAGTTGACCAAACAAAAGCAGAACAACTGCACAGTTAGGTACCCCCCCCCCAAAAAAAAAAAACAACAATTCCTTCTGTTGTTGTAAAGCAAATCCTGCTTTTGTCTTATTTAGTAACAGTGCCTATGTGTTTTATTCATCTGTCTCACCCTTACACAAGTCACCACCGAGTCTATTACTCATCATGACCTCTCATATGATTAATCACAAAACAAAACATTAGCTTCCTCTGTGCTCTCACAAAGAAAGCTGAAGAAGCAGAATTTGTGAGAAAGAAGCATAGTCAACATAATATCACGTGTGGAATTCAAGCAAGGGTCTTCACTTTCTAGTTTACCTCAAATGTTCAAGAAATTGTTTAACAGTAGGCATATCTACACATGCCACTGCACATACCGGAGTTGGGTGCTCTGGATCAACCCTGGGGGAGTCCACACAGCCAGCACCAGAGAAGTTCTGGTGCTGGGAAGGCAGCCTCACTGTCCAGAAGCAAATAACCCAATTTGGAGCTTCTGAAGAGCCACCCTTACCATCACTGTCCTATATTATTGTTATTGTTGTGATGATTACGATTAAGATTTGTATGCCACTTTTTCTCTTGATGGAGACTCAAAGTGATGAACAGTGCTAAAAATAATACAATATGCAGTATAAAACCTTAAAAATATAAACATTAACATCGAATTAAACCAAACAACATTTAAAGATAAACAGTTACAACCATTAAAACCTATTTAAAATACATAAAACACCACCACCACCCTGACTCGGTCTTAAAAAATTTGCTACTGGAAGGAAAGCAGGCAGGGGGTCGTTCTGGCTTCCATGGGAAGGCAGTTTCAGAGTTGGTGGAGAACCACCAAGAAGGTTCTTTCTCGTGCCCCCCACCAACCATACTTGCATACCCATCATAGCAGTGACCAGTGAAATTGTGCATGGCTAGTGCTGAGGCTACCTAAAGTGCAAGAGCTGCAGGGAAGGAGGTATCAGCACTATTGATGAGCAACCACTATGAACAATTTTGTATTCCGTGGTCACTGCTACAACAGAGACAGGGAGGTGATGATAAATATCATCTTCTGTCCCCCGGTCAACTGAACCCAGGGAAAGCAGGATGGCCATGTAAATTGTGGTAGCTGGTTCCAAATGACAACTAGCCCAACTGTTTATACATTACCAAAGTGCAAAAGAGCTCCAGAGAATCAGGGAATCTCTGGGGCACTCCTGACTTTGGGTAACACAGATCAAAGCCACATTAAGTGGCCTTGCTGGCCATGTAGAGTGAATCACCTCCATACATAATGTGGACATCACAAAGTTCATTCACCCTTGCCCTGTGTGTGTGTGTGTATGTATAGGAGGACACTGAATGAATTTGTGCTTTCAAGAATTGTAAGTACTCAATTAATTAATGTATTAACGTGTTTATTTATTGGATTTGTTACCTCACCTTTCTCCTGGAATGAGATCTAAGGTGGCTAGTCAATACTGAATATCTACAGTGATTACATTAATATATGAATTAACTTAAAAAGCCATGCCAATGCTACAAAATAGTCAAAACTGGTTGTATGATGTGGCAGTAGAGGAGGCAATGCTGCAAAGCTGCATTACACTTTCCTCCTAAGCCTGTTTGGAGGAAATGATTAAGGGTCTGGAGAACAAGCCCTATGAGGAGCGGCTTAAAGAGCTGGGCATGTTTAGCCTGCAGAAGAGAAGGCTGAGAGGAGACATGATAGCCATGTACAAATACGTGAAGGGAAGTCAAAGGGAGGAGGGAGCAAGCTTGTTTTCTGCTGCCCTGCAGACTAGGACACGGAACAATGGCTTCAAACTACAGGAAAGGAGATTCCACTTGAACATCAGGAAGAACTTCCTCACTGTGAGAGCTGTTCGACAGTGGAACTCTCTCCCCGGGGCCGTGGTGGAGGCTCCTTCTTTGGAGGCTTTTAAGCAGAGGCTGGATGGCCATCTGTCGGGGGTGCTTTGAATGCGATTTCCTGCTTCTTAGCAGGGGGTTGGACTGGATGGCCCATGTGGTCTCTTCCAACTCTACTATTCTATGATTCTATGATTCTAAGACAGATGAGTCCATGTATACGTGATTGTCATTTGACACACACAAACATACATACAAACATCTACCAGGGGCTGGTTTATCATGGGAAATTACATAGTTAAGGATACTGGTGCCCTTTTCCTTTATTCAAACCACATTGTCTTATAAATAAGACATCATCAGGTAGGACATCAGATGTCAAGAAAGTCCCAGGTTTAAGACATGTAAAAGCGCCAAGTTATCACATCAGTTCCACATTTTTTTCCCCAGCGAATGGCTGTCAGGTTTTAACTCAGCCTATATTTTAAAAAATAATGAGAAGTTTTGATCTGAAATGTACAGTACAATTTTATGCATATCTGCCAGGAAATGAATTCCACCATGTTCACCAGTTAATTAAATTATTGACAGAGTGGCCATTTCTTCATAGTGCATAGAGCTCAAAAAGAAAATGGTTGGGTGCCTGTCTGCAACTAAGCAAATACAATTATCAATTCACTAAAAATTGTAGAAGAAAAGTCAGCTATATAGCCAATGTAAAAGCCTCAGAAACAAGTTCCTTTATTATAACACAAACCATTCATTGTTGAATACTAATATATTTCTGCACTAAAATGTCCATAATTCTGCAACTTCATTTACTGTACATTGTTTTCAATGAACTAACGTACATGACCCATATTTTCTTCCTGAATATTCAAGCTATGCCACTCTATAGAAACTTTACAAATTCGTATGTTGGAATCTGCCCTGAGTCCCCTTGGAGAGATAGGGCGGAATACAAATAATGTTGTTGTTATTATTATTATTATTATTATTATTATTAAATTTAAATATTAGTGGTCTCCCTTGTTCTCTATTGTGCCACTTTTGTGCCACTTCATCTATCCACTTTTGTTTGTTTCCTTGCTTGCTTAATGTTTTTGACGTACTGAATATTTTGTGCTGAAAAGGTTCCAAGAGAACTTTCAGATCAGTATGAAACCAAGCACATTTCACGAGGGGAAAAGGAAGGATGGAGGGATGAGAAAAACAAGCAACCTAAAGATCAGTTATAAGAATTCCAAAGTAATTCAAAACAATTTGTTTTAATTTTACCTAAAGCCTAATTTTATTTTATTTTATCAATTTGTGTTCATTGCAATGTTTTTTAAAATAAAATGTTTATATGATTTAAGAGTAAGGGTGTATTGATCACGAAAACATCCTTTATGCTTGATCCTGCTGCCCACATCAATGTGGTCAAAATGATCAACTTCTTCGTACAATTTCTGACTAGTAGTCAATGTTCACTCAAGCTCTTTTTCGTTGCTAAACAAACAACATTAATTGTTGTCATACTTTCACTTTTTCCCCTTACTACTTCAGATGCTGGAAATTAATAAATGAAAAGGTGCCGACTGCTGCCTTACACATACAGCTGTGGAATAATTGAGTCCATAAAGGTTTATATTTTTTAAACCATTGTAGAGTAAGCATTGTACACAGACATGCCCTTAGTTCAGAAGTCCCCTTCTGCAAATCCAAAGGCTGAGAACAGTAATGCTACAAAACATGGTGGGAGAATTTTCATCTTCAAACTGCAACCAGAATGAATTGTCTTATTAGGGAAAGATATATTCTAAAATCTAACAAAGGTTTAAACATTAATCAGATTTATGAATATGGGGCTGCTGGAATATTCATAGTTTTTCCTCCAGAATTACAAGAACAAGTATCACATTTTCAAAATGTATGATTCAGTGCTGGCCTTACTGCAGGTAGGTGTTCGTACCTGAAATTGTAATAAAGCAAAATGTCTTTGCTGACTTTAACTGCTTTTTAATTAAACATTACTAGGGAAAATGAAATGGAACATCTCTACCCTTTATCAGGCTGCCACTTAATATCTCATTCAAGCATATTCCAGATCTTCCTCCCAGAAACTTTAATTCCAAGTGCTTCCCCTTCACTGCCATGGTAATTTCATATTATGGCAATAGCTCTGCAAGACAAGAGAAATGCATCCTGCCAAATCCAGTTTGAAAGAACAGACAATGACTGCAGCTTTCTTATAACTGTAGATTTTCTGGCTCAGAACAAAAATAGTTTTTTCCCTTCCCCATGGGAAAAAAGCCAGTGTAATAAACACATGTGTGAGTGTATACAGATCATATTTTCTATTTTACAAAAATGAACCAAATCTATCATCCAACGCCTGACTTCTTGTTCTGATGGCTAGCGGCCTTTTTTAAAAGAAGAGAAACCAGTGTTTCTGAGCACATGCAGAAAGCGATTATTCAAAGACTGACCGTGTTTTCCCCTTTGCATACTTTTGGTGCTAAGTAAAAAGAGAAACAACAAAAGTGTTGTTGTTGTGTGCTTTCAAGTGGTTTCTGACTTCTGGCAACCCTCAGGCAAACCTATCACAGGGTATTTTTGGCAAGTTTTATGCAACGGGGATCTATTTCTGCCTTCCTCTGAGGCTAAGAGAGTGTGATTTTTTCCGACGTCACCCAGTGAATTTCATTAAAATTGATTTAAGTACTACATCTTCTTGTTAGAATGACCAGTAAAACATCTTTGCTATTATCAGCATTTCTAGCAAACCCAAACTGTAGGTTTTTCAGCTGCAGCTGTTCAGTCTTCTCCCAGGAGGTACTTTCCTAGTGTTTCCCCTTAATATCATTCTTGCATCTAAAACAATTTTTCCAACTCTGTCATGCAATTTCTTCATAGATCTACATTTTTATATCCCTAAGACTTTTTGTTTATTGAGTTTGTTGAGTTTGTTTAGAAAGGGATAAGGGATCACTGCTTTTACCAAAACAAAACAGGTAATATTACAAGGTGCAGCTGCAGTTATCGAAGGCATGAAGACGTGTATTCTTTATCCTTTTTTTGCACAGATTACGTGCAACTGCTTAACATTATCTATATGTGACAAACCTTTGTGTGGAATCCATATACAGTAGAGTCTCACTTATCCAACATAAACGGGCCGGCAGAATGTTGGATAAGCGAGTATGTTGGATAATAAGGAAGCATTAAGGAAAAGCCTATTACACATCAAATTAGGTTATGATTTTACAAATTAAGCACCAAAACATCATGTTATACAACAAATTTGACAGAAAAAGTAGTTCAATACGCAGTAATGCTATGTAGTAATTACTGTATTTACAAATTTAGCACCAAAATATCACGATGTATTGAAAACATTAACTACAAAAATGTGTTGGATAATCCAGAACATTGGATAAACGAGTGTTGGATAAGTGAGACTCTACTGTACTTTAAAAGTGTATGACTGCGACATACGCATAAACAACCATATCCGTAATAGCTGCAAAGTCCTCCAATTTAATTCTTCTAAATTTAAGATATTCAAGATGCTGTCCACTGGGGAATTTGCATATTCGGTTGCTATCCAAGATGGTAAAAACATTTTTTTTTGTTTTAGTGTGGAAAGTGCAACTGCCTTATTTAGCTGAAAATACAGAAAGAGCTTCCTGGGAGAATTTCCAAAGGCACTCTTCGTTCCTGTTTTAAACTAACCAGCCTTCAATTTTGCTAAATTCTTAGTCCAAAAACAGACAAGGAAAAAAAAAGAAGTGCTCTGACTGATTAAGTGAGGAGAAGATGGATCTTTCGCTATCTCAACGGGGCTTCTTAAGATAAACTGCTCTTCTGAGAAGGTAGATGAGGCTCCCATAAGAAGTGCCAACTATCACAGTATATAAATATTTCCAGTCAGGAGAGAATACAATAGCTTTTCCTTCAGCCATCACCCAGCAGAGTCAATAAATAAACTTAATGAAATTCATGGCACATTATTATGTTACTCAGTACGGCTGCTATTCATTTAAAAAAAGTGGGAAAGAGAGAGAGAGAGAAAACTGACGATTTTTGAAATAATTCACAACATGTCAAATGCTTGCAAGTGGCACAGCTGAGATGGATGTTTTTTAAAGGATCTATGAAGAATATGTGACAAAGCTCAGCTTCACTTACATCAAAGTTAAGATAGGGATGTAGGGAAATGTAACAAAATCTATTTTCTTCTAACCCACCTGCATTCCCCACAGGTATATATGATTTACTGAAGAAACGCTATCAATAATAACCACATTTAGAGGGGGGAGGGGATCAAACACCAAACAAAACTTTGCGACATGCTTCCCTGTCAATTAAGCTGAAGATAGATTTTGTCACTCTAGTTTCCTTATGTCAGTTTAATATATTAGATCATATTAAGAGTACTGGGCTCGTCAATAAGGCAGTTCAGAATCCTATTAATGGAACCTGCCTGTCAATATAATTGACGCTCTGTTTATTGAACTATCAACTATTTAAGGGAGGTGAGATGTGAGATGTGATTAAAAGGTTACAGTCGGCACATGTATTCTGACAGTGTACAAATACTGCAAGGATTTGATCTCATGGATTGAAAAAACATCTGCTGAATCACTATTTTGCCCACTATTTTGTATGTCAAACACAAGTACCGTACAGGTAGAGCATTAAATCATGGTGGTGGATCACAATATCTTACCTTAAGATTCTACGTATTTTTACAAGACATCACATCTCAGAGAATGTCTATATGTGTGATCACAAAAACACATGCATGAATGAAAGAACAAGGTATACTTACACACTAAAGCAAGTAAGACATGCCAATAAATATAAACAGAGTCGAAATGAAGAAATATAATGGAATTAATACCTAACAGGAAATCAATGTTTATTCTATTCTGTTATTAGTCTGTTATTAAATTCATTCAACACTGTGTCATAATTGGCATTCCCACTAGAACAGGAACTCAGAAATATGATCTTAGCATAAGAGAGCCAGGAAATAATTTGAAAGGATTGTATGTAATGCATTAAGCAATATTAAGAAGTTCAGTAACTGTTACTCTAATGAAGTTGAACATTAGCTACTTGTAACTAGCTTGGCAGAATGTGCAAACAACCATTAAATTTCTCTTCCCTCCTTTCTCTCTCCTACACACACATGCAGAGAGAGTGTGTGCTGGCTCAAACAAGGCAAAGGATTAAGTAGCATAATTGCATTTCTAAAAGTGTTGGATAGTTCTGTAATTGAACAAACCTCAAAGGTCTAGCTAATATTTAGATTTGAAATAACATAGTCCATCAATACAATTAAAGGTCTATGAACTATATTAATAGTATAAGACCTAGAATACAAGTTCTACAATCATCTTATATCAAGAATATGTGGCCAGAATATGTGGCCAGCCAAGTCGAACGTGGCCTTCTTCCTGTCTTCCTAAGATTGCCAAAATTGTGAGATTTGTAAATTCCTGGTGGCCTATATGAGAAGTGAAGTGCATTCATTTTAGGGTAGGTGTTTGGGGTTGCAAGAGAAACCATAAGGTTCCCAATCTGTGTTCATCTCATAATCTGAATAGAAAGGAAAGAATGTGTGTGTGGAATCTAGAATGGAGAGCCTTAACACTGCTTACATCCATATTTCTTTCCTACATATATTCCTTTACTTATTCTAAAAGATTACCCCATCATTTGAGATCCAAAACTAAGAATTCTGAGGGATAACTGGATGAGACGAAACACCTCTCCTTCTCACCTATCCATTCACCTTGGGAAGTATCTGGGACCCAAGTATCCCTGTAGCACAGATCTCCTTCACAACCCATTTTACCTAGGAATGGAAATAATGTACTGTACAAAAATATTCCCAACAACATTCAAAACTGTTTTTCTTGAGTGACAGGCATCCCAGACTACAGTAGAGTCTCACTTATCCAACACTCGCTTATCCAACATTCTGGATTATCCAACACATTTTTGTAGTCAATGTTTTCAATACATCGTAATATTTTGATGCTAAATTCATAAATACAGTAATTACTACATAGCATTACTGCGTATTGAACTACTTTTTCTGTCAAATTTGTTGTTAAACATGATGTTTTGGTGCTTAATTTGTAAAATCATAACCTAATTTGATGTGTAATAGGCTTTTCCTTAATCCCTCCTTATTATCCAACATATTCACTTATCCAACATTCTGCTGGCCCATTTATGTTGGATAAGTGAGACTCTACTGTAATGAGAATTCAGAACATATTCTACACAGAATTGGTCTTGAGTCTTCATGAAGCCAATATTTGAAGGCTATGTTTTGGACAATAGTCTCTTACTTCCAGTTGGTAATGTCCTGGGATGCATAAGGTTTATGAGTATGGTTGATAATGATATCTGCCAGGCAGAATTTGTATATAATTACATTTGCTATCTAGCTCATTTCTATGTCTAGTTACTTAACAGTATCTACAACATTCAACAATAATAAATAAGCAAAGCAAAAAATGATTAAGTCTAGAAATGTGGAAAAAGTTTTCACCCTTGCCTGACAAATGGTCCCTTGCGGGATTTCTTGTTTTGCACACCTCTCAAAGGCAGCCATCGCCCTTTTTGCATCTGGTCCTCTTACAACATAAAAGATTTAAGAAGTCCATACAACCAACAATTAGTAGCTGACAGTAAAGTAATTGTGAATGTAAAACAAAAAAATTAATTAAAGCAATAACATTTCAGAAAATGTTTGAAATGTTTCTTTTTAAAGCATCTTCTGAAATGTAAAATGCTGTCATTATCTGGGGCTTGCTCTGTCCTTTTAATATCCGATTCTGCTCTCACTGTTGCTTTTTCATCACTTCTATATCATTTTCATGGATCTTTTCTTTGTGGTTTAACACTCATGTTGCTCCCTAGGGGTGCGCCATTCACACTTTATTCTCAGGGAAATATAGTTGTGGTTATTCTATACTCCTTTCTGCCATTTCCGCTGAAACAACAGAAAGGTCACAAAGAGAGCGGGAAGGGCAGAAACAAATACGGATATCTATAAAAGTCCATCACTCTGAAACACATCTGAACAGATACAGAAAAACTGGGGGAAAATGTAGCTTGTTTCGGAGTTATTACGAAAATTATGTGAACATATTAGACACGCTCAACTGTAAGCATTATCTCTGGAAACATATAACTTAGCATATACATCAGGATTGAGAATGGAATTTTCCCAGTGTGCGTAGATTACAACCTCAGCAATTCAAGCCAGCATAGACTGTGATGGGGGATGCTGAAGCTTTTAAGTTCAGCCATATAAATCCTGTTCCTTATTTATACCAAGACATAGGGTCAATGCCAATAGTAGATCCAACCAGAGTAGACCCGGTGAATCATTAAGACGTGAGACACATTTACATTGATTGTTTAGGACAGTTTGGGAGAAACTAGTTTCATTGTGCCAATAATTAGATTAACATGCCTGGAAAGGTTTGAGGCCAGAAATTACATTAGCCAACAAAGTTGGCCTCAAACTGGTCCCAGAATCTGCAGTATCCACAGCTTGACAGTCATCAGAAAATGGATTTTCCCCATTTCCAGACAAGATGTGCATCATGGATCTGGAGGTATGAGTTGGGGGGAGGGGGAGGGGGAAACTAACAAGAGTGGAAGTAAGGTATTGCCCTCTCCCTGCTGCCCAATCATGTTCTTGGGGTGTTTTTCTGTATCCCCTGCCTTCTAATTCCAAAATGCAGTCTATACAGTGCTTTGCATTCTGAAGAGCCAATTTCACTGTGATTTAGGGCTCACTGAAGCGCATTAAGAGGTTTAACACAGGCTTTGCATGGTGTGCTTTAAAGGCCTTATTTCACACTGCAGGGTTCATTCTGTAGATGCCACAGTTGAAGCTGGTCAGTGTAGATGTGTCCTTGGATGAGTGTTGGCTTATAACTTTAAGGTACATCAATATTATTACGCCCATATTCTAGTCGGAAATTGCTTGCAGAGAAGAGTTTTCTTATAGACACTTAGGGTTCATTTCCACTGTAGACTGAATGCAGTTTGACACCGCTTTAACTGCAATGTGTCAATGATATGGAATCATGGAAGTTGTAGTTTGGTGATGCATCAACACTTTTTTTGTCAGAGAAGACTAAATGTATAATTCCAAAGATGCCATAGTATTGAGCCATGGCAGTAAAAGTGGCATCAAGCTGCATTTATTCTACAGTGTAAATGTATTTTTAGTCAATTAAGGGCAGAGGAGAAAACAACCAAGGACCTAATTCATAGCTAAGCCATTCCTTTTCACTATTGCATTATACAGTAGAGTCTCACTTATCCAAGCTAAACAGGCCAGCAGAAGCTTGGATAAGCGAATATCTTGGATAATAGGGAGGGATTAAGGAAAAGCTTATTAAACATCAAATTAGGTTATGATTTTACAAATTAAGCACCAAAACACCATGTTTTACAACAAATTTGACAGAAAAAGCAGTTCAATACTCACTAATGTTATGTTGTAATTACTGTATTTGCAAATTACAAAATATCATGATATATTGAAAACATTGACTACAAAATGGCTTGGATAATCCAGAAACTCGGATAAGCAAGCTTGGATAAGTGAGACTATACTGTAGTTACCTAACATGTGTTTCTACCTTTTCTTATTGCAGGTTCTTGCAGGAGCAGAGACCAACAAGTAATTTGCTGCAGCTTTCTTCTCTGATGCAATAAATGGTTGCTGGAAGAAGGAGTAGGCAGGTGTGTGGCATTGAGAGAGGGAGAAAGGCTGTGTAGCAGCTGTCATAGCCAACAGCTGCTGCAGCTACACATGGAAGCTTATTTATGGAGCCTGTACAAACCAGTCCGAAGGAAAAAAAATGTTCCCTGGGGGATCGCCCTTCCACAGTACAGCTATATGCCAATTTTCAGTATTTATTGCATTCAAGGGCATCCCTCTTGGTTTATGCCCATGGGAAACAAACCCAACAATTTTTATTTCTGTATTTGCGTATTGAAACCGAGGTCCTTAATTAAACTCACATTCTCCAAGATGGATAGTACAGAAGCCACATCGTGTCAGATCTTCCAACATTAGGCATGACTTAATGCATTGTTTTGCAATACATTATTTTAACACATTTTACTACTAATATTTTGCTTTTATATTTCAAAGGTACACACACTGCAGTCTTGATTTGGACACCAATAAGGCTTTGTTCTGGCATCCAGTATCAGAAATTAGTACATTTGGGCAGCCACTGCTTATCAGAACGTATGAAAACTACAACCTGTAAACTTTAGTGGTTGCTAATTTCCCAAAGGTAGTTGGTTGTGTTCATATTTTTTCAGCTTCTATTATTTTGTGAACCTTAAAATCAGACTGATTAAATTGTGGATTTTAAAGACTGGTTGTATAATAATAGTGACTCTCTTTCTCTTCCCTCCTCCCTCTCTCTCTCTTTATATTCTCTCATTTTATTGGTTGTGTATTGCTCCAAGAACTCTAGTGGGATGAGAAGCAATAAACAAATATTTAACCAAAAATGCAAGTTGTCATAATTTCTGGAGGGGGGGGGGATGGATGGAAGAATATTTTCTAAGAGAACTATGAATAAAATGCTGAAGGTAAATTATTCAAATGCTTATCCTACCCCATATTATTTCTAAATATTAGGTAACAGGTAGATATTTATGTAAGATTAAATAACCACTCCATTCAAACTGGTAGAGTGTCATCTATTACTGCCAGGCTGTGGTCTTTGGGAAAGAAAGAAACTATTTAGTATTCATTATTTATTTGCAATATTTCTATCCCGCCTTTCTCTACCACGGAGGGGACTCAAGGCGGCATTGTAGCCAATGAGCACACATTTGATACTGGTTCGTTTTTATATGGAAATGAGTGCTTTATGGACACTACAGGAGATTAGAAAAGACCAAGAAGTGTTCCTTGATTTGCCAATTTTGTAGATTTCTTCTGTTCTTGCTGTTTCTTGTCATAAACCATCAAAACCAAATGATTTACTTTGTCATTATTTCCTGAAATGAGTGTCCTTTTAATATAGCATGCATGATCATTTCATGCTCAACAAAATTATACATAACAATTTTATGTTCCAAAAATGAGAAAGTACAGTAGTTTTCATTTGTTAAGAGAGCTGATAGAGAATGTTTTCAATGTATCAAAAATATTATTTTTTTCATTTAAAAAAGAAAACCGAAAATCATATCCTCCTTCCCATTCGCCCCATTTTTTTTAAATGCTCTGTAATAAATAATAAACAAATAATTAATTGATCACTAATAAATTAATGTTCTCAATCTTTGGGCCTCCAGGTGTTTTGGACTTCAACTCTCAGAAATCCCAGCCAGTTTACTGGCTGTTAGGTATGGGAGCTGAAGTCCAAAACACCTGGAGGGCCAAAGATTAGGAACCACAGAGAAAGATGATATAATGTGGAACTGCCAAATACAATAAGGTAGGAAGAATTTCACTAAATATAAACCATGTTCTAATTCTCCACTCTTAGAATATAACACAGTTATTATTTTAAAGTGATATGTATGCTCACTGAAAGATGTGTCTTTATCACAATATTAACAATGAGCACAGCTTGGGTTATACTTGAATATGGGAAAAAGAGAGATTTACATATAACATCATCTCTTGTTCAACAAAAGTTGGCTGGAAAATGAAAGAGACATCCAGAGATGTAAAATTTCAAGCATTTTTGAAACCATATGAAAAACTAATTTTGGAGTGAGGGCTGTTCTTCTTCTGGAAGAAAATACATTTGGAAAAGGATATATGCAAAACAGGCAGTCCCCAAGTTATGAAGAAGACAGGTTCTATAGATTTGTTCTTAAGTTGAATTTGTATGTAAGTCATAACAGGTACATGTTTTAAGTGTAGCTCCAGCCAAAAAAATATATGTTTTAGCTATGTATAACATAAGGAAGGGTTAAACCTCTGGTGTTTGCTGTCTGTGCTCTGGTTCAGAAGATTTCGCCTCACTTTCTGTCCCTGTGCCAATTGGATGTTGAAAATGTTGGCCTGTTGTGGAAACAAGGATTGGTGAAGAAGCTTCAGTTGAGACACCTTTTCCCATTATAATTCTTACAGGAATAAATTTCCCTCTCTAAGGGTAGCTTTCTCTCACTTCCTGTTATCTCACCCTGTTCTTAACTATGAGTCATTTGTAAGTTGGATGTTTATAACTCAGAGACTACCTGTACTTGTTTACTGTCTTTGAATATCTGAAGTCACTCTGTCGATTTAGGAACATAAAATCCTTATGTATAACTTCATTTTATTATAAAAGTATCACGTTTGAATGCATTTAACTTAAAATTAAGATTTATACAAACTATAATGAAACGTTTACAAATTGGATTCATTTTTATATAATGCTTTTGTAAGCTTTTGAAACTGTAAGCTTTTGAACCTATCTTAATGTCTGCAGCAGGTCAGGTTAAAGCTTAAAATAAAATCCATCAACGGTGGGTAAAATAAATTTTAAAATTACATATTCCAGATAGACCAAAAAAGTCACTCATCTCCTTTTTTCAAATGTATACAGAGGGAGAACCTAAAACTCACCCAATACTGATTTTGCTACATATAATTTTGCCTAATTAATCTAATTTCCCAAGCTATTGTTTCAAATTTCTCCTTTCCCCCCAGATCTGCATTTTTATCCCAGTCATAAATGCTCAAAATACTAATGGTTTTGATACAAGCTTTTCCAAACTTTAATGTAGTTTTTCTATCGTCTACAGAAGTTTATTTCTTGATTTGGTGTTATTCTGTCTCCAAATATATTGCAGTTTCTTTCACATGCTGTGCTAAAATCTGAAGCAGGTGAGGAACAAATTCAGTCAGAAACTGTCCAACAACACATTGTCACCACATTTTATGGGAAGAGATGTAATCTATCCTGCAATATTTGAAGTCTCTCTCCAGTATCATGTTCTAGGTTTGCTTAAAGGTCAGGTACCAATATATGAACATCTTATCACAAAATATGATATTCAGTATTCCAAGATAAGTAGGGAAAATCATTTTAAATAAATGTTACAACTCCTAACCAGACACTATCTTTACATTAGAGGCTGATCATGTGAGAATGCTAAAGGTAGCTGGCACATGCAGTTCCATGCAACTTGCTCATGTTTATCTGCCTTATTCAGGCACAATGCTTGAAAAGAGCTTTTTTGACTGTGGATATTTTAAAATGTAATAAATAGATTCAGGAAAATAATAATAATTACACTTCATATGTAAAGCAGGATTAGACTTGGAGGAAAGAGGCAAGGAAATGAAAGGAAACAGTTTATGATATATAGAGGACACCATATCACTGGTAAAATTAGCAAAGTCTTGGAATGATTAGTGATGGATCAAAGATAGATCAATAGTTCATTAAGAAAACAAAAATAATGACTACAGATACTTTATATAACTTTAAAGTAGACAGTGAAGACACTGAAATAGTTCAGTGTTTTCCACATTATTGTTGTTATGGTATGCCTTCAAGTTGCTTCTAACTTATGATGACTATAAGGTGAACATATCATTCTGGGGATAGGAGTGTTTAATTTGACCAAGGTCATGGAGTGGGCTTTTATGACTGATAAGAGAATTGAATTCTGGATTCCAGAGTCATCGTCCAACACTCAAACCAGTACATCACACTGACTTTTATATTCTATAGCTTGGTTCAATCATTAACCAGAATGGAGACTCCAGATAAGAAATAAGAAGAAAACTAAGGCTTGGAAGGACAGCTATGAATGAACTAGTCAAAATCCAGAAATGTAAAGGTGTATCACCAAATATTAAAGTTAGGAGTGATCTGGCCTTTGTATTTCCAATTTCTAGGGTGAGATAACAATTTCTAGGTATGGATGTGGAAGCTGGATAGAAAGCTAAAAGAATGAAAATATATGAGATGATACTGGTTAATAATTTTATGGATACTGCAGACTGCTGAAAAGAGAAATCAATGGTTCCTACAGCAAATCAAACTGAAAAGCCAAGATGACTAAACTTAGATTGATGGACTTTGGGCATATCAGGACAAGATCCGACTCATTAAAAAAAAACAATAATGTTTGGTAAGGTAGAAGGCAATAATAAAAGAGGAAACCACTATCTAACTATCTATCTATATATGGATAGTCTCAATCAAGAAAGTCATGGCCCTAAATCTGAAAAACCTGGGAAGGGCTGTTAATGATTGGGTCATTTGGAGACCTCTCATTCGTAGAATTGCCATAAATTGAAATCAACTCAATGGTAGTTAACAATTGCATTTATCATTGCTGAAATTAGGGTTTTTTTTCTTTGAACCTAGAATAGGAGATACTGTCTGGTGTTCAAAAGCTATAGAGTCTCACTTATCCAAGACTCGCTTATGCAAGGTTCTGGATTATCCAATGCATTTTTATAGTTAATGTTTTCAATATATCGTGATATTTTGGTGCTAAATTTGTAAATACAGTAATTACAACATAACATTACTGTGTATTGAACTACTTTTTCTGTTGAATTTGTTGTATAACATGATGTTTTGGTGCTTAATTTGTAAAATCATAACCTAATTGATTTTAATAGGCTTTTCCTTAATTCCTCCTTATTATCCAAGATATTCACTTATCCAAGGTTCTGCCGGCCCGTTTAGCTTGCATAAGTGAGATTCTACTGTAATTTGAAATATAATGCATATATACATATGCATCTAAAATACACGATTCAGGATAATACTGTATCTGTACATCAAATGTGTTCAGAGGAAATCACAAATTGATTTAATGATAGTCTTTTCTTCTTACACTGTATTAGTATCTAATCCAGCAAACAAACAAAAATCATGGTAATACTACCTGTGTGTCAGAAATCAATGATAAATGCATCAAACCAAGCATTTCCTGCTTTGACTAAAACTCGTTCCTGCTGGAGATTTGCCCAGCATGAGCCTTAGCCTCTTCCAGAAGGCACTTTTTTTCTTTCTGAGGAAGTGTTAGACAGCTGAGGATTAGTGTCAGAGAGTAATGGAGAAGGGATGTCTCAATTTCTAATGTTCCTACATTTCTTACATTTCATCCTGTCCCAGAACAGGATAATACTACTGATTCAGTAACACAAATCAGCTGAAAATGGTTCTCTTTCATCTATAAAGTGTCTTATGATGTACAAGACCAGATAAACCACTTACTTTAAGGATTCAAAGCCATATTGTGATCTATGCAGTGCTGAAATTATAAATGAGCAATGCCAGTATGTTTTGACTCCCTTCCCATACACCTCTAACTCTGTCACCCATTTAATATAGATGAGAATAATTTAAGTTACAAAAAACAAACAAATAAAAGATTCTATTTCTAAGCACACAAAAAATATTTTTTAAGATCTTATTTTATAGGGGATGGAAGAAAGACAATAAATGAAACAAAGGTGACACAAAATCCCACCTTAAAGCTCAGATAACAGAAACTAAAGTCTGGAACAGGAATAAAAATGAGAGTTTAATTATTTAGAATGCTTTAGCGTACATCTCCTTCAGTACCCTAAATTGATTATCTAGATTTCAAAGAAGGAGAAATAACCAAGATATGAGAACTGGGGAGCAATGAAAATAAAGGAATTCTTGTGATCAGTTATAATTAAGCCATTTTTGTCTCATCTAGCAAACCTAAACATTTGACTGTGCATGTTGTCTAAATAGATAATCTTTGCTAGCCAGGCCAAAACATAATCAAGCTAACAATGTTATATACCACATTAAGAAAATGATTTTTGGATTGCTATAATAACAGATAACATGCAACAGTGTTCTTTACTGACAAATAGTGATATTTGTGTTTGAAACTTGTCAAAATCAAAGACACCAAACCTACTGGCTACATATTTTAAAGGTTTCGTCAGATTTCCTGTTCAGAATGTTACTATCAGATGTGAGAAATTTCATAATGCTTTAATATTAATTTCTCACACTTCCAGTCCACTTGAGAGGTTGTGTAACTTAGATTTTTGTATTATCACCAACTCTTGTTATGCTGTTCATGTGCTTATTTTGCATGTATCTAACCTTTTAAATACTTTTGGCATTTCATTTGCTATTTATATTTCTTTTCTATATCCCATATGTAGAAATACTTCTTTAACATCCTATGTTACCACTTCACTGGGTTTGTGAAGTCTGCTGGTGGAGCAAAAGCTCTCTTAGGACGTCATCAGATAGGCAGGGAGTAAGCAGGAAAAGCAGAGGAAACCATCCTCCTTCATTCTCTACTGTTTTTCTTCATATTCTGAGATGGCCAGCAATCCCACATCTTCTGTCTGTATTTCCCCATTTTAAGCCAGTTTTAGGTCTCAGTTTCCATGCATGGAGGAAACGGAGCCCGACTGGAAGTGCCCTTATGTCATGTGATGGCTACAGCAGGACTCCCATGGGGCTCTGTTTCCACATTGCATGGAAATAGAGTCCTAAAGCCACTTGATGAGATCTTTAGCTTCTATAAGATTCATGTATGTCCCTTCTCTCTTGTGTGGTGGATTGCACTTCAGCTCTCTGAAGAGACATCCATCTTCAGACGTTGACCGCCAGGTTAGGCTCTGGCAACTGTATGTGTGAGTTGTCATTAATAATAATAATAATAATAATAATAATAATAATAATAATAATACTTTATTTGTATTCTGCCCTATCTCCACCAGGGGACTCAGGGCAGATTCCAACATACAATGGCAAACATTAAATGCCTCTGTAAACAAATCAATACTGACATAAAATCCCAGAGACACCCCGCATATAAAAATAACATTAAAACCTAACATCAAATTAAAGTCTAACATCAGTAAATTAAACCTACAATTTACAATTGGGAGGAAAGTGGCACAGAACTTAAAAACATAGTATATATACACCTGCCAACTTAAGGGTGTAATTTTATTTGATGCAATTATTTTAGTTTGCTAAAACATGATCCAGAGAAATGACATTGGTCTTTAAGGCAGTCTTTCCATGCCTGTTTCTCTTCATATATGCTGGAATAAAAATCCCATCATCCCCTGCTACCCTGCTAATTGTCCATGATGGCTGAGCATGATGCGGATTTTAGTACAACAAATCTGACAGTGCTTTAAGCTACTGTCAAATTGCTTACATGGTAACTCTAAGGCAGTGGTTCTCAACCTGGGGTCCCCAAATGGTTTTGGCCTACAATTCTCAGAAATCCCAGCCAGTTTACCAGCTGTTAGGATTTCTGGGAGTTGAAAACCAAAAACATCTGGGGACCCCAGGTTGAGAACCACTGTTCTAAGAGACATTGTTGCCATCAATCTTAAATAGGTTCAGCAAAACTGAAGTTCTTGTACTGGAATCTGCAGTAGTGTAAGTGACCAATAAATTGCTCAATAGGTAATGCTGTCAAATGGAAACTTTTATTTCAAATTCTATTCATTTCTCCCACAAAGGCAGGTTATTAACAGTCATACAAGTATCTAGGACAGGTTTGAGGACTTTTGCTATGGCATATAAACCTAAAACCCACAGATGATGGAAATGCTGGGCACCCTTCCCTGCAGTATACATATAATTAGTAAGCTATGCCAAACTCCAAGCATCCTTTTAAAAGCCCAACCATTGGCCTAGCTTGCCATGAATTAATCTGCCATTTCACACATCTGCCCAAGGGAGGCATTGTAATTGCAAATTCTTGCATGTCGACTGCTGAGAGTCATAACAATTATATATGTGTGCTTCTTTTTAAAATAGAAATAGCCACAGGTGGTTAAAATGGGTTTTGAGATGGGAAACTGGGCATGCATTTTAATTAACCCAAATTACTTTGGGAACGGTCTTGATTAGAGGAAGGGAAACACAGCAATGAAAAAAGCCCAATTTTTGAAATGTAACTTGGAACAAAAAACTCTTCTCTATATATCTTATGCTACTTCACCAACTCTTTATTATAAAGCTTCTTTTCTTAATATCTGCAGCACAAAAGACTCCAAGTCATCGGCTTTTGTCAATACCAGCCAAAAACTCCCGCAGTTTACATTTGTTAAACAAATGTGCTTGTCTCTCACTTTACCTTCATGCTCGGATAAACAGTTGCCTTATTGAGTGGGTCAAAAGCTGGGTAGTGTAGTCACTAATTGTCGAGTTTTCCTGCCAAAATTCTAAAATGCAGGATCAATGGGAGGAAACCCCTCCCCTCCCTCACCTAATTTAACAGAGCTAAAATAAATTTCATTTCTGGTGGCTGAACCTTTGGCAGTCTATTGAAAACTAGTAGCAAAAGAACGTTCTTTGCTCATAAAATCTTTATTTCATGACATTGATATTACTGTCGATAAAAAAAAGCCATACATAATAGATCTATGAATGGACAGGGGGGGGGGGAACAATTCTGAGCTTTTTTCATACTTTCAGATTTAGTGACAGAGTTGTGAGGATAGACAAGGTTATTTACTTGACCCTGTGGTATAATGTAACACTCGTTCACACATACAACTATGAAAATTGGATTTATGGGAGCCAGTTACTGGCCAGCTGGATATGTGGGCATCAATTTGTGGTGATGGGGAATGAGTTGAATGTGACAGTCAGATATAACTGTATTGAAGCCTCACATTTTCAGGAAGCAGAAAATGTGGAAAAACAAAAAAGCAGTTCACACCATTTCAGACTAAAGATGCCAATTTTTAAAAAGTTAATTTAGAAAAACAACTTCCCTATGTTTAGGGGCCCATTCGGACAGCCCCTTTAAAGCAGGCGTTTCCGCACTTTAAAGGGGGCCATCCAGATGACATCTTAGAGAAATGCAATTCAATTTGCCACAAAGCAGGAAAACCCTGCTTTGTGGCGAGATATAATTTGTTAGTGGGTTTATTCTGCACCTTCTTGGAAGGCATGGGACAAATCCACTACTTCTGCTGTCCAGACTGCCCCCTCAAAAGTTCTGGACGAGGATACCCTAACTCCCTCCCCAAAACTCCTTTTAAAAATTAAAGACTTTACCTGGCGTCCATTTGCATGGTTATGGAACTCCGCTGGCAGATAGGAATGATGTGCCAGGAAAAAGGGGTAGAGGAGGAAAATCACTCCTAGCCCCTCTTCTCCTGGCACATCATTCCTATGTGCCAGGAGAGCTCTGGTACCATGCAAATGGAGGCTGAGTAAGTTTTTATTTTAAAAAGGTGTTTGGGGGAGTTGGGGAGGAGGTTAGGGTGTCCGAGTGTTCTCCTGGAAAGTTCTGGGAACACATCTAGTCACCCACCCCAGAAAGCACATGCTTTCTGGGGTATGTATAGATTAGGACCCAGTGTCATGTAGCATGTTCCACAGTTGATGGTGGTTGGTGGTGGTAGGCCTAGAAGTTGGTAATGGAAGGGGTTAATGTCAGACCTAGTTCTAAAGGACAGAATAATCTGTAAGTAAGAATTTGCCGGTGAAAACAATTAAGGTTGGAGGCATGCAAGAGAAAGTATGCAACTAGGTTTAACTGGTTATAAGAAGCTCGCCTGGAGACTGATCTTTAGGAGAAAAGTATTTGTTCTATGTGACTGTGGATGCTGCTGGTTTTGCCCCCAGGTTTGTGGATTTGCGGTATCCTGACCTGTCTCTTGAACTCTTGGAACCCTGGAACCTTGAATCTCTGGATTGGCTATTGACTACAGTATAGACTCTTGGTCCTTGGACTTTAATCATTGAACTCTCTGCACTTGAATACTGGACTGGACATGTGACTACAATGTTTGTTTGAACCTGCATTGGCATTTGCTTTAATTTTTTGTTTTATATTCTGTGGCTGAGTCTATCTTTATGTTTTGTATTTGGACTAAGAAAACAGTCAGATAGTAAATGCTGCTTTAATTAAACAGTTTGACACAAGTTGGGTGTTTGTTTTGGTTCACTTCTGCTTGCGTACTGGCAGAGCCCTGGCATTTGTGACACCCGGGAACATTCACATTTTTTAAAACATAAGTGTTCTCGGTTTAAAGGGCTGTCTGGAAGTGAACTAGGAAAAGCTAGTCGTTGGAGAATAAAGGCATACTTTAACCATAGTAAGGGAATAAATTCTAGCCTTTCAGAATTTGTTTTCTTTTGAAGACCTGTTCAGAAGTTTAGACCCCTGTCCAGAAGTAGCCCAAAACAGTTCAGTGGGGAAGGTGGCCACAGATGGACACTCCCTTCCCAATGTCTCTCTCCATACATGCTTCTCTGCTTTGATTACAAAAGAATAAAATGAAGTTTCAAAGCATGCATGGCTTGACATGCTTGGATGTCTCTCTCTATGTAATGAAGAAACCTATGAAATCATATCTGAGGGCCCTTCCATACAGCCATATAACCCAGAATATCAAGGCAGAAAATCCACAATATGTGCTTTGAACTGTGTTATCTGAGTCCACACTGCCATAAATTCTAATTCAAAGCAGATAATGTGGGATTTTATTTAGCTGTGTGGAAGGGGCCTGAGACCAACATATGGGATCACACAGAGATCAGAAACAAGATGTTATTTTAGGGTGCTATATTGGTTCACAATAGAAGTGTAAACCAAAAAAAACAAGCACTACCCATATACAAATAGTATATCAGTAATCTTGCAAGATTTAACAAATTAGTATAAATTCAAGGAAAAGTTATCTTTGGGGGGGGGGGGGAGCAGCAAGGGAAGAAACTGAACACAGAATGCTTACTTATTAATGTATTGGAAGGTGATGGAGAAAGCAAGATGATGGTAGAATGAGGTCACTAAACTTGTGAACAATGAACTTGTCATAGAACATGTTGATGGCAAACTACATGCAGGTGAGTGTAGCCTATTATTAAGTGGACACTAGGAAAATGGCAAAAACATAAATCTTATCAAAAATCCAATGGGGGTGGCATTTGCAACTTAGGGCCCTTCCATACAGCCATATAACCCAGAATATCAAGGCAGAATAACCCAAAATATCTGCTTTGAACTGGGTTATCTGAGTCCACACTGCCATGTATCTCAGTTCAAAGCAGATATGGGTGGTAGGGACCTAAGACACACAGGAACATTCTGATTCATTAAGGCACTTGGTGCATTGTGAACAGGGGTGTTTGCAAAACTTAATGTCCATGCTCAATCATATCTTGTCAGCAGGTCTAGAACAAACACTCTCACTGTCATTTCTCATTTGAAGCATAAGAAGACTATAAGTCCAATTGACACATTATATGGCTCACTATTATATTTTATTTTAGAATTTTTGCCATGAGATCAATAAAGCATATATGATATTCCTCTTGCTTTTATCCTTATGAACATCCACACACAACGTCCTTGTGATGCTATCATGCTGACAAAGACAGTAACTTGCCAAAGGTCACTCAGATTTCAAGACCCACTGTGGTACATTGGCTCTTTCCACACCACACAAAGAGTTGTGTAATTATTGGGGATACTGTGTGCCCGCTGTCACAGTGTGTCACCACTTTTGTTCTTCTTTAGCATCCAAATCTTGACTCCTCAAGAATATCAAGTATGGGATGTACAGAATGACTTTACACACACAGAGCGAGAATGACTGAAAGCACAACTTTCACCTTTCCCAAGATCTGTCCCTGTCAGATTTGTGTAGTAGACGCTTCATAAGAAGCAGAAAATGGGCAACATCTTTTCTCAGGCTTTTTAACAATTCTCTACAGGTCACATAATATCACCAGAAAATGCTATTAGATTAGCATTGTTAAGTAAGATTCTTTTCCCATTCACACTGAAGTGGATCTCTGTCTCCCTTTGAAGCACACTGTTTCTCCCTCTTCCCTCAGACTGCACACATACATTTATTTTGTTTGAAGTATGGCCTAGATATTGAAATAATTTCTAAGGGATTTTTAATGCCATTAAAAAGAGGGGTGCTTTGAAATCCATTATTTTATGGGTACTCTAAATTCAACTATGTTCTTACTGTCATTTGATCCAGTAAAATGACAAAGAGATCTGGAAAGAACACAGTGGACAGGTTTTTTCTTTTTCTTCTTTTCTTCCAGCCATGGCAGGATAATCTTGTGCCTGATCATCAAAGCAGGACTTTGT
Organism: Anolis carolinensis; assembly: GCF_035594765.1. Lineage (NCBI taxonomy): Eukaryota > Metazoa > Chordata > Lepidosauria > Squamata > Anolidae > Anolis > Anolis carolinensis. The sequence continues at coordinate 151,475,063 of NC_085843.1, forward strand.
GTAGTGGTGGTGGTTTGTGTTTTTAAAAAAATCATTTTCAGATCTCCATCTCAAATTACACACAAGTGTACGCAAAACAGCTCAGCTCTCAAATTGGCAGCCACGAGGATTATCTTCACAGAATACTAGAGAAAGCACTTGAAAGCTCCTAGTTAAAAGGTAGAGTTGTGTGCCATTGCAAATGTGCTGCAGAGAATACAGTGAAGAGGAGGCCTGCTCTGAGGCAGAGGTGAAACAAAATGTAAGTGGGTATTTTGCCAGCAGAACCAGCCTAAGAAATAAGGGGTCTCAGGGGCTGGACCTTTGATTTCTGAAATGAGGTCATGATTTCCAGTTTAGAAAGGGTTGTTTTCACAACTGTATTGCTACAAAGAGTTCAAACAAAGAAGGTGAACTTTTAAAGTGTGACAGATGCTTTTTCTGCACTTTTTCTTTTATTTGTTCAAGAAACTTGAAGTTTGCAGAGAAAGTACCATTTCTCTAGAAAACAGCATTTTTCTGCAGAATGCTGCCTTTTCTATGTGCAAATTAACTGCTTTTCATACAGAAAAGGGTTTGCGCTAGCTTTTACCATTGTTTTTACATACCCAAAACAGATGCAAGATGTAAATCATAACAATTTCTTCAATCAGTAACCATCATATAGCTAGAAAGGAGATAAACACAGTCTTATATGAAATCTGCCTTGTTGAGTGACTTCTAGGATCCCGATAGGTTTGTTTATTTAGTGTTGTTAATTTATGTGCATCTTTCTTCTTTTCTAAAAAAAAAGAGAGGATTGAACCAGAAACCAGAATCCATCATTCCCACCCCTAGACTAAGGGTTGGTTTTCGCAGTGCACAAGCCCTGCTAATATTTTGGTGTCAAGTACATCCGCCTTTGCAGGTGTGTGATCTTAGGGTCCTTTCACACTACACTATTAGAGTGTCATAATCCCACGGTATCCAGCAGTTTAGGGAGAAGTACAGTATTTAGGATTTTATTTATTTATTTATTTCCGATATTTCTACCCTGCCCTTCTCCCCGAGGGGACTCAGGGTGACTTACACAACTGGCAGAATCACTACCAGTATATCATAATACAATAAAATAATAAAAGAGTTAAAATAGTTAAATAACATATTAAAATACAATATATAAAAGATTTATTTTCAGCCAATGAACCTCACTAAACCACAAACAACTAGACATGGAATATAGAACTATAATTGTGCCGCATTAAAGTGCCCCTGATTTTTAGTGTAGCTAGAAACAACTACTAAAGAAAAAAGTTCCAGCAATCTCCATAAGGAATATAGACAAAGGGCCCATCTATGTTAACAATGCAGTTTGAAGGCATAGTGTTTAGGCAACACACACCATGGTCATGCACACCAATGCACATGAAGGGCTTTAACCCGGGATAAACAAAGTCAGGGAATATTCTGAAATACAACCATAATGCAAACCAGGGCATCTAAGCATACACCACATATTTTAGTGAAAATGATTAAGGATACATGCTCCTGCAATCTGCACACATGCACATTATGTCATGGGGAGGTGGGGAAAAACCCTGAATCTTCCACACTTGTGAAGCTGTTGATGCAGTCAATACTGCGGATGCTGGAAATGGTTCGAAACTACCTCTGTAGTACATATAAGCAAAATCCAGGTCTTAAACCAGTTCCAGGATTTCACATACTATCATCTGCACAATGCCATTGCTTCCTTTCCTACTGGTTTCTTGAGCCTTAGTCCTGGAATTTTAAAAAAGCTTTTTATGGGACTATGTGCAACCTGCATTTATGAAGAATCCTGGAAAGTTGTCATCCTTTGTCTTTTCACATGTGAAGTTCAGTTCCAGATTTCACATATCACATGCACAACAGCAATGCTTCCTTTCCTATCAATCTAAGGGGTCAGTGTAGATGTACCTGCAGTATACATACTAGCCTGTTCCACCTCATGTGGTTGAGAGCGATAGCCAGAGCCAGCCCTAGGTATTTTTCAAGTGTAGGCGAACAGAATTTTGACGCCCCCCCCCAAAACCAATCACTGAAAAATAAAAGCGTTGGATAAGTGAAAATGTTGGATAATAAGGAAGGATTAAGGAAAAGCCTATTAAACATCAAATTACATTATGATTTTACAAATTAAGCACCAAAACATCATGTTTTACAACAAATCAATAGAAAAAGCAGTTCAATACATGGTAATGTTATGTAGGAATTACTATATTTGCGAATTTAGCACTAAACATTGAACAGGGATATAGAGTAGTGTGGACTTAGATAACCCAGATAGCCCTCAGTATTTAAAAAAATCTCTAAAATCAGGACAATAAATAAACAACAACACTCTGAAAACAGAAGAAATCCAGACAGTAAACAATCAGGGACAGCTAACACCTCCCAAAAAAAGATTCTTCCAGGCAAGAAGAAGCCAGGCCTTGAAGCCACAGGGCCATTAAATGCTAATCAAGGTGATTAATTACAACATTCACACCTGCTTCAAAGAAGACTTCTTTCTCCCACCCTGGACTTTCTACAGATATATAAACCCCACATACCTAGCTTCCAAGTTCCCACAGACCTCACAATCTCTGAAGGTCCCAAAGGTGGGCTCACGTGGTGTGAAGGCAGGCCCGCGCTGGCCGGAAGGCCCAGCACGGGCAGTGGGAGGCCCAGCGCGGCCGCCAGGAGACCTGAAGGAGAAGGAGGCGGAGAGTGGCGCCCTCCTCCCAGGACGATGGTGCCTCCGGGTCGATGGCGCCACAGGCAAATGCCTAGTTCGCCTTATGGTTGGACCGCCTCTGGCGATAGCACATTACTTTGCCATTTGCCATCAACCTAGTAATCCTATTAGGAAATTCCGAGGATATGGCTTGATCAGAACTTTGTATTACAACTCTACTATTAACTCAGAAGTAACACTTTTTGGCAGTGACAGGTATGATGTTTAGGCATTAACAAATTGAATGGCCACTGACCCATTGCAACTGCCTCAATATTGTGCCTGATCAAGTGCAGTTAGACAAATGCATTATTAAGTTGTTTAGCTCTTCCTATAGCCCAGTGGTTCTCAAGCTGGGGTCCCCAGATGTTTTTGGCCTACAACTCCCAGAAATCCCAGCCAGTTTACCAGCTGTTAGGATTTCCTGGAGTTGAAGGCCAAAAACATCTGGGGACCGCAGGTTGAGAACCACAGCTACAGCAATTTCTTCATTGAAAGCAAACCTGAATGTAATCCTCTGGATCAAACACCACTCACAATCCCTTACATATGACATTCCAATTAAGCTTAATTTTTTTGCTGCATGCTTGGTAATATAAGGAAGTCAATGGGAAGAAAAAATCAAGCAACTAGCAGGTCACAACCAGATCTCAAACAGTTTGGTTTTTTTTCTTTTGGATTACATCTCCCAAAATTCTACCTACAGTAGATTCACAATACTAGGGACATATGTTGGTATTCCTGTTTGTGTTGTTGTAAAGAACTCAAACTCTTACATGTTGTAAAGAACTCAAACAGCTTCACATGTTTCCATTGTCAAAGGAAGTATCAATAGTTCTATGAAAAATGGCTGTTGAGTTTTGTGAAAAGAGGGAAATTATAGAGATTTATTGACATATTATGGAATTTAAATCCCCCACTGTGTTCTTCTCCAAAACTAAAAACAAAAACCTACATTTTCATTTATAATAAGGGGGAAGCAAAACCATCAACACAAAAACAGTGAAAACATTCTAGCTATTTACAAGTTATTCTCTTTAAAAACAACAACAAGAAAAGGCTCATGGCACTTAACTGAAAAAATCCTTTAGCTATTATTAAAAATACATTAAAATCCTTCAAATTTTTGATGATGCTGTTATTTATCTTTTGTTTTTCAATCTTATTGTCAAGTATGTTTTGGGCTTTTAAAAATATGTGTGTGTGTGGAAGAAGGTCTTTACAGCTTTGAAGACTTGCAATTGATTTTTAATGCAGCAGCTTTGAGATACTACAAAGGCTGTTCTCCTCTGATAAAGACAGTAAACAAGAAATTGTCCTTTAAATGTTCCCTCTAATGTTTTTTTCTTTAATTAAAAATCAATCAAATTTTATTTTTAAGTTCAACATTTTTGACATGAGTCTGTTTGCAGAAAGGTGGAAATTGTTGTGGTGGCTGATATTTCTGCTGCTCTTGGAAACATGGACTATTTAGGGCAGAGATAAGGAACACATGACACAGGGGCCACACGCAACTCAACCTCCCATTACACCTACATTACCCTTTCAATGCCACCACTGAAATATGAAATAAAATCAGGCACCTTTTTCCAGCAGGGCTTGTTTTAGGATTAAAATGAAGGTATGTCCTTTTAATCGTATATAAAAGAAATACCTGCATTTTAGTCTTAAAACAAGACATGTTAAGAACACTGAGATGGATACCACCAGCTGTAACGAATTACATCTACTCTCTGAAATCTCTACAAAATTGATGAATAAAGCTACCATATAAAATCCAGATTATCTGCTTTGAAATGGATTACATGGCTTTCTTTGTTCAGTTTGCCCCTCATTATTGCAAGCAACTTTTGGATCACACAGTAAAACAGTCAATGTACATGAAACTCTCCACAATAGTATTGTCCTTATGCATGATGTATGAATTGACTACTATATGAGTTAAAGGGGAAGTTTTGTTAATATAGCCACCCCATTCCATCTTTTAAAGAAAGAATACAGTGGTTGGGTCTTAATTTCCTCCTAAGACACTATTTTAGAGCTGATTCTGTCAATATGTTTATTATGGACTCTTCCTTTCTTATTCACTTGCTTGCTCCATCTGATTTTGTGTAACTCTCAAGAGATTATAATAATTCAAGACTTTCCATTTGTTCATGCCTTAAAGTAATCTTTGATCATACAAAAATAAAAATAAAATAAAACCCAGACTTAGAGATTATAAGTTATTGTTATCAAGATACTAATGGATATTTCAGGCAAAAAACAAACCTGTGTTATACTTACTCTATTCTCTCATGGTGGTAGACATTGCTAATTTTTATTGTAGTACTTCATTTACTGAAAGTATATATTTTAATAGCAATGGAACCAACAATAGAAATAACTTACTATTTCAAAAATACACTGAAACAAAACATTTTTTAAAGTACACCCACATTATTTTAATGTATTCTGCTCTTCTAATCAGACCAAAGCCTATTTATGTAGATTAGTTACATCTACAGTCTCATTTATCCAACCTGTATTTATCCTTTGATCACAAAGCTTGTTAACTTAAATGGTCTTTTATTGTTATGATTCGTTTTCCCATAATTATGCAGTTTAACTGCCGGAATTTTTTTTAAAATCCTGAATAAAGACATGTAAACGCGCCAATCATATTCAGCCATATTATGCTAGATGCTCAATGAACTGGAAGAGCCATTTCAGTACAATAAAACTGCCTGGATGAGTTCCAGGGCAAGGCTTGCAAATACTAGTAATCATAGCATCAGTAGAACTAGAACGGGCAAATGGAAGGCTGACACATGAATCTCCACAAATTGTCTGAAACACCATTCAAAACTCATTTTGTATGCCGATCACTCAGAGGAAAATAAATTTTTAGAAAGTGCAGATGCCTAATTTCTGCAGAGTGGGTGGGTCCTGCATGGTACCATAAAATGAGTTTTGTTGATGCACAGCAATAATTTGTTACATAGCCACAGATCCCCGATGGCCTTGAAAACTGCTTTATTAAAGATAAATTGTGGAAAATCCTTCCTACTCTGCTCAAACCGAGCTGACTGAATTACCCAGGTTCCACAAATACTGAGAAGACACTGGGCTAGGAGAATGGGCAAAGAATCACAGTCCTCTGTAACGTCTTTTCTTTATTTCTCATTTCTCACTCCTTGCATTGGGTTCTCTGATGGAGAAGGAAGCAATGCTGCTTTGGTGTATTGCTGTTTCCCATTTGGTTACCCATTATCTCTTTTCTATACTATCTGAGAGTGACACACATAGAGATAGTTGAGTAGTTTTCTTGGAAATGTTCCCTCACAAATATTCAAGAAAACTGTGTCCAGTGCAATAATTTTAGGTTTAGTTATATTACCTGGAATCCAAAAGACTTAACTTCCTTAAGACTAAACATGACCAGGTCTGGATCCAAGCCACAATGCTCCAGAACCTAGCGATACAGACAGATAAGGACAGTTGGTTTTTGTTTTGTTTTTTGGAGGGAGGGGGGGTTGTGTCAGGAGCGACTTGAGAAACTGCAAGTTGCTTCTGGTGTGAGAGAATTGGCCATCTGTAAGGACGTTGCCCAGGGGATGCCTGGATGTTTGATGTTTTTATCATCCTTGTGGGAGGTTTCTCTCATGTCCCTGCATGGAGCTGGAGCTGATAGAGGGAGCTCTCCATGCTCTCCCCAGGTGGGATTCGAACCTGGCAGCTTTCAGATCAGCAACCCAACCTTCAAGTTACAAGGTGTTAATCCACTACATCACCGGGGGCTCCACAGGACAGTTAGTAATACAGGATAATGCATCTGACTGATTTGGAGGAAACCACTATCTATAAGTCAGGCTAGTTAAGTATAAAGGAAAATCAGAGACCTTTATTTGAAAACTATTTGCAACACAAATTAATCTCCATGATTTGTCAATCCTTTCTGAAATTGAAAATTTTAGATCTTTACTTCAAATCTTTATTCCAAATCTTTCACTCAAATGTTCTGCTATAGGTAGGAGAACATTCTGTATTCTATGAGTCTACATATTTCTGAATGTTAAACATCACTTTCTTGTATGCTTCATGATTTCCAATCAAATTGTATTGCTTTATTCAAGCCAAAATTACCAAAGGTTTTAAAAATTTTATTCATTAGGATTATTTAAACAACCTGCATTATGTGGGTATGAAAATGACCCACGTTCAAAGCAATGTTTCTGTCCAAATACCCATTAATCCACAACCGCCCAGAGCCAGATAACAAAAGGCATAATAGGTATAAAATAAAACTAACTAAATTGAGCTTATTAAAAGGGAAGGGAAGTAACATTTATTGTTTTATTCCAGAGCCCAGTGAATTGCATTGCCACCCCCACATTTCATTTCTCCCCAAAGCCAACCTATTATATGTACATCTAAGCCCCCTTTTGCTTCATCATAGCTTGCCAAACTTCCATCTTGCAGTTATCTACCTACTCTTTCCTGTTACTTCCCTGTTCTTTATATAAAAAAAAAGTGTTGGCCTTGCCCTGCCAGCTTTGTAAGAGACAAAGAGAAGGAGGAGTGGAAAACATAAGAAGGAAATGAAAGACCAGGTAATGATGGAACAGCAGTAGAATGTGCTGCAAGGAGAGCAGGAGACGAAAGAAGAGGAAACAGAGATTCTGGAAACAAAAAACACAACAAGGTGAGACAGAAGGGAGTAGAAGCATTTCCTGTTTCAAAAATGCTTCCCATGGGCCATTTTTCCCAGGGGCATAGAAAATATGAAAGAAATGTGTGGCACAGTGCACACATTAAAATATGATTGCCAAAAATGTTATTTTACTCCAGGGAGGCAGGAAATCTTCAAACATGGGGAAAATGTCCCACTCCGCTCACTAGGGTGGGGACGTTTTTGGAACATTTCTTTTGCAAAAAACAAGGACCCATGGGGGGCTTTGAGGATCAGAAAAATCGCCCTTGGGGCCACATGTATAAATCAGTGGAGTGAAAAAGAACTGAAGCCTGAAACTAAAAATTGACCATTACCTTAAATCTGGTCATTAACAAATGGTAGCTGGAGGGTAGCAAGAACATCCTAGCTTAGTTAAATTGATTAACAAGGCTGCCGTGGTGAAAAATCAAACAGGTCAAAGCAAGTTAAATTAGAATGTGTTCTAATTCAAATAAAACGCTTTGGCTGTAACTTTGGAAATACCTTTGTTTTGCCCCTGTAAATCCTCCCATTGGCCTTACTTCACTTCCCCCACTGTGAATCAGATAACTGTATGTCACTTGACAAAAACCTTACGGTTTCCTCATAAACCTACTTTTTTGCCATTCCTTCAAAAAAACATACTGAAGGGGGAAAGAACTCTAAAATGGCATTATTGGAAAGCCCTGGTGCAGTTGACAATCTCATATACTAGGTTTTCCTATGGAAAGTCAATGATAACTAAGTTGTTATTTTCAATTGTGATTAAATGAATGAGCAGATTCAGCCTAATATAAGATAATCAAAAGAACAGTATAAGATCAAGCTAAAAGTCTATTAAGTTTAACACTACATTCACATATGAGTTGCCTCAGCAGAACAGAGGTGCAACTGCACTTTGTCTGATACAGTAGAGTCGCACTTATCCAAGCTAAACGGGCTGGCAGAAGCTTGGATAAGCAAATATCTTGGATAATAAGGAGGGATGAAAGAAGAGCCTATTAAACATCAAATTAGGCTATGATTTTACAAATTAAGCGCCAAAACATCTTGTTATACAACAAAATTGACAGAAAAAGTAGTTCAATACACAGTAATGTTATGTTGTAATTATTGTATTTACAAATTTAGCACCAAAATATCACGATATATTGGAAACATTGACTACAAAAATGGCTTGGATTATCCAGAAGCTTGGATAAGCGGGGCTTGGATAAGTGAGACTCTACTGTATTTCCCATTGAATAAGATGCACAAGTATATTGCCCTTAGAGGTAGTATATACAGTAGAGTCTCACTTATCCAACACTTGCTTATCCAACGTTCTGGATTATCCAACGCATTTTTGTAGTCAATGTTTTCAGTACATCATGATATTTTGGTGCTAAATTCGTAAATACAGTAATTACTACATGGCATTACTGTGTATTGAACTACTTTTTCTGTCAAATTTGTTGTATAACATGATGTTTTGGTGCTTAATTTGTAAAATCATAATGTAATTTGACGTTCAATAGACTTTTCCTTAATCCCTTCTTATTATCCAACATATTCGCTTATCCAACGTTCTGTCAGCCCATTTACATTGGATAAGCGAGACTCTACTGTAGTTATCATTTGCCCCCATCCCATCTTTTCATCTCTGCAGAGTACAAGTCTTACTTCCACATCCAAACAATGGGCATTTTGATTACTAAATCATCATTCAAAGACACATTCTAAACTGATGTTAAACTCTCAATCTCTAATCATTATGAAAATATCTCTATGCTGTTTACAAAAAGATATGTCCCTGTGAGAGTGACTTCTTTCTGAGAAACATTTCTTTTCTTTCTTTCAGAGACAAATATGATTTCGACAAGTGATTGATCGCTGAGGAAGAGGCTTCAAAGCTTTTGTGGAGGCTTTTTATTGATGAAGTTTAAAACTGTATTTAATATGCTTATGGTTGAATACAAAGCTCAATCCAATGTTAATGCCAACTAGGATACAGCCACTAAAATCAAAGAAACATGCATAAGTGATGATTAACAAGTTTCATTTATCTGAGTGCATTGGCTCTAGTTGGGGATGATGTTGGATTAAGCACACAATTTGTTTACCTGTCTTTCAATATGGCAGCTTATTGTGGCTTTATTTGTGCTTCATTTAAAAAAAAGGCTGAGCGCCATTTTGGGAAGCAGGTGATATATAAATCAAAGAATAAGTGTTGTTCTTTTCAAAACAAAGTCACACTCCATGGTAGTCTCTGGCACAGCAGCAGCAACAAAGAAGCAATTCAAGAGTGTTTGCACCTTCAGTAACATGCAGAAGAGGAAACTGTGAAAGACTGTAGAAAGCTGGGACATGTGCTCCAATAATACAGACTTACAGAAAATACAGAGCCACAATGCACATCGATACAAAGAAAGGACATCTATTTAGGCTGCATAAATGACTTTCTTTCTTTCTCTTTTTTTTACAAAGAGCACTGTGTTAGGAGAAATTGTCGACAACGCTAAAGACCCAAAAAGCACGTGGCAATTTCACCAAATGAAAACTGAAACCCTGAGGGATTTCTCCACAATCTAATCTATTATGAAAATTGAAAACAGTGTAGCTTTCATTTTTCAAGTTCCTAACCCTCATGCTTACACAGGCAACACAATTAAATCCAATGGAAACATTTGCTAAGAGCTCCAGATCCAGACAACATTATCTGTATTATCGTTTCCCTGTGAGAATGCACTTGAAAAGAACAGGCACACTTTCTTCAGCGGCAGCTAAGGATTTCATAAGACAGAGCTCAGTGAAATAACTGGGAGCAACATTTGGTCCTAGTTTTTTCTGTTATTCATATGGAATTAAGGGAATTTAAAACAAAATAATGCATAAAGACTCACTGCTGTATTTCAGTGCTGCAAACAAAATTATCTCAAAGGATTTCTGCCTATTTTAATGCCATACTAAAGTCTCACATTTCTGAAGAAACTGACATTGTTGCTTTCTCAGATGAAGAAATGCAAAATTTACATGTGTGGTATATACATGCCTTACAAGGAAAACTCTGTACTCTTTCTATTAATAAGAAGCTAAACTAGGCTGGTTCAAAGTGTTGCCTCTAATAGATATAGATCAATACTGCAAGTATTTAGCATAGTAAAGCTAACTCATGAAATGCAACTGGTAGTTCAAATTGGTGGCCATAATATTATGTTTACACCATCTGATTGTGCATTGTTTAATGCATTCTTCCACAATCGGACACCTTTAGGTCTTTTGAGACCAACATTTTACTGAATGCTTGCAAATTACCATTGGTGTAGGACAGGCAGGAATTGTGGGAACTGAAGTCCAAAATACCTGGAGGGCCGAAGTTTGCCCATGCCTGGTGTAGTATGATGGGGTGGCCACTGTTGGCCTTTGATCCAGAAGACTTGTATGTGGCTTGTTTGCCATTGAGGAAAGAGGCTTGGAAAATGCACTGTTCCTGGTTGTGTTATTGCGCAAGAGACAAAAGATTGACACCATTCCCACTGCAATCCTTCATGCAAATGAACTGCCTGACTTGAAAGGATCCACAGTCAGTATAATTCATTGCCTTACAAATTAAAAGGTAAAATGTAAATTTTATAAATAAATCAATAAATTGTTTACATCTTAGGGAATATGGGTTGGGTAAGGCTGGTCAATGTGTGCTTCACAGATCCTGTATAATACAAATAAAACTCCAGTTGTATAATAGGAGTCACATTATATGCTTTGAACTGGAATATATGGCAGTGTGGACTCAGATAACCCAGTTCAAAGCAGATATTGTGGGATTTTCTGTCTTGATATTCTGATATCTCATTCTCATTGTTCCGCAGACTAGGACACGGAACAATGGCTTCAAACTACAGGAAAGGAGATTCCACCTGAACATCAGGAAGAACTTCCTCACTGTGAGGGCTGTCCGGCAGTGGAACTCTCTGCCCCGGACTGTTGTGGAGGCTCCTTCCTTGGAAGCTTTTAAGCAGAGGCTGGATGGCCATCTGTCGGGGGTGCTTTGAATGCGATTTCCTGCTTCTTAGCGGGGGGTTGGACTGGATGGCCCATGAGGTCTCTTCCAACTCTACTATTCTATGATTCTATGATTCTATGATTCTGGGTTGTATGACTGTGTGGAAGGGCCCCTAGACAACTATTCTAGATTTGAGTGTGATCATCCATGTTCCAGAAAATTGGGACTTTTAGTTGGTACATTCCTTAATGTATATATCTATTGTCACATTGATGAGGTTTGACTGCAATAACTAATGAGAAAACTTACAAAATGTTCTCCCCAATGTGTACAATAATGCAAACTAACAACTCATTCACCAAATATGGCATTATGTTTGAATGTCTTTGGAACCAGATATGGCATTTGGAAATAATTTTTATCAGCTAATGTTTTCAGCACACAAAATATCTTCTTATAACTAGAATGGTAATATCTACTAATTTAATAAGGTGGGCTTCAATCTCAAATGCATCATTAATTCTCTATTCTCACAAAAGTAAAATGTCCCCTCTTGGTTATATTCTCATTTAGCATTGCTATCAGTATTCTATGCTATTCCAACAACCTAAGCCAAAACATAGCAGCAATGATGCAGAAAATTGGTAAGTTGCTGAGGATGTCTTCGAAGATTCACAAATACTCTAATTGATGGGGAGCTATTGCTAAATTTTGGTGAGGAGAAAGAAACTTCTTATAAGAGTCAGGGCAGAAGTAATATGGGACAGGTAAGGCAGCTAAGACCACGAATAAGAAGCAGAATTGAAGAAAGGAGGGCAAAGTAAGTAAATGTAGTTGCATAAAATCTTCACATAGGAGTTAAAACAAGACCATGCTGAATGTAATTTAGGCCCCTAAATTATAGCCATATAATCCAGATGATCAAAGATGATAATCTACATTATCTGCTTTGAACTGAATTATGTGAGTCTACACTGCCATATAATCCAGTTCAAAGGAGATAATCCAGATTTTATATGGCAGAGTAGAAGGAGCTAAATATAACCCAGTTCAAAGGAGATAGTGTGAATGATCTGCTTTGATCATCTGGATTATTTGGCAGCATAGAAGCGGGCCTGATATGTTAGTTTGCATGTGCACATTAGGAAAGAGGGTTTTGTTTTTTGTTTTTTTAAAAAAAAGAATTTAAGGCCCCTTCTACACTGACATATAAAATTCAAATTATCTGTTTTGAACTGGATTATATGGTAATGTAGACTCAAATAATCCAGTTCAAAACAGACAATGTGGAGACCTTGGTACGCTCCTTCAATACCTGGTGATGGGGGTTATATGTTTGTAAAAGGTTCAGTGTTTTGTGTTCTGTTTACACTGTAAGTTGTTAATGTATGTAAATAAAAAGTTATATATTTTAAAAATAATAATACATTAATTTTAAAAATCAAAACAGATAATGTGGATTTTCTGCTTTGATAATGTGGATTATATGGTAGTGTAGAAGGGGCCTGAAAATTAAATAGAAACGGTTTCCAAATGTGGCATTTCCCATTCTGGCTTTATAGTGAACTCTGACATGCCAAGCAGAAGTGCCAGAAGAAATGGACTCAGGGCTCGGCTGAGGGGAGTTTAAATCGAATGTGTTGATTTGCAAGGTCCAAGTAATAACTGATGGTTTCCATATTAGGCTGGATCTACACTGCCCTATATCTCAGGATCCGATTCCAGATTATATGTTTAACCCAGACTATCTGGCAGTGTATACTCGTATGATCCAGTTCAAAGCAGATAATCTGGAATCAGATCATGGCATACAGGGTAGTGTAGATCCAGCCTCACTCCACCTTTCAGTTTGAAATTTAAAGATCTCCAAAGTTCTTTACCTATTTGGGCATTGAATCCAGCACCCTGAATCACTGCTTTAAGATTTAAACCAAGATTTACCATCTCAATTGACATGGAAGCCACCAGCTACCACTGAACTATTTAATTGCATTGACTGCAAGCTTACTTGTATTCTGTAATTATCCTGGCAGGTGCGGGAGGAATTGGCTGTACCTTTTTGTGTAATTTTGTTATGAGCCACCTGAGTCCCCGTTCTGGGAGAAAGCCAGAATGCAAATCAAATAAATAAATATAGACATATGCTGGGACAGCAAAATGATCTACTTTGAGGATTCTCTAAGATGATGCTATAAAATTTCAGGTTGCAATCTGCTATACTTTTGCCATGCTATTAACACATCCCATGCTTTTATTGTTGTCAACAATGTCAGCTTCAATCCCATCTCATTCTTCTTGCCATCCTAAGGTGATATGTTCATGGGCCACTCCCTGTATATTTTCACCACAGTCCTATGAGGTAGGTTACGATGAGAACAAGGCTACAGCGCACAAACTCATATTTTCTGTTGCCCAGCCTCAGATCAGAGAGATATGGTTGACCCTTTGAGGACCACTACTATCAATATTTCAAATCCAGGTGTTGATTCTAGTTATCACTTATCCAACACTGGGAAAGCATGGATGAGCTCTCTCTATCAGCTCCAGCTCCATACAGGAACATGACAGAAGCCTTCCATAAGAATAGTAAAACATCAAAACATCTGGGCGTCACCTGGGCAACGTCCTTGCAGACGGCCAATTCTCTCACCAGAAGTGACTTGCAGTTTCTCAAGTCACTCCTGACACACACACAAAAATATTGCAATGAAAGGAAGTGTTTTGTAGAAGCTAATCCACTGAGCAACATGCTAGCAGCTCTGCTATGTGCTCCTCGGGTGAATGCTATTAATCAGCCTGCTCTCTCGTCTTTCTCAGCACCCACCACACCTGAAATACGCAGTTGATAACACCAATCTTAGAGAGCTGATGTACAGATTACAACAGTATAATAAATCTGAAGTGCTTCAAACACTCTAAACTGTTATAAAATTCCAAGCATTTACTGGTATCAGTTTGCCTTGCAGGCCCAACTGGAGTGGATAGGTGGAAGGAATGCTGATTTGTACAAGCAAATCCATTTGAAAACAGAATCCACCGACAGTCTCGCCATTTTAGGTACCCATTCAGCTGCAACTGAACCTAATAAATATAGGGGAAAATAATGGAATTTGGAACTGCTGAGGCCCACGTCAAAGCCTTGGACTAGACCGTTTGATTTTTAAACACCTCACCTCCAACCAACCAGCATCCCATTCCTCATCCACCCAAGCACCAATTGCTTTTCAAATTCCTCTCAGTGTCAAAAGTGTGCACCCTGGCAACATGTTTGAGGGGTAATATTTAACAAAGGGAGGGGAATTCACAACTTTCTTGATTTTGTCACCTGCATTAAGTTGTATTCCTAAGAAGCAATTCCATGAACCGAGGGGGGGGGGGGGTATGGCTTGAGGGTTCAGAATGTGCTCAGGCCAGACTGATATCCAAACAACATTTAATGTTAAATACAAGCCTGCATTTTAGATATCTGTTTTATTTGGGGGAGTTGTGGGGAAAGACCTCATCAGGACTGCTGCTTAAAAGAGGGGGTAGCCTTTCCCCATGCCTCCAACTCAACATCTTCCTTCATAAGGTATTATTTGCTGAGCCTCTAAAAGAAAGAAGCATGCAGACCTCTCTCCCAGAACAAACAGGGCTGATTTTTGTTGGCACTGTGCTATAAGATGATAAGGTGAAATCCTTTCCCTATGTTTTGCAGTCCAGATCCTGTTTGGATCTTTTCACCATGTCTCTTTTTTAACAGGTACATCAGTATCATCACTCATTTATAGCATGTGTACTTTGGCCACTTAACAGGGTTCTGATATTTTGGGAATGAGGACACCGTAGCATTTGTAATCTCATTAACATGTGATATTTTTCAACCAATATTTATGAGCTGTAACAGAAAAGATAAGAACCTTGGCCATGAAACAAGAAATTCTTAGTTCACATCTTGTCTCTGGCACTAACTCACAGTCTGGTTTAGACAATCACATACTAGGTGATCAGGAAAAAATGGTAATGGGCTTTGGATTCACAGAACACCTATATTTTTCCCTTCGTTCTTCATACACAAAGGAGCCCAAACTTTCCACTTCCTCTTAAAGAAGAAACCACAGCTGTGCATCACATTCACTACACGAACTGTAATTTATTCTAATCTAGTTAAAGCAAATTAGGATCAACAATTTCTGCCCCAGATCTGATTGGTTAACTAACTATAGTTGCAACAAATAGCTTAGAAATAATATAGAATGAATAGTTGTAGTCAAAATGGGAGTCCTGTGCTTTTTCTATGCACAGTGAAGAGAGGGGAGGAAGTGTGTGTGTGCGCAGAAGGCAGCTTTCTCCTGAGCCAATTGTTTGAACTATGTGAAATTCCTACTGCTGAAGCACTCTAGCTATGCTAAGTATTATTATACACAATGGAAAGCAGGCAGTGCAACCACACCGGTATATTCAATGGAAAACCTCAAAGGCCACTTTGAAATAGTCTTATTCATTCTTTTTATAGCTACACAGTTTGTAACAAGATCTGGCAATGGGAATAATACTCTCTTGTCATTAGATCTAGACCAGAAGGTGAAGGGGAAGACACCCACTGACTGAACTGTTTCTATCAGTAGGATAAAGAGAGGCAGGTCAGATCCCTTTCCCATTGCAGCACTGCTTGTACCGCCTGTATCACCAAAGCTTATTCTGGGAGGTGGGTGGGAAACCACCTGGAGTTCTGCAGAGGACCGTTGTACTTCTAGCGGATGTGTAGAAAAGGGGATGTAAGCAGATGTTGCAAGTCATATCACAAGGTAACAAGCAACAACTCTTGAAAATATTTTTTTCTATGCAAACATTAAAGGTTACAGGAGCACTCTCTCATTTTCAGTCTGGCAACTCTTTCTCCTAAGCTCTGTTTTTAGGCTACAGGCTGTTGAGGAGGAGGTGAGAGAAAATGCTAAAGCAATACCAGGTTAACATTGAATTGAGGTCCTAGTATATTCCACTAGGCTGCAGTACTCATATAAATTACATTACCGCACAGTAGTCTTTGATGGACTTTTTAGCAGTAAGCATGCTTAACTACTGTGATGGAAGCCAGATGGAAGTGTGCGAGATACACTTCAGAACCTGGCTGCTAAAGCTGCAGCTTTGTTTTTCATTTTAAAAGCAAAGGATTCTGACTCAGAGTTTCCAGTCCGTCGTTGACATTAACGCCCACCAAATGCATATGGAAGTTCCTACAAGTGCAAAGAATAAAAACGCAAACTAAGAAGAATTTGACTCTTTTGATCCTAGATTTTGATCCTAGTGCAAACGCAGCCTCTTGAAACATTTATCCTTTTTGTTCCATTCGCAGTGTTTGCAAGACAGAGATATATGGGCATTTTTTTAAAAAAAGAAGCAAAGGAACAAATGCACATAGTCGAACAGCGGGAACACAGCTTATGGGGTTTTTCTTTCTCCCCTGAAATCTCTTCTCTTCTCAGATGCTATGAAGGACACCTGGCGACGAGGTTGCATTGGGATTTGACAGTAATCTGTCGGCACATGGTAAACATCAGGTGCCTGGAAGTATTACCAATGATCTGTACTTTATCTTAAAATGTTACAGGACTGCCTACCACAGCAAACCATGGCGATTCTCAGCTTGAGAGTTTCTTGAAAAATGAGCTTTTTTGTTGCTAGTGTTCAATAAAAAGCTGTAGCTGGGGTTCTCTTTTTCTATCTCTGTGCCTGCTATATTTACAAATCTTTCAACACCGCCTCACAAGTACAATCGTAAATATTCTCTATGATCATCAGCACGACTTGCATATGTAGATAGTTTTCAATGTTGTTGTCGTGTCACTTTAAAAGAACCTATATCTCCTGCGTTCCCTTTATCCATCAACTCTTTCATCTCTTTCAGAAATGTGGAGGAAAGGAAATTGTGATTTGTTTGCCAGAAAAACAAACAAAAAGAAGCCTATTTTCTGTTGGCATGAAATTATTGTTGTTATCCACACAACCGCCCCCTTCAGCTTGATTTTGCACACAAATGTGCTTACAATTAAACAACAACAACAACAACAACAACAACAACAACAACCAGAGCAAATTGCTCTTGCCTTACTTCAGTAATCAGGTTTGAATAAGAACTCAAGAAATACTCTGCTGGAGTAAACTAATGCCCATTTTATTTCTGAGATGCTTCTGGAAAAATACAGATTGTCACCGATCTCAGATTTCCTGCCCTACCTAGATTTCCAGTATATATTTCTTTGAAAACATAGGTTACACCACAACTTAGAAAACCTAAATTTTAGATAACTGCTTCCAGAATTTCCCAACCATTCTGGCTATGCATATATAAGGTATACAAGAAACATAAATGAATTTTGTATTTAAATCTGGGTCCCATCTCCATGATACCTCATTATTTATGGAATATGCAAATGTTGATAATCTAAAATTAAAAAGAAATTCAGAAATCCAAACCACTTCTGATCATAAGCATTTTGGATAAAGGATATTCAATTTTCTTGGCCGGGGGGCAGTGGTCATCCCACTCATAAGTTTATCTTTGCTAACATGTCTGTCATGGTACTATTTTTTTATACTGAAAGAATTTGAACAATGGAGAAAAACAATGCAGAATTTATTGAACTGCAATTCCCATGATCTCCATTGGCTTTGTCAGCTAAGGCTGATAGGCTTTATAGTTCAGCAGTATCGGTTAAGCAGCAAAGGCCCTGCCACTGCTTTAAAACCTGATAAGTGTAACACATGACACCTTCTCCCTTTTTTTCTGTTCTTGTTGTCCAACTTTAAGCACAACCTGACCTGCAAAAATTACCCAAACTGGAAGTGACACGAATGGCCACCTAGTTCAACACTTTGCAAGTGAAAGAACCCTCAGTTAAAGTGTCCTCAAGAAATGGGCACTCAACTTTTGTTTCAAAACCAAAAATAGAGTTGAACACCTTCACCTGCTTGATTTCTACATGTCAGATTATTCTTAAAAGTCTAGAAGTTAATACAGAGGAAAGGGAAGGTGTCTACCAGGAACTTTAATGTGTCTCAGTAACCGAGGCACATGTACATTTGTGAAGAAAATGAATATTTTCATTCTTTTTGCAATATAAGTGCTTTGGTCAGTTTTGTAGGTACAGCACTAAGGATATGTTAGCAGTTTGAACTTGTTTTCAAAAGTAATATTTTAGTTTTAGTTCTTAACATCAAGGAAGGAAATAACTACTTGTGACTCAGGTTGGATCTACACTGCCCTATATCCCAGGATCTGATCCCATATTATCTGATTTGAACTAGATTATATGAGTCTACACTGCCAGCTAATCTGGGACAAACAGATAATCAGGGATCAGATCCTGGGATATAGAGCAGTGTAGATCCAGCCTTAGACTGTGATTAATTACTCTAAGAAGTAATTTCTCTAGGTTTGAGTTCTCAGTGACTATTAGCTATGATGCTTAAACATTTCCAGCAGTGTCAGAGTTGTTATAATTTTGAACAACAGTTGTTCAGAACACAAGGAGATTGTAATCACATTTGTATCTTGTTTGTATGCTTCCTACAAAGAAACAGGTTGACTACTGGGTAAAAGGACTATTGGACAGATGGAGCTTTAGTCTGACCCAGCATGTGCATGTGGTAAAAATATCAAACACAATAAAGCCCAGACAATGTAGAATTTCTTCTGGTAGCTTGTCTATAGTAATCTAGGTCTGAGATGGCTTTCTTCTGGAAATATAAAACAATTGTCACAACCTTTAATATAGCTCATAACCAAATATATATATATATAGTCCACCAGTTGTATATTAGGATTGGCCTTATTTTACAAAGTTATTATAGAGATTTTATCATGGCTTTGTTGGAAGCCACATGTGCCTGAAAAGCTTCATTTGGCTTGGGCTGTGACAAGGTCTGCACTGCAGTCTTGTCTAAAGTTGGGATTGGCATAAAAGATTTCCTCTTGACCCTGCCATCGTAACTCTGTGCTAATCAATACATAGACATCTAACCAATGAAGTTGTTCTAGTGGCTTCACCTCCAAGGTCCTATCTGCACTGGCACTCTTATGTGGCTTCAAGATGACTCAAAAGAATGGCAGCCACAAAACACATGCCCGCCAATACATGCTGCAGGATCCATTTAAGGGTATACAGCACATTTTTAAAAGTTGCAGGTATAGCCTATGACAGATTTCAGTGTATCCCAGATCCAGGGCGAAATCAGCTCTGCAAAACACAGAGTATGTTGTATACACCCGCCCCTGCTAAGGAATCAGGAATCAGGGCTGCTGAAAAGTGTCCCCAAGGGCATAGCTGGGCAACAGGGGGCTAAGGGACCCCTTGAGAGGGCTAATTGATTACCTTCACTCTTATGGAGGGTATGGAAGTGACTTTTTTCACCTCATATGCTTTTGGAGTGCTGATCTTCATCTGCAATTGAAAGCACCCATAGAGATTAATGTAAACATCCAACTGGCCTCAAACCTGTTCCAGGCCCATCAATCTACCCATACAGCAAAACCGGTTTCTCCCAAACCAGTTCCAAGCTGCATTACAGCATCAGTGTAGATGTGCCTCGAGTCAGAACTTGCATAAGCACTTATCTGAAGATCTCTGAGAGACAGAGAAGCAGGGCTTGAAAAATGCAGTCTTGATTCAATATTGTCCTCATACTTGGACTTCTATGAGGAAAGCAAATTAAAGAAAATCCCCTAGTGAATTTAAATGCTCATAGTTCAGCAAACATGAGACCCACTAAATCAATTGCAAAGACTGAAATCCCAGAAGGTTGATTTATATCTCTATACACAAGTAACCAAGTTGGTGTGTCCAAACATATCAGCCTTACTTTAATGACTCTCAGGCCACTTCTACACTGCCATATAATCCAGATTATCAAAGCAGATGATCCACATGATCTGCTTTGAACTAGATTATAAGAGTCTACAATGCCATATAATCCAGTTCAAAGCAGATAATCTGGATTTTATACAACAGTGTAGAAGGGGCTTCAGACTCTCCTTCAGCACAGAATGAACTTTCTCCTCTCGCTCACTCAAGACCAGAATCAGTTGCTTCCGATTTGACTAACCATGGTCTGTTTTTATGATTAAACCCAAACAATCTATGATTTTTTAAAACTATGATTTATTTCAAGGGTGGGCAAAAATGAGTTGCAGGCCTGCAATTCTTAGCACCACTCACTACTTGTTGTGTTAGTTAAATACCCTTCAGATTATTTTGAATAGCAGCATCAGTCTCAGTTAGTACAGATATTCGACAAAACTTTAGAGTTGTTCAAGACTATCTAGAGAGCACCACATTTGACCAAGATATCCTAAACCAGTGAATCTTAACCTTTGGAACTCAGTTCTCAGACTTCCTGGACAGAGTTTCTGGGAGCTAAAGTCCAAAATATCTGGAGAATTAATAATATTTGAGAATGATGGTCCTAAATTTAAATTCAGCCTGAAAGAAACATAGAATCAGATTTGAAGAGACTTCCCAGGCCATCCAGTCCAACCCCCTGCCAAGAAGCAGGAAGATGACATTCAAAGCACCCTCGACAGATGGCCATCCAGCCTTTGCTTAAAAGCCACCAAAGAAGGAGCCTCAACCACACTCCGGGGCAGAGAATCCCCGTGCCGAACAGCTCTCACAGTTAGGAAGTTCTTCCTAATGTTCAGGTGAAATCGCCTTTCCTGTAGCTCCCTCCTCCCTATGACTTCCCCTCACATATTTATACATGGCTACCATGTCTCCTCTCAGCCTTCTCTCCTGCAGGCTTAACATGCCCAGCTCTTTAAGCCGCTTCTCATAGGGCTTGTTCTCCAGACCCTTGATCATTTTAGTCGAGAGAGAAAGAGAGAGAGAGAGAAGAGAAGAGATAACTTGCTGTATGAAAGTAACTGTTACAGATGAAATCATCTTTTTTTTGTCTCGAGATTTATATACATGTAAAAGAGGAATTGAAATCCCATTGAAATTAGTAGAACTTACTTCTGAGTAAACATGAATAACACTGGGGAACTCATCTACTGTTTATGCCAGCCACCTGTTGCAAGCTATAATATTCTATCAGTGTATAAACCGTACATTAGTTATACTCAAAATCATTTCACTGCCTTTTCTTCAACCAACATAGTAAAAACTCTTCCTCATCAGCCTCCACAGCACTAAGCATCTGCATATCAATAAGATATCACACATCCAAAGTATGGTTGAACTTAAACTTGACTCTTTCTCTCCCTTGATTGTCTGGATGTGTGAAATAACTACCATTGCTCATTCCCACTTAGCACATCAGGCAGTTTCCTATACTAGGGAAGACACACATGCTAATCAGTCTATGATTTGCTTGCTAGCATTTGCATTTCTGCAATTCATTCTAAAAGTGAAGAAAATGGAACCAAACTCCCCAATGCAATTGTCATGCTGTGCTGAATCAGTTGGAATTTATTATTTCCAATGCATAAACCCTTCCAAACGTTCTAATAATCAAAGGCTGTACTACATAGAATCATAGAATTATAGAGTTGGAAGAGACCACATGGGCCATCCAGTACAACCCCCTTCCATGCAAGAAAAACACAGTCAAAGTACCCCTGACAGATGGTCATCCAGCCTCTGTTTAAAAGTTTTTAAGGAAGGAGCTTCCACAACACTATGAGGCAGAGAGTTCCACTGCTGAATAGCTCTTTCAGTCAGGAAGTTCTTCCTAATGTTCAGGTAAAATCCCCTTTCCTGTAATTTGAATCCATTACTCCGAGTTCTAGTCTCTAGAGCAGCAGAAAAGAAGGCTGCTCCCTTTTCCTTATGGTATCATTTCACATATTTATATAACCCTGCCAAGACACAAGTGTGTGCTTTCCACCTACGTAACCGCGAAGCCAACAGGAAACTGAAGGTTACTTGGGAAGGCCAAGAGCTCGAACATTGTTTCCATCCTAAATACCTTGGTGTCACCTTAGACCGAACACTAACATATAGGAAACACTGCATGAACACCAAGCAAAAAGTAGCTGCACGCAATAACATCCTGCAGAAACTGACTGGCAGTGCATGGGGAGCAGACCCACAAGTAATAAGAACATCAGCCCTGGCCTTGTCTTTCTCAAGTGCAGAGTATGCCTGTCCTGTTTGGCACAAGTCTGCCCATGCAAAGCAGGTGGACATAGCACTGAATGACACATGCAGAATCATCACGGGATGCCTTAAACCTACACCTGTTGATAAACTCTACAAGTTAGCTGGCATTGCCCCTCCTGACGTGCGACGGGAAGTTGCTGCTAACGGTGAGAGAAAAAAGGTCGAACATTGTGAAAGCCACCCACTGCATGGCTATCACCCTCCTCCCACCAGACTCAAATCAAGGAAGGGCTTCATGAGAACCACCACTCCTCTTGATGTTCCTCCAGCAACAGCAAGGGTGTCCCTCTGGGCAGCTAAACCTGGCAATTCTAACTGGATGGCCCCCCAAGAGGGTCTTCCTCCAGGGGCAAACCAAGAATGGGCAACTTGGAAGTCCCTGAACAGACTCAGAAGTGGAGTGGGCAGATCAAAAGACAACTTGGCAAGGTGGCACTACCTGGAGGAATCCTCCACCTTGTGTGACTGTGGAGCTGAACAAACAACTCAGCATATGTATGCTTGCCCACAATGCCCTGCCTCATGTACGGAGGAGGAGTTGTTTAAAGCTACAGACAATGCGGTTGCTGTTGCCCGCTTTTGGTCCAAAACTATTTAGTTGCTTGCGATTTCTTCTTTTTTTTCTTATTTCCATTATTTGAAATGTATTTGTTGTACAATGCTTTTGACACGAAATAAATAAATAAATAACATATTTATACATGGCTATCACGTCTTCTCTCAACCATCTCATTGTAATCATGCAAGAATATGGGAAAGAGATCTCAGGTGAGGGCTTTAGAGACAGCTTTTTCTGGAAGGAAAAAAAAACAACTCTAAGAGTATTAAGCAGAGTGCTGGTATTTTTGAACTGCAATTCCCATCAGCTTGAGACAATGGTATAAAATGTTGGGTATTACTATACTGCATGAGGAGAGATGCCTGTTTCTCACTCCTGATTTAAATAATTAAGGTATAAATATAGATATATAGATATATATTTGAAGGCACAGGGGTCTGAAATCCATTCATGAGTTATAACTATGGGATATCTATCAAATTATTAAAATGTACTAAGTAAACACATATATAAACCCTATGAATTCAATGGCTCAGCTGTAGCTGACACTAACACTTGGAATTTGGCCCAAATTTATTATCTGAATGATATACAAATTATATTTGACCTGTTGTGATTTAATATACGATCATTTGCAATGTTGTGATGCATGCTTCAACTTGCTGCCATGATACCACCATCAGGTGTATTGAATACACTCCAGATATTTGTACATGACATTATTGGATGCTATGGTGCGGGAGAAAGAAAAAAGTGACTGTGAACATAGAAATCCAGCACTTTAGCTTGTTTTCTTCTGCAAAGCGGTTTCACCCACCCATGCTCAGAAGGAAACATTAATACATGAGCTCCACCTGCAGTGTGAGTAATTTGTTGTTGTTGTGCGCCTTCAAGCTGTTTCTGACTTACAGTCACCCTAAAGCTTTTCTAGCCAATATTTGTTCTGAGGCTTTTGCATTGCTTTCCCCTGAGGCTGCAAGAGTGTGACTTACACAAGGGCACTCAGTGGATTTCCTTGACTTATTGCAGATTCAAATTCTCGTTTTGAGAGCCACCGTTCAATGCCCAAACCACTAGTGTGAGGCAGTACATATCAAGAAAGGCTATACCATGTGATCCTGTTGTATATATGGAATGGATCTTAGGACAGATCCCTAAGCATATAGATTACTCCTGTGGTCTCTTCCTACTCTATGATTCTGAGAGATGCTGACCCACTGAATTGAGAGGCTAAGCATTTTTTCTCTGACTGACATTTCATCCAAATGGGTTACCAGAAGAGTTTGCCCATTTGTGTTTCCATACCTTTCAGCCAGTGGTCAGAGAGCCCACCAGGTCTGTATATGCAGAATAGAACTACAGCATTTTGACAGAACATTCACTGTCATGACTCCATCCTATGGAATCATGGGATTTGTAGTTTAGTGAAATATTTACCATTATCTATCAGAGAGCTCTAGTGCCACAACAAACTGCAAATCTCATGATTCCATAGGATGAGGTCATGGTGTCAAACAACTATAATTCTGCAGTCTAGGTGAACTGAGCGCCTGAAGACTATCCATCATAACCAAATTTGAGGAACTGCGGAGTTTGGCATTCCAACAACATCTGGAAGGGTGTACAATTTTCATTCTTTTTTAAGAATAAAGAAGGGAAACTTTTATTTTCTAGGTATTTTGAATATGAAGTCCCATCCATCTCACCCAGTTTGACCAATGGTAAATGAGTGCTGGAGTTCTTCACCACACCATCTGGAAGTCTAAAGGTTCTTCATCCTTCCTTTAGCAGCTGCATGGCAGGAAGACATTCAACAGGCAAAGCCTTTCCTTATCACAATGTTCCCATGCCTGCTAGAAGAAAAAGTGGCTTGTCTGCCTATAATTCAAAATATCAATCTTACTAAAGATAATGGCTATCTGGAATGGATTCTGCATTTCTCAGAGTGCCGAATGAGAATTGGGTGGTTCCCAAGATAACTCCCATCCTAATTATTTATCATTCTAATCCTAACTCAAAATCATAGGTTGGTATTATTACATGGGAGGATTGGAGTTAGCTATCCAACTTTCACTCGTTTGGGATGCATCTGCACTGCAGAATTAATGCAGTCTGACACCACGTTAACTGTCATGGCTCAATGCTACAGAATCATGGGAGGTGTAAGAAAGACACCAGCATTCTTTGGCAGGGAATGCTAAATACACTGCAAAACTGCAGCTCCTATGGTCCAATAAAATTGAGATATGGGAAATAAAGTGGTCAAACAGCATTAATTCTACAGTATAGATGCACCCCTGGTCTCATAACACATATACTTCACAAAATAGCTATCTAGCCATTTGACTGAAACATCTTAACTTCTCTTAAAATGTGTTGTGTTATTTATGATCTAGACATCTACAACCCATATTTTCCACAGTGGAAAGGAGAACTTGGACCATTGACTAAGTTACCTTGCTTGATAGCGATTTGTGTCACACTATGTTACAGACTTTACACTCCCAGTAGGCATTATTGGATATTATTGGGTATTCCCATTCATGGTGAGCATTTTAAAATTGAACAAAAACCACAAAACACCTTTTTAAGTCAAGAAATTCCTCTTTTACATGTATATAAATCTCGAGACAAAAAAGTATTATACAGTGTTTTAAAAAGGATGTTTACCAAGTGGGACTTTAAACTGCATTAAAATCTTTAATGATTCAGTATCATCAATACATATATTATTTGCTCTAGATAGATATGACATGGATTTAGCAAAATATAAGTCTCCATATTTAAGTAACTATTACATTGGAATTTTTAAAAAGCTTTGGAGGGTAGGATGGGTGGGATATAGAAGATGCTTTAGTATTCGGACTATACCAGTATTTTTTTTAAAGATATAACTTAAGCAAGGGAAAATCCTTTTAAATGCATGAATTATAAATCAAATTACCTTCAGTTCTGCCCTAACCTAATATTCTTCCTCCAAGTGTCACTTTTTGTTAAAATCAATTTCAGATTTTGAATTTTGCTCAGCTCACCTAATTGATAGCAACACACATCCATGATAAGCAGAAAATGAAATTGTTTCTGCAGCACAGCTCAATAGTGGGTTGAAGAACAGTTCGCAGTGACCTTGTCTGGGGCTATCATTCTTTTAAAGGAGAAAAGACTAAATGATGACCATTTGGAGGCCTGATGTTTTCCAAGTTCCTCTACCCACAATTAATTCCACTATTTGTTCATGACAGGCAAGGTAAGTGTTGACGGGAGGCTAAAGAGAAATGGGGGCTGGAAACCCATGAGACCTTTCTGATGATGGCAAAGGTAATGGGCAAGTTTTGCCCTCTTTGTGACATACCTCTCCATTGCTAAGAATCACTTTTGAACAGCAGCTATTCATCTACACAAGAAAAAGGAAAGGGACATCAGCCACTGATAAGGCTGGAGTTGAAGCCTGTTCCAATCTGTGCAAACACATTGGCGATTCAATTTCTTGGTCAAACTAAAGTGTGACTGTGTCACTTAGAGGGGAACAGACAGCTGTGCAATGAGCTTTTGCTTTCTGATCCCATGCATGAAATAAATCTTACTACTTAATGGGGTTTTCTACCATGTAAATGTGCCCAGGACTGCGATGACAGGCAGGAAACGTACTGTACGTATGGTGCCTACAGGACTGTGTGGACAAGGAAGTTCAAACCCTTTAGACATTTATGTACATCAAGAGCAAGACAACTTTTCTCCCATTAAGCACAGAACATTAAAAAAGAGTCTGTCACTTTTGATACACTCAGATCATTCCCTTGTGGCTCAGTACAGCATATTGGATGGAGCGCAGGACAAAACATATGACATTGTCAATTTCACAGCCATTATCCAGAGCTTGCATTGGATTGCATTTTGAGATGAACATTATCCCACTACTTCAATTGATAAAGAGAAACAAATAAATGTAGGGTAAGTTCTGTTCTATAGGCCATCAATGCAAACTGAATTTTTATAAGGCTTATTATACTCAATGTATAAGGTATGCAGTTAGGTGGTAAATGTATACTGGTTCATATTTCATGTAGAGGAATAATGCTCCCTTGTTGACACATCACAAATAGCTGCATGATTAACTCCTCCCTCCATAAAGTACTTATTAATTTACAAAAGTGCAGAAAATATGGTTTTCAATACAGAAGAGAATTCAAAAAAAGGAATCCCTTGCCTGCAGTCTGAAATAATCCATCCTAGAATGTGACCATTTTGCACCCAGCTCTCAGTAACCAAAGATGCACCCCAGTTAAGCTCACTGGCTTCATTTCAGTTACAGTAGAGTCTCACTTATCCAAGCCTCGTTTATCCAAGCTTCTGGATTATCCAAGCCATTTTTGTAGTCAATGTTTTCAATATATCATGATATTTTGGTGCTAAATTCATAAATACCGTAATTACAACATAACATTACTGCATATTGAACTACTTTTTCTGTCAAATTTGTTGTATAGCATGATGTTTTGGCACTTAATTTGTAAAATCATAACCTAATTTGATGTTTAATAGGCTTTTTCTTAATCCCTCCTTATTATCCAAGATATTCGCTTATCCAAGCTTCTGCCGGCCCGTTTAGCTTGGATAAGTGAGACTCTACTGTAATTCACTTTAAAACCTCTGCTCTTTTTGGTATTAGTTGGCAACTACACTGGTGAACTGCAGCCTAGAACCCACTTAACTAGAGCAGAAAGGTGGAGAACGTGTGCCCTTCCAATGTTGTTGAACTACAACTCACAACTGGGAGAGCCAATTGTGAGTTGCGATGGGAGTTGTAATTCAAAAACACCTAGAGTTATCCCATCATCTATATCATAAGTTCCACTTTGGAAAGCACACAACGAGGTCTGAAGTGTAACTTAAGCTTTACTTTAAATCAGTAATTTTCTAAAATAAAAAATCCTTGTTTTGTCTGAATAAAGGTGTCAAAAATATAGGACACCGATCAAGATAGGCATGTTTAAGGTTCATTAGTTTCAGTGGTAAAAGTTAGTTATGGGCTTAGATTCCTACCATCACATGAAAGTACTATATTTGATTTTGGCTGGGTCTGTTCTATAGAGTTCACACCCTGACTGCGAGTAAAGGCACAATTCAGTAGTATTTTCAGCATCATTTTTTTAAAAATAGATTATCTAACTATTGGCATTGAATGTTTGCCATACATGTTGGAAACCGCCCTGAGTCCCTTTGGAGAGGTAGGGTAATCTATAAATAAAGTTGTTTTATTATTATTATTATTATTATTATTATTATCATCATTATCATCATCTAAGGTTTACACATTGCTAGACCTACACAGTGTGGCACTGAAGATGTGGTAGCTGAAACGACCCCCAACAAAATGACATTGTGCCTTAGAGAATGCTATTTCTGTTGTCTTTAGTCTGTAGTTGCCATTCATACCTGCAAGTCACCTCTGGATCTGCAGTCACCAAACAATAAGCTTGACTGTCTGCAGAACCAGCCTTGACAAAACAATCTGAATATTGGTTCAACACCCAAGAGCCAGCTTTCCTATAGGAGGGCACAATGTGTGTTTTCTCTTCATTTTTATTTATTCATTCAGATCACTCTCTGCCTACCTATCCTTCTATACACACCCAAATTGGAGTATCACGTTTCATTCAGTGAATATGAAGCACATCAAAAAGCCACTGACTTCAATGAAAGGGTTAGTCATGTGCTTAAACCCTTTTTCTGTGGAAATCAATGGCACTTTGAAGTGTTCAATGGCCACACTATAATCTAGCAAATCAAATTGTGGTTTTACAAAAAAAAAAATGCTTGGGTTTGGTATCCATGAAGAAACTGTGATGGATCAGTAGAGTCCCAAGAGATAGCATCCAGTGTCAAAAATAACCATCTGTATGGATATAGCCACACATCATTTAATAGGGCATTCTGACTGTGAAGAAGCTATACATTTTGCAAACAGAGTCCATTTTGACATACACAAATGGAGCGCTACATACACTGCATCTCAAAGTGCCCTAAATTAAACCTCAGTATAAAATAAAAAATATATCATATACAGATGTATATCTATTTATAAACATATCCCATTGTCTATAGAAATGTAAATCACTCAGTGGCCTTCTTTGAACCTTCCCCTGCTTCCCCCAAGGAACATGACAGTGAAACCTGTAGGAAAAAAAACCACCTTCCAGAAAATACTAGATCAACAGAATGGGTTTGTTACCTTGTAAATGTGCCCCAGTTCTATGCTACTGCAATGCTCTGCTACTGTTTGAATTTTCATATTATTTTATTGGTGTACCTAATACCAATGAACTAACCTGGGAATCAGACTTGAAAAGGTTGACTCCCTGAACCCACAGATTCACCTGTGTGGATGCCTCCGGGCAGGTTTCACTGCAGCCCCACAATGCAAAGTTTGGAGGGAAGGAGAATGCCACAGGGAATTTCTAAAGGTCTCCTACCTGTATTATGGACATCCGGCTCGGAGGAGCCTCAGTGACGTTAGTCCCTTGCCCTGTGAAGCTGGTGTGGCAGCCCACGTGTCCCTGGGGCACAGTCAGGTTGTTGGAGGCAGGTTTCAGGTACATCACTTCAGACCTGGGAGAGCTAAGGGGCAGGCGGGTCTGGTAGTCAAAATACATGGGCGAGGTGGCCAAAGAAGGGCTGCTCACCACGTTCATGACGTTCAGGGGCCCTCTACTGTCCTCTCCTTCACTGGGCACCAGCATGATATCATTCTTGCTGATCTTCTTCTTTTTGCCCTTGCCTCCACCATTGCCTCCACCACCACCACCGCCCCCACCACCCCCACCACCAAGTTGGGGGTGACTATACTCAGCAATGCGGCAATTGTAGGTGCGGATCTCCTTGTTCTCCCGCTTGCACTTGACAGCAATGGTGATCATGGCGGCCAGCAGGATGATGGATACAGTACTCAAGGTGACAATCAAGGGGAGGGACAAGTCCCAGTGGGGCCGTCGGTGCTGCTCCCCATTCACTTGGGGCTCCCCTGCTTCCGGAAGAGGCCCAGCCAAGGCCCGCACTATCAGTTTGGCTACTGCGGAGAGGCTGGGCTTCCCATGGTCACTGACCTTCACCACAAGCTCTGCCACAGGGCTGAGCTCTTCCCAGTAAGGGTGCAGGGTGCGTATCTCCCCACTGGTGGGGTCCATCTCAAAGAGGTGCTCCTCATTGCCTTCAACAATCTCATAAGTGAGGCGCCCGCTCTCTCCGAAGTCACTATCCAAGGCACGCACCGTGCCCACTGGATAGCCCACGCCTGCGTTGCGTGGCACCTGGAGTTCAGCAGTGTCATTGATCAGAGCCGGCAAGACAATCAGAGGGGCATTGTCATTGACATCCAGAACTGTGACACGAACGGTGGCATTGCTCTCCCGGTGGGGGGAGCCGGAGTCTTTGGCCAGCACATGGAACTCAAAGTGTTTGGTCTGCTCGTAGTTGAAGCTGCGTAAGGCATAGATGGCCCCATTGGTGGGGTTGACGGAGACATAGGTGTAGATGGAGACGTCGCCGACATGCCCAGGGAGAATGGAATAGGAGACAGTGCCATTTTGGCCCAGGTCAGGGTCCTTGGCCAAGACGGAGCCCAGATACTCCCCGGGGATGTTGTTCTCGGGAACCTGCAGCACATACAAATTTTTGCTGAAGCGGGGCGGGTTGTCGTTCTCGTCCAGGATCCTGACAGTGAAGGATTTGGTGGAGTTGAGTGGCGGGTTGCCACCGTCCCTGGCCAGGATGGTGACATTGTACTCGTCCTGCACCTCCCTGTCCAGGGGCCGGTCAGTGACGACGGTGTACAGGTTGTCATAGTTCTCCTCCAGGGTGAAGGGCACAGCACCCTCACCGCCACCACCGCCACCTCCATCGCCTTGCACCCGACAGAGGAGCTGCCCATTCTTGCCAGAGTCGCGGTCGGTGACCCGCACCAGGGCGATGACGGTGCCCGGCGGGGCTGCTTCACTCAGGGCCCCCTGCCGCACTGATACAAAGCCAATGGAGGGTGCATTGTCGTTGCGGTCAAGAAGCCGGACAGTGACCTTGCAGTGGGCTGGGATGGGGTTGGGTCCCAAGTCACGGGCCTGCACGTCGATCTCCACCAATGCACCCTCCTCGTAGTCCAGGTTGCCCTTGACACGGATGAGGCCACTCTGGGGGTCGATGCTGAAGAGCTCTCTTACTCGTTCCGGTGTGTAGCCACTAAAGGCATAGAGCACCTCCCCGTTGGTGCCCTCATCGGCGTCGGTGGCGTTGAGGTCGAGCACAGCTGTGCCCAGTGGTGCGTTCTCAGGCAGCTCCACCACATAGGAGGCAGCCTCGAAGACGGGGCTGTTGTCGTTGGAGTCGATGAGGCGGACGTTGAGCTGGACGGTGCCGGAGCGTGGCGGGTCCCCGCCGTCGAGCGCGGTCAGCACCAGCGTGTGATGGCTCTGCTCCTCCCGGTCCAGCGGCTTCTGCACCACCAGCTCCGGGAACTTGGTGCCGTCGCCGCGGGCCTTGACGTCCAGCGCGAAGAGCCCGTAGTCGTCCCGGGTGAGCAGGTACGTGCGGAGGCCGTTCTCGGCGGCGTCGGGGTCGTGGGCGCTGGCCAAGGGGAAGCGGGTGCCGGGCGCCGCGTTCTCCGAGATGTCCAAGTCCACCTGGTCTGAGGGGAAAGCCGGCGCGTTGTCGTTGAGGTCCTGGATCTCCACCTTGATCATGCAGATCTCCTGGTCGTTGGCGAAGACCTCGAGCGAGAGCTGGCACTTGGCGCTGCGCCGGCAGAGCGCCTCGCGGTCCAGGCGCTGCTTGGTGTAGAGCAGGCCGCTCTCCCCGTCCACGTCGAGCAGGTGCGGCGCGGAGTTCTCCAGCACGCGGAACGTGGACTTCCCGCCGCGGGGGCGATCCGAGGAGGGAGAGCCGCCACCGCCGGGCCCGGGCTGCAGCCGGGCATCGCGGCCGATGTTGCCGATGACCGTGCCGGCGCCTTGCTCCTCGGGCACCGAGTAGTTGAGGTTCTTCAGCGCCGAGGCGGGGGCCCAGCTGAGGAGGAGGACGCCGAGGCAGCAGCAGCAGCACCAGGCCGACGGGGACATCACTTCTCCCCTTCCTCCCTTCCTCTCGCCTTTCCTTTCAAGTTCCTGGACCTGTTGCTCGGGAAGATCCGCAAAGCCCCGGCGCCACCATGAGCGGGAGAAGGAGGCAGAGGAAGGAGTCAGGGAGGGGGAAAAGCGGGCTTGTTGTTAGTGCCCCCCCTTCTCGATCTCCCCCCCCCCCTTTGTTGCTGCTGCAGTTCCAACTTCACAGAGGAAGAAAGACGAGAAAAGGCAAAGCTTTGGTCTGTACAAAACACCAGGGGGGGAAAATGCCTGCCGGTGTCCTGAGTCAATCGGAAAAGCGCGAGGTGAAATCCCAGCCAAAATAAAAAACAATAAACACTCAAAAAGGAAGCGGCGATTGGCGTGTCTTTGGGAGGACTGTGTCAGAGAGCAGAGTCACTGAGGCAAAGGCAGGCTGAGGCGGCTTCTTCCCCTCC
The DNA here is from genome assembly GCF_035594765.1 of Anolis carolinensis. Classification (NCBI taxonomy): domain Eukaryota; kingdom Metazoa; phylum Chordata; class Lepidosauria; order Squamata; family Anolidae; genus Anolis; species Anolis carolinensis. The sequence goes on from NC_085843.1 coordinate 151,507,698, forward strand.
CGGTTTTATTCCCTTCCTCCTCTCTGGGAGTCTTTGGCTGCTGCATTTCGCGATCCGACTGCGGCGGAGGACCGCATCCCGCCGCCTGCCATCGGGAGAGGGAGACCGCGGGGCTGCTCGGCTGTGTCTCTCCAAGCCGAGGTGCACGCACAACGCACGCACAACGCGCGCGCACACACACAGGGCTCCTCCTGCGGCGCCGCCAAAAGAAGAAGAAGAAGAAAAAAGCCGAGCTGGGAGACAGGAGGGGCGAAAAGGATGCTGTGTAGTGCCTCCCCGGCTTCGACAACACGATGAGGAGTCTCTTCGGAGACGTGTGTGTAGAGAGAGCGAAAGGAGACCGGCTACGTGTGGGGTTGCTGTTCGTTGGAGACGAGGCTCTCCTCCGGAATGGCTGGGTTCAAAGATTCACCGAGGAGGGGAAGCCACCCAAGCCTTGTCAAAAAGGCACGCGGGAGAGGCGAGGGAGAAGCAGGAGCAGCAGCCTCCGCCGCCTCCGCCTTTGCTGCTGCTGCTGCTCGCGCCGCCACATCGCCTCGCGCTCTCCCTCGCGGAGCGTGTCTGAGTCGCAGTCGCCGTTGACTCTCCCGTCCGCTCGCCTTGCCAGTCGTCGAGAGGAAATCAACAGGCGACTCAGGGCTGGGCGCAGAGATTAAAAAAGGGAGAGGGAGGGAATCGGGGAGGGAGGGGGAGGTGGGGCGGGCAGACAGAGAGAGAGAGGGTGGGAGAGACACCACACACGCGCACTCACACACACACACTCGCTCTTCCTCTCGCACGCCAGAGGAAGGAAACAGCCTTCGCCTTCAGCAGGCAGCGCCGTCCATGCCTCCGATTTGTCCTCCTCCAAACACGGATCTTGTTGAATAGAAAGGGGAAAGGAATCGCAGTCTTTTCCCTTTCTATGAGAACAATAATGTTTTATTGCTGGAGGATTTAAGGAGCCCACCGGTAGCGCAACGGGTTAAAAACGGACAGGTCGGAGACTCCAATCGGGGGAGAGTGGGTGAGCTTCCGTCTGTCAGCTCCAGCTGACACGAGAGAAGCCTCCCGCAAAACATCCCCTGGGCAACGTCCTTGCAGACGGCCAATTCTCTCACACCAGAAGCGACTTGCAGTTTACACACGAAAATGGAGGATTTGGCGGATAGATATTGTCCCTCCCGGGGAAAAGGGTCATTCAGTCACACACAGCTTCTAGTCTGGGGTGAGTCAGGCGGAACAAAAAAAAAAATCAATCGATCAATCAATCCGGTTCATAGAAGCACGGGATGCAGTTCCTGCTGCTTCGTGTCCTGACGCGTGTCGCGGCTGCAATCTCTCTCTTCGGAAGGCACAGACACACATAGACAGGGATGGAAAGGAAGGAGAGATCGGAGGATGCAATATAACAAATAGGGAGGGGAAGGAGTATTTTAATGTTCTTTTGAGCACACACACAGAGCAGGAGGGAGCCCAGAGGGAGGGTGTTGCCCGCAGATCCCCTTGGACTGTCTCTGGCTTCTGCCCCGCTCACAAAAATAACACAAATGGGTGCCCGAAAGCGGTTTGGCGAGAAGATCTCGGGTATTTTGTTTTTCTGTTACATGTGAAACCCAGAGTTCAGGCAGGAGGGGGCCCAACACGTTATCTCTCTCTCTCTCTCTGGGAAGTTTGGGCAGCCGTTGTATTTTCCTGTTTATTATTTCAGATATTTGTAAAAAAAAAAAAAAAAGATCTGAAATCCAGTCTCTCCAGCGACAATCTCTATCCTGGACCCTCTGATTGTTTCCTGGGCCGTCTGTTTGTGTTCTTTGGGGGGTTTTTTTGTTGTTTTGGTCAGGCGACAGGCAGGGGACGTGTGGCTCCTTCCTCCTCCTCTGCAAAGAAATCCATCTGCAGGTAAACGACGAGGATGACGCCGCCGCGGCAGCAACAGTTGGCTGGATGGAGCCAGGCGCCGAGGAGGCCGCCTCAGCAGCAGCAGCCGCACCGCCTCCCTCTCTGCCGCAGTCGCCACCATGGAGCGGGCCCCTCGCCGCCGCCGTTGCCTCGGCCTCCCGCCATCGCTCTCTCTCTCTCTGTCTGTCTCTGCTTCGTCCGCTCAGTCCCGGCACCTCTTGCCGACTGACTCTATTCACCTCACGCCGCCGCTTAAACATTGATACGGATTCCCCGCCAGCCAATGGCAGCCGGGGCAGCGGGACCCGCCTCCCGGGCCGGCCGCCAATCACGAGCAGGCTCCAAGCGCCTGGGGGGGTGGGATTAGAAGCCCCCTCGGCTGCAGTGTCATTGATAAGATCGGCTCAGATTGGAGAGAGAGAGAGAGAGAGGAAAGGAGGGGGGAGTGAGAGAGAGGGGGCGAGTTTATGTCTCCCAGTGTGGAGGTAAAAGGAGCCCCCGGTGGCGCAATGGGCAGGCAGGGCTGCTGACCTACAGGCCGGTGGTTGGAATCCGAGAGAGCGAGAATGAGCTCCCTCTGTCAGCTCCAGTAAGAGAAGCCTCCCACAAGGATGGTAAAAACATGGAACACCTGGGCGTCCCCTCGGGAACATCCTTGCAGACGGCCAATTCTCTCACACAGTTTCTCAAGTTGCAGACACACACACAGAAAAGTGAAAATGCTGCCACATTCCTCCTTCCTGCCTCCCTCCCTCCCTTCCCCCCCTCTCTCTCCCTCCCTCCCCCCGCGTCTCCTTAGCAATGGGAGTCTTTTCTCCGTCCCTGCCTTGTGAATTAGGGTTTGAAGAAAAGTGCTTCAGAGTCCTGGGTTGGGTAGATGGAGCCTGTTGTGAGGAATGCCAGGCTCGGAGTATTGCCTCTCACTTTCTCTTCTTTATTTTATTTACTAGCTTGGGGAACCGGCGATGCCCAGGTCATTTCAGAATGGTATTATTTGTCTTTTAATGTTATGTTTTCTGTTTGGAGTGGGTGAACTACAATTCCCAGAATCGTGGCTGAATCTTCCTGAAACCCTGCCAGTATTATAAGTTGGCCATTTTGGGTGTGTGTACAAGGTGTGGTGCAGTGCTGTCTGGATGGGGGTGAACTACTGCAATTTCCAGATTCTCGGGGCAATTGCCCCGAAATATCTATCAGTATCCATAGCAGGCAATATTCAGTCTGTGTGCCAAGTTTGGTCTAGATTCGTCATTGGCTGGGTTCAGTGGTCTTTGGATGGAGGTGAACTACAACTCCCAAAATCAAGGCCCCCTTCCCACAAATACCTGAAGTATGTTCAGTAGGTCATGAGGCTTCTATGTGTGAAGTGTGGTCCTAGTGTATTGTCGGTGGGGATCAGTGTTTATCTGGATGCAGGTGAACTATAACACCCTTTTTCCCAAACTTGTCCAATATGTTTTATTGGTTATGTGGGCTCTGTGTGCCAAGTGTGATGCTCATTCATTGCAGGTAAACTATAAATCCCAGTACATACTACTCAGTTTTCAGTCCAGTTCCCCTCCAAACCCACCAGTAGTGAAATCTGGGTGTATTGGGTCTGCATGGCAAGTTTGGCCGAGAGCCATCATTATTTGGGTTCATAGCGTTCTGGGTGTAGGTGAACTACAACTTCTCTATATTCCCCAGTAGGAGTGACAGTGCTCTGACTTGATGCAGGGTGAACTACAACTTCCATCACTTTCTCTTTTGGTGTTAAGGAAAAAGCCTGGTTTTAATTCATCCAAAACCCAGACAGGGAGTATCACAGAGGGCCCTTCCAGGCAGGCCCCATATCCCAGAATTTGGGTTTATCCCAGATTATCTGGCAGTGGAGACTCATATAATCAGGTCTAACGCAGAAAACCTGCAATCAGATCCTGTCTGGAAGGGCCCTGAGGCCCCTTGGAAACACAGTTGTATAAAATCCACATTGAAGTGGATTATATAGCAGTGTGGAGTCAGATAATACAGTTCAAAGCAGAAAATGTGGATTATTTGCCTTGATATTCTGGATTTTATGGCTGTGTGGAAGGGCCTTGAGACATTAAGGTCTGCGTTACAACCACAAGCAACACCTTCGTTTGTGACATCCACAGGCCCAATGAAACAGGCCCAATGAATCATGGGCTTCTGTGAGTTTTCCAGGCTGTACGACCATGTTCCAGAAGCATTCTGTCCTGACATTTCAGGGCCAGCTAACACCTCCCAACAAAGGATTCCCTCATGCAGGAAGCAGCCAGGCTTTAAATCTGCAAGACCATGAAATGCTAATCAAAGTGATCCATTGCAATATTCACACTAGCCTCCAACAGACAAAGAGTTCCTTCTCCTACCCTGGACTTTCCACAGAAATATGGTTTCCAACAGACATCACAATCTCTGAGGATGCCTGACATAAATGTAGGCGAAACGTCAGGAGATAATGCTTCTGAAACATGGCTATACAGCCCGGCAAACTCACAGCAACCCAGTGATTCTGGCCATGAAAGCCTCTGATAGACGTTATTAACAATGACCATGCGAATCTAAGCCTTGAAATACGGTCAGCACCTTGGACAGCTCCTGAAAAATTCCCGTCCAAACCTGATGGCTTCGACAGCACTCGCCCGGGAATGCAAACGCGAGGCGGCCTCTGCATATGAGTAGTGTTTGTATTTAGCGGGACACACTGCTAGCAAGGCAAAAAAGAGGCTTCTCCTGGAAGCAAGCTACTTCGCCTGAATTTCCAGGAATCTTCTCTGTCACACTATTTTGTCTGATATTACGATACAAAAGAACGTATGGTGGAACTGAGTGGAGGGCGGGGGGAGCTAACAATAGGGTGTGTGTGTGACGGAAGACCAACCCAAAAGGGGACTGATGCCTTCCTGTCGTTTAACTTGGCCGCCCAAAGTCTGGAGGTGTGCTATGTCTTGAAGGAGGGGGACTCGAGCAGCAGCGATCACAGACACAACAGAGAGAGATGGAGAGAGAGGCGGGTTCGTGCAGCCTGAGCCTATAGCAAAGCGCACTCTTCAGTCAACCCCACCGTTTCTTCGCGAAGCCCACTCAGGATGGCGTCTTCTGTTTCGCTTCACGCCCTTTGTCCCTGACCCCTCCAGAAAAGCTAATTTTGAGGAAAGACACAGGAAGAAAGACAGAAACCAGCCAGCATTTCTTCCCCTCGTGTTTACGAAGGCTTTCATGGCCGGATTCACTGAGTTGCTGAGAGTTTTCCGGGCTGTATGGCCATGTTCCAGAAGCATTCTCTCCTGACGTTTCGCCCACATCTATGGTTGTTGAGGTCTGTTGGAAACTAGGCAAGGGAGGTGAGAAATAACTCTAGTCTGTTGGAGCAAGTGTGAATGTTGCAATTAATCACCTTGATTAGCATTGAAAAGCCCTGCAGTTTCAAAGCCTGGCTGGAATCCCTTTGTTGGGAGGTGTTAGCTGCCTCTGATTGATTCATGCCTGGAATTCCCCTATTTTCTGAGGGTTGTTCTTTACTGTTCTGATTTTAACGTTTTTTTTAAATACTGGTAGCCAGATTGTGTTCATTTTCATGGCTTTCTCCTTTCTGATGAAATTGTCCACATGCTTGTGGATTTCAATGGCTTCTCTATGTACTCTGACATAATGGTTCTTAAAGTGGTCCAGCATTTCTGTGTTCTCAAATAATATATTGTGTCCAAGTTGATTCATCAAGTGCTCTGCGATGGCTGACTTCTCTGGTTGAGTTAGTCTGCAGTGCCTTTCATGTTCCTTGGTTCTGTGTTGTGTTTGGTGGTCCCTATGTAGACCTGTCCACAGCTGCATAGTATACGGTAGACTCCTGCAGATGTGAGAGAATCCCTCTTGTTCTTTGCTAAAGGTAGCATTTGTTGGATTTTCTTAGTGGGTCTGTAGGTAGTCTGTAGATTGTGTCTCTTCATCAGCTTCCTTGTGTGGTCAGTGGCTCCTTTGATATATAGTAAAAACACCTTTCCTCTGGGTGGATCTTTGTCTTTACTCTTGTGACTTCTTCTTGGTCTTGCAGCTCTTCTGATGTTTGTGGTGGAATATCCATTGGCCTGGAGAGCCCAGTTTAGGTGGTTCAGTTTACCATGGAGGAGGTGGGGTTCGCAGATTCCTTTTGCGGGGTGGCTTGTTCTTGGCCTTGCAGAGCACTTGATGAACCAACCTGGATACAGTATATTCTTTGAGAACACAGAAATGCTGGACCACTCTCACAACCACCATGTCAGACTACACAGAGAAATCCACTATCATGGGGACAATTTCAACAGAAAGGAAGAAACCAAGGAAATGAACAAAATCTGGCTACTAGTAGTAAAAAAAAACAACAACGGTAAAATCAGGACAGTAAATAAAGAACACTCTGCGCCGGGCTGTGGCGCAGCTGGCTAGTAACCAGCTGCAATAAATCACTACTGGCTGAGAGATCATGAGTTCGAAGCCTGGGTCGGGTTAAGCCCCCGACCATTAAATAGCCCGGCTTGCTGTTGACCTATGCAGCCCCGAAAGACAGTTGCATCTGTCAATTAGGGAAATTTAGGTACGCTTTATGCGGGAGGCTAATTTAACTAATTTACAACATCATAAAACTGCCAGCAAAACACTAGGAAAGGAATGAGGAAGTACAGCCACTAGTGGACAGTGAAGCAACAGCTCCCCCTGTGGCCAGAATCGTGAAGCTGGAAAAAAAAATGTTAAATGCCTCTGTGTCTGTCTATATATGTTGTTTGTCTGTTGGCATTGAATGTTTGCCATATATGTGTTCATTGTAATCCGCCCTTAGTCCCTTTCGGGGTGAGAAGGGCGGAATATAAATACTGTAAATAAATAATAAATAAATAACACTCAGAAAATGGGAATTCCAGACAAGAAACAATCAGGGCCAGCTAACACCTCCCAACAAAGGATTCCCCCAGGAAGGAATCACCCAGGCTTTGAAACTGCAAACCTTTCAATGCTAATCAAGGGGATTAATTGAAACATTCACATTTGCCTCCAACAGACAAACGTTCTTTCTAACTTCCTGGACCTTCCACAGATATATAAACCCCACTTGCCTAGTTTCCAACAGACCTCAACCTCCATAGATGTGGGCGAAAAGGAAGGAGAAAATGCTTCTGGAACATAGAAATACAGTCCGGAAAACTCACAGCAACCCATTCTTTCTCCCCATCCCAATTCCCAGGTTGCAATGAAAATCAGGAATGGTTTTGGGAGAAAGAAAGAAAAAACAACACATTGATCTCGGGATTCATGAGGGGGAAAGAAAAGCCAAGCTGCCCTTTATCAATTGTGAATGACTCCCGTGTAAAGCGACTCGCATGAATCATGCAGAACGGGGAGAAAAGCCACTGCAAAACCCCTCGGGAAGGATCCACAGATGGGGAGGGAACGGGGTTCTTTCGGGGATCACCTCCAGTCTTTTTCTCCAGCGCTGAGGTTCATCGGGAAGCCAGAGAAGGAAGGAGGGGAGGAGAAAGTGAGTTTGTTTGCATTCAAGACGAGTTTTCCTCTCTCCCCCCCCCCTCCCTTCCGCCTGTCCCTCTCATCCCAATCTCAAGGCTTGGCAACGAGGAGCTGATCCAGGCAGGAGGCAGCCGCCGCTCAACAGGATCCAGCTAATGCTGTGTTAAAGAAAGGGAAGGGGGGAAAGCGGGAGGAAATGCGGGAGGGAGGAAGCCATCGAGACAATACAAAACAGCGCCCGTGAAATGCTCTCCTTTCTGACATGCTCTCCTCTTCCCCCATTTGTTTCATTTCTTCGTACATCAAGGTCCGTCCCGTGTTTGTCTTCCCCTTTGGGGAAAGGGGACCCCACTGCAATTGGGTTTGGGCTCCCTCTAGTGGACCCAGTCCACACTGCTACCTTTGGGGCACGTTTGCTAATAGAGTGACAGGAAGCCTGAGTCCAAGAAGTGTGAGTAATGTAGGGCCCTTTTGCAGATCTGAAATACATTGGGTTTATGCAGCCCAAAAATATTCTTCCTGGAAATATCTGTGGGCTTCTCTAGGGCTGGAGCTATACTGTCATAAAGTGCAGTTTGAATTGCATTATATGGTCAGTGTAGTTCAAACTGCATTATATGGGTCTAAGGTAAAGGTAAAGGTTTCCCCTGACGTTAAGTCCAATCATGTCTGACTCTGGGGGTTGGTGCTCATCTCCATGTCTAAGCTGAAGAGCTGGCGTTGTCCGTAGACACCTCCAAGGTCATGTGGCCGGCATGACTGCATGGAGCGCTATTACCTTCCCGCCGGAGCGGTACCTATTGATCTACTCACATTGGCATGCTTTCGAACTGCTAGGTTGGCAGGAGCTGGAGCTAACAGCGGCCGCTCCCGCCACTCCCAGGGTTGAACCTGGGACCTTTCGGTCTGCAGTTCAGTGCTTTAATGTGCTTATATGGGTCTACACAGAGCATATAATGCAGTTCAAATAGCATTTTATGGTAGTACAGATCCTGCGCTCTATGCAGTCATGCCGGCCACATGACCTTGGAGGTGTCTACAGGCAATGCCGGCTCTTCGGCTTAGAAATGGAGATGAGCACCAACCCCCAGAAACGGAAACGACTGGACTTAACGTCGGGGAAACCTTTACCTTTACTTATAGATCCAGGTTAGGTATGATTCTACAACATGCTTTTGATCCAAGTATAGGTTGCATCTTCACTGCCATATAATCATACAGTCAACACAATTAATAGGGCCCCCTGGTGGTGCAGCAGGTTAAACCTGCTGAACTTGCTAACCAAAAGATTGGTGGTTCAAATCTGGGGAGCGGGGTGAGCTCCCACTGTTAGCCCCAGCTTCTGCCAACTTAGCAGCTCAAAAACATGCAAATGTGAGTAGATCAATAGGTATCGCTTCTGCGGGAAGCTAACGGCGCTCCATGCAGTCATGCTAGCCACATGACCTAGGAGGCATCTACGGACAACGCTGGCTCTTTGGCTTAGAAATGGAAATGAGCACCAACCCCCAGAGTCAGAATCGACTGGACTTAATGTCAAGGGAAAACCTTTACCTTTACCTATACACATAATAAAAATGAAAATATGTATTTGTGTGGCTAGGGTGTCCACTTACACACACAAGCTCCTGCCTCCACAAATATTGTAGCTCCCATGACTCATGAGACACCAATGGCTCTCCCTCAAACGACATTTAAGATTATAGTGAGTGCCATGAACATGTACAAGAGCCCTGCCAATGTCCTCCACAAACACCATACTGCCCACCACCCAAGTTAAGGTTTCGTACAGGGACATATATTTCATCCTAGATTTTCTGTTTTTCCTCCACCACAGACATCCCAGTGTTTCTTACTCTCTCCATTGGTGTGGAATTTGCATGATCACACCCACTGCCTTTCCCTCAACCCTTTCCTATTCTTTTCTATGGCACACAGCACAGAGGAATTGTTCAGAACTGAAGATACTAGAGAAGTTTGGGGAGAATTCACCATGATTTATAGGAGTTGTAGGTACTGGGATGTATAGTTCACCTGAAATCTAAGAGCACTCTGAACTCCATGAACATTGGATCTGGAATTAACTTGGCACACAGAATACTCATGACCAACAAAAAATAACGGAGGTCTTTGGAGGGATTTATAGGAGTTGTAGTTCACCTACATCCAGAGCACACTATGAACACAAACAATGATGGATCTGGACCAAAGTTGTCATGCATACCTGATATGCCTAAATTTGAATACTGGTGGGTTTTGAGGGGAATTGGCCTGGACATTTTGGAGTTGTAGGTACTGGGATTTATCATTCATCTGCAATCAATGAGTACTCGGAACTCGACTAAAGATGGAATTGGACCAAACTTGGCACAAAGAGTCCCCATGACCATAAAAAAATACTGCAGGTCTCTAGGAAAAATTCACCTTGATTTGGGGGTTGTAGTTCACATACATCCAGACAGCACTGTGAACCCAAACACCGATGGATCTGGACCAAACTTGGTGCACATACCTGATGGCGAAATTTGATTACTGGAGGGATTTGGGGGGAATTGACCTTCCTTTCTGGGAGTTGTAGTTCACCCACAACCAGAGAAACTGTGACCTTAACCGATGATGGACCTGGATCAAACTTGGCACACAGAACCCCAATGACGAACTCAACCTACTAGAGGGGTTCGAAGGAACTGACTCACCACAGTGGGAGTTTTAGTTTACCCCACAGCCAGAGAGTACACTGAACCCCACTGATGATACATCTAGAGCAGTGGCTCCCAACCTCCAGGTGTTTTGGATTTCAGCTCCCACAGTTCCTAACAGCTGGTAAGAGTCTCGCTTATCCAACCTTCGCTTATCCAATATTCTTATCCAATATCCAACGCAGTTTGCCTTTTAGTAGTCAATGTTTTTGAGTTAATTTTTCAATACACTGCGAAGTTTTGGTGCTAAATTCATAAATACAGTAATTACTACACAACGTTATTGTGTATTGAACTGCTTTTTCTGTCTACTTGTAAAACATGACGCTTTGGTGCTTAATTTGTAAAATCATAATATAATTTGATGCTTAATAGGCTTTTCCTTAATCCCACCTTATTATCCAACATATTCTCTTATCCAATGTTCTGCTGGCCTTTTTATGTTGGATAAGTGAGACTCTACTGTATTATTATTAGTCCAAAACACCTGGAGGGCCGAAGTTTGTCCATGCCTGGTCTACACTGAGCATATAATGCAGTTCAAACTGTGTTTTATGACAGTATAGATCCAGACTAGGTATAGTTCTATGGCATGCTTTTGGTCCAAGTATAGGCCTAATCTACACTGCCATAGAATCATAGAATACCGTAGAGTCTTGCTTATCCAACCTCCACGTATGCAACATTCTGTATTATCCAAAGTAGTCGGCCTTTTCGTAGTCAATGCTTTTGTAGTCAATGTTTTCAATACATTGCGATGTTTTGGAGCTAAATTCATAAATACATTACGTTACCGTGTATTGAACTGCTTTTTCTGTTGTAAAACATGATGTTTTGGTACTTAATTTGTAGAATCATAATAATAGGCTTTTCCTTAGTCCCTCCTTATTATCCATCATTTTCACTTATCCAACATTCTGCCAGCCCATTTATGTTGGATAAGTGAGACTCTACTGTAATAGAGTTAGAAGAAACTATCCAGTCCAACCCCCTGCCATGCAGGAAAAGCACAATCAAAGCACCCCTGACTGAGGGCCATCCAGCCTCTGTTTAAAACCCTCCAGAGGCAGTGAACAGCTCTCACAGTGAGGAAGTTCTTGTTAATGTTCAGGTGGAATCTTCTTTCCTGTAATTTGAAATAATTGTTTTGAGTCCTAGTCTCCAGGGCAGCAGAAAACAACCCTGCTCCCTTTTTCTTATGACACCCTTTTAGTTATTTCAACATGTCTTCTCAACCTTCTCTCTACAGGTTAAACATCCCCAGCTCTTTAAGTCACTCGTCATAGGACATGGTTCCCAGACCTTTATTTTAGTCACCCTCCTCTATAAACTGCACTATATGAGTCTACACTGACCATATCATGCTGTTTAAAATGCAGTGTAGATGGGGCCTATAGTCAAAGTACAGGGTCACCATTATCTATGGTTTCAGGTATCACAGGAGGTCTTGGAATGTATCCTCTGTAGATATTGGGTTGTATACTGATAAAAGAAATTAGAGGTGAGGAAAGTGCTTCCTTCACACATTCACAAAGTATACTACTTCAAAAGAATTTCCATGCAATGTAAGCTGCTGAAAATATAAAATAACTTGCATCAGTATAACCCAGGTGATTGGATTATCTTCAAATGATGCTTACACAAAGAGAAGAAAAGCCTTTGGTGCATATACATTGCGCCAGAATTCCACACAGGCAGATTATATACTTCCAGCTGTTTGATTGAACAAAGAGGCTTGATCCAGGTCTGACACATAGTAATATTTTTCAATGGCCAGATAAATCCCGTAGTCACATTGCTGGAGGAGAAATCTCCAGCCTATCAGTCTAACAGGACGGACAGAATTTGACCAACAAAATCTCAGAATCCTGCCAATCATAGCTGGTCAGTTGCTCCCTTTTGCTTGAACTGCCATGGCAACATCCTACAGAATTCTGGGTTTTGTGATTTAGACAGAGATAATTAAAATTCTCAGCCAGGGAACCTTTTTGGTCACTCTGAATAAATTGCAAACGAGAGGATTCCATAGGATTTTGTCATGGGACTTACTGAGGAATCATGGCAGCATAACTCTGTAGTATAAAAGAGGTCCTGATGTTTATCAAAGTTAGACTAATCACATCTTTTAGAGATAATATGTCCAGCACCTTGGATAGTTCAGAATAAAATCTAGAGTACTGTGGTTCCATGTGGATGGCCATGTCACAATTATATGCAGCATTGTAGGAAAACGATAAAATTACTATTTGCTTTTTGAAAAATATTTTTATATATTTTCAAGCCTTGGTTGGTCAAAACTGTAAATACAGAATCCATGAGTATGGAGGGTCAAATTTACATGCAGGACTACAAAATTGGGAGCCACCAGTGAGTCCTGCCTACTGTGTTCCAAGCTCTCTCCTAAGAGGCTGTGAGGGAAATAAATCCTTACAACTCTAACCTACTAGAAACTGATTCTTCTATGTGTTTGTCTCTCCGCCAACAATGTGTGAAACCAGCCACACTCAACTGGCATTTGGGGGTGCAATTTAGAGTAACTTGTTCCTTCTTCCTTTTCCTCCACACAAGGAAGACGGAGCAGGAAGTGAAAGCCAAGCCTGGTAAAAGCACAGGATGGAAAAATTCCATCAAGAGTTTCAGCTAAACATCTAATGAAAACAAAACATTTGACCACACTTTGGGCAGAATGGGCATGGCTGATCAAGGTGGGTAGTAGGAGGAACTGTTCATTTTCCCATATTGATATCCATCAGTGAATTATTGGAAGACTCTTAAACTCTGGAACCCTCCAGCTTACAGGACACATTACATTTCCTACAAAGAAATCAATCTGTTTTTTCTGGAGTGAGTTGTACCTTGGGCCAGATAAGATATTGTGCAAAGCCCAACAGTTGTAAAAGTCTTTAAAATTCACAGTGTATGAAGAATAGGGATGGAAGAATATATGCTACTATTAATTTTCTGGCAGAATAATGGTCTTCTTCTCATTCAAGAAACCACTGTGAGAAAACTAGAGCGGTAGAAAAGATTCATTGCACTTTATTAAGTCTTCGGGGGAATTATTCTGCCCAAAAATATGTGTGTGTTTGTCACAGAAATGACATTTGTATAAATGAACAATATTTATTTATTTATGCATCTCTCCTGTGTTCTCATCAAGTATGTCTGGAACAGGGAGAAAGCTTTCCCCCCAGGATCCTTACACTCAGGCAGCCCCATACAAGGAAATTTATGTCTCTACTGACACGTACCAAGTTTAGAAGTCTTTCCAACCAGTCCTACCATTATAGAAGTTTTGTTGTTGGCTGTTTATCGGAGAGGATCAGAATGAAGCCTGTGTGAGGCAGGGGAGGTCCATGAAACAGCAGAACAGACTGAGGAAGAAGAATTGCACAAATTATGAATGATAGCTCCAGAGGTAGAGAAGGGAAGTGATGGCTCTCTGGAAAGAACATCCGTCTTTGATGCTTCCTCAACTGACACCAAACAGTAGCCATTCTATCCTCTTTCCACCCCAGATGGTCTTCTGATTTTGATCTTGCTCCCTTCCTCCATTCCAATTTCCCTCCCTGCATCGCCTTCCCTGTTATGTCCTGTGTTTTAGATCATGAGCCTGAGGGCAGAGACTTCTTTTTTATGGACCTGGAAACATTTTTCTCTGAAGAATGGAATGAAAAATGCTTTAATTAAATAAATAACATGCATTGATCTTTTTTTAAAGACCTTTTGAATAGAAAAATAGCACAATGGGGAGCAGACTGCTCTCACTGGAGCCAATCTCCCTGATGTGATGGGGCCTTTGTTTTCTTTTCATTTGTAGGTGATTTTTTTTATGTCAACAAAGTTTTCAGAAATTACTGTCTGCCACCTGCAGTTTTAAATGACAGTCTCCTCTACTACCTCAGGGTTTTAGCAGTCTATTCCACTGCGTAAATACCTTATCACATTTGAAACTTTTATATCAATGGTTCTCAACTTGGGGTCCCCAAATGTTTCTGGCCTAGAGCTTCCAGAAATCCCAGCCAGTTAACCAGCTGTTAGGATTTCTGGGAGTTGAAGGCCAAAAACATAAGGGGACCCACAGGGGGAGAACAACTGCTCTATATGTAAAACAAAAAAACGTAAGGGCCTTTCTACACTGACCTGCAAAGCAGTCTCAATTCAGCATCACCAACATGGTTCAGTGGGGCCCCTGTTGGCACAGTGTGTTAAAGCACTGAGCTGCTGAATTTGCAGACCAAAAGGTCCCAGGTTCAAATCCCGGGAGCGGAATGAACGCCCGCTGTTAGCCCCAGCTCCTGCCAACCTAGCAGTTCGAAAACATGAAAATGTGAGTAGATCAATAGGTACAACTCTGGCGGGAAGCTAACGGCGCTCCATGCAGTCATGCCGGACACATGACCTTGGAGATGTCTATGGACAATGCCGGCTCTTCGGCTTAGAAATGGAGATGAGCACCAACCCCAAGAGTCGGTCATGACTGGACTTAGCATCAGGGGAAACATTTACCTTTAACTGGGCAGGCAACCTAAAGGCCCCTCTCTCCCATGTGGCAACTAGTGGCAGTTGCAATACCCCAACTACTTGATGCTTTTGGGCAGTCTGGCTAATGTCAACCAGTGTGTAGGTGAGTAGTCACTAACAGCCAGATAGATGCCTGTGTCACGGCTGGAGACAGCCACAAACAGAAAGTGGGGGGTGGGATAGGAATGCCATCTTGTGTCACTGGGCTGTTTGAGGTTGGGAGACTGGGATGGCTATCAGGACAGCTGTGGCTGTTTTCATTTAGGAACAAGCTCAATTTTCTTGAAAGGCCATATCTCAGGAGACAACCTAAATCATGTCTCAGGATTTGGGCTTTCCCCTGAGTTGGCTTTAACCCAGGAGAAAGCTGCATTAAGCAGCTTTGCAACAGATTAAGGCAGTGGTTCTCAACCTGTAGGTCCCGAGATGTTTTGACCTTCAGCTCCCAGAAATTCTAACAGCTGGTAGTGGCTGGGATTTCTGGGAGTTGTAGGACCCACAGGTTGAGAACCACTGGATTAAGGCAAATCAGGCTAGGTTGGTGATTAGCTGATACAGAGCAGATCAGGAGCCACATTGACTTAAGTAGTCAGTGTAGATGTGGCCTAAGAGAGAAAGAACTTTAGTTCCTTGCTGACATTTTCTGACACAATGTAGAGGTTGAACTAGGTGTACAAACTCGATGTAAATCTAAATGTGTACCAGTACTTGGGGCCCCTGGTGGCACAGTGTGTTAAAGCACTGAGCTGCTGAACTTGCGGACCAAAAGGTCCCAGTTTCAAATCCCGGGAGCCGAGTGAGCCCCCGCTGTTGCTCCAGCTTCTGCCAACCCAGCAGTTCGAAAACATGTAAATGTGAGTAGATCAATAGGTACCGCTCCGGTGGGAAGGTAACTGCGCTCCATGCAGTCATGCCAGCCACATGACCTTGGAGGTGTCTATGGACAACGCCGGCTCTTCGGCTTAGAAATGGAGATGAGCACCAACCCCTAGAGTTGGTCACGACTGGACTTAACGTCAGGGGAAACTTTTACCTTTACCTAGTACTTATTTAGAAGATGTCTGTTTCTCACATTGTTTGCCTTTCTCCAGCTCTGTATTTTTCATTTAGTATTCTTTGCTTTGTGACTGGTTTTAAGAAGGTAAACTTAGTGATAATATACAATCTATTTTTCTGAAGCATGTTTCTTTGAATTAATCTTATGATTAGTGGCTTATGTATGAGGAATATGCACTCCCTTTAATATGTAATTTGTCCCTAAGATCAGCAACAACTTGGAATGTGTTGGCATACCCTCAAGGGTTCACAGACAGTCCCAAATGATCGTAATGTTGTGGAAGTGACACTGGCCCTTTCCACGCTGCTCCTATATTCCAGGATCTGATCCCTGATGATCTGATTATCCCTGTGGAGAACCATATAATTCAGTTTAAAGCAGATAATCTGGGATCAGATCCTGGGATATAGGGCAGTGTAAGAGAGGCCACTATCATCACATAGAAATTACTAGCCATAGTATAGAGATAGATGACAGATATCTAAACACACACAGAATGAAGTATATGAAACATGTCAAAGTAAAGAATTTCTCTTATGACTAGCATTGCCTTGCTGATGAGAAGTGCAAAGCCTACCTAACTGCTCTACTAGGTGTGTGGAGTGGAAACAAATACATTATTCATGTCAGACTCCATTATACTGTGCAGTTTTTATTTGTCTGTGGAGATACATCTGTGTTCACCGTCTAGTTTACACGGTCCTTTGAAATAAAATACATAGCCAAATTGGAAGATATGAAAAGGGAATGGTAATTCTCCTTCCTTCCTCCTTTTCTTTCCAAACTATTTTTTGTTTGTTTAATTAGTCCAAGCAGCTCAAACTCCACTCAACTGGAGAAATGATAAAACTCATTTTGGGATATTATCCAAAAGTTCAACGTGTCTGACTATTTGAAGGAACATTTCTCTCCCATGCAATGCTGTCTTTGAGATCCTTGGGGAAAGGGCTTTCTCTCAGTTTGACCACCAACACAGGCCTATTTGGTGAGGACAAATTAGAGGGGCCACTTTAGCAGCTAAGGTTGAAGTATTTTCTCCCACATTAGACTAGGCTGCCTCCCTTCTCAAATTCCTGTCTTTTCAGATCAAATGATCTGTTATTTGGGATGTTGTATGCCAGTACACTATGACTGCCCTCACATCTGCAGGACTGTAGTAATTGTTTTATTATTAGACAAATTATGTGTTTTCTAAGCATATTCCAGATTCCCCAGAGTAACTTTATGGTATTTTGTGACTGAAATCCCTCATTTCAATAGGGTTCACTATGGAACCCCCTGGAGGCTCAGTGGGTTAAACCCTTGTGCCAGGAGGACTGATGACTTGAAGATTGGGTTGCTAACCTGAAGGTTGCCAGTTCAAATTCAACCCCGGGAGAGTGTGGATGAGCTCCCTCTATCAGCTCCAGCTCCATGTAGGGACATGAGAGAAGTCTCCCACAAGGATGGTAAAAACATCAAAACATCCGGGTGTCCCCTGGGCAACGTCCTTGCAGATGGCCAATTCTCTCACATCAGTTTCTCAAGTCACTCTTAACACAAAAAATAGGGTTCACTATTATCCGTGGTCTCTCATAACCAGAGACAATATCCTCCACAGACACAGGGGTTCACATTGCAACAACTTTATAAAAGTAAGGAGGAGGGAAGCAATGCTTTTTTCTCTCACTAGTTATATTACCTATTTTGAATTCATTGCTTTAAAAATATGATTGTTGATCTAATTGGGTTTAATTATTTGTTTGGTTTGCTTTGTTATTAGCATTGGTCTGAGCTATATACTGCCATTTATGTTATAAATAATTCTGGATCCTGCACAGGGAAGAAGGCAGAATATAAATAAAATATAGTAAGCATGAGAGGCATTCCCTTCATCTCTGCAAATGTTAACCTTTGCACATATCATGCACATTTTCCCATGTGCCTCAATTATAAAATACAAGAATCAAATGTAAAATGAAGAATGAACCTTGGATTTGTAACAGTGGCCAATCTTTTAGGCATCTTCAGCAAAGCAAAAAGGGTTGCCCGCTATGGTTGCTATGTTCCTAATATGACTGATGTCTATTTAGTGATTATGGCAAATAGTTGTTGATAGATTTTTTTTTCATGGATTTGTCTGTTCCTATTTTTTAAAGCCATGAAGCTAGAGATGGTAGATTTGTGGTAGCAAATTCATCTATCAAATAACCACATTTTGTCAGTTGAGTCCATTGAAAATTACAGACCAAGCCTGTTCTTATCTACTCAAAAAAGTAAATCCCACTGGGTTTAGTGGGTAACTAACAAATGTGAGTAGAAGACTCCAAGCAGAAGAGCATTGGATTACTGTAAAACCTAATGTTATGAGACAAGAGCAAAATGTTCTTCATTCATAGTTGAACACTGGTGCTGTTCTCCAATATAAACACAGACTGTATTTTTTATCATTAAAGCTATATATTAACTGCATTGAATGATTTTAAATTAAACTAATATGGTTGTAATATGATTGTTTATCAATATGGTTGACAATACAAAACTTTTGTTTTAACTCTGTTTGGTTTCAGATTGAACTGCAAGTTGCCTCAGGATCCATACAAAGAAAAATGTGGAGTATGAATAAAATACAATGCAATGAATTAAAATAATAACAAAACAATTGAAGAGGCAGAAAGAAATTTAGTGAAATTATAGGACTATGTGTAGTGAGCTGGCTATAAGGGTGGATGATAGCAGCTGAATGAGTTTGAAACTCTTTTATAAACAGATGTTTTATCATTTGAAACAATTCTTATGAGTTAAATCATGTTGGTTTAAATCATGCTGCCCACTCCCTCAAACTCTTACAATAACAAATCAAGGTGTTTTTGTCCTTTTCTGGTACAATAAAATGGTTGGGTCTTATTTTATTTTACATTCTTATGGAAAACATACAAATAAAAGATGAAGGTGGTAGTGGTAAAACTCACAAGGTCCATAAGATTTATGAAAGTTTTAGAACATAATTCTCATTGATTAAGCAGTGGTGTATGTTTTGGAGGGCAACCTTGGCTGAAATTTATACCCAAGGGAACAGATCCCACAGAGAAGAACAACATACCATTATGTCTCCACCTCCTCAGAATAATAATCATATCAATTCCCCGACATTTCACCACTTGTTCTATTTTTACTTGTGCATCAATACGTTTATTGCTTTTCAACCAGTTTTAAAATTGGACTTAGCTCTTGATGAAGTCAGAGCTTGGAAACATTTCTCATTGGGCTACAATTGGTGAAACCTCTAAAATAAATATCGCCTTACTGGGTGGGGTCCTGGGAATGTTGTAGTCCAAACACTGACATTTCCATTCTCTTTGTGAAATGTAATATACTGAGATATATATATATATATATATATATATATATATATATATATATATATATAGTTTTTCCCTTAACTTAAACAACAAAAGTACACAACCAAAACACACCAAATTTGGCCACAAAAGACATGGTCATCCAGACTGTGTTTTACATAAAAAATAAGAAAAATAAAGACCTAATTAGAGGCAGATAAATAACTGTTTCTTTCCCATTGCTGCCAGTTAGAAGTCTAAGCTCCATCCACTTTGTCTCCTAGCCACTCAGCCATTTAATGGCGCCCAGGGCAACTTTAATCAGGCTTCTTCCACACTGCCTAGAAAATACAGATTATCTGATTTGAACTGGATGATATGGCAGTGTAGACTTAGGGCCCTTCCACACAGCTATATTACCCATTTATAATCTTATATTATCTGCTTTGAACTGGATTATCTTGACTCCACACTGCCATATAATTCACTTCAGTGTGCATTTTATACAGCTGTGTAGAAGGAGCCTCATACAATCCAGTTCTAAGCAGATAATATAAGATTATAAATATACAGTAGAGTCTCACTTATCCAACATAAACATCCCGGCAGAACGTTGGATAAGCAAATAATGGATAATAAGAAGGGATTAAGGAAAAGTCTATTGAATGTCAAATTACATTATGATTTTACAAATTAAGCACCAAAACATCATGTTATACAACAAATTTGACAGAAAAAGTAGTTCAATGCGCGGTAATGCTATGTAGTAATTACTGTATTTACAAATTTAGCACCAAAACATCACAATGTATTGAAAACATTGACTACGAAAACATTGACTACAAAATCATTGACTACTAAAAGGCTGACTGTGTTGGATAATCCAGAACATTGGATAAGCAAATGTTGGATAAGTGAGACTCTACTGTAATAGGAAATAATTACTGTGGTATAATAATACAGAACAATATAATCTCTAAAACCAGGACAGTAAATAAAGAGGAACACTCTGAAAGCAGGAAGATTGGGAATTCCAGAAAGGAAACAATCAGGGCCAGCTAACACTTCCTTACAAAGGATTCTCCCAGATTGGAAGCAAACAGGTTTTGAAGCTGCAAGGCCATGAAATGCTAATCAAGGTGGCTAATTGCAGCTTTCATACCTGCCACACTGAGACTATTAATTGCTATTCAAACCTGGCCAACCAAGGATTCTGTAAGGTAGAAAGCGGCCAGCATTGCAAGCAGCAAGGCTATTCAGTGCTATTCAACCTGGCCAACCAAGATTTCCCCTAGATAGAAAACCCCCAAGCTCTGAAGCCATGAGGCTACTCCGTCCCATTCAACCTGGCCTAACAAGGATGCCCTATGTAGAAAGCGGCCAGGCTTTTAAGATGCAAGACTATTCAGTGCAGTTCAAGCTGGCCAAACAAGGATACCCCTAATAAGGAAGTACCAGGCTTCAAAGTGGCTCTTTGACTGAGGATGCTACTCCAGCTACTCCAGAAAACGACCAGGCTTTGAGGCTGCAAGGCTATTCACTGCTATTCCACCTGGCCAACAAATGATTCTCATAAGCCACAGCAACGTGTGGCCGGGCAAAGCTAGTAATTATATAATTTATTACATAGAAATGATAATTATATTAAAGTTCACTTAACTTTGTAAATAAAAATAATGGCTATCATTTTCCCTGTTGGTTAGTGCAATGTGATTAGACCTAGAACCTTATCATACTGATGCCCTCCCCCCCCCCACCTTTTGTTCTGTTTCGCTGGCAATTACTAGCAAAATGGAATGTGTGCATGGCACCTCATGGTGAGCTATTCACCCTCCTTCCTTTCCCCATCACATGGGGCATCGGGGCAAGGCGCATTGGTGCTCTGTCCCTTCACCCATCAGACAGAAGAAAGTATGTCAACGCCCGTTGACACATTGCTGTCTTGCCACTTCCCCCATCAGACAGGGAGAAAGGGGAATAACTGTGGGTAGCTCTGCTGGAAATACCCAAAAGTCAATGTCTTACCATGGTTGGTGAGGAAGCTTCTTGCAACACTACCTCGCCACTTTGGTTATCAATGGGGTGGGGCCAGGTCCTGCATCATATGATAGCATTTAGCAGGATCCATGGCCAAAGAGAAGTAATGGGTCAAAAAAAACGTGTGTGATGACGTTGCAATTCAGTCAGTTTGTTGAATGGTGAATCAGCATCTAGATATATCCCATTTATCAATGGGTCTATTTTATTCGGGACTAACAACAGAATACAGGACATTATTTTTAATATCAATATAAAGTTTGTTTTCTTCATAGGTTATAGAAATTCATTTTTGTTTTTGCCTTTTTCAGATTAGATCAAAAATTGTTCATAATAATACTATATTGTAATTTAAATCAACAACTCCCTTGTATGATATTTGCCAGAATTTTATGAGCACATGCCATTTATGAGCACATGTCTAAAGACACACTTCCATCCTGGTGTTTGCTTTACCAAGGAGATTATAACAGCAAGCTAAAGACTTCCCACTGATCTCAATCAATCAGAATAAAGCAGTGTGTTAGCTGTTTACCAACTCCTGTAAACATGTTTTCTTAGATTTGATCCACCATATACACAGTCACAGAGTATAAAGCTCAAGTGTTGTTTTTTTTTGGACTCATTATAAATTTGAAACCCAGACATACTTCTATGAGTTCATGAAATACATGGAATCTTGCAAGTTACACAAGAAAACTCTGTTTTAACATGGGGTCCTTCTATGTCGCACTGCCAACACTTCTCCTTTTTGCTATTTTTATTTTTATTCATAAAAACTTTATTCCTGAAGAAGGGTCCTCCAAAGCTTGTAAGCTATTTTGCAACATTCTGGTTGATCTTGATAAAAGCACTGTCCTATCTTTCATTTTTAAAATTCAAATGGACCAGAGAGTCTGCAAATATTTTTAACAGTCAAAATCGGTTCACTCCACACTTCTCCCTTTCACTGTAAACTTGTGAATTATCATCTTTTACATCTTCTTCTTCAGAAAATAAAACAGCCATACTGTACTTTTCTACCCTCATAGTAACTAATGGCTTTCAGCTCCTGCCACTGTCACTGGCAATGTATAGCTCCTCCTCCATAAGATTATTTATATTTTCCTGAAAATTAGTTGTAGCCTTTCTGGATCTCATTTAACAAGTGAGAATATTAATTGGATTTTCTAAAAACATTTTAGATGTGGGGTTTCTCAAGGAACGTTCTTGTTAAACTCTGAAGGACACTTAAAAAATATACATATATGGTTTGAGAAAGGATTTGGGACTTGGACCCAATCTCTTGGGACATTTTTCCTATTACATTGGGCTTTGGGCCTTCACAAGAGTGTTGTTTGATGTAAACTATCTATTAGTACACATTTATAAAAGCTTTTGCCAAGGTGGGTGGAATTATACTTACAAAAGTACTTGCAAAAAATACTAGTGACAAACATGATCAAAGGCTAGAATTGTTGGGATCTTCAAGATCAAAAGGTACAATCAACATAACACTGTGCAAGCAAAAGTTTACAACAATTTTTTAACCTTATATAAAATAGGAAATTCCAGGCGTTTGGGTTGGGTTCAAAAATAAAGAGGCACTAGAGACCATACTGAAAACATACATTGGCTAATGGAAAGCACAAGGTAATTCCAGAAGCAAATTAATCTGTGATTTATAAATTATAACAAAATCTTTGATTTGTAGAGCATACAAATTATGGATGGCTCTAAATGTATGCCACAAAATTTGATTGTTCTGATGTATATCTGATACTCCTAATGACCATTGTTAGGACAGGATATGGGAGAATAGGTTGCAATTGAAAAGGGGTGTAACAAGACTGCTTTATTCTATATGGAAAGCACATAATTCAAAAGCAGGATTAGACTCAGAAAAAGGAGCTGTGAAAACTGGATAAAGGAAGAAACAATTTAAGATGTGTAGATGACTTCATTATAAGCAAACAGCAGCAAAAGTTGGAATAACTATTAATGAAAGTCAATAAAGACTGGGTTTCAAAAGTCCTGCTTCTTTTTGTTGACTTGAACTATATGCCAAGATGCTGCAATACTGATGTTAAAATCACCAGCCAATCACATTATATCAGAACATTACCAAAGAGAGAAAATAATGACCTCAGAAGATTTACATAATTTTAAAGTGGATGATGACAACACTAAGATAATGAAAGGCTTTTTCATCTAGTCATAAATCACAATCGACACTGTAGTCAAGCAACCAGAAGATTAAGGTTTGCAAGGGCATATGAAGGAAGTAGATGAGCTCTTCAACGGTACAGACTGAAGAATATAGATACTTCATTAGATACCAAAATCAGGATCACCCATGTCATGGTATTACCAATTTCTGTACAAGCTTCTGCAACCTGAAAGAACACGTGGTACTTTGTCAGAATTCTGTGGCTGACATAAACCATCAAAAAAGACAAAATCGGCCAAATCTAGTCTGAAGTCTCATTAGGAGCCAGAATAGTTAAACCAAGGCTCGTGTACTTTGGGCATGTCATGTGGCATTTTAACTGTCTAGAAAGCTGATCATGAAATACAAAAAGGTAAAGTGGAAGACAAAAGGAAAAAGGAAGATGATATTACAGAAGTATTAAGTCAATAAAAGAAGGCATGGCCTGGAGTCTGTGAGAACTGAGCAAGGCTGGGGCTTATGGAAGTCTTTCATTCATAGGCTGACCATAACTTGATGAGAAACCCCTTCTTCAAACTAGCAGCCTGGCCAGCTAGTTATCACCTCTTAGTCAAGAAAACAGTACCACATTTGAAATATAATGTAATATTTTCCAGATGTTTTAATTTTTTTTTTTAAAAAATCACCAGTTAGCAATCACTCATTTTGTTATGTTTTAACATTATACTTTGTGCTTTACTATATTTGCATTTTACCTCTCTGTGTTCAGGTTGTACTGCGTGTTGTCTTGGGCCCCAATTCTGGAAGGAATATAGGATATAAATAAATAGATAAATTGTGAAATGTGATTAAGGAACTAAAGATGGAAAGATAGCTGGGCACTTGGAAAGACTGAGCAGCACTGGGACTAGCATAGGAAGGGAAAGATTAACACTTTCTCCCCCTGCCTTTCTCAAGATGCTATTTTGCTTTCTAAGTAATACCTCCATTGCTCTTCCACTCTCACCTAATATTGCACTGAGCTAGGTTGACTCTGAAGGGAATGAACAAATAACTTTCATGATGGTAGTAATTAAAATTATTCCACACAGGTGCTATTTAGCTGCCATTTAACTGCTACTTAACATTCCAAGATAATCCATATACAAGAGGGAATAGTGTGTCAATGCAGTTTAGGATTAATACAAAAATGGTCAAGACGTAGACACCTTCAAGTGGATCAGAATTCATTCCCAAAGTGGTGCTGACTCCCAGTGAAAACCTATTGAAAGAGTTTTATGCCAGAAGGGGTGGATCCAAAGCCAAAGTTAGTGGGCTCAAAACTATCAGTGAGCTGAGTCATCTGCCTTTATCTTCTTTTCTCACGAAGAGCAATGTTTGAAACAAAGCAAAACCAAAGGACTCCACAGGCTCTTGTTCAGCTTTTCCCCAGTACGTAGTGGAAGGTGTTATCTCCAGATAGATGCATGTTGTCCTGGCAGAGTAGCAATGTTTTTGTTATTTACTGTGCCATTCTAAGCATGTTTAATCAAAAGCAAATAATTTCAACGTAAGCCTTACAGGGCAGTATATTTTTATACTATTTTTTATTGCTGTATTTGAGCTGTTGAGATGAAGACAATGCACATATAGGTTGGTTTGTCTTAGATCAGAGTCCGGTAATGGCTCCGTTGTCAGTGGGGTAGCAAATCCACTCCAGGCTTTAGAACTTTGTTGTATGAAGCTGCAATCTCATGGCATCTGTGTGACCAATGATCCCAGCAACTTACCAGGATGGTTACCCTTGAAATTATATGTCTCTTCAATGCTGCAACAACAATGGTTCAACACTCCACTGCCCTGTGGCTGGATTTCCTGTTGAAAAGGAACACTGGCCTCCTGAAGTTATGTAGCTCAGTAAGCTTTTAGTTTTTTTTTTAAAGGAACATGATAGTTTCACCAATTTTAGTTAATTATTTTTTTAAAAAATCACTTTTAATTACTGGGAGAGGGAGTGATGGAGAAGGAAGAACTGAATAATCCCACCCATTTGCTGGTATGTAAGCCCTGAAATAGATCAGGCATGTCATACAGGTAAGTGGTGGTACCATGGCACAATCAGTGGTTATTAACAGATTTTGCCTATTAATAACAGTAGAAGATAGCAGACTAGCAATGGGTTTTGATGGCACTGTGCAATAGGGAACATCACTAAAGTTATCCTGCTTCTGTGTCACTTTATCACCTCCATGTCAAAAAGTCCGTAATCTACAGGAACTATCAAAGGTGATGAACCTATTTTTGGAATATAATTAAGGACTATGGGCAACTCCTTTGAAGTTCAGATTCAAATCCAGAATGGATTTCCCAACCCACTGAAATAGAAACCAATATAACTTCATCCAGTTTAGGTGCTATATGCCTCTAGGGGAATCAAACACATTAGATGCATTACCTCAGGTATACAATACCTTGGTCCAGTCCCAAACTCCGGGCATTTTCTTTCAGATAAATGAATCCATTGTCTTGCAATCCTTTGAGGGGGAAAATAAGTATTACACTGAAGCGGCAAAATTACACTAAGCTCAAAACTGGCTACTCAGTGCTGCCAGTAGATAGATATACAAGCCTCAAGAATATGGATTCTACTAAGGGAAGCGGTAGGTGGGCAATCTCAGAACAATGAACAAACATTGTCATTTGACAATAAAATGACAATAAAAAACTATTTTGTTTTCAGTATAGCTGCTGAAAGCCAGCTGCCGGTGGCTGTTTTAACATTTGTTGAAACAACCTTTTAGCTTATACTTTTCTTTGGTTTCTCTCCCCTCCCTGATGTTTGTATATTCTTGTGTGAGTTCCTGGCATAAACAAAAAATGGTAAAGAGCATACTGTAGATAAGCCTTCAAATTGTTATGTGGCATTTTACCCACATATCTGTCAAGTAAAAGGTTAGAATTTTCACTCTTCTGAGGAAAACATACCAATTAGCAGCCAGGCAATCCTGTTGTGAGCTTTAAGCTTGGGGAAAAGTTTGACATATTTGCAGATACAGTCCCTGCTATTTGTGATCATACATTTCTATGATTAATCATCTGACTGACCCAGACCTTGCGGTGCCAGTAAAATGTCTGGTTCTACCTAATAGGATAGGACATGGTCCAGCCAAACATATGTGCTGTCTCAAATGACCCTCAGCATTTCTATACTAAAGTCAGAAGCATTGATTTAAATGGAATGTCCTGCCTAACAAGTGTGCTTTAGACTAGACATGATGACTAGTATGCATGTTTATTCCTAAGTAAATCTGATTTAACACTATTAGGTAAATGAATATAGGATTGCAGATTACATCACACTGATGTCAATAGGAAAGTTATGGGTGTACTTAAAAAGTTATCTTTGAAATCAGTGTGATTTCATAGTGGCTTGGTACTGCTCACATTTTCATATTGGCACATGTAAGTCAAGAAGTCAGATGCTTTGCACTACAAATCACACCATCCCCAGACATCTGTGGTTCAGCACATTGGGAAAGTGCCAAGTTGGAAGAACAGGCACTTAAAATTGATAAGAAAATGTGCCATCAGGAGTAAATAGTAGCAATGTACACACCAGTTCTCTGAAAATGAATAAATTAATGAACAAGTTACCACAATTCAGCAAGTAAAACTGTTGGAAATAGCAAGCTTCTTCAAGCCTCCACTAGTAATTTGTTTGTATATGCTTCTGTTTGCTTACTGTACTGTAGATGTATGTTTTGGTATGCAGCTTTCTCTTTACTCTATGTTTCGAGGTTGTGGGAGGGGCTGCAGACCACATGATCAGATCTGCGTCTACTCTGATATAAGACTCCATTTTATAAATGCTTTAGCCATGAGACGCTTCAGATTGCTTAGAGCACAGACTCCATGAGAGATGCTTTAGACTTTAGACTGTTGATTATAAGAAATATGCCCAGAGAAACTACTTCAAATCCTGCACAGAGAAACTACTTATCTGCACAGAGAAACTACTTCAAATCCTATCTGTAACTGGATTGACAAGTTATGTACCTGTACCCTGAATACATGAAGGTTGTGAGTAAACCAAATATGTTACTTTTAATGAAGTCTACTTTATTTTTGTATCTTGAGAGCATGCTATGGAAGCAAGATATTTTATGGAAGAGTAGATGTTTTTGGGCACAGAAAGAAACACTTCTGAAAAATTGCTATATTTTGTGTATTGGCATAATCTCTGTTCCTAACAGATCAGAGACAACTAGGTTATCAGTCTAATAACTGAAAAGCCAAATTGCCTTGCATAAGTACTTGTAGACATATACCACTGAAGAGAAGATTTTACTTAAACAATTTTTGGCTCTTCTCTGGAAGATTATACTTCTGCAAAAGGTTATGATTTTCAAATGGTTGTGAATTCCATTTTTCTTCAAAAGGTTATGGAGATTCTGGTTTTCCAAAGGGTTGTGGTCTCTAAAAAGGTCATGCCTTTCCAAAAAAAGCCTGTTTCACATTGTCAATGTTAATGACAATAAACTAATTTCCCCCTTTCTCATGTTCAAGATTAAACAATTAATTTTCAAAGTGTAAAAGACAGTATACATTATACAAGAGAACGCTTCACTTTTGTCATACATTCAATTTGTAGACTTCATTCAGAAACCTGTATTTTACACTGCTTTGTTATATATGCCAATAAAGGCTTATTGGATTGCATTGGACTAATTTTCAAAGTTTTGGTTTGGTCTGGAACCAGAGTGTTCGTATTGTGTTCTCCTAAATGAACCTGCTTAGGTATTACAACTTTCAGGGAAAAGCCTTCAACTAGCCTGGCTTCCATAAGAAGCAACCTTGGGTGATGATACAAAGAAGTGACTGATTTCTGGTAGGTAGTCTCAAGCTCTTTTGGAAGGGCAAGATTTTTATCCAGACATTTAAGCAGAATCACTGCTGAACTCTTTTTGACTGCATTGTGTATGCTGTGTTCTTAATGGGTTTAGCCCAGTGTTAATGTTTTAATTGTATTAATTTCTAATCCTTTTTTTTCATTTTTCATTTATCTTTACTTTGCTTTACTTGTGACAAACTGCCTTTCTTGCCTTTAAAAGCAGAAAGGTAAGATACAAATTTATTGAAAAATAAATGGGCAGTCCAAATACTTCAAGGCACAGGTTGTCTGTAAAATATCAATCATTCCTCAAAAGAGGTGAAGTGTAAATGTGTGTGTGTGTGTGTGTGTGGGGGGGGGGGGGTTGAACCCCTAGCACACACCTCTCCCCGCTACAAAACTGTCAATATCTGCTTGAAATAGTGCCTGGAGGGACTCTTAATGTTTTGCGTCTCATAGACTTAGCATGGGGATTTGGTTAACCAGTTAAAATTCATGAGTAAACCAGGTTTCGGGGGGGGGGGGGGTTGAACCCCTAAAACCGCCCCCTCGCTATAGGCCTGGTGGTAGTCAACAGACACAAAAGCTAGACCATGGAGATACTGGGAAATTGTTTTCAGTCAGATATTTGGAAAATCATAAAGATGGGGGCTGCTCTTTCATATTTGCTTGTGGTACCCAGCAATGAAAGGCTGAAGGTGTCTTTACACATTATGCTTTTTCAGTTTATAGCTGAAGTGTTCACCTCCAAATTTAAGTAGCAAGCACTTGTATCCTGTATCCACAGACACAGCAAGGAGTCAGGTTTGTATAGCTTAGTGTCAGACCTTAGTCCGAGATTGCTAAAAACTTCTGAGCATAACAACTGTGAGACACTAGCTGATGCCTTAACCCCCCATTGATTTTTCAAACAGATATTCATGCCATTTTGCTATTGGCATATTCTTTTACTGACATAATCCCCACTCTTCATTATCTCATTATATCCCTCTATCCTGCTGTTTGCTAAGCACTAATAGTGTCTTTGGTCTTACAAATAAACAAATAAACAGAAGGTTTCCTGTCCGATCTCTCCTGAAGTTTAACATTAGCACTACGGACATTTCATCACTCGTTAATACAGCTTGTTTTGACTATGGCACGTAAACTTGTTGCAAGCTGTTGTGCTCAGTGCCCACCCTTGTTTATGCAGAAACTGCCACCCCATGTGTAATTTTGGTTGGCCAATAAAGGTATCACTCTTTTGTTAATTTGAAAATTTTGCTGTATTTTCCCTTATAATATACTGATGGGCTTGTCTACATGTGTCTAGAGGAGAGAGAATAAAATGATCTGAGGTCTAGAGATCATGCCCTATGAGGAGTGGCTTAAAGAGCTGGGGATGTTTAGCTTGCAGAAGAGACGATTGAGAGGACATGATTGCCATGTTTAAATATCTGAAAGGATGTCATAAGGAAGAGAGGGCAGCTTGGTTTCTGCTGCCCTGGAAATTAGGACTTGGAGTAATGGGTTCGAATTACAGAAAAGAAGATTCCATTTGAACATTAGGAAGAACCTCCTGACTGTAAGAGCTGTTCAACAGTGGAACTCTCTGCCTCAGAGTGTGACGGAAGCTCCTCCTTTGGAGGCTTTTAAGCAGAGGCTTTACTGGATGGCCCATGTGGTCTCTTCAAACTCTATGCTTCTATGATTCTGTGATACACTGACCTATACACACACACACACACACACACACACACACACACATTCTCATAGCCACTGTGGTTCAGATACATGACAATACACCTGAGATGTGGTTCTTTTTCATCTTTAATCTGATGCAAAATACCTTGACTTTAACCCTGCTGTTTGTGTACTTATTTATTTATGCTGTGTGGCCTGGTCTCTGAGAAAGAATCACCATGGAGTTGAGGGAAGGAGTTAGTGGTGGGATAATGTGGGGTTAGAAAGGTGATTTACTCCATAGAGTTAAAGCAAAAATACATATACTGTATATACATGAAGAAGGTGGAACAGCCACAGCTATGATGTGATGTGAAGATGTGGCTTCCCCTTATACCAAAGTCAGTTCACCATGGATGAATGTATGTTAAGTTAAATCAGTTTCACCATGATGTGTATGGCATCAACTGTGGGGTCACTGCTGACCAGAAAAATGCAATGTGAAACAGATTTTTCTTCTTCGGTGTAGACTGATCTTTTATTTGCAGCCACTTTTTTCATTCACACTTGTACAATTTTCAACATGCACCACAAATCTTTCAATGGTCTAATTTAGCAACAGATAATTGTGGCTTCTTTATGGCATATCTGCACTTCCAGCAGAAGTATTGTTTAAGGTTAACCTTAAAGAGCACCTGGAAGGCTCAGCTGGCAAAAAATACAACAGGTCATGGCCTCTTGGAAAGGCGCATCTCATCAGCATTCAGGAGAAGGCTTTCTCCTGTTTTACTCACAGATTGCAGAATGCATTACACTCTCCCTGGAATGAGGATCAGTGTCCCCTTTCATTGATTTTAGGAAAAGCAAGTTGCATTAAGCTGATAATGAAGATTCACCCTAGGATAGAGAAACATGCCACAGACTTTGAAACAAGCAGATCCCAGCTCTCTAGCTTGAATCTTGGTAATACATAATACTTTAAGCTATAGCAGTAGTTATGAAGAAAGGCAGAGAAAACCTACCTCCAAGAGGTAATCTCTCAAGTGACTCACTTTATTTTCAGCCAGTGTCCACATCCCCTTTGCTTCTGATGACATCACCTACACCAACATAATTGCTGAAATGTAAGACAGTTTCCATATCTTGTCCAACTATGCTATCATACAGTTTTAAAATGTCATACACAACATCAGAATTTCTCTTACTTGTTCATCTTACAATGACTCATTTTATCTGCTTCATTGTATCTGTGAAGCTTCAGCATAGAATGTTTGCCTTTTTAGTATGTAAACCACCCTGAGTCTGCTTGGGAAGAGGGCGGTCTAAAAATAATATATTTATTATTATTATTTCATTTCCTTCTAATACTGTGTTCTCTACATAGGGCAGCCTAGTGAATTGTTATGTGAAAGAATAAAAATGTGTCAGAAATGCAATAATTAAAAAACAATAGTTTGATGAACCTCCCAAGACAATGTGTCACTGACCTGAAAGATGAAATTGTGAGACTGGAATGAGAAATCACAGACTTACAGTTTTCAATGAAGTACTAGACTTTCATCAGAGGCTTGAATCTGGATACTGGATCCTCGCCATACTAAATATATGAATTAGTTTACCAGAAAAAAATGGTGAATAGACTGTGTGGAGAAGGCCCTCATCACCATACCACTCCACCATGTCTACTGTGTATAGCTAGCTATGGCAGCAGCGGTGACAACAACAGCAGCAACAACAATAGGAACATCAACAACTGGCAACACTACACATCTGATGATAGAACTTGCATTCCACCAAAAACTCCTCCTATAATAAATTATTAATATTTTGAGATAATATAATAATAATAAGAACTTTATTTTTATACCCTGCCTCCATCTCCCCAAAGGGACTCGGGGTGGCTTACATGGGGCCAAGCCCAAATGATAATTGACATTATAAAAACACATCAAAGTAAAACAGATCAATAAAACATATCTATAAAACAGAGCAAGAAAATGTGGATTGAATAAAAACATGAAAACAGCATAAAAATGACTGGCTGTAAAGTGCGTACAGTGGGGAGTGTAAACAAAGAGAAGTAGGTAACCCGAGACTATTATCCTTGGTAAGGTACTAGGTTGAGGTAAGCATGGGAACTATTCCAACTAGAGGAATAGAATAATGTGCAACAGATATATTATTGTTCACCAGGACATACCTTAAGAGGGCGAGGGTCATTCACCAAAGGCCTGTTGGAAAAGCCAAGTTTTTATGGTCTTCCTAAAAATTAGATGCTATGGAGCATTCTTAATTTTATTAGTAGCAGCATTTTTGTGGTTGTTTGATGAGTTATTGTTTTAAAGCTTTCATAGTTTTAGTATTTTATTGATTGGAGGTTTGTTGCAGGACGTCCATGATCAGTCTGTGCTTCTTGTGGAAAAGGGAGCATCTAAAACTAATGCAGTTTGACGCTTCATGGGATGTGTTGCTTTACAAGGTATTTAGCCTTCTCTGCCAAAGAATGCTGTTGCTTCACCAAACTATAATTTCCAGGATTCCATAGCATTGAGTCATGGTAGTTAAAATGGTGTTGGTGTCAAACTGCATACATTCTGCAGTGTGGAATTTTCAAAGTCAGAACATGTTTCATTGCAATCGTGTGTTGAGATGCCTTCATAGTTAAGTCATAGACAGAGAGGGCCTTACTTAAAAAAAAAAATCAAAATATCCCAAAATTGTATTCTAATGAAGGATGTATTATTGCAAATTCCATAACCTATTAAATAAGCTATTGGAAAATAACTGCACCCAGTTTCTGGGCACATATCGTTTTGGCAAATGTGAATCTCCATGAATATGTGGAGGCCACCTTTTGAAAACCACTAGTCAAGAAAAACATGTCCTTGTAAGAAGTCAACTCTTTGAACAAGTGATCTTCACAAGCATTAACGTAATAGCACACAGGTACTCAGCTATTAAACTGAAAAACTATGCCTTTAAGCTGCCAAGGGTAAAGACATGCCACTAAAAATATATATTTGGTTAGCAGAAGATGGTTGTTTCATTGCAGTTGTAATTGCCCAAAAGATATACACTCCCTTGAAACCTCTTAAGTTTAAAATATGCACCCAGAGATAAAAAAAACAAAGTCTTCTTTGAAAAACAACTTGTATTAATTCACCATAGAGGCACATTTCTTATTAAAGTTCAGTTACAGATAGGATGTAGTTCTTCTCTCTGTATTGCAAACACAAGGTATCATTCTTAATCAATTGTCCATAGTCTTTAGTACATTTGTACTCACTCAAGTCCATAAGTCATACTTCTCTACTAAAGTCCAAATAGCAACCTGCTTTCATTGAAGATCAAACACATACATGCATCCACCTCCAGTGAGGTCTGACACAAGACTACTCCCATTGAAGTCCAAGCAGATACTGAACACAAAATGGAGTCCTGGAGTCTGCACATACTCAGTATAACCACATGTCTATAACTCCTCCCATACCAAACTGGCAAATCAACATACACATAGCATAGGTAAAGGTAAAGGTTTCTTCTCTCATTAAGTCCAGTCGTGACCGACTCTGGGGGTTGGTGCTCATCTCTATTTCTAAGCCGAAGAGCCGGCATTGTCCATAGACATCTCCAGGTCATGTGGCCGGCATGACTGCATGGAACGCCATTACCTTCCCGCCGGAGTGGTACCTATTGATCTACTCACATTTGTATGCTTTCAAACTGCTAGGTTGGCAGGAGACACATAGCATACAGGTTAGCAAATATATACATTAATAAATAAATAGTGAGAGGTTGCTGTTTCCAACATGTATTTTCATAAATAAGTTTGTTAATCACAGAGACACGTAACCATTTGTTTAATCTGATACATACAAGTTTTCCAAATTAACAATACAGGATAATTGCCTGTAAACCCTTTATAATTGCCTGTAAACCCTTCTCATTGGTGGGTTGCTTGTGCTCTTGAAGAACAGTCGGGATGTTGCCTGGAAGAAAAGTTGCATTTTAAATTGTGCTTCCAATTGAGTCATCATAGTGATTTGATCACGGAGTTGTAGTAGATGAATAAAATATGGAAAATCCTAGCACACATTTATCCAGGCTTAAATGTGGCTTTTTAAGGGTTGGTATTTTCCATTTTGTTCTTTATCAAGGAGCAATCAATAAGCAACATCTAAACATGGTCACATTCAACATTAATTAATTGCATATTTGGGAAACTTAATGTAAAGTGCTAGCCTAGAAGGTTAGTTAATTTGGCTGTAAAGTGAAAACCATATTGATTGATACAGGCCGCAATACTGACATGAAGGCCTCTGAAATATAGCATTTGCTGTCCTGACTGTTTGAAGTACCTCAGGTCATCAAATTGATGCAGAGGTTATTGAACTCTTAATGCAAAACTTAATTACTTAGAAATCTGTTGAATATGCATCTTTCAAAAACTTACCTGATATTTTATGCTTTAAGGGACCCTGACCTCTCCTGACCTTTGCCTTGCAAGAATGAAATGTCTTCATCTCAGATTGAAGATGGCAGATTTCCTGAGCCTGCAAATACTTAATACTATGCAATTATTTGAGTCAAAGTGCATTTAGTTAATATTTAATTTTATCTGGACATACTCTAGGCAGGATGAAACAATCACCTTGGATCTAGCAATAATATGTATATGTGTGTGTGTCTCTATATTTGTATATATGTATATATATATCCTTTGCTAGATCTTGCAAGATATTTTCCTGCAGGTCTGTTTGTCTGTCTATCTATCTATCTACAGTAGAGTCTTGCTTATCCAACATAAATGGGCTGGCAGCACGTTGGATAAGCAAAAAGGTTAGATAGTAAGGAGGGATTAAGGAAAAGCCTATTAAATGTCAAATTTAGTATGGGGATGTGAATTATGTAAATTGGACATTACTCATCCTGCTTGTGAGAAGATCTGATTGAATTCCTTGTTGTGGTGATACATTTCGTTTTTCATTGTTTGTAATTTGTGTAGTTCTTTGGTTTCATTAAAAGGTAAGTGATCATCTCTGCAATATGAAAAGAACAGAATATGCTGTCATGATATAAATAAAAGTGATTTGGTCATGTTCACATTACTCTCCTGGAGGGTGGCATTTCCCTGTTCCCCTTTGGGGCCTCTGGAACTGTAAGGAATCAGATATGGAGAGATGTGGTATAATAAAGCAGTATTAGCTCGCAGTTTTTCTTGAGGTTCAGTCCCACTTTGAGAGCATAGTTTTAATCTCACCAAAAAAATGTCTTCTTCCCACTCATATACATAAACTTTGAAATATGCTGGAATCTGAAGAGGGAAATACTTCAGCCCAATTTCAGAATGGTCATTTTTAGAGTTTTGGAATTTTGTTTCATTTGTTCCATTTTTCAACAAAGGAAACAATTTTTCAACGCTGTTGCTGACCAATGAATCTTGATGATCAATTTTATGCTGCTTGTGACTTAAGATTTCAATGCAAATCTTGGGACACCCTTCCATAGAACCTCTAAAATCCTGAAAACCCCGAAATAGTTTTGACCAGAAAAATAATTCTGAAATGGTCAATCCTCCCTTGTACTTGACCATGAAATAGTTAACCCCCTTTAAAAAATGGACCAGAAATTTTGGATCATCACTTTTTGTTGCCCCAGATGGTGCTGTGGTCCTCTCAAGTTCAAGAGCAGCAGAAAATGGATAAATGGTTCCGGCCCAGCTTATCTGTCCGAACGTGTCTCCCGCTACGATCCACCTCGAAGCTTAAGATCGTCAGATGAGGCCCTGCTCGCGGTCCCGTCAGCCTCACAGTTGCGGCTGGCGGGGAAGAGAGACAGGGCCTTTTCAGTGGTGGCTCCCCGCCTATGGAACGCCCTCCCCATTGAAGTCAGGCAGGCTCCCTCCCTCCTGTCTTTCCGAAAGAGGACAAAAACGTGGTTATGGGACCAGGCATTTGAGCATGAGTAGCAGCAAAAATGAGATAAGAATATATGACCTACTGACAGACCCCACATGAACATGGAAAGTGCCTTAAATGTATATTTAAATGTATAATTATGTATATTTTAATGGCTATTCTTAATTTTATTGTAATTTTTAATCTTGATGGATTTTTAAATTTGATGAAAACTGTTTTTAATGTGTATGGTTATACTGTAAGCCGCCCTGAGTCCCCTGATGGGTGAGAAGGGCGGGGTAGAAGTGATGTAATAAATAAATAAATGTAGCAATCTGGAGTGTGCACATCACAGTCAAAGCAATATACTTGTTGAGAGGATGCATTTTTGCTTAATTCAACCAGCAAACCAACTGGTGAAATGCAATAATGCAACATATGAAAGTAGGAAGTTTGTGATGATAACATGCTTTAATACCAGTTGTGCAACTGGTGAGATCTTCATTTCTTCATCAAGGTATTTAGGGATCTGATCGGGCACTGGTAAATCTGTTGCCTATCACCGCACATCATTTGCACCACCTACTTACCCATCATATTCCAGAAAGCATAGCTTTCTGGCATGCGTCAGTGTTGTCTCTATATATCCTAACTGAACATGGGTAGTCCCTGTATTTAGGTTTTCCCCTCCTACCATGCTTCCTCAATGCAACTGGCACAGAGCTCTTCTGGAAGTAGTTTTACGTCATGGGATGAGATCTAAGGAGCTATGTGCTGGCTGCATCAAGGAAATGTCTTATGATGGGGAATTTAGGTAATGTGATGAGATCATAAGCCTCATACTCCTGCACCCAATCTATTATAGAGTTGCCTCTTAAGTCTTTTGTTGGGGAGGGGAAACTGACAGCTACTGTTGCCATCATTTTGCATTCCTGACCTATGAGCTTTACCTCTACTCTTTGGCTGCCTGGACTACACTTTTTTCTGTTTCTGCCATAACCAAAACCCATTGGTGCTTTTTCTTAAGTTATTTCAGCATGCTGCTGGTGCTGTAAAGTAGCCTTTTATTCTTCCTCTTTTCCTGTCCTCAGTGAATACAAATAAGAATGCTGGGATTTACTGTCACTTCAGAATGGTACCAGATAATGCTCTGCCTTTTTCTGATGACCCACACTACCTGTCTTCCATCTAATAAGTAAGCACTAGCAACAACAACAACAACAAAAATCGCCAGATGGGCTAGCCAGAATAAACATATAGTACGTTTTCTACCTGAAATACACACAAACTCTTTCAACAGACCAATTAACAAAACACAAACAAGAGATTATTCAAAATCAAAATAAAACTAAAAGTGCAAGAACAACCAATTCAGATAACAATACGGATATCCATCTTGTAACATATCTTTCATGATCAGTACTAAAACAGAATGAACAAATGCCAGCAAGCAATAATTTAATATATTACATAAATGATTTCACATAATCCTGCCATGTAAGCACCATGACAGAAAGAGACTATTATTTTTTCTCTCAAATTTCACAACTTAGTTTTAAATGAGCAAAGCCCAGTTTCCTTCCTCCTCCTCTTACTTACACCATGTTAACATTTGCCTTATACCATCAAGTTGGAGACACATTGTCTGGATTCTTTTAATGTCTTGTTCTTCGGATACAGCCAAAGCACTTGCTATTCTCCATATTCTAAACTGACCAAGTTATTTTGATCTGGAACTCATTCAAATCATCCTTATTTACTTTTGTATTGATATGTTGACTGAAAATTTCAGCCAAATTCTGAAATAAAAGGGCTGAGTAGGATTGATTTGAATGAGCATCAAATCAGAATGGATTGACGCAATGGAGAGCATGAGGGTAGGGGGTGGAGGGGGATGCAATAATGAGACAGAAAAAAAGATAATCTAAATAGAAATCTTCTGAAGAGAATTAAATTGCTTGTATTTCGATTTTTAATGAAGCCAACAGGTCTGCTGCTAAGGGATATGACCCATGCATTGCTTACAGTAAAGGTAGATATAATTCTTGTGCTTATGGTTATATGCCTTTTGATCTAATTGATTATTATTTACAATGTGAATTAAGAATTATCATTTGTTAAAATGGTTTTCTGTTGATCAGTGACTAGACCAGGTATCTTGGTGACCTATTAGCTCTCTGAAAAGGGTCAGGGAAAGTCATAAAAAGGTAAAGGTTTGCCCTGATGTTAAGTCCAGTCATGTCTGACTCTGGGGGTTGGTGCTCATCTCCATTTCTAAGCCGAAGAGCCAGCGTTGTCCGTAGACACCTCTAAGGTCATGTGGCTGGCATGACTGCCTGAAGCACTGTTACCTTCCCGCCGGAGCGGTACCTATTGATCTACTCACATTGGCATGTTTTCGAACTGCTAGGTTGGCAGAAGTTGGAGCTAATAGCGGGCGCTCACTCCGCTCCCGGGATTTGAACCTGGGACCTTTCGGTCTGCAAGTTCAGCAGCTCAGTGCTTTAACACACTTCACCATTGGGGCTCCTAGGGAAAGTCATAATTGATGATAATCTGCCAAAAGCTAAACCATAGTGCTTGATTCATAAGAATGCCCAAGTCTTGGGTCTTTTTTTGTACTTTTGCAGTCTTCTAGTTTTTCTATTTCTTGGTCTATTCCAGACACAGAGAGTTGTCAAAAGCAGCAATATATGCCATTGACAGTCTTCTCAGTGGTTCTCTGGTGCCAGTCAAACAGGTAGAAGCAATGAAGACGAGGAGGAAGGAAAACTGTTGCTCACAATGGCAAGAGTTGGGCATCTTGCCCAAAGGATTTCAAAAGACTGCCTCCATCCTTTCTTAAAAGAAATCAACAATCATAAAATATGTTTGCAATGTGCTTCTCTGGCCAGAAGAAAATAAAAGACATAAACTTAATCAATTTCTATAGATCCACAGTACATATTACAGTAGAGTCTCACTTATCCAAGCCTCGCTTATCCAAGCTTCTGGATTATCCAAGCCATTTTTGTAGTCAATGTTTTCAATATAGCATGATATTTTGGTGCTAAATTCATAAATACAGTAATTACAACATAACATTACTGAGTATTGAACTGCTTTTTCTGTCAGATTTGTTGTATAACATGATGTTTTGGTGATTAATTTGTAAAATCATAACCTAATCTGATTTTAATAGGCTTTTCCTTAATCCCTCCTTATTATCCAAGATATTCGCTTATCTAAACTTCTGCCGGCCCGTTTAGCTTGGATAAGTGAGACTCTACTGTATAATTGAGGCAAGTAACATAAGTAGCTTTTAGCTTTAACATATGAGAGTGCAAATAAAATAAATACAATTTTTTGGTGTAACAGTTAAAACAATGCAACAATTGTAGCTGATGTGCTTTCAAAAATTTACAAAGGCAAAATTGATTCAAAAGAACTATCTATGCCATGCCAAATCCTTGGATTTCTGGCTTCATGAGAGAGGGAACATAAGTACCAAACCCTTGTAAGACATTAGGTATCAAAGTAGTCGAGGAAAATTTGCTTTAGCAACCAAAGCTAAGAAAAGAAATAACATTGGCAGCCATTATCAAAACATTCAGAAAATAAAGACTATATTTCCAAGGAATACAAGAGGTATTTTAAAA
This sequence comes from Anolis carolinensis, assembly GCF_035594765.1. Lineage (NCBI taxonomy): Eukaryota > Metazoa > Chordata > Lepidosauria > Squamata > Anolidae > Anolis > Anolis carolinensis. The sequence goes on from NC_085843.1 coordinate 151,546,931, forward strand.
CTAGAGCTTCCATAAACACACACACACACACTGAGAAAGAGAGAGAGAGAGAGCATTTGTAGTGATGTTTTCAACACACATTGTTCTGTCAGAAGACTCATAGAACAGTAAAGGAAAATGGAAAGATGCAAATGCAGAGTTAAGTATATTTTAACCTAAAGCATTTTAAAATCTCTCCCTAACTCTGTTCTGCTTGCTCCTTTGTTAGCCATCATCCTAATTAGCTCTTCCGTATTCTTTCATAACCAGACAAGGGCACATCAGAGATACACTCAGTTTTTGAAGTTTCTTTTAATTGGGGTAGGGATGGCTTTCTAGGAGTTGTCATCAGGAAGGAGAATCATTTGCTTTCACAGCCTTCATGACACTCAGCTGAAAGGAGCAGCCATGATTTATTGCAACCACCACAACTCAGTGTTTTATGGCACTCCAGCATTTTGCATGGTTATCCCCGGATAACATTGTCAAGGACCCATTGTCAGTCTTTTTTATTCCATCTACAATTCCAAAGGCAGAGGTAGCCATGCTGATACAAGAATAAATCCACATGTCCTAATTATTGTGGTGACATTTTTATTCAGCACCCAAAAAGTCACAAAATTGTACGTGGTAGCTTTTGAAGCTCACATGCTTCATTATCAGGCAAAGATCGCAAGAAAGCATACTGAGAATAGAGAAGGAGAGAAGTAATAATGTTAAAGTCACCATGTCTACATGTTGCTTTAAGATAGTACGAAAGAAAGATCTGGGTAGACTATTTTACTATCTTTTCCCCAAACAACAGCAGAGGTGTGATCTTTTTTATTGTCTACAAAGATTTGTCTTCCACAACATCTCAAAACAACATGTTCCTAGTGATCTTGATTTACAAGAGACATGTGAGGACAGTGGGCTAGGACCGGGCTGTGGCGCAGGCTGGAAAGCAAGCCAGCTGCAACAAATCAACAAATCACTCTGACCAAGAGGTCATGAGTTCGAGGCCAGCCCGGTGCCTGCGTCTTGTCTCTGTCTCTGTTCTATGTCATGGCATTGAATGTTTGCCTTTATGTGTGCAATGTGATCCGCCCTGAGTCCCCTTCGGGGTGAGAAGGGCGGAATATAAATGCTGTAAGTAAATAAATAAATAAATAAACTTGCATGTCCCTCCTTTTTATGGGTGAAATATACATGGTCGTCAGATGCCTGAATCTGTAGCATGTATAGAAACAAATGTTGGCTTCTCTAAAGGATTATAAGGTCTAGTTAACATTGGAAAAGCTTCCAGAGATTCCAATATGATAAACTGAACTCTGGGACTCTAAGTGATGTATCTAAGCAAAAGTAAATGCGAGAAGGTAAAGGTTTCCCCTGACGTTAAGTCCAGTCGTGTCCAACTCTGGGGGTTGGTGCTCATCTCCATTTCTAAGCCGAAGAACCAGCGTTGTCCATAGACACCTCCAAGGTCATGTGGCCAGCATGACTACATGGAGCACCGTTACCTTCCCACCGGAGCAGTACATATCGATCTACTTACATTTGCATGTTTTCGAACTGCTAGATTGGCAGAAGCTGGAGCTAACATCGGGTGCTCAATCCGCTCCCCAGATTTGAACCTGTGACCTTTCGGTCTGCAAGTTCAGCAGCTCAGCGCTTTAACACACTGAGCCACCGGAGGCTCTTCTCAAATGCGAGAAACATACTGTGAATAATGTCAATTAATTTGAACATGGCTTTGCCAGAGTCACCACTAATGCAACTAATCCCTGAATAATTGATCTATGTACCTGTCCCTGGCCATGATATCTGGGGAAATTCTAGGAGTTGTTACCAAAGAAGTAATTTTAGAACCTCTGGAAATTAACAGCATTAAACAAATGAGCCCCAGTGGTGCAATGGGTTAAACCCTTGTGCTGGCAGGACTGCTGACCAACAGGTTGGTGGTTCAAATCCGGGGAGAGTAGGTGAACTCTGTCAGCTCCAGCTCCCCATGTGGAGACATGAGAGAAGCCTTCCACAAGGATGGTAAAACATCAAACATCCAGACATCCCCTGAGCAACTTCCTTGCAGACGGCCAATTCTCTCAGACCAGAAGTGATTTGCAGTTTCTCAAGTCACTCCTGACACAAATTGTTTTTGAGAAGGATGGCCAGTTAAACTGTCTCTTTCACTGGGAGCAAAAATATGAATCCAGTTCAATAATATTTATATACAGAAAGAGATTTCTGCACTTATTTTATTTATCTTTGAGATAAAGGGGAGAGACAAGAACACTGTAAATGTTTTCTTCTGTGTCAGGGAAGTAATGTCACCTATGAAGCAGTGCCGACTATTTTGCAAAGCTGAATGCTATAATAGTGGTGCCATTTTTGGAATTGTGCACCAGTGACATCCATCTCAGCTCAAGTCAATTGGCTGCAAGCTCTAGTACACTCTAATTAAGGTCTTAATTCTAATCAGGAGAAGGTGGTGGCTGGGAAAAACCATTTGGTTTAATGGGAATGGGATGAATTTGCTTGTTGGCCAAACTATTTATAATCTTGGCTTAGAAATTGAAAACATGAACAAAAACACCCTATCATGCAATTTCTCTCTAATGGTAGATTTACAACCCAGGAATAAGGTTGCCAAAGCAAACATTTCTCTATTTTAACAGAACATTTCTCCATTTAGCTACTGTCATTCTGAGATGCATTTCAAGGTGTTTGATTTTCCTGGCATTTAGAGAGCACTGTACTTGAAGAATTGAATGCAGACTCATCTTGTGATTCTTCCCACCATGGTTTCCAATATGGTATTGTGGTTATGATGTCAGAATTATAGGAATATAATTTCTGCTCAGATATGATTCCTGCTGGGTGTTTGGATGAGTCACTGTTCATCTGTCTCAAAGATTTGTTGTGAAAAAAGTGGGAAAAATCTATGTACGATGTCTTGCAACCCAATGAAAATATAATAAAGTAACATTAAGTACCTTTTGTCCCCTCTCAGGAAAAATGAAAACATCCTAGGATCATTGAGATATATTGGAAGCCCTGGTATTGACAAGGGACACACTGCTGAAAGTCATCAGCTACTACCAAAGTGGTCACTATTGCACTGGCCTCTGAAGTTCAGGAAGATTTTGGCTGTCTTCTGTTATCCAGGAGGGTGGCCAAATGTCCTTCCATGAGTGCATTCACACTGTAGAATTAATGCATTTTGACACGACCTTAACTGCCATATCTCAATGCTTTGGATTCATGGAGGATGAAGTTTTACAAGGTAACTTTCTCTGCCAAAGAGGGCTGGTTACTCACCAAACTACAACTCCCAACATTTTATGGCATTGAGCCATGCTAGTTAGTGATGTTAAACTACATTAGTTCTACAGTGTGCATGCACCCTATGTCATAAATTATGGTTGTAGGGTAGTGCATCTTTCTCCCTGGAGTAAAAGTAAAGAAAAGATGTTTCTATAATTTCTGTGCTGTGGTTGACAATGAGGATAGCAACCACTCTGACTTCTAAATAATTTATTTATTGCCCACTTCTCCTTTCAGCTTGAGGTGGGCACAACATAGTTAAATACATCTATAACATAACATATTTAAACATTAACTACATTAATTCTACAGTGTGGAATGCAATGATAAAAGCATGTATTAAAGCATATATACATTAAAATACACGAGACAAAAGTTAAAACACAATAAATGTAGAATATGCTTTAAAACTCACAATTAAATGCGGATGTCTGCCAGAAAAGATAGGTCTTCAGCTGTGTTTTAGATTCTGACAACCCATTTAGTTGTTGGAGATTTTCAGGCATGTCATTCCACAGTCTTGAGGCACCCGATGAAAAGGTACTCTGGGTGATGCTTGCCAGTTGGGTTCTGGCTGCTTGGGGTAGTTGTTCCATAGAGGACCTAAATGTCCAGGGTGGATTATATGGAGAAGACGATCCAGTAGGTAACCTGGTCCCAAATGATGTACAGCTTTAAAGGTCAAAAGCATCACTTTGTACTTTGCCCAGAAACTAATTGGCAATCAGTGGAACGACTTTAGTATAGGAGTGATATGATCGCTCCTGCATGTTCCTGTAACCAATCTGGCTGCCATGTTTTGAACTAAATGGAGTTTTCAAATTTGGTATAGAGGTGTAAAGTGCATTGTAGAAGTCCAATCTTGAGGTTACCAATGCATACACTACCATCCTTAGGTCCTCTAATTCTATGGGCACAGCTGGCATATCAGCACTGCTGACTGGTGCATCTATCTGAGCTGAAATTTGGAGACACAGAACCAGGAGCACTTCCAAACTATGAATAGTCATTCAGGAAGAGTGTAACCCCATTCAGAACCGTTGGGCATAACTCATTCCCTAGGTTAGGACCCTTAATGGGGCTGGGCTTAGCTCAGCAGGCTAAACCACTGTGCTGCAGAAAGAGCCTGCTGATTGAAAAGTCAATACTTCAAGCCCAGGTTGGGGATGAGCACTCACCGTTAGCCCCAGCTCACCTGCCCACCTAGCAGAGTTGAAAGCAGGAATGCAAGTACAACAACAACAACAACAATTCTTTATTGATTAGTCACTTTTGACCATATCAAAACATGTAAAACAGGGAATGCAAGTAGATAAAATAGGTACCGCTTTTTTAAAAAAGTGTGGAGGTTATAAAGTGCGCCTGATCAAGGAAGCTTGATGGTGGGCATGGAAGCTCAATTGACACCATGGAAGATGAAACGACAGCACTTCCCTGTGGTTGAAGTCAAGCACAACCTCCAAAGATACCGGAAACAAGATGGGAAAACTGCCTTTGCCTCTTCTGTGTTGTCTTCCCTTGTTAATTGTGTAATTGGCATTGAATATTTGCCGTATATATGTTCTGTGGGCCCCCTGGTGGCACAGTGTGTTAAAGCGCTGAGCTGGTGAACTTGCGGACCAAGAGGTCCCAGGTTCAAATCCTGGGAGTGGAATGAGCGCCCACTGTTAGCCCCAGCTTCTGCCAACCTAGCAGTTTGAAAACACGCAAATGTGAGTAAATCAATAGGTACCGCTCCTGCGGGAGGTAACGGCACTCTATGCAGTCATGCCCGCCACATGACCTTGGAGGTGTCTATGGACAACGCCGGCTCTTCAGCTTAGAAATGGAGATGAGCACCAACCCCCAGAGTCGATCATGACTGGACTTAACGTCAGGGAAAACCTTTACCTTTACCTATATGTTCTGTAAAGTCTCCTTTGGGGTGAGAAGGGCAGGGTATAAATACTGTAAATAAATAAATAAGTAATAAATGGCAAGCACCTCTAGCTTGTCTGGATTGAATTTCAGTTTTGTTTTTCTTTGTCCAGCCTATTACCTCCTCCAGTCATTCATTCAGAGTAGACATGATATCCTTAGCTAAATCTGTTTTGGAAGGGATGGAGAAATATATTTGGGTGTCATCAGCATACTGATAGCATACCGCCCCATGCTTTCAAATGATCTTTCTCAATGGTTTTATGTAAATGTTAAAAAGCATTGGGGAAAGAATGTTTCCTTGTGAGATGCCACAACAGCTCCTTTTTGGAGGAGCAGCTATCCCCAAGCATCACCATCTGGAGCCTACCTGAGGGGTATGACCAGAACCACTGCAACACAGTGCCTCCAGCCCCCTCCACCCTGGTCATTCCAGTAGTATACCATGGCTGATGGTATTGAAAACCACTGAGAGAAGTGCCAATAAGATAGAGATACAAATATCACTTGTGGCCCTAACATTGCCCCCACCTTTTAAGCTCTGATTATCATTTATTGTTGTACCAAGTCTTCTAAATATAGTTGTCACTTACATGGAAAATCTGCATCTGGACACACATACATGAAAGTGAATGACTGGATGATCTGCTTTTTAAAAAGAGATAAGAAAAGAAAATATCTAGTAAGTTGTAGTGATGTTGATTTAGAATCCCTATGTCCTGGACTATGTTTGGACTCAAAGGAGTGTTACCAGTGTTGATACTTTTTCACTTAACTCATCCCTAACTTCCAATATTTCATTAATTACAGGCAACTGAAAAGCAAAGTCTAAAGACAGCAACATCTTAACATAATCCACCCATTATCATCATAGAAACAGACATGCAAACATTATATCAACCACAAGATCACTATAATCCTGATTATGTATGGCATAAGAGAAATAGAAACAGGGTGAGAAATTCAACAGTATTTAGAATATCTCACTGTGCTATGTTAGTTTTCAAGATCCTGTGCCTTTTTCTTGGATGATGACAGTCCTGGTCAGGCAGAATGCAAACAGTCGCAAACTGATTTTGTTTTAGGCTTTCAACTGCAGCTTTTATTATTTCAATTTTGACCATAAAAACAAATCTATGGACTTCATATGATATGGTTCTGCAGTGATCTCAGTGGGGGAACCAATAATCTCCTTTTTGTAAAAGTACATTAAGAATTAGCCTAAAATATTATATTGTGACTGTGTTAAGGTATGCTGCTGCTGCTCAGTCGCATAGTCGATTCCGACTCTTCGTGACCTCATGGACCACTCCACGCCAGAGCTCCCGGTCGGCCATCGCTGCCCCCAGTTCCTTCAAGGTCAAGCCAGTCACTTCAAGGATACCGTCCATCCATCTCACCCTTGGTCGGCCTCTCTTCCTTTTTCCTTCCATTTTCCCCAGCATTGTGATCTTTTCCAAGCTTTCCTGTCTTCTCATGATGTGGCCAAAATACTTCAGCTACATAATGTTTTACTTAGGAAATGAAAATCTAAGAAAAAATGGGATGACATTCATGGGAAGGAGAGATGTTGCAAAATCCGTCAAATGATATAATGCAAAGTATAAATGGGGGGAAACCCATTGCAGCTAGGGCAGTGGTTCCCAACCTTTGGTCCTCCAGGTATTTTGGACTTCAACTCCCAGAAATCCCATCCAGCTTAAGAGATGTTAGGAATTGTAAGAGTTGAAGTCCAAAACACTTGGGGAACTAAAGGTTGGGAACCACTAGTCTAGGGTAATTCAATATGGATAGTTCATTGCAGCCACTGAATCTTGGTTTAGCACAGGTCGTGCTCATTTCAGCATGGACAGCACAGGTTGGAGCAGATGATTTAGTTTGGCAATTAAAATAAGCAGCACTCTGTGAGGGAATTGCGAGAACACCAGGGATTTAAGTAACCATGGGGCCATTGCACTTTTCCCCCATGCAAGCAAAGGTATGCTCAACTTTCTATAAGAATATGGATTGATTTTAATTAAATGGATGTGTCATAACATTTGAATTTTGCCAATCTTTGTAAGCTGCCCTGAGTCCCCTTGGGTGAGAAGAGCGGGATAAAAATGCTGTAAATCAAATAAATAAATAAAATTTGATTTCCTTGATGTGTTACCTCCACTCAGGACAAAAGGTAACAGCTAGGACCGAATACAGTGAAACAGAATGGCAAGCAGCCAGACCAGGCTGAATTTTATCACCTTATCTTTTGAACTTGTACACTGAACATCTTATGCAAAGCAGGATTAGACTCAAAGAAAGAAATCATGAAAATTGGAGTGGGGAACAATTTAAAATATGCACATGACACCTTACTAGGAGCAGATAATGGCAAAACCCTGTAATGATTAATGAAGAAAGTCAGGGAAGAAAGTGCAAAGGCAGTTTTACAATTGAACATTAAAAAAGCCAAAATAATGACCACAGATGAATTACATACCTTCAAAGCAGATGATGAAGACGCTGAAATAGTTCAAGGTATTCTACACCTTGGATCAGTCATTAATCACAATGGAGACTGCAATTAAGAAATCTGAAGAAGATTAGAAACGACAGGTATGAAGGCACTAGATAAGATCCTGGGAAGATATATCTTTGAATATTAAAGTTAAGGTGATCCATGTATTTCCCATTTTTATAGGAAAGCTTTTCAGGAAAGAAACCTAATAGGAAGAAAACCAAGTTTTTTAAATGGATAAGAGTTCTGTGGAGACTTTGAGTTACTAAAAGGACAGATCAATAGATCCTAGAACTAATCAAGTTTAGAATCTTCCTAGAAGCCAAGATAATTAAATTGGGACAGTTGTATTGTGGCCATGCCACGGGAAGACATGTCTTGCTAAAAAAGATGATGATAGTGATTATGACTTTCTTGCATCTCCCCAAGACTCAAGCTGGATCACAACATAATTACAATATAATAGATAAAAATAAAAAGATAAAAAGAAAAGATGACTCCATTCCAAATGGATAGACTCAGTCAAGGAAATCACAGCCCTGGGACTGCAAGACCTGAATAAGGATAGTGCAGGAAATTAGGAGGTTTCCCATTCATACATTTGTTATAAGTCAAAGTTGAGTTTACAGCAATTAACATGAATAACTAATGTGTACAGGTCACAATAAGGCAAAACCGTGGGGTAAATGTGATGTTTTCATCACTGGAAAAGGCTCTTTGTTCCATACATATCCTTTCTTTTGCTTTGTTTCAAAGCTATAAAAACAGGCTAGTATAGACAGCCTAAGTGCATTTTTCTTCTTTTTGCATAGTAACATACAGTACAGAAAAAAGTTTGCAGTCAGTAAATCATGTAAAGCTTAACATATCAGCCTGCATAAAACTATCTAAGCAAATGGCAACGTAAATTATTTAAAATTAAATATGTAAATATATGTTGGTGTCACTCTGAAATATTGCTCTAATTTGGCTCAGACATATGCTAGGGAAAAATTAGAAAGAAACAGTGGACTGTTCTGGAGGATTATGAATTGTCTCTCTGAAAAGAGGCTTTCAATCAAAATATTCAAAACGTTACTCTCTGTGAGAGCTGACTCAGTGGTGCCACTGAGTTCTGCAGGCAGTTTTAAAAGGAGTCATTGCAACAAAAGTGAGTTCTGAAGTAGAGATGTAGAGACAGTGGACAGCAAGTTAACACTAGGAACCTAAAGTCAAACCTGATAAAATCCTTCTCATGAACTTACAACTAGTGGTTGACATAGTATGTGCTTTTCCTCACTTATAAACCTTGTATTTAAGGTGCTTTGCTTTGTAATTTAATATTGGAAGTTAAGCAGACTATTTTCCTGTAACTGGACACAGTGCAAGGAGATCAATCACAGGAGATCATCCATACTTCCATATAAAATCCAGGTGATCTGATTTGAACTAGATTATATGGTACCCTGGAGGCACAGCGGGTTAAACCACTGAGCTGTGGAACTTGCTGACTGAAATGTCGGGGTCCAAATCCAGGTCTCACTGAGCTCCCACTGTTAGGCCCAGCTTCTGCCAACCCAAGAGTTTGAAAACATGCAAATGTGAGTATGTCAATAGGTATTGCTTCGGCAGGAAGGTATCAGTGCTCCATGCAGTCATGCCGGCCACATGACCTAGAAGGTGTCTACGGATAACGTCAGCTCTTCAGTTTAGAAATGGAGATGAGCACCACTCCACAGAGTCAGATTTGACTAGACTTAATGTCAAGGGGAAACCTTTACCTTATGGCAGTGTAGACTGCTCATATAATCCTGTTCAAAGCAGATTATCTGAATTGCCTGATTTGATAGTCTGGATTATATGGCAGTGTAGATCCAGTCTTGGAGTTCTTGGGAGATGACCTCGTCCCTGCAGATGTCCTCCTTGTAGTGAGTCCAACTTCAGGAAAAGTGCTTACCCCCTCCTTTTTTATCTAAGCTATATGGAATAACTTTGGCTGTGTCCCCTTATATTTTCATATAACATCCTGATTAGCTGCTTTGAACTGAATTATGTAGCAGTGTATAGATTCATATAATCCAGTTCAAAGCAGATAATATGTATTATCTGCTTTGATAATCTGGGTTATTTGGCAGCATAGATGGGGTCTGGAGCTACACTACCCTATATCCCAGGATTTGATGGCTGATTATCTGTTTATCTGGCAGTGTATACTCATATAATCCAGTTTTTTTTATGGAGCCCCCGCCATCTGGGGGGTCCATATAGGAGATGGCGTAGTGGACTAAGTGACTTGAAGGTTGGGTTGCTGACCTGAAAGCTGCCAGGTTCAAATCCCACCCGGGGAGAGTGTGGATGAGCTCCCTCTTACAGCTCCAGCTCCATGTGGGGACATGAGAGAAACCTCCCACAAGGATGGTAAAAACATCAAAACATCCAGGTGTCCCCTGGGCAATGTCCTTGCAGACGGCCAATTCTCTCACTCCAGAATTGCTCCTGACACAAAAAAATAAAATAAAAATATATATAATCCAGTTCAAAGTAGATAATCTGGGATAGGATCCTAGGATATAGGGCACTATAGATCCAGCCTATGTTGAAGGGGTGTCATCACTTAAAAGTGGGTTAAGGGTACTTTGGTCTTTACAACCTCTGCAACAACCACAAAAGTGAATTGTGATTATCTAAGTTTGACTTACACTATCACAATTTACCAACAAGATTCAGGACCTTGATATTGTTCATTGGGTTTGCAAACTTATCTAGATGGAGAACACATCTCTTAAAAGGTACAGCTTTTATAAAATAATAACAATCAAAACAAAATTGAGATTTCAGTGCAATTATTCCTGAATTGTGAGCCAAGAACATTTTGGTTATGTTGGGTTATGAGCAGCAAGCTCCCTCCATGTCTGGGACATGTGTAGAAGTGAAACATCTACAATGTCAGTGCCTTAGTTAACTGTGTGCACACAGTCTTTGGCTGAGGACTAGATGATGAGTCAAAGTGCTGACTGTGTGAAAAACGTGGGGCAGAAGCTGAGCAATTTAAGATTACTCCAGCTTTACAGTAAGTGAGGAATTTGGGCCATCAGGCATAAGAGTCATAAAGGAAATAGGAGAACCAACTCCAAATCATTTGAATATATTAACAAAAATCCTCTGATGTGAAAATCAGGGTGAAAAATCCTGTCTTGGTAAAGATTAATGAAAGTTTTCCCGCTGACTTCAAAGGAATTGTAATTTCACCATTAACTTTTAACATTTGCAATGCATCTGTTGCCATCTTATGTTGAGACAATTAGCAGGTGTCAATTAGGAGAGAGACAATAGATTATGTAACTAATTACTTTCACTTTCCAGGCAACAGTTTGCAATCAGAGGAATATGTGATAAGGTTTAATCAAAGATTAGAACTTTTTAATTAAATGGGGTCTTTTGTGGCTAGTCATTTGACATTAATTACTGTTTTAACTTGATGCATTTTGATTTGTAAAAGGCCTTGAGCACTGCAAAGGGCAGAAATATTGTACTGCGTCACAGAAAATGCAGATTGTTAAAATGGAAATATATAGTTATCTTTGTCATCTAGCTCCCATCTAAAAATGAACATTGTTTTAAATGTTAGGTGGCCAGGTTAGATAAACAGAGCAGTATGTTTTAAGAGCTTAGTCACAGGTGGCTATTGGAGATGAGAAGCACTCAAGGACTTAATTGCAATGATTGATAGGATCGGCAATCACTGTCTCTGAAAAACTTTTAGCAGGCTAAGTAGTTTGTCTGAGTTGTATTTGTGGATTTAACTACATGACTAACTAACTACCCTTTGGGCATCTTCAAGCTAACTATGCCACAAGCGTTAATGGAGGTCATCAATCAAAATGAAATGCCAAAGCTGGAATCTCTGGAAGAGATTTTCATTGGCAGTCCATAAGAGAGATAAATAAATGTTAACAACATTCCTGTGATAACTTTAAATTCAACTCCAGATATAGTGCTGGAAATAGCACTTGCAAGTCATTCTTCCTGAAGTCCTTGCCTCCTCTGCTCCAGTATTTCAGTGTAAAGTAGTTGTATTGACAATGAAATTCCTCTTCTGAATTGACTGCAGAATGGAAGGGGAGGGGAAAAGGAAGTAGCAATAGCTCTTGCCATTATCTCTAGGAAGGTGTGCAGTTCCTATTCATAGAAGCAAAAACACACCCTTCTCATTTTAACTAAAAAAGATATCTCTCTGAGAGAGAGACAGAGGGAGAGAATAACATTACAACATTGCCTTATAGAGAAGAATGTGACCAGCCTTCCATTTTAACAAACAGATTCCTATATGCAAAAATGTCACAGATAAAATGAGAATTTTGCTCTTCCTGCACTTGAGAGACCCCTAATTCCAAAGGGACAATTATATATTTCAATTGTACGTACAGTAGTCTCACTTATCCAAGCTAAACGGGCCGGCAGAAGCTTGGATAAGCGAATATCTTGGATAATAAGGAGGGATTAAGGAAAAGCCTATTCAACTTCAAATTAGGTTATGATTTTACAAATTAAGCACCAAAACATCATGTTATACAACAAATTTGACAGAAAAAGTAGTTCAATATGCAGTAATGTTATGTTGTAATTACTGTATTTACGAATTTAGCACCAAAGCATCACAATATATTGAAAACATTGACTACAAAAATGGCTTGGATAATCCAGAAGCTTGGATAAGCGAAGCTTGGATAAGTGAGACTCTACTGTATCTAGTTTCCTGATCCAACTTCTGTACATTAGTGATGTTTCATCTGTTTCATTCGTCTATTCATTTAGTATCATCCTTTTGGATTCTTGAAATGAAATATGCCATTTTCGGATGAAACAAAAGGCGACACGAAAGAGAAAGCTCTATGGTCACCATGCTTGCTTTCATTTTCCTTTCGTTTTGGGCTGTGTAATAATAAGCAGGTACTGACAGAGGGATGCTTTCCCATTACAGCTGATGTGTACCAATGGGTGTTAATAATAGCATTAATATTAATAATAGTTACTCTGGTACCCTAAGCTGAGTTTGACAGTGGTCTGCTTCCCCATGACAGCTGATGTGTACCAATGGGTGTTAATAATAATAATAACAACAACAACAACAACAACAATAGTACTCTGGGGAAGACCTAAACATTTTAAAAGTTGTTGGGCTAAAAGGGGTTAAAATGTGTGTGGCAATTTTCACCCTTTTAGCCCAAAAAACAAGGGGGGGGATGAACCTTGGAAGCCCTCCCATTGCTGCCAATGGTCCAAAAATTTTCATTTTTTTCGTAAGCGAGATGAAAATTCTATTTGTATTGGTGCCCCATTTTTGGAAATGGGGACAAATACAAAACGGATACAAAACGAATGAAAATAAACAAAACAAACTGTCTGTTACACCCCTAGGCAGCGAGAGCACTGAAAATCAACACGGAGGCCAATAACAATACAATATCTTTATTGAAGCAAATAAAGTTCCAAAAGAAAATAAGCAGAAAAGTTGAAAAACAATTGACCTTTCAGGAAAGATCAAAATTAGTCCAATAAGTCTTATGTCCAATATTAAGGTCCAAAGTCCAGAAACCGAAACACACTCAAACTCAGCTTGAGTATTGAGTGGGGAAAAGGAGCAAAGGGGCACAGATGAGTCCTCTGGAGTAAATGTCCAAAAGCATGAACTGGATGTGCAGGAGCTGAAACGCAGTCCAAACTTGGGCAAGAAGGTAGACCGGCGCCCGGTCTACTCAGAAGTAAGCACACCGTCAGGCCGCTTGGATTTCAGGAGCTAGAGACATTGATGCTTCTCAGTAAGAAGTAAAGTTGGCACCGCAGAGGAAAGTTTCCAGCGCAATAAGCTCCCCCAAACCAGGTGCCTGACTCCCTAATTCTTCCCAAGAGAACTGGGCTTGCCATAGTCACCAAGCCAGGTGCCTGACTCCCTATTTCTTCCCAAGAGAACTAAGCTTAGCCATAGTCACCACGCTCTGCTAATCTGGTGCTTCTCCTCAAGCTTTGTATCTGCAATCTCTCTGTTTTCAAAAAAGCCCTGCGATCAAACACTAACCTGTCAGGAGAATCTGGGAGAGCCGGCACTGTTTCAAGGGCATCCTTAATTGGCTCTGGCTCAGAGATGTCAACAGAAGGCATCTGGAAAGGAGTTGAATCTTGCTGACATGGGAGAAAACCAAAGTCTTCTTCGTCCTGGTCAGAAATGGCCACAGGGTCATGGGCCAAAGGTGCCTGAGGAATCACACAGTCATTCCATACAAATGCACACCACTGCTGTACATTACTGGGAATGACTGTGATTCTATGGCAGAGAACCTGTCTTGACTGCAGGAGATCCCAAGTTCAATTCCCCATTCTTCCATGGATACTTGGGAAAGTCTCTCATTCTGAATTGGGATAGCTAATTTCTTTCATTTGTAGCTTGTATTCTTTCTCCTAAAATATATTGTGCTACAACATCTTCTGGAACAGGAAGCATTAGAAAAGTTTCACCCTTGATGTAAGAGTTGTGTTTACCGTGAATACACCAGTGTTTTCCCAAGAAAGCATATAAGGTATGAGTGATAGATGTGTGCCCTTAAATACCTATGTACACACATCTGAGGGCTCTCAGGCCCATGGACACAGGTGTTGAACAGAACACACATCTGCTGTTGACACATTTGATATATTTGCTGCAGGAAATGCTGGTACCTAGAGTAAACATGACAGCCAAATAAAATGTTGATCTGCTCCTAGTAAGCTGACCATAGCCATTTCTTTAACATTTATCCAAATGAACATGCTGTTTAACACAAAATTTAGAAAAATCAATTTTGACTTTGGCATGAATATGAAATCAGGGTCACAGTGGAAAACAATCCTACTTATAATTTCTCACAGCTAATCTGTATGATTTCTGTTTGTTGTGGGATTAAAAATCTTCCAGCATATATAAAACTGGAACAGACTAAACAGACAATAAATAACTAAACAAAGAGTTTTTTGGAATTTGATTCATGTACATACCAATCTGTTGGATGGAGGGGATCAATGTGTTGTTAATGAATGCAACATTTAGGAGGTAGCTTTGACCCAGAGGATTATGATTTATTCACAAGGTGGAACTTAGTTGGAAACTGTTTTAATCACTTTTTATTAAATTGGGCAAACCCCATTTTTCATTCAATCTCTAGCACTTAATTTCACTTATGGATTATGCCGTGCATTCTGTTACATTTCTTGAAAAATAGAAATCATAAAAATGGGCTTCCTATAAAACTGAAAGTATAATTTCTGTGATGGCAAGGAGCTATTGTGTGTTTAAGAAAATAGAATAAAATAATTTAAAAAGTATTAAAACATGAGATATGAATTTCTGTAAGATAGCACTTTTTGAAAAAGAATATACAGTGCAAGGATCTAAAAAATTAACACAGTATTTTGTATTCAATGCACCTATTATTTTTCTAAGAAAGCCTATCAGTTAGAATGATGAATTTTAACCTTTTCCAATTCTTCAAGGGAACATCCAATTTATATTCTTCAGGCTCTTTGGTACTGGCTCACCATACTGATGCAAACATTATTGTTTTTGCAATATTTATAAAGATCTAGTTATAGTTTTTCCAAGGACATAGTTCACATTTCCGTTGGATTTGACCCATCAAGTATAATTAAAGGGAGGAAAGAACTACAGCTAGTTAGGTATGGGTGCATGTGATAGTACATTAAGTATGCTAGTACAGGTTTAATATGAATTCAGCTCTCATGGTCAATAGAAAATACAAAGGTTGCATTATTAGAGAGTGCAGGAAGGTTATAGGCATGAATCTCAATGATACAAATTTCTCTTCAGAATCTATTTTCCATTCAACGTGTATATTGTTAAAGTTAATATTCTACCATTATGTGATAAAATAGCTTTGTCTTGAACCTGGAAATTAAGTAAAGTATATGAAATTTAGGTCCAGCTCTCCAACTGAATCAGTAATTATAATAACATATAGTATGAAACCTAATCAATTGTACAGGACTAAGGATAACCAGTCGTTTTTTTCATATCAGGAACAACTTGAGAAACTGCAAGTCACTTCTGGTGTGAGAGAATTGGCTGTCTGCAAGGATATTGCCCAGAGGATGCCTGGATGTTTTACCATCCTTGTGGGTAGCTTCTCTCATATCCCTGCATAGGAAACTGGAGCTGACAGACTGGAGCTCACCCCCTCTCCAGATTCAAACTGCTAAACTTTTGGTCATCAGTTCTTCCAGCACCAGGGTTTAACTCATTGTGCCACTGGGGGTTCCACCAATCCTATTAATAATGTTAATGAAGCCCACAGTGGCACAGTGGGTTAAACCTCTGAGCTGCTGAATTTGCTGACCGAAAGGTTGGAGGTTCGAATCCAGGGAGCAGGGTGAGCTCCTGCTTTTAGCCCCATCTTCTGCCAAACTAGCAGTTTGAAAACATGCAAATGTGAGTAGATCAATAGGTACTGTTTCGATAGGAAGGTAACGGTACACCATGCAGTAGTGCTAGCTACGTGACCTTGGAGGTGTCAACGGACAGTGCCGCCGGCTCTTCGACTTAGAAATGGAGATGAGCACCAACACCCAGAGTCGGACACAACTAGACTTCACGTCAGGGGAAAATCTTTACCTTTACCTTTATGCTATCAGCAAATTCTTGATTATATTATTCCCGCTGATTTTCACTCTTGAGTCTGCTTTTGCATATTTCAAGTCTTAGTGTCCTATGGGTCATTTTAATAGGATATAATATCAAATAGTTTTGAAATAAATAGACTATAGTTTACAAATCACAGAATTTTTGAAATTCATGAATGGTGTACAGGCAGTTGGGATAAACACATACAAAATGTTACAACTGAACAAGTGCACTAATAATACAATTGATTTAGCAGGAAATTCCTGCTTTAAAAAGGAAGTTCTTCTTCAGCAGAGACAGAAAAGTATAAGGTGAATGTCTAACCTCAGCTGGAAAGACCATTCAATTGGATGGGAGAACTGATACAATAAAGCACTTTGATACATTCTGTTTAGATCCTAAACCTGCTGCCTCTTCAGAAACCCTCAGTGTTAAAACAGGAAAATAGCAGGCAGATACCCCAATTCTAGTCATGCAATATAATAGTTTTGTCTTTAATCCCAGAAAGGGAAACATGACATTTATGTTCTGTTCACTAATTGATGTTCTCTAGGGGCTCTTCCACACAGCCATATGACTTAGAATATCAAGATAGATAATCCATAATATCTGCTTTGAACTGGATTATCTGAGTCCACACTGCCATATAAACCAGTTCAACGTGAACTCTATACAGCTGAGTGGGAGGGCCCGCAGATTATCAAAAGAGCCCATACTGTCGTATAATCCAGTTCAATGTGGATTTTATACAACTGTGTATATGGGGCCTAGGTCTTCACACATCGGCGGTTGTTGTTGTTGTTGTTGTTGTGTGCCTTCAAGTCATTTCTGTTTTATAGCAATCCTAAAGTAAACCTATCATGGGATTTTCTTGACAATATTTGTTCACAGAAAGGGTTGCCTTTGCCTTCCTTTGAGCCAAGGGATTGTGACTTGCCAAGGTCATCCACTGGGTTTCCATGAATTCAAACTCTGATTTCCAGTGTCATAGTCCAGTGCTTAAATCAATACCCCATACTGGCTCTGATATGTTCATTGGTAGTAATATCTATATTTTACCTTGTAGTGGGGAAAGAAATAATATGGAAATATATTCCAAAAATTATTTTGGCAACTTCTGACAAGCCTTGTGTAGTGAACCTTACCTATTAGCCTTGGTAACAGTGAGTGAGGCAGGCATCCATTTTGTTGAGGAATGCTAGGCAGCCATCTTGAGTGTGGGGGAGGAGCTTAGAGAGAGACTCCTAGGATTGGCCAACCAGAGCAGATGGGAGGAGCCAAGTCTTAGAGTGCAGAGAAAAAAAGAGCTCCAGGCAGTTCTGTTTGGAGAGTTTGAAGGAGGGAGTTCTGTTTTTAGGGTTTGAAGAGAGCAGTTCGGTTTTGGAGTTTGGAGGGTGTGTGTCTGAGAGAGAACTGAAAGCTATGGAAACTGACAGGCTAGGTCCAGCAGGTTGGATCTCTTGAGGGGAAGATAACTCAAGGGATTGACTCTCACTACTGGGCTGGTTAATAGAAGGACTCTAGGTTAGAGTTAATTAACAACCCAGGGGAACTCGTGTCTTTTCTCAGCAAATAGAGTGAGGGTTTTTGTGACCAATAGATAGATTGGTTGGTTGGAACTGTTTGAAACTAAGTGAAGTAATCTGAAACATACTACTAAGTTAAGCTGAAGAATTATCTGTAACCGTTTACGCTAATGTACCTCTCAGAAGTAATCATTTGCCTGTTTTTAAGAAAATAAATTTTTATTCTCTTTTCAATTTTCAAAAGCCTCTACAGTGTATATTTCCATCAAGAAGTCTTTATAAAAGATTCCCCCCTGCCTGAAGTAGCCTCTCCGCTCCGCCCTTCGTTCCTTTATACCAGGGGTCCCCAAACCCAAGGCCTGGGGGCCAGATGCGGCCCATCGAAGCCATTTATCTGGCCCCCATGGCACAAGGGCAGAAGGGGGTTGGGCTAAATGTTCCAAGGGGTCTCTTCTTCTCTAACAACCCTATTATTATTATTATTATTATTATTATTATTATTATTATTATTAACATTGAGGCTGGGTGGCCATCTGTCAGGGATGCTTTGCTTGTGCTTTTGGTGCACAGAGGCAGAAGGGGGTTGGACTAAGGGTCTCTTTCAACCTGCTTTTTTATTGTAAGTATGACACAGCAAACAAGATAGATCTGCTGGATTTCTTATCACAAAATCACAAGTCGAACACTTCCCAAGCGTTTAGACCTGTGTGATGTATTTTTGGATGATGCGTGCAGATCCCAGTAGGGTGGCCTTCTGCAGTTGGCAGATCGTAATTTTGTCAATTTCTATTGTTTCCAAATGCCAGAGATCTTTTGGCACGGCACATATTATTATTATTATTATTATTATTATTATTATTATTATTATTATTATTAACATTGAGTCTGGGTGGCCATCTGTCAGGGATGCTTTGCTTGTGCTTTCAGTGCACAAAGGCAGAAGGGGATTGGACTCAATGGCCCAAAGGGTCTCTTCCAACCCTCTTTATTATTATTATTATTATTATTATTATTATTATTATTATTATTATTATTATTGCTCAGTGGCCAACTATAGTCTAGCCCGCCAACAGTCCGAAGGATCATAAACTGGCCCCCTGTTTAAAACGTTTGGGGACCCCTGTTTATACCTTGTCAACAGCCAAAGGATTTGGCTGGAGGCAAGCAATTGAAGCCTCTGTGAGAGACCAGTTTATATTGTATAGACTGGCAGGGCTACAGCCAAGAAAGGGGGGGGGGGAGAGGTTCAACCCCGCCCCCCGCCCCAAATTTTTTTTCATTTTTTTTAAACCTGGTATACTCACAAATTTTAACTGATTAATCAAATCCCCATGAGTGTCCACTGAAGTTTATCTGTCTTGAGTGTCCACTGAAGTTTATCAATGGAGCCTAATTTCTAAATTATTTTGCATTATGGAACTACTCTTGATTCACTAAAAAAACTTTCAACCCCCCCCCCCCCCCCAAAATTGTTTTCGGGCTATGGTCCTGTAGGCTGGTGGTAGGGGCCTGGGCAGGAAGTTATGCAGCTGCCCCCCTCTCATGCTCCAGTTGTTCATGTGGATCTTGGTACAATATGAATGAATGCTGGTTGCCCTAGGGGCCAGGTAGGATATTTTTCCCTCAACTAAAGGTTGTTTTTTTTTTCCACCTACCCCATATTGTGTACATTGGAGGAAGGAGTTTATTTGGGTGGCACTGTTAACTAAGTTTCTAGTGGCAGAAACTGCGGGGAGAACATTGTTGGTGTTCATCTTGGCACCCTCAATTTGGGGATGAAGGGGATGGCCCTTCTAAGTTCCAGGGCTTGGGGGCATCTTGAGATTTTTTCTCCCTTAGGACTGGACAAAGGGGTTCCCGCTTTCTCTTATAGAGTTTTGGGGCTCAGGAGAGAACGCCCCTGGAATGGTTTTCCAGTAATGACCATCCGGCCCAGCAAGCCATTAAGTGGACTGCCCTTGGGGACAGGTGTTCACCCAGATAGACAATGAGGTAGTCATTACCTGTTCCTTTGTCATGACCTATTTCTTTTTTTCTCCCTCCAGGTTAGTTTTACTGCGCAGGATTGCAGTTTGAATTGGTCAATAAATGGCCCTTTGTTACATATTTTTCTTGTGTGGTCTCTTATTTCACGGTGTTACTTCAAGAAGAAACCTGGTTTGACAAAAATATTAATAGCTCAGGATTTAATCTGTTCAAAATTAAGATATTACATATAAAGCAGAATTTTATCATCAGGAAACAACAATTGTTGTGCAAAAAATAACATTCCTGTGCAGATATAGTATAGAAAATGCACAAAACCTTCATTGCATGATTTTGGAACAAAATCAGTCCCAAACTATAGTACTCAAAAACTGCACAAATGTGTGATAAGTTTAGAGCCTTCAGCAAAATAAATCCTGATATGAATTGGTACTAAAAAGCAGCAAGGAAATCTAATTCTACACTAACTGGAGCTTCTGGGGACATTATCATATGCTTGCTGGTATCCCACACCATTCCAATGACACTGGATAGTGGCAACTTACCGTGATAGTGAGAGGAGGCTTTGCACATCCATTGGCACCATGATATTTGAAATGCTTTGCCCATCAATGGCCTCTGCTGGCTTCATCATGGGGGAGATAGCAGATCAACAACTTAAACCTTTGTGCCAGCAGGACTGCTGACCAAAAGGTTGGCAGTTCGAATCCAGGGAGAGCAGGTGAGCAGGATGAGCTCCCTCTGTCAGCTCCAGCTCCTCATGAGGGGACATGAGAGAAGCCTCCCACAAGGATGGTAAAATATCAGACATCCAGGCATCCCCTAGACATCATCCTTGCATATGGCCAATTCCCTCAC
Organism: Anolis carolinensis; assembly: GCF_035594765.1. Taxonomy (NCBI): domain Eukaryota; kingdom Metazoa; phylum Chordata; class Lepidosauria; order Squamata; family Anolidae; genus Anolis; species Anolis carolinensis. Next base: position 151,567,641 of record NC_085843.1, read on the forward strand.
ACCAGAAGAGATTTGCAGTTTCTCAAGTTACTCCCAACACACACACACACACACACAAAACAGGTATCGCATAATATGATGTAATAGGAGTCATCACCAAAGGTGATCATCCTGCCACTGTGCCAGATCATCACCTCCAAGGGATAAACTCCTAGATCGGCCTCAAGAAAATGCTTGGCATATAGCTTTTCAGTCCTTAGGTTAGAAATGTCTGAATCCCCATGGCCATAATTATTTGATTGACATTGCTAAATGATAAATACTTTAGGATATTACAATTAAATATTGATGGAGTTAATGATAGTTCATAATTTGCAAAAGTGAGATGCAAATATTCTAAGGTTAGTTCCGGTTTCATTAGCAGCAGCTAATGGAGAGAGTTTATTTACTTACCCCACAACTTTTCTTCCAAAAAAGAGATGGAAGCTTGATTCGTTTACCTTAGAGAAGGTAATAAGCTCCCATGTTGAGTGGAATAGGCTGTGAAAGAGCAAAAACTAATTAGACAAGTTGCAATGGGTAGAAATAGAAATCTTTTCAAGCATTACTGAAATGGACAAAAAATACACATTGGGGGAAACATCTAGGTAGTAAGCTCCATTTCTTCTATTATTCTATGGATGTGCAAACATCAAGCTGCTTAAGACTGATTTAGACATGAACCTTGTTCTGGCTCAGGTATATATAAAAGAATACACATCTGTATTCTTGCACATTTTTCTTAAAGAACACAGTTTCTATGTGCAGTTTTGATATGTGTGCATTATCCCCCTATTAATTGTCATAAGCACATTTGCATTTTAAATATATGTATCCTTTTCATGTGTATTTTTCAGCTGTGAATCTTTATTGAACACATTTATTTGAGTGTGAAAACCAGTTTGAAGTTTTATAAAGGTAAGAATCCTGATTACAAATTACCATTGCTTCTGGATGGTGTGGCTTAGAAAATATTGGTCCTTTGTCTTGGAAACATTCTGGTAATAACTGAAACAAATTACTCCAATGTCTCTGTTTTATACATGCTGATTTGAACATCTTAAGAAGACCCATCTGTGTACAGCTGGTATCTCTTCAAATATTCTAATGAATGTAGACAAGGGAATGAATGCTTGCAAGGAATAGCATACTTGGAATGAATACTTGCAAATTAATTTGAAACCTGGAATGAACTAAAATTGAGAGAGTTCTAAAAGCTTGCAGTTGTTTAACAAATGTAAATATAGCAAAAATCACTAAGAAATTGTATTCTCACGTATTCTTTTGTATTCTCATGTAGGACTAATATGTGACTCTGCTTTGGAACTTCTTATTGTTAAGAAAAGGAGGAATGCAACACTTTCAAATACTTAACACCATTCCATCACAAGAGTCACACACTGCCAAATGTCAACTAGAGTCCAATGTCACATACAGATGCCAGATAGATTTTGAATATTTGGCAAATGTTCACAGCCTTGACAAATACTTTGAAGCACATTTTTTCAGACTAGAATTTTCAAGAGAAAATATGCACCATGTTCCTTTCAGTGCTCGCACTTGAAGCAGATACAAAACCTCTTTGACTAGTCCTAATCTGTGTTGAAAATAATGCAAGGAAATATTTTGATGGTTTAAAAGTGAAATTAAGGTTTTATCATTTAAAAAACAAAGCTTAAAGACGAAATATACATAACACAACCGGAATTATGTATGTTTTATCAGCCCGTCATTTAGCTAGGTTATTTCAGAAATCTTGGTTACCATGTTAGGTTGACAACAGGATTGGTTTTATTCAGTCACATCGACTCCTGGACCTATTTGCACCCAGGTTTGCTCCCAAGGAAATTGGAGGAGGGGAGGAGAAATTGCATTTTACTCAGCAATGTTGATTGAGATCCATCTACATACCCATATACAGTGGCATAGGAAACGAATTAGCCTAGGGCTTCTAAATGATGTTCCCAATTAATTTGCTACAACATGTAACAACCTAAGTATTCAGGTTTGTTCTAGGTTTTAAAAGTACATGCAAAGGCCCAGAACTTATTGAAAGATCCAGACCTTTGTAGGTATGGAGGTAGTGGAGACTGTCTTTTGCAATGAATATGCATGACCCTAGAAGGCAACCCCACAACCATTTCCCCAACATCAGGCAGCCTGGGGAGGAGGGATGGCAGTACCAGCCTCCCTTCTCTGCCCTCCATTTAGCCTATAAAAATAGAGACAAAGCCTCTTTACAGAGGCACAATGCTTGCCTTAGTTTGGAGCTTGAAAATGAAACTATGGAGCTTTGAAGAGGAGAGAGGGGATTCATTTAAATAGGTAAAGGTAAAGGTTTCCCTTGACGTTAAGTCCAGTCATGTCTGACTCTGGGGGTTGGTGCTCATCTCTGTTTCTAAGCCGAAGAGCCGGCGTTGTCCATAGACACCTCCAAGGTTATGTGGCCGGCATGACTGCATGGAGCACCGTTACCTTCCCGCCGGAGCGGTACCTATTAATCTACTTACATTGGTATGTTTTCGAACTGCTAAGTTGGCAGGAGCTCATTTAAATATACTGCAATTATTTAAATATGAAAACTGCTAATAGTTCTAGTGACCTATTCATATTTAGCAATATGAATGAAACCTGTATTTAGTATTGTGTAACCTATAACAGAAGTTAGTGGATCTGATGCCAGTGAGCCAGTTGATCTAGCCAGTTTTAATGTACAGTTAAAAGAGGTCTCCAAACACCAGAAACTATTTTCTGGATTTTCTACACTTCAGAATGATCTTTTAAAATTCAGACTTAATCTGTACATGACTGGCTGTCCCACTGATATCAGAGTTTTTATTTTTCAGAATTAGTTCTGGGGGATTTGGCACTTTGATATGGCAGTGGAACTCTCTCCCCCAGACTGTGGTGGAGGCTCCTCCTTTAGAGGCTTTTAAGCAGAGGCTGGATGGCCATCTGTTGGGGGTGCTTTGAATGCAATTTCCTGCTTCTTGGCAGGGGGTTGGACTGGATGGCCCGTGAGGTCTCTTCCAACTCTACTATTCTATGATTCTATATGGCTCAATGGGATGATGCTGTTGTGTTATTATTATTAGCATTATTATTACATTTTTCTTTCTTCATCAAGATCCAAAGCGGTTCACAATCCTAAATAATACAATAGAAAACCTACAAAATATAAATATTAACATAGAATTAAATACACAATAATTAAAACATGTTAGGTAAAATCCCATGAAAGAGGGAAGGTATAGCTCTTTTATCTTTATTTTGTTTTAAACTTTGATTTTCTCCCCTCTGTTAAAATATCTTATTGTCCAGACTGGTCACATTTTTCTTTTGGAAAGAATTTGCCAACAAAATTTTAAAAGCAACAGTATGACTAAGGACAAAGATACTTTACTGAGGTAATGTTTTTGAGTTAATTCAAAAGTTATTTATAAAGGATATTTAAAGAAACATTTTGTAAGCACTGGATTTTTTTAAAATTGTATGTTATTTTCTTGTTAATCTTAAGGGTTTTTTTAAAAAAAAAGGAAAATAAAAAATATGAAGCACTGCAACAAGTTGTTTCTTCAACTTTAAATAAAGTCTATTTTTCTTCAAAGAAACAGTATTTTCTGCATAGAAAACAATAATTATATACAGAAATATTTCTTTCTATGAAGAAAATGATGGGTTTTGGTTGTGTATACAAAAATACTTTGATTGGGAACTCATTCTCTATGGAATATCCACAGTTGTTTGCATATTTTATGGAAAACAAAATTTTCTGGTTTTTGCACAGAAAATATTGTTTTGTGCAGATACCAATAATGGATTAAGATGCTCCCAGACAAGAACATCCTATATGCATAGTACAGTGTTGTGAACAAGGAAAGGTATAACATAAAAATGTCAAAATTCTAAGTAATATGAATCATCATCATGTTTACCAAAGTATTGGACATTTAGTTGAAAGATGTCATTAAATTAATATAATAGTACACACATAATCTTATATGGGTCAAAAATGTCATAAACGTGGCTAAACATGCTGAATATTATTTATAACTAGCTTGGGGACCCGGCGATTTCCGGGTTATTAGAAGAAGGCACTGTTTGTTTTGGGATGTTAGGTAATATCACAGAAGTTTGGTCCAGATCTGACATTGGCTGGGTTCAGTGCTGTCTGGATAAGGGTGAACTACAACTCCCAGATTCCCAGGACAATCACTCCCAAATCCTGCCAGTATTCGCAGTTGGCCATCTTGGGTCTGTGTGCCAAGTCCAGATCCATCGTCAGCTAGGTTCAGGGCTCTCTGAATAAGGGTGAACTACAACTCCCAGATTCGAGGTCAATCACCCCCAAATCAGACCCGTATGTACAGTTGGCCATGTTGGGTCTGTGTGCCAAATTTGGTTCAGATTTGACGTTTGCTGGGTTCAGTGCTTTCTGGATGCAAGTGAACTATAACTCCCAAAATCAAGGTTCACTCCCACTAACCCCTGCAGTATGTTCAGTTGGTCATGGGGCTTCTCTGTGCCAAGTTTGGTCCTGATCCATTGTTGCTAGGGTTCACTGTTTCTCTGGATGTAGGTGAACTATAACTCCCAAAATCAAGGTTCACTCCCACTAACCCCTGCAGTATGTTCAGTTGATCATGGGGCTTCTCTCTGCCAAGTTTGGTCCCAGTCCACTTTCGGTGGGGGTCACAGTATCAGTGAAGGTACTGCAGGTCCCATCATCTGTGGCAAGTTTGGTCCAGATCTATTGTTGGTTGGGTTAATAGTGTTCTCTGGATATAGATCAAGTACAACTCTTGTAAATTGTGGTGAATTCTTCCCAAACCTCTTATTCAGTGGCTGATCAATTTCTTTGTTAAATGTGTAGGAAAGGGCTAAAGGTTAAGGGAGAGGCAGTGGGCGGGGTCATGCAAATTAAGGAAACCTGGGATATCCATTCTGGAGGAAAAACAGAACATCTAGGATGAAATTGTCTCCGCATGAAAGCTTTAACTTGGGTGCGGGGCAAGATGGTGTTTGTGGAGGACACTGACAGGGTTTGGGCTACATATTCATGGCACTCACTATAACCTGCATGTCAGTGGAAGGGCTTCAGCGGATGAAATGTGTCTACAAATGACCATGGGGAGGGAAGTGGGTATGTGGATAGATACATTTCTGTCCACTTCATTTGTGAAAATAGGTTTTTATTGTGTATAGCAGTTACCTCTCGTGGCACGTTTTGTTTGTTTTCTCTCATATTGTTCTATATGAAAATCTTTTGAAATCATTCCAGTCATTTTAATATCTATCTTTACTCTACTACTCTATCCCTAAATGTCACCAACATTATCTATTCTTTCCTTCGTCCTAAGGGATAAGTAGTGTTCAGCCCTATCTTTCTATGTTCACAAATCTAGGTTCAAAGTCACCAAGGGCGATATTTTCTAAAAAGTACACTTTGGTTTCTTTAAACTTAGACTTCTAAGTATAGTTGTTTCAAATTTTCACTAAAGCTGGAAGGGTCTCTGAAGTTACTTCCATCTATTTTTAAGAGGTAGAATGAAGGTGGAGATTTAAATGTATCAAATATACTGAGATCACAGGAAAGAAAAAACCTGACTTATCCAATTACACAGTTTAATGAAGGGTGAAGGCAGATTCCTGGGGGCAGTGTTTGAGGTTCTGTCCCCAGTCCATGAATGAAACTTATGACAATTACAGATTGAATTTTGATGATTAACTAAAGCTGGAGTTTGGGCTCAAATATATAGCTAGCTAAAAACTGAGTTGAGAGGATAAGGGCAAAAATCCCTAATAGAAAACAGGAAAAGAAAAATCATTGCTAACTACAGTCATGTTCCATAAGCCTGTCAACCAGAAGCTTTAATGTCTAAAGTGTTACTGGGCAGAAACATTTCAGCTGTGATCTCCTTGTATATGTGTGTGTGTGTGTGTGCGTGTGTGTATCACTAGAAAAAGGGCCTATAACCTAGTAAACCCTGTAGAAAACAGTGCATAAGATCAGTGATAGTGTCTGATTATGGTCTGCCATAGAAGAAAAGAAGAAAAATAGATTTCAGGTCCAGGGAGACTGCTAGATGTTTCCTTAAAGTATGCAAACATAAATCACCAGAGCTAACTGAAAGTAGCCCCGTGAGGTGATATGTTAGGTCCCTTCCAGACAGCTGTATAAAATCCACATTGAATTATATGGCAGTGTAGACTCAGGGGCCTGACGTAGCACAGCAGGCTAAACCAATGCACTGCAGAAAAATCCTGCCGGTTAAAAGGCTGGCAGTTCGAGCTCAGATTGGGGTGAGCACCCACCATTAGTTCCAGCTCACCTGCCCACATAGCAGGTCGATAGGAGAAACACGAATAAATAGGTACCACCTTCAGTGAGGAAGTAATAAAAGCACCCTTAAGGACATTGATTGGAGGAAAGCTCCTCAGCATGGAAGATGGAGTGACAACCCCCCCCCCCCCCCCGGCTCCCCATGGCCAGAGTCTAACACAGCCTCCAAGATGCCGGAAATAAATGGGAAACACTGCCTTTATCTCTGTTTGTGTTGTTTGTCCTTGTTAATTGTATAATCAATATTGAATGTTTGCCGTATATGTGTTCTGTTAGCCACTCTGAGTTCCCTTTGGGGTGAGAAGGGTGGGGTATAATTACTGTAAATAAATAAATAACCCAGTTCAAAGAAGATATTGTGGATTATCGGCTTTGATATTCTGGGTTATATGGCTGTGTAGAAGGGCTCAAAGATGGCAAATTATTAACACATAGTGTGGACTAAACAAATATATCTAATATGTCAATGATAGAATAGAATACAAGAGAAGAAAAAGATAAGTTTTAGGCTTCTGATAATCCACTGATACAGGTGGCAGGAGAGCATAAAGGAGCTAAATAAGAGCCACAAAAATCAGGCTGCCCTTCAATGAAAATGTGGGACTAATAGAAATTGACACGTGTAAAAGACTAAGAATGACTAAGGTTCTTTCAGGCAGGGGGAGTCTTTTTATCCCACCGCTGCCACCAATTTGTAAAAGAGGGTAATAATAATAATAATAATAATAATAATAATAATAATAATAATAAATAACAACTTTATTTTTATACCCCGCCTCTATCTCCCCAAAGGAGACTCAGGGCGGCTTACATGGGGCCAAGCCCGAATAAAAACAATAGCAATATAAAACACAACAATAGACAAAAGTCATGCACAATTATAAAAATTTAAACATTAGCCAATAAAAACAAATGACAAGAACTAATAAAAACATGGATTAAAATGGAGAGGTTGTAAAAGTAGACTGGGTAAGGTGCACCATATAAATATTGTAAACACAAGGTGACTGATAAAGTGCTGCAACTTCTTGGAAGTGCAAATTGGGATGGGAATAGACCCTGTGTCTATATCAAGTTAACAAGGTAAAAAGAGGGTAGCATAGAAGACCCAATTAATAACGAATAGATGTCCCAAATAATAAAAGATAACTGCCACCGATTAGTGGAAATGCAGCCACCACTGTATGGAGAGACTCCTTTAGATTATAAAAGTGCTTAACCACCCAATAGCTCAGAGGAAGCCTTACACTTTATTCTGTGCTTAAATGGTAGCGCAATTGTGCTGAGGGAGTCTATAGATGACAGAGGCTTTGATGTAAAAGGAACAATATCAAGTTTATTCAGGCACAAAAGATGTTTCACTTAGAAGTATTCTTATTAACAGTTACAATACCAAAATGAGATGAATTAAACTCTCTAAAGTATCACTTCTTTTACTTAAAGTAGTTAAAACTTCTTCCTCTGCTCCTTTTAAACTGTTACTTCAATGGATCTCTGTGAGTCCAGCTGGGATTGGTTCCCAAAGTCTGAAACTTGGACTATCCAGTGACTTCAAACCACAGTCACCCCTGTGATATACTATCACAGATTCTCTGTGCCTTTCCAGGACACAGACTGCATTAAATAAGTCACCAAATTTATTTCAAACCAACTCAAAATGAACAATTGAGTCTCCTTGATCCCATCAACCTGGAATCAATCTTCCCTGTGCCTCATCAGAGCACAGACTGAGGCTTCACTTTTTAAAAACCTCTTCACTTCTCCTCCCCTCGGCAAATGGCTCCGCCCACATCTCCATGGCAACTGTCTCAGAGGAGAGCCACTAAATGGCTGCCGCCATCTCACACCTACCCAACCAAACCACAAGCACATAGTTAAACACAACAAACATGAATACAAAACTCATACTTCATTACAACACGTTAACAATTTTGTTGAAGGATAAATCACTAGACACATTTTTAAAACCATAGAAAAATATATCTGAGGGAGGGGAAAAGATTTTATGTGAAGTTTTAGTGATATAAACTGTTGGTATACTGATTTTGTTAATGTAAAAAAACCCAGAAGTAAAACATTTTCTGGATATGAGGAGGAAGAAAAAAAGTTAAATTATAGAGAGACTGACAAAAGGAAATAAGGACATCCTTTTTCAAAACTGATTCATGTATGTATGTTTCTATTTTACAGTTATGTGTAATTAGAGTAGGGATGTACATTCGTAGGATAAACTGCATAGTAAGTTATGTAGTTGTTGTTTAAGTATTGTTACATGTATGTGTGTATATATGTATATGTTGTCTTGTTTTCTTTATTTGTGTTTTTATGTTATGCCCCAGTGGTGCAGCGGGTTAAACTGCTGAGCTGCTGAACTTGCTGACTGAAAGGTTGGTGGTTCCAATCCGGGGAGCAAGATGAGCTCCCGCTGTTAGCCCCAGCTTCTGCAAATCTAGCAGTTCAAAAACATGCAAATGTGAATAGATCAATAGGTACAGCTCTGGCAGGAAGGTAATGGTGCTCCATGCAGTCATGCCAGCCACATGATCTTGGAGACATCTACAAATAAAGCCAGCTCTTCAGCTTAGAAATGGAGATGAGCACCAACCCCCAGAGGCAAACACAACTAGACTTAACGTCAGGAGAAAACCTTAACCTATGTCAAATATTTGAATTAATATGAAAATATCAGGCTGCTTTTTGGCATGCCTCCAATACAGTTGCAGGTGTTGTTTGGATTAACAATGCGAGAACATTCCTGATGCTGTCCTAAATTTATGATAAGATTAGAATAAGTATATACTTACATGCATTAGTATAATTAAAATTAGCTCAGAATTGTTTAATGGGATTGACCCTTGAATGTAAAAGATGCAATGGCAATTTCTCATGGATAATGGGTTAAATGTTAAGATGAAATGTACTGATGTACATGATTGCAAAATAGCAAATAAAGAGTCTGTCCATTCTCATATAACTACCTGGAAGTCCAAGGATAAATGGAGTGTTGATGTTAATCTAGTTTATCTGGTTTAAATAGAGTAACAAGAGGTGATAATGGAACCCTGGAAGCCAGTATGAATCCTGTTTCTTTCTTTCTTCTTTGCAGACACTTGGGAGCAAGTGGATTCTTTTAAGGAAGTAAAAATATGTTTATAGTACAGTAGTATCTAAAATGAGATACAGCAGTTAGGAGAGAGGGGCAATCTCTTTTTTTAAAAAAGCAGGCAAAATAATAACTTCTCTGAATCATAGAATAGTAGAGCTGGAAGAGACCTCATGGGCCATCTAGTTCAACCCCCCGCTAAGAAGCAGGAAATCTCATTCAAAGCACCCCCGACAGATGGCCATCCAGCCTATGCTTAAAAGCCTCCAAAGAAGGAGCCTCCACCACAGTCCGGGGGAGAGAGTTCCACTGCCAAACAGCCCTCACAGTGAGGAAGTTCTTCCTGATGTTCAGGTGGAATCTCCTTTCCTGTAGTTTGAAGCCATTGTTCCGTGTCCTAGTCTGCAGGGCAGCAGAAAACAAGCTTGCTCCCTCTTCCTCATGACTTCCCCTCACATATTTATACATGGCTATCATGTCTCCTCTCAGCCTTCTCTTTTGCAGGCTAAACATGCCCAGCTCTTTAAGCCGCTCCTCATAGGGCTTGTTCTCCAAACCGTTAATCATTTTAGTTGCCCTCCTCTGGGCACTTTCCAGCTTGTCAACATCTCCCTTCAACTGCCGTGCCCAGAATTGGACACAGTATTCCAGGTGTGGTCTGACCAAGGCAGTATAGAGGGGGAGCATGGCTTCCCTGGATCTAGATGCTATACCCCTATTTATGCAGGCCAGAATCCTGTTGGCTTTTTTAGCTGCTGCATCACATTGTTGGCTCATGTTTAACTTGTTGTCCACGAGGACTCCAAGTTCTTTTTCGCACATACTGCTGTCAAGCCAGGCGTCCCCCATTCTGTATCTTTGCATTCCATTTTTTCTGCCGAAGTGAAGCATCTTGCATTTGTCCCTGTTGAACTTCATTTTGCTAGTTTCAGCCCATCTCTCTAGTCTGTCAAGATCGTTTTGAATTCTGCTCCTGTCTTCTGGAGTGTTGGCTATCCCTCCCAGTTTGTTTTCGTCTGCAAACTTGATGATCGTGCCTTCTAACCCTTCGTCTAAGTCGTTAATAAAGATGTTGAACAGAACCGGGCCCAGGACAGAGCCCTGCGGCACTCCACTTGTCACTTCTTTCCAAGATGAAGACGATGCATTGGTGAGCACCCTTTGGGTTTGTTCGCTTAGCCAATTACAGATCCACCTAACCATAGTTTTGTCTAGCCCACATTTTACTAGTATGCTTGCCAGAAGGTCGTGGGGGACTTTGTTGAAGGCCTTACTGAAATCCAGGTACGCTACATCCACAGCATTCCCTGTGGCTCTGAGCTCTGAACAATTTAGGGTTCATTTGGTGCCATTACAGAAATTCAGGGTGGCTTGTAGACAGTCCTACATGCTAAATAAGCTGGTTTTTCAAAGAAACAAAACCATAATGTCCCAGTTGGACATTTCACCTAGGGAAATTGACAGAATAGTTTTGTCCAAAAAAAGAGTGATTTTGCCAATTTGCCAGATTATTATTATTATTATTATTTTAAAAAAGATTTTTAGTAATGGTGAATCAGATGTTCATTTGAATACATTCCAGGTATATCTTTTTTTGGCTTTAAAAGAATGCTGAAAATGTTTAGTTCAAACCAACAAAAGCTTCTTGTTTCTTGCATTCAATCTCAGTTTGGAATAATGGTGGCTTGTTGCTCCAGGAGCCATAGGAAGGTAAGTTTTCTTAGTCTTTAATTTTACTTTTAAATTTTATCTCCAAGGTGTTGAATCCATTTTTGGGATAAGATTCTGAACTTTAGATAACTCCATTAAAAATAGGGTTCAACTGGGATTCACTTCCACAACGACAGTGGTGCTACCATCAATGGTAAGTGTAGGATAGCATTTGTACTTCATTCATTTTTAAAAATAAGAACTTTCCAAAATTTGCATTTTTTTCATTACTTTCTTAGCGTTTTTTTTAAAAGAGCAAATGTGGAAGAAACTAAAACTGACATATTTCACCTCTTCATGCAAAGGACACTGAATGTTGTATCATTAAAATATGTTTTTAAATCCTTAAGCATTAAGCCATATTTGCACATATGCAGCAGACTTACATTTACCACTCTCTTTTTTTCAGTGATGGATTTCTAATCTTTAATAGCTATAACATAGTTCTCTCCATGTTGGAATTACTTTATCTATTCAGTTTTACTAGGACTGAGAATTTTATTTTGTTCATGCTTTGATTAAAAGTTCCAAATGTTGGGAGATTTTTGCATAAATTCAACAGAAAAGGTTTAAGATTTTAAAGAAGAAATGAAAAAAATCTGGAAGACAAGTTAAGAGATATATTCACTGTAATTAGAGGCAAGAGAACCCTTTGCAAGTTAACTGTAGATTTTGGATCCTCCTCTCCATTACATGGACTAACAAGACCCGAGATAAAAGCAGTGACTCTGCTGTTACCAGCTTCATCAAAAGCATACTTTTATAGCCTGTGGCTGCAACTAAAAGCAGGTGGGTGAGTCCTTAATACTATTGCTCGCTTTCCAGCTGACAGTGATAGTCATGCAATAGCAGCAATTGGAAACCTATTGGTAACTAGCCCACTAGGTTTCTTTTTTTTTTTCCCCCAAAGCTGGGAGCAATGGAAAAAGCAGGTGGACAAAATCTGCCTGCTTCAAGCACCATTCTCCTCTGCTTCTGTGGTGTTTTCAGTCTGTCTGTGCTGGCAGAGTTGGCAGAGTTGAATTAATGAGCAATGGAGAAAAGAGGAACTAATTTGAAGGCACATCTACACTATAGAATTAAATATAGTTTGACACCATTTTTACTGTCATGGTTCAATGCTATGGAATCAAGAGGCTTGTAGCTTTACAAATTCTTAAGACCGCTCTGTCAAATAGTGCTAATGCCTCCCCAAGATCTCATTGCATTGAGGGTGCTGCTGCTGCTGCTCAGTCGCATAGTCGTTTCCGACTCTTCGTGACCTCATGGACCAGTCCACGCCAGAGCTCCCTGTCGGCTGTCGCTGCCCCCAGTTCCTTCAAGATCAAGCCAGAGGGTGGTGCTACCCTGCGGTTTAATGCAGTTTGTGTCAGAGTATTGTTGCGCAGCAGTAGTAGTATGAAAAGCAATGGAGCACAGAATGAAGTGACACTTCAAGACGTCAGTAAAAGCAATATACAAAGCTTTACTGAATGAAGCAGTAAACAGCACAGACTCTTGCAGATGACAAACAAACACAGGACTGATCTGTTCTCCAACAGATCTCAAACTCAATTCGAACTCAAGACAGACTGAACTGAGGCAATAGATATGCACATACTCTTGTGTATGGATCCTCCCTAGTTCCAGCCACACACCAAGGTCATCATAGCTCATTAGTGATTAACTCTTTACACACTATTACACACTCTAGATCAGGGGTCCCCAAACTAAGGCCCGGGGGCCGAATGCGGCCCTCCAAGGTCATTTACCTGGCCCCCAACCTCATAGAATCATAGAAATCATAGAATAATAGAGTTGGAAGAGACCTCATGGGCCATCCAGTCCAACCCCCTGCTAAGAAGCAGGGAATCGCATTCAAAGCACCCCCGACAGATGGCCATCCAGCCTCTGCTTAAAAGCCTCCAAAGAAGGAGCCTCCACCATGGCCTGGGGGAGAGAGTTCCACTGCCAAACAGCTCTCACAGTGAGGAAGTTCTTCCTGATGTTCAGGTGGAATCTCCTTTCCTGTAGTTTGAAGCCATTGTTCCGTGTCCTAGTCTGCAGGGCAGCAGAAAACAAGCTTGCTCCCTCCTCCCTATGACTTCCCTTCACGTATTTGTACATCTCAGCCTTCTCTTCTGCAGGCTAAACATGCCCAGCTCTTTAAGCCGCTCCTCATAGGGCTTGTTCTCCAGACCCTTAATCGTTTTAGTCGCCCTCCTCTGGACGCTTTCCAGCTCAGTTTGATAATACATTTTTATATCAGTTTTAATAATATAATATATTGTATATACATTTAATATTGATAAAAATATTATAATGTTATACAATATAATACTAATAATACCATATAATAATATTAATTATATGTTATATATTACATATAGTATTACAGTATAGTGGTATAGTTCAATATAGTAATGTATAATGCTAATATTGTGCTATGCTAATAATATAATATATTGTATGTACATACAGGTGCTCTGGGTCCCCTTCGGGGTAGGAAGGGTGGGATATAAATGTAGTAAATAAATGTAGTAAGTAAATAAATAATTAATTTTAGACTTAGGCTCACCCAAGTTCTGAAGTGACTTGAAGGCACACAACAACAACAAACAACAATCCTAATTAACTTGACTATCTCATTGGCCAGTAGCAGGCCCATACTTTCCATTGAAATTCTGATAGGTTTATGTTGGTTAAGATTGTTTTCATTTTTAAATATTGTAGTGTTCTTTAATTGTTGTTGTTGTTGTTGTTTTGCAGTACAAATAAGACATGTGCAGTGTGCATAGGAATTCGTTCGTATTTTTTTTCAAATGATAATTTGGCCCCTCAACAGTCTGAAGGATTGTAGACCGGCCCTTTGCTTTAAAAGTTTGAGGACCCCTGCTCTAGATGATGCAATCTGACTGAAATACAAGCATGGCACAAATTACATTTAAACAATCTCATTACACAAATCTCACATTTTGTGAGTTGCATGAGCCTGCATTTCCACACAAAGCATGTAGGGTGCCACCTAGCACCCCCCCCCCCCCAAAACAAAACAAAACAAAAAAAACCAGAAAATCAGTACTTACCTGAGCTCAGGGCTCTTTACTTCATAGTTGCTACCATGTGACTGAACAAAGCAGCTTGAGAGAAGCAGGAGGGGAGCTCATGTAAGTGCTGACCTTCTGTCTGGAGGAGGATTTGAGGTGTGGGGTTAGCATCCTGCCCCATTCTCAGCTGTATCAAATAAGCTTCAGTGTGGCTGAGTTTTGAGGCAGTTGGCTCATCATGGAGACAGTTGAAAGCACCTCTGTGTGAACATATTGCAACCCTGAACTGGTATGTTCCATATTGGTTTAAAGCTTTGTGCTAATGTAGGACTGGGCTAAGCCATGGCAGATAAAATTATGTCAGACTGAATTCATATTACAGTTTAGACACAGCCATAGTAGCATTTGTTCCAAACAGCAATTGGAGGTAGCAGACATATGGGACACTTTGCATTTTAAAAATGTTAACAATTATTTTATCAATTAACTTAAGGTGTTAGTATCCTATGTTTTTCAATTGCCTTAAGGTAGCTTAAAAGACGGAAGAAACAATATGACAACACAATATATTAAGGATAAGGGTAAATCAACAATGAATGTAGTTTTTAAAAAATAAAACAAAATAAAACCAAGTAACAACTAAAGGGTATGATGAGACACTGTTGAACAACTCTTGGCAACATAGTTGACTTAAAAGAAAGGGAAGATGGCACAACGCTGAATATGCCATAGAAGGAAGTTCCATGCTTTGAGCATCACCCCAGGAACAGTTTGTTCACAGAGAGCTTGATGAATCACTTCAGGAGCTAACAGTCTCTGATGAATTCCCTAACTAGAAGGTAGACACATGTGAAGAAGACAGTTAATAACTCTTAAGATCTCATCAGATGGCTGGAGACAGCCGGCAGCAGCGCTGCTCTTAAGGGCGAGACATGCAGGCACTCGCCTTTCCTCACCAGCCAGCAAGACTATAATATGGAGGGGAATTAAGGAGAGCATGTAGTTTGTGCAGCTTCTCCCATGTTGCCAGCTCCAGGCCTGGGTGGCAGAGGGAAGCCACACACACTGCATGCACACCTTGTTTCCGTCTGTGTGATTGCCTGCTGGTGAAGTGGAGTGAAATGAGGCAAGGCTAAACTACAGCCTTCTTGCCTCACCCTTAAGTGTAATGCCATTGCTGGCTACTGCCGACCATCTGACTAGGTCCTTACACATATTCATTTTAAATAAAATATTAGAGCAGTGCTTCTCAACCTGTGGGTCCCCAGGTGTTTTAGCCTTCAACTCCCAGAATTCCCGGCGAGTTTACCAGCTGTTAGGATTTCTGGGAGTTTAAGGCCAAAACATCTGGGGACTCACAGGTTGAGAACCACTGTATTAGAGTTTTCCCTGAAAGCCTTTAAACCTAGGCCCCTTCCACACTGCCCTATATCCCAGGATCTGATCCCAGATTATCTGCTTTAAACGGGATTATATGAGTTTCCACTGCCAGAAAACCTGGGATAAGCAGATAATCTGGAATCAGATCTTGGGGTATAGGGGCAGCGTGGAAGGGCCCTTTGTCTAAAGTAGGGATGGGAATCATGTGATTCTGCAGATGTGGGCTTGCATCTTCTAGTATTCTACTCCATTGGCTATTCAGAATGGGGCTACTGAGATTTGCACTTTGACAATATCTGGATAGACATATGAATGTTTAACTGGAACCTACTTCTATGGATTTCAACAAAACACATAATCTTGGTAGGAAATTGCATAATATTGTAGTCTTTTACTTCTATTGCAGTGAGACCCGCTGTATTCTTGGATATATGATTAAATAGTTATATAGGTAAAAAGGTAAAGGTTTCCCCTGATGTTAAGTCCAGTCATGTCTGACTCTGGGGGTTGGTGCTCATCTCCATTTCTAAGCCTAAGAGCTGGCATTGTCCATAGACACCTCCAGGGTCATGTGGCCGGCATGACTGCATGGGGCGCCGTTACCTTCCCGCCGAAGCGGTACCTATTGATCTACTCACATTGGCATGTTTTCGAACTGCTAGGTTGGCAGAAGCTGGAGCAACAGCGGGCTCTCACTCCGCTCCCAGGATTTGAACCTGGGACCTTTCGGTCTGCAAGTTCAGCAGCTCAGTGCTTTAACACACTTCACCACCAGGGCTCCAAATAGTTATATAAGCCCCCCCCCCAAAAAAAAAGGGAACTAGCCAATACAGATCTTGTTGCCATTCTAATTTGTAGTCATCTACTTGCTTCTGAAAATGCCTTGTCCTTCATCACACTCTCATTAAGCAGAGATGAAAGAAATAAATGATTAATCATTCTGATAATCAATTAATGTTTTAATTGCTGAGTGAGTCTGTGTTGTTTATTTGAAGAAGAATCTGTTCCTTTCAGTTCAATATTGCCTGATCCTCTTCACAGCCATAATTATCCCTATTTTTTCTTAATGGTCCTCTGCATTATTATGAACTAGGACCAATCATTCTATCTTAAGGGAGGTGGGAGGTAGACAGATTTTCAGCCCCACAACTCTCCTGCAGAAAACACACATCATGGCACAATGAAATGTTGATGTTGTCACTCTTGCCACCATGTTTGACCAGTTTTTGCTGGCAGGAAGACTTCAGAGGAGGTTGTTGTAGTTGGGATGGAAGGAAAACAACCATATGCATAAGGTTTAGGGCAGTTTTGTGGTAAGGCTCCAGGCACTTTGGGAATTTACTGAGAGGAAGCTTTTGAGAAAGAGTGTTATGAGTCAGACGCCAGCCAATATAAATAACTCAGTTTACTTCTGACCAGTTGTACCTGTTGGTTAACTCCTTGACATAGCCTCAGAGTTCACCCCAGTTTAAGGTTCTTCCCATGACCTTGTAGCACCTTAACTTCCTTCTTGTTTACAAGTTTCACTCAGTGCACTTTGCCCAGCTCATTTTATGTTTTTATTGCTGTGTTTTTCATGTGTTTTACAATGATTGTGATTTTTATGCCTTTTAAATTTGTTTGTGTGTTTTTGTATTTGATATTTATATTTGATATCACTGTATGCTTGCTTTATATCTGTGAGCCACCCCAAGTCCCTCTGGGGAGATGGTGATGGGGTACAAAAATAATAATAATAATAATAATAATAATAATAATAATAATAATTGCAAAACAACACAAAAGAGCCTAGAAAACAACCAAAAAGGGCTCAAAACACTTTCTCTTCAGTGTGAAGTAACAATGTCCAAAAAGAACTAAAAAAACCCAAACTCAGGATATAATCCGGATTATTCTGGGAAATAATCCAGATTAAAACAAACTAAGCTGAAACGGCTGAAAACCCGCTCCACCTACTCGATGGAGTTTAACAATCACAGGAAACCAACCAGCAATTACCCACAGTGACCAGCGGCCACACTGTGGCCCAAAACATTGTTGTGAAGCCAAACCGCGTTGTAAAGGAGAAGTCACAGCCACCACATCCGGTCTGCGTCGTTAGGGAGAAGTCACAGGCATCGAGTTCCAATCCACGTCGCTAGGGAGAAGTCACAGGCCTTGAGTTCCAATCCGCGTCATTGAGAGAAGTCACAGGCATCGAGTTCCAGTCCAAGGTCAACACAAAGAGCCAAAGCGACGGAGAGAAGCTGGCAGCTAATGCATAAAACCAACACAGGACATTCCAGCGCAAACCCACACAATGCCAGCCCCCGTTGCCACTGAAAACCCGGGTTAACACTTACATCCCAAAGAAGTCTTACAAACACGTCTTCTGAAACAGAGATCCCGAAAGCACCCAACAAACACCTTTCCGATTGCAAGGTTACATTAGCAACAAACTTACTTTTATTTACAAGTCCTCCTCCAAACTTGAGCCAGCTAACGCCCGATCCACAGCTGCACCTTGTTGCTGCAAATCCTCATCAGAGCTGGAGTCTCCCAACGCCCCACCTCCAGTTGCTGCCCTTCTACGATCTCTCCAGCCAGTCTACCTTCTATCCAAACCTATAACTCCCCAGGACCCATCTGTATCTTCGCTGTGCCATCCCTCAAATGTACCACTGCTTGTGGGTTCCTCAAAAATCTCCCGGATCTCTTGAACCCTAGTCCAATCCATCTCTTCACTCCCAGAGTCCGATATCCCATCCTCCTGATTCCCAGCCCCACAATCCCCTTCAAAACCCTCAAAGGAATCATCACCAGTGGGTTCCATAAGTATTTCCCAGATTCTCTTCCTTTGTTGCTCCTCATCGGAGTCTTGCTCACGAGTAGTTATCCTGCCTCTTCTAAAACAACTAGTAGTATCTCTACTCGAAGACTCACAACAGAGAGGCTTTGGGGAAGCACATTCCCCACATTGTTCTACCACCATGCCATCATTCTCACTTGCAATGCATTTTAAAATCTTCTGACATATAGGGCTTTCTTTAAATCTCACAGTTCAGTATTCATATTATATCTTTTCATTTTTGCTGATGTAGATTTCATTTTATTTTGATTGGGATGGAGATCAGTCTTTCCATTGTCAAAATAGTACCCAAGGTGGATTATATAGCTTTAAAGAAGAAACAAAATGATAATATACCATGAACTAAATAAACAGAAACAACTTAGAATATAAAACCAACTAAAACACTGGAATCAGCTAGAAATATCTTTTATGTGCTTGTTCTATAAAAATCTGTATAACTTTCTGCCTATAGAATCCATTTTTAAGAAACCAAACAAACATGTTTCCCTGCTGTTTCTATGTTTTAATAGTAGCTTTACCCATAGAAATGTGGTGAAGCTTATGCTGGCATGAGTGATGTGAGAAAAGATTTCACATTGTCCATTGACTACCAGCCAAATATGATTCCATTTGCTGAATTTATCACTTATGCAATGTACTATAAAGAATTTTGTATATCATTAGTCAATTGGATGGATACACTGGGGTGGCAGCAGCAGCTGTAATCTATTTCCAAACAGTCAGTCAAGTCCAAATAAGCAAGATTAAGCTTTATATATTCACTTTTAGAAATGGTAACTTCTCACTTTTTGAGGGAATGCACTTGATTTGTTCAGCGAGCCCTTTCACAAAGGCTGTCAAGACGTCTTGTATTTGAACTTGCATAATTGCATCATCTCACTTGATGTGGGATAAAGTATAAAGATTCTAACAAGTAAAAAAATAACAATTGAGATACCATGCATTACAAATGATTCAGTTTTGATGATGTAAAAAGCACCGGCTTTTAATGCAAGTCAATAAAAGTCATATCAATTTGGTCTTTCGAATCAAGATTTGCATTTTGATTTGAATCCTGCAGCCTGCAAATTGGTCCAAAAATACTGAGCAAATCATGTCCAGATGTCCAGATGTTGTTGGACTGTAGCATATGATATAGTACTCCTTAAAATTGGTTATGCTGGCTATGGATGTTGGAAGTTGCAGTCTAAAGCCTTTGGAGGGACACTTGAATCCCACCCCATTGCTCTTGTGGTTGCTGGATATCTAAAAGTATTTCCTTGCAGTGTTCTCGCTTTGGTGTTGTTTTTAATCACGGTTGCAAACATATTGTAAGCTCAGTATGGAGTTTCAGATCTCATCTTGTGCTGTGTAAGATAAACCTTCAGCAACTTGTGGTTCACCTGCCTGGTTTATGTGAAAGGCTAAGGGAGAATGTTAAACAAGGGAAAAGGGAATTGGGGAGGATGCTAATTGAAACAAAGCATTTTATTATTATGGAGTACTGGCACAAGTCATGACTGAAATCTAAATAATAATCATAACACCAAATGCGTAAGAATGCTATTTTGTATTCCTTGTTCACCTTCCATCAGTCATAATCAGTGTGGAATATGCAACTTATTATAAAGAATTAAATAAGAGCAAGAAAACACTATTATTTTTTAGCTTACAAGCACACATACAGACATATCAACCTCTAACTTGTATAAGAAGTATCTAGATAAAATTATTTTGACAATATTTGCATAGTAATGTAGAACGATTGGAAGGCATGGAAAGGAATAGGTATTTTACTTTTCACACATACCCATGCACACAAGGGGTGGCAGAGATATATGGCTCTTGCTGAAAAAGATGTTATAGGTTATAACAGTAGTTCTCAACATGTGGGTCCTCAGATGTTTTGGCCTTCAACTCCCAGAAATCCTAACAGTTGGTAAACTGGCTGGGATTTCTGGGAGTTGTAGGTCAAAACACCTGGGGACCCACAGGTTGAGAACCACAGGGTTGCAAATTAAAATCATGTAGTTGTTATACTGTTACTCATGGCACTCCTTAACATTGGTTATGTTAGCTAGGTTTGTTGGAAGTTTAAGCAGAGAGGTGATTCATGATACCTCTAATTTGTAGCGCAAAAAAATGAAAGAACAACACAATATTTAAAATGAAGAATGATTTTAAACAACATAAACGAACATAGCAGTATTTCAACAGGAAATGTGGGCCTGCTTTTGACTGATGAGATAGTCAAGTTAATTAGTTGTTGGGTGCCTTCAAGTCCTTTCAGACTTAAGGCGACCCTAAGTCAAAAGTTTAGGATGGAGCCACGTAAATGATCTTAGAGGGCTACATCTAGCCCATGGGTCTTAGTTTAGAGACCCCATGTCCTAGGCTAATTATCTTTTTCATGTTTCAACCATTTCTGCAGAAAAATAGTTCTTAATTAAGCAAAAGCTGATAAGCAGCATATTGACTCTACCAGCTGACTCAATTCTCAGTCAAAAGGCATTCCATTGTTACCAGGAAAATAATTGGGAGTGCAAAGTGCATTTTAGGAGCTGAAGGAGCATGTGATAAGCATGTTGGCTTCAAGAAATCACAAAGGCTGAACACTGGTGTAATACCGTAATTTGAAAAACAAAGTGGAAGAGATGTGGCAAAAATATTATTGAATAAAAGAAGTGGTGAAGTACACATGTGACTAGCACAAGGCAGCAAATCCAGCACAAATAACTCTGTAAGGGAAGGGATTTTTTTTTTTAAAAAAAAAAAGAAGGGAGTTTGTTGTTGACAGTGGAGAGAAGACAGTTCAAGGCATCATTTGTGAAAGTTCAAGGGAAATGAATATGCTCTAAGTGTTCAGACAGAGTGATGGAAAAGATCTGACATAAATCGGTTCTGATATTATTACATGTTTGTAACTAAGCACTGAGACCTGATAAAGCAATAACTATTCTGTTTGTTATACAGATAAAGTTGAACTTCTTGTTACTTTGTTAAAACGTACTCTGAGTGGCTTCCTTAATCCTGGATCGTAGAGTATCATGATTATTATTACAGAAACCAATTGTAAAATAAATTTGTCTACATCATAGGTGTCAAACTTGTAACCTTCCATGCATTTTGGACTTCAGCTCCCAGAATTCCTGATCACTGGACAAGTTATGACTTCTGGAAGCTGAAGTCCCAAACACATGGAGAGCCACAGGTGTGACACCTCTGGTCCACATCAAAGTCATCTGGAAGCTCATGACTGAAATCCAAGGGGGAATTTAAACAGGAACCATAGGGCAGGGTGAGAATGGCAGCCAAGAACTGTGGGGCCAGCCTGAATAGCTTTTTGGCAAAATATTTTTGTCCCACCACCAAGTGAACCAGTAAGAAGACTAATGCAATTTCAGACTGTGTTATATGGCAGTGTAGATGGGGCTACAACATATGTAGCATTCTAAGGGGGTGGGGGGTGGGGTTACTGTTTGAAAGCGCATGTAAACTTATTCAAAGGCATTTTTTTCCTTATCTTTCTTTATGGAAGTTACTACAGGTTAGGCACTAAGGAAATAAGCATCAGTCTAGTAAATAAAATCTGCTATATTCTACAATTGCAGATTGTAATTGGTGTTGTGGCACTTTTTAGGCTGGCTGAAACAAGACAAAAACACTTCACTCCATCAGATATTTTCTATAGATGTCATGTACCCATTTGTTGGTCCAAGGTTACTCAGTGTTACAAATGTAAAACTTTTTCCTTTCGGATAAGTTGGAGTTTCCTTTGTTGTTGAAATGTGTTCAAGGAGATTGATCTTCCTGCATTAGTGAAGGAGTGCCCTAAACTCAGCTGGAGTGATAGTCACTTCTTTCCGTGTAACAGAGGGGAAAATGAAGAGCATCAATTCTGCTCATGAAATGACATTTAGAAAGGCCATCAAAGCCAAAAGAACAGAGAAGAAAAATGTCTGAACCCTGCACTTGGGCTGTCAGAGAAGCCAAGATTCACCCTCTCACTTCAACCCCCTGTGGAGGGGGAAGTATAATTATACGTTAGGTTATTAAGTGAACATTTTAAAAGGAGACCTGCTGCCATAAAGTAGATTAACATTTTCAAAAGGGTACTGTTGGCCCTCCACTTTTGAAGGGTTTAAGGGTACAAGATGCTCACAAAAGTCGAAAAAAATCACAGATATCTGTTGGTTCCCCCCACGGATATCTCTCAAATTCCTAACCATATTATCACACACACAAAGTACCTGTACCATGTACACATTTTCTTGTATACTCATTCACTGTCTTGGGTGGTGGGGGGAGGGATAGAGGTGATGGAAATGTGACAGGGAACAGTTTTCTCTATTCATCCCATTGACACCATTCATTATCCCTCCTTGTGCTCTCCGTCCTATGCCCTCCTCTTACCTGGGCCGAAACTGACAAAATGAAGTTCAACAGGGACAAATGCAAGATACTTCACTTCGGCAGAAAAAATGGAATGCAAAGATACAGAATGGGGGACGCCTGGCTTGACAGCAGTGTGTGCGAAAAAGACCTTGGAATCCTCATGGACAACAAGTTAAACATGAGCCAACAATGTGATGCGGCAGCTAAAAAAGCCAACGGGATTCTGGCCTGCATAAATAGGGGTATAGCGTCTAGATCCAGGGAAGTCATGCTCCCCCTCTATTCTGCCTTGGTCAGACCACACCTGGAATACTGTGTCCAATTTTGGGCACCACAGTTGAAGAAAGATGTTGACAAGCTGGAAAGCGTCCAGAGGAGGATGATTAAAATGATTAAGGGTCTGGAGAACAAGCCCTATGAGGAGAGGCTTAAAGAGCTGGGCATGTTTAGCCTGCAAAAGAGAAGGCTGAGAGGAGACATGATAGCCATGTGAGGGGAAGTCATAGGGAGGAGGGAGCAAGCTTCTTTTCTGCTGCCCTGCAGACTAGGACACGGAACAATGGCTTCAAACTACAGGAAAGGAGATTCCACCTGAACATCAGGAAGAACTTCCTCACTGCGAGGGCTGTTCGACAGTGGAACTCTCTCCCCTGGGCTGTGCTGGAGGCTCCTTCTTTGGAGGCTTTTAAGCAGAGGCTGGATGGCCATCTGTCGGGGGTGCTTTGAATGCGATTTCCTGCTTCTTAGCGGGGGGTTGGACTGGATGGCCCATGAGGTCTCTTCCAACTCTACTATTCTATGATTCTATGAGGAAGTGAGTAAATGATTGAGTGAATGAGCAAGGAAACATGCACATAGACCCTTCCTCCTTATGCTTATCTGTCACATCCCCTTCCCAACTTGAGTGAATAAGTGAGTACACAATGAAATTCACATACACATTTTCACATACCATCCTTTCCTGTCATCAGTCTGTCTTTGCTAGTAAGTGGGGAGACACAAGTCCACATCCTTCCTCTTTGCACTCTCCATCTCACCCCCTTCTGCCTATCTGTCTGTTCAAGTGAGGGAGGGAAGGAAATGCATGTGTATCCTCCCTACTTGGACTCCCCTATCCCATCCCCTTCACCCCTGCATGCACAAGCAAGTGAATGAGACAGAAAACACACATGTGTCTTGGCCCATTCACCCCTTCAGTTTGATTTCTTCTCAGCAACCTTAGATTGAAGCACTGATTAAACATGACTTAATAGAACACAGATCAAGATGGACACTGGTGTATTACTCCCAATGAAAAATGGCATGTGGCAGCAGCAAATAATCCGTGAATAATCAAATCTGCAAAGACTGAAGCCACAAATATGGATGACCGTTTTAATAATAAAATAGCATGTTAGTAGCTGAAAATATCAAATGTAAATTTAAATAGCCATGCTATACTGACAAAACATGTTAGAGAACATCCAGCTTATATTTTATTATCAAATTTGCCAGGAGCATGCAAACAGCCAGAAACTGTACTTTCTCAAATCCAATCCATGTTTCATAGGAATGATACAATCTTTCATAACCAGTGGTTGGCAGAATAATTTCTAAAGGAATTGCTTTTCAAAAGAGGGATGAGGTGGAATCCTTCTGCCATATCTTCTACACATGTCATTGGTGGATATTTCCCCAGATGCTTTCTGGGTTCAATAATGTATTCTTAATAATGCTGGGTTCAATGTCAAAATCTTGGCACTGATATTTATACCTAACTGTTGGTGTTTTGAAATGCGGTGGTATTGCAAATCCCTTCCCCTAACATCTACAAATTTGTCACAGCTATGATAAGGATCTCACAGCCTGAGACCCTATTTCACTGTGCAATTCACTTTCACAAGCAGAAATACAATACGGTTTCTCCTTTAACACTCCAAGGACTCCTGTTTACTATGATAGTACCCACTCCACAACCAGTCAGTGGCTGGTGAAGAGGAAGGAACTGCAGAAGCATCTGGTTTTGTCCCTTTAGCCAAATACCAAATTGGTTGAAGACCCTGGCAAATCTTGACACATGCTGTCCTACGGAAACATAGGCAGATGCTTCTCTGATCACCCATATTCTCCACCATCAATTGAATTGCTTTGAAGTGGGGGCTACTGCAACAAAACAGTGAGTATTGGAGATGACCTTTGGTAGTGGGAAAGAGCACACCAACCTCCATGGCTTCATCAGCAAGAATATATGAGGAGACATAGATTATATAATGATATTAATGAGTATCACTAGCAAAATGCTGATCTATAGTGGCAATAATAGGCAATAATAAAGGATGCTCAAATACTTTCATCCATAGAAAACAACCAATTTAGTAATGCTGGTGATTCAGAATTCATATCAGTTTATGAGAAACTATGTATAAGTCAGAGGGATGAGGAGGGTATGAAGTCAGATATATATGTGTATGGGATAAAAAAATGGGAGGAAGCTAAGGTATGCCAGAAAGTGTTGGGTACAAAGTAAATAGAAGATCTGAACAAAATGTTAAATTAGTGAGCTAGTGGAGATTTCACATATCATATTTCAAATCAATTTTATTATGATCATATAGGTAAAGGTAAAGGGTTTCCCCTGACGTTAAGTCCAGTCGTGACCGACTCTGGGGGTTGGTGCTCATCTCCATTTCTAAGCCGAAGAGCCGGCGTTGTCCGTAGACACCTCCAAGGTCATGTGGCCGGCATGACTGCATGGAGCACCGTTACCTTCCCGCAGGAACGGTACCTATTGATCTACTCACATTTGCATGTTTTCGAACTGCTAGGTTGGCAGGAGCTGGGGCTAACAGCGGGCGCTCATTCCACTCCCGGGATTTGAATCTGGGACCTTTCGGTCTGCAAGTTCAGCAGCTCAGCACTTTAACACACTGCACCACCACCAGGGGCCCATGATCATATATGTTCATATAAAAAATCTCATAAAATACCTTTTAAACTGAAAAATAACAATTGCATATATTCCCAAATATTATGTTGGAATTAGTAAAAACTCAATTATATTTTCCCTGTTATTGTCATGTAAATTAAATATTAACAATGCTAGTGTAGATATTATAGTTAGGAAAGAATAGGATGTAATTGTTCAGTAATGACATTCTGAAAGAAAGCAAAAACTAAGTTTAGTGATTTTCTTCTAGAAAGAAATGATTAACTATTCAGGCTCTTATTCTGCCCCAAATTCACAGGAGGTATATTATTTCTCCCACAGCAATCACTGTAGTTGTGGACTTACTCTGCCACACAAGGATTGCACACAAAACAGCAATTTCTCTGTTTTTTTGTGTGTGAAAATACCATATAGGGATTTTAGAAAGAACAAGATCTGGACAGAAAGGATTTTCATTAGTCCAGAATTCTCCTTGTCAGGGTTTCCTGACAACCAAGAAAAATATTTTCAACCACTTGTTGGCATATATTTAAACATTCTTCTCACCCCTAGAAAAGAGGTCCTTGAGATTATAATTGAAATGGTTGTTCAAAACACAGAATTTCATTCTTGAAACCTTCATACTTTTTTGCTATCCATTACACTTAGAACAAGATCTCACTATCCACAAACATGTATAACTAAATCCGGGTGGCTAGTTCACTTTCAACAATGTAGTTTCATGAATGACCAAAATATCATATGTCGAAGGATTAATGATCCTGCCAGGTTTTCCCACAGAATAATTCCTATATCAAATGTGCTACATATAATATAGCTGCATGTAATGTGTTCTTCTATTCACATTACCTTTTCTTTCAAATGAGAATCTTGACTTCCTCTGAATACCTCAGGATGATTATTAATTTCCATTTCTTTTTATTGAGCATAGTGCTGTGCAGTAATTTGTATTCATAGCATGTAGAAAAATTCACATTGGAGACATTTAACAGCAATATATTTAACCATCATACACTGTAAATAACTTGGCCTGTTAAAAATAGATATCTTCACACATTAGAGAATTAAATGCAAGTGGGTCTAACATGGGCACAGTTTGGAACACTTTTTAAAAGGCTTCCTTTAAGAATTTATGTTGTTAGGAAACCTATTCCTCATTTACCAGCCATCTTAAGAAATGCCTTACATTACAGAAGATTCTGGGTATTGTTTTAGACTTTACAAGTTAAGAGGACTGACAGATTTTTGTGTGAATGAAAGAGTATGTCCACTGAAGCTGGATCTACACTGCCACAAAACCCAGGGCATTTCCCAAACAGAATATCAAGGCAGATAATCCATAATATTTGCTTTGAACTGCGTTATCTGAGTCCACACTGCCATATAAACCAGTTGACTCTATACAGCTGAGTGGAAGGGCCAGCAGATGATAAAAAAGAGATAATTCAAATTATCTACATTGAACCAGATTATATGAGTCTACGCTGCCATATAATCCAATTCAAAGCAAACCATCTGGTTTTTATATGACTGTGTAGAAGAAGCCTAGATGGGGCCTCTGAGCTTGCATTTCAGAAAAAGATTGATAGCAATGAATGTGGTCTTTACAAGGAAGCCCACCTATAATTCAAGCAAAATCACACATATTTGGAATAAATTTCAAGGTTCCCTAGGAAGGCAGAATATCTCAAATTAACATACTGATTAAGACATATTGGGTAATAGCAAGTGAGTATTAATATGACAGTTTTAGAGAATATACATTCTCTTGGTCAAGGTTTTCATGGCCAGAACCACTGGGTTGCTGTGAGTTTTCCGTGCTGTATGGCCATGTTACAGAAACATTCTGTATCATAGCCATACAACCCGGAAAACTCACAGCAACCCAATATTCATTCTATAACTCACAATCAGCAAACCCTCTTGAGAACTTTGGATCCCATCAGTATCTTGATGAGACCCAAAGCACAAAGAATGCCTCCACGAGAGGATGCCTCTTCCTCAGCTGTCTTTCAAGCTTCCTTTATCTAGAAAGCAATTGATCTAGTCTGGTGAATGGCACGCATATGAGCCTCTGGAAAGGAACTCTACATTTAACAGCTACTGTTTCATAATTAAAATAGTATTTAATCCAGAGCCGGTCCAACAGTGAGGCGAATTAAGCGGTCGCTTGGGGCGCAAAACATACGGGGGCGCAGTCGAGACTGCTTTTGCATTATGTTTTGGTGCTTAATTTGTAAAATCTTAATGTAATTTGATGTTTAATAGGCTTTTCCTTAATCCCTCCTTATTATCCAACATTTTCACTTATCCAACGCTTTTATTTTTCAGTGATTGGTTTGTTGTTTTTTTTTTGGGGGGGGGGCAAAATTCTTTTCGCCTACACTTGAAAAATACCTAGGGCTGGCTCTGATTTAATCAAAACTAGGGGAAAGCCAGTCTATGCCATACAGCTGATTTTTTTAAAAAGGTTCCACAAAATTCCCCCAAACATCCACCAGGGCAGTGGTTCCCAACCTTTGTCCTCCGGGTGTTTTGGACTTCAGCTCCAACAATTCCTAACAGCTGGTAAGATAGCTGGGATTTCTGGGAATTGAAGTCCAAAACAACGAAAGGATCGAAGATTGTGAACCACTGTTCTAGAGGATGTACTTTGTGGTTCATCATGGTTGTGGAACTCATACACAATTTTAGACCCTCGAAAACCCTTTAAAAAAACAGGTTAGCCAACAGTGACTTTCAGATTCCTTCCAACATCTCTGGACCTAAAACAGCTGAAGAGTGGCAATAAAATTTAAAACATCCTCCATGCTCCACAAAATGAGGTTTGTTATTGCACAATTTTCTTTCAGGGCTGGCAGGAGACCTGATCCTCCAAACTTTCCTGGGGCAGTAACCCCAACCCCTGACAGTTGTTCATCCTTGACCATTGTCTCCTTGGGATGTGGTGGTACAAAAGCAAAAAGATCCCCCTCCCCATATCAACAGAAATCCACACTGTGACAGGACCAAAATGGGATCTTATAAGAAATTTGGGGAGTATATAGTGTACAATAGGAGCCCCGGTGGCGAAGTGTGTTAAAGCACTGAGCTGCTGGACGTGCAGACCGAAAGGTCACAGGTTCAAATCCTGGGAGCGGCATGAGCGACCGCTGTTAGCTTCAGCTTCTGCCAACCTAGCAGTTCGAAAACATGCACATGTGAGTAGATCAATGGGTACCGCTCCGGCGGGAAGGTAACAGTGCTCCATGCAGTCATGCCAGCCACGTGACCTTGGAGGAGTCTACAGACAATGCAGGCTCTTTGGCTTAGAAATGGAGATGAGCACCAACGCCCAGAGTCAGTCACGACTGGACTTAACGTCAGGGGAAACCTTTACCTTTTTATACTGTACAATATCAGCTGTGGGGTAGGCTAAATTTGGCAGCATGAAAATACAGAAAATATATCTCCCTTAGCTGGGATACCCAGCTTTTTATGCCTGAAAACAGACTACAAAAAATTCTAAACACATAAAAATCACACCAGAAGAGGAAAGATTTACAAAACCATGACCCCAAAGTGTTATACACTTGATCTGTTTAAGCTCTCCAAATTGATGTTTCTGAATTAAAGAGCATGCAAGGGTCTGATGCAGAGATTAACATTTCAATTGTTTTATGTTACAGTTTTATATTACAAATGCAATATCCATATATTATCTGGTTTAAAATATTCATATTTAAGCTTCTTTGACTGTATTCTCAAGGTTTGATTGATAAAGCTCCTTGCAAAGGACTGCCATGGTAAGCAGTAAACACATTTGTCCTGCTTCTTCTTTTTCTTCATTTCCTTTTCTTTTTTAAAAAAAATAAAGGATCTTTGATTAAAAACGTTTTTAAATTCTAACCAGTATTGGACTAATTTAAGCCTCAGCTAAACAACCCATCTGGGATTATGCAGTTCATTTGCTGTGGCTTGTCACATTCATAGGAAACATATCCATACTTTATCTAGAGCCTTTTTATAACCTCTTTCCAGCAATGTTCATTAGCATTAGCTTTACAGCTACAATCTGAGAGGATGTGTAACCCTCTGAGATTCTGTTTTATGTCATTGGATACTTCCTTTGTGTGTATGAGGAAGTATGCTGTTATGGTTGAGCCTTCTGGCTCTGATACTAGGAGACGAGGTCGTAAGACTCCTCGAGAGTCAGACTCTTTTGAGGAGCGCGAAAGGAAATGGCTCCGAGACTTATTTGCAGAACCAACAGACGAAGACTCCTTTGAGGGTTTTACCGAGGGAATGGCGGAAGAGATGGTTAGCTCAGAGGAGGATGATATGGAATGGACTCGTGGGAGGGAGGATTTGGGAGTCACCGGCAATGATAGCATGGGAGGCGACTGGCGGGTTGCAGGATCGGACCCATGGACGGGCTGGAGGGATGGAGCGGGATCCACAGCTGGGGATGCTGTGGGGCGTAGTCAAAGGTGTTTTAGCTCTGATGAGGATGATGATGAGGAGTGTCAGGACCCAGGCTGCAAAGGCACCAATAACCAAACACAGAGGCCAGAATCTATCTAATATCTTTATTGAAGGAATATATAAAGTTAATAAAAGCAAGTATATGAAATAGTCCAAAAGCAGACCTTTCAGGAAAGGTCTAAATTAGTCCAAAAAAGCGATGTCCAATATGAAATATTAAGGTTCAAAGTTGTAATCCAATAACCGAAACACTCACTTTGCCAGGCAAAGTGAGGGGAGATGACAAGGTCCTTTAGTCCATAAACTTGAGCAAGGCTAGGAAATAACTTGATACTCGAAACAAGGCTTAAAACGTGGAACAAGGTAACAAGGAACAAGAACAGGGTCCGTGGAAAAACTTGGTAAAATCCGTGATACAAGGCAATGTTTAGTCCTGGGAAACAAGCAAGGTCCGTAGGTAAACAAAGGCTGAAACAGGAGCGAAGGCTGGAAAGCAGGGCAAGGCTTGAGCAGGAGCGAGGCTTGAAACGGAGCGCGCTGTCCAGACACAACTCGCTCCGGAGGTTGACGAATTGACTCCGCGAAGTTACTTCGCGGGTAAATCACCTATATAGAGTCTAACTTTCCCGCCGAAGCAGTTCTCTGGGAACCAGAAACGAAAGCTAATCTTTGAGACCAGATGTTTGACTCCTTAAGGATTCTCACGAAAAAGCAGACTTAATTGGCTGAATTCTTGGCTGCTATCCTCGCACTCCTGCGCGAAGCAGCTTCCAAACTTCTCTGTTGTTTACAAAACTCATGGCGGGAGAACACAGGAGAAGTGGGCTCCGGATTTGTTTGACATACTTCTGGGTCACAACTCTCTTGCAGGTGCAAGGTTCCCAGATCTGCCTGGGAAAGATCTGGCTGGGAAGATTCCAGTTCAGACTGGGAAGGTAAAAAACCCAAGTTTTCTTCATCATCAGGCATTACAGTGTCATAAGCAGGACTACAAGGCCCATGAGTCATCACACTATCCCCCTCCTCAGGGCCCCTCCCAAACTGGGACTCTCTCCCCGAAGCGCGAGGCCGCGGTTTGGTGGGATAGGTCTGATGAAAGCGACGGGTTAGATCAGGAGCGTGAACTGTGGAGGCGTCTTCCCAAGAGCGCTCCTCAGGGCCAAAACCCACCCAGTCAATGAGATATTGCAGGCGGCGGCGGTGAAAGCGAGAATCTAAAATGTCCTCAACCTCGAACTCCTCCTCCCCATTCATCAAAACAGGAGGGGGAGCCGGTTGGTCTGTATCAGGACGCACACCATCCGCCGGAAGGAGCAGGGAACGGTGAAACACTGGGTGGATGCGCATTGAACGCGGAAGTTGGAGTTTGAAAGTCACGGGGTTTAATTGCGCCACCACTGGATAGGGGCCAATGAAACGGGCATCTAACTTCCGGCAAGGGCGGTGGGAGGGCAGAAAGCGAGTGGACAGGAAAACCCGATCTCCTACCTTGATTTCGGGGCCCGGCTGGCGATGTTTGTCAGCGTGGCGTTTATAGTCCTCCTTGGCTTGGTCCAGTTGCTGGAGCAAAAGTTGTTGTACCGCTGTGAGTTCCTGCAGCCAATCCTCTGCTGCGGGAACTTCTGAAGTTTCAATGACAGGGGGAAAGAAACGTGGGTGGAAGCCGTAGTTTGCAAAGAACGGCGTTTCTTTTGTAGAAGCTTGAACTCCATTGTTATAAGCAAACTCTGACAGTGGTAACAGAGAAGCCCAATTGTCCTGTTGGTAGTTTACATAACAGCGAAGATACTGCTCCAAGGTGGCATTGGTGCGCTCCGTTTGCCCATCTGTTTGAGGATGATGAGCTGAAGATAAGCGAGAGTCTATGCCCAATAGTTTTTGTAGTGCCTTCCAAAAACGAGAGGTGAATTGAGATCCACGGTCTGTGACTAAACTCTTGGGCAATCCATGTAGTCTGAAAACATGTTGAAGGAATAGATCTGCAGTCTCTTTGGCCGTGGGGAGACCTTCACAGGGTATGAAATGGGCTAACTTGGTGAAAAGGTCCACCACCACTAGGATCGTGGTGAATCCACAGGAAGGTGGTAGGTCAGTGATGAAATCTGCAGAAATTATTTCCCATGGGCGAGATGGGGTAGGAAGGGGATGTAGAAGCCCTGAGGGTTTCTCCCTTCTTATCTTGGAGCGCTGGCATACTGGGCAGGTGTTGACATATTTTTCCACATCTTTGCGGATCTTGGGCCACCAAAAATCCCTTAGGATCAGATGCATGGTTTTAAATAGTCCGAAATGCCCTGCTGGTTTGCAGTCATGACACAGACGAAGCGCTTTTTCCCTGCCCGGTCCGGGTGGGATATAAACATGATTTCTATAGCAAAGCAGACCATCTTTAAGCGAAAAGGGAAAATGCAGACCTTGACGAAGTTGGTCCTGCGCCCAGGCATCTGCTTGCTGACTAGCCCTGATTTCTTGAGCACAGATGGGTCCTGGAGTAGAGGAAGTTGAACCAATGGGAGTGGATTTGGTGTTCCCCACTGTGAGCGTGGCAAAGTTCTCGGGTTGTAGTAGTTGGGATTCAAAGGTCTCCTTGCGTCCTGCAGCGTATTCCGGTTTACGTGACAGGGCGTCTGCTTGCTTGGTTTGGGCTGGGGTCACATAATGGATCTGGAAGTTGAAACGTTCAAAGAATAAAGCCCAACGTTGTTGCCTCTGATTTAGTTTGCGGGCAGTTCTTAGATGTTCTAGATTTCGATGATCAGTGTGGACTTCAATGGGGAATTTGGCCCCTTCTAGCCAATGTCTCCAAGTCTCAAAGGCTGCCTTTATGGCCAGTAGTTCCTTTTCCCAAATGGTGTAATTTCTCTCTGGTGTGGTTAGTTGACGGGAGTAAAAGGCACAGGGATGAAGGTGGTCTCCCACCGGTTGTAAGAGTACAGCCCCAATTGCCACATCCGAGGCGTCCGCTTGCACAACAAAAGGGGTTCCAGGATCTGGGTGCTGTAGAATTGGCTGGGACGTGAATAATTTCTTTAGTTGCTGGAACCCTTTCTCTGCTTGATCAGTCCAGCGGAAGGGCTATTTTCCACGGATGCAGCTAGTGATTGGGTCAGACCAGCGGGCAAAATCTGGAATGAACTTGCGGTAATAGTTCGCGAACCCCAAGAAACGCTGCACCTCTTTCTTGTTAGTTGGCGCCCGCCATTCCAATACTGCTGAAACCTTGGCTGGATCCATGGAGAGCCCTAGAGGCGAGATACGGTAACCAAGGAAATCTACCTCTTGTAGATCGAAAGCGCATTTTTCCAACTTGGCATAAAGTCCATGATCTCGCAAACGTTGTAACACCATTTTGACGTGGTTCTCATGTTCTGATTGTGATCTAGAAAACACCAAAAAATCGTCCAGGTAGATTATCAAGAACCGATCTAGATAGTCCTGAAAAATATCATTGACAAAATGCTGGAACGTTGCGGGGGCTCCGCATAATCCATAATTCATAACTCGGGACTCGAATAATCCGAATTTAGTCTGAAAGGCAGTCTTCCACTCGTCCCCTTCTCTGATGCGAACTAGATTATAAGCCCCTCGAAGATCCAGCTTGGTGTAGACCTTGGCTCCTCGAAGTCGGTCCAGTAGATCCGAGATTAAGGGCAGGGGATAACTGTTCCGCTTGGTGATATTGTTCAATGCTCTGTAGTCCACCACCAAGCGTAATTCCCCTGACTTCTTCTTCACAAACATCACTGGGGAGGCGGCTGGGGATTGAGAGGGTCTGATGAATCCCTTGCGAAGGTTTGTCTCTATGAATTCCCTGAGAGCTTCTTGCTCCGGTTCAGTCAGGGAGTATAGGTGCCCTCGCGGGATCGGGGCCCCCTCCACCAAGTCAATGGCACAGTCATAAGGTCTATGTGGGGGTAATTTCTCGGCTTCTTTTTCATTGAATACATCCCAATACTCGGAGTACTTCTTGGGCAGGGTGATGATGGGCTCGGTCTCTGTGGCATGGCAGACCTTGGCTACGAGGCAATGGTTTTGGCAGTACTTTGAAGCAAACTGTAGTTCTCTGTTGGACCAGGAGATGCTTGGGTCGTGGAGAGTCAGCCACGGGATTCCCAAAATCACAGGGAAATGGGGAACCTCGGTAACAAAGAAAGAAATCTCTTCCATATGTTCCCTTATCCACATCCTGGTGGGTTCTGACCACTGGCTTACGGGCCCCGTCTTGAGGGGGCGGCCGTCTATGGCTTGCACCACACGGGCATTCTTGAAGTCATGATATTGTAATCCCAGAGAGTCGGCATACTCTCTGTCAATGAAGTTGTTGGTGGCTCCGGAGTCTATCATGGCGTGGATCATGACGGGTCCCCTTTTTGCTGACCATAAGGTGACCACTAGAAGGAACAGGACCCCGGTTGGCGGCTCTTGAATGGGTTTTTTGACCGGGTTGGCGAGCCTCTCTACGCCCGGTCGTTGGCTTCCCCCGCCGGCTGTGTGCCAGCCGCCTCAGACGCCTTCGTCTCCGTGGAGGACGCCGCCGCAAGACGGGCGGCGGGCTTCCCTTTGGCTGGACACTCTCTGGCGAAGTGGCCCCCATTTCCGCAATACCAGCAGAGATTTAAGCGTTGGCGACGGGCCTTCTCGGCGGCATCTAACCTGGGTCGCACGTTGCCCAACTGCATCGGCACCTCCTCGCTCCCTCTGGGGTATGGGGTTGGTGGTGGGGGTCTCCACACTGGACGCGGCTGGACGCTGGCGGGAGCGGGGGGTTTTGCCCCAGCTCTACCGCTCTGATCACGTACCCATTGTTTTCTGTTGGCAATCAAGACTTCAGCCCGTAAACATTGGTCAATGAGTGCTTCGAGGGTCTGGGGAGGGTCCACCTTGGAGATTTCTTCCAGCATTTCAATGTTGAGACCCTCCCGAAATTGTCCCCTGAGGGCTACATCGTTCCAGCCGGTGCTGTGGGCCAGCACTCGGAACTCGGCTATGTACTGAGACATGGGTCTGTCTCCTTGAAAGAGGCGCCGGAGTTTATGGCCGGCTGCCTCCAAATTGTCCTCGATTCCCCAGGTCTCCTTAA
The DNA here is from genome assembly GCF_035594765.1 of Anolis carolinensis. Lineage (NCBI taxonomy): Eukaryota > Metazoa > Chordata > Lepidosauria > Squamata > Anolidae > Anolis > Anolis carolinensis. The sequence continues at coordinate 151,602,877 of NC_085843.1, forward strand.
GGTGATCCAAGAAGCGTTGCGCTGTTCTTAGGTGGGAGGAGGCTTGATCGAATAGGGCCGTCGCCCAGCTGGCCGCTGGTCCGTCTAGAAGGCTGTAAACCCACGCCACCTTGATGTCTTCTTGGGGAAACTCGGCGGCACGGGCCTCTAGGTAAGCCTGGCACTGGCGGCGGAAAACTTGGACTTTGGAAGCTTCTCCAGAAAACTTAGTTGGCAACGCCATGGCCGGGAGGCGGACTCCGCGCTCCCTCAATCCTTTTATTTCTCCATCCTGCGCGTTGAGTCTGTCACGGATGCGATCCACTTCATCTTTGCTGATGGTGTAGCTGAGCGGCTGCCCAGCCGGCGCGGCTCCGGTCGACATTCTGGCCTTGGTTAATTGGTGCTTATGGGTGGCGGAGTCAAACTGTCAGGACCCAGGCTGCAAAGGCACCAATAACCAAACACAGAGGCCAGAATCTATCTAATATCTTTATTGAAGGAATATATAAAGTTAATAAAAGCAAGTATATGAAATAGTCCAAAAGCAGACCTTTCAGGAAAGGTCTAAATTAGTCCAAAAAAGCGATGTCCAATATGAAATATTAAGGTTCAAAGTTGTAATCCAATAACCGAAACACTCACTTTGCCAGGCAAAGTGAGGGGAGATGACAAGGTCCTTTAGTCCATAAACTTGAGCAAGGCTAGGAAATAACTTGATACTCGAAACAAGGCTTAAAACGTGGAACAAGGTAACAAGGAACAAGAACAGGGTCCGTGGAAAAACTTGGTAAAATCCGTGATACAAGGCAATGTTTAGTCCTGGGAAACAAGCAAGGTCCGTAGGTAAACAAAGGCTGAAACAGGAGCGAAGGCTGGAAAGCAGGGCAAGGCTTGAGCAGGAGCGAGGCTTGAAACGGAGCGCGCTGTCCAGACACAACTCGCTCCGGAGGTTGACGAATTGACTCCGCGAAGTTACTTCGCGGGTAAATCACCTATATAGAGTCTAACTTTCCCGCCGAAGCAGTTCTCTGGGAACCAGAAACGAAAGCTAATCTTTGAGACCAGATGTTTGACTCCTTAAGGATTCTCACGAAAAAGCAGACTTAATTGGCTGAATTCTTGGCTGCTATCCTCGCACTCCTGCGCGAAGCAGCTTCCAAACTTCTCTGTTGTTTACAAAACTCATGGCGGGAGAACACAGGAGAAGTGGGCTCCGGATTTGTTTGACATACTTCTGGGTCACAACTCTCTTGCAGGTGCAAGGTTCCCAGATCTGCCTGGGAAAGATCTGGCTGGGAAGATTCCAGTTCAGACTGGGAAGGTAAAAAACCCAAGTTTTCTTCATCATCAGGCATTACAGTGTCATAAGCAGGACTACAAGGCCCATGAGTCATCACAAGGAGGCACCTGGAATTAGGATAGCAGCTGACAGCGATGAGGAGTTATGAACTGGCATAAAATGGGGTTTAGGATCAATGGCTAATTGCGTTGGGCAAGGTAATCTGGACGAACGCTTGGGCTCTTGTTGGGGAACTTCCTGAAGACGGGTGTGATTCGTTGCTGGATACGTAAGTTACCAAGGACACTGGGCATAGACGGCGGGAGGAACTGTGTGGGGTTTTTCTGTGCAACTTGTGTTTAATCTTGATAGCTTGGACCTCCGTCGTCTTTTTGACGGACATTACTGCCTACTCTGGATTGACGTTGGACTGACTGACTGACTACGACTCTGGACTATCCCTTCTGTGGCTATCGGTGCAACTTGTGGAACCTTAGACGTCTGCACCTGGCTTTCGACCTCGGACCGGATTGGGACCCTGCTGACCGCCGTTACCCTGATTGATGTGCCTGGACCTGGATTTCGCTCGTTGCACGGAGGAGTAAACAGCCTGAGTTACTCATCTGTAGGTCTTGAGTAGCAGAGAGGAATCTGCTGCTAGGTTTTGTGTTCGTTTTGACCCTTTGTTTACCAGTATTTGTTTGTTTAATTGCCAGGCTGAAGTAAGCACTTTTGTTTTAACCCGGATTAAACTTCTGTTTAATCCGGTTTACTCTTTTGAACTGTTTAAACTCAAACGAAGCTATTTTTGTTACTTTTCACACTGAAGTCAAGTGTTTGCCTAGTCTTTTGTTTCTTACGGGCAATTTTCAGTTCTGTAACCTCAATAAACTGTGTTGTATCCTATTTGGTGGCGTTCTGTCTATGACATATGCTGTATTGTTCAATTTAAATAGGAAACCAATACTAGGGGGAGCTTGTGGGCCTGTCACATGAACAAGCTAATATGTTGCTTTGCTTCCTTTCCTAGCTCAACACAGCTAACAAGTTCAACAAGAGCTCTATTTAGTTTCCAGGCAGACAGAGCTAGGAGTTATCTGCAAGCATGAGCACTTGTTGGTTCGGAATAGTAAGACCACCTTATTGCAAGAGGCAGAGCAACTAACACATTGTATGTTCAACAAGTCTGATACAACATTGTGGACCTTACTAGGCCACTCCTAGTAAGGCAGGTAAAATATAAAATACCAGTATATTCTGCCCTATTGCTGACATTTCTCTTACCCAGGAGCATAGTCTACTGATTTCAGTAGGACATAATTCCATGTTCCTTGATTTATAATTGCAAAATTGATGAGATGAGACCAAAACATATTCTTGCTTTGCAATTTCAAACTAATATTTGAAGAGAAATATACTTATTTTTTCATGTTTTGACTCTGCAATAGTTGAAACTTTAGTTATGTTAACAACACTATATATTGCATGTTGCAAAGAGAGAGCAGCAGGATTTAGGCTATTTGAATATTAGAATGATGCATTTGGTGAGCATATCCAGAGATTTTGGAATAAGATGCCATCTAAATGCCAAAGGCACCTTGTCCCCATTTTTACAAAGCACTCAAATAAAGTAGTAAAAAGTGGCATCCTAGTATAGTATCTGGGAGTAGTTGTTCTATCTTGACACAGGATGGACGAGCTATTGGTAAACTGTAAGTAGACAGTTTTGTACATCTAATTTTGGATGAGGTTTCATATTCCATAAAGAATAGGCTCAGAGTCATAAGATCAAGATGCTGATTATGTAATGTTGGAGCTGGAGAGCCATGTATGGTAGTATCCGTCCCATGACATTTTTCTACTAGTTTTCAATGTGCTAAAGCAGCCCTGGCTGCAGTGGTCCATGCCTTAATCTTCACTGGATAAACTTACTGCAAAATAATATACCATATATACTGGAATATAAGCCGGCCTGAATATAAGCCAAGGCACCTAATTTTACCACAAAAAACTGGGATAACTTATTGACTCAAGTATAAGCCGAGGGTGGGAAATGCAGCAGCTACTGGTAAATTTCAAAGTAAAAATAGATACCAATATAATTACATTGATCAAGACATCAGTAGGTTAAATGTTTTTGAATATTTACCGTATTTCAAAGAAAGACAATAAACTAGCTCTATAAGTGGAAAAGTAGGGTCAACAAAAACAATATGGAATCAACAATAACTTATCCCACCCTACCTCCCCAAGGGGACTCAGGTCAGTTTCCAACATAGTAATGGGCAAACATTCAATGCCTATATAAACAATGCAGAGCTAGATATAGATCTATAATTATATATACTAATTTCACATATGCATTTTCCCATGAAATGTTTGCAAATCTTCTCTCTATATATATTTATATGTGTGTGTGTGTGTGTGTGTGTGTGTGCATTTCCCCTGCAATATTTGCAAGCCCCATATACAGTATCTATATTCATATCTATCTAGACAACTCTCTTTATATAGATAACTGTATCTACATAGGATTTGCAGATCTACATGTATGTAAGATTTGCAAAGACTTGCAAACATATGAGGGGAAATTCATATATAAAATTAATGTATATAGATAGATGGATATAGATATATAGGTACATAAGGATTGCAAAAGCTTGCAGGGGAAAATATATCTCTGAGAGAGTTTAATATTTCAGGGGAAAATGCTTTTATAAGATTAATTGATATATATTTTTCTTCTTCCTGACTTGCAAGAGCTTCTTTTCCTTTTCAAAACATTCCCTTGGTTAAGAGTGAGGGAGGCTTTGGAAAAGAAAACACACTGATAAGGGAGGGTAAGAGAGAAATATATCATATATTGCAAGCAATAGCCTCCAGGATCTGTTGCCCGGCCTTGAACTTGATCCCATTATAAGCCAAGGGAGACTTTTTCAGCTCAAAAAAGGGATGAAAACCCCAGCTTATCTTCGAGTATATAAGGTACATCCTGAAGACCTCTTATAGGACAGATTCAAAGCATCACTTCTTGGCTTGTAGTCTGTTTGAGGCTGTCTTCTCCCACGTAACCCTGCTTTTTATGGAAGACATGATTTCATCTGAGGCTACTTTTTGGTGCATCTTCTTTGAAGTAAATAGGATGCTCTTCCTTGATTCTAGTATCCTTGATCCTATTGGTTTCAGGACACTTTTCCAAGAGAGACTTACCTAATTCCCACCCTTCTAACATCTTATCTCTCCAAAACACCTCCATCCCTAACCACTATATCTTGTTTACTCTAGACCTTTTTCACAATCCATTGGATAGGGGTTTATTTCACTGGAACTGTTAGATCCGTTTACTGTTCTCTTGCTTTTATTTCATTTTAAGTAACTATTGATTTTATTCTTCATGTCTGATTTGTTAGTTTGAAAATAATAATGTCAACAAAGAAATACTATAAATTCAAGCATGGATACCCACTGGGTATGAGTGTTCAAGTAAAAGCCTCACTACACACATCGCCACACTGGCTTTCACACCTCATTGGCTTCCATAATGATAGGGAGGCCAGCCATATCACAGGGAGGTAACACTGATATGGATTGATAGCCTCATCATGTTTGCTACTGACTGGGAAAAACAGTAACAATGAAATCAACTTCTTTTTAAACAGTAGGTGGCCCAAAGACATAAATATTCCTTAGTGTCTACACAAATACTCTGTCTAACAAAGTAATGGGTACTGAGTGGTAGCTTGTTCTTGACTAGAAATGTTTTAAACAAATGAAAGATTTCATGAGGATGTTTACATTTTGCAATCCATCTTTATGTAGAATGTTTTTAACATTTCTTCCTCAGAATTCCTTGCTTATGAGAATGAAACCCAATTCTTAAGCCCTGCTCAGGCACACATAGTGTTCAATGAATATGCGTGGTGTCGAAGAGTACTGTGATGGATGGCTGTTTCATGTTGTCTTCAGAATATCTCTTCACCATAGAACAGCAGTAATGGGGAAAGCAGGGCTGGTAGACTCCCTTTCTTCATGTCTCTCTGTGTGAGTTTTAAAACTTGCATTGATAATACCTGAGAAGGTCTGTCAAGTCTAAATCCAATTGATAGTTCCAACTAGAATAGATTCAGAAAACCAATTGTTGAATGGTAAGCCAATAGTTATGTAAATTCCACATGATTTGAGAGGTCCACTTTCATTGGAACTAGAAATTTGATCATTTCCTATATCTAGAACCTAATTCATACTAGACCTGTGTGGGAAGACATTACAAGAATGTAGTGCTCACATTGCTACAGTTTCACTCACCAGGAGATGATGATGATGATGATGATGATGATGATGATGATGATGATAATGATGATTATATTTATTTATACCCCACTTTATCTTCCCACAGGAGACTCAAAGCGGCTTAACATAAAACCATAAGCTTATTTATTTATTTATTTATTTCTATCATTTCTACCCCGCCCTTTTCACCCGCAGGGACTCAGGGCGGCTTACAGACTGGCAATTTATGCCAATACACCATAGTACAATAAAATACAAATTAAAACAGTTAAAACAATTATAATATACAATATACAAAATTTAAAATAGTGCAAAGTGCTTATGCCATTCATCCACCAGACCTTATATAAAAACCTTTATTCCAGACCAAGTCGAAGCCAGTAAAGACTTATTCTTTAAACGCTTGCGTGCATAGCCAGGTCTTCAGTTTGTTTCTGAACCCCAGAAGGAGCCTGCCGGATGTCGCTGGGGAGGGAGTTCCACAGCATAGGCATTTAAAATGTACAAATATGCAAACATTAAAACAGGATTAAATATAAATAGTATGAAATAATTCCCAGTTAAAAATCATTAAAATAAATTCAGAGTTAAAAACCACAGCACCCCCCCCCCCTGAATTGATCTTAAACACCTTCATCTCTAAAAGCCTGTCTAAATAAAAAGATTTTAGCCTGCCACTGGAAGAACAGCAGGGAAGGGGCTATTCTGGCTTCCTTGGGCAAGGAGTTCCAGAGTCAAGGGGGCAGCCACTGAGAAGGCCCACTCTCTTGTGCTCAGAAACAGACTGGCAGCCAATGGAGCTGCAGAAGCAGGGAGGTTGTTCACTCCCTGTAGCCAGCCCTAGTGAGCAACCTGGCTGCAGCTCTTTGGACCAGCTGAAGTTTCCGAGCACTCTTCAGAGGCAGCCCCATGTAGAGCGTATTACAGTAATCCAGACAGAATGCAACTAAGGCATATATCACCATGGCCAGATCTGGCTTCTCAAGAAACAGGTGCAGTTGGCACACAAGTTTTAGTTGTGCAAAGGTCCTCCTGGCCATCGCAGATACCTGGGCCTCTAGGTTCAGTGCTGAGTCCAGGAAGACCCCCAACTGTGTCTTCAGGGGGAGTGTGACCCAATAAATTACAGGATGAATCCCTATTCTCTGATCTGCCATCCGACTGACCAGGAGCACCTCTGTCTTGTCTAGATTAGGTTTACGTTTGTTTGCCCTCATCCAGTCCATTACTAATGACAGGCACTGGTTTAGGGTCAGGATAATTACTTTACTAGATCACAGAAAGGTCTGTGTATTTTTTTAAAAAGTGATTCATTATGCATCAAAACACATTTTTTGTTATACTTAAAATACTGCTTGTTTAATATAGTCTTTCTGTTTTTCTTTTCTTTTTCCTCTGATAAGAGAATGGTATAAAATTTTGAAAAATCTTCTTCTCAAAGTGCTTTTTTAAATAGCTAAAAATTCTCTTAAAAGTTACTTTAAAAACAATTCAAAATCATAATAATGGTCTCTCCCCCCCCCCACCTCCAAAGTTGCTCTCATTTTTAAAATTAGTTTTGAAGTAAATAATATCTGTTTGGAAATGACTACATGATTTACATAACACAGCACAGTAAAATAACATATATGACCTCTTCCCACCCAGTCAACCCAGTATCCAAGGGCAGTCAAGCTTTTTTAGAACCTGAAGCAAAACAAAACATTGAAGTCTTCCTCTTCCAGCCTTGAGCGGTGTAAATGTAATAAGGACAAACTAAATTACTAAACATTTCCATGCCACCACAAATAAACTGTCTGAGGTAGCCTTCTCAGTCTGTCTAGTGATAAAAATGGTCAGGTTCTGCATGAACCGTAGAATGAGACAGAGAGGCAAGTTCTAAAATAAAATGTTCCATTTCATTATATAACAATGCTATTCAGTGTCAAGGTAAACCTTAAAAGTTAGATAGGATTTGTTTATTTGTTTGGTAGGTTAATCACCAAACTGCAATAATCTTGCCAACCAGAAGGTTGAGAGTTCAAAGCCCGGGTCAGGATGAGTTCCTGATCTTTAGCCCAGCTTCTGCCAACTGAGCAGTTCAAAAACAAATGTAGATAAATAGGAACCACATTAAAAGCAGGGAGGTATTTATTTAGGCTCAGTGTTTCAATTAGAAAAAGGAGGAAGTTTATGAACAAAGAAAGCTCTTGGCAGGGAAATGGAGTGACAGCATCCCCGGTGGCCAGAACCGAGCACAGCCTCCAAAGATGCCAAAAGATGGGAAAGCCTATATATACTTCTATCTGTTGTCTGTCTTGTCATTGTTATGATCAACATTGAATGTTTGCCATATGTGTTCTGTGATCCGCCCTGAGACCCCTTCAGGATGAGAAGGATGGAATATAAATTCTGCAAATAAATAATTATCCTGTGAAACAAATGAATTGGGTTTTAGAATAGCATATGATTCAGCCAATCTGATTTGTTTTTTCTACTGAGCTTTTAAATTTCAGGCACCAGAAATAAGTTTTGTCTGTGCTAGTTGGTAGTACCAGAGTATATTCCTATTTCACACTGAAAAAAAATGTGATTTTTTTTTACGAAGTCATCATGACTTAAGGATTGGTTTGGAAGGAATCTTGCCTTCTTCTAATTTCCTGTTGATCTTTTCTGGGGTATTTTGTTTTCCAAAGTATAGTACTTTAGACTTCCAGCATGGTAATGTACTTTTCAAAGTTAACACCAATATTTTCACCGGCAGGTACACAAGAACATTGCATTCATAAATGCCTGTGCCATATTGTCATATGCCCTTCAGTAGCACTTAAAAGCTGGCTTCCTTTCTCCATCTTGTATAATATATTTCTCTTAGATTGAAGAAACAAGCAAACAGAAAATAGCAATAATCAAAGGCGAGGAAATTTTAAAGTATGAGAGCACCTGTAGAAAGGCCGCCTGATCAACATCTCTGAAGTAAATGCAGACTTTTGGCAAAGCACATCCACTGCAACCCTGTCAAGTGACCTTTTGGAACATAAGGCTTGAGAAAATGCTGAACAATTACAGCAGAACATTACCTCATGTAAAATGTCTTGTATGAGGGTGGCTAAACAATACTATAGAGTGGCAGTTTATCCTGTTTGCCATATGCTATGTCACTTGAAGTAATAGCAATTTTGCTCCCTCAGAAAGTACCCTTAAATATCAGTGAACAAGGCAGTGCATGCATTCTTAATAGAAAGTTGTAAAGTGTTTATGCTAGGAAGGAAATGTTTGTAATTCACAAAACTCAATTTCATTTTTGGAAAAGTTTATCTTTTTTTAAAAAAGGTCAGCACAAGGATATAAATAAATATTTTGTACATTTATATTTTTGTATTTTTATGTGGTTCTCCACTTTCTGGACTGGCTGGAAGTTACAGCACCTACAGTGATAGGATCCTATGAAGAGGGACATTTTTACTTATAAAATCCATTTAATCACAATTCAATATTCTGAATGAAAATGCAATCAAATATTTGAGGAAAGTGACCTGATTCCAAAATTCCTCTGACTGAGCTTTGAACGAGATGACAGTCGACTCATTCATATGGAAAGGAGAAATACCCCATGAGCAAAGCTCCACTTTGAGACAGAGACACAGACAGAACAAAGAGAATCAGAAACTTACCTGAAGGTTAAAAGTTTCGGCAAGGTGCAGGGATGTCAATTTCTAGATTGCTACAAATGATTACAAAACATATTGTTACATGGATCCTACTTGTGTGCATGTGCCATCAAATCATTATTTAATAATAATAATAATAATAATAATAATAATAATAATAATAATTTTATTTACTACCTACCTCTACCCATGGCTCGAGGTAGGTTACAGCACAGTTAGAAAACACATAAATACTATAAAAATTCTACAAACACATATTAAAATTCAGCTCACATTGAGATGCTATCAATCCGTCCCACCTCCCAAATCTTTTGTTACATATTTTAAAATAAGAAAATGTACTTTATAAATAATAAACATTGTATAAATGCAAGAAAGGTCATCTTTAAAATGGTAAAAGCACAAAGTTGTGGCTAGGAAGCACAAAGGACAAAGTGAAGAGGCAGAAGCATCATTTTCTTCATACTGTACTAATTCCAGCCTTCCTCCTCCTCTTGTTCTCTCTCCCTCTCCCTCTTCATGAAACCAAACATACCAGGAATAAAAAGCACACTAAATCAAGTAACCCAAAGTTCCTCAAATCAGACAAGAGCAATGCAGACAGTAATCTCCCAAAGCAGACAAGAGCATGATGTACAAAGCATGGGGGCTGCTCCCTTGACGTCCTAAAGCCTTGTACTCGTGTGCTAGCATTCCCTCTGGTGCTAGCTCTTAACTCAAAATGCTACTGTTATGTCAAAGCGAAATCCAGGCCACGAAACAGCTCTTAGCTCAAAATGCTTTTAAGTTGGACTGCTCTTAAGCAGAAGTTCCACTTTATTGATTTCTCCCTTTGTCTTATAGGTCTTTGCATCCATACATGACTATTTCGGTTAAAAGCTGGAGGACAATTTTTCGGTTGCTGAGCAGATGTGTTTGTACCATAGACAATTCATGTTACAGAAATCCTGATTCCTGTGTCTTGATAAGATTGAATTTGTGAGACAGGCTATAAGTCAGGATGGCCTAGTGCATGTCACCCAACTACTGCATGTTTTTGTGTAGAACAGTGGTTTTCAGCCTGGGGTCCCTAGATGTTTTTGGCCGTCAACTCCCAGAAATCCTAACAGCTGGTAAACTGGCTGGGATTTCTGGGAATTGTAGGCCAAAAACATCTGAGGACGCCAGGTTGAGAACCACTGGTGTAGAAATCACTGAGACAAGTGAGATTCAAACCACCTCTTCTCTTCTCCTAGCATTTCTCCACATATCTTCCTGCATTCCTGGGGTTCTGATCACATTTGTGATCTCCCTTGAAAACAAAAAGGTCAAGAAAAACCCGGAAATGTGCTTATAAGGTTTATTTATAAGGCGTATTAGCGCAGGAGACGAAGAAATTTGCCAATATTATTTTGTTGTAGCAAGACTAATAATAGCTAAAACATGGAAGGGGGAAGAAGAGCTAGGTATTAAAGACTGGAGAGATATCCAAATGGCCAAGCTGACAAATAGTAACAGAGGAGGAAATAATGAGGATTTTGTAAAATGGAGGCTGGCACTTGGGTATCTGGAAAAGAAGACTAAGGTAGAATCCCATAAAGGGGATTTAGCGAAAGAAGATACATGGGTAGTTGATGGTTAGTTACGTGATACTTACTGAGGGGTATCGGAGGTCTAGGGGGTTGGGTTCACAGGTGAGGGGTTAGGGGGACAAGGATAAATTAAGGTATAACAACGGTACAGCCACTCTGTGAATATCCATTAGTTTAACAAGCGTTGGCTGTACACTACAGTGCAAACCTTCATATCTTTCTGTATTTTTTCTTTTTTATATGTGTGTATTTTATTTTACTTCTTGTTTTTCACTTTCATGAATGTCTCTTATAATTTCTAAAATAATATAAAAAAAGAAAAGAAAACAAGTAACCCACAACTTCATTCCCATTACACTCTTGACTGAGCCGCTATGGTGTTTTTCAAAATTTGAAACATGGTTTATTTACACTCATATACAATTGATCATATACTAGCATTCCATTAAACATTAAGGTAATAATAAAACAACAATAAAACTTTATTTATATTCTGCCCTATCTCCCTGAGGGAACTCAGGGTGGATTACAACAAACAAAAAAGGCAAACATTCAGTGCCTCAGTACAACTACAAATACAAATATAATAGCCCAAAACAACCCCACATATGAAAACAATTTATATTGTGATATCTATAAATTAAATAAAACATAAACTATCAAAACATTTATTTATTTATTTATTTATTTATTTATTTATTTATTTATTTACAGTATTTATATTCTGTCCTTCTCATCCCGAAGGGGACTCAGGGCACATCACAATGTACACATACAAGGCAAACATTCAATGCCATATGAACACAGAGACAGAGACAGACACAGAGGCAATTTAACCTTCTCTGGCTTCCAGCTTCCTGAGGGTATGTTCGAATTCTGGCCACAGGGGGAGCAACTGCTTCATCATCCACTGTGACGTCGACTTCCTCATTCCAAATAGCAGCCAGATGATTTTTTATGGTGTCGTAAATTAGTTAAATTAGCCTCCCCACATATAAGTGGTACCTAAATTTCCTACTTGATAGATGCAACTATCTTTTGGGTTGCTTGAGTCAACAACGAGCAGGGCTATTTTTTAGTTTAATGGTGCTCACTCCACCATGGGCTTGCCTCGAACTCATGACCTCTTGGTCATAGTGATTTATTGCAGCTGGTTACTAACAAGCCTGCGCCATAGTTTCTCATTACTTTTCAAGGTGCACTCTTGAAGCCAAAGAATCTCCTAGAATTCCCGAGTCAGATCTCAGACTTTATCTTGAAGCTCTTTCATACTACAGTTTTATAACACTATGGTTTCACTTTAACTTATTCTGGTAGATTTCTGGGATCAGCACTTGGGGAAAATTCTTGGGCAGAGAGTTCCTTAGTTGTCTCAAACTACAAACCACTGACTTCTATAGGATACATTACAGTTAAAATGGAATCATAATTCTCCAATTGTGAAAGGATCCTTGATTTTTATGAAGAGCTGTTTAAGTGTTCATACATCCCCCCTTTTAAAATTGAGCAAGGAGGTCTAAACAGGAGTTTCTCTCACATTCAGTTGAACAGGAGAAGAAAGTGCTACATAATCAGAGAGGCAGATCAAACTGGGCCTTCAGACATATAGAGCAGTGAACTGAATTCAAGCAGAATTGTGCTCTAGACCTTTGCACTCTGCATAAAAAGGTCAGGGAATGAAAGGACGTGGACAATGGAGGTAGCACTTTCGGCCTCTCATGCTGTTCTGAATGTGTGAAAGGGGTGTGAGTCTAGTCATCTCAAGCTGTTTTTCAAGCTCAGCTCTCCATAAGGGAGTGCTCTCTAAAATAAATTTTGTATTTTCAGTTCTAACCAAAAGTTGAGAAGGACGACTGGGTGTTCACTCCAATTGCAGATTGTTTTTCTAGCTGTTGTATGGACGATAGATGACAAATACATCTCTAAACAATTTTCTTGGTCTAGCTTTATAATGCACCATAGCTTTTTCATTATCAGATTTTTCTATTTTAGTGCATAATGCTAAAACATTAACGGGATATTGCATAAAAGCAATTCATTTCTCCTTTAACCTTGGAGATGCATGTTGTTTGCAGTCCCAGAGCTTCACTATTAATCCAGATACACAGCCAATTTAATGGTGGGATTTTGATTCTCTCTCTCTCTCTCTCTCTCTCTCTCTTTGTTTAAAGGGCCGGATCAGTATTTTTTTAGAAAGAAAAAAAGAAATGCAACATCTAAAATTCTTACTGGCAGATGACTTACTCATTTCCCTAGCTGCAAACTGAATGTAAAAAATAACATGCTAGACAATATGTAACCTTTTGCCTTTTATGTATGTTTTAAGTAACTTGGCATTTGTAATATCAGTAAGGAAGAAGCAAACTACAATATTCATTGAGAAGGTATATATGAGATTCAACAAACATCTGTGAATATAATTTCCTGAATCAAAACAAAGCCTTGATATTTTTAATATTTGGATTGATTGACTTCAGTATATTAATACTCTCTAATTTTACATATTATACATTTTATTTTAGCTATCTTCGAATTTTGTAATGATGCATGACTAAGCATGTTGATAATGACTAGGATACATTCTTAGTGCTTGATAAGTATTCCAAATAGAGCAGCAGGTTAAAAAGCCATTATCGCTAGAAACATGCAGAATCTCCCTCTCCTCCTTATAGATTCCACCAGAGCAAGAAGCTGCATAATGAACTGCCATAGCAACTTTTTGTAGGTCTAATCCCAGAAATAACATATTCATATAGAATATTATAAGAAATCTCACTATACAGGTGATCTTTTAGGAAGCAGTTAAATAGCAGTTAAATGCTTCTTGTCCTTGTTCCCACTGTCATAACCATATTTATAGATACACCTATGAAGGGGAAAAAACATCTTCATCTCCTGCATGGTTAAATGGCAGCAACCACATGGAAAGAGAAAATCATACTGTAATATAATATCAATGTTTCCTAATCACTTTCACATTGTTCATCCTGGGAAACTGTGATGACTCATGGGCCTTGTAGTCCTGTTCCTAGTACTATTGTGACAGACGAAGAGGAAAACATGGGATTTTTGCCGGTTCAGCCAGAGCCGGAGTCTCCTCACCTGCAGGATGTTGATGTTTGTCCTCAAGAATTCAGCCAAACAGGCCTTGGGCAGAACTCCCCCCCGTTTCCCAGAAAAGAATCTTATTCCCGGGAAAGGGGAAACAGAGAGGCTCATCGGAGGAGTTTACGCATTGCTGCCAGAAATCAAGCTGATTAGGCCTGCTTCCCTTGGGAAATTCTAAGGAGTCACACATCTGGACAGAGTTGGGTTTCGCTTCTCGTTCTCTAGGGAAAGAGTTCTGTTGGCGGGAAAACGAGACCCAATATAGGTGCTTAGCGCCAGGGATACTTTGCGGAGTCAATTGTTCAGCTTGAGGAGAGAGATCGTGTGTGGACTTCGTAATCCCAGTTCCTTGTTTCCCGGATCAAGTTTCCAGCCTTGCCTTGTCTCACGGACTTCCTTGGACTCTGTTCATGTTTCATGTTTGCCTCGTCTTCTAGTCACAGATCCAGCCAAGAATCAAGTTTATTTTCCAGCCTTGTTGTCTAGCTACATTGGACTTTAAGGACTCTGTTGTTTCTCTACACTATTGCTTGGCAAAGTGTGTGTTTCGGTCAAGTGGATTAAAACTTTGGACTCTAATATCTTATATTGGACAATACCTTTCTGGACTGTATTTGACCTCATCTGAAAGGTCTACTTCTGAACTATATTCTTCACTTGTTTTTATTGTTTTTATATATTTCCTTAATAAAGATATTAGATAGAGACTGGCCTCTGTGCAAGGTTATTGGTGCTCTGCAGCCTGGGTCCCGACAGGAACCATGGCTTCTGTTTCTTCTTATTTTTCTTACATAGTTTCACTGATTTTTTTAAAAACGCAAAGTAACAAGTAATAAATGTGCAGCTAAACAGAACATTCATGAACTATGCTATCCAGGTTTCATGGAGAAGTTTACAATTCATAATAATATTGACATCATTGGCATATAGTATTTTCTAACTGTAACAGTCTGGCTTAGTCTTTCAAGCGTTTCCGCAGTACACCATGAATCTGTGGAAGTCCTAAACATATTTCTGTGATTTATGTGGTCAGAGCTAATTTTTGCCTGGGTCTGGTAGATAAGGTCCACATCTTTTCCTTTTGATGATCTGACTTGTTTCCTTAGTTTCCCATTAGTATAAAAGCCAACGTGTTTATCATCACTGTGTAAGGACATTATTGTGTAAGGATTGGGATGCACATTTGTGGTTGGTTAACAGTGCTTGATCACAATGTTTATTGCACTAGGTCATTCCATACAAGTGATGTTTCAGATTTCCACTTGTTATTCAGCTAAAGATTTTAAATCATAGGAGAAACACTGGAATAGGCTCTTAAAATGTGTTATTTCAGTGCTGACACTGATGTCATAGTAAATAATTTTGCTGCTGTGATATTAGGCAAATATACGTGGCAGTGAGGGCATATTGTGGGTATAATTTTTCTCCACTCCACTTCCCTGTTTCAAAGCTGCAGCTATTCAGTGTCTGGTGACTTCTAGTTGAATTGCCACTAATTAGTTGATCCTTTGGCTCAATTTGCCAACATTTTAAAAATGTATTTAATTTAATTTCACAGTTTCACAGTTCTTTCCTGGCACTACTTGCTTTTTGATTGGTTGTATAAATATTCCCTTTATATACAATATACTGCAGAGATATTTTTTTGAAAAGCCATTGCTTCATGTAGGTAAACATGCCAACATGTGTTAACGGCTTTGATCTGTCAAAAAGATTGCCTTGTGAATGTCTACACACACCTTTAATAATGATGCAATGCATTGGATTCCAGCTGGCAAACATTGTCATGGATAGGAAGCCTTGGAGTTCTGCTGTTGTTGATACAAATGGAAGATTTAAAGGTGCCATAGTCTATTCACTTCCTGCTGTATCTGGTTAGTCTTAAGGTCCTGTTACCATCCATTGTTAATACCCTTAATCCTACTGATGGTATGTTTGATGGAGTGCTTTACCAAAAAGATGAAATGATGCAGATGTATTCACAAGGATATTTACTCACCGTGCATCTAAGATTCACAAGAGACTCTCTCAGGTGATTTGCAGATTCTAAAGTATGTAAAACTTCAATTTACAGTCAGGTGACCAGAAGTGAAAATTTATTTGGGTGTTGCCATTTGCACCTAACATCTACATGAAACCGCTGGGCGAGGTCATCCGGAGTTTTGGAGTTGGGTGCCATCTCTACGCAGATGAGACTCAACTCTACTACTCATTTCCACCTAATTCCAAAGAAGCTCCTCAGATACTGAACCAGTGCCTGGTCGCTGTAATGGCCTGGATGAGGGCGAACAAGCTGAAGTCCAATCCTGACAAGACAGAGGTCCTCGAGGTCAGTCGCAAGTCTGATCGGGGTATTGGGTGGCAACCTGTGCTCGACAGGGTCGCACTCCCCCTGAAGGTGCAGGTCCGCAGCTTGGGGGTCCTCCTGGACTCATCACTGACACTTGAGGTTCAGGTGTCGGCGGTGGCCGGGAGGGCCTTTGCACAATTAAAGCTTGTGCGCCAGCTGCGACCATACCTCGTGAAGTCTGACTTGGCCACGGTGGTCCACGCCTTAGTCACCTCTAGACTGGATTATTGCAATGCACTAGACTGGATTATTGCAATGCACTACACCCCTGAAGACGGCCCGGAAACTTCAGTTAGTCCAACGTGCGGCTGCCAGGTTGTTAACAAACTACAGGGAGAGATCTACTCCCCTGTTTAAGGAGCTCCACTGGCTACCAATTATTTTCTGGCCCCAATTCAAGGTGCAGGTTCTTACCTATAAAACCCTAAATGGTTTGGGACCCGCCTACCTTTTTGACCGCATCTCCTGCTATGAACCCACTCGTCCTCTTCGTTCATCCGGTAGGGCACTTCTTTCGCTCCCGCCACCATCCCAGGCTCGTTTGGCGGGGATGAGGGAGCGGGCCTTTTCTATTGTTGCTCCCCGGATCTGTAATTCCCTTCCGGAGGAGATCCGGCAAGCACCCACCCTGGCTTCCTTCAAAAAGCTGCTTAAAACCTGGCTCTTCCGCTGCGCCTTTGGATAACCGAGCCCATAGCTATAGTAGTTGTACAGGCCATCTCTTTGACTTGAAACACTGCACTTTATTCCTCTGCCCCAAAGCATTTTAGAATATAACCTTGTATTTTAGTTCTAGTGGTCCCTCCAGGCCATCCTCTCCTCCATCCCAGTGGTCTTTTTTCTTTTCAGATTCATATGTTATTTGAATGATTATTTTCCTTCTGTTTATGTGATTGTTTTAGTCAATTGTTATGTTTTGTTTTTTTTAATTCTTATAGCTTTTTATAGTGTTTTCAGTGTTTTATTGTACAATGTTTTATGCTGATTTTATATTGGAAACCGCCCTGAGTCCCTTTCGGGAGAGAGGGCGGTATACAAATAAACTTTTACTTACTTACTTACCTTCTGGGTTAAGGAGTTTAGAAGGCAGATTGATCTATATCTTTCCCCATCCTCCAGAAGTAGGCCCTGCTGTGTTCAGTGATACCTGCTCTCTTGTATAATTGTCTTGAAATTGCAACCTAAGAATGATTCACACAATGAGCTGGGAATTGGCTAAAAGTGAACTTCACTGGAATCCAGGTCTTCTATTTCTCATTGGTAATAATAAAAAGTCAATTTACTTATTGAATCTTTTCTCACCAGAAGGAAAGAGATCTTGCTCCTGAATGTTCTTACTACTCGTGAAGCATGGAGAAAGCATCACTGTATGTGAAAATGTCATTAAGTTGCCCTACATAAAGAAACCAAAACTTTGAGTTGGGCACACAAAGGAAAATGAAATACTTTTGCTTAAAGCTACAATATTTATTTGAAGAAATAGCAGCAGCACAAAGGCCTCTTCTTACACCCCCTGGGGCTGTGCTGTTTTGCCAGATGTCATCAGAAAAAGGGAAGGCACATGGGTTGGCTCATGACGCCCTGCACTCCCTCCCTTCCCCCCCCCCATCATATGGTGGGAACAGGACAAGGCACATTGGCGCCCTGTCCTTGTCCCCATCAGATGGGAGAAAGGGCAACAACGTGTGTTGCCTCACCACCCTTTCCCCCATGGCGCAGGCTGGTTAGCAGCCAGCTGCAACAAAACACTTTGACCAAGAGTTATAAGTTCGAGGCCTGCCCGTGCCTGCGTCTGTCTCTGTTCTATGTTATGGCATTGAATGTTTGCCTTATATGTGCAATGTGATCCTCCCTGAGTCCCCTTCGGGGTGAGAAGGGCAGAATATAAATACTGTAAATAAATAAATAAATATGAGGAAAAGGAGAGGACTATGCAGGTAGCTCTGTTGGACGCTTCTCCTCCAATCGGGAGCAATGTGGGTAGGGCCAAGCCAACGTCATCTGAAGACACTCAGCAGGCCCCTTCCAGGCCCCATCAACAAATGGAAAAAACAGGGCCAAAAAAATCCCGTGTGAAGAGCTCCCAAAAGTAATCTCATGCAAAATTTCTAATGTGATGAATGCAATATGTAATTTGTCCCTCAGTAGTGATGTGGTTATCTCAATCTTTTTGTTCTCTTGAAATAATATTTTTCAGAATTTCTGAGAACTTTTAGCTGAGAAAGAGACCTTATATCTTGTGGTGTGGGACTATAACAGGATGGAGATGGATCCTTACTCCAGGCTATATGGCATCAGGAGACCTATGAGCCATATGATCTCTTTGCATGCTGAAGCAACAGATAGATTTCTGCATTTGGTACTTCCTCTGGTTGCTCAGCCTTTCTCTTCCTCTTTGGAGAGTAAAGTGAAGAAGAAAGGAGAAGGAGGAATAATGTATGTATAACAAATTCTTGCAAGTATTGGCTGAAGCCCAAAGCCTCAGCTACCTTCAAAAAGTGGATGTGAACAGCTGTCTTCATTTCTCTCCCCCTCCCTTTTCACATGGTGAAGTGGGAACAAAGTGGTCCCAGTTAGTGACCAAAGGTACTGCTTGAGGCCCCATCTACACTACCATATAATACAGGTTCAAACTGCATTATATAGCAATGCAGATGGGATCTGAGTTATCAGACTTGACTCAGCTGGTTCTAGAAAACATTAGCTGCCCTAATTTAGCTATTTTAAACCCTGCTTTACCACCTAGCCAAGACAGCCAGCAGTTCATGAAAGCATTTCAACTGCTAGTTGGTCCTCTCCCCAAGAATTAACAGATGGTAGGGTTTAGGAATGGGACTGAAACAGGAGATTTACCATGTTGGATGCTAATTTTTCATGTGTCCATGGACTAGAAATGTCTCACTTTATTTATTTTTTTACAGATAATTTTGCTTTAGATCAAATCTCATTAGGAACTATGAGGCAGGAAGCCTATACTCACATATTGGATGAACCCTGTTCAATTAAATGGGCCATACCACTTAGTTGACACATATAGGAATTCATCATAAACCAATTAGCCAGAAAAAATCCCTCTAAAAAAGATGGAGCATGACTAATGGAAGCAGACTTTGTGGCATTACCTGTACAATTGTAATGATTTAAATATTTTTTTATTGGGGAAATGTTTAGCAATTATTTGTATCACTTGCCAACTCACACATTTCTTCAAGGATGTTTCAGGATAGTTTCTAAGCAGAGCTCCAGCTCAAGTTTAATAATAATAATAATAATAATAATAATAAAATTTTTATCTCCTCATGACTTGAGGTGGGTTACAACATTGCTAAAACACATAAACACATAATCACTTAAAAACACTCTGTAGAGTACACATGTTGAAACATATTTCCATAAAATACATATTAAAATACACAAAACAAAAGTTAGACATAAAGTGGAAGTTTAAAATTTTGTTATTAATTTTTCATGCTTAATGTCAACCAATATCAGATGAAGAGCTGCATCTTCACAATGTAACAATGAGCAAGTCTAGCAGAAAAAAGAGGGAACAAACAGAAACTTTATCATGCATTGTGTGAGCTCTGTGCAAGAAACCATGAAAAAAGGGCAAGTGCCTGCCATATGAACTCTCCAACCCCCTATGTTCCACATGGCTGGAAACTGAAGATAGGTTATAGAGGGACTTTTAGTTAATTACTGGAGCATCAAGAGCTTGTTTGATCTTTTGGCTGTGCAGTGTGGCTCTGTTATTCTGTATTAATTTTATTCACACTAGTAACTGGGATTCTGAGAGAGAACCACAGGCAGTATTCCTATCAAATATGTACAGTTGGAAGATATGAGTGCTTTGTAGTATAGAATGAAACCAGGTAACTCAAAAATGCATTTTTCCTCCTTGCTCAGAAATGGTTTTCTTTAAAAAAAATGTAACACCACAGATTACTATTCTACTTAAGCAATTTTCTTCCTCTGCAAGTTGGTTGGATTAGACAAAGAGACATTGCTGGCAGCCAATTACACCTATTTGCTTGTGAAACCAGGAAGAAAAGCAAAGCCCTAGAATTTAGTGTAGAAGGTAGGGTTGTACAAAGCTTCAAAGATCCCTTTCGTAATTTGGAGATTTGTATGATTTGTATTAAAGAATCTCCCCCTTGATGGATTGTCACCTTGACGTGGTGAGGGGGCTTGCATGTTCCAATGAACCTGTGGGCACAACCACTGGAGTCACACGCTCCCAGAGTGGCCACAGGGGAGGATCCAGACCAAGAACAATCCGAAGACCCAAAGACCTCAATGGCGGAGCAGGCGGAGGATGTGTGTTGACCGGCCATGCACCGACCTCCACACATTAAAAAAAAATCGCACACAGGCTTCTTCCAAGAAATGGAGAACCATCATCCTCGAACTATGAGGGATTGCCTAACAATTAAAGAATCTCCAAATTATTGATTGGAAAGGGAACCCTATGAAGCATTAAGAATAGCAACAGAGTTTAGCAAAGATTTACTTCAGAGCTTTTTTTTCAGTGTAACATACTGGGGTGAGACGGTGGGAGGGGCAAGAGGGCTGATGTGATTGACAAGGGAAGCTGCATGTAGTTTTCTTCCTTGTGGGCCAATCAGAAGAAGAGCCAATAAGAAAGACAATTACAAGGCTTTCTACAAAGCTGGTGATCTCCTCCCTTCAGCCTCTGTGTTTCTAATTGTTTATGGAGTAGTGGAGGGGGGACATGTGCTGCTCATTCTGTGAGCTTTTTGTTAGTTCTGTTAGTTTCTGTCTCTTTATATCAAGTCGATAATCTTCCTCTATTGAAATTATCTAACCCAAATGTATATTTTCCAGCTTCCCATATCTAGCTAGCTATGCTCCCTCCCCAGCTCTTTCCTTCCCCTCAAATCCTTCTTTTATCAGCTTACTGTGTGTGCTTATTGCTTATAAATCTCATTGATATGAATATGATTTAGTTTTTTCACACTGGGGCTGTAACGAGGGCAGCCCCATTTTTCTGGTGTGGGCAGAATTTTTGAAAATGTGGTTTGGGAAGGCAAGGACCTCTGTAGCAGAGTATTCAGGAGGCTCAACCCCAAATTTCCTAGGATTATGTTTGTGCCAGAAGAATGAGGCTGCCCATGTTAAAGCCTCAATATAGATTAATGTGCTTAAATTGAAAAAAAGAAATCAATGGATAGACTGTTTGTTCTGAAATTTGGCAGGCTTTCTGCCCTGCTCATGTTGTCTCACTGTGCAATAATTTAACAGGATACCTCTTATGGCGTTTTTAAAAATAATGTTTTAATTGGGATTTTTTTTTAAAAAAACATAAAAATCAGTAGCTGAATGAATCTTTCTAAAACTTTGCAGGATTGATAGCCTGCTTATGTAATCTCATTGTACAGAAATTCAAGGGGATACCTCTTCTAGTTTATTATTTTAAAAATATTTGTAAAAACTTGGCAGATTTAAAGTTGTAAATATTGCCTACAAGTGTGCCAAATGTCATCCTTATAGCCAGAGAAAAGAGTCTCAAACTTTACCACACTGCTGCTAATGGAACAAATCTTAACAAAACAATGACAAACCTTTGGAGATTACTAATCAGAAACTTTATGAAAAACTCCAAATCTTTATGAAACAAAGTGGGGGGAATTCTGAATCTCAAAAAGGAATTAGTAATCTAATTCCAGCCATTTTGCACACCTGTAAAAGAAAGGGTGGAAACTGAGAGATGAAAATCAAGTAAGAAATGGGAAAAAAACATTATACAACATCGTTTTTTCAGTTCACAGTGCGTTTAATGATTTTGAAATGGGAGAGATTCTTTTCTCTAAAGTCAAGTGCAATAACTCCATCATAAAATATTATCATCACCAATTAATACAGTAGAGTCTCACTTATCCAAGCTAAATGGGCCGGCAGAAGCTTGGATAAGCGAATATCTTGGATAACAAGGAGGGAGTAAGGAAAAGCCTATTAAACATCAAATTAGGTTATGATTTTACAAATTAAGCACCAAAACATCATGTTATACAACAAATTTGACAGAAAAAGTAGTTCAATATGCAGTAATGTTATGTTGTAATTACTTTATTTACGAATTTAGCACCAAAATATCATGATATATTGAAAACATTGACTACAAAAATGGCTTGGTTTATCCAGAAGCTTGGATAAGCGAGGCTTGGATAAGTGAGACTCTACTGCACCTACAAAAATAATTTGCTTTTAACATTTGTAAGCAAAATACAAAATCAGTTTCTGAAAGATCTGTTGGAACAAATAAGTTTTTAACAGGTGCTTAAAATCTAGCAGATTCGATGTTTGCCTTGTTTGTACTGGTAGGGAATTCCAATTTCATTTGATCCCATATGTCTGATCTTGTTATTTCAGGACTGATCATCAATAACTCCTGATACCTGATGACAGAAATAATCTTGATTGTACTTTGTACAGAAAATAGCATTTTCTAAATAGAGAATAGAACAATATGCAAATTTTGTTGAGATTAAATACCCAGCTACAACATTTTCTGCCCTATCTGGTTAAAATTGTTTGGCTAAGCTTTTTGTGTGCATCTAAAAGGTCTGTTGGAACAAATAAGTTTTTAACAGGTGCTTAAAATCTAGCAGACTCGATGTTTGCCTTGCTTGTACTGGTAGGGAATTCCAGAGGGTTCCTGTTATCAGCAATCGGGGTTGGATTCCCTAGGTCCTATATGAGCCCAGTGGAGAAGTTAGAATGCAGTGTGTCACAGTCCTGAACAGGATGAACATAGAGCTCTGTACTTAGGAATGCATCAACCCTGCTGGACTGTCACCTCACTTTTCATTTTACTGTCCCTACTCCCAGGTGGTCACAGTGCTACATGCAAGATCCTGGCTATAGTGGGGCATCCCATTTTACCATCAACAGAGGCAGCTAAGCTATCAGGAAGAAGGCTGATCATCTTCAGCCTGTAACTTTGTATTGGAGTTGATGTCTTAGTCTTGGAGATAAATGAAGTATCTTCATATCTATCCATGAAGCTTATTTCATTGCATGAACAAGAAGTGCCAACTTTGCTTTTCTGATCATCTCGACTATTGAAATCACAATAAAATACCTGCAATGTCCAAAAACCTGCTGGCCATTGCCCTGAGTCCTCTTGGGGAAATAGGGTAGAATACAAATATTATACAGTATTATGATGATGATGGTGGTGATTATTATTATTATTATTATGGAGCATGGGCTATCTGGAAGTGGCAATAGCATTGATATGTTTTAAATGTATTTATACTATATTTTATGATATACCGGGCTTCGTCCCCATGTGAGCCACCCCAAGTCCCTGCGGGGAGATGGGGCAGGATACAAAAATAAAGTTGCTGTTGTTGTTGTTGTTGTTGTTATTATTATTAAGGCTCAATCAATTCCTATTTCCATTCCATTTCCCCTGTGCTAGGGAGTGCAGGCAAAGAGTGGTGGCAGCGGTGTCCTGTGTGGACAATGGACCCAATTCAGCTGCTCATACTGCCCCAAAACTCTGGAAAACTCCAAACTTTTAAATACACTCAGAAAATCCATTGAGTTTGCCTGAAGTGGGGCAAAGCTGATTTAGCCCAGGATAACCCACAATTGTCCCCAAATGTACAGGGACATGGTGATAACAGTCAGCAGTAAATTCAAGTTGAGTCTGTGTCTTCATTCCGTATAGACTAGACCAAAGTCTCTCAAAGATTAAAAATTTCCAGAGACTATCTGCCAGCTTGGTCAAGAAGACTAACAGACAGCAGGATAGTTGATACCCTAGAATCATCTTCAGCCTGTAACTTTGTATTGGAGTTGATGTCTTAGTCTTGGAGATAAATGAAGTATCTTCATATCTATCCATGAAGCTTATTTCATTGCATGAACAAGATATCTCAAATCTGACTTACCTTGCAAGCTTGTTGTCATGATCAACATACATGTTGGTGCCTCAAATGTTAGATTTATTTCTGGGTATACTTGATCTGCTGATTTAAAAAATTACACCAGTTTTCCTCTATCAGCTTTAGGTTTTGAGATACAAAATATATGTCATGCAGCACCCTTCACTCTGCTTGGTCCAGAAAAAAAAATCAAAATTTTTAAACATAGTTCCATTTTAATATGTTTCCTTCATGTTTAAAATATATTAATTTAAATTGAACTAAAGGTCTTCTGCATGAAAATCTACTTATTTCTTATGAAAATCACACATTTATGATACAAATTGTCCAGTCATTCAACACAATATATCTAAGAAACTAGAGCTGATACTGCCTATCCAATGCAATTTTCTGGAACACCACCTAAATAATCCTAGGCTGAAAAAGACACCAAGAATTTTGTTGTTGTTGGACTGTGTAGTGTTTGCCATCTTCAGCTTTCTCCCATATTTTATATGTGTGCTTGTAGAAAATGTACTTAAAAAACTAATATTGGTGATACTTGATTGATGTTTAATGAATATACAAGAGAGGCCTCATCTGAACAAATACACCTTTAGTAAACATGGTTCACAATGAGAAACAAGTGAAATTTCATAGAATGAACCACAGTATTGATATTCTGATATCTAGTGTGGGTTTGAGGGCAAATTGGAGTGGCTGAAGAGAAATTTATTTAGACAAGGGAATACAGAAGAGTTTGGGACCAGCGACCCAATACAGTAGAGTCTCACTTATCCAACACTCGCTTATCCAATGTTCTGGATTATCCAATGCATTTTTGTAGTCAATGTTTTCAATACATTGTGATATTTTGGTGCTAAATTTGTAAATACAGTAATTACTACATAGCATTACTGTGTACTGAACTACTTTTTCTGTCAAATTTGCTGTATAACATGATTTTTGGTGCTTAATTTGTAAAATCATAACCTAATTTGATGTGTAATAGGCTTTTCCTTAATCCCTCCTTATTATCCAACGTATTCGCTTATCCAACATTCTGCCGGCCCGTTTATGTTAGATAAGTGAGACTCTACTGTATTAATTTTACATGCAGCATACCATCCATGAAAATCCATGTTCACATTCACATGCAATCTGCACTGTGTTTTTATTCAGATGCACATGTTTAAACTCCTCATTATAAATGAAGTACTTAAAGCACCATTATAAGCAGAATAATTGTGCATTCAATCAGAGACACCCACTTGAAATTCCACATGCACTCAAAAAGCTCCTTGGGCTTTCATATAAACACGATTTCCAGTTAATTTAAAGATCAGTGCAAAATTGTAGCATCCCTACACTCTCTGCTCTTTTTCACATTATTGGTTCAAGTTGCTTACAGCTTATTATTCTGACAAAGCTCCTTCAGCCTTCATTTTTTACATCCTTAGTCACAAACTAATTTATAAGAGGAGCTATCTTTTGAACAGATAAATGGTTGAAAAGCTAACATTACGATGGCCTCTTGCTGAGACTTGAGTCAAGAAGACATGGACAACTGGCGCTTCAATCCTTTCATCATCAGTGTTGGCAATAATCCTGACTCCTTGACTCATTTACTTTGATTATCTATCTATTTTCTGTCTCACCATTTCCCAGTAGATTACAGCACATTAAAATAAACCAAGATACAATAAATTTTAAATATCAAATTATTCATTAATTTAAATCATTAAAATATATTTAAACTCTGATTTAATAAATACAGGCAGTCCCCAATAATACAAACGGTACTAGTAGGAGTACTAGTAGGAGGAAAAGGGTTAATCATGAGCAGGTGTCAGATGAAAAACAGCAAAGGAAACGGATCTGGAAGATACTTATGGCACCTTCTGATGAAGAAGGGGTTTCAAGTGATGAGGAGTCAATGAGTGAAGAAGGAGACGGGATGGATGTGAATAGAGGCACTAAGAGGGTTACTCAGGAGCAGGAATCAGATGAGGAACAGGAGAGGAAGAAGCTCCGGGATATACTTACTGCTCCGACAAAGAAGGAGTCATTTTTGGGTTTCTCTGGGGATGGTGGGTCTGAGAGTGATGAAAATGTGGAGAGCACATTGGACTGGACTAGGGTACAAGAAATAAGGGATATGTGTGCAGAGCCAACTTCTAGTGATACGTTTGTGGGGTTTTTGGGACAGGAGGACTGGCAAACAGGTGATACACCCAGGTCATGGGGAAACCTAAGTCTTGATAGGAGATGGAGGAACTGGAGGGATGATAGCGGGGGTTCACGTGTGATGACAGGATCAGCTGTGGGGGATGATAATGGGGTGGAGGCCAGCTCATCTTTGGATAACGATGTGTAAGTTAAAAGTGGTGTCTGAAATGGGGATCCTTTGCAGAAGGCAAAGTGTCGTTTTGGCGTAGGTTTGTCTCTGCCTGTTGGGCTTTGGGTCCTGGCTGTACAGCTTGGTGTCCCTGTGATTCTTGGATTTGGACTGGACTATTGTGAGTGTGCTTTCTCCCTTCCTGGACATTTGGACTGGTGACTTCGGCTCTGTTTGGCAACGACATTTGGATTGGCTTATCGTGGATGCAGCTTTCTCCCTTCCTGGCTTCGGATTGACTTGACTTCGGCTCCAGTTACTCAGTTTGGAAACTACCTTTGGATTGGCTATCGTGAGTGCGGCTTTTCCCTGTTCCTGGCTCCCGGTTTGACTCGACTGCAGCTTGTGTAAACACTTTGAAGACGACGTTAGTTTGGACCTTCTTTTCTGCTGTTTTTGGAACTTTGGTCTTGTTTACTCTCTGTGTGCAGCGCTGTCTTCCAGGAAGCCTGTTACAGCATTGTTTGCTGCCAATTCCATTGACTGCGTTTTAATCCGGATTATTTTTCGTTCTTCTTTTTTAGCCCAGTTTGGGCTAAAACTTTGAGTTTTGGTCAGAGACACTGCAGTTAAGTGTCTCTGAGTCTGTTTTTGAGTTGCAATAAACCTTTTGTTAGATTAAGAATTGTGTGTGGCTCTTTAAGGTGCCTGAGTCTCGACACTAGGTTTGTTCTTAAGGTGAATTTGTTTGTAAGTTGGAGCAGGTACATTTTTTCAGTGTAACTCCAGCCATATATATCCAGGCAGTCCTCAAATTACAAACATCCAACTTACAAACAACTCATAGTTTAGAATGGTGGGTGAGACAACAGGAAGTGACAGAAATCTGTCACAGAAAGTGAGGTGAACTCTTCTGAACAGCTGCACAGACTGCAAAACAAATTGCATAGGGTGTTAATGCTATCCAAAGCTGATATATATTTGGCTGGAGTTACACTTAAAACTGTACCTGTTCCAACTTACAAAAAAAAATCAGTTTAAGAACAAACCTACATAACCTATCTTGTTCATAACTTGGGGACTGACTGATTATATATTAGCTTTGAATAATATAAGGAAGGGTTAACAGCTGTGCAGTCGTTGTTTTGCTGTTTGTGTCCCTGTTCAGATGATTTTACCTCACTGTGTGTCATTGTAATCATTGGATTTTGAAAAATTGTGCTTGTTGTGGAAAAATGGATTGGTGATAAAGCTTCAGTTGAGATCTTTTTTCCACCTGATAACTCTTCCAGGAATAGATTTCCCTTCCTAGAGGTAGATTTCTCTCCCTTCCTGTTGTCTCCACCAGGCATGTAGCCGGGGGGGGGGGGGGGGGCTTGAGGGTGGTCCATGAGAAGGCCTTACATTTATTATTTAAATTGTTATGTTTATTCATATCATGATCTGATCACCAT
Source organism: Anolis carolinensis (assembly GCF_035594765.1). NCBI lineage: Eukaryota > Metazoa > Chordata > Lepidosauria > Squamata > Anolidae > Anolis > Anolis carolinensis. Next base: position 151,630,791 of record NC_085843.1, read on the forward strand.
GCTCAATATATCTGTGATGCCTCATAGGCCTTGTAGTCCTGTGCCTAGTGTCATTGTGACAGATGAGGATGAAAACATGGGGTTTTCTCCGGATCAACAGCCAGAGCCAGAGTTTTTCCAGCTGCCTGAAGTTCTTGTCCAAGAAGCAATTAAAACGCTCAACGCTCACCTCCCTTTGCTAGAAAGCAATCTTTCTCGGTGGATAGGGGAGCGAGAGAGAGAATTCGGAGGAGTGCCCGCATTGCTGCCAAGCAAGACTGATTAGCCATGTTTCCCCTGGGAAAATCCAGGGAGTCTTACACCTGCAAGCTGGGTTTTCGTTCCCTGTTCTCTAGGGAAAGAGAACGCTGGATGCCCATTTGGCGGGAAACGAGACCCAGATAAAAGTATCAAACTCTGTTGATTCTTTGCGGAAACAACAGCTCAGCTTCGAGAGTGAATTCCATGTTTCCAGCCTAGTGCGGACTTTGCCAAGTACGCAATCCAGTTTCCTTGCCTCGCTTATCCAAGTATCCAAGTATTGCCTTGCATTATTCTCAGCCACGGATTATGCTCCTTGAATCAAGTTTTGGACTGCCTGCCTTGTTTTGATCCACGGACCTTGTTTCCCAGATTCAAGCCTTGCTCTCAGCTTCCCTGCGGATTTACCTTGTGCCTTGAAAGACTTTGGACTATTCCCCACACTATTGCTTGGCATTAGTGTGTGTTTCGGTTGGATTTTATCTTTGAACTCTAATATCATTTATTGGACAAACTATTTCTGGACTATTTTAGGCCTTCTTTGAAAGGTCTGTTTCTGGACTATATTCTCTACTTGTTTTTATCCTCCTTATATATTTCCTTAATAAAGATATTAGATAGTTTTATTGGCCTCCATGTTGGGTTCTTGGTGCTCCGCTGCCCTGGTGCATGACAATATCCCATATGCATGGAGTATTGGGATAACAATTCAAAAGGTTTGCTAGGGTAGATCCTCTCTCAGCCAGACTCAGCCCCCCCCCCCCCAAGAACCAAAATCCCAGCACCCCCTGAATCAAAATCCTGGCTACGGGCCTGGTCTCCACCCATATTTAATTATGAGTCATTTGCAAGTAGGGTGCTTGCAACTTGGGGACTGTCTGTACACTGCAACATTACATCATTGGGAGTACTAAACATTAATTTGGATATAGTTTGTCATGAAAGATCTGATAGAATAGAAGGCTATGGTTGGATGATAGAAAAACAGCTGGGAGGAACAACAAAAAGGGAGCCTTATCATTTTGGAAAAGGGCATTAAATAGACAATTCAGTAAAATAAGCCCTCCCACCTCTGACCATGAGAGAAGTTTATGACTAAGACCCTTTCTGCACTGCTGTATATTCCTGAGTCTGATCCAAGATTATCTGCTTTAAACTGGATTAAATGAGGGCACTTCCAGACAGTGCCAAAATGCACATTTTAAATGTAGGACAAAACATCTTGGATCTGACAGCAGGTCCATAAAACAGGTCTGCGGTGTCAGAGGTCAATCCCCACAGCTATCCAAGTTTTTGGGCTTCTGGAGCCTGAAGGACCATGATGGTGCCCACCCTCTCTCCCCCAGATCCCCATTTTACCTGAAAACTTTACCCAAGGGGCCTGTTGGCAGTGCTGGCCTGTCTACAGAATAGTCCTGATGCTTGAAAATGATGTGACAGGAGGAGGAAGGGGGAAGGGGGGATTTCCCATATCCTGACACATCATTTTCAAGCATCACGAGTACCCTACAGTGGGGCCTACGCTGCTGGCAGGCCACTCAAGTAAGTTTTTTGGGGGGTGGGAAATGCGGGGCTGAGGTGACTGGATGCCATCCTTCAAGGGAAAGTCCAGGGTTGTGGGAAGGGTTGGGAACTGAAACCCAGGAGGAAGTAGGTTATTTTAACCTGCTTCCTCCTGGGTTTTAGGTAAATGTAGAAGGGGTCTTTAACAGTTGTGAAGAATAGGGGATTTTAGCAGGTATCGCATACTGAATTCCCCTATGCTGCCCACTAATTAAAGGTGCAAGACTCCTGTTCTCTTTTTCATGAACTTTCCTGCTACTTATAGATCTAACATGGAAGAAGAACTTCTGGAATATTTTACTACGCCTAATTTTTTTAAAGGAATCAGACTCTACATGACTTTGGAAGATTAACAGGGTTAGCCCTGGTTAGTATTTGGATGAGAGATTGCCAAGGAATATCAAATTCTGTAGGCTATATTGCAGAGGAAGGAAATTGAAAAATCTTTGAGTATTCCTTACCTAAGAAAACCATACGCCATAAATCAGCAGATGACTTGAAGGCACATACATATTCAGCATTTGCAATAGGGACCCTCCACTAGCCTTAATCATCCAGACCAATGAATTATGAGAGTTGTAGTACAACCCTCCCCACCCCAAGTTCAAAACAGATTGAAAATCTTAATTTCCAACCAGAATGAGAAAATGTCTCATGTGTTAGATATGGTATTTCATTGGAATGAGCAACTTTGGCTGATGGTTCATAGAATACACTTACAACCTCATCATATGAATAATTTTCAGTGTCATAGGATGCTTTCTTCCCAGTTAAGCTCCTGAGTCCCATACCACTCATCAGAAGACACAGGCTCACTTCTGGCAGGGTTTCATGGTTCAACTGGGGTGGAAGTGACCTATGATGTTTGGCCCAGAAGACAGGAGGTCTCCCATGTTCCATTAGGAAACACGGGGTTAGCACAGGGGGATGCCATATAGCGTTGCTGCTGGTGAGAGGGGGCACAGGGTGCCAGGATTACCCCAGCAATTTGCCACAGAGGCTGGCAAATCAATGGGGGGGGGTCATCAATGTAATAAAGTCCTTAATGTTGTTCCGGGGCCGCTGGTGGCACAGTGTGTTAAAGCGCTGAGCTGCTGAACTTGTGGACCAAAAGGTGCCAGGTTCAAATCCCGGGAGTGGAATGAGCGCCCGCTGTTAGCCCCAGCTCCTGCCAACCTAGCAGTTCAAAAACATGCAAATGTGAGTAGATCAATAGGTACCGCTCTGGCAGGAAGATAACGGCGCTCCATGCAGTCATGCTGGCTTAGAAATGGAGATGAGCACCAACCCCCAGAGTTGGTCACTAGTGGACTTAATGTCAGGAGAAAAACTTTACCTTACCTTAATGTTGTTCCTGGAACCCACTCCTAGAATATCACCAGGGGCTGCCAATTGCTTTCCTGTTTTGGCCCGGAAATTCTCAGTGCCTGGGATGATTTTGACCTGGCAACCTTATTTATCTTTTTAATTTATTTGCTGGCTGTAAAGGGTGTATAAAATAAAAAAATGCATTTGTAGCAACCTTTGGATCAAGATCAATTAGTCTGTATGAGGAATCTTTTTCAAGATGTATAGACTGCAGTGAAAAGGTATATCAAACTGAATAATTAAGTGCTTAATCTCTGAAACTTCCTTTCAATTGACCTATGCCATCCACCTTCAACACTGGCATTTATGTGCACCTTGAAAATATATTTTTCAAGATTGCCTTATATTGATTTGATATGTCAGCTGAATAGCTTTCTATGTAATGTCTAGGTATCTATACTGATATGTTTATCTATAATTTGAACCTTGTTTTCTATTTCTCCTTTATGTTGTTTTGAGACGATGTAATCCTAAAAAACTAGATGTATCAAACTTTAACAAACAAATACCACTTTCTACCATAGTTGTATCCTGGGGCAATCACTCTAGATATGCACCTTAGATTTGTGGGTTATAAATGTATTTCTTTATAGAAGAAGCAGTCCTGAATAGATTCTACTGCATGATTTTGTTTCAGTAAATTCAGTTTAGAAAGATCCAATCAAACTCCAGGTGAGTTACATCAAACAGAATATGAACTCACTAGAAATTTCTTAAATTTCATTACCTTAACTCATATATATGATATGTTACTTATCTAAGCTCTTTTATCTTAACTTCTACTGCGATGGGCACTTTCCTTACCCTTTAAAACTTTCTGTAATGATCACATAAATTGCCAGTTTCAAATTTGAAAATATGAATCCAAAAATGCCAATGGATATTCAAATCACTTTAATCTCTTTTGCATCTTTGGAATAAACAGTTCTGGATGTGATACAGAAAAATCAGGAGTTTTGTACATTGGAAAGGCATGAAGTCTTGTGTGAGTAAAAGCCAAGGCTTGCAGAAACAGCTTTAGCATTTGGATCAGTTCTGGTCCTCTCAATTTCAGCAAACACAGCTGCAATCCTAAATCATGTTGCATGTGGCTACTGGGAGCTGTAGTGCAAACATATCTGAAAGGCATTAAGCCGATCTGGGAAGAGCTGGTGTAGAACTATGACCCTCCTCGATGGTGACCAAGAATAGTGACCATGCAGCACAAAAAACCCTAATCCACTGTCAAGTATGGAATTAAACTGGATTTTGATTTTGTAAACTAACTGTCCAGGAAAAACTGAATAGCCGTTCGTTTTGTTATATCCACATTGAGACTAGGGATGATGAAACAGCTCCAAATCTTCACATGTAAGACAGCACAGCCATGGCTGCTGTGGGTGAGGGAGTGTCTTTGATGGATAGTGAATAGTGTAACTCTGCCAGGTCTGAATTTGTGCCAAGGCAGGTAATAGGTCACGAGTTCTGGCTGCTCTCCTTTGGCCCTTTCCCTGCTTTTTTTGCCCCAGCCCCCACTTGGCATAGTATGAGAACCAGGCAGGAATTCTTTCACTTTTTTTTTTTTTTTGGCCTGGGGGGGGGGGGGGGTCGCCTATCCCAGTGAGGTCAAATTTGGCATAGAATTGTGGATATAGAGGGTCTGTGCCTGCCAAGCAATACACTAACAGCCCAAAGTTTCAAATAAGAGCACTCCCACCAGGTGAAGACAAGCGATAGAGGTTTATTCAATCCAGCCAGAAAGGATGCATGTATGGTTAATGCCAAAAGGTACAAGCATAAACATGAATATAGACAGCATGGAAGCAGTTTAGTTTCCATTCAAGCTTCCCACTCCCTCCCCAGATTGGCAGAGAGAAGTGGCTAGCCTAGGCCCATCTCTGATTGGCTGGACTCTGCTGATATTACTCATTCCAGGCAGGAATGTTCTCCCAGCTTGGAGGGTGTGGTCATGGTTGGATTCTGACAGCCTAATCAGCTGTGGGGGGTGCTCTTCCAGGAGGGATTGACCCCTGGAAATTCCTGTGACCATATCTGGAGGACTTATGGAGCTTCTGACTAGCATAATAGTGCAGCTTTGGGTGAGGCTCCTTCTTTGGAGGCTTTTAAGCAGAGGCTGGATGGCCATCTGTCGGGGGTGCTTTGAATGCAATTTCCTGCTTCTTGGCAGGGGGTTGGACTGGATGGCCCATGAGATCTCTTCCAACTCTACTATTCTATGATTCTATGATAAAGATGGGATTTTGATAGTCAAGTGTCTGGGATCCCTAAAACAAAGGATGGTGATCTCTGCCATCAGGGTCCATACTTGGATGTTTATTGTGAGTTCTTGTCTTTATGGTTGACGATCTCTTAGCCCAAGTGGGATATTTGATTGAACAAATATAAGCTGGCACTTATCAGATAAGGAGCAGAAACCATCTGTTGATTCACATGTGCACACAGTGGGTCCCGATTGTCAACTTAGTCTGGGGAAGCCCAGCCCCATCTGTCCAGGAAATTCCTCAGTGGGGCCAGAAGGAAGATGAATACCTCTGTGGCTTGCTTTGGCAGAAATCATATAGCTGATACATATATTTGATACATATAGGAACAAGACAGGGAGCGAAGGATATAAAGTTATAAGAAAAGATACATTTTACTGGAGAATTAGGAACAACAGAGTCTTTGAGGGGGAGTTGCTGTTGCCAGTCTGCTCTGTATATGCGCTGAAACATCTGAGCACATATTTACAGATTAAAAATAAAAAAATTAAAAAATAAAAATGATATTTTAAAGGAGAGTTGCGGCTTCTGGTCTATCTGCTGGTATTGTTCTTTGCAGGAATTGCAGAAGTTCAGTGAAGAAAAGAAAAAAAATCATATTTTAGTCTTGTGCCTTCGGGGAAACTGTAAATCACAGTGGTGGGTATGTTGTGTTTGACAACACCAGGGAAGTGTCTTCAACTACATTTTAGAGTGGCGTCTCCAAATAGGTTTCACTGACAGATTTGGTGGAGAAAAGCAAAGATTGGTTTACATCTTGGCACTATTTGTGTGAAGGGTTAATCTCTGGAATGACAACTTTGTATTCTGGGGCTGTGAGCTGGGAAGAAGCTTATCCATGGGAATTGGCTCTCCCTTTCTGAGTTTGGGGCTTGTGCAGGAGGGGGCTTCCCTAGGTCTGCCTTTGAAAATACAACCATCTGTGGTGAGGAATACCAAATAATTGATAGCCTTCAGGCTCAGGTGTTCTCACTTAAGGGAGACTGGAGAGAGGTTATGTTTCAAGTAGACACCTGCCCCAGCTGAGCCTTCAACCAAGTTACTCTCCCCCTCTAGCAAGTTGTCCAGGTTTTGATCTTAAATGGTTAATAAGTCAAATACAGTAGTGTTTATTTCATTCAATCTCACATGTCTGATCTTGTTATTTCAGGATTGATCATCAATAACTGCTGATACCCGATGACAGAAATTATCTTGATTGCACTTTATATAGAAAATAGCATTTTCTAAATAGAGAATAGAACAATATGCAAATTTTGTGGAGATTAAATACCCAGCTACAACATTTTCTTCCCTATCTGGTTAAAATTGTTCGGCTAAGCTTTTTGTGTGCATTTGGGAACAGCAGACACTAGGCTGCATTCACTGTCTATATAAGAAACTGAAACAAGTTGAGTTTGCTTCCTTTGTATTGCCTTTTCCTGATTCTCTATTTCATTCCTATTGATAGCAGCAGTAGAAGCATATGATTTGCATCCTGCCTATCTAGACCACTCAGAAAGACTTAGAGAAGACTTAAAATATTAAAGCAGCATAAAATACAATTAAAACAATCAATCTACTAAGAAAAAAGGCAGCAGCTGAAAATCACTAAATCCTTCACCAGTCATTAACTAAGCAACTCTTCACCCCATGACAGATGAAATAACTTGCCATATGTTGTTGGCATCTTGTTGCTATATTTGAGTGGATTTACATTTGTTCTTGCTTATGATGTTTGCTACAATGTCGTGACTGAGTGTGCATTAAGAGAGGGCAGGACGAAGACAACAGTTACTAAACAGAATGGGGAAGCCACGTGTATCTGCATACATGCTTCTTCTATTGTTATGAAAGGAATAAGAATGTAAGAATATCTTCATTTCTTTTTATATGAAAATGTATATTTTGACAGGAATAAAACCACCTCCTTTTTCCAATTTTGCTTGTTCCAATTACCCAAGACCCTACTACATAATCATACTACATAATTACACTATATGAATCAACTTGAACTGTCACAGTCCCATTTAAAAGGAACTATCCAATCTGCTGGACCTATCGGAAGGATTTAGTTTAGCATTTTAAATATATACTTTGAATTGAAAGCCAGAGCAGATTTGTCACTTTTCTGTTATGAAAGCTGTGAGCCCCCACTGGAATAGTATCTAATCACCTCTCTCCTATTTCAGCACAACTTTTTATGTCCTCACACAGCAGAATCTTTTGTGATTTTATCCCAATTGGGTAAATCTCTGCGATGGGGTATCAACACCCTACAATATCAGTCTCAGTTTCAGTCTCAGTCTCAGTTTCAATCCTAACCTCTCCCCCCCTCTCTCTCTTGCATCTTTAAATGACTTTCCTACGTGAAATGTTGTCTTGAACTAGATGGGGAAAGACTCTGATTTCAGATGGAGGTGCTTTCAGGCTGAAATTAAGAAATTACAAACGTAATTTTATAGTATTTCAGTTATTGTTTTGCTTCCCAGATACCTCCCATTGTGTGTGGTCAAATCTGGCTGTGTAGACCCTCCCACAGTGACACCTCAATCTCAAGTAAGAAGTAGACCTATGAGTGTAAGACTCACATTTCTACTCTTACATTATTTTTACAAGATTTTTACAAGTCAGCAAGCTTCAAAACCTTTTGGATTGCCTAATAAAGTTCTCACTACAAGAAATGTTATGGATTTTTTTTCTAGCTGTAGCCTTGTTTCCAGATTCATTTTCCCATTATTAATACAACTTTTGATTTTTTGGACTAAAATTTCCAGAATTCTTCAGTAACCAGTGGGAATTCTGACATTTATCATCCAAAAGTAATCTTCCCAAGCTCTGGTTTGTAGGAATGTAATTCTTCACTAAGTTTCTTCTTGAAGGTAGCAATGAATTATTTCTGCAAGTTTCCTCCTGCTGTTGAAAATGTTTGGAAATCTTGCACAGAATCTTGTTTAATGCACAGAAAATGTTGTTTAACGCACAGAAAATGATGTTTTCTGCACATAAAATGATATTGTAATGCAGAATTTTAGCTCCTGTGAAAAAATGCTATATTATGAACAAAAAAAGCAATTTCCTGAGCAAAAGAATCACATATGAATTTTGTGAAGTCCAGCATCTCTCAACACTTGAAAAACACATTTTCAACATTTCTTTTAATATGATCAAATATTATTTCTATCCCTGTGGATTTTGTTGTTGTTACTGTTGTGTTTCAGATTTATATTTTTAAATGATGGCAAGTTGCCATGATTGTTCATTTAGTAGGAAAGTGGCATATAAATGATCTGAATGCAAGACATTTTAAAAAATATCAGGCACTGAAGACAAATATGACTAGCACTTACATGAATGAGAAATTATATTCACTTTGACTTTTCATGGCTTTTGAAATGAGCTGGGATATCTGCATTAAAAGCCTATACACACCCACTCAAAAATAAGCCTTAGTAAATGTTTTGGTATTTAATCCTGCATAAGAGAACAGGGATAGTATTTTCAGACTTAGACAGTGTATGATGTTCAATTAAAAATGCATAGGCTAGTGCTGTAGTTAAAGTCTCTGGCCTAATACTGAAAGACATTAAATGATGTAGACATTAAGATTTAGTATGATATTATCTGAACTGAGTCATAGAGTTTGTTCATGAGTTAATTGATGATCAGGCTCAACCAACACAAGAAAATGGAAGGGCCTAATCCCATTCTCTCTTAACACTGCCTTCCTCATGAAAAAGCAACAAATATGAAGAGAAGGAATTCCTACTTACATAGAAAGTCTCCATATGGATATAACCCTCATTTCCTAGTCTCCTTGTTTGTGTGGTGAGCTGGTTCCATGAACTGGAATGCCTCCTGCTCAGACTCCTCATTTAGAGAATGATATAGGTAGTTGGCTCTTCTTCTCTTGTTGATTGACGCTGGGTAAATCATGCTTGAGCAGGGCATCTCTGGAACTATTGTCCAATTGGAAGTCTGTAATCTCTTGTATGAAGTTGGCATTGAGGCACTTAAGTTAAACTCATGCTGGTACAACTACCATCCCACTATTCATCTGAATGCATCAGGATCCCTAACACCTAATTATGTGGAGGTTTTTCCAGACATCCTGCCAAATTACATACCGAATAATAGGCAGAACCAGTGGGAACAATTGGGCATCTTTTCTCCCTTTCTTCTATGTGTTCGGAAGGAGAAAAAAAAAACACCTCTTTCTTGAATGGTGTATGGTTTCTGCCAAGGAATTACTGAAAGAAAGAAAGTTAAACTTCTTTGAGGGCACCTAGTGAGTTGAATAGCCAGGAAGTATTAGATCTTGAATTTTCTAGATCAAAATTCACAATTGTCAGTGAATTATCTCTTATGAAGCCTGGAGTTCTAAATCATAAAAAATATGTGAAAGGATGTCATAAAAAATTACAAATTACAGTCTAAGGAAGGGAGGAAGGAGAAGCAAAAGGGAGAGAAAAGGAGCCCAAGCGGCAACCGGAGAAGGAGGTGATTTATCAACACATGATTGGTTGATAAAGACTTAAAACAGTGTATAACTACTAAAATAATGTATAAATATTAAAATAAATATAGTGTCCCTACTTCGCAGATTTTCACTTATTGCGGGTGGTCCTGGAACCTAACCCCAGCGATAAGTGAGGGAACACTGCAGTAGGTTAAAACCAAAGCCCTTTCAAGGCTTAAGCCAAGGGTTAGCAATGGTGGCACTCTAGATATTGTTGGATTACAACTGGAGGGCCATAGTTGCCATCCCTGGATGTGTAATATGTCAAGGCATGACTAATGTTGGAACACATATAATGTTTAGGGCTCGTCTAACTGTTGTAGTCCTTTCTGCTCACTTGGTGTCTGATAATAAAGATTTATAAAGATTTAATAAAGACCTTGGTCAGGCATATTTGTATGAGAGCAAATAATGGTTTCTTGTTGCTGGTGCCTTTAAGTCTTTTCTGATTAATGATGATTCCAGTTTAGTCATAATTGGAGTCATTCCTTGATTTCCCTTTTTTCCTCCTGAGGCTGAGAGAGTATGAGTTGCTTAAGGTCACCCAGTAGGTTTCCAGACCAAGTAGGGATGCAAACTCTAGACTACCAGTATCCTAGCCTAACACTTAAACTATTACAATATGCTGGATTTCAAGGAATGATATATAGGTCCATAATTTAATTTATCCAGACAATGCCAGCAAAAATCTGACTCCACCTCCCAGCAGTGTCAGCTAGATAATCAAGGAAGAGGGCAACGGTCTACAGTGATAGGCGGCGCAATGCGGTAGCTGCAGTACAAACAGTTGCATCAACCTGTCCAAACCATGAATGGTTTATTTTTAAGGAATGCCCAAACAAAGCCATGTGGAAACAACAGGCAAAGCAGACCCTACACAAAGAAGAGGAAGAGGAAGAAGAGACAATGCATGTTAGCTAGATGTAGGAAGCAACACCACTGTAAATAACTGTGAAGGAAATATAAACATATCACTCCATAATGTTAGTTCTGCAAAAGCATATGCATAAAATCACCGACTGTGGGTAAATGATTGAATAATATGCATATATGAATCAGTACTACATTTTATGAATAACAAAACCCCTCTGCTCCCAAAGTGAGGATCAAAGGAAAACTAATATTAACATTGTGATAACAATTCTGTTTTCTCTCAGTTCTTTACCTTGGACTTAGACAAAAAAAATCCTGGTTTTTGTGTAGTTTGCTGTTTCTACAGGTTATTTAGCACACATATTTAAATGCTTTAATGAATAGAATCTTTAGTTAAAAGGAATCTTCTGATTAATATATCTTAATCCCACCCCACTCCCACATCTTCAATGAATGGCAGGCTAAGTTCACATCCTCTCACCCAGATGACAGTGCAATTTATAAATACAAAAGCAACTCCCCACATCTGTTCTCTTATTTTCTTTTTCGATTTAAGAAGGAAATTGACCTTACAATCTTCAACGTGACTGCAGGTCATTGTTATTAGAGATGAGAAAATGCTGGTGTTCTTCTTTCGACTTAGCCTGGCAAACCTCCCAGATACTTTACAATTGCAGTATAAAAAACTCTGAACCGCTTTACGGTATTTTATTTTTCAGGTGGAGACATTTGCTGCCGCCTGTGCACTGGGCAAATAGAAAATCTAGCTTGTAAGAGGACTGAACAATGGTTCCTTTTAAAAGCTCTATAGCAGAAAAATAAATTCTCTGCTTGATGTTCTTTCATGCCATTTGGGAGATAATGTTAATATTTTAGAGCAGAGCAGGTTGATTTCACAGTTTGCAAGGTTTTATATCCAAGTGCCCACTGATGCATGTGTGGGACCAGTGTTCAAGAAGAAGGGGTGTATCCGAGATGGAGTGGGATGGAGAATGAATTTAAGCCTCTGGTAAAATGGGACAGACAAACCTACTAAGGGGCTGTAAACAAAACAAATATACTGTATATACTCATGTATAAGTTGACATGATAGGCAGGTTTTAGGGCCAAAATTGGATGTTTCATACAACCAGTGGATAAGTCAATGGTCATTGTATTGAGAGCAGAAAGCCTTAATGTTGACTCATGGGGCCAGCCATCCAGGCTTTCCCACTGTTGTTTTCCTGCTCAAATCTTCAAAAAGGCCAGAAACAGCACCATGATGGAGAGATTCATCATCATCATCATCATCATCATCATCATCATCATCATCATCATCATCATCATCATTTATATCCTGCCCCCTTTCCATAAGGATTCGGGGCATCTCACAAGAAAATCAAATCACAATACTGTACAGGATAGGATCAGAATTCAAAATGACAACAGATTAGGGAACTGGGCCAAAACTAACAAAATGAATTTCAACAAGGACAAATGTAAGATACCACACTTAGGCAGAAAAAAGAAATGCAAAGATACAGAATGGGTGATGCCTGGCCTGATAAGAGTACATGTGAAAAAGAACTTGGAGTTGAACATTAGCCAACAGTGTGATGCAGCAGCTAAAAAAGCCAACAGGATTTTGGGCTGCATCAAATAAGAGTATAGTGTCTAGATCAAGGGACGTCATGGTGCCTCTTTATTCTACTTTGGTTAGCCCTCATCTGGAATAATGTGTCCAGTTTTGGGCACCACAATTTAAAAGAGATACTGACATGAAAATGATCAAAGTTCTGGAGATGATGCCTTATGAGGAGCATCTTAAGGAGCTGGGTATGTTTAGCTTGCAGAAGAGAAGGTTGAAAGGAGACATGATAGTCATGTATAAATATGTGAAAGGATGTCATAAGGAAGCGCGAGTAGACTAGTTTTCTGCTGGCCTTGAAACTAGGACTCAGAGCAATAGGTTCAAATTACAGGAAAGGAGATTCCACCTGAACATTAGGAAGAACCTCTTGACTATAAGAGATGTTCAGAAGTGGGACTCTCTGCCTCAGAGTGTAGTAGAAGCTCCTTCCTTGGAAGCTTTTAAACAGAGGTTGGATGGCCATAGTCTTTCTCTTTTCCATTACCTGTAGATATTTTTGTCCCTAACAGCATAACATTAGGATAAGGGTTGCTCAACTTTGGGTTAAGGGAAAGAAATGTCAGATTGATACCATGCAGATGCTACAGAGGCTGAAGTGAAAGAAAACTGCAAAGCCTACTGAATTTACTGTATATATTATAGATAGCCATCCTTTAGTAGGTCTTTCACATTTGTAACCTTTTCTTTGAACAGTGATTGCAAGCAGAAGAAATGGAACCAAAAGGAGCAAATGGAAAAGAATGAGATATTGTTGCTGAAATCAGCTAACTGCTTGAAGGAACAGTGTGGATCCATTGTCTAGCACGCGGTGCTACTTTGACAGTGAGAAGAAACATAGACCAGGTTTGAAGGCAATAACAGGTTTAATTTACTTTCAGGCATGAAAGGATTTCTGATACAGAGTCTTGCTCAAAAGGAATTGGACATAACCATATAATTCAGTGCAAGCAATTTTATCTCTTTTGACAGCCATTCTTCCCTGATTGGCTCAGAAATGTCAAAGCTAGGATGTGAGCTTTCATTGGCCGGGCACTCCCTGTGATGTCAGTGGTGAATGGAGTCTCCTTCATGGTGGGAAAAATGAAGATTGTTATTGCCCATTTGAAGCTGGAGCTGTTCATAGGCTTGGGCTTAATCATCTGGTTTTAGGCAATGTACATAGTTTGTGATGGGCTTACGCAGGGACAATGAAAAGGATTGAGTAAATATAGACAACTCAATGGAAAGCATACAGAACTATATAAATCCTATTGAGGAACAGTTCATATCTGGTGTTTCTGAAACATCTTGATGTTCTCCCAGAGCCTGATACTAATTGTATCTTTAAAAAAGATCTTTTCCTGTTTTCTTTGCCTCCTTGTGGGGATTCCCCTACAGCAGGACACCAGACCGGTTTCCCAATATAAACTCCATCAACTTCACAAGCATATACATTATATGATTTGGAGGTTTTTTTTAATACATTAGAGTACATTCTGTGGCTGCCCCCACCAGCAAACTCCATTCTCAACTACATACATATATAGGAGTCCCACCTTGTTCATATTTAAATCATTTCCTTGAATTCAGACATAAGAAAAAAAACCCAGAGGATTGCTTAGGTTATGTTGACACTGAGTAGGTGAGGGACTGAGGATTATCCCATTATCTCAGGAACATTTCCTTTCCACTTCCCAGGATTTTGGGTTGGGTAAACAATTGATTAAGTTAATCCTTTTAGAAATTTCCGAGTTCCATCTGATTTCGGAGATGAACCTTTGTGCAAGATCGAGTCAGTGAGTTTTCACATTTGTGAAAGTTATATTAATTAAAAATATGTATTTGATAGAAATAATGGGTGTAATCTATTCTTTAGGTAGGGTAGTTGGTTTTTCGACAACAATATCAACATACTCGTGGGAAAGCTGAGCTTTGCATTTTTTAAAAGCACCTAATTTCTCAACATGGCCCCAAAATATTCCAGTGAGACAAAAAGCCTTTTGCCAGTTCAAACACACACAAAAATGGAAATCTTACAGTAGTGAGGATGCTGGGTTTCTTAAGCTCCTTCCTGCTTATGTTGGTTGGGTGGAGTATGAAATAAAACAACTCCTGCAAGGAGATGATTTCTGCCTTTTGTTGTAGGTCTGATTTGTAATAATAAATAACTCACAACCTCATGCCAAGTTGTATAGCACAAATCAGTTGTTTGTGTCTTTCATTCATTATCATTTGTGGTTTTAAATGTACATTTTATATAGATTGTTAGCAACCTTGACCTCCTATGCGGAATGATTGATACAAATGGAAAACATAGTAGCAACAACAGCAGCAGTAGCAGCAGCAACGGTGGCGGCAACAATAAGACAATTATTGGCTTGTCTAGGAAAAATGATTTGATTATATTAGTAAAATGACATCACTTTTACTTCTGGAATAAGCCACCATAAAGTTATTTTAAATTTTGTTGTCTTAAAGAGAAAGAAATCTAACTGTAAGCATTCTGATAAAATCTACTTTGGGTTCATTATGAGATTTGTTGAATATTCTAAGCAATTGTGAGACTTTTTTAATAAAGGAAATGTTTTTCAGAATTCCAGAGTAGAGTTTGTGTACTTATTTATGAGGATTTCCAGCATTAGTTTTTGTTTAATAAATCCTGTGATAAATCCTGTGAATAAAGATGTGGTCGTTGGTTAAATGCACAATAACGGGAAATTCAGAGACCAGCTATTTCACTCTAGCTTTTGCTTGGGCCTTTGTGTTCCAATATTGCAAGACGCCGAGCACCACATTTCAGTACATGAGAAGCAAGATAAGAGAATGTAATGGGGAAACAAAAGCTACATGTTAGAAATGCAAAATTTATGTAGTGCTATGTGATCTCATTTGTAATAGCAGGTAACTTGCCGATGAACAACTAATCCCTGAAAACAGATCTGGCCTATTACACAAGGGGACTGGTTTCGCCATAAAGAAAAGCTTGCTTATAATACACATTTTCCTTGCAGCCTCCTCTAGAATTCTAAAAGTAAGCAAGCCTTCTTTCTCTATGTTGCCACTATGTTACTGAATACACTGATCCAAATTGAGGCAGAGGAACATAATAGTTTTGTCAGTGCTTTGTAAAGTTAAATTTTGGATAACAAATTTCAGAGTTCCACACCACCCTGCATAGCCACGTTGTCCATACTCTTGCTTTTTCCTGTAGATATCAAATAGACTGCAAGAGCAGATGTGATGTGGGGAAGGAAATAAGCCATATAGCGTCAACAAATATATGAAGTTCAAAGGTGTAGTACAAGTAACTTGCTTTATCTTTCAAGTGAAAACAAATAGCAGATGTAACCACAAAAGGAATGCAGTCCTTCTGATTTGTCTGTTCTCATACAGTATGTGTTTATTATGTCATGTTCAGTTCATATCATGCCATGGTAATGATGTGATTCCAGATGGTCTACTCCCAGCTTTGCTAATTGAAAGTTAATAGACAGCAATTCTATTTCTACCTTTAATGGTTTGTTGGTTTGTGCATGATATAAATGAAGAAAGGAATAAGAACCAGTGGAAAATACTTGAAAGTTACAAGTGGAAAATGGCTATATCTAGGTTTCACTATGAAAGTGGGTGCATCAGACAGGACAACTATAAAACAAAAGTATCTCTGGAATCACCTTTTGAACATGTCTGTATGTTTTCAAATGCAGAAATGTTTGTTTATGCAAATACCAGAACTGAACAGAGTCCAATAATGATATCTCCATTTAGTTGACCTTCTGAAGCTGTGTGTATTGGATTCATAGGAATCCAATGAAAACAAAGAAGTGAAAATGGTTGGAAAACCTTAGCATTTGTGATTGGCAAGAAAAATGAAACATCTGGTCAGATCAGGTCTCCTAACCAGGTTTTCTTGCCAAGTCAGCATATCATTAACCTCTGCATCTTAATCCTCTACTCCAACAAGAGAACACAGAAGTACCAATCCAGGTTTGGATTCAGTTATAGGTATGGATTGCCCTGCTTTGATTCTGACATGAGCCTACTGAAAATGTGATGCTTCAAATGGGATATCCAAATGATGGTCTTTTTAATATGAGGAATGTGGATATGTGCTTCTAAAACTCCTGTTCACTTCAACAAGGCTCATGCAGATAAGGCAGATGAACCTGTGTCTGGGGCCAGGGAGATCTGGTTTCCATTCTACTATCACCAAAGCCTCCAAAACAGGTGATGTCAACTTCTTGGACATTTTGTTTCTGGAGGTAGTATGAAACAGATTTTTAATTTTTATTTTATCTAATTGTATTTTTATATCCCATTATGTATCAATACAATCTCATGGTAGGGCTCAGGCAGCAAAACAAAACCATGAAATATTTTTTAATTTTCTAAAACAATGTACCACAATTAGTAGTATTGAAGAAAATGGTTCTGATGTACAAATGCTTACGTAGGAAACCCTGGAAACAATTTGAGGCCTGGATGGTGATTACATAAACCAGAGAACACTGATCCACATAGAAGGGTTTTGTTTTTTTGTACAGTCATTTTCTTTCCACGGCAGATTGAAGCTAGCTGTTTACTGCGTTAAATGTTCAGTGTAGATAGGGCCTTGGTCACAGTCCTCTCCTTTGAATAGAGATATATTTTTCTTAAGTTCAATTAATTATTTTCATATTTGTGCCTATATAAATTAATGAGAAGAAGCACATTTTAAGTAGAGATAATTATTTTATCTTTGTTGATAAATAAATGACCACTCAAGCAGCAGCAGCAAATAAGTCAAGAGTAGTTCTGCTTGCTTCTTATAATATGAAGCGGATTTTGGAGAAATAATAGTGATTATCATCATTATCATTGATGTACACTGCACTCCTTTTGAACTGCACTGCACTCTTTTTGAGTTCAATCAGATTTTATCCCACCCACATTAAAAAACCAAACAGTAAAATTCTATGTCAATAACTATGTAAAATATAGGGGGCACTTATGTCTTCCTCTCACTGGACTCCCTCCTGGGCACACAGATGACTGGGCAACTTGGAGGGCACTGAACAAACTGCTCTCTGGCACCACGAGATGTAGAGCCAACCTTAAGAAATGGGATCACAAAGTGGAGACCACGACATGCGAGTGTGGAGATGAGCAAACCACAGACCACCCATTACAATGCAGTCTGAGCCCTGCCACATGCACAATGGAGGACCTTCTTATAGCAACACCAGAGGCACTCCAAGTGACCAATTACTGGTCAAAGGACATTTAGTATAATGCCAAGTTTTTAACTTTGTGTTTTTTAAATACAATAGAACTGTACCCTAGGTTTGCTTCCGAAATGATAAATAAATAATTGGAAACACGAATGCCTACCAGTCCATTTTTATTTTTTATTTTTTTTACTAAATATGCCTCTCATACCCATCATGGAGTGGGTGCCAGTTTTTACCTTATTTGCTGATTCAGATTGAGAAAAGTCACACTTGGATTTGAAAAAAGGAAGATGCTTCAGGTATAATACACTTTCAAGTTGCTTCCAAGACCAGTAAAGTACACTTGATTTTCTTTAAAAAATGTAAATAGAGGCTCAGAAATGGTCTTTCATGGTTTGATAGGCTAATAAGTTCAAATAAGTTTTCTTACCCCTCCATTAAAAATTACATTTAAAAACTTCAACAGGTATCCCCTTGAATTTATCCACAATGACACCATATATGCAGGGCACATTCTTCCCAAGTTTCAGAAAGATATGGTCATCCATTGATTTTTAAGATTTTTTTTTTTCAAATTAAACATTTTAAGCATCTTGGCCAAGTCACACTCTCTCAGGTTCAGAGAACTTTTGGGCTTTCAATTTTTTTTTCAGGATGAAAGTTGTCACACTTGTAGGATTTTTAATTATAATTTTAAGAGATATATATATATATATATATATATATATATATATATATCACAAATACAGCCTTTTGAGTTGTATTGGACTAGATGCCTTTGGGTTTTCTTTAGGGGAAATTTTAAAGGCTAATTTCTCTGTCATTTTATGGCTATCAGGATGAAACTTTAGACACTTATAGGACAATCTTCTGACTTTAAGCCTCCCAGGTTTCAGAACGTTTTGCTCTTGCACTGATTTTTGGATTTCCTTTTTTAATTCTCCTTCTCCCTCCATCTCTCTCCCCCTCTTTTCCAAATGCAAAAACCTTTGGCAACCTCTTCATATCACTCAAATAAAAAGCTCCTCAAATATTTCTGAAAACCAAACTTGCAAACAAGTAAACAAAACAGCCCATTCTTGTAGCTTGAAAAATTTATCTCTACCAACTCTGATCAATATTTGGTGTTATGTTGAAAAAAGATGTCATAATAATAATAATAATAACACACAAACTGAAGTAATGGATAATCAAAATGCCAATAAAAAATTAACTACCCAATAAACCACTTTGCCCCTGAGATAAAGTTTAAAACATTGTCCTACAATTAGAAAAGATGCAATACAGTTTCAAGTGAAGTGTACATTTTTCTTTGTTAGGTGGCCATGTCTGAAACTTGACAATTATTTTTTAAAACCCAGCCGATTAATAATGTATATTGTTCCTTAGGAAATCCATGGTAGTTTAGACATAATTAATGTCCACTTTTCATTTCCAAAAAGGAAAACAAATTTATCATGCTCAATGGAACCAGCATGAAGGATCCATCACAATGTAAATGGAACTGAATGAGACACTTTCATTAGCTATGGATCATTAGTACAACACCCCATAATGGCCCTGCCAGAGATTTGAAGGTTTGTCATGTGAAAGCATACCCACATAACCCATTAATGCATGAACAGCAGACATTTGACATCAAAACATTTACCCTCTTAATGCCAGCATATTATCCTTGGAAGTCTGCTTATATCTCAGAATGTGTAGTCTCCCTTTCAAGTAAGGTAGAAAGTCAGACTGGAGTGGATAGTGCTACTGCTACTGTATTATAACTACAGTAATTATAGTATGATTCATAGATATAGGTATAGATGGCATACTTCTTTTATTTGACTTTGCAACACAGCTGTGACAGAAAAAGCAAGCTTAGTGAGATCATGATGGATCCATGATTTAAAGGTGTAGTTCTTACGGCTCACATGGGTCACATGGTTCTCATCTTGCCTTAATGGAATACTCTTGAAAGAATCACTTTGGAAAGGGCAATGGTTTCATGGTTGTCATACAGGCAAACCATTCAGGGTTGCGCACATCCTGCTTTCACTGGAAACAAAAAAGAGGTTTTCTCTTAAGACACATCTACACTGACGTAGCTTCAAACTCCAAAGGATACAAAATGCCCACTGTCAAGGTGTTTTGCTGCATATAGCAAGGCCAGGAAATTGCATTAAACAAATTCTGTGGAGAATCCAAGTTAAGGACCTTATCACATTAATGTTGAGATTTGCCACTCGTTGTGGCAAAACCATGGGGTTCAAGTGGGGTGTGTGGAGAACCCACCACTCCATGCCTCACATTGCCTGACTTACCCGGAACCCCTTCCGCTGCCTGGCCTCCCCTATTGTTGCAAATGCAACACAAGAAGCCTCCTGTGTTGCTGCAGCAGTGGCATCTGCCACTTATTTATTTTATTTATCTACAGTATTTATATTCCGCCCTTCTCACCCCGAAGGGGATTCAGGGCGGATCACATTATGTACATATAGGGCAAACATTCAATGCCCATAAACACACCGAACCAAGACAGAGACAGACAGACAGACAGACACAGACACAGAGGCAATTTAACCTTCTCCTGAGGGGATGTTCGATTCTGGCCACAGGGGGGAGCAGCTGCTTCATCATCCACTCTGATGGCACTTCCTCATTCCAACATTGTAAATTAGTTAAACCTGCCTCCTCACTTTTATAAGTGGTACCTTATTTCCTACTTGATAGATGCAACTATCTTTCGGGTTGCTAGGTCAGCAACGAGCAGGGGCGCTATATATATATATATATATATATATATATATATATATATATATATAAATTGACGGGTGCTCACCGCCACGGGCTGGCCTCGAACTCATGACCTCATGGTCAGAGTGATTTATTGCATCAGCTGTTTACCAGACTGCACCACAGCCCGGCCACTTCTTCTCCCTTTCACCACAAAGCCCCACCAGAATTAGATATATGTCATGTAATTGGCTCCGTGGCAAAAGGGGAGAGGAACTGGTGTACAATGGGCAAATTAGCCTGTATGCTGATGTCATAAGCCCCTTGATGTGCTACAGCAAAACCCAAATGTAAACCATATCACACCACAACACTGACTTTGCAGAATGTGATACACTTTATAGACAGCGTTTGCAAAATTCAGAATGAGTGCTTGGTCTGGGAGGCTTCTGAAAAACACTCCAAGGGCATGGCTGGGCAACAGGGGGGCTAACTGACCCTCTGAAAAAGCTAATTGATTATTTCACTGCTAAATGTCACTTCCCATTTTTTCCCCATCTCTTGTTTTTGGTGTGCTGGTGCACATTGTCATGGTTTGCAAAGGCACTGTGCTGTGTGTGTTAACTGGAAAATGAAGTGTATGAAGCCGATTGACTGAGCCTGCAAAGACCTGGGGATTGATTTGATACAGTTTCTGTACTGCTTCTGCAAAACCAGTTTGGACAAGTTTTTTTTTCAGTGCTGACTGAGTACTGCTGAGGAAGAGAGCAGTGTGTACTCAGAGAGGCCTTGCTATTTTGAGGCCTGTTTGCTGCAGAGAAAAAAAGATGAAGAACCAGGACTGTATTCTTCTCTGAAGCAGATTTGTGAACTAAAAAAGGACTGTTTATGACTGCGGACTTCTGTACGCTATCAGAAAGACCATTGTAAATACTAGGCTTGAGCGATCCACGAAAAAATTGATTCTAAACTCGTTTCACAAGTAGAGGGGGGGTAGCGTTTCGTTTCTGAAGTCATTTCCGAATTTGGCCCCCCAAAAAATTCGAAGTTAACGAAAATTCGTTATTTTCTAAATTAATTCGTTAATGGCGGATGCGCATGCGCAGTGGCCCAAAAACAGCCCAAGAGGGGGGGGAGTTAGGGGGCTCTCCTGCAGTCATTTTTTCAGCTATACTGATCAAATTTGG
The DNA here is from genome assembly GCF_035594765.1 of Anolis carolinensis. NCBI lineage: Eukaryota > Metazoa > Chordata > Lepidosauria > Squamata > Anolidae > Anolis > Anolis carolinensis. The sequence goes on from NC_085843.1 coordinate 151,652,321, forward strand.
TACAGTGGGAGAACACAATCCACCCTGCTTGTTTGCTAAATTGCAGAGCGTTTGCCCTTTCCTAAGATTTATTGCACAATTTTATAGTTCATATAAAAAAACTTTATTTACCAATTGCAAAAAATCTGTTCCTGCTTTCCCTAGAGAGAGAGAGAAAAAAAAACAGAGGACCCCGCCCCAAAGGAAGGATCTGAGAAAAATTGCCCAAAAATGTGCAGAAGGACAGCCGCGAGAGAAGAGAGATGCGGTGCATTGTGGGAAACTCGACCACGTAGGCCGAGAGGCAGCAAAAAGAAAAGAAAGAAAAAAGCCGCAGGCAGCAAAGACCACACGCTGAGCCGGCCACAGTTGGCCGGCATGCATCCCCTAGAGAGAGAGAGAAAAAAAAACAGAGGACCCCGGCCCAAAGGAAGGATCTTGGAAAAATTGCCCAAAAGTGTGCGGAGGGACAGCCGCGAGAGAAGAGAGATGCGGTGCATCGTGGGAAACTCGACCACGTAGGCCGAGAGGCAGCAAAAAGAAAAGAAAGAAAAAAGCAGCAGGCAGCAAAGACCCCACCCTGAGCCGGCCACAGTTGGCCGGCATGCATCCCTGAGAGATCGGCCCGGCCCTCCCACAAATTTTCTGCTTTAGCGACCTTAGCCTCTACCCACGCCAACACCCCACAACCCATGGGGAAGGGCGTGTTTTCTTCACGTCTGCTATTGAAATGTGGGCCACAGCGTCGACCACGGCCTCTCAAGGCGATGGGACAGTGGAAGAAGAAAATTTAGAGAAGTGGTGGACAAGGCCGAGGTGTCCCGCTTTCTGCGGTGTGATTCCACCCTCTTCTATCGTTCTACCAACAAACCAGCAAAAAGCAGTTCCCACACCACAGAACCTGCGCCCACACATCAATAGCAGCCGCAAAGGCACACACCCTGACGGGCAAACGGCACCGTCCGCGTACGCGGCCAGAGGGCACGGGGACCATTATTCGGCCGTCCCGCGGCCACTGCGTCGACCACACCCGCTCAAGGCGATGGGACAGTGAAAGATAAAAATTTAGAGAAGTGGTGGCCAAGGCCGAGGTGTACTACTTAATGCGGCAAGAAACAGCCACAAAGGTTCTGATGGACCGTTATCTCTGTAATGTGAGACTCTGCCGTATTCCTTCACCAAATATGTCTTACCGAAGGATCCACATCAATTATAACAATGTTCTTTCTGTACAGGAACTGCGAGGATCTGGAGAAGACCTAACCTTCCCCCTATGAACCCGCACGACCTCTTCGCTCATCGGGGGAGGCCCTCCTCTCGCTTCCATCAACTTCGCAGTTGCGGTTGGTGGGGACGAGGGAGAGGGCCTTCTCCGCCGTGGCCCCCTGGCTGTGGAACTCGCTCCCCAGGGAGATTAGGCAGGCCCCTACCCTACTCTCTTTCAGGAAGAGCCTGAAAACTTGGCTATTCCAGAAGGCCTTCATTGACTGATCCTTGTGGGATCATGTTATTTACCTATTAAGCAGTAGACCCTCTGGATTGTTTTTAGGATTCATTCAGCACTTTAAGTATTACACCTGCTGTATAATTATCCCTCCCTGATAACTTGATATTGCTTTGCACCTTGGCCTGGATCTTTTGACCCAAATCGGGATTTTAATATTATTGTGTATATTGACTTTTATGACTGTTTTTAATCATGTTGAAGTTTTACTGCTCGGTTTAATGTTTTATCTGATTTGTGCTGTCGTGTCTGGGCATGGCCCCATGTAAGCCGCCCCGAGTCCCTCCGGGGAGATGGGGCGGGATATAAGAATAAAATTATTATTATTATTATTATTATTATTATTATTATTATTATTATTATTATTATTATAACAGTCATGGCTCATTCCCGAAATATTTTTGGACAAAAAAAGGGTAGAGATTTGAATGTAATCCGTTCTGAACCCAAAGCGGATGCATTTCCTACCTTGGCTTTTATGGACTAAGTTCCCCCAGAATATCCTTCTTCCCATCCAGAATCATTATTACAGGAGACAAAACCTATAGGAACCTCAGGGAACGGCCTGATTTACCCAAAAACGAAAGTGGGCAACGGTGTGTGATGATAAAGACGAGAACGGAAGGGATGAGAGGAAGGAAAGCATGGTAGGATAGAGGAGAGAGTTGTTGGACATAGGCCAAAGGGGCAACCCCCCCGCCCCCCAACAGAAATAGCCAAAGTTAATCAGAAGCAGAGCTGCTTAAAGGAGGAGAACTGTTGTTCTAGGAGGCGTCGGTGTCAAAATCCAAATCGGGGAAATTCAACACGGGAAGGTTGGCCTTCAGGAAGACTAGTTTCTCAACTGTTTGAGGGTCCAGCAAGCTGCGGTGGGGCGTGACTACATCTCCCGCTAGGCTGAAGACCCTTTCGCTCTGCACGCTGGTGGGCGGACAGCTGAGCAACTGGCGGGCTACGTGCGACAGATCCGGCCACATGTGATCACGTGAAGCCCAATAGGCCAATGGATCACAAGAAATTATCTCAGGAGGCTCCTCAAAGTACCTGTTGACCGAGCATTCGGCCGAGTCTACCTTTTGAGCAGAAGCCAGCAAAGAGGAATCTTCCGAGCAGGCTAGTATGGCCACCATCTCTGCAAAGAAAGCGTTTCTTGGTCGCGGCTGGAGATCCGTAACCCTACGGCAACCCCCTGCCGGCTCCCCGGGACTATCACTCTCGCCACTAGCGCTAGTGCTGGGGGTGGCAGGCATTTCCGGTAGAGGGGCGACTGTGCCCGTTTCCCCCACCCTGGCAGCAAAGACCTCCCTCACAAGGTTAACTAGTTGGGCCTTCCATACGGTAAAGTCTTTTGGGCAGACGTTGTACTTTAGCCGTGGATCACACAAGGCCGCCAGCATATGGACCTTGCTGGAAAGAAGTGGCTCTAGGCGTTTCCGTACAGCAAAGGACAACCTCCTCACCACCTCCTGGACCGGCGGTGTCAGCGGACCAGCCAGGGAGTCCAGTGTTCGACTGGCCCCAAGCCTTTCTAGGTGCCTCCTTAGCCCCAAGACCATGGGCACTGCCTGGCTAAGAAGGGCTTTTGATTCCGAAAGGGTCTTTGTGGCATGTTTGAATGGCTTTAGGACGTCTACCAGCTGGGAGATGGTGTCCCACTCTTGCTTAGTTAGAACAAGCTTGCTAACAGGCGCAACCAATGTAAGGGAGATGCCGTGTACCGCCTTCTGCTGCTCGACCATGCGTTCGAGCATCTTATAGGTTGAATTCCACCGGGTAGAGACGTCCTGGAGCAGCTTGTGCTGCGGGAGGCCTTCAAGGCTCTGCCTGTCTCTCAGCTGCCGGGCTGCCTTGATGCTCCTGTGGAAGTAGCCCGCGATCTTTCTACAGCGCTCGATCAGCAGGGCGATGTTTGCGGTGCTGGCCGGCTGCTCTTACGGGCTCTTTAAACCTTCCTTGACTGTATTGTGAAGCAAGTGGGCCATGCAGGTGACATTCAAAAACCCTGCACTTTCAACTGCTTTGATCATATTTTTACTAGCGTCAGTCACCATGAAGCCCCTCCTCATTTCTTCCGGCCTGCACCGCATCCACTCCCCCATCATGTTTCCCAGATAGCTGCAGATGGTCTCTGCCTTGTGATCACGATCAACTACCTCCAAAGCGAGGAGTGCCCAACGATGGGATGTATCCATACTGCCTTCCTTCTCCCACCAATGTGCCGTGAGAGAGAGGTAGGAATGGCCTCCTCCCAAGCTTGACCAAATATCAGAGGTAAAATGGATGTGTCCTCCCATGGCGCTCCGCAACATCTGGATAATGCGTTCCTTGCAGCCCTCGTACAATCCGGGAATAACTTTTCTGGAAAAGGTGTGACGAGAGGGGATTTTGTAGCGGGGGCACAGGCGTTTCATAAGGCGGACGGAGCCTTCTTGTTCAACCAGGCGGAAGGGATGGTGATCAAGGGCCATCATCTCTCCCACACTTTGGGTCATCTGCTGGGGTGTGGGTAATGTTTTCCCCGTTCTCTTCCTGGCTAAAGGCATGCCCCAATCCTCCAAGGTGGACTGTGTCTGCCTTCCACCATCTACACCAGGAGAACTTTGCGTGCTAATGCTGCCACTGCAAGGGCTTGCAGCTCCCCCTCCTACCGATATCGAGGGATGGTGTCGCTTCATGTGAGAGCTCAACCCCGAGGTCGCAAGATGTCTCAGGTCTCTGCCTCTGCTGATATTTGCCCCACAGTGTCTACAAACTGCCAAAGTGGCACGCTGAGTGTGGACATGGAAATGGTCCCAAATATATGACCTTGGCCTCCCCACAGCCACTGTGCCGACGCCCACGGAGATAGGAGTCGTGGGCACCCTTTCAGCAGCATGAGAAAGTCTATGATTTGATGGTACTACCTCCTCTACCTCCTCCTCACTGTCAGTAGCGGGTGGAGGGGTGGGGTTATCAAGATCCTCACTATCCACCACCTGTAGTTCCAGGACGGCAACACCTGCATGTTCCATTGATCGTCCACTTGTCTCAGCTCCAATCGACAACGGGTTCCGGGTGGAGGGCTGTGAACTTTCAGCAGTCGAACAGCCAGCTTCTTCATCAAGTCCACCCACTCCCATCGTTCCATGTTCCAGACGGATGGGACCCACCCTAACTTTTTTGGCCCCCCACAGTGTCCGGGCTGTTGCTTGACCACTAGCAGGACTTGCTCCACCACACCCGCGTTCAGCTGAACGCTTCATGATAACGGGAGTGTTTTCAGGTAACAGAAGGGAGGAAAGTATTGTGTTACTGGGGGGAAAGATGTGTTGTTTCTTGATTGGCAATGTGTTCTGGGTCTAACTGCCGCAAACCTTTCTATTACAGTTGTTCTTATTGTTATACGTTAAAAAGGGGATACCTGTATTTCCCAGACCTTGATAGGGTTAATATAGGAGAAAGAGATTTGCAGCAAGCCCTACTTGAGCAGCTGAGAAGAAAGGAAAGAGGGGGAAGCAAAATCAGGCTCCCTTTTCCCCCAAAACAGGTGTTGTTCTACAAAGGACGATGGGATGTGCAACCCTTTTGCCAGACTTTGCTTTTGAATCACTGCGGCCCTGGCACAGACCAAAAGCCCTACTTGAGCAGCTGAGAAGGAAAGGAAGCAAAATCAGGCTCCCTTTTTTCCCAAAACAGGTGTTGTTCTACAAAGGACGATGGGATGTGCAACCCTTTTGCCAAACTTTGCTTTTGAATCACTGCGGCCCTGGCACAGACCAAAAGCAGCTGAGAAGGAAAGGAAGCAAAATCAGGCTCCCTTTTCCCCCAAAACAGGTGTTGTTCTACAAAGGACGATGGGATGTGAAACCCTTTTGCCAAACTTTGCTTTTGAATCACTGCGGCCCTGGCACAGACCAAAAGCCCTACTTGAGCAGCTGAGAAGGAAAGGAAGCTAAATCAGGCTCCCTTTTTTCCCAAAACAGGTGTTGTTCTACAAAGGACGATGGGATGTGAAACCCTTTTGCCAGACTTTGCTTTTGAATCACTGCGGCCCTGGCACAGACCAAAAGCCCTACTTGAGCAGCTGAGAAGGAAAGGAAGAAAAATCAGGCTCCCTTTTTTCCCAAAACAGGTGTTGTTCTACAAAGGACGATGGGATGTGCAACCCTTTTGCCAAACTTTGCTTTTGAATCACTGCAGCCGTGGCACAGACCAAAAGCCCTACTTGAGCAGCTGAGAAGGAAAGGAAGCAAAATCAGGCTCCCTTTTTTCCCAAAACAGGTGTTGTTCTACAAAGGACGATGGGATGTGCAACCCTTTTGCCAAACTTTGCTTTTGAATCACTGCGGCCCTGGCACAGACCAAAAGCCCTACTTGAGCAGCTGAGAAGGAAAGGAAGCAAAATCAGGCTCCCTTTTTTTCCCAAAACAGGTGTTGTTCTACAAAGGACGATGGGATGTGAAACCCTTTTGCCAAACTTTGCTTTTGAATCACTGCGGCCCTGGCACAGACCAAAAGCCCTACTTGAGCAGCTGAGAAGGAAAGGAAGCAAAATCAGGCTCCCTTTTTCCCAAAACCCTTTTGCCAGACTTTGCTACTAGCGTTGAAAAAAGAAAAGTATCCTAATCAAAACGAAAGCCCACCCCGCCAGCAACAGGCAAAATGGCGCAGCAGAAAAATTGCAGGCCGGATGGGAAAATGGCAAACGCCAAGCTTGTGGGGAAAAAAGGCCACAGGCCCTTTGGAGAAAAAAAAAATCAGAAACACCCAACAGTTTCTAACCCCACCCCACCCCACCTCACCCACCCAACCTTTTCTCCCGGTCTTCTGATATGTAGCTCTAGCTCAGCCAAGGAAGCTGTGACGCAGCAATCTTGCCTGCCTACGGAATCTCACTCCCAACCCACCCTCTCTCTGCAGATCCCGAGCCGAAATGAGCCACGAGGCGCCCGTGCACGGTCTTTTCATTCAGGACGTACTACCAGCCCCTCCCCTGGGTTAAACGTGCTCTCTGATTGGCCACAAGGTGGAAACAACACGCTAGGTTGCCCCAGTGCACTTAAACAAGTTTGGGTGATTTGCAAAACCTTTTTTTCCCAACAAAAAAACGACGACATAAGAAAAAGGGCCTGTCGCGGTTCGAAACCGCGATATCCAGACGTGTGGACAATCAAGGTCGTATATTGCTTCACAAGTTACAAAAGTAACGAATTAGTAACGAGTAACGGGGAAATCGAATTATTTGAGCAAGCCTAGTAAATACTACTGTTTTTCTTGATCTCTTAGAATTAGTAAAGTTCCTGTATTTTTGTTCTGCAAACCTGAGTGGCATGTTATTGTTCTGTGGGTGACTCTGGATCGTAGGCACACCCAAGAGCTTCCATTTATCATCATCAATCCGTAATACACATCACTATTGGCTGTATGTACTCCACATCTTATGACAATGCTACTAAAAGTGGCAGTCCCTGCCCTGTTGCTGATCACTGCAAGTTTTGTGGAAAAAAGAAACAATTGTACCCAACAGAGACAATTATCTTGCTAATCTGTGGGACATGGGACAGGGTGAACAGATTTTCCCCATATCTGGTACCCTGGGAAGCACTGTCTTGAGATCCTTTTAGGCAACTTGAATTGGCTGTGATTCCTAACTGAGCATACGCACAATGTCACTATACACTTCCTATGCTGAACTTAGACTGTATAAATATTAGTTATTAAAATAATATCTTCTTTTTAAATAACAAAGGTATACCCAACTTACATCACAACTATGAAATACAAAAGAGCACCTTTATTACTTTTGTAGTGTAATTTGTATTTCAATTACTTTTCTAGTTCTCGGGTTGTGACCTCCTTAAATGGAAAAGAAAGAATATCATGTGATTCAGAACTGGGTCATGCTCTGCCTTGTGCTACTGACTCATGCTCCCAACTACGGCAACATTAAAAAGGAGATATTGCTCTGGATTGTTGTTGTTGTTGTTGTTGTTGTTGTTGTTGTTGTTGTTATTATTATTATTATTATTATTATTATTATTATTATTATTATTATTGTATGACACAGCAAACAAGATAGACATGCTGGATTTCATATCACAAAATCACAAGTCGAACACTTCCCAAGTGTCTACGACTGTGTGATGTATTTTCGGATGATGCATGCAGATCCCAGTAGAGTGGCCTTTTGCAGTTGACAGATCATAATTTTGTCAATGTCTATTGTTTCCAAATGCCAGCTGAGATCTTTTGGCATGGCACCACCGGGACTACCTGTACTGGTTTCTGCCAGAATCTTTGAAGTTCAATCTTGAGGTCCTGATAGCAGCTGAGTTTTTCCTGTTGTTTTTTGTCATTGTGACTGTCACCTGGTATGGCGACATCAATGATCCAAACCTTTTTCTTTTCCACAACTGTGATGTCTGGTGTGTTGTGTTCCAGAACTTTGTCAGTCTGGATTCAGAAGTCCCACACTATCTTTGCGTGCTCATTTTCCAATACTTTTGCAGGTTTATGATCCCACCAGTTCTTTACTGCTGAGAGGTGGTACTTGAGGCATAAGTTCCAATGAATCATTTGGGCCACATAGTTGTGCCTCTGTTTGTAGTCTGCGATTTTCTTACAGCAGCTGAGGATATGTTCAATGGTTTCGTCAGCTTCCTTGCACAGTCTGCATTTTGGGTCATCAGCTGATTTTTTTATCTTGACCTTAATTTATTATTATTATTATTATTATTATTATTATTATTATTATTATTATTATTATTTACACCCCACTTTATCTCCCCAAAGAAGACTCAAAGTGAATGGAATATAGTCAAACAGTTTATAGCATTCAGATTTATTTAAAAACAGTTCAGGCAATTTTGAGAATTTTAAAAAAACCTGATGAAACTTATTGCCACTATTTACTTTTTGGAAGTAATTTTAGATAGCAGCTGCTTTCTGAACCCTATTACTGTTTGGTGTCTAGCTCTATTTTGTATTCAGATATTTTCCTTGGCTACTGCTATATCAAGTAGGAATAGAAGCACAAGAAACATGTGAGGATGCTCTCAAAGATAGGTTAAATATGTACTGGTTTCAGTTCATATTTTATAATAAACCAGATGCTGAAGGGGTGCATAAAAAAGAGAAAGTGCTTGACATTAGTAAAGCTGTTCTGAGGTACATCACCACATGGCTTGGCCTAGTATTTTAAAATGACAGGTGAGATCTTCTCCTCTCTTCATTTTGCCTTTTGAAATAAAATGTCAGGCTATAGTTTTGTAGCTCAGAAATTACACTTTGCCCATGGAAAAATATATTGGCAGTCACAAATGTATAGTACTCTGTGATGACTGATACAAGTTGTACATTCAGGTATCAAAATTACCTCTTTCTCAAAATGGTGTTATATGCATAAAATTACTGTGTTCATTGAAATAAAAAATGAAGTACCTCATAAAACTACAAGTCCTAGGCATTCTTTAGTAAGGGTGTGCAAAACGGCAGAAATCCATTTTGAATTTCATTTTGAAATTTGAATGACTCCTGTTTCGTTTTGAAAATATTTCAAAAATGGGGGGGGCTTGTTTTGAATCTGAATATGAGAAGTTTTAATATTGTTTTGTTAATTTTGTTCCATTTGCAAGTTCTCCCATTGATGGCAATGGGAGAACTTGTTACTCCATTATTTTTATGGTTTGGATGAAACTTGACACACTTGTAGGACACATTTATGACTACAAGCCTGCCAAGTTTCAGAATGTTTTGCTGATCCACAGAATTTTTAGGACATTTTTAAATTTTATACAAATAACATTTTAAAAAATAAAGAGGTTTCTTTTTAATTTTATCACAGTGACGGGACACAAGTAGGGCATAATTCCTGCAAAGTTTCAGAAAGATCCAGTCATCCCCTGATTTTAAGAATTTTTTTAAAAAAAAATCTCTCTCTCTCCAACTGAGAGGAGGAGGCAACATGCAGGAGAAAACCCAGGAATTCTGGGTCTTGAAGTACAGGACAATGGAGAGGAAAACTAGCCTGTGATTGGCGGAGGTAGACCATGTGATGCAGCAAATATGGCTGCTCTCAGCCCCCTCGCCTCAATGGAGAAATAATGCTGTTTCAACTATGGAAAAAATTGTCAGAATATAAACAAAAAAAAAACTTTTTTCTGGAATTCCGTAAGGGGAGGTGTGTTTTGCTCTGTTTTAGCCATCCAGCAATTTATTTCAGCAGTTCATATCTACGAATCACCAAATTTGGCCAAATTGACTGCTGGAATTTCGCACACTCCTATTCTTTAATATGGAGCCATTATAGTTAAAGTGGTATCAAACTGTTATACTTCACCTCCAAGCAACGCCTCAGGATTATGCAGTTTAACCTAGAATAAACATGGGAATCCAAGTTTATTTGAGGTTAAAAACACTTGGAAAGATGTGGACCTTCCAGGAAGGCCTGCCTCTTTCCAGATATAGGCCTTGTGGGGACTGCCTCCTGAGATCACCATGCATGATTCCAGGAAGTACTTCGCACAGCTCTTCCACCTCCTTGGGCCTAGGTAGCTCACAGAGATGAAATGAAAGCATAATTTTCCCTCCCTGACACCCTTTTCACCATTTAGATCTCAAGGAAAGCTTCCTTACTGAGACTGGACACTTCTCCATGCTCCATGTCATATCTAAATGACTTGCAAAGTTTTGGAGGGCGAATCCCCCATCCCTTCTCCAGACCTCTGGCATGTCATTTAGACATGACACAAAGCACAGGGAAGTATCCTGACTCTATAAGGAGGCTTTCCTTGAGTTTTAACTAGCAAAATAGACACCAGGACGGGCAGGGGGGCCAGACTGCTGTGCCCATCTATGCCAACACTGGTTTGGCACTGGTGGTTTTCTGGCCACCCCCTTCAGTGAAAAGATTGAGTTTTTGCACCCCTGTATGACCTATAAATGAGCAGAGAAGCGGAATTTTAGATTCCACCCTCTTCCCCTTTTTGGACAGTGTGGAAGGGTCCTATGAGATAAAATCTATAGTTACTACTCTGTTAGGAGTCCATCCAGACAGCTGAAAATGCATGACCTGTCTCAGTTTTACTGGAGGCACCCAAACAATACTTCCTATAAAAGGAAATTAATGGGGAGTAAACCGGTAGAAGGTAGGGTTCTAATGAGGTATTGGGCCTGTGGGGATTGACTTCCAATCACATTCCGCGACACTGGAAATCAATACACGTCTTGCAGGTTTGGGCTCCTGGAGCCCAAAAATATGAGAGGGCACCCACTCCCTCCACCTCAGTCCCAAATTTAGCCCCTAAAACTTACCAGAAAGCAGCTGCCAGGCATGGAGCCTGCTTGTAAAGTTCTCCTGGTGAAGTAAAATGGTGCATGAGGAGATGGAGAGGGAGAGAGGGATTTTCCTCATTCCCCTTCCCATCTCCTCACATGCCATTTTAGCATGCCAGGAGAACTTTACAAGCAGGCTCTGTGCCTGGCAGATGCTTTTGAGTAAGGTTTAGGGTTTAAATTCAGATTTGGGGGTGGTTTCATGCCATCCCGATTTCAATTGAGATAGCATCTAGGCACCCCCGAGGAAAAGTCTGGGGTTTGGCTTGGGGGGACTAGAATTCATGCCAAAGTGGGTTAATTTAACCTGTTTTGGTGCAGGTTTTAACTATGTTCCATAGATCTATCTTCTAGACCAAATTGATCTAGATTCTAGACCAGTGGTTTTCAAACTGTGGGTCCCCAGATGTTTTGACCTTCAACTCCCCGAAATCCTAACAGATGGTAAACTGGCTGGGATTTCTGGGAGTTGTAGGCCAAAACACCTGGGAACCCACAGGTTGAGAACCACTGCTCTGGACCAAATCACTGCTGCCTTCTAGTATGTTTAACCAAGAGGTGAGGCCACAGCGGTAATTCACATTATAGTCTTGGGACTGGGTAGTTGCCATCCAAAAAGTAATGTTTTCATATTATTTTCACCTCTACCACACAAAGCACTTTTCCTAGGATCAATAACCCTTACAGCTACATCGAGTTAGGTGATCCTCACCTGATGGCACACCAGATCTACATGAGTTGTAACCAATAACAATTTTGCCTCTTAAAAGACTTGCCTAATTGTGGTTAGTGCTTCTTCAGTCTTATTCTTCCCTGTCCCTTGAAGCATTCTGATAAAAAAGGATACTTAAATCTCTTTAACATACAGTTTTCTCAATCTGGCATCAAGGATTCCTCCTAGCTACTCAATATGCTTCATTGGTATCTTGAATATCAGATAAACAAAGATGATCACGTCAGTTGGAGACTTTTCAGAAGCACCACAAAACACTGCATCAACAAATGAGCCACAAAGGTGGTCTCCTTCTACCTACATCATTAGGCACATAACTCTGCAAGTTGCCAGGAAAAACAAACAAACAAGAAATAAATCCATGGTTTGAACAGTACTAGAATCTGAGCATATAAACATCTGAAATAAAGGGGCTTTTGCATTAAACAAAATTTTCTGTTCAGGGAGCAGAACAACTTTGTGTTGACATTGCAAACAATAGTAAGAAACTATTGTTTGAGAAGCTAAAAGACCATATCAAGCTGTTTTGTCTGAAAAGAAAGCTACAAAAACAAGGAGCAGTTCACTACAAACTAGAACAAAAACGCTGGTTTATTAGCTTGCTTTATTACAGTGCTTAACACTGATTACAATCCAAATATACATTATTGTGTGGGTGTTGCAGCCATAATATATTCAATTTATCCATTATTTATGGCCTTCAAATTCACTGGTGGGCTCTCTCCCCTTCCAAAATGTCAATGAAGAGATGCTAGGGGCTAAATGATGGCCAGGATATATTGTCATGAGGTAGGCATGAGGTAGAACAGAGGCAGATGTCAGATTTCAATCGGGATAGCAGGTCGCCACCCTGGTTGTGGGAGGAGGTGTGGACTAGAACCCATGCCAAAGCAATTTAATGTAACCTGCTTTAACATGGGTTTTAGTCATGTTTGGAAGCATGCAGAATTTGCGGACTGGTCTGTGAAGCAGTATATTGTAGAGCTCAAAGTCTCTGCTTTGGACCAATATCCAAAATGCTGGGAGGTTTATTCAAATATTTTTAAAGCTCTCACACAGATACACTTTCTCTTACACTTTTCCCATTTAAAAACATGTAATCTAAAACATTAAAATCATATCTATAAAAATATCAAAGTAGAATACCATTAAATATCTATTGCTGTAAATTCCTGGTTGGTGAAAAGAGAGCAAGAAACTGCCAGCAGGACATACTTTCCTAGGCTGTTCCTTTATTAAAAATGAAGAGTCCTGTGGATGGCTTAATTTATTTCACATACACCTTCATGGACTAGATAGCCAAGGTTGTCTAGTTGCTGAAAAAGCTTATGTCATAATGAAACCTCATTCTCCAAAAGCTGAAATGACTCTTTGTTCTGGCTGCAACAGACAAATGGTATTATCTCTTTGGAAGAAGCATGCTAACAGTTCAAGTACAAAATAACTGGTTCACACTTCAGAAACTGTGACAAATGATACAAAATTGTGTCTTTTTATCTGGACATTTATCCAACATTCTGGCACATTCGACACTGAAGCTGACAATTCGCAAGTTGCATGACTATATGTATTCACAATTAAATAGTTAGAAATTAAGTTAGAAGGAGATCCTCTAACTGGGGTAATTAAAACTGGAGCTATGATATCCTTTCTGGAGCTGTTCTTTGGGATAAGTTGACTTCTGGCAATCTCCATTATGCTATATTTATATATTTGAAACAGAACATATGAAAAGCCGAGTGAGAGCAAACCAGCATCCTTTTCCTCTCAGTGGACAAGTTAACAGACACTTCAGAAAAACCTGTGAGAAGGACATGAAGAAAATACCCCTACCTTGCTAATTATTTAGAATGACTATCCCTCACTGGCATTCTGCTTTTGTGTCATGAGCATTCTCTATAGTTACCAATGGCACCATATGTCTCTAATGCCCTACCTCAAAAAAGTTTCTTTTTAAACCACGACTCCCAGAATTGCTCAGCTGGCATAGTTGGTTGCCCCACTGGCTAACGGATTCTGGAACTTGTAGTCCAAAACAAAATGTTTCTTTAAAAAAAGTCTTACAAAGCAAATGAACAGTGCTTCTGAAACTTCTCACAGATTGGGCTGGATCTACACTTCACTATAATGCAGTTCAATCTGCAGTATATGGCAGTGTACATGAGGCTTGGTGGATGTTTCAAATAATGGCTTAAATCCAGTTTCCATTCCTAACAACCCATTAAATCAATTAGATTTACATAAGTGTTGACTTGCCATTTAACCATTGATCTAATGAGTCAAGTTTAGTTTGGACTAACAATTGGATTTACATTGCTGCTACTGTTGCCAAGAAATCAGACCCCCAAATTATGAATTATATAAAAATATAAAATGGCTCGACCTTGAAGGAACTGGGGGCGGTGATGGCCGACAGGGAGCTCTGGTGTGGACTGGTCCATGAGGTCACGAAGAGTCGAAAACGACTGAACGAGTGAGACGACAACAATATAAAATGGTATATGGCTCTGTGAAACCCAGAGGGCTGTGCCTTTTGCCTTTCCTCAATCTTAGCTATGAACTCACCCCTGGAATAGGGTAGAGTGGCACCCAAGACTTCTTCCCCAATTTCCATAATCCTTTCACAATGAGCTGGGAGATGGAAGATAAATCACTTAATGAATATATAGCAATGTGTTTCCTGCTCTCAATGATAAATCTCCTACCTCCATTGACAATTTTCCTATTTTCATTGATAAAATGAAAACAGGGTCTATCTTCACTTGGGGCCTGGCACCCATGCTTCAGACTAGGTTCTCTCATTGACATGGTTATCAACCATTGTGTTCACTGGACTCACCCTGTTTTTTGTTGGGTTTTTTTTTGTATATTGGGACTCAACCATTAAGCCCACCATGCATATCGCCATAACACATTCCTTTCTATTGCATCTCTCTGGGTGTGGACCATTAAAGAGACTGTCACTTCAATGAATTATAGTTTATTAAGTTTCCCACCACCATCAGGAGCCAATCAACAGAGCCTCTCCTCAGAGTTCTCAATCAACTGGAACATTGATCCTAGCTAGACAGTTTCTCTACAAATTAGAAGCTGGTGCAGGTATTCTGAATAGCTGTCAAAGTAAATAATAATGCCCTGTATTTTCCACTGTGTTATGTCAGTACTTTGGAGTGCTTTTTTCCCTCTGACATCCTTTATAGAAAGGAAAAATAAAAAACTTCTGTTTTTGTCTTCTAACCCATCTATGTACTGATTTGGCCTTCTGGAATAGCTAAGCTGCACTGGGTTTCTGAACTTGTAATTTCACAGTTACTGAAATCACCACATTACTGCCTTAGTATTAATAAAACAAATATTGTAGTATGGCCTTTAGCTTTGTGTATATTTCTTGGGGATGCTCATACCTTTAAAAATACTATCTACTGTTATCTATTGCACTCATTTACTAATTTGCTATCACATTGTCACAGCAAGAGAAGATGGAAAATTTTATAAAACATTGTGTCTGAAAGATCAGACAGGGGAAAAATTAAATTCAATGCCACTGTCTGCAATATTGATTAGAAAGAATCACACACACGAGTATGTTAAGAAAATGAAGAAATATATTAGGAAATAAATCAGTAAACTGTCTTTCTTCCTATTTGGCCCTCATATAAAAGCAACTGGCCTATTTTCTTGGATTTTCCACCATTCAAAAATATATTCCCCCTTTCCCCTTTTAGCACAAAGAACAGCAATCCATCAGAAAAAATCTTCTCAGCATGACTTTGCATTAATAGATTTGACTATATGTGGTGTGTCCAGCCAACCAGAGAAACATAAGCAATCTCATCAAACTGTCTTGTCAATGCTGCATGTCTGGAATTGTGGACATGAAAAAATAAGCATCCTAGGATGCTTCTGCCCCAATTCATTCATGGAACCTCATGCCGTCCATCAGATGATGTAGCCTGACTTAAGGTGGGGCTCTGTGGGTGAACTGGGGCAACAGCATGGTAAGACATTGTGCTGCCGACATGACAGCCTGCCCCTGTTCCACTACCACAGGATTAAGCCATGTGGCAATGCTTCCCCATGTGTGACAGGGAAGTGTCAGCTGCTGGATGGGACACTGGGATTGTCCCACTGCTATCCCGATTCACCATGGAGGCTGGCAAATTGCAATGCTGGACCTCATCCATGCAATGAGGTCCATAGACATAATTCTCGGAAGAGTGTTAAGCATGTGTCTGCATTTTACTAGGATTCTACCACTCTTCACTAAAGATGAGAATATGCAAATATTCTCTGTGATGTCTTGGCTTTTTCCTCCTCTGCTTCATTTCCTTGTTTAGCTTTCCCTTTGGTGTGGACTTTTCCATTTGGACTTAGTTTTAGAGGTGGAGCTTGAAACCCCCCTAGAGGCCTGGCTCAGTTGGTTTAGCCCTTTTTGCCTCAGAGCTTGCATGAAAGGCTTTTCACTCCTTTTTAATCTGTGTCAGAGTTTCGGAGGAGAAGGCCAGAAATTGTCTGGGTTGCTTGGCCTTGGAAATCCAGACAGGCATCCATAGCATGTATTTTACCAAAATAGCTTAGAGTAGCTTGCCATATAGTCACCATAGTCCAGAATTTACCATAGCAAAATCCAGTATTTTACCACCAAAATAGTACTTTACCAATATAGCTTAGTGTACTTCACCATAGTTCTGTACTTTACCATCTTAGTTCTGTATTAATCTAGTGCCAAGTATTTACCAACAATATAATAATTAATAATAATAATTTTATTCTTATACCCCACCCCATCTCCCCGAAGGGACTCGGGGTGGCTTACATGGGGCCAAGCCCGGTCACGACAATATAAAAACAAGCAGTAGAACAAATCAAATCAAACAACAATAAAACAAGTTATAAAAATACATACAATACATCATGATAAAATCATGTATAAAATCTGTAGGAAACTGGGCTAAAGTGCTAATTATGTTGATGCCATCGGGGGAGTGGTTATCCAAAGTGTCATAGCCATCAAAAGTGCTAGGAGAGGCGTACAAATGGGATTATTAGTGAAAGGCAACTGGTCAATCTTACTAGATTAATATAGTCCAGTATTCTATCTTTAATAGCTAAGTATTTTACCAAGTGACTTACCACCATTATAGTCAAGTATTTTACCTTATATTATACGAATATTGTCAAGCATTTATTACCAGCAGGCCTCTAGCGAGGGGGGGGGGCGGTTTAGGGGTTCAAACACACCCCGAAATTTTTCAGGTTATAAAAAAAACCTGGTTTACTCATGAATTTTAACTGGTTAACCAAATCCCCATGCTAAGTCTATGAGACACAAAACTATCTCAAGCAGATATTGACAGGTTTGTAGCAGGGAGGGGTGTGTGCTAGGGGTTAAACCCCCCCCCCAAAATTTTCAAAACCCCTCCCGAAATTTTTTTCTGGCTACGGCCCTGATTACCAGTGCAACTAAATTCAACCAACAAACTTCATCTTTGTAATATATTATTTTGATTTGCCTTTCAGTAACCCTGACTGAAGTTAACTTTGCCTTTGTTTCCAGTAAACTTATTTTGGTTAACTTTATCCTGCCTCAAGAATCTTTATTTTAAAGAACTGAAGTACATCAGAGGGTATACCAATAGCCACCGGGTATAGCCAGACATTATAGCTTTCTTTTAACCCCGGCGTG
This sequence comes from Anolis carolinensis, assembly GCF_035594765.1. NCBI lineage: Eukaryota > Metazoa > Chordata > Lepidosauria > Squamata > Anolidae > Anolis > Anolis carolinensis. The sequence goes on from NC_085843.1 coordinate 151,669,535, forward strand.
CCATCACATTTTCTCTATACAGTAAATTAAAAACCAAAGGAAAGAACTCTTATGCTAGTCCTCTTCAGTGTGGACCTTCAAAATATTTTGAACTTCTTACCATTGTCCACACAATTTGATGTCAATGGGAATAGTATTTCAAAACATTTAGAGGATACTCAGGGTATATCTACATTGACCATTTAGGTCAGTGTGAAACTGGCAGAGAAAGAAGCATTTTTACTGTGTGGATTATGAGACGTGAAGTCTTGAAACCAGTTTACTCCTTTTGATGCAGCCCAAATCCCATTGACTTTTTTAACTGTTGCATCACATTGTTGGCTCAAGTTCAACTTATTGTCCACTAAGGCTCCAAGATCTCTTTCACATGGACTGTTGTCAAGTCAAGCGTCACCCATCCTATATCTGTGCATTTCATTTCTTTCTGCCTACATTTTTCCTTATTGATATTCATTTTGTTAGTTTTGGCCTAGGTCTCTAATCTGTTAAGATTGTTTTGAATTGTGATTCTGTCTTCTGGAGTATTAGCAAACTTCATCTAAAAACTTGATGAGCATGCTCTTTAAACCTTCATCCAGGTCATTAAAGATTCCACTTTTTAAAAGTACAGTAGTTTAAGGCATCTAACATTTTAAACAAAAACATTAAAATCATCACTCAAAACAATTTAAGCAACAATTAAACAATTAAAAGTCACATGAGGTGTACATTCATTTAAAATAGATTTATATATCCTACATTAAAATTGATTCCAGAGCAATTCACAAGATTTAAACACTACAAATTCATAAGACTATACAGAAAATGTGGCACTGTTTTTATAAAATGTTGATTTTAAGAGTTTTTGCTTGGTAAATTAAGAAGGATATTTTATAACCATAGCTGAAAAGGTTTTATTTCTAAAAAGACACAATTAATTCTCGTATACTAGAATTAAGGATATTAATATTTGACTATTTTGTTCTCAGAAGCTGCTTATATAACTGATAATAAAAGTTTTGGACTGTATTCAGATGAAAGATGGAGTTTATTTAAATAAAAGAGTTTATTGTGCGAAGGAGGTAAATCAGCATTGAAGCAGGACCATCAATTTTGATGATGGTCTCAATCACACAACGCCATGTGATTTCCGCTGCTACTTTGCCTCCTCTCCATGAGTAAACCATCTCCACAATTGAAGGACAAAGCCTGTCAATAGCGGCCAATCCCACAATGTTTCCATCATATAGCTAGTGCATTGGGGTCATTCTGCTTCTATGAAGTGACACAAGAAAATGGGATTATCCTTCTCTTCCCCTCTCTTCCCACTCCCTTCTTCATTCCCAGGATGGTAACTTTAAATTTTTAATGATATTTGGCATTTTTTAAAAAGTTACTATGTCTGGAATTGCAAAATTGCCTGAAATTTTTTATTTAAAACATTACAGAGAAAATTAAAGGGAAATTACAAGAAATTATGAACCAGGTACTTGAACTCATCTGCACTGGTCAACAGCATGTTGCTGATAAAGCTTGTGTCTTCCTTTACTCCAATAGAAGTATGTGGCTGTTGCTCCCAACAGAATCTACAGTTTTCTCACTGTTGTGGGGAAAACAAATATGTTTCAGAATTCTCACCCGTTCACACATTGAGAATTGTTTGATAAATTAATCTGCACAGAAATGCACATGGTCTTTTTCTTATTTTGTAAGAAAACTGTGTACCTGCCCCACCTCCTCCATTTACAGCAGTGATTCCCAGCCTTTGGTCCTCCAGGTGTTTTGTACTTCAGCTCCCACAATTCCTAACAGCTGATAAACTGGCTGGCATTTCTGGGAGTTGAAATCCCCAAAAATGGAAAACCAAAGGTTGCGAAACACTGATTTACAGACAACTATTACTTTTATGCAAAACTAACCCAAGCAATCTTGCACAAAAATCTAATATAAGTATGGATAAATTTTATCCGCAACATATTTCTCTTTATTAATGACAAAATTTTCCACATAAATTATGAATCAGTGATTGGAAGGATTGGTTGTTGTGTAAGCAATGAAGAATACTGAAATATTAGGAGAGGCTTTCATTAAATTTAGAAGCTTCTGAAAAAAATTAAAATGGTATTGTGAATGCATTATGAAATGGTGTGCTATTATGCAGTATAAAATAATTAGACGTTACAGAATGACATGGTACATGTTCAGTATGAAAAATGGAGCCTGGGTTAGAGCAATGTTTTGTGCTCACAATGAATAGTTTTAGCAATTCCTATATTCATGTACTCTAGTTGTAGTGAACCATTACATTTCCTGTGTAAGCTAACCAAGGATCCCTGAGCTATTCACCAGCTGTATCAGATACAATAGAGGATGCTGTCTCATCACAATGGCATGAAGTAAGATACAACTACTACTTGGCAACAGTAGCAACAATGTACATGCTAAAATGAAGAAAATCTCATTGACCTCAATGAGGACTACTTCTGACTGGATCCATCTAGGACTGCACAACACATTCCTTTTCATTTTTTATATTTTCTTTTCCTTTAAAAGTATCTCAAATATGTAGTGTTGAAAAGAAATAAGGAGGAAAAGCATTAACAAGATTATTGATTCACCATCCCTGAGTCTTTGAGATTCAGCACAAGATCAAACACATACATTAATAAATGCCTTAATAAACTAATCATTATGTGCAGGCTCTTTGTAGAAATATTGACAGATTCATATTGCTTGCATCATAAGCATCTCCTTTTTCATCTATGAGACTGTAAACAGAGATACTTCCTGTCTGTTCTCATTTCACTGCTGTTTTTCATGCCGGCTGGTTTGTTTTACTCTGTACCCTTTTCCCTTATGTTTATGATAACTGAACTGAGTCTCTTTCTTCCTTTTTAAATAGTGAACCACTCCAAACTACTGATTTTGTTTGAAGAAGAAAATAAAGAGCCACAAGATATTATTTTAATAAGTTTTAGTACCTGTGTGCATTTCTTGTCTTTGGCTTGGGGATTCAGAAAACAGCTCTGTTTCTGCCTCATAAAATGGACAGAGAAACTAACAATTTTTATGTAACACCACATTGACAGCATGCCTTGATATCCCTTTCTACTTCATGTGAAGAATAGGTAACATTTTCAGCTAAAGAATTTGTCTCATAGAGGATGTGAGAGATCAATATCGTCTCAGTGTTGCATTGTAAAATTCATCAACTTCTGTTGCCACCGAACCATGCAGGTTTTGTTATGTTGCGTTCTAAAACATGAGGGTTAAGATGTCCAGTAGTCAAAGTATACATGAAATAGTGCTGTGAAATTAAGATTTAGAGATTAATTACAATGAAGAAGGCACAAATAGGACAAGGAAAAAGCAATCCTGAGCTAATTCACCCAGGCATGAATATCCCATGGATAACGCTGGTTGATTTTCATCTCAATGTGTGAACTCAATGTATGATATTTAACACGAGTAAGGAAGAAGCTCTTGAATATTTTCTTTAAAAACCCTGAAAATCCCTTACCTAGATGACTCTTATTCAAAAATCTTGTTTTTCCATGAAAGTGTTGACAGGACATGTTCTACCTGACATTTGCTCTTTGGTCACAATATAAGGTCATGCAAACCACAATAATGATTTGGCTTGCTGGATAATGCATACGTGGGATGAACTATGAACATGTCACCTGAGGATAGTGCATATGTGGAACAAACTATGGACACTTCACCTGATGTGATGAGTAATGAGTTATATAAGTTACAAGGCAACTAACTATGCATGTCCAAACGGATTATAATAGTAAGCAAATTTCATTGTCAGTTAGCTTTCTGCGCATGCATGTATAAATTGGAATGCCACTACAGGCAAGGGGTGGCATTGCGTTTTCTGGGCATTAGCTAACATTGTCACCTGCTCTTGGCCAAAAGTAAACTATTTTGAAGACAACTTCTGCTGTCAGTCTGCTTTCTTCACCTGCATCCAAATGAAATTCCACAACAAGGTGAAGACATAAACGTCTTTGGCCCCAGACAAATGGCTAGTCTGAACTGGAATGAATGGATAGAATCAATTGCTGAATAGGAACTTAACATTTTGCAAGCAATAATAAAAACGGGATGAAGATTCGAAGTTATCCAGCCCTTAACAGTTATTCATTGTATAAAATGTTTTGTCATCATTTTCTAAGGCTCTGGTAATAGAACAGGGACAGATTTTTTTTCCAAGAGATTACATGGCAATCAAACACATACCATTCTTTCTGCACTTATTTAGTACTTGTCTTATTTTGGCTTTGACAGCTAATACATTTTGCATAAGATTCATGATTTAGATAACCCTTTGTTTCCTTTTATTGATAAATAATTCTAGACATTACCTGTGCTCACCAAAACTTGCTTTTGAATCAGTATTGCCTTAGCATAGTTTGCTAAATGAGGTTTAATGCGTGCACATGACTACAAGCTTGACATAAATGGACAGAATTACTCTAAGAGACAAGGCTTTGCAGTAAAATATTATTCCATGTACCATAACCAGAAAGACAAGTTTATTTTGCAAATAAGAAAACAGAATTGTATATACAGTAGAGTCTCACTTATCCAAGCTAAACGGGCTGGCAGAAGCTTGGATAAGCAAATATATTGGATAATAAGGAGGGATTAAGGAAAAGCCTATTAAACATCAAATTAGGTTATGCTTTTACAAATTAAGTACCAAAACATCATGTTATACAAAAAATTTGACAGAAAAAGTAGTTCAATATGCAGTAATGTTATGTTGTAATTACTGTATTTATGAATTTAGCACCAAAACATCAGGATATATTGAAAACATTGACTACAAAAATGGCTTGGATAAGCAAGGCTTGGATAAGTCAGACTCTACTGTATTAATAACAACTTATTTAAATATTAATTCTCTTCACCAAACCATTTCACATTATATAATATTTGTTTCATGCAGTAGTTTTCAATCCTTCACAAAGCACCCTAGTACAGTGAATTACTTACTTACTTACTTAGGCTATCCCTGCATGGGACATGCAGTAATGGTTTCCTCATGCCAGGCCACAGGTTAGGTACCAGATTAGGTACCAGTGATGAGGTCCACATATCAGGTACCAATGGAGAAACATTTTCTGTTGGGAAAAGATGCACCCTTGGTGCAGGCTCTAACCTGAAAATTTTACTCACTAATGCCTGATGATGATGATGATGATGATGATGATGGCAACAATGATTATTATATTCCACATTTCTCCCATATAGGTTTGTTTGTTTGTTTGTTTCTTTGCTTGCATGTTGCAAGTTGCTTCTGATTGTGAAAGAATCAGCCCTCTACAAAGACATTGCCCCAGGGGATTCCCGGATGTGTCATGATCCTGTGGGAGGATCAGAGGCATTCCAAGTGGCCAGCTACTGGGCAAAAGACATATAGTATTCCATTTTTTTAAAAAAATGTTTTCAAATACATTATAATTTGTACCCTCGGCTCGCTTCTCACATGAGAAATAATTCCCATATAGGACCTATAGAGGCACTCCACTGATTCACTTAGGCTGGATCTACACTGCCAAATAATGCAGTTTAACTGCATTATATGGCAGTGTAGATCTAGCCTTGGAAGCATATGCATTGGAATCAAGTTTAGTACAAATGTTACATTTGGAGATGGGAAAGTCATTCTTCTTTAGTATTAGAAGCTTTGCAGAACGAAGCACCTGAGGTTGGGGCTTGGATATTGATGGCATATGTAATTTGTGTTTAAATTCTTTTATTTTATTGTGGACAATTTTGCTAAACATTGAAATGGTCTAAAATGTCAGGTATAAAGTGTTCTTAAATATTGTAATTTGGAAAAGAATTATCGAGCCGAGTCTGTTGTAAGAATAATCACAGGTGAGTGGGAAAGTTTTTGGTGTGCTGACTAGTTCCACTTAGACCTGTAATATATAATTATATAAGCTTTTAATGATAATTATAGAATGTAGGTATTCTAGGCTACACGGGGGATGGAGGGGAACAAACAACTTTTAAATAAGACATTCTATTTCTGCTCTTGGATTTGTAACACAGCATAGTTTCTGAACAAAGCATGTGATTCTGTCTGAAGAAAAAATTAAACTCAAACTGAAAAGCATGTTTATGTCTTTCATGAATATTGCTAATCTGTCGGCCACTTTTGAACTCAAATAAGATTCATATTATCTGGCAGAATACATGTCATGGAGAAAGATTGTAAAATAAAATAATATAAAAATATAAGCTGCTTGGAGTTTACTAATATACAAAGTAAAAAGGCAGAATATTTTATTTGCATTTCCATACATCACAATTACATGCTGATTTTACGGGGTAATTAAGGATAAAATGTTGAAATGCTAATGGAGGACATTTAGTAGTTTTTTTATTGGTTTATTTAGGAAAATGAGTACAAGAAGGCAGTAGACAGAGCTGTTTTATGTTCAGAGGCCATGTATGGCTAAGGCCGCCAGATTGGGGACAAATAACCGCAGATTCCTGTCACCTTCATAACCCGCTTTCCTCAGTGCTCCTGGCTGGCTGCTGTTCAAAGGAGAATGCTAGATTGGATGGGCTCATGGTTTGATCAAGGAAGGCAGTTTTATGTCCTTATTTCAAATTGCTTCAAATGTAGTACTGAAGAAGAAATGTACAAAAGTTTTAAGCTGTCTTTCAGTCGCTTATTTAAATGATCTTCAATAAAGTAAAAGGTATTACCTACCAGCTCCCCCCCCCCCTTGAGATAGTCATAGAACACATAAGGAAGTTAAAAAGACCTTGACTGGCTTAAATGTATTTAAATTTCTTTTGTAGAGAACTGGATTTTCAACTGTTTGGGATTACAATCAAAATGAATTTGATGGTTCAGCTCAGCTTCCAGTGGATTATAGTCTGAATGCCATCTGCTTCATATTACAGCGAAATTGTGATCCCCTTCCAAATTTAGAAGTCCAGAACTGAACAAACAGAATAACTAAGATCATCCATCTTTTGATCACCAAAAGAAGAAAGAAGGTGGGTGTCCAAACTTACTCTCCAAAGACGGGCACTCTCTCTTGTGAGCACCTGCTATTTTGACATTGAATGACAATGGGGGAATAAAGAATTTCTTTCAAGTCCTCTTTTGCTTTCAGACACTCAAGGTTTCATAAATGGGTATGCTCACAAGACAACTCTGTCATAATTTGCCTTTTATTTCGGTGACATCATTGATGAGTAAGTGGAGAAACATACATCTGTTATTGTGTATATGTGCATTATAGAGGGAGGAAATATAGACTTAGGTGAATAGACCAATTTGCATCTCAGTTCAATTAAGCCACAAATAGTATTTTAGCTGGAATGTGCCACAGGAGCAATTGGAAGAAAAACTAAATGCTACAGGAATAACAAAGATGATTGACAAATTGGTTTGTTACTTCATTCATTTATTATCACCCTTCAAAACTTCATCACGAGACTCTGGTTGAAGTTTTCTCAAGCATTTCCGACATCTTCAGAGAAGCAGTAGGTGACACTTTTTAAACATTTTTGATATCAAAAATACCCTCTGTCTACAAGGGATGGTCATGGACAAGGGCTTGAAGTAATTGCTTTCCTCAAGGACATTCCTCCAACTACTCTTCCTGCTGTAAATTGCTGGACTAAAGGAGGACTATCAGATATCTGTGATGTCTCTTGTATGTCACATTCATCTTCTGAGGTGATGGACTCTGAATGGGGGCATGGCAGATATTTATTGAATTGTTCCAGGAACATTCCAAGCAATTACAAATGATTATTAAGAAAATGTTAAATGATATAACAAAATATAATGAGAAATACAATACAGTTAAAATAAAAACATTGCTTGGAAGAACATTGTGCCCATTACTCTAATTTCAGCAAGAGACATTTAGCATACATTTTGACAGAGATATCAAATAAAGAAATAGGCCAATATATTTTTTGGATCCCTACTAATCCCCCCCATTTTTAAAAAAGAGGAATTATCTCAAGTTTTCATCCATTTGGTATTGGTCAGAGTTATTTATATTTGTGAATAAACCAGGCAGTGTAGCCATCCACCACTCTATATTTTCTAAAAAGGTTCAGGAGTTAGAAAATCCTCTCCTGGGGCTTTATTATCTTTTAATAATTGAATAAGTGGCTTAATTTCCTGGGTGGTAACTGAGCGCTGTTTAGACAAGACATAAATATCCTTAGAACTATCAAAACCATTGATTATTTTATCTGTTTCGATTTTAGTTTTAAATAAATCAGAGCAATAAACACCCCACTCTTTAGCTGGAATTGGGATCACTGGATGACAGCTAAAAGTTCTGAGTTTAACTGATAGTAATTACCAGAATACAACAGGATCTTTTTTTTTTGACCTCCTTCTCTAGATTTGACCCATCTTTTGCAAAACAACATTCTATATAGTTTCAAGTGCAAATACAAGTGCTCTACAGTCTCAGCAATTACAAACTACTTTAATTTGCCTTCTCAGACATTTCTACATTATTCTTCAATTTGCAGCAAACGAGATTGATTTTATATTCTTCAGATCACTAAAACTGACTTTAGTTGATAACTAGAGTTTTCTCTAAAGACGTATTGTCTAAAATGCAGAATTGATTTTGACACCTGGACTAGAAACCATATCTTGCAATATTCTACTCTCAAATGAATCCAGGAAACACTTGGTGTTTAAAATCTCCTCTTGTTGCCAACTTAAACTTTTCTCATTTGTTGTTTAACCTACTTGTGATGCATTTACCATCCTGTGTAACTGGCCTCTGATATAAATCTATACTTAAATTGGCTGATGATCACTTCCATTTCTTACATTTACTGCTGTACCTGAGAAAAAAATGGATCATTTGACTGAACACACAAATCTAGTTCTGTGACATTGCCAGATGGATATGTGAAGCTTGGTATGGATATGGGAACCTAAGATCAGTAAGACCAAGAATATGAAGATCCCATTTATATGTTTTTCCAACACATGTCATATTTTGTTGGAATTGCTTTTTTCACTAGTTGCCCAGTAATACAACCATTATCATTAATCTTACAGTCCACACCTTAGTGCTAGCTATGGACTTCATCCCACGAACAGAGAGAAAGTGGGGGAAAGTGGAGAGAAACAATTTACCCCATTCCTACCCATCTTTCCCCATCTTCTGGGATGGCCAGCCATCTCACATCCCTACTGCATCGATGCCTGTTCTTCCTCCTGCTTTTTTTCTGTTTAGAGTCCAGTAACACACAACTCCTAAAGATGAGTTTTAGGGCTCTATTTCCATTCATTGCAGAAACAGAGCCACACGGAGTCCCACCAGAAGTGTTCTTACATCCTGCGATGGTCTTCATGGGACTCTAATTTTAAAATACGCAGAAACAGGGGAAATTCTACATGTGATGAGGTCCAAACCTGGAGCAGGGCCTATTCTAGCATTGCAATCACACATTGCAATAGCATTGGGGAAATTTTGGTTTAGGTCTGCCATCACTGGTTTTAAAAGCCCCCAAATAATTTATCGTGTGGGCTTAATACACTCATATTTGTTTTTATGTGTTGGTGATATCAACTACAGCATCCAAAGAAACAATAAAACAACAAGGAGAACAACCCAGATTACTATCTAAATATTTCACTACTTGCCGATTTGAACTATTCAGATCTACATGCTTTTGATGGTTTAGACTACATTGGTTACTTTTAGTGTGAACATCCACACTACAGAATTACAACAATTTGACACCATTTTAATTGCGATAGCTCCATCCTATGCAATCCTGGGATATGTGTTTTTTTTCTGGTACCAGTGGCAGAGAAATATCTCACAAAACTAAAATTTCCAGAATTCTATAGCATTCAGCCACATAGCTTCTTTGAGTCCCCTTTGTGGGAGATAAAGTGGGGTAATAATAATAATAATAATAATAAGAAGAAGAAGAAGAAGAAGAAGAAGAAGAAGAAGAAGAAGAACATGCAAAGATACGGTGGGACTTCCGAATCCAGACTGACAAAATTCTGGAACACAACACACCAGACATCACAGTTGTGGAAAAGAAAAAGGTTTGGATCATTGATGTTGCCATCCCAGGTGACAGTCGCATTGACGAAAAACAACAGGAAAAACTCAGCTGCTATCAGGACCTCAAGATTGAATTTCAAAGACTCTGGCAGAAACCAGTGCAGGTGGTCCCGGTGGTGATCGGCACACTGGGTGCCTCTGCCAAAAGATCTCAGCCGGCATTTGGAAACAATAGACATTGACAAAATTACGATCTGCCAACTGCAAAAGGCCACCCTGCTGGGATCTGCGCGCATCATCCGAAAATACATCACACAGTCCTAGACACTTGGGAAGTGTTCGACTTGTGATTTTGTGATATGAAATCCAGCATATCTATCTTGTTTGCTGTGTCATAATAAAATAATAGTGGACTAAGTGACTTGAAGGTTGGGTTGCTGACCTGAAAGCTGCCAGGTTCGAATCCCACCCGGGGAGAGTGCGGATGAGCTCCCTCTATCAGCTCCAGCTCCATGCGGGGACATGAGAGAAGCCTCCCACAAGGATGGTAAAAACATCAAAACATCTGGGCGTCCCCTGGGCAATGTCCTTGCAGACGGCCAATTCTCTCACTCCAGAAGCGACTCAAGTTGCTCCTGACACAAAATAATAATAATAATAATAATAATAATAATAATAATAATAATAATAATAATAGGTGAATTTAGCGTCAAACCGCTATGATTGTGCCTTAATTATTTTCAAAGCATCATTTTCAGCTATTCTTCTCTTTTATGTACCACACTATATGTCTGCACCTTAATTGCTGGTTCCTTGTACTTCATTTAGACTGAGATTCTTTTCTTATTTTCTATTAACATCATGAGACTGTATTTCCTTCAATTTATTGCATTAGAGATCTAGCCTTCTCAGAATCTTCAATTATGCTTTACTTGTAAAGCCTGAATGGATTTGAGGAGGGTAAACTTCTCTGTCAGAAAAAGCTCATCTCTACATAAAACCATCTGATGGGATTCAGAGACTAAAGTATCTAAAGTCGCAAAATCATGTGACTGTCTTAATTTTGAAAATGTATCAATATTTGTGACTTTGCTTGCTGATTTGTATTCACTGAATATGAAAACTAAGTCAATGGTTTTTGTTTTTTGTTTTTGTTTTGTTTTTGTTTTTAAAAAAACTGCTCCAGAAATAAACTGAAAAAACAGCAGCAATAACTCCATACATGCTCAATTGCCATTATGCAAATTGATGTGCAGACATCAGTAGAAAGCAGGGCCTCTGGCAGAACATCTAAATTTCAACAGAAATGTACAATGTGTTATGATGGATCAAAGTTGGGTTAGGATCTTTCATAAGCACCAACGTCCAAGGGATGAGCACCAAATTCCAACTAGATCTTATATTACAGCTCATCTGCAACTCGTCATGTTCAGCCGTAACAGCCAGCTTGACAGATTCTGCAGTCTCTGGTGATATGAATGTCTTTTCTTCCTTATGATTTTGTGTCAATTCCAATGCCATGTTCAGCTGAGGTTTTCTGTTGGCAATGATCTCTACACATATTTTAACCAGTTTTAAAAAATTATTTCCCTCTGGAACTCCTTTTAGGTTGTCTTAATTAGTCTCCCATAAATGTGGTCCTGCTTTTAGGGTTTTTTCTTGGGAACACAGGGAAGATTTCCCAACTTTTTGATGTTTTTACACTTTTCATTTTTCTTCTGTATGTTATTCCCACCCTTTAGGGCCACTTTTTCTTTAAATGGGCTGGATCTACATAGCCTTCTCTGCTTCTTCCTTTTAGCTAGATGTTAAATTACAGTGGGCTTTTGGTGTTAACTGGGGCTTGGTTACAGAACTCCCAGTGGATTCCAAAATCTGGAAGTTTAAATTTCTTTATTTATAATGATGTAATAAAATTGCAGCTCTCATATAAAATGGTGAACAACTCAAATGACTGCTGGAGAGAGCCTGAATAATTGTGAAATGCTGGGAGGCTATAGCTGGGTGTGCCTATAGATCAACATGGTAAAATCAAGATTTGTTTTTCAGAATTTATAAACATATTTTGAGATGTAATTGGTTGAATCTGTGGATGTAGAACCTGCAGATCCAAACAACTGACTGTACAATTAGTCTATAGTGAAATAGCTGGGAATGTATAAATTTGATCTTGAAAGAGGTTTTTTTCCCTGATTTTCCACATTTAGTTGACTCAAAGCCTTCTATTATGAATTCATAACAGAATTATATTTCTCTGTTAGAGAGAATTCATCTATATTAATAAATGTTCTAGAATTTCCAGTCTCTTCTTGTACAGTTTCTTTCACTTCAACCGATCAATAATCTATAAGATAATTTATATAATCCAGCTTCTAAACAAACTAGGAAATTTATATTTACCATTTTTCAAACAACTTCCAGTCTATTCAGAAGAGTGGGCAAGTTCAAAAAGTGATGTTGACCAGGGTGAGGGTGGGGGGCAAAATGTCCAATGGCTATTCAGTCAGTACTACTTGGACTTCCATGTAAACACATTCAGGGGGTCTTGTGTTTTATTGATTCTACAAATAGATTTCTGCATTGTTATTTATTCCATTTTGCTGGGGAAAAATAATTCCCACATTATTATTCCTGAAGTTAATAGCTTTCAAAACAACAGGGGTGTTGCCGTTGTATAATGAATGATACAGGGTAGCTGAAGGCAATTTATCTGCTAATTGTTATGGTTTTTCACTTCCATGGGGCATGGTGTCATATGGATACATTTTAGTTTTATATAACTTTTTTGCACCAAATCATACGTAGTTTGGCAGCACTGTGCTTTATGTCTACTCAAGAGCTAAAAAAAATTCCTGTTTTTTTCTCTCTTCTGTTTGCTGGAATTTCAGAACAGGTGTTATCATTTGGTACATCATGAAGCACAATGTACTTAGCTTTTGTTATAGGTAAAGGTAAAGGATTTCCCCTGACATTAAGTCTAGTCATGTCTGATTCTGGGGGTTGGTGCTCATCTCCATTTCTAAGCCAAAGAGCCAGCATTGTCTATAGACACCTCCAAGGTCATGTGGACAGCATGACTGCATAGAGCGTCATTACCTTCCCGCAGAAGGAGTACCTATTGATCTACCCACATTTGCATGCTTTTGAACTGCTAGGTTGGCAGAAGCTGGGGCTAACAGTGGGAGCTCACCCCACTCCCTAGATTCGAACCACTGACCTTTCGGTCAGCAAGTTCAGCAGCTCAGTGATTTAATCTGCTTCACCATCGGGAGTCCCAGCTTTTGTTATATGATCCAAATTGATCCAGATTTATGATTACTTGAAGACAAATCTTGCTTTCCCCTAAAAGCTATAGAATGTGATCTTCCCAATGTTACTTAGCTGGCTTCCATGGCCAAGCAGAGACTCAAACCCTGATTTCCCAGAGTCCCAGCTCAACACTCAACTCAGGATTCATTGGCTTTCTGTTCAGCTTTATGGATCACAAGTAGTGCAGATGTGTTTTCATTTCCATAGTTACTTCACACCTGTCATCAGGCATTGGAATTTGAGAAAATATAATCCTGTAATACCAGAATCAATTGAAACAGACAGAAAGACAAGCAGCAAAAATGTAAAATTGCTTAGCTCCATGCATGTGAAGATTTACATGGCAGAAAAGGGTGGATACTTTTATGAGTCAGTTTAATGGCTGACTCATTCATTCAAGGGGGAATGGTTTCTTGTCAATGTCTAATGGTATAATCATTGAGGCATAAAAATCTGACTGTTAGGTGACAAACTGCTCAGGGCATTTTAGCAAAGTGGTACAGCATGTCGGTCGCTTCCACAGATCACTGTGGGAGACCAGGAGGAAGCCAGTAGACACAATGATTATTGAGTGACTATTGAGTATGCAACAAAGGGCCTGTCAGAAAGAACCACCAACTTCACTGATATATAATTGTGCTATTGCAGCCAAGGAAGCTAGGTTTGTATTGTATTCATAGTCCAGAATTTAATGATATGAGGCTAAGTACTGGGCAGGAGGCAAGTGAAGGTCCACAAAAACTGGGTGCAAAGCATGGTGAGTCAAAGCTAATGTAAATGAAAGCAGGATGAGCAGAGAGCGGGTCCCAGCTGCTGGACAGCTCTTTGGCATCACAGTTTAATCTTTTTTATTAATCGCCCAGCAAACAAAAAGTACACCCTCATTCCTTGAAAACTACTGTTCTCTTCCAGGATGTCACCACTCTTCCTTACCTGGAAGTGGGAAGTCTCCTTAAAATGCCTTGGAGAGTGCATGGCTGGCTGGTGTGGTGTAGCCCTGGAGAGAGAGCACTTGTACCTGCAGCAGAGCATCTCCCAGAACTTGCCTCCTTGTCTTGGAAAGAGAGTGCATGTGTGAGATGCAGGTCCAGAGAGTGAGCACCTGCAACCGTGCACCTCCTCTAGAGTAGAAACAGCAGGTAAGAAGAAGGCTCCATAAAGCACAGGGTGGGAAGGGGAACCTGGGTGGGAAGGGGAACCTGGGTGGGAAGGGGAACCTGGGTGGGAAGCCCCCCCAAAAAAATGGTCTGATGGAAAATGGATCTTTCAGCATCCCTGAGCAGAAATAGATATCTGCCCTTCCAATTTCGAAAGGCTTCAAAAAAATGGATTGGGTTCCCCACCGAAAGCCGGAACACAAAACTGATCAAGGTTGACCCCAAATGCACAACCCTAATTCAGAGATATCATAGATCAGTGGTTCTCAACCCATGGGTCCCCAGGTGTTTTGGTCTACAACTTCCAGAAATCCTAACAGCTTGTAAACTAGCTGGGATTCTCAGAAATCCCAGCCAGTTTACCAGCTGTTAGGATTTCTGGGAGTTGAAGGCCAAAACATCTGGGGACCCACAGGCTGAGAACCACTGTCCTAGATAGAGCATGACAGCAATATACTCATAAGCTGGAAAAGGCGACAGTGATATTTTAACTTTGGAGAACACCTGGAAATGATCTGATACCCTTTCATCTATAAATTCATCTGGTTTAATACCTAGTTTCCTAAATAGAAATAAATAGAAAGTTCATCCAACTACATCAATAATAGGGGCTTCTCTAATTTCCAGATTAAAAATTTCCATTTTTTCCTGCAATTCCTAGCATTAAAAATGAATTTAGAAATTAGAAATTAGCACTTAGAAGCACAATTTCAGCATTGAAAGAAAAGGGATAGGGATTGTTACCAAAGGGACGCACAAATAGAAAGTATAAGAATAAGGCTCCTAAAACAGATTCTGCCTTCACAAATTCATTGTCTTTGAGACTGAAGTAAACCTTCCTCACCCTGCTTCTTATCACACCAAACCTTATTTCAAGCTCAAAGTTCAGGGATGTAACTCCTCCCAGTCCATGTATTAGCCATCTTTATACACCCCCCCCCCCTTTTTGTATGAAAATTGTGGAACTCCAAGAGTTCAGAAGTTCAGAGTTGTGTACTCTTTTACTACTTGGTTTTCAGAGTGCTAAAGCACCATGCTTGCAAACAATTACAGTATTAATTTAAAAATGTCCATTTTGGAATTGAAAGGCTTTCCTATTGTGTTTATTCTGCATATATAGCTTTTAGTGATGCAAAACAATGCACTAGCAGGGAGTTCTTGCCTTGCAAGAAAATGAAGCATTAGGTTGAAAAGGGAAAATCATATCAGCTGATTGTTGCAGCTATGGAGCTGTGCAGTCCCTTGATTTTAAAATAAATATGTTTGGGAAGAGAGGTAAAACTTTTGGCTTTGCAACCAAGCTTCATCAATGTCTGCCTACTTGAAACAAAAATGGCAGCAGATTAGAACGGGCAATAGCAGCATAAACTAACACCCACGACATGCACACAATACATGTCACTATCCCCAAAGTTGCTGCAGAAGCCACTTCAGATTACCACACAGCTGAAATCACTTTGGAGGATTGGTTACACATTCATTTAGCATCCTTAGAATGGGATTTGATATGTTTCATAAAGTGTTGTTTCAATGCAACCTGAATATTGGGTTTGCAGCGAGTTCATGATGACATCATGTAATGGTAAGTTATGTGATAACATCCCAAGAGTTCTAGATGTGAATCATGGTCACATGCTTTGCAATTCTAGAATGTAGCAATGAAGAAAAAATCCATTGGAGAAGAATTCTGATTGAGAGATAAATAAATAACCTCATTTTGTGCTCCCTACCATAGCTATTTTCTATTTGCAATTATATTCTAATTTGCTTCCTTCCTTTCACCACTAATAGCGCATATCAAGCTTTGCAAAGAGAAAGAAAAGGAAAGCAAAACTAATGTGTATGTGCTTAATTTATATTGTCTAGTGATACATTTAGAAATATTTTCCCACTGGTGGTCCATGGCCTGAGCTAGGAAGGTTTCTTGTTCAGCTACTGTGGATGAGACCAACCTCTTCTCATAGCTGAGACCACAGGCCAACACTGTAATTCATATAACTTATATAGCAAAACAGTTTTTAAAAACCCAGCAATAATTTTGAATGGACACCTGATTGTCTGTATAATGCAGTGACTTCCAGTGAGTATTGTGTGTGTGGTTGTTTGGGGGGGGGGGGGGGTGTTGCTTTGCACTGACTGCGAGCATACTCTAGAGCAGGGGTCCCCAAACTAAGGCCCGGGGGCCGGATGCGGCCCATCAAAGCCATTTATCCGGCCCCCACGGCACAATGGCAGAAGGGAGTTGGGCTAAATGACCGAAGGGGTCTCTTCTTCTCTTACAACCATTATTATTATTATTATTATTATTATTATTATTATTATTATTATTATTGAGGCTGGTTGGCCATCTGTCAGGGATGCTTTGCTTGTGCTTTTGGTGCACAGAGGCAGAAGGGGATTGGGCTCAATGGCCCAAGGGGTCTCTTCCAACCCTCATTATTATTATTATTATTATTATTATTATTATTATTATTATTAACATTGAGGCTGGGTGGCCATCTGTCAGGGGTGGTTTGTTTGTGCTTTCAGTGCACAAAGGCAGAAGAGGATTGGACTCAATGGCCCAAGGGGTCTCTTCCAACCCTCTTTATTATTATTATTATTATTATTATTATTATTATTATTATTATTATTATTATTAACATTGAGGCTGGGTGGCCATCTGTCAGGGGTGGTTTGTTTGTGCTTTCGGTGCACAAAGGCAGAAGAGGGTTGGACTCAATGGCCCAAGGGGTCTCTTCCAACCCTCTTTATTATTATTATTATTATTATTATTATTATTATTATTATTATATTAATAACATTGAGGCTGGGTAGCCATCTGTCAGGGGTGCTTTGTTTGTGCTTTCGGTGCACAAAGGCAGAAGGGGGTTGAACTCAATGACCCAAAAGGTCTCTTCCAACCCTCTTTTTTATTATTGTTGTTGTTATTATTAATTGTCAGAGTAATTTGCAGCGCAGCAGTAGTTGGATGGAATCAGTGGAACGCAGAACGAAGAGACATCAGAGACTATGGTAAAACTATATACAAAGTTTTACTGAAAGCAGTAATAAAGACAAACAGACTTAAAGACAATGGACACAGGACTTGACTTCTCAGCAGACAGCACTCAACTCAGAACAGAACAGAACAGAACAGAACTGAAGCAATCAGCAATGCACACACACTTGTGTCTGGACACTCCCCAGTTCCAGACACATCTAGGTCATCACAGCTTCTTAGTAATTAACTCTTTCCAGACTATGTTACACTCTGGATGATGCAATCAGTATGAAATACAGGCAAGACACAAAATTCATTTAAACACTACCAATACACAAATCCCACATTAACATTAATACTATTATTATTGCTCGATGGCCAACTATAGTCCAGCCCTCCAATGGTCCGAAGGATCATGAACTGGCCCCCTGTTTAAAAAGTTTGGGGACCCCTGCTCTAGAGCAGAAGTTCTCAGCCTGGGGTCCCCAAATGTTTTTGGCTCACAACTCCCAGAAATCCCAGCCAGTTTACCATCTGTTAATATTTCTGGGAGTTGAAGGCCAAAAACATCTGGGGACCCCAGGTTGAGAACCACTGTTCTAGAGTATCCCATTGCTGCAGAGTAGTCTGGACAATGGGCTGTATTTGTATTCAAACTGAACCACTATTGAAGCTAGACTAGTGCCATAAACCTTTCCCTTTGATCATCAATGCATGGAAATAGGGCTGAATTGTGCCTGCATCACTGCTGATGCCAGTCCTAGCCAGTCACTGAGCACCTGGGTGATGTGGGCTCCTCTGCTGATACTGGATGCTGCATCAGGAAAGAGAAGAATAGCAGTGGAATTTGGGTCAGTGAATGTTAAGGAGACTATTTCTTGTTTGCTCTTGGAATTACCACTCATGAGCCTCTCATGTTGCAGGGGATGTGCTTACAAGCTATCTACACAATGGGACCAGCTGTCTAGACAGCGGGATCGGCACATTCAGATTTGGCATGAATGTGCTGAATCCAGGCTGCTGAGGGACAATGTATATGTTCAGTATAGATGAACCCACAGTGAAAAGATACTGAGGAGTAATGTGTTTGCCCAGTCTCATGCACTACTGCTTCTTTTCTTAAATAACCTCAACATTTCTGGTAAATCAGACTTTGACCAGACCATTTTCCAATAAAATATTGACTCATTGTTTAGAGTTGACTCATCACATGTAGAATTTCCCGTTTCTACACACTTTAAAACCGAAGTCCCAGGAGGCCATCAGACAACATAAAAGCACTTTATGGGGCTCTGTTTCCACAGTGTATGGAGCCCAGGAGTACCTAATTTTTTTAAAAAAAAATTGAGAGAAAACAGAAAGATGGGGAAAGGATGTGGGATTGCTGGCCATCCCAGAAGATGGACCTTGGCAGTGGGGAATGAGGTAAGGCAGTTATCTCCATTTCCCCTCATTCCCCCCCCCCCTCTCATGGCATGAAGTCCTTAAATTACTTCATCTAGGGAGTGGTAAAATAGGGCACTGGCCACCAGACTATTCTCTTTATGTATTTAGAAAGCCTTGCAGTTTGCAACATACAGATTTTTGTGGTTGTTGTTTACAATCCATTCAACATTCTCCCGACTTTTGCTTTTATATATTTTTTTCCAGCACTGCTTTACAATACATTGTTTTTTCTTATGTAGGCAGAGTTCCAAAAGCTGTATGCTTCATTCTCTAATCATTGTGTTGTCCACAGTCACATCAACTATGGCTAATTAATCTGTTCTGCTGTGCACACTTTTTAAAAAGAAAGAAATTGAGAAAAGAAAAAGAAAAGAGGCTAGTCTGACTGGATTTTCTAGGGGGAGTGGTGGTGAGGGATATTTGCTTTTCCACAGCCTCCTTCTCTCATTATTACTTTTCTTTTGGCAAGTATTGGGCTGTCTTTTTGCTTGCAACAATTCAGTTTTATCTTTTTTCATCCTTGCCCCATTTTTTAAAACAGTCCCAAGGGTAATATTCACTTTGGAAACAAGTGAAGCAGTTAGTGGAAATTAAACTTCAGACCTCCTCGTTCTGATGTGTGACATTCGGCTCTTGCTGTTGAATTGCTTTTTGCCAACCATACAAATCTATTTTCCCATGCAAGGAAAAATACTGGCAGAAACAACAGTAAGTCAAAGACTACAAGGAAATAACTGAGACTCTGACTCAGGAGAGAGCTAGAAAGAAGAACACGGCCTGCATCCAGACCCTTTCTCAGGCAGAGGAGATGAAAAGCATGAAATACCTGGTTAAGGGAGAAGCCAGCTTGTAGGTGGTGTTACTGTTTCACTGGCAATCCACAGCTGAGATGAAAAGGAGCTTTTTGCCCCCTGCATTATCCCATTCCCTTTGACAGCCAAAAAAAATTGAGTGTGATCAAACATGGCTTCCCGCTGCTGATTTTACACAACTCCTTTCAGTATCTCCAGCAACCGAGAAGAATGAGACATGTGGTTTGCTAGGACTGGGAAAAGAGGATGTGATCATGGAAACGGAAGCTTTTTTCAACAGTTGCTTCCAACTGCTTTGCTCTTTCGATGAGAATAAAAGTTCATCTGGCCAGATGGCAATTCAGTCATTCTGTCTCTCACCCGTGCACTGGGTTCTTCTGAACTCAGATGTCTGCCAGTAGTCTAGTGCTTTCAGTTAGGGCTCTTCATCTCTAGCCAAATGGAAGCCATCTGATCAGTTTCTAATTGGTGCTACTTAGTGATTTCTTTAAAAGAAAACAATTGAGTCACAAATAGCATGATTAAAGTTACTCTTAACTGTTCTTAAGTATTTAGATCAGTAATTCCTAGATTGTGTGCCACAGGGGAATTGTGCATGTGCTGTGAGTAATACATTTAATAATTAAAGAATCTGGTGAATGTGAAGTATCTACACAAAGAAAAGGTTGCCTACTGTGTGGATGATTCACAACTTTGGTCTCAACTCCTTTGATTCCACGATCACTGGGACAGTAAAAGCAAAGGGATGCTGTCCTACACAGAGTTTGATCACTGGTCCTGCTGCATTTCTGTATTGTCATCATGTCACTTCAACTGCTATTAGTGTTGCAAACACAAGACTATCTTTCAAGGAATATGCCCATTGTAACTCTGTGTGAGTAGTTAGTTTTCCAGTCAAGAGGTACACATACAGAAAGACTAGGGATATATTCCACTGATATATCTTGGGTATCTTGCTATATGTTTAATAGTGTTTTATCTTTTGTTTTTATGAGGTTGTATCTCAAGCCTCAGGAAGAGGTGGGTAATATAATAATAATAATAATAATAATAATAATAATAATAATAATAATAATAATAATAATAATAATTCTTAGTTTTATCATACAAATTTAAGACATGTGGGAGTAATTTGTATGAGATCCATCTCACATTTAATTTCCCCCACACTTTTATTTTCAGATATCAGAAGTTTGGGGCATGATGATTTAAACAACCAATAACTTATTTCTTAAAACATTTATGAATTTCAGAAACTCTTAGGCTCCTTCTACATTGCCATATAAAATACAGATTATCAGTTTTGAACTGGATTATATGGCACTGTAAAATATATTCCTATGGATTATGTAGCTCTGTTTGTAATATCTATTTCTGTATAACAAAATGGTCTATTTCAAAGATCTGTTAGGAAAAAAATGAAGAAAAATAGGGCAAGATGAATACATTAAAAATATTTCATTTGCATGGCACTATCTATGCATGTTTACTCAGAAGCAAGTCCCAGCAGGTTTATTGGAATAAATTGGGCAAATACCCGTGCATATTATTGCAGATTTCTACATATAAGCTGACCTTCCACACTATGGTACTGGGCAGAAAATAGCTAAAATTCACTGGTTAAATAAACCTAAATTTATTTCAGTTAAGATATAACACACTGAATGAAGTTGATGTGTTCCTCAATATTACTTCAGTAACAGAAAATTTGGTACCAGAGACAAAAATAAAATAAAAAGAATGAGGATAGTTATCTATACAAGAAGAAGGAAGAGCAATTCAACATGTTAATCTGAAAATTTTATTCAGAACAAGCAATATATAAGTGTGAAATGAGACAATCAAGTCAAGTAAGTCATGCATAAGGAAGCAAAACCAATCTGAACTATTTACAGACCACTTGAAAGACTCTTCCAAAATACATCCATGTTTTACATTTTATTTCACCAGCCTCCACTTTTCTAATAATTTCCATGTTGATGCCCAAACTCAAAGATGTGTGTGTGTGTTTTACGTTTGTTGGTTTTAACATGGTAGGAGTAGCTGAGGAAGTAGGCTTCTGTTTTGCTGTTTTCTTATGCTCAGTAAGTACTTTGCATTTTGGGATGAGTATGGACAGATGGGCTGGCTCTAATCCGAATTTGTCTACTGTCCACATAGACTGGCACCACCATCCATTTTTTTTCTGTACTTGGTGGCACAGGGAAAAGGGGAAAATTCAGGCCCGTGTCACCCTCCTGTTACTGATGCTGATGACCATCGAGCCCCAGAGATCTCCTGGCCATTCAGCAGTGATAATGGAGATAATGAAAGTACGGTGACCAACTAGCAGAACTGATTTAATCTCACTGGGCAGTCTGGACTTTACTCCTCAGCTGCTACAGGATGGAGATGAACAATTGCTATTCCAGGTAAGTCTTGAATATTAGCATACAGATAGATCATCCCATGGTGGCGGTGGGGAGCAGGGAGCTTGGAAAAGCAGTGGGAACTACATTCTTTAGCATTGAATTTTTGTGCCTGTCTGTGTTGTTTAAAAACAGATAACTGCTGTCTCCTCATCAAACATGTTACTCCTACAATTTTAGCAGCAATCACCCACTCCATTCACCTTCATAAAATACAACACAGACATCTGATGACTGTTGCCATCACACATTCAAGTACCCACCTTTCCCCGCTTCCAAGCAAATTGAGAGGCCTGAAGTTGGGTAGCACCTAACTTCAAAAACAGCCGTTTCTAGACACTTTAAATAGTCTTGTGTCTTTTGATGGCCTCCATAGAGCTCTGTTTTTAAAGTCTGTATAAATGGGGGAAGCCTGCATTTGATGAGAGTCATCCTAAATGAGCAGAAAATGACATTAATATGTCTTTGTAATCTGCTGACACATTGGTTCAAAGTCTGTTCACCAAGGCCATCTGGAGGTGCTATCTGTACCTCAGCAAAGACCAAATGATGTTTGCTCAGGATGTGAGAGTAGACGTTCCTCAACTGCTTTGTCATGCCTTTAGAACTTCATTGCATTTGCCCCTTTTGGGGGTTTCTGATATAATATAAAAGTGGGGGTTTTTTATATTAGCAGTTTGATTTGCCATTAAATTTCAAGCTGCTTTTTTAATCTCTGGATTTTTATTTGAATTTATATTGCCTTATTTATATTGCTCATGGAAATGAGAGTTTGTACTTTTTGTGTTTTGTTGTTAATGTTTTATTTTTGTGAGCTTCCTTAAAAAATTAGGGGAAAGGTAAGAGATTAAAAGTTTAAATAAATAAATCTCCACTGATTTCTTTAATAGGGGAGTGCAAATGGATTGCTATGCTTAGTCTCTGAAAGCAGTCAATATTTTATTTTGGATGGAACACTGAGACTACTGTTTGGTAATTTCTGGGTAATCTGGAACTGCCATCTTTTAACTTCAGTTAGTTATTCAAGGATTCCACTTCATTGTAGAATGAATGTGGTTAGTCACCACTTTAACTCATTGTTATGGAATCATGGAAGTTGTAGCTTTAAAAGGTCCTTATCCTTCTTTACCCAACAGGGCTGGTGACTTAGAACTACTATTCCCAGTACTCAATAGTGTTGAGCCATGATAGTTAAAGTGGTGGCAAACTGCATTCATTCTGCAATGTGGATGCAGATTTACTCTCTTTCTTGCAGACACACATAGGGCACATCTACATGGACACTATATTGATATGGTCGCTTTAGTGGATGGTCTCCATCTTAACATTGAGAGGATGTGTGTGTGTCCCAGTTAGTGCTTCTAGGCTTTTTGACCAAGGTATCCTTCTGGAACACCTGTGGGGTTTGGGAATCAGAGGCACTGTGTTCCAGTGGTTCCAGTTGTATCTCTCTGACAGGTTCCAGATGGTGTTATGTAGCATTCCACAAGGTATCATTCTATCCCCAATGTTGTTTAAGATTTACATGTAATCACTGGGAGAGATCATTTAGAGGCATGGAGCAGGGTGTTATCAATACGCTGATGACACCCAAATATATTTCTCCATGCCTTCAAAAATAGCCTCAGCTAAGGATAGCATGTCTCCTCTGAATGAATGCCTGAAGGAGCTAATGGGTTGGATGAGGAGAAACAAATAGAAACCGAATCCAGACAAAACAGGTGTTTGCCATCATGGGTCCTAAACTAGGGATGGAGGTGTATCAATCAGTCCTGGTTGGGGATACACTCCCCCAAAAGACTGTGTTGTAGATTATGAGTGCTAATGGATGATTGTCTCCAAATGTCAGCCCAGATAGATGTAATGTTCATGACTGCTTACTACCAGCTTTGGCTGATACACTAGCTGTGTCCCTTCCTGGAACTAAAGGACCTTAATGTTGAAGCCTAGTCTGAGGAGGAGGAGGACTCTTTGATAGGGCCTTGTGGTCCTGAATAGGAGCTCACTACTTCTGTAGTGCCTCAGGAAGAAAGTAATTCTTCCCTGAGTGATGGGAATTGCCTTACAGAGAGATCTGTTCCTAGTGAGAATGTTTCACATGAGAGTCTACCAGAAACTTTCCTTGACCTTGAGAGGAATTTGAGGGAGGTGGAAGACACTGATTTTTGCCTATAATTCAGCAGCTTCAATTATTACACGATAGTGCCAAGCAAAGGAAAATATGGTTTTCTCAGCATTTGAAAACTAAACAGAGGGATTCCAGGTGTCAGGCAGATAGTGTCTTCATGAAAAAATAAGGTTTTTTAAACTGTCTTCTTTGTTTGCTCTGTGTGAGTGCAACTTTGGATCAGGAGAAAGTCACCTTTTCTTTTCTTTGTATTTTTGAAATAGCTTTTTCCTATAGAACACTCATTTCTTTAATAAACTTTAAATTAGTTGATTGATTACTTTTTGACTGAGCTATATTTGGACAAATTAATTCTTCATTTTGGGTGAAAAGGTGTCACATAGGTGGCTGGGCTGCAACACTTAAGATGGTAGTGCATGCACTGGTAACATCAAGGTTAGACTTCTGTAATGCACTTTACATTGAAATACCTCTGTACCAAGTATGGAAACTTCAATTAGTTGAAACACAGCAGCCAGAGTAGTTGCAGGAACATCTAGTAGTGAGCATATTACTTCCATATTAAAGTCACTCCACTGGTTGCCAGTTGGTTTCAAGGCAAAGTACAAGGTGTTGATTTTGACCTTTAAAGCCCTATATGGTTTGGGTTCAGGTTACCAACAGGGTTGCCTTCTCTTGTACAATCTATCCCAGGTCCTTCTGGGTCTCCTGGCATCTACTCCATCAACATCCACCCAAACCCGACTGCTGACTGTCACCCAGAGGACACTTTCATCAGCTCTCTCAAGATTGTGGGATGATCTGCCAAAAAGAGCTGATATCTAAATTAGCTGTCAGTATTTAAGACACAATTAAAAACTCATCTCTTCTGGCAGGCGTCCTAAGTCAATTTTTAACTGTGAATTTTAAAATCATGTCCAGTTTTTAATGTATTTTAATCTTTGTTCTGTGTATTTTAATATATGTATTTCACAGAAATTTGTTTTAATATATTCTATGTATTTTACATACTGTTTTATGATAATGTGTTTTTAAGTATGTTGTGTCCTGCCTTGAGCTGTGAGGAGTGGTGGATTATTATTATTATTATTATTATTATTATTATTATTATTAATAATAATAATAATAATAATAATAATAATAATAATAATAATAATAAATAACAACCTCAAATGGTCAAGAATTGCCTATGTGGCATTTGCATGACAAACAGAGCCAACTGACCCCCAACATAAAGCAAAGTCACTCAACATGATTGTGTCCTGCATTAGGAAAAGCTGGAGAACTGTTGGGATTTTCCAAAGCTCCAGAACAGCCCTATACTTCAGGGTAATGTGAACAGTGGGACAATGCAGCCATCCCACTATTCCATAGTGGGCGATGGGGGGGGTGGTATTTACTCTTCACCATAGCTGTGGCACTGGCTACAGAGCTCCAAAGAGCACCTAGCAAACCCTGGGCATTCTGATGTAAGCAGAGGCACCCATGTGAATTGGAGAGGGGAAGGAGATTACTCTCCTTCTTGCTCCGCTTCCTTCTTTGTGTTCCATTGACACCTTTGTTTGCACCACCAATGGTGCCCATGGATGTCCAGGAACTCTTTGGAGGTCATTGGGTGCAGCTTTGGCAATGATAACATAACACAGGTAAGGGTGGTCATCCAATAGTACCAAACCAGATCAAGGCTAGACCCCATGGGAGTTGTAGTTTTAAATGTTTTTAGCCTTCAGGGAAAAATAGTACTAGTGTTTCTTTTGTGAGTCCATAGCAGTTAAATGCTTTCAAACTGTATTAACTTTACAGTGTAGAGACATCCAGGGTCACAGTCTGTTGCAGAAATTGATTGACAAAGTAGTAATGCTATGCCACTGTCACCACCATGATTTCAAAGTGGTACCATAAGGTTATTATACATTGCAATATATTGGAAGTTTTGCTGGACTGATCTAATATTGAAGGACTCCAACACAGTTTATTTTTTTAATAAATCATAACGTATGTGGATTAAAAAAATGGTAGACAGTACATTGTTAATAAGAGGAAAGACCTTTTCATCACTGGTAGTGGTGGCAGACTAGATCTGGACCTTCTTTCCAATTAGTCATGAGTTTTCCCCTTTCTGTTATTTGTCTTAAAGATTAAATCCCATTCGTTTCACCCTCTTTTACAGGCTAATGAACCAATCATGTGGTCTCATTTTATATAGTGTTGAATTTCTCCTTTCAACTTCAATTTTTGCTCTTTTATATTTTACTGTGGAACAGTACATTGTTATGTCTGCTTTGTTTATTATTCTAGATGCAACTACAGAAAGCTGGGATATATACATCACTATCATTAACACAAGTTGTAATAGAAGTAGTAATTCATAAAGCTGGATTTTGGCTACCTTGTGTGGTTATCAGTGAGACACAAGCAATTCTGGCTTCATCTCCCCAAAGCAGTATGCTATAATCCATCATCTATTCATGAAAGCTTTCTGGTTCTTTTTCAATAAATGCATCTAAAGCTTGATTTGGCACTGAAGGGGAGAGAAATGTGCTATGTGAGCATACTTTAATAAAAACTACAGATATTCAGTGGGGCTTTGGAGTACAGCCGTGTGAGAAATGTCATCATACAACTAATTAACACCAGTCCAGGATCTTATTCAATGCTGGCACTAACCTTCCAACATTCTCATCATCTTTTTCATATTCATCAGCGTTCATAATGCACTGCTTCTTGGTATCAGAACGACGGGGTCAAAAGCCAAAAATCAGAGATTTTGGAGGGTCATGCTGCAGAATATAACCTTCTATACATTTTCTCATGTCAGGGAAATTTTGCTGTCAAATGTGATTGCTCCAGTCACACTCATTATGTGTTCACAGAATAGGAATTTCAAATGGTGACTGAACCATTTTACTATTGACATCATCCATTCCAAATGCTATTAAGAAATTAATTTCCCTGCATGCTGGCTCTGTTTTTGCTGTAAAACTGCTGTTGAACTGCTGTATTCTTATTTATAAACTGTGTGTATACACACACACACTACCCCTTGAACTGGCTGTCTCTGTGTTGTTAAGCTCCTACATCTTCAGTTACTTAACCCGTTTTTCCCAATGAAAATATGGGGCTGGATTATTGACTGGAGATGTTTGGCAACTGCTCTTGTTCTAACCCCATTCTAGAAACTTGCAAAGCGGCCATGACTGGTGACTCCTATATTGGTTTGGGAGTAAATCTACTCTGAGTTGTAGTTTGAACTCTTAAGGACTGATCTAAATTTCTGAACCAGTTTGGGGAAAGGGTTTAACACCATGGAGAGCTCATTTAATTTTTTGGCGAAAACCTGGGATGAATTCATTATCACACTGATATGGGACCCCATCAGCCAATGGTCTAAAATTGCATCCATACACCTTGGCAGTACATTTGGTGCTTTGCTGCTTAAAGAGCTTTTGTTCTATTTCCTTCTCAACCTACCTTTAGCCATTTTCCCCATTTTCTCATCCAGTCAAAAGAGAGATGTATGGCAAGGTATATGTCATGACTATTCCACCTGTCTGAAGTTAAGGTTAATTTTCTTTTCTAAAGGTAAAGGGTG
Organism: Anolis carolinensis; assembly: GCF_035594765.1. Classification (NCBI taxonomy): domain Eukaryota; kingdom Metazoa; phylum Chordata; class Lepidosauria; order Squamata; family Anolidae; genus Anolis; species Anolis carolinensis. The sequence goes on from NC_085843.1 coordinate 151,697,395, forward strand.
TTTTGCTGGAAATAGGCCAATTACCTTGTGTTATCAGGGTTTCTATTATTGCAAACTGGCTATAACAATAATCTTATTTTTGTTTATACTTAGGCTGGTTCTCTTCCCAGAGCGAACATGTGTTTATTTCATAACATGCTACTCCACAATACCTCTTTACAGTTCCAAAAGCTTAAGTGAGGCAACTTGAAATCTAAAAACAGCCCAGCATGATACAGTATTTCCATATTACATTTACTGCAGTTGTGTGTGTGTGTTGTTGTTGTTGTTGTTGATTTGCAGTACTGTGTACTTATGCAATATCTAGGTAGGGTTATATTCCCCTGTTTATATGTAAGATAAACTGGGATGGGAATAGAGAGGTACATGTAAACCCTTCTCCTGAACATCATAATATGCCCACCAGTATTTCAAACGTTTATGCACTGATCACAAAGGACTCCATAAAAGATTTATTCACACTTAATACTCAATATGTGCACATTGTAATATTGTCGTGTTCCTCTTCATCCAGGAATTTTGGAGTTATGGCCCATTTCCTTTTGCCCAATGAAGGAATTTCCCTCACTTAGAAGAAGATATGATAGAAGGCAAGATCCAGTGCTGTAATGGTGAAATGGTTTCATTTAGCAGAAATGGGAGGGAACAATATCCCTTTCAATCCTTGGTCTTTGGACATTTGCTCCCAATATACCCCTCAACTAGAAGAGAGGGGAAGAAAGTTCAAAAGTTCCCCTAGCAGGATGTCAGTCCAGAGTATTGTTACTTTTACACTGCTTGTTGTAGCTCTGCAAGTGGCAGAGGATTTTTCTGACATTTCAGAGTACAAGGGGTTTGATGGGTTTCAAACTGATGAGTCTGTCAGAGAAAATTGCAGGCCGATGAAATAGTTGTTTTGGATTCCTGTACTCGTTCCCAGGTATCCGGGGAAAGTTCCAGTTCTCTTGAGAAATGGCCTTTGGCTGATGGGGAGTTTTCCCAAGAAGCCAGATTAGGTCTGAGAATGGAGGGAGTGAAAAATAGACAAATTAGATGTTCTGAGAGATTCCGTGGTAAGACCTTGATGTCCAGGTGCAGTCGGCATGATCTCATGGATAGACTTAAATTAGGTGGTGTTGGCTTCATGCCTCTCAGAGGGGACAACATTGCCATATGGGATGGTTCTCTTGTCTCTGCTCTCAAGTTCATGATTCAAGTATTCTCAAGGTTCTTGTTCTGGTCCATGCCTTTGTTTCCTTGAAGGGTTTACCTTGAGAAAGTTCCTTTTTTGTTTATGGATTTATGTTTGAAGTACTGCTGTGAATTTTGAGTTCACTTGACTTATGTACTTTGGCTTTTTTGGATTACTGATATTTTGTATTTGCCATTCTTGTGATCCTTTTAGAAATGCCTTTTTCCCTTTTATCTGCTTTATTCAATAAACATTTTTAGATAGAACTACTGGATTCTGGTGTGGTGCTGGGTGAAAAGGTGTTTCAGTATTAGTATTAGAGTGCAACACTGCTGTGCAATGTTCAAGCTACACTGAGTCTACAGACAGTAGAAATAGTGGTGTGGGACTCTTCAATCAATAGGTTACTGGATTTTAAAAAATAAAATAGAAATAGAAATGTCCTCTGATAACTCTGTTCTCTATGGGATGGGAGTATTAAGTCAGAATAAATACCAGAAAAAAAACCTTTCCTTCCAGGTGGCTGAGGCTTAATCCTGATATATTCCTATTCTCCTAATGCATTTCCCTGAGGTTTTAACTATATACTTCTGGAAAGAAAATGTTCAATTTACTGTATTGGGTATAGCCTAAGAATCAAACGTAAGAGGAGGAAACTGTGGGAGACAAGGGCCATTTTTACAAACATCAGCATTTTCCAGTGAGTGTGACCAGTGGAGAACTTTGGTGGCCACATTTGATGCCTTAAAGATTTCTTGAACCCTGTCCTTTTGTCTTCTATAGAATGCCAGTTTTTCCAACCCTCTGTCTGCATTAATCCTCTCAGAATATGGGTAACAACCTTTAATATATCACATTATTTTGCTCTGGGAAAATATTGCATGATATTTGCATGATATTGAGATTCTATTACAATGAACACCTGAAGATTTGTGAAGATACTACTGATACAACCACTTAGAAAGAGTTATGTTGTTGCATGAGACCTAAATGGAAATAAAGGACATTGCCATGAGATTGTCCGAAAATGTGTTCAGGTATCACACACCCATCCTAGTAGAAAGTAAGAACACATCTGCATAGTCCCAATTCTTATTGCATGGTCCACTTAATAGCACTCTCAAAATTCAGACCAGATTTAGTGCTTATCACACCATCTGGTAGATCCCTGAGGATAGCAGAACTTCAAAGCTTCCTATAGTGACTTCATCCCACAAGTAAGAGAGGGAGTGGGGGGGAATTATCTTCTTATTGTTTCTATTCACTTTAAAGACAGAATCCCATGGAGCCCATCACATGACACAGGACTGCTTCAGATGGATTTAATCTTTAAACTGTATAGCAATGGGAGTTTGTAAAGTTAGGGAGAACTAGACTCAACTGCTCTCCCTGCACTTAGAAACAGCCCAAACATGGAATTTTAAGGTGGGATGGAACAGTTTGGATCCTGAAGTGGGTGGGGAACTATTGTTACATTCTCTGAAATGGAATATCACTGAATGCCACATTTAGAAAATGATTCTACAGCTCCCCCCCCCCCCTTTGTGGGATGAGGTCCAAGGTGACTTTTTTTTTTACAATTTGAATACAGTGCACACTATTACAATTAAATGTGTGTGTCAATTTTCAAAAAGCAATCCAAGTTAACAAATCAACATTGTTAGCACATCCATAAATGTAGCTGGAGGTATGAAGCAGTTTGATAATACATGGATGACATTTATTAGCTTCTTGTGTAAAAGTAATGGTGAATTCAAACCACCAAATGGTTAAGAAAGATTGCAGATGAACAATTACAAAGCATATTACAGTAATTATATGTAATTGAAGAAATTAGAATAAATAGAAGTAATAGAACCAACAGAGCTGTATTTTTACAATGTTATGTGAATGATGTTGAGAGGGGATAGAGATCTGGGAATACATTATGTAACAAAATAATTATATTTATTTATTAGATTTATAATAATACTATATTTATTATATTTATTTTGTTTTGAAATAATTAAAAATTTCTTTTAAAAAAGTTAAAAATGAAAAGAAAAGTGATTTGAAGCAGTAAGTTTACCAAAAACATCTAAGCAATATTTTCACCAAAAAGAAAATGCTTACACAACAAAGATAATTCATGACACTTCCATGAAAATTGTTGAGTTCAGTTATCTTGCATTATAAAAAGAGGAGAAAGTACAGTGTTCCCTCACTACTTTGCGGTTCACTTTTCGCGGATTCGCTGTTTCGCAGTTTTTCAATAAACTCTAAAAGTCTATTATAAATCATAAAAAATTACAATTTACAACCTAAGGAAGGGAAGAAGGAGAAGCCAAAGGGAGAGAAAAGGAGCCCAAGTGGCAACAGGAGGAGAAGGAGGCAATTTATCAACACACAATTGGTTGATAAAGACATAAAATAGTGTATAACTACTAAAATAATGTATAAATATTAAAATAAATATAGTGTCCCTACTTCACGGGTTTTCACTTGTTGTGGGTGGTCCTGGAACCTAACTCCCGCGATAAGTTAGGGAACACTGTAATGCAGTTGGAGTTCCCCCTCCATCTATTTGCCAGAAGTTGAACAGCTGCATCTTGGGAACAGGGAAGTGAAGTGGAGCAATACCAAATTCTTCCAATCTCACAGCAGCAGTAAATTGATGCACCACTGTCGGCACTGGAACAAAGCTCTTTCAGGAGGCTATTCATGGGTTTCCCCCATGTATTAAAAGGTATGACCAAACAGCTAGGGTAAATACTGGTTTGAGATGATGTTGTGTGAAAAGCAGTATTTATAATCATGGTTAACAAACTGCTAATGTACATTTCAGTTCTCAAGCAGTAATCTCCAGAGTTACCCAGTTCAAGTATAAATGCATAGTTGAGGACCTTTTTCCCTAATTGCCTCATTACTTGGGCTTATACTTTATTCCTTCAGAAATAGATTACCTTCACACAGAAATGAGCTTCCCTCCTTTTGCTTATGTTTTCCCTTTATAATAACTCAAGAAACCTCATAGAATTTAGGGAGACAAATATATAAAATCCAAAGGGCAATACTTCCCTGTCTTTTGCATAGTAGGAAGAAAGCTCATTGCCTGACTATGGACCCCAGAGCAGCATTCAGTCATAGTTATACTGAAGTATATTTGTAAGCTTTCTGCTACATTTATAGTTTATCATATCAATTCCTTTCCTGTACTTGTAATCTGAAGCCACAGAGTGAAGACGGGATAGCCAGAAAGACACAGCCCATCGTGTCTCATCCAGCAGCGGTGGAAGGACAAGCGGCTATAGGGTCACAAGGGCTAACAACCCAAACGACATTGCCACAAAATTTAATTGCTAAAATACAAAAGGCAAAATATTATCTGAATTTAAGCTATTCAGCAGAAATGGAAAATAATAGCAAAGGATAATATATTTTGACAAATGGTAGATTTGCATGAAGCACAAAGGGTGGATCAACAACAAATTGAATAAAGAATAAAAGAAATCAACAAGAAATTTGCTATTCTTCTGTACATGTGGTTTTGTAACTTCCTAATTATCATCAGAACTGATATGATGGATCCCTAAGGGAATATTGCTTCCTCAGTTAATACAGATACTCAGTAGATTCCCCTCTTCAGTATGTGAGAACCACCATGACATAATGTTGTGATTGTTGTGCAAGGATTCTGAGAAACCAGTGTTTGAATCCCTGCTCAGCCATGCAAGCCTATCTTAGGCAAGTAATCTTGTTTTAGCATTACAGAAAGGCATACTTCCTTTGACTAAGGACCTAATTACGTGGATGAGGTCCCCCAATCCGATTCAACAGCCTTTATGGCAAATTAGTGGGGCAGCAGGGCAATCCTGGCACCCAACTCTGCTTCACTCACAGTGAGGCTTCCCCATCCCATGTGGGGAAACATAGACGCACAGTTTTTCCCCATGCTAGCCTCATGTTGTGTTCACTGTTTTGAACGGAACATGAGAAGTCTTCCGTGTTCCAAGGGAAGCATCCTGCTATGCTGTCAGGATGTTTCCTCCACAGAGCCTCGCTGGAAGTTGCTGTACGTCATATGACGGATGGCATAGGGCTCTGAGGAGAAAGCATGATGAGGTGGAAAATCTAGATAAGAAACTCTATGATGAGGTTAGAGTTGGCTTGAAAGCACATAACAGTCTGTACAGGGCTGGGGCCAGGCTGTGGCACAGGCTGGCAAGCAGCCTGCTGCAATAAATCACTCTGACCATGAGGTCATGAGTTTGAGGCCAGCCCGTGGTGGGGTGAGCACCCGTCAATTAAAAAAAATAGCCCCTGCTCGTTGCTGACCTAGCTACCTGAATGATAGTTGCATCTTTCAAGTAGGAAATAAGGTACCACTTATAAAGTGGAGGCAAATTTAACTAATTTACGATATTGGAATGAGGAAGTGCCATCACAGTGTATGATGAAGCAGCTGCTCCCTCCATGGCCAGAATCGAACATCCCCTCAGGAGAAGGTTAAATTGCCTCTGCGTCTGTCTCTGTCCTATGTGTATATGGGCATTGAATGTTTGCCCTATATGTATATAATGTGATCCGCCTTGAGTCCCCTTCGGGTTGAGAAGGGCGGCTTACTCTTTCAAAAATTCCCTGGTTGATTTGTCAAAAATGATGATGATGATGATTATTATTATTGTTATCATTAATAACAATAATAGTAATAATAATTTTATTTCTTACCTGCCTCTCCTTGTGGCTCAAGGTGGGTTATAGCATAGCTAAAAATGCATAATCATTATATAAAAATACACATATTTTATAGGCATGGATGTCTAAAAGTGTGGGAGGAAAGTTAGGGGACAGACTTAAAATAGATTGTGCTTGCCTCCAAATTCATGTTTACAATGTTACTATCCCTTACTCCTGTTACCACTTAAGGGGAAAATATATTCTTACTGGTACTGATCATAATAAAGCTTATGTTATCAAAAGCATTGATTATATTTCTCATCATTAATTTCACCCAGCATCATTTCCACTCATATTTCCCATTTATTCATTTGTGGTTTCTGCTCTTAATGACTGGCCTAACATAAAAATAACCTTAAATTGATCATATGCTTCTAAATCAATTTCGTTCTCACTCTGAATTGCTAAGTGTTTTCAGTGGGTTCATATGCATAACAAAAAGCAATGTTTTCCAAGAAGAGCAAATTCTAAATATAATTGTTCCCCAAACAGCAGAAATTCTTTGAGAAGTGTGTGAAGAATAAGAATAAACATAAGAAGTAAATTCCATTGGCAACTTTAGGCTGGTGTCTTTTGACCATTAAAAATGACATCATGGATCATGGAGATATAGCATAAAAATCATTACCCCAAAGCCTTCACCTTTTAGCTGCATGATCATTTTGTGGTTGATGGAGAGGGGTGGGGGAATTAAAGAAATATGTTCTGGAGGTCCTATTGGATAATGTCATCACTGTCCATCTGGCTATAAGTACACAGGGTGATGCTTTTCTGGTGTCCCCTGTCCTCCTTTGGTCACTAAAGGACTGTAAGTGGGAGCAGGAGGGACTGGAGGGATTTTTGTCTCCATCCTAGAAAGCAAAATGCTGGAAGAGACTGAAAGCTAGTAGAGAAGGAAATAAATGGCTTTCTTCTGTTATTAGATCCAGTTACTTCTCTCCATGTAGCTACTCTTTTTTTCCTGATAGAAGTGATAAACAACTGAAGGTGAAAACTAGCCAGCTTTCACCGACTTTAGAGTTTTCCAGTTTTTTTCACCTATTAGCAGGGAGCTATCCAAAGTCTTGAGCAAATAAAGAGAGACTGTGCTTCACATCCTGTGAGTTCTTTCCTATTCTTCTTTTTATGCTTCTAGTACAGCATTAGAGACTGGGCTTACAGATCTCTTCTGTGTAAAGAGCTTCAAATACCAACCCACTTCTCAGAAACATGTTTGTGGGGGGGAGAGAGAGAAGGCAAAAGAAAAAAAAAGAGAGAAAGCCTGCCTGCCTACACTCGCAGTATCATAGTTGTACAAATCAGTTATCTGATGTGCAACAGAATTGATAGCATCACAAAATTGCAATAGAATCATTATTATTTAAGAACATGGTCAATTCTTTATTTACAAGTAACAAACTGTCATATCCTTGTCTATTTTCTGCAAACATTATTTACCACACTAATAATTTTCAGTCCATAGTTACACTCACCGTCTTGAATTGTCTCCATTTAAACCTCCAAATTCCAAGTAGACCTTTTTTTTTAAAAAAAAAAAAAACACTACTCATTCATTTTATTTGATTGTCTTCTTGCATTGAAGAAACCCTTTTCAAGATAGTAGAACAAGAATATGAAGACCTAATTTTGCTAGGAGATTTTAACGGGGTTTTGGATGTTGAGATAGACAAATCAAACAGAACAGGGACAAGCAAAAAAAAGGGATGGGGAAACCTACCATTAAGATTCATGCAGCTAAAGGAGGAACTTGGCTTACAGGATATCTGGAGACACAGAAACTTTAAGGAGAGGGATTACACGTTCTTCTCACATAGACACTCGTCATGGACACGGATCGACATGATCTGGGGTACAAAACTTATAACATCACAAGTAACTAACATCAAGATTTTACCCAGACTGCACTCCGACCATGCACCTATGGAAGTCTTAATAGAGGATAAAAAGAACTCAAATAGAGAATATAGATGGAGGCTAAACGAAATGCTATTAAAAAGCCCTTTAGAACAAAAAAGATATAGAGATTTACTGATAGAATATTTTCAATTAAACAGGGAAGAAGACACGGATATAGTTGTTATTTGGGATGCAAGTAAAGCATACATAAGAGGGCATTTTATGCAACAAAACATAAGGAAGAACAGAGATAAAAGAGCAAAGAAGGAAAAATTAGAAGAAGAAGCAAAAGATTTAGAAGAAAAATTAAAAGAGAATCCAAGAAACAAAGATATTATCTTCAAATTGGAAGCTTTGAAAAGAAGTGTGGATGAACAATATTTGGAGGAGATAGGAAAAAAAATGAAATATATAAAACAACAAAATTTTGAAAACGCAAATAAAGTGGGAAAGTGGCTAGCGTGGAAACTGAACAAAAGAAAACAATTACAATGTATTGACAAAATTCAAGAGGAAAATGACATATATTTTGATAAGAAAGAAATAGAAAACCAATTCGTCAAATACTATAAGAATTTATACTCAGAAGATAATATTCCAAAGGAAAAAGTAGTTCAATACTTAGGAGAGCAGGAGATAAAGAAAATAACAGAAAATCAAAGAGAACATCTAAATAAAAAAATAGAGATAGAAGAAATAGTAAACGCAATCAAAAGGATGCCCAATAACAAAGCACCAGGACCGGACGGTCTTACCATCCTATATTACAAAACATTTCAAGACATATTAAGTAAACCTCTACAAAAGGTAATGAATGGAATCCTAGAAGGTAAAAGGGCCCCACAAACATGGGAGATTGCGAATATAACACTATTACCAAAAAAAGACACAGATAACTCCAAAGTCTCAAACTTCAGGCCGATTTCACTGTTAAATGTTGACTATAAAATATTCACTAGTATACTAGCAGAAAGACTAAAAAAGGTTCTGAGTGAAAGAATACATGAAGATCAATGTGGCTTTCTGCCCGGTAGACAACAAAAAGAAAATATAAGATTACTGTTGAACGCAATTGAATACTACGAAAAAAATCATCAAAAAGAAGTTGCCTTCTTATTTCTGGATGCGGAGAAGGCATTCGACAGTGTAAACTGGTTCTGCATGTTTGAGATTCTTACAGAAATGGACATAGGATACTATTTCCAAAATGCAATAAAAAATATCTACTCCCATCAAAAGGCCAGAATTATAATAAATGGACAACTGTCAGAAGGAATAGAAATAAAAAAAGGGACAAGACAAGGGTGTCCACTTTCACCTTTACTCTTTATATTAACATCAGAAATTCTGCTGGAAGCAATTAGGAACAACAAGGAGCTGAAAGGGCTAAGAACAAAAAATAACAGCTACAAGATACGCGCATATGCGGATGACATCGTGTGTATCATAGAAGAGCCCAAAGAAAAAATTAGAACATGGTTGGAAGTAATTGAGAAGTTTGGGGAGATAGCTGGCATAAGGATAAACAGAGGTAAAACCAAAATTTTGACAAAAAATATCTCACAAGGGCAGAAACAGGAACTGCAACAAAAAACAGGGATTGAAATAGTAAAAAAAATTAAATATCTAGGGATCGAGTTAACCGCGAGTAATGTTCAATTGCAAAAAAACAATTATGACAAGAAGTGGAAAGAAATGAAAAAAAAAATGGAAAGGTGGGATGGTCTACATCTCTCCATGTTAGGAAAAATTGCCGCTGTAAAAATGAAAATACTAGCTGAAGCAATATTTCTTTTCAGAAATCTACCCATTCTGAACAACAAAAAAACCTTGGATGAATGGCAAAGAGAAATTAATAAGTTCATATGGGGCAGAAAACGAGCAAGGATAAAATATCTATATATGAAAGATGATATCCGCAGAGGAGGGCTGGGAGTCCCCGATCTGAAACTGTACTATGACGCGGCTGCCTTGGAATGGGTAAAGGAGTGGGCCTGCCTACGGAAGGCAAGGATACTAGCATTAGAAGGCCAAGACTTAAACAAAGGATGGCATGCATACTTGTGGAAAAGGAAAGGTTACAAAGAAAAAAACTTCAGCAATCACTATCTAAGAAGGGCACTAATAACAACATGGGAGAAATATAAAAACAGATTTTACTGTAAGACACCATTATGGCTCTCTCCCTTAGAGGCAGAGCATATGAGGGAGATTCCTAGAGAAAGATGGCTAACATATAAACAACTAATAAAAATAGATAACTACGGAATAAGACTAAAAACATATGAGGAAGTAAAAAAGCTAGAACCATCCATAACTTGGTTAAACTACTGGCAGATCACGGAAGGCTTTAAAATAGATAATCAAACAGGATTTGAGAGAAATGATACAACATGGGACAAAATCTTAAAAATGGAGAAGAAAATTATCAAAATGTTATATCAACAGCTATTGATTTGGGAAACAGAAGAAGTTTATGTAAAAGAAAACATGACCACATGGGCTAGGGAGATTGGACATACCATAAGCATGGAGGAATGGGAAAGGTGCTGGAAAAAAAAAATAAGATATACATACTCAACACAGTTAAAGGAAAGCTGGTACAAAATCTTTTTCAGGTGGTATATAACGCCGGAAAAAATAGCAAAAATCAATAAAAACAAGAATGGAGATAAGTGCTGGAAATGTAAGAAAGAGAAAGGAGACCTCTTTCACATGTGGTGGGGATGTAAGAAGGTAAAAAGGTTTTGGAAAATAGTACAGAAGGAAATGGAAATTATATTACAAACAAAATTAGCCCTAAAACCAGAATACTTTCTACTAGGGCTAACAGACTTTTTCAAGGACACAAATAATGAAAAATTGTTTATATACATGACAAGTGCAGCCAGAATCTCGATTGCGAAACTCTGGAAAACAGCAGAAACGCCGTCATTAGAACAATGGCTTTTGAAGCTGATGGATATAAAAAATATGGACACATTAACACAGATAATTTCAGTAAAAACAGACACAAAAACAGATTGGGATAAATTAAATAAATATATTAAGGAAAAAGAGAAGAGAACTGGAAATGTAGAGGCAGAAACTGTTATGACACTCTCAGGCTCTTAGAAAAGGGTTCGGGAAAGAATTTGGAAAAGTAAGAATAAAAATGTTGAGCAGGGGATCTGGAAGGGAATCCGGAGATAGGAGGGAGGGTTGAGGGAAAACAGGGTCTTATATATCCCCATCATCCTTTTTTTTTTTTTTTTTTTTTTTTCTCTTCTTTCTTTTCTCCCAATTATTGTTTATCTGCTAATATTTTGTAATCACATGCGACTCTCGTTTTTTTATTGTATCACTAAAACTATAAATAAAATCATGAAAAAAAAAAAAAAGAAACCCTTTTCATCATGTTTTGTCTTCTGATGAACTATTCTGTCTTTGTCGTTACATTCAGTGCTTTACAGAGTTGGAAGTGGGTTGGTGCATTCATTTAATTCAGGACACTGTTTAGAAATATTCACCTTCTGTGTGGCTGGATAAAAAAAATATTCCAGTTAGTTTTGTCTCCAGATTTCTTTCTATGTTCCAGAGTAAAAGAATTGAGATCTAAAAATCTCTAATTTGGTACAAAAACAGGACAGATCAATTTAGGTCCAAGTTTCAAGTATCTAGCTCTTTGAGAAGTGTGTATACATTCAACCACATCCTAACCTTTTTCAGATGCCCACATAGGGATTTTTTAAAACCACAAAGCTCATTAATGACCAGCAAATCATGGCATGCACCCTCTAAGTCCATTAGAAGTAGGAAAATTTAGGGACCACTTATGTGGGGAGGCTAATTTAACTGATTTACAACACTGGATGAGGAAATACTCCATCAAAAAAGGACTTGTCGTCACAGTGGATGATGGTGCAGCAGCTCCTCCTGTGGCTGGAATCGAGCGTACCCTCACAAAGCCAGAAGCTGGAAAGTTAAATAGCCTCTGTGTCTGTCTGTGTGTTGTTTATCTAATGGCATTGAATGTTTGCCATATATATCTACATTGTGATCCGCCCTGAGTCCCCTTCGGGGTGAGAAGGGCGGAATATAAATACTGTAAATAAATAAATAAATAAATAAATAAATATGTCTACTACTATTCAGAGAAAGACCTACAAGCCACTATACACACCTTTGCAAAAGCATATGAAAATATTGGTTTTTCACTGAACATCAAAAAAAACAACAACAACAACAATGTGCTCTACTAGTAGGCCCCAACCAATCCCTTTGTAATGTTGCCAGCAATACAGCTTAATATTGATTATAACTAGGAAATATTGATAATTTCCACTAACTTGGCAGCCACCTCTTCACAAAGTCAACATAAACACTGGAATGCAATATCATCTGAACTATAGGTTTTTAAAATGTTAAATTAACTTTGTTCTGTTCCTCTGTATAGAGTCTCTTCTTAGGAACATCTTACAGCTTGTAATGAGAAGATGGGTTTTTAAAGAATTCTTGAGTAGACATCATCAGTACCTAGAAATTTGTTTGTTTTGTTTTGTCACTCAGGTTTTGGATTTAATTATTTGTCAGAAGAGTTTTTTCCTCATTCTTTCTCTCTTCTGGAAATATTCGTACTATGTAAGAAAAAGATATTTGCTATGTATTTTAATCAGGGAAGACAGATGAAAATGATTCATTCAGGTTCTCTTCTCAGAACTCCTTTAATTTCATTGTTATTCAGTGGCCCAGGTGCCCATTGGACTGTCTTCCTAATCCTGATGTTTCCAGCTGCTCCTCAACAGTGCCAATAGATAACAAGTTCCTTCATATTCTGAGCAGCTCTTAGCAGATTGAATGTCTTTCTTATCAAGTATGTAGTGATTACTCTCACAATTATTTTGGGAAAGCTACTGCTGAGCTTCCTGTGGTCTTGATGGAGACTTCTTGTTTTGAGGAAGATAAAATCCAATTTCCATGCTCTGACAAAGCTGGACTCTGTTTTTTAACTTCCTCAGATATTATCTTTTGAAACTATAATAAACATTCAAGTACTATGAAAGATTAAGACATTGTTCCTGCAGGTGTTCAATATTGCTTTTGAGCTCTCCCAGGAACAATTTATGCATGCAGTCTTATGCACACTTACTTTGGAGTAAGCTACACTGAACACATTAAGGTAAGAACAGCTTCTATGTTTTTATATTCAAGGATGTCTCAATGACAATGGAAAGTAAGTTGGTGCCCCCCTGCAAGTACATGCAAATAAACAAAATTAGTAGCAACCTCTTTGCCAAAGTTAAGCATTGGCCCTGCCTACCTTGGCAAGCTTAATTGTAAGGAATATTACAAATTAGGTTTGTATAGGATTGCAGCCTTAAGGGTGGCATGAGAAATGTTTCATATATTTATTTCTTTTTAAAATTACTTGAATGAATGACCTGAAAGAGTCCTCATAAATCACAATCTACTAGGACAGAGTAACAACATTGGGAGAATTATTGTTCTTAAGCCAGCCTTTCACAGCACTGGGCCAGTAAAATTCTTTCCTGTCTGCCAACAGCAGAGCTTATGCACAGTTCAGAATATTTGGCTTTGGAGATCTAATAGGTTCTTTGCTGCCAAAGTGGGATGCATGCTGTCCTACTTATGAATTAAAATTCTGTCATATTTTGGTTAGGTGCCTAGAGACCTTCAGAGTTCAATATATTATACAGCATTATTGCTTGTTACCTCTTTGTCATCACACACCATGAACTGTCCTATGGCTAGTTCAAGGCTCCCCACTCCCCTCTCTGATGGCATAAAATTCTGGCTATCTGCCTGTACTGGAATAGCAAAATCATTGAAATGATAGTACAGAGTTCCTCTTCTTTTAATTGATTGGATTTTCTTACATGGGAGTGCCTTGACTTTGTTTTCACTAAAATGTGCTTTGTAATATTAATATAGTATTCTCTGGATACAAATCAGAACACAAAAAACCCTGAAACAATTTAATTCAACTGTAATATTTTAAAGCTAATACTTGTTTCACCCCTAGGCTGCGTAGGCACCTCAAAACCACACTGGAGCCCCAGAATATAAGCAAGCAAGCTTTTTATTGAAGATTATATGCAAGCAATAGCAAATCAAAGTTCAAAGTCAATAAATGGGTTTGAATCCACAAGAAAAAAGTACTGAAAGATCTAGAAGCAAGAGTCTATAAAAGTCACTCAAAGAACATAGTACAAACTAGATATCAAACTAAGTCCCAAGGAAGGTATCATGAATAAACCGAACAAGATTTCAAGGATTAATCCAAGGCATGAGTCAAGCTGGAAACACAGGAAACAAAACTGAAAAATACAGGGGAAAAAAACCAAGTTTAGTCCAAGGTATAAAGTCAATGCTGGAACACAAAGCAAGGGTCTTGGCTGGAACAGAAATCCAAACAGCAAAATTACTGGAACATTCAACTGGACACACAGGAACAAGAACGAGGCTGGAACTCAAATCAAGGCTGCAGGAATTCACAGGAACATGAAGCTGAGATCTTCCTCTCTTGGATAAGCAATGTTACCACCTCTGACTGTGTCAGAAAAAGCAGCCCTTCTTAAGGAGAATTCAAGGTCCCTTCCCATGTGAAGGTTGCTCATTATTTTGTTTCAAAAGCAAATGTCTACTCCTTCTAACATACTCCATTTCTTTTCTCTGCCGAGTTATTGTGTTCCTCCTGTCAAACTCAATAGACCTCTCTGCCTTATCACTTCCAGGAACTGAACTAGAATGTCCATCTGGCACCAGGAGATCCGACCTTGACTGCTTTGAGGAATGCAGTTCAAACTGCCTACTTGCAACCATTCTGTCTCTGGTCCCAGAATTCACTGGGACAAACCCTGGCTGCTCCTCAGGCCCAAAACCAGAGTCCTCTGGCAAGGCAGATGTAGGGACAAACTCTGGCTGCACTCTGACAAGGCAGGTGCAGGGACAATCACTGGCTGAACAGGCCCAATCTCAGAGTCACCTGACAGCTCAGATGGAGGCTGGACTACAAAAATACTAAATTAAAGTTACTAGTATTATTAAATATGTTGTCCAAGAATAAGAAGAAAAACCCAGTTCAAATTATGTATACAACCCAACTCTTGTATGGATTGTTTATCATTATTAAAATTATTCTTGTATTCCATGTGATTCTAAACCTCAAGTGCTTATAAGAACCTGAAGTGTATGTGATTTCTTGATCATTTGGCTTTGCCGAATGTGCACTACTAATTTTTTTATTTTGAAAACCTTCATCAAAGTGTGCCAAATAATTCTTCACCACATATCAGCTGAAATCCTTTGCATTCTTATTCAGCAGTAAGTCTCACCAATTTCAATGGGACTTCCTATTTAATAGTCATTTTTAAGTTTGTGACCTTAGAAAACTTCCACTGCTGACCCTTCCACTTCTCCCAGAAAAGGTCACTCGCTAGCTGGAAAACACACCTTCTTGAAAGAGAGTTGGAATGTATTGATTGACAAATAAAGAGCAAAGACTGTTTGATTGCCTCTCACACCAAAAGGTGCATTCATCTAGTTTGTTGAACTGTTGACATGTTGAAATACTGAGATTTGCAGAGTTCTTAGATATCAAGAGTGTGTTAAATGTATTCAGTTTTGCTCCCATTTTAGTGGAAGGTTCAGGGCAGCATACAACAGTTCCCTTAGGGAGCTTTAAAGATAACTTTCCCTCAGGGCAATAAAGTTTATGGTCAGTTTTTTTGGATTTTGGAAAGTACTGAGACTGCTTTCTTTTTATGAATTTTTTTGAGAAGCTGGCAGAGAAGAATGGGTGGAAAATGGCAGATGCATTGCTAGTGAAATTGAATTTGTTTAGAACTATTCAGAAGGGAAATATTGTAAGATATATATCAAGTAGCTTACTTAAAGTACAGGGTGTTTCAAATGTGTGGAATTAAAGGCTTCAGTTTAGTCAACTATGTAACTTACTGCTGATTTTTTTTTATCATGAGGCAATCAAGGTAGTGTTTATTGTTTAGCCTATGACCATTTAGCATTTCTTAACCTCTCTAGTTGAGTCAATGAAGTAAACCAGGGATTTCTATTCAGACCTTTGCTTCCAGCTCCAAATGCTTGTCATGATGTGGAACATCTTAGCAGCTTCTTGCTTACAGTGTTTCCCTTGGTTCTTTGTAAAGTCTCAGTTAGTTCAATTCATTAAGAAAATTATTAACCCAGAGTGCTTGAGAGAAAGGACAATGTCTCTGTGCCAATTAGATAACTTGACAGTAAGGATTCTCATAATTAGGGGGCACTGAAATTTGTGCAAAATCAAAATTGGAGCTAATAAAAGAGAATATGTGTGTGTTTTCATGTGTATATCTGTTTCAAACATAGACACACTAGTATAAACTCTAGCTACATGAAACTTGAGTGTGGATATTACTCAGACACTTAGCTTCCCCATTATCCAGGATTTGATGCCATTTAGTTAATAAAACATATTCCATAGTCTGAAGTATCGTGTGCCCCTATTTTCTCCTGAAGACTAGGCTACAGATGAGATGGGTGGGAGAGGCTGAAATAGATTTTCTTGTGGTATCTAGACAACTATTTGTACTACTCTCCTAAGCAGGGTCCAGGGCTCTTTACACAGGTCAAAGAGAGTCAGAAAAAGAGAGTGCAATATGTATTTCTTTGATCTATGGCTCTTTAAGGTTTCCAGAAGGGGAGGGGAAGAGAATGAAAAATTGTGCTGTACATATATGTGCAAATGGGGAGGGGAGAGAACAATAAGGAAAGGAAACCCTAAATTGGCATGCAGGGGGAGCAAAGTGAGATAGTAAAAGTTTAAAAGGAGGAGAAAAGTAAAGAACGAAAGAGGAAATATGTGAGAGAGTGATAACAAGTAATTTCTAGGGATCTCATCCCATTAGCCTTGGACTCCATCCTAGGATGCTTCCAGGACGGAGCCCATCGGAACCCATCACATGATGCAGGGCTACTTCCAGTGGGGCTCTGTCCTGGCTCCATCCTGGAAGCATCCTAGGATGGAGCCTAGAGAACTCAGGAGGATCATTTCTATTGGATAGAATTTCTTTCATTGCCCATTCTAGCTTGCCTTCTAGCCACATATACACATTACCTATCTGAACTCTGCCCTTTCTTCTCCAGATAGCAAACTTCAGCACCATCAAGGTGGCAAATGAAGAAGCGACCAATAAGGGACCATCTGCACTGGCACAAAATGTGGGTCTAATCTAGTGTCCTGGATACTGAATCAGATACATGTGGTGTCCTTACAGGAATTTTCTCAGGCACCTCAGAAGTCTCAGGGAGTCCTTGCTGCCCAACTGTGCCAAACCAGTTTGGCACAGCTGGGTACCCTCCCTAGAATTCCCTCCTGTCCCCTGTGTCATAGCTGTCTTCAGTCATGACATGACAACTACTGGATATTTTGCACACTCCTCTTCCTCTCCAAACTTTAATTCTATTCAGTGAGTGGACACACTGGCTGACATCAGCTGAAGAACAAGGTGGGTGGGTGCAAACAATGGAGGATAGCTACAACAAGGTGGAGAAGGGATGACAGGTCTACCATTCCATTTTACTGACCACCTGAGCCCAGTGAACACAGGACGACATTCAGGACAGCTGCAGTGAGTTCATGCCATTATGGCTCCTAAGTCAGGGTCAGGGTGTTGCACCCCAAGGCAGCGTGAGCACTCAAAAACCAAACAAGAGCCAATATAACACACTATATCTTTATTAAAACAATTATAAATCCAAAGGAAATTAGGTATAGAGTCTGAGTAAGGAATAGTTGTTTTTAGAAAGTCAATGATGGTTCCAAATGGGTGAAGGGAAAGGTCCGATATTATAATCCACAATGAGAACTTGATAGCTCTCCCAAGAAATCAAAGTCCATGAGTTAAAACAGGGAAACAAGGCTGGCAGGAAACAGTTCAATCCACTGGAAATACTTCGTAGCGATCAAGGCCTCAAAGTTGTCAAAACTGAGGCAAACTTGAAACAGAAACAAGAATAACAACTGAAGTAAAGTCAAGGTCTACTTGAGAGTCACGGCACGGCATGGCCCGACTGGAACTGGAATACTTGGCTTGGAAACAGGAGCTGGAGATAGAGAAACCTCTCTCCAAGAAAGCAACGTTGACACCGCAAGGAAATCTACTGAGCAAAACACTTTTAACAGATTCTGGACTGTTTAGAATTTAGGGAGTACAAGCTCCCAGAACTTTCCCAAGGGAATGCTAACCATTATCCCATCTATTTGCCAGTCTGGCTCCGGCGGATTTCTTGTTTTGCACTTCTTTCTCTAGTTACAAAATCTCTATGATTAAAAACGCCGTCCCCAGGCATCTCTGCAACATCTGGCTCTATCTGTGAGGGAGGAACAGAAGAATCTTCTCCAATTAGTAAGTCTCTAGAGCCAATATCTTCGGGCACCTTCAGCTGTAAAGGCCCCTCCGTGGAGGGTAAAATGTCGGTATAACCCACAGCATTATCTGTGTCAAAGGGCAAGTCCTGAACCACTGCAGGCCTTGGTGCCCTGGCTGGCTGGGATCTGTCAGGACCCAGGCTGCAGAGCACCAATAACCTTGCACAGAGGCCAGTCTCTATCTAATATCTTTATTAAGGAAATATATAAAAACAATAAAAACAAGTGAAGAATATAGTTCAGAAGTAGACCTTTCAGATGAGGTCAAATATAGTCCAGAAATGTATTGTCCAATATAAGATATTAGAGTCCAAAGTTTTAATCCACTTGACCGAAACACACACTTTGCCAAGCAATAGTGTGGGGAAACAACAGAGTCCTTAAAGTCCAATGTAGCTAGGCAACAAGGCTGGAAAATAAACTTGATTCTTGGCTGGATCCGTGACTAGAAGATGAGGCAAACATGAAACATGGAAGGAAGTCCGTGAGACAAGGCAAGGCTGGAAACTTGATCCGGGAAACAAGGAACTGGGATTACGAAGTCCACACACGATCTCACCTATATTGGGTCTCGTTTTCCCGCCAACAGAACTCTTTCCCTAGAGAACGAGAAGCGAAACCCAACTCTGTCCAGATGTGTGACTCCTTAGAATTTCCCAAGGGAAGCAAGCCTAATCAGCTTGATTTCTGGCAGCAATGCGTAAACTCCTCCGATGAGCCTCTCTGTTTCCCCTTTCCCGGGAATAAGATTCTTTTCTGGGAAACGGGGGGGAGTTCTGCCCAAGGCCTGTTTGGCTGAATTCTTGAGGACAAACATCAACATCCTGCAGGTGAGGAGACTCCGGTTCTGGCTGAACCGGCAAAAATCCCATGTTTTCCTCTTTGTCTGTCACAATAGTACTAGGAACAGGACTACAAGGCCCATGAGTCATCACACTATCCCCGCCCCCAAGGCCCCCCTCAAACATGGCCCCTCTCCTCGAGTCACGGGGCCGCGGCTTGGCAGGGTAGGCCTGATGAAAACAGCGGACTAAGTCGGGGGCATGAACTGTGGAAGCTTCTTCCCAAGAGTGTTCTTCGGGGCCAAAACCCACCCAGTCAATGAGATACTGAAGGCGGCGGCGATGAAAGTGAGAATCCAAAATGTCCTGAACCTCGAATTCCTCCTCCCCGTCCACCAAAACAGGGGCGGGGGCCGGCCGGTCCACATCGGGGCGTACCCCATCCGCCGGAAGGAGCAGGGAACGATGGAACACCGGATGAATGTGCATGGAGAGCGGAAGTTGGAGTTTGAAAGTCACGGGGTTAAGTTGCGCCACTACTGGGTAGGGACCAATGAAAAGGGCATCTAACTTCCGGCAGGGACGGTGGGAGGGCAAAAAGCGAGTGGACAACAGAACCCGATCTCCTACCTTGATCTTGGGGCCCGGCTGGCGATGACCGTCAGCGTGGCGTTTATAGTCCTCCTTGGCTTGGTTCAGTTGCTGGTGCAAGAGTTGTTGCACCGCTGTGAGTTCTTGCAGCCAGTCCTCCGCTGCAGGAACTTCTGAGGTTTCAATGACAGAAGGAAAGAAACGTGGATGGAAACCATAGTTTGCAAAGAACGGGGTTTCTTTAGTTGAAGCCTGGACACCATTGTTGTAGGCAAACTCTGACAGAGGTAATAGGCAAGCCCAATTGTCCTGTTGGTAGTTTACATAACAGCGAAGGTATTGTTCCAAAGTGGCATTGGTGCACTCAGTTTGCCCATCCGTTTGGGGATGGTGAGCTGAAGACAAACGAGAGTCTATGCCCAATAGTTTTTGCAGTGCCTTCCAGAAGCGAGAGGTGAATTGAGATCCACGGTCAGTGACTAAACTCTTGGGCAATCCATGTAGTCGGAAGATATGTTGAAGGAATAAATCTGCAGTCTCTTTGGCCGTGGGAAGGCCATCGCAGGGGATGAAATGGGCCAATTTGGTAAAAAGATCCACCACTACTAGAATCGTGGTGAATCCAAGGGAGGGTGGTAAGTCAGTGATAAAATCCACGGAAATTATTTCCCATGGACGAGAAGGAGTGGGAAGGGGATGAAGTAGCCCTGACGGCTTCTCCCTTCGTGTCTTGGAGCGCTGACATACAGGACAGGTATTGACATATTTCTCCACATCCTTGCAGATCTTGGGCCACCAGAAATCTCGCAGGATCAAGTGCATGGTTTTAAATAGCCCGAAATGCCCTGCTGGCTTGCTGTCATGACACAGACGAAGTGCCTTTTCTCTGCCGGGGCCTGGAGGGATGTAAACATGGTTCCTGTAGCATAGCAGTCCATCTTTAAGTGAGAATGGGAAACGTAGTCCTTGGCGAATCTGTTCTTGAGCCCAGGCATCTGTCTGTTGACTGGCTCTAATTTCTTGAGAGCAAAGGGATTCTGGGTTAGAGGGAGTTGGTTCAATTGGAGTGGATTTGGTGTTTCCCACTGTGAGCGTGGCAAAGTTTTTGGGTTGCAGCAATCGAGATTCTGAGGTCTCTCTGCGTCCTGCAGCATACTCCGGTTTCCGTGATAGAGCATCTGCTTGCTTGGTCTGAGCCGGGGTCACATAATGGATCTGGAAGTCAAAACGTTCAAAGAACAAAGCCCAGCGCTGCTGTCTTTGATTTAACTTTCGTGCGGTCCTTAGGTGCTCTAAATTTCGATGATCAGTATGAACTTCAATGGGAAATTTGGCCCCTTCCAACCAATGTCTCCAATTTTCAAAAGCTGCCTTTATGGCCAAAAGTTCTTTCTCCCAAATAGTGTAATTTCTCTCTGGGGATGTTAGTTGACGGGAGTAATAGGCACAAGGATGAAGATGTTCTCCCACTGGCTGCATGAGCACAGCCCCAATTGCCACATCAGAGGCGTCAGCCTGCACAACAAAAGGGGTTTTAGGATCAGGGTGCTGTAGAATTGGCTGGGTCGTGAATAACTGCTTTAGCTGCTGGAACCCTTTCTCTGCTTGCTCCGTCCAGCGGAAAGGCTGTTTCCCACAGATGCAGCTGGTGATTGGGTCAGACCAGCGAGCGAAGTCTGGGATGAATTTGCGGTAGTAGTTTGCAAACCCCAAGAAGCGTTGCACTTCCTTCTTGTTGGTTGGCGCCCGCCATTCCAATACTGCTGAGACCTTTGCCGGGTCCATGGAGAGCCCTAGTGGCGAGACGCGGTATCCCAGGAAGTCTACCTCTTGTAGATCAAAGGCGCATTTTTCTAACTTGGCATATAGTCCATGATCCCGCAATCGTTGTAGCACCATTCTGACGTGTTGCTCGTGTTCCGATTGTGATCTAGAAAACACCAAAAAATTAGAGAAGGGGAAGGACTCCAAAACTATTGTCAGATCAACTCAAAAAGTATTTCTAGTTTTCCAAAAGAAAAGGAAAGATGATAATTGTTTCTGTCTGATCCGAGGGCTTGGAAAAGGCAAGTACCTAGATACTAATAGTGAATTTCTAAATTCCCATTTCACCCATTTACAAATCAACTTGACCACTTTTTAAAATTGTGTCAGAAACGAATTGAGGCAAATCGCTTTTGGTGTGAGAGAATCGGTCGTCTTCAAAGACATTATCCAGGGGATTCCCAGATGTGTTACCATCCTGTGGGGGGGGGGGGGATGGAAGCTAGAGCCTACAGACGGGAGCTCACCCATCTTGCAGATTTGAACCGCCAACTTTCAGGACAGAAGTTCAGTCGGCACAAGGGTTTAACCCATTGCACTACTATGGTTCCTCAACTTGACTACTGCTCAGACATGAATGCTTACCAAATGTTTGCTGCAATAAAATAAAAATTCAAGTGTCAATTGTGTTATTATATGAACCTCCTGGTATAGCATCCTAAGCAATCAGATTCACTCCTTAACCATAAGCTAGGGTGTTCTGGATTTATTTTAATTTTGTTTTTGAAGCAATATGATCAAGGAAGCAGTGTCCTAAATAATCCCTGAACTACATATAGTCATCAAAAACTGCATAATGTGAATAAAACATGTTACTTCCTTCAAAAAGGAAATTAGCACAGAATAACATCTATAATAACCTATGTCAGCCAAGTCATACTAGCATGCCACAGGATGTGTTGAAGTATGTCCTGAATATTCACTATTCTGTCCTACGCTTTCTAGGGCACAAATGCTTAATCAGAAGGATTATAAATCCTCTGCCCACACACTACTATGTCCTCACCTTGCCCTTTCAGCTATCAAGCCCAAGGAAGGGTACTAGCTGCATTTGCTTACCAGGAGAAGGAATACAGGGAGGCAATTCAGACAATAAAGATGCAGTTGGACTTAGCTGGAGATGGGGGAGACATGAAGGTAAATCCAATAGATGATATTCACTCTTCTTTCCCTTCCCTTTGGATTTCAGAGACATCAGATGGTCAACACTTGACCTGTCTCTCCTTTCCATCCCTTCCCCAAAAGGCATAGACATATATCATTAATAGGATCTCACACTCTGTCCCAAAGTGGGCAAATATTTGGCCTTTCACTATAACTCCTGAACTTTGTTCTGTGATTATTAGATTTTCTGGGGGTTGGACTACAAAACATATGGAGAAGGATAGGTTTCCCACCTCTGTCCTATGTAGTAGTGATGCTGTCTGCCAATAATGATAATGCTGATGATGATGATGATGATGATGATGATAATAATAATTAATAAATAATTGTATTTCTTACCCGCCTCTCCTCCTGGCTCAAAGCGGGTTACAGAATAATGCATGATGCTGAAGGATGGAGGAAGGGCATCTATTATTATTATTATTATTATTATTATTATTATTATTATTATTATTATTATTATTATTTCATGACACAGCAAACAAGATAGACATGCTGGATTTCGTATTACAAAATCACAAGTTGAACACTTCCCAAGTGTCTAGGACTGTGTGGTGTATTTTCGGATGATGCCTGCAGATCCCAGTAGGGTGGCCTTTTGCAGTTGGCAGATTGTGATTTTGTCAATGTCTATTGTTTCCAAATGCCAACTGAGATCTTTTGACACGGCACCCAATGTGCCGATCACCACCAGGACCACCTGCACTGGTGTCTGCCAGAGTCTTTGAAGTTCAATCTTGAGGCCCTGATAGTGGCTGAGTTTTTCCTGTTGTTTTTCGTCAATGTGACTGTCACCTGGGATGGCGACATCAATGATCCACACCTTTTTCTTTTCCACAACTGTGATGTCTGGTGTGTTGTGTTCCAGAACTTTGTCAGTCTGGATTCGGAAGTCCCACAGTATCTTTGCGTGCTCAATTTCCAATACTTTTGCAGGTTTGTGATCCCACCAGTTCTTTACTGCTGGGAGGTGGTACTTGAGGCATAAGTTCCAATGAATTATTTGGGCCACATAGTTGTGCCTCTGTTTGTAGTCTGTCTGTGAGATTTTCTTACAGCAGCTGAGGATATGATCAATGGTTTCGTCGGTTTCCTTGCACAGTCTGCATTTGGGTCATCAGCTGATTTTTCGATCTTGGCCTTAATTGCATTTGTTCTGATGGCTTGCTCCTGGGCTGCAAGGATCAGGCCTTCTGTCTCCTTCTTCAGGGTCCCATTCGTTAGCCATAGCCAGGTCTTCTCCTTATCAGCTTTTCCTTCAATTTTATCAAGGAACTTTCCATGCAATGTTTTGTTGTGCTAGCTGTCAGCTCTGGTTTGTAGTGCGGTTTTTTTGTACTGATTTATTGCCTGCTGTGCTTTGAGGAGTTTCTGATTTTTGACTTCAATCAAAGCAGGTTCTTCACTTTGCTTTACATATTCTGCCAGGGCATGTTCTTCTTCTTTGACTGCTTGTTTTACTTGTAAGAGTCGTCTGCCCCCTGATCTTCTAGGCAGATATAGCCGGTCAACATCACTGTGAGGGTGCAGTGAATGATGAATGGTCATGAGTTTTCTTGCTTTTCTGTCCAAATTGTCCAGTTCCGCCTGTGTCCAGTTTATGATGCCAGCAGTATATCTTATGACAGGTATGGCCCAGGTGTTTATGGCCTTGATGGTGTTGCCTCCATTGAGCTTGCTTTTGAGAATTTTTCTGACCCTTGGTGTGTATTCTTTGCTGACCACAGTTTTCACATGTTCATGCTTGATGTTGTCCAGCTGTAGTATACCCAGATATTTATAGGCCTCTGGTTGGTGACACATTATTGTTTGGCATTATTATTATTATTATTATTATTATTTTGATTAGGAGGCCTATGATATAGGAAGTGTGTGTGAGTATTAGTTTTTGTAATGGTCTCCCAAGTTGTTGTTTTAGAATTCTAAAAGCATGACTTAGCCCAGTTGGCTAAAATTGGAGAGAGTAAGGAAGTGGATTTAATTAAGGTGTTCTCCTATTACTGAAGCCTAGGGAAATACATGAGAACAATGGCATAGTTTCAGCCCCATTAATACTTCCCCAAAGACAGCATTTCAGTTTATTCTCACAGTATTAAATAAGCTATTTGGCAAGGAAGGTCTACAGCTAGGAAATGAGCAGAAAAATATCTGGTTATCCTGCTTGACTGGTCCATGAGGTCATGAAGAGTCAGAAATGACTGAACGAATAAAGAAGAAAGATCCTGCTTGAATGCCAAACTGAGGGGTATATCTCTGCCATTTTTTTAAAAAAAACAAAAATAAAACAACCCTCCATCTGTTCCTAAAACTGGATGTCATTGATATACTAAACAACATTGGGATTATGTTAATATATTTGTTATTAAAATTAAATTACTCTTAATGTAGTATATGACAAAAGAAAAGCAATTTTCTTGGACTGCTAGAAAGGTGCAGGACTCACAGTGGCAAAAAAGGAGTGTCACAGTGGTGCAATGGGTTAAACTCTTGTGCTGGCAGGACTGCTGACCTGAAGGTTGCGGTTCGAATCCGAGGAGAGTGTGGAGGAACTCTCTCTGCCAACTCCGGCTCCCCATGCAGGTACATGAGAGAAGCCTCTCACAAGGATGGTAAACACATCAAAACATCTGGGCATCCCCTGGGCTACATCCTTCAGACAGCCAATTCTCTCACATTAGAAGTGACTTGCAGTTTCTCAAACTGCTCCTGACACAAGAAAAAAAAAGATGGCAAAGGGTATCTGGATGATGTAAAAAAAATCAAATAAATTAGAAATTACTTTCCCAATTTACTGGCTATTCATTTTTCTCCTTTTTTCCATTTTACTTTACCCTGCACTGTGGCTTGTGAAACATGGACTGTTGGCATTTGGGTGGTGATTATAAATAAGCAGTCACTTAGTCCCAATGGTGGGAAAAGTGAAGGAGCAAGATCCTGATAAGCATCAATTGGTAAAGGTGAAGTCTGTAGAATTGTTTGTGGATTCCGGAGTTGTGGAATAACACAACTCTTGGAGTTAGGACTTCATCAGTCAGGCGGGGGAAAACAGGGAACAACAGGGGAAAGCTGAGAGAACCATCTTACCCTGTTCCCTATCATCTTTCCCCATTTCTAGGATGGTCAGCCATTCCATGTCCTTTCCTTGTCTTTCCCTGTCTTTTACCCACTTTCCCCCATTTTTTCAATTTTGGAGTTGGGTAACACAGAGATCCACGGAGTTTTAGCAGACATGAACTCATGTGATAGCCTGGAGGGATCAATTTCTTTTTTTTTTTTTTTAAGAGTTTCAAATAGAAAAAATTTTATTAACATTATAAGGTGAAACCAGTTGTACATGTTTAAAATATCAAACAGCTCTGAAATATATCACCATCTCTTGAAATTAGATGATACAGATTTGCCACCTGGGAATGGTGGAGAGTTCCAAACTGCAGAACTGGTGCGTTTAAAATAGCGTGGTTTGCTCTTATAGAAGATTTCTTCCAGGTTTGGACTTTTCACAACACCAAATAACCTCCTGACATTAGATGGATTGTAATATTGGTGCATGACACCTTGGGTCAGTTGATTTCCAGAGGCCCATGCAGGGATTGGCTTGCGTGGCCGGCTTTCATCATCTGTTGAGTCATCACTATTCAAATCCATCCCATAATCGTCAATGTTAACCTTGGGGTGCTTGTGGCTCTGTGGTGTCATCTCATATGAATTACAAGGTGAGTTCTGAATATCTACCGTCACATTCAGTTGTTTGCTAGCCGTCTTGGCCTCTGCTGCCTTTTGTTCCTCTTCTTGCTTCAATTGTTCTTTCCTTTTCCTTTCATTCTCCTCTTCCTCTTTTCTAAGACGCTCCTTCTCTTTCGCTGCTGCTATAACCTCTTTCTGCAAGCGTGTCACCTTCTCTTTCTCTTGTCGTTCATATTCCCGTTGTGCCCGCAGCTTTTCCTGCTCCTTCTTCTTCTGCAGTTCTCTCTCAGCAGCCAGATTTTTCTCCCTCTCTAGTTCTGCCTGACGCTGCTCTGCAGCCTTTCGTGCTTTCTCCTGCTCCTCCTCCTCTTTCCTCTTCTGCATTAACTCCCTGTGCCTACGTTCCTCCTCCTCCAGCTGCAGAGCTTTCTGTTTGCGGGCTTCTTCATCTTGTTTGCGCCGGGCTTCAATTTCCTCCAGCTTCTTAGCAGCCACTTTCTTCTTAACTTTGTCTTCTGCTAATTTTTCCTCTCGTACCTAGAATATTGATTTATTTACACCTACATCTTTCCTTAAAAGAGTTCAAGGCTTCTCTCCCCTTCCTTGTTTTTTTTTTTTTTTGTGGGTAAACAGTTTATTAATGAAACGTTACATAACAAAACAGCAAATTATCGCAAATATAGTCAGATAACAATCATTTTGAAATGTACATGCATATCTACATTAGTCAACCAGCCTGCCAATTCTAACACAGTACATATTATTATCTGTTACTCAAAACATATAGAACTGCTCTTTCCACATGTCATCCACCACTCTCAATCCAGGTTTCTATTCATTTTTACTTTTTTTTTAGAAATTAAATCTAAGAGTTTACCCTAATATTCAAACAAAACAAAAACATACAACGTATTACACACAACAAACCCTGCACGCACCCAAAACCCCTATCCCACATAAAATAAAACCCCTTCCCCACACCCGTGCACCCTTCACCATGACTTCCAACCCTGAAGCACTATGAAGCCTTTAAGCCAATTTATATATCCTTGTTAATAGTAACCCTAAATTCCTAATGGAACTCCTCTATGTTACTGACTCCTTATTTAGATATGCTATGGCCAGCTTCCATGTTTCTAAAAAGTCCTCATTACTTTTGTTCTTCCTATTGTTGGTAAGTTTGGCCATTAGCATATATTCCCGCATTCTTTCTCTCCAATCCTTTTTAGTTAAACCTTTTTCCCCTTTCCAGTCTTTGGCTATGGTCAATCTTGCTGCCGCAAAGCTATATTGGTATATTTCTTGGTCCTTTTGGTTATTGTTTTCTCTATGTAGACCTACTAGACACAATCCTGGGCTTTTTTTAATCTTATTATGTAGCATTTTATTAGTCTCTTTAATTACCTTGTCCCAAAATGCCTGTATGGTCATACACGTCCACCACATGTGGATGAATGTCCCTTTCTGTTTCCTACACCTCCAGCAAATACCTTGTTGTGATTTATCTATTTTTGCCAATGTTGCTGGGGTGATATAGCATCTATAAAACATTTTATATTGATTCTCCCTAATTGATCCAGATATTGTGAATTTGAATTCTTTGTTCCATAGGTACTCCCAGTTATCCAATTCTATTGGCCTACCTAGGTCCTTGGCCCAGGATATCATTACTGTCTTGACTGTATTATCCTCCATATTATAACTTAATATGTATTTGTATAATCTGGATATTAACCCTTTATTTCCCTTTTCCCATATTCTTTCCAGTTCTGATTTTTTAGTTGCGAAACCAACCCTCATATCTTTTTTATATCTTTCATGCAATTGGTGATATCGAAACCAATCATTAATCTCCAATTCTTCCCGCCCTTTTAATTTCCATTCTTCATTTTCTCTAATAAGGTATTCTTTATATGTTCTTGTTTCTACACTTAAGGCTGGTCTTATAACTGCTTCTAATGGCCTCAACCAAAGGGGTGTTTTCGGTTCCATACCTTTTCTATATTTTTTCCAAATGTCTAATAGTCCCCCTCTAATTATATGTTTATTAAAGTCTTTATTTAATTTGTCTCCATCGTACCATACATATGCATGCCAGCCGAATCTTAATTCATATCCTTCCAAATTTAATAGGGTCTTATTTTCTAATTTTATCCATTCCTTCATCCAGGACAGAGCTGCAGCCTCGTAATAGGTCCTTAGATCGGGTAAGCTTAGCCCCCCTCTTCCTTTATCATCAATTAAATTCCGGTATGCTATCCTCGCTCTTTTTCCAGCCCAAATAAAATCTGTAATCTTTCTTTTCAATTTCTCAAAAAAATTTATTCCTTTGATAATGGGTATATTTTGAAACAGGAATAGCATTTTGGGGAGTACCATCATCTTTATTACTGCAATTCTGCCCATCCATGTTAGTGGGATTGTTTGCCATCTAGTAAGATCTTTTTTAATGTCTTCCCATACTTTGACGTAATTATCCTGGAATAAATTGGTATTTTTGTTTGTGACCCATATACCTAAATATTTTACTTTTGGGATCACCTCACAGTCTGTTGCGGCCTCCAGTTTCTTACAGCTTTTAGCATCTATATTTTTTACTAAAAACTTAGATTTTTCCTTGTTTATAATAAATCCTGATATGTCACCATGTCTTTGAATAATGTCCAATACTTTTTTAATACTTTGTAGTGGGTTAGTTAGAATACAGACTATATCGTCTGCATAAGCCCTAATTTTTAGTTCTTGGTCACTGATCTTTAAACCCGTAATTTCCTTCTCTTCTCTTATTCTGACATTTAAGATTTCCAGACCCATAATAAATAATAGTGGGGACAGCGGGCAACCTTGTCTGGTCCCTTTTTGTATGTCGATGTAATCTGATAGTTGACCATTGATGTTTAACCTTGCTCTTTGATTAGTGTATATAGCCCCTACTGCCCTTTTGAATTGGTGGCCAACTTCAAATTTTTCTAACACTTTTTCCAAATAATCCCATCTAACATGGTCAAAGGCTTTTTCTGCATCAATAAAGAACAATGCCAAATCTCTATTTGGGTCTTTTTCTGCTACTTCCAGGGTGTTCAATATCAGTCTGATGTTTTGATTTACTTGTCTTCCTGGGAGAAACCCCACCTGGTCTTTATGAATGATCTGTGCTAGAGCTTGCTTAATTCTATTTGCCAATATAGTGGCAAATATTTTGTAATCGCAGTTCAGCAATGATATTGGTCTATAATTTTTAATTAAGTCTAAATCTTTATCCTGTTTAGGGACTAAAACAATTATGGATTCCTTCCAAGATTCTGGAAGTTCCCCCTTTTTCAAGACCACATTCATCACTGACACCAACTGTGGTACTAGCTCTTCCTTAAATGTTTTATAGTATAGGGTCGAAAGTCCATCTGCCCCAGGGGACTTATTTACTTTAGCCATATTTATTGTCCTGATTACTTCCTCTGGTGTAATTTGTTTGTCTAAGTCAGCTTTCATTGCTTCTGAAATTTGTTCTAAGTTTGTCTCCTCCACATACTGGGAGATTGTCTTAATCTCCCCCTGAGTTTTTTTGTATAAGTTGGCATAATATTCTTCGAATAGTTTTTGTATCTGTTGTGAATCGGTGACAGTTTCTCCTTTATTTTTTATCCTCATTATCAATGGTTTTTTCTTTGCATCTTTTATTTGCCAAGCTAATAATTTCCCTGGTTTGTTTGCATTTTCAAAAAAGTTGTATCTATTATACATAACTTTCCTTTCTATTTCACTAGCAATTAGCTGTTCGTATTGTTGGTGCAATTTTTTTAGTTCACCTTGTAGTCTTGTCTTTGTACCTTTTTCTTTTTCTATTTCTAATTCATTTGTCCTGATTTTTGATAACAACTCCAGTTGGGCCTTATTTTTTCCTTTGTACCAGATCGAGTTTTGTTGTATCAATAACCCTCTAATTACTGCTTTACCAGCGTCCCAGACTATTCCCTCCTTCATTTCTTCTTTAGCATTGTCCTTAAAGTAATTATTAATCCCCATTCTAATTTTTTCCCTATGTGACTTGATTTTCAAAATATAATCATTCATTCTCCAGGCTCTGTTTCTTTTATATCCCACTCTTAATTTCATTAATATCGGATTATGGTCGGCTAATACTCTTGGTAATAATTCAATCTTCTCTGTTTTACCCACTAGTTCCTTAGTGCCAAATATCAGATCAATTCTTGAGGATGTGCCATGTCTATGTGAATAGTATGAATACTCTTTCCTTGTTGGATTGTGGACTCTCCAGATATCATAAAGTTCCCAATACTGAGTTTCCCTTAGGAAGGATCCTGGGAGTCGGCCTTCCTTCCTGTCCTTTTTAACTTTACTATCTCTGTCCTCTTTGGGCACCATGACTCCATTAAAATCCCCCATCCATAACATTTCCTTTTCCCCATATTCTGCTAATATACGTGTCAATTTTTTATAGAACAGTTTTTGTTTGTTGTTTGGTGCGTAGACTCCAACTAATAGTACCGGGGCTTTTTGTATATATACTTTAATTATTAATATTCTGCCATCCTCATCACAGAATATTTTCTCTGGTGCCAGATCTTTTTTTATATAGAAGAGTACTCCATTGGTCTTTTTACTGTTACATGCTGTGAATAAATGGCCCAGCCTTTCTCTTTTTAACAGGTGACTATCCTTGTATATCAGATGTGTCTCAACCAAACACACTATGTCTGATTTGATTTTCTGCAAGAAATGAACCACTTTCTTACGTTTATAGCCATTATTCAAACCGTTAATGTTACAAGACATGATTTTTAAATTTTGTACAGACATTTGAATCTACTCAATCCCATCCCCCCACCTATTCCCCATCCCAGTCAGCAAAAGAAACATATTGTATTTCCCAATAATCAGTTCATTACTCTTAATGTCCCTTTATTTGTTAGTCTGTTCCCCCACTTTTTTCATCTTCTTCCACTTCTTCAACTTCATCTTCCTCTTCTTTTTCTTCATCTGTCTGGGTGCCCTCCTTCTCATTTTCCTCCTGCTCCTTCTGCTTTCGCTCTTTCCTTTCCTGTGGCACCCCTTTACCCCTTCTGTGCCCCTGGCTCTCATCGCCTGCAAGCTGTTGTTCTCCCCCCGGAAAGTCCTGGGCATATTTCCTTAGGAACTGTTCAACCTTCCCTGCATCTGTAATATAGTGTCTCTTTGACTTATGGTAGAAGGAGACACCCTTTGGGAAGAGCCAACGAAAGGGGGTGCCTTTGTTCTTCAGTTTAACCACCAGTGCATTGAATTCTTTCCTTTTTCTAAGAAGCCTTCCCGGGATCTCCTTCATCATTAATATTTTCTTTCCCTCAATCACAATTGGGGTTTCATATTGTTTTTTCAGCACTATCTCCTTAAATGTTTTGGCAACAAATTGTACTATACAGTCCCTAGGTACTTTTTTTTGTCTTGCGAAGGCTGAGTTGATTCTGAAACAAGACGAAATTGAAGCATGAATAATGTCCAGATCTTGCTCTTTCAGCAGCCCTGCCAACATATTAGCAATGAAAGAGATGAGACTTTCTCTTTCCAGGCCCTCCTTAAGACCTCGTATCCTCAAAGAGCACTCACAGGCTTTCAATTCTTGCATCGCTATGGCATCTAAGACCTGTTCATGGTGGTCTTCATAGGTTTGACTCTGCTCTTCCAGTCTTTCCACTCTTTTTTTAACAGATTTTTGGTCTTTGTCCAGTTTTGCAAGTTTATTGTCCATTTGGTCTTGCCTATTAGCAATTTTTTGTAAGTCCTGCTGCACTGCTCCTATTGCTTGTGTCAGATTTTCAAACATTGATCTAATCTCCAGGAGGGTTTGGTCTGGTGCTGCTGCTGCTGCTGCTGTGGAGACTTGTTTTTTTTATTCTTTCAGATGCTGCAGGGACTGTGGCATAAGATGATATCAGGCCTTTCATCCCCGGCCCCGTCACTTTGGGGGAGCGTTTATCCATTTTTTTCCCCACTCCTTTTTGTATCTAGATCTTGACTTTTTTTCCCTTTTCCTCTCCTTCTCTCTCCTCCTTCTTGCTCAAGGCCGTTCAAGGCCGTTCAGTTCTGTAGACAAAACAACTATTCCGGAGAGTGCTGCTTCTAGGAATCTGCCAAGATGGGTGGTGGTGGGGATAGGTATAGTTAAACCTCAAACATAAGAGGAAAACAGTGTCTTTTAATCCAATTATTATTCTTCTGAATCTTAGTTCAATTAAAGTCCTTGCAACTATACATCTTCTGGATTGGAGACATCTGGATCAAGCCTCCTATCAGGCATGGTCAGTAGCATGCATATTCATAGTCTTTGTTTCGACCTGCCTCTTTCAGCACAGTATTACAGTGCAGCTTTTAAACTTTGGAATACAATACTTTTAGGCTCTTGTCTCTCAAGGAGTTAGCTTAGCAAATTATCTTATCTCCAGCAGGAAAAGTCCAAGCTTTTAATTGTCAAAGGAACTTATTTATAGCTTCAGTGCTCAGTGCTAAATCAAATAAACGTAAATCATGTGCTTACTTAAGAGAAGAAGAGTTGGAGCCTTATGCGGAGAGATCGTGGAGACGGGAGGATTTCTCTGTGCCTTCGAGCTTTCCATTCGAGATGCTCTTTGCCGGCAGACACTCTCCTCTCTTTGTCTCGCCCAAAGATGAGGAATTTGAGGGGTGAAGATAGCCTTTCCCCTCACCGTCTATCTCCGATGCACGGAGCTGAGGCTCCATGCGGCTTTCTCTCCTCAGCTCCAACCGGAAGTCCTGCTGGAGGGATCAATTTCTGAAGTACAGTAGAGTCTCACTTATCCAACATAAACGGGCCGGCAGAATGTTGGATAAGCGAATATGTTGGATAATAAGGAGGCATTAAGGAAAAGCCTATTAAACATCAAATTAGGTTATGATTTTACAAATTAAGCACCAAAACATCATGTTAGACAACAAATTTGGCAGAAAAAGTAGTTCAATACGCAGTAATGCTATGTAGTAATTACTGTATTTATGAATTTGGCACCAAGATATCACAATATATTGAAAACATTGACTACAAAAATGTATTGGATAATCCAGAACGTTGGATAAGTGAGACTCTACTGTATATGAAAATGGAGCCAGAAGTCTGTCTGATGATGTCCTTAGTCTGAGGTTTAAGTCAGAGTTTTGAATGGAGAGAATTTCTGGGGTGTACATTTCTTTAACTGGGACAGACTGGGCAGTAGCCCAGTATCATGGAGTATTCATGGGGTTTCAGGGCTTCACAAAGTGTGGTTGAGGAATGGGGCTAGCAATGATTCTTTGCTTCAGCAAGTCCCACTCTTGCTCTCTCTTTTTAGTTAATGCTTAAAAGTTATGGAGCTAAATCATGTCAAAAATTGGCCCTATTAAATCTGTGACTTTGTGTCTGGTCTTATCAATTCTGGAGCAAGTTAGTAATGATGTAGTTGTTTCAGTCTTCACATCAATGCATAGTATGTTTGAGTGTTTAATCAGTAGCAGCACTGGTCTAAAACCTTTAAAACTACTAATTTCAACTTTACTTCAGAATCTACTGATCACTTTGCCCACTGTGGAGCACATGACAAAAATGCCAATCCAAATGACACACCAGAAGAATAAGTGCTGCTTTTTCAAAATTGCACCTGCTATATAGGTGGGACAATGATAACAATCTGTGGGTAGAACAGGTTTGAAAACCTCTGCCTTTGATTTATTAATAATGAGGTCTATTTGCTTGGCAGAGTTTGCAACACCATCTGTTTTTCACTCTGTAGCCTCAACTGATCTATTTATAAGGCAGATGTCATCTGCAAAGTTTATGTCTGAAAGTTCAGCTTCTATCTATGCAATGCCCATTTCTACTCTGGCTGACAGCCACATGACAAAGTGAACAAATATATTCAGTAAGCTACCAAAGGAAGATACTATCTAGTCTCATTAGCAAACATATTTTTTTTGCTAAGCCAATCAACAATTAAGATTCATTTATACATCCAAACACATTTTCACATGATGAAAGATCTGTCTATCTGTAATAATAATAATAATAATAATAATAATAATAATAATAATAATAAAACAAGCAGTCAAAGAAGAAGAACATGCCCTGGCAGAATATGTAAAGCAAAGGGAAGAACCTGCTTTGATTGAAGTAAAAGATCAGAAACTCCTCAAAGCACAGCAAACAAAAAACCAGTACAAGAAAACCACACTACAAACTAGAGCTGACAGCTGGCACAACAAAACATTGCATGGAAAGTTTCTTGACAAAACTGAACCATATGCTGATAAGAAGACCTGGCCATGGCTCAAGAATGGGACCCTGAAGAAGGAGACAGAAGGCCTGATCCTTGCAGCCCAGGAGCAAGCCATCAGAACAAATGCAATTAAGGCCAAGATCGGAAAATCAGCTGATGACCCAAAATGCAGACTGTGCAAGGAAACCGACAAAACCATTGATCATATCCTCAGTTGCTGTAAGAAAATCGCACAGACAGACTGCAAACAGAGGCACAACTATGTGGCCCAAATAATTCATTGGAACTTATGCCTCAAGTACCACCTTCCAGCAGTAAAGAACTGGTGGGATCACAAACCTGCAAACTTATTGGAAAATGAGCACGCAAAGATACTGTGGGACTTCCGAATCCAGACTAACAAAGTTCTGGAACACAGCACACCAGACATCACAGTTGTGGAAAAGAAAAAGGTGTGGATCATTGATGTTGCCATCCCAGGTGACAGTCTCATTGACGAAAAATAACAGGAAAAACTCAGCTGCTATCAGGACTTCAAGATTGAACTTCAAAGACTCTGGCAGAAACCAGTGCAGGTGGTCCCGGTGGTGATGGGCACATTGGGTGCCGTGCCAAAAGATCTCAGTTGGCATTTGGAAACAATAGACATTGACAAAATTACGATCTGCCAACTGCAAAAGGCCACCTTACTGGGATTTGCGCGCATCATCCGAAAATACATCACACAATCCTAGACACTTGGGAAGTGTTCGACTCGTGATTTTGTGATACGAAATTCAGCATATCTATCTTGTTTGCTGTGTCATACAATAATAATAACAATCTTAATAATAATAATAATAATAATAATAATAATAATCATCATCATCATCATCATCATCATCATCATCATCATCATCATAACTTTATTTTTATATCCCGCCTCCATCTCCCCGAAGGGACTCGGGGTGGCTTATATGGGGACAAGCCCAATCCAACAAAAATTAAAACCAAACATAGATTAAAACTTATCTCAATAGAATCAACAACAAGACAATAACATCAAAACAGCATCATCAACAACCAATAGTCTGAGCAGTAATGGGTACTGAAATTCGGAGGGAAGGGAATTGTGCAATAGAATTTCAGAACAGGGCTGGTGGACAAAAATGTAAGGGCCAATAATAAATTAGAAGTAAATGAGCAATGTCAGTTTAAAATGCTAAAACTATAGGAGGAAGGACAGGGCTAAAGTGTGGGAACTGCTGGTAGATATAGTTGGGGCCCTGTATTATATAGACGTTTGAGAAAGTAGATTGAGAACTACTGAGAAATAACATGACTGCAGAAATCCCTTACCAGCATTACAGAATGTGAAATTTCTATAAAGGAGATCCTAAAATATGTTAAATGTGGATTAATAAAATTGGAATTTGGGAGATTAGTTTATCTTAATTTTAAATTATTTTTTCTACAATTTTTTCTACAATAGAAGCAAAGTAAAGCATGTCAAATGGATTGCAGATGTTTGAAAACTAAACACCTGTGTAGGATTGTAAAATAAGATATGTGAAGTGTAGTTCATTATATTTAAGTTATTTTGACGTTGTCTTGAGAGTTAAAATGTAGGTTCATATGTAATCTATTTCATAAATAATGTATTAGATTTGAGGGCTGACAATGAGATGCCCCATCTATAATCTGGTAGAGTTATGGAATGAATATCTATTCTAGATAATGGTCTTTTTTTTTTAAAAAAATCCTCAGGTGAAGTATATATATCTAAAAGATTAATGCTTTAAGAATAAATTTTGAGATGTCATTTTCTTGATATCATTTAAAATGACAGTGTTAGAGATTGAAGCTTGATGCAACTCTGCTCTAAATTGAAATATTATACATTGTCACATGCATGTCAATGTATTAAAATGTGATTACAATGAGTAGAATCAGTGGTCTCCTACTAAGTGGCTAGAAAATTGAGAAGCTCATGATACAAACACCAGCCTTAAGGGAGGCAAGTTTTCATCTAGTCCATGCTTACATCAGAAATTATGTGAGAAAACTGAGCCACATAGAGTTCTGAGATGGATAAAAAGAAGCACAGCATTGCACAAAATATATCAATTAAAGACAAAGTAATTATTTCAAATTGCTTCTTTTCAGTTTACTATGGAAAAGTGGAGTTGATAGAAACTTGTAGGTCCAACCCAAGACATCTATTTACATCAAGAAAAGCATCAAGTAACAATATCCCCATCAAAGTATCCAAAGCCAGCCAAGTTATTATGATGTGCCAAGATGAAAATAAAACAAATAATAAAGTGGATAACAATTGTCGCCTTTTCATGATCCCTATTCCATCAATTACACTGACCATTAAGTAGAATTCAAACTTAGCTTCAAACTGTAGCTTCCAGACAATAAACTCCCACAAAAGTATACCAAAAAAAAGCCCCTAATGTGCATCAGTACTCTGCAGTTTGTATAATCACCATCTGGTCCTGAAACAGGTTCTAGAATTTCCTATGCAATTATCTCCACAGCGAAACCACTTTCTTCAATACTGTTTTATATGTAGGTTATATGTCCCTTGGTGGTAGAGCTGAGCCTTGGAGAGAGGTATCTACAAAGAAGAATTAGCAGGTGAGAAGTGTAGTTAAATCAATATATTTGCAACTCTTTTCCTAAAGAAGCCTGTCGCCCTCATTTTCAGACCTGGAATTGTGAGGCAAAATCTTTCACTTGTCAAGGGAAACCCACACATATGCAAAGCAGCCCTTGATGACTCAACTCAACAGACAACTGTCTCCTTTAAAAAGACCCATGTTAGAGATGACATCTGGTGATCTGAAGTTCAGTCTGAAATAATTAATCTATGATGCCTTACTCACTGATGCAAATAGTCATTAGATAATGGGATCAACGCACGACTAAAATTAATGCAACCCAGACCTTTGTCCTTCGTAGGAGGGCAACCGTTATTAATTGTCCTGCCCTCTGGAAATTGTGTATTGTTTAACAATAAAACTAAATCTAGAATGATTTCCTTGGCTATGTATCAATCTGTTAAAAATACAGCCCCAACTAAAGGGCATCAAACAGGAAATAAACTATTTTTATTTTATCAAAGAGTCATTGTTTAAAAAAAAAATCTTTGTCACTATTGTGATTATATTTCAGATGCATTTTATAATAATCTGCTTTGTGAGCTACCTTAGGTCTCATATTGGAAGAAAAGCAGGATATGAATGGAATAAATAAGTATAATCAGTATGTGTGCTCTACATGTGTATTTGAGATTCTGTTTAAAGGTCGGGGGTAGGCAAGCAAGTACTTCAAATATCTGTCATATAATATGTATCTTAAATAGGAGAGAAAATACAGGTTGGGTATTTTTTGAAGATAAGCACTGTTGTTGCTGATGTTATCCTTACTATTTTATCTCAAACTCTGTGTCAAATGTCAGCTTATTTTGTCCACTCCATAGGTTGGCTGGAAAGATTCTGAACACCAGCTGGGGCTTCTGATTATAGTGGAACTATGGCAGAAGGAGAATCAATTATACAGCCATACACAAGCATTTCTCTGTGTGAAGCATTCACAGACTTTCATATCTACCTAAAATCCCCTTGATATAAACCAATTCCAGTCTTTGGTTACCAATTGGATTAATGGTTTACTGAGGCAAAGCAAGTCAAGTCATTGCCTAAGTTAAACTCTGCTTGAAATTCATTCACTTTTGCCATTTGCCAAAACAAACTCTATCAAGTGGGATCATGGATGTCTTCTGAATTCACTCAACAAGGTGTTGTTGAAGGCTTTCACGGCCGGAATCACAGGGTTGTTGTGTGTTTTCCAGGCTGTATGGCCATGTTCCAGAAGTATTCTCTCCTGACGTTTCACCCACATCTATGGCAGGCATCCTCAGAGGTTTTGAGGTATATACCTCACAACCTCTGAGGATGCCTGCCATAGATGTGGGCGAAATGTCAGGAGAGAATACTTCTGGAACATAACCATACAGCCTGGAAAACATACAACAACCCTCACTCAGCAAGCTCGGTGTTGTCTTAAAATTGTAAATTCCACTTTGCTACTTCTTTGAGTGCAGGGAAGAAGAAAGTGGTGGTTCAGGCAGGCAAAATGAGAGGAGAGATGTGAAGGCTCCAAGAATTGTTCTGGCATTTGACTGTGAAGAGGAATGAGGAAAAAAGGCGAGAAAAACAAAGCTTTCAATGACCCCTTTAAAAAGAAAGTATGTTTCAGATTCCTTGTCACTTTGCCTTGTGCTAGGCAGTTTTCATGAAACAAGTTTGGATGTCATTTGGAACGTATGTTCTATGAAAGAGAGAGAGAGAGAGAGAGAGAGAGAGAGAGAGAGAGAGAGAGAGAGAGAGAGAGAGAGAGATTTTAGTGGGGCAGGGAGGATGGCTATTGTAAACAGGCTATTTCTTGAATGTCTTGCTTTTGGACATATTCAAATATTAAATTGCCAGAAAGAAAGAGGGAAGAGGAAAAAAAGTAAACCAATATATTTTCAGAACATCAATTACTAGTTTTCATATCTTATACTAGTACGTTCCGTGGTATATCTATACTGTAGTTTTCTGCACTCTTGTGACTTCTGAAAAAACATGAAAATAATATATGTTACTTTTAAAATATGCACCATGACAAAATGGTAAGCACTTTCTAAATAAAATGAAAACAGCAAAGAGAATTACTCCAAAATCAGCACAAGAAATTGAAAGATTGCTGCTGGTCTAGGGAGAGCAAAGGATGTGTGATGAATTCAGTTCATTTCCCCCCAATCTACACCTTTCAGATTATTGTGTAGATCTTAGTTGGGCTTTTATACATCTCAGTTCCAATATCATCCCAATGCACTTCTTGGGCAAAGGACCTGTATTAAAATGTATTTAAAGTGTTTTACTTTTAAAAACCTAATCAAATTTAAATATTTAATGGCAATCTTTCAGTAGAGTGAGAAACAAGAATGAACATACTTAAATTAGCATGGTAATTGGCTGGAAGGTTTTAGTGGTGAAAATGTGCAAAAGTGGGTGGTTTGATTAATCTCCTAGAACAAGAGTGGGCAAACAACTTTTTGAATTATTTTTGAAACCTTCAGATGCCCCCTATTTGAGTTTTCAGTGTCCTCAATACCTTTTCCCCATCCCAAAACCTGCTTTCCAGTATTAAATGCTTCCAGGAATGGGAGAAAATGAAATAAGAGGAAAGACATGAAGCCACTTCCAATTTCGATTTCTTTGATTTGGGATAGAGTTTAGGACTCAGTGTGGTCCAAGGTGAATTTTTGAAACCATCAATTCCCTCACAGACGTTCCAAAGTGGCCCATTCAAGCCTTTGATAATGTTGAGTTGATCCACCACGTATGTTCTTCTGTACAGACCAAGGTTTACGACATTATAACTTAACAGTAGTCATAATGTAAACATATATTATGGTGGCTGTATTGTGCTATCATTGTCATTGTCATCACCACCACAGCTTTCCGTTTGCATTCACCTCTTCTTTCAGGGAGACTTGGAGTAGTGTATTTTATTCATTGGTCTCATAACAACCTTGTTAGTTATTTGGTCAAGATCACAAATAGAGTCTCAGGGCTCTATTAATAACTATTAATACTCTCAAAACCCTACCAGCATTAGTTTATATTGTACTGCCACAAAAATGTTGCTACTCTTTTTCTCTTTCTATATCTGAACTAGTTGTGTGACAAAAATAATATCTCATAGCTTGATAGAATGATAAAATAATAAGACTACTTACAAAGTGGCTATATCTCCATACTAGTAGATTACTTGTCAAATAATTGGCTGTATATATTCATTGATATGATGAAGTTTGAAAAACTTAGACAAACAAAACATACATTTTCACTGTTATGATTCCACAGGACTTTTCCTTATTAGATCCCTGTTTTATAGCTAGAAAGGTAATAACCATAAAAGAAAGTATATTGCTAAACAAAGTGGAATAGTATATCTCTCTCATGCTCACAAAAGCATATTAATCTCATCAAATCCATTTAGTGATAGAAAGTGGAAAAGAAACAGCCTATTATATTTCTTTCAATGGTTGTATCATAAACTCAATAGTGATATATTCCTAGTTGCTGAGTGCTTAGTAAAATTTCTTTGTGCTTCAGTTATTGGATACAATGATCTTTATTAACTTCTTGTCGTTGAGATGGAGAGATATTTTCTCCCATATACCTTTCTAAAAGGCAAGGAAACTATAACCTATTGGTCTGATTTAAAAATAGTCAGCATAGAAAATATGTGAAGTCTGTGAGAAAATGTCTTTATTATTAACAGAAAAGTTCAAAAGAACACTATCAGTGATAACCAGACGATCTGGATTATGGCTATCTGGTCAAAGGTAATGAATAGTTATTGGCACAAGAATATTTACACACACATACAGGCACACACAGATATGCCCTGCTGCCGGTTATGACTTTCATATTCTGTTTATTAATATGGTGATGGTAATAGGAGTATTAGGAAAAACATACATCTACAGAATGTTTTTATTTTATACTCAACATTTCTCCTAGATTGGATTTAAGATGACTGGCAATAGGATTAAAAAGTTCAAAACCAGCTAAAAACATTATTCAGTTATATTATTAAATACATAAATATTAAAATTATAATATTAAAAGATAAAAACTCTTTACTTTGGGTTTTCTGTTACTAGGAAGAAACTGTAAATTCTTTTTTCATAT
The DNA here is from genome assembly GCF_035594765.1 of Anolis carolinensis. Taxonomy (NCBI): domain Eukaryota; kingdom Metazoa; phylum Chordata; class Lepidosauria; order Squamata; family Anolidae; genus Anolis; species Anolis carolinensis. The sequence goes on from NC_085843.1 coordinate 151,738,647, forward strand.
TTTGCTAACTTTTCCAGTTTTATGCAAATAAATATCTGAAACATAAAATGAATGGCTGTCATATTGTTTAGTGCGTTAGTTATAAAATGGACATGATTTTGTAAGAACTGCAAGTCCACGTTTACAGTATAATTACTGGATGTGATCTCAGAACTAAACTTTTCAGCCTAGCAGTAACTCCCCTGAAAGGTTTCCAAAATATTGTTTATTGAGAGTCCAGGAAATTATATCTGCATTTTTTCCAAAGTGTATGATGGCATGTTGAAACAAGCAATTATGTTTGAATTAATAAGGATCTCTCCAGATGCCCATCTCAACATGCCCCACAACTGTTGGAGAGCTGCAGACACCATTTTCCATGCTTTTGTCTACATAAGCTTGGAAATCCTTCAGATGGGACACTCAAAGACTAAAAGGTGGGGGATATTTTTGAGAGAAGTGGAATTATCAGATATAATGAAGCTCTATCATCATAGCTGCATCTGATGGTGGAGAATATTGACTATTAGGGCTGTGTAAAGCTTCGGAGCTCATTTTTGTAATTTCATTATGTTTTGTTTCCCTGTCAGTCAATCAGAAGAAGAGCTAAGAAGAAAGCCAATCACATGGCTTCCTGCAAAACTAGTCTCCTCCCCTTAGCATTTGTGTTTCTTTGTGGACTTAGTAGAAGAGAGAGAAAGATGTGTGCTGCTCATTCTGTTTGTTAAAATTTAAACTGATAGGTTTTTGATAATTCTGTTTCTTTCTGTCCCTTCCTATCCAGTCTATAAGCTTCCAGTGTTGAAGGTCATCTAACCCCAAACTTATATTTTTCAAATTCCCATAGCTACACATATTTTTAAAAAAACATCTTTTATTTTTTTTAAAAAAAATCCTAAAAATCAGTGGATGACTGAAATGTTCTGAAACTCGACAGACTTAAAATTGGAAATGTTTCCTACAAGCGTCATACAAATAGTCATATAAATGATGGAGAAATTAGGCTCTAAATTTTCCCCATTGCCACTAATGGAAAAAATCTTAATGAAATTATTATTATTATTATTATTATTATTATTATTATTATTATTATTATTATCAGAGCCCCCGGTGGCACAGTGTGTTAAAGTGCTGAGCTGCTGAATTTGCAGACCAAAAGGTCACAGGTTCGAATCCGAGGAGTGGAGTGAGCACCTGCTGTTAGCTCCAGCTTCTGCCAACCTATCAGTTTGAAAACATGCAAATGTGAGGAGATCAATAGGTACTGCTCTGGTGGGAAGGTAATGGCACTCCATGCAGTCATGCTGGCCACATGACTTTGGAGGTGTCTATAGACAATGCTGGTTCTTCGGCTTAGAAATGGAGATGAGCACCAACCCCCAGAGTTGGACACAACTGGACTTAACGTCAGGGGAAACCTTTACCTGTACCTATTATTTATTTATTTATGCTCTGCTTTATCTTCCCTGAAGGGCACGCAAAGGAACCAGCATTTCCCAGGCCTCTGATTTGTCAAGAGATGGGGTTTAGATTATGCTCATGTTGATTGGAGGAAGTAGTGATAATGTGTCTGGGGATCTCCTCCTAGTTGGGCAGGGAAGCTCTGCGGCTTCCTATGAGCAAAAGGAGGTGGACACTGGGATGGAGAGGTCTCCAGGGGCTATGCCAACCCCTGGGTGTGTAGCAATGGAATGCTGAAGACAAAGAAAGTCTGAAAAGATGAATGATGGGAATATGTAGAAACCAGTTCCTGTATGGAAAAACAATGAATGCTGGATTCTCAGACATCTTCCCATGCTGGGAAGACAAAGGAAAGGTCCTGGAAATGTCTATTGGTGATGGGAGTGCTATCAAAACCTCCACCTAAACCTTTATCCAGCAGATAGCGAGAACCTCAAAAGAGACATTCCAATGGCCTCCTGCTGGCATATAGGAAGATCCTTTGTCCAACAGATTACATCTCATCTCTGGTTCCCACACAGGGTGTGGAAAACATATCTGGAGGGGTTGAAATTGCTCAAGAAGTTATTAGAGTTCACAAGTTCATGTAGGCTTTTGCTTTCTGTTTCATATAGTTCAGAAATAATAATAAAATATAAAATATAAAAGATAGTTCATGTAGTGTTTTCATATAGGTTTCTGGTAGAAAGAGGGGTGAAGGGAGAGGGGTTGTGCATCTCTGTGTAGGATGAGAAAAGTCTGCCTTATTTGTATTGATTAATTCCTCTGTACTCATGCCCATATTTGCATCGGAGAGAAAGGAAAAAGAAAAGAAATATAGAAAGATATTTTGTATAATGGAGGGTTTGGATATGGAGAAGTATGATACATTATAGCAGTCTGCAGCTTAGTTTGGATGTGAGTCAGTAGGGCCATAAGTCGATCTCCAGTGGAGCTCTGGAGATTCGCAGATGCGAACTGGATCAAGCTCAATAGCTGAGCCAGGGTTCGTGCATGTGTGGAGGTGCTGCTGGTCCTGGGAGGCTTGAGGAGGCTGCAGAGACAGTGGCCATTGTAGTTCATTTGGCCCTCCATCCTTGGAAAACTATGTTTTCCATGGGGGTATACTATGATATTCCCCATAGTAACCTATGGTTGCGAGAGCTGGACCATAAGGAAGGCTGAGCGAAGGAAGATAGACGCTTTTGAACTTTGGTGCTGGAGGAAAATCCTGAGAGTGCCTTGGACCGCAAGAAGATCCAACCAGTCCATCATCCAGGAAAAAATGCCTGACTGCTCACTGGAGGGAAGGATACTAGAGGCAAAGATGAAGTATTTTAGCCACATCATGAGAAGACAGGAAAGCTTGGAGAAGATCATGATGCTGGGGAAAATGGAAGGAAAAAGGAAGAGAGGCCGACCAAGGGCGAGATAGATTGACTGTATCCTTGAAGTGACTGGCTCAACCTTGAAGGAACTGGGGGCAGCGATGGCCGACAGGGAGCTCTGGCGTGGACTGGTCCATGAGGTCATGAAGAGTCGAAAACAACTTAACGAAAGGAGAAAAGAGAACTATGTCTTTCTTTTATTAGGAGTGGCGGTGGTCATGTTTGATAACAAAAACACGTAATAAATTTAAAACATTCCATATAATGCACATATTAAAACATATTTCCATAAATACATATTAAAATACACAAAACAAGAGTTTGACATAGAATGGAAGTTTAAAATTAGTCTTTAAAACCTTTACAAAGCTTCAAAGATTTGGATTACTAATCAGAAGGGGATCTTTCTGACTCTTTACAAAATGAAATGGGTACAATCCAAATCTCTGAAACAAATTACTAATCAGATTTCAGCCACTTTGCATCTATTGACTATCCTTTAAAAATGCACACAAGCTAGGCTTTAGTCAGTGGGAAAATGTGTACCAAGATGTCTACATTAAAATGTGTTAAAACTATGTGCTTTGCTAAAAGTGCACATAAAAATATATACATGAATTCTTGTCCTCACATAACATCTATCAACGTGTTACGAAAGAATGAGAAGAAAATGTGACAATAGTGAGACCTGGACATTTTCAGATGCTTAGCAAGGAGAGATGTCATGTGCTCTGTGATATGAAATACTTTTTAAAATGCACCTATGAACATTTTTAATTGATTAATGAATTGCTGTTTAGAGGGAGTTCTTAGAAGAAGAGATAAATGGCCGCCTTCCATCTAACAATAGCATTTTGCATAAAGGGGAAAACAACATTCCTCTAACCACTAAAATATGGTAAAATACCTCGTTTTATTGACTTTATACCTGAGGCATTATCTAAAATAAATGTCTAGTACTCTGTGATTTTTTTTTGTCCTCTGCTATCAGTTTAACAAGGAACCTGGTCTGATTAGTGTTGAAGAGATTGGAATAACTGTTGGATATTGTATTTTCAAAGGGAAGTGGCCATTGCTTTCTTGTCCCAGTATGGAGGATTTAAAAAGGCAGTGCCGCTGACATGCAGGAGTGTTTTGCCTTCAGGGCTTCGATTTCTTGATCAAAGAGCATTATTAGGGATAAGCAATAATGTAGAATCGAGCTGCCCTAATTATAATTTGCCATGGAAAGGAAGGGAGTCCTAGGGTACCAAAAAAGAAGATTGAATGTAAAATATAAGTGCATAAAGATCTAGGTTTCCATCCACATGCACTCCACTTTGTGCCATGCTGTTTAATGATATGCAGGGCATTCATTAAAAATGATTATGATAAAATAATGTCTAAATCTCATTGCTGTCCCAAGTTGAATGGACAGTCAATCAATAGGATTTACATAAATGTTGACTTACCATTAAGAACTCAATTCAATGGATTTCCTCTTCTTGAGACTAGCATTCTGATTTAGACATAGGCACAGTTGAGAAACAATATCTTCACCAGATATTAGTATGGGTGAGAGCTTCTTCAAGTGCTGAGGGCAAAGGGAGATGTGAGGATGACTTCAGTCCAAGACTTTGAGGTGAACATGGGCCCTTCTTAGACTAGGGGTCACAAATGAGATGGGTCATGGGATCTGTTGGGAAAGTAATAATAGGCTCTTTTGTGAATGTCATCTGGTTAACTTATTTTGGGACTGAAGCCTTTAAACATAAATTATGTCTTTCATCTGCACCACCGTTAAGGAGGTGTCTCAGCCGTCTAGAAAGGTTCAGAGAAAGTGAAAATTGTATTCCATGGACTTTCTTACTCTATTTTAGGAAATATTTCTGTATATTTCTTGTACTACATTCTTGATGGACATGACATATTTGTTGGCAGGACATTTTATGCAAATACTGTTGTTTAAGATGCTGTGAGTTGGACTTTGCTTTTTATTGGCCATCCAGTGGGAGAGGAGACAATTCAGGATTTTCAAAATGGATTAATGTATTAATATATTTAAAAAGCTACAGCCAAGCCCTGCCAGTTTTCTTAAAGAAAATACAATGTATGTGCTGCAGTGATTTCAAAGGCTTACGTTGTTGTTGTTGTTGTTGTTGTTGTTGTTGTTGTTGTTGCTGCTGCTGCTGCTGCTGCTGCTGCTGCTGCTGCTGCTGCTGTCATTGTCATGAGCTGATGGCTATAGGCTTCTCAGTGGCTTAGGCTTCTTGGAAGCAGGTGGGACGAGTATCACATGCATGGTGTTGACTTCTGCCATGCCTTGTTTTATATTGTCCTTTGCTTCTGTGGGTACTGAAAAATTAAGAACTGGTGATAGAAGGATGAAAGCAGGAAGATGAGAAAGAGAGACTCCAGTCCAGTATGGCCTGAGACACTTATCTCCATGGAGCAAAGTAATTATAATTAATCATGTTGCTGTTGTTGTTGAATTATTATCTCCCCTTGTCCAATGGATTAGAGTAAAGGGATGAGGTCCTGAGATCTAGGAACCCTAGTCTGGTCATACTCTTTAATTTGTGATGAGATTTCTGTATCAATTAAAAAGCCATTTGTGGTGATGATGAGGTATCATAGTTTCTTGCATTTTATGACATCATTACTATTTAAAGTGTTTGGTCAAAAGTTACATAACAAATTAGTGTTCCTGATGTTTTCTGAATGAAGGAAAGATGACTAAATCTAGATACAGACTTTAGTAAGTATTTTTGAGAGAAAAAAGTGGAGGAGCCTTTACTGGTTCCCCCCCCCTCCCATTGTCATCTTAGGACTTCATCACACTGACGAGGTCCAGCATTCCGTTTCAACAACCTCTGTGGTGAATTGGGGGGGCAGTGTCTTCTTCACCGCAGCTAACGCTTCCCCATCATGTGGGTTTCCCCTGCGCTAGCCCCATTGTTCCTGTGTTGGCACCACAGTGTCCTATGGCTGCCACCCCAGTTGACCCTCTGAGCCCTGATGGTGCTACATCATGTGATAGGCGGTGTGGGGCTCCATGGACCACACACACAGAATTTCCATCATGTGATGAAGTCCATAAACCAGATTGGACTCTGTGCTATTTGTATAGCCCAAGAAAGACTTTTTAAACAATAAAATATGACATGGTGGAGGGGAAGCAGCTATATACAACTGAACTAGAAAGTGCAAAGAGAGTGGCAGAGTTTAAGCTTCCTTCTGTGCACACCTCCTAGGGTCTTGATCTGTATCAGTTTTTCTGTACTTTAGAGTGAAAGAAAGCTGATAGATAAATCTTTATATAATCATCTAGTATATCCCTCAGATGCTTCAGAAAGCAATATAGATCCAAAACATATTGGAGCACCTTTGGTCTCTGTCCTGTCCATCTGATTTTGGTCTGAAAGGCAATGGGATTGTATAGGTAGAAAGAGGGAGAGTATAGGTATGAAAGCACAATTTGTGATATTGCACACCATAATCCCTGAATACAGAATATGAAAATTTAGGCTATTACTCAAATTTATGTATCATGAGATAATATGGCTCTGGTTTTCCTACAATGAGCAAGGGTTAGGGCTATGTCTGACAAGGACATGCAAAGTGCTATGGTGATGGAATAACATAATATGTCTTATTGAATCAAATGAATGAAGATCTAATCCACAACCCAATGTAGGGGTCATATCTACACTGACCACTTATATCAGTACAAAACTGGATCAGCTCCATGAAGGCCAAACACTGCATAGAGCTGATCTAGGGTAGTGCAGGGCAAGCTATTTCGCCTCCACATTTTGGCAAATTTTGGCCTATATGAATATTTTGGCTAATTCCAGAATTGAAATGGCTTCAACTCTCCCCACTGGCTCCTCATTCTGTAGTCATCCCCTCCCCCCCGTTGTGATGGTTTCTGTCAGCCATCACCTGTAGTAACATTGGTATGAGATAACAGTGTGCTCTGGGAAGGAAGGGGGAGAGGAGGGAGATGCTTTATCTCCCTCCTCCTTTGGTGCCCCATTGTCCTGGGAACTGCAGATGACAGCTGATAGGTAGAATTCATTTCATGGCAAAAAAAAAACTTCCATGACATTTAGGGCATGGGGGTGGGAGCACAGGAAGGGTGACCATCCAGCATAGCTATTGTGATATCTACCTGTGAGCTTTAAAATAATACAGTATGGAACAGATCATCTACCAATAAATGTAAGGGTGTTCTCTCTAATAGAGTTCCTTCACCTTCCATTCCATGACAATTCTATATTGATCATATTGATTTATATTGAAGATTTGGTAGAAATTCTCTGTGTTGATCTTTCTTGAGGTACGGTGTTTCCATAGGTGTGTTCACTGGGCTGGTTTCTTTGAATCCAAGATGTTCTGAGAGCCTTTTTTTTTTTTTTTTGACAGAGGATAATTTCCATCTTCCTTGCTTTATAATTGTATTTCCACATAATAACTAGTGTCTCTTATACTTTCCCCTTCAACTTCATTCTTTATATGGTGTATCATGTATTTGTGATCAGTTTCATGTTGATAGTCTAGAATGAAATTATCAATATAAACCAGTGTATATGTTCAGTTATTATTTTTGTGTTACGTGTTGAAGCTAAGATCAGTCTTGTAACAGGTCTCGTTTGATTAGCATCTTCTCTAGCTTCTTATCTGAAGCTCATGTAGTTTGTTTTAGACCATAAATACTTTTTGAAATTTGCACTGAAGTGGCCTGTTTCCTGGTTCCTCAAACCAAGGAAGTTTATCACTGGAGATACCTTGACATCACCATGTAGACAGACATTATTGGCATTTAAGTGTTCAATTAGAAGTTTTCTAGATTCTGGCAAACGTTCGAGTGTTCACTAGAGGAGCAAAGGTGTCATTATAGTCCTCACCATACTTCTTTGAGTTGCCCTTGGCTACTAATCTGACAGTGAATCCAACAATCTCTCATTCCGCCTATTGTTTGACTTTTACAAAATATATATTACTTTTATTTATTTTCAGAACATTGTTCTATTACAAAAATTAGGAATGGAAAAGAAGATATGTAACTTGATGTTCTTGGGTAGAACATCAAGTGTTCTCAATAATGTTGGAAGATTCTTTCCATCAAGTGCTGTTCAAATTGAATCCTTTTATCAGTTCAATGTCCTTTACTCAATTTTAGAAGCCAGTTGTTGATATATTTAGATTTCCAAGTTGATGGCTAACCATTCCCAATCTTCTTTGAAAGTATTTGCATCCTAATTTTGTAGCTGTCTGGACATGTCCATTTCGGAGAGTTCCATCAGCTTCGTTTTCCATTCTTCCACTGTTGGCATTGCCTGTAGTCTCCAATATTTTGCAAATAATATCCTGGCTGCTAATGTCATTGAAAATTCTTTCATATTCTTTGGACATGTGTTTATGAATGAAATTTAATAGAAAGGTTTTGGGTTCTAAAACTGATACATAAAACAGAATATTAATGGCTACTAAAATATTCTGGGAACAGCAAATACATAGAAATGTTATCACAATAACAAAGGATAGGGCTGCACTGAGAAAGTACTGAAACAGGGTTGTTGAAGATGATGTTGTGGTTTTTTTTTTTGTGTGTGTGTATGTGTCAGGAGCAACCGGAGTTGCTTCTGGAGTGAGAGAATTGGCCGTCTGCAAGGATGTTGCCCAGGGGATGCCTGGATGTTTTTTGATGTTTTACCATCCTTGTGGGAGGCTTCTCTCATGTCCCCGCATGGAGCTGAAGCTGAAAGCGGGAGCTCATCTGCACTCTCCCTGGGTGGGATTTGAACCTGGCAGCTTTCAGGTCAGCAACCCAACCTTCAAGTCACGAGGCTTTTATCCCCTAGGCCACCGGAGGCTCCAAATGTTGTGGTAGGATGAAGAAAAATAACCTCCAAATACCCACAAATCTCCAGCAATGCTCTTTCAAAAATTTTCCAGATCTTAGCCTATTTCTTTAAAAAGCACAAGAGAGAGAATGATAATCGAGTAGAAACTGTTTGCAATGCTTTCACCAAAGCACAAGTGGAATTCTTACCACAGACATGAAGATAGAACGGCATCTATCACCCTGTTACCTTGTTCGCTTTCTTTGTAACCTCCTGGAGACACATTTTTGTCTTTGATGTCCAGATTGATGAATGGGCTTGAATCACTTCAGACACATTCAACCCACCTTACACCTAATTCTGGCCAATCCAATGCAATCTGTACCAAATTCAGTTTGGGATCAGGCCAATTGATTGTGCCGTTCTAATGAATACCAATGAAATGATTATGACTTCTCAAAACATGCACAGTTCACTTACTTAGGGTATACTTTCTTTACTCAATTTGCCCCGGCTTTCTTTAAGCCTTGATTAGAGTGGAAAAGTCAGATGCTTTTCCCTGTGAACAATTTTCACCCTTCACCATATATTCATCCCTGTGCTTTCAAAACTAAGAGAGCGAAAATGGATAATTCTGCTTGATAGCGCTGTTTGTAACTGGACTACTCTATGTTGCTAGGATACCATTTTGGTGGTCATCTGCCTCTGGAGCTGCTTCTATTACTTGCCAGACTGACAGATATAATATCGCTTTTATCCTCTCTTAATGCTTGGGCTATGAGAAGGTTCCATTTGCTCTTTATATTCTAACTGAATGTGTTTTTTGTTCTTTTGGGGAAAGGAATGGAGGAGAGGAAGGGGGAGAGCAAGCTAGATTCCCTCCCTTTATGGTCATCTGGTGCCAAACAGCATTAAATGTGCAGCATTTCATTGATCCAAGAATGGAGTCTCCAATACCAATTGAATTCAAGCAGCAATATTTCTATTGATTTCACCAAGCACTACGTAAGGCTCATGTAAACTTTTTCATACTCTCATAAAAAGAAGAAAAAGGACTACATTTTACTTGTGAAGTAAGAAACAAAATATTCCTGTGTTTTTTTTATTTAAATAATTCTATATATTCAAATATACAAGGGTGGAGACTTGTTAAATTTTTTACTTTTTATTTTTATATCCCACTTTTTCTCCCTTAAAGGAGACTCAAAGTAGCTAATACAATTTAAAACTTTAAACATTAAAACATTAAAACATTAGTACACTAAGGTGTATTGAAATAAATAGTTAAGACAATTACATTAATAGTAAATAATTGAAAAATAATTGAAATACCGATCATCACTCTGCATTGCAGTCTTTAAAATGTTCTTCTTTAAAAGCCTACGTGAAGAATAAGCTTTTCGCCTGCTGCTTTTGTTGGATAGACATCAGGTGCAGCATGGGACATAAGCAACACCTGCTGAAAACATTTCTCCTGCACAAACATTTAAAAAACCTGTACCTTAATTCATTTAATAACCTTACTGCATAAGCATGGAGGCACATACTTTTTTTCTGTGCTCACATGCTTTGACCTGATTGTTTTCTTTTCATTCTCTCTTTCTAAAGCCAAGAACATTTTTATTAGTCTTCTACTTGCCAACAACTTTCATCTTATCATGGAAATAGGTCTTTAGCTTACCAACAAATGTGGCACATTTTAATTGAATGTGTTTGTTACAACAGCAGCAATAACACATTGATGCTTTTCTTTAAAAAATTAAATACCATGCAATGTGCATAAGGAGTTTTAATAGGCAAGGATGCCAGGTAGGCTCACAATGTAATTCCAAGGCATGAAAAATAAAGAAATGAAAGAAAATATGACTGGGGAGGGAACGGAAATACAGACATACAGGCAGATGACAGCTACTTATTTTGAAATGGTTTTTAAACTAACAGGCAGTCCAAAGAAAGAGCACTGAAGGAGAGAAGGAGCAAAGCTACAAAAGAGTTTAAGAAAGTTTAAGGTTATGGAATAAAAGAAAAGTATCAATGTCTATGATGTTTATATGCTCTGTAGGGATTTTTGTTGTTGTTGTCTTGGTTTTTTCATTTTCTTTTTTGTTGGTAGATATCCCTGTGTCACTGCCATGTATTCCCACATGTACAGTGAGACAGTTACTGTAGCAGAGTCTTTCTTTTTTACAATGCATTTTCCTTAGGGTTGTCAGGTTAGTAGTGCTTCAAGTCTTCAGCAGTATTCTTGAAGCAACCTGCTGCAAGAATGGTCAACAACAACAACAGGTTTAAAGAAGCTTTCAGGCAGCATTCTTGGCCCCAATTTATTTTACTTTCTCCTGAAGCCTTTTTCCAAGGTGAGGGGATCAAGCTCTGAAACAGAAATAATTTGCATGCCTCTTTTGGGAAAAGTAACTTGCCTCAGATCCTTAGTTGTTATGCCTTGGAAGATAATGGTTGGGAAATTTCAGTATTGACAATAGAAAAAAATAGGTTTTCAGAATGTGAAAATAGGCATCCAGAAAAGAGTGGTGGTGGTAGAAACAGGTTAAGCCCAGGGATCCAGACAAGGGAGGCACTAGTCTTTGAAAGCAGTTTTCACAAGATTGTAACATGCAACATGTTGAAATTGCATCACTACCTCAGCACCTATTAATATGTTGTCTACTCTCTTCTATGTTAGCCCTTTCATTAGATAATATTTTTTTTCGTTCCCTTATGATTTACAGAACATCCCACTGACTTGCTACCAGTCCATGGATTTTTGTTGTCCCAAAAATCACGAGACTTAATTTGTGGGAAATAAAGTGATTTGAATCTATGCAGTACAGTCGTCATCCATAACCACACATTCTTCACCCAGGGATTCAACCATCTATAGCCTGAATACATACATATGTACAATCTAAAAGCAAACCTTGAATTTGTCATTTTATGTAGTGGGACTTGAGCATCCACAGATTCTGGTATCCACAGGGCACCTGGAGTGAAATCTTAGTAGATACAAAAGGCCCATTGTAAATGCAAGCAAAGTCAGTGTTTTGTAGTAGACTTCCATGCTAGTGGCACATCCTCTCCAATTTTTATTTGTAACTTTAGAAAGTGCTGAATCTATTTGAAAGACAGGGTTCAACAACTTGGATAGTCAGAACAAATTCTCTGCCACTAAGGAAAGCACTATTGGTAGAGCTGTCCAACACGGGAAGAAGTGGTAAGGTTCTCACAACAGAAGTTGGAGTGGTGGTTTGAGAGAAATTAAGTATGCTAGCATTAGGGATATGTTGGAGGAAGAAACAGATCTTGGATCTGGCACATTTAAAACCCAATCTTTATTTGCCCTTATTTGCCCCTTTTCCCTTGTCAAGGTCTCAAGTGAAGAATAGCAGTCATGATGTGAGTAACTTGAAACTAGCCCTGTTTTGTCCTCACTAAGTGTTGGATGAGCAGTGCCAAATAGTTCAGATTTTGGATCCTGCTGTGCCTCACTTCACTTAATGTTTAAAGTAATTAGAAATAACTAATAGTAAATAGCTATTTTTGAGAATAGGAAAGAAAATAGATACTTAAAATTTTGTCTAAATGTTGGAAATAATTACAACTTTTAAAATGTAACAAGCTTTGACCAAGTGTTATTCCAACAACTAGGTGGTATGATCCTGGGAGACTCAGGGTGTATATACACTGTAGAATGAAAGCAGTTTAATACCATTTTAACTGTTATGGCTCAATGAGATTTCCATTGCTAGAGGAAAAATGTTGATGTATCCTCCTGTGAATTGAGCAGCTTAGTGGCCCAGTGAATTAGGAATCAGTTCTTAGCCTGTAAGGCAAAATTGAAGGTGTTTTCCACATTGAATTTCTATCAGCTCAGAGCTATGTGTGCAAAAACTAGCAAACTTTGCAGTGAATAAAATTAAGTACAGATAATCTTCTAGTGAACCTCTGTATCTGTACTGTAGCTATTAAGACGAGCAATGCAAACATTTTCTTCTTATTAATAATTGCTCAAGATTAATATATGGGTGCAAACAGCAATGCAAAGGCCACAGACTGTTAGTGTTATTTACATAGCAAAGTGCAACTGTGTGCCATGTGTCTTGTCTCAAAATAATTGGCTCATTAACCTTAAGCATATCATTAACCTGATAGTATTATTAAGGTCAAATGAAAGAACAGATAAGTATTTTGGGTTCATGTTCTTCCACAGACAGGTACGTGCAATGTGTAAGGTTGAGTGTTAGCAGGCTCTCAGCAAGGACTGTTGAAGATAAAGAAAACAGCAGAGGTGAATTGGAAATACAGAACAATAAAGCCTTAGAGCTGTTTGTTGATTTCAATGAAAATCTGTAGAGGTGGATAAATCCTGAATATCATTATGGAGAATGGTTAACTGAAGCAGGAGCTGATCAGTTTAACACAAACTTCATAAATGGTATAGTGCACTTCAGTACTAGACATGGGCTGAGTATCATGTAGAGGCTAGATGATGGATGAATGCACACTGCAGACATACAAAACTCCACCAAATGTATCACTTAAGGTGGTAATCTCAGACACACTCATATGTGATGGTAGTCTTTCATACACAGGATGTTGATTTGTGGTGAAATAAACTGGTTGCCAGTGGGACTGTACAAGTGAGCAATGTGTTCTCTATAACACTTTTTCTTTGGACCATGTAAAGTTGCCAAACATTATTTATGATCAGCCCCACATAGAGAACATTGTGAGAATCCAAAAGATGTCACTGTTAAAAATGAGACATCTCTAGAAACAGGCTCATATGATGTACTTTTTTAAAATGTGCAAATGCATTTGTTTCCATGCTGAAACCTGAGAATCCTTATTCAAGACTGAATCAAAGTGTATACCCAAATGGCAAATGTTTGTCTTCAGCATGTCTATCTGTCTGTCTGTCTTCATTCCCTGATCTTCCTTTGACTGATTAGAAGTCCTTCTGCTTTGAAAGGATTAAGATGTGACTGGTTCTCCTTCATCTGCTGACAGGCATCAGTCATTCCTTGGATTTAGATGGAAAGGAGAAATAATATTGGATGTCATCAGCATATTAGTTGCATTATATTGCACAATTCGGAAACTCCTTTCCACAGTTAAAGTATATACTAAACAATGTGGGGGGACAAAACAGAGCCTTGGAGAAGTCCACAGACCAATAGCTAAGCAGTCGGTCAGAAGTGACCCAACCCCAACATTTAAGCCTGCCTCTTCAGAAAGTAATAGAGCAACTTGAAACACTGCCCCTATATTCCATCTCAGGCCCCATCTAAACCATCATTATAATGCAGATTGAACTGCATTATATAGTCAGTGTAAACTTATATAATGGGGCCCCTGGTGGCACAGTGTGTTAAAGCGCTGAACTGCTGAACTTTTGGACCAAAAGGTGCCAGGTTCAAATCTCCGGAGCTGAATGAGCACCCACTGTTAGCCCCAGCTCCTGCCAACCTAGCAGTTCGAAAACATGCAATAGGTACTGCTCCGGCGGGAAGGTAACGGCGCTCCATGCAGTCATGCCAGCCACATAACCTTGGAGGTGTCTACAGACAATGAAGTGGAGATGAACACCAACCCCCAGAGTTGGTCACGACTGGACTTAACGTCAGGAGAAAACCTTTACCTTTACCTTAAACTTATATAATACAGTTTAACCTCACTCTCCTAATCTAACCAAAGTCCCTCAACATTATAATTTTTAATAATCTATTTTTAAAGACTTTCCCAAATAATTCCTGAAGACCAGGTCTCTCAAACTTCTCTTTCTAGAAGTTTTGTTCCCACTAATCAAATCAAAATTTGCCTCCAGCATCTGACTCAAGTGTTTTGGAAAAATCATAAGGGGTATGTGTTGGATCTATTATGGAGTTTTGAAAATGTTGTCATGTTTCGTTTAGTTATTTGCCCATTTGCACAATGGAGACACTAACAGGACTCAACAAAATTACATACTATGATGGTGGATTAAAAAGCATTGTGAATAAACAGAGCTAGAATCCATTTTAGGGCCTATTCTGTGGCACAGATGTTGGCAAAGAAATCTTACTTTTTCTTCTATCACAGCTCATTCTTTTTTCTATTCAGCATTGACACTATCAGTAATAAGTGTCATTCAGTGGACCTTTCCCAAGAGGTGAGAGATAAATTATATCTTCGATACAAGGAAGGTAGCAGAAATATAAAACTGATGTCTGCAGGCTTTGATGGACAGACTGTGTGAGAACAAACTGAAATCTAATGCAGACAAAATTGGAGTACTATTGGTTGTGCCTGGGGCTGATCTGAGAATAAGTGTTCATCTTGTCTCAAATGAGACTGAACACTTTCGTGACTCGGGTTTTTATTTCAAGGGTGTTGCTTCATTGGATACTTCTCTTGGATGCTCTATTGGCAACATTGACTAAGAGAGCCTTTTACTAAATGTAGCTTGTCTCAATGAAGGTAGATATAACCATGATCATCATCCAGAACAGACAGTTGTACTCCAGATGGACCTGCCCTAGAAAACTATTCAACAACTGCACTGCCACTGTTAGTTCATAGTAACAAAGAAATGAGAAGAACACAATTTTTTAAACCAGATAACTCCTTTAGGCAGAATTTAGTTAGTTAGGCGATCCCTCATAGTTTGAGAATGATGGTCCTCCATTTCTTGGAAGACGCCTGTGCGTGATTTTTTTTAATGTGTGGAGGTCGGTGCATGGCCGGTCAACACACAGTCTTCACAGATTGAGGTCCCAGCAGTGGTGTGATTAACACAACGGGAGTGGCTTCTCAGTCTGTTGCAGCCTTCTTCCACCTTCACAGCCATTGTAACATGTACCATGTTATCCTCCGCCTGCTCCGCCGTTGAGGTCTTGGGTCTTCGGATTGTTCTTGGTCTGGATCCTCCCCTGTGGCCACTCCTGGGAGTGTGAGACTCCCATGGTTGTGCCTGCAGGTTCATTGGAACATGAAAGCCCCCTCACCACGTCAAGGTGACAATCCATCGAGGGGGATGCAGAATTTACCCTCTTTTAACAAAGCTTGTGACAGAAACCCCATTAGAGGTTTATCTTAGGATCACCATAAGACTGGAGACACACAAGACACACAACTAATTTTAAAAGTCAATAATACTTCTGAATTATCTAAGCACTAATTCAAGAACAGGTTGAGATTTTTAACCTCAACTGGTTATGTATTTTCTTGATTGATTATTGATTATGCGTATATTGTTTACTTTCTATAAAATGCCCGACTCCACCCATCTGCAGCCAAGTACGGTCACCTAGTGACAAAACAATGCTAAAACCATCCAAAAAGTTTCAGTGTTTTTAAAGGTTTCTTGTATTGAATTTCTTGTGGGCTGTTTTGGGTTCACTACAGATAGTTACTATCTTATATCCACAACTATGTCCCAGCCCTAGCATCATTGTGAGTCACTGTGTAGTATAGTGAAGACATAGGTCCTAGTGTGGTCATAAGACAAAAGAGGAATGCTGAAGGAAAAATATATATCTTCAGCTAGCAATAATAATTGGAGCTCTTAGAAATCTCAAGGAAAAACAGGTTAATATAACCAAAACATTCTGACCTTACCATGAAGTTATTGGTAGTTTCTACCAATAACAATAATGATCTGAAATGTAAGGGGAAGCAAAGGCATTTTCTGTTCTGGCTTAATGACAACATTTTAATGACTAAAATATATTTAATATATGCCTGTGAAATGCTCTATGTTGTAATATATCATTGCTGAGTAGATTTTCTGAAATTCTGCTAAATAGAGGGGTGTATACTTTCTTCAGTGCCAGCTTTCTCATTTGGAATGCTGACATTTGGATGGGTATATCGCTGAATAAACTGGACTCTTCAGTTCAATAAAGTCTCCAATCATTAACCCTGCAAGGGGCAAGCTTCCTCTAAAGATGGTTCAATAATTTTTGCTACATAAGGCTGCCTCCAATCATCAACAAAATTAAAAAAAGATGTTACCCAAAGCCATCCTAGATATTTTGGCCAATGCGAGAGGAAATTCCTGAATGCCTTACCTCCATTTCTAGACAAAGCTATTAAACAAACAGGATCAACAAATTAACTAACAACTTGTTACACTTTATTACAGTTAAATCTGCTACTTGAGGTGACTGTATGATTGTGTACTAGAAATGGTGTGTTTGTTCCAGTCCTGGGGAAGGGCATGGCCATGATGACAGATTATTCATTATCTTACATTAGGCTGCAGATGCACATGTTTTTAAGAGAGGTGAAGATATAATTGTTCAAGGTCTCCTTAGAGAGAGTTTCCATTATAATTAAAAATTTAAAAAAGAGAGAAATACCAGAAAACACTGGCCTATGGTACAGAACACTCATTCCTCTTATCTGGTGATCTTCTGCACTACTGCCAACATTTCTCGCAAAAAACAAATGAACGGTTGAAACCATCAGTAGTCAGCTGTGGAAACATTATTTTTCCTCCACTATATGGTGAATCCATTACCTTGTAACTGGAAAAAGTAAATAAATGTGTATAGTTAGTTACTATATATGTATGTATCTAATGTATTCTACTTTTCTCCCTTATGGCTAACAAGTGTCTTGTACCATACATTAAAAATATAGCTAATACACTCTGAAATGTAAAAAAGAAAAACCATGAAATACAATCTATTTAAAAACATTAATTTAGAACAGATAAAAGCTTTGTTAAGAACCAGTACACCCACTGAACTACCCCAACGAGTTAAAAAGTCCATTTAAGTAAGAAGGTTGTTGCACACATACAATGCAAAGTGAATCAGGTTAACTTTTATTAATGTCCAACAACTCTAACTTGTGGGAGAAAGACTGAAATGCCAGTTAAGTGGATATTTGTAACTGGTTAAAGGCTGTTTAATGTGCAACCATATAGCTACTAGGTAGGTATGACTAAAGGTTCATCTATAGAATGAATGCATCTGGATTCCACTCTAACAGTGATGGTTCAGTGCTTTGGAATCCAGGAAGATGTACGTGGTTTTTTGGCTTCTCTGCCAGACAGTGCTAAAGCCTCATCAAGCCACAACTCCCAGGATTTCGTAGCATTCTGCCCTGGCAGATAAAGTGAGGTTAAGATGCGTTCATCCTACAGTTTAGTAAGTAAGGCTAGCATGTACAATCAAACTCCCCCATCATATATTTGCTGATTGTGTGAGGGTGATTATGTTAATCCTCCTTCATATTGGAACTGTTTATGTGATATATGAGAGCAGAGAATTCCTGTTTATTCACATTTGCATGGGATTTGCAGTGTATTATTGTCCAATTATCAAGGCTGAAGGTTTCTACATGAAGTATTTAATTATTCTTTCAGAGACAGAGTTCAGTATTTACTTTGGAAAGAGCCTCCCTCCTTGTCTTTAATTGAAGGAGATTAGGATATCGTTTATAGTACATGGAGGCATAATATTGTTATCTGGTGCCATCTGTCCCCTTCCTAAAATATTCACAGCCTGTGATTTATTTACACCTCTTTTGAAGAGATCTGCCTGTTAGAGTACAGGGAGGTGGAGAAAATTGCTGTATAGATAGCAGAAGGCTAATTGCACTAGCAATAATTAGTTGAATTCTCATGCAGTCTAGAAAGAGGTCACAGGAATGTAGCATGTATATATTTTAGAAACTTTCTTATGTGCTTGTCTTAGTTTAAAAGTTATTGGCAATGCATTGTCAAGCTGCCAGACCTGTCTCCCTAGTCTGTACTGGTAAACACAGGCTAGGAGCAGAGATGACCTTGGGTACTTCACATTTTATTTTAGTCCTGAATTGTTTTCTTTCTTATGCAGTGCCATAAGTAGTCGAGAAAGACACTCTGTTATGATCCCTTTTCAGATCATAGCACCACATGAATCCATCTTGCTTTCTGATTTATAATTGAAATGTTGAAAGAAAGTGAACAAAACATTACTGAGGAAGGATCTACACTGTAGATTTAATCCACCATTTTAGCTGCTATGAGTCAATGCTGTGGAATCTTGGGACCTGAAGTCTTTAACACCCTCTGCCAAAGAGTCAAACTATAATTCTCATTATTCCATAGCATTGAGTTGCGGCAGTTAAAATGGGCCAACTCCCATTAATTCTACAGTATAGATGCACCTCGAGTCCTTATGCCACAATTCAAGCTTTTCACATGGGGATTGAAATGGAGAGAATTGGATGTATCAGAGCTGGGAAGAATCTTTTTAAATAATACTAGCTGTGCCCGGCCACGTGTTGCTGTGACATTGTCTGGTGGTGTTGGTAAGAAATTGTTGAGGTAGTGGTGGTATTGAATGTCTGTTGTATGGTTGTCTTTATGTTTAGTATGCATTTGTGTACTGTGTTTGTGTACTGTGAAAGTGGTGAGGGTAGAGGGGATCTATGTCCCTGTGTAGTATTGTATAGTATGTATACGTTGTCCATGTGTTGTGAATGCTTGGATTGTGTCCTGCTGCATAGTAGAAAGGGTTGGGCTGGATGGCCCTTAGGGGTCTCTCCAAACTCTTGGATTCTATGTTTCTATTATTATTATTATTATTATTATTATTATTATTATTATTATCATCATCATCATCATAATTATGTAGAGGCTGGATGGCCATCTGACAGGAGTGCTTGGATTGTGTCCTCCTGCATGGTAGAAGGAAGTTGATCTGGATGATCCTTTAATTAGTAGTAGTATTAGTATTGAGAGGCTGGGTGGCCATCTGTTGGGAGTGCTTGGCTTGTGTCCTGCATGGCAGAATTGGGTTGGCCTGAATGGCCTTTAGGGGTGTCTCCTAACTGTCTGATGCTATGATTCGATGTGTATTATTATTGTGCAGATATTGGATGACCATCTGTCAGGAGTGATTGGATTGTGTCCTCCTGCATGATATAAGGAAGTTGAACTGGATGATCCTTAGGGGTATCTGCTAACCTTAGGATTGTATGATATTATTATTATTATTATTATTATTATTATTATTATTATTATTATTATTGAGAGGCTGGCTGGCCATCTGTTGGGATTGCTTGGGTTGTATCATCCAATGGCAGAGTTGGGTTGGACTGGATGGCCTTTAGGGGTCTCTCCTAACTGTCTGATTCTATGATTCGATTTGTATTATTACTGTGCAGATCTTGGTTTGTGTCGTCCTGTATGGTAGAAGGAAGTTGAACTGGATGATCCTTAGGGGTGTCTTCTAACCTTATGATTGTATGATCTTCTTCTTCTTCTTCTTCTTCTTCTTCTTCTTCTTCTTCTATTATTATTGAGAGGCTGGGTTGCCATCTGTTGGGCATGCGTGGATCGTGTCCTCCATGGCAGAATTGAGTTGGACTGGATTACCACAGTAATTATTTCATATTACAGTAGAATCTCACTTATCCAACATTCGCTTATCCAGTGTTCTGGATTATCCAACGCAGTCTGCCTTTTAGTAGTCAATGTTTTTGTAGTCAATGTTTTAAATTCATTGTGATATTTTGGTGCTGAATTTGTAAATACAGTAATTATTACATAGCATTACTGCGCATGGAACTACTTTTTCTGTCAAATTTGTTGTATAACATGATGTTTTGGTGCTTAATTTGTATAATGATGACCTAATTTGATGTGTAATAGGCTTTTTTCTGAATCCCTTCTTATTATCCAACATATTCACTTATCCAACGTTGTGTCGGCCTGTTTATGTTGGATAAATGAGACTCTACTGTATATTTATAATCTTATATTATCTGCTTAGAACTGGATTATATGAGGCTCCTTCTTCACAGCTGTATAAAATGCACACTGAAGTGGATTATATGGCAGTGCGGAGTCAAGATAATCCAGTGCCAAGCAGATAATATAAGATTATAAATGGGTTATATAGCTGTGTGGAAGGGCCTTGAGGCTACACTGCCATATAATCCAGTGCAAATTAGATAATCTGTGGAAGAGGTCTAAGTGAGGCCTAACTGTGCCTGTCCCCTGGGCTGAGTAGGTTGCTAGGAGACCAAGTGGGTGGAACTTAGCCTTTTAACTGGCAGCAATTGGATAAAAACAATTATTCCTCTCCCGCTAATTAGGACTTTATTTTTCTTTTCTTTTTGTTGTATCAACCTAGAGCCATGGATGATGGGTTGTGTTGTCAAATTTCGAGGTTGGGGGGCCTGTAGTTTTGTTGTTTTGTCCGCTGCCCTGATGCCATCACTCTTTTATATAGATAGATATATTTCTTGAATGTTGACAAATTTTGATGAGAAGAATCCTGTACTAACAGGACGTATTATATACAGCATTTGGAACTGGTTGTTTCGCACAGAAAGCAGCATTTTATGCACATAAATGGGCATAAAAAGGGATATGCTATTTCCTTCAAAGAAAAGGTTGTTTTCTATGCAGAAATAGAATGTGCAAATTTTATGCAGAATAAGTGATGAATTGTGAATAGTCGTCAGAAACTGTGCGGTTTCTCCACAAGTTTCTTGCTGTGAGAATAATATTGAGAAAAAAAACTAGCATCACTAGAATTGCATCACTAGAATTATATGCTAGAATTGTATCACTAGAGAAAATATAATTAACAGAAAATATTTGATGTAATTAAACATTAAGCATTAGTAAGCTAAAATGAATTATGTTATATTTACACTAGAAGTAGGAACATTAGGTTTATGTTTGATAGCCAAATAAGCATATATTAAAACCCTACAATATAAGACTTATTAGAATGAAGCTAACAAATGGCATTCATGGTTTCATCTCCACCCCACCTCCCACCCCCACTGTTTTGAGCACAGGAGAGAATAAAATAATTGAATTATTTTTCAAAAAAGTTGAATTCCACCTAAATTCCTTCTCTTGTTTATTTTGCTCCCTTCTTTATAAATTCTTGCATTTAAGTTATAGTGGTAATTGGGTTGTACCTTTGAGTAGAAATCCTACCACCATGTGTATCACATTACAGATTTCCCTGATGTTCCTCTAGACAAGTCCCATGTCTAATCTTACCTTGTTAATGGGAAATGATGGTGGAGGTGGAGGAGGAAAAAGAATCATCTTCTAGTGTTGAGAATCAGAGGACTCTCTGAAATTGGAGACCCTGTTAAAACAGACTTCTTGATCATATAGGGTGGTTTTACATAGACACTATAATCCAGTTTGGAAGTGGATTAAAACAAATCATTTTCACAGTGCAGCACATACACAAACACCCCAGGAATCCGCTTGAGGCTGGGATAGTGGTCACAATGTTTACTGATTATAGATTGAATTGAACCCGAGAACTACAGTATCCACAGCTAGACAGTACTGGGAACTGCCCCCTCCCAAATTAACCACTCTATTGAGGTGTGGTGATGTGCATATCCATGTCCATTTGGGACCAGCACTGGACCATGGCAGGGCACAGGAAATGAGAACAAAGACAGTGAGAGCTCCCACATGAATTATGTGGGTTCCTCTCCTAGAGGAGTAGTTATTTACTTTCCAACCAGCTGTGTTTTGGTGTATCTTACAACGCTTCAGCACTAACAGTGTCCTGACTAGCATCCAACATTTTGAGTTCCTAGTTTCAAGCCCTGCATAGGATATACCCTGATCAACTGCAGTGGCTTGTTCTGGACTTTCTGATGAGTTTTTTAAATGTACTGTTTCTGGATTAATGTGTGCTGCATTGAGCAATTAGGGTTTATGTTTTATGAATACTCTGCCCTTCAGCCAACTTTGAACTGGATTATAGTGTCTGCCCATAGAGGAGCTTTGAATCAAGAACACATGATGAGAAACTCTGTTCAGAATTTCTGAATAACCATAGGAAGGATCTTTGTAGGTATACATAGGGAAAAGGACTGTATGGTGTTTTATTTATTTCAGTTCAATGTTTCCACCTTTCAAAATCGAAATTCTAGACCCATTAGGTCCACTTATATAGACTTAGCAATGATTTCCCCACTGCCCCCAAATTGATGCTTACATTTAGGTAATGCTGAGTTTTCAATGAAAGCAATTATATAGCTGACAGTCACTACAAATGCTGTGCTTGGTGCTGTTGTCCTGAAAGAGGACATGTATGGAGAATCTGGGAGAATTGCATGCAAGTCAAACATTGCCTCTAATATAGTGCACTTATGTCAAGTTATAGCTTAATTGGTGATAACCAGCACTGGGTTGTACCTTTAGTCCAACACTATTTGAAGGTCATATATTTTCCATTCATGTCCCATAGCCAATCCATAAGCATCCTGGTTGGAGTTGCAGGCATATCTTCTAATTTATTATTTATTATAAATGGAAGGAGTAGTAGGGTAGATTTGTGACCTTTCTGGAGTGATTTGATATTTGTAGTGTGTCATTTACTTTGAATACTAAACTCTAGTCTTGAGTCTTATGAATCTTCCTAGTTTGAGACACAGACCAGAACTTAGATCTACTATATCATCTTAATTGTGTTAATGATCTTTAATAAAGTAGCATTCTTTTTGAATTATGAAGCTGAACAACATTTCATTTTGCCCATAAGTAATACTTATGGCAGAGAAAAACAGCTTAGCATGACTTCCCCAGATTCAATTAAAATGTGTAGGAGGCAATAAGGGTCAGTGTGTCTATGCATTCACCTTTTTATTTAGATGAATGAAGTAATGTTCAGAAAATTGTTCTTGACCCTTTGACCACGTTTGATGGGAAAGTGGTTCATAGATTCAAGCCCAGAGAATACTCCATGTTCTTCCAGCTCAGGATAAGGTTCCTTTTTCTTTGGTGTGTCCTGTTAAGGTGTTATTATTCTCCATAAAATGAACAAAATATATTAGTGCCTCTGACCTTTCTGTCTTCAACCTATGATGATAAATTTCTAAAATGAACTCTTGTCACTGGCAGTGAAGGAAGTGAAAGGAGGGAATGTATGCCTTCTAGGATAAAATCTATCATGCGCTGAGTGATGCTTTCAGCTTGTATATTCCAAGGCATGAAAAATAAATTGATCTACTATGAAGCTGCTGTTCTCCACCGTCTTCACCAGGACACCCAGTGAATAACTCAAAGTAAATGGACTGAACTGGTACTTCTGAGTTGTAGCTCATTTCAGTGGAATGTACTCTCCTTGATAGAGAATAACCTTTGGATACCTTCAAAGTGCATTGTGCCTTCTATTCTAAATCTTGGTGGTTCCCTTGTTTCGCTGTAGATGACAGGAAAGTGAAACTTAAGCTCCTAAGTAAACCTCCAAATGTATTGTCAAATCATCACAGATTAGCCCAGTATAGCTTGCCTGATATGCCCTGACCTTGGTGTCTGAGAAATCTGTGATTGAAACAGCAGTGGAGAGGGATTCGTACTTATGAGAAATAAAATTAATGCTTACATTTAGGCAACGCTGGAACTGAAGTTGTTTTTGTTTTTTCTGGCTGCAAATCTTCAGTCAATTATAAGCAAATGGAGGAAGATGCTGTGGCTGTGAAGAATAAACATCAGAGAAAGATGTGTAAGAAAAGTGCATGATTCCTTTTCTGCAAGGTTTGACACATAAAATTTTAGGTGGCATTGTTACTCAAACCACATGGCAACTAATTGCAGATTAAAATGGAAAGTACTTTTTTCATTCAGTAATTAACAAGGCCATCACCTAAAGATTATGTGGAATTTAAAATGCTTCTTTGCTTCACCTCAGAAACATTGAGTTGGACAGCAGTAAATACACAAAAGAAGATAAAATGGTGGATGCAAGCAGTTCTTCATGCGTTAGAAATACTCAGATTAACTCCCATTTCCAGATGTTAAGAGTTTTTGAACTATGGAATATTCCTTGAGGATTAATTAATATAGGCCTGCACTATTCATTTTCTTCGATCCCATTAGCATGTTTCACAGGAAGTAAAACTACAAATCACATAGTCACACCACGCAAAATGCTAATAAATTTTACAATAGCTTAATATAGATACACTGCTTCTTCTAATATTGCATCCAGGGTTATGATCTATTAAAATCTATCCCCTCAATATATATTTCAAAAGCTCAATTGATTTCAAAACCATACATGAGTTTCAGTATTCAGTTTGCAGTTCAAGAGACTTTGTGAGACCTTGTTAAGCACAGTCACGTAGACTGCATCAACATATTAATAGAAATATCATAAAATGTTGCAATAAACATAGTTAAATGGAATATGACTATTAGCACAACATATAAAATTAAATATGTGTAAGAGATGTTTGCAGAATTAATGTTATCCTAAAAGAACTTGAGCTTTTAGTATTACCAAAATCTCAAACCATGTCCACTCCTAACGTCTAGGTCATATCATAGGTAGAGCATCCTAAGCACATGAGAACATGGTGGAATCATTCGGGATCATTTGCATTAATCCCTCCAAATGCTTCCATGGTTTTAAGAACAAAGCAAAATGCATATTTAAATGATACATTAAAAGATTAAGTGAATGTAGTCTATGTTTAGCTCTCTTTAACCTTTCAAATTCTATTTAACCACTTGAGATGTTGATAGCATTAGCAGCAGCAGCAATAACAATATCAACATATGTTCAAGCTGTTTTCTATTAGAGTCTTGTTCACTTGTGCCCTCTTGCATGCCATAACACTGGAACACTGCCCTTTTGCTACAAAGGCATCCAGTGCTATAGAATATTATTAACAATAAATCCACAGTGCCGAATTGTATAGATTTAGCTAGAACTGCTGTGGTGGTGAATAAATATGAAAAAATAAAATTGAATTAAGGGGGAAAACATTTTTTCTGTAGATTTGATGGGAGGAAAAAGATTGTGTCAAAAACCATGAGAGGTTCAATTCTGAAACTCAAGGAAATTTTTTGCTCTCAAATTCTACCGTGTTTCCCCGAAAATAAGACAGTGTCTTATATTAATTTTTGCTCCCAAAGATATGTTAGGTCTTATTTTCAGGGGATGTCTTATTTTTCCATGAAGAAGAATTCATATTTATTGTTGAACAAAAAATGAATATTTGTATATACTGTGCAGTACTTGTCATCAGAAACCAGCATAACCAGACAAACTGTGAATCCTATCAAGAATTTCTTGTTACAACCATTATTTCCACGTACAACAATCTATGGAACGTAGATTGTTTACCAATCCTGCATGCTCGGGTGTTCTGTTCGGAGCGCATGCTTCCAAACAAAAACTTTGCTAGGTCTTACTTTCAGGGGAGGCCTTATATTTAGCAATTCAGCAAAACTTCTGCTAGGTCTTATTTTCAGGGGATGTCTTATTTTCGGGGAAACAGGGTAAGTGGGTTTATCCTGCATCTGTAACTACTCTGTGGATTACAGCAGGCCTCTGAAATTTGTTGCCCATATCTCCTTAGTCCTTAGGCTGTAAATCTTCCTCAAATGCTTTCATTCTTCCAAGTTAGGTCACTCTACTTAGAAGGAACTAGTGTAATTTTGTGCTTTTTGATGGTAACACAATACCAAGTCTGTGCAAGGAACCTTAATCTAATACCACAGCTAGCAATCTCATGCATGTCTAGATGTAACAACCAGCAGCTGTCTATCTGAGCATATGATCATCCTGGACTCAGAGCACAGTATGAAAATAACTGATTAAAATATGGGTTAAGCCCAGGAAAGAGTCTGCTGCATGAAGAAAAAACAGTGATAAAAATGAGAAAGAACAATAATTGTTACTTATTCCTTTCTTCAGACATTCTGTAATTGCATATGTATGCTGAGCAATAAAGTGCCAGGTTTGTATAGTGGTTTAAATGTTGAACCATGAATTTTGGAAACCTGAATTCTAATCTCTGCTTGTCCATGCAAATCCACTGGATGACCTTGGGCAAGTCACACTATTTAAACCCCCAAGGAAGGCAAAGGCAAACCCACTCAGAACAACTCCTGCCAAGAAAAGCCTACACTAGGTTTTTAATAGAGTCTCCAAAAGTTGAAAATGACTTGAAGGCATACAATGACAATATCTGGGCAATAAAGTGAAGGTAGGCTGATATATGATTAGGTTTAAATAGATAAAGATAGAAGTTGGTGATGTGTATTAGATGGAGATTTAGATTTAGATTTAGAGCTCAAATCCAAAGTCACGATGAAATCTTTCCAACTATTTTGAATTCTTCTCAAGACAAAACAGACTTTCCTCCAAACCAACCAATAATAGAATTGGGTCCTGCATTAAGGTTTGTTAGTGCTTTCTGTTTTAGAAAGGTAGGCTCTTAGTTTTAAGTAAATTTACATTTATTTTTTGTGAAAATGTAGAGGGAGGGAAGAAGAAAGGATACAGGAAGGCTGAAGTAAGTGACTGACAGTTCTGCCTTCTGATCGTATTGCACATTTTAGAGATCATGATGCTTTGGAGAAGGACCGTGACACATAAAATCTTCTGCTGCTTCCAAGCATCTCTTATTCTTTTCTTCAGACATTCTGTAGCAAGCATCTCTGCTCTTGGCTGCTGGATTGATTTCACATTCTGTTTGTTCCAAATCATGCTTACACATTTTCTGCAATAAAAAAATACTTTATTCTATTCCTGGCACTATTTGTGTATTTGCTAGTGCTTTTCTTTCTAATGTTTGTATCTCTGGGCATTTGCTGTGTAGAATTTAGGCATGGAATTATTAACCAACCATGGAATGATGATACCACACAAAAGATTTTGGTTGAATGTGAGGCATTTTATTTAAACTGACATCAACTTAAGTTTTAACTCCTGATATGTATAAAAAAACAGGAGATGCAAAGGGTTGAACCACTGAGCTGCTGAACTTGCTGACCGAAAGGTTGGTGGTTTGAATCCGGGGAGCAGGGTGAGCTCCTGCTGTTAGCCTCAGCTTCTGCCAACCTAGCAGTTTGAAAACATGCAAATGTGAATAGATCAATTGGTACTGCTCTGGCGGGAAGGGAACAATGCTCCATTCAGTCATGCTGACCACATGACCTTGGAGGTATCTACGGACAACGCTGACTTTTTGTCTTAGAAATGGAGATGAGCACCAACCCCCAGTGTTGGACATGACTAGACTTAATGTCAGTGGAAAACCTTTAACAAATGTGAAAAAAGAGGGGGAGCAGATCAGGCAGATGGTCCCTCACAGGTCTTGTTCCCAGTTTCACCTGGGTGAAATATCTGAGCCCCAAGAGCAGCCCAAATGCTGGGTTGCTCTCTGACTGATCTGCTAATAGAAAACCAACTGGAGAATCCAACCCTCGTAGTTTATTTCCCACTACCTGCCAAGTGACCATCTACTTGGGATACCACCTAAGGCAAAATGGTAAACTCCCCAGTTAACAGTGTAGGATAGGCAAAAAACCTGTGAAAAGTGGGAAGAAATCCACTAGCCAGCAAACCTATATTGTTTCAGAGGTAGGAAACTGGGTTGACAAAGATTCAAAAGGAGAGAGGAAGGACCATGACAGTTTCTATCATGCAGATAGAACTGTATACAAGTTGTCTCTCTCCATAGAAGGCCAGAAAATGTGCCACCCAGCCATATCTTGAGCGGGATCCAAATATTACTTCACTTTTCCCTTCTCCTAGTTAGTAAAATAATTTGATTTATATTGTCTTTTAGTTCTGGCTTATTTGTGTGTGCTTCATTAATCATCATATTATTCCAATATCATACCCCAATTTGTCAGTCTGTTTCTTGTTTTTCCTTTATCTTGTATGGAACAGGCAGTCAGACAGTTTAATTACATATGACTTTTCACCCCTGTGGATTTGGAAAAAAAGTCCTTGTTTTGATTCCAAGTCTATTTTGTTCTATTCCTCCTCTCTTCCTTATTTCAGCCAGTAGTAATACATTACATTTCATTACTGTTTTTTTTTCCTTTCTTCTTTCTTAGTTTTTCTTCAAGTTCTTTCCTTTTGCATTTCACTTTCAAAACGTGTAATTCCCCAAGTGTTATTCCTTGAATAGTAATCCAAGCTTCACCACTTGGGTCTTGCACACATGCACCCTTTTCAGTCATTTTATTTTTTTATACAAGTTGTTTTCAAAAGGCGAAGGAGGAGGAGAATTCTCTCTCCCATTGGAAAGCTCTTCTTCCACTTAACCTAGTAGTGCCTTGTGTTTGGGAAAGATTGGTGACCTACATGTTGGCTTGCTTTAAGGCCCATTTTAATTGTTGCGGTACTATATTGCACCCAGTTCTTGTTTCATGTCCTCAATAAAGAGGCCTAAAGTAAAAATGTACATAAAGATGCAGCTGCTATGAAATCATGCTATCCTTGGTGCTGAAAAGAAGCTCTCTCTCAGAGCAGGGAATGTCTTTCTCTCTCAGTCTCAAGAGGGAAGGAAAAGAGACGACTACATCCCTTTCCACACTTGTAAGTGTTGCTGTAGCCTCTACAAAAGTCAGTCCTGTTTGTCTATTTGACCTTCATGACAGCCTTTGCCCTAGATTTTGAAGTGGGGACACTGTTCTTTGTTAAAAAGTTGAAAGATATAAGAATGATATCTGAGGAGTGTAGACACAGGCACTACCTGCATTTGAGGTTGTGTCAGAGATTTGTTGAAGTGTCAGGATAAAAATGTCTTCATTGGTCTTGTCTATTATTCATTTTCTCTATATCTGCTTGATTTATGTTAATCTTTTAAACTGAAATTGAGCAGCATCTCCAAATATTCCTTTAAGAAAACCCTATGAAGTTTGTGGGGTCATAATCAACAGGAGACTTGAAGACATATGCATATGCACACGCAGAGGACATTAGTGACTTGGGTTTTCCAATGTGTTTCCCTCTATAACTTTGCTCTTCTTGTACTCTCTATGTGCAGTCTATCATTTTAGGAAGAACGGTTTACAAGGAACGCGAGAAGTGGGGAATCATGTCCTCTCTTGGATGCCCTACAAGTACAAAGATTTGTCTTGCATGAAATTTCCTCCACCTGTTCATTTGAAGACTGGCAGTCTTGAATACCCCAAAAGAGGCAACAATGCCAAAACATTTTATTTGCTGTGGCGCAGGCTAGTGAGCAGCCAGCTGCAACAAATCACTCTGACCAAGAGGTCATGAGTTCGAGGCCAGCTTGGAGCCTACATTTGTCTCTGTCTCTGTTCTATGTTAAGGCATTGGATGTTTGCCTTATATGTATGCAATGTGATCCGCCCTGAGTCCCCTTTGGGGTGAGAAGGGTGAAATATAAATACTGCAAATAAAATAAATAAATTTCAGTTTTGGACAATATTAAGCCATAGTTTAGAACATTATATTGAGAAATAAGTTCTAGTGAAAGCATAAAACTTCCAGTTTATGCATCTTCACTTGGTTCAGAACCCAATGTGAATCAAATGGATCCCAAGTCTGGTCATTTTCCTTAGCAGCAAATTTTGGTACCAACTAAATCTTGCATTTTCTAATCTTCACAACTTATGTTTTCTGTGTTTCCTTTATTAATGCAGAATTATAGGACAAAACTGGTTCACAGCTATTACAATCACCCTTCCAAAAAGAACTTATTTTACTTGATTAGTTTCAAGAGAGGAAAATGATATTGGAAAACTGTAATTAACAGGAACATACAATGTTAAAAAGCTTTTAAGAAGGAACTGTACTCTTTGAAATTAGTTGTTTCAAAATTTATTTTTAAATAATTTTAATTGTATGTTTTTATTTTTGTATTATAATGATGATAACCTACTTCTATTTAAATGTCAAATTTCAAATTAAAATTGTATTTATATTTTTTGTAAGCTGCTTTGAGTCCTGATTTTGTAGAAAAAGCAGAATGATAAGGATGTTTTGTAGCATCTAAACTTGTTTTTGTTTTCTGAGAAGTTTCTGTTTTGAATTGTTTACAGATACTTCTAAAAAGAGAAGAAAACTTCATTGATTTTACCTGGGTCTCCACTGCACAGATGCTTGAAGAACTTCAGCGTAAATCTCTTTGTCTTTGACTGATATTTCTTAGGCTGCAGTTGTAAGCTTCTTTAATGGAAGTAAGTTCCATTGAAATCCAGGAGACTTAATACCATATAAATGTCTTTAGGAATAGGTTGAAAGTCACCTTCAACAGTGCGAACAAGATTGCTTTGTATAGTTGATAGCCAAATGTAACTGGCATTAAGTGGCTCAGCTGTGGATACTTTAGTTCTCCCTAATTTTACAAGCTTTGCAAGAGAAAATTGTATGTCAATTTTCTGAATAGTATAAAACATTATTTTATAACTACTTGCTTGTTGAAAAATATCTACTTATTTTTAAAGGACGAGGTATCTTTTATACACACAAAAAAGTTACTTTGGGTTTTGTGTGCACTAGAAGCTACTGTGGTATATTATTTCAGGTGGTAGACTGGGGGTTACATCTACATTGATACTTATTTTGGGGATGATTCAGTGTTTTGGATACTTGATTGGTCTCAATAAGTGTCTCCATAGCAATTTTATTTATTTATTTATTTATTTACAGCATTTATATTCCGCCCTTCTCACCCCGAAGGGGACTCAGGGCGGATCACATTACACATATAGGCAAACATTCAATGCCTTTTTAACATAGAACAAAGACAAGACAAACATAGGCTCTGAGCGGGCCTCGAACTCATGACCTCCTGGTCAGAGTGATTAATTGCAGTGATTCATTGCAGCTGCTCTCCAGCCTGCGCCACAGCCTGAGCCAATTCTCCCAGCTGCCTTGGAAATCGAAGTCCCCACCACCCAGCAGTGGTGAAAACAGTTTGATGCTACTGTCCCCTGTTTGTCCTCTATGTCATGCAATCTCCGGCCATGATATGAGACCTTAATGTACCCCATCACTTGCCCAGACAGCAGCCAGAGTGAAGAGATGTCTAGGGACAGTGAGAGAAGAAAATTTTCCCCTGCTGTCCCTACTCCCTTTTGAGCTTCCTATTACTCCAGTGACACGAGGGCAAGCGATGGAAAACAGTTAGGATCCCTATCAGAGCCATAGACTGCTGCGACTTGGGTGGTGGTGGTGGTGGGGGTGGTGGTGGTGGGGGGTTTAAAGGGAACTGCCATCTCATATCTCTGGGCCACTCAAGGAATGTGAGATGGCAGTGAGAACAGTTGGGCCAGGCTGTGGCGCAGGCTGGTTAGTAGCCAGCTGCAATAAATCACTATGACCAAGAGGTCATGAGGTTGAGGCCAGCCCGTGGCGGAGTGAGCACCCGACCATTAAAATAAAAAATAACCCTGCTCATTGTTGACCGAAGCAACCCAAAAGATAGTTGTATCTATCAAGTAGGAAATTTAGGTATGTGGGGAGGCTAATTTAACTAATTTACGACACCATAAAAACCGTCCAGCAGCATTTGGAATGAGGAAGTCGGCATCACAGTGGATGATGAAGCAGCTGCTCCCCCTGTGGCCAGAATTGAGCATACCTTCAGAAAGCTGGAGGAGATTAAATTGCCTCTGTGTCTGTCTCTGTCTCTATGTTCATATGACATTGAATGTTTGCCTTGTATGTGTACATTGTGATTTTCCCTGAGTCCCCTTCAGGGTGAGAAGGGCGGAATATAAATACTGTAAATAAATAAATAAATAAATAAACAGTTGTTGCCAGCTCGATTTGGGAACCAGTCTAATTGTTCTCACAGGTTCTATGTTGGGGGGAGCCTAAGTTCTGTGGCAAAATTCAGATTTCCCCACAACTTTGGATAACATGGGATAAAGCCACATTAATATGGCCTTGCCCCATGTTGCTGCGGATCAGCCCTGTATGACATTTGGCTGATGCTCATCTACACTAGCCTATGTGGTCATTGTAAATGGGACACTGAAAGACCAGGTTTCAAATCTCCACTACTGGGAAATCCATTGGTTTGAAGAGTCCTCTTGGACTCAGCATGAAATCTGGAGGCCCAGGTATCTGATGTAGCCAGGAGAGGCTTTGCACAATTAAAACTTGTGCCTGTTCCTTGAGAAGACGGATCTGGCTATGTGGTATATGCCTTAGTGATCTTCCATCAGGATTACTGTAACATGCTCTATGTGCCTTTGAAGGGTGTTTGGAAACTTCATCTGGTCCAAAGAGTTGCAGCCAGGTTGCTAACTGGGGCTGGCTACAGGGAGCGGAAAACCGCCTGTTGCAACAGCTCCACTAACTGCCAGTTTGTTTCCGGGCACATTTCAAAATGCTGGTTATGAATTTTAAAGCCCTAGACAGCTCAGGTCAAGGCTATTTGGCTAACCGAATCTTCTTGAACGAACCTGCCCAGGGCTAAGAGATCTTCAGGAGAGGCCCTTTTCTCAGTCCCACCTACGTCGTAAGCTCAGTTGGTGGGAGCGAGAGAGCTGATCTTCTCCCTCATTGGCTGAGTTAACTCATTTTTTAAATACCATTAATATTTAGTTCTGTTTTAATGTTTGTATTTTTGTGGATTTCAAATGGTATTGAAGTGTTTTTAATGTAAGCCACTTTGAGTCTACTTGTGGAGAGAAAAAGTGGGGTATTAATAATAATAATAATAATAATAATAATAATAATAAGAAGAAGAAGAAGAAGAAGAAGAAGAAGAAGAAGAAAAAGAAGCCCAGGAGCAAGCCATCAGAACAAATGCAATTAAGGCCAAGATCGAAAAATCAGCTGATTACCCAAAATGCAGACTGTGCAAGGAAACTGACGAAACCATTGATCATATCCTCAGCTGCTGTAAGAAAATCACACAGACAGACTACAAACAGAGGCACAACCATGTGGCCCAAATTATTCATTGGAACTTATGCCTCAAGTACCACCTCCCAGCAGTAAAGAACTGGTGGGATCACAAACCTGCAAAAGTATTGGAAAATGAGCACACAAAGATACTGTGGGACTTCCAAATCCAGACTGACAAAGTTCTGGAACACAACACACCAGACATCACAGTTGTGGAAAAGAAAAAGGTTTGGATCATTGATGTTGCCATCCCAGGTGATAGTCGCATTGATGAAAAACAACAGGAAAAACTCAGCCGCTATCAGGACGTAAAGATTGAACTTCAAAGACTATGGCAGAAGCCAGTGCAGGTGGTCCCAGTGGTGATCGGCACATTGGGTACCGTGCCAAAAGATCTCAGCCGGCATTTGGAAACAATAGGCATTAACAAAATTACGATCTGCCAACTGAAAAAGGTCACCCTACTGGGATCTGCACTCATCATCCGAAAATACATCACACAGTTCTAGACACTTGGGAAGTGTTCGACTTGTGATTTTGTGATATGAAATCCAGCATATCTATCTTGTTTGCTGTGTCATAAAATAATAATAATAATAATAATAATAATAATAATAATAATAATAATAATAATATCACACTATCTCAACCTCCAAAGAAGACAGGGACAAATTCATTATGAATAAATCTTTCCAAGAAGAAAAATCTCTGATAAATTTGCTTTAGGATTGCCATAAGTCAGAAATTACTTGAAGGCATATAGCATCACATCTACCTTCAGGGCTGGCCCTGAATAGTCACCAATTTTAGAAGATATCTCATTTATAATGATTGTTTTTACTTTAAAAGAGTTGAAGATGTTTATGCATTTTACTTTTCTTTTGCTTCAGTTGCCATAATAGTATGGCAAAGCTTGGATATTATGAACCATGAAATGAAACAGTTAAGAATTGGGAATACTATTAGATGCCTTTTGTGGTTGCTGCAATGAATAGGGTAGCCCTTTTTCCCTTCAGATGACACCAGCCTTCTCTTTTGTCAACGGTGTTTTGTCAACTGTGCTGACTGGATTGTATGTTTTGATTGGAATAAAGCTAGCGTAGAACTCCTATTCATGAATTTATGCAGTCAAATAACAGAGACCTTGTCTTGAGAACTATATTTCAAGGGTGACTGAATGATCCAGTGACCTTCAATTGTTCATTCCAGATACAGAATCATTCACTTTGTTTGGAGCGTGATTGAAAAGAGACAAGCCCAGAAAGTGAAATCATCCAGAGGTGTAGCTAGTTCCCCTATAGATGGACACCTAAGGTTTTTGGGAAGTTTTAATTCTGATGTAAATTTAACACAATACACTTTTCACATTAAACACTCTTGTGACCCAGTTTTCAGTATTAGGACTTTTGTGATAAAGGTTTTTATTCTTACTATTTTTGTTGGAGATGCAGCAAGCCTAGTAAAATAATGTGAACATAACACTTCTAGTTACTACACACAGTCAAATAGAGCAATGGTACATTACAACTCTCTATGAAATACATCTTTTTTTCTTTCTTTTTTTTGTAAACTTCAGTTATCAATACATTCCCGCATACCCATCTAGCACTGAATAATTTTTTTCTTAGCTGGCAGCTATGCTCAGTGCATGGATCTTCCAAGTGATGACAGTCCCACAAAATGTCATGTTTTGTATTTCCTACAATTATATTAGTTTGGGTCACTAGATTAGATTTACTTCTGCTTCATGATTTTGCCCTGTTGCATCTTTTGTTTCCAGAAGGGATTAAAATACTTCCAGGTCAACAAATCCCTCACCGTGCCTATGGGAAGAGTTTTGGCAACACCAATACATTCTGAAGTTGGCATCATTTTAAGGCCTTTTGGCCAAATTCCCAACAGAGTAGTTACTTGGTTGTTGCTTTTAATTCTAATTTGTTCTGACACAAAACGAAAACTTTTTCTGTGCAGAAAATTGTTAAGTCTGCTCCTGTCATCACTGGCTTATGTATTCAAGCTGTTGATATTGTACTCCAAGGGCAGAATGGAGCAGAGTGAATGAAAGACACATTCTTTATCAAGGAAAGAATAACACAACACAATTCTTTGTTGCACAATGTGGTGATGGTGATAGTAAAAATACATTATATGTGAAATAACTCCAGTGAGACAATTAGAAAGTCTTAAATCTGAAGGTATGTGGGTGGGTGTCAGCTTGCACAACAAGGCTTTGCTACCTTTTGTTCTGCAAGCCATTGTGCCCCTAAAGGTGTATTTAACAAGCTAGAGATTCCTCCCATATAAGCATGTAATATGGTGGTGGGAAAAGGCTGGGGCAGGAACCCGACTGCAGTGGGAATCAGTGAAAATTAGAAGTCAGTGCAAGTAACCAAGAATAGTTGGGTAGCAACTCTATAAATAATTTATTTTAAACAAAATTGTCACTTCATTTCTGAAGCCTCTAACGAGTCTGTACGTAACAGACATGTTCAATTAATATGACTGTCAAGGAAGTTAGTGGGAGGGTGTGAGGAAGAACAAATTCAATCATGTAAAGGGAAGGAAAAGGTTGTATGGCATAAATTTATGAGGACCACCATGTACTGTCAAAGCAAATACTAAGCACAGCTCAACCAAAAATGAGCTAGCCAAATGTGTTAGCATGAAAGTATAGTTTTCCAAGATGTGTATTGCTGGGAAAAAAGGGGGGGGCGAGGAAGAGAGAGAGAGAGAGAAAGAGAGAGAGAGAGAGAGAGAGACCAAAGAAAGATAGACAGGAAATCAATACAATGAAATGCTATATGTTTAATAATAGATCAGATCACCTGCCATTTCTTGGAGACAACAGATAACATATAGAAACAAATTTGTTCTCAAATTTTGTAGCAACTGGACAGCCCAGGGAGATTGGAAGCATCAAGTATTTATTTCTTCATATCTCAAATGGCATACATGTTTAGGGCAAAAGAACTGCCAGCGAGGTCATTTGGCTTGACTCCCTCCAAATCACAGGGCATCAAATTTCTTCCAATCAATATTTTATTCAACCAATTACTTTATATCATGTGGCTGACAACCCACCTTTTGGGAAACCATCACTTCAGGAAATGTTTCAATATAAAAGAATGTGTTATATTATAACACTTTAGAAAAAGCCCACCACATGACCTCTTAGGCAGCATTTCAGAGACAGAATGTCTGAACACAGCTTGTCAGACAACAAATAATGGGGGAGTTTGCCTCCCACCCATTAACAATATCAACACCTGTTTGTTTTATGTCAGCTCCCCTGGTCCGAATTTAGGACCAGATTATTTGTGGCCTCACTAAACAAAGCCATTCTAGTAAATATAGCCAGAAATTGCAACCATACTGCCATTGCAGAAAGATATTTAATAAAGTGCTCTGTCGTGAAAAGCTGAGTTAGTTGGTACTTGGATATAGCTTTTTCTGAAGTTTGGAAGAAGTCATGAGGGAATTTTTTTGGATAGTGGGGAGAAGACTCCAAAGTCCATGGCTTTCATGCTTCACCATTTGAGAGAACTAGACCTTATAATGTACTACATACCTAAAACAAATTTATATTCACACATTTATCAGGCAATTCAAAATCTGATGCCTTTGGGCAGAACTGGCCCTAGGTAATTTTGAGGAGTAAGTGAACCAAATTTTGGCACCTCCCTCCCCCGAATTTTGGCGCCCCCCCCCCCACAAACCAATAGCTGAAAAATAAACCCCACTTGCCTTGCTATAGACTTCGGTGGCAGTGGTGGTTGCGGGTGAGGCCGTGGCTGCGAGTGAGGCTGTGGCGCATGCCAGCATGCAGGGCAGGCAGGCGCACGCCAGTGTGGGACCGCCTTCCACATGGTGTGCGCACTGTACCGCTGCTTCAACTGGAGGGGTTGATGTGTAAGGTTGATGGTGGTGTCCACATGGGTGATTGTAAGCCCTGAGCACGCACACAGACCCATCACCCAATCAACCTTCAACCCATCAACCTTCCCTTCAACCCATCAACCTTGCACATCAACCCCGCGGAATGATTGTGCCACAGGCGACTGCCTAAATGGCCTTGCCGGTGGACCACCTCTGCCTTTGGGTAATACTACTTATTGCGTTGTAGGTTTACTAGATGCAAACCTTAATTCTGGATGATTTTGGAAACTGCTCTTTCTATACTACAACACATTAGAGTGGAGTAGATCAGTTTGTGCATTATTTACACAGAGGAAGGAGGAAGGAGAAGTGCATCAACTCCAATTGCTGTACTCCCAGGCCAACATTGGCAGATACAGATTTGCCTATTGAGCTGGGAAGATCTGTTGAGGACTTTGCCCTAAATCAATATTCAAAATATGCATTCAAAATGATTTCTTTTTCTGAATGTGCATTTCTAAATATATATTTTTTGTATCTGTGAATGAGTGGTTCATAGTTTCATCAATATATTTGGAAAAAAAACCA
Organism: Anolis carolinensis; assembly: GCF_035594765.1. Taxonomy (NCBI): domain Eukaryota; kingdom Metazoa; phylum Chordata; class Lepidosauria; order Squamata; family Anolidae; genus Anolis; species Anolis carolinensis. The sequence goes on from NC_085843.1 coordinate 151,776,348, forward strand.
AAATCACCAAATGACTTAATTTTAGTATGATGGTATGCTAAATTCAGTTCATATTTGAAGGTGAGAGGGAGGATAAATTCTTTAAGCACCTGAACTTTCAGGGAGAATGCATTAAATGAGGAAAGGATGAAAGATCCTTTGTCCATAACCTCACAACCCTGAAAGTCCCTCTTGACCATGTATGACAGGACTGGGGTAAGCCAATAGGGATGGCTTAGGTTGATAGTTAGACCTATATTTGCCCCTAAAAACATAGCTTAACCTCATGAAAATGGGTTAATAAAACCAGGAGAAGATACATAAAGTACCCATATTATCTTTGCATTGACTTTCAAAGTCCATCATCAGAGGTTTGGTGTGTAGAGGACTAAAGTAATGTTGCAAATCTATCATGATTTTGGCAACTATAATTAATTATGGGTTATAGCAAATATTCTTTTGAAAATCACAGCTATGGGTAACTATCAGGCTTGAGCAAATTTTTCGTTAGTTCGTTAAATTCATTAAAAATTCGTTTCGCAAGTACTTTTGAATTAACATTTGAAACATCTGCTCACTGCCTTACAAATATTACGAATTTGAATCAAAAAAGTACCTTTTTTCGTTTGTTTCTGATGTCTTCGGATGTAGCTGTAGCCCCTCTGAGAGGAGAAGCCATGTTGGCATGCCTCTCAGCCAATCAGAGCGGAAGAGAGAGGGAGGGAGAGGCATGGCCATCGATCTGCTAGCATTTTTAAAAAACGTTGCTTTCATAATAGCTTTCAAAATGCAGGAGAACAAGCCTCTGAATTTTGACCATTCTTTTAAGTGGAAATGAAGCAAGTCGCCATTATGAGCCAAAAACTCCATTTCCCAGAAGCCTTAGCAAGCCAATCAAAGTGGAAGGAAGAAGGACAGGGAGGCGTGGCCATCGATCTGCTAACAGTTGCTTCAAAAATCCCCAAAAATCAGTGGATGGGTCAAACATTGTCATAGCATTAACTGTCATAGCATTAATACAAACTCTCAAGCAACCAGAGATGATTCTCAGTTATCCGACATCGGCCAGTAGCCGGTTAAATGAGAGTCAACTGTCATAGCATTAATACAAACTCTCAAGCAACCAGACACGACTCTTGGTTATCCGACATTGACCGCTCTCCACGGGTGCCAGTTAAATGAGAGTCGACTGTCATAGCATTAATACAAACTCTCAAACAACCAGAGATGTCTCTCATTTATCCGACATCGACCACTCCCCTCGGGTGCCGGTTAAATGAGAGTTGACTGTCATAGCATTAATACATACTCTCAAGCAACCAGAGATGACTCTGCGTTATTCAGCATCAACCACTCCCCTCGGGTGCCGGTTAAATGAGAGTCAACTGTCATAGCATCAACCACTCCCCTCGGGTGCCGGTTAAATGAGAGTCAACTGTCATAGCATTAATACAAACTCTCAAGCAACCAGAGACGACTCTCGGTTATCCGACATTGACCGCTCTCCACGGGTGCCAGTTAAATGAGAGTCGACTGTCATAGCATTAATACAAACTCTCAAACAACCAGAGATGACTCTCAGTTATCCGACATCGACCACTCCCCTCGGGTGCCAGTTAAATGAGAGTCGACTGTCATAGCATTAATACATACTCTCAAGCAACCAGAGATGACTCTGCGTTATTCAGCATCAACCACTCCCCTCGGGTGCCGGTTAAATGAGAGTCAACTGTCATAGCATCAACCACTCCCCTCGGGTGCCGGTTAAATGAGAGTCAACTGTCATAGCATTAATACATACTCTCAAGCAACCAGAGACGACTCTCGGTTATCCGACATTGACCGCTCTCCATGGGTGCCGGTTAAATGAGAGTCGACTGTCATAGCATTAATACAAACTCTCAAACAACCAGAGATGACTCTCAGGAAATAGCACTTTCAAACCAGCAACTGATTTCCTTATTCAGAGGCTGATAGCCATCTGTCAGGAATGATTTGATGGTGTACTATGATTTCTGTTCCTGGGTGATAAATGTCATTTCCTAATTGGTTCTGTCATAGAAACATGGCAAAATCTATGACACTGCCTGAACTTTGTGCAAGCGACATGGATGGAACCACCAATTTAACAAAGTTTCAGCCACAAAAAACAAAGTTTCTCAAGTAGAACAATGACTTTCACAGTAAAGACAACCCAATGAAACAGGAAATAAGACTTTCAAACCAGGAACAGATTTCTGCAATTATTAAAAAATGGTTTATTATAAAAGCTATGAAAATTCACCAAAAATCAGAGGATAAGGGGAACGTTCCAAATTTTGGTGAGCTATCAGTGTTAAATGTGTTCTACCACTGTACCAAGTTTGAAGAAGATCGCTAAAAAAATGAGGGCGGGAGAGTCCTGTAAAGTCTCCCCTCATGCTATTTTTTTTGCTAGTGTGCATGCGCGTCCGCCATTAACGAATTACTTTTGAAACTAACGAATTTTTGTTAAATTTCGAAAAATTTTGAGGGCAAATTTCGGAAATGACATCAGAAACGAAACGCTAGCGCCCCTTACTTTTGAAACGAGTTTAGAATCATTTTTTTCATGGATCGCTCAAGCCTAGTAACTATCCTCTTCAGCTGTCAGCATGGGAGAAGTATAATTCTAGAATAAACAATGGTACATATTTCTTTTTAAAACTCATAGAAATAGTCTGAAGAGTACCTCAATGTTCTCTTTATTATTAACCTTGGAAGAAGGGTGTTTGGTCTGGTCTGGTTTGTCTTTCCTTCTTTCCTTTCTTCTTTTCTGCCTCTCTTTCTTCCTTCTCTCCCACTGTGTTGTTGGTTGGGACAAACATCGCATCTTTCATATAGATTTTCAACCAAGTATATACTAATAGATGTCAAGACATTTAAAAGACAGAAAGAACTCAAGGTAAAGGACACTTCTTCACTGTTAGACCAGACACACAGCCAAAACAGGTAACTTGCCCTTTTTCAACAATCCCTCTTGGCTCCCCCAAGGAAAACAAAATCCCATTACCTCTATTCTTTGTGAATTGTTATTAAAAACATGCCCCACTTCCCAAAGCTCTGGCTTAATCAGTTTATGGTTTAAATGCCCAAATTTGTGACATTGCTGCTTAATATTGAATCCTTGTGAATGATTGCCATAAAGATAACAAGAAGAAGAGCAGCTGGAGCCATCAGATTATTCATATGGCTTGTTTAAAGACAGTTAACAGGAAGATGGTCAGGAAAGATAAGTGGAGAGAGCTGGTAGGAGAGAGAAATAATAGCTGCAAGAATACACTTTTCACTTTTCTAACCTATCATTTTGAAGTATTTAAATAAAGCAATTCTCTCGGTGACTCTTATGCATTGTCATACAGGTGTAATACATGGCAGCAAAGAAATGAAATGCAAGTGGAGGCCTTTCTGTCTTTTTAACAAGGGGGAAATGTATGCCTGATTAAACATGGGTGAGCAAAGGCACCTCCCAGAGGGTGCTGTTGTATAACAGGGTGTCTCCGTGGTGGTTCATTTTACAAGCTCTTTTGATCTTGTATATTTCATAGTATCTGGTGAAGAAGCTCCAGTTTTAGAATATACAGATATTAGGCCTCTATAGCTGATTGTCAAAGGGCTGTGTTTAGTCTAACAGTGGGGAAGTGCCCTGTACCTTAAGTTCTTCTTGTCTTTTAAATGTGTGATTGTTTTTTAAAACAAGAATCTGAAACAAAAATATCACCCACCCCCACATTTTCACTGATCAAATCTGAAGATACAGTAGAGTCCTACTTATCCAACACTCGCTTATCCAACATTCTGGATTATCCAACGCATTTTTGTAGTCAATGTTTTCAATACATCGTGATATTTGGTGCTAAATTTGTAAATGTAGTAATTACAACATAACATTACTGCGTATTGAACTACTTTTTCTGTCAAATTTGTTGTATAACATGATGTTTTGATGCTTAATTTGTAAAATCATAACCTAATTTGATGTTTAATAGGCTTTTCCTTAATCTCTCTTTATTATCCAACATATTCGCTTATCCAACATTCTGCCAGTCCGTTTATGTTGGATAAGTGAGACTCTACTGTACAAATATCCCCAGAATTGAGAAACTCATGTTTTACCAGCATTTGAGATGTACATTTTCACTAAGTTTAACTTAAGAGGACAAAGATTCCAGCAATTTTCTTTCTGCTGTGAGACAGTCATTGAAAACCACACAAATTGTTGAAGACTGTTTGCAATTTGGGACTTATTCTGTGCAAAATCCACCCATGCCTGGTTTGTGCAGAAACCTCATTTTCTGCATGGAAAAGAGTATTTAAATACAGAAGTATTGATTCTGGCCCCGAAAATATTGTTTTTATGCCAATCAACTATGTGTGAAATTGATGCTCGAACAGCTTTCAGAATTCTATGAAAAAACAAAATTCTATGGAAAAAATGGGAATATTTTTGATTTCTAAATACAAGATAAACTGGAATGAAATTGATTCCCATCCCTACTCAAGTCCTCCAGCACTGCAGATGGCAAAGGCAGTGATACTATGATAAATTTAAAAAGATTTATGAGGGTTCACTGTACCACTGTTTATGCATACAGTTAAGTCTACAAATGTTTAGTAAACCAACATATAGCTTAACAATATTTAAGATACACATTAAAGAATGGTACAATTGAGCCAACATCCATTTGATTAGATTTATTTTTATTTTTTTAAAAAAGGCTGTTCCTGGTTCCATAATGAGTTGGTTTCAAACACAGGTATGCTGAAATGAATTGAGCCATAAAGCCCTTTCTGATTTGTAACATGAATTCTTGAAATATAACTTTCCAAGGCAGCCATATGTGCCTGTGCCTAGCTTGGGCTCTCTTGAATGAAGATGTAGTTTTTCTTCCTCTTGCATAATAGGCTGGAAAAACGAATGAATGAAAGTTCTCCAAGAGCAGGTGCTCAATAGTTCACATTTTTAACTTCAAAGGCTGTTACACAGATTCATTGCAACAATATAATATCTTCTATTCAAGCTTCTCCAGAATGACATGATCTTTCTCTTTCTTTTTTATCTTTGTATTGCACTTTAAAATGTTTTAAAATGATATATTTGTAAGAAAAATACTCTAATCTGCAAAGGATTAAGAGGGATTTCATTCTTTCATTTTGAGAAGGCAGGCATGGTTCCTATTCATGTGATATATCTCTCAGAAAAATCACTTTTAGTTTCTGGAATATTAAAGCTTAAGCATGTGGAAAGGCAAAAATACTGTCAGCACACACATGCCCCCATGCAAAATCAATATTAAACGTGCTTATATAAGACATTGATCTTCTAATAATGACTATAGTAAAAATGTTGCATGAATATGGAAAGGAAGAAAACTGAATTGATCCTGATCCAAGGCTTACTCACTTTAATGAGATTAAGTGTAAAGAAAAAGCATATTCTATAGTAATCAGAAGAGTTTTAAGCTTGTATAAGATCATCTATTTCCTTCTGTCAGAATTTACACTTGAAAAGAACAAAAGTTGGGCAAACTGTAATGTAAAAAGGTTAGGTAAAGGTTTTCCCTTGACATTAAGTCTAGTCATGTCTGACTCTGGGGGTTGGTACTCATCTCCATTTCTAAGCCGAAGAGCTGGCGTTGTCCATAGACATCTCCAAGGTCATGTAGCTGGCATGACTGCATGGAGTGCCGTTACCTTCCTGCCAGACCAATTGATCTACTACATTTTCGAATTGCTAGGTAGGCAGAAGCTGGGGCTAATAGCAGGACCTCACCCAGCTCCCTGGATTTGAACTGCTGACCTTTTGGTCAGCAAGTTCAGCAGCCTAGAGGTTTAATCTGCTGTGCCAATGGGGGCTCCCGTAATGTATCTTGATTAAAAAAGAGCATATTTATAATTTCTATATACAAAGGTGCATAACAAGAATTTGAAATTATCTATTTCTTCAATGTAAAGAAAAAAGAGGTAGTATGAACTAGAGATGATTTATTGGATTGATGAGAGAACCCAGTCTTAGATTTGGTGGCACCTGTAAGGTACATATGTGGATAAAGTAAAAAAAAATCTTCTTCATACTTTGAAAGAGGAAGATAATAATTCAATGAATATAGGTCTTGAAATGGCAGAGCAACCTACTTCCAACTTTGTGGTTGATGTCCAATTTGCTTTCCTATGGACTCATCTGACCTTATAGATCTTGGCATGAAGATGGTGGGTGGTTGGGCCATGGAAGGTGCATGATGTTCCCTGTACCTAAAATATATTTGTTCCTGTGCATAATGTTGGGGAATAAGTGAAAATGTGCCCCCCGCTCAGATACTCCAACCATAGTTATTTTGCTCTTGGTGATAAGAGATTGTACCCTTGGTAGATTCCTCTTAATGATGCAAACAATTTGGGCTATAATGACAAAACTTTCATACAAAATACTGTGTTGGTTTAGCTCAATCCCCCCCCCCCCTCTCTCTTTCTCTTTCATATTGTCACTACTTAGACTGGAGCTACACTGCCATATAATGCAGTATCTGAATCCAAATTATTTGCTTTGAACTGGCCGGGCTGTGGCACAGGCTGGTGAGCAGCCAGCTGCCAACTGCAACAAATCACTCTGACCAAGAGGTCATGAGTTCGAGGCCAGCTCGGAGCCTGCGTTTGTCTCTGTCTCTGTTCTATGTTAAGGCAATGAATGTTTGCCTTATATGTGTGCAATGTGATCTGCCCTGAGTCCCCTTCGAAGTGAGAAGGGCAGAATATAAATACTGTAAATAAATAAATAAATAAATAAATTATATGAGTCAAATGTGATAATCTGGATTCAGAAACTGGATTACATAGCAATGTAGATGGGACTTTAGTTATGTAGTTCACCTTAACAGCCAACATTTGGTTCAGGCGAAAATCAGGTGCTGGAGATGAGAACATGGAGTAATGGATTCAAAAACTACAAGAAAACATTCAGAAGAATTTCCTGACAGTTTGACAGTGGAATATACTGTCTTGAAATGTGGCAGAGTCTCCTTCTCTGGGCGAATTGACTCTGTAGAAATAATATAGTTTGACACCAGTTTAACTGCCATGGCTCAATGCTATGAAATCTTGAAAGTGGTAGTTTTGCAAAACCTTCTGTGTCAAAAGAGTGCAGGTGTCTTACTAAACCACAACTACAACTTCTATCATTCCATAGCAGTGATTTCCTGCTATGGTGAAATCCCACCATACTATAAAGCAGAGATATTAATTAACAGGCAATCCATGTATGGCTAGAGCCATTTTAGTTCCAAATAGAAGGACCCACTGCTGAAAACTAGACTGGTTAATTACTGTTTCTGAAAGTCATATTGATTTCAATAGATTGTGTTTGATTGGATTTAGTTCAGTAGGTACATAAAGTCTTCTTAAAGTATCTCCCCATTGTTAACATTCTAGCATATACAGATTTTAGTTAGGTACAGTTCATTTTTTATTAATTATATACAGCTTCTTAAAATGTACTTAACAGTAGACAATTGAAGTGAGAGATTAAATTCATGTTGAGTGTTTGGAATAAGTCTTCAGTCAGTATTTGAACAACAAACAAAGGGAAAATAATGACAGAAAAATGTACAGGTGATTGAAAAAGATTTAAAATAGCAACTAGCTAAACATTTAAATTGACTGAAACAAATTAGGAATCAACTAGTTTGCATTTTTATGCAATGAGGCAAGGCAAAAGACAGATATTTTTCCTTTGGCTCTAAAACTTGAGCTCATACTTTTTTCTCTTCTTTTTTTGGTAAAGATCATCTGTTGTTCTGAGGTTTGTCTGTATCACCGCTAAAATGGTCAAAGTACATGTAAAAATCAACCAGAACTCCATCAAGAGTGACATAATCCAGTCCATATTAAATACTTTTAACACTACAGTACAATACACTCAATTGTCTTATTTCTAGGTGAACACACACACAAGGTTTTAGTTGTAGGCACTGCAGTAGTTGACTTCTCAGCCTTATTCATTAAGAAATGGGAGATGGGGACAGTATGAGAACCAGTAGTGTTCCTGAGGTCCCATCTACACTGCCATTATAATGCAAATTGAATTGGATTATATGGCAGTGTAGACTCATATAATCCAATTCTATTCAATTCAAGCTGCATCTATTCAATTCAATCTTTCTATACTTACCAATTCAGTCTGCATCTATTCAATTCAATCTGTCTATACTTACCATATAATGTAGTTTAAATTGAATAATGGCCTGGGATACCTGGCTTCCAGAAAGAGTGCTGTACTCCAAAACAATGGAAGTACACATTTCAACAATTTCATATGGCTTTCCCAATTCTTCCATTATCTTCTTGGTCTGCAAGGCATGGTATAGTTTGTGCAAGTGCATGTTGGAGTGTTGAGAATCATTGGGCACACACACACAGTGCAGGAAATTCATTTTAGGGGATCTAAGATCTTTCCTTTTGTGAAGCAGAAATCTCTCTCCCAAGATGAAGCCCAAGGCCATGGGATGCAAACCTCATTAAAAGAATCAGATGATATCGGCCTAAATAAACACATACACAAGCTTTCAGTCAAAGGCACTGAACAGGGCTTGAGCAGTTGAATTCTCAGCCTTTGTCCAGCAAGGAATGGGAGATTGGCACTTACATCCAGCAAGAGAACCAGCAGTGTTCCTGTGAAACACTTGGAAAAGAACTCTAATCAAAAGGCCCATTTTACATAGGATGGGACAGGAATCCACTGATATTAGCCTTTCAATGTAAGGAAGCCAAGTGGTGACGCTTCCCCCCATGTGATGAGCAGGTAGGGTGGGTGATGTGGGGCATGGAGCAGTGTCTTCTCCATGCACCCTGCCAGGAACCCATGGGTTCGCCCCAATGTGGGGCAAATATATGGGCCTTTGTGATAAGGCACTTATACATTTCAACTTCAAAGATTCAGGCACTAAGCAGGTTGACTAACAAAATTTATTCAGCTGCAGTCATTTAGGTCATGAAGCAAAATACAAAATGCAGGATTCAATGCTTCTTGCCAAAGAAATTTATCTTTATATTACCTGTCTTTTATTGTCCTTTGTCTCTGGTTCTCACATGGCCAGGTCTGTCTCTGCCTCCATCTTAACTGAAAATAGAGAAATGTCTAAGACAAATGGAGGCTTCTTATGCTAACATCATTACCCTTTCCCTTCATATATAATTTTAATAAGTCTGAGCACTGTAGTAGTTTGAGGGCTGGACAACATCTCTGCAAACCAAAGTTTGAATCCCTACTTAGCCACAGAAACCTACTGGACAACCCTGGACAAATCACAGTCTCTCAGAGAAAGGCAAATACAAGCCCCTTCAGAACAGATCTTACGGGAAAACCGTATGATAGGTCTTTCTTAGTGTTATCATAAGTCAGAATTGTCTTAAAAGCATATAATCAGAACAATGATTTTTCAACACCTACCTTCTTAGATGGTGATGTATTCGTGCTGATTAGTGATACTTAGAGGCATCAGCACAGCTCTGAAGGCAAATTGTCTTACCAGTTTCCATGGTTTCTTAGCAAGTGGGTTCAATCAGGCATTGGTTAGCAGGTGGGTCAACAGATTTCAGAGATCTAGTCTTCATCAGAAGTCAAAGTTGAGGCTAATACATTTATGATCTTCCCATCTGAACATAATGTATACCATCTTCCAATTCCTCTAATTGCCCTAGGAAATTACATTTCATCATTTGGGGGGCAAAACAACATCATGCTATTTCCAATGTATAGTATGCAATGATCTTACAAAAAGAAACAAAGACCACATTCATACTAGAGAAATCTAATTTCTCAGTAAAGCACGATGCCAGCAAAGCTAGTAAACCAATATCCATTATTTCCAGGCTTGGGCTATAAATTCAACATATATTCATAAACTGTCACTCAGGGGTCCATAGAGTAAAGCCAAATCAATTTCTTGAGCAAAAGCCTATTATCCCTTCTGTCTCTAAAACTTGGGAATTGTTTAGTTGTCCACGTATAACAGCCACCGTGGAAGTTCAGACATTAATTTCTATGTAACAGTTAAACAATTCTTATGTTTTACTTAATCAATGAAATATGGATATTAAAATCTATATAGAAATGGCTTCTTGAGGAACTAAGAAAGGTAACATGACTTTTACTTTCAAACATAATGATGAGTAAAAGGAAATGTCATTTTATTTACTTTCCCCACCTTCCCCACCTGCACAGCATTCAACATGTTCTAAAAGTAAGCATATGAGTCTGTATCATCACCTACTGAAAGCATAATATGAACAGCATGAAAAATAAATTGGGTATGTATTATACAATCATATCTGGATATATTTCTTCTGAATATATCACTTATGTATTGTCTCTAAGGGACAAAATTAATCAGCCAAACATGTGAGACTGCAGACACAGAGAAACTATCAAACAACAAATAGGTGTGAATACTTGTGTGCTGCATAGTGACTTGTCTCAAAACTTGCTTCTGTCAAAAATAGAAATTATTTCCTAAAGACTAAAGTTATCTACATTATCTGCTTCATTCATTAACTTCTAGTGAGTGATAAACATATCTTTTACTAAAAATGTATTTAATTTTAAAAGGTTGAATTTTGTTTTTGATTATGTCCTTGGGGCTAAGTTTTTAATCTGCTATCCAAATTGTTTTAATATTTGTTCTCTCTGGTCCCTTTAGAGCTTTTATAGCTGAAAGTTGAGCTCCAAATATTATAACTAATAAATAAAGTATATAGCGGCATTACTTAAATTGGGCAAATATTATAGCATTGTAGATTTTAATCATGCATTAATAAAGTTACTGATATGTGCTCCATATTAAAAGGGAATAAAATGGAAATAGTGTCGACATTTGCACCCTCCATATAGTTATGCTATGAACTTATCTAGATTAAAATTCAATACAGAGTGTGAAACCACCATGTGTTTTCCACTGGAGATTTGAAAGTCTGTTTCTGCACTGATGTCCCAATTAAAATGTGTAGTACAACTGGGATATTATGACTAAGTTACACATCTACTGAATGTTTAACAGTAATTGCAGCTAGTTTCAATAACAATCTCTCTAAAGAAGGATAGGATTTCATAGTTGAGAACACACAAAACTGTAAAGCATTCATAAGCACATCTGTACTACAATCCCTAGGTATTTTTTTTACTGGTACATTAGATGACAATTAATACAATCAAAACACATTTATTCAAGAAAATTCCCCCCAAAAAGCTACTTTCTCATTCCAATATGTAGTATTTCAGGTAGGATAAAGGAGAAAGCAGTATTTGTCAATGCTTGAATCTTACATGTTTTGCAATATTATTTGAAAAAAAAACCATTCAACAAATCTGTTTAAGAGCACAAAACATTTTTAAAGAAAGAGTGAAATGTCATTTCTTCAAGATTTCTGTAAAAAATTATTCCACATTGTCTAACTAGGAGTCTCAAAAATGTCAAATCTGAAAACAGTGACAACGAAATCTGTCTCCTTCTAGTCTGTGCCATTTTCACGTGTTTTCACTTTAACTCCTATTTCATTTCTGCATTTATTTGGATTTTAAAAAATAAAAACCTTCAGGCACATATTTAAGTATATTATGACTCTCAAATTTAATTTCTCTTCACCATGCTCCAAAAATATTCCTCACAGTAATATTTATGGCAATTTAATGGTATGCTTCTAACCAAAATATAGTATACGCTATTAACCACAGTTTCACATTTCCATGGCAAGTCTTGGGAAATATTCCCAGAGGATATGGGGGTCATACTGTGCATATTTTTCTCTTTAAAACAGTTATTTCAGCTTATATTTTGAAACATTTCTATTTTCAAGATACTTGTTACAATTTTTGAAGAAATGCAAATTCTGATATGCACATTAGTCCAAAAGAGATAATTTCATTCTAGAATTAGAAAAATCGTATTCTTCAAGTAGCTTTATCTGCTCACAGTAATGACATCAGAGAAACTCTTGGTTGAAGATTTCAACTGAACTCTTAAAGTAAAAGGGCAGTTGGAATTCATATTTTTCTTTAAAAAAACAAATCCTCCAATTGTATGGACAGGGTCCAAATCCAACATTCACCAGATATTCTAATCAATTCCACAGTTTTTGCAAGTCCCCATGAGCCAAGTTTTCTTGATGAGTATTACTGCATAAACTTAAGAAGTCTAGTCTTGCTGTAAACATGTATATTGTAGCTGGGATAACAGCCAAAGGATTGGAAGAAGAGCCAATAGAGCATGGTGTTAGATATTACAAATCAATCATATCATGGCTGACAAATCTTGAGGCTGAATTTGGACAGTCAATTCTGCTGTCAATTGTGTGAAGCATTTCTTTTCGGAGCTGACAGGGGTACTGTGACAGGCACAAGATGTTCTTGGGAGCTTTAGTCAAAGGGGTTGTGCATGGTAAAATATAACAATCCTCACATCAGGATGCCATGTGTTCCACTGACATACAGAAGAAAGCTTTCGACAACCAAATATTGTTATGACAGGAAGTGATATCAGAAAAGCATTAGGAAATGCTAGAAATGACCTGAACTTTGATTTTTTTTAAAAAAAAAAAAACCCTATTTTTATCAGTGTTTAAGAACAACATTTTTAACCATGTATCCTGCTTCCATATTTCCTTCTTGGAGCATGTGGCATTGACCCATTCCAACCTATTGAACCTCTGTCCCTCCAGGTGTTTGGCTGCAATTCCTACAAACTCAGATCACTATCCATGTTTCTTGGGATTATTGGCAACTGAAGCTCTACAGCAATGATTCCCAAAGTGGGCACTACCGCCCCCTGGTGGGCGCTGCAGCGATCCAGGGGGCAGTGATGGACACAGGTGCATTTGAGGCGGGGCCAGGGGCGGGGTGGGGCCTTTTCCCAAGTTCTGGAGACAGGGCTGATCCCCTGAGGTGCCTGTTAGGACACAGGGAGCAGAGCTAGAGGAGGGGGAGGGGCCTCCTTCCAAGAGCCTGAGACAGGGCTGAGCCTCTTCTGAGAAGCCTTTTAGGACTAAAGGGCGGGGCTAGGGGTGGGGACAGGGCCTCTTCCCAAGAGCCTCTACATACCTCCCCTGAGGCATTTGTTAGAATATGGGGGCGGGGTATAGAGGTTCAGCCCCACCAGACACTTGGGAAGAGGCCCCACCCCCTCCTCTAGCCCCACGCCCTGTGTCCTGGCAGGCACCGCAGGACAGGGATAGAAGCTCAGCCCTGCCTCAGAGCTTGTAACTCTGACCATCCCAGTCCTGGCTGCCCATTTGTGGCTAGGGAAGAGGCTCAGTCCCACCCTCTTGAGCAGGAGCCACCCCCACCCCCTCTAAGCCATGTCCCCTTTCCAGGGGGTGCTGAGTAATATTTTTTCTGGAAAGGGGGTAGTAGGCCAAATAAGTTTGGGAACCACTGCTCTACAGCATTGTCTACTCTAAATCGAGTTATGAAACTTGAAACCCTTAGCTCAAATAATTGACATGTTATGGTCTATAGGCCAAATCCTGCCTCTTGGCCTCTCCCTGCACTATGAAGGTAAGCATTCTGATGATAATGCAATCATAGCTTTTGTTAAGAATTATTAGAAAATAGTAAGAGAAACATTTTATACATTGTATTGTAATTTGTTATAAAAAGTTGCCTCCTTCTGATCCTCTCCTTTCTTCCTCTTCCTCTGCCTTGTCCATCCCTCCCCCAATCTCTGCTGTATTTCCTTTCTTTTTCTGTCCATTTGAGTAGTCAACACAAGAAAAATTAACAACAACAACAATCATTGTCTCTTCTTCAGTCTATTATTAGATGACCCATGACATTTTATGTTATTTATTTATCAAGTAGGAAATGACAAGACTCAATAATACACTTGTATATTAAAGGATCACTTTATTAACTTTTTAAACCTTCACTTTGAACTTCAATGGTCTGCAAGAGGAGGAACCTATTTAGGTTTCAGGTGAGACCAAATTGACCACATCCTGTTATGCCTGGGCAAAGCACAAGTTCTGAGTGACAGTCACCACTATGGCTGGACATCCAGCCAGCTACCAACAAGAGAGATATTCCAAAGGATATTCCTCCATGTCCCATAATATAAAAGGAAAACATGCCTGAGGGGCAGTCATCCCATTATCCTCCCATATTTTGTGACCCATCTTTCCCACTCTCTATGTCCTGGAGATGTCTTCTTTTCCAAAGAGGGAGCACTAAAGGTGTTCATCATCACTGTGTCTTCAATTATGTTCCCTACCTAACTAGCATGGGTAAAGCACAGGCACCCACTTAAGTTTGCAAGAAGCAATAAGGGCCATAAAGGCCTTTATTGCTTCTTGCAAATCAGACAAATTAAATTGTTCTTTTCATCTCAAAAACGAACCCTCCCATCCCTATATAGGTGAGGCTTTTCAAACAGTCTTCCCAGGTGAGGAATAAAGTGCCCATTCCTACATCTCAAGGAATTCTATGTCTCACTATCAAGGCATCCCAGATCTAGTTCTGGCTTGTTCGAGTAAACATTCCACAGAGGCCTAAGCATATGGGGCAGATTATACTGGAGAGGGCAATCTCATAGGTAACTTAGCCCTAACCATATAGGGCTTTAAAGGTTATAACAAACTCATCCAATGCCTCAGGCTTTGGAGATGAATTCAATTCCAGTTTTGCAACATTGAGCATTTGGTGACAACTTCTACTCTGTAATTGCAGTCAGTTGACCTCATTTCAGTTTTCGTATGTATTGAAAGTTTAGCAATATCTGACATATTAGAATTCATGGATGTGTACAGTTTTTGACTGAATTGATTGACTGAAATTGACAGATTCCCTGTTTTATTACCAGGATCTCTGGCTCATGTTTAAATAGACTTTTAATTATAATTATGTTCTGAAGTGGCCTGTCTTGCAAAGGAAAATTAATCAGGAAGAATCTTGAACAAAACTGCATCTGAATTGCAGTTATTGGTCAGTGTATTTTTGCAATATGTCATCAGTAGCTACTAATTTTATTGGTTCTGTACGAGGACTGGGTATAGACCATTAAAGGAGCCCCTAGTGGTACAGTGGGTAAACAGCTGATCTGCTGAATGTGCTGTCTGAAAGGTTGGAGGTTCAAATCCGGGGAGCAGGGTGAGCTCCTGCTGTTAACCCCAGCTTCTGCCAACCTATCAGTTCGAAAACATGCAAATGTGAGTACATCAATAGGTACCACTCTGGCGGGAAGGTAACGGTGTTCCATGCAGTTATGCTTGTCACATGACCTTGGAGGTATCTACAGGCAATGCCGGATCTTTGGCTTAGAAATGGAGATGAGTACCAACCAACCCCCAGAGTCAGACTCAACTAGACCTAAAGTCAGGGGAACCTTTACCTTTAGTTTTATAGACCATTAAAAACTGGTTGATTAGTTGGTTTATTTTTATCCCACCTTTTTCCCAATCTGGGGTGGGTGTGGAGTTTTACAAGATGCTATTGTAGGTTGAAGTAGAGGTAACTAATGCAACTTAAAAAGAGAACCTCCAAACAACAACTACAATAATGGATTATATGGAAGCATTTGCTGGATTATGATGTGCAGTTTTCAATGGGGCAAGGACAGAACTGAATAGAAATATGGTAGAGTACAGAAAAAAAATTGTCCATCTCAATGGAAGTGCATCCCATTGAAATAAATAAATAAATAAATAAATAAATAAATTGAAAGAAATAAGATTTTATTGAGTAGGTTTGCATAAGATTGTATTGTAAACATTTCAAGTTTCAAAATTGATGAAATTCCAACAGTTGGATGCACAATCAGCCTCTGTACCAATGGAAGGTCATTTTTTGTCCTTTGAGAAGACTAGAAACACTTCAGAAAGCAAAACTCACATAATAAAAACCCTAGCAAACAAGTTTGAAAGAATTCTGATCATTTCAGGTCTATAATTCAGTTGTTTTGGTACAGCTTTCAACAGTGGTATATGAAATACAAAAGCCTGGCCTTTGCATTAAAATTCAGCCCCCAAAGCCTTGGATTTCAAAATATGTTTTTAAAAGAAATAACAAAGAAAACTTTCGGAACTTTTATTTTCAGAGCAAAGTTTGAAGTACACTGAACACACTGAAATGTCAAAAGGTAAAATTAAAAACCCTGCATTTAAGCAAAGTAATTTGTCTTACATACAAATGGGTAGCCAGTGACTTCTTTAAATAAAGATGACAATGAAGATTTTGGTGGACGGTACTTAAAGATTAGATTTATGTACTGGGTATGGATGATTAATAGCAATAACAATCACTTATTTATTTTCTTTTTTCTTTTTTTAATAAAACGAACCAATAAAATCAATAGTTTAGAATATTCACTTGTAGATAAGGAATTCATCTTTTTTTCCAATGCATTTTTTCCAAGCAAAAGACATATATCCTGGTATTTTATAGGATTTTTTCCTCCAACGAGCATTCAAATTAAAGCACCCCAGTATACAGAAGAAATCCCCTGGAGAAATGGTTGAAGATTACAGTTATGCCTCTAACAGCTCCTGTAGAAGGGTATTGTAATGCAACTCACTCTCTCTCACCCAGTTTTTGAACAATAGCTCTTGCTGAGAGTATTTGGAAGCTGTGTTTTTATCCCATCCACATCTGTTCAAGCCCTTCAACTTTTCCCAGGGCAAAAGTGCCTGATGTTTATGATCTAGTATTTTTAGAAACCACTACTCAGACCCACTTCTCTCCTTGCTAACAAAGGGAAAGAGGATGAAAAGTCAGAAAGGGACTTACTGAATGCAGACAACAACACAGACAGCAGAGTGACAACGTGACTGCCATTTCCAGGTTGAATTTCAGTGTCTCCATACCAGAGCTGTAACTTAAGCAGTGGTCCTATGTTAAAGGCAGGATTTAGTCTGTATACTAAATTGTATTAGGACTGAAAGATTTTGTATGTTTCCTACTTGTTTTGCATCTTGCCAATCTTAAGATGTTTCTGTCCAATGTTAGTAGGATTTCTCATAATGTCACCTAAGATTGTCCCTACTCACACCTCTTTTGATGTTTAGGAGCAGGCTATAGCACAGCAGGTTAAACCACCAGCTG
The DNA here is from genome assembly GCF_035594765.1 of Anolis carolinensis. NCBI lineage: Eukaryota > Metazoa > Chordata > Lepidosauria > Squamata > Anolidae > Anolis > Anolis carolinensis. The sequence continues at coordinate 151,793,422 of NC_085843.1, forward strand.
CATTAAATCTTGTCAATCCAAAGGTTGACAGTTTGAAGCCTGGGTCAGGGTGAGCTCCTGGCCTTTAGCCCAGCTTTTGTCAACCTAGCACTTCGAAAGCAAATGTAAGTAGATAAATAGGTAATGCTTAAAATCAGGGAGGTATTTTAAGGCACCCATAAGGAAATGTCAGGAAAATACTGGCAATTTGACCAAGGAAGAAGTTTATGAACAAAGCTCTTCAGCAGGGAGATGGAGCAACTGCACCCCCCCCCCCCCCGTGACCGGAACCAAGCATAAACCTCTGAGATGCCGAAGATGGGAAACGCATATATATGCCTCTCTCTATGTACAATTATCTGCCTTATCTGTATATAAATGGCATTGAATGTTTGCTGCATATATATATGTTCTGTGATCCTCCTTGAGTCCCCTTCGGGGTGAGAAAGGCAGAATATAAATACTGTAAATAAATAATAAAAAATTGGATATACATTGCAGATGTAATTTGTCTGAACATTTTTGTTACATAATCTTCCCCATGGCATACATTGTTGCACATAATGCTCCCTAATACACAGAGTTAGGTATGCAGTTTCAAAAACAAATTCTGCATCATATTTAGAGAATTCTGTGATCTAAAGGATAACTATATTTTACACATTAGTTTGTAAAGAGTGATGAAACAAACACTTTATATGTGGTTAAAATGTTTCATATGTATTATCTTGCTATTACTTATTTTGGTAACATAGGTAAAGAAGCACTTTTATCCCAGAGAGAATATTATAATTCTGAGGTCATGTTTCAAGCTAAAAAAAAATTAGCCTTTCCTTAGAATACTTAGTAAACCTATGGCTTAATTTGTATTTAATCTAGGAGTGCATTCACACTATTTAATTGTAGCACTGTCATGCCATGATTCCATCATATGCTATCCAGAAATTTGTAGTATAAAGAGGGGTATTTTAAATTCACCAAACTTCAAGACCCAGGATTCAATAAGATGGGTCCATGGCAGTTAAAATGGACTAATAGATTTAAAATTATGAATGGTCCCTAGGGAATGAACTTCAGGGAACACATCATATAATCTATAAAGTTTTGCATATTCTGTTAATATAGGTTGATGCTGACATCCAATTTTCCCAGCACTCTATAGCATGAGGGGGTGAGGGGAGAGAAAAATGGCACTTACCTTTTGGATTACTCCTAGCCATCACTGGACACCTTTGCTAAAGTCAACAAAGGTGCCTTCATGACTTCCTCCCTCTTCTCTCTAAATCATATGAGTGTCTTTTCTGACATTGGGAAAAGCACCTGGCAATAACCAGGAACCCTTTGGAGTTCTGTGGATTCTGCTGCAGTGACAAAAGATAAAAAGGATAAGGATGATTGTTTAGCAGTTTAAGTTTAAGTTTAGCCCAACTGGTCAGTAGGTATTTGCAATCAATAAAAAAAAATCAAAAATCATTACAAAATTTGGAGGTGCTGGCATTTCATTTCTAAAGTGTTTCTCAAGTATCGTTAATAAAAATTTAATTGCTATAACAAGAATAACAAAATTTCATTACTTTTTTGTTATAGCAATTGCACAAATGGGAACACTTCAGGGGCTCCTTTCTCCCTCATTTATATAGCTATTGGGAGAAACTTGCTACAATGGTAGGAAACATTTATCACTGTTAGCCCATCAAGTTTCAGAACGTTTCACTTATTCATGGAGTTTTGGGGAATTTTTAAAGTTTTTAAAACAACATTTTTTAAAAAACTACAAAAACCATCTCCTTGAATTTTCTATACAATGACACAAGATAACACGGGATCATTCCCCCAACTTTCAGAAATATTCATGCATCAACTGATTTAGGGATTTTTTTAAAGTTTTGGCAAAAACATTTTTTAATCCACAACTATCTCATTGAATGCCTCTCATATTAACCAATATTAACCAATTCTACAGTTTCATAGAATCCTAGAGTTGGACCCCAAAGGGTCATCCAGTCTAACCCCCTTCTTCCAGGCAGAAGGGCACCATCAAAACTCTCCTGAAACATGGCCATCTAGCCTCTAGAATAATTAATATGCTTCTTATATTGAGTTGGAAGGACCATCCATTTAAAGATTTCTTCCCATCCCAGCACAGATATTTACTTCATTTTACAGAGATTTAAATCTTCATTTACAGATGAAGTATCAGTCAATCTTCCTCTTTGCAGATTCAACTATTTATTGGAACTCTGGCTGGCTGCAGCTACATCTCTCACCTATTCTGATTAGGGCTTTCTGATGTGAGCAGAATTCTGGGAAATGTAGTTTAGGGCAGGGCCTTTTGAATTCTCTGACATAGGGCTACTCGCCTTCCCAAACTAAATTTCCCAGAGTTCTCTGCTTTCTCAATCTTTTTCCCAATGAACATTGCTCCCTGCTTTTCCTCTCCTAATGGCAAGAGGCCATTAATTTAAAGAGGCTTTTTGGTTGCTTGCCATCAAAATGAAACTGACTTTGGGAGGCTTCCGAGCGTTACAAAATTTAAATGAAAAATGACTGGGTAAGTTTGGATTCTTAAATTTTAGGTGCAGGCCATGCTCACATGTCAGAAATCACTTTGGAAGTAGAGATTTAATGAATTTTAATATGACTTAGAGAACTTTAAAAAATTGCACAAGCTTACTGGACAGCTAAGGGGCCCCTGATGGCACAGTGTGTTAAAGCACTGAGCTACTGAACTTGCAGACCAAAAGGTCCCAGATTCAAATCCCGGGAGTGGAATGAGCGCCCACTGTTAGCCCCAGCTCCTGCCAACCTAACAGTTCGAAAACATGCAAATGTGAGTAGATCAATAGGTACCACTCTGGTGGGAAGGTAATGGTGCTCCATGCAGTCATGCCGGCCACATGACCTGGAGCTGTCTATGGACAACGCCAGCTCTTCGGCTTAGAAATGGAGATGAGCACCAATCCTCAGAGTCGGTTACAACTGGACTTAACGTCAGGGGAAACCTTTACCTTTTACTGGACAGCTAGGTCACTACTGCCATGGTTTGGGAGCAAAGAGGGAGCAGCAGAATCCAGGACTGGTCCAAGTCTCAGGTCCAGCTCCAAATGTAGGTGCTTTTGTAGATATGCCTTCACATAGTAGACTGAAGGGAATCATGATCATGATAAAATAACAAGGACAGAAAACTAACACATTAGATGGTCGAAACAGATATCAAAAGGAACTTGAGAAACTGGAAAATGTGATAGAAATTCATAAATTCATAAATTCAACAGACCCAAATGCACAATTCTACATTCTGGCCTGAACAATCAAATCTAGGATTAGGGATACTGGATTGGGCATCACTATATAGACCTTGGAATTATGGTTGAACCTGACACAGCAGTTTGACTCTGCAACAAAGACAAATACTGTTTTAGCTGCATTAACTGAAGTGTAGATTCTAAGTCAATGAAAGTTATAGTCCCATTTATTAAGCACTAATCAAGCCTTATTTAGATGCTACAATTAGTTTTGGGGTTATTTATTTTAAGAAATATATAGACAACTTGGGGTAGATGTGACCGGTTTGGGGGGGGGGGGTAGATGAGCTACAGACCAAGGACATGTTTTAGGCATGTTGAAGCTTGGTGAATATGAGACTGAGTGATGATTTGATTTTCACTCTTTAAATAGCTCAAGGGCCACCCCAGAGAAGAAGGTACAAGTTTGTTCCCTGCTGCCACAAGAGTAGAACTACATTAATGGTTCTAAGATAGAGTAGGATAGATTTTATTGAACATTAGAAGGAAACGTTTGCCAGGAAGAGCAGTTCATCAGTGTGACTGGTGGGATTTCCTACTCCTTTTAAAAAACAGGCAGGTGAGATATCTAATGGGATGCTCTTGCTTGAGATCCTATATCATCTATGTCCTTTAGACTATTAAAAATGTGTCAGGTCAAAACCTTTTTTACCCCCAACGCATCTCACTGTCACATAAAATTCAGTGACCAGGAGGTTGCTTTCCTGAAAGCTTGATCGTGAGTACTATTTTTCCTTGAGTATTCTTGGCTTTTATTGTTCCGTTCTGAAATCTGCGACTCAATCACAACTATTGAAACCTGGAGAATAACATATTCAATTTCTAATGAGAAAATCATAGATTTTCACTTTCTCTGTGTAGGAGGCAGAAGAGCTAGAAATCGTAAAGTTTGGTAGCCTCTGCTCTTCTTTATCTGATCAGCCTACAAGAGAAGTAAACAGGTGTCAAATGCTTGATTATTGAGAGCATATGCAGATTAATATAAACACTTGTGGATAGTGTAGAATTGCTCATGACACTTAATGACATTTGGCATTCAGATTTATGCTTACAAACAGGTGCCAGAAAGCTGTCAGTCAGGAAACAACAGCACCAGCAGCAGCAACAATAACAAAAAGGTCCAAGATGCTAATATTGGCATTGCTAAGCACTATAAGATTTCAATTTCTAATTTACAATTTTTCTTTTTATTATTCTTAATATCGATGCTCTCATTTTTGCTACATTGGCAGAGGTTTTGCTGCATGCACTTGGAACTTAGTCCTTGAACAAATTCTGAAGAAGGAATTAATATTCCCTTTTCTGTCGCACAGTGGAATCTCTGAATGTGAATATCAGATTATTACTTCACCCCAGTATTGAAATTGTAATATGTGATGCAGTTGAGATTCCTTTCTTTCCTTTTCCCTCTTGAATATTTCCCTCCTTTTAAATCAGTTTGTTGGTGTGTACTTGGTGACAGAAAATGGGTTATCTCAGTTTCTTTTAGATAACCTCAAGGAACACAGGCTACCATTTTTCATTCTAATGAACTGATGTTAGGATAAAAGAGGCATTCTGCTTGTTTTATTGATTCCTTGGTGATCTTATTAAACCTAGTAAAATCGTTTTGAAATAAATAAATACATCTCTTATGGTGGAATGTTTCAGATCGAATTAACATGTAATGCCTTGCTGCAGACCCAAAGAGATCAACAGGACTGAAGTTCCTTCTGTGGATCACGCTGGGTCTATCTGAAGTGTGACTAAAAGAATAATTCAATCTTCAACATAAATACATGCTGTCTCTATTCCCAAGTCAATTCCATTTAGTTCAGTGGAATCTCCTCTCAGGAAGTTTTTTTTTTAAATTACAATACTTGTATCCCGCCCTTCTCACCCAATAGGGGACTCAGGGCGGCTTACAATAAAACAAATATATAAAAATAATGCAGTTCATTCAATCGATTAAAGTAGCACTGAGCTACTGAACTTGCAGACCAAAAGGTCCCAGATTCAAATCCCGGGAGTGGAATGAGCGCCCACTGTTAGCCCCAGCTCCTGCCAACCTAACAGTTCGAAAACATGCAAATGTGAGTAGATCAATAGGTACCACTCTGGTGGGAAGGTAATGGTGCTCCATGCAGTCATGCTGGCCACATGACCTTGGAGGTGTCTATGGACAACGCCGGCTCTTCGGCTTAGAAATGGAGATGAGCACCAACCCCCAGAGTCGGTCACGACTGGACTTAACATCAGGGGAAAACCTTTACCTTAGGAATAGCACATGTTTCTAGTGCTGTTTCATGTTTTCATGTTTCATGTTTTCCCTTCTGCTCCTTCCTTGTATTCTTTTGTGCATCAATGAGGATTATGGGTTCCATATAGTAAGCTAACATTATTTAGCATGTTTTTAAAAGAAACTAAAATAATAGATACATGGTAATGTGGAACTTTGACTTTGGACTAATAGACTCCAGCACTGGCACCACCCACTCATTTATAGGAAAATCCTGATTTTAATATGTTAATTCACTAGTAATATATACCAGCCCCAGCTGTTAAGAGTCTGCCTATTTTCTCCCTCCAAAAATTAAGTTATTCTAGTTATTTAACAAAAGAAACCAGTTTTTACTCATATATTTGACAGAATCTCTGGAAGAAAAAGCCTACGGGGATTGGAAGGTTTCCACTTATTATATGAAATTCAATTTTAGAACAATAATTTCTTGACAATGCACTACATTTATTAAAGCAGAGTGTACTTTGACAGATTTAAATCAATGCAAATGTTTTATTGTTACAAATGATGCAGCATACTCCCATGCAATTTATAATTAAATACCATCTATGTACAATTTAATGTGAGTATAGAATAAGATACAACAATGATTAACTGAAGAATTGATCATTGGACTGTTGCAGACACATGTGTGTGTATTTAAGGAATTCACAAGTTTTTAGGTTGCTTAAACTATATTTTACCCAGACTTATCAAATCACATTTTCCAAGAGCACAGATAGACTCTTCTCCAGGCATTTTTCACTTACTTTGTGTGTGCTGGGGTGGAGTGGGGGTGGGGTTGAAGGTTGGATAGGCTTGTTGAGTAAAAAACAGGGTTTGAGACATTATTTTCCCATTGAATTCCATATAAATACAGTACAGCCCCTGTATCCATATTCCTAAACTTAATATGGCAGGAGACCATGGGTAATTGTGAACCCAATCCAAGTGAACGATGTGCACTGGACATTACCATAGAGTCATCCCAGACAGGCTACCTCTAGGAATTTTCTAGGTCCTCCAGGGTGATTCTATGGTAACTACCATTGAAAACATACCATAAGATTGCCTGGTGGGCCTCAAAATTTCTAAGAAGGATATATTTCATATTATGCTGGTAGTTGAAACCATGGGCAGCCAGAAAGGCAATGGAGACACCCAACAGCCTTCCTTTGTCTCTTCTCAAGAATCATCCAGGTGTGTTGACATTCATTATATCTTCAACCTGAACTCATTGTCCAACCATGACTGGCAGGATTGAAGCCATCAACAACCATCAGGCTCAAATCCTGCCCACATTCCTTTCCCTTTGACCCCAACAGAAGGTGGACTCAGGAAACAGCCACAGGATTCAAACTGAACAATGACAATCTATAAAGGTTCCAGACTAGGAAACCAATCAATTGCAGTGACAGATGGGTATCCCTCACCGTTATGTCTGATTTGAGAGTGCAGACTCTCTGACATCCACATTTGAGGTCAATAAAGGTCAATAAAGGCTCTGATCCTTGCCTTCAACACACTCTTGTCTTATTTGATCCTTTGAAGCCTAGTACAACAGGGCCTTGAACCCACGTTTCTTGTGAAGCTGAAATCACACATGCGTATGCACACACACACATGCATATTTATATATAAAGTATGTATCCTTTTATCTTTGTACAAATAACCAATTGTTTGTGTTTTCCAAGCCTATCATCTGAAGTGATTCAATCTATACCGAGATTATATCAATCAGAATCAGCACCAAGAAGGAATATGAACCATTATTCTATTTTATATTCTCTTCGTGTGTTACTCATTTGAGGAGGCTTCAGATAACGGAGGTCTTACCAGTGTCCTTCTTCCACTATATTCTTCCCTTCTTCCTGACCTCTATCTGAGAGAAAGCTCACTTTATTTGTGAAGCCTGCTCTATATGATTGTTTTTACTGTCTTAAGTGTTTTTGTGATTTGTCAATTAGCTTGTAATAGTGTTTCATCTATTTTTGTTGCTCTCAAAGCTACAGAGATAGTAATTTCTTTGTGATTTTTCTGCCCCTCCCCATTAAAAGAAGCAATGTCAATAGGGCCACTGACAGTATTGCTGAAGGGAGAAAGGGTTTTACTTATAGCCAAATCACCTGAAATTCAAGTTGCCATTCTTTTAGTAGGTGGATATTTTAAAACATGTAAGCAATTATTATTTTCCCATCGTAGGCTATTTTGAAGGGTGCATGGGAAAAAAGATAGAGGAAAGTGCAGTTTTGCATATATTGAAAATCTTTATTCTTATTCTTGATGAGCTTGGATGCAAACTGCACATTATATTATGTTCTGCAGTAGGGCTGTGCACATGTCTGTTTTGAAAAAAACGGGCTTCGCCTGGTTTGGCTCTTTCAGCCAGCTGTAATGGCACAGGTGCCAGCGCCATTTTTTTCAGCTGCAGCAGACCACGTGACAGCTGAAAAAGTCTACCTTTGGTTTTTTTCAGCTACACCTGGAGTGCTGAGATTGAGGTAGATTTCCTGTGAGGCTGTGATCCCTGCTGTCTGCCTGAGTCAATCAGAAGAAGAAAGCTGCTCAAGTACTGTCTATCTCAGTGCCTTAGCTGCTCTTAGGATCTTCTTTTGGACTCAATTCCTATCTTTTCCTTTGGCAATTTTATTTATAGGCTGTGAAAGGGTGTTTGGGAGAAGGGGTGTTTGTTTAAATACTGGGGTGGTTTACAGAAGGGAAGGGTAGCCTGACTCCCTTGAATCCCTACAGGGAGAATTCAATTCCTCCCCAGGTCTAAGGAGATTAAAGGAAAGGAGCCTAGAAGCAGGGGTTTCTTAATACTGATGCTTTAAACAGGGTTATCTTAAGGAGATTAAAGGAAAGGATGCTAGAAGCAGGGGTTTCTTAAGACTGATGCTTTAATCCAGATCTAGCTGAAGGAGATTAAAGGGAAGGATGCCAGAAGCAGGGGTTTCTTAAAACTGATGCCCTAAAATGATGGAAAGGGGAGCCTCATAAGTTCCCAACTGCCATCAATGAGCCAGATCCTCCTGGATCTTTTGGCTGCCAAACCAAAAAATGGGTTTTTTCCCCCGTGGCTAAATTTGAAAGCTCCCAAAAATTGATTGAAGGGGAGGGGGTCACCAAAATCTAGACACCAAGGTTAAACTAACTTGCACACCCCTATTGTACAGTGCTGCTGTTACTTCTACAGTCAGACCTGTGTATGCACAAATTCTGCATCCACAGCTTCAGCCATTCATGGGCTGGGCTGTGGTGCAGGCTGGTGGGTAGCCAGCTACGAGCTGCAACAAATCACTCTGACCAAGAGGTCATGAGTTCGAGGCCAGCTCGGAGCCTGCGTTTGTCTCTGTCTCTGTTCTATGTTAAGGCATTGAATGTTTGCCTTATATGTATAATGTGTTCCGCCCTGAGTCCCCTTTGGGGTGAGAAGGGCGGAATATAAATACTGTAAATAAAATAAATAAATAAATAAATACATTCCTCCAACAATTCCCCCCCCCCCAAAAAAAATCTTGATGTTGCCATTTTATATGAGCAATACTATGTGAATATGTCATTGCATATCATGGAATTTCAGCATTCACAAGATGATGGCATCCATGCGGCATCCTGGAATCATACCCCAGTGGATACCAAGGCCCACTGGACTCTGAAAAGCCAGTCTAGGGAGGCTTCCAGTCCAAGTAGCGAAGAATGATATAGCCCAAGCATGGGCAAACTTCAGCATTCCAGGTGTTTTCAACTTCAGCTCCTACAATTCCTAGCAGTCAGTAAGCTGCCTGGGATTTCTTGAAGTTGAAGTCCAGAACACCTGGAAGGTTGAAGTTTGCCTATGCCTGGTCTAGCCTCATTCCCTACTCTAGTGAGATACTTGCTATTTCCTGTACCTCTCCTATCCTCAGGCTGAGGCATGTAGCTGGGGGGGGGGGGCTTGAGGGGCTTCAGCCCCCCCAAAATTATCAGGGTGGTCCGCGAGAAGGTATGACTGGTATTATTTAAACTGTTATGTTTATTCATATCATGATCTGATCACCATGCTCAATATATCCCATATGCACGGGGGTATTGGAATAATGATACAAAAGGTTTGCTAGGGTAGATCCTCTCTCACTCTGACTCAGCCCCCCCCCCCCCCAAAAAAAAATCAAAATCCTGGCTACAGGCCTACCCTCAGCCATCCTAAAATTATGTCCCTGGGTCTGTTTCTAGTTTGCCTCTTCAGTGCCTTGCTCTTGTTGCACATGACCTTACCATTCTGGATGCTGGTAAAAAGTGTAATGGAAAAGAGATGTGGGTATGTCTAGAAGGTTAGTTGTGTCTCTCCTGTACTACTGCAGTGGATAATTTGAAGAAAGACATGTAGGGGTCATAAGCGAATACAGGTTGATTATAAAGTGTAATAGGTGGCCAAAAGAGAGACAGAGTGTGTATGTGTGTGATAGAGAGAATAAAAGTTATCAAAGAGAGGTCATATGATGAAAGAATAAGAAAAAGGAGGGAAAGGAAATGAAACAGATAGAGCCAGGGGAGGGTCTTTCCCCCCATGATTTGTGAGCAGCAACAGAAACTAATTATTCTGCGTAATTTAATTTATCAATTAAGTTAGACATTTTCTAATGAAAATGATAAATTAATTAAATTTTAAAATGCTAGTGATTGTCTTATGTCAGACTTCCAACATTAACTTATTAGAATCAAGTTATTAATTAATTACATGAGGTATTACTTTCCTAAATGGCCTGCAATTTTTTTATTTCCCCTTGTTAGTTGTTGATTTTTTTAGGCTTGTTGTGTTCATTATTATAGCATAATAGATTTTAAATGAACAAGGAAGGAGGGCAGCTTGGAAGAGATTGTTCATTGCATCCAGATGGTCCTCCTGTTTGCTACAATGGACACCGCATAGAGAGTCATCAGCCAAGGAAAATGAACTCTCTGGGACCTTTATTGGGATCCAAATAGGATTCAGTAAGCTAAAGAAAGAGGAAGTTAAAGAGGCAAGAAAGGAAAGAAAAAGAAGGGTTTTTTGGTGGAGATAATGACAAGCTGTTTCTATGAAGCTGGTTCCTTCTCAACCAAGTATGAATGTTTGTGGGTGTCTTTCTCTCTGCATGTGCAAAAAAATCACTAATAACATTTTGAGCTTTATTCTTGTAAGATAATAATATAGACAGATGCCAATTAAACACAAATGCAGTAATTAAATTTCCCTTATTTCTAATATTATAAATCAAATCGGATAGGTTTGGACTTCTCTATTATTATTAATTAAACACATTCATGCTTTCTTTATAACATGATAGCACAAGTATACACTCTTTCATTCATGAGTATGCTAGTATTGAAGGTGGCCAGGTCAACAGCATCCAGTTTCCAAAAATTGTAGAATGTGTCCTTGTAAGTGAAGCAGGGAATGGTTCAGAGGTGGACCAGAGTAACCTTGGGATTGGTCGATTATGAAAAAAGAGATGAGCAGGGTTTCAGTAAATGCTCCCATAATCTGAGTTGAATGTGGCTAAACTAAACACAGAGCTGGAGTTGTGGGGACAAATTTTTGTCACTGGGAGCTCAGTGGAATATCAGTATTTACAACAGATTCTGACTTTTCATAAACACATGATTCATGCAGAGTTTGTCTAGGTTCTTTATCTGGAACAAAGTAGAGCCTTCATTAGATATTTCTTGTGGCCCTTTATGATTGTTGTCAGAGATTCTGCAAAAATTGACAGAATAACGCAGCTTCAAGATGACTTGAAACTTCAGAGCCCAAAAAATGCACTCTGCCAGTGTGCATTACAGTACACATTACAGGGCAGGAAAGTCTGAATTAAGCTATAAAATGAACTGCAATAGATCCAAGTACATGCTAGATCCAGGGTGAAATTGGGTTCTCAAAATCCAGAGTGCATTGTAGATACCTACCCTTGCTGAAATACATTAAAAACCCAAAATAGGGGTTGCTGAGAAATGCCTCAAAGACATGGCTACTGGCTAGACAACAGGGAGCTAACTGTTCCCTTCCCAGAAGGGTAATTAATACATCTGCTCTTAACTGTCAACTGGAATTGAAGCAAGGCTATCAGTTTTGATAACAGTCCCTATTTTATTATGCTGTTTGCATCCCATTGTTGGTCTGTCTTCTCCAAATTATTAACTTGTCCTGGCTATTTATAAGCAAATCTCATCAATAGCTGCCAATCTCACAATCTTTCCATCATCTGTCTTGGGTGATGGGCCATTCCACTTTTGTGCTGGCCTGCTAGCACTGAAGTGACATCAGGGGATGAGATTCTCCTCCTCTCCTGTCTAACTCCTCCCTTTCACTATTCCTAAACTGTTTATATTTTAATTTACAGGATTAAAATACATTATAGTTTAATATACATGATTTTTTTTGGCTTAAAAACCCCCAAAACATAGCTGGAACAGAGAATTGCTTTAAAATAATTTCAAAAAAATGGAACAGTGGAAGTGCATGATGGTAGGCTTATGAGGGTATGAAGAAACACAACCACAGGACCATGAATCAGTGAATAGGTGCTATTGTATAAATTTAGAGAGGTGAGATAAGTTATCATACAAGTATGTAGGCACTGTGACTGATTGTACAATGGCCATGGAATAACAACTTCTTGTGATGAAGTCTATAGTTTGAACCACATGATCAAAGTAGCTTAGATGATGGAGATTTATGATCAGATCTTTCATCACTTTAACTCTTGCCAGAGAATTCTTACCATTGCTGCTTTGCAGTCCTGTGGCAAGGTAGAATATTTGTTTCCCACACAGAATGTTCCTGATTAGAATGACACTCATAGACCCTGATATATTTGATTCTAAAGAGATTACCAGGCTCCACTCACTCTGATATGGACTGACCTGATCTGCACGTCCTGAAATAACATGAGCACCAGCATTTCATTATAACCCTTCCCAAATGCTCTTGGCTTGAGAATATATTAAAATATGTCTATCTTTGACATTTTGAGAGAAAATGTATTTTAAATATTGTACTAATGTACATTTTCATGAGGATTTAAGAAATCACACATAAATCCAGAAAAGGGATAGGATGGAATTATGGATGAACACATGTGAAGTATTCTGGAAATAGACTCTCTCTCATCCCTGCCTGGCGTTTACCCTGATATAGAAAATGAACAGATACAGATATTCAATCAGCCAAAGTTTGCCATAAGAAAAAGGTCTCACAGGCAGAAGGCCAACATTGAGTAAATTTGGTAAGGAGTTGTAGATGTATTCACTTTTTAAATCACATCTCAGCAAACTACAAATTAGAGAGGTCAGAACATATAATTGGGCCACTCCAGTCCATATCAATGAACTAGCTCATACTGGAGTAAACTGACCTGATTTCAAATCATCCATTTTTTTTCACTTGAGGTGACCCTATTTCCTCATTCCATGTACATGAGCTTACTAAACAGATATTTATTTATTTGTATTTTATTACAACATTTATATCCCGCCCTTCTCACCCGCGAGGTGACTCAGGGTGGCTTACAATAAACACACATATAAAAATTATACAGTACACATAAATCAGATTAAAAATTATTAATTTATATCAACATTCATAAAAACATTCTAAAATACAAATGGACATGTTCAGGTTCAAAAGACTGGGTCTGTCAATTGGGTTCTGATATCCGTACTATTTGGAACATAAAACATAAAACATACTATTAGGAACATAAAAAATATTAATCACTCTCACTGATCTTCATAGTTTTAGATTGACACATATTTCACAGTTTGAAGGTGTAATATATTTATTGCTAGCTATGTTACATCATATGATTATTACATTATTAATTAATTTATATTTTATCTTAATTCTCAATAACAATTAAAAGAGAACTTGTTAGCTCAGCAGCTTTTGCTGTTTTTTTTTATTATTATTATTTTTTGGTGTTCACACAGTATCACCTACTTATTTGTATAAAGATCTGTTCCTAGGCACTTCACTCCAAGCATTTGATAATGTAGTATTTCATTGATGAAGGCTTATGCTACCAATTTCTTTCTCTCAGTTAGTCTCAAAGATACTATAAGATCCCTTTTCATAGTAAAGCAATTTTATTTGAATAGGGACTACAACACTGAGGAGGGGACTTAGCCCCTTCTCCACATAAAAAAACATTTTCCTCATTTCAGCAAGCAAGCAAACAATGCAAATATGCTTTGTCTCCATCTGATATTTGGCTGAATAGGGAAAACACAATGAGTTCACAAGTGTTTAATCCAGGGAAATTAAATTAAATTAAAATGAATTATTAAATGCTGCCATTATAATTATAAGTTCTGGGAGGTTAACTTATCTTTTAACTGTTGTATCTGTCACTGGTCTTTTCTCTTATAACTGTTGGAGGTCTGCTGCATTGTTGTAATATCCTGTTAGCAGTTTTGAACCTTTTTAAATGGAAAAGTAAGGTATATATCCTTGTAGTAAACCAGTAATAATGATATTAATAATAGTAATAATCATCATCATCACCATCATTTCTGTATTGTGAAATCCTGCTCAAAGCAGAAGAATAAGCCAGGGTATTCTCCTCACCCCCAGTCACTTGGTGCTTCCACTGATAATAGCAAAGCATGTGCTAGAGGAAAAGTAATCTCCTGGATAGAATCAGGGGTCAATACAATTTAGATGTTATTCTTAGCTGCAGATGAGAAAAATACGATAGAGTGCGAGCTATATTTTAAAATTAAAAACATATTTTAACTGGGAAGTCTTTGCAAGCAGGATAGGCTAATGCCCCCAGCACCTTTTTATTGATACAATATGCTATATAATCTTTTATTCTATCATATCTTGAGTCTCTCATAAGGAAGCTCATAACCTGCAGCTATGCCTAGCATTACTACTTGACATGGCTGCACATGATATGTAAGTGTTATTAATTTTTATTATTTTTTTAAATAGAGAATTGATCTGGAGCAGAAGAATTCCCTTGCAAATTCAAAAGCTGCAGCTATATGTGTCTGAAAACACTCTTCCAAAACAAGCTTATGGCTTTGCAAGGGGATGATCTGACTCTGAATATTTCTGGTTGTCAGCCAAGACTGACTGGAGTATCGGTCACCAGGCTAGTCTTTAAAGGCACGCACAGGAGGCTCATCCCCAGATTAGAAATAGAAATAGCCATAATTCTCTCTAAAACAATGTTAAATCCTCTCCAGAGCTGAATAAAAAAGCACAAAAACACAGTCAATCATACTGGCTTCACTGTATGGGATCAGGGCAACCAAAGCTAAATTGACACCTCTGATTTAGTCTGTAAAAGCCTTGGTACTGGACAGATTGGAAAATACCCTTGGCAGCCTGTCAGCAACCCCATGACCCGAAATCACAGGACAAAATCAGTTTAGGACACACATTTAATATGGCTTAGTGCTAGTAAGTGTCCACAAAGTGTTTCAATATGCATTATAATGCCTTCATGCTGTCCAGGTAGACATTATCAGAATGAAACATCCTGTCACATTGCAGAGTTGTGACGTCAAAGTCTGAAGAGGCTTGGAACAGATCTCCCTGTAACAAAATTCTAATTGCTAACAGCTAGCAAAGAGCTATTAATGCTTTAACTAAGTCCTGACCTGTCTTCATGAACTAAACAACTAAGCAACAATAAATAAGTAATATACCAATGACAGCATGAGCTTAAATAATACCAATGAGGCATCAGTTTAGAACAGGAAATGTTTCCTTGGAATTAGGTGGAAAAGAGTAATAGGGTTGAGTATCATCTGTGCATAGATGGCACAGCACTTCCAAACTCCGGATGACCTCTCCTAGAAGTTTCGTGTATATGTCAAACAGCATGGGGAACAACACAGAGCCCTGAGGGACCCCTAAGGCCAGTGGCCAAGGAGTAAAACAGGAGTCCCCCCGCACCACCTTCTGAGAATGTGCCTCCAGCAAGGAACAGAGCCACTGAAGAACAGTATCTCCAAGCCCCATCCCAGTAAAGTGACTCAGAAAGATACCATGATCGATGGCATTGAAAGCCACTGAAAGGCCCAGGAGAACCAACTGGTACACACTCCCACACTGTCCAGTTTTCAGCAAAAGGGAAGGGAACCAAGGGAACCAAAGCTGTCCATAACTAGGCCTGAAACCAGACTGAAATAGATCTAGGAATTCAACTTGTGCTGGATGGAGTTACATTCCTGCTGAAGACAGCTTAAGCCTATGCAATTCCAGTCCAGATTATTTGAAAGACTGTATATTTCCTTACAAAACAGAAACTTGCTGGGGAGATCCCTTTTCCTGTCCCACCAACCACAGAGCAACATCTGGTGGGGTTCAACTGCTGTCTTTTCCTAGTGAAATTATACTCCATTTCACCTATCCATGGTTCTTCTAAATGCAATGTTCTTTTGTTAAGGCCTTCTTACAGTTCTTAAGTTCCAGTGTGCTTCAACTATGTCTACTTCCTATGTATCCTAAACCCAAATTAAAATGGAGACTGTAGTCAAGAAGAAAACTTGAAAGTGTAGATTTTCAAGTGTAAAGATATATCACTAAATAGCAAAGTCAGAATTATCTCTGTCATACCATTTCCAGTCCCTACGTAGATTTGTTGAAGTTGTATAGTGAATAAATCTTACATGTCTTGCTGGAAGAGATCTCTACAGATACCATATATTGTCAAAAAGACAAATAAATGGGCAATTCAAACTTGAACTCGAGCCAAAAGCCAAAATAGCTGTTGCTATAATAATTTGTACATATCATGTAAAAATATACAATGTTGAGAAAAATGGAAGTTATTAGAAAATGTAGACGACAGCATTATAGGTAGATAGATTCATAGAATCATAAAGCTGGAAGATACCACATGGGTCATCTTGTCCAACCACCTGCCATGCAGGGAAAGCACAATCAAAGTACCCCTGTTTTCTGCTGCCCTGCAGACTAGGACACGGAACAATGGCTTCAAACTAGAGGAAAGGAGATTCCACCTGAACATCAGGAAGAACTTCCTCACTGTGAGGGCTGTTCGGTAGTGAAACTCTCTTCCCCGGACTGTGGTGGAGGCTCCTTCTTTGGAGGCTTTTAAGCAGAGGCTGGATGGCCATATGTCGGGGTGCTTTTAATGAAATTTCCTGCTTCTTAGCGGGGGGTTGGACTGGATGGCCCATGAGGTCTCTTCCAACTCTACTATTCTATGATTCTATGATTCAAGATGGCCATCCAGCTTCTGTTTAAAAGCTTCCAAGGAAGGAACTTCCACCACACTCCGAGTTCCACTGGTGAACAGCCCTTACAGTTTTCCTAATGTTCAGGTGGAATCTCCTCTCCTGTAATTTGAACCCATTGCTCCGAGTCCTAGTTTCCAGAGCAGTAGAAAACAAGGCTGCTCCCTCTTCCTTATGACAACCTTTCACATAATTATACACGGCTATCATGTCTCCTCTCAGCCTTCTCTTATGCAGGCTAAACATATCCAGCTCCTTATAAGGCATGGTCTCCAGACCTTTGATCATTTTAGTTGACCTCCTCTGAACACCTTCCCGCTTGTTAATATCTCTTTTGGATTGTGGTTCAAAAATACTGTGCCCAGAATTGGAGAGAGTATTCCAGGTAAAGTCTAACTAAAGCAGAATAGAGAGGTGCCATGACTTCCCTCGGTCTAGACACTGTACTCCATTTGAAGCAGCCCAAAATCCCATTGACTTTTTTAGTTGCTGCATCACACTTTTGGCTCATGTTCAACTTGTTGTCCATAAATACTCCAAGATCTTTCTCACATGGACTGTTGTCAAGCCAGGCATCACCCATTCTGTATTTTTGCATTTCATTTTTTCTGCCTACGTGTATTATCTTACATTTGTTCTTGTTGAAATTCATTTTATTAGTTTTGACCCAGCCCTCTTATCTGTTCAGGTCATTTTGAAATCTGATCCTGTTCTTGTATTCTACAGGCAATATTCTAGGATACTGCCAGGATGCTGGAAGCACAGAGCCCCACCAGAAGTAGCCCTGGGCTCTGGCAGGCTCTGTGCTTCCAGTGTCCTGCAAACATCCTAGGCTGAAATTTGTTAATGCGATGAGGTCCCAAGATAAGAGCTCCATTTAGTCCTGCAAGCAGTCTCAGCCAGTATTTTCCTCCAGGGAATGGCAAAGAGGAGCTAAGCCAACCATTCTCTCAATTGGTATTTATAGATTTGAAACGGATCCCTATTTTGCATATCCTCACCTTGATGAAACTCTAAATTCTGTCCTTTGCCCATTCAGATGGTGAACATATCATTTGGCTCACAGAGTAGTATTATTCAACAGTCCAAATATTCTAATTAGCTGTGTAATGTGCCTTCTCTTGACACCATCAGTTCTTGACTGCTGTTCACAAAGTCTGCTACCATCAGGCTGATAATACACATGTGGGTGTAATTAGATCATCAAAGGACCAATCCTTGTGTAATTTGATTTTCTTGAATTTTGTCACAAACTGAATTGATCCATACTTTATACTAATGAGCAAATCAAACTGGCTTTTAGGCTTCCTGGACTTCCTGGATGTTTGAACCCAGTGAGAGATTCTTTAAAGTAAATATACAGTAGAGTCTCACTTATCCAACATAAATGGGCCGGCAGAATGTTGGATAAGCGAATATGTTGGATAATAAGGAGGGATTAAAGAAAAGCCTATTACACATCAAATTAGGTTATGATTTTACAAATTAAGCACCAAAACATCATGTTTAACAACAAATTTGACAGAAAAAGTAGTTCAATATGCAGTAATGCTATGTAGTAATTACTGTAATTACGAATTTAGCACCAAAATATCATGATGTATTGAAAACATTGACTACAAAACTGTGTTGGATAATCCAGAACGTTGGATAAGCGAGTGTTGGATAAGAGAGACTCTACTGTAGCATGAAAAAATTAAATAGATTGAATTTATATATATGAGAATGTTCTTCAGAATATATGAGATTTGAAAAAGATAGGCTTCACAGGGATGTCTGAATGTGTATACCTGTGGAAAGTGATGACTTCACAGCTATGACTTCCCATGGGGTTGAAGCAATAGGTTGGAAGGAGCCCACACTTAATTGATCAGTCTATAACTAGTTTTCCTGCTGTGGTCTGTGAGTGTTCTTCGCTCTCCACAGGTTACTTAGCTGCTTTTGGGAGCGGTGGTGCTTTACTATGTGTCAGTTATTACTGAGATAGCATAATGAGCTTGTTAGCCTGTCAAAGAGCATGTTAATTTCACTTCAGCTTTGTTAATTTCCCTCCCTTTGGTAAGTTCCCTGAAGCTGCCTCTGATCTTGATAACTTGACAGCAGTGCTGCTGCTGTTTATGAGCAATGCCAAACAAAACACATACTCAGGGGATAAGTACCTATTTGTGGGATGGGAAGAGATTTCTGAATCAGAGGTACCCATAATGTTCACTGCCAGGAGACATTGATTAAAGCTGTGTATCAGGGTTCTTAAGGAGTATCTGGAAGAAATTTCACATAACTGAATACATAGATGACTCAGGCAGAACCCAAAGTATAGTTATCATGCACAAGGTAATGTGTTTTCTGCAACTCATGAATGTGTGTGTATATGTGTGTGTGTATATGAGTGATGGGGACAGACCATTGCTCAAGATGCTTTTAAAATAGTAAATGCTTTTAGAATAGAAGACCCCATGCTAAGTGCCTGGCCTCTTCAGTTAAAATGGAGTTCAAGAAACCAAGCTGGAAAAGTCTTCTAACACAGAGGGTCAAACAATATTTTACACTAAGGTACATTTTACAAACTGTGTAGGAGAGATGCAAGATAGTGTTCTCTATAATTAGAGACCTTGGACAGTGCCTGAGAGACAAAGGAGATACTAATAGCTAGACAGAGATATAAAACACAAATGGTAGACAATACTCTGTATCATCATAGCTAATAGAGGTGGAAATGGTGGCAGGCAGATCTGAGGAATAGTCAGCAGTCTAAGTAAGTATGTCACCATTTCTCTTTTTTCTTAGTAGGAACTGGGTTTTTGTGAGCCAGGTTAGGAAAGCATGTAGGGAAGAGGGTATTTGGACTAAAAAATTAATAATGCAAGATGTTAGTGTACAATAGTAGTTTGTTGCCTTACTTTTTATTCCCCATCCCATGTTGCCAAGAGGATGCATGAAATACAATTAAAACAACACACCCCCACAAATTTCAAAGTGTAGCAGCAGTAAAATAATACCATACAAATAACAAAATTTGTATCTGGTTGCCATTTTTTGTCCATGCTCACAACAGCAGCCTTATGTGTTAGCTCCCTGTTGCTCCATTTTTTATTTTATTTTTTTTTGGGGGGGATATTACATAAAATGTAAATGAAAAAAGGAGTACATAAATCTGTGTTTGGACTATATATTGTGTCTCAGGCAAAGACACAGATATAAATCTAGGCATTCCAAATTACAATATCCCAAAATACTCATATTCATGATGAAACATGAAATTTGCCATAACACTAGGGAGATGGGAAAACCAATATAGTAATTCACCAAAAATGAGTGAAATTATTTTCCCCTATCTTCCCATTCAAAACCTTCACTGTTGGGCTTAAAAGGACCAACAGTTTATGATTCAAATAGGCATTTCATTTTACTGATGAAACCAAGGTACACTGTGCTCCTTGTGATGTGCCAGAAGTGTTGGAAGGTTGCTGGAAGTTACGGTATTTGTTGCTCTAGTTCTAGGTCTTTTGCTTGTCTTGTTTTAGTTTTTATATATCCAAATTATGTTTCTTTTGTCCTATATTTTGGCATTTCCTGGAACCATCTGTAACATTTTATTCCCACCCACAGATCAATATATTTTAAACACACATTAGAACAATATGTTTCCTACTCTTCACTTACTTTTTTACATTTTTATTTAAAAAAATGCATATTTGAGAAATCTCTACAAACAGGCACACATACCCAGACCAAATTGGCATGATAAAACATGATGAGCTTTGTTGTGAGAGTTCCTGATTCTTTAGAACAATCTAGGAGATCCCAATAACTTCCAGAACACTTACCCCACTTTTGTCTTGGAAGTGTTCATAAACCTGCGGCTATATTGTAGACACATCTCTTTAATTCTGGCTATATATTTTCTGTTCAAGTAAATACAAAAAGCGAAAACAAAAATTTAGATATTAATGGAGTCTCTATTCTATTCTCATTTGTGTTTCTCAATCATACCCAGCAAGGATTACCATCCAAATTCATAAAATCTACACATAAACAGCAAGGACTAGCAAACAAGAATACATAAAAAGGACAAAGCTGGCACAACCAAAAGTTAGACAGCTGTTCAAAACAAAGGTAGAGCAATTTTGGCCATCTCTCATGTCCTTGAATATATTCCAGGAGCAAATGATGCATTTCTAATGGAAGGAATGCAGAAACCATTTCAATAGACAGCCCAGATCAAGTTCCTTTTTTAAAAAAAATATTGAAACATATATTCCAAAAAAGTACAGAGATTGGAATATTAGATTTGAAGATTGAAATTGGAATATGAGTTCACCAACATAAACACTAATAACTGAAATAGTTCAATTAGCAGAGTTGTCTCTATTAACATATTGATAAAAATATAAGAATGTGCCCAGGTTCTCAGATACATAGAAAGGGACATGGAGCTTGTCACTGTTGATCCTAAAGGAGCACATTTGGCTAGCAGTTCCTTGAAAAATATGCCTTTATAATTTTATATTGTCTGCACTTATGAAATCCTGAAAGCTGGATATGCCAGGCCATTCCATTTCTAGCTATATAATTCATTTGGCGTTGCTTGATTGCATTAAGCATCATTTAGTATCTTGGCTGACTGATAATGTGATATTCTTTTTAAATGTCAATTTTCTTACAAGCTGGAGATATTTAGTTACTAAATTCTAGGTCTACTCATATAAATTTCAAAGATGAAATTTAACCTAAATCCATAAGAACTAATATTAAAAGTTAGCTCTGTGAGAGTGGTACAGGTATGGAAGCAGAAAACAAGCCTCAGTTACGCTGTAGAATTAATGCAGTTTGACATCATTTTAATTGCCATGCACCCAAAAGGATGCTTATCAATGGTTCCTCTTCATCCTGGAGACAAGTGTCCAGTGGGGTGTCACAGGTTTGTTTCTGGACCCAGTGCTTTAAAACATCTTTATTAATTACTTGGAAGATGGACTAGAAGACATGCTTATCAAATTTGCAGACTGGGAGATCTAGCTAATACCCCAGATGACAGAATCAAAATCCAAAATAACCTTAATAAATTAGAGAACTGGCCCAAAATTTCCACCTAAATATTAGGAAGAATTTTGTGACAGTAAGAGCTGTTTGGCAGTGGAATACACTGCCTCGGAGTGTTTCCTTCTCTGGAGGTTTTTAAGCAGAACCTGGATTGGCCATTTGTTGGGAGTGCTTTGATTGTGTGTCCCTGCTTGGCAGGAGTTGGACTGGATGGGTCTTGTGGTTTCTTTAAACTTTATGATTTTATGAAAATGAACTTCAACAGCGAAGATATATGATACTTAGGCAGAAAAAAACCAAAATGCACAGGTATAGGCTGGGTGACACTGCTTGTAAACAGTACATGTGAAAGTGATTTAGCAGTCTTTATAAACCAGAAACTGCCATAGTCCTTCTCTATTCTGCTTTGGTTAGATCTAATTTGGAGTACTGCCTCCAGCTGCACAATTCAAGGAAGTTATTGACAAGCTGGAAGGTATCCAGAGGAGGATAACCAAAATGATCAAAGGTTTGAGAGCCAAGACCTGGGTGGAGCAGCTTAGTGAGCTGGGTATGTATATCTTGGAGAAAAGATGACTGAACAGGGGACATGATAGCCATGTTTAAATATTTGAAAAGATGTCGCATTGAGGAGGATGCAAGCTTTTTTTTTTTTTTTACCGCTTTAAAGATTAGAATGTGGAGGAATGGATTCAAATTGCAGGAAATGAGATTTCCCTAAACATTAGAAACAAAATGTGTCTTTTGGGGATAATTCTGGCAAATGTTTAAAGAAGGTTGCCTTCTTTTAATACAGAAAAAGGAAAATCCTTCTTTTAAAATTTTCACGAAGTCTCACACTCACTCGCTTCACACTTGGAATAGCTGTCAGTCTGTACAGCTTCCTGAGTATCTGCTGCGTTTCCTCTTCTTATGTAAGCTTAGGAACTATGGAAATAATACCATGTCTTGTTTAAGCCTGGCTGAGTTCAGACCATAACTAAAGGCTTACTGAAAATTTTTACTCACATGTTCTCTCACTCTGAATAAGGAGAAGGTTTTGCTAGTTAACTGTGGCTTTGAGATATCACATCTCCAGCTCTTCACATTTAGACATAAGGCATGAATGTCTTTCAGGTAGAACTTTCATGCATACAATTGTATGTGCAATTTCTCAACTCTACAGATTTTGGTAGGATATACAATGCCTGCCCATAATATTGCTCTACTTTTCCCATAGGCATCAAGAGAACATGTAAGTACAGTTTCTGCATTAGGTTTAAGTGGTACCTTGATCATTGCTCTTTGTTGTTGCATTATTGCTGCAGCATAGTTTGCTTTATCCTGTGTTCAGAACCATGCGGGCATACAGCTTTGCCAGAAAGCACATACATAGAGTCATAAAGCAACATAGTAAATTGAATAAGACACCAACATGCTGCTACATGAGCACATACTTATGTAATGATGTGCTTCAGTGAAGTCCTTCAGCATTCATATCCAAATGAACATTTTCAGAAACGTGAAAATTGGCTAGAAAAGCAGCCAGTTTCCAAGGAAGTTGAAAATGAAAAGCAGCAAGTAGCTTCAGTTGAGCTCGACTTACAGGGTTGAACATAATTCAGTGAGGGCAGGAATGGAAAAATGCTATTGAGATTCAACAATTAAATGTTCACAAAATCCAGCCAATTTGTGCATTTGCTTTCTTAGAACGTAATAACAAATTGATATCAATGCAAAGTTGAGCAACCAATTAATCACCATTAGCCCCAAATGGCTTTTCAAGTACTCTATGATTGATTTATAAATATAGGGATTGCATGCTTTAAACAGGTGGCCAACTTCTCACTACACTTTTAGACTCTAAAATACTCCTGTATGAGGGAAGCCGTGATGTTTTATGGTGACATTAAAGTTAAAATGAAATATATCCTGCTGGCTTTAATAATTAGCTAATGTCACTTTAAAAGTCAAAGTAAACAAATTAACCTCAATGGAAAGTACCAGAGGGGAAAACAGACACTTTGTGGTGTCAAGAGGAAAAGTGTTCTGAAAAGTGAGTTAGAATGAATGACATGTTGCAGGGACAAAGATTCAAGGAGGCCTTCATCTGTTGACATTTGTAGATTTTTCACAGGGAAAAAACATATGCAGAAAGGTAACTTTGTTTTCAATGTGTTAAGGGACTTAATATCACAAATTAAGAATAACAAAGCTATTTTTCTCTTGAGGCAATTGTGGAAAATAAACCAACCAGTCAGATATTTTATTTAATCTTCTTGATACAAGCCAGTGATAGAAATAAATTTCCACTTTAGAGGTGTGAGTATTACACCTCTAATTTGTAAATTACTCTTACCCACATGAGTCCCCCCACCTAATCAGGGCCGGGCTGTGGCGCAGCTGGCTAGTAACCAGCTGCAATAAATCACTACTGACCGAGAGGTCATGAGTTCGAAGCCTGGGTTGGGTTAAGCCCCCGGCCATTAAATAGCCCGGCTTGTTGTTGACCTATGCAGCCCCGAAAGACAGTTGCATCTGTCAATTCGGGAAATTTAGGTACGCTTTATGCGGGAGGCTAATTTAACTAATTTACAACATCATAAAACTGCCAGCAAAACACGAGGAAAGGAATGAGGAAGTACAGCCACTAGTGGACAGTGAAGCAACAGCCTCCCCTGTGGCTGGAATCATGAAGCTGGGAAAAAAGTGTTAAATGCCTCTGTGTCTGTCTATATATGTTGTTTGTCTGTTGGCATTGAATGTTTGCCATATATGTGTTCATTGTAATCCGCCCTGAGTCCCCTTTGGGGTGAGAAGGGCGGAATATAAATACTGTAAATAAATACTGTAAATAAATCATACAGACATAGCAGAAAACTCAAAATCACAAGCTGTAATCCTATGATCTCCATTCCATGCCCAGAGCCTGTGCCTCCTCCACCAGCCACACTCCAAAGCTCCCCAAGGAAAATAAAATCAGCAAAAGCATGACTTTAATTTTGCTAGTCATAGGTAAAGTTAAAGATTTCCCCTTGACATTAAGTCTAGTCGAGTCCAATCTGGGGGGTGGTGCTCATCTCCATTTCTAAGCCAACGAGCCAACATCATACGTATACGCCTCCTAGGTCATGTGGCTGACATGACTGCAGGGAGCACCATTACCTTCCTGCTGACCTATTGGTCTACTCACATTTGCATATTTTCAAACTGCTAGGTTGGCAGAAGTTGGGGATAATGATGGGAGTTTACCCTGTTCTGCGAATTTGAACCACTGGCCTTCCTGTTAGCAAGTTCTGCAGCTTAGCGATTTAACCCACTGCAGCACCGCAGCCCCTTAAGGCAGGGGTCCCAAAACCTTTTAAACAGGGGGCCAGTTCACAGTCCCTCAGACCGTTGGAGGGCCGGACTATAGATTTTTTTTTAAAAAAAAATGAACAAATTCCTATGCACAATGCATATATCTTATTTTTAGGGAAAAAAACAAATACAGCCTCAATGTTAATAATAATCATAATAAAAATAACAAATAAGGTTGGAAGAGACCCCTTGGGCCATTTAGTCCAACCCCCTTCTGCCTTTGTGCATCAAAAACACAAGTAAAGCACCCCTGACAGATGGCCACCCAGCTTCAATGTTGTAAATAAATAAATAAATAAATAAATAAATATAATAATAATAATAATAATAATAATAATAATAATAATACATCACACAGTCCTAAATTCTTGGGAAGTGTTCGACTTGTGATTTTATGATATGAAATCCAGCACATATATCTCGTTTGCTGTGTTATACTGTGTCTTTGTGTCAATAATAATAATAATAATAATAATAATAATGGTTGGAAGAGACCCCGTGGGCCATTAGTCCAACCCCTTTGTGCACCAAAAGCATTAGCAAAGCACTCCTCAATAATTAATTATTAATTAAATAATAATGAAAATACCATTATAAACAAGCAAAGCTTTGGAAGGTGCGTACCAGGAGACGGAGGAGGCAGGAAAGGCGTGCACTTTTGCCTCCTCCCTCGCGCCGCATGTGCCTTCCTCAGTAGAGGAGGAGGGAGCTGCCGCCGCGGGGGGGGGGGGGGGCGGATAAATGACTTCAATGGGCTGCATGTGGCCCCCGAACCTTAGTTTGGGGACCCCTGCCTTAAGGTGTCATGCTCCTATCCAAAACAAGGTGTGATATCCAAAAGATTCGTTTACAAAATCAGAAGTGGACTTTTACCCACTTCTGGGATTTCTGAGTACTGTTTTCTGGTCTATGCGTCCTGCATTAAGCCCTAGAGAACAGTGGCCTCAGTAGTTCAGAGATTGCCCAAGCCCTGCTCTAAGGTCCCATCTTCACTGATCACTTAGGTTGGTGGGAAAAGCCATCACCCCTCACAGCAGCTAAATGCCACACAGGGCTAACTTGCATTAACCTGGGTTAAAATTGCTTAAAAGCAGCTTTACCCTAGGTTAAACTAATTTAGGGAAAGGCCTGACTCCTGTAGCAGGAGTCGGGTCCTCCCCTGAGTTAGTAACAGGCCAGACAGCTACAGCTGATTCCTAAGTGGAAGTGGTGCAGGTGTTACAGTAGCTACCACACATTTCCTGGGCTCAGATAGCCTGGGGATGTGGGAAAACTGTCTCCTTCCCTCCCTTCTCCAAGTTTTCTTCATGGACCACACAACCTAGTAGTAGGAAGGAAAACCCCCAAGAATTAGGTTAGGCAACTGCCTTGCTGCCATAGCTAGCAGGGGGAGGGCAGTTGGCCAGTTATGCCAAACCATGTTCAGTGTGGCTGAGCAGTAGAGACTCCATGCTGTTGCTGTAATAGCTTAGGGGGTCCCTTTCTGAGATGCCCCTTTAAGCCTGCTTTTTGGGTCATTGTAGAACCATCCACTGCTACAAATCAGTTCTTCAGAATGATACACACACACACACACACACACACACAAATCTGATTTAGCTTCCCTAAGTCCTTTACTGTAAGTTCAATTGGCAATGTTCTTATGACTGCATAACTAAGGCTGTACATGTGTACTGCACACATGTAATTTTACATTGTGGGTAAGGAGATAAAAATTCTATAATTTCCTTCTCATGCAGAGTAGCTACAAAGGCACCCCCTCCCCCCCATGTTGATAAAATTACAAGGTTTCTACATCTCATTGCTTATTGTTCATCTCTCTCTCTCTCTCTAAATTTCTCTCTCCATTTTTACAATTTGATATTTTCTTTCCAATTTGGCTTCTATAGAAATATGTTTTTTGCTCACATACAATATATCCTTATGCAAAACTTTAATCTTTTTGTATCAAGGATGCATATCCTAGAATTACACGTATATATGCATCCATATTTGACTTCTACAGATGATGCCAACTTATGCATGATTGTGGAACCATTGTTATGATCATAATGTGTCCAGTTCTACTCTATTGGGCAGTAGTCACTTCAAGCAATAGAGGTCTATTCCACCACTGGTGATGAGACAAACTGATATTTCCAATTCCCTATTTGCAGTGATTTCTTGTGCAAGGAGGAATTGCAACAGGAATTCTGCTTCTGGCTGTTTCAGTGGAAATCACAGGAAGGAGGGTCTGGGAACATCAATACGCTGCATTTTGATGTATAGAAATGCAGACCTCTATGGTTTACAGTGGCTCCTTCCCTATAAAGCCAGACTAGGGAGATTATTCCAGGAAACATTACTAAGTTATAATGGGGACTGTCATTTCAGATGACAGAAGTCATAGGGAGGAGGGAGCAAGCTTGTTTTCTGCTGCCCTGCAGACTAGGACGCGGAACAATGGCTTTAAACTACAGGAAAGGAGATTCCACCTGAACATCAGGAAGAACTACCTCACTGTGAGAGCTGTTTGGCAGTGGAACTCTCTGCCCCAGACTGTGGTGGAGGCTCCTTCTTTGGAGGCTTTTAAGCAGAGGATGGATGGCCATCTGTCGGGGGTGCTTTGAATGCGATTTTCTGCTTCTTGGCAGGGGGTTGGACTGGATGGCCCATGAGGTCTCTTCCAATTCTATTATTCTACGATTCTATGATTCTTGGAAATCACATCCCCAGAATCATCTTGCACTTCCTGGGCTTGGGCAGCCTGGTATAATGGGATGGCAGTGCCTCCTGAGCCTCCCTGCACCCCATTCCCACCCAAAAATGCACATAAATGCTCTTTACCATTTACTCATGCATTTGGCTACCCACTCCAAAGCTCCATCATATCATCAGTGAGGGCAATCCAGGACTAGAACATTCTTCAGCCTTTAGCAATGGTAAGGAGACTTTCTGTGTATTTGGGAGGGGGGGGGGGGATGACAAGAGCCTTGGGATGCTGAGGCCAAGCTCAGCCATGCCGAACTGGCATCAGTATGGCTGGGATTTATGGCCAGTCCCCACCATTGAGACAGGTATAGCAATTCTGTGTGGCTGAGATGTGGTGCCAAACCCCTGCATATATATATACACATACATACATACACACACACACACACACACACACTCAGTCAGAAAGTATTTTGCACAAAGAAGTATTTAGCAAAATAAATCGGAGATACAAAAATTATAATTGAAAATGTTTGTGTCAAAGATGGTAATTTGTGAGCATTTTGTCATCCTTAATTGAGATATATCTATCTATCTATATCTTAATTGAGATATATCTATATATCTATCTATATCTATCTATAGACAGATAGTGACAGATGGTGGTGGTTCAAAACTTCACCTAACTTTTGAAAAGTAGAATATGCTGAAAAATCCCAATTCCTCAATAAACTGCTTGGTGTCTGAATTTTTTCGCTGCACATTCAATTCCCATGCTAATGGATCCAGTATGCAAATTAAATGTTTAGGGTAGAGCTTTCCATATTTTAATTATTTCTGTATATGAATCATGCTTTCATAAGATCAATCATCCCACAAGTATCTTTGAAATTTAAAAATAATAATCAATTACAAGAAATTAAAAACAACTCCAAAAAGACATTAAAAAGAATTTAAAAAATATACAACAGGGATAGAAAGGTAGCATATTTTTAAAAGAAGGCAAAGCAAATATCACATATAATCCAAAATTCTATATCATGGTCTGTATTTTGTAACTTTAGAAGTCCATAGTAGAAATGCAAAAAAAAAAAAAAAAAAAAAAAAGCATTCTAAGTGAATTGTGAAGATGTGCATCCAGGCACCAAAGTGTCCTGATGCACATCGTGCACTTCTCATGTTTACGCTAGATGTACTCTCAGTACTTCTGTTTGCTCCAACACTTCTTAATTGGTGTCCTGCTGGTGCACGTTGGAGCTCTGGTGCATCAGTCACTTTACACCATTCAATGGGTGCAATTGATACTTATCTGTTCTAACATCATGGTGTCCCCTTAGGTGGGTATGAACTTTGCAAAAGCACTCAGTTCTATTTTGCACATATCTAAGTTTATTTATGGAGACATTGAGTCTCATACTAAATTGCAACCATTATATTGCCTAAATAAATAAATAGATAAATAAAGTTGTAAATTGCATTAGGATAGTGCACTTGAAAGAAGGTGAGAAGGGAACTGGAAGCCTCCAATTTATCCTTTGGAGACAACACCTTTTCCCTTATAAACTACAGTTCTATTGCTAAGAGGCAATAAAGGTATGAAAAACATATTTTCCAGCTGCACAAATGTTCCATCAATTACCCATGCTATAATAAAAAATGAAAAAGAATTACTAATGTTAATTATTATTAATAATATAATATTAGTAATGCCAGAAGACAGCATTTTGCTCTTTAGTTGCATCTTATATCAGTCGTGCTGACTCCATAGGAAGCAGTAATTCCTATTTATTTCATAATAACTTCATTTATGAATCAGTTTTACTTCAGTAACACATTTTGAGCTCAACGATGTGGACAAGATCCTTGGAGAGGCGAGACCGACTACATGCATCCTGGACCTCTGCCCATCCTGGCTGTGAGAGAAGCCAGAGGGGGCTTGGCCGAGTGGGTGAAATTGGTGGTGAATGCCTCCCTTTGGGAGTGCAAGTTTCCAGCGAGCCTAAAAATGGCTGTAATCAAGCCACTGTTGAAGAAGCCATCACTGGATCTCACTCAATTCGGAAACTTTAAGCCTATTTCCAATCTCCCCTATTTGGGCAAGGTATTGGAACATGTGGTTGCCTCACAGTTCCAGGGATTCTTGGTTGACAATGATTTTCTGGATCCGGCACAGTCTGGCTTTAGGCCAGGGCATGGTACCGAGACAGCCTTGGTTGCCTTAGTCGACGATCTTCACCGGGAGCTGGACAGGGGGAGTGTGTCCCTGCTAGTTCTGCTGGACCTCACAACGGCCTTAGATACTGTTGACCATGGTATCCTTCTGGGACGCCTCGCGGGGATGGGTCTTGGAGGTACTGTTTTACAGGGGGTCCACTCATTCCTAGAGGGTCAGTCCCAGATGGTGTCATTGGTGTAGGAGAGGAGCAGCTGGAGCAATGGCTCTCACCCAGACCACACACCTCAACCTCTTCTGGGCTAAAATGCCTTGAGATAAATCCCTGAAAAATCAGTTTTGCTCTCAGGAGACTTTGTAAATTTGAAGGCTGCCCTCAAGCTGCAAGGTCCCTGGTAAGAGCAAAAGCCACGAGACCAGCCGCAAGGATTGTTATTTTTTCCCCACGTGATTCTCAGGGGCAGTTCCAAATTCCCATCCTTTGCCAAACATGCCAGAAAGTTGCTCACCAACTTGATATCTTCCCCCAACATCTGTTATGAGGACCTATTTAAGATACCACCTAAGCTAATTGTCTAGTCCTCCATGACACTGTAGAATAGACCACTGATGGGGAAAATCCTGTTACTGATGGGGAAAATCCTTAGGAGGCCAGCAAAATCTTCCCCAAACAACACTAGTTCTCAAAAGTGAGATGATACTTTATATAAAATGCATTTGTTTGACCTGCCTACATGCAGATACAGCCAGCCCTCGGTATTCATGGATTCTACAATCATTCAACCATCCATGGTAAGATTTTTTTTAAAAAAAGATCAACTATCCCACTTTGATTTTGACTTTTATATAGGGTAAGGGGCATCATTTCACAATGGCATTGCAAAAAATGTAAATAATCCATAGATTTTGATATCCATGAGGTTCCTAGAATTAAACTCCAGTAGACACCAAAGGCCCATTATAATTTGTCCAACAATATGGTAAAACAATTAACCTTAAAAGTTCCTGGAAATGTAGATTTGGCAAATTAAAAAATAACTAGGGAGAATGGCACTTCAGATTTTTCTCCAATGCAGGAAAATAAATACATGCTTTTGGGGGCTCACTTAACCTTTTGCAGCTTTCAAAATAAATATCAAACAATTGTTTGTGCATCTTTAAATATACAAATTAAATAGCTGAGAGTAGTTGGGTTTTTTGTTTTGTTTTTTTTTACAAAAAATTAGTTGCTTTACAACTTACCATATTGTGAATGCTAATGGTGAGGAACAGACAGCAGTTAAGATGTTAAAACTTTTAGAGATTATTTGCATCAATTTTGTCTCCTCAAAACGTGTCTGCAGCAAGTTGGTTTTGGGTGTAAATGAAATTACTTATTAAATGTCAGTAGCAGTAATAAGTGATTGATATCTAATTAATGTGTCATATGTGATAGTTTTTAAATGTTAATTAATGCCTAAAATCTCTCTAAGTGCTGCTTGACCTATTAATTAATATTAGACAAAAACATATAATTGTCTCCTAAATGAAGTGGATCCCATAAGTGTTTCACTGGAAGTGATTCCAGGAAGGGAGGGTCAGGATGGCATCCTCTTTTTACAAGATGTTTTGGCATAGAAATTATCTATGATAGGGTCGTTGTTAAGTTGGAAGAGAAAGGAAGTTCAGCATCAAGGTGATCGACTTGAGAACTGCTGAGCCACCAAATTGGTACTTTTATCAAGCAAAAATTTTTATGTCAGAAAGTGTCATAAAACTTTGTCAACAGTGCAGGGATGTGATTGCAATAGTTCTGGATAGACACACAAGGGCACTTGATTATAATCTATGTATTCCCATGATCACATACAGATTGGTGTGCATGAATGTGTTCTGTGGTTTGTTTAGTTTTCTTTCTTGGGGAGAAAATAAATACAAACAGATAACTGAGCTGAACTCCAAATGCACAGCACTCTGAACAATATATACAGAGAAATTTTTTTGGGGAAAATGTCATCAACAATTCCTATCAATTATTTTAATAAAGGTCTTACATAACCATGGGAACTATTCTAAGGGACCCATTTGGAAGAATAAATGTGTTTTTTTAAATAAAAAGTAAATGTTCAAGAGAATTTTGCAAAATTATGTACTGGGTTACATCCTGTTTATTTCAGTGTAGAAAATTTAAATACATCAAAAATTTGGTATGATGCTGTTTTTCTCATGATGATCCATGCTATGGATTAGATTACATAGAACATTTCATCATAAAATAGAATAATTTCAAGTCTGTCAAATGAGAAACCCATCTCCCTCCTTAAATCTTGCATGTTAGTGGGTGAAAGACTGGAGTAAGAATTGGATTGCAATGGGGGATTGCCCACTGATAACCTGAGGCCTCCATTTGTGCCATTTTGACAATAATAGTAACACATGTTTGATACAAACCAAAATTTCAGAATATGGAAGAAGACTTTAAAAAATGAGATGCAACAGTTTAGCAGCAACTTTGTCCAAAATTATTTATAATATTTAGGTAATTAAATTCATCACCCATGCAGAAAAAAAGTACTGAATGAACTCATTTCAGGTTCCAAGTCATTCATTTGTGCATTCATTGCATTCATTCATTCATTGCTCTCTAACCAGATGACTCCTAAGGAACTTTTCAAAAAGTAACAATATATCCCATATAACAATGTGACTATGCATAAAAGTAAAACGACAGTAGTACCTATGTTAAACTTTTGAATGCTCACTGAATATGTCTTCTGAACCATGAGTGAGTTACATGACAGAAGCAACATAGCATTCCTTTGATCAAAACAACCAGAAATATTTCATTGTCTTTACTCATGTGTTCCAATCACCTCTTCAATCAACCACAGATTCCACTGAAGTGCCAGCTTGCAACTCATTCAAAATGTGAACCTTTCTGGGTAAGAAGTGAGTGACTACTACAGTGATGACAAGCTTCATGCCACAGTAGATCAGGATGAGTGGCAGTGTTGGTTGCAACATCAAAAATGGGGATTTTCTAGTCACTGGACTTCTTCCCATGGCCCCTGGGGCCATGCCGTTTTTCCAAAAGACGCTGGTGAAACAGAAGGCATGAGAGGTGCTTGTGATGCCTTGTGCATGCTCTTTTCTTCCCCCATCACACGGTGGAGACAGGAAAAGGTGCATTGGGACCTTGTCCCTGTTCTCATCATATGGGTGAAAGAGTGGCAACATGTGTTGCTGCATTGCCTTTCCCCCCATCAGATGGAGGAAAGGGCAGAAATATTCAGGTAGCCCAGTTAGAGCTACCCAAAACATGCTTTCCTCTCCTTCAGGAGGATGGCACTCTGCAAGCCCTGTCCAGAAGAAGAAAAAGGGCAATAAAAACCCCAATGTGATGAGGTCATTACGTATTGACAGGTACCCAACCATATTGATCTTTATTGTAAGACCTGATTGCCTCTTTGCTTTGTCATCAATCCCCATTATCCAGTTATCCAAAAAGTCAGTAAGCAGGACATGAAATTGACAATTTTTTAAACCCCAACATTTGTTATGGACAATAATTCTGATTGACAGATTCAGAGCCTTTTGTGATCCTTTTGCAAAGAAAACCTAGGTGAATGTATAGGATGCAAAGTGACTTTCCTGTTCTCCTATGTCAAATAGGAAAATTAGCAGAAGAGATTGTGCAGAATCATAGGGTTGGGGTCAAGGGTGATTCATAGAGGAGCCCATGCCACCTGAGATTTTAGCTCTTCTCTCCCAGTACCTGAGAAGAAAGCTAAATTTCTAAAAATGTCAGACCAATTACTGAAATGAAGCATTTATTGTAGCCATGTGGGGCTCTTAAATACATAATTAATATATAGATAGAGGGACTAAAGATCTATTATTCTGTTTTTAAAATCAGTTATTTAAATCATTTTTTGGAATAAATCCACTGGGGAGAAAATGGAAGGAATTGAAGGACGGGCTTTGACCATAAAACTCCTAAGAGAAACCACAAGAGAGACTGTCTTTTGTGAGGTATGACATCCTTGTTCTACTCCACTTCTTTTGAGATGAAGGGCAGAGAAGTGTAATGGACCGGGATTAAGCAAATTGCTGGAATATGAAACTGTCAGTGATTACTGGATAAACTACCTCCAAAGTCAAAGGGAGAGTTTCTCTTATTGTCATTTGTTGAGAACGTCTTTGGGAAAGTGCTGTTACCTTTGTTTCCTGCTTTTGGGTTTCTTGTGGGTATGCATTTATTTGAACTCCCACCATAAAATAAAAAGATCAGACACAGAAAATGTATCTAAGGGGCCATTTCTTGATTTATAACTTCTGGAACCACCTGTGAAAGAAAACAATGTTAAGATGAATTAACCTGTAAGGACTTAACTCTTGTGTTATTAACCACCTAGTGAGAACTCTCCTTGGTCTGGAGTGTCACTCCCCATGACCACCCTCCAGGTCATATGAGCACCACAGATCCTGAAGGACAACCACATTTCTTTGATTGCACCTCTCAGCAATCATCATTGGAAGGCTACCATGAGGGTGCTCCCTCTCAAACGTCATAGTTTTTCAAGAGTGAGAACTAACATTCCAGTCCTAAGGGTAGCCCCTTATTGCAGGCCCCATCTCCCAAAACTTATAGGAACTGTTATCGAAGTAAACTCTTCCCCTCTAAAGGAGGGGGTGCCACAATGCCTACTGGGACTATCTCACCTCTTCAATGCCAAGGGAACTTATTTAAGGGGCTCCACTCCTAAGCCAATTACCACACTCAACCAAAATGGTGTGGGGTAGGCAACCCTCCCCCCAAAAACGAAGAAGAAATTCTTACCCAACCCAT
The DNA here is from genome assembly GCF_035594765.1 of Anolis carolinensis. Taxonomy (NCBI): domain Eukaryota; kingdom Metazoa; phylum Chordata; class Lepidosauria; order Squamata; family Anolidae; genus Anolis; species Anolis carolinensis. Next base: position 151,828,275 of record NC_085843.1, read on the forward strand.
AAGTGATCAGTTTCTACTCACATTGTCCATAGGATAGAAGGGTAGGTTACAGGATGAATGATGAAGGACCATTGGAGGTATGGATTGGCTTTAAATAGCCTGCCAATCCACCCTTGTCACATGTTGAGGGGCCAGTCATGCCAGCCGGTCTAAACCAAGTCTGGCTTTCTTCACAGGGGTCTTCAAGTGCCCATCCACACCTTAGGCTTCACTTGCTGGCTGAAGGTGGGGTATATTGTGGGAATAGTATCCAAGTCGTGTTTTTGTTTGAGCCAGAATAACACTTTAATGCTTTACTCTTGCACCATCCTTAGTTTTTTCTCATCACAATTTCCTGGAAAAGCCTATTTATTCCTGGATTTTTCTTTTTTTCTTCCCTGTTGTTTTCTATGTATCCCCTGGAGAAAGAGAGGAGAAGACTTTGGCATTCACATTCCTTTATTGCAGTTTTCCTGTGCTCTTTGTTCTTTGTACTATGCTTATCAAGGGACGCTTCAGAATCAAACACATACATTCAATCCTATTACTGTAGTGTAGTGCCACTTGAAAATATTCTAAATGGTAAGCATCAGACAAAGATTCATAGTCTATCTTTCTTTATTTCATTTTTAATAAAAATCCCAGCCATTGAGCAGTATGTTTCTATTTATTAAATTGTTTGTTACCTTAGCCAAACTGACATATTATTGTACATATTGTATATACAATAATGTTTGAACGGCTGGTTGCCATACAGCTTCAAGCTGTCTTGCCTGAAGGTTATTAGCTAGATCCATTTCAATTGGGTTTCTAGGTCGGATATGGCACAGACATTGCCTTCTGTATCCTGATGAACAATCTCTGTTGGAAAAGGGGTATAGAGAGTGTGACCTTAACAATTATTTATGGATTTTGTGATGGCATTTGAAACCTCTGACCAATGCATATTTTGGATAAACTCTGCAAGGAGGAGGACCTAGGATACCATTTTGTTCCCACTTCAAATGTCCATTGCAGAAGTACTGCTTGAAGACTACTGCTTGGCTTTCAATCCATTGTTCAGTGTGGTCCCTCAAGGGTCTTGCCATGCATGTTGTTCACCACCAATATTTGGACACAGTATAAGGCAATGTACAATGTGAGGCTGGTTTTTATCAGTACTGTAGCAAAATTAAGTCTTGTTTTCAAGAAATTGGAAGGAAACGTGTCTGAGATTCATTCATTATTGATTGGCTAAGGGCCAGGAGCCTTATCACCAAGGTGAAAGAAGAAAGTGCAAAAGCTGGGTTGCAGTTAAACGTCAAGAAAACCAAGATCATGGCAACTACACCTATTGATAACTGGCAAATAGAGGGAGAAAACATGGAGGCAGTGACAGACTTTATATTTCTAGGTGCAAAGATCACTGCAGATGCAGACTGCAGCCAGGAAATCAGAAGACGTTTACTTCTTGGGAGGAGAGCAAAGGCCAACCTTGACAAAATAGTGAAGAGCAGAGACATCACACTGGCAACGAAGGTCCGCATAGTCAAAGCAATGGTTTTCCCCATAGTAACCTATGGATGCGAGAGCTGGACCTTAAGGAAGGCTGGGCGAAAGAAGATAGATGCTTTTGAACTTTGGTGCTGGAGGAAAATCCTGAGAGTGCCTTGGACCGCAAGAAGATCCAACCAGTCCATCCTCCAGGGAATAATGCCCGGCTGCTCACTGGAGGGAAGGATATTAGAGGCAAAGCTGAAGTATTTTGGCCACATTATGAGGAGACAGGAAAACTTGGAAAAGATCATGATGCTGGGGAAAATGGAAGGAAAAAGGAAGAGAGGCCGACCAAGGGCAAGATGGATGGACGGTATCCTTGAAGTGACTGGCTTGGCCTTGACGGAACTGGGGGCGGTGACGGCCGACAGGGAGCTCTGGCGTGGACTGGTCCATGAGGTCACGAAGAGTCGGAGATGACTAAATGACTGAGCAGCAGCAAGGACCAGTAAATTGTAACTCAACCCAGATATGTTGAAGATATTACTGATGATTCTTTAGCCAGTTCAAGATGGATTTATGTTGTCTATAAAAAGTGAGTTTTCCAGTTTGTGGTTGGTGTTAGATATAATTTTAGGAGGCCTAAATAACAGGCGTTCAGCTTTTGAAGCTGGCACATCAAGTATAGTTGCTAATGGAAGTCTGTAATCTTCTCACCTTTAACAATTACCTTGGACTAGGAAAAGGAAACAATTTGAACAGCTGCCATTTGCTTTAATAGTTGTTTACTGTTTATTATATTGTTTTATTATTAAGCCATAGTGAACATCTTTTTAATTGAAGGGTGAAATATCTAACTTAGAAAGAAATATCCTTGAATGGAGATTACTATTTGATTGCTACAAAAGTATTATGTGCAATGCAGCATGCAGTTTGCTTGTATTCAGCATCACACATTGTTGAAATCCTTCATCTCTCATGGAAAAACTTCCATTCATTAATGTCCCAAGCAGTCTGAAAATGTTTTTGACAGATCAATTAAAAAAGTGTCACTGCCAATGCAACTTGATGCATAATTAAGACAAGTGAAAATACTAGTACGCGTGTGAGGCACCATAATGATACAGATCTGATTTATATTGTTGCCTGTGCTTTTGAATGAGGCATATGAATCAAAGTTAAGCCGACTGCAGATAAATCAACACGGGTAAAAATAATGTAATCAACATGACACAAACTGAACACCCATGATTGCCTGTGTGTGTCTTGCAAAATGTGACAATAGTATCTGAAAAGCCATAAAGACAAGGGGAAAGGTTCTGGGCATTTCTTATTTTAGTTATCCTACAAAATATTTGGATTATTTAGTTTACTGTAAACATCCATAGACAAATAGAAAGCATTTTTTGCATGTGATTATGCATTATGGTATAATAAATAGACAACACAAAATCAACCATTCTTCCACTGAAATTAATCCTAGTTTCCAAGTAATGTTTCACTGTTGTTCCTCTGGGTACTGAAATGATAATGAAATATACAAACTGCAAAGATGAAAAAAAATCGTTCTTTTGAATACAGAAAAATAACCTCCAGTTATTCAGGTTATCAAATGAAAACAAATGTTTTCTTCTTCTTCTGATTGTGTGTGTGTGTGTATCTTAATGGTTTATACTTTAAAAGAGCCACATTTCTATGTGTATAATGGATTTCTTGCTTTATTATTAACTTCCATGGTGGCACCTGACAGTGAAACAGATGTATTTTATTTTATTTGAAAATAGAGTGGTTGAAGGGAAATGATGTTTCCAATTAATTTCCATTGACAATTTGTTTTTCATTTCTTGGATTATCTCATTTCATTTCCTTGGTCCTCCTTTAGCTTAGAGCTGGAGGAAATTAACTACTGATCACCTGCATTTATGGTTTTGATTTTGCAATACAATATGCATAGTATGATTCAGCAACTAAGAGAAAAAAAAATTCAACCACTGAAACACTTCTTCCTTAACCTACTGTCTTTTTGATAAGTGAGTATTACTAGATAGCATCACATAAACTAGCACTACTTTCCTAAAATGCAAAAAAGTTTCCACACTGGTTGTTTGTGAACCATAAATAGAAGAATAAGCAAGAAATCTGATCAAATTTAGGGAAAGAGAACTACAGCAAGATACTATAGTTGAGAAGCTGTCTGGAAATTGCCTAGTGCTGCCCAAGCTCTATGAAATATACAAATGATAGACATACTCTATGCTATGTATACTTTGTATGTGTGTGTGTTTTTTCAGAGAAGAGTGTTAATGGTCAGAGAAATTAGTGTCATTCTTTCCAATGAGCCAAAGGCATTTTCTTAACTGAAACTATGTTTGGCCCACTGTTTTCTTCATTGTTTAATCTGTTCCTTTTTAAATAAGAGAATGCATTGTGCAAATGAAATATGCTGTCATTAGCTTCCTCATTTGAATTTCTGGCATCTAGCATCCATTTTTAATTGAAATGGAATATAGAGATCTAAAGCATCAGAGATGAATTTTTTTTGACCTTTTGTGTGAACATTTGGATTATTTTATAGGCTCTTTTTCTCTCTCTCAAGATAGAAATGTTATTAAAATAATATTGCTGAAAAATAAAAGATGTTCATGAATAAGCAAAAAAGGTACAGAAAACACATAATTAAGAAATGCTGCCCTCACCCTCTCTGTTATATTTTTTATTATCTTTTATGCATGAAAGGCAATAATCTGAAGAAGAAAACTGTGTTTCTTCTTATAGAGATTCTCCATGAGATATGAAATCTTGACTTGCTATCTTCATAGAGAATGTACCAGAAATGGCACAATAGGAGGGATGGTCTAGAAAGATCTAGAAATGAACAGAAATTTCTGCTGTCCAAGTGTAGCATAGCCAGGACAAAGCAGAGCAGAACTCGAGTGGGTGGAAGAAACTGGAGCTGGATCAGAGAAACCATGGATCTGTCTTTGATCATATCCTGAATTCTGGTTGCTGGGAAACAAAACAACAGAAGAGAATTTGTGCCCTGGTAGTGAACTTCCAACGGGCAGCTGGTAGACAAAGAGAGAAAGAGGAAAAAGTGGAAAAAGGACTTTGGTTTCATTTATAATAATAATAATAATAATAATAATAATAATAATAATAATAACAACAACAACAACAACAACAACAACAACTTTATTTTTATACCCCACCACCATCTCCCCGAAGTGACTTGGGGCAGCTTACATGGGGCCATGCCCAGGTAAAAACAATAACACAATAAAATACAACAAAATAAAAAGTGCAATTATAAAATTTTAAACATTCAACATATAAAGAGAAAATAACAACTTATTGAAACACAAAATTAAAAAACATACTAGATAAAGTGCACCATCTAAATTTATATACATGAGGTAGCTGCTAAAGTGCAGTAAATTCATGAGAGGGCAACTTGGGATGGGAATAGGCCCTATGGCTATAACAACTTAACAAGGGCAAAAAAGTACAATTGATGAAGAAATGGTTTCAGGTGCAAGATTTATTATGGTGACGGGCAATCCTTAACCAAAGGCCTGTGTGAACAGCCAGGTTTTCAAGCTCTTCCTAAATGCTGCCAAGGTAGGAGCTTGCCTAACCTCTGTGGGGAGTGAGTTCCAGAGCTGGAGGGCCACCACAGAGAAGGCCCTCTCTCTCATCCCCACCAACTGCGCTTGTGATGGAGGTGGGAGCGAGAGGAGGGCCTCTCCCGCCAAACAAAGAGATGAGAGTTCTTATCTTCTTGTGAAGCTTATTAAATGTCATGAGCAATTCAGTACCATCTCAACCTAATTTACATCATCAGGTTGTTGAGGAAAAGGTATGAATTCCATGAAAAAGGTGTGGATATACTGTATAAATAAATGGGTTACTACAACATTGGATTATCTTGATGTGTGCTCTGAATTCAGGATGGGAGGCCACCTTCAGAAAGGAATATGGAAAAACAAGGTGGTTTCAAATTAGTAAGGAGTCAGGCAAGGTAGCATTATGTCCCCTTATCTGTTTAATTTGTACACTGAATGTATCATAGGTAAATTTTATTTAGACTGTGAGAAAATAGGAGGAAAAATATCAACAATTAAAGATATGCAGATGACAATTAAAGATATGCAGATTAGTTGGTTCTCGCAGAAGCAGAGGAAGCAGGAGGACATTTTTGCTCCCTGGCTTCAGGTAGAATTTGGCTAAGATTTGGCTAAGATTTTAAACTGAGTTTGGGCTTGGCTCCTGTGGTCAAAGTCTAACTGTTGTGTGACTGTTGTGTTGAAAGAGAGCCAGGTACTTAAGTTGATTGACAGCAGGCATTGTCCCCTGTTAATTGAGTTTCTGGGAAAGCTTTATTTGCCAGTGTGAGTTTCTGCCAGAGCCTGATCCCAGAAGGGCAGTTGGTTCTCGCAGAAGCAGAGGAAGCAGGAGGACATTTTTGCTCCCTGGCTTCAGGTAGGATTTGGCTAAGATTTGGCTAAGATTTTAAACTGAGTTTGGGCTTGGCTCCTGTGGTCAAAGTCTAACTGTTGTGTGACTGTTGTGTTGAAAGAGAGCCAGGTACTTAAGTTGATTGACAGCAGGCATTGTCCCCTGTTAATTGAGTTTCTGGGAAAGCTTTATTTGCCAGTGTGAGTTTCTGCCAGAGCCTGATCCCAGAAGGGCAGTTGGTTCTCGCAGAAGCAGAGGAAGCAGGAGGACATTTTTGCTCCCTGGCTTCAGGTAGGATTTGGCTAAGATTTGGCTAAGATTTTAAACTGAGTTTGGGCTTGGCTCCTGTGGTCAAAGTCTAACTGTTGTGTGACTGTTGTGTTGAAAGAGAGCCAGGTACTTAAGTTGATTGACAGCAGGCATTGTCCCCTGTTAATTGAGTTTCTGGGAAAGCTTTATTTGCCAGTGTGAGTTTCTGCCAGAGCCTGATCCCAGAAGGGCAGTTGGTTCTCGCAGAAGCAGAGGAAGCAGGAGGACATTTTTGCTCCCTGGCTTCAGGTAGGATTTGGCTAAGATTTGGCTAAGATTTTAAACTGAGTTTGGGCTTGGCTCCTGTGGTCAAAGTCTAACTGTTGTGTGACTGTTGTGTTGAAAGAGAGCCAGGTACTTAAGTTGATTGACAGCAGGCATTGTCCCCTGTTAATTGAGTTTCTGGGAAAGCTTTATTTGCCAGGCACCTTTAGTAAAGGCACCTTTACTAACTATTCTTTGCAGTACATACAGGAAACAAAGCAACATAAACAAATACACAAAGACGTGGTTTGTTGCAGTCTGCACATAAAGTGCGTGCATATTACTTAACTGTACAAAGATCCCACTTGGCCACCACGCTCACCAAGAGATGCAACAAAAGCAAAACATTCCCATCACATGCACCAGCTGTGGCATGTTCCGCTTTTTCACACAAAAACTAGACAACTACATCTGCTCCAAATGCAAACAGATGACTCTGATGGAGCAGAGGATCCAACAGCTCGAGCACCGTATTAAGACCCTTAAGGACATTCAGGCACTCGAGCTCTTCTTGGACACTGCACAACACGCTGCTGTAGATCAGCAGCCTGCATCACACCAACACCACCAAGACCATGATCAGGAACCTTATGGGGAGATCAACTCAAAGGTAGACAACCCTCAGGCTTGGAAGGAGGTCACCCATAGAAGGAGACGCAGGACCAGGCAGCCTCCACAGAACTCCTCTGCTCAGCTGCATTTACACAACAGATTTGAAATTCTTACATCATTAACATACAATCAGGAAACACATCTTGTGGAGGACCACAGTTTCTTAGATACCACTCAGTGGACCATCCTGGATCAATGCGCAGGGGATAGCCCTGACAGGGACAGTGCATCACCACAGTCACACTTATGTAATCATGCAAATGCTCCACCCCCAATCATAGACCAGGAGCAACAGGAACATCCTTGGGAGAGTAATGGGCTCTCGGATGTATCTCAATGGATTGTCATTGATGAATGCACTGGGGATGTTGAGGAGGAGGACAACACTTTACACCTACATGATTCACTTCAACAGGAACACTCTTCAGGGGACATACACACTGTCTTGCACAAAAGGGACCCTGTCAATCCTCAAAGGAAACAGGTCTTGGTAGTAGGTGACTCCCTCCTTAGAGGAACGGAAGCCATCATTTCCAGACCGGATGGGATGGCTCGAGAAACATGCTGCCTCCCGGGGGCAAAAATACACCATATCACTCAGAGGCTCAGCAGGCTCCTAAAGCCCCATCACCCTCCCCACCTTATGTTGATTCATGTAGGTACCAATGACACCGCTAGGCATACTTTTCAAAAGATCACAAATGATTTTCGAGCTCTGGGAACAAAGCTAAAACTGTATAATGTACATGTGATCTTTTCATCCCTCCTCCCCGTTGTAGGACATGGCTCTACAAGGGCCGGAAAAATAGTACAGGTCAATAACTGGCTCAGAAAATGGTGTCAAGAGGAGCATTTTGGCTTCCTTGACCATGGTCTACTCTTCCAAGAGGATGGACTACTGGCAAGCGATGGGGTGCATCTCACACAAGTAGGAAAACATCTTTTTGCACACAGACTCACAAACCTCATCAGGCGCACTTTAAACTAAATACACTGGGGGAGGGGAACAACAGCCTGGCGAACACTATATTACCCACGACCACAGGGAACCGCCGTAAGGCTAAACGGAGGGCTGCACAAACACAGCAAGGACCAAGTACAGAGAGCACAATAATCCCAAATAAACAGTTCGAGGGGAGGTCACAGGGGCTTACATGTCTTTACACTAATGCTCAGAGCATGGGAAATAAGCAAGACGAACTCCAACTCCTAGCACAGCACCACACATACGATGTCATAGGCATCACTGAAACCTGGTGGGATGACTCCCATCACTGGAATTTAACCATTGAGGGCTATAACCTCTTTCACATAAATAGAACAAAGGGGAGAGGAGGGGGAGTAGCTTTATATGTCAAAAACAGTTACGTTGCAGAAGAAATGCAAGACTGTAATCCGGGAAACCAGCTTGAAAGCATCTGGATAAGAATCAAGGGAACCGGGACTCAAAAAGATCTTGTCGTGGGTGTCTACTACAGACCTCCGAGTCAGGATGAAGGACTTGATGAAGCCTTCTGTCAACAGCTGACCAAACAGGCACAAAGAAGAGATATAGTAGTCATGGGCGATTTCAATTATCCCGATATCTGCTGGAAAACAAACTCAGCCAAGAGTACAAAGTCCAACAAATTCCTCACTTGCCTTGCAGATAATTTTATGGTCCAGAAGGTAGAAGAGGCAACAAGGGGATCAGCAACTCTTGATCTAATCTTAACAAATGTGGAAGACCTGATCAATACAGTTGAAGTGGTTGGATCCTTAGGGGCAAGTGACCATGTGCTCCTGCAGTTTGCAATACAAAGGAATGCTGAAACTAAGACAAGTCAAACACGCATTCTGGACTTTAAGAGAGCTGACTTCCAAAAAATGAAGGAATTACTGAGCGGCATTCCATGGACGCCGATATTAAAAAACAAGGGAGTTAAGGATGGATGGGAGTTTTTCAAAAGTGAAATACTCAAGGCGCAAATGCAAACAGTGCCAACAAAGAAGAAAAATAAGACAAGTGCAAAGAAGCCAGAATGGATGTCCAAAGAACTTCTAACTGAGCTAAAGCTCAAAAGTGACATGCACAAGAAGTGGAAAAGGGGAGAAATCACCAAAGAAGAATTCAAACGTATAGCCAACTCCTGTAGGGAAAAGGTTCGCAAGGCTAAAGCGCAAAATGAGCTCAGGCTTGCCAGGGACATAAAAAACAACAAAAAAGGTTTTTTTGCTTATGTTGGTAGAAAAAGGAAGAAAAAGGAGGCGATAGGGCCACTGCAAGGAGTAGATGGGGTGATGGTGACAGGGGATAGGGAAAAGGCAGAACTGCTTAATGCCTTCTTTGCCTCGGTCTTCTCACAAAAAGAAAGCCATCTTCAACCTCAGCAACATGGAATGGACGAAGGATTGGGGGAAATCCAACCCCAAATAGGGAAACAAGTTGTCCAGGAACACCTGGCCACTCTAAACGAATTCAAGCCCCCAGGGCCAGATCAGCTACATCCAAGAGTATTGAAGGAACTAGCGGAAGTTATTTCAGAACCACTGGCAATCATCTTCGAGAGTTCTTGGAGAACAGGAGAAGTCCCAGCAGATTGGAGGAGGGCGAATGTGGTCCCTATCTTCAAGAAGGGAAAAAAGAACGACCCAAACAATTACCGTCCGGTCAGCCTCACATCAATACCAGGCAAGATGCTGGAAAAGATCATTAAGGAAGTGGTCTGCAAACACTTAGAAACAAATGCGGTCATTGCTAATAGTCAACACGGATTTACCAAAAACAAGTCATGCCAGACTAATCTGATCTCTTTTTTCGATAGAGTTACGAGTTGGGTCGATACAGGGAATGCCGTGGATGTAGCATATCTAGATTTCAGTAAGGCCTTCGACAAAGTCCCCCACGACCTTCTGGCAAACAAACTAGTAAAATGTGGGCTAGACAAAACTACGGTTAGGTGGATCTGTAATTGGCTAAGTGAACGAACCCAAAGGGTGCTCACCAATGCGTCGTCTTCATCATGGAAAGAAGTGACAAGTGGAGTGCCGCAGGGCTCCGTCCTGGGCCCGGTTCTGTTCAACATCTTTATTAACGACTTAGACGAAGGGTTAGAAGGCACGATCATCAAGTTTGCAGATGACACCAAACTCGGAGGGATAGCTAACACTCCAGAAGACAGGAGCAGAATTCAAAACGATCTTGACAGACTAGAGAGATGGGCCGAAACTAACAAAATGAAGTTCAACAGGGACAAATGCAAGATACTTCACTTCGGCAGAAAAAATGGAAATCAAAGATACAGAATGGGGGACGCCTGGCTTGACAGCAGTGTGTGCGAAAAAGATCTTGGAGTCCTCGTGGACAACAAGTTAAACATGAGCCTACAATGTGATGCGGCAGCTAAAAAAGCCAATGGGATTTTGGCCTGCATCAATAGGGGAATAACGTCTAGATCCAGGGAAGTCATGCTCCCCCTCTATTCTGCCTTGGTCAGACCACACCTGGAATACTGTGTCCAGTTTTGGGCACCGCAGATGAAGGGAGATGCTGATAAGCTGGAAAGCGTCCAGAGGAGGGCAACTAAAATGATTAAGGGTCTGGAGAACAAGCCCTATGAGGAGAGGCTTAAAGAGCTGGGCATGTTTAGCCTGCAGAAGAGAAGGCTGAGAGGAGACATGATAGCCATGTACAAATATGTGAGGGGAAGTCATAGGGAGGAGGGAGCAAGCTTATTTTCTGCTGCCCTGCAGACTAGGACACGGAACAATGGCTTCAAACTACAGGAAAGGAGATTCCACCTGAACATCAGGAAGAACTTCCTCACTGTGAGGGCTGTTCGGCAGTGGAACTCTCTCCCCCGGGCCGTGGTGGAGGCTCCTTCTTTGGAGGCTTTTAAGCAGAGGCTGGATGGCCATCTGTCGGGGGTGCTTTGAATGCGATTTCCTGCTTCTTAGCGGGGGGTTGGACTAGATGGCCCTTGAGGTCTCTTCCAACTCTACTATTCTATGATTCTATGATTCTATGATTCTATGACACCATACTACTACCAGAATAAATAGTAAAAACTTGAAGCAATAACTGAAGAAAATCAGGAGGGAAATTGTCAAGGAAGGTTTGCAAATGAACAATAAGAAAAGAAGCACAATGACCATAGATGTTTTACATAACTTTAAAGTAAATGATGAAGATATTAAAACAGTTCAAGCTTGGTGGGAGGTAGGGACAAAGCAGACGTTTTCCCCTAATCTGTGGTGGAAAACAGGTATACAATTTACATCTCAGTATGCACATAAGGCATCAATTTTGGTGAAGGCCAGGAACGGGAACCCCCACCTGTGAGTTTGGTCAACTGAGGTGGGGGCAAGCAGAAATTGCCTTAGAGCTACGGAGGAATTCTAATGCCGGAAGTCGCTCGACTTGGAATTTGAATACTCCATGCAGTTTCCCTACTCAGTTGTGCTGGTTACGACAAAGGAACTCAGATGTCTCGCCCAAGTTAGCTGAGGAGTGAGTCTGGGATAGACACTGCCTCGGTTTACACAACACCAAGTTCAAACCCCTACTTTAAGCTAGTTGCTAGTTGCATGAAGAAAGTTTAAATAGGTAACTATTTAATAAAAGCTGCCTATATTTAATCCAACACAGTTGTCTGATCTCATTATTTCATTGATGGGTAGGAAAATTGCACATTGCTTCTTTTTCTGAACAGAAATATTGTTTTCTGTGATTTTTTTTAAAAAAATCTCACTTTTTTTCTGCACAAAGAAACCATGTGTAACTTCAAAATGTCCTGACTCATAAGAAACATAATATCAGCATTTCTGAATATTTCTCAGGTGATGCAACTGACTAAGTTAATGATTTGTGCATATAATGGTATTTTTTTCATCTCAAAGTAGACTGGCTGGTTGGATTATTGAGGGATAAATTTATTTAATTTATTTTATGAAGTTATGCATTGTCCTTCAATATAAATATTCCCAAGGCAGTGTACAGCTTTAAAAAAGGACAGACATAGCAAAAAAAAACAAAACAAAAAAACATAAACATTGCCACATTAGGAAGTAATCTGCTCAGACACAGATAAGAATGCTTGTTCAGCACAAATGCTGCAATGTTAACTACATGTAGAGTACATTGCAGTAGCCTAATTGGGTTATTACTAGTTCAGACTACTGTAGCTAAGGCCCCATTTACACTGCATATAATAAAGTTGGAAACTGCACCAATATTGTCAATGTCGACTTATGTAATGTCATTTAACCTCATTGAACTTCAATGTATGAGTCTACACCAGAGGATTCCAAAGATTTCATGTTGATGAGATGCTCTTCAGACATGTATCATTTTCAACATGACAATTCGCTTTTTCTAGCAAACCAGAGGTTAAACCAGCCCCTTGTAAGATATACAAACAGATATGTAAATTGTAGTAATGACATGTATAGGTACACAACATATTTTACAAAAATCTTTGATTTGTATTTTTTAAATATATAATTTATTGCTCATCTCACACAGATTCATTACATTTGTGTGACATACACACTGCAGCCAACACATTAACATGCCACCACACAAATTTTGGAAAGATCTGGTTTACACTGACCATATAACATGGCAGTGTCGAATGGTTTTTTGTTATCCTGTCCAGAAAAGGCTGTAGCTGGTACACCAATGTGAGCTAGCTCTAACCTTTCCATGCCAGAATCCACCTGGACCTCTAGTGAAAAGATAGAACTACAGCTGAACTGCCCACTTGCTACTTTGGGACAATATAGCCTCATCCTGAGTAAATTCTTACCCAATTTCCAGAGATGAGACATACCAGTTTCCAAGGCCTTCATCTTATTGGGATTCAGCTTCCGTTCATTGGCCCTCATCCAACCTGATACAACCTCCAAGCAGTGATTCATCACATATACAGCCTTAGCAGACTCCAATGACAAGGAAATGTGTAGTGAAGTCATATATTCTCTCTTTCCTACCCAGAAATGTAGATCTGTGCAATTCAGGGCCTGGGGCTATGTTTAGGAAGGCAAATGTGGCATGCTCTGAACAAAAGGTGGCTGGACTCAGAAAACTTTGTTTTCAAATCAAAAATTAATTATACCCCCACTGACAAGGATGAAAGTAGGATAGCAAACATACTTTATGTTGTGCATTTTTATATCAGTACCACTATTAAAATCTCAAAGCATGCCACATAAAACTATGGAAACATGAAAACTGTCAAAATACGGAAATATAAAGTAATTGTAACCTGGAGAGAATGCACTCTGTGGCAGTAGAGGTTTTGAAACCTATGAACAACAGAGATAACTCTTCTCAGCATGATTTGGAAGGGAGGAAGGGACATATGAAAATATATTTCTGGCTTCGTTTTTCACTATAATAACTTGGTTGCGTATTTTGTGTATTTCATGGAACTTTTGAAATCACCCTTAATGGTCAGTTTCTTTTATAAACAGAAACAATGTTTCTTCCATACTGTCTGGTCTCAAAGGCCCACTTTGGATATGGAAAAAAGAGAAGGCAGCAGTCACAGAGAGAGCAGAAGAAATCAGGAAGATTGGAATAAATGAGAGCTGAATAAGCAGGGGAAAAGTGAAAGGTCTCTAATGTATTTTTGCCTGTTTATTTTATTGTTTTCATGATTCTCAGCTTTCTTCAACCCTTTAGAAGTGTTGGGTTCCAACAGACATTTTTCCATAGAATCCCTACTGCCCATGCTGTTCATGGATGCTAAGCAGTTAGAGTTTAATAGATTTGAAGGGCACTAAGGTCTGGTATTCTGGCCCATCCACTTGTTTTTTTTCTTCTTGTTGCCTATTTTTTTTTTACTGGACAGCCTCCAAATGTGTTGGATTAGAACATCCTGTATAGTCATGTAGAAGTCTAAAAAATAGTTAAAATCTACTCCACAAAACTGGGCCAATTTCTCTGTGGGCCAGTGCAAGTACTGTACCTTAATCCTTATCAGAAAAGGGAGTATAGTACTGAAATGCAACAGCTTAGTCCATCCAGGAGAACCCAAGAAGCAATGTCCTTTTCTGCTCTTTCTGCTGTGATGCTGCTTCTGGCCTTTTTGAATGCCTGTGCAAGGAAATGACAGTGGCGAGTCCCCTGAGGTGACCTTGATGCTTTTGTTTCCTTGCAAAATGATCCTTAACTTATCCATGGGTCACATCAAAATCTGCCCTCAGCTTATTCATGAAGTCAACTTATACATGGATATACATGGTAAGTAGAGTTCATCTTTTTGCCATATTGGGCCCAGAGAGGCTTGTAATTTAAGTTAAAATAAAATAATAGTTAAAACAATATATAATACAGTAGAGTCTCACTTATCCAACATTCACTTATCCAACGTTCTGGATTATCCAACACATTTTTGTAGTCAATGTTTTTAATACATCGTGATATTTTGGTGCTAAATTCGTAAATACAGTAATTGCTACATAGCATTACTGTGTATTGAACTATTTTTTCTGTCAAATTTATTTATTTATTTACAGTATTTATATTCCGCCCTTTTCGCCCTGAAGGGGACTCAGGGCGGATTACAATGAACACATATATGGCAAACATTCAATGACAACAGACAAACAACATATATAGACAGACACAGAGGCATTTAACACTCTTTTCCAGCTTCATGATTCCGGCCACAGGGGGGAGCTGTTGCTTCACTGTCCACTAGTGGCTGTATTTCCTCATTCCTTTCCTCGTGTTTTGCTGGCAGTTTTATGATGTTGTAAATTAGTTAAATTAGCCTCCCGCATAAAGCCTACCTAAATTTCCCTAATTGACAGACGCAACTGTCTTTCGGGGCTGCATAGGTCAACAGCAAGCCAGGCTATTTAATGGTCAGGGGCTTAACCCGACCCAGGCTTCGAACTCATGACCTCTCAGTCAGTAGTGATTTATTGCAGCTGGTTACTAGCCAGCTGCGCCACAGCCTGGCCCGGGCAATTTGTTGTATAATGTGATGTTTTGATGCTTAATTTGTAAAATAATAACCTAATTTGATGTTTAATAGACCTTTCCATGATCCCTCCTTATTATTCAACATATTTGCTTATCCAATGTTCTGCTGGCCCATTTATGTTGGATAAGTGAGACTCTACTGTATTGAAGTTTTAAAATACATTAAGCAGACAATCCAATTAAAACATTCAAAACATAATAAAGATCCCTTCAAGGTGAAAGAATCTTTTTCCATGTATGGTGGACCTGAAATATAGTTCAAGAATTCTGGAAGAAAGTGGTGAAACAAACAAACAATATGATAAACACAAAGGGTTAAAAAAACAACTCAGAAATGTGCTTATTGGGACTATTTGGCAGGTGTATTAGCGCAGGAGATGATGAAATTTGTCAATATTGCTTTGTTGCTGCGAGACTAATAAAAACATGGAAGGGGAAAAAAAGATTGAAGAGATAAATTAGTAGATTATATCCAAATAACCAAGCTGACAAATAGCAGCAGAGAAGGAAATAATGAAGGATTCACAAACAAATGGAGGCTGGCACTTGCGTATTTGGAAAAGAAGACAAAGGCAGATTTGAAGATTGCATAAAGGGGATTTAGTGAAAGAAGACGTATGGGTAGTTGCTGGTTAGTTATGTGATCCATATTAAGGGGTGCCGGACTTCATGGGGGTTGGGTTCAGGAAATGTTTAACAAACACTAACTGTATGCCATTTCGTAAACGTGCTTACTCTTTTGTATATATTTTTTCTTTTTTTCTTTTTTCTGTTTTTTACTGTTTACTTTATTATATATATATATGTGTGTGTGTATGTGTGTGTGTGTGTGTATGTATGTGTGTATGTGTGTGTATATATATATATATATATATATATATATATATATATATATATATAAATTTAAAATAACAATCTCTGGAGTAGCCTGTAATTTCTATTAATGCAGTTCAATGCCATGTTAAGAGGCAATGGTCAGCATTAAGTCAAATCAGCTCCATTTGTCATGCAACTGCAGCAGAGCTGATTTGCCACCCGTTTGGTATAAAGCGCCCATGAAGATGCACCCAAAGATCAAGCTCTTCCCCAAATATATTAAGACACAAAAGGGAGATGTGTTTTTTGGAATAGAATATAAGCAGTATAGGGTTTTATCGGTCATAATCAACACCTTGAATTGTGACCACACTAAGATTGGTAGACAGTGAAATTATTTCAACATAAAGATTACATATTCCCTGGAACCTATCTCAGTCAGCAGTCTGCTTAAAACATATTATACCCACAGAAGTTTCTGAACAGTTTCCAGGCTGTGCTACATCAATTGTATCATAGTAATCCAAAGTGGCTGTAATCATGTGTCTCCTTAGCCGGATTTGACATCTCTAGAAATAGGCAGAGCAGGTACACATTTTAACTGTACACACTCCTGGCTCCCAACAAACCTGGGGGAACTCCTGGAGTCAGGGCTGGTTGCTCCAGTTATAAACCTGAAATTTCAAGGGATATATCCATGTTTCTTGATCTGATTTTTGATTCATTGTTTTGGAGAGAGAAACAATGGCAAGAAAATGTTAGACAATGAAGGAAACAAACAAATACAAAATAAATAATAGTGACTGAGAAAACAGGACTGCTACAGCAGTTTTTGCACTCATTTTGGGATGATCTTAGAACAAGTTCTTCAAAGCAAGTGGTAGAATAGGGAGTCTAAGAGAAATGTGTATGGAGAGAGAGGCAGTGGGAAGGCATATATTAATCCTGGGCTGTTGGACCTGCCTTGACTCGTCTGTATGCCTTTTGCAACAGACATATGTTTGTATGCTACAAAGGAGTATCTTATCTTGTGCCTGTACTTATTATTCTTTTTTATTGCTGAGATATTGGATTGAAAAATGTGCCATGTATGTGAATGTTCCTCCATTCCTCTCTCCCTCCCTCCCTTCCTTCCTTCCTTCCTTCCTTCCTTCCTTCCTTCCTTCCTTCCTTCCTTCCTTCCTTCCTTCCTTCCTGTTTTATTGTGTGTTGCAGGTCTGTAACACGGCCATTTTCCAGCCAGAAGAATGAAGGAAAATTGGAGAGTTTTATTCTTAATAGCTGGGTGAACAGCAATAATATCATTTCTAGGGGATGATAGGTACTTTGATTTCTGCCTATTCCACCTAGCCACTAGTTCTGTTGGTTGAGCAGCAGCACAGTAATCAAAGACAATACAATATTCCAGCCTCTCCAGTAGTAAAAAAGAAAGTTCTGATGGTATATAATAGATTTCAGTTAGGGAGAAATCAGGGATATCAAATAGATAGATAGATAGATAGATAGATAGATAGATAGATAGATAGATAGATAGATAGATTAATTGACATAAAATCATCATATATACACAGAGGATCCAAGGATAGATACAACTGTTTACCCATCCTCCCATTTCTTGAACAGGACTTTTTGTATATACAGTAGAGTCTCGCTTATCCAACGTAAACGGGCCAGCAGAATGTTAGATAAGCAAATATGTTGGATAATAAGGAGAGATTAAGGAAAAGCCTATTAAACATCAAATTAGGTTATGATTTTACAAATTAAGCATCAAAACATCATGTTATGCAACAAATTTGACAGAAAAAGTAGTTCAATATGCAGTAATGTTATGTAGTAATTACTTTATTTAAGAATTTAACACCAAAATATCACAATGTATTGAAAACATTGACTACAAAAATGCGTTGGATAATTCAGAACGTTGGATAAGTGAGTGTTGGATAAGTAAGACTCTACTGTATTGTTATTTGAATCTCTTAACCTCACCACACCTCTTCTTTTTCTTTTTCTTTTTATAGGGAGTGATAATTTATACTTTTAATACTTTTTTCATGTCTTAAGTGCATTAATGCTCATTTCATGTTTGTGTGTGTGTGTATTTAAATGTGATTTCTTTGATGAAATGTCTTGTAAGCTATGGAAATATGCTGATTTTTGAGGCAACATGTGCTTTATCCTGTTACCAGTCATGGAAAGTGTGAAGTGGATATTTCCATACTAATCAAAATGTACTGAAATATAAACCTAAGAGATATTCTTTCATTTCCTCATAGTAATTCAGAAGAACCAGACAAGCCCTTGCCTACAGATCTGTAATGAACAGACAGTACATGAAGCCTGGGCAATAAGATTTCTCTCCTCACCATGGCTGAGGTGTCTGATTACCCCTATATGCTGAGGAACTGATTTATATCCAAGGGACGTCCCTCATTTTTAATAGTAAAATTTTAGTACTTTTATTTACTTATATATTATAAAAACATGCAGGTGGTATTCTTCTTAGTTCCTCAAGATATGTGTCAACTTCTACCTTTCTATGCAATGTCCAATAAAAATTTCCTTAGGCTTCTCTTATTACATACTTTGAAATTACTAGGAAGTTGTAAATGTCAAGAGTTGTCCATAGAATAGTTGCTGCAATTTGAATCCGGGTCTGTTGAATTTGGCTTTTTTTAAAAATGCAGGAGATTCTGTAATGGATCTTCCAATGTTTCATCTAGTTTTGCCCAATGTAATTTTTATTATAGAACTTGACAATCCATGAAAATGTTTGAATAAAGTTTAGAAACAATGTAATAGATGCCAAGAGTCTGGGCATTGCTTATATACTACATAAACAACTTTTCAGTGGTTGAGGGCAACAGTGGCCTTCAGGAAACCATTGTGAATTGACATTGCCACAGTTGCTACTGAAAATGCAGTGCAGGCAGGTGCTAGGACATTCAGAACAGAGATACTAGGTTTTTGTTTTGTTTTTTGAAGCTTAGGAAGGAAGGGATAGGGAAACATATCACAACTTCAATGGCAGAGATTTTGGTTTTGAGTGATGTCATAAATTCTGAACAAGAAGGATGAAAAACATCAGGCCACATTTAGCCCCCTCTGCCAGGTAGATTGTAAATTGTTATATGTAGCAAAAGTACTATGACAGACCTAACCTAGAATGTAATTTTGACATGAGTAAGCACACTAAGGAGTATAACAATAACATCATTTGAAATTGGTAGAATTTAAAGTCATAGCTGTGCTAGTCTGGAATATCAGTATTCAAAGGGATCTTGCAGCAACTTACAGACTAAGTGAGAGAAAGACACTGGTGGCTTAAGCTTTGCTTGTTTTTTTGTTTTTTGTTTTTTGCATACAGAGAAGCATGCCTGTGCAATATTTGCAGTTTTTTGTGCAAAAAATCACTTCTGGATTATTTTTTTTCCAGAATAAATCCTGAACTGTGAATGGTCCTTGAAAGTAGAACAGTTTTCAAAAATTTCCTTGCAACAAGAAGGAAAATAGTTAAATTTTGTTCATGAAAACCGAAATGTACCAAGATTTATATCTCTATTATTTCATTTAGACATGAATCCATCTATTACTGGGTGAGATCATTAGCAGTATTTGGATTGGTGCCATATGTAAGCTCTACTCCTTATAGTTAGTTTGGGCCATGTAGGTGTTGGAGTTGTGCCTGGATGCTGTAATGAGCTGGTTATCAGCCAATAAACTGAAGCTGAACCCTGTCAAGATGGACAGTTTGTGGACTGGTGGATCTTGGATGTGGGGATTAAGTGAACAGTCTAGTCTGGATGTGTGAGTAAACATTATGGATGGTCATTCCACCCAACTGAGACACATGAATGTAGAGCTATCCCTTTCAAGAGAACTTTATATTTCTCACCGAATGTAGAGTTTCTCTTGAACCTAATTTCTTGCTATTTCCTATTTATCCTTTTCCTCAAGGTAGCACACAAAGGCTTTCTACCGCAAACAACAGAATGAGTGCTTCTCCTCTTCATGGAGAATTTCTATGTCTCCAGTCTTGGTTCTCTCCCTTTCTGTGTTCCTAATTTTCCAAAGACTCTTTCTTCCCCATCAGTGGTCTCACCTTAGCCTGCTGCAGTGCCTCTTTCCCTACTATTACTTTGTCATTCACACCTCACACCCCACCTTATTTTCTTCTCTCAGCTTGTGCTTTATCCTTGCACTTGTCTTCCTCTATATACTGTCTTACTGCATCTCTCACTTTCTTTTCTCTCAGGATCCTTCTACACTGACCCATAAAGCAGGTCCGATCCATAGCCATCCCCTTTCCCATCGTCATGGCTGGATACAGCCATGTTTCTTACTTTTGTGGGTCTAGAAACATTCTGGAGAGTGTCATGAGTACACTCTCCAGAATGTTTCTAGACCCACAAAAGTAAGAAACATGCCAAGTTAACTGCCAAGTTAACTCTATCCCATTTTAGGAGTCTCCCCCAATGTGCTTAACCCAGAATGAAAGCTTCATTACTCCCCCTCCCCATTTTGAGGTGTTTAGCTGCTGTGGGGCTGATTGAATCCCATACTAACCTAAGTGGTCAGTGTATAGGTGCCATCTTTTCCATTCTCTGGTTCACTTTACATCCTTTCAGTGTTTCCCTCTCTGGTGTCTTGCATTCCACATCTCAACCTTACTTCTCAGTGAAAAGTGGGAGTAAAGACGGGGTAGAGAGAATGTAGCTGTAATAGAAATAGAGGAACCTTAATTGGTACTCAATTTGTTTCTGGAGAACCAATAAAGATGTGTAATATTATTACATCAAGCAAGGCATTAAAAGCAATATACTCCTTCAACAGAAATTACAAACAATATCCAGTTCTAATAACTGTATTGCAATGTTTTTCCTACTATGCGTGTATCAACATTGTAGAATTAATGCAATTTGACACCAGTTTTACTGAAATGGCTCAATGGTATGGAATTCTTGGAGTTGTAGTTTTGCCTCTACATGGCAAAAGATTTTGTTGATTATTGTAAAAAAACAAAAAACAAAAAAAACATAAATCAAAGTTTGGAATCCATTTCTGCTGATGGTTCAGACAGGTGTTTGATAGCATTCCTAAATTCTGGGTAAAATTTAACTAGCTTATCTTTATGGCATTACTTGGGTTATAACTTGGGTCAAGCCTTCTGGATCCCAGTAAAAGTCATCCATTTCCTGATGCTTTCCTTCACATTATTTTAGATATGGAACAATTCAAATATGGTATCTTTCACTTTCAAAATAAATAAAGAAGACCAATTGACAACTCCAGCATTATACCACAACATGTTGCTGATGTTTCACTGTGCCTTTCTGTAGCTACTTTTAAAAGCTATGTTTATATATCCTGGTAAGTTATAATTTTAATCTTAAAACAGGTTTCTAAAAAAAAACCCATTCAATTTTAATGAACTGTTTAGTGTTGCTAATTCTGGTGTTATATATCCCTGTTTGTCTGGGTTGGAGAGCTTCCCTGAAGGTTCAAGTGTTCTATTTTTGAACAAAACAAATGAATGTTAAAAACCTTGGGTTAATAATAGGAGTTGCTATTAGAAACAAATTCCAACACACTTGAAGAGAGTGTTAAGGACATGACCTTAAAGGAGTTATCGCTTCATGTTTTTTAACCCTCATACCTCAGGCAGGATATTTTCATTTTCCATTCATTTTATTTTTGCAGAGTGTGATGTACAGTGTAAGCATTCTACACCATTGTCACCTGTAGAGTTATAAATAGCACCCCACACATTTCTTCTCCTTGCCATCTTTTTAATAATAAAAAAACAGACAGAACAAACCATCACCCAAGTCAAAAAAGAAGCACAATCAAAGCCCTGACAGACCGTGCACAAAGAATCTGCGAGCCTCACCTCCTCCAAGGTGAAGTAAACCACCTAAACTGGGCTCTACAGGCCAATGGATACTCCACCACAGACATCAGAAGAGCTGCACGGCCAAGAACAAGCCATGGGAGTCAAGACAAAGATCCACCCAAAGGAAAGGTGTTCTTACCATACATCAAGGGAACCACTGACCACATAGGCAAACTGATGAAGAAGCTCAATCTACAAACTATCTACAGACCCACAAAGAAAATCCAACAAATGCTATGGTCAGCGAAAGACAAGAGGGATCCTCTCTCCTCTGCAGGAGTCTACCGGATACCATGCAGCTGTGGACAAATATACATAGGAACCACCAAACGCAACGCCCAAACAAGAGTCAAAGAACATGAAAGGCACTGCAGACTAATTCAGCCGGAGAAATCAGCCATAGCAGAGCACTTGATGAACCAACCTGGACACAGTATATTATTTGAGAACACAGAAATGCTGGACCACTCCAACAACTATCATGTCAGACTACACAGAGAAGCCATTGAAATCCACGAGCATGTGGACAACTTCAACAGAAAGGAGGAAACCATGAAACTGAACAAAATCTGGCTACCAGTATTAAAAAACTCTAAAATCAAACAGTAGATAGGAACCAACACTCTGAGGGCAGAGGAGCCCCAAGGATGCTAATAACTGAACAAAGGATGCCCCCAGGCAAGAGACAAAACCTTTCCAATGCTAATTAGGGTGATTAACTGAAACATTAATGCTGGCTTTCCAGTGACAAAGGACTCTTGCCACACCCTGGACTCTCCACAGATATATATTTTTTTCCTTGCCTTGCCTAGTTTATCCATGCCACACAGCCTCTGAGGATGCCTGCCATAGATGTGGGCGAAACGTCAGGAGAGAATACTTCTAGAACATGGCCACACAGCCCAAAAGGCATACAACAACCCTGTGATCCCGGCCATGAAAGCCTTCGACGACACAGACAGAACAAATGTTAGAAATGAGATTGATGGCCTCATCACATGGAGCATTTTCCCCATGATAGGACACTTTATCTCCATTTCAAGGAGGAATAGGCCATCATCCTTTGCCCTTCGTCCTTGAAATGGAGCTTAAGCATACTGAAAGGAGGGAGTTCAGAAAATGGGCAAGTAATTGTGTTCTGAGCCCCTGGTGCATGACAGAAACATCACCAATGCCAAAAAACACATGTGATGGGATCTGACAGATTCACACATGTGTTGAATAATTTCAGTGGTGTCGAGGAATTAATGTTCCTCACTTTGCTGTCCCTGCATTGTCTCCTTAATTGTAATCTAGGTAGCATAGGAAGTGGTGGATTTCTCCATTACACACCATTTTATGAAGTGCCCTTCCATGATCCTTCTGTTGTTTAAAGTGGTTTAAAGACAGTGTGGGTCCTATTGAAAGAAAGTGTTTTTAAAATGTGCTGATCTCCTCTAGAGGGAAACCACCGAATTGAAAGAAGTGTTAAAAGTGAAGGGAAGATTCAATCCAAACAGAAGGGGAGGAATTCAAACAGTTTTTTCCCTGATCACTGTATACTTACATAGGTAGCTAATAGGCTTGAGCGATCCATGAAAAAATTGATTCTAAACTCGTTTCAAAAGCAGGGGGCGCCAGCGTTTCGTTTCTGATGTCATTTCCGAATTTTGCCCCCCAAAAAATTCGAAATTAACGAAAATTCGTTATTTTCTAAATTAATTCGTTAATGGCGGACGCGCATGCGCAGTGGCCAAAAACAGCACAGAGGGAGAGGACTTTACAGGACTCTCCCACCCTCATTTTTTGAGTGATCTTCTTCAAACTTGGTACAGTGGTAGAACACATTTAACACTGATAGCTCACCAAAATTTGGAACGTTTCCCTTATCCTCTGATTTTTGGCGAATTTTCATAGCTTTTATAATAAACCATTTTTTAATAATTGCAGAAATCTGTTCCTGGTTTGAAAGTCTTATTTCCTGTTAAATTGGGTTGTCTTTACTGTGAAAGTCATTGTTCTACTTCAGAAACTTTGTTTTTGTGGCTGAAACTTTGTTAAATTGGTGTGTGTGTGATATATACTGTGTATATATATATATATATATAGTCCCTGCATATGTGTGTGTGTGTGTATATAGGTAAAGGTATCCCTTGACGTTAAGTTCAGTCATGTCTGACTCTGGGGGTTGGTGCTCATCTCCATTTCTAAGCCCAAGAGCCAGTGTTGTCCATAGACACCTCCAAGGTCATGTGGCCGGCATGACTACATGGAGTGCCATTACCTTCCCGCCAGAGCGGTACCTATTGATCTACTCACATTGGCATGTTTTCAAGCTGCTAGGTTGGCAGAAGCTGGAGCTAACAGCGGGCACTCACTCTGCTCCCGGGATTTGAACCTGGGACCTTTCAGTCTGCAAGTTCAGCAGCTCAGGGCTTTAACACACTTCGCCATCGGGGCTCATGTATATATAATATACATACACATACACACAATGTGGAGAATATGTGGAAAGGTAGATACTAGATAAGTTGGGAGCCACAGCGAAGGCACCTTCCTGGGAGCAAGGTCTAATAATAATAATAATAATAATAATAATAATAATAATAATAATAATAATAATAATAAATCCCTTACAATATCCAAGATGGCTCACTGCTACAGAATCTTGGGAGGTTTAGTTTGGTATGGTACCATTATTGGCAGAGAAAGCCGAGCTGTAGGAGTTGAAATCCAATCATTTATCCTCCCTATAGAATCAATTTTATATGCATTTTTAGCTACAGAAAAGCTAAAATCAGGACAGTAAAAGAACAACACCCAGAAAATGGGAATTCCAGACAGGAAACAATCAGGGCTAGCTAATACCTCCCAACAAAGGATTCCCCAGGTAGGAAGCAGCCAGGCTTTGAAGCTGCAAGGCTATTCAATGCTAATCAAGGTGACCAATTGCAACATTCACACTTGCCTCCCACAGACGAGAGTTCTTTCTCCCACCCTGGACCTTCCACAGATATATAAACTCCACTTGCCTAGCTTCGCACAGACGTCAAAACCTCTGAGTATGTCTGCCACAGATGTGGGTGAAACGTCAGGAGAGAATGCTTCTGGCACATGGCCATAGAGCCCGGAATACATACCACAACAGTGTGATCCCGGCCATGAAAGCTTTCGACAACACAACCACAGTATCCATTCAAGTTCATGTAGCGTGGTATGGAGACCTGTATTGGGGGGAGGGAGGGTGCGAATCTGGGCCCCTGGGAGTCATAGTCCTCCCTCCCTCCCTCCCCGGGAGCAGCTGAGGACGGGCCTGGCCCACACCCCCTCGCATCCCGGGCCTCTTCCTCCTCACCGCCGGGCCCCTCTCTGTCTCTCTCGGTCTCTCCATTCCCGGCTCCAGCCGCCGCCTTCTCGCCTCACAGAGAGACACCAGGCCTGAGCTGAGGCGAGGCGGCGGCGGCGGCGGCCATTTCCCCCCTCCGTCTTCCTCCTCCTCCTCGGCCTCCTTCCCCCTCGCCCCCTCCCATTGGCTGAGCCCATGACACCCCTTTTGCTGAGGGGCAAAAGGAAAGGGCCTGAATGGTGGGAGTTTGGGTGATTTGCAAAAGCTTTTTTTTCCTAACGAAAAAAACGACGAAATAAGAAAAAACGGCCTCTCGCGATTCGAAACCGCGATATCCAGACGTGTGGACAATCAAGGCCGTATATTGCTTCAAAACTAACGAAAATAACGAATTAATAACGGGTAACGGGGAAATCGAATTATTTGAGCAAGCCTAGTAGCTAACATACATTACTGACCAACCATAAAAACTGTAAACAAAGATGAAAATGAATTGAAACTTTTATTCAAACTACCCATGGATGAAACAGGATTCCTTTAAGGTTTTATTTATATGTGCAGAAAATTGTGAAATGTGAACCATGACAGTGCAGGTACTAGTCTGGGAAATGTAAAGATGAGAAACATTTCATTCATCCCAGTAGCCAGCTTCTCCAAAGTCAGATTACAACCAGACACACAAATCTTTGATCACTGAAGCAAGGAGTGATGATTTTCTGATGCAATTGGGACATCACAAAATAATGCCACCAGCCTTTTATAGCATATCACATCATCTCAATCTTTTTTGCATTTCAGCTGATTAATAGAAAGTTAAAACAAACTGTGTATATTGGAGACTGGCTTCATTCACAATACTAGGTATGTTTTCAGTACAACATTAGGAAAATGTCCCTCTCAAAACAATCTCTGTAAGCTGAGCCCTCTCTTAATCGAGAACTGTACAAACCCTTCAGATGGTGAATGTCCAAAAAGTGTTCATGTTTAAGCAAGGGTAGAGAAACATACGTGTGATTTAAGCCTGACCTAAAGCAACAGCTGCTGCTGTTGTCATCATAAGGTAAATGAGCTGTCGGATTTTAAAACATATCTGAAATACTATCTCTTCCAGCAGGCCTACCCAGCCAGTTTTAATCATGAATTTTAAACTCCCATTTTGTGTTCACTATATTTTAATCTTTGTTCTAAGTATTTTAATATATTTTTTGTAGAAATATGTTTTAATATGATAATTTTATATGATGATTATGTGTTTTTAGCTATGTTGTAACCCAGCACAAGCCACAAGGAGAGGCGGGTAAGACATAAAATTATCATCATCATGTTTGGGACTTAAGGTGGCTTACAATAGCCAAGCATAGTTAAGAATTAACAGCATAAAAGGTAAAAAGTAATAAAACTATCAAAAATGTTGAAGCCAGTTAAAACAAACTACTAAACAAGAACAAATAAAAGTTCAGAGGCTTCTAGAACAACAAAAGAAATGACTGCCTCCCACACTGACATCTCTCTATACCCTCTTAACTGATAACAGAAGTAACAATTAAGACAAAATGTAGGTCTGTAACTAACATCAAAACTTTTCTTCCTCTCCATCATTTTAGACATCTTTGCCTCATGAAGAAACCAGTGAAACTTCAAAACATGCATGGTATGTTTTTGACATTTTGTGAAACACAATAAATGTATCATTGTGGGTGGCAAGGGGGGGGGGTGTTGCCTTCATGGCGAACAGTGACACAGTCATCTTTGAACACCAATAAAATCATTCAGTCACTTCCAGAACTGAATAGGAAAAAAAAGTTTCCTCCCTCTGATAAAAGTTCAAAAAAGTAGCAAAATTTTGCCCATGCCAACTAGATGGTATAAGAAGCTTTTTTTTCACAGCATGAGTTGTCTTTCAAGATCTGAAGAGTAAGGTAAAGGTAAAGGTTTTCCCCTGATGTTAAGTCCAGTCGTGACCGACTCTGGGGGTTGGTGCTCATCTCCATTTCTAAGCCGAAGAGCCGGCGTTGTTCGTAGACACCTCCAAGGTCATGTGGCTGGCATGACTGCATGGAGCGCCGTTACCTTCCCGCCGGAGAGGTACCTATTGATCTACTCACATTTGCATGTTTTCAAACTGCTAGGTTGGTCTGAAGAGAGCTATGTACAAACCTCACACATCTGGAAGTTTCCCTACTTTGCTTTTAGGTGACTGTGGAGCTAAATTAGGGTGAAGTTCAGATGCAAGCAACAGAACTAGCAAAATTGTAGTTAGTTCTTTGCATTCTCCTTGGATCTTATCCCATGTAAGTTTTCACTTTCTCTCTGTTTTTGCACGCTGACAAAATGGAGTCTCGCAAAGGCCATTCCATGACACATGGACACTTTCAGTGGCCAACCATGGGAATTCATCTTGTCAATGTGTAAACATGAAGAGAAGACTGCTTTTTCAGGAAGCTGAGGGAAGCAGGAAGAAGACGGGGAAAGGATGTGGGATGGCTGGTCATCCCCAGATATGGACCTTGCCAAGGTAAGATGAGTTCCCGCTCTTCCACATGCTTTCCCCTGCTTTCCTCTTTCCATGGGATAATATCTTATGACTGCATTTCAGACTCTTAAAAATACTGCCTAGAGGACTTTGAAAACATACTGAAGGAGACAAGCTGTGGATGACACAAACAGTGATGTGACTCATCTGTGCAATAACTCTTTCCACATGTTCTTGTGAGTCAGGTTCACTCTTGAAACTTGAGTGCTTTGAAATAAACCAAGGCCATTTACAGAGCTGATTTCGGTGCACAAAAGATGGACACTGAATTATGAGTTTTGGGATTCACTCAAGAAAAGGGAAAACACTTTGGTGTAAAGATAGAGCAGCATGAGAAAGGGAGGGAACAAGGAAGATGGGGAACAATCAAACCCCTTTCTTCCCTTCTCTGTCTCCAGAGTGCTGACCCAACAGTCGCTCACTACCACAAAAGTAGGGATGGATCATAGTTTCAATATTTAAATTTTGGGAATATTTTTCATGGAACTGTGGGTACTTTGACAAACAGTCTTAGAGCAAAAGTCTTAAACTAACATTACTGCATATTAAGTTGCTTATATTAAGAGAACTATGTTCAGACAAACTGTCATGTATTATGTAAATACAAGAGTTTGAGGAGAGTCTGTTTTGAAGCATAATTAAATTATGTCAACTTGACTCTGTGGGAACTTTGGTTAGGAGACAGATATACTGCTGTTGTAAATTAAACTGTGCCTTATTAGTTGATAGGTAGGAAAAAATTGAGAATATAAAAATGGGAAAGAAAAAATATGCTGTACATATGATGAATGCAATGACACCTTGAAGGCTCTAGACAGAATAGCATTTTACAGTATATAAAATACACAAATAAACCAGTGGGGAAGAATATAAGTAAGTGTTTAATGCCTCTACTAATGGGCCTAGATCTACATAACTGAGACTGACTGCGATGACAGAAGTATTATCAAGTTGCAAGTTAAAAACTCTGTGATTCCTTCTAGCACTTATTTTGCACAGTAATATGCTCCTAAAATAATGATGAAATGGAGTGCAGATGATATTGCTATGAAAGTGACAGATTACTCTCTGGATGGGAGCTAGCAGAAATGGAGTTTTCCACTTCAGAATTCCCCTTTCAAATATCCACCCTGAAATATGGATATTGGGAAATTATAAAAGACAACAGTTCTGTTATTATTCCTTGAGTAACCTTAACAGATCATAGATTCCTTGAACACAAATGAGTTCCAAAGTATATCTGCGTTCTGATCTATGTCCTCTTCATTTAATAATGATCAGAACTGTGACTCATTCACCCCAATATTTGAGGAAAGGAGGATGTAGTCACATCCATGTCCTGCTTCTAGATTTCCTAGGAGCACATGGTTGGCCGCTGTGTAAACAGTAGTGCTAAACTAGATGAGCCTTTGGTTTAATCCAGCAGAACTCTCTTATGTTTTCTCCCCCTATGCTTTTTTTGCATTTGCATTTGATTTATCATTAAATGGTCCCAGAAGCCAACCCCGAAGGTATTTCCCATGACAGCAGCTGCAAATGTTGAAGCTGTGCCTTTCAAGATATAATCAGAGAGTGAGAAGATGGTTTTCTGTTGTTTTCTTTAAACCTCACAAGAAAACAACAGTTTTTCTGAGGAGGAATGAAGAATCATTTTCATTTGTGACCATTTTCTATGTTTGAAAGAAATTGGAACAAAATAAATGAGTGCATGAAATGCCAGTGTTATTGACCACAACAGGAAATCCTGTGGAGGAGATGACAGTTCAATTTTGTGAGTGATTCTCAACTCCAGTGGTAAGTCAACTTAATGATAGCCAGGCAAAATGCACAACAGATCTCGCAACTTGTCTGATTCAAACCACAGTACTCTTAGCAGAATAAAGAAATGAATGGGCTACTTTTGGTTAATTTCATATGGAAAAGAATACATGTCTGGATTTATATTTCTGGCCACACATAGGATGAGCTTCAGGAAGCAGGGCTTACTGGCCACCCTTAGACTCAATCATAGTGTAGGAAAGGTCATGTCTAAGGCCCCTTCTACATTGCCATATAAAATCCAGATTATCTGCTTTGATAATCTGGGTTTTATGGCAATGGAGAAGGGGCTTCAGTGCATCTTTCAATTGGTTGGGATTAAGGACCTCATCACATTGAGGTCCTGAAGCCAGGCAATAGTGGGAAGAATCACTAGCCAGCATTGCAAATCCATGGGGCAGTGGGAGAAAGCATTGCCCTGTGCTTTGCATTGCCCACTGCACCACTTTTCCCATCACATGGGGGGAAACGTCACCATCTGGTTCCCCCCTCTTATCTAATGAAAACATGATAAACCTCCCGTGTTCTCTGGGAGCACCCTAGAACGTTTCCTGTGCAGAGCCCTACCGGAAGTAGCTTTATAGAATGAGCTCTGCATTGTATGATGGGCTTCATTGGGGAAGAGTCCTAGTATGATTCTCAAAGACAATGTGACAGGGTCCTAAGACTGTGGTTGATGCCTTGAATGAAAAGCATCTTTTAAATATCTTAGTTATACCGAGCATGAAATTAGACTCATAAATTTCTATAGTGATGGGTGTACTTATTTACATTTGACTAGTCAGTTATTAGCTTTTCATTCTGATTTTGACAGAAGTTCAACCTTCGGATTACCAGTATGTACATTATTATCTTTAGGTTTTGCCATTCTAGGAAAGGGCAGAGATGACATATTAGCATCAAAATAATAATAATAATAAAAACTTTATTTATACCCCGCCACCATCTCCCCAATGGGGACTCGGGGCGGCTTACATGGGGCCATGCCCAAAACAATACAATGTAAACAGCATATAAAAGAACAGCACAACACAATACAATAAGCAATACAGTAAATAATATCCATTA
Source organism: Anolis carolinensis (assembly GCF_035594765.1). NCBI lineage: Eukaryota > Metazoa > Chordata > Lepidosauria > Squamata > Anolidae > Anolis > Anolis carolinensis. The sequence continues at coordinate 151,858,795 of NC_085843.1, forward strand.
CAAAATAAAACAAGGAGACAATAAAAACAAGGGCAGACCACATGAACATTAAGTTAAAACTCGGGGTCAGAAAGACATAAAAATAAAAACCACAGCAAACAGGGTCATAAGGGAGTGGGGTATTCTGGAGGATAGATATTAGAGGGAGCAACGGAAAAGAAATATAAAATGGTTACTCTCCAAAAGCACAGCGAAAGAGCCATGTTTTCAAGTCTTTCTTGAAGGCTGCTAGTGTGGGGGCTTGCCTAATCTCAGTGGGCAGAGAATTCCACAATCGGGGGGCCAAAAAGTAATAGAGATAGCGGTGCTTTTAGGGAGTTAAATAGGAATGTTTTATTCTTCGCCTTGATTTATTTTCTCTAGGAAGGTAAATTGTTCATCCATTCACAGAAAGAAGGTTAAGCATGGGTGAGACAGACAAACAGAACAAATAATCTCTAATCCACTAAATGAAAGTAGCCACCATTAAGTAGAGTGATACATTTGCCTTTAGCTGATAGGTCCTTAGATCATGTGAAAACCCAAATTGCAGACCACTTGGTTGTTCCTCCTGAAGCCCTCCTTGCCCAGTCATTCTTTTAGTTTAGAAATTTTAATTAAAAAATCACCCCCTCAAAAAAACAAAACAAAAAAAAAACATGGCCAATCTATTGACAGATCAGTGAGTAGTATACCTTGACTGTTGTCAAAAGTTGCATCCTGGGAAAAGCTAGACAAAGGCCCCCTCCACTCTCTCCAGCATGATGCCACTTCTGCCTTTTTGAATACCTGGGAGAAATGTCAATATCCATAATTTTGTCAAAGACATGTCAAAATCCATAATTTTGTTCCCTTGAAAGTTTGCCTTTAATTGATACGTAAGGCCAGTTTATACATATATGAGTATGTATTGTAAGCAAATCCCATAATTTCTTCAACTCTTCATTTGTTAAATTACACAATTCCCTTCCCCCTGAATTTCAGTACCCATTACTGCTCAGACTATTGGCTGTTGATGATGCTGTTTTTATGTTATTGTCTTCTTGTAATGTCATTGATTTTATTGAGATTTTTTAAATCTGTGTTTGATTTTAATCTTTGTTGGATTGGGCTTGTCCCCATGTAAGCTGCCCCAAGTCCCTTTGGGGAGATGGAGGCATGATGATGATAATAATAATAATAATAATAATAATAATAATAATAATAATAATAATAATCTTTATTTATACCCCGCCACCATCTCCCCAACGGGGACTCAGGGCGGCTTACATGGGGCCATGCCCAGAACAATACAATATAACAAAATATAATAGAACAACAAATCATAGCACATTAAACAACACAATAAAAGACAATATACACTACATTAAACAAGATCAAAAGAACAATAAAACCAAGGGCGGGCCACATGAACACTAGATTAAAACTCGAGGTGAGAAAGGAAGCAGGAGTAAAAACCACAGAGGACAGGGTCATAAAGTGGCGGTGCAATCTGGAGGACAAGTATTGAAGGAGAGCAGCAAAAGGGATGTATGTAGTGATTACTCTCCAAAGGCACAACGGAAGAGCCATGTTTTCAGGTCTTTCTTAAAGGCTGCTAGTGTGGGGGCTTGCCTAATCTCACCGGGCAGTGAGTTCCACAGTCGGGGGGCCACAGCAGAGAAGGCCCTCCCCCTTGATATAAAAATAAAGTTGTTGTTGTTGTTGTTGTTGTTAAATACAAAGAATACTTTGCAGTATTGTGTCACTCCTGATTGTATTGCAAAGAGAACATAATGCATTAGCCACTGGCACATATTGCATAAACTTTTTTCATAGCTAAACAAAGAAAGAGTTGGCCAAAAAGATAATTTAGAATTTTTTATACAAAGCAAAGGTAGGCCTGTTGTCATATTCTGTCCATGCTTTCCCCCACTCCCTCACCACCCAAATGCATGTAGTACATTGCTTTTCTTAGGCCAAATATGAGAACGCAAAAGTGTGTGCAGACTTTCAAGATTAGGCAAGATGTTATAAAAAGCCTGAAAAAGAGAATGGAAAAAACTGACTTGATGTTGAATGACTTCTGGGTAGTGATGTGGTTTAGGTGTCATCTAGAGGGTAATTGTGAGGAATATTGGGAGCAAGAAATACTGGAAAGTTCAGTTTTTTCATTTGGAAAATACATAATCCACCTGGAAGAACAGAGAAGTATTGTTGTTGGACAAAGAACACCTGCCCCTTTATTGTCAGAAAACAAAGAAATATTGCAACTTTTCATTGGAGTAGGTAACTTTATAGTCTATTTCATCTCATAACAACACACATATCTCAGCCAAGCACACATTTTCATCACAAACATTGTTCCTCTCCAAAAGGCTTGGAGGTGGTTTTAACTATAATCTCCCTGAATAGTTTTAGACCTCAAGAAAAACCTTTTTGTTAAGAAACAGGAAGTGCAATGTAAGGGCTAAAACAAAGACAGAAAGACATTTATGCTATATGTGACACATTTTCCATGGTTTTCAAGTCCTAAACAAAACTTCAAAGACAGTGGAAGTTTGACAAAGAGGACGGGGAAAGTGGTAAAAAAATAAACCAAGGATTTCATCCCATGGGTTTAGGGCTCTGTTTCCATGCACTTCAAAAACAGAGTCCCATGGGAGTCCCACTAATATAATGGCACTTTCAGTGGCCATCTGTGGTTTCTGCAGTGCATGGAAACAGAGCCGTAAACCCGTCTTCAGGAGAAAAGCAGGAGAAAGCGGATGAAAAACAGACATTGATGCAGAAAGGACATGGGATGGCTGGCCAACCTAAAAGATGGGGAAAGACAGGTGAGAATAGGTAAAACAGTTCACTTCATGATTCCCGCTCATGTGAAGTCCTAAAATTAACCAGGTTCCTCTTCCTCTTCATAATTAAAAAAAAGGTTTGTACCACCATGTCAGAAAAAGTTCTATTAGTATAAATATAAAATGTCATTTCAGGCATCTTTATATGGAAAAAGCCTGACCATTTAAAGTTTTCAATAAAAGAACAAAATAATCCTGGTACTTTCAATTGGGCATACTGACTTATTAATGTCGGAGATAAATAAAGTATTTAAGATTAGATTTTAACTGGTTGAATTATAGTGCATTATTCTTTATTAGTAACTTCATTTTTGTTTTGCCTAAACTGAAGGGCTAGATATGATTTCTGTCTAAATCACCATTGCACAAAAATGAGATCTGACCCCAAACATATGTATACTTGTATCTAGTGTCTAAACATGCATCTCTTTGATGAATTTATTCTTTTTTATTTATCATCTAAAACTATGCATAGCATAAGAAATTATTATAAATAGCATAATTTGCTCACTGGATTATACTTTTAACTCTCAGAGAGTATACATACATTGAATTATACATTCAGAACCATTAATCATATTCTTGCTCAATATGTCAGGTTCTAAAATGACCTAACTGGAAGCTGAATTCTAATGTTTGCTTTTCAAGTCAGGAGAGAATGCTTACTTATATAAAGACTGATTTTATACATACTGCAAGAATGTCATGCATAATTTGCAATTTGCAGCCTACCAACATGCCACTTGGAGCTCCAGTGGGCAAGAACGGTTATGTAGACATGTTAGTGTTGTGCACAACTCTTCTAAGATTGCATCTGCTTCTGATAAAGTTCACTTCCAGAACTTCATGCAAAGTATGAAACGTCCTCAAAGGGGCAGAAGCAAAAAAAAAAAAAAAAAAAGGGGGGGGGGACAAAAAGTCAGAAAACTGAAGCTCATGTTCTTCCCTAGAAGAGAAAACCTTTCTTTCCTCTGTAGTTTGTGGGTAGTTTGCCAATGAAGCAGAAGTAAAGTTGTTTTTTTTTCTCATGTGATCTCTGAGATATTGTTTGATTTCTCAAATCAATGTTTACTGTGTCATCTATTTTTAAAGCAGTTTTGGTTCCTGATGTTGGCAACAACCAAAAATAAAACACAACCAACAACAAAATAAAAATAAAAATGCATTGACTTGAGTACTTAGTCAAGTACTCAAGTATGGGCTCCATCATTCCCCCTCCCCTCCCTACACACTCCCTGCTGGTAGAGGAACAAGAGTAATGAGTGAGCTGCTTCAGCCTCAAAAAAAAAGTTTGCACTCCCTCAATGTTTTTTTCAGTATAATGGGTTCACAGTCTGTCTCCCTATCATATTCCCTCAGGGTAAGGATAATATCTTTTTCCTACACATGTTTCTTTATCCATCCAACCTTCACCATTATCTGCAACTTTCTTCTTCTTTCTCTTCTGCTATTCTCAATTTTCTCAACTAGGATCATCTTCTTTCTCTCTCCTTCCTTCCTTCCTTCCTTCCTTCCTTCCTTCCTTCCTTCCTTCCTTCCTTCCTTCCTTCCTTCCTTCCTTCCATTCCCTTTGTTGTTTCACACCTCATTTTCTATGGCAACTTCTTCCTTCTTTCTGTGGTTCTCCAAACTCTTTTTCCTGCTCCTAAAAACAACCTAAAACTATTACTTGTGGCATTATCAGATATTTATATTTGTGTGACCCATCATATTCAGTAGAACTAACATCTGAGTAGGATAAGATAGGAGTAGGCAGCATACATAGATAGAATCACCTTGTTGTTGTTGTCTAGATGGTTGTTGTTTGCAGAATCACTGTATCAGACACCAAGGGAAACTAAAATCAGGAACAACATATTTATGGTGTCCTGAAAGGTACAGAGGAAAGTGGGAAACATGGTATTCACTTCAGTTTCCAGAAGGCAAGTTTGTTTGAATTTCATTTGGGAGTAGTTCAGTAATTTCATTAGAGGAAGATAACTTTGCTTTGGTGGTGATCTAGGAATTGTATGTTTTTAATGAAGCAAGTCCACATTCCATATGTATTTTATTGAGATCATCAAAGAATCTCAACCAAATACATGAAAGAAACAAAGAAAAAAAGTCTCAGGTCTCCAGTATTATGTTGTGAAAATCAATTGAAATAGAATGGAAGGCTTTCAGTGTTTATGATATTACACTTCATAATACACATCAATATCAAGAAAAGTTGAAATTTCAACATATCTCAAAGCCAAGTGGATACAACAGCTATAATTCAGGATGGGGATTACCCACAGTCTATACATCTAAATGAAGTTCTTAAGAACCTGCTATTATATGCAAGATGTGCATTACAGCAGACCAATAGGCCAAATATAAATTGAGTGTGCTCTAAAATTAAAAATGTCTTGAATAAATGGTAGTAATGAAGACTTTGATAGCTCAATGTCTTGTTCTGATGAGTCCCTTTTCCACCCACACTTCTTGAAGAATGTATGCAGGACTGTAGCTGTGAGGAAGATGCTAATGGAAATCAGTAATAGTAATTTAATCACGGGAATTAGCATAACCAGCATTTCTTGCTCCTCTAAGCATATGCAACCAATAATGAGAGGTTAATTAGTAATGTAATTGTGCTTTATGGTTTTTTCTGTCTCAGGGCACAATTTCCATCCACCAACTTTATCAGTATGGCTTTGAAGTGTAGTACTTCATTCCAACTGGTTGGGTTTTACTCTCTTTTTCTTTGAAGTGAAAGCAGAAATTAACATGGCCACACTGCTGGGTGTGCAGTCCTTGTAATTGTTCTGAACACAGAAAGTTGACAGGCAACAATAAATATACTGTATTGATTTATATATGTGCCCTGCTGTTTCAGCACAATGTCATTTGAAATTTTGGATACAGTCTGAACTAAGTTAAGAGCTTGAAATCTTTCTGATTCTTGGACCTAAAACTCAAGCACATGTTTAATAGCTCTTCAGCAAGTGATGAGACTTCAAAAACACATACATCAGATTTAGATTAATCTGAAACACAATTGGTTTGATTTCACCAGATCTATGATTCACCTAAAGTCAAATAAAAATGAAAAATGAATCCAAAGAAATGATTTTATTGTGTCTTATGGATCATAATGTTCAAAGGATATTGAAGTAACTTAATTAATTAAAATTTTAATTAATTTTAAAATGCAAAGAATTCTACTTCACTAAAAAATTAAGTCACAACAGTAAATACATAGTCAAACACAGTGAAAAGATAAAATGATAGCACATCTCATTATGTCAATGACCAAACAAGGTGACTGACATATACTTACGAAATCTTTTCCTAGTAGTAATGTTGAAATATGTATGATATTTAGGAGGTTTTTAGCACCTGTTTTTACAAGTACCTACCTATCTTATTGATAAAGAAGTTCTCACCAATCCTTTTCCATTCTGTCTAATCCCAAAATCCAATTCTGAATCATTTTGATTTATTTTTGCAGTTATTTTGTATCTATCTTAGGTGATTGCTTGTTAATAGACTTATAGAGACAGTGTCTCCTCTTCCCCACTCCAGATTAGCTTAGTTTCATATGTTTATTATTGATTAAACAATGTTTTCTAATTGTCTCCAGGTGTCTTTTGCTTCTAACTATAGTAATACTTTATTTTTGTCTCATTCTGTGTTTTTTGTGTGTGTGTGTGTAAGGGAAAATTGCATAAACGATCATGTTTCCTACATGATTTGATGCTGATGTCATTGTGGAATCCAAAGATCATATTTATGTAACTGTACCATGTTCTATGGAGCCCCGGTGGTGAAGTGCGTTAAAGCACTGAGCTGGAGACCGAAAGGTCCCAGGTTCAAACCTCGGGAGCCAATGTGAGTAGATCAATAGGTACTGCTCCGGCGGGAAGGTAATGGCGCTCCATGCAGTCATGCCAGCTACATGACCCCAGAGTCGGTCACGACTGGACTTAACATCAGGGGAAAACCTTTACCTTTACCTTACCATGTTCTATAATCCATTGTTCTCAAAACAATGCCATACTTTACATATTGGCAAATATATTGTTAAAAACAAAGAAATCATTACTTATATGGTGCCAATTTTGACTCTTAATACTAGATTATCAAAGGTTTTTTGTCTTTGTTTTATTACAAGCATAGGCTACAACATTATATTGTTATATCACTCTTGCCCTTTTCATGCTACAAATGCTTTCAACTGGCAAATGGAGAGGCAAAAACATTCAAGTCCCCAGTAGGGAGTCAATTTAATTTTCAAGCTAATTTTAAACAATTGTCCCCAGTGGCTTAAGTTTTCTGAAAACCTCTGGGATTCATCTTTACATTCCCTGCTGTGCGCAAAATGCTCCCTAAACACAACATTTAACACTTATTTAAATATTTCCTTAAGCACTGAAAGATTCTAATAATATTTGCCATTCAGCAGTGTGCTACGAGTTATGATCGATAAATATGAATTGCAAGTAGACTTTGATGCATTAGGCATGGAGATGCCTCTTGCCAGAGTTTGCACATATTAGAAGAGGCATGTTGAAAGGGTAAGAAAGTGGGAGACTGGATCTCTGTGCATATTCAAGAAGTCAAGATTCTTTTTAAAGTACAAAGCGGAATTTCCATCTAAAACTTATTTCCTAATACTGACAAGGAATATTCCCATTCAGGAGAGTAATCAGTTTTTAATTGTCTTGCTGGCTTCCACTGAATGGAGATCCCACTTAACTAGCTTAGAATGGCCCACACATTGTTTTCACTAGATCATCTAAGAGTCATTGCCAGTTGTCAGAGAGTGACAGACAGAGGTCACATTCACATCTGCTATTTACACAAAAATCTTTGTACACAAGGTTTAAGCTTTGTATTCGTCACTTTAAGCACATGGGTCCTTTTAAAAATCACTCATAGAATAACATTAAAGTCAGTTTTTGCACTACCCGGAAAGACAGGGCCTTCTCAGTGGTGGCCCCTTGGCTGTGGAACTTCCTCCCTAGTGGGATTAGATTGGCCCCTTCTCTATTGTCATTTCACAAACAAGTGAACACTTGGCTTTGGGAGCAAGCATTTGGCCCAGCATAATTATCTGTGCAATGTAGTTGGAATGGGCTTTGGATTGATGAATATGATTATCTGATTAACTGGCTTTGGATCTATGCACAATACTTGTCTAATGTCATATGTTGTTTCAATGTTGTTTTAATTGCATTTAATTGTTGTTGTTTGGGCATGAAATAATGCCACTCATGTAAGCTTTGCCAAGAAGTTGCCCTCTTACTATGCTTCTTCCACTAATTTCTTTAAATATGCTGTATGTTCCTCAGACTGTTGTTTTCCTTTTCCTTATTTATTTATATTGGTATTGCCAAAATATGTGCTTTGTTTTATCCTCTTCATTTGAGGATCTTCCCACTGCTGCCTTCCTCTCCTCTTTAAATGGCATGTTTTATAACTTCATGGCTCTGCTCATTAAAGTTTTGATATCCTTTGGGTCCTGCTAATATCCTACCTGACTTATCCTTGATATACATACCGTCTTGCATTACCATGACTTTTATAAAACCACAAGCTTCCTGGAAAAATGTTAGCCTCTTGAATATCTTATTCAACTCCCTTTGAATGAATACTTCCATATTTTTCCAATTTTGATTATGACTTTTTGGCCTTTGTGGGCAAATATATGTTTACACACAGTCATACACAGATAAACATATTGAAAAGCACTGTTTCCACATTCTTTGCATGTTTGTGTAATTATTAGGCATGTGCAAAAAAGTAAGTCAGATGAGTTTTGTATCAGTCGTACTTAAGTCGTGATATCCGATGAGCACACGTTAGGGATTCCTCGTCTTCAGAAGAGGAAGAGGAGCAGGAAAGTGTTCATGAATCTGAGGGTGAGTTGGGATCTGAGGAGGAGACTTTGCAAGTACCCTCATTCCAGGAGAGGCGAAGGGAAACAAAGCAGAGACATCGTTCAGCTAGATTAGCTGCCAGAAATGCAGCTGAGTAATTAGGAACTGCCCTAGCAGCTGTGAGAGGACCCAGGGCTATAAAGCAGAACCAGGTGCAGCCAGCTCTTGCTGGTAGCAAACTGACTCTAATGCCTTCGCTCTCTGTGTGCTTGTTCTGAGTCTGCATCTGGATTTATTGCTATTTCTTTGTCTGAAGTAAGACTTCCTGGCTTTCTTTTGCATTATTCGACTGAGTGTGCTGTACTTTATGTTTTGCTGAAGTAAAGCAGATCTTATTTACTTTACACAGTGTCTTAAGGCTGTTCTTGAAAGACAAAACAGGACAACATGCGGTACATGCCAAAAATTAAGAAATCAAAACTTACCCCATACTTCTTTTTAGTTTTGTAAATTTCTGAAGGCTCCCAAAGTCAGCTTCATATTCAGGGCAAGGAAGCAAAGCTCAAAAAACAAAGCCAAAAAGAGTGCCTTAGTGTCTGCCTTGCCTTTCATCTGTAAATTAATGATTTACCATTAGGAGAGGGGAACAGAGGGAGCAGTATTTTCTGGGAACAGCACAGAATTCTGGAAAATGTAGTTTGGGAAGGGAGGAGTCCTATGCCAGAGAATTCAAAAGGCCCTGCCTAAGTAGTTTTTTTTAAAAAAAATTGCCAAAACCTTTTTTAAAATCCTTAAAATCAGTAGATGTATGAATATTTCTGAAAGTTTGGGGGAATGGTTCCCTGTTATCTCCTGTCATTGTATAGAAAATTCAAGGAGATAGCTCTTGTAACTATCCCTCTCCATAAGAACCCTACTCTTGTTTGAGTACTCAAAAACCATATTGGGGAAGTAGCGTGATGTGCATTGTTTTTTGGAGGGGGAAAAAGAGAGAGATAGGGTGAAGTTTTGTCTGAGTGGAATTTTGTGGGCCATTTCCTGGTGCAGGATTTCAGACAATGATTCTCCCTTCAGCTAAGAAATGGACCTAGTCCCAACACTCTAACCCGCATCTTTAGAACCACTGCTCAAACAAAATTTCTGACATATGTCCCATCTCCTTAGATTGCGTCATGTGGAAAAGAAATTCTGTGGTGTGTGACAAACACATCACATATAAGAAATAAGGAAAAGGGGGGAAATAGATGCAACATGCATTAGAATTGACATCCTGTCAGACCACCAAGGTGATGGTGAACAATTTTCATACTAAGGGGATTGCCAAGAGAGTCGGAATTAGACCTGCTAGCAGATGGATGATTGTCTTTGGCAGCAAAATAGTCTACACTTTCTCTCATGCCATCATTATACTTTGAGGTGCAAGAGAGAATGCTTTTCTATTATCACTGTTGTAGAAATATAATTTGTCAGTCCATCCACTTTTTCTACATGGACCTTTGGATAGGAGGATGATAGGCAGAAAAGGGATAATTCCCTCTGCTCCCCGACCCCCTGATATTAAAACATCTTTGACTAGCCCTGAAGTCAGCTACTAATGTCCAGATGCAACTATAAGAATACCAATCAAGTTCTCGTCCTGCTCCCTAGTTTCTGTAAGGTGCTTCTTTTCACATAGTGCTTCAGGGTAGCTTCATAATTGCTTTTCTTTAAAAAAAACCTTAAATTAAATATACATCCATAATGCTAGGCACATTTGTCTCATACCTTGTTTCAGCAGCATGACACTTTTGAAAGTAGTGTTGCTGATTTATAACCAATATGCCTTGATTTTCAGTCATTTCTGTGATTTATAAATCAGGACTTTATATACTCTGGGCATTAAGGTCTATTTTATGAATCCCAGTTTATTTGTTAAAGAAGACTGATTTAGGAGACAGATTTATTAATCATTGCATAGAAATTCAAGCTAAAGTCTTGGTTTAAAGTCTTACATTTATAAATGAGATACTTAAATCAAATTCCAATTTATACATAATGGGTTTGGTTACAAGGGATGTGCAGGGCAGTCATACATCTGCTACTCGCTTGTACCTGAGGATACAAAAATATGTCATGCTCATCAGGAGTAACTTGGTTATTACCAACCAAGCAGAAAATGAAGGTACTTTTAATCAAAATCTCTCCCCTGGGTAGAATTTATACATCTAGGGGTCAGTAGTTACTTGTATTTCCAAAGGCTACAACCCTTAGTCTACTTCAAATGCCTTATTCTTCCAAAGTTTAATTTAAGTCAATAGCGTAACTCCAGGGCTTTTAAAAAGTAATAAGTAAGATGACTAAGCATGCAGTAAGTGACAAAGTTATCCCTCTTTCCTTCCAGTGTTCATTCGCAAATAAGTGATAATATCGGAGTAGTAAAAAGTATTTTTTTTATTTTTCATCTGTGACTGTTCAGAGATAATCCCTAGCACTTCCTAGGACCCTTATTCCACATTCAGAAGAAATCAGATGCAGCTGGAACATTAAGGTGGAAATGATAAATATGCTGCCCCTCCCCCCTGCCAAATGACTTGCTTCCTTGTTGCCTGGTTCATTTGATCAGGGAAGATGTTTTATCATAAGCAATACCAGTTCATGAGTAAAGGTATATTTTCTGGTTTTTGAGATCTCAATCTGCAAGGCAAGAGAGGCAGAAAATGGATGTAGTTGGAGAACCATATGTAACAGTGCAGAGGACGAAGGTTACTAAAGACTCAAATTCTTCTCATTTAAGGGTTCTTTTTAAATTTATATTTTCAAACTCACAGACTGAAATTTTGAAAATTCTTATCTTTTTCATATTTTGAATGAAAATAAATTCAGGAGATTATCACACAAGTCTATAAACTGTGTTGGAGGTACCATAGACATGAATAAAAGCACTGTCACATAACATTGTTGTAATCTTGTACCAAAACAAGCTTCAAGTCATGTTAAAATTGTATTTAATGAAAATGGGTTTCCTCCATCTTTTGGGTTCTAAATACACTTTCAAAGAGATTAAGGACCTCATCACATTGTTGAGGACTAGTGTTCTGATTTGCCAGCCTCTGTGGGGAAGCGTCGTTGCATGGCTTGCCCCTGTGGTAGCCCCATTGTTCCAAATAACACCCTACAATGCTTCTGCCCAGTGGATCCATGGAGCCCCACCACAAATGAGGCTACATTATGTGGTGGGTGGTGTGGGGCTCCATGTGTCAACTGGGGCTGAAGCACTCTAGGATGCTGAATTTCCATCATATGATGAGGTCCTTAGAAAGTGGATTTTACAGTTCAGTAGGAGAAATCTGCTTTAGTTATTTGTGACATTTATTATAGGCTGTCTTCCTTGACTGCAAACCAAAAACTTCATCCTTTCTCTCCCTAATCATTATAATCACTCCCTTTTAAAAATAAACAAAGGAATGGTGATGGTCTTTGCCTGCACCAAGCTTCTAATATGAATTTCCCTGTTAACTGAATATTTCCTTTTCTTGCAAGACAACAACATTTTGCAGCACTTCCCACTCATGTATGCTTTTGTCTCATCACAAAAGTTTAAAAAGTTAAAAGTAATCTTGCCAAATAAACACAATAGTATGTCAAATGCAAAGTGCTTTTTAAAAAAAGAAAATGTATGAATAAAGCTTCATAATTGTAAAGACATGAGAGCTCAGGACATACTCATCTTTGAACTTCTCAACTCTTATATAAAACAAAGGGGGGCATGTATGAAGACAGGGACAGTACGGATTGGGAGGAGTCACATTCCTGCATTTGTAGTAAGGTTAATGCACTCTGAGCTTTCTCAAAGTGTATTCAAAAATGTAAGAAGAGGGGCTGGGCAGGCATGCTACTGTTTCAAGTATAATGGGTTTACCACAGCAGAAGCATTTTAGGAGATGCGTATGATAATGTTCTGAGATTTTAATAAACAGTAGTCTCTCAGTTAACTGACACCCTTGGGATTTGGTAAATGCTGAATAGTGTCTGGTTGCTCGATAGCTACTATTAACAATGGGCTTAACTAATAATATATGCCATACTATACCATACCATTATCTCTGTATTGTCTTGAAATTAATATCAAAATACAGTAATTAAAAGCAAATAAAGATAAACTTAATGTAACACAGTTTACTGTACTTTGAAAAAAGATTTGTGAATGAAGTTTGTAAGTTAAATGGCAGTCAATAAACTTTTCAACCTAATGAACTTCACTAACATGTGGTATTAACACTGCTCACAGCACATTAAGTTTAAACTTAGATTTCTACTAAAATTGATTTTATTTTAACTTGTATTATTGTTTTTGATTTTTTGACAGTTGTTGAAATTTCTGGTTGGTTGAGTTCCTGTTAATTGAGAGTCTATGATATATTGACCGATCAATAGATGATAGATAGGTAGATAGATAGATAGATAGATAGATAGATAGATAGATAGATAGATATTCAGAGATTCACAGGAGGCTTGCCATTATCTTCCTTTGAGACTGAGAAAGTGAGACTTGTCTAGGAACACATAGTGGGTTTCCATGGGTGAAGAGGGATTCTAACAATTGTCTAGAGTCCTGATCCAGTACTCAACCACATTGGCTCTTTGTGACTTTAAACATTTGAATGTCAAAAAAAATGGAATTGAAAAAGAATGCACATTAAGAGTTTTCTTTCATGTGGAGTGATACTTTGTCTGCATCTGTGGCTGGCATCTTCAGAGGATCTGATCCCCTGAAGATGCAAGCCACAGATGCAAATGAAATGTCAGGAGAAAATGCTGCTAGATCATGACCATACAGCATGGAAACCACACAATGGTGTAGATGGGATATCAGTCACAGATTGGGGAAGTGTACATGCACTCCTTCTCCACCATCTGCCCCAGTGCGAGACCCATGCAATGAAATAGAATAAAATATACTGAACAATATGTAAAACAGATCCCTCAGTGAACACAGACGCTTACATCTTTGAAAGTGATTTTTTTTAAAAGAAAAAAAGATTATTGCCAAAACTAGATAATCAGCCACCCTCTAATTACCCCACTCCCATTTCACCTGATCCTAAATTGAAGCACAAGACATACATTGGAGGTAGGGGAGATAAGTTTTCTAAGAAGCAAAAAGAAATGCTTTCCCTTCAAAAGGAGATGAATGTTGTGTGTTGCTGCAGCAGCTGCACAAAGGTAAAACCAAATTATTTTGCTTTTGTTGCATCCAGTCTTGGTTATCATTTTTACTCGCTGAGATAGAGTAGAAAAACATCTCATGACCTTCTTTCTGAGCGAGGAAAGTGCAATCCCAAAGATTGTCATAAACTTTTCTTGGGCGAAAAAAGAAAATATGAGAACCAGGGGGACGTCTATTTCCTGATACTCGTTCTTCTTATTTTGCTTCTAAGGAATCTGGCAGGTGTTGGAACAGGTTGCCCATAAATTTAAAGACTTGGGAGAGAAAGCATGCAGACTCAAGGGACTGTATTGCATATTGCCTTCTCAGATAGAACTGGTTCACCTCTGGTACTTAGGCCACATTGTGGGCAATTATTTTCTCCCTCCACTTTCACAAACACACACATCACTTTATTAACACATATTTTTCCATATTTATACAAAACATGTGATACATTTAGGGAGTGCCACTTTTGCTCCTTTTGTTTTTGAAAGGGATGGGCTATTATCTGACTAATGGCAGCTAAAAATAAAAAATAAACACAGGATAAACTTTTAAAGATCCGAAAGCCAAAACTGTACATTACTGATCATGTAACATCTAAGGCAGATTAAGCAATCTTTATTTTGGTTTCCTAGAATGACTCATTTGATTTCTAGAATAACATGATTAAAGTTAAAGGTTTTCTCCTGATATTAAGTCTAGTCGTGTCCAACTCTGGGGGTTGGTGCTCATCTCCATTTCTAAGCCAAAGATGCCTCCATAGACGCCTCCAAGGTCATGTGGCTGGCATGACTGCATGGGGCACTGTTACCTCCCTGCTGGAGTGGTACCTATTGATCTACTTACATTTGCATGTTTTTGAACAGCTAGGTTGGCAGAAGCTGGGGCTATCAGCTCACCCCGCTCTATGGATTCGAACCACTAGCCTTTCAGTCAGCAGCTCAGTGGTTTAACCCGCTGTGTCACCGGGGGCTCAAACATGATTTATTATTAAGGTATAAACAAGTGAAAAGTAATTTGGCAAAACATAGTATTTCTAATGAGCTCAATGGGTTGTCTTTGACTCTGGACATTCCTTAATATTTAATCAAAAGAATAATAATCAAAATAATAATCTGTCATTGTCAAGATGCAGTGGTTGCTAGAGAAAAATAGGGTGGGAGGTGTTCAGTCCAGAAATAATATCAGTAAAAATTAGTATCATATTGTAGCTTGTATGACTCATTCTGGAAAACATATCTTGGGGGTGGGGGTGTTAATAATAAAAATGTATGGAAAATCTACATAGTGTATTTGCTATCCAGAAGGAAATCCAGCAGAAATTATGTATGCCAACAGCTGCCGTAAAGACAGAACTAACATTTTCCTACACACAAGGCTCTGGCATGAGAGAGGAAGGCTTTTGCAGTTATGCTTTGGACTTTTTTTTATATCTGGTGCCAAATGCTTGATTTGGGAAATCATTAGTAGACATTATCCTTGAGGTTGTATGACTGGGGAGACGATGAGCAGAAGTAGTGGCATCCCTCCCAGCCCATCTTCTGACAAGATAAGCCTTCAATTGAGAAAGCTTCCTTTTTGCGTTCATCCAGGTCCTCTGTACTTTCTCTGCTGAAATCCCTCCACATCTGTTCAACAAACTCATTTCCAACTGTGAAAAAGGTACTGATATATTGCACAGTCATGTTCCACATTCTGTTGTTCTTGGCTGTAACTTCCCCTTCGCAGCATCCAAAGACTACGATAGCTGCAAGTAGGTTTCATGAGCTACACCCTCCCTTGCATACTGAAACAAATTGGATAGCTTTGATATGACATGTACTAGCATGAAAGGCCTTGAGTTTGTCCCTGGAGGTGTCAGCTGGCACTAGGAAGCACATCTTAAGCAGCGTGTGACATTCTGACGGTGAGCACAGAGCCTTGGGTGATATGAAAGAAATGAGTATCTCTCAACCAGAGTGTAACATTTATTAATTTTTTAAAAAAATATTTCCCGAAACCAATGCTATTGTAATGCACTGTTAAAATGTGTATGCTTCAACTGGACTTTGCTGAGGAATTTTGGTAAAGAGAGCATTTTATTGCAGAAATTGTAATCCATCAATAGGGATATTCAGGAAGGTTAGACATCTGTATTAGTATAAGACCAAGGCCCCAACTACACTGCCATATAATGCAGTTTGAACTACATTATATGGTCAGTGTAGATTGCAGTTCTATCTGCATCATATAATGCAGATTGAACTGGATTATATGAGTCTATACTGCCATATAATCCAGTTCAATGCAATAAATTCATTCAGAAACTGCACTAAATTGTAGTGTAGATGGGGCCCAAGCCATTGTGCTACCTGAGGCAAAGAACAAGATCACACAACCTCTCCCCATTTTATGCGCAGAAGTTGATTGGACTGTCAACTATTTTTGGAAGCCTAAAAAAGACTGTTGTGTTATACTCAGCTATGTCCTTTAACATAGGAGAATGGTCAGGGTCTCTTGAAGAAGAGTCAAGGGGATGAAAACTAAGCTTCAAGCATAAGTCCTCCTAATAGAAGATCAGTGCCAGTGTGTACAGCTAATATTGAAGGACCCCTAGCTATTTGTTTCTGGGAACACATCTCTGTTGGCAAAATCTCCTCTTAGCTTGCTTCCATTACACATGCCTTTGATTACATGAAACTTTTTGTCTGCTTGTGAGAAACAAAATATGCTAAAATAGTTGAATGATTTTTAGACTAAGGGGCAGACATTTATTGTTATTGGCCATCAAGCTAATTTCAACTTATAGTGACTATGAATGAGACTTCCAAGAACCTTGATCATCAACTTCAGGGGTCAAGATCCACTGCTCAGCATAGAAACTGACCATGCTAAATGAGGGATTCAGATAGCTCAGGCATGGACAAATTTTGGCCTTTCAGGTGGTCAAGATCCACTGCTCAGCATTGAAATTGACCATACTAAATGAGTGATTTAGATAGCTGAGGGATTCAGATAGCTCAGGCATGAACACACTTCGGCCTTTCAGGTGTTTTGGGCATCCACAATTGCTAACACCCGGTAACTTGGCTGGGATTTCTTGGAGTTGAAGTCCAAAACACCTGGAGGGCCTAAGTTTGCTCATGCCTGAGATAGCTCTTCACTGCCACAATTGAGTCTCAGAATCCTAAGCTGATTGGACATAAAGCAATTAATAATCACACGTGAAGTAAGGGAATTTCAAAGGGCAGTCCCATGAATTGCAGGGCCATATGAAATAGTCAAATCCTCAGTGCACCAAGTAGTCATATATTATTCACATTTTGGAATGCACTTGAATGTTGCTGACAAACATTTTTATTGCAGTGTTCAGGAAGTGGGCTTTAAAAATAAAAGACAAATGGTATAATAAAATAAACAATCAGAAGCATTAATCATTCCAGAAATTAATCAATGATTGACAGAAATAGTGATACAATCATGTATGTATGGATGTATGTAAGTGTATGTGAGTGTGTATACACACATACACAACCACAATCATATACATACATATAGCAAAATAATTAGATTGCAAAAGCTTTTGTAACTTGACACAAGTCAGGCCTCTAAAATTATGAAACTCCATAACTTTGTGGCACTGCTGAGAAGCCTTCTTTCTCAATGTTCTTATACACTGTATTGCTCCTATTGGTAAGACATGCAGGAGCACCCCTCCAGCAAACCTTAGGCAGATAGAGATTGCTTGCAATATCTCTTCCTTGCGATTTTTCTTACTGTATAATTCTATCATTAAACCACTTGATCTGCACTACCTTAACAATCTTTTCGGAAATCATGTATTTATCAAGTGTTTCCGAAATATGACTGAGCTTGTCTGCTCAATAAATAAATAAATGGGTTTGAAGAAAATTCAGTAAGAACATGGGAAATGGGGTGCTTGGTTTTATGGACCACCATTTAAATAAGCTAGATATACAGTGAAATGAGCAGTTAACAGAGGGTCTTATCTCAAATTCATATCTCAAGTTTAACAGGCTTCTTTCCTTTTAAAAAAGTTTTAAACTTTTTCCCTAACTTTTACAATTTTATACTGGTTTGGAGAACTATCCGACATGTTCACATGTTGAACCTTGTGGGGGATTAAGTTCTACATGTTGGCTAACGTCTTTAAGGTTTGCATTAATTCCTGGCACATTTACCCCTCTGTGAATTAGCTCAGTTATGACCACTACTACCACCTTTCATAAGCCTTCATATGGCATTTTTCCTAAATGTTCAAAGTACTTTTCACAGATGAGTCATTTTTGCAGTAACTCTGCAAGCTATATCAGTGCATTACCCCTTGATTGTAAATGGGGAGAAGGGCACAGAAGAATGATATGCCTACGGCTACTTTGAAAGTTACTTCATATCTAGGATGACTGTAAATTGAACTGTGGACTTCTCACAATTTTCTCTTAGTCTACTCCCCACTAACGTTCCTCTTTCTCGGGGGGCAGTTCTATGCTACCAATTATTTTGGCAAACTGAATAACCCAGAGTCCCTGGACTCCATAAAATCAATGCCAGAGTCTGTGATTTAAAACAGTGAGTGAATGCATCCTCTATTATTTTGATCTCAACACCACAGGCACCTCTTTGTTGTTCTTGAGGAAAGTAATGCCTTTGAGCAACTAGTCAAATGCCAGTCAAATCACTGTAAATTTTTGTACATATGTCTACACAGCCTTCAGAGATAGGTGTTTTGCACTAAAAGATGTACAGAGAGGGACAGAAAAATCGCTATTGGATTTACCATAAAGAGACAATGGCAAAAATAAACACTGAAAATAGAGTCGTCACAGAGACAAATAATGATTTTGACATAAATACTTGAAAAAAAGTAGTACGACAAATAACTATGGAAGAATAGCATAAGTAGACAGAAATCAACAAGAATGCTGAGGGAGGCACGTGTAAACACAAGACATACCTGAAAGCATGACAGCATGTTGTGGAGGAAAAAGGTAAAATATCTATAAACATGATGAACTAATAAGGAAAAGGGGAAAGGTGTAGGGGTTTACAAAGCAGACAAAATAAAACCAAACACTAAAACATGATAAATATTAGAATAATTGAAAAAAGAGGTAAGTATTGGGACTATGCCATATGCCATTTGCCAGCAAATACAGAAAACACAAGAATGGCCATCAGATTGGAAAAAAACAATTTATACCAAAAAAGGGAAATGATAAAGAATGCCCAAACTTTCATACAGTGGCACTTATTTCACATGCCAGTAAGGCAATGCTCAAGATCCTGCAAGGCAGACTCCAGAAATACATGGAGCGAGAGTTGCCAGATGTACAAGCTGGGTTTAGAAAAGGCAGAGGAACGAGAGACCAAACTGCCAATATCCACTAGATAATGGAGGAAGCTAGGGAGTTTCAGAAAAACATCTATTTCTGCTTTATTGACTATTCTAAAGCCTTCAACTATGTGGATCATATTAAATTGTGACAAGTTCTTGGTGGTTTGGGGATACCAAGTCACTTTGTCTGTCTCTGAGAAATCTGTATAAAGACCAAGTAGCCACAGTAAGAACAGACCACGGAACAACAGACTAATTCAAGATTGGGAAAGGAGTGCGGCAGGGCTGTATACTATCGCCCTACCTACTCAACTTGTACGCAGAACACATCATGCGATGTGCGGGGCTTGACAAATCCAAGGCTGGAGTTAAAATTGCTGGAAGAAACATTAACAAACTTAGATATGCAGATGATACCACTCTGATAGCCAAAAGTGAGGAAGAGCTGAGGAGCCTTATCACCAAGGTGAAAGAAAAAAGTGAAAAAGCTGGGTTGCAGTTAAACATCAAGAAAACCAAGATTATGGCAACTAGACTGATTGATAACTGGAAATTAGAGGGGGAAAATGTGGAGGCAGTGACAGACTTTATATTTCTAGGTGTGAAAATCACCACAGATGCAGACTGCAGCCAGGAAATCAGAAGACGTTTACTTCTTGGAAGGAGAGCAATGGCCAACAATGATAAAATTGTGAAGAGCAGAGACATCACACTGGCAACGAAGGTCCTATGGATGCAAGAGGTGAACCATAAAGAAGGCTGAGTGAAGGAAGATAGATGCTTTTGAACTGTGGTGTTGGAGTAAAATTCTTAGATTCCCTTGGACCGCAAGAAGATCCAACCAGTCCATCCTCCAGGAAATAATGCCCAGCTGCTCACTGGAGGGAAGGATATTAGAGGCTCCATAATGAGAAGACAGGAAAGCTTGAAAAATATCATAATGTTGGGGAAAATGGAAGGAAAAAGGAAGAGAGGCCAACCAAGGGCAAGATGGATGGATGGTCTCCTTGAAGTGACTGGCTCGACCTTGAAGGAACTGGATGTAGCCATGGCTGACAGGAAGCTCTGGCGTGGGCTGGTCCATGAGGTCACGAAGAGTTGGAAGAGACTGAACGAATAAACAACAACAAACAATTGGGAATAGATTTTATATTGCAAACTTAGTAATCTGGGGCAGAGAACTCAAAAAGCTGAACATAGACACCATGGATATCAAATTGGAAGCATATTTCATCTAAAACAGTTGAGTAGTTGGAAAGCTTAGCTGTACAAAATCAAATGTCTGGAACTTGATTATATGAAAGGAGATAAGAGTTTTGGAGCATTTTAGGCAATAATAGAACAGAGACCATTGCTAATATTCCTCCTTAGTTTATTCTGAATGAAAAAGCTTGTGTGAGTTCAGTGACACCCATGTCAGAATTTTACCCCAGACATTCACTTAGTATATTCTATGGGGGATGATATATCCTGTAATAAATGACAAAAGGACATTGTAAAGGGACCAAAATCAAAATGAAAATACTCATTGTGCTTCACAAAGGGATTTTGTTGGAGTCAAGGACAAGCAGGGAGATTGAGCCACGTACTGCATAACTTCCATTCTCAAGTGTCTGCCAGGGCAGTCTACATTATAAAAGGAAACTGGACGAAAACATAGCTCTATTTTTTTTTAAAAAAGGGGGGGGGTGTAGGGTCCTGACTGCAAACAGATTTTCAGACAGTTCAAACAAGTAGAGAGACCTTTCACAAAACTTCTGCCCCTAATGGAAATGTCTTTAAAGATGCTTGAGTTGCCACTGGTGTATGTTCCTTCTACAAGCCATATTCAAACAGTATTCAAAACACTCTCTTTAACAATTCCAGGTACAGCCAATGCTGACATAAATTACCTCAATGACATGTCTGAAAAGGAAAATCTCCTCTTATGCAGAGGTTTTTCCCATGAACAAAACCCCCAATTTCCAGTGCTCTTGTTTCCAGGGCTTTTCAAGTATGACACTTTCCGTGTAAGGAAAGTAATGATGGAAGGATGCTCCTCTGCTGGAGAAAACAGGTTGAGTAATGCATATATATTTTAAGGCCTTGTCTATGCAGGAGTAGTCAGGCTGAAGAGCCTTGATTATCAGTTTAATGAGGCATTCTTCTTGGGCAGTTACCCAGTTAAAGTGGACTACTCTCATTATATATTCTAAAAGGTTGAATTTCTATTTCTACCTGCCCCCAAATGCATTCTGTTTATCAAAGAGTGTTCTGTTTTCACAGGATCACTGAGAGATGGCTAAAAGAGTTCACATGGGATTTAAGCATTAATATCTTATCAAAATAATGAACAGTCTGTAATATCCTATGAGGGAGTATTTATTAATATTTTAGATAAGTCCAGAATGGTTTCATTAAAGCAGGAATGAGGTCTACACAAGATGTAAAAAGATGAAAAATGTTTTTTGTTTCTTTTTTGCATTTTAAGTTAAAAGGATTTATTAATTGTAAGGTGTCATGGAGCCAGATCCCAGGGCTGAATTTCCAAGCCCTGAATCTGACTTCATAACATAAACAATCCTGCAAGCACCTGGCGGGAGAAGATAAAATGAGCCTGGGAACTCAGGGTTGAAAATATAAACAATTATAATTGATGTGGTGTGTGGGAATGGTAGTAATGTGATCCAGGGGGTGGGATTTGATGATGATATTTGCGTGTGGTATTACGTTGCATCAGAAGTGATAAAATTAGATGTATGTAAACATTAGGTCATTCTCGACTTTTCCAAAGTCATGTATTCTTCAATAAAGATTGGATTTGAGAGCAGCTATCTTTGATCTGCGTTCAGACTGGTCCTTTGAAGTGAGCCTGACATTTAAGTCGAGAAACCAGTTCTCACCCTCCTGCGGAATCCGCAGTGAAGTGATAATGAGTGAAGAAGGAGATCAAAGCCCAAATGGGGCAGGGAGGCCTTTGCAAGGGGCCCGGCCGAAGAGAGAAGAGACGCTGCAAGCCATAGCTTCCTCTACGGGGTACCCCAGGCCGAACGGCGTGACCCAGAGGATTCCCAGGGGAGGAAGAGGCGTCTCTGCGGCTGCAGAAACCAGTTGGGGATCTGGAGGAAGTATGCCGGAGACCGTGGCCCTGCGGTTATCCATCCTGGAAACTAATTTATCCAGGCTGTCGGAAACCGTGGGGAGGTTGGTGCCACTATTGGAAGAGAATCTCCAAAAGGAGCCCATCCGATATGGCGCCGAGAGAGAGCCAAGTAAAGAAGGAGATTGGAGCCAGAGGGGCCAGCGAGCGTCAACGCAGAGTCCCGTGGCGGCAAGGGACGAGGGAGATGAGGAATACTGGCAGGAGCTGGAGTTCCGAGACAGAATGGCGCGCGAAGTGGAGCGCCAGCGAGCTCTGGGAACTCTGAGGCCGCCATCTCCAACAGAGCTCCCAACCCCCCGAATGGGCGTCGGGGTGGAAAGGCCACTGGGGCCAGGGATCGGGTCCAGTGGATTTGCAGACGAAGGCGGAGAGGAGCGGGGGATCCAGGAAGAGGAGGAGGATGTGCCGTACGACGAGGAAAGGCGAGATGAGGGGGCTACAGCGAGGCCAGTATGCGGATGGGCGGAAGGGCCGACAGCGGCGGCAGACTTTCGGGAGCCGCGCAGAATGACCACCGGAGTGGGGCGCGGCGTGTTCCAAGGAGCCGCCCGAGGAAACCTGATGCAACCCTTCCCCATGCCTCCCAGACAGCATCAACGGGCCGCAGAATGGATGCCAAGAAGGGAAGATCTCAAACTAGAATACGGAGGGGAATCAGATGAACTGAACTTTTTTCTAATTAGCATCAGAGGATACATGGAAGACAATGCACACACATTCCCCTCCGAAGCAAGCAGGGTTCGAGCCATCGGCAACACACTAAAGCGAGGAGCAGCCAGCTGGTATGTGCAACTACATGCCAGACGCGACCCATGCCTGAGGTCAGTGCCCCGCTTCCTCGCCGCACTGGAAAACCGGTTCAGAGACCGGCTAGAGCAATTGAGGGCTCGAGACCAGCTGAAAGGAATAAAGCAGAGGGACAAAACAGTGCCCGAGTACGCAGAGGAATTCCTCCACCTCGCGGAAAGGGTACCAGAGTGGTCTGAAGTGACCAAAGTGGAGTTATTTAAAGAGGGACTACGCCCCGAGATTTTCAGCTGGGCAGCGCACAGAGATGACCCCGAAACGCTCCAGGGATGGATTCAACTAGCGGGGCGCGTCGAATCCACCCTGGCCCAAGTAAAGCGCTTCAGGAGCAGCAGCGGCCAGCAAAGACCGGTGGCGAGAGGTCGAGGAGAAACGAGGAAGCAGGAAAGACCCGGAGGGAGGCCGGGGATTCCCTCCAGAGGAGACGACAACAAACCTAACCCGGGATGCTTTGTATGTGGGAAGACGGGCCATCGGGCAGCGGAATGCTGGGCCCGGAAGGGGGAGCCGCCAAAACCCCCAAAGCCCAAGCCAGCAACCGGGAGGCGCGCGGAAGAGGAGGTGCAGGCCCCAGAATCTTCAGAAAAACTGGTGAGTCGGGACAAACGCATGATAGTAGTGCCAATCTGCCTCTCGGGGCTAGAGAATCGGGCCACCTGCAAGGCATTTGTGGATTGTGGTTGTTCTAGAAATATTATAACTCCGGAATTAGCAGGAGCGCTGAAATGCCAGCAGATGGCGCTTGACTCCCCAATTGCATTTTCGCAGCTAGATGGATCAGTCGCTGCTGGGGAAGTATCTACAAAGGAAATACGGGGGGTCCCATGTAAAATAGGCAAATGGGAAGGAAGAATATCCTTTGTGATAGCCCCTATTGCCACATACCACGTAATATTAGGGATACCATGGCTCGAACAGGCAAATCCTGAAGTAGATTGGAGAGGAAAGAGCCTAGCATTCAAAGAACAGCAGACGCAATGGGAGATAAGCAAAATTGCAGAAGAGGAGGACGAGGAAGATGAAGCAGGTGAAATAGACCCACAGCTATTGCCACCTGAATACAGAGACTTTGTGGATGTTTTCAATCAGAAAGAGGCCAGTAAATTGCCTCCCAAAAGGAATATAGAAGTAGAAATTGAAATAACCCCAGGAGCAAACTTACCAAAACCAAAAGTGTATCCCATGTCTGTGCAGGAGAAGGAGGAATTGAGGAAATATATTGATAAAAACCTGGCGCGAGGCTTCATTAAGCCATCCAACTCTCCTCTCGGGGCCCCAGTGTTATTTAGGAGAAAGAAAGACAACTCCCTACGATTGTGCATTGATTATCGAAATTTAAACGCAATTACTAAGGACAATAAATACCCTATGCCCTTAGTAAAGGATTTAATTACCGTATTGAAGAAAGGGAGCATATTTACTAAACTTGATTTAATTGAAGCGTATCATAAATTAAGAATCAAACCGGAGGATACTTGGAAAACTGCATTTTCCTGCGCATTCGGCCATTTTGAATATAAAATTTTGCCTTTCGGGTTAAAAAATGGAGGCGGTTGCTTTATGCAGCTTATAAATGAAATACTACACCCATTGTTGTACAGAGGGGTATTCATATTCCTTGATGATATCTTGATTGTGAGTGAAGATAAGGAAAAGCACGTAAAATTGGTCCGGGAAGTTTTGCAGAGACTAAGGGAAGCAAAGCTGTACGCAAAACTGTCCAAATGTGAATTTAATAAAACTCAAATTGACTTTCTGGGGTATCGGATATCTCCAGAAGGGTTAGCTATGGATCCAGCTAAAGTATCAGATGTGGAAGAATGGGGAGTGCCTCAAACAAGGAGGCAATTGCAATCATTTCTGGGGTTTGCAAATTTTTACAGACCCTTCATAAAAGGCTTCGCGCAAATAACCGCACCCCTTACTGAACTTTTAAAAACAAAAGGGAAAGGGGAGACAGCAAAAGTAAAAGCTCCTGGCGCCAAACTGAGTTGGACGCCAGAATGCCAAAAGGCATTCGAAACCCTAAAAGAATGCTTCACAGAAGGACCCATCCTAAAACACCCCGATATCAGGAGCCCTTTCATAATCCATTGCGATGCCTCAGACTGTGCGTACGGGGCAGTACTATTGCAAAAAGATCAAAATGGGAACTTAAAACCCTGTGGATATTTGTCCCGGAAGTTCAGCGAAACTGAAAAAAGTTGGCCAATATGGGAAAAAGAGGCATTAGCCATATTAAAAGCCTTAGAATGCTGGCGACACTTCCTCGAAGGAAGCGGAATCCCATTTGAAATTTGGTCTGACCATAAGAACCTCCAGTATTTAATGTCTCCTAGAAAATTGTCCCCCAAACAAATTAGATGGGCGCAATACTTCAGCAGATTCGATTTCCAATTAAAGTTTTTTCAAGGGAAGCAGAATGTCTTGGCAGATGCTCTTTCACGCATGCCTCAACACGAAGGCATAACCACAGCAAAGGAGGGGACAATATTCTCTGACAAACAATGGGGCTTAGCTGTCAGGACAAGAGCACAAACCCAAAAGGAGAACACGGCTTTTGTTGAATTCGGCGGGGAAGATAATTGGGGAAATGAACTGAAACAGTCTTATGAAGGAGATCAATGGATCGCATCCAACGCAGAAAAGGGGGAGCAGAAGGGGGATTTTGGTTTGTAAACAAGAAACTGTATATCCCAGCAATATTAAGGATTAAGATTTTGCATCGTTTTCACAACAACCAGAGCGCTGGTCATACAGGAATTACAAAAACAACAAAGGCAATAGCAAAACATTGTTGGTGGCCAGGAATGAGGAAGGACATAAAGAATCATGTTGTTCAATGTGATGGTTGTGCCAGAAATAAATCGAGAGGAGGGAAGCCTATGGGATTATTACAAACAGTAGCGGAACCTACCAGACCTTGGGAATGTGTAGCTATGGACTTTGTGGGGGAACTGCCGGTTAGCAAAGGACATCGTTATATTTGGACAGTATTAGACCTGTTTTCTAAACAGGCCCACTTTATAGCGCTGACGAAACTACCATCGGCCGAGAAACTAGCTGAACTGTACATAAATCATATTTACAAACTGCATGGATGTCCCAGTAGAGTGGTCAGTGACAGAGGAGTACAATTCACAGCAAAATTTTGGGAAAAATTCTTGGAAATGCTAGGAGCAGAAAGGAGTCTAAGTTCTGCTTTTCACCCCATGACAAACGGGGCGGTAGAACGTACTCAGCAGACGCTTGGGCAGTTCCTTCGAATGTACTCCAACATGAGACAAAATGACTGGTCTAGGTGGTTGGCTTTTGCGGAACTAGCTTTTAATTCGACTATACATTCAGCAACAAATAAAACCCCCTTTGAAGTAGTTTACGGGTATGAAATACAGCCTTTACCCCAGTTGCCAAGATGGACAGAAAATGAGGAAACAGAGGCAGGGAAATGGAAAACGCAAATGCTAGAATGCTGGAGTCAAGTGACTGCATCCTTAAAGGAAGCACACAAAAAGTATAAAGCGTTCGCAGACAGAAAGAGGGTGGAAGGCGATAAATTAGATAAAGGAGATCTAGTGTGGTTAAGTACCCAAAACATCAAATTGGGGCTACCTTCAAAAAAACTGGGCCCCAAATATATTGGACCATTCAGAATACAGGGTGTTATCAATGAAGTAACTTTCCAGTTGGCATTGCCAAAAAGTTTAGGGAAAATACACCCAGTATTCCATCGCAGCTTACTGAAAAAGTATATGGGGACTTTGGACAAAATGGACACATAGAGTTATTGTTTGATTTGTTTCAGAACTATGATGAAAGAAGAACCGAAGAGGAGGACGAAGAAAACGAGGGCGCCATGTCATGGAGCCAGATCCCAGGGCTGAATTTCCAAGCCCTGAATCTGACTTCATAACATAAACAATCCTGCAAGCACCTGGCGGGAGAAGATAAAATGAGCCTGGGAACTCAGGGTTGAAAATATAAACAATTATAATTGATGTGGTGTGTGGGAATGGTAGTAATGTGATCCAGGGGGTGGGATTTGATGATGATATTTGCGTGTGGTATTACGTTGCATCAGAAGTGATAAAATTAGATGTATGTAAACATTAGGTCATTCTCGACTTTTCCAAAGTCATGTATTCTTCAATAAAGATTGGATTTGAGAGCAGCTATCTTTGATCTGCGTTCAGACTGGTCCTTTGAAGTGAGCCTGACAGTAAGGACTATAGTGAGATGAACCAGGAGAAAGACAAATACAATAACCAGACCCTAATGAATTTCAAAGTTATATAATTTACATCCATGATGGTGGGTCCAATTGCTTTATGGGTAGGAGGTACTTTAATGGCCTCCAGGAACCAAACCAGGGACAAATGTGTCTGGTACTAAATGCCATGATGCTATATTTACATGGAGTAGAGCTGTGGCTTGTTCAATCCCAGTCTGCCCTTTCACTTCTGGAACTCCCGTCTAAGGAGTTAAAGATGGCTCCCTCCCTCCCCACCTTCAAGAAACAGCTGCATGCGTACCTTTGCTCATTGGCTTAGGAGGAGGAGGAGGAATAGATGGTAATACTACCATTGTACCTCTGATTAATAGCTACCAACCGTATCCATGCTCTGTTCACCCCACCAGCTCAATAGGCATCTTTAACAAAGACCGATCTATTTTCCATCAAGGAACTGGGAAGACTTCTGTTTGGTGTTTTATTTTATGTCTGATATAACAGGTGGCATATTCAATTTAATTTTAGTTGTTAACTCATAATTTGTTTTTATATGCTGGGTTGTCAATTGTTATTACTGGTGTATTGTTGTTGTGTTTGGGCATTCAATGTTTGCCTTTTATGTTTGGAACCTGCCCTCAGTTCCTCCAGGGAGATCGGGTGGAATATAAATGTTTTATTATTATTATGAATTTTCTCCCCTACAGCCGTTTTGGTGTGTCTACTCTATACTATAGCTGAGGGATTTGATGATTGGCTAAAGGGTGGTGTCCATATAATAAATGTTCTTGGCACGTATCAGGTGTGGGGGATAATATAAAGATTCAGTATACACCTTGGCATCACTTGATGAAGGGTGATTCTCTGAAACAGTCATTTCAGGTCATATGGCCCAGAGAAAGAACCAGTTCTTGGGGCTAAACTGAGCGGTGTGTGCCATCTTATAAAATTCTGTGACTTAGGAAGGAGGGCCCTATGCTTGCATTTTATTAAACACTTGGCAGCCCATTAAATTGGTTTGTTCTTGGGGTCAGGTGTTTTGCCCAAGTTTAGGCTGAGGAGGTGGCCATGAGACACCTGGCCTTAGCCAGACCTATATCAACTTGCCTTTCACTCTATTGCAGCTCCAAGCATAACTCATTTACTTAGGTTCTAAGTCAATACAGATGTCT
The DNA here is from genome assembly GCF_035594765.1 of Anolis carolinensis. Taxonomy (NCBI): domain Eukaryota; kingdom Metazoa; phylum Chordata; class Lepidosauria; order Squamata; family Anolidae; genus Anolis; species Anolis carolinensis. The sequence goes on from NC_085843.1 coordinate 151,887,329, forward strand.
TTGTCATGTATCAGGGATGAGGTTTACTGAAACAAAAGCAAGGTAAGCCAACACAATATAAAATTGAAATCTTAAGTCTTTCAAGATCTGGTCAAAATAACAGAATTGTAAAACACAAACTGAAAAATGATGAGATACTGACAAGGTCAAAAGTCCAATTAATGAAGACAATCTGAGAAGTAAAGGGCCAGATTAGGAACAACAACAAACATTAGCCAAGGTCACAGTTCAGTGGTCAGATGCCAGGAATTCAATTGTCAGGGGTCATAAGAATCCACAAATACAAACTGAAGTCAGAGTTTAGAAGTCAAGCCAGGTGATCAGGAATACAAACTGACGTCAATGTTCATAAGTCCAGAGTCAGGAAGTCAGTTGTCACAGTCCAGAAGCCAGAGCTGGGAACTCAAACAGGGCCCATAGCAAGAGTACAGGTAATCAAGGTCAGAGTCCAGAAATCCAACCCATGAGCAGCAGAGGCAAGATCCAGGACAAAGATATGAAGTTGTCTGCTCTGCAGAACTATTCCCCAGAAACTTCTTTATTTGAAGGTCTCAACTGAAGCTCATCTCATTTCGCCTCCACCTTTAATCATTGAAGCCTGCCCCATTCCATGTTCCAAAGGCTGATTAACCCTTTCCAAGCTTACTGGAAATACTGATCCAAGCCAAACAGACTGGTGTTTAACACAATTCTCTGTGTTTAGCTGGTTATTTCATGGTTGGTCAACAATTGTGTATAATGGAACATGCAATGTATGAAGCAAGTTGGGCAGTTTTCAGCAATTCCTGGGGCTTAGCTAGGTAAGGAAAAGAAGATTATCAAACAACCAAAGTTCCTTTCATATTGCATTCTTGATCATCTGGTTCACCCACTGGTTGATTCATATATAGTTGTAGTAAAACTATTGTTTGATCATACATGTCTTCTCCCTCCTTCCCTTGACAGTTTTATGAAATCATACTCAGTTCAGTTAAGATGTGATTAAAAATATGATGGGATCAGTGCAAGACGTGAGAGATGTTATTTTTGATTCAAACAATTTTACATTTAGAAGCATTGAGCAGCACTACTTGCCAATTAGACTCCTTCATGAAAAATAAGTATGAATTTTCTTCAGCACCCTTAAAGATTCTTTTGGTTACTTAATTATTTGGTGTGCCAGCATCCAACCCAATGACACATAGTTTAAAATGCTCCCTCATTCTAGAGCTAGACAAGAAAACAGTGTGTGATCTGGCCTGTTCAAAAATGTATACATAAAATAGCAATAAATGGATCCTGGCAATCCATATCCAATCCAGTAAAGTAAAACAAATAATAAGAATAGTGGTTTAAGTGCTGGACCAGGAATCTAAAGACCAGAGTTCAAATTCCCACTCAGTTATGAAAATCCACAGAGTTCCTTTGGGTAAATCATGCTCGCTCAGCTTCAGAACAAATAATTTAAAGAAAATCCATACAAATTGTGTAAGAAATGACTTGAAGTCACATGGCAATAAAAAAATAAATCAAGATCAGTTTCAAATTCTGTAAGGAACTGTGTTAAATAAACTTTTTTTAAAAAAAAAATGCTTGCATCTTTTAATCAGTTCTAACCCAGTAACAAATGGAGACCATGATTCCATGGCCTGTGTGTGATACAGAATTTAATTATAATAAATACCTGAAACACTTCCTAAAATCCCTTGTACCTGATTGAAAGTGCTCTAGAACTCCAGTTTATTATTACATGTTTTCATCCTTTGAAAACAGCCACTCATTTTAAAATTTACACTAAATATCTCACCTCTTGCCCTCCTGTTTTTTTTAGAAGGTTACAGCTGAGCATTTAAAATTACTTTGCCCAGTGTTGGAAGAGATATGCAGGAGTAGCCGTGCAGCTCTCGGAACTGATTAAACCAAATCTTTTTCAACTGGAAGCTGAAACACTTTATCAGGCACAGACAGCACCTACAAAGCAAATTCAATGGACTCACCTGTGCCCCTAATAGTAATAAAGTGGAAAGCAGACACTACAGCTGCCGCCAGAATAATAAAAGGGGTAGAACTAGTCTTCTCAGTAAAGTTATTCCATCTGGAACAGTCGATCCTTGCCTGAATAAATTTGCAAATAAACACTGGACGGTTCTTCTAAGAGGTGCCTCCCTCTTCCTCCACAGCCCTTGTTAGGGGAAGAAAATTGTCATATGCTTCCTCACTCCTTCTGCAGAGACTACAACCTCAGATAATAAAAAGAGAAAGAAATAGAAAGATTGTGTCTCTCTGTGTTTGTGTGTGTCATCTGCCTGTCTAAAGTTGCACTCTGCCTTGCAGCACAGTACTGGCATTGAATGTGTTCAGTTTTAAACTAAATATTCTATGCCTTGGAAGTGAAACTGAAGCTTTAGTTGTGCTTCAGAAAGGGCCACATTTCTGATCCTGAAACCAAGCATGCAATCCTGCTCACAAAGGCAGTAAGGTCTGGTCCAAGAACAACAATCTAAAAAAAGCTCTTATATTTTCAAAGAAATGTGCATGAGGGCATTTCTGCAGGAGTGGGGTTTTTTAATGTCAGAGTATTGAAGAATTCTGGACATATGCATCTGCCAAAATACCCTTGAATTACAATTCAAATAGAATTCACCTCACATTTGTTTTCTGAGATCAGGCACCATTGTCTGCTCCATTATCTGTGAAGTGTCTTTCCTGTTTTTTGCCCCCACACTAGAGAAATTTGGCAGAAAATCATATGGAGTACAATATGTGTTCTTTTTTAACAAGACGTATACTAAAACAAGGCTTGTTTATATACATGGGCATACACAAACATTTGCTTCTCTTTTATCTTTCATAGGCCCCATCTATACTGCTGTTGTGGCTCAGCCTTTGCCTTTGTGTGATTCTGATGTGCCTTTGCATGACTCTGATGAAGATTCTGGGTTATATGTGCATAATGATGGGATTCGGGATGATTTTGAGGATGACTCTGATGCTGGGAATTATAGGAGCGTTCCAGCTGTAGTAAATGAAGAGCAGGGAGTTTTTCCCATGGGAATAAATCATGATGTTGTTTCTAACGAGGAATTTCAGGTGCAGGGAGTGGAAAGGGGGGATAACACTTTGCCGCCTGATAATGAGTTCAGTGGCCTTGAATCTGGAGATGTCGATTGGGCTACGAGACTACAATTTAGAGGGTTGCGAAGAAGCCTTCGCATAGCCAATAAACGAGAGTTCAAAGGGCAACGGAACGCCTTTATGTCATGCTTTTAAAACAGTCTGCTCGCAGAGAGCTCTTTGTCAATGCAACTCCATCACTTGATCTAGAAGCAAGACTGCTTTTCTGTGCCAAGTTTGCCTTCCTGTAATATCTCGTGGATGTATTCTGTTTGCTGGGACTTTTGGCTTCCATGAAAAGGACCTTGTTCTATGCTCTATGTTCCTATGGACTTATTGCTTACAGCCTTGGTTTTGTATCTATCTTTTGTAACTGATCTTTTACCCTTTTATGAACTATCCTTTGCCTATTTCCTAAATAAACTACAAAAGACTACTTCCTGTGTGTAGCTTGGTGTCTTTAGCAAGGTGAAGCTAACCTGAGGAGCAACAACTGCCATATAATGCAGCTTAAAATTGCATTATATGGTCAGTGTGGACATATAATGCAGTTCAATGCAGCTAAACTGCAATATAAGTCAACATTGACCATATCATGTACTTTCAAACTGCATTGTATCACACTGTAGATGAGACAATTCCTGAACATCAGGAAGTACTTCCTCACTGTGAGGGCTGTTTGACAGTGGAACTCTCTCCCCCGGACTGTGGTGGAGGCTCCTTCTTTGGAGGCTTTTAAGCAGAGGCTGGATGGCCATCTGTCGGGGGTGCTTTGAATGCGATTTCCTGCTTCTTAGCGGGGGGTTGGACTGGATGGCCCATGAGGTCTCTTCCAAATCTACTATTCTATAATTCTATGATTCTAATAATTTTCAAAGAAATGTATTTAAATAAATCCTTTACTGATAAAGGTAACAATTTCTTCCTGCCTGATCACAGATTCTATTGAGATAAGGCAGTTTGAAGTCAAGAGGATGGTCACATTTATTTTACAAAATTAGAGTTTTATTTTCCCACTTTAATGACTATGTTTCCATTCTGTGGAATTCTGCGACTGTTCACATAGCTACTGCCATCCAGAAATTTCATAGAATCATAGAATAGTAGAGTTGGAAGAGACCTCATGGGCCATCTAGTCCAACCCACTGCTAAGAAGCAGGAAATCGCATTCAAAACACCCCCGACAGATGGCCATCCAGCCTCTGCTTCAAAGCCTCTAAAGAAGGAGCCTCCACCACAGTCCAGGGCAGAGAGTTCCACTGCTGAACAGCTCTCACAGTGAGGAATTTCTTCCTGATGTTCAGGTGGAATCTCCTTTCCTGTAGTTTGAGACCATTGTTCCGCGTCCTAGTCTCCAGGGCAGCAGAAAACAAGTTTGCTCCCTCCTCCCTATGACTTCCCCTCACATATTTGTATATGGCTATCATGTCTCCTCTTAGCCTTCTCTTCTGCAGGCTAAACATACCCAGTTCTTTAAGCTGCTCCTCAGCCTTCTCTTCTGCAGGCTAAACATGCCCAGTTCTTTAAGCCTCTCCTCATAGGGCTTGTTCTCCAGACCCTTGATCAGTTTAGTTGCCCTCCTCTGGACGCTTTCCAGCTTGTCAACATCTCCCTTCAATTGCTGTGCCCAAAATTGGACACAGTATTCCAGGTGTGGTCTGACCAAGGCAGAATAGAGGGGTAGCATGACTTCCCTGGATCTTGATGCTATACCCCTATTGATGCAGGCCAGAATTCCGTTGGCTTTTTTAGCAGCTGCATCATATTGTTGGCTCATGTTTAACTTTTTGTCCACAAGGACTCCAAGATCTTTTTCACACATACTGCTGTCGAGCCAGGCGTCCCCCATTCTGTATCTTTGTGTAAAGAACTCAGGCAGGGGGGAATACCTTTTTATCCTACCGCTGCCATCAATTGTAAAGATGTCAGGCAGGAGGAGAAATCTTTTTAAAATCCCACCTCTGACACCGATTGTGGAGAAGGATGATGTTTTTATTAAATTATATTATCATATATTTAACTATATCCGCTGCCACCAGAGGTAAAAATGTTTATAATGCGGCCACCAGATATTAAGGGGATTATCAACTCTTGCCACCACTATAGGAATACGTAGCCACTAACTACTTAGAGAGGAAACTTTTATTTTTCTTCTTTCTTCTTCTACTTTATTTTTGATGAATATGTGTATGTATGACAGAGACTGAGATGTTTGAAGGAATAATAACATTTATTTAGGCACAAGCTTGATGATTACAGTAACTTCTTTAAAGGCACTTAGATAATGGTTGCAAAGCTATGTTGAGGTGTTCCAAACTTCTTAAAAGTCAGTTCTTTCTCCACTTCTTTCTATACTGCTTTCACCCTGTGAATTACAAACACAGACTATCTGTTCCTTATCTGGAAACAGACTACCTTAAAATAAGTCACCAAACTTATTTTAAAATTGACTCAAAAATCAAACATTTGAGCCACCCTGATCCCTCAACCAGAATCAGTCTCCCGGTATCTCATAAGGGCACCGACTCTAAAAACTAACCTTCCCTATGGTTCTCTGACCACAGACAACGACTGACGCGTTTCCCTCCAAATTCTACTCTCTCTTCAGCTAACCCAGTTGGCTCCGCCCCCTTCTCCATGGCAACCAACTCTGAGTGCTGAGTAACTGAAATATTAACCCTTTTAAAAACACAGTTAAACATGGCATCTGTAAATAAAAAATCACACTTCGTTACACTTTGCATTCCATTTTTTCTGCTGAAGTGGAGTATCTTGCATTTGTCCCTGTTGAACTTCATTTTTTAGTTTCAGCCCATCTCTCTAGTCTGTTAAGATCATTTGAATTCTGCTCTTGTCTTCTGGAGTGTTGGCTATCCCTCCCAATTTGGTGTCATCTGCAAACTTGATGAGCGTGCCTTCTAACCCTTCGTCTAAATCGTTAATAAAGATGTTGAACAGAACCGGGCCCAGGATGGAACCCTGCGGCACTCCACTCATGACTTCTTTCCAAGATGAAGAGGATGCATTGGTGAGCACCCATTGGGTTCGTTCACTTAGCCAATTACAGATCCACCTAACCGTAGTTTTGTCTAGCCCACATTTTACTAGTTTGTTTGCCAGAAGGTTGTGGGGGACTTTGTCGAAGGCCTAACTGAAATCCAGGTATGCTACATCTACAGTGTTCCCTGTATTGACCCAACTCGTAACTCTATCGAAAAAAGAGATCTCTGCTAACATCCTCCAGTGATTTATCAAGTTACAAACTCCAGGATCCAATAGGGTGGAAACATGGTAGTTAAGATGGAATGATAACATTATAACTATCTAGTTTGGGCAAATTTTCTGGCAGATTTTGCTAATACCCAATTCTTTGGCGAAAGCCAGGATACTCAAACCATACTTAAATTTGCTGTGTAGGTAGTTCTTGAGCAGGCTTAAACAGCACTTTTTTCTAATTCGTAAGTTTTCTTGTCTCTCCTCAATGCACAGAGATGCAGTCCCTCTCCTTCCCTTCCCCAGCTGCAGTGATGTCACACCCAAACTCTACTGACATACTAAAATATAACTGTTTCACTTTTTGTACCAGGCAGGCTGCTATTACTTGAAAACCTCTCTATGTGTGGTCATTATGCCTGTCTGATAAGAAGTAGGAATATAAGCCCTTTATAAGCATATATGTGTCATCAGACAATTATGCTGCAGCTGGGATCCAATTTCAATATGCAATTGAAATGATTCTTGAACAATGTTCTATTTATATACTTCCCAACATCCATTTACATTGTATGTGTGATAAAAGACATTTTCATAGCAAAGAGTTGTAGCTCTGTGGTTCTGTTTTAACTACCATGGCAACATATTATGGAATCCTGGGATTTGAAGTTTAGGGAAGAATTCTCAGCCAGTGAGCTCTAGTGTCACAGCAAACCACAAACCAAAGGGAATCACAGGTTAAGGCGGAATCATAGTGGCATAATTGTGTGATGTGGAAAGACCTTAAGAAATGTGATATAATTGAACTGTGCAGTTACAATTACAAGTAGGCACAATTCTTAGTAGCTGAGGTTACTAAGGACAGCAAACACTCTAAGACTTATCAAACTGGTGTCCCTCAAGTGTACTTGTTTTTTTTCACTGAGACAAAGTGAAATACACCTAGATAAAATATAATGTAGTTCACTCTGGTGGGAAGAAAGAAAAGGAAACAATTGCACAATGGGAACAATTTTGTGGTTTCCCTCTGCGACAGAGTTTCCATAAGAGGAGTTGGAACAGTGGTCTATGCTTAGAGTGCACAAAAAAACCCTCTGCTTCTTCCCACTGTCCCAATACAGACCCACACAGGCACATCTACCTGTCATAATGATGGGCATTTTGCTAGTTAGCATTTATTACAGACTAATAGCAGAACCTTAGAGATACCAAAACTTGAGAATTGAATTTGGCTGATAAACCTCCTAGGTTTATTCACTTAGGCATTCATTAGGCATCTGTGCACAGTCAGTTGTCTGCTCGCTGTCTCCTGGGTTTTCATCCTGTCCCCCACCATCTGCCTCTATTCTGAAGCACAAAGTGTCTATGTGGGGTGCATTTAAAATGGCTATTTTCTAGAACTAAGTAAGATGAAATACACCACTGCACACGTCTTCTTCCCATTGGAAATATGAACTTCTATCATTCTGGTACTTACATTGAGAATCAAGGTTCAAAAGACCTTTTATTTCAAGCAGATGAAGCTTCTCCTTGTACTTTACATTGTACATTTATACATTTTGGAAAAACCTGTCTGACATTGTCATTTGAATAATAGGGAATTGGTAAAGTGGTCTGAGAGGCAAGTAAAAATTTAGGAAATGATGATGTCAAGAAGACCCAAATTCAGTTTTTGACATCTTCAGATGGAGCTAGAAAGATCCCTGTCATAACCTCTACAACCATTCAGCTAGACAATACTGAACCATGCTGACTAATAGCTTGACTCTGTTTGCAGCATCACCCTGGGAAGATTTTTCTCGAGGTGGAGTAGGCAATAGTTCCACTTTTTCTCAAATCAAGATAAATAGTACTGAAAACTAGACACATTTTCTTAATTTCTAACAAAAAGTCTCAAATATACCTCTACAACTTCACAGAAGTAAAAATATAATTATAAAACATTAAAAATAACACACTACTTCCCAAATGTGCTGCCTGAGGCAAATCTGCTGCCTGAGAAAGCTGCCTCACTCTATTATTTTCTTTTTAAAAATTACTCTCTTGGCTTGCAATGCATAAAATTCTGTAGCTGATATGGTCACTAGCCAAGCACAATTCTACTGAATGTCATAGCCAGTTCTGACTTACCGTATATGCTTATGTATAAGTTTGCTCCATATATAAGTCAAGGACAGGCTTTGAGGAAAAATATGGATTTTTATATGCCCCATAGATGTTGAATGTCATTTCATGGAGAGGGGAAAACACTAACGTTTACTCTACAGAATAGCTGCCCTAGGCCATCAATGCCATTTCCCCAACCAGGTATTGAAAACGTCCAGAAGTAGTGCCACTATGGAGAGTAGGGATGTGTGATCCATTAAAAATGGTTCAAAGGTCATTACATAACTGGGGAGTGCTGGCACTTTGTTTCTAAATTATTTCTAAAGTGTACCTGGCAAAAATGTTGTTACTATAACGAGAATAACACATTTTTGTTATTATTTCGTCTTCGTAATTGTGCATGAGCATAAGTACTATAATTGGGGAAAATTCAGGTGCTCTTATTGTCCTCATTTTTAAAGCTATTGGGGTGAAACTGGCTACAATGGTAGAACACATTTACCACTGTTAGCCCACCAAATTTCAGAATCTTTCAAATATCCACAGATTTTCGGGAAATTTTTAAAAAACAAGAGCTACCTACTTGAATTTTATATACAATGTCCAAGATAACCAGAGCATCATTTCCCAGAAGTTTCAGAAAGATTTGCACATCTACAGATTTTTAGGGATTTTAAAAAGTTTAGACAATAATAATGTATCCCCCCAAAATGCAACAATGGCAACTCCCTTGAATGTCTGTATGTCTTTATGACACACAACCACATAACTTCAACTTAGCATAGATTTATAATATTGCTTACTTACTTTAGCCCTCTTCACAGATTTAATAATTTTATTTATTATTATTAGACTGACTCTAAATAGCTGGCTGCTGCAGTGCTCGCTGAGGCTTTCTTATGTTGAGTATTGCATTCTGGGAAATGTAGTTTAGGGCAGGGCCTTTTGCATTCTCTGCCACAGGGGGCCTTGCCTTCCCAAACTACATTTAAGATGGCTATATTCTCAATCTCCCACCTTTGCTAGCCCTGTCCCCAGTGACTTTGCTTATGGTGATTAAGCCAAAGAAAAACAGGAAAACATTGTATGTTCTCTTGGCTTTATCAAAGTAAAAAGTAAAGGTTTTCCCCTGACATTAAATCTAGTCATGTCCGCCCCTTGAAGTTGGTGCTCATTTTCATTTCTAAGCCAAACAGTCAACATTGTCCATAGATGCCTCCAAGGTCATGTGGCTGGCATGACTGCATGAAGCACTGTTACCTTTCCACCAGAGTAGAACCTATTGATCTACTCACATTTGCATGTTTTTGAACTACTAGGTTGGCAGAAGCTGAGACTAACAGCAGGAGCTGACCCTGCTCCCCAGATTTGAACTGCCAATCTTTCGGTCAGTAAGTTCAGCAGCTCAGCAGTTTAACCCACTGTGCCACTGGGGGTCTTAATGCTTATACTGAAAATTAAATTAACTTTGTGAGGCATCCAAATGTTACAGAATCTTAATGAAAATGATTGGCGTGTGTTTCAATTTCTAAATTTTACTTCCCCACACACACCTTTCCTGCATGTTTCTAATATCAATTCACATGTACGAATTTATTCAATTTGATCTGAAATACAAATTAAAAGCAAAATTATGCATACCTCTAATGGAGAGTAGAAGAATAGGCGATTCTTTTAGGTTCTCCCAAGATGGATTAAGTTCTTGCCTTCTTCTGCTCAATTCAGAGAATGGGATTATTACTTTTTTTTATAAGAGTTATGGTACAGTACTCACTTTGACCTTGATCCATGTTTAATCATTGTAACTTTGCAGTACTACCAATACACATATTATCTCTAGAAAATTATGTTTATATTTATAAATTCAATTTAATATTGTTTCTACAGGAGTAAGCACAGGTAATGCAAATTAAAAACGCTCATGTTTGATTAAGGCTGAGTATGTATAAAGTTTATTAAGGAAGAAACAATAATAAGGTCCTATTCTATAAATACTGATGTGTCAATAATTCTCAAATGGTTGGTATATTCATTCATAGTTCATTAAAGATTTATTAGAATTTAATTTAACAGAAACCCTAATATAAGGAGCATGATAAAAGAGGCAAACTTTTTAAACATCTTCCTGTGTGTGCTTATTTTTTAATATAACATATCAGTAATACATTTACTGTAAAGTCTTTGTCACTCAGCCTGAAATGTTGTTTCGCTAGTTTATTAAAGATTTATTGCTATTTCACCCCAGAGGAAAGTTTACATGACATGCATTATGAAATACTAAAAAGCATGAAGCTAAGCTAAAGGGAACCCTATTCATTAATACAAAATTGGGCTGTTTTAAGAATGGAGCTATCTCCAAGAACCATTGTATTTATTCACTCAAAAGAGAATAAAAGCATTTCATATTTTATTTACCATCTGTGGAAGTGTTATTCTTAGGCCTTATGTGTCAAATGTTTTTCATGATTTTTAAGGATTATTATTATTCTGGATATAGCATACAAAAGCAACAACAAGAAAATCAGATCATCCCTCAAAACAAACTGTGATGCGATCAAGAGTCTTAGGCCCCTTCTACACTTCTATATGATTCATATTATCTCCTTTGAACTGAATTATGAGTCTACACTGCCATATAATCCAGATTAAATCAGATAATCTGGATTTAATATGGCAATGTAGAAGGGGCCGTAAATGCACCCCTGAGGACTTTCCAGAGTTTGTGGAACACACTGACCACTTTCAGTAACACCACTTTACAGTATATTGTGCTTCAAACACCACACTAGTGGCCATATAAGGAGATGGTTGGGACTTCTTCTCTAGCTTGCAGGTTGAAATAGAAGATGACAAAGTACTTTGAAGGCAAGCTTTCATTACTTTACTTTACTTACTTACTTAGATGATCCCTCACTGTCCAAGTATGATGGCCTTCCAAGTGTAGTGTCCTGGCCGTGGATACGTAGGTGACTGTGGAGCCCTATTCTTGACCTACATGCTTTTCCACAGTGAGAATGTTGGTTTCCAAGTGAAAGGCAGTCCTGATCAGGGTTGGCTTGACATGCCTTCCTATTGGTACATTTCTTCCTTTTGCCCTCCATTCGTGCCTCTTCGAATTTCACAGCACTACTGGTCACAGCGGAATGTAACCAGTAATGGAAAGCAGAAGAACGGAAAATGTAATGTTGGTGAACAGGAAAAGGGATTTAAAGATGGGCTTAATGCTAACCTTAAAAACTGTGGCATAGACATCAAGAACTTGGAAGTCCTGGTCTTGAGCACACTACCTGGATGCAAGCCTTTATACTGAGCTGAGAAATAGAACCTCAGCTACCCCCGTTTCCCCTAAAATAAGACATCCCCAGAAAATAAGACCTAGTAGAGGTTTTGCTGAATTGCTAAATATAAGGCCTCCCCCGAAAGTAAGACCTAGCAAAGGTTTTGTTTGGAAGCATGCCCGCCGAACAGAGCACCAGTGCATGCTGGATCGATAAATGTACGTACCATAGAGTGTTGTACATGGAAATAATGGTAGTAACAAGAAATTCTTGATAGGATTCACAGTTTGTCTGGTTATGCTGGTTTATGATGACAACTACTTTACAGTATATAATAAATGTTCATTTTTTTGTTCAACAATAAATGTGAATTCTTCTTCATGGAAAAATAAGACATCCCTTGAAAATAAGACCTAGAGCATCTTTGGGAGTAAAAATTAATATAAGATATAATATAATATATATGTCTTATTTCCGGGGAAACACGGTATATTATATGTGTGTACATTTCTGTTAGATGTAATAACTGGATTACTATGTTGATAATACAATGATTGTGTTAAATTTTACCATTCCTCTATGACAAGAATAGTTTCATATGTATTTTTTTAAAGTGGATCTTTGTAGAGTACTGTGGTTTTATGCTTCTTCTCAGTTATTCTGACACAAACTTTACAAAATGAGAATATAAACATCCCAAATTTAATCCAAAGAAGCAATTTCTCTGAGTTGAGTAGTCTATAAAAAGACAAGTAAGCAGATATTTTAAAACTACTAATAGGAAAAAAGCAAGTAATTGGGTAAAATATGCTGTAGACATAACTTGAAGGAAAATAAATCAAGCTAGTCCCAATTAATCATGATTTTTTTTTCTGCAGCATTTATCAGAAATGGAGCAAGAAAAATGTATATGTGAGGCATTTGTAGACTAATGAAATATTGCAAAATTCCTCTTAATATGCAAGAATTGACTGTGTTTTTATTTCTATTTTATGTATTTATTACAGTTTACTTGAAATTACTGTAATTTATTTTCAAGTGACACATTTTTATGAGACATGTTTTGTGTGTTCATGTGGGCACAGAATGAGAAAGACAGAACAGACGAAGTAAGGAAATTGAAATTTGTGTCTCTTTTTTTACAACAGAGACTCCTTCAACATTGCCATAGAACCCACATTATCAAATCAGATGATACACATTACCTGCTTTGAACTGGATTGTATGGGTCTACACTGCCATATAATCTAGTTCAAAGCAGATTATCTGGATTTTATATGGCAGTGAAGGGGCCTGAGATGGCAATATAGATTGTCCTGCTTTGTTTTACACTTTATATTCAATGTGTGTAAATTATTTTCAATCCCTAAATATCTATATATATAAAAGGGTAATGAAATTTCGGCCTAGGACAAAACAACAAAACTACACATCCCAGAAACACTAAACTTGGCAGCACAACCCCTCATCCATGCCTCTACGTTTGTACAACAAAAAGAAAAGAAAAATAAAGTCCTAATTAGAGGGAGAGGAATAATTGTCTTTATACAATTGCTGCCAGTTAGAAGGCTAAGCTCCGCCCACTTGGTCTCCTAGCAACCTACTCAGCCCAGGGGAAGGCAGAGTTAGGTCTCACTTAGGCCTCTTCCACACTGCCTATAAAATACAGATTATCTGATTTTAACTGGATTATATGGCAGTGTAGACTCAAGGCCCTTCCACACAGCTATATAACCCATTTATAATGGACTTAATGTCAGGAGAAAATCTTTATCCTTTACCTTAACTACCACCAATTCCTCAGTACTTTATTTCCCATACCACCATACTTCGCCACAGCAACGCGTGGCCGGGCACAGCTAGTGCTTATATAACTTGTGATGGTGTGCAGAGTATATTACCAGATTAAGTAATGGGGAACATTAGGGAACTAGCGTTAATTCAAAAAGAGAGGATAGGAAAGTCCATCAGTTTCTTTCTCCCTTATTCAAAAGAAGGTGACTGGTGTTATCCAGAGCCAAGTGAGTTGTACAGAGAGAAGGGGCTTCTCCAAAGCTGCTTTGCTCAGTCACATGGCATTGACCAGCAAGTAAATAGCCCTTGGATCTAGCAAGTGCTGCATTTCCATCTTCTGGGTGGATTTGGGTTGCTAGGAGGAAGAGGGGGAAGCTGTCTGAGCATGGAAATCACATGGTGGCTGGGAAGACATAATCCTGAGTTCTGCACAGCGATCCAGGATTGATATCTTCATTGCCTGAGTAGACTTGCATCAGCCACGTGCATTGTGTGGACACAAGCAGGCTTTTGCAGCACCCATATTGCATTCAATGGCAATGTAGAACAACCCTCAGAATGTAACGGAGTCTCCTTCTTTAGTGTTTTTTTTTTCCAACTGAGACTGAATGACCATATGTTAGGAATGCTTTCATTGTATATTCATGCACTGCAGGGGATTGGACTAGTTGACCCTTGTGGTATTTTCCAGTTCTATGATTCTATAGCCCTAATGATATAGTAGGCTAGTCCTAGCACATCCTATTTCTGATCTTCTTGGTCTAATGGGGTTTGGGCAATCTTCCCTTTGCAACTATACTTCAGGGTATTCACCAGTGTCAATAATATGGACACCCAAATCTGAAGGAACTAATCCTGTTCAGAAATGGGCAAGGGGGGTGGATAGAACAACATCAATTTCTTAAGTAGTGGCTGAAAAATATGATAAAACTCAGAATCCTTCCTGAATATCCTTTCACCAGAGAATGATACAAGAGTTTCATAGGGATTGTAATATATCTTGTTGTGAGGTGCGTATAAAAAACAGCCACGCAACAAGTAATAATGTTACAATGAAAATGGGATGTTCTTATATAAATATATACCTAACATTTCACTGCAATCCACGTTGCAAAAAGTATGGCCTGATTATTGTACTATATGTAGCACCATGGAACGAACAGGCAGCAATCCATCCTAAATTGTAATTTGAAAATACCTTCCTCATCTCATTCCACATAAGGAAAAAAAAACTTCCTGGCTTGCATTTCCACCAGTACCAAATCTGTAGTTCCACACAGCCATATAACCCAGAATATCAATGCAGATAATCCACAATCTCTGCTTTGAACTGGGTTATCTGAGTTTACACTGCCATATAACTTAATTCAAGCAGATATGTGGGATTTTATACAGCTGTGTGGAAGGTGCTTCAGCCTTTTTCTACATTGCCATATAATCCAGATTATCAATGAAGATAATCCACATTATTTTCTTTGAACTGGATTATCTGAGGCCCCTTCTACACTGCCATATAAAATCCAGATTATATTATTTGAACTGGATTATATGGCAGTGAAGACTCATATAATCCAGTTCAAAGCAGATAATCTGGGTTATCAGGCCTGGGCTGTGGCGCAGGCTGGTGAGCAGCCGGCTGCAGCCAGTTGCAACAAATCACTCTGACCAAAAGGTCATGAGTTCGAGGCCAGCTCGGAGCCTGCGTTTGTCTCTGTCTTTGTTCTATGTTAAGGCATTGAATGTTTCTCTATATGTGTAATGTGATCCGCCCTGAGTCCCCTTCGGGGTGAGAAGGGCGGAATATAAATACTGTAAATAAGCAAATAAATAAATAAATAAATAAATAACCTGGGTTATATGACAGTGTAGAAGTGGCCTGAGGCTACACTGACATATAAACAAGTTCAAAGCAGATAATCCGAATTTTATCTGGCAGTGTAGAAGGGGCCTCTTGACCCTTCCATACTGCCCAAAATGTAACACTGGCATTAAAAATTCTGGTCTGTTCTGCATTTTGCAGCCACACAGGTGGTAAATCCCCACCTCCTTGGCAGGGCAGTGGTAGCCAGAGATACACACTGTGCCAGTTTTAGGTCAGCACAGGCAAGCATGGCCAGTTCCACCCTCCCCTCCCTATGACCTGTTTTGCTCCTAACCCAAAGAAACCTACTAATGCAGGAGGCTTCCCTGGAGTGCCATAAACCTCAGCAATGATGCAACAGAGATCCAGACCTCTGCTGGTTTATTTCAACCATGAAATAACAAGTTTATCCTGGGTTGCATTGCATTTACATGGGTTGTTGTTTGGACACCCTAGGCTAATGTGATTACTGTCATACATTATGTAGCAGCAATATAGATAGAACCTCAGTGAAGTACATTTAGGATTAGAATTCATTAGTCTCCCTCAGTTGAAAACACCATGTTCTATGTGAAAGAATCATAAGGAGGTGTATGTCTCTGGTTCCTGAACACACACTCTGAAAAAATTAGGAATATCCACATGATTCTTTATTTTATATACATGATTTAGTCCATAAATTTCAATCTGTCCCTGCCTGCTGGTTACAATCTAGTTAGACTGCATCGGAAATGTATAATATTCAGAAATATGATTGAGAAGTGTTTGGCAATAAATCTATGAAATTGGGGGGGGGGGAGGACTCTGCTGCAATGCAATTAATATTTGGGGAAAGCATCGCTTTTTTTTTTAAAGGAAAATGTGGTTATTCTATTCATTTTCCCCCATGAAAACTGATTTCTCATCTAATGTTTATTCTATAAATCATCTAAAGACGTGAGTGATTAGATGGATTGGTATGATCTCTGACATTTAAAAAGTGTATGTAAATGTATGTATAAGTTTATACTGATATTTCCAAAAATTCTGATTATCAAGGTTCAGCTATAATTTACCCAAACTTGAAATGAAGGTAAAACGATTACTGGGATTATCCACTGCTTATGGCCCCATCTATACTGCCATATAATGCAGTTTGAAATTGCATTATATGGTCAGTGTAGACTCATATAATGTTGTTCAGTGCATCTAAACTGCATTATATGAGTCTACCCTGGCCATATAATTCAGTTTCAAACTACATTATATATATAGTGTAGATGGGGCCCAGAACTAGGATGGTCTCTAGTAAATCCAACAAGTGCCTTCATAGCCCTTTCTCATTACCTTTACATTATTGATTTGGAAGTTTCCCCTCATTTACTGAAGTACAGTCCACTGCTGCATAGAACCACATTTCTAGAGTTGTGTCCTAAGCATTCAGTGCTAAGGTATTATAGGTTTAAATAGCCACAATAATTAAAATACAAGAGTTGTGTACTGTAGCACTTTGAATCTTAAGAGCAATATCAATGAGGCAAACTTTGTTTTGGGGTGAAAATATTTAGAAAATGTATGAAACCCATGTTTTTCACATGCTGAAGAATCCTGGAAAGAAGAATGCTGGAATGATGAAAAACGTGGTAATTTAGGATTTATTCTGTGCAAATTTATCAAGTGAAAATTTCTCAAAGACCTCTACTGTTTCTGTACAGGAAACAGAATTTTATGTGTGAAAAATAATGTAGAGTAGTGTAAATGCAAAAAATTTCATTCCTGCAATCATGTGCATTTTTGCACAGAAAATGCTGTAAGTGAAGATGTTTTCTGTGTAAAATGTATATATGGTTGATTTTATTTATTTATTTATTTATTTATTTTTATCCCGTTTTTCTCCCATGGGTGGGATTCTAAGCGGTAAACAATTGTTAAAACAACAGAAATTACATGACACAAATAGCACAATATCACAACCCCAAAGGAAACATATAAATAAATAGCACATTACAGTCTGAGTCTCCCAGCATTTACATGGAAAACAGCATTTCCTCTGCATAAATTAACATTTCTGTGTTCAAATAATTAGAATGAAGAAAAGGTTGCGTTTTGTGCAGAAAGTGCTGTTTGCATGCAAAACACCACATCAATTTATTTGTTTTTTAAAAAAAGAATAAGGTCCTGCAATGTGAATAACTTTCAAACTTTGTCTGGTTTTCAAAGATTTTCTCACAATAAGAAGGAAACTTCTGAATTTTTCTGTCTGTATCTTAGAGAATAGACCTATTACAGAATTGCAACCCTGCTTTGTCTTCCATACAGTGAAAGAAAAAATTGTACTAGGATGAAAGTCCAGTGAGATATTTCAGTGGAACCATTTCCTAATCAAAAGTGGCATACTTCAGGAGGGACATATTCAAATGAGCAGTTCCCTTTTGTACAGCTTGAAAAAGAAAGGGAAGCCTTGGGATTTATGATTATTTTATATGAGATTAGACATTTCTAAAAAATAATAAACAACAAAACAATAATTTAATATTTATATAGAATAGGAAATTTTGAGCACTCAAGAATTCAAAGTTATATGGCTTGACTATTTCCCATTGAGGAAAAAAGTTTTTGTTATTTTTAAAAAGTTTACAATAATTGTAATAATTATGTTTCACCACTGAAATACACAGATTGCTATCTTTTCTCCTACATGGCATTAATCTTCATTTTTAGTATTTGGAGAATACATTAAGAATATCAAATGACAATAATTTAATTCAGTACATACCTTTTAAAATAGATCACTCAATTCTTGCAGGATAGATATTTAATCCCATTTAAATAGTGACTATACCCTCCCTGCATTTCAATTTTTTACTTTAGTGTTTTCTCTTTGAAACCCACTTAACTTTCCTTTTCTTTTTTTTCCTTTTCTTTTCTTTTCCTTTAAAAAACTGATTCCTGCTCTGCAATTTTAAATACAAACTTCTGGAATATATATATTGTTGGCTCTCTGGTGTGATAATGACACTAGATTTATCGTTATGCTCTCAGCTAGAAGTGTTAGTACTTAGGGACCCTGGAGTGCTCCATTCCATATTGATGTCTACTTCCTTGGTAATTGAAGTCCTTCAAAGAAAAAGTCTATTAAAATATAAATAAGCGATTAACTTGTCTTAACTTATTACAAGTGCATAACCATAAGAATGCCACTGGAGCTGTGTTGATATATAAAAATATGCTGCAATCTTTCCTTTTTATTTGGGACATGTCAACAAAGCTCCATTTCCTCTGCAGAATATCACCCCTCCTTTCATTCATACCTTCTTCTTCTTCTTCTTCTTCTTCTTTTTTTTTTTTAGTGCGGGTGTAAAACACATTAAAAGGCTTACCTTGAGTTAATCTGCATTAGCCTGGGTACATCATTGGGGACCGCTGATTCATACCTGATCATTCAGAACATGTTGCTTATAAATTACAAAGAAGGCACAAATCAAAAGTACAAAAGGACAAATAGAAATGTATTGCTGGAAGAGTTTTGAATGATGGAGCCATTGCGCAGGAATTTTATTTCACCTACACTGTGAAATTACAACCTGTCTTGACTCTGTTAAGTTGCATACACTAAGCACTAAATAAATAAAAGAAAATATAGCTCCTGTAGCATTCTGAACATCTGTTTTATCAGAGTAAAATGCCTACACATTCTATGTAACTGTCAAACAGTATGCTTTTCAGCAATAAAAATGAAAATAATAGAATCTGAGCTTGGCATTGTAGTGTTATGTCCAAATATAACAAATGCTTTGAACCAATACTACAATGATGAAAGGTGATGGATTGTAAGGATTAAAAAAAGATATTCCTAGTATTTCACCAGAAAGATAATGTCTCTAGATTTATATCCTAAGTATAACTCTGGAGTAGTCTATAGTTCGAAGTGTTGTTTCTGAAAATTAGGCCCAAAATTATGAATTATGAGATGTGGCTCCACTGAGATATATAATGAGCATGTGTTACATTTTTTTATTTCTTCTGTAATCTTTCATGAATTTCCCTGGAATGTTGCCCCTCCCCACCTCAAACTTCAGGATATAATCACATGAATTGTAATAATCCCCTCACAATGCACCAAAAAGACTCATGGGATACACAATGGGTTTGTGCAAGAGCCTTGGGGTCTTTTTCTTTTTTTCTCTTGTTATGATGTAATTTTCTCTTGGAAACACTTCCTCATCCATGTCACCAAACCAGACCCATCACTGAGGCTCCCATTGAAATGGGCAAAACCCTAAGAACTTTTTTGTTCTTCTAGGCTGGCACCCAGAGATAGGATATCAAGACCAATTTCCACCCATTTTCCACTAAATTCCTTTCCAACCACACTCTTCTCATGGGAAGATCAATAAAGAGACACAATCTTCAAAATAATCCAATGTCAGTGAAATCTGACAGAGCCTGGGACAACCAGAAAATGGATCCTAGCTAATCACTTTCTAAACCAATCAGGAGCCCGCACGGTAGTCTTGAATAATGTCAAAATACAATAAATATTCTATGTATTTGCAATTGTGGTATGTCTGGAGTGCTGTCACCACTGACATCCTCTTTGGCCATTGAGAATAAAGGCTCAGATTTCAACCTGTCTGTGTCTCATCTGGCCTTCTGGACACACACTAGACACACCGGGCTCCAGACATGCAGTACTTGCAGAAGCTGAAATGTGCATAAATAGGATTAATGGCAGTGGGTAGGAGAATGCTAAAGTTAATTCTTTTTGCCCTTTTAAGATCACAACATTCTGGTGTTGCAGGACTTATGCTCCTTTTGGGGGACCTTTTGAAAATTCTCACCTTTTTGGTTTTTGGGGTTTTTGGGTGGGTCTTGTATTGCAAAACAATAGTGGCCTTAATCTCATTTCCTTTCCAGACCTAGAACAGGTATGATAGAAGAAAAAAATGTACAGATGAGGGAGGCCTGGAATAGGTGGAAGGCTCGGAACGTGGGGCAAAATAATCAAAATAATCAAATAATAATAATCAAAATAAATAATCAAAATCAAATCAAAATAAAATAAAATCAAAATAATCAAAATAAAAGAACCCCTAGAGATTCTTCTTAGTCATTTTGTGGTGCGAAACAAAACAAATATATCTCAGAATATTGGTGGGTTGGAAGACAAAAATGTATATGTGTAACTGATGCAGCCTCTGAACTTCTGACAGTTGTCCACACAAGTTCTAAACCCATGATGGGCAGTATAGACATTTTAGATACTAACACTGGGAATCTGAAATGAGTCTGATTCATAGAGTAATATGGAAACAAGGATAGTTATGAATGTCCATGTGGATTTGTTTCTTTTGAATTGCAAACCAATATAGGACCAAAACAAAAAGAACTTTAAACATGTGGATGCTACAGAAAGCAAAAGATAGATGTTTTAATCTCTAATCAAAACAGGTACACTCACTATTCAAGGTACTTCTTGCTTATCTATCCATAAGGAAGAAAGCTGAGCATGCAGTCTGAAATGATTCAGCCATTGTACAACACTTCAAACTACAGTTCCATCATTTCAAATACTCCGCAGTTTGCTTTAAAAATAGTTTCTGCAAACCAAACAACTTTGCTTGAGCGTCATGTACAGGGAAACTCTATTGCAGAAAAAAAAGATATCAAAAGTCTAGAAAGTTTAAGAAAATACGGTAGATATCAGAACATAGTTGCTAGAATGGAAGGATTAGCAATTGCACAAATATGTTTTAGGTAAGCAATGCAATCTTTAGAAAGGCTAAAACCTTATTTGTCAATTGATAAAAACATTCCCTCTTTATGTGCATTATTTTTATGGCATTGAATGTTTGCCGCCTTTGTTTGGAAACCATCCTGAGTCCCTTAGGGGAGATAGGCAGGGAAAAAATGTATTTATTTATTTATTTATGCTCTTGTCCCATCCATCAATCAATGAAAACATTCCAGAAGTTATTCCTCCTCCCGCTTCATACCAAATCTCTCATAAGAACAATCATGCAGTCTTCACTTCCTATGCAGCTAACCATAAATCTAAAAAGCACAAAATAAACAGTTCCAAACTAATGAGAGAAGATGTCATTCTCTCCTCCCCCCCCCCCCCCCCACACAAATCCCCAAGATGGAAAATATACACATCTTAAAAGATAAATGTAAAGTATGGCAGGACTCATGATCCTAACAGTCTAATCCTTTGAAACATCACCCATGTTACCTGCCAAGGGGCCAGTTTTTCAAAATTGTGAGCATGAAACTTTGTTTTATTAAAATAGGCATCAATACAAGTTTAGAGTCCACTCATTTTTGTCCATCCTCTGCAAAATGTTTCGGTGTCACAAAATATTGTGATTTGTCCTTGTATGAGTCCAGTATCTCAGGCACTTCCAAACTGCTGATCACCACTAATTAAAACAGCTGGTGGTAGTGGGATTTCCTGATGCCAAGAATTCAATCCAACTGCTGGTTTTAGCAGATTGAAATGAAACTCAGATTGACTATGACTTTTTTGGTAAAATCAGTTGAGTAGTTATTTCATTCACATGTCTCTTACTAACAAATGACCCCAAGCTTTTTAAAGAGCTGTTGACTTTTCAAAAACACAATAGACAACTATACTGCTTATCCAATTTTCACCCTGCTTTCCATCAGCATATATTTGTAATAACATTTTGAATCATTCAAAACTGACACAATGTGAAGTTTTCCTCTGCAGCAGAAATAACCTTCAACTTATCTACAGGTCATATCAAAATTCACATTTTTAGCCTGAAACTTGCCTTTGACTTATATATATCTATATATCTATATCTATATATCAAAATCCACATTTTTAGCCTGAAAACTTGCCTTTGAGATATCTATCTATCTATCTATCTATCTCTGGGACCTTTTTGGTTCGCAAGTTCAGCAGCTAAGCGCTTTAACACACTGTGCCACCAGGAGCCCATATATATATATATATATATATATATATATATATATATATATACATATACACACACACACACACACATATATTGGGGTTCCTGGTGGCACAGTGTGTTAAAGCGCTGAGCTGCTGAACTTGCAGACCAAAAGGTCCCAGGTTCAAATCCCAGGAGTAGAATGAGTGCCTGCTTAGCCCTAGCTCCTGCTAATCTAGCAGTTCGAAAACATGTAAATGTGAGTAGATCAATAGGTACCGTTCTGGCGGGAAGGTAATGGTGCTCCATGCAGTCATGCAGGCCACATGACCTTCGGCAATGCCGGCTCTTTGGCTTAGAAATGGAGATGAGCACCAACCCCCAAGGTCAGACATGACTGGACTTAACATCAGGGGAAACCTTTACCTTTACCTATATAATATCTACAGACCTGGATTATGCATAATTCAAGCATATGCTGATAGCCACCAAACACCAGAAAATTCCTTAATCTTGTCTCATCACATAACAATCCATATATTCATTAAGTCAACTAAACAATATGTCTCTAAGATTAGGCCATTTTATACAAGGCCTTATCTTATTACATCAATAACTAATCTTTCTCCTTATGATTTTTTCACCATCCTTGTTAATTTTCATAGTTTATATGACCATATAATGACCAAGTCAATGAACACCAGGTTTACTAGTTCTGCTTTCTACAGGTGCCACACAAACTTGGCATAACTGATATTACAGTTCTTCTGTATAACTATGTACTTTCATGTTACATCCAACATATAATTTCCAAAGCTAGCAGATGGTCCCAAAATCCAGCATCTGCCATCTACTTGTCTTCATTCTTGATATCATAATATTTGAGACATAATGATTGGCTATTGTAGGAATAATTATGATATCAAACACAATAATTTAGCAGTAAGTGGAAAGGGTATATAACTGCTCTTTCTCATTAAAAGAAGCAAAATATTCCTTTTGTAGTATAGCTTATAGGTATGACTCTGAATGTGAATGGAAAAACTTACTACTTTATCAGGTTTTGATATGTTGAACAAGAAACATGCTAACATTGTTTCAGGTAGGAGTACAAATACTGTATCATGAGGATATAGTTCAACTTTCTGTACAAAGACATACAGTTTAGCAACAGTGAATACAAACAATAAAGTGTTCACTGTTTGTGTCTTGGCTACTTCAAAATCAGAGCTGGCCCATCATAAAGGCCAATGTAAGCGCCCGCTTGTGGTGCATTGTCCCCGGGGGCACCGTTGAGGCGCCCCTGCAGCGGGGGCGGCAGCGGGGGCGGCAGCGGCGGTGGCGGTGGCGGCGGGGACCATCGGCTCCCTCCTCGCCAAACGCGGAAGGCCTCAACAGAGGCCTAGCTCTTCTCATGAGTCCTGGCGAGAAGGGAGCCAATGGTCCCCGCCACCACCAAAGGTATGTGCGGGGCCTGGGGGGCGCAATTTTGGCGGGGGGGGGGGGGTACAGCCACTAGGTTCGCCTACAAGGCAAAATTTCCTAGGGCACCTCTGTTCAAAATAGTCAACATAGAATTACCTTTGACTATTGAAATAGCTTGAAGTTGGAAATGTAGCATCTAGATTTCAGATTGTTGCAAAGTACTAGGAATGAATCTGCTCAATATGCCCTTCAAGGGTCTTTAATCAGTATGAGCTCACAAATGAGGTAGCTAGACTGCTAATTGGTGTGTTGTACTGGTATCATATCATCCTCAATTCTGAAAGATATGATCTGCTTGTCAGTTGTTGTTTTTTTCATTTTCTCCTGGATAAATTTCATGCCAATGTTTAAAAAAGTATTGTGCCAGGCTATCTAAAGAACCATACACAGTCATTAAGACCAAGTTATATTTTTATTTATTTGCTTTATTTGTATCCAGCTTTTCTCCACATATAGGGACTTGTAGAGTTAATGTCCTGATTAAGATCTGTTGAAGTATTGGGATAAAGTTTTCTCCTGTTTTGTTCCCACATTGTAAAATGCACTTAATGGCATTACAATCTTGCCTATGTAATGATTTGTAACACAATGCTATGGGAGAGAAGTCTTGCATCCTAGTGGCCCTGTTCCATCCAATAGTATCAACAGTTGAACTGGCAATGTGGGAGTATGGAATAGAACTGGTTTTTACATGATCTTCCCTTCATAGGACAATCTACAATGCCATATCATGCAATTTGAGACTATCAATGGTCTGTTTAAATAAAACGGTGTTTCCTTGCTGACAAAAAAAGGGGGCAGGAGGGACGAAATTCCATGGCTTGGAAACAGGAATCAAGAAAGTTCACCCTTATGTCCATACCAGATGGACCTGTGACCATTGCTCATAATAATAAATCTAATAATAATAATAATAATAATAATAATAATAATAATAATAATAATAATAAATCATTATTTGTATTCTGCTTTTCTCCCTAAACGGCACCCAAAGTGGCTTACAACATTATAAAAAACAATACAAGTCAGCATATATATGTATAACAATAACCTATAAAAGTTGTAACCAAGTTTACAATAAGGAATAAATAATCCTATTTTTTTAAAAAAAAATCAAATACACTTATTACAGGAAACTCAATTAGACAGAGGATAAACTTAGCATTACGCAGTAAAAGTTAGCCTTCCCTTCATTCCAAATAAGTGTCTTAATTAAAAGCTTTTGTGAACAGGAAAGTCTTTAGCTGCTTTTTAAAAGATGTTTTAACCTCCTTGGGGAGTGAGTTCCAAAGGGTTGGAGCGGCCACCGAGAAGGCTCTCTTTCTCATTGCCGACAACCACATTTGCAATGATGGCAACAATGAGAGGAGGGCCTCTCCAGAAGATCTTAATGTTTGGGCAGGTTGTTATGAGGAGATGTGGTCAGAAAGGTAAGTAGGACCTGAACCATTTAGGGCTTTAAAAATCAAAATCAGCACCTTGAATTGGACCCAGAAAGAAATTGGCATTTGTGCAGGTACTTTAGCACAGGGGTCCAGCACCTGTTAATAACCTGGCTGTAGATCTCTGAACTAACTGAAGTTTCCGGACACTCCTCAGGGGCAGCCCCACGTTACAGCCCATTACAGTAGTCTAAATGGGATGTAAACAAGGCAAGGACCACCATGGCAAATCTGGCTTCTCAAGGTACAGTTGGAGCTGGCACACAAGTTTTAATTGTGTGAACGCCCTCCTGGCCACCACTGACACCTGGGCCTCCAGGCTTAGTGATGATCCCAGGAGGATCCCCAGACTGTTGACCTGTGTCTTCAGAGGGAGTGTGACCTCAGCACAGGTTGCCACTCTATACCCTGATCTGCCTTACAACTGACCAGAAGGACCTCTGTCTTTTCTGGATTTGATTTCAATTTGTTTATCCTTATCCAGTCGGCAACAGCAACCGGTTCCAGGGCTGGGCTGCTTCCTTGACTTCTGTAGGTTTATGGAAGTAGATACAGGCTGGTAGATAGTCTGGACCTTAAATCCAGCACTTTGAATTGTGCCCAGAAAAGTATAGGTGAATCCTTTTCCTATGATTAGTCCTGGTCGATCTTCTAGTCTCAGAATTTTGAAACGGCTTTGGGCTTCCTTAACCTTACTATTAGCTGTTTTTTCCTACATTCTCTGATTCGCTATGTTAACAATTTTCCTGGGTTGTTTTTCTTTTTTAAAAAAAAATATGTCTGTTATACATAATCTTCTATTCTAACTAATTTGTAACACATCATATTGCTGTTTTAATTTATTCATTTTTTGCTGCAATTTATTATTATCCTTATTATTCTCTATTTTTCTTTCCTTGTCTCTTATCTTAGTTAGAATATCTTAATGTAATTTGTTGAAACAGACTCTTTAGACCTTGAAACCCTGTGCAGAAGGAGTCTTCAGGCTGAGTTGGTGTTAGCTCTCACTTAGAAATTCTTTGGACTTGGGTGGTGAGATGGGTAGTGCTCTGGGTTTTCCTATTAGTAGATAGCTGGCTGAAAAGAAACACAATGTTTGGATTACCTTCAGGACACACATTTTAAAGTCAAGGGAAGGCTGAGGAGGTAGTCAAGGGATAAAAAGTGGGCTCAACTGGACCTACATCAAATTGCTCCCCTTCCCCAATCATTTTTTCCCAGCGTCAATGGAATTTAAATATGTATAAGTCTAACATATATTGTATGTTCATTTGTAAGCCGCTCTGAGTCCCCTTCGGGGTGAGAAAAGCGGGATATAAATGTATGAAATAAATAAATAAATAACATTTAACCAAACTTGCTGTGTCTGATCTCATTATTCCATGCATGGTAATCAGAAAGTTGGGACAGTATACAAAGAATCTAAATTAATATACAAAAAGATAACTGGATTTAGAAAATGAAAGATCAAATTTTAATGTAATCTTATGAAAAATTATAATGGCAGCCCAGTTAATGGCAAAAAAGCAAAAGTAATGCAATAATGGGAAGCACATACAGCACCGGCTGTGATGTCATCATGACATGTTGGTTATGGGTTGGTCCAATACCTTCTACTTACACTGTCTCCAAGAAAACATGCTATGTTTACTGGACATATTTGAAAAGACTGTTCTTCGGTGTGTCTATTGGCATGAGAGCCTATTTTAGCATGAAGGCTTCATTTGTATCTGAGCATCCTCTGGAAAACTAACTCTTAATAAACAAAGTTAACTGTAGGCTTTAATCAATAAGTGAAACACTAGATCAAGATTTTTTATCTATTCTAAGTTAATGAAATTTCTGCTACTTCATGGAGAAACTCATTTGTCTTGCACAATAAATCTTTAAGGTTTGAAATCTGCAAATGGTATAAATGCTCCATATATGAGTTCAGCAGAATTACATATGTGGCACAATAGACTGTATTGCACAGCATTAAGTCCTTATTCTCGGTTTGCACATTTTATTCTGTTATAGCCTGAAACTGAAAGGGATTTAATTGACATTATTATCATCTGGTTTATGGAGAATCCCAATCTCCCTCTCTCCCCCTCTCGCTCTTCCTTTCTCTCTCTTCCTCCCTTGCTCCCCCCATACAAATAGAAGCCCTATACATACCTTCAGATGTCCTGAATGGCTTAAATCTCCCCCCACCCAAAAACAAATCCTTAGGAAGGGGCTCAAATGTAAATTAATATTACCCTTATTCAGTTGTACAAAATGCATTAGTATGCACCATCGTGGTTGCAGACTTTGCCTCCATAATATACTGAATATGCTTTGAATATTTGAAAAAAGATCAAGTATCGATCAATATGGCATATTACTGCATATTTCTATTTTCCTGCACTTTCAGTTTGTGTAAACAAGTTCTCTGAGGAATAAAGGGAAGGGACTGCTCCTTTGATAATGGGACTGATCACATAATATTTAAGCAAATGTTCAATCCTGATTGAACATTTCCACCATGTGGCAAAATCCAGGACTATAATAAAGTTGATTTTTAAAAAACTTTGGGAGTTGTAGTTCTTGCAAAAAAAAAACAACAACAAAAAAACCCAAACCAAAAAAAAAAATGACCAAAGATCTCCTTAAAAATATAACACTTTTATATGCTCTGAGTTTGTTCATAAATATGTGGCATGGACTGAATCAATTATTTTCTTCTCTCATAGCCTATGATCCAACATCCTCTCAATGTAATGTAGATGTCCATTGGTAAAGAATACTATCACAGCATTATACCATTTGCATTGCAACGCTGGCAAAATGTAGAATTGGAAGGGAACTACAAGGGCCATTCAGTCCAATCTCCTGCCATGCAGGAAAATACAGTGAAAACACTCCAAACAGATGGTCATCTAACCTCTGCTCAAAAACCTCCAGAGGAGATTCCACCATGCTCTGAGGCAGCATATTTTGCTCTCAAATGGCTCTTACTGTCAGGAGGTTCTTCCTAATATTTCAGTGGAATATCTTTTTCAGCAATTTGAATTCATTGCTCCATCTCCTTGGACCTATTGGGCAATGCCGTTGAGCTGCAAAAGGGAAGGCACCAGGGGCTACTTGTGATGCCCTGTGCATTCTCCCTCCATCACACTGTGGGTTCGGGACAGGATGCAAGTAGTTTCTGGTGTGAGAATTGGCTGTCTGCAAAAACGTTGCCCAGGGGACGCCCTGATGTTTTACCATCCCGTGGGAGGCTTTTCTCCTGTCACCGCATAGGAAACTGGAGCTGACAGATAGGAGCTTACCCTGCTCCCCAGAATTGAACCGCTGACATTTTGGTCAGCAGTCCTGCCATTACAATGGTATATCCCTTGCTTTTGAGAAACCTATGTTGACTTTTCTAAGTGCCTGTAGATTGCCTGTTTAATGATCTGCTCTAGAATAATTCCTAGTATTGATGTCAGATGATTGGACAGGAATTGTTTAGCTCCCCTCTTTTCCCCTTTTTGAAGATGAGGACAACATTTGCTTTCTTCCAGTGTGCTGGATTTTTTCCTGTTCTCTGGGAATCCTCAAATATTATTGTAGAGGTTCTGAAATTACTTCTGCCAGTTTTTTTTTAAATACCCTTGGATGCAGTTCATTTGTCCCTAGAAACTTAAATTCATTCAGATTAGCTAGATATTTTTGTACTGCCACTTTATTCATTCAGTGCTGTATTTATCTAATTGCATTCCTTGCTACATGACTGTTAACCTTTTGGGAGAATATTGAGGCAAAGAAGGTGTTGAGTAGTTTTCCCTTTTCTACATCCTCTGTTAGCATTTTGCCATCACCTGCATGCAATAGTTATATAATTTCCTTGTTCTTCCTCTGCCTATGGACATACTCCCCCTCCCATCCCACCATTCCCAGAACCCTTTTTATTAGCATGTGTGTTGTGCCCCTAGGCTATGTAGGCACCTCAAAACCACACTGGAGCCCCAGAATATAAGCAAGCAAGCTGTTTATTGAAAGCTATATGCAAGCAAAAGCAAAACAAAGTTCAGAGTCAATAAAATGGGTTTAAACCCACAAGAGCAAGGTACTTGAAATTCATGAAGCAAGAGTCTGTAAAGGTCTCTCAAAGAACATAGTCCAAAACTGGATATCACAGTAGGTCCCAAAAAAGATATCATGAATAGTGTAAACAGGATTAATTCCAAGGCATGAGTCAAACGATAACCACAGGAAAACAGAACTAGAGTGCAGGATTAACTCCAAGATAGTCCAAGGTATGAAGTCTTGACTAGAATAAAACCAAATGGCAAAGTCACTGGAATATCCAACTGGGTTCACAGGCCAAGGCAAGTCTGGAACTTGAAACAAGATACACGGCTGCAGGAAAAACACAGGAACAGAGAGCAAAGATCCTTCTTTCTTGAATAAGCAATGTTACCACCTCTGGCTGTGGCAGGGAAAGCAAACCATTTTAAGGGAGATCCAAGGTCTTTCTTCCATGAGAAAATTGCTCATTAGATTGCTTCAAAAGCAACCGCCTGCTTCTTCGCAAAGATTCTCATTCCCTCCTCTGGTGAATTATTGCTGCCTTCCTGTCAAACTCATTATCCCCCTCCAGAGTCTCAGCTCTCATATTCAAACTAGAATGTACATCTGGCACCTGGAGATCTGACCTTGACTGCTGTGAGGAATGTGGTTCAAAATGCTTGCTTGCAACCATTCTGTCTCTGGTCCCAGAATCTACTGGGACAAACATAGGCTTTGCCCAAACCTAGAGTCTTCTGGCAAAGCAGGTGCAGGGACAAGCACAGGCTGAATGGGGCCAATCTCAGGCTGGGCTACAACAATATCTGAGCTCATTCTGTGCTTTGGTTTTTTTTAGCATTCTCCCTACATATCCTGGCTATTCATTTGAATTATACTTCGGTGATTTTTCTAACACATGTGTCTGTAACTAACAGGATGCCTGCCAATGTTTTCTTCACAGTTATACCCAATCTTTCAAAGATTGTGGTATGTTTAAAAGCAGCTTTTTAGCAAAGCTCAAATTTTGCTAAAAAGTTGCTATATATATATTCTTTTGTGTATGGATCATCTGTCATTTCTGGACCTTGATATGAAGTGCCATTCTATATGGGCCTAAAATGGAATCCAGCTGGATCACTTCAGAATGCAGTTGGATGACTAAAAAATAAATGGTCTAACAAAATATATACTGAGGTTCATATAGATAACAATATATGTCTTCACAGTCTGCACATAAACAGCTGAATCAATAAAATACTGCTTTATCTATACAGTTTGAATTCAAACAAAGCATTATAGAAATATCCCAAATTCATAAAGAAGGGTAAGAGGCAAGAACTGCTATAGTGACAGTAATGCTGGAAAATATATTTTATTAGAAATGTTGCTTGCAAAAATATGTATATTAATTGCATAATGAAATATGTTTGGGGAAAGGCACACGAACATGCTTTTTTTCTTTCTTTTTTTTACAAACTTAAAAAAGTAAGTTTAGGACAAACTGAAAAGATTGGAAAAATGAGAACTAAAAGAAAAATGAAGATGACAGATTTTTTCTAATTTCTACATTGACTGACTTTGTGCCCAACTCAGCTGCATATGTAAGCAGGGCCTTACTTCAAAGTCTGAGCAAAGGTGGAAAGAGGGATTATGAGAAAAAGAAGGAAAAATGAACTCCTGCCAATATCTCAGCTACTTTTCTGCTACAATAATGTATATTGCAATACACCATGTTAGTATACTTAGTATTTTGGATGCTGCATGTACATAATAACAAAGTCCTTCAAATCTGACAGATTTATTCTAGCATGGTGTTTTGTTCATCATTTCCTGAATTGCAATTTTTTTTGTCTAAGGAGCGACTTGAGAAAATTGGCTATCTGCAAGGATATTGCCTAGGGGGCACCCGGATATTTGATGTTTTACCATTCTTGTGGGAGGCTTCTCTCATGTCCCTGCATGGGGAGCTGGAGCTGACAGAGGGAGCTCACCCTGTTCCCCCTGGATTTGAACCACCGACCTGTCGGTCAGCAGTCCTGCTGGCACAAGGGTTTAACTCATTGCACCACTGGGGGATCCTCTGAATTTCAATAAAATAAATGAAGTATAATATCCAAGTCTTCAAGTACACATTCACATTGGAGGACATTGGAATAAATAAGAATGGATGCAGAATATAGCAAATATCAATTGCTATACAATGAAATAAAAAGACCAGGCATAATATAGATGAAATGTTTGTTATTATTTTCTGGACAATAAGTTGAGGGGGAGTACCCTAAAGTGGTTCATGACCACCTCTTCAGCCCACTCCTGGGTGAAACACTTGAACCTGACAGCAATCCATCTCAATGTATTGTTCATCTGGCTGTTCATTTTCTGGAAGGCCTTCCCAAGGCCTCTTTCAAGTCTCAGAACCTACAAGAGAGGGCAAACCCCTCTGGCTACCCCCAAGTTCAGTCTCTTTTGCAGTCATCCACCCCTCCAAGCCTCAGAACCTAGAAAGGTCATTCCAGAGGTTCTCTCTTCATTTCAAAGAGAGGTACCAAGGTGAATACCGGTTCCCTTTCTCCATCCAATTACTGCCACTGAAAGACTAAGGTATCTGTCTAGCGTCTTTCCCTCACCAATCTTGCCAAAATGGGCTCTATCCCTCAGCTTCAGGACACCCAGGAAAACATTGTTCCCTTCCTATGATAGGTGAACACCACTTCCCTTTAGATCTCTGGCCATAAGAAAACAACATCGGAATAAGGTATGAAATGACTATATGTCTTCTCCATTTTTTTCAGTTCCTTGTTGACTTTTCTCCTGGCCAGATCAAAAACTCTTGAATCCTTCTCAGCTTGCCAGATCTGGTGGGGTAACATGACAAAATTATTATTACAATCCCCAGGCATTGCCTTTGCACATAATGTTTTGTCTTTGCATGCTCAATGTTTTCCCTTTGAGTAGATCCTGGTTGTTACTCTCAAGATGAATGACCAAGATGTCTGTAAAGAACTCCTTACACTTTTCACAAAGAAGAGGCAACAAATTGTTCCGCTCCAGGCCTCATCTCCCCAGCCATTCCACTATGGCAACTTCACTCAATCCCAGCTGAGAGCCCAGATGGCTGTGTCTAGCCTGTCTTCCTGCCCAATAGACTATGCTATGGCTGTTCATCAGGATCCTTTGTTTCACCATACTGGATCTAGAAGCTAACAAAACAAAACATGTTAATTCTGATCACCTTGCCCATGAAGAAGGCATATGTCTTGCTCAAAAGCCCTTGAATGCCATCTTCCAGTCCACTGGATATCCTGAGATTCCAAAGCTCATAGCAAATGCTCTGGATGCTGCTAAAAGTATATGAAATGAGAGAGCACAGAGTACAAGCAAAGGGCAAGTGTTGAGAGAAGGGCAAGGGAAGGGCAGGGGACAGACACACAAAGTAGGTCCTTCTCAAAAAATCATTCTATTATGGTCATAGACCAGCATAAGTGGGGTACAATCTCATAGAAACATTGCACATTAAAATCTAAAAGGCTAAAAAACAAAAGACAGAAGGCTAAAGCACAAAAACTATTTGGAGAAGGAAAGGGACTAAAAAGGGATGGAGAGGGGGGAGATTGATGGATGGTCAGGAGCATTCAGGGCACACGTCTAGGGGACTGGGGTGGGAAGAACCGATTTACATTTCAGTTAGCTGATAGTTAGATTAACTTTTGGATCCAGTCATCACTCGACAGATTTTAAGTGCTGCTACATAAAACTTAGCAGCATTGTAGGTTATAGCTGTGTTGGTATCTGAGAGCAGCAGGGTGGTGTAAAATTGTCCTGAATAGCCTAGATAATTATATAGCAAAGGCAGAATAAATCTGGATCGAATGTCCCTGTAGAACAGGCACTGGAGGAACACATGCTCAGTTGTTTCTATTTGTCCCGAGTCACAGGGGCAAAGTCTCTCTGGGTATCGACCTTTGAGTACAGCTGATGGAAGGGCATGACATCAAACCAGGGTGAAGGCCCTCCGATTACTGGGAACTTCTAGATTTGTTAAGTATGTCATAGGGGAAGTGAGATATCTGCTGGCTTCATTGACAATAAAGGTTGGGGCATGGGCTAGATCCAGTTTGTGCTCTGTGTTTGAGATGCATTGTTTGATGAGTGCTTTGGCTTGATTGTGCTCCATACTGAGTAGCAACCCTGGAGAGAAACCCAATGATGAGATTTTTGGTGCTACTGCCTGTTTCCATATGGACTGGAAATCATACTTCATGGTTAGTGGGGCAAGACCAGGGGGATAGCGGGATATTACGAGCCAGTAGTTTTACTTATTTGTTTACTTCATTTTTACCCCACCTTTCTCAGCCCTGGAAAGGACTCAAGGCAGCTTATAGATCCGGCAAAAAATTCAATGCCACACAAGTAAACAATAAAAAACATAACCAAAGCCAAAAGAAGGGGACAATTTTGTATGACTACCTACACTCTGGCCTCCACTTTCATGAAGCCTGTCTTCAGTTGCAGGATGGCATTGGAGACACATTTTGGTACTTGCAGGGTTGATCTCAAATTTTTTTGATTGTACAGACTCTAGTGGGCAAAATTGGAGAAGGGGCCTTACTGGGCTCCATACAGGAGTTGTGCTACTAATTTGGCTTCAAATAATTGAGTGCCACAGGCATGAAGTGCCCCCCTCTTGACTTGAGATATTTTACAATGGCAAATTAGCTCTTTTGCACAGACTCAACCACATGGTCTCCATAGACTCTTCTGCTACAGTTGGACTGGAGGACTACTCCCAAATATTTAAAATATGAGACCTGCTTGATGTTATGTCCATCTACGCCCCAGTCATGACTCTTGGATCTTTTTGCAAATGCCATGATTTTGGTTTTCGAATAATTAAGTTGGCGCTGATCTGCTTTGCAGTATTTTGTTAATGCTCTCAATGCTCTTTTAAGGTCAGTGAGTGTCCTTGAGAGTACAGCTGCATCATCTGCATAAATTAAGGTAGAAATATGTCTTCTTGCGGATTTTTTTTGGGGGGTGGAAATCCGTGTTGTGAAGATGGTCCACTATGGAGTTGATGTAGAAGTTAAATAGTAGAGGGGCCAGAATGCAGCCTTGCTTGATACCTTTTTCCGTTCCAACTGTCTCAGTGAGGTGTCCCTGGGATTACATCTTATTTTCAGTGACGTCCCTTCATGGAGTAGATTTTTTTTGTGTCAGGAGCTTTTGGAGTGAGAGAATTGTTGTTTGTCTCACAATGCATCTTGTAGACTATTTGGTCACCCAAATATACTTAATGTGATCTGTTGCTCCCAGTTTCACATAAAAAATCAGGCAGGTTCAGCTTGAGCTACAGCTGCATCATAAAACCATGGCCCCATTTGATATAATCTTATAATTAATAATAAAATAAACAGAACTAAATATTTACAAGTTGTTTCCAAATGCTTAAACAAACAAAACATAATATCATGTTCAAATAATATAAATGAACACACAATGATTGATTAGCACTTGAGGGAAAGTAAAAGTATTGAATCTATGGGCTGTAAAACATCAGATAAAGAAAACCTACAAGGTTACTAGGGTTCAAAAAATTTCCTCCCTCCTTCACTTTCACTCACTAAGAATTGTTATACTGACAAGTAATGCATAAGCCAGAAAATTGGTACCAAGTGCTGGATAAGGTTAAATATGATTTTTTTCAAGATATATACCCCAGTAGTTTAACAGTTAGCCCCAACTTCTGCCAACTTAGCAGTTCAAAAATATGCAAATGTGAGTATATCAATAGTTACCACTCCGGCGGGAATGTAATGGCACTCCATGCAGTCATGCCAGCCACATGAACTTGGAAGCGTCTATGGACAACACTGGCTCTTCAGCTTAGGAATGGAGATGAGCACCAAGCCCCAGAGTCGGACACGACTAGGCTTAATGTCAGGGGAAAACCTTTACCTTTACCTAGTTTAACAGTAGTATCATTTGCCAGTGTTGTTGGGACACATAGTGGGAATCTTGTAATCCATAGTTATCTGCTTCAAAGAAATCCCTTCAAGTGATTTCCAGACTCAGCTTTTTCCTAGTTAACCAACTATATCTGCCATTTCTTAAATTTGACACTTGCAATCTCCTTTTCACTTAGACTCATTTTTAGAAAAGCAATGTGTACACTACCCAGCTGGATCAAATGCCAAAACTAGGCACGGGAGGAGAATCAGGGCCCAAAATATAATCCTTGAGGTGTTCTATTCTTCCTCTGCCTGATGAGAATATCAGCTCTGTAAAACATAATTTTCTATATGCTAGAAAAAACCCGAGATAGGTCAATTGTTAGATAGAGTTATAGCCAGATAGATTTCAATGGAATTATCTCTTATAGAGAGATAGAGATAGATAGATGAAAGAGAGAGAGAGAGAGAACTATACAAAGGCATTTATTTACAGTATTTATATTCCGCCCTTCTCACCCCGAAAGGGACTCAGGGCGGATCACATTATATACATATAGGGCAAACATTCAATGCCCATATACACAGAACCGAGACAGAGACAGATACAGAGGCAATTTAACCTTCTCCTGAGGGATGTTCGATTCTGGCCACAGGGGGAGCAGCTGCTTCATCATCCACTGTGACGGCACTTCCTCATTCCTCAATTAGTTAAATTTGCCTCCCCACTTTATAAGTGGTACCTTATTTCCTACTTGATAGATGCAACTATCTTTCGGGTTGCTAGGTCAGCAACGAGCAGGGGCTGTTTTTTATTTTTTAATTGACGGGTGCTCACCCTGCCACGGGCTGGCTTCGAACTCATGACCTCATGGTCATGGTCATTTATTGCAGCAGGCTGCTCACCAACCTGCGCCACAGCCCAGCCCCCATTTGTTGCCAAACCAGGTAAATAAGAGACCAGACAATAGTTTGGATTGAACTAGGGGATTTAATTAACTATTTACCTATTTTATGCAGTTTCTTGTAGATAGCAAATAAATGTTTGGGGAGCGATCTGATATGGGAGTGGCTGAGGCAATTTGTCATCCCTGACTAGAGCTCGCAGCCTCCCCTGGGCGAAACACTAGGCTAAGAGCAATCCCTGGTTGACATGGTTGCTCAAAGGTCTTGCTCTTATGCTGGAAGAAAAATCAAAGGGTGTAAACCCCTAAATAAATTTTTGACTTCTAACTAGAACAAAGACCCAAAACCAGCCCCAAGGACAGGAGATTAATCCCCATTCCCAGATCACTTGATCCCAAAGGGAGGTTCAAAATTTTCATCCAACATCCCAAGTGCTAGAAGGTGAAACACTGAATCATAGCTCCCCACCTCAATACCTTCTAGGAAGAAACCTATTTAATACTTTACTTGACACCACCCAAAACCAATTGTCTGTATCTCCATGATAGTTGTAGAGTAGGTGAAAGAAGACCCTGAAAAGAGGTGGAGTGATTCTTACCTGGCCCCTAAGACAACCACATCAAGATCTACTGCGAAAGGAGATGGGTGGGTGGGCTGAATAATTTCAAAGAAGAAGATGAGCATGAATGGCTAAGTCACAAAACTGTATAATGGTGACCCACCAAAAACTCTAACTATATTTGAAATTACAGTAGAGTCTCACTTATCCAACATTCTGGATTATCCAACGCATTTTTGTAGTCAATGATTTCAAAACATCGTGATATTTTGGTGCTAAATTTGCAAATACAGTAATTACTACATAGCATTACTGCATATTGAACTACTTTTTCTGTCAAATGTGTTGTAAAACATGATGTTTTGGTGCTTAATTTGTAAAATCATAACCTAATTTGATGTTTAATAAGCTTTTCCTTAATCCCTCATTATTATCCAACATATTCACTTATCCAACATTCTGCGGCCCGTTTATGTTGGGTAAGTGAGACTCTACTGTATATGTAACAACTTTCAATAATACAAAGGGACAAGCTTCAACATTATATTAAATAATACAAGACGATACATTTGGCAACTCTAAAGGAATAAGACATGTTTGGGAATCAGATTTGGAGATAGTTGATAATAAATGGAATTCAATTTGGGAAACCCTACTTTATAAATCAATATCAGCTTGAATTAGAGAGAACACTTTGAAAATTATACACAAATGGTATTATTATCCATTCAAGTTGCCCAGGATCAATAATGGACTGTCAAAATTATCCTGAAGAGGATGTCAATTGTCAGAAGATTTGAACTATATATGCCTGCTACCTCCAAAGATACAAAACTATTAGGTAAGGTTCTTAACTTAAAAAAGGCAAATAATAGGAGAAAAAGCCCAGCTTAAAGAGACATGCTTATTAGAAAACAAAAAATATGTGAACCAACCAAAGAAAAATCTTATATCATTTCTGGTATGCAGTGCAAGGATGAACATAGTCAAATATATGACATTTAGTCTGAGATACTATACTTTATAAATGGGGAGAAATCTGAGGATGCCTGCCATAGATGTGGGAGAAACGTCAGGAGAGAATACTTCTGGAACATGGCCATACAGCCCAGAAAACACACAACCACAAAGAATTTATTGATGCAGAATTGGTCAAACAGAATATTGTCCATTACTTTAGCTGAAAAATAACATTCAATGTAGGATTAAAGAAGAAATGAAAGAGAATTTGCTTGAAGCTATATGTAAATTAATTACTAAGTCTATGATTTGGGAGAGGAAAGATGGATGAGATGAACGCCAGATCTTAAATAATAATGTATTATTTCATCATCATCATCGTTATTTTCTTTATTATGTTTATTAATATCCCACTGTTTTCTCCACAATGAGACTATATACTTTTCTTGGAAATCTGCAAAAAAGGTGTGTGTGGGGGGGGGGGGGGAGAAGCTAACGTGGGAGTATCTGGGGCAATTGCTCTCTCTCAGACCTCCTGCCTATAATAATAAATAATAACAATAAACTTTATTTATACCCTGCCACCATCCCCCTGAAGGGACTTGTGGCAGCTCACAAAAGCACTCTAGGGTGCCATACATAAAATAAAAATACATAAGCATAAAAACAGTACAACGTAAATTTAACCAAATACAAAGCGAATGAGCAACATCATCAAATGATAAAATGTTAAATTTAAAAATGCAGTAATATTGGCGGATAAACTGGGCATCTTCAATTAACAAACTAAAGTGTGGGAATAACAAATAATCCTCACATATAGCCATAGTAGACTACTCAAGCTCAAAGGCTCATTTAAATAGCCATGTTTTTAGGCTAGACTGAAAGGTTTGGAGAATGGGGGCTAACCTAATCTCTCTAAGCAGGGCATTCCAGAGCCGGGGAGCCACCACTAAGAAGGCACCCTCTCTTGTCCCCACCAACTGTACCTGAGATGGTTGTGGGACTGAGAGAAGGGTCTCCCCGGCAGATCTCTGAGTCCACACAGGTTTATAGAAGGAGATGTGGTCTCGAAGATAGGTTGGACCGAAAGCGTATAGGGCTTTATAGGTAATAAGATGCACTTTGAATTGGGCCCGGAAATTGTCGGAAGCCAGTGGAACTGCTTAAATAAGGATATTGTATGCTCCCTATAGATAGCCCCGGTTAGTAATCTGGCAGCTGATCTTTGCACTATCTGCAGTTTCCAAGCCATCTTCAAAGACAGCCCCACGTAGAGTGCATGACAGTAGTTCATTCTGGATGTAACTAAGACATGGACCACTGTGGCCAAGTCAGACCTAGCTTCCCTTGGGATAAACACTTGAGATCCATAAAGACACCATTTTCCAAAATTTGGGTTGCTTCCAAGCTGGCCATCATCTGGAAAGGCCACCTGAATATCCCAACCCTAAAATTGCTCAATATCTAATAAAGATGAAACCCTAATGCCAGCCTCAAAGATAGTCTCATTCTCAACCCTTCCTGTCATATGATTTACAGGGGAAGCTCCAGAGTCCTATCTTTCACCCATAGATGCTCACTAGACTCCTCATCCCCTTCCCCCCGCCCCCACTACCTCCCAAGTGGCAACCTATTTAAAATTCTACTGCCAAAAAAGCCAAGTGGAAAAGGTGAACACCCTAGATCAGGGGTCCCCAAACTAAGGCCCGGGGGCCGGATGCGGCCCTCCAAGGCCATTTACCTGGCCCCCGCCCTCAGTTTTAGACTTAGGCTCGCCCAAAGTCTGAAATGACTTGAAGGCACAACAATAACAATCCTACTTGATTATCTCATTGGCCAGAAGCAGGCCCACACTTCCCACTGAAATCCTAATAAGTTTACAGTATGTTGGTTAAAATTATTCTTATTTTTAAATATTGTATTGTTTTTTTCATTTACCAATATTGTAAATGAATGATATGGTAATAATATATATTATGTATACATATAATATTGATAATAAATATTATAATGTAATAAAAAGGTAAAGGTTTCCCCTGACATTAAGTCCAGTTATGTCTGACTCTGGGAATTGGTGCTCATCTCCATTTCTAAGCTGAAGAGCCGGCGTTGTCCATAGACACTTCCAAGGTCATGTGGCCGGCATGACTGCATATATATATATAACTGCATGGAGTGCCGTTACCTTCCCGCTGGAGCGGTGCCTATTGATCTACTCACATTGGCATGTTTTCGAACTGCTAGGTTGGCAGAAGCTGGAGCTAACAGCGGGCGCTCACTCCGCTCCCGGGATTTGAACCTGCAACCTTTGGTCTGCAAGTTCAGCAGCTTCAGTGCTTTAACACACTTTGCCACCGGGTCTCCTGTTTACAGAGGCGGTCCAACCATAAGGCGAACTAGGCATTTGCCTGTGGCGCCATCGACCCGGGGGCACCATCGTCCTCCTTCTCCTTCAGGTCTCCTGGCGGCCGCGCTGGGCCTCCCACTGCCCGTGCTGGGCCTTCCGGCCAGCGCGGGCCTGCCTTCACACCACGTGAGCCCACCTTTGGGACCTTCAGAGATTGTGAGGTCTGTGGGAACTTGGAAGCTAGGTATGTGGGGTTTATATATCTGTAGAAAGTCCAGGGTGGGAGAAAGAAGTCTTCTTTGAAGCAGGTGTGAATGTTGTAATTAATCACCTTGATTAGCATTTAATGGCCCTGTGGCTTCAAGGCCTGGCTTCTTCTTGCCTGGAAGAATCTTTTTTTGGGAGGTGTTAGCTGTCCCTGATTGTTTACTGTCTGGATTTCTTCTGTTTTCAGAGTGTTGTTGTTTATTTATTGTCCTGATTTTAGAGATTTTTTTAAATACTGAGGGCTATCTGGGTTATCTAAGTCCACACTGCTCTATATCCCTGTTCAATGTTTAGTGCTAAATTCGCAAATATAGTCATTCCTACATAACATTACCATGTATTGAACTGCTTTTTCTATTGATTTGTAGTAAAACATGATGTTTTGGTGCTTAATTTGTAAAATCATAATGTAATTTGATGTTTAATAGGCTTTACCTTAATCCCTCCTTATTATCCAACATTTTCGCTTATCCAACGCTTTTATTCTTTAGTGATTGGTTTGGGGGGGGGGCAAAATTCTGTTCGCCTACACTTGAAAAATACCTAGGGCCGGCTCTGCCTGTTTATTTATTTATTACAGTATTTCTACCCCACCCTTCTCACACAATAGGAGACTCAGGGCAGCTGATAATAATAATAATACAATATAATAATATTAATTATATATTATATATTAAATGTAATATTACTAATAATATTACGGTATAATGGTATAGTACAATATAGTAATATATAAAGCTAATATTGTGCTATGTTAATAATATAATGTATTGTATGTATATACAAATTGTAAGCTGTTCTGAGTCCCCTTTGGGGTGAGAGAGGGTGGGGTATAAATGTAGCAAATAAATATATAAATAAATGATTGTTGTTGGGGGTTTTTTTGCACTACAAATGAGACATGTGCAGCGAGCATAGGAATTTGTTCGGATTTTTTTCAAATGATAATTCGGCCCCTCAACAATCTGAGGGACCATGAATCGGCCCTCCACTTAAAAAGTTTGAGGACTCCTGCCCTAGACCCTTACACATAGCCATATAACCCAGAATATTAAGGCAGAAAATCCCACAATATCTGTTTTGACCTAGGTTTTCTAAGTCTACACTGCCATATATTCCAGTTCAAAGCAGAAACTGTGGGATTTTATTCAGCTGTGTGGAAGGGGCCCCGGTGCAATGGAATGGCAAATACAGAGATAGAACTTGGTGGAGAATAGTACATTAAATAGGCTCAGCTAATGTTGTGCGCCCCCCCCCACACACACACATAGTCCCAGCCCATGATGCCAGGACACAGGCTTATCATATTGTCCTCCCATTGGAGGTTAACAAAGAGTCATGCCATTGCCACACTGCTTTGGTTGTAGGAAGATAGGATATATTGAAGATATTGTAAAAAAAAAAAAATTAAAATAATTAATTAATTAAAATAATTGATTCTGCAAAACTTATATGCCAAGAAAAATGAAATAGGTCAGTGAATACATACATACATGGCTAGATGGAATGGAAGAAAATAATCTGACAAAGAAGGAGAACACTATGCAAAGTCATTAAGTAAAAAAAACTGAATGAAACATATTTATTACAAGTAATGGCAAAGCATTAAAACTTTTGTTAAATACACCTACTATTTGGGGACCACCATTTCTTATATTATTCTATCTGTTAACATACCAGCAACTTTTTAAACCATTGGTCAAAGCCTACACGATTAAATCCATAATGTTCTTCCCTAACAAAGTGTCAGCCAATTCCCAATTAATATATTTCATGGTGTTTAATTGTGGGTGTGTTGGCATGTTTTGAGGAAAGCTATTTGCAAGGTGCCAAGAGACTCGACTGCTATGGATTTGTAAATACCTGATGCCTGAGACGTGGACAAACTTTAAAAGATAAGAATTACATTCAGCAAATTCTATGCATTGATTACATCTCCGCAAATGGGGGATAAGTGGAGAGTAAAGGTCAACAGATTAAATATGTAGTTTAATCAGAAAATTATGTAAATGAACACAAATGAAATACACCATTCAACCGTTATGATCAGTAAAGCATGCAGCTCCATTAAGGAAAGTGCTTGGCTTCTTACCCAGGCGCCTATATCAGGGAAAGTTTTTCATAACTCTAGAAACTGATAAAGGATACACTTCACTGAGAGTGATGAGGTCAACAAAGCAGGCAAAGTGACAAAAAATGCCATCACCAAGAGATGTTGCAATAAATAGAAATGTGGCAGCCAAGGACGTTAAGGATCAATGGGCAGAACCGTGGGGTGAAAACCAGCTGAAACTTACTTCTCACACTCTGGAGGGTAAAGATCAGGAAGGAAGCTGTGGGAGAAATTAACTGCTTGAAATATGTCTTTACTTGCCCTCAGCTACAGTTCACGGATCAACAACTAAGTATGCTCTCACCTCCACATTTAATATGACCCCTCTTTAAAATCAGCCTCCATTCTGTCATCATGGCTGAGGTTATGATGCAGATCTCACTAATTTATGTTCTTTGTTATTTAGATTTTTTTTATAAAGAAAATATACTGAGACATTTTTCTAGTAGAAAGATACAATTTTAGGTTTAGGAAGCACAAAAAAGCTAGACATGGGAATGTCCACTGAATATTTTCTCATTTCTCCTCTCATCTGGTCTTGAATTTCATTTGATTTGACTCTGTCTTGAACACCAATAATATATAAAAAGTTCATGTAGTTGGAGATACTCGACATAAAAGCAGGCCTTGCAAAATGGCTTTCAAGAAAAATTATGTGCTGTAGTCCAAAATAACTGATTAAAGAGTCCCAAAGAAGAATCCTATAACTGGTCACTTACAAATGGTTTCAGCATATCTTATATATTTTTTCCTCTTAAAAGTAACTTCCAAAGTTCTGCATAAAAGCAGAACATCTAGTACAATTTCGAAGTAAGCAATGCTTATGTAGTTTTTTTTTTCGTGTCAGGAGTGACTTGAGAAACTACAAGTTGCCTCTGGTGTGAGAGAATTGGTCATCTACAAGGACGTTGCCCAGGGGACATCCAGATGTTTGATGTTTTACCATCCTGTGGGAGGCTTCTCTCATGTTCCCGCATGGGGAGCTAGATCTGACAGACGGGATCTCACCCTGCTGCCCAGATTAGAACCGTCGATATTTCGGTCAGCAGCCCTTCCGATACAAGAGTTTAATCCATTGCACCATCAGGGAGCCCTGCTTATGGAAATAATTAGGCAGAACAAGCATTTCTTATTCGGATTTAGACAAGTTTATGATTATTTAAATTCTTATAATACAGTGTATCTTTCTGGCAAGTGCTGGATCTGTTTCCTGTTGATAATACAATGGTTAAGCTTATCAGGCATGTGGTATAGAGTCTTTTCAATGCCACCTTTTTAAACCATTCTCACTTGTTGTCCTATGTGTAACCATAAATCATGGAGCCCCTGGTGAAGTAGTGGGTTAAAGCCTTGTGACTTGAAGGTTGGGCTGCTGATCTGCAAGCTGCCAGGTTCGAATCCCACCCAGGGAGAGCACGGATGAGCTCCCTCTATCAGCTCCAGCTCCATGCGGGGACATGAGAGAAGCCTCCCACAAGGATGGTAAAACATCAAAACATCCGGGCGTCCCCTGGGCAACGTCCTTGCAGACGGCCAATTCTCTCGCTCCAGAAGCGACTTGCAGTTTCTCAAGTCGCTCCTGACACAAAAAAAGGTCATGCTTACTGTTTCTGCCCATGAAATCACAGCCTGATGAGCCTCTGTGCCCCATTCATAACATGTTGAGAGAGAAACCTGCTTAGGGCACATTATGTCCTCCACAAACATATACTGTTACAGTGAACAAGATTTCACTTCAGTGAGGATGGAAGGGCCTACACAGATAGAGGGGATTATACCTCACTACCACAATGTCAATAAAGGCTAGCATTCAGTGGTGGTAGTTTAGCTAGTGGAACTAAGCAGGAACTGAAATGACTAAATTGCTCACATCATGTCACACAATTTCATAAAGGGGGACAATGAAACTCCCATTAATCTATTTTCTTTCAGTGAAATATTTTCTGAGAATGGTCTACCAGAGATCATTATTGCAGGCTTTTAGACAGTAACAGTAGAATGTTATTTAACTCATAATATGGGTTGAATGTTCCTTTTCTATGAAAATTGAATTATGCATTCTAAAGATTTGCAAACTATGGACTCTCCTAGGCTGTTTTTTTCTTGAGATCGTTTCACAACAGTTTTTGTGGCATCATATATTGACTGCTAGAGAAATTTCAGATTTGTTTGAGGTTTCCCTTCATGGACTTTTGCCAATAAAAATAAAGTCCACTTGTGAGGGAGAGTTTTAAGGTTCAAAAGTGAGATATTTACATGTGCATGCACACAAATGTTCAACATTTCATAGGAAAAGATAGTTCAGCAGATCTGTCTAGATCACATCTACACAGACCACTTAATGTAGTTTGAAGGCAGTTCAACATCACATGGTAAAACCATTGAAAAAATGGGCATTCTAGTGCTT
The DNA here is from genome assembly GCF_035594765.1 of Anolis carolinensis. Taxonomy (NCBI): domain Eukaryota; kingdom Metazoa; phylum Chordata; class Lepidosauria; order Squamata; family Anolidae; genus Anolis; species Anolis carolinensis. Next base: position 151,932,030 of record NC_085843.1, read on the forward strand.
TGCACATGGATAATGAAATTAGACTGCCCTTTGTATGAAATTAAAAAAAAATATTTTGGTATGAAAAATGCTGTTTCCTACGTAGAAAATATACTGTTGGCTGTGAGTAGCTTCACAGTTAGAATATTTGCTCCCCAGGAAACATCATTTTTAAAGTAAAGGTAAAGGTTTTCCCCTGACATTAGGTCTAGCTGTATCTGACTCTGAGGGTTGGTGCTCATCTCCATTTCTAAGCCAAAGAGCCAGGATTGTCCATCGACACCTCCAAGGTCATGTGGCTGGCATGACTAAATGGAGTGCTGTTGCCTTCCCGCAGGAGCGGTACCTATTGATCTACTCACATTTGCATGTTTTCGAACGTCTGGGTTGGCAGAAGCTGGGACTAACAATGGGAGCTCACCCTGCTCTCTGGATTCGAATCGCTGACTTTTTGGTCAGCAAGTTCAGCAGCTCAGTGGTTTAACCCGCTGCAACACCAGGGGCTCCAACATCATTTTTAGCAGATGAAATAATAATTCCTTACAAAAGATTGTTGTCAGCATATCAAATGCTACTTCCTATGCAGAGTATTGTGTTTCTCATACGAAGATCATGTATAAATGTTGTGCAGAAGTCCCAGACCCTGAATAGTCTTCAAAAGCCACAGTATTCATTGTAATGGGAAGAAAATTGCTTTTGAAATGCTCATTACTTCCTTCAGGAGTGAAATTAATGAAGAACTGCATTCCTAGACTATAACATGTGCTAAATAAAGACACATATAATAAAAATATGACTAGGGCTCCTTTAATGTGTCAGAGATATCTTTCTTCCCCCTGCACAGAAGTTATATTTGCTAGCAAATTTGAGCTCAGAGCTGAACTGCCACCTCCTGCAGAGAACTTGTTCAGTAATTTGTTTTACATTTATTCACTCAACACTTAATATTTCACTGAGTTTCCATCTAGTGATATATATTTTTTATTTTTTCTCCCCTTTCCAGTTTGAATGTAGTTACATGCCCCTTTATTTTTTTCAGATCTCTCCCTCAGTCACCTTTGTACACCATTCACAGTGGTATCTGTAATACTGCTCCATTTAATTTCATTTCTAAATTTCATTAACGTGCTGTTTTCTAGCAGTTATCAGATTATTAAAGGTGCTAAATTAGGGAAGTCAGAGAGCCAATTCCTTTAAGACCCCACTACACAGCTGCCTCGGAGAAGATACAGTCTTGCAGTCACAGGAAGTGATTATTAATCATTTTTACAGCACCTCAGCGCACAAAGTGCGATGTAATCCCTGTCTCAGTCATATGTACAATAAAGCTTCTAAGCAGGTAATTATTCTTCCTCCTTTTATGGATGGAAAACAGGCTGAGTGGTTAAGTGAGGCCCTGGAATCAGACTCTTACGTTAAGGAGAAAGATTCAAAGGTTACATTATGCATTGAATCCACACTTTGAAGACTGTTTTCTCTTCTTCAAAGCCTCATACAATGCACCCTTATTCAGAAAGAAAGCCTGTTGATGTTATAGGGCCACATAGGTACGGGAATGTAATGCTGGGGAGGGGGTTAGCATAATGGAATAATAGTATTCTTGCAGTTTTTTAGGCGGTGTCTTAAAGTAATAATAATTGAGGTCCTTCACTGCTGCACATTCAGAGAAGGATTTTAACCTCTTCCTTCATGTGCTTTTTTCTGCCCTAGATTAGGCCCATTCCAAAATTTGCTATTTGTCCTGCCAGAGAAGAAAATGTTTTCATAAGGTACTAGCTGTGCCCGGCCACGCGTTGCTGTGGCATTGTCTGGTGGTGTTGGTGAGAAATTGTTGAGGTAGTGGTGGTATTGAATGTCTGTTGTATGGTTGTCTTTATGTTTAGTATGCATTTGGTTGTTTGTGTACTGTGAAAGTGGTGAGGGTAGAGGGGGTCTATGTATTTTATAGGCAGTGTGGAAGAGGCCTAAGTGAGGCCTAACTCTGCTTGTCCTCTGGGCTGAGTGGGTTGCTAGGAGACCAAGTGGGCAGAGCTTAGCCTTCTAACTGGCAGCAAGTGGATAAAAACAATTATTCCTCTCCCTTTCATTATGACTTCATTTTTCTTTTATTTTTCTTGTATCAACCTAGAGGCGTGGATGAGGGGTTGTGCTGTCAATTTTCAAGGTTGAGGGGCCTTTAGTTTTGTTGTTTTGTCGGTCGCCAGGATTCCATCACTCTTTTATATATATAGAAAAGTAGGTAAAGGTTTTCCCCTGATGTTAAGTCCAGTCGTGACCGACTCTGGGGGTTGGTGCTCATCTCCATTTCTAAGCCAAAGAGCCGGCGTTGTCCATAGACACCTCCAAGGTCATGTGGCCGGCATGACTGCATGGAGCACCGTTACCTTCCCGCCAGAGCAGTGCCTATTGATCTACTCACATTTGCATGTTTTCAAACTGCTAGGTTGGCAGGAGCTGGGACTGACAGTGGGCGCTCATTCTGCTCCTAGGATTTGAACCTGGGACCTTTTGGTCCACAAGTTCAGCAGCTCAGCGCTTTAACACACTGTGCCACCAGGGGCCCCAATGTTTTCATAGTGACTGAAATATTTCATACTCATACTTTGGACCCTAAAACAATTTCTTCAGGCTGGATCTACACTGCCCCATACCCCAGGAGCTGATCTTAGATTATCTGATTTGAACTGGATTACATGAGTTTACACTTCTAGATAATGTGGGATAATCAAATACAGTAGAGACTCACTTATCCAACATAAACGGGCCGGCAGAATGTTGGATAAGCTAATATGTTGGATAATAAGGAGGGATAAAGGAAAAGCCTATTAAACATCAAATTAGGTTATGATTTTACAAATTAAGCCCCAAAACATCATGTTATACAACAAATTTGACAGAAAAAGTAGTTCAATACACAGTAATGCTATGTAGTAATTACTGTATTTACGAATTTAGCACCAAAATATTACGATGTATTTAAAACATTGTCTACAAAAATGCGTTGGATAAACCAGAATGTTGGATAAGTGAGTGTTGGATAAATGAGACTCTACTGTAATATGGTATCAGATCCTGGGATATAGGGCAGTTTAGGTCCACCCTCAGAAAACCATTTACTGAAACTTTAATGCCCGAAATATCCTTAACCCATTCTTATCTGCATTAAAATCAGTTTATATGGTGAATATTTCTTGAGCACTACAGAACTTGTAATAAATTGGGATAACTTGCATTTTCTAGACTTAATCCATTGGGGAGCCATTCAACATATGTGTAGTTTTAAAATAGACAAGTTTGGAAAGTGCTAATTAACAGAACGATAAAAGGTAAAGGTAAAGGTTTTCCCCTGACATTAAGTCTAGTTGTGTCCAAGTCTGGGGGTTGGTTCTCATCTCCATTTCTAAGCCGAAGAGCCAGTGTTGTCTGTTGACACCTCCAAGGTCATGTGGCCAGCGTGACTGTATGGAGCACTGTTACCTTCCTGCAGATGTGGTACCTATTGATCTACTCACATATGCATGTTTTTATAATAATTTTATTGAGGTTTTTTTAATAGTATATATAGTGAAAGTAAAGAACACAATTTGAACTGAAGAAAAAAAGAAAAAAGGAGGATCCGAAAAGAGAGGAGAGAGAAAAAAATAATGCTTTTGACTTCCCTTCTGCCTCTCCAAGAGTTTTCTTTTCATTCTATTGTCTTTTGTATGTATATTCCAGCTTTCCTTCTCAGATTTTATCCATCATATACAGGACAGATCTATTTTAAATAATGTTCCATTGTTTTGAATAAAGTCTTTGAAAGCCTGACCAGTCTATTTTCTTTTTTCCATCTCTTAATTTTTGTGTCAAACAGTCCATTTGTATTAGGTCCATCATTTTTAAGAGTCCAGTCATCTATGGTTGGTATTATCTTTTCTTTCCAGACTCTAGCTAATACTAATCTTGCTGCCGTGCTAATATGGAAGAACATTTTATCTTGGTTTTCATTCAATTTATCATTTGTTAAGCATAATAAATATATTTTTGGCTCCAGACGAAACATGATTTTTCGTATTTCTAGTGTTTTTTTGATGCACATTGATCCAATACTTTTTGATTTTTTTTTTTTGCATGTCCACCACTGATGGAAAAAAGTTCCAACTTCAGTTTCACATTTCCAGCATTTGTTTGAAATGTTCTTATTAAAATTTTGCTATCTTTGCTTGGGTGTAGTACCATCAGAATTGCATTTTATATCAATTCTCCTGAATGTCTATAGCAGTAGTAAATTTTAATTTTTTATTCCAAATTTCTTCCCACTGTTCTAATTTTATGTCCAAAATCTTTAGCCTATTTCACTTGACAATCTTTAATTTATTCCTCTTCTGTAGCCCGTTGTAATAATTGTTGGTATAATGTTTTTATTAGTTTCTTTTCCCTCAGCATTATTAATTCCTGTAATCCTTGTTCTTGTTTAAATCCTGCTTTTGCGTATTCCTTATAACATTGCTTTATTTGAAAGTATTGAAACCACGTTATATGTTTGTAATCCTGCTTAATTTCTTCATGTGTTTTATTTATTAATTCTCAGTTTTCTGGGTTTTTAAAAGAGCTGTTGATATGTGAACCAGTTTTCAGTACCCAGTTCTCTTTTATGTTTTGCCCCTATCGGGGAAATCCATAGTGGGGTTTTGCCATAAAGTCTGTTTTTATACTTTTCCCAGATTCTAATTAGGGAGGCTCTTATATAATGATTGCTGAAGTTTTTTTTTCCAGTCTTCCTTTTGTTATACCACAGGCAATCATGCCATCCCATACATAGGTCATGACCTTCTAATGTTAATAATTTAATTTGAGTCAATGTGGTCCAGTCTTTTAACCATACTAAATTGCAGGCCTCATGATATAATTTGATATCTGGGAAGGCAAGACCTCCTCTTTTTTATTCTCCATCAATATTTTTAATTTTATTCTCGGCTTTTTATTTTTCCAAATAAATTTTGTTATATCTGCATTCCATTTTTTTAAGAGGTAATCATTTCTGTTTATTGTGTGTGTCTGAAAAAGAAATAATAGTCTGGGTAGTATATACATTTTTATTATCGCAATATGGCCTAATAATGAGCTATTTTGATATTTCAATTTTTCCAAGTTGTTTTGTATCTTTGCCCATAGTTGTTCGAAATTATTTTTCAGCAATTTAGCACTACTTGATGTTATTGTTACCCCTAAATATTTTTTTTCAATTTTAATCTCTGATTGTGTCTGTAGGTTCTCCTTTGTCTTTCCATCTATATTCTTTGTTAATATCTTAGTTTTTTCTTTATTTAATTTTAAATCAGCCAATTTTCCAAAATTTTCTATTTTGTCCAGCCAGATATTAATGTTCTTTGCCAGGTTTTCGATAATGCATACAACATCATCTGCATAGACTTTCAGTTTTGGTTCCTTATCTTCATTCCTTCCAAGTTCTTATCCTCATTTATCTCCATTACAAGGGTTTCCATTATTAAAATGAATAATAGAGGGGAGAGCAGGCACCCCTGCCGAGTGCCTCTGTTGATTTGGATTGGTTTCCGATTTTCTTGCCCATCTATTATTAGTGTTGCTTCTTGTTTTGTATATATAGCTCTTACCGCAGTTCTAAATTTATATCCATTATCAATTTCTTTCAGCAATAAATGTCAATAATCCCAATTGATTTTGTCAAACATTTTCTCAGCTTCTATAAATAGTAGGGCCATCTGTTTTTCATTGTGTTTTTCATAATATTCTATTCTATAACATAATGTTCTGCCTTCAGGGAACTTTTTTTTACATCTACTTTTTCCTATTGTGTTTGCCATGAAATTTCAGTGTCTTATTATAGATACAATATCTTAGAAATCTACTGGACGCTGCACAGTGTAGGTGAACATCTTCCATCGTTTAGAAGAGCTAGAAGAGTCAACTTGTTAGACATTCAAGATAACTAAAACCTTTTGGAGGCACTAGAAGAGTATAGCTCCTCTAGCTAATACTGACTATCTAATACTCTAAAATAAATTATGGTTATCTCAAATTAATTGATAAAAGTAATCAGTGTCTCTATTATTATTTTATGCAAGTCTCTTTGATGTTATATGGCTGGAAATTATTTTAAAAGGATTTATATTTATGATGGTGTGGCTTTATTGACTCTTGTTGTTGGCCTTTATGTGCAGAACACTCTTTAAACAACTCTTTTTAAAATCCTCGCAGAACATTTTGAACGATAACCAGTGGAAACTGGTAAAGAAGCAACATTCCAGAGAAACTGGACTGAGATTACTAAACTGGCAATTTTAAAAATCCATGATCCTCACCCAAACCTAGAATTCTGTGGAACAGAGTTGAAAAACATCTGACATAGCTATCCATTAGGTAGATTTCTGTACTGCATTAGCAATAAAATAAATTATTTTATTATATAGTTATTTTAATAGCTGTATATGTCTTGTAAGTATGAGTCCTCAAAGTAACTTACATAAAATATGTATGCAATATAAGATTTTGAAAATGCTTTAAATGTAACAGATTATTAAATGGCTATAAACATTCCAACTACCAATTTTAAAAACCCCAATGAAATAAGTGTGAATGAGAGAACCAATAAACATGCATATTATTTACCTTTTAAAAAATTAGACCATGGAAAGTCACTTTCCCAACTGTCTGATTTTCCTCAGAAACATTCCCTGTTGTAATTGTATAAACTGAAGTCACATTTAAGACTAGGCAACATTTGCAAATATTTCCTCTTTGTTTGTTTGTTTACTCATTGGGGAAAATGTGATAAGCCATGCTATAGTTCTAGATAGGCTGTGATAACAAAACCCCATTATAGATAGCAGGGTATCAGTGACTAGCAGGATATTCACTCGTGAAGTTAGAGTTATTTGCTAGGATTTAGGTAGACTTTTTCAGCTCTGAATGTGAGGGTCAGGTATGAAATGTGATGTTATTTTGGCTGGGAAACAGAAAACCCTATAAAAGGTTACATTAATTTTGAATGGTGGGGTGTGTGTTTGTCCCTCTCTTTGCTATAGAACTGTTTAATTATGATATTGTAAACACCTTGGGGTCTTTTTATTATCATAACTTCTAATTTAACTGCCATGGCAACTTGCTGTGAATTCATAAGATTTATAATTTAGGGAAGGACATTCAGAAGTTTTAGCCAGAGAGTTCATGTGCCTCCTCAGCCAACAAAACCAAATATACAGACAAGGCTGAATCACAGTACTACAATTGTTTAGTATGAATGAGCCACAGAATCTCATCAGATGGGCCAAACGTCTCAAGTGTGTAAGAGGCAACACTGGCAACACAGAAGTAAACAAGGTGGACGGGAGTTGGGGTGCGTTGCTTCCCCCATGGAATGTGGCAGAAGTAATGTGGGCACTGTGGGATGCAGGGCGACAGGTTCCCCACATGTCATCAGGGGATTTGCCATGAAAAATGGTGAATCCTCCACTATTGCCCAATCAGAGGCCTCCATGTGATGAGGTCCTTAGTCTAGTGTGAATGGGCTTTGCAATTATGTTCACTGAAGACCTCTAATTTCTACTTTGATCCTAATTCCAGATCAGGTTTATCTTGGATTTCAACATTTCATTTTTTCCCTATACAGTACTGAAATGTGCATACATTTCCTTTCCATTTTCTCCCTCTCACCACAATACAAGGCTTTGTGAAACATTTTTATACGTACAATTATTAGCTTACTAAATAGAAGACGACTAAGTAAAGTTTCTAAAGGTCTACTTTATTAACTATGTAATCCTTGGGACCAACTTTAATTGTCTTCAGGAGGGAGATACATAAAATAGGCTCCAGCTACATCAGGGGGTCTCATTTTGACCACTCCTGGGTGAATCATCCTAGCTCTGAATGCCAATCACCCAAGTAGCCCCCAATCAAAGAGACATTTCTTAGGAAATTTTCTCCCATGCCTCATATTAGAAAGGAAAAACATGTCCAAAGCTGGCTCCAAGGGTAAATCCCCAAGATTCTGTTATGCACATAAGAAAGTTTTGAGATTTCTCCTTCACCAAATAAGCACTTAAGAGTTCTCACTATTACTGTTCCTTCTATTTACCCACCACACCCCTATTTTCCAGTGCCTACATCCAAATCAATATCTTCTTAAGCTACTGTAATGCTCCAAAATAACTTATTAAACTAGCAATAGATTCAGAGGTTTTAATATGTGCATAGATTTATTTTATTATTGTATTTAATCCTACCACAACCTCCTCTATTTACTAATACTTCATGCTAGGCAAATCAAATTTGGAGGAAAGGTCTTATATATTACACTATGTAACAAAATTTGAAAAAAAAATCTGTTCCTCTTTTGGAAGTATTATTTCTTGTTTAATTGTGCGGTGCTTACTTTGAAAGTACAGTAGAGTCTCACTTATCCAACACTCGCTTATCCAACATTCTGGATTATCCAACGCATTTTTGTAGTCAATGTTTTCAATATATCGTGATATTTTGGTGCTAAATTCGTAAATACAGTAATTACAACATAACATTACTGCATATTGAACTACTTTTTCTGTCAAATTTGTTGTATAACATGATGTTTTGGTGCTTAATTTGTAAAATCATATTCTAATTTGATTTTTAATAGGCTTTTCCTTAATCCCTCCTTATTATCCAACATATTCGCTTATCCAATGTTCTGCTGGCCCGTTTATGTTGGATAAGTGAGACTCTACTGTAGTTATACTCCAGAAACTTGGGGTTTTTTGGCTGCAACAAACTATGTTGAATTGATTAAGACTCTATGAGATATTCATTGAAAAAATATAGAAAAATGTGCTGCAGGATTTTCTATTGTGCAGCAGGATAAACTTTTCCCAAGTTTTTTTATTGATAGAACCAATTAGGAAATCATATTTAGAACCCAGGAACAAAAATTGTGTTACATTGTGTTTAAAAAGTGATTATCTCCCTCCAGGTTTATCTTCAACATCTCAATTTCACATGCCAAACATTATTTTTTTCCAAAAATTACAAATCAGTAACCTGATATATTTATCTAAATCATGTCAAATACAGTCCATCAATCTATTTAATTACTTATTAAATTATATAATTTTTATTCTCCCTTTCCTTTCTTGGATCTTCTAGAAGACATTCTTTGTTTTTTTGTTGTCACCTGCTGTTTCTCTGCATTAATTGTTATAGCAGTTTTCGTTGTCCCTGTGAACAATTGCAGCCAGGGTTCAGACTCTATTTTTGTTCCCTTTTATTTTGCTGCTCATCTGTCCTTCATTGCTTGCAGAGTTTCAGTTGTCATACATTAAGGCTTCTCTCTCTCTTTGGCTGTATTTAAGAATCTTTTCCATCTTCAAATTATGTAGTCTATTTGATGTCTATGTTGACTATCAGGTGATGTCCATATGTACAATAACCTCTTCTGTTCTTTGAAGAGTATGTTTGTGATAAACAAACTTTTGTAAAATTTAGTCAGTTACTCTCCTGCCTCATTTCTTGATCCTACATCAATTTTTCTTACATTTTTTTTTATTCTGATCTGTTTTCTACTTTTACATTTCAAATACCTATGATTAACAGCAAGCCCTGTCTTGTGGTGGGATCAACGTGCCCCAGAATTTTGACACATTATCTTTTTATTTTTTTCTTCTACTACTATAGTTGGAAAATAATAATAACAATAATAATAATAATCATCATCATCATCATCATCACCACTATCATCATCTTATTTCTTACCTTCCTCTCCTTCTGGATTGAGGCAGGGCACAACATAGATTAAAAAATGTGTTATCATCAAACATTATATAAAATAAAAATATTAAAATACAGTAAACACATGACTTACATTTAAAATTCATAGTTAAAATTTGACTGGTTAGACCAACTGGGAGACGTATGTCTTCAACTGTCTCTTAAATTCTGAGAGTTGGTTTAGCTGACTGAGCTCTTCCAGCAGGTCATTCAACAGCCCATCTACACAGGCAGTATAATCCATCTTAAAGCCATCTCAAGATTTGGGTATCTACAAAACATATTCCCTCAATGTGATCTCCAACCCACATCTGATTTGCACCACTGCAACAAAGCTGGAAATTGTGTGCTTTTATCATAAAAACATGGGGAAAGTAGATTACATGACAAAATCTTTGTTTGCGTGTCACAAACTTCATTGAACACATGGAAGACAAAGTTTCTCTTGCCAGGATAAAGTTTTTGCCCTCTAGTCAACTGTTGTCATGTTTTAAGATACAACCAATAAGTAATCAACATGTTTAACTGGGAACAAACCAACATAAAAATTCCTGTATTTTCCAAGTGTAGGGATATACAAAGATTCGAATATCCACATTTTTCGGCAGAAGCAGGATATTCCCACAACTGAAAATCTCACGGTTTTTTGTAATAAATCCTTCCATGTTTTCAGGGGAGGTCATTTGGCCACCTGCCATTTTGAACCAGGAGCTCCTGAGATAAAGGTAGTGTGTGGATAGGACCTCAATTTCAATGCCTTGTATTACTTTGCTTTTATCAACTGCTGGTCAGCTATTTTCCAGCAGTGCTTCTCACCAGAGGAATCAAGAAGAAAAAATATCATGGGATCAGTTTGCTCTGAAATCAGTGAAGCTTTGTGGACTCTGTGGAAGCTTTGAACTGATTACTAAAATTGAATTATGAATGTCATTTGCTGCACAGCAGCACTAGATGTAAAACTGGGGAAATGAAACCAGTGCAAACTATTTTGGGAGAATGAAATCAGTGCAGGCTATTTAATTTTGGGTAAATTCACCAAAAATATCCATAATTGAAAAATGAAGCTGAAGTGTGGTATAACATTGAAGTGGCACTGGAAAAAGTCAACAGAGTGTTAATATAGCTAGTGAAAGTTTTACGAGGCTTTTCACACTTTTCTTATTTTGGCAGAATGCAAATTACTGTCTTTCTCACCATATATGGAGGCAAATGCTATAAAGTGAAATAACACTATTATTTTTAATTTTTTGTTAAGCTATATAAAAAAGAGTAGAAGCAGGTTCTGCTTTGGACAGGCACTATAGATGTAAATGTGACATTAAAATAGGCCTAATACTGTTTTTCCCACAGCTTTTACTCATAGTGGTAACACCACACATATATCAAATAAAAGCAGCCACAACTGGGGAGAATGCAAATATATGACTCCACCCTAAGATTTTTAAAAAATATCTCCTTATATCTTAAGCAAAGTGCTTTATTTAAAAACCCATATTTGAGTTTCTGCTTGTAATATTAAGCCATGGACTGAAATATGGTGACCTTTTCCTCCCCGTGAAGCAAGAAACTGTCGAGTGTGTCACAGATTGCATGTTAGTGTGTGCTTTCTAGTCACCTGTCAACTTATGGTGACCCCATGAATTTACAATTTTTTATTGTTTCTCTGTTCTGCTAGAGAGTTATTTTAATACAAAGGTACAGAATGCAACTGCTGATACAAAACAATATTTTCTCCCTAAATAGCATATACACTCTGTCTCTACATTGTTCTATCACTAAATACTAAATGTTCTACATTTGCTTTCATATAAGTGTGCTTAACTAGAAATCTCTTTTTTATTATGGAGATTGATCAGCATTTCCACAGTTAAGGTGTTAAGATATGGCCAGAATGGTGTACAGAGCATCATATATCAAGTTTCTTAGCCTCAGCTCTCCAAAGTGAAAGCATGGATATATAGAGGAGGCCAGTTTGTACCTGAATAAAGTTGGAAAAATCATAGAGGTCAGGGATAAGCCATCAAGAGAAGAAAGAGATGGCATCCTGCTTCTTTAGTAAAAAGAAACATTGATAGGATAGGAATTCAGTCAGTAAATGAAGTCATGCAGTTATTTTTAATGACAACCATTCCTTGCTAATTGGGGGGATTCTCGTAGGGGTCTGTGACTTGGCAAAAAACATGCTGTTTTCAGTCCCATTTTCAGCTTCCCATCCCATCCCATTTACAGGGAAATTTCTGAAATCGTGAGGGGGGGGGGGTGCCATTTTCTGTCCAGTAAGATTCGGTCCATTGACACCAATGGGGAAATTTTAGGGGTTCATTTCTCCATCATTTTTAGGTCTATCAGGATGAAACTTGCCTCGCATGTAGGCCACATTTACGAGTGCAAGTCTGCCATGTTTCAGAATGTTTCACCAATCCATCAATTTAAAAAAGTTTTACCATAACATTTCTTTTTTTAAAAAAGACAAGATGGGGTTCTGTGAATTAATGTCCCAATCAGTGCGCTACAAGAAAGGAAGAGAATAGACACAGTCAACCAGGCCTCTGATTGACTGAGAAAGAAACATGAGAAACCAAGAAAGAGAAAAACTCTTATCATGTCTCAAAAAAGAGTTCAGAGGCTCCTTTAGTGCCCACAATTTGCAAAGGGCTGCTGGGAAAGCGAATTCCCAGTGGGGCACTTTCTGGAGGAGAGGCCTAGGGAGGTCTTTCCCACCTTGTCTCAAGTGGGTGCTTGGCTGATGCGGGGGGGGGGGGGGCTTTGAGAAGGGATGGAGGAGGCTGCTGGGGAAGAAAGAAGAGGAGGAGCTGCTGCCACCAGGCACCCACTCTTGCCCACATGCCATGACCTCCACCTCAGGAAGAGTGATGCACAACCCCATTGCCCCCATTAGATGAAAGATCCAGTTGTCATGCTCCATTTCCAGCTGAGCCTTTGGCTGCCCCCACCCAGTCCATTTTCAGCGTTTTGGCAGCTAGATCTCCTAATTTTCCTGAATCCAGAATCTCCAAGTGGAATCATGTGCACCCCTAGATTCTAGATGTACCTTCCACATCCTAGTAATAATGATATAATTTAACATCATTAACCTACTGCTCATATTTTTACTACAAAATAATTTTTTGGACTTTGCATGTACCCTAGACAATTTTCACACTCCTTTTGAAATAGAACTTGAGGTGTGACTGTATTTTATCTATTAAACTTCCTCAGCTATTACAATTTTATAGGGGCTTTAAAAAGATCCCTCTTTTCTGAGAGGCTGTTTGATATGTAGCCAGCCATGGGGAAAAGACAATATCTACATCTAATATTCAGAAACATCAATAACCTCTTTCTTCACTATCTCTTTTTACTGTATACCTTCAATTCTTTGCAACAAACCTTGCCTTATGAATTGACAGTTGCATGATATGCTTAGAGAAGCATTTTCAAGACTTATTTCCGAGCCCCGCTTTTGACAAAAGCGTGGGACTGTTTTGCTGTGTTTTTGTTCTGTTTATGTGGCAATACTTCTTTTGCTAACTGCATTCACAGGCGCACTGTAAATCATATTGACCTGCAAGACTCTCACTTATATTTGGCATTTTCCCATTTGCCAGCTGCTGTTATGACACTTTCCTAAACTGTTAGAATGCAAGTACAGCTATCAGTATTGCATCTCTTTCTGGGGACAGGGATTCATATCACTTAATGCCTTTGTCTGAGACTTAAGGACAAGAAAAGGGCAGCTGTGGATGCAGCAATCTGACAACACTTTCGCAATAATAATTCTATATCCACCCTGTCTGCCAAAATTTAATCTACTGTCTTCAACAAGTCTGTGTTCTAGCATTTTAGATGCTGTATTACAAATAAGAGGACTCATTCCAATGCAATAAAATAGCAGATTATGAAAGTCTGGAATACTTTTGTAAATAACAAAGCTTATCAAGGATAAGATAAAGAAAAGGTAATCAGATTTCAAAAAAGTTTGCAAGGACTTGACACTTTCTGAATTTTGGAGGTATAAACACAACATTAGTGAATTTTTGGTGAATTATCAATATTTATAGTATTGGTATTAAGATATACAAGTTTCAGAGCCTTGTAATAAAATTGTCAATATTTACGATGAATCAGTAGTCACTGATTACAATTGTCTTGACTGTCAAGGACATCATTTGTCTGGATACTAGTTGCTAGGGAGCGTCCTATCACATTTGTGTTCTGTTTGAAAACTTTCCAAAGGCAAACATATGGTGACTTTCTAAGGGCATGTATCTGAATATTGCAGAAACAAAATCCTGGTCTAGGTTCACCAAGGTCTATCAGACCTAGGTATAGTTTTTGTCTGGTTCAGCTTTTACATAATGTATACACTATCCTTCCATTTTCTCCATTTCACCATTTAATACAAGTCAGAGAATTTTTCAGCTGACAAAACCCTGTTGCTAATTCTGCAATGTCTATTCTCCTGACAATCTCTGAAAAATATGGCCTTCACTTTTTGCTTGTTTCAGAAAGAGAGCAAGAGGGAATAACATCCTCCTCACCTTTCCTGACTTTCATGCAAGTAGCAGCACCCTTGAAGATCACTGAGAGTCCAATCTCTAGTGTCAGATAGGGATATGATTCCATCCTTGCATGACACAACAAGTAATTTTAGCAATTTTCTTCCCACTACGAGTATAAAACAAAGGTTTCTCCACAATTTGGGACTCATACCACACAAAATTCACACTTTCAAAATGCAGAAAACAACACTATGTGCATGAAAAATATCTTCTGCAGAGAAAATGCTGTGGTTCGTGACAACTCAGTGCAAAATATGCATGCACTTTGTGTCTGTATATGCGGGAAACAGTGTGTTCTAAGTGTGTGTGGAATTGTGTATGCAATTAGTCTTCAACCGTTAGCATTTTTAACTCTTACTTCTTTAAAAAGTATTAAAATGCACTTTTTATCCAATATGAAGCCAGGGTACAAAAATCCAAAGAATTAAATTTACTAACAAGAAATCAGATTGTGAGGGGGAGGGGATCTCAAAAGAGAAGCAGTCACAGCACAAAAAAACCCACAATTTTTTTCTTCTGGACAGAATTTAGCAGTCTAGGAGAAAAAAACAACCCAATTATGAAATACATTATAAATAATATAAAAAAGAATACATTGGACTAAATTAACTAGAACTCAAACAACTGGCAAAAATGGAAGAAACAATACTTTAAATTAAAATGAAAATAAAACATGTTTTTGGTGTAAATGTATGTTTAAGTTCATCTTTATTTGACTTAATTTGCTTTTACTTACTATACGTCAATTCAAAGTTAGTAGTATGGTATAGTATTAGTTACGCCTATTTTTAATAGCCACTCTCAAGCAACCAGAAACTACAATTATCTGGCACCTATCAATCACCACAAGTGCTGGTTAACCGAGAGTCTACTGTATGTCTGAAATTCTGTAAACAATGAAGGAAAAACTACTACTCTACTCCAGGGAACATACAACTATATTATTAGAGCTATGCACGTATTCATGTTCTAAAACAGGATTCATCTGATTTGTTGTTTTTATTTACTGTTTCAGTCATAATGGCATGGGTGGCATGAGGGTTTTTTCAGCCACAACAAATAACACGGTGTCAGACTTCAGGTGGTTTCACTTGTATTTGGATTTCCAAAGGCAATCTCATGGTGTGCAAAGCAGCAGCTTATAGGTTTGCCATGGTCCCTGCTTTCTTAGCCAGTTGTAAGAAGGAACTGTCTCACATGTCTTCTTTCCAAGCTGAATCAATTCAATTTATGTTATTTTATTTATTTCCAATATTTCTACCCCACCCTTCTCCCCGAGGGGACTCAGGGCGGCTTACACAACTGGTAGGATCACTACCAGTACATCATAATACAATAAAATAAGAATAAAACAGTTAAAATAATTAAATAACATAGTAAAATACAATATATAAAAATTTAAAACAATGCAACACCAAATATATATACCAATCATCCATCAGACCTTGTGCAAATTCAAGTGCTCCTTCATTTTCCAGTTTTGTCCTGGTTGTGTAAGAGAGAGGTTGCTTTTTCCAGGGCACTGTTGCTTTGCTGATATTTGTTTGGCTTGTACTCATTTTCATTACCTTAGCTGCTGTTACTGTATGGATGTGGTTAGTACAAGACAAGCTTTGATGAGAACCGTCTTAATGTCAGGTTCGGAGGCCCCTTTGAATAAACACAGCTCACAATGTTCAGGAACACTGAATACACTTTGTTCTTGACCAATAGAAAACAAGCAAGTTGGTTCTAACCCACAATCATCTTGGCAGCTTTAAAACCCTACTTCGCACTAGCCCCTTCTCCAAACTCTACTTTAGATTTTCCCAGCCTGGCTCTCAAAACAACAGCCAGGGCAGATGGCCTAATCAACTCTCCCCTTCTTCTCCCCACATTCCAAGATGTCAGAATGACCCAAACAGCCTATTCCTCAAGGCCGGTCCATGCCGTTAACAATACATGTTGTGATATAATCAGAAAGAAACTGATTAAACAATATATTGTCCAATAGGCCAAGTTACAATCAATATCAAAGTTCCCAAAATCAGCAAAGTATCTGAATTAGCAAATTAATTCAATTTAGATAAAGTAATCCAAAATCAAGTAAATAATGGAACCATAAAAATATTTGAATAAAAATCAGAACAACTGTTCCTGGAAATTTTATATCATTTCACAAATCTTCTTTCTGCATACCTTGCTATATGGTTGTTAGATTCCCACCCCCCTTGTTATGTGTATAGGCCAAATACTAAATTTGAGGTTTTTCCATTTGCTACTTGATATGATTCTGTCCCACACACCTTTGTGAAGATATCCCTGGGTTTCATTGTAAGAAGAATCTGGTTTGAAATAACAACAATAAAAATGAGGAAAAGTAGGGAGGAAAAAGAAGAGTAGGTGGAGGAGGAGAAGGGGAGAGTGTGGCCTTCAATGCACTAACACTGGCAAAACTACTTAAGCTTTACCATGTCTATTTCCTTTTGCTTAACTCTTTGCATAAAACTACTCTCATGGATTCATATCTGGTATGTTCAAGACACTAGAACACATCCATGTTATGAGTTCGCAGCCAAGATTGAGGAATTTAAACATCTGGGACCTTGGCGTGGGAAAGAACCTGATAAGAAAAAACTGGCTTAGACTTGGGAATTAAGAAGGTGGGGCTTTTCGGGGTATTGAACTGAAAACTTGCTGCATTTTCATTATTTGTAACTTTGCTGTATAGTAGTGACCTAGCATTAAAGAAATTTCCAAGTTTCTCTTGTGAGTGAATATAATTTCTAACAAGGTTCTGCAATAATCACAACTACACTACTGTCTGTGGAGCTGCATGATGGAGGGGAAGGGCATTTTACGAAAGTTTCACCCAACTGCAGTGCTTTCAGAAAAACTGAAAATATGTTTATGTATCATGATAACTTGTTTATGGGATAGCACAGATCAGAGTTCCAGACTTGCAAACTTTTAAAATGTTGAATTAAATTTTAGCAGTGGGAAGAAAACCATATATTTTATTCTCCTGGATATCGATCAAAACAAGGTTTTCTCGCTCTGTCATAACCAAAGTGCAATTATTTGTCAGAAGTTCAATCCACCTCAGTGGGATTTACTTCCAGACAGATATGCTTGAGGATTCACACTAATTTTCCCAGGAAGCTGGATAAAATAAGAAACCATACAAAGGAACTCCATGAAACAGGAGATGACATTGTTGAAAGAACACTTTCTCATGTTGTAATAGCTTGGACATCATTATTATGTTGCTTCATTTGTTAGATGGTTTTAACTATTTGCATCATTTTATGCCCAATTTTGATGCTGTTGATTTCAGCACAATAAATTCCCAAGATTCAAACAAGATGGGTTCTATAGGTTTGTTCATAAGCTGATTTTGTATGTAAGTTGGAACAGGTACATTTTTAAGTGTATCTCTACACACACACACACACACTATCAAGGACAGAACGCCACAAGATAAGATATAACAAAGTTTATTGGAGTTACAGAACCAAAAATGCCCGTAAAAGACAAGGGCTAGGCAAACACTGGCCTTAAAAGTAAAAAGATACAAGAAAAACGCTCAAAAGATAAACCGGATTAAACCGGAGTTTAATCCGGGTTAAACCAAAATAGCTTACTTCAGCCTGAGACTTAAACAAACAAAAGCTGGTGAACAAAAGATTCAAAGGAATACAAAAAACTGGCAGCAGATGCTTCTCTGCTGCCAAAAGCTATGTTTGAGTAACTAAGAGGTTACTCCTCCACACAGCAAGCAATTTCCAGATACAAACACAGCATTCAAGGGCAGAAGCGGTCAGCGAAGTTCCAATCCGGTCCCAAGGTCGTAAGGCAGGTACAGACGTTTGTAGTTCACCAGGTCCAACGATAATCACAGGAAGGAGAGTCCGAGGCCGTAGTCAGTCAGTCCGTAAGTCCAGAGTAAACAGACGGCGTCCGTCAAGAAGACGACGGAGGTCCAAGCTAATAAGATTAAGCACAGGTTGCACAACAAAAGCCCACACAGTTCCTCCCGCCGTCTATGCCCAGTGTCCTTGGTAACTTACGTAGTCAGCAAACGAATCACACCCGTCTTCAGGAATTTCCAACACAGAGCCCAAGCGTTCGTCCAGATTACCTTGCCCAACGCAATTAGCCATTGCTTCCAAACCCCATTTTATGCCAGTTTACAGCTCCTCATCGCTATCAGCTGTTACCCTAATTCCAGGCGTTTCCTCATCACTTTCCTCATCAGAAACACCTTTGACTACGCCCCACAGCATCCCCAGCTGTGGATCCCGTCCCATCCCTCCAGCTTGTCCACGGGTCTAATCCTGAAGGTCCCCAATCGCCTTCCACACTATCATAGCCAGTGGCACCCAAATCCTCCCTCACACGAGTCCATTCCATGTCATCCTCCTCTGAGCTAACCATCTCTTCCTCCATTCTCTCAGTAAAACCCTCAAAGGAATCCTCGTCAGATGGTTCTGCAAAGATATCCCGCAGCCGCTTCCTTTCTCGCTCCTCGAGAGTATCTGACTCCCGAGGAGTCTTACGACCACGTCTCCCAGTATCGGAGCCATAAGGCTCAACCATAACACACACACTCACACACACACATAAAATGAAAAAAATGCACATTCCTTGAAGAATTTATCCAAAATGGTTTGCAAAGAGAAAACTGCAAAATATTTTTTTAAATTATATTTAAAAAATAAGTGCTTGAAAGACAGTATTGCACATTATAGTTAAGTAAGGCCTCATCTACACTGCCATATAATGAAGTTTCAGAATACAAATTAACTACATTGATCAAGATTATTTTCTGCAGAATCAGTATAATCATTAGGAAAAGTCCTGTATTTTAGGCTGTCATGTCTTGTGAGGCTAGTGATATGGAAATATTTTGATCGAGCTCCATTTCAAACAAACAGTTCTCATTTGCACTTTCTAATATACATAAGACTATAAACATCTTTTGGATTGCTTGCTTCTCCAAATATGATTTCTCAGCTCAGAAAGGCAGGAAATAAAGCTCTGCATCCTATGGAAAATACACATTTCTTCATAGATGCAATGGACATTATTTTTAAAACACTTCAAAAAATTAAATATGAGATGGAAGAAAACTCTAAGATTTGTCAATCTTTAACAGCTGTTAACTTTTCAAGGATCAAAGTGCATGTTATGTGGGAAGTCTGTTACTCCATTTCCCTATTTCTCTTTCTTTGCATTCCCATGAGAAATTAGGACATAATAATTTAATAATAATAATAATTTTATTTTTATACCTCGCCACCATCTCCCCAGAGGGACTCGGGGCGGCTCACAGATATACAACAAACATACAATGGTATCAAATACAAAAAAACACACAAATAAAATTAAAAGGCATAAAAAAATAAAAATAAAATCACAGTCATTATAAAATACATGATAAAACACAGCAATAAAATCATACAATGGACTGGGCAAAGTGCACTGAGTGAAACTTGTAAACATGAAGGAAGTTAAGGTGCTATAAGATCATGGGGAGAACCTTAAACTGGGGTGAACTCTGTGACTATGTGAAGGAGTTAACTAACAGGTACAACTGGCCAGAAGTAACCGCTAATATAAGGGTTTAGCGTACAGTGGGCAGTACTTATTCAAAAGCCTTTGTGAAGAGCCAGCGTTTCAGGCTCTTCCTGAACACTTCCAAGGTGGCAGCTTGTCTAATTTCCCTGGGGAGTGTGTTCCAGAGCCGGGGGGTCACCACGGAGAAGGCCCTCTCCCTCGTCACCACCAACCGCCCTTGTGACAGAGGCGGAAGCGAGAGGGGGGCCTCCCCCGACGAACAAAGGGATCGTGCAGGTTCATAGGGGGAGATGCGGTCAAAAAGATAAGTGGGTCCCAAACCGTTCAAGGCTTTGTAGGTCAACACCTGCACCTTGAATTGGGTCCGGAAAATAAACGGCAGCCAGTGGAGCTCCTTAAACAGGGGAGTAGACCGCTCCCTGTAATTTGCTCCTGTTAGGAATCTGGCTGCTGCCTGCTGAACTAGTTGGAGTTTCTGGGCCATTTTCAAAGGCAGCCCCACGTAGAGTGCGTTGCAATAATCCAACCTAGAGGTAACTAAGGCATGGACCACCATAGCCAGATCAGACTTCAAACAAGATATATATTATAATAAATATATAAATAGAGATATAGTATAATAAAGACCACAACTTGTGCAGGGCACAGTTGTGAAGAAAATGAGTCAGTAATGGATGCAGTGCTTCTGTCATGTTGGAAAATTAGGTGGTCCAAAACCATTGGCTGAAAAGAAGATCTGAAACCTAGAGAGTAGTAGCACTTGGCTACTCTCAACATCACACTTAAAGAGGCTGACAGTGGCTGATGGCTGCAATTGCAAGGTCTTCCCAAGCCATTGGAACCAGGTTATTTGAGTGATGTTCCACTTTGTGTGTGTTTGAAAGGAGGGGGTGGGTCATTTAAGATTTGTTGAGCCTCATCCAAAACCTGGAAATTAGCAAATATGTTCCTTTCAAAAATCTGTCTCAGATGTCTTGATGGAAAATTTTACAATTCTCTTAGACACTGATGGAGCAAACCCCATTGAATCATACTGAAGCTCCTGATCAGTGTTAAATCTGCTCATATTCCTTGTATCCCTCTTTTGTTTATGTGGGGGAAACACCTCTCAGTATGCTTCTGTAGTCGTAGAGTGCTCTTTTTGTCATATTTGCACTATTATTTAAATGTTGGTCTCCTAAATCCAAATCAAATATTATTATGGATATTAGCATTAGGCACTTCTCTATCAATTACACAGCTATTTGCATACATTTTAATTCTTTTTCCCCTCACTGTGCCAAGAAAATTGATCACTGCATTAGGTAAATATGTACTTCTGTTTTGTTAGTCAAGATGCAATGAGAATGTATAACTGCTCTTACCTTTGTAGATTTTTTCGCTCATTGTTGCCTATATAGTACTTAAAAACATTTAAAAAACAAAGTAGATACCTTTTCTTTCACTTTTCCACAATGATACTTATCTTATGGGCTATATTTGGTTATCAACTTGACTATGACATTTGTTAATAATAATAATAATAATAATAATAATAATAATAATAATAATAATAATAACTGGTCGCATTGACGAAAAACAACAGGAAAAACTCAGCCGCTATCAGGACCTCAAGATTGAACTTCAAAGACTCTGGCAGAAACCAGTGCAGGTGGTCCCGGTGGTGATCGGCACACTGGGTGCCGTGCCAAAAGATCTCAGCCGGCATTTGGAAACAATAGACATTGACAAAATAATGATCTGCCAACTGAAAAAGGCCACCCTGCTGGGATTTGCATGCATCATCCGAAAATACATCACACAGTTCTAGACACTTGGGAAGTGTTCGACTTGTGATTTTGTGACATGAAATCCAGCATATCTATCTTGTTTGCTGTGTAATAATAATAATAATAATAATAATAATAATAATAATAATAATAATAAACTTTATTTATAACCCACCCTCTCTCCCCAGAAGGACTCAGGGTGGTTTCCAAAAATATAACAGAAATGGCAAACATTCAATACCATGGCTGAATGCGTATTTGGACAGCAATCAAAAGGAAGCAAAAATAAACAAACTCAATATATCTAGTAAAACAATGGGAATTAAGCAAAGATAAACTAAAAAAAACCATAACATAATACAAGAAATCAAATCAGTTAAAACACAATACATTAAAAGCATGGTATATGCTTTATGATGCTGTTTTCTCAGATTATTAGTATTTCATTTGCTGTTATTTGCTGTTCTCATCAGCATCTCCTCTTTTTGGCCTTTTTCAATTGCTTTCTGTTTTGTCCTTGATAGTGTTCCCTTCTCTCTGCCTATTGACAATCATCTTGTTCTTCATAGGCTTCTGTAATAACATCATTTCTTCAATGAAGGTCAGTGGCTAGAATAAATGTCCTTTTTTCTTTTGATATATAGATGTGTGTGTGTGTGTGAGATTGAGTGTGTGTGCACACATGAGTGATATTCTTCTCACTGCTTACTCCACTCACCCATAAGTATGTAAGAAATGATGAAGTAAAATCCTTTGTTTGTGTCAGAAGACAGTTTGAGCAAATGACTGAAACAAGTGTGCTTGCAGAAGCATAAGCAAGTCAAAGACACAGTCATCAACTTTCTTAACTATGGAAAGTTATGTTAAAGACTGAACACAGTAAAATTTCAGTTTATAGTACCTACATTTCACACTGCGTACTTTAGAATGCCTGTTTGTTCTAATCATAGTTCCCTAAATCTTTGAAATTATTTATTTTGTAGTTCAAAATACTGATACCGTGTAATACAATTTTTTTGCATTACTTTTTCTTTTTAAAAAGAAACACAAAACCCCATAAGCAAAGGTGAGGAAACTATGAGTTTTGCAGTACAATCTGATCCTATTGGATTAATATATTATATTTACTTGCAAGTAAGTTCCATTGAGCTAGTTTTGTATATCGTCCAAATACGCACTCAGCCCTGGAAGCCTACTGAGTGACCTGAGGCAAGTCACACTACCACAATCCTAAAAAAAGGCAAAGACAAATCCCCTCTGAGAAAATACTGCCAAGAAAAGCATGAGAAAAATTCACCTTAGGACCGCCATAAGTCAGAAATGACTTGAAGGAGCACATCAAGGAGTTGCATTGCATTTGGTGCAGCTTACTATAGTCTAAGTAGGGACTGAGACAGACAGTTTAGTCCCCCTCGATGACATTTTCCCCACATGTTGGGAAAAATAAATGAAGTCCTCATATAATGTCCTCCATAGTTGAAAAAAGAAATGAGGCAGAATTTGAACTTGTAATTGTGTTTAACCCGCCTCATTGCTTGCCCCCCCCCCCCTCAGTCAGATTGATAGTTTGTCATGGCCAATTATAGCTTATCACTGAGACACATGCACACACCACTCAGAGGAAAGAAAATTGGTCTTTGGCTGAGTATATAGGAGATAATCAGACATTCTTCTTTTTTTTGTTTCTACTCTTGCAAGATTTTTCTCCTTGCCTTTAAAGTTGTTATTGTTGTTTTGTTTTTTTTACTACACAGTAGGATGTCTTGTAATGATATTTTGTGTAACATCTGCTGCTTGACCTTTTTAGTCAGTTGTCTACTTGTCACAAAAGTTTGGCCTGTAATGTGTTAGTGCTACATAACCAATTCCAAAACAAATGAATTTCAAGAGTTGGGTCAGTTATGTCCTCCCCTTCCAGCACCCAGACACTTAATTTTTATTCAATGTGAACTCCTAAAGAATGAAATGGAGAAGCAGGGAAGGAGAGCATGACAGCAACATTGCTAGTTATGGGCAGACATCTAAGGTGCAGTTTAGGGGGGAAAACATCAATGTACCAAGTTCTTCTTGGGACAGGCCATCATCCTGTGTTAAAAGAGAAGCTCTGCAGTGAAACGAGAAACATATCTTTGAAAGAAAGCATATTTTTCTTTGCATTAACAGTTTCTGATTTCAACAGTTCTTTTTTTGTTCTGCATTAATGTTGCCATTTATTTCCTTTCTAGGTTGTTCCCTTTTCTTTTCTTTTTGTATTAGGGTCTTACATGCCCACATGTAATACTCCTATAATAAAACATAAAAAGAGAAAAGGGGAAGCAGACTGCTAGAGTAGGTACTATTTCATTAGATAAACCAATGTGCTGTCTCATTATAAAGCAGCCATACATTTCTTGGTTGTTAAATTAAGGGCTCACTGTGATACTTTTGTGAAACACAGTAAGGATAAAACATCTAGGGATGTTAGAAAACAACACTCACAGTTGGCAAAATTTTGATTGAAAGAGACCATGATAGCTGGCCCATCAAAGAATCCCCAAGTCCAGCACAAGATGAAGACACTGTTTCCCATGGCCACCACCATTGTGTTTTATGGAATTGTCGCAAAGTATCTCTATGCAGATCTAGGTTCCCCCCTTTGTGTTTCACAAAAATACAAATACAAAGCAAGAAAAAAGGGATGAGTGGGTTCTCCATTTCTATACAATTTTTCCAACGCTACTTCTTTTTTAACAATGAGGAAATTATCACAGTACAGTGAGGAAATTTATCACTGTTCAGACTTGGCCATTTAAAATGTGTAAAAATCCATCTTAAAAATGTAAAAAAGCTCTCCAGTATCAAAACATACATCTCATCATCTCATTGTGACAATTTCTCTCTCACACACACACTCTCTCTCCCCCCCTCCCTCCCTGGCCAACTTATTTGTTTGGAAGAAAATATTCTTGTTACACACAAAACTCACAGTTTATATCTCTGTTCATAACTTCACCAAGATACATTGTATTCATGCAGTTTAATCTCTACCAACTTTCTCTGCACTGGCTAGGGGATTGTGGGAACTCTAGACCAACCCATCTCATAAACACCAAATAAGGGGAGCTGTTCTGTGGAGATATCCAGAACACTTTCTAGTCTCATATTGATAGATACATTCAGATAAGTTAAGCCCTTCTAGTATGGCCAAGATATTGGCATAAACATAGTAACAGAAACTGAATGTACCATGCAAAGTTTAGTCCTCATCTTACCTGGCACCTTTGTTCATTCCACCTGTTCTAGGTCACAAACTGTTGAAGTGGGAGTGATTGTATATAGAGTTGTTTAAATGTAATTGAGTTATAGTGTTGCAATGTGAGCTGGAGATTGCATCATGCACTGTCTGCTGTCCACTATGCGAGTGTGTAAAGAGTTAACTGTGTATTGCATCAGACAGCAGAGGTGGTTATAAATAGCTCCCCATGTTATCTGTTCTGGCCTCTGCTCTCTGCTCTCTGAACTCTGTCTGTATATATCGAGAGTTTTCCGTTTGTTAGTAAACCTTTTGTAGATAGCCAAACAGGCTTCAGCCTCTTTATTGGTACCAGTGATTCTTCGTTGATCTTCCGCTGCATGTGTGTTTATCCAAACTGTGCGCTCTGACACAAACTTGCACTTTTTCTGTTCCCAATGAAAAACTCACTGTATTTTGGGATACTAAATGTCTCTTGATATTTAAAAAGAATCAGCTGTGTTTCATCCAAGTACTTGAAGTCAGATTCAAGATGGAATAGAAGTAAAATAAAATTAGATAAAATAAAACATGCATTCCAAGTATTTTCTGGCCACTATAAATTTCAGTTACTCCCAAAGGTGGTCAGGAAATATCTGGAGTAATTATAATTTCCAACTGTTTTAACAATAGTGTTACAGTGTTCTAATTTGTGTTTTAATGCTGTAACTATAAAATGTTTTATTTGTAGCTGGTTTTTTTTAAAAAAAATTATATTATTAGTTTCAGTTTTTTGGGAAAGTGGGATGTAATATTAGGATAATATTTGGGGAAAGTGGGATGTAAATATTAGGATAACAGTTCCCATCATCCCTAACCATTAATTATACTGGTTGAGCCTGATAAGAGTTTGTCTTCTGAGATAGCTTGAAGATGCCACATAACAGCAAGTCCTGGGTGGGGCTCAGACGGGAGCAATAACATTGAGTGGGAACCCAGGAGCCAAGAGTGGCCTCCAAAACTTTCAAAGGGAAGGGACAAAGCACCTGGCTACACTTAGCAAATGCTAATGAGAGGGTGTCTGAGAAAGAAGCCTTTTATTGACTCTGAATTCCTCCTATTCTTTGCCATAAATTTGCAAAGGGCCAAGTGTTGCACCCCAATGCAGCACAAGCACTCGAAAACCAGACCGGAGCCAATATAACACACAAGCCATTTATATATATATATACACACACACACACACACACACACACACACACACACATATTTAAGGTGGAAAGTCAGAGTAAGAAATAGTCCTTAATATATAGTCAATAGCAACCCAGAAAGAGTTCAGCAATGTCCAAATTGTAATCCACAAGTGAAGCTCGGATAGCTTCCTTTTCAGAAATCAAAGTCTGTCCATGAAACAATAGCAGGAACAAATAATTGCAAATCCACTTGAAAAATCCCGTAGCAGGATCATGGAAGCAAGGTAAACAAAGCAGAGTCAAACTCGGTTCAGGAACAAGGAAGATGTGGTAGCAAGGCAAGGTCTAATTGGGAGTCATGGCTTGGCGTGGCTCACCTGGAACTGGGAACTTGGCACGGGCAGGGAGCTGGAAACCTGAACCTCTTCCGAGGAAAGGCAAAGTTGACACTGCAACAAGAATACAGTGAGGGGCGCTTTTAAGAAATCCTGAGCCTGTGAAATTAAGGAGTACAGGACCCACAAAACCTTCCCATGGGAAAGTTAGCCATCTGAATTGTGAGCTAATCTTCGAGACCTTCTCACTCCCTCTTTCTTGCTTCTATCTCTAGTAACAAATTCCTTCCGATTAAAAGTCTCATCTTCACCCAGGTCAACACCATCTGGTGTGGGTAACGATGAAAAGACTTTGGAATGTTTGCCAATTAGTGGTTCTTCTGAAACCACCATATCAGGCAGTTGCAAGGTCATGGGGTCTCAGCCTGGAGCTGAATTGTCTGCAAAATCCTCAGCTTCATCTGTTTCCAACTCCATCTCTTGATGGAATACAGGCCATGATGGCTGATCTACAACACCAAGTGTGGGAATTCCAGTCTTTCACATCTGTGCCTTGTCTCTTTTTTATTTTATTTGTAAAAGCTGGTATATCCCCATGCAAGGGTGAGATTGTCCCTACCACTGCAAGTTTAAACTCATTTGTCACCATCATAAGCTACTCTGGTGTTGGATTTCTCAACACTAGTTCTGCATTAGGCTTTCTTTTAATTATTTTAACAGTTTTTATTTTAATGATTTCATGTGATTAACTATTTTTTAAACAATTATATGTTAAATTCTATTTTAGTATGTATAGTTTAAATTGTATAGTTCTTAATGTTATGAGTTTCTTTGAATCTCATTTAAGAGGAAAACAGGATGATGATAGTGGTAGATTGACTCAATCAGGGATGTCACTGCCCTGAGTTTGTAAGACCTGAGGAGCACCTTTAATTACATATTGTCTTGGAAGTCTCTTTTTGTAGGATTATCACATGTGAAAAAAACAACCTTTATGATGGTTTACAACAATCAAATTAGTTCCCAGTTTTTGTTGTTGTTTGTTTTATGTATATGGAATATATCCTGAAAATCAAGCAACTTTGCAGATCTTTATATTATATACCATGAAAGTCTACATTACAAAAGTGCATCTTGGGCACTAAAATGTCATTTTCTGTTTATTTTAAGGCATGCAAGTAAAATAAATTCTTTGAACTGTATTGAGTAATTTCTGAAATAGACAAGAAGAAGATGTCATGCTAAAAAAAAGCATTACATTCACTTCTTAATGGTTAAATATAATTGTTCTAATAATTATGGTTGTATTAAGAAACTGCAAACCTTAGCATAATAGTAAAATACTATGTTGTATGCACTGCAATGAACAAAGTTAACATCCATGGCTGATTTTCTTTGCTATCCCCTTGAGGGATAATTATTTCTAAAAGATTAACTTATGTCCTCCCATTCAATCCAGTCACCAGGAAATTACAAATGTGTATTCAGTCGAATTGGCATTTGTTGCAAGAACTGCCAGGTTTTCATCCAACCCCCAGGTGGCTTTTCAAAGGCCCAGGAATCTCAAAAGACTTTCAGGTCCATATCAACCACACAGATGTAGTGGCTAATAAAATCCAATCTACCATCACATATATGCTTGTTGAATTTAGTGCAAATTTGCTAGAAACATGATTGTTTTCACTCGCATCACTAATGTCAAAAAGCTATAGTTCAAATGCAGCATTTTCTGACCTGCAATGGTGCAGGAGTTATTTTATGTGCTTACTTGCCTATGCAATAAAATCTATATGGAGGAAAAACTCTGATGGTGATAGAAGAACATCAATACAATTTGCATCTTCAGAGCAAGTACTTCTTTGGTTAAACAATTTGTTAATAAACAAATTGTTACCTGCCCTGGAAAGCAAGACAGCAATGAAACATGATTTAAAACCCAAAATGATTTGGATTAGAAAATGCACACAAACTAAAGTGTGCTGCAATGCACAGCTACATGGGAAAATGTGTAACAAAAGTGATTCAAAAGTCAGAAATGGTGATATAATGTGTTGCATCTGATCAGCAAAAAATTTGGGAGAAACATGTGCATCCCTCAAGTAAACAGTACTACCTCGGTACAATTTGGATAAAGGAAATGGATTTTTGTTTTTGCTAATGCTCATTCGATGGGCTGCGGTAATTCATCACATTTCTCCAAATAGGGTAAGAAAAATAATGTTGTTCTGTCAAATTGATTTGGCATGAAGGGAGCTTCATGGATGCTTTTTTGTGGTTGTGTCAGTGGAAACT
Organism: Anolis carolinensis; assembly: GCF_035594765.1. Classification (NCBI taxonomy): domain Eukaryota; kingdom Metazoa; phylum Chordata; class Lepidosauria; order Squamata; family Anolidae; genus Anolis; species Anolis carolinensis. The sequence continues at coordinate 151,960,692 of NC_085843.1, forward strand.
CTCTGGAGTGGGAGTGGATTTCTTTAATGTACATTCTGATCTGGATTATGTCACTTTGCAGCCTAAGATTGAGTCTTTAAAACAGTGGTTCCCAACCTTTGGGCCTCCAGGTGTTTTGGACTTCAACTTCCAGAAATCCCAGTCAGCTTACCAGCTTTTAGGAACTGGGGAGCTGAAGTCCAAAACACCTGAAGGCCTAAATGTTGGGAACCACTGATTTAAAACATTTAGCTTCATAGGCTTAAGCATATTGATTTTATTGATTTTGTTATTTCTAGCTTTCTTCTCTAGGAACATCTAGACTAATTAAAAAAAATCAGAAAGCCTTAAAATTTTTTCCTATTCTTTCATATTTTAATTTTGTGATTCACACACATTTTGCTTATTACCAAGATATTTTTATCATCTGCTGGTATAATCAGAAAATTTTCAAATTCCACTATTAATTTCAACAGGACAAGCAACCTTTACATTGGATAAGAAAGAAAAACAATAGATCATATATAGAGACTTAATAATATATTAAGATGATAAATACAAATTTAAAACTCAAGATGAACTGATGGATGCAGGATTTTGCCTATAGAGGTACACATATAGGCAACTGAAAGAAAGATTTATATTACACAGTAAAATATTGGATTTGAAAGAGAAAGAAAGGAATTTGTGAAGGAATTATGTACTAATGAAGAACATCTTATTGGAAAGATATTTAAAGTATTACTGAAGATGGAAGCCCAACCTAAAACCTCAAAAGCAAAGCCTTTATTAAATGAAATAATTTGTCATGGTATGATAAAAAATCTTTAAGTAAATTTGGTAAGCTCCATGGCACCCCCTTTGTGGGTGAAGGGTGAGTCTGGAATGGGCTCTCTGGGTTCTGTGGCTTGGGTTACTGGGAAAGGGCTCCCTTTGGGGCTACAAAGGAGGTTTCTCACTCTTGAAAAACTCTGTGGTTTGGGAGGGAGTGCCCCCAAAATGGCCTTCAATTAAAATGGCCGGGGTGAGCAACCATGATATTTGGATTGTCCTCAGAGTTTAGGTGCTGGCCCAAGGGTGGTTTTTTAAAGTTTCAGAATTGACACCTAGTCCTCAACTATAGCCATTCATTTCATCCCCTCTTTTTTAATGCACACACAGACACACAGCTGCCTGGGTCAGTTTATTTGACCTAGATTTGCAATTAGAAAGAATGGGGGGGGGAGGGATCTGAGACTTTTAAAATACTCTCCATGTGCTCTGTGTCTTGTATCCTTTTTTCAGAGTTATTTATTCAGAGCACTATATGTGATTCACTCGATATGGCATGATGGTTTCTCTTGTTCTTTGCCCAGCAATATGCTGTTACATTATTTGTTTTTCACCCAGTGCTACTTTTTATTTTTTCCCCAATATTTTCCTAAGAGGCTATGATCCTTTTATTTGAACACCCATTAGCAATTTCTAAAGGTTTAAGAATTTTTATAATGCAGTTCTTCTGCATCTGTAGGCTATAAAGAGACTGTTAAAAACATCACTATCCGCTTCTGATTTCTTCTATAAGATACTCAGCTTTGATCCTGCAAGCCAATTTGAGTGAGCTTATTCACAAGGTGGGAAAGTTCTGCATGTTTAGAGTTTCATAAATAATTTCCTTAAAATTTCCTTTATATGTTGCTTTCATATTCTGTACTAAACATGCGTCTCTTTTCAAAGATAAACCTTGGTGTGTGTTTAAATGCTTAGACAAAATTACTGTGAGCTTTCTATAGAGTGCTCCTTAATTTAAAGAGGAATGGCTGGACCTCTGCCTTCGCCTTCTCCCATCCCATTCCCTCAGCCCTGATAGGCTGAAAGGCATAAAGAAGTTTGTCTTCACTTCCCGGTACAGTTTCCTTGCTCTTGAAATTAAAACTACATCAGAGAGTGTTACAAGGCTTACACAACTTACTAAAAGTACAGGGTGATAATTTTGATTAAGTTTTTGGCATGGGCACTTCCCGCTTTTCTTAATATTGCATTATGTATAAAAATTTTATGAAATAGATCGGACATGCGATGCACAAACAACTTTTTGCACAGCCCTAGTAATTAGCCACCTAATAGGCTACCATAGCTGAGCAGGGATTTGATCCCTGGTATTACAGAATCCTAGTTCAGCACTCAGACAACTACACCACACTCAGTCTTTTTTGGAGTTTGGAGAGTTTTATTATGTACTAGCTGTGCCCGGCTACACGTTGCTGTGGCGTTGTCTGGTGGTGTTGGTGAGAAATTGTTGAGGTACTGGTGGTATTGAATGTCTGTTGTATGGTTGTCTTTATGTTTAGTATGCATTTTGTTGTTTGTGTACTGTGAAAGTGGTGAGGGTAGAGGGGGTCTATGTCCCTGTGTAATATTGCATAGTATTTATACGTTGTCCATGTGTTGTGAATGCTTGGATTGTGTCCTGCTGCATAGTAGAAAGGGTTGGGCTGAATGGCCCTTAGGGGTTTCTTCAAACTCTTGGATTCTATGCTTCTATCATCATCATCATCATCATCATCATGTAGAGGCTGGTCCCCTGGGCTGAGTAGGTTGCTAGGAGACCAAGTGGGCAGAGTTTAGCCTTGTAACTGGCAGCAATTGGATAAAAAACAATTATTTATCTCCCTCTAATTAGGACTTTATTTTTCTTTTCCTTTTTTTGTATGAATGTAGAGGCATGGATGAGGGGTTGTGTTGCCAAGTTTAGTGTTTCTGGGATGTGTAGTTTTGTTGTTTTGTCCTAGGCCAATTTTTTTAAATCCTTTTATATATATGGATTAACTTCACACATGGGGCAGCACTTGAATTTAGTCTAATCTAGACTAAATTCCCAGCATATCCAATGGTCAGACTTACTGGGGAACTTTGTGAGTTGCTGTCACAATCTCTTTGTGGAGATAGTGTAGAAGGTGAAATATTAGACAATTATGGAACTCTACTGAGAAATGCATTTAGCCTTATTCAAAGCTCATGCTTTCCATGAAATTCATTAGTGATACTCTCTTTAGGTGTACCGTATTTATACATTCAGAACTATTTCAAATTCCCTTTAAAGTCCTTATAAGTTTTCATTTTCTTCAATAATCTCATTTTCCAAAAAAAAATCACTCATCATTTTAAGTGGAATATATCTTTAGATCTCCTAGACACAAACATATTCACAGTTTTCAAGAATTTAGCAGGTCATAATTTAAATGCCTTCTATATTCAACTGGAGGCCTTCCAATGAACTCAAACTATGAAAGAGTTATCCCACCTTGATTAGATCCTACTTTTATTAGGAGCAATTCTTAGGATCAGAAAATAGACCTTGAGTATTTTGTTATTTAGGATAGAGCTCTTGCAATGATGCTGTAAAGTCAAAATACTTGAAGAGGAGTTCTAGAAGTCCCATAGCATAGACCCAATCCTTCCATAGATACACATCAGCATATGGACAATATTATTTTTTATGCTTTGACTCATTTTTAGAGCTGTAGTTCTGCATACCACAATTCCTACATTTAATAACATTAGACAAAAATACAGCTAATCTTGAAACTAGATGGCAATGATCGTTTATAACTGACTCCTGTTGAGGAAGAATACAAAATGCACGATGAAGCATATTCTCAATTAACTTTCTCTTCTCCACTTCACCTGGGAACTGGCAGAAATGTGCAATGCAATAGCACTATGCCATGCAATTTGTTGTACTTTGCATTAGTTTGTAAAAGAAATGAAAAGACATAGAGTGATTGAGTGGAACTCATGGCTACTTTTCTCTGACTTTCAAATGTATGAAATAATAACCAAAATGATCAAATTATTTGGAGAACCAAGCACTGAGTTTAGTTTTAAGGGAAGGCTTGAGATAGTCTACCTTTTTCAGTTTTCATAAAATCCACAATATTTTCAGATCTATAACGTGCACCTTGGAACTTAGGCACCAAAACATCTCTCCAAATTCAGCGTAAGTTAAAAGAATTGAAATATGGACTGAAATAAATTTGTGAAGAATAATATGCATTTTAATGATGATTTTGAGATAAAATGTCATTTAAACATGGATTTAAATAGCATTTGTCACTGCTTGTAAAAATTATAATTTTGTGCAGATAGGAAACAGACGTGACACAGAACTATGAGTAAAAACATGTGAATGTGTCACAACCTGAAAATATAGATAATTGCTACTTTTTAGCAAGTTATGAAGTTAATACTATTACTTAGTAGTTCTGTTTGTGAGCTGCTCTGTGTATCTCATGCAAGGATTCTCCAAAAAATGTAATATCAATTTTTTCATGAAAGTTAATTGCACATAGCAATAATATTATTTGTAACTGCCTCTCAAGAAGTATACAATTCTGATGTCATACAAATATCTAGCAATAGCATTTTCTGTAATACATATTTATCTGCACCAAGTGAACATATACTTTACTTTTGAAATATCTCATTGCTTCAAACCAAAATATGTATGTAAAAATTCTGCAGTTAAACAAAACTGTTTTACTTTGTTTTTGGATTTTCATTCTTCTCTGTAAAGGTTAGTTTGCTAAAATGTGCTTTTAAGAGTAGAACTCACAGAGAGATGAACTAAAATGAATAACAACCTATTTCTAAGCTAGAAAAAAATATAAAAATCTCTCCATAGGGAAATCACGATTTTGATACTATTATTTCTGTTTTCTAGTAGCAAGGAAGAGAAAATGTTTAATCACCTTGTTTATATCTTGCCTTTTTCCCAGGAGGAGACCCAAGGTGACTTGCAAGATTAAAAAAAAATCAAAACAAGTAAAACATAAGGAAAATTAAACTTAAAAATGTATTACTGCCCATCTCATGTAAAACATTATTGTTTGCCTACATGAGATATTGTGTGCTTCTATCAGTTATTTTTTGTAAAGAGATTTTCTCATTTTCTAGCAATGTAGGTATCACAGCTTTGGACAAACCATGCCTATCACAACTGTCACTCAAAATGGTCTTGTATTAGATCAATTATACTCACTTACCTAAAGGTTAACCACACTGAATTGCTTTTGAGTATATACTGAAACTTTAGTAGGCTTTGAATAATTTTCAAAATTATTATTATTGGATACACAACAAGATTAGTACACAGCAAACAAGGTCACTATGCTGGCTGTTGTATTGGATCACACGTCGGACACTTTCCAAGTGTCTAGGACTATGTGATGCATTGGCAAATAATGCGTGCAGATCTGAGTAGGGTGGCCTTTTGCAGCTGACAGATGGTAATTTTGTCAGCACCAATTGTTTTCAAGTGCAGGCCAAGGTCTTTAGGCATTGCACCTAGTGTGCTGATCACTACTGGGACCACTTTTACTGGCTTGTGCCAGAGTCTTTGCAGTTCGATCTTTAAATCCTCATATTATGTAAGCTTTTCCAGTTGCTTCTCATCAATCCTGCCATCACCTGAGATTGCAACATTGACAATCAATACTTTGCTTTTTTTCCACAATTGTGAGGTCAGGAGTATTGTGTTCCAAAATTCTGTCAGTCTTTGGAATTTAGAAGTCCCAGAGTAGTTGAACAACCTACTCTGTAGTTGTTGTTGTTGTTGTTGTTGTTGTTGTTGTTGTTGTTGTTGTTATTTAAAAAACAACCATCTTAAAATACTGCAGCTGTGTAAAGGACCTGAACATAAACCATCTTCATTCATAATCCAGTGTTTTTCAAAGTGTTGGACCTCCATAATGAATAACTAGCTTGTCCACAGCTACTGACATTCTTCTGAAACATGCAGCCCTACAGTATATTAACTGAGAGGGCAACCTAGAAATGTTGATAAATATGTTGTTGTTTTTTTTTGTTACAAGAGAGAAACTCCTACTGTCATATGTTGTTTCCTTGTCAAATTCTATTTTATAGCCCCATCCCCAGCATATGGATTGATAGGTATTTCTCAAAATTTTATTCATTCTTAGCTGCATAGACCTATTTTGATATGAACCAATCTGCAAGGACTATGCTATGACTAAGCCCCAGTCTAAATATAAATAAATTTGAGGTCACACCAAGATGTTGAGGCATTTTATACATCAGTAGGTAACATCTTGTAAGCAAAATAATCCAGTGGGTCCAAAGTCTGGTTTTTCCTTGTTCTACACTGACAATGAAAGAGTTAAATGTTTATTTAAAAATTCCAAACAGATCCTGATATCATGACTCAGATGTAGGCATTGCGCCTGAAATAAGCACACATTATTTTTCTCTCTATTTTTTTAACCTTTTTCTGATGATGTCTGGGCATGTTCTCTTATAATGCATTTACTTCATTTCTCATTCTTTTTGATTTTATAAAGTAAATATCCTGTAATCTTGCTTTTGTTTTTTCTTTCTCAAAAGACATCTATTTCCATAAAAAGATCATAAGAACTTTTTTGACTTTTGAAAACTAAATACATTTACTATTTCCTGACAGGCTTTTCCTCATTTCTTTGATGTATTGGATGGACCTAATGCTATACCATATTTAATTTACTAGGAACCCATTTGGAAAAAAATACGATATGGAAATATGCCTGAAGTGATCAAATACTGCCTGCAAACTTGAAATGCTGCAAAATAGAAAATCTGAAGGTAACAGAAAATGTTTAGCTAAAATATTGCTGGATTGCACATTTCACTTAAGCTCACTCTTTGTTATCGGCTTGCCTTGATTAAGTGTCAAGCTTGTGGAGTAATCTAGATTCTGGGGTGTATCTTTTAAGATAATAAACAAGTATCAGAAAGGAACCATTACTGCAATAAGTGAAGGTCCATTTACCCATTTTACACTAACAAATATGAATTTAAAGATAAGTGTATTTGAAGCACTAATTGGTTTTATTCACATTTTATCATTTCAAGCAATTTTATTCATGTTTCTGAAAGGTGCATTATATGAAGACAATCTAAGATGATGTTGGGATAAACAATTTCATATCATTGCATATATTTGTTCCCAGCCAAGAAATGTCATAAACCATCAACGTTTTTTTCCAACTGGTATCAAGAGATCCTCTCAGAAGGAGAATGAAGAGCCCACTGAAGAAAATGTAATTGAAGAGAAGGCCATCCCCCAAAGATCTTTGTGATTCAGTCCCTCTACTGGAACCCAGCTGTCATATGTAGGTAGGCACAATAAAGCTGACCAAATATATAAGGATTTAAACTAGCAAAAAGGTATAAAAAGATGAAGCACGGGGATAATTGTAAGAAATTCTTAAAGCAAGGAATGTCATCCACATGCCCTCTATGTAGTAACCAGCGGCCCTAGTTTTTTTCAGGTGGTACGCCAACCTAGCACCGCACACCCCCCGCCTGAAATTGCGCCCCCCCATCCCAAACTTGCCGGCGGCGGCGGGCAGTGGCAGCGGTGGCGGCGACCATTGGGTCGCTCACTGCGGAACCAGGAAGTAGCTTGTATTCTCGTGAGATCTTGTGAGTTTTCCACAAGATCTCACGAGATTTCTGTGAGATCTCGCAGAAATCTTGTGAGATCATGCAGAAATCTCGTGATATTTCGCGAGATCTCGCGAAATACCGCGAGAATACAAAATACTTCCTGGTTCCATGGTGAGCGACCCAGTGGTTGCCGCTGCCGCTTCGGGTGCGCCCAGGAAGGCGCTGTGCCCGAAGTGGGGGCTTCAGCAGCAGCAATGAAGAACCGGGTCTGGTAGTAACAAGAAGAAGATAAATAGTGTGGATGGGGAGATGGGTCTGTTCCTTAGAAATGACAATGTGTTAACAAGTGATATAGGACCCTTCTTCCTTGCCTCTTTATCCCAGAATCTGATCCTAGATTTTCTGTTTATCCCAGGTTATCTAGCAATGGGGACTCATATATTCCAGTTTTAAGCAGATACCATATATACTTGAATATAAGCTGAATTTTTCAGCCCCTTTTTTGGGCTGAAAAAACCTCCCTCTGCTTATATTGGAGTTGGGAGGTGAGTCTCTGAAGCCACCTGGCCTTCATGAAGTGGGCTGGAGGAGGAGGATGAGTGGCAGGCGAGGCTCCAATGCCATTGTTGCTGTTACTGCTGCTGCTCCTCCTCCTCCTAGGCTGGCCATGGAGGAAGGGGAAGATGAGTGGCAGTGGTAGTGGTGGCACCGAGCCCCAGGCAAGACGGAGGAGGCGAGGAAGGCCGGGGGCAGCTGAGAGGAGGAAGGCTGCTGCTGCTTTTCCTGCAGTGCTCCTTCTGCTGGCTGCTGGCGGCAGATGGGTGGGGGACTTTAGGAGCCAACCTGCTATCCTCCTCCTCTTCCTCTCTTTCCTCTTCCAAAGCACCATCAGCAATAACCACAACACCATGACACTCAGACTGCAGCTGCACTGCTGCCACTGATGCTTCAGAAGCAAGGAAGAGGTGAAGGATGGCGGGCGAGTTCCTAAAGTCCCTGCTGGTGGTAGGTGGGTGGGGGAGGGACTTTAGGAGCCCGCCCACCATCCTTTTCCTCTTCCTCTCCTTTCTTCTCTTCCTTGCTTCTGAAGCAGTGGCAGTGGCGCAGTTGCAGGTTGAGTGGGAAGAAAAGGAAGAGGAAGAGGATGATGGGTGAGTGGGCTCCTAAAGTCCCTCTGCCGCCCACCCGCTGCCAGTTGCTGGCAGAATCAGCACCATGGGAGAAGCAGCAGCAGCCTTCTTCCTCTCAGCTGTCCCACGGCCTTCTCCTCCTCCTCCAAGATGCCCTGGAAGAAGCAGTAGGCAGAAGGGAGGGAGGACAGGAGGGAGACTGCTCCCTTCTTTACCAACTCCCTCTTGCCTCCCTTCCTTCACTGCAGGATGAAAGGAAAGAAAGAAAAGTAACAGCACAGTTAAAGAGTACCTACTTTATATGAGATCACGCCAGAACTGCATTTGGAGAAATAGCTTGCAGATATTATTGCAGAGCTGCAGGTAGCAATCAACTGAGCATTCTAGGGGAATCTCCACAGGAGATGTCAGAAGGTTGTATATGAGAAACATAGTGATCCGTTTAAAGATTGAGGAACAGGCAGATAGAGATGGCAGATAAATGAATTCAGTTTCCATTTTAATAGACGGTTGCCTAATTTCATACTTTTGAACCATATATGTGATTTGAAATTATTTAAAATTTACATATCAGAATATTATAACATATACAATTCTAATACATGCAAACAGAAACATTTGTATTATGGGATTTTCCCCACACCACTAGCATGCATTCATGGTAGGAATCAATTTGTTGTCCTCTGGTGATAGAGGCCAGTTAAATTGATGTCAGGTGAGCCACCCCTTCTCTCCTTCTTTAATCTGTGTTGAGGGAGTGAGGCTGTCTGTAATAGATAGTATGACTGGTGGAGAGACTGCTTTCTTTGTCCTAGAACTGCCTCTGAGTACCAAGTGATCAATGGATGAGAATGTTACTATCCTTGGGTTTCTGGATCTCCTCCTCACCAAGGGATCATGCAATTTGAAGGTTGAAAGCCTCTGGTCTTTCTTATACTTTAATATTATACCTAACAGCAACTTGATTTTTAAGTTCAGTTCCTTCCAGGGTCTATGGTGACCTTGCCCAGGGAAGCTGGGGCAGAAGTCCAAGAGGAAACCACTGCCCCAACTGCTCCCACATCAGGGTATTATGCTCCCATGAGGGTTTGCATAAGTTGCAAAAAGGAGATCATTAATAGATTATTTGTGTTTATCAAATAATCACTTTCCAGATTGTTTTTTCCCACTGAGACAGCAGGAAGAAATAGAGCAACATCACATGAAAAATACAAGGAAAGACATTATTGTAACTGTGATTTGCTTACCTAGGAGTCAGTATGTATTTGTTAAGAACAAGTCCTACTAAACACAACTCCATGACCACCACCTTTATAACAGCTTTATCATTTTGTTGGTTTATGGCAATGCGGTGGCCATTGTAGATTTTGATTTTAGGGAAGGATTTGAAAAGGTTTCTCATAGTCTTGATAAGCTTCTAAATGAGAGTGGGATGATACTACAGTTAAGTAAACCCACAGTTGGTTGAATAAACAAACCCACCAAATGTTGACTTGTTTAGTGCCCCTGGTGGCACAGTGTGTTAAAGTTCTGAGCTGCTGAACTTGCAGACCAAAAGGTCTCAGGTTCAAATCTCGGGAGTTAGCCCCAGCTCCTGCCAACCTAGCAGTTCGAAAACATGCAAATGTGAGTAGATCAATAGGTACCGCTCCGGCGGGAAGGTAACGGCGCTCCATGCAGTCATGCCAGCCACATGACCTTGGAGGTGTCTATGAACAAAGTTAGCTTTTTGGCTTAGAAATGGAGATGAGCACCAACCCCCAGAGTCGGTCACTTAATGTCAGGGGAAACCTTTACTTTTACCTTTACCTTAGTTGCTAACTCAGGATCCTCCAGGAGGGACTCACACAACCTTCTATGATACAACCTGAGCAACAGAAATGACTTTGGGCATATCTACATTGATCACTGTGGTCAGGCCCTGATCAGCTCCATGGTGGCGAAACACTACTCAGAGCTGATCTGGGATTATGCAGGACAAGGCCACTTTAAGGCAACCTTGCTCCACATTAACTTAAATTGGTGATACAATTTTGACCCAGAATTCATAGTATTACCCCGACTCTCAATCTGTGAATTTTCTTTTGATGTTATCCCATATTTCCTTGGATCAAGTACCTGGGGATGATCTTCTCCTATTGTCTGTATCATAGTGTTCTCTGGCTGCAACTTGGGTCATACCAGTTGGTTGTTGCCTGCAGTGATGTTATCTGGGGCTGAGAGGCGATTGGGTATGGGAGGAGGCAGAGGACGGGACATTCATGAATGTCATGTCTGACTGGTAGGCTCTATGGCACAGCTGGAGTTTTCCATAACATAGAGCATGGGAGAGGACAGTAAAGATGACCATCCAGCTACTGGGTGATCAGGACTCCCTCCTGTTTCCAGTGGCCAGGGAAGGGGGTGCTGACCTATTCAAGGGCTGATCCAGTAGATGCCATGTCGAATTAGCACCACAGTAGTGTGTCAGTGTAAAAAAGACAAGTGTAAGGAAGACAGCCCATTGTTCCAGCCTGTTTAGATCCAGTGTTCTAAACAGACCAGAACACTGTGTTGAAATTAAAAGTATGATAATGGTGGTTAATTATACTGAGACTGTGACATCTTTACATTATGATGTAATGGGATTTATTGTAGTGAGACTTCAGTCATTTGGAAAATAGCTATTTTTAATTGCAACTTTCACACTTGGCTCCAATCAAGTTCTTTCTTCCACCCTGGACCTTCCACAGATATAAAAACCTTCCTTACCTAGTTTCAATATACCTCATAACCTCTGAGGATGCCAGCCATAGATGTGAGTGAAACATCAGGAGAAAATGCTTATGGAACATGGCAATACAGCTTGGAAAACTCAGAGCATCCCAGTGATTTTGGCCATGAAAGCCTTCAACAACACAGCTATTTTTATTTTGAGAAATATGCCTCCTCCCAGAAGCCCTTTAGTTTTCTTTTTCTTTAGTAGCCTCTAATTTCATGTATTCTTCTTAAAATTAAAATCAACTTTGCTGTGCATCTTGTTCGCAGCAATATATTTTAGGTCAAGAATTAGTTTAGCCTGTTGTTTGTTCTTTCCATGCTACAGTATTACAAGTGAACTCAATACTTGCTCCTTCTTGATCTCCTGGTCTCAGAAACCCCTCTTTTTCTTTTGAATCTGACCTAGATATGTTAAATGTGTTACTTGGCAATTTTTCTATTCAACACTGTTTGCAGTGCTGCTGATATCTTTAGTACTTGCCATAAGGGAATAACTAATCTCTGTGGATTTAAAATTTGGGAGTAACAGATCAGCACAGTTTATGAAAATAAATTTTGTGTTGACTGTACACACTGATATAAAATATTGTTTCCCAACATTATAATCAGAAGTTTGGGCATAATGCTATCTTGCCAAATGCAATAGAGGTTCGGGTTTTTGGATTCAGAAGCAACAATAGACACCAGTTGTGGATGAAAAGAGTTTTTAAATTTATTATAGAGCTGTCAGGACTATGGGCCAAGAGGAGAATGAGGAGGGGGGGGTGTTATTTCCTAGCAACCAAATCTGAACCCATGAGTGAGAAACAGCCTGACATGACTAAAAGTGATACTGCTGCACAGGAGCCCTGTAGTAGCAGTGAAGTCTGAGCAGGATGAAGCCCTCCAAGAGGAAGGGCAGGACTAAACGCTCCCTGCCCAGTTACAGGTGAGAGTGGATGGAATTCAGCTGTGCTGGTCAAAGAGTTTGCCCCAACAGAGGAAAGACCAGCTGAAGGTCTTTTACAGAGGCAGCATAAAAGAAGGACCTTGGGAGCAGTACTTTGCTGGAGATAATACATAGCTGTATTGGATATTTCAGCTGGTGACTTTGACTCTAGGACCTTGTATCGTGTATCGTGGATACTGGTGAGTTGTATGTGTGTTTGACCTTTGGACTGGATTCTCAGAAGACTTTTGTGTCTGCTACTTTGTTTGGACAGCCTCTGTGTATGACCTTGGACTTCATTTGGACTAGCTGGTGTGCCTTGTGTATACGTAACCTTCAGACTGGATTTTTGGCATTCTCTGATGTTTGAAACTCTGTAAAAGCTACCTCTGTGTTGATTGTCATCTGCCTTGACTACTCTTGCCAAATTTTGGCTGCAGTGTCCTGACAACAACAGGCAAATCACCTACCATGCAATGTTGCTAGGAGCCCTGGAGAGTAATAGGATGGAATCCTTCATTGTAGTCACCTGGTACAAGACACCTCAGATGCAGGTTCATGTTGAAGCCCCAATTGTGCATTTTTATAATGTGCTTGTTTATATCTTGAGATGTTCTGAACATCACACTACCCTTGAATATCTCATCATTGCTTATCTTGCACCTGTCTCCAAAATTAAAGTCCCATATGGTTATTAATTCCCCCTTGTGATATACCAGCTGTGTTATCTTACATAGTTAGCAACTATACAAGGTATATGAGTGCTAAATCATGAATAATCTCTAAACAGCTCAGAAGGTCAGGGAAAACATGGAGGAATAACTAGGTCTCAGGTCACTATCTCCTCAGAATAACAAAGTTCTTCTGGTAGTTGCCTATACAAATACTATCATTTTGAATTGTCCGCAAAGTATTTCTTAACATTCAACAAAAAAACATTATAAAAGAAAAAAAACTTTTGAAATGTGCATGTGATCAAGTACTAAATAAGTTAGGCTATATTCCAAAGCCATATTTTACACATATGTACAATATTCTTCATGTGTAATCTAAATGGTGGCTAAATGATGTGCAGTTCAGTTCATTCTGGATAATAAGGATTCAATTCTTCACTGTTGTTGTTCTTGAAGGGAGCAACAAGTAATTTGAGCAATTTTCTTCACATTGGAGAAATGTTTTCAAAAACTATATGGTTTTCAAAGACTATTAACAGTTGAGAAATTCTGCATAGAAAATGCATGTGTAATTTTTGTGAGTGCAGAATGCACCATTTTCTACACAGGAAACCACATTTTATGCAAATTTGAAACATTTTATACAGTTTTCTTGGCTGAAATGCTGGAGTTGAGGACTTTTCCCTGCAAAAGGCAGGATTTTCTTCTGCTCACGAAATAGGATTGCCTGTTCTAAAAATAGTCTTTACAGAAATGTGGGAAATGTGGGAAAGACTGGCTTTGGAAGGGGGTGAGAAAGAAGGACTGGAAACAGGAAAAAGTTGGAATTGGAAGGGTGGTTGAAAAGTGGGAAAATGAGGTTGGAAAAGGGGTAGCAGGAAAAGGAGAACAGACTGTGGTGGGAAAAGTGCAACTGGGGAAGGGGGGGAACAACTGAGGTGTGAAAGAGGCAAAAAGTGAATAGATCAGAGGAGGGAGGGAAGAAGGAAGGCTCTGCAGCCAGTGGGACCAGGGGCACTGCCTGGTAAACTCAGCCTTGCAGCGGCAGAAATCCACCCCGCCCACTTTCCCACCGCACCATTGATCATTCCTCCACCCCAGTCCCATTTGAGTAGGCTGTTTGGTGGCTCCTGTCCGAGGGAAGCCCCCAAGGTGCATTGCATAGAGCCAAATGCTAGCCAGCTTCAGAGCCAGAGCCTTTTACCCTCAGCTGCCCGCACCACACCGGCTTATGCCTTCACTTGAGTATAAGCTGAGGGGTACTTTTTTAGCCTAAGAAAAGGGCTGAAAAACTTGGCTTATACTCAAATATATATGGTAATCTTTTTAAACCCACAGTGGTTAAAGTTCAGGTGTCAATAGGAGGAATTTAAAAGTATGAGTGGATTAGATTGTATTGTAAAGGAACTTGCAAATATTGTGTTGTATAGGAATCTGCAAAGTAATGTTTTCCAAATAGAGTAATGCTAAACATGTTCCAAGTAAGCTAGTAGAAGTTGGTGTGGAAAATAATATATGGGGTCTCAAGAGTTACATAATGATAAGAAGACAAAGGGAAAAAGCCACCATAAAATTGGCTTTATGATATGTCTCAAAGGAATAAGATGCCAATGGCTTGATTTGTTTAAGTCTGTAAAACAATAGCTTAGAGTGCTGTTGAGGCTGATACTTTAAAAGACATGGTTTATGGATGAGTGTCAACAGCCGTAAAAATATTTCACTGCAGAACCATAGTTTTATTTTAGATGGGATAATGTTTTAAGAATGATGAACTGAACCTCAGCTAAATGTTATATTGCATATTCATAGTAACAACGAACCCTATTAAAAGTAATAAACCTAGAATATATGTGGGGAAAAATAACAACAAACTTAATTTTCTTACTTTTCTGGTATGAATTATTAATCTGGGTATTACTATAGTCATGGTGGTATGTGTGGGATTAATTCCCTACCATGAAATGTTAGGTAGATAGAGCTGGTGTAAAACTGACTGATATACTAGAATCTTACTAAATCAAGGCTACTTACTGAGAAATTAAATGATACAAACTGACCTGACCCATTACTCCATTAATTGTTATAGCCCAGCCTGAGATTGTCCCTGCACCAGCTTTGCCAGAGGATTCTGGGTTTGGGCTGGAGATGCAGCCAGAGTCTGTCCCAGTGGATTCTGGGACAAGAGACAGAATGATTGCAAGCAGGCATTTTGAACCACATTCCTCCCAGCAGTCAAGGACAGATCACCAGGTGTCAGATGGACATTCTAGTTTAGAAGAGGATAATGAGTTTGACAGGACAGCAGTGATAACTCACCAGAGGAGGGAATGACAATGTTTGCGAAGAAGCAAACGGTTGCTTTTGAAGCACTCTAATGAGTAGTTTTCTCATGAGAGAAAGACCTTGGGTTTTCCTGAAAATGCCTTGTTTTCTCTGCCACAACCAGAGGTGGCAACTTTGCTTATTCAAGAAAGAAGGATTTTTGCACTGTGTTCCTGTATCTTGCTTCAAGTTTCAGCCTTGTCTGAATATTCCAGTGACTTTACTGTTTGGTTTTTATTCCAGTTAAGATTTTTGCCTTGTATTTCATTATTGACTTTATATGTTGGACTACCTTGGAATTAATCCTGTACTCTAGTCTTGTTTTCCTGTGGTTATCCTTGGTTCATGCCTTGGAATTAATCCTGCACTCTGGTTTTGTTTTCCTGTGGTTATCCTTGATTCATGCCTTGGAATTAATCCAGTTTTGGACTATGCTCTTCGAGTGGTTTTTATAGACTCTTGCTTCATGAATTTCAAGTACCTTGCTCTTGTGGATTTAAACCTAATTTACTGATTCTGAACTATATTTTGCTTTTGCTTGCATATAATCATCAATAAACAACTTACTTGCTTTGTTCTGGGGCTCCAATATGGTTTTGAGGTGCCTATGTAGCCTAGGGGTGCAACATTAATAATACTATAATCATAGTTTTCCACTGTTTTATGCTTTTAAAATGTTGTATTGCCATTCTTGGTTCATGAAGATACATTTTATAATACATTTTGGAGAGAAAATATGTGTTGTCTTGTGATGGGAATTTCTGCAGAAACCAGATGTAATAGGTTTTTAGAGAAATCCTACTGAAACAGATATGGACACTAAATTGGTTATCACTTCCTTGAAGAGTCTGAAAAAACAGGTCAGATTTATTTAGTTATTTGGTTATTGATTTGACAGGTGAAGATCATAGGTTCACCTTCCCTATACAAGGCATTAAGATGAATAAACATATTGATGTATGCCTTTTTCCATTTGAACACTTTCAGTGTAAACCATTTGAACTCATCTTTGTCAACTTTCAGTTTTACTACTTCCAGTGTATTTGTGACGTTTCTGAGCACTGGCTATCATATTTTCATCAAGTTTGGCGCATATGCAAAATTACCTCACAGAATGCATGGATGATGTGTTGCTCATTACATTGTAAGCTGACAGCAGGGGAAAAAAGAATATCTCAGTGGAAGCTGAGGTGAGCTCAACAGGAACATTAATCACTGCTAGTATTGCTTATCACGCTCCTTTAAAAAGGTAAGATGCTTTTGTCTTTCATATTAGGGAATATTTTGTGTGCATTCTCAACACAAAATAAACTCATAGGCATTCATTTTTATGAGAAAACTTATAAGTAAATGCAGTGGTGCTGGATGCGTAACTTAAGCCTTAACCAATTTGAAAAATGTACCAAGCATTTTTGTCATTGAATAAATTCTCACAGCAGTATAGATGCAATAGAAATCAGTCTATGAAAGCTGAAGGTGAGGGTGGGGGATCCAATTTAGGAGGTACTCACTACACAATGGCACACAGGTACCCTGCTTAGGTTGCTGACCAGAAAGGTGGACCATGTTTAGCCAATATGCTTTTTATATGACATTTGTTTTCTTTAAGGGTTCATTTACATGGGCATCTAAATCCAGGAGTCAGTCCTGGCTTCTGCAGAGGTGTTTTCACAATCCATTCCCCAACAGGTTTTAGTGCTGGAAAATATTAAAAAAGAAAAAATTGCAACCAGCACTTCTGAAAAACTTATCCTTTAGTCAAAGAACACATTCAAAATTGAAACATTTCTAATATCATAAAAGGTAAAGGTTTTCCCCTGACGTTAAGTCCAGTCGTGACTGACTCTGGGGGTTGGTGCTCATCTCCATTTCTAAGCCGGAGCCGGCGTTGTCCGTAGACACCTCCAAGGTCATGTGGCCAGCATGACTGCATGGAGCGCTGTTACCTTCCCACCAGAGCTGTACCTATTGATCTACTCACATTGGCATGTTTTTGAACTGCTAGGTTGGCAGGAGCTGGGTCTAACAGTGGGTGCTCATTCCGCTCCCAGGATTTGACCCTGGGACCTTTCGGTCTGCAAGTTCAGCAGCTCAGTGCTTTAACACACTATGCCACCACCAGGGCCCCCCTCCTAATGTCATATAGTGGTTTAAGTGCATGGGATTAGGACTTGGAAAGACTAAGAATCAAATATCTATAGAAATGTCCTAGGTGACCTTGGGTAAATCACACACTCAGTCTCAGAGGAAGGCAGACACAATCCCCTTTTGCACAACCTCTGTCAAGAAAAACCCATGATAGGTTTGTTTTGGGATCACCAGAAGTTGGAAACTAGTTGAAGACATACTATAGCACAGCTGTCCGTGTTCACCTTTGCAAGCCAGCATGGAATAGAGAAAAAAAATGTGGCAGAGAAAGGATATACTGTACACCAGCTTCATCAGAGTCTGGTGTGCCATTTTAAAAATACTATCTTTGAATAAAAAATACAATCTGAGACTCTGTAGACTTTTAAAAATATTCCCACTGAAATATGAGAGAAACGGGTAAATACAAATATTAAAAACGGGTAAATAAAAGGAATAATTTGTCTCTTAGTTGGCTCCATGATTCATTTGTAGTGAAATTATGCTTCCCTTCCATTTTAAAAAAATGAAAATGTGTTTGTGAAAAAGCACAAAGCCTTAGTTAAGTTTGAGATATTTCCCAGCCTGTTCAAGTCAAGGTTAGCTCTGCTGCTAAATTAGCTGTTGTACCTCTGAATGAAATGAATTAAGTGTTCTTTGTATAGCTGGAGTGCATTAAATAATAGAGTGTAAAAAGAAACCACGGATGAAGTGCCAACAGGAATCAAAGATTTAAAGAGAAATGTCCTGTTTCTTCAGTTGATTGTAGTGACTTCTCTAACAAAAATAGACTCAAAACCAGAAGAGCAAAGTTTTTAGCAATGAAAATGAAAGCCATTTTATCATTTCATATTGCCTTTGTCATTTGTCATTCAAGACTTAAGCTTTTGTTAGTACATAGCCATTCTCTCTCTTCTGCTTCTAGTCAAGGGATATAATGAGGAAGGGAGAAGGGCAAAAAGTAATTTTTAAATGGGATGAATGTTCATTTTAGATTGCATATTTAAACCCAAAACATCTGAACATAGAAGTGTTTTTAATACACAAATACTTATTAATTTCTGCTTGATGAAAATATTTGTGGTTACAAATATTTTTTAAAAAATCTGATTTATCATTATGTCCCTTTTTATGGGAGCCAAGGGTTTTCTGCAGTCTACCTAAAACATACTGTTAAAAACACATATGTGGAAGCTGTTAATTTTGGACAGCTATCCAAAAAATAGGAGGAGCCCCGATGGTGAAGTGTGTTAAAGCACTGACCTGCTGAACTTGCAGACCGAAAGGTCCCAGGAGAGGAGTGAGCACCCGCTGTTAACTCCAGCTTCTGGCAACCTAGCAGTTCAAAAACATGCCAGTGTGAGTAGATCAATCGGTACCGCTCTGGCGGGAAGGTAACGGCGTTCCATGCAGTCATGCCAGCCATATGACCTTGGAGGTGTCTACGGACAACGCCGGCTCTTCGGCTTAGAAATGGAGATGAGCACCAACCCCCAGAGTCAGACATGACTGGACTTAACGTCAGGGGAAACCTTTACCTTTACCTTTTATCCGAAAAATGAGATCCTATCTTATAAGTTTTGTCATGATCTGCATCTCTTTTCTTTTTAAACCCTTCCATGCATGAAAGCACATATATTGTTTGGTCACCCTTTAAAAAACCGGTTACTTAAAGGTTAATAGAAAGTAATGTCAAAAGTTAGCAAAGTTTCTGCAGTTAGAGGATAGTAATCTGCTGCATGTGCAGCAATAATTGGCTAGATAGAAAGATGAGTGAGCAAATCAAGGGTGGAGAATTCTTAATCAGAAAGGTTTTTATAGGGTGGGATGCAATGTGATGGAGATGAAGATGGTGGCATAATTACTAAATCAGAGGAATGATCATTAAGTACTGAAAGGCACAAACTATGACTCTGTATGAGAAAAAAACCCTTTAAACTGCTGAGGAATAAACCAGGGTTCTCACTCAATAAAAGAATTCTCCTTGGAATCTTCCTTATAACTCAAAACAGCATTGATGGACTGCCACCTGCCCACTGATGATGAAGATGCCACAATGGGTAAAAGAAACCAGCAAGGCTCACCTAACACGGATAAGACCAATAAATCAACTGATAGTGTAGGAACAATATCTGAAATATTAGACTCAATCATATAGAAAAGAAAAGAACCAAGACATGAACTGACAGACACATTCATGTCACTGAAAGGAAAAAACAGACACCATAGATGATCACTTGGAGGAAACCAAGAAGTTGCAAACAAAAGAAGCTGAAGTTAGGAATAAAGAAACAAAGTTATATTAAAATCTAACTAAATTGTTAATCTGATATGAATCCATTATTTAGAATCAGAATAATTACAGATGAACAAAAAGAGCAATCTAAAGATAAGAAAAATTGGTTATTCTTTTCTTGAAAAATGAGACAAAAGGTGTCCCTTATTTAGATTTATCTAATTCCAGCCTAAAATAGTAGACATTAATCCAATCCTCTACCGTATGGTTAATTTGGTTATTAGTTATTCACCTAACAACATAGAAATAAGATGCATTTTAAAAATGTGGTTATAAATGGTTTATTGTGTTTACACAGGGAATGCCGTGGATGTGGCGTATCTGTTTTCAGTAAGGCCTTTGACAAGGTGCCCCATGACTTTCTGGCAAATAAACTAGTCCGCTGAGAGCTAGGCAAAACTGCAGTTAGGTGGATCTGTCATTGACTAAGTGAACAAACCCAAATGTGTCTTCTTCATCACTGAAAGAAGTGATAAGTGGAGTGCCACAGGGTTCTATCCTAGGTCAACTAGTTTGCAGATGATTTATTTATTACTGAATAAAATTGTATGGAAATACTGATTTCATCCCTCCTCCTGAATTACACATGAAATGAATGGGCTGTGGAGGCGCAGTAGGTTAAACCGCTAAACTGCAGAACTTACTGATCGGAAGGTTGGCAGTTCAAATCTGCGGGACAGGGTGAACTCCCATTGCTAGCCCCAGCTTCTGCCAACCTAGCAGTTTGAAAACCTGCAAATGTGAGTAGATCAATAGGTATCACTTTGGTGGGAAGGTAACAGCACTCCATGTAGTCATGCGTTTATGGATAATCCCGGCTCTTTGGCTAAGAAATAGAGATGAGCCCCCCCCCCCCCCCCCCCCGAGTCAGACTCAACTAGACTTAATATCAAGGGGGAACCTCTACCTTTATATGAAATGAAACAAAACATTTTTTCTTCTTGTTTTGTGGATTATCTTCATCAGGTCATATGTTAGGCATAGTGGTTATATATTTCATATTTCTACAATTTTGATATTTATCAATTTTATCATTGTAAAAACAAGAATAATTTTTGTTAACATTGATATAACAATTACAACAAAAGTGTTGGGATTTTTTTAAAGCAATACCTTAGGCTTTTCTATACAACATCTCATATATCTCATTAGTCCTCATCAATAAATGTGATCTGAAAAGATCAGGCAAAGAGCCAGGAAATCCAAATTTGATGCATAGAATTTACTTTTCTAAAGAGAGAAAAAATTAAATGCCCACTTTTTTTTTGCAAGCACCTTAATTTAATACTTTTACTTTTTTGTTAAAACCTATCATGGAGGTGCAGTGGTATCTTTGGAACACCAGACCCAGGTGGCAGAATATAAAACATCTGGAAGTTGGAGGCTTAGCAATGGAAAGAAACTGATAATTTGAATCTAGCCTGGGAAAAAAACTGATAATGGCAACCAGCTCAGACTGGACCTGGAGGCTGCCCAAAAGGATTTTCATGAACTGAGGGTGTGGGATTTTCAGGCTGGCATTGAACTGAACTTTTGCCCACATTTTCTTCAGTCATAACTTTGCTTTAGTGTAGTAACCTAGATGAAAGATATTTCCAAAATCCTCTTGTGATTGCCTTTCACTGCTATCAAGATTCTGCCATCATTACAAAACCTCTTTATCACGTAATCAAAAAAAATGATGTTTGTGTTCCACATTTTTGTCATCTATCCATCTTTCACACAATCTATTTGCAGAATAGTAATAAAAGTAGCTCAGGAACTGAATAAATAGCCTGAAATTATCTGAGGATACCTACCATAGATGTGGATGAAACGTCAGGAGAGAATACTTCTGGAACATGGCCATACAGCCTGGAAAACATACAACAATTCTGGATATGTTGATATAATGCAATTGACTCTGTTAAGACACATGAGATGTCAAATGACTCTGTTAAGACACATGAGATGTTCCTGGGTAGTGTCATAACCATTTTAATCTGCATTATACTGTTTCATTGTGTCTTTCTTGGCCTTCTGAATGGGAATTTAATAAAGATATATAACTGAAGAAATTACTGAGAATAGAATGTAAACATAGTGCCAGTGGCTGTGAATATAGACATTTTTAAAACTAAATATTGTCAGTTCTATCATTACTAATTCCAAACTATATTTTGGAATTTTTGCTTTTCACTGCATTTGTTTTGAATGGAGAATGACTTCGACACATAAATTGCAATCACAGTTGTTCAAGAAAGAAGTGCACCACCTTCTCAATCAGCAATAATATCTACTTTCTATCTACTTGTCCAAAGTTCTTCTTCCATTAGATGATATAGAAAAGTAGCACAGCTCTTCTACAACTAGGTTAATAATTCAGTAGTAATTTCTCTACACAATTTACAATGTTGCTAGTAAAATAATGTTTGGTTATGATGGATGACCAAAAATATAGGAAGAAAGGGAGAAAAACAATAGAATTGTATCTTTCTAGAGCTTCATAAATAATAGGGCATACAAACATCTTTTAGAAAGCTTGCAATAAAGTTCCCAAACAAATGTTATTGTGTAGAAACAATGCTAATAAAATTATTCTTGAAGAAGTTAACAGTTATTCAAACTAAAACTATGAAGTCTCAAAGACAAATAATTATACAGACTTTTCCCTTCACGATGAGTTATGAGCAATGATTTTCTTGCCAAGTAATCTACATGTGTTTCTTCTTTTTTCAGAGTTACTGTGTTCATTCACAAACACACATATGCATACACACACAAACACACATGGAGAGAGAGGGGGGAGGAAGAGAGAGAGAGAGAGTCAGTCCAGGGTGTAGCAAGAGTCCTTTGTCACTGGGAAACCAGCATTAATGTTTCAGTTAATCACCCTAATTAGCATTGGAAAGGTTTGTCTCTTGCCTGGGGGGCATCCTTTGTTCAGTCGTTAGCCATCCTTGGGGCTCCTCTGCCCTCAGAGTGTTGGTTCTCATCTACTGTTTTGATTTTAGATTTTTTTTAATACCAGTAGCCAGATTTTGTTCATTTTCATGGTTTCCTCCTTTCTGTTGAAGTTGTCCACATGTTTGTGGATTTCAATGGCTTCTCTGTGTAGTCTGACATGATAGTTGTTGGAGTGGTCCAGCATTTCTGTGTTCTCAAATAATATACTGTGTCCAGATTGGTTCATCAAGTGCTCTGCTATGGCTGATTTATCTGGTTGAATAAGTCTGCAGTGCCTTTCATGATCTTTGACTCGTGTTTGTGCACTGTGTTTGGTGGTCCCTATGTATACTTGTCCACAGCTGCATGGTATCTGGTAGACTCCTGCAGAGGAGAGAGGATCCCTCTTGTCTTTCGCTGACCGTAGCATTTGTTGGATTTTCTTTGTGGGTCTGTAGATAGTTTGTAGGTTGTGCTTCTTCATCAGTTTGCCTATGCGGTCAGTGGTTCCCTTGATGTATGGTAAGAACACCTTTCCTTTGGGTGGATCTTTGTCTTGACTCTCATGGCTTGTTCTTTGCCTTGCAGCTCTTCTGATGTCTGTGGTGGAGTATCCATTGGCCTGTAGAGCCCAGTTTAGGTGGTTTAGTTCACCTTGGAGGAGGTGAGGTTCGCAGATTCTTTGTGCATGGTCTGTCAGGGCTTTGATTGCGCTTCTGTCAGGGCTTTGATTGTGCTTCTTTTTTGACTTGGGTGATGGTTGGAGTTTTTATGAAGGTATCTATCTGTGTCTGTAGGTTTTCTGTAAACTGTGTGGCCCAATTGTTGATTGGGTTTGAACATCTAGAAATGGCAGTTTTCCTTCCTTTTCTTTTTCCATGGTGAATTGGATGTTTGGGTGGATGCTGTTAAGGTGGTCCAGGAACTTGCTGAGTTCTTCCTCTCCATGGCTCCAAATTGTATCTACGTATCTGAACCAAACAGTTGGCTTTTTTGGTGCTGTTTCCAGGGTTTGTTTTTCAAAGTGTTCCATATAGAAATTTGCTACTACTGGGCTAAGAGGGCTCCCCATGGCCACTGCATCTTTCTGTTCATAGAATCCATTGTCCCACTGAAAGTAGCTAGTGGTGAGGCAATGGTGAAACAGGGCTGTGATGTCTTCTGGGAAGTTTTATTTGATTCGTGTGAGGGGGTCAGCTACCGGGACCTTGGTAAATAGGGACACCACATCGAAGCGGATCAGGATGTCCTTGGTGCTTAGCTTGAGGTTGCTGATCTTTTCTATGAAGTGTGTTGAGTCCTTGATATAGTGCGCAGTGAGCCCAATGTGGGTTTGCAGCTGTGTAGCCAGAAATTTTGCCAGGTTGTAAGTCGGCAATCCAATGGCACTTACAATGGGTCTGAGTGGGATGGAGTCCTTGTGGAGTCCTTGTGGAAAAAGAAAAGGAACGAAATTCCTATGTCATTGCTATGCATGACAGCCTAAAGTAGTTTAACTCATGTGATGAGCTCAGTGCCTCTCCATAATTGAATAGAGACTGAAGTGTCCTATAACTGGGAAGTTTCTCAATGTGATAAAATGATAAGTCTTTATTACTTCCAAAACCCAATTCTCTCAATATGTACAGCTGACACACCCAATCCAGCAGCATTTAAAGCTTTATGGAAAAGGTAAGAGTTTTCATAATCATGACATTTATTATCATCTCTGAAAAATCTGAGATAAACTTCCCAGTTTGCCTTAAAAAGAGCAGTAAAATTAGTATTTAGCTCAGGCATAATTTCTTTATAAGGGTTTGAAAATGTCAGCAGGTGCTGAGTGGACGTCTAAGTGGATGCCATTATTGACTTTTGGAGGTACTAATGCAGTTTTCCTGACTAGCATAGTCTAGTCTCTCTGGTTTAACATGCATATTTTAAAGTAAATACATTTTCATTTTCCATCTAAAAAAATATTCAGAGAGAAAGGGGAATTGGGTTAGTAGTTGCATAGGTCCACAGCCAATTAATGCTATAGAATATTGATTTCAGCTACAAAAAAACAGGAACAATCAAAGCAGAATGCACCCAAACACAGGTCACTGGTCTGATATAAGGTATGCTTCAACATGGTATTCTATCTGGCCTATTAGAGATGTACAGCCCTCATATTTGAGCTTTGGAAGGCTTATTTTCAGTCTTTTTTACATTACATAGCTATAATACTATAGTTCCAGTTAAGATGCCATGGCAATATCCCATGAAATCCTGTAATATACAGTTTAGTGAGAGGTGATAGAGATTTAGAACATTGACATCACATAGGATGCAACCATTATAGTTAAACTGGAATCATTGTTATGTCGTGTAAAAGGCAACAGCAGTCATTTTTTTATTTATTTTATTCACTGGATGTGTGAGAAAGTGATATCTTTCACCATTCTCATAGAAGCCAGGGCAGGAATGAAACTTGGATCTTGGATATCCAAAACCACCACATGGTGATACCATATCCCTTAAGTCACAGATAATTGATTTTCCTTTGGCATCAATATTAGATATTTGATGTGATTCTAGGTTATGCTCTTCTCATGTGTAAGCATGATTTTTCCTAATTAGATTCTCATTTATTGTTCAACTGTTGGCAGTGATTCTTTACATTTTTTGTTATCTGAAGCATTTAAATTCAGGGTTTGTTTTTTTTTTTTTTTTTGCAATTCCTGTGGCCTGAGCTGGCTGCATTCTCAGCTATACGTTGAATCCTATGCTAGTGTTTACCAAAATAATAATAATAATTTTCTACTTTAAAAGTTTTGGGAGGCCCTGAAGTCATTTTGGGTTTGATTCGTTCCCTATATGCTACCTTTCATAACAACGTACCCCACAGCAGTAAACAAAATAAAATCAATAACATCCACTGAAATTTGAACTCTACTTCACTTTTAGAGTTGGCTGTTTCTTGTAATGCAATAGCTAGCTACACTCAGATGCGAATACTATACAATTTCTAAGTGTATTTATGACCAGCTGAGGGCATTTTCTTTATGTAAGTCATTGATAGTACAGTAGCTCTGGAGCACAAATAGTTGTTGAAGAAGGTTATAACAATATTTTTTTAATTAAAACCTTTAAGATATGGAAAAAATTGTGAATTTCTTCTTGTTTTTGTTTTCCATAAGTGTCCTCAAAAAACCTTCTTCTACCTATTTTAGTAGACATCCTTCCTGAATCCCAGAATGGTGTCTGTTCCAGAGGAACAGTAGATATAATTTTCACTGTGTGGCAGCTCCTAGAAAATTGCAGGGAATAAAATGAACCCCTTGACACCATGATACGTAATGCTCTCTGAACCATCCTCCTGAAAATTCAATGCCCTGATAAATTTGTGAACATTCTGAAGCTCCTCCATGACGCCATGATGGCAACAGTCTTGGAAAGTAACAGCTCTCAAAGTGATCCATTTAAGCTGTGATCAAGTGTCAAACAAGGATATGTTATTATACCCCAACCTTATTTTCCATCTTCATTGCTATGATACTTCATCTTGTTGATGGGAAGCTTTCGCTGGTACAGAAATCACCTATAGGACAGATGGCAAGCTCTTTACCCTCAGCAGGCTAAAAGTCAAAAGTAAAGTCACAACAACTTCTGTTACAGAACTCCAATATGCTGATGATAATGGAGTCCTTGCTCAATTCAGAGGAAAACCAACAAGCCATTTTAAAAACCTTTGTAGAAGTATATGAAAAGTTTTGTCTCTCATTGAACATCGAGAAAGCCACATTGTTCTACCAGCAGGGACCAGCAACCAATCCCTCTGCAATGCCAGAAAAGAAAGCTTAATGTTATACAGCTAGAAAATGTTGACCATTTCTGGTACCAAGGCAGTCACCTCACCAAAAAAGCTGACATTGATTCCAAAATACAGCACTGTCTGAGCTCTGTTAGTGCAGCATTTTTCTGAAAGAAGCAGAGAGTGTTTGAGAATTAGGACAGTCATAGGGATACCAAGATGTTTATTTATAAAGTGATTGTCCTTCCAATTCTTTCGTATGCCTGCGAACCATGGATTATCTACAAACATAGTTCTCAACTTCTAAAA
This sequence comes from Anolis carolinensis, assembly GCF_035594765.1. Lineage (NCBI taxonomy): Eukaryota > Metazoa > Chordata > Lepidosauria > Squamata > Anolidae > Anolis > Anolis carolinensis. Next base: position 151,987,336 of record NC_085843.1, read on the forward strand.
AGATTCCATCAGCATTGCCTTAGAACAATCCTGCAAATCTCTTGGGAAGGCAGATGAACAAACGACAGCATTCTGGAAGAAGAAAGATCACCAGCATTGAAGCAACCTCACTGGACTAGCCATGTTGTTCAAATGCCCGATCACCATCTTCCAAAGCAGTTACTCTATTCTCAGCTCAAGAACAGAAAACAAAATGTCAGTGGACAGCAAAAGAGATTCAAAGAAGGGCTTAAAGCTAACCTTTAAAAATGTGTTATAAACACAAAAAACTAGAAATCCCTGGCCTTTGAGGGTTCTAACTGTCCGTCAGCTGTTACCAACAGATCTATGGATTTTGAAGAGGCACAAATAGAGGACAAAAAGAAGAAATGTGCTAAGAAAAAGGCTTGCCAAGCAAACCTTCCATCTGGGAATCATTGTCCTTGTTGTGATAGACGATGCGGATACAGAATAGGTGTCTATGGTCACTTCTGGATCCACCGCCAAGACTCTCCTTCTGGATGACAATCATACTTGGTCATGAGGGCTCACCTATTATAATGGACAGTTTCGTATCAGCATGAATTGCAGTCAAATAGCAGCAGTGGTCAGGTGATAAGTCCCACCAACACTGTTATATAAGCAGTACAATGCAGCTGAACTGCATTATATGAGCCTAGACTGGCCATATAGTGCAGTTCTAAATTCAGTCAGCCAATGGGCCTCTGTCTCTTCTTGAACTGGCATACTGTGTTTGATTATTAATATTTGGGTACCATATTCTGTCTTAAATGTATATTACATGAAATAAACTCTTGGTGTGGCCTGGATAATCTGTCAATCAATTTTATGATATTCCCATTTTCACTGCCTCTATACATGTATGTCTCCATTTGTAAATTTGGATGCTGCTGTGTTATTTGACTTCTGTATGCATGTAGATAACGTGTTGTTCTGTCTCAGTTAGTAAAATATGCTGATATGCTATTCTTGATGTTTTTAATTGCATCAAGAGAAGTGAAGTCAAAAAACAGTTTACTACTCAAAAATAGCAATTTTAAGATATGCACAATGAAAGCAATAACATTCTCTATTGACATTATCGGCCCATGGAAACTTAGACCCCTCCCCCTTCTTTAATGTATGCAGTTGCCCTGGGTGCGCTATAGTGGGGTTTTTCTTTTGTGTGTGCCTTATAAAAACTCTTTTTCAAATTTGAAACAACAAAATAACCAACTGATGGATACTTGAACTTGAATGGAGGATTAAACCTATTTCAAATTGACCTCTGCTGAGTTCATGCATAGTTAAAAGTACAGCTGAAAGGAACAGAGACAGAAAATGATGAATCTAATGCATTTCTTAGATTTCCATGGTACAAAATAGAGGCCGAGTATTCATCAAAGTGAATGAATATTCAGATTTGACATGTGAATTTGAAAAGCACCATCTGTTCCCAGACCAGTGAAAAGTAAACCTTCTACTCTCTTTTTCTCCCCCTTACCCTTGTTTTCTGAAATTTTCTGTAGAAGGCAAAAAACACTGTTTATCATGAAGAAAATGAAAATGTGCTTTAAAATAAAGTATAATTTACAATCAGCATTTTGCAGCCATTTGCCAGTGGAAGTCATCTTTCTGATCTCAACATTATTTGTGATGTGGCAGCATTATAGTCTGAAGAAAGAAACATAAGTAAATCATTTTTCCTATTTTGCCTTTGTTTTGATTTGAATAATCAGGAGGGGAACTTAACTGTTGAATTTTTAAACAAAGACTTTAATTTTTAAACATTAAAATTCCTATTTTGATTGCTTAAACAGACACTGAAGCTGGATGAAAATTGGTTTTCTGCCATCTCTTATTCTTATGATGCTGGAGTTGCAAGGAAGCAACATAATTTGTGAGATGACTGCCACAAGCTGTTAACTTAGAAATGCCAATTGTAAATAAACACTTCATTTTAAAATACAATTCAAAGTCAGTATATGGGAATGAGGATTTTTTTGTCCATAAATACATTCAGAGTGTTGAAAAGAGCGGAAAGAAAACAATAGGCTCTGCTTTCTTTCAAAGACTTCAGATATCTAGTTCAAATATTTGACCTTCAAGTGTGAACTCATGCATCTTATTATATTTTTGAATAATATAGCTCTCACTTGTATCATAAAGTCCTTGTTGATTAAAACCCTGTTTGTGTGTCACCACTTCAAAATATAGATAAAGTTGTGTCAATGAGTGAATGAATGAATGCATATCATTCACCTCATTTTATATGAGAGCTATAATGGGACTAGTAGAATCACCCCTGATATATACATTTCAGTCTGGAATGATTGTTATAAACTTGTGATTTCCTGGCTCAGACAAATGACTCTCTTGGTCTTAAACAAACGACTCTCTTGGTCTTTGTGCAGGTGGCCACAAAGTGTCATTGAAATGTACCCCTTTCCCCTAGTGGGCATCTTGTGGCATTTGGAGATACATTGTTTAAAAATAAAAATTGTGTTTGAGCCTTCAAAATGATGAAAATACTTTCTATGCCCATTAAGTGTATTTTCGTGTGTGTATGTGTGTTCTAGAGCATTTTTTAAAAGTCAAAATCTGATTTCTTGGAAAACTATGACTCCCAGGACTGCGCATCATGGAGACATAGCATAATAATAATACTGATACTAACAACAACAACAACAACAACAACTAAAATGGGTTCCAACTGTATTTATTCTCCAGTGTAGATGCACCCAGAGAAGGGTATGGACCTTGGGAAACCATAACTCCCAGGACATCATAGTATGGAACTGTGGTATTTAAAATGGGGTGCAAGGGCATTCATTCCATATTATAAATGCACCAAGAGAAGGCTATGGATCTTGGAAAATTATGACTTCCAGGACTGCACAGCATGAAGACATGGCATAATAGTAATAGTAATGGCATTTAAAGTAAAACTCGATGAGCAAAAGGTAATGGCGGAACTTACCCTAACATGGGTACTTTTGGCTCCTCCCACAATTTTCCCTCCCACAAATTGGGGGAATGTTTCATTTTAAACCTGGGAGCAACTGCCATCACATTACAGAATTAGACAAACATCTGATCATTTGAAATAATCAATTTCCCCAACCCCTTCTGAAACGTTTGAAAAGAATGCTGACCCCCATGCTCAAAATACAGAAAGAATGCTCTCCTACACTTGAAGTAAAAGTAATGTGATGAGCACAGTGGCTTCCCACATTTTAAGTGTAGCACTCAGTGAAATTTAGTAAATGTGATGAAGTGATAAGTGGTTGTTATAGCAATTGGAATTCTGGTCTGTAATCCCACTCCTCAAGTCTATCAATTCACTTAAAATATGATAACCTCTACCTGTTACTCTTCAGAGTACATATCTGCTTAGCTAGATTCATGCTGGGAAGAAAATGAAAGGGGGAAATTGGCACTAAACTTGTAAAGTACTTAGTCATCAAGGCAACATTTAGAAATTCTTCAACAGGGCAGATGCTAATGTGGCATACACTACACACAGGTGCCAACACTGGCATCCTTACAAGGAGAGGTATTATCTGTCACACCAATATCTCCTGTCTGTTTGGCAAACAAATACTTTTATTATCTTATCAAGGGATTTTTCCTCTTCTCTCAGAGCTAATGGGCTAATTTCTTCAGACAGTGCTATGTTAAAAGAATAGTGTTGGAGAAGAAATCTTCTTGACTGGGGCAAAATTACAAGCTGCTATTATAGTGACTATCTTCAAAAATAAAGAGAGACTGGGAAAAATACAGGCTTCTAAGAGGAAAATTAACTTGTTTGGCATGGAGATCAGTAGCCCTCTATGCACAGAAAGAGATATAGGAACTGATAACCATGTGGGTTGAAGGACCTGGTCTAGGATTTCTGAAAGTTTAGTAGATAACAAGTTGCATACAGGATGGAAAGGGTGAGAACGGTGGCACAGTGCCCATTTGTTAGATCTATATGTGGGAAACACTTAAATAAGCATAATCTTACGAACTGTCTGTAATGTTAGTTGAACTGAATCTGGAAATTAATTTTATCACATTTGTAATGAATCATAAACCAACAATTAAAACCATATTTTGAAAAGGATGGATGGGGTGCCAAGTTGCAAGTGCATGGTCACTTGTATAGCATGGCTTTCTCACTCTTATTTCCCACTGATTGTCCTGGGGTTCAAAGCAGGTCACAGAGGAGGTCCCTTCATTTCAGGTAACATTTTTACAGTGATTTAAAAATTGAAAAAAAAGAAAAAGATTTGTTGTCCTGACAGGATATAACTCGAAGATAAAGCAAATGTAAATTAATAAATCTCATGAATTCTGGTTTAGATTCAATAATCTATGACAGCAGGTAACAATCCCCCAAATAAACAGGAATAATTATCCTATCTCACTGGGGGTTACATTCAGACCTCCATTCATAATAGCCCTACTGCTGAGAAGACACACAGTTGCTAACCTGCTACAAGTAGGGTTATTCCAGAAAGTTTTCAAGCACACGAGGAAATACATGGTAAAAGTCATTGCCCAAATATTTAAGTATGAGATTACTGATAGACAATTTCAGCCATTTGAATTACAAGCACTTGATTTTATTACTCTCATGTAAGCCAGCCAGAGTTAACAGCCAGACCTTTCCTACAGTCTAACTGTACATATTTCCTCTACATGTTTTAGAAAAAGTCCTCCCACTCTCTTTTCTCAAAAATATATATAATCCTTTCTTTATTTGATTGTGACATCTTCTGTTTTAGTTTGGCTTGTTATGTTTTGCCTTTGTAAAAAAAAAAATCTGAATATTTCATAGAGGACAATGATTCCCAATGTGATTATTTACAAACTCTCTTAGCTGTTGTGACTCTGCTAAAATTTACATGTCTAATAAATATTTTTGAGTATAATTAGCACATAAACAATGGTGTATGCTTGTTGCTTGCCGTTTAAGCCCCTGTTGAGCAGTCTGATTGCATTCAAAGCATTTCCATCGTTTCATCTTTCCCCTTACAACCCCAAGCTGTCTGTAAATTTTTCCCAATTCTTTCTTCTAGGTGGTAAATAAATACTTTTCTACTCTTATAAACATTAAAAATGGTGAAAACACAAATCTTGCATGAGCAAATTTTCATATAAATGTATCCCAATAGAAGTAATTAATTACCTAGGCCTAATTACACATAATTAATGCCATTCCATGACATTAAGTAGCATGTCAGAAAGACTATTAGATCGGCACAGATTGTATGAAAACACTTCTGATTCTATAGATTAGTGCTTCTAGGCACCGTGGACACACAGGGCCAGTCTATTAAGAATGGCATGGAAATCCTACTCTGTCAAATTATGCCCATTTGGCCAGATTCAACAAGCAGAGAAACATTCCTACATGCATTCTTGGGGATAACTTTCTGAAATATGAGTTCTATTAATGAAAGGCATTTTTAAAAAGTGTTACTGACTCCTCCTTCTCACACAGAGAGAGGCATTTGAGCATATGAAAAGAATTGCACAACATTGCAACTTTGCATCTGCATCCCTTGGAGGAAACCTTTGGTCTGGTGAAGGTAAATTAACAAATTAATTGATGTTTTTCAATTGTTTAGAAAAGGAGGTTTGTGATGCAGACAAAGATATGCAAAAACATCTTCACTCTAGGAATAAGATTCCAGTCTGAACAAGTTACTTCTTTGACCTAGAACACCTAAAATTCCCTAGCCATTTTGACTGAAGGCCATAGTGGTTCAAGACTTTTGTTCATTGTATACACATAAACTTAGAATTACTGTTAATGTTGTTATGTTCTGCATGTTTGTATTATCTTGGACTTGAGTAGCTAACAAAGCAAAACTAACTCTTTCTACTCTCCAGCAATTATAACCAGCAAATGAATCACAGTCACCGACAAATTGTTTATGTACATAGATTAGTATTTTAAAGAATCACATATTAAACTTTCCCAAAATTACTTTATTGGATGTCATATTCTAGTCTAGCATGTAAATCAATGTCAATAGTTCATTTGGGAATGGTTAAAATAATCAATACTGCCCAGAATTTATTAAGAAATGCTGTAATTGTGGAGTTTAATTCAAAGACTCATAGACTATAGTTAAATATAGTATTAATATTTTATGTGGGGATGCTGGCTCGGATTACACATTTTTAAAAATCATTGGCATATTTCAGCAGTTCAGATAGAACACAAAGGACATCCACAGTAAACTTAGCTATAATGTATGCATCCTGACTTGCAACATTGATTTTTCTTTATATATGTCTGCATTGATTTTTAAAGTTCACATAAGCATGCATCTTTCTGAAAGAGAAGCCAGCAAATTAATATGATCTTTGGCAGAAACCTCCATTATGTATTTTTCATTAATGGGATTGATGTTGTAGAATGACCATTCTGAAGGTGCACAAATGTCTTTTGATAATTCATACGTTGGAAGTATTTACATGCATGGCTTAGAGAAGTTCTTTATCTGAAATTCACATAATGGCTCCAGAAAAGCTATTATTATAAGCTATAATTTAGATCTGAAACTGTAGGAAATATGAAAGTGAAATGGGTAAGTTATTCGCCCATGCCTAGTACATTAGTAGACTACAGATAATTGTGTGTGAGTGTGAAAGAAGGAAGTTTTTTTGTTCATTCCTTTCTTGTTTGGTTTGGCAATTTGTCTTAACAATGAGCATACTTTATCTACCAGTGGCTTACAAATATCCAGGATAGCATTTACTCCACATTACATGAGTTGATAGGATAGAGAATCATTTGCCCTAGAGAAATTGTTTTCCTTTGCAGTGCAACTATTTTAAAGGACCATGAAAGTGGCTAGGAAAACATTTCCAATCACTTTTTGAACTCTATGACTTCCTTTATAACTTTATATCAATTGGTATTAAATATGTATTCAATTTCTCTGGTTGTTTGTTTTTATTTCCATAATTGACAATGCAAAGTCAACTTCATTTGAGCAAATCTAAGTGCTTTAGGACTTCATCCCATGCAGTCTTTGCTCCATTTTTCTGCACTGTTGAAAGACAGTCCCACTGAGGCCATCACATGATGCAAGGCCACTTTCAGTGGTTGCCCATGAGAATCTATTGTGGTAGCACAGGAAAACAGAGCAAAGTTCTGCGTTTTCTGGAGTCGGGTGTTACCCAACTCCCAATGAGAGAAAATGAATGGAACCGGGGAAAATCAGGGAAAAGACATGGAATGGCTGTCATCCCTGAAGATGGAAAGGCATGAGACCTCAATAGTAGGGATCAAAAGAAGACGGTTCCCTCCGCTTTTCCTCACTCTTCACCCTACCCATTGGATGAGATCCTTAGGCTTATTGGGTCAGCAATATCCCATGGGTCAGTTTCCTGACATTTTAGGACCACAATTAGAGAAAAAAAGTTGTTCTCAGTGATGTTACCTTGTTTTGTTTTTTGAGATGCCAGGGGATAAGTTAGTCAAAGGCTTGGGAAAAAACTAAAATTGTTTCCGAAGCAGGCACAAATGCATTTGAGTAATAGGCCTGATGTTTGGCCTGAACCAAGTAATACAGAAGCCCTGAGCTAGAATATTTTTTAAAGTATTTTCCAACTGCCAAGGATATGGCAAAATACTCCCACCAGCTCAATATATTGTTATTCCCGTTAGAGCTCACCTCCTATGTAGCCTCACCTATAACACATATGACACACCATATCACATTACTGCTCTAAAGTGGGTGCTCCCACTTTGCTATGTTGTGGCTGTCTCCTGCAGAATTCTGGGAAATGTAGTTTGGGGTGAGGTCTTTGGAATTCTTGGCTAGAGAGGTCCTCAGCTTTACCTTGCAGGTAAGGCTGGTGGGAACGAGGGACAGGGCCTTCTCGGTGGTGGCTCCTCGGCTGTGGAACACCCTCCCCAGCAACATACGGCAGATACCAACTCTCCTAGGCTTCAGGAAAGCCTTAAAGACATGGTTGTGCACGCAAGCTTTTAATGAATGAGAACATGGACTTTACATGACCTGTACGAAGACTTGAGGATTCTGGATGAATGGATTTTAATCTTGGACATTCTTAAAATTTTATATAATGTGATTTTATTTTGTAATGGTATTTGTTTTATATGAACTGTTGTTTTGTAGATTGTTTTATATGAATTGTTGTTTTTACATTGTTTTTAGGCATTGAATTTTTGCCTATTTACTGTAAGCCACTTTGAGTCTTCTCGGAGAGAAAGGCGAGGTAAAAGTGATATAAATAAACAAATAAATAAATACTAAACTACGTTTCCCATAATTCTGCTGGAGACAGTCATATGATAGCAAACCAAGAGCACCCATTTTAGAATGTTAATGTGATACGATCCATGCATATATTTTGTTCAATGCTATAGAACCTTATTGGAGCATCTTCATCAATCCTTTGTCCTTTCCTTTTTTTCCCTTCCCCTTCTCTTTTTGCGGAGGGGATGATCAAGAAACTCTCATGTGTTGTAGCACTAGTTCTCTGTTAACTATGCTCAGTTCAAATGGGAAAACAGTTTCAAATGCATTTCTCCATCAGCACTCTCTCCACTTTCCCACAACCCTTGCTCCTGGGTTTTGATATGCCAATACTCCAATGTAACATATATAAAAATAATGCCCCACTAAGTTAGTTAGCCTGGTGCACAAGCTTTCATATCATCTTACACATGAAACTTATCCTCCTTCAGCAATATTTCCCTGGAAATGTGTCTCTCAGCTAGGATTCCAGGAAAATAATTACCCTGAGACCTCACAACTCTTAAGTTGACAAGTATGTGTGTTTTGTTTAATATATTTGGGATTATAAAAAACAAGAATGCATGAGCATTGTATATGTCTTCATCCCGATTTTTAAGTGAAAATGTAAACTGTTAAACACATGGGAAAACAGGTTCTCAATCTATGGCTTCAGTGTAGAATGGATTATAACAACATACATACATGCATGCTAGTTTTAACCAGGCTAACTGTTGAAGCTGTTTGCTCTTTTGATTTTTCTATTGTGACAAAATATTTACAAGATAAATATGGATTGAATATTTGTCATATGTCTACAAGCTTGAATAATTAGTATAATCACATATTACAATGAAAATATAAGGGTGGATGACAGAGTATGGGCAGGGGAGAAAAAGAGAGGAAACAATATAGCATTTTAAAAATACAAGGAAAGAAGAAATGGAATGGGATAAATGTGAGAAAAAGCAATTAAATGCTGCTACATGAAATGGTTATTAATTTTTCAAGGCTGTATTTTTATTTGCCAGATTTATCCATTGTAGTTTACATAATAGGGAGTTGTATTTTCTGAACAAGTTTTTTTGATATGAAAAAATCAAGGAGAGGCAATGACTGGTTAAACAGTTCACATGTTGATTTGTTCCTATCAATTTCACTGAAGATTTCATTATCCTCAAACCATTTTAGGCTTCACGTTTCAGTGACAAAGTTAGTGTTTTAATAAGGCATACACCACATTGCTGAAGACTGGAGACCATTCATAGTAGTCTGACATGATAGATATACAGAGAAGCCATTGAAATTCACAAGCATGTGGACAACTTCAACAGAAAGGAGGAAACCATGAAAATGAACAAAATCTGGCTACCAGTATTAAAAAAACCTCAAAAATCAGAACAGTAAGTGGGGGACAACACCCTGGAAACAGAAGAGTTCCAGGGGCATTCTAATGACTCTGATCAAAGGATGCCCCCAGGCAAAAAAGGCAGGAGTTGCAGCTTTTTCAGTGCTAATTAGGGTGATTAACTGCAACATTCACACTGCCCTACAACTGACAAAGAGTTTTTTTCTCACACCCTGGACTTTCCACAGATAAATAAACCTCACTTGCCCAGTTTCCAACAGACCTCACAACCTCTGAGGATGCCTGCCATAGATGTGGGCGAAACATCAGGAGATAATACTTCTGGAACATGGCCATACAGCCCGGAAAACATACAACAACCCTGTGATCCCCGCCATGAAAGCCTTCGACAACAAACCTTCTTTGGTCTTTCTTATATAAGTGGCACCAGTTTACCACCATTATATATAATGGGATTCAAGCATTCCTAGATTTAGTGACTATAGAGGATCCTGGTACCAAACCCCAATGGATACCAAGGCCCCACAATGGATACAGCTTCCAGACAGGTCCAAAAGCCAGCTTTGGTGTGGATTCCCATCCCCACTCCCCCGCAAAAAAACAGGGCTTTCCCAGGGGAGAAAATCAAATAAGTTGACCTGGCAATCATAACGTTCCTCTTCATGTTCTCCTGCTGCAAGGAAATGACATGCCAGGAGACCAGGTGGTGGAGGAGGAAGATCCCTCACCCCCCGGTCTTCTGGCGCATCATTTCCTTGTACCAGGAGGGAGCAAGGAGGAACGTTATGATTGTCAGGTAAGTGTTTATTTTATTTTAGGGATAAATAAGGGGCTTGGGGGGAGGGGGTTTGTCTCCTTTCAGTTTTTTCGGCTCCTGAAAATAGCTGTGTGGATTGCACCCAGTAATCATGCGACATGGTCCCCAGGTACAATCGACACAAGACTTTAATTAATTCAGAACATACCATGGAAACCCTGTTGTTGTTTTTTCTGAATTAATTCAGTTTTACCGAAGGCATCCATTAAAACCAAGACAGGTCCCAGTTTTTGAGCCTGTCTGCATGGGCCCTAAGTCATACCAAGTACATAGCAAGTCTGGTTTGTAGAAGTCCCAAATTCATAATTTTTAAAATATAAATATTCAATTCCATACAGCTATACTTCTTTAATGTCTATAATTAAATTGCTTTCTTCAACTCTTTATATCAAAGCAAATCATACAATGAACCTGAATCTTGATCCTGCAAATAGAATGAACCTGTAACTCTTTCAACATCTCATTTGCCACTTTTAAAACCATTAGACAACAAAATGACACAAATGCTGGCAACAAGATCACTGCCATTGATGTTTGCGTAAAAAAATCTGTTCATTTATTAACCAATTCAAATAAATCCACTGTTAATTAGACTGATATCCTATTAGGAGTAAGAAATGAAGCCAAATGTTAGTTCCATAGGTGACAGGATAGGTAGTCGAAGATTATCTAGGCTGTATTTGTTCAGCTGTTGGTTGAAATAATCAGAAGTATAACAACATTTCTTCATTTAATGTCTCTGATGTTTTATGGCAGATAGAACAGAACAGTCGGCATTGATTTCCTGGGACTGTTTGGAATGAACAGTGCAATGCCCTGTGGATACTCACATGTAAAATTGAGTTGTCGGCCCTAATGGGAAAATAGAGTAATAGTAAGAAGGTGGTTCATTCCAGTTTCTAAGAGACAGAGTGTACAAGGAAGGAGTGACAGCTAACTCTCTCGTCTGTGCTGGAAAAATCTCTTGGGCAGCCTTTGCATTTAAACTCATGTTTCACAAATTAGTAGGGTTGGGAGAATCCTGGAATGCCTCTTGTCAACTTCCCAATCTCGAGGAAAGCAAACACCAACAAGTTAGGGGCTCTGAGCCACAGATTCTGGTGCATATTTACACACTGCTTAAGCATAGTTTCACATTTTGGAAAGCTAGGAAGATAGAATAATAAAAAGGTTTATGCTTAGATACATCAGGTTTAAGGCCTACTTTTATTCCAAATTTCTCCTTTGCATAATAGTATAATAATATAATAGCCCCCAATAGTTGAAAGGAGTTTCTGTAACCATTATTTTGATATGTCATTACTCATTAGGAATGGTGCTGAAGTAAAAATAAGCTATTTGTTCTTCCAATATAACATCAGAATGACCATGTTTCCAGATGACCCCTGAAATAAACATATTTCTTTAATGCTGCTTAATTGACTTTGGATTAGAACCAAGCCATACAAAGAACCCAATCATATAATGAGACCTTCCTGGATAATACCACTTCAGGCCAGAGAACAATGCAGTACTTAAACAGTCCTCTCTATCAAGTTAATTCCTTGCTCATAAAAGGGGGAAAACATGGCAGGGAGAAGAGAAAAGTTGTGAGCTACAAATTGTCTTCTACATCGAATGACACAGCTCACTCAGTCACTATACAATCTGTTATGGCAGCAACATCTACACTTGGTGCAGAGGGTGTACAGGTCCTTGTTATCAAAACCCTGAACCCTAAGAATGGACCCCAACACCTGCAATCACAGAAGTGCCAAGACATGGAGCTTGTGGATGACCTCTTACCCAGAAACCTAGTTCAGCTAACTTTAGCAGATGACCTTCAGCCTGAATCTACCAAGTTGCCTAAGCATGTACACACGTATCAGGACAAATTCCATCATCCCTCCTTGCAAATACAATCTCCTTGTCACTTTGAGTCCCATTCATGGGAGAAAAGTGGGATAAAAGTAAATAAATAATAACTATCCTAGTCGGCCCTGACTTTAGCCAATCAGCATTCATAATAGGAAATGTCCTCTGCTTTGAACTGCTGTTAAATACCTATAAATGTTTCTGTATGTTTTCATTGTGCTGTGTAATTGATTACATCCTTTGCCTTCAACCCGCCTGTGCCTTATTCAGTCTTTGGAGCCAGGCATGCTGGGCCCCAAACCTGCGGTTGTTGCTAAAAGTAGCTAAAATCATACACCACCCTCATGACCCCCCACATTCTCAAATGAGTCCACAGTCCAGAATTTTTGGTTACCCTTTGATCTACTGCTAAGATTAACAGCAACCCAATGCTCTACAGGATTTAGAATAAAATAAATAAGTTTAAATGATGACAAATAAGTAATATTTATTAAAAACTATATAGATTTACATAATAAAAACTTACAATATTTTCTTGCTTTTGTGAATGTACATTTTTCAGTCAAAAAAAATTATTTTGCTAAGTGAAATAATTTTGAATGCATAAAATTGCTAAATGGTTAAATAATTAAGTTTGTTACAGAGAAAAAAAAGTTGACGTTGCTATTTTTGAAGTATATGTAATAGCCACCAATGACATGGATAGGAAGGGCAAAATATATAAACTGAGTGAATTTTGGGATTAAAAGTAGCCTTTGTGCTGCTTGGGGACTATACAAAATTGCAGGAAGAACCACAAGATAAATATGAGAATTAAATAAAATTATTAAATTCCTATTTTATTTGTAGGATATTTTTTTTAAAAAAAAATGTATATTTTCTTTTAATTACCAACCAATATAATTTCAATTCAAACCAGGCAGGTTCTTATTTGTGACAACAAAGTTCAAATATACCATTCTCCCAGCAATCATTTTCTGTCATGTACTGCATTTTTAACTGTGTTTGCAAATTTGAGCTTCAAATCATAAAGCAATTGATTTTCCTTTTAAATATATCAAAACAGGCACATGTTGTCCATCAGCATATGTAAGAGTATGAACGGTGATAAGTCACAAAAATAAAACCAAAAGTTGGTATGATGAGAGGATAATTTAATGTGCCTAATAAAATAATTATAGTTGGTTGGACAAAACAAGAGTTAGTATTTTATCAAGTCACTTTTTATCATCTGTTCGTCTCACTTAGCTGGCTGATCCACCATCCCCCCCCCCACTAATCTTGGGCCCATTTGTGGGGGACATGCATTGAATCCGAGAAGATGGTAGCCTCTATAAAATAAAAACTAGTCCTTGATTTCTCTAGGGTCTTTGGGGATCAACTTCCTCATTGTTGCAGGCCATTGAATGGGTTTCCTTTTACACAAGGAAGGAAACTGGGATGATTTATTGTTGTTGCTGTTGTTTTGAACCCCCCCCCCCCCAACAAAAATAAAATTGCCCCTGTGTTACCACTTCTCTAGGGGCATAAAGGTTATTTCGAGTAATTAAAAGCATAATATTTTGGAGATAAATTGATACCTATTTGGGGTTTGGACTATGGTGTGAATTTTCTTCACACATGATCTATGCTATAACTCTGTAACACAATTTGTTTCTTGCTCAAAAGAGTTTCCTTAACCAAATATTACTAAAGGCTGGCTGTCAGTAAAATGTGTGCAAAGCTTGGAAATTACATATGTCAATGCATTACTCTAATTATTTATTTTTCCTGAACAATGGCAATATAAGGTCAACATTGCAGGCTCACTAAATGAAGTCTGAAAACATGGGTAGACATGGTATAATGTTAATACATTTTGAATTGTTATGAGAAAGGGAGACTGTCACATAGGGAAGCAGTTGAAAGAGGAAGGAGAGTGAATAGAGGAGGAAGGGATTGAGGTTGAACTAAGAGACAAGATGTGATGGGAGGGGGGAAATGTAGGGAGGCACCCCAAAATAACAAAGACTTCCAAGAACCTCATTTGCTCACAACATCCTGACATTTTATGTTGGATGCAAAGGAGAAAGAAGTATGGATTGTGTGTGTATACAGATACACAGATTAAGTGTAAGCTTTCAGAGAGATAGTCATGTTAATCTAAATAAAATAAAAAACGAGGTGAGAGGAAAGTGATCCATTTGTTGTAGCATATGTTTTTGTAGATATGAATGAAGTATATTATTTAAAATTATTTTAAACGTAGAGCTGAAAGACGATGCACATGAATGGGGTTGTTGTATGTATTTTGGGCTGTGTGGCCATGTTCCAGAAGTATTCTCTCCTGATGTTTCACCCACATCTATGGCAGGCATCCTCAGAGGCTGTGAGGCACATGATGCACATGAATGTCTACTTCTCACACCATCTTTTGCTGCTTGGAGGGGCTGGTCAATCCATCCTACAATGTCCCATTCATGAGCAGCATAGACTATCACTCAGGATAGCTGCCTGAATTTTAATATGAATTGGATATCAGATGGAGAGATAAAGCATAATCACAACATCATTACTAGGTATTTAATGTCAGGCCACAGCTGAGTAGTTTTGAATCTGAGTGTCTCCCAGGAGATGTCCCCTAACCCTACATCTGAAACTATAGGGACCCTGGCCAGTCTCCCACCCAGCTAAAAATTCAAACACAGACAGGATTTGTTCAGGGTTTTTTTTTCTCTTTTGTTTTCTGCAAAGCTGTCTCACAGGTTTTGATCTTGAGTCCCCATACTCACTTTCTCCCCAATACATAAGAATAAAATGATTCCCAGATGGGGAGAAAGTGAGCAATAGGGTAAATGTAGGGTTTCCCTCCATGCCCCTACTAGCTTTTCTGGCCTCACTTTCTTGTCATTGTAGAGTTCTGTGATATGTTCTGAAAGAGAGCCATCTTAAATTAAGCAAATAAAAATAAACATTCAGCATACAATGAAGCACACAATTGAAAACAGAATGTGCAGCCAACGGTATCCTTGGCATCTTAAAGATAAAGCAATATCCTACCTCATTGTATGATGCAAAGATAGAGCACCTGAATCAGTTCTCACTCAAGTAAAGGAGAAAAAAAATAATACAATCACTCCTGGCATGGTGTATATGTAACATATTTTCTCACAATTGCATCTGCCATTTGAAGTAAGATTGTGACTAGCTGATTTCCATCCCCAGAGGTATTACATCTAATAGCTGATCCCATGAATGAAGTTGCACAGGACAATAGGAAACAGAATGGAAGGCAGAGAGTTGTCAGGGAGTCATGGATGGAGGGGAAGTGAGATTGAAAGCAAAGCGGTGTTCTTAAGACTTAGAGAGAAGGTTCCTTTGTTATGTGGGATGAATAGCTGCACTTACAGCGAAATTATATGTAACACAGCATACAACTTTCACAACAGAACCTTTTCCCTGAAAATGCTGAAAAGAAGCTACTTAGACTAATTTTAGAAGCTTACAGCTAAGAATTAGCTGGATAGTGGAAATAACTGAACTGCTTCATGGCCTTAACTGCTCCTTAGATTTGTTGCTTTTGTTATGATGTGTCCCCAAGTAATTTCCAACTTAACGAGATCCTAAGGTGAATTTATTGTGGTTTTTTGGGGGAAGATTTGTTCAGTGGTGGTTTGACTTTGCCTTCCTCTGAGCCTGAACATTTCCATGAGTGAGCAAGGATTTAGTCTCTGGTCTCCTGGATTCCTACTCCAATGTTTAAACCACTTGGGTCTCCTAATTTAGGTGGAAGACTATAATACTTTAGCACCTTCTGAAAAATATTCAGATATCAATGTGTTCCTGTTTTTCTATTCATGCCCAGGCAAGACCAAAAGAAAGACAATAGAATTTTTTGTTTCAATTTCTGTTTAGTGTTATGCCTAAATCCCATCAAGCAATAATGTCTTCAGTACAGTTGTAACACATCCTTGCAATTTGCCTAAGAAAGGATGTTTCAACACATCAACATCCTCTGAAAAAGTAAAGGTCAACAAATGGAGATTTATGTACATTTCTGGTCACTTTTCCTGGGAAAACCCATTTTCAGAGTGATTCACAACAGGATGATTTTGAAAATATTTTTCATAGGCATCAGTGAAATGCTTTACACACATATTTTAAATATTATGTATGAAATACAACACTGGACAACACATATTTTGGTACCTCAAACATTTAGTCTCGTTTCTGATTATATTTGACCTTCTGATTCCAAAAATGGCACAAGTTTCCCCCTATCAGCTTTAGGTTTTGAAATGTAGAACATATGCCATCTACCAGTACCATCTGCTTGCCTGTATAAAACCATGATAACCATATTCAAATTGTGGAACTGCTGTAGTCTATCCAATGTGGTATTCTGAATCAGCACCCCAAATATTCCAGGAACATGCCTAAAGCCACCAATAATTTTTTTTTGTTGGGCTGTGAAAAATGGGCTAAAACCTATCCACTGAGGAGAAAAAATGCAAAGACTAGCCCTAAAACTTCAGAAATCTTAAGTGTACTAGAAAAACAAACAAACCTCAAGATCATATTTATGATGCTGATTTGTTTCAGTAAATATAACACTACATTATGCTATGCAAAATTATGCTTATTAACAGGAAGCAGAAGTAAAAGCTTCCAATTTCCATCCTGCAGTCACATTAATAACCTTCTCCAACTAAATCCTGCCAAGAAAACCCTATGACAGGATTGCCCTAAGTCAGAGCTGAGTTGATGAAACGTAGCAACAAAAATGCTATAACATTTGCTCAGATGAACATTGTCAATTGCTTCACTGCCACAAGCAGTACAGTAGAGAGAGTCTGTATTTTGAATTTTTTAGGATTGCCTATTTTTCAGACCTTATAAATAGCAGATCTGAACCTTCATGGTTGAATTTGACTCTAAGGCATTTGGGTTCAGGAGAACTTTTTAAAAAACGTATGTTCAGTAATAACTGTCTTCTCCAGCTCACTTCATAAGTGTGCTAAGAAAATTGGGCTATTTGTCCTCCAAATTGGAAAACTGGTATACATTCCAAGCCTGTTATGAATCAAACTCAGATGTTGCACCACACCTAATAACCTCAAATCCAAGCATACCTTAGCTTGTTGATGATTTTTTATTTGTCTTAAAATATATATCAACTGGGCATAAAACAACTTAGAGGATTTCATAAATAAAGTCTATAACAACCCAAGCAATCAAGAGCAACAATTAATGAAACAGAAGTAGTATTTTTACTGTAATAGATATAGATGTTGTGTTGCTTTGATGATGACGATGATGATGATGATGATGATGATGATGATGATGATGATGATGATGATGATGATTTTGGAAACATCTCCCCCCTGTCCCACTTCCACATATCAATTGTTGTTGCTTTGGGGTTTTCTGCTGCTGATATGAATTCTTGAAAGGGTTTGGTGGGGGGAAAGGTGCCAAATATATTTATACGATGGTGTTTTCTGGTTTTGTCTCAATATTGACATAAAGTTCACATTAAAATTTCATTAAACATGAATGCTTCTTTTCAAACATTCCACTAATTTTTAAAATTAAAAAATATTTTTGAATACTTGTGAGTGAAATAGCTTTGTCAGAAAGATGGCACACCTCCATGTCACACCAATTTTAATTCAATACACACCCAGGATATTCAATATAATCATCCTTCTTGAAATGTATTGGGAAAATCTTTCAAGGTCTTTCAAGCTGTTTTCTGCTGGAAAAAAG
Source organism: Anolis carolinensis (assembly GCF_035594765.1). NCBI lineage: Eukaryota > Metazoa > Chordata > Lepidosauria > Squamata > Anolidae > Anolis > Anolis carolinensis. The sequence continues at coordinate 152,005,370 of NC_085843.1, forward strand.
ACAAATGCAACTGGAGACAGGTACCATATGAATCAATGTTGCACAAAAATACTATTACTGCAATCTCTGTAATGGCAGAAGGTCAAAAGAGCACAGTTCTGATCCTGTCAACTGTAGTTACATTATACCATAAGAGCACTGGTTTGTAAAGTATAATTATCTATCTCTATTAGGCTTGTGAGTTTGTTCGTATGCTTGTTAAAATTCAGATCTAATTCGGATCTAAATCACTTTTGAAGCGAGTTCCAACCCACCTGCTCACTGCCTTCCCAATATTAAGAATACGAATCAAAAGGAGCCTTCGTTTCTTATGTTTTGGATGTCTTCATATGTAACTGTGATCAAGCTCCACTGAGAGGTGAAGCCAAAATTGTTGGCATGCCTCTCAACCAATCAGGGCTGATGGAGGAGGGGGGGGAATGTTGTTTTAAAAAACTTTGAAAATTACCAAAAAATCAGTGGATAGATGAAACATTACGAAACTTGATAGGCAAAAAGTGATAAATGTATTCTACCATTGTAGCACATTTCATCCCAATAGCTTTACAAATGAGGGAGAAAGGAGCCTCTGAATTTCCCCATTTATAGTAATTTAATGGGAAGCAAGGAGATGCCATAAGGCCTGCACTGAACTACATTTCCCAGAAAACATTGGGCTGGAGCAGCGATCCGTGGCATTGAGGGACAGTCTAATTATTACAATATATACAATCATGGAATTTGCAAAGAATAGTTAAGGAAATAATAGTATATATAAACCACACTCTCAGCCTCAGAAAACCCAATCAAACAGGAAATAACACTTTCAAACCAGGAACAGATTTCCTTATTCAGAGGCTGAATGGTCATCTTCTGGGAGTGGTTTCATAGTGTACTATGATTTCTGTTCCTGGATGATAAATGTCATTTCCTAATTGGTTCTGTCATAAAAACATGGGGGAACTTTATTACACTGCCAAAACTTTTTCTTTGCACAAGGGACATTGTTCTATAAATACCACATTATGGTTTTTTTTAATTTTCTCTCCACAAATTTAACAAAGTTTCAGCCACAAAAACAAAGTTTCTGAAGTAGAACAACAACTTTCAAAGTAAAGACAACCCAATAAAATAGGAAATAGCACTTTCAAACTAGGAACAGATTTTTCTTATTATTCAAAATGTTTTTTTATAAAAACTTTGAAAATTCACCAAAAATCTGAGGATAAATAAAATGTTCTGAAATTTGGTGAGCTAACAATGGTAAATGTGTTCTACCACTGTAGGAAGTTTCATCAAAATAGCTCAAAAATGAGGTTGCGAGAAACTCCTCAGTTTTCCCCATTGACAGTAATGTTTTCCTTCATGCGCATGGGTGTCCGCCATTAACGAGGTACATACAAAGATTCGGAAGTTTTGAACTTTTTGCCTTCAAAATTCAGAAATGACTTTAGAAATGAAACACCAGCGCCAGCACCACATATTTTCGAACAGAGTTTGAACAATTTTTTTTTTCTGGATCGCACATACCTATTGTCTATCATCTATCTTTTTCTGTGTGTGCATTTCTGTGCTGGTCAGATGACTTTGATTTGTTTTGTTTATAGAACTGACAGAGCAACATACTTTACTTGGTTTTGTCAGCTGATTAATCTATGTTGCCAATGAAAACAGTTAATAATATCAAAAAGCACTCATATGAAAATTTTTGCAATGTATCAGAACTTAGAAACATTGTTTTACAAATAATGAATTACTCGTAGCACATATTTTTGTGCAACAAGAAAAAGTTACATTATAACTGTTTCTTATTAAGAAATAGCTTCTTTTTGCAATGTAACTATAACTGTTTTGCTTGCTTTCATAGTTATAGGGTGTAAGCCTTAGGACTTTTGCATATTTTATATCATTGGTTGGTAGCTTGCATTCCAATGTTTTCAGGATTAAAGTAAATTATTCATTTAGCTACTTCCAAATAATAAGAAATCAGACAACCACATTAAAGAAGCCTTAACTTATCATTAAGGGCTTTGGAAGTGTTGCCATTGTTATTTCAAGTCTCTTTCTTTCTTTCTTTCTTTCTTTCTTTCTTTCTTTCTTTCTTTCTTTCTTTCTTTCTAAAGCAAACCTATCATGAGGATTTCTTGGCAAGATTTGTTCAGAGGAAGTTTTCTTTGACTTTCTCTAAGACAATGAAAGTGTGACTTGCCTGAGATCCCTCAAGGAGTTTCCATGGCCAAGCCTGGATTCAATAGTGCCTAAACCACTACACCAACTGACTAAATGGAACTCCATCTGTAGCAAATGAAAGAAAAAACTGCTTTAAAGGAATGATAACAGTTAAACTACATAATATGCTACATTGAATGACCGTGTGTTATATGGTAGTGTAGATATGGCCTATCAAACTGTGTTATATGGTAGTGTAGATATGGCCTATCTTTGGAACATATACACATGTCAGTCTTCAGTCTTCAATGTTTTCCAGGAAGATTGAGCTATTTATTCACATGTATACATGTCATGTGGAGCCCCCAGTGGTGTACCTGGTTAAACCACTGAGCTGCTGAACTTGCTGACTGAAAGGTTTGCAGTTCAAATCCAGGGAGCAGGGTGGGTTCCCAGATGTTAGCCTCAGCTTCTCCCAACCTAGCCATTCAAAAACATGCAAATGTAAGTAGATCAATAGGTACGCTTTGGCGGGAAGGTAATGTTGCTCCATGCATTCATGCCAGCTACATGACCTTGGAGGCATCTACGGACAATGCCGGCTCTTTGGCTTAGAAATGGAGATGAGCACCAACCCCCAGAGTCAGACACAACTAAACTTAATGTCAAGGGGAAACCTTTACCTTTATTTTTGTACACATCTGTGCTATTATTTTGTTAGTGTGTGCCAATAAAGGCTGTGGTTATTGTTATTTATTCAGATTCTTTGATCTATGAAATGATACAAGACTTTATTCACATTTGAACCCCTATTTATAGCTCTTTCCCCTCTTTTGGTTCTATGTTTCAGTCCTTTTCCAGATAAATTTCTCTTTGTTAAAAACATACTTTGTTTAATTATTACATTGGTTTGTATCAAGTCCAACAGCTCCTTTTTTAAAATTTCAATATGTGCAAATAATAATGTGTCAGTTACTAAATATCAGAAAGGTGGATCTGGGGTTCCTTTAGGAGTTAACCCCTTCCCCACACACCGGTCCTGATAACAAGTTTAAATGGTGGTATTTTCTTTCAAGAAGAGGATGCCATGCTGCTGACTCACAGCCAGCCTTCCTTTTGCTTGAGAATGGCACACATTTCCTTTACAACTTGTCAGGCCTAATAATCTGTCCAGAGAAGACTTGAACAGGATAAGACATTTCTTCACTCCTGGGGATTGAGTGCACTGTTTCCATAGTGCCAAGACTATATCACCTCAGAGTATGGGGAGAGAAGGGAGGGTGACTTGAATAAATCCCAAGGTTCTAATTCCAAGCAGGCGATCAAACCGACGATGCAAGTAAATGGTTCTATAGAGTTTTTCTCACATAGCTTTTGACTACATATTGAGGTCATCAGTTTTATAAAATGGCTCCTTACAGAAGTATAACTGAGATGGATTTCTTGAAGGAATACTTGTCTTCAGGAATAGATGGCTTTGCTAGCAGTGAAGCAAATTAGAATTTGTTCCACTATTAGGTGGGTAATATTTCAATGCAACTTTGTACTACAGAGAAGTTACTAACCCTGCACTACAACATAGTTGCAATTAACCTAGTAGTCCTTTCTTCAGGGTCTTTGCAATAACTTTATGATTGAATTGTTCCTTAGGACCTTATACCACTTGGGGCTTTTGGTCAATTTTTCTCCTCTTGAGATAGGGCCTGCCGAGCGCCATCAGGCGATGCTGGCTTGGCTCCACACCATTGATCCTCAAAGTGGCGAGGAAGCATTGCAAGACACTTCCTTGCCACAAAGGCAAGGTAAGTTGTGTGTTTTGGTAGCTCCAATGCAGCTACCCACATTTTTCTGCCCTTTTTCCCATCTGACGGGGACAAAGACAGGGTGCCAACATGTCATGCCCCATTCCCTCCTTGTGATGGGAGAAAGAGGATGTACATTGATATGTGGAAATAAATATTATTCAACATTAAGTAAGGGTGCATAGAATTGGCCCAGATGTGTTTTATATTTTTAAGAAATATTTCTTTTGAAGAGGCCATTACAGGTTTCTCTACAATACATGATATCAAAAAATTTAGAGGATAAAAAGCATACTTATTATGTCTGTACCTTTTTATTGTCATGTAGTAGCTATCATTTCATTTCAACCATCTATTTTGGAAGTGGTCCAATCAAATACAATTTCTCTTGAATGAGACTTTCAAAAGGGCTCCTAATCCTAGTCTATATGTTACTTTTCAATCATATTCCTCCAATGTATCTGTCTCAATTTTCTGACAGAAAATCATTTTTCCTCTTTGACAAATCCAAGATGACAAGACATTTGTGGTTAAAAATATATTACTGGGCTGATTTGCATTATTTTTTCGGAGAGATGTGGGCTAGTTGGGAAGTTCACAGGAAAGACACGAAAGCAACTGTAATTCCCTTTCATGTGTTTCAAGCATGCAGAAGTATGGTTCCCATAAACATGAAAGTACTTTTTTGCTCCACAAAATTACATTAAAAAGCTATTATCAGCTATGGCTCAATACTACATCTAGTTCAATATCTATGATGACAGCAGCTTCCCATGCAAAATTGTGGTTATTTTAGGTGACCATAAAACTCTTCTTCTTTTAATGGCAAAAGATCCTAGATAGGCCACAATTATTACATCTATAACATTTGTTTTTGGTTTCAATTCATTCAGCTATCTATTACAATCTTTCCTGTGCGGTGAGGAGAGTGTGTGAAGAAATCCAGAGTAATCTTGTTTGCATGTGTACATGATATTGTTTTGGTGTACCAGATTTGAGGGATTCAGCTGCTGTCCCTACAAACAAACTTGGCGGGAGGGTAGCCAAAGACTTAACTGATATGGATCATGTTAGCCAGATCTTTTCGGCTAATGCGGCTGAGCTGCACTCCACCTGAGGTGGAAGTGGCATGTGTGAAGCCTTGCAAATCAGGCAAGCTGAAGCTCCTTCTTTTCTTTCTTTCTGGTCAGCCTCCTCCATCCCTTCTTAAAGCCTCCCTCCCAGCACCCACTTGAGGCAAATGGGAATTCTCTTTCTGCGCAACACTATGTGATGCAGACATTGAAGGAGCCTCTGTGCTCCCTCCCAGGGCCTTATGGGAGTTGAGGTATCTCTCTGTGTGTGTTTCTCACTTTCTTTCTCAGCCAATCAGAGACCTGACTGACTGTGTTCATTCTCCTCCCCTCTTGTGGCATGCACTTGTGACTTCAATTCTCAGAACCCCCTCTCATGTGTCTGCATTTTAAAAAAATGTCATGATAAAATGTTTAAAAATTTCCCAAAACTCAGTGGTTTGGTGATTCATTCTGAAATGTGGCAAGCTTGTAGTCATACATATGTCCTGTATGTGATGCAAGTTTCATGTTGATAGGCCAAAAAATGACAGAGAAACAAGTCTCTAAAGTTTCCGCATTGGAGCCAAGTGGCCAAATCTTACTGGAACAAAAATGGAACCCCCCTCCCGATTTCAGGAACTTCCTGGTAAACAGGAAGTTCCCATTCCCTATGCATGAATCTATTTTCCTAAGTACTGCTGGGGAGGCATCAGAAGCAGGAAGTGGCATTTACCTCAGCCAGACATTAAACAGGCATTTGGCTAAGGACAAAATGGTGAGGCCCTGGAAGAGGTGTTTGGGGCTGGGGCTGTAGGTAAGTCAGGATGCTTTTTAAACAAATACACACAAGTGAATCAAAGTACAATTGAATCTAAGTCACACCAGATTTTTGAAGTTTCTTAAACATTAATAGTAGGCATGGGCGAATTCCTTGGAATTGTCGTTAATCATAATAAAATCATATCTATTTGGGTTCTGATCAGAGTTCCAATGTGGTTTGGTGATTCAGAAATAACCTTCCAATTCAAAGCATTGGAGCCCATTTATTTAATGGCCTCGGAAAACCTTGGGATATATGAGAAAGCATTTTTAATTCAACCAAACTTTGTTTGCAGGGAAGAGCAACCTAGCCTGGGGTTGCCTCGTTGCCCAATCAGTGCTGAGTCTTGGCAGAAAGGGAAGAGCCTTTTCATCTGGGTTTGATAACAGCTCCATAGAAAGCAACCACATCCTGAGCATTTTCCCTCCTGGCTGGGGCTAGCCATGGACTTAATGGCAGCTCCATAGAAAGGAACCAAGTCCCGAGTGTTTTCCCTCCTGGCTGGGGCTAGCCACAGGCTGAATAGCAGCCCCATAGAAAGCAACCAAGTCCTGAGCATTTCCCCTGCTGTCTGGGGCTAGCCATGGACTTAATGGCAGCTCCATAGAAAGCAACCAAGTCCTGAGTGTTTTCCCTCCTGGCTGGGGCTAGCCACAGGCTGAATGGCAGCCCCATAGAAAGCAACCAAGTCCTGAGCATTTCCCCTGCTGTCTGGGGCTAGCCATGGACTTAATGGCAGCTCCATAGAAAGCAACCAAGTCCTGAGTGTTTTCCCTCCTGGCTGAAGCTAGCCACAGGCTGAATAGCAGCCCCATAGAAAGCAACCAAGTCATGAGCATTTTCCCTCCTGGTTGGGGCTAGCAGCCGCCAGTTTTGAGACAGCATGGTGTAGTGTAGTGGTTTGAGAGTTGGACTATGATTATGGCTTGATTCCCCACTCAGCCATGGAAACCAACTGGATGATATTGGGCAAGTCACACATTCTCAGCCCCAGATAACCCAATGAAACAGGAAATAACACTTTCAAGCCAGGAACAGATTTTTGTTGTTATTAAAAATGTCACCAAAAATCTGAGGATAAGCCAAACATTCTTAGATTTGGTGAGCTAACAGTGGTAAATGTGTTCTACCACTGTAGCAAGTTTCATTAGGATAGCTCAAAAATGAGGGAGAGAGAAGCCCTCACGTTTCCCCATTGATAATAATGTTTTCCTTCATGCGCTTGTGCATCTGCCATTAACGAGGTACATACAAAGATTTGGAAGTTTCAGAAAGTTTTGAACTTTTTGCCCTCAAAATTTGGAAATTACTTTAGAAACAAAGTGCCAGCTCCCCCTATTTTCGAAGAGAGTTCATAACCATTTGTTTTCCTGGATCGCACATGCCTAATTAGTAGTAGTAGTATTCTGCTTTATCTCTCTGAAAGACTCAAAGTGGCTCACAATGACACCAGTACAATATAATGTAAAATTAAAATGGAATTAAACATTAACAGTATTTAAAAAATTACAATAATCCAAAGGGGAGGTAACTAAGGCATGCATCAATGTGTCCAGATCCTGCATCTCAAGAAATGGATGCAGTTGGTGCATAGGTTTGAAATGTGCACAGGCACTGCTGGGCACTAGCCACCACAGAAACCATGGCCTGAGTCTAGGAGGCCAACACTGAATCTAGGAGTACCCACAAACTGCAGACCTGTGTCTTCACTGGTGGTGTAACCCCACCCAGCACAGGCTGGATCCCTATTCCCTGACCTGCCTTTCGATTGACCAGAAGCACCTCAGTTTTAACTGGATTAAGTTTCATTTTGTTTGCCCTCATTCAGTTTTTGTTTTTTTTTGCCCTCTGTTACTAATGACAAACACTTGTTTAGGATCATTACAGCTTCCTTGGCTTTAAGTAGAAAAGAGTAATTACATCTCCTAGTGGTTTCATGTATATGATAAACAGCATGGGGAAACATGAAAAAGTGTGCCTTAAATTTGATAAAAGTTTGCTACCAAGCACAATTCAAAGTGCTGGCTTTAACTTATAAAGCCCTAAATGACCTGTCCGAAGGTATCTCCCTCTATGAACCATCTTGGAGGTTAAGATCATCCGGGGAGGCCCTGCTCTTGGTCCCACCTCTTTCACAGGCACGACTGGTGGGGATGAAAGACAGAGCCTTCTCAGTGATGGCCCCTCAGCTATGGAACTCCCTCCCCAATGAAATTAGATCAGCCCCTTTTCTCCTGACCTTTAGAAACCAGGCTTTTGACAAGTAATTGGAGCAGTGCAATAAATCACCACAAATAAATGTGATTGATAAATGGAACAGCCCTGGATTATATTTTGGATGAAATGATTTTAACTGATGTTTTAATAATTCATGTTTAAATTGTTTGGTTTTAATTGTAATTGTTTATTCAGTACATGTATGTATGGCATCAAATTGCTACCTGTTATAAAGCCGCCTTGAGTTCCCTCTGAGGTAAGGCAGGATACAAATATGGTAAATACATAAATAATAAATAAAATACTATAAATATATGGGGGTGGTAATATATGTTAATGTTTATTTTACCAATTTCATGTACCTAGTTATATAACCTTTATTTTAAAAAAAACAAAGGCTAATACAGCAGTATTTAATTCAGAAATTGATAACATCACTGAAGCACCTATTAATCATTCATCATTTCTTCAATGGAATGATTTACAGTCTTGATTTTTGGGTGGTGTTATAGTAATGGAATTAATAATGCGAAAAATAATTTAGAAAATAAGTGTGGAACTGTAATTAGAATCAATTCTTTAAAATCTCATTTGAACTCTGGATTTTTCCACTGCTTGTCTCAAAACCAGATTATGCAGTGAAAATTCAAATGCATTGCATTCTTCAAGCCCTAAGGTGAGCTTCTAATTTGATGAGTAAATAATTGAAAGAATATTTACTAAAGGAAAAATTAACTTGTAGGCTTTACACAAAATATATGCAGAAGATAATAGGTTTAATGAGATGTCCTGCACAGCCTCGAGTCTTTGTACATTCTGTACTTAGAATAGCTCTAAGCTATGGAAGTACATATTCTAAATGAGCAGAGGTAAGTGGGAAATGATTAATATTCTTTCCCCTCTTTACTTTATACTAGAAATTTCTGAGCATAACAGGTCACAGCAATTATGGTGGTAAAGGAGAAGCTATTCAGAAGATCACATAATGGCACTACTTTGGACACTTAGTCCAGCTACTTTTCTGAATATCCTACTTTGAAGAGTGGCTTTCCAGTGCTTCACTATAGCATTTAGTCCTGCTGGGAGATACTGACAATTGAACTAAAGACTTGAGATATAACCCCAGTATTTCATTTTTGTTCCAAAAAAGCAACCTTGTATCCTGTGGCCATTTAAAGGCTAACCTGTTTAGAGTGGTATGGTGTTCTGAAAGCTTCCTTTATTTTAGAGGTACCCAGCTGTGCCCTACCAGATGTTTTGGACTCCAGCTTACATCATTTCTCACCATTGGTTGTGCTTACTTGGGCTGAGGACAGTTGTAACTCAAAAACTTTTAAAAGGAAATCAGCACATACTATTACTTCATACACACTGCTTCCCTGTTCTGATACCCCATGTAGTGTGGTGTGTGAAATAAATGTATCAACCTTAGAGATTGTACCAATCAATCTTGTTTTTCCTGAAATACCTACACCATATGGAAAATGAATGCTGGTTGGGAGGGAAAGTATCTGTGCAATCAGTCTTGTCTGGAAGGTTTCAAGCTTACCCATATATATTGCAGCCATAGAAAGTTTACCATTAAGTAAAGAAACAGTTTTCAGGTAGCCCAGCGGAGTACTGAAAATGAATTTACTTATGAGCCTGGGAATCTTTATCAACAACAATAGCAGAAATTGTTTGGTTCAATTATCTATTTGAAACATTATTCTCTAGACATGATAAAGGACCTCATAAAATGTGTGTGTATGTATGTGGGGGGGGGGGGGGAGCAGCAGAAACTATCTTCTTTTGTTCCTGTGCCTTTCAATCTTATGTGATTGCAACAGTCAGTTGCCACACACGTTCTATGTCCACCTTTCCCCATTTCTATCTGTCTTTTCTCATTGGAGTCAGGTAGCACTCAACTCCTAAAAACACAGTCTTCCCCCTGGTTCCCTGAGTTGCTGCAACCACCATAGGACTTCAAAATCAGCAGCTCAGAGAAAGAGCAAGAAGTCTGTGTGGGATGAGGTCCTAACTGTCAGAATAATGCTCAGTGAGTCTTTGTAAATCAGCCAAGCACACAAATGTAGTCCAGGGACAATTTGACGTCTACATATTAATCAATCAGCCAAACAAAGAGGCAAGAGGGTAAGTCATAAGTCTGTTCCAATATTCCAAAGCCAGGATATCTCATCAACACAGTTTCCAAGAATAGTCCACAATCCACGATCTAACATCTAGAGTACAGTCCATCTTTCAAGGATTAAGGTTCAAGTCCCAGTACTTCAGGCTGCAGCTCGATACCAATATTGCTACCAAGAATGGACTATTCTAAACTTCAGCTATTTATTCAGATCTTTCAAGTGATCCCACCTTCTGGCTCTCTTCTTGGACAAATGATTAGATCTCCATACTTGAATCCCATCTGTCCAATCTAGAATACTTAATTCCTGGTCTCCCATCACAAGGCCTTGATTCTGCCCTTTCTCAACTCAGAGGAGTGGTAAGTCTTTCATTCTCCACTTGGGGTTGCTATTGTTCCTAATCCAAAGTGATGGGTTCTTCAGTATCTGCCTGCACTTGCTGTTGCTCTGTATTTGAGTCTAACTCAAATGCTGGGAGAAGGCATCCTTCCTCTATATCCTCGTTGTCAGCAACAACCCTGACACTAACAAAGAAATGTATGGAGATTGTGTACAAATTCTTATCATTGATCTTAAGGACATATTTTGTTATTGACACTTTCAAAAGTGATTTCTTGATCTTTTCACAATTGCCTTTTCTCAAGCTTGACCTTTATCTCAGATACACACAAATTCTAAAATATATTGGTACCCAGGGTAGGTAGGATTTCAATGCATCTCGAAGCTGTCAGCTCAAAGAGGATGGCCTAAATTATGGAACTTAATTTTTCAGTCAGTCTGGTTCTTTTGCCACTGATCTGCATCTCACTGAAAGCTTGAACTGCAAAGGCAGCGCCCACCCTAGCCTATATATCTAATTGCCCAATTCTCCAGGGTTCTAGTTCAACATCCAAACCACTACACTGTGCTGGCCAGTCTTATTTTTCCACTTTAACTGACATAGGTGTATTGTATGGATTCATGGTATTATCAATTCAAGAAAGGACATCCAGTGTTTCAATGAGAGCTCTGGTGCCTTCACAAATACAAGCTCTAGGATTCTGGAGGATGCAGCCATGGCAGTTGAAGTAGAATTTCATTGCTATTACTGTGTAATATGAAAGGGCCCTAACTCAATGCACTAAAGTAAGTGCAACATGCTCTAGAATTCATTAACTCCTGAGGGCATGGGATTAACTACAACATAAAAAGACCTGGTCACTAGAGCATCCTAATCAACTAGTTAATCAGCTATTTATTTCCAAGCACTGTGGTCTAGTACATATGAAGAAACACAGCAAGTTCCAGGAAGGCAGACCCTTAAGTCTCTCCTTTTCCCTCAAGTGATGTTATAGGTTCTTAATCTTGGAACAGACATTAACAGATGATGCTTCTCCTTGCTGTGAATTACTTTTGTTGATTTGTGCAGGTCTAATTACTATAAGGCCCAAGAGCAGGCTAGGTTTTCTGTTCAGCTGGCAACTCCAGAAGCTTTCAGAATTTGCTAAGCAGGCAATGTGTGAAGATAAAAAATTCCAAATTACTAAGGAAATGTTTCTCCTTTGAAAAGCTCTACTTACTCAATCATGTGGCTTCTACCTTCTGACTAAAATATGTATTCTGAAAACCAATTAAAATTTTGTGGTAGCCGTCTTTAATTTCAACTAAACTACATCTTCCATAATACCTTTGACTTGCAAACTGTCAGTGTTCTTCTCCTGCTGGAAAAAATAATTCACGATGTGATCCAACGCATAATTGGGATACATCCTGTTGAGTTCAATGTGACTCATTCATTCCTTTTGTGCCCTCACATCTTCCTTCTGCTATTATTTATCTCCCCACCTACATTTAGGCCAAAAAATATGAATGTCTTAGAACCACAATAGTACAAATCCTCATAGCAATAGAACTTTGAAATCATAATGATTACTTTTTCCACCCCAGAATTTCAAAGTCTATTTTTTGGACCCATTAATAATTCCTTCAGAAAAAAACGTAATGGCAGAAAAGCAGCTTTAGTTTTGTTTTCTTTCTTTCCCTGGCATCAAAACAAGGTTCCAAGGCTTACAACTTGGCATTTGCACAGAAAATGTTATCTTAGCTAAATCCTTATTTGTGTAGCAATTCTAAAAGTGATACTGCCAGAATAATTTCACTGTATGATACAATACATTTGGAGTGGGATGAATTGGAAAAGTGGAGCCCCTGACATGAATAATTTAGTAAAGTTGTTCTCTCCATCTTGGATAATTGTATTAACTATATTAAGGTACACCAGCTGCAATTAATTAACACTTTAATTAGAATTTTAGAGAAACTGTGTTATCCAGTTTCTTCTATATCCCACTAATCAGTGTACAAATGCATAACCAATAGCAACAGAATAAAGAAAATTAATCTTTGTACTATCAATCAACCTATGGGAATATCCATACGCATGTATCTCAGTACACACCGATAATCTGGATGTATTTACAATATCTTCTAATACATCTGGAGATTATTTGCAATATCTTCCTCTGGAAACAACTTGTATTGATCTGATGATCTAATATATGTTCAGATATATATATAATTTAATTTGAATTCAAACATGCACAAATTTGCATTTCTTTGCTATGATTAAATTCATAAATTTTACAATGGTTCTCAAGGTTATCCAGCTGAAAGGTATCTCATTCTATGTTGGCATTCAGGAAATTGTCAAATCTTTCTTGATCATTTCTAGAAATCAACCAACACCTACTAAGAATGAAATAGCAGATTACCGTATATTTCCCAACTATTAATTGAAGTGACATGTCTGGGAGATAGGAATGTCAAGTATATTGGCAAATTTGCTCATCCTGCATTACAAAGGGATGCCTCAATATGTTGAGTGCTGTCAACCGATTGGAATTTTCATCCTTGAGCACGAGCTAAAAGACTAGTGTTTTAGATCTGCTTTTTCTTAGAAAAATAAAAAGCAGTAGGTTTTTGTGGAGCCCAAAGGCCTTAGCAAGTAGACAAAACTTTGGATTTTTAAAGGTCACTCCTCCAATTTCTTCAAAAGACAAAATAGTGACCACACAATACCAGATGCTACATATGTAGTTCTTTGGGGCTTTATGGCCATGGTCCAGCAGCATTCTCTTCTAACATTTCACCTGCATCTGTGGTTGGCATCTTCAGAGGTCCAGAGGCTCTGGAGATACCAGTCGCAGACAGATGTAGGTGAAATGTTAGGAGAGAATGCTGCTGGAACATGGCCATATAGCCCCAAAAATCCACAGCAACCCCATGATTCCAGGCATGAAAGACTTTGACAATACATAGATCTTTATTATTTCTGGCCAGGAATGTCTGTGCTCCCTAAAGAACCAACATAAATCATACAGACTAATATGGATCCACTTAAAATACCCATGCCCTCCCCTAATTGGTAGGAAAGCCAGCCCAGTTGGATCTGGGATCCTGTTGGCTGGGGATTCCTCCTGATGTCACTGGTTGAAGGAGTTCCCCCCATAACTGGAAAAAGGAACAGCTGTAGTTGGTTAATTTCAAGTCCAAGTCCATTTAAAGGTCCTCCCCTATGAGGGATATGAGTCCAGGAATATGTTGACATCAAATGCAAATAGTCCTAAGATTAACTTAATATCCAATCCAGGTAAACACAGACAGTCCAGAAAATACAAACCAGTGATTGAGATTGCTTTGGGAAACAATAAACTGGTCTCGACTGAAGCAAGTCTCCTGGTGTGTATCAACCGATAGCTCCAATCTCATCAACAGAAGCCAGGAAGTTTCCCAATGCATGTATGTGGATTTCTCAATGTGAGAGAGGTTTGTCAATGGAAGAGAGTTGTGGTTTACATAAAGACAATAGATATCCCATCAGCATGATTTGGGCACCTAGTTAGTTTAGCCCATTTCCTGCCTCAAGGCTTGAGATTAAACAAGGCAGTTTTATAAATTTTCAATTCCAGTTACACTTGAAGGGTTGATTTCATTTGATATAATTTATACAATTTCATAAAGGTGGATTTCATATACAAGAGGAGATATAGCTGGCTGGATTTTTCCAGAATTGAAGAGGAATGGTATTTCAACATTGCAAAATTGGTGAAAAGGAAAAATAAAATAAAATCATGTTTAATTCATCAGTGTCCATTTCTTTTTAATTATGATGAAGATCAATTTCTCAATAACAAATGGACCCACAGATTCAAGAAGAAATGGCTTCTTTGGGCATCTGATGCCAACACAACATATTCTGCTGCTTGAAGTACAAAACAAATGGTGGTCTTTGCCTTCCTCATCTCCACTGTGAAGGTCACAGCCTTCAACTGTCCTGCTGCACCATTTATTAATTAATTAAGACTATAACCTTTTCAAAACAGCAGCAGTAGTAACAACAAGGAATGCAAGGTCTTGCTTGCTTAATCTAATACATTTCCCTTGAGTGAAGTCATAAATGGGGAAAATCTAGGAAATAGATAAAATCTAATCCACACATTCAATTCAGAGATTTGAGGGTCAGTACATTTTATACCAGAATTGTCAAAGAACGAATTCCTCAAGCAGGTTTGTAACAGGCTATTTTGGCTAGCACTGATTGTCTGGATCTATGTCTATCTATTTTTCTATCCACTTCAGGGCTGTTAGTTTTAAAAATTATTTTACATGGATTTTAAGTGTTTTCTGTTGTTCTGCTTTCATTTTTTTCTGGATGTGGCATTTTATCATTTAAATTAATGATAATGTGTGTCAGAAACTTGATGTGAAGCATGAAAGTAGTCTGTTCCCTAAACAAAACAAACATCTTGTTCCATATTCCAGGATAATAAAAAAGATCCAGTCTAGTAACATTTCTGACTCATCCCTCCTTCTTTACCCTGGAATGGACATGGTCATGATATATGATTCAGTTTTAAGTAATTCACATTGGCAGAATGTTCCAGATGATTTCTTAGATGGTAAGGGTAATGAAATTCCTCGGGTAAGTTAGATGTCAAAGTAACCGGCTTCCAGTGCTGTTTAATATGGTCGCACATAATTCAGAATAAAAATTGGAACTGATTCCTTAAATTTTGGTATAGAAAGGTGAGTTTCGAGGCATGCAGGAAAGGTGAGGGAGGAATTTAGAATTTGAATCACTTACCCATTTTTTTCGTAAGTGTTCTGTAATGTTCAGTTGTCTCTCCAGGTCAGTCTAATTTTCACTATAATCATTACGCAACATTGGCAAAGCCAAGATAACATAGTGTTTTTAAATCTCATTCTTTGCCGGCACTGTCATAAGGAAGGAACCTGTGGTGTGATTAATCACAGCAACCTTAACTGTAGTTTGGAAAGGCCAGGCCCCCAATGGTAGAGTATGGTAGAGTATTGCAAAAAGGCCCTGGTGTAAACTACATTTCACAGAATGCAAAGCTACTTAGGACTCAAATGAGGCTGAAGGATCCAAGTGAAAGTTGACCTCACAATCCCCATTTGGAATCACTCTAAATTACTCTAAATGAAATAAATATCTGCAAAAAGAACTAAAGTAAGAAATAGTATCTGTGCTAAGTTGAAGCTATGTGGTTGTGTGTCATAAAGACACACGAACATTCAAGGGGATTGCTGTTTTTGGTTTTTGGGAGGACAAATTGTCTTGGTCTAAACTTTTTAAAATCCTCAAAAATCTATAGATGTGTGAATATTTCTGATACTTTCAGGGACTGATGCCCTTGTTATCTTGTGCATTGTATATAAAATCCAAGTAGATGGTTCTTATAGTTGTTGTTTTTAATTAAAAAAAAAGTGGTTTATGAAAAATTTGAAAATTCTCGAAAACTCCATGGATAAGTCAAACATTCTGAAATTTGTGCCTTGTGTTTCACCATTGACTATCACCTTGGACTATCTTGGAGTTAATCCTACACTCTAGTCTTGTTTTCCTGTGGTTATCGTTTGACTCTTGTCTTGGAATTAATCTTGTTTGGACTATTCTTGATAACCTTCTTGAGACTTACTTTGATATCCAGTTCTGGAGTGACTTTTATAGACTCTTGATTTAAGATTTTCAAGTACCTTGCTCTTGTGGATTTAAACCTATTTTATTGACTGTGAACTTGGTTTTGCTATTGCGTGCATATAACCTTGCTTGCTTATATTCTCAGGCTCCAGTGTGGTACCTACGTAGCCTAGGGATGCAACATTTGAAGTACCTACGTAGCCTAGGGATGCAACATTAAGTATCTGTCACAATTATGCAAAGTAAAAAAACAACAACAACCTACTAGTGAAAAGAACAAGTGGGCCTTATTTTAATACAATTATTATTTCATGTTTAGTCATCAAACATAGTTTGTTCAATATTGGAATCCTAAATGTATTTTGAAGTTGATTTATTAATTGAATCCAAACATTGAAACTTGTATTCTGTATGAGACTTTGGCTTTGCAATTATCCTGCACAGCACAGTTAGGAAAATCAAGAAGATGACATCTTTAAGTATATATCTCCTGTATTCTTTTGTCTTATTCTCACCAGAAAAGCTTTGTTAAGGAGGAGAAAGAAAAACAAAATAGCTACCCAATGCATTTTGAGTGTTAACTTGGAGTATATTTCTGACTGGAAAGCCACCCCTCCTAGTTTACTCATCAAGAGGCTAGGATCAGGCCTGATTCACATTGGAATTTGTAAAATCCAAATTCCTCAAGCATTCCAAATGATTATAATGTTGCAATTCATATACTGAATGGCTAAATTTGTTACCTCATACAGGTTGCTGCACACAAGTGATTCCATTGGTAGCTTTGGAGAGACAGGAAGGATACACGTGCATGTATTTGCAGCATTTTTATATCACCTTCTACCTCCCAAAAGCTTATAATATAGATATTAACATATAAAAATGTGAAGCAAAGTGACAATTTGATGAAATAATATAATACAATGCATATTTCAGCAAATACTATATGCTTGGAATCCTAAAGGAGGATGTTGTTATAGCACATAGGAGTTGATACTTCTCAGGTGGAAAAAATGTTCCTGAATGATTTTGTCTCAACGTAATGGAAGTGTTTTGTTTATCTCCTTTTTTCAAGTGACAAAGAATTTTACACCTATTACTGAATCAATTCAATACTTGTATGCATACATAATGAGCACAAGAATACTATGCTGTAGACAGACAGTAGTCCTGGTAACAGCAAAGTGTTTGTGTGGAATGACAACAAAATATAGATTTCTGATTAGATTTCCCTCAAAAGGACATAGACAAAGCAATTCAGAAAAGTTGCATTCTGATCCTACATTTTTTGTTTTTTAAATGCCTTGAAATGCTTTAATACAGTCTATTATTTGATAATAATGACAGCTTTGGAAATTACACCACAAAATTGCAACTTAATGTAATAATAATCAAGGAAGTTCTATTTCAAAAATAAAATGTGTTTCTTTAAAAAGGATCTGAGATAAAGATATCTACAATTGTAAATCAAAGAAAAAGCAACAAAAATATTATTGGTTATTGTGTTGTCGAAGGCTTTCATGGCCAGGATCACAGGGTTGTTGTATGTTTTTCGGGCTGTATGGCCATGTTCCAGAAGTATTCTCTCATGACATTTCGCCTACATCTATGGCAGGCATCCTCAGAGGTTGTGAGGTAAACTCTGAGGATGCCTGCCATAGATGTGGGCAAAACGTCACAAGAGAATACTTCTGGAACATGGCCATACAGCCCGAAAAACATACAACAACCCCATTATTGGTTATTGTTCTCCATTTGTGATATATATATATATATATATATATATATATATATATATATACATACATACACGTGTATTGTTTTGCCAGTAATATAATTAATACTCAGCATTTTATGCTTGCTGAAATATTGGATATTAATGGGGATTGTTTTGCAGGCAATATAATTAATACTCGACATTTGATTCCTACTAAAATAATAGATATTAATTCTATTACCTACAAAATGGTCCCTAATTTTATTTATTTATTTATTTCCTATCCCACCTTTCTCACCCGAGGGGACTCAAGGCGGCTTACAAATCTGGCAAAATTCAGTGCCAATAAACAACAATACAATATAATAAAACATAGAGCAGTTAAAAACAGTTGAACGAATAGCAATATACAATATACAAATTTAAAACAATCAAAGTGCTTAAACCTTTCATCTTCAAAACCTTGTTCATAAACCTTGATCCAGACTGAGTCAAAGCCAAAAGAGCTTATTCTTTAAATGCTTGCGCGCATAGCCAGGTCTTCAATTTCTTTCTGGAACCCAGAAGGGATGTAGCCTCCCAGATGTCGCTAGGGAGGGAATTCCACAGTCGAGGAGCCACCACTGAGAAGGCCCTGTCTCTTTGATTAGGCCATATTTAAACTTTCCATTTTCTCTCAACTGCTCCATCTTTGTGTGTCTCTTCCTTAAATTATCCTCACTGCTTGACTTTCAATACTTTTTTCTTTCATATAGCACAACACCAGTACCCACAGAACTAATATAAACAGTTTCTCTTATCCACAGCATAAGATATCCACAGAATAAGCGGCACCCATCACTTGTTCAATTTAAAATAATAGGGTTATTTATCCATGGTTTCAGGAAACCACACAAAGTCTAGGGAACACCCCCCCCCCCATGGATATTGGAGTTGTATTGCACTTTCGACAATATCCACATTCTTCTCATTCATTTTGTGTCCCATTTTATCTACTTTCCTTCTCTTTTTAAAAAATAAGGAGCTCTGCCTATCACTTCCACTTAGTAGTCCTATTTATCTCTCTTCTCAGTCCATATATGCTCTATTTATTTCCCTGTATGCTTTTCCCCTACACACACTTTTTGTATGGCAGCCCTGCCGTCTCCATGAATGGCATTCCCCAACATAACGTATCTTCAGTCATGTTTGCAGTTATATCTAGCATTCTCTTGAAAGTTGGGAAATGAGTACAGTACCTACAAAGTCTTCCTGAATGTTCTAAAAATGAATGGTTCAGTTGTCAATATCTGGAAAGCATTTTCTGGTTATGAAATACAAGTAAGTGCTTATCTCTCCAGTGTCTGTAACAAGATTCATAATTAACCAGTGCTGGAAAAAATGTTTGTTTCTGACATCAGAATATCAAGCATTCTAATTGTGCATGCAGTCTTAGAGGGCCTGGCACAACACACTAGGATTTCACTTGTCTGTCTAATACACATTATAAATTAAAAAGGGGCCCTGAATAAAAATATTTGCAGGTTCTCTTGAAACACATTTTACACTCTTGACAAACTCTCTCCCTCTCCTCCTCTCTTGCTCTCTCTCTTTGTTAAATAAAACATGAAAGCTTAATGTGGTGCAACAATTGAATGCACATATTCCATTGAGTATTTCATCATGTGCTTGAAAGCTGTAGAAAATGCAGTATTGATTTTGAACAATGTGTTTCATTTAGTTATTACTTGAAATTTGCCAATTTAAAGGATTATATCCAGAGATGTGTTTTACTATCTAAAAGTAATTTACCTAGTGACAAAAAAGAAAAAAATAAACATGGAAAGAAATCACATGCTTTCGACCCTTCAGCTCTTTCAGTGACTTACTTAAGGAACATTCTGCTCTTATAGTATCTTCTATTGTGACATATTTATACTGCCACAGCCTGGGTAGTTTTTCTATTTGGTTTTTTTTTCCATTTCAGGAGCAACTTGAGAAGCTGCAAGTCACTTCTGGTGTGAGAGAATTGACCATCTGCAAGGATGTTGCCCTGGGGATAGGTGGATGTTTGATGTTTTTACCATCCTTGTGGGAGGCTTCTCTCATGTTCCCACATGGGGAGCTAGAGCTAACAGAGAGAGCTCATCTCCCCAGGTTGGATTCGAACCAGTAACCTTCAGGTCAGGAACTCAACCTTCCAGTCAGCAGTCTACCAGTACACAATGGTGATGGGATGACAGTGAAACAGAAAATAGAAATGACCCTTCTGACATCACATTACCGGTTTCGGAAACACTATCTATCCACCCATCTTGCTGCTCAGGTAATATAAGTAGCTTACTAGTTAATAGATATTCTTAGACTTGTGCCAACTGTTTTATCACATTCTGCTACAATTTGTACCTTGGTTCACTGCCTTGAGTACTCTTTTAGCTCTTTGCTTTAAAACATTTTTCTCTATGAAACACTTCTATAGTTACAGTACATTTTGATTTTAATGGTACAAATTAATATGTGTTTTTGTTGGGTAGATACATTTTTCTGCTTTTTGAGCACAAGAGTGACAAAAATCTGTTCTGTTCCAATTTTAGTACTCATTCACATATGTGACTAGTGACTACTATGTACTGATGATTCTAATCAACATGTGTAAATTGCCACTGTTGGAAGGTACTGCATTGGAGACAGAAGACAAAGTTGATGATGGTATTTCATTTATTTGTTCAAATGCCCACAATACTACCGTCATTAGTAGGTTACAATGAATGTGTAACTGTCTATGATTCTATGAAATACTTTAGGCCTAAGTGAGACACATCACTGGGGCATAGGTGGATGATTTTATATATATATTACTCATTCATACAGTTTCCTTGCCCCTTTTAACAGACATGTATAAGCTATAAAGCCATCCTATGCCTTTGCACTGCAAGTTCTGAAGCAGCTCTCAAATCTAAGAGAGATAATAGTTTAAGCTATTTAAAATTTTTGAAAAAAAATGATTGGCTAGTTTCTACAATTTCATTTATTTCTTTGTAATTTTAAAAGCCTGTTCATCACAGCAGCTAAAGACAGTACTACCCTGTGAATTACCATTCATTTAAAGTGAATTTTGAAGCAACATCCATAACTATTATTAACAGTCCTTTTCTCCCCTTTAAGAATGATAATCTTACCTACCAATATATATATATATTGATTTTGTGTTGCATTGTACATGATTATTTATTGTATTGTTTAATTGTATTATGATATGTTGTTTTATATTTTGCTATATTGTACTGTTCTGGGCATGGCCCCATGTAAGCCGCCCCGAGTCCCCGTTGGGGAGATGGTGGCGGGGTATAAATAAAGTTTTATTATTATTATTATTACCAATCATACAGTTTCTTTTATTCAATATATATTGTATATAAAATCTGAGGCCATGAAAGAAGTGATTGGCAAATGTATACCTTGCTCTCTAGCTGGCTATTGAGGACATAATTACTAGTTTTTTGCAAGGAATATGGTGACATTTTTGGCTATTAAATATTTTTCATCTTATTTTTCAAATGATGTTAGCAACAGCAAAAGGGTTGCTAGTTCTAAGAAAGTTCTTATCTCTGCTCTTCCTAAGGTTTAGGGGTGCAATTATTCACACCTTTTTGGGAAGTCAGAATAACACCTAAAATTTGATAATTAATGTGGTAAAATCAATAAATACGTTGAAGAAACATCTTATTTTTTTCTCCCCTCTTGTCTTTGTCAGCATATTCGCATCAAAAAGACCCTACTGCTTTGTTATTATTATTATTTCCCACTAAAGGTATGGAAAAAGGGTTTAATTAGACTTGCTCTGAAACCACACACAGAGTTTTATGATCACTTTTGGCAGTGATAAAAGAAAAAAAGAAGCCCTTGCTCTGGCAGCAATGTTTTAATAGTCCTCACAAAAGCTCAGGGGGTTATTTTGGTGTATCTATGACTTTAGTAAAGCCATGAAAAATATGGATGCCAAAAACAGAGGCTGGAGAACCAAAAGGTGTGCCAAAATTTCCCAAACATCCAATTTTATTGAGATTGTTTTACATATTATTTAATTGCCAATAATTTCCTTGTCAGGACCTCCAAATTTGTCCTTAGGTAAATTCAGTGAGAATGTGTGAACTAGGGGTGTGCAATTCAGCTAAATTCCATGTCATTTTCAGTGTTTGAATTTTTGTGGGTCCCCCAATCCATTTTTTGGGAGCCTTCTGAATTCAGGTGGGCAAAATTCCATTTTTGATCTGGCAGCCGAAATATCAGTTTTCATTCTGGGAAGATCCGGCCCATTGGTGGCAAAAGGGAAAACTTTGAAGGCTCCCCTTTCCATCATTTTTAGGACACCAGTCTTAAGAAACCACTTTTTCTGCAACCATTTCTCCTCATATCCTTCAATAAGACCTGGGCTAAGGCATTAGACTTAAGAAACCACTTTTTCTGTAATTGTTTACCCTCAACACCCTTTCAATAAAGCTGAGTTAAGACACTTTTTTAAAACATTTATTTCAGTGGGAGCCACACCACCTGAAGAACCATGCACCATTATTTTAAAAAAGATATAAATTACCTCATTTTATGGTGGCTTTAGAAAAGGTAAGACGATATCGCTACCCAACATTTGAAGGTTGCGTTGTGTGAAGGGCACCTTCAGTGGCAATTTTTTAAGTGTATAGAAAGTAAACACTTATGAATTGCTATTTGCATTTAAAAAAAAGCCAAGTCATGCAGAGCTCCAAGCAGCACTGAGAATTTAGATCACTGATGGATTGGAGCACAATCTGTTTCTCTCAGAAGCCTGTTCGCAACAGAAAAATGAAGGCCCAGTTTAGCCAAAAGACATGTCATGGCTTTCTTCTGTTCCGATTGGCTTAACAGACAGCACTCAGAGGAAAGCCCCGTCCGGGTATGTGGCTGCCTCTCTGCACTCCATGTGTAGCCGAATAAAACTGAAAGTAACCCTGGTGAGCAGCTGCATGGTCTGTTGCGGCAGAAAAAAATGGTGGTGGCATCCATGCCACTGTGGCCGGCTGAAGTATCCGAAACAGCCAGAGCCTATTTTTAAAAATTGATTTGTGTACAGCTCTACTACTCACCTGGGAATTTTACTGTTTCTTTAGTTTTTTTTTCAATTTTTACAGGTATCTTGACTCCAAAATGCTTGCCTAGGATGCTTGCATCTGGACATACTCTATTTTCTGAACAAGAAGCATTTTATGCCTATTAATCAAATATTTGGAATTTGGTACTCTCATAACACTGGTAAAACTGAAAATGACAAATGCCTACAGGAAGAAACTGTAATGACTTAGATATGCATGAAACTTTCCTGGGAATGGCAGAGGTAAACAAGAAATATGTATTTACTTTTGCAGAAGAAAAGCTGAATGATCTCAACTGACTCAAGTCAAATCAAAACAATTAAGGAACATTCATATAATTAAGGAATCTGGAATCTTGAATGCATTTACCAAAGATAAATAGAAGTAAATATTTGTACCTTCTCTCTCCCCACCCCCCAATAGCCCAAACATTGAAATGGGTTGAGTTCAGTTTTATCTCCATATAGCTATCTTATAGTATACTTGGTTGCATTAGCAAAATGCCATCATATATAATCCACCATATTTCAATATTCATCCAGACATAAAAACATGACGCAAAAGGGTATGTAATAAAAAACATAAATTAAATAGAATACCACCTGATATAATTTTGCCCTACTAATATTGAAGTTTAATTCTGTTTAGAAGGCTTTTTTCTATTGCCAATGTAATGAATTTAGCCACTCCAAACATGACATATCAAGTCTGATAAGAGAACAAATATTAGTGGTTTATGCTTCTTCCATGACACTTCCATTCAGTTAACAGGTGACTTAAGTCCTTTCAGTCGCACCATTTTACAGTGGTTTTACAAAGCAGTGGTTCTCAAACCTTGCTTCTCCAGTTGTTTTGGACTTCAGCTCCCAAAAATCCCAGCCAGTTTACCATCTGTAAGTAATTGTGGAAGCTGAAATCAAAAACACTTGGAGAACCAAAGGTTAAAAACTACTGGTCTAAATGGAGAACATCTAGTTATGCCTATGGGAAAACAATCCTTGGTTCTCTTTGCACCAGGTGCTTGACATTTAATGGAACCTGTCTTGACATTATCTTTAAATTAAGAGGCATGGTATCTCAATTGCATTAAGAGAATATGAGCAATATTACTGTGGGATAGGATATCTTCGAACCATTGCAGCATCTCGTTAGACCATTTTATATGAGATGTTGACAAGCTGGAAAGCGTCCAAAGGAGGGCAACTAAAATGATCAAGGGTCTGGAGAACAAGCCCTATGAGGAGCAGCTTAAAGATCTGGGCATGTTTAGCCTGTAGAAGAGAAGGTTGAGAGGAGACATGATAGCCATGTACAGATACGTGAAGGGAAGTCATAGGGAGGAGGGAGTAAGCTTGTTTTCTGCTGCCCTGCAGACTAGGACGCGGAACAATGGCTTCAAACTACAGGTTAGGAGATTCCACCTGAACATCAGGAAGAACTTCCTCACTGTGAGAGCTGTTCGGCAGTGGAACTCTCTCCCCCGGGCTGTGGTGGAGGCTCCTTCTTTGGAGGCTTTTAAGCAGAGGCTGGATGGCCATCTGTCAGGGGTGCTTTGAATGCGATTTTCTGCTTCTTGGCAGGGGGTTGGACTGGATGGCCCATGAGGTCTCTTCCAACTCTACTGTTCTATGATTCTGTGATATCCAGAGTAAATGGAAAGTGGAAATATTTAGCCAAAAAGCTGTGAAACTTTCAAATAATAATAAAATCTGATTTTTTGTCCTTCAGTGGTCCAGGTTCCCTTGATTTGGAGGAATTTTATGTCTTTACATATAGTCACCAAAACTGAGAAGGTTCTACTTATCTATCTATCTATCTATCTATCTATCTATCTATCTATCTATCTATCTATCATCTCTTTATTTTTGTACAGCAGAACCTGTGCTGGTTCAAGCCATTATACTTGTTTAAGTCAATATTAAGTCATGTGACCCTTGCTCCATGTCACATATAGAATTTGATTAGAATGACAGTTGAGTCTTGCATCTCTACTGGTAATAGTGCCAGTGTAAATGTACTGTTCTCCAAGAGAGGGCATTGCCCAGGTAATGACTGGAAAGGCAACACGGATGCTTCCAAAAACTACTACTTAAGATACTTTTCTAATGGTAAGGCCAATCCTCACAACTTTTGTGGATAAAAGAAAGCACACTTGGAACAGAATAATGATTAGTGGGAAGGTAGTTAATCTTCACATGTACTTGAATAATACTGACATCCTCCCATAGCAGTATTACCCTCCCCCCCCCCCACGCACAATAACTGAACATATTTTCCCATAAGAACTAATATGTGCCCTATGAATTATTAATACATAATAACATATAAATAAGAACAGCATGGCTTTGTGTTTTGAGTTTTATTTATGGATTCTAAATTTGAATCCTCACTAGAGCATAGGAACCCACTGGATGACATTGGGTTACTCATTGGGTTACACACTGAGCCTCAGAATACAGCAAAGATAAACTCCCTCTAAACAAATCTTGCCAAGAAAACCTTTAGGGTCACCATAAGTCCAAAATGACTTGCTAGTAGGCTACAACATCAAAGAACATGGGAATAAGTGTTCATCAAGAGATCTGAATCTTGATTAAATTTATTCTAAAAGGTAGCAAAGAATCACTTCCTTCTTCAAAAAGTTCTCAAAACCACGAGTTTTTCAAGGCTATGCACAAAATGCAGACGTAGTTGTCTTGCACAAAAAAGCAGGATTTCTGCATCTGAAGTGGCATTTTTGTGTGAAAAATAATATTTCAATGCAGAAACATTGTTTTCTACACTAAAAAACTAAAAAAAAACTTGGGACATGGTATTCTCCATCCGTACAAACTTCAATCTCCAGTCCTGCATTCCTCATTAGAAGCTGTGGACAATTTGAAAAGATTTGGAATGTCTATAATAAAGGGATTTTGATTTTAAAAACTATTGAGCTGTTTTAAATAATTGATAGTCTGCTGTACAGTAGGTCCAATTGTAGATTTTAAAATTTATCACTATTGATTGACTGGACTGGCCTTTATTTCTTTGTTTTCACTCTGTTGCTTTAGAGATAGTCTATGCAAAATGGAGTAAATCTTTTATTTAAACCAAAACAAAACACAGAGCACAAATATGTGAGCTGTAAAACTGTAATCACACCTGATTAGTTAGCTGAGTGCCAGCTACTTTACATGGTAACTACCGTGTAATGTGAGACCAATTATGTGATTAGTTTCTCCTTCTATGCTAAAGAGTTACCAAGAGATCTAACAGAGCAGTTTATGGAGTAATTGTTCTTAGGTTTTTTTCAGCTTACTTCATATATCATCACCAAGTGATACTAATTACATTACCATCTAGTTCTTCAGAGGTGATATGAATGATATTTATCTTTATGAATTGTTTTGTTTCCTAAATTTGGTGTTCATGTTTTATGTGTTCTCCTGTCACAGTTTCCTAGTGTTCACTCAGTATGAAATAGGAAGCACATTGCTTAGAGAAAATATTAAAAATCTCAGTTGACCTGGTTGAGTGTGGGAAGGAGGAAAGAAGCATCAGGGACTTATGCTGAGTCTACTTGTGAAGTCATTTTCATACCGATTCTCAACTGTTTTTCAAAATGGCTAAAAATCTCTATCCAGGGAAGAGACTACGGAGACACTGTTGTGAGAGTAAGGATAGAAAGAATCTGAAAAGACTTGATGGGAAAATAAAAATAAAAATGGAGTTTCTTGAGAGTTGGGAAATGCCAATGAAGCCAATCCTTTGCAAAAGGCTAACCTAGATGAGAAGTCCCTCGACCCTTCTCCTCAAATCCATAGGTGCAGGAAGTTGTGGACATCTAGCTATTTTATGATAACTGGTGCACAATATTGCTGACATTTTCCAGGGCCTCTTGAGATAAAATCCAAAATGTATTTTGTTTCCAAATTCTCATGAAATATCAAAGAAGTTGATATGACCTGAAATATTAATTGTCTGTACAACTGTGTGCACAACATAGTCATTTTTGATATTTTAATAGATAGCTTTTCCAGCTGATACAGCTCTTCATGTTACTGGTAGCTCTGTTCCCACTATCTTTCCATATGGTGTTGTGTGCAGATTTCTACAGCCTTTGTAGTACTGCTACAATGAGCAGTAGGTGTTCTGCTTCATGCATTTTCCTTAGATACCCTTCTGAGAAAGTAGGACACTGGAGATTTCTTGAGTTTTCTACACTTGATTGCTATACACTTGATGAGTTGTAGTGAACTGTTCCTTAAATTGAAGACCCATTGAAATCCGTATATCTGGTGTTTGATGCGAGTAATTTTTTTTACATTGGTTTCAAAGGGGCTGTTTGTGTGACTATTTCAGTCTGAAGCTATTACATTTTAAATGGACATCAGCTTATATAAAAATGCTAACTTTTAGTCTCCAGTGGCCTGCTTAATCTTCAATTGCTCATTCACATAAAAATCATGAAGCTAAGCTACACATGAGGAATGATAATGAAAGTCAACAAAATAAAGTATTCAGGTTTCCACTAGAGTGCTCCGCATTAAGCTTTTTCAGTGTGCAAAATGTAGCCATTATAAAGTATGGACAGCCCATTGTTAGCCCTCTTCTTTTGAGGAAGAGAGAAAAAGAGAGAGAGGAAGGGGGGTAAACACAGTTTCTTCTTCTTCAGACCATTGCATGTTTTAAAGGTCCCTCTCCTGTTTTGATTCTCAATTCATTTCTCCTCTATCTACTAAGGAAAACACTTTCCAAGCCTTTATGAATAGAGCAACACTGCTCTTACTAGTCAATATGGAAATGATTCCAGTACAGTAAATACCACTCAAAACATGCTGCACTTGCTTTCGTTTTCTATTCCAATTCAAGTACATTAAAGTTGTTGACATTAACTGTTTCATTAGTAAATGCTCAGTACATATTCATGAATATTATCGACAAAATGGCAAAGCAATTCATGCAGAATAAGAGTTGTGAGAAAAACATACAATTTATTTTCAAAAGCATACTTCTGTGCTATTTAAATGATCACTTCACAATATAAGATGGACACATTTCTGACTAGACAGTTCCTTAGTTACAGAAAAGCAAAGGTAACACTATTGCCTTTGTCAACTGGAAAGTCTCTAATTTTGACATTTGTTTTGAAAGTTATATATTTGACAAAGATGAACACATTAATAAGAAACGAATCAAAGGTTTATTTTGTATCAGTGTAATTCAGCATTATTTTGTTACAATGATGTACCTTTTTCTCCTTCACCCTCACTAGTCCTCTGTTGTCCACACTAATAATTAACATGATTGATTATACCTACCTATGGTATTTTCTTTATGAGGATCCATCACATAAACATCACATAAACACTGTAATGCCACTGACAAAGTCACATGGTCCACTCAAAGGGCAAATGGCAGCAACTGGAAGGAAGTCCAAAGGGAATTAATTGAATGATTAGGTCAATAAAACAATATGAATATTCTAAGAATTAATACTCCTAACATAAGGACTTTTTGCTGTTCACCAAAAGCGACAGAAAAGGAATATGCATTAGGAGTGTACAAAATTCCAACAATCAAACTTGGTCAAAATGCTGGAAGGTTCCTTAGGACCCAAACAGGACCTGACCCCCCCCCCCCCCGGGTTTGTAATATCCTGACCATGTTTTTCCAAGTTGAAGCAAGCATTTTCTCTCCATCAGGGTGATGGGGCTGAACAGCCAGATTTGCTGCATTACATTGTCTTCCTCAGCCAATCACAAGCTGTTTTTTCTCTCTATTCTCCTGGACTTCAAGTCTCAGAATTCCCTGTTTTTTTCCACAAGTTGTCTACTCTTTTCAGTAGGAAATAAATATAATTTCAAAAATTTCAAAAAATTAGTGTATGACCAGATCTTTCTGAAACTTTGCAGGAATGATGGCCTACTCGTGTTCTGTCACTGTCGGGAAAGTCAAAAGGATACCTCTTTTGGTTTTTTTTTGGGTTTTAAAAAATGTTATTTGTAAAAATTTTGCTAAAAATCAGTGGATGACCGAAACATTATGAAACATGCCAAGCTTATATTCACATGTCTTACAAGTGTGCCAAATTTCATCCTGTCCATACAAATGATAGACAAATGAGTCTCTAAATGTCCCCCTTTTTGCCAATGAAACAAAACTAAAGTTTCCCTTAAAGGGACCCCAAAGGCATCTAGTCCAACCCAACTCAAAAGGCTGTAATTGAAAAAAATCCTAAAAGCTTACAGTTGTAAATGTGTTCTACAAGTGTGGCAAGTTTCTTCCTGATAAATGGAAAAAATTCAATCCTCTGAGGCTTGCTTAAGGTGCTAAAATCCCTCAAAATTAGTGTACGACCGGATCTTTCTGAAACTTTGGAGGAATTATACAATTCATTTTCCATCACTGTGGGGAAAAAAAATTTAAAAAATATTTCTTTGGGTTTTTTTTAAAAAAATGTTATTTGTAAAATATTTATAATTTTCCAAAAAATCAGTACATGACCAAATCTTTTTGAAACTTTGCAGAAATAATGCCCATGAAACAAACCTCTAAAATTGTCCCATTGCTGCCAGTGGAACACACTAATGGAACATTAATACCCCCCCCCCCCAAAATTGATTTGAACTGAAATGCCTCCCCCTTCCCCCCAAACTTTTGAAATATTTTCAAAAGGAAACAGGGGACATCCAAATTTTGTAATGAGATTTGAAACAGATTTCTGCTCTTTCACACACCCCAATATGCATTTTTTTCCAGTTTATATCATAACAATGTAGATCTCATGAAATATATCTCAACCAACCCATGCTAGGAGCCTGAGCCATACTAAAACATTAGACTGTTATCTAGACTATGGCTCTTTTGTACCAAAATCATAGAGTTATAATCAGATTCCCAAATGTACTCCAACTTAGCGCCCTTTCAGACAAACACTATATCCCAGGAGCTGATCTCAGGTTTTCTGCTTTTATTTATTTATTTATTTGCTACATTTATATGCCACCCTTCTCACCCCGAAGGGGACTCAGAGCGGCTTACAAATTAAATTTACATACAATATTATATAGCATAGTATAATACTGGTAATAAATTACTATATTGTACTGTATCAATATATTGTAATATTATTAGTAATATTACATGTAAAATATAATATATAATTAATATTATTATATTGTATTATTAGTATTATATTATATGCTTTAAACTGGATTATATGAGTCTGCACTGCCAAAGAATCTGGGATAAACAGAAAACCTGGGATCAGATTCTGGAATATAGGACCTGTCTGGAATGGCCCTTAATTGCTAGTACTTGCAGAGGAGTCAGTATCAAGAGATGGAAGGCTTCGCTAAAATGTACTAGTTGTCTTGACTAGGAATCAGCTAAAGTGGTTGCACTTTAGCTAATTCCTAATCCGAGTAAAGATAATTGTTCCTACCTGCATCTAGCATGGTGAAGAGATGGTAAGAACTGGCACATACCAGCGATGAGAGATCCGTATGTCATCACTACACTTAACAGTAAAGGAATCTGGGTGGGTGGGGGCACATGGAAGAATGAAAGGAAACACTTGCGTAGTGTCTCTGCTCCCCTATTTTTGCTTTTTAAAGTTCTAAAAGTTGTTAACTATAGTGTAAATAAGTTCTAACACAGAGAGAAGACATAGAGAGAAAATGTATTTTATGTTTTATTAGTAACCCTGCTGATTCTCCTGGGATCAAATAGATAGGTTTGTATCCAGAAACTCAAGCACAGAAAGATTTGGCACCTTTACAAAACTGCTTCCATGGTAGGAAAAAAAAACCCCAGATAAACGAATGCACTGATGTGACTCACTGTAGTAGGACAACCTCATATAACTGCAGGTGGGGTTCAGTTCTTCGTCAGTAACCATGTTGTTCCTAGCAACTGTGCATGAACACTGCCAGTAACAATACTTATCAGAAGTAATAGGAACATGCTACCCTCACTGTTTCCTTTAATACTACCTTCACAACAGTGTTGGTCACTCTATAAAGAAAATTACATCTTGCTACAAAGTACTGTAAACACTTTCATGGAGCCAAATACATTTATTTTCAAGAATATTGATCTTCTGACAACGTTTTATTACAATGACTTTATTTCGATTATATCAAATGATAGATGTAGATTTAATAACTTTAGGTGATGGATGTTGATGGAACAGATTGATAGTATTTCACTTCACTATTATTAACCTCCAGGATTTAAAGTGGTTTAGTCACAGAGCATTTTTCTGTGTGCTAGTGTTCACTGTTCCCTTATGTTTGCATTTGTTTGATTAACTGTGGCAATATAGTCTTACTGGGATAAGATTAAAATATAGATTCAAACTGAGACACTCCTTGTGAGGATTAGAACATGAAATAATGTCACATTCTCACCAAGGCAGTATGTGACATCTGTACCAGAGCCCTTTATGGCAGGGAATTATGCCTCAATGTAACAACAACAACAGTCTTTATTTATCTTATGCCCTATCTCCCCAGGGGGACAATGTAGAAATGGAATCATTATTTTATTTATTTATTTTTAAAAGCAGCACAGGAAGAAGGTTACATGAGAACCTTCTCTTTTTCGCTTTGTATGAACAGGAAGCTTGTTTTCTGATGCCCTGCAGACTAGGACAATGGCTTCAAACTACAGGAAAGGAGATTCCACCTGAACATCAGGAAGAACTTCCTCACTGTGAGAGCTGTTCAGCAGTGGAACTCTCTGCCCCGGACTGTAGTGGAGGCTCCTTCTTTGGAGGCTTTTAAGCAAAGGCTGGATGGCCATCTGTCGGGAGTGCTTTGAATGCGATTTCCTGCTTCTTGGCAGGGGGTTGGACTGGATGGCCCATGAGGTCTCTTCCAACTCTACTATTCTATGATTCTAAGAAAAAGATGTCATTGTTGATAGAATCACACAAATATGGACATAGCACCAATCATATAAAGCTACAGCTGGAATTTGAAGAGATAAACCTTAGACAGCTGTTTGCAACCTTAGCACAAAATGGACCTGCTATACCAAGTTGTTGAAGGAGACACCACATAAAGCCATTTCTCCTTGTAAGAGGCATAATTACCAAACCACCCAGCATTGATATTCAATGAACTATTTTTAGCTTTTGGTAAAAATACAACAACTTTATTGAGTTCCTCTTCACATTTTATTTGTAATGTTTGAAGTGTGTACTGAAAATTGTAATGTAGGAATGCAACAAACACAGGTGTAATCATTCATAAATATATATTAATGAGTGCTGCAAATAAAATAAGGTGTTTCATAATACAATGCCTGGGAATTAATTAGAACACAACCCTTCCTGTAGAATGACAGTCTACCTAAAGAGACAAATGAGAAAAAGAAAGAAAGGGAGATCAGATAGCAGAGGAAGAGAGAGGGATGAAATTAAAACATGGGAATATGGAGACAACATATGTGCCTCTATATTCCTTTCTATAATTACTAGCAGTTTGAGATGGTGCTGGAGGAATTGTCTCAAAGAACCATCTTAGCAGAAATAAAATCAACTCAATTTTCTAAGGTCGAGAAATTGTTCTGACATAAGGAGGACTCCCTAACATAAACGAGGTTCTTCAACCTAAATTAAAAAAGACATTTGGGATGAATCCATGCATTTCCGACTTACCATCAATAAATTGTAAAAGTCATATAAAAGTGTGTCTTTCACATCTTAAGAGGAGGAGGAGCATGCCTTTAACTCTGAAATAAAAGGTGTAACCCTTCTCTTAGTTGGTACTGGAGGATTGTAAGACTCTGTGAGAAGTGAATGGAAAAAGTAAAGAATGTGCAGTAAAAGCCAAAGTAATGTAAGTGAAAACTAAACCTTTGAAATAACTGAGAACAATGAGAGCTGTGTTTTTGTGTGTGTTTTTTTTCCATGTCAGGAGCAACTTGAGTCGCTTCTGGAAAGCTGTGTAATATTGAATTACGCCATTACTTTATCTAGACTACTGCTGTTCTCTGTAACATGGCAGTGGCTGACCAGTATTTCAAGTTTTATTCTTTCCTAACTCTGTCTGAAGAACCTGACGTTACTTGTTCATTCTGTTTTTCAAGTGTTGCTCCTTATTTACTGTTCTGATTTTGGAGTTGGTTAAGTTTTTTTTTAAAACTCCAAAATTTTATTTAAAAACTCCAAAATCAGAACAGTAAATAAGGAGCAACACTTGAAAAAAAAAAGAATTCCAGACTTGAATCAACCAGAGGCAGCTAACGACTCTGAACAAAGGATTTCCCCAGGCCAGGATGTGAAGCCTGGAAGGCCATTTAATGCTAATCAAGGTGATTAATTACAACATTCACAATGGCCTCCAACAGACAAGAGTTCTTTCCCCCACCCTGGGCCTTCCATAGATATATAAACCTTCCTTGCTTAGTTTCTCCATATACCTCACAACCTCTGAGGATGCCCGCCATAGATGTGGGTGAAACGTCAGGAGATAATACTTCTGTAACAAGGCCATACATCCCGGAAAACACACAAAAACCCTTAAATACATTGATTTAAATTCAACTTTTAGTCCCAACTAAGTGCATTTAGTTAATGAATAGGAACTTGTCAAAATTTATATAAATTAAATTGATTGATGGACTTACTGTACTAAAAAGTAACAGTTTGATTTGGACTGTTGATGGATAAGATAAAATAAGAAAGCTAGTACAGTAGAGTCTCACTTATCCAACATAAACGGGCCGGCAGAACGTTGGATAAGCAAATATGTTGGATAATAAGGAGAGATTACGAAAAAGCCTATTAAACATCAAAATAGGTTATGATTTTACAAATTAAGCACCAAAACATCATTTTATACAACAAATCTGACAGAAAAAGTAGTTCATTACACATTAATGCTATGTAGTAATTACTGTATTTATGAATTTAGCACCAAAATATCACAATGTATTGAAAACATTGACTACAAAAATGCGTTGGATAATCCAGAATGTTGGATAAGTGAGTGTTGGATAAGTGAGACTCTACTGTATACATGTTTAACTGCCTGTAGATCATACAGGCAAACTAAATATCCAGGGTTTTGTAATTTTCTAGGGAAGTTTTGGCTTCCATTTCCTGTCCCAGTGTTGCCTCCAGGCCCTTCCGCACAGCCATATAACTCAGAATATCAAAACAGATAATCCATAATATCTGCTTTGAACTGGGTTGTCTGAGTCCACACTGCCAGTTCAAAGCAGATAATGTGTGGTTTTATTTAGCTATGTGGAAGGGGCTTCTGTTTGCCTTGCTGCATTCTCACCTCACATTTGGAAAGGTTTCATTCCATTTTAGTACATGGATTAAAAAGCAAAACAAGGATAGGATATATGGGTCTGTCATTGCAAAATGTCTCTCATCCTTTGAACATTAATGTGTCTCAGAGATAGGGTTACCAAGTTTTTCAGATTTTAATAAATGACAGCCCTTTCTCTTATGGACTGCTCAAGGGTGGCTGGTACACTTGAGGCATATAAAGCCAACCTCATGTTTCAGTAGAAAAGGGCCTCTCACAAGAATTCCAGACTCCCAAAAGATTTAGGATGTTGCCGTTACTCCCGAGAAAGACCTTCCTCTTTCTTGGGGTAGTCTTAATATCAGCCTCCCACATGTGCTATTCATTTCAGTTGGACATTTATTAGTGTAAGTCGCATTTGCAAAAGATGGCCCCTCCCCAATATTTGATATTTAAATTGTGACCATTTTGCTATGTACCAAAATACTCACATGTCAGTCTGTATTGAGTGTAGCAGGTACCCTCTTTTCCTGCTATCACTGGATCTTAAAATGAAGTGTGTGTGTGTATGTGTGTGTGTGTGTGGGGGGGGGGGGGGGGGTAAGTGGGGTACAAAACAAATCCATGTTATTTAGGTAGATCCTGGGTCTCTCTTGTACTCCCTGAGCCCTAAAATTTGTACATCTCCCTCTTTGCTGTAGATACACCAACTCAATGCTATTTGAAGAAATAAATAATAAATTGAAAAGTATAAAACTTTCAAATGTAATTTCTGAGGGGATTATCTTGTGTTTGAACAAATAAATGACATGAATAACAGTGTGTCCTCCCTGTGGAAGCATATGACTTGAATTACATGATAATCAGTTTTCTTCTTGATGCAATGGGAGTTATTATGAGTGAGATGTTTCCCACACTATGGCCTTTACTTCATTGTGGCATTTTGGTTTTATTCCCTATACTGAATTGTGATACACGAGATTCACTAAAACTGGCTAACAGAATGTTGAAGAAAACTACGGTGTAACTATACATTCAAGCAACCATCCTTTCTATTGTATTCAAATCTAAACTGGTATACTTTCCGTTGTTTGTCCAAGGTTGCTTATGATTATGTGGGAATAAAAATTGGAAGAGGAAGCATTGCATAAGTTCCACAGGATAAAAAATGTAGTTCAGTTTAGTTACAGAATTAGTTTCAATTCAGCCACATTTTTAAGTTATATAGTATGGAAAAGTATTTTGGCTCCAGTCCTATGTACAGTTACCTGCATATGATCTAATGAGAGTTAGTTTTGAGTAAAAAGGTACAGCATTTCATCAAAACAAAGAAATAATGGCTTTTAAGGTCTGAGACCACAAGTGTGTGTTAGAGGTGAGATTTTAGGAAGTTCCATCACAATAGATATGCCACAATATGCTGCCAGTGGCATAACAGTCAAAATGAAATGATATCATGGATGGGTCACATGTGGAACAACATAGAGAACTTTCACATATTAAGAAAATGCAGCTAGTGGAATTTCATTGCTCAATTCTATGTTTTTTGTGCTCTACATGTATTTTTTTATTCCAGAATTTCTTGCTGCCAACTAAGGA
The DNA here is from genome assembly GCF_035594765.1 of Anolis carolinensis. Taxonomy (NCBI): domain Eukaryota; kingdom Metazoa; phylum Chordata; class Lepidosauria; order Squamata; family Anolidae; genus Anolis; species Anolis carolinensis. Next base: position 152,041,191 of record NC_085843.1, read on the forward strand.
ATTGTAAATGTTTGTAGCAAATATAAAACATTTTCTCAGCTAGGATCCATGTTTACTCCTTTACCTGCTATGGCTGGATTTCCTTTCTTTGCTATCATCTTCACCTCTATCCTTGCTCCCATTTTCTCTTTCCTTTATACTTTTTCCTTCACTTAACTTTCCCTTCAAAAATATCATTGCAACAAAGGCAATTACAATGAAGATGCTGATATAACCCAGTTTCTGTGTGATTCTGATCCACCCTTCTCATGAGAACAGCAATGTGGGAAGGGGTTGCTTGCTGGCCACTAATGGAAGGATGACAGCTAACTATAGCCTGGCTCATTTTTGGGGGAGTATGGGGGTGAAGCCAATCCTATTTAAGGACTGGAAAAGCTCCAGCTTATTTTCTTGACATGTTTTTTTAGCCCACCCTGACACAGGATAAACCTGTGCAATCACTTTGGGACTAAAGAAGATTCGCCCCCTTCACACACACAAACACCTTTCCAGGGTTTTTGCCCACCCTACACTGTCAAAGAAGACTAGAGAATTGACTGGGGCAGTTTCATTGGCAGGGACTGAGATGGAAATGATGATGATGATGATGATGATGATGATGATGATGATGATGATGATAATAATAATAATAATAATAATAATAATAATAATAATAATAATAATAAATATTTTATGTCTTACCCCCTGCTCCTTCTGTCTCGAGGCAGGTTACAGAACAATTCAAACACAAAAAATGTAAAAAAATTTACCAAAAATATACATATTAAAATGTATTTCTATAAAAGATACACATTAAAACATATTTCTATAATAATATTATAATACTCAAAACAGAGATTAAATAAAGGACATGAGTTTAAATTTCATGCTTAAAAACTGGTTGGGTACTTAGGCGATCCCTCATAGGCCGAAGATGATGGTCCTCCAGTTACAGGGTATTTTTGTTGGAAGACACCTGTGCCTGATTTTTTTTTAATGTGTGGAGGTCGGTGCACGGCCGGTCAACACACAGTCTTCACAGAGTGAGGTTCCAGCAGTGATGTGGTTAACACAACGAGAGTGGCTTCTCAGTCTGTTGCAGCCTTCTTCCGCCTTCACAGCCGTTGTAACATGAACCATGTTATCCTCCGCCTGCTCCGCCGTTGAGGTCTTTGGGTACTAGCTGGGTAGTCTTGCCAGAAAAGATAGGTATTTAGAAGGTTTTAAAATTCTGGCAGCTCATTTAAGCTGTCAGAGCTCTTCCAGAAGGTAATTCCACAGTCTTGGGTGGGCTGATGTAAAGGTCCTCTAGGAGACGGTCACCAGTTAGGTTCTGGCTGGTTGGAATAACCGCCCCTCAGAGAACGTAAGTGTTTGGGGCAGATTGTATGGGAGAAGACAATACTTTAGGTAACTGGACCCAAACCATGTAGGGCTTAAATGGTCAAAACCAACACCTTGTACTTTGCCAGGAAACTAATTGGCAGCCAGTGGAGTGACTTTAGGATAGGTGCAATATGTTCACTCCTAGATGTTCCTGTAACCAGTCTGGCTGCCGTATTTTGAACCAATTGGAGTTTCTGTAATTGGTACAAAGGTAGCCCAATGTAAAGCGCATTGCAGAAGCCCAACCTTGAGGTTACCAGCACATGTAATACCGTCTTCAGGGCCTCCAAATCTAAGAAGGGGCACAGCTGGCACATCAGCCAAAACTTGAAGTAAGCACTCCTGACTGTAGCATATACCAGGGCTGACATTTGGAGAGATGGATCCAGGAGCAATCCCAAGCTGCTAACAGTCTTTCTAAATATTTTCAAATATCCTCTCCATCTCTACTTCCTAGCCATCAAATATCTGGGAAGATATTGAACACCATTTCGAAAACAATCATCTTGGTTAAAGAGCTATGTTTATATTGGAAAATGGATGGGATCCATCAACATTGGGGATGCATATAATGGTCAAAATCAACATGATGTGGAATCGAAGACTGTTTATTGCTTTATGTTCTGTGGGGCAGAGATATAACTGCCTAAAGTCCAAGGCAAGTTGACCGCTAAGTTTATAAGCATGAATTCAATTATCAGTATGTTATACCTTCTGCTCTGGAGGGAGCAGGCAATCTTTACATTACGCCTCTAGGGAGTCATTCTTTTCTCCATATAGACCACTGAGGCATTGAGGGTTAAATGGTAACTTGCAGGCACAGTTAATAGCTCTCTGCATTGTATTAGCACAAGGCTACTGTTATAAGATGTCTGCTCCTACCCCACTACACTTACATTACTGTTTTTTCTCTAGGGAAAAAAAACATGGATTTTAATAAGTGAAAGAACACATCATGATATATCTAACAAAATATATTTCTTTATCTTGTCCCTCGTGAAAGAAATAACACTACATCAGCATCTTTGTGGTTGATTTTTTTCTATATTGGTTTTGTTCAATCATTTTATCATTCTACAGAGGACAAATTAAGAAGATGGGAAAGCGTACAACAACTCAAAGACACAGCATGATAATGTACCTCCTAAGAGGCAATACAAACTGGTGAGTTTATTTCGTTAATTGCAAGACATTCTAAGAGATAAAATATTCTATACCTACTGATCGAGCCTCCCTGTCAGCAATACAGGAGCTTTAGATCAGATGACATGGACATTGTATTTCCATCCCTCCTTCCCCACATGCTGTTGCATAAGGGAACATTCACTCAGTACCCAGTGTAGGGCATAAATAACACAATAGCAAATGAGATTCAAATACCCTGAGACTATTTCTGGAGGTGAATGTAGCTTTATTAAGTCCTCTAGCCTTGGAAGATTTTTTTTCAAAGTCTTTTCATAAAGGCTTGGGACTTTTATCCCATTTTCATCTCTGAACTATAAAAAATAGCTCATTATCCAAAGTAGTCCTGGAAGCATCAAGGTCTTCTTAATACAACAAATGGATCCACTTGTCAGTATTTTATCTAATAGGGGACAATAAGACAGGGGGCACTGAGCAAAATACACAATGTCTTCAGATGTGAATTTCAGATACTGAAAGAAGCAAAACATCCTATATGATTCATTTGTTCTTCGTAAGTATGTTGATACTGAATCTCTGTGTTGTACTGAGGGGTCTATGATTAATTTTAAAAATCATTATTCATAACAAATGTTTGAAAATGTAGAATTTATCTCATAGACCTTTGTATATATACTTTGGCTTCTTTGTCTGTCTTTCCAGTGTGGGTTCTATAGTCCAGGGCATTCTAAAACCTGGTCCAGATGAAAATATAATTCTTTCACTAACATTGTAGAAACAATCTTCTGAAACAGTGGCGTGATTGGATATTTCCACATGAACATTCGCCTTCTACTATGTCCTAACTAGTTGACTCTCCACCTCTTTTATTTATTAATGTCTGTCAGAAAAACCACTCTCTGTGGGGAAAGAAAGGCAGCCAACACTAGACAATTCAGCAACAGAGTACAAAGATCTAGATTCATTATTGGACATATCGATTAAATTGGTATCATGTGGCAGCATAAATTGTACTCTCTCTTGAAGAATTTCCATAAAGATAAGATAATATTGACTTCCTGGTTTAAGGGTTATGATGATGACATGATAATATGCAGTATTTGGAACAAATGTTAGAAGTAATTAAGTCACTGGGAATACATTTTTTTAACCGATTACTGTTAATGATTTTAAATGTGTTGTTAATTTTATTGATTGTTAGGCATTGAATCTTGCCGGGTGTTCTAAGCCGCCTTGAGTCCCCTCGGGTGAAAAAGGTGGGGTAAAAATGTTGTAAATAAATAAATAAATAAATAAATAAATACATAAAATACAGTTGTGTGTCAGACCACAACTGACACTGTGTACAATTCTGGGCACTGCCATTTAAGGGTGATGTTGACAAGATGGAATGTGTCCAGAGGAGGGTGACTAAAATTATCAAGGGTCTGGAGAACAAGTCCTATGAGGTGCGGCTTAAAGAGCTGGGCATGTTTAGCCTGCAGCAGAGAAGGCTGAGAGAAGACATGATGAGGTCCATGTATAAATATGTGAGGGGAAGTCATAGGAAGGAGGGGGCAAGCTTGTTTTCTGCTGCCCCGGAAACTAGGATGTAGAACGATGGCTTCAAACTACAGGAAAGGAGATGCCACTTGAACATTAGGATGAACTTTCTCACTGTAAGGAGAGCTGTTCAGCAGTTGAACTCTGCCCTGGAGTGTGGTGGAGGCTCCCCTCTTTGGAGGCTTTTAAGCAGAGGCTGGATGGTTATCTGTCAAGGGTACTTTGAATGTGATTTTCCTGCTTCTTGCCAGGGTGTTGGACTGGATGGCCCACAGGTCTCTTTCAACTCTATGATTCTATGATTCTAGCTCAGCCAAACTTTGTGATAGTTTTTCATCCTCCACATGGAACACAGTACAGTTTCCAGTCTTGATAAACTTACTACTAGTCATAAACTTTTTAAATGAAATACAGTGTCTTATTTCAACAATTAAAAGTTAATCACATCACTTTAAAGTCAAATCATATGAAGAAGGAAAGTATTAATATTCCAGGTAATCAAGCTATGACTAAGCCTCCTGAGTATTCCAGCTGTACATAAAAGAGGTGTGAAAAATTAAAGAGCAACATTCTAAAAAAGAGAAAGAAGAGGAAAGGACACCCACAGATTGCTTTTTTTGTGGGTTGACAGTGGCTCAAGTGGATTCAAAATAGCATTTACCCAGTATATGAGTTGCGTGTTGATCAAATTTCATATACTAATCCTAAATTAAGTATGTTTTTTAAATGAAATACTCTCAGGATATGCCTGGAATTCTGGCAGCATAGGCTTGTATATGACTACAGAAAAGTAAGGCCCATTGTGTATAGTGAGATTGATTCCCAGCTAAATGTGCATATAAGACTATAATCTAATCAGACATGGGCCAGCTTCATCCCTCCAAGTGTTTTGGACCAACTTCCAGAATTCCTAACCTCCGGTAAGCTGGCTGAGATTTCTGGGAGTTGAAGTCCAAAACACCTGGAGGGCTGAAGTTTGCCCATGCCTGACAAAGTCTTTTAAGTCTCCATTGTAAATTGCATTATGAACATTCAGAACATTGAGACAGCTCTTCTAAATTTATTAAAACTCCTGCAGTTGTTTCCTTCCAGAATATGAAGAAATGTATTAATGCATTTATATTTTGGAAAACTGAAAAAAATGCCAATCTATTCAGAAAAAAATCAGTAGGTTGCACAGTTATCTTCTGAATGGAGAGAACCACATTAAACCTTCTGCTATAAAGCTGGCTAAAAGTTAAACCGTTACATTCGAGGGATATAGCAAAAAGATTAACTGTTTTCTTTCTGCTGTGAGAAAGTGTTTGGAAACTGTGAAGGTGTTGAATACTATGCATAGTTTAGGACCTAGTGTCTGGAAAATTGTAGGAAAAAATTCTACATAGAAAATGGTATTTTCTATGCAGAAAGCAGTATTTTGTGCCGATTCTTTTTTTCTGCAATTTGTAGTTTCCTTTGCACACAAAAACCATTTTATACAAAGAAAACATATTTTTCTGTACTGGAAGTGATATTTCCACATCAGTCCAGTCCTACTCCTCACTATTTTATTGCTATTCAGATACGTATTTAGACCATTTTCTAAATATTTTTAAATACTGTCTCCATGCATATTGCAATCTGATTCATCATTACAAACGTGGTTGAACTACAGAAATTCCATGCAACACATTTAAAAGCAAACAGTTTGACACCATGTGCTCAAATGGGAAAATCTCCCAATTTTGTTTCTACTCATATTTAGATATTAGGCTTGCTCAAATAATTCGTTTTCCCCGTTAACCGTTATTAATTCGTTATTTTCGTTTGTTTTGAAGCAATTTTGAAGCATTGGTTGTCACACGTCTGGATATCGCGGTTTCGAATCGCGAGAGGCCGTTTTTCGTTATGTCGTCGTTTTTTTCGTTAGGAAAAAAAAGCTTTTGCAAATCACCCAAACTTTCACCATTCAGGCCCTTCCCTTTTGCCCCTCAGCAAAAGGGGCGTCACGGGCTCAGCCAATGGGAGGGGGCGAGGGGGAAGGAGGCCGAGGAGGAGGAGGAAGACGGAGGGGGGAAATGGCCGCCGCCGCCTCGCCTCAGCAGCTGATAATAATTTATTATTATTACCTCCCAAGGGTGATCTCCCAATAGCCTACCGAGGAAGGACTGGGCCAGGTTTCTGTCTTCGGGAGGGAGGCTCTCACGTGTCAGCGCCCAGGAAGGCGAGGCCCGCACGTCGGAAAGGAGGCGCGTCCACGTGTCTTTCCTTTCTTCTTCCAGGAGGGAAGGAGGGGGAGAGGGAGGTCCCCCCTTGGTTGCCCTCTTTCCCTCCCGAAGTGGCTCTTGAAAATGGGGCGCTTTTCCCCTTCCCCTCCCGCCCTTCCCGCGACCTTCCCCAAGGTCTCCCCCGAAGAGCCCACCGACCTTTCCTTTCCTTCGGGCGGCGTCCTCTCCTCCTCCTCCTCGGAAGCCTTGCGGGGAGGATGGGGCTGGGAGGGAGGGAGGGAGGGTCGCTTAGGAGGCGGAAGGCGAAGGCGGGCGAGGGGTGCGGGCGGCGCTGCTCATGCCTCCCTCACTGCCTGCCTCTGCTTCTCCCTCTGCCGCCCCCTCCTCCGCTTCCTCCGCCTCCTCCTCGCAAGGCGCATCCAGGCGGGCGGAGGCGGCGGATCGAGACCCCTTCCCCTCTGCTTCGTCCTCCTCCGGCGGCTGTCCTCCCTTCGCTCGCTCGCCCTTCCCTGCCTGCCAGGCATGATACTCAGAGGTTTTGACGTCTGTGCGAAGCTAGGCAAGTGGGGTTTATATATCTGTGGAAGGTCCAGGGTGGGAGAAAGAACTCTTGTCTGTGGGAGGCAAGTGTGAATGTTGCAATTGGTCACCTTGATTAGCATTGAATAGCCTTGCAGCTTCAAAGCCTGGCTGCTTCATACCTGGGGGAATCCTTTGTTGGGAGGTATTAGCTGGCCCTGATTGTTTCCTGTCTGGAATTCCCATTTTCTGGGTGTTTCTGGGAAGGTAATGGCACTCCATGTAGTCATGCCGGCCACATGACCTTGGAGGTGTCTATGGACAACACTGGCTCTTGGGCTTAGAAATGGAGATGAGCACCAACCCCCAGAGTCAGACATGACTGAACTTAACGTCAAGGGATACCTTTACCTTTACCTATACACACACACACACACACACACACACACACACTATGCAGGGACGATATATATATACACAGTATATATCACACACACACCAATTTAACAAAGTTTCAGCCACAAAAACAAAGTTTCTGAAGTAGAACAATGACTTTCACAGTAAAGACAACCCAATTTAACAGGAAATAAGACTTTCAAACCAGGAACAGATTTCTGCAATTATTAAAAAATGGTTTATTATAAAAGCTATGAAAATTCGCCAAAAATCAGAGGATAAGGGAAACGTTCCAAATTTTGGTGAGCTATCAGTTTTAAATGTGTTCTACCACTGTACCAAGTTGGAAGAAGATCACTCAAAAAATGAGGGTGGGAGAGTCCTGTAAAGTCCTCTCCCTCTGTGCTGTTTTTGGGAATTGCGCATGTGCGTCCGCCATTAACGAATTAATTTAGAAAATAACGAATTTTCGTTAATTTCGAATTTTTGGGGGGGCCAAATTCGGAAATACCATCAGAAACGAAAAGCTGCCCCCCTCTAGTTTTGAAACGAGTTTAGAATCAAATTTTTCGTGGATCGATCAAGCCTATTAGATATGTTTAATCTAAATATTAGTGTTTAGATATGGTTGTTTAGCTAAACATATCTAAATATGAATATAAGCAAAATGGGGAAATTTCCTCATTCGAACACAGGATTTCAATCTGTTTACTTTAAATTGACATGGGATCCCGGTGAATTCAACAAGTTTGTGATGATGAATCCGGATTGTCATAGGGCTGGACTTGAGGCCTAAATATCCCAAAGGCACCAGATCCCATTTAATCTAGGAAGTTAAACAGGGTCATCTCTGGTTAAAACTTGGAATTTTGTATCAGTAGGGCTGCTGTAGGTCCAAAACAACATGAAGGCACAAACCAACAATAGCAACAACAGCAAGAGAAAAGCCATTAAGAAAAGTTACTTTTTATATTAAAAAGTATTTAAATCTTCTTTCAAATGTGCAGTGACAGTCCTAAATGATACAACTTGGGAAACTACCACTGAGAAGACCTTTCTCTTGTAGCTAATAATTAAATTAGTTTTTTTAATTTGATTTTTTTGTTCAAAAATGTATCATTTTATCAGCTTCATCTTTTGACTAATTGTCTATAACCGTAATATTAAAATTTAAGATATTCAAAAAATGATGACATGGATATACCTCAATATGGATGACATGGATATACCTCTACAGTTTCAAGAGTTAAAATTAATGCAGAACTTAACAACTACTATGTTATAAAAGTCATTTTAAGGTTATGGAATAAATCCAGGTTATGTCCTAAAGTACCACTGTAAATTACTACACAAAATATCTTTTTTTAAAATGATAAAAATGAAAAGGAAAACTGGGTGTCATATCAGAGCCAACCCATTTAGATTTTTGAAGGTCAGAACATCACTTTGAGTTGAACCCAAAAATGCATCAGTTATGCAGCTGACATAGAACTGGTTTTATATACACACGATACTGGATCACCTAAGTAATAATCACTCCTCTGGTTAGTGTAAAGGGGATCCCTAAAGGAAGTGCATTAAACTGGGGCTGGATGTACTTCTATATAATGTAGCTTGCAGCTGCATTATATGGCCAGTATAGGCAGTTAAGCTGAAATGTATGGGTTTACACTGACCATATAATGCAGTTGCAAACCACCTTATACGGCAGCGCAGATTCAGTCTCTTTCTAAGTTCCTCTGATATTGAGTATAGATAGTGAAAGGCACTCTGCAAGGTTATTTTTACTATGTGTACAGTCTGAATAATACTCTAATCATGAAAAGAAGGAGTAGTTTGACATTTGGGGAAATCATCTTGAAGAGAATGATATACAGTTACATACATATGAGAAGAATTCAGAAAAAGCACTACAGATGTTCCAGTGAGACCTAGGGAGTGGGAAAGAAATGCTAAACATATACAAAAAGACATGAATCTTACTATAGCTGTGTTGCAATGTGACCTGCTTTTTATCTTTGTTTAATGCTCATTAATCCATTTATGCACTTACAATGTTTTAAATTGTGTGTTAAGTAAAGAAGCAGAATATTGATTTCATCAAGTAGCTGAGAAAATCTAAGTTCAAGCATTTTACAGTAAACCTCTGCTCATTATTTTCAATTCATTTATTTGTTTCCTGTAATCAACTGGTTGTTCTCATCCAAAATTCCTGCTTTCTTCCTTTTGCATCTGACCTTTTGTATGAGAGTCCTCTGTTGTGAAGTACTCTGTATTCTTTTGATATGAGAACATTGAAGCACTAATCATCATTTCATTGAAAATACTACTGCTGCATACAAACTGCAGAGGGTGGCATGCCAATGAGAAAATATTGCTGTGGCACTGGCGAAAAGGGACCATGATTAAATATTATGGTCAGCTCATATAGGAAGATGGGTCTCAACTACTACAGTAATGTGATTCTAATATGACAAAATTATGTGTGCTTCTCTGATGCTTCTTGAAAGCTGAAGTAATTCAAAATTCAGAGGAAAATTAGGTTTGTGACCTACCTACAAAAGAGAAGTAGCTGATGCGTGTATTCTTTGGGCTTTTCCTTTACTTAGCTCCTTTTGTATTTTTTTTCCCCTCACACACTATTCATCTTTTCTACTTTGGTTTCTCTTGTATTAGGGTTTTTATTGCAAAGTTCAAGGATAGTGTGAAATAAGCACATTAATCTCTTGTACAGTGGAGTAGCTGGGCCAAATTCATTCTTAGCTGTGCTGATGTAAATCTGGGTATTCCTGCAGTTGCAGTTGACAGTGATGGAGGGGGCCTAGATAGATATCAGTGTGTTTGAATGAAGAATTTGGCCTTCTTGGTTATTAACACTGCCTCTTTACTTCTTTTCTCTGTATATAATTGCAACCTTCAACAATAAGGAGGGGGAAAATGCTTAAACACACCTTTAAATAATAACAATTTTTAGACTTTTGACATATCGGGATGTTAAGTATCTTGATTGCTTGAAATTACGGATTTACATCAAATTATAGATTTACGGTCAGCCTTTCATATCCACAGATATTGTATCCATGGATTCAACCATCAATCGCTTTGACTACATTTAAATCAAATCAAAAGCGAACCTTAATTTAAATGAATAATTAATAATGTCCCTGTATTCTGTTTTTACCCCAGATTTTCCTTCCAATTTACCTGTCCTTGTCCAAAGGATTATATTCTCATAAAGCTGCTTCTGATCATAGGGAATTGGAAAGGATAAAGGGGCCATTTGGACTGAGTGTTGTGCCTTATTTTCCTTTCTTACCCAAATAATAATAGATGCCTGGAATGAAATATGCATACCCCAGGAATATTTAAGTCCCTACAGAATATATCTGAGAGAAGAAATGTGTACACGCTTGGGGATTTCTTTCACTGGGTGACACTGTAATAATAAGACCATTGATCTTGAACGGGCAAGCTGTTGTGCCTGATTGAGTTAGTGAGACATGGTGCATGGATGACCTCACACATCATGGCAAGGAAAATAGGCATGGCCACATCTGTCATTTCCTTCTACAGTGAGATTTTGTGAGTTTTTTTGGTAAATGTTGTTCAAACATGAGGTGAAACAAAAATCTCACCCATCAAGGAAAGAAAGACAGCTTCACTTTCCTAAACAATCCTGTTCTGATTTAACTTACTAAAAATAGTGTGATTATATATATATATATAAGCATATGTTACATTTTAGCATCAATATATTGTATATGAAGGGAACATAGAAATATTCAGTAAATGCAATTTACTACCTCATTGTATGTAACCCCTCAAATAAACAGATGCTGTACTTCTTTTGAAAAAAAAAAAGAAATATTCAGTAAATGTTTGGATTTTTCCACATTCCTTTAGCTTACTTCAGCTTTTTTCCTTGCATTTCCTCAGACTCATTCTTAGTTAGGCTGGCTATATACCTATCCTACAGGCTACCTGTTATTTAATTTTTTGTAGTAGCATGAGAGAGGTTTATGGCTTTCAAAGTGGTCTCTGTTCAGTCATCATTTTCATTTGATCATCTTTGTAAGAACAGACTTCTGTGAACAGCCATGACCCAATGTACTTACACCAAATCCACTTGGAGGGGATGAATATCATCTGAGCTATATTGACACATTTTTCTCTTTGTAGGATGTTACAAGAGTAGAAATATCATACTTCTATATAAGGTTCTGAAAATGGAGGTCCTGTAATTCAAGGAGCTCTGATCATTAACTCTAATATCACTTTTGTAAAAAATTTCCTCGTCTAAAATTACTAATCATCCTTCTTATGTCACTATTAGGGATATTCTGCTTCTGGGTTCTGCATCTGGAATGTGTATTTTAAAGTTTGTATAATGATGTGTGTGTGTGTGTGCCTTCCAATTTCCTCAAAGTAGCACACTATTAAAACTGGAACTGTTATCCCAACATTCTGTGCAGTCTGATAGTAAATACTCTATTGCTATGTAGATAAAAATACACCAGTAAATGCCTTTGCTTGACATTCAGTGTTTTTGTAACAATGGTCATCAACTGAGGGCCCATCCAGACAGGCCTTAAAATGGAGACCTGTCAGGGTTTTTACTGGGGACATCCAAACAATGCACCCAGTAAAAATGAATTAATTCAGAATAATCTAGATTATACTGAATTAATTAAATACCCCATTAGATCCAGGCCTTCCTGAAAGCACTACCTGGAACTACCTGGGGGGTGAGTCCTAATTTACTATCCTGAACCTTTTGTGCTCCTGGAGCCCAAAGGTCCAGGATGGCACCCAACCCTTTTCCCCAGCCCCCAAAACAACCCTTAAAACTGTTTTTTTTCTGGCAGGCCAACCCAGTCAATTTTAAACAGTAAATTTTAATCTGTATTTTATTAGTATTGGTGTCAGTCTTTGTTGAGTATATCTTGGTAGGTGCTGAATTTGTCTATCTGACTGTTTTAACTGCATTGTATCCCATCTCAAGTCATAGGGAGGCAAATAAAAGTTGCTGTTGATGTTGCTATTATTTTATTGTTACTGTTATTGTCGGATAATATATCACCAATAAAAATCAAATGTTTGATTTTTATTTCCATAATAAATGTAAGCTGCCATTTTGTATCACAATTATGGATTTGAAACCAGCAGTTAAAAATCTGTCACTGCATCACATTCAATAAGACAATGTAGCCTTATTTTCACATAAGGTCAAAGTGTTCTGTTCAGTTGCTGATCATGGCATAAGTAGGATAATATTACCTTTCCTCATGCATCAGTGAATGTGTATATGACAATCAGAAGCCGAACTCCTCTTGTAAATCCTACTTGTAGCTTCTCTCAATTGTGGAAGAGGGCAGGAAACAGTATCATCCTTCTGCTTTTTTTCTGTGTCAAGAGAGACTTGAGAAACTGCAGAGTCACTTCTGATGTGAGAGAATTGGCTGTCTGCAAGGACGTTGCCCAGGGGACTCCCGGATTTATTGATGTTTTTACCATTCTTGTGGGAGGCTTCTCTTATTTCCCCTCATGGAGCTGGAACTGATAGAGGGAGCTCATCCTCGCCTTTCCACGGGTTGGATTAGAACCGGCAACCTTTAGGTCAGCAACCCAAACTTCAAGTCATCAGTCCAGCTGGCACAAGGGTTTAACCCACTACGCCACCCACTGGCTCATCATTCTGCTCAGAATGATAGATAAACAAGACCTCCTTTGCCCAATTCAGCTGCTGTCCACTAAGATGAGCTGTGAGGAAGGGTGGGACAAGAAACACTACTTCGTACTCATACAATGAAGAAGATCAGCAATAATGTTAGTGCATAATAGCATTATAATTGCATTTTGTCCCTTTTTGACTGAAAAGAGCGGTTGCCTTGCCTTAAAGAAAGAAAGGAGGAGGAGGGAAGATTTGGGCTCCATTTCAGATTTTATAAACTGCCTGGCTTTCAGAGAAGGAATGAAGAGAGGGAGGGAGAGAGAATGTGAGCCCCAGATGGTTGTGTTAATTACATGCAATGAGTATGTGAGGAAAGGCTGGAAGCCAAATTTTGGAGCCCAAGAAAGGGGTGTGACAATAATGTGGTGGCAAGTATTATAGTATTTTCTTTTTAATAAAATGGTGTCAATAAAAATTAAACAAAACTAATACCTTAGGAATGTTAGTAACATTATACACAAAGAAGCAGAAAAAAGTTTATTTCTAAAGAAAAAATGGACAAGTTGTTGAATTACTTCTATGAAAATTTGTTATTTACAAGACTGGAATGGAATAATCTCCTCTTAAATGCATAGCCCCCCCCTCCCAACAAAAAGATGTCAAGATTTTACACAGTGTGTTGTTTTGTTGGGCATCATTGGTAAAATACGACAGTCTGATTGCTCTCATTTCTCTGGCTCTCTGTGAATCTTAAATCCTTATAAATGTGTCCCCATTTAGAGACATATCAACCATGTTATGAAATTTAGGTGTTTCAACTCAACACATACTTGCCTGTAGTCCTTTGTGTCAATCGCATAGAACCATCTGGTTAGACTAGGTGGTTCCTACCCACAAGGATCCTACATCTACACACACATACATACATATATACATATCCTGTTATACAAGCAGCAGCAGAAGGCACTTCTATCTCTCCCTTTTTTGCCATAGTCAATGTCAGCCAGCTTCACTGTAGCCCTCCATATGTAAATGACAATATAGATGAAAAGAGATTATACCTGTATCAAGAATACAACTGTCATCCACCAGAACTAGAAGACCAAATGGATATATGTAAGCTCAGTCCAGACAGGATGGCGAAGAAAAAGAAGAAGAAGAAGAAGAAGAAGAAGAAGAAGAGTCAGTGCTCCCAGAAGGACTTCCCTGGGCAGCAGGGCCATAGAGGAGGATCCAGATCAAAAACAATCCAAAGATCTGAAGACCTCAGTGGTGGAGCAGGCCAACATCAATATGGTACATGTTACAATAGCTGTGAAGGTGGAAAAAGGCCGCAACAAATGAGAAGCCACCATCATTGTGTTAACCATACCGGTGGATGGGACCCTCATTCTGTGAGGACTGTGTGTGGGTCGGCTCCATACATAAATCAAACACACACACAGGCATCTTCCAAGAAAAATAAAACAAAACCAACAAAAGTCCCATGACAATCGGCGAGTGGTGACAGGGGCAGGACCACGAAAGCCCCTAGTCACAGACTGGCACATGAGTGATGGATATGGACTCAGTCATTCTACCTCAAGTATGAGGCAGTTGAGTAGTTCAGCAACTGTATCCATGACGGAGCAGACCTGTTTAGGATCCACCCTGCTCACCCCACATGGGGAGGGGACTAGAAAAGAAAGATGAACTAAAGATACTATTCCTTTCTCATCTCTGACTGGCCAAAAAAGAAAAATGAACTTTGGAATATACGGACAATGTATAATACAGACAATGAATGCCCTGAGCGCAGGACTACTATTATTGTAAGGGAGTCGAGACACTTTAACATTGATATAGCAGCACTTCAAGAGACCAGGAGAGCAGGAGAAGGACATCTGAAGGAAGAAAAAGGAGACTACACCTTCTTCTGGAAGGGAATGCCTAAACAAGAATGACTAGTACACTGAGTCGGCTTTGTTATCATAAACAACCTGGTGAAACACCTACCTGAAGCACCCTTTAGCATTAATGAATGACTCTCAACCCTCCAAATTACTCTTGCCAAAAACCAGCAGGCAAGGCTCAAGAAATCCACCACCTCGCAGATGTCTATGATGCATGGAGATTCTTTAAAGCCACAAAGCTCATCTATGGACCAACAAATCATGGAACACACTCTGTACATTCATCAGATGGAACCAAACTTCTGAAGGACAAAACATCAATTGCACTACATTGGAAAAGAGCACTACCATAACCTCCTTAACCACAGCTCCAATGTGGCCAAAGAGGTTGGACTATCCTCCAAAACATTGGACAACCTGTAGCTTCTCTATGATGATGTGATGACAACAGTCTTGGACAGCAATGGTTCCCAAAGTAATCCAGTTAAGGTGGAATCAGGTGTCAAACAGGGATGTGTTATTGTCCCAAAATTATTTTTCATCTTCATCATTATGATACTGCACCTTGTTGATGGAAAGCTTCCCGCTGGGTGGAAATCACCTATCGGACTGATGACAAGCTAATTAAATTCAGCAGACTGAAAGTCAAAATCAAGATCACAATATCTGCTATAGAACTCCAATATGCTGATGATAATGTAGTTGTGAGTTTTCTGGGCTGTATGGCCATGTTCCAGAAGCATTCTCTCCTGACGTTTCATCCATATCTATGGCAGGCACCCTCAGATGTTGTGAGGTATGTTAGAAACTAATCAAGGGAGGTTACATATCTGTGGAAGGTCCAGAGTGGGAAAATGAACTCTTGTCTGTTGTAGGCAAGTGTGAATGTTGTAATGAATCACCTTGATTACCATTAATGGCCCTGCCAGCTTCATGGCCTGACTTCTTCCTGCCTGGGGGAATCCTTTGTTCAGAGGTATTAGCTGCCTGATTGAGTTAACTCTAGAATTACTGGTTTCACTGTTGAAAAAAATCATTGCACTACTTGCTGCACTGTTTGTTACTTCTCTAACCTTTTCATTTTCATTTTCATTTTCATTTGGTTTACAGAGGACAAACAGGATTCATAATAAAATGGCCTAATACTTGAAAACTGCAGTTAAAATGCCTCTTAACAAGCTTGTTAATAATAACTTCTTCCAAGTGACTAGAAAATGTACTAACTTTGCTATTACTTATTTTATCATTTTTGGAATGCGACTTTCTTGTGCCTTTCCTCTGCCAGATAGTTCCGGATAACCATATTTTATATCTCATTACTTCTATTACTACTACTACTACTACTACTACTACTACTGGTATTATGTTTATTTATGCCCCATTTTTTCTCTCCACAAAGGAGATTCAAAGCTATGTTATACCCTGATACAGAATTTTAAAATAATAGAAATCCATATGAAAATATTTGATAATAAAATAGATTGATTCTAAGGTGGTCTGTACTTATAAAAGTGTCTCAGGAAATAGTGTGATCAGGTATGCGTCATTTAAATCAATTTTCCAGTCCAGAGAAAAGTGATCTGTTTTCCCACAGACATCATCTGCCACAATCCTCCTGTTTACACGTGTTTCAAATTCAAACCGAACACCCAAGCATGTGTGTGTTTAGAGGGAATATGCTCTTAAGCAAATAAAAAATGACATGTATACATTTTGCAAACATCTTGGAAACATGAGCATCTTTTTAAGAAGTTCTCTGTGTGAAGATATCAAAGAATTCAAAGCTTTTTTATTTGTTTCTTTTTTGCCATCTGCCACATCTCATTCAGACATTTGGTTTCTTTCATTCTTCTCTTTTGAGTGACACATTGGAAGAAAGGGAACAGAAGACCTTCTTCTCTGAAAACAAAAGCATCATCTGGAGACAGGTAAAACACACTGCTTTAAAGTCAACCTAACCCATCTTCTTGCTGCACAATGTTAACATGGCATTTATAAAACGAGTGGGGAAGATGCGGAAAGCAAAACTGATGTTATTCTTTTTGTCTTATTGTCACAAAATAAGCCACTTCCTGTGAGTTACGCAGCTGAGGACAAATGTAATCCTGTTGCTTTAACCTTTCTTTCTTTTCCTCTCTTGCTCCATTCTTGAGAATGGTGAAGTGGGGAAAAAACACAAAATGCAACATTTAAAGGTCAACTCTGCATCGCTGATGGAGATGCCTGTGGAACAACACTCCTCCTTCAGAATGTGGCAGAAAAGTAGACTGCTTTAGTTTTGGAGCAGATGGCATTTATGTATTTATGACGGGCCAGGAATGCTTCTGAGATGTTAGGAAAAGGGCTGGTGTTATGCCTCTTCACATGGAATTTAACTGTGTTTACAACATGAGTGGTGCTTGTTCCTGTGTTAATTCAGAGCAGAAAAGCAAGTAGCAGGCAGACACTATTTCAAAAGTGAGTATGTAGAACTCCCAACAGCAACTACTTCCCAAGATAAGAGACCAGCAAACCAGAAACCCTTTAACACTACCCAGTTCAGAGAACAGAGTTTCAGATTTATCTGTATGACTGAATCCTATAGAACTGTGAAGTCTGAACTTAGTTGGTCATTAGAGCTGTCAAGTTGTGGATTCTAAATGTTCCTTCCTAAACTGCAAATATCAGGATTGTATAGGATAAATCAGGGAAAATTGAGTTCATCTATGATGCTATGATTGTACAACATGCAATGGCCTGAAGTGAAGGTAATGCCCCTATCCATCTGTAGTTCTGCCACAAGAAATTTCAAACACTCAAGAGCAGATCTTTAGGTGATGCAGAGGGAAGACAGAAGAAAAAAGCCTTATCACAGCAATGGTGAGGAACTGGCAAATTGCTGTATTTGGGTCAAGTATAACTGATTCACTTTTCTTCACTAAGCTAGTAGTGTTCTGAATTTGTCATTTCTAGAATTCCCAGTAGAGAAAATGGGGACTGCAATTTTCACCAATAGCAGCTTTTTGTACATTTTTAGGGATTATATCACTTATATGGTGAGCAATAGTTAATGGTTTCTCCTTTATTGAAACAATTAGACCATAGTCCTTTGGCTGTAGAAGGGACACAAAGAGAGGAATCTTCCTTAAAGACATGTGCAAGCATGAACAAGGAGAAACAGTGATTAATGTCACATATACACTAAAATCTCTTTCCCTCTATGCAGTCATTCTAAGTGTTAAAAAACAGTGTTATGACATGTGGGTAGTTAAAAATACTCATTTCATGTCTCCTGTTTCAATTTCCATAATGAAAGGACTCATTAGTTTTATCATTCCCCCCCCCCAAATACTAAAGCAATTACTGTGACTTATTCTTATAAAATAAATTACCTGCCAAGAGTAATTTCAAAACTAAAATACCATATTTAATTAATGCTATCATTAAGTTTAAAAAGTAAGTAAACTACATGAAAACCCTTGAACTTGTTTTGACTGTGTAATAGGAAAACTGTCTGCCATTTTGACAGATGGTGTGTTACTGAAGGGAATTGCCTTTATGTTTCACAAACCATAGCTGTATGGAGACCCAGCAACTGTCTGGACTGTACCAAAAATATCACTTTCAACAGCAGCTTCTGTCAGTAGGTGTGATTTTCACATGTACATATCTCCTCAAATAATTTCAACTTGGAACTGAATGATAGCTTTACAGTTATCTAACAAAAAGGAAAAGAGTACACTTTAGTACACAATGTGGTTCTGTTTTGGCTTGAAATCTGTTTTGGCTTGTGGTTCTGTTTTGGCTTGAAGTGTACAACAGTCAATTCCAACCACCGACCACCCAGTTACATTACGATATAACTTCACTGCCACCAATCCAATTATATTGGTCTACGACCATTCACTCTTCCCTGTCCTACTGGCCCACTGACCACTGGACTCAGTTTGCAAAGCCACTCAAAAATGAAGGGAAACTCTGACTTAAGGAGGGATTGCTATTATGCAGACAGGCCCCTTTCTTATATTGATGCACAGAAAGACACACTGAATACCTGTGGTGAAGTATGAACAGATTTGTGAAGTTTATTTCAACTAGAGCAAGAAGATTGCTCAGATATTAGGAGAGGTTCAGACGTGTAATAGTTTCAGAAGATTATCAAGCTGTTTCCTTAAAAGAAAATGGTTCCTTAACTTGTCTTCTACAGAACTAAGTTCACTCACAGGAGAACTAATCAGGCTTTTCCAAAACTCTTCAGTCCTCCCTTCCAGAGGCTCCGAAACTCAGCCCTCTTTCCCTTAGAGGCTGTCTAAAAATATAGCACTTCTCCCTGAAGGTTATTTTTGACACCCCCCCCCCCCCACAGAGGTTCTTTTATCAGAGCTCCAAACTCTTTCCTCTTTCCGAATCCCTTTCTCCCTCTGGCCCACTCTACCTTCTGTAGCTAGGCAACACTCTCTAACTCCCACACCAATCAGGCACCACTACCCTATAAGGAGTGGCCGTTCCCTTCACACTGGCCTGGCAAGGTAGGTCCATTCTGTTACATAGTGCAATGCTACCAAATTTTTCACACTTTTTGTTCCTCTACCATGGTTTTTCTGGTGACAGTATCAATTGGATCACTGGTTCCCAAAGTACCATGGCAGAGCATCGTTTCCAAATGGCATCTGGAGAGAGAATAGAAGTCAACAGCACTGACTATCATGTTGCCTTTGAATTTTCCTGGGCAAGATATTGCATGCCATGGGACTTGCAGGAGATATGAAAGGCAGCTGTTGATTTGCAGACAAAATATTCAAGTAACCCACGAAGCAACTGTATACATTGACATCATATAATGGTCAGTATAAAAGTCAAATAGTCTCCATAATTGAAATCAGAAAATAAAAAACCTCCATCATGTCTTCAGAAACAAGACCAGGAATAGATTGTGGCACAGACCACGAACTGCTAATAACAAAAAATAAAGCTAAAGTAAGACACAAAGCCAAATATTGTGCTGAAATATAACCTGAAGAATATTTTTGTAAAATTTAAAGATAACATGAAAATAAATTTGCATTATTAGGCCTAATTGACCAGCAGCCAGAAGAACTCGTGACCAAAGGACATTCAAGACAAAGAAAAATACAAAAAAATTTTATCTGGAATACCAAAAAAAGTAATCTCAATGGACAGCAGTTTAAATTCCTACAGCAGTTGAGGGCAAATGTGTATCAAAAATAAAAGGTGACAGAAACTGAACAAGATCTCTAAATGCACCTTTTCAACAAATTGTGTAGGAGAACTACTATAATAATCAATGTGGAGATATTAAAGGTAATATCCCCCAGGTAATATGCCCCCCTGTCCCCCAGGTCTTGCTTGCTGCTGCACAGAAGAACCTGGTGGGCAGATTTGAGAGATTACCTCCTCCCACTCCCCACCCCCAATCTCATTCAACCAGGTCTCTGTAAGGCTAGGTTCAGCATGCTCATCATCCTGGATGGCAGGTCCCCCTCCCTCCAATTTACTGACCTGCATTCAACAAGAATAATTTTCAGCCAAGGAAACTGTCACTCTGACACTACAGGCTATTGAATATGTGAGACAGTTTGGGGGCAATAGGTACCCTGTTTCAGTCTCTAATTTGATGGCATAAATATAGTCTCCTCCCTCCATATCTCCTTTTGCCCTGTATGACTCCAATGTCCCCTTCTCTCCTCTGGAAAACACATCCTTCCTAGTTTGTTTAATAAAAACAAACTATGTACACCTCTGGCAGGCAGATGGCAAAAGCAGGCAATGAACTTCACCTTAATCAGGGAAAGGGATAGGCCCTTGCCCTCATGCCACCCCTCATAATGGCTCCCTCAAAGTGGCAACCCTTCTTTGGTGTCACTCTCTTTGTCAGCAGATCCATCACTGGTCGAGCCACCCCCTCAAGACTCATCCTTTTATGCATCAAGCTTTAGTAGGCAGGACATGGCAAAAGGTGTCCACTTCGTCCCTGTAGCAGTGATATCATCATCACCATAATCATCGTCATCATCTTATAAGAAGCTTTAATTCAGAATGTTATTTCTTTAGCAGTTCTGCTCCCACCTCCTGTTTATTCTTGATTTGGCATATATCGTGATTATCTTATGGAAGAAGAAAAATGCATAATACATTTATTATGTCATGTCAAGAGTAACATGTTCTTCCATAATGGAAGAAGAGAACTGGCTTTGGCTGCATCTCTGAGAGTTTAAAAAGTATATGAATGCCTCTTGTCATGATACTGTACATCAATTTAACCTGAATCATTCAAGGCTAACCATTGTATAGATTTTAAATATCATTTTTTTCTTTTAAAAAAATAGAAAAAATATCCTAATGAAACAGAGGTCCCAAAACTATATGTAACATCTGCTATCCTACATTAGTAGAGTTTAGGACCCATTTCCCATGAAAATTGCTTTTATAGATATATAAATTAATATTAATAAGTAAATATAAATTATGAAATCTCTAAAATTAATCTTCAATTAGAACATGTCCTCCATTAATGCTAGATAATATTTATAGCATATTTTATTGTTCTTTATCTAATTGAATCTTGTCATACCATCAACGTACATAATATTATTGTTGCAGTTATTGCTAGAGCTACCAGCAATAGATTCAACATATCTAGGGAATACTATTTATTTGCAGATTGCATCTAGAGTACATTGGGAGTATTAATATTAATATTTCATTCATAGCTTGTAGTTCTGTATTAGATTATAGAAGTGAATTCTGATAAATTGTCCATCAGGCTGTCCCAAAACAATAAGCAATGTATCATGCTACTAGGAAAACTGAATTTAGAACTGTTAGCTATATATCTGGACTATAGCTAAATAAGGCAAAAAGACCAGGAAGAATAAAAGATATGTGTGCTATACAACTAATGGAGACAATATTAATAAATTATTTGTAATACTGCAAAATACCAGTTGGGAATTACAAAAGGCTGTAGGATAATTATAGTGCCAGGGAACTGTGAAATATGGTTCAATCATACAAAACATACTCCTACCTGTGATGAGTTTAAAATAAATTTCTGTTAAGGAATAGCAAAATTGTCTTCTATGGTCTTAGGGTGTGCTGCTTCTACAAGCATGAATTGTTATGTATTCAAAACAGATTTCCTTTCAGATAATACATTTATTAGAGGCAAATGAAAATTCTCAAATTAGAATTACTTCAACAGGGGCTGTTTTTAAGTGGGAATGATTCTGAAAAGTATGAAATCCAGACTTTTGTGAATTTTGTATGCACATGCGTGCATTTCTATGCGATGTACCATTTATTTTAAGCTTCTAAGTACATATTACAAGATTCCTCCTCTTTCATTTTTCAGTTCATTCTTTCCCTCATCATATTTCTTCTAAATTCAAAATGACTCTCAAAACTGCGTATGCAAACTTTCATGCTGTTTACTTTCGGTTCATCTGAACAGCACAACCACTGTGGTCCCATTTACACTGTGACATAATGCAGTTTTATAATCTAGTTTAACTACATTGAACTGCACTCTATAATTCTACATTGCCATGTAATGCAATTCAATGCAGCTATATTGCATTATGAAACTGTATAATATGGTAATGTCAGTAGAACCTATGTTTGCAAACCCCCCTACCTCATCATGAGGGGGAGGCCTCAGGAACTCAGATCAACCCATATTTCCCTATGGAAAGACAGGAAGTCTCCCATCATGCACCACCAGTTATTTTTTTTGGCAGCAACAGGGGTTTTTTTGGCACTTTCACCACAAAGCTGTCCAGAAGCACTTTTCTGGTGTGTGATGCCATCACCCTGCCTGACATAAGAGCAAGTGCCACAGACATACACACCCTGCCAAGGACAGATCCAAATCTACACCAACCTAAATGATTGATATAGACATCCATTATGACATACACAACAGCTGTGTCACAAAAGTTGCATTATGTGCATATATCTGTGGAAAGCTAAACAACATATCACTGTTGTGTACAGGACAATCTCAACCAATAACTCTTTTTAACCAATCCCCATGCTCAGAAAAAGGTAAAATGATCCAAACTGATTTCTGTAGACATGTTGGCATTCACATTTAAAGCTATCTTCAAACTTCATAAAATGGGATCTTTTTTGGAAGATCATTAAATGCTACCAACTCTGTTTAATGTCAATAAAACTATTCCTGCAATTTTGCTTGCTCTGTACTTAATTATTTATCTGCAGCAGTTTTCTTTTTAACATTCATTTCAATTACAGTTTATGAATAAGTTTATTTATGTACCTTCTGTACAAGCCTGCTTCTCCCTATCTGGATTGTGAGGTGATTATTGGGACTGTGAACCCTGAATTCATAAAGGGAATTTTACCACTTCAACTGCTGGTAAAGTATCTTGTCACTATCCACTATATTCTTAAAGGTAAAGGTAAAGGTTTCCCTTGACATTAAGTCCAGTCGTGACTGACTCTGGGGGTTGGTGCTCATCTCCATTTCTAAGCCGAAGAGCCGGCGTTGTCCATAGACACCTCCAGGTCATGTGCCCGGCATGACTGCATGCAGCGCTGTTACCTTCCTGCCGGAGTGGTACCTATTGATCTACTCACATTTGCATGTTTTCGAACTGCTAGGTTGGCAGAAGCTGGAGCTAACAGCGGCCGCTCACACCACTCCCAGGGTTTGAACCTGGGACCTTTCGGTCTGCAAGTTCAGCAGCTCAGTGCTTTAACACACTGAGCCACCGAGGCTCCTTACTATATTCTTAGGAGTTTTTCAAAAGTGAAATACTCAAGGCGCAAATGCAAACAGTGCCAACAAAGAAGAAAAATAAGACAAGTGCAAAGAAGCCAGAATGGATGTCCAAAGAACTTCTAACTGAGCTAAAGCTCAAAAGTGACATGCACAAGAAGTGGAAAAGGGGAGAAATCACCAAAGAAGAATTCAAACGTATAGCCAACACCTGTAGGGAAAAGGTTCACAAGGCTAAAGCGCAAAATGAGCTCAGGCTTGCCAGGGACATAAAAAACAACAAAAAAGGCTTTTTTGCTTACGTTGGTAGAAAAAGGAAGAAAAAGGAGGCGATGGGGCCATTGCAAGGAGAAGATGGGGTGATGGCGACAGGGGACAGGGAAAAGGCAGAACTACTTAATGCCTTCTTTGCCTCGGTCTTCTCAGAAAAAGAAAGCCATCTTCAACCTCAGCAACACGGAATGGACGAAGGATTGGGGGAAATCCAACCCCAAATAGGGAAACAAGTTGTCCAGGAACACTTGGCCTCTCTAAACGAATTCAAGTCCCCAGGGCCAGATCAGCTACACCCAAGAGTACTGAAGGAACTAGCGGAAGTTATTTCAGAACCACTGGCAATTATCTTCGAGAGTTCTTGGAGAACGGGAGAAGTCCCAGCAGATTGGAGGAGGGCGAATGTGGTCCCTATCTTCAAGAAGGGAAAAAAGAACGACCCAAACAATTACCGTCCGGTCAGCCTCACATCAATACCAGGGAAAATTCTGGAAAAGATCATTAAGGAAGTGGTCTGCGAACACTTAGAAACAAATGCGGTCATTGCTAATAGTCAACATGGATTTACCAAAAACAAGTCATGCCAGACTAATCTGATCTCTTTTTTCGATAGAGTTACGAGTTGGGTCGATACAGGGAATGCTGTGGATGTAGTGTACCTGGATTTCAGTAAGGCCTTCGACAAAGTCCCCCACGACCTTCTGGCAAATAAACTAGTAAAATGTGGGCTAGACAAAACTACGGTTAGGTGGATCTGTAATTGGCTAAGCGAACGAACCCGAAGGGTGCTCACCAATGCGTCGTCTTCATCATGGAAAGAAGTGACAAGTGGAGTGCCGCAGGGCTCCGTCCTGGGCCCGGTTCTGTTCAACATCTTTATTAACGACTTAGACGAAGGGTTAGAAGGCACGATCATCAAGTTTGCAGACGACACAAAACTGGGAGGGATAGCTAACACTCCAGAAGACAGGAGCAGAATTCAAAACGATCTTGACAGACTAGAGAGATGGGCCAAAACTAACAAAATGAAGTTCAATAGGGACAAATGCAAGATACTTCACTTCGGCAGAAAAAATGGAAATCAAAGATACAGAATGGGGGACGCCTGGCTTGACAGCAGTGTGTGCGAAAAAGACCTTGGAGTCCTTGTGGACAACAAGTTAAACATGAGCCAACAATGTGATGCGGCTGCTAAAAAAGCCAATGGGATTCTGGCCTGCATCAATAGGGGAATAGCATCTAGATCCAGGGAAGTTATGCTCCCCCTCTATTCTGCCTTGGTCAGACCACACCTGGAATACTGTGTCCAATTTTGGGCACCACAGTTGAAGGGAGATGTTGACAAGCTGGAAAGCGTCCAGAGGAGGGCGACTAAAATGATTAAGGGTCTGGAGAACAAGCCCTATGAGGAGCGGCTTAAAGAGCTGGGCATGTTTAGCCTGCAGAAGAGAAGGCTGAGAGGAGACATGATAGCCATGTACAAATATGTGAAGGGAAGTCATAGGGAAGAGGGAGCAAGCTTGTTTTCTGCTGCCCTGCAGACTAGGACACGGAACAATGGCTTCAAAATACAGGAAAGGAGATTCCACCTGAACATCAGGAAGAACTTCCTCACTGTGAGAGCTGTTCGACAGTGGAACTCTCTCCCCGGGGCTGTGGTGGAGGCTCCTTCCTTGGAGGCTTTTAAGCAGAGGCTGGATGGCCATCTGTCGGGGGTGCTTTGAATGAGATTTCCTGCTTCTTAGCAGGGGGTTGGACTAGATGGCCCATGTGGTCTCTTCCAACTCTACTATTCTATGATTCTATGATTCTATGATTCTATGCTTCATTAAGTAATTTTTGCTGCAACTCAGAATAAAGTCAAAGTCAAAAGAACAATAATAAAGATTTTAAAAAAATATCAAAATATATTTATATTTGTTTGCTTTATATCAAAGAACCCCAACAAGAATAATTCTGGGACCTATTCTGCATAAAAATCACTCTTGGTTGTTTTGAACAGATAAGCAAGCCTTTTCTGTGCAGAAAATATTTCTCAATGAAAATACCACAATTGATGACATTCCTTTCACATTTGCCTGTGTCTGATTTCAACCGAAAGCAGATTTTCTGCACAAGAAACATCTTTTTCTCTATGGAGAATTATATTTCCACTACCTGTCTGAAATTTAGTTGGAAAAGTCACCTGTTTTCATAATATAGAAACTTCAAACTGTATGCAGAAATGTTTAAAAATTTTATTTATTTATTTATTTATTGCCAATATTTATATCCCGCCCTTCTCACCCGAAAGGACTCAGGGCGGCTTACAACACTGGCACAATTAGGTGCCTATACCAAATCAATCAACAATGTATAAAATCAGTGAAAAACTATTAAATAAAGTATAAAATTACAGTATATAAATTTAAAAAATATGTCAAAAAGGTCAAAATTATAGGCCAAGATCCAGTGTTGACTTGGTGAAGTACAAAGCTCCTGGGCATAGCTCTGTTTTATCACTCTCCTTTGACCCATGTCTCCCATTTCCTAAGACACCTCCTCCAGGGAAAAGAGAATCCTCCAGATTTGCAATTTGAGTCTGGTGATGATGTTACCACTTGTGCGATTCAAGAGCACACTTTCTTTTTCACATGTCCAGCTGCAAAAACACAGCTGCTAGAGAGGATGCCCTGACAACAGGTAGGAAGGTGGTTCAGGCAGGTAAAGGCTGATTAGATACATATCTCCGACCATAATAATCATCCCAGGAGTAAACAGGGAAAATTTGATCTTATATCTGCACATGTCACGAGTAAGATTCTAACAGCAATCACTGATGTTTTCAAGTGCAAGTTAGTTGGTGAAGACTAATCATCTGGATTTTAGAAAGTTTATAAGCCACCTAACAGAAAGCATGGCTTGAGCTTTATTTGATTATCATAAGGAAGAGGAAGAGACAACTGGAAGAAAGGGATATTGACATTACGGAATGTATCATTGCACAGAGTTTCAAAAAAATCAGCCAGTCATGCAGGAAATTATGTGAATGTGTTCCGCAAATGTGCTTATTCAGCTAATGGTGTGTGGAAAACCCAAACAAAACAGTCTTGGACAAAATAATTGCTTAGACTTACGAGCCCACTTCCTTTACATGCAATTATAGATAGTATGGTGAGAGAAAGACCCATGTGATAGGTTTGAGCATTGGACTATAACTCTGGAGAACAAGGTTTGAATCTCCAGTCAGCCATGGAAAACCCATGGATGACCTTGGACAAATCACACACTCTCAGCTTTATAAAGACAAATCTTGACAAGATTTTCTTGTCAAGATTTGTCAAGAAAATTTCCTGATAGGATAACCTTAGAGTTGCCATATGTAAAACACAGAGAGAGAGAGACAACAATAAAACAACAGTCAAAAGAAAATGCCTTTCTGCATACTGCCATTATACAGTCCCTTATTTTACAGTTGTCTCTTTCTCTTTCCTAAAGTAGGAAAATTTCAGTCTTATTTTGAGTCAGAAAAGGTACTGCCAAAGCTTACATGTTTCTCTTACCTTGTGGTGATCGTGACCCATCACAACAGTCACAGGTCTGTAGATCCAGAGGGATTAGAACTTTTAGTGAGCAGTTCCTTGTCATCAGTCAGCAACACAGCATCTTAGCAGGAAGGCTGGGAGTTGTGTGAGTGGTGAACAGCTGCACCGTTCTCTCCAAAAAGCCAGTATTGCTCTGTAGGGAGTCATTGCACAGTGGTGTATGTGGGTAAGGCATGACAACAGAGACAGGCTGTGAGGAACTTTTATAGATGTTGGCCTATAGAAGGTGATGTAGGTTTTCCCCCTTCTTTAATTGCTCTTTCTGCTTTTAACTTCTATTCCAGCTGCAGAATGAGTTCCCCTGTAATATAGCACCAGATGTTTAGACTTGAACTAGAAAGAACTGAATTAAATTTCCCTCTTAGCCATAAACTGATTGGATGATTTTGGATCAGCCAGTAACTCTCAGCGTTGTTGGGAAGGTAAAATGAAAGTAGAAAGGAAACTCTCTACCCAATGTTTGTCTAGTGCTGTTGAACCTGAACTAGAGACAGCTGCATGGGTTTCATTAACAGAAGCAGCTGAAAGTGTCCTGGCAGTCATTCTGCACTTTTCAGGCTCAGGGATAGGAGATGTTCATTCCCCTCCTGCCCCTCTCCCCGTCACTGCTGGCAGTGGCTACATCAGCAAGATAGCAACATTTCTGATGTTTGGGGGCCACCTTTCCTTCTTCTCTGTCACATGACTTATAAAGGTAGCGGGGGAAAAGGGAAAAAGATTGGGTCTCTGCTGAGTGGTGCCTAAATAGATCCAGAGTGTCAAGGCAGTGTAAGGTTCTTGCTGCCACTGAGACAGGTCAAGGAATCCCTGTCAGGTTCCAAATGGTCTGGAACTGCTATCTTCCACCCCACCTTAAAACCACCCTATTATCTATCACTCAATCAATCTTTCTGTCCTCCTTCCTTACTTTCTTTCATCTGTTAAAATGGGATGATCCTTTCAGGTCACAACAAGGAGATTATAGCTCTTAAATTACATTAAAATGACACTTCAGGGGTTTTTATATAGAGACTTCAGATTATGATTTTTTTTTAAAAAAAAGTGAGTTATTTAGATTTTTGGAAGAATTTGATGAAATTTGTCAAGATCATTGTTCTTTCTAAACAGAACGAGCCTTCTAGGTTTCTGATTAATAGGTACATTTTGTAATACAGTCAGTATTGTTTAGGGTTTCAGAAACAACAGTACTTTGTCCCTCAATATGTGTGCATCTGTGTTTTGTAGACAATTACTAAGAAAATCACTTATGGCATAGAGGCAGTTTTAGTTTAGAAGTTAATGGCATTCCGACAGTGTTTTTTTCTTTCAATTTTTGAAGTATTTCTTTGTTTTGATATCATTTATGAATTGTAGCATAAGGAGAAACTTGCAAATCACTGAGTTTTATTCCTGATTGTGTGTTTTAACCACTAAACTTACAACTTTCCTATTTCATGTACTTTATGAAAGGTTTATGTTAGGACAGGATTTTGTTTGCAACTGGAATAAATTTAAATAAAGAAGGACATGGATTTAGAAGCAGATATGATATGTACTGACAAGAAATACAAGCCAAAAACTTCCTAAAGGTCACCATAACTATTTAAATATTTTGTTTGTTGGGGGTTTTTTTTGCTTGGAAGCAGAAGAGTACCTAAGAGTATAGAAGAATAACAGAAACATAGGATCATAGATTCATGGAGTTGGAAGAGATATCGTGGGCCATCAGGTTCAACCCCCTGCTAAAAAACAGGAAAATTGCATTCAAAGACACAAGGCATGTTCATATATTGCTTCATGGCAATTAAAGAGATTTGATAAAATCATTTCCTTACAATAGACATTATATTTGTCCAGCACATCCTAGCTCTCACTTCTACCTCTTCCCATAATTGCAACAAATTTTGAAGTCTTAGGGTGCATCCAGACAGCCCCTTAGAAGCAAGAGTTCCTGCTTCTTCAAGAGGAGTGTCCATATGACATTCCACAGAAAAAGTGCATTCGGCACAAAGGAGAAAAACTCTCCTTTGACCCAAGATTATTTGTCAGATGGAAAGACATGGTTTTTCAAAATAATTGTGTCTTTCCAGTTGTGGGGCTGTGGATTGGGCCTAAGGAACACATCACAGAACTTCTGGTTCCAATCCACACAGCTGTTTCAGGACTTTTAGGTTGCTGGATACCAAGAAACCCAAGACAGCCCCCATCCCCTCCCAAAATTCCTTAAGCAGCCTTTTAAAAAGCAAAATAACTCACCAGGCCTTTCCCTTTTTTGGCCCTTTCCTGGGTTGTACCAATGACACACCTGGAAAAGGAGGGGAAGGAAAATCGCTCATGGCACCCCCTCCAAGTGTGTCATTGGTACAACCCAGGAGAGGGCTGTAGAAGGGAAAATGGAGGCCTGGTGAGTTATTTTGCTTTTTAAAGAGTGTTTTAAGGGATTTTATTTTGAATCCAGGTGCCTTGCTGGAAAGCCCAGCAAGGCATCTGGACACCCATCAAAGAAAGCATGCACTTTCTGGGGCGTGTGTGAACTAGAAGCCAGGAACTTTCCTGTTTATAAAACACTATTGTTCCCAGTTTAACCTGCTGTCTGAAACCGTCCTTAGAGGTAAATATTGCAAATTTTAGAGACCCTGATTCATTTTGTAGCACTTTAGAGAACCCTTCATTTGCTTTTGAGAAATCCTTAATGAAACATGATCTTGTGCAGGACATAGGGTGCATATTCCTTTACATTTCCGGAATACCTTTTTAGTTCCATAACTCCCTTGTAGCCTCCACCAGATGAGAGTTCAGTCTCCCCAATAATTTACCCATTATTATTTTTAGGAAAGAGGCATACACATATTTAATAAAATACCTGGGGTGTCAAAATGTATAGACATTTTAAGAGATGTTGTCTATGTATTATTTTTAAAAAATAAATTGAATTACAGTAGTGTAAAGTGTAATATGATGTTTATTCAAAAGATGGAATTAATCAAATGAATGCTATCATCACCATACTACAGGCAGGACAGTAAAAATAACATAGCATAAGACCATTTTGAATTGGTATTTGAAATTTGACAGTGTTGTGGAAGTATAATGGCAATGGAGGCATGAGTATGCAACAGGGCCTCCTAATAATTGCATGCATTTATGATGAGTTTGAGACGCATGGTACTACTGTATGTGATGTCTACAAAGTAAAATATGGGAGGCCTCTTACAGGAACAAGTCCTGCTTTTTCTGCTATTGTGTTGGAACAACTTGCCACAGAGGTCTACCAAACAATGTGCACATGTGACAGGAGTTTGCAAAACCAGCTATGCACATCCATTTCACCTACAATGTGTGTGCTTTTGGGGGATTATGGATTTTAATTACAATAAGATTTCACCCTACCAAATAGCCACCAAGACATGAAAGCTTACCTAGATGAGAATTGGCCAGTACAATGGATAGGACAAAGAGCTATAGCTGAGTTTTCCTCACGTTCTCCTGACTTAAAACTCCTTGACTTCTACATAAAGGGGACCTTGATGGATGTGGTGCATCATAGAAAACTATCTAGATTGGAGGTACATGAGGAGGAAATTGAAACAGCATACAAAGCAATACAAAGAGGTAACTTGGTCAGCATTGCTCAAGCAGTAGTTTGTCATAATCAAAAGTATCTGGGTGCTGATGGTAACCACTCTGTGCGCCTCTTGTAATTGCAGAAGTAATTCTGACAACATTTCAAATTCACTTGAGGCATGGAGCCCACCAGCTCCCATCACATGATGTCAATCTACTTTTGATGGGACGCCATGCCTCAAGTGAAGTGGAAGTGTCGCAGGAGGAAGCGGCGACAATACAAAAGGCTTCCTGTCTTGCATAGGAAACAAGGGGGAAGCCAGGTAGCAATGCTTCACCTCATGGAATGAAGTGAGGGGGGAGGTGGGTGACGCGGGATGATAAGTTCCCCCTGCTGGGCCTCATCAGATTCATCATGATACATTGTGAATATAAGCCTTAATATGATGAGGTCCATATATTCATATTTTGTCATTGGTATATATTGAGCCTCTGGTGGCTCAGATCCCAGGTTCAAACGCGGGGAGCGGAGTGAGCACCCGCTGTTAGCTCCAGCTTCTGCCAACCTAGCAGTTCGAAAACATGCAAATGTGAGTAGATCAATAAGTACCACTCTGGCGGGAAAGTAACAACGTTCCATGCAATCATGCCAGCCACATGACCTTGGAGATGTCTACGGACAAGGCCAGCTCTTCGGCTTAGAAATGGAGATGAGCACCAACCCCCAGAGTCGGACATGACTGGACTTAACGTCAGAGGAAACCTTTACCTTTACCTTATATATTGAACATTACAATTTTAATATTTTTTTCTTTCTTAAAATTTGTATACATTTTGGCACTTTCTATAGAAGGCAGGGGTAAACTAAGGCCTGGGTGCCCGATGCGGCCCCCTGGGTGCTTATCTCAGGTCCTCCTCGTTTTCCCTTTTCTCTTGGAAGAAGGACACAGCCCGCCATGTCCTTATGGGGAAAAGATGGGGGAGGAAGGCACATAGCAGCTGAGAATATTCTGGAGTGCTCTCAGCCACCGTGTGTCTCACCCTCCTCCCATCATAAAGACAGTGTGAGTGACCCCATCCTTATTCTGGGAGGATGGCTTGAGAAAGTCATGCTGTGGCTGAGAGCCCTCTGGAGCACTCTCAGCCACCGCCTGTTTTGCCCAAGAGGACAGCCTGAGGATTGGGAGAGGAGGATTGGTGCAGTTGCCATGCATTTTGCCTTTTTCCTAGCATAGGAATAGAGTGAGCAGCCTGGTCCTTATGCTGGGAGGGCAACCTGAACATGACCCGGGCCCTGCCCTGCCCCTTTCTGGCCCTGCCCTCTCTCGGTCCCTCCCCACCCAGTGTGTGCCCAGCCTCCCTTCCTCCCTCCCTCCTGGCCCAGCCCTGGTTTGCCCATGCCTGCTCTATAGTAATTAATGGAAAGAAGAAGAATGACCTTAATCCACAAAGTCTGTCAATTTAGGTTCAATTTTCACCTTTTGATATTTAAAATAAATTTGGACAATTTGATGTTGTTGCTTTTATAATTAAGACTCCTGGATTTTTGTGGGGAGGATTCTGCTATATTTTCTGTGAGCTTTCATCATATTTTTTGTTTTGTTCCTGGATGATGTAGAGACCTGGTTGTGATTGTTACCTTATCATGTGTCTATTTAAGTTCTGTTGGCCTTGAAAAGGTACTCTGTTTGAATGAGCTCATCCTTAGATCTGAGATCAAATTACTCTTTCCAATTTAGACAAAGCAGTAAACAGGTATAATACATCCTTGACTATTTTGAGCATGATTATTCCATGCATAGAGAACACATGTGCACAGATTTCCCAATCCTCATAACAGTTTGCCACAGTGTGAGTGAAAAGGTGTGTAGCACAGGACTATATCCCTCTTGTTGTTTATTCATTCAGTCGCCTTTGCCTTTGCCCTACTCTAAGGCTGAGAGAATGTGACTTGCATCAGGTCACCCAGTGAGTTTCCATGGCTGGACAGGCATTCAGATCCTGGTCTTCAGAGTCTTAGTCAAATTTTCAAACAATTACACCACATGTTCAGATGAACTTCTAAAAAAACAAACAAACCACAAGCTAACAAAAATATAATGTATATTTTGAGACAAGATACCTTTACAAATGCAATGATCATGGAATTCTGGGAATGAAATAGGGGAATATTGTATCTCTATAAATATTCACAGAAGCAATAGACAAAAGTAATAAAAATGTACTACACTGTATTGTTAAAACCAATTTTTTCTTGAGTTGTAGTCATTATTCTTTCTTCATTGTAAGGAATCTAAATATTTTCATTTCCTCAAATACAAGGAAGATTTCTCTCCCAGACTTTTCTGTGTAGGGCTATTCTGTATAGGGATATTTTTCTATTTTTTATTTTCACATAATAGGCCTGCATAATCTGTGGTCCTCAAAGTATTTGGAACTCCAACTGCCAGAAGCCCTAGCCAGCTTGTCCAATGATCAGGAATTCTGGGAGCTGAAGTCCAAAACACCTGGAAGCCTGTTCCTTGTGCAGGCCTGTTCCATATGTTTTTAGCTTTTCACTCTTGTATACCTCACTTGATAGTTTTTAAATATATATTTGAATACAGTTTAAGTATCACTCTGAAAACTGCATAGCAGTGACAGGGGAGACAGTGATCTTGTATAGAAAAAACTGAGAAGAAAGTGAGACCAACAGAAGTTTTAATGTAACCAAAATGTGGGTTTTAAAAAATTCTCCCATGTAATTTTGTCAATATATCATGAAATGTGTTTCTTAAATTGCAGATTGTGAAACCGAATGAAATTAATTTATAGGTCAACTCAAAGTAACATAGATCAGACATGAATTACCTCCAGGTTAATTAATTTTTCTACCATTCCCAAATTCCTGCCTGTTCAGATTGGTCCCTGCAAAATCTGGATATATATTATCATAAAGTTATTTCTAAGAGGCAAAAAAAAATTCGACCAAAGTTTTCCTCAAGGTAGGAAAGCAATGAAAAAACTATGTTTTTTGAATATATTTGTTCTTCAGGAGTTATGCTGTTCCGAAGATGCATGCAATTTTTTATTTTTTTGGATAAAATATGCAGTTTTCAATAAAGCAACTTGTTTTCTGCACAGAACATGGCATCTTATTAGTAGAAATGAGCAATTCGGCAAAAAGGTATGCCGTTTCAGGTTCCATTGCTGGCTGGCCTCTTATTCTGTTTACCGGGAAATTACTCAAAAGGGGAGGGATGTTTCTGTTTTCATTCACCAGAGATTTGGCTAATTGGCTACAATTGAAAACTTTAAAGGCTCAATCCTCACCCATTTTAAGGTCTATCTGCATGAAACCTACTTTACTTTATTAAAAGTGATTCGGGCCCAACCCTACTTATTAGTGACTATACAAACAAACAAAATACCTTTCTAATACATAATAATTCCTAAACTCTGAATATTAGTATCTTATTCATCAATCTGATAACTTTTATTTTCTTTCTTTTGTAATCTATCTCAAATAAGTGAGGACAGAATGGGCACTTTAAATTGATGCATAATATTTCTTTAACACTAGCAACTGATTTCTTCAACATCTCCACCAAAAATGCTGAAGAGAAAAACAGAACACTTTAAAATACACACTTTAATTTATGACATTGATTACTGTCTCTTATTTTAAAATAGGCACAATATCCTTTCTAACTCAGGTTTCATACAATGGCATTTTGAAACAATAACAACTTGAAATCAACATCTATGATTAAGATATCTGTTTTCTTCTTGGGTGGGGAAAGCTAAACAAATGAGCAGCACATTTGTTCAGAGTTTCTTATTTTCTTTTCATATTCCTAAAAAGATGAATCAAAGAATGATGAAAACCTTGGTGATAAAAAGTGTGGAGTGAATTAACATGTTCAATGAATCTTTACCAAAAGGATGCCCATAAACTATATCACATTTAAGGCCATTTTGTATGACTATTAAAGTTCACTTTATTTTAACTGAGTACTAGGATGCCCTTTTGAGTCCATTTGCTCCCTTTTTTCCTTTATGAGATGTACTTTTTAAATGGTGATTTTATATTAGCCTCCAGTCTGCAAAACATTCACAAACTAGGGCTGTTTTTAAACTAGTTGCTTCCTAAGAAAGAGAAGTAAATGACACCAATTTCACATCCAAACCATAGTTATATAACAGTAGAAGACTCCCCCCCCCCCCGCAATGTACCCATTTCTCCATATTAAATTTAAAATGGTCCTAGTAGCTTTTATGGAGTCTCATGTAACAGCATTTCAAGAGCACATCTTATTTCAGAAAAGCCTCCAATGAGCATACATTGGTCTAGAGGGGGTCAAAATCCTACCCGAAAGGCACCATACACTTTATAAATAAAGGTTGTTGTTGTTGTTGTTGTTGTTGTTGTTGTTGTTGTTGTTGAGAGAAGCATGAAGAAGAACATTCATACATATGGGCACATGATGCATTTCTGCATACCTATGAAAATATTGGGTTATGGAACAAAGCTGTGTT
The DNA here is from genome assembly GCF_035594765.1 of Anolis carolinensis. Lineage (NCBI taxonomy): Eukaryota > Metazoa > Chordata > Lepidosauria > Squamata > Anolidae > Anolis > Anolis carolinensis. The sequence continues at coordinate 152,076,584 of NC_085843.1, forward strand.
TGTCCTTCATGAGTTTACTTCCCTACTCAAAATCCTAGATTATTGATTCTCTTGGCAAAATGATTTCAAGCTTGTTTTTATACAGGTCATGGGACTATTTCTCAAGTGAAAAATATATTCTGTCCAGTTCGCTCTTCCTGAAGCAGGCTACATACTAGTATGCAATCTTATATGACAGAACATCACTTTTTATTACATTCTGTTTAAGAACTTGTTGCTGTCTGTGGACAAATGTCTATGTACAGACGCATATGTCCCAATATCAAATAATTTTGTTTCACTCCTGACTTGAGCGTTTTTCTACACTGTCAAAAATGTGAGTGGAATTGGCATTTGTATTCCTCCCGCATTTTGGGTATAGATAGGGGGCTGAAACCACACATTTCTGGAAGAGGGTGGCCAGATGCCTACCCATACGGATATGGTCATCATCCTCCTGTCCCCAGTATTACGCCAAAACATCAGGAACTTTTGAAGGGAAATTTTCCCTTTGTTCACAAAAGCTCCCTGGTGTTTTTTCTAAGCTCCAGGAGCTTCAGGCAAGTCCTGTGCCTCTGTCTGCAGGCTGTTTCTGTAACTTCTGGGCTGGATAAACGGGAGCAGGGAGGGGACACTGGCACATCCATTCCTTTTTCCTGGGTGATCCCAGAAAACAGTCTCTACTGCTTCCATACCTGCAAAGGTGTGGGTCTTCTAGTAAGATCCAAATCTTTTCATGTACAGTAGAGTCTCACTTATCCAACATAAACGGGCCGACAGAACGTTGGATAAGCGAATATGTTGGATAATAAGGAGGGATTAAGGAAAAGCCTGTTACACATCAAATTAGGTTATGATTTTACAAATTAAGCACCAAAACATCATGTTTAACAACAAAATTGACAGAAAAAGTAGTTCAGTACACAGTAATGCTGTGTAGTAATTACTGTATTTACGAATTTAGCACCAAAATATCATGATTTATTGAAAACATTGACTACAAAAATGCGTTGGATAATCCAGAACGTTGGATAAGCGAGTGTTGGATAAGTGAGACTCTACTGTATTTTTAAAACCTGGAATAAACTTGGTTAATCAGGTCTATTACAGATTGAAATGGACTAGCCTGCAGCATCATTTGGATTCCCCCAGCTAAACTATTTCCTATGCTGTGTAGATGGGGACAGAGTCAAAAGGGAGGCAGGATAATGGATTTGGAGCCTGTCATTTAAGAGGCAACTTTCCAGAAGTCTAGTTTTCCAAGTGATATTTGCAACAATGGTACAAATCAAAGAGTAATGCCTTTGTGAATTCAGAAAACATTGTCTGTACACCAGTTTTGTCCATCTGTTCATATCTATTTACAACATAGGTACAGTATTTAACACTGCTCAGTAGAGGTTTTATTCATTATTCATTATCATTCAGTTTCAACCAATTTGGGGATTACTATTTTTCTCTTGAGATGCTTAAACATTTCTTATGTTGCACATTAGTCTCAATTGCCCTTGAGAGAGTCTACATCTCCTAATTGACTTCCAAATAACTCCTATGGAGGAATTAGTAAATACATTGGGTGTCTTCTTCCAGGATCATGTCCAAATGAATTTCATGTAGAATACATGGTAAGCCAAGCCACCCCAAAATCCATCCCTTTGAGATTTAAAATCTGTTCAGCCTTTTATATTTGATATGGTGATAATCAAAAACAACACAAATAAAATTAGTTATATCAATATTAATGTTTGCCTTCAGGTTGATTCCAATTTATGGGGACCCCAAGGTAAACCTGTCACATTAAGGGGAATAGTTATGACCAAGCAGTTTTAAAAACATTTCTGCATTAATTTATCAAAATCTGTTGAATGATGTCCCACCATTTGGAAAGAGCCCTGACCCTCTTCCATTATTGGATTTCATTTAGGTCACATCAGATGTACCGTAAGCAAGACCATCCCAAATACACACCAAGAAAATTTAGTGAATATCCAATAAATAAATAATTGGGTTCCTTCTGAGGCTCCCCTAAAATGAGTCTCACATGCAACATGTAGCTGATATTTTAAGTAAGGTTATTCCACAAATACCATAAAGTTTTGGTAAAAATGTATCCTACTGTTTCCCCAAATTAAAAAAAATGGGAAACAATATTGATTTAGGAGGAAAAAAACAACACATTCTAGCTTGCAGCTGGGTGTATTATTGATCCAGAAAGCTATCTGTCAACATTTTCTACATACCCTTGATTCTTCTACCTTCTTTTCAACACCTTAACCACACTCCTAGCTAAAATGTCTATCCTGAAAACATATCTAGCTGTACCACATACAGCCTTTGGAGTCCTGTCCAATGGAACATCTTGGAAGGCGGCCCAGCCATTTATTTTTAAAGTGTCTAGATCTTCCTGGTGCCATCTGTCCTACTACTAAAATATCTGTAGCACATTTCAGCATAGAACATCACTTTAAATGCTATTTTTCGTCACAACATTTGCTGTCTCAACTTTTAGATCTAGTTCCATCTACTAATAGTTGCTGTTACATAAACGTCTAGAATGGTAGCATAAAACTTCCCTTTATGAATACTGCCATTCTTTAATTAGGTGCTTTATGTGTGAAAGTGCTAAGAAATAGGAATATCCATTGCATTAATCACAAAGCAAACAGGGCACTTTGGTATCTAGAATCTTAACCATTAGTTTTAATTTCTCCCCCCTTAAAACGTTAATGTATTAAACTTCAAATTCTTTCCTTTTAAATATGAGGAGATTTGATGAAATTCTTTGCAGCTGAACCTACAATATTCTCCCCTATTTATACTGGTTATTTCAGTAGTTACATCTTTCCACAGAAGGGAGATACTATAACTGTTTATTACTTGTTGCCATAGAGGTATTAAAATGGGAGGACTAGTTAGGAAAGGTAGCAGTACAAATTCAGGATCAATATTACCAAACACATAGGAATTTGGAGTCAGACATCTAAACGTTAAACATCTGAAACTTCTTCATGAAGAGACAGGTCCTTCCCACTAGCCCCTACTCCCTGGTGCTAAAGGTGGTCCCCATACACTTTCAGGGGCATGGGTTGCATTTTTGCAAGCAATTATTTTACATTTGGAAGCAAGTTTCGGCCACAAAATTTGTTTGGGTGGCCACATTTTCCCCATTGCTACCATATGTTACCATAATATTTTCTTTGTTGCAGAGGAGGATGAAATGTAATTATGATGTTTCTTGTTCATTTACATGCTAGAGAATGTAAATGATCTATTTCTATCTCATTGCTAGCCTATATATTACTTTATTATTCAGACTGCTAGACAAATTAGTAGGGTTCTTTCTGCTTTGGACTACAAAAACTCAATAAAACTGCAGGTTTGAAATCATCAGACTAATGAGATTGGGGCTGAACATGTACTATTTTTCCTTTTTTTCTTTTTCCCCTAGAATTTGTGTCAAGCTGATTTATGTTATGCCACTTTCTGCTCTCATTAAAATCTTTGTCACAAAAAGAATTATTGGAATATTTTTAATGGCCAGAACATTCTGTGCAAATGAAGTATTGTGTTAGGATGTTGTGTTATTTTGGCCATTCTGAATGTTAATTAGTTGGCCTGTGCTTTTTGTCTCCTCCAACAGTTAGAGTAGGTTGTGATCCAAAAGTGTCCAGATAATGAAAATATAGTATGCCAACAAGGTCAGTGTGTACTGGTTACGAGACTACATAGGTTTCATTTGCATAATATATACAAAAGAGGAAATCATGACATTAGGTTCTAATGAAAAGGCCTCTAATGAGTAGAGGCAATAACAATACAAGAGTATTATTCTTTTTAAGAAGAAGACCTGGAACAGTGAGACCAAATTTAAAAGTTAACAATAACATTGTGATTTATATAAATAAAATACAGTTCATTAATTATTGGCAGGAATGTAGTCACACGGTCTGCTGCATTGAGAAATTATAATGGTTTTTCTGATTAAATTCTTTGACATCTGAATTTTCTATTGAAAGGCAGTTTTCCTCAACTTCAAAAAATACAGATTGCAGTGGGTGAAAATGAGATGGTTATCAGATTTTTTGAAAGGCAAGATGTATTTGTTTCACAAACTATCAATTATTTCATTAAAGACTTGTACTGATAATAAAGTATTTTCCCATAGACATTCTAATGTTAAATATTCAAGTGGAAAGACTTTCTATTTTACATGTACTTGCAAATATATGTATTTTCTGGACTTATTTTACACACTATGAAAAGACAAGTTTTATCACGTAAGTGAGAGCTGAAGCCAATGCAGTTTCTTGATGAATGAGCGTATATCATTCACATTTCCAAACACATTTTTTCCACCACAACACATAGTTGTATTTATATATTCCATAGTTAATATTGTTCATTTAAATTCATGGGTGAAGAACTTACACCCTTCTTGTACCATGACTGGTCATTAACTACACTAGTGAGGATTGGCATTTTTCAGAAGCTTAGAGAAATAGTTTGAAAACTATTGATGGTGGTTTCTTCCTACCCCATAATTGGAGAGTGTCATCCACAACTTTCTCTATTCTTCTACCAGTTGACTATCCTGCTAAATGACATATATTAAACAGGATGTTTAAGACATTTAAAGAACAAAATACAACCATAACAGTGTGTAAAATGGCCAAAGGTCAAACTCAAGACCCACAGTTTGCTACTGAGTTCAAGTAAATGTCTGTTGATTTTCATGTTGGTATACACAGATTTACACAGATGCAGTTTCACCTGGCCGAACAGCTAAAAAAACAACAAGAAAACATTGTTCTCCCACTCACCCACCTATTGGCTGGTTGTCTGTCTCACTGGATGAAGATAAAAGTATCCCTGATAGAGACAGCCATACCAAATGATTGTCTTTAGCTTCCTGTGTTGAAATAGGTTGCATGTGGTATGCATTAATGAAGACAAAATCTATTGTACAAACTGTCCCTCAAAGCTTGCAACTGGCAAGACAGAACCCCATCTCATTCATTTGTATTGCTGTTTGTTATGTTGAAAGCGTCATGCTGCTTTTTGACTTTAGGAACGTTGATTTAGGGACCCATTAGAGACTGTTAGTGCACAGCATGTTTAAAAAGCATTGTTTTGATGCACATTAGATTCCTTTTATCTTCCTTCTGCATGTATCTTGGGTCCCCCCCTCCCTCACTTCTTCATGCTGTGATGATAGCTTTGACTACTAATGTGGCAGTGTTTGCCTCATACAAGACTGTCATTTTGGGTGACAGTTCTGTTTATAAAATATCTAATGTGCATTTTCCTGTATTTTAGATTCCAGAGTGCTAAAGGTATTCAAAATTATCAAAGCAAATCTGATCATGATTCAGATGAAGAAAGAAGAAACTCAATTAACCAATTAATCTGAAATAAAGTTGAACTGCAGGAGGTTATCATAACAAGAAGCTTCCATGCCCCCTCACCCCCAAAAGTAATAGAAGTGTAGAGCATACAATGCAATTTGTTATGATCAGCATGATTTCAGCCTAATGCATAATCACTTGCAATCCTATGGACATTTACATGGAAGTAAGAGCCACTGAACTTTGGATGCTTATTTCAGACTGTATAAAATCAACATGCAAAATGTATTGAGCTTTAACAATAGATCACCAGACAGCTAAAAATGCATCCCTTAGCTTTTAATTTGACATGAAACAATTTTGCTTAAAAATATATACTTTAGAAACACAAATGAAGTTCAACAGGGACAAATGCAAGATACTTCACTTCGGCAGAAAAAATGGAATGCAAAGATACAGAATGGGGGACGCCTGGCTAGACAGCAGTACATGTGAAAAAGATCTTGGAGTCTTTGTGGACAACAAGTTAAACATGAGCCAGCAATGCGATGCGGCTGCTAAGAAAGCCAATAGGATTCTGGCCTGCATCAATAGGGGTATAGCATCTAGATCCAGGGAAGTCATGCTCCCCCTCTATTCTGCCTTGGTCAGACCACACCTGGAATACTGCGTCCAATTCTGGACACCACAGTTGAAGGGAGATGTTGACAAGCTAGAATGCATCCAGAGGAGGGCAACTAAAATGATCAAAGGTCTGGAGAACAAGCCCTATGAGGAGAGGCTTAAAGAGCTGGGCATGTTTAGCCTGCAGAAGAGAAGACTGAGAGGAGACATGATAGCCATGTACAAATACTTGAAGGGAAGTCATAGGGAGGAGGGAGCAAGATTGTTTTCGGCTGCCCTGCAGACTAGGAACGGAACAATGGCTTCAAACTACAGGAAAGGAGATTCTACCTGAACATCAGGAAGAACTTCCTGACTGTGAGAGCTGTTCGGCAGTGGAACTCTCTCCCCCAGACTGTGGTGGAGGCTCCTTCTTTGGAGGCTTTTAAGCAGAGGCTGGATGGCCATCTGTCGGGGGTTCTTTGAATGCGATTTCCTGCTTCTTAGCAGGGGGTTGGACTGGATGGCCCATGAGGTCTCTTCCAACTCTACTATTCTATGATTCTATGATTCTAAATTAAAATTGCCAACCAAGAAAAAAGAGTGTGATATCTAGACATTGCATCATCACTTTCCTAATTCTCTCACTTACTATATGTTAATCTCTCTTAAATTATAATAAAATTTGAAGGCTTCTTCATCATCTTATTCTCTTACCAGAAAAAGGAGACCCTATTAATTACACCAATATTTTTAGCAGACGATATCTCCACTCCTACCCTGAAAAATGTACTTGGAGTTGCCTCACATTCTCCAAACTGGGGTTGAGGTTCTGCTTGGCACACCTCGAATTCCGGGTTAGGCTCTTTGGCAGTTTGCACTTCTATCTTGTCTAGATTCAGATTCAATATTTTTGTTTTCATCTAGTCCATTATCTCTTTTAGGCATTCATTCAAAGGAGAAACAGGTCTCTTAGCTGATGCTATTTTTGAAGGCATGGAAAAGTGAGTTTGTGTGTCATTGGTACCCTGCCCCAAGCCTCTGGATAATCTCTCCAGCAGTCTTGTGTGGATGTTAAACAGCATTGGGGATAGAAGGGCACCTTGTGGTATACAGTATAACATTTCATTTTTGAGGACCAGCTATTCCCAAGCACCATCATCTGAAAGCTTCACAAGCGATAGGACTGGAAACTATATATGCTGAGCCCCAGCCTTGATTCTACGTCCACTTTGTTCTTATTTTCTTTTCAGAATCCTTCCTGAAGTGCAATGCCCCCAGTTTATTGACCAGAACTTCAACAGGATCATTGTTGATAGCAAACAGAAAACCCTCTAAGGCTTTCTGGAATCCTGAAGGATGTATTAGCCTTAGAGATACGCCATTTCCATATGTTCACCACTACTGCAAAGACAGACAATAACTGTGATGCTAAGGACCTCCTCCCACATTGTCACTGGAATTGTAGCAGATTGTGGTGATTATGGCAGTGCTTGTTGCCCCATGCCCTGCACCATCTTGTCTTCTCTCCTACCTCATCACACAGGGGGAAGCATCAGGCAGTCAAACCAAACAATAGATTTCTATGGAATAGATTTCTACAGGGTGCCTCCATCTGTCTTTCACAGATGGTATTTTTCAGTGACTGCAGGTTTGTTTGTTTTTTTTTTTTTTTGGCAGTTTCACCACAGAGTCACCCTGGAAATATTTCTCCAGGGTGAGATAGAAGCCGTCAGGCTCCGTGATAAAACTGCTCTAAAAAACTCTAGCGCCTTCACTGCCAAAAATTAGCCTGTGTGAAGAGGTCCAAACTCATCCTCCTTCTACACTTACACTATGATCCCATCTAAACTGACCATTTAGGACAGTGTGAGTGTGGATCAGCCTGTGGATAACTAGAAAATGAGTCCAGGCCAATCCAATTTAACCTAGAGAAGGCTACAGAACACTTAACCTGGGTTGACACAACACAGGATAAAGTCTGAATCCTGCACCAAGATTTGGACTTTCCCCTGTGTTCAGGCAATGCAGACAATCTATGTAAAATTGTTGGTAGACAGCAGCCCCGTCCTGGCCTTTCCCACCAATGGCTACCAGTTATAACAAGAAGAGAGGGACCTACCTCATGACTTGGCAGCCTCTCTTCCTTATTCCATGCATTCGACTGGCAAAGGAGCCTGGGAGATATGAGGGGTGTGGAACAAGGAATAGAGATTCCCTACCATACAGGAGCCCCAGGTGGTGCAGTAGGTTAAACCACTGAGCTGCTGAACTTGCTGACCAAAAGGTTGGTGGTTTGAATCTGGGGAGCAGGTAGGCTTCTGCCAACCTAGCAGTTCAAAAATATGCAAATGTGAGTAGATCAATAGGTATCACTCCACGGGAAGGTAATGGCACTCCATGCAGTCATGCCAGCCACATGACCTTGGAGGTGTCTACGGACAACTGCCCTGCTCATGTTGTCTCACTGTGCCACAATTTAAGGGGATACCTCTTGTTTTGTTATTTCTTCATTCAGTTGCTTCCAGCTCTTTGTGATCTCACGGACCAGCTCATGCCAGAGCTTCCTGTCATCCATCACCACCCCCATCTCCTTAAAGATCAAGCCAGTCACTTCAAGGATACCATTCATCCATCTTGCCCTTGGTGGGTCCCTCTTCCTTTTTCCTTCCATATTTCCCAGCATCATTATCGTCTCCAAGCTTTCATATCTTCTCATTATGTAGCCAAAGTACTTCATCTTTGCCTATAACATCCTGCCCTCTAGTCAGCAGTTGGGCATTTCCTGGAGTATGGACTGGTTGGATCTTTTTGCGGTCCAAGGCATTCTCAGAATTTTCCTCCAACACTGCAGTTCAAAAGCAGTAAGTCTTCCCTACGGCCCACCTCTCACATCCATAGGTTACTATAGGGAATACCATTACTTTAACTATGTGGACCTTCATTGCCAGTGTGATGTCTCTATTCTTCACTATTTTATCGAGATTGTTCATTGCTCTCCTCCTAAGAAGTACATGTCTTCTAATTTCCTGGCTGCAGTCTGCCTCTGCAGTAATCTTTGCACCTAGAAATACAAAGTCCGTCACTGCCTCCATGTTTTCTCCCTCTGTTTTCCAGTTATCAATCATTCTGGTTGCTATAATCTTGGTTTGTGTGATGTTTAACTGCAACCCAGCTTTTGCATTTTCTTCTTTCACCTTGGTTATAAGGTTCCTCAGGTCCTTTGAGTCATCAGAGTGATATCATCAGCATATCTGTGGTTGTTAGTGTTTCTTCCAGCAATTTTAACTCCAGCCTTGGATTCATCAAGCCTTGCACATTGCATGGTGTGTTCTGCATACAAGTTGAATAGTGTTTTAAAAAATAATTTTAAATTCAAAGAAAATATTTAAAATTCCTAAAAATCATTAGATGAATGAACCTTTTTGAGACTTTGCAGGATTGGCTCCTGGTTTATAATGTCTCATTGTGCAGAAACTCAAGTGGATATCCCTTGTAGTTCTTTAACATACATAATTTAAACATTTCCAAAAACTAAGTGAATGATCAAAATGTTATGGAACTTGGTAAGTTTAAATTCATAAATGTTGCCTACAAGTGTGTCAAGTCCTGTCCTAATAGCCATAAAAATGACAGAAAAATGAGTCTCAACATTTTCTCCATTGCTGCTAATGAAATAAATCTTACCGAAACAATTATGAAACTGGGTTGTTGTATGTCTTTCGGGCTGTGTGGCCATGTTCCAGAAGCATTCTCTCCTGACGTTTCGCCCACATCTATGGCAGGCATCCTCAGAGGTTGTGAGGTATGGATAAACTAGGTCAGGAAAGGAAAGAATAAATATCTGTGTAGAGTCCAAGGTGTGGCAAGAGTTCTTTGTCACTGGGAGCCACACACACTCTTGCCACACCTTGGACTCTACACAGATATTTATTCTTTCCTTTCCTGACCTAGTTTATCCATACCTCACAACCTCTGAGGATGCCTGCCATAGATGTGGGCGAAACGTCAGGAGAGAATGCTTCTGGAACATGGCCACACAGCCCGAAAGACATACAACAACCCTGTGATTCTGGCCATGAAAGCCTTCGACAACACAATTATGAAACTTCAGAGATTCAGATTATGAAACAAAACGATACTCCTCCAAATCTTTACAAAATAAAATGGGGCCATCTGAATCTCCGTAATGAATTATTAATTGGATTTCAGCTGCTTCACACACCTCTAGTAGTGCTTGTAGGCTGGTTGCAGGTTTGCATTTTAAAGACCACATGATACCAATTTTACAAAATCTACTCTTGCTTTCAATTTGCTTCTCAGCTAAAATCACAGTACTGGTTTTGAATGACAAGTCTGATATTTCCTCCTCTTTGTATAAGCCTACTTGACATTTGAGATACTTGGAGGAGGCCTTGTTGCATGTCCCAACACATTGCGAAGTTCAGTTGCTATGTCCAACTTACTGGATGTTTACTGCAATGAGACTCTGTCTGTGAAATTGCTTTCCCAAGGAGCTTAGGTTGACTCCACCTTCTTTGAGTTTGTAGCAAGAAGCAAAAACGGTGCTATTCCATGTCTTTCATGTTTGAAATTGCTATATTTTAATTGTCTTAAAATTGTACTTTAGGATTTTATTTCAGGTTGTTTAAAAAGTTTTTGAATAGTAATTTAATGAGTTTATCTTTGTTTTATTTGCTTCATTTGTTGACTTCTTCAGGATCACTTGTGGGATGGGAAGTAATATAATACTATCAAAAAGAAAGAAAGAAAGAAAGAAAGAAAGAAAGAAAGCCTGCACAAGCCCCAAAACCTGGAGCCGCCCTTAATTCTATTGAATTCCACATGACAAAAATGTTTTCCTATAAGTATTGTGGGGTTTTTTTTCAGTTAAAACTAACTTTTTACTGTCTGGGCAACATCAGGGAATACTTTAGAGTTTTCTGGAAATTCCAGAGTATCCCACAGTTTCAGGTCAATCTAGACAGCACAACCCATTCATCTTAATCTACTGTCCAGAATGGACACTGGTACCATAACCTTTTTCCTGCTTTCATCAGCAAAGGGAAAGGGGAAGAATTTTGCCAGTGTCACACGATCACTCCAAGCCAGTTCAAGCTCCTGCCTGTTGCAGGCACCTCTGCTAACATCAGAATTAGTTGTTCGTGTGAAAAGAAAAAACAAAACCAAGATGTGTGTTCCTGCTATCACACAACTACCATAGACTGGCAGCTTCATATGACAAAGTCTTCAGCATCTGTGATCCAAGCTGAGGAGCCTACATTTCATTCTGTTTGATTCATTTTGTTGTTGGAAATCCTTAAACAGACTCTTTCTGTTTAGACACTTATCATGTGAAGCATATTTGTCTTCTTTCCATTGACTGTTTGAATGTGTATTTTACTTTAATTATTTTTAAATGAATGGAAGCTTTTTGATATATTGTTATATGTTGCTTAATTTTGAATATATATATATATGCATTAACTTAACTTTGGATTGTAGAGTATCCATTACAATCTTTTCTGAAAAGTTGTAATCTGTGTTAAAACAAAGAAATAAATTCTTCCAGTGAAGAAGAAAATGCATTATTCCCTGTTTGAAACAAGAATCACTTACTTTTACTTCCAATACTGATGCTAGACACTGATAAATTGCAAAAATGTGAAGGACTGCCAGAAGGTAGGTAACATTTTAGCTTTTTTTTTTTTAAAAGGATCTTCTCCCTTCCATTCTCCCACTTTTTCAAAAAGTCTCTTAAATTAATAGTTTGATATTTAGTCAACACATTTCAATACTATATGTGCTTGGGTTGCAATGACATTTTTGGTTACTATTTGAAGAGATATAAGAAGGCAATATTTCATAAAATGAAGTTCAAATTTAAATGTGGGCGTTTGAAGAGCAGAGTCATTGGTCTTGCTGTCAAGGTGGCTTGCTTTTTCAGTGTGCTAAGAACTCCTCAAGGACACAGAGTGTTCAGAGCTAAAGTAGTTTATATATTAAAACCTAACAAATAGATTAAAAAGGGTCAAGTTGATTAAAGCATCTCACCATTCTTTGATCTTCCAGTGCTATTGTATGCAGGCACAAAACATCATTTTATCACACCCACGTATTCACATTGCATAGTTCTCTCTCACCAACCATGACACACTTATATTGTGAATACATCCAGTACAGGTATTCTCATCAGCAAATAAACAAATATTGTTATTATAATATTGGTTTATATTATTTATACGTATCTATATAAGTTCCATGTAAAAGGGACCATTGTTGGTTTAAAAATCAGTTCTAATCTCTACGGCTATTTTGGGGGATGGGGGTGGTGGTTGAGGTTCAAACTAAATGTAAATACCAATTCTTAACAAAAACGTTCAAAAATGTGTGCTATAGAACAAGATATTAATGCAAATGAAGTTTTTTTGAAGGATACCTGATGTAGTTGACAGACTGGGTACAGAATGTGCTATAATCTTTGTGTTTGTTCCATTATATTAAGTCTTCTGATTCTGTGATCAAGTGTGTAGATATCTATAATACACCAGACAGAGATATCCTTTGACATATGGTATTGATAAAACACCATCAAAATGACTGGTGTTATATAAATTATGAGGTGGCATTCCACTATCCCCAGGGTACTTATTATCTATAATCTATCAAAGAGGGAAAAAAAAACCTTCCCCTTCATGTTAGCCTACACTGTTATACAAATCACTTCTGACTGTAGAAGGAATATCTATCATTTTGTAGGAGGGGAATGCTAGAGTATGGATGGATCCAATTGTTCCAGAGATAGCAATCAAATATTCCATACAGCAACATCGGTTTTTGCCAAACAGATTCCAAAGTGACCTACGTAGTGATTGTAGATGATCCCCGAGTGAGTCCTGTTGCCAATTGGAAGCAGATAAGATACAGGTGCTTAGGCCTAAAAGCCATTTCACAGAATAAAACCAAACATTGTCCTCCTCTAGTACCACTCATTCTGAAATACGTTTCCATGCCTGGAAATTGAGGGAGGCAAGGTAATTTCTGAAAAGTTTACATGGTACTTGAACGTTTTTATGAAGACTGGGCACCCATTACTTTTTTCACTTAATGAAGGGATGAGGGGCAAATTGAGAGAGAGAGGGGGGAGAGAGGGGGAGAGAGGGAGGGAGAAGGTTAGATTAAGATATAGATTTTTGATCTGGTTCCAATAAATCTGACTAGGAACAAATGGTTAGCAGAGAATACATCATGTTTTCAGTTGCTCCTGTATTTGCTGTGTGTGGAACTTCAGGTTATGGTGACCACGTACATTTCAAAGGGATTTCTTGGAGAAGGAATACTCAGAGGTGAATGCCATTTGCTTCCTCTGAAATAAAGTCCATAGCATGTTTCCCATCCAAGTACTAAGCAAAGTTGCTTAGCTTAAAAAAGTGGATTGGGTCTCATGCCTTCTGATGAAAAATTCATCTATCAGTTCAAACAACAAAGAAAGCTCCTTATATGTGAGGCAAGACCTGGAATGCATTAATACGTTATTCTTACTTTTTTTTTGCAGGCATGTGATAGCTTCAATGAAAAAGCACTGATAAGAATTGTTATGATCTAAAGGAAAAGGAGTTTCAATACATTTGTTCCCAAGCTGAGCATAAATCAATATTATGAGGCCTGGAAACATTTAACTTCATGAAACGGCATGTGGGTGTCTTCTTTCATTGGATAGCCAAAATGCCTATAGTTTTACTGCAAAAGAAACACACAAAACGGAGGGCTGAAGTTCACCAGACAGTCAGCAGAATCCTGTATGGAAATTATATACTGTGTAGCTCTGTATGCCACTGTGAGCTGTGCAGTACTGTTACTGTAAGCACAGTGCCTACCATGCTCCAAAGTGTATTCCCCTGTGTTATTGTAACCTGGGGAGCAGCCATAATAAGTGGCTTTCCTGGGGTTAAATTACATCAGCTTGAGTGTGTTTTGTTGATACCCACAGGCATTCAATTCCATACCAATCTATACGGTCAGTATAGAGGTGCCTTGTGCCATACAGATGTTAAAGAACGGAAGGGTTGGCAACCATAATCTAGTACTTAGATAACTAAATACAGAAGGCTCCATATCCAGATTTTTAAAAGAGTGTATTAAACAGTAAAAGTCTTCCACTTGGATAGAAATACCCATTCTTTAGATTGTTTCGCAATCAAATGTTTAAAATCCCGTGTGTGTTCCATCCTTGACATGAATCATTCCACACATTTTTTTAGCTTAAAGGGGAATTGAAAACATTAATAGCCATTCCATTTCTCTTTCTGGATAGATTCAAAATTATATCCAGTTTGGCTTTATGCGTAGAAACACAAAGGTTACAGTTACTAGGGGTGTGCAATTTGGTTAAACCCCATGCTATTTTTAGTGTCCGGATTTCAGTGACCCCCGGTCTGTTTTTTGGGATCCTCCAATTTTGGCCAGAGGAAAACATCATTTTTTTGGTTTGGCAGCTGAAAGATCCGGGAAGATCTGATCCATTGATGGCAATGGGGAACTCAAGAGGCTCCCCTTTCTATAATTTTAGGGCATCAGTCTTAAGAAATCCCTGTTTCTGGCACCCTTCCCTTTAATCTCCATCAGCTACATCTGGGTGAAAGCATCAGGCTTAAAAAACTCCTGCTTCTAGCATACTTTCCTTTTATCACCTTCAGCTACCACTGGGTGAAAGCATCAGGCTTTAAAAACCCCTGTTTCTAGCATACTTTCCTTTTATCTCCTTCAAACAGCCCTGAGTTAAAGCATCAGGCTTAAAAAACCCCTGTTTCTAGCATCCTTTCCTTTAAACTCATTCAGATAGACCTGATGAAGAATTGAATTCTCTCTGTGGGGACTCAAGAGAGTCAGGCTATCCCTTCTCTTCAGTAAATCATCCCAATATTGAAACAAACACCCCTCCCCAAATGTCCTTTCACAGCCCATAAATGAAATTGCCAAAGGAAAAGATTAAAATTGAGTCCAAAAGCAAGATCCTAAAAGCAACTAAGGCACTTAGATAGATAGAACACAGAGCAATTGAGTGGCTTTCTACTTCTGATAGGTTCAGGCAAGGAGCAGGGCTCACAGCCTTATAGAAAAACCTGCCTCCCCTCAACACACCACATGTAGCCAAAAGAAACGGAAGGCAGCCATTTTCGGCAGCCATGTGGTCTGTTGTGGCCAAACAATATGGAGGCAGCGTCTGTGCCATTACAGCTGGTCAAAAGAGCCAAAAGAACCAAACCAGCTGGAGCCCATTTTCAAAACGGATACAAGCACAGCTCTAACAGTTACTGTGTTATTAATCCTGGGATCCTTATGATCCCAGTATTGCCCATGACAGTAATAAATATCATAGGAGCTAATACGGCCAGTTAATGACATAGCTAAATCCTTCAACAGATTACAACATAGTGAGCATTCACAAATATAGACTCCTGCTAAACGACTTTGAAACAGAAATTGGACACAATTGGTTTTACTTAAAAGCCAGCCAGTTTCATTATGTGAAAAAACGTATGGAACAATCTTAAACAAGATATCTCAGGCACCACTTTGTAAATTTGCAGTTGCTCTTTTTATTGCAACTAAGAGGTTTATTCAGTGTTAAACCAGCATCATATGGCTTTAGCTTTATTGCCGTGTTTACCTCTTTACCAAATCCTTTGATTCAAATCCAAACACTCAAGCTCAAAAACTCAACACTCTTCAAACTGCTTGCTTTGAAACTGAGGCAATTGTGCAATGCTAAGGATGGAAAAACAGTTTCAAAGGTGAGCCCATTTTGTTGTATTGCTTTGTTTTTATTGCTATATTTTTATGGCAGAATATGTTGTAGCTGCAGACCTACTCTGTGCACAATTTGCACATGGTTGAGTTGCTTTGAAACCGATTTTTCTGAAAACGAAACAGATTTTGTCTGCAGCAAATATTCCTAAATAGTGAATTGCTCCCAAATTGTGAATAGACTTTGAAAACTATGCAGTTCTCAAAAGCTTTGTCATAGCAGAAGAAAAAATGTTAAAACTATTTGTGGCTTCCATTGAGAGGAATATAAGTGAAGAATGACATCACTAATTTTAAGATATCACCAGAAACATAAAGAGGTACAGAAAGTGGTTAAATGAAAAAAAAGCATTAATAAATCTGTGTCCAAATACCTGAAAAGGGACAGATCTCACTGGAGCTTGGAAATTGCACAGTCAGTCCTAGTTGGAAATTGTGCAGGGTCAGTCATACTTGGGTGGGAGGCCATAAACAAATACTAACAGCTGTAGGCTATATTTCAAAGGAAGGAATGGGCAAAACCACCACTGAGAGCATTATTTGTCTAGGAAATGCTAGGAAATTCATGAGATCATCATAAGTAGATAGGCAACCAGCAGGTACATACATGCATAAAATAATATGTATGT
The DNA here is from genome assembly GCF_035594765.1 of Anolis carolinensis. Taxonomy (NCBI): domain Eukaryota; kingdom Metazoa; phylum Chordata; class Lepidosauria; order Squamata; family Anolidae; genus Anolis; species Anolis carolinensis. The sequence goes on from NC_085843.1 coordinate 152,092,947, forward strand.
GTGTGTGTTACTGAAATGCTCAGCTCATAAAAATGACTTAATAGCTCTCAGTTGCCAATTGGAATGTCATATAAATAGCATGTCAGGCCAGTCTTAAAATAATTGTACTGGCTGCCAATGCATTTCTGGTTTAAATTCAAAGAGTTTGTGATAACATGTAAATGATTTGGGACCTCAAGGATTTAAAGGTACACCTCTCTCCATATAGAATCATAGAATCATAGAATAGTAGAGTTGGAAGAGACCTCAAGGGCCATCTAGTCCAACCCCCCGCTAAGAAGCAGGAAATCGCATTCAAAGCACCCCCGACAGATGGCCATCCAGCCTCTGCTTAAAAGCCTCCAAAGAAGGAGCCTCCACCACGGCCCGGGGGAGAGAGTTCCACTGCCGAACAGCCCTCACAGTGAGGAAGTTCTTCCTGATGTTCAGGTGGAATCTCCTTTCCTGTAGTTTGAAGCCATTGTTCCGTGTCCTAGTCTGCAGGGCAGCAGAAAATAAGCTTGCTCCCTCCTCCCTATGACTTCCCCTCACATATTTGTACATGGCTATCATGTCTCCTCTCAGCCTTCTCTTCTGCAGGCTAAACATGCCCAGCTCTTTAAGCCTCTCCTCATAGGGCTTGTTCTCCAGACCCTTAATCATTTTAGTTGCCCTCCTCTGGACGCTTTCCAGCTTGTCAGCATCTCCCTTCATCTGCGGTGCCCAAAACTGGACACAGTATTCCAGGTGTGGTCTGACCAAGGCAGAATAGAGGGGGAGCATGACTTCCCTGGATCTAGACGTTATTCCCCTATTGATGCAGGCCAAAATCCCATTGGCTTTTTTAGCTGCCGCATCACATTGTAGGCTCATGTTTAACTTGTTGTCCACGAGGACTCCAAGATCTTTTTCGCACACACTGCTGTCAAGCCAGGCGTCCCCCATTCTGTATCTTTGATTTCCATTTTTTCTGCCGAAGTGAAGTATCTTGCATTTGTCCCTGTTGAACTTCATTTTGTTAGTTTCGGCCCATCTCTCTAGTCTGTCAAGATCGTTTTGAATTCTGCTCCTGTCTCCTGTCTATCTACTTGCCCAATGATTAAAATCGACTGGAGGAACTCCCTCATTGTATCCCATCAGTGAAATTAATACACAAAGTGGGAAATAGGAAAAACACTTTTGAGACATGGCACCCCAACTATGGAATGGTCCTCCCCGCCACCCCCAATGTCTTGACTAGTTCCAACACTCATGCCATTTAGGTACCAGGTTAAAACTTCACTGAAACCTTTGGGCCTCATCAATTAATTTTAAAAATTGTAATTAAAATATATTTTTCCAACTTGTCTAATATATCTTAGCTTATTTAAATTACCTTACACTTTTTAAATATTGATTTAATGTATTTTAATGCTATTTGTAAGCCACCCTGAAGTCTTCTGATATAAGGTGGGGTATAAATATTTGAAAAATAGATACCACATTTCACTGTGTTAATAGTCATGCTTTTAATCCCTTTTTTCAGCTGAACAAAAGGTGGGTGCAAGAATTACGCAGTGGAAAAGATTTCCATCTTTGGGGATTCACTCAGCCGGTAGCCAATTGAAGCCCCACAGTGTGCAGACAAGTGCAGACCCACACGCCTGCCTCCCTGAAGCTATGGGACTTCACTCATCTGCAGCTGAATGAAGTTCTGCAGCTCCAAGGAAAGGGGGGGGTGGAGGAGTGAAGCTTCACTTGCCCACCTACTCATCCCCTTTCCAGCTGTGGGGCTTCACTTGGATATGGTTGAGTTGAGCCCCATTTGGGGGCCCCAAAAAGGGGAGTGACTATTATTACACGATAGTGACTATTATGTGCTGGAATATAGTATATGTATTGAGTATATGTATTGGGAGCCCCGGTGGCGAAGTGTGTTAAAGCACTGAGCTGCTGAACTTGCCGACCAAAAGGTCCCAGGTTCAAATCCCAGGAGCGGAATGAGCAACCGCTGTTAGCCCCAGCTCCTGCCAAGCTTGCAGTTCGAAAACATGCAAATGTGAGTAGATCAATACTTACTGCTCCGGCGGGAAGGTAACGGCGCTCCATGCAGTTATGCCGGTCACATGACCTTGGAGGTGTCTATGGACAACACCGGCTCTTTGGTTTAAGAAATGGAGATGAGCAGCAACCCCCAGAGTCAGACATGACTGGACTTAACGTCAGGGAAAACCTTTACCTTTACCTTTTATTGGGCAGAACACCAGTTTTAGGTCCAGCAGTACAAGCTATGTTAAAGATTACAAAAAGAATCTTGATTCATTGACAGCAGAGATAACTATTACCAGATCAACAACAACAAGAAGAAGTTTGGAATCTTATTTCCAGACATTTCAGCTTGGATAGCCATAACCTTTCAGACATGGTGATGTATTGAAGAATTTTCTTTTTAAAATAATAGTATGTTTGCAAGTCGCATTTCAAAACTCACATACACACAAAAACAGCAGAGAAAGAAAGGATTGTTTATCTATTTTAAAAATTTCCTCTCCTGGCTATCCCTAGAGATGCATAAACATACATAAACATACTGTCCTGTTTTCTATACAGAAAATAAGAAAAAAAGAGATATGTATACATGTGTATGAGTAGATTATATTTAAATTACCAATCAATACTTTGGAGTTTAGACAATTCATTTCAGAATTTCAGAAGAATTTAGTTAATCTATTTCTGTGAGAAATGCTGAACTGATAAAATTTGAGTCAACTTTGTAACCTTTATATGCCACAGTTGACATGTAAATGTAGATGTCATAAACAACTTCTCAGATGATCCTGTTCAAATAGGATACAACTAGAGAATATATAAATGTATGTGTGAATGTGTGAAGTATATTTGCAGTCACCTCCCACCCACAGATTTGTGATTTAAAATACTTCAAAAATGTTTCCAGATTATCCAATTTCCAGATTTTATTACGTAAACCTGCTATTCTATTATAATCATGTCATGCTAACACAGCCCAGCAAAATAAACCTTAGTGTTCTGGGTTTTAGGCCTATTCCTAAAGTTCTTTGGAACACTCATTCAGAAACTTGCATTGGACAGACTGCATCAGCTCTAGTTTCTAAGTTCTCTAGTTTCTAAGAATGGTAATCATGATTTTCTATGAGTGAGCAGATGGTGACTGGTAGATGAAATATGTTGTATATCTCAAAATCTAGAACTGATAGGGGAAACCTGGTTCTATTTTTAGAATCAGCAAGTCAGATATATCCAGAAACAGAGCTAACATTTGAGGCACCAAAATGTGCGTCGACCACTGTTATGAATACATACCAGGTTAAACACCTTCAAAATCATCAAACACTTCAATAGCATAATTTCACAGATTTGCCATCCTGTGTTTCCACAATCATGTTTCCACACACCTTCATAACCACATCTTCCTGCACTCCTGCAGTTTCTTATTATTAGATTTTTTTTAAAAAAAATTAGAGCAATTGTATGATTTCAGTATTAAAGGCAAAAAAATCCCAAAAGATCTGTATAAAAAATAGCCACCTTGGAAATAGCAACGAGAAAATAGGAGAGGAGAAAAATCCCTCTGCCTGATGTCACTTTACTGCTGGCATGTTGGAAGTGACCTATTGCACCAAGGTAGGTGATGAGAATCTTGTGGGATTGGGGAGCTATTGATGGCTTTTACTTGTCAAGCTAAGGATAGAGAATCATGGGAGAGGGGGACTAAACCAGTAGTAAGATGCATATGGCCTTGTGTGATAGGGACCATCACCTGTAATGTTGGTTTTCTTGCATCATGTAATGAATTTCTAAGGAAGAGAAAATATTTTTTAAAAACACCCAAACTAAAGATCATGCAAAAAACCAACACACACACACACATCAATTTTGAAATTGTCCATGTCACAAGATAGCAGCTGTTTTACTATGTAAAGATATCACTCTCAAAGTTTGGATATAAGCCACTACAGCAATGTGAATTTTTTCACAGAGAATAAATTAAATATTTCATCTTCACACTGAATACTTGTTCTGCTCATGTGCAGGAACACTGCAAGCTAGAATTTATATCTGTTGATAAAACCCACACTGGGGCCATAAAAACTGACAAATGTGAATTTTACTTTGTTCTTTCTTTTGTCTATACAAAAATGAAACATAATTAAGCAAGAAGAAAGGACTTGTTTGTGCGCTGTCAGAAGATCTAGCATCATTGGGCATCAGCAGTCCAATCCATGACATGAGCCATTTAAGTAGGAGTATTTGGATTTAAGCCACATCCTTCATGCAAATTCCAATCATTTACACATTTTCAGAAAACAGCCAACTTGTGAAATAGGTCTTTATAATAAATTATGCCAGGGCATATTGTTGTGCTGTCATGATAATGATGGCAAACCTTTAAATTCACTATAGTGAAATAAAAGAATCATTGGTTTAAGTTATCATAGTGAAAGCGGTCTATATAAAGCCTTTTTATTACCATGGTTTTACAGGTAATCTCACAGTTGTAAGCAATCTACTGAGTTTGCGGGAAGGCTGTTTGGTTCTGTTCTACAAAAATGCAATATCTTTAGGGAACTTTTTTCTACATTTAGCTGCAGGGAAAGGAAGCCTCTAAAAAATTTTCAATAAGAAAAAATGCTGTCTTACAAGTGAAGCTGATCTGGTTTATCTACCTTAGCATTATCAGTTGTCACTGGAAGCAGTTGCCTTAGATTTTGCGTATGGTACTTTTTCCACTTCTTGCCAGACATATGTGCTATTACCTGGTGATGTCAAAAGCTCATTTGGCTTTGAATATCAGGCTCAGGTATATCTGGAGACATATGCTGTTATGGCAGTATCATTCAAATTTTGTCCCTATATTTATTTTAACATTATAGATTTATTTTAACATTATCCTACTTATTGTTTCATGAAAGCCTGACCATTGCTGACTGGCTTTATGTCCATTTTAGTCCAAAACATTAACTCCTCCAAACAAACATATGAAGACAATTGTCAAACAAATGCATTAATAACTATTTCAACTTATATTTTTTATAATTCTTACATTATAAATTTCTACCAATATATATATGTGGGACATGAAGAAGAAGAAGACAACACTTTTTTTTGGTGATTCCCCCACCCATGATAACCTCAGCCAGCAGAGAAATGTCACAGAAATTGAGTGTTGCTATTCTGAAAGTGATCAAGAAAGAACCTTTAATATTATTGTTACATTGTTTTAAGCATTTTTATTGTCATTTAGTTCAGCATGAGCAAGTACATTAGGAAGGAATAAAATAGTAAGAAGCAAGAGCTTCAGGAAGACAATTAAAATAGATGCATTTTTATTTCATGAGGGATCTTTCATTCTATTCCCAGCTTGATTTGTTTAATAAGCAAGTGAAAAATTTCATCTGATTAACAGATGTGGAGATAACGGAAATGAAGGCTTCAACTAAAAAGCGGAAGTTATTTTAATTGTATCAATACTGTGACTTGCCATTCCCTTAGGTACATGGTGAAGTTGACTGTAATTGGCCAACAGCAAACAAAGATAAACATGTGGTGGAATCACAATGTATTTGTGGCACACAAGCTAGTCATGTTTTTCGTTACCAATTGGTACTTTTTAAGCAAGAAAAGTTCTTACTAGACATGAACTAATCAGTTTATATCTAGTCTGAAGGATTTCAATAAGTAGGAAAGTCAAAAGGCATATATAATTAGTTTTTTCTGATTTAAACTTTGATGGACAGGATGGTGGGACAAAAGGGATTAATTTAGTGAGGTAATCCAGTATTAGGTAATTTGAGGTGTACAGAAGCAACAACATTTTTTGTCATAGGAGACCAGATGATAGCCTCATGCTTGGTATTACACTGTTAAGTTCTATAGGATTTTTGGGGGGAGGAGGGGGGGCATTTCAGTTCACTGTTTCCTTCCTCCACGAGTAATCTAGGACTTTTCAACACTCTCCAAATACACCAGATTTGCTCAAATGGAAGGCTGTCTGTCTTCATGATGTACAGTGACTTCCAATGAGTGTTTTGGTATTTGAAGGTTTAAACCAGCTATGCTCCACTTCAGGGTCAGATTCTGGATGGGAGTACTCAGGATTTTGTTGGAAACTTCAGAGTATCCTGCTGCTTTAGGTCAGTCTGGACGACTGTGTTGACCTAATCTTCTGTTCAAATAGGATATGAGTGCAGGAAAAGAGACAGATCTTGGCTGTATCATCACCACTCTTAATTGACCTCAGAGCTCCTGGAAAACTCTTGGCCATTGCAGGCACTTCTGCAGACATAAGAATTGGGGATCCATCCTGTTCTTCTTCCTGATCATGCAGGTCTCCATTTTAACATTGGCAGGCATGCTCATGTGAACAGGCCACAACGATTCTGCTGATGTCAGAATAGGGTGGCCCTGCAGCCTGGAAGAAAAAGTGGGATTATCCCTCTTTTTCATGCTGGTCATGCAAGTGTCCCATTCTGATGCCAGGAGAAGCAATTGCAATGACTAGGACTTTGCATGGGACTCCATTGCCAGTTAGGAGCATAAAGGGCAACACAAAAGAGGTAAGATGTTTTCCACACCAGCTGAGTGGCCATGTAAACAACAACCCAATTCAGCACAAATGTGGGGCTTTTCTAGGGAATATTTACACTAGGCTAAACTTTATAGTTTAGATGAGCCCTTAATCAATGCACACACACACACACACACACACACACACATCAATAGCAGATATGTATTATGAATAATCAATGTATATTGACATTCATGTTGTCCTCGACCAGTGGTTCTCAACTGGGGGTTGCCAGATGTTTTTGGGTTACAACTCCCAGAAATCCCAATCAGTTTACCAACTGTAAGGATTTCTGGGATTTGATGGCCAAAAACATCTGAGGACCCCAGGTTGAGAACCACTGTCCTAGACTATTTTCTGATAATCCTTGGCAGAAGATGCCATGTTTTGAACCAGCCTGAAAATAGGTTTCTTTTAGGTTTTAAAGAATATCAAAACAAAATATTATCCTCTTTTCTCCTTTTCTTTCTTCTTTCTTTAAAAGATTCATAGTCCTATAGTGGACCAGTAAAATGGCATTCTCAGGGAGGAGAAAGGATAAAATAATTTTGACTTATTTGTTCAGAGATAGATAAATGCTGTAAATATGTATTAACAAGTAGAATATTGGATCTTACATTAGCCTCAGATGGAGCATATAGATCTGGGACTGCTTCAGGAAGGCTAATAAAGTAGCTTGCCTGGTTTAGATGTGGCCCTTGTGAATTATGTATGGATTTTGAACTGTGAATAATCTTTGCATTTTTTAGAGAAGAAAATGTTCAAATTACGTGGGTTTTTTTTAAACAAAACCCAAAAATTAATGAAGAATTGCATCTCTATTTTTGTCTTTGCTGCGGTGGGCGTGAGTGAACAATATTCAGTCTTCGACAGTAATTTATATGGCATCTCATTGCAGGGAGACTGGGAACACATAGCAAATGGAATCCTTGTTTTAGTGTCTAGAAACTCTGCATAAAAGGCACATTAGATTCAACTAATCACTTATCCTGCTGAGTACATTGCAGACATTACATCAGTTTCAAGACTGACCCCACTTCAATATTGTGAGAGAAGTGCTCCCTAGAACACAATTTGTACTATAAATATCTTACTGATAAATCATATGAGGTAACCATGTGATATTATACTTCCTTAGCAAGAAGGTTATTCTCCCCAGCATACACAGCCAACTTTGTAGAAATGCATGCATTCTGGTAATCTCAAAGTTAATGAAAAATGAATCTACATAATATTTTCTCAATACAATTATCAAAATTAATGCATACAAGGTTCCTGTGTAGTATGAAAGTGCTATTAAATATTAATTAAAACTATGTAGCTTCAGACATCAAGTTATGCCAATATTTCATTGATATTTTTGAAAATATGATTTGTAAGATAACATACATTTCCAAGATTTTTCATTTCTTATTACATTTGTGCAACATTTCTACACACTGCAGCTGACACACTAATGTACCACAACATCCAGTTTTGAAAGCTCTGTTCTAGTATATATCTATATGTGCAATTCACAGTTCCTTGGGCATACTTATATATATTCATGTTTAAGACTATGTGTCAACATTGGACTTATATTTCAGAGGAACCAATTCTTCCATTTAGTCTGAAGTTGCCTGTTAATATATAAATAAAAAAACCAACAATACATATTTAAATGTTTTCTTATTGTGTTTTCAATTTTCAGTAATATTTGTAAGGCTACACCCAGGGGGCATTTTCCATAACTGAAACAGAATAACAAATATTTCTCCTAATTGTTTGAGTAGCAGTAATAAATGGCATAGTATTTTCTTAAAAGTGAGACAAACAGAAGAGGGCTGCTAAGACTCTTGCATTTTAAAAATGAATGTGCTGTTTTAACATAGACGTGATGTCTGTCACTTTGAAATAGGAAACCATTAGACCTGCACAACACAGAGAATGTCCTTATTTATTTAATTTTTTGTACAAGATGCATTGTATTTGTTTGGTTCTTTATGATGTCAGTCAATCAGCTGTTCCAAATGTTTATAAGTGCTTGACAACCATATGTAAATTGCCTAGAGCAAGCACAGTTTTATAAATTGAGGGAAATGTGGACAAAGGAAAGGGGGAGAAGATAATTTCTTTTCAAAAAGGATTTTTCTTCCATTAAACAATTCTTACTTTTTCTTTTTAAAAAATGGCAGTGTAAATGTGTAAATGGCAGTACAAAGTACAGTATTTACCCAGCTATTCCCCATATAATGTCACCATTAGCTTCATAGGGGCACTGTATAGGGAAAAAAGCTACTCCCAAAGCTATACAGCAAGCATCCCCCCTTCCCCCAGCAATATTGCTTATTGCCACTACCTGGGTTTTTATTTCACACAACAGATAGTCCATTTTCTAGGCCCTGTAAACAACCTCAGCTTTCATGGAAACCAAAATAAGAGGTTTCCACGGCATGCTTTAATCGGAGTAATTTTCTAGATTTCAATGCATTGCTGAGTACTAAAATGTCCTACATTCACAGGAATATTTGGTAGTGTGGAGTCAAAAGTATTCCACAGTATAAAGACACCTGAGGCCCATATCTCCCAAATGGACCAGTAGCAACTCTATGGCATTTGCATGATGTTGGGACCATTTTGTCCCCTTTCAGAACACAATGGGGTTGTTGTGTGTTTTCCGGGCTGTATGGCCATGTTCTAGAAGCATTCTCTCCTGACGTATCACCCATGTCTATGACAGGCATCCTCAGAGGTTGTGAGGTATATATACCTCACAACCTCTGAGGATGCCTGCCCATAAATGTGGGTGAAACGTCAGGAGAGAATCCTTCTAGAACATGGCCATACAGCCGGCCATGAAAGCCTTCAACACAGCAACCTAATGTTCTTGTGCCACATATTAAAGAAAGTCATAAGTGCTCCAGAGCTTCCCCAAAGCTAGACCCACACTTTGATGTGTGTGAGCAGCAGCTGGGCCAGTTCTGCTACCATCCCATTTAACCATTTAACTATACTGTCATATAATCCAGATTATCAAAGCAGATAATCCACATTATCTTCTTTGAACCAGATTATATGAGTCTACACTGCCATATAATCCAGTTCAAAGCAGATAATCTGGAGTTTATATGGAAGTATAGGCTGGATGGGGCTCCTGGTGGCACAGTGTGTTAAAGTGCTGAGCTGCTGAACTTGCGGACCAAAAGGTCCCAGGTTCAAATCCCGAGAGCGGAATGAGCTCCCGCTGTTAGCCCCAGCTCCTGCCAACCTAGCAGTTCAAAAACATGCAAATGTGAGTAGATCAATAGGTACCGCTCCAGCAGGAAGGTAACGGTGGTCCATGCAGTCATGCTGGCCACATGACCTGGAGATGTCTATGGACAACGCCGGCTCTTTGGCTTAGAAATGGAGATGAGCACCAAACCCCAGAGTCAGTCACGACTGGACTAAACGTCAGGGGAAACCCTTACCTTTTATAGGCTGGATGTACACTGCCCTATACCCCAGGATCTGATCCCAGATTATCTGCTTATCCCATATTATTTGAAAGTGTAGACTCATAATACAGTTCAAAGCAGATAATCTGGAATCAGATTTTGGGATACAAAGCAATGTGGATCCAGCTGTAGATCTAGTCATAGTTCACATGAACAAAACCACATGTCCACATGAAATGGAGCATATGATTTTAGTCAATAACTTTTTAAAAAATAAAATAAAATGGTGAAGATGCAAAAGATTTGAAATAGAAAATGCAGCCTCCCAATAGAGTTTTATGTTTTTGATTTTATTTTATTTATTTATTTATTTTAAAAAAAACACTGTATGTAAGAAGTGATTGACACTCAGGAAAGTTATTTACCTGTCTTCAAATGTTAATGCTGTACAATGTAACTTTTTTCCAGTATAAGGATGGTGTTTGTTTCAAAGCAAAGCTGTTTCACCAAAAGATGACACTTTTCTGTAGTCCCTTTAATCCTAAAACTGTTACTATAACCCAAAGTTGTACCCAGAAATGTATGACTTATAGTGTTACAGCTTGTGTTTCATTATTGCACAAGAAAGAAAGAAAAACCTTTGGGGATCCTGTATTTTATTGGAGAAGATTTATTTTATTCACATTTACAGCTGCCGTATCTACTAAGGTGTATTTTATTTTTATTTTTGAGTGGAGTGCGGTGCATCTTTTACATATATTTAGAATAAATATCTTAATTATCTGAAGAGGCATGTTGATTTAGAAATATAGAAATGTGGAGTGATGGATAAATCTATATAGCCACTATATAAATCTATATAGTGTTTCAGGCATATGAGCTGAGTCAGCGAACCAACCACCTAGTCTGTCATTGTACTGTGTACAAGATAGATAAAGACATGTCACTTTTGCTGCCCTTTGTCATTCTATTTTATAGGGTCTTTGAGCCTTTTGGTTTTACATAGCATTTCATTCCCAAAATAGAACTCTCCACTCGGCTTTTATAGCTGGCCCTAGAGTGGGATATTTCAGGAAAAAACTACTTGGAGATCATTGCTTTAAAACTACTATCTAGCAGTCTAAATTCAATTTCAATGGAATTGATTTCAGCCACTTACATTCACACCAACTTAATCTGCCAGATCAACTACGTGGCACATGACATGCCATAAAAATTTCACTGGACAGGGGAGCCATCATGCACTCTGGAAACCCATAGGAAAGCCAGTTATCTTGTGAGTAAATCACACATGATTGAATGCCCTCCAAACATCTCCAAAGGACTATCAGCAGAATAAGAGGGTTATCTGTTCATTCCCCAGGCAATGGGCCCCCTTTAAAGCACCAGGTTTCTTTTCCTTGGAGCTTTTAACTTCCTTTCAAAAGATCCCTTTTCTTTATGAAAACAGAGGAGCTATAACTCTTATACTGGAACACCGATAGTTTGCCAGACAAGATGCAAGAATAGCTAGTTTCTACAGATTTTTCTCTTCTGGGAATCCATTTCTGAACTATACATTTCTGAAAGATTGCCTTTCTGGGATTTACCTCCAGCCCAACATGTGTTTTGTTGAACTCTTGTTTCAACTTTCATTGATTGATAAATTTAATGGTGGTCAATAAATTAAATAGTCTTTATCTTCTTGTCATACTGGAGCTGAACTCACTTGTCTACTTAATCTTCTATTACTGACACTTTGCTACTAGGGCTGAGCATCCATAGCTCCCCACTGTACTAGAAAGCAATAATTATGACACATTTACAATTGGTCATTTCAGTTTCTCTTCATTTTGGTTTTTATATTGCAAGGTTTTTCATTGAAGCTGTGAACTATTTTGAATGGTTGCTAAGTGTTTATTAAAAGACAACCAAAAATTTTTCCACTCACATATGATAGTCAAATTCAATAGTTGCAGTTATTCCCACCAGAAAGAAGACAATACTGTATCTGCCATGTGGCTAAGAATGAAGAGGTTGTCAGACCAAAAAAAAAGTGGCAACTAATTCAATGCTGGGATAGAACTGAATGCACAGGGATTCAAATCAAAACTTGCTAGAGCCCAGTACTCAAAAACCTGAGCTGATGAATTGCACAGGTTTGCTTTGCAAGTGAAAAATCACAGCTCAAAAGAAAATGTTACAAGCAATGATTCAAACAGCAACATGTTACAAGTATATATAACAAATGAAAATAACGCTGCATGTAACACATTGTTTTAGAGGAACAAGGAAACAACCATGTTCTTAAAAAATAGCACAAAATTGGTAATAGCATTCTTTTCTAGCATAGTATTTATTTATTTTTATTTACCATATTTATACCCCACTTTTTTCAACCCCAAAGGGGACTCAATGTGACTTCACATATAGGCAGCTATTCAATGCCTTCAAATATCATACGGTTAAAACATTTGAATTGGAAATTAAAATTAATGCAATTAAAACATTTAAAAACATTACATTCACTGTTAAAAATCTACTAATGGACCAAGTAGAACTTCTGAACTGCTGTTTTTGATAATGATCCACTGATAAGAGAGAAACCAGTGCAATACTCTGCTTCCAACTGTGATGGAGTAAAAACACAACAGGTTTAGCTGAATTTTTCCAAATGAATTTGATGATAACTGGTCACCATTATCTCAATTACTTTGATGGAAATGGGGGTATATGGGGAAAATATTCCCGTGTATGCTAATTTCTGTGGTCATTTGGGTTGTTTACCATAATTTAGAGACCAGTGCTTTGTGTTCAAAATAATACTGCACTAAATTAGACTGATTTAAAAAAGAAAGCAAAATAATGAATAGGAAAAATCAGAAGTATTAGCTGTGGTATATTTATTTATTTTAGCTGACAAGCAGTGCCTTGTGTTATCTAGCTTCTCCCCAGAGTCATTGCCCCCACTTCTCCTATTCTCATGCTAGGAAAGTTTGTCCTATCAGCAAGCCAGACATTAATAGCTTGCATGATAAGTACCACCATTTTGTCATCTTTAATTCAGATTTAGATTTGTCTAAATATCAGTTTCCAAAACCAAATCAAAACCAATCTTCAGCTTCCAGTATGATCGAAGAATTAATCAGAGTTGATTCTAGAAGCTTTGATGAAAATTTTGCATGCCAATCTTTATCATGGAACAAAAAGCTGGCTTAAAAAAAAACAAGGCAGGTTCTAAAGCTTGTTGCTCAAATTCAATTGCTTGAAATTGATACAGATTGTACTTGAAATAAAATTAAAGAAGGTTCTTGCTCTTCTTTCTTGCTTGTCTACCTCTTCCTCTTGTAAAATGTGCAATAAAGAAGAACCCGTTTCAAGCCACAGAGCCTGTTTCTTTATGTTAAAGGAAATGTCCATTGTTAATCTCTCTTGGATATGACATTAATCCTGGATGGAATTTGGATGGGGAGAGAGGCATCATTCTTTGAACTCACATTCCCTCCTTTTATCCTTGCTCTCCCACCTCACACCTTTCCCCATAATCTGTCAGTGTGTGTTATATGTTCAGGGAAGAATACAAGCTACATTTCTTGACATCACGATAAAATGAAAGCAGCTCGAAGGTAAAACATAAATAAATCTTGGATAGGCACCAGATTAGAGGTAGCAGCCTGTGCTACTGAGGTGACACTTAAAGATCCCTCTGGGAAGGTGCTCACTGAGCTGCAGTAACACTGCCTTTGTTGGCTAATTCCCAGTGCAACAGGAGCTTGACACTAGCCAACAGCAAAGGCAATGAAGGGGATGGAAAAGCTGGAGGAGACCAGTGATATAATTGTAACTTTACTCTATGGGTAAAGTACAGAGAGGGGTGGTGGTGGAGGACGAAGATGTCAGTGGGACTGAATCAATTAAATGTGTTCAATTTGTTTTATTTCTAAGTAGAGGAAAACTAGAATGCTATTAAAACCAAGGGTTGCTACTGAAAGGATGTAGCTAATATGTTTCATTGTTCTGGAAGGCTGCACAGGGCAGCCAGGAGCAAAAGGATCCTGATGCTAATATCTGTGCTACTAGCACCTGCTGTATTTAAAAGTTCATGGTCTGACTGTCCTCTCTTGTAATTGAATTAAAGGGAGCTGCCTTTCTCTGTGTCTGTGCAAAGCATGGGAACTTTGTGTGTATTCTGAAGACTATTAGGATGACATGGGGTCACCACACTTGTCAGGAAATCCATCAAATAAACTAAAATTGGCCAGTCTAAAGTTCTGGTGAGAAATATCTTGTAATTCGCAAGCTTAGCCTCCTGGTTAATTGGGTTAAACTCCAAAGATCTTCATAATCCTTTCCCCCCCCTATAAACGTTTACCTAAATTGATCAATAAAAGCCTCATTTTGTATTAGTTAACTGTTTTGTTATGTGTTTTCAAGTCAACCCTTATTTATGAGAAACCTACATTTTTCTTGGCAAAATGGATTAGGAAAAAAATTGCCATGGTAATTCTAAGAAAAAGAGAGTAACTTACTCAAAGTCACCCTGTGGGTTTCCATGGCTGAGAGGTGATCCAGACCCTGATTTCTCATGGTTCAGGTTAAACATTCAGGCTGCAACATCACACTAAAATACGAGGTTTAACAACCCAGTCCAAATTCAATCAATAGTCAAAAACCTCTGGAAAGCTCTTATCGATTCTTGAAAGCCAGGCCTACTGAGTTGTATTAGTGCAGAAAATTTGGTTCCTCAGGTAACCATTCCCATTTATCATAACATTATGTATATGTGTAGTTGTTTTAAAGATAATTGTCTCATATGCTGTAATCATTTAGGTTGATGTGGGGTTAGGTCAGCCAGTGGGAAGTCACAAGCTGCACATGGTCAAATCCAAATTAACCTGGGAAAGTAACTTAATGTGGATGCATCCCATCTTAAAAACCAACAAATAGAGGAATGCCCTAATACTACACTAGGATTTAACCTTTTCATCGAGTTCTGACTGTGCATATACTCATAGCCAACTCCTATGTGGAACCAGCTGTTGGTGTCCTGAAGCTATCCCACATTCACCAGGCTCAGGCAGTCTGGAGACAAGGGGTGGCTGTCCCTTTCTGCCTTCTCTGTCCTTGTCACAGACAGCTACAAAAGCAACAAGGGACTTACCTGCACATCAGTAGCCTCTCTTCCTGGCTCCATGCCATGTGACCAGCAAAGGAGCCTAAAAGAAGGCAGATGAAGGTGTCCTTTAGATCTAATACATAAACCACCATTATAAAAGCTCCATGACATAACAGAATGACAGAAAGGTAACTTCAATGGCAGATGTTTCACCTCTACATCCCCTCTTCTCTTTCTCTTCACCATACAGTTGTTCATTTCTCCCTCCATGATTGTGCTATTTCGTTGTCACTGTCATTTTCCTTTGTTTATGCTTACCATTTCTAAATGAACTCATGTTTCCTTCACTATCATTTTTTCATGTTTCACTTCCTGCACCACTTTTGTGTTTCTGTCAGGAGCAAAGGGACATTGAAGGCTATAATTTACTTTTGTCAACAGAGACACAAGCTCACCCTCCTTATACTTAGCCTGTCACTGTCCCCATAGCTCAGACATTTCCCTCTGGTACCTTAATATCCTTCTCTCCCACAAAAATGAGAAAAAATTTACATATTAATTATAACTTGTCTGGTAAAAATGAAACAGACACCTGTAATTATGCAGAGGCGCCACACACTTGCACATTGCTAAATCAGTGATGAATGGGAAAGAGAGCTCATTAAAATGAATAACAAATTTGCTGCATAATACATTGAGATTTACAGAACATATTAATTCAATGGGGTTGAAACATGTGATATTAAGAAGCATGTGAGAAGAATCCTTCTAAAATACAATTTAAATAATGGTGTCATATCTGGACTCTTTAGTCATTTTCATCATTTTTCTCTTTCTAAGTAATCGAGTTGGGTAAAAGAAAGGTCTGTTTTCCTATTGATTGATGCACATCCCTGTCTTCAAGATGTAGTTAATTTTAATAGCAGTAGCATCTTGATGCATTAAATCCTTGGCAGAATTTAAATGGATAGCTATTAAGTCAAGGATGTTCCTATAATCATAGAATCATAGAGTTGGAAAAGATCACTTGGGCCATCCAGTCCAACCCCTACCATGCACAAACTCTTGATCAAAGCAACCCCCAACACACAGTCATCCAGCCTCTGCATAAAAAGCATCCAGAGAAGGAGACTCCATCACACTCTGAAAGCACTTCCAGACAGCATCAAAATGCGGGCTAAAAAAAGTGGGTTTAAAAATTCAGGGATCTGATAGCAAGTTGAGACACAGATCTGTCAGTCCTGGGAAATGGTCCCCCACTATCCTTACACCTTCCTTACACCCTACTGAACATTCAATTTCTGTTTAATATTATAAAGATCAGAACAAAGGAATAGTTGCAGAGAGTTCTAATTGCTTTCCAACTGTGCTTAGACCTGTGCTTCCGTGCCTCCATTTTTTTTCTTACAACCCGATCAGTTGTTTTGAGCTTTTAAAATGCCCACATATGCTGGAGCAGTCCACACCAGAATATTGGAAAGGAGTCACGTGTTTTCCATAACTGCAGGGAAATGCAGTAATGCAAAGGTGCACATTTCTTTTTACCAGAATTGGGTTTTAAGCACATCTTTTAAACATATGCTTTTCAGCTGCTAAGCCGATTCCTCATGGACTTTCCTGAAATATCATTTAGCCACCCCTTTTACCCCAGTTTCTTCCAGGTTTTTAGGCATGTGTAGAAGTGCCTTGAGACAGCATATTCCACTGTGAAAAACATTCTTACCATCAGATAGTTCCTACTAATGTTCAGATATAATCTCTTTTCCTACAGTTTTAATTCATTGTTCCATGTCTTATCTACAGCATCAGATAAACTTCTACAGATAAACTTCTCCCTCCTCAATATGACAATCTTTCAAATAGTAAAACATGGTTGTCTTGTCCCCTCACAACCTTCTCTTTTCCAAGCTAAACATACCTAGCTCCCTCAGCCACTCCCCTTATGGCTTGGCTTCCAAACATTTTACCATTTTGGTTGCCTCTCTCTGGATGCTTTCCAGCATGTTAATATCTTTATTGACTTGTGGTGCCCAAAACTAGACACAGTATTCCAGGTGAGATCTGATTGAAACAGAATAGAGAGGCACTATTACTTTCCTTGATCTAGATACTACACTTCTATTGTTGCTGCCTAGATTCATAATGTCTTTTAAGCTATAACATCACACTATTGACATATGTTCAACTTGTAGTCTACTAAGATTCCTAGATCACTTTCACATGTACTGTTTTCAAGTCAGGTATCACTCATTCTATATCTGTGCATTTCATTATCTCTGCCTAATTGTAGTACCATACACATTTTCCTGTTCATTCAGTTTTGCTCCTGACATGTCAGGGGACCTGTTGGAGAGGCTTCATGGTGCCTAGTAAGTTTTTTTTTTATTTTAAGGGCTTTGGGGGGTTTGGGGAGGGGGTTGGCACTGCTTCCACAATACCCAAAAGGCCACTGAGATATTTAGGAATGATATTATCCTTAGAAGAGAGAGAAAAACCTAGAGATCAGCTTAAAGGGGGCGGGGGGGGGGGGGAGAGAGAGAGAGAGCAGACAGCTTGGAATGTTAGGAGTCATAAGCCTGGAGGCAAAATAGCTGAATTACTGACAATGCAGACTCTCCCAACAAAATGTGTTCCAGACTATCTGAAATACAGTTCCTATTAGGCCCAGACAGCCTTGCCAATGATCAACTAAAGTTTGATTAAAGAATGATTATAATCCAAGACAGATGGAGAGTTTCATGTTAGGAATGGCTAGAACAAGGGTATTGCTGATTAGAAAATTTTGGAAATAGTAGATGGTTAAAAAAGTGAGGAAAAGAAAAGATGCTAGGATGTTAAAGTGATCTTGCCTGAAGCTAAGCCAGATCAGACTCATGTGGTATTTAGCCACCATGGGGCTGATCTGGGCACACACCAACCTCAATGGTCAGTGTAGAGGAGCCTTATATGGCATAGGGGTTTCCTGCTGCCTTTTTGGGGGCTGAGTAAAGTTTTTTTTAATGCATACCTCAATTGGCTAATGACACTATTTTTTTCATCTAGTTCATGCTATATAATATTTTAACCTCCTGATTAGTTTGAATTTGGCTAATTGGTCACATGTTGCTTTTATATCACAAATGATAGGATGCAGGGCCTTAGCATCAACTGACTCTCTTTAAAAAGCTTTCAGTGACATAGGTAATTGAAAAAGTCGCTCATTTTGCTATAATTGCTGACTGGCTTCAATGAAGATGTATAATGGAGCTTTGTCCCAGAATTATTTCCCCAGGCAAAACTGCAAACCTTGGAGAACCCTTTGAAACTCTCCAATCTTCAGGGAATCAGGCTGGGATGAACTGCAGGTCCTTTGCTTATCACAATGAAAAACCATGAACAACCTCTGTGCTGAATGCAGCCCCCCTCCATACATACCTCCATGCATGATGGGTGATACATGCATATTTGCTTTGTATGCCTGAAGGGGTTTGCAAAGTTCTTGTGAAAAAAGCAAGTGGTTCCTAGTAATCTCCTATATGCAGAGACACCAACTGTGGTTTCAAAATATTTGGCTTTTTAATAGATAACGAGCACTATTCAATCTTTTTTCAAAACTATTATAATACTTTGGCAACTGGGAAACTATTTGAAAATGCTATAAGGAAGAATATCTATCACATATTCTAAAACAGTTGGATTTTTTATTATAAATAATCTATTTTGAGAAGTGGGGACAGCTGAATGAGATCTTATCTAGCCTTAGAATGAATAAATTCAATTGTGATGACTCAAGATAACAGAAATTTGAAGTATTCTTAAACCAGAGCATGCATTATTATTCAGATGATTTATAATTCCCTTCTGGTATATAGTGCATTTCTCATTTTATGTTCAATTTATTGTAAATAGAGCAGCTAAGTATGAATCTAGGCAAATATCTGCAAAAATCACTAAATACATGAAGTGTGGAGGTTTCTAAATATGAGGCATGAAATGTAACATGAAATAGGAAGAGAATGCAGTGATAAGACAAAATCTATAGGAGTCTTTACTTTGAGTGACTGCCGGCTGCTGACCATTCATGGAGTATTACAATGTTTGAATTAAGATGCAAAGTGATTGTTTAACTATTTAATACAACAAAATCCACAAAAAGTGATACCTTTATTGAACAAACAAAATGTACAAAATATATAATACTAATTGGAGCTGCTACTAAGCATGTAGGAAGAGTAATGCTGGCGATTGTGATTTATTAATAAAACAACAGGTATAGATGATGATGTGGTGAAAAGTGTAACTCTTTGCATGCTGTGCCAATCAATCTGACTAAACACACATAGATCTCAAGGTATCAAAGGAGAATACACAGGTTGCCACATATAATAGTGTGGAAGATAAAACCAGAAGAACAATAAATGGAGCAAAAGAATTAAAGCTAAGGAGAGATCAAAAAAGTGAGATTTCTCAGAGAAGACAATTAGGAAGAAATTATTTTATAGTAAAAGAAAATGAGTGAAACCTTTGAATGGAACTGGGACTATGTTTGAACACATTCAAAAATAGTGTTCTGATTTCTTCAAGGGGAGAGAAGGTAATTGGCAAATCTGGCTTTTGAGAGGACAATAGCTAAAAGTAAGATCACACACAAGCACATTTCTAAAGATTGTAGAACACATGGGAAGAGCGTGATGATGAGTTCGTGTGGCACAGTGTGCCAGGCTGATAACTATCTGCAAACTTCCTCCATTCCAATTTGACCAGGCGAGTCCCATTAAAAAAGAAATCGGGAATAAAGGAATCAGCAACATACATGGTTACAGAAAATCTTCATTTTTCAGATTTAATCTCTGTTGGATATCCTGATTCTTCATACCTGTATTTGTGGAAACTGATGTGGGTACAGTTGTACACAACCGAGAAATAAATGGAAGACCTTGTCCTAGGAAGAAAAAGGAGGCGATAGGGCCATTGCAAGGAGAAGATGGGGTGATGGCGACAGGGGACAGGGAAAAGGCAGAACTACTTAATGCCTTCTTTGCCTCGGTCTTCTCACAAAAAGAAAGCCATCTTCAACCTCAGCAACATGGAATGGACGAAGGATTGGGGGAAATCCAACCCCAAATAGGGAAACAAGTTGTCCAGGAACACCTGGCCACTCTAAACGAATTCAAGTCCCCAGGGCCAGACCAGCTACATCCAAGAGTACTGAAGGAACTAGCGGAAGTTATTTCAGAACCACTGGCAATTATCTTCGAGAGTTCTTGGAGAACGGGAGAAGTCCCAGCAGATTGGAGGAGGGCGAATGTGGTCCCTATCTTCAAGAAGGGAAAAAAGAACGACCCAAACAATTACCGTCCAGTCAGCCTCACATCAATACCAGGCAAAATTCTGGAAAAGATCATTAAGGAAGTGGTCTGCGAACACTTAGAAACAAATGCGGTCATTGCTAATAGTCAACACGGATTTACCAAAAACAAGTCATGCCAGACTAATCTGATCTCTTTTTTCGATAGAGTTACGAGTTGGGTCGATACAGGGAATGCCGTGGATGTAGCGTACCTGGATTTCAGTAAGGCCTTCGACAAAGTCCCCCACGACCTTCTGGCAAACAAACTAGTAAAATGTGGGCTAGACAAAACTACGGTTAGGTGGATCTGTAATTGGCTAAGCGAACGAACCCAAAGGGTGCTCACCAATGCGTCGTCTTCATCATGGAAAGAAGTGACAAGTGGAGTGCCGCAGGGCTCCGTCCTGGGCCCGGTTCTGTTCAACATCTTTATTAACGACTTAGACGAAGGGTTAGAAGGCACGATCATCAAGTTTGCAGACGACACAAAACTGGGAGGGATAGCTAACACTCCAGAAGACAGGAGCAGAATTCAAAACGATCTTGACAGACTAGAGAGATGGGCCGAAACTAACAAAATGAAGTTCAACAGGGACAAATGCAAGATACTTCACTTCGGCAGAAAAAATGGAAATCAAAGATACAGAATGGGGGACGCCTGGCTTGACAGCAGTGTGTGCGAAAAAGACCTTGGAGTCCTTGTGGACAACAAGTTAAACATGAGCCATCAATGTGATGTGGCAGCTAAAAAAGCCAATGGGATTCTGGCCTGCATCAATAGGGGAATAGCGTCTAGATCCAGGGAAGTCATGCTCCCCCTCTATTCTGCCTTGGTCAGACCACACCTGGAATACTGTGTCCAATTTTGGGCACCACAGTTGAAGGGAGATGTTGACAAGCTGGAAAGCGTCCAGAGGAGGGCGACTAAAATGATTAAGGGTTTGGAGAACAAGCCCTATGAGGAGCGGCTTAAAGAGCTGGGCATGTTTAGCCTGCAGAAGAGAAGGCTGAGAGGAGACATGATAGCCATGTACAAATACGTGAAGGGAAATCAAAGGGAGGAGGGAGGGAGCTTGTTTTCTGCTGCCCTGCAGACTAGGACACGGAACAATGGCTTCAAACTACAGGAAAGGAGATTCCACTTGAACATCAGGAAGAACTTCCTCACTGTGAGAGCTGTTCGACAGTGGAACTCTCTCCCCGGGGCCGTGGTGGAGGCTCCTTCTTTGGAGGCTTTTAAGCAGAGGCTGGATGGCCATCTGTCGGGGGTGCTTTGAATGCGATTTCCTGCTTCTTAGCAGGGGGTTGGACTAGATGGCCCATGTGGTCTCTTCCAACTCTACTATTCTATGATTCTATGATTCTAGGAAAGCCTGAATCCTGTCCCAGGGTTTGGTTTTTACCCAATTTAGGGGAGGTGAGGACAGTTGAATCAGTACACTTTCTGCTTTTACTAGGACATATTATTTAGAACAAAGATGTAAAACATCTGTCTCTTGAAGTGTTTGGCTTATAGTTTCCACAATATCATATCATTAGCCATACAGGAATGACATAATAAGAATTGTAATTCAAGATCTCTGGAAGCCCAGAGGTTCAGCATCCAAATTTCAAAAACACTTTCAATTTAGAACTTTTCATAATGATTTGAGTAGATGAATATTGACATAGTAAAAAAAAAATCTCTTTAATTCAGTCATAAATGGGGATGATAGTCCAAGAACTAGAAGAAGGCTAGGATATGTAAGGACAGCTATAAAGGTACTAAATAAGATCCTCAAGTATAATTAAACAGGAAAGTAAGGATCCCCATGCAATAATATTTCCAATTTATATGTATGGAAGTGAAAGCTGGACACTGTGAAGAAATATCAAGAAGAGAATGAACTCATTCTCTTGTTCTACTTGTTCTCATTCTACTTTGAATGTAGTGCTGAAGGAGAATCCTACAGATACTATGGGATGCTGAAAAGTCAAATAAATATATCTGAGATAAAATCAAGCCTGGACTGTCTCTATAAGCCAACATGAATGCATTAAGCTGTTATTAGACATATAATGCCATGGTATTAAGACAATAGTTCTTGATACAGTTGAATGCAGTAGGAAAAGAAAAAAACTAGATTATAGATTTAAAAAATTAATCAAGGAAATCATAAGCAAGGTTAATGACCGGAAGTCTCTCATTCATAGCATTGTCATAAATTAAAGCAGACAAGAGTAACAAGAATAAGATCACTATGTACAGGGAGCATTCAACCCATCAAAGAGCTGTTTGGAACAGGAAAAAAGAACAACTGAAAATACACCTCTTGTTGCTTTCCAGAGCACTGTGCATAGACCCTTCAATGTGGGGGTGATAATTTCACTCTTAGTTTTACCATAATTTTTCCTATAGCAGCTCTGCACTGAATAAGAATTGCTCTCCTACCACTGAAATAACGTGACCACATCACTGTATGGGAATAACTATGGACAATTTTATTAATGCTACCTATTTAACTAACTTTGTGATCTGCAAATAACTTCCTAAGGGATATAAACATGCTGTGGGATAAGCTGAAGCAGTGGCCATCTCAGACCTCCTCCTCAGCTAATTTGGGTGAGACACCTGGGTCCTGTGAGTACAAGCCCACATGAGTTGTTTCCAAGATGATTGTTGCACCCCTAGGCTGCAGAAATTTCTTAAAACCACACTGGAGCCCCAGGCTATAAGTAATGAAAGCTGTTTATTGAAGATAATATGTAAGCATTAGCAAATCAAAGTTCAAAGTCACTAAAACAAGGTTATAGTCCACAAGGTACGAGGCACTTAGAAATCTTGAAGCAAAGATCCATAGAACCCAAACACAAGAATAAACTTCAATCAAGTTAGTCAAAATTAGTCCAAGGAATAGGGTCATTAACTGGAACAAAGAACAGGATCATGAACTGGAACAGGAGATTCCAAATGCAAGGCTTTTAGGAACATGACATGATAATCCAAAATACTCAGGAACAAGAACTGGAACAAGGTTCAAGGTACAAGGCTTACAGGAACTTGGCATGAAAATCCAAAGGAACAAGGCACAAAAACCCACAGGAACAAGGCAAGACAGTCCATGAAACAAGAGTCCATGAAGCAGGATCAAACCTCTCAATGAGCAAAGTTACCACCTCTGAACTCACTCTCAGAAGCAGTTCCTCTTAATGCTAGAATCAAGGCCCCTTTCCGTGAGAAGTTTCTTCAAAACCTTTCTCGTTAGTAACCGTTTGCTCCTTCTCAAAACCTCCCTTTCTTTTCTCTGCTGACATATTGCTTTCTTTCTGTCAACCTCATTACTCTTATCAAGACTGGAATTCTCCCAAGGAATGCGGTTCAACCTGCTTGCTTGAAACCATTGTATGCCTGCTCCCAGAATTGTCAGGAACAGTAGACTCATCTAACTCTGGCTGTCCAGGAACAGCAGCATCATCTGGCTGCATGGGAATCCTAGGTCCCACCCAGATTCATCTGGCAGGTCAGGTGCAGGTACAATTACAGGCTGAACAGGCCCAACGCCAGGCTCACCTGACAGATCAGATGCTGACTTGAATACAACAACAACCCTCTCAGGATGCTGCAATATTATTCCAACCCAAAGTCCCAAGTCTCCAGTGTGGCCAGAATTGCCCTGCAGCTCCAAGGTCATTCCTATCCCCCCCACACACCTTGTTTCCTGTTCCTGGCCTTTACCAAACTGGGTGCCATAGGTGCACACTGAAATGTTAACTCCATCCCAGTTTCCCACATGACATCCTATGTAAGACACTACCAACAACAATTAGTCTCTCTCTTTTTAAAACAGTGTAGGATAGCCCCCCCCCCCCCGACAATAAGGGACAAAGCGACCCATAAGTACACTGTTTCTAGGGTGGGAGGGTGGCTCAGCTTTTTAAATGGACTGAGGGGGAAAATGGGGCTGCACACTGATGATATTAAGCCCCACCCTTAAAAGTAGTCCTGGGCAGGACAAAGAAGTCTCTTTCATTGGGGTCCAGCAAATCACCCTCCCCTCCCAGCAAGCAAAGTTTAAAAGGATAGTGTCCAACAGCTGCAAAAATTTGAAAAGCTGCAGAACTGGCTGTGCACTTTGAAAATGTATTCACTATATTAATGTGGTGGATTCCCGAGCCCCATAATGCTAATTTCAGATACTCTATGCCCTCTCATGAATCTTCATCCTATCTATAAAGAATCTGCATTTGATTGTTGGATCATAAATTTTTATGAAAGACGATGGCTCTAAAACCAAAACAACCCATTGTAAGCCATCCTAGTTCTGGCTACTGCTAGGAATTACCAAGCCCTCAACATACCATTATTCCTAATGACTTGCACTTAGTTAAGGGTAGGGGTTGTATGATTGAATTTGCATGTTCAGGATTGAAACAAAGAACGCCTGTGTTTTAAATCCTCTTGCAAGTATCAGCCTTAAGCTAAAGGATTTCATAACTTTAGCTTGGAAACATGTAGACTATTTTCAGCAGTGAAATAGAATTCCCTTGATGCTACACGTTTCCCTAGGATTTTTAGTATTCTGAGTTGCCCTTCAAGGCCAAGTGAAGATCCTGTTCAAATGGCTATAAATGATTAATTTGTTTAATTCCAACCAATTCTTCTGTTTTCTCTTCTGACAGAAGTGTAGCACAAATTTGCTATTGTATTAAGAATGTTTTCAGGATTCATTTTTGGGTACAAAGAACAAAAAGCCATATCAGGTCACTGCCTGGATCAGCCCCATGCTGCATGCAACTGCCATGGAGCTGATCTATTTCTACGCTGACATAAATGGTCAGAGTAGATATGCCTCTGATATTGAGTGGTTGTAAGGAGTTCTGAGTAAATCAAAGCAAACTGAACTGGTTTTCAGCCAGCAAAATTACTCAACTGACATTATAGCTTTCTTTTTTGAAAAACCAGTTAGCAGAGAGCTCTATAAGCATAACTGCTTTGCTAGTTGAGATAAGTCAACAGAAAGTTTTAAAGGGGGATTGGATGAAGGAGGAGTTGAGTTTTGTTAGATTCCTCAACCTGGGGATACAACCTCTAGAGCGGTGTACAGTTAAATCAGGTTTAAGGTTGTTCTTCTCTTTCAGAAGCCAACCTGGAAGTCATCTGAAGTAATTTATAATATTGTTACCCTCCAAGTCATTTTAATGAGTTTAGAATATGTTCCTGTGATGTCCCATGGACCCTTGGGCCGTGAACCTGACTCCATTGTGGACAACAGCAATGTGGAAACAGGTTTAGTACCAATTCAGCAAGACTCTGCTCCGTTCCAGATGTACCCTATTGACAATTCCAGTTCAGTGCTCATTAAAAAGGACCTTGGAACAGAGTCTTCTCTTCCCAGCTCTCCTCCCTTTGATAGGAGAATGTTTGTGCAAACGAACAGACAGGAGAAAGCGGGACAAAGACGAAGCACGCGATTAGCAGCAAGGGAATCTGCTGATTAACCTATTTTCCCCTGAGAACTCTCGGGGAGGATCGCATCTGGTGAAGATGTTGTGTTAGCTCTTTTCCCTTGGGAAAAGAGCATTTGGACACCTGCTCAGTGAAGAGATTTGAAGTTCCTTAAAAGTTCTGTGCACTGGCTAGCCAGCGCGAAGTCAACGTGTCAGTTTGGAGGATTAACTTCGCTTCCAGCCAAGTGTGGACTGCGTTTAAGTCCACTACCTTCCAGCCTTGTCGTGCCTTGCCAAGCCGTGTTCCTTCACTTGTCTTGCCATGAATCCAGTCTTGTTTTGTCGTGCCGTGTATCCAGCCTTGTCTTCAGTTTCTTGCCTTTGGACTTGTTTTGAACTCTAGTGAAAGACTTGGACGTTTTCCCCACTCAAACTGCTTGGAAGTTTGAGTGCGTTTCGGTTTTTGGATTACAAACTTTAAACTCTAATATTATATATTGGACAATATATTACTGGACTATATTTGACCTTTCCTGAAAGGTCTATTGATGGACTATACTTTCTACTTGTTTTCGTTTTAATTTCTTAATTCCTTAATAAAGATATTAGACTGTTTATTGGCCTCGGTGTATTGGTTTCCAGTGCTCTCGCAGCCAGGGGCGTCACAGTTCCAAGCAAGTAAATTTGTTTATCGGCTTTACCAATTAAAAAGATGAGTGGAGACTTGCATAGCTGAATCTTCTGTTAAAAAATACCCTACTACCCTTCTAAAAAGGAAAGTAGTAAACTAAAAATCAGATAGGCAAGAAATTTTTGAGATGATCATGATGATTTTTTTTCTGGAATAAATATTAGATATGTGTGATCCAGAACGTGTTTTTAAGACAGAACCAATTTGGAAATGACATTTATCAACTAGAAACAGAAATTATAGCACACCATCAAACCACTCCTAACAGATGGCCATCAGCCTCTGAATAAGGAAATCTGTTTCTGGTTTGAAAGTGTTATTTCCTGTTTCATTGGATTTTCTGGGGCTGAGAGTGTGTGACTTGCCCAAGATCACCCAGTGAGTTTCAATGGCTGAGTGGGGAATCAATGTTATTAATAAGGAAAGAGTGAAGACAAAAGGGGGTGGTGAATATTAAGAGGAGAGAGGAACTGGGACATCTGGGAAATGTAGTTTTAAGGCAGGCATATGGCTCTTCTGTTACTATTGGGAAAACTTTAGGGGCTGCTATCTCCTTTATTTTTAAAGCTATTGGGAGAAACTTGCTACAATAGTAGAACAAATTTACCAAACTTTGCCCATCAAGTTAAATAATCTTTCACTTATCAATGGAATTTCAGGGAATTATTAAAGCTTTTTAAAACATTTTTTAAAAAAGATCCTCTCTGTCTCTCCCTCCCTCCCCCATCAGCCTTGATTGGCTGATAGACACAGTCACGTTTAGCTTCCTTCCTATTAACACACAACCACATAGCTGTGCACAGGTTTATATATACTATGATTTCCTTAACTCCTCTTTGCAGATTTCATGATTGTATATATTATAATAATTAGATAGCTGCTCCAGCCCAATGCTTTCTGGGAAATGTAGTTCAGTGCAGGCGTGTGGTGTCTCTTCGCTTCCCATTAAATTCGCTTTCCCACTATAAATGGGAAAATTCAGAGGCTCCTTTCTCCCTCATATTTAAAGCTATTGGGGTGAAACTTGCTACAATGGTAGAACATATTTATCACTATTTGCCTATCAAGTTTCATAATGCTTCTCCCTTCCACTGATCTTTTGGGAATTTTCAAAGTTTTTAAAAATAACATTTTTTAAAAAAAGATGACAAGAACGATCCCTCCCCCCTCTGACAGCCCTGATTGACTAAGAGGCATGCCAACATGTTTGGCTTCACCTAACAGTGGGACTTGATCACTGCTACATCCAAAGACATCAGAAACCTAAGAATCGAAGGCTCCTTTTGATTCAAATTCTTAGTATTGGGAAGGCAGTAAGCAGGTGGATCGGAACTCGCTTCAAATGTGATTTCGATCCAAATTTAATTAGCATACAAACAAATCACACAAGCCTACTAAATATGTACCCAGTAGTCTTGAATAGGGAGGGATCCAAATTTTTCCTCCTCATTTTTCTAATAATGTTCTTAAATTTATCAACTTTTCCTCTTCATTTCAGATTTTATAGGCTGTGGTGGCAGCAGAGGAGGAATGACAGAGCTAACCATCTAGATAGTGGACATTAAAAGGTAGGTTTGAATCTACAAGTATTCAGCCATTTTTGTACTGTTGAATTGAGAATGCCACATAGGTTTTTTTTTATAATATTCAACCTATTTACTAGCTACATTACTTGTTCTTTTCATATTGCATATGCATATCGCTATAACTTATTACATTGATCAAAGAAAATTTGTCAAGATTTCCAATGGAACTGCTATATAAACAGGATAGACACAGCTTGAAGGTGAGTTAAAATGTGGGAATATGTAAAATGCAGTTCAATGCATTTATTCTTAGTCCTAAATTATATTTTTCAGAGACAGTGGCCCCATCTACACTGCCATATAATGCAGTTTGAAATTGCATTATATGGTCACTACATGCTCATATAATGCAATTTAAATGCATTAAACTGCATTATATGAGCAGTGTAGATGGGGCCAGTGTTGAAAGCTTATATGTGAAGGAGGCCTAATGAAACACAAGTCAAGCTAACTTTTGATCTCATCACATAGAGGTCCCAAATGCTAGCAACAGTAGGGAGATTCAGTGGGGAAAATTGTCTGCATCAACGCTTTCACCATCACATAGGGGAAAGTGTTGCCGCCTGGCTTCTCCCCCCCCCCCCCCCAAATGCTGACCCCATTCTAAGTAATGAGAACACAGAAAGCCTCCCATTTTCTCTGGGTTCCATCCTAGGATGATTCCAGGATAGAGCCTCACTGGAAGTAACCCAGCGTCGTGTGAAGGGCTCTGACAATCCCTTCCCTAGCTCCATCCTGGAAGCATCCTAGTACAGAGCCAGAAATCAATGTAATGAGGTCCTAATGTTCTATGAAAAGAATTGATCCTATTTTAAATTTGTTGGTAAGGCTATTAATAATTTGATGAAAGGAAAAAGATATATAAATACAAGTGCAGTATGCAAAAAGTGCATATTAAACAAAATCTTGAATATGTGAAGGCTGTGTATGAGAAAAAAACTTGCATTGTGAGATAATTTGTTTCTCAAGAAGCTATAGTATGTGAATAAAACTAATGACAATCTGTGGTTGTCAATGCAAACATGCATAATCTTTCTGTTATAGAAACATGTTTAACTTACATTCTCTACTGATGTTTCACTTGAGCAGGAACTCCAAAATTCACCTGGAATTGTGATTTGTATGACAAGTTTCTGCCAACTCAAATGTAAAGAACTGCCTAATCAAACTTCAACTTGGATGATTACATCAGTTTTTAAGAAAATGTAATGGAACTGTAGTCATTACCTTCCTCTCTTTCCTATTTCTCTTTCTTCCTGTACTGTTGATGAAAAGCTTATTGGAACAGACTTTATTTTCATATTGAAAAGCATAGTGCACATTAATGATAGCATATTACTATTATTGTTACTGCCAATGCTGAAGCAGTGGTAGTAGTTATTCTTCTTTTCATTGTTGTTATTATTACTAGTAGTTTTATGGGATATAAAGCTCCATATTTAGAAAGAACCTTTTTCTTTGAGTGATAATGCACTAATCTTTCATTCTGAGATCTCTTGATGGAACAAATGTTCCATAGTAATTGCTAGGAATCATTATTTTTTGCACACTGAACTGAACGGGCCTAAATGCACACTTACAGCTGTCACAAAGGACTGGCTGCTTTTGAGCACTCAATTAAGCATCTCATACTCTTACAGAAATTTAGTGGATAAGAAAGTTTTCAGAAAAGCAGTCTATTCTCAGAGTGCATTTTAATCTGTGTATCCCCCCCCCCCCCTGCTGTGTCTCACAAATGTCTTATGTATATGTTTAGCAGTAAGGCATGCCCAGTTTTAACAGAAAAACCCACAACTATATAAACAATAGATGAAGAAGAATAAAACAACAGCATGCAGTTTGCTCTTTATTTTGGAAAACAATAGTACATAAATAGTATTTTTCAAGAAGTGCAAAATAATATTTAACAGAAGAATATATACTTGAGGAGATTGTTTTTTACAGCATAGGTATGATTATCCCTTTAAAAAATATGAAAGAACTGCAGTGTCTGTTAAGGACACTT
This sequence comes from Anolis carolinensis, assembly GCF_035594765.1. NCBI lineage: Eukaryota > Metazoa > Chordata > Lepidosauria > Squamata > Anolidae > Anolis > Anolis carolinensis. The sequence continues at coordinate 152,123,061 of NC_085843.1, forward strand.
AAAATGAACTCTGTTCTATCGCAAAGAAATGAATGCAACATATCTCTTTAAAAATTAAGACAAAGCAAAACTATGTTCCAAAGTTTATTATATAGGGTGACCACTTATGCATGGTAGGTTAGAAATAATCACTTCCTGATAGACACACAATGAATCTTCTTATATTGTGGACCAGAAGTTACACCTAAACATTCACATGATGTACAAAGACTTCCAATTACATTAGTAATAGTTGGCAAATACTCTGAAGTTTAGCTAAAACTCCAGAGCAGCACCACATTTTGGAATTGGTGTGGACAACTGAACCTATTCTAATTCGAATTCTAGCTTGCAACCATATCAACACAAAACAATCCAAGTAAGGATGACATCTAGTGGGTTGAAACAGGTTTGACTTGATTTGATGATCTGGACCCATCCCACTGCCATAGCAGATAGAGACAGTGTGCCCCCCTGTCGCTGGTCCAGAATATTGCCACACTGGACTGGCCCCAGATCTTGTAGCCCTATGACCCGGAGGTCTTTATGCCTCCTAAGCAGTGCTAACTGGTCATAAACAGCGTCAGAATGTTTCCAATCTAACAGTGTGTGTCATTTAAACACATAGCTATCCTAGATATAAGACTTTCAGGTAAATCCAGGAAAGATAACAGCTTACAGTCCCATGCTGATCCAACATGAAAGAGGGGTGAGTCTTGGGCTGCATCCATAGGGCTCAACCTACCAAAAGTATAACAAGGCAAGAGGGGGCATGGCACCTGTCTGTTATCGCTGTGGATTCCTTGCAGAGCCATACCCCCCAACACACTAAAGGATGACCCTTCCAGAGGAAGAGCCAGCAAGGCCCATGCTGACTTCCCCCAAGGTGTGACAATGCAATACAAAACAAGAATGATACAACTGAAAGGCAGGAAGGGGGAGAACTAAGCCAGGAGGCAACTAAGCCAGAGGAACAGCTGGGTCTCCTTAAATATTTAGCAGGCAGATCTGAGAGAAAAGATCTTCCCTCAGCTCCACTTTCTGTGACCAATCAGAATGAACAAAGGGGTTCGTTTTGACTGACAATCCATGAAGCACGTTTAGGAAGCATGTGAAGAAGATAGGCCACCTGGAAAGAAGAAGGGGACTAGGATGGCAGGTAGAGGAGCATCCCACGCTGCAACCACCCAACCTGATAAATCGGGCGGGGGATTTATGCTTGGGGTTTTTTTTCCCATTGCTGAAAAATCGAAAAACAAAGGATCAATGCAAATAGAGGGTGCCAATTTGTAATTTGCAGTACATGCCTGTGAAGAAGTGTATAATTATATTTTGTTTATAGATGATATGTGTATTTGATTTTGTTTATACAGCCAGGTTTGGCTAAGTTAAAAGGGTGAGTATTTGAATTGACATTATGTATGGGGGAAGGTAGCCATCTTAGAGTGCTAGAGCAGGTTACCATAGCAACAGGGGCGGAGCCAACCGCCGCCTGGAAAGGAAAAGGGGGAATATTTTAAAACCCAGCAGTTGGTGATTCTCTAGTCACAGAGAAGGATCTGATTCTTGTGTGGAGAATCAGGCTGGCTTAAATAGAGAGATTTGAGTCAGATTTAGGTTGGACCAGACTAGGCAAGTTAGGTGATTTGTCTAGGGTCAGTTATAGAATCTGTGGATTAGGGAACATTAATCCCAGGGGATCCAGGAGGATCAGGGTTTAGTGTAATCCAGAGAAAGAAGTATTTTTGAAAGTTTAACCACCTTATAACTGTTTGTAGCCATTAAGCGAAGTGCCTTTACCAAGTTATCTGAAACCATCAAGCTCTGTACCTGCAATAAACTTGTTTTGATTTTATTCAAATCAAGCCTCTGTCATACTCTTATATTAAGTTAAGTAACATCAACACCTGAAGTGGAACAAATAGAGAAAGCTTATAAGAACCAGTACCATCTGCCTGACGTCTCCATTGGTGGCAGCGAAGAAGAAGATAATCAAACAAATAATTAATTAACATCATCTCTCATAAAATATCTTTATTAAGTGGTGGTATCTGTGTGTGCGTGTGTGGGATCAAAAAGGGTTCCATCTCTGACACACATTCCTGTCAGACACCTCACCTCTGTACAATATTGGTGGCAAAGCTGAGGGGATTCAAAGGGGATTCCATCCTCTGCCACCTCAGTTCCCTACATAAATTGGTGGCAGCGGTGGGATTCAAAAGGGGATTCCATCCTCTGCCACATCAAGTCTCTACATAAATTGGCGGCAAGCGGCGGGATACGTATAACATCCCTAATTTGGTGCCTAAGATCGCTCAATAAAATTTCTGAGGTAAAAGTTATAAAGAATGGCCACCAGAAAGCAGAAAAGAGGAGCAGGAGAGGTAGAGGTGTACCAAGAGGAAGAGAGTTCAGATTCGGAACAACAGACCACCATGTCAGAAGCAATGATGAAATATCAATTAGAGATGAGGAAATTAGAATTACAGGCACAGATGGAGAGTAAGAAATTGGAAGCAGAGGAAAAAGAGAAAGAGTGTGATGACCCATGGGCCTTGTAGTCCTGCTCAGGACATTGTAATCCCTGATGAAGAAGAAAACTTGGGTTTTTTACCTTCCCAGTCAGAACTGGAATCTTCTCAGCCAGATCTTTCCCAGGCAGATCTGGGAACCTTGCACCTGCAAGAAAGTTGTGTCCCAGAAGTATGTCAAACAAACCCAGAGCCCACATCTCCCGTGTTCTTGCGCCGTGAGTTTTGTAAACAACAGAGGGGTTTGGAAGCAGCTTCGCGCAGGAGTGCTAGAATTGCAGCTAAGAATGTAGCCAATTAAGACTGCTTTCCGTGAGAACCTTTAGGGAGTCAAACATCTGGTCCCAGAGTTTAGCTTTCGTTTCTGGTTCCCAGAGAACTGCTTCGGCGGGAAAGTTAGACTCTATATAGGTGTTTTACCCGCGTAGTAACTTCGCGGAGTCAATTCGTCAGCCTCCGGAGCGAGTTGTGTTTGGACAGCGCGCTCCGTTTCAAGCCTCGTTCCTGCTCAAGCCTTTGCCTGCCTTCCAGCCTTCGCTCCAGTTTCCAGCCTTTGTTTACCTACGGACCTTGCTTGTTTCCCGGGACTATACCTTGCCTTGTATCACGGATTTTACCAAGTTATTCCACGGACCTTGTTCTTGTTCCTTGTTACCTTGTTCCACGTTTTAAGCCTTGCTTCAAGTATCAAGTTATTTCCTAGCCTTGCTCAAGTTTATGGACTAAAGGACCTTGTCATCTCCCCTCACTTTGCCTGGCAAAGTGAGTGTTTCGGTTATTGGATTACAACTTTGGATCATAATATTTCATATTGGACATTGCTTTTTGGGACTAATATTGACCTTTCCTAAAAGGTCTGCTTCTGAACTAACTTTTACATTTATTTTTATTAATCTTATATATTTCCTTAATAAAGATATTAGATTGAATCTGGCCTCTGCGTATGGTTATTGGTGCTCTGTAGCCTGGGTCCTGACAGTTTGACTCCGCCACCCTAAGCACCAATTAACCTCGGCCAGAATGTCTACCGGAACCGTACCTGGGCCGAGCGGCCAGCCGATTACCTACACCATCGACAAAGATGAGGTGGATCGAATCCGTGATAAGCTTAATGCCCAGGATGGAGAAATAAAAGGTTTGAAGGAACGCGGAATCCGTCTACCGGCCATGGCGTTGCCAACCAAGTTTACTGGAGAAGCTTCTAAGGTTCATGTTTTCCGTCGCCAATGCCAAGCTTATCTAGAGGCCCGTGCTGCCGAATTTCCCCAAGAAGACATCAAGGTGGCATGGGTTTACAGTCTTCTAGACGGGCCAGCGGCCAACTGGGCGACGGCACTGTTCGACCAAGCCTCTCCACACCTAAGGTCCGCGCAACGCTTCTTGGACCACCTTAAGGAGACTTGGGGAATCGAGGACAATTTGGAGGCAGCCGGTCACAAACTCCGTCGCCTCTTCCAAGGAGACAGACCTATGTCTCAGTACATAGCCGAGTTCCGAGTGCTGGCCCATAACACCGGCTGGAATGATGTAGCCCTCAGGGGACAATTCCGGGAGGGTCTCAACATCGAAATGCTGGAGGAAATCTCCAAGGTGGATCCTCCCCAGACCCTCGAAGCACTCATTGATCAATGTTTACGGGCTGAAGTCATGATTGCCAACAGGAAACAGTGGGTTCGAGGCCAGAGCGGTAGAGCTGGGGCAAAACCCCCCGCTCCCGCCAGCGTTCAGCCACGTCCAGTGTGGAGACCCCCACCACCAACCCCATACCCCAGAGGAAGCGAGGAGGTGCCGATGCAGTTGGGCAACGTGCGTCCCAGATTAGATGCCGCCGAGAAGGCCCGTCGTCAACGCTTAAACCTCTGTTGGTACTGCGGGAACGGGGGCCACTTCGCCAGAGAGTGCCCAGCCAAAGGGAAGCCCGCCGCCCGTCTTGCGGCGGCGTCCTCCACGGAGACGAAGGCGTCTGAGCCGGCTGGCACACAGCCGGCGGGGGAAGCCAACGACCGGGCGTAGAGAGGCTCGCCAACCCGGTCAAAAAACCCGTTCAAGAGCCGCCAACCGGGGTCCTGTTCCTTCTCGTGGTCACCTTATGGTCAGCAAAAAGGGGACCCGTCATGATCCACGCCATGATAGACTCCGGAGCCACCAACAATTTCATTGATAGAGAGTATGCCGACTCTCTGGGATTACAATATCATGATTTCAAGAATGCTCGTGTGGTACAAGCCATAGACGGCCGCCCCCTCAAGACGGGCCCCGTAAGTCAGTGGTCGGAACCCACCAGGATGTGGATAAGGGAACATATGGAAGAGATTTCTTTCTTTGTTACCGAGGTTCCCCATTTCCCTGTGATTTTGGGAATTCCATGGCTGACTCTCCACGACCCAAGCATCTCCTGGTCCAACAGAGAACTGCAGTTTGCTTCACAGTACTGCCAAAACCATTGCCTTGTAGCCAAGGTCTGCCATGCCACAGACACCGAGCCCATCATCACCCTGCCCAAGAAGTACTCCGAGTATTGGGATGTATTCAATGAAAAAGAAGCCGAGAAATTACCCCCACATAGACCTTATGACTGTGCCATTGACCTGGTGGAGGGGGCCCCGATCCCGCGAGGGCACCTATACTCCCTGACTGAACCAGAGCAAGAAGCTCTCAGGGAATTCATAGAGACAAACCTTCGTAAGGGATTCATTAGACCCTCTCAATCCCCAGCCGCCTCCCCAGTGATGTTTGTGAAGAAGAAGTCAGGGGAACTACGCTTGGTGGTGGACTACAGAGCATTGAACAATATCACCAAGCGGAACAGCTATCCCCTGCCCTTAATCTCGGATCTACTGGATCGGCTTCGAGGAGCCAAGGTTTACACCAAGCTGGATCTTCGGGGGGCTTACAACTTAGTTCGCATCAGAGAAGGGGACGAGTGGAAGACCGCCTTCCAGACCAAATTCGGATTATTCGAGTCCCGAGTTATGAATTATGGATTATGCGGAGCTCCCGCAACGTTCCAGCATTTTGTCAATGACATTTTTCAGGACTATCTAGATAGGTTCTTGATAATCTACCTGGACGATTTTTTGGTGTTTTCTAGATCACAATCAGAACATGAGAACCACGTCAAAATGGTGTTACAACGATTGCGGGATCATGGACTTTATGCCAAGCTGGAAAAATGCGCTTTTGATCTACAAGAGGTAGATTTCCTTGGATACCGTATCTCGCCTCTAGGGCTCTCCATGGATCCAGCCAAGGTTTCAGCAGTATTGGAATGGCGGGCGCCAACTAACAAGAAAGAGGTGCAGCGTTTCTTGGGGTTCGCGAACTATTACCGCAAGTTCATTCCAGATTTTGCCCGCTGGTCTGACCCAATCACTAGCTGCATCCGTGGAAAACAGCCCTTCCGCTGGACTGATCAAGCAGAGAAAGGGTTCCAGCAACTAAAGAAATTATTCACGTCCCAGCCAATTCTACAGCACCCAGATCCTGGAACCCCTTTTGTTGTGCAAGCGGACGCCTCTGATGTGGCGATTGGGGCTGTACTCTTACAACCGGTGGGAGACCACCTTCGTCCCTGTGCCTTTTACTCCCGTCAACTAACCACACCAGAGAGAAATTACACCATTTGGGAAAAGGAACTACTGGCCATAAAGGCAGCCTTTGAAACTTGGAGACATTGGCTAGAAGGGGCCAAATTTCCCATTGAAGTCCACACTGATCATCGAAATCTAGAACATCTAAGAACTGCCCGCAAACTAAATCAGAGGCAGCAACGTTGGGCTTTGTTCTTTGAACGTTTCAACTTCCAGATTCATTATGTGACCCCAGCCCAAACCAAGCAAGCAGACGCCCTGTCACGTAAACCGGAATACGCTGCAGGACGCAAGGAGACCTTTGAATCCCAATTACTACAACCCGAGAACTTTGCCACGCTCACAGTGGGGAACACCAAATCCACTCCCATTGGTTCAACTTCCTCTACTCCAGGACCCATCTGTGCTCAAGAAATCAGGGCTAGTCAGCAAGCAGATGCCTGGGCGCAGGACCAACTTCGTCAAGGTCTGCATTTTCCCTTTTCGCTTAAAGATGGACTGCTATGCTATAGAAATCATGTTTATATCCCACCCGGACCGGGCAGGGAAAAAGCGCTTCGTCTGTGTCATGACTGCAAACCAGCAGGGCATTTCGGACTATTTAAAACCATGCATCTGATCCTAAGGGATTTTTGGTGGCCCAAGATCCGCAAAGATGTGGAAAAATATGTCAACACCTGCCCAGTATGCCAGCGCTCCAAGATAAGAAGGGAGAAGCCCTCAGGGCTTCTGCATCCCCTTCCTACCCCATCTCGGCCATGGGAAATAATTTCTGCGGATTTCATCACTGACCTACCACCTTCCTGTGGATTCACCACGATCCTAGTGGTGGTGGACCTTTTCACCAAGTTAGCCCATTTCATTCCCTGTGAAGGTCTTCCCACGGCCAAAGAGACTGCAGATCTATTCCTTCTACATGTTTTCAGACTACATGGATTGCCCAAGAGTTTAGTCACAGACCGTGGATCCCAATTCACCTCTCGTTTTTGGAAGGCACTACAAAAACTATTGGGCATAGACTCTCGCTTATCTTCAGCTCATCATCCCCAAACAGATGGACAAACGGAGCGCACCAATGCCACTTTGGAGCAGTATCTTCGCTGTTATGTAAACTACCAACAGGACAATTGGGCTTCTCTGTTACCACTGTCAGAGTTTGCCTATAACAATGGAGTTCAAGCTTCTACAAAAGAAACGCCGTTCTTTGCAAACTACGGCTTCCATCCACGTTTCTTTCCCCCTGTCATTGAAACTTCAGAAGTTCCCGCAGCAGAGGATTGGCTGCAAGAACTCCCAGCGGTACAACAACTTTTGCTCCAGCAACTAGACCAAGCCAAGGAGGACTATAAACGCCACGCTGACAAACATCGCCAGCCGGGCCCCGAAATCAAGGTAGGAGATCGGGTTTTTCTGTCCACTCGCTTTCTGCCCTCCCACCGCCCTTGCCGGAAGTTAGATGCCCGTTTCATTGGCCCCTATCCAGTGGTGGCGCAATTAAACCCCGTGACTTTCAAACTCCAACTTCCGCGTTCAATGCGCATCCACCCAGTGTTTCACCGTTCCCTGCTCCTTCCGGCGGATGGTGTGCGTCCTGATACAGACCAACCGGCCCCCCCTCCTGTTTTGATGAATGGGGAGGAGGAGTTCGAGGTTGAGGACATTTTGGATTCTCGTTTTCACCGCCGCCGCCTACAATATCTCATTGACTGGGTGGGTTTTGGCCCTGAGGAACGCTCTTGGGAAGACGCCTCCACAGTCCATGCTCCTGATCTAACCCGTCGCTTTCATCAGACCTATCCCGTCAAGCCGCGACCTCGCGCCTCGGGGAGAGAGTCCCAGTTTGGGAGGGGCCTTGAGGAGGGGGATAGTGTGATGACCCATGGGCCTTGTAGTCCTGCTCAGGACATTGTAATCCCTGATGAAGAAGAAAACTTGGGTTTTTTACCTTCCCAGTCAGAACTGGAATCTTCTCAGCCAGATCTTTCCCAGGCAGATCTGGGAACCTTGCACCTGCAAGAAAGTTGTGTCCCAGAAGTATGTCAAACAAACCCAGAGCCCACATCTCCCGTGTTCTTGCGCCGTGAGTTTTGTAAACAACAGAGGGGTTTGGAAGCAGCTTCGCGCAGGAGTGCTAGAATTGCAGCTAAGAATGTAGCCAATTAAGACTGCTTTCCGTGAGAACCTTTAGGGAGTCAAACATCTGGTCCCAGAGTTTAGCTTTCGTTTCTGGTTCCCAGAGAACTGCTTCGGCGGGAAAGTTAGACTCTATATAGGTGTTTTACCCGCGTAGTAACTTCGCGGAGTCAATTCGTCAGCCTCCGGAGCGAGTTGTGTTTGGACAGCGCGCTCCGTTTCAAGCCTCGTTCCTGCTCAAGCCTTTGCCTGCCTTCCAGCCTTCGCTCCAGTTTCCAGCCTTTGTTTACCTACGGACCTTGCTTGTTTCCCGGGACTATACCTTGCCTTGTATCACGGATTTTACCAAGTTATTCCACGGACCTTGTTCTTGTTCCTTGTTACCTTGTTCCACGTTTTAAGCCTTGCTTCAAGTATCAAGTTATTTCCTAGCCTTGCTCAAGTTTATGGACTAAAGGACCTTGTCATCTCCCCTCACTTTGCCTGGCAAAGTGAGTGTTTCGGTTATTGGATTACAACTTTGGATCATAATATTTCATATTGGACATTGCTTTTTGGGACTAATATTGACCTTTCCTGAAAGGTCTGCTTCTGAACTAACTTTTACATTTATTTTTATTAATCTTATAAAGATAATCTTATAAAGATCTTCCTTAATAAAGATATTAGATTGAATCTGGCCTCTGCGTATGGTTATTGGTGCTCTGTAGCCTGGGTCCTGACAAAGAGAGACAAGCTGAGGAGAAACAGAGACAGGCAGAAGCACAGGAGAAAGAGAGACAGGCATAGATACAGAAGATGAAATTGGAAAAAGAGATAGAGTTGAAAAAGATGGAAATTGAATGGGAAAGACAGAAGCTGACACTGTCTCAGCCTTCTGTGGAGGCACAACCAGGGACTCCCATCATTAATCCTGTTGATTCAGCCTTAAAGAGGTTTCCTAAATACAACAAGGAGGATGATGTGGAGCAGTTTTTAATTTTGTTTGAATGGTGTTGTAAAGATCTGGAAATAGCTGAGGAAAATTGGATGATTTACCTCAGGCCACAGATTTGTGGAAAGCTATTAGAGATCTATAGCGAAATGGTGGAAGAAGAACGCAGAAATTACACTATATTTAAACAGCTGGTACAACAAAGGTTACAACTGACTCCTGAATTTTACAGAACAAAATTCAGAACTCTGAGGAGAGAGAAAAATGAAAGTTTCCTACAACTAGCTGCCAAACAGGCACAATATTTTGAGAGTTGGTTGAGGAATTCTGAGGTAAAAGACTTCCAGCAGTTGAAAGACTTAATAAAGTTAGAGCAGCTATACCAGCAAGTTCCATCAGATTATCGATGGCTGGTACAAGATAGAAAGCCTCAGACTGCTAATCAAGCAGCTGGGATGGTGGACCAACTAATTACACTGAAGGAAGGGTTTAAAAGGGAAGATGGAGGATTTAAGGAAAGACAGTTTAAACAGCCATCTTTTTCCCTCACGCGCGCACAGCAAGGGAGAGGAGCTTCCATAGAAAACACCACCTGGAGGATGGCTAGTGTAATGAACCCTGCCAAAATGGAGGGAAATATTAGATGCTTTCACTGTGGTAAAGCAGGACATTATAAATCACAATGTAGTCTTTTAAAGAAAGAAAAACCCTCTTTCTATGTTAAGAAAGTCCCAACCAAGGAGGCAACTAGAGAACCAGCCAAGGTTCAAAAAGATTTACCTCAGGAAAATAAAAAGGAGAGGCAATGTCTGTTTGTTTTGTTAGATCAAACATCAGATGAATATTTGGAAAACATCAACATTGATGGAAACCAAATACAAGGATGGAGGGACACAGGTTCAGAAGTCTGTATCATCAGACCTGAATTAGTACCATCAAAATGCCAACACCCTACTTATCAGGTTAATTTAAAAGGTTTGGGTCCTGTGATCCCAAGCGAAGTGGTTTCTTTACCTGTTCAATATGGCAAGTGGGAAGGAGTATGGGACTTTGCTATTAGTTCTGATATTCCATATAAATGCCTAATTGGTAATGACCTTGCCAGAGAAGTCAAAAAGTTACCAAAGACTCTTAATGAGGGTAAATGTAAAGAGGAGAAATCTGATAAAGAAGCTGTCTGTTTGCCTATACAACAGAACTTAGAGGAAAATCCTGAGGCAAGTTCTGTAATAGCTGATTTGGTAAATAAGACTGAAGGGGAAAGAGAAATCCTGAGGGAACAAAAGTCTGATGACACATTGCAGCTTTTGTTTGAGCAAGCCCAAAACACTGAGGGAGATTTGACTTTAGAAAAGCCCACCAGGTTCATTAGTAAAAATGGAGTTTTGTACAGGGAGGTTTTAAATCAAAAAGCCCCGGAGATGTCCGCTTCCTATACGCAGATTGTGGTACCTCAGAAGTATAGAGAACAGTTGATGGAGGTAGCCCATGACAGCCCACAAGGGGGACATTTAGGAATTAGACGGACCACTCAAAGGATCACTAAAAATTTCTTTTGGCCTGGCATGTACCAGCAAATTAAAAGGTTTTGTCAATCCTGTGACACATGCCAGAGAATTAGCTCAGGGAGAGATAAACTTAAGGCTCCATTAGTCCCAATGCCATTAATTGGGGAACCTTTTTCTAGAGTGGGTATAGATATCGTTGGTCCTCTTCCCAAACCCAGTAGGAGAGGATGCAGATATATTTTGACAATGATTGACTACGCAACTCGTTATCCTGAGGCAGTAGCAAACATCGAGACAACAACTATAGCCAATGCACTGCTTTCAATATGGGGAAGAACAGGTTACCCTAAAGAATTAGTATCAGATTTGGGAAACCAGTTCACTTCTAGACTAATGGAAAGATTACTGGAGCTGTGTGGAATAAGGCATTTGACATCATCAGCCTATCATCCACACACCAATGGCCTTGTTGAAAACCTAAATAAGACCTTGGTTCACATGATTAAGTCCTACAGTCAGCAACACCCACATGACTGGGACATCAAGCTCCAGCAATTATTGTTTGCCTATAGGGAAGTTCCCCAGGACAGCACTGGCTATAGCCCTTTTGAGCTGTTGTACGGGAGGCGAGTGCGAGGACCGCTTGATTTAATTCGGGAATTCTGGGAAACAAGTCCAGGACCGGAACCTGTTTCAGTAACTAAATACATCAAAGATCTACAGTCAACAATGGAAATGGCCAGGAACACCGCCCAAGAACATCTAGCGACAGCCCAGCGGAGACAGAAAGCTCACTACGATTCAACTGCCAGATGCAAGAGCTTCGAGATAGGGGATGAGGTCCTGTATCTCACACCTACCAAGACCAACAAGCTCCAAGTAGATTGGACTGGACCGTGGAAAGTCCTCAGAAGACACAGTGGCGTGAACTATTCTATATATGATGAACAGTCTAATGTAGAAAAGCTGGTGCATGTAAATATGTTAAAGCCATATGTAAATAGATCTGTAAATGTATGTATGATAATTTCGGGGGAGGAAACAGGTACTTTTCCCTTTTGGGAAGGGAATAGGAAAGCCTATAGGAGCAGTGAGCAAGTAAAGGTTGATGAGGGATTGTCCCAGAGTCAACAGAAACAAGTTAGGAAGTTATTAAATAAGTATGACCATTTATTTTCGGATCTCCCAGGGAGAGTACAGGGGATATATCATCAAATCATCACTGGTGATACTCCACCCATAGCGTCTCCTCCATACCGAGTTACAGGCAAAATAACTAAATGCATTGAGAGGGAGGTAAAAGAAATGTTGGACATGGGCATTGTAGTACCATCGAGCAGCCCATGGGCCTCACCAATTGTTTTGGTTCAAAAGCCTGATAACACCATAAGGTTCTGTGTGGACTATCAACTTTTAAACAAGGTAACACAATCAGATACCTACCCTATGCCTCGGTTAGATGATCTGTTAGAGAGGATGGGGAAGGCCAATTTTATCAGCAGCCTGGACTTAACCAAGGAATTTTGGCAGGTACCTATGGCACCTCAAGACCAGGCCAAGACAGCTTTTAGGACTCATGCGGGATTATATGAGTTCACTGTTTTACCTTTTGGATTAAAAAATAGTCCAGCCACGTTTCAACGCTTAGTGGACAGAATACTTAGAGGTATGGGAGATTTCTGTGTGGCTTACATGGACGACATAGAGATTTTCAGTTCGAGTTGGGAGGATCACTTGAAACATCTCAATCAGGTGTTGAGTCGGTTAAAGGAGGCAGGTCTAACTATCAAGGCTTCCAAGTGCCAGATAGGAAACCGCACAACCAAATATTTAGGTCATATAGTAGGTTGTGGGAGTATCGGACCGGAGCTAACCAAGGTTGAAACCATCCACCAATGGCCTATCCCAAAAACCAAAAAGCAAGTAAGGTCATTTCTTGGTTTAGCAGGGTATTACCGGAAGTTTATACCATCATTTAGCACTTTAGCAGCCCCTCTAACTGATCTCACTAGAAAGAACTGCCCCAATCAGGTAATTTGGTCCCCTGAATGTCAGAAGTCCATGGAACAACTAAACCGGCCCTTACATCAAGTTCTGTTTTAAAAGCCCCAGATTTTGACGCACCTTTTATTTTGACCTGTGACGCTTCTGATACTGGATTAGAAGCCGTCTTAAGTCAGGTTGACACAGAAGGGGAAAATCGTCCAATCCTCTTTCTGAGTAAGAAATTACTTCCTCGAGAGTGCAGCATGTCAACTATCGAAAAGGAGTGCTTAGCCATCGTTTGGGCTATACAAAAATTAAGGCCTTATTTATGGGGGAGGAGGTTCACCCTCCAAACTGATCATGCCCCATTAAAATGGCTAGATAACACCAAGGGAACTAATAACAAGCTTCTTCGATGGAGCCTGTTACTACAGGATTACTCCTTTGAAATAAAACATGTAAAAGGTAAAAACAACATTGTAGCGGATTCACTTTCCAGGACGTATTAGAGGTTGCAACAATGAAGGTTTGTGTTTATATATGTTGCATGATAATGTGTTGATATTATATGTTAAGAGTGTATTAATATGTATTGTTGTATATTTTTTAATTACAATCCACATTATTATTTTTGACTATTCTAGGATGTAGAAAGGTCAAAAATAATCTTTATGGGTTGGGAGGTGTGTGAAGAAGTGTATAATTATATTTTGTTTATAGATGATATGTGTATTTGATTTTGTTTATACAGCCAGGTTTGGCTAAGTTAAAAGGGTGAGTATTTGAATTGACATTATGTATGGGGGAAGGTAGCCATCTTAGAGTGCTAGAGCAGGTTACCATAGCAACAGGGGCGGAGCCAACCGCCACCTGGAAAGGAAAAGGGGGAATATTTTAAAACCCAGCAGTTGGTGATTCTCTAGTCACAGAGAAGGATCTGATTCTTGTGTGGAGAATCAGGCTGGCTTAAATAGAGAGATTTGAGTCAGATTTAGGTTGGACCAGACTAGGCAAGTTAGGTGATTTGTCTAGAGTCAGTTATAGAATCTGTGGATTAGGGAACATTAATCCCAGGGGATCCAGGAGGATCAGGGTTTAGTGTAATCCAGAGAAAGAAGTATTTTTGAAAGTTTAACCACCTTATAACTGTTTGTAACCATTAAGCGAAGTGCCTTTACCAAGTTATCTGAAACCATCAAGCTCTGTACCTGCAATAAACTTGTTTTGATTTTATTCAAATCAAGCCTCTGTCATACTCTTATATTAAGTTAAGTAACATCAACACCTGAAGTGGAACAAATAGAGAAAGCTTATAAGAACCAGTACCATCTGCCTGACGTCTCCATTGGTGGCAGCGAAGAAGAAGATAATCAAACAAATAATTAATTAACATCATCTCTCATAAAACATCTTTATTAAGTGGTGGTATCTGTGTGTGCGTGTGTGGGATCAAAAAGGGTTCCATCTCTGACACACATTCCTGTCAGACACCTCACCTCTGTACAATATTGGTGGCAAAGCTGAGGGGATTCAAAGGGGATTGCATCCTCTGCCACCTCAGTTCCCTACAATGCCTTTCGCTGGTATAAAATTGTTTTAATAATGACTTCGTAAGTGAAAAGAGTCAATGATATGGAGTCCTGGGGAATGGCAGTTTTACAAGGTCTTAAGCCTTGTCTGTGAAAGAATGCTGGTGCCTTATAAAACTATAAATCTCAGGGTTCCATAGCATTGGACCATGGGAATCAAAGTACAGTAGAGTCTCACTTATCCAACATAAACTGGCCGGCAGAATGTTGGATAAGCGAATATGTTGGATAATAAGGAGGGATTAAGGAAAAGCCTATTAAACATCAAATTATGTTATGATTTTACAAATTAAGTACCCAAACATCATGTTATACAACAAATTTGACAAAAAAGTAGTTCAATACGCAGCAATGCTATGTAGTAATTACCGTATTTGCAAATTTAGCACCAAAATATCATGATGTATTGAAAACATTGACTACAAAAATGTGTTGGATAATCCAGAACGTTGGATATGTAAGTGTTGGATAAGTGAAACTCTACTGTAGTATCAAACTACACTGATTTGACAGTACAGATGCACCTAGGTCTTTTGTAAATGTGATTATAATTTCAGCTGAAAGGGGCATCTGTCTTTTCCCCTGAATATTTGTTTTTAACATCTCCACAATACTATGTTCTCATCTTGGTACAGTGGTCTTCTGCTGAAGACATGCTAAAAGTTTTTGCCAGAAGATAATAACTATGTTAAATACTTTTTGTGGTAAATTGGGACTAAAGGAATGAACCTTCGCTTCATCTGTATTGTAGGCCATCTGACTTTTACTAAAGATTTGCATCTTAATTTCAAATAGAGAATTTTCCCCTGGTTTGCTTACAATCTTTACTTGTTTGTTTCAAAAACATGCACAGAAAAAATATTGTTCATGCTTAATGATTTTAAAAATTATCCACTTTTTAATTTCATAATCTATTACAAACATGTCTGCACACATACGCACACACACACACACAGAAAAGACCAAAGAAACTGCCACTGTGATAATCACAAACTTACATCACAGGGACATAGTTCTTAGATTTTATTACTTGACCTGGCAACTGTGAACACAATATATATCCAGATCTTACTTTCAAGTGGCAAGGATTTGACTCCTGAAAGCCAATTGATAAAACTGCCTTTATATATGGCTGCTACTGGAATTAATGACAATTGTATTTACTATTTGGTGAACCGCAGCTCTTAAGTATCAATATCGGCACTGAAGAGATGACATCTTTGTAACATGGAAAGCTGCAGCATTCCTTCTCAATTATTTTAGAACCTGTATCAGAGACAAAGGGCGATCCCACCATTTCACTCATTGAAAATTCCAGTGAAAAATGGAGTGGTTTGCTTTTGAAGGATTTTGTAAATACCTCCTGGTTTAGTTCAATATCTCTAGCTGTGAAAGAAGGTTTTTTTTTTTCAAAAAAAAATCAAAGAGGAAGAAAAAGCCGCTGTAGCAAAAGCTTCCAATAAGCCAATATTTCAGCACAGTTTTCTGTTTGGCTTAAAAGGCTTTTTAAAAGAAATATATCCTCTTCCCCATAACATTTACTGTATGTTTTTCCTGGATTATGTATTGCTGTAATCACAGTGGAGTGATTTGCTATTAATACTATATCTGACACAGGATACCTAAATTGAACTCTTCTATTTGGAAGCTCTGTTGATCTGAATATGAAAAACTAAAAATAAAGGGTGTTTCTACACTATCAAATAATGCAATGTATAGTCAAATTACCCTGCATGTGTCCACACAATGAATGTAGGCTGATGTGATTTATACCAAGGAAAACTATTTAATTTGTCTGTATTCTGGGTTAGGAAAAAAAAAAAAAACAGGGAAAGGGCACCATTTGGGTTCAGGTAGTCTGGGGAGGCAGAGTGGCCTCTTTGCTTCCAGGATCCCAATTCCCCCTACACACCAATAAAACAAAATAAAATAAGGACAGAAAACAGCACTTTCTTTGATCTGCTGGCCCTCCATTTTCTAATTCCTCTCCATTTGTTAAATTTCACATGTTAACCCAAAGTGTAAAACTGTAGGCTACCCTGCTTCATTAGATTGGGCTTTGGCACCATTTCCTGGATAAGGGACATGTCTTGCACTGAACATGGAACATCTATCCATCTATCCAGTATCCATCAGTGTCAAGGTTCTGCAGAAATTATACTCTTTACTTATTTTTCTCTTTGAATGAAGTGGCAAATAATTTTAGCAACTTTTCTTCTTAACATTTGAACATCTTTATTAATCAAGCAGTTTTAAAGGCTATTTGATCTGTGCAAAATATGCACATGGTTATTTATTAGGGCAAACACACATGAATATTATGCATAGACTAACTTCCAAATTGCAGCATTTTCTGTGCAGAAAACTGAATTTTTTGTGCAGAAAATAACAATTGTGTACAAAACTATTATTTTTGTGTGCAGAAAAGGCTGATTTCTGTTCAAAAAATTTCTGTTTTCTGCAAAAACCCTATTAATTCTTTGTTGCAAAGATTCTCATCAACCCAGTATTCTGCTTCAGAAACATGTTTTTCTAAAAAAAAAAAATATATATTTTAAAACATTATTTCATTCCCTTTGCTGCCAGCTGAATTTTAGGAATACAATGAAACAAAAAAACTACTATTTGGCTTTCTCTTTTCTCTCTCTTTCTTTCCTTCTTCACTCCATTTTTCCTACATTCTGTCTTCTGACTCTCTGAGCAATATTTACAGGTCTCAGTAACAATGTTTCATGACTTTCTTGTCCTGAAGGGAAGATAAGAGCTTCAAATATTTTCTCGAGTAAGCAAGTCCTACAGTTTTCTTTATAGAAAACAAACTTACCATTGGCTTTCAAAGGGCTACTATTCTGAACATTTCTTGATGAATTGACCACTGAGTAATTTAAAAACCTTGCCTTACCTTGCAGAATTTAGTCCTTGTAAGAGAATAATGGAAAGTACTCAGTCAGTTTAAATAAGGTTTGAGCTATTGTCCTGAATACACCCTGTGGAGGAAAAATGCTTCTCCTTTTTAAAGCTGATCCTCTCTCTGGCCCAGAGAATGGGTCTCTGTATTTAAAAGTAGCTGTCAGCCACATCTTATTTATTTATTTATTTATTTATTTATTTATTTATTTATTTATTTATTTACAGTATTTATATTCCGCCTTCTCACCCCGAAGGGGACTCAGGGCGGATCACATTACACATATAAGGCAAACATTCAATGCCTTGACATAGAACAAAGACAGAAGACAAACACAGGCTCCAAGCTGGCGTCGAACTCATGACTTCTTGGTCAGAGTGATTGGTCTCAGCTGGCTGCAGCTGGCTGCTCACCAGCTTGCGCCACAGCCCAGGCATGAAACACCCAACATACCATGAGAAAGTCTACCAACAAAAAGTTGGGAATGTCTTTGCAGTTTTTACTTTTTGCCTCTGCCCTCCTGAGTAGTTCAAAAGTTTGTATAGCAAATTTTCTTTGCCACTGCACTGCTTCATGTGTGCCCTGACATTGTAGGATCTGACTGGAGAATTCTCCTCCAGTGGCTAAATATCTAAGGATGAAATATAGGGCATTTCCTATGAAACTGAACCTCAATTTCTTATTGCAGTGCCAGTCAGATGCTGTCATATAAATTATGAATCTGTTTTAAGACTATTCAGTTATTACTTCTATTGGCTTCCTTTTTTTTTTGTTGCTGCTAACTGTCTCCTTCACTCCTCATTCAAGGATCTGCCAACCGCAGATTTTAGTAAGGAGAAGACGAGGGAAAATAGGTTTAGTGCTACTTATTATTATTATTATTATTATTATTATTATTATTATTATTTTATCCCCCTTTCTCCCAGGAATGGGACTCATAGCACACACACAGTTTAATACTGGATACACACATGCACATCAATTAAAGTTTGAAATGTCAACTATGAAGATCAAGCTCACCAGATACATTTTCAGGCCATGTAGAATTATTAAAAAGTGATCAATATACTGGTTAAATATTGCTCCCATGAACTATTTTAGCTATTTTTATGTAGTAATTAAGGGCATAAATAATCCTTTCAAATCTCCTCATCCTCAGAAATTTATCAAGTCACTCATTGATTGATTGAACAGGCAGCGGAAATGCTCTATGAGCTCATCCATGCCTGCTATATCCTCACAAACTGTGGCATTACACAACTGCTTGAAAAATACCAGCAAGGAGATTTTTGGCTACTGTCCCTGGGTTTATTGTGAGAACCAGCCCATGCTGCCCATGGGCTTATCTGATATCCCAGGTGAAGTCATGGTCAAACTGTACTGTCCTAAGTGTATGGATGCCTATACTCCCAAGTCTTCCCGCCACCATCATACAGATGGGGCCTATTTTGGGACCAGCTTCCCTCACATGTTGTTCATGGTGCACCCCAAGTATCAGCTGAAGCGGCCAGCCAACCAGTTTGTGCCCAGACTCTATGGATTCAAGATCCACCCTATGTTTTACCAGCTGCAGCTTCAAGCCAACAGCAATTTCAAGAGTCTAGTCAAAACTATCCTTTGATCTTCTACATCCAGGAGCCCAGGGTTCTGCTGTGATAATCCCCCCTTTAATCCAGTCAGGGCTATCCAGAGATATCCAGTGATATCCACTGTGGACTGTTTTTAGTCTCATTTCTGGTGTGTGATTTAAATTAATAATCAACAATTTCTGTTATTTCTCCAAAACACAGACTGTGACACACAAATACAGTAACCAACTCAATTGTCATGATTTTGTGGGGCTTTTTTCTTTAAAAAAAATACATTAAAAATGTAAAAAAAGAGAAATGTATCAAGTCACCATAGACCAGTTTTGAATCCAAATTTTGAATCTGTGAGCTGATATGTTGAGATCTAATTGACATTTGTACTGCTGTTTGGGATTTGACATAAAATCTTCATGGTGATGTATTTATAATTTTCTTCCTCCTTGGGACTGATAATGATAGAAAGGTAATTTAGCTGAGCTCCAGTGAAATTTTAATGAAGAAATGAAGTTTAAAAGAAAATGTAGAGATGCTTAGATAAGCAAAACAGAAATTTCTTAGGGAGAGTTTACATACCCCTGAGGTTTAAAAACTGTAAATACTTACACAAAGTGAAAACAAAGACCAACAGCAAATGAGGGGAATTCCATACTCGAATCTTAAAATACATTACTTTGATAATGTATGGGTTCTAAAACACTGCTCACAACATATCTTTCAAAGAATGCCAGCTGTGAGTTGTCTACAGAGATTTTTTAGTTATGCATTTCAGCATGATTTACTTGGTGCATCTGTCCAGAGTCCTAGTGAGAAGGAAACAGTAAGCTTCAAGAAAGCCAAAAAAAGGAGGATGGGGGGGGGGGAGAGAGAGAGAGAGAGAGAGAGAGAGAGAGAAGAGAGAGAGAGAGAGAGAGAGAGAGAGAGAGAGAGAGAGAGTAGAAATTTGTCAACAGGAGATACATTTTTAGACATATGACAGAGAATGGAAGGGAAAAATATCACAGTGATTTCAATTTTAGGTCAAGCTTGCATATATCTATATGTAGTTGAATATCAACATTTGTTCCAATCTTTCTGTGTTGACATCTAAAATAGAAAATGTGACAGGGAATCCTTGGTAGTAGTCTCCCTGGCCCTTTATTTTTGCCTCTGTGTGAATTTTGTACTCTAATATGACTCTGCAACAAAACTCACAGATGGGCTGCAATCATAGATATCAACACCAGCAATCAAACTGGATCAGAAGTTGGCCAGAAAAAGGAAAGGTCAAGAGAAACACAGCAGGGGCCAAGCGGTTGTACAATATCGACTTACTAGGCAGGCGGGATCAGAACTTCAGATGGCATTGAAACATGCAGAAAAAACAGTGCCAAGTGGGACAAAGCTAAGGCTGTGGTTCATGATTAAAGAGTGTGACAGAACAAATCTGTCTTTTGGAAACGGAAAACAATGACAGCCCTCTGGCTTAAAAAGGAAAGGCTCTTTGGCAGGGTATGCCTGTGGTTTACCTACCACAAATGAAAAGGATGTACACATTTTGAACTACTATTGATTCAGAGTTGAAAGAAAATGATATGGATTGTTGTAGATGTGGCACAGAGTTTAAACTGCATCATACAAAGCATTTGGTTCAAGTTTCTCCCCAGTTGCAGAAAAGTGAGGCAGATCTAGGCAAGCCTCGGTTTTGTTTTTTCACAATCTGCTCTTACAGAATAATAACTCCACTGCTTGCAATTCGAAATGGGAAGTGGGGATCACCAGAATTAAGGTTTCTAAAATGAAGATAGAAAGACAAAGAGGCACACTAGGATGTAGGAATGTTAATTTTGCCAGGGAAGTGCTCTTTCTGACATTCCACATCAACATGCTTTTTTCAGTTTCTTTTTAAACATAACTGCACAACAATTGAAATGACTTAATATTGCACAATGGTGGTGTGTGTATTTATTACATTGTTCTCCTTTCATGAAGTTATCTATCTCTCTGTCTGCATATGTGTGCAGTGATGTAAATGTAACTATGGGAACCATCTTTCTGTAAATGTGAATAGTAAAATGAAGTTGTGCGAGTCTACAAAACCTCAAATACTATGGGAGCCTGAATCATTATAAATGATATCCCATAATTCTCAGTTTCAAATGTTTAGAAGTATGTTGATCAAATCCCCAAGACCTGACTAGCTGTGGTTTAAAATTGAAATGCTGGGCCTATATCAAACTGTGGATCAAACTATTAATTGTAGAGAAGAAATCTATTTCATTCTAGTATTAAATATATGCACAATGTTAAAGGTCAAGGTAAAGGTTTCCCCTGACATTAAGTCCAGTCATGTCTGACTCTGGGGGTTGGCGCTCATCTCCATTTCTAAGCCGAAGAGCCAGTGTTGTCCGTAGACACCTCCAAGGTCATGTGGCCAGCATGACTGCATGGAGCACTGTTACCTTCCCGCCGGAGCGGAACCTATTGATCTACTCACATTTGCATGTTTTCGAACTGCTAGGTTGGCAGAAGCTGGAGCTAACAGTGGGCGCTCATTCCGCTCCTGGGATTTGAACCTGGGACCTTTCAGTCTGCAAGTTCAGCAGCTCAGCGCTTTAACGCACTTCGCCACCGGGGCTCCGTTTGCACAATGTTAGCTATCATAAATATGCACATAAAGATCAGCATAACACTCACATTTGTAGAAGATTAAGGATTACACTTGATAAGTAATCAGTTTCAGTTATATTTGTGGGACGCAAAAACATAGTTTTCTACCAATATAGTTCAACATTTTAAAATTCTTATTCCTCAGAAGTAACTAAAACTTGCTCTGTTTGCTTGGGATAAAATGTTATGAATGCTACAGACCACTGTCTTGTCATATGAAACATATGGTCTTCCTGTCGAGAACTTATTATTTTCTTAAAATCCAGAACAGAGAATGTGGCTGGCATTACACTGCCAAATACTGCATTATATATGGTCAGTTTAGACCCATATAATGTAGAGTAATGCAGTTCACACTGCATTATATGGGTCTACACTAGCCATATGTTGCAGTTCAAATGGCATTAGTTAGCAGTGTAGATCTAGCTTGAGTACCCTTCTACACAGGCACATAATGTGGATCAGAACCAGCATGAAAAATGCCAGTCCTGAGCCACATGGAGACCACACAAGGCTGTCCTCAGTTGTCTTCAGAAAGTCTGGGTATGGGCTCAGTTTTCACGCTCCTTGAGTTTGTCCAAATGAAAGAAGAAAAAGCACCCACTGTATGGTAGCAACCTCCTTTTCCTAATTCTGGACCATTTGACTGTCAAATACCCTGGGGAGTCATATGGCTTGGAACCAGGAAAAGGGGGCTGCTATCATGTGTGTAGATGGTTTTCTTTCGTGTCCAAAGGAAAATCCATGATGCAGAGGGCCGGAAAGAACTGCCATCCTACCTCCCTGGGATGCTTCAGCCCAGAGAGCAGGGAATGATTGTGGGAAGCATGATCCTGGATAGTGCATTGGGATCCAGAGTGGCTGTATCCATTGCTCCAACATGGGGGAAAGAACCAAATCCAGAAGCAGAATTCACGCTTTCTCTGGTGGTGTTTAAAACCAGGGTGCAGTCTTATGAAGCAGCTTAAATAGGTTTGTTTGTGTGCCTTGTGTGGATGCACAGGGGTATTGTAATACTCACACTGCATTATTTGGTAATCCAGATGCAGCCTCAGAGGCACACTACACATCATAATCCAGCATTTGAACCAAGCAGCTTTTATTGCTTATCATAAGGCTGGCTCTGCACTCTAGAATTAATGCAGTTTGATACCACTTTAACTGCCATGGTTCAATGCTATGGAAAACTGGGACTTGCAGTTTGGTGAGGCAACTGCACTCTTTAAGCTTCTGTTAAACATAAGATGAAGGAATGAGGATGAATAAGATATATAAGAGAGCCATGCGTGAGTTAGGGCCTTTTACCCTAGCACTCAAGACATGGCTCTTTACTAGAGCTTTTAGTCTATTTTAATTTTTATCAATATTTGTATGTATGTATTTTTATCCTTTACAATTTTATCTTGTAAATCGCCTAGAGCATCGTGGATGGAGGGCGATTAATAAGTAATTAAATGATGATGATGATAATGAATAAGAAAGCAGGAATGCTCTTGCATGTATTTCACAACACTTCTATGCCCATCTTTGGTTCTCTTCAGAAATATTTTTCTTTCCTCCTTTATTTTTCCATTTTCTTCTTTGACCCAGTATTCTGCTGCATTGTGAAACTGGCCTCAAACTCTCCCTCTCTTTGTGTGATTAAGAATCCAGCATGTGAGAATTTCCTTTTGATATTAACAAGGAAAAAAAGAAGCCACAGCAGATACACACATAAAAAAGCCAGGAAATCTAAAAGCAGTGACAGGGCCAATATTTTATGCATTCCTTCCTCATAAGCGAAAAAGAGAGAGAAAGAAAACACATCATTTTGTGACAAAATCACAGCATTTGCCAAATATTATTCTTGTGGAAGTGTTTCAAATCCCAAATGATCATTTTAAGTGCTTTTCATTGCAAATGTTTTCCCTTTCCTTCCAAGATTAGTAAGAAAGATTGTCAGATTGATATACCAGAAGGAGGAGGATTGTGGGCTGCATAGTAAACAAACAAGGCACACTCCTTTCCTAATACAACAGTGTTCACATCATTGAATGCATTTCACATTACTCAAAAGGGTTAAAGGCTATGTTTGATATTGCTTCTTAAAATGGGATATTTTTTAACAATATCCATGAAGGCTAGAGAACTTACTTAAGAGTAGCAGTATTTGCTTGTATAGAACAGAGGTGTTAATGAACTGTGACTCAATTTATCTAGATACATACTTATCTATACACCTACATACCTATTATTATTAAAAATAATGTTATTAAAATAAAATGAAAAATATTGCAATGGTATGGCTAGGCATGTGTGATCGATAAAAAAATGTTTCAAAAGTCATTACAAAATTAGACAGCATTGGTGTTTCATTTCTAAAGTGTTTCTACATTACGGTTAGTAAAACTTTCATTTTTATAATGAGAGTAACAAAATTGTTACTTTTTGTTATAATAATTGGCAATTGCACAAATGGGGAAACTTCAGGGGCTCCTTTCTCCCTCATGGTAAAACACATTTGCCACTGGAAGACCATCAAGTTTCAGAATGTTTTACTAATCCATGAATTTTTGGAAAACTTTCAAAGTATCTAAAAACAATATTTTAAAAAGAAAACTACAAGAGCTATCTCCTTGTAGCTATTCAATGACACAAGATAACAGGCGATCATTTCCCCTAACTTTCAGAAATATTCATATATCTACTGATTTGGGATTTTTTAAAGTTTAATAAAGCCACAACAGCTATCTCATTGAATGTCTCTCATATTAACCAACAGAACTTCCATTTAGGGATTTCTTCCCAGCCCAGCACAGAGATTTACTTACTAGAAGTATCAGTCCTCTTCTTTGCAGATTCAACAATTTATTGGAACTCTGGCTAGTTGCTACTATGGAGGAACAAATCTCTCCCCTATCTTGATTGGGGCTTTCTGATGCTGAGCAGAATTCTGGGAAATTTAATTTAGGGCAGGGCCTGTGAATTCTCCGGCATAGGCTCCTTGCCTTCCCATACTACATTTCACAGAGTTCTGTGCTTCTTCCCAGGGAGCTCTGCTTTCTCCCTCCTTTCCCTCTCCTAATGGCAAGAGGCCATTAATTTACAGAGGAATTGGACCTTTTTTATTTTGCTTTGCTTGCTTGCTATGAAAATGAAGTTGACTTTGGGAGAGAGCCTTTCGAGATTTCCAAAAAGAAATGAAAATGTATTGGGTAAGTTTTTATTATAAAGGTTATTTCGTGGACCACACCCACGTGTCAGATATTGCTTCAGATGTATATATTTAATTAATATTTTTGCAACTTACAAAACTTCCAAAAATTTTGCACATGACTAGCACCTACATTGCAGAATTAATGCAGTTTGACACTACTTCAAATGCAATGCTTCAATGCTGTTGAATAATGCGAGTTGTAGTTTTACAAGGTCCTTGATGGCCTCGATGAACATGAGGTCTGAGTAAAAAGTGCCTGGTGCATATGCCAAGACTCAGCACATGCAGAAGATGATGCTATAAGTCTGTCCTGCCCCTGCGTATTTCTCTTTTTGCTCTAGCTTTTAACCCAGTGGTCCTCAACCTGGGTTCCCCAGATGGTTTTTGGCCTTCAACTGCCAGAAATCCTAACAGCTGGTAAACTGGCTGGGAATTCTGGGAGTTGTAGGCCCACAAGATCTGGGGACCCCAAGTTGAGAACCACTGTTTTAATCAATCTCCTGCACAGAATGAGCAAAGTTGGTTGCTTCAGGCCACTGTACATTTTTAGCCCACTATTAAGAGATATCCCCCTACCACATACTTCACATGTTGGGTTATTGTGAATTGGATTAGGGTGGTATATAATAACAGGTATTCATGAGCAGGTTTGGGGGGAGAATATAAGAATTTGAAGTACATCTTGGCACATTTTTGTAAAGGCATCGTAAGCAGCCTCTTTACATATAGAGATCAGAGGGTTTCCAAAGAGCCTGCCCTTGGGATGGCCTTAGGAATTCCTTTCTCTTACAAAGCCCAGCATCTTTGGAAAGAGCAAGAGAGGTTTGCCTTACAGGAAAAGGATATTGCTAGGGTGATCAATGTATAGCAGGGACAGATATTTCTTCTATGGAAAGTTCATTACTTTTGTTATTGTAACAAATTTTTCACAATGTATACTTTAGAAACACTTTAGAAACAAAGCACCAGAGGTTTTGTAATGACTTTTGTACCATTTTTTGAATGGATTGCACTTACTTAGGTGATCCCTCGTAGGCCGAGGATGATGGTCTTCCATTTCTGGTGTCTTGGGGGTGTGTCCGTAGATGGCTGAAGAGACCTATTCTTGATCCGCATGTTCTTCCACAGTGAGGACATCGGTTTCCAGTCAGGGTTGGCTTGACGTGCCTTCCTCTTGACATGTTTCTCCCTTAAGCCCTCCATTCGTGCCTCTTCGAACTCCACAGCACTGCTGGTCACAGCTGACCTCCAATTAGAGCGCTCAAGGGCCAGGCTTCCCAGTTCTCAGTGTCTATGACACAGTTTTTAAGCTTGACTTTAAGCCCAACTTTAAATCTCTTTTCCTGTCCACCAACTTTCCGTTTTCCATTCTTGAGTTGGAAATAGAGTAACTGCTTTGGAGACGGTGATCGGGCATTCAGACAACATGGCCAGTCCAGCGGAGTTGATGGCGTAGGAGCATCGCTTCAATGCTGGTGGTCTTTGCTTCTTCCAGCACACTGGCATTTGTCCGCCTGTCTTCCCAAGAGATTTGCAGGACTTTTCTGAGGCAGCACTGATGGAAATGCTCCAGAAGTTGAGTGGGACATCTGTAGATGGTCCACGTTTTGCAGGCGTAGAGCAGGGTTGAGAGGACAATGGCTTTATAAACGAGCACCTTGGTATCTCTACGGATATCCCGATCATCCCTACAATTTACTGTCATATTAACAGTTCTTTTATTTTCTGTTTGGATTCTTTTTTATCCCCTTCTTGTTCCAGCTGGAGGTATATTTGGGGTTTTGTTTTATCATCAACACCTATCCTGCCATGTTTCCTATATTTTGGTTTATTTGGTTTACGTAGTCCTTTTTGTTTTAAAATCTGAATTGCAGATTTTCTCTTTGAAAAACAAAACCTCACATTCTAAAGTATTAGAGCCCAGAATTCCAAAACCTATATTAATTACCATGATTAGTGAAATATTTTTAAAATGTACTCATTGGTTTGAATTAAGGAATTGAAAAGATTCTAAATATTAGCTTACAAAAATTCCAAATTTCAAACTGTTAACTAGGCCAAATCCCCTAGAAACTAATAGCGAATCCTTCTTGTATTTATGCTGCCATTTCTGTACTTCAGGTTAAATTCATTTCTAGTGATAAGCAAAGCTTTGAAAAACTTTTAAATAAGTTATTAAGGGGAAATAGGATTACAGTTGTTTTTATAAAAGATGCTAATGGATCTAGGAAATGAGCTGAGCATTAAAAAATACCTCAGAGCATTTCAGTGCACCTTTCTTGGTTTTTAAAAAACATAATGAATGTAATTTTTTCCTGTGTAGCAAGCAACTTGTCATAAAAACTTTTATGCAGTAAATGTTAGTATAAAGGGCTAAATAGCACTTTCTATATCCTCCAGGCAGCCTTTAGTTAGGGGATGACTTTTAAAAAAATCTCATTCTTTGTTTAATAAATAGAGTAATCTAGAGTAATGTCATATGAAGAGACTGATTGAAGCCAAAGGAATATCACACTTGTTTTTTTATTTAAATTGTTCTTGAGATATTTTTTTATATAAAATACCTGATTATCATGAAGATAGAAATCAGAATTCTTTCTATTTTCTTCACATTAACACCATGTCTTTTTGGAATACAGTCGTGGTGGATAGGAATGAAAGGTATTTGCCATGATTACATTGTGGTTATTTTAGCTCCCCAATTGCAGAACTCTATGAGTTAAATGTTTTAGGCTTAAAATCTACACATATACACCCAATATCTTGTCTTTTACTATTTTAATCAGTACTTTGATGCAGTGAACACCCAAGTCAATTTCACTCCCATGGAAGAATAGTGGTAGGCATTTCTGAATGCCAGTGACAAAATACCAAGTTCTCCCTGTTCAAAAACTTTTGACACCTTACATTTCTGAAATACAAGCTCCAGAATCCCCAGATAAGATATTAAGAACAAATCATGGTTTGGAGAGATTGGTATGGTTAATCTAGATTACTCTTACCTAAATGATCATCTTGTTAGCTGCTACTCTTCATTGTCACATGTTTCTAATGAACTCCTCCCTTAAGAATGATATTTGAAGCACTGCGGCTGCAAGCACAGTACCATGTGGAAGATGAGTGGATGTCCCACTGCTTGGAATATGAAATATGATGCAGGGCTCATCTACACAAGGCCTGATGCAAATGCTTAGCCCAGTGTAAATGTTCCTCTGTGTTGCAATCATTCCTAGCTGACTAAAAGATCTGTGTAGGCTCTTGACCCAGAATTCAAAACGATCTTAACAGATTAGACAGATGGGCTGAAACTAACAAAACGAAGTTCAACAGAGACAAATGCAAGATACTCCACTTAGGCAGAAAAAAATGAAATGCAAAAATACAGAATGGGGAACGCCTGCTCAACAGCAATATGTTTGAAAAAGATCTTGGAGTCCTCATGGACAACAAGTTAAACATGAGCCAACAATGTGATATGGCAGTTAAAAAAGCCAATGGGATTTTGACCTGCATCAATAGGAGTATAGATCCAGGGAAGTCATGCTACCCCTCTATTCTGCCTTGGTGAGACCACACCTGGAATATTGTGTCCAATTCTGGGCACCACAATTGAAGGGAGATGTTGACATGCTGGAATGTGTCCAGAGGAGGGCATCTAAAATGATCAAGGGTCTGGGGAACAAACCCTATGAGGAGCAGCTTAAAGAACTGGGCATGTTTAGCCTTCAGAAAAGGAGATTCCACCTAAATATGAGGAAGAACTTCCTAACTGTGAAGGCTGTTTGGCAGTGGAACTTTCTGCCCTGGAGTGTGGTGGAGGCCCTTTTTTGGAGCAGAGGCAGGATGGCCATCTGTCGGGGGTGCTTTGAATGCGATTTCCTGCTTCTTGGCAGGGGGTTGGACTGGATGGCCCATGTGGTCTCTACTAACTCTATGATTCTATGACCCTCATTGGCATAATTGCTGACATTAGAATGGATTATCCATGTGGCCAACATAAAAAAGAGGGGAGACATTGTCTACTTCTCCCTGATCATGCTGGTGCCCCAATCTAAACACCAGCATCATCAACCTTTCCCTTGATCCTTTCCCTTTCCATCAGCCCAGGAAATGGAATAAAACTGCCTATATGGCTGCCAATCGGAGCCAGATATAAATCTCCATGTGAACTGCTGGTCACTCCAAGTGCTTCTGCTGACATCAGAACAGGGTGCCCATATGACCAGCATGAAGAATTGGACTATTGAGATTTACCAGCCAGTATCAGACCCTATCCATACTATTCATATAAATCAGACCCTACCCAGATGGTCAGATTGCTCCAAAGCCATGAGATACTCTGCAGTTTCCATTAAAGTGAGACAAAGCTGGGTTAAAGCTAAAAACATTGGGAGCGTCACTAGAAGTAACTGTGTATTTTGAAGATAGACTACTTTCATTTTCAGTGAGCTCTGTGTGTGTGTTGTTATTTGCATTTATCAAGCTTCTTAACTCTTATGTAAAGGGCAATATAATTTTCTGCTGTTTCTAGTGTTTTATTTTTTAAAGACATACCTATTTTTATATTTTAAGCTGTTGAAAGTAGACCGGATAAGAAACCATGTTCAGTGCTGCAAGCCACTACTCCTTTTTTCCCCCAAAAACAATCCCTCAAGCAAACAAGAAAAGAATGCATTACAAAGATATGAATAAATGTTTGTTAAATTCATGCATACAAGGTTTCTGCACCTTTAGATAAATGTGTCACAAAGGGCACAACTGTTAGAATCTAAGCTAACTAAAATATAGAATAACCATTAGGGAAATACTGCCTTGAACAATAACTCTCTTTCTGTTTACCTACATGCCAGCATAAAGAAAGATTTCTTTTTGATTATGTAAAGTATCGATGAAAATAAAAGAGGGGTGTGTTCACAGAACCTTTCCTTTAACAGCTGAGGCTATTCAATTCCTGGAGTTCATACTTTTGTCCTTGGGAGAAAAGTGAGATGGATGGAAACTGCATTTCTTTTCCCCTGGTCTTGATGTCACATCCTTCTTGCCAGGTAACTGAGAGGGGAGGAACATTGGCTGGTGCTATATGTCTCTTCTCCAATTCCCATATAGTCCCATCTAGAAAGTTCACTGCCTCATTTAAAAAAATAGAAGGTTAACTGCATAGCTCGGGCAGAAACAGATCTGAATGCTTAAACACAGAACTTATTCTTAACAGAAAAGAGGAAACATGCGTAAAGACTTCGGTAGAACTCTCCTTCATAAATGTATCCTACTTTCTACTTAACTGAGATGTGTTTTCACTTGACATAATGACCCCTCCCCACAAACTGGAGAGAGGATATGGTGAGAAAACAAGAAGAGAAGTTCTGCCCCTGGACAGCTTGACATTTTTCCCTAAAAAAGACCCAATCCTTTTTTTTTGTGAGATTGCATCATAGTTTTTGTTCAGTGAAACACAGGGATTTTGCCCATATCACAGGACTTACTTTGAATCATTCTACCAAAAACAGCACTTTGCGAAGCCCTTATTTTCAGCCTAAGCTGTTTTTCTCGCAAGTACATGGCTCTGCAGAGGAGCAAAGCAATTCATAACTCTGCAGCAGATCATACTCTCTGAGCTCTAATTCCCAGACACAAGCTTTAACTACCTCACTAAGTGCTATACTGCGTCTCACAATATTAAACTTTCTTGCTTAGGCTTCACGTAAGAATCAGAGCTGGATTCCTGAAGGAAATCAGCTGAAAGATTCATAGGAGGAGATGCTTGTATAGAAATGTCCCATAAGCCAGCTTGGAAGACATTGGCTTAGAGGATATTCATATGTTCTCTAATATGGTATTTGTAGCTTTGCCTGATGCTTCTCATTTCCATTTTTGTCTGACTCCCCACCTCTTCTCATTTCCTTCCCATTTAGTATTTCTATATTCATCCATTGTTTTTCTTAAGCTTGCATATTTCTAGTTCACCTATTAGACTTTTATGTATCTGCTTTATACTTTTATCTCCTGACCCCTTAAGCCTAGAATGGCTTCTTTCAACCTTTCCATATTGCCATCCTTTTCTTTCTCTCTGAACCCTAGCTCAAAGTTAATTTATGTAAAGTCCTGATGACTAACCCACCAACATAATGCTATTTTTTTAAAAAAAGTTAAGGCACTGGTCATAATCAAGCAAATGTTTGGGATTAAAATCAGTCGACTTAAGATCTGTTTAACATATCTGCCTTCAGCACTACATAAATTAGTAGGTGCTGTTCCAGATAGTAAGACACATAAAGATTTTCTGGTTTCAAGGAAAATTTCCCATATTTACACCTACCAAAGGAATCCTGAATCACTGGAATCCAAACACCTTCCTATGTTTTGCAAGGATTTGAGAAAGCACACTAAACAGCACAGGCCATTCATTAAGTGTATGATTAGCCTCACCATGCAAACTGAGAGTGTGCCCTAAATCATGCTAATTCCTTCCCTATATCTTTTTATTGTAGGAAGTGATTGATCATTGTGAAGAATCAAGTTCCCATGTCATATCATATAGTATTGTGTGTGTGCATGTGTGAGAGTGTTTTTGAGGGTGTGTTTGTTGTTGGCTTTTGTGAGAGAGGCTAGTGCAAGCATATCATGGGGGGAATATATTGTAATGGAAAGTGTAGTAGGCTGTTTCTCTTCTTAGGCAATCCCTCATTGTCCGAGTATAATGGCCTTCCAAGTTCTTGGAAAACACCTGTGCGTGAGTTTTTTTAATGTGTGGAGGTCAGTGTACAACTGATAAAAACACAGTCTTCACAGAGTGAAGCATGGTTAACACAACAATGTGGCTTTCAATCTGTTGCAGCCTTCTTCCGCCTTCATAGCCATTGCAACATGCACCATGTTATCTTCCACCTGATCCGCCATAGAGGTCTTCGGATTGTACTTGGTCTGGAGTTTTTAAACTTCTGACATGCCTTCCTCCTCCTCCTCTTCAATGTGATTTATTTGAACATTGTTGAAGAAATGAGATTGGTAGCATATGATTGGGTAATTGGGCAGTAGAATGATTAGCGTATAATTGGGAGACTGACTATTTTGATTGGAAGGAAAGGGTTGTGGGCCTGGTGGCATAGTGAAAAAAATCTTTCAGGTCTTCTCACAGCAACATTTGACCCCATAGAGTGTTTCAGGGACATAGGTTTTGGAAATCATGGGAGACAATTACACTGAAGCAATGCTATTTAAGCTCTATTGGGTTTTTTGAGTTACTCCAGGCCAATGAGTATCACATAGTCATGTGCCCTGATTGTGATACTATGGTGTCAGGCCGTACTTAGTCCCTTAGGTCTTGTTGAGTTTGTGAACCTCAATAGAGACTGGGGTTTAGTCCTTGGGAGGCCCATATGCATCAGCTAGACTTTGGTTGGTAAGAAAGTCCCAGTTGCCTTGGTTCAGCACAGGTGAGGTCCATGTGCATATACTAGGCCTTAGTAGGTCTATACATTCCAGTAATACTTTGGTTGTGTCCCAGAGAGGTGCCCATACCTCTTCAAGTCATTGGATTAGGACTGTTTTCCAAGTGTTGTTGTTGGAGTGAGTCCCAAATAAGGTGATGATAGATCAAACGGTAAGGGTGTAGCAAAGAGGCAAGCATTGAGATTGCCTCCTCTTGAGATATCTTCATCTGAAGAAGAAGGAGATAGTGGTGGCCATTTGGGTTAGGCCAAATGTCTTTGAGAGGGCACCTCCCCTAAGCAGTCAATACTCTCTCCCAAAAATGTAGCTAATAGTTCAAATAAGGTAAAGGTCACTATTAAAATGTTGGTTTGTCTTGATGCCTTAGAGAAACAGAGATGAGAGAAAGAACTAGCAGGAATCTCTGCACCAGGTAATGATGGTAGTTTGATGGTGGAAGCTTCATCTGGGGACTATTTTGTGGGGGGAGAGTGGAGACCTGGGTTCAGGTACCACTGAAATTACATTTGGCTTTAGAGACCTTGGAGTCCTCTTGTATGTCACCCAAACATCCTTCGCACCAGTAGTATTAGAAGTGCAGAAGGGAGTAGGTTAATTATGTAACCATCATGGGCATGGGGGCAGTCGTGGCAATGCATTTATTGAGGAGATATAGCCCCTTATTCCTGTGGTTCTTACAATGTGGCTCCCTATTTGACATTTCAGTGATCATATCCTACAGACTACAAAGAAAATAAATACTGTGGAGTGAATACGTTAATGTATCTATCCTGCTTATTGGGAGTTGGAGGAAAAATGAGAAGATGGATAACAAGGAAATTGAGAAACTGTGGAAGTACAAGATTGATAAAAGTTGACACAATATTTATCTGGATTCTTCATATAACCCAGAGTTACTTTCAGGGTACAACCTTTATGCTCTTTTCCTTTATCCAATGCATTAATATTGTTTCACAAGCTTATGTATAATTCGCTGGACAAGCCATTTACAATACATAATTTAATTAATCTAGGATTTCCATACTGTAGTCAGCTTCCTCCCTCCTCCCGCTGGCACCAACAGATATGATGGGGTGAAGGGGACTCTTGACACATTGATATAGCTAACAGAAGGATCAATATAGAAATTTCGAATGCCTTGATGAAAAGGTTGGGTAGTTTTTGTCACATTCTCACATAATGTGTCAGAAGTCTTAGTTCTACAAAGCTGATACATTTATTTAAAAAAGGGATGTAACATATTATTCCTGGGAGACCTGCAACAAGAAGCATTGGCCCTTTTGCTAAACTAAACAAATATACATACACATACATATTTGAAGAGCCCCTTTGCATGCTCATCCTTATGATTTTCCCCACATAGACCATTGCAAAATATCATCAACTTTCTTTCCACAGCATATATGACAGAACTAACCTGATCATCTGTAGCCTGAGCCCCCAGTGGAGTAGTGGGTTAAAGCCTCGTGACTTGAAGGTTGGGCTGCTGATCTGCAAGCTGCCAGGTTCGAATCCCACCCGGGGAGAGTGCGGATGAGCTCCCTCTATCAGCTCCAGCTCCATGCGGGGACATGAGAGAAGCCTCCCACAAGGATGGTAAAAACACCAAAACATCCGGGCGTCCCCTAGGTAACGTCCTTGCAGATGGACAATTCTCTCACTCCAGAAGCGACTTGCAGTTTCTCAAGTCACTCCTGACATGAAAAAAAATCTGTAACCTCTTTGTGCCTCTGTGCTACCATACAAATAAGTCTTTCCTTCTGATAGTCACTCTAATGGTTTGTTGAAGTTTGAAAAGAGAACTCTGCCATGTCCAGCAATTCTTGAAAGGTCTATATGTTTAAACTTTTTATGCCATATCATGGCTATTTTAAAAAAGAAGCTTGCACAAAATGTGTGATTCACACTATTCCAGCTTTAATAGGTTCCAAATCTATTACTATTTGGAGTGTCATTAACCTCTCCATCAATGAACAGCAGGCCAAAAGGAGAAAGAGAATTTTACTCATGATAATCCTTAGAAATTAGTAGAAGGCCAAAAGGATAACTTTTAGAAGGAAGTAAAACTAAAAGATAGAATGGGAACAAAAAGAAGAGCATATGGCCAAGAACTAAAGAGCTAAGGGATGGCATATTGATCTAAAATAGAGTACCTAACATTTGGCTGCAAGTTACATCACTGTAAAATTAGAATATATATACTGCATGGAATATTTCTGAATACAGAAAAGAAAGAAGAGTTATAGTAGGACTAATCCAGTTTGTTTCTCACAGGCATATTTCTTAGAAGGCATTATGGCTGTAGAATATCATAAAGGATGAACTAATTAGTACAATGAATTGATTAACAGAAAATAATGGGTGTTCTTCCACTCCTTGGTTTTGAAAATTATTACTAGGAACTTGAAAAGTAGTCAGGGAATAAAATAACCACAAATAGAAATGATATGTTAGAGAGCAAGCAAAGAAAGAACAGAACTACTGCCATGCTATAAGATTCATTTTTTCTTCCCGTTTGACTTGATGGGGATTACACATGTCATTTGGGAGGAAAGCAAGTTTCCACTTTGCTAATTAGCTACATGTTCTAGCTATGAACATTTTTACAAATTGAAGAAAGCTCTCTCTTTTTGTTTCCCACATCTTATGACTCGTTCTATGAACATCACTGTATTTTTTATAAGCTGATATTGTAAATGCTGCTTTCAAAAACATGTTTTATGGCATGAGAATATGGCTAGGAGTACTAGCTTGGAAATACAGTCTTCTACAAAAGTGAAGATAAAATGGAATTCTAAGTATAGCTGAGGCAATGAAGTGGATGTGTTCCTGGGCATTACTACTTTAATAGAAAATTGGTTTCTACATGTTTAAGTAATATGGATGGAGGAGAAAAGGGGTGCATCTACTGTAGAATGAATGTACCTTGACACCAGTTTGAATAATGTAAAGTTGTGCTTTTACAAAGTCATTGGCCAAAGAGTGGTGACATCTCACGAAACTACAAATCCCAGGATTCTATAGTGTTGTGTTATGGACGTCAACTCCTGGAATGATTCCATCATTACCTACAAAAAAATCCTGAAATTTCTTGGAAAGACAAGCGGACAAATGCCAGCATGCTGGAAGAAGCAAAGACCATAAGCATTGAAGCAATGCTCCTAGACCAACAACTCCGCTGGACCAGCCACGTTGTCCAACTGCCCAATCACCATCTCCCAAAGCAGTTACTATACTCCCAACTCAATAATGGAAAATGAAATGTTGGTGGACAGAAAAAGAGATTTAAAGATGGGCTTAAAGCCAAACTTAAACACTGTGGCATAGACACCAAGAACTGGGAAGCCCTGGCCTGTGAGAACTCTAGCTGAAGGTCAACTGTGACCAGTAGTGCTGTGGAATTTGAAAAGGCACAAATGGAAGGCATGCCAAGAGGAAGGCGTGTCAAGCCAACCCTAATCAGGACCACCTTCCACCTGGAAACCAATATCCTTTCTGTGGAAGAACATGTGGGTCAAAAAGTCACCTACATATCCACCAACAAGACACTACACCTGGAAGGCAATCATAATCGGACAATGAGGGATTGCCTAAGTAAGTAAGTTATGGCAATTAAATGAGTGTCAAACTGGATTCATTTTATAGCCTTGATACACCATAGTTTCCTTCAACAGAAAAACATGGAGAAGTTCACTGTGTTTCATTAAACTTTGTATTCATATTTAACATGTGAAATGAAACAACCTGGTCAGGTAAGCCTTCCACAAGTAACCAAAAATCTACTGAACTTTCTAGACTTGAAAACTTCTTCAGAAATACACCAAGATATTATTTTTACTTACATCATTACTGACTTTTCTTATATCCATGTTGGTGGTGGGAGCTATCCTTTTTCAATATGCTGGGGGTAGTTAATGAGACAGTCCCACTTGCCTCCCCCTTTTCTCACTTTTTTTTGCTGTCCCTGAATGATTAATGAGGGATTCCAGAGGCAGATGCTGCTTACCTATCCTGTTGTAAGCAGGCATACACAGTTATGGTAGGATCAGGAAAAAAAAACTATGCTCCTACCCAACTCAGGTTTGATTATATTGTTTACTGCAGACATACTTCTGTAGTCCAAAACCAATAGTATATGCTTCTCAAGCCTTCCTTCATCAACCTCTTAATGACGATGATGCTAAAAACATTCAGTTAGACAAAAGACAAGAAGGAAAAGTAGAGGCTGGGGAAAAAACCTTTTAAACAAGCATTTTTGTCATAGGCTTTGTTAACTAAGGGCCCTTCCACACAGCTATGTAACCCAGGAGATCAAGGCAGATAATCCACAATATCTGCTTTGAAATGAAATATCTGAATCCACACTGCCATATAATCCAATTCAATGTGGATTTTATACAGCTGTAGGGAAGAGGGCTAAAGTCCACCTATATATGTAATAATGCTTAATGCAGTTTGACATCAATGTACAGTACATCCAGCATTCTATCTTTGCAATTCATTGAAAGAGTTTCTTAGTGTTTCTGGTATGTAACTTGCCACCTTATCATATTGAGAAATTTCTCATTCATAGGACACTTCAGTCTCTTTTCAAGCATGGAGAGGCACTGACCTCATCACATGACTTAAACTACTTCTGGCTGTTGTGCATAGCCCTCTGTGGTTGAAAAGAGGCAGAAGTGTCCTGAAAGGAGGGAACTTCAACAATCTGACCTCATCACATTGAGAAATTTCCCCCTTATAGGACAGTAGAGCCTCTTTTCGAGTAGGGAGAGGCAAGGAGCTCATCACAAGTTCCAGGGTTGAAAAGAGGCAGAAATGTCCTGAAAGGAGGGAACTCTGAACATGGGCCAGCAATCATGTTCAGAGCTCCTACCCTTATCACATTTTACTCCCATGTTTACACCTGAAAAACAGGGGTAACAGAAACCATAAATAGTTTCCCATCCAGTTTCATTGCCCAACCATCAGCATTCTCTTGAATCCTATGGGGTTTGATGCAGAACCATATGATCACATGGAAAGAAATGGTTTTAATCAGGATCACTGCCTCTTGTATCCTATGGGGATTGGGGTAAAACCATAGGATCCCATTGAGAGGTTTTAAACTGGTTTTAAACTGGCGTCACTCTTCTTTAATGTATGGGGCTTTGGGCACAGCAAGGGCTCTCTTGGTTATTGGATATTGTTTTAGATATTGTTGTTTCTCCTGATTAAAGGCAAAAAACATTGACCTTGTGATGAATGTAAAATATTAATGTATTGCCAGTTCTTAAGTTTCCACATGTGAGTGCGAGTGTGATGGGGAGGTAAAACTCAAAATGGGACTGCTGGCAATATAAGAAGGACGATTCTCCACTCTTAAAGGGATGGTCACCCATGCTTTCCCCTCTCAATGTGATGAGGTGGTAGGGTGTACATAAAACTAAATGGATATATATATATATATATTTAGAAGAGTCTCAAAATGGGGGAAATTACTATTAGAAGTACAAAACAAAAACCTATTATCTCACCTGACTAAGACTTTGGATATTTTCATTCTTGCATGAACAAATAAGCAAAGTTTATTGCTTCTAGAATGCCAGAAGCATAACTCCACTTATGTGTCAATATAGCTATCCTTTCTTCCATCATCCTTGACAATTATAAATATTGAAAGATAATGCTGTGTTAGCTTATGCTATCAACTTTATTCTCCTAATTAGGCCACATTTGCACTGACCATGGAGCCCAAAGCCCATGGGATCTTTAAAAGGGTATTGGGTATTGGGTAGACATCTTTCAGAAATGCATTTCTGCATAATAGATGTTTTTTTTCTAGAAGAGTGTTTCCAAAAATCTGGTCTTCCAGGTGTTTTGAACTTCAACTCCCAGAATGTTTGATCAAGCAAGGCAGCCATGGCTTTTAGGAATTGATGTCGAGAACACCTGGAAGACTAGATTTTAGGAATCACTGCTGTAGAGGAACCCTGTGTCACTTCAGGCTGTAAGATTCTATGAAGCTATGAATTTTTCTATAATTGTGTAGTGTGAATGCAGTGGTCACCTGGGAACCTGAAACTGGAGATAGAACAGACAACTAAAAAACCTCTGCAAGTAGTGACCCCAGCCAAAGGAATGTATTGACAATGTGTAATCCTTGAGAAAAGCTGAAACCAAAAAATGTAAACATATCATGGAGATCTCTTGCAAAATGTATTGCTTCTCCTGTCATGTCAGCTGCTGTCTCTCAGTAGCTAGAAAGTTAAAACCTCACAGAGCATTCCAAGCCTGTTGTTTGGCAACACTTGTTGCCATGGCAATAGAAGCCCCTGCCATTTCTTCCTTTGCTGATAGCTCTCGTAACCAGAATACAGAGTTTTAAAATTTTAGCATCTTAGATTGATGTGACAGCCTTAGAGAAGGCATGAAAAATCACTGGCTCATAATGAAATACAGAACAGGGTGGACATTTTTAAATGTTAGAATTTGCTCTGGGGGGAAAAGATATTTTACTGCTTTCAAATTTACAACCAGCTGTTTCTTTAACAGGCACAAAGCTTCAGTTGCTTGTAAAGTCTATCACAAAATGGCCAGTGGAAGAATGCAAAATAATGGTTGCACTTACATATATTTGGGTTTATTAGCAAGATAGCTGTAAAAACAGGATTTTCTTACGGATGTATATTTTTCCTTAGGATAATGCTATTGCTAACATATTTATACTTTTCTGTGCAGAGAAAATGATAGGGAGGAGTCATTGCTCCATGGGTCTCCATGGCTAGAATAGAAAAACACACCTGTACATGGTGTTTGATTATTGAATATTTTTCAACGGGCAGCAGAAGTGTAAATTGACTCTGTTGGAAAGCTCTGTGCTAGTTGTGATATGGAAGTCCTGCCTTTGGTGCAAGATTGGCAACAACAAATTCGCATGTGCATGCCATTACTTGATGCTTATGTTATTTCATAATATGTGAAACAACCCACTGAGTTGCTTTGACACCCAAGAGATTTTTTTTTAGAATTGTGTAGACATTTCCAGCTTGCATTTCTTCAGCAATTTGTGTGAAATAAAGATGGGAAGAAAATATCCCCAAAGATGGATATTTCTTAAATTATACATCTTTAGGAAGGACAGGTCTGCCTTGTCTTACAGAGCTCTATAAGGGAAGCAAGTCTACATACTTTTCTGTGCTTAACATTTGTGGCTGTTCATTTAAGCTTCAATAGCCTTTTGTAGCTTCTCGGGTTCATCATATGTATTGGAAAATGTGAGCATTCCATGAGACATTGTGATATAAAAAATCTATGGAGTTGGAAAATGTTCATTTGTTGGAAAATGTTCACAAAACACAAGAAGAGGGCCTACAGTAGGACTCGGAAGTTACCCAATGGCAAAAATTCTTTCAAACGTGGGGGGTAAACATAGCAGGATGGAGAAGTTATGCCTATTTTAACAGAGGCAAGCATCCAGAAATGTTATTTCTAGTCCACAGAGACTGACCTGAAAAGGCCAGATCTCAGGTGATACAGTTCATGTAGAAGCTGCAAATGGGACAATCTGATGTCAGGCACAGCACACAGTTTTGAGGCAAATCTGAAACCAAAAAAGGAATTGCTAGAGAAATTAGTCTAGATTCAAGCCAAAGGTTGGAGGATGTCTCATAAAGCTGAGATATCACACAACTTTACCACGAAGCGTTGGATCTGTTGTCTGCAGCACCGAAATGTCCTTGGCTGGGTTAATTAATAGCCAAAATTAAATTAGACAGCTTGCTTCATTAACTCAGCATAGTTTACTTAATGCGAAGAAAAGAGATTATGGCATTTCTATTCCCAGCACTTTAACTGCCATTGCACAACGGGATCAGAGCCTCCATTTTCTCAACATCCATAGGTTCTATCTGGGATGAACTTGGCTCTGCTTCAGTTGTAACAGGGCTTCCAGCCTCCTTTGGCTCCAGCTGGGAATTGTCATCTTGCCATTACTGTTCTCCTTCTTCATCCAAGAAAGCCTTCTTCCAGGTGAGGCATAATATTGGAAGCCTTGAGGCAATGAGCAGTGCCAAAATTCTCTTTATAAATGTAGGGAAAAGGGCTGTTGAAAACAAGTGAATATTCATTAAAGTAATTAATTAAGCTATCTCATGACAGCAATTAAAGTTAAAGGAAATCATGAAAAATTCATTCCTAAAAGTGTCTGGAAGTGGGAGATGACCTTTGCCTTCCCTTCACATTTTCAGAGTAGTCATTGCCTCAGTGAAAAAGGGGAACAAAAACAGAGACAACCTATGATTGTTCATGCCTGCTTTTAGACAGTCATAATGCTAGTTTATTCAATTACCACATTTTTGACAAATAAATTGTGCTCAGAACAAGCAATATAAACACAATAAAATCTAGGGTTGTTAGGTCAGCAGCATACCATTTTCTCAGATTTCAGGACTCAAATGATTGATGTCATTTTGGTGTCATGGCTGTGAGCAGCTTGTGTTCTCATAGGGAATGAGTCATTGGGATGTCATAGAGATGGAAGATTCATGGATTGACAGAGGGACAAGAACTGTTTTTAGTTAGATAAGTATCAAAACAGGCATGAAAACAGCCTGGGAAATGTACTGATACTTTTGGGGGAAAATCAGCTAACTAGATTGTGGCAATTCAGAAAAAAGATGGGGTGCATGTGCACTAAAATAAAGTTATTTTCAACAGCTGGACAGCAGGTGAAGCAGCTGCTGTAATTCCTTTTAGTATATTGTTAGTAGCCTTAGATACAGTGGACAGACGCTGATAGGTTTTCCAGGCCACATGCTCTTCCTGAGTCACATTGATCTCAGAGAGGTTCCTCCACTGAGGCTTTACACTATTGCTCATTGGTATTGCAGAAATCTCATGGACTGAGTTTAGGAAGCACATTTAGTTGTGTGACAAGGAATATCTGCTGAAATTCCCTCTTCTGCACAATCATTAAAGATACATTTTAACTGCAGTATGGCTTTCCATTCCCTCTTCCAAATGACATCATGAGGCAAGCACATGTCTCTTTCCAACCCGTTCCCTTCATTCCTTGCTTTTGATTGCACCAGTATTGCCCAAGCACAAAATATGTCCAAGTATGTATGTTGTACTGAAACATAGAATTCTAGTACCTGGTGGGAAAGAGATGAAATGGGTGCCTAGGGTTTAAGATTGCCAAACAATCATCTCCTCCTCCTCCTCCTCCTCCTCCTCCTCCTCCTCCTCCTCCTCCTCCTCCTCCTCCTCCTCCTCCTCCTCCTCCTCCTCCTCCTCCTGTTTGCATGGAGATTTGTCACTAACTGGAAGAGTGCATACTACTAATAACAATTGACATAGTATGCTATTTTAAAATGATAGTAAGAACTGTATGGCATGAGATACTAAAATCTGTTGCTTTGAATTTCCATTGAGAATATACAAGGTGGTCCTAGGCCCCATCTACACTTCCATATAGTGCAGTTTGAACTGCATTATATGGTCAGTGTAGATTCATATAATGCAGATTGAATTGGATTATATGAATCTACACTACCATCAGGCCCGTAGCCAGGATTTTGATTCGGGAAGGACTGGGATTTTTGGTTTGGGGGGGGGGCTGGGTGAGGGGGGATCTTTTTGTATCGTCATTCCAATACCCCCATGCATATGGAATATCATGATATGAATAAAAATAACAGTTTAAATAATAAATGTAAGGCTTTTTCGCAGACCACCCTGAGAATTTCGGGGGGGGGGGGCTGAAGCACCTCAAGCTCCCCCCCCTCCGGCTACATGCCTGACTACCATATAATCCAGTTCAATGCAGTTAACCTGCATTCTCAAACTCCATTAGTATATAGCGGCGTAGATGGGGCCATTTCAACCCTTTCCCACCAGGTACTAGAATATTAGAGTAAAGGCACTGCCAGTTCATCTCCATCTGCAATATACAGAGAATGTATAGCTTACCTTATATACCCATCTTTGAATAAGATATATTTTTAGAACTACAACTCAGCCATCTTGTCAACTTGTCAGGCTGCTGTATAGTTTCGAGCTAGGTAATGTATATGGACAGCTTTAAGCATTTCAAAACATTATGCAAAGGCTGAGTATTATTATGTAGTTTAATAATATTACAGTGAGAGGCATTTACAGGTCAGAAATTCATTAATGCATGCTCAGTGAACAGTAGCTAATATCAATAGCTTATCACCATTGAGCCCCCATTAAGCAATGCATTCAGCAATTCAGAAAATAGATTCAATAAAATACTTAGAACAAATGAAAAGGAGATCAAAAGTATAGGTGGGAATTATCTACCATAGTAAGAGCTTTCAAGCATATCAGACCAATTAATACTGTATTCCTGCAAAGAAATACAACCAGTAAATCCTAGGTGACACTATCCTCTCACTGAGCTCTTGTCTCTAGCCTTAGAAGCGAAAAATGCCCTGCTGCTCCTCCACCACCTCATCATCCCTATTCCTATTTCAGCTTTCTTTTAGATGATACACTGGAAATATCATTCAGTACTGAAAGCAAAACTAGAACTCTGGACCTCACAATAATATTCTCGTGAATAGTTTTACTGATGCAAATTATGCCCTTCTTCTCATTGGTTTATCTTTGTGAATGAATAATTCACTGCTGCCCTATGATAAATGTTAACTGAATGGTTAGTTGTATAATTTTGAATTCTAAAAGATCCTAAGACCTGCCTTTTGAGTTTCACACCTGGAATTATATAAGCAGAATATAAAAGAAAATGATATGTTCACCAGCTGGACCTTATTCCAGAATGTCAATATAAAACTTATGCTAATTAAGTCAAATATGTCATTTCCTCTCTGAATTGCATGATGTGGAATAAGATTCATTCTCATGATTAAAAATTGTGTGGCCCATGGTCCTTTGTACATTATTCACTTCTGAACCTGGCAGCCATTTATGTTCTTGAAAAATCATTGGGAAAAGTATCTTTTTAAAAAAATGTTGCTTTTCCAAACAGATTTACCCATACTAATTAAAATGTGAAAGAATGAAAAGCAGGAAAGCCTTGTGTGCTTTATTTATTCATTAGGAAAAAATCTTTTTCTTGTTCTTTTATTTAGAAATACTTAAAAGCTACAGGAAATTATTTTACAGACATTGACTAAAGCAATACATCTTATGAATTAAATGCATTTCAAGGACAGTAAATTGGAAAATTATGCACGCATTCCCCAAGATCCAAGCATAAAGAGTAGCTTTTGTTTAGTGCAGGGTCTGAGCTTATTTCTCTTAGTAACTGTAGATATAATGCAGAGGCTGCAAGAAAAATAGAGACCAATTGCTCACATTAATAATGGTTAACTGTGAGATAAATTTAATATGAAAATGTGGAAGATTTAGAACTCTCAAGATCTTATTATTCATTTTCTGTTCAGTTTCTGGATATTAGAAATATTTTAATGGTTATATAGAAATATGGGTTGACGATTTAAAGGGACTTTAATCCCATTCCTGCCATATTACTGGACATAAATCTGCAATGATTATGGTGATGCAACCCCCCCCCCCCCCATGGATATTCTAGTAAAAAGAAGCTCTTTGATTTGTTCAAGTTACATATATATATAAGTTATGAGAAATGTAACACAAGTAAAGCACTGCACTATGCAGACTATGAATCAATTCATATGCTATTTCCACAATTAATTTGAGAATTAATGCTTGCACTCTTTCCTCTTTCTCTTTTGCAGAATGTGAATGTGAATTTCTGTTGTTTTATAGCTGATGGGCAATTATCTCGGGTATTTGAAGGCCAAAGTAATATTTTGTTTTGAAAGGGCTTTTGTGCTTCATATTCTTTAGACTGGGATTACTGAATGTAAGACTCATTTTGATAGGATGTGAGTAGTAAAGTTTTCTTGAAAGAACATTGTGAAAGGTAGTTTCACCCTCAGTGCCTTTTATGCATGCAGCATGGGCACTCTGACTGGCTGTATATCCCTCTCTTGATCTGTCCTCTGAAAGGTTTGTGCTCCCATAGATCAAGGCAGGGGTCAGTCATTTCTGAGAGTTTAAGTTTAGAGTACCTGCTAGGAATTTTCTGATGACTAGGGCCCACTTGACTTGACCTTACTTGCAAAAAATCAGAAGTATTGCTTGTTTTGCCTAGTGTCTCTGTTCCGTTCCATACAGAAAATTTACTTGGAGCATGGTGTGATGACTGTGTAAAGTTACATATTCTATCCCTTCTCAAACTTATATAAATTTATTTGTAACACTTCATATTTGTCAGGCATAGCCTGCTAGGATTATTAGACTTCCAAACCTGATTCTTAATCTCAAGACTGGAACTCTCATCTCCAATCATCAGTGTGAAGAAGAATCCTCAGTTTAGAGCTCGGCCTTGAAACGTGTGTGTGTGTATCTGTTAGACTTGATGTTTTGCATTTGGCTTAATCTGTGCAACTTTGATGTTTCAAGCTTAATGACATCACTTGGCTATTTTTCTTCTGACATAAAGTTTCAGATGTTGGCCCTGAAATTTCAGAAACTGGGATACTTTAGACTTGGGAATTCAGTAGAATGCACATTTTAAGGATTATTTGTTTTCCTTGCAACAGTGCAAGCTGGAAACATAATCATTTAGCAAATGTTAACATGACAAGAAAACAAGTCCTTTATAAAATTGTAATGCCTATCACTGACTCCTCTCTGGTTTGGACCTCTGTAG
Source organism: Anolis carolinensis (assembly GCF_035594765.1). Taxonomy (NCBI): domain Eukaryota; kingdom Metazoa; phylum Chordata; class Lepidosauria; order Squamata; family Anolidae; genus Anolis; species Anolis carolinensis. The sequence goes on from NC_085843.1 coordinate 152,167,805, forward strand.
TTTTCAAAACATTGTGTATGAGTTTGGTGGTTTATAACATTGAATGGTAGTCATCATGATCCTTCTTACTTCACAAGAGTAGGAGAATGCACTGGAAGCAAATGGAATTGCGGCCCACCATATTACTTTGTCAGAAAATACAAAGGAGGCATTGTCAACTCTCTCCATACAAGAAGTCAGTTCTACCACACAACTATTTATGGCATGCCTGAGATTCCTTAGTGTCTCCTTCCAGTGATAATAATTTCTAGCAAAATTGTCCTTTATAGGAGGTTGCAGGGAAAGGGGAGGGAAAGATAAAGCAGCACAGCCATTTTAAAGCTCTCCTTACAAAGAGTCCACTACACTTAAACCATTTAGAGCCTCTAATAATGCATAAAATGAATTTCTTAAATTCATTTGGTGCATTGTTCTAGCACTATTTACCTCAGCAGTATGAATCTTGACATTTTAGTACATCTGGTCTTTTTTTATTTCTTTGGGGGAAGTGTAATACCGGAAATATTATTAATTTTTCATTTCAGGAATCCACCTTGAAATAAAGTAAATATGAGAACTTTTAGCTCCTTTTTGAAAATAGACTGGTTGTTAGCATTCAACACACATAACATTTTGACCTAATATAAAAAAGACATCATCTTTCCTTAAAACCTGATTCTTGAAGGAAAATTTTAGGAGTTACACCCAATAAATAAAAGCAAAAGTAAGAATCAGAATTAGTCACATTGACAATAGCTCCATTGCAACTAGTGAATTTCATTCAGCCACAATGAAGTTTAATTAATTAACTTCAATGTAATGAGCTATAACATGTTTAGATTGTTTAAATCATTTTTCAAGCTAGTTCTCTCCTGTCCATATGACATTTCAGCAATATATTCTATGGAAAAGAAAGATAAAAATAAAAGGGGGAAAAGGCAAGGAAAAATTTAACAACATGAAGCCATTGTGTTATTACTGTTAATTGCCATCGAGTTGACTGGCATGGCAGCCCTATGAATGAGAGACCCCCGAGTCAGCTTATCATCAACAGTCTTGCTCAGGTCTTGTAGACTGAGGGACATGGCTTCCTTAATTGACTCTATCCATTTGTAATGTGCTTCATTTACTTTTCTTGCTACTGTTTGCTACCTTTCCCAGCATTATTGTCTTTTCTAGTGAGTCATGTCTGCTCACATTATGTCCAAAGTACAGCAATATCAGTTTAGTCATCTAGACTTCTAGGAAGAGTTCAGACTTGATTGGCTCTAGAACCCACTAGTTTATCTTTTTTAGCAGCCCACACTATCTGTAGAACTCTTGAGTGGCACTACATTTCAAACAAGTTCATTTTCTTCCTATCAGCTTTTTTGACTGTCCAGCTTTCAAGATCTCACATAGAAATGGAAAATGCAATAGCAATGACAACATGTTACTGCCATCTACATAAGTAACCACCACTAAGGTTATTACAATGCAATAGCAATGATAATATGTTACTGCCATCTACATAAGTAACCACCACTAAGGTTATTACAATACTCCTTAGTTAAATAAAGAAGAAGCAGTTATTCTCTTTGCAGTTCAATTCTCTGACAAAAATGACTTGGAGGCCTTCCAGACAGGCGCAAAAATGCAGGACCTGTCACATTTTTACCTGAGGTATCCAAACGATGCCCCAGGTAAAAGTGAATTTCCCTGCTTTATTCCAATTTAGATACCCCATCAGATCTGGGCCCCAGTCTAATGGGGTGTTGGGCCTGTGGGGACTCACCCCTAGTCCTGTGACTACCTGGGGTTGAGTCACTATTTAACATCTCACACCTTTTGGGTTCCTATAGCCCAAACATTCAAAATGTCACCCATCCCCTCCCCCCAAGCCCCCAAAACAAGCTTTAAATTTTGAAAAAAAAATACCAGGCCACCATTACAGTGGTTTTGCCATCCTTCTGGCATGTAAAAATGACATGCCAGGAGATGGGGGAGAGGCAAAAGCAAAATCGCTTCTCACTCCCCATCTCCTGGTGCTTCATTTCTACATGCTTGGAAAATGGAAGAACCACTGTAGTGGCAGCCTAATACGTTATTTTAAAATTTAAAGCTTGTTTTGATGGACTTCTAAGTGGCTGGGTCCCATCCTGGTATTTACTGGGATGGAATCTAGAAACTCCACAGGAAAGCCGAGGTTTTAGGGAAGTATATGTGTGAACTTAAACCCATGTTTAAAAAAAAAAGATTCAACAGGAAAAAAAGCATTCAACAATTTAAGTTGGGAATTTATGAAAGAAATGCTCAAGATGATAAAATGTGGACAAAATGCATTAAATGGGGCAGAGGCAATATATACTAAACAACATGCAAAAATACAAATAAATGGTGATTTGACTAAAATATTTAAAGTCCACAAAGGTGTGAGACAAGGATGTTCATTGTTACCACAACTATTTAGAATGGTGATAGAAGTATTGGCAAGAAAAATCCATAAGAGGAGTGAAAATAAAAAAGAAACCATCAAATTGAGACTTTTTGCAGATGATGTAGTGATAGCAAAGAAGAGCCCATAGAGACAATATTTAAAATACTGCAAATTATTGAGGATTTTGGAAAAGTGGCTGGACTTACAATTAATAAACAGAACATAAATTAATGATTAAGAAAATCCAGCAGCAAGACCAGAGAATCTTGAAGGAAAGGACTGGTATTGAGATTATCAACAAAGTCAAGTATTCAGGAATCTATATGACCAAGGAAAAATGGGCCTATATAAAACCTACTATGAAAAAGCTTGGAATGGAATACAAAAAAGACTGGATTTTTTTTAGAACATTAAGGAAAATTATTAGTACAGGGATGTAGGAATAACAAGAAAAGAAAAATAGATTTTTTGATTATGGAGACATCAAGAGACAGGGTAGGAAGCGTTAGTTAGGATTTTCTATTTTCCATTTCTCAACTTTCCTAGCGCTTTTGTTTCAAAACACTGTGTACACCCGCTTTTCTATCCTTGTGTTTTAGATTAGAAAATAAATGTTCTCTTTTGTCTCTTTTCTTTTTTAACATCATAGAAGTCTTTTTTGTACTAGATGTCAATGTGAAAAGATGAAGATGGTAAAATGTCCCTGTTCTATACCCATTTTTGTACCCATCACCGTTTCTCATGCCTTTGCAATAAAATATAGCCTTAAACTTTTTTTGCAGTTGTGTTACTTTTTTTGTTTGTTTTTTATTTTTATTACATTCCAACAATTAACAAAATTTTAGCGATGCATGTCTTATTTCAATATACATAATACCAAAAGTAAGTAATGCTTAAATGACATTTTAAACGATCCTTTGGAATGTAACACCACCTTGAACCAGGCGTTCCACACAGTTAAAATGATACAATGATAATATATTGAATTACTGTTCCATGGGGGAGGGGGAACGGGGGAGGGGAGGGGGTGGGTGTTACATTCCAAATATAGCCTTAAACTGTTCTCTTGGAATCAACCAAACTCCCCCTGTGTGAATCAACACAATAAGAGTGGCTATGTTACAGTTCTAAATATAAGTAATTTTAAATAATATCATGATAATCCCAAACTGAACAGAATAAATGAATTGTACATGGGGCTTCCACTGTTTATTCTTTGGAATTTTTCATTCATTTAGAAAAGAACCATGGCTGGTACTATAAAGTATCTGGTCTTAGAGAACGTACTGCCATCTTTGGAAAAAGTATTTTGCCTTTACTTTCCAGTTTGCATGTGGTACAATTAAAAATGCTGCTATTAACCTATTAACATCTCCCAACAAAGGATTCCCTTAGACAGGAAGCAGCCAGGCTTTGAAGCTGCGAGGCCATTAAATGCTAATCAAGATGGCTAATTGCAGCATTCATACCTGCCGCACCAAGACTATTAATTGCTATTCAACCTGGCCAACCAAGGATTCTGCAAAATAGAAAGTGGCCAGGCTTGCAAGCAGTGAGGCTATTCAGTGCTGTTCATCCTGGCCAACCAAGATTTCCCTTAGATAGAAAACCCCCAGGCTTTGAAGCCATGAGGCTACTCCGTCCCATTCAACCTGACCAATGAAGGATGCCCCTATGTAGAACCAGCCCAGGCTTTTAAACTGCAAGACTATTCAGAGCAATTCAAGCTGGACAAACAATGATTCTCCTACAAAGCAAGTAGCCAGGCTTCAAAGTGGCTCTTTGATTGAGGGTGCTACTCCAGTTCGCCAAACAAGGATTCCCCTAAGTATAACACAGCCATGCATTAAAGCTACAAAGCTATTAAGTGCAATTCAACCAGACTAACAAAGAATTAACCTTGGTAGAAGGTGACCAGGCTTTGAAGCAGCGATACTACTCTGTACTATTCAAGCTGACCAACCAAAGATTCCCCTAGGTAGCAAGCAGCCAGGCTTTGAAGTAATGAGGCTATTTGTTGAAATTCTAGCAGCCCAAAAAAACCATTCCCCTAGAATGCAAGTACCCAGGCTTCCAAGCAGCAAGCCTATTCCATTGTATTCCAGCTCACCAAATAAGGATTCCCATAAGAAGAAAACAGCCAGGCTTTGAGGTTGCAAGGCTATTCATTACTATTTCACCTAGCCAACAAATGATTCCCATAAGCCATAGCAACGTGTGGCCGGGCACAGCTAGTCAGAGTATAAATAAATGTTTAAGTAAATAAAGAGTATATGCAAAGCTCTTTCAACTCTTGAAATGTGCTATATATTTATGTAAAGTGTTGTCACTTACCTGCACTTAATAGATCAGAAATTAATGAGCAGCATTTCACCAATTACATCAAAACTAATTACTTCTTGTTAGAGATGTATCTTATCAACAATTCCATACAGAATCTATGAATAAACCAAAGGTTTAAAATAAAAAAGAGGGGGAAGCTGAAATATTGACATTAGGAACAACATCTTTTAAAGCTTAGTTTCAGGAAGGCACCAATCTTTTTCTACTTTGAAAATAAAAAATGCCATTTGTTGATTTTTACATTCTTTTTTTTAAAGAGAATTATTAGCTGTTTTTCTAAATCATCTGGTAAAATCCACACACAATTTTGTTTAGTATTTAGATCACCAGGGGTTCATAATCTAAATGGCAGGGGCTCATTCCACTCTTTTGGAGTAAGTAGCCCACCTGCCAAGATAAGAGATTGCTCCTGATTTATATTTAAAAAACAAAACAAGAACAAGAACATGTAAGTTATTGGAGCACTTAAGCTCTATATGAGAAATCATTTGCAAGTCCTAAATATGACATCCAATTTTCTGAAAACCCATGTGTATATATATATATATATATATATATATATATATAATATATATATTCTTTCCTGCTCCTGCACTAGGTACAGAAAACTTTCACTTTTTCTCTAAAGTAATGGCATTCACATCTCATCAAAACTAATGAATTTTGAGTGAACTTATGGCAAACAACCAGGCACTGCATGATTCCAGATATGGTTGATTCATCATTTTGTATAAGAAACCCATCACATATTAATATGTTACTAGTGATTTTGCAAAATTTCAAGATCAGAATACAATGCTTTAGTGCAGATAGGTTACATTGGTGTGTAATGGGGAAAGTATACCTAGTGCTTTTGGAGATATGAAAATTTCACAAAATATAAAAAAATGCCAAAAAATGAAGAATGTAAAAAAAAAATTATCCAACAGAAAAACATAATTTAGCTGCTGTTCCTAGGGATGTGCATTTTTATTAAACTCGTGCCATTTTCGGTGTCTGGATTTCAGGGACCCCCTCCCATCTGTTTCTCGGGAGTCTCCGAATTCAGCTGAGAAAAAAACTGTTTTTCATTTCAGTAGCCAAAAGATTTGGGAAGATATGGCCCATTGGTAGCAATGGAAAACTTACAAGGCATATTTAGGGCATCAGTCTTAAGAAACTCCTGCTTCTGGCGTCCTTTACTTTCCTTCAAACAGCATTGCGTTAAGCATTGGGTTTAAGAAACCCCTGCTTCTAGCATTCTTTCCTTTAATACCCTTCAGCTAGACCTAGGGAGGAATTGAATTCTCCTTGTGGGGACACAAGAGAGTTGGGTTATACCCACCCTTCAGTAAACCACCCCAACATTTAAACAAACACCCCCTCCACTAAATGCCCTTTCACAGTCTATAAGTCAAATTGAAAGGAAAAGATTGGAATTAAGTACACTTCAAAAGCAAGATCCCAAGAGCAGCTAAGGTACTGAGATAGAACATGGAGCACTTGAGTGACTTTCTTCTTCTGATTGGCTCAGGCAGGCAGCAGGGCTCACAATCTCACAGGGAAACCTATTTCCCTATCAGCACTTCACGTGTAGCTGAAAGAATCCAAAGGCAGCCATTTTCAACAGCCAAGTGGTCTGTTGCAGATGAAAAAATTGTGCAGGCATCTGTGCCATTATGGATGGCCAAAAGAGTTGAACCAAATGAGGAGGAAACTGACCCTAATTCATATAGGCCTATCACTTTATGCAATGTGGACTATAAAATATTCACAAAAATTATAGCAAATAGATTGAAAAAGATAATGCCCATTTTAATTGAGGAAGATCAGTATGGGTTTATCAAAAAGAAGAAGAAGAAGAAGAAGAAGAAGAAGAAGAAGAAGAAGAAGAAGAAGAAGAAGAATGATTGCTGACCCAATCAGAAATATTGTAAATGTAATCGACCATGCAACGAGAGAAAAAATTACTCTTAATAAAACTAGATGTTTACAAAGCATTTGATACAATAAATCACAATTATCTGGCCAAATTATGTGAGGAGTGCAATTTAGGAAAAAGGATGTGTGGAGTAATTAGAGAATTATACAAAGAAAATCAAGCTGAAGTAATAGTAAATGGATCAAATTCAAGAATTATTGAAATAAAAAGTGGAACCAAACAAGGTTGTTCTCTCTCCCAACTACTGTTTGCCCTAGCAATAGAACCTCTAGCTAACCTAATTAGATCAAACAAATGTATAAAAGGGTATAAGATAGGTAGAGAAGAAATAAAAAATTAATTTATATGTAAATGGATAGTCCTAATAGGCACAATGGAGGATTCAGTAAAGGTAGTAACAAAAATAATTAAAACATTTGAAAAAAATTCAGGCCTAACTATTAATATTGAAAAATCAGAAATTTTTCATAAAAACCTGAACTGGAAGGAGTTAAAAGAAGCCCACTCTATCCTAGGGGTGAAACTGGGGGAAAAGAAGTTAAAATACCTAGGCATTTTTATACCTAAAAATGTAAACAATATAATCCAGATAAATTATAATCCATTATGGAAAAAAATAAGCAAACAAATTGATTGGAAAATTTAATTTGGACATTATAACAAGGCTGAAGGCATACAAAATGATGATATTACCTAAATTTTTATACTTATTTCAAACCCTCCCATTTAGTATTCCACCTAAAATAATTTAAAAATGGGACAATTCAATTAAAACATGGATAGTAGGTGCCAGTAAGAATAGAATTGCCAACACAGTATTTTTCACTCCACAAGAAATGGAGGCTGGGGAGCACCTTGCCTACAAAACTACTTTAAGCCTGCCAACTGGCCAGGTTACTTGAATTGGATATTGGCGAGCCCAAAAGATGGGTCAGATTAGAGAAACCAATACATGGATTTGAAAACGGATCATGTCTGATAGGGAAAATTGGGAAAAAAGACCTAAAAAATATAAAAGGAGGCATATTGACCTCAACGATGGTATGTTGGGGAAAGTGGCAAAATAAACTTCCAATAAATAAAATAGACAAACTCCCAATAGGATTCATAGAGAACAGAAAACCCCAGCTATACTGGAGTATGTTAAATAAATTAGAACAACATGGTATAACAAAGATCAAGGACTTACCGATATCTACTTCAAGACTATATTAGTGAAAGGAAAAGCTATTATAGGACAGGAAAAACCAAAAAGACCTGGGAGGCAAAATGGAAGGGTCTCATTTCCAGAATAAAGGGGAAAGATAAATATAAGGAATTAAATAATATTATCCTCATGATTGAACAACTATACTAAGTATAGTCAGATTAGTAAACTGTTCCCAGGAGGAAGAGGGAGGAAGGGAGGGAGAATATCAAGATTGTATGTGTGTGTATGTATATGTGTGTGTGTATGTGTGTATGCATATGTTTGTATGTGTGTGTGTGTGTATGTATATATATCATTGTGTGTGTGTGTGTGTATGTATGTGTGTGTGTGTGTGTGTGTGTGTGTATATATATATATATATAATTTAAAAAGAACCAGCCAGAGGCCATTTTTCAAAACAAATACAATTACAGCCCTAGCTGTTCCTCTTATACTTATTGCTTGAGGAATTTGTGTCTTGGCGTATTATTCAGAATGTTACAATTCTTGCACTTAGCAGCAGCAGCAGCATGCTTGAGAAAGCCCATAGGTTTACAGACAATTCTCAATGGAGGGATAACCATTCCAAAATAGTAGGAAAAGGGGGGGGGGAGAGAAATTAAAAGATCTTTCCAAGAGGCTTAAGCATATCCAAGATTCTGCTCCTTCTTTGTACCTTTGCATTTCAAAAAAATCTCGATTTAAAGTAATGTTCTCACAATCTCATACCATATCTCAGAGAAGAGGTGTCTCCCATCTGAGAAAGGAGAATGCTGAATTAAAAATTAGGCTTTCATTCTCTGGGAAGATTTTTTATCTGGGAATGCCAAAGCATGCTGCTTTGCCGATAACTTGATAACTTAGTACCTTAGGCCCGGGCTGTGGCCAGCTGCAACAAATCACTCTGACCAAGAGGTCATGAGTTCGAGGTCAGCTCGGAGCCTGTGTTTGTCTTTGTCTTTGTTCTATATTAAGGCATTGAATGTTTGCCTTATATGTGTAATGTGATCTGCCCTGAGTCCCCTTCGGGGTGAGAAGGGCGGAATATAAATGTTGTAAATAAATAAATACCTCATCCCATGGGGAGAATTCCTCGTCATAGAACACTTCATCCACACAGCCAGCATGGAGCCCGCTGTTTCTCATCACATGATGTATAGTTATTTTCTTCAGTGCTCTATGCTGGCTGCATTGGTGAAGTGTTCTATGAGGGGGAATTCTGAACATGGGAGATTGCCTGTTTTCAGATAGAAAACCACAGGGATAGTGTGAGAGCACACTGAAGAGGTACGCTTTCCAGCATGTGGTGGGCAAGGAGATGGTGCAGGTTGCTGGGTAACAGATTCACCCCACACTTTGCCCCACTGCCCTATGAATTACCCCCCCCCCCCGCTGTCCCCCACATCAAGGATCTTCATATGATAAAGCCTTTAGACTCTACCTGGTAGCATGTTAATAGCATAGATTTAATTAGAGGATAGTTAACCCAGTAAGTGACCTTAAATATTATTGTTACCCGATTCCACCGCCAATTCCGCCCAAACAAGCAAATCTTGTTGGGACTCATTTATTCACATAAAGCTATAATACTAATTGATAATTTATCCACTAATTTAGCCAAACCTCTTTTAATGCCCTTGAAGCTTTTGACCATCCTTAGACGTAACAGCAAACTGCCATGAAAAACTGCTTCCTTTTTATCTTTCCTGCATTTCCTGCTAATCAAGTGCATCAGATAGTCTCTAGAATTTCCAGAGAAGAAGAAAAGTATCTCTCTACTTTCCTCATCCAGTTTATAATTTTACAAGTAGAGACTTAGAACAAAATTCTCTAGTGCATTACCATCTTCTGTGAGGGAACTATTTTTTCAGGTTCCAGCCAGCTTTACCATATTTTGTTGGGTTTTGTGAATCTCATGGGCATCCTTTTTTCCCTTTTTCTGGTAGGGCCACAGAAATGTCACTGACCACTGTTTTATCTAATTCAAAAGAGGTACCAACTTTGACCCTGACCAACTTATTGTTGCATATATAGTCATAGGTCATGATAGAGGCAGGACCTACGCTGCCATATAATCCAGTTTCTGAATACAGATTATCTGACTTGAACTGGGTTATATGAATCAACACTGCCATTTAATCCAAACCAAAGCAGATAATCTGGATTCAGAAGCTGAATCATATGGCAGTGTAGATGGGGCCAGATCTTGATATGGAGAAGGTAAGTAATCTTGAAGCCAAAGTCATCTAGTTCACTAACCTTCATTTGAGGTTGTCCCATATCATGTCCAAATGGACACTGACCCCCCAATGGCATTGATATTAGTTGTAGGAGTGATGATATTGATAAGGACAATGGGGGATGCAACTGCACTGGGCATTATTACATAGCATACTTCTGAATCTGCTTGGCTCAATTTATGAAATTGAATCAAGACAGTGGGTTATTGTGCCTGAATAGGTAATACTAAAAGATGATAAATAACAGATATAAGAACAGCCAAATATATATATATATATATATAATACAAAAACCCCAGTATAATATATCTGGTTTTCATAATGTTGAACAAATGTTACAGTGAAGGCTGTTGGACAAATGGGAGGATTCATTATAAAATGTATTTAGAATTAGTGCTAATGTATCACACAAGTCTCCCTATGTTGAAATGTAAAGATAAAAATTCTATCTCAGTCACTTGACACCAGTATGCCTCCTATGGGGACACACACTCTCTCTATTTAACTTTCAAAATGAATTTGGAGGAGCCATCAAACTCTTCTCTACTTAAAACATATCATAAAAAGAACTTGTGTTCCTATTTAATGTATCCATGGCTACTGAAAAAGTATCCATCAATCTGCAGCCCACTAAAATGCCAATGCCTGTGAATTTTGACCCCTTAAAAGCCTCTTCATAATTCTAGAAATCTACCAATGCAAGCCATTAAAGAAAAAATATTTTGTCTATCACAATAAGTATACATGGAGGTATTTCAGGATGCTATGGTGTCAAACAAGTGAACACCTCTCCCTAGGAATGCTACTTCATGAGCAAGTTTCAACAGCTAAATCTAAACAGAAGCTTACTCTAAAGTATCATAATCATAACCTATGTTCAACACTACAGGCCTGCGAGTTTGCAACATCCTCATCCTTGTCACCATCCTGTATCAGCAGCATGAGTTAAAAATCAGAATTTCAGAGTCCTAGAATCCAAGTTAGAATATGGCAGTTTCCAGAAACTTTCTCCTCATACCTGTATGAGGGATGGGATACTTCAGGGTCTGCAGTATTATATAAGACTTGGGATTACTGCAACATTATCTACAATTTATAATGATATTGTCTGTTTCCGCTCCTTGCCCTGTTAGACTTCTAGCAACTTGGAGTGAACGTTGGCTTCCACTATGACCTTTCCTCTAAAGGACTCTGAGCTTTAGTCAAATGATGTCAGCCTTCCAAGACAAGACTGCTATGAATGTATTTGGAAGGCTGACATTGTCAGAAAGAGGAAAGCCACTATGCCCTCTCCCCCTTTCTTAGATCTTAGAAAAACTGCCATTACAAACCTTTCATCCAAGAAATGTCACACACAATAATAAAGATTTTTAGAAGAAAATGGCAATTTGGTATCTTTACCTCGGTTCTTAGCAATTTTCAGGCAGAGGACAAACCAACTCATAACATCAAGTTTAATTTCTTACAGTGTGGGGCTAGAGATTTCTCTGTTTACCCTGGAGTCTTTTAAAAAACAAAGCACATATCTCAGTGTATTGTGTACCTCTCAAAATAATGTGCTTTGCTCTTTCATTTGCAATAATGTTATTTAAAGCATATCAGTGAAGCATTGTGAAAACATGAGTGCTTGTACATGTACAAGTGGGTTTCTTTGTAAACCAAATAATTTCTTACTGGAATATCTTGCAAACTCAAGTTGTTTTCACAGAAAAATGCATATTACTGCTGCTTCTTCATAAGTAGCAACAATAATATACTCTATAGGTAACAGCATACTATTAAAAAACCAGCTTCTTATGCTAATTGGTGCTAATTTTCAAAATGGACTTCAGAAGTAGCAGGTAGAATCAAAGAATTATAGAACCATAGAGTTAGAAGAGAACATAAGAGCCATCCAGTTCAACCCTTTGCCAGGCAGAAATACACTGGTAAAGGACTCCCAACAGAAAGCTACCCCAGTATATGTTTTAAAACCATCAAAGCTATGAAAACTTTGTACAGAAAAAAGGTGCAACATGATCTGGTTTAGCAGTTTTGTTAAATTCCATCAAGAGAAGGGGAAAAACCCAGGCAGACACACTGCAACATTGTGAACACTCACCAGGAAACCACTTTAACATAGTGGAAGATGAGGTGACTATTAATGAAGCACCGAGTTCTGTTGCCTCTCCATATTCTTTCATCTTCAGGTTGGTTGAACATGAAACAATATGTAATTGAGAAAGCAACTACAGTAGAGTCTCACTTATCCAACGTTCTGGATTATCCAACACATTTTTCTAGTCAATGTTTTCAATACATCGTGATATTTTGGTGCTAAATTCGTAAATACAGTAATTACTACATAGCATTACTGCGTATTGAACTACTTTTTCTGTCAAACGTGTTGTATAGCATGATGTTTTGGTGCTTAATTATTTTGATCATTTCTGAATATATTTTAATTTTCTTTCCAACTGAAATGTTACCACACAGGAAAAAGAACACAAAAAAGAGGCAATATGAAGTGATAGAAAGTTAGCAACTACAATAATAATTGCAACAATAAAAACCAACCTCATAAGAAAACAACCCCTTTAACCTCCCACAAAATCAGGCACTTTCAGATGAATCTAATGAAAACTTTAACACGCTGTTTGGTGACAGAATATTTTAAAAACAATAACAAAGTACTGATTGCAGGTGTTGTTATGGGGAGAGTATAATTGGTGTTGGATCTCTTTTGGAAATTTAGTGAATTGATGATTTAAAGTTTATTCTCTTGATCATAATATTTTCCCTCTTCATGCAATGATTGCTGTCCTTAGAAGACAAACTCTGTTCCCAAATAGAAACTAAGCATGGAAGTAATTTTAAGCTTTTTAGTTTTCTTGACTCCAAAGGATTTCACAAGCAAGCAGCCTTGAAGAGAAGTCTGAGGACTGCAGTCTAAATCATTTGCAATGTGTATGTATTCCATCTTCCTCTCCCATGTCTTCTAGAGAAACATTTAAAAACTCATATCAATCATTCATAATAAGCTTTTCATAACATTTCATAAAATTAAGCAATTACTTTTACTTTAAAACTTGCTACTACGGAAAACTTTGTGACCCGAGTCTCTTACACTTTAAATAGCATAATTATGTCACTCATGAATTAATTCTCAGAACAAAGTCAGTGAAAGTGCTGGAACATGCATTATTAGGCCTCTTGTGTGAGAATCTTCTTATGGGAATCAGACAATAACTGTATCCTGTTTTAAAGGCATGTGTAAAATAAATGTGATTCACATTTCAAAACCCATTCTTTTCTTCCCAAACTATTTGACTTTTTGTTAATTTGTGTCAGGTACAGTCTGCCAGCATCTTTCCAAAAATTCAATGGAAACCTTTCTTTAGCATGCCATCAGAAGGACTATATGGAAGGATCATTCTATCCTCCATGGGAAAGAAGTTCCAGAGCACAGGGGCAGCCACTGAGGAGGCCTGCTCTCATGTCCCCACCAACCGTGCTTATGGTGGTGGTGGCGGAACTAAAAGAAGAGCCTCTCTTGAGGATCTCAGAGTCCGACTTGGACAGGGAGATTGTCGTCATCGTCGTCTCACTCGTTTTCGACTCTTTGTGACCTCATGGACCAATCCACGCCAGAGCTCCCTGTCGGCTGTTGCCGCCCCCAGTTCCTTCAAGGTCAAGCCAGTCACTTCAAGGATACCTTCCATCCATCTCGCCCTTGGTCGGCCTCTCTTCCTTTTTCCTTCCATTTTCCCCAGCATCATGATCTTCTCCAAGCTTTCCTGTCTTCTCATGATGTGGCCAAAATACTTCAACTTTGCCTCTAATATTCTTCCCTCCAATGAGTAGTCGGGCATTATTTCCTGAAAGATGGACTGGTTGGATCTTCTTGTGGTCCAAGGCACTCTCAGGATTTTCCTCCAGCACCAAAGTTCAAAAGCCAAATAACCTAAACCTCAGCCATGTAGAGCTTTATAGGCCACAACCAACACTTAAAATGTGCCTGGAAACAGACTGGGAGCCGGTGGAGCTGTTGCAACCGAAAAATTGTACACTCTCTGTAGCCAGCCCTAGTTAACAATCTGGCCATAGGTCTTTGGACCAACTGAAGTCTCCCAACACTCTTTAAAGACTATGTAGAGTGTATTATTATAATCCAAGTGGGATGTAACTAAGGCATGTACTGCCATGACCAGATGCAACATTTCGTGAATGGGTGCAGTTGGTGCATAGGTTCAATGCTGAGTGTACGAGTACCCCCAATCTGCAAACCTGTGTCTTCAGGGGGAGTTTAATCCCGTCTAGTTCAGGCTAACTAACTATTCCCTGATCTGCCTTTCAACTAATCAGAAGCACCTCTGTTTAGATGAAGTTTCAATTTGTTCACCCTCATCCAATCCATTATTGATGACAGACACTGGATTGGGACGTGGACAGGTGGAAAAGAGTAGTAAATTTTGGTATCATCCATATATTGATAATATTGTACCCCAAAAACTCTGGATTGCCTCTCCCAGTGATTTCATGTCAATATTAAATAATATGGGGGACAAAACTGAGCACTGTGGGACTCCATAGGCCAATTACGAGAGTGTAGAACAGGAATCCCACAGCACCATTTTCTGGGTTCTCACCTCCAGGAAGGAATGGAGCCATTGTAGAACAATGCCTCCATGCCTCAGCTCATCAAGGTGGCCCAAAAGGATAGCATGGCTAATGCTATTGAAAACAATTGCAAGATATTGCAGAACCAACTATTTTGTGCAAGCTGTCCCTCTTTGGGATTAGTAATAGTGAGCATGCTAACCAAAATAGGTTAATATACACTGTTTTGGTTTTCCAGCATTTTTGTATTAAAAACATTTTTTGTGTAATGTATTGTAAAAGTTTTTTCATTAAAACATCATTTTTGCACATAAAATAGCATAAAACACTCTCGAAATGTTTGGGATATGCAAACACTAGACAAAATCACTGTGTGTGAATAATTGCATTTCCCACATATAAAATTATTATTAAATTCACTATTATTGCACTTTTATACTTGTGTTGTTTTCCAGAAAGTTAAAGATGACCATACACTTTATGTTGATGTCCAACATAAATTAGGCTGTCAATCTGAGTGAATTCAGTTTTAAATAGGCTAAAAACAGAGTTTATTTTGCAGGAATTCTGTTAAAGATCTGCCTAAATCTACAATAATTTATGGGAATTCTTGATTTTCTAATGTGCTCTTTCAATCTGGAATGTTATGATTTACAATTAGGAGAGATTACTCGATAGATACTATGTATATAATGGCCTTGATTGATTTTTGGGTATGCTGGATCAAGCTTTAAGTGTCTGTGCCCAGTTTAGCAAGGACTTTTGACTTGTATTAGCCTTCCAAGGTCAAGTAGATGAACTTCCTGTCTATAACTATGAAGCTTAAAAGGTAAATCTGAAAACGATCATGCTGCATAGTGAAAATGCATGAATACTTTTGTACTGTATTTAGAATCAAGATGCTGAGGATTTAGAGTACAATTCAAAACCTCATTGATTTCAGTGGTAGAGTTAGATTTGCACTTCATTCCCTGCTGCCAACATCAATAAAATGTTGATATGATATACTTCTGGATGGATCATGGTCAATATCTTATTGGGCAGGGTTTTTCTGTTTTACAATTCCCTGCAATGCTGCTAACATACGAGAAATGACTCGCTTTCTTTTAATCTCAGTAGTGACAGTTCAGGGAGCAATTTACTCATCATTTAACCTCAAACCCCTTTCAACATTGTTTTAGGAAAAATATTATGAAAGTGTATTGCCTATGCTATATGCAGCATGCATATATTACACAAATATCCAATGCTATAAGGAATTTTTCATAGTCTACAAACTCTTTATCAGTAGAAGGAAGCACAACAAATTGCTTTTCTGGCTCATAAGAATTAGCCACTACAATATTCACAGACTTGAGGTGAGAAACTTCATGTTTTATTCCTGATAAACACTGTCAACATCTTTCATGTGCAATGCTAAAAGTCACTAATTCAGATGGTCC
Source organism: Anolis carolinensis (assembly GCF_035594765.1). Classification (NCBI taxonomy): domain Eukaryota; kingdom Metazoa; phylum Chordata; class Lepidosauria; order Squamata; family Anolidae; genus Anolis; species Anolis carolinensis. Next base: position 152,183,934 of record NC_085843.1, read on the forward strand.
AGGTTCCTAAAGTCTACCTATCTGTATCCTCTTTCCAATTCCAGCTGGGTTTGCCTGGCCTGCAGCTGTGCAACTGGCTGCCAGCTACCATGATTATAAATGATAAAATAATACATCTTCCATCTGAAAAATAAATTTCCTTCAATTCAGCACTACTTCCAACTTACAAAGATACTTTTCTATTAACATGATGTATACTGTCTAATCTCATATTTTTGGAAGACTTCTTATTGATTTTGCAAATTCAGTTTACAAAATAATATTCACTTGGAAGGACTCAATAAATATGCATAAGGCTGGTCTACATGGACACTAACAGCTACAAAAAGTAGTTTTTTGCTCATGTATTCTAGCTGTAATTATACACTACCTTAGAACAATATTAATTCAGACACTTTTAAAATAAAATTTAGTCTTGATAGTCCTTTCCTCTCTTGATTTCATGACCTAGTATACTTCCCTTATATTATCATGGTAAACCAGATGAATTTGACCTATTGTAAGAGAAATGCAGGAAACCTTTTTAAGAAAGGAAGGAATCTATACCCATAATAAAAGTGAACATCTGTATGTGTGTATGTGGTGTGGGTGTCTGCTCACAAAGACAATATCTGGCCTCCACAAACAGGCTATACTTCCCAGTGCTGAGGAGCCACCAAGTTACTCCCTCCAAGGACATTGCAGGTTATAGTGAGCACATCCAAGTATTTATTCTCTTTCCATTTGCATGATCCCAGCCACTGCCTCTCCCTTAACCCTTCCATACCCTTTCCTATGGCACACAGCAAACAGAGGACTTGATCAGCAACTGAACATACTGGAGAGGTTTGATGACCATGATTCATAGGAGTTGTAGGGACTGAGATGTATAGTTCACCTGCAATCTAAGAGCACTCTGAACCTCACCAACGATGGACCTGGAGCTAACTTGGCACACAGACCCAACATGGCCAAATTTGCATAGTGGTGGGGTTTGGGGGTGATTGACCTTGACATCCAGGAGTTATAGTTCACCCGTATTCAGAGAACACTGAACCAATCTGATGATGGATCTGGATCAAACTTGGCACACTAATTCAACATGCCCAACTAGGAATACTGGTGGACTTTGGGGGTGATTGACCTTTAACTCTGGGAGTTATAGTTCACCTGTATTCTGTGAGCCCTCTGATCCCCACCAATGACCGATCTGGACCAAACTTGGCACAGAAACCCAAAATGGCCAACTGTGAATAGTGGGGTAGTTTTGGGAGGACTGACCCTAGATTTTTGGGAATTGTATGCATTTTATAATGTGAGCATTCATAAAAAACAAAAGCAAATGCTGAGTTTTTTCTAAGAGATACTGTAACATATAACCGAACAGAGATTACCTAACATCCAAAAACAAACAGGTCCCTTTTCAAATAACCTGGGCATCTTCGGGTATCCAAGCTAGTAATACATAAATCTGCATCTTTGTTCTTAAGTCATGTATAATCACTGAGAGCACATCTACATGGGTGTTATACCCCAAAGTGGGTGAGAATATGCTCCATGATACACAGAGCCATCTTGCTCCCAAAACAAGGCACAGTCACTTAAAACAATTGTGCTCTACGTTGTGGATAGTTAAAGAATGATTTGGAGCTCATCCAATGGCCAAAAGCAGCCCCACACTTTGGGGTAATGTGAACAGCTAGGCCTGTTCTAATTCAGAACTAGCCCTGATGTCAACATGGACCACTGCACTCATTCTGCTCCCTGCCCTCTGTCATGCAGGGAAATTGGGATGTCACTTACCTGTGCTGTGTTGTTGGCAACCTATCTGTGCCTATGGAGCTCAAACAGCTATCCTAGAGAACATTTGCCAATGTAAGCAAATGTGGCCATGTGACTCAGAAATATAAGAGGATCATCCCCTCCTTTCCACCTTCTCCCTTCTGAGTCATGCGGGCACATTTGCTTACATTAGCAAAGCCACTCAGGGATGACCAGAATCTCTTTGGAGCTCCATGGATGCACCTATAGTTTTTTTTTTTCATGCCAGGAGCGACTTGAGAAACTGCAAGTTGGTTCTGGTGTGAGAGAATTGGCTGTCTGCAAGGATATTGCCCAGGGGATGCCCAGATGCTTTGATGTTTTATCATCCTTGTGGGAGGGTTGTCTCATGATCCCGTATGGGGAGCCCCATCTGGGGAGCTGACAGAGGGACCTCATCTGCCCAGTAGGACTAAATAGGGTAAATTTGAACTCCATCCTTCTGCGTCAGTGTAGCTTCCCCGGGGGCCAGACCCATGCCAGTAAGTGGAACATATAGATGGGGAATACTTCAGCTAATACTTTCTGGTATTTCTGATTTTTTTTCTCTGTCATGTATCTATTTGCTAGCCAACATGGAATCATATTTAAGGTGAATTTTTTTAGCTACCTTTCTTATTGTTGATCTGACATCTTATTCTGAAATTTATTGTTTTGTCTCTGTCTTTTTAATCATCTTTGTGATTACCTTGTAAGTATGTTTGTTTCAGAACGTGTTATAATGGATGTTGTGTTACAGACAGATATACTTGACTTGTATTGTTTTATTAATCATAAATTGAATCCATAAGATAATCTACATACTCTGGTTGTGGCATTTTTCCATGAGGATACAAAAAATCAGAAATGGTAAGGCAAGCTTTGACTAAATATAAACAGAATAATTTTCTTTTGTAAGTGATATAGACTAAATTAATGTATGTATATATGAGAAAAAAAGCAATATCTCCCCTCACTCCCAGACCCACTGAATTAGGCATTTAGCTAGTTGTTGAAAATCCAGTGTTTTCATGATCTTATAGACAGGGTAAACAGACTAATATGAATGGAAACAATTTCATATAGATTACTTTGTCTAGAGCTTGTGTCAAGAATCTTATGATGAGAGACAGAGTAGTGAAATGAAGGGAAATTGTACATTTTCTAGCTATATTTTGTTTGAAAATATGCAGTTTTATAACAATTTTTAATAATGTTGAACAAAGGAATACACTGCAAAATTCAAAGAATGACAAAATCAAAAGGCTAATATCATTCAAATCTAAGATTGATCTGAGCATGCCAATAAAGTCAATTAGTTCTAAATGCAGACTGGACAAAAGCCTCAGACATTCCTATAGAATTATCCAGAATCTTCAGCCTGTTCACATTTCTACAGTTTGCCTTCTGATAAGATACTAAAGTAGCTTTTTATATTCCAGTACAAGTATCATTGAATGCAAGTTCATATAAAAGTTTTACACTGTTTGTTTGTTCTCATAATGCATTTGACATATCAGATGCCTCATCAGAAATCCATCTTTGCTGTCTTTGGATACTTCAAAGTCATGACAGAATAAAACTTCATATTGGAGAATGGTTCAGATATGAGTCTTCTATTTTTTTGTATTGACAATGGTTTGCTTTACACTGATTCATACTGTAGAGTCTATCTGGAATGTTCTGGGTATGGGCCATACACCCAGATCCCAGAATTCCTCCAAAACACAGATTATTCCTCTGAGCCCATGCTGCCTATGGGATCAATTGGGTTGGTCCTTGTGTTTCCCAGGCACATGGGACAGCAGTCCCCATCCTTCCCTCCCTCCATGATGTGGTAGTCTCTAGCCATGGACCCTCCCTGTCCACCACTGCATGCAGTAATGTTGGCCAGAATTACAGAATTGTGACTAGAGACCATCACTACATGGAATGGGGGGAGGGGACTGCCATCCTATGTCTCCAGGATGCCGAGTCCATAAAACACAAGATGACAGTGGAGACAGTTTTGTTTAATGGGAGTTGTAGTTTTGTAAGGCACCAGAACTTGTTCACAGAGAAGGCTAAACACTACAATTCCCATAATTTCATAGCATAGAGGCTTGGCAGTTAAAGTGATGTCAGACTGCATTAATTCTACAGCGTAAAAGCATTCTGAGTTAAGAGGAGTAGACATTAACATTATTCACCATTGCCTCTAATGGCTAGGAAATCTGCAGATTGCAGTTTAACAACATGTAGGAGACAATGCTACACCTCTTTTCATCACTGTTCTGGGTCCTTGAAGTGGAAAGACAGTCAATGGTGGCTGGTGAATATTCAGAAAAAAAATCTATAATATAGTGTTCTTTGGAGAAGAGCAAGAAGAAAAAAACCTCATAATTTTCCCAGAAAACCCCCCTGAAAAAATTGAGTTCAAAGTTTTCTATCTATATTTTCCATGTACTGACATTCTTATCTACCCTGCCACACACATTTTGCTAAACTCTAACAAAATAGTCATTCATAAATGTGTCTTCAATGCAGCCTATATTCTGAAGTGATTAGAACTACAACTGAAGACATTTGAAGAAAGACTTAAAGGAACATTTTTTTCTTTTTATGTTCTCATAGATCTTCCAATAAGGGCCTTTCTCGCCCCAGCACAGCTGGGGTGAGGGAGGAATTTGCTGCCTCCACCACAGAAGAGGCATCTTTGAAAGTAGTCCCTAGGGACTACTTTCGGGGGGCGGGGCGGGGAAGAGTGGAGCCAGGTGAAGCACTCTGCCCTCCTCAGTTCTGTTTCGAGCAGCATTCTGACCCCCCCCCCCCCCGCCCATGAACAGTACAGCTGAGGTGGTCACCTCTGGGGGGGGGGGTGGTAGGAATTTTTTCCCCTCCATCCTGGGGGGGGGGGAAGGATTCACCTACCCTGTACTGTTCCAGCAGGGCAGATTGGGAGGAGAGGAGGCAATAAATAGGTATTCTCGCAAACATAAAAAATGTTGAATTTGGAGCACAGACTAGGTGCCCATTTGGATAGGCCAGGAAATATAAATTGGCCACATGATGTAAATAAAGGGGGAGGCAGGCACGGATTGGGTAACAGAAATTGATGATTTGGAAAGATTATCCTCACCACATTCATTGCCAGGTTCACTGCTAAGTTCTGCCAAGTTCACGGCAAGATGTATTTGATGTGCTCACAGTCTGTTCAGTGATTGGGATCAAAGAGATCCAGTGAATTAATTAGGTAACAATAATAAAAGTTGCTCTTAGTTAATCCAATCATGTGTGTGACCTCTTCATTTGCGGGGGTGGCGCGGCAAATGATTCTCTTCAGATGTAAGACTACAACCTCCTGCTTACAAAACCCTCTTCCTCATTTACAAACCCCTTGTCTCCATATTCAATTGCAAAATGTCACCAAAATTGAAATTTTACCTTTATGGCAATAATAAGAACATTCAGAAGCTTCTGAAAAACAAGTAGTGATTCAGAGATATTCATTAACATGCTATCCTTAGTTCTATTAATACAATCATTTCCCTTTTTAAAAAAAAGAAGGGAGGAATTATTTGTGAACTAATTCAGTGATGATGAAACAACAGTCATTCTTTCTATTTTGGAAAGCATTTCAATGTAATGCCAAAAGCATTTTCTGTTATCACCCGTCTCATTTTATTTGGAGTCTACTGTTGTAGAACAGGAAGGAAATGAATGCTTTTTTCCAATCTCTAGTTGCCTGGAGACTGGATCCCGAAAGTACAAGATGTCTCTCCTGTTCAAATTGAAACTCTAGGTGCATGGCTCATCAGTCATTTCTAGTTCATACATTTGTTGTGTGAATACCATTTCTCTTATACAGCTACTCTTGTTCCCAGGCTTGTGACTGAACATAGTGCTACAGCTTCAAATATCAAAGGATGGTTAAGTTAAGCTCATTGTGCCAAAGTCAATGTGGCATATAAGGCACACATTCACTTAAAAAATTCAATATCTAGTAGAAACATTGAGGATAAAAACAAAAGAAGGAACGGTTGATATAAAACTGAAAGATAAATACAGTAAAGCTGCTAAAACAGTAAAGGGGCCGGGCTGTGGCGCAGCTGTTGAGCAGCTGCCTTAAATCACTCTGACCATGAGGTCATGAGTTCGAGGCCAGCCCGTGGCGGGGTGAGCACCCGTCAATTAAAAATAAAAAATAGCCCCTGCTCGTTGCTGACCTAGCAACCCGAAAGATAGTTGCATCTATCAAGTAGGAGATAAGGTACCACTAATAAAAGTGGGGAGGCAAGATTAACTAATTTACGACCTGGTATGAGGAAGTGCCGTCAGTGTGAATGATGAAGCAGCTGCTCCCCCCTGTGGCCAGAATCGAACATCCCCTCAGAAGAAAGTTAACTTGCCTCTGCGTGTGTGTCTCTCAGTCTCTGTTTGATGTGTTTATGGGCATTGAATGTTTGCCCTATGTGTGTTATAATGTGATCCGCCCTGAGTCCCCTTCGGGGTGAGAAGGGCGGAATATAAATACTGTAAATAAATAAATAATAAATAAATAAAACAGAAAACAATGTAAAAAGTAACAGATGGTTTATTTTACTTCTACTGCATTTTTAATAAAAAGAAGCAACATTTAGAGTGGCCTATATTCTAACTTCTCTGTGATCTTTCACAGAGTTCATAGCTCACTTACATCAACATGTTGGGATTAGAGATTATTCAGTCATATTGCATTACTAGATACAAACAGTCTAAGGAATTGATCACATGGGGGGGGGAAGCGTCACATCGTCATCACATTATGATCTGTTGCATTAGAAAGCAAATCATACCTTTTCTCATTTTTCATCACATGTCATCGTTTCTAGCCCTGTATTCCAAAATTATCCATTTTCAGATTTATCACATGATCGAGTGCAGTTCCCATCACTCCCTTTTTAAATGAAAAAAACCATTTATGAACTTCAAAATCACAAAAGAAAGGGCAGGAAAAGCACAATTTTGAAATCAAGCAAAAGCAAAGTAGGGATGTCCTGAAAAAACAAAATTTCTAATGAATTCATAATTAAAAAAACAAGTGCAAGGCAAGAATCAGGCAACTAGGTTTTTGGAGACTACCAGGGTCTCGCTACTTCATAGGACACAGCCCATAGGAACGTCCATTCCCCCATGTCATCAAATTGAATCAATGCAGGTGAATCTGATAGATCTCATCCCTTTTGAATTCCACAATTTTCTCCAGTTTTATAGAGATTCCTGAGCTCAGGAGATGATTTCTGCCCATCTTCTACCCCTTTCTTAACACTTTTTAGACACTTCACTAATGAAGGATGTAAGGGGGAAATCTCCCTGCACCATGTGGTGGACTCTGATTAACTTTGTTTTTCAACTATTTTCAAAGTGTCTAGAAAGGGGGTTGAGATAATGTCTTAACTTTCATCTTTTAAAATGCCCTAGACATTGAGAGCTTTGGCTTGAGGGTACTATTCCATGACATTTAAAACACTATGTGTGCATCCTGGATTTGCCTGAACCTATTTACATTAAAGAATGGGAGATACTTTATTTTCCCCATAGAACACATAGATATATACATATTTTTCCTTACAGTTATATGCTGCCCAACAAGAAAAGTTCTCTCAGAGGTCCACAATGAATGGACACATTATTTAGAATAAGAACTGTATTACAGAATTAATATTCTTTCCTAGCTTTCTCTGAGACTATGGTTGTGTAGAGGGAGGAATAATATTACCATAATATACAGAATTTGTTCTTTGGAGGAGGATTTTGATAACAGAGAGAATCTGCTTTCATTAGTGTCCTTCAAAGCATGTCCCATTAAATTAATTAACTTTGCATCCAAAACTGTAGGCATCAGGCTATTCTGTGGCCATTATTCCACAGCTGGGATTCTTGTAAAGCTTCCTTTACTTCTGGCTTTCCTGGATTGTCAAGGTGTGATGATCAAAGAAGCAAAAGAAGTGAATCACTGTCACAAATGAATAAATTTGCTTTTCTTATTGTTAACTTTGACAAATGGCATTCAACAGGGAGGAATAAATTAAAGCAATTTACTTACAGATAATAGTGCCAGGAAGAAGTTAAAGAGGACGAAACAGAGTAGGAACACTGGTATTGCCATTTAAAGATATGTCTCTTTTGGATGTAAATATTTGGTAGTTAGACCTTTAAGATAGAATGGGGAGACAGTTACAAGGACAAAAAAAAAAGGTTAGTGTTCTTTAATATAACCTTTTTCCTGAGAACAATCCTTTCCCATTCTCCTATCTTCTTTAATTAAAACTTGTAAAAACCTTAATAAAAATATATTTTTAAAAGAAACAAACAAAATGATTACCAAAAAAAAATCAAGAAAAACCCAGAAATGTGATTAATACGTTTATTTAGAAGGTGTATTAGTGCAGAATATGAAGAAATTTGTCAATATTGCTTTGTTGTGGAAAGACTAATAAAACATGGAAGGGGAAAAGGGTTAATTATCAAAGACTGGAGAGATAAATTATTAGATTATATCCAAATGGCCAAGCTGACAAATAGTAGCAGAGTAAGAAATAATGAAGAATTTGCAAACAAATGGAGGCTGGCACTTGGGTATCTGGAAAAGAAAACAAAGGTAGATTTGATGACTGCCACAAAGGGGATTTAGTGAAATAAGACATATGTGTAGTAGCTAAGCCACATTCATGGGTAACAAAGGTCATGGGCATTGGGTTCACAGGGATATGTTAAGATACAATAACTATACAGCTAATATAAATTCTTCACATGTTTAACAAGTGTTTCCTGTGTATTGTTTTGTAAATCTGTTTATTCTATTGTACATTTTTCTTTTTTCTTTCTTTTTCCTTTCTTTTTCTCTTTTATTTTCTGATTGTCTGTTGTATTTCTTATAAAAGTAATAATAATAATAATAATAATAATAATAATAATAATAATAATAATAATAATAAAAACTTTATTTATATACCAACCTATCTCCTCAAGGGACTCAGGGCAGTTTCCAACATGATAAAAACAATGCAATACAATACAACACACATAATAAACAGAACCATACAACAATTTAAAACAATACAAATGGTAATAATAAATACGCAACATATGATCCAAAGAATGAAAAATTAAATTAGTAACAAAACTCTCTTTACGGGCCAGTTATGGTAACCCAGATTTCAATGTTGGAATGGCCAACTATAAAGTGCAATTCAGGACTTGTGCAACTGGAGGGCTAGGGACCAGGAAGCAGATAAAGTGATGACTGGGGTCAAAAGGGAGGGCCAGGGACTAATCCTGCACAATGCAACATTATACACAATAAAACAATTAATTTTTTAAAAGATGACACAAGTGAAAAGATAGTGAGGAAGAATGGTTGGAATAGACTACAACTGAATAGGTACTGCCTGAAGTGGTTTCTTCATTCTGTCTTACAAGTATTTTTGTGTATCATTTCTGCTTTCGCATTGAATTTAATATTTATTGCATTAGTTGTTTAGACAGCCAAGAACAATATTTAGCCAACCCTGTTCCACTTAATTCCTCCTGTGCCTATGAAAAAGATCTATATAAAAGCTCCAGTTCTCTTGTAATAAATTTAATACAAAATGCACAAATGAACACAATTAGTTTAGATTCAGGCATACTTTTAGTCTGCTAAGCACCCATTAATTTCAATGCATTTTAAATAGTCTAGCTATGCAGAATGTGCAGGGGGCTACAATGTGTAGGCTGAATATTGTGGATTAATCAATAATCTTTAAAATTAGAGGGTGTTTTTTATTTTTAAAAACCTTTTAAACATATTTTATGGAAATAAAATCTCATCAATGAACTTTTTCCCCACACAAAACATGTGTATTTAGTAATGGCAAGAAGTATTAAACCTCAACCATTTCTAATAAGTAGAAATAAAGAATGCTGTAACCACTTTGGAGCTCAGTGAATTACATTTCTCCATATCTTCCTTTAAGGCAGGATTGTAATGAAAGGTGGAGGGAAAGAATTCCTCTCTATTATCAGAGTAATTAGTTCCATAAATTTTGTTATGTCTTCTGTGAAGAAATGAGGGTAATTACACCATGAAATTTCATTTTCCTAAGGGGAGTCCTTTAATTTATAGGCACATAGTATATTTGTTTCAGTACTATATTTCCACATTCTTTCTGCATTACTATGTGGGGAAAAAGTTTCCAAGCACACTCAAATGTTATACAACCTCAAAAGATAGGGAGTAGGACTGTGTCTCTGTATGTTTATGTGGGAGGGGGGGGGGAAGGAGGGAATATAGAACTATCACTATAGGCAGTCCTGTGCTAATACTTAGTCAGCAATGTAGATATGGCAGAAGGGAGTTTAAAGCACGGAAGCCACACAATAGGAAATGTTGAATTATGGAAGAGAAGGGGCTTCATAACTCCTTTCATTTATGTGGAGAAATGTACAGTAGAAGAGGGCTTTCCTTACGATCAGACAGAAACAATGATATTTCTCTTTCCTCACCTGGCTGATGGGAAAGGACAATATTTTGTGAACAAAAAGAAGAATAGACCACTGTTACAAGTAGAAGCAAAGGAACACAAAGCAATATAAGACATGATCAGCACATAAATATGTGCCAGTTAATGCAAAGATATGAAAGCTGTCTGCAAACTAAATGCTGTTACACAAATAGAAATATTTAAGAACTCTGGGTTCTACTAAGTGGGCTTTAAAATCATCTTTCAGACTACTATGTCTAACAAAAAAAATCTCAAATACTCTTTAAGAGACATTGGGTAGGCCTGTACATATATACTAACCCCCTTCCTATTTATTCCATAGCTGTTATATGTGAGCATATGAAGAAAAACACCTGGTTCCTTGTATATTAAGAATATTTGTAGTCATTGTCCCTCAATTTGTAGGAGTTAGTGAATATGTAATGTCAATTGGTATACTAGTAAATTGAGAATTGTATACTGTATATGTTAAACTAAACAAATGAATTTAACTTAGTTTCAAGTATGGATATTAGAGGTGTGTGTAGTACCCATTTCTCCTGTTTCATTCGTTTGTTCATTCCTTTTGATTCGGGTGGGAGCACAAAATGTGAACCCCTCCCACAGAACGAAAATAACCTCAGAAAAAAAGAAAACATGAGAGGGGACTGTTTCCTTGCCTGCCTTTCAGCCCACGTGGTGCTCCTCATGAAGTCGCAGATAATTGCTATTTCTCTCTGAGCCCTACCTGTTGGGCCAATCAGAGAAGAAGAATAATATCTGCCTTACTGACTGCCAACTTTGCCCGCCACTGCTTGTCTCTTCTGCAGACTCAGGGGAAAGCATCACAGGAGGAGTGGTATCTTAAGCCCTGTCTTTAAAGACAGTTTTCTTCTGCAGATGGGAGGGGAAAGCAAAGCATCACAGAAATAGTGGTATCTTAAGCCCTATCTTTAAACTTAGTTCTCTTTTTACAGATGGAGGGGAAAGCATCGCAAGAGTGGTATCTTAAGTAACATTGATGCTTTTAATCCAGGTCATAATGAAGATATAAGGACAAACCATGCAATTGCCAAAAATGATGGGAAGGAGAGCGGAATTCGCCTCCATTGCTGCCAGTTAAAGAAGTGAAATAGTGGGGCTGGGCACTGGGCTGTGTTGTGGTGTGGAGCATCTTTGACATGTGCCCTGCCCTGCCTCCCTCTTGCTGCTGCTCCTGGAGAAGTTAGAGGGCAGGGCCAGCAGGGGGAAAGAGGGAATGTTTTAAGATTTTATTTATAGAAAGAAAAAATCCCTAAAAATCAGGGATGACTCAAATGTTATAAAACTTGGTGGGCTAAAAGTAGTAGATGTGGCCTTCATGTGTGGTGATTTTCATCCCTATAGCTCTAAAACTGAGGGGAAGGGGATCCTGGGGAAGCCCGCCCACAGCTGCCAATGGGTCAAAAAAAAATTGATTTTTTGAATGCGGAAAGAAAATGCTCATTTGAAAAGGCGTCTGTTTTCGGAAGGCACTCAGAAATGAAAATGAGGGCCTTATGAATGAAACAAACAGAAACAGATAAGAATTCTATACAAATGCACAAATCTAATGGATATGGTTGTGGGAGTGGAAGTGTTGCCCCCAACATAAGAGTTCTGTCTTTGGGTACCAAATTTCTAGCATTGTAGTAGCTTAGAAAATCAATTGTACAAATCAGTTGTAGTATATCAGCTGTACAAATACAGTTTGAGTACCCAAAGAAAAGGGACATGCTTGTTGAAATTCAACCCCACACTGCTCAAGTCTGCAATCCTCAATGAGGAACAGTTAGTTCCTCATTAGTTAGTTAGGAATAGGTTGAGGGAATCCCTTCCCCCCAACTCCTGAATGACAGTTAGAATGTATCTGTTTGTTCTCTTCTCTCTTTTTAGGCTTTCATTCTGATTAGTTATGTAGAATTGATATTTTTCAAGTGCATGCCTTTGCTTCACACTACAGTTTATTACAGTTTAGTACTGAGATCTCTCTCTGCTTGTGTGTGTCAGGAGAGATGTAGTGCTTGGAGATTTTCCCCTCTCTTTTAAACCCAAGAAGAGATGGAGTTAGAGAGTAGCTCAGACCCTGTTCTTTATTATTAAGAAATGTAGTCATTATTTCGGTAAATAAACCTTTTGTAATTTTATAGATTGAACTCTGGATCTTTGCATCCTAAGCTCTAAATTATTTTCCAACCACAGCTCTCCACTCTCTGCTTGCTGTGAGCTGAATGCTCAGCTATAAATATCCTGTTTGTTTTATTGTATGTTATGCTCTATTTTGGGAGTTTTCCATAACAATGCTAAGTTATCAAATATATATATAAACTCTGCAAATATAAGAGTTCTAAATAGGAATGGTTTTCAAGATATCAGGAAGCATCTACATCAGAAAGGTTACCTCAATGTAAATAATAATAATAATAATAATAATAATAATAATAATAATAATACTTTATTTTTCTATCCTGCCACCATCTCCCCGAAGGGACTCGGGGCGACTAACATGGGGTGCAGCCCAAACAGAGACAAAGTATAACAGTTTAAAATACATATCAAACTATAAATAAATATACAACAATCAAATAAAATAATCAATAAAACACAGCATACAATAAAACATATAATAACCAACCTTGTAAAGTAATAATATAAACATCAACCATTATGGATAAAAAAGGGGGTCGGATCTAAGAGGTCATGAGTTCGAGGCCATCACATGGTGGAGTGAGCACCCGACCATTAAAATAAAAAAATAGCCCTGCTCATTGTTAACCTAAGAACCCAAAAGACAGTTGCATCTGTCTGTCACACCCAAGGCAACGGAGCACTAAGAACCGACACACGGAGGCCAAAAACTATCTAATGTCTTTATTAAGGAAATATATAAGAATAATAAAAACAAGTAGGAAATGTAGTCCAGTAAAAGACCTTTCAGGGAAGGTCAAATATAGTCCAAAACTATATTGTCCAATATTTTATATTAGAGTCCAAAGTTATGATTCCAAACCAAAACACGCTCTATTTACAAGCAATAGAGTGGGGAAACGTCCAAAGATCTTTCCAAAGTTCAAAGTAAGTCCACAGCAAGAACTGGGAACAAGGCTTGATACTAGAAACAAGGTCCAAGGCAGGAAGCAAGGCAAGATAGTTCTTGAATACTTGGCTAGGCAAGGCAAGGCGAGGCGAGGGAACTGGAGTTGCAGACTTTGCGAAGTCCACACTTGGCTGGAAACACGAAATCACTCCTGAAGCTGATCTGTTGACTCCGCACAGAACCCTCCATGTTGGGCACTTTTAACTAAGTCCCATTTTCCTGCAAAGCAGGTGTCCAGAGCTTCCTTTCCCAAGGGAAAAGGAAACGAAACACATCTCCCTCCAGATGCGTTCCTCCCTAGAATTTCCCAGGGCAACATAGCTAATTAACGTCTTGTTTAGCTGCTAATCTCAAGCTTCTCCGAACCTGCTCTTTTTCACCCCGACTCGCAGCATAGGACTGTTTCCTAGCAAAAGGAGGGGAGGCAATGGGAAAGGCCTGCTCAAGGTCTTCCTTAATGGGCTCTTGGGTAGAATCATCAACAACAGGCATCTGGAAACATTCAGTCTCTTGCTGAGCCGGCAAAAAACCCATGTTTTCGTCATCATCAACTACAATGGCACTGGGATCAGAACTCCAAGGCCCATGGGACATCACACTGTCAAACAGGAAAATTTAGGGACTGCTTATGTGGAGAGGCTAATTTAACTGATTTACAACACTGGATGAGGAAGTACTTCATCAAAAAAAAGGACTTGTCATCGTCGTCACAGTGGATGATAAAGCATCAGCTTCTCTTGTGGCAGGAATTGAGCATACCCTCACAAAGCCAGAAGCTGGGAAGTTAAATAGCCTCTGTATCTGTCTATCTGTGTGTTGTTTGTCTAATGGCACTGAATGTTTGCCATATATATGCACATTGTGATCCGCCCTGAGTCCACTTCGGGGTGAGAAGGGCAGAATATAAATACTGTAAATAAATAAGAAGTTACACGATTTCAAGGCCTTTTAATAAAGTGCATGGACAGTGTCAAAGAGTCATCTGGGATAATGTGGGATAGGATAAATAGGAAGGGAAATAAAGTGCTAAGAAGCAAAGTGTCAGAGATAAGAGTCTATCATGTTGATGTCTATTCAAATGCACACTGAAAGAGCCATGTCTTCAGCTGCTTGATAAAGGCAGTCTCAGATTTAAATCCAAGGCTGTTGTTTGGATTTCCCCAGTGCATCCTCTCTGCTGGGGGTTGCATCTCACATCTTCCATGTCAATGCCACTGCCACTTCTAGTCAGCCATGAAGTTCTGTTCAAGTTTCTGGCCATTGCAGGCATCTCTGATGATGTCAGAAAGGTGATGAGTAAGAAGGAGGGGAGATCATTCTTCACGTTCTTGCTGGTCATGTTGTTACCCCATTCTGCCGACAAATTTGAAAATGGAATGAAAAGTTCATTGAGATGAAAAGTTCTTATGTGAGGAGCAATGCTCTGATTCCCCCAACAATAGATGCACCCTTGGTTTCAAATGAATTATAAGTCCTGATAAAAGATTGATAGTCTTTTTTAAGAGACTTACATAGTTGAACTGTTTCTCTTAAAAGCTAGGGTGTCACTGTAGCTGACAGTAAAATGCTCATATGTTTTCTCATTCTGTTGAAAGGAATTGTGTCTCAAACAATAAGACATCCTGCTGAGAAAATGGGAAGTTATTGTTACATTTTTCCACAGTTAAGGACTGTGAAAATGCATTTTCTGCACTAAAAAAGCCACATTTTAATGCAGAAAACAGATTTACGTTCCTCTATCATAGTATTCTGACAAACTGCTGTTCAGGTGGCCACTTGTTTTATCATTTTCATTTAATAATAAATATGATTTTTTTTAATAAATCTGAATACCTATTGATAATCTGATGAAGCCATTTCCTATCTTGCTGATTTATTTTCTTTGTTAATCTCCTTTTTACCATTTTATTGCTTTTTATTATTGGTTTGAGTTATTGAGTTATTGAGTTAGTCCTAACAAACGTGCAAGCACCAAGAGGAAACAATTTATTGTACTTGTTTTCCTCCAAGTTGTTTTCAATTTATGACAACCTTATGGCAAACCTATAACAGGATTTTCTTGCAAGATTTGTTGACTCCCACAGACTGAGAGAATGTGATTTGCTCATGGTTGCCTAGTGGTTTCAATAGCTGAACAGGGATTCACACCCTGGTCTCCAGAGTTGTAGTCCAGTATTAAAAGTACTACACCATTCATGCTCATAAAATATATATTTCTATAAATATTACAGTCTCAGTAAATATCCAGTTATTTCCTTCCAAAGGGAGTTAAATCTCCTTAATTTCTTTCTCTCTCTCTCTCTCTCTCTCTCACACACACACACACACACACACAGAATCATAGAATCATAGAATAGTAGAGTTGGAAGAGACCTGATGGGCCATCCAGTCCAACCCCCTGCCAAGAAGCAGGAAATCGCATTCAAAGCACCCCCGACATATAGCCATCCAGCCTTTGTTTAAAAGCCTCCAAAGAAGGAGCCTCCACCACAGTCCAGGGCAGAGAGTTCTACTGCCGAACAGCCCTCACAGTGAGGAAGTTCTTCCTGATGTTCAGGTGGAATCTCCTTTCCTGTAGTTTGAAGCCATTGTTCCGCGTCTGTCAGGTCCCTGGCTGCAGAGCACCAATAACCTTACACAGAGGCCAGTCTCTATCTAATATCTTTATTAAAGAAATATATAAAATCAATAAAAACAAGTGAAGAATATAGTTCAGAAGCAGACCTTTCAAATGAGGTCAAATATAGTCCAGAAATGTATTGTCCAATATAAGATATTAGAGTTCAAAGTTTTAATCCACTTGACCGAAACACACACTTTGCCAAGCAATAGTGTGGGGAAATAACAGAGTCTTAGAGTCCAATGAAGCTTGACAACAAGGCTGGAAATAAACTTGATTCTTGGCTAGATCCGTGACTGGAGACAAGGCGAACATGAAGCATGAAACAGAGTCCGTGGTAAAACCGTGAGACAGGGCAAGGCTTGAAGCTTGATCCGGGAAGCAAGGAACTGGGATTACGAAGTCCACACACGATCTCTCTCCTCAAGCTGATCAATTGACTCCGCAAAGAATCCCTCGCGCCAAACACCTATATTGGGTCTTGTTTTCCCGCCAACAGAACTCTTTCCCTAGAGAACGAGAAACGAAACCCAACTCTGTCCAGATGCATGACTCCTTAGAATTTCCCAAGGGAAGCAGACCTAATCAGCCATTTGTTTGGCAGCGATTCTCAGGCTTCTCCGATTAGCCTCCCTGACTCCCCTGTCTTTAGAATAATTTTCCCTCCTGGGAAACGGAGGGGAGTTCTGCCCAAGGCCTGTTTGGCTGAATTCTTGAGGGCAAACATCAACATCCTGCAGGTGAAGAGACTCCGGCTCTTGCTGAACCAGCGAAAACCCCATGTTTTCCTCTTCGTCTGCCACAATAGTACTAGGAACAGGACTACAAGGCCCATGAGTCATCACAGCGTCCTAGTCTGCAGGGCAGCAGAAAACAAGCTTGCTCCCTCCTCCTTATGACTTCCCCTCACATATTCGTACATGGCTATCATGTCTCCTCTCAGCCTTCTCTTCTGCAGGCTAAACATGCCCAGCTCTTTAAGCCTCTCCTCATAGGGCTTGTTCTCCAGACCTTGGATCATTTTAGTTGCCCTCCTCTGGATGCTTTCCAGCTTGTCAACATCTCCCTTCAACTGTGGTGCCCAGAATTGGACACAGTATTCCAGGTGTGGTCTGACCAAGGCAGAATAGAGGGGTAGCATGACTTCCCTGGATCTAGACGCTATACCCCTATTTATGCAGGCCAGAATCCCGTTGGCTTTCTTAGCAGCTGCATCACATTGTTGGCTCATGTTTAACTTGTTGTCCATGAGGACTCCAAGATCTTTTTCACATGTACTGCTGTCTAGCCAGGTGTCCCCCATTCTGTATCTTTGCGTTCCATTTTTTTCTGCTGAAGTGAAGTATCTTGCATTTGTCCCTGTTGAACTTCATTTTGTTAGTTTCGGCCCATCTCTCTAGTCTGTCAAGATTGTTTTGAATTCTGCTCCTTTCTTCTGGAGTGTTGGCTATCCCTCCCAGTTTGGTGTCATCTGCAAACTTGATGATCGTGCCTTCTAACCCTTTGTCTAAGTTATTAATAAAGATGTTAAACAGAACTGGGCCCAGGACGGAACCCTGTGGCACTCCACTCGTGACTTCTTTCCAAGATGAAGATGATGCATTGGTGAGCACCCTTTGGGTTTGTTTGCTTAGCCAATTACAGATCCACCTAACCGTAGTTTTGTCTAGCCCACATTTTACTCTCACATTTCTCTCTCTCTCTCTCTCTCTCTCTCTCTCTCTCTCTCTCTCTCACACACACACACACACACACACACACACACACACACACAAAGCACAATGGGCAAAACAATAATATTTGTTATGTTTTTATAAGGCTTAACAGAGTCATTAGGTCATTAGGTCATATTCTTTTGATTCCCCTAGAGAAAAAATGGCATTAAGCAATGCAAAATATTTCTGTTTAAAGATAATGAATGCCATTTATCCCATCAAGAAGCTAAACAAACAATACTGATGGAGACCAGAATATCATATAAAACAGTGCATGACAGGTGGTAACAGTACTTCATCAAGCATTTCATCTCTGAGTTTTCAAATAAATGTTATTTCTCAATTTGTTTTGATAGATGGAGGCTATCAATTTGAACTCAAGGAAAAACAATAAATTCTTGACTTAAAATCCTCAATATTTCTAGAAAGCTATAGAAAATAAAACTCAGATTCAGTGATGTTAGGTCAAATAAGCTCAATTCTTTCTTCATGTTAAACCACTAAAAAGAATTTGTTTTTCCACAATCCTGTAACTGAGCATTTTGTGATCTAGCTGAAATTCCTTCCTACACTTTTGTGGATCCATAAATACCTAATCAAAGTAAAAGAAAAAAATATGCTGTTGGCCAGCCAGAGTTGCAATAAATTGTTGAATCTGCAAAGAGGAGAACTGTCTGAAACTTCCATCTTTGTGCTCAGCTAGGAAGAAATCCCTAAACGGAAGTTCTATTGGTTAATATGACAGACATTCAATGAGATAGCTGTTGTGGCTTTAAAACTATTTTTGTCAAAACTTAAAAAAAAATCCCTAAAATCAGTAGATGTATGAATATTTCTGAAAGTTGGAGGGAATGATCCCCCGTCATCTTGTGCCATGGTTTAGAAAATTCAAGGAGATAGCTCTCATAGTTTCTTTTAAATGTTGTTTATAAAAACCTATTCCCTAAAAGATCTGTGGATAAGTGAAATGTTTTGAAACTTAATCAGCTAACAGTGGTAAATGTGTTCTACCATCATACTAAGTTTCATCCCAATAGCTGTAAAAATTAGGGAGAAAGGAGCCCCTGAAGTTTCCCACTTGCACAATTACTAAATTTAGTTATTCTTGTTATAGTAATGATACTTTAGAAACACTTTAGAAATGAAACACTTGTTATTTATTTGTTCATTTGCTTCAGCCCACGCCAGAACTTCCTGTTGGCCATCGCAACGCCTAGGTCAAGCCAGTCAGTTCAAGGATACCATCCATCCATCTTGCCCTTTGTCAGCTTCTCTTCCTTTTTCCTTCCATTTTCCCCAGCACCATTTTCTTCTCCAAGCTTTCCTGTCTTCTCATTATGTGGCCAAAGTACTTCATCTTTGCCTCTAATTTCCTTCCTTCTAGTGAGCAGCCGGGCATTATTTCCTGGAGTATGGACTGGTTGGATCTTCTTGCAATTCAAGGCACTCTCAAAACTTTCCACAAAAGAGGGATACTGTTATTGATCCATGAAAATGTACAAAATATCTTCTTGCATAATTTTTAATCTCAATTGGCACCTTCAAAAAGCAAAAAATATCATATAGAATAAGAAAGGTGTTTGCCTACATTTAGTTTCAGACATTGTTTCTGCTGTGGTTCAGTCAATTTGGAGGGATTTCAATTCAAATAAAAGTCACCCCCTTCTTGATCTTGTAGGAAATACAAGGAACAGTAAAATTAAACTGTTGATACATATCTCCCGAGTAGGTTTGTGGAATTTGAAATCTTTAGAAGAATGATAAGAAAAAGATGCACAGTGGCAAGAATCTTCTCCTGCATCACATTCAAAATGAATTAATTTTCTTCCCTTCAGCTTTATTAATACCCACCTTTCACAACAATAGATAAAAAATTGGAAGTATATGCCGTGGATGAATCTGAAAATACCCATTAACAGTATGCCTTTTCACTTGAAGATCATTTCTAGTTTTTTCATGGATCTCTTTCTAAGTCATTACTGATTTCTTTACTACAGTCTTCATTTTGGTTAATGACCGAGACAAGATATAGGAAATTTTAGGTTGTTTGGTGTCTTTGTTATTCACTTTAAAGTTATGCACTTTAAAGTTATGATCATTTTTGTTTTCTTAATATTTACATTTAAGCCTTCTTTTTCACTCTCTTCCATAACTTTCATCAGAAGTCATACCAAATCATTTTTACCTGTTTCAAGCCATACAGTATAATATGCTTTCCTTAAATTGTTGACATTCCTTTCCCCACTTTTCATGCCTATTTCCTTTGATTCTAAGTTGCTTTAAATATATGTTCTACATAAAATTTAGCAAGCTAGTGTAATTAAATGAACCCTTGCATGATGCCCATGCCTATAGGAAACCATTCTACTTTTCACCCAGATTAGAAGTTATGTATCAGGACAATCAAATGTTGTGGTATTCTTATTTATTTTAGAATGAACCATAATGTTTCATGAAGTGTACAGCCAAAGGCCTTGCTGTAGCCTTTCAAAGCACATGATAATGCTATTACATTTTTGGAGGGGGGATGAAGGGGGAGGAGGAACACGATGCAGAAGTTGAAAAAGTGTTACAGGAATTACCATTGCATACTGTAAAAAAGAGGAAAATGCAAGTAGCCTTTTTCATATCCAAAATCCATATTGCTGTAATAAATTTATTAGGCCAACTCAAAGGTCACAAAATATAAAATTTACACCTTTTTGTAACCTTTCAGTTGGCCTAATATAAGTATTGATTGTGGCATTACCAAGTTGAATAAGTGAGTAATGTCAAAGTCCAACATCCAGGATTATATTACCCTGAAGGTCAGTGATGAAAATAGTTTGTCATAGATAACTTATTCAGGCAAACCATAACAGGCAAGCCATAACTTGAAGTGATGAACATGTATATATAATTATCTCTCAGTCAATCCGTTATTTAAGCCTAAATAGTATTCTTCATGTGCTCAGACACAGGAATCACAATTCTCTACTGTCAAGAAAATTAGACTAGAACAGAGTCACATAGTGTTACTCTTCCCAAACCTATTACAGGACTGTGGATTTCCATTTAACAAGGCTATTCACACATTAAATGGTTAAGGTTTCTGTGATGCATACCAGTTAAGTCATTTCATTATTCCTAAAATGGCAGCTTTTCTTCATATTTTACATTTTAGAGTTATATTTGCCTTTCTTTTTGGTTTTTAAAAGTTGAAATGGCACAATTGCATTAAAAATAAGAAAAATAAGAAATAACTGTAGTATGGGAATGTGAGGTTACAAGAGTATGCTGAAGTACAATCATGGGACCATGATCATAGAATCATAGAATCATAGAATAGTAGAGTTGGAAGAGACCACATGGGCCATCTAGTCCAACCCCCTGCTAAGAAGCAGGAAATCGCATTCAAAGCACCCCCGACAGATGGCCATCCAGCCTCTGCTTAAAAGCCTCCAAGGAAGGAGCCTCCACCATGGCCCCGGGGAGAGAGTTCCACTGTCGAACAGCTCTCACAGTGAGGAAGTTCTTCCTGATGTTCAGGTGGAATCTCCTTTCCTGTAGTTTGAAGCCATTGTTCCGTATCCTAGTCTGCAGGGCAGCAGAAAACAAGCTTGCTCCCTCCTCCCTATGACTTCCCCTCACGTATTTGTACATGGCTATCATGTCTCCTCTCAGCCTTCTCTTCTGCAGGCTAAACATGCCCAGCTCTTTAAGCCGCTCCTCATAGGGCTTGTTCTCCAGACCCTTAATCATTTTATTCGCCCTCCTCTGGACGCTTTCCAGCTTGTCAACATCTCCCTTCAACTGTGGTGCCCAAAATTGGACACAGTATTCCAGGTGTGGTCTGACCAAGGCAGAATAGAGGGGGAGCATAACTTCCCTGGATCTAGACGCTATTCCCCTATTGATGCAGGCCAGAATCCCGTTGGCTTTTTTAGCAGCCGCATCACATTGTTGGCTCATGTTTAACTTGTTGTCCACGAGGACTCCAAGGTCTTTTTCGCACACACTGCTGTCAAGCCAGGCGTCCCCCATTCTGTATCTTTGATTTCCATTTTTTCTGCCGAAGTGAAGTATCTTGCATTTGTCCCTGTTGAACTTCATTTTGTTAG
The DNA here is from genome assembly GCF_035594765.1 of Anolis carolinensis. Lineage (NCBI taxonomy): Eukaryota > Metazoa > Chordata > Lepidosauria > Squamata > Anolidae > Anolis > Anolis carolinensis. The sequence continues at coordinate 152,205,746 of NC_085843.1, forward strand.
TTTTGGCCCATCTCTCTAGTCTGTCAAGATCGTTTTGAATTCTGCTCCTGTCTTCTGGAGTGTTAGCTATCCCTCCCAGTTTTGTGTCGTCTGCAAACTTGATGATCGTGCCTTCTAACCCTTCGTCTAAGTCGTTAATAAAGATGTTGAACAGAACCGGGCCCAGGACGGAGCCCTGCGGCACTCTACTTGTCACTTCTTTCCATGATGAAGACGACGCATTGGTGAGCACCCTTTGGGTTCGTTCGCTTAGCCAATTACAGATCCACCTAACCGTAGTTTTGTCTAGCCCACATTTTACTAGTTTGTTTGCCAGAAGGTCGTGGGGGACTTTGTCGAAGGCCTTACTGAAATCCAGGTACGCTACATCCACAGCATTCCCTGTATCGACCCAACTCGTAACTCTATCGAAAAAAGAGATCAGATTAGTCTGGCATGACTTGTTTTTGGTAAATCCGTGTTGACTATTAGCAATGACCGCATTTGTTTCTAAGTGTTCGCAGACCACTTCCTTAATGATCTTTTCCAGAATTTTGCCTGGTATTGATGTGAGGCTGACCGGACGGTAATTGTTTGGGTCGTTCTTTTTTCCCTTCTTGAAGATAGGGACCACATTCGCCCTCCTCCAATCTGCTGGGACTTCTCCCGTTCTCCAAGAACTCTCGAAGATAATTGCCAGTGGTTCTGAAATAACTTCCGCTAGTTCCTTCAGTACTCTTGGGTGTAGCTGATCTGGCCCTGGGGACTTGAATTCGTTTAGAGAGGCCAAGTGTTCCTGGACAACTTGTTTCCCTATTTGGGGTTGGATTTAATAATAATAATAATAATAATAATAATAATAATAATAATAATAATAATAAAACTTTATTTATAACCCGCCACCATCTCCCCGATGGGGACTCGGGGCGGCTTACATGGGGCCATGCCCAGACACCATACAATATAACAAAATAAAACAATATATCATAACACCATATAATAGTAGAAAAATAATCATCCCCCAATCCTTCGTCCATTCCGTGTTGCTGAGGTTGAAGATGGCTTTCTTTTTCTGAGAAGACCGAGGCAAAGAAGGCATTAAGTAGTTCTGCCTTTTCCCTGTCCCCTGTCGCCATCACCCCATCTTCTCCTTGCAATGGCCCTATCGCCTCCTTTTTCTTCCTTTTTCTACCAACGTAAGCAAAAAAGCTTTTTTTTGTTGTTTTTTATGTCCCTGGCAAGCCTGAGCTCATTTTGCGCTTTAGCCTTGCGAACCTTTTCCCTACAGGTGTTGGCTATACGTTTGAATTCTTCTTTGGTGATTTCTCCCCTTTTCCACTTCTTGTGCATGTCACTTTTGAGCTTTAGCTCAGTTAGAAGTTCTTTGGACATCCATTCTGGCTTCTTTGCACATGTCTTATTTTTCTTCTTTGTTGGCACTGTTTGCATTTGCACCTTGAGTATTTCACTTTTGAAAAACTCCCATCCATCCTTAACTCCCTTGTTTTTTAATATCGGTGTCCATGGAATGCCGCTCAGTAATTCCTTCATTTTTTGGAAGTCAGCTCTCTTAAAGTCCAGAATGCGTGTTTGACTTGTCTTAGTTTCAGCATTCCTTTGTATTGCAAACTGCAGGAGCACATGGTCACTTGCCCCTAAGGATCCAACCACTTCAACTGTATTGATCAGGTCTTCCACATTTCTTAAGATTAGATCAAGAGTTGCTGATCCCCTTGTTGCCTCTTCTACCTTCTGGACCATAAAATTATCTGCAAGGCAAGTGAGGAATTTGTTGGACTTTGTACTCTTGGCTGAGTTTGTTTTCCAGCAGATATCGGGATAATTGAAATCGCCCATGACTACTATATCTCTTCTTTGTGCCTGTTTGGTCAGCTGTTGACAGAAGGCTTCATCAAGTCCTTCATTCTGACTCGGAGGTCTGTAGTAGACACCCACGACAAGATCTTTTTGAGTCCCGGTTCCCTTGATTCTTATCCAGATGCTTTCAAGCTGGTTTCCCGGATTACAGTCTTGCATTTCTTCTGCAACGTAACTGTTTTTGACATATAAAGCTACTCCCCCTCCTCTCCCCTTTGTTCTATTTCTGTGAAAGAGGTTATAGCCCTCAATGGTTAAATTCCAGTGATGGGAGTCATCCCACCAGGTTTCAGTGATGCCTATGACATTGTATGTGTGGTGCTGTGCTAGGAGTTGGAGTTCGTCTTGCTTATTTCCCATGCTCTGAGCATTAGTGTAAAGACATGTAAGCCCCTGTGACCTCCCCTCAAACTGTTTATTTGGGATTATTGTGCTCTCTGTACTTGGTCCTTGCTGTGTTTGTGCAGCCCTCCGTTTAGCCTTTCGACGGTTCCCTGTGGTCGTGGGTAATATAGTGTTCGCCAGGCTGTTGTTCCCCTCCCCCAGTGGATCTAGTTTAAAGTGCGCCTGATGAGGTTTGTGAGTCTGTGTGCAAAAAGATGTTTTCCTACTTGTGTGAGATGCACCCCATCGCTTGCTAGTAGTCCATCCTCTTGGAAGAGTAGACCATGGTCAAGGAAGCCAAAATGCTCCTCTTGACACCATTTTCTGAGCCAGTTATTGACCTGTACTATTTTTCCGGCCCTTGTAGAGCCGTGTCCTACAACAGGGAGGAGGGATGAAAAGATCACATGTACATTATACAGTTTTATCTTTGTTCCCAGAGCTCGAAAATCATTTGTGATCTTTTGAAAAGTATGCCTAGCGGTGTCATTGGTACCTACATGAATCAACATAAGGTGGGGAGGGTGATGGGGCTTTAGGAGCCTGCTGAGCCTCTGAGTGATATGGTGTATTTTTGCCCCCGGGAGGCAGCATGTTTCTCGAGCCATCCCATCCGGTCTGGAAATGATGGCTTCTGTTCCTCTAAGGAGGGAGTCGCCTACTACCAAGACCTGTTTCCTTTGAGGATTGACAGGGTCCCTTTTGTGCAAGACAGTGTGTATGTCCCCTGAAGAGTGTTCCTGTTGAAGTGAATCATGTAGGTGTAAAGTGTTGTCCTCCTCCTCAACATCCCCAGTGCATTCATCAATGACAATCCATTGAGATACATCCGAGAGCCCATTACTCTCCCAAGGATGTTCCTGTTGCTCCTGGTCTATGATTGGGGATGGAGCATTTGCATGATTACATAAGTGTGACTGTGGTGATGCACTGTCCCCGTCAGGGCTATCCCCTGCGCATTGATCCAGGGTGGTCCACTGAGTGGTATCTAAGAAACTGTGGTCCTCCACAAGATGTGTTTCCTGATTGTATGTTAATGATGTAAGAATTTCAAATCTGTTGTGTAAATGCAGCTGAGCAGAGTTCTGCGGAGGCTGCCTGGTCCTGCGTCTCCTTCTATGGGTGACCTCCTTCCAAGCCTGAGGGTTGTCTACCTTTGAGTTGATCTCCCCATAAGGTTCCTGATCATGGTCTTGGTGGTGTTGGTGTAAACTGGTAAATTGCACAATTGAAGAAAGGTGCAATTTTGAAGTTGCTCCACCCATTCTGTATTCACTATCAGTGATAATGTGACTATAATGTAATATCAGGTTGGCAGAATAATGTATTAAATAATCTTGTCCAGGTTCTCTGACTTCCTTACTGTGTTACCGGAAGGATGAAGTGTGTAAATGAGCCATGTATACCACCTTGAGTCCACTGAAGGATAGTCAGGATATAAAATGAACACGTGAATACATTAAAAATAGTATTAATTAAATAACAAATTGTGCTATGAAAAAGAGAAATATCCTCTCAAAATAGTGTTTCAGCAATACTGCTTTTAAAACAACAACAATGAGAGTCTAGCCAATTAAGTTCAAATAAAGCCACGTTTAAAACAAACAAAGCAAAATTGTTAGCAGATCCCTCTAGACTCAATCTCTTATTCAAAAATAGCTCAGAAAGATGAAAGCTAATTAGAATTATATTTTCACCTTTGTTTCATTTAAAAGTTCTTATGCCCATGATAGCCCCATAACAGACATAAATTCAACAAGGGAACATTTCTCTATCAGCAGGGGGATGAGGGCAACTGAAAGATGTTAGATATCTATCTACCTGTTGATTTCTCCTTGTTCTGCTTTAGAAATAGCCCACTTCTGCTCCATCAGATTTGGAGCCATTCCATTTTGACTTACAAGCCAAACTTGAGCTGAGCTATCTAGACCAAACAGTCTGTGCTTCAATGGATTACCATTGAAAACACAAAGGTGAATTTAATCAAATTTGCAGTTAAAGTTTTCCTCTTGGGAGGCAATTGTAGCTACCTCCATGCAAGCAAATAGGTATGGTTATTTATTTATGCTACGTGCATTTCAATTTTGATTCATTTCTGCTCCCTCTGTTGCTCACGAAAATTGTATGAAAATATCACGTAACACTGATGCCTAGTCACAACTCTCTCTATATAGGAATGTAAGATGGAAACTATGATAGGTGTAACAAAAAAACAAATAGCTTAAAAATTTTAAAATAGCAATTAAAGAGGCAGCTGAAAGTTTCTTTTATGGAAAGCACAATTCCTGACAACTCCCTTTAAAGAAAAGCAACTGGTTATAAAATTTGCCATGAGAACACAAGGCCATTTTCCCATTTTTTCAGTCCTTTCTGTTCTTCCCTAAACCATGCACATGAAGGGTCCTCTCTGGCTGGATCTGCACTGATATATATCCAAGAATCTGATCCCAGATTATCTGCTTTGAACTGGATGATATGAGTCTTTACTACCATATAACCTGGGATAAGAAGATAATCTGGGATCAGATTTTGGGATATAAGGCAGTGTAGAAGGGGCCTAAGCTTCCAAAACCTGAACCATGTAGAAAGGTTTTATTTACATTGACTTCTTATATCATTGTAGAAAGTGATCAGTCCTGCAGTGGCTAAACTACCCAGGGCTGATCAATATTAATTCAGGGCAAGGCTTTACCCCAGTTTAGGGACCAGTCAGAAAACTGCAGCCTGTTCCTTAGCAGAAATGGGTGCAGTTATCTTGACAGTCATCCCTGGACTGAGGCAGCCTGAGGACACAGGATGGCTGATCTCTTCCATCCTTCTTTCCCATATTGCTCTGGTTATAGTACCAACACAACCACTTACCTGAACCTTAAGGGTCTTTCTACTACCAAGTCGTGTGACCAGAAAGGAATATGGGAGGAGGGAGAGAGGGCTTTTTCCTCCTCCTCCTCCTCCTCCTCCTCCCATTCTCCTACATGGGTCAAAGGACTGGTAGTAGAAAGAAGAGCCCTCAAGAAGCAAGTTCATGCTGTGCCCAGCAATAACAAAGGGGTAGGGGGTAGCAGTTGAGTCCCTGCCTAGCTGTGCTGAACCATTTTTGGAGTGGCTGAGCAATGGGAATTACTTCTTACCACCGAGGCAGCTCAAGTGTCCCTCTTAGGCCACAAATCTGGCATCTCAAGATGCTGGATTAAACCTGCTTAATTTTTCTATGTAGAACCACGTTTATAGTTTTATCTGTGGTCAGTCTTTGATTTGGATTCTAGAAAGTACAGGATTCTAGAAATAAGTCTGCTTCATTGAAGCACCTGAAATGATATGAATTGATCCATATGTGCCCCTGGTGGCACAGTGTGTTAAAGCGCTGATCTGCTGAACTTGCGGACCAAAAGGTCCCAGGTTCAAATTCCAGGAGCGGAATGAGCGCCCACTGTTAGCCCCAGCTCCTGGCAACCTAGCAGTTCAAAAACATGCAAATGTGAGTAGATCAATAGGTACAGCTCTTGCAGGAAGGTAACGGCACTCCATGCAGTCATGCCGGCCACATGACCATGGAGGTGTCTATGGACAACGCTGGCTCTTTGGCTTAGAAATGGAGATGAGCACCAACCCCCAGAGTTGGTCACGACTGGACTTAACGTTAGGCCAGTGATGGCCAACCTATGACACACGTGTCAGCACTGACACGCCTAGCCATTTTGGCTGACACACTGCCACATGCAGATTGATTGGATGACTAATGTTTTTTGTGGCCAAATTTGGTGTGATTTGGTCCAGTGGTTTTGTTGTTTACTCCACGGGAATTATGTACATTACATTATATATATATATATATATATATATATATATATATATATATATAAAAGAAACAGTAAACTTGGCAGCACAACCCCTCATCCATGCCTCTACATTCATACAACAAAAAGAAAAGAAAAATGAAGTCCTAATTAGAGGGAGAGGAATAATTGTTTTTATCCAGTTGTTGCCAGTTAGGAGGCTAAGCTCCGTCAGGGGAAAACCTTTACCCTTTACCGTAACTACCAATACTGTATTTCCCATAACACCATACTTCGCCACAGCAATGCATGGCCGGCACAGCTAGTATATATATATAATATCATTCTATTATTATTCTATTATTGTTATAGTATATTATTATATTATTACTATTATATTATTATTATATTATTCATTATTCATGACTACATTGAAACTACAATAGAGAGAAATCAGCGTGGAAACTGTAAGAGGTACCATAGATTGTTGTACATGGAAATAATGGTAGTAAATAGTTTTTGATTTATTAAATACAGTTATATATTACAATTATATATTTTTGTTATTTAAACTGTATATATTGTGAAATTATGTTTTTTTTTCCTCAAAGTGACACACCACCCAAGTCATGCTAGGATTTTTGGTGAATTTTGACACACCAAGCGCAAAAGGTTGCCCATCATTGCATTAGGGGAAACCTTTACCTTTACCTTTATATGTGTCACATCTGGGCTCTATTTACACTATAAAATAAATGTAGTTTGATATCATTTTAACTGCCATTGCTCAATGCTACGGAATCATGGGAGTTGTAGTTTGACAAAGCACCAGCACTCTTTGACAAACACAGCTAAAGACCTTATCAAATTATAACTCCCATGATTTCATAGCATTGAACCATGGCAGTTATAGTGGTATCAAAGCGCACTGATTCTATAATGTAGATACACCCTGGTCTTTATCTTATACACACACATGCATAGATGAAAACGTGGTAGTTGCATAAAGAGGAACATCTTCTGAACATTGAGAGAAATTGCACAGTTCAAAAGCTGAAGTCTGCTTTGATAATTGTTCCCCTTGTGATGACATTTTCTGACCATTTATTTCCATTTTGGTCACATGAGAAAGGTAAAAAAAGAATAATGTTTCAGCCCAGCCCAAGTGACAATACAATTAAACCCCCATGAAGAAGCCTCAAGTGACAGATTAGAGAATATGATCTTATTATTGGCCAATCAGGAATAAGATTGAGGAGCTGGGAGAGCAATTAGATTTCTTGGATTCCCATAGGTTTCTGCAGTCCCAGTGAGCCCAGCCATTTTTTTCTATTGCTTAGCTGAATGGCCACCAGTTACCCTGGCCCAAAGAAGTTGAATTACATAGAATTGTGATGGCCTTTGTAATCAAAATCAGTTTTCACATCTGGAAATGATAACACTAAATTAATGGCAAGTTTAGTGTACATGCTGTCAGTGAGCATTGTTAGTTGCAAAGATTTTGAAATGTTAGTTACTGAAAAAGCCATTGCCTCAAGGTACAGAAATATTCCTAGGTGTTCTGTATCATTTCATATCTTCAAAATATTTTTCTTTAAAGGAAAATATTTCAGAGCTTCCACTAAAGAATTTGTCTTCCAAATAGCTCATTTCTGTTATTAAGATCAAATGCATATTTTCAACCTCAAGCCATTAGAAGTTTGTGTATTTTAACTGTTATTAAAATTTAAGATTCACAATATAACTGTTTATAAAAAATTAAAAAATGCCTCCAGAAATGATGGTGTCTAAATAGAAGCCAGATATATGAAAGTTTTCTGTTGCTTTGAAGAGCTGATGCCATAGTAGCCACTTCTCAAGTGACCTCCTGGCAAATAAAAGTAGATAAATAATCTTTTTATTTAACATATTCAAAATCTACATGATTCAGGATGCATGACACTCATAATATGGAAGTTTTATAGAGCAAGCATTCAAAATGATAAACTACTCTCAAAAACAACCCTATGCATTTACTACAAACAAATAAAACAATGACAGAGACATGAAAACAACTGAGGGCAAGAGGTGGATCCATATTAAGACCCAGGTCTTAATTTAAAATTGTTGAACTAGATAGCCCTACTAGCAATGAAATTGCTCATTGTTGTGTTGATTAAATAACTAGTTGCACAATCTTTTATACAGCTACCTCTTGAATTAAAAGGAAACATATTGGAAGTCACCCTATACTTACTCAAAAGATATTCAACCCTTAGTGAAATAATTTGTGTTCATGTAAACTGGGTTCCAACCTAAATTAGCTGATCTGTATCAAATTGAAATAAACAGGGCATTAGTTCTTATTAAATCAAATTCCATTTATTTTGATGACTTTTAATAAATACAATGAAATTTGGATCCAACTCAATGAGAATTAAGTTCTGTTTGGATCCAACCAAATCTTTTTAATAATTAAAAAATCTTTCAGGAAAATTGATTTAAATACATTGCTGATGCCTTCAGTGGATAGAGTCTTCTTGGATAGTTGGTACCATAACCATCATTCCAGTACAGAAAATACGCTGTTCATTTCTGAGTCTCATAAATTCTCATTTCACATATGGATACACTTTGGTTCAAGGGCTCTGTATATGGATATCCATTTGGACCTAGGCTTGCTGGAATTAGCCTATGTGGGTTTAGGTTAGCAAGTGATGGAATGCCCATACTTGGAAAAAGAGATTCCCATTCAAAGAAAATGAGAATTTATTTTATGGTGTTTCTAGCCTAATCTTATTACTGGCCACTAGTATCTTGTGTGGAGTGATTTAATAATTTATTTTACAGTGTAACATTAAATAGTGAAACCTCCTCAGCTCAATTCAGAAATAGTTCACTATTTAGGAACATCATGGGGGGACTAAGAAAGAAAATATCTTTTCCCAGGAGTTTTAGGTTCACTTGTAAAGTCCACTGCTCTATATTTCTCCCTAAATTCTTGGAGTTTAATTCTTGTCCAGGGGGATAAAGGAGCTAAGCAAAAGCCACAAAGCAGGATATCTAAAGCCCAGGATATCTATTCACAGAGATCTGTAATTTCCCAAACATATGGGAAAACTGGGTTATGCAGTTCCTGATCAAGTTATAAGGAATTCACCAATTTTACCAATCTGCAGCTTTGGCAAATTTTAGATGTTAATAATCAGCTATTTTCCTGGCTATATTTTGTCAACTTTTCCATCCTATACCAAAAAAAAGTCCCAGTGAGCCCAATGGAAATAATAAAATTGGCTAAAGAAGAATGTCTGAGAGAAATAACATTTGAATTATACTAAGTATGTGCATTATGAGCTATGAAACCTTGCCTTCACTGTATCCAAAGTCGAAATTCTCAAACCTAGCTTTGTAGCCAACTGTCCAGGAATACCAGCATAATCTGATAATTGCAAGACTTACCAACAACACTAGAATTCTGTCACATGTATATTTGTAGTCTAAAGCAAAGAGGTTAAAAGCAACAAAAACTGCTGATTTTAGTTATTTTCATTGGAAAAGGAAGAACAAAGAAATGGTATGGCTACATACAGAAGAAAATAGTAAAATTATAACAGAGGAGAAAAAGAACTATGCAACACCATTTTTGTTTCTGTCTTCTCCCTCCCTCCCCCCTCCAAAAAAATATGGTCAAGCTGGGAAAAATAAAGCAGATGGTGCAATAGGTAAAATGCCCAGAATGGGTAAAGAGGCAATAGAGGAAAACGTGGCTACTCTGAATTCAGATCTCCAGAGACAGATAAGTTACACCCAAGACTATTAAAAGAACTGTCAGAAATAAATTCAGAGCAACCAGCAATTATCAACAAGTTTTCCTATGAATTACCTGAATTTGAGAATACAGTGATCTGCTCAATACCTGCATGATCTTGTAGTACCTTCTAGTTTTTGTTTTTGTTTTTGTTTTTGATTTTGAGATTGTATGACGATATGAACTTATCTTTAGGGCCTCAGTAGTTACTGGAGGCACATTTAGAATAACCACTCACTGTGAAGGGCTCTGGAATTAGTTCAGTAGTGACCAAATGTCGCATGGAGCTGATCCAGGGTAATGTGGAGCAAAGTCACCTTAATGTGGCTTTGATCACTCTTAGCCAAATGCATTGGGTACTCTGAACTCTAGGGCTCAATTTGGAGCAATTCACAACTTTGGGACCATGTAAATGTTTAGGCTGGTTTCAGGATAAAACCGGACACAATTTTTTACACTGCCATCTGATGTTTGCTGGACTTGCATGTGCTGGAGACATGGAATGGTGCTTACCATTCCCTCCCATTCTCTGTGTTGTGGTGGTCTTCAGGCAAGACATGGGTCCTTCCATCAGCCAGCATTTTCAGTGATGTTGGCCAGGGCAATGGGGTGATCAGGAAAAAGACAGGGAGAGGAGAAGGCAATTCTTCCCTTCTCCTCCCCCTTTCTCTTCATTCTGTTACGATTTCTGATATCACTGAAGGTGACAGCTGACCAGCAGAACCCATGAAACACCTGGATGCCACCACAACATGGAGAATAGGAGAATGGCAAGGACAGCTACTTAGTGGTACTGAACTAGGTTCAGCACCACTGGGTGATCAGGACTCCATCACATCTCCACATCGACCAAGGGGAGGAGGGGTGGTTGCAAAATTTATCCCACTCCACCATAGCAGCCCTGGAATAATGGGCCAGTGTAGATCTGCCCCCAGTTTCATAGCCTATGTCTGTTTTGGTTGGGAGAAGTAGTCTCAGATATTTTTTAGGAGCAAAAATGGCTCTGCATTTCCTCAAAAACCAGATCCTCATACTCATGTTTAAAGCCTATAATTCTGGGGAAATGTGGTAAATTTTGATCTCCTCGGTAAATTATTAGTATTCACAAACTTCACATCCTTACATCTAGTTTTGACTCTTACAGCTAAAGCATTAAAATCGCTATAAGTATGAGCAAATATATTCACAAACTTGTTATAGTGAATTTCCAAAGATGCACAAATAGTAAATTCAGGAAGGTTTACACAAAAACAGACATGCATTTTTGCAATGTAAGTTTAAGTCAGTGCTGTACATGATGTGTCTATTATTGGCTGAGTTGTGTGTTGTGTGTCTCAGAGGGTCATAATACAACACATATAGTGGAATAATACAGATGTATATTTTACACATAATTGGAATTGTGCCTTTAATTATCACTGTTATATAGCTCCAAACTGAAACTTGCTGCCCATTTTGTGACAGTTACATTCAATACATGTGTGCCAAAAAGTGTGTGACAATAGAAATTAAAAAAATCTTTGATATATTTTCCACCTTCCTATGACTTTCAATTTTTGTTTTTAAAAATCACAGTCATCTACAGTGAAGAAAATAGCTTTAATTCTTTCTCCATCTCATCTTTCCTGGTTCATCCTGGTTTTGGATATGCATACAGTGTGGTGAAAGTACTTTTCTAAAGCCCTTACAAAATAATTGCTGTTTGAATTAATCTTGAGCTGCTACTATCAGAACTTATAAAAACATGCACATAAAAAAGCTGGTAGATTAATGAAATTATTTACCTACTGCAGAAACACAGCTTTTCCGTCTTTTGCATGCACACACATTCTTCAGTTTCAAGTTAAGGTAGGCAAAGTCTCTTAGGCACCAGCTGCAATTTACATTGGGAAGCCCTGTCTTGAATGTTGATAACTATCAAGTGCTCCAACAAACTGTGCATGTAATGGAAAGAGGTGTTAACATTTCAAGATTTTCCATGAAAATAAGATGAATCATGGACCCAACATATTTTTCTTTAATTACATGACTCTCCAAACTCTTAAGAAAGAGCAGGTTCTACAACTGTACTATTCCTTTCCACCTAACTCTAAGGAAGCCCCCCTGGATCCTGGACCAGTGCTTGGCAGCTAAGATGGACTGTGATGGACTAGATGGGCTAACAGGCTGAAGCTTAATCCAGACAAGACAGAAGTCTTCCTGGTCAGTTGCAAGGCCGATTGGGGTATGGGGTGGCTACCTGTGCTCAAGAGGGTTACACTCCCCCTGAGGACACAGATCTGCAGTCTGGGGGTCCTTTTGGGCTCAGATCTGACACTTGAAGCTCGGGTGTCAGCGGTGGCCAGTAAGGACATCCCACAGTTAAAGCTTGTGCATCAGCTATCTCAAGAAGCCATATTTGGCCACGATGGTCCATGCCTTAGTTACATTAAGATTGGACAATTGTAATGCATTCTATGTAGGGCTGCCTTTGAAGATGCCCCAGAAACTGTAATTGGTACAAAAATTGGCAGCCAGATCACAACTGGAACTGGCTATAGGGAACATGCAATACCTCTATTAAAGGAGCTGCCGATATGTTTCCAGTCTCAATTCAAAGTGCAGGTTATTACCTATAAAGCCCTAAATGAGTTGGGCCCTACATATCTTTGTGATTGCACCCCCCCTCCATGTAGCTGTGGGAGCATTAAGATCTGCCAGGTGGCCCTCCTCTTGGTCCTGTCACCATCATAAGTGCAGTTGGTTAAGACGAGAGAGAGGGCCTTCTTGGTGGTGCCCCCTTGGCTTTGGAACACCCTCCCAAGAGAGATTAGGCAGGCCCCCATACTGTCCTCCTTCCAAAAGGATTTGAAGACTTGGATGTTTAAACAAGCCTTTGAGAATGCCTAACCCTAATAGTCCACAATTAATGACACAGCACTGCACTTTCATCCCATGCCCTTGTTTCTTACCTACAACTTGCACTATCCCATTCCCTAGTTCTTGTTTACAGTTTGGCCATGTTTTACGGTGGTTGTTATCATAGGTTATTGGGCACTGTTTTGAGTGTAAATTGATGTTTCATATACTATTGGTTTTTGTATTGTAGCGTGTGTTTATTTTATGCATTGTATTAGGCACTTGTAAGCCATCCTGAGTCCCTTCTGAGAGATGGAGGCAGGGTACAAAAATAAAGGTATTATTATTATTATTATTATTATTATTATTATTATTATTATTATATTTTGCAATACTTACAAGCCCCAGTGGCAAAGTGCGTTAAAGCACTGAGCTGCAGACCGAAAGGTCTCAGGTTCAAGCCCCAGGAGTGGCTTGAGCGCTGCTGTTAGCTCCAGCTCCTACCAACCAACAGTTCGAAAACATGGCAATGTGAATAGATCAATAGGTACAGTTCCGGCCGGCGGGAAGGTAACGGCGCTCCATGCCGTCATGCCGGCCACATGACCTTGGAGGTATCTACGGACAATGCCAGCTCTTCGGCTTAGAAATGGAGATGAGCACCACACCCCAGAGTCAGACATGACTGGACTTAATGTCTGGGGAAAACCTTTACCTTTTACAATTCCTTAGTTGTGATGAAGCAGCAAACACCATGTATTGTCGAAGGCTTTCATTGCCAGAATCACAAGGTTGTTGTGCGTTTTCCAGGCTGTATGGCATCCGAGGATGCCTGCCATAGATGTGGGCAAAATGTTATGAGAGAATACTTCTGGAACATGGCCATACAGCCCGGAAAACACACAATAACCCTGAAATACCATGTATTTACATGTATTTGAATTGCTTGTGTTGTTCTGTACTTGTCAATTACTTGTGAACTGTTGAAACATAGCTGATGTCAGATTTAAAACCTGAGCCCTAGCACAGGGCTAAAATATGTTGCATTGATTAAATATATGCTCTCTTGCCATTTCAATATGTGCTGTTTCCATTTCAATAGAAAAAAAAGTCATGTACAGCTTCTGGTACTATTTCAAAACCAAGTGTCCTAAAATTCATCATTCCTTGAAGATATATTTTGTGAAGATGGGAATTGTGTCAATATATATATATATATATATATATATATATATATATTTCAAACGTTCACATTATGTACTATATGTATTTATTTATTTTTTGATATACAACCAGTCATTCACACTTTCTGGGATTAGGGGCACAGGACATCTATGAAAGGGAGAAACTGCTATTTTGTAACCTAAGAGAACCCTTCTCTAGGAATTTTTGCATCTTCCAGCATAATTCTATCGGCAGAATAGATACAATGATCTCAAACTTGTTGAGATTCAGACAGAATCCATATTTTTCCAAGATCTGTCTCTGTGAATCACTTCACTTGTTTGGGTTTACTTTATGAACACTAGCTTCAGAAGGATTTACATGTTTATGATTATCTAAAGCCATGGATTGTTATTCTTCTCAAAATGCTGCTTTGATATTCAGCATGCATATATCGTCTATGCAGTATAATAGACAGGCATGAGAATAAGGATCTCTAAATATTAAATGTCTGACTGTGATGTAGGGATGTTGAGGAATTTGATATCATACTATTGTGCAGATTGTGATCTAGTGATACATTAGGTTTCTTATTTCTCAAATGGGGCAAGATAAGACTCTTTCAATAATGTTTTTCAATGATGAGTTCTGGCTATTTATGTGCAGACCCGAAAAGAAAGGTCAAAAGGAGATGCGGAGGAGAATTTTATGAGAATGATGTGTTTGGGGTGCACACTCATCTTAGCCATTGATGGACTAGAGATTTTGTCAACCTATCCATAAAAGACAAAGACAGGAAAGAGGTGAGCAAAAATATATGCTCTACATTTTGAAATTATCCAATGTTTATCCTAAATCTGTAAAGAACTACATAATTTGTTATATGTAGCTTACCTTATGCGTTATTTACTGTTCCTCCTGGACATCTTTTTCTCCTTATCATCTTTTCCTTCAATTTATTATTATATATTTATTATTCTATTATTATTATTATTATTATTATTATTATTATTATTATTATTATTATTATTATTTGCAATTGATTTCATCTGATGGTCTATTTTCAAAATTGTGTTCTTTTAAGTCATTCCTGTATTTCTCAGTGAACTCTCTATCTGTGAACCACCCTATTTGAATATCTTCTTCCCTCTACAAATAGTAACTTATGAAGTATTGCCCCAGAAAAGATAACTAAATGGGGCTTATCAGTACAACAGAATAAATAGCTTGTAGCCCTGATGGACTAGTACTTCTGCAGAGCACAAGCCAGACAGAAACTCAGAAAGACATCTCTGTCAAGGTTAATTTGTTGCCCTTTGTCTCCATGCTGTATCTTACACCTATGCAAGGTGATAGACATCCTAGGGACAAAAAAAAAGGCATTCTGTAAGGAAATCACCCTATCGAATTTATCCCATCTGGAAGCAGCGGGGAAGTCACTTGGTTGCAGGGCTGCAAAAAGCATCCCAATAAGGCAGCTGTAGAGGAAAGGAGGGTTTCAAATTGTGAAAAGCAGACAACTTGGAACTGTAAAAGGATGAACACATTAGAGCTGAATAGCCTCTGAGAATCCTAGTAGGGGGGAATCAAGGGTCAAGGTGCTTGAAATCATCCAAAATATTACACCGTCCAAAAGAAAAATCAGGCAAGACGTGGGTATGTATGAGCTGAAAACTCACCTACTACATTTTGGGTATGGTTTTGTTGTATTCTTTTCCTCTATTTCAATATTCTGTCACCAATAATTGGAATATGATAAAAAACAGGGAAGAAGATAAATAATAGATATGTAAACCATTGTTACCACTGTGTGTTGCGGTGTGATATAATAAATTTTCCAGGGCAACAGTAGCAAAGCTTCTTACTACTCTTTATTTCTAACTGACATATCATGACGGGAAATGATATAGGGAAAGAGTCTGTCCGGGTCATACACTTTAATAATGTTATACTTCATTTGAGAGTAACACAGACCTTCTGCACTGGAGGCCGCAGGTGGAAGTATGCGAAGGCTAAAAATAAATAAGTGGCAGCATAAATAATTTATGCCAACTGAGGCAAGAACACAATTAAGGTGACATTACCTTTTCTTGAGCCAGAAGGCATCTTTCTGAAAAAGGTAAACAGCAACTGGTGAATTTGTCCACTGACTAAACGCACACATTTCCTCATAAATATTTGCAAAAGAGTTCACATGGTCACTTGTGCTCCTATTATGTTGATAGCCCTAGAAGGAAATTGCCATGTCTCTCACTGTACAATAATTCAGGAGCGCAACAGCTTTCTAATCACGAAATCTGCTCGTTTTATTAGAGGCAGGCTTTGGCCTCATTCTTTCCCCTTCTGAATCTTTCGGCAGGAAGGGACTGACTTTGCTCAGACCTTTTCTGTGTTTATGATGGCATCTATCCCCTCAAATTAATTAACACAATAAATTTTCAAATTCTTGTTAATTTTGTTATTGCCTGCAAGCATCTCTCTATACTTGGGCTGACCTTCCTGAAGCACGAAGAAGAAAGGCACTAGATGAACAGTTTCCAGTGCACTCATCTCCAGATGCAGACAGAGTTTAGGTAAACAGATCCCTAAGCATGGATCTGTTTTACACTTTTTCAGTTTTATACCTAGGGACCTGCTTTTACTGAATTCTAATCCATGGGAAAAAAATTGCATCACGTCTTTTAAAATGTAGCATATAAAACAATTCTTATATGAAACAAGCATTCAAGATACTCTGGGTAATATAAGCAAAACTGATATTCCATATTTTATAGTAGTTGATTATGCACAGTGTTGAATGTTGCCTAAAGCTGAATTTAAAGTAAATATGAGGGTATCTCTTAAGGTCAGTATTAGCAAATATTTTGGTGATACATAATTCTGCCTTCCTCAAATGAAAGCAAATAAACAAGTACTTCAGAATGATGGTTTCCTCCATCTCTTTTTGTTTTTGCCAAATAAATAAGGGACGTTGCCTTGCTGGACCATGAAAAATTCTGGATTACACTGGAAATTTACATCTAAAAATGTAGAAGCAGAATGTCTCCATGCACTAACTTACAGATCAACCTTTTTACCATATGCATTAAACAAAGTAGTATAGAAGAGAATGTTAAAATTGTTCCTTCATTTCTTTCATTTGATCAAACAATTCAATCTGAGATAACTTTTGTCATATCTCAGAAACTGATTCTGATTCTGACATATCTTTTGTTGTAACTGAGATATATACTTGACCTATATTTTCTTTTCATCATGCTTGACCAATATTCTTTATTTTGTATAATATTTTTAATCCCTATTAGAATTTGGAGTGATATAGTAAGAGGCTCACAAAGTTACCTAGGCAGTTTTCAGGGGAATTTATTTTTGCTGAATATGGGCAACCTTTATTAACTGCAGATAGTTTATGGTGCTGAATATTTCACAAACTACAAGAATCTGGAAGTGGTTAACTCTATCCAGGGTTCTGAATAATTCAGAATTCTTGATATCCGTTTGCTAACCTGTGGGGACTTTAGTTAAGTGAAGTATATATTAAAGCAATGTTTCAGCTAGCACCTGTTATTTCTCTCAACAAAATCTTTACAGATTTTGGATTGCAACTTTGCAAAGGATTACAGATGCTTTGAAAAGACATAGACTACAGTAGACTCAAAGAGGTCTAAAATCCTAGGTTGCTAGGTCTGTTGGATATAGCACAAAGCATGGAAAAATGGATTTCCAAACGGATGTATATTGTGGCAGTTAGTTTGAGAAAAGTGCAAGCACTTTAAAACATGTAGAATATCAATGAAAATGGTTGTTAATATTCTACATCAGCTACTTGGTTATGCATGTGTGAAACTAAGCAATGTGTTCTTATCTGACATGTCCCCAGTTCACCTTAATGGTTAGCCGCTACATTAGGAAAATGAGGTTCATTAAAATGCTGATTGCAGGAAAAGAGGATGATGTTTCTGGCCGTTTTTCACCATTGAGTGAGGAATGGAGAAATCTGCAATTTCACTTTCTACAGCAGTCACACTTTGAAAACCTCAAATTCTTTTGATTCCAGATTATGGTATCAGATATCAACTGAAAATAAATTTGCCTCCATTTACAATGGGCAAATTCAGTGCCCAAAGCTATTTTTGAGAGGCTCATGTTGAACTTGCCAGTGGTAAAAGTGTCAATGAGGAAAAAGTCTCTCAGACAACCCTAATTCTTTACAATACCAAGCTCCAAAATACTCCCCTTGGAAGTATTTGCAGGACACTCTAGGTCATCCAATGCAATTTTATGGAATTCTTCCTGCCCAAGTATAGTATCTGTCTATGTGGGTATCTATATACAGTAAAGTCTCACTTATCCAAGCTAAACGGGCCGGCAGAAGCTTGGATAAGCGAATAACTTGGATAATAAGGAGGGATTAAGGAAAAGCCTATTAAACATCAAATTAGGTTATGATTTTACAAATTAAGCACCAAAACTTCATGTTATACAACAAATTTGACAGAAAAAGTAGTTCAATACACAGAAATGTTATGTTGTAATTACTGTATTTACGAATTTAGCACCAAAATATCATGATATATTGAAAACATTGACTACAAAAATGGCTTGGATAATCCAGATGCTTGGATAAGTGAGGCTTGGATGAATGAGACTCTACTGTATATCTATATCTGTATATGTATGTTGCTCACTGTTATCCACAGTTTCAGGTATCCAAAGGGAGCCTTGGAACATATCGCCCATGGATATGTTATCCTGTAATAACATTTCTGAGAACATACAGAGGTTCAAAACTGCCATGAATCCTCTTCAGTGGTGTATGTATTACATATATAAATCAGATTGTTAATAATTAATTCAAGGCTCTGGTACTAGATGGATCTATCAGTTTAGGCTCCTTTCGTACTTTTCTTTTTATCCCTCAATTTCTATTATCCAATACAATGAGAAATCAGCAATATTTGCTAAATTATTGTCAAAATACAATAAAACACGATTGTCACTAGGAAAATGCACTTTGCAGATTCTTTAAAAATGCAAATAACATTACTGAAGAAAGGACTGAAAATTATATGGAGCACAGCAAGAATAAGAATGAAATTCAAGCCTTTCCTCTGGTGTTTACAGTTCTGAGGAAAATCCCTCCTCTGAATCTGCTATTGGCATGAGGAGGAAATTGTCCACTGGCATCAAAGGTCTTTCCATTCTTCCTAATTATAAGCTGAAATTTAAAAACAGTGAACAGTGTTGTGAACTTCCTTCTGGATGGATGATTGCCAGGGGGCTTATATTCCTTCAGGGAAGATAGAAATTCCATTAAATTTATTTGTTCCCCTGCCATATTATGGATGGATGGATGGATGGATGATAGACAGACAGACAGACAGATATGAAATTAAAGACTTCATTTCCGGGGGGGGGGGGGGGATGTTAAATTCCATCTCTGTGCCTGCTGTGATCTCCCAAAACCTAGTAATCGATCCATTACACAGCATTGTTTCCTCTTTAGTGAAAGGCTGTAGTTCCAGTAAAGCACATTAGGTGCATGCTAAATATCTCGGGTTCAGCCCCTGGCATCTCAAAAATATGGCTGGAAGGGCTTATGAACTGAAATCCTGAAAAAAACGCTACCACTGCTGTAAACAAGATTAAACTATGGGCTTAGCTTTTTTTCTTGCACACTTAATGACCTATGATAAAATTAATCATTACTTTTCAAAAGTAGTTATTCTCTCTTTTTGTCAACATCATTATTATTGTGTGCCCTCGAGTCATTTTCAATTTACAGTAACCTTAAGACAAACTTATCATGGGATCTTCTTGGTAAAAATTGTTCAAAGGAGGTTTGCCATTGCTTTCTTATGAGGCTCAGAGAATATCAAATGCCCAGTGGGTTTCTATGGCTGAGCAGGGAACTGAACCCCATTTCCCAGGGTACTAATTCAGCACTCAAACCATTGCACTGTGCTGGCTCCTTTTGTAAATGTGTACACACTAGAGAATATTGTATCAGTATTAGTCTTGTGAAGATATTCCAAAGTGGAAGTCCATGGAAGCTGCAGTTACATCTTTGTCCACTCTATATTGAATACAAAGGGACTTGAATGGAGGTTGTAATTGGACTCCATTGTATGTGCTCATATTCTCCAGTCCTGTTCCAGTGATAAAGAAACCTGTTCTTATAGTGTTGTATTCCACAGGAAGAATTGCGATCAGTCACAGTCCAATGTAGCTACAATTTCCCTTCTAGCTTAACATCAGAAGTCTTGATAGAGGGTGTCATGTCGCTATGCAAGACTGTTTGGCAGCTTAACAATAAAAATGTAATGATAAAAATTATTAGCAGATCCATAATGACTGTCTTAGACCTAGACTCTAGGTCATAATTCAGTCCATTGTATAGGTATTCAACAGAAAACAGAGCATTCTTCTTGGCATGTCCTCATGCCAAGAACAAGCCCTATGAGGAGAGGCTTAAAGAACTGGGCATGTTTAGCCTGCAGAAGAGAAGGCTAAGAGGAGACATGATAGCCATGTACAAATATGTGAGGGGAAGTCATAGGGAGGAGGGAGCAAGCTTGTTTTCTGCTGCCTTGCAGACTAGGACGCGGAACAATGGCTTCAAACTACAGGAAAGGAGATTCCACCTGAACATCAGGAAGAACTTCCTCACTGTGAGAGCTGTTTGGCAGTGGAACTCTCTCCCCCAGACTGTGGGGGAGGCTCCTTCTTTGGAGGCTTTTAAGCAGAGGCTGGATGGCCATCTGTCGGGGGTGTTTTGAATGCGATTTCCTGCTTCTTGGCAGGGGTTGGACTGGATGGCCCATGAGATCTCTTCCAACTCTACTATTCTATGATTCTATGATTCTATGATTCATGTCGCGTAGATTTATTCTCATGTGTATGTCTAATCAGAAGGAGATGGAAAAAGTCATAGGAAGCCTTCATATATGGTGGCAGCATCATACTCCTAATATCTTCCTAAGCAATGGTTTGGAAGACAGTTGTGAGTTTAACTCTCTAGGATGATTCTCTCCGAAGCACCACCAGTGACAAGGGGAACTAATCCAGGGAATATACATGCAGCCATCCAGCCTGTAACTATAGAAGTTAAAATGAGATTATTGCCCACTGAAATTTTAATATTTTAATACTGCCCCTTCAAATGAAATTATCCTAGTTAGTGTAATGTCTAGCATTATATGAAATTGAAACTCAGTTGGACATTTAGGCAGCCAAAGAAAAGCTAAAATAAGATTAGCAGTTGTACATGATTTTCAGTTTCTCAGTACTAGAATTCTGCAAGTGAAGGAAAATGTAAACTGAGGCGGAATTGTCATTTGAAGTCCTCTTATCACCACACCAGGGAAATTCACCCATGGATTAGGAATGAGACCAATCCGTAATCTAGGGTGCTCCTACATTGACCATTTATCCCAAGACTGATCCGAAGGAGCAAGCGATGTCTCATCTAAACAGAGGTCAACCATGCTTAAAGGGAAGTAGTTAATGATCACTGTGGTCTAGATTTGGAAATCCCTCTCTGGATATCATGATGCTATTGGTTAGTTTCTAAAATTCCATTATTGGAAAGGGTGCTGAAGCATTTGATGGTATGCGGTAAATGAGACAGGTTATCTGGATCCATTTCAATCTGTTTTCAGGTGTGTCTTTGAGTCAGAGATGGATTTGGAGCCCTTCACATGATGTACAGACACTTCTTGTTGAGCTCCCTGGCAACCAGAAGTACCTGTTTCAGAAGGGAGAGGAAGCCGCACACACTGCCATTGTGAGCCTTCCCATGTTGCCTTCCTAATGATGAGGGGAAGCCAGGCGGTAGCGTTTCCCTCCATGGGATGAGGGGTAAGGCAAGGTGGGTGATATGGGGAGTGGAGCCGCAGCTTCTCCATGCCCCTCCCCCCACCTTGCCAGGAGCCCATATATTTGCCCCAATGCAGAGTGAATCCATGGACCTTTTTGATGATTTCCTTGGAGGCACAGTTTTACAGAGGCTCTGCTCCTTCTTGGAGGGCAAATTCAGAAGGGCAAAATCTTGGAGGGCAAATTTTTAATGTCTTGTCTGTTGGCAAACTCTGTGTGAGATTGAAAAACACTGGCAGGCACAGTTGCCACACCCACCTTAGAGCCCCGATTGGGCATCATTGAACTACCATGTATTTGACAAACTGAAGGACTCCCTGCATAGAACAAGATTTGGAGATGATGACTCCCTTGTGGCATCTGCCAAACCAGTGGTTCTCAATCTGTAGGTCCCCAGATGTTTTGGCCTTCAACTCCCAGAAATCCTAACAACTAGTAAACTGGCCAAAACACCTTGGAGACCCACAGGTTGAGAACCACTGTGTAAACAGTGGTTCAGAGAAGCCTATACAGAATTTTACCATGCAGGCATATAGTTCCTAGTTCCAAGACTGTTAAAAGGGATGGGGATTATGTGGAAAAGTGATTTCCCCCCTAAAGCATGTATTAATGTATACTATAAATAGAAAAATAATTCTACATCTCTGCTGTTTATATAGTAGATTGATAAATTTGGGTTTTTTTATTGCTGTTTATTACTTTTGAAGTGACCCCCCTAGGTTCACATTGGGATCACCATAAGTAAAAGTAATTTGAAGGCACACAATAAAAAGCTAAATATATCAGGATAAATATGTTGTAACATAAGCACCATGTCTGGATAGATTCCCATAGATGGCATTATTTTCAGAACTTTGCTATGTGATTCCTAAGAAGAAAGACAAATGTCAAAAATAATTAACAGAACTCAAAATGCTAAGAAATTACCTTTTAGAAACACTGGGATGACCCTTCTAAAAGAGATCAGGAAAGTACATGCTTATTCTACAATTTAGGATTAGAATCAACTAGATACCGTTTCAATTTTTCTGGATTAAAGTTGAAAGCCACTAGATATTCAGTGTATCACTTCACTGTAATTCTGTCTCCTACTGCCTCTTGCTATTACTTATATAGCTCTGCTCTCTATTAGTACATAATTCCTTCTCAGTGTTCATATAGAAAGGTGTTAGAAGCAGTTGGCTAGACAGCATGGAGAGAGCAGCTAAACACCATCCTGAGGAAATGCAGGAAAATAGTATCAAAAATAAAATCTTGAGACGTGTCTGAGTGGAACAGGCTTCACTATGGGGAACATCAAGTCTCTCACATTTTCTTGGTGTAATAGTGTTTCATTTCATCTAGCATTTGAGTTTCAGAGGCCTAACACTTAACCAATCACAATAGTGGGTAAAGAATGGGGAACTTTTATAGCAGCTCATTCTTAATATTAGCTAATTATTTCCTTCCCTGCTGTATTTATGACTGATAACAGCTTCTAGCCCTCTCGGACACAATAGATTTTGTAAATGACAGATTTCATATTTAATCTTTCACATTTTCCCACTTTTGTTACTATGAACTGAATTATAAAATGAAAAATCTGCTCAGATCATTGTCAGATTTTGCCATTCCCCAAACCAGTTTACTTCTAGATGTCTTAGGCTATAACCACACAAAAGAATTATCACACTTTGATACCACATTGGCTTCCCCTCAATGGATTGTCACCTTGTTGTAGTGAGTGGGTTTGCATGTTCCAAATGTATGAGAGTCATGCACTCTCAGGAGGGTCCACAGGTGAGGAACCAGACGAAGAACAATCCGAAGACCCTAAGACCTCAATGGTGGAGCAGGCGAAGGATAACACGGTACATGTTACAACTGCTGTGAAGGCGGAAGAAAGCTTCAACAGACTGAGAAACCATCGTCATCGTGTAAATCATGCCACTGACTGGGATCTCACTCTGTGAAGACTGGGTGTTGATCAGCCATGCACCAACCTCTACATGTTAAAAAAAATAATGCACAGGCATCCTCCAAGAAAAATAAAAACAAACCAACAAAAGTCCCATGGCGATCAGTGAGTGGCAACGGGGGCAGGGCTGTGAAATCTACAAGCCCCTAGACACAAACTGACACATGGGTGGTGGATATGGATTCAGTCCTTCTACCTCAAGGTCTGAGGCAGTTGAGTAGTCTGGCAGCTGTATCCGTTACTGAGCAGCCCTTTTTAGAATCCACTCTGCTCATCTCACACAGGGAAGGGGCTAGAAAAGGTGCCCTAAACATAGTCTGCCTCATTTATCCCTGACTGGACTACCACAATCAGAGGGGTCACCACCCTGCGGCCAAAAAAGAAAAATGAACTTTGGGACATGGAATGTACGGACACTGTTGGATAACACTGACAGTGAATGCCCTGAACGCAGGACTGCTATCATTGCAAGGGAACTGGGACACTTTAACATTGACATAGCAGCACTTCAGGAAACCTGGAGAGCAGGAGAGGGACAGCTGAAGGAAGAAAAAGGAGGATACACCTTCTTCTGGAAGGGACTGCCTGAAGAAGAGCGAAGAATACACGGAGTTGGCTTTGCTATCAGAAATGACCTGGTGAAGCACCTGACTGAAGCACCCACTGGCATTAATGAACGACTCTCAACCCTCCAAATTAACCTTGCCAAAAACCAACAAGCAACCATCATAAGTGCCTATGCACCAAAACTAGATGCTGATGAAGACATCAAGGAAAATTTTTATTGTCAGCTGGACACCGTCCTATCGGAGATACCTAAGGAGGACAAAATCATCCTCCTGGGGGATTTTAATTCAAGAGTCAGACGAGACTCCAACCTGTGGCCAGGGACCATAGGAAAAGATGGGGTTGCAATTCGAATGGCATCCTGTTTTTCACCAAATGCGGAGAACACAACCTTGTCATCACCAACATGCTCTTCCACCAGAAAAAACAAGCTCACGACATCATGGAAGCACACCCGGTCAAAGCACTGACACCTCTTGAACTATGTAATTACACGTGCCAGAGACCACTGTGATGTGCTTCTCAGAAGAAGCATGACAGGTGCTAATGACTGCTGGACATCTGATCCACAATGGCTATCAAGATCGCCCCCATACACAGACTCCAAAGAAGGAAAATAAAGCACAAAAACACCCAAGCCCTTCAGGAGCCCTCCAAATGAGCCCTTCTCCAAAAACACTCAAGGATCATCTACCCACAGAGCATCCTGAAAATGTTGAGGAACATTGGAACGAACTGAAGACCTCCATCATCACAGCCTGTGAAGAAACCATTGGATATCAAACTAAGAAACATCAAGACTGGTTTGACAATAACGACAAAGAGATCCAACAGTTAATTGATAACAAAAGGAA
Organism: Anolis carolinensis; assembly: GCF_035594765.1. Taxonomy (NCBI): domain Eukaryota; kingdom Metazoa; phylum Chordata; class Lepidosauria; order Squamata; family Anolidae; genus Anolis; species Anolis carolinensis. The sequence continues at coordinate 152,230,808 of NC_085843.1, forward strand.
AGCCTTCTAAACATGGCAGAGAGTCAACAACTGTGCTGCTAAGAAAAAGATCTATGCTAGTGCAAAAGCTGAGGTCCAAAGAAGGACCAGAGAACTCAAGAACATCTGGTGAAGAAGGCTGAAGAAATCCAACACTTTGTAGATACCCATGATGCTCAGGGATTTTTCAAAGCCACAAAGATCATCTACGGACCAAGAACCCATGGCATATAGCCTCTATGCTCAACAGATGAAACCAAACTTCTGACGGACAAAACATCAATTGCACTACATTGGAAAGAGCACTACCAGAACCTGCTGAATTGCAGCTCCAATGTAGCCAAAGAGGCCCTCTCACAAATCCCACAACAAAAAACCAGGGATGAGCTTGCAGCACCGCCTAGTTTGGAAGAAGTCAGCAATGCCATCAGCCAACAAAAAAACAACAAAGCCAGCAGACCTGATGGGATTCCTGCTGAAATCTTCAAAGAGGGTGGACCTGAGCTGATACAACAACTCCACCAGCTCATTGAAAAGGTGTGGGTGACCGAGAAAATCCCAGCAGACTTCAAGGATGCCACCATCATCACCCTTTTCAAGAAAGGGGATAGAACAGACTGCGGGAACTATCATAGTATCTCCCTTCTAACCTCTGCTGGGAAAATCCTCGCAAGAATCTTTGCAAACCACCTTCTCCCTGTCTCCGAAGACACCCTCCCAGAATCCCAGAATGGCTTCTGCCCCTCCAGAGAAACAGTGGACATGATCTTCACTTCTCGACAGCTCCAAGAAAAATGCAGGGAACAAAACCAACCTCTGTACATGGCATTCATTGACCTTGCAAAGGCATTTGACACAGTGAATCACAGCACTCTCTGGACCATCCTCCAAAAAATCGGGTGCCCTGACAAATTTGTGAACATCCTTCGGCTCCTCCATGATGACATGATGGCAACAGTCTTGGACAGCAACGGCTCCCAAAGTAACTCATTTAAGGTGGAATCAGGTGTCAAGCAGGGATGTGTTATTGCCCCTACCTTATTTTCCATCTTCATTGCTATGATACTTCACCTTGTTGATGGGAAGCTTCCCACCAGAGTGGAAATTATGGAAATTGACTTCCATGGCTCAATGATTTGGTGTTCTGGGGTTTGTAGTTTTGTGAAATATTTAGCACTGCAGCAAACAAAATTCTATAAGATAAAGCTGTGGCAGTTAAACGAATGCCAAACTGTCATAATTCTGTGGTGTTTCTTAGACTGCCGCTCCCACTGTCCATTTAAGGGGATGGAGGAAGTTGCAGTCTAATACATTTGGAGTGACCCAGGTTTGTGAAGCCTGCTATAAGCATTCTTTGAGCACATGATCTTGTCACCTTGTTCATGAAAGCCCTTCAGTCATTGGTAGATTATTATGACATCACATAGACCCTTTGATTGCAAAAGTAATCCTGCACGTGCAAATACCTCCTATTGCAAAAGCAACCTGAGACCATCTCAACTTAGACATCTCCTACAAAGTAGAGCTTTTTGCATTTCAAGTTATATTATTTGACTATCCAACTGTTCTTATCTTCTAGTTATTTTCCTATGTGAAACTTTGGAAATTGATCTAAATAAATAAATCTGATGAGCATCCCAAGTTATTTACCAAAAGGTTGAACCACACCAGACTTACAAATGATTTATACAATATATCACCAGTGAGCCACTCCAGGAGATGAACAATTCTTGATGCAGTCTTTGGGAACAAGATTAATCACTTAGCTACAAATCCACCTAGCAGTAGCATTATGTAGCCTGTTGTAAAGTATCAGTTGCTGATTATTAAGATATAGTTCTCTCAGTTGGGGATGATAAGGAAAAAACATGATCTGTCTCAAAACTGACTAAAATGTGGCTTGATTAAATATACCATATATATTCATGTATAAGGTGACCTCATGTACAGTAGAGTCTCACTTATCCAACATAAACAGGCCGGCAGAACGTTGGATAAGTGAATATGTTGGATAATAAGGAGGGATTAAGGAAAAGTCTATTAAACATCAAATTAGGTTATGATTTTACAAATTAACCACCAAAACATCATGTTTAACAACAAATTTGACAGAAAAAGTAGTTCAATATGCAGTAATGCTATGTAGTAATTACTGTATTTACGAATTTAGCACCAAAATATCACGATGTTTTGAAAACATTGACTACAAAAATGTATTGGATAATCCAGAACATTGGATAAGCGAGACTCTACTGTATAAATCAAGGGGCCTAGATTATGAATTTTGATAGGACCTTTGAATAGGTTGAAGGTCATTCTGCAGAAGAGGAAAGTAGCAATGCGAGCTCAGGGAGACACCTTCACATTTCTCTCTCTAGGCATTCAAAATGACCAGAAGCAGTGTCATGACAGAGAAACTAGAAGGATTAGTGTTAATTTTAGGTTCTCTCAGTGTGGACTAAGCTCTTAACTTTTGCCACTCTACTAAGAGAAGGTAATAGTTGGTGTGTGTGTTTGTTAAGTGTAGTACATTGATCCATGAATAAATCAACTCAAGTATTGGGGTTAACTTTTTGATTAAAATTTCTATATTTATACGTGATTATATAGGGTAGATTAATCATGCTACACAATATTGTTTTAAAATATTTTCATGAGCAACTATTGCCAATTTATTGTTCTCAAAGGAATTCAGCCAAAGGGCACTGCCCTATATGCTAACTAGGAGTGAATGAATAGGCAAATAGACATGTGCCATTAGACATGCTTAGACTTACTCAAATCAAAGAGAGATAATTAAATCAACAGTAGCTTCAATGCTAGTTGATAAAAGTTAATTGCAGTGCTCACTTTGACCCATGGATAAGTCAATTCAGATTTGGGGGTTAACTTTTTGATTAAAATTCTATATTTATACATTATTATATAGGGTAGATTAATCAGGCTGCATTATATTGTTTAAAAATAGTTTTTTGTTGAGTTAGTGTTGTATTCCTATGAAATTAGCGGACTGTGAGAGAATTAATAAACAATCAAAGAGTTCCTTGACTAACATTTCTTTTACCAAGTGACAGTCTCACTAAACATCATTACATAGTGACTATCAAAGATTACCAATTCTTGATTCACAAAAGGATTCAGCTAAAGGGCACAGCCTTATATTCTAACTAGGAGTGAATGAATAGAAGAATAGATATGTGCTATTCAATGTGCTTAAAGTAGACTTCCTCAAATCAAAGAGATATAATTAAATCATGATTGGCATCAAAGATAGAGTTGTCCAAGTTTTAAGAAATGCCATGAACAGATGCTAGACTGGGTAGTTTCACACTTCTGATTCTTCTATGGATCTGATAAGATAAAATCAGAAATGTTGGTAGCAGACAATCTTTAATATAAACTAGTCAGTCCTTACTTTCACACCAATTTGATCCATGACCTTGATCATCTGATACAGGAAACTGACGTGTAATAATTTATGATTGAGTATTTTAGAGTCAGGCATCAAATTTGACAGAAAATTAAGGCAGCTGAATTAAACTGGAAGGCTGGTTCTTCCTGTAAAGAAAGGAGAGTTACAGCATGGAAGGAGTAAATATGAATTGTAAATTTTGGTGGCTTCCCAAGAGGAAGGCTATGTCCAAAATATATCTTAAAATAACATTTCTTGGCAGAAAGTTGCCAGTGTCATAAATTTAGTGTGGAAGAAAAAATAAGAAAACCCAAAACTCAAATCCCTAGGGTGCTACACTAGTTTTTTCTTCTTTTATTTTGCTGTGACAGGCTTCAACAGCCATGCATGGGCAGGCTTAGAATTTGAAACATTACCATGCCTGCAATGACAGCTGTTAGGGTTGGCCATTTTACCTTGCTTATACAGACATTGCCTTAATTTTGCATGTGAGTGCAGTTGCAAATAAGGAGTGTGTCTTGTTGAAATAATTTGAAAGAACTAGAGACTAATTGAAATGGACTGACTCTATCTAGAAAATAATTCTCTCACATTGAGATCAGCCACATCACAAATTATGAACCAAAATGGGTCTCTTCAAACTTTTTCTGTGTGTTCTGAGAAAAGTAAACCTTAACTTTCAAGTGACCAGATCCAGAGCCAACAATAAGAACAACCCACCCCTCCTCGCAGCTCGAAGTGTGGTATAACTGGTAAAAATGAAGCCATTTTGATACTTCAGAGAGGGATTTTTTGTTTGTTTGCTACCTCCATCTCCCCCAACAGGGACTCGGAGCGGCTTACATGGAGAGCAAGCCCAATCAAGCACATTTAACAACAAAAGGTCATCAGTTATACAAGAAGCATCATAATAAAAACAATTTAAACCGATCATAATTAAAAACATCATTAAGATACAATAATAAAATAATTAACAGTCATCACATACCAGTAAACATTAGTCCAATATAGGACATAAATGGGCAACCATAAAAACTGATAAAAATGTCTATATCAAAATAGACATACATGAAAGGAATACAAAAGGGAAGATGAATCTAGGTGGAAATCAGCTATAAAGTGACTAGGAAGTTTCAATATAGATAAGGGCCAGGTATAAGGGACTTGTTTAGCCAAAAGCACGACCAAAGATCCATGTTTTTAACTGTTTCCGAAAGACGGCGAGGGTCGGTGTTAACCTAATCTCCCTAGGGAGGGAATTCCAGAGCCGGGGAGTGACCACAGTGAAGGGCTTCTCTCTCCCGCATCCCCACCAACCGCATTTGCGAAGGGAGAGGAAGTGAGAGAAGGGCCTCCTTAGAAGATCTAAGAGATCACACAGGTTTATAGGGAAAGATGATAGGCTGGTCCCGAACCATTTAGGGCTTTATAGGTAAGCACCTGCACTTTGAATTGGGACCGGAAACTTAATGGCAGCCAGTGGAGCTATTTAAACAGAGGGGTAGACCTCTCTCTGTAACTAGCTCCAGTTAAAAATCTGGCTGCAGATCTTTGAACTAACTGTAGTTTCCAAGACGTCTTCAGAGGCAGCCTCACGTAGAGTGCATTACAGTAATCCATTCTAGATGTAACTAAGGCATGGATCATCCTAGTCAAGTCAGACTTCTCGAGATACGGTTGCAGCTGGCACACAAGCTTTAATTGTCCAAAGGCCCTCCCAGCCACCGCCGACACCCGAGCATCAAGCGTCAGCGCTGAGTCCAGAAGGACCCCCAGACTACGGGGGTCCTCCTGGAGTCACAAATATTTATAATATTGGTGAAGAACAACAATTTATCACCTGTCATACACACATGCCAGCAATATGATTAGGAAAAGGTCTGTTTCTGCTAATACATGTATGTATCAATAAGCATGCAAAGTAGGGTCACAACTTATTTTCATATGAGGAAAATTCATAAGTCAATTAATTATTCTAAAATTTGCAAAGGAAATGGATGGTTATTCCAGTTTAATACACTTTATTTGGACTGAAAAACAAGATTTCTTTTATACCTGATCTTTCTCCAGAATTTCTTCATCTTAATCAAAACTTTACTACAGATAAATTTTCACATTTCCATATTGATGTGAGGTGCTCCGCAGGTACAAATGCATTCATTTTAAGGGATACTGTTACATTTACTTCATGTATTTATTTACTTCGTTTATAAATCTCCCATATTTGACCATTGTATTAAGCAGATCAAATTTAGCTTGAGTAAATATCTCCCTAAAATGTTTTGGCATTATAATTTTTAGATAGTTGGCAATTTGAAAGGTGTGCTTATATCAGCTCATCAGTTTTAGGTTGGTAACCTAACTGATGGTGGCAATATCTTCTTTTGCTTCTATCTCTAAAATTGTTTGTATAGCACTCTCTTTTACTTGGTCTCTTAAGGTGCAGGAGACAGGATGACTGCAACTTCTTATTTAATTTGTCTGTTGCACAATCCAGGTGGTTTGTAGTTGGGATTTTATCTGTTCTAATAGGCACAATTTTGGAAGTTTATTGGGCTCCATTACATTGATTTTACACCAATAATTATATGTTCTAAGTTTAGACTGTGCAAGGATTCTGTATATTTCTAGTGCAGCTCTCACTGCAGCAGGTGAGATTCTCAGGTCTCAGGTTTTAATAAAATTCTGTATTTGTCTTTTAACTTAGATTCTTAGGTTAATTATCTTAGTGTCCTAACAATGATACGCTAATGTTAAAGTTTTAAATCTCTTAACCCTTAACTCCGATATGCTTGTACAGGATTATGTCCCTCTTCTTTTGAACTGGTCACTGACTGTAATAAGGTGAACTTGATTTGACTTGACTTGTCATTGACGTGAGATCCTTTTTTATGGGTTCTTCCTGTTAGGATTTTTTCTGAGTGTTAGGGAAAACTACCCCAAAATAGCAGAGCATCCAAAGTACAAAAGAAACAGGATACTTAGAGTTGAGCATTCAGCTCACAGCAAGCAGAGCATGAAGTGCCATGTAGCTGTAAAGAATTTAGAGCTTAGAAAGCAAAGATGCAGAGTTCAATCTTAAAAACCACAAAGGGTTTATTACAAAAAATAACTAAATTTCTTAATAGTAAATAACTGGGCCCTAGCTAATCTATATTCCATCTCTTCTAGGGTTTCAAAGAGAGGGAAAAATCACCAAGCACATAATATCTCTTGACACACAAGCAGAGAGAGATCTCAATACACACAGCACATAACAAGATGAAAAGGTAGAAGTTAAAGACAAAAGGCATGCACCTGCAAAGTATCCATTCTACTCAACCAATCAGAATGAGAGCAGAAACAGAGAGGAGAGAAGAAATAGGTACATTCCAACTGTCCTTTAGGAGTCAGGGATTTCTCTCAGCCTATTTTAAACTAACTACTCCTCATTGAGGACTGGGAGACTTGGGCAGTGTGGAGTTGAATTCCAACACTTCCAACTATAATTTACTCCATGCTCTGTGACTGTAATAATATAATTTATTTATTCAATCAATTATAATCTAGTAATAGTGGATTAGGAACTAAGCAGTAAGAGTCAACCATTGACCCTAACCATAACACTACAACCTGTGAGTTATCCTTATCTGAATATTGTCAAAGCAGAGTGGAAAGTGACATGAGGAAGTAATACAATGCATCATTCATGTAATGTTATCAGTTGTGCCAGAACGGACTAGATGGAAGAAAACCTTCGGGTTTCCAGGTAGTATAAAGAAATGGTTCTGTTGTGTTTGTTGTTTTGAACCTTCTTTGTTGCATCCACTGGGAAATACAAACTTGTGATTTTACTGTTTTGTCACTACTACTCCCCCCACCCCACTCTCTATGGCATTTTTTTTCAAAAGTTACAAGAGAAATGTAAAAGCAGAAATGTGTATATTATGTACCAGACTTGTCCCCCCTCCACATCATAGAGTGCAAACAAAAATATGTTTCAGTCACTGAATAACCAATAAAGAATCCTATGCTTCAAATACACAACAGTTCAAAGAACTCCCTTTACACCTTTATTCTGATGGCACATTCCCTCTGGTGTGTTAGTGGCATTTTATGCTTCCTTGTACAAGGGAATATGCCATAAGATTACACTCATATTAAGTCTCAGAATATGCCACAACACACAATGACTTGATGTCTGCCTAAAAGCAACATGGATACATTGAAAATGTTTACTTTGATGTCCTTCATTCAGTGATACTTTCATGGCATATTTGAGTGGTGCTTCTCATAGATCTTGTCCTACTTTCCTGTACTAAGAAAAGTCACAATAGTGACATTAAAATGGTGTGTTCAGCTAATCAGGAGTTAAGCTGTATGATATAGGGAATTGCCAATGTTTCCCACCTTTAATGTACCATTTTTGTGCCTACTTGCTAGAAGTGTCATTTTCTATTCTAGAAACTCTGTAATGCTCTACCAACCAATGCCTCTCAAACCTATACCAGACCAGACTAACACTATATGTGTATCTTTGGGCTCTTCCAGGTGGCTGAGAAATCTATACCAAAGTGTGTTTTAATAAACTGCTATGGCATGGATTTCTGTCTCCCCTCCCACCAAAAAAACCCAGGCTTACCTGAGGGGGGGAGGGGGCTACATGCCATCCTGATAACTATTGAGATGGCATGTAGCCACCCCGAAGCCCCACAAAAGATGCCCATAAAATTTTAAAAACTTACCTGGTTGTCATTATGGTTCTCCTTGCACCCTCCTGGCATGAGGAAATGATGTGCCAGGAGACCCAGGGGGGAGGAGGCTCTTCCCCCATTTCCTGGTGCATCATTTCCTTGTGCCAGGAGACTGTGAGGAAGGCCATATTGATGTCCAGGTAAGTGTTTTTTTTAATTTTGGGGAACTTCTTTTTGGGTTTGGTGGAGGGGGTAGGTGCCCTCTTGGTTTTTTGTGCTCTTGGAGCCCAAAAAACTGAGTTGGCTGTGTGGATTGGGCCCAAGGATTGCATGACACTGTCCCCGGGCCCAATTCACACAGGGTCCACACCTGATAAGACTCTGATCTTACCTAAGGTCCAGGTCTTACCAGATGTTTAATTAATTCAGAACAAAGCAGAGAAACCCTGCTTTGCTCTGCATTAATTTGGTTTTACCGGAGCGTGATTTGGATACCTCCAATAAAACCAAGACAGGTCCCAGTTTTTAGGACTGTTTACATGGGCCCTATACTGTAGAAATAATGCAGTTTGACACTATTTTAATTGCCAAGGCTTGATGCCATAGAATCATGAGAGTTGTAGTTTTACAATGTTTTTAGCCTTCCCTACTAAGGAATGTAAAATTACAAATCACAGGATTCCATAGCATTGAGCCATGGCAGTTAAAGAAGTGCCAAGTTGCATTCATTCTATGCTGTGGAGAGGCAGTCACATTCTGATGCCTAGAAAATTGTTATCCTGATTCCTTGAAAATAAGGGAATTACAGTGATATGTGACAGTGAAACATATGTTTGTAGAATACTGGAACTGGTGAGAAATTTTTTTTGTTTACCTGTGGAGAGTCTAACAATCATTCCACAGCCTGTGGACTTTTATAGACTGCAGTTTGCACTCTTTCAGGACTCGTAACCTATAAGCTGAATGAGAGGTTATTCAAGAAAGATCAATTAATTTTCTTTTCCCTGTGTAGGGATGCTATTTTTCTTTTCTGTTTTTTTAAAAAACTAATTGTACCTTAGCAAAAGAATTTAGATGAGCTCATTCACCTTTGTAAGGGTACTTAATGAAAATGCTTAAAGAGAATCAAAGCAAAGACACAGTTTTTTTATTTGGGGAAGACCTATCCTATCTTTAATCTCAGAATTCCACAGTGACAGCATCCAAAATATTGGGCTTCCTGACAGATTCATGCCAGGAGAGCTAGAATGAAGTACAAGCATTTTACCCTTCGCAACCAGGTTACCATTTCCCTTTGTGACTTCGACCGTCTTTAATAGTTTCATTCCCAATGGATGCCTACATAAAAACTCTAACCATTGTCCAAGTCAAAAAAGAAGCACAATTAAAGCCCTGGCAGTGTGTGCAAAAAGAATTTGCCAACCCCCACCTGCTCCAAGGTGAACTGAACCACCTAAACTGGGCTCTACAGGCCAAAGCACACTCCACCTCAGACATCAGAAGAGCTGCACGACTAAGAACAAGCTAGAGAGTAAAGACAATGATCCACCCAGAGGAAAAGTGTTCTTATGATACATAAGGGAATGCTAAGTTGCTCTTTGAACCTTTCCAGGTTAAATAATTACATGCTGACCAGCAAGGGTATCACTTTACTTTTCAGGATTCTTGGAATGGTTATAGTCTACATATACTTCAAGATTTTGAAAACTGAAATCATATGCTAAAGCTGTGCTCAAAAACCACTTATGGCTAAGTAGGCTGCATTCAAATGAAATAGGCTTATGTTCATGTATGTACACTGAGGATCAAGATAGTAAGCTATTTAGAAACATTCAAAATAAAGTTCTTTTAAAAAAAGATAGGAAAGTAAACAAACAAGAGATTAATAACAGATTGAGGAAGTTTTAACAATTTGGGTTTTTGTGCCATCATTCTTTTGCTAATGGAAAGAAATATCTACATCAGAGAATTAGCTACAAGAATATTGCCTAAAGCTTTGAAATTATGAGGAGCACTTCGACAAAATACCAAAGAATTAATCATTAGTCATACTTTTATCTGGGGGTTTACAATATCATTTTCTCTAATTATCCCTGATGTTTCACTATCATGTTAAGAGGCATTTTCAAATGAAAGAATTTGAAGAGACAAGCTCTTTTCAGACTGTGTCTCAAGTGGCTGGCAAAGCGCATTAGAAGGAGTAAACAAAACTTGGTATTCTTGGCATTCGGAGACGAAAGAGGCCTAGGACTGAGCTGGCATCAAAATGCCCTTGAGAAGATGCTTCTGCCAGTTCGGCATTGTGAGAAGCCTCACATTGTTAGAGCTGTATGCGCCCCACAACATGCATGAATAACAAGTACTTTGGAATTCCAGCTTTGTTCGCCTCGCCACTTGTATGATATTGTGATGCATAACTAAAGGCGTCTCCAAAGGCAATTTATACAGAAGTCAATAGGTTTTACTCTACTTATCAAGTTACAGCTAGCCACCAGTGTCAATGCAGATAAATAGAAAGCTAGCTGGGGTAGAGTGGAGAAAAATACAAACAGCTGGCATTTTTTTGTTCTCGGATATGAAGACAAATAAAATGCAAAATGAACATACATGTGTTAGATTATACGTGTGTTTTGCTACATATTAAATCTTGCTATGTTCAGGGAGGAGGAGTTGTGTTTAGTGGATCCTATTTATTTCTTAACACTGTTCTTCTTATGCTGCTGGAAGATACCATCTAACAGTGTATTTGGAATAGCATTAGAAAACGTACAAGTATTGAATGACTATTTGTCTAGGCATGGGCTGAATTGCATTCCCTCAGACAAACTGTGACTGAACTTTGAATAGTTGCCTGCTGCAAAGTATTTGTTGGAGTCCAACAATAACTGACCTTTATCACAAGCAACAGACCATTAGGCAAAACATCAAATGCATATCAAAACAAAACAACAGCGCTTGTGTTCCAAGATCATCATTGGAGAATGAGGGTTAGTGGAGCTCAATATTTGGGACTTAGGGGCTCTTCCAGACATTGCAAAAACCCAGAAGGAAGCGGGTTAAAATAACCCGCTTCCTCCTAGGTTTCTGTCCCTACCCCCAACCCAAACCCCAGGCTTTCTCTGGAGGGGTAGCTAGATGCCATCCTGGATCAACCAAAGGTTAACTCAGGATGACATCCAGTTTCCCTCCGGCCCCCCATGTACCCAGAAACAACCGGAGGGGTAGGCCCAGCAGCACAATCCCCTCTACACATACTCCTGATGCATGAAAAGATCTGGAAATGGGGGGGGGGGGCTGGAGGAGAGGGGCTGGGAGCCTTCTCACTCCTTTGGGCTCTAGTTACCCAAAAACTGGGCTGGCTGTGGGAATTGACCCCCGGGACTGGGAAGAACTCAAGAAGGTTCAAAACATTATGGGAGTAAAATTGGGGAAAAAGTAGATGAAATACCTAGGTGTGGATATACCAAAAAACAACAATATCATACAAATGAACTACAATCACCTATGGAAAAATATAAGCAAACAAATTATCACATGAGGAAAGAAATTCCAAGATATATCTACAAGGCTAAAATTCTATAAGATGAAGATCTTGCCCAAATTTTCATTCTTGTTCCAAACCCTCCCGGTGAATATTCCTACCAATTTGTTGAAGAAGTGGGATAACTCTATCAAACAATGGGTAGTGGGAGGAAACAAAAATAGAATTGCCAACTTTTTATATTATAGTAAACAAAAAATGGGTGGTTGGGGAGCACCCTCATTGGGAATATACTATGAGGCAAGCCAGTTAGCGAGGCTATTAGAATTCAAATTGGAAGGATCAAAAAAATGGGCACAAATAGAAAAGGAAGCAAATAATTTGCAAAGGGGAACATCATTGGGAGAGAGAATAGATAGAAAAGACTTAAAGAATTTAAAAGTGGTCCCCTGTTTTTCAATGTTATTAATCTGGAAAAAATGGCAAAATAAATTACAAATAAATAAAATTGACCTTTTCCCACTAGAAACATTGGAAAATAAGGACAGGACATTCACAAATCTAATTAGGGCACTGAAGGAAAACGGTATCAAAAGGATTAGGGACATCATGAATCCCAAAGGAGAAATATTAAAGTGGGATAAAATAAAAGACAAATGTGGTCAAGTGAACTGGATAGCATGGTTAGGACTGTCCAGTAAAGCTCAGGCCATGAAGAGAAGAGAAGTAGCTGAAACCCCACTGGATAGAATAATTAAAGGATAATAGAAATAGATAAAGGAATGACTGGGCTATTGTATGATGAACTAATCACCTTAACTTACAATACAAAAACAACCCTTATAGATAACTGGAAACAGGAAAAAAAACTTTACTGAGAAATTAATTGGGTCTTGGATTGACAATATTCATAAAATTAAACATATAAGGATTAAAGAAACCCAAAGGAAAATAATATCCAAAATGGTACAGAACCCCACTCCAAGTAGCACATATAACAGGAAATACTTCAAATAAGTGTTGGCACAACTGTGGGGAAATAGGTACATTTTCCCACATGTGGTGGGACTGTAGAAAAATTCAGAACTTTTATAGAAAAATAAGAAAAATAATGGAAGAAATAATAGGGAAAGAATTAATATGGGACAAAGCTAGATACATGTCTCTCACAGTAAAGGTAAAGGAAGATAACAATAATTGGACAGACATTCTAAAATATATGACAGCCGCAATACAAGCCACGATAGCCCGAGGATGGAGGGACGATACAAAATGGGATGTAGAAACCTGGTGGGCTTATATATCAGAATATATAATTAACGACTTCATCATTCAAAAGAAAAAATATATACAAATAGCCTAAAAGATCAAGACTGGTTAAGGAAATGGACTGTGCTAATTGACAAAATAGATGGAGATGAAAGATACAGCACCTTGAACCAGGTGTTCCACACAATTAAACTGATGTATTGACAATATTTTGAATGGCTGTTCCAGGGGTGTGGGGGGCATAGGGGGGAGGGGGGGAGTGGAAGGTGATACATGTCTAAGGACTGTTTAAAATATCATTTAAGGAATAGTTAGCACCTCAAAGAATAAGCACCTCATGATGAACACAGCTTACCTGACTATACCATCTATATGATAAGGAATGCAGCTTCTGGCATCTGAAGTGCCATACACATGCTAAAAGTATGAGAGCTAGGGCACTGAAAGGCACTAGACCTTACTAACCTCTTGTTTTCTTTTCACAGCATGCCAGCAATCACACTGTCCTTTTTCAACTCTTAAGGGGAGAAAACTAAACTTTTTTTTATGCCTGGTTAATTTCTGATTGAACTCCATGGCTTCAGTGCAATTATTCACATGAGTGAAGTTAATAGTATTGCTCCCATGGCTAAAACCTATTCATGGACATAAGCATTTACCTTCTGTCTAAACAACTGGACCAGATCATGCCGTACAAGCACAAATACCTTCAATCCACTGTATGTGTGTGTGCTGTACCACTTCCAATAACTTTATCAAGGCTGGTGCATAATTTGAAAGGGGAATGTAGGTCATGTTTGTTTAGAGGGTAGGAGTCTACCAATAAGCAGGATGCAGCCAAATATATAAGAGTTGAATAAATGAATAATGTCAAGTGTATCTGTATACAGTGTATACAGACACACACACACCTACCTGTGCCTATTTAGCCCATAAAATGTATAGTCAAACTCAATATTTATCCACAGAGTATTTTAGTTTTATCTGTACATGCATGTTTTCACAATAAGGACATGATAAGCATTCATCTATTTGCTTCCAACAGCCAAATTTGGTATATCTAACTAATATATATGAACAGACATACATGATAGCTAAGGGCCCTTCTACATATGCTGTAAAACTCAGAAGTAACTGGGTTAAAAGGGGGCTGGGTGGCTAAATGATGTTTAGCCAAAGTGTGGGAGGGATGGAGTTAAGAGTTTTGTTTTTGTTTTTTTGCATGTCAGGAGCGACTTGAGAAACTGCAAGTCCCTTCTGGTGTGAGAGAATTGGCCGTCTGCGAGGATGTTGCCCAGGGGATGCCTGGATGTTTTGATGTTTTTACCATCCTTGCGGGAGGCTTCTCTCATGTTCCCGCATGGAGCTGGAGTTAATAGAGGGAGTTCATTCGCACTCCCCAGGTTAGATTCGAACCTGGCAGCCTTCAGATCAGCAACCCAACCTTCAAGTCACAAGGCGTTAACCCACTACGCCACCAGGGGCTAAGAGGTAAAAAGCATGTGTTAAAAGAGTGTGCTTAAAGCCCAATTTAGCCTGAAAACAGTGTACCTTTATAATAGTAATAGTAACAACAACAACAACAACAACAACAACTTTATTTATATCCCGCCTGATCTTCCCGTGGTGACTCAGGGCGTCTAACAAACATAGAACAAACATTCAATGCCATCAAAGTGCATACATAAATTGTGTAGCATTCAGTAATATAAATAGACTATAATAAACAATAAAACATAATTACACATTAAACAATACAAAAAGAGTTAAAAGTCATGTCCATATATACCATTCCTTGTTTCTTAGGCCAAAGGTTAGTCATATTCCTCTTCGTATGCTTGGGTACATAGGAAGTTTTTTTATTGCCTTTTGAAGGAAGGCAATGAAGGAGCCATTCTGATTTCCTTTGGGAGGGAGTTCCAGAGGCAGGGACAGCCTCAGAGAAGGCCCTCCCTCTCATCCCCACCAACCAGGTTTGCGATGGGAGTGTGTGCAAAGTCCAGGCAGAGAGGTGGTTGGCCAAGTAGTCTGGATTCAAACTCTTTGGGGTTTTAAAAGTAATGACCAGCACTTTACATTTTGCCCAGTAGCAAACTGAGCTGCGGTAACATGGGAGTTGTTCTCTCCCTGAACGGCGTCCAGTCAGTAACCTGGCAGCTGACCTTTGAACCAGTTGAATCTTCCGAGTGCTCTTTAAAGTCAGCCCCATGTAGAGTGTGTTGCAGTAGTCCAGTCCTTTGTATGACTGGACATCCTAGCAATCATACAAAACATGTGCTTTCCTTCCTGTGTAGACTTCTCCAGTGCATGTGCAAGCCCAAAACTGCTGATTAGTTGATCAGGCTGTCAACTGGACACACAGGTGGTTCAAAGGAAGCACAGATGAAGCGCAATTAGAACTCTCTGAAATTCTCAACAAAAAAGAAAGAAAGAAAGAAAGAAAGAAAGAAAGAAAGAAAGAAAGAAAGAAAGAAAGAAAGAAAGAAAGAAAGACAGAACCAGGTAAAAGTTTTGATCTTCGAATT
Source organism: Anolis carolinensis (assembly GCF_035594765.1). NCBI lineage: Eukaryota > Metazoa > Chordata > Lepidosauria > Squamata > Anolidae > Anolis > Anolis carolinensis. The sequence goes on from NC_085843.1 coordinate 152,246,147, forward strand.
TTTGGTGTGGGCAACAAATATCATGTTGTATGCATGGATCGAATGAATTATGTTTGCTTACACCGCTTATGTAGTTGCACAGTCCTAATAACTACATAAATGCTGTAAGCAGCAATGCATCTTTTTAGCTATGTTCACCGATTTGCTAGGAGCCCCCGGTAGCACAGTGGGTAAACCCTTGTGCTGGCAGGACTACTGACATGAAGGTTGGTGGTTCACATCCAACTGAGGGAGAACGTGGATGAGCTCCCTCTATCAGCTCCATTTCTATGTGGTAAAAAGGATGGTAAAAACATCAAAACATCCAGGCATCTCTGCACAACATCCTTGCAAATGACCAATTCTCTCACACCAGAAGCAACTTGCAGTTTCTCAAGTTGCTCCTGACATGAAAAAAAACCCAATTTGCTCTCCCTTCTCTTCTCGGAATTTGAGTTGCTTAACTGAAGAACTTAATTAAGGAGCCCCTGTTGGCACAGTGTGTTAAAGCACTGAGCTGCTGAACTTGCGGACCAAAAGGTTGCAGGTTCGAATCCGGGAGCAGAGTGAGCGCCCACTGTTAGCTCCCGTTTCTGCCAACCTAGCAGTTCGAAAACATGCAAATGTGAGTAGATCAATAGGTACCACTCCAGCGGGAAGGTAATCGTGATTCATACAGTCATGCCAGCCACATGACCTTGGAGGTGTCTACGGATAACACCAGCTCTTCAGCTTAGAAATGGAGATGAGCACCAACTCCCAGAGTCGGACATGACTAGACTTAATGTCAGGTGAAAACTTTTACCTAACTGAAGGACTGGGGGGCAAACCATTACAATGACAGACTTACATGACTCAATCCTTCTCAGGAATTGGAAAAACAAAATTTTACACCTCTATAGTGGAGCAGGACTTTAGTTTGCCTTGAAACAAAAGATTATTCCTTTATATAAGAGGTGGGACTCTTGCAGTCCACAAGGGGGCTACATGATTCTCACCTATGTCTATAGCAATAGCTTTATTTTACAGCATTTATACCCCGCCCTTCTCACCCGAGGGGACTCAGGGCGGCTCACAGAGCAATGTTTAAAAACATTGCTCTGGGAAAAGGCCATGCATGTTTCTCTATGAGATATAACTGAAGGAAAGAAGGATGTATAAACTGAGATACATAAGAATTTTCCATCAGTTGTGCTCCAATGCACATATGCTTAACTATCCCTATTAGTGGGTAGGATGGGAGACTCTAGGAAATACTCTATCTTAATCCCGCTATATATAGTAAATTCTAACTGTTAGAAGATGGATCATGCCCTTAATTTATTTGTTTTGCTTGTTTAAGTAGGATCTGGTATTCTGCTTGCCCTGTTAAACACTGCTTAACCCAATGCAAAAATGAGCTTCTAATTTCTTTAGCAATTAATGGTAAATCTGCCTGTAAGTTACAGTATAATAATTCAAGTATATTCATTAAAGTAACATACTTTAATTTAGATGAGTGTCTTTTTAAAAATCCTTTTGCTTCCTAACGTGTTAAAGCTTTTGCACATCTTTGCTCTATAACTCAATTACTTGTATCCACTTGTGAAGCTGTTGACCTTAAGAGAATAGACTAAGCCCTTCCTGTAAGATCAATTTATGGCAATTTTAAGTACAAGACTCAGGCAAGCATAATCACAAAATGAACTTTATTTTCATCCAATAAATGTATATGTGTATGCTTATCATAGCCATCATGACTTTAAGAGCACAGTTAGGCAAAATATGATCATAAATTAATAAACCAGTTTATATGAAATTGACACTGCGCATGCTATATACTTCTGGGACTTCTGGGGCATTTCTTTTGTAATTAACATCAATATCACTAATGGCATCAATAGTAGATCCCACTTAATAAGCTCCCTGTTAAACAGTGAAATTCAGGATCAGTGGAAAACAAGTTCTAAAGAACCAAGAACAATTAATTGAATTTGTATGTATTTGAGCAGTAATTATAAAAAAACAGGAGGGGAGAGGATGAGGGGGAAGGAAAAAAAGAAGAAAGACATGCAAAAATAATTAAAGATCGCAAAGAAAAGAAAACAAAGCTTTATCAATAATGTATAACTTTAAGGAGATTATTAAATACCTACATTTTCCAACATAGCTTGATGTCTATACCCATTTTTGCAATGTTGAAGTGATTGTGAACATCTGTCTACTCAAAATTTACATTTGTGTTTCATGTTCTACTATAAAGTATCCCAAAAGGGAATTTTCAATAGATGGAGGATAATTTCTAAGAAGTAGAAAAACAGTATTAAAATATTTGAATTCCAGAAAAATTTAGTCATCTCTCCAGGATCAAGTCTCTGTGATTAATAATGTCTAGAAGTCAAGGAGGTTCGAGTGAGGGTGTTATGAAAGTTAAACCGATTCCCATTTGACTTTCCTAACATCCTCACTCGAACCTCCTTGAGTGTGAATGTTCTGATATAATTAAAGCTATTTAGGAAGACAATAATTGTATTTCTCAATTGTATGATAATGTTAGGGATTCCTCTACTTCAGAAGAGGAAGGGGAGCAGGAAAGTGTTAATGAATCTGAGAGTGAGTTGGAATCTGAGAAGGAGACTTTGCAAGTACTCACTTTTCAGAAGAGGCGAAAGGAAACAGAGCAGAGATGTCATTCAGCTAGAATAGCTGCCAGAAGTGCAGCTGAGTAATTAGGAACTGCCCTAGCGGCCCTAGCAGCTGTGAGGTTCAGCCAGCTTTTGCTGGTAACAAACTGACTCTAATGCCTTCGCTCTCCTTGGGCCTGCTTCGAGTCTGCATCTGGATTTATTGCTGTTTCTTTGTCTGAAGTAAGACTGCTATTTGATTTGGGAGTTTATTAGAGATTAAGAACTGGGTTTGCCCTAAGACTTCCTTGCTACCTCTTGCATTATTTCACTGAGTGTGTTGTACTTTACGTTTTGCTGAAGTAAAGCAGTTTCATTTACTTACCACAGTGTTTTAAGGCTGTTCTTGTAAGACAAAACAGGACAGATAATGTTTTTATTGTTTAAAAATTAAAATATTAATAAATATATAAGGTTATTGTTTTTTAAGAAGCTATATATGATGGAAAGTATTAGAGTCCTTTACCTAACCAAATAGATAATAATAATAATAATAATAATAATACCCCATTTTCACCTCTTAATCAAGATCCAGAATGATTCAAAACATTAAAAATAATACCATTTAAAATCTACAAAATATAAATATGAACATAGACTTAAACATATTATTATTGAAAGTCAGTCACATTAAATAAATAAATCTATTAAAATAATTGCAACAGCATACAGCACCCACTGACTCTGTCAAGACTCAGACGCCAATTAGTGAACAAAAATAGAGTTTATTCAGCAGATAAGCCAAAAAGTAATGTTAACACAGAAAAAACCTTGAAACACTTCACTATCAGTGCTTCAAGAGCAGTTCAAACAAAAATATAATTCAGCAACACAAGCAGGTAAAAACAAAGCTAAACAAACTTAGTGCAAACTGCACTTTCTGAGTCCAAGCCCTGCCAGCCGGCTCTGTAGTTTTCAAAGGAACAGTTCCCAAAAGAAAACACCAAATTGGTCAGGAAACAAACAAACAAACTAAGAATGCAGTAGACTGCTTCCACAATGTGGATAAAGCCGAAGGCTCCAAAAGGATGGTGAAAAGACGTCGTCCGGGATTCCAAGCCGGTAGTAGTCATCAATCACAGGGCGAAGGCAGTAGCAAGGTCAAATTCCGATCCAAGGTCTGAAGAGGGTGCAGTCATCCAAGACAGGTCCACGATAAGACACAGCGAGAGCCAAGCTAGGTGATAACAGCAGATTCAAATCATAGTCCAAGTCCAGTCTTCATGGAAACACAGAGATCCCAATGGCGCCTCAGCAACACCTTGCCACACGCAAAGTGCAGTGGCCAAACATTCCCATTTTATTCCCCTTCCTCCTGGGTGACCAAACACTCACACCCAAACACCAGGTATCCCAAATCTACTCAGAGTCTGAGCTCCACACAGCTAGAGCTCGTGGATCTGGAGTACCTAGCAATTCGTCGGAGTCCCAATCATCCTGCCCACACTTAGCCCCATGAACACTTAAAGAACCATCCTCCCTTCTCCAAGCATCCCAATTGGGATCAGCTCCTGCAGAAACCCCAGGTTCAGAAGTATCCATAGACCCCAAATCCCCAGACATCTCCGGTGGCTGTGCCCATTTAGTGCCCGCTTCCCCAGCCACCACCTGTTCCTCAGCATCCATCTCCCCATCTGAATCTTCCTCAGAAGATCCCCCATATAACTCTCTAAGTCGCTTCCTGCGCAACTCCTCCAGTGAACCCTCATCACGAGGATTTTTTCTTCCTCTTCGAATTCCATCCCCATCAACCATAATCCCCGAAGGCGCAGTCACAACAGACTCATTCTTTAAAACTTTCTGCTTTAAAATCCTGCTTGAAAAAACAAGATTTTAACCTGCCATCTGCAGAACCACACAGAGGGGTCATTCTACCTTCCCTGGAAAAGGAGTTCCAGAGGAAGGGCAGTCACTTAGAAGGCCTTTTCTCATGTCCCCAGGGGCATGGTAGTAAAACTTCAAGAAGAACCTATCCTGAGAATCTCAGAGCCCTGAGGTTTGTATAGAAAGATATGCTTTTCTAAATAGCCTGAATCTGGGCCATACAGGGCTTTATAGGCCATAATCAGAAGTCGGAATGTGCCTGGAAATAGCCAGTTACATGAGGGAGACTGTGTATTTCCTGTAGCCAGCCCTAGTTAACAACCTAGCTGCAATTTTTGGACCCACTGAAGTTTTCCAACATTCTTCAAAAGCAGCCCCATATAGAGCATATTAAAGTAATAGAAACAGGATGTAACTAAGGAATGTACCACCATGGTCAGATTCAGCACCTCAAGGGAGAGGTGCAGTTGGCACACAAGTTTGAAATGTGCTAAGGCACTCCTGATCACAACAAAGACCTGGGCCTCCAGGTTTAACGTCCACCCTCACCTTCTGGTATCATCCCACAGGAAGTAATAGAGTCCCTGGAAAACAGTGTCTCCAAGTCCCATATCAGCATGGTTGATGACATCAAAAGCCAATGAGAAGTCCAGTTATTTATTTATTTTGTGTCAAAAACAATGCATAATAAATAAGTTTAAAAGTGATGAAATAAAGGAATCACAAGCAGGTAAAACGAGGAGGTAATTTATATCTTTTTAAAAGAGTGGCTAATTGTCTTTCAGGTGGTGTGGCTCCCACTGGAATAGGTGTTTTAAAAGGATGCCTTAACTCAGTTTCATTGAAACGGTGTTGAGGAGAAATGATGCCAAAAAGGATGGTTTCTTAAGTCTAATGCTTTAAACCCAATGGAATGGATCTTCCCAGAGCAAAAACTGATCTTTCAGCTGCCAGATCAAAAAATTGAATTTTTCCCACCAGAATTTGGGAGGCTCCTGAAATCTGGACACCAAAAACAGAACAGGGTTTGGCCAAATTGCACACCTCTAATAGTCAACTATCAAGTTAACCAATGCTGTCTCTGTCCCATAATCAACCCTGAAACAGAATATTGCAAATCCACACAATTTATGTATGTATTTAAGGAAATACTTCTGCAATGTGCATAATTTCTGAAATTTTCTACACCTTGATATGGCATCCCCCATTCATTCTTTCCTTCATACTATGTTAACAGCTCTGTGTACAGTTCTGGGTTATTCTCTCCCCCCCCCCCCCCCCGGGGTGGTGGTGGTGATAGAGCAGCAAATAATAAACAGAACCATGTTGACAGACGTTAAAATGAAGGAATGCGTATAAAGGTGAAAATAAGAAGACCACATCCTCCTCCTATTACAATTTGGGGACTATGTATCAAAGAAAGGGGAGGGCAGTGCAACAAGGCACGTGAAAGTCGAAATGGGGAAAAATGTCAGTGCTGTCCCATTCTTTTCCATGTATTCATTACATCAAAGATAAAAAGGGGGATTATTTGCTGTATTTGCCCAGTACTGAAATGCCTGTAAAAACCACTTGTGTGAAGGATGTGGAGTGGGGGTTGCTCTACTATTTTTGCAAATAAGTTGTACAAAATTGGTGGCACAATTGAGACTATACCCCTCCTCTCACTTCTCTTCCTCAATTACTGTCACCTTGGTTAATGTCACCATAGAACTAATGTCACTGTCAGAGACTGCCAAAGTAGAAGGAGATGGTAAGTGCCATCTCATTTCCCCGGGCTGCCTGAGTCCAAGATGCATGGGGTGCCAGTAAAACAGTTGTGTCCAGTTCCATCTCAGAACCAGCCCAAGATCCAGTTTCCTGTATTGTTTGGCCAGTTTCCTGTATTGTTTGGCCACCATGAAGTGGATCTGTTGCCCTTTTGAATTTAATGGGCAGTGTAAATGTTCTCATGGTTTACCTTGGGGTTGGTGATCTCAAGCACTGTGTACAATTTCGAACATGTACACGTTTTTTTTAAAAAAACAAAGAGATGAAACTCATCTTAAAACAAAACAAAAAACTAAACGAGTGAAGTGAACATGGACCTGGTAGGAAGATTGCAAAGGAATCTCATCCAAAATGAGTTAAGGGTGCTCATTTTGGATGCTCAAATAGAATATTATTGACTCTTTTGACATAATCACAGACCATCTGATGAACAGACTAAATTGAAGTCTGGGTTAGTGATCTCATCATCATCATCATTTAATTACTTATTAATCGCCCTCCATCCAAGATGCTCTAGGTGATTTACAAGATAAAATTGTAAAGGATAAAAATACATACATACAAATCTTGATAAAATTAACATAGATTAAAAGCTCTAGTAAAGAGCCAGGTCTTGAGTGCTAGGGTAAAAGGCCCTAACTCACGCATGGCTCTCATATAGGGCAGCAAGGCATTCCATAAGGCAGGGGCAGAAATAGAAAAAGCTCTGTGTCTGGTGCTTTCCAAGTGCACTTCTCTAGGACGCGGTACATAAAGTAAGTCGCGTTGGGATGGTCGTTGCGACCTCTGATGATGGGAGAAGGAGAGACAGTCCCTAAGGTACGATGGGCCCTGGCAGTAAAGAATTTTAAAGGTAAGAACTAGCATCTTATATAGACCACGGTAATCAGATGGAAGCCAATGTAGATGCTGCAGCACTGGTGTTATATGGCATTTCATGGGTGTTCTTGTGAGTAGCCTGGCTGCTGCATTCTGAACAATACGGAGCTTTCGGGTCGTAGACATCGGAAGGCCAACATACAGGGCATTGCAATAGTCCGGCCTAGATGTGACTGTGGCATGGATGACTGTTGCCAGAGCCTCATCAGATAGATAGGATGCCAGTTGCCTCGCTTGTCATAGATGGAAAAAGGCCTGTTTGCTAGCAGCAGCGACCTGAGCTTCCATTGTCAGCTGCGAATCCAAAATGACACCCAGGCTCTTAACGGTAGGCGAAGGAGATAGGGCAGCACCATCGAAGGTGGATAGCAAATGGGTCAGACCAGTCAAGCGGCCATGCCAAAGAATCTCAATCTTCGCCGGGTTCACCTTCAGTCTACTAGCACGTAGCCAGTTCGACAGGCATAGGGTGAAATTGTCTGGTATTGACGTTGCTCCAGGCTCCAAGCGCAGAAGGAGTTGGGTGTCGTCCGCATATTGATAGCAATCTAGGCCGAAACTAAGCCAAACTAGCAAGGGGTCTAACATAGATGTTGAAGAGAAGAAGGGAGAGGATTACACCTTGGGGTACCCCACATAGGAGGGAAGATCTATCAGAGACTTGATCCATATACTCCACACATTGGCTCCGGTTTCGGAGAAATGAGTTGAACCAATTGAGGGCCTGATCGCGAACTCCGGACATGACGAGACGGTGAATCATTAGATCGTAGTCAATGGTGTCAAATGCTGCTGTAAGGTCGAGAAGTACCAGAAGCGCTGATCCGCTACTATCAGACTGGCGACGGAGTTCATCTGTAATGGCAACCAGGACTGTCTCCGTCCCATGGCCAGGGCGGAAGCCTGACTGGAAAGGGTCCAGGCCGGCTGTATCATCCAAGAATTGTTGCAATTGTCCCAGTACAGCCCGCTCTATCATCTTACCTAAGAATGGAAGGTTAGAGATTGGACGATAATTGGCAATGGTCATGGGATCCAAGCTAGGCTTCTTTAGTGAGGGACGAACCCTTGCCTCTTTTAGGTTGTCTGAGAAGACCCCTTGTCCAAGAGAGCCATTGATTATATTACTCAATGGATCGAGTAGACCTTCCAGGCAGCTCTTCACCAACCAAGAAGGGCACGGATCAAGAGAATAGGTGGTTGGTTTTGCAACAGCCAGGATTCTAGCAACATCTTCCCTGTCAAGTGGAGTAAATCGGTCAAAGATAGGCCCACTAAGCGGCCACAAAGTCTCGAGCTCTCTCAAGGTATCAACTGTTCTTGCCAAAGCACAGTGATTTTATCAGTGAAAAACTTCTGGAATGCTATTGCTGTGAGAGCCGTGGTTGCTGGGTCTTGGACTAAGGGAGCCGGAGTGGTCAAAGCACGAACAATTTTTAATACTTGTGCTGGGTGTGATCTAGCAGAGGCTATTAAGGAGGAATTGTAAGATTTTTTAGCGTCCTTGACAGCTGATTCGTAGGACCTGCGAAAAGCCTTGAAAGCCTTGACACCTCGTCGGGTTTCCGTTGCCACCGACGTTCCAGCCGCTTTCGTGCTTGCTTCATCGTCCATAGCTCGTTAGTGTACCAAGGGGAGCGATTCTGGCGAGGGCAAAGGAGGCGTCTGGGGGGCAATCTCATCCAAGGCAGCCAATAATCTGACATTCTCACATGTCAGATAGATCTGTATGAATTAAGAAAAACATTTCAGTGGTGATCCTGTGAAGAACAAAAATTGAAGGATGAGTTACTGTGGAAGAGGCAGGCCAGTTGTTAGGTGGGGGTGATTAACACTTAACAGAAATGTTCAACAAGGATATCCGCCTAACACCAGACTTGAATGGATGTGAAATCTGTACAATACACATATAAAAGAAAACAAGATATCTTTGCCAGGCAGACGAGATGCTTAATCATTAGATGTAGCAGGACTGACATTACTAAAATGGTTGAACATTGGAAGTAGAATATGAAAATTAATATACATAAAGGCATTTATCTTTTCTCTGCCATTATTGAGTAGTTCACGAATGTTATTGTGTACAAATTATTTCTGCTCTTTCTTTCAAGGAGAAAATTCAAGGCAAGGATTTTTTAAAGCCATCTGAACTTTTTTTTATATAAACAAAATACCATTTCACATTTTCATTGAGCTTTAGCTCAAGAACTGCCTTGATTTGAAAGCAGCCATATATAGAACATACTCTGATTACATGAAGGTCGCAAATTAAAGTTTTATTGTCAGTCAACAAGAATGATTTTTAAAAAGCAAAGAATAAGTCTTACACTTAAAAGAAATCCAGGCTTCTACCAGTGATTATTTTTGGAAATTATGATGTGAGGGAACAATTTTGGTGATGTTTTATATTCCATGTCTTCATAAATTGACTGCAGAAACACAGGGGCTTGTAGCAAGGGTATCAGTACATAGCAGTTCAGGGAAGAGTACCTCAGATTTCTAGAGTTAAATGATGCCAACTCTGAATAAAACTTTTAAAATAAATAAAGTGTTTTTTATTTTGTTTTGTTTTTAATTTCCAGGAAAAGGCATTACAGTTGGCCTTAAATATTCAAAGTCTTGACTACAGCTAAGCTCTTGATATCAGTCAGCATTTAGATGACTTTTCTCAACCACTCAAAGCACTTCACATATATTATCTTACTAATTAGCTACTGCCATTATCCACATTCTGTGGAGAAGGGTTGGATATATGAGGAAAATTGTCTTAGGCAACCAAAGTGAGTTCATGCCTGAAGGTATTTTTTGTGTCATATTCACTGCAAACTCACAAATGTACTTTCTGAATTTAAACATTAATGAAACTATTGTTGAATATCAAAATCCACATGCTCCTGAAGTTTCTGATATAGTCTGTAAAAACAATATGTACAAGATATCTATATAGATAATTTTCAAAATGCAGAAAGCATACATTTTTTTAAAGATATCATAATTCATTGGATAATTGCTTTAAAATCCTCCATTTACAAATATGCACACAAAAATTCAACATATGTGTGTGTTGTTGTTGGACACTTTTCACACCAAAATGACAATCTGCTCTAAAATTGTCTTGCTTTCTAGAATAATTGGGATAACTATTGTTATTATTACATACTTTCATGAGGCAAGAGGCAATGCTGAATTTAACATTGCTACTGGTAGTGTTTCTAGTGTAAGACAGGCTTTTTATAGCAGAGAGGGGATGAACTAAATGTCCAAAAAGCTGATTACATGATGCAAAAACCAAAAATAATCCACACAACAAGACTGGTCATCCTGAGCATCAAAGAAGAAGTAGACAATCAGATTCGTATCTTTTGCTAGGCAATCAGGGCAAGATATTGTGAAACTATTGAAAGGCTAACCACAGGGGAAGAAAGTGCCAGAAAACAAAAACAATTAGTAATGTAATGCTATTATAAAGCAAATCCAATAACAAAGAAGTTATACCGTCTAAAAACAAATGTTCCAAGACTGTAATGTAACAAGATTCTATGTGACCAAAATGATACATTATCTGAAATATTCTTTGTTAAAAAAAACCTTGACCATGAGTAACAGATGATCAGCAAAGGAGCAGAACAAGTAAGTTTGAAGGAATCAATGGAAAGTGAACTGAAGAAGAATAAGTAGAAAAGTAAGTGTATGACCACTTACTGGCGATCAAGATAGTAGTTAGGATTTAGAAAATAGGGGATTGATGCAAAATTTAGATAAATAAGAAATATTGATTTGTACTATCCAACCATCTGAATTACAGCAGAAATGAATAATACTCAGAATGCACCAAATAAAGAATTGTAACCAATTGTTGCAGAAGTCAATTTGGCAGTTCTAGCAGTTCCAAGAGAATGTGGATCTGAGATTGATAAACCAAAATGGAGGGGGCAAACTCTAGAGGTGAGGACCTTGAAAAATAAAGAAATAAAATGAAGTTAAATCAATATCAGTTGGAAATGAAAACAATTCCAGAAGTGTTGGAGACTCCTCCAATTACTGGAATAGAAAAAAGAAAGTAAGAAATAAGAAAGACATTTCAGCTGGCTGGCTGTAAAATAAGGAGCCCCCAATGGCGCAGCAAGCTGAAGTACTGAGCTGCAGAACTTTCTGACCAAAAGGTCAGTGGGTTGAATCCGGGAAGCAGGGTGAACTCCAGTTGTTAGCCCAGTTTCTGCCCACCTAGCACTTCAAAGATCATGCAAATGTGAGTAGATCACTAGGTACTGCTCTGGTGGGAAGATAACAGCGCTCCATGCAATCATACCAGCCACATGACCTTGTAGGTATCTCTGGACAATGCTGGGTCTTCAGTTTGAAATGGAGATGAGCACCAACCCCCAGAGTCAGGCACAACTGAATTTAATGTCAGGGAAAACCTTTACCTTACCTACCTGTAAAATACTGCTTAAGAAGAATTCCCAGTTTTAATATAACCAACACTGATTTTTTTTTAAGCCTTCTGGGAGGAGATAACAATAGAATCACTTTCCCCATTAAAGATGATGTGGACCCCATCTACATGGGACACAAATGACAATGCTGAACCAAAGTGGGGTATGTGGAGTCAGTATTACCACATGGCCAGCAGCTGAACAAGCTTTAGGATAGTGGGTATCCTCATTGCATGCCCCTGAGATAGCCCAGTGACTGGATAGTTTGCATGGCCCAGCAGCACTGGACTACCACCCTTAATTTGTCTCCATTGTTCTGGACTTTGTGGTGCCCACCTGACATGAAAATGGCAGTGTTTGATACTTGGTGCCTGGAGTGACTTCTTTCACCCCTCCCTTCTCCCACCTCATTAATCTGTCATTCCAAGTGCCAAGCAATGAACACCACAATTTTGGCTCCTAGTGAACACTGCAAAGGCCAGGGAAAGGTAGGTGTCATCATCTGTTCATTAATTACCTGAGCCCAGGAAAGTGAAATGACAGTGTAAAAACTCACACTTGTTTCTTAGATAGAAAGTGGCACAACTATTTTACCTTGGCTCAAAATCTGGGTGAGTTCTTAAGCTTCAGTGGAGCTCCGGAATGGCCCATGACTTTTTAAAATGTGAAACAAGGCCTCTATGTCACACTAAATGGATACCATGCATTGTGCGGCAGCCATGGAGTCCATTCATTCATGAATCTACCTGTGTAGGTGGGTCCATGGTTACATTTTAGAGGGAACTATGGAATAAACCAAAAACCTACAATAAAATGTAAATATTCGAAGAGGTACCTGGATGAACCTGTTACCATGCCATATTGGCATACAAATAATCTTGATGGGGCAAGACTACATCATGCCCCAACTAAACTATTCCTTTACTCTATGTGTTGTTGCCACCACTCCTAGCTGGCCATGAAATTCCATCTCAGCTCCTGGCCATTGCAAGCAACTTTACTGATATCAGAACAGGACCATTTCACCTCCTTCCTGTTGGTTGTGTAAGCCCCCATTCTGACTTCAGTAGAGGCACTCATGAAGGCCAAAACTTTAGACAGAGCTCCAAGGCCAACTAGGAGTGGCAATATGAGAAAAGCAATTCCATTTCCCTAGCTTATTCGCCATGGGGAACTGGTTATAATATGGTGTCTGTCTGGACAGTAGGGGTGTGCAATTTGGGTAATCCCCATCCGTTTTTGGTGTCTGATTTTTGGGTCATCCTCTTTGTTTTTTTGAGGAAATGCACAAATTTGGGAGGGGGGAAATACTATTTACCAATTAGTCAGCCAGAAGTTCTATTTTTGCTCTGGGAAGTTCCGGCCCATTGGCAGCAATGGGGAAACGTTCAAGTCTTTCCTTTCCATCCTTTTTAGGGCTATCGGGATGAAAATGTCCACACTTGGAGGACACATTTACCACTACAATCCCACCAAGTTTCAGAATGCTTGGATCATCCACTGACTTCTAGGAAATTCTTAAAGTTTCTACAAAAAAAACTTCTTTACAAAATCCACAAAATGGTATCCCTTGGAATTTCTCCACATCAACAGTCTAGAAGCAGCAGCAGAGCATAATTCCTGCCAACTATCATAAAGATACACACATCCCACAATTTATAGGATTTTTTTTTAAAAAAAATACTAAATAAAACAAACACTGTTCTGAAGCTTTTGTATTTTTACATGGTGATAAAAGCCAGGTGAACACAATTGGCACTGCTTATAAAATGGCACATTTTTTGAAAGTATCTTATTCCTAGGTTCTTTGAAAGAATCCAGACCACTGATGATCCAATCTTTTGTCACTAATGACTGTAAAATTGTAAATAACAATTATTATTATTATTATTATTATTATTATTATTATTATTATTATTATTATTATTATTATTTTATTATGACACAGCAAACAAGATAGATATGCTGGATTTCATATCACAAAATCACAAGTCGAACACTTCCCAAGTGTCTAGGACTGTGTGATGTATTTTCGGATGATGCATGCAGATCCCAGTAGGGTGGCCTTTTGCAGTTGGCAGATCGTGATTTTGTCAATGTCTATTGTTTCCAAATGCCGGCTGAGATCTTTTGGCACGGCACCCAGTGTGCCCATCACCACTGGGATCACCTGCACTGGTTTCTGCCAGAGTCTTTGAAGTTCAATCTTGAGGTCCTGATAGCGGCTGAGTTTTTCCTGTTGTTTTTCGTCAATGCGACTGTCACCTGGGATGGCGACATCAATGATCCAAACCTTTTTCTTTTCCACGACTGTGATGTCTGGTGTGTTGTGTTCCAGAACTTTGTCAGTCTGGATTCGGAAGTCCCACAGTATCTTTGCGTGCTCATTTTCCAATACTTTTGCAGGTTTGTGATCCCACCAGTTCTTTGCTGCTGGGAGGTGGTACTTGAGGCATAAGTTCCAATGAATCATTTGGGCCACATAGTTGTGCCTCTGTTTGTAGTCTGTCTGTGCAATTTTCTTACAGCAGCTGAGGATATGATCAATGGTTTTGTCAGTTTCCTTGCACAGTCTGCATTATGGGTCAACAGCTGATTTTTCGATCTTGGCCTTAATTGCATTTGTTCTGATGGCTTGCTCCTGGGCTGCAAGGATCAGGTCTTCTGTCTCCTTCTTCAGGGTCCCATTCGTGAGCCAGAGCCAGGTCTTCTCCTTATAAGCTTTTCCTTCAATTTTGTCAAGGAACTTCCCATGCAATGTTTTGTTGTGCCAGCTGTCAGCTCTAGTTTGTAGTGTGGCTTTCTTGTACTGGTTTTTTGTCTGCTGTGCTTTGAGGAGTTTCTGATTTTTGACTTCAATCAAAGCAGGTTCTTCGCTTTGCTTTACATATTCTGCCAGGGCATGTTCTTCTTCTTTGACTGCTTGTTTGACTTGTAAGAGTCCTCTGCCCCCTGATCTTCTAGGCAGATATAGCTGGTCAACATCACTGCGAGGGTGCAGTGAATGATGAATGGTCATGAGTTTTCTTGTTTTTCTCTCCAAATCGTCCAGTTCCATCTGTGTCCAGTTTATGATGCCAGCAGTATATCTTATGACAGGTATGGCCCAGGTGTTTATGGCCTTGATGGTGTTGCCTCCATTGAGCTTGCTTTTGAGAATTTTTCTGACCCTTTGTGTGTATTCTTTACTGACTACAGTCTTCACATGTTCATGCTTGATGTTGTCCAGCTGTAATATGCCCAGATATTTATATTATATAAATATAATATATAATATATAAATATAATATATAATATATAATATTTTATATTGCCTTTAACATTTGTATTCAAAGTTTTTAGTTACGTTTTAAAACGTAGTATGCCAACTTTAATTTCATGTTGGGAGAAAGGCAAGGCATTATGCAAAAAATACATGTAGCAGAAATGTATCATTAGTCTAGGGTCTTATGTCAGTTAAGTGAATATACAATTTTC
The DNA here is from genome assembly GCF_035594765.1 of Anolis carolinensis. Lineage (NCBI taxonomy): Eukaryota > Metazoa > Chordata > Lepidosauria > Squamata > Anolidae > Anolis > Anolis carolinensis. Next base: position 152,261,175 of record NC_085843.1, read on the forward strand.
CCCTCAGGGAAGGGAGGGGGAGAGGAGGAAACAATCCTCTTCCCCTACCCCCTCCCTTATTGCCTCAACATCCTGGCCGTTACTGCAGTTGACAGTCCAACTGGAAGAACACTTATTGCACTTAGAGATGGTTACAACATGGAGAAATTTGGCTGGTAAAAGTGGCTGTCTGGCAGTGCCAGACCAGATACTCCCTCCTGCCTTTACATAATCTGGGATGGGATGGGATAGGATGACAGTTGGGGGGGGGGGGTTTATGAGAATCATCCTGAGGGCAATCCAGCAAACACCATGCTAGATTGGCTCCAGGATAAGGGGTCAATGCAGCTCTGTTCCTAGTCTTCTTATGATAAATTGACTACATTCTCAGTTTTGACTTCTGATTAACACATAGTGTAACAACAACAACAACAACAACAACAACAACAACAACAACATTGCTGTGCCATTTTGTTATCAAAGGCTTTCATGGCCGGAATCATAGGGTTGCTGTGTGTTTTCTGATCTGTATGGCCATGTATCTCCTAGGACAGAATGCTTCTGGAACATGGCCATAGAGCCTGGAAAACACACAACAATCCTTTGGTATTTTGTTGGATTTGTTTCAGTAAGTTGGGACTAATGTCGTGGACAAGATTCTTGGAGCTGTGAGAGCAACCACATGTCCTCTAGATCCTTGTTAGTGGGGAATTGGCTGTGGGGTTTGTGAGTATCATTTGTGTCTCGTTGGAACAGGGACAGTTACCAACCAGCTTGATAAGAACAATTATAAGACCAGTTCTTAAGAAGTCGTTTCTAGATTCCTTGATATCCAATAACTACCGGTCTATTTCGAATCTCCCTTTTCTGGGAAAGGTTCTAGATTGGATGGTGGCTTCCCAACTCCAGGGCTTCTTGGAAGATACTGATTATCTTGATCCTTCACAGTCTGGTTTTAGACCTGGGCACAGAATGGAGACAGCTTTGGTTGCCTTGGTGAATGACCTCCACAGAGAGCTAGACAGGGGGAGTGTGCCCCTGCTAGTTCTCTTGAATGTATCAGAGGCTTTCAGTGCTATCAACCATGGTATCCTTCTGGGTTGGCTCTCTGGAATGGGTCTTGGAGCACTGCTCTGCAGTAGTTCCACTCCTGCCTGGAGGATTGTACCCAGATGGTGGTGCTGGGGGACACCTGCTTGGACCCCTTTGACCCCTTCTATTCTTTCTCCCATGCTTTTAAACATCTACATGAAACCGCTGGGTGAGGTCACCCAGAGTTTAGAGTTGGGTGCCATCTCTACACAGATGACACTCAGCTCTACTACTTTTTCCCACCACATTCCCAGGAAGCTCCCCATATCCTGGACTAGTGCCTGACAGCTGTGATGAACTGGATGAAGGCCAAAAAAACCTGAAGCTTATTCCAGACAAGACCTCCTGGTCAGTTGTGGGGCCTATTGGGGAAAAGGTTTGCAACCTGTGCTCGACCGAGTTACACTTCCCCTGAAGGCACAGGTAGGCGGTTTGGGGATCCTCCTGTACTCAGTGCTGACGCATGATACTCAGGTGTCAGTAGTGGCTGAGATGGCCTTCGCACAACTCAACCTTGTGTGACAAATGCAACCATATCTCAAAAAGTGTGACTTGGCCATGGTGGTCCACACCTTAGTTACATCTAGAATGAACTACTGCATTGCACTCTAAGCGGGGCTGCCTTTGAAGATGACTCAGAAACTGCAGTTCGTTGAAAGGTCAATGGCCAAATTACTAACTGGAGCTAGTTATAGGGAGCACATCATGCCCTACTAAAACAGCTCACTGGCTTCCAATGCGTTTCCGGACCCAATTCAAATAGCAGGTGGTTACCTATAAAGCCCTGTACACTTTGGGTCCAGCCTATCTTCGAGCCCACATCTCCTTCTATGAACCAGCATGAGCTTTAAGATCTACCGGGGAGGCCCTTCTCTCAGTCTCACCTTCATCTCAAGTGCAGTTGGTGGGGATGAAAAAGAGGGCCTTTTCAGTGGTACCCCATTAGCTTTGGAATGCCCTCCCGAGGGAGATCAGGCTAGCCTCCACCCTCCAAACCTTCCATGCACAATTAAAGACATGACTTTTCCAACAAGCCTTCAACCATGTTTAGATTCTTTAATTAGATATAGAAGGACCCATAGATTCTTTACTAAGCACTTTACAATTCTGAGATCGAATACTACTGTTTTACCTACAGCAATGTCTGTATTTCATAGGGGGTATCAGGGGTACTGTGAATTTATAATGTTATGTTGACTATTTATTTTCTGTGTTTTGTGTTGCACTTGTATTTTGCATGTTACACCTTGAGTGTTTTGTGAGCTGCCCTGAGTTCCTCTGGGAGGTGATGGTGGGATATAAATAAAAGATAATTACCATCATCATCATCATATCATCATCGGCAATTGTCATTCTTAAACCCACTGCAAGTTTCTCTATACATTGGACTTCTTTTGTAAACCCAACATGCAAATGTTTTGGCTTGTGGTTTCTGATTAGTGGTTTAGTCATTATCTTTGACATCTGAAGAGGCTCTTTAAACATATCTAAAGGCTTGAATATATTTAGAGGATTTTTTTCTATACATGTTTTCTTTGAGGAGCAATCCAACTTCTACAAATACTCCTGAATGTTAATCAGTTTGCCACACAGAATGAAATGCAGTGTTAACTTTTGTTTGGAACTGAGTACTGGCAAGAAAGCTATTGTAATGGGGCTTTCACTAAGTAACCTTGAAGCTAAGCTTTCTATACATCTTGGAAATATGTCCAAAGTGCTAATAATTATATCTGGACTTACTCACTCTGATTTTCCCTCTCATATTCTCTTCTTGACCCACCCCATACCTTAGGTCAAGGGGTCACCTCCAAATTGCTCAAAATGACAACCCAATTTTACAAGTCAGCTACAGATTTTAACAAGCAAAATACAATTTTGAGTGCTAAACAGTACAGAGCAACTTTAGAAAACTAAAAAAAAAAGTATTTATACGCTAAGAAAAAATTCAGACCAAAAGTAAAAAAGTTAAATATTCTGAATTATCATGCGTTCACTTATAATTTTCTTTACTCTGCATGTTAGTAGCATGAGAACAGATATTTTAATACACAGAATCAATATAGCTTGCCACCACTTTAACCTCTGTGGTTTAATTTTATGAACTCATAAGAGGTTTATTTGGTGAAGTACCTGCAATCTTTGGGAGGGAAGGCTAAAGACCTTGTAAAACTAGTAATTCCATAGCATGGCAGCTGAGGTGGTGTCAAGCTGCATTTTACATTGTAGATGCAATATTATATTTCTCAGGTTCAATAAGAGTGGTGTTTTGTTATTCTTGCAAAATGGTTTAGTCCAGGGGTCCTCAAACTTTTAAAGCAGAGGGTGTGCCACAGACCTTCAGACTGTTGAGGGGCCAAATTATCATTTGAAAAAATTACGAACAAATTCCTATGCACACTGCACATGTCTTATTTGTAGTGCAAAAAACCCCCCAACAACAACAATGAAAGAACAATACAATATTTAAAAATAAGAACAATTATAGCCAACATAAACCTATCAGGATTTTAATGGGAAGTGTGGGCCTGCTTCTGCCAATGAAGCGAAGAATTGAATTGTTTATTGTGCCAGCCATAGGCCATGACATCAAATAATATATAATCTTTAAAAATACAATAAGCACTTTCCAATGTAAACATTGGCTTCTGGCCAATGAGATGGTCAAGTTAATCAGGATTGTTGTTGTGTGCCTTCAAGTCATTTCAGACTTTGGGCAAGCCTAAGTCTAAAACTGAGGGCTTGGGCCAGGAAAATGACCTTGGAGGGCCACATCCGGCCCACGGGCCTTATTTGGGGATCCCTGGTTTAGTCTTTTAATAGACCTGTCTGGCAGTTGCACAGGATTGCATAGGATTGCATGATAAATGTGTCAGAATCATCTTCAGAGAGCTTGGCTGGTAGGTAAAGGTAAAGGTTTCCCCTGACGTTAAGTCCAGTCATGACTGACTGTGGGGGTAGGTGCTCATCTCCATTTCTAAGTCGAAGAGCCAGTGTTGTCCATAGACACCTCCAAGGTCATGTGGCCAGCATGACTGCATGGAGCGCCGTTACTTTCCCACCAGAGCAGTACCTATTGATCTACTCACATTTGCATGATTTTGAACTGCTAGGTTGGCAGGAGCTGGGGCTAACAGCGGGCGCTCATTCCGCTCCTGGGATTTGAAGCTGGGGCCTTTTGGTTTGCAAGTTCAGCAGCTCAGCGCTTTAACACACTGTGCCACCAGGGTTGGTATGTACACAGAAATGCATGCAAACACAGTAAGATACAATGAGAGCACTTTCTATAAACATTAAGTTCTTATTACAGTATGTCTATGTATATCACGTTATAAAGATTTATTTCATGATATAATAAATTACAAATTGAGCAAGTGGTAATAGCCAAGTAGTATAAAATAGTTGCACATTGTTTTATTAACAAAAGTATTTTTCTTCTTCATTGAAAGTACAAATGGCTTTGCCAGCAGTGCCATGGAATGCATTTAGAGAACAGAAAAAGATTCCAGAGACCTTCAAATCTATGCCAGTTTTCCAAGCATACGAAAGGTTTTTCGGTGTAAAATGAAAGATGTCAAAGAGTGCTCTGTGAATAAATAACTTCACATACCCATACAAATATTAGTCAAATGTGATTTCTGTCAGAACCAGGAATGGGCGTGGTTTCCTCAAAGGAAGTAATGCATATTTTTTCAGTTTTCTTCCCAGTGTGAGAAATTCTTCAAAAATATGCAGCTTTCAAAAACTATCTCCTATTCAGGATTCACTGTGCAACATTTCCATGTGCATATTTTACAGAAAAAATGTTTCTGTACAGGAATCTATGTTTCTTCATTCAAAAATTCTGTTTTCATGCAAATTTTGCACAGAAGAACTCTCAGACTGTGAAGAAAACTGTAGATTTCATAGTGTTCCCCAATTAGGATTTATATTATGCACACATACACATACACCCATGCAGATTTTTTGAACAGAAAACAAAGTTGGTTTGTGTGTGTGTGTGCGTGCACACACAGGAATATCATTTTTTTGTGCAGAAATAATCTTATTTTCTGTACAGGAAACGTTTTTCTGCACACAAAACAGTTTTTTCCACACAGAATAAGTACAAAACATTGAAAATTCTAATATCTGCATAACTGAGCTCATAATTTATGTCACTCATTTGAATATTGTCTAATATTATTTCCATTCCAAGTGGACCTTTAGCAATGTAGTTTGTTAAACTGTTTTTAAATGTGAGCCCAGAGAAATCAGAATGGGTTTTCTGGAAGTTTAACTTTCACTCATTTGACTAAATGGGCACAAAGAACATATCTACCAAAGTTAAAAATCAGTCTCGGATCACTGGTCCAGAGTTCCTGCTGCTTCCAAATCTGCTTGTTGTGCATACTGTAACCTGTTTGATACATAGATTGAGCATGAGGTCACTTCACATTTCTATTGTGTGGTTATAGTGCTCTAAACATTTAGAATTCATTAGTGTGTCTTCTTATTTTGCTTACAATGACCTTACTTTTTGTTGTTTATTCAATTGTTAGATGCTTTGGAAATGTATCATGGGCTATGTATGCATTACATAGCTGAATGTTTATATGCACAAAATTGGGTGTTTACCCTATTTCCTTCTCTAACTGTAACATTCTTCCCTGGAAACATTACTTCCCCTATCTACAAATGCCATTCTCATCCCATCTATCCTTCCCTTGGGAATCATTTTCTTCTTCTGAAGGCTGACAGCTATTCCACTTTTAATATGTGTCTGGGCTTTTCCCCTTATCTCTGATTTCGTCTATTTCTTATTTGCTGCATGTATACTTCTGCTTGCCAATTTTTCCTACTTCTATTCCATCTTCAGCCAATATTAATGTCCCTGGTACATTTAGAAAATCAGTTAAAATATTTATGAGCATGCCATGATATCACAGCATCTCAGTGAATGGTTCTCTCTATGTGTGGGTGTTTGTATGGCTTGCACACCACAAGTGACAGTTGACAAACAAATTATCTTCTTCAATACTTCCCTTCTCATGTCAGCATCTCTTTTCTATCTCCCTCTCAAACAGGATATCTGAATTCCTGAGTAGACAGTAAACAGGATGGCAATGAGGGTAAAAAAAATTCAGATTGTTTTTACAGTCTATTATGGAGGGAAGGGGATTTCATCTGGTGTACAAGAAGATTCTAAAATTCTACTTGATTCATTAAACACAAACACAAATAGTAGTGAACACTGAAAAATGAATAGAGGAATAGTAATGATATGAATAGTTCTTGCCACCAATCAGTTAATCACTTTGGAATTATGTTCGTCATTCCCAACCAGAGGTAGATTTATTGAACCAATTGTTGAATGGTAAGTCTACACATAGGTAAATTCCACTGGTTCTGTGGGTTAAATGTAGGTAGGCCTACCAGTAGGATTTAGAAGAGAGTTTATACACAGATTTTTTTTTTTTAAAAAAAGGGGGGAGGGATAAGTGCATCACTCTCATGAGGATTCTGCTTATCTATGATTATTTTCAATCTTCAGATTTCTAGTATTGTGGCAACTGAAAGCTAAATTTGATCATTTAGAAATACAGTGCTGGCATACAAAGAAAAGATGCATACAAAATGATTAAGGAAATGCTAACTCACAAAACATAGGAGCTCTGGGTAGAATGGTTTCCAATGTTTCACTTTTAAAATGGGGATGAAATTCTTCACTAAAACAGCAAATAATTTTAGCATTTGTTTCCCGCTCTGCAAGACTCCAAAAACCATGCAGTCCTTGAAGACTGAACATGATTTGGGACTTGTTATGTGCAAAATTTGTACATAGTGATTTTGTGCAGAAACAGGATTTTGTGTTCAGACAACAGAATTTTCTTTGCAGAAAATAATTATTTCTCTTTGAAAATGTCATTTTATGCCGACAAATGTTGTTTCCTCTACAGATAATAACATTTTCAGGGAATATCATTTTCTGAGCAGAACAGCTGTTTCTTATGCAAAACATCCATATGCAAATTTTGCACCAAATAAGTCCCAAACCAGAAGTGTTCTGGTCAGGTCAGGAATTTTCTCATCAGAGTTTGTCAACATTCAAAAGCACTAGAATAATTTCTCCAATGTTTTGAACAGTTTTTTTCAATCCTACTTGCAAGTCCAGTCCATGTCCACTGTCCTGAACAAATAAGGCCACGGGCGAGGAGAGAGAAGTCAATGCTTGGAGTTTACAAAGTTTGATCAAGTCAATTAGAGTTCATATTGAACTGAAATTCCCTGCCCTACATCTGTCTGTTTTTGCAAATCACTCTTGGGGCTCAGCAGGGGATAGCTCTCAAAAGTGAATAAAAGCTGCCATGCTCAGTTTTGCAAGGTGGTTATAAGAAATAAGTTTTTGACTAATATTTTATTTTAAACACATGTGTGTCAAGTAATGAGCAAATGAGTATCAGAAGAAAAATGAAAGTAGAACATTTGTGTCAGACAAATAGAACAGTGAGCACAAATGAGTATACATATTTAAGAATGTGTGTGTGTTTTTATTTTAATTTTAGGGGGTTAGGGTTTTTTTAGGATGAGTTTAGCTGCACATTTCAGCAGGGGGTTGGATTAGATTGATTTTTGGAATTCCTTCCTATTATGTGCATCTATGAAGTTTTATCACCTCTTAAGTGTGGGATTTAGGTGAGGGAACTTAAAGGTTGCTTTGAGTCTCTTTTTTGGAGAGAAAAGAATAGTATTCATAAACATAACAATGGAGTGTTGCGTGGTTTTCAGGCTGTATGGTTGTGTTGTAGCAGCATTTTCTCCTGATGTTTCACCTGGATCTGTGGCTGGCATCTTCAGAGAATCTGATGGCAATAAAGCAAGTGGAGTATACATACCTGTGGGATGTCCAGGATAGGAGGAAAGAACCATTGTCTGTTAATCGAGCATAAAGGGTGCAATTAGCAAGCTTGGAAGTAGACTTTGTTCCCTTTAAATTGTTTGTTGTCTGGAGGCATCATTTTTTTTTAGGTAAACCTGTGATTGCTTGCTGTATGGACACTTCCTGTGTCTGGGTGGTGTTCCTTATTCACTGTCTTGATTCTAGTGTTTTTCAATACAGGTAGCTAATTTTTGTTCATTTTCATGGTTTCTTCCTTTCTGTTAAAATTGCCCACGTGCTTGTAGATTTCAATAGCTTCAACTGACAAAGTGGTTGTCCAAGTAGTTCAGAATTTGTGTTTTTAAATAATATTCTGTACCCAGCTTTGTTTATCATGTGTTCTACTATGGCTGTTTTTTTTTTATTATTGAAGTAGTCTGCAGTGCCTTTTATGTTCTTTGATTCATGCATGAGTGCTGCATTTTGTACTTTTAACTGTTTTTTTTAATTAATTTCCAAACAAGAAAATATTATCATTGTACATATGTATGTTTTAATGAGAAATTGTGAGCAGCTGTGGTTGATGCTTAATGCATTATGCTTAATGAATACACCAGGAGCCACCCTGCAGCATCACTAGGAGCCATTCATAAGTCTCAGGATTTGGCTTGGAAATCTCAGGGTCTCAGATGACCTGGATATATCAACCCAAGTCACTATGCTGTCAAGCATTTCCTGATACTAAATGATGCTGCTTAAAATATTACTTTTTAAAAAAAGGTAAATAGTTTTAAATTGTAGCTATTTAATTCACATTATTGGTTTTAAATGTATTATGTTCACTGTTGTTGTGTAGTTCTCTCTCCTTATCAGAGTATTTTAGTTTCAAAGCTTTAACTCATGTGAATTATACAATAGAGAATTATTTAAACCACTTTGAATACTGAAAAAACACTACAAGGACCTGTTGAATAGTAGAAATGCTGGCCAAGTAAACAAAACAATCTGCAAAATCCTGATATTTATTTCGTGTGTCAGAAGCGAGCCGAGGGTACAAGTTGTAATGGATTTGCAAACATAGAGATTTTAAAGAAAAAACTTGGCATTGATAATAAATGTCTTTTGCCCAGTAGCTGGCCACTTGGAGTGCCTCTGGTGTTGCTGTTAGAAGGCCCTCCATTGTGCATATAGCAGGGCTCAGAATGCATTGCAGTAGGTAGTCTGTGGTTTGCTCTTCTCCACAGTCGCATGTTGCGGACTCCACTTTTTAGCCCCATTTCTTAAGGTTGGCTCTGCATCTCGTGGTGCCAGAGCGCAATCTGTTCAGTGCCTTTCAAGTTGCCCAGTCTTCTGTGTGCCCAGGAGGGAGTCTCTCATCCGGCGTCAGCCACTGATTAAGGTTCCGGGTTTTAGCCTGCCACTTTTGGACTCTCGCTTGCTGAGGTGTTCCTGCGAGTATCTCTGTAGATCTTAGAAAGCTATTTCTTGATTTAAGACAGCGTGCTGGCTGATATCCAAACAGGGGATGGGCCGGAGATGTCAATGCCTTGGTCTTTTCATTGTTGGCTGCTACTTCCCAGCAGATGTCAGGTGGTGCAATGCCGGCTAAGCAGTATAATTTCTCCAGTGGTGTAGGACGTAGACATCCTGTGATACTGTAGCATGTTTCACTAAGAGCCACATCCACTGTGTTGGTGAGCTGTATTCCATACTGGGAACACGTATTCAGCAGCAGAGTAGCAAAGCACAAGGGCAGATGTCTTCACTGTGTCAGGTTATGATCCCCAGGTTGTGCCTGTCAGCTTTTGTATGATGTTATTTCTAGAGCCCACTTTTTGCTTGATAGTAAAGCAGTGCTTCTTGTAAGTCAGAACACGGTCCAGGGTAACTCCCAAGTATTTTGGTGTGCTGCAATGCTCCAGTGGGATTCCTTCTCAGGTAATCCTCAGAGCTTGAGATGCTTGTCTGTTCTTAAGGTGGAAATAATAATAATAATAATAATAATAATAATAATAATAATAATAATAATAATAATAATAATAACAACTTTATTTATACCCCGCCACCATCTCCCCAACGGGGACTCGGGGCGGCTTACATGGGGCCATGCCCAGAACAATACAACATAACAGAATATAAAAGAACAACACATCTTAACACATTGAACAATGCAATAGATAATAATATACATTACAACGCAGAATCACACAGAAGCACACGTCTGTGTTTTAGATGGATTAGGAATCAGCTGGTTTTCCCTGTAATAGGCAGTGACAGCACCTAACGCTTCGGAGAGCTTCTGTTCAACCATTTCAAAGCTCCCTGCTTGGGCGGTGATAGCATGATCATCAGCATAGATGAAACTCTCTATCCCTTCTGGCAGTGGCTGATCATTTGTGTAAATGTTAAACATTGATGGAGCAAGCACGCTTCCCTGAGGGAGGCCATTCTTCTGTTTTTGCCATCTGCTTCTCTGATCCTGGAATTCAACAAAACTCCTGTTTTGTAGCAGATTTCCTATGAAGCGAGTGAGGTGGTAGTCCTTTGTGATATTATAGGTTTTTCTCAGGAGAAGGCGATGATTTACAGTGTCATAAACTGCTGACAGGTCTATGAAGACAGCTCCTGTAATTTGCTGTCTTTCAAACCCATCTTCTACGTGCTGAGTCAGATTCAACACTTGTGATGTGCAGCTTTTGCCTTTCCTGAAGCCAGCTGGATCCGGAATCAAACATGGGTCTATTTTTTCCATAATTCTGTTCAAAATAAGTCTCTCCAGAACTTTGTAAAGATGGCACAACAAGGAGATTGGTCTATAGCTTTTTGGGTCATTGCGGTCTTTACCTGGTTTCAAGATGGCTATGACTCTTGCTTTGTCAGATTTTGGAAATCTGATAGGGTGCAATGCAGTTGTACATCAGCTTCAGCAGCCAGCACCTTGCTTTTGGGCCAAAGTTCTTAATTTGTTCCATCTATAGATTGTCCAGGCCAGCTGCTTTGCCATTTTTACATTTATTAAGGGCCATGTCCAATTCAGTTGTTGTAAAAGGTTCATGAACGTGGTTGTTCTCATTATTTGGTTGTCTGACTATTGGTTTTCTTCCTATTTTGATGAAAAGTTTGGGTTTCCCATTCTTCAGAAGTTGATGCTCTATCTGATCTGCCTTTATGTTGGCATGGGTGTTAGATTGTCAGGGATCGTTGTCAGCCATCTTAACAGCCTCCATGCCTTCTGGCTGCTCCTGCCCATGTTGACTTCTGTTATTAGCTTTATCCACTGTTATTTCTTGGTTTCAGAGATTGAGGACAGAATGCTCTGTGTTGTCTGGAGAGTTTGCTCACTAAATGGGTCTTCATTGTGGAGTCTGTAGTAGTTTTTGAGCAAGGCAGCTGTATCAGAAGTAATGCCCTGAAGTGTGTTCTGCAACCTCTCGGTATAGAGGCACTTGTATTTCTCAGGGATTGGAGCAACCGATACGTTCTTGTCATCTAGCAAGTCTGAGAATTTGGACCAGTCTGCCTTTCTGAAGTTGAATCTTCATTTAAATCAAAGTTCCAAAGGCCAATTGGGAACAATTGGCATACTATTGTCCGATGCTGTGTGATTGGTATAGATGGTCCCACTGATTTAGAGCATTGCTGCACAATGCTGTCGCTCACAAATAGGAGGTCTGTGTTATATCCTCAGTGCCATCTCCCACTGTCGTAGGATGGTAGGAACTTACTATTGTGAATAAGTGATAGTTTATGCAGTTCAGCCCAGGAAAGGACAGTCTCTCCATTTTTATCCTCCTGTGCATAGCCTCACACGTGGCTATGGCTGTTAAAGTCACCAATTACTACTAGGCTGGAGCAAATTTTTCGTTAGTTCGTTAAATTCGTTTAAAATTCGTTTTGTAATTAATTTTGAATTGATATTGAAACATCTGCTCACTGCCTTACAAATATTACGAATTTGAATAATAAAAGTACCTTTTTTTCGTTTGTTTCTGATGTCTTCGGATCGCCCCCCCCCCCCCACCACACCGGCTCAGTAGAAGCCTTCCGCGAAGCAGGGAGGGAGCGAAGAGAAGAGAGAAGAGCCATGCCTGCCTGCGCTTGGCCTCCCTGCCTCGCCCTGGAGTGGTTTGGTTTTGCTTCTTCAGCCAGGCTTAAAGGGGAATACCAAAACCACTGGCTTGCCTTCCTAAACGGAATCCTTAGAGCCAGAGGATATCCCTTTAAGAGATATCTCCACTGAGGAGATCTCCCGGAAAGGATTCTGGCACCAGCTCAATTGCAACAGATTCACTGCCATGTCATGTGAGCTGTAGTTTTACAAAGTCCCTAGCCTTCCCTGCAGAAGAGAGCCAGTACCATGCCAAACTACAACTCCCAGTTTTCTGTCAAATTGTTTTGGATTTCAACTCCTACAATTCCTAACTCCAGACATGGGCAAAGTTTGCCCTTGCCTGGTATAGAAGCATTCTATTCTTCTCCAGACATGCCAACAGTATTAAGTGATAAAATCTTGGGCATTTTTTCCTTTAATGCTAAAAGTTCATAGGTTGTTCAGCAACAGCCTACTGGCTGGGTTGCTATGAGTTTTCCGGGCTCTATGGCCATGTGCCAAAAGCATTCTCTCCTGACGTTTCACCCACATCTGTGGCAGACATACTCAGAGGTTTTGACGTCTGCGCGAAGCTAGGCAAGTGGGGTTTATATCTGTGGAAGGTCCAGGGTGGGAGAAAGAACTCTTGTCTGTGGGAGGCAAGTGTGAATGTTGCAATTGGTCACCTTGATTAGCATTGAATAGCCTTGCAGCTTCAAAGCCTGGCTGCTTCCTACCTGGGGGAATCCTTTGTTGGGAGGTATTAGCTGGCCCTGATTGTTTCCTGTCTGGAATTCCCATTTTCTGGGTGTTGTTCTTTTACTGTCCTGATTTTAGCTTTTCTGTAGCTAAAAATGCATATAAAATTGATTCTATAGGGAGGATAAATGATTGGATTTCAACTCCTACAGCTTAGCTTTCTCTGCCAATAATGGTACCATACCAAACTAAAGCTCCCAAGATTCTGTAGCAGTGAGCCATCTTGGATATTGTAAGGGATTTATTATTATTATTATTATTATTATTATTATTATTATTATTATTATTATTAGACCTTGCTCCCAGGAAGGTGCCTTCGCTGTGGCTCCCAACTTATCTACCTTTCCACATATTCTCCACATTGTATGTATGTGTATGTATATTATATATACATGAGCCCCGATGGCGAAGTATGTTAAAGCACTGAGCTGCTGAACTTGCAGACCGAAAGGTCCCAGGTTCAAATCCCGGGAGCAGAGTGAGTGCCCGCTGTTAGCTCCAGCTTCTGCCAACCTAGCAGCTTGAAAACATGCCAATGTGAGTAGATCAATAGGTACCGCTCTGGCGGGAAGGTAATGGCACTCCATGTAGTCATGCCGGCCACATGATCTTGGAGGTGTCTATGGACAACACTGGCTCTTGGGCTTAGAAAAGGAGATGAGCACCAACCCCCAGAGTCAGACATGACTGAACTTAACGTCAAGGGATACCTTTACCTTTACCTATACACACACACACACACACACACACACACACACACACACACACACATGCAGGGACTATATATATATATTATATATACACAGTATATATCACACACACACCAATTTAACAAAGTTTCAGCCACAAAAACAAAGTTTCTGAAGTAGAACAATGACTTTCACAGTAAAGACAACCCAATTTAACAGGAAATAAGACTTTCAAACCAGGAACAGATTTCTGCAATTATTAAAAAATGGTTTATTATAAAAGCTATGAAAATTCGCCAAAAATCAGAGGATAAGGGAAACGTTCCAAATTTTGGTGAGCTATCAGTGTTAAATGTGTTCTACCACTGTACCAAGTTTGAAGAAGATCACTCAAAAAATGAGGGTGGGAGAGTCCTGTAAAATCTCCCCTCGTGCTGTTTTTTTTTGGCCACTGTGCATGCGCGTCCGCCATTAACGTATTAATTTTGAAACTAACGAATTTTCGTTAATTTTGAATTTTTTGGGGGGCAAAATTCGGAAATGACTTCAGAAACGAAACGCTGGCGCCCCCTACTTTTGAAACGAGTTTAGAATCAATTTTTTCATGGATCGCTCAAGCCTAATTACTACAGTCCTTTGGTGCCTATCAAAGTTCTCTGGAAAGGAGAAACAAAATTCTTCATTTGGGGGTTGTAGACAGAGGTAATCGTGAGGTTATTAAGCTCTACTCTTATAACCTTTATATTGTTTTCTTCGGTGTTATGGGCACTGCTGACTTGGAGGCCTGGTTTGACAAAGACAGTGATTCCATACTGCACATGTGGTCTTTCTGCCACTAAGATCATTTCTGTTGTTTATCCCTGTGTGTTTCTTGGACACACAACACTTCACATTTCTTATCTCGGCACAGTTCAAAGAGCAGCTGTTATTTGGCAGCTGACATGCCTTCGATGTAGAAAATCCTGATAACGTCATGCTTATAACTTTATTTTACCAATATCAGGTTTTAAAGATGTAAAATGTGCATTTATTTTCTAGTTTACACAACTATTTCAGATACATAAAACTTTGAATTGATTTGCTATCTTTGTAAGCTTCTCAACAAAGTTCTAACTAAAGCACATTAATTGGACTATTTTTATTACCCACAACTATTTTCCCACAGAAATGTCATTCAGAGAAAAAAGAAAAAACAAAAAGGAATTATGCATATTTAGCATAAAAGTACAGCTAAATGTATGACTAAACTAGATTAGATTAGACTAAAACTATACTATATTATCAAAATACTGAACTTTTGCAATAAAAGCAGCCTAACAAATCACTGGAACAAAAATTATATCACCCCAACTCTAATGAAAAAGAATAACAGTTAATAGAGAATATTATAGACCTAACTAAATTCTACTAACGAGAGTTACTACAAACCATAACCACAGATTATTACATCATTACATTTCCTAGTGCTCAAAAAGTCCATAAACGGTTTCCAATACTTCAGAAAGGCTTCTAGTGATTGATTTGTCTTTTTAAAATCCACATGAGTTTGGCAACCTGAGCAAAGTATACAACTTCAGTTACAATCCATTCTTCACTGATGCTTCAGTCTGTTTACAAATCTGGGCAAACAGTATTCTTACAGTTGTTCTATATCACAGAAGTAATCCATATTTTCTAACCAGTTCCTTGAGGATCACCCCTAGACTAGACTCAAAAGTTTATTTTTAAACTCCATATTTAATTGGAGTTAAATATGGTCAGTTCATATAGCCAATGAAAAAAGATAGTGAAGAGGAACCTGATGTGGGTTCAGCTGAGACCTTATAATATCTCCTCAGTCTTCCTTCAGATGAAACACACCTGAGACCAGTAATTGAGAGCAAAATTACCTTGGCAGCTTCCAGAATAGACACTTTCCTCACCCCAAGGTTTCAGGGCCCACAACTTCCATTCTGAAACCCTGTTTCTCTAAGACTTATGTGAAACTTTAGGGTGACATCAGACTAGATGGGGATGTACTTGGGGCTGATGCAGTGGAAGCCACCAACTTGGATGCAACTGGAGCAGTTGAACTCAGACAAAGGCCCCTTCTACATTGCCATATAATCCAGTATCTGATAGCAAATTATCTACTTTGAACTGGATTATATGGCAATGTAGACTCATATAATCCAGTTCAAAACATATGATATGGGATCAGATACTGGAATATAGAATCATATGATCATAGAGTTGGAAGAGACCCCATGAGCCATCCAGTCCAACCCCCTGTCAAGAAGCAGGAAATCACATTCAAAGCAACCCGACAAATGGCCATCCAACCTCTGCTTAAAAGCCTCCAAAGAAGGAGCCTCCACCACACTCCAGGGCAGCAAATTCCACTGCCGAACAGTTCTCACAGTTAGGACGTTCTTCCTAATGTTCAGGTGGAATCTCCTTTCCTGCAGTTTAAAGCCATTGTTCTGCATCCTAGTCTCCAGGGCAGCAGAAATCAAGCTTGCTCCCTACTCTCTATGATTTCCCCTCACACATTTATAAATGGCTATCATGTCTCCTCTCAGCCTTCTCTTCTGCAGGTTAAACATACTCAGCTCTTTCAGATGCTCTTCATAGGGCTTGCTCTCCAGGCCCTTGATCATTTTAGTCACCCTCCTCTGGACACCTTCTAGCTTGTCAACATCGCCTTTCAATTGCAATGCCAAGCATAGGACACAGTATTCCAGGTGTGGTCTGACCAAGGCAGAATAGATGGCTAGCATGACTTCCCTGGATCTAGACACTAGACTCCTATTTATGCAGGCCAAAATCACATTGGCTTTTTTAGTCATCACATCACATTGTTGGCTCATGTTTAACTTGTCTATGAGGACTCCAAATGGCAATGGAGACAGATCTTGGTCGTGTATTTTAAGGGGAGCTATGAGGAGGAGAAGAACCGGAGAAAGAAGATGGACAGGTTTGTGAAAGAGTGGGATGGAAGCAAGGGTGATGATGAAAGAGTGAGACTATTGACGTTAAGCAAGATAATGAGGGATGAGAGAGATTAGGGGTAGGTGGATATGATGAGATGAAAAGGGGAGCAGAGAAGAGAAATTGAACAGATGGAAAAGAAAAATTAAGAAGTCAGAAGTCTGGGAAGAAAAAAGGGAAGACTAGATGCAATGATAGCTGCATTACAGAGGAGGAGTTGGCAAGGAGATTTGAAGTCCATCTCAGGGAGAGTTTATTTATTTATTTATTTCCATCATTTCTATCCCGCCCTTCTCACCCGATGGGACTCAGGGCAGCTCACAATCTGGCAAAATTCAAGGGTTGGTACAGAGACTTTTACTGTCCCCATAAAGTGAGGACAGTGAAAGAAGGGTGTGGAGGAAAACCCTGGTTGATGGGTGGGAAGGCTCCAGAATGAATGACAAGTTTGAATGGGGAAAAATCGAGGAAGAACTAAATGGCCAGTAACTTTAAAGACCAAAGGAGGAGTGTATTGTCTATGGAAGTAGTTAGGCTCTCAGTGTTTATGAACCACAAGTTAATGGGGAGCATTTATTTATGACATTGATTCTTTATTCTGTTCTGTTTATTTGCATTGCTTGTATAAGGATATTTTGTGAGATATGCCCTGTTTTCTGTTTTATATCATAACCAGGTACAGCAATCAGTCATATTAAAAACTGGCAAAGTCACTGATGCAGTATTGAATGTTAGTAAGACCCCGGGTATAACACATATTTATTTACTTGCAGGTGTGGGATAGAATACAATAGGATCTAGAGAGACTAAAATCATTACTCTTTCCCTAAGACAATACAGATGTTTCAGATTTTTACAGTGGCCAGTTAGTGATGATGTGTGAAAATAATACATCTATTTAATCAAAGTCAGGGTTGTTATATGTTTTCCAGGCTGTATGGCCATGTTCTAGAAGTATTCAAAGTAATCAAAGTCAGTTTTCCAAGGTTTAATATGCTCTCTTTCATAAGATACCTTTAGTTGTATGTGCAATAATGAGAACTCTTTTTTAAACAAATATAATGTGTCATGAGGTCATCTGCAGCACTTTGAATTGTGCTCCAAAAGAAGCTCACAACCACAGCAATTGCTGTAAAAAGGAAATCATGTGATCCTTCTAATCTTATGAGTATCCGCTCTATTAAGTATAGGGATATTGGATTCTTTTTAAATGCATTATTGTTTGTATTAGTGATGATGCCCACTATCCCCTTATTCAGTTCAACATGCTGGAAAAATATTTTCTTTGATTATAAGTAATAGAGTCTATAAAAGTGTTGCTGACATGAAAGAAATGACAAAATCAATTGGATATTCAAGTCAGGAGATTTCATAATGTCAAAATGCTTTGTGACACTGATGTTCACTGGAATCAAATTAATTCTTGATTTTTTAAATCCTGTTTTTAGCTGTCATTCTAATATGAAATCTTTTTATGTTATTTGTTTTATTTATTGAATTTATATTTATCCTGCCTTTCTCCCAAGATGTTCAATAATATAATACAACTATATTATGTTTTGAGATTCAGGACACACATATGATGATGACAACACTGTATTTCAAATGTAACTGCCCTTTGGATTGTGCTGGTAGATAAACTATTTGCAAATAATTATGATTACTAATGAAAGAGCTTAAAACACATGAATCTGCCGTCTCATAAACAGTGATAATCTTGAGATTATAATCAGAAGCAAGTAAAATCAGTGTTTTTTCTACTGCATGTCAAAAACATTGACAGTAGGTGGGTATCTGATAGGGAACTTCACAGGTAATTCAAAAGTATAATCTGAATTATCCAGATGTACAATTTTGGTCTATATTCATGCATAACTTCCCAAATTTTGCCAAAATCGTGAAATTTGAAACATGAAACTAGCAATGTCTCTAGCTATGTCTTCCCATGTTTCCTCTGAAAAATACTTTTTAAGTAGAGCTCCCCTTGCATCATGGCAATTTCTAAGTTACTGAACAATGGTGGGAATGAGCAAGGGTGCAGGGAGTTCCAAGAATGAATGCATTTTCACAGGCATCTGCAAGTAACTTTGCTAAATATTTTTATCATCTATTATAACACCAACTACAGGAAATAAAAAACAGCAAATGTGAAAACAGCAGCAATTTACTCCTGTCTTTCTGCATTCTGAAAATGCATGGAAGCAAATGCCCGCACAGATCATATGATCATTGCCGCATATTCTTTTATTTTCAATCAAAAAATTAAATAAAACTAAGGCTGAGGCGACAATAACATTTAACTTTTGTTTGGGGCTTATAAACCAGCTTTATTCACTAAGCACCTGATTTGCACCAGAATTAATTTACTTAATTGGTCTGAGTGAGTTTCTGATGAAAAGAACAGGTCATATCTTCGAGTTCTTAGCAGATATGTTATTTCAAATTGGAATATTTATTTCTTTGCTACCTCTTTTCTTATTCTTTCTTTGAAAATGGTTTTATGGATAATAAAAGAATTTCAGATGAAGTAATTAAATTATATTTTTCTTGTCACCCACTGACATCTTTATTGTTTTCCCACCCTGATATACAGGTAGTATGTAACTGATATATAGTTTTCTTAAACAAAAATCACACCATTTTGAATGTATGCATGTAGAAAAGAAGGTTTAAGTTGTATGAATTGAATATCATTGTTATTTTGTCTGTAAAATGTTCTGTGACAACATCATAAAATGAAGTTGTTCAAGATCAGGGTCAACATTTTTAGGAATATTTTATGCTCAATTTATGAGTGATGGAAAGTCTCCAAATATTCTAGTAAATCTGGTAGCAGCTGATTAGAACAGCAAACACAAGCAAGGACAGCAGAGGTTTCTTTCCTCAATCAGGAAGGTTTTTATCTTGTAACATCGGCATGAAATCTCTGTACAAAATCAAGTCCTCTTACTCTACTCTCCTCTCAGAAATCTTCACAGCAATTCTGCCACATAGATCTTTCTTCTTCTTTGTCTGCAATGGTCAGTGGCAACAACACCAGCATAAATTCTCATCCACATTTACTATGCTAGCTATCCCACTTTTATCCCGGATTTCACCAATTGCATATTGTATTGCATCATCCATGATTCCCCAACATTGCACTATGGTTGCTTCTGACATCAGGCATAGCACTCTAGTTTCATCATTGTCTGAAACTTGCCTTGTCATTTTGACTCTGCAATTAGTATATGGATGTGATGACATACTTTGTTTTCATTACAAATCTCTTCTGCAAAAAATGCAGCAAGCACCTTCTGACTCTTACCTCCATTAAGATTCTTTGCTACATTTCTATGTTCTTCACTTATATACAAGGCTGGGGATAGTATGGTGCTTCTTGGATGAGAGTCAAAGTACCATTCAAGAGTAAGTGATGTCACAACATTGTCACTCTTTGATGTAGACTGTGAACCTTGGTGATTCATAGTACGAGGCATGACAGCCTACTTAATTCTTTTCTAACTGAATAAGTGTCAGAACATTGTTGTACTACTGTGTTTTCCTGAAAATAAGACACCGTCTTATATTTATTTTTCTTCAAGAAGACATTGTGGCTTATTTTCAGGAGATGTCTTATTGTTATTAAGTATAAATCTGCATTTATGGAATGATCTCTCTGAGCTCAGTAGTAAACTGCTTGTTGAAGCTTTTCCCCTATCCTCTGGTGTTTGTGTGGGGTGAGAGAGACCCATAGACTGTTCCTGGTGGGTGCTGGGGGGGGGAGAGACCCACAGAGCTGAGTAGAATGGCAGCCACAACTTTACTTCTTCCCCTTGAGGACATATAATACCTAAAGCAGAGTGTCCTACTCTTCACTTCACTGAGGAGACTTTTACTTTCACCTTCTATGTCTCCCTCTATGTCTCAGCTTGGAGCATATACTGAACGACTGGGACCTGACGGGGGAGACGATGCAGCACAGCCATGCCTATCACACCAACTACAGGAAATAAAAAAACAGAAAACATGAAAATAGCAGCAATTTACTCTTGCATGGAGGCCAATGCCTGCACAGATCATATGATCATTGCTGCATAATCTTTTATTTTCAATTAAAAAATTAAACAAAACTAAGGCTCGGGTCTCTGGTGGCACAGTGTGTTAAAACGCTGAGCTGCTGAACTTGTGGACTGAAATGTGAGTAGATCAATAGGTACTCCGGCGGGAAGGTAACGGCGCTCCATGCAGTCATGCCGGCCACATGACCTTGGAGGTGTCTACGGACAATGCCGGCTCTTCAGCTTAGAAATGGAGATGAGCACCAACCCCCAGGGTCGGTCACGACTAGACTTAACGTCAGGGGAAACCTTTACCTTTACCTAAGGCTCGGGTGACAATAACATTTAATTTTTGTTTGGGGCTTATAAACCAGCTTTCATTATGTCTTATTTTTGGGGTATGGCTTATATTGTGCAAATGCTTAGAAATCCTGCTACAGCTTATTTTATGGGCATTTCTTATTTTAGGGAAAACAGGGTAGTTAGCACTCAGAGCAGGGGTCCCCAAACTAAGGCCCGGGGGCCGGATGCGGCCCTCCAAGGTCATTTACCTGGCCCCCGCTCTCATTTTTAGACTTAGGCTTGCCCAAAGTCTGAAATGACTTGAAGGCACACCACCGCAACAACAACAACAAAAACAACAACAATCCTACTTAACTTGATTATCTCATTGGCCAGAAGCAGGCCCACACTTCCCATTGAAATCCTGATAGGTTTATGTTCGTTAAAATTGTTTTTATTTTTAAATATTATATTGTTTTTTCATTTACTAATATTGTGCTATGGTAATAATATATTGTGTATACATATAATATTGATAATAATATTATAATGTAATACAATATAATATTTATTTTTTACAGTATTTCTATCCCGCCCTTCTCACCCAGTAGGGGACTCAGGGCAGCTAATAATAATAATACAATATAATAATATTGTATATCATAATATTAATTATGTATTATATATGAAATGTAATATTACTAATAATAATACGGTATAGTGGTATCGTACAATATAGTATTATATAATGCTAACATTGTGCTATGCTAATAATATAATATATTGTCTATACATATAACTTGTAAGCCGCTCTGAGTCCCTTTCGGGGTGAGAGAGGGAGGGGTATAAATGTAGCAAATAAATAAATAAATAAATAAATAAATAAATAAATAAATGTTGTGGGGGGGGGGGTTGCACTACAAATAAGACATGTGCAGTGTGCATAGGAATTTGTTCATTTTTTTTCAAATGATAATTTGGCCCCTCAACATCTGAGGGACCATGAACCTGCCCTCCACTTAAAAAGTTTGAGGATCCCTGACTCAGAGTGTACAAGACAGTATATGATCAAAGGCATGCTAAACATGAGACCAACTGCACAGTCATGGGCACAGTTGAATGTGCATATTAAAAAAAAAAAACAGAAATGTATGTGTTCCTCCAGTTTCCTGACCTTGAACAGAATATGGGTATCATGCATTGAACACAAACCTTTTCCACAGGGCAGCATATGCAAAGTGTACAACACTAGCAAGTTTCTGACCATTATAAAATGTGCATGGGTAAATTGTGAACATTTGAAAACTTTGCCCAGACACATGTTTTCATTAATGTACTTAATTTAATTCAGTTGATATCCCACCTCTCTCCCAGGAATAGGATTCAATATACAAGTATTCCCAATAAGATGAAATAAAACATACACAAATGACAATTGAAAACATATTTAAGGCACATGAGTGAATTAAATAAGAAAATGCCTTAGTTGATACAATAATGTGAGCATTATTATATGCATTACAATTAAAATTAAATGCAAATTGGGGAATAAAAATGTCACCAAACTCCATACAAATTTACACGTGGAAAAAACCTCAACTCAATTAATTCTATTAGAGGATTGTATGTGCTATGGGAGAACTCATCCCACTATTAACAAAGTAGCCACTGACAGATATTTTATAATTAATGACAACAGGGCAGGAGTGTTCAAAATGTGGAATTTACCTTAATAAAGCTAGAGATGTTCAAAGCATAGGACTCAGTTGCAGCAGTGTGATGTTGAGAAAAAAATGTCTCTGTTGAGATTTTCTTGGCTCTTGTTATGAGCCTGAATGTGAAGTGTGATTTGGCTTTGGAGTCTGGTTTTTTATTATTTTTTTATATCACATTTATCTGATTTACTTGACTTGTTGCTAGAACTTTGCCTTTAAATCTTAGTTTCCGATTTTTCCTGATCTAGATACTTACCTACCCTCTAACAGACTCTATCATCCTAAAACCTTTGATGGTCTTGTTTGTGTTTCCAGATCCTGTTCAGTCTTGGAAACTAAGGACCAATCTAATCTGTTGCCGAGTACTTCAGATCAGCACCATTGGCGTCCACATATTTAGCCATCAAGCAGGTGACTCCTCCTCCTCCTCCTTCTCCTCCTCCTCCTTCCTATTATTACAATCCCACACTTTAATAAAGTTTAAAAAGTGTAATACAAAAGTTTAAAACCCAAATTAAATAATACAGTGTGGAAACACAGATTAAAATATAATAAATACACTTAAAATAGCCTTTAAAACTCACCTTCTAATCCCACCACAACCTCCCCAAAGTCTTTCTCTTATCCTTCCTCAAATGCCTACTAGCAGAAGAAGGTCTTAACCTGCCTATGGAAAGCAGGGATGGGACCATATTGGTCTCTCTTAGGAGGGAGTTCCACAGCCTGGGTCCAGCCACTGAAAAGGCCCTCTCCCATATTCCCACCAAGTGTGCTTGAGCGGGTGGTGGGACAGAAAGAAGCAGATTGTTTATCAGGTTCACAGAAAGAGATATGGTCCTACAGATAACCTAGACTGGAACCATATAGGGCTTTGTAGATCAAAGCCAGCACTTTGAATTGTGAATTGGCAGCCAGTAGAGCTGTTGCAACAGAGAAGTTTTATGCTCCCTGTAACCAGCTCTAGTTAGCAGGCTGACTGCTCTTTGGACCAACTAAAATTTCTGAGCACTTTTCAAAGGAAGCTCCATGTAGAGCACGTTACAGTAGTCCAACCAGGATGTAACCAAGGCATGTACCACCATGGCCAGATCTGACTTCTCCAGGAACTAGAGCACTCGGTGCACTAGCTTTAACTGTGCAAAAGCACTCCTGGTAAGTGCTGATACCTGGGCACTTCAGGTTCAAAGCCGAATCCAGGAATATTCCCAAACTCCAAACCTGCATTTTCAAAGGGTGTGTGACCTCACCTAACACAGTCTGAATCCCTATTCCCAGATCTGTCTTATGACTGATCAGGATCACCTCTGTCTTGTCTGGATTAAGCTTCAATTTGTTTCCTTTTATCCAGTCCTTTACAGCTGACAGGCACCAGTTTAGCACAAAAACCATTTCCTTGGAATTAGGTGAAAAGGAGTAATAGAGCTGGGTGTCATCTCTACACTCCAAAAATATGGATGACCTACTGCAGTGGTTTCAAGTATGTGTTGAACAGCATAGGGGACAACACAGAGTCCTAAGGGACCCCACAGCCTAGTGGCCAAGAAGTTGAACAGAAGTCCCCTAGCATCACATTCTGAGAATGTCATTCAAGTAAGGAATGGAGCCCCTGAAGAACAGAACCTCCAAACCCCATCCTAGAAAAGTGGCTCAGAAGGAGATCATGGTCAAAGCTACTGAAAGGTTCAGGAGAACCAATAGGATCACACTCCCCCTGTTCAGTTCTCTTTGTAGGTCATGCACCAAGGCAACAAAAGCTATCTGTGTCCTATAACCAGGTCGGAAAACAGATCAAAATGGGTCTAAATAATCTGCTTTATCCAAGAACCTTTGAGTTTGTGAAGTCACCACTAGCTCCAGTACCTTGCCTAAAAATGGGAGTTTGGAGACTGGTCTGTAGTTTTCTAATACACAGGGGTCTAGGGGTCTTTAAGAAGTGGTCTTACCACAGCCTCCTTGTGGGCTGCAGGGACCCTGCCCTGAGGTAGGGAGGCATTCATCACTTCACTGACTCACTCCACCAGCCCCACTCTGACCTGTTTTATGAGCCAGAAAGGGTAAGGGTCTCTCCTCTCCAAGAATCCTGTCCATATCCTCAGGCTGCACAAATTGAAACATATCCATCAACACTGAGAAAAGAAGATGCCAAGGTTGCATTCACTGGAGCTCTATCAACTGCGGGATCAAAATCAAAATGAATCTGAGTGATCTTATCTGCAAAATGGTGGGCAAGCTCCTCACAGTGTGCTGTTGTATGGCCAACATTCTTTTCTTTTCTTTTTTTTTTGGTCAGGTTGGATTAGGTCTCTAACCACCTACAACATCTCTGCTGGGTGGTTTTGTGCTGCAGCAATAGTATTTGCTTAAAAATGCTCTTTTGCTGCTTTTATTGCCTAGATCTTCAGATACAATTTTGCTTACTTTCAGTCAGAATCACTCAGAGTTCTTTACCTCTGTCACCCTAATCCCCATCTCACACATTTCATTGTTGTCAGCTCCTTAGTGAACCAAGGGGCTGGTTAAGCTCCACTTCATGAGAAGGGACACTTCAGAGAAAACCTGTCTACTGCCCTGGTCATTTCCCCATTCCAGAGATCGACCAGGATTTCAACAGGGTCAATTTCAACTGAAATTCCCCAAAAGCCATCAGGAATCCATCCAGATCCATAGACCTCCTGGGATGAACCATTTTAATGGGTCCCCCACCCCTACAAAGGTTCTGAATCCCAGCCAGTCTAAGTCACCTGTCCATGACAACAGAACAACAGAGAGCTCCTCCATTACCATATAATCTGTGGTATTCCAGGGCAGGAAGCAGTTCTGTACTTAACCACCATATTCCAGTCCAAGTTAAATCAGCAATAGGGGAGGAGGAGCCAGGATCAGCTCCCGCTTACTTTTGTTTCAGGCAGGTTTTCGTACTGGGAGAGCCCTTACCATTACAGGCTCCCGAAGTACCAAAGGTACCAAAGGAAATAGAGAAATGGAGAAACAAATTCAACACACAAGCCTAGTGAGAACCCTAATTCCAGCCCCAATGAGAGCCCCCTTTTTCAGTATTCTGATCCAAAGACTGTTATGGAAGTCCACCCTTCACCCCTTTGAATTGGCATGCCATGATGCCTACTGGGATTATTTAACCTTTAGCATACCATGACAAACTATTTAAATAATTCTACCCTAAGTGAATTACCACACTCAACAGAAACAGTGTAGGGTAGATGGAAAAGAAACCCTAAGGATCACTTGGAGAGAGGGGGGAATTCCTAACTGTCCTTACATGACCAGTTTACACTCACACTGTCCTTAGGGTGAGAGGCTGGGTCACGCTAGGAACAGAAGAGGGAGATTAGTGATGACTTGGCCTTAAATAGGTTTCTCCTCTGCCCTTTGCCAAGTGACTGGGGCCAGTGAAGCCAGTTGGCTCCAACCAGCTCTGGTCTCCTCCACAGGGTGATTCAAATACCTCCCCTTGCCTTAGGCCTTGCCTGCTGGCTGCATTTGGGGCAACTGCTAGTCTTTATACTTCAACATGCACATTGAGGAATGCCACCCCAAGTACTTCTGAGACTTTTGTCCACAAAGACATATTTTGACTATGATGTGACAAAGTCTAGTTAATGTGACTGTAGACAGATGGTTGTTCTGCAGATTGGATACAGCCTTGTATTTATCACACGGTAATAAGAGTTTGCAAACATTTGACAATCTCAACATATTAGCTTAAATTTTGAATGCTTTTCAGAAAATGTACATTTTTGAATGTGTGGTAAGCTGTCATCTTCATCCACAAAATGAAAAATCAGGAATGGCAGTTGCTTCTTGGAACATTGGCACATTCCACAACACTGACTCTTCTCTTTTAGCAGTTGGAGTGCACACCTTCACTGCTGGAATTGGCGTTCATGACACAAACCAATCATTTGTTCAACTCTCTTTTCACTGAACTATGACAGAACTGTACCAACCCCATAGGGTGATGCATCACAGAACAGGTCAGATCTTTCCTGGCATCATAATGTAGTAGCAGATAGAAAGAGTTTAACAGCTTTGAGGCACAGCTGACAGATTTTTCCCCAATACCCAAATAAAACAGTAGCTCATGTTTACACTGCAATAAAACAAACCATTGTTATTAAAACAATTACCTTCAAAGAGCATGACTTTTAGAAATGTGTGAAACTCCATGAAAAAATCACAGCTAAATGCCAGTGTTACTATATTTCCAAGATGTGCCAACTCCAGCAAAACATTCTCCAAATTCTTCAGGAAAAACCAATGTTCCCCAAACACTCCAAGGGTTACTAAAACAACAACAAAATAACAAAGAATTTGAACTCTATAGTCACGAAGGCCCTATCTACACTGCTATATAATCCAGTTTGAAACTGCACTATATGGCCAGTGTAGATTCATATAATGCATTTCAGTGCAGTTAAACTACATTATATGAGTATACCCAGACTATATAATGCAATTTCAAACTGTATTATATGACAGTGTAGATGAGGCCTTAGAATAGGCCTAATAGAATCAAACCCTAAATTCCTCTTTCAGCCTTAGCGATTATATATAAAAGAAACTCAAAGCAATGTTTCCTTAACAGATAAGATTGTTCTGAGATTAATGTCTTTAAAAATGTTTATGGGAGCAAATGTACCCTTTTTGTGATCACAATAGAGTCTCTAGAAATAATAATTCAGGGGATGCTATGTACCTTTATCAGTTAGCCATCTTCACAATCACAATTGTCAAACAGCTGTGCAGAAATATGTGGTCAGTGAATATTTAATTCTGGTTTGAACCCCAAGGTGCATAGATGAGTAAAGGTATGTATATCATACCTAGGCCCAGAAACAGATGAAATACATGTCCTCCATCCCAGCTGCCGCTGCCTTTTCCAACAATAGCTGCTGGATTTAATTCCTTTCCCAATGTCATTCCCTTTTTCTTATGTGTCCTTTTTTATTTCTGTTGTAAGCCTGAGAGCAGGGAACTGTCATATTCACAATTTGTAAGATGTTTTGAGAGCCTTTGTGGTCAAAGGGCAGTGTATAAATACTTGAGACAAATAAATAAGCAATATAAGTATGTATAATACACTCCCAAGATCTCTTTAAACTCCCATCTACTGATATGCAATACATACCATATATAAGAATTGTTTAGGTAGTGCCCGACAGAGCCAGTCCAACAATGAGGCAAATTAAGTGGTCGCTTCAGGTGCCAAACATACGGGGGCGCAGTTGAGACTGCTTTTTCTGTTGATTTGTTGTAAAACATGATGTTTTGGTGCTTAATTTGTAAAATCTTAATGTAATTTGATGTTTAATAGGCTTTTCCTTAATCCCTCCTTATTATCCAACATTTTCGCTTATCCAACGCTTTTATTTTTCAGTGATTGGTTTTTTTTGGGGGGGGGGGCGCCAAAATTCTGTTCGCCTACACTTGAAAAATACCTAGGGCCGTCTCTGGTGCCCGAGAAGGGGGGGAGGGAGGGAGAGAGAGAGAGAGAGTTATTACTTTACCTACAAAGTTCTTCAGGATTCAATTCAGATGAAATGTCTAGATTTGTCTTGAATTTTATTTTCAGGGAAATGTGGGTAGTAAATTTAGTTCCTAAAGTTCCATTTGGTGTTAAAGCTGAAAATGTTTAGACCCATATAATGTTCAGAGACCTTCTCATTTGCATCCTGTCTTATTATTGAGCACATTTGCACTTATTTACAGATAGTCTCATCCAGGTAGTTGTTCTCAACTTTAGTGCTGGGTAAAAAAAGTCACAGAAAGTTGTGTGGTGACACAGTGTAGAGGCTAATTGAGAAATTCTTGTATCCCTTCAATCACTTACATTGTTTAACAGAGTGTACTTCTCTATCTGAAGACTGGTCATTATCCTTCGGGCATTAAAAGACATCCAGAAAAGCGCACTGTGCTTTGATATGAATTGTACGGCTATTAATGTTCCTGTGAATTTGGTTACAACTATATAAATCTCTCAAAGTAATTAGAACGGTGACCTAAGGACTTAGTAAGCCATTTGCAAAGGAACAGCAGCTCCTTAACATTTGACTGCAAAAAGGGTCCATGAAAACAGATACTCCACTCAGAATCTAAATTGCCCATTAAGAAATCACATAGGATACTTTATATGCACACCCATTTGTAATGAATGCATATGTTCCCACTCCCGATGATCATTTCTAGCATAATATGACACCATACAATATATGTCTCTCCTAATTGCACATTGCAAAATGCACACCATGCCGGAAGCTAATTAATCAGTTTCGGGCTACTTTTGGCTTTCATAGATTTTCTTCCTTTTTTCCATAGCAAACAGTCTTAAATAGCTTTATCTTAGAGAAATTCAGTGCATGCTGTTTGAGCCCATGTAAGTGCTTGGACTTGAGTGAACAAAATATGGAAATAGACAACCCTCCCCACCAAAAAAGCATTGCATGAAATTATATTTTATGGTTCATATTAAACCTGAACAAAATCAGAAAGCAAAAGCTTATTTACAGTTTGCCACATCCATGCAATGAGTCTCCATTTAAAAGCTAACTTTTGAATTTTTAATAATATTTTGGATTATTAAGTTGTGTTAGTAGTTCTTTAGTATTGTCAATTACCAATAGGTTTACATAATTTAAAAGGCTTTAATATTTTTGGAGACATGGGGTCTTTGTGGTTATGAGTATATATTATAACTTTACTTCCAGGAACAAAGGTTTATGAAGTGTGTAATGCTTTAATACTGGAAAAATATTCATGATAGTGTTTGTTTGCTTTTGATATGCAGTGCGGCTTAAGGTGAAAGACTTACTTGAATTTATTTATTTGCTGTGTTTCTTTCTAGAAAGAAAGTATTCAGATAATTTATAATGGGAAATTATTTTTAGAATAATGACATCTAAAAATTCATATTTGAAACCACATTCAATTTTAATGGTAGATTTTAGAATAATCAAAGCAGTCATTTGAATTTTCAAACAAAAATTTTGAAACAATGTGATTACATTCAAAACAAAATAGGAATAGGGGCCCAGCCTGTGCTGGGTAGGATTATACTCTCTCTACTATTTTTGTTTGCTCTTGAATTCAGTCCTGACTCTGGAAGCTTGCCAGTTGCCAGAGTTTGTTTGCACACTTAAGGCTTGTGTGCCAGCTGCATCTATTCATTGAGACATCTGATATTGGCACGGTATCACATACCTTTGTTACCTCCCATATGGAGTACTCTAAAGTGCTCAAAAAGTGGGTTTCCTTTGAAGTTTTCTGAAATTTCATCTAGTTCAAAGAGATTCAGATGGATTCAATTGGTGCTGTCTAGAAGGGACAAACAAGGTTCTTGAGGAGATCTACACTGACTCATTATCCCAGGATAATCCAGTGTGGTGTACATTGGATCAGCCCCAAGATGGCTTACACAGCCATCCAACCCAGATTTCAGGAAGAAGTTCTTATCATTCAATGATGCCATCAGACAGCAGCCCTGTTGCGTGGTTATGTAAAATAAAAATAAATATGTAAATGAAAGCTTTATCACAGTCTTTAAATCAAAGTAAACTCTGCTGTGTAATACGGCTGTCACGTAGGCTTGAATAAAACAATAACAGTATCTTTATTCAGGTTCAAGAGTTCAACTCCTTTTAAATATGCCTCATCTCTTCTTTAAATAGTCAAACTTTGGAGAGCACAACAGCCACTACATTTCTGACCAAAAATTCCTGTCAGCTTCTTTCCGCCACTCTCCAGAAGAGAAAATTTGAATTATAATGTCAGTTAGAAAAACCGTTGGTCTGCCTCTGCCAAGCCAGAGGCAGCAACCAATCAGAATGCTGGCTGGCTCAGCAGCTGTCGCCATAGCAACCTTTTCCAATGAACTCATCGCAATATGCAGTCTTTATTTCATATTCCCTCACAAACCCCTATCAACTCCTCTTATTTTCCTTGTCACAACAATCTCTGGATATGACATGGGTCATTCCAGTAGGTTATCTCCTGTGGTGATGTTGGCCAGTTTGCCAAAGTAAGAAGGTAGGGGACAGAGGAAGGTGCACCCATCCTCTCTCTCTTTCCCAATTGTCCCATTGCCCCAGAGATATTTGTGACAAGGTGAATGTGAAGGGACAGTAATTGCCATCCCATGTTGCCGGGCTGCCAAGGCCTAGGAAACATGGGATGGACGTGGAAACAGTTGTGGTCAGTTCTGTCTCAAAGACATGGGTTGCCCCAAATCCAAGGGCAAAATTTGTGGAATATTTTTGTTGTGAATCATTGCTATTTTCTATGTAAAAAACAACAATGTTGAACAACAAACAATTTTGCACAATTTTGATGTAGCTATTTTGGTTTTTCAGACCTTTTGTGCAAAATATTATTTTCTATGTGAAAAACAACAACTAATGCATAGGAAAATTGTTGCACCACATAAATGTTGCAAAAAAATCAGCAACATTGCACTACTAACGGCCACATGGCTTTATCATGAAACACTGTTGAATTTGTGGAACATTTTTGTTGATTAACATTTCTGATTCGCATGTAGAATGCAGCAATATTGCATAAAATATTGGGCAATATTAACAATGTTACATAACAAACAATCACACAGTTGTTGTTACATAACAACCAGCCACTTTATTGATTTTGCACAGCATTCTTGCTATGCAAAAGTTTTACAGTACAGCATTGTTTTTTAAATACATTTATAACAGAATCTTGTACTGTTTGAAAATAGCCCTTTCTTTATTGAAAGCTGCACAGTTTTCATGACAAACTATGCAGTTCTCAGGAGGAGCTATGTAGCCTCAGGAAAACTAGTTGTGGGAGTTTCACTGCTTTCGTAAAAAGCTGCATGGTTTTCCTTCAGTGTGGAGACAAGTGAGGGCTCCTGAGTTTCTCAAAGCTACATGATGAAATACTACTTCATTGTTCTCAATATATGTTGGGACATGGAGAAATTGAGGTTTACCACCCCTGTACCTCTCAGTGGCACAACGCTCACTGCTTCCTGTTTCTGTTATGCCTTAGTTTCAACCTCACAGTACATCACCTGTATCTCTATGATATATATTTTAAATAGTTTTATCAGGAATAGCTTCTCTGTGGATGAAACATTTGGAGGACATTGAATAATGCTGCAGTTCAAGACCTGACATAACAGACTTAATGAATTATTAGATCAACACTGTATTAGAAAATAACCTCATCATGTTAATCAACCATCCCCTTGGCATCACAAATGGTGTTAAACAAACAAGCTAAAACTTATAATCAAAATTATAAGATAAATTGGTTGTGACATCTTTTAGAAGAAAGAGCAAAGAGCTTTCTGAAGCAGATAAAAACAAGAATAAGCAAGATATACCCGATTAAATTCAACTTTTTAAAAGCTGAAGTTGCCACAGTTTTGAAGTTTCAAAATTAAACTGGAATTGTCTCTTTGAGCAGATTCAGAGATGAGGAAAGTTGGGAAAGTAAAACAATTTGATCATTTGGTGTGGTTAAATTTGCATTATCAGAAAATAAAACCAACTCTCTTTCCCCTACAAAGCATGTAACAAATCCTATCTAAATGGAAGAAGAGCCCTGCAGCAAACAAAAAAAAAAACGAGTGGAAACCACACTAACACTTGCTCCAGGCAAGAGTAAAGATGCACAAATGTTGTTTCCTTTAAAATATTGTTTTTGCCCTTCCTTTCTCTCAGTTAGAAATACACACAATTTAAAAAAACATTGAAAACATTGTTTCATTGGGAAAATGGGTACAAAATGCATACATTAAGAAAAAAATGCAAACACAATATATAAGACTAGGGAGGAAATATGTAGAAAACTGCATACAGAATTCCATGCTGAAACAAAAGGCTATGTTTTGCATTATGATTTAATAACGGATCAAGAAAGCAGGTGGAATGTCGTGAATTACAGCAACATTGAGAATGAGAGTTTTCATGTTTGTGAACATTCCCCTTATTAAATGTCCAGTCACACAGACTCTGCATCCATTTCTAAATTATATAATGACTGTGACTGCATTCTCCAGAATTATTCATGTCCATGTAATAACTAAGGACTTCACCAGACAGAGGTCCACAAGATGGGCAACAGCAGGGAGATTCGATAGGCAGTGGGGGAAAACTATTGCCCTGCTCCCCTCATCACCACCCAGCTTCCCCCCCATTCTTCCCAACAAGAACACAGGAAGCCTCCTGTGTTCTCCAGGAAACATCCTAGGATGCTGCCAGGACATTTCCTCTTCAAAGCCCCACCGAGAGTAGCCTTATGCCGTGTGGTGGCATCTTGCAAACTCAGTTAAGGATGAAGTGATAAATAAAGATAAAAATATTGGGGGAAAATAAGTTCCATTTTCTTTTATATGTGCGGGGTGAACTCTCAAATTATATTGCCTGTTTCATTCTATAGACTGTGAAGGAACTTGACATTCATCCCAACATGTAATTGTAGCATGTGTGTACAGAACACATATTAAAAATGATATTCCTTGTGTGTGTGTGTGTGTGTGTGTGTGTGTATGTGTATATATATATATATATATATATACAGACTTTTAAAACCTGTTGTCAATTTTATGTTCAAAGTATGCTCAAGTTTTAATGTACATAGAACATCCTACTAGGTAGCTAGTGTTGCTGCTGCTTTTTTAAAAAGCCTCCTACTATTTAATGTTATTTTGAAATCAATGTTAGCTGGGAAGCTATTTATAGAGAGCTGTTTTTAAATGTTCACTGCTAAATCATTGATAATTGGATTTTAGTGTGAACCTTCAATCTGGATGTTAATAATTGAACTCGTAGCCATGGCAATAGTTCTGCTTTGAAACATTTCATCTCCTGATGTGAAAAGGCACCTCTGTTTCCCCTATAGCAGTTAGACAGGTTTTTTTGTTTTAGCTTTTTTTTCCTTTTTGTGGGAGAAAACAAGAGGGACATTCATGATACACGCGGGTTATGCCAGCAGTCAAATAACATTAGGGAAGTGAAGAGTTTAATCAAGATAATGATCCACAAGGCTGTTATATACTGAGGTTGACATTCACAAATGTTTGTGAAGATCTGTGTCCCAATTCAGTATGTGCTAAACACACAGCTCCTGATTCTAATCTTCCATGCCATAGTTCTGGTCATGTTTTTAGTTAGGGCACTGATGTCGGGACAGGAGGAGAAAAGAAAGGTGAAAGATGTTCATCTGAATCATATTTTTTTCTCCTTGAATTATGATTGCCTATATCGCCCCTGGTGGTGGCGCAGTGTGTTAAAGTGCTGAGCTGCTGAACTTACAGACCGAAAGGTCCCAGGTTCAAATCACGGGAGTGGAATGAGTGCCCGCTGTTAGCCCCAGCTCCTGCCAAACTAGCAAATGTGAGTAGATCAATAGGTACCGCTCCAGCGGGAAGGTAACGGTGCTCCATGCAGTCATGCCGGCCACATGACCTTGGAGGTGTCTACAGACAACGCTGGCTCTTCGGCTTAGAAATGGAGATGAGCACCAAGCCCCAGAGTCAGACATGACTGGACTTAACATCAGGGGAAAAATCTTTACCTTTACCTATACATGTGGTTCATACAATCTGAAACATAGAAAAGGAGGGGAAAATTTTAATTCAACAACAAATTTGCAAAAAAAAAATCAACTAAATAATTTAAACTCTGAACTCTTCAGGCAGACTGCTCAAACATGTTACAATTTACCATCTTTATACCCTATCATATAGTCACCAGTTCCATCATAGTTCAAAGTCAACATTTAGTCCAAATCCTAATGTCTCTCCCTAGCTAGGATTCTGGCCTCATCAGTTTCCTGGCCATTGACACTGAATACATTAGTAAATAATCTTCAAATTCCATTCATTGTTCTCCCAGTCTTGCAGTTTTAAGAGCTGGTTGAGGATAACCTATTTCATTATCAGGATGTGGATGGTGCTGAATTACAGTTCCCATCAGCATCAACCAGCATAAACATTATATAAAAGTATAGAGTTGTAATTCAATTGTAATTCTGGGGAGCCCCTTTTCTAATTAAGTTAATGTTGCTCTCAAGGGGTACACCAAGGTCTCTCATTCTTTTATGATCTTACACTGATACTATCCCAATTCATGGTGAGCTGTTAGAAGCACTGAATTTAAATGAGCCTGTCCTGCAATAACAGATAAATTTCACACATAGTGTAATATAGGCATACTGATATCATGCCTAACAGAATTAGATTAAATGGGTCTCTACTTAAGCCCTTTCTATGACTAACTAGTAGCTAGTCCCGCACTGAAATAAGGGAAAGTGTGTAGATAGTAGACATGTCCAAAAATCGTTTTGAATCATATATCGGAATTATTTCGGATTGTTCTCGCTTTTTGATACACATTCTGAGACATTATCTCACAGCGCAACCAGCAATGTAATTCAAACCATTGTTGGCCCATTCTCTAATTGCCTCTTAATATTTCGTTAATTTTTTTCCACAAAATTTTAAAAAAAATATTTTTAAAAAAATATTTTTAATTTTTTTTGTTTCTGCAACCTACCTTGAATGAGAGCTTAGCACAGCCTAACATGGCTGCCGCTCCCCGGCCAATCAGAAGCTTCCACGATGGATGCAAAGGTGGGGGCTAGGGTCCTCTGCATCCACGTGGAAGATTGCCATAAAAGCCCGTTGTGTAGCCTGGGCAAGCCATTCTGGGCTGGGCTTTGCATGGAGAGGGTGGTGGTCTGCAAACGGAGAGCAAGCAAGCCTCTTGAGGGAGAAAGAGGGTGAAGGGGCCCAGTCTGGCTGTTCCCACAGAGGGGTTTGGAGAAAGGTTTAGGGTTTTGTTGCTGGTTCTTTCTCTTAGCAAGGGAATTTCTAGTTTTCAAAGTATCTTTGCACTCCTTGCCAGGGCATTGCTTGGCATGGTGGTCACTGGTCCATTTCTAATTGAAGGCATTGGGTTGAGGCTTGTGGGATTACATAGCCAGAGACACCATTGATTTCCAGTATCCTTCTTGCTTACAAATATAGCAAGGGAATTTCTAGTTTTCAAAGTATCTTTGCACAACTTGCAAGGGCATTGCAAATTTGATGAGGATAGCTCAAGAAATGTGGGCGGGAGAGCCCTGTAAAAGTCCCCCCGGTTCCTTTATTTTTTTGTGATTGCGCATGCGTGTCCGTTATTTTAGAAACATTTAGAATCATTACGAATTTTTGGAAATATCTGAAATTTCTGGGTGAAAAAATCGGAAATACTTTCTATATTGAAGCGCCAGCGCCCCCTACTTTAGAAACGAGAATTGAAACATTTTCTTCATTGATCGGACATGCGTAGTAGATAGATGTGGCTAATTCATGCTGCAAATGTGCCTGGGAGAAGGACACTGTGTAGTCAGAATTCTTCCAATAACTGTGATCTGACCTCATTAGATGAATATGTGGTCCCCTGGGTAACGTCTTTGTAGATGGCCAATTATCTCACACCAGAAGCGACTTGTAGTATGTTCGCTTCTGACACGATAATCATAAAAAAAAAATCTCCTTGAAAATATGAGTGATCGCAGTAGATCTGTTAAGCAAAGCATTTGATGCCCTTGGTAGAATTTGAATAGATAACCAGCCTACTCCATCCCTCACCACACTATCTTAGCAGAGAAAGAAATGGACTTTAGCATTCTTCAGAGAAGTCTACATGGGCATGAAAATTCAGATTCCTTCAACATTCCTGTACTTCCAGTGATTAGAGTTATTCATATGTTTTTATCTCACTTGAGGCAAAGTCTGGGGGAAGCTCCAGTTTGCTTGAAACTACTGCATATTCCGTGACTTGGGGCAGAATTGATAGCTGGGTCTGACATGGACTGGTTCATTCTCCACATGGAACACTGCTATTATCTCCCTTTCCCTGCAATCCTGAGCTCAGGGAAAAGGGGACGGATCATGCCTATGCCACTGCCATTGGCACTTCCAGAAAGCCTCACAGCTCTCTCCGAGCTTCTAACATCATGAGCACATTGCTCTAGCACCAAAAAGGTGCCCAAATGACCAGGAAAAGAAATTGTCCCACAACATCTTAGTCGTATGGGCACCTCTGCTGAATATGAGAAACTTCAGATTCTTTTGACAAGACATAATTCTAAAGAGATTGTTGCTGACCTGGAGTCAAATACAATAATACAACTCAGCAAGTTTTACAAATGAATATCATTAGAAGTCACCATCAGATCTGCCTAACACTAATCAATGGGCAGGTGGGGCGGGGAGGAGGGACACACTAATATTTCAGATTTGTGCCATGCCTTTATCAATTATGATAAACCCCACATTCTCCAAAACAATGCTCTTTAGATTTGATGCCACACAATAGTCTTAATTAGGCACAGATAAAGAGCGTACTATGCTTTAGTTTAAGTGAGATATTGCAATCTTTGTGACTAAGTTTGTGGATTTGCTTTCTGGCTCCTCTTTAATCCATCACTACAGCAGCATTGAGGTGCAGGGGGGCAGAGGGTATAGTTATTCCCTTAATTTTGTGATGAACTGTCAAAGTAGTCTTTTCTATTCCTTGTGGTTTTCTTCCCACCCTGCATCCTTCTCCTTCTAACCCAATCTCCATCTGTTGAGAAGTCAGAAGTCTCCCAGAGGTGAAAGCAAATCCCAGAAGGTTGTAGAAAATATACAAAGAAAGGCATAACTGATAGTGCCTTTCTCTATCAGTTATTTATCTTTATTTATCTGGTGTTTCCTTTTTGTGTAATTGTTCCTAGGGGCTGACAAATAGAAGAGCCAAGACAATTAGTTGCTCTATGAGATATTGGATAAGGGGAAATAAGTAATAGATAAAGGAAGACATTATAATGAGGAAGTGTTAAAAGAGAAGTGCTATGCTCCAAAATTAAGAGTTCCTGAAATGTATGTCATCAAAAAGAAAATGGCCTGAAGAACAAAGTATCAGAACTCCTTTACTTTTGAGAACAGTAGTAAGCTAAGTTACCCTATCCTAAGGAAGTTGCCTTCTAAAAGACAGAAGGGGAAAGGAGAATAAAAAGAAAGCAAAGACTGACCCTAGACATTCCTAATAGAGAGTGGTTCATTTGAATTCTTCTGCAATACTTTCTCAAAGTGATTCCTTGCGTTCTGCACACTACTGTATATGGCATGATCTTTAGATTTCTTCAAAGCACACCTTACCATCACCACCCATGAAGGTGGGCAGGATCTCAGCCCACAATCATTCAAGACTGTAAGTCAATATGGCCAGGTGGATCTAGAAGACATTCCAGAAATTCCCAGCAGAACAATTAAACACAAATGGAGAGACCAGATAAGCAAAGATAAACAACTGATAGTGAATGTACTGTACTGTGATGATCAGTTCTTTATGGGGATAGTTCTGTGTTCTCTCTAAACCTCCTGTTTTTATGAAACGTTTATAATCCCAAGTGA
This sequence comes from Anolis carolinensis, assembly GCF_035594765.1. Taxonomy (NCBI): domain Eukaryota; kingdom Metazoa; phylum Chordata; class Lepidosauria; order Squamata; family Anolidae; genus Anolis; species Anolis carolinensis. The sequence continues at coordinate 152,299,083 of NC_085843.1, forward strand.
GCTGAGGCTGTTGATCACTAATGTGGAAAAAAATTATAAAAATCATTTAAAAATGCATTGCTTCTGAATGAAAAATCTATAGTGCCACTGCATTTCTCGTTGTAGAGTGCAAATGTGAGGGATCATTAAAAACTAAACCCCCTAAGCCCATTTTTATGCATTTCTGATATTTTGTTATTGCATTCCTTCATGCCACTTCTGACTTAGGGCAACTCAAAGATAATCCTATCATTGGATTTTCTTGGGGGATAAATCTTCATTGGGGCTTGGCTTTGCCTTCTTCTGAGGCTGAGAGAAAGTGACTTGCCCAAACCCAAGGTCACCCAGTTACATTTAATGGCTGAGCATTTTCACAGTCAAATCACTTTGCCTTTGAATAAAAATGTTGGCAAGATCATTTTCAATATTGTTTCAATACAGGCAGTCCCCAAGTTATAGGTTCTATAGGCTCGTTCTTAAGCTGAATTTGTATGTAAGTCAAAATGGGTACATTTTTAAGTGTAACTCCAGCCAGAGAGAGAGACAGAGCTTTAGATAGTGTCGGAAAGCGTTAACATCCCTGTGGTGTTGATTTTGCTGTCTATGCCCCTGTTCGGAAGATTTCACTTCACTTTCTGTTTGTGTGATAATTGAAATTGTGAAAAATGTGTCCTGTGGAAAAAAGGATTGTGATAAAGCTTCAGTGGAGACAACTTTTCCCCAAAACTCTTTCAGGATCAAATTTCCCTTCCAGATTTCTTTCATTTCCTATTCTCTCACCCCAATTCTTAACTATGAGTCATTTGTAAGTTGGAAGTTTGTAACTCGGGACTGCCTGTATATGAATTTTCCTCTTCTGTATGTGCTTTAAAATGGAAAAATAAGCATAGCAGTGGCCAGTTCAGTGAAAATGATAACAGCACCCATCCCACAGTTAGTCCAGAAGCCAGTGCTGAATATGGACACTCATCTACATCTAAAGGTACATGTCTTAAAAGTGGGCCCTATGGATCCGTGGTAGAACATGTGAAAGACTATGTGTAAGTTGAATCTGAAATGTGTGATGAAAGTTCTCTACATGTCACAGATTGTACCATGAAAGTTTTTTCATCTCAATATGCAATTTGTCACCTGCCTGCCCTTGATAGAAACTGTGTCAAGAAAATGCCTCAGGACAATAGTGATAACAGCAAAAAATGTTTAAGTTAATTTATGGAGAAGAGGACAATGAGAATGTTTCCTGAACCACTTTAAACTTTCTCAAAATAACATGGCAGCAGGGGACTGATAGTTGACGGCTGTGTTCACTGATTGGTAACCTTGTTGCAGTTTTTCGGAAGAAAGATGTTCTTCTTCACTGGACCTGCTTCTGCTTTGTACCCCCACCTTTTTTTTCTTCCTAAGAGCCAACAAAGTTGCTGTAGCATTCTTAAATATTTATATCATGCACTTTTTTTTTGGAAATAATTAATTTTTCTTCGCATCACTTGACTGATAACATGTCATAATGCAAGTTGCCAAGTGCCAAATGACTCTGAGACTCGTCCAGGCATTCAAAGCAAGGAAAAACCATTCATCTAGATAAAATCTTGTCTGACAAGTGAAGCTGAAGGAATCGTAGTGTAATTATATAGTGTTAATGAAGGCCATACATACAGGCGGTTCTCACTATTAACCTCTGTGTTCGTCTATCAAGAGCAATACAGATCAGTTATTTTATGTTAAAACAAATAAGTATCTTTTAAACAACATAGTTGTGTCTGTGTGTAAAAGGAGCTTTGTAGCAGATCATTGTATTATTGTATTATTGGCTTCATTAATTTTGCATTGGTGCCACACATTCCCAGTTGCAAGCCTTTGTCAAGAATGCATCAGATATATGATATTCCACCATTATAACCAGAACTAAGGTGAAAAGGTAAGTAAATTTTAGACCTTAGAAAATGGCACACAAGGCTGAAATAAGGCTTGGAGGAGATATCTCCCAAGGGTCTGTTGACATTTCAAAGTACACAGGCCAAAATTTTACTTTAAAAAAAAAGTTTTAATTTCACTGCTTTTGACTTCTGGCAGCATCACAGATGTTTGTCTGTTTATTTCCCATAAATTTTACTGTGGCAAGATTTTCCTGATTTCTTAGTTATGTGACATTTTTCAGAAAACATTTGTAGTTTTAATAATAGAAAAGATGTAGCATGTGTTATCTAGTGTGACCCCCCTGTTAAAAGATAGGTTATAATTAGGGAACTTAGTTTTGCCAAGGACACCAGTCTGGAATGATATAATAAGGGTTAAATCTTGGCCAATTTGCAAAGGGACTAACAACCACAACAAGCCTCCTCCCATGTGTACATTTAATCAAGGTTTTATATTTTATATATTTATAGCAGGAATTGATAGATTACTAATATACCGGAAACCAGGTTACAAAAAAGCATTTGACCTTTGCTCAGTCAAACCAACAGCTTAACAACTCTGCTCTGGGGTAATGACTCAAAAACAAAAGTATTCCAATACCTTTGTCTAAAGCTGTGATGAGGGAAAATTACATATCTATGCTTTGGCCTGGGAAGGCTAACAGATTAGAAAACGGAAAAGCCAAGTAAACAATATATTTTATAACATTGCATTTATTTCTCAGGAGCCCCCAGTGGCGTAGTGAATTAAAGCCTTGTAACTTGAAGGTTGGGTTGCTGACCTGAAGGCTGCCAGGTTCGAATCCCACCGGGGAGAGAGCGGATGAGCTCCCTCTATCAGCTCCAGCTCCATGTGGGGACATGAAAGAAGCCTCCCACAAGGATGGTAAAAACATCAAAACATTTGGGCATCCCCTGGGCAACGTCCTCGCACACGGTCAATTCTCTCACACCAGAAGCGACTTGCAGTTTCTCAAGTCGCTCCTGACACGAGGAAAAAAAAATATTTCGCAAATCTAAAATATATCCTTTCAGCCTATACTTGCTTCTCTATTTCATCTTTGACTTGCCTTCGATGTTTCCTACTGCCACTGCTGGGTTCTACAAAAACCATATCTAGCTTATTCCTGACCCTGCATTCCCTAAGCAAGCTGTTTTTCCTCCTTGTTTCTCTCCCTTTCTTCACCCCCAAATGTGCTCTCCTTTCTCACCAACAAACCCTGAGCCATATTTCACCCGCATAGATATATAACAATGGTGTCTACTGACCCTCATTTGTGTGTATATATATCCTATTTTTGCATTTTCTCCACCTTTCCATGGGGTGCCCAGATTGGGATCGAATCCCCTTAGTTCCCATGTGCCTTTCCTGTATGTATCCCATTATCCTGCAGGGTCGGGTCTGCAGGTGTACCAAATCTCCTGTAACCACAAGCCCCTTTTGTGTGTATGTGTTTAAGCTTTTTATGCTTTACATCTGTATATAAAATATTGGAGAAGCTAAGCCACTGACTCAACCCTGTGATGACCTTTTGCCTCCATTTTCCTGACCTGGAGAAACAAGTCAACTGTCTTTCTGGGCCTCATTTTGCATCAAACAGGATCCACTCATCCAGTAATTATGAGTCATAATCCTGACTGCATAGAGAACAACAGGGTCCTAGGAAAGTGCCTTCGGTTCTTTGAGTAGCCATTTGGACATACAAAGTTATCTTCCTCCTGCAATGGCAGTTCCAATAAGGATAACCCATGTCCCGCTCTCCAAGACAATGACATTCCCCTTTTTCCATTTCCCCAGTCATTGACCATTTAATCCTTTCAGGATGGACAATATCTCTTTGCTATGAACTCAATGGACAACAGTGCCAGAGGCACCGGACATACAGATATTCATCTCTGTCACAATAAAAGTTCCTTGGGACCATGTAGGTTCCATTGCTTGTCCCATGCTGGGACCACATAATCCATTCACAGAACTATGTCTTCCTTTGTCTGAATGATCATCCGGCCTCCTTGCTGGGCACTGGAGAGATGACATCTGCAGTGGAGGAAGGAAACACTCTCTGATTTGCTGGTGAACATTGCAGTCCTACCACTGCAGGAAATCCCTCCCTGCCCATGACATCAGTGGAGCCCAGTCAATCACAGCGAAGCCAGCTCCACCACAGGTGAGGTTGGGGGTGGGGGCAGAGAATTCAAATGACTTCATGTCTATAAAAATGTCTGTTTTGCACTGTACTGTATCTCAGCTTCCTTTGGTGAATTATCACGGGCTGGCATTGCAATCAGCTGATTGAATAAAAATACCTTGGTAGCTTTTTCTTCAACTGGTGAGATTTATTCTGGGATATTGGCTTCTTAGTCTCTCCAGGCATGACCAACAACAGCCTAACAGTCTGGATCTCACTATCCAGGACCATTCTAAATTGCTCTATTTCACATGTGTGGTCTAGCATTAAGCATAAGGTGTGTTTTATTTAAAATGTGACCATTTTTAAAGTCTTTTTTGTCCTTATGTACTCCATATACTCTGTTTCACATATGCACAACTTGCTATGCTTGTGTCATGAATTTAATGGGGAAGAAGACAAGGGATGACGAAGTAAGTATATAGTTACCAGGGAAATAGGAGGCATACACTGGAAGGGTCCAACTGTATTTCAAAAGCAAAACATTACAGAAGAATTCTGATATTGTTTCTGACCCTTAGAAAAAGAGAGATGTCTTGAAATTAAAAGACACATATTGCATTTGAACTCATTTATGCTGTTGGTATTGTTGTAGAGCACTGTATTGTTGACTTCCTATTTGCCCTCAATATTTTGATCCAGTTATTTGTAAAATCTGTCTTAATTTATTTCTTGGGAAAAGATCAACAATGTATTGTTTTTCAGGCAGAATCCACTTTACTAGGATTTTAGTAACTTCCCACTCACAGTACATACATGCCAGAAATAGTGACATGATATTTCCAGAGTTTATGCACATACTTAACTTTTTTAAAAGCTAAATTAAGGGACTTTCAGCTACTAGAAAACTGCTCTAGGGAAAAGAAGAAAGCGTTTCTTTTAAAAAGCAGGGATATCAATATGTCATTTTCATGAGACAAACTGAGTTATAGAATTCAGTGCTGCGAACAAAGCATAATGGTAAAGCTGTTAGATATCAACCTGAAATTGTAGTTCAGAAATTTCCAAGTTATGCCCAATTCTACCAGTCTCTACCATCACATTGTGACTGGAAAAATCTCTTTTTATGATTAGTGGGGCTCAGGCATCTCTGGTTCGCTAAAGGGAACCTTGAAGGCTGAACCAGTGAGAAGCTTTGCTTTGGGATAATTAACCACACAAGGTCATGGGTTTGATCTCAAGCAAGCACAAAAATTCACCTTTGTATTAATTTTTTCTTCCTTTTTGCTGTGGCAAATTGCAGTATCTCCCCATACCCCCAACCCACATATGCAGTTGCAGATTCTGCCTCAAGGGAGTGTCCCTGAGCATAAGAAAAATGCCATTCCACTGCACCCAGAAAAAAGTGCCATGCAAAACTTTGAGCCACAACACTTTTTAATTCATATCCAATTCTTGTGATTATTTATTATTGTTATCTTATTATCTTGTTTATATTCTGACTTCCTTTGTTGACAAATTCAATAAAAGAAATGGAAGAAAGTTCCCATCCCTTCTAATAGGAAACATTTCATAATTGAGGTAGCACAATGGAGAAAACCATTCCCACAATAGTTATTAACTACACTTTGGTTCTCTGTATAAGTTATTTGTGGGGACAAAATATATGGAAATTGGCATTTGTTTAATATTTTTTTAGCAAATTATGAAGGGCTTTCAAGTCCAAAGGTGGACTTGAAAGCCTTTCACAGACTATTTTCATTTGGGTTTGGAAATGGTCTGTGAGACAATATAATTGACAAAGCATTGGCAAAATGTCATCAGGAAGGCACATTTCCTCAAGAAACAATTGTAATTGATTGGTAGCCCTTATACAGATGCCACTCCAATGTCAGAGTTCTGATCATGGTGTAATCTACTGCACTGCTGAATCTAGAAGTAAAGGGGAATTTTTTTTATTATTTTAGATTAAACATAAACTCTGGATAAATCCTCATTTATGTGCTCAGACAATTACAAAGTTGCAAGCAAGTTTGAATAATGCATTGCACACCAAAAGCCCATTATGTTTAGTTTTCTTGTCTGAGTAGGATTTGTTAAGTTGCTTCAACTTGGATAGGAGAGGGGATAGAAAAGAAACGAAGTGAGAAGAAGTTAAAGTTGTGTGTGTGTGTGTGTGTATGCTATCTCCAAAAGCCTATTAAAGAGATAAGAACTTGGAAGTGGTAGAGTTGAAGGCATATAATATACAGTGAGAGGGCTCTGGCTGTGGGTAGAATATAGTCCCAGGCAAAGAGCTATGGGATTTATAACCTATCCACCACTCTACCTACAATGGCGACTAGTGACTTCCAAGGCAGTCAGGTATACATTCAGTCTGTGTTTTTGTCTGAGCTGTCCAAGGTGCTGAAACTACTTAAAGAATAGAGTTGGACATCTTGGACTACATCTACACTGCCATATACGCGGTTTCAAGCTGCATTATACGACAGTGTAAATGGGGCCTTGGCTAGTTCCTTGGAAGTTCAAATTGAAACACAGAGTGAATGGATTCACCAAACTACTTAATGGAAGCCACATGCCTCCACTGTTTGTGTGGTCTGTCCCAAACATAACGAGAATGACTTTTTTTTTTGCACAGTGCAGAAGTGATAAGGAAGTGATAGTTGAGACAGATAGAGCAGAAACCCAGGCACAACATGTCTTGGCTCCATTCCATTTCTTTTTTCAAGCTCAAACCCCATCTCAAAGAAAACCATCTGGGACAATTGAAAATGCTCAGGAAGTTCTGATTAGAACTTTGAATGAAATCTCAGCTGAAGACTCCCTGAACTACTATAAAGGGTGAAAGCAACACTGGAATCACTGTACTTGATCACAAGGAGCCTATTTTCAAGGGGATTAAATATAATTGCATGTATGTTCAACAAAAAACTTTTAAATTGTTCTCCTTACATTTGAGATGGATTATATATGTTCCTGCAAAACTGTGGGCATGGAATTCATATTTTAAAAGTAAATTGCAACTGGAATAAATTCATTCTGTTATGGCTTCAGCCTTAATATAATTTCTCTTTCCATGTTATCCAGGTGAAAATGTTCTACATGGTATTCAGGGAGTTGAAGCATGTCACATACACTGGCCTCACTCTTTGTATATGCATGGATTATCTGTAATAATAAAGATGAAACAATCACATTTAGATGGATGTATCACATCAATCGGATCAATATTGTACATATTTTTGTTTATTTTTATTTATTTTATACTGAGCATGGGCTGGTCATTCATGAATTCATGAAGTGGCATGTGAAAAGTCTGAGAAATGCTCTCTGAAGGTAGCATTTGATGTTGGAAGTTACTTACTAAGTGCATGGCCTGACTACAAGATTTGATTCAGATCCTGCCTTGACAATTTAGGAAACCCAATTGAGCTCTGCTTCTGAGGCTAACCAATTTTCAGCAGAAGAAACTCTCTTCAGGAAGCCAGAAGCTTTCAGCCTCTCTATTGATTGTCACTTGAAAATCACTGGGATGAGTTCTAGGCACACACACAAAAATTGTGATTGGAACCTACACTGGTCCAATACTTAATTAGAACTGCAAATCTCTGTGCTTTTTTCCCTGACATTTTTCTTACATGGAAAACCTAAAGTAAAATGTTTCAGTTCTTGCAATTTTTGCAATCTATTTGCACAGACTGACTGACTTACCTTCTGCTTCTGACTCTTTAACTCCTAAAGCCTTGGAAGGATGTAAATTTGCTTCTGGGTAATTTATGACGCTTTGCTTCTGGTGAATTCTGAACTTGTTCAAATATGCTGATTTCATTTGGAATGTAACAGATGTCTGAATCTGTTGCACCTAGCTGCTACTTATTTTATGTTGTCATTTTATTTTAACACTTGAGAGCCATAGTCCAATCAAAGATTTTCTCCAAAATCTATTTGGTATATTTAATCATTTTATTAGATAGCGTGACTACATTTTCCATCCATTCAAAGGAGCACACTATAACTCTACTTCTGTCTCTGTTACGTGTCAATGAGGCACAAACTAGAATTCCAGTTCCAGTTACATTTCTACACAAAGCAAACAGTCAACAGGTCATCTTAACAAGTTCGGGTTTCCCAGGCCAAAATTTTATGCTAACCCGAATTTGGAGGGGAGGAACTCTAATGACTTCAATATTTATTTTTCTTTACACATTCTGGAGTGCAAATCAAGGAAATCCCTTTCACCAAAAAGATGTTCCTAGGGTTCCAGGTAAATCACAATTTCCAATAATATCCTCTCAATATGATAGAATCACATTTTAGAAATCACTCAGGACAATTTTCTAATATCCATAGGCATGCAATACTGGATAGACCAAAAGTCCCTTGCCACTTTGTTTGAAATTACCAAGTCAGTAAGCATATGTCAAAAATTCCAGTCTCCAAAGCAAAGATTATATCCTTAGAGGAACACAAAGGCGGAAAGAGGTCAAAACTGGTTGGATGAGTCTAATATAGTCACTTGTCTCTGCCACCTGTATTAGCAGGGCTGGCAATACTGATGCTTCAGGCTCAATCTGCCTCTTCTATGGAGATAAACAAATATGCCCCACCCATTCAGCCGTCATGGCATGGCCATTCTGCACATAATGATTTTCTTTTTTTACAATAAGCGGGACATTTCCCTCTGATGGTCATATAAATGGAATTGCTTATGTGAATAATTTGTGTCTGAGGTAGTATATTAAATTACATCAAAGTGCATGTGCATTGCTTCTATGCACCGCCCTTGAATACTATGAAATGGAATTGCAGAAAGGTTTCTCATTTTTGCATATTGACCATTGATTCACATAACTTGAACTACATTCTTATGCAGCATAGGGGCTTCTTCATGTAAATCCAACAGTGGATTTTTCAGCTTTGCTAAAGTGATATATGATCTCAGCCACAGTCCGATCTGTCCTTGTTCTCCTGAAAGCCAGGCTATAAATTCACCAAAAAGCTCTGTGAAAAATAAACCATGTGCCCATCCCTAAATGGCACATCAAAACCCCCAAATGAGAGATATCTGGTTAGGTCTTTAAAGTTAAATAGAGTAACATATATCGAGAACTATTCTCCGGCACTAGTTGAAATGAATTTTGTAATATGAATTACTATAGGGCTGTCACCTATAGCCTTAATGATTTTTCTATTGCTTTTTACCAGAAACATAAATTGTTTTAACAGGTTTTTCTTTATGTATTTAATTGTATTGCTTTACTAATTGCTTTACCAGTGGCACAATGGGTTAAACCTTTCTGCTGGCAGGACTGCTGACTAATAGGTCAGTAGTTCAAATCTGAGGAGAGCAAGTGAGCTCCCTCTGTCAGCTCCAGCTCCACATGTGGGGACATGAGAGAAGCCTCCCACAAGTATGGTAAAATATCAAAACACCTGGGTATCCCCTAGGCAATGGTCTTGCAAATGGCCAATTCTCTCACACCAGAAGTGACTTGCAGTTTCTCAAATTGCTCCTGACATTAAAAAAAATAAAACAAAAATAAATTGTAGCAAGTTTGATAGTACAGTAGAGTCTCACTTATCCAATATTCGCTTATCCAATGTTCTGGATTATCCAACACAGTCTGCCTATTAGTAGTCAATATTTTTGTAGTCAATGTTTTCAATACATTGTGCTCTTTTGGTACTAAATTCTTAAATGCAGTAATTACTTTGTAGTATTACTGCGCATTGAACTGCTTTTTCTGTCAAATTTGTTATAAAACATGATGTTTTGGTGCTTAATTTGTAAAAACCATAACCTAATTTGATGTTTAATAGGTTTTTCCTTAATCCCTCCTTATTATCCAACATATTTGCTTATCCAATGTTCTGCCGGCCCATTTATGTTGGATAAGAGAGACTCTACTGTATTATAGTATTTAACTTCTGTGTGTTTTTAATTATATAGCTTTTTATGTTGTGTACTACTTAGGATTTTAATCCTAAGAAAAAAAAGTGGAATAATAACAATATAATTTAAATTAATGGAAATCTAATTGTCTTGTGTAAGATATGTTATCAGATTTACCCTTCAAGAGTTTTAAATGACACATGGTACCTGTGTACATGTGGGTGTATGAACAAGACAGAGAGAATGAGACAGAATATGTTTACCCCATTCGCCATTTTTTCTAGAAGTATATCATGTTTCCATATGTGATTTTATTAAAAAATATGTAAACATCAGGCTCAGACAATGAAGATACACACACACACAGTCTAACATTTACAGAAAGAATAATTGAAATTTTCCTTAAAGAATGGATATGTGTTTAGTTAATAAACTCCAGCTCTTTCAGCTTTGTAACTAAAGTCAAAAATATATTGATAAAAGAAGATAACTTTTAGTGTATTTATATGATAATTAGTCTACAAGGTACAATGTCTTTAGGCCATAGGAATCATATCTTCTGGAAGATAAATTTAGCATCTCATCCAAGATAAAGGAGAGTACTGAGCTTATACTGTATATTACAGTAGCCTAATTCAATTCTTCTTCAATTAAAACAGTATGAACTTAAAAGATGGAAATAGATATTTTAAAAACAGAGTAGCACATTTATAACCACTGCCCTTTCTCTTAACTTCAGAGTGTTTTTCTAATGTTAATTTAAGTGCAAAATGAATAGACCAATAAAGAAATCTCTGAAACTCAGCCGAAAAGTCATTTCTTTTCAGTCTTATTGTCAATTGGTCTGATTGCTTGAAGCCTCCCTCTGTATTTAATGCAGCTTTTGTTCTGATTGCACCAGCAGGATGAAGCTTCCAACATGTCAGAAATTATCCTAGGATTTGATTTTGAAGACAATTATATGGGGTTTTTTGGGGGGGAAGAGGGGAAAGGTGTTTGGCAGGCTGTGTATTTTGGATGTGGGTGGCCAATCACTACACCTAGTTGAAGAAGTTGGCCTTACCTCAGGTGTTTCTTACTCTGTGATGAATGAAATTAAGAATTCAAGGTTGAGTGGTCCAAATCAGACCCATCTCCATTTCTTGGCCACCATGGAAGAAATTGACATGTGAAGGAAAAGGCAAATAGACCACATGCCATCATCACATTATTCACTGGTGCGAAGTTTAAATCCCATCTAAGAATTAATTTAGGAAAAGGTAAAGCAGTACATACAGTGGTACTATTAGATGAAGGCTAATATAACAATTATCTGAAAATCTGTTCCTAGCTGTATATCCTCATGTTGAGTTTTTATGTTGGAAATGTCTATCAGACTTGGATTGAGAGAAATGGTATTCTGAAAGTGTTTGGTGTATTTAACTAGAAAAAGCTAAACAAGGACCATCCATAGGATTTGAGCATTGCACATATGTGAGTACTGAGGACAGGAGATACTCCAGTCTCTCATTCACAAACAAATAACAAGCAAGAAGCAGTCAGATAAAATATATAATTACTTTTTTAAAGAGAACAAGACTTCACCATTGTTGTCTTTTTTGGTATTCTTCCATGTACAGGCTGAATTCATTCTGTTTCTGGTTTTAAATCAGAGTGTATAAAACATTCTGACTATACTGGAAATGGATGCGCTTTCATTTCTCATATACAGTAAGATCCCTATTCCCTCATGCCTTATTGGAATGGCCAAAATGTACATGGAGTGAAAAATTTCCCAGAACCAATTATTTTCTACTTTCCTGGCTCATTTTGGAACCAAGTGTACTTCTGGTCTTATTTTCAAGCTAATCACTATAATTTTCGTTCTGCAGCCAAAAATTCGGCATCTGGCCCATTGGTGGCAATGGGGGAGGGGCTTCCTGGGCTTTCCTTCCTTTAACTTTTAGGGCTCTTAGGGTGAAAATGGCAACACTTGGAGGAAACATCTACCATGGTTAGCTCACCAAGTCTTATAACATTTGGGTCATCTCCTGATTTTTAGGAATTTCTTTTCTTTCTAGAAATAAAATATTTGTATTTCTCCAAGAGAAGTAGCAGGGCACAATTCCTTCCTGCCAAATGTCAAAGATGCACTTCCACATCACACAGCTCACTATTACACTTTCTTTATTAATAAAAAACAACAGCAACTTCTTCCAAAGTTTTTGCATTTCTTGTTATCACAACATACTGGAAAAGGCCAGAAGTCCACCATCCATAAGCAAGCAAGTAGCATGTCCCCTTATTAGAAAAATACTCCTGTATGATCCACTAGAAAGGAATCTTAAAAATGTATTGTGGGAATCTAGCCAATGTTTTTTGGAGCATATTATATTATTTTAAGTCTTAGTGGTTCAGAGCAGGTCATTAGCTTCACTGATTCAGAAAGGCAAGGTGGCCCCCAAAAAGGGCAATGGAGCAGCTCTGGGACAAGGGGGAGAAGGATGACTTCAGGTCAGCCAGGCAGTTGGTTGCCAACTGGAGATGATGAGGACTGGAGCTGCTGGCTCTGGCTGGATGCAGCCAAATGTTAATTATTAAATGAAATTATGAAATCAGAGAGCATAGAGGAAACTATAAACAGAGAGAACTTGTGATGAGGTTGAAAGGAAATAAATTATTAGGTATTTGGTGGTAAGTTTGGGTAAGTAGGTTGGTAGTTTTTCTCAGAATGAGGCTTTGCTGTTGCTGGAATTCCTATAATTATTAATAAAATAACATTTTAAAAGTACTTTCTGAAAGAGAGGAAGGAGGAGAGATAAGAGAAGAATCTAAAGGCCTTAGTCAAGACTAAAGGGTGATTCAAAGCTCAGAGTCACCCTAAAAGGAAAGCACACCCACCCACAAGTCCCTAAACTCCGCCCACCCATCCACCCACCCACACTTTCCAGCCCCTAGTCCCACTAAATAAAGACTCAAGGAAACAAAGGAAAATCAAGGAAAATCAAAAAGATTTAATGGTAGAGAAAAGCCAAACCAGTCCAAAAGCTAAAGCTGAGAGCAAGTGGCAAGGCAATCGGACTGAAGCACCTCTCTCTAGAGGCAGGACACAACTGAACCATGGAGGCCCCCACTTCATTAAATAGACATAGCTGGTGTAATTCACATCATGGCAGAGCTCACAGGGAAACCCCGTGTGAGCATGTGACAGCCTCTCCATGAGCTGTGTAATCCCAAATAGAGAAGGTAGCAGCGACCAGCAGCCACATGGTCCAGCTCGGTTGAAAAAAACTTGACAGCAGAGCCCTTGCTGTTATGGGTGTTAGAAGAAGCTGAAGAAGCCGAAGGCAAATGGCAAAACGTATCTGTGCATAAGTCTACAGGACACTTGTAGTATAATGAAAAGTATTGTGCTTGATTTTTTTCTTTACTCTTAACCTGTTCTAAGGAGTTTTAATGTCTCCCAGCACAAAGTGTTTGTCACTTTGTTTCTTCAGAATACCTTATTTTAAGACCATTGGAAATGTGTGATGTCAAGGGGATGCAATATTGGAGATTCAGGGTGGCTAGACATGCTTTTCTTCAGCACAGAACCAATTTGACTCAAACTCTCATGATTGCTAACCACTAGCCATTTTGATCATGGCTAGCAGAAGCTGAAATCAAACACATTGGAAGACCTACTATAAGCCCACGCCAATTCAGACTGTTGACATATCTCTGGTGAACACTACCATGTCGATTGGACAGCAACTATCAGTTTTTGGAGTTGATATGTTAGTTGCATAATATATTGAGGATTAATGTTTAGCTTGTATTACATGTTTTATGATTCTATTTGTTTTCAAAATATACAGTGCACATATTTCTAAATAAATAGTTATTACAGTGAAATTTGAGTCTCTGATGCCCCCTTATAGAGAGAATACTAAACCATGTAGCTCTCCTGCAATTTCTCACCTCTTGGGGAAGTGAGAAAACTGCAGCTACAGAGATATTTAATATTCTGTTTATTCTCAATTTATAGGAAGTGTAACACCAATAACAGAGAGAAGAAATCACACCAGGACCTCCTGACCTTAACAAATGCTGTTTGGATATATTCTTAATAGATGCACATTAAATACCAGAACAGGAATCTCAGAAATTTCATTTTAGCCTATATCTCTGATCTGTATTTCAGCACTAAAGAAAGAATCTAGAATTGCTCTGTAAAGGTAAATTGGTTGCCCAACCTTTCATCTTTTCATCTGTTCCATTTTCCCCCTCCCAAACAAGACTAATTTCAAATTTAGCTGTCATTTTCATGCACAGCAGAGTGGAAAATGAAAATATTCCCTGCGAGACATTTCATAGAGGAAAAAAAACTTGATCAGAAATTGTTTACTAAAAAGTATGAGCTATTTTCATAGAAATTAATTTCTTTTTTCTGACTTGAAAACTAAAAATATTTCTTAATGCAGCAGCTTTATGCAGCATAGCATATTGTTACTCCGTTTTATTATGCCGCTCTCTTTTAATTTTAACATATACAAGCTGGTTTTTTTTCTACATTTTCAGAGGCTTTGATCATATTAGAAATCTTTATAAATGTTAAATGCCTTGCAAGGATTCATGAAGTACAGCTTTGAAACCAGGGCAGGTCAAATACATCCTCCATGAATAATCATTACTGTCACCATTGTGAATCAGTTCTATTCCTTCTTGCTTTAAGATCTCACTTTCCATTGATTCACAATTAGAATGTATCAATAAATGGGGAATTCAGATATTCGGCATGCCATGAGTCTTATTTGTTAAAAAAATAAACACCTGACCTTGGTTCCATTCTTTTCTGGCCAATGGATGTATTGATTTGATATCATGGAATGTACACAAATATTCTTTTTTTTATGCCAAGAGAATGAAGAGAAACTCTATAGTTTTCAAGAGGGAAATAAAAGGTCAGATATGATGGCAGGGAGTATTTAGAGATGAGAAGTCTTGCATACTTTTGGCAGTGAGGTAGACAGTAAAAATGTTAAGATGGGAAAATAGATCACAAATGTGGCATTAGCAGCAAAGGTACCGGAATACCTAGAAAATGACTACTGTTATGGTGGAAGGAAAATAAAATACAATGATTAAAGGACAAAGTAGCAAGACCTGGGGAAAGGAAGGGTTGGTAATATCAGTTTTTCAATTTCCTAGGGTTGGAGCAGAGGACTTTTTAGTTGCCTTCCATCTGTACTGTTATTCCATGTAATGAAACTGATGAACAGTCTTGACTGACAACAAAATTCTTCTTCAAATAATTCAAGGACTTGTTGCTACAAAACATAGTAATGGTCACTAGCTTAACTGTCTTTATGGAGGGTTTATTATTTCCAGGATTTTGTTCTATATTAAAATATGGCAATCATTCTCTCAAAGTGGTGTTATAATGTTTTATGCAGTGACTCTATGGAGAACTTTGTTTTGTTTTGTTTTCCATTTGTTATGTTTAGAAGACAGAAGATCTTTTCAACTGCTCTGCTTCAAATAAACATTCAACACATTGTTGTCATTACAGCTAGTGCCACTGTGACTAACTGAAGTATAAGCCTGGAAACAAACAACATTTACCAATTCAGATTTATTAGAATAGCCCGGTTGGTCTTGCATTTCTTTTATCTTGAAACATTCTTCCTACCCCTTCTTAGCATTGCTTGTTGAAAATAGAATCCTGAAAATATAATATAATTCAGTTTTCAAATTTTCCTACAGACTATGCCAGGCTAACATACTAGAAAGACACATTTTGCGTGTGTATGATGGGAAGAGAGAAGTCAACTTCAAAGTTCTGTGATGTAGGCAGGCTTAGCTTTTCCCAAGTAATGCAAAATCCTGGCTGTCCATTTCAAAAACTGCATAGATACTGGTTTGTCTTTGTTAAAAAGAATTTTTATATCTGAAACAAGTACAAATTACAACAAAGGTTTTGTCCTTATATTCCTTTTTATTGATGCAATGGGTTGGATTTGAATCGGGGCTAAATCTGTGATGTCTCATGGGCCATGTAGTCCTGTTCCTAGTATTATTGTGACAGATGAAGAGGAAAACTTGGATTTCCCACCGTTTCAACCAGAATTGGAGCCCTTGCACCTGCAGGATATTTGCCCTCCAGAAGTCAGCCAAACAAGCCTTGAGCAGAAATCTCCCCCATTTTCTCGCCGAAATTATTATAATCAACAAAGAGGCGCTCGCGAGGCGACTCGCCGGAGCGCCAGGATAGCTGCCAGACAATTAGCTGATTAAGTCTGCTTCCCTTGGGAAACTTTAAGGAGTCAAGCATCTGGACACAGTATAGGTTTCGGTTCTTGTTCCCCAGAGAAAGTGTTCCTTGGCGGGAAAACAAGATCCTATTTAGGTGTTTGCTCTCGGAGGAACCCTTGCGGAGTCAATTCGTCAGCTCGTGGAGTGAGAGCGTGTGTAGACTTCGTACTCCAGTTCCCAGCTCCTGAATCAAGTTCCCAGCCCTGCCTTGTTCCACGGATTTCTATGGACTCAGTTCTTGTACCACGTATGCCTTGTTTCAAGTTGGACCTTGCCAAGTCTCAAGTCTTGCCTTGCCTTGCGTTTTAAACCACGGACCCTGCTTCTCGGATTCCAGCCTTGTTTTCCATTCCTTCGGATTTACCTTAAGCCTCAAAGACTATGGACAGTTCCCCACACTATTGCTTGCCAAATAGTGTGTGTTTCGGTGAAGTGGATTATAACTTTGGGCTTTAATATCATATATTGGACATTGTTTTCCTGGACTATATTTGACCTTTCCTGAAAGGTCTACTTCTGAACTATATTCTACACTTGTTTTTATTGACTTTATATATTCCTTAAATAAAGATATTAGATAGATTCTGGCCTCTGCATATGGTTATTGGTGCTCTGCAGCCTGGGTCCTGACAAAATCCAGCATTACATGAGTAGACTTCTCATGGAGAAGCTTACCTTTTCTTCTCTCTTTTTGAAAAGTTCTTCGCCTTTCACAGCAGATTTTAGAGTATTCTGGGAGATACAGGAAGAGGAACATTTTCCATCCATTAATAGTGTCAATAGGATAAATTGGGTAGGATGGAAACATGTGGCAGTTAGAGGAGAATCATAACACCATAGCTGTGTAGAGTGATAAGGTCTTGAGCTAAAGGCAGTGACTATTAGCAACAAGATATCAGTGGTCCAATTAATCACTTCCTTACATTCATGACTCAAAAAAAGCTCAAGAAAAAAAGAAATGGATATGTCGGGCATAACATATATCTGCTAGATAAAAGGATAAAAGGAAACTGAATGGCTTGGTTTGGTTGGTCACAGCTTTGCTTTAGAAGATTCTACTGAATCTACAGCAAATACCCATACACTTGAATCCAATCAAAATTCAGCCTAAATGTATTGCTGGTATTACATTTGATTGCCATGGGGATGCTCTTAACTAAAGAATTTTATCTTTGATTGTATCTTAATGGTATTGATTTTTAGTAGGCAAGATTCATATGCCAGTTGTTTTACATAGTACTTTTATAATGTTTGATATGTTGCTCTTTTACATATTGTATTTATTTATGTGAATACGAATGACTTGGCATTCATAAATGGAAATGGAAAAACATACACTTGAATTCTGTTGGTTAGCCCAAAATACAATAGGCTCATTGATTCAACTGTTGTTTACACATTGGTAAGTCCTACTGATTCAATGGATTTATCTTGTCTAGAACTAGGAACGGAATTGATGCCAATGTGTGTTGTAACATTTCAGAAACAGAAAAGACCAGATTCAATATGCCCCAGTTCTGAATATCCCCGAAAATTAGGTACTGGGTTATTTGTTGACAGAGGCACACAGATAATTTTATAAGATTTGTAGAAGTAGAAAACTAGCATCCTAACAAATTGAATACAGTCCATCAGCTGTACATTGTGACCTGCTAGGAGCATGACAATTCTCTTATTTTTGAAGTCCTATCTAAGCAACAGAAACTGGCTTGTCTAGATGGTGATTAGCCATCACTCATGTCTGGTATGCCACATTCAGCTTGATGGAACACAAGCACTACAGACTCGTCCTTAAAATGTTCAAACTGACAGCTTAGTTGGACAAAACTCTGTCACAATGCATATTAATTGAGGGCATTTAGGAGAAAAGCCTTCACTGACAACATGATTCTAAGACAATCGTAGTTGTTGTCAAAGAGTGACAAAGCAGAATTGGGGAAGGTTAGGGCTATGAAGGTCTCAGAAAAATGCATTCTTTTACAAAAGTACTTGCATTTCACACAATTATAGCACTATGATCCCACATTAACTGCTATGGTTCCAGCCTATGGGAACCTGGGATTGGCAGTTTAGAGAGGGGTATTTCTAATTCTCAGCCAAAGTACTCTGCCATTACTTATTTTTAAACTCACCAAACTGGGGGTTTCATCTTTACATTGTATGGAGCCATGGCAGGTAAAATGGTATCATAGTACTATAATTGTATGGTAAGAAAAAAGCCAAAGTTTTGCTTACTCAGAATGTCAGGAATTGCATAGCATGACATCTTATACTGAAGTCACACTGTAGAGTTATAAAAGGGTAGTTTCTGTGTCTGCTGTACTATGGAGCATCTCTCTGTATGAGACTGGAACAATATGTTTCTGCACCTCCTGGAAACTGCCATCTTCATGACAGGAGCATACAGAGAGGAAGGGCAGCCTTGTTACTTGTGATGACAGTGTATTATTGAAGAGTTCGAAGATTTTCAAAGCTAAGCAATCTTTTATATTGCTCTATGCTACTTTCTTAGCCCTTGAAAGTATGATCAAGGCTGTTTCCGCTCAAATAATGCACTTCATTTTATGTTTCCATTTGTCCTAGGTTTAGCATCATTGAATCATAAATTTGGAAGGGATAATAAGAACTAGTTAGTCCAATACCCTGCCATACACAACTTAACATAGCCAAAGAATCCCTGACACATGAACATCAAACCTCTGCTTAAAACTTCTAGAGAAAGAATTCCACAAGTCACCATGACAGCCTGTTCCACTGTAAAAATAGTTCTTATTATCATGAAAATAATAAACTTTTTTTCTGTCCTGCCACCATCTCCCTGAGGGGACTTGGGGTGGCTCACAAAGTACTCAATAGTGCATACACACAGAATACAATAGGTACATGTGTTGTATCCCAACCTGCTCCTGAGCTGTCAGGTAAGCCTGAGATTGGTCCTGTTCAGCCTGTGATTGTGCCTGCACCTGACCTATCAGATGAATCTGGGTTGGGGCCTAGGATTCCCATGAAGCTAGAGTTGATGTTGTTCCTGGCCAGCCAGAGTTTGTCTCTGAAGATTCTGGGAACAAGAATACAATGGTTTAAAGCAGGCAGCTTGAACCGCATTCCTTGGGAGAAGCAAGGTCAAACCTTCCCTTGCCAGATGGGCATTTCATTTGTGATAAGACTAACGAAGTTGATAGAAAGAAAGTTATATGTCAACAGAGACAAGAAAAGGAGGGTTGGAGATGAAGCAAAAGGTTGTTAATGAGAAAAGGTTTTGAATAAACCTCACAGAAAGCGGCCTTGATTTCAGCTTTAAGAGAAACTGCTTCTGAAAGGGATGTTCAGAGGTTGTAACTTTGCTCATTGAGCGTGGTCCCTGTTCATGGACTCATAGAATCCTGTTCCTTGTTCCTGTGGGTTTTCAAGCCTTGTTCATGTAACCTTGTATCTTGAGTTTTGTCTCAGTCCTTGTTTTTTTTTTGCTCTTGGGGAATTTTGGATTATGCAGTCATTGTTCCTGAAAGTTTTGCAGTTTGGATTCCTTGTTCCAGTCAAAGATCTTGTTATTTGTTCCAGTTTTGTTCCTGTTTCTTGGACTAATTTTGATGTCTTCTGGGAGTTGTGGGAGTATCTTGTACCTGATGGACTAAAATCTTGTTCCATTGACTTTGAACTTTGATTTGCTATTGCTTAAATATATTCTTCAATAAACAACTTGCTTTACTTATAATCTGGGGCTCCAGGATGGTTTAGAGGTATGTCTGCAGTCTAGGGGTGCAACAACATGAACCTTTAAAACAATATAAAATTATACACACAAAATCTATATAACACAATCTACAAAACCCCTAATTGAACTTCTTCCATTAGGGATGATAAGTTCTTCATAATGTTTAGCTGATTTTTAAAATATAATTTAAGATCTTTGATTTGTGTTCTTGTCTCTGAAGCTACAGAAAAAGCTTGCTCTATCTTCTATGCTATATTCCTTCAAATATTTAAGGATGACTATAATGACACCTGTTCGACTCTCTTCTCTTGCTAGAACTTTTAACGTCTTCATTGTTTTGATCTAGACATGTTTCAACTTGACAATGTTCTTTTTAATAGTTGTGCCCAGAACTACACCAATGAGGTCTCACCAATGCAGAGCATATTGTAACTACTATCTTTCATCTGGACAATTCTCAGATGTCAGAAACGAAGGCCACTTGTATTCTGTCATTATAATGCAGATTGAACTGTATTATCATCATCATCATCATTTAATTACTTATTAATCGCCCTCCATCCAAGATGCTCTAGGCGATTTACAAGATAAAATTGTAAAGGATAAAAATATATACATACAAATATTGATAAAATTAACATAGATTAAAAGCTCTAGTAAAGAGCCAGGTCTTGAGTGCTAGGGTAAAAGGCCCTAATTCACACATGGCTCTCATATAGGGCAGCAAGGCATTCCATAAGGCAGGGGCAGAAATAGAAAAAGCTCTGTGTCTGAGAAGTGCACCTTTCCAAGTGCATTTCTCTATTATATGACAATATAATTCAGACCCCATCTACACTGTCATATAATATAGTTTGAACTGGATTATATTCTGACTGTAGACTCGTATAATGCAGATTAAACTTCATTGAACTGGATTATTTGAGTCTACATTGCCATAAAATCCAGTGAAGTGCAGTTAATCGGCATTCTGAATCTGCATTATGTGGCAGCGTAGATGGGGCCTCAGTTCAATGCAGTTAAACTGTATTATATGAATCCACAGTGACCATATAATTTAGTTCAACCTGAATTATAATGGCAGAGGGCAGGATGGTTTGTTTGCTCTTCCTCAAGTTTAGAATGTATTGACAACTTTGCATAAACAGAAGAAAGGTTTTTAAAACTTGCTTTAAACCCCCCCCCCCATAAATATATCAAACGTTACAGTATACAAAGTTACAAATAAAGCATTTATGTAGCTGAAATATCAAAGTAAACTATGGTGTGCAAAGAAAGCATTGCTTATATTTCTATCTTCTCCTTTTAAAGAAGGCTTCCCCATAGGACAACATGGATAAAAAATCCTCTCCTGTGACTTCAATATTTCCAGAAGTTTTATATCTCTAAGAAAGATGCAATTTTAAGATAAAAACAGTGGGCAGCAGCTTCAGTCTTCTAGGTTCTCCATGGATTTTGATAGCAGCTGCTAAGACAAACTTCCAAAATCTTTATTTCTGCTATCACAAGGTAAAATATCACCCTGGCCAGCACTGACTATGATGAAGATTTTCACCCCTCACTACTTATCCCTACCCATCTGAACACATTGTAATTATCCCTCTCCCTGCTGCACCCCCAATGTGGAACAGCTTCAAACAAGTTTCCTCCAGTCAACTGTCAACTTCCCCCTTTAGGCAATAATAATTAAGGGGTTGGTAAGGTTATTGCTAATAAGTTATTTATTTGTTGGTTTCTTCATTTGATTGATTTATATCATGCCATTTTCCCTATGCTGGATTCAAGACAGCCTACAGCATTTTAAAAGCTGTTAACACATGATTTATACACGTGATTTTTTTTTAAAAAAAGAGAATTATATTGCAATTTAATTAGAAGCAGAAAACAATATGAAGACATGACCCATAAAAAAAGATTTAGAAACCCACAAAACCACCTTTCTATTACATGTCTTTTAACCTGAATGCCTGCCTGAATAAGAAGATCTTGAATTGCTGACAAGAGCAAAGGAGGGAAGGGACAACCAACCCCCCCCCCCCCACGTCATGGAATAGTGCAATCTGGGAGCAGGCACTGAGAAGACCAAATGTACTGGAATAGTGGTAGGACTTGGAGAAATCTTTCTCCAAAAGATCTTAAAATTGAGATGGATCTATACAACAAAATGTAGCCTTTCAGATAGTGTAGACTTGAGCCATATAAGGCTTTATAGTGCATAACCTGCATTTTGAATTATCTCTGGAAAGAGACTTGTAGTCGAGGGTGGGGGGGGGTCGTACACTAGTTCCAGTCAACAGTCTTGTAGCTGCATTTTGAACTTGCTAAGCTTCCAATCAGTTTCCAAATAGCCTTACATATATCATATTACAGTAATCCAATAGGAATATAATTGTAGCCAATTCTAATGTCTCAAGGAACAAGCAATGCTGGCACACTAGTTTAGATTCTACAAAGACATTCCTGGCCACTGCTGAAACTGGGCATCCAATCTCAGATCTGAGCCAGGAGTATGCCGAGTTGCAAATCTGAAATTTTAGGGAGAGTGTAACCTCATGGAGCACAGCTTGAAACCAGTTTTCCTGATCTGCCTCCCAACTAATTTATTTCTGTTTCAATGTTATGTCCTCTTTCAGTCAATTAATGACAAACAACAGACACTGGCTTATCACTGTAACAGCTTCCCTGGAGTTAGATGGATATTAGAGATAGAAATGGGTGTCATCAGCATACTCATGGCACTGAACTCCAAAACTCCAGGTGATCTTTCTCAGCAGTTTCACGTAGATGTTACATAGCATGGTGGAGAAAACTGGATTCTCAAAAAGCCCACAGGGCAGCAGCCTGAGGATAGAACATGAATCACCGGCAACATCTTCTGAGGGCACTTCCAAACAGCGCCAAAATCCACACCAAAGCAGGTTTAAGAAACCTGCTTTGCTTCAGATTCCCATTCCTCCCAAAAAACCTGGGCTTTCCTAAGGAGGGCAGTTACATATCATCCCGGTAACTACCGGGATGGAATGCAGCCAACCAGAAGACCCTCCAAACAATGAACATTTTAAAAACATACCCGGCTGCCATTAAGGTACTCCATCTTTCCCCCTGGCATGTAGATATGATGCACCAGGAGATGAGGGGAAAAGAACACCCCCCCCCCCGTTTCCTGGCATGTAATTTCTATGTGTCAGGAGGACTGAAGAGTACCTTAATGGCAGGTTGTTTAGGAGGGCTGGGGGTAGGGTTTGGGCACCATCCCAGACCTTTGGGCTCCAGGAGCCCAAACAATTTGGGGTGGCAAATGGGTACTCACTCACCCCCGGGTATTTTCAGCTGGTTAGACCTGGAACTACCTGGGGGTGAGTCCCCACAGGCCCAATACCCCATTAGACCCGTAGATGTAATGATTTAATGGGGTATATAATTCATTTGGAATAACCAACGTTATTCCGAAGGAATTCCTTTTTAACTGGAGGCGTTGTTTGGATATGGGCTGTCTGGATGGGACATGAGTTTCCCTCCAAGAATAAAACCTCTGTAGAACAGATGTATCCCATTCTCCAGAGAGGAACCAGTAGAACCAGCACAGACACACCTATCCTATCCAGTTTGGCTGTTTTAGGGCTGAAGCCTGATTCAAATGGATATAGATAATCCATTTCATCTAGTAACCCCTAAAGCTGAGAGGTCACCACATGTTCCACTTCTTGTTTCATGCTTTCAAGCCTAAGGGAAACCTATCACAGGGCTTGTTCCCTGCTGAGCAATGGACACCCACTGGAAACCCACTGAAGATTTGTTAGCCTTTGCCTTCTTTTGAGGATGAGTGACTATGACTTCCCTGAGGCCATTCAATGGGTTCCCATGGCTGAGCAGGTGTTTGAACCTCAGTCTCCAGAAATATTTCTAATGTTGAAACTGCACATCATGTTGACTTAAGCAGTCCAGAACCTGACTGGTAGTACTCTAATGAAATTGGGCTGAGGGAAGAGGCTTGTGCCCCCCCCTTCAATTAAGGCCTCATCACACCCTCTTTTAAATAGGATGAAACTTTTCTTTGCTGCTGTGAGGCATTTACCATTCTCAATTTCCCTTACCTATTCAGCTAATGGTTGCCTTTAGTAGACATAAAGGGCTCGAGATAATTCATGTCTTCAATAATCTTGTCCACCACATTAAGAATGATCTTGTTTTCTTCTTTGAATTTTTGAATTTTATACATTTTATTTTTATTTTTACTACGTTGACTTGTTCTAGACAACTTTTTGAACATGGTGATGTTATTTCCTCAGCTATTTTTAGAGTTTCTGCAAAAACCAGGACTTCAATTTAAATAATAAAATCATCATAATAAATCTGTCTTCATAAAAGTAATTTCATGAGATTTTTTTGTGATTGAAGTATTATTATTTGGGGAGGGATCACAGTTTGTGTATTTCCTTTGGGTTTTTATGTGGTAGGTTTTGAAAGGACAGGTGTGACTCATACTTCTTTCTCCCCAAACATCTTTGCTTTAAACACAAATAAATCGAGTCTTTCCCCCTTTAAATACAAGTGAATTCAAAACAATCATTCATTAAAAATGGATGTCTAACAGTTAATTATTAATTATCAGAAGGAGAAACTGTGCGCCTTTGCCTGAGGCTTGACAAGCTGTCACAAAGGCTTGCCAAAGCTGCTGGGCTTATCAACGTCCTGTGTGGTTGCCACATTAAACAGGGAAAGTTAAATGACATTTCCAGTAACCTGGAGAATAGGATTCTGGACTCACAAAAGAAATGCTCCTTTCCCCCCCTTTGGCATCTTTTTATGATCTGCTTCACTTGCCTTTTGCATGTGTGTTACTGTTGGCAATACAAAGAAGATAATAGAAAATCTGTTAAGCCGACACTAAGTGGCACATTAAGTTGTGAAACAGCTAATAGATTCTTACAGCAGCGCCTTGAGAAAATGATTTGGAAAGCCAATAAGCACAAAAGGATAAACCACCTTTCTTTGTAAATATATCTCCCATACATGTAACAGAGTAAAACTGAAAAAGGCAGACGTCAATGGATATCAGTGGTCTCAGCTGCAATGCTAATACACTCTGGATCACTTGCATGAAGATTAAATGCCAGATCGTGTACATATATGAGGCTCTAGATTTTTCTGTGCTAAGAAAACCCCAGTCTTGCTTCATTCTCAGCCTCACAGCCTGAGTCATAACCACACTAATTATACAAAAACACAAAACTAAGTGTCATTGATTTTTTTTCTGAGACTGTAGAAATAGTATCACTGCCAGAGCAATATGTTGAGTTTTAGAATTGACAAAATAATCATAATCATAATTCACCTGTCTCCTTGTGACTTGAGGTATGATACAGCATGGTTAAAACAAAATGATAAAACACAACACTATTAAAATACATATAACAAGATGCATTGGTAAAATGCTGATTAAAATTCACCAATTGGGTAGGGTTGCAGGACGAGATAGGTCTTGAATTCTGCCAGCTGATTTAGTTGTTAGAGCACTTCCAGCAGGTCATTCCACATTCCTGGGGCAGCCAATGAAATATCATCTGGGTGACAGTTTGTCATTGGGTTCTGACTGGTTGGAGTAGATGGGGCATCCTAGAGGACCTAAGTGCCCATGCATTGTACAGAAGAAGACAATCCTGTAGGTAGCCTGGACCCAAACCATGTAGGGCTTTAAGAGTAAAAAACAACATATATCTAAAAAGGATAGACAGATATAAAGTTTTACATGTAAGCAATGTTGATAAATGCCCAAAAAAAACAGATCACATAATATAGTGCCAATTCTTTAAAAGTCATAATGATGGGAAAACAGGATTATTATTTTTTTGCATTGGTCCTGACAGAACAGTTGTGAATAAGCTCTTCTGCTTTTCTATCTTCTCCTTAGTTACACACTGAGCAAGCAGTGGGTGATTAAAAGGTAAAGGTAAAGGTTTCCCCTGATGTTAAGTCCAGTCGTGTCTGACTCTGGGGGTTGGTGCTCATCTTCATTTCTAAGCCGAAGAGTCGGCGTTGTCCGTAGACACCTCCAAGGTCATGTGGCCGGCATGACTGCATGGAACGCTGTTACCTTCACGCCAGAGCGGTACCTATTGATCTACTCATATTGGCATGTTTTTGAACTGCTAGGTTGGCAGAAGCTGGAGCTAACAGCGGGCGCTCACTCCGCTCCCCGGATTTGAACCTGGGACCTTTCGGTCTGCAAGTTCAGCAGCTCAGCGCTTTAACACACTGAGCCACCAGAGGGTGATTAGCAAAGCAAAAATCTCATTGTTTCCTGATGAGCCTAATTGCTGCCTGCCTGTTTGTATTTCTCCATCTCACCCCATCTCTCTTTCTAAGGATGAATCTACACTGCTCTATATCCCAGGATCTGATTCCAGATTATCTGCTTTGAACTGGATTATATGAGTCAACACTGCCAGGTAATCTGGGATAAGTAAGTAATCTGGAATCTGATCCTGAGATATAGGGCAATGTAGATCCAGATTCCGTAGGTCTTGTACGTTTCATCTTCTGAGAAGATGTGAAAGGATTGTCCTCCTATCACAATTTTTCAATGTGGTTCAATAAAATTTGATGAGTTTAGCAAAGATATTCATACTACCAATGCCACCTTGTCTTCTGGATCAAATTATGGGCCTCGTGGTGGATATCTAGGTGATATTACATCTACTGTAGCCATCACTGAGTCAAGAAGGATTCTCTGCAGTGTCCACACTGCTGTAAAAGGATATGCTTAACTATCTCCCAGTGATAAGCCTTTAAAGATCATATAAATGTTGTCAAAACAGGGTACATTCAAAAGGGCATATGAGTAGATGGACAATTATACAAAAAATATTCTTTTTCTTGAGTTCTAGAAAAGTTGTGACTGTTCAGTTGCTTGACTATCTGCCGGGCTATAGCTTTGATGTGTATCACTGATTAAAAAACAACAAGGATACAGAGTTTAGAACAATAACCACATAGGTTCTAAATCATTTCTCCTATTTCACAAAACATACATTAGGCAAACTATGCCACTGCCATATTATCCCCTGATAGAAGGATTCCAGTTACATTAGGTGAACCAGCAGTAAAGCAGTCTCAGAGATGCCATGAATCAATTGCAGTTCTTGGTGGAAAAACAGTATTCTGCATTTTCTGGCTTAGTTTTGATTTCACAACTCACCAGAAAAGGGAACAGACATTCCAGCTACTGTAAAAACTGGTTCATGCAATATATTAAGAAGAAAAAAAATCCCTACTCACCTGAGCCGTTTATTCATGTGAGCAGTGTAATATCACAGGTGGCTGGAGAGCTGTAACCGGAGCACAAGCTTTGCATACAAAGGTCCTCAGGGTCTCATACGAGTACTTCACCTGAAAGGATATCTGGGCATTAGACTGCGAAATACACAAAAATGAGATCCTAGTTAATATTGCCAGCCAAAACAGACATTATTGGCCTAGAGATGCTATGTACATGCAAGTGTTCAGAGAAACAACATGCTAAAATGTTCAGGTCATTTTATTTATAAACAGTAACATGTGTGTGTGTGTGTGTGTGTGTGTGTGTGTGTGTGTGCATGCTTATGAAAGAGAGAGGGCACATCCATTTTGTTATTCTCATAACAACCTATGTTATAATTCAGTAATATTATATTCAGGTATGGCTGTGGGGTGAAGGGACAGAGTGTGTAAGTGTGCAAATTTCCTATGACCTAAAAATAGAAAATGCCATTGGAAGCCATTTATAAACTGTATAATTTAATTCATTTGAAGCTGGTGAGAGAATGTAGCCAAATAAATATATGTCACAACAAACCCTATACAATAGGCTGAGGCTGAGAAACAAATATGAAAGAATTGTTGCTGTCATTGTCATCATTATGACAACATTTCCAGATTATGTGTCATATCAATACTTCATCAAAACCAGTTAACGTACAAAGATGAAAGCAGCTGAAAATCACCATCTGGACACTTGCCATCACATCCATAAAACCTATTATCTGAAATATTCTCCCAGACTTTCTTAACCAGAAGCCTTGTTACTTTAGGGAAGGGCTGTGCACAGTTCTGTTTTTGAAAACAGCTGCTCTTCCTCCTTTACTTTCTTCACCAGCAGCCTCCTCCATCGCTTCCCGAAGGCCCACCTCCCCCCATGCCCGTTTGAGGCAAATGGGAACTCGACGATAACTTCCGGTTGGTGTGAGCCGAGGCAGGCTGCGTCAGCTGAGCGCTCCTGCTTTTAATCTTATTTACTTGTTTTGTTTTGGGGGCTTTGTAGATATTGACAATTTTGTTTTGTTAAATTTGAGTCAGAGAAGGGAGAGGGAGCTGCAGTGAGGAGAAAGAGAAGACGAAGATTATCTTTCTCTTCGAGTCCAAGGAATGCAACTACAAATATAAATCAGCATTTACTCTCCTCTTCAACTGATAATGTAAGTTTCTAGCTCACCCCGTCGGTTATATCCCTATTACCAACAAAAAATAGATTCTCCATACTGTCGGAGGTTGCCCCTGAGATGCCAAAGAAAAACGGCTACACTCCAACCTCTCCAAGGACAAATGGTGGTGATAAGAAACTATCTCTAGTTGTTTTGAGTTGCTCTCCCAGCATGTGTTTCTATCTCAAGAGTCTATGGCAGCAATTTGTGAAATGGGAACTCGTTTTTGCAGAAGCATTTTGTACTAAGCAAGCATTGAAGGAGCCTTGTGCTCTCTGCCGAGGCATGATGGGAGATGAGGTTTTTCTCTGTGTTTCTCACTTTTTTCTCAGCCAATCAGAGGCCTGGCTAACTGTGTTCATTCTCCTCCCCCCTTGTGGCATGCGATTGGGACTTCAGTTCCCAGAATCCCCTCATGTGGTTTAAAAAAATGTTATGAGAAAAACAACAAATTTCCAAAAAATGTGGATTGGTTAAACATTCTGAAAGTTGGCAGGCTTGCAGAAGTAAATGTGGCCTACAAGTGAGGTGAGTTTCATTCTGATAGCCTGAAAATGGTGGAGAAATTGCCTCTAAAGTTTCCCCATTAGCGGCAATGGACTGAATCTCTTCAGCCTGAAAACTGAAACCCCTCCTGAATTCAGGAAGCTCCCTAAAAATGAAATGGGGGGGGGGAGCCGAAAACACTGAAAAATGCACAGGTTTTTGCCAAATTGCACACCCCTACTGTAGGGAAGTTTCCCAGAAACTCCTATGTGAAAATCACACACAACAGCTAGAAAGTGGCTCAGGATTATAATCCAGTTGGTTTATTGTTGTGTGATTTCAAGTTGTTTCTAACAAAAGGATCCTAAAGAAAACCTATGATGAGGGTTTGTTGGCAAGATTTGTTCAGATGGTTTAGTCTTTGCCTTCATCTGAGGATAAGAATGTGTGACTTTCCCAAGGTTGTCCAGTGGCTTTCCATAGTTAAGCAGAGATTCAAACTCTGCTCTCCACATTCATAGTTCAGTGCTCAAACCACCACACCACAGAAAAGAATTCAACTGCAGATTTGCTGAGTGTTAGTCTCTTTGACCATGATCATTTCCTCTAACATTGTATTTTTCTTATGAGCTGACCCCTTATTTTTTTGCTGAGCAGTGATAAATGGAATTTCCTATTGCATTCTGGTTTTGCAGGGTTGCTCTGCCCTGTTCTTCAAGCTTGGTTTAAGTAAAAAACATTTATACAATTAATCCTTGAATTAAAGTGTGAAATAGACCTTTTCATTCAATTGTGTTTCTTTTTATTTCCTCTTCTCAGAGGTATACCATTGAAAGCCAATTTCAACAAAAGTAATATCCAAGAACTTATGCATGATTTAGGACTACTGCACAGTTGAAAACATTCCAATCATGTACTATGCTGATGAGCATCTTCTGCAACTCAGAATGTGGAAGACTTTAAATCATTTTCAGTTCCTCCACAATTCTGGAGAACAATATTATTTCAGTTTAATCTAGCCACCAAATTGTATTACTAGTAGTGACATTTTTGTGGAATTTACAGAGGACTTTAATGCAGTAATAATAATTCTGGATATATTCCACTAACTCTATAAACACAATTAAGAAATCATGAGAATTTACACCTGCTTATGGATTTCAATATCAGCTATCTTAATAAATGTGGATGGCTTTTGGAATCATTATTTATTTTAGTATATGACTGGATGACTATGATTATGTGTTATTGTCAGAAATAAATGGATTTAAGTAGGAAAAAATAACTGCTGCTGCTGGAAGAGAAACCAATTAATTTTTCTCAATTTAAATAAATGTATTTCTAACAAATTCCAAACAAACATCCTCCAAGTTCCAAAAGTCAAAACAGCTTGTTGACATATCAACACCATTCACATTTGGGTTGAAGAACAAGGCACCACACCATATAATATACAATGTAAATTTAGATGGTAGGTTCATATTAAGATAATTGAAATAAACACCCTCTTTCAACCTAAATGTAACTAACAAAAAGCTTTTTGTGGGTTTTTAAAAAATACAAACATTTCATAATGTCATTTCCCTTCAACATCTCCCATCTTTCTCTGCCTTAGACTGCTCCTGACTCAGAAAAGTTGAAGCACAGTTAACTCATAATGGTTATACAAGCAAACATTGTATTTTCACCATAAAGCCATCTAATAAAATAATGATTCATCTGTATTTTGATGCATTAATCTGTCCTGTAAGTGGGCCAACACCTGGCATGCTAAAAATAACACTGCATGAGAGATGCTTCCCATTTCCTTTGTTTGCAGTGTTCAGCCATATTTTACAAAGAAGACTTCACATTATTTCCATTAACATGTTTATTAACAAGAACTATTCTGGTAGCATGCACACCATATGCATACTGTCAAATGTTTAAAAGATAGAGCAAAGCTAATACTAAATCAAAGTCAAACCGCACAAAAATGGCCAAATACAATTTCCACTCAGTATGTGATGACGGATATGTATATACCAAGAGGAATGGTGAAAAGTAAAAAAAGAAACCCTCAACAGCATAAATCAGACTACAGTGTGGATATAATAAAACAGACAACACCCTGGAAACTATAGCAACAACAACTGACTAGAAAAGATCAACTTCTGTTCTTTGGTGCCACAATTTTATTCTAGGTAGGTTCATTAATTGTCTAGCGTTCTGTGGTGCCTACACACAGTAACAACTCAGGAATAGATTATGCATACACTGAGAAGTTTACTTCTTTGCCCATCAGATATCATTTTGCCTGTGGAATGAAACCAGTTCAAAACATATCAAATAGTAATGAAGTGTTCAGATCAATTGTTGTCCATAAATTGTATTATTTCGTAGGGGTACTCTGACATTTCACCGAGGATTAAAGTTGCAAAGCAGGCAAGTACTGGGGTGGAGCACGAGGCAAATATGCTTTTAGATTCCTAGAACAGTGATAAAACTTCCTTTCAACAGTTTCTTTCTGCTTGCCTAGGATGTACAATGCAATTACGTCAATATCCCAACATTATTTCTAGATTGTGGTTGAATCCATTTGGCTGTATTCATTTTGAAATTGCCCATTTAAGTCTATGTAACTTAGAAATTCCAAAGTTCAAAGTTAAGTTGTTCCTCTTCCCATTTCCACTTTTTGTATTACACCTAGACAGAAAAAATGCAATGCAAAGATACAAAATGGGAGGTGCCTGGCTCGACAACAGTCCATGCAAAAAAGATATTGGAATCTTCATGGACAACAAGTTGAACATGAGCCAACAGTGTGATGCAGCAGCTTAAAAAGCCAATGAAATGCTGGTCTGCATCAAAGGGTGTATCCAGATAAAGATATGTCATAGTGTCTCTATTCTGCTTTGGTTAGACATCACCTAGAATACTGTGTCCAGTTCTGGGCAACACAGTTCAAATGAGATATTGACAAGCTGGAAGGTATTCAGAGGAGGGCAACTAAAATGATCAAAGGCTTGGAGACATCTTAAAGAGCTGGATATGTTTAGCCTGCAGAAGAGAAGGTTGAGGGGAGACATGATAGCCATGTATAAATATGTGAAAGGGTGTCATAAGGAAGTGGGAGCAGTCTTATTTTTTGCTGCCCTGGAAACTAGGACTTGGAGCAGTGGATTCACATACAGGAGAGGGGATTCCACCTGAACATTAGGAAGAACTTCCTGACTGTAAGAGTTGTTCAGTAGTAGAACTCTCTGCCTTGGAGTGTGGTGGAAGCTCCTTCTTTGGAAACTTTTAAACAGAGTCTGGATGGCCATCGGTCATAGCTATAAAAATGCAGGAGAAAGGACCCCTGGAAATTTCCTCAATTATAGTAATTATGTGCAATTACTATAACGAAAAAGTAATAAAACATTACTCTTGTTATAGTAATGAATTTTTCACTAATGATACTTTGAAGCACTTTAGAAACAAAACGCCAGCACACCCACAGTTTTGTAGTGACTTTTGAACCTTTTTTTATGGATCGCACCTCATATATAGCACAAAATTAATAGCTCCAGTAAATATGTTAAAGAGCATGGGAGGCACACAACCTTGAGGGTCCCCACAAGACAGCAGCCTTCTCTATGGTTGCCCCTTCCCTCTGGAACTCCCTCCCAAAAGAAATTAGAACAGCCTCTACACTCCTTTAAGAAAGAGATGAAAACCCACCTTTGCTCTCTTGCTTACGAAGAGGAGGATGAGTAATATCACTGACTCTTTAAATGAACTGAAGCTGACAATGACTATTTTATTGTAATTTATTTATTGAAGAGCTAATTTTTTATATCTTACACAGTTTTAATTGCCTGACTGTATGTTCCATGTACCTGACTGTTTGATTCAAATTACTATACAATGTCTTTTATCTTGCTCAAATCTATATAACTGCCAACCTAGCATTTCAAAAACATGCAAATGTGAGTAGATCAATAGGAACCGCTCCGGCGGGAAGGTAACAATGCTCCGTGCAGTCATGCCAGCCATGTGACCCTGGAGATGTCTATGGACAACGCCGGCTCCTCAGCTTAGAAATGGAGATAAGCACCAATCCCCAGAGTCAGACACAATTAGACTTAACATCAGGGAAAACCTTTACCTTTTTAATCTATATAATCTATATGTATAAATGTATTAATGTTGATTTGATGGCACTGAATGTTTGCCAATTTTATGCTGTATGTTTGGAAGCCTGTGACTCTTTGGGAAGAGAGGGTGGGTTAAAAATAATAATAATAATTATTATTATTATTATTATTATTATTATTATTATTATTATTATTAATTTTATGCTGAACACATTCTTCTGAATACATCCTCAAGGAAGGATTAGATAAAACATTTCCTTCAAATAATATCCACAAATGATAGCTCAATAAAACACCAATGCCTTAAAAGTCATTGAGAGGTCTAACATAACACTGTCTCCAATTTCTGGAAAATGTGTTTTACTAAAGTTACCAAAACTGCTATTGTTCCATAACTAGCCAGATTGGAATGAGTGTAAGTCTTAGGATTTTTGACTGCAATATGACTAGGCACTTCTGCACCTTGTTCCAGGATGAAATGTTGAAGACTAATTGTAAATTAGTCACTATGGTGAGACTCAGAGAGTATATTCAGCAAAAGTGTTATCATGCTTCTTTCAGTCATTGTCAAATCCCTGTCCTGCTTATAAGAATCTTTCACCAGCACTCTTTACCCATGTCCCTAATCCTCTTCTCACCTCACTATTTTTATGAAACAGGCAAAACAAGGATATGGCACATGGTAGCTTTCACTTTTCCATCCTATAGCTGATTAAATGACACATCTGTTCAATTATATGTAAATATTTGATTTTACATAACGAAAGTATCTAGGATTTCTACATAGCTCTCGGGATGATTGAGGATACAGAAAATGTACTGATGCATAGTTCTATTTTCTATCAATAAATCCATCAGTTCTATCAAAGCCAGATATGAGCCAAAAGGGAGATCAATGGTTGGTGGCTTCCTTATGTTAGCTCACACTGCTGAACAAGAGGATCAATATGGGTGGTACAGCTCTTAACATGAACTGTTTCTGTTTCCTTTTGATCTAGCCCACAGCTTCTATTTGATGTGTGGAACAAGCAAATAACATGCCATAGACTGGTATCATATTTATATTCATTAGCTCCAATTGTTTCTTTTCTGCCTGAAAACTTGCCATAGACTGGCAGCTAGTGGCTCACATATCAGCACCGATCCATTTGAGTAGCACTGATCTACAGCCTGGGTCTATTGAGGGGAAAATAAATTGGGCAGCCAGCATATTTTCATCTTTTAGTTTTACATGTTTTCCCCCTAAATTATTTGAGGATAAATAACAGCACCATCTCTAGGACCAATGTCATTTTGCACTCTTTGGAAAAGAGAAGTGTACACCAAAAAAAGAGCTTCGAATCTATAAAACAGCCCCTGATCCAACCCTTACACATTAGTGGTACATTTACAATCACAAAGTTGTCTGGTGGCATAACAAAGCTCCTAGGGGTACTCTAGGCTGCCAGTTCTCAAACTTTCCCATGGAACTCTTCAGAAGACATTTATTTTCTGTGGAGCCCTAACTCTATTCCTCATTTGTTTAATCAAAATACATATTCTGGAGCATTTTATGCTAATTCAAATACGTTTCCTAATTTCTAGTTTTTGAGTAAATATTACTCTTGATATTTTATGAATAATATCCCAATATCCCAAATGTCTTTCATCTCAAAAACTGATCAAGAAAGAAAAATTCCAGACAAACTGACTATGTGTGAACTATACTAATTCAAATGGCAAATACAATGTTAAAATGTGAAGCCAGTAACTACATACCTGATAGCAATAGTTGTGGTACAAAATAGCTATTTTAGATACTGTAAATCAAATACTTGACCCCATGTGGATTTATTTTAAAATCTATTTTAAATGTTATTATCAAGGTTTTTCATGGAACCCCTATGATGCTTTTGCGGAACCCTAGGGTTTCATGGAACAAAGTTTGGAAAATGCTGCTCTAGACAATTAAGCAGCAACTCCTCAACTATGTCTACTTTATCAAGTACCACTAATAGCCTATAGGATTGAAGGATTAGACATGTATTGTAAAATTTTGTTTACAAAAATAATACAACAGTATAATTAATAGCAATTGAT
Organism: Anolis carolinensis; assembly: GCF_035594765.1. Taxonomy (NCBI): domain Eukaryota; kingdom Metazoa; phylum Chordata; class Lepidosauria; order Squamata; family Anolidae; genus Anolis; species Anolis carolinensis. The sequence goes on from NC_085843.1 coordinate 152,334,133, forward strand.
TTTTGAGTAATGTATACAAACACACACATATATGTATGTGTATGCACATGCTCACACACACTGAAAAGAAAATAATATCTATCACCAGAAACTGTGGAGGATATATGATTTTCTTTTGAATTAAACAGTTGTATTTTGAAGAGAGAAAAAGAAAAAAGTCCTTATGTCATTACACTCACACCTAAGTGAGTAATAATCACATAGTATAAGCACAATTTAATAATCTAATTTTCTCTTTGAAGTTAATGACTGTGTTTTTTACATCAAAAGTATTCATTTCTGTGCACAATGAACTTAAAATATGTGTATTGTTTCATTTTGTTTCTTTATAGAAAGTCTGAATTTTGAAATAATTAATTGCAGTAATTATCAATATAAACACTTTGAACAAGTGTACATGATATGTACTGACTTGACATTATTGCATGCATAATCCAAGATGGTACACAGGAGGACAAAATAGAAGTAATTGAAGAGAAATGGGCAATTTATATTAAATGGGTAGAAGAAGGTGAAGCCAGCACAGATATTGCACAAACATTAAGAAAGTTGTGTTTGTGGTTAAAGATAAAGATACAGAGGAAAATGTGACCGGGGAAGGGGGGGAGGTGGCATTCTCTCCTTGGTGTTCTCTCCTTGGTATTCTTAACTGTGAAAACACCTCTTGTGGTTTTGTCCATTCTGATAATTTATTGTAAAAAAGTATTTTATATTTATTCCATATTCTTATCAAGTAATTCCTTATCAGGTTCTTTTATTGTTAAAGTTAATGTCCGATTTCATTTTGTCATATATCAAATTTGCATGGCAACCATGTCTTAAACCCTTCTCTTCAATTGTTAACAATCTTTCAGGTTTTTTAAATCCATTCTTTAATCCATGTCCATATAGCTGCATCATAATAGTGTCCCATATTTGGTAATGCAATTTCTCCTCTGTCTTTCGCATCTTGTATGTGTTTCATTTTTATTCTAGCTTTTTATTTTTCCACATACATTTTGTCAAATTTTTATTCCAGACTTTAAAATATGCATCCTTTGTCAAGATTGGAAATTTTTTGAAACAGACATATCATTTTGGGAAGTGCATTCATTCTTCCAAGGAGGGACAAATACAAATTGTTCCATTTTTGTAAATCTTTTTGTATCTCTTTCCATACTTTTTCATGATCATTATCTTTGAATAGCTTAGAGTTATTATTTGTTAATTAATTTTCATATTTATTTTTAATTGCAGAGATTTCTGAAGGTTTTTTATGACACATTTTCAAGGAATATTCAACCAGTTGCAACTTGTGACTCCCATGACAATGGGATAGTAAATTTACTATATTTTTTAGTCCATGGTGTTGAAGATGGCATTAGAAGTCAGGTTCAGAAGCTTAGATAGCAATTTAAAAGTTTGGACTAGCACCAAGATCATACTGACCATGGCACATATAGGTATCCACAAGGCCCTATAGGCTGTAACACTTAATTGTGTACTCATCTAGTGAAAGGGATGATAATATGGCCCCATCTATACTGATCATTTAATGTGATTGGCCAGACACCAAACTGGCACAAAAACACATAAAAGAAAGTTCTTAGTTCGCATCTGTACTCTGTGGATTTGTAATCACCGTCTAGGTTTCAAACATATTCCAGGATTTCCTTTGTAAATATCTGCACAGTGCAACTGCTTTTTCAATGCTGGTTTTAAATGTGCATTAAATGGCCAGTGCAGATTGGGCCAAAGTTATCATCCCTTTCATTTGTTGGGTTCTAAACTTGGATCTTAAGGTTTCAAGACCATAGGGAAAATTGAATTATGTATTGAAAAAATATGTTAGGACATAATGAAAAAGGTTCCAGAATTTACACAGTTAAATGTGTCTTGAATACACTATTTTGCATGGAGAAGGAAAATAGGCTGAAATATTCTGGCATAGGTTTTTAACCACTTAGTTATATGTCAAAGCTTTCTTCAATTAACATATTAGCAGATATGATATAATAATGACATGATCCTATATTTTAAAAATTCTCAATCAAATTGATAAAAAATAACGCACATTGCTTCTAAAGGAGAATACCTTTTCAGTGAAATTCTGCAGAGTAGAGTTCTTGGACTTCTCATTTATGTTTGTGTAGATGGGGGAGGGGAATTATGTTTTGTTTTGCAAAATAATAGATAGCACAACTTTAGTTTTACCAGCTTTCTACATTTCATATGAAGTAAAACATGTGGTTAAGTAACTTCTCCCATTCGTTTTTTTCATATTATAAAATGTGGCTAGCCTATGAGACTGCAGAATGATTAGGAAACGTAAGAAAGGGAAAGAAGGGGGAAAAACCTGACAAGAATCTTTGTCCATCCACTTCACAACAATAGCTTAGGAACATCAAAAATAATTGCAAGTGAATTCTATAGTGTCTTGAGAGAGAAAAATGAATCCTCTTTTGCAGTAGAGAAAAAATACCAGGAAATCAGAGAAGAAATGCAGCACAAGTGGGCTGAAATTTCCCTGAAAGCAATCTTTTGATAAAGAAAAAAAATCATCAATCTACCACAAAACATGTAAAAACTTATGAACCCTTTGTGGATATTTTTTTTATTTTAGAAAACAATGACTCCCTCCTATTTTATCTGACCAAACATAGAAAGGATACCACTCCGAGGCAAACATTATTCTCCTGTTTTACTCTTTGCAATATTCATAGGACTGTATGTGCCCCTAATCAATATAGCAAATGATGGGGAATACTAAGAGTGTAATTCAACACTATGTGGAAGGTACCTTGATTATTATATCAGATGTTAAGTATAAAACATAGCAATTGCTGAAACAATGATACTACATGCTTCCTTTAGGGCTATTGTAATAGCCCCTCATTGTTTTTTGACAGGCAATATATGTTTTTGCAATGAAGATAAATCATCCCAGATAATGTTATACTTGTAATGTTTATGTTTATCTTATGTTTCTGTATCTCTTGGTATATAGATGCTCATGTGCATACTTACATGGTGCAAAACTTTTCTTGACCTCACATTTAACCATAATACTGTAGTTATTAGAAGCAAAGCTGAAGTATTTTGGCCACATCATGAGGAAACAGGAAAGCTTGGAGAAGATCATGATGCTGGGGAAAATGGAAGGAAAAAGGAAGAGAGGCCGACCAAGGGCAAGATGGATGGATGGTATTCCTTGAAGGAACTGGGGGCGGTGACGGCCGACAGGGAGCTCTGGCGTGGACTGGTCCATGAGGTCACGAAGAGTCGAAAACGACTGAACGAGTGAGACGACGATGACTGTAGTTCCTCCTACAGCAGCATTTATGAGAGTGCCCTAATAATGTTCAAAGTTATGTGTATTTATAAAATGAATGTGAAGCTACCTTTTAATATTATTTTTAAATGTATGCCCCACTTTTAGGCCCTCCAGGAGTTTAAGTCTTCTGAAAGCATACCTCAAGGGCTAACAAAAAAGGGAGGGGAAAATACCAGGGCTGTTGCTGGTTAACAGATATAGTTGAAAGGTATAATTTAAACTGGCTTCATGTTAGTTTACTTGGCAATATATTCTATTGAGTTCCTTGGCATTTATTTTCAAACAATCATATATATAGTTGCAGCCACAGAATTGCAATTTTAGTTTTATTTACACAAAATGTATTTTTTTTAAAAAAAAAGTGTGGGGGGGGGGATCTTGTCACCAGCTAAAATATGTAAGTGGATCTCCTTAAACATTAAAGCATACCTTTTCTCACAATTTACATTGCCTTTCCCTCTGAGGTTTACAAAGTACAGCTTTGATCAGCACATTTACCTCCTCATTATAGCAATGCTGGAAAGAAAAGATGGTATTCAGTTTATGTGTGCATGCAAAATTGAGATGTATTGACATTCATCGGTGCTCATGAAGGATGTCCGTGGAGCTGAACTGGCTGAAAGGTTTAACTATTGAGTTGTAGATGTTTCTGCAAATTACCAAATATCAATCAAATACCCAAGGCTCTTTCCACTATTCATGCAAGTAGGATAATATACAGAGGGGCATGTCTCTTCGTGAAAAGATGCATGACTTTTTAGATTTAATTAAAACAGCACTTCAGGCTTGTTTAATTTTGCATGTTCATCACTTCATGATTCCACCATTTGCATGATTGGGTGAACCATTGTTAATCAATATCTCCAGAAAGACCTTCATCATCATCCATGAATGCTAAAATAAATGCTTTGGAGAAACACTAGTTGATATTCATAAAATCATTAGTTATCTAAATAGCTTATTAACAGAGAAACAGCAGATAAAGGGAATGGCAGGAATAGGTTAGGATCACATCACAGGTGGATAGCATCAATCTAGAAACTCATAGTTGGAAGCTTATAAGATCTCAAGGAACCCTATTAACAATAGGGTGCCTTGAAACTGTTTCATTATTATGGCTGCCATAAATTGAAGTTGACTTGATGACCATTACTAATAAGGAGCAGTGTGATCGAGATCAATACTTTGTATTCCATGTTGGAAATGGGAAAGTGAAGTGAAGCACCATAGTTGAAAACATACACTGTATACTCCATACCACCCTGAATCACACACAAACCCATCTATTAGCAGAAATGAAGGAGATTCAAATCTAATCCAGGAGCCCCCAAAAAACAGGGAACTGATTAAACTCCAATTTTTACCACAACCCCACACTTACGATGTCATAGGCATCACTGAAATCTGGTGGGATGACTCCCATCACTGGAATGTAGCCATTGAGGGCTATAACTTCTTTCACAGAAACAGAACAAAAGGCAGAGGAAGGGGAATAGCTTTATATGTCAAAAACAGTTAAGTTGCAGAAGAAATGCAATACTGCAATCTGGGAAACCAGCTTGAAAGCATCTGGATAAGAATCAAGGAACTGGCACTCAAAAAGATCTTGTTATGGGTGTCTAATACAGACCTCTGAGCCAGGATGAAGGATTTGATGAAGCCTTCTGTAAACAGTTGACCAAACAGGGACAAAGAAGAGATATAGTAGTGATGGGTGAGTTCAATTATCCCGATATTTGCTGGAAAACAAACTCGGCCGAGAGTACAAAGTCCAACAAATTCCTTGCTTGCCTTGCAGACAATTTTATGGTCCAAAAGGTAGAAGAGGCAACAAGGGGATCGACTACTCTTGATCTCATCTTAACAAATGTAGAAGACCTGATCAATGCAGTCAAAGTGTTTGGATCCTTAGGGGAAAGTGACCATGTGCTCCTGCAGTTTGCAATACAAAGGAAGGCTGAAACTAAGACAAGTGAAACACGCATTCTGGACTTTAAGAAAGTTGACTTCCAAAATATGAAGGAAATAATGAGCGAGATCCCATGGACCCCAATACTAAAAGAAAAGGGAGTTAAGGATGGATGGGAGTTTTTCAAAAGTGAAATACTCAAGGCGCAAATGCAAACAGTGGCAACAAAGAAAAAATATATAAGGCAAGTGAGAAGAAGCCAGAATGGATGTCCAAAGAATATCTAACTGGGCTAAGACTCAGAAGAGACATGCACAAGAAGTGGAAGAGGGGAGAAATCACCAAAGAAGAATTCAAACAAATAACCAACTCCTGTAGGGAAAAAGGTTTGCAAGGCTAATGAGCAAAACAAGCTCAAGCTTGCCAGGGACATTAAAAACAACCAAAAAAAGTTTTTTTGCTTACGTCGGCAAAAAAGGAAGAACAAGGAGGTGATAGGGCCTCTGCGAGGAGAAGATGTAATGATGGTGACAGGGGACAGGGAAAAGGCAGAACAACTTAATGCCTTCTTTGCCTCGGTCTTCTCACAAAAAGAAAACCATCTTCAACCTCAGCAACATGGAATGGACGAAGGATTAGGGGAAATCCAACCCCAAATAGGGAAACAAATTGTCCAGGAACACCTGGCCACTCTAAACGAATTTAATTCCCCAGGGCCAGATCAGCTACATCCAAGAGTATTGAAGGAACTAGCAGAAGCTATTTCAGAACCACTAGCAATCATCTTTGAGAGTTCTTGGAGAACGGGAGAAGTCCCAGCAAATTGGAGGAGGGCGAATGTGGTCCCTGTCTTCAAGAAGGGGAAAAAAAACAGCCCAAACAATTACCATCCAGTCAGCCTCAGGTCGATACCAGGCAAGATTCTGGAAAAGATCATTAAGATAGTAGCCTGCGAACACTTAGAAACAGATGCGGTCATTGCTAATAGTCAGCATGTCATGCCAGACTAATCTGATCTCTTTTTTCGATAGACTTACAAGCTGGGTCGATACAGGAAACACCGTGGATGTAGCGTACCTGGATTTCAGTAAGGCCTTCGACAAAGTCCCCCACGACCTTCTGGCAAACAAACTAGTAAAATGTGGGCTAGACAAAACTACAGTTAGGTGAATCTATAATTGGTTAAGCGAACGAACCCAAAGGGTGTTCACCAATGCATCTTCTTCATCTTGGAAAGAAGTCACGAGTGGAGTGCCGCAGGGTTCCATCCTGGGCCCAGTTCTGTTCAACATCTTTATTAACGACTTAGACAAAGGGTTAGAAGGCACGATCATCAAGTTTGCAGATGACACCAAACTGGAAGGCATAGCTAACACTCCAGAAGACAGGAGCAGAATTCAAAACGATCTTAACAGACTAGAGAGATGGGCCGAAACTAACAAAATGAAGTTCAACAGGGACAAATGCAAGATACTTCACTTCGGCAGAAAAAAATGGAATGCAAAGATACAGAATGGGGAATGCCTGGCTCGACAGCAGTACATGTGAAAAAGATCTTGGAGTCCCCATGGACAACAAGTTAAACATGAGCCTACAATGTGATGCTGTAGCTAGAAAAGCCAACGAGATTTTGGCCTGCATCAATAGGAGTATAGGGTCTAGATCCAGGGAAGTCATGCTACCCCTCTATTCTGCCTTAGTCAGACCACACCTGGAATACTGTGTCCAATTCTGGGCACCGCAGTTGAAGGGAGATGTTGACAAGCTGGAAAGCGTCCAGAGGAGGGCGACTAAAATGATCAAGGGTCTGGAGAACAAGCCCCATGAGGAGCGGCTTAAAGAGCTGAGCATGTTTAGCCTGCAGAAGAGAAGGCTGAGAGGAGACATGATAGAAAGTCATAGGGAGGAGGGAGCAAGCTTGTTTTCTGCTTCCCTGCAGACTAGGACGTGGAACAATGGCTTCAAACTACAGGAAAGGAGATTCCACCTGAACATCAGGAAGAACTTCCTCACTGTGAGAGCTGTTCAGCAGTGGAACTCTCTCCCCTGGACTGTGGTGGAGGCTCCTTCTTTGGAGGCTTTTAAGCAGAGGCTGGATGGCCATCTGTCGGGGCTGCTTTGAATGCGATTTCTTGCTTCTTGGCAGGGTTATTCTATGATTCTATGAAGAGTTGAACAGAGAAGAGAAAACAAACAGTTATTTAGCATGGATTGTGTGTGTGTGTAGTGGGGCAAATGTGTGTAGTTTGTTTTCTCAATAGATGTCCCTCAAGTAGCAAAGAGGCTCCAAAATGCTAGGTATAGAGCACTTATGGTCCTCACACATGCCATCTTCTTTTACCTCCAATTAGTCTCTGTTATGTGTGTATGTGTATATGTGTGTATCTATTCCAGTAGGGACTAATTATTGTATTTAGGCCTATACATAAATTAATCACTTTTATAAGTAACTTCTTAAGCTTTGCTCTTTCTCTTTGCTAACACTGTTGTGTGTTACTGTTTTGTTTTGTTTCCCTCATTTGATAAAATACCCCCCCACCCCCACCCCCCACCCCAAATTGAAGGAGGTGAGAACACTTTACTGAAAGTAACCACAGGTAATTTTTCCAAGTCACGTGTCTTTTCACTTTGTGAAACTCTATGTTTTTAGTTTGTTTTTGGAAAAACCCAACAACCTATGTTCATGCTACTCCAGTCTCAATAAATTACTGCTGGAGGCTGTTCACAGCTTTGTGCTAAACTGTGCTAAATTAGTTTGGAGACAGCCCTAAATGGAGCTTTATAATTTTACATATTTGATGCTGTGCAGTTTATATATTATTTAGATTTCTTTTGCCATGAAGTTATTTTTGAAAGAGCCATTAGGGGATGATTTTGTGTGTTGGAATTTCTTATTTCAGTAATGCCAATAGAGATATACTAGTAAACTGAGATTTTCCTCTTTCTAGAAATAAAAAACATCCTTTAAATATAACACTATAATTTGTAACTCTTTGTGCTATTGCAAAGTCTAATCAGGAATATAACAGATGCATTTTTTTCCTATTTGAACAATAGCATGACTATAAATATGTAAGCCATAAAAATAATAAGATAATGCAGAAGAGAAAAATGGGTGAGATATCACTTGAATGACACAGACCCCATGGTCCTAAAAGTAGAAGGGAGATAGTGTCACTGTGATCACCCCTTCAATGTTCCAATAGTTCACTCAGCCCCTCAATTTGTTGCTCTGGATTTCCAAATTAATTATGAGGTATGTGCAGGCACCCTCCCTCGTAAAACTGTAGTTGTGCCAGGAAGAATTTTTGATATAAATGGGGAGAGAAGACGAGAAGATTGTTCTCACTCTATGACAACTGCAATACCTTACCTTGTAGGGAGGCCTTATTGTGGGTTAAAAAAGCCATTCTCATGAAAATGCAACTATTGTTTGCCAGTACTGTATACTTTTTGTTACTAGCTTGAAATCTATTTGAATATTTAGCTAAGTTGGCTATTTTATATGTGCCTTGCCTTTTGTTATTACCAATTTCAGGTGATTTTATCTGCATATTAGAATTATAATTTTGTCTTCCTAACAATGCACTGAGGGGCCTTCCAAACAGGCCCTGCTTCCGGTGGGGACAGCATGGTGGCAGGATCACTTTACTGAGGGCTCTCGGTAAAGTACCATGTTTGAGAAGTCGGGTTGAGCCTTTAGCTTACCTTCCCAGTCGGATCGAGTTGCTGGGGGGACTCAAAACCCAAGTGGTTAACCCCAAGACCCCAAAGATTACCCTACTCCTCAAGGGAGGGAGATCGAGTGTGTCGGGAGAGACCACGGGTAGCGGATTGCTCCATGGGAAGCTGGGTGAAACCTGCACTAACTGCCGACCGGCACCACCTTGAACCAAGAAAGCAAGAAAACATATCAAATCAACCCCTGAAAAGAGCGGCATGCAGTGAGTGGGGGAGCAAACTTAAGAATATCTAGCCGGAGCAAAAGAAATCCCCAGTGGGGGAGGGAAACTAAATAAGACTAAATCGAGCTGATTCTATGGAAAATTTGTAAACAGAATTGATACACGGAGAAATAGAATTGACAGGGTCTATGGACCTCAAACTACAAATTTAACATCCTCTAACTTCTTGGACAAATTTGGGGAAGAAAAGGCAAATAAGAGTTCAAGCATTACAATCTTGGACAAAGCCTTGAAACGACATTTGAGAATAGAAAAAGTAAATTGTCAAGTCCTTTTCTTACTCCCCCTCCTCAAAAAACAAAGAAGAAAACTATGCAGCGAGCCTCCGACCTTGACACCATGATGTTTTGTCTACGCTCTCCTTCTTCATAAACAAGTGATCACCAGAAAGATGAACCTGGAAGGGGCCATACAAACAGAGAGAAGAGAGGAAGAGCAGTAAGAAGGGTGGAAGTTATCCAAGAGCCATAACAACTAAGGGCAGAAGGGCAACGGAGGTGGAAATCATAGAGAAAAAATGTTGCAACTCAGGGAAGTCTCACTAAAAATCTATTGAGACGCAGTCAGTGAAAAGTAGTTGCTATATTTCAGGTTGGATATAGCTCACAAAATACAAAGCACAGAAATCCTTGTACTAATTACAAAGTGTACTGCAGTATCTTTTAGACCAGGGGTCCCCAAACTAAGGCCCGGGGGCCGGATGCGGCCCTCCAAGGTCATTTACCTGGCCCCCGCCCTCAGTTTTATAATATAATATTTTTATATCAGTTTTAATAATATAATATAATGTATATACATATAATATTGATAATAATCTTATGTTATACAATATAATACTAATAGTAATACCATATAATAATATTAATTATATGTTATAAATTACATATTATATAATAGTATAGTGGTATAGTTCAATATAGTAATACTAGCTGTGCCCGGCCACGCGTTGCTGTGGCAAAGTGGTGGTGGTATTGGTTAAAAATTGTTGTGTAATTTTTATTAGACGTTATTTGTATTTTTTTTAAATTAATTTTATTGTAAGTAATTTTTTTATTTATTATATTTTATTATTTTCTTGTATTATTTTTAGTTATTTTCTGTTATTATAGTATTTTATTGTATTAATTTTTTAGTGTTTTAAATTATTTTTTAGTGTTTTTTATTATTTTTATTGGGTTGCTAGGAGACCAAGTTGGAGGAGCTTAGCCTTCTAACTGGCAGCAATTGGATAAAAGCAATTATTCCTCTCTCTCTAATTAGGACTTAATTTTTCTTTTCTTTTTGTTGTATCAACCTATAGGCGTGGATGATGGGTTGTGTTGTCAAATTTCGAGGTTGAGGGGCCTGTAGTTTTGTTGTTTTGTGGGTCGCCGTGATGCCATCACTCTTTTATATATATAGATATAATGCTAATATTGTGTTATGCTAATAATATAATATATTGTATGTACATACAGCTGCTCTGAGTCCCCTTCGGGGTGAGAAGGGTGGGATATAAATGTAGTAAATAAATGCAGTAAATAAATAATTAATTTTAGGCTCGGCCAAAGTCTGAAATGACTTGAAGGCACACAACAACAACAATCCTAATTAACTTGACTATCTCATTGGCCAGTAGCAGGCCCACACTTTCCATTGAAATCCTAATAGGTTTATGTTGGTTGAAATTGTTTTCATTTTTAAATATTGTATCCTTTCGTTGTTGTTGTTGCTGCACTACAAATAAGACATGTGCAGTATAGGAAGCATAGGAATTTGTTGTTGTTTTTTTCAAATGATAATTCGGCCCCTCAACAGTCTGAAGGATTGTGGACCGGCCCTCTGCTTCAAAAGTTTGGGGACCCCTGTTTTAGACTAACTTTATTATTTTACATGAGCTTTCATGGATTGTCATCTTAAATCAATTCGTATCCTATGAGATGATATGACTAACGCAGATCCTGTTATGCAAAACAAGTATATTTGCTGTCATGATTATCTCACTAGAATTTGATTCATGCTGTTTACAATAGCGTGTCCCTGATCTGGTTACAATAGAAGTTGTTGTTTTAATGATAAATGTGTTAATGCAGTGTGATGTTTTGGCTCTTGGATTACAACTATGGAGACTAGAGTTCAAATCCCCCACTCGGTGACTCATACTTTTTCAGCTCCAGGGGAACACAAAGAGGAAATCCCTTCAGAACAGATTTTGCCACTGTTGGTTTTCCCACTCTTCAAGTAGAGAGGTTGTGTCTGTTTTTATATGTTTATATTCTCTCGTTCCACATTTTTCTTAATAATGGCACTTTTCTCCCCTAAAAAATGTGTTTGAATGGACAACTGTGCTCTCTTCATTCTGGAACAACTGTATCATTCTGTAAAAATGGTTGCTGATATATTGTTCTCCTCTTTATTGATTCTAACCTACTTTTTAAAATGTGCAAATGGCTTAAAATTTTGACAGTTATTAAGCACCTGAAAGAAAAGGAACATTGTGCACAATAAAAAAGAATAAGTAAGAACCAGTACCGTTAAACCTATTTTTTAAAAAAAACAAATTGTCAGACATACCTGTTACTAGATAATATTGAAACCATTATTAGAAGAATAAGCATTAAAACCATAGTAGGGGATTGCATTGTTGAGAAATCTTTTCCAGAGTTTAGATTTGCTCACAGTGTTATGCTCATCATGAATTTAATCTGTTTTCTTTTTTTTGACAGAAATAGGTCATAAAGTTGAGCACCGGGCAGCAAATTAAATAATGATAACCAAAAGCCAGGGGTGTGGGGAAAAAAAATACAGTGGACAGATCTGATTGCAAAACTACTCTGGGAAATTAGTGTGAAAAGATGAAAAAGGTTAGGACATGTCCCAGCACTCCTCTTGCAGTTTTAGCTATTCCTTTGGACATGCTTTTTCTGCAATCCATCTGCTTTTCCCAGCCCCTCAGATTAGAGGTTCCTCTTCTTCCATCAAATGAGGAAAGTTTGGCGGTCAAGTGCCTTGGTGAAGTTGTTGATGGACATGCCAGTCAGGCTCACCTATCTACAGCTAGCTATTAATTTTCACTGACTATCTTTGTTACAAGTTTGGAGAGGATTTTTCCCCCCTAAACACTCATAAGAAGACCAAAACAGGTTTGTTTTCTTTGGAAAAAAATTGCATGTTAGGCAATATCAAAAAACAAAACATAGAGAGTAACTATAAAGAATAATAAATACAAATTCTGATGATGAAATAACAGAAAATAAATGAATTCACAGTGGATACAGGGAGGGAGGGTCTGGAAAACAACTGCTGGGAGAGGCCCCAGTACCTGGGTTTTATTGCCCAATAAAAGACCCGAGGGAAGACATCTTCTCTCAGGTGTGATTGTGGCATCCAACCTGGAAGGTTCAGCCTGGTGGCTGTTGCTTCCTGCTCTCCCTCTTCAGACTCCCCAAGCATAGAGCCTGCTAGGTAGAGGGAGAGCCACTCGAGGAAAATAGAGGCCAGGCACCCCACCCGAACTGCAACTACTTTTCCTGGTAAATCGGGCAAACAAATAAGCAGGGGTTCCCATATTTAATCCCACACAAAGCTACTTCTGTCACCCCCTGGGACCAATGCCAGTCTTTTAAAATAATTTCAAATAAATCTCTACAATTTTTAGACATTGATGTCAAGCCACCCATAAAATCCCTGGAACATGTAAAACATGGAAATTCCCTGCTCCACAAGCACCCTAGATTGCTATGTTATCCCCAAATATCTTTGTTTTCCTCTACATTCCCTCTCAAAATGGCACTTCCTGACACTATTTTGAGAACTGTTTAAGAGAAAAATGCAGATATGTGGGCTTCCTGTCCATGAAACACTCTAAGGGATTGAGAGTTGTCTCCCATTCCATTGTCCACCCATGGATTAAAGTCTTTTCTGTTGTGGAATCCTCATTATGGAATGTTGTCTTCTCAAATGGCTTCATTTCAGTGCTAAATTAAAGTCTTTTATTTATTTATTTACAGCATTTATATTCCGCCCTTCTCACCCCGAAGGGGACTCAGGGCGGATCACATTACACATATAGGCAAACATTCAATGCCTTTTAACATAGAACAAAGACAAACAAACATAGGCTCAGAGTGGCCGCGAACTCATGACCTCCTGGTCAGAGTGATTCATTGCAGTGATTGATTGCAGCTGCTCTCCAGCCTGCACCACAGCCCGAGTCTATAACGCCTTTTATCCTATTTCCCCATGTACATCTTAAAGTGGTTAAGATTTCTTTAGCTATTGCAATATATTTTAGGTTATTTTTTCTTATACTGTTCTACAGTTCAGATTGTTTTAAATAGTTTAATTGATGTTAATTGTATTCTGATTGAAACTTCTTCACATAGGCTAGGATAAAAATAAATAATAAAAGATTGTGCTGGTCTGATGACTAATGCAACCCATAACTTCAAACTTTCATGAAGTTTTGAAACAGTGGGGTCATTATGACATATTTGTATCAGTTTGAAGGTATGATCCATAACATCAAAGGTGGCATCCTTACTAGTGCATAACTTACCTTTTGAAGAGAAGGTAAAAAACCTTGCAAACCAGTATTTCACAAATGTTCACAAATGCCCAGTTTTATATGTTTTGGTAGTTGGTCAGCTTTGAAGTGAGGGGTTTTGTTGCAGACTGTTGGCAGCTCACTCCTTGCATTCAAAGCCACTCAACCACAGAATTATTTTCCTTGCATCATTTGGGCTTTAAAAGCTACCACTCAAGAGGTTTGATGTTCCCTAGTCCTGCTTGAAGAGGCCTGACACATTTTCTGGGTGAATTGCTTTGTGATCACCCATAGGTAAGATTGGATATAAAAAGTAGTAAAAAAATGTTAACTTTGCTATAAAGCCATAGTAATTTGAAACTGAGCATAGGAGAACCCTCAGATGTCAGACTAATGGTGATATTCATTCAATTGACCTCAGAAATAAATAGGCAAATGTATGTGAAACCATTTACAATTTACCTTATAAAATGGTCAACCAATGGCCCCATTTGTTCAGGACACAGCTGCAAGTTAGCAAGCTAGGTCTGTAATTTTCACTTAACATTCTTCTCGTTATCAAGACAGATTTTGGAAAGGACAATTGTCTTTAAGTGTAGAGGCTTTCCATGTGATATGGAACCCTGAATAATTATGGTTTTTGATTACTCGTAGAGGATGGTGCCTTCAGGGATTAAGAAAATAATGATGGAAAAGGTGCATCTAGTCTGTTTCCTAGTGTTTATATGACACTCTTCTGATTGCCTGATTAGGTCCACAGCTACATCAAAATCTATATCTAACAAATATTTGTAAAATGCCTAAGTAGCACTTCAGAATGGCTGAATGCCTTGTTGGAATAATTTGTTTTAGATTCTGTTTAAGTGAATTTCATGCTTATTGTTTCTTCAAGGCACTTCTATTATGAAAAAGAAAAAGAAAAAAGAAGACCTCTTGTACTATTCTCAAGAGTATTCTAATTCATTTTATCTAGTATCTCCCATGTGGTTTTATGACACTTAATATATTAGTGGGATTGCTATTTTTTTGTTACTTTGTATTCCTCCCTGGAGGTATATGCCAAAGAGACAGTGCTGTTTCCACATTTTTATAAACTTAATACTGTGGTGTGAAAACCTCCCATTCCACACACAATATAAATGGACACTGCCGTGAATATATCTGAAATAATTAACACTAGCCTTGGAAAAAATCACATTACCACTCTGTTTGCTATGTGAGCCTTGCTTTATGCTCCATGTAGTACAAAAAGGCAATTTTTGTATTACAAAATTGCCAGAAAAATCTACAATGTACGCAAAAGTGAACATTCCTTGGGAGTAAATTTGTTAAAATGTTATAGAATACAAACTTGCTGTGTGATATGAAAGGTGATAATTTGTTATATGACATTCATTTGAAAATTAAGAAATATGATACTTTGTACCCTTTTGATTGTCAAAGATTAATGTTGCAAGATGTACATACTGTGAAATGGAGGAAAAGGTCATAATCACATCTATTACTTAGAACAATTTAATTAATTAATTAGCAATGGATGCCACTGAACATACATAATATTTTCAACAAATGTCTAGGAAAACTTTAACATAAAGCTGCATCCATTTTATGCCTTGGAATACTGTGAGAAAGGAAAGGCTGATTGAGGGCTAAAGGTTTACCATCCCCAGTGAACAAAGATTGTGCTTTATGAAAACTTTAGCTAACAAATTACATAGTAGAAATTTAGTTTTGTTCAACACAGAGTCTGGAGTCGACCTTTGAAAATTATGGTATACAAGCTTTGAAGACAGCCAGTCACACTTTTGCAGATGAGGAAGGCTATGTGGGGGGAAAGACAACACTTGATCTATTCCCACACACCGGAAAAATACCCCAAATCTGGCACAGGCAGTCTTCATGACATAGGACAAATTTTGATCAATATCTAGAATTTTCATTACTTATCCCAATTTTATTCCTTATAAAATGATGTCAGGGAATAATCTGGAGTTTTCAAGAAACTCTTAAGTCTTCTTGGGCTTTTCAGCCATCTGGAATGACGAATTAGTTTTTATTTGGCCAAATCAGTTGTCCATGTGCACACCAGCACCATCATCCTTTCCCTCTGTTGATCATCGCAGAGAAAAAAAGAGAGTTGTTGTGTCACCACTGCCATTCTTTACCATCTATGGAGCTCCCTGAGATAGTTTAGCTATAGCAGTCACATCTGCTTTGATCATAATAAAGTGCTCACACAATCAGTAGGAAGGAGGAGATCACTCTTGCTGATTGTGTGGGTGCCTCACTATGACCTTGGAAAATGTCACTTTGATAGCTTGGTGCTCGCAGGGAACTCTGTGGCTGTTGAGCAATGATGGTAACATGGAGGATAAGGGGACAGGTCATTTGGGATGATGTAATATTAGCCCAGTTGGACCATCTGGATACTGATGTGACATTGATGAGGGTTTGGCCCAATGTGTGTAGTCACCATTACAGTCAATTCAGCACCTGTTTGGAGTATATTCCTCCAGAGTGGCCCCGATTAAAAATCAGTATAGATATGGCCTTGTGCTTTTACACTCCCCCAGTTAAAAATAGATACTTCTAAATTGAGAGGTTTATCTCTTTACTATCTATCTGACTATGAAATAAAACAAAACAAACACCACAGTAAAGAAATGCATTGTGTTATAAGATGTGTAACTTTGTAGGGGTTTTTTTTGTTTGTTTTGTGGTTCTTTTATAGCACAAAGCTATAACCTTACTGAATTAATTTCACTTTTTATTTTAAAATCGGTTTTGTCTTATATGCATTTTTAATCAGTTTCTAGTCTTTTTTTGGACTTTTTGTTGGAACTACCGTGTTTTCCCGAAAATAAGACAGTGTGTTATATTAATTTTTGCTCCCAAAGATGCTCTAGGTCTTATTTTCAGGGGATGTCTTATTTTTCCATGAAGAAGAATTCACATTTATTGTTGAACAAAAAAATGAACATTTATTATATACTGTACAGTAGTTGTCTTCATAAACCAGCATAACCAGACAAACTGTGAATCCTATCAAGAATTTCTTGTTACTATCATTATTTCCATGTACAACAATCTATGGTACGTACATTTACCAAACCTGCATGCTCTGGTGTTCTGTTTGGTGGGCATACTTCCAAACACAAACGGTGCTAGGTCTTACTTTTGGGGGAGGCCTTATATTTAGCAATTCAGCAAAACCTCTACTAGTTCTTATTTTCTGAGGATGTCTTATTTTAGGGGAAACAGGATATCTAAAAGTCCATCTACACTGTATAATTTATTTTTGATATTTAAAAGGCAGATGGAAAGATTTTAATGCCATCAATGGAGAGTCTTGGAAAAGAAGGATTTATATTTTTGATAGTTTTGGTACTGAAAATCAGCTACTTCACAATTAAAGAATGAATACCTTGTAATCTATGGCATAGTAATTAATCAATGTAGAGGAAGATTTAATACAAGTGGCTTGACACCTGATTGGAATGTACAAATGTTTTAAAGTGTTACTAGACCTACACAGTTTTCAATATCTGTCATTGAAAAAAAGATAGTTGAGGCTGTTGGGTGTTGGTGCAATCTTTTCAGAAGTCTCCAATCCTTTAAACTGTTTTAATTGGAGGTTTGAAACCTTTTCTCCCATTTTCTCTCCATCCCCCAGCCTCTCCATGGAAGTTGAAAAATGGTTTACTTTCTAAATAGTTTTAGCAGTTCTTATTTTCTCCTGATCTACTTTGCCTTTCCTTAAAAACTGAAACACAGAAGCAATTTTACAAAAAAAAGTTTTCTTTTATTTTTTTATTTTTTGTTATTTGAATATTTTAAAAACTTTTCTCTTGATCTGTTTCCAGTCCTTTTTTTGTACCTTTTGTTGGAACTATCTAAGAGTCCATCTATACTGTAAAATTAATGTAGTTTGACACCACTTTAACTGCCCTGTCTCCATGTTATGGAATTATGGGAATTTTGGTTTTACATAGTCTTTTGCCTTCTCTGCCAAAGAATACTGGTGTTTTACCAAACTACATTTCTCAGGATTCGTAGCAGTTAAAGTGGTATCATACTGCATTTATTCTACAGTGCAGATGCAACCTAAGAAGGGTTCTAGAAAAACAAATAATGCAACTCCAAGAAATATACCAATTTTGGGCTGTATTATTGTCACACAGCGGTGCTGTCAACCACCTTCAAGGTGAGAAAGTGACATCATACCCCAACCATGTTGAAATTGGCTCAAAAGAACTAGGACTGGGGGAGAATTCTACCCCCAGTACCCCTAATCTCTCTCCTCCAGGTCAGAAAGAAAATTGTTCCATGCTCTTTACTTTCCGCTTGTTACTATGTGACTGAGCAAAGCAGTTTGGGAGGAGCAAGAACTCACCCACTTCCTTTCAAGCTACCTTTACTCAGTCACACTCACTCAGTTACAGAAAGTAAGGAGCCCTGAGCTCCAAAAGTTGCTATTTCTTTATCTGGGGAGGAATTTGTTTTGTTAGAGAACAAGGAGGGACAGCCACCCTGCATTCCCAGGCTAGCTGAGTGAGCATCAGCTGTGGGGACACAATCTGGGATCCCACATAAGGATCCAAGATCAATATCTGTGTTGTCTCTACAGGAGCAGAATCGGGAGTTTCTCCAATATTTCTTTTTCCTCAGGATGCTTCTATATTAAGTAAGAAGATCCATTTCAATTTTAGAATATGAAATTCAATTTTAAATGCAACACATCATTCATGCATCTCTTATGGAAGAGATTTTTCCATTTTGGTACTATTCCATTATCCTGGCAGAGGCCACAAGGGGGTGATAGAGAGAAGGATAGTCCATTTTACAGGGGTGGAGGGTGGGTAGAAGTCATAAAATCAATTCCCCCTCTTTTCCTGTTATTCCTCCCACCCATGTCCATGTTGTGAGAACAACCCTCATTTATGAGATGAGAAGTATGTGTGTGTGTGTGTGTGGGGGGGGGGGGGGGGTAGCCAGCAAAAATGGGGAAATGGTTTTCCTTTTTTAAACTCCCCCCTAAAATCAACTATCCTTCTCTCTCTAGCACTCCCTTGTGGCCTCTACTTGGATAATGAAACAGTACCATGTGTTCTAATCTCTGTGTCTTTTTATACATGTGTTTTAATAGTCTAATGATTTATCTATGTATTTTTTAACTTTTGTACCCCACTCAAGCCACTAGGAGAGGAAGGTAACAAATACAATTTATTATTCATTATTAATATGAATAATAAATAAGGAGCCCTGGTGGTGAAATGCATTAAAGCACTGAGCTGGAGACCGAAAGGTCCCAGGTTCAAACCCCGGGAGCGGCTTGAATGGCCGCTGTTAGCTCCAGCTCCTGCTAACGTAGCAGTTCAAAAACATGCCAATGTGAGTAGATCAATAGGTACCGCTCTGGCAGGAAGGTAATGGCGCTCCATGCAGTCATGCTGGCCACATGACCTTGGAGGTGTCTACGGACAATGCCGGCTCTTCAGCTTAGAAATGGAGATGAGCACCAACCCCCAGAGTCAGACATGATTGGACTTAACGTCAGGGGAAACCTTTACCTTACCTATTAATATGAAAGGTAGATGGAGAAATGAGTTAAACTAAAAATGCCATATTTTTAACATTTTCTACACTTTGGCAAAAATAGATTTTTAAATAAGAGTTTCCTGAGATTACCAATTACCTTATTTACGAAGAACCATGAATCCCATTAATCTTGGTTAAATGATAAAGGAGATATGATCTCAATCTGATGGGTTGTTTATTCTAAAGTTCATCTTCTATAGAAAGCAAAGAATTCAGCAGCCTCTAATGGGTTGTTTATTCTAAAGTTCATCTTCTATAGAAAGCAAAGAATTCAGCAGCCTCTACCACAAACAAATTCACCTCTACAACAAACAAATAGAAGGTCACACATCACACTTTTTACTATATTCTATATTATAGAGATTCTCTGTAATTCAGTAAAATTATTTTAGTGATGATTACATTTTCTGATTTGATGTTGATTTTCTGCAAATAAAACATCATTGGGATTTCAATGCCTTGAAAGCTTTTTTCAACGAGTTCACACTGAAAAATGCAGTTCTGATTACTTGCTATGATGTAGATACTAGAAACAGCAACAATACTCCTTTAAAACTGCAACTGCTTTCAGTGATGCAGAAAACATTTCTGTTGAGAGCAAGAGAATGCATGTGAGAGGAAGAGAGAATAATTTAATTAAACTTTTGTTAGAAATTAACAGATAAATGTGGAAATAATGAATTCACTTCAGTACACATTCCTGGTTCAGATTCCTAAATGTCATTTGGTTATTACAGCAGGAAATATTATTTATGATCACAATCTATTTTTAAAAGTATCTTCATGAAAGATTTTCAAGAGACAGCTGATGTATATCTAAGACCAGTTTGTGCCTATTGCTAACAACTTGCCTGTCCTTGACAATAATATGTCATGAGGCCTTTTTGTGTAATGCTGGAATGAGTTTTGGTCTCAGTGGATATCAGAGAAGGTATTTCAGAAACAGCCAGAAACAGGCAATTTCTGTTAAAAGAAAGAAACCTTATAATTTTTTTATAAAAACAACAACACACTTTTCCTATGAATCATGCAGCCAACATAAGGATGCAAATAACTTTCACAATTTGCCTTACTGAACTTTGTGTTACAAATGGCATGATTTTATAATTTATAGTAATGATACATAATGTATGCAGTGATGTATGCAGTGATGTAACATATGTACTCATGTGTCCGTGTCAGTACCTTTTGATTTAGGTGATTCTGTCACCCTTCCTGCTCATGAGCTCAAATAGGACTGCCAAACAATTAGGCATTCTTGAAAAAAGCCCAATTCCACACAAGTGGCTTTCTAGACAGACAAAGGGCTAACCTAGCTGTGTTTATGCTATGACATAAGTCACCCCAGCAGATTTCCCTGTATGAAGCACAATCAGGCACTGGAGACATGCTGGTTTTTGTCTCATTGCTAAAAACCCTGCCACTAGGACAAAAATTTTCTCATCATCCAAACTTTTCAAAATCCAAAATGAGAACGACATCTTGATGAAGTTTAATTCTATTCTATGCAATTATCTATCTGGTTCAGAGAGAGACAAAATCTCGTAGGAAGAAACATTCATTGATTCTGCATAGACAAGGTAACAAAATCGGTTGGAGATTTCCATTTAGTTGGGACAAGAAATCCACTTCGGATTTTAATTTGGCTGTTAAATGTAATTGAGAAGATAGTGAATAGGGCTCAAGTAAGTTTAATAGTTCCTTTAAAGTTCCACAGATTCACCACCACATTGATGTAAAAAGCCATTAAGTGCCAGGGATCTTATAAAAATAAGATTTGTATTTTAGTATTCTCTGCTGCAGATCTCTAGTTGTACCCCTGTGATGCCTGCTGCAAAAGAGTTCACTAGCACAGCATTATACGTACACCAATAAGCTGCAAATCCCAGAATTTTATTCAAGTCATTTCAAACTTGAACACTGCAGATATTCTCACACCAGGAGGAGGATGAGTACCACCATTGACTCTTTAAGAGGACTGAAGTTGACAGTAACGATTTTATTTTAATTGATTGAAGAGCTATATTTTTATACTTCATACAACTTTATTGCTCAACTGTATGTTCTGCAATGCCTGACTGCCAAATTATCAGCCATTGTTTTTATTCTACTTTAATTTATTTGTATAAATGCATTATGTTGTTGTAATGGCACTGAATGTTTGCCAGTTTTTATGTTATATGTCTGGAAGCCACTCTGAGTTCCTCTGGGGAGATAGGGCAGGTTAAAAATAAACGATGAATATGATTATGATTATGATTATTACCATGTCCCAAGGAGGAAACCCATCTATATAATTGCAAAAGACTTGCTCAAGGCTAATATTTTATTGTGTATTTCTTTATATGTGATTTTCAGTATGCACTGTACCTTCCTTAAAGAAATACTGGAGGAATTGCAAATTTTGCATTTTAGTGTCTTAATGGTAACCAAAATGAATTTATTTGAGCTACATAAGATCTCTTCCTAGAAATGACAAAACCTATCGTATTTTAGCATCTAGTATAGTCCAAGCAAAGAGTGTGAACACCTAATTTCATCACTGCAAAATAATATTCCTCTTTCTCAGCTTGGATCATAGGCAGTCAGTGATCGTAACTATTTTTCTTGAAGAAGATTTGTATCAAGACTGTCAAAGAAACCTCAAAATGACAAGAACTTGTTGATTTCAAGCAGCCCCACTGCTCCAGGAGGAATAATAGTGTTCTTCATACTTAGCTCTGACCAGATTACACTAGTATCAGTTCCTTTTAAAGCACTCATATTATGTTTTCAAATAATTGTATTATTGCAATCTAAGAATCTCCTATGACTTCAGATAAGTAACTATGAAAATCTTCAACAGCATGCGACAATGATATTTTATATGAAACATGCTATTGAAATCTAGAAATACTCTGTTGTATTCATTTTAAATAAGCAGTTATGAGCATCTTGCTCAAGGCACAAAAGAGCTATTGTATATTTATAATAGTGACTTTTTATTATGACTAAAAACTAGTACTTTGGAACAAATACAAGTAAAGAGGTCTAAATCTAAACATATTTACCACTCAGAGACCAGCCTTCTCAACTCTGTGTGACAATTCAACTGCCTATTCATTTACCAGGAGGTCTATTATATTACTGAAAATAGTTTATTTTTCTCAGATGACTATATAAGCTTCTTATTTCAACCCATTAGGGCCAAATGAAAGGAAACTAGACTGTGTAAGCTGCCCTGGAGATGTTTTATCACAAGGCTTGGAGGCTTTGATTGGTCCAAGGCTGCTTTCCCACAACACCACACCTTCCATAGACTAAAACAAGGGGAAAATTCTGTCTTTTTATAGTGAGGATCCCAAGTCTCATAAAGTACAATCCTGTTTGTTAGTTCTCATCCTACACTTTACCCCATCCTCATGGAAGTTGATGTGAATAGGATTCCCAGGGTAGGCAGCTACATGCAGCTCCAAAACCTGGTTTATCGTAATGAGAAGGACCTGCATATGTAACATGCAACATGTATGGCTCCTATGGCCTATATCTTGACATACCCTTTATTTGGGAAATCTAGAAGCATAAAATTTATGGCACTACAACATTACATTATAAGTTTCGACTTGAAGGTGGAAGAAAGTACAGGAAGGAAAGAAATTTAAAATAGCATCATGTCATGACACATTTTTATTATGGGTCACCATAACTGGCCCGTAAATGGAGTATTGTTACTAGTTTTATTTTTCATTGGTTGATTGTATGTTGTGTATTTATGTTTATTACTTGTATTATTTTAAAAATTGTTGTATGGTTCTGTTTTGATTATATGTATTGTATTGTATTGTGTTGTTTTTATCATGCTGAAACCGCCCTGAGTCCCCTGAGGAGATAGGGCAGTATAAAAATATAATTCTTCTTCTTCTTCGACATACTTGTGATGTGTTTTATCCATGAGCACATCATCTACACCACTTGTTCCTGCTGTAGTGCTCATGTGTGTCTGTTAAGGGCATTTTGTATCCATCCCAACCACAATGATGATTCTAGTGAAGGAGTGGGAAGTGTGCCGTCGTGCCTGGGGCTATAACTCTTAGTGAAAGAGGCATGGACATGACATCTTTCCCCAGGGGATTGCTTCTTGCCCTCCTTTAGGGAAACTGGAAATCCCAAGGACCAAACACTGTAGATAACTCAAAAACTGGGTTTATTGTTCACAAAAGGTTATCTGGAAGTTTCAAAGGGGTAAAGGAAAATATACATTACAGTCTTTGGTTGTTTTAAGTCCGTGGAGGTCCCTCTTTCTCTATGGCTGTGGATGCCGGAGCAAACTCAGACTCAGTCCAATGACCTATGTTTGAAGACACAGTCCTCATCTGTTGCCAAAGGACTGATTTGAAGGCGATTGAGACTCCTCAACGTCGTTCAGCTTGGCCCTGAACATGAAGCGTAGGTCTCAAGGGTAAGAACCTCAGAATTGGTGCTGAGAGGTAACTTTATCAAGGGCTTTTAGAGCCAAGTCTCTCTCTCACGTCCATCTGATAGAGAGCTTGTTGGTGGAATGAAAGGAGGAAACACTGTCCTACTCCAGGAAGAGGTGGAGTCAAACAATTGAGCTGCGGAAGCAATATAACAGTGCAAACAACATTGATTGACAGATATAAATAACCAATCCAACTACATTTACAGGGTAAAGGCAAAATCAGGAATGACACAATTCAAATCTTGCAACTTACAGTTTGACATATAGATGGTGCCACTCGCGCTGTCACGGGAAGCTAGAAGGCTACGTCAGCCTGGAGGAGACCTTGAAGGGCCACATTCCATGCTGCACTCCCACAAAATAAACAAATATAGATAGGCTTCAAAATGCTCCAAAATGTTTTTGGTGTGTGGAGCCAGTTTTGCCATGTTTTGGCACTCTCTGGGGCATTTTAAGCTCAATAATTGTCCATTTTATACAAGAGAAATTGACCAAGGAATCACTTACTTTTTTCATTGAACATCCCAACAGATATCTCAGAGTTCCCCAAGCTGGCATTCATTCCAATTTTCTGGAAGAATTGCTAGCACCAGCGGAATTCCTAGAGAAAAACTTAGTTCCTTGCCCTTTTTTCTATCTAATCACATCTGCAACTAGCAAATCTATTTTCATTTCCGATAGAAAACAATAGTACATCCCACAACTGATTCTTAAATGACCCCTTTCTTATAGCAGAACATTAGAGAGTAATCTCTTTTGCAAAAGAAAACTGCAGTCAGCCCTCTGTATCTACGGATTCAAAATATTTGGGAGGAAAAAAAACATGTTGATGTATAGGTGTACCTTGCTATAGTCTCCCATCCATACTTATAGTTATATATTCATACATATCCCCTTTCTTGAAAAATATACACCAGGAAAATAGTAATGATTGAAATAAGTTCTGTCCAAAAACCTAAGAAAGTTAGGGATTGAAAGAATATTCAAAAATGAAACTCTGACACGGTGAATCCTGGACTGACAAGAATCTTTAGTTTGGGCCTTATTCTGCACAAAATTGTCATAAAATTGTTTTTCAACAAAAAGCAGCTCAGGTGGCCCAGGACACAAGATGGCTGTTCCCTGTAATCCCCCCTCTTCATGTTGTAGTTGTAACCTTCCTTCTCATGGGCACTCTGGGTGACGCCAGATTGTCACTGCATTATCAGTTAATGTAGACCCACCCATAGTCCTGGCACTCAAAACAATACACCACACTGACTCCCAGGCCCTGAGAACCTTACAATCAAAGTATTTTGAGGAAAATGTAGTATCTAGTCAGCCCAGTTTTGTGTTTGCCAAAATGGTGGTTATCCTATATCCATACCTTAAGAGTGCAAGCTAATTTATACTTGATTTTAAATTTATCTCTACATTAAATTTACTTCTATTTGAAAAACCAAATAGCACCTTTCACCTATTACTGTCCTTAGGAATATCCCTCTTATGAAACTACTGATTACTTTCTGGGAAATCCTTGATGTTATTGCATTGATATACTGTAGTGTCCAGAAACATTAGAAGTATAGTATTAAGAACTATGTGTGTGGTTTTGAAGTTTTAGCAATGAAACAAGTATTTGATGCTGCAGGCTTACAAGTGCCTGGAGTTCTTCTGTTTGTTAACCGGGAAAGCTAAAGAGACTGAGTATCATTTTGAAAATCTCATCTGCTTCAAGATCTCACTTTAACAAAATAGAAAACTGAAATGGGACATCGCCACAGGTCAACTATTAGAAACAAAAAGATTACAGTGGCAACACAGTGGGCCCGGGCTGTGGCGCAGGCGTGAGAGCAAGCCAACTACAATTAACTGCAAGGAATTACTCTGACCAAGAGGTCATGAGTTCGAGCACCGCTCAGAGCCTTTGTTTGTTTGTCTTTGTTCTATGTTAAAAGGCATTGAATGTTTGCCTATATATGTAATGTGATCCACCCTGAGTCCCCTTCGGGGTGAGAAGGGCGGAATATAAATGCTGTAAATAAATAAATAAATAAACACAACCATGTGTGCAGAAGGTCCTTGTTTCTATTGATTTGTCAACTAACAATGTTTCATTTAATAGCTTATTGAAAATCTATTCAGTTTCTCATTGCTGCAACTCAAAAATCTTGGCAAACAGACTTGTTAATACAGAAAAGCCTGGTGGAGACAGTGTGGATTTCAAGGTGTGCAGTACCTTAATATCTTGTTTTTGTCTTTCCTCTCTTTATCCTTACCAAGTGCCAGAATGCTCTTTGATACAGTTCACTGACAACCCATAAAATTATCCCCTCTGCAGTTCTCCCACTGTTCACCTATTGTCCCAATATTTCACTTTAGGAATACATACTTAGTAAAATAAAGATATAAACATTAAAGACTCAGAAATAACAATGTGCTGTATTATTCTCCTCTGCTTCTTATCTTTTAAACCCTATTAAAAGAAAGGCTGTCTTCATTCCCCTATTATTGTGTATGCGTGGGTGGGTGTATGCACTTCGGAGTTGCATCAGCCTTTCAACTTTATTGGAAGTCATAATGCGAAAAACTTTCTTCAAAGCGTCTGTGTGAAAATAGCTATCTACTGACTATTTTCCCAAGGACAGCTTCATTTGAATAATTTGTCCAGTTTTCTACATGGATTTCCACTTCCCCCACAGTTCTAAATTTTGACAGGCTTTCTAATTTCAGCTACTTTTTAATGCTCTTAACCAAATAGTGTCTACTTGAAACAGAACATACAACTTGCTAAATCTTCCTGGTGTTCATCATTAAATTAGTTAGTATCCCAACAGTGCAATGCACACATTTCTGCTGAGAAGTTACCCCAATGAAAGTTGAGAAGTGACTGTGCATGGCAATTCATTAGAAAACACTTAGCTTTTCCTACTCATTCTTATTTTGCTACACAAATAGTTGTAGTTTCAAGAATTTGAGGTAATTCCATTTTAATGGTCTCCCAGTTTGCGATGTTTGTGATCCTCTTTCCCTCAAGGAAAGCAGACATGTTCTTCTTCAATACTCTTTTAACAAAAATGTGAGCTAGATTAAACTGAGAATAATAACACTAAAGTAACAGGGTCACATTTTACAACTCTGTCTACCGATTCTGCTGTCAGAAGCAAAGCACCACAGACCATGCCATATAGGAAAGCATGGAAGCAGTGTGGCTGCTCTCCCAAGATTGATGAGCCTGGCCTGAAGGCTCTACAGGGTGAGTGTAATCCTGCTGGCATCCTTATGTCATTTGACTAACACTTAACAAGGAGTTGTAATTTCAACTTTTGGCAAGATTCACAGATAGCCATAAGCAAAACATAGATCAGATTGGCAGCTCCTTAAGTTTAAGCAGAAGCAGGCCTTTTTGAACTGTTTTGGGTATTTCTCGAGGTGGTTTTTTCACAAGACTAACATTGCCAAACCTAAACTGATATTTTGTATACACTGATAAAAAATAATCTGCTTGGCACTGCATTTTCCCAGTGCACATTGGCTCTGCAGTGACCCCATTAATGGCACAAACATCTTAGTGAGATTGTCATAACTGATCACACATTTCTCCCTGCTAGGTTATGGTCAACATTTCCAATATTTCATATTATTTTTGTCATTTTTTGTGAATAAATATATTCTCCCTTAAATGGTAATATTGTGATATGTTAGTGTCACATGGACCTTCTTCAAAAAAATAAAATAAAATTCAACCAGGGAGCCATTTTTTGTGGGAATGCATCCCCATCACTAACACCTTCCCACAATGATGCTGTAAAGTGATGTTAACTGAAGGAACAGCCATACATCTAAACACTCAGATTTTTTTTTTTAAAAAAATAAACCTTAAGGTAAAAAGCAAAACTTTTGAAATGATATAAAGCCCAAAGAAAAACATTGCAAATGATTAATCACAGACATTTCAGACATAACATGTCAGGATCAGAGTTCCTAAAAGATGAGTATATATATTTTTAGTCTATGTAAACAACTTCTGAGATTATGACTGTCAGAGTTTCTGTTTTGGTAAACCATGCCCCAGATTGCAACTTGTCATAGGAAGAAATCCGAGATGTAAGAAAGGAATTATGCAAGTCACAGTCTGAAAAATAAGATATCCAATGTACCCCTTTGAAGGAAGCTGGGATGGGAATCACCCAGATCTGCTACCAATGTGTGATCGTAACCTACAACCTCATCACATGGAAGCCAAGAAGCATGTTCTCAGTGCTTCTTGGCTCTACTGGCATGCTGCCGGCATAGAGTAAGCCAGAGGCCACCAGATGACATTGGGCTACTTCCAGTAGGGCTTCACTGGGCTCCATGCCAGCAACATGCCAGCAGTACAGAGAGATGGAACCCTGATGGCTGAGGGAGGATGCAGGAGGACAGCGGGGGTATGTCATGGGAAGGAATCCCACAACCAACAAAGGTAAGGGCACAAAGTGATATGCTGCCCCATGGTTTCCCCCACTATCCCTTAGCTTCTTAGCATCCATGTGATGAGGTCCTTTATCTGCTACATGAGAAAAATGCAACAATACAGTTTGTGTTCATAGTACTTAAAAATCACACTAAAATATGTGATTGAAAAATGCATTTAAGTGAATATTTAAATATCCATGACACTCAACTCCAAAACTCTGGATGATCTCTCCCAATGGTTTCATGTAGATGTTAAACAACATGGGATACAGAATTGACCCCACAGGACAATGGCTGTGGGGTGAGCAGGTCTCTCCCAACAACATCTTCTGGGAACGGTCTTCCAGGAAGGACTGGAGACACTGTAGAACAGTACCTCCAAGACTAATTTCCACAAGGCATCCCAGAAGGATACTGTGGTCTACAGTATCAAAGGCTGCTGAGACCTCCAGCAGAACCAACAGAGACACACTCCCCCTGTCCAGTTCCTGGCGTAGATCATCCACTAAGACGTCCAAGGCTGTTTTGGTACCATGTCCCGGCCTAAAGCCAGACTATGCCGGATCTAGATAATCCATGTCTTCCAAAAATACATGGAGTATGCGAGGCAACCACACATTCCAAGACCTTGCCCAAGAAGGGAAGATTGGAAATAGACCTGAAGTTGTCGAATTGAGTGGGGTCCAGTGATGGTTTCGTCAACAGCTGTTTAATTACAACTTTTGAGTTGGCTGGAACTTGCCTTCCTGAAAGGAGGCATTAACCACCACCTTCACCCATTTTACCAAACCCTTTCTGGCTTGCTTTACCAGCCAGGGTGGGCAGGGCTCTAGGATGCATGTGGTTGCTCTCGCTTCTCTGAGTATCTTGTCCACATCCTCGAGCTGCACTAATTGAAATGAATCCATCAAAACCGGACAAGCAGGTGCTCGTGTTACATCCTCAGAGACTGCCGTTAACATGGTGTCCAGATCAGAGCAGATCAGAGTGACTTTGTCCTCAAAGAACTAAGCAAATGCTTCACAGTGGATACTTTTGAAAAAGATGTACAAGCTGGGGAATTAATATGGCCATATAAATACCTTCACTATGTCAGAAGTATAGCCTGCTTTTATTTATCATTACTCTATTTAATAAGAAAAAGTTTTCTATCCACATATACATTTGGTTAAAAAACAAAATATTCAAAGAAAAATATATTAAAATGTATTTAATTTTTTTATATAAGTAAATCAAAACATAAAGCACATCCTACATGATTGCCCTTTTAAACAGATTGATAGTTTTGAAGGTTTTTATTGGAAGATCATATATATCTAAAGCACTTATGGTTGTCACTAAAAATAGAAATATATGAAATTTTATTGTTGAGAAATCACACACACACATACACAACTTGCAGAATTACGTCTCTCTTTGTATAATTTAAATGCTAAACAATAAAAAATCACCCAGGTGCATGGTTTTATATTTATAAGTCCTCCCTTTAAAAACATCTGCAAAAATCAGAAACATTCATGCATTTTGCTCTAGCTAAGAGAAACAGAAGTATTAAATGCATTTCCTTGAATATGAAGTACCTTCGATAATATAGCAAAAATGGTGGGCTTTAGATTCAAGTAAATATGGTACATTTCCCATCTTTTGCAAACCGATGCTGTTTACCTTCAAGCAACATCAAGCAGTTTTTCAGCCTGAAATGAATGTTCAATGGATTTTCCATGAAATCCTTCTCATCACCTTCAGTGTTTGGAGAATTTGACAGTTTGGGGAACTTATATGACCAGGGAGAAACTGATCATTTTAGAACTGGCCAGGGTGCTCAGGGTTTCTGTAAAATGTAACTTTTTTGTTCAAAAAAGAAGAATGTTCATGTTCCAAAAAACTTATTATTTTAAAGGTGTAAGTAGCGACCATTTATTATTCTTTGAAGGCAGATTGAAAATGTAGAGTCTATATGATGCATGCCATGAACAGACAGTGCACAGTTTAGGGACCTTAAACTGAGATAACACTAAGAGATGGTGAACACTATATGAAACAGAGATCTTGAGATGCATCATGGTAAAAGCAACTAAAAGATGGGGTAATTTGCACAAGCAAATGGAGAGGTGTCAGGACCATGGTCAGGAGGATGAAGGGGAGAGGGTTTGTCTCCCAGCAGCCAAATCAGAGCTCACGGTTGAGGAACAGCTGGACCTGCCTGAGAATGATACTGCTGCGCAGGAGCAGAACCTCAACTGAGTCAGAGCAAGATGAGGGTCTCCAGGAGGGAGGACAGAGCTTGACACATCCTGCTCAGTTGGAGCTGAGAGTAGACTCGATTCAGAAGAAAACAGAAAGAATTTTTGCCAATTATGGCAACTGTTGTCTTTTGTGACTGACAAGAACTGGCTTTAAGAGAGAGCAATGATTCAGGGGTGTGCAAAGCTTTGGAGCTCTGTTTCATAATTTAGAGATCTGGATGATTCGTGAATATGAATCTCTTAATTACTAATTGGAAAGGACCTATATCCAATTACAAATTGAGACACTAGCCTCCAAAACTTTTAGAGAGATTTGTAAAGATTTGTTGTTCCAGAGCTTTTTTTACAATTTAACACTTGATCACCCATAATTGTCTAGGGTAGGAGAGGGTGGGCAGCTGCATGCTGTTTTTTTCTCTTGTCAGCCAATCAGAAAAAGAAAGACAAATCACATGGCTTTCTGCAAAACTGATCTTATTTACTCCCCTCAGTGTCTCCTCTGTGTCTTTTGTGGTGTTTGCAGGAGAGAAAGAGAGAAATGTTTTTCAGAAGTCCATTCTGTTTCTGTGTATTTCTTAAAACTTATAATAGCTTTTTGAAAATTCTCTTTTATTCTGTCCCTTCATCCTGTCTATAAATTTCCTCTGTTGAAATTATATCCAACTCCAAACTGCAGCCCTGTTCTCCTGGTGCAAACAGAATTCTGGGAATTCTGGTCATTTTCAGCACTTAAACATTTGAAAACATACATAAGAAGCACAATGGGACAAGAAAGACTGACTGGACTTGCACTCTTGAGTGTCCACCAAAGTTTATCAATGGAGCCTGATTTCTGGCAAAGTGTATTGACACAGTTTTCAAGTGTTTCCAACAAGCGTTGTGGTATTCTTTTGTAACCACTAAATTACCAAATAAGAGTCATTTTCAGGGGGTTTTTAAACTTGAAATTTTGTAGCTAAGTTCAAAATTTGATTTAAATCTATATAAAATATAAAATGAATCATAGAATATAAATTATTTTGTGTTCTGTATCTACATTGTTTGAGCCAACAATGTGATGCGGCAGCTAAAAAAGCCAACGGGATTCTGGCCTGCATCAATAGGGGAATAGCGTCTAGATCCAGGGAAGTCATGCTCCCCCTCTATTCTGCCTTGGTCAGACCACACCTGGAATACTGTGTCCAATTCTGGGCACCACAGTTGAAGGGAGATGTTGACAAGCTGGAAAGCGTCCAGAGGAGGGCAACTAAAATGATTAAGGGTCTGGAGAACAAGCCCTATGAGGAGAGGCTTAAAGAGCTGGGCATGTTTAGCCTGCAAAAGAGAAGGCTGAGAGGAGACATGATCACCATGTACAAATATGTGAGGGGAAGTCATAGGGAGGAGGGAGCAAGCTTGCAGACTAGGACACGGAACAATGGCTTCAAACTACAGGAAAGGAGATTCCACCTGAACATCAGGAAGAACTTCCTCACTGTGAGAGCTGTTCGACAGTGGAACTCTCTCCCCCGGGCCGTGGTAGTGGCTCCTTCTTTGGAGGCTTTTAAACAGAGGCTGGATGGCCATCTGTCGGGGGTGCTTTGAATACGATTTCCTGCTTCTTAGCAGGGGGTTGGACTGGATGGCCCATGAGGTCTCTTCCAACTCTACTATTCTATGATTCTATGATACTCTTCATGATTCGTTTAAAAATTGTTCCACCTTTTTTCTGATCACTAGCCTGCAGGTGCCCCATATTTTTTCCGTTTTACTCCAGTGATTTTAGCTTTTATGAGCTGCATTTGGGAATTTTGAAATGATATAGAAACTATATCAGTAGACATATCAGCTCAAGGTGATAAAATTTGGGTGTAACACCATCTTCCTGCCATTATTTCTCTTTAGCAGGAGATTTTTTTCATGAGTAACTTGCAGTGAAGGTGAAATCTGCATAATTCATCTGAAATATAATTTGTGCTTTTTCTTTTGGTATGACAGGGTAGATCTTTGTATTAAAAACAGTTCTGTCAGCAGGAAAGGTGTTATTTTTATGCTTTCATCTCTGGAGAGGGTGCTTCTCTGAAGAGAAGAATGTGCTGTTTATTATTTGAGAGATGAAGGTAGCATGGGAAGCCTCAACTATTACTCCTTCCTTCAGCTTCTATGTGATGATAAAATTACTTTTAATGTCTTTGATGTTTCACTAGTAGTTTTACTATCTTTGGTTCTTCAGGGAATAGCTTCTTAACAGCATGCAAAAATATTTTGTCACATGTGGTAGACAGAATGGTTGTGCTATATGCAAAGAACACTGAATTTTTTGTGTCTTTTCTAGTTTCTTATTCATTGATGTTAAAATGTATTATTGTACATATTTCACAAATAGGAAATGAAGTAATTTACTGACATCTTTCTCTCTGCTTGTATATGATGGTGATGGGGATGATTCACTGACATATTATGTATAATTATAATAACTTTTAGAATTAAGGTAATTTTCTCAAGTAAATTCCAAACATTTGGGTTAGAAAGCATAATGTCCTCTTCAGATTGCTGGACTACACATCTGGAGGAGATGAATCCCTGCTCAGCTGTGGAAACCCACTGGGTGTTCTTGGGTAAGTCACATTTATCTTCTCAACTTTAAAGGTAAATGTAAAAGTAAAGGTTTTCCCCTGACATTAAGTCTAGTCATGTCCAACTCTGGAGGTTGATGCTCATCTCCATTTTTAAAGCTGAAGAGCCGGCATTGACTGTAGATGCCTCCAAGGTCATGTGGCCAGCATGACTGCATGGAGCGCCATTACCTTTCCGCCAGAGCACTACCCATTGATCTACTCACATTTGCATGTTTTCAAACTGCTAGGTTGACAGAAGCTGGGGCTAACAGAGGGAGCTTGCCCCGCTCCCCAGATTTGAACCTCTTACCTTTTGGTCAGCAAGTTCAGCAGCTCAGCGGCTTAACCACTGCCCCACCAGGGACTCCTTAACTTTAGAGGAAGGAAAAGGCAAACACCATCTGAAAAAAATTGCAAATAAAATCCAGGGATCTTGGGATCACCATAAGTCAGAAACAACCTAAAGAAACACAATAACAAATATACCCATTACAGTAAACATTGATAAATCTCAGTTCTTGCTTCACAAAACAAATCAAGCCATGAAACCTTCTAAATCTAAACAGTATCTCTCAATTATGCAGGAAGAGGAGAGCTAAAGGGAAGGATGTGAGATCTGGAGAGCTACATGTATATGTGGTTATTGAACAGTGGTTAGTTCACTTCAGAATACCTGGGCCATCCGCATTAAAGCTTTAATGTGATCAGGCGGAGGGAAGGAAGAGAGAGAAGGAGAGGGCAGCAGTGTGGGATACTTCTCTCTCTCTCTCTCTGCTTACCACCTTCTGTCTCCTCCTCAAGATTTGGTCAGGGAAAACCTGTGTTCATTTTCTAAAGGGATTTCAAGATAAAAGGGGATGTTTGGGAGTTGAATCAACCTTGTGATGTAGACAAAGATGAGAGGTAGTAACTCAAAAGTTTATCTAGTAGGTTACCTAATGTTGTTGTTGTTGTTGTTGTTGTTAAAGGTTGGATGAGCATCTGTTGGGGGTGCTTTGACTGTGCTTTTCCTGCCTGGCAGAAAAGAGTTGGACTAGATGGCCCCAGTTATGTTTATGTTGGTTAAAATTCAGTTAATGTGTAAACCTTTCTGTAACTTGGGGAAAATGATGCCCTGGTTATGCTGTATCATTGAAAATATAAATTCATGTTAGTCATAAAAACTTTTTAAAATTCCAAAAAATCACTAGATGTGTGAAATGTTCTGAAACTTAGGGGGAGGGTTATCAGTGGTAAATGTGTTCTATAATTTCAACAAGTTTCATTTGGATAGCTCTAAAAATGAAGGAGAAAGGAGCCCCAGAATCTTCTCCACTTGTGTAATTACATAATGGAAAAATAATCAATTTTTATGTAGTAATAGTTACGATATGGACCCCTTACAATATTTTAAAAACACTTCAGAAATGAATTGCCACCCTCTAATTTAGTGAGGACGATTGAAATATTTTTCATTGATTGCACACTCGTATTAGTTACTATTACTATTTAAACCCCCAACATTTCAGTTTTCCCAAAAGGATACTGATTCTATTTTTCATTAATTTCTAAACAAAACTGACAAATCTCCTTTTCACCTCATCCCTCTGAATTTCAAGATAGTATTATTTATTGCTTATTTATTTCTTGAAGTCATAGCCTGCCTTTCTCTCAAAGTGTAGTGTCTCAATCTTTTGTTAAAGCAGCGTGGGATATCAATTTATCTTTGTTTTAAAGTATTTGAAGTTTTCAGAGTTACAGTTACACAAGAAATGAAATGAAGCTATCTCTTTATAATAATGATTAATAATTACTGTCAATAAGTTATTTGTAAGTAGTTACTTCCAAGTTCTACTTTGGAGGAAAATGCTGCCACATCAACAATTCCCTATCTCGTGTCTCTTTGCAGAGATATTGTGAAATATTTGTTCATTGTTACTGGGTTTCTATGACTATTTACTATGATGAATATTCTTTTTATCTTTTTTTCTTTTAAATAGAGATGGAGACATCCCTCTAAATCTGAGCCCTCCTACTGTTCCTTTATGCTGTGATAACTTGATCTCTCTTCTTTGCTCTTTGCAAAAATTAGTATGTTGAGTTGTCAATTTCTTGTTGCTAAATCTGCTCTTATTCATCATTTTTTACTTCTCTGAATATGTATTTGCTCACATGAAGACATGCTTAGATAGCTTCATTACATCGACACATATCCCTTTGCTCCATTCTTTTAACAAAGGTCTTTTTTGCTATTTCCCTTGCATTTTGGACAAAGAAGGTTGGTCTCCTTTCCATTCTGTTATAGAAATATGGAAGACATTTTTTATTCTCATAGACATTAGAAATGTATCTAATCTTATCCAAATCCTATAGGTAATGGCAGTTAGAGTGGTTACATTCTGTTGTAAATACTGGTATTTACAAAAGCACTGACCAAACATTACTCAATGTGTTGTCGAAGGCTTTCATGGCCGGGATCACAGGGTTGTTGTATGTCTTTCGGACTGTGTGGCCATGTTCCAGAAGTATTCTCTCCTGACATTTCTCCCACATCTATGGCAGGCATCCTCAGAGGTTGTGAGGCATGGAGAAACTGGGCAAGGAAGGAAAAAATATTTATCTGTGGAGAGTCCAGGGTGTGACAAGAGTCCTTTGTCAGTTGGAAGCCAGTGTTAATGTTTCAGTTAATCACCCTAATTAGCATTGGAAAGGTTTATCTCTTGCCTGGGGGGCATCCTTTGTTAAGATTCATTAGCGTCCTTGGGGCTCCTCTGCCCTCAGAGTGTTGCTTCCCATCTACTGTTTTGATTTTTGAGTTTTTTTAATACTGGTAGCCAGATTTTGTTCATTTTCATGGTTTCCTCCTTTCTGTTGAAGTTGTCCACATGCTTGTGAATTTCAGTGGCTTCTCTGTGTATCTATCATGTCAGACTACTATGAATGGTCTCCAGTCTTCAGCAATGTGGTGTATGCCTTATTAAACCACTAACTTTGTCACTGAAACGTAAAAGCCTAGAATGGTTTGGGGATAATCAAAACTGGGTGAGTAAGTGCTTCACTTCTCCAGACTTCTTTGACCATAGTTCTAGTTACTCAGGCACTTCATTGCTCTAACCTCCTCAGAAAACCAAGGAGTCCATGCTCCTCACCAAAGTAAAGGAATTTTGTCCATATTCACCTTGCTTATTTTCTATACTCCATCTCATTATAAACTAATAATGAGGAATTAATGAAGCAGACACCGAATTGGGAGTAAACTATGGCCACATTCATTTCTTATTCCAATCAAATCTACCATTGTTAGGGGGTTTCCCAAGTACACTGCTCTAACCAATAATCTGAAGGTCCCATAATACCTTATGTTTTGTTGTTGGATATATCAATTGTGTAAAATAAGCCAAACATTCCTACTCAGCCTGAAGCAACCAAACAAAGCTTGCACTGAACCTATAGGGTGGGGGGCTGAGTGTAGGAGTGAGTAGGAATTTGTCAATTTCTCAGTTAGGCTCAACTTTGGAGTCCCCGATGCCTGGAAAAGCTTGTATGGGGATTAAAATGACCTCTTATCAATAGCAGATTATTTATTAGTCTTCTGGCTTTTCATCTTGTTTCTTTAACCTTAATTCTGCTCTTCCCTGCAAGGATGATTTATCAGGGTTAGCCTCTCTACCTTCGCCACTTCATACCAACAAAGACAAAAATACCCTAAGTATTAATCCAGTGCTTCCCTTTTATGATCTTGTATATTGTTTATGATTCTCTTTTTGTATGTTTTCCCCACATTGATACATCCTACATAGGCACCTCTTTTCCCTTTAGCATACACCATGTCATTGAAAAGAAGCTTTAAGAATTATTATTTTATCTAGCCTTCTCCCAGTAGCGTCATTGTTTATACACTTGTTAAAAAGAGCATTTCTTCCTTTCTCCTTTCATTCTTCTTTCTGTAACAGTATGACTTCATCCTATTCTGCACACACACACACACACATTGCCTTTTGTCTCTATTTTACTAAAGTGCAAGTTTGTTACATGTGAATGTTTTGGTTTTTTAAAGTATGCATGCTATTTTTAAATGGTTTTTAAATTACAATGAGAGTGAACTTGGAAAGTGGAGCGGGTCATTTGGGCAGAAGGAAGGGCTTAAAGAGAAATAGATTTCTGACAAACATTTGATATGACATTTCAGAAGTAAAAGGCGTATTTAAAGCATCCTAATACTTGTAATAGAAGTGTAAATAAATTGCCACTTATATATAGGATGTGGTGTTTATTCTATATGCTTACCAAGGTATATAAATCATGCCCTCTCATAAACAATGAACAAAAAGTGATGGGCGGGTAACTTTTTCAGATTATACAAATCCTGAATAATTTTCTTTACTATCCATTGAAGTATTGAATAAAATTAAAGAGAAATGTCAGAATAATTTCTAGATAGAATGATGGGGAGAAATTAAGATGGGGTTATTCTGCAATGACTGGAAGCTTGCAAAGATATTGAAAATGTCTTAGTAGATTGTTTTAAGCATTTGGAGCAGATGCTGCTTTATAAATGCTGCCACAGATCTGTGGGAAGTCTATAATTGATAGCTGGTATTTTCCCTTCTCAGTAACCCACAAATGCATAATTGCAAAAATGCAATTACAAATTAATAAAAATAAATGGCAGTCACCATAAGTGGAATCACAAGAGAAAGAACAGTTTTGGAAATGAGTGGCTTGCCCTCCAATAAAACTAAAAATTTCACACTGTCTGTGTTTGTAAACCAAAACGAAAAAGGAATAAAACAAAACCCTGAGGCTCATGTCATCCATGACATTGAAACAAATTGGGCTTTACAACAGACAACAAGATTCCTTGGCCAAGTGCACAATATACCTATATAATAAAAATGTATTCAAGCACCTATTTCTAGCAGTCTAACAATATACAGCAGTCTCATGCTGCCTGTAACATAATGTGTTTTCCCCCAATAACAGGTTGGATGAAATCACATATCCCCATGTCGACAGAGGAAATTGTGTACTTGATTTCCCATGCCTCTATATGCCCCTGGCTCTGGTGTCATGAAAGAAGATACATCACAGGTTAAGACTGACAATCTATGTCAGGAATGGGTAAAGTACATCCTGGGCCAACATATGCTTCCAAGACTGAGTATGCAGTCCTAGAATCTTCCAATCTCTGAACTACCCCTTTTCTGCTCCTCCAAAGGATATGTGTGTGTGTGTGTGTCTGTGTAAATTTCAGCTCCTAGAATCTATCAGGAGCAGAAATATACATTTTAAATAGGTACAGAAGTCTCTTACGTGGTATGATATATTAAAATACAAACAAAATCCAGATTTTCATCAGAGGTTGCTTAGTTCCTTGAGACTCTCAGGGCAGAAAAAGTTTATTTGATACACTGCAACTGTGTGTGTGTGTGTGTGTGATCTAGGAGGTGTGTGATGACACTACTTTTGATGACAGCCTCATTTCACTGGGGAGAATGGGAAACATTCAAATCAGAATTGAAGAGGAGTTCCAAATTTAAAAAAACACTGACGAGGAGAATTGTGGACAAAATATTTTTAGTTGAATTCTTAAGTCTGTCTTTAAAAATCATGTGGCATTTAGCACAAAATATATATTTTCTTCACAAGAATGTGAGTTTCTATGCAGATACAGGTTTCTAGCAGAGCAAAAAATCTGTACAGAGAATATTCTTTACTGTACAATGAAATCACATGTGGAATTTTTCAGAGTAAATATTGAATATTTAAAATTTTGAGTGCTTTCTCAAAGCCAGGGATTAAAATGGTTCTTCATTTTTGAGAATTTTTGAGAAAGATTTACAATCGCATTTCCAGATTGACCTCAATCCAACTACTGGTCTCAACTAGAGTAGACTCACTGAATACATTACAAACATGCCAAATTTCCTTTTCACAATTAATTTAATGAGTTTTCTCTGAGGCTAGCAATCAGAATTTAACCAGTTTGCCTAGTTCTGCTCTTATATAGATGTTTATATTTTAAAGGTACGCACTCAGTTTCTCTGCTAAAATACCATAAAATTATTCAACCAGCACAAAATATAAAGTGAAGTGTAGAGGACTGTATACTGAGAAGACAGTCCCAATATAATGTGGCAGAATACCAGTTCATAACTTTTTTTTTTTTTGTGGTTCATGAATCACATTGACTAAGTGGCACAAAATTTAATGGCTAATGCAGGAAAGCATCCTCTGCCTTTTCAGCTCTGCCTGTGGCTGATGTAATCTACTCGACACTGATTAGTTTGTTGAGAACCACAGCGTCACTGGCCATGTCTGCTGCCCTACTCTTTGTATCATGTCAAAATTCTAATCAGCTTCTACACTTAGCCTTCCCAGTGCCTTTGAGTTTATTTAATATTTGTCCTCTCCATTAAAAGTAGTGTGGGCAAAGATATGATGACATGCAAACTGGTGAGATAAAATCAGATTGCCTTCAAATCTCATTAAGCAGTTGGTTGATGATTTACAGAGTGACATAGGTCAAGAAAAATTTGCAAACATTTCCTCCATTCACGCAAAAAATGTGACACTTATTTAATATCTGATATTCTGAGGACAGCTTAAAGGAGGGTTCTTGCATTGTCAGTACCCTCTTCCCATGATGCCTGTTTTGCACTCTAAATCTCCCACCTCCCAGACTGGACTGGAATTTCAACATATCCATACCCATACTGTATTATTCCACGGTAACATATTTTGCAGATGAGTAAGTAACCATACATCCAAATCATAAATTGCTTGAGAGGAATCTCATGCTCTTCATGTTTTGCCCTACTTAAAAAGTATTGTAATTGAAGCAAGACACATAAGCTGCTTTTTTGTACCTAAATCATTCCACCACAATCATTTGCAGGTCTATATGAGTTCTGACCTCTTGAGTGGCCATCATGTGCCATTCCACATGTATGTTTATCTTTGTTAGACTTTCAAAAACATTATTAGTCTGTATTATCAGTATGGAAAGGGATTTTGCAGCACATTTTGGACTGAGAGAATGAAGTTGGTGGCATAAGCTTTTGTAGATTTAAGATACACCTATACTATAAAACTAATTGTTTGACATAACTTTAACTACCACAGCTAAATGCTATGGAATAATGGAGCTGTAGTTTTACAGTTTTAACCTTCTCTGCCAAAGAGTGCTGGTGCCTCATCGAAATACAACTTTTGGATACCATAACATTGCATTCTCCTTGGGTATGAGGATGTTAGCTAGAGGTGGGTGCCACCTGTGAACTGTCTGCCCACTAGAGGTGTGCAATTGGACTAGACCTTGGTCCATTTTGGTGTCCCAAACTTGTTGGCCCTGCCTTTCCATTTTTTGGGAGCTTCTCAAATTCAGGAGGATTGGAATTAGTTTTTCAACCCAGCAACCAAAAGATCCAGGAAGATCCAGTCAATTGGTGGCAATGGGGAACTTACTAGTCTCCCCTTTCCATTATTTTTAGACTAGCAGTCTTAAGAAACACCCCTTTCTGGGATCCATTCTCCTTATATCCTTCAATAAGACCTGGATTAAAAGCATCAGTCTTAAGAAACTCCCCTTTCTGGGATTCTTTCTCCTTATATCCTTCAATAAGACCTGGATTAAAGGCATCAGACTTAAGAAACCACCCTTTCTGGAATTGTTCACCTTCAACACCCTTTCAATGAAGCTGAGTTAAACACTTATTTCAGCAGGAGTCATACCACTTGAAGGAGCATTAGCCATTCTTTAAAAAGATATAAATTACTTCCTCACATTTGAAGCTTGCCTCATGTGAAGGGCACCATCGGTGGCAGTTTCTTAAGTGTGTAGAAAGTAAAGTGCCCGCTATTTGAGTCAAAAAGCAAGCCAAGCGATGCAGAGCTGCAAGTAACACAGAGAATTGAGATCACCAATCTGTCTCTCTCAGAAGCCTTCTCACAACACCTCTCCACATTCCATGTGTAACTGAAGGAAACTGAAAGAAGTCATTTTTGGCAGCCACGTTGTCTGTTGTGGAAAAAAAATGGCAGCAGAATCTGTGCCATGATGGCTGGCCAAACCAATCAAACCAGTCAGACTAGCCAGAACCCTTTTTCAAAACAGAACTGTGAACAGCCCTAATGTCCACTCCCATGCTCTAATA
The DNA here is from genome assembly GCF_035594765.1 of Anolis carolinensis. Lineage (NCBI taxonomy): Eukaryota > Metazoa > Chordata > Lepidosauria > Squamata > Anolidae > Anolis > Anolis carolinensis. Next base: position 152,375,317 of record NC_085843.1, read on the forward strand.
GCTGAAGAAGCACACTTGCCTTTCAAAGACCACTAAATAGAGGAATTGTGCAAGGACATGCCAGATACTCTTCGTGAACAAAATCAGAATTACACATACATGTATATGCAAAACCCCAGATTCCATGAGCATGTATCATGAAGATCATGTATCATCTAACTTTTTCTTTTATATACCAATTATAAGATTGCTTTTCTTGAGAAAAAGTAATTTTATTACATGATATTACATCTGCTGTTCTGGTGTGTGACAGCACAAAAGTTTTGCCTTGTCTCCTTTTTGTCTGATTGCTAGGTCTAAGTCTGACCACTAGAACAATGAAAGCTATTGTCTATGAATTATTTCAAGGTCAGATGTGGATAGCATTTGCAAAACGACCAGGCTCATTTAGTCTCTATTATTATGTCTAGGCTTTCAACCAGATGCAGATAAACTATCCATGGTATGACTTAAGATATATGAAATATTTACCTGAAGTGAGAATAATGTATTCTGAAGACTTAGACATGGTGGCTGTAGCATTTTAATTCATACTTTAAATGCAGATGAAGCAGGGAAGGTAGAGTAAGAACAATATAGTCACATTGAAAAGGCAGGTGGGGAAGATTGTTTATGCACATAAAATTGTTTATGCATATGACAAAGGTGATATAAAGAAATTCCTTGGAACAATAATTTCTGCAATAACTTTTTATCTGTATACGACTAGATAGCCAGCACTTCAAAGCAGGATCAAATATCTGAGATCTGATTGAATGTAATCCCAATAGGGGAGTATCTTTTCATCCTATAGTAGTGACTGGAGACTGGATGGAGACAAAAATGTAATTGAAGAAAAAAGGAATTGAAGAAACTGGTTAATATATTGAGGTAGAGAACAATTAACATAATGGACAATTAATGGAAAGAATAGAGGGGGCAAGACAATGAAAAAAGGGTGAGATAGGACCTCTTCACATTATCACCCCAAAAACATTTTGGGGGCTAGAGGAAGGCCGGGGCGACTTGAGCCACTCTCAAGCCATGTGTCCACCCTTCTCCCTTCTGGGTGATGGGAAGGAAGGGTGGAGAAATTGCTATGAAATTAGTGCTAAAAAGAGAAAATTGTGGGAAACATACCGATATCACCACACATGATGTAGAAATTTGTGGTGGCCAATGCAGAATGCCACAAACATGCCCAAAGGGAGTGTGGCCAGCCGTGCATCATGCGAAGGGATGCATCAGTGACCGTAAAATTGGATAAAAGAAGCAGAGACCAGCATAAAATCATTTTTAGAAACCCCATTCAATGAGGTCCATAAAGAGTCCATTCAAAAGTAGAACACAGAATTAAGAACAATTTCTTGCAAGGTACAAGGTCAGATGAGTGCCATATTCTTGGATTGTAGTTCTTTTAACAATTATATAAAAGGGTACTAGTAATTTTTGTGTTCCTGACATGTTGCAAATAACTGTCAATCCCAAGATGATGACTATTAAGAAACTGGACAATTTGATAGCTTCTTGGCAGGAGGCCTCTTGTTATTCATATTAGTTTATTACTGTTGAAATACTTAAAATTCAACAGCAGCAGCAGGAGGAGGAGCACATGGTCAATTTGAAGAACACAACAGAGAATATATTCTTAATAAGAGGAAAAGAAATCTAGATTGTAGTGATACTGTTTCAGTTTTAAAAAAACAAAAACAAAAAAAACAGGGAAGGCTGATATGCATCAGTGGAACCCATTTTGAGTAGAAGACAGCAATTTGTATTGGTTCTAGCCATGTCAGTGTATGGGCACTGTGCTGTTTCTGCCTTCCTTGGTGACAGATGTGAAATTGAATGACCACTGAAGTGACATGGGAATAAACCTAGCAGGTATCTGCAGAAGTAGGGACAATGTAATTAAGGACCTTATCACATGGATAATGTTCAGTGTTGCGATTTTTCAACCTCCTTGGTGAATCTGGGCAGCAGAGAGGCAATATCAGTACCCCATCTGTCAGCTGATGCTTCCTCATCCCATGTGGCAAAATGTCACCCTGTAGCTTGAGTCCGCTGAGGATCCATAGTTCCTGCCATCCCAGTTCACCTACAGAGTCCCACTAGAAGTCTCCCTATGCTGTCTGATTGAGGTTGTGTGAGGTTCCATGGGTGAACTGGGGCAGAAGCATCCTAGGATGCTGTTTTTTTGCCCTGTGTGATAAGGCTGTAAGTGCTCCATCTGGGAGTTCATTGCCAAACTTCTCCCTTCCATCAAGCTTTTAATGATAAAGTTACAAATTCTGCCTCAGAGCCCAGTTATTAGAATTATGTTAGTGGCACACACACACAACTCAGGTTACATATGCATATGTATTTTAAGGCCGGGTACAGAAGATATGCACTGGCTGCAGCCCACCCACCAACAGTAAATGTTATGTGCAATGGGCATTTTCTGTCTGGGAAAAGGAGCAAGTTGGCACAGGTTAACAAAAAGTGGTACACTTTGGTTGCTACTGTAGTCAAGTGAAAGAGAGACATAACTGCTCTCTCCAATGAAGAATCATAATCCTTTTTGTTTGCTTACAGTTAAGGAAGCCCTCTTCCTGATCACTTCTTTCTTTGGGACTTAATAGTTATGCATGCAGAACTTTAGAATTCAGGACAAGAACTTCTGCAAGTATCTTATATTTTTCTTGATGTGCAAGATTGTGGCTACCAGTATGTCAAATGGCTTGGACAACAGAATAGTCCTGTCAACTTGACTGCCCAGGATCAGATAACATAATGTCAAACAGCCAGCACAAATAAGCCTTTCTTCTTATCCTCATCTTTGGCCTTCCCTGCCATGAGTGAAGGTTGGTGACTCTTGTTAGTGTGGTGATGAATGTGATTCAAGCTTTTGTTTTAACATTAGAAGAGCTATCCAAGATGCTCAACCTATTTTGGGGACAGGATTCAGCACCATAAATGGATCTTTCCACTAAAACTCAGAGTGGATTCACCACCCCACTCTTAAATATAGCCACTAGTCTCCACTGAGGCAAGATCAGGCATCTCTCAATAACCAATCCCAATCCAGTGCAGAAAATATAGTGGTTCATTTCAGACCATTCATCTCTTTAAATCTGAAAGAGAAATAAGGTGAGATGTTTTCAAAATGCAAATGGAAGGAATCAAAATGATACATTTTCCATCTCTACACTATTTTCATTACATTTTAGTGGCTAACACTCTTCACTGAACTTATAATCAAATTATTGACATCACAAAGTGGAAGGAAGGAAGGAAGGAAGGAAGGAAGGAAGGAAGGAAGGAAGGAAGGAAGGAAGGAAGGAAGGAAGGAAGGAAGGAAGGAAGATATATTTGTTAAATTAATACACATCCATACTTGAAATAAGTGTGACCACAGGGGAAGGGTCAACAATACTCTAGTAATTTAGTTAATGTTCTGCTGCTGTGGAAATCCATGCAACATCTTTACTAATTCAAAAAAAAGCTGATGGTAATGAATATCATTATGTTAAATGTGAAAGAAATTAATAAAGATTGAACGATTTTATGAAAGTGCTATTATACCTAGTGACCAGTTTACTTATTTTCATATATTTTCAAGCATCTTTTATAGCAACACATTATAAGTAAAACAAATCATCATTCATTCCCTTTCATATTGGTTGCATTAGCATTAATCATGATGAATTCTTGGGAATTTAAGAGGATGCAAATGCAGCAATGAATGTGACAGAATTCTAATAAAATTTGCTATTCAGGACAAAGAACAGCAATCAACACTTTGACTTCCTTTTGATGCTGTCACATTTATTTTCTTTCAATATTTCATTCCCCCCCCCCCCTTGTGTCCCATAGCATTATAAGAAGAAAAAAATTAACTGCCTTTCTGGCAGAAGAGATAAAGTATTTTTAAAGTCCTAAAATATAGAAATTACTACTACAGTTCTATTAAACTTTATTCTTTTAAAATAGGTAATACAAACTCTACACATTTTCTGCAAGTAGTGTAATCAACTTTTTAAACAAACAAACCAATAGACAAACTTGGAGTTATTATTTATTAAATAAGCCCAGATTGTAAATACAGTAGAGTCTCACTTATCCAAGCCTCGCTTATCCAAGCTTCTGGATTATCCAAGCCATTTTTGTAGTCAATGTTTTAAATATATCATATTTTGATGCTAAATTCGTAAATACAGTAATTACAACATAACATTACTGCATAGTGAACTACTTTTTCTGTCAAATTTGTTGTATAACATGATGTTTTGGTGCTTAATTTGTAAAATCATAACCTAATTTGATGTTTAATAGGCTTTTCCTTAATCCCTCCTTATTATCCAAGATATTCACTTATCCGAGCTTCTGCTGGCCCGTTTAGCTTGGATAAGTGAGACTCTACTGTACTGCAAAATAAGGTTTTATCAAAAGAAGGAGGAGGCAATGCAGTCAATGCAGGCAAAAGTTAACTGCATTACCAAAAATGAGGACTGCTAAAAGGTGGTCCCCTAAATTCCAGCCAATTGCTATTTCCTCTTTTTTTTCAAATGAGAAAATAGAACTGCTTCCATGGGAGGCTATCCTGACAAGGACTGAGGCATTAAAGCAAGCTAGGGCATCTCCTTCAAAAGGCTCCTTTTCCCTCCACAGAACATGTGAAATTTTGGGTCACCTCTCAGGTTGAGTAATCTGGGACATTATCCCATTCTCCCCTACATTTCTAAACACTTGTAATACAGAAAGGAAAGTGTTATACATCATTTACTTGCTGTATTACAAGTGTTTAGAAATGGGGGCTGGAAAGTGTCAGGGAAGTGTTTCTGAGGTGTCTGGAAACAGGGGAGGCAGGGACAAAAGATGGTCAGAGATTGTTTTCTGAGCTGAGGAAACTCTATATAACTGGAGAAAACAGGATGGGATCTTTCAAATTTGCCCATGTTGAATCGCTGCAGTGATGCAGAGTAAGGGGTGTTCCTATGGCAGTCTCCTACCAAACACTGATATTTCTCTCTCAAAATCCTGCTTTGTGAACTTGGCATGGAAACTTTTAAAAATTAATTTAATCATTAATATCACCATTTTTTCACCCTGTCATTTCTCATTCACAGTATTCTTGGCTTTTGAAATTTTGCTATGGCTAGCTTTTTAACTTTTGTTTTGGTCTTCCATGATTGAGAGCAATGAAATTGGAAGGAAGGAGAAGAGACCAGAGAAGGCGGGTATGCAGATCAATGCCTCCAGTTTCCTTGGGAGTAGGAGGATTGGAAAGGAAAGTCTATATCCCCAAAGTGGTGTCTCTCTTCCCAGATCAATGCCTCTTGTCACCTTGGGAGTAGCAGGATTTGAAGGTAAAGTCTAGCATCCTCAGTTTTTTTTCCCAAGGTTGTTTTTTTAAATAAAAATAAAAATTGAGTGAGTGGGAACAGCGCTCACTTATGTAATAAATCTGAAAATGGCTGATTTCAGGAGAAAAGGCAAGAAAAAACAATGTGTCTTGGGACCTGAGAAATGGAATAATTTGTTTTCTAATGCAACAAGTCATAATGCCACACATATGTGATTCTCCACCCCCCCCCCCCCCCCCGTCCTTGTGAGATGACATTCTTCATGTGAGAGTGGAACAAGATTAAATGTAGTCTGTGGCTTTGGGAAATTATCAGTCCTATACTCAAATGGAAGAGCACCTACAGTATTGGTTTTAAACCATGTTTATATGGGAAATGGTGTGAGTGTTTAGTTGTGAAGTGTTTAGTACCATCTTAGAGTATGCTCCAAAGTAAAAGACTAAACAAAGAAGAGTGATGCATTTGGGGTTTTGTTTTTGTTTTGTTTTTTGTTTTTTTGGCTTTTAATGAAATTTTAATTGTATTTTATTACATTTCAGCTTGCATTTAGGGCACTTTTAAAAATGTATTTGCCTTTTAAAAAAATGTTATGTGGCTGTGTCATGTTATTTTTAGCCATCTTGATTCCCTATATGGGGAAAAGTGGGATAAAAAAGAAATAAATGAATAAATATGGCATAATTTAAGCAATGGGAGTCATCATAGGTCTGTCAATGAGCCGCTCATCTTAACCAAGATTCCAAAACTTTACAAATCAGAAAGTTTATGTGGTAAAAGAAATGGAGTTATGTATTGGCCTGTGCTGGTACTCATTCACTACAGCACTGTGTAGACTTCCATCATAAAGAGTTATCTTTCCAGTTCATTAGAGTCATGGTTCAAGATGGAGAGTAGCATGGATAACATAGGGGAAGGTTAGTCTAGCAAGAAAGGATGATTGACAGACTCACTGTGGTCCCTGTTCCTTGACATTCTAAAAGGTTTCAGTAGTGTATGGTCAAGGAGTGGGTTTCACCAAATCAAGTCCTTTTGTTTCACATAGCAGCCTTGCTCGAGGGAATCTGTGGAAGAATCTAGGGGAAGATTATCTAACTCATCTGCTCCACACTAGGCTGCCAATGCCCTCCCCCCAAAAAAATCCATGTTTGCAGCTCTCTAGAACGCAACTGTAAATAATGTAGAGCTACACTATTTACAACCCAATTTATTGTGCCTGGTCCCATTATTCTTCAAGTTGGTCAGCAAAGACAACTGAAGTGCCTCTTGAACTTTTCCCCTTCAATAGAAGATAAAAAAGACTAATCTTTTCTATAAATTGATCTTTCATTAAATTGCCTTCCTAAAAATTTAATCCTATTCACAGTCAAGGACATATGTCAATCTTAGCATATCATTACTCAGTTGCTGGTGAATTGATTAAAAGATAATTAATTTAAAATTAATTGCAAGCAGCTGCCAATAAAAGAACCATGGTTTTAATAATTTCTCTTGCAATGATACCCTTCAAATACCTAAAAAGAAATGCCAACACATCCGTAACATAACCACATAATCTACAACTATTTTTATTTTATTTATTGCAGACGTCTCCAAAATTTACTATTGTATGGCAAGTCCAAAATAGTAAACTTTGATGATGCCTGAAATAAACAAGATAAAAATAATTTTAGATTTTTTTTAACTTTTGAGAAAGTGGCCGAAAAGCCACTTGATCATGGAAACTAAGCAGGGTCAGCCTTGGTTCATCATTGGATTGGAGACTGCCTATGAATATTGAGTTATATAGACTATATTACAGAGGATGAAACTAGCAAAACATCATCTGAGTATTCAATGGCCTGAGAAAGCCTTATCAAATTCCTGGCACTGTCATAAGTCAACGAGTGACTTGAAGACATGCACACATACCACTGTTGAATCTGGAGATGTTATATATATATACCTTTTAAATAAGAACTTATAAAAATCTTCCTTGAACGCATGCATTATATGCTGTTTTGGCTAAATGTACAAGTCCATTTTCAAAGTTCACTATATTATTTCCCCATTTATCTTGATAAAGATTGCGTATTACATATCAATTTACCATTATTTTATAATCTTGACTGAAATCTGTTTCAATGAAATGCTTGCTGTTCCCATCTTAATAAACTATTGTACAATTAAATGATGATAATTTGGTTGTTTCAGTACCTTACAGTTGAAAGTGCAGCATTTTGTTAAGGTCCATATTATGGGTTTTTCTACAGAGAGGATAAACATAGCTTTCCCCAAGCAAAACATACACACCAATACTGTGATCATTTTTTTTTCTAAGGATGATGGTGAAAATAGTTATTCCCACACTTTGCTGGATGAATGCAAACATTTATGGCAGGAAAAATTATGTTTAAAACAAACAATTTGGAGCTTTTGTCTGTCACATATCATCTTCAGAAAATATGCTGTATAAGAAAGCTCTGCTCATCTTTGGGGAAAAGGAATCAAACATAGCACCCTATATTAAGTAGTGATAGAGAATGAGAACTTGGCGCTATGCAAAGCGATACATTGTGCCTTAATTTAGGGTGGATGAATCTGTCAGTTTTAGTTTCAGGGCCTTTCCACATTGCCCTTATATCCCAGGATCTGACCCCAGATTATCTGTTTATCCCATATTATCACATAGTGGAGACTCATATAATCCATATAATCTGGGCTCAGATCCTGGAATATAGGGCAGTGTAGAAGGGGCCTCAGTTAGTGTTTAACAATATTATGTTCACATTAAATTAGTTTTTTTTTCTTAAATTCAGTTTTTTCCATCATATTTAAAAAATAATTTATAAACTTTTGCAAAACAAAAGACTTGAACAATTACTATGGCAGCAAAATTCACAGCATGGAAAAGACAGAAAAATACCTTTTTACTTTGGAAACTTGGGTGGAAAGCTCTGCTTCTCATGGAAACCTTTGTTAGCAGAATTTGGCTTGAAGAATGTAGCAGATGTGGGAGATACAATTGAGGCTGCATGCATCCATGATTATCGTTTCTAAAACTCATATTCCATGTTCCATTTTAAGCACCCATCCCCCCACCCCCATCCATGCCTAATAATAATAAAATGAAACACATTGCATAAATGCAACCCATATCTCAGTAGGCTGAAAATGAAAGTAGTATCAGCAATGAAATTAAGACAATAAACAGTCTGTGCAGTTGTGCACAAAATTTACAATGAAAGCAAGTTCACTGTTAGCAAAACACACATTCATACATGCACGGGCACTCACATGCAAACACACAGAAGAGGCTTTACTGAGTAAGGAAACAGATTAAAAAGGTAAAGGTTTCCCCTGACATTAAGTCCAGTCATGTCTGACTCTGGGGGTTGGTGCTCATCTCCATTTCTAAGCCGAAGAGCCGGCGTTGTCTGTAGATACCTCCAAGGTCATGTGGCCAGCATGACTGCATGGAGCGCAGTTACCTTCCCGCCGGAGCGGTACCTATTGATCTACTCACATTTGCATGTTTTTGAACTGCTAGGTTGGCAGGAGCTGGGGCTAACAGCAGGCGCTCAAGCCGCTCCCAGGATTTGAACCTGGGACCTTTCGGTCTGCAAGTTCAGCAGCTCAGCCCTTTAACGCACTTTGCCACTGCGGCCTCTGTATATACCCAAATTGTTATAATATCCTACATTTTATTCCAATTCGTTGAAGACAGCATGTATTACTCTACTGCAAAGTTTATTTTCATACCAGTCCACTGAGGTCCGGTGAATATTAATTGGCCTGGTCACCCAATGAGTTTCATGGTGGTGTGGGAACTTGAATCTGGCTTTACAATGTCCCATTCCAGCACTCTTAACTGCACCATCACATTGTGTCTCATAACGTAATGGATCCACGTCCATGAATCAATTGATTGAAGTAGGCTTGTAAGCACAACTGAAGAACAGGTTGTTAGCATAAATCAATTGGCAGAGGCTCACTTATTTTTGTTGTGTGCCTTCACAGCATTTATAACTTATGGAGATCCTAAGGTGAAACTATCACAAGCTTTTCTTGGCAGGAATTATTCTGCCTTCCTCAGAAGATGAAAGAGTGAGACTGTCCAAGGTCACCCAGTGGGTTTCTGTTGCTGATTGAGATTTCAAATCCTGGTCTCCAGAGTCATAGTGCAGTATCAAGGACAGGATTCTGGGCTCATCTTGCACAAATAATTGTCAAATCTATATAAAAAGTGAAACCTATATTAAATCTGAAAATAACATTTTCCCAGCTCAAATGCAGCTGTCAGACTATATATTATCAGGCTTTCAAGACAGCACAGTGGCAGACATCATATGGAAATACACTAGGAAGAAAGGGCATTGCTGGACCTTGATTTTAACAATCTTGCTGGCCAAGTGTACTTTTCCTGTGAAAACCGTACGTTAGCTCCACTTAAAAGGAAAAATTCCAATTGATTATTTCCGATTTCTTTTTTGAAAGGCAAATTTCCAAACTGCCTAAAAATGATGGGGAAAAGATGGGCAAAATAGATTCTTTAAAAAAAATTGACTTTACCTGTCTTCAGTATTAGATGAAAAGACCTAGTAAAAAGGTATAGCTACAAATCTTCTTAAAGGTAGATGGAGGGACAACATCCAATAAGTCTTTTTTATTACCGTTCAAAGAAAGATAATGAAAAACCATCCATTTTTGGACTACCAGACAACCTTGTGGAACTTGTGTAAATAAAAAAGAATTGTCAGTGTTGCAATAAATCCAAGTGTCACCAATATAACAATGATAATTAAGCCCACAGTGAGTTATGACCCTTATAGCCCAAGGCTTCATAAGCCAGCAAGGAAGTCTGTAAAATCCACTTTAAACAAATCTCTAAGGCTTGTAAGATTAACTAGATTTGCTTGGAAAACAAAGCAATTAAACAAACCCCAAAGCCTGAAAGGCTTTTATTTCTTCCCTCTGAAAATGTGACACTTAAAATAAAGAATGTCTGCCGTTCTTCTGCAGTGCAAACTGCTGATATTATCAGTTCATTCAAGTATCTAGATAGGATTGACCCAAGTTGGAGAGCAACAATTTCCTGGCACGAGACAGGATTAGTACATGCCTTCCTGTTTCATTTTGTTCTCCATAACACCAGGGAGAAAATGTGGTCGGGCACTAAAATGTCAGCTTGGATCAATCAGAGTTGATAAGAAAGATTTAGATGATGCTGCCACTGGCACTAGGCACTGCATATTCCTTGGCACCAGAGAGGGCTTCTTTTGCCATTGCAGCCACAGATTTTGTTCAGGCAACAGGAAAAAAAAAAACCATGGGCCACTTTAGGAAATATGGAACAGCTGAGAGGGATGCAGCTGGTATCTGGACCTTATGACAAAAAACCAGGAGGCACAATTAATTCACCAGACTCTTCTCCTGTGAAAGAGTTATGCAGCTCCAAATCATCTCCGTGCACCTTCCCACATGTCAACTTCCTGATAGACTTGCGTCCAGGAAACAGAGCATGAAAATGAGGCAGGCAAAATAGTACAGGGTTTTCTTTTCTCTCCATTGTCTCTAATCAAATTGTTATGCATTTATCAAATAATTAATACTGTTTGTGAATGTTACGCTGGGATTAAAAATGTACTCAGGGCCTTTATGATTTCCTCCCTTTGAATATAAGTTGCATGGCAAATGCTTTGAAGAGGGGGTATTTGTTTGTTTGTTTAAACCTTTTCTTCTTCTTTCTTCTCCATATGGGACACAGTTTACTAGGTAGGTTAAAATAAAACTCAGAGCAATTTATTTTTAAAAACAATTTATGTGAGGTGGTATGCGAAGCATCTTCCATTTTTAGAAAAATGTGTCTACTGCCTACAATAGCTACTGGGTACGTCCAAAGTAGATCTTCATATTGCAACACATACTTTTTTATATACAGTGACTTCCATGATGCCAGAATTAATAATTGTATTATAATAATTGTATTAAAGACACTGGAGTTCAAACTAAGAGGGCTATAAAGATAAGGGACTTTCCTCCTCCAGCAAAGGAGAGACATGCAGTATCATTTGGAACTGGTTTGAGGGGGCATGGATGATCTAGGGATGATCCCTTTCTCCCTCAGTATTCCCAAACTGTCCATTTTCTGTTTATATAACATTTTATAGTTATAGTTTTTTGTTTTTTTATAGTTGTAATTGTGATATTGCTCCAAAATAAAAATGAAAAAGACCATAAACAGTGATACTGCATGAAGGCTGTGTTGTTAGGGTCTGCAGAAGTATGATCATGGGACCAAAAATGGTTGATTCAGCACAACTGCATGATTGAAGACAGTTGTGGTATTAGAGGTACTCAACCAAGTATTTATTTGCAGTTATAGCAGGTTTGTGGGATAGAGTCCACATTCACAATCTGAACAATCGAACTACATGAATTAATAAAGTGATCCACAGTGTTATATTTTTCTTTACAGATACGTTGTTCACTATCCTTATTTTTTAACGGTTGCCTTTGTTTCGTTTTTATGAAGTGTATGCTCTTGGGCCACAAATATACATTTTGCTATTTCTGTTTTCATAAGTCCCATCTATCAAGTGTTTCTTTTCTTAACTTTTACTTTTGTTCTCTTGACATACTGAACACGTTGTTGTGTATTTGGCAGGTTTCAAAGTAATCTTTAATAATTTTCTGTCTAGCCCCCCTCCCCAAGAAAAGGAGAAATGATCATACTGTGCCCTATAACAAAAACAAAAAAAAACCCAATGGCATTTCAAGGACATTTACAAGATTAGGTCGAATATGAAAGTAAAGAGAATATTTCAGTAAAGAAGATGGAAATGTGTATATATATATATATATATATATATATATATATATATATATATATAATATATATATATATATTGGACAGGTTCATTTGAAACTGAGTGTACTTTTGTTTACATTTTGCCCCTGTCATTTAAGGGATGAATAAATACTGACTAAAACATGGTCATTGAAAGTGGGAAAATATATAACTTGTGCTTATGTGATTATTTTGATTCCAATTTTTATTCTTCTTTTTTCACTTCATTTTGAAAAATCAGATGAACAATAAAGTCCTATTGTGGAAATGTATTAATGAATCCTTTGATATATTCAAAAGACTTGTAGGAGTTCTGAAAGATGAATTATGTAACACTGCTGTTGGACAGCGACTACCTACATTACCACATATCAGAGGGATGAAAGGCAGGCTCATCAAATGAAGACATAAGAGAATTTTGTTCAGATCAGACACATAGACTAATGCAAAGGAATCAGAGACCTCTAGGTGCACACACTGGACTGAATAATACAGCTAAGTCCTGTACAATCTCAAATAGCAAATTGGTTCACACCAGCTCTCTGTCTCTCTCTTTCTATACAATGTTAACTTGCTGATGATGATATAAGGGTTTTTGGAGTGCAGGTAAAGCAGAATCTCAGACAATGACATTATGAAACACAATGAGGACATCTAACTGTACCAGCAAGAAAAGATAACCAGAGCTTCCAGGGTGGTTTTGCATTGAAAAGCAAAGAGGCTTTCATCCCCGGCTCAGCTTATTTAACCCAGTGAAAGAAACTTCAATAGCCATCTAATCCCATTAATTTCCATATAGCAGATTGTAGTCTGATATTTAAAATAGAAAAAGTGGGGAAATTGGAGAGTGAGAAAGGAAGCTTTCTCTGTGATTTCTCAAGACTGGGATATTAAAGAGTCTGTTCAATCAAAATGCAGTCTAAGGAGATTGGGGAGTATCCAATTGACATTCTCACTTAAAGATATTTTAAGCAGGCACATTATATATACAAAACTAGAAAGTGGGTAGGAGTGTGGGAAGGTTTGGTTCTTTTTCTTTCTTTCTCAGTGACCTTACAATTCATGGGCTTTGATTCTATTGCATTTTGTTAGTCAATCTCCAAAAACTTTAAGGATATTTACAGGAATGTTTTATCAGGAGGATAAAGTAAAAGATATTGTGTGTGTCTGTGTGTGTGTGAACCCCACCCAGCATTTCAGATTACTCATTTGGGTATAAGGACTAAACTAGGAGATTAAGTTAAAACCAAGCATGTATTCCAGCACGCATCAACCAGGCAAGTGAAAGGCTTCTCTCAAAACATTTAACAATTGCATATTGGAGAGAGAAAAGAATAAGGGGAGTCTAGTGCAAACACATATAAGCACCATCTAAAAATGCATGTGAAGCAGTGTCTATACCTACTAGAGAAATCCAGGCTATAATGCTCTGGAGCTGCCCTGATACAGCCCAGGATAGTTTCCAGAGCCCTTTGGCAATCTGCACATCTGGCTGAACTAAAGATACATTGGTGTTGCAGCTACTCCCATATCTGTATCTATGACAGCAAGCAGCTCCCTCCCATAAACATTCTGGCAACATTGCATTCCTGGTCAAATAGCTCAGCACCATCATCAGAAATGCCTCTGAATTGGCAACAAAACAGTGGTGGGTCAATTGACAATAGATGGGCCACATCCAGATGTCCACATCTTCAAAACTATGGGATCACTCTAGAGATTCCAGAAAGCCATGTGTGATATGAATAACATGCAGCAGCTGAGCAGTGAGTGCACTTTATTTTGACCATGTAGACACAACCTATATCCCTGTCTATCTCACCATGTGAGGAAATTTCATTTTGGGAATCAGTAGCTATCTGTTATTTTCTCCTTCTTGTGTGCCTGCATATGAAGATGTGTACATGACAACATTTCTGTTAGCATTAACAGAAATAGAAGACCCATGTCTTCTTCTTCTTCATTCGGTCAGTTGTTTCCGACTCTTTGTGACCTCATGGACCAGTCCACGCCAGAGCTCCCTGTCGGCCATCACTGCTCCCATTTCCTTCAAGTTCATGCCACTCACTTCAAGGATACCATCCATCCATCTTGCCCTTGGTTAGCCTCTCTTCCTTTTTCCTTCCATTTTACCCAGCATTATGATATTTTCCAAACTTTCCTGTCTTCCCATGATGTGGCCAAAATATTTCAACTTTGCCTCCAATATCCTTCCCTCTAGTGAGCAGCTGGGCATTATTTCCTGGAGGTTGGACTGATTGGATCTTCTTGCAGTCCAAGGCACTCTCAGGATTTTCCTCCAGCACCAAAGTTCAAAAACATCTATCTTCCTTCGCTCAGCCTTCCTTATGGTCCAGCTCTCGCATCCATAGGTTACTATGGGGAATACCATTGCTTTGACTATGCGGACCTTTGTCAAGGTTGGACATTGCTCTCCTCCCAAGAATTAAACGTCTTCTGATTTCCTGGCTGCAGTCTGCATCTGTAGACCCATGTAGGTTTTCCATATTCCAACTAATCTCACTCTCTTGACAGTCAAAGTCATGTTTTTTTTCTGCAGTGTGTTAGCTATGGGACACCATCATGTATCATTATCACATCTTCAGTCTTGCCTAGGTATCATTTTTTTTATTGCTGCATACTGTGATGCAAAAGGGAGGAAGTATCTGTATAACACACATTCTTGTGTACTTCATTCAGGATCGAATAATATCGTAAATTTAGAAGGTATTTTAAGAAGCTAGCTTGAGCCCCATCTTGGGAGAAAGGCAAGATAAAAATTCAATAAACAAACAAAGAAATTATGGGGCTTTAATTAAAAGGTTTATTGCTAGGTGTTGGGAATGCTGAAAGCAATTCAATTTAAGAAAGATTTCAAAATAATCTCTAGCTCTTAAACTGTTATTCTCACCCCTAACACACATATATAATGGAGGCTAGCAAGGTATCTGATGAAATCATTTCAACAACTTTCTTTTTTACATTTTTCAACATTCGCTTAATGGAGGAGAATGCTGTACTCCAAATAGGACATTTGGGATTAAGATTAGTTAGGAAATGGTTCAAGTGTTTCACACCTATGCAAAAAAAAAAATCATGCAGGTGTTAAGACCATATGAATGTTAATTGGTATTTTGTAATTAGAAACCTCTGCACTTTGTCTTACACTGTGAAGAACTGATTAAAAAAGAACAGGCATCAACAGAATACAGCCCAAGTGGCCTTCATTTAATGTTCTCTGAACATTTGCTCTCATTAAAAAAGATTTTGAAAAAAGAATGTAGTTTAAATAAATAGACACTTGTCTATTATATTTGACAGACTTATTTATGAAATTTTGTCATGCTAAGTCAGGCCATTGGTCATATTTGTCCAGCATTTTTCTACTGTTCAGGCTGTTAGAGACAGAAGTCCTTCTTATCTCTGATATCCTTCAGCTAGAAAGGTCAGACATTTGACTTGTGATGCTGTGCACTCAGTCAAGTGCTACTGAATTAATTACAATGTTCTTAGGGTTCCACTACATGATACACTTACTGTGTAAAAGAAGTTAACTTCCAAATATTAAAATATATCTGCAATAGCACCTACTTTTCCTCCATATTTTCTATTTAACATTGTTTGTGATTAGTCACTGGAAGGTGAACATGGGCCTGGATATTATTAGTAGTCCCAGTAAACTAGAGTGAAGCTGACTCTAGGTTTTCATAATTTTAGACTCACTATCCAAAAACTGATTTAACCAATCTACTCTAATTGAGATCAATCAGGAGAGTTCAGGCCAATACTGATAAATGAGGCATATAATTCTAGAAAAAACTTGTTGGAAGTAAAACATTTTAACCACAGGAAAAAACCCTCATTTTTCTGAGCAACTTGTCATTGTTCATGCATATAGAGAGTTCTGGGTTGGGAACTGGATTGTGGAATGGACCTGACAGATAGCAACATAACAAAAATCTGTTATTACTGTAATATGAGATATGTTTTATAGAGCAGGGTAATCAAATGGTAGATCTGTCTAGATGTTTTGTAGTTAACTTTCTATAAAAATTCACCATTGGATGTGTCAGAAAGCTATGATGATAAATGAGTCTCAATAGCTCTAGAGATCTGCCTTATATCCATCTTTTTTTGAAGAGTATAGTATTGACTGGCACACGAGACTAGCTGTTGACAGTAAATAACAGATACAGTGTGTCAATTAGGCCAGTCATTCTCAAACTTTGGTCCTCCAGTTGTTTTGGATTCCAGATTCCAGAAGCGTGAGCTAGCTTCACCAATAACCAGGAAATTTGGAAAAGAAAGTCCAAAATAGCTGGAGGAAGCAAGTCTGGGAAGCATTGCATTAGGCAGCAGTCTTAGGTATGGGATGCTGGGAGCATCTGGTACTGCTAACTCACCTCCTTACATCCCTTCTATCTTCCCACATTTCTTCTTTCCTCAGAGCTTGCTTTGACAATGTTTCCCTCTTTTTATATTGTGCCTTTTTAAAACAGTTTTGGCTCCTTCTCCTTGCTCATTTGACTTACTATAACCCCATTATTGTGTTGATAAATAACAATCATGCACAGCCTTGTAGTAATCCAAATCTCTAAGCAATACTTAGATGATACAGAGGCACAATACTTAGATGATACAGAGGCACAGCTACACTGACTATTTAGGTTGGTATGACTTTGGATCAGTGCCATGATGGCTAAAAGTCACATGCGGAACAAATAATGATTCCCTCTGATTTTTCCTCAATTTCCTGGGGGTGGGGGGTGTCACCTTAACTTGTTTGCTTTCTCATAGATTAACCAAATAAGCAGAAAGCCCCCAAATCTGAGTCAGGATGTGAGTTGTCCCCCAAATTGGGGCTGTTAAGACAGTTGGTCTGATTCTTTTTTTTACTTTTGTATTGCACTTTTTTGGAGCCCCGGTGGCGAAGTGTGTTAAAGCACTGAGCTGCTGAACTTGCAGACCGAAAGGTCCCAGATTCAAATCCTGGGAGTGGAGTGAGCACCCGCTGTTGCTCCAACTTCTGCCAACCTAGCAGTTCAAAAACATGCCAATGTGAGTAGATCAATAGGTACCGCTCCGGCGGGAAGGTAACGGCGCTCCATGCAGTCATACCGGCCACATGACCTTGGAGGTGTCTATGGACAACACCGGCTCTTCGGCTTAGAAATGGAGATGAGCATCAACCCCCAGAGTCAGACATGACTGGACTTAATGTTAGGGGAAGCCTTTACCTTTACCTTTATTGCACTTTTTAAACTTGACTAAGTATGAGATTGTTAGCTGCTTTGAATCCCTATGGGAAGAAAGGCGGGGTATAAAAAATTAATAATAATAATTTCCTCCCCTCCCTTTTCCTAACTGCAACATACACTCATATCTTCTCCTGGACAGCCAGGCTTTCCTCAGACAAGGTGCTGTCTCACTAAGGACCTCATCACATGAAATCGAGGAAAAAACAGAGGGAATCGTTATTTGTTCCCCATCACCGAGCTCCCATGCTTTTCTGTCTTCAGGGATGGCAACCATCCCATGTCCTTGCCCCATGTTTCTCAGTTTCTGACCTTTTTCTCTCCATCTTTTGAGAGTTGAGAAGCACCCCACTTCTGAAAATGCAGTCTTTTCTCCATTTCCCTGAGCTGCCACAACAAAGTCCAATGGGCAGCCACAGGAGGTGGCTTTGCATCATGTGATGGCCTCTGTGGGAATTCTGTTCTGGCAACACAGAAAAAACAGAGCTTAGATGGAGAGAAGATGGGATGAAGTCCTAAGAAGGCTGAGCAGGGGGAGGGGATTTTTTTAGCAACCAGCACACTGGCTGACATCAAAGGGTGTGCTCCAAGAAGCAGATATGTGGGGATGTTGCAGCTGTTGACATGGGGGTGTTATTTCGGGTGGCTTCCCAGTGGCACCAAACCGTGTCCAGTGCAACTCCAAGGCATCTGAAGGAGTCCCGCTCAGGCTGCCAAACAGGTTTGATCCATTGCTCATGCAATTTTATTCCAATTTCGAAGATACAATCTTGTTTTCTTCATTTTGCTGTATATGTCTGCTGGATCCATAATGAAATTACACTTGTAATTTCTGTCAGTTTGTAATTGTTTTAAACTTGTCATTGTAAGTCACCATGAGGTACGATAAAATCCCTTTTAAAAAACCCAAATTACAATGGAAAGCTTTCAGGTGTTAAAAAGTCCAGTTTGCTTGAATGCTAATAGTTTACCTTACTATGCCAAACATGTTTTAATTATGGCTTGTACTAGTTTTGCCTCTAGAAGGGTAACCTACTGAAGAAATAATTATATCTGGGAGTAGCTCCAATCAATCTCATGATTTCCTTTCCAGTCCCACCTAGTGAACTGTATCTTGTTCTGATTTATTATATCACTGTAAAGCAATTGTTCAGTGAGGTAAATATTGTATTTCATTAAGTCTTTATTAAGAAGAAAGTCTAACTATTTCATATCACTTGTTATCTTTTTTTTAAATGCATTTTTTTATCATTTCAAGATATAGAGGTGGCACACATTTCCTCCCCTCTCTTAGAAGTCAGTGATTAGACTCCGTTTAATCAATATCCTTCACAGTCAAATTATTCTAAACAGAGTTATAAACAAACTGTTGCTGAAGCTATATTGAAGAGGGATTTGAATATCAGTGAATGACTAGAATAATAAGGTTTCAGTATTATAGATGAAAGACAGTCAAGAGTCTTTATGCCTGTTTGTGACAGAGACATTGAATTTCCCCAAAAGTGTTAAGGAATTTCAGGGTTTTTCCTTAGGAGAAATACTTGAGGACTTTGAAAAAAGATAGAAGAGTTTTGATTGGTGCAGTAATGCACCAATCAAAAGGCATCAGATCACTATTTTCCGTGATGAAGCAAATATACAAATGCATTACCTTGCTTGACCATTACTGAAGTCAATGTTCAGTAATGTATTAGACTGAAGAGAGTATGCAACAGAGAAGAGACTAAAACAAAATGCTTTAGAGAACAGATTGTTTAAACTATCAACCAATAAGAAATGTACCTCTATGCTGAATACATGAAGTTTGTAAGTAAATCAGCTAAGTTACTTTTAACGAAGACTACTTATTTTGGTCTCTTGACAGCATGATTTAAAAATTAATATATTTTATGGGAGAGTAGATGTTTTGGGGCAACTGAAATGACACTTCTGAAGATCTACTATATATTTTGTGTACGGGCATATCTTTGTTCCTAACAGTTCAGAGAGATAACCAGGTATATCAGTCTAACAACTGGGGCCCTTTCCACAAAGCTGAATAAAATCCCACATTTTCTGCTTTGAATTGGAATATTGGCTGTGTGGACTCAGATAACCTAATTCAAAGCAGATATTGTAGGATTTTCTGCCTTGATATTCTGGGTTATATTGCTGTGTGGTAGGGCCCTGGGAAGCCTAAATTGCCTTGCAGGAATAAGTAAAGGTAAAGGTTTCCCCTGACGTTAAGTCAAGTCGTGATCAACTCTGGGGATTGGTGCTCATCTCCATTTCTAAGCTGAAGAGCCAGTGTTGTCCATAGACACCTCCAGGTCATGTGGCCGGCATGACTGCATGGAGTGCCGTTACCTTCCCGCCGGAGCGGTATCTATTGATCTACTCACATTTTGCATGTTTTTGAACTGCTAGGTTGGCAGGAGCTGGGGCTAATAGCGGGCGTTCATTCCGCTCCTGGGATTTGAACCTGGCACCTTTCGGTCCACAAGTTCAGCAGCTCAGCGCTTTAACACACTGTGCCACCAGGGGCCCCTACCTTGCATGAATACTAGTGTATATTTACCACTAAGGAGAAGAGTCACTCAAATGAGTATTTAACTCTTCTTAGGAAGATCATACTTTACAAAATGTTATGATTATTCCAAATAGTATGAATGCCAGTTATTCTCCAAAAGTGTCATGCTTCCAATGGAGATTCCTGTTTTTCCAAAAGGTTATGATCTCTAAAAAGGCAATGCCTTTTCAAAAGGTTGCTATAAGTATTTACAAGCAAGTTTTTATTTGGGGTTAGGAATATAAGAGTTTGTGTAACCTTAGAACCCATTTGGTGCCAGAGTATATAAAAATAAGTCTTCATAAGTGGGACTTGAAGGGAGAATATAAGAGTTTTGTGTGAAAACAACCTGTGTGTGTGTAGGGAGGAGGAAGGGGGTAGAATTCCACTATCTAATAAAGTCCACTGATTTAGGAGGGAAGACCGCAAGTTCACTTTGAAGAAAAAGGTCAGCTGAAGTGATCAACCCATAGCATTGGATTGCCCCTCAAGGCCAGGTGTTTTACGCAGAGGAGGCTGAAGGGTCACAGATATACCCACATCAGGCTCCACTTTTCTTTATTGCTCTCTGGTTCATTCCATTTAAATGGATGAATAGCTTATCCCTCATTCTTACATCTCTTCTGTTTTCCCACACTCCCTTTTTCCTCACTTAACCCTGGCACTATGTGTCTAATCTTGTTATACCATGATTGGTCAGTAGGGGTATGCAAAATTTCATTTTTATTTAGTGAGTCATATCTAATTTGTAAGTTTGGTACATATGAACAGATATTTAAAAAATACAAGGGACATGAAAAAACCTAAAATACTTAAATACAAGTAAGTAAATAAATGCTGGGCTGGAAAAAATCCCTAAATTGAAGTTCTATTGGTTAATATTAGAGACATGCAATGAGGTAACTTTTTCGTGAAACTGCAAGTCACTTCTGGTGTCAGAGAATTGGCCGTTTGCAAGACGTTGCCCAGAGAATGCCCAGACATTTTGATGTTTTACCATCCTTGTGAGAGGCTTCTCTCATGTCCCCACATGGAGAGCTGGAGCTGACAGAGGGAGCTCACCCACACTCTCCCTGGATTCAAATCAGTAACCTTCAGGTCAGCAACCCAACCTTCACGTCAGCAGCCCCTGTAACTTTAAAAAAATGTTTTTGTCAAAAGTTTTTTTAAAAAATGCCAAAAATCAATAGATGTATTAATATTTCTGAAACTTGGGGGAATTATCCCCCTGTTATCTTGTGTATAGGCAATTCAAGGAGATAGCTGTTGTAGTTTTTTAGAATGTTGTTTGTAAAAACTGAAATTTTCTTTAAAATCCTTGCATGAGTGAAATGTTCTGAAACATGATAGCCCAATAGTGGTAAATGTGTTCTATAATCATAGCACGTTTTATGTCAAAAGCTCTAACAATGAGGAAGAAAGGCACCCCTTAAGTTTCCCAATTGACATAATTAATTCCTTAACAAAAAGTAATGAAAAGTAATTAACCTATTACAGTTATGATATAGATCTCATCCAATTTTGGAAACACTTTAGAAACTATTTTCCCCCACCCCCTAATTGAGTAATGAGTATTGAAATACTTTTTCATTGATTGCACAGGGCCATTGGTCAGTAATTCTAAAGATAAAACAAAGTATGCTTTCAGGGAGTAATGAATGCTTTACAAAGCAAGTATGCAAGTAACAGTATGAAGGATGTTGTTAATGTATACATTTAAAAAAAACACACACACACACAGAGACAACTATGAGAGCTACAGCCGCCATCATCATTGTTGCCATCAGTACCAGCATCGGATGCTGCCATTTAAAAGTGAGCATTTTGATTTTCCAGAAGAGAGATCTTTCCAGCACAGTCAGTCATTTTTATTCTTTCACAGAGGTAGCCTGGCTCAGCTTCTGAAACATTTTATTCAGGCTATTGCTACAGTGATTACGACACTCGTTAGTTATGAAAACCCCAGCCTTTGGCAAGCTGGACATCATAATAGCTTCTTGGGTACTGAAGATTTTATCTCTCATATTGAATTACTATCTGCTGTAGCTTAAAACCCAAATCTCTTAAGTGTGAAGAAAACCCTTATGTGAAAAACAACAATAAATCATAGCTCTTCTCCTTCCTGTTTATATTTTATATTCGTAGCTATAGTTCTCAGTGGACATGATGGTAAGAGCAATAGTACATTTTTCTGCATTCTCAAAGAAAACATTAAATATCAGAGACCACTTCTAATCATACAAAGGTGTTTTGTGTGATACACCCAGGCAAACCATACTAGAATTCTAAAAAGTGTTATTCATTTGTTTGTTTGTTTTTGGACTATAGTTCCCACCATATTCCAGTTGGGGATACTGAGATGTGTGATCTGAGTTCTGATGTGTATCATCAAAGCTTTAGTATTTGAACTCATAATTCTAGTTTTGTTTAAATTCCAACTCTTGAAAACTGGAACAGAGGAGCCAAAATCATATGAGAACTGCTAGCCAATAAGGAAAGAAAATTAAGTCCTGGATGGGACAGAACTACATTCACGGAGTGGGGCAGCTTCCAAAACCTTGTGCAGAATCAGCTAATCACACCATATAACAGTCATGGATAGCTTCTGATTAATCTTAGGGCTCCCTTTTATTCCCATAATCCATATTCATAGTATAGCATTGTTTCAATTAGGCTAAATATATAGCACTTTACCTTCTTGGTTACAAGACCCATAAGTTGAAATGATAAACTGTTAGACCTCATCTCCACTGCCAAATAATAATAATAATAATAATAATAATAATAATAATAATAATAATAATAATAATTTATAACATGCCCTATCTTTCTGAGGTTTTATAATGCAATTGAACTGCATTATATAGCAGTATAGGGTCATATAATGTAGTTATGTGCCATTAAACTTCATTATGAAAATGCATTATATAGCAGTGAAAATGGGACCATAGATTCCTAGAAAGCTCATGTGTGACCACTCCACCACCTTACTGTCAGTCAGATGGTGTAGATGAGGGCTAGTAACTATTCTTAGCTTCTGGGGACTTGCTCCATTGAAATACTGTCCAAGAGACCAAGCAGGACTACTTTTGTTTTGCCATAATAATAATAATAATAATAATCATCATCATCATCATCATCATCTAATCTTTACATGACATGGATTGACTACAAAAAGACCTTTGACTCACACCCACACATCTGGATCATTAAGTGCCTGAACTCCATCGGGATTTGTAAAAGTGTTGGCACTTTTATTGAGAATATGATGGAGCACTGGAAAACTGAAATGTTTGTTGGAAATGAAAGCTACGGACTTGTCAACATCAGAAGAGGAATTTTCCAGGGAAGATTCATTATCCCCACTGCTTTTCATTATTGCCATGATCCCTCTGTCAACAATCTTACAAAAAACAAACCTCAGCTATCAAACATATAAGAAATCTCACAAAATTTCACATCTGATGTACATGGATGACCTGAGGCTGTATGGGATAACTGAAACTGAAATCGAGTCTCTGACTAACAAACTACAGACTATAAACAGAGACACAACTATGTGGCCCAAATGATTCATTGGAACTTATGCCACAAGTACCACCTCCCAGCAGTAAAGAACTGGTAGGATCACAAACCTGCAAAGGTAATGGAAAATGAGCATGCAAAAATACTGTGGGACTTTCAAATCCAGACTGACAAAGTTTTGGAACACATCACACCAGACCTCTCCATTGTGGAAAAGAAAAAAGTTTGGATTATTGATGTAGCCATACCAGGTGAAAGTCAAATTGATGAAAAACAACAGGAAAAACTCAGCCGTTATCAGGACCTCAAAATCGAACTGCAAAGGTTCTGGCATAAACTAGTACAGGTGGTCCCAATGGTAATCGGTGCACTGGGTACCGTGCCAAAAGATCTCAGCTGGTATTTGGAAACAATAACCATTGACAAAATTATGATCTGTCAACTGCAAAAGGCCACCTTAATGGGATCTGCACGCATCATCCGAAAATACATTACACAGTCCTAAACACTTGGGAAGTGTTCAACTTGTGATTTGGTGATACAAAATCCATCATATATATCTCATTTTCTGTGTCATACTATGTATTCGTGTCAATAATAATAATAATAATAATAATAATAATAATAATAATATTTTTGTATCCTGCTTTTCTCCCACAAAGGGACCCAAAGTGGCTTACAACATATCAAAAGCAATACAAGTCCAAAACAATCAGCATATAGAACACATTAAACCATCTATAAAATAAAACAGAAATATGCATTTAAAAACCAAATACATTATTATAGAGTCTTATTGGATCATATTGCACTTTGCTCAGCTTGATAAAAGTTGGCCTTCCTATCCCTTCAGACTATATTTCATCCCTGAAGTCTTGCTTAAGCAGGAAGGTTTTGAGCTGTTTTTTTAAAGGATGACAATGAAGGGCCTGCTTTAATATCCTTGGGGTCGGGAAGGCCGACAAGAAGGTCCTCTCTCTCACCACTGCCAGCCACTTTGAGATGATGGTGGCAGTGAGAGTAGGACCTCTCCAGATGATCTTAACAATTGGGCAGGTTGCTTTGAGGAAATGTGGTCAGATAAGTTGGACCTGAACAGTTTAGGGCAGTGGTTCTCAACCTGGGGTCCTCAGATGTTTTGGCCTTCAACTCCCAGAAATCGTAACAACTGGTAAACTGGCTGGGATTTCTGGGAGTTGCAGGCCAAAAACATCTGGGGACCCCAGGTTGGAAACCACTGGTTTAGGGCTTTAAAGGTTAAAACCAGCACCTTGGATTGAACTCAGAAACATATTGGCAGCCAGTGCAGGTGCTGTAGCAGGGGGTGGTACACTCCTGGGTCCAGCACCTATGAGTAGTCTGGCTGCAGCTCTTTGAACTAATTGAAGTTTGTAGGCACTCTTCAGGGGCAGCCCCACGTAAAGCCCATTACAGTAGTCTAGGTGGGCTGTAACTAAGGTGTGGACCACTATGGCCAAGTCTGGCTTCTCTGACTTATGGTAAGAATGTGATGAGCAACCATTTTAGATTTACATCAACAGCTAGGAGGATTATTCATGCAGAAGTGATTGTCCTTACTCTCCTGCCCTTGATTTAATTAGCTTGTTATTTGGCTATGTTAAAGGAAGATTCTTGATTATTTGGAAACCTTGATGAGGAGAATCCAAATAAGAATCCTTAGGTCTGAGAATTATTATGTGGAAAATTAAAATCATTTTTGACACAGTAAACATTTTCTGTTGATTTTGCAATTTCTAAGATATACAATGGGATTTTATCCCCACAGTCAAAAGCTGAGTAAAATTTATTATTAATCATCTCTATATCACAGAGCAGAAATGACCTTAGAAGAAAAGGAAACTCTTGAATTGTGTCCACACATAGGGAAACTCACTCACTCAGGACCCATCCAGACAGCCCCTTTAATATGGGACTTCCTACAACAAAAAGGGGGCTGTCTGGATGACGTTTTTGGAAAACACGAATTAATGCGTCACATACCAGAAAAACCCTGGATTGTGGCAAATTAATTTGATAGTGGGTTTTTTCCATGCCTTCCAGGAGGCGTGGGATAAACCCACTGCTTCCACAGTCTGGACTGTTTCCGCTGTCTGGACATTTACCTTTTTAAAAGCTACATATGTTCTTTGGACTCCTCTTTATGGCCCGTAAAGCCCCTCTAACCAGACCACAAAGTCCCCTAAACCCAACTTCTTTTTAAAAATCAGCATGATTTCCTGCTATTCTGTGTCCCAAAACCATTGAGAACACACACAAATGCACACAAATATGCAAAACTCTTGTAGAATCTTTATCTACCAATTTATTTCAGAATAATCACTCCAGTCCACTGAAAAAGAGAGGTGATGCTCTCAAAAGCTTGCAATGAAATAAATAATTTATTCTTACAGGTGACACAGGATTCCTTTTTAAACATTGGCATAGGAAATTATGTCTGATATATTGGAATTTAGACATGTTTTTGAAAACACTTGAAAGTAAACAGATTTGTATGGATAGATTTTTAACTGATTGATAGACAGAATCCAGAAATGTTTCTCAATGTTTCTTCATCTTGAAGAGAAGTGATATATATAACTGTCTTTGACAAGTTTTCATGTGTCAAATAATATTAAAAGGAAAAATCTGCATTGATTGGAGAACTTTCACTGTTTGGGGCTTATTATATTTAAACATTTCATTTGGGCCTCATCCACATTGGCACTATAATCTGTCTTGAAGCAGGATTAAGGTCAGGGTGTCCTGATAATTTCCACCATCACCCCCTCTATGTGAGCTCCAATTCACATTCACTCTATAACTGTGTGATAAAAAAGACTCACCAGAAACCCAGATTCCAACTGAAAGACTTGAATCCCTCTTGGATCTGAATTAAGCATGGGAATGAACAAATGCAAAAGATGAAACATTAATATAAACAGCAGTGAGTAAATGTTGGAATAATAAGCCTGCTGCACAGCCCAGAAGAGGAAAGTAAAAGAAGCCTCCCCCTGGAAGCCCAGGATTGCCATGGAAATGTTCAAACCTCTTGCCTTGTTTTGTGGAGCTCTAAAGCAACAGCTCATGAAGCTGTAAGAACAAAAGCAAAATAAAATCCTATGTTTTCAGGGAGACATTTAATCCAGATTAGACTGTGGTTTCAGAGAGTCAGTGTATGTGTATACTGTCTTTCATCATATGTGTGGTGCCTGTGTAGGCACTCCAGAGTGAACCTCTTACACCCACAATCTGCTCTGGATCTAAAGGCTGTATGATGGTAGAAATATTAGATCTGCACAAAAAGCTGTTTGATGTGCACAAAATTTCACACACAAATGGTTTCTATCACATAACATTTTGTGCACAGAAAGCTACTTTTTCTCCACAGACTATAATATATCTCCATCTCCAAGGAAATAATTGTACCACTCTATTGTGCTCCAGTGTGACCTCACTTGGAGAAGTATACAAATCTAGGTACTATAATTGAATACAGATATTGGCAAGGTAGAGTTTGCCTTGAGAAAGGCAACCAAATGGTTGAAGGTGTTGAAAGAAGCCATAAGAAGAACAGTTTACTATGCTTGGAATGTTTAACTCAGAGAAGAGAGGATTGGGAGGTGAAATGAGAATCATCTTTAAATAGCTGAAATAAAGGAAAGATTGAACACACTTGTATTTTGGTGCTGCAGAAAGTTGTACACCATGCAGTAGATTCGAATTACAACAAAAGAGATTCCAGCAGAACATTAGGAAGAACTTCCTAATAGCAAATTGTAGGAGACTACGTCACATGGTCGTGATTTTCACTTCTTTGGAGATCTTTGAACAAAAGCTGTCTCTCAGGACTGCTTTAGTTCTTTATTTCTGCATGATTGGGAACTGAACTATATGGCCCTTTCAGGTGTCTGATTCTATTATTCACAATATTTCTTATTTATATCTATGGATATGAAGGTTGCATAGTAACTATATTTGATTAGAAAATATAGATTCATTTGAAATGTGGAAGTAGAAGAACTTTTTTTTTTGCAAATTCTAAGTATCATACATTAGAAAATACAATACATTAAAAGACAATAATGTTGGAGAAAGTTGAAGACTTTATGAAATGAGGAAAATGAATTTCAGATGTTTTACTCAATCAAGGAAGCCATTCCACTGAATGTGTAGGACCTGAACCAGGCTGATAATAATAGTTTTTGTTCTCTCATTCACAGTTATAATAAATTGTATCTGCCTTGCTAATAAAAACAGTGACAATAGTACACAGGCCTATGCTAGTTTTACTTAGTTTAGTAATAATTAATGAATGTAATTTCTCATATGTGCAAACTAAGGGGTTATTTGGTGGATACATTTCTTCTCAAAGGAAGCAATGAGTGATTTTATCCATTTTCTTCCTGCTATGATTTTCAAAGTCTTTGTAATTTTAAACCCATTCTTTGCAATATATATATATGTGTGTGTGTGTGTGTGTGTGTGTGTGTGTGTTTAATTTGCACAGAAAACTGAATTTTTTTGTTGCAAGGAACAGCTATTTCAATGAAGAAAATAATATTTCTGTGTAGAAACATTATTCTTTCACAAAAATGTTGTTTCTTGTACATGACAACTTTGTCCAATGTTTGCAAGAAATAAGTCTCAAAATATGAATATTCTTGTGAATCCAGGATTCTTCAAATCAGGGTTTCTCAATCCCTGAAAATGGGTATTTCAAGAATTTCTCAAATATTTTTGCAATTATTTTTCTCTCCCTAAGGCAGATCAAAGTATGAAAATCAGAAAATTTTGTATCACTTGACTGGGATTCTGCTTTTGTGCACACATACATGTTTATTCACTCACACTTTTTCCTTATGCTCTCATTGAGATTGTCATTATGATTGTCAGCACCACTAAACTAGCAAGAAGATAGCAGTACTAACAGAGGAGACACTATCCACATTAGACTATATGTACTATCACATGATCATGGTATTTCAGAAAAAGAGGCAATGCAAGGGGATTTTTAGAGGTTGAG
This sequence comes from Anolis carolinensis, assembly GCF_035594765.1. Taxonomy (NCBI): domain Eukaryota; kingdom Metazoa; phylum Chordata; class Lepidosauria; order Squamata; family Anolidae; genus Anolis; species Anolis carolinensis. Next base: position 152,403,821 of record NC_085843.1, read on the forward strand.
AAAATATCTGCTATAGGAGGAATTCTCTTAATCCAGGTTTTGAGCTCTACCTTAACTATTTTCAGGAATCAAATCCATGTGACAATATTGTATGACAAGATATTTATGCTTATATCTTTTCTTTTATAGATACAAGCAAAATGAAGCATGCAATATAATAATAGAGCCAAGATACTTGCAGTTAGTGAATATGCTTGGGTCAAATTAAACCTCCAAACTGCCAGTTACTCATCTAAATAATTAACAGCTTTGAATTGCATATGAAACTCATGGAAAAGGTTTGGCAAATATTTTAGTTCTATATCCCAGAATATAAATGGTTTTTCCATCTATTATTATTTCTCTCCAAATAAGGTAAATAATGAATAGTTATTAAATCTGTGTTATTTATAGAAACCCCATTAATTAATTTGGAGAGTTTTTTATAGAATGAGAGCTTTATAAATATTGAATTGAGTTTTATCTTTGTAGGTACTGGCTTTCTATAAATGCAGCATTAGCAGTCTAATAAGTCAGAGCTCATTTTTCAATGTCCGTTTATTTGCTATGACCTACTGAATAAATAATGCATACCTAAAAATCCATCTTGACCATTAGAATTCTTTATGATCACAAAGGTTGCAATCTTTCACAGAACCCCAGAAATTCCACTAATGCTAAAGATTAAAAATAAGGTGGAAGAGAATTCTTGTCCAAGGGGATCCCAGAGCAGGCAGTCCTTTGCCTGATTCAGCAAAGTCCTTGCTATATTCTCATTGAAAAGATGCTGATAAACTCTGTTAACACCCAAACAAAAAGAAAGCTCCCTATAACTAGTTCTCATGAATCAAAAGAAGGAGAACCATGAATACTGCCATTTGAGTTCACTTAAGAAAACAAAGTGAGATAGCAGTGTAAGAAACAATCAAACCAAGTATTCTGCTCTTTCAAATGCAATAGATGATGCATGTCACCAAAGAATACTGGCAGTTTTATTGTCTTCTATATCTAACATGAGTCTTGGGATGTCTTCCAGTCATTTTGAAAATGTCTAATGCCAAAGGAACACAACAGATACAAGCAGTTTATTGTCCAATCTATCCAATAGTTTACTTCTCTCTTACTTAAGGTAAGGGGATGTTTCCAAAATCAAGATACTACAGCTCTACTCCAAATGGCAGTATCCTATAATCCCCTTATCCATGGTTCACTGTATATGTCAAAGAGAGACATTAGGGGGTTTTTGCTTGTAAAGTTTAAATTCAAAGGAAAGAGAATAATGAAAGGAACATCACCTTGAAATGATATACTGAATTACTTAATACTTGCTTAAACATAACATAGAATTTACTTCCCTTCACCTACAATGGAAGTAAAGTGTCCCCAACTTTTACAGAAGTTGAAGAATGGAATTTCACACATTTGAGAGAAAATTCAGGACAGTGATCATTTAAATTAATTGTTTTACCTTTGGAAGAGTTCCATGCACCTTTGCAGGTGGTGAGAATATAGGCTTGGGGCAGGAGACAAATTGCAGAAAGTATAACTAAAAATAGTAAAAATGAAATATTTGTTTCTATTTTATCAGAGCCATTTACAATATCTGACTTTCTTACAACACTCTAACTTCTCTATGTAGGGAAATCTCCAGAGAGAGAGAAATGTAGCTATATAGCTATAATCTGTAAACCTATGTGGAAATGTTTATCAAATCCATAAAGCATGTATAAAAAACCCAAAAGAAAACCTAAAATGTGTTGAAAAAATATTGTTTGGGAAAGTATATTTAGTTCATTTGCTTTTTGCCAATGTCATGCTCCCGGTGCTATAAGAAGGATCTAAATTTGAGCCTCCATGCAGTCATCCACATTTACCAGAGAAAATGGTGGTGGTTTTTGAAGTTTTGGTAGAGTGATGGGCTAAAGGTATGCTGTTGAACATGAAGTCATAAGATGTCGATTGAGTAGATCCACAGAATTCAGTCATACATGCAAATTGCATATTCTACATTTAGATGAGAGATTCATTGATAAGCAAAAGCCCAGCAGGGGTTTGGATGCCATTGAGGCTCAAGGGTAGGAGAGATATCCTCCCATAGAACCTGTCTTTGAGTGGAGTGTGCATCTATCATGTATGGTGGAATTCACACCTGAACAAAATTTTCTAAGTTTAAGCCAGATAGATTTCAGTACAGTGTTCTATTGGATGCTTACCAAAGATATAGCTCAGTATGCATGCAATGCCAGAATACAATCTTGAACCATATGAACTATATAAACTCTAGAATCTATAGAGAGAACATGTCTGAACTAGGAATGAATCTGCATGGGAATCAACAGGTTCACTCCAGCAGATGGAGGAAATCAAATTTTTGTCCCCATCTTCAAAAAGGGTCAAAAAGAATTTCACCCAGTCAGCCTGACATTGATACCAGGAAAGATTCTAGGGCAGATCATTAAACAGACAATCTATAAGCACTTAGAAAGGGTGCTGTGGTTTTAACTTTGAATGTGTTTAAATGGATTTTAACTGTGAATTTTTAATACTGTTTAATATTTAATTCTATTTTAATGTATGCATATTTGTATATTGTTGGTTGTATGCTAATACTCTTATGTTAAGCAGCTTTTAGTCTCCTTTGGAAGAGATAGTGGGATATAACTAGAAAATAATAATAATAATAATAATAATAATAATAATAATAATAATAATGCTAACCTCACCAAAAATTCAATATGGGTTTCTCAAAAACAAGTCATGCCAGATGAACCTTATTTATTTAATTATTTATTATTTAAACTTATATGCTGCCACTCCCCTAGGGCTCGGGGCGGCTTACACGAAAGGCTAAAATCTAACAATTTAAAAACGTCTTTAAAATATCTTTTTTAAAAAACATTTTAAAAACACTCCCCCAGGGCTCGGAGTATCTTGCTTTGATAGAACTACAAGCTTGGTAGATAAAAGGAATGCTGTGAATGTAACATATCACAGTTTCAGTAAGGACTTTGAAAAGGTCCTCCATGACATTCTCACAAAGAAGCAAGTAAAATGTGCCTAGACAATGCTACCATTAGTTGGATTTTGGGCACCACATTTCAGTCCATGAAAGGGTGACCAAAATGATCAAAAGTTTGGAAGACAAGTGCTGTGAGGGAGCTTAGGGAGCTGGATATGCTTAACTTGAAGAAAAAAGGCTCAGAGGGGTCATGATAGCCACATTTAACTATTTAAAATATTATCACACTGAAGAGGGGGAAAGCTTGTTTTCTGCTGCTCTAGAGATTAAGACATGGAGGAGTGGATTTAAACTGCAGGAAAAAGATATTCCAATTAAACATTAGGAAGAACTTCCTGATGGTTAGAGCTGTCCAGCAGTGGGATATCCTGTCTCGAAGAGTGGTGGAGTCTTCTTCTCTGGAGGTCTTTGAGCAGGAGCTAGATGGCTATCTGTCAGGAGTGCTTTGATTGTGTATTCTTGACAGGGGGTTGGGCTGTATACTAGACATGTGCAAAAGTTTCTAAAGTCTGATTAAAATTTGTAAAATCTGTACTTCCGAATTGTGGGCATGGCTTGCACCAAAAACTTTAGAATTGAAGCTTACCCAAGACATTTTTGTTTTAGTTTTGTAAATCTCAGAAGGTTTCCAAGGTCAGTTTCATATTCAGTGTAAAGAAGCAAAGCAAAGCCAAAAAGGGTACTTTTTCTTTGTAAATTAATGCCGTCCTTCCCTTAGAAGAAGGAAAGGAGGGAGAAAGCAAAGTTTCCTGGGAAGAAGCACAGAACTCTGGGAAATGTAGTTTGGGAAGGTGAGGAGCCCTATGCCAGAGAATCCAAAAGGCCCTACCTTAAGCTACATTTCTCAGAATGCAGTGCTCAGCATCAGAAAGTCCCAATCAGGATAGGGGAGAGAGAATTGCCCCTCCATAGCCAGCCAGGTTCCAATAAATTGGTTAATATTCTGCACTATGATTTTGGTTCCTGGGTTATAAAAGTTTCTGGAGTACAACTACTTTCAAAGTAAGGACTACACAATTAAACAAGAAATAACACTTTTAAACTAGGAACATTTATTATTATTATTATTATTATTATTATTATTATTATTATTATTATTATTCAAAGGCTAGATGGCCATCTGTCAGGGGTGCTTTGATTGTGCTTCTCTTGCACGACAGAAAGAAGGGGATTAGACTGGATGGCCTTTGGGGTCCCTTCCAGCTCTATGATTCTATCATGAATCTATCATATAATATTATATAATAATATGAGCGCCATTCACCGAGATAGCTTTTGTGGCTTTAAAAAAAGTTTGTCAATATTTTTATTAAAAACTCCCTAAAATCAGTAAATATATGAATATTTTTGAAACTTGGGAGGAATTATCCCTTGTTATTGAGTCATTGTTTAGAAAATTCAAGGGTATAGCTCTTGTAGGTTTTTTTTAAAAAAAATTGTTTATAAAAATTTAGAAAATTAGTGAAATGTCCTGAAACTTGATGGGCTAACAGTGATAAATGTGTGTTACCATTGTAGCAAGTTTCACCACAATAGCTGTAAAAATGAAAGGAGGAAGGAGTCCCTGAAGTTTCCTCTTTTATGCAATTGCCAATTATTTTAATGGAAATGTAACAAAATTTAGTGACCCTCATTATAGTAACGAAATTTTCACTAACAATACTTTAGGAACACTTTAGAAATGAAACACGAGTGCCCCACAGTTTTGTTAAGACGTTTAAAATGTTTTAATGGATTGCATATGCCTACTGGATACTCTTGGTATCTCTTCCAACTCTGATTCTATGATCTTGCTCTATTTGGGTGTATGCAGATAAGTTGAGCTAATCTACCCAATCAAAAATTTTAACAGCCTTCAACAAATGGTTTTTGTTTCTATCAAATCACAAACCACAAAATTAGATTTTATTTCCTAAAACAAAATCTAGAAGTAACCTAGGCAGGTACAGAAGCCCGTAAAATAACACCTTTCCACTAAGATTTAGAGTGATATTGTGTGTGCATGTGTATCTCACAACCAGCACTGAAGAATGGATGAGGGTTGTCACCAGGATGCAAGCATGTACTTGGATACATCTCTATGTGGAGCTTGGCACACTTGTAAGATTATATCAGTTAATCTGTTGCTTGTCTGATTATGCTTCTTCTGTGAAATACTATCTATTCAGTGATCTGAATAGTGATCTATTCAGAAATATCTATATCTACAGCTATCTTCCACCCTCACTTCCATCTGACTTTTTCTTTTCTTGTTTTTATTCAAGTAAATATTCCTTCACATGTCAATACTGTAAACCACAGCAGAAAAGAAATTGACCCACATGATGCATTTCTGTTCAGTGATTGCTCTCCAGGTCACGAGGCTAAATTGTCTATTGGTTCAGACTGAAGCAAACTGCTTCAAATGTAGCCTCTATTTTTACAAGTCATTTTGAAAGGACATTTCCCACGTGGTCTCTATTCATGTTAAAAACAACACAGTGAGGGAGAAAATGCAAACTCTAGAACATTGTTGTTTCCAATATTTGACTGAAGAACATTTGTAGCTGATAGCACTTAAATGTAACTTGAATTTTTAAAGTAATGGATACTTAATTTGAGAAATATTAAATCATATGACTAATAGGGAAAATTACAGGATGGAAACATTACAAGATTTTTCAAATGCTGTAATATAAAATGTTTTTGATGATGGTCTCATTGGATAGGAGACAATTTGCCATGGGATCTTCCCCTCAAATGGACAAACAACTACTTTTGGATATGGAATTCTTCCTACTGACTCTGGCCCTTTAATTATATTATTTTACACAAAACCAGGGATGGCAGAACAATTGTCCATCCCTACTCCCATTGTTATATCTAATTATGAGATCATTTTTTTCTGTGTGCACATATGTATATATTCACATTATGAATTTTAACCCGACTATTAAATATAGCTAGGGCATTTCTCTAACCAAGGGTAGGCAACAGGGCTGTGCAAAACTTTGTTTGTATTTTGTTTTATCTACTTTATAAGATTAGTATATATGAGGCGATATAAAGAGAGAAAAAACTTAAGAATCAGAACAATCACCTATGACTTTTTGTTACAGTTCAATAAACATTGTATGTTTCCAAAGTCAGTTTGTGCGAAGCCAAAGAAGCCATTCCTCTTTAAATTAAGGTTGCTTGTCTCCATTGGGAGGGCAAACTAGCTGGGAGAGAGACTAAGAATTCTGGAAAATGTTGTATGGGAAGGCAAGGACACTTGTTGCAGAGAATTCCAAAGACCCTTCCCTAAACTACATTTCCCAGAAGTCTGCTCGCATCAGAAAGCCCCAATGAGGCAGGAGAGAGCTATTGTCCATCCACAGCAGCAACCAGCCACACAGTTTAAGTTTAGAGTTCCAATAAATTATTTAATCAGCATAGAGGACTAATAGTAAATCTGGGAGGAAAATTCCTAAGCTGAAGTTCTATGGTATGTGTTGAGTGTCATATAGATACATTCAAAGGGATAGCTGTTGAGGCTTTTTTAAAAAGGTTTTTTTTTTATCAAAACTTTAAAAATTCCCCAAAAATCAGTAGATGTGCAATTTTTTTCTGAAACTTGAGGGAATGATGCCCTGGTCATCTTGTGTCTTTGTAGGCAAAATTACAAAGATAACCCTTGTGGGGTTTTGTTTGTTTGTTTGTTTTTAAAGGTTGTTTGTAAAAACTTTTAAAAATTCCTCAAAAATCAGTGAATGAGTAAAACATTCTGAAACTTGGGATGGGGTAACAGTGGTAAATGTGTTCTACAATTGTTGCAAGTTTCATGCCAATAGCTCTAACAATGAGGGAGAAAGGAGCCCTTGAATTTTCCCCATTGATACAATTACTTTACAAAAAAGGAACAAAAATTGTTATATCATTATAGTTACAGTTATAGTTATTTTAGAAATACTTTAGAAATGATTAACACACCCCACTGCTCTCCAATGCAGTAATGAGTATTGAAACATTTTTTATTAATCATAGACCTACTAGGCAATTACTTTTCCGCCGTAAGCCTCATGTAATAGGTGGAATGCCAGTGATGCACATTACATGAGATAGATATAGGTAGGAAAAATGTTTGGAATTGCACCTGCCAACATATACAAACATGTATGTATATTGTAGGATATTACTTGCATATATGTTTGTCCACATTCACTGTGGAGATAGGAGATTCAATTGGAGATCCTATGCTCCTATGAACATAATTCCATGTAAGCTCATTTCAGAGGATAGGTGTTTTTTCTCTCTCTTAAGTAAGAGTGGAGGTAGTTACCTAGTGGCAGGAAACTAAAATATTTGAATGATGTTGAGAAAAAAAATTGTCTTAACATATCTGATATTCTCATAAGGACCACAGCTATTTATTCCTCTCAACTGATAGTTAGTTGAGCATTGCCCTGGTACTTTGCATCCTTCTACATGTATATTTTGCTCAATCCACATATATGTATATCTCAAACATTGTTTCTCACAAAAGCACTGACTATCCAAGTCTCTGCCAGCCATGGGACCAGTTTTTAAGCATTTTGTGTTTCTCCCTCTGCCTTACTCTTTTCTACTATCTTCCTTAGTGAGGAATTCTGTGAAACCTGAAAAACTGCACACTTCTGTGGAATTTAGTTTGGTCCTAATAAAGCTATTGTCTAACTTTTATTCTTATAACAATTGTTCTTGTGGCAGTCCAAGAACATTGTTTGTGTGAGGCAAAAAGGAGGAGCAGTTGGGATGCTGGAATTTGAGAAGACAGCTAGAATATGAGCAAATTGCAAGAAGAGACATCTTGGGGGCACATGTGGACAGTTGGTCAGATATACTGTAAAAGTCAATTCAGTTCTGGCTTTTCAAGTCACTTATTTATGCTGTAAGCAAGATGACTCCCTCCCTCCCCTACAGCGGAAGAAACTGGAGTAAATGCTAATGGTTGGGCTGATGATTTACACAGTACTATGGAAAAAAGTAATCACTGATATAATATAACATCTCCAAACTAAAATGAGACAGATGTTTGTGAACCCCAGAGGTTTGGGATTAGTTGTGTATTCAAGTCATTTCTATTGGTGTATTTTGTGTGTATTGTATATGTCCTAATCTTAAGTCTTACATTGATTTTATCCAAGGATTATGGTTTATTCAACATCAAAGTTGTTGTTTTGGGTCTCTAAAATTTCAAAACTGTCTTGCCAAATTCTGAAAGCATGTGGTATAATCCCAGATTAGACATGGTCTCCTGAGATTTTCTCTACAAAAAAACCCAAACAAAACAAAACAAACAAAATTGGATACAAACAATACTGGAAAATTAAACAAATCTTAAAGTATATATTTTCTGAAGATAATTACTCAGAACCAAAGCTCTTTGTTAAAGAAAGATGAAGGAAACCCCCCTGCCCCTTAAATCAAACCAATTAAAACCACTTTTTCCTCTCCTCACATTTAAACAGATGGCTAATGAAAATGTATGCAACTCAGATTTCTTACCTTACAATTAATCTTCATTCTTGCACTAGTATTAAAATTAGTTGATATAATACTACTGAGACTTACTGGAAAGAAGCCCAAAATGAATCATCTTTTATAACTTGCAAAGACTCCCTTTAATTTATTCTGTGCGGTATCACTTTATAAATGTAATGGTACAAGAGAAAAAAGCCCTGAAGGTTAAATTCCTTACACATTGCCAGTCAGTGACCCTGAATTCAGATAGACTATGTCATTACTGACAATTTATTTTATCATTCAGTCTAGGTGACTCACATGGAATAGGCTGGAAAGTAAAATAGGAAGGAAATATGGATGGAATACTTCCTTTTAAAAAGGGTCCCAGTCAAGAGATCTATGCATACATGGACTGCAAGTATATATGAATAGGTCATAGACTATCTACACTATAAATGTTGTATGATGGTATCATATTGTACCTCCATATTCAGAGAAGTTTGCATCATGTTGATTAGTATGCTTACTCTATGTGGTTCATATAGCTGGAGGTTCATATGTGTCCAGATTTAAAGAAGCTGAACCTAAATAATTTAGGCAAAGATCTAACCCAGTACCTTAAATACACCCTCCCCTCTCAAATGCTGTTTACATTATTTAGGGTCATTTACACTGCCAGAAGTGAGGTGACCACTTGACTTTTTTCAAGAACAATTTTAAGGACACTGCATGGATAATCATGGCAAGATCTTATATTTCTTAATAGAGTCATGGGTTAGTGTTCCACCATTAGTTGTGAGATCTAGTGAAATGTACACATAGTCAGCAAAAATACTTATGCTAGTAGACATCTGGGACAAGCTGTACTCCAGCATCAAGATTACTCACTTTTTGAAGTACTGTGCTTCCATATTGTCTGGGTTGATTTATAACTCTAAAAAGCTTGCAGTGGAGATGTATTTTTTTATACTAATTTTCCTCTCAAAGGATTCAATTTAAACATTTTTTTTCTCACTGGTAAAATGTCTTTAAAAATTACCAAGTTTGCATTTCAGGACTTTTTCCATACAAAATTCACATAATATGTGCAGAAAATCAGATATAAAAATGGTTTTGTGCAGAAAATGAGATGTTCTGTTCAGGAAATGCTTCTGCTCAGAAAAATGCTGTCTTTTATCAAATCACATAACAGCCTTTTATAGAATAAATATTGAACTGATCCAGTTTTTCATCTAGATTTCTTGTTACTTTAGATACAAGTTTTCAAATCAGTTTTTGAATATTGTCTATTCTTCCCACGCATAGCCTCTACTTATCTGGTCAAAAAGTTCAGCATCCAAACTATGCATAGCTCTGTGTTTATTCTTCTTGAGGAGGAATTTCACCTTGTGCAAAGCAGCTGCACTTGACTTCAGTTTGAATGAAGAACAGGCGGAGAATAAGATATCATTTTCTATTTCTTCACCAAATGTTAATCATCACCTTACCTCTCTGAGAGGTAAAATAAATGATTTTGTAATTTATTTGCTTTCATTAAAAAGCAATGTGGGGAGTGGGTATGTCGTGTGTATTAGAGAGAATGGTAGAGGGATAAGATAGAAGGAATTTGAGCAGATTAATAGCATGTAAATCAAATATTAAATTGGCATTTCTCAGATTTAAAGATCCCAGAAAATGAAGCTTATGATGTACTTTTGGAGTGCATTAGAAATCTAGAAATACCTTTTTAAAACTCTGGTAAAAGTTCAAAATTGTTTCAGAAAGAGGCCTGCAGTCGGAATAGTATGCATAACCAGAACTTTGCAATGTGAATGCATGTATAATTTTAGGTTTCAATAAAAGAATTATTATCAATGGTGGATCTGCTGGAAAAGAGAGAGAACAAGAAGTATTGTTCAAATCTAGACTTCTAGGAAAACAGGAAGGAATTGCAAGGTCACAGAAATACTATAGCAATAACCTTTTGCCCTTTACACCTCTATAATACAATTTTCTTCTAAAAGATTGTTAAATGTTCCCAGTTCCTCCAACCTTCTGCTACTGAAATGACTTTTATTAGGATTAATTAAGTTATAAACTACTGTTACTGCTGCTATTCAGTTTATATCGATGTGCTGCTATGATAACTTTTATGTGTTTTGATATTATTGATTTTAGTGTTGCCTTGACTCATGGTTGCTTTACGTTGGTTGGTTTTTATTTGTATTTTGATTACTGTTATTTATATATGGCTCTGAGCACTTTTGAAGAAGTGATTCATAAATGACCAAAATTAAATTAACTCTATAAAATTAACAATCTCTATAGCAAGGCCAGTAGATGTCACTTATCTTGAATCCAACAAGCAGGTCCATGGCAACTTAATTTATTCAAAGTAACCTAATTACTTCTTATCCAAGCAAGCAAGAACAAGAATGTAAAGACAAATATCTATGATCTATCATTCAAAGGTGAAAGGATTTTTTCTGCTTTATCCACAAATGTACATATATATATTCTGCATAGACTCATCATCATCATCTTCCTCCTCTGGCATAAATCTAGCCCTCTGTATCCAAAGATTCTGCAGCTAAAGATTCAACCATCTACAGAGTGATCACACACACACACACACACACACACACACACACACACACACACACACACATATTAAACCATGATTTTGTTATTGTATATAAAGGGCACCATTTTACTATGCCACTGTATATAATGGAACTCTGACATCTACAAATGTTGGAAGCTATAGTGATTGGTGGAGGAGGCATGTGGAACCAAACCCAGGGGATATAAAGGACCCATAGTCCACAGAGGATATGCCTAGCCCATGACTCTTTTATCCAGCTTCCATTTCCCCTTTCATGTTTTTATCCATAACTGGAATAATCATTTACCACCATAACACTTCCACATATACACACAAAATAATATAGCTTAAACAAAATTAATAAGCATTTATTTGTCATGAATTCAGCTCAGAAAAATTCCAGCTTTGTATTCCCAAAATGGAACAAAATCCTTAACATAGAAGAATGTTCATTGAAGACTGAAACTGTAAGGACAAAGATGAAGGAGAATTCATACAAAAGTTTTCAAAGGAGCTTTTATTGATTGATAGCTTTGTATTAAAATTAATAGAGTATCTTTTTTAAAAAAGAAAATTAAACACTTAGCTCTTCTCACCATTGGTTTTCAATAAGGAAACGAGAATGTTGTGTCACAGGTCTTCCATCAGTTAATGGAGCTCTGGCAGCAACACTTGTATCTTTATCCAATTGCAAATGTAAAAGATAATAATGTAAGAAAAATGAATTTCTGGCAGTTAGCACATTACCCTTTTGAAAGGTGGATAGGAACTGAATATGAATATTATTATTACCCTCTACTGTTCTGCAAAGTTTGAATCCATTGGGGTTCATACTTCATAATTTTTACTGCATGATAAAGACAGCATCGGAACATTTGAATACATTGCTTTTGGCTTAAGCTATTTTCAAGACATTGATTGTAATCCGTGTGTGATCTCAGTGGCACAGATACATAGGAAGCTGCTTTATGACAGCAGAACAGAGGTTTGTCTTTATTATTTCTTGCACAGAATAGCAGCCAATGTTGAGGGTTTCAGACATGAACTATTTGGACTGAACCTTGTCTCTTCTAGATACAAAGTACCTAGACTAGGCAGAAAACTGGGCCAACTGAATATTTTTCAGTTTGGAGACTTGTACTCCAAGCATCCAAACTCTTTTTTTTTTCCAAAACTAGGACAACAGTAGTTCTTACATTAAGGGACCACCAATGCTATAGGCTACCTAATTCAATTCTGACATTATACTGACATCTGCAAAAGAGAAGCTGCATGTGTATGAATACAGTGTGATCCTAACACTTGTGCAAGCACCTGTGCTATGCTTTGGCAGATACTTGAATGTGGCATGTGTATTTGGGAGAAACAGTGTTCACGACACACAATTTTGTATTTCCCTTCCTGATCAACCCCCCCCCCCCCATCCATTTTCAACTGTAAACAAAAATGATATATTTTCCCCCAGAAAAAATCTATAAAGGACAGTGTGATTTTCTTCTGCTATGTTCCATTATTTGGTGAACAAGATTACATTAATATGAAGGCATAGTACTATGTAGTGGGTTCTAAAATAATTTGACTACTACTTGTTTAAGAAAGGATTTTCTGCATTTTCTAAACATATCCAAAGTTCATTTGGAAATCAAAATATCAAATTTATTTTTCTCCACTATGGTTTTTGCAACTAGTGCAAAGTATATTTACTTACTTAGTTATTTCGGTGATGCCTCGTTCTCTGAGTATGATGGCCCTCCAAGTGTAGTGTCTTGACAGCAGACAAGTAGGGGACTGTAGAACCTTAGTCTTGACCCACATGCTCTTCCACAGTAAGGACATTGGTTTCAAGATGGAAGGTGGTCCTGGTCAGGATAGGCTTGATGTGCTTTCCTCTTGGCTCATTTCTTTCGCCCTCCGTGCATGCCTCTTCAAATTCAAATCTATGCCACAGTTTTTAAGGTTAGCATTAAACCCATCTTTAAATCTCTTTTCCTGTCTACCAACATTCTGTTTTCCTTTCTTGAGTTGGGAGTAGAGTAACTGCTTTGGGAGACGGTGATCGGGCATTTGGACAACATGGCCAGTCCAGCGGAGTTTTAATGCTGATGGTCTTTGCTACTTCCAGCATGCTGACATTTGTCTGCTTGTCTTCCCAAGAGATCTGCAGGATTTTACAGAACCAATACTGATGGAGTCATTCCAGGAGTTGCAATGTTATTATTGCAATATATAATAATAACAATAATATACAATAATAACATTTTGATACTACTTTAACTGTCATTGTTACACCCTGTAGATTCCTAGGATTTCCCGTTGGAAAGGGCATTTAAACTGTCTGGTACAGAGTTCTAAAAACCTTACCAAGCTGCATATTCCAGTATTCCATAGGCTATGGCTGCATACATGATATCAATATGTGATAATTATATAGTGCAAAAAAGACCTTGGTTGTGGTACTCCAGTTATACTAAAAAGTTATATTAAATTTGTAGTTATCCATTCTAGTTTTGTTTTAGAGGCACCAGTTAAAAGCATATTTATTGTACAAACACCAATCACTTTGCACCCCAATCATCATAAGAAAAGATTCCCTTCACCTGATGTGGCTTCAAGCTGTTAAGATGAGCTTGGGGGCAAAGTATTTATTAAGCATGTGTGATCCATAAAAATGGTTCAAAGTACTCACAAAACTAGGGGGTGCTGGTATCATGAAAACATGATGTTCAGATTTGATAAATGTGAATTTGGTAGGTGTGGATATGAATAAACTGTATGAAAGGAATGAATGAATGAGACCTAATAATTTTGAAGACACAATTCTAAAAGATTAAGATTTACAATAACAAAATTATTAAATACAATCATGAATTGTAATTAAAAGTTGCTGAACTGTGATAAGATCTGTGACAGTGATAAGAGAAATGTTTACATCTGTTTACATCTGTCATCATTTGCTGACTTGATGAATTTTTGAGGAAAAACAACCTGTTTACATTAACCAGAAACAATGGCTCTTTTATGTTAAGGAAATGTTTACAATGTTAAGAAGGTAGTCAACACAAGGCTGCTTGCATTACCTTCACCAATCAAGAAGAGTCAATATCTGCCAGGAAACTTTGATGGAATCAACATGTTCCAGGATGGGCAAAGTCTAGAAGTAATTTATAACTTTGGGACAACATCAGAAGAAAAATTGCTATGTAAGAGACCTTCTATCATTCCAAAAATTATGACAGACAGTGGAGCTGTTCACCCGCCTCTCTGCTCCATGGGGAAGGGGAGATATGGTGTATGGAGAGTGTCAAATCTGCAATTGAAAGTAGAATTTTGGACACTTTACCTCCTTTTCTCAAGGGAAAAGAAAGGAGTTCGTTTTGAAGTCATTTTACATTGCAGGGAGCCAGTTTCTGCTGTAGAGGAAACGAGGATTCTGATCCTTGGCATTGTTCTTAGAGAAAGGATCCATTTTGGTGTTTTAGAAGTTTTAGAAGCTTTGGTGCATTGACAGATTTGCAAGGAAGCAGTCTGCCTTAACAGTTGTTCTTCAACGAGGAAGAATGGAGAAAAGTTGATGTATGTGTGAGGATGAATCCATGTACATGTGTGTGAATGCTGACTCCCCTTTGTTTGTTTGCTACCCAAAGTAACTGTAAGTTGTGGAAGCCAACGTAGTTAAATGGAATCTGCATGACTGTATGACAAATGCCATTCTTTGTGTAAAAGTTCTGTAAAAGTTCTGATATACCCTCTTACACTGGAAGTTGCAATAAAAAGTACTTTTGTTTTAAAAAGTATTCATGACACTGGCACCTTGTTTCTAAAGTGTTTCTAATGTTCGGAGGTGAACATTTTGGAACTCTAACAAGACTAATGACATTTTGTTAATATTGTCCTTTACGCAAAGACAGTTTTTACAGTGTAATAAACTTTTGTCAGTTTTTATGACAGAACCAATTAGGAACTGACATTTATAACCCAGGAACAGAAATTATAGTACAGACACCATCAAGGAACATCTAGACTGACCCCCTTCTTCCAGGCAGAAAGGCACCATCCAAACTCTCCTGATGTCCAATTATGTAATATGCTTCCCAATTAATATGTCTGATTAATATGAGTTAGAGAGGACTCTCACTGAGTTAAAGGGGTCATTTTTTTTTCCAGCCCATCACAGATATTGGCTTACTTATTAGAGACAGATCAATCACAGTCCTCCTCTTTGCAGATTCTGTGGCTGATGTTAGGGAGAGACATTCTCTCCTCTATCCTGACCGGTGCCTTCTGATGCTGATGGAATCTTGGAAATTTACTGTGAGGCATATGCCTCATTGCATTTCAAACAATTACTATTATTTGGAAATTTCAGGGGCTCCTATTTCCCTCATTTTAAAAGCTATTGGGATGAAACTTGCTACATTTACATTTACAACTTTTTTCCCATCAAATTTCATAATGTTTCACTTATTCACAGAATTTTAGGGAATTTTCAAAGTTTTTATAAACAACATTTTTTAAAAAACTACAAGAGCTATCTACTTACATTTTATACACAATGCACAAGATAACCAGGGCATCAATCCCTGGAAATTTCAGAAAGATTCATACATCTACAGATTTTTGGGGATTTTAAAATTTGAGACAAAAACAATTTATCCCTCTCAAAAAGTGACAATAGCAATCCCCTTGAATGTTTGTCTGCTTTTATGACACACAATTACATAACTACAACTTAGCATAGACTTATACTATTACTTTAGTACTCTTTGCAGATTCAATAATTGTATTTATCAGTAGATTGACCCTAAAAGGCACTTGTAGCAGCCTCCCATTATTTGGGTCCTTCAGCCCTCATTTGGATCCTGAAAAACATTGCATTCTGGGAAATGTAGTTTATGGCGGGGCTTTTGCATTCCCTGCCACTGGGGGCCTCACCTTCAGAAACTTCATTTAAGATGGCTGTGTTCTCAGTTTCCTTGTAGTCCCACCCCTCAGCCTTGCTTATGAAATGATAGGGCCAAATTGGTTTTTAAAGCACTTTGTTATTTTGGCTTCACTAAAGTTGCTTAATGGAGGTTACTGGTTATACTGAAAATTAAACTGGCCTTTGGATGTATCTGAACATTACAGAACATTTATTAAAACGATTGGTGATTGTTTCAGTTTCTAAATCCCCACCACCACCACCCTTCCTGAATATCATATGCACGAATTCAATAAATTTGATATGACTTTCGAGGAGTAATGGGTTTTTTTTTTGCACACCTCTAGTATTAATGTAATTCTACTGAATACAGAAAAGTTAAAATTATTAACTCTAGGTTATGAATCTGCAATTGCAATACAGAACGCTACCCTGGTTTTTATTGCCATGGTCACTGCTTGTGTTTGCCATGTCAGATACCAAAGTGCTTTCTGCAAGGATTTGAATAATATGTAGATAAAAATAATCATAATGTTCATACATACAGATGCACACATACAAGGCAGGAGGAGGATTTTATTCAAAAGCAACATTACACAAGGAAATTTGGAAGTTTCTGATTGAGGGAAACATCAGAGGAACTTCTCGGGGAATTAAGAATTTCAATAAAATTGTGAGAGGTAGCCTGAGGTTACAAGAAGCTGAAGCTAAATAGAGCTTGGATGAAAAGCCACCCAGAATAAACTTCCTTGATGGAAGGAGGTCAAGATAAAAATATCCAAAAACTAACAAATTTTGCCTTCACTGTGAAGTTGCTTGTCCCCAGAACTCACAGAAAGCACAAAAGAAGGTTGCCAGTCAAGCTGTGCTGTTTCCTTATTGAGAAGTCCCGCTGAGAGTCCAGGGTTGATGAAGGAACGACCTGAGCCATGTGGAAAGCTAATAGAACTTTGGATGAGATTCACCACTCACTTTCATCTTGAAGGAAAATGTTTAAGCACATTTGTAGCAAGAAATGTTCTTCAGGGAAATTAAGTATTCAGGAGAAATATCAAAGGAGTTTGAAGGAAAGCAGAAAGGCCTTTGATAAGCCCAGCAATATGTCTGTAGGGAAGAGTGGGCTACGCCCATCCCTGAAAAACATACAAAGTTTGTGGCTTTGTTAATGTAACTGTTTATTAGGAACCAGCCAGAGATGCTACCAGACTTCTCTGAGAATATCTTTTATCAGAGGAGAGAAATTTTCTAGTCACACAGCTGCATGCTGAAAGCAATCCTGCTGTATCAGATAATCAGGTTTCCTATCTGGGTCTTGCAAAGAATGAGATGTGAGGCATGCAGGAGCTTGTTCTGTCAGAAGCTTCTGGTATCAGCAGCTTTTTCATTAGACAGTGTTGTTGTAAGTCCACATATTTTGATAAAGGTGCGAACACCCAGTGTTTATTGGGGAGTACAGAACTAGCACTTATCAAACAGCCACAAAGTATGCTTTCATAAAACTGCATGGGGATTTGCACATTTGCATTAGATTATTTTCACCTTGAACAGCGTACTCTTGAAAACCAAGATGATATACCTCAGAGTTTGCAAAAATGACAATATATACAAAAGCAAGTGCAATTGTTAGATATTCAGATGAGAGGTTTCTGGTATTGTGGATTTGTTTTCTTTATACAGTACAAAGTGGGTCATTGTAGATTACAGGGTAGCTTTAATGCATAGAATAGTCAGAACACAATTAGTAAATGTATCAGTGACATTTCTAAACTCATGTAGTTGGAACGTTTAAAAAATCAAGCAGGAATGAAAGACCCAAACTGGCAATGGTGATAAGTATCTGATTCTATGTAAGTTTCCTTGGAATAAAAGTTTCAGTGAAGGGTTTCATGTATAGGGGACAGCTGATGGCAAAATGCACTGTGCCTGAGGCAATCAACAATGCCGATTTCTCTTGATTATTTCTGAAAATGCAGTCAGATAGAATTATGTATTAGAAATTTGAAAAACTAAAGATGTAATTCTCTAACAACACTCTTTACATCTTATGTATAAATGCTTACATGGGAGGCTGTGGTCACGGGGGGGGGGGGGAGAGACCCTTAATTGGAGGCCCGTTTTTCATGGCTTGGGGTTTGCAAACAGACCAGGGCACATGAGGCTTGCGAGGGGCTATTATCTCCTCTGGGAAACACATGCAGAAAGGACTTATGAGTGAAGAAGGGAGATCATCTAGATCTCCAGATCCACAGGGGATTGGGTTGACACAGGTTATGAGATTGGGTATTCAGTGCAAGGGAGAAGATTATAGGGTTTGTTTAGTTGATGGGGAGAGGGAGAGAGGAAATGTGTGGCAAAGGAAAAAGGAAGCAAAATGAGACTTGGGAGCTTGTTGGGGCTCCCAGAGTGGCTGGAAGGTGATGATGAAGCTTGTGTGCATGTGTGTATGTGTGTGCATGTGTGTGTTTTGGTAGAATCTAGCCTCAGCATCAAGGGAACAGTAAAGGTGAATCAAAGATGATATAAAGAGGCAGAGGGATAGGCAGAAAGGATAAGTTTTGGATTTGAGAAATAAGGGCAAGATTATAAAATATATTGTTTACTTTCCCATTTTGCTAACCTTTAGCCTAGATAAGTAAATATTTATCAGCCCAACTCTAAACAAAGGCATTGGATTCCTTTTGTTTGTGAGTCATTGACTGGGGTGGGGAAAAATTAGCAAGGTCATCTGGCCATTTGCTTAGTTTGAGCAAAGGTAAAATGCCTTTTGTACCATGGGTCCCAGAATATTTATTACTTATGCATATCTGCTATAAATATAGAATATCAAATATAAAACCTTGATTAAATGTACACAGATCTAAACTGGGGAGGGGTCCTTGTTGTGGTTTGCCAATTGGCCAAGACTTCATCCTTATTATATCATTCCAGCTTGGTGTTCTTGGCAAAACTATAAGATCCTTAATTATAAACTACATTTTATTGGGGGGGGGGGGCGGTCATGCTCAGTAACACCTAGCACCATATGAGTAGCCTATTTAAGGCAGTTCTGCTTGCTTCCCTTCCTCTTTGGAATCATCAACCAACTCTGTTTCCTCCTTTTGCAGTGTAGTTTTTCTGGTTGCTCTGTGTCTGAGTAAGAATCCACCCTGGTTAAAGATTTTTCCCCCACCTAGCCCACACTGTCATAGAGGACTAGACAATTGGCTTAGGGTAGTGTCTTAAATAGATCTTATGGCAAGTTTCGAGGGAAGATATTGAGTCAGTGAGCACCTTTCTGGCACATTTTGTGAAGGATGGGAATTTGGGAACTGTCTCTGAGTATCAAGCAATCAAAAGGTGGCTATGAAAAACAAAGTTCTTCCTAAATTGGGGATTATGATACACATAACTGTAGGGATGGGAATGTAAACAAAGATATTGAAGGGAAATGGACTGAAAACTGCACAATGAATGACATGTATATTTTAAATAATAGAATCATGGAATAATAGAGTTGGAAGAGACCACATAGGCCATCTAGTCAAACCCCCTGCCATGCAGGCAAAGCACAATCAAATGCATGGATGAACTTGTAGTGACCATCAACGGAACAATGATGCTGATAACACAAACACCCTGCCATTGGTAAACTAATTACAAAATATAGTAGTATTAAATCTATTATCTAAATCAAGACCAAAAGCAATAGAATGGAAATAATTGGCAAATTATTTAACAATTTCAAATTGGAGTCCTTCTTAAATCGGCTATTTTTAAGTTTGTAAACATATTTGGAGAATCATTTTTTACATTTCTGGTTGCACTTTCAGATGTTAGATTTTTGTCAGTGTATTCCATTACATATGTTCTTTTGCAGAGATTGCCCTATATAGAGGGAAGACAGAAATTACTAGCAGGCAATAACAGGGATTTCAAGATAAAAGGAGCTTGTTGGGCGTTGAATCAACCCTGTGAGGTAAGCAAAGTTCAGAGACAGTATCTCCAGAGTTTACCTACTATGTTTCCTATTGTGACACCTCAAGGCAGCATGAGCACTGGGAATCAGACACGAAGGCCAATAAACAATCTAATATCTTTATTAAGGAAATAAAGGAGACAACTAAAAATAAGCAGAGTATATAGTCCAGCAATAGACCTTTCAGGAAAGGTCAAATTTAGTCCAGCAATGTGAAAGCAGATATCCAGTATTAGAGTTCAAAGTTTTAAATCCAATAACCGAAACACACTCAAACCTTTAGGCTGTTTGAGTGGGGATTAAGGCAAGATCTGTCAAAGAGTTCCAGGGCTCAAATCCGAGGCTAGGATGCAAGGCAAGGCAAAGTTAGTCATGGTAAAGCTGAAATGCTGTCCAGACTTGACAGGGAGCCGAGATGCAACGCTGGTCTACTCGAGAGTAGCACGCTGCAGAACTAGAGTCGATGTGAATTCCTCAACTGACATGTTGAACACCGCAAAGGACAGTTGGCGCCCAGAACTTTTATGGGACTTCGCTCTCCTTTCCAGCCAGGTGTCTGAACACTCTTTCCCAAGGGAAAGTGGACTAAGTCAACAACTTGCCAGATGCAATCCTCCCGGGAAACTCTCAAGGGAACTGGCTTAATTAACGATTGCTTTCTCCGCTAATCTAGTGCTTCTCCTCAAATTCTGCTTCTCTGCGCAAGATATTTCCCAAAACAATTTGTGGTCAAACATAGCGTTCTCTGGAGAACCGGGCTGTGAGTCAAGGCCCTTTTTAATTAACTGTGGGCTAAAACTGTCAACGGGGGCATCTGGAAGGGAACAGAGTCGTGGGGAAATGGCAGAAACCCCATCTCTTCTTCGGTCTGATCCATAATGGCAACGGGGTCACGACTCAGAGGTCTCTGAGACACTACACCTATCATCATCATCATTATCATCATTTCAAAGGCTAGTTGAGCATCTGTTGGGGTGCTTGACTGTGCTTTTCCTGGCTGACAGAAGGGGATTGAACTCGATGGTCCCTGAGGTCTTCCAGTGAAATAGTACTATTAAGTTTATATTGATTAAAATTCTCCATTAATCAGTGGATGTGGAAATCTTTCTGAGACTTGGGGGGGGATATCCTTGTTATTTTGTAACATTATATAGAAATTCAAGGAGATAGCTCTTGTAGTTTTTTTTTTAAAAAAAAATTGTTTATAAAAACTTAAAGACATTCCCATAAATTAGTGGCTATGTGAAATGTTCTGAAACATTGGGGCGCGGGGGGGGGGGGGTTAAAGTTGTACATGTGTAATACAGCTATAGCCCTAAAGCAGAGGTAGGGAGAAGCCCTGTTAGTGTCCCCATTGGTACAAATGGACGAATCATGTAATGATTTGTCCATTCGCACTTTGGAGTTTCATAATAGTTTTATACTTATGACTTTTGCAAAACACTTTAGAATCAAAATGTGAGACGTGCAATTTTCATTAAGACAAACAAACCAGATTTTTTAAAGTCGTATTTTTTATACATATTCACTATCATCTTCTGAGTTGTTAATGCAGCCAGAAATGGAAGAAAGCACTAAAACACATGGGATGGGATATTTCAGATTTGCCCATATTAAATTGTTTCAGTGACATGGAAGAATGGGCATTCTTAAGAATTGTGACTTTGGTCTCCTCTAGAGTAACAGGAATGAAGGGGAAAGTAAAGTATCACAGAAGTGGTATCTGTGTTAAGAATGGTATCTTAGATCTCCTTAGATGGTTGAGGCAAGAGGAGGCAGTCCTGTGTAATCGGGTAAGTAAATTCTGCATCTTCTTTCAAGATGGAAACCATGCAAAGAAGACAATTCTACATGCAAGAAGACAATTTACTCTGCTTTCCCTCATTTTCCCTTGCTTTGTCTAATGAAGTCCTAGGGACCAGGTAATATATTTTGCTGGCTTAGGTAAAGTTGTAAATAGAAAACATACCTACAAAAGTCAAAATACATGTTGTATTTTTTAAAAAAAGATTATGATGGCCAACATCAGAAAATTCTAAAATGTGTTATGTTAGATGTTTCTTATAATATAGATAACTATATAATATAGATATATATTATATCTATATAGATAATATAGATAACAGATAACTATTTCCCTGCATCATCATGGTGCTTAAATCACATTTTCATTGTGGCTGGCTCTTCTTAATAGTTTTCTCTTTGCTAGTCAAAAAGCAGTTAGGCTAACTACAGAAATAAATTAAGCTATACAAGTTTATGAGACAAAAAATATAACTGCAAAACTGAAAGGTGATATGAGAAATTAGTCCTCCTTCCTCTCCAAATTTGATTTTAAATGCTGTATAGGACAGACAAACTATTAGTCTTGAAGATTTTAAACAAGCAAGCAAAATATTGTTTTGGAGATTTGTCTTTTTCTCCAAGAATATTCCAGATCTCAGCAATATGACTGACTTTGCTGTGATTCATGGAACTTTGTACTAATTCAGAAAGAGAAAAGGGGGAGGGAGGGAGGGGAGAGAGAGAAAGAAAGAGAAGAGAGAAGAGAGAAGAGAGAGAGAGAGAGAGAGAGAGAGAGAGAGAGAGAGAGAGAGAGAGAGAGAATGAGGATCTGGCCTAAGGCCAGATTCACACATTTACCCTGATCCTACTAGGCCAAGCTATCCATGGAAGGAGGCTGTAGCATATCAATCACTCTGTTGGATTTGAGGTATGTCTGCAAGAGTTGAACGTGCAGAATTAAAAGATCTATACACAGAATCCTGGCTAGACCAGATATTCTGTTACTCTTCTGCAATATCTAAAAAGCATAAAGGGACAAAATGTGTCACAGGACTTATTCAGCAATGAACAGCATTGATCATATCTTGCTCTCTCATTTTCAAAACATTGATAAGGGATAACATCTTGATATAATTCATTACACAATTCAGAGGGAGGTATAGTGCTCATTTTATGTTTAACAGAATAACAGAATCATTGAATCATAGAATCATAGAGTTGGAAGAGACCTCATGGGCCATCCAGTCCAGCCCCCTGCGAGAAGCAGGAAAATCTCATTCAAAGCACCCCCAACAGATGGCCATCCAGCCTCTGCTTAAAAGCCTCCAAATAATTCCTCTGCTGAACAGCTCTCACAGTGAGGAAGTTCTTCATAATGTTCAGGTGGAATCTCCTTTCCTGTAGTTTGAAGCTATTGTTCCGCATCCTAGTTTCCAGGGCAACACAAAACAAGCTTGCTCCCTCCTCCCTATAATTTCCCCTCACATATTTGTACATGGCTATCATGTCTCCTCTCAGCCTTCTCTTCTGCAGGCTAAACATGTCCAGCTCTTTAAGCCACTCCTCATAGGGCTTGTTCTCCAGACCCTTGATCATTTTACTTGCCCTCCTCTGGACACATTCCAGCTTCTCAACATCTCCCTTCAATTGTGGTGCCCAGAATTGGACACAGTATTCCAGGTGTGGTCTGACCAAGGCAGAATAGAGGGGTAGCATGACTTCTCTGGATCTAGACGCTATACCCCTATTTATGCAGGCCAAAATCCCATTGGCTTTTTTTGCTGCCACATCACATTGTTGGCTCATGTTTACCTTGTTGTCCATGAGGACTCCAAGATCTTTTCACACTTAGTGCTGTCAAGCCAGGCGTCCCATTCTGTATCTTTGCATTCCATTTTTTCTGCCGAAGTGAAGTATCTTGCATTTGTCCCTGTTGAACTTCATTTTGTTAGTTTCGGCCCATCTCTCTAATCTGTTAAGATCATTTTGAATTCTGCTCCTGTCTTCTGGAGTGTTGGCTATCCCTCCCAATTTGGTGTCATTTGCAAACTTGATGATCGTGTCTTCTAACCCTTTATCTAAGTCATTAATAAAGATGTTGAACAGAACCGGACCCAGGATGGAACCCTGCAGCACTCCACTCATCACTTCTTTCCAGGATGAAGAAGATGCATTGGTGAGCACCCTTTGGTTCATTCACTTAACCAATTACAGATCCACCTAATGGTAGTTTTGCCTACGCCACATTTGACTAGCTTGTTTGCCAGAAGGTCATGTAGGACCTTGTTGAAGGCCTTACTTGAAATCCAGATATTCTACATCCAATTTATAGATATCCAATGTTATAAAATCCACATTTTATTTGTGGATGTCTTAATTCATTAACATTAAAAGGTTTTTTCCCCCATGAAGGGCAGTGGCCAAAGTCTTTTTCTCCAATGATCAAGAAAAAATTCAGCTGTATTTTGCCAACTTTGTATGATTTACATTTCTGGAGAAAGATAAAAGTAAGAAAACAATTCAATCTTTGTGTTGTAACTATTTGCCATTGACTAAAAATAAAGCAAGTAAACCCAAAGCAGGAGAGGCTGCATATACGAATTCTGTTTTTTAAAAACTTACTTTTTATACTGAGGCAAATACTTTGAGCCATGGTGAGTGTTAGTATGTACATTGTCATAATTTCTCAACATCATCCATTTAATTGTATATTAATGACCTGAGTCATATCAATGTCTAATAGCATTGGTAATTCACCTTAAGATATGTTCTTAGAGATGTACTAGAACACATTTCCACATAATATCCTGATGATGATATTTAACCCCACAGAAGGTTTGGTATAGAATGTATCAAACTTCAAATTGTATACTGTAAAAATAAGACCTTTAATTTAATTGCATGCCATTGCAATTACTGTTCACCTTTGCCTAAAGGCCTATGTAGGGATTTAAATCTTCATAAATGTCATTCCCAGATGCAGGAATGAATAACACTATGAAACACAATTTTTGGTCCTGGGTTATCATAAAAACATGGAAAAGTTTTTTAAACTGTAAAAACTTTGTTTTTAAGGACATCCTGCTACACATTTTGCTATAGTTTTTCAATGAATATCTAATCGAGTCTCAACCAATTCAACAGTTTGTGGCAGCCACAAAAATGAAGTTTCTGGGATATAACAACTACTTTCAAAGTAAGCATCACATAATTAAGCAGTAAATAATGCCTGCAAACCAAGAACATTTTTTTCAAAATGTGTTACATAGTGTCATTTTTCTTAACTAAAATAAACTCTTCAAATGATTATTTGCAAACTGAATTTCTTCTGTGAAAAAGCCACACTTTTTATATAACCTTTGATTATTATTTTTTAAAAAATACTCATTCTATTCTTAGTCTCTATATTTTTATTTCAGGATATTCAGTTAGTGGGTTTCTTGATGGATTTGAATTTCTGTGGTTCTTATTAATTGTTTGCTAATTTGGTGTTCTCATTTTGGTTTAGGTTCTTTCATAAATGATCTTCCTCTCTGTCCATAAGTTATTCATTACTGAAGAAAGGCTGGCTTTTGAAAATGTAATCTTTTGTGAGGAAGGTATCAAATTTTTGTCTCCTCATTTGTACCAAATACTTGATATACTGTGAAGAAGTTATTCATTTTAGTTAAATATTGGTAGGAAGGATCTACAAAAAAGATAGTTCTTGGATCCATTCCTGATTCAGATTTCCACATTATATGGACAACACTAATGAATTGTCTGAGGACAGGTAAGCAAGAATGATCCTCCTGCTTTCCTATCCTTTCCTTAGATGTTGACATGTAAAGCCCACAATATTCCCATCATTTACTTGGTGTGATGGGTCCTTTCTTCTTTTTGCCAGCATTCCAGTATAACCACATTGGTTATTTTCCCCTTTTGTTATTTTACATTTATATTTGCCTTTTTATTTTTCAAAGATGGAATTATGAAATTGCTCTCAAAATAAGAACTGCAGTCATGTAGGAAGGTGTGCTGGGAAAGTGACAAAGATCCTAGCCAGTAATTTCTCAACCAATCAAAAGGAGATGTAAGAAATCAAAATAGCTCTACTGGTCATGGACCATAATAAAGAAAGATAGATTAATTGACTGAATAGCTCTCCAAAATGTATAAATATCTTTTATAAAAATATTTTACTGTTAAGGTGTGCTTGTACATCTTCGATCGGTGACTTTTGGCCAAACTTCTGTAGTTTGCCTTCAAACCCAGAGTGCTTTGTTCTGCATTCTGGCTAATCTGGTTTAGTGGAAGCTCACTGAGAATGGACTCTCTAACCACAGTCCTAGCTGAAATCACTATAAGTTAAGAGAGCTTTATGTGTCTCATGTTCTTCAAAGCAGTGAGGATTGGTTGTTGGAGTACTGGAATAGTGAATCCACTCGATGTTTTAGTGTAAGCTTGTTATCCAATGAGTAATTTAACACAGTGAACTCTACTTTCAAAATAGGTTCAGCATTTTGAACAGGTCCTTTAAAGTTCAGAGTAAGTATCCTGGAGCCCCGGTGGCGAAGTGTGTTAAAGCAATGAGCTGGAGACCGAAAGGTCCCAGGTTCAATCCCCGGGAGCGGCGTGAGTGGCCGCTGTTAGCTCCAGCTCCTGCCAACCTAGCAGTTCGAAAACATGCCAATGTGAGTAGATCAATAGGTACCGTCCCGGCAGGAAGGTAGCGGCGCTCCATGCAGTCATGCCGGCCACATGACTTTGGAGGTGTCTACGGACAACGGCGGCTCTTCAGCTTAGAAATGGAGATGAGCACCAACCCCCAGAGTCAGACATGACTGGACTTAACGTCAGGGGAAAACCTTTACCTTTTACCTATCCAGGGTACGTCCAATGCCTCGACATAGAAACCACAAGGCATCATTGTTTAGAATATGCCTTAGAAGATTGTTCCTCTTGTATTAAAATTATATAACAGTGTTTAGGATGAGTGTTAGCACAGGCAAATTGCAAAACACAGAGTGTAAACATGGCTTGTTGAACATAGATAGGTTCTAAGATTTACATTTGTGAGGTGTCTTTTAATATTAAACAGGTTGAGGTTGTTTTACTTGCTTAATACAAAACAGAAAGAAGCCAGCAAATTTTTTTTGGCAAGTACAATTTTATTTTGGTGGAAACAGTCTTGTAATGCACAATATGCACATTTCTGATAAATGAAGACCATCTAGGTGAGGAATGAGCTAAATGTTAGCCCTGAGTCCCACCCACCAAAACTCTGGCACCCTCAAGAGCTGCTTAGTAATTTTTTATTTTTGAAAAGGCAACTTTTCTCTTGTATAAAACAGATGACAAGTGATTGAAAAATTGTATTCCCTGGGCATGGGAGACCACTTTGAGGTTATACTCGTGGTTGGATACATCTTGGACAGCAGAAATCTAGAAAAGGGGGAAAACGAACCCTGGTATCATGTTACCAAATAGCACAGCTGGCAAAATGCCCAGTGTATATTGTCTGCCCAACACACATCAAGTGTATGATCAGTAACAATGTGCACTGGCAGCAATGTGTGTAGGTCCCAGATATATTGCGCACTTTTGCTAGTGACCCATTATACAATTTTGCAATTCAAAAAATAGTTTGCCTTGTGCCTCAACTAGGTGTAGACAATGTCACATAAATATAACAGGTGGCGCCTATTGGGGCACCTACCTTTTTTTAAAAAAAAAATCTTGGTGTTGTGTGATTTCAGCTACTGCAAGGAGCCCGGCATGTCAAGCTCCCAAAAGATTGAATGAGACATAGACAGGATGAAGGTAAAGTTCAGAGGATTTATTCTTCTTTGGCCAAAAGAGGATGTTAACAGAGTCAGTGTTCCAAAAAAAACTGACATAAGCACAATTGCAAACATATAGATTTATTTATAGCATGTTGACAGACATTCAATACAAAGATATTCTGTTACATAATACAAAGACGTTTGTCTAAAATGGTGCTGGCTAGAATCCACTCTCTGATAGGTCCAGGAGCTTTGTCTGTCATTACCACTGATTGGCTTCTGTCACAGTTGGAAATTTAATAAACTGTCAGTGGTTTATTTGAAGACTTGTGTCTGTTTCTTGATCCACCCAGTATAAGTATGCGAGCAGAAAAGGAATGTGACCGAGCAAACAATAATGGGTCAAAATGGCTGTGTCTGGCTAGGAAAATGGGAGTCATCCATGTTGTGATGCCTCATGGGCCTTGTAGTCCTGTTCCTAGTGCCATCGTGGCAGATGAAGACAAAAACATGGGGTTTTCGCCGGTTCAACAAGAGCCGGAATCTTTTCACCTGCCGGATGTTGATGTTTGTACCCAAGAACTCAGTAAAACAGACCTTGGGCATTCCTCGCCCCCGTTCCCTAGGAGACAGTCCTATTCTGCAGACAGAGGAGTGAGGGAACAGAATCGCAGGAGTTTACGGATTGCAGCCAAACAACAGGCTGATTAGACCTGCTTCCCTTGGGAAATTCTAAGGAGTCTTGCATCTGGACAAAGTTGGGTTTCGCTTCCCGTTCTCTAGGGAAAGAGGTTGTTGGCGGGAAAACGAGACCCCAATATAGGTGCCTGACACGGGAGAATCTTTGCGGAGTCAACAGAGCAGCTTCAGGAGTAAGATCGTGTGTGGACTTCGCAACCCCAGTTCCTTGCTTCCCGGATCAAGTATTCAAGATTTGCCTTGCCTTGTTTAACCACGGATCTTGTTCCAAGAATCACTGTTTGCCTTGTTCCTAGTCACGGACCTTGTGAAAGAATCAAGATTGTATCCAGCCTTGTTGTCAAGCTACCTTGGACTCCTAAGACTCTGGCATTTCCCCACACTATTGCTTGGCAATAGTGTGTGTTTCGGTTATTGGATTAAAACTTTGAACTCTAATATCATTTATTGGACAATACATTTTTGGACTATATTTGACCTTATTTGAAAGGTCTGTCTCTGAACTATATTCTTCACTTGTTTTTATTGCTTTTATATATTTACTTAATAAAGATATTAGATAGAGATTGGCCTCCGTGTATGGTTCTTGGTGCCCCGCTGCCTTGGGTCTGACACATGTAGACAAAAGAGTGTTTAGAGTGTTGGCACAGTACAACTGAGACTCCAGGCAGGGTGTCTGATCCAGCGATTGGGATGAGGAAACATTCCCAGGTCTGGGAAAACCCTATGGCTCTTTCTAAGCCTATGTGTTCTGTGTGTCTCTCAGGGCATTGTGAAAGGATCATGGTAACTAAAGGTTTCCCTGAGGTGTAGGGTGTGTTTAGTGCTTATGCAAAATTAAAGTAAGTCCATTGAAGGGTTCCCTGAAACTAGGGAAAAGGTCATCGTAGGCTCCCTGCTGGTTCCTATGGAGCCACGGATTCTGGGGTTCACCTTTGGGATCCGGATTTCAATAACATTGGGGTGAAAAATTGTGAGTTTTTCTCTCTCTAAACTTTGTGGTTAAAACAACAAAGTAGAACTGTCGTGAGTTTATGAAGAATGTAAGCTAAAGACAAACTCATGTCTCACAAGTTGACTTTCACATGTGATGCTATTGACACCACCATCTATCCTTATTATACAAGGTGTGAAAAGGTCACTAAAACAAATGCAGTTACAGGTGCATGGCTTTTATTATTTACTTTTATTATTTACTTTATTTATACCCTGATTTCCTCCCAGAAGGGACTCAAGGAGGCTAAAACATCTACTGTGAATGTCAGTTATTGGGTGATCTTCAGAACCCTCTAAACCATAGTCTAGTTGTGATAATAATTCAAAACATCCAACAAATCACACCCTTCCTGATATTTTCATTAGCAAGTGGAAAAACCTAAATGCCATGTTTTACTATGATTAAAAAATTGAAACATTACTTTTAATTTTCCAATCAGTGTGGGTTATATATAAATTAAAGTAAACTTAACATTAGATAAACTGAATATTAGTGCCTCATCACACTAGAGCATGAATCCACTTTAAATCCAGTTTCTGCCTCCTGAAGAATTCTGGGGTTTGTAGTTTGGTGAGGCCCAGGACCTGTCTGGTTGAGCTGTTTAAAGGCCCTTCCCTCAAGTGGATTTAAAGTGGATCCAAGCTCTAGTGTGATGAAGTCCTAAGACTTTCTCTTTAAGAGATAATAATTTCACTAAAGCAGAGTTTATAACCATTTGTTAAACAACTTCACAACAAGGAGGAAGCATGCAAAACTGCAACATAAAAGCTGATGAAAATTGCAAGTGTAAATTAAGCCTGGAGTTGGAGAATTTATCAGAAGCCAGATGAGCTAGGAAACTCAGCATCAGCATAATTTCTATGCACATTTGAACAGGATTCTTATTTCAGTTTTGGATACATTTTAATTGAACTATAGTTTCTGTGCTTTAGCTAAGTCGTGCCTCAGTGACCATTTATGGTACACATTACGCTTCTGGGAAAGATAAGACAGTAACATTCAGTAGGCAACAGGAAAAGCTGTAATTTTATTTAGTTTTATCCCATTATTAACAATATAATAAGAAATTATATTACACACTATTTGTGGTTTATGCAGTTTTGTGGAATTCTGTCTTTCATTATTACATTCCAAGTGAATATTCAAATAAAAGGATGGGGGAATGATTAGATGAAACTAATGTGATACTTTAATGGTTAAGCATCATGGCATTTAGGGCTCTGTCATGCATTCAATGATTAAGTCTACATCTAAAGCATGTGTGGGCACATTGCCTCAATTGGTCATTTCCTGACACAGCCTATCACAGCTTTCTCTTGTACAAGTCCCCAGAAATTGTTTTTAGGGGGAAAGGCCATTTGTCACTTTTGATGAAGCTAGAAACTGAAATTTTGTGCATATGCTAAAGCCCACCGCAGTTCGAACTCAACAATCCAAACTGGAAATGGCATTTGGTTTTTAACTTATTTGAAGATTTGATTTTGAGTTCACAGGCTGCATTTTGCCAGCTGATACAGCTTATAGTGGGACCATGGGTGAAAACAGAGCTAATGGTGCCCAGCAATAGTGATAAGAATGTAGCAAGTATCTGTAACCTAAACCCAACTGCTAGTCCCAATTTGAATAAACCTATTGAAAACATGCTGGCACTTGAATGCTTGCATTGATCACTTAGTAGCTATAAAGAAGACATTGCCTTGTTTTACAACCAGTGTAGGCTCATACAATACAATTCAATGCTGTTAAACTGCATTCCATGTGTCTATACTGTCTATATAATGCAGATTTAAACTGCTTGATATAGCAGCGTAGATCCATACTTTGAAACAAACAGGAAGCTATTAAGAAGGAACTAATTCTGAAATCGGGTGTATGCGACCAGTGACCTGCGCCATTTTAGTGGCCACCACTCAGGACACCACCATCTTGTGATTCCTGGCACTATTCTTCCTGGTGCTATAGCTCGGACTGTTGTGGGGGATTGGGGGAAGGGAAGTAGAGGTTATTTAAAAAGGTTTAAGTTGGGAGGGGTTTAGAATATAATTTGGGGATTGATTAAGGATAAGGAGATCTTATGAGATTTTATATTACAGAAACACTGGGGCCGAGGGAAAGAAGATACATAATAAGATATTTCTAGGAACACCGAATCATTCCATTGTGTGAAAAAGATACAGGAATAAATAGAGGCGATTGGAGCTGAGGGGTTTATTGTCGCGACCCAGGCTGCAGAGCACCAATAACCATACACAGAGGCCAGAATCTATCTAATATCTTTATTGTAGGAATATATAAAGTTAATAAAAACAAGTGTAGAAAATAGTCCAGAATTAGACCTTCCAGGAAAGGTCAGAATTAGTCCAAAAAAGCAATGTCCAATAAGAAATATTAAGGTCCAAAGTTGTAATCCAATAACCGAAACATTCACTTTGCCAAGCAAAGTGAGGGGAGATGACAAGGTCCTTTAGTCCATGAAACTTGAGCGAGGCTAGGAAATAACTTGATACTTGAAACAAGGCTTGAACGTGGAACAAGGTAACTAAGAACAAGAACAAGGTCCGTGGAATAACTTGATAAATCCGTGGAACAAGGCAAGGATTGATCCTGGGAAACAAGGCAAAGTCCGTAGATAAACAAAGGCTGGGAAGCAAGGCGAAGGCTGGATAGCAAGGCAAGGCTTGAGCAGGAGCGAGGCTTGAACCGGAGCGCGCTGTCCAGACACAACTCGCTCCGTAGGCTGACGAATTGACTCCGCGAAGTTACTACGCGGGTAAAACACCTAAATAGAGTCTAGCTTCCCGCCGAAGCAGTTCTCTGGGAATCAGAACCGAAAGCTAACTCTGAGACCAGATGTGAGACTCCCCAAAGATTCTCACGAGAAGCAGTCTTAATTGGCCACATTCTTAGCTGCAATCCGCGCACTCCTGCGCGAAGCTGAATCCAAACTTCTCTGTTGTTTACAAAACTCCCGGCGCAAGAATACGGGAGAAGTAGGCTCTGGGCTTGTTTGACATACTTCTGGGAGACAACTTTCTTGCAGGTGCAAGGTTCCCAGATCTGCCTGGGAAAGATCTGGCAGAGAGGAATCCAGTTCAGACTGGGAAGGTAAAAAACCCAAGTTTTCATCTTCATCAGGAATTACAATGTCCTGAGCAGGACTACAAGGCCCATGGGTCATCACACTATCCCCCTCCTCAAGGCCCCTCCCAAACTGGGGCCCTCTCCCCGAGGCGCGAGGTCGCGGTTTGGTGGGATAGGTCTGATGAAAGCGACGGGTTAGATCAGGAGCATGGACTGTGGAGGCGTCTTCCCAGGAGCGTTCCTCAGGGCCAAAACCCACCCAGTCAATGAGATATTGTAGGCGGCGGCGGTGAAAGCGAGAATCCAAAATGTCCTCAACCTCGAACTCCTCCTCCCCATTCATCAAAACAGGAGGGGGGGGCCGGTTGGTCTGTATCAGGACGCACACCATCCGCCGGAAGGAGCAGGGAACGGTGAAACACTGGGTGAATGCGCATTGAACGCGGAAGTTGGAGTTTGAAAGTCACGGGGTTTAATTGCGCCACCACTGGATAGGGGCCAATGAAACGGGCATCTAACTTCCGGCAAGGGCGGTGGGAGGGCAGAAAGCGAGTGGACAGGAAAACCCGATCTCCTACCTTGATTTCGGGGCCCGGCTGGCGATGTTTGTCAGCGTGGCGTTTATAGTCCCCCTTGGCTTGGTCCAGTTGCTGGAGCAAAAGTTGTTGCACCGCTGTGAGTTCCTGCAGCCAATCCTCTGCTGCGGGAACCTCTGAAGTTTCAATGACAGGGGGAAAGAAACGTGGATGGAAGCCGTAGTTTGCAAAGAACGGCGTTTCTTTTGTAGAAGCTTGAACTCCATTGTTGTAGGCAAACTCAGACAGTGGTAACAGAGAAGCCCAATTGTCCTGTTGATAGTTTACATAACAGCGAAGATACTGCTCCAAAGTGGCATTGGTGCGCTCCGTTTGCCCATCTGTTTGGGGATGATGAGCTGAAGATAAGCGAGAGTCTATGCCCAATAGTTTTTGTAGTGCCTTCCAAAAACGAGAGGTGAATTGAGATCCACGGTCTGTGACTAAACTCTTGGGCAATCCATGTAGTCTGAAGACATGTTGAAGAAATAG
Organism: Anolis carolinensis; assembly: GCF_035594765.1. Taxonomy (NCBI): domain Eukaryota; kingdom Metazoa; phylum Chordata; class Lepidosauria; order Squamata; family Anolidae; genus Anolis; species Anolis carolinensis. The sequence goes on from NC_085843.1 coordinate 152,437,136, forward strand.
ATCCGCAGTTTCCTTGGCCGTGGGGAGGCCTTCGCAGGGAATGAAATGGGCTAACTTGGTGAATAGGTCCACCACCACTAAGATCGTGGTGAATCCACAGGAAGGTGGTAGGTCAGTGATGAAATCCGCGGAAATTATTTCCCATGGGCGAGATGGGGTAGGAAGGGGGTGTAAAAGCCCTGAGGGCTTCTCCCTTCGTATCTTGGAGCGCTGGCATACTGGGCAGGTGTTGACATATTTTTCCACATCCTTGCGGATCTTGGGCCACCAAAAATCCCTTAGGATCAAATGCATAGTTTTAAATAGTCCGAAGTGTCCTGCTGGTTTGCAGTCATGACACAGACGAAGCGCTTTTTCCCTGCCCGGTCCGGGTGGGATATAGACATGATTTCTATAGCAGAGCAGCCCATCTTTAAGCGAAAAGGGGAAATGCAGACCTTGGCGAAGTTGGTCCTGCGCCCAGGCATCTGCTTGCTGACTAGCCCTGATTTCTTGAGCACAGATGGGTCCTGGAGTAGGGGAAGTTGAACCAATGGGAATGGATTTGGTGTTCCCCACCGTGAGCGTGGCAAAGTTCTCAGGTTGTAGCAGTTGGGATTCAAAGGTCTCCTTGCGTCCTGCAGCGTATTCCGGTTTACGTGACAGGGCGTCTGCTTGCTTGGTTTGGGCTGGGGTCACATAATGGATCTGGAAGTTGAAACGTTCAAAGAATAAAGCCCAACGTTGCTGCCTCTGATTTAGTTTGCGGGCAGTTCTTAGATGTTCTAGATTACGATGATCAGTGTGGACTTCAATGGGAAATTTGGCCCCTTCTAGCCAATGTCTCCAAGTTTCAAAGGCTGCCTTTATGGCCAGTAGTTCTTTTTCCCAAATGGTGTAATTCCTCTCTGGTGTGGTTAGTTGACGAGAATAAAAGGCACAGGGGTGGAGGTGATCTCCCACCGGTTGTAAGAGTACAGCCCCAATTGCCACATCAGAGGCGTCCGCTTGCACCACAAAAGGGGTTCCAGGATTTGGGTGCTGTAGAATTGGCTGGGAGGTGAATAGTTTCTTTAGTTGCTGGAACCCTTTCTCTGCTTGATCAGTCCAGCGGAAAGGCTGCTTTCCACGGATGCAGCTAGTGATGGGGTCGGACCAGCGGGCAAAATCTGGAATGAACTTGCGGTAGTAGTTCGCGAACCCCAAGAAACGCTGCACCTCTTTCTTGTTAGTTGGCGCCCGCCATTCCAATACTGCTGAAACTTTGGCTGGATCCATGGAAAGCCCTAGAGGCGAGATGCGGTAACCAAGGAAATCTACCTCTTGTAGATCAAAAGCGCATTTTTCCAGCTTGGCATAAAGTCCATGATCCCGCAATCGTTGTAACACCATTTTGACGTGGTTCTCATGTTCTGATTGTGATCTGGAAAACACCAAAAAATCGTCCAGGTAGATTATCAAGAACCTGTCTAGATAGTCCTGAAAAATGTCATTGACAAAATGCTGGAACGTTGCGGGGGCTCCGCATAAACCGAAATTCATAACTCGGGACTCAAATAATCCGAATTTGGTCTGGAAGGCGGTCTTCCACTCGTCCCCTTCCCTGATGCGAACTAAGTTGTAAGCCCCCCGAAGATCCAGCTTGGTGTAAACCTTGGCTCCTCGAAGCCGATCCAGTAGATCCGAGATTAAAGGCAGGGGATAGCTGTTCCGCTTGGTGATATTGTTCAATGCTCTGTAGTCCACCACCAAGCGTAGTTCCCCTGACTTCTTCTTCACAAACATCACTGGGGAGGCGGCTGGGGATTGAGAGGGTCTGATGAATCCCTTGCGAAGGTTTGTCTCTAGGAATTCCCTGAGAGCTTCTTGCTCTGGTTCAGTCAGGGAGTAGAGATGCCCTCGCGGGATCGGGGCCCCCTCCACCAAGTCAATGGCACAGTCATAAGGTCTATGTGGGGGTAATTTTTCGGCTTCTTTCTCATTGAATACATCCCAATACTCGGAGTACTTCTTTGGCAAGGTGATGATGGGCTCGGTGTCTGTGGCATGGCATACCTTGGCTACGAGGCAATGGTTTTGGCAGTACGGTGAAGCAAACTGCAGTTCTCTGTTGGACCAGGAGATGTTAGGGTCGTGGAGAGTCAGCCATGGAATTCCCAAAATCACAGGGAAATGGGGGACCTCGGTAACAAAGAAGGAAATCTCTTCCATATGTTCCCTTATCCACATCCTGGTGGGTTCCGACCACTGACTTACGGGGCCCGTCTTGAGGGGGCGGCCGTCTATGGCTTGCACCACACGGGCATTCTTGAAATCATGATATTGTAATCCCAGAGAGTCGGCATACTCTCTATCGATGAAATTGTTGGTAGCTCCAGAGTCTATCATGGCGTGGATCATGACGGGTCCCCTTTTTGCTGACCATAATGTGACCACGAGAAGGAACAGGACCCCGGTTGGCGGCTCTTGGATGGATTTTTTGACCGGGTTGGCGAGCCCCTCTACACCCGGTCGTTGGCTTCCCCCGCCGGCTGTGTGCCAGTCGGCTCAGACGCCTTCGTCTCCGTGGAGGACGCCGCCGCAAGACGGGCGGCAGGCTTCCCTTTGGCTGGACACTCTCTGGCGAAGTGGCCCCCGTTCCCGCAGTACCAGCAGAGGTTTAAGCGTTGACGACGGGCCTTCTCGGCGGCATCTAGTCTGGGACGCACATTGCCCAACTGCATCGGCACCTCCTCGCCTCCTCTGGGGTATGGGGTTGGCGGTGGGGGTCTCCACACCGGACGTGGCTGAACGCTGGCGGGAGCGGGGGGTTTTGCCCCGGCTCTACTGCCCTGGCCTCGAACCCACTGTTTCCTGTTGGCAATCATGACTTCAGCCCGTAAACATTGATCAATGAGTGCCTCGAGGGTCTGGGGAGGATCCACCTTGGAGATTTCTTCCAGCATTTCAATGTTGAGACCCTCCCGGAATTGTCCCCTGAGGGCTACATCGTTCCAGCCGGTGTTGTGGGCCAGCACTCGGAACTCGGCTATATACTGAGACATAGGTCTGTCTCCTTGGAAAAGGCGACGGAGTTTGTGACCGGCTGCCTCCAAATTGTCCTCGATTCCCCAAGTCTCCTTGAGGTGGTCCAAGAAGTGTTGCGCTGATCTTAGGTGTGGAGAGGCTTGGTCGAACAGTGCCGTCGCCCAGCTGGCCGCTGGCCCGTCTAGAAGACTGTAAACCCATGCCACTTTGATGTCTTCTTGGGGAAACTCGGCAGCACGGGCCTCCAGATAAGCTTGACATTGGCGACGGAAGACATGAACCTTAGAAGCTTCTCCAGTAAACTTGGTTGGCAACGCCATGGCCGGAAGACGAACTCCGCGTTCCTTCAAACCCCTTATTTCTCCATCCTGTGCATTGAGCTTATCACGGATTCGGTCCACCTCTTCCTTGTCGATGGTGTAGGTAATCGGCTGGCCGCTCGGCCCAGGTACGGTTCCGGTAGACATTCTGGCCGAGGTTAATTGGTGCTTAGGGTGGCGGAGTCAAACTGTCGCGACCCAGGCTGCAGAGCACCAATAACCATACACAGAGGCCAGAATCTATCTAATATCTTTATTGTAGGAATATATAAAGTTAATAAAAACAAGTGTAGAAAATAGTCCAGAATTAGACCTTCCAGGAAAGGTCAGAATTAGTCCAAAAAAGCAATGTCCAATAAGAAATATTAAGGTCCAAAGTTGTAATCCAATAACCGAAACATTCACTTTGCCAAGCAAAGTGAGGGGAGATGACAAGGTCCTTTAGTCCATGAAACTTGAGCGAGGCTAGGAAATAACTTGATACTTGAAACAAGGCTTGAACGTGGAACAAGGTAACTAAGAACAAGAACAAGGTCCGTGGAATAACTTGATAAATCCGTGGAACAAGGCAAGGATTGATCCTGGGAAACAAGGCAAAGTCCGTAGATAAACAAAGGCTGGGAAGCAAGGCGAAGGCTGGATAGCAAGGCAAGGCTTGAGCAGGAGCGAGGCTTGAACCGGAGCGCGCTGTCCAGACACAACTCGCTCCGTAGGCTGACGAATTGACTCCGCGAAGTTACTACGCGGGTAAAACACCTAAATAGAGTCTAGCTTCCCGCCGAAGCAGTTCTCTGGGAATCAGAACCGAAAGCTAACTCTGAGACCAGATGTGAGACTCCCCAAAGATTCTCACGAGAAGCAGTCTTAATTGGCCACATTCTTAGCTGCAATCCGCGCACTCCTGCGCGAAGCTGAATCCAAACTTCTCTGTTGTTTACAAAACTCCCGGCGCAAGAATACGGGAGAAGTAGGCTCTGGGCTTGTTTGACATACTTCTGGGAGACAACTTTCTTGCAGGTGCAAGGTTCCCAGATCTGCCTGGGAAAGATCTGGCAGAGAGGAATCCAGTTCAGACTGGGAAGGTAAAAAACCCAAGTTTTCATCTTCATCAGGAATTACAATGTCCTGAGCAGGACTACAAGGCCCATGGGTCATCACATTTATAGTATATAGGAATGAGATTTATGTGCTTGGATGATTGAGATAACTCCACGAGAAGAGTGTTGAAGGTTAAAGTATGTAGGTAATGGAATAGGAAGAGTTGAGAGTGAGGGATTATGAAATAGGGAGTGACAGAGAAGGTTGTGACCTGTGTAAGAACTAGTGGGTAATAAGGAAGTGGTAGAAGGTTAGGTAAGTCGAGAAGCGCCTCGCAGCTCCAGGGATTTCTGGTTGAGACCGATTATCTAGATCCATTGCAGTCTGGCTTCAGGCCTGGTCATGGCACCGAAACAGCTTTCATCGCCTTGGTCGATGACCTCCGCAGAGAACTGGACAGGGGGAGTGTGACCCTGTTGGTTCTCTTGTACATCTCAGCGTCTTTCGATACCATCGACCATGGTATCCTCCTGGGACAGCTCTCTGGAATGGGTATTGGGGGCTTTGCTCTGCAGTGGCTCCTTCCTGGAGGGCTGCTTCCAGTTGGTGAAGCTGGGAGACACCTGCTCGGACTCCTGGCCATTGACCTGTGGGGTGAGATCATCTGGAGTTTTGGAGTTCAGTGTCATTTCTGCGCAGATGACACACAACTCTACTACTCCTTTCTATCCAGTTCCAAGGAAGCTCCTCGGATTCTGGACCAGTGCTTGGTTGCTGTGATGGACTGGATGAGGGCAAACAAGCTGAAACTTAATCCTGACAAGACAGGTCCACCAGGTCAGTCACGTGACCGATCAGGGTATAGGGTGGCAACCTGTGCTCAATGGGGCTACACTCCCCCTAAGGACGTAGGTCCGCAGGTGTCAGCTGTGGCCGGGAGGACTTTTGCACAGTTAAAACTTGTGCGCCAGCTGCGACTGTACCTTGTGAAGTCTGACTTAGCCATGGTGGTTCATGCCTTAATTACCTCTAGACTGGAACACTGTAATGCGCCCTACATGGAGCTGCCCTTGAAGATGGCTCAGAAACTACAGTTAGTACAAAGATCTGCGGCCAGATTAATAACTGGAGCAAGCTACAGGGAGCGGTCAACCCCCCCTGTTTAAGCTGCTCACTGGCTACCTATAAGTTTCCGGGCCCAATTCAAGGTGCAGAATTCAAAACGATCTTGACAGACTAGAGAGATGGGCCGAAACTAACAAAATGAAGTTCAACAGGGACAAATGCAAGATACTTCACTTAGGCAGAAAAAATGAAATGCAAAGATACAGAATGGGGGACGCCTGGCTTGACAGCAGTGTGTGCGAAAAAGACCTTGGAGCCTTGTGGACAACAAGTTAAACATGAGCCAACAATGTGATGCGGCAGCTAAAAAAGCCAACGGGATTCTGGCCTGCATCAATAGGGGAATAGCGTCTAGATCCAGGGAAGTCATGCTCCCCCTCTATTCTGCCTTGGTCAGACCACACCTGGAATATTGTGTCCAATTCTGGGCACCACAGTTGAAGGGAGATGTTGACATGCTGGAAAGTGTCCAGAGGAGGGCGACTAAAATGATCAAAGGTCTGGAGAACAAGCCCTATGAGGAGCGGCTTAAAGAGCTGGGCATGTTTAGCCTGCAAAAGAGAAGGCTGAGAGGAGACATGATCGCCATGTACAAATATGTGAGGGGAAGTCATAGGGAGGAGGGAGGGAGCTTGTTTTCTGCTGCCCTGCAGACTAGGACACGGAACAATGGCTTCAAACTACAGGAAAAGGAGATTCCACCTGAACATTAGGAAGAACTTTCTCACTGTGAGGGCTGTTCGACAGTGGAACTCTCTCCCCCAGACTGTGGTGGTGGCTCCTTCTTTGGAGGCTTTTAAGCAGAGGCTGGATGGCCATCTTTCGGGGGTGCTTTGAATGCAATTTCCTGCTTCTTGGCAGGGGGTTGGACTGGATGGCCCATGAGGTCTCTTCCAACTCTACTATTCTATGATTCTATGATTCTAGGTCATTACCTATAAAGCCCTAAACGGTTCAGGACCAGCATATCTCTGTGATTGCCTCTTTCCCTATGAACCCACGTGGGTCTTGTGATCTGCCGGGGAGGCCTCCTCTCACTTCTGCCTCCATCGCAAATGCAGCTGGTGGGGACAAGGGAGAGGGCCTACTCGGTAATGGGCCCCCAGCTCTGGAACTCCCTCCCCAGGGAGATCAGACTGGCACCTTTCCTATCTTCCTTCCGCAAAGCCTTAAAAACGTGGATGTTCCGATGTGCATTTGAGTAAGGGGTCCCATCAGTCACTCCTGTTTACAATGGTATGAGATACTGCACTTTAACACTGTTCCTCACCTTCAGGCTCAGTGGTTATTGAGATCACCCCCTGCTCCCTGCTCAGACCATCCTCATATATCTCAGGAACTCACTTCAGAGTTTTTACATTTTATCCTCCACATGTCCAGTTATTATTATTGCTCAGTTTTAATTGGTTGTTGATGTTGTTTATGTATTTATGTATTTATTATGTTTTTAATTTTTATTGGTCTGTATTTTACTCTGTTGATGTCTGGACTTGTCCCCATGTGAGCCGCCTGGAGTCCCTTCGGGGAGATGGAGGCGGGATACAGAAATAAAGTTGTTGTTGTTGTTGTTGTTGTTGTTGTTGTTGTTATTATTATTAAGTTGTGATTGTATGCATCTTATTAAATGTATACAAGACAATAAAACAGATACCACACTTTATTTTAGTTTCAGATTCCAGATAAGTTTTCAACTGTGTAGACCAGGTATTATTTTTTTCTAGTCTCCAGTCATCAGGACCTCTAAATGTATGAAAGAAAGAGCAACCATGTCATGTTTCTTCTTCTCATTTGGAAGTGATATTGTCTCTCCTTCAGTCATTCTGTCAAAGGAAGCATACAGAGATCTCTCACTTCCCTTTTTACCCTCACAGTACCAATGTGAAGTGGCTTAACTAAAAGATAGTGACTGGCCCAGAGTCATCTTGTGAGCTATATGGCTGAATGATTTGCGCTTTAGTTTTCTTGCACTTAGTCTGACACTTCAATCAATAAACCATACCGGCTGTCAAGGCACAGATGATGTCTTTAGGAAGGTAATTTTAGCTGATGGTAGATCTCATAATGGGACTCGGAGGAGCTGGCAAATGTCTACAAAGTTTTGTGTTTATTTTAATCAAATCCTAAGGTTGTAAACCAGCACTTGGTGTCATGCTTAGAACAGAATAGGGAGCCAATGATGATAATGGAACACTGGTACTATTAGGACTTTATCATACCATGGTATTATACAATCATAATGATGCATTTGCCCTGCCCTTGCATCAGTCTTATTTCACAATGTTGTGTTGCAGGCTCATTAGAAAATGTAGGATTTTTCACACTGAAAATAATCTGTTAATGATTCCCTTTCCCACAATTCAGTAACCAATTTGAGTGATGATGTCTCATATCACTTGGTTTCATAAATGATCCATTGGTAGGTATGGCAGGTTAACCCTCTCTCAGGGATTCCCAAAGAAATATGTGGGAAAGAAACTCCAGACCACTTCCAGTACTCAGGAAGGGAAGATAAATTATTATGCTGTTACAACAGGCATCAGCTACTGGGATTGATGGGGCTCTATTTTCCTTGATCCTTAGCACATTGCAGTAGTCATACTGGGTCATTAGCTTTTTGTGTTACTCTTACACCTATCCTATTGATCCCATTTAGTGGTCATTCTTTGCTAGGGGACTATTCCATGATTTGATCTCTCTGAATTTTTGACTGTCAATAATCTATACACATAATTATCTATCTATCTATCTATCTATCTATCTATCTATCTATTTATCATCTATATATACATTTAATGTGCATTTTATTATGGAGTAAACAACAAAACCACTGAACCAAATCACACCAAATTTGGCCATAAAAGACATTGTCACCCAAAATATGACAAATATTCAAACAAAAAAAAAACCCTAGAAAAATAAAGTCCAAATTAGAGGACCAGGAAAAGTTGTTTCCCCCCTAAATGCCAGTTAGAAGGGAAGTCCCCACCCACTTTGTTTTCTAGCAACCCACTCAGCTCAGGGCCTCTTCAGTCAGGCCTCTTCCACACTGCCTATAAAATACAGATTATCTGATTTGAACTGGATTATATGGCAGTGTAGACTCAAGGCCCTTTCACACACCTATATAACCCAGAATGCCAAGACAGGATAATCCACAATATCTACTTTGAACTGGATTATCTTGAGTCCACACTGCCATATAATCCAGTTCAGTGTGGATTTTATACAGCTGTGTAGAAGAGGCCTCATATAATCCAGTTCTAATCAGATAATATAAGATTATAAATATAATATATAAAAATTACTGTGGTATAATAATACAGAACAATATAATCTCTAAAATCAGGACAGTAAATAAAGAACAACACTCTGAAAACAGGGAAATTCCAGACAGGAAACAACCAGGGCCTGTTAACACCTCCCAACAAAGGATTCCCCCAGGCAGGAAGCAGCCAGGCTTTGAAGCTGCAGGGTGTCTAATTGCAGCATTCATACTTGCCACACTGAGACTATTAATTGCTATTCAACCTGGCCAACCAAAAATTCCACAAGGTAGAAAGCAGCCAGTCTTTGAAGCAGCAAGGCTATTCAGTGCAATTCAAATTGGGCAAAAAAAATTTTTCCCTAGAACACAAGTACCTAACCTTCCAAGCAGCAAGCCTATTCCATTGTATTCCAGCTCACCAAACAAGGATTCACATAAGAAAAAAAAATGGCCAGGCTTTGAGGCTGCAAGGCTATTCAGTGCTATTCCACCTGGACAACAAATGATTCCCATAAGCTACAGCAACGTGTGGCTGGGCACAGCTAGTAAAACTGAAAATGTGTATGTGTGTATGTGGTGGAGGTGTCCACTTACACAGACAGCCTTCTGCCTCCACAAACAGCTATAGTTCCCACTGAGCAAGAGACATCCATGTGATATTACTTAACATCCCAAAACAAACAATGCCTTCTTCTAATTTCTCGGGCACCACCGGGTCCCCAATCTAGTGTTAAATAAATGCTAAAATTATCGTGTTCTCCCTCCCTATCTCAAAAATGCTTTTAAATGTAGTAGCCTGCCACATATTAACTGTAGGCATTTTAAACAATTAAGATAAGAGCAAGGACACACTGGAATTTAACTATGATCGAAGTAAATTATAAGACAGGTTTGTATAGAGCTGACTAAAAGAGAAACATATACTGGTATTTTTATTTCCTGATCTTGAATTTATTTATCTTAAAATGTACCATTATTTATCATATTCTCAGCTTTAGAACAAACTGCTTTTATTAACATTTAATATCTGGAGATGGATTTTCTCTTCCCCAAAGTACACAGGTTTTTCAATTATTAATTGTTAATTTCAGTTCTCTGTCTAGTATCTTTTTATATCTTTTTATACCCAAAAGAGTAAAAATGGCTTCATGTGTTCTACTAAGCTTTGTCTCACCTGGAATTCTTTTATATAAAGAAGTGATGACGCATTTCCTTGCAAATATATCTAAAAGGAAAACAATTCCGCAAAGAAGCAAACTATAATTTTTAGAAAGATACTATCAAATGGCCAAACAATGATAGCATTCTTTAGTTTAACATTTTGACTTTCAACATCCTGAGCAAGATGATTTTAGAGAAACCCAATGCCCTATAGTTTTAAGGTTATGACGAATGGATGAATTCAAAGAAATGTGGCTTACTATTTTTGTGAAGAAAGAAAATTTCTGAATAGATTTGATTTTCATTGTTATTTCCCATACTAAGTCTACAAGATGCAGTATCCTGGAGTCCACAAATACTAAAATAGTTTCCCCCCTTTTAATATCCTTGGAGGTGATAATACTGTATACATTACAAGAGTTCAGTTGATGAGAAGAAAGCTAGCAGAATAGCAGAAAGCTGGGAGAATTGAAATGTTTTTAAAGAGTTTTTTGAGGTTTGGGTTTAGGTCCAGAATGCCATTGCTTGCCTATTTTTTACCATAATGTCATTTAATAGTTCGATTTGTGTCCTGTTATTTGAAGTTTGCAGGTCATTTTCTATTTAATCTTATATGCATTATTAGTTCTACTTTGGAAGTTTCCCTACTATAGGGATGCAATTTTTCACTAACTTTCTTCTTAAGGAAGTGAAGAATACTTTCAGCAATTTTCTTCTTACAGTGAGGAAACCATGGTGAACTTCTTTTTCCCTTTCTGTTTTTCCTCTATGTCAGAGTTTCTCAAACTATGCTCCTTCAGATGTTTTGGACTTCAGCTCCCACAGTTCCTAACAGCTGGTAAGCTGGCTGGGATTTCTGGGAGTTGAAGTCCAAAACACCTGGAGGAGCACAGTTTGAGAAACACTGTTCAATGCCTTCCTTTTCTTCCTTCTCTATTCTTCTATCCTTCCTCTTCCTCTCCTCCTCCTCTTCCTTCACATGGCTGTGGACATGTGGGGAGGGGAAGGCCCCAAAAGCTCTACCACTTTCCTCACTTCAGCTGAATGCTTCCCCCCCATTTGAAATGTTTTCCCCCTTATAATCATGGGTTCCATCTCCTCTCCCATGTGGTTTTTCTCTCTTTCTCTCTCCCTGCCCCCACTTTGTTAAGGTAAAGGTTTCCCCTTGACTCTGGGGGTTGGTGCACATCTCCATTTCTGAAGAATTGGCGTTGTCAAGTAGACACCTCCAAGGTCATGTGGCCAGCATGACTGCATAGAGTGCCGTTACCTTCCCACCAGAGTGGTACCCATTGATCTACTCACATTTGTATTTTTTTTTTGAATTGCTAGGTTGACAGAAGCTGGGCCTAAGAGCTCATCCAGCTCCCCAGATTATAACCGTCGACCTTTCGGTTAGCAAGTTTAGCAGCTCAGCAGTTTAACCCACTGCCCCACCGGGTGAGCGAAAGAGAGGGGGCAGAAAGGGGTTGCACTTCTAAATTTATAGAGGAAATGCCAGATCAACACAAGATCCAGGGGGATCCCAAAAAGGTACCTGAAATATGGGCAGATTTTGGGTAATATGGGAGAGTTCATCACTCTCATTCAGATCTAGATTGGTGTGAATTGCATCCAAGTGTTTCCATTTAAATCACTGTCACTGTCACTGTCAATAATAACTTTATTTTTAGTATTCAGAAGAGGACAGTTTGAGGTCTTTTTAATGATCCTGTTATTTCTTCCCCTTTTTCTTATCACGGAGGGCACATTTATTTTGCTTCACATTACACACAATTTCTGCTACTTCTTTAGAATGGGAGGACTAAAAATAAACCAATCTTTGACTTACTTCTTAAGCAAAACCTCCACTCTCAATTAATAGTTAAAATAGCAATAATGGTACCCACAGTCTGGTAGCCTACTGTCTTTTTGTGAGTGATGAGTACCTTCTGCTGAACTGATGGAGGTTATGATTACACCTCATGCTGATGCCCACAACAAGACATGTTTAGAAGCAAGAGCGAACAAGAACATGTTCAATGAATTACTGCAAATATATCTGAAGGCACAGCTCATGCTCAATGTATTATTGAAAATATCTAAAGGCATAAATCATGCTGCGGTTTTTGAAGGGCACAGTAACATGATCCATAGTCCCTAAAGGTATTTATTCTTAGATAACTTCTTTTTATGCTCAGTTTTCTTCTTATTCACACCTTCAGTTCTCTTCTTATTCACAATATCTGTGACAGTTGATGAGCTTTTCACAACACACTGAGGTATCTGATAGAAAAGGTTTTCTGTGCCTCTTTTCTTTTGTTTCATTTAATTCTAAAGGGGTCATGAAAGCATAAATGAGGGAGGTATCCAGTGAAGTGGGTAATAAAACAAAAATGACAAAATATATTTGCTCATTCTGTTGGCTGCCAAAGTAAGTCTCCCCCCAGGACTACCGAGGTGGTTGGATGTTGGAGTATGAGTTCAGTAACATACTTTTCCAATTCCTTCCATCGGGCTCTTGTCTGTGTTTTACTCCTCAATGGGGGCATATATACATAACTACCATTAATGTGCAATGATGAAATTGGAGCAGCACTCTTCTCAGTATTTTTCCTCATTGGTCAAAAACCTAAAACATTACCTTATTCCCATAGTTCCACTTTTCACATGAGAAAGACTTTAGCTAGTAGGCTGCTTTCAAAACAAATCTACAACTCGTCCTATCCATTATGTGGAATTGTATAGTTAATTGTATATGCTGTGCCAATCTCTACTGATCATTAGCTTCAGCTACCATCTTCTAGAATATATTCCAATTCCCATAAGCAATGTACACCTTTATTAAAGGTGCATAGCAGTACAACCATTGGTGAATAACATTATACTTTATAGTAAACTACACATTACTTATCAACCATGAAGTAACAATATGATATGAAAGCATGAATATATAAAACATGACAGATCCCAAACATAAGATCCTGACAGAATAGCAGGATACAGTGATGAATGGAAGGGTGACATGATCATTAGGAGTACAGTCTAACACTCATATTGGGTGATGGTCACCAGGCCCTTCAGATTTCACCAATTTCCTATTCAGTTTCCAAATTCCTAGGTCTTCCTTCCAATTGATGAATTTAAGATATCTAATTGATGGCTTTAGTTTGGATTGCTACATCCTCAGAATAAATTTTATGCTATCCTTGCAATGTTATGCTGTCTCCAAAATTCTAATCTAAGCCGTGCTCATTGAATTATGAATAAAATGTTTTCCAGTTGGTAAGAAATATATATGTCATACTTTAATCTGTCTTTGAGAATGTTGTTGAAAAAGCCTTATTCATACCTTAAAATGAGAAGGCCTTCTAACAGTCTCTGCATTTTTCCAAGGTTAAGCTCCCATTCTCCACAGCCAACATGGCCAACAGCAAGGATAATTTGAATCATAGTTCAACAACAACTGGGCAAGATTAAACTGGTCATTAGAATCAGGCTGGAGAGAAAAATCATTGGAAGTGCATAACCATGAAAGTCAAAATTACAATGTCCTATTTCTCAACACAGCTCATGTCACAGGATAGCTGATATGATCAAAATGTCAATAAAGAACCATGCTTCTCCATGAAAAGTAAGAGATGCATGTAACAAACTGAAATTAATAGATAGGGATAGATAAAAAGTGTGATGAAGCCAATTACTTTATGTAAATATATTATTTTCCCCTACCATTCTCTGGGAATAACAGTAAGCTGTTGGGATAATGACCGCCCTTTTTTATAGCACGACAGTATCATTGTCTAGCAATCACAGGTTGTAATAATAGCGAAACGGGATGTATCATGGCCAGATGATCTTCATCTGAAAAGGTATGAGAAGGGACCATGCCCATCAGACAACATATTGCTAAAGGACAACTGTATCCAGACCCTTTCCTCCATTTCAAACATTGTACATTTTGTCTAGGGACCTCTTCACTTGGTCCAAATTTTGGTGGGGGTGACAGGATTTTTTTTTACTTCAGCCATGGAGCTAAATGGCTCCCATCACACACTGACTGGTGCAAACACCCTTCTGCTGCTGCAAAATTGCTGACAACAGTCAACAGGTGGTTCCCCGTCTTTCCATTAAGAAAGGTGGGTTGAGCCACATTAAACAGGTTGCCCCCCATGTAAAGAGGCAGGGGTGAAGCTACAATGGAGTGGGATGACATGCCCGGTATGTGGCAAGACCATCCAATTCTAGTGGCACATGTGATGAGGTGGTAAGTCAGCATTTTCAGATGAATGCCAGGGGTGCTTTAATTGTGCTTTTCCTGCATGGCAGGGGGTTGGACTACATGGCCCACACAGTCTCTCCCAACACTATGATTCTATGAATGTTTAGCTTCTCACCTCTTCATTTATGTCCCACTTGTGTAATTGTAATGAGAATTTTTTAGTAAACATTAGGACTGTGCACGGATCCGTTTTTAAAAAATGGACTCTGGCTGATTTTGACATTTTTGTTTGTCGTTTCAGCCATAATGGAAGGGGTGCCATGACCTTTTTTCCCATCCATAAAAAATCACGCAATTGGAGAAAAAAAGGACTAATTTCACTTTCATTCGGCAACTGCATGGCACACAGAGGGGCCCTTGCTGTCTGAGCCAATCACAATTTTCCAGTGGCATCCTGGCTGTGTGAGAGGGAGGTGGCTTGTTTTAGTGCTTTGCTTTGCTGCTGCCTAGCTGTTCCTTGGTTATATATCTCTCGTTCGGATTGCTTTTTGCCTTGCTTTTTGCTCCAATACTTTTCCTTAATATCAGTCCTTCCTTTTTCTTATTTTGAGGAGGGTGGGTGTGCATTGTGTGTGTGTATATGGGGGGGGGGGCTTTTATAAAAGGGCTTTTTGGGGATTTTCTTTAACTTTGTGGTGGGGTGGTAAAGGGAAGGGAGGGGTCGGGGATTGCCTGACTCCCTTGAATCCCTCACAGGAGTATTTCTTTCAGACTCTTTTCCATCCCTCCCCAGCCCTATCTATTCATTTTGCTGATTGTACTCTGCCCTGCACCTTCCTTCTCTCACAAAAATATATTTAAAAATTACAAATATATCCCTTTTTCTTCACCTCATTGACTCTCTCATGTATTTCCCTTTCCTGCCCTTCCTGTTTGACTTGTGTACCACTGCTGCCCCAGGTCATCCGGACTGTGTATGAGTGACTGAGTGTACCCTTAGGTGGCTTCTACCTGCCCCGCAGCCTTCCCCACCCCAAACATTAAAAAAAATAAACAAAAATATAAATAAAGCCCTTGGAAGTTGTTGTAATGTTTATGTTTTTGACCCTCTTCATCTTCCTCTCCCTCTCTATCTATATCTCTGCCCTGCTGATGCTCCTCCCCGTGGAGGCATTCCAGGAGATAGGAGGAGGAGCGTTGTGGTTTTAAAGGATGTTGTTATGACTCAGCTGGAACCTCAGATTGACTCTGATGAGGATGATGGGATTCAGGTTCAAAATCAGGTTCAAAATGTCCCTGTTGTAGAAGATGAGGTACAGAGAGTGCAAGTTCATTTTCCCACAGCAAGGAATGATGTTGATGATACTGAAACTAGCCAGGTGCAAACTGACTTGGAAAAGGAGGACAGTTCTCCGTCTGATAACGAGGCTCAGCAAACTAATGAGCAGGCTGACCTTGATGAAACGGGTTCCTTAGATTGAGCTGACCGTTTCTAATTCAGGCTTCGGAGGAGTGTGAGAATCGCAAACAAGAGGGAGGTTAGAGGCTAGAGAAATGCTTTCATGCTTTGCAAAGGGTATTAAATCAATGTGTTTGCTTTGTCAAAGCAACTTTCGTTCAACCAAGAAGCAAGCTCTCATTTTCCTGGATTATCTTGCAGCCTATGTGTTCATGTTTCTGGGACTTTGTCATGCTCTAATGGGACTTTGTTTATTCCTTGTGATTTCTTGAATTATTCTCTAAGGCTTTATTTTGTAATGATCTTTTGGAACTTTACTTTTGCTTTTTAAGAACTTTTTACCTATTGTTTTCTAATAAACTAAAAAGACTCCAACCTGTGTGCAGTTTGGTATATATAGCAAGGTGAAGGTGCAATAGATGTTTTATTTCATTAAACTTTAAAGAATCACTAAAAATGGTGGGATGACCCAAATGTTCTGAAACTTGGTGGGATTGCAGTGCTAAATGTGTCCTCCTAGTGTGGCCACTTTCATTCTGATAGCCTTAAAAATGATGAAAAGGGGAACCCATGAAGCCTCGCCATTGCCTCCTATGGCCAGATCGCTCCCAAAAATCCAGCTTCCATTCCAAAAAATGGCATATTGCCCATTCCAAAGTATGAAAATTCAAAGAAATCAGATGTGAGGGGGTGTTAGAAAAAGGCAAGAAATCTGGGAAGGATTTTTCCCAAAATGCACACTCCTAGTTGTCACGACCCAGGCTGCAGAGCACCAATAACCATACACAGAGGCCAGAATCTATCTAATATCTTTATTGTAGGAATATATGAAGTTAATAAAAACAAGTGTAGAAAATAGTCCAGAATTAGACCTTTCAGGAAAGGTCAGAATTAGTCCAAAAAAGCAATGTCCAATAAGAAATATTAAGGTCCAAAGTTGTAATCCAATAACCGAAACACTCACTTTGCCAAGCAAAGTGAGGGGAGATGACAAGGTCCTTTAGTCCATGAAACTTGAGCGAGGCTAGGAAATAACTTGATACTTGAAACAAGGCTTGAACGTGGAACAAGGTAACTAAGAACAAGAACAAGGTCCGTGGAATAACTTGATAAATCCGTGGAACAAGGCAAGGATTGATCCTGGGAAACAAGGCAAAGTCCGTAGATAAACAAAGGCTGGGAAGCAAGGCGAAGGCTGGATAGCAAGGCAAGGCTTGAGCAGGAGCGAGGCTTGAATCGGAGCGCGCTGTCCAGACACAACTCGCTCCGTAGGCTGACGAATTGACTCCGCGAAGTTACTACGCGGGTAAAACACCTAAATAGAGTCTAGCTTTCCCGCCGAAGCAGTTCTCTGGGAATCAGAACCGAAAGCTAACTCTGAGACCAGATGTGAGACTCCCCAAAGATTCTCACGAGAAGCAGTCTTAATTGGCCACATTCTTAGCTGCAATCCTCGCACTCCTGCGCGAAGCTGAATCCAAACTTCTCTGTTGTTTACAAAACTCCCGGCGCAAGAATACGGGAGAAGTAGGCTCTGGGCTTGTTTGACATACTTCTGGGAGACAACTTTCTTGCAGGTGCAAGGTTCCCAGATCTGCCTGGGAAAGATCTGGCTGAGAGGAATCCAGTTCAGACTGGGAAGGTAAAAAACCCAAGTTTTCATCTTCATCAGGAATTACAATGTCCTGAGCAGGACTACAAGGCCCATGGGTCATCACACTATCCCCCTCCTCAAGGCCCCTCCCAAACTGGGGCCCTCTCCCCGAGGCGCGAGGTCGTGGTTTGGTGGGATAGGTCTGATGAAAGCGACGGGTTAGATCAGGAGCATGGACTGTGGAGGCGTCTTCCCAAGAGCGTTCCTCAGGGCCAAAACCCACCCAGTCAATGAGATATTGTAGGCGGCGGCGGTGAAAGCGAGAATCCAAAATGTCCTCAACCTCGAACTCCTCCTCCCCATTCATCAAAACAGGAGGGGGGGCCGGTTGGTCTGTATCAGGTCGCACACCATCCGCCGGAAGGAGCAGGGAACGGTGAAACACTGGGTGAATGCGCATTGAACGCGGAAGTTGGAGTTTGAAAGTCACGGGGTTTAATTGCGCCACCACTGGATAGGGACCAATGAAACGGGCATCTAACTTCCGGCAAGGGCGGTGGGAGGGCAGAAAGCGAGTGGACAGGAAAACCCGATCTCCTACCTTGATTTCGGGGCCCGGCTGGCGATGTTTGTCAGCGTGGCGTTTATAGTCCTCCTTGGCTTGGTCCAGTTGCTGGAGCAAAAGTTGTTGCACCGCTGTGAGTTCCTGCAGCCAATCCTCTGCTGCGGGAACCTCTGAAGTTTCAATGACAGGGGGGAAGAAACGTGGATGGAAGCCGTAGTTTGCAAAGAACGGCGTTTCTTTTGTAGAAGCTTGAACTCCATTGTTGTAGGCAAACTCAGACAGTGGTAACAGAGAAGCCCAATTGTCCTGTTGATAGTTTACATAACAGCGAAGATACTGCTCCAAAGTGGCATTGGTGCGCTCCGTTTGCCCATCTGTTTGGGGATGATGAGCTGAAGATAAGCGAGAGTCTATGCCCAATAGTTTTTGTAGTGCCTTCCAAAAACGAGAGGTGAATTGAGATCCACGGTCTGTGACTAAACTCTTGGGCAATCCATGTAGTCTGAAAACATGTTGAAGAAATAGATCCGCAGTTTCCTTGGCCGTGGGGAGGCCTTCGCAGGGAATGAAATGGGCTAACTTGGTGAATAGGTCCACCACCACTAAGATCGTGGTGAATCCACAGGAAGGTGGTAGGTCAGTGATGAAATCCGCGGAAATTATTTCCCATGGGCGAGATGGGGTAGGAAGGGGGTGTAAAAGCCCTGAGGGCTTCTCCCTTCGTATCTTGGAGCGCTGGCATACTGGGCAGGTGTTGACATATTTTTCCACATCCTTGCGGATCTTGGGCCACCAAAAATCCCTTAGGATCAAATGCATAGTTTTAAATAGTCCGAAGTGTCCTGCTGGTTTGCAGTCATGACACAGACGAAGCGCTTTTTCCCTGCCCGGTCCGGGTGGGATATAAACATGATTTCTATAGCAGAGCAGCCCATCTTTAAGCGAAAAGGGGAAATGCAGACCTTGGCGAAGTTGGTCCTGCGCCCAGGCATCTGCTTGCTGACTAGCCCTGATTTCTTGAGCACAGATGGGTCCTGGAGTAGGGGAAGTTGAACCAATGGGAATGGATTTGGTGTTCCCCACCGTGAGCGTGGCAAAGTTCTCAGGTTGTAGCAGTTGGGATTCAAAGGTCTCCTTGCGTCCTGCAGCGTATTCCGGTTTACGTGACAGGGCGTCTGCTTGCTTGGTTTGGGCTGGGGTCACATAATGGATCTGGAAGTTGAAACGTTCAAAGAATAAAGCCCAACGTTGCTGCCTCTGATTTAGTTTGCGGGCAGTTCTTAGATGTTCTAGATTACGATGATCAGTGTGGACTTCAATGGGAAATTTGGCCCCTTCTAGCCAATGTCTCCAAGTTTCAAAGGCTGCCTTTATGGCCAGTAGTTCTTTTTCCCAAATGGTGTAATTCCTCTCTGGTGTGGTTAGTTGACGAGAATAAAAGGCACAGGGGTGGAGGTGATCTCCCACCGGTTGTAAGAGTACAGCCCCAATTGCCACATCAGAGGCGTCCGCTTGCACCACAAAAGGGGTTCCAGGATTTGGGTGCTGTAGAATTGGCTGGGAGGTGAATAGTTTCTTTAGTTGCTGGAACCCTTTCTCTGCTTGATCAGTCCAGCGGAAAGGCTGCTTTCCACGGATGCAGCTAGTGATGGGGTCGGACCAGCGGGCAAAATCTGGAATGAACTTGCGGTAGTAGTTCGCGAACCCCAAGAAACGCTGCACCTCTTTCTTGTTAGTTGGCGCCCGCCATTCCAATACTGCTGAAACTTTGGCTGGATCCATGGAAAGCCCTAGAGGCGAGATGCGGTAACCAAGGAAATCTACCTCTTGTAGATCAAAAGCGCATTTTTCCAGCTTGGCATAAAGTCCATGATCCCGCAATCGTTGTAACACCATTTTGACGTGGTTCTCATGTTCTGATTGTGATCTGGAAAACACCAAAAAATCGTCCAGGTAGATTATCAAGAACCTGTCTAGATAGTCCTGAAAAATGTCATTGACAAAATGCTGGAACGTTGCGGGGGCTCCGCATAAACCGAAATTCATAACTCGGGACTCAAATAATCCGAATTTGGTCTGGAAGGCGGTCTTCCACTCGTCCCCTTCCCTGATGCGAACTAAGTTGTAAGCCCCCCGAAGATCCAGCTTGGTGTAAACCTTGGCTCCTCGAAGCCGATCCAGTAGATCCGAGATTAAGGGCAGGGGATAGCTGTTCCGCTTGGTGATATTGTTCAATGCTCTGTAGTCCACCACCAAGCGTAGTTCCCCTGACTTCTTCTTCACAAACATCACTGGGGAGGCGGCTGGGGATTGAGAGGGTCTGATGAATCCCTTGCGAAGGTTTGTCTCTAGGAATTCCCTGAGAGCTTCTTGCTCTGGTTCAGTCAGGGAGTAGAGATGCCCTCGCGGGATCGGGGCCCCCTCCACCAAGTCAATGGCACAGTCATAAGGTCTATGTGGGGGTAATTTTTCGGCTTCTTTCTCATTGAATACATCCCAATACTCGGAGTACTTCTTTGGCAAGGTGATGATGGGCTCGGTGTCTGTGGCATGGCATACCTTGGCTACGAGGCAATGGTTTTGGCAGTACGGTGAAGCAAACTGCAGTTCTCTGTTGGACCAGGAGATGTTAGGGTCGTGGAGAGTCAGCCATGGAATTCCCAAAATCACAGGGAAATGGGGGACCTCGGCAACAAAGAAGGAAATCTCTTCCATATGTTCCCTTATCCACATCCTGGTGGGTTCCGACCACTGACTTACGGGGCCCGTCTTGAGGGGACGGCCGTCTATGGCTTGCACCACACGGGCATTCTTGAAATCATGATATTGTAATCCCAGAGAGTCGGCATACTCTCTATCGATGAAATTGTTGGTAGCTCCAGAGTCTATCATGGCGTGGATCATGACGGGTCCCCTTTTTGCTGACCATAATGTGACCACGAGAAGGAACAGGACCCCGGTTGGCGGCTCTTGGATGGATTTTTTGACCGGGTTGGCGAGCCTCTCTACACCCGGTCGTTGGCTTCCCCCGCCGGCTGTGTGCCAGTCGGCTCAGACGCCTTCGTCTCCGTGGAGGACGCCGCCGCAAGACGGGCGGCAGGCTTCCCTTTGGCTGGGCACTCTCTGGCGAAGTGGCCCCCGTTCCCGCAGTACCAGCAGAGGTTTAAGCGTTGACGACGGGCCTTCTCGGCGGCATCTAGTCTGGGACGCACATTGCCCAACTGCATCGGCACCTCCTCGCCTCCTCTGGGGTATGGGGTTGGCGGTGGGGGTCTCCACACCGGACGTGGCTGAACGCTGGCGGGAGCGGGGGGTTTTGCCCCGGCTCTACTGCCCTGGCCTCGAACCCACTGTTTCCTGTTGGCAATCATGACTTCAGCCCGTAAACATTGATCAATGAGTGCCTCGAGGGTCTGGGGAGGATCCACCTTGGAGATTTCTTCCAGCATTTCAATGTTGAGACCCTCCCGGAATTGTCCCCTGAGGGCTACATCGTTCCAGCCGGTGTTGTGGGCCAGCACTCGGAACTCGGCTATATACTGAGACATAGGTCTGTCTCCTTGGAAAAGGCGACGGAGTTTGTGACCGGCTGCCTCCAAATTGTCCTCGATTCCCCAAGTCTCCTTGAGGTGGTCCAAGAAGTGTTGCGCTGATCTTAGGTGTGGAGAGGCTTGGTCGAACAGTGCCGTCGCCCAGCTGGCCGCTGGCCCGTCTAGAAGACTGTAAATCCATGCCACTTTGATGTCTTCTTGGGGAAACTCGGCAGCACGGGCCTCCAGATAAGCTTGACATTGGCGACGGAAGACATGAACCTTAGAAGCTTCTCCAGTAAACTTGGTTGGCAACGCCATGGCCGGAAGACGAACTCCGCGTTCCTTCAAACCCCTTATTTCTCCATCCTGTGCATTGAGCTTATCACGGATTCGGTCCACCTCTTCCTTGTCGATGGTGTAGGTAATCGGCTGGCCGCTCGGCCCAGGTACGACTCCGGTAGACATTCTGGCCGAGGTTAATTGGTGCTTAGGGTGGCGGAGTCAAACTGTCACGACCCAGGCTGCAGAGCACCAATAACCATACACAGAGGCCAGAATCTATCTAATATCTTTATTGTAGGAATATATGAAGTTAATAAAAACAAGTGTAGAAAATAGTCCAGAATTAGACCTTTCAGGAAAGGTCAGAATTAGTCCAAAAAAGCAATGTCCAATAAGAAATATTAAGGTCCAAAGTTGTAATCCAATAACCGAAACACTCACTTTGCCAAGCAAAGTGAGGGGAGATGACAAGGTCCTTTAGTCCATGAAACTTGAGCGAGGCTAGGAAATAACTTGATACTTGAAACAAGGCTTGAACGTGGAACAAGGTAACTAAGAACAAGAACAAGGTCCGTGGAATAACTTGATAAATCCGTGGAACAAGGCAAGGATTGATCCTGGGAAACAAGGCAAAGTCCGTAGATAAACAAAGGCTGGGAAGCAAGGCGAAGGCTGGATAGCAAGGCAAGGCTTGAGCAGGAGCGAGGCTTGAATCGGAGCGCGCTGTCCAGACACAACTCGCTCCGTAGGCTGACGAATTGACTCCGCGAAGTTACTACGCGGGTAAAACACCTAAATAGAGTCTAGCTTTCCCGCCGAAGCAGTTCTCTGGGAATCAGAACCGAAAGCTAACTCTGAGACCAGATGTGAGACTCCCCAAAGATTCTCACGAGAAGCAGTCTTAATTGGCCACATTCTTAGCTGCAATCCTCGCACTCCTGCGCGAAGCTGAATCCAAACTTCTCTGTTGTTTACAAAACTCCCGGCGCAAGAATACGGGAGAAGTAGGCTCTGGGCTTGTTTGACATACTTCTGGGAGACAACTTTCTTGCAGGTGCAAGGTTCCCAGATCTGCCTGGGAAAGATCTGGCTGAGAGGAATCCAGTTCAGACTGGGAAGGTAAAAAACCCAAGTTTTCATCTTCATCAGGAATTACAATGTCCTGAGCAGGACTACAAGGCCCATGGGTCATCACACTAGTAAACATAGAGATGCCTTAGGGCAATGCAAGAATGGATTGTATTCTGATTAACATTCTTTATTTGAAATCTCATAAATAAGTGAAGAAGGCTCTAAATCCTCAGTGTGGAAAGCTGCATTCCAAACCTTGCTTCTCTTTGTTAGAAACCATATTGTTTTCAGAACTTGTGTTACCGTTAGCCTTTTTAAGAAAACAATTAGTGTAAATGAAATGTAAAGACAGATGGGAATGAGCACTTGCAGAACATGGGATGAATTCATTGTCTTATTCTTATGGGAATTCATTTCACTAAGAGATTGACAGCTGCCTCTTTACTCAGCCATCACAGTTTATGCAATGGAGAGATAGGGGAACTGGCATGTCAATTCATTCCTTTGAATTTAGTCTGAGTTGTTTAGAAGATCTTAGTACAGATGAGTACAGAACATTACAGTGTGCAAGGCTGAAGAAAAATCTAAGGTAAATCGGATTTTATATTTGCAAAAATGAGCACATCTGTGACTGTTCACTTTCCCTTCTTTTTTCAGTCTCCTCCTCCTTTGCTTCTGTATTCCCTATTGAGAAATTGAAAGGTTCTTAAAACACAACCACAAATGCTTTAGTATTAGAGATATGCAAATTAAAAAAAATTAGATTTAGCATTAGCATGCTAAGCCAACAGGGAAAAAATGAAATAAAGCGAAAAGTGGATGAAGTTGCCTGGTATTGTGCAATTTCTTTCACTTTCCTTTACTTCATATGGATTTCAAATGCTTCTACAACTTTTTGAAGTCTTTCCAATGTTATAGATGTCTTGTTTCAGCAACATTGATTCTGTATTATTTTTGGAAGATCGGTTATCAAAATTTCTAAGTAAAACACCTCAATTCATCCTCTGAAACTATTGTTGAATAAATGACTGAATTTTGTGACCAGCAATAAATCTATACATTGCTCAATTGCTCAACTCACTTCTAAAAAGCAAGAAACATTTTTGCAAAAATGCAAGAGAGTTAACCTTTGAGTAAGGAGTCCTTTGCATAATAGAAAATGAGTTGTTTCCATTTAATTCAATCTCTCTTAATTTTGGATACAATTTCAATTTACTTTTAGTAAAAAAAATAATATGTAATACAATTTCCCGCTGAAGTTCAATTAACTTGCAACAAACTGGTTGATTCCTATCAATGAGAAAGAATGTTGGGTTCAGAAGATGTAAGATTTGATGGAAATTAATTGTTCTGCAATATTAATCCAAGGTTAACATGAAAACCTGGTCAAAACTGGAGAGACAAATTGGTAAATGTACTATCCACTAGGAAAGCTCACTGTACCACTCAACAAGTTAGGTTGGTGAGGATACAATAATGATTTTTCAACTGGAAAGAAGAAAATAAAAGATTCTCTCTTGCAGGCTTCTCTTGTTTTCATGTTTTGCCAACACTCCTTCAAATTTGATTTGGATTATCATACAAGCTATTAATAGCAACTGAGCTTCTCACTAAAGCAAATAATTAATATGAACATTAAAGTGCTGATATAATAACATGTTTTGAAAAGTAATTTGTAACATAAGATTTAAACAACAAAGATTTAAACAACAACAATAATATCAATAGTAATAATATCAAACAACCACCAATGCGATTCAGTCAACTTCAAAGGTGGGAGGACTATAGCAGCAATATAAGATAAAATCATTAGATTAAAATATCCCAGTGAAAGGAACCTAATAACATTCAGAATAGAATTATAATGAGGCTGGTCATCCAATGGTTGTCTCTCCAAAGGTCAGCCCAAACATCCAGGTTTTCAATTGTTTCTTAAAGGATGGTAGGGAAGGCGCCAACCTAATCTCCCTAGAGAGGGTGTTCCAGAGCCGGGGGGCCACAGCCGAGAAGGCCCTCTCTCTCGTCCCCACCAAATGTAACTGTGAGGAAGGTGGAAGCGAGAGGAGGGCATCCCCTGAAGATCTCAGAGAGCGTGTAGGTTCATAGGGGACGATGCGGTCACAAAGATAGGCAGGTCCTGAACCGTTTAGAGCTACCATAGGGAGCAAAACCCCATATGAACCAGCTCAAATGTTGAGGCCCTTTAAAATGACTTATCTTTCTCTTTTCAGATACTAGGTCTGTGCAATGAATGAAAAAAAATGTTTCAACATTCATTACTTAATTAGGACAAAGGTGGTGGCTAATTGTTTCTAATGTGTTTCTAAAATACCCTAAGGGGTCTGTATCATAACTATAAAGATATAAAACATTTTTTTGTATTTTTGTTCATTATATAATTGAGCCCCTGGTGATGAAGAGGGTTGAACCACTGAGTTGCTGAACTTGCTGACCGAAAGGTCAGCAGTTTGAATCTGGGGAATGGGGTGAGCTCCCGCTGTTAGCCCCAGCTTCTGCCAACCTAACAGTTTGAAAACATGCAAATGTGAGTAGATCAATAGGTACCACTCTAGCGGGAAGGTAACAGCACTCCATGCAGTCATGCCGGCCACATGATCTTGGAGGTGTCTACAAACAACCCTGGCTCTTCAGCTTACAAATGGAGATGAGCACCAACCCCCAGAGTCAGACACGAGTAGACTGGGGAATGTCAGGGGAAACCTTTACCTTTCTAATTGTGCCAATGGGGAAACTTCAGGAGCTTCTTTCTCCCTCATTTTTAGAGCTATCAGCATGAAACTTGCTACAATTGTAGAACACATTTGCCACTGTTACCCCCCCCCCTCCCAAGTTTCAGAATGTTTTACTCATCCTATGATTTTTGGGGAAATTTGTAAGTTTTTGCAAACAGCCTTTTTTTAAAAAACTACAAGATCTATATTTGTGATATTGTCTGCAAGGACACAAGATAACAGGGCATCAAGATTCTGAAAAAAATCTCACATCTACTGATTTTTGGGGATTTTTAAAAAAAGTTTTGATTAAAACTTTATTTAAAAGCCTCAACAGCTATCCCTTTGAATGTCTTTATATGACACACAACACATACCATAGAACTTCAACTTAGGAATCCCCCCCCCCCCCCAGATTTACTATTTGTCCTCTATGCAAATTCAATAATTTATTGGGACTCTAAACTTAAACTGTGTGGCTGGCCTCTGCTACAGATGGACAATAGCTCTTCCCTACTTCATTGGGGCGTTCTAATGTGAGCAGAATTCTGGGACATGTAGTTTAGGACCTTTTGAATTCTTTGCCACATGTGTCATCGCCTTTCTAAACTACATTTCCCAGAAATCTGAGTTTCCCTCCCAACTCACTTGCCCTCCCACAATGGTGACAGGCAACCTGGCTCTCCTTAATTTAAAGCAGAATGGCCTGTTTGGCTTTGTATCACTGGTACAGTTTGCTGCTTGTGAAAATGAAAATGCTGCTGCTGAAAATGAAACTGACTTTGGGAGATTTACAATGTTTACTGAACTGTAATGAAAAATCATAAGTGGGTGTTTTGATTCTTAAGTTTTTTTACATGAGTGCCCCTCACACTTCTTAATTTCTTGTATGTATGAATCTAGCAAAATACATTCGACATATGAGGCACAGCCTTTTCAGATACATTTAGTGAGAACAATAAGTAGCGCTTTCTTGGTGGCTGCTCTCAGACCTTGGAACGCCCTCCAATAGTAGATTGGTCTTCTTTCTGTTCTCCTAACATTGCAGAAAAAGATCTTTTTATATAGACTTTTGACTACTAGCTGGTTGCCAGGGAGTATTTATGTGTGTGTGTATGTGTGTGATATCTTTAATATTTTCTATATTTCTTGTATTTGAAATACTTATTTTTAATTCAGTGCATATGATGTTTTCCTTGTTAACTTGTTTACTGCTATGATTGATTTTAGCTCTATTCTGTTTTAAACTGTGTTGTAAGTGGAATATTAATTGGTTAATTATTTAAAACTATCTAAGTGGCTAGAAGTGCAATTGTGGTAATTAAAATTGTAATAAAACAACAAAAATATAGAAATAATCTGACATCTGCCTGGTGGTATTAATTGTTCTGCAATAAGAATCCAAGCTTCCTGGATTATGACAGCATGCAGACTGTTAGACAGCGTATTATAAATCAATTGGGTAGTCCAGTCTCAAATCTCCATGAACTATGACTATCATCAATCTATCCAAAAAAAGAACCAGATCTCTCTTATCTCATTCGCTATTGGGGGAGGGAGGGGAATAGGAAGTTGACAGAATATAAGACAGTTTCAGGAGCTACTGGGCACCATAAATTGAAATGTTGTGTTTGGGGGAAAAAATCACTTGAGAAATATTTGCTCATTTTTGTCTTATACCTATCAATAGTCATTTATCATTATCTGGAGATGTAATAGATCTGCATGAAAAAGGTTGTTACAATGTTTTAAATACAGTCCTTTCAGCAGATGCTGGGTTTATTAGATAAACATACTGACTTTCCCACTGTCAGAAATCAAAACTTTTGAGTTTGGCTATGTGAATGCAACTTCTGAAGACTGGCCTTCTGCTGTTTCCTGAGTTGTCCTGTAGTTTATTGTTTACTAACATAATATTGTTAGGTAACAGCATTTTTTTTAAAATCAGTGGATCCCAAACTTATTTGGCCTACTGCCCCCTTTCCAGAAAAAATATTACTCAGCACCCCCTGGAAATTATTATTTTTTTATTTTTTTAATAGCAATTAAACAGAAAGATATATGTATTAATGTTTCTACCGTTTTTGTAAAATATAGTAAAGAAAGGTGTAAATTAGAAACATTGAAGTTTGAAATTATGAAAATTTTTTAAACTCAGAATAGAAAAAAGTTAAAACATTCAAATGCACCTGTGGCCATCACCACCCCCCTGGATCACTGCAGTGCCCACCAGGGGGCGGTAGCACCCACTTTGGGAATCACTGTTTTAAATGGACAAGGATTTAAACCCCCCACTTATTCATGGAAAACCTATGTGTGATTCTTGCATGCTATCACATGCTCTCAGCTTCAGAGGGAGGCAATGGCAAACCCGCCTCTGAACAAATCTTATTAAGAAAACTCCATGATAGGTTGGCTTTGGGGTTGTTGTAAGTTGAAAACAACTTGAATACACAGAACAGCAAAGTAAAATGAGCATGGCATGCTTTTTTTTTTACTTTTCCTCGAACAGATTTTTTTTAAAAAAAAAAAATACAAACATCACTAATTGCTACATTGTCATAGAAATCCAAAAAGCAAAACATAGTATAGCTAACAATCATTTTGGACAGCAGCAGTAGATGACAGAAATAGAGAACAGAATTAGATCTGTCTTTCGTTCATTTACATTCATGCAATGTAGGATGCAGTCATCTTTACATTTAATTTGAAGCAAGCAGGATTGAACACAGCAAGTCTTACATCTGAGTAACAGGGGGGTGATGGTTTTCATTTCAATGCTTACTCTGTTATATTCACAACAGGAGACTCCTGCTGTTCCTCTAAAGAATTGGGACCAAATACATGTAGAAAGTAATTGCTTATAAGATTCCCAGAGCACTGCATTTTGATATTCAGTACGGACCAGATATAAATGCACAAAATATTTTTTGCAAGGTAAAATTATTATAGGGAAACAATACATGTAGAAAATCAGGGGAAATACATAGTCTTAAAATATAGACTATGTTTTGAATATAATCATGAATACAGTCTAAAAGATATGGCACAAAAGAAAAGGAGGGAGGAGGGAAAAAAGCAAGTCAAAGAGCTTAGAGTTATGGCTCTTGTCACAATCAACTGGAAAGCTATTGTAATTCAGATAGGCTTGTGCAATTACCACTGTTTGATGATAAGAGAGAATGTTTTATCTGATTTGGGGTACAACAACATGTTAGCATGAATGCAGTCTTACTGGCATGGCTCAATGCTATAGAATCATGAGAATGATAGTTGTACAAGTTCTCTAGCTTTCTCTGTCAAAGACTGCTGGTGCCTCACTAAACTAGAAATCCCTTGATTACATAACATTGAGCTATGGCAGTTAGTGGTGCCAAACTGCATGCATTCTATAATGTAGATGCCTCATCGAATAATTTTAAATGTTACTGGTTAACATGATAAGGTTTTTTAAAAGTCCACAAATTGCACTAGTTCAGGAATGAAGCTGAAATACTTGTTTGAGATTCACTTGGCAGCCTGTCAAAAAGAAAAAAGGAAGCACCTATCACTAGTGTGGTTTATAGTTATGTGACTGTGATCTTTAAAGCTGTTACTGAACAGAAGAATGAAGAGGACAGTTGAAATCAGACACTGATGGCTCCAGAGTGGAATCTGTCTCCACTTTGTTGATTCTTCCTTGTAGAGCAACTGTGTGTCTCTCAGAATATAAGATGTGACTGAATGAGGAGATCTGGCTGCAGGGAATAAAACTCCATGCACTGTGATATAGTAATAAAGTCAGAAAGGGCAGCGTACATCCAGAGAAGAGACCTAAGGATGTGAAGAAGCAGAACAGATGTCAGAGCAGAGAGCTGTAAGAGTTCAGAGGGGACCACAGAGCAGAAATGGGAAGCTGCTGTCCAGAGGAAGATGAGAAGGCAAAATGAGGACAATGGAGAGTTGATATCAGACTGGCTACAGCCAAGAGGATCTGTAGAGAGAAGGATACTTCAGAGGCAGTCCTACCAGAATGCTAAAATCAGATCTGTCAAATATAGTCAGTCAAGTTGAGGAAGCTGTGAATTTTCAGGGAACGGCAGGTGAAAGGCTTCTCCTAGGCTGCTGGCTCCACTGGAAAGATCTGACTAGAAGGAGGTCTTTATGTTTCAAACCTCTGAACTAATTCATGACTGTGAGCTGGGAAGAAGAAAGGAGAAAGGGCAGTTTCTTTAACAGTACTGGAGAAGAAACATAGTTTAGGAGAGACTTCTATGATGTTACACTAGCATTTAAGTAAGCATGCAGGGAAAACCCAGCTGAAATATCTGACCTGCTGAGTATTTATTTTACGTTTGTCGCAAATATGTTTTCAATATTTTACATAGTTCAGTTTTAAAATAAATATATTCATCCACTCGTCTCATACTTCTGAACGAACACTTCTGGACTTATGACCTTGTCATAAAAGGAATTTTTAAAATGAATCAAAATGGTTGGTGGTATCAGAAAATAATGGAAAGGACAAATAGTGACACTGAGAATATCTGATGGCACCATGATTGCACTGTGATAGCATCCAGTGTTGATCAAGAAATCATTAATGATTGTTAATTATTTTCTCAGTTTTACCTGCACTTTTGGATGCTAAAAAGCATTAAAAAGTATGTTTTGAGCTCAACTTACTTTCTATGATGTACCACATTGCTTATATCTTGCTGGGGAGGCCCTCCTCTTTCTTCCACCTCCGTCTCAAGTGTGGTTGGTGGGGACGAGGGAGAGGGCCTTCTCAGTGTTGGCCCTTTGGCTCTGGAACTCTTTCCCCAGGGGGATTAGACTTGCACCCACCCTGCCCACCTTTCATAAAGATCTAAAACGTGGATGTTTCGGTGTGCCTTTGAGTAAGTAGTCTCAGAAGATACTCAGCCGAATTATATCTCACTGTCACTACTGCACTTTATCACAATCACTTGTCCTATAGGCTTTAG
The DNA here is from genome assembly GCF_035594765.1 of Anolis carolinensis. Classification (NCBI taxonomy): domain Eukaryota; kingdom Metazoa; phylum Chordata; class Lepidosauria; order Squamata; family Anolidae; genus Anolis; species Anolis carolinensis. The sequence continues at coordinate 152,467,455 of NC_085843.1, forward strand.
TGTTTTTATTGAAACGGCTCATCCACCATATTTATGACTGCCCAACACCATCAAATAAGCCCTACCCAGAGTTCTATGCACATGTTCTCACCCTCTGAATTTCCAGTAATTATTATTACTCAGGTCCTAAATTGTTGTTGATGTTGTTGTATGTTGTTTATGTGGATATAATGTTTTTAATTTTGCTGATTGTGTTTTAATCCATGTTGATCAGGCTTGTCCCCATGTGAGCCACCCCAAGTCCACTCAAGGAAATAGAAGCAGGATACAAAAATAAAGTTGTTGTTGTTATTGTTGTTGTTGTTGTTGTTGTTGTTATTATTATTATTGTTGTTGTTGTTGTTGTTGTTGTTATTATTATTATTATTATTATTATTATTATTATTATTATTATTATTATGCACCACAATTCAGTAGAATTATGCAGCACAGCATGGTGGCAAAATACTCCATATCTTACATTGTTACCTGAGGCTGATAGGTCTTTTCAAGAATTTTTTTTTTTACTCTGTGTGTGTGTGTGTACACACACACACACACACGGGTTGAATAAAAAGTAATGCCTCCACCTTAGTAACTCCTCAACAGATGGCAGTACTGGTATGCGGCAGGTACTGGCTTGTTCAGTAGACTCTCCTCTACAGTTCCATTTGGCGGGAAGCTTTAGTATTGAACGGTTGTGTTGTTAAAGTGCGAAGTATGGGACCCTGCACAGACAGTCTGTCAATGCAACAAGCAACGTGCAGTCACTGAATTCTTGGTAACAGAAGGTGTCACCCCAAAGGAGATTCATCAGAGAATGCAAGCTGTTTATGGTGATTGTGTTGATGTAAGTACTGTGCATCGTTGGGCGAGTAAGTTTAAAGATGTTGAGGTGGGAACATCTGACTTGCATGACAAACAAAGAGTTGGACGTCCTGTGACAGCAACCACTGAGTTTCACAAGCAAAAGGTTGACAGATTGATTCAGGACGATCATCGTATCACTCAGAGAGAAATTTCAAGCATAATCAGCATTTCACAAGAATGTGTGGGTCACATTATTGCTTTGCTTGGCTATCGGAAGATCTGTGCACGATGGGTACTGTGAGACGCTGTGGTTGCAGAAACAGTGTTGACTTCTTCCGTGACAGCTTTAGAAAACTTGCTCATCATTGGCAGAAATGCATCCAATTGTCTGGTGATTATGTGGAAAAGTGAATAGTGGTAGTTAAAGAACACATTCTAAGGATTATTTTTGTGTTTGATTTATTAAAATATTCCCATCCAAACCAAAGTAACGAAGGTGGAGGCATTACTTTTCATTCAACGTGTGTGTGTGTGTGTGTGTGTGTGTGTGTGTGTGTGTGTGTGTGTGTGTATGAAGTGAGCTGGGTCAAAACATGGAAAAGTGCAAAGTTTCTGGACCATTTTGTTCTAGTTTGCAGATTAGTATAAATTACTGGTAGATCAGTTGAGTTCACATTTTTACACAAACTTTTATGTCATTTTTACTCTATGGGCTATCTTTGCCTGTCTGCATCTCTTAATGTAACCCCTATATTTGTCTTCCCTGGGTTGTCTCCTCATCTTAATTCATGGTAGGGCAGTTTTAAATATGTTTCTAGGTTTAATGTAAGGTGATTAGGTATCCTTTTTATGGAGAAAATTATTTCATTTCATTCGACACTCTTCTGTACATGTTGTCCTTCACGTTTTACAAATTCATGCATTAGCCTTCAGCACTTGAAGTTTCATGCAATCAGCCATGTAATTAAGTTTAGCCGGGACCAGATACCTAAACTGTTCTCATGAAACATCTTTTAGTAGCTATTAACCTCATTAGAGTCCTGCCAGCTGGCAACTCCCTAGCTGTTCTGGGAGGTATCTATGCCCTACAAAAGGCTCCCTGGTTAATACAATTGGTCCCTGAGAGTCCCTAACTACAAGAATTCCAAGGTAGAATTTTCTGAATGATACTGCCATTCTATCCCCTGTTCATGCAAATGAGTCACTAATGAGACATATCAAGGCTGCATATGGTATATCAATAAACATTTGCAAATGGGCAAAGGGGCCGTTATTCTACACTCTCTTTAATATTCAGCCAGGGCGATAAGAAAGAAGGTGCATGCATATGTTTAAGCTAGAAAGCTACGAGGACAAATTTAATTTGTCTAATTTTACAGTACACCATGGTGCTAAGGAGAAATAGTGAAGCCAATTCACATATAGCATTAATGCTATGAGGCAAAATCTAAATATAAACACACTTTAAAGCAGGGACACTGAAATCAAAGAGACTTAAGTCAGACCTGATGATTCATTTAAGTCCTACTATTTTCAATGGATTTATTTCAAGTACAGCTCGCTTCAGATTTAACTGCGAGATAAGTCCACTGCAACTCACATCAGCTTTGTTTAGCATTTTTAATGATGGAAAATGCTGGAAGCTGCAATACAACAGTCCGAACAAAAGTGATTTGTAAAATTTGGTGGTTTGTTTTGTATATTTCCCCAAAACAGGATGTTGGGTTGGGAACTGGAAAGCCAGCAAAACAGATCAAGAGAGCAGGATTTTTTGGCTACTGGAGAGGATGGAGTTAAGTCTGCGTTATACCTCAGACAGGGGTCTGCATCCTGGAGAAGATGAGATTAACTGCAGTATCTTTTCTCCCTCCCTGGCAGTAGCAGCAGCGTCTATTTCTTCTGAAAAAGTTCCCTAGGCTCCTCCTCCAAAGAGGGCCCTGCTGGGGAACTCACTTTCCCAGCAGCACTTGCATGGGGTGGGCATTGAAAAGTCTCTTCCTCTTGGAGCATGATGTATGTTGAGGTTTCTCTCTCTCTCTCTCTCTCTTTCTAAGACAATAAAAGGCCTGGTCATGTCCATGTTCTGATTGGCTGAGAATGGACACAACTGGTGACTATAATTCCCAGGACCCTCTTATGCAGTTTGTCTTTTAAAAAAAAAACCCCATAGTAATTATAAAAAATAGGTAGATTGGTGAATTGTTCTGAAACTTGACAGGCCTGCAGTTGTAAATGGGGTCTTAAACTGAGGTAGGTTTCATGCAGATAGGCCTTAAAATGATTGAGGATTGCACCTCTAAAGTTTCCCATTGTAGCCAATGGGCCAAATCTATACCGAATGAAAATGACAACACTCCTGCTGATTTGAATAACTTCTCAGTAAACAAAATGAAGGGTTATCCAAAAACCGAACCCGAAATAGCATGCTTTTTGGCCAAATTACACAAGTCTATTTAGCAGTGCAATTACTTTTGTTATATTGTTCAGCAGCATTTTCTGACCTAACCCCATGCCCTACTAATCCAAACTTTCTTGGGAGCAGCCATTGAAAGTTGTGATAGTCAAAAGTGGGATCCCTGCCGTAATTCCTGCTCATGCAGAAGATGGGAGTTAGACATGTCAGTTTGTTGGATCCCAACTGATAGGAGAACAAACCCCTGTCATTTACAGTGACTACATCCTGGTACATGGATGGCAGACTTTGGTGATACCTGTGTATTTACCACTATATTGAATATTTAGGGATTGTGAATACAAACTAGTATCAAATGTCTATTGAGTCCCCCTCCCAAGGGGTGAAAAGGACAGGATATAAATGTATGAAATAACAATAATACTGTAGGTTATGTATTTGAAAGAGATTCCACAGCTCGATCAACTATCAGAATTCAAGACACAATTAAAGATCCATCACTTCTGGGAGGCCTGCACGGTAAATTTTAACTTGTGAATTTTAACCTGCATTTTATTGGTATGGTCTTGCATGTATGTTGTTATCTGTATTTTAATTTTGTGCTTTTATCTCTCTATTTTAACCCTGTTGCACCCTGCCTTGAGGAGCCACAAGGAGAGGCAGATAATGTTTTCATCATCATCATTCACAATTGTGATCATAAATACCAGTCAATCAGCTCAGCTACATTGATTCAGAACAGTATTCTGGTGAGAAGCAAAAGGACTTTAATTTGTTTGACCTACTCTCATCCTGCAGATCAGTATCTTTGTGCACTCAGTATGCATAGTATAAAAGTTCACAGTAAAGCAACAGGAAGTCATCACCTATGGTAGTTTATAGGGACTAGCCCATATATATGCTTCATGTATAAGGAGGCAAAGGTTTAATGAAAGCTATCCCCATCCTTTTGCTCCGGATTTTATCCAATATGATATATGGGTAGACTTCAAAAGGGAAGAAGGAAGGAGAACTGCTTGCTATAGAAATGGCATACACATCACATGCTTGGGATTTCTTCTCAAATTTAAATATCTGAAAAGATTAACAATGTACTGAAGAGTTTCTGTTAGCAAAATTTATAACAGGAAAAAAAGTTGTCCACATCCCTATATTGTCACCAGGTTTTTGCTACCACATCCAAATGTTTGTTTTTTAAAATTGGGTGGGACTGGAAACATAATAAATAGCATGTGGATTTAGTGGAGGAATATAGGGTGTTTGAAAAAGAACTCTTTTTCAAGGGTGTTCTTTTTCAAACTTTTGTTCTTTTTCAAGAGTTCTTTTTCAAACACCCTGTACTTGCTCCCATATTTCAGAGTGAGATGTCCCCTTCTTGGCCCAAGTGTTGTGGTTCAGTCTGATGATGATGAAAGGGGATTTGGGGAACAGTAGCAGTTTGTTCCAGGAAATGTGGAGCCACAGTTTGTCCCAGGGAATGTTGTTGACTCAGAAAGGCAGGTGGATTCGGGAGCTGAGGATGGCTTGGGAAAACAGATGGAACAAGGGAATGTGGAAAGTTCTCAGTTGAGCAAAGATAAGGATGACCTTCTACAGGAGTCTGAGAATTGTTAACAGAGCTCAGATGGTAGTGAGGCGGATGAATGCTTGTTAGACAGGGAATCCAGGTTAAAGTTGAGGTCAGGCCTCCGTCGCTCTGGGAGGATTGCAGGCAGACGCGGGCAAACAAGAGTGCACAGGAATGTGTTTATGTCTTGCAAGGAGGGTTAAAAGAGATGTAATTTGGGAAAGATTCTAGTCAGAGCAACCTCGCTTTTGGAGAATTATCTCTTGCCATGCTTTTGGTTCAAGCCTCATCTCATGCCTAGCATCTGTGTTTGGATTACTTTTGAAGCTTGTGTATTCATGTTATCTATTGTGTTACTTTTGGGACTTTGGACTAATAACTATGAAATCATTGATCTGCATTTAAGGATTGCACTTGCAATTGGATTTTACTTTCGTTACAGCTTTTTATTACATTTTGCTATCTTTCTTTAATAAACTAAAAAAACTCAAGCCGGCTGTGGTGGAGTTTGTGTGTTGGAGCAAGGTGAACCAGTGCTGAGGTGCGACACCAAGAGCTGTTACTGGAAATCATTACCAAGCACAGGAATTGTGTTACAGAATCTTAGAGGAGATATATATATATATATATATATATATATATATATATATATATATATACACACACACACACACACACACACACACACATATTCATTGCAGTGGGATATCTGGAGTTTGGGGACTCATTTGGGAGTAAAGAAATCTGAGAAATAAATTGATTTATTTCTTAAAGCTATTTTTGGCCAATGAGGAAAAATGGTGGCTGCAATTCTCACTCAGTCCGAAGAGATTGGGTAAGGCTCTCTGCAGCCTAGCAAATGCTAAAATTTTATGATGGAACCTGCCATGTTAATAATGCAACACTGTCTGTCCAAGTGTTTTTAGGAGCATAGCCAAATGTCTCATAGACAACTTGCCAACTGTGTTTTTTTTTATAATTACTTTCTGTTGCTGTTCATAAATTGCACAGGCAATTCAGGGACTGGAGTTTTTTCTGAAGATAAATTTAGTGTGAGTTATTCAGTGGACTATAGTCCACCAAAGCTCATGATATAATACATTTGTTTGAGTTGCCACAGTGTTATCAAGCCATGATACCCTCCATCCTGAAAGATTTATAATACACCCAGAGACTTCAAGCAAGGAATATGATTTTTTTTTCTTTTTTATTAAAATCTTTTATCGAGGTCCAGAGTTGCGAAATGCCGAACCGCTACAAGCTCCAGAATGGACCTAACAGCAGATATACCCTACAAACTCTATCAATTCCTTATATTGTGTGTATAAACTGCTTCTAATATACAGTAGAGTCTCACTTATCCAACATAAACGGGTCGGCAGAACATTGGATAAGCGAATATGTTAGATAATAAGGAGAGATTAAGAAAAAGCTTATTAAACATCAAATTAAGTTATGATTTTACAAATTAAGCACCAAAACATCATATTATACAACAAATTTGACAGAAAAAGTAGTCCATTACACATTAATGCCATGTAGTAATTACTGTATTTACGAATTTAGCACAAAATATCACAATGCATTGAAAACATTGACTACAAAATTGCTTTGGATAATCCAGAACGTTGGATAAGTGAGACTCTACTGTATCTTATTTGTAGTGAAAATAACCCCCCCCCCCCCCAACAACAATCATTTATGAAGGAGACTCAGAGCGGCTTACAAGTTGTATGTACATACAATATATTATATTATTAGCATAGCACAATATTAGCATTATATATTACTATATTGTACTATACCATTATACCGTAATATTATTAGTAATATTGCATTTAATATATAATATATAATTAATATTATATTATACAATATTATTATATATTATTATTATTAGCTGCCCTGAGTCCCCCATTGGGTGAGAAGGGCAGGATAGAAATACAGTACTGTAATAAATAAATAAATATTATATTGTATTACATTATAATATTTATTATCAATATTATATGTATACACAATATATTATATTATTACCATATCATTCATTTACAATATTTCATTTACAATATTGGTAAATGAAAAAAACAATACAATATTTAAAAATAAAAATAATTTTAACCAACATACTGTAAACTTATCAGAATTTCAGTGGGAAGTGTGGGCCTGCTTCTGGCCAATGAGATAATCAAGTAGGATTGTTGTTGTTGTGCAACTTCAAGTCATTTCAGACTTTGGGCGAGCCTAAGTCTAAAACTGAGGGCGGGGGCCAGATAAATGGCCTTGGAGGGCCGCATCCGGCCCCCGGGCCTTAGTTTGGGGACCCCTGCCCTATACCAACAAAAATAAGCTCATGATGCCTGTCCATTTAATCCAAGGCTGAAAGTTTGCTGCTCTCGTGGAAGAGATGGTTTAGTAGATTTGCATTTATAAACTTTCTATGCCAGGAGCCAAGTCATTGATTGTCTAAAATTACCACTCTTGCCTTCTGAGTCTTACAACTTTGTCTCACACGGAACCAGACACTTAAGTTTATCAGACTCATCAGCATATCTACACCGTTGTTTTCTCATGGACTGTGCTCTCTCAAGGGGCTTCTCTGCAATTGATTGGTTCCTTGAACAGACCAATCCCTGGCTGCCATTTATCCTGCCATGGGAATCCCTGCCTGTAGGATGTGACGTCAAAGGAACCTCCGACTAATCCAGGCACAGATCCTAGCTGCCTTTTTTCCAGCCAATCAAGAGGAGGTAGCAGGAAGTCTGAATACTTGTCAGGACTGTATAAAATGTCATGCATTTATCTGTGTGTTCATGCATGTACCCTTTGAAGCAAACTGCTTGTACTTGCATCCTTTTTTGGCCAGATCATAAAAACCTCTGACTGTGTTGCCTTCAATCTGGAGAGCATATTTGTCTGCCCTGCCTGATCTAGTTTAGTGAATGCTTACCAGGCACGAACCTCTCAACTGCATTCCTAGCTAAAATCACTAAATCAGGACTTGGTTCTTTTTGATGGAGCAAACTGGCATTGTTCCCCATTTGGAAATTGTTCCTGGGAATTGGAGTCCAGGGATGCATCTACTCTGTAGAACTGATGTAGTATGACATCACCTTGACTGCCATGGCTCAGTTTTATAAAATCACAAGAGTTGTAGTTTTATAAGAGCTTTAGCATTCTCTGCTAAATAGTGCTTGCAACTCAACAAACTACAAGTCCTAGGATCCCAAAGCATTGAACATGGCAGTTAAAGTTGTGTCAAACTGCATAAATTATATAGTGCAGATGCACCCTTGGTTTCCTTCAATCAGTGAAAAACTACATCTCTAAGGTCCCATCTATACTGCCATATATTCCAGTTTCTGAATCCAGATTATCTGCTTTGAACTGGATTATATGGCAGCGTAGATCCAGCCTGCGTTCCTAATCGGTACAGGTGGAGATGGAAGCGGGTTGGAAGAATAAAGTGATGATGATGATGATGATGATGATGATGATGATGATGATTGGTCATATGACTCAGATCCTTCTTCCTAGTAGCACACAGCTGCATGCATTGTCTTCCGCTTCTTTCCTATGAAGAACTACAGGGAACTATGAAAGAACTAGGAAAAACACTAAGTATTGGTATTGTTATTAATCTAGTGTTTACTACTCTTGCTGCTTTTTTTTGGTGCTTCTGGTAACATGAAACTGTTCATTCTTTTCTGGTTAGTTTTATACCTGAATCATATAAATATTTACTGTTTACACAGAGTATATTACGTGGATCATTATTTACAAATTATTGAAGGGAAGATGTTGTTGTTGCTGTTGCTGCTGTTTACTAAGTGGTTGAGGAAACAAACTAGAGATATGCTCACTGATTTCAGTGACAATGACTAAATCTAAATCCAACCCATTTCGAGGAGATGTAAGTAAAAACAAAACAAAAATTCCAATAAATGCATTCTGAGGTATAAATAGTAAGAAATAATAAGAAATAATATCTGTTTTAAAGTACAGTATGGCCCCCATATCTGCTGGACTGGTACCCATGGTTTCATTTATCCACATCTAACAAATTAAATCCTTGGTCAGTATTTTCTAGATCTTCCAGCATGACTCTATGATAGCCTTGCACCAGAAGTTCTTTATTTCATGATGGTTCACTGTTATCTGTGCTTTCACAGATGTCCCCAATGGATGTGGGTATTGTATTATAATTTATGTGCCAGCCTGCATGTCTTCATAGGTAACATTCTCATCTTTTACTTCACAATTACCAGAAAGAAATGCATGAAATATATTTTAAGTCAACAATTTTATTAAGTTTATAAGCAGGTCTTATAGAATTATCGTCTACTTTAAATCTGAGGTATATTTCTTTTCATTTGTATAAGTACTCAAAGTGATTTTTAGAGGCATTTATCCTTCCGATTACTTAAATTCTCTGCTGCACAAAGGAAAGGTACTTAATGTAGCATGCAGTCCTGGATAATGGGAATCTGCAGTTTTTCATTGATAGAAGCCATGGGATTGCATTTAAATTAATTAGAAGGATGAGGTTTGATTCTTGCTTGGAGGCTTTACTGGGAAAATAAATCTTTAAAACTTCTCTAACTTACAACAACTTATGCAAAACTGCTAAGGTATTGAGTGAGAAGTCTCAAGAGCCTAAGGGCTGATTCACACAAGGCAACCTTTCCTTCATCACACATGATTACCTACAGACAGAATTCCTGTCAATTTCTTATGCAGAAATCACTGACATACAAGAATCAGCATGAACCTAAGATGTAGGTCACTGCATGACGAATAATATCTCCCAATATATATGTCCAAGTGCTGAAATACGTCTGTGAAATATATTATTACAGATGATGTACTTAGACACCTGATTCTTGAAAAGGTGAGTTTTACATAGAAAGTTTCTTGTATATACAATAAAATTGTTGATTCTCCCCAGTTATTTAAAAAAAGTCACTAGTTCCTTTGAGCTTCAGTACAGAGAAATGTATGAATTTTGGGAAACAAAATTCTGATTCTTATCTGGTCCTAAATGTCACCAAATAATTCCTACCTCTGGTTTGCTGTAAAATGAAATGAATATTTCTAGACTTGATTCTATATCAGCCATGGGCAAATTTTGACCCTCCAGGTGTTTTGGACTTCAACTCCCACAATTGCTAATAGTCTACTGGCTGTTAGGAATTGTGGGATTTGAAGTCCAAATCACTTGGAGGGTCGAAGATTGCCCATGCCTGTTCTATACTATGTATTCCATATTCAAAGCTGTGGTTGATTGCCATTTTTGGGTTTAGTTGTATTGTAAAGGGTATACTGATTGGTGCAACATTAATCTTAGTGAAGCTGACATGATAAGAGACGGTAAGCTAAATAATATTTTGTTTTGTCTGACTTTTAAATTACATAGCATTAAATATGCATATAGGTAAAATTGTGAACAAAAATAAATGAGCATATTCATACTTTTTTTAAAAAAAGACATTGTCCATTGAATAGCATGGGCTTAGGATCGAATACTAGGCTTGTGCAATCCAAGGAAACAATGAACTGTTTTGGTGTCCCCGATTTCAGTGGGGATCCTAATCCATTTTTGGGAGCCTCCCAAATTGGGGAGGACAGAAATCTGTTTTCGATCCGGGAAGCCAAAAGATTAATCTTCTATCTGACCCATTGGAGGCAATGGGAGAAGGACTTCCCAGGCTCCCCTTCCCATCATTTTAGGCATCATTTATCATTATATCTTTCATTAAGAGCTAGATTAAAAGCATCAGAGTTAAGATACCACTCTCTCTGCAATCCTTTCCCTTCTGTCTGTAGAGGAGCCCTGGATTTCATGCTTCGTTAAAGCTGTTTCTACTCTAGAGGAGACAGGAGCTGCAGGCACACACACTCTCTCCCTGCAGGAGGCAGTTTTCCAAGGCATTTTAAGGGGGCTTCCCACTTCCCAGGGAAGGAAGAGGTATCGACCTGGAGGTATCCTACCCCAGGATTCCTTTAAAAAGCCCTTCCTTATCTCTTGATTTGGAGATGCCAGAAAGGAGAACTGCCATCTTAGAATGCCTCCACCCTCTTTGGCACTGCAATCTACTTTCTGCTTCCAAATCAAGAGAGAAGGGAAGGCTTAAGAAACCCTGATTTCTGGGATCCTTTCCCTTCTGACTTTAAAGAAGACCTGTTTAATGCTTCATTAAAGCTGCTTCTACTCTAGAGGAGACAAGAGCTGTAGTTGCACACAGCTCTCTCTCTCTGCAGGAGGCAGTTTTCCAAGGCATTTTAAGGGGGCTTCCCACTTCCCAGGGAAAGAAGAGGGATCAACCTGGAGGTATCCTACTCTGCACTTCCTTAAAAAGCCTTCCCTTCTCTCTTGGTTTGGAGACACTGGAAGAGAGAACTGTAGAATGCCTTTTCCCCCTTGCACTTCAATATACCTTCTGCTTCCAAATCAAGAGAGAAGGGAGGGCTTAAGAAACCTTGCTTCCTGGGATTTTTTCCTTCTTGCAGCTGCCTCCCTCCCCGCACTCCATGTGTAACCCTAAGAATCCAAAAGCAGATGGTTTTCGACAGTCAGTGTTCTGTTGTGACCAGTAAAAAAATGGTGGCTGAGCCCATGCCATTACGGGCTTCTAAACAAGCCGAAGGCAAATGTCCAAAATAAATCCATGCACAAGCCTACTGAATGTACACAAAATGGGCAGTGGGCAGAAACAATCTGGCACACATCTGTTAGTGAGGTGTAAGACCAACTTAGGTGTCAGGGGCCCCATCTACACTGCCATATAATTCAAGTTTCTGAGTGCAGATTAACTGAATTGAACTGGATTATATGGCAGTGTATACTCACATAATCCAGCTCAAAGCAGTTAATCTGGATTCTGAAACTGGAATATATGGCAGGATAGATCCACTCTAAATGTCTTTTTGGGTCATTGCAAAAGTTGAGATGGTCTTCTTTAAATGACAAAAATGCCCTGAAAGCCTACCTTCCTCTTCCACTTCCCATGCCCATGTAATGGCCAGTGAAAAGCAAAGGATGGTTGAGAAACACTGGGTTGCATCATCATAATTAAACACACAACAATAAAGGCGACTTCTGGAACCTCTAGAATTCCTTCCAAGCCCTACAAGATGAAATTGTTGCCTTACATAGTTGAAACTGCATGTAGTAATTTGGGGGTTATGTTCTAGGAAACCAAAGTTCAAATCTCCACTCATACATAGAAATCCACTGTGTGACTTCAGGCGAATAATTCGCTCTCAGTCTCAAAAGAAGACAATAACAAAACCCATTTTCCAAACAAATTATCCCTGCACACCCAGAATAAATAAGATTGTGGTCAATGATATACAGTATCTGTTTTTTAAAAGAAATGTCAAGCTCTTCACCTACGGAAAACAAAGTATGGAAAAAGATAAATGAAATTAGTTACTTTGGCGTTTGGTGGTTTTTTTAAATGGGTAGTACTACTAGTTTCTAGTCATTACACATTTTGTCATCTTCAACTCACTGATTTTAGAAAGAGAATTGGAGGGATTTTAAAATAACCATATGTAGGACTCAAATTATGTTCACTACATTTTATATGTAGTTTCTTCTCCTAAGAACAGAAATGTTAACTGTGTTTCATAGTGTGTACAGTATTGGGAGGAATATTGACTGTGTGCATGGAAAACATAGATTTCTAGGTCCTTTTGCCACTGCATTATATACTTCACATTTATTTATTTATTTATTTATTTATTTATTTATTTATTTATTTACAGCATTTATATACCGCCCTTCTCACCCCGAAGGGGACTCAGGGCGGATCACATTGCACATATAAAGGCAAACATTCAATGCCATGACATAAAACAGAGACAGAGACAAGATGCAGGCACCAGGCTGGCCTCGAACTCATGACCTCTTGGTCAGAGTGATTTGTTGATTTGTTGCAGCTGGCTTGCTTTCCAGTCTGCGCCACAGCCCGGTCCTCATCAGACCCATCAGATTTTGTTGCCAAATAAGAACAAGAAAAACAAAGCAGCCCTCTTGAAACAGTTCTTCATTTCCACTACTCCTTAGCTTTTTTTGGCTTTGTAGTAGGTGTCCATTCCCTTTCTACAACCAGGTTTTACATTCATCCATCTTACATTTTGCAGGCCTCTTAAATCTTTTAAATATAAAATATGCTATATTTCATTTTTGTAACAATTTGCAAACAAAATCTAGGGAGTGAATGACAGTTTTTGGAATTGCAGTCTTCCAAATGCACCCTTATTTCTGCTTCTTGGCAACATTTCATTTGAGAAAAACTAATTGCCTCTACAAATCCCATCCTAATTTTATTCTGCCAATAAACAAACAAAAAAAATTTGCTTTATAAATCATTATCATGTAAATCCTTGTGCTGGACTTTGACTGCTTTAATTCCCCACCCCAATGTGTTACAATTCCTAATAGCATTTGTTGATTTCCAATATTTAATTAGATTTAGATTTATGAATTAAGATTTCCTGTAGACTACAATCCAATCCTTCTGTCACTGTAATGGCAGTTATCCAGCATAAGGAGTGAAATTGACAAAGGTGCTGAGATAACAGAGTTGCTTCAGTCAAACCCATTCTGTATCACAAGAAAAAAAGAAATGTCTTGCCTTTTCCTGTACAACTCAACACCCAGAAAGGCAAATTACTTTGGTGATGGAGAGGACTTTCTTGTCCTGCTTCTGCCACTACTAAACAATGCCCCACAATATGCCTTATAACAGTGTAACAAACCAACAAAATTATGGTTTGTATTTCAGACCTAACTGTAACTTTTTGACAGCATGGCCATAGTAGGCTTGTCCGATCGATGGAAAAAAGGGGGTGCCGGCTCTTCGATATAGAAATTATTTCTTAATTTTTCACCCAAAATTTTCGGATATTTCCGAAAATTTGTAATGTTTCTAAAATGTTTCTAAAATGGTGGACGCGCATGCGCAATCGCCAAAAAACAGGAAAACGGGGGGGGGACTTTTCTGGGGGTCTCCCGCCCTCATTTCTTGAGCTATTCTCATCAAATTTGGTACAGTGGGAGAACACATTCACACTCTTTGCTCAACAAATTGCAGAATGTTTCCTGTCTCCTATGATTTTTGGCGAATTTTCATAACTTTTTATAATACACTATTTTTCAATATTTGAAGAAACCTGTTCCTGGTTTGAAAGTCTTATTTCCTGTTCAATTGGGTTCTTATCACTGTAAAAGTCCCTCTTCTACTTGTGTAGACTTTGGATTAGAAATGCAGCACACACCAAGCAATGCCTTGACAGGATTGGCAACATCCTTTGGAAACTATAAATTGCTGTGGAGCCTCTCAAATCAATGTCTGACTATGTGATTGCAGAAATAAAACTCAGCCCAAGGCTTGGGAATAGAAATGGAGCATGAGGGAAGCAATGCCTTGGCGGGTGCCCCACGTCCTTTGGAAACTATTTCTTCCAATGTACCCTTTAGGTTTGAAAACAATGTGTGTCTTTGTGATTGCTGCAATAACACTCAGCCCGGGGGCTTGGGATTACAAACGGAGCAGGAGGGAAGCAATGCACTTGCAGGGACGCAGACGTCCTTTGGAAAAAAAAAAGTTCCCTAAAGCCAGCCACAGCAAGGACTCTGCCCCAGGCCCCCAGCCAATTTCCCCCAAAAAAAACACAATATCGAACCAGCAACAACAGAAACACTCTACCCCCAGTCACTTAGCCCTCTCTCCCCCAAGCAAGCAAGCAGCTTCCCAGCGCACGTGAAACACCCTCTCTCCTCGGTATCCCAACCCAGAATGGCTTGGCTCAGTTGGGGAGGGGATTTTTAGAGAGATCCTCACGTGGACGCGAAGGACGCTAGCCCCCACCTTTTTCAGCCATCGTGGAAGTCTCTGATTGGCCAGGGAGCGGTAGCCATGTTAGGCTGCCCTAGGCTCCCATTCATGTTAGGTTGCAGAAACAAAAAAAATAAAAAAAATAAAAAAAATATTTAAAAAATTTTTGGAAGGAAAAAAATTAACGAAAATTTTAAGAAACAATTAGAGAATGGGCCAACGATGGTTCGAATTACATTGCCAGTTGCGCCCAGGGAAAATGTTTCAATACTCGTTTCAAAAAACGAGAACAATCCGAAATAATTATGAAACGAGAAACATAACGAATATTTGGACAACTCTAATACATAGCACTGGCCAACACACATTTAGATGCTTCAAACATTAGCCCTGACATGCTGATTTCAAAAATGGCCAGTCAACATATACCAGTTACCATCTGCTTGCCCATAGAAAACCATGATAACCATATCTAAGAAACTAGAGCTGATGTAGGCCTATCCATTTTTTGAACTGGTGCCCCAAATAACCCCAGGAAAAGGACTAAAGACCAAGAAACCAATAATTTTTGTTAGGTTGTATAATACAATCCAAGATTCTGTTTGGAAGTCAAGGAAAATTGGTTTGTGATCTTGCAAAATAAGAATTCATCAAAGAGCACAATAATGTATAAGCTTAATCTGAATTTTTTACCTACCAACCCCCGAAATAATGAGACCACACAAGTAAGATGGGT
This sequence comes from Anolis carolinensis, assembly GCF_035594765.1. Lineage (NCBI taxonomy): Eukaryota > Metazoa > Chordata > Lepidosauria > Squamata > Anolidae > Anolis > Anolis carolinensis. The sequence continues at coordinate 152,482,805 of NC_085843.1, forward strand.
TTAAATATGGGCAACTTTATTGTTACCTATTTAACTCTGAAACTGAATGTAACTCTATCCTGGTGGAGAATCTGGTGGTAAAAACCCTATCCAAGGTAGTGTCCCTATCCGGCCTACCCTTGGGGCTGATACGGGCGAAAAAAACCTGGTTCCCGGTTAGCCAGCAGCTGAGCAACCTTTAAGGGGAACACGTCAGCGAAGCCTCCCTCAAAGTTGTTGAGGCCAAACTCCCGGCATTCTAAGGGCCTTTCGTTTTACCTCACCTGTTAAAGACGAATACCAAATGAGTGTTTTATCTTATGTCCTTCACCCCAAAGGGGGTGGTGTTCTAGGTGTATGCTAGATTGTGTATTCCCCTATCAATTTCCTGCTGAATCTTATTTAATTGCCACACCATCCCAATTTGCCCCGGAGGACAGTATAGGGTAGGCGAAAAAACAAACCCTAGAACATAGAAGGGAAAAAATTCCTACCCAGCAACTTGCGGCAACCACATTAAGCTATACTGTTGATGGGCGGGTGTGGTGGGCTGAAGGTCGGACACAGAAGGAAGTTGAGGGGGCTGGCTGGTCCATAGATCAGCCACGCCCCCACACAGCGGCTCCAATTAGAACTGAATGCCTTCTTCAGGGGAGGAGGCAAATTGCTCTTCTCCCCCAGCTTTGCTGGAGAGGAAAGCCCCATCTTGAGGGTCCTATACAGGACACTTGTGTAAGCTGACTTGGGTTGTTTTCAAAATTAGGGTCAGAATCGAATGGATACTTAAAAGGGAATGTTGCACAGTTTTGATAGAACATGTCACAATTTGGAAAATGTCAGGAATATAATAATTTTGATATTTAAATAAATACAGCAGACATGTTGTCCTAAGTACATGATGATAATGTCTAGCAAAGTACAAATTGATTTGGCAGATTTCAATGATCATATTTAATGTTTCTTTAGAGACCTATGAAACTAGTGAACTTTTGGGAATGTTTTTGTGCTATTAAAAGGATAAAATATTTTCATACCACCAATACCAATAACAGGTTTTAGACTTTCCAAGATATCTACAGAAAGCTCTATCAGATTTAAAAGAAAATTTTATGTCATATATTTTAGAATTGCCTACATGTTATGGTGAATAACTTTGCTCACATGTCTTGCTTATACTATTTATTTTAATAACAATTTTAAATGATGCCTCAAGAATATTCCTGGAGCAATAGTATGAATTGGAAAGTCACAATGCAAAATCTGGCTTGACTCCAGAAAAGTAATATGAAGCATATGAACCAGCTCTAGTTTTGACAATAGCTAATTACAGTTTACTGTCTCTTTCTAGATCATCTTAGCATTGTTATCTTCCACTCTTCCTTTACTCAGGTGTAGGAAGCACCTTAAATATTCTGACTCAGACACTACTCCAGGCCTGTTAGCTTGTTGCACACTGCCTTTTTACCTTTAATGTTTTAACTGTTTACTGTTATTAGATCTATTAGTAAACATGTCCAAAGTGTTTGATTTTTATATATTTAAATTTCTAATTTTATTATTTCTGAGTTGTTTTATAAGTACACCTGAGGTTGTTTATTTTATTGCTTATGATTGATTTGTTTGTTATGTTATGCCGGCATTGAATGTTTGCCAATTTTCTGCTGTAAACCAGCCTGAACCCCCTTGGGGAGATAAAGTGAGATAAAAATAAAGTTTTTTATCATTATTATAATCATGAGCTCTTTATGAGCTGGAGTTGATGCAATTGATCAACATCAGGGAATAAGATGACTCTCTTCAATATTATCTGAAATCACAGCACAGTGGTTTGCAGATCCTGCAATGGATAAAATAAAGCAAACCAAAGGACAGGTACATATATAAAAGCTTTTGGAAGAGTTATTTACTGGGTGTAGTCCTAGTAAGTGAAACATGTATTTGTCAAGGTCAGATGCCAGCCAATTGATAGAAATACAGTTTATTGTATAAACAACTCAAAAGAGCTCATAAAACAAACACAGGAGCTTGCAACACTTAAACTTCAGTGTGAAAAAGACGTTTGAACTAAAAAAAACTCCATAAAACCAAACCAGAGTATAATCCGGATTATCCAGAGATATAATCTGGATTAAAACAAAACTGCTTAGATTCATCTCAAAATTGCCGGATAACTTGAAGAAGGCAAAACAAACTATGGGCCGAATTCCCAAGAGTCCAAAATAAACAGAATCCCAACTGGGCTACAAATAGAGTTTTAAGGCTCAAAACAATGTCCCAACTGGGACAAACTTTGCCGCCGGAGGCAGCAGAAACAAACCGGTGCCGGAAACAAAGTAACGAAGAGCAAAGAGTTACTGCAGGGTCAGAAACCAAGCCAGCAGTCAGTAACGGAGCGTAACTGCAGAACCAGGAGCCAAACTGGAATTGGGAGCGAAGAGTAATTGCAGTCAGGAATGAAGCCAGCGGTTGGTAACTGAGCATAACTGCAGAACCAGGAGCCAAACTGGAATTGGGAGCGGAGCGTTACTTCAGGGTCAGGAACGAAGCCAGCGGTCAATAACAGAGAGTAGTTACAGGGTTGAGAATGAAGCCAAGCCGGAATAGGGAGCGGAGAGTAATGCCAAAATGTCCAGTCCAAGATGAGAAGTCGTCACAGCAAAGTCCTTGTCAACAGGTTGAAACAAGTAGCCAAAATGACGGAGGCAAACTAATGCAGACAGTAATCACAATGCAGTCTAAGGAAAACCACACAGTTCCAGCCCCCGTCGTAGAAGTAACCCGGAATAAACTTACGTCGGTTGCACAGTCCCAGGCCAGTCTTCAGGAACACGAACATGAAACCCAATGGCGCCCAATAACCACCTTGCCACACACAAGGGCCCCATAGCCAAATGTCCTCAATTTATTTACAACTCGTCTTCAGAACTCAAGCCGGGCACCGCCCGTCCCACAGGTTGCTTCCATTCCTCATCCGAGCTGGAACCGTCCTGCCGACGCCCAGACCTACCCACAGCTGTGGAACTATCCCCACTCCTCCAATTAGACCACCTTGGGTCTGATCCTGAAGGACCCCACGTTTCCTCAGCGTTCCCATTACCAGTGGTCCAGTCTCCCCATCACAACCCTCTGGAGTGCGTGTCCATTCCATGCCATTCTCTTCTGCCCGTACCACATCCCCAACGTCCATTTCAAGCCCATCCTCCCCTTCAAAACCCTCAAATGACTCCTCATCTGTTGATTCCTCAAATATCTCTCTAAGCCTCTTTCTCTGTAACTCCTCAAATGAGTCTTGCTCCCGAGGAGCCTTTCTTCTCTTCCTGCTACTATCAGTAGTATTGTTGACCCCAGAAGGCTCATTCACAACAGTATTATTCCACTTTTACCCTCCCATTTAGTAAAACCTGTACATTAATTTTATTATTTTTGTGCTACTGTACTTATATCCTGATTTTTGCCTAATAGCGGATCCAAGGAGGATTATTATTGCTCTTCAGTGTACAAAGGGCAGGTGTCAAATGCTACATGTTTCATAGCATATTCCTCTTAGAATTATGAGATCACATGCAGCTTGGATCCTGATAGTTCAGAGCTAAAACATGAAATCCAGGATGGTACATGATGAAATCCCAGAAGGCAGGCAAGATCTCATGATCCCCTAAGCATGATATTTATCAAAAACTTATGCATGTAATTCCATTAAAAACAAAACACCAGATGAGAAGCTATTCAGAAATTGTTTTCCCAGATATGCATTGAACATAGAAACAAATAAAATCCTATTTCATCTTTAAATAGTAATCATTCCAATTGTCATGATGCTACTGATAATATTTTGGAAAGGAGAAGGAAAAGGGGGTATAGAAAAAGGGCAATAGAGACTAGTAGGCTGATTTGTTCTATGTATGCCTAACCGTAAGCAAGAAAAAAAAAGCAAAGAGGTTAAACTCTAAAAAATCAACAATAATTTTGATACTATCACTCAAATGAGATCCACATTTGGAACATCATTATAGTGAAAGAAGGAATCTCTTTGATTAAAAAAATTCAAAATACTTATCTAAGGTTTGACAATTTACATTATATTCTTTCAGAAATAATTTACCATATAGTAATGACAAGATAATTAAAAGAAAGAATGCAACAGATTAAAACTTTTAGATGAATTAAGCAGCTCGTTGTCACAGGCATTAAACCTGAATTTATCCTGAATTGACTCCTGGCTGTTCCCATTTATGCTAAATGTTGTGGATTAAGCCCAGTTTCCCTTACTTAGTCACACATTAGTAAAAGTTGGGGACTCTCCCAGGGTTTGCCTAAAATTCCAGAGTAACCTCATAGTTTCAAGGCAGAGTGAGCAGTAGTATTGGATCTGATTCAGACTACTTAACTGTCAACAAAAGGCACTGTCATCATCCCCTTTTTCCCTACATTCTGCAGCAAAGTCACCAACATAACAGGAAGAAGACAGAGAGACCAGCTCCTGGAACCTGTGATGATGGATGAGACCAGATTAGCATTATAGAACGGAGGCTTTCATCTCCGTATTGCCTGATTTGCTCATGCAGAAAATTACATTTCCCAGAATTCTGTAGGAGCAAATCAGGTGATTGGGAGATGAACACCTGTGTTCTATAACGCTAATGTGATCTCTTCACAGTTAAAGTCACAGCTGCCAGCTACAGGTCAGAGCCTATCTGGAATCTGCCATTAACAGCAGTTTCAACAGGACTACACAGGTAACATGCTTTATTTTTTTAAGGAAATAAAAACTAATTACAGAATGAGCTACAGTTTGACTAATGATAACATAATCCAAAATATTGAGAATAGTATCAGAAAATATTGGCACTTTTCAGGACATAAATGGGTGCCAGGAAAAGTCCCTTATTTCTTTTAAAAGAAGTCATAGCACTTGCAAATTACTAATCAAAAGAGATTTCAGAACTTACCAATATGCCCATCCAAACATTATACTATCAGTACCAGAACGAGAGGACCTTGCTCCAAAAATGGAATAGATTTGATATTGAGACTTGACATATTACTCTCCCATGGTCTAAATGTGGAATTAAGAGTTTATCCGTCTGCTTGAGTTTTCACATGTCCCTTTTCACACTGCTGTGGAGTTGCTATTATAAGGATATCCTTGATATATGTTGAAAAAAATGGAACATTATAATGGTCTGCCTCCTACATCTCAAAGCATAAGCTTTGGAAATACTGGGTGGCTGTGAGTTTTCCGGGCTGTATTTGGAAATATTTTTTTTAATCCTTGCAGATAATTTTAAAGCTGCACTTTAAGTAACATTTTGTACTTGTATATATTTATGCAAGATATAAGTATTAGTGTTGTGCTTTTGTGTGGAATCGCTCTTCATTTTGTGTAGTTTCATTCATGTCGTCTCATTTTCATATTTGTTTCCACTAACAAAAATGGGCTGGCCGCCTATACGAAACAAATTTCCATCTTACTAACAAAAAAAAAGAAATTTTTTGTGCTATTGGCGGCAATGGGAGGGCTTCTGGGGCTCACCCCCCCACTCAGATTTAGGGCTAGGGGATGAAAATCACCACACACAGAGGGCATATCGACCCTTTTTAGCCCACCAGCTTTTAAAAGTTTGCCCAATTGGGAGCTGTCACACACTGGGAAGAACCTGAGATTTTGGACAACATCACCAACAAACAGCTCATTCCTAGTGGCTTACTAAAAACATAATTTCTATTGATGTCCTAGCAGGATGCCAAGTCACGTGACCAGATCACCAAAAAGCCTCTGGCAGAGAACTATTTGCTGGCAGCAACACAATCCCAATGTTTCCTCAGATCATCTGCCTGTGTGGTTGACAAACAGGCTTCAGAAACACTCCTAGGCTTCATCAAGGGGTACTTGGATTAGGTAAGTGTAGACATGGTCTATGATTCTGGAGACTGGGGTTGAAGAAGCTGGCAAAGGTTAAAGGAGAAAGAGGATGAGAAAAAGAGGAGGAATTTGTGAAGAAACTGAGTGCAACTATGACATGAGAAGGAGGAGAGAGAGAAAAGAGAAAAAGAACTTGTGAGTAGGAGAGGGAAGAAGAAAAATAAGTTATTAACATTATAAAATTTCAACAACAGACCATTTCCATTCAAAGCTGTTTCAAACATATTTAAAGGGTTCAGAGAAGAAATCAGGTGTATTTTCTGAGGGAAGGTGTTCCACAATGATGAGACCACCAACAAAAAGTTCTCTTTTCTTGTACCAACTAAGAATTGGCTATGGAGCAGGGCTTCCATAATCCCTGGACTTTGCAGGGTCATCGAAGCAATTACGGTCTCCCAAATAATCTGTTCCCAAGTAATTCAAAGCTTCAAAAATAATGGCCAGTATTTTGGTGGGACCCTGTAAATGCACTGGCTCTTGCTATGCTGTTGCCTGCTTCAGTCACCTGTCCCATCCTTTATCAGTGGAGATCTCTCAAGACTCTTCCAAGTAAGCAATGTATAAGGTACATGTAATACTCCTTACCAGTACTAATAGCACAGAGTTCTTGAGAGCATCCAAAACACTTCTCACACTTCCTCCAAGATGTAATACAATGATAAATGGACTTAATTCGGTAACTTTCATCTTAACTCTTTGTTGATTTGTCTCAGAAATTTCTCAAAATAAATACAAGAACAAAGCAAATCAGAAATAAATTATTTAAAATACAATATTTATTAAACATCTTAAATAATCTGAATACGAATTGCTCTTTCGTTAATAGATTATTGCTAACCAAATAAAAGAAAAAAATGTATGAACATGAATTTAGAATTTGTATATGTGGGAGAGCAAGAGAGAGAGAAAGGTGCCTTGCAGCAAGTTTTATTAGCAGACAGAAGCAAAGGCTTATAACCATCTGGCATTTTGACAGAATGGATCAGCCGCCTGACTGTTGTGCTTTCATCCCTTTGAACATGCAAGGTTAACTGCTGGCCTGCCTCGCAGGTATGTAAGAGCAAAGGCATAAAAAGTTTGAATCTGCCAAATATTCTTTGTTTTTACTTTGGGGGAAAATAAGCTAGAGAGTTTTCTCATTTTTTTAACAGATTTGTTTTTTCTTGACATTCCTGTATCACTGTCTGCCCATTTTGCAGGTGCCAGGTTGTCCTGTAAACAGAAGTAAAACGGGGAAATAGGGGGTCAACTCTACTGGTACTCAATTGACTCCTCACCAGTGTTACATAAAAAGAAAATGAAGATAAAGGTAGTACAAATGTTTTAACTATTTTATGCAAAATAACAAACAAAAATAATTAAATGAAAATCAAAAGTCGTACATATTGTTATGACTTTGTGGATCCCTATTGAAATAAACTTGACAAACTTGATGGATGATTTGGGATCAAATACTGATCCTTAATAGCACAAAATCTTTTTACAGCCTTGGGGGCAGAATACCCTTTAGAGCTGTGGAAGGATGTTGGGAGGACTAAAGGCAATGGCAGTCCGGGTGTCCTAATTACTTTAAATCTGATTCAGATCTGAAATGATTTGGATTTGCTAAACTCTGACTTATCCCATTTTATCTTAATTCAGTCTGTGCATTATAGCATTCTTTTTTCTCCTATTTCCTGCTTTGATCTGCTGTGCTTCCAAGATCATAATAAATAAACAAAAAATCTGCATAGAATTATCAGACTTCAAGAAAGATAATTACCACTTGAGGGTACAAGGATGTGGGGGTGGGTGGGAGAGAGTTGCAGTAAATTAATGCTTGCTTTTGTTTGACACTCTTTCTAATTTGTAGATAGAGGAAGAAAACATGTTTGAATATTGGTTTGAGTTTTTGACTTCAGAAACGTTGGTTCAAATAAGAATCCAGAGTTCTTAAGGCACAGTGTGTGTATCTCTCCAACACACACACACATACACACACACTAGGGGTGTGCAAAACTTTGTTTGTAATTCATTTTTTGGATCTATTTTGTAAGATTCGTACATACAACTCCATATTAAGTAACACCAGGGACCCCCATGCAAAAAACTTAAGATTCAAAAAACTGACCTATGACTTTTGGATGATTATGTAAATTAATAATAAATTGTCTCTGTTGCGGGCACTACTTCTCCCCCAAAAGGGCTGGTTTGGTTACCCCAAAGGGTCCTGAGGAGGATGGTGAAGCTGGAGTGCAAGGAAGAAGCCCTGCTTTTTCTCCAAAGTGGGTAGCAAAGTGGGGAGAGAGAGAGGCTGGGAGGGATGCCTGGCTGGATGTCTGGGCAAGAAAGAAGCCCCTCAGCACATGGCTGGCCCAGAGAGAGAGGCCCCTCAGCACATTTCCCACCTGACACAAAAGCAAGCAAGAGCTGATCTCGGCTCCTCCTCCCCTATTCGACATCACAGTTTAATCTGTTTGATTTTCCTTTATTTTCGTTATTCATTTTATTTACTGGGGATCTGACTGATGGTGGGTGGGATGAGCATGCATACGTTTGAGGGCTTTCATCCTTTTAGCTTCTTTTTCTCTTTCCCCTCATCTCCTTCAGGAAATACTTCTAAAGATTATTAATAATACTAATCCCAGTAAAGAGAAGCCTACTTCTCATCTAGAGTAGAAAGTAGAAACAGCTTTAAGGAAGCAAAACCACAAGCAGAAAAAACATTGCAGCCTTTCAGGCAAGTGAGGGGATTTTTAAAGTACTCCATGGATGATAGCTCAACTGAGGTCCAGGTCATCACTCTTCCTTTCCTGGGTCTCCTTAAAATGCCTTGGCAAGCTGCTGGTGCTGGGAGAGAAGAAAACGTGTGCATCTGCCTCTCCTCTATAACAGAACAGCTTTAAGAAGCAGTAAACCCAGTCTCCTCCTCTACAAACAGAAGGGAAAGGATACAGAAACTTAAGAGTGGTTACTCTGATGCTTTTTTTAAATCCAGGACTTAATAAAGGATATGGAGGGGGAGCCTGTGAGAAGCCCCCTGCCCAACAATGGGCTGGATAGGGTGTTTTCTTAACCCCATTACTGACACCCAGGCTCCCTTGAAGGGAAGAAAGGAAAGGCTCCCAAAGGAAAGTCCCCCATTGCCACCAATGGGCTGAAAAGAACCATCTTTTCCCATATGCTGAATAAAAATGCCCATTCGGCAGTCCAACCATTTTTGAGAGGCACTGGAAAACAGATATGGGGGGCTTCTGGTAACCAGCAAGCAGAAACCGATAGCGATTCACCCAAAATGCAAACGCCTATTAGTTACTCCATTAATGCAACCCATCATACCACTGCAATTTATTACTATACTTGACGACCAGAAGCAACGGAAAACATTAAGCTAAAAACATTATGTATTAGGGATGTGTGTTTCCCCCTTCCAGTGGTGATAACACTGTGAGAACATGTTCATACATGCAAGGCATCAGTGTCTGTTGCTGTTATACATGTGTTAATGATGCTGTGTTATCTAATTGCTATATGTATGAACAGCCACAATTTTAAAAAAGTTTGATGGGCTAATTGTGGAGGGCAACCCTAGATTAGAATCACTGGTACCTACACTGACCATTCCTCAGCCAACTCAGGACCTACATGGAGGTTATACTCCATGACTCCAAATGGATCTGATGTCTGTGTGGCAGCAGCATGGGCAGGTAGCACCAAAAACAGTTTGGCACTGTTCATCTGCCACCCTTACCTTGCTCCCTCTATCTTACTTTAGAAATGCCCACCAGGAGTCCAAAAGGTTTGGATTGCAATAGAGGCTCACCTCCAAGTAGTCCCGAGACTATCCAAAAGTGAGTCCACAGACCAAATACCCCATTAGACTCAAGCCTTTCAGGAAGACCCAAATGTAATGGGGTATCAAATTAATTTGGAACAACCCAAGGACACCTTGGTTTGTTCTGAATTAATTTGTTTTTACTGGAGGTGCCATTTAAATGTGTCTGGTAGAAACTGAGACAGGTCCCAGTTTTTGGGCCTGTCTGGATGGGCAGACAGCTATGGTAAAGAGTTCTATTACAGGAATTGCAATGGCACTGTCACATAAAATTTAGGTAGAGGATGAAAAAACATGGAGCATTACTGACACTAACACCAACTGCCTCATGCACCACTCCTCTTGTGCAGTGGGTTTCTAGTCTAAATTTTTTCAATATAGGACTACAAAAAGAGATAACAAAAGGTAAATTCTTCATCACAGTGAAGTAAATAAAGAATGACAATTCCAGAAGAAAAAAGGGGAGGGGAATAACCTAATGTGATGTAGTAGCTTGGATACCAACAAATATAACATGAAATATAATATGGACTGCAATCCTAGCAGCGGTCTGAAATGCTATCCAAAACTGTGTGTAGATAATATGGAATCTGGAAAAATGCTTTCACTTGATGTCATAGATTGCAGTCCATAAAATGCATAGAAAATGTGTACTATAATATACTTCTTAGTTTTCAATGTTTACAGGAGTCTTTTCTCCATCTCTATTGCAATAAACTAACACAGCTAACCCCAGCTTTAGAAATAATTCTGGGGAGGAATCAGACAGAGGTTGCTCTCTTTGTGAATTTTCTGTTACTCATTCCTTTAGCAGGTGTAATCTCAGAGATCATTCCATGACATCACAGCTGTTCACCACATCTGTACCAAAGTCTCAATTGCAGTGGCCACAAAATGCTTTAGCCTATTACGATGCAGATAATCTCCAGATTTGACAATAATGCCAGCCAGTATGTAGAGCTCAGACAGGCTTTGCCCCGGATAAGAAGCTGTCTTTAACAGTATAACATAAGCACAAAGGCTGGTTTTTACAAAAGTGGAAATTATGTGTGTTTGCTTTTTTTTCTTCTGTAAAAAAGGTTTCCAATATATATGTTTAGGGATGTGATCAGCAGACTTCCTCCCTCCCTCCCTCCCTCCCTCCCTCCCTTCCTTCCTTCCTTCCTTCCTTCCTTCCTGGGGAGATAGGACGGAATACAAATAAAGTTTTATTATTATTATTGCTCTAAAATTTGTACATCTGGCCCCATTTAAACAAAAGGTTTGTCCTCATATATGGCAGGTCTCTATTGAATTTAGCAGACAAAATGGTTTGAAATTGTTCATACCATTGCAATTACTATGAATACATTATTCCAAGATTTCCCTTACTTTGTATTGACATTTTTTTCTTATGCTACTGAGTTGATTGAAATATTGGCCAATATAGATATTGTGCCAATCAAGTATCATAACTGAACTGATTACCGTGAATAAGGGTGTTTCAGAATTAATTCAGTTTGACACTACTTTAACTGCCATGACTCAGAGTTGTATGAGGCACAGAAAGCTAAACACTTGTAAAATTGCAACATCCATAACATTAAGCTATGGCAGTTAAAGTGGTGCTAAATTGTATTAATTCTGTAGTATAGATGTGCCCTAAGAGTTGGCATGGACCTATAAATACCAGATGCTGCAAAGAAGTGGTAGAGAAGAGCATTGCTTTTACTCTGTGTTCTGTTTTTTGCAAGCCCCTCGGAGACCTCATGGGTCACTGTTGGAATGGGTCACAGATGAAAATAAAAGGCCAGAATATATGAAGACATGTAACATTGCATTTAGAGAACTCTGATGTATCCTAAAATTAGTGCAAGATCTTAAGACTGAATTTCCTTCAAAGTCACCCGCACAAAAATTAAAATGCACTTCCAATTTACTTAGAATTTCTGCTAAACTGAAGAGGCCAGAGACCCTAATAGTATGAAACATTGTTAAAGCAATGCTCCTAAATGCTTTGTTGAAAACACACAATAGATGAAGTTAAATTTAAAACAGAAATAAACAAAACAACTCCTAAGCTATTGTTTTTTTATGATGATCTCACATTTTGTATGCCTGGCACAACACCAGATGTCAAGAGCTGATGCTTTCTCAAACATGGTTCAAATTATGAGCACAGTACACTCTTCATGCACTAGTACTTAATATACTGCACTGTGGTAGATGTGTTCTCTAGCTGTCTTGTCTTTCATATTTTGTTAGCTAATATTGTCTTTCAGAAAGTTTCCTTTATTTTTTTTCAACTTTTAACCACAGTCACAGTAGGTGGTTGAACCAGCTGAGAGAGAGAACTGCATGTGTTCTCTTATGTAGTCAGCCACACATTTGTGGTATTTTGAAAACCTCACACTTTCACTGTGAAGCTCATTTTTTTTCTTTAAGAATGAAAGTTGTCCACCTCTCACACACTCTCAATCTGCTTTCAGATAAAAACCATATTGTTTTAGTTTACTGTGATGGTTAACATTAATGGACAGCCTTCACCTTTTTATTTTTTGCTTCTCTTTACTTCTCAGAACTCTCAAGGCTTGCCTCTTATTGCAGACTTCCAAGTCTCTGGGCAAAAAGCCTGCTGGCAACAAGTCCTGAGGCTTGTTGGTAGCAATAACTAAACAAGAACTGGAAAGAGTGTGCCAGTCAATAACTCTTCAAGTCAGTTTTAGCCCATATATAGCAGCCCAAAGCTTTCACAAACTTGAGCAAAGAGGTCCTTGTTCTGATCAATGAACTATTAAAGTAGGATTGAATACATTCCTAAAATTAAATTATTTCCTGATATGTGACATGGAATGATACATTATTTTTCCCCTCACCAAAATTTGCGGGACTGTCCTTAAAGGAAATGCAGCACACAGAAGGGAAATTTCATATTTTCACTTCCAAGCACCATTAGAGCCAGTTTTTTTCCTCACCAGAAGCTTTTGGGGGGATCCTTATTCATATGGGTAGGGATAAATGGTCTCTCCTAGGGACACTACATAATCACTACTACCAATGCTCTTGAAATTCAATAAGCAAAGAGAAACAGAATTCTAGCATAAGAAGAGAAGAAACAGTTTGTCCCAAATTCAGTAAGCAATTAGGTAAGCAAAAAAAAAAATATCTTGACATGCATTTAATGTATGCATTATGGAGGCATATTACAAAATGTCCCATTTAAATCTCATTTAAATCCATTGGGATTGTGTCATTTTAACTCATAGTTGAAATGAAATGAACCATCCTATCTGTTAACAGAACATGGCAATAGTTCTGCTGGTCAGTATGGTGAGAAGGCCAGGAAACAAGCTTGGGCATCCAGGGAAATATCCCTCTGGCACAAGTCACTGCTCCCTGTACCCCACACTGTACCCCAAAATGAATTCCTTTTAAAAAAATGGTTGGAATGAGGTAGATTCCCAAAGCGATATGATTGTACTGTCATTTTAATGGTAGATACCCTTTCAAGATAGTTGCTCATATTCATCCTCTACACTCACCTCACTTCCCCCAGTTCTGTAAGCACAAAAATGAGAAATGGTACCAACCACGCATTCAAAGTGTTGTTGCACTTGTTATACATCAAGTTGGCATTCACCAATGGTAGCCCTATGGATGAGAGACCACCATTCAACAACTGCTCTGCAAACTAAGGGCTGTGAATCAATTCCTCTGCAATGTGGTCTTCCTATTTTACTATTACCTTCCACTTTACAGAGTGTTATGATCTTTTTCAGTGTGTTATATCATCCTATTATGTGCCTGAAGTGCATTTGCCTTAGTTTAGTTGCTTTAGTAGAAGTTCAGGATTGATTTACTCAAAGACTCATTTATTTGTCTTTTTGGCAGTCCATTCTATCTGTAAAACTCTCCTTCAGGGTCATATTTCAAACGAGTTGGTCTTCCTCTTGTTAGACTTTATTCACTGCCCAGCTTTCACAATATCCAATAGAAACTGAACTTTTAAAAAAAGACATTCCGACGCATATTAGTTCTAACAAAATACACTGTCCTTAGTGCATGAATGTCCACACAGCTGCATGTCTTAGGAGCAAGGTGAAACTAGGTACTCACCCTGGAGAGCATGTGGTATATAAACAAGACAACAGTAATCAATCATCAGACATTGAATCCTTGGCCTGGAGAGTCTCCATCTATGGCTTAGAAGACAGATGAGTGTACTTTTCCTATCCAAACACAAACATTGTTAATGTATCACATACAACTTATACACAGAGCCTTAATGTTGTTGTAGCCTGGCTTCCATCTGAACTGTCAAGTGAGCTTGAGGTTGTCCCTGCACCCAAACCGCATTCCTCCAAGCAGTCAAGATCGGATCTCCTCGTGCCAGATGGACATTCTAGTTCAGATTCTGGAAGTGATAAGGCAGATAGGGCTAATGAGCTTGACAGAAGGAAGGAGATAACTCAACAGAGGAAAGATAGGGAGTGTTATACCCCAGCCGCCTTTGGGTTCTGAACCTGATTCAGAAATGAACTTTGACCAGGATGAAGCTTATTCTGACCTTTTACCCAGTTCTACGAGCTCCTTTCAATTACAGACCCCAGCTGTGGGTAGCTCCAATGCTTCCTTAATTGGGAGAGATACTGAAAACATTACTCCCTTGGTAGAACCAGATGTCCCGAGTTCCCCAGGGAATGTATCCTTTAATAGAAGGGAGTTTTTGCATCACCAGAGATCAGAGAAACAGGAACTTTGAAGGCATCTAGAGGGGATACTGGATAGGAGATTCCCTTGGGAACCTTTGGGGAGTTGGTTTCCCTTCGCTGTGATTAGATCTAAGTTCCATAAATGTGTCTTACATTGTGAACAATTCGCGGTGTCAACGTAGCGTTTCCTTGAGAACACTTCATCGACTCCAGTTCCCTGATTTCTCCAAGCCAAGCCTCCTGTTCCTGGTGGCCAAGCCGAGCCGCGTCTTCCGATTGAACCGGAGTAAATTCACTTCCTTGCATTGTTCCTGAATTAAGATTGGTTTTAACTCCGTCTCATTCCTGCCTTGATGACAAAGACTACCTAGTGACTTTGGACCTTGTTCTTTGGACCTTGTTCTTTGGACCTTGTTATTCACTCTTGCTTCCTTGTTGTTTTTCTCCGCTCAAGAACTTTCAAACAGTTTTGAGTGTGTTTCGATTTCTGGACTTTGGACAATAATACTGGACATTTCTCTTCAACTCTTGGGACTAATTCATACCATATCATAAAGGACTATTGCTCACTCACCTTATCCACTTATTCTTTCCTGAATTTATAATTGTTTTAATAAAGATATTATATGATTATTGGTCTCTGTTTGGTTTCCAGTGCTCACGCTGCCTTGGAGTGCAACAGGGAGTATGTCTGAAGGAGTAAACAATTGCTTTTGAAATGAAATAGTGAGCAGACTTCTCATGGGAAGGGACACTGAATTCTCCTTAAGAAGGGCTGCTTTCTTTGACAGAGGTGGTAACTTTGCTTTTCCAAGAGATGAAGATCTCTGCTTCGTATCCCTGTGAATTCCTGCAGCTTTGTATCTTGATTCAAGTTCCAGCCTCATTCTTGTTTCTGTGTATCCAGTTGAATGTTCCAGTAATTTTGCAGTTTGGATTTCTGTTCCAGTCAAGACCCTTGCCTTGTGTTCCAGCATTGACTCTGTACCTTGGACTAAACTTGGAGTTTTGTTCCTGTATTCCAGTTTTGCTTCCTGTGTTTCCAACTTGACTCATGCCTTGGATTATTCCTTGATATCTTGTTCGAATTATTTGTGATACCTGTCTTTGGACTTACTTTGATATCTGGTTTGGACTATGCTCTTTGAATGACTTGTATAGACTCTTGCTTCAAGATTTTCAAGTACTTTGTTCTTGTGGATTCAAACCTATTTTATTGACTTTGAACTTTGATTTGCTATTGCTTGCATATAATCTTCAATAAACAGCTTGCTTGCTTGTATCCTGTGGCTCCATTGTAGTTTTGAGGTGCCTACGCAGCCTAGGGGTGCAACAAATGTAATTTTATACAAAATAGTTTAAGAATTTTATCCAAATTGTGAAATTTTGTGTATATTGAATCATTAAAAAGCAAAATTGTCACTATCCCATCACCCATGTGGACAATTTGAATGTTAGGGTATTAGAATTTGGAATTCGGGAGAAAGAATATTCAATTTCGATGAACTCTCAAAGAAGTGAGACAATTTTAAACATTGAAACCCCACTCTATGTTTTTCTGTTCTAAAACCATCCAACCAATTAGCCCAAGGATGATTTAGGAAGGCAAACCTATTTTTGAGATATATATATATATATATATATATATATATATATACACACACATACACATACATATACATACACACACACCATTTTGACTTTCAAATTGTAAGAATAAATTTCACAGCATTCTGCACAGCTGCCTGAGAATGTCTGCCACCAGCACAGATTTTGTTGTTTTAGTAGCCATGGTGCCATGGACTGCAGAGCACCATGCGTTTGCAGTGGAGCCATTTTTAGAAATGGCAGATGTGACTACTATACAATGTCTCTTCAGACAACACTTCAATGTTGCACAACGTGGAGCAATACCCAATCACAACATTCTACTACGATAATGATTGTGCAACTGAATGCCAAGGATTTTGCACAATGCAAAGCGTTCTGTCAGGAAATGCTCTCCATTTTGGTCGAAGATGACAATGCTGTAGTGACGAAGCACATTTCACTTGAATGGTTCAGCGAATAAACAGAACTGTAGGTACTGGGTGATGGACAACCCACAAGAGCTGCACCAACGGCCTCTCTATAACCCCAAGATCACAGCATGATGTGGTATATCACAAATCAGAATCATGGTCCATATTTTTTTTAAGAGGAGGTGTCGCCATGATAGTCCATGTGCTATGTCACAATGTTAAATGACTTTGTCCATCCCGATATGATAAAACATGGACTTCTTACGAGAATATGGTTTCAACAGGATGGTGCAAAAGTGCACATAGCAAGATTATCAATGGCCGTGGTGAACCACATGTTTCCCCCAATGTGTGATCTCCCGATTCGACAATATTGCATGGCCCCCATGCTCACCCAGTTTATTGGTTTAAGGTTTCTTCTTATATAAAAACCAGGGTGTATGCAGGAAAACCACACCCAATAGAGGACTTAAAAGATTCAATTCATCAAGAAATCACAGTTGTGCCAGTGAAAATGTTAGTAAATGCAATGGATCACTTTATGCAGAGGCTCCGAATGATGGATCTCTTTCAGGATATCATATTCCATACATAACTGTTAGTGTTCCTGTGTTTAACTGTGTGGGCATACCTATCTTTCTGTGTATGCATGTATGATGTATCCTGCAAATAAACCAGATTATGTGTTTTTCAAAACCATGTGTTTCCTCTGCCCCACCCTTTACTAGAAGGACTATCTTTTACCTTCTATTCCTCCTCTCTGCTAAAAAAACAAACTTAGTGGAGTCAGTAATAAAGTTGTGTAACCTGAAAGGGAATCAACAATCAGTTCTGGGATTTAAAGAACAATGCTGCTAGGGATATCTGTATACCAGAAACATTTAGTTTGACTAGTGTTCCTGAGCTATGAGGTTAAAGAGACCATGACAAACCTTTGGATGCATTAAGTGTTGACTAACATGGCTTTTAGGGGATATATCTAGAATGGAGAAGCATGTGTTGGGCTGTGATCTTTTTTGACTGTCACATCAACTAGAACCGGGACTTCTGGCCTCTGAATCCAGCTGTCCTCTTATCTTCCCACATTCCTGGCTCTTTCCCACTGGTAAATGTGGTATGCCCCTCAGCAGCTACAGAACATCCTGAGATCTGAATTGCAGCACTTCCAACAGGTTTACAGGATTACGCTGCTAGAACCAAGGCCATCTGTCTTGCTTAGACTTTTGGTTAATACAAGCTCTCTCACAACCATCAGGCAAATATTGCATGGCTTAAAAGACATGTGAAAGAGTGTGGGTTGTTATTTTTTAAAAATTGAAATCTGCTTTGCATCCCACTTTAGTGTCTGTCATGTATACAAAAAAAGGACACTGGCATTTTGTTCTACCTCCTTGCACACAGCAGTCCAAAATCAGCAGGCTGCAGCCATTCAGCTGTTGTTGCCATATGCCCACAAAGGATAGAAAATGTGGTCTAATTCCAGTTTGCTCACAGACACAGAGTCTGAATGTCAGCAATGACAGCATGTGTTAGCATTTCCATTTGACATTCCTTTTGATCTGTGGGGTATAATTGATTTATTAATCTGACTATATTTAAAAATTCACATATTGCAAATCCTCCCCACAGTAAGCCCAGTTTCACATCTTTTTTCCCAGTATTTGCCTTTTGCAAATGTTGCATTTGCTCTATTGGGTGAGAAATTATGATGTGAAAACTAGCCAAGAGAGATGATATGGAACAATAACAAAACACATGACAAGGCCAAATCAACAGTTGTTTTATTCCAATCTGGGAGAAAGGCAAAATCTGATTCCCAATTGTAATTAACTGTCAAAATTTTAAATCACAGGGTTAGACTCATAGTTCAGTGACAGCTGGCAGACCACTGCTAGGGCGGAAGGCACATATTTTCTTTGCTGTGTGAAAAAATACTGTTTTCATTGCTCCATAAAGATGAAAGCACTCAGCAATCCTGGAAATAAATTGATGAAGCTATGTAAACACACTCTATAGTGTTTTTCTTCATTACCTTCATTTTATTTTGGATTTTAAATTTCAGATAAAAATGACACTGCAGAGCTTACTTAATAGTATGGTAAAACACAATATAGGTGTGTATGTCCTTTCCTTCCATAAGAAATCCAGCTCAGAATAGTGGGTTAGAGTGCTGGGTCAGATCTGTGTAACACCTGGATTCACATCCTTACTTATTCATGAAACTCATTCTGGTCTATACTGGCCAGAAAACTTGGAATCACTGTGAATCCAACACTGGCAGTCTTCACAAAGCATTGGGACCAGGAGTTTCTTGCCTTAATTCAACATTGCCCCACTCAGGGCCATTGCCAGGAAAAAAATTCTTATCTGAAATTTAAAATTGAAAATAAAATGAAGGTAATGAAGAAAAAGACTCCTAAATCCCCCGCCCCTTGGCTACAGCACTGGCCCCACTTCAGGCAAAGATGGGGAATATTCTGGAGTTTGCTGAAACTCTGCAGTATCTTGGGGTTGCAGTCTGGATAGTTGGATTGGGTCATGTTTAGACTAACACCATCATCCTTTCACTGTGCTGATTGAAACAGAAGAAGAGATTGACTCAGTTTCGTGTCACTATCCAGTAGCCACAGAGGAAATTCAGGAGCAGAAAGGAAGACGTTCATCTTTTCTTTTCTTTGTCACTGTGATATCAACAAATACAGTTCTTCAAAGTCACTATTAGCAATGGGAGGAAACATGAGCACCTGGTATCTTTTATCTGAAACTGAAGAAAAGTTCATTCAGATCCATCAATAGGTTTTAAATGCATCCTCTTTCTCTAACAACAATGCCAAGGATCAGATCTGTTTTTTCTACAGCAAAAACTGACTCATTGCAAATGTATTATGACTCCAAAGTTGCACTCCTCTCTCTTTCCTTGAGAAAAGGAGGTAAGTGTCCAGAATCCTGGTTTCCCATAGCAGATCTGACCCTTCTAAGGTACACTATCTTTTTCAATAGAGCTTGGGGGGTGAACAGCACAGCTATCTGTCACATATGGGAATTAGTAGATTGAGACTTTTATAGGAGTATTCTGCTGATGTTGTTCCAAAGCTGTAAATGAATGAGAGACATTTTTCCAGACTGAAACATGTTGATTCCATTTCAGTTCCTGGCAGATGTTGACTCTCCTTGATTGGTGTTGGTAAACATAAGGAGCCTTGACTTGACTTCCTTCTTAACAGATATTGCTTTCTTGTCAGTAAATGTTGATGGATGTAAACAGATGTAAACATTTATCTCATCACTGTCACAGTTCTTATCACAGTTTACTAGGGCAGGTCAACCATTTCAGTTCTCATTTGCAGGTAGTTAATAATTTAGTCATTGCAGGCCTTAATCTTCAGAATGGTGTCTCCAAAATTATTAGCTCTCGTTCATTCCTTCCTTCCTTTCATTCAGTTCATTCATGCCCACACATATAAAATTCACATTTATCAAATCTATACATCATTTTAATATGACATGAGAACTAAGAAATGTTATTAAGAAATGAGATGTTTCAATTAGACAAATATTCATCATATAGATGAAACTTTCTCATAGTTTCCAGAAATCATGGAAGTATAAAACTTCCACAAGTGTCAGGGACAGAAGTAATAATTTCATGCAATGACAGACCAAGGCATTAAACTGTGTTGCTGCCCATTTCATTGGCCCACATGCAGGCCATGAAGTATGTAACTCTGTGTGTGTGCATACATGTCTGCATAAATGGGTTAGAAAGAAAAGACAATGCATTTTGGTAGCTGACTTGGAGAATGTTGCCCTAGGCTTCCTAACAAGTTCGTGGAAAAGAGTGTATTCAGTAGGGAATATGCTAATTCATAATTTAGTCACTTAACCACAATGCCACTACGACTTTCCTTGCTTGGCTGAGACCTCACTCATTTCAGCTTCAGACAACAACACCTGTGAGGGCTTTTTGCCAGCCTTTGGCAGCTGCTATTGCAAGATCAAAAATGCCACACCAATTTATGTGTCTCTCATTTGAGTGGAAGATGGACCTGAGAAATAAAGAAAAGAAAGAATTGTCTTTGTAATCATGATCATAGAGTACCCCTACTTGTATTTCGCTGTCAGATTTTTTTAAAGCCACCTTTCTTATGCTCGCAAGAGATTGGCCTTTCAAGTTATTGCATGAGGGCAGACAGCCAAAGTCATTATCTCCCTTTGAATTATTTAATCCTAAATATAAATATTGGTGGGACTTTCAGGCACAAGACACTGCTGCTGGCTTTATGCATCCAATTCAAAAGGTCTCAGTAGAGACTCTACCATACGTTCAGTTACTGAACTCTTTGAAAATGTTTATTCATCTCAAATCATCTTTTACGAAGGGGATGATAATTCTGTGATAGAACACCAACCTCTGGGCCCCAGTGATCTTAGTTTGACCCTTATATATTGAGTTGTGGGTTTCTTTCTATTGAGTTGCTTTAACTTGTTCTAAAATTGTCTTTTAATTCTGTTCCTCCATGAGATCTTGAAATGAAGAGTGTTACCTACATTTTTATGTGAGTGTGTGTGAGAGAGATGAAAAATAACTCAGCCAGATGACTACCCATTTTTACTTGAATGTAGTATGCCATCAAATGTAATGCACACCTCAATTTTCAAAACTCTGGAACCAAAAGAAGTATTTTCTGGATAATGTAATGTGCAGTGGCGAAGAGTGCACTCTTTGTAATTTGTTCCAAAAAAGTGTGCATTACAGTTGGTATGTGCTTAGGATTTCTCCTTTAAAAACAAAAAAGTGTTAGAACAACAAAGCTTTCAGCAATGGAAAGTGAAGCCAGACAAACAGGTAACCCTTCCCTCAAGGACCCTCTCCTGTTTGTTCCATCTCAGATTCCTTGGGTGAATCTATCTATGCTGTAGAATGAATGCAGCCTGATACCACTTTCACTGCCTTGACTCAATGCTATGGAATACCAGGGGCTGTAGTTCTAAAATTTCTTGAGTCTTCTCAGCCAAAGGGTGCTGCTGCCTTGCCAAACTGCAAATCTCAGGATTCTATACCTCTTCCAAAAATCCCACTTGCCACATGGGCTTCCTCTCCCCTCCAAAGCCATCTCTAGGCTTCCCTCTCTCACACATACTTATGCACAATGCCCCATATCTATTTCCCCACCACTGAAGCCCTCTCCTGGCTTTTCTCTCTCTTTCTCTCTCTCTCTCCCACTTGCCATGTGGGCTTCATCCCCCTCCCAAGCCATTTCCAGATTTCTCTCTCACACACACTCACCTGTGCGTGCATTCCCTCACCTTCCTTCACACGCCCAAGCCATTTCCAGGTTTCTCTCACTCTCATGTGATCACCCCTCATTTTCTTCCCTACTTTGGAAGCCACCTCCAGGCTTCTCTTTCACTCTCTCTCCCACTTGCCACGTGAGCTTCCTTCCCGCCTGTAAAGCAATCTCCTGGCTTTTGTTTTACCTATTATGTGAATGTAATGTGCATGCTGATTTGGGCAACATAATTTAGCCAAAAAAGGTGTGCACTATATTCCAGTAAATATGGTATATTTTACCATTGCTCACTCAGTATCTATTTCAAAACTCCTCTAACAGTGAAAAATAAACTCTCCTCTGGACACATTCCAACTTGTCAACATCTCCCTGCAATTGCAGTGCCCAGAATTGGACACAGTATTCCGGGGTGTGGTTTGACCAAGGCAAAATAGAGAGGTAGCATGACTTCTCTGGATCTAGACAATATTTATGCAGGCCAAAATCCCATTGCCACATCACATTGTTGGCTCATGTTTAACTTGTTGTCCACGAGGACTGCAAGATCTTTTTTACACGTACTGCTGTTGAGCCAAGCATCCCCCATTGTGTGTCTTTGCATTTCATTTTTTCTGCCTAAGTGGAGTATCTTGCATTAGTCCCTGTTGAACTTCATTTTGTTAGTTTCAGCCCATCTCTCTAATCTGTTAAGATCGTTTTGAATTCTGCTCCTGGAGTTGACAGTTGGCTATCCCTCCCAATTTGGTGTCATCTGAAACTTGATGATCGTGCCTTCTAACCCTTCATCTAAGTCATTAATAAAGATGTTGAACAGAACCGGGCCCAGGACAGAACCCTGCAGCACTCCACTGTATCTACCCAGCTTGTAACTCTACCAAAAAAAAAGAGATCAGATTAGTCTGGCATGACTTATTTTTGATAAATCCATGTTGACTATTAGCTATGACCACATTCCTTTCTAAGTGTTTGCAAACCACCTCCTTAATGATCTTTTCCAGAATCTTGCCTGATATTGATGTGAGGCTGACGGAACGGCAATTGTTTGGGTCTTCCTTTTTTCCCTTCTTGAAAATAAGGACCACATTTGACCTCTTCCAATCTGCTAGGACTTCTCCCATTCTCCAATATCTTGGGATATTGGGCAGTGTGGAAGGGGCCTGAGGCTGAGAAAATATGACTTGTCCAAAATCACCTAGTCAATTTTTCATGGCCTGGTGAAGATTAGAACCTTGGTCTCCAATGCTACAATCCAGTACCCACTATTTTGGCTCCCACACAATAAGATTTAAGAACTGTTTTCCAGATCTGTATGTAAAAAGTGATTAAATGTAGTTGTGCTTCTCTGCATTTTTCCCCTTGGTTCCCAGTATGCATCACTATGATGTCACTTTTTGACAGACTTTTTGACACTTTTTTTTTTCTATCCCAGGACCCATTTACTAACAAATGCAGCCACAATAGATTTAAATCCCTTCTACACCACCATATCATCCAGATTATCAGGCAGTAAATCCACATTATATGCTTTGAACTGGATTATATGAGTCAACATTGCCATATAATCCAGTTTAAATCAGATAATCTGGATTTTATATTGCAGTTTAGAAGGGGCTAGATAAAGACCTTTCTTCAATGGGTGCAATAAAATTTCACAGTGGGCATTCAAGTAAAACTATGACTTAGAGCTTTCCAGGATAAGTGATCACTATCATGCCGTATTCATTAAAGTTTGATATAAACAACTAAGAAGCTATTCAAATTGAAATGCTATTAGGAAAAGGCAGGAAGAACACAAGGATCTCTCTTTTGTTGCTTCCCATCCCATCTAGAAAGGGACAAAATTGATATCATCTGTATGCCATCTTATAAAGCATAAGTGAAGCCGTGTGTCATATTGACTAAGAAGACTAATGGGTAGCAATAGGGTGTCTTTATTCCCATAATGGCTCATGAGCCGGGAGAAGGATCACAGCACAAGTGAGGTAACGCTCAGGCCATACAGCGAGTGTTATTTGTCAAAATGTCAGGCATAAACTGAACGTTTCCTGCCAGCAGTCCCCAAATGTCAGAGAGTGCACATAGGAGAAGCTTCTGAGGCAAGAGGAAACCTTTAGATGGATGGATGATCTGAGCACAGCCGGAACAGGGGCCAAGAAAATGAGAGCTTCTATTTCATATTAAATGTCGGCCTGGAATACAATGCAGGATTTCTAATGGCAATGATAAAAGAGTAAGGAGGAAAGGTTAAAGATGCAGACTTCAACCCAATTAGTCTGGTCTATGCATTATTTAATTTACTGAACTTACTCCATTCTGACAATTCCAGAGGAGCAATAACTGACAGCTTTAATCATGCCATGCTGTTGCTGGTACTGCTATCATGGAATTGCTACGACTAGTGATGGGAAGAATATTTCAAATATTTTTTAAATGGTTGAAAAGTGTGGAATCGTGGGCTCAATGCTATGGAATCATGGGAGATGTAGTTCTAGAGAATCTTCAGCCTTCTCTGCCAAAGAGTGCTAGTGTCTCACCAAATTACAACTTCTATGGTTCCATAGCATATCGGGCATGTACAACAAGTCTGGCGGAAAAGTCCAACTCACTTTCAAATTTGAACAGGATCAGCTCTGGATTGGCACTAAAGAAAGGACAGAAAAGTTACCAATGGGGTCCGTCAAGAACGTGGTGAGCGAACCCATTGAAGGACATGAGGATTATCACATGATGGCCTTCCATCTGGGGCCGACGGAGGCCTCCTACTACTGGGTCTACTGGGTCCCCACACAATAATGTATAATTATGTATATTTTTTAATGTATACTCTTAATTTTATTGTAATTTTTAATCTCGATGGATTTTAAAATCTGATGTAAACTGTTTTTTGATGTGTATGTTTATATTGTAAGCTGCCCTGAGTCCCCCAATGGGTGAGAAGGGCAGGGTAGAAGTGATGTAATAAATAAATAAATAGCATTAAACCATGGCAGTTAAAGGTGTGCCAAACTACATTAATTCTAAAGTGTAGATGTGGTGTCCCCCGTGGGAACCCATGGGATGGTTTGGGCAAGTACTACACTCTTTTGGGTTAAAGAACAACAACAGTAAACATTCTAGGAATAAATTATGCCATGAAAACCCAATGAGGAAGTTTTCATACATCGGATTCAACCTGAAGGCATGTAACAACATTGTGATGGAAGACCTTTTATAATTCTTCCATAATGTAAGTTTAGGACTATGTATAGCTGCCATCTATTGTTGTTAATCCAGCGACCCACCTGTCCTCAGCACAATGAGTGAATGCTGGTCACCCTTGGGGCCAGGTAGGAAATTTTCCCTCTCCTGAGTGGAGGGGGGGATTCACCTACCCCATATTGTGTCATTGGAGGAAGCAGTTTATTCAGGTGGTACTACTAACTAGGTTTCCTGTGGCAGGAACTGGGAGGAGAACATTGTTGGTGTTCGCCTTGGTGCCCTCAATTTGGGGGTGAAGGGGAATATCTGGGATGGCCCTTACAAGTTACAGGGCTTGGAGGCATCTTGAGATTTTTTTCTCCTTGAGGCTGGACCGAGTGGGTTCCCTCTTTCTCTTATAGAATTTTGGGGGTACCCTTGGAATGACCTTCCAGTAATGACCATCCAGGTCAGTAAGCCATTAAATGGAATGCCACTGGGGTTAGCTGTTCGCCTAGAGGGAGACGAGAAGTTAGTCATTGGGTGATACCTGTTCCTCTGTCATGACCTATTTCTTTGTTACTCCATCCAGATTCGTTTTTACTGCTCTTGATTGCAGTTTAAATAGGTCAATAAATGGCCCTTTGTTCCATTTTTTTTGTCTGGTCTCTTATTTAATGGTGATACTTCAAAGTTTATAACATAGAGAGGGAACGGCTCCTGGATTATGATTTCAGATCCTGTGTTTTTAACAGTTTATTTTAATGTATTGATCTGTTGTGATTTTTATTATTTATTAATTTTTTTACTGATTTTAATGTTTGGTGTATATTGTATTTGTATCTATGTTTGTTGTGGCATTGAATTATTGCCAATCTGGAAACTGCTCTGAGTCCCCTTTGGGGTTGAGGTAGAGTAGGGTAAAATACAGTAATTATATATTATATTATATTATATTATATTATATTATATTATATTATATTATATATGTAATGTGAGTTTTTCCCATGGAGTAAACAACAAAACCACTGAACCAAATCACACTAAATTGGCCACAAAAGACATAGTCATCCAATCTATGTCTTTCAATGAAAATAAACTAGAAAAATGAAGTCCAAATTACAGAGTACAAGGAAGAGCCATTCTCCCTGCCCCTTTTAGGCTCCACCTTCATGTCATAGCAACCCCCTCAGCCACAATAGCGCCCGAGGGACAGGCAGGGTTCACTTAGGCCTCCTCCACACTGCCTATAAAATACAGATTATCTGATTTGAACTGGATAATATGGCCGTGTAGACTCAAGGCCATTCCATACAGCTATAAAACCAAGAATGCAAATGCAGATAATCCACAGTATCTGCTTTCAACTGGATTATCTTGAGTCCACACTGACATATAATCCAGTTCAGTGTGGATTTTATACAGTTGTGTAGAAGGGGCCTCATATAATCCAGTTCAAAGCAAGTAATATACAATTATAAATACATTATATAAAAATTACTGTGGTATAATAAAACAGAACAATATAGTCTCTAAAATCAGGACAGTAAATAAAGAACAACACTCTGAAAACAGGAAGGAAGCAATCAGGGCCAGCTAACATCTCCCAACAAAGGAGTAAATAAAGAACAACACTCTGAAAACAGGGGAAATTGAGACCGGAAACAATCAGGGCCAGCTAACACCTCCCAACAAAGCATTCCCCCAGTGAGGAAGCTGAGAAGGGAGAGAAGTAGAGGACTTCCGGTGAGCAGAGATGGCAACAGGCTGGACTTGCTGAGAGCTCTCAGCAAGCCACTGATTGTGATGGTCTGGTGAGGTGATTTCGCTCCCCCTCCCCCTGCGGAGTGAGTTTGGGGAGACACAAAGTATGTGGGTGCACTCCGAAGACCCCAAAGTCTACCCTTCCCTCGGGGGGGGGGGGGCAAAGGTTCCAGAGAAGCTGAGACAAAGCGGACTGCATATTGGGAAGTGGTGAAAACACTGCATTGACTGTCAGTCCCACTCATTTTAATATTAGAAGAATATTAATATTTTAATAGGCAGAACGGAAGTCAAAACTTTCTTTTGTTTTCTCTCTCCCCCTTTTTCTTTTTTTCTTTTTCCTTCTTTTTCATTCTTTTTTCTTTTTTCTGCTCTTTTTTCTGACAATATTATCCAACTATAGTACTGTATACTGTATTTTATGTTGCTAGTATGAAAAACTAATAAAAACTATTTTAAAAAAGAGAAGGGAGAGAAGTAGTGTCTATTATCAGTCATTATTATTATTATTATTATTATTATTATTATTATTATTATTATGTTTCTGTGAACCATGAAAATGAACTCAATCTGGCTCCAAATATTTTAAAACACTAAAATCAGAACACTAAATAAGTAACAACACTCTGAAATCAGGGGAATTCCAGACAGGAAACAATCAGGGCCAGCTAACACCTCCCAACAAAGAATTTCCCCAGGGAGGAAACAGCCAGGCTTTAAAGCTGAAAGGCCATTAAATGCTAGTCATTCTGGCTAATTGCAGCATTCATACTTGTCTCTAACAGACAAGATTTCTTTCTCCCACCATGGACATTATTCCAAAGGGATATAAACCCCACTTGCCTGGCTGCTTCCTACCTGGAGAATCCATTGTTAGCCAGCATGAATAGCACTGAATAGCCTTGCATCATCAAAGCCTGGCAAATCCACTGTTTTCTGAGGGCCACAGCCTTTATTTTTGCGTGTGTGTGCTCAAGCACTGCATATGAGTACTTCTTCATCTACACAGACAGTAGAAGAACAGAAAATATTGCAAAGAACAACACTCTGAAAACAGGGGAATTCCAGACATGAAATAATCAGGGCCAGCTAACACCTCCCAACAAAAAAATTCTCTAGCCAGGATTTGAAGCTGAAAGGCCATTATGTGCTAATCATTCTGGTTAATTGCAGAATTCATACTTGCCTCCAACAGACAAAAAAAGGAACAACCAGAAATATTGTATATTTACAAGCTTAGGAAATAACATATACTAACTACAGTCGAGTCTCACTTATCCAACATAAATGGGCCGGCAGAATGTTGGATAAGTGAATATGTTGCATAATAAGGAGGGATTAAGGGAAAGCCTATTAAACATCAAATTAGGTTATGATTTTACAAATTAAACACCAAAACATCATGTTATACAACAAATTTGACAGAAAAAGTAGTTCAATATGCAGTAATGCTATGTAGTAATTACTGTATTTATGAATTTAGCAGCAAAATATCATGATGTATTGAAAACATTGACTACAAAAATGCATTGGATAATCCAGAACGTTGGATAAGCGAATGTTGATAAGTGAGACTCTACTGTACCACCAGTTCCTCAGTACTTTATTTCCCATACCACCACACTTCGCCACAGCAACGCGTGGTTGGCCACAGCTAGTAAATAAATAAATATCTCTCCCCCCACCCAAATGCATGGCTTTTTAAAACATTTTTCTAAAAATAAAATGCTTAATGGGTTTAAGAATTAGTTGACAATTGTTGTGAAATTACAAAGAATCTTTAAGTGAGACTTGTAACTCTCTGCTTCAACAATGTAAGAGCAATGTTTATGAGCAGAAACCACACTCTGAAGTGTTTATGTAAATCTGTAATTTAAGAGTAAATACTGATTAAATCATTATTTTAACATTAAGTCATCAATCTAAATGTATTTACTCAAATAATCACCCTTACAATTATTAGCTGTTAAACAGTGTTCATATTTTATGTTTATTTCAGGTTTTCAATTTAAAGTAGACTAAAATTAAAAATCAAAATGATTGGAGGTCCACAGTATGTTTATGTTATAGAGGGGGTGGCTGACATTTTTCTTCCAGGTTTTTTCCTGTCTCTGCTTAATACATGATGAAAATTAAATTTGAAAAGTGGGGAAAACTTGCCGTCACTTCTAACAATAGCCCCCTTTCTAATACATCCTTTTAAACAATCACCAAAATATTCCACTCCATTGTTGCCAGTTTACCAAGATGACAATTTCATTGAGATGTATGTATGAGGAACATGCAGGGTGAGTGAAGTGTTAAGGTACCCAGAGAAACATGCCATCAGTAGAAGCTGGCCCATATCCTTCCTTTCAGACAACATACTTGGCTTCACTCAAGGAATCATCAGAGAAAGGGCAGCTTAAAGGCTTTGTTTAGCTGTATCTGGAAATGCAGGACAGCTTTACAAGTTTTAAAAGCATTTCAGTCATTTTGACTTCTGATTGAAGCTTTGCTTTTTCTTGCTCTGCCATGGTGTTCTCTTCCTTATTTCTGGACTGAACCTCCTGTTTATGTTAATTACTCATTTATGGTCACTTGTTACTGCAACTCTTAGAAAATTAGTAGTAGAATGTCATATTGGACAGTTTTTAGCGTACACTTTTCAAATCTCATGTTTCAACAGCTAAATATTTCTTTGGCTTCTATAGAGTGGCTTCTGAAGTAAAGTGTTATACCCTCAATGTATTACATATTAACAATAAGAGATCTCAGATTGCAGTTTCATTC
Organism: Anolis carolinensis; assembly: GCF_035594765.1. Taxonomy (NCBI): domain Eukaryota; kingdom Metazoa; phylum Chordata; class Lepidosauria; order Squamata; family Anolidae; genus Anolis; species Anolis carolinensis. The sequence continues at coordinate 152,512,237 of NC_085843.1, forward strand.
ACACTTCCTAGAAATTACAGTCCACTGAACTCAGGATCCAGGTTACCCAGTCTGCCATCAAAGATGGTGTTTTATTTTCATTTTATACTATATATCTTTTTAAACATGAGCCACTTATAGCAGGTCATCAACAGTAATTAAATTGTGTGCCAAATCCCTACATGTTTCACAATTAATACAATCTATACAAATAGAAACAAAGGTAATTTTCAAATAGTGATACACATACCATAGGAAGTAAACAGAACCAACGTAGATGGGACACAGATAGAGGGCAATAAATATTACTCATAACTACTGAATTTTTAAATAGTGTTTTTATGTTATAATTATACAGCCCAAGCATTTTTTTCATCGTATCTTGTACAGACCGCATCAGCTGTAATTTTCATTTTAGTTTATTATTTTTAGTTTATTTATTTGGGTCAAACAAGTAGAGTATAACCACTTTTCCTCATGAGAAAATTTAGAAGATAACATAGGCAACTTATATGGTCTATATATTTTAACTATTTAACAAAAAAGAGACAATTCTTATAGAATCATAGAATCATAGAATCATAGAATAGTAGAGTTGGAAGAGACCACATGGGCCATCTAGTCCAACCCCCTGCTAAGAAGCAGGAAATCGCATTCAAAGCACCCCCGACAGATGGCCATCCAGCCTCTGCTTAAAAGCCTCCAAGGAAGGAGCCTCCACCACAGCCCCGGGGAGAGAGTTCCACTGTCGAACAGCCCTCACAGTGAGGAAGTTCTTCCTGATGTTCAGGTGGAATCTCCTTTCCTGTATTTTGAAGCCATTGTTCCGTGTCCTAGTCTGCAGGGCAGCAGAAAACAAGCTTGCTCCCTCTTCCCTATGACTTCCCTTCACATATATTTAATCGTCCTCGTCCCCTACTCGTATTCATAATCCTTTCACTATTTTTCCCCACCCTCAACCCTCTTCCATTCATCCCTTCCCTCCAAGAACAGTCATACATTTCCAGTATCGTTCATTCTGTTTGTTGGATCATAAGGGTAGTCTGGTTCAATTTCTTATATTTTCTGTTGCCCTTTACCTTGGCTATCAGTTTTTGGATTTAGCTCCTCATGCTATAATGTTAAGTATGGCAGCATTTCTTCTTGGAGTGCCTAATAATCACAACCTTATGTCATGTTGCTCTACTCTAGTTTAAACTAGAAACAAAGAGAATGGTCTTTGTAATACAAGACCAAGGTTTAGAAATAATAAAAAATAGAATGCACTCTCCTCAACCACCTCACACTACTAATGAAAGAAGATGTGAAGTAAGAGCAACACTCCTTCTAACTGAGCTAACAGCTAATGTAAAGAGCAATATAGCCTTGCACATGAGCTGGAAGGCCTGAGTCACATAGTGAGTTAGATTTGTTGATTCAGACCACATTTGGGTAAAATATATGGAAAAAAAAACATGAGTATAACCAAGTACACAGGGATTTTTCACTAACCAGTTTGACTTCTTTCAGCATTTGAACTTCTTCAATCTCAAATTGTTTACTTCCCAAGAAATTTGTGAATTTTGGTGAGTATTTATCAAAAATGATCAGAATAAAATTCTCATCTACCTGTAATGAGCATAAAAACACATGATCTACTTAAAATTAAAACATATAACCTGAAAATCATAGATAACCCACAGCTTCTATAAGTTATTGTTTTTTATTTTTGATTCCACAGAAATGAGATTAATAAACAGGTTTGCACATAAGCTTAAAGCTCTTAATGTCTTTGGGGAAAGAAATCTGTTGACATTCCTAACAGAAGTTGCTGCTCTATTTAAGTTGCTTTACCATCTGGTATCTAACTCTGAATTCATGTTTAATGGTTTGCTATGTATTGGCTTGATGAAACAATGTATGGTTGGAGGCTAGATCTTGCCCCAGTGCACAAAGAATGGTGAAAAGCAAAACTCCTATTCACCATTTCATAAATGAATCTGGAATACTTCCCAGAATAAACCTTCTTCAGTTTGCATTCTTCATTAAAAACACTTAAATTTCAGAGAAGAAGAAAACAAAGATTCCCATGTCTCTGTATGAAATATCTATGAGATCTTTCTGCTGAAAAACGAAAGCCTGGTGATGGTAAAGAACTGATGGGGGAGAAGCAACAAAAAAGAACAAAGGATCCCTGGGCAAGGAAAAGGCTAACAACTTTTGGTATAAGCTTTCAAAAATAGCAGCCCACTTCAGGTTGAAGTTTATCATACATACGATGGAATGAATTGCAGTCCATGCAAGCTCATGCTAAACAATTAATGTCAGTCTTTTAAGTATCACAGGGATCTTCACTTTATTACTAAAGATGGACAATTTGCTCCTTTCATGTTAGATATGATCTTTCATAAACATGTTTTATTTCTATGTTCCAAAAACTTTTACAAGAAAATATACATGTTGTTATTCATCTACCCTATAGATAATCTAATCGATAAATAATGCTGTAAATACTATTGCAAATGAGATGTATTGCAATATGCATTTTCCTAACATTTTCTAAACATTTAGCCTCTCAAAATAAAGTCTAATTTTTTTTCTCCCTTGGGGATCAATTTGTATGCTGATAATCCAACAGTTCTCTTAACTTTTCATCCATTTATCAAAATATTGCTATGGGCATACCCTATTTCCTCTGTAGTTATTTACTGTGATACAAAGCATTTCACAACATTTTAAATTTATGCATGATCAATGTCTGTGTTCATAAGAAGCCTGAATGGTACATATATTACTGATTCCTGACTAATACAGTCAACTTAAGATTCAGTGTGAATAGAGTTCAACTCAATGTATTCAGTGGCTATGATAAGCACACCAAAAGTGACTTCTTGCTGGGATGTTATTTATAATAGTTTCTTTTCTTCTTCCTTACTTCCTGACAAGTCAGTCTTCTATGTGCAGGGATTTATTTATTTTGGGATGGACAAAAAATAGAACCACATGATGACCAAACTTCAGTTCAGTGTTAATTAGACCTTAATAAGAATTAGGTATTAAGTTTAACTCATTTAAAAAGTAAAATGTGTGTGATGCTTAAAAAACAAATTAGCTTGGAACATTTTATGGAGGAAATCCACAAGCTTCAGGCAAATACGGAGAAATGGTGGTTTGCCTTGTGGATATGGGCTAATTTAAGTGGCTGACACCTTCTTAAATGACAAAAATCAATAGAAACCAACTGGGAAAACAAACGTTTTCGGGATTAAGAATTCCCTATCTTATTACTTGCAATTTTGAAACTATTACATTCATAGTATGGGGGATGGAGCAAAATTCCAATAAAATGGGAACCAAATTGCTCTTACTGAATCAATTAATTTGAGCTAAGTGGAAGAGTTTTCTAATGTGTGAAATATATTCTAATATTTATTTTCTTGTATAAATACTCAGAATTGCGCAAGTTCATGAAATTAATTACACTCTCACTTCTCTGAACATTTGTTCCAGCTCCTAAATTATCCATAGCAGATTGGTTCATGAAATATCGCATTCTTAAGTGACACATTTGCAAGTTACTGCATGAGGTTTAGGCTGTAGGTCAATGTGATTAACATCTCATGGCCCAATTCCAAGATTTCCTATGCTAGCTAATGAATAAGCAGAGGAGATTGAGAATCACTAAACTTTGTGCATTCACTTCCATACTGGTGACATTGTCTTTTATAACACAGTCATAAATGTATCACTTTCATCTGTGTGTAGATCAGTGTGCAAGCTTCCCTAAAATATACCTTGCCTACCCCCATTATATGGAGCCATGGTGGCACAATGGGTTAAACCCTTGTAAACTGCTGGCCTGAAGGTTGGGTTGCTGATCTGAAGGTTGCCGGTTTGACTCCGTCAGATGGAGTGAGCTTCCATCTATCAGCTCTAGCTTGCAGGGACATGAGAGGAGCCTCCCAGTAACACATCTGGTGTCCCCTGGGCAATGTCTCTGTAGACAGCCAATGCTCTCACACCAGAAGCAACTTGTAAGTCACTTCTGACATGATTAAAAAAAACCCACCATTAGCATTATCAAGTATCCTCTAAAAGTGCAGTCCCACAGGATACTGAAGGGCTGACTTCATGAGCATCCTCCAACTGTTACACTGTGACAGCAAGAAAACTTGATGGATCATTATATTAGCAAACATCTGGCCAAGAAGACCCTCCTTGTAGCTCTACCATAGATATGCTTAATTTTGTGACAATGCGAGACAGGGTTTTTTCCATAGAGGTGCCCCCTCTAGTAATAGACCTTCTTTCCTAATGTTAGCAGGCCCTGAAAATGTTTGTGATTTAGTTAGTTTACTGTTCTTGTTTAATATTTTGGATAGGTGATAAAACCATTTTTTAGTTTGTAAAGTAATTTTAATCATTATGTCTATTCATTATTTCAAAATAGTTTTTAGTTTAATAATTTGAAAATTTATTGTATTATAACCTCTTCCATATTTAAATGTAAATCTTATACATATAAAATCTTATAATAAATAAATGTCATATAAAAACACTCTAATAAAGATATAATTTTGGGTTGTCCAATCATCCTCCTATTTCCTTCTCTCTATTTATTTATTTATCTATCTATTTATTTATTTATTTATTTATTTACAGTATTTATATTCCGCCCTTCTCACCCCAAAGGGGACTCAGGGCGGATCACATTACACATATAAGGCAAACATTCAATGCCTAAACATAGAACAGAGACAAAGACAAACACAGGCTCCAAGCTGGCCTCAAACTCATGACCTCTTGGTTGGAGTGATTTGTTGCAGCTGGCAGCTGGCTGCTCACCAGCCTGCGCCACAGCCTGGCGCATTCAATACTTTCTCTGTCTGGATAATATATCTTCTTTTCCCCCCTCATTCAAAAAGGAGATAGTATTTCTTCAGTTCTCACCACCTGCCTCTAAAGCATCTTGTGCTTTTCTCTCTTCTTAAGTAACATGAATTACATCAATCAGATATAACCAGAAGAATGTTGGTTATAAAATATGTACACATACATTACAAACTAAATCATTCTTTAAACATACATCATTGTTCCTAAATATATGTCATATTTGAAGAAGGAAAGAAACAAAAAAGGTATTGAATAGAAAAAGTCACTTTATAACAGAAGGAATAAAATCATGGAGTATGGCAATTTTATAGGTATTTTCATTGATGCATGGAAGAACAATTAATTCTGAATTGCAGGTATTTTCCACATTAACTTAATTTCAGTGTGGATGTACATGTGAATTAGTATGTGTCAGAAACTTTCCATCTGAGAAATTTTGCTAATCACTTCAGAATTCATTTGATCATGAAGATTTGTGGTCTACAAAAAAAACTTTTGACAAATCTTGTGTCAGTATGTTATTGGGTCACATTACATACACAACAGACTGTAGTGTGAGTGGTGGTTTGTCATTCTACGTATTTGTTCAGTGATGTATTCGTTGATTTGTTCTTAGAGAAGTTCAGCAACATTTGCTCATTGTAGCCACAAAAGGAGGCACTGACCCCAATCAGGAAGAGGAAAAAATGATCACTATCAATCATACCTACACCTTAGAACAAGGTAAATGAGGTGAATGGAGAGAAGTTGATGATGAGCAGTGATGATAGCAATGTGGAATGGCAACCCCAACCATCATCCACATTGAATTGTCCAAATACAAAATTTCTCACTCTTTAAAGGAGGTGGGAAATTGTTGTGTTCTTCTTATATTTTTTCTTCAAACAATATCTGACTTTCAGTTGTTCTCAAAGCCAAGGCTTTATAGGAGCTAGAAAAATCCCATGGGCCTTAGCATAGATAATTTCCCCCATAAAATTTCCCATAGTGTATTGATTTTAAGAATCCCTTGAAGTCAGGCACTGAGCAGTGGCTGTCTGCAAGAATATTGTCAATAGCAGCAATTGGGCTTTCCAATCTGCCATACTGTCTTATAATTCTTGTGCCTACATTGAGTGTAGGCACAATTCTGGTTTTAATGTACATGTTTATTTAATTATATGTTGTTTTTATGGCATTGAATTGTTGCCTATGTGTAAAGCTGCTCTGAGTCCCCCGCGGAGTGAGAAGGGCAGAGTATAAATGTGATAACTAAATAAATAAATTATTGAGTGCTCAAAACCTTCTTTAAAAGTTGTATGCTACTCTCCTCTGAAGACTATCAGGATTTCTGTCAGCTGTTTTGTATAAGGAGACCATCTTTTTGGATAAAGTTTTGGTGATAGAATGACTATGAACAATGTCTAGGCACACAAAAAGTATATTTCTGCAATGACAAGCAAAAAGTGTATGAAAGACCTTATTCTGGTACTTGTTAGCAAAATTCTACAAAGCATCAAAATGTCACTCTGACATACCAAAGAAGAGGCAATTTGAGAGTAAAGCCTCCTTTAAAAAAAAAAAGACTTGTCTATATGAAGCAAATTTTTCAAGATGACTTTTACATTTTATACACTACACTTCCTTGCTTACCCTCAATGTTAACTCCTATTCAAGCAGCTTTCTGTTCCTTTGACAGTGAATTATTTCATGTCGAGTTGACTGCATATTGTCAAGAAGAATACATTACAGGGAATTCTTAGTCAATATCTCAGACTGAACAGAGATTACACCTTGCCTTTCTCATCTGCCATGCTAGAACTCTAAACAAGAGGTAAAATTTCTCTACATTCCTGGGTGCTCAAAATATTTTAATGGAAGCATTATTTTAGGCCATAACTCATGGAAGAGTAAAGATTCATCAAGAGCTTGACATCACACACACAAACAAACAAAAGCACAACTGGCACACAATTTTTAATTGTGCGAATGCTCCCCTGGCCACCACTGAAACTTGGGGTTCCAGGCTCAGTGATGAATCCAGGAGAACTCCCAAGCTGCAAACCTGTGTCTCCAGAGCGATGCAACCCCAGCCAGCACAGTCTGTAACCCTAAACCCTGTTCGACCTTCCGACTGACAAGGAGTACCTCTGTCTTGTATGGATTCAATTTCAATTTGTTCTACCTCATCCAGATCATCACAGCTGCCAGGCACTGGTTCAGGACCTGAACAGCCTCCTTAGCAATAGGTGGAAAGGAGTGATAAAGTTGGATGTCATCTGTGTCCAATGACATCAACCTCCAAAACTCTGGATGAACTCCCCCAGTGGCTTCATGTAGATATTGACCAACAAGGTGAATGATACTGAGCCCTGTGGGACTCCACAAGACAAATGCTGTGGGGCTGAGCAGGTGTCCGTCAACACCACCTTCTGAGAATGAACCTCTAGGAAGGTCTGGAACCACTGTAAAACAATGCCCTCAAGCCCCATTCCTATGAGGCGCTTCAGAAGGATACCATGGTCTACTGTATCGAAGGATGCTGAGAGGTTCAGGAGAATTAACAGGGACACACCCTCTGTTGAGCTCTCTGTAGGGTCCATCCACTAAGGTAACCAAGGCTGTCTCAGTTCCATGACCCAGTCTGAAGCCAGACTGATGGATTCAGACAATCAGTTTCTTCCAAGAACACTTGAAGATACGAAGCATCCACATATTCCAAGACTTTGCCCAGTAGCTCATGGTGATGCTTTTATCAACCATTTTGCAGATAAAATTGTTTGCACAAAAACTGTCTTAGATACTGTCATTGGAGCAGAGGCAATTCAATCTCAAATACAAGAAATTATAAATGCATATCTCGTGGAGGGGAACTTGCCATACTGTTTAACATAAACAATAGTTAGACCACTGCTAAAAAAAACCCCATCCCTGGATCCCATGGACCTTAATAATTACTGACCAGTGTCTAATCTTCATTTCTTGGGCAAGACGATAGAGAAGGCTCTTCAACTCCAGGCAGTCTTGGATGACACACACTTCCTTGACCCATTTCTAACCGGCTGCAGAGCAGGATACTGAGTTGAGACTGCTATGGTCACCTTAATGGATGATCTCCATCTTAACACTGGCAGAGGATGTGTATCCCTGTTTCTGCTTCTAGACCTCTCAGATGCTTTCTTACCATTGACCATTGTATCCTTCTGAAAGGGGATGGTAATCAGAGCCACTGTGTTGAAAGTGGTTCTGGTTGTACCTCTCAGGCAGGTTCCAGATGGTGGTTCTTGGGGATATCTGCTCCTCAAAAAAGAAGCTGTTATGCCGCCTCTCACAAAGTGCCATTTTATCCCCAATGCTCTATAATATTTACATGAAACCACTGGGAGACATCATCTGTAGGCATGGTGCAGGTGTTATCAGTATGTTCCCAATCAACAGTGTAGGGTAGGCATAAACAACACAAAAAAGGTAAAAACCCCTACCTGGTCCCAACATGCTTACACTATGGTAGAAGTGGCGAGAGTCAATGCTTGAGAAAAAAAGGGAAAGGAGGTGTTGGAGCAGCCTCCAAAACTACCGCTTTTTGATATGGGGAAAAATCAGATAGCATGACCCCTGGAAGCTCTTCCCTGGTGAGGTTTCTTTGGTGGGTTTTGGCGTATCACTAACAAGTTTTTCAGCTCTGTCCAAAGCTTGTCAGAGAACTGCAATCTGAATCCCTGAGTATCATTCCTCCACTTCAATATAAGGAGCAGATGTACTTCCTGAAAGATCAGGGCTGAAGACAGAACTTGTGCTGCAGAGCCTATAGACATCTGTAGGACATTCTAAACTCATTGCTTTGTGTATGCATGTTAAATAAAAGAGATTAGGGTTTGTTTGTTTTTTTAGCATATGACTGTTTCTGCATGCTTCTTAGCAATTTCCTTACTTATATCTTCCCTGAGTGGAACGGAACAAAGTAGTTTACTAAATAGGAAAAAATTAATATGGGAATGTGATTATAATAAACAATCAACAATTTTATAATTTATAATCAAAGTGAATTTTGATCTGTGCCTATTGCCATTTTGTGTGTCTCCCATGCAGTTCTGTGTTTTGTGAAACAGCAATTTTAGTACAAAATGGAGCGGGTGCATGAGTGGGTGGCTTTTCCCTTCTTTTGATCAGTGCAAAGATGCGAAAAAGAGAATTATTCAAGGGATTATAGTAGATAACCCTTTTACAACTGCAAATCTGGCAGTCAAATTCCTTTCTTGATGGCTTCCCTTCTTACAGAACAGCAGATGTCTTCTGGTATTTTGGCAGCTGAAGAAGATTTTTAGGTATCCTCTAAGCTGAGACAGATATTAAACACTGCCTTTGTTAGTAAAACAAAACAACAACACAACAAATTCAGCAAACAGCATCACAGGATTTTTTTTTTTAAAAAAAAACTTTCTCACTCATCCACCCCCCCCCCCCAAATCCCATTTCCAAGTTCTCCTTTGTCCTTTGGTCCCACTATGTTTATATTTGGAATAAGTGTGAAAGTTTTCTTTCCTGTGGTGCATGTATGTGACTTCATAGTAAACAAAGTGCCATCTGGTATTTTAAATCCAGTTTTACCTGATGATTTTCTGGTGTTGTGTATCTCTTGGAAGTGTCTTGGATGGTACAATAAATTAGAGGAGATCTGAAGTATAGAGATTTAACAACTCTCTAATTAAAGCCACAGCATTTGTGCAACAGATGAAGACTATTTGAGAGTAAATTAATAACAAAACCAAGAAACCAGCTGAGGTGTTTAATGGGAAGCTGCCAAAATGGTCATGAGGGGTAGTATAATTCCCTTAGTTTGCTACTGCTCCAGTAGCACACGAAAGTATATCTTGAGTACCATTGTAAATTGGAAAAAGAAAGGAAGTTAATGAGATGGAAAAGGCAACATAAAAAGCAGGTACCCTAGGACCCTCAGACTTTTGATTAAACACAGGGAAACAGAATGCTTTGTGATTTTAAAGAAACGTAGACAGTGTGTTAATGCCTAATGAACAAATGTACTATGAAAAGAGAAAGGAATCTGACAAATTATTTGCATATGATTGGAATGGATACAGAAGAAGGAAACTTTTCTACTTAATAGGAACAAAAGATGGCATGAAGAAGCTTGAATTGAAGTGTAGCAATGAGGGGTTTGCGTGTTGTTATGAAGCACATTTATCTGCAACAAATGTGGGTCACAAAGAGATCGTCTCCTCCTTATCTGAAATTCAATTGCTGTAGATTAAGAAAAGAAACAAGATGAGTCTGGGTTTCTTGGAGGATCGCAAGAATTACAAACAAACCATTAAAGGCTCTTGGATTTTGAAAACAACAGGGCCATATGGGAAGACTGTTATTAAAGGAATGCATTTGTTTTTGTTTGCCTTACGGGAGGATCATACACTCATATATTTAAATCAAAGTGGCAGCACTACAAGTGGGGGAAAAGGAACAATACAGCATTGTTCAAGCTCTGAAAAGATACAATCACAACCCAAACTGGTGGGAAACAAATTGTATCCTCAATTTCAAAGTTCTTTGTAAATGTTTGCTACTATGGTTAAAAAGAGGAATTTATCCAAGGAATGTAATTAGGAAAGCTTTGAGATTAAGGACAGAATGTAATTTCTGTTGAATGACATGCATCATCTTCATCTTAACGCATTATTCTTATAGAACATTAAAAAGAAAGAAAACTCCACAGACCAGAATAAATCATGATAAAGGAAAGAAACAATCACAGTTATGGCAAATTTTAGGAGCAATAATATATGGATTTACTAAGGGAAGTGTCAGTACCACTATATGACAGGCGACATTTGAGAATAGTGCATGTGTGTGCATGTGTACATATACATGCATGCCCACACACACACTCCTCTCTTCAAAGAGATAATTTGTGGATATTATATATACGAAAATGAGAGAAAATAAAGAAGAACTTCCATAATATAATAACTGGGCACATTTATGTGGGAGTAGACCATGTTTAGGATCCCCAAGCTACAATTTTCTATTGATTTTAAAGGTTATTATACAAGGAATATTTTATTGTTATATGGTCAAGCTTTTTTTCCATTTCTAGTTAATCTGAGGTCACAAGATTTTTTCAGAAGAGATTTGTCTTAGCCCTCCTCTGAGGCTGAGATGGTGAGACTTCTGCTACGTCATCTAGTTTTCATGGCTGGGTGATTTGAACCCTGGTCTCCAGAGATTTAGTCCAACATTCTAATTACTACACTATGCCAGCTTTTATGTGCCTTCAAGTTGCTTCTGACTTAAGGCAACCTTAAGGCAAAAAAATAAAAATAAATCATGGATTATTTTGAAAAAATTGTTCAGAAGGCATTTGCTTTTGTCTCCCTCTGCAGGCAAAAACTTGCCCAAAGTCGCACAATGGGTTTCCATGGCTGAATGGGGATGTGAATCCTGATCTCTGGAGTTGATTTCCAATGTTCAAACCACCATGCTGGACAATCCATCATATAAAAACATTTGGAAGTTTGTCCTTTCATGCTCCTTCTATCATATATGGAAAAGGAGACCATGAATAAGGTCTTTTAGTTGCATCCAATGATATTTTAGAAATCTGGAAAGATCCATGGTATAGAAGGGAAAATCCACCCTCTTCTTTTGTCTCAAGATCGCCTCCATGTGACAGACAATAAAGAGAAAGATATATGTTTCTATATCAGAGAAAGTTTTGCAGATGAAATATCTGCAAAAAAAAAAAGAAAGTAAATGGGGAAGTATTAGAGCTGGACTTTTTGGATGATATACACAGAGAAAAATGATAATACAAATGAAACAATTTTCTTTAAAAGTTTACATAATAGTGATAATGATTAAGTAAGATGTTCAATAAGGAAAATCATTTTGGGATTACAGGAGTAAAACTAAAACTTGTTCAGGCTTCTTAAACTTTTCCTCCTCGTAACTTCTTTCCATCTGAGAAATTTATACCTTACCCCAGTTTAAAAGAATATAAAATAGGCAAACAAATCAAATATTTACTGATAATAAATCAGTATTTGTAAGGCTTGCTAAACAGCTAAACAGGTTGCTGTGAGTTTTTCGGGCTGTATGGCCATGATCCAGAAGCATTCTCTCCTGACGTTTCACCCACCTCTATGGCAGGCATCCTCAGAAGTTGTGAGGTCTGTTGGAACCTAGGCAATTGGGGTTTAATATATCTGTGGAATGTTCAGGGTGCGAGAAAGAACTCTTGTCTGCCTGAGGCAAGTGTGAATGTAGCAATTGGCCAGCTTGATTAGCATTGAACAACCTAGCAGCTTCAAAGCCAGGCTGACTTCCCTTTTTGTAGAGTATAGCTGGTGCATTTTCTGTAGAGTCCACTGGAAATACTGCATGTTGTTGCTAACAGATTTGTGTAAATGGATGGCATTCAGAAACCTTTTAATGTTACCAATTTTTTTGTGACCCCAGCATTGAGTTAAGGGGAATCCATTTGGGGGTGGGAACCTCAATTTAAGAAATGTCCTAACTAATCCAGAACAGTACTTGCCTATTTCCCTCACGCTCTGAGTCAGGGAGTCAGTGCCACATGTCTACATAGAATACAGTTCTCGATAGTAACCAATGTTTAAAGTCAGAATTGGATGTAAAATCCCTATTCTTGTGATATGAAGTCTTTGTGGAAAGGAGATATCATTTTATTCAGGTATAGAGATATTTTATGCAGGTAAAAGAGAAAGGAGGTTGTTCTGTTGGCTGGAGGGGCAGGGAGCTGATGCATAGTTCCTGGACTCGACAAAGCTGGACAGTGGATCCTGCACAGGAAAAATAATCCCTATGCAAGTAGTCCCCAGATTATGAGCAAGATAGGTTCTGTAAGTTTGTTCTCAAGTTGAATTTGTTTTAAGCCGGAACAGGTGGATCTTTAAGTGTAACTCCAGCCAGTTATCTACCTACCTACCTATCTGCCTATGGATAGCACAGGGAAAGGTTAACACCCCTGTATTGTTTATTTTACTGTCTGTGCCCCAGTTCAGAAGATTTCACCTCACTTTCTGTTCCTGTGATAATTGGATTTTGAGGAATTAGATTTTTGGAAACAAAGTTTGGTGATAAAGTTTCAATTGAGAGACTTTTTCCCCATGATAACTTTTACAGGAGTAATTTTTCTTCTTAAAGATAGGTTTCTCTCACTTCCTGTTGTCTCACCCTTGTTCTTAACTATAGATAGTTTGTAAGTCAGATGTTTGTAATTCGGGGGCTGCCTATACTTCTTCATAGAATGTCAACCTGTTAAGTGTTGTGGTTCGGTTCCCATCAGTCCAGTGGAATGTTTATGAAGAGTTGCCTTCACAATCCTTCTAGCACAGAGAATTATTCTATCTCTGTACATACTTTTAATGTTTATGACCCTATCATTATAGTCTTCTTTTATGCAAAGTATTCAGTAGCACCAATAATCATAAAGGTTACAGTAGAGTCTTACTTATCCAAGACTCGCATATCCAACATTCTGGATTATCCAACGCATTTTTGGAGTCAATGTTTTCAATATATCATGATATTTTGGTGCTAAATTCATAAATACAGTAATTACTACATAGCATTACTGCGTATAGAACTACTTTTTCTGCCAAATTTGTTGTCTAACATGATGTTTTGGTGCTTCATTTGTAAAATCATAACCTAATTTGATGTTTAATAGGTTTTTCCTTAATCCCTACTTATTATCCAACATATTCACTTATCCAACATTCTGCGAGCCCATTTATGTTGGATAAGTGAGACTCTACTGTATTAATACTTTTTATTCAATTCACACTACAATAGTCTCTTGTCTATCATTCTTAAGTTCATGGTCAGCTTCTTTTCCCACATTTGTGCTGACCTGAAAATGGTATATCAAATTTCTCAAACATATACAATGTTTACTTCAAAAAGAGAATTCTTAAATTTCCGCACAATAACACATGTTACTATTGAATGACCCAGGAGTGGGAAGGTGGTGTTAACAGTGATTTTATATACACTGCACTTTCTGTTCAGATTTTGGCAGGATGTTCTCTGTCTTGACAAATTCATGATGTATGAAGCATTTGATTAAGAAAGGTCATCTACTGGTTGGCAAGTGTTTAATTACATTGGCAATGCACCTGTTGACCCAATCATTTTATCTGCAACATAGTATCATTATATTAGCATAATTCCATGACAGATAATTTATACCTCTTTAGAAAGTAACCATAGTAGCTATCATACAGTGTTTACATTTCTGATTTTCTTTCTGACATTAGACATGCATTATCTTAAGGTGACAATGATTTAAAAATAAATGACAGTAGTTTTTTTTTTTTTTTTAAAACTATTCAAAGAGTCCCAATTATACTAAAAGTAATTGTTAGAACACATTGAAATGCTAACTGTATTTAATGCTTTATGAATTTCAGCCCTGCTAACATTTTGGATAGGAGATTCTGAGGCATAATTAGTTTTCCCTTTTTCTCCCCCAGATATGAAAATATTTATTTATTTACAGTATTTCTATTCCGCCCTTCTCACCCCGAAGGGGACTTAGGGCGGATTACAATGAACATAAATATGGCAAACATTCAATACCATCAGACACACAACATACAGTATAGACACACACAGAAGCAATTTTAACATTTCCAGCTTCATGAGGGTATCCTTGTTCCCGGCCACAGGGGGAGCTGTTGCTTCATCCTCCACGAGTGACACCGAGTGTTGTACTTCCTCATTCCTTTCTATGTGCTGCTGACAGTTTTATGGTGTTGTAAATTAGTTAAATTAGCCTCCTGCATAAAGCGTATCTAAATTTCCTAATCGACAGATTCAACTGTCTTTCATGCTGCTTAGGTAAACAGTAAGCCGGGCTATTTAATGGTCGGGGGCTTAACCCGACCCGGGCTTCGAACTCATGACCTCTCAGTCAGTAGTGATTTATTGCAGCTGGTTACTAGCCAGCTGTGCCACAGCCTGGCCCTGTTTGGGCCCGGTGGCCATTTTGTGTAGTTTGTTTATTGCAGCCTTATTATTATGCCTGGTGGCCATTTTGTATAGGCCCATCGGCTATGTTGATTCCTAATTATACCCAATTATTAGACCCGTTGGCCAGTTGCTTAGGCCCATCGGCCATTTTGTTTGGGCCCATTGGCCATTTGGTTTTGGGCCTGTCTGCCATGTTGTATGGACCCATTGGCCATTTTGTTTAGGCCCGGCAGCCAGTTTGTCTTTCCTGCCTAGCATTGGTTTGTTCATTGCATGGTCTGAAGCCATTGGGCCGCATACAGTTGGCCTAGTAGTTTGGGCAGGCCTAGGGCCGCAGCGTTCAGGCCTGTTGGCCATGCGGTTTCTTGCTTTGTTAGTGTGCTAATACATAGGATTATTATTATTATTATTATTAATAATAATAATAATAATAATAATAATAATAATAATTTTGCTAATCTGCAGGATGATGATGATGATGATAACTGGATGAGGACAAGACAAATGGCTGGGTAGTGCACATTTTCATTTCAAATACAGGGCTATTTGCTCAGTCTTTTAGTTCCTGGGTCCTTCTTCACCAACCGCCTTGACCAGTATGAAGTGATTTATGTACTTAATGGTATATTTTCCAATTGTTTTGCAGTATGTCACCTAGGAAGAATGTTGGGGGGGGGCCTAAGGGCAAGGGCCATGCTAAGAAAACAACTGCAAAGCGTTGATTCATCGGACGAAGATGACAAATCGATTCAGCTCTTGAAGGCACTTATAGATTGTAATGATGTACTTGAAAAAGTCAATGGAGTGGCTGCTGCCAGCGAGGCACAATGGCCTCCTCCGGCTATTAGTATGCCTACGTTACAGAAATCTTTATGTTCCCATGTTTCTGCTCTAAAGGTGGTGATACTCCCGGGTGGGGCTGCTACTGATGCCCAAATGGCCACATCAACATCAGCTGAATCTGAGCTGATTCCATCTAGCTTTACGGTATCAGAAGTACAACCTACTAGTAGTTCAGGTAATAAAGACACCCACATTTTCCCTTGGGGGCAGGCCAACTCACAGGAGATGAGTTCAACTCAAACATCTCCTGAACCTGTTCCCTTTAGCTGTAGCACTCAGGTAGCTAACCCGGCTCTTCATGAAGCAGTATCAGGCCAGACAGGTACATTGGTGGCAGCAAACACTATGGTAGAAACATTGTATCATTTTTGGCATACAGGAGATTGGCCATTGCCGGCACCTGATAGACTTAGTGCCACACCATTGGGTTCACGCCTAGAGCAGAATGCAATTGATATGATTCTTAAAATGAGTATGTGGATAATTTTACTATATATTGTGGGGAATTGGAGTAGAAGGAGAAGGATGAACTAGATGAAGAGAGTGATGAAATTAATAAAAGCACAGGGTGAACCAGAATTGGAGTTAACTGGTTCATTTGGGTTTTTTTAATTTATGGTTGGGTGCTAGTGAAGGCTTACCCTTCCAGATCCTACTCACTTTTCCAGTCCCTGAATATTATAAATTCAGCCTACATCAATTTTGCAGGCAAGGCATGGCTCCTCTATGATAAGCGTTTTTGGCTGGTGGCATGGCGGTGAAAGATGCCATTCCTGATTAATTTTGCTTGGTTCATTATACTTCTTTTAATATTGATGTTAAGAAAGTTAGAGCACAGGGCCCTGCAGCCAAGTTGGTGAAGGGCAACATCAAGTCTGCTTTTCACCTTCTTCCTACTCATTGGAAGGCATGGGTCATGAGAGTGTGGGATTTTGCGCCCGTCATTGCAATATTTGACTGAGCAACTGGGTGTCCATCTAGCCCCAGAAAAAACTGAGAACCCTGCCACTATATCAACATTTTTAGGGATTAAATTGGATACAGTTCAGCAATGCTCAAGGTTACCCCATGAGACAGTTTTAAACTTAATGATAGGATCCAGCCCTTTGTCACCAGAAACAAAAACACTTTACATGAATTTAAGAAATTATCGGTCATTTAAATTTTGCATATAGGGTTGGGGTCCCTAGGCATGCCATTTTGCGATGGCTGTGATGCTATATCAGGTTTCAGGTTACCACATCATCATTTGCGGATTGCCCATGAGATTAAGGCTGATTTGAGAATCTGGCTACAATTTTATTGCAGTTTAATCGTGTCTCTTTTTGAGGCAAGACCTATGATTGAAGGACACCCTTCAAATAGTGTCAGAGGCCTCTAGAGCCATTGGGTTCAGAAGTTTACTTTAGCGGGCACTGGTGTGCCGAGCTATGGCCCAAGATTTTGGCACATTAGAGGAATCACCTCTCACTTAACATCCCTAGAATTCTTTCTATTTTGGTAGCTGTGATGCTAGGGGCAGATCAATTCCAAAATTCCACTGTTCATTTTTGGTGTTGTAGCCAGGCCACCATGCAGGTTATTGATTCTTTGACATCTAAGTCAACCAGGCTGATGGAGGCTTTAAGGATTTTTACCCTCCACTGTCTAAAGTATAACATTCTGTTTAGAACTTTTCATATTGCTGGGGCAGATAATTCTCTTGCTGATGCTCTGTCCTGTATGCAGATGGAACACTTCAGGAAGCTTGCTCCCAGCATAGATTTCTACCCTCACAGCATGACGGTCCATCTTTGAAAATTGGGACCAGTCCACGGTCAGGGGCTTGAAGGTAGCTCTGGCTGTGAGTGCCAGAAAATCTTACGTCAGAGCCGTGCAGGTATTCAGTAAGTTCTGTTACACTAGTTCCATGTGAGCATGTTGCACAGTTTGGGGGTTTTCTTGAAAGGAAGGGGTGGCCCCTCAAACTATTCGAGCAAAGTTATCTGTCCTTGCTTATTGGCTTAAAGTACAGGGCTTTCCTGATGTCACTGGAGATTGTCTGCTCCGTAAATGGCTGGAGGGCTTGTCAAGGGAGCAAGCCCTGAGACGGTCACTGGGATCCTTAAAGGCCTAAGGCAAATTTGGCCCCAAATTTGTGAGCCACAATGCAAATCATTATTATTTCAGGCAGCAGCCCTCACAGCCTTTTTTGGAGCCTATTGGGTCAGAGAATTAGTTGCATCCTCAAAATCAGACCAATCTCGAAAGGGCTCTTTAATTCTCAGACCTGCGGCTCCAGCAGGATGAGTTGTAATTGGCTATTCAAACTTCCAAAATGGATCAAAAGGCAAGGGATCCATCCTTAGTACTATGATGGGATATTCAGTAGATAAAACTTAAAAGCACTGGGGAGATGGAAATCTGGAGACTATTGTTCATACATGTGTCACATGCTGGATTAGTTATACTATCCGTCTTTTCAGAACCGTTGCTGTTTAGATCAAGAAAATGTTTTTATCCTGATGTTCTGGTTGTATACCTTGGTGGCAATGATTTGGGATTGCATATAGGCAGGGCCTTGTTTTTACAAGTTCTGAATGACATGCACAAGGTGAAGGAGGCACAGCCTCAAACCCACTTGGCATGGTCTCTGATTATTACTAGGCTGCATTGGCCGCATGGTGATGAAAGAAGTTTGATTGGGTCTTGAAAAAGGTCAGTTAGGCCATATGAAATGTTTTTGCAGATGCCACAGGTTCTTACAGTTCACATGATGCTAAAATAAAATACATTGTAACTCTGCAGGAATGATGGTATCCATCTTTTAAAATTGGGCAGTGATATGTTTGGATGATCTCCAAGATGGAATTAGGGTAATTCTAGAGGATTTGGTGGGGGTCAGGAGCTAAATAGACATTTGCTCCTGATCTGTGGTGGAATTGATAGGGGAATCGCATCATTCAGTGTACACCACAAGGCACCTCAGTTTTGGTGTAGGCCAGAAGTGGTAAACCTCACCTAGAGTTCAAACAACACCGGCAAGGGGAAACGATTATGGCCTAGGAATGGGAGACTATGACCTCAATCATCCTTGGGGCATAACTCTCCACCACGTTCCCCTTTAGGTCATCCAGGTTTAGTTACACTGGGGACCTGGTGTTTTGCCCTAAATTCAGTTAAAAGGTTGGTCGGGAAGGACCACCAAATTCATAGATGACAATTAAGTGTTAGATTCAAGTTACAAATTTAAGAGAGTTAATTAGGTAACATTTAATAAAGTTACCTAGTTTAAACCCAAGTTTATTGTGTTGGCTCTTTATTTCGGGGGGTTGGAGGACAAATTGAAAAATAATGGTCATGGCAGTATTGTTTTCTTCATGTTCTAACATAGATCTACCCAATCACTACCATTCACTAGCAGCTGGTGTTTTCCAGGTTAATAAGACAATGCATCCAGTTAGCAATGTACAAGTCTTCTACACTGACCTCTGTGCTGGACACCGGATTAAACCTGATAGGGACTCCTTAGCTACCTCAGAGGTGGAAGGGTGTTCCTACTGCCTAGCCATGCCACTGGGCAGTTACCCTAGATTCCCCCACCCCCATGTCATGGTATTTCCCTTCCTTATTCCAGGTGCTTGCTTTAACACCAAGGGAGAAGGAAAAAGGGAGGGGAGTAGAGAAATTAACTCTTCTCTTCCCAATATTTGACATTGCTTTGAAGTCAGAGCAGGAACTACAAACAAAGTAGACACATTGGATGGCAGTCAGGGCATTTGATCAATAATATATGACACTAGCTGTGCCCAGCCACGCGTTGCTGTGGCGAACTATGGTGGTATGGGAAATAAAGTACAGTAGAGTCTCACTTATCCAACACTCGCTTATCCAACGTTCTGGATTATCCAATGCATTTTGTAGTCAATGTTTTCAATATATCATGATATTTTGGTGCTAAATTCGTAAATACAGTAATTACTACATAGCATTACTGTGTATTGAACTACTTTTTCTGTAAAATTTGTTGTATAACATGATGTTCTGGTGCTTAATTTGTAAAATCATAACCTAATTTGATGTTTAATAGGCTTTTCCTTAATCTCTCCTTATTATCCAACATATTCGCTTATCCAACGTTCTGCCAGCCTGTTTACGTTGGATAAGCGAGACTCTACTGTATTGAGGAATTGGTGGTAGTTAAGGTAAAGGGTAAAGGTTTTATCTTTACATTAAGTCCATTATAAATGGGTTATACAGCTGTGTGGAAGGGCCTTGAGTCTACACTGTCATATAATCCAGTTAAAATCAGATAACCTGTATTTTATAGGCAGTGGGGAAGAGGCCTAAGTGAGGCCTAACTCAGCCTGTCCCCTGGGCTGAGTGGGTTGCTAGGACACCAAGCGCCTTCTAACTGGCAGCACTTGGATAAAAACAATTATTCCTCTCCCTCTAATTTGGACTTTATTTTTCTTTTCTTTTTGTTGTATGAACGTAGAGGCATGGATGAGGGGTTGTGCTGCCAAGTTTAGTGTTTCTGGGACGTGTAGTTTTGTTGTTTTGTCCTAGGCTGAAATTTCATTACCCTTTTATATATATATAGATTTTCAAAGTCTACTACATTTACATGTTATCTCTCTTTCCCTCTTTTTATGAAAGAACATCCATGAGGATCCTGACAATACAATGCATGTAATCCACACATCCCAATAAAAGCAAAGGGGAGATAATAAATATAATCTACAAGCACTTTTTACGTAGACAGACAGATTTATTTTAGCATGGGGTTGCATAGATTGGAAATTGTCCTCATGCTCAGAAGTGACAGATAGTGAAGTCAAGAAGTACCAGGAAGATGAGTATGGTGAAAAATCATATTGTATAGTATTAGAAAGAGAGGTTGGAAAGAGAGGGAGGCACATTTTTTTTTTTACTTTGGAGACAAAACCTCCATATTGTACATTTCCTGTTTAATTGTTGAACTTAAATGGGCCTCACCATAGTTTAAAAGCATTGCTTAATCTTCTTTCTGATATTCTTTAAACTATTCAAAAACTTGGATCACCGTGTCATCCATTATGTCATTTTAATCTTCTTTTCATAGGACTAAATTGTTTCTGCTTGTCCTCATTTAATTTGTATTCAAGACTCTTAATCAAATCTGAAGGGTTTTGTTCCCTATCTAGACAGAATTTGATATATTGTAGATTTAAAACCAGTGTCCTGGGTCATTATTATTGCAGTGAATATGTTTGCAGAAACACTTGTTTTTAGCAAGTCCCTGGGAAGGGGTTATAGCACATGTGAGCTGGAGATATGAGCCAATCAAAGCAGAAGCTGAAAGAGGAACAGAGTGAATAGATCTGTTTTACTTCAACAATAGCTGGCATTACACATATGGTGGGTTGAAATGTTTGAGTCCTAACATGAAATGACATTTCTTGGCTCAGCAATGCTGGGACATAGTTATGAAGAAAGAACATGTGTTCTCTGATCTATCACTCACTCATTAGCATGTGAAATGGTCAGGTGGGACCATTTCAACAATCTTGCTTGTAATGCATATGTGTGAGCTATGCAATTGAGGTGTGCATGTAAATTAAAAATAAGAATGATTTACATAACACTAACTTCTATCTATTTGTCTATCTATCTATAGCAACTAAGACAAGGTTTGGAGTTTTATCCACTTAATCCACATACTATGGTTCTGCAAAATTCTAAACTTATCTCTTGGTATTTCATGTACTAAGTTTCAATGTTATTCATAGAATACCGTATTTAACCAGCATTATGTACAAATCATATACTGAGAAATATATTTTCTTTAGGATTCAACTCTCTCAGTGAGTCTTCCAAAGAAAACAGCAAAATGTACCTTATATTATAAAGCTCAATACTTGCTGAACTGGTAAACTGGAAAACAAGAAGATCTTGTTTAATGTTTATGCATCTTTCTTTCCTTCCTTCCTTCCTTCCTTCCTTCCTTCCTTCCTTCCTTCCTTCCTTCCTTCCTTCCTTCCCTTTCCATTTCTACAAACATTGCAACAAAGATTATAATAACCTGTTTCAGAGTTGTGAACACTGGTTCACAATGAACATGCACACATACACACACACACACACAAACTACTACAGGTCATGTAAATAAGAATGTACTGTTGTATAGTCATAACAGCTTTTTCAGTTAAGGTTCTCGAAAAATACATGATACAGGAAATTGATGGTAATAATGATCTTAGAAAGCTTTCATCTTAGTAAATCTTAAGATGTTTACTAGGCTCAAAATGTTTATTAAATTGAAGCTAACAAAACAGAAATTTCAGACAGACCATTTCTTTCTTCCTTTTCCATTTTCTGTCTTCAAATTTTTTCCCTTCCAAGACATGCAATAGGGAGTGAACTATCTGTGGCATACATAAACATTCCCTCCATGTTGGAGTTACAGTGAAGGATGAGAAAGTTTGGCTCATGTATGTCCAAATCTATCCTCAAGCCACCCTTACAACTATCCTATTCTATTTCTTTCTCCTTTGGCCCCATATCAGCCCTCCACTTCACATGATGTACGTTATATAAAACATCAGAGGAAGGGGGACTTCAGGAAGGCAGAATCCAACATCAGATATCCACTCCATGAGTAGACTTTATTTTCACCTCAGGATGGAAATTCAGGCCACCCTATAGCACCTAGTATGATCCACTTGGGACCACAGGATTTCAGCTTTAAAGAACTGTATGTCTTTTGACTACCATCTAAATCAGTCCTGATGATAGACTCAGATTTTTCAAACTGTCTAAAAGTGACATGGCTCAATTTCTTTCAGGCCAATTGACAACTTTGATCCCATGAGACTTCCTTTCATATCAATTGTGGACAGAAACAGCTGGTGAGTCCAGTTGTCAGTTTAGTGTTGAATTTGTTTAGAGAATAGGAGTCAGAACTAACTCAGAACTACTCCAGATCAAAACCCCTTGTGATCACGGAACAACAGACTGGTTCATGATTGGGAAAGGAGTATGGCAGGGCTGCATACTTTCACCCTACCTATTCAACTTGTACGCAGAACACATCATGCGATGTGCGGGGCTAGACAATTCCAAGGCCGGAGTTAAAATTGCTGGAAGAAACATTAACAACCTTAGGTATGCAGATGATACCACTCTGATGGCCAAAAGTGAGGAAGAGCTGAGGGGCCTTATCACCAAAGTGAAAGAAGAAAGTGCAAAAGCTGGGTTGCAGTTAAACATCAAGAAAATCAAGATCATGACAACTACACCTATTGATAACTGGCAAATAGAAGGAGAAAACGTGGTGGCAGTGACAGACTTTACATTTCTAGGTGCAAAGATCACTGCAGATGCAGACTGCAGTCAGGAAATCAGAAGACATTTACTTCTTGGGAGGAGAGCAATGGCCAATCTTGATAAAATAGTGAAGAGCAGAGACATCACACTGGCAATAAGGTCCGCATAGTCAAAGCAATAGTATTCCCCATAGTAACCTATGGATGCGAGAGCTGGACCATAAGGAAAGCTGAACAAAGGAAGATAGACACTTTTGAACTTTGGTGCTGGAGGAAAATCCGGAGAGTGCCTTGGACCGCAAGAAGATCCAACCAGTCCATCCTCCAGGAAATAATGCCCAGCTGCTCACTGGAGGGAAGGATATTAGAGGCGAAGTTGAAGTATTTTGGCCACATCATGAGGAGACAGGAAAGCTTGGAAAAGATCATGATGCTGGGAAAATGGAAGGAAAAAGGAAGAGAGGCCGACCAAGGGCGAGATAGATGGATGGTATCCTTGAAGTGACTGGCTTGACCTTGAAGGAACTGGGGGCGGCGACGACCGACAGGGAGCTCTGGTGTGGACTGGTCCATGAGGTCACGAAGAGTCAGAAATGACTATACGACTGAGAGAGAGAGAGAGATCAGATCTTTGAATGCTATCTGCAAGTGAACTTTAGTTGAAATTATGCCATTTTTCAAACCAAAGTCTATGATTCTCCCTGTGTTTATTGTGAACATGCTTCTATGGAAAACTGCAGACACTGACTATTCTATTCTAAGGTCTATTGATTCATTAATTCATCCATGCATGCATATTGTATGTTGCATTGTTTTTAGCACTGTTCAGAACTTTCAGTTTCTGTTGACAGAAAAAGTGGCATACAAATAATAATAACAACAACAACAACAACAACAACAACAACAACAACAATAATTTATCATGGCATATTTTATACATACATTTTTCTGATTATTATCTAAATATGGTATTTGGCCAAAATGATGTGGAAATATGTCAGACTAGTTAGTAATTAAAAGCTTTTTTAAAAATGGTTAAATCATTTTAAAAAATTAAAAAAATATATCTAAAAAGACACATAATAAGCCCATCAGAATTTCCATATAACTAAATCTTATTGAAACTCTTGGAGAGGTTATATTTGAAGAAAATTATATTAAGATTTTATTTCAAAGCCCTAAGGAAATTTGCAGACAAAAATATTCATTAGGCAGAAACTGAGATTGAGAGTAGAGATCAGTAATTGCAGGATGAAAAGAATCCTGATAGGAATATTTTTAGTTACGTTTACATGTAAGAGAGGGTAAACATACTATAAATCAAAAATTCAAAATATCCAGCACTAAGGTTAATTATTTATGAAAAGTTGATATTCAAAAGTTAACCAATGAAGAAAAAATAGACAATATTCAGTTTCAATTGTTTTTATCTATTATTTATACTGCATCAACAGTGTATGTACATGGTGGTTTATATAATGTAACAGACATTCCTGTTCCAGCAATGTATACTGGGGGAAAACATAGTGAAGAGGTCGCTGAAGGGTAGATAAAAATGATTGAAGGTGAGAAGATCCAGTTATCCATACTTGCAACTTTAGCATCAAGATTAATGTTATAAACCAAAAGCCTAATCAAAACGGTAAATTTTCAGCAAATAATTGTTTTATCCCTCCCCTCCCGAAATGTGATTTGAAATGAGTAATTAGTAATTACATACCTTTGAAGATAATGTGGAATTGGACCCCATAGTATTTCATGCTTCTTAGATGTTCCAACAAATTTTGGTTAAACAATGATAAGAAATATTTTTTATAACAGAAAATACCTTAAAAATGAGTGTGTGGAAAAATACTTAAACCAAGACGACTCTTAGCAGTTTGGTTTGCATGTCATTACTGGGCCCATATACACAGATACACAAACACATAAAATACACCTATACATATTTGAAAAGCAAGCATTTGAAACCTAAGACTTTCAGAACCATTCATCAGTTCTTAGAAAACAACAGACAAGGGGAGAAGGAGAAAAGCTCAAAAGCCATCTTGTCTAGTTGATGTAAAATTATTTCGTAATTAATACCCCATTATATCTTCAGAACTGGGGTTCAAGACAGCTTAAAATAACACAAATGCTAAGAAATAGCATGCATCAACAGGCACATACATATACACACACAGTCATCATTAACATATAGAACTTTAAAGAGGGTTAGAGCCGTGTAAATATAAAAATAAATTAAAATAGTACTCTACACATTGTTTAAAAATAGTTATTTCCTCAAAGCCTGTTAGACTTTATGTCAAACACAAGAGAGATTTTCACAAGCTAACAGGACAATAAGGCCATATATATATGCATATAAATCAGTCTTATGTATAAGTCAAAGACAGGCTTTAGGGCAACAATTACGGATTTAGATGTGACCCCTGGATAATTCAAGGGTCATTCCATGAAGAGGGGGAAAGCACAAATGCGGCCTCAGGGGGCAGCCACCCTGGCTGCTTCCACCATTTCTCTGCCCAGACGTTTAAAAAAGACCAAAAGCGGCACCATGGCAGAGAGTAGAGGCAGTTTAACCTTCCTCTAGTCTACCCAGAGAAGTGAATGTTTGTGTGTGTGTGGGAGGGGGGGGGTATTAAGGTACATTATACCTGAGGTATTTAGGATTTATTTTTGACTAAAAATTCTAGACGTTTATACATGAGTATATGGCAGGTATGGGCAAACTAAGAACCGGGGGCCAGATGCAGCCCCCTGGGTGCTTACCCCAGGTGCTCCTCATTTTCCTTGTCTTCTTGGCATAAGGACATGATAGCCCAGCGCATCCTTATGCCAAAAAGATGAGGGAGGGAGGCACACAACAGCTGAGAACCCTCTGGAGTGCCACATGTCTCGCCCTTCTTCCGACATACTGCCCCATCCTTATGATAGGAGGATGGCTCAAGGAAGGCACACGGCAGCTGAGAACCTTCCGGAGCACTCTCAGCCACTACCTGTCACTCTCCTCCTGGCATAATGCCAAGAGGACAGTCCGAGGTTCAGGGAAGGAGGATCAGGGCAGTCAACATGTGTCTTGCCTTTCTTCCAGCATAAGGATGGGGCCAGCAGCCCCATCCTTATCCCAGGAGAACAACCAGAGGATGATCCCTGCCCTTTCTTGGCCCTCCCCACCCAGTGTGTGCCTGGCCCAGCTCCTTCCTGGACCGATCCTCCTGGCTGGGCCTGCAATGCAATGCAAAAAGTTTTCCCATGCCCAGTATGTGGAATAGCCTCCCTACAGAGGACAATGGAACTGTGAAGGTACTTTTTGACCACCAGGTGTGCTCATGAAATTGTGGGATAAAAAGAAGGATGTTTTCAAATATTTCAGAGCTTAGATAGGCTCATATGAATAAACAGATCCATCATAAGTTATAGACAGCAGTTTGAATTGCATCCATAAACTGCCCAGCAGCCACTGAAGTTTTTGTAACCAGGAAATTGTTCATTCTGTGCAACCATTTCCAGTTAACGATATTCTTACGATGGTTTGAGCCAAATTAAGTTATAGTAGTCCAAGCATGATGTAACAGAGGAAGTTATAAAGTCATTAAGATAATCCAAACATGATATAACTGTGGTATTTGTAACCAAGACCATGTCAGGGCCCTTCCAGACAGACTCAAAACCTGTTATGAATTCCAGATTAACCTGAGGTGTTCAAACAATGTCTCAGGTTAATCTGGACTAATTCAGAGTAAACTGTGATTTCCTGATTTACTCTGTGTTTAAAAAACACCTCAAAGGATCCAGATATTACTAAATTCTCAGTTCGTTTCACAATTTGGTCCTGTCTGGAAGGTCCCTTAAATACCTTCAAGAACAGGTGCTGCACCATATTCTACAATCAATAAGGAAAAGTTACATGGAACACTTGGAGAAAAATGCATGAGTTTTGGGGAGATACACTATCTGTGACAATGTTGATGATACCAGTGTATTTTATCTTACCAATATTGCTAATGAAGTTTCAGGAGTATTATGATTTAGTGTTAAAACATTGTGGAGGAGTCAAACCTTCATCCACACATTTTCACAACCTGTCCCAATCAATTTAGGGTTTGTTATTATCTCAAATGATCATAAAATAAGAACTCTTTTGTTACAGTTTATTTGAAGTTAAACTATTTGCCAAATCAGATTGTCTAGTCTATAAATCAAAATTTAAATGAAATGTTCTTTGCTAACTTTTCAAATGGTTCAGGGTTTATGTTTAGATGAAGTATGGTGACTACCTTTCAGTTTCCCCAGCAGGGAGTCAGCCCTCACACTCTTGGAAAATAATAAAACAAACATCAGTGTCAGACACAAGTATTCTGATTAAATGTGAAACCATGCTTTTGAAAAGTCTTTGTGCAGCTGATTTTTTTTTAAAAAAACTTTTATTCTAAAATTATAATCAATATTCATATTTCATTTGTTTCATTTATTATGAGTCAAGTATTGTTTATTGCTTTGCACAGGGCTACCATCTGGGATTTCTAATCCAACTAGATAATTCCTGTGGCACTCATAGACTTTGATATCTTATAGTTCCCCCTACTCCCTTTTTTCAGTTCACACTGCTGGAGGCAGAATTAACTTCATATAAGCATTGAGGTCTACAGGAGAGGACTTTTTTTCGGGGCACATTGAGCAGTTCTAGACAGCCACAAAATGCAGACCAGAACTGGTGTCCAAAATGCTGGTTCAATCCCATTTGTTGCTATACATTAACTCCCTGAGCCACATCGGTGGCAAGATGATATTCACCATGCCAAACTCAGTTTGGCAGTACTGAGGACCACACCAAACAGGTCAAAATCCTGAAATGGAGTGGACGTTTAAATCCCACTTCTTCTTGGGAGACTACACAGCTGGCCCAAACCCTGTGCTTTTAAAGAGGTGGTGTTCAGATACGAGATCAGCATGGTTGGGAAAGAGCACTGCCAGCCTCTCCCTCCATGCCCTCCATTTCCCTCTGCACTTACCAGAAAAAGGATCCTGTAATGGAATGGGCCTATCTTGCCAGGCCAGTGTGTAGGAAAAGTTCTATGCCCTGGGAGACAAGGCCCGATCCAAGCTAAAGGAGGAGGGAATAGCCAGCTCCTTATATGGTAGTGGTGCCTGATTGGTGGGGGAGTTAGAGAGTGTTGTTGAGTTACAGAAGGTAGAGGGTGCCAGGGAGAGAGAGGAATTCGGAGAGATGAGTGTTTGGAGCTTGGAGAAAAGAACCTCTGTGAGGGGGGAATTAAAAATAGCCTTCAGGGGAGAAGTGCTATATTTTTAGAGCACCTCTAAGGAACAGAGGGCTGATTTTAGGAGCCTCCGGAAGGGAGGACTGAAGGGTTTTGGAAACGCCCAATTAGTTCTCCTATGAGTGAACATAGTTCTGTTGAAGACAAGTTAAGCAATCTTCTTGTTCTGGATCAAATAAACTTCACAAATCTGTTTATACTTCACCACAAGAATACAGTGTGTCCTTCTGTGCATCAATATAAGAAGGGGGGCTGTCTGCATAATAGCCATCACTCTTTAAGTTGGAGTTTCCCTTAATTTTGAGTGGCTCGGTGGACTGACTCGGGTTGTTGGTGGGCCAGTGGGATAGGGAAGAGTGAATGGTGTGGTCGTAGACCAATACAATTAGATTGGTGGCAGTGAAGTTATATTGTGATGAAATTGGCAGTCGGCGGTTGGGATCAACCGTTATAGCTCCGATTGAGGCCTGAAGCATTTCTCCCTGCCCCTTCTCTTGGAAGAAAGTTTGTGGAAGGGAGGGGGGATTCCTCCTCCAAGACCCTCGGTTGGCTGTTAGAGGGCAGAGGGAAAGAGAAAAAGGCTTCAAGCCTGTAGCAGGTGAAATGGAGGACAGGGAGGGGAGGCTGGCAGTGCCATCCCTCATCTCCAGGCTGGCTGAGCCTCTGGAGGAAGGATTGCTGTGTAAACAGGCACGGAAGGTCTGGATCTTTATAAGTATTTTTAAAACCTGGATTGAATTGAGTAAACTCAGTTTACTCCATTTTTAGTGGATTAGTCTGAAACGTCATCTGGACACCTCAGGCTAATGCGTTTTCTGGTCTGTGTAGAAAAGGCCTGAGCAGGGCCCCCAATATGTGTCTATTATCCCACCACATTCTTGCCAGATAGAGAGATTAAAATGAGACCTGTTTGCTACTGGTCTGTAACTCTTCCTGGTTCTGTGTTATGTGAGTGGCAAAGGGAGCTCAGGGCAGGATTTGGCTTTTAACCTCAGTTAGCTTCATTCGGCAACTTTCCCCAGGTTAAACTGGACTACTCTTTGTGTCTTTTGTAGCTGCTTGCACGGTGATATACGAACCTAAATAGTCAGTGTAATGGGGCCATCTAGGCATGAAACAAAAGTAAGTTTTTTAAAAAGTGGTTTTGCAATGCAGATGATACTTTAGAAACACTTTTTAATATATATTAGGGCACTGTGATCAATAAAAAATGTTTCAAAACTCATTACAAAATTAGGGGGTGCTGGCGTTTAGCTTCTTAAGTGTTTCTAAGGTATCATTAGTGAACATTTAGTTACTATAATGATGAGAGTAACAAAATGTCATTACTTTTTCATTATAGTAATTGAGCAAGTGGGAAAACTGCAGGGGCTCTTTTCTCCCTCATGTTTATAGCTATTGGGATGAAACCTGCTAGAATGGTAGAACACATTTACCACTGTTAGCCAATCAGGTTTCAGAAAGTTTCACTTATCCATGGATTTTTGGAAATTTTCCAATATACAATATTGTGTTATACAATAACACAAGATATGAGGATCATTCTCCCAATTTTTATCAATATTCATATATCTATTGATTTTAGGGATTTTTTTTTAAAAAAATAACAAAAACATTTTTAAAAAGTCACAACAGTTATCTCATTGAATGTCTCTCATATTAACCAATAGAACTTCCATTTAGAGATTTCTGCCCAGCCCAGCAAAGAGATTTACTTACTAGAATTGTCAGTCAGTCCTTCTCTTTGCAGAGTCAATAATTTATTGGAACTCTGACTGGCTGCTGCTACGGAGGGACAAATCTCTACCCTATCCTAACTGGGGCTCTCCGATGCTGAGCAGAATTCTGGGAAATGTAGTTTAAGGGAGGGCCTTTAGAATTCTTTGGCATATGGCTCCTTACCTTTCCAAACTACATTTCCCAGAATTCTGTTCTTTCTCAGTCTCTTTCCCAGTGAACCCTGTTTTCTCCTTGCTGCTTCCCTCACCTAATAGTGAGAAGTCATTAATGTAAAGAAGAATAGCAGCCTTTTTGGATTTGCTTGCTTGTACTGAAAATGAAACTGACTTTGGGAGGCTTTAGAGGTTTACAAAATTCAAATGAAAAAATATTGGGTAAGTTTCGATTCTTAAGGTTATTAGCTGCTAGGGGTGTGCACAACTAAAAAAACTGGTTTGTTTTTCTTAACAAAATTCATGCAACCCCTGTTTTGATTATAAAGTGTTTCAAAAACTCATAAGCAGTCCATTTTGGATCTATTATGCAGTTCCAAAAAAAGTCATTACTTTTTCGTTGCATTATTCACCCATTTGAGCCAATGGGGACATTAATGGGGCTCCTCTCTCCATCAGTTTTAGGACTATCATGGAGAAACTTGCTACAATTGTAGCACTTACTATCCTAAGTCCCCTAAGTTTCAGAACCTTTGCTCATCCACTGATTTTTAGGATATTGTTGATGTTGTTTCAAACAACATTAAAAAAAAACACATGAGCTAGCCCCTCACATTTCTCTACAGTGACATACCATAACCAGGGCATCTTTCTACCCAAATTTCAGAAAGATTCACACATCTACTGATTTTTAGGTAATTTAATTTTTTTCTCAACATTTAAAAAAAGCCCAAAGCAGTTACCCCCTTGGATTTCCCCACAGATACAGAAGAGGAGCAGGGCATTATTCCTGCCTCTAATCCACCAATTTTCAGGAAATTTTCAAAGTTGTACAATTAAAAGCATTATTATTATTATTATTATTATTATTATTATTATTATTATTATTATTATTACCAAAACAAAATATCATAAAATACTACAGTAGTAGGAATAACAGAAATCCAATTAAAATGTATTATGGGAATGAAACAGTCATCTTTCAAAGCCATTTAAATCAGCTGCAGCTAGTCAACTTTGATGATTTTTTTTTCTAGAATTAATATTTTTTTAAAAGGCTCCACAGTGTCCAATGAGAGAGAGTGTGTATTGGAAATAGCTACACCCAGTCTCTGGACACATATCCTTTTGGAAATAAATAGCAATCATAACCTTATTGAAAAGGAAAAATAATATCATATCTCTATGAACATGTGGAGACCATCTTTTGAAAACCACTAGTCGAGAAAAGCATGACCTTGTTAGAAGTCAACCTTTTGAACAAGTTATATTCATAAGCATTTATACAATGGCACACAGGTAACTCAGCTGTTAAATTGAAGAACTATGTCTTTAAACTGCCAAGGATAAAGACATATCACTACAAAAATATATTTGGTTAGCAGAGGATAGTTGTTTTGTTTTGTTTTGAAGTTGAAATTGCAGCTGCCCAAAAGATATACACTCCCTTGAAACCTATTAATTTAAAATATGCACTCAGAGATAAACAATAAAGTCTTCTTTCAAAAATAACATATCTTGTTTACTCACAAACACCATACAGGCACATTTCTTATTAAAGTTCAGCTATAGATAGGATGTAGCTTCTCTGTGTTATGGACACAGGATATCATTCTTAATCAATAGTCCATAATCTTTAAGGTATAGTTGTACTCACTGAAGTCAGTAATCAAACATGCATCCATTGAAGTCTAAAGAGATACATGCATCCATCTCCACTAAGGTCTAATGCAAACTGCTGACATTGAAGTCCAAGAACAATAACATGCATCCACCTCCACTGATGTCTGATGCAAGCCGAATACAAAATGGAGTCCTGAGTCTCATGCTCATTATAATCACATGTCTATAACCCCTCCCACACCAAAGAAGTCAATCAAACTGGCAAATCAACATACACACAGAATATAGGTTAGCAAATATATACATTAACAAATAAATAGTGAAATGCTTGGGAGGTTGTTATTTCCAACAGTGGAGCTGGTCATCTGCTGCACTGATTCAGAAGGTGGCATATGGGGAGATATTAATAAATAAAATAAATAAATAAAAATAAATATTGGCCAATGGCCACACCCCACAGAGGAGGTAGTATGGAGTGGAGTGGGGTGGATGGCTGGCCACCTCACCCCACAAAAGAGGCAGTCACTCTACCAAAGAAGGAAAAGGTAGTTAATGGGGAGGAGTTTGAAGCAATGGATCATTGCATGCTGCCCAACATGCGACCTAACAAGTTTGCCTATCCTGCCCAGTAGAGTTTGCTTGCGCTGAAAGAATAAGCTGACTCATAGGGACATATGACAATTACGGAGTTCTTACAAAAACTGTGTAACTGGATGTTTGTTTGTTTTTTTTTTTGGGGGGGGGGTGCAGCCTTGGTAAATCCAGTGGTAAGTATGGATTTAACAAAACTCTTACAATTTACAACCCTCTTACAATTTTTGGCACAGCCCTATTAGCTACTTACATTTGCTGGATAAAATATCAAGAATAGTGTGCTGCCTCTAACAAATGCCAAGTAGCAAACACACCTCTCTATATTACCTCCAACTAACCACTGGGAAGTGAATATGTTTCATATTAACTGACACATGAGAGCATATAAGACTTCATCACTTCATTAATTATCTCTCTTATAACTTCTCTAGATCTAATCTACTCCTTTTTCTTGTTGTGCACACTGGTGCCATTTTTTAAAGGTATTGTATCTTTAGATTGCTATTGCTGGCATTTATATTCCAGACCATAACCAAAACATGATTCCTGAAAGAGTAAGCAGGCATTTTCATCCTTTTGGGTCCATCTATAGTACATTGGATGGCTGAATGGTTCAATTGCACTTTTAGACACTGCAATATCTAGAGTTCTCTGGGTGACATTAAAGAATATAAAATGCAAACAATAAAACAAGAAATAGGCAGCACATAATAAACCAAGAAAAAAACAGCAGCAAAGAATACAGTGTAGAGCGCATAAAGCTGAAGTAAAAGTAGCAATGCAATAAGTGTGCTCCAAGAACAGTCCATTAAATTGTCTGGGAGAATTAAGAAGGCTTTGTATGACATCAGTAAGATTGTAATTTGGGAGGGCCTCTCTGGAGGATGGAGGGCATCATGCAGACAAGGTGCCATTCTTTAAAAGACCCTCTCTCATATAGTCACTAAGGGAAAGACCTTAGATAAGCAGCGTAAGTGCCTTGTAGGTACATATTGGAGTAGTTTATTCTTCTTGTAAAATGTAACCCTAAGCAGGTTTGCACTTTTTACCTTTGCCAACTTGATATAGACACAGGGTCTATTCCCATCCCAATTTGCACTTCCAAGAATTTACAGCACTTTATCAGTCACCTCATGTTTATAATATTTATATGGTGCACCTTACCCAGTCTACTTTTACAACCTTTCTGTTTTAATCCATGTTTTTATTAGTTGTTGTCATTTGTTTTTATTGGCTAATGGTTAAATTTTTATAATTGTGCATGTCTCTTGTCTATTGTTGTGTTTTATATTGCTATTGTTTTTATTCGGGCTTGGCTCCATGTAAGCCGCCCTGAGTCCTCTTTGGGGAGATAGAGGCGGGGTATAAAAATTAAGTTGTTGTTATTATTATTATTATTATTATTATTATTATTATTATTATTATTATTACTACTACTTTGGATTACTTATGTGCAACAGGCTATGTAAGCAACTCCATCCAGAATTGCTTACTGATCATGTGTGAAGAATGAAACAGAAAAAATAGTTCTGTTTATGTATGCAAAGTTTACTTGACATGGTTGTTTCATTACATATGTGCATAGTACTAGATTTTAATATAAAGTTTTCTGAAACATATTGTGCTTCTCCTTTTGTGGTCTTATTTCTACCACTGATACCAACATTTCTATTAAAGAAGTAAAGTCGAGGAACACATCTGCTTTGTTAACTGAAGAAAACCTATAAATGGTGGGTGTGCTTCTGCATAACTCACACTTATTCCTTGTGAGGCATGTGTAAAGAAACTCCCTGATGCATTCCTCCTCAAAAGAAGTATGTTTTCTTAAAACTCCATAATGGCTAACTACCAAAGGGCACCTGCAATGGATGAAAGCAAAGATGAAATGTATGCATCCCATGCTGGATTATGTCTTATATTTTAGTGCTGGAGAAAAGCATCATGCTTATACATTGCTGCTTTCTTCTAATCTTTAATGCCAATTTTGCATACTTCTCTTCTTCAAATATACATTTTTGTTTGAAGATATAAAAAACATGAGATGTTTCTGCAATCCAAAATTAATAGCTTATTGATGACAAGGAGTGAACCTACACTGCAAAATTAATGCACTTTGACACCACTTCAACTGCCATGGCTCAATGCTACAAAATCCCTAAATATGAAAGCTCAAATTTCAATTGTACAGTTGTAGGAAAATGTTATACAATACCTGAAATAGTCCAGGTGACAATTTTAATATATACATTTTAAAAATGACAGCACGAGGTACTTGAAGTTTGACACTTGCTAAAACTTGCTTTCTAATACCAAATGTATCAATATTAGTTTTGAAAACAACAAAGACATTCCAAGCAACACTCCAGTAAAAAAAAAAGAAAGAAAGAGAGTTCTGTTTATCCCTTATACCTCAGAAGATAAGAAAGACAAGAACACTGTGAGGACAGCAAAGTAATTTTATACCAAAACTGTCATACAATATCTTCTCAGTGGGATGGCTAGTAAATTGGGTTCTAGCTACAGGGCTACTAATGCAAGATGAGTGGCTTTGCCAAAACATCCTTTCAGCACAGTTACAAAACAAATCATCATTTTCCACCTCTTTTCTCACATTATAATTGAAGAAGCATTTCCTCTTTATTTTCTACTATCACGAAGGAGATGACAGAAGGAGATGAAGCAAGTGCTTGTTCTTTGCACTACAGAAAAATATTCTGGCACATCAAGAGCAAAAATCAAATACCTTTCATTTTCTTTAGCATCTCTTTTATCCACATTATCAGGGATGGTCTACAGTTATATGCCAATTGATCTGTGTGGCAAGCCCCCTCTATGGTGACATTTTCTGTCTCAGTAAATATTACTGATAATCCCAATGAAAAAACGAAATTGTTGGTGATGAAGGCTGTTCTTATATTAGTCTTTATTGGTGAAATAAAACATTAGTTTGTGTTATAGTACAACCTCAGACATGCTTTTGGGGATTATAGTATCCTTTCTGTTTCCACCCTACTCTGATGCTTGCAATATAGTTCTTTCATTTTTTCTTGCTTACAAATACACATAAAAAATTTTAAGTTATTCTCAGTCTTGATGTGCTGATTAGGATGGAATGAATTGTATTCAGGGAAAGTGTGAAGGTACTAAAGAACAAATCATACAGATAAGTCAATTCACTGACATTATTGATTCCTCTGCGGAAAATAGTTGGCAGTTAGATGGCAGAATTGTCCTGCTGGAAAACTTTGTTGTCCTCTACCACTGCCCAAAATTGTATTATTGTTGTTATTATTATTATTGTTATTGTCATAATCATCATCCAATATGCATGATAGTTTTGTAACATTTCTGAATATTTTTGGATGATGCCTAAGTCAGGAAATGCTTGTTTTGCAACAAGAAGTCAATTCCTTGGATTACCTCCTGTTGGAAAAAAAAATCTTAGACTAAAACATCCAAAGGAGACAATAGCCCACTTATGTGCATACAGGAGTGTTTTATTGTTACTACTATTATTATTAGCATGCTCTGGAAGACACTCAAATGACCGTGTGGGGTACATCAATGCTGTAGGCGCATTCAGTAGTGTTTGTGTTAATTGATTCAAATTTCTGAAAGTCTTTCTGCCCTTTCTCTCTTCCTAAATTGCTAGCCCTTGATATAGCAGTTGTGTTATGACCACTCAAACATGGTATTCTGTGATCCAGAACATTTATCCACTTTATGAGGACTTAAACCCTATTCAAATGAGTTCAATCTGATCACAGCTGAGAAAGCAGAACAGGCTACTTTCCTCCCTAGCTGCATTTTACTCTGCTCGTATGAAGAAGCTAAATTTAAAGAAAGTAATACATTTTCTATGTGTTGCTGCTCCACATGGTCAGGATAAGTGTGTTTTCAAGATTGTGGTTCATTGGCAGCAGGTTTTCTTTCCAGACTCCCACTCTCCGCATAAAGAAAACAACAATGGAGAGACTGAACTAGACTGCTTCCTCTCCTGACACTTCTGACTAGTCGTATCCAGAACATGAGAGCTAACAAATGGAATATGACAACTAGGATTATTGTCTGGTTTGGAAGTTCAGAACAGTTAAGAAGGAGTTATTTAATTCTTCTTCGTACTACATATTTCAGGGCTTTTTATTTTATGGGTGATTTAAGCCAGTTTTGTAGGCTTATTTTGCAGGTGTCTATTGCATGTTGCAGATGTCTATTGCATGTTGTTACCAACAGCATTAGCATCAAATGGATGTTTATTTTTCAGCAGTAATTTTAATAAGAACTTTTTTTTTGCTTCTGGCAGTGTTGACTGATATAATCTAGTTCAAATCTGGGATCAGATCCTGGGATATGAGGCAATGTAGATCTAGCCTTCAGGAGAGGAGGAAATTCACCCCACCCCCCCAATACTGCTTTTGAGGAAATGAGAATTGGCTCAGGGTGGTGTTTTTAAATAGATTCCACTGGCAGGTTTCGTGGGAGAAAACAAAAAAATCATTGTACACCTTGGCAAAATGTGCATGATAGACTGAGTTCTGGAATGACATCTTTGAGTTCTAGAGCTAGTGAGCTGGGAAGAAGCTTGTTCGTGGATTAGACATAAGGGCTGGCTTTCCCTTTTTGGGTTGTGAGGCTTATGTGTGAGAGAGAGTTCCCTTGATGTGCTTTCCAAAATTCAACCATCTGGGTTGAGCAATAACAAAATAATGGATTGCCCTCGGGGTCAGATCTTTTCACCTAATAGAAAACTGGGAAATGTAGTTTGGAAAGATGAAGATTCCTATGCGAAAGAATTCAAAAGGTCCTGCCCTAAACTACATTTCTCAGAATTCTGCTCAGCATCAGAAAGTCCTAATCGGGATAGGTCAGAGATTTGTCCCTCGGTAGCAGCAGCCAGCCAGAGTTCCAATAAAGTGTTGAATCTGCAAAGAGAAGGACTGATACTTCTAGTAAATAAATCTCTGTGCTGTGCTGGGAAGAAATCCCTAAATGGAAGTTCTATTGGTTAATATGAGAGAAATTAAATGAGATAGCTGTTGTGGCTATTGTCTTTTAATTTTTTTGTCAAAACTTTTAAAAATTCCCTAAAATCAGTAGATGTATGAATATTTATGAAAGTTGGGGGGGAATTATCCCCTGTTAACTTGTGTCATTGTATAGAAAATTCAAGGAGATACCTCTTGTAGTTTTCTTTTAAAATGTTATTTATAAAAACTTGGAAAATTCCTCTTGATGGGCTAACAGTGGTAAATGTTTTCTACCATTGTAGCAAGGTTCACCCTCAGGAACTGTAAAAGTATGGGAGAAAGGAGCCACTGCAGTATCCCCACTTGTACAAATACTATAACAAAATTTTGTTACTCTTGTTATAGTAACAAAATTTTCAGTAGCAATACCTTAGAAACACTTTAGAAACAAAACACCAGCACCCCCTAATTTTGTAATGAGTTTTGAAACATTTTTACATCGACCACACAGCCCTAGTAGACACCTGTTCCAGCTAAGACCACAACCAGGTCCCCTACCCAGCACGTTTTCCAGGTTTTAATCTTAAATAGTTAATAGGTCAAATCAAGTGACTCTTATTTCTTCCAATATCATGTGTCTGGTCACACCTTCAGTGTTCTTTTCAGAGCAAAACAATCACTTGTAAATTTTTGCATAGAATAGGTCCCTAACTATGAAGATTCTTAACAGTGAAAGACCCCCTCCCCAAACACACACACACACATTTTCTACCATTTTTGAATATTTTTCAAATATACATTTCATGCCTAATTTGTACTATTTTTAAAGGATTTTTTAAAAAGGATGCACAGATACTAAAAACTGAAAACGGTCATAAATGACGGGAAAAGACATTCATATTTAATGGCCTAGGAATATATATAAAGTTAAATATTAATTATCTTGTTAAATATAAAATCTTTTTCTTCAAGCATGGGAAGGATATTAGAGCAAATATGAAGTACCTTGGCCACATAATGAGAAGACAGGAAAGCTTAGAGAAGAGAATGATGCTGGGGAAAAAGGAAGGAAAAAGGAAGAGGGGTTGTCCAAGGGCAAGATGGATGGATGGTATCCTTTAAGTGACTTGCTTGACCTTGAAGGAGCTGGGGGTGGCGATGGCCAACAGGGAGCTCTGGCGTGGGCTGGTCCATGAGGTCACGAAGAGTCGGAAGGGACTGAATAAACAACAAAAAATCTTAGGGCAATGAATGAAAAACAACAGCTATCTAGTATTATATTCTTGGCCTGTATTGTAGAGATCTGAGTGGAGAAGAC
The DNA here is from genome assembly GCF_035594765.1 of Anolis carolinensis. Lineage (NCBI taxonomy): Eukaryota > Metazoa > Chordata > Lepidosauria > Squamata > Anolidae > Anolis > Anolis carolinensis. The sequence continues at coordinate 152,550,880 of NC_085843.1, forward strand.
ATGATAATTGGGGGATTAATGTATCTCAGTCTTGCTCACCAGTATTGCTACTGGGCAAAACCCAGAAGCTGAAATAAGTAGTGCTCTATTGTGATTCTATCTCTCTGATCAGGTATCTTCTTCCACAGTCTGCAGGTTTTCAATGTGTAAACATCAAGATGGATAGCCAGGACAGAATAGGGATTCTGTTGATGTATGGCCCACTCCCTTCGTAATAGTCTCTCTTCCAGGGCATGTCACTGCTTTCACAGTGTTGAAGTCTCCTTAGTGTTGGGGGACTTCAGCATTCATCCTGCTGGGACTAGCTCATAATTGATAATATGTGCTCCCCACTGTTGGGCATACACTGACATTTGTTTTCTGACCTGAATGTGATGATGATGATCGTGATGTAAAGAAAATGTATATAGTTCTGTTGTCATAGATAGATCATTACCTGGTTTAGCTTAGATCCATTGAGACTAAGGATTTCTGCAATGATGGAGTTTATGGAACTGGATAGATTCTTGCTGGATCTTAGAGATTTTCCTGTCATCTCAGCAGGGAATTCTGTCATAGTTCTAGGTAACCTCTGAAATGGCAAAGACATTGAACATCTCTCATGAAATAGAGTCAAACCAACTTCTTGGTTTTGCAAGGAACTGGCTGTAATGGATACTAGAACAATATTAGCAGAAAACTAGGAAGGTCTAGTTGAATAAGGTTAGAACCTACTTGAAAGCCTATAACTTTGAAGTGTCCCATTGCATCTGCAAGGAGACATCCAGCAGACTGGTTTGAAATGGTCAGAGATTTATTGAATTCTGGGCCTCAAAATGAAAGCTGTGAAGAATTTATTAATATTGACATATTATTGCTGATAATGATATATTTATGGGGACAGTCATCTGGGATTTATGAATGCCTAAATAAAATAAACACCAGGTGCTCCCTCTTTCCTTCTACCCATTTGGCATTTTGAATAGTTCACAAAAGCACTTCATACAATTATAGTTAGTTTAGAGCATCTTAAAACAGAAAACATTCAAAGTAAATTCACCCTCCCCCCTTATGTTGATTCATGTAGTAACCAATGATACCACTAGGCATAGTGGTTCGCAAACAATTTTGGAGTTCCCAGAACAAAGCTAAAACTGTGTAATGTACATGTGATCTTTTCATCTCTCCTCCCCATTGTAGGACACGGCTCTACAAGGGCCAGAAAAATAGTACAGGTCAATAACTGGCTCAGAAAATGGTGTCAGGAGGAGCATTTTGGCTTCCTCAACCATGGCCTACTCTTCTAGGATGGCCTACTGGCAAGTGATGGGGTGCATCTCACACAAGTAGGAAAACACCTTTTTGCACACAGACTCACAAACCTCATCAGGCACACTTTAAACTAAATCCTCTGGGGGAGGGGAACAACAGCCTTGCTAACAGTATTTTACCCATGACCATGTGGAACCGGCAAAAGGCTAAACGGAGGGCTGCACAAACACAGCAAGGACCAGGTACCGAGAGCACAATAATCCCAAATAAAAAGCTTGGGAGAAGGTCACGGGGCTTACATATCATTACACAAATGCACAGAGCATGGGGAATTAGCAAGACAAACTCCAACTTTTACACCACACTTACAATGTCATATGCATCTATGAAACCTGGTGGGACGATTCCCATCACTGGAATGTAGCCATTGAGGGCTATAACCTCTTTCACAGAAATAGAACAAAGGGGAGAGGAGGGGGAGTAGCTTTATATGTCAAAAGCAGTTACGTTGCAGAAGAAATGCAAGACTGCAATCCAGGAAACCAGCTTGAAAGCATCTGGATAAGAATCAAGGGAACCGGGACTCAAAAAGATCTTGTCGTGGGTGTCTAATACAGACCTCTGAGCCGGGATGAGGGACTTGATGAAGCCTTCTGTCAATAGTTGACCAGACAGGCACAAAGAAGAGATATAGTAGTCATGGGCGATTTCAACTATCCCGATATCTGCTGGAAAACAAACTCGGCCAAGAGTACAAAGTCCAACAAATTCCTCACTTGCCTTGCAGACAATTTTATGGTCCAGAAGGTAGAAGAGGCAACAAGAAGTTGTAGAAGAGGTAAGTTATCCTTACAATAATTTGTAAGGATGGATGGGAGTTTTTCTAAAGTGAAATACTCAAGGTACAAATGCAAACAGTGCCAACAAAGAAAAAAAATAAGACAAGTGCGAAGAAGTCAGAATGGATGTCCAAAGAATTTCTTACTTAGCTAAAGCTCAAAAGTGACATGCACAAGAAGTGGAAAAGGGGAAAAATCACCAAAGAAGAATTCAAACGAATAGCCAATTCCTGTAGGAAAAAGGTTCGTAAGGCTAAAGCGCAAAACGAGCTCAGGCTTGCCAGGGACATTAAAAACAACAAAAAGGGCTTTTTTGCTGATATCGGTAGAAAAAGGAAGAACAAGGAGGCAATAGGACCTCTGCAAGGAGAAGATGGGGTGATGGTGACAGGGGGCAGGGAAAAGGCAGAACTACTTAATGCCTTCTTTGCCTCGGTCTTCTCACAAAAAGAAAGCCATCTTCAACCCCAGCAACATGGAATGGATGAAGGATTAGGGGAAATCCAACCCCAAATAGGGAAACAAGTTGTCCAGGAACACCTGGCGAACTGCAGAATGCACTCTGTATCCACTTTTCAGTGTTTCCCCAGACTCCCCTTTCCACAAGCACATATGGGGGGAGGAAAAGGGGAAAAGAAAGATGTGAAAAAATGGGAACAAAAAAATTAAGTGTACATCTTTATTGCAAGCAATACAATGGTAAAATTTCTCTTTTGAATGTAGGCATGCCAAGTCTCTGCTACAAGTCATGTTTTCCTTCTACCAAGTTAGAGGAAGATGTGAATGCTGAGGTGAATAAATTCTAGTCTGTGTATAGATTAGTCTCAATGCTTCATGGGGGCCTCCAGGCAACTATCCAACTTGCCCATGTGTTAAAGATGGCAATAATGTTTGGTCAAGAGGCAGTAGGAAAAGTTGAAGTCTGTATCACAGATGGATATACTTAATCAGGGATGTCAAAGCTCTGAACCTGCAAGACCTGAGCAGGGTTCTTGATGTTCGAGTAACTTGTAAGTCTGTCAGTAATATGCTCACCAAAAGTTAAACTTGATGTAACAGCAGGTAACAAAAACATGCACTTTATCAATAGTTTGAGGTCAGGAGATTAGATTTTTTAAAAAAATCAGCAGAAAAACATAATAGGTCACAGTCAATCATAACAATTTCAGTCAATCTGTATAGGTTTGTCAAATTGCATTTGAATCTGCATTTGGTAGCATACAACTTCTTGTTGTTGGTAAAGTTTGAGTTTTTTTTTTAAAAAAAAAGTGATTGCAAAGGTTTATCGATGAGAGTTTATCTGTATGTTAGTTGTTCTTGTTGGTCTTTCCATCATAAGATTTCCTGTTCCTATTGTTCACTTTCTTGAGTTGAGAGACTATACTACAATCTAATTGGAAGACATTTATGATATATTTCACGTTAGTTTTATTTTTTAAAAAGAGGCACTGAAATAGTGAACTACGTCTAGAGTAATAATAGAGGTGTGACTATCATCAATGGTATTTTGAAAAATAATCCCTGCACATTTGTTGTTGGAGGATAAAAAGGCTGCTTTTTATTTTTTTAAAAGTATCATTTATCTTTCTTTTAATTTGCAGCTCCGTTTATGAAACATCAAGGTTTTTTAAAAAGAGAGAAAATCAGCTTGAAAGAACAATTAGCTTTTGTATCAAACATTAAAGACAGACATAGCTCAGAATAGAGCATTAATAGATGAACCGTAAAATAAGAGAGAATAGCATCTGCCAGGAAAATAACATGGAACAATTGGTTGAAAAAAGCTGGCCACTTTGCTTTGGATGCACAAACAACTAATGGCCCCCAGGCCACACATCTTATAAACTGTGCAATTCATGCTTGTTTCTTTGATGGGATATTACTAGTTTGTGTAAAAAGCTTTAAACAGCAAGCCTTCCCTATTATTCCTTCCAAATATTGCATGGAGATTCTCTGGGGTAGGAGTCAATAGAAGAGGGTTTTATTTTCTCTCTCAACAAGTGGTAATTTTCAAGGCACAGCTCTCAAATCCAAATAAAATCAGATGGATTAATCTATAAAGCCATCATACCACCATAAAATTCAGCAAAAGAGCTAGCATTGTGAGAATGAAATTAACTTTCAAGGTTTGGATGAATTAATGGTCAGGGTAGACTGGGCAGGTGTCTTCAGGCAGCATCCCACCTCCTGTTGCCCCCTCCTCACTGTTTAAGAAAGCAGACAAGTAAAAAGAACTCACAATGAATACAAACATGGCAACACTTCCCAACTAAGTCCAACAGATCTGCAGAGATAATGTTGTCTCCAGTATCACTTCCTTTTGTCTGACATCACCTTGGAAAAAGTATCAAAGTTATTTGCCAGCAAACAAAAGAAGAAAAAGAGGTGGAGGAAGAGGAGAGGCATGTGGGGATTTACTGGCTATCGAAGGTTGGAAAAGAAACAATAAAAACTCTATAAGTGAAGAGTAAGATACATTAATGAAATGAGAGGTTGATGGCCTCCACACTTCCTCTGATGAACAGTGGGGAGAACCAAATAATCAAACAATATGGAGTTCAGTATGTTGGTAGAGTTCCTGTGCACACTTTCATGTTACTAAAGAAGGAAACTAATGCAAGAAGCCAATAAGCCAAAGGAAAGAAATAATCTCCTCCAATTAATGCGATCTAAATCTGCTATAATTCTGTAGTGTGGATATAGCCCATGGCCTAGTTAAAAAAAATTGTTAATACCTCTAATACAGATCCATGTAATCATTATAAAATGACTCCCAAAATAATGGAATAGATGGACATAGAGAGGACAATGATGGTAAAACCCAGGGAGACAGATTACAAGATGCCATAGCATTTTGTAATTTATACTATCCCTTCTTTTAATCACTGGACTGCCACCACACAGACACACGTTTAGGATGCCATCTTTCATAGTATGTTTTAATGAGAAAATTGTTTAGCTATGAACATAATCCATATTCACTTATTATTTTCATATTCACTGGGCATGTGTTTGCTAAAAACTACCTATGTCAAATGAGTGATGCGCAGCAGCTGCCCAGCAAAAGAACATAACAGAAGCAGAAGCCATTTTGCTGTTTTTAGACACAGGTAGACTGTTGATAAATAATGTAATATTCTCACATAGCAATTGCATGTTTTCTGGGTCAAGGCAGGAAAAGGGGATAACACCTTCACCTTGATCATCCATAGCATGATTGAAGATAACGTTGGCAAGGAGGTGGCCTCATTCAGTGCATGTAACCTAAAGACCCCCACCCAAAAAGGTCAATCTGCTTTGAAAGAAATGGGCAACTCCATGACTCTCAATAAATGCAACAAAGAGTCTAGTGGTATCTTGAAGGTTTAGAAGTTTTGTCATCCCACCACCACCACCACCATAACAACAACAACAACAAAAACAACAACAACAACAACAACAACAATAATAATCTTTATTCATACCCTACCCCATCTCCCTGAAAGGACTCAGGGCAGCTTCCAACATAAAAAATACAATGAATAATATGTGCTAAGTAAAATAAACCAGATAATTACATGACAAATCAACACAAAGACAAAACAAAACAAAACAAAACAAACAACAGGCAGTATAAACCAATTAGTTAAAACACAATGATCCCTAGAAGTTAAATAAAAGCCAAAATACCCGAGTCAAAGTATAGTCATAAAACAAAGACCTCATCCACATAACGGTGGTGTTAAGTAATCATTGCCAAAGGCCTGTTTGAACAGCCAGATCTTCAAATCATTCTTAAAAGTCGTGAGGGTGGTTGCTTGTCTAATCTCCCTGGGGAGGGTGTTTCAGAGTCGGGGGGGGCACTATTGAGAAGGCCCTCTCCCTTTGTCCCCACCAGTTCCACTTGCAATGGGGACAGGATCAAGAGGTGGGCCTCTCCAGCCTATCTTAAAATCTGAACAGGTTCATAAGGGAAGATGCGGTCGCGTAAATAGACAGGACCTGAACTGTATGAAATAAAAGACAAGATAACAGTGTGGATTGAAATATTGGCAACTTTTATTTAAGTATTACCTGAATTAACTTTGTGTGACTTGCAACATGTAACTAAAGGGGCACGAACCTGGTATGGATTTAAGCCAAGGTAGTGGTCCTCCATGACCTACCCCTTGGCTAAGTTGGGTGAAATACCTGGGTCCCCAGATATAGTAAACTTTAATGTTTCCAGGATGATCCCTCAGAAAAACTTATGAAGAATTCTGCCCCAAGTTCAAAGGATTTTACGGAGGGCAGAACTCTCCCCATTACGAAAATACAGCTGAGAGTTTCTGTTCCTGCCCTATATCACAAAGGGGAGACTTAGGTGTACAACAAATGTAAACCTATGGCAACTTTCCACCACAGATTAGGGGTAAGCATCCGTTTTACCTTTATCCCCTACCAGGTTCCACAAAGCAGCCTTAATGCCCCTGCAATGGCGCTAAAGCCAATTGGGAAGACTCAAGCCAATTGTAATGGTGTCAAAGCAAATTATAAATGCTGTTTCCACTGCTGAGGGGATTTTTGAATCTTTTAATCCCTCTAGATTATATATATATATATATATATATATATATATATATATATCACCTTTATATGAGGGGAAGGATTACAGGGGGTGATCTTTATTTTAAGATCCCAGCCTCTGTCTCTGTAGTTAGGGATTTCTGTGTTGTGGTTCCCTTTCTGAGGTAACTGTGACTATTACTCTTCCCCAATTAGGTGATTTATTAAGGTAACTGCCACCAACGTGAGGCTTTTGAATTATCACCAATGAAATTTGGCTCCACAGACGCAGATGAGATGAGATGAGTCAGTTGTTAACAAAGAACAACAAGTTTATTGCGTACAAAGCTTATGGTTGCAGGTTGACTGATTTACTTATGGAACTTTAGATAAACAAGTGGTTTAATAACTCTTATAACCACCACAACAGTAGTCTCTGGTGTACTTCCACTCTCACTCTACTACTGATTATATAAATTGTAGCGAACTCTAACCTCAGCTGAGCTCCTTAGTGAACAATGTCCCAACTACAATAAAAACCTTTAATTTGATCTACTACCGATCAAATTCCTGATCACTAGTCCTTCCCAACTAGAGATCTTGACTAGGGTCCCTTTAGTCTGCCTTGACTAAAGATTTTGGCCAGGCCAAAATCTTTTCTTGACTGAAAAGCCTCCAGCCACGCACTCCCTGGCTTCTTTTAAAAACTCCCATTTTTTTCTTTTCGTGACTTCGCCCACTTCTCCCTCTGGTGAGCTAGCCAGCTCCGTCTCCTTGGTAACAGCACTACTGTGGATTGAAACAAGATGGCTTATGTTTCAGCTACTGTGTCAACTAAACACAAATACATACTCTAACAGTTAAAATTAAACATAATAACTATGACTTCTCCACAGCCCCTTTGCAAGTCACCTTGGAATTGGTGCTTGCATACACCTGAGGGATGGATATCATTGCCTAGGAAGAAATTGGACCTGAAGTGTGTAATGTCATCATGAATAATTTACGAGCCCATACATTCAGCCAGCACCTTGTGAACAGCTTGGTGGATTCTCTTTCTCACTGTGTCAAACTTCTTAACATCATGCTGTGTGTGTGTGAGGCCATGCCTCCTTGATCATCAGAAATTGGCCCAAGCCTGGATAACCAGACCTGTGTTGTCTCCACCCAAGTCCCTCTCCCGATACAAATAGGAATTGATACAAACCATACCAACGGAGGCCTCTCCTGCCTCCTTGTTCAATTGGGGGGGGCACACAACAAACAGTCATGCTAGAGTCCTGCAATGGTGCTGCCGCCAGTGCAAAGTGAGGGAGCTAGGCCACATGTCCACTCCCAGTAGGGAGGCAGGTGCACAGCTGCAGCGCAATAGGAGAGTGCCTGCTCCACAGACCAGAGCTAAGTGCATGGATGTCATGCGTGGAGGATGGTCGCCCTCCTGAGTGGGGTGGCGATTGCACCAGCCGTTTCTCAAAGGACAGTGGTCACCCCAAACTGGGCACGATGAAAAGCAGCTGCCCCCGGATTGAGCACAATGGAAAACAGTTGCCCTGAACATGAGAGGGCCTACACCACCACCCACCGTCCGGGGGAAGAAAGGGGCAAGGAGCCCAGCCAACTCCCCCAAGCCAGCCCCAGAGCTTTGGCAATGGCGGAGAACACAGAGCAGCACCAAAACCCACACAACATGGAGGCTAGGACATTAAAAAGGAAAGACCCCTTAACATAGGTAAGGGAGGCCTTGCTCCCGAGCACACAATGGTGCTGATGCTGGGGCCATTGGGTGGGTGGACAGCCAAAAAAATGCCCAGGCCCACCAACCCTGGGCCCATTTACGGACCTTGACGAAAGACATCTGGTTCACCCAACGCAGAGCTCGAACTGAGCTCAATGGGGTGAGCTGCTCCCTAAGGCAGCCACACCCCCAAAAATAGTTCCTCCAGAATTATTTTCCAAATGGCTGGACTCCCTTCAACATAGGTTGCAAAAGGCTTTCCCTCACCAGCTGCATGGGGCTTGGGAAGCAAATTGTTTGGTGTAAGCTTTAGTGAAATCCAGCTCACTGTATCAGACATATAGATTATAGCACAGTTCATGTTTAATGCACATATCATGGTAGGAGAAGGGAGAAGCAATGTGAATGGAAGTGCAATAGGTGATTTTCTTCAGAATAGCCTGGAATGATGTGGAATGGAGTCTATGAAATATCCAGTGAAATATGTTCTTCTTGAAGGGGTTACATGTCTCTGCTGGTTTTACTGCAACAGCCTAACACAGGTTACATTTTTAAATAAGCAGATCTTTGTAAAACTGTTCAGCAATGGTGGAATCGTGGAAAAAATATCCATTTCCCAATGTTTATTTAAAGTTTTTTCCCCTCAAAATTCATATGATCAGTTTATAAAATTGCCCATAGATATTTATCTTTAGGACAACAGCACTAATTTCTAGAGTGAGTTTGGATGTATACAGGCCTGACAGCTTAAAGATATAATAAAAAATCAGCAGCAGAGTTGAGTCTAGAATATTAGACTAACAAAATGCTTCCTTTAAAAATACCCTGCAACTTTTGAAACTACCTATTTTTTTATATACAGATATCTGAATATTTTATTTCAAGATGGATGATTTCAGATTGCTAATCATAAAACCATTCATAACATCATTCACCCACAGTTAAAAATTAGTACCTACTGACATTTTAAACCTTTTAAGTGTTTAATGGTGTGGAGAAGAGGAACTAGTATAGCCTCCCAATTCACCTGAAGTATATGAAAAAGTTACGGTCTTGTTAAGTGTGGTAGCCAGAGAAGTTTTGCTTGATCAAAGACAGTACTGATATTTATGCATGTAAATGAAAAATACTGCTTTGTGAAGATACATATTTTTATCACATTTTTTCCATATCAGAATACACAATATGTTTTATGTATTTATTCAAGTTTTTGGAAGATACACTTGCAGCAAAGTTACATTCAGCTTATGTAGTACACATAGATCATGTTTGCTGGCCTGGCATTTAGGAATAGATTAGTTAGCAGATTCATTCATCGATTTTGCCTGCACACCCAACTGTGTGTAAGAGCAGATGAATCCCTCTTCTTTTCAAGAACTCCCTCTATCACTTGTTGTGGGGTGCAAGAAAGCTCCAGATCTTTGTTGCTTTTCAGCACTAATCATGACATCAGCAGTTCGGATATTGAATATAGGCTTAGGAATTACTTGAGACAACCATGCATGAATCAAACCGTCAGGTGAATATATCAATTGAGATTCCACTAAAATCACCACCAAAAATATCCAACCATATCATGGACCTAGACTAAATTTAATATGATATACCACCTCCATAACAAATCCAATTTAATAAGAATACATGTACATATTCAGAGAAGCAGCTGGGATATTTATGCATCACTACAGAATGTATTGGATACACTCTTCAGATAAAGATTCTATACTAAACTTCACAGTTTCCATCTTTCTTTTAGTTCCCTGCTATTTGATGAAACACCTGTCTCTGTACTTACATACTGTCTACATTTCTGAAATGGAAGTTCTTGTTCCATGATACTTGAAGTGGCAAAGCTGTCTTGTTCACTTGATTTATTTCACTTCAGCATATTTCAGAGTGGCTGTTTGGTGTACCTATTTCAAAAAGTCTTAAGTTGCTTGTTCTGAGGACAAATATACATTAAAAGAAAATAAATAGTTAATGCAGTGGTCACATCAGATGCCAGAAATGTGGCATTTTTGTTCTCCAAAGCACATTTTCTGTCAACAGCTTATTGCAGTGTTATCAGAAGTGATTTATTGGATTACAGTTGTCTTGGGAGTCACTGTGTGTCTGAAATTCAGCAGGTAGATCTCTATTCATTTTATCAATGTCTATATAAATGACAGTTCCCAATCTTATGCCACGTTCCATTGTGTGACTTTGTTTTTTAAAAAGGCATCCAAAGATGGAATATTTAGATTCACAATAGCTGAAGACACTAGGTCCTGGGAAATAATTCAGTATTAATCCCAATTTTGCCTACATCACGTCTCTACTTTTTTTTTTTTGCATCTAGCTCACTGATCCAAAACTGGTTAATCCCCACCGCCCCCCCTCCCCGCCGCCCCATACATATATATATGTGTGTGTGTGTGTGTGTGTGTGTGTAATAGAAAGTCCAAGAGAGCAGAGAGGAAAAATATGATGGGATTAGACATAAAGAAGCCACAAAAGAGGGGAAAAGGTTGAGAGATAGTTTAATGTCTTTCATCATGGGAATGGCAAAAAAACAAACCCACCACCATGCCTAGTTCTGCAGAAATCCCTTCATGTCAGTTTTGTAGCCTCTGCAAATTCATTCTTGATCTTTTTCAGCATGGACACAAATAACAGGAATGCAATGACTATTGGGGTGAATGGGCTAGGTTAGGTGGAAAATTTTGTATCAGTTGGGTTAACACATTCCAGGACATGAGCTGAACTAGGTGGAAGGGGAAGAAGGGAGGGGAGATATTTAACCTCAAAGAATAAAACATGTTTGTTGTATGTCTTTCGGGCTGTGTGGCCATGTTCCAGAAGCATTCTCTCCTGACGTTTCGCCCACATCTATGGCAGGCATCCTCAGAGGTTGTGAGGTAGAGGTTGTGAGGTACCTCACAACCTCTGAGGATGCCTGCCATAGATGTGGGTGAAACGTCAGGAGAGAATGCTTCTGGAACATGGCCACACAGCCCGAAAGACATACAACAACCCTGTGATCCCGGCCATGAAAGCCTTCGACAACACATAAAACATGTTGTTACTGTATAACTGGGAAGATCTCACAATAGCAATTTTGGGCTGCATTGGATAATACACATACATCTCCACACAGACGACAGTTTTCAATTCAGATTATAAACTTCACACACATTTCAAAGCTAATGCAAGAACTGGTGACCATATTGTGCCCATATCATATGACATCTAATGAAGAAGAAGAAAAAATTACTTCCCAATGTTTTCTGCAGTTTTAACAGACTTTCTAACGTCTCAACTGCTGTGACTGAGAGCATGGTTTACCAAGAAGCCAGAGTGCCCATGTCTTTAATTGTAGCAGAAAATGGGAATTTTGGCAGTGGGACTTGCAGGAAGCCACTAGGTTTCCAAAACAGCAGGCCTTAAATCCCTGCCCAGCCATGGAAACCCACTAGTTTACAGATGAGAGTTTTTTCCCCACTGGATAAAAAACACCAAATAATTTGTTTTACAAATGCTTATTTATAAAATAGATAGCCTTGTTTAACTTTGTAGTGCTAGATTGGTAGTTTTGAATTTGCACTAGAAGTGTAGATCAAAATGATGGAATAGGTGTGTTTGTGTGAAGGGGGGGGGGCTAGGGTAGTGACCCAAGGGGAAAGGGGGTGACAGTCCAGGAAAGTTTGAGGACCACTGATCTAAGTCATGAAACTGGTGGGCTAATTTAGCCTTTTGCCCATTTCTGCCTTCAAATTTGTTGCTATTGAAGTTAATTTAGCAAGCCTCCCAATTTATCTCCCAAACAATATCCATGTTCCCCACATGCCTGCTAGGTCCTCTGGTGGCTTTCAGCTGCTTCAGAACAGTGGAATATCGATAAAGCAGAAAAGATCTAAAACAAAATTTTGTATGTGTGTGTGTGTCTCTATGTGTATGTGTATGTATATTTGCCTTCTGTCAGTCCAGATTACTTTAAGAGATATGTTGGCTTGACACCAAAAGTGATGTAAGTGTAGGGGGAAATGAAAGAAGGCTAAAATCACCCAATTGCCATTGACATTTTGTGGACCAGCCATCACTTGGAGGGTTTCCACACAAGTAAACACATCCTTATAAATACACATTCCACATGCATTTCTGCTACTTTTGATGTACATTTAGCTAAAATTTATATTGGAATTTTCTTTTATTTATCACTAGTTTCTCACTGTCTGTTATCTGACACAAAATTCAAATGAATACAACATTTTGAACATCTGAATGAAAGTCAATGTACAATTGTTTGCAACCCCATGACACGCTATATCTTTTGTAGAACTAAGAAAACTATATAAGATTACAAAGCTCTGTATTAACTCTGTACAGTTGGGTAGTTTGTGCAATAACCCCCACCATTAAAATACAACTACTCTTGTTTTTTGTTTGTTTTTTATATTCAGGAATGCAATCTAGCATCTTTTGGAACACAGACCTAACACCTGCATTGGGCACCAAAGCATGCTAGCTGGAGGCATTCTGGGAAATGTAGTCCAAAAGGTACATACCCAAATTTCAATGTATTAGAACAATGATGTGGCTTTAACTTTGACCACAACTATCCAATACTAGGCATTCTAGTGAAGATGGCACTTGAAGTCATTTTCAGAAAATCATGATTTTCCAAACTACTATGAAGTTATATATTATCCTCATGAGATATATACTCCACCAAATAATAAACAGGCAACAGTTTAGGTTTTTTTTCCTCCTGAAGAAATGTTTTCTCTGATGAATGGAACATATAAAACAGGCTGCCCATTAAAAAGAAACCTTGCATCAACAAAAACAGTTGATGACATATAGAAGTCAACATAACATAATTTTTCTAGGCAGCGGGAATCATTATAGCATAGCTAGATTGTTACTTGACGAGATATACTTTCAGAAATAGTAACTTCTCGTTTACATCTCCATAATGCCATCAATTATGCTACACCATCTGTGGGCATAATTAAGTTTACCCTTAAATTTGATTTTAGCAAAATGCCATTCACAGGTGACTCTTGTTTAGTAAACATGTTTGCAGTAAGGAGAAATGGGAAAGCTGTTGACGAATAGCCTGGAAATAGATTTTCTGTAAGGCCTGAGGGCATGATGCTATAGAAACATTTGTAAGCTATCAACTGCACACATGTCTCTTAATCGTCACTGCTTTATTTGTTTCAGCTTACAAAATACATTTCCAGATACATCAATGCACTGAGATAGAAATCTATTTCAGATGTGCTGAGCTCCAGGAATATTTGTGGTCCAGTCTTCCTTTGAATAGGGGTATAGGTGTCTCACGTGTGACCCTTGAAATAAAGGTTTGATTTTTTTAAAAAAACCAAACACACAGAGAGACAAATTCAGATAACCCATCCCATCTCAGGCAGCAGATTTTGACAATTGTTTTTCACTGAATTTATTTGTATTATTATATTTTTATTGCCCAGAAGAGATTTAAAAAAATATGACTAGCTTCGGTTTGCAGTGTGTGTGGGGCGGGGCTGTATGAGCTATTCCAGTTCAAGCAGCAAAATGCTATGGATTGGTCTTAGACAGAAGGAGGAGGCATGCCATAGTTAATGAAGTGTTTGACAGATCTGGATTTAGTCACATAGTGACATCCTCAAAGGATAGATTTAAGAAATGTAAACATACTGTCAGCCTGAACATATTTCACACCATGACAAAGGTATATAAATGTATTTAGGATTCTGCAGCTTTCTTTTATTCAGATCTGTATTTCTCCTTTTTTTTAGTAACAAAATATGTATACATAACTCACACATCTCATTTTTTTCATGCTGTGTCTTGCAGCTCAGAAGAAGATATGAGTATTCTCCCTAAAGAACCCATGTGACTTAAAAAGAGACAAACATCAATATCATGATTAAGCAATTGCAATGATTTGGCATCTTAGTAAAAAAAAAATCCATTGGACAAACAGCTGAGAACATGGTTTCCCCTTAATAGCAATGTCTTTCAGTTTCCATTTATTTGCTTTGTCATCGAATGCCACAACAGTCCTTCAGCTACGCCAGCTTTTATTGCTGCACATAATAAAACAATAGGATCATTGTCCAGCAATCACACATCTCCTATAGCATTGGAGATTACTGGAAAAACTGAGGCCACGGTACATGGCAGCATATCCAGGTTTACCACAAATTGCACTTTTATCAGGAAATTGTGTCAATGATGTCATACACGTACAAATGTTGTTATCACTTTCTTTTTGTAGGTATGTTCTAAAAAAATCTTAATAGATGTGCTTTCTTGTTGCTATGTGCATTCAAGTCATTTCCGAGCTATGACGACCCTAAGGTGAATCTCTCATAGGATTTTCTTGCCATGATTTCCTCAAAGCAGATTTTCCTTGCCTTTCTCTGAGTTGAGAGCATGTCACTTACCCAAGGTCACCCAGTTAATTTCCATGGTTCAGCAGGGATTTAAATTCCAGTCTCCAGGGTCCAGTAGAACCTGGACCTAGATATGGTACATCCTGTGAATTCCTCAAAGAAATTTCCCCCACAAAGCACACCCAATGTGAATGTTAGTTATTAAGTATATATAGGGATGGTCTTTAAAGATCTATAGTTACTGTTTATGGTTTCAAACTTCCCCTCAATCACTCACAGCCACCAACAGATTTAGACTTGAGTATCTTCTGGTTCTTGATAGGGGACACAATTTTTATATAAATTACTAAGCCAAATTCCCCTCCCACACACAGTTAGGGGTGCAAGGAGGTGTGTACAGGAGGAGTACAAGGCCAAAAACTGGGGAGCATGCCACAATTTCCTACTTCTGTAGTATGGTAACATGTATTACATTGCTTTTTTTCCTTTTCACCATATGACAGGCTGCAGCTAGAGATAATCTGCTGGATTCAGAGTCTAACATTCTTAAAAATTTTCTTTACATTGAGCTGCAATTATTTGCCTATTCTTGAAGCCAACTGGTGCTTATCTTCTCATCCTTTTCTCAATATGAACAAGACTAAAGATTTTGCAAGTTGAACTCAATTAAAGCTTCTGTTGATGGTGCATGATCTGTAATCAAATTCAGCTCATGTCCTTGTCATCACATGGCTTTCAAGGACTAAGAGGAGAAACCATGTTAAAAATTATACATCAGGTTGAGACTCCACGGATAGACAGAAAAGGTCACTCAGGCATGAAGACCTCATTTTTCAAGAGATTTAACATTTGTAAGTATAAACACACTTTGAGTTTTTGGTCTGGAACTATATTATAATTCAGTCCTTTAAAATATTCACTAGATTGGTTTGCAGAGTGGTTGAATTTCCATTTCCTTGCACAGTAGGATCCCTTCTGATGTCACTTTCAGATTGTAATACATTTAGCAGTATGCAGTCCTCCTTCAGTACCAGGTCAGAAGGAGATGGACGTCTGCAGGTCTCCCGCAAGAGTAGCTTTATCTTGCTGCTCCAAAGGATGATCATTGAAAATCCAGAGATTCACATGAGGTTTTCCTACTTTTTCACTTCTTCATCTTCCTGGAAGAACATTGTCATTGCACTCAGCAGAATGCAATCAGTTCATCCGTACAATCTTCCTGGTCCCACAGATAGCTATAACAACAACTACTACTCTTTAGGCCATTCGCTCAACATAAAGCGGTTAAGTGGTAGAAAAAGGAGTGTGTGCAGTTCAACTCTTCCAAGCTTACAGTTTTGAATATCTAAACAGACGTCATTTTAAAATAAATAAATAATTTCATTAAAGAGTAAATTTAAACACCATAGTAACAGATGGCATTTAACACCACATTTAAATTTGCCCCAAACAGAGATATACAATAGCAACACATTATACAGACTGAGGCCCCTTCTACACTGCCATATAATCCAGATTATCAAATCAGATAATCTACATTATCTGCTTTGAAGTGGATTATATGAGTCTACACTACCATATAATCCCGTTCAAAGCAGATAATCTGGATTTTATATGGCAGTGTAGAAGGGGCCTCAGGGAGCTGAGAAAGGATGCCAGAGGAGGGAGAGAGTGACAGGTGTAATCTTAGAGCCTAATCAGAAGTGGTAAATTCCACCCTGTCTTGGGAATGGAACCCCACAGCATTGTGTGACTTCCAGCAGAGGCCCTGCCTCCAACTGGGGTGAAAGCACCACCGGAGGCTTCCCCCCACAACACAGGAGCCTGCCCATGTTGTGCTAGTTCCAATGCTGGTAATATACTAGCAGAGAAAGTGAGCGGCTCCATTGCCCTGCCTATGTGATGATAACATGGTGGGATTGGCAGCTATTCATGGGTTTTTCCCATCAATAGTGGAGTACCATTTTTAAGGGGAGTGTCCCAGGACAGTGCTCAAAGCCCGTGCGATTAGGTCCTATTACTGCAATTGGGGGGGGGGGAGGTAGACCACCAATTGGATGATCTTTAAAATTTATGAGTTTTCCAATCTAGTGTTTGCCAGTATAACTCACAAGTTATTGGTAAAGAGATTAAATAAACATTTTTGTCAACTGGTGTTAATCTTGGGTCAGTTTTGCAACAGACTGGCAGAAGATTCCATAGATAAAGTAAAGAAAAGAGATAAGAGGAAGCAGGCCTATTTTAATCAAAATAGATACTGAAGTTATTAGTTTTGTTTTAATTGCTGAAAGCTTTTTTTACATATGAAAGGAATCAATCTCCATTTCCTCAATAATTTAAAATAAATCTTTCCATTCTGGACTTTCAAAAATGTTGGAAGCATTAAGTGATGTAATCACAAATGGTTTGGCTCTGATTTGTAGACTGTAAAAAATAATATTACAAAACCTTCTGATTGGAGCTGCTATCTGTCTTCTGTTGATAGAATCAAATTGATCTGCATTGATGTAGTGATTATTACCCATGTTCTCTTGTCTGTTTGCTAAGATAGCTATAAAATGCTGTCCTGCTTTTTAAGAGTAAGATAATGAGAAGATTCAGGTATTTCTGGATTATCTCCTTTTAGAATCAGAACTATTCTTGTCAATTCCCAGGAGGATTAGATGGGATTTTGTTGTAGAATCAAACTGAGCAATGTAAGAAGTATTTCTTCTAAATAACTCATAGAAATTTACTCCATAATAATAAATTCCAGGGGTTTTGCTTACTTTTATATTATAATTCATGTTATTCAGTTTCTTGTGATATTTGGGACTAGCCCGACATGATTTTGTTCACCTGATTTATTTCCCATTTAAGTTTCTTTCCATAACCAATCAGGTTTATGTAGGAAATTATTACTGTTCTAGTGGGCAAGTCTCAAATGTTTATGGGCTACACTGCCCTTACCCACCCATCACAATTGCATTCCTCTGAAACAAAGAGCATTTTTCTTTTTTATATTTTTCTATTTAAAAAACCAATTATTTACTTATTTCAAAATATTTAACATGATGCAGTTATCCTGTTACATCACTGAAGCTCTGTCCTAGGACACAGCCAGGATAGAGCCCACCAGAACCCATCACATGATGCAGAGCTACTTCTGACAGGCTTCATGCCAGCTCTGTGCATGCAGTATCTTCGTAGCGTACTAAGCAGCAGACCTGAGAAAATGGGTGACTACCTGTTTTCTCATAGAGTAAGCTGGGAACAGATGGATTTCTGCATGGGATGGTAAGGGGGCAATGTGGGGCACTGCAGGATGATTCGCCCCACTGCCCAATGCATTCACCCCGCTGCTCCACGGATGCCCCCACTGTCCCCTGGCTTAAGGACCTCCATGTGATGAGGTCCTTTGATTCTAATACTTACTGAACTGTTATTTAAAGTGGAATAGTGGTGATGATAAAAGCACAAATGTAATGTAGTGGTTTCAGCACTGAAGTTTGACTCTGGAAGATTTTAAACATCCTCTTGGCTATAGAAAACCACTGGGTGATCTTAGACAAGTCACACCCGCTCAGCTTCATAGGGAGGCAAATGAAAACTACTGTCTGACCAAACCATCCTAAGAAAACTCCATGATAGGCTCACCTTACTGTCACCATAAGTCATAAACAACTTGAAGGTAAACCATAATGATAGATGGTAATTACTTTATTGAAAGAGGAAAAATATTATTGACAAGCAGTATTTTTGTTCCTCATACTACCAATATTTCTCTGCTCACAGCTTTCAATAGACAATACTATTCCAGGCATCTGATGAAGTTTGTGTTTTTACTTTCAGTATCAGATTGCAAAAAAAGTAAACTATGAAGCATTTACTAGGCTGCAAAAAATGTAGAAAGTGTCTGTGCTAAGCTTGGTGGGTTATAAATAAAGAGACACAAATTCCACATAATCTACCCCACATGTGTTTTGACTCTGTTTCATTATCCACAGAGTAATCTTTCCAGATTTATTTCTGCCAGTTTAGCTGAAAATAATAATACGTATTTTTACCTAAATGTTTTCAATATGCAGAAATATATTCCTTAACATTCTCATTTTCCTTTTATTTACAGTTCTTCCATAATCTTATATTGTTGTTACTGCCTCCACCTTGCAAGTAATAATAATAACAACAACAACAACAACAACAACAACAACAACTTTATTTTTATACCCTGCCCCATCTCCCCGGAGTGACTCGGGGCGACTTACATGGGGCCACACCCAGGCAAAACAGACAATATAAAACTCAACAAAATAAAAACAAATTCAATAAAAACAAATAAGATCGCATATACAAAAACATACTTTGATAAAATCCTGGGTTGACTCCTAAAACAAACTGGGCCAAAAAGTGCGAGTAGTGCGAGCTAAAATTAGGGAAGAGGTAGGTACCCAGACCAATTGTCCCATTACAGTGCTAGGGAAGGAGTACACAGAGAGAATATGTCCGGCTAGCGGAGTGGAAAATGCTATAAAAATAAAATAGATAATAGGACGATCCCAAGCTATGGAAATCAATTGCCAAAGGCCTGTTGGAAGAGCCAAGTTTTCAGGCTCTTCCAAAAAATAAGGAGGGTTGGGGCCTGCCTAATCTCCCTGGGGAGAGAGTTCCAGAGCCAGGGGGCCACAATGGAGAAGGCCCTATCCCTCGTCCCCACCAACTGTGATTGCGAGGGTGGTGGGAGTGAGAGGAGGGCCTCCCCCGATGAACGAAGAGACTGTGCAGGTTCATAGGGGGAAATGTGGTCAAAAAGGTAGGTGGGTCCTGAACCATTTAGGGCTTTGTAGGTGATAACCTGCACCTTGAATTGGGCTTGGAAAATAAACGGCAGCCAATGGAGCTCCTTGAACAGGGGGGTTGTAATTTGTTGCAGTTAATAGCCTGGCTGCCGAGTGTTGGACCAGTTGCAGTTTCCAGGCCATCTTCAAGGGCAGCCCCACATAGAGCACACTGCAATAATCCAGTCTAGAGGTAACTAAGGCATGGACCACCATGGCCAGATCTGACTTCTTGAGGTACGGTCGCAGCTGGTGCACAAGTTTTAATTGTGCAAAGGCCCTTCCAGCAACCACTGACACCTGAGCATCAAGTGTCAGTGCTGAGTCCAGGAGGACCCCCAAGTTGAGGACCTGCGCCTTCAGGGGAAGTGTGACCCCGTCAAGCACAGGTTGCCACCCTATGTCCCGATCAGACATACGACTGATCTGGAGGACCTCTGTCTTGTTAGGATTAAGCCTCAACTTGTTTGCCCTCATCCAGGCCAACACAGCAGCCAGACACTGGTCCAGTATCCGAGGGGCTTCCTTGGATTTAGGTGGAAAAGAGTAGTAGAGTTGGGTGTCATCCACATAGAGATGGCACCGAACTCCAAAACTCCCGATGACCTCACCCAGCGGTTTCATGTAGATGTTAAAAAGCATGGGGGACAGAATGGAACCTTGTGGAACACCACAGGTCAATGGCCAGGGGTTCGAGCAAGTGTCCCCCAGCTTCACCAACTGGGAACGACCCTCCAGAAAGGACTGGAGCCACAGAGTCATCCCAGAAGAATACCATCAATCAATCAATTTATTAATGCCCCGACCAAAGGTCATATGCATTTACAGAAACAACATCCAACAAACATCTATATAAAACACTGTAAAATACAACTATTAAAAGTAGGATGCAAGCAGGATAAAACAGAGCATGTAAAATATACATTGCAGCAACACAAGTGCAACAAGGGCTGGAAACTGCACATATATTGGTAAAAAAACCAATATATAAGATCAGTCATTTAAGAAACTTAAGTAACAATATCAAACAAGCATCTATAGAAAACACTGTAAAATTCAACAGTTAAAAGCAGGATGCATGGAGAATAAAACAGAACTTGCAAAATATAACTGGTAAAAAGCCAGTATAAAATATCAGTCATGTTAAAAACTAAATAAAAGCATTCTCGGCACAGTCAACTGCAGTGTCCACAATCAGTCTTGCCCTGATTTTATTTGCTGCCAAGGTAAAGAGAGAGACCTTATTCACGGTTGTGGAGCTGGTATCAGATAAAAAGTAGAAGATGTTTTCTGCAACCGTGTTTGATTGTAGGTACCATAGAATAGGCCCTAAGAATTTATTTCTTGGTGCAAAATATAGAGGGCAGGTGAACAAATAGTGGGGCAGGTCTTCAATTTCTGAGGCCCTGCATATGCATATCCGGTTAGCCAAAGGAGTGCCCGAGTATCTACCATCCAGCACTGCTGAGGGCATGCTTTGGAATCGTAGGGCTGTAAAAGCTTGTCTCAGATTTGGGAATGTAAGGTTGGATAGATACATAGCCCTTTCATGGTCGAGTTTGTATAATTTGTACCATGTTGAGAATTTGGAGCTGTTAATAGCCTCTCTGTCCATTTGAATACCTTGATTATAAATGTATTCATTCAACTTCGCTCTTGAATTCAGGATCGAAGGCTCATGAGATAGGGTAGGGTACACTATTACCAGTTTCTGATGTTTTGAGCTCCAAACTTTGCATTCTGATAGATGTTCAAAGCATAGCTTTGGGAAAACCATAGCTGAGGAATCCTTTATGATTCTCCAGTAGTTGTATAGGGAGAAGTGAATGCGGGATCTTATGGAGGGTAGACCAACCTCTGCTTTGACCAAGGCTGCTGGAGTGCCAGATGCGAGTCTCAGCAGTTTCTTAAGGAATGTATTCTGGATGGCCTCTAATTTCGGTATCTGTGAATAGTCCCATTCCTAGACTGGGGCACCATACAGAATCTGGGCAATAACTTTGCTCCAGAATATTTTCAAAGCTGGGGGCAACCAGATGGCCCCCTGCTGTGTTATAAAATCTGAGGATTCCTCTAATAGATTTTAGTGCCACTTCTCTGATATGTTCTATATGGGGCTTCCATGATAGAGTCTGTAAAAAATGTACACCCAGTTACTTAAATTCTCTGCATTGTTCAATCTAATGGCCACCAATGGACCATCTGAACTGTGAGTGTCTTTTTCCGAACACTGTCACCTTTGTTTTATTATAATTTAATATTCAGCTTTTCTTTGGAGCAGTATATGCCCAGTTTAGTAAACAGCCGTCTTACACCTATTTGGGTGAATGAGACTAACACCATATCATCTGCATATAAAAGGGCAGAAATCTTCTTTGAGCCTACTGAGGGTGGAAAGAATTCTAAACCTGAAAGTGCTGTTATTATATCATTCAAGTATAAATTAAAGAGTGTGGCTGGCAGCAGACAGCCTTGTTTTACTCCTTTGCTGGTGTTTATTGCATCAGTTAATGAGCCGGAGTCAGGAGGATATCATGAATGATGGTATCGAAAGCCACTGAGATGTCCAAGAGAACCAGCAGGGTCACACTCCCCCTATCCACTTCTCTGCGGAGGTCATCTACCAAAGCGACCAAAGCCGTCTCGGTACTGTACCCAGGTCTGAATACAGACTGCGATTGGTCCAGAAAAATCATTGTCATCCAAGAATCCCTGGAGCCGGGAGGCAACCACCCGCTCCAAGACCTTGTCCAGAAAAGGGAGGTTAGAGATTGGTCTGAAGTTACTTAAGCCAGTGGAGGCCTTCTTCAGAAGTAGATAGTGGGTTTATTCTTGGGGAAATAAAGTACAAGGAAATGCAATGAAAACAGTAACAAGTATCAACCACCTAAAGTAGCACCAATTGTATATGTGAAAAATGCAGCACAAATAAAATGAAACACTTTGCAGAAGAGTTTGGGGGTGGACATCTTAATCTAGGGAATTACAGTAATAGTTCAACATTATATATAGACGCCAATAATTGGATAGGTTTTGTGACTGCTGGGTTGAAGATGAGAAGATTCACAAATAGAAAAGAGATATATATTTCTAGAGAAGATGGAAAGTTAATCAAAAAAGTGAGGTTAGGCAGTTGTGTAGTAATGGGTGGTGGCGGATAATAAAAATATTGCTCCCCCCCCCCCATGTATAGGATTTTTAAAGAGTAATGCAATATTTGCCACAAAATATCTTTAATAACTGCTGATTCTTCCTATTCAGTAAGCATGGTAAGAATATTTGAAAATATTTTAAATAATAATCAATTTTGTCTCTCAAAAAATTCTGATAAGAGGTGTAATAGACTGGTGAGAATCTATGCAATTTGGGATTTCCTCTGTACAAAATGTTCATGTGGTAGTTTTGTCCAGAAAACGTAATGTTCTGCAGAAGGAACATGTTTCGAGTACAAAATTTAATGTGATTTATTTTCATCAAAACCAAAAATTCTGTGCAGGAAACAGTTTTTCAGTCTAGGAATATTTCTGTGCAAAAATGCTGATTTCTGTGTTAATCATCTGCAAAGCCTGTGCAGATTTGAGATTGGGCTACATCAAAAACAAAATTGCTAAAATTATTCAGTGTTTACTTCAAGAACAAGAACAAAATTAGGGATGAATTACATTTCTGCTGCGCAGTTGGCTATCTCAAGGACTCCATTGGTGTAGTGATTTGAGTGTTAGGGAACATGTTCAAAATTTGTGCTTGGCCATAGAGCCATGCAAATTCTCAGATTCTCAGAGAAAAGCAAAGTTTTATTTGTTTTCCTCAAAATTTGTTCAGACTCCCTGAATAAATTTTGACAACAATAAATTTTGACAACAATTTTGACAAATTTTGACAACAATACAGACTCCCTGAATAAATTTTGCAGGATTGTGCAAGGGTTACCATAAGGTGGAAACAACTTGAAGGCACACAACAAATACCTTTTTGAAGCAGAGAAATCTGCTTATATGGTTCATTTTATCACCATTCCTAGTCAAAAGTTATGAAGTCTGCTTTAAGACAGCAGACTTATTAAAAGAAGATGTTGTGAAACTGAATGAGTTAATTCCATCTGTCTTCACTACATAAGATGTAGTGCCAATGTGGAAATAGAATGGTGGCCTTGAAATGCCTTTGAATTGATTCAGCGGGAATCTTATGATAATCTCACTGTTTTCACATATGGCAAGTTATTCAATTTCAGAAGAGCTCAAATTCTCACAAACTCAATAAGAATAATATAGATTCTTTCTTGATCCATGATTTGGGTGAAAAATTAGAAGAGCACTTCATTTTAATTGTATATTTAAAAGTTAGCTTACAAAGAATAAAAGGGGAAAGAAAAAATGGGGGAAAGTGGAGAAGTACATAGGATATTAATGTGGGCTGACATAATCTATTTCAGATTTTTGAAATGGGACTCTAAAGTAAATGTTCATGGACACTTGAAACACACTCTGATCATTGGACAATATATGGAAAATATTAATCTTCTCAGCCTTGGAGAAAGAGTCTTTTGGCAACCATAAGAATGCACAGTGTCCAACCATGTTGACCACCAATTAATTCCGTACATTGGGATATAAGATTATGTATGTCTCCAACTATAAAAGTTTTTTCTAGTATATTAATATCTTGTAAGATATACAGTGGTACAATCCTGAAGGAGTTCCCCTGGAACTGAGATTGACCATTTTTTACATAGAACCCATCCCAATTTGTGTGCATGAAAAATATGTAGGAAACACATGAATAAATCTTTTTGTCCTTTTCTTGAAGTAGAGTCAAGTCAGCAACAACAGGGAAATAATAATGAGGAAACAGAAAAATCTTATTTCAAGTACTGTAACAGTTCAAGGATGGGAATAAGGTTTTGAGGCACCCTTTCCTGTTGAGGCACCCTTTCCTCTCACAAAATGAGAGAACATATGGCCTATTGAATAATCACATATTTTGTAAATTACTTAGTAATTATATTTGAAGTTACCAAGTAGTTCAAAAGCAATTGCCTTATAACAGAGCTTTGGATCCTGTAATAAGGTTTTCAAATTAGATGGGAAATAACTAGATAATTGTTTTCTGCTTATGTGATCATTAAACAAAGGTTTAATACCTACTATTTTCATAAAAAAGAGAGCAACCTGGCTAAGAATTTCTTTTGAAACATTCACACTCTTAATTAAAACAGCTGACTTGTATGACCTAGATAACAAACTGCAATTTTGCCCTTGCCTATATTAAAGAGCATAGAATTGTTCTTAGTTGTTGGCAGGATAGGTACCATTACATTTAATCTGCTCATCTAAGATGATTTAAATGTGGACACAAGACACAACAGGATACAAGAAGGGGGAAAAAGTCATTTCATATCAATGCATCATATAACATACCTTGTCATAGAGACAGGACTAGTTTTTTCTCACTAATAAATGCACGCACCAAATAGATTATTTATTTACTTACTTACTTACTTACTTACTTAATTAGGCGATTCCTCATAGCCCAAGGATGATGGCCCTCCAAGTGTAGTGTCTTGGCGATGGATGCATAGGTGGGTGTGGAGACCACATGTTCTTCTGCAGTGAAGACACCGGTTTCCAGGTGGAAGGCAGTCCTGATCAGGGTTAGCTTGACTCACCTTCCTCTTCGCACATTTCTCCCTTAAGCCCTCCATTCATGCCACTTTGAATTCTGCAGCACTGCTGGTCACAGCTAACCTCCAGTTAGAGCGCTCAAGGGCCAGGGCTTCCCAGTCTATGCCACAGTTTTTAAGGTTAGCTTTAAGCCCATCTTTAAATCTCTTTTCATGTCCACCAACATTACATTTCCTGTTCTTGAGCTGGGAGCTGGGAGCAGTGGTCCAGACAGCACTGTGAATTACTGTGTAGAAAGCCTTTGCAAGGTCAATGAATGCCATGTACAGAGGTTGATTTTGTTCCCTACATTTTTCTTGGAGCTGTCGTTCAGTGAAGATCATGTCCACTGTTCCTCTGGAGGGGCAGAAGCCATTCTGGGATTCTGGGAGAGTGCCTGCTGAGAAAGGTAGAAGGTGGGTTGCAAGGATTTTCCCAGCAGAGGTTAGAAGGGAGATACTTCAATAGTTTCCACAGTCTGTTCTATCCCCCTTTTTTGAAAAGGGTGATGATAGTGGCATCTTTGAAGTCTTCTGGGATTTTCTCAGTCACACACACTTTTTAAATGAGCTGGACGAGTTGTGTCAGCTCAGGTCCACTCTCTTTAAAGACTTCGGCAGGGATCCTATCAGGTCCGCTGGCTTTGTTATTTTTTTGTTGGCTGATGGCATTGCTGACTTCCTCTAGACTAGGCAGTGCTGCAATCTCATCCTTGGTTTGTTGTTGCAGGATTTGTGAGAGAACCTTTTCGGCCACATTAGAGAAGGTTGTGGTAGTGCTCTTTCCAACGTAATGCAATTGATCTTTTGTCTTTCAGAAGTTTGGTTCCATCTGATGAGCATAGAGAGTGTGTGCCATGATTCCTGGTCCGTAGATTACCGTGGTGGCTTTAAAAAAATCTCTGAGCGGGCATCATGGGTATCTGCCAAGTGTTGGATTTCTTTAGCCTTCTTTGTCCACCAGATGTTCTTGAGTTCTCTGGACCTTCTTTGGACCTCAGCTTTTGCACTAGCATAAAACTTTTTCTTAGCAGCACAGTTGGTGTCTCTCTGCCATGTTTGAAAGGCTTTCATTTTCTTATCGATTAACTGTTGGATCTCTTTGTCATTTTTGTCAAATAAATCTTGATGTTTCTTAGTTTGATATCCAATGGTTTCTTTGCAGGCTGTGATGATGGAGGTCTTAAGTTTGTTCCAGTGATCATCAATATTTTCGGGGTGTTTTTTAGGTAACTGATCCTTGAGTGTTGTTTGGAGAAGGGCTCATTTGGAGGGCTCCTGAAGGGCTTGGGTGTTCATTTTGTGCCTCATCTTTCTTCCTTGGAGTCTGCGTTTGGGGGCAGTCTTGATAGCCATCATGTATCAGAATAGCCTGTGGTCTCTCCAGCAATCATCAGTGCCTGTCATGGCTCTTGTGAGAAGCATGTCACACGATCTCTGGCACGTGTAAATACATAGTCTAAGAGGTGCCAATTTTTTGACCAGGGGTGCTTCCATGATGTCTTGAGCTTGTTTTCTGGCGGAAGAGCATGTTGGTGATGATAAGGTTGTGTTCTGCACATTTGGTGAGAAGCAGGATGCCATTCGAGTTGCTGTTTCCAACCCTGTCTTTTCCTATGGTCCCTGGCCACAGGTCGGAGTCTCGTCCAACTCTTGTGTTAAAATCCCCCAGGAGGATGATTTTGTCCTCCTTAGGTATCTCCAATAGGATGATGTCCAGCTGACAGTAAAAATTTTCATTGATGTCTTCATCAGCATCTAGTGTTGGTGCATAGGCACTTATGATAGTTGCTTGTTGGTATTTTTCATTTCCTTTGTAAAATGTGTGTGATTATCAAACTCAAAACATCCCATTCCTGTCTACTTTAGCTCTCTTACCTCAAGTATTGCTATGTTCATATACTCCATTTCCTGTTTAACTATGTCTTGTTTTCCTGATTCATTCTTCTCACATTCATGTTCCTGTAATGTGTGTTGTGCAGCTTCATACATTCCTTTCATCTCTGAACACATCAATAGCTGAATGTCCTTTCAACTTGAATCTGATTGCATTATTAGCCATAGCACTACTTGTAGCCATTCTCTACTTTTCCTCAGGAGCATGTTCAGTGACTTCCAAGCAGGCAATTTCATATTCTGACTCTAACTCTTTCTTCAATATGGATTGTTTCATCACAGGTTTTCATGGTAAAAGATACAGGGTGTTTGAAAAAGAACTCCCTAATCACCATTTAATTTAAATGGTGAATAGGGAGTTCTTTTTCAAACACCCTGTATAATAAAAGGTATTTATTGTGCCTCTTTCTGTGGAGTAATAACAATGATGCTACTGCTTTATATTTGAGAGATCTCATGCCAGTGCCCCTCCATTCCTGCTATTGTTGTTGCCCAGTAGCTATTTGGCACATTTAGCCTGGCTTCTCAGCTTCTCCTGTCTGACATGCAATACCCAGCCTGCCTCACTACTATCATCAGCATAGCCTCATGCCTCACAGCAGCACATAGTCTCTCTACCACAGAAAAAATAGAAACATTGTGAATATTGTATTCCATTGTGTGTTTGTGTGTGCGCGCATGCGCACGTGTGTGTGTGTATGTATACACATACACATCACATTACTTTGCCCTATGGTAGAAAAACATGCTTGAGTAGTGAGCCTAAATATACAGCCTTTAACTATAAAAATAATTAAAAGTGACAGTTTCTCTGAAAAGGGAGTGAGGTTATCTGCCATCACCTTATAGTCAAAATATAGCTTACTTGTGGCTTGGTTGCTGCAAACCTGCATTAATAACTAGTAACTCACATACCCTCCAACATTTAACAGATGAAAACTGGGACACATGTTACTGAGCCACATCGCAGTGTGGTCAAAGAGGTGTAGGCAGTCAACAAGACAGCAAAAGATGTTAACAAGAATGAACATATACAAGAACTATTTTAAGCAGAGAAATCCTAGTGTATATGTACAGAGTTCAAGAAGGCCAGAACCCATTTTTGAATATGGAAACTGCGAGGACAAAAAAGATGGAATTGTCATCTCATACCAGGTCGGAGCTGTAAATCATTCCATTCTGGTCTTGTTCTTTTCCCCAATAGTGTTGTGTTCTTTCTCCACTCACACTGGAAAGTGGATGGCAATACGAGGGCACATCTATATTTTTCCCTTAATTCAGAACCAGTGAAAAGCACTATGTTGTAGACTAGCTCCATTTTAACCATGATGATAAATCTTCTGTGATTCCATAAAGTTGTCCACACAGTCCAGCTGGACTGCCCCAATCAGCTTCACTGGCCCATTTCCTTGTCACCATTGCCATTGCTTAATTTGCTAAGGAGCTCCCTGTAGACTACCAATGCAGTTAGCAAAGAGAAGCATGGATTGCATGGCTGGGTGCCCCATTCTGAACTCAACAGATGTCTCCTAGAGCTGCTGACCAGTGAGGAGTGGTAACAGTTACATGAAGATGACCCATTTTTTACTCTGTGTTGATTAGCTCAGGGAAAAGTTCACAGCAGTGCTATGTGTGAGTAGATAGTGGTCCACATGGCTGCAAATACCATGGACACGACAAAGTATTCTGCAACCTTTTTTATTGCAGAGGAAGTTCAGATTACAAGGTTTAAAAATCCTCTGGATTCTTGTCAAAAGTCATTGTGCATTATGAGGACTGTTACCCCCAGTTTGGGGCAAATAGTTTTGTTTTGTTTTTGTTTTGTAACATGTGTACTCACTCTCTGACTATTCCTGCTAAACTGGGACAGTTGGAGGGCATGAACATTTTATTAATATTCAGATGCTTACAGGCCATTCTAAGTCAATCTATGCATGATTGAGGTGGTGATAGAATTGCTTTGTCCCTGCAGGGTTGCCAACAACATGTTTGCTATGGGTTAATGTTATCAGAAATCAGATGACATATCTGATTTCTGGGATGGATTCATCATCTCATACCATGTTACAACTGTAAATCATTCCATTCTGGTCTTTTTTTTCTCACTAGTGTTGTGTTCTTTCTCCACCCACCCTGGAAAATGAAGTAGGGTCAATGATGGGAGAAAGACTTTCACACAATATGTCGTTGTATCATGGAGACAAATCTTTCTCCTATTATTAATACTATCCCATGATGGTATCCCTTCACTCTAAAGTTGTTTCATACTGAACTAAAATGCTATGATATAAACTGAGATAAATATCTTATTGAAGGAGAAAGAAAAGAAGAAAGAAAAAAGAAGTCAACGACTGTTATCATCAGATAAGTTTATTAAAAGATTATATACAATTAAATTAACTGTAGCTAATGCCAGTTAGAAGATTTCTGTGGTTTAGCATGAAAAAGAGTTTGCCCAGTTAAATCAATGGCAGACAGTATTATAATAGTATTTATATAACACACAACTGTTGCTCAAAACTCGACTATATTGTTTAAGAGCTCTCAATGCTTTTAAATGGTAAGTGTGGAGTTCATATTCTGAATTTAAATAATATTCTGCACAAAATGTGTAATAATGTGTTGAATCTGCATAGCTAATGTGTACATTTTTATTTAAAAATATAAGTGGCCTGAAGATGGAAACAGCTACAGGCCTTTTGTTTTGTTTTGTTTTTTTGAGGTAGGACACAGTTCACACGACCTTATCCAGCAGAAGGGTCACTATCATTTTTTTACAATCTTTTAGCACATGGGATTCAATTTTGACAAGTAAGATGAGTCCCACAATTTAATCAGAGGAATAGAGATGAGCAATGCATTGCAATGCCTTCTTTCTTCCAATCTACCCAGGAGGGGACAATTATGTCAGCACCTGCAGCGTATGAGAGCGGCAAAATATGCCCCCTGCTTGGCAGCTGCCCGGGTTTAATCAAGCATGAGGCTTTGCAATAATGATGAGATATGTGGGACATGGTAAATAATGGCATGTAAATTCCTTAGAGATCTCAGCATTTCTAAAATAGCAACTGCACACTAATAATGTCTCTCATACTTATTGAGAACATAGGGCAGAATGCAGTCAATGCTGAGCCTAATTTGCTCACTGAAATCAGTGGGGCTTAAAATACATAACTCTGGTTAGAATTTAGGGACGAATTTGATTTTAATCATCTGACAGAAAGGTGTTTGAAACCATATTCTCTATTTTTACTTGGTATTTTTAATTATATTTTAAATGCTTTAAATCATTTTAATAAAGTGCTGCATTTTAAAACTTTTGTCATTGTACATTTTAGTTAAACCTTTCTGTTAAATGTTGTAATCCACCTTGGGTCCCTTAGAAAAAAAGTGAAGCAGAATTTGAATAAACAAACAAACAAATACAATGAAAATACTGCCCCTGTTTTCCTTCTCCTGAGAGGATAAAGCTCGGAGGATGGTGAGATCTGTGACAGCACAGCACTCATGTATTTTAAAACTTATGTAGAAGACTGAATAGGATTGGCTTCTTTTCTATCAATTATTCCTAGGATTTTTGAAATAATATATCAGTTCATGCTTGTAAAAGGGCAACTAGCCCTTTCATTGAAATACTGTCAACTCACAAGAGTAAGTATTCTTCAACTTGACCTTTAACGAATTGACATCAATGAAAAGCATTATATCTGAGGTGATGCCATATATAGACTTTCCCCTTAAACATCAGAATAGTGGTATACCATATATTTCTTTTATTTTTGGCAATTTCTGGTAGGAAGACTGAGGGAAAAATAAATGTACAAAAGAGACTTGGGCTGGAAAATAATTCTGAAGAAAGTAATAATCTGAAAGTAATTATAACAATTTTTCATGCTTTATAATATACAAGGTTACTGATAGGAATCCCCCAAAAAATGTTTTTGTAAATATACAGGCCAAATATTTCAAAGACCAATGGGAGGTTTTATAACATATTCATACATTTCTAATCATGGATAAGCAGCTACACAGCCAATCTTGTTAGTGGCACCAAATTGTTTAGGTAACTTAAAAGAAGGGCCAATATAGATATTCAAAAGCATCCCACTCAAATTAGGGCAATTGAATTAAACAACATTTTAATTCAGTTGCAAGAGTAAAGTGATTAATTGAATTCCAGTGTGTGTGTATGTGTGTGTGTGTGTGTGTGTGTAATATATATATATATATATATATATATATATATATATATATGGAGCGCGCTGAGCTGCTGAACTTGCAGACCGAAAGGTCCCAGGTTCAAACCCCGGGAGCGGCGTGAGCAGCCGCTGTTAGCTCCAGCTTCTGCCAACCTAGCAGTTTGAAAACATGCCAATGTGAGTAGATCAATAGGTACCTCT
This sequence comes from Anolis carolinensis, assembly GCF_035594765.1. Classification (NCBI taxonomy): domain Eukaryota; kingdom Metazoa; phylum Chordata; class Lepidosauria; order Squamata; family Anolidae; genus Anolis; species Anolis carolinensis. The sequence continues at coordinate 152,582,384 of NC_085843.1, forward strand.
CTGGCGGGAAGGTAACGGTGCTCCATGCAGTCATGCCAGCCACATGACCTTGGAGGTGTCTACAGACAACGCCAGCTCTTCAGCTTAGAAATGGAGATGAGCACCAACCCCCAGAGTCAGACATGACTGGACTTAACGCCAGGTGATGACTGGACTTAAAACCTTTACATATATATATATATATATATATATATATATATATATATATAGGTTTGCATATATATGCTTATGGGATCTGAGGTAGTGGGTACTAAACAGGAAATGACATTGGACTTATGGGGAATATCACAAATATAATGTGAACCAAGAGCACACCTACTCCAAGTAGTTTGCAAATGTGCCTGGAGCAGCCCCAAGGTGACATGCATCACATTGTTGCCATTGCCATTCTCATTCTTAGTTGGCCACAGTGTTCTGTACATGTTCCTGGGTATTCTGAGCACCTTTGTTAATATTAGAACGGACCACCTGTGCAATCAGAATGAAGAAAGTAGGTAATCTCCTTCCTTCTTCCTGGACATATAGGTGCCCTATTCTGACATTGGCAGGTGTGCCCACATAACCACAAAGGAGGAGGGTACATCACCTATTTTCTTCATTCTGATCAGAGAGACATTTCATTCTGAAGCAAAAAGCTTGCACAAAGCTGTGTCCATTTGGAAGTGGCAGCACCAGTGACATTGCTATCCCACTTTCTCCATGCTCAGGTTACTCTGGGGATAGAGCACAGCATTTACTGTTCTCCTTGTATCCTCAGCTTAGAGATGAACATCTGACACAACTTTGCTGATGATTGTTCCGCATCACATCAGTTGACACTGGCTAAAACTCCAGAGTGATAGGAGAAGGGAGGGGAAAAGGAGAAGGTGATTCAGCCTTTTTTCCCTCCCCTTTCCCACATCACTCTGGTGCTTTAGCCAATCTCAGTACATGTGATGACCACTAGCGATATCACACCCAGTGGTTGCTGCTAAGCTGAGAACATGAGGGGGATGGTAAGGGTGGTCATCCAGTCATGCCAAACCAGGTTCATCACTGCTACTCTAATCCGGATCAGCTCTAATGTAGGTCATGGAGATGGCCCTAAGACTAGTTTTTTTTTAAAACTTTTGTATTATTTCTGCCCTCAGCAGCAGCAGCAGCTCCTGGGAAACAATTCAAAGGCACTAACTTGTGAACAGAAATGGAAGGATTCCTCTGTCCTCATGCCTAGCTGTAAGTTTCTTTTGGACATCTTGCTGACTCTTGTCTTTCTCGTGGTTCCAAATGCAACTAAGCCAAAGTTTCTTGTCCAAGCCAATTTTCTTATTTAAACCTTTGTTGTTGTTAGTCCTTCTACTAGGCTAACAAACTGGCACTTCCTATTTCATGACATTGTAATGCTTTAACCTTTCTTTCCATATTCCGAATGAAATGGAAAGCTTGACTAGTGCATTATTTTTAAAGTTCCCCAACAGTATGGAGAGTCTGGTTGGCATACTCCCAAAAGATGTTCATGCGTATTGTCCTACTGTGAAGGAACACGTGGAGAATGTCTTTAATGACTTGAGGAGTAATAACTGTCCTTACCATCTACTTGTTCATCAAGTCTTTGATTACCCTTAAATTTTCCGGTAGCCTCCTTCATCATATTTTCAAAATGAGCTTTCATTTTCCAAAAGACATGTGAAGATCCCCTTGTTTAACTTCCTTTTTTCAAATGGTTCACATAGGATCCACTTTTATGCTTATTTATTTGTCCAGTGAGTGATTGGTCATGTTTCTTTTTATAAGATCATTCTCTGTATGAAGACCCATCAAAAGACAGAGCTCTGTTTGAAGTCAACTTAAAATTTTGTCTGAATACTGATTATTCTGGTATTTAGGACACTGTCATAATCTTCCACAGTTATGTAAAAGGTATTGTATTCCTGTTTCTGAACTCTATAATTTTGCATCTCTCTATATAAAATAGTACATATTTTTTATATGTGTACCTACGTCCTCTTCATAATGTTTTGTCCACTTCAGCCTGGATGCCTTGCAGTAAGGGGTAATGTACTGCCAGTATTTAAAGAATAGTTGCCAGAGTAAAATAATGTCACCAAGTGGTGCCATTTTTCACTGTATGCTATGACAACTGTTTAGAAAATGTTTATTTTATCATTTATTTAACTGTTGGAATATAGTCTGAAGTGTTCTCCCTTGAGAAAGTTACATTTTTGTTTACTTGACTTTTATCCCTACAGCTTTTATGGATTCTGGGTCTAAATTAATCATATTTCAAAGGCTCCAAAATAATACTCTACTGAAATATGTAATAAATCACAAGACAAGGAAATATAGGCTTAACAATTGGTACAGCTGGAACTTTGTTTAACAAACTCTGGAACTATTTCTTTCCCAAAAAAGATACTTCCCACATTTTAAAGATTTGAGGAGCCCCGGTGGCAAAGTGTGTTAAAGCGTTGAGCTGCTGAACTTGCAGACCGAAAGGTCCCAGGTTCAAACTCCAGGAACGGCGTGAGCGGCTGCTGGTAGCCCCAGCTCCTGCCAACCTAGCAGTTCGAAAACATGCCAATGTGAGTAGATCAATAGGTATCGCTCCGGCGAGAAGGTAACGGCGCTCCATGCAGTCATGCCAGCCACATGACCTTGGAGGTGTCTACGGACCACGCCGGCCCTTCGGCTTAGAAATGGAGTTGAGCACCAACCCCCAGAATCAGACATGATTGGACTTAACGTTAGGGGAAACCTTTACCTTTACCTTTACATACTTGTTTAATGTGTAAAAATTGAAAACAGGAACAGAAGAGAATTGTGACGCACACTGTGTATTATATCATTCTATATTTTCAAGGTGTTTTGTGGTGTAAGAAATAATTTAATGTTATAATCATAGAAATCAACTGCAATACATTTTCTTGATCTACATTGATTTTTTTGTACTTTTTTATCCCATCTTTCTCTCACTATAGGGACCATATATAGCTATATAGATATGTTCATCTAACCATACATACATCTGTTTACTGATATTATAAACCAATGTATATTCAGAGATACTCTTATCTACTTTTAAAATACATTTCAATAGGTTTCACATGGCACTAATCATAGTGTGGCCATAGCTGATTACAAGTTTTCATGTAATATTCCAAACAAACTACAGTCAAGAATCTATATCTCCCCATTTATTGCTGGTTAATTTTTAGGATTGTAAATCCATGCAGATTTTGTTTTCATAAGAAAATATAGAATACTTTAAAAATATTCTCCCTGCTGTGTGAAAGTCTCTAAAAACTACAGCATGAAAAGTTTGTTATTATTTTGCAAAAATAATAACAATTACCCCGCCTTTCTCGGAGAGAAAGGCAGTGTAAAAGTGATGTAAATAAAAATAATCACAAATGTCTTTTGTTGTGTAGAAAACAGAATTTTATGTGCAGATGCATTGTTTTTTATGCAGAAAACCATGTTTTCCACACATTACATGCAATGTATGAAAGCAAGTAAGATCTCTGTGCAGAAAATCACACTTTGTACAAAAAAAGAAACAACAAACAAACAACTAAAAGTAATATACACACTTTTTTGTCTGAAAGGTAAATATTTACAAATTTTCTTTCAGCAATTTGTGCATTGCCCTTTTTACTCTCTGCCAGTGCTTTTACCCCATAGCCAGCCTGCTTCAATGGAAAAAAAAAACAAATATAGATTGCTGTGTTTTACAATATTCTATTTTAGTGGTGATTTTGTTTTAAATGTATTGTTGCTTTTATGTCTGATTGACTTTCTGTCCCATATGTAAGCTGCCCTGAGTCCCTTTAGGGAGATGGTGGCAGGGTATAAAAATAAAGTAGTAGTAGTAGTTGTTGTTGTTTGGAATGAAATCTATGAAATTCTAACCCATCCATCTCATTTTGGTAAGACTGGCTTTTGATGGAACATTTGTGATCATACAATGTGTTTTCCTGTAGGAAAAAATGGAGCAGGATAAAAACATGTTGAGAGAGAAGACTTTCTAAAAAGCAGTAGCAATGCCCTCAGCTGTGTGCATCTGTGTACATTCTTTAAACATCTATTTGAGAGGGGCTGGTCTCCTTTGCTCATACAGTTATTCTCAAGTTGACTTTTATTATTATAACTCTAGTCAGTGTACAGTTATGGTTGAGGAAAGATTTCCATATAAAAGGCTGAGCTTTTCCAAGTTCAACCTTTGCAGATTTTCTCTAGCCTAGAAAAGGCTCAGCATTAGGGATATATATCTTCATGTTCTTCACCCTTGAATAAATTCATCTTTAAATAAATAAATAAACAAACAAACAAATATCAGCACAGGCAAGAATAGATAATTCTTGCAGTTTTCTCCCCATGGAATGAGAGCATGAACATTTCTTCCCATTGCCCAATCGTAATTCATGCTTCTAGCAATACATCTTTTTTTCCTACACAGAACTGCACCTTCTGTGGGAAAAATACACTTCTATTGCAAAGAATCTCACAATAACCTTGTGGCTGCCTGCATTCCTTTCTTCTTAGCAGAGAAATGAATAGCAAATAAATAGTATTTCCACTTCTACTCTGCACCTCTTGTAAAGAGAGTACTACCAGGACATCGCTAGGTAAAGGGAAGGAACATTTTTCATCCAATAGCTTGCTTCTGCTTGATATTTCAGTAGTGGTACATTTACGTCCTGGGTGGCATGTCTTTGTTAGAAGAGGCTGTGCATTATATGTCAGTGTAGATGGGGTCCCGGTCTCCATGTAATTCAATGTAGTTTAACTGCATTGATATCCATTGTATATGTCTACACTGACCATGTATGTTTCAAACTACATTATATTGTAGTATAGATAGGGACTGGGAAGAGTCATCCCAGCCTAGAGGGGGGAAAAGGCTCCGCTGAGCTCCAGATCCTGATAGAATAAGTTGCTCCATGAAATATCTTTCAAGTGCAATGCTGATTGTGCTGACCACGAAATGATCTTTTGCAGTGAGTTTTTATTCACTGCCTCTGTTTTGAAATTTGTATATAAAATAACTAAAGCAGCAAACAGTCATTGTAGTCATTATACAATTATGTATGCTGACAGGATTCCATGTTATCTCATCTACAAAGAAAGAGTGTGTGTGATAGAGAGGAAGATGCTATCCTCCCACCACCCATCTTTGTCTCTCACTACTGCTCTCTTTGTCATTTTTTTAAATTAGCTTTTATTCACTGATGCTGCAAGTTTCCTTTCCAGTTCTGTCATCTTCTAAAAGCTTGATGTCCTTGTTACCACCAATGCAAAGAAGCAAGACATCAGGAAAATGTCAGATATAAGTGTGTGTTTGTTGCTAGACAATTATATGACTTAAGTCTACATGAGCTTCAAGGAATGTGCCCGAGTTTTAAGAGCCTTGGAAAATTATTCTATTTCAGAAATTGATTGTATGAGCAAACCTACATTGAAGCCAGCCTGTCACCTTTGGTGATGATACCTATCGTGGTAAAGCAAGCTTCTCCTCTTTCATTCCCCCCCCCCATTTTCCAAACTGTTTTCTGTTTATTTTATATTTGCCTTTTTATTTTTTTATTGCTCAAATTGCTCTAATTATTTTATTTCAAAGGAGCTGCAGAAGTGAGAGAAGATAGGGTTATGAGAATATGGCAAGTACCATTGCAGGACCACATAGTATCACATTGGCACAATTTCACAAAGGAAGAAAGGTGCAATATTGAAGCTGCTTATCTCGATATGTTTCCGAAACTATGATAATGCAACTGCCATGGAATAGCAGCTTCATGCAATAAAGTTCTCAGTCTCAGAGACTAACCAAAAGAAGTAAGTTGGTAGCATAAGCTTTTGGAGACAAGGAGTGAATCTTGGATGCCACAGAACAGTCTTTATACTCAAAACTACCACAGAACAAGTGTGATGCTAGCCTGATGCATCCAGCTGAACCCAGCAAACCCTGGGGTATCTATGATTTTGCCTAAAGCAGGACAAAGACAGATTAATCCAAGAAAACCCAAGATACTAATTGAAAGTAGGTGTATGTCATGGGGACAGTGAGCATTGGATTCAAGGTGAGTCTACTTTTTCATGTCTGTGTAGACTTGCCCTATGTCTGTTTCCTCTGCATCTGAGGAAGTAGATTTAAGTTGCACATACACTGTAGAATTAATGCAGTTTGTTTTGAAATGCATTTGAATTATATGTATTATATTTTAGCTATTTTTAACCCAACCCACATAATATTATTACATATTTTCTTTTGTATTTTCTTTGTTTTTAATGGTGACCAAAGTGTGTGTGCTTAAGTCCCCACGGGGAGAAAAGCAGGATTTTTTTAAAAATGAGTTTTTTCTGTCAGATTTATCCCCCTGGATTTCTGTGCACCAGCAACTGAGATCTCGTGGGAGGTGAAGTGAGACTGCAATTGTCTATCACCAAGTGATCTGACATGTTTATGTGTCTGTATCTAAAAGTGTGTGCCCAGTACTAAATGGGAGCTCTTTTGAAAGGCTACCATCTCTGTTGCACATCAGGCCTTTTGGTTTATCTTGATCTTTTTGTTGATTGTTTGTTTTGCTTTGGGGTTTTTTAGCTAGCCGAGATTATCTTAGAGATGATGACCCCTCAGTTTGTTGTCCTTTTGGTCCTAAGTGTCCATGATGAGGCTTTCATGTTTGATGTCCAAGGATGTTTTCCACAAAATTTGGATCTGTTTTCCTGTGACTGGAAAGATTATGGCCATGCCAAGGTGGAACAACTCTGAGCAATTGTTTGGCATATGCAGGTGACTCATCCCAATTGTTTAAACTCAGTAGAACACAGATGTCACCACTAAACACAGACACATGATATTGGTTAAGATAGATTGCCTCCAGCGACTGGTGAATCTGTATGGTTTTCTGATAGCTTGTGTGTCATGCCAGTTTGCCCAGCAATTTGAAGCACTGGTAGATCTTTGGGAAGGGGAAATTGTCAGAGGATAGACTGCATCAACTCCAAGTGTAATTTGCCCACAGACAGGAGGTAGACTCAACTCTTGTTTATTAGGAAACTGACAGAAATAAAAACAAGGCAGATAGTGGCTAGAGCAATGTTGGCAGAAAATTTGGGATAATATAATACTTTTAGAGTCTGTCTGAAGGTTTAGTCCATAGTAAAAGTTGTGGTGATAGCAAAGAAGGTATTATTTTCTTCCATTGTTCCATACCAATAGTAATCAGAGTTTTGCTTAAATAGATGGAAAGATAAATAATATTGTACATATTGATTGATTTTCATATGAACAAAAGCCAAAAATACTGTCATCACTAGTCAAAGATGTTTTAAGTTTCTCCAGAATTTTAGGCATACTTTTAAACCTTCTGGTTTTTTCTTATGGCTTTTGGCTTACTCACTTTTGTTGGATTTTTTTCCGTTTTAAATTGTTCCATCCCTTTGTTTAAGTGACTCAGGGGAAAAAAAATTGAACAATGGCACACAAATATAAAAGAGTAAATAAAATAAAACAAGCATCATGTTTAACTTGTTAAAAGACATACATTACTCTTTTATTATTTTTATAGTCAACTCAGGATGGTAAGTTATTTTTTTCAAACCAAAACCTACTTCACAACCTATGTGAAGTTGGAGTATTGCGACTAAAATATTAGAAAATAAACCCAACTTTTGGACTTCATGCACAATAGCAGAATGACCGCTGCAACCTTGAGTGTTCCCGTGGTAGAAAATACACTAAATTACATGTGGAGAATGGTCTGCTGTGTTCTTCATGCTGAGGCGGACTTACTTAAAAGCTACTGTGACTTCTTTTAGTCATAGTGCATGCCTGGATTAGATCCACTGAACGAACAAAGGTAGAGCTTTAAGCAGGCTGCCAAATTCAATCTGTGATGAAATTTGTATGCAGGGTTGGTGACTGAACGGCAGAGGCAGCCAGAGGTGTGCTGTGAGTCATCAAGGAAGAAGCTTTGCACAAGCTGGCAAGCCATTGCTACTCAGAAGGAGGGATGCCTGCCATTCATGCATCATGTTTTGCATCCGAGATGGCAGCTTCAAAGGGTTTAGCTGTAGGTGGTGAGTCTCAAAGAACTGGAGGATTATGGACCCCTTTCGTGCTACTGGCTCGGGCTTTCATACAGAACAGCAAAGAATTATGAACACAAACATTTACAGTTACACATTTTGTCTCCCTTGCAGGAAGACATATGGTGTGGCGACAGCCTGGAAAGGGTTTTCACAAACACAGTGATGCTAGTTTTGTCAGATTTATCACCTGTCCTGTTCTGAACCTAAGATGGCTATCAAGCTTCTTTAAAAACAACAACATATAAAATAGGAAATGTAAATATAAAGTCACTAAATTCCTGTCCTCGTTAAAAGGCTTCAAATTTACATTCAAAAGTTATTCAGGTGTTTATATAAAGCAAATATTTGGAATAAAGAGAATCCATAAAGATAATGTGTCTCTACATTTTATATCATTCACTGGCAAAGTCAACCTGGTATAGAAATGTAGAAGGTTCAATTTCAGAAGTAAATAAAAGTATAAGATTTGCTGGCACAAACTATTGCCCCATACTTACTTTTTGTCTTGAACTTTGCATGGAGAAATAGGATTTAAATCTGAGTTATGTTGGGCCAATCAGTATTTATTTGCTTAACCTACCTCTCAAAGCTGGTGTCCTGTACTTCTCAGGGAAAAAGTGAGCTACAACATTAGGAGATAACTACTACAACTGTAGTAGTTAAACAAATACAGTATAATGAAAGCTGATGTTATACTGAGACACAGCTGTTAGAAATAAGAGAGAAAAAATATTTTGCTTTCATCTAAACCCCACTTTTTATGGAGCAGAAAAACTTAAGGAGGGAGGAGTTATATCAGTCATAGAAAGTACAACCACACTACCACGGATTGTCACTCTTGCGTGACTACAGAGAAGTATAATACCAGGGCTGATCATCCCAGTATTTTGCCAGTATCTGTGATCACATGAATGCCATGGGATTGCAGCTTCATGAGATAAAATCCTCCAAATTTTGATATTAGCATCATATGGTATGTGCCAGCATCTCTTGCTGGTCTTGTTTTCTCACAAAGAATTGAGCTTCTCCATCTTCTGCATCCCATTTCTGATTTCTGTTTTGTCCATCAGGAGTTTTACATGTACTATGCCACTATGTCACATCGTTGGTTGCATGAAGAGTGTATTTTCAGTTAATTTTAGCCTTGCAAAATTAAATTTGTCATTCTCTTACTTCATTTCTTGATCCTAGACTAAATTCTTCTACAACCTTTGGTTATGCTTAGTTTCCTAATGTCTGGTTTATTTTCAAACATCAATACTGGTACTGCTACACAGAGAGTTCAGGTAGTATTAATACTTTGTAGTTCTATGTAGAGTTGGCATATGGCCCTGGAACAGTCTGCATACCAAGCTTGTACTCTACTACTGAACTCTAGCCTCTCACTTGTTTTTTCACTTAATACAAAAAAGTATAAATCATACAAATTTCCTTATTTATTTTCTCAGATAATGTTTGCCACCCATCAGTCAAATGGCTCTCAATTAACTTTCAAAATGATTATTGTACAGATCCCTATCCTCAGGATTACAATCTAAAAAAGACACAGCATAGGGGGAAAGGAAATGATGACAGGAGTGGGAAGGTTACTAGCACATGCTTTTCCCTCTCTGCAAGGCCACAGTAGTTTAAATGGAAGGGACCTTCCATCAGTAATCATCACTATCTCTAACTTTCTCTTTTTCTTGGAAAAACTGTGATGCTCTAACACCTAGAGTAAAGTTGGTCATTCTATAATACATTTCTGGAACAGCTGAACTGGAGGAATTGAAGCATGTTCTCTGGATCAATATATCAGGGCCTTGGAGAGGAGAAGTTTTCTGGCAGTAAAGCTAACCCCCTTCCCAACACACACATGCACACTTATTCCATATATGTGCAGAAACATTGCTGTGCATGATTAAATCCCACAAATCAAAGTGCCTATAGGATTCTATGCATGCTATAATAGTAAATAGGGTCTAGTGTGTGTACCACTGGTTTCTGTATTCAGACCACAAGAGAACAGGACCAAGTAAAGTCCATGTTTACAGTGTGTGCAGGGATATTCCAAATGGAGAACTGCTTTCAACCATTATATCTGCAAGAACAGCAACACCTTCTATTGCAATATGGTAAAAGCCTAGGTATATCTTTGGGAATTGTCAATCACTATAGGTATTGTGTGGTTTATTTTGAAATGATACATCACTTAGAGATGCATCTCACCAACATAATAAAAATAAAATCAGTGAAATGCAGCATTTCTATGTATTAGACACCTTTGCTGCAGTATTTCCATTACACAAATTATATAAAATGTTGACCTTTTTCTCTTTTTAAAGATATCTAATCAAGTTCTTTATCCAAGTTCTACTTCAGTAACTATGACAGTGGATAAGCTCATCATGATAATGTCTCAGAAAGCTGTAATGGTGATAAATTGCATTTCTATTTGTTTTAGGATGATGCCTATGTAAATTGACTTTAAAAAAGATGAACTTTAATTGGAAAAGTTAATGCTTTAATGAAACAGGAGATGAGTTTGTTCATTTGGTGTCCATTAATGCCATCAGTGTTGAGTACAGTTGAGTTGATACAGTCTTAAAACTTTTAATGCAATAAGAAAATTAAGTATACAGCTCTTAGTTACTATTATATCTCTACTTATTATTCAGAAAATGCAATATATGAGAAGGGGGAGGGAGGGAGAGATAGAGAGAAAGAGGCTACATACAAATGCTGTTCTTAGGGAAGGTTAAACTTAGTATTGGTGCCAATCGCACTAAATCAGCAACCTAGATGACAAAATGTTGAATTCCTTATAGGCCAATGAATATATGAAACAGCCTCATAGCAAATTATTGATGACATTGAACTCTACAAACATTTCCAAAGAGGTCAAAGTAACACAAGGCAAGTTGTACTGAGAAAGAAGGTGTAGCTGGTTGTTCCTTTACTTTTTTCCCCTACTAGGGGTGCGTCCACAATGTGCTAAAGATCCTTAATATATCATTTTTCAACCTGCCCTTTAACAGGTGTATTTCAATCAAGGATCAAGTTTGTGTCTTCATGAACTCACCTTGTTGGTGCTGTGAACACTCTGCACAATGTATAGATAGTGCCACAACAATAGCACTGCTTCTATTCATGCATCCGGCATAAGGAGAACTGAAAATTACCCCAGAACTTCCAGGATGCTCCAGAGTGACCCCAGTGCTTTTGAAGTGTAGGCAGCAGGATCAGACTAGATCCAGGACAATCCTGAGTCCACATGTCAAAAACAGCAACTACTATGTCGCCAGTTAGGAGGGGGAATAGGTGCCCTGGTGGATCCTCACCAGAAGTAACATCACCAGCAAAGATCTTCCAGGAAGCTTTTGGTCTTGCCTTGAAGTAAATTATCTTCTTTTTTTAAAAAATAGTTTTTATTGTGATTATTTTGATAATTACAGCGAAAGTGGGGGAAAATATTGGTTGTGAAGGTATAGGAAAGTGGGGAAAAAATAGCTTTGTTTTTTTTTTAAATGAACCCACATACATCCCATGAGTTAAAACTATGACTTCCCATTGTCCTCTTTAGGGTAATTGTTTTTCTTTGCATTTTTCAACTGTTGTTTGTTCCAGTTTTTGTTCCATTATTACCGTTTATACATCAGATAGATTTATAATGAGTGGTGTTTCTCTACTCTGGATAAATTCTTTAAAGCCCAACCAGTCTGGTTTCTTTTGTTGCATTTCTTAGTTTCTGTGTCAGACAGTAAATTATCTTCTTAAGAGATCAAAGTTTTAGAGTGGAGTAGATGCAGGAGGTTTTGTTGAAAAGTAATCTGTACATTTCTGGGGTGGGTCTATTTTCGGAAGGGGAAGGATTGTTTAAAAATAACACTAGAGTGGTTCATGGTAAGAGACATGACTCAAACTGGATTGATACTTAATCATACATAAATTTCTGTCTCATTTAGTTATGGGGACCCAGTATGATGTAGTGTTTCCAATGTTGAACCATGGCTCTAGAGACCATGATTCAATCCCCTGCTCAACTGTGGAAACCCATTGTGTGACCTTGGGAAAATCACACTCTCTCAGCCTCAGAAGAGGGCAAAGACCCCATGACAGGTTCATTTTAGGACCTTAATCAGTTAGAAATGGGTTGAAGACATACAACAACAACAACAACAACAACAACAATAACAACAGTTCTGTATTTTTGTTACTATACTAATTTGTTTTGAGTTTAAGTTTCATATGAGTTGGTATGAATCATGTCTGCATCTGTAGCTTTTGTATTTAGTGGATGTTTTTGCTCAGAATTATAAATGTGTGTGTTCCCTATTTTTAACAGGAAAAGGCTATAAAATATTTCTCAGATGAAATGTCCTGGGCTAGTTCTTAAAATAAAAACATTTTGATGCCTTGTCTTTCTTTTCTATGACATTTTGGCTCCTTCTACACTGCCAATTGAAATCCAGATTGTCTGCTTTGAAATGGATTATATGGCAATGTGGACTCATATAATCCAGTTCAAAGCAGATAATGTGGATTATCTGCTTTGGTAATCTGGATTGTATGGCAATATAGAAGGGGCCTAGATTGGATATTTTCAGTTTCTTCCACTTGTTTAAACAGTTTGTAATGAAGAAAAAAATCTTTCCCCCATTCATTTTTTTGACAAAGTATTTTCTGATCTCAGCACAGTGATCACAATTGGATCACCAAAGCTTCTGTCTTATTCATTTCCTGCACAACCCCACAAAGTTGATTACTAACTTGCAGTGTTAGGAGTAAAGCAGGGATGCACTGAGAAATAAAGCATAGTGTGTTTTACTCTTAACCAATAAAATAAGCTATACAGTGTACATGCATAACGAATGGTAGAATCCAATATAGTTCTGTGCTTGGAACACTTCTGGTCCCAAGCACTTTATCTGAAGTGCTTGCGACCAGATATGTTTTGGATTTGGATTTTTTTAAATGTTGGATTACCTATGCAATGAGATGCCTTGGAGATGGGACCCAAGCCTAAACATTATTTCTTTTTATACTTCATGTATGCTCTATACACACCTTCTGAATTTTATTTTATATAATATTTTGAATTATTTTATATATGAACTATAGGAAAGCAAAGTACCTCAGGCACCCTTGAGGACAATTTTAGGTTCAAGAGAATTCTGGATTTTGGAATTTAGATAAGGGATGCTCAACTTGTACTTATCTACTCAAAATATAATTGTTAAGTGCACATAGGATATTAACTGAAATTTTTAAATTTTTATCTTTTTTCATCCTGGTTTTTTTGGTTTTAATGTTTTTATAGTAATTTAGTAAACCTCTTGCTGTTCTTGACTGTAATAGCATCAAATTTCCATTTGTGCTCCAAAGTGTATCAGTGACTTTCAGTGAAGGACCAGCTCCTTTGATCCTTACTCACTGTTAACAGTCATGCAGTTAAACCTGCACAGAGGAAGACAGGTTTTTTTTTCTTCTGTACTAATGTTCATTAGTAATAGGTTAACTAAATGCCATGCTGTCCTTAAGAGAAGTGCCAGTTAATTTCAGAGACTCCTCTACTGGGAGAATTTGATAACTTCTAAGCCTAGCAATAGTTCAAAAGTGGAATGTTCTAACTTTTGTCTGTGGAAAGCTGAAAGGAGAGCAATGTGTCACAGGAAGACTCTCAGTGGAACCTACTTTAATTTCCTGCTAATTCATTTCAATTAGCAGCACTGCTCTGTGAGAATGCAAATGACTATAATTTCCTCATAATGTAATTTGCTGCTTGGTGCATGGAGTTCGAGCTCCCAACTGCTTTGCTTTCTGTTGTTGTTCTAGTCTTGGTATCAACAAACAAAACTTGATTTGTCAAAGCCTCCTTAGTTTATGGAACTGGAAAAATGAACACCTGAGGGAATGTAAGCCTATGTGTGTCCCGGAATTGATATTTCACTCTTGAAGAATAAGATAAAGTCTACATAAGAAGAGCCTTCTAAGAAAAATTAAAGTGTTTGCTTTGTCTTTTTCAGTGGAATTTCCAATATCGTTACAGCAGCAACCTATGCATGCTACTATCACTGAACATACTGAGCTCAGGTGTTGGAAAAGTTACTTTTCACAATACAGCATACATAATCCCTGTATTGGGGGGGGGGATAATAACCATAGTGCAAAAATGTTAACTTTCCAAATTCTGGAACAGTTGATAACACTTTGGTGGAAGATATTTATTTATTTATTTATTTACAGCATTTATATTCCACCCTTCTCATCCCGAAGGGGACTCAGGACGGATCACATTACACATATAGGCAAACATTCAATGCCTTTTAACATAGAACAAAGACAAGACAAACATAGGCTCCGAGCGGGCCTCGAACTCATGACCTCCTGGTCAGAGTGATTCATTGCAGCTGGTTGCAGCTGGCTTGCTCTCCAGCCTGCGCCACAGCCCGAGCTATGCACTGATTTTGAGATATAATTTTCCTCTAGTTTCCTTCCTTTCTTTCCTTTGAGGAACATCCAATTCAAAGCTGAGTCAACCACACAAAGCAACATTGCTCCTTCAGGATGCAAATTTTAGGTGTCATCTTGTTTGTTTGTTTATTTTTGTTTGTTTGTTTGCCTTGTAATTTCATTTCTAGAGAAATATATTGTCTTCCTCTTCCCACCCAGCTGGCTGGAATAACTTGGGACTTTCCTATTATGCAGCTTGCACTGGGGGAAAAACTGGCATAATTTGACATTTAGATAGCTAATGTCCTAAGTCAGCTCTGATTCAATAGATTTAAATGGGAGAAAACAGAAGGGCAGTAAGAGACATTTCTCAGCTGGGCTTTCTATATCCCCACTTAGGACATTAGGATTCTTATCTGCTATCATTTGGAGGAAAACATTCAACAATGACACTTATTGTATAGAATACTTTTTCATGGTGTATGGAGCAGCCATTGCAACAATAATGGCAAGAGGCAGACAAGGAATAGGGAAATATGGGAGGGGTGAGAGCCATGGAATATGGGTTGCCCCCAAACTGTCCTCTGCTTCCAATCATTTCTACAGCTTGACATCAGACTCGGATGAAAATAATGCTACTTAATGTCAGATCAATAAATGGAAAAAACCCAGGCTTGATCTGGGACCTGATCCCAGATGAAAATACCAATCTGTTTTGCACTACAGACAATGGCTAAATGAAGATGGGGTTGGTGGTTAACTTCTCTCAGTTCTGTCCTCCTGGATTCTCTGTGCAGTGTCAAACAAGACCTGGGGGCAGGGAGATGGACCTAGAGCAGTCTATCAGGTATTTATGTTTTGCATTTGTGTCTTGTCACTCAATTGCCTAGTTCTAAGTGTATATATTTGAAACTGAATAGCTAGGGCAGGATAAAAATTCAGCTTGCATTTACCTTCCCACTTAATGGTCTTTCCTCAACTGGTTAAATTAGTCCCAGCAGAAAAGAGGGAATCCTTCTTATTTGTTGTGCTGGAGCAATTCAACATTCATGCTAAGGCTGCGTTGTCAGGACTCACATCTTCCAAGATGACCATGAGTCTGTTTCAGTAATATCTGGTGCCACCCATGCTACATGTTCCAATTTGAATCTAATTTTCTATGCAAGACAAAATGATAACTATTTGGTGGTATCTAGACACACTGTAGTTTGGAAACCTGATTAAGATGATCCACTTCAGGAAGCTTATGGATCCTGATGGATTCCTCATGGCTCCTGATAAGTTTCCTGCTGAATTGGCAAATGATCTTTTTGATGCCTTGGGTTATGTCTGTAGAAGAGAAAAGGCTATGACAGTATGCAACTTAGTTGCTAAGTGTTCATTCACATAAATCAATTTAAAACACAATGGAAAAAGATAAAAAACATAGTCTAACACATGAATAGATGCATGAATAAATAAAATGATCTGCCATCAGAAAGAGAGCACAGGGAAGACTAACCAAATCACCCATGGGAGGGAATTCCACAGCTTGGGAGCAGACACTGAAAAAGCTCTCTTCCTTCCTTCATCAGACATACTTACAGTGGTGGTTAGACTGAGAGAACATTCTAGTCTGTAGGTCCCAAAATTTGGACAGATCCATGCAGGAACATACAGCCTTTCAGAAAGTCTGGTTTCACATAATCAGCACTTTGAATACTTCTTAGAAATGGCAGTCAACATAGTTTTATTTTGTACTTGTTCAAAATCCTTAGTATGACTCATCTTATAAAATGGTGATCAAAGTCTGCATATACTTTTATTTTTTTGATACCATTTATAGGCATGCTACCCAAGACATAAATCATGATCTTCTAATTTTAAGTCTCTCATTTTTTAAGATTAGCCAATCTTTCATCCAAACTAATACACATGCTTTGAAGTACAATTTCAGGTCTGGTAATCCCAATCCTCCCCTTTGCTTTTCATCCTGCAGCATCTTGGTTTTAATTCTAGGCCTCTTGCCTTGCTGTATGTATTTGGTTAAGTCTTTTTTCCCCATTGTTCAAAAGGTGTGTCATTTATTATAATTGGAATTTTTTGAAAAAGAAAAATGTATAAGGGAGGAAACAATAAATGCTGAAAATGTAAAGAACAGGGAGGAACTTTCTTCCACGTGTGGTGGTCCTGTAAAAAAGCAAGAGAACTCTGGGGCAAGATACAGTGTTCCCTCACTTATCACTGAGGTTAGGTTCCAGGACCACCTGCAATAAGTGAAAATCCACAAAGTAGGGACACTATATTTATTTTAATATTTATATATTATTTTAATAGTTATACACTATTTTAAGTCTTTATCAACCAATTGTGTGTTAATAAATCGCCTCCTTCTCCTCCCGTTGCTACTTGGGCTCCTTTTCTCTCCCTTTGGCTTCTCCTTCCTCCCTTACTTACGCTGTAAATTGTAATTTTTTATTATTTATAATAGTCTTTTAGAGTTTATTGAAAAACCGCAAAACAGCATGAATTGGAGCATGAATTACCTTTATAATTTAACCTGTTAGAATCTATGTAGGTAATTTATAAATAATAAATATCAGGCCAGAAGGAAAAAATAGAAAAACAATGTGATAGGAAGGTAGAACATATTAATTATATATGAATGTCTCCAACCCAAGGGACGGGAAGTCAATAAATTGGGAGGGGTGGGAAGAGGGGAGAGCATAACCAAATACGAATATTGTATAGATGTTAGGAAGTATTGTAGTGGTTCATTATATATAAAAGGCAAAGGTAAAGGTTTCCCTGACGTTAAGTCCAGTCATGTCCAACTCTGGGGGTTGGCACTCATCTCCATTTCTAAGCCGAAGAGCCGGCGTTGTCTGTAGACACCTCCAAGGTCATGTGGCTGGCATGACTACATGGAGCGCCGTTACCTTCCCGCCGGAGCGGTATATATATATGTAAATTATATATATATATATGTAAATTGAAAATAAAAACATATCAATTCAGAAAATTATACTAGTAATGGCAGTCAAGCTGTTTCAACAAGGGACTTATACAGCTCCTGTAACCGACCATTGTCAGCATCCTCAATGTAACATTTTGGACTCGCTGATGTTTCTGAACAGTTTCTAAAGATAACGCCAGGTAGCGTACTAGTACTTTCTGGAAAACCAATGTTGCAGTGGTCACAGCGATGAAGCAATTATACCTCTCTAACCGGATTGCATCTCCACATTGATGTCCAGCAAGACTCTCTTGGCCGCATAGGGCTTGTTATGATCTATACTAAAAGACAAGAAGAGAGATCATTTCATAGCCTGCTTTGAAGAAGTTTATCATACTGATCAACATGCATGTGGAATCTTTGGGAGAGTTTGAGATCACGTATATGCTGATATTATCCATCTAGCCTTTCAATCCAATTTGAAGGAAGCAGTTCAGTACTAAACCAGTGTCAGCTACTACCGTGTTTCCCCGAAAATAAGACAGTGTCTTATATTAATTTTTGCTCCCAAAAATGTGCTAGGTCTTATTTTCAGGGGATGTCTTATTTTTCTATGAAGAAGAATTCACATTTATTGTTGAACAAAAAAATGAACATTTATTATATACTATACAGTAGTTGTCATCACAAACCAGCATAAACAGACAAACTGTGAATCCTGTCAAGAATTTCTTGTTACTACCATTATTTTCATGTACAGCAATCTATGGTGCATACATTTACCAATCCTGCATGCTCTGATGTTCTGTTTGGCAGACATGCTTCCAAACAAAAACTTTTCTAGGTCTTACTTTCAGGGGAGGCCTTATATTTAGCAATTCAGCAAAACCTCTACTAGGTCTTATTTTCTGGGGATGTCTTATTTTTGGGGAAACAGGGTAGGAATGGACTGGCCAAAAGCAAATAAACTGAAGCTCAATCCAAACATAAGGGATGTTTTCCTAAGCAGTTAAAAGGCAGGACATAGAATAGGGATTTAACCTGTAGAGCACAGGTTTATACCTGAAATTACTAGTTCATAATTTGGTTGTAATTTGAGATTCAGATTTGAGCCAAGCCTTCAGTAATAGCCAGGAGTGCATTTCTTCAGTTAAGACTGCTTTGTCAGCTACACCAACTTCTAGAATGACATGTTAATGAATTATATGTAGGGCTGCCCGTGGAAAGTGTTTGGAAATTGCAGTTAATTCAAA
The DNA here is from genome assembly GCF_035594765.1 of Anolis carolinensis. NCBI lineage: Eukaryota > Metazoa > Chordata > Lepidosauria > Squamata > Anolidae > Anolis > Anolis carolinensis. Next base: position 152,601,074 of record NC_085843.1, read on the forward strand.
ATGTTGAGGATGGGGCTAAATATGTGGGATACCAAATCATCTTCACTGTTGAAATAGCTGCTGGTTATGAACTACCAAGCTCTTATCAGCTTATATTCTGACAAGCTATAAAAATGTCCTTGCCTTAAGATCTTCAGAAAAGGGCTTCCTAATTGTTCTACTGCTCTCACATTCCCACCTGATATATCTGTATGTGAAAGCATTTCTTGTATAATTCAGTTTGCTATCAATTTTGTAGACCACAGGACCTTTATATTTTACTTTTGTGTTTCATGTTTCACTATTGTTAAAGATACAGGTAAGCATAGCAATTAATGTTGTCGTTTAAGCTGCATTGTGGGTTCCACTGCTTCTTCCTAGGGAAATGGATGCAATTCAAGACAAGTCACAATGACCTTTTACTTAGATAAGCAAAATATTCTACTGGAATGGGTAACAGATTTGGGAAGTGTTTACATTTGTCTTTAGAGCTCCCCTGTCAACATAGCAAGACCAAGAGTAGAGGAGGCAGAAACCTAGTAAACATCCTCTTCCCTCACCATCCTTTCTGTTTTAAAATGCCTCCATCAGGCTTCTGTTGGAAATTTGATTCGGAAATTTGAAATATATATTTTCCCTTTCTTTTTTCCTTTCCCAAAAGCCAGCTTTTAGAACGGAATGCTCTATTTTAGCTGACAGTGTTCAGGCATCTCAAAATATTGCTTCTATAATGAGCTAGGAAAAGACAGAAAGTAAACATTAGCTTGATCCCTAATGAGAGGGGCACATAGATGAAATCTAGGGTAGATGAAATGTAAGCCCAAAAACATCCCATGAGAGTTGATAGTTAGATAACAAGAAGAGGAAAATCCTCAGGAAAGGAAAAGATCGATAGAAAGAACATTCTGGAGATGTCAGTAAATTGCTAAAAGAGATTTGGCTTTCTACTGAGATTTTAAAAAGCCCAGAAGTATTTCTATACTTATTTTTAAACTACACCCCTCTGCTCTTCAGGAATTTTCAGCTATTAAGCCTGGAGCATGATAGGGGAAACATACACTGGGGTTTCATCTTCCTTGCATTAGTAAAAATTTGCCCTGAACAGGGCTAAGTATGAAAATCCATTTTTTTTTCTTAAAAAAAGGAACCTTTTCACTCTTTTTTCCATTTTTCCTTGGAAACCATATCCTGATTTTTTGGCACCAGCAATTAAATATTTATCTCACAGGACTTTAGAGATTTTTCTTTGGGTTTTTGAAAAGATCTCTATGCAATTAAATATATTATTTATATGGATTTATACAAAAAGGAATATATTAGGCTGCACATCTGGTCTGGGTGGGAAATACCTTAGTTTCTTTATTTAAAATATTATAGGAAGACTCCTATAAACTTTTCATTTTACTTAATAGCAACTCTGTGCTTTAATCCAAAAGAGTCTCCTCCAAAAGGGCTTGAATATAATTATAAAAGACAATTGAACTTTTCATATGCTGCATTATTTAACACTTGTTGATAATATGTGATGTTAATGTATTGGCCTTGTAGCCCTGTGTTAAAGGCCACAATCCATCACTTTCTGCAACAAATGGGAAGCAATTGGGAAAAGTGTATAAGATACAGTGACGGCATTAGCATGGATTAAACCTTATCACTATAATTGTGTAGTGTGAAAGTGTCCCCAATCAGGGCTCTGACAATAGAAGTGGCAGGTGTGAAGAACAGAGAAAAATGCCTCCTTTCTCCATTTGCTTAGGAAAACTCACTTGCGTATTTCATTAAAGGAAGAGGCAAAGGGTGGAATGGGAGTGCATATATAGGTCAAGGAAGGCTTACAGGGCATCACCATTACCTTCCTGTTAGAATATCTGCCATGTCCTGTCATCTGTGCAACCCTCCTGGTGACAATAAAACGCACACCCCATTTTTGCACATATATGAGGGATGGATGAAAAGTCTTGAGTCTACCTGTGAAGGAGGAACTGTGAGATAACCAAAATATTTTCTGGGGATGAGCAACTCTTCATTATAATTCCCACCAAAGTTGCTGCTCTCTAATGTTATTCAGAATATGACCAAGCAATATTATTCATGGTATGACCAAGGACAATAATCCAAAGGCCAATAATCCAAAGAACAAACTGAAGTCCCGAAACCAATCAAGGAAAGAAGATGAAATTTTAAAAACCTCAGATATATTTTTTTGTTATTTAGAGAAAAGGAATTATCTTGGCCATGATAACATAGAACTGACTATAAATCACTATAGATGGCCTACTTATGTCATCTTTTTTCTTTTAAGACTGACAAAAATTCCTCTTTTTTTGCAACTGGCTCTTTAGTGATAGGGGGATGAGTATCACACTCCTACCTTTTAGGAGCTTCAAGATCTAAATCAGATAGTCCAGGCTCCTGAGAAGGGCTGTAAGTTTTCTTTGGCTCCAATTGGTTATCTTATTTTGTTATCTTGGCCACCTCTTCCTCTTCTTTATTTGAAGAGCTTATCCTTGAAAACAGAGAAAGATATAGAAGAACAAGATGAGCTGTTCCCTGATTTTGAATTCATCATTTGTTTTTCAAACACATATTCTGAAAGATTCTATTCTTCAGCATCTTCCCAGATATAGTTTTTATGCATGTAAGCTACTTTTGTTATGATTCCTGAAAATATTATTTTTCAGGAATAAATTTTAATCAATTCAGTGTTGAACACATAACTTTCCTTCTATGCCTTTATATCTGTCTGCTTCTTCAAGTTAAGCAATGCCACTTTTACAACTTTATTACAGGAGGGAGCAACCTCCCCATGCTGTTTTACCAGCAAGTGTGGTGACACTTCTCCCATAATATAGGGAAAATGTCACCCAAACAGAGTAGAAGCATGCTAGCTCCATTGGAGCCAGCACAACAAGGGAAAGTGTTTGGAGGGAAGCATCCAAAGATATTTATACCCTGGTTGGGAACAGGGCCTCTGCTGAGAATCACCAATGTTGTTTGATGGCTGGAGTGGGGGTCTGTCCCCCAAGAAGGCTCAAAGAATCCTACCACACTTATTTTAGTAAGTATTATGAGATCCCTAGTCTGGAATTAGTCTCTTTCCAGAAAATTATTCCAGAGGAGCTCTTTGGGAATTCTTTTCTAATGACTTTAAACACCTTGACTCTCAGCATTCACATCTACCAATGACACCCACTGTTTCACAAAAATTGTTCATATAAATTACCATGCTGGGCCATTGTCAGCAGTATGGGCAAACAGAAACTTCATAGACAAAGAACCAAAAGAAAGCAGAGGAACAGAATAGATAGGCTGTGGCAGATGAGGGAAAACTTTAAAACTCCATGAGGGAACATGAGTCCCATGAGTCAAGTGTAAGGCCAAATATTTGCTAAGTCATTCCCAGTTTCAGCACAACAGTTTCTGCAAGGAATATCCAATTCATTTCCATCCTCCTTCCCACCAGAGTTGGACACCTTCAAACAGGCATGTAGCCGGGGGGGGGGGGGGGGGCTTGAGGGGCTTCAGCCCCCCCCCCCCCCCCGAAATTCTCAGGGTGGTCCGCGAGAAGGCCTTACATTTATTATTTAAACTGTTATGTTCATTCATATCATGATCTGATCACCATGCTCAATATATCCCATATGCTTGGGGGTATTGGGATAACGATACAAAAGGTTTGCTAGGGTAGACCCTCAGACTCAGCCCCCCCCCCCCCCCCGGAACCAAAATCCCAGCCCCTCCCAAAACAAAATCCTGGCTACGGGCCTGCCTTCAAACCAAGCCAGAATGAGTAGCGGTATCATATGAGAGCTGAAGGCTCACAACAGCAGGAAGGCACAGATTGCCCTTTGCTATTTTATTAGAATTAAAGAAGTGTAGATTTCAATTTGAGTTGAACTGGTCTATAGGGAGTCATACTATGACAATCTCCTTTCTTTGCATCCAGAGAGGGTAAACTAATTGGTATTTTACATGTTATTTTGTCAACAGCATTTAACATGTGGAGAACAAACACACTCAACATATTTCTCTTCCTGGAATGAATATTTTGGTCGGAGAATGACAAAATGTGTTTAGAAAAAGAGAATGCAAAACAAGTTTGTGTATATAGTTTTCAAGGACAATTAATCACCAAAGCTTATTTTCTTGATTCTGTTTAGAATGTGCTTCATTTGAATATGTGAAGTAGCATAAATAAAAAAGAATGCCATTCTGAATTATTCCCATTCTTGCTTTAAACAAGAAAATTGATATAATCAGCCTGCGAATTTATCAGTGATTAAGGGAAAAGGCATTCATACAAAACTGAATTATTTTCTTTTTATTATCAGAAAAGTCACTGAAACCACCTCTCCCCTTTATAGCAGTATAAGTATCAAGAGTTCATAACATGATCCTGCTAAACTACAATGGTAGATCAAGTTAAACATTTATTTATTTATTACAGTACTTATATCTCGCCCTTCTCACCCATAGGGGACTCAGGGCGGCTTACAATAAAATACAATATAAAAATAATACAAACAATTTAATCAATTAAAATTAAATACATTGAACATTCATAAAAATATGCATATAAATATACAATTGGTGCATTTCGAGTCTGAAAACTGGGAATGTCATTGAGTTCTAAGGGTGGTAATAATTGATACTGCTGTTATTGATTGAAGGCCTGGTCCCACAACCAGGTCTTAACTTTTCTGCGGGAAGATAGAAGGGAGGGAGCCTGCATGACATCATTTGGGAGGGCGTTCCATAGGCGGGGAGTCACTACTGAAAAGGCCCTGTCTCTTGTCCCCGTCAGCTGCACCTGTGAGGCTGGTGGGATCGCCAGTAGGGCCTCTCCTGAAGATCTTAGGTGGGACATAGCAGGAGACACATTCGGACAAGTAAGCTGGGCTGGAACTGTTTAGAGCTTTATTGGCTAATGCCAGCACCTTGAATTGTGCTCGGTAGCTAATCAGCAGCCAGTGGAGCTGGCATAACAGGGGAGTACTACGCTCCCTGTATGCCGCTCTGGTTATTAACCTGGCTGCCTCCCATTGGACTAGTTGAAGCTTCCAAACAGTCTTCAAAGGCAGCCCCAAGTAGAGCGTGTTGCAGTAGTCTAATTGGGATGTAACAAGAGCATGGACCACCGTGGCCAAGTCCGACTCCTCAAGGTATGGGCACAGCTGGCACACAAGTTTAACTGTGCAGAGGCTCCCCTAGCCACTGCTGAGACCTGGGGCTCCAGGCTCAACGATGAGTCTAGATCACCCCCAGACTGCGAACCTGCACCTTCAGGGGAAGTGCGACCCCGTCCAGCACAGGCTATAACCCTATACACTGATCGGCCTTCTGACTGACCAGGAGGACCTCTGGCTTGTCTAGATTCAATTGCAATTTGTTGGCCCTCACAGTGGCCTAGCACCGGTTCAGGACCTGGACAGCCTCCTTAGTGACAGGTGGGAAAGAGTGACAGAGCTGGACATCATCTGCATACAGATGACACCCAACCCCAAAACTCCTGATGATCTCTCCCAGCAGCTTCATATAGTTATTAAACAACATGGGGGACAGTACAGAACCCTGCGGAACCCCACAAGTCAACACCCTGGAGGGGATTTAGAAAGGCGCCTGTTTTTGGGAGAAGCGCTTGAAAACAAAAACAGGGACTTATGAATGAAACAAACAAATGGATAGCGATTCTATACAAATGCACAAGACTACTTCTAAGTAACTTCAGCATCTGTCTGAGTATTTGGATTCCTTATGTAGCCTGTAGTATGAGGCATCAAACTCACACTTTTATGGTTACTGTGTTTTGAGAATTCATCCTCTAAAAATTATCATGTGGACCGCCCTGATCTACAACTCTTAGACTAATTTCTGGAACAGACTGTAATTATGCTTTAGATTTCACACTTCTATGCCTTTCACGGTACAGTTCTCAGACCAAAACATTATCAAATGCATTTTAAAATGTGTATTTCATCATCAAAATGGTTAGAAATGTGTGTTTGCATTCTAATGCATATTTGTTGGAACACTTCTATAAGGGTATATGTTAATATAGATTTCAAAATTGAAGACATAGCTCAATAAATAAATAAGACAGATGAAAATAATAAATAAACTCATGAGAAGGTGACCCAGATTGGAAATAGATTTATTCTTTCAGTGCTACATCAAACTTGGCCTATCTATTGGATGGAAGGGTCATCTGCCTGAAAAATTAGCCTATTTTGGGCAGGGTGGTGGAGGAAATAGGCTAATAGGATACTAACTTCACAATTGACTTCATCACATGGGGGACTCCATGGCAAAATGGCAGGAATGAGTGATGATTGTGTCACCCCGTGCACCACTTTGTTGCAGTGATGTTTCCCCCTTCATTGTCGAAGTGGCGCAGATCTGTGCTGGCTCCATTGGAGCCAGCAGAACACAGGCAAGCTCCCATGTTTGGAGGGATACTTTCCAGGATGCTTCCACTCTAGCCGTGGCAGTGTGGCAACGTCCAGTGACATTGTGTGCATGCCCATCCATTGCTGAACTGGGGGGGGGGGGGGATGTCCTAGGACACTACCTAGACTGTAGAATGCTAAAAGATATTTGACAGCTAAATGAGCTGTCAGAATTTAAAACAGAATTAAAAACCTGTCTTCTACTATTTAGTGAGGCCACACTCAAATAAATAAAATAATAATTAAAACCTCAGTTCTACAATGCAAAAGTGAGAAGCGACCCTTCCTTGTATTCCAACAATAACATAATATAATAATACACTTGTTCCTGGAAAATGGTTTAATTACAAGTAGCTAATTATTTGCACTACTTAGTTCCACTGTCTTTGCAGTTACACTGTGTGTGTAATATCTCATTTGTACATACATCTAATTACAGCCTTAAGAACATGTATTTGAAAGTGTGTGTTATGTGTATGCCTTCAAGTCCCTATTGACATATGGCAACTCCATGAATTTCATAGGGTTTTCATAGACAAGGAATACTCAGATATTGTTGTACCATTTCCTTTCTCTGAATTATAACCTCTATCTTCTGTTAATTGTTGGTGGTTTGCAACCTAACCCAGCTTATATTCCAAGATCAGACAATATCTAGTGCTTGTAGGGCATTTAGGCTTTTCTTTTTCTTTTCTTTTTTTTTGGAAGCAATCCTTACAAAACCCAACACACTTTTTTATGGAAACTCCTTCATGTCCAAAACTTAATACATAGAAGAAGAAAGCATCTTTTGTATGGGACAACCAAGATTAAAGAAAAATATAGGGGGGAGCTACTTTTTATTTAATATTTATCTAGTGTTCTTCTCTCTTGTTTTCACTGTGTTGTCTTCTTAAATGGTTGTTATCTGTCCTGAGCTCTTGAGATGGGGCAGGATAGAAATTGAAATAAATAGATTCCCAGTTCTCTCATTTTTAGGTTTTTCTTTTCAGACTCTTGCCACGCAAAATGTAATGTGCCATCCATCAGTTGTGGTGTATGCTATTACGGAGATGGCATTTTGGCTGGTCTGTGTTGACAATATACTCTTTAAAGGCATAAAAATTCACTTTGCAGCAGAAATTGATTTTCTATTCCTTTTAGCATTCTTTTCAAAGATAGCTTCTCATATTTGATCTGTGCTGTGCATTACTTAAAACTCCAGCTTCAGTTGTTCTGGGATATTATGGCTGGTTCTCATAAAGAAAAAATCAGACATATTCCTGTTCTGGTTTTTCCTTGCTATATATTATTCATTTAAATATATGTCTTAGCCCTTTCTTAATGATGAAACAACATCTTTGCATTTCATTGATTCTATGGATTCAAGTCATTTTTTTCTCCAGGCACCGGCAAAACACTACTATAGGGGATGTTATTAGATGTGATACCAGAAGTAGCAAGTTCCAGTACACACTTTTGTCAAAATGATAAGTGACACTTGATCCTAATTCAAGCTACAGTTATGGTGATGTAGGTTCTTACTGGAACAACCAACAAGGATGCATACCATACGTTATTGCACACTACCTTTGTCCTATCCCCCTCCCCCCGCCTGGCCACCAATTGTCCTAAAGGATATACTTGGGCAGCTCCCTTTGCATTCTGAGAAGAAACATGACCAGTGTTTGGAAGAGGGTGATGTCTTCTACCTCTTTGTTAGCCAACAAGTAGTGTCCATATTCACTCAGATTCTAGTAACAGGTGGTGAAGTTACACCTGAAAGCCTCCCTCTCCCTCAGGTGTAGGCAAGAAGAAAAGCCATTTGGTCTTCAATAGTTCTGACAAGGCAATAGATCTTGTCCTATGTATTAACTTTGGAATGTTATGAATCCTTTTGCGGTCATGTGTTGCATTTGATTATAAAGTTTATTGTTTGTTGTAGCTTGTCCACAGAACCAAGAAGATTCTGAGGTTGGCATAAAATACTGTATCTCAATCAATCAATCAATCAATCAATCAATCAGAGCAGGGCATAAGATTGCTTAAATATTAAAATAAAAGGAGAAAACAAATAAGGAATATGTAAGTCAGTGTTTTCCATCTGATGAGTATTTTCCACTACACTCTTTTTTTCCCAGAAAAGGTTTGACAGCAGTAGCAAAGCCCTTTACTTCTAATGGGCTATAAAAGGGGTTTTTATAAAACTGTAGCAAAATACAGCATTTCTAACTTTTAGTAGTTTGTGGTGTTGCTCATAATATATCTTAGACAAATAATAGCTTCATATGGCTTCAGAGGCATTAACACTGCTGGTTCTTTCAACACAAAGGTCAGTATTCGTTATATAAAGATATTGTCATAAAGATTTGGCAATTTTTCCCTCAAAGTGTGCTAGTAAAATTGCATTACCAGGTATAAAGAGAAATATGATGTAATTGGGTTATCCAAGATTAAAATCAGGAAAAGGAAATGGATATATAAATTTATAAAGGCAGAAGGCTTATATGAGAAAACATTTAGTGTGTATATGAGAGGTTTACAGCATTACTTCTTTGTGCTTCAACTACAATAACTGACTAGGATTTTTAGCTACAGAAGTACAGCTGATTGTGGCACTGGAATTTTGTGAAACATTTCTTCTGTTAACATTGTTATTAGATTTACCTAATTCAAAATATCCTGCAATTCAGAGGGAGTGTAGTTATGATATTCATCTTCCAAAGTTCAAATAGGCTCCCCCTTTGACTTTATACTAGGGTGCTAGCTGTCTCTTATAATTAACTTCCTCCTCCCTGCCTGTTGGGAGGGGAGGGCAATTCCATGGCCCAAAGTGAAAGAGGCCAGTCATCAAGTAGTACTGGTTAGGACTACTTTTTAGGGAACGGGGCTGGATACTATCTGGGGGCAACCTCATCAGCCCCCTCAGTCCATCATGAGCAACTGGATCAATGACAGACAGAAAGGCATCAGTAGACCTGTGAGTAAGGGAAAGAGGGATGGGCATAACCTCCCTTGCCCACTCCCCTTCCCACCCAGCTCATGGCTACTTCGGGGTTGACTGAAGGACCTTGCCATTTCCTTGGTGGGAGCAGGCATGCAACTGCACCTAACCCATGTTAACTCTGCAATGGGCCTCTTCAACCTCAGATCGGGGTGCCAGATGTAGGTGCATTTTCACTCTTTCAATATTTAAATATTATATATGGCCTACGTTGACATCATGACTAACACTTGGCTAATGTATGATGAGCATTTCCAGGTTGAAGCAACCAAGTATCCCACCCTTAGGTGGGATCTTATTGACAATCAATTATGAATGCAAGTGATGAACAGGGAGAGGACAAATAGTAGCCATATGGTCCGAAACTACACATTTTATAATTTCTGCTCAATCTGCAACAGAGCACATTCCAACAAGAAATATTTCAAAGACTGTCCTTCCAGGAGTAATCAAAGAGAAAATACAACAACAAAAAGGGGATAAGGAACCTCTTCAGTTTCAAAAAAGTCCCGGTCTAATTAATGTGCAAGAACTGGGCCATTGGTTTGATAGGTACCCTAATATTATCATAGCTGACTACTTGTGTAGTGAATGTGAGGATGTTTTTCACATACCTTACCAAGGGAATGGGCTCTATATTGGTCACATAATTTAAGGTCTGTTTATGATCATTGTTAGTGATGAGATTGTTAAAGAAGTTAGGGAGGTTAGGGTGTTTGGTTCTTTCTCTTCTCCACCTCTTGCTGGCAAAGTGCAATATAAAGTCTGAATTTTGCCTTCTCCCTGTGCATCCTGAAGATTTTGAGTTCCTGAGTTTTATATTTGAAGATCTTTACTACATAGACACTCTGTTGCCCATAGGCTGTGAAGTATTATGTGCAGCGTTTGAAACTTCTCGCAGTGGAATGGGCCCTCAAATCAAATTCAGGATTGACTGGAGTTGTGCATTACCTTCATTATTTTTTGTAAGACTGGTTTGGGGCAGGCCTTGCTTATTGCCTTCCAGGCTTCAAGAGCATAGCTAGGGCTCCATTGGTGACTGAAAAAACAGAGGAATAATTGCAAAGATTAACCTTCCTGGTTATTAAGTTTGATACTGTACAACAGTTTTCAAGGTTACCACGAGCTAAGTAGAAAACTTGGTTATTAGGATTAAAGACTTTATGGATTTCAGGAAGGTTACCCTCAAGAAATATTTAGAGCTAACTGGTCATATGAACTTTGCTTGCACAGTTGTAGCTCCAGGCAGGGCCTTCCTGCATAGGCTATGTGAGCTTCCCTGCCTCACCATCAAATCAGGGTGACATAGGATATTAAAGCAGACGTGTTGGTGTGGTTAGAATTTTTGTTAGGCTTTTTTTTGAGGCAAGACTGTTTAATTAAGGATGCTTTACAGGTAGCATCTGATTCATCTGGAACATTGGGTTTCGGTCTGTATTTTGAAGGGTAATAGTGTACAAAAAAATGGCCCAGATATTGGCACATGGAGGGTGTAACTGCAGAATTCACTTTTCTATAAGTATTCTATAAGTATTTCTATAAGTATTCCCATATCAGCAGTTGTTAAAATTTGGGTGGGTGAAATTGTGGGCTCTACCGTCCATTTCTGATGTGATAATATGGCTAACATCCAAGTCTAAGCAAGTCATACGAGCATTCCATTATTTTACCCTCCATTGCTTGCAGCATGACATTTGGTTCAAGGCCTTTCATACAGCCAGGAGTGATAATGGCTTAGCAGACGCTTTGTCCCATGTGCAGATGCAGTACTTCAGGCAGTTGGCACCCAATGCTGACATTTGGCCAGGGTGGATGCCAGACAATCATAGGAAATTGAACCAAAGAGTTAATAAGGGGAATCAGACTTTTCTCTTATGGCAGAAATGGCCTAGAGGTGGTAATGTGCAAAGATTAGATGTGACCAGTAAAAGAGTAAACCAGGAAATGTACAAGGCCATGAGTAAGGGCTTGGGATGTTACATACAGCACCAGGAGATCACTTATCATAGGAAAGATGTCTTTCAAGCAGATGGTATCACTTTCTTAGAAGGGCAACTAGCAGTTTCTCTGTGATTTGCAAGGGGTTAGTAGGGCTGTGTTGGCAGAATTGGTGTTGGATAGAGGCAAAGCAGATGTTTGCCCCTAATCTTTGGTGGGAAACTGGGATGGAGTTAACATCTCAGTGTGCACCAAAGGCATCCTGTTTTGGTGAAGGCCAGAAACAGGAACCCTCACTTGTGTGTTTGGGTAACCAAGGTGGGAGTGAATGGGAATGGCCTTGTAGCTGTGGGGAATTATAGTCTCACTGAAACCTTGTGACTTGGGGTTGAAATTCTCTATGCAGCTTCCCTAGGCGGTCACCCTGAGAGCAACTCATGTGGGATTGCGCTCAGAAAAATCCTTCGCAAATACTTCTTCATAAGCAATTATGTTGTGAATTCATTGGGAGTATCATAATGGGGTAACAAAAGTGGAAGAACATCTTTTGTTTGTTGTATGTCTAAAGGAAGTACAGGAACAGAGGAAAAAATTGAGCAAACTTGAATTAGCTTTGTGTCTTGGAGACTAAGTATAAAATAGGTTATACATTGAAAAGATTGTAACTGCAATGCCTTTGGGGAAAGATTTGAGCAGGACTTTGTTTTGTTGCTGTTACAGTTTTGTTGATAAGCTGAAATCCCCAGAACACAGTCATGTTCTTCATTTTGAATGGTAGTTTCAGTATATAATCTTTTTGTTTGCTCGCAAAATCATTGGTAGAAGGCTTTGTGTGCACCAGTTCGCTAGTTAGATATAAAAAGAGACAGTACAAAGATTGAAGAAACAATATTACCTGGGGATCAATTCTATGATATGGAGATGTTTAATGGAGAAAGATGGAGGAAGGGAGGGGAAGGGAGCATCCTAATGTTCCTTTTAGGCTGACCCAAGCTGTATTTTTCTACTAAGATCTGCATACTTATTTATAGCTGTGGTGCCTTCTGGTTCTCTTACAGTGAGGCTGTACATAGGAGGACTTATCTTGAATTTTAAATCAATGTACAGGTAGTCTTTGAGTTACAAAAATCTGACTTACAAATGACTCATAATTAAGAATGGAGGTGGGGCAACAGGAAGTGAGAGAAATCTGCCCCTAGGAAGGGAAAATCATTTCTGAAAGAGTTATCATGGGGAAAGGGTGTCTTCATTGAAGCTTTATCACCAATCGTTGTTTCCATGACAAGCCTTTTTTTTCAAAATCCAATTATCACAGGGACAGAAAGTGAAGCAAAATCTTCTGAACAGGGTACAAACAACAAAACAAACACCACAAGAATAATAACCATTTCCTATGCCACCCTAAGCTGAAAATATATGTATTTGGCTAGAGTTAGACTTAAGAAATGTACTTAAGAAATTTGACTTACATACAAATTCAACCTCACTTATATATGGCTTTTCTCACCCTGGATGGGGGAGTCAAAGTGATTTCCAAACGTAAAAAAGTTAGAGGTTTTCTCCTGACATTAAGTCTAGTCATGTCCAACTCTAGAAGTTGATGCTCATCTCCATTTCTAAGCCGAAGAGTCGGCATTGTCCATAGACGCCTCCAAGGTCATGTGGCCAGCATGACTGCATGGAGCACCATTACCTTCCCGCCTGAGGGGTACCTCTGGATCTACTCACATTTGCATGCTTTCAAACTGCGACATTGGCAGAAGCTGGTGCTAATAGTGGGAGCTCATCTCACTCCCCAGATTCAAACCACCGACTTTTGGTCAGAAAGTTCAGCAGTTTAGCAGTTTAATCCACTGAATCACCGGCACAAAAATATTTCCAAACATATTATGATAAAATTCAGTGCCTACATAACAATAATAAAATACAACTATTGATTCAATCATAAAAGCACAATAACATTAACATTAGAAAATAGAGTTAAAAACATTAATTTAAACATTAAATAATCCAAAAATCAAGATCCAGCGTGGTGAATATGTCCTAAAGTAAAAACAATCTGAATTATAATTCATTAGAACATTGAAAACATTTTAAAAATTAAAGTACCACTAGAACTAGAAGCTTTTCTGTTGGGACTTACAAATGCATCACTACCAAAAAGAATTTTGATATTCTTTTAAAATTATTTGTGCTTACTATTGGAAGGTTTATGGATTACACAAATCCAGGTTTATGGATTACACAAATGTTAGACATGGCAGAGATGGACAAACTGACAAAGCTTATACAATCACCACATCCTTCCAAATTTGAAGAAGAATAGAAGCCTTTTATTGACTATTTAAAAAGAGAAGAAACATTAAAATGTTGCATTAGGGAAAATTAGTATATGGGGGAAGAAAAAAAAAACCAGACGTTAGTGACAAGGATAACAAGACCCTCAGTAATATCCAAGGGATCCTGGAAAATTAACCTACCAGAGAAAATAAGTTTTATGACAAAAAGAATAGATTTTGATAATAACGAAGACAGCAAAGACAGGGTAGTTAGGGCTTTCTGTTTTCAATTTCTCTACTTTTCTATCTCCTTTGCTTCAAAACACTGTACATCCACTTTTCTATCCTTCTATTTTAGATTAGAAAAAGAAATACTTTTTTCCCCTCTTTTCTTTTTAACATCATGGAAGTCTCTTTTTTTGTATTAGATAACAATGGCAGAAGACAAAGATGTAAGATGTAAAAATTTCCCTGTTCTATATCCACTCTTGTAACCTTCCCCATTCCTCATATATTTGCAATAAAAATCACATGAAAAAAATTGATTAATAATTTTTTGCATTTATATAATTTTAGTTATATTTTTCTTTATATGTGTTAAGTGTGTGCATATAAGTAAATAAATGTTAGATTCTTTTCCTATACATATTTTAATCTGATAGGTTTTATCATGAAATGTCTTCTATAAAAGTGAAATTGGATGTTAAAAGATGCGCAGCAAATGGGAAATAATCAAAACAAAACGGGAGGGAAAGCAGCATATTTGTATCCCAAACTGAAAAATAAAACATAAAAGACCAACAAAAGTAAGTATGAAATTGAAGGAAAAGTACTGCTGTTATATTAAATGTCACCCTATTATTTTTTGAGAATATTATTAGCAATCAATATGTGTATCATAAAACAAATCCTGCATAATGTCTAGTGATGAGGCCGTAGGTCCTGTGTTGGAGGAAGTGTGTTGCTGTAGACTGCACCAAACAGTCTATGTTCACTTGTGTTTATGATCAGCAATATTTATGATCAAGAGTGTTGGAGTGGGGGTAGATCATTGCCTTGACACATTCTACTGCCCCAGACCAATGCACTACCTCGCTCTGTGTGTGCGTAAGTATGTGTATGTAGGGAGAAATTTAAAGATCCCCCATTGGGGCACAGAGGGGGCTTAAATGGGAGAACTATCCAATGAAAGTGCAAGGTACAGTAAGTAATAAGATTGACAGGAAAACAAGAAAGCAATTGTTTGATAGATTTATACATGCAGAGAAGAAAAGGGTGTATTGAAGAGGAACACTATGGAGAACCTTTCTTATGTGCAGCTCCTATGCATCTGTCTATATGGGCAGAGCTCTATTTTTCTAAGTAATGGCTGTAGACTAGCACAATGAGAGCTTTGCAAGGAAGAACTCACCTTTGTTGGTCTCTAATGGAGATAAGGCTAGCAATAATAGAATCATAGAATCATAGAAAAGTAGAGTTGGAAGAGACCTCATGGGCCATCTAGTCCAACTCGCGCTAAGAAGCAGGAAATCGCATTCAAAGCACCCCTGACATATGGGCATCCAGCCTCTGCTTAAAACCCTTCAAAGAACCCTCCACCACAGCCCATCCACCACAGCCCATCATGGTGTCACAGGATTGTTGTATGTATTCCGGGCTGTATGGCCATGTTCCAGAAGTATTCTCTCCTGACATTTCGCCCACATCTATGGCAGGCATCTATGGCAGGTTGTGAGGCATCCTCTGAGGATGCCTGCCATAGATGTGGGCGAAACGTCAGGAGAGAATACTTCTGGAACATGGTCATACAGCCCGGAATACATACAACAATCCTGTGATCCTGGCCATGAAAGCCTTCGACAACACATCATGGTGTCAGCTGCAAATGACAGTGACAGCAGCTATGCGGGCAGGGGAGGGGAAGGTAGAGGGTTCATAAGCTCTATCCACCCCTCTTTGTTCTTTGGATGCATCTATATATATGTGTGTGTGTGTGTGTGTGTGTGTGTGTACCTTCAGATTTCACTTCTGCAGAAATATGCTTCTCATTGACTAAACCACTTACATTACCAAAGATGAAAAAACCAGTTCATGAAATTGTGCATTCACCATGTCAAATATCACAGCAGAAGAATAGCCAATGAAACATTTCAGTTCCATTATGTTGTACTGACAACATTATCTCCTCTTAATAAAACAGTTTATCTTGCATTGCAGTGATCAAGAAAGTTTATGCTAATGAACCAAATTCCAGGCATATGGACCCTGGGAAGATGGCAGAATGCACTTTGGCAGGTCAAGATGAGAAATCCATCCCAGCATAATTAAATAAGCAAGTGATTACTGTTTGCTGAAGACTAGGCTCATCTGTGCCCATGTTAAATTTATGGTTTTAATTTACCTTTAAGTTAAAATATAACTTCCCAAGTTCTAATATATTACTTGTCTTTAATAAATCTGCCATGGTTATGTGTTGGCCTTATATAATTTTTCAAAAGTAATCTGAGAGTCTAAGATAAACTAAAGTAAATCACCTGGCTTAATGTTTGCAATATACATAAAATATATTTCACTTCATATTTCAGTTTGTGATTTCAACCTTGTATTGAACAGGGTGTCCAAATAGCACAGTCTTAACATTTTGGGCTAGATAAAGCCATATGGCCTTCAAAATATGTCATTTGCATTTTCTGCAGTATATTCAAGTGGGAGGGAACCAATAGTGAGAAGAAATTGGTGCTACAATTTAAGGAATATGTCAGAAGCTGTAAAATGTGAGGTTCGTAGATAAACAAGTAGGCAGACTAGAGTAGATGAAGGAAATTTACAATAAGAACTCAAAAGACCAGCTTTCACCTCTTTTCTGTACATGCATCCAAAATTTGTTTATGTGCCTTGCCTTATGAAGCATGAGACACATATCATTACATATATCTTTAGAAGTGCAAATTGCAGTGGGTGGGTGGTGGGTAGGAGTTGATCAAGACTAAAGAGCACAGTGCTCAGTCCTATCTGCAAAATAAGTTCTTTTCCTTAGACTGCTTCTAAGCTAGATGGGAATAAAATTTCTCTGACATTGAAGTCACCATGTCCCTCTATTACATTTTAATTACATTTTAGACCATGGAGTCGTCGTGGACAACAAGTTAAACATGAGCCAACAATGTGATGCGGCAGCTAAGAAAGCCAACGGGATTCTGGCCTGCATCAATAGGGGTATAGCGTCTAGATCCAGGGAAGTCATGCTCTCCCTCTATTCTGCCTTGGTCAGACCACACCTGGAATACTGTGTCCAATTTTGGGCACCGCAGTTGAAGGGAGATATTGACAAGCTGGAAAGCGTCCAGAGGAGGGTGACTAAAATGATTAAGGGTCTGGAGAACAAGCCCTATGAGGAGCGGCTTAAAGAGCTTGGCATGTTTAGCCTGCAGAAGAGAAGGCTGAGAGGAGACATGATAGCCATGTACAAATACGTGAAGGGAAGTCATAGGGAGGAGGGAGCAAGCTTGTTTTCTGCGGCCCTGCAGACTAGGACACGGAACAATGGCTTCAAACTACAGGAAAGGAGATTCTACCTGAACATCAGGAAGAACTTCCTCTCTGTGAGAGCTGTTCGACTGGATGGCCCATGAGGTCTCTTCCAACTCTACTATTCTATGATTCTATGATTCTATGATTAAGTTTCCTCCTGTCCTTTCTAAAGTTTTCACTTCTTCTTAGCTTTCATACTTCTTATCTTTTTTCACTTTGGACTCTTCCTCTTCCAAGTTTGATTCTGAATCAATTGTTCTGCTTCAGAAATTTTCCCCTTCCCTTCTGAGTGACATTGACCCCTCCTTTCCCATTGATGATGTCAATGTTTTTCATGGATCAAATGATAAGGATGCCAGATTTGGAAATACCCAGGTGATTCTTCCTACAATGTTAGACTTGTTACCCTACCTTCTCTAGGTTATAAGAAAACATTGGCCAAATTGTTCATAATCTCCTTGATGTCAAAGAAAATAAGGCCTTTTTACAGGGTTAGGAGTGGTAATATGCCTTGGCCTGGAATTTTGCCCAATCTAAGGCATACTAGCACCCTGAACCCTGTAAAAAAAGCCTTATATGATTTGATGTCAAGGAGAGTGATGAGTGAATTCAATACTTGTGGATGTTGTTGAATCTAAATTATAAAAGATTTGGACTCTATGCTGAAGGATAAAGAATGAAAGAAATTGCAATCAATGGGCAAAAAGTTTTACTCACCTGCAGCTCTTATCAGCAAGGTCTCTAATTAATGTATGGGCACTTATCAGCTGTTACTTTGGGAGAAAATGACTCCCTTACTTAACAAACATTTTAAGTTTCCTCCTACGCCTTCTAATGTTTCTACTTCTGCTTAGCTTTCATAGCTTTCCTCTTCTTTCACTTTGGACTCTGTCTCTTCCAATCCATTTACACACTTTGCTAGAAATCACGTTACATATATAATTTGGCTTTGAAGTGGGTTCCAGTCCATTCCATGTTTGGTATTGTTGCACTATTTGGTCATCTTCTTCTGCAAGGGTGAAATTGACTGTGATGACTTGTAAATTAAGGCCAGTAAATTCCAAAATACATCCAGGCAACTTCTTGAGCATCATCATTAATTCACCTCAGAATGACACCCCTCTGCTACTGCGTGACCGACATCTATGCCATCTTTTCAGAACAGGTTCATGAAATTTTACACTACTTGGATCTCCACCACCTCCTATTTGTGAGTTCTTCGTATTGTCAAAATAGGATACTCCTCTAGGTGTCTGTCATTTGACTCTTCTTTCTGCTGCACTATTCAGTAGTGGGACACTCTCCTTCAGAAAGGGAATTTGAACCTGTGCCTCCCTCCCAGCATCATTGGGAGTTCTCCTGCTATTTCATTTTAACGAACAAAGACAGGGGTTTCTGTTCTATCCACAATCTTTGCAGTATCAGTTATTACATCCATCCTCTGTCCTTCCAAATGGTGACTGGTGAATCCATCCTTACTCTCATACCAGAGGATAATTGGTACACAGCTTTGGACTTAAAGGGTACATTTTTCCACAATTTTAGCTGTCCTTATTATCAACAATTCTTTTGCTTCACAACAAGAAAGAGTACCTATCAGTTTTGAGTACTGCCATTTGGTTTCAGTATTGCTTCTCAAGGATTCACAAAAATCATAACAATGGTGGTGGTATTCCTTCTGCAACAAAGTATTGTCCTACTCAGAAAAGTATGTTTTGTGTCCCACCCAAAAATTAGTTTATTTCTCATATTATCAGATATTTTTAGGGAAGGAAGAGGGAACAAGAGGAGGAGAAGGGGGAAATTGAGGGGGAAAATGAAGAAAGGAAGAAAAGAAAGAAAGAAAGAAAGAAAGAAAGAAAGAAAGAAAGAAAGAAAGAAAGAAAGAAAGAAAGACAGTCTACACTTAGGGCGCATCCAGAGAGCTTGCAAAAAGCACAAGCTCCTGTGCTTTTACTTGGGGTGTCTAAGTGACACCTCAGATAAAAGCAAATTAATTTGGCACAAAGCAGAAAAACCCTGCTTTCTGCTTGAATTAATTAGGTTCTAGATTATAATTCAGTATGGCAGTTGTCTAGATTGCCCCCTCAGAAGTACTAGGATTTTTGTGGGGGTGATCTACACAGTCCTCTCATGTTTTCTGGGCTGCATGAGCCCGGAATACCCAGAGGACTGGAACCCACTCCTCCAAACCTTCCAGAAAAGCCTTTAAATCAAAAACAAAAAAATTACCCAACTGCCATTACTCTGCTACTGGCCCTCTCCTGGTGCATAGAAATGATGCACCAGGAGAAGTGGGCAGGAGCAATTTTCCTCCTGCCTCCCCCCACCCCTTGTGGTGCATTTTTTCTACATGCCAGGAAAGGGCTGACAGCAGGGTAATGGCAGCCGGGTAAGTAATTTTTGATTTTCTGGGGGGTTTTCTTGCTGTCCATGTGCTCTGCCAGAAGGTCCAACAGCCAGAAGGACGCCCCCCCCCCCCAGGAAAGCACTTTTTTTTTTTTTTTTTGGTGTGGGGACAGAAGTCTGGTCTGACCCTGGTTTTTCCCTTTCTGGAACCAGCCTTAGTGAATTGATCTGAGATATTTTCTAGGTCCAATGGAAATTCAAATATATTGCATTACAGAAAAATACCTTATGAGAAAATTTGTGGCATAACATAAAGGCTGGCTGAAACAGGGTGCAACACTTACGTACAGCTCTGGAAAATTACTCCTTTGTGAATTCTTCAACCAAACATGATTCCAGGTGAGTCAAGTATTCCATCTGCCAAGATGAGAGTTAAAATTTTGTTTCAATGAAATACAGAAGAGTTGTTTTTTATTTCACCTTCAGTGTTAAACAATTGGTACTTTAAAATCTGTATAAATCTATATATATAAGACAATTAATGTGTGCATGTGACCACTAATCACTGAGTAGGAAACACTAAAAGGTCAGGTTATGGCAATAAAATGCAAAAAGTAAGACTGTGACAATTAAATTAGGACATAAATGCCTGCAAAATAAGTGAAGTGACTGTTCATAATAGCGGTAATTGGTGATGAGAGGGCCAAGAGGTCAACATAAACTGAAAGTGTAGCCTAGAATATACCCCAGAATCCTTAGGAGCTAAATCCATGTAAAAAGGGTAACCTCAGAACAAAAAGTTTGAAAACAACTACAATAAAGCTATCATGTATACACCAAAGTATGTTAACCATTTTTCATGTGATAAAACAGCCCGCTTGACAATATGTGGACATCTGACCTTTTCATCAGTACACCAAATATTCCATAGTCCTCAACAGAATCCTTCAGTGTTTTTCTTTACCTCAAATGTCATCTTGTCTATTCCCTCAGCCATCTACATCTGAAGGGAAAAATATGGGGGAGAGGGGAAATTGTAAGAATAATAACATTTGAAAACCTTTGAACATATCTTCAGAGCTTTAAGCCATAGCTATAGTCATAGTTTTCTATCAATGCTATATTTCTACCTAATAGATGCCAATGAAAAAAATAAATAAAAGAGAGGAAAAGATTTTTCCCACCAAAGTGTGAACATAAACAGTCTGATGGGTGCATCTCTATCTCCATATATCTGGAGTCAACTATTTATATATCCACAATCTCATTAAAACATACTATACACAATGTCACTTGGTTTTAAGGCAATTGACCTGGAACGGGTAGTTTAAATGGCGGATTTTTTCCAACAAGAATTTGCCTAAGTTTGCAAATTTCTGGAAAGGGAACAAAGAAAACCCCTTGATTTTTTTAATATTTGAGAAAGTAGAACTGACAAATAAACTCACCCAGGTCGAAGATTGTGTGTATTTATCTTATAAGGTTTTAATTTTGAGTTGCATGTTTGGAGACTATGAATGATGATATGATGTTTCACAGCTACATTGCTAGCCAGATACAGCATATCCATCTATTGCAGATATACAAATTTCAGGTAATTTTTGGATTAAAATGTATAAAGTTCAGTAATCATCACATGTGGTTTATCATTGATCAAAGTCTACACTTTTTTTGAAATGCAGTCATTTTTCCTTATATGTAATTTTTTCCTGTAATTAACAATCAAAGTAAATACTAAAAACACACAAAGAAAGGAAAATATATGTACACACGAAGATACTGTTGCCTATATAAAATAGATGAAAGCTCTATCTACACTGCTATGAAGTTTGAAACTTCATTGAATTACATTATTTCAGTCTACACTAACTATGTAATGCACTAAATGAAAGTTAAAATACAATACTCAAATCCTAAACTAAAGCAATAATCACTAAAACAGAAACAAAAAATCAGTCTAAAACACTAGCTCCCTGTTGGGCAAGTGGACTTAATAACAAACGACTCTCCTCAAAAATGTATAGCAGAGTAACTCTTCAGCAGTGGCGCAATCCAACACAGGGACCAATGTTATATCTTCCAAAGGAAGCTTTTTTTGTAGTAAAATTATATCGTTGTACGATGTACAATTACTTACTTAGGCGATCCCTCGTTGCTCGAGGACAATTGTCTTCCATCCTTGGTGTCTTGGGGGTGGGTTCTTAGGTGGCTGAAGAGATCTATTCTTGACCCGCATATTCTCCTACAGTGAGGACATCGGTTTCCAGGTGGAAGGCGGTCCCGGTCGGGGTTAGCTTGACGCTCCTTCCTCTTGGCACATTTCTCCCTTAAGCCCTCCATTCGTGCTTCTTCGAACTCCGCAGCACTGCTGGTTACAGCTGACCTCCAATTAGAGCGCTCAAGGGCCAGGGCTTCCCAGTTCTCAGTGTCTATGCCACAGTTTTTAAGGTTGGCTTTAAGCCCATCTTTAAATCTCTTTTCCTGTCCACCAACATTCCGTTTCCCATTCTTGAGTTCGGAGTAGAGTAACTGCTTTGGGAGACGGTGATCGGGCATTCGGACAACGTGGCCAGTCCAGTGGAGTTGATGGCATAGGAGCATCGTTTCAATGCTGGTGGTCTTTGTTTCTTCCAGCACGCTGACATTTGTCTGCCTGTCTTCCCAAGAGATTTGCAGGATTTTCCTGAGGCAACGCTGATGGAAACGCTCCAGGAGTTTGGTGTGACATCTCTAGACAGTCCACGTTTCGCAGGTGTAGAGCAGGGTTGGGAGGACAATGGCTTTGTAAACAAGCACCTTGGTATCTCTACGGATGTCCCGGTCATCAAACACTCTCTGCTTCATACGGAAAAATGCTGCACTCGCAGAGCTCAGGTGGTGTTGTATTTCAGTGTCGATGTTGACTTTTGTGGAGAGGTGGCTGCCAAGGTAGTGGAAATGGTCAACATTTTCTAATGTTACACCGTTAAGTTGTATTCCTGGCTTTGCAGAGAGATTAGCTGGTGCCTGTTGGAAGAGCACTTTGGTTTTCTCGATGTTCAGTGAAAGGCCAAGCTTCTCGTATGCTTCTGCGAAGGTGTTTAGAGTGGCTTGTAGGTCTTCTTCTGAATGCGCACAGACTACATTGTCATCAGCATATTGGAGTTCTATAACAGATGTTGTGGTGACCTTGGTTTTGGCTTTCAGTCTGCTGAGGTTAAATAGCTTGCCATCTGTCCGATAGATTATTTCCACTCCGGTGGGAAGCTTCCCATCAACAAGGTGAAGTATCATAGCGATGAAGATGGAAAATAAGGTAGGGGCAATAACACATCCCTGCTTGACACCTGATTCCACCTTAAATGGGTCACTTTGGGAGCCGTTGCTGTCTAAGACTGTTGCCATCATGTCATCATGGAGGAGCCGCAGGATGTTCACAAATTTGTCAGGGCACCCAATTTTTTGGAGGATGGTCCAGAGAGTGCTGCGATTCACTGTGTCAAATGCCTTTGCAAGGTCAATGAATGCCATGTACAGAGGTTGGTTTTGTTCCCTGCATTTTTCTTGGAGCTGTCGTGCAGTGAAGATCATGTCCACTGTTCCTCTGGAGGGGCGGAAGGCATTCTGGGATTCTGGGAGGGTGTCTTCTGAGACAGGGAGAAGGTGGTTTGCAAGGATTCTTGTGAGGATTTTCCCAGCGGAGGTTAGAAGGGAGATACCACGATAGTTCCCGCAGTCTGTTCTGTCCCTTTCTTGAAAAGGGTGATGATGGTGGCATCCTTGAAGTCTGCTGCGATTTTCTCGGTCATCCACACCTTTTCAATGAGCTGGTGGAGTTGTTGTATCAGCTCAGGTCCACCCTCTTTGAAGATTTCATCAGGAATCCCATCAGGTCCGCTGGCTTTGTTGTTTTTTTGTTGGCTGATGGCATTGCTGACTTCTTCCAAACTAGGCAGTGCTGCAAGCTCATCCCTGGTTTGTTGTTGCGGGATTTGTGAGAGGGTCTCTTCAGCCACATTGGAGCTGTGATTCAGCAGGTTCTGGTAGTGCTCTTTCCAACGTAGTGCAATTGATGTTTTGTCCTTCAGAATTTTGGTTCCATCTGATGAGCGTAGGGGCTGTATGCCATGGTTTCTTGGTCCATAAATGATCTTTGTGGCTTTAAAAAATCCCTGAGCATCATGGGTATCTGCAAGGTGTTGGATTTCTTCAGCCTTCTTTGTCCACCAGATGTTCTTGAGTTCTCTGGTTCTTCTTTGGACCTCAGCTTTTGCACTGGCATAGATCTTTTTCTTGGCAGCACAGTTGGTGTCTCTCTGTCATGTTTGGAAGGCTTTCCTTTTGTTATCAATTAGCTGTTGGATCTCTTTGTCGTTATCATCAAACCAGTCTTGATGTTTCTTAGTTTGGTATCCAATGGTTTCTTCGTAGGCTGTGATGATGGAGGTCTTCAGTTTGTTCCAATGTTCCTCAACATTTTCGGGGTATTCTGTGGGTAGATGATCCTTGAGTGTTGTTTGGAGAAGGACTCATTTGGAGGGCTCCTGAAGGGCTTGGGTTTTCATTTTGCGCCTTGTTTTTCTTCCTTGGAGTCTGCGTTTGGGGACGATCTTGATAGCCATCATGGATCGAATTAACCTGTGGTCCGCCCAGCAGTCATCAGCACCTGTCATGGCTCTTGTGAGAAGCACATCGCGGCGGTCTCTGGCACGTGTGATAACATAGTCCAAGAGGTGCCAATGCTTTGACCGAGGGTGCTTCCATGATGTCTTGAGCTTGTTTTTCTGGCGGAAGAGCGTGTTGGTGATGACAAGCTTGTGCTCTCCGCATTTGGTGAGAAGCAAGATGCCATTCGAGTTGCTGTTTCCGACCCCATCTTTTCCTATGATCCCTGGCCACAGGTCAGAGTCCCTTCCAACTCTGGCATTAAAGTCCCCCAGGAGGATGATTTTGTCCTCCTTAGGTATCTCCAATAGGATGGTGTCCAGCTGACAGTAAAATTTTTCCTTGATGTCTTCGTCAGCATCTAGAGTTGGTGCATAGGCGCATATGATGGTTGCCTGTTGGTTTTTGGCAAGATTAATTCGGAGAGTTGAAAGTCGTTCATTGATGCCAGTGGGTGCTTCAGTCAGGTGATTCACCAGGTCGTTTCTGATAGCAAAGCCAACTCCGTGTATTCTTCGCTCTTCTTCAGGCAGTCCCTTCCAGAAGAAGGTGTAGCCTCCCTTTTCTTCCTTCAGCTGTCCCTCTCCTGCTCTCCGGGTCTCCTGAAGGGCTGCTATGTCGATCTTAAAGCGTCCCAGCTCCCTTGCAATGATAGCAGTCCTGCGTTCGAGGTGTTCGCTGTCAGTGTTATCTAACAGTGTCTGTACATTCCATGTTCCAAAGTTCATTTCTCTTTTTTGGCCACAGAGTGGTGACCCCTCTGGACGTGGCAGTCCAGTCAGGGTAGGAGAGGCAGACTATGTTTAGGGCACCTTTTCTAGCCCCTTCCCCATGTGGGGTGAGCAGAGCGGATCCTAAAAAGGGCTGCTTAGTCATGGATACAGCTGCCGGACTACTCAACTGCCTCGGTCCTTGAGGTAGAACGACTGAGTCTATATCCACCGCCCATGTGCCAGTCTGTGACTAGGGGCTTCCAGATTTCACAGTCCTGCCCGCGTCGCCACTCGTTGATCGCCATGGGACTTTTGTAGGTTTGTTTTTATTTTTGTTGGAAGACACTTGTGCGTGATTTTTTTTAATGTGTGGAGATCGGTACACAGCCGGTCAACACACAGTCTTCACAGAGTGAGGTTCCAGCAGTGGTGTGGTTAACACAATTAGAGTGGCTTCTCAGTCTGTTGCAGCCTTCTTCCGCCTTCACAGCCGTTGTAACATGTACCATGTTATCCTCCGCCTGCTCCGCCATTGAGGTCTTTGGGTCTTCGGATTGTGCTTGGTCTGGAACCTCCCCTGCAGCTACTCCTGGGAGTGCATCACTCCAGTGGTTGTGCCCACAGGTTCATCGGAACACACAAGCCCCCTCACCACGGCAAGGTGACAATCCATCAAGCGGGACGATGTACAATAACAAGGTTACTATAATACAAATAAATACATAGTAGCTTTAACATGCAGCTGCCTTCACACACTGGAGCTTTAAAACATTAGGCTTCTCTGGACAAGTAGGAGCTGTGTCATATTCAGAGACATCTGCGACATGTAGAATGAAAGGCGGGAGGGGTGGGAGGAAGAAGAGAGAGCGTTACCTCCCAGTGTTGGCAAAAAATATGCCAAAACCAAAAATTTTACATGCAAAGAAGCTGTGGAGAAAACTCTTAGTGAGATGAGCACCAAGGTTATAATCTTCAACATTTGGAATTTATTCTGCACAAATGTTGCATGTAATGCTCAGAAAGATGACTTATTCTACACACACAAAAATTCCAAAAAAAAATATTGTTTACAGAAATTTTTATTGAATGTTCAGAATTTTTTTACTATACTGAAAGTTATGTTATCTATGCAAAACTACCACAGTGATTTTTTTGTGAATTTTAAGTCTCACAGTGGACAAAAGGGGGGACTTTGAAAACTTTGTATGCCTTCTTTTTTCTAATTGCCTATTTGTCACTTGATTATTTGCAAGTTTTCTTTCTAATTTTTTATGATTACATTGTCTTTCTGGTCTTTCTCAACATACAGTCTTGTTATTACAAGCCATCTTCTCTTTTGATATCATAAACAGAGAGGCATCCCCCATTTCATGAAATGTTCTGAGAAGCAGATGGTATATCAGTCTTGAATCATTGGTGTATTATACTCCTAACAGATGCTACCAACTAACTTATTGACATTTGTTTTCTTCTTCAACTGTAGTTTCTAAGAGGATACCCATTATATTTGACTTCAACCATTATGTAACTTTACTGTGAATTTATGAAAATAAAGAATTGCCTGTTTATTCTAATAATTATAATTGGGTTTTGATGTTATTGTTGTATTAAATAGTGGTTAACTGGAATGTATTTATTTATTGCAAAACCTGAATCTGTTTTGAACCCCATGCTTGCCATATTGAATCTTGTGTTGGTTGGAAGACGGGCTGTCAATGAATGAATACATACGTTCAGCACATTCAGGACAAAAACCTCAGCTGGTGTATTAAAATAATAAATTGACTTCTGGGTGAAGATGTATGTTTTGACACCCTCTCTCTAGTAGGACTCCACAGGGAAAGGAAGAAGCAGCTGTTGTTTGATAACTCTGGTCTGTAAATTATGTTCTTGGATCAAGGGGATGCTCAACAGAATTAACCACACACTCCTTAATCCAACAGTTGTAGAAATAAAAAGACCAGTCAGTAAAACCGCCTAAGGCCCCATCTACATTGACCACTTAGCTCCGTGTAGATCAGCCTTATTATGGCCAAACACAAGGGGCTGATCCAGGGTAACAGAATTAAGAGTTTTCCCCAGCTTTGGCCAATGTTAAGGTCCTATGTTACCTCAAATAATCTCCATAGAAAGAGTTGGAAGAGACGAAAAGGGCCATCCAATTCAACCTCCTGCCATGCATTTGTTTGGCCACAGAAAATCTGATTCTCATATACACTGAGCTAAATGGTCAATGTTGATGGGGTCTTGGGCAGTTTTGCTGATGATGTGCACTGGGAAGGGAGGAGGAGAGGAAGGGTTTTCCTTCTCTCACCTCTCTGCTCTCCCTTAGTACCCCCATCATCCCAGCTGATGTTATGGCATACAATGGTGAACAGGTAAAACCTGTGTCACAACCAGAGATTGCCACCATAACTGAGTAACTGCCCAGTGGCACCAAACTAGGCAGTGCAGATTCCTTACATGATGATAACATCCAACTCTACTACTCCTTTCCATCTAATGCCAAGGAAGCTGCCCTAACCCTACACTGGTGCCTGTCATCAGTAATCAGAGCAAACAAATTGAAATTTAATCCAGACAAGACAGGTGCTCCTGGTCAGTTGGAAGGCAGATCAAGGAATAGGGATTCAGCCTGTGCTGGATGGGGTCACACTCCCCCTGAAGACACAGGTCTGCAGTGTGGGGGTCCTCCTGGACCCAGCATTAAACCTGGAGGACCAGGTGCTAGCGATGGCAGAGAGGGCATTTGCACAATTTAAACTTTGTACTCCAACTGTGCTCGTTCCTTGAGAAGCCCAATCTGGCCATAATGATAGATGCCTTAGTTACATTCCATCCAGATTACTGTAATGAGCTCTATGTGAGGCTGCATCTGAATAATGTTCGGAAACTTCAGCTGGTTCAAAGAGCTGCAGCCAGGGGGCTGAGTAACGAGGGCTGGCTCCACTGGTTGCCAATATTTTACCAGGTACAATTCAAAGTGCTGGTTATGACCTTTAAAGCCCTAGATGGTTCAAGTCCAAGCTATTTGGCTGACCACATCCCCTTGTACAAACCTCCCAAGCCCTAAGATCTTCAAGAGAGGCCCTTCTCTTGGTCCCACCTCCATCTCAGTTCAGTTGGTGGGAATGAGAGAGTGGGCCTACTCGCTGGCTGCCCCTCAACTGGAACTCCCTGCCCATTCCCTGCTGTCCTTCTGGTGGTAGGCTAAACCCTATTTATTCAAACTGGCATTTAAAGATGAAGGTATTAAAGATCTAGTCAGGGGATGCTATGAATTTTCACTTTGAATAGGTTTTGAGTGTTTTTAACTGAAAATTTTAATGTTGTTTATGTTTAGTTCTGTTTTAATGTTTGTATATTTGTATATTTTAAATTGTATATGAATGCTTTTATGTCAAGCCTCTTTGAGTCCCCTTTGGGGAGATAAAATGGGGTATAAATAAATATTATAATAATAAATCATTATTCCTCTGTAGCGACTATCCACCCTAAATGAACAAGGCCCCTGTCTGTAATTGCCCAGTTTGAACTCAGCATTTTACCCCAAGATCTGGCCCTTTAATCTATTTTTGCACACGCTCTTGCCCAGCCCCCACCCTCTCTAATCTTGATATGCCCACTATAGTTCTGGTTCTGGTTATTGAGATTGGTTTTGATTTATTTTAATGATGTTTTTTATACTTTATTGTTTTAATTGTTTAATTAGTTGTTATATGTTTATTATGTTTTTAAATGTGTTTTTATTTGGTTAACTCTGTTACTACTGGGCTTGGTACCACTTGTAAGCTGTCGCGAGTCCCTTCAGGGAGATGATGGTGAGATATAAAAATATTATTATTATTATTATTATTATTATTATTATTATTATTATTATTATTATTATTATTGAGCCCTGCTGTCACTCACTATAAAAAGCTAGTTAGCAATTACTTAATGGATACTGAAACCATAAATATTGTCTTTCTTTGTTATAAATCTTTAACTTTTTCTTCCTAATCTTGGAAACTAGAGACATTCTGGACACATATATATTAATTCTGCTACATGAACTACCTTCTTTTTGTACCAAGGACAATCAGAAGCAATTGTGCAATAAATTGAATGGATAGTGAAAGTTCGTAATAAAACATAGCACCAATGTTATGTGTGTTTCAGGATTTAGTGATTTTTCTGTTCAATATTTAAAGTAATTTACACTTTCCATAGGGAATATGTTGCCAGAATTTCTGCAGAAATGTGAAACTGTGGGTAATAGCGAGTACTATTTTTTTCAATGAAAAATAATAAGAGAAGCTGGTGAGCTTTATCAGGCCCTAGAGGGCATATCTTCACACTAGGTGGTAGGCATGGGTTGATGGCATATAGTGCTGAGAGGCTGAAGACAAGAAGACAGCGCATTCTTCCTCACTTGGAATCAATCTCACCTATTCAAACTCAGTCTTGTCTTCCTTCCCAGAGCAGCCACTGTGAGAAGGAAGCAGATCTAATCACACCCAGTCCCCGTTCCACTGCTTGGCTGGTTCCCTTTCCTCCCCTCCCCTCTGGCAGGCCTTATCAGATGCCAGAATGGACTAGCTTCTTCATAGGCTGTCAGTAGCATTGTGAGTGTGCCTTATTTCCAAGATCCTCCAGCTTCTCAGAAAGGTTGAGTAGCAAAAAAAATAATTTTTAAAAATGGAGTGTATCCAAAGGAAGGAAGCTAGCTCTAACTCTCTCACCTGCTCCAGCCCAGCTGAGAACCATGCTTGGAGGCCACTTTACATTTTCTTTTTGTCTCATTATGCACCTCAAAGTAGCCACTGAGCAAGATGCAGGACTGACCACACCTAGTCCACTGCTTGGAAAAAGGGAACAGCCCATCTCCCTGCTGTTGATTTTATCAGGAACATTTCAGCATGGCTTCACCATGGGCTGTTGGCAGCAGAGACAGGTAGGGTCAAAGCCTGATGAAAAGAGTGATAGCAGTCTCCACCCTCTCACCCACCTAGGCCCAGCTAGGAAAGAATGCTTCCCTTCCCCTTATTTCCCCCATTATTTGCCCCAAGCCAATGCTGCAAGCAAGAAGTGGGAATGGTTATGCCTTTTATCACCTAAATGGTATTAGGTAAGGTGAGCCAGCAAGGAGATGAGCTGAGATGGAGAGCCTCTACAAACCAGTCGAGGCCAACAAAAAAGAAAAATGGAATTATAAAATACAGTTTCATATTGAGAAATTTGAATTGTATAATGGATAACTATTTGTGTTATATCTATAAAGGCAATAATATCAAAACAATAGATAACTGATAAATTAGTATTTAATTTTAATGCTTAAAAACCAAATCTTGGAATGACAAGAATTCAATAAAGGGGAAAATGGATTGGAGTCAAATAGAAGTAATTACTATGATTACTATATTGTATTATAGAATATATAGAATCATAACCATGATTGTTGTTGTTGTCATCAAATTAATTACTATCCATGAATAATAACTGATAGCTATTGGAGCTAACTTTTATTAATTTTCTGTACAATGCCAAGTTGAAGTGGTAAGCTATATGTTACAATTGTATGAACAAAATAGATAAATTATAGAAAGAAGTGTATTTTATGTGTAATTTTATTTTTCCCTTTCTGCTTGCAGATATATGATAATGAAACTGATTGATTTTAGGGGAAACACAATTAAAATTGAGGCATAACAAATGTAGAAAAGTTTGGAAGTCACACTTTTTTGTTATTTTTCCTCTTTTCTTTGCTTCTCTTCTCTTTTTCTGCTCTGTTTTACCTTATGCATTTTTTAATTTTTATTCTAGGTTGTGGAATGTTATTTTGTATGTTTTTATTTTGTTTTATATAGCCTTAATAAGATTGTTACAAAAAATAAAATAACCAAAGAGTTAGCTTGCCTTTCAGCTTAATTCATTCCTGTGTCCTTGTGGATGTACCAACTAGATATTGGCTGAACACAGTGTATATATTAATTGAATCCAGCTGCTGCAAAATGGCAATAAACTGCTTAAACTCAATGATGCTGGCATGAAGCATTCTGCCATAAAGGAAAGCTTTTGAAAAATGCATCGTCATACAAAGCACCCTAAGTTCCAAACTTTCAGATTTAATGATAGAGTACTTTGCCCTCATGCCCTTTTTCAGTGAGATAAAAAGTGACAGCTCTATCACACCAGTGAAATTCCTTTCCCAGTTATCTCATTCAAAGATGTTCTTTCCTTCCTTATGTTTCTTCCTTTTCAAAGTAGAGTTCTCCTCATCCAAAAACCCTTTCAGCCCCTGTGACAGACTTCTTGAGATTTTCTGGTAACATATTTCTAAGAGACACATTAAATTGATGTTTATGGCAGTCCCCTACATGCACACTTCCAAGTGTTTCAAAGAAGGAAAAGGAAAACAAGGAAAATCTTGACTATTTCTAGCATGCCAACCAACAATTGTCCCTCATTTAATGTACAGAACAAAGCTTGTCTATACCAGCTGCACTTTTTAGTCATTAAATGATTTTTCTTCTGTGTCATTAATTATTAATAAATACAGTAGAGTCTCACTTATCCAACATAAACAGGCCGGCAGAACGTTGGATAAGTGAATATGTTGGATAATAAGGAGGGATTAAGGAAAAGCCTATTAAACATAAAATTAGGTTATGATTTTACAAATTAAGCACCAAAACATCATGTTATACAACAAATTTGACAGAAAAGGTAGTTCAATACATGTTAATGCTATGTAGTAATTACTATATTTACAAATTTAGTACCAAAATATCATGATGTATTGAAAACATTGTCTACAAAAATGTGTTGGATAATCCAGAACATTGGATAAACGAGTGTTGGATAAGTGAGACTCTACTGTAATATCATTAGTGGAACATCCTTCAAGATGGGCCTAGATGGTGCAAGATTTTATTTTTCATCTATTTCCCTGCCTTTTAGGACTGCTCTGCTTCCTAGTAGCTGAACTGTCACTGAATGTTGATATTCAGATTCAGCCTCTTCCCCTAGATGTCCCTGCTGCCTGTTAAACATAGAATTCTTTAATTGCACCATGCTTCTGATTGTGGTTAGCACAGAACTGTCAGAAATATGCACAAGATATCATCACACCAAAATGCACATACGAGTGTGCAGAAACAGTTTCTCCTGTGTGTAAAGTAGTAAATTGTGGAAATAAATGTGCACATCAACAAGGATGCAGAGAAAGGGTGAATTCCAAAGTAGGAAGAAAACACACAATCGCAATATCTGCTACAAACAAAGGCTGAAAGCAAATGCAGGGGATTGAGAGGGTGTCAACAAAACTGAGACTAGGAGATTTTCACATGCCTAATAAGGGCTGAGGCAGCCAGAAAAGCAGGGCAGAGAGCAACATCAATTCACCTGCTGCTGCTCTCTTTCAGTCACACAAACCCTCCTAAAGTTGACAGGGATCAGAAATAGCAGTATGTACAGATCAAAGGTTCCCCCTTATTAGGTCATCCTGTTACAGCATGCATGACAATAAAAGCCAAAATAGTATTTTCCTTCTTTCCCTCCCTCATGCCCTAGATATTAGCCTCACTCTAAGGCATGACAGAAAACCTGAAGCCACCAGTTGCTAAGTAAACAAAATCAGGACAAGTGTGTGAGATATGTGTGGATAATATACTAATACATGTGGGTAGCCAGCAGCTGTTCATGCCTGTTGACAAAATTCCTAATCGTGATCAGACAGCAACCTACTTGATAGAAGCTATGTCTCTGCCCACACTTGATTTCAGCCTTGATATTCTGCCTAGTCATATGGAAATTTGCATTGCTCATCTTTAATATTTTAAAAATATGTTAAGTCTTCCATGTAGAAAACAGTTTGGTCTAGCTTAAAGCTGATGATTGAAGCTGGAAAGCACTAATACTCTTAGGCGATACTTGAATGGGGGACTGGAGGATAAAATGCTTGATTACATAGTATTGCAAGTCTTGGATAAGATGGTGGATATGGCACTGTCATCAAAAGGGAAGCCATCTGGCAACCCAGATGGCTCTATAGGGAAGTTCTTGCATACTTAAGAATTAGACTGTTAAAAATGAAAAGGAGAAATTGTTTGACTAATAGAGGACCTTCGAGCAACATTGATGAAAAATGAGAATGTATTGGTAGCTTATTCATAGTTAGATGTTTGCTATACTATATATTCCTTGTATGAAGGGCTGGAGGGGATATTTAAGATGAAGAAACCGTATGCCATTTACATCTCACTTTGAACTTACCTTAAAAATCAAAATGAATTGTCAAAACTGTATTGCATTCAAAGCAGTTCTGAAATTTAAGGCAGCATTAAAACATCAGGAACAATCTAGTCAGGTACAGCCTAGTTCCCACAATAGCAAGGGGTCAACATGTGTTTCAACAGTACTATTTTAGGGTCCAACGCCGAATTCAAATGTTAAAGATTTGAACCCTACAGATTAGGTCTGAGTACTAGTGTTGTGTGGTGGTTTGAATGTTGGACTATTACTATGAAGGCCCATAGGTGACCCTTGGAAAGTCACATTCTCTCAGAGGAAGATAAGGCAAACCCTTCTGAACAAGTCTTGCCAAGAAAACCATGTGATCGGTTTGGCTTAGAGTTGCCATACGTCAATATAACTTGGGACTTCATCAGACAGAGTGAGGGAAAGTGGAGGGAACTGTCTTACCACATTCCCTCCTGCCATTCCCCATCTTGGGGGATGGCCAGCCATCTCACATCCTTACCTTCTTTCCCCATGCTTTCTCCCATCTTAAGGTTGTTTGGAGTTTGGTAACAAGTGTAGGGCTTTATTTCCATGTGCAGTGGAAATGGAGCTCCACTGAGTCCCACCAGAAGTGCCCTTACGCCATATGATGGCCTCCATGGGACTCCTATAGGGTTCTGTTTCCACAGTGCATGGAAATGGAGCCCTACACCTGTCTGATGACATGTAACAAATGCTGAATCAATTTTTGGATTGTGAGTCAATGCATAGGCAATTTCCATTTATTCAGTTGACCTGCTCAAACAGGCACTCAGGTTAGCACAATTGTCCGACATTGCTTCGGATTTGGAGTGGTTCCAGAAGGAAATTATTTCTTATTTTCATGGATAACTCATTAATAAATCCATATCACTTCCCCCTCCCTGCATTTCTAATATTCCATATGTAGAGATCAGAGATGTAAGGAGTATCATTCTCCTCTCACATTTAGCGAGAATGAGCATTTTTTCCTCTCTTTTCCATGAAGTGGCAGGAATATTTATTATTATTACTTTGGTCTGTTTGGGGATTTATGAGACTGATTTGTATGTATTTCTGTAAATGCACAATGTCTAAAACTAGGACAGCTGTTGTCTTGCTGCATAGAGTATTGAAAAGCAGAATCATTTGTTAAGTTTGTGAGCAATCAGCCTGTCTTTGCTCTTTTTGTGTGCTTAGTTTCTCAAAAACATCAAATACATTTCTGCATAAATTGAGCAAAACCAGATGAGGGAGGAGAAAGCATTTGGTGTCTCTCTCCCACTGGGAAGGTGAACACTCTTGGAGGAGCTAAGGAATTTAAAGACAGCTAGTCTGAACAATAAATGAGACATTTGCACACAAAAAAATCACATTTCTAACAGAGATGTATTTGTTGTTGTTTTTGCTACTGCCTTTGATCATGCTGATTCCAGTTTTATTGCAGTAAACTTGATAAAACTTTTTTCCAGGTCCTGTTACTCAATCTTTTAAAGGGGATGTATGGCACTCCCCTTAGAAGAGGTTCAAATCCTATAGTTCCCTGCACCTCAGCACTCTATTAGTCAGCATGGTAGTGTGACAAATATCAAAGGAAATACAATGTCTCTTTTTCCTCCATACAGGTTTCCCTGGCTACTGTTCCTAAGTGCCCATTTATTTCAGGTAGCGATGCTTGAGATAATTTTCATTCATGAATTCCCATATAAAATGATCTGATATGACTTTTTGCAGCTTAATGACCAGACTGAAACTTAGCACTTTCTGGATTTTTTAGTTCACAACATGTTGCAGTGGTATCTGCAATGTATAGAAGTATATTTTAAAATAGGTATCTGGAGTGAAATTAAATATATGAATGTGTAAATTGAGAACAAATACATATCTGAGTGCATATTGAAACAGCTGCTTAATTATATATTTTAATGGATCTTATTAAAACTACAAATTGCAATTGGCAGATCTGAGCAGGGAGGTGAAATGGAAGCTAAATAAGGAAGGGAAAGAAAAATGCCAGGACTTTCCCATGGACAAGGAAGGGGGCAGGATGGTGTCATTAACCTTCAAATGGGGATTCTGGTCCCGGTGCAGTTTTCTGTAGTCCTGAAATCTCTAGCACAGTGAAAACGAAAATCTTCAGTTAACTATTTTGAAATTAAATTGAGACATACAAGAAAGGCAGCAGGCAGAAAACAAGGGAATGGCAATGTTGTATTTATACATTATTTTCAATGACTCAGCCTAGAAATTTGAGGATTGAAGGAAAATTTCATTTGAAGGAATACAATTTTCATTTGGGGAGCAATACTCACCTTCATTTTGCTTCCTCACAATCTAATCCATTGGCCAGATTTGAACCTCAGGGTGATGACTCCACACTGCTTGGTACAAATATATGGAATAGTTTATGCAGTTAGTGCCCACATAATAGAATAAAAAGGAAAATGTCACATTTGATTAGTCATAGAGTATTACCATCTGGAAAAGCAGAGCCATGCTGGTGATGCATTTATCTCATAGTCACAATTATTTTTAAGGGGGAGGGGGAAATATAGGTAGGGGGAGAGCCAGGCACAATTTCATTCTCTAATTAATGTGTACACAAAACAAAATGGTGTAGGAATGAAAAAAGGGATAGACCTTGTTCTTTCCTACCAAAATAATAGTATTCTAGAAAGCAGCAATAAGAGAGTTATCCATAGCAGTCTTTTGCCTTTTGGTATTATAGTCCTCATTCAGACAACGTGAAGAAGTAACAGGCTCATGATAAGAATATGATTTACCACTGAGTCTTTCAGCCCTGCAATATTATTGCTTCCCTAAGGAGTAATATGAAATTTTGGCAGTCAGAAATTTTATTCCTTC
This sequence comes from Anolis carolinensis, assembly GCF_035594765.1. Lineage (NCBI taxonomy): Eukaryota > Metazoa > Chordata > Lepidosauria > Squamata > Anolidae > Anolis > Anolis carolinensis. The sequence goes on from NC_085843.1 coordinate 152,637,042, forward strand.
ATTTGTAATATGTGTTCAATCAACATACAAAGGGTGTATATAATAGCCACATCATTTTCATTGGTTTCCTTATGTGACAAAAATGGGTCTAAACAGGAATGTCTCTGTTACATTTGAAGTTCTTCACATGTCAGAGAAGATATCTGGAATTCCATTTGTATAAAAAGTCTGTTCATGTAACAAAAAAATCCTGTTCAATCTATAGTTCTCCATGTGAAAAAAGTTACTGAACTTCAACTGGAGATGAAATTGAGTAGCTCCTCAGCTCCTCTTTTTGCATGTTGATGTAACATAGGTAATACCAGAAGAGCGCTAGAGTATACGTAATCCAACCCAGCAGAGATTTTCAAGAAGATATACTCATGTGAAATTATTGTTTCATAGTATTCTTTAAAATGCATTCGTATGTTGAAAGTACAGTGAAAAATGTCACTGAGCAAAGGAAATGGTTTTATTTTGTTTTAAAAGGCAAGAAATAGAAAAGTATGGAAACAGTTTGGAGAAATAGCCTACCATTTGTGAAACTCTTAAATTTTCACATAATTCCTTATAATTTACCAGTATACGAACCTGGAGGAAACCTTGGTGGAAATTAGTGGCAGTCTCTTGTTAAAAATTTCTCTAATCCTATTTAAGGTTTTAATTCTCATAACTACCAAAGCATAATCTTCCAAATTTGTTGTAGGTTTAATAAAGGCTATGTGAGTAGATAAATAGGAACCACATTAAAAGCAAGGAGGGGGAGTATTTAGGCTCTGTATTTCAATCAGAACAGACCCTAGCACAGCCTCCAAAGATGCCAGAAGATGGGAAAGCCTATATACCTCGATCTGTTGACTGTCTCGCCATTGTTATAATCAGCATTGAATGTTTGCTGTATATGTGTTCTGTGATTCACCCTGAGTCCCCTTCAGGGTGAGAAGGGTAGAATATAAATGCTGTCAATAATAATAATAATAATAATAATAATAATAATAATAATAATAATAACTTTATTTTTATACCCCGCCTCTATCTCCCCGGAGGGGACTCAGGGCGGCTTACATGGGGCCAAGCCCGAATAAAAACAGTAGCAGTATAAAACACAGCAATAGACAACCACTTGCACAATAAAAATAAAATAAACATTAGCCAATAAAAAACAAGAACTAATAAAAACATGGATTAAAACTGAGAGATTGTAAAAGTAGACTGGGTAAGGTGCACCATATAAATATTGTAAACACAAGGTGACTGATAAAGTGCTGCAAATTCTGGAAGTGCAAATTGGGATGGGAATAGACCCTGTGTCTATTATTATTATTATTATTATTAATAATAATAATAATAATAATAATAATAATAATAATAATAATAATAATTGTTTAGATCCAATTTATAGTCAACTAAACTAAAGAGAAGTCCTATCTGCAGTTAATCATGAGCATAGGGGAAAATAGCTTCATCCACGATCTCCTTCCAACAGCAAATTGAAACATTTGTTTGCTATCAGAGTTTTAGAAACAGACTGGAATTGACTTTTAATGCTGTATTGTGTTGTTTTTAGATATGTGTTGTGTCTTTTTGTGCATTATATTTTAAACGTATAAGTTGTTTAATAGTTTTTAAAAACATGTTTAGATTTATTCAAGCTTTTGTACAGTTTCAGCCTGTATTGCTTTTAATCACCTTGAGCCTCATTATTCAGAATAAAATGGAATGTAAAGGTAAATAATACTAATACTACTAATAATACAGTATGAACAACACAGGAGACAATAAACTGTGGTACAGGGTATTTTAGATTGAGCAGAATGGCTAACATCTACACAATATTTTTTTCGTTTTCCATATTCTTTATGTTTGTACCAGAGGAAAAACTGGAACAGGTTTTGACATTAGGTGTTTTTCTAAAAGGTAGGTCCAATACATATGGAGGCTACTGTCACATTCTGTAAAATTTGGCCCAAGGTGAAGTTTTGCAATGAATCCCCTGCTTACCAATTGGGTTGATTTACATTCAGTAAAAGTCAGTGCAAAGCCCTGCAACCATAACAACATTCACATTTTGAACAGAGCGTATTACCTTCATGTCACTGGATATAATGTTAAAAAGGAACACAGATATGACACTGTACATACAATAGTACTGAGCAGCATTAACTTTTTAGAAACATCTCTTATATATTGATGGTACACTAAATAATACAAATACTGAAAAATACACTAGTGACAAATTTATTTCCAACTAAAATAGATTTTGATCTAATATTTGATCTATACTTTTCATACTATTATAATTGCAATAAATAATGTGGAGCAAAAAAGAACCATAACTTCAACACAGAGAAAAAAATTAAAATTCTAATGTGACAGATATGAATATCAGCTGTAATTAAATATTAGGATCTGTATCATAATATTGGAATTTACCCTCATGGTGGACTTAATACGGATTATTGACAAAGTATCACTGATTGTAAGGATAAGAGTAAAAAAATTAACTTCTGATAAGGCAATGGAAGATAACAAACAAGCAAGGTGAAAATATAGAAAAGGTTATGTGCTGCTAGGAATAACTTTCCCATTTGATACTTAGATGTAGGATTTTGTTCAATCTGGATTGACGTAGGATGTGGATGTCAGAATCAAATTGAATTTCCTTTTTTCTCATGTGAAGCCATTGGTAGAGTAACACTTCTAACATACAGCACACAAACCCTCAGATATAGGCCATTTCTCCAAAGGTGTTGGGAGTAGAGTACAACATCCCAGACAGATGGTCAGTGAAGATAAAAAAAGGCCAGTGCTTCCCTGTCTCCTATACCATTTTCATGCCTCCTCTGCTATTTTATGCAAATCTCCAATACTAAAAATGAGTACAAAATTGCATTTAAACATGAATGAGAAATGTATGTGCTGAGAGCAGAGGAGCTGTGGAATTTGCATGGGTATATCTGAGTTGGTGGTAAAAGATCAGTTCATGTCTGAGTTGGCAAAGATTGGACCCCTCTTTATATAGGCACAAAAAATATATATGCTAAAATTACTTTGGCAAGTTTACAGAATGAGAGCTTCTATGAAAGAGTTATCTATATTAAAGTGGCACGTTTGAACAGAGCCGTACTTCTTTTGAATTTGGGTGTGAATATATTTCCAGAGTGCAGCAATCTTTAAGACAAAGCATTGCAATAGGATTTTTTTAAAACATGAAGAGAGGCATATGAATGCATTTCCTGTCCCTTCTTTGTTTGTGAAAAACAAGTCCTTGATTTTCAACTCTATGAATAAAAGGATAAGACAAACCTGGTGTAGCTTAATGCTGAAAAAATAAACACAAATAAAAAGGGGGTTTTCATCATACAAACAGTCTGTGTGTGATAGTTTAATAAGGCTCTTAAGGTGAGGAAGTGTGGCTGCTTTTCATGTTGATAACCTGTGGAGTGTATAAAAATAAAAAATGGCAATGATAGTCCAAGAGTCCTTGCCTTAGTCTCCAGCTGCTGTGAAACCCTGTATCAGAGAAGCTAGCCTGAAAGCTAAATTGGTTGATGGCAGTCTGTCAAAATACATTAATTTTCAGTAGATAACAGGAAATGTTCCAGAAGTTGCTTTGTTGTTTTTAATTTGAATAGTTACCCTGAACATTTTGACTGGGCAGCCACAAGTGGTGCTTTCTAATATCATGATTTGAAAAGAGAGGACACAATTTACTTCAGTATTAAAACAATTGTATATATCCCACTGATTTTGATGAGGCACTTGTGTACTCGTCCCCAAAGGAAAAGTGGTTAATTTGACTAAATCATCCCTTTGTCATTTCAATATCAATTTAAGGAATCCATTACAAGCTTCTGACACTGGCTACATACCATACTTAAGCCTCTGCAAAGAGGTAACAGTGGAAAATCATTATTTTATTTGCCATTATACATCACATTAAAAGTTGTTAAAACCACTATATAAAAACATACTGCTTCTGGTTGGTACAGTATTCCATAAATTGATGCACCAGAAATTGTAGATTGGTTGTCAGTCACAGCCAGCGACTCCTGTGTCAATGACACAATAGATTTGCTTCAGATTCTAATTGGAAAACAGTTGCCTCTTTCTCCCTACTGCTCGACTGCAGCTGGACAGTATCCAAGTGCTCTATCTTCCCCAGCCACCAATAGGTTATGGCAATATGCCCAAGAACCATCAAGCTGTATTATAATGGGGGCAGGAGAGGAAATCCAGAACAAGTTTGATATTGGTCCCAGCCATAGTTCTGACTGAAACATTAGAGTGATCTTACGTGTGCAGTGGAGATTATGTTTAGAACCCTTAAAGTTTACCATAATAATTCTCTATTACATATAAATTGCCCTGATTTTTTTAAATTATAGTTTTGCAATTAGTTGGATCTAAAGAGCTACTTCATGTATTTTTGTGTTTAGGTGGGGTGAGTGCAGGAGATCTAGTTTAAGACTTGTTATTTTATGTTTAGCTTGGTTTTAAGGCTTGCTACAATGTTTATTTATTTACTTTTTTATTTATACCCCCAATGTATCCCTTGGGGGCTCAAAGTAGCTAAGAATTACACACTTTGATGACAATTTAAAACAGAGTGAATACATTTTTTAAAAAAACAAAAAATCAAACAATTAAACAGCACTGTGTGAATATAGATTAAATACAATTCTCTCTCTCTCAGTCGCATAGTCGTTTCTGACTCTTCGTGACCTCATGGACCAATCCACGCTAGTGCTCCCTGTCGGCCGTCGCCACCCCCAATTCCTTCAAGGTCAAGCCAGTCACTTCAAGGATACCGTCTATCAATCTCGCCCTTGGTCGGCCTCTCTTCCTTTTCCCTTCCATTTTCCCCAGCATCATGATCTTTTCCAAGCTTTCCTGTCTTCTCATGATGTGGCCAAATTAAAATATAATAAGTACACTTAAAATAGTGTTTTAAACTCACAACCCCCCCCCTACAGAATCCCACCCACAACCTGCCCAGCAGTGTGCCCCTTACCCTTCTTCAAATGCCTGCTGGCAGAGAATGCTGCAGCTGTGAAATCATAAATATATGTAATGGTAGGAAATGCACATATCTATAGAAAACTGAGATAGGAATAGACATATCCGGTTAAGATTTTGTTATGTGTAGGAAACCAGACAGGCATTTGTAAATAATCAAATCTTCTGTTACCTAAATGGAATGCTGCAATGGTTTAAAAAGTACTTTTTGTTGTTATTATTATGTGCCTTCAAGTAATGATAGTCCTGTCACAAATTTTTCATGGCAGCATTTATTTAAAGGAGAGTTGTCATTGCTAACCTCTTCAAAAGAAAAAAAAAGTGAATTCCCCAAGATAAGTCAGAGTTTCCATGGTTGAATGGAAATTCAAACTCTGGTCTCTTGCAATCTTGTTCCAACACTCAGCTCATTTCACCATGCTGACTTCCTTAAGAATCCCAAATATTTCCTAAGGGGAATAAAAATAAATAACTGAAAAGTCTTATGGTCCCTGAATTTCAGATGGGAAAATTACCCTGTTTATGTAGAAAGGGCAAATTTTTGGAAAGATTCAGAATTGATGCTCCTTTGATTTCCCAAGAAACTTTGAAAGGTCAGATGAAAGAGAACAGGATCTATTAATTCTCCTTTGACTGTGTCTCTAATGCAAAAATCATACAGCTTGGCTATTTGCTCAAGCAACGTCAATAAAATGTGATGGTTATTCAACAGGGTTTGCAAATATTGCTGTTAATTATCGTTTCTAAAAATAAAATAGTCAACGATACATCTCAATGTTTCTGTCTCCCCCCCCCCACTTTTTTAAATACTGTAAATGAATATCACAGCAACCAAGACAGATTGTTATCCTCATATGGTCCTCTAACCCCATGTCATTACCATTTCCAACTTCAAGTTATAGTTGCATTTTCATACAGGACTAATCAACACCTTCATACATTTGAATTTGGGTCTGCCGTTACATCTGTATTCACTTGTATTGGAAGTGTATTGAATCATACTTGTGATAGTGACAGATAAACCATTTAAACAATAGCAAAAGGATAGGTCTAAAATTGTATAGCAAGGAAAGAACCAAGAATTAAATTTAAGGTGTTACAAGGCACAAAAGAACAGGGTGGACTAGGTGCACCTGATCTGAAACTTTATTATTATTATTATTATTATTATTATTATTATTAATAATAATAATATTATTAATTCATTTCTGTCCCACTTTTCTCCCATGGGCGGGACTTTGCCGCTTGCTGTATAGTTGGGATAAAAGATTGGGTTTTGTTGAGTAATACTATGTTTTTTGGCACTTGAGGGACATGATTTGAGATATGGTTGGCATGATTACATATGGTATGGTGAGGTAAAATAAATATGGATTTTATAATCATTATATTAAACATGCTCTATTACAAATATGGAAGAGATATAAATTAATCTTATGCCCAAAGATGCCAAAGTGGGTATCTGCGCAAGAAGCCTTTTATAGAAAAACAGACACAAGGCAAGAAATGGTTAACTTATCAAGATCTCCTAGAAAATATACAAGGAAAATATAGAATTAAAACAAGAGTACAATTGATTCAGAGGGTTTTTTGGTTTTCAGTGGTTTTCTTATTTACATTTAATGTAGATATTTAGGCTAGACAGGAAATTAGTTGGTCTTGAACTGAGTTAATCAGAATTTGAATTGCCATTATGTGCTAATGATGAACATTTAATTGCTAAAATGTATAATATGTTATTGAAATGGGAAATGGCAGATGAGCAAGTTAAACAATGCATGACAAAGTGGGCACAAAATGTTGGACACAATATAATGTTGGACCAATGAGAGTAAATATGAAGCAAGGGGTTAAAATGTACATTATATAATCACTTGAAAGAGTTTTTTTATGAAATGATGTATTGAAGGTTTATGATTACTGAAAAGCTTTCTAAGATGTATAAAGAGATTTCCAACACTTGGTAGAAACATGCCAAGAAATACTGGATTCAATTACATAAGGTGATCCAGAAAGTTCTGGGGGAAAATATCTAGTTGATCTGACTGATAAAAATGTCCATGGTAGACTTGCAATATATGGTTACAGCAGCTGGATTGCTCTATGCACAGAAATGGAAGAACTCAGCAGCACCAACAACAGATGATTAGATGATAAAAATGATAAATTTGGCTGAGGTGTAGAAGCCTATAATTAAAAGAAGGGACATTCAATTTTTTTAAAAAAGACTTTAAACTTTTTGGAGTTTTGAAAAATATTTTGAGGGAGGGGGAGTTGTTCGAGAAAGGAGTCAACATTGGGAGGCCTGCGACCTCATCAGACAGGCTTAAAATTGGTGGCATGTGCCGTTTCCTCTCCATTGGTCCCATGGAGCCCACCGACTCCCATGCCTCAATGTAGAGCTACTTCTGATGGGGCTCCATGGTGCCAATGGAGAGGAACCAGCCTATGACATGATGGCAGCAACATGGGAGGCTCCCCATGTTGCATAGAAATCAACTGGGACGGGGTGAGGGATAAGTCAGGTGCCAGATTTGCCATGATCCATGGCAATTCTGGCATCCAATGTGATAAGGTTGTCAGAGGGTGCCATTTATGCTGTTGCTTTTTTGGCCAGGATAAATTGAAGGTCATCTATATTTTCTTTTCTTTTTTTCTTGGAATTTTTTGTGTTTATACTCTATATTTCTTTTCTTGTTTTACTTGTTCGACTTTTAATGTAACTTTTAAAACTTTTAAAATAAAGTTAATTTAATTTTAAAAAAGGAAGTGTATTGAATCAACCTATGGAAAGAGGAGTGAATTGGTCCCTCCTGTTTCATATCCAGGAGGGTATGAAAAGGGATGGGATGTAATCCTTTAAAATCCTTTAAAAATATACTTTCCAGAGAAACAAGGGCTTATGTATACGCCCAACAAAGAATGCTACATAGTCACTACATGATGCATACATTTTCTTAAACTTTGTTAAAAATAGAAAGTTTTTAAGAAGGGCCAAAGGGTGGTGCGTGAGGTTAAGAATCCCTTTTAACACTTTTAAACTGTTAGTTATTGTTTTAACAGGTGTGTTACAATAACCGTATTTAATTCTATTTTAACAGTTATAAAATTTGTAGGTTTTTAATATGTATGGTTTATAAAAGTGAAAGCTGCTTTGGGTCATAATTATGGGAGAAAAGTGGAAGAAAAATAGATATCATGATGATGGTTTCTATTGTTGCAATCTTAACAATGACTGATTCACTAGAGTTTGAAAGCAACCACTTTGACAAATATTTCTGTATTTGTAACTATTTCCCCTTTATAACAGTAGCATAGCATAATGAGAGATAATGCCACTCTCTTTCTGGTCTAAAAATGACTTTTATAGTTAGTTTTATAATTCTGGCAGTGAGCCTTCATGAAATGATAAAAATATGATGGCTGTTTTGTGCTATGCCTTGTGCTGCCATCTTGTGTTACTCTATAGGTCATGAGAAGTAGTGTTTTTTGTATCATATCCATTCAGATGACTTAAAACATTTTCTCTCAGTCATTATCTTATTGAAAAAATGAGCAAATTAAGAGGTTGCCTCTAAAATTATTACTATAACTGTAAATGATTTTTTTTAAAAAAAATGTCTTATTTGCTCTATTCAAAACTTGATCGACATACAATGGTGAGGAATAACTCCATGCAATGTGCAAGTGACCTCGTAAACTGCTTTTCATGTAGATTATCTCCACAGAAGAGGAAAACAGAGGCAAAACGGTGAGTTGCACATGAGCATTTTGGCTGATGTGGATTCAGCCGTTTCCTTAGGAATGAAGTGAAGCTTCACATATGCTTAAATTGCCTAACTCACCCCATCTTCAACATAAAATGGTAATACAGGCTTTTAAAGGAGAGCTTTTGCAAGGGAAGAAGTGAAAGAGTGGCCAGGCATTCTGAATTGGCCGGCAGCATAACACAGGAATTAACCGTCTTGTCACGTTACCATGACAACCTTGAACTGTAGTGCTCTCAGGCAGCTCCCATTTATTTCTATGGGCTTGAGAAGGAAGTGGAGCAATTCTCAGAGGCGCGTGAGAGAGACAGGCTGGATTTCTTCCTTCTCTCCATCTCTCCTACTAAGGGTGGAGGCTTCATTTTAAAACTATACAGGTTCACGTATATTTCTTCTACATACAGCTGATGTGCATGGTGGATGGGACAGTTCCTGCTCATGACAGCACAGATCTTATTGACTCATGCTGAACATTTCTATAATGTCTGAAAAACAGACATGCACATGGACAACATCCCATCACAGGCAGGCTCAGCAGGAGCAGTCCCTCTTTTCTTCCCACTTTTTAATTTCATGAATAGGTAAAGGTAAAGGTTTCCCCTGTCGTTAAGTCCAGTCCTGTCTGACTCTGGAGGTTGGTGCTCATCTCCATTTCTAAGCCAAAGAGCCGGCGTTGTCCATAGACACCTCCAAGGTCATGTGGCCGGCATGACTGCATGGAGCACCGTTACCTTCCCACCTGAGCGGTGCCTATTGGTCTACTCACATTGGCATGTTTTCGAACTGCTAGGTTGGCAGGAGCTGGAGCTAACAGTAGCCACTCACGCCGCTCCTGGGGTTTGAACCTGGGACCTTTCGGTCTTCAAGTTCAGCAGCTTTAACACACTGAGCCACCTGGGCTCCTTTCATGACTAGAGAACATCATATAACATTGCACTATGGCACATCTATGAAACTATAAGGCAGTCTGGAACCAGTTTGCAAGGAACTGGTGTCACTGTATGGGTGATTAGATTACCACAACTAGAACTGGTTTGAGGCCAGGGAAGTGGTAGGATTGAATATAGAGTGTGGCCTCAAACTGTTATGCAGGTTTCTTTCTTTTTCACTATTTCCTGCAGAGATGAACATCAGCACACTGAAAGCATACAGGTTTTTTTTTATTTAAGAAGGAAAGTTATAGTTAACAGCAGATGTAATCACTTACCCCTCCCTGGGGATCAATTGGTCCCCTGTTGCCCAGCCATGCCTTTCTTGACAGCAGTGTCTACAATGCACTCCATACTTTGTGGAGTCAGTTTTGCCCTGGATCTGGGATATATTTGGAGCCCTGGTGGCGAAGTGTGTTAAAGCACTGAGCTGCTGAACTTGCAGACCGAAAGGTCGCAGGTTCAAATCCTGGAGCAGAGTGAGTGCCCGCTGTTAGCTTCAGCTTCTGCCAACCTAGCAGTTCAAAAACATGCCAATGTGAGTAGATCAATAGGTACCGTTCCGGCGGGAAGGTAACAGCGCTCCATGCAGTCATGCCGGCCACATGACCTTGGAGGTGTCTACAGACAACACCTGCTCTTCGGCTTAGAAATGGAGATGAGCACCAACCCCCAGAGTGACTGGACTTAACGTCAGGGGAAACTTTTACCTTACCTATCACCTATAATGTGTGGTGTAGTGCACATTGGCAGCATGTTTTTTGTGTCCCCTGCAGTTTCAAGCTGTCTTGAAGCTGCATTATATTGTCAGTGTTGAACCATGAAAACATTGATGTAGAAGCACATGAGGTATGAGAGAGTACATTAGACTCACACATGGACAAAAGAAGATTGGTTAAAGAAAATAATAGATATCATGAGTATGGATAGACTGACTTTCTTAATCTCTATAACACAAGGAAAAATATAAAAACTATGGATTGGACACTGTTAAGGGAATGGATGAAAGACAACAATATCAAGATGCTAATTGAATAAAAGGAAAAGATAAAAAACACCACTGCAAAATGCAAGAGAAGAGGGGATGTGTACAGTTTTGTAAAAGATGGTACAGAACAACTAACAAGCGAAACAACTACAATGAAAAATGAAGCAACAATTCCCTTATATATCTCCCCTCCCCCTCCTCCCGTTACTCTCCAAGATCCAACTCCCTATACACATCTTCCCTTCTTCTCCCTTCCCCACTTCCCTTCCCCTATTCTCCCCCCGCCCCCATTTCCCTTTGTTTTTATTGCAATTTATAAATGTATCAAGACTCACACATGGAGGCGAAATCTGCAATCCTACCCTATGGTTACTCCAGCCTGCCAGAACCCAACTGGCAACCTTTACCCATAGGACATTTTCATCAGCCTCCCCAAGACTCTGGAATGACCTGTCCATAAAGCTCCGACAGCTAGATCAGCTGTCAGAATTTAAAAACCATGTAAAGACCTATCCCTTTCGGCAGGCTTACCCAGCCAGTCCATAAGCATTAATTCATGTCATGTGTTTTGGTCTCTGTCCTGTGTGATTAAGGTATATTTTACATAAATACTTTGATCTATATCTATTATGGAACCAAATTTTAATGCGTGTTTGAAGAATTTTATAGTATTTGTGTGTTTTTAACTGTGCTGTGACCCATGTCAAGCCAATGGGGAGAGGCGGGTAAATAAAATAATAATAATAATAATAATAATAATAATAATAATAATAATAATAATAATTTATTTTTGAATAAGTTGTACCAAACCTGTTGAGTCTTATTTCTGTTAGAGGACAATGAGTAATATGGGGATTTAAATGAATGGGGGATTTAATAACACAATCTGTTATTAAATCCCCCATTCCTTGCTTTAAGCTGCTGCAAGGCACAAAAACATACAACTCTTAAGAACATAATAATAATAATAATAATAATAATAATAATAATAATAATAATAATATTGTATTCCGTCCTATCTCCCCAAGGGGACTCAGGGCAGATTCCACATTGAGATGTGTTATTCTACATTTTGTCATTGGAGAAGAAAGTCAAAATACGTTGTATATATTTCTCAGAGAAAGGGAGCATCATAGGGATTTCATGCCTCTTCCATGTTTGCTCCTTATGTATTTTGAGTCTGATTAGAAAAGTCAAATAAAGTGGTTAATAACAGGAAGCTAAAACATATGCAAGAGAGAATGGAAGAGCTAGAAAGTAGATGAGTGTAAAATAGACTCATAAGTTTTACTCAAATATTCTGATTTAAAAATTATTTGTGAGGTTAACCCAGATGACAGAAGATTTGGCATGAAAATTCTTGCCTTCTCCTGAGGGACTTCCGGGTACGGCGAGATGGCGGCTGGCTGAGGGCTCCTCGAGCACCGGCTTCTCAGAACGTCCAGGTAGAGCTAAAAAGCTCCCCTCCTGAGCGGATTGAGGCTCAAGAGTCGCTAAACCCCTTGGTTCCCCATAGAGGACCCCTAAGAGCTGTTTTCCCTCAAGGAGAGCAGCCAACAGGGGTCCGAACGAGGGAACAGGGGGCAGCGGACGGGACGAAGCTGCGCGGGCGGCGATCCGTTCCCGCTAACAGCCTGCCTAGCCGTACTTTTCACCAAGAAGAAAAAAGGATGACACACGAAACGTGAGTTTATGAAACAGAAATCTATAACTGGTGTATGAGAGAAGGTTTTGTTAGTAATAGAGGAATAGAGGAAAAGAATCTGAGGCCGTCGGCACGAAAGAAGAGGAATCTAAGGGAGCTTAAGTGAAGCCCAAACATAAAGGACGCGGCTTCAAGGATTCACCAAACCCAACTAAACCTTTGGAGCCCCGCCGACGACCCCTGAGAACTGTTTTCCCTCAAGGAGAGCAGCCCAGGGGGTCCGGACGAGGGACCTAAGGGTGGCGGACGGGACGAAGCGGCAATAGCCAATAATTAAGGGTCCAACCAAGAGGGTTGGAAGATTGGTAAACAGACAAACAGATTAAATAGTCAACTTAAAGAAAACCAGAAGGAGTTAAACCCAGTAGAAATATAAGTAATCCAGGGAATTTGGAAAAACCACCGGTACACGCCAGGCAAGGAAGGGGAGGGAAAAAAAAAAAAAAGCCTCGAGAGATCAGATTAGAGTGCCGCAGCTGACCTTGAGAGGATTGTTGTGTCTTGGGAGCAGTTGAGTCAAAAGTCCGGCAGAACTTTGGCAAGGTTCCAACAGAGTCCTGTGCCCAGCACGTGTTATTTTGGGCTCGGCTAGAGGAGGATCCGGCAAGAATTCAGCAGCGCACAACAGGAAGGGAAGACCAAAGGAGACGGACCAGACGAGGAAGGAGCAATAGCAAGTGGCCCGGGCAGAGGGCGATGGAGAGTCCGAGAAGGGAAGGCGATTCACATTAAGAGCAACAGAGAGGCAAAGGCACTTCCAGATAGGTTAAAACGGAAAGAAACCCGAGCGGCGGAATCTACAACGGATAAAAATAATAATAATAATAATAATAAATAAAAATAAACTCAGACTGACCCGGACGGAGCCAGAAGGAGAAGTGGACGAGGAATAAGGACAAGACCCAGGAGGAGAAGTGGACGCTGACGAGGACGAGAAGCAGACGGAGGGGAGAGGACAGACGAGGAGGAGAAGCAGACGGAGGGGTGAGGACAGACGAGGAGGAGAAGCAGACGGAGGGGTGAGGACAGACGAGGAGGAGAAGTAGACGAACGGAAGGAGGGACAGTTTATAAGAAGCTGGAGTAAAGAAAAGAGGGTGGTAGAAGGGACCATTAACCAGAAGGCTCTAGAGTGAGCTTAATAGATTAAACCCCCTAGGTTTATCTTACAGAACAGTAGACCCAAATAAAAATTAGGTCCTAAAGACCTTACCCTCTATCCTTTACAATTAATCCAACCAATAGAGATAACCAAAAAAAAAAAAAAAGAAAAAAAAGAAAAGAAAAAGAAATGGCGACACAGAAAGGAAGGATGGAGGATAGGAAAGTGTTCGAAAGAAGGAACTCATTGCCGGGGGACCCAAATCTAAAGGACATTATGAAAGAACTTCAGAAAATTACAGAAAATCAAAGATCATTTCAAGAGCAAATGCTTAATATACAGAGGGACTTATCGGAGGAACTAATAGGAATGAAAAAGGAAATGAACGAAATCCAAAAGAGTATCAAAGAAATCAAACAAGAAGAACATAAGATGGAAAAGAAACAGGACAAACTGGAAAGAAAAATAGACATTTTGGAAATGAAAAACGCAAAATTAGAAGCAAGACAGGAGAAAATTGAACAAAAAGAATTAGGCCTCCAATTAAGAATTAGAAACCTCCCAGAAGTCTTATTTCTGTTAGAGGACAATGAGTAATATGGGGATTTAAATGAATGGGGGATTTAATAACACAATCTGTTATTAAATCCCCCATTCCTTGCTTTAAGCTGCTGCAAGGCACAAAAACATACAACTCTTAAGAACATAATAATAATAATAATAATAATAATAATAATAATAATAATAATAATAATAATAATAATAATAATAATAATAATAATAATAATAATAATATTGTATTCCGCCCTATCTCCCCAAGGGGACTCAGGGCAGATTCCACATTGAGATGTGTTATTCTACATTTTGTCATTGGAGAAGAAAGTCAAAATACGTTGTATATATTTCTCAGAGAAAGGGAGCATCATAGGGATTTCATGCCTCTTCCATGTTTGCTCCTTATGTATTTTGAGTCTGATTAGAAAAGTCAAATAAAGTGGTTAATAACAGGAAGCTAAAACATATGCAAGAGAGAATGGAAGAGCTAGAAAGTAGATGAGTGTCAGGGAGCAGAGGGTTGGGGGGAGAGAGAGAGGGTTGACTGTCAGAAACAACACTTAGGTTTTTTAGCACGAACAGGTCCCATTTTGCTACCATTATTTCTTCTATTTGGCATTCAACAATTCTACTTTAGGGCTAAAATGTACAAAAAGAACAAAAGGCACCCATGGGTTTGGACAGCCCGAGAGATTAAAAAAAAAATCCTGACTTCTCAACAGATAATTTGTGTTGACAAATGGTTGCAGGGTGTTCTATGCTATTTCCCTTGACTCCCTTCTGGGGGTACTCCCTCACCTCGTGTCTCACTTCCTGTTCTCAAAAAGAGAGTTTCACTTACAGGGATGGGATTTAACAGAGGGGTTGGAACCCTCTTTTTTTTGGCTCACAAGCTGTTCTGTTTCCTTTGGAAAAGACAAAACATATGCACAATGAATTTTGATTGACAGTTTCTCTCTGGATGCATCTGAATAGTATTCAGTTAGCATCTTTGATAGGCATAAGACTCACTTAGACATCCAAATGATGTTTTTATTATTGCAAAAGGAAGAATTAATTATTTTCCCAAAACAATAACTAAACTGTCCCTTCCCTCCAACTCATTGTAGCAACCACTGTCACAACCCTATAGTTATTTGTGGAGGATGTGAGAGAAGACTAGAATCATCCAGCTTATGTTCCCTAATTTTCTGGGTTGATTTCTGAAGGTTCTAGAAGATAGTATTGTCATTGTGTGGCACTTACCAAAATATAGCTAGACAGAAATGACGAGTATGATGGATGAGAGCAGAGAGGATCAGAGTACTTCCTTTTGGTGGTAATTTAAATTGTGTCTCCTCAATGCAGAATCACATCTCCTACTTCTCAACTAAGACACATATTTGCATCTTCTGATCAAGCTTAGTTATCCTCACATAATTGTTTCTTACTGTGAGTAACATTTTTGCCTTAACTTGACTCCCCCTACCCAAGATCCAGAGGGCTCCAACTTCCAATATTTACAGGAAACACAATCATTCCTGATAGCCTACTTAATATTCTAGAAATAGCTTGTTGTTGATGTTGTTTAAAAACATACTAGTATACCTCAAATTGGCATTGCAGGCACATACACAAACGATGAATAGTATCCAAGATGTTGATGATTAAATATTCTGGATGTTTTATTAGTAAAATCTGAACAGAAATAAAACTGCTTCAAAATAAACCACATTTAATATGTATTTTTCCTCTTTTCCCCTTCTTATGCTTTCATTTTAGAATGTTGGCATGCATTTATTTTTATGAATATAATCTCATCTGATGTTATTGTAATGATGATTAATATTAAGGTTGATGCTTTTATTCCAGCAGGAAACAAATTAGGGACAATGAGATATTCTATTTTATTTATATATTTGTTATTTTTCAAAACTTAGTTTTTTCAGTGCATTCTGGGCTCACGGTAATTCCTCACTTTCACATAAAATAGACTCATAAGTTTTACTCAAATATTCTGATTTAAAAATTATTTGTGAGGTTAACCCAGATGACAGAAGATTTGGCATGAAAATTCTTGCCTTCTCCTTTTGTCAGAACATTTTCAGCAGAAAAGAAATTGTACAAGTTGGTGTGCCATGTATATAAACGGCATTCGTATGACAACATATTAGAATGCATTAATATCCTCCTTTCATTTGAAAATGTTCTCAGTACTCATAGTGACACATCTGTACACAACCTTTTCCCAATATAATATCATTTTGGCAGTATTTTAAAACAGAAATTGAGTGTACAAAAGGCAACTCAACCTCAATGCAATAGCAGAACAAAAAAGACAACTCAAACTCCGGAGACACAAACATAAATTGATAGTAAGGCAAGTGAAGATGGAGCTTTGTCAGGAACTAACAAAGATAAACAATGTTGCAACTTTGACCCACTATATGACAGCTGTGAAAAGAGTCTCTATGGAGTGCTGTGAAATATTAAGCATTATTTGAAAAAGGGCTGAAATAAATCTACCAATAACATAGTTATTGAACTGTATAGTGATGCTGCACTTTGAAAACTACATACAGCTCTATTTCATCTAAGAAAAATTACTGTAGAGTAGACTTGTGTGCAGATTTGTTTTCCTTCATTACATCTGTTCTTCCATATTTTTTTTTACCTTTGGGAGCACTTAATGAGAAGCCCCTTCCCAGTACAAAAATCAGCTTGACACAAAAGCAAGTGGGAGCCGATCCCAGCTTCTCACCTGCTTTTCGTGAGCAACCTCCTTGCTGTGGAAAGAGTGTGTGTGTGTGGCGTCCAGGCCCAGAAAGCGTGTGTGCCTTCTTCTAAAGTAAGAAACAGAATTTGCCTCCTTGCCTTGGAGAGTGCATATGTGTGGCATGCAGATCCAGAAAGTGTGTGTGTCTGCATGCAGTTGGGCACCTCCACTAGAGTAAGAAACAGAACTTGCCTCCTTGCCTTGAAGAGTGTGTGTGTGGCGTGCAGGCCTAGAAAACATTAATGCCTGCATGTCTGCCTGCCTGCAGCTAAGCACCTCTTCTCTAGAGTAGAGAAACAAGTAAAAGGCCTCCTTAAAATGTGTGCAAGCCTACAGCTGAGCACTTCTCCTCTAGAGTAGAAACAATTTAAATGCTTATCATGGAAGGGGAGCCTGGGACCGCCCGCCCCCCGCAATAATGGGCTGATAGCAAACTAATCTTTCAGCACCCCAGAGTGAAAACAGATATCCCTTTTACTCCAGTTTAACCTGGGTTATAATACATGTGTGGAAGGGCCCTCAGAGGAAAAGGCAGAACATGGAAAAAACATGATGCTTGGTGTCATGATACAACATTTGGTGTGGTATAACGTCCTTGTTTACTCCATCTTTGGCTCCTTTACTTAATTGTCATCCACACTTTCCCCTCCAGTGTTTCAGCGTAGACTGCAGTTAGTCACCTACAGGGCTGTGTAGAGATTTTTCTCCCTACCCTGCATTGGTTGCCCACAGGGTCAGTGGAGGAAATTGTTGTATAAGGCCAATTTTACCACACAGGTCTATGTTCTAGATCGGAAGCAAAGGAATTGTTTGAAGGAATGTCACACTTAGGAAGACTCCATTTAAGGTATTTGTAATTAATAAAATTTAGCCTAGCTCCATCACATGTATCTTACTTTTTATTTTGAATAGATGCAAAATTTCATATCAGTTCTCATTAAATGGTGTGGATGACTTTTTCACAATTCCAATTGGGTATCTTTTTATTTTATTTTATTATTAAAAACAGATCACACATCAGCAGTTATATCTTTTAAAAAAGGAAAAGAAAAATGTAGCACAAAATAGGAGTTTTCTAAATTAGTAGTTTTTCTAAAAATGGAATATCAAAATTATAAAAACCACACCACGTCTTACTTTTGTTTTCAGGCTGCTTCTACACAGCCACTTAGTCCAGAATGCTTATTAAAGACATCCAGTTCTGCTCCTGAGAATTCTACAAGCACCCTAGGAATTACAAAGAAGCTCTTGTGTCATCCATAAAGCTCCCCTTATGCCAAATCAATGGAGTATAAATATTTTTTTTCTTATCTCATTGGGAGAAATTTGCTGAACATCGGATGAGAATCAGCAATGGGAATCATAGCAGAGGAAAGATGTTTGTTGTCTTCCTGAGAGTGCCATATCTGATGTTTCCTTCCAGATATTCCAGAGATGGCAGTTCCCACAAGTGCTGTGCATGTTGCTCCCAAATTCCTGCTCTGCAGAGACCATACACTTATTTGCTGCAGCACATTATATCATTGATTGTGGACTTTCCAGTGAGGTTTTTAATGTGCTGTATTGGGCTAAACACACACTCCAGTGTGCATTGGGAGTTGTAATTTCTGAACATCACCACTAGCCCTTTTATACCACTTCCCTCCAGATTTTCAGGTTGTGTAGATGGGGCCTCAGATGGAGACAGAGAGTACACTACTCCAGATACCAGACATAGTAATATAAATTATATTTATAAATTATATAAATATATATTATATTATATTATATTATATTATATTATATTATATTATATTATATTATATTATATTATATTATATTATATATTGGTGTAACAATTGTTTCTGATCTTTGTGAAAGACTGATAAAAGAGGAATTGCTTGTGCACAGGAACAATCTGACCCATGATTTTACCGATTTCTATAAATCTTATTCCAAGCATGTTGTTTAACCTCTATGAAAGCTCCAAGTGAGTTGTCAAGTTAAAAGGAATATAGCTGGAAGGTAAGCAATTTCTGTATTTTCTTCAGAATTCAATATAAGTTCTTCAAAGCCTCACAGGGGCTTTTCTGCTTGTGTCTTGATGATAGGAAGGTCAGCAAAATGAAAGATTTGGCAAACAGATTACTAGAGTATATTGAATGAAGACAATTTCTCTTTAAGTTTAACACTTGTTTTAGGTTTTATACTATCACACAGAACTCTCAGCCTATATAGTTTTTCTCTTTCCAACATTTGACTGAATTAAATTTGCTCACATCATAAAATAATGGAAGATATAAACACAAGGTTAATGCTGGAAAGAATAATAAGAAATGTTTCCTCCAATTACACCAACTTCTTAAGGTATTGTGCAAAAATGTTATTTTACAAAATGATTCCAATATCCTTTCTTTTTATTTCTAAAAAAGGAACTCTCTGACCCAATCAATATGCATTTTGCCAATTTCCTATAAAGACCACATTTCAACATTATTAAATGTTCAGCATGCTTCAGTATTGTCAACGGTTTTCAAAATTGAGTAATTTGGGAAAAAATCTGGAATATATCTAGGCCTCTATTTCAGCAGTTTATCCATCTGGGGACCACTCTTCTTTGTAATGTGTGGTTATAGGTAAGTCTTCAGCACAATATTTGATATAAGAAGATAATGAAAATGAAACTTGAAATGTAGATAGATTATCTGAGAGATTTATGCATTTTCTCTCCCATGA
This sequence comes from Anolis carolinensis, assembly GCF_035594765.1. Taxonomy (NCBI): domain Eukaryota; kingdom Metazoa; phylum Chordata; class Lepidosauria; order Squamata; family Anolidae; genus Anolis; species Anolis carolinensis. Next base: position 152,656,555 of record NC_085843.1, read on the forward strand.
CAGGCAACTCAAGTATATTGTGATTATTTGTGAGGGCTTGAAAAAAGTGTGTCAGGGCTTTCCTCTTAATATCCTTTGGTTTTATGAACACAACTTCATTTGTTTTGAATGAGAGTGTTATATGCTACTGTTGTAAACCAAATAAAATTCACATGGACAGATGACAAGTTGAATTAATGACTATTGGACAATTTATCAGGTTGCAGCCAAATGTTAGATGGCTGTTCTCCCAGGAAAAAAGTAAGCTATTGATTTTCTTTGATACTCTAATGTTTTGATGTTATCCTATATTGTTATGTGCCTTACAGTCAAATTCAACTTATAGTGACCTTATTTTAGAGTTTTAATGGCAAAATATATTCAGATCATATTTTTCATTGCCTTTCTCTTAGTATGTGAATATGTAACTAATCAAGGTAACCTATTTTTATGACTAAGCCAGAATTAAAACCCCAGTCTCTAGGAGTCCTTGATCTACATTCAAATTGCTATATTATACTGACTCTTGGTCTCCCTTTCATAATCTTAGATGGCAAATAATTTTGTTACAGTCCCCTTTAATCAAATTTTTTTAAAAAAAAACTTTCCAAATTACATAGAAAATTACATAGAAAATATTGCTAAGCAATTTTTTTTAAAAGCAGATTCTCTCAATATGTCTGTTGAGCATTCATTAACTCTATTACTCATAGTATACAAAGAGCAACAAAAGCAGCAGGTTCCATTTACAAGCTGTACCATCATAGATACCCAGGCACAATCAGGCCTGCCCTGGAAATCTTTAAGAAAAAAATAATGGCAACACTCATATTTGGGGCCGAAATTTGGGGGCACACCAATTTGGCCAAGATCGAAGCCTTCCAAGTTAAGCAGCTTCGCATTCTCCTTGGACTTTCCAGAACAACACTGATGGCTGCTGTAAGGGCAGAGCTAGGAATGCTCCCAGTAAAAGCTCAAATTTTAATGAGACAATTCAATTACTGGTCAAATGTAAATCAGATGAATTCCAGTAGACTTCCTCACCTATGTTTAGAGGATCAAGACCAGCTTGCTCACAGGTCATCATGGGTAGTGGCCTTAAACAATGAGATGGCTAAAATTGGCCTTCCTTTACAATTTTTGAATGATCTAGGACCTAGGGCAAAACAAGTGCTCATGCAACGTACTCATGATATCTATGCTCAATTGGACCTAGCAAGTATAGGTAGGTCTTCTGCCACAAAGTTTTTAGCCTCCCACAAAATGAATACTCATTTAGAACACTATCTGACTATTCCAGTTCCGTTGGCCTTAAGAAGAATATACACCAGGGCCAGGTTTGAACAACTCGGTATTATGATGCAAACTGGTCGCTACTGTAACATCCCAAGAAATGAGAGATTCTGTGTCTGGGGAGATCTAATAGTGGAAGATATCGAACATTTTTTGATTGACTGCCCAGCATATGCCGAACTTAGATACAGTTACTTACATCCATTACTAACTAATTTTAGGTCTCCCAACAGAAATGATCTTCTGACAGTCCTCTTGCAAGGACAAGAAAGATCCACCATAATTAGCGTAAGCCTTTTTATCCTGAAAGCTATCAAGAAAAGAGCACATTTCCTGAAAGAAGAATCAGGAAAATAAGATTTTGTCGGCAAACAGATGGTCAGCTGCCTGTCCTCCCATCCTTTTTGCCTTGTTTTTATTTATGTTGCACTTTGAAATGGTCATATGACTGGTCAAACAAATAAATTATTATTATTATCATTCGTTAACTCTCATAAGATTTTCTCCTTTCAATGTGAGAATAAGACAATATGCAGTATTTTCAGCTGGGTTTCCTGCAATGTTTACAAAATGTCTTTACTCAAAGCACAAACAAACAAGTGCCCAACCCATCTGCCTTTTTTATTTTAAGAAGACCATGCAGCAAGACTGCACCTAAACTAGCTTTTCACCCCCAGTTTGTACACTTTGTATAATTTGTGCAAAATGGCTTTAGCAAATATAAATATTCTCTAGAGATGACAGAAAATATCAAGCTATCTCCCAGGTGACAGGAACAAAAATGAACTCACTTTCTTATGTACTAGAATGTGAACAGTGAAGTGTTATATCCCTAGCATATAAATTGCAAACTGGACTGTTTCCATCTCTTCCAGAAACTAATCTTCTTCTTTCAAACACAGTTATTTTGTTAGTTTCTCAATGAGAATAATCATGATCCAGTCTTCTAAATGTTTGGCATCTTTAGCTCAATATAGCCACCACTTATTGGCAGTGACTCCTCAGTTTCAGTTAAATGTCTTTCCCTGCCCTACCTGGGAACTAAACATTGCACTTTCAGTATACTAGCAGGGACCTGAACTTCAACTTTTTCCACAGACATAGATCTTGGCTTTCAGCACTCTTTCAGTGGCCTGTCTTGGTGACCTCCAAAGGAATAAGGAACAGAAGAAAGTCTTAAATGGGATTTCATGAGAAAAGCATGGAGTCACAAAATAATATTAGCAGTAACTATGTTACTTTACTTCACAACAGGAAGTCCTTCATTGGAACATGCTATAGATGATATTGTGTGTGTGTGTGTGTGTGTGTGTGTGTTGTCTTCAAATTATTTTTGATTTATGGTGAACCTAAAACAAAGTGTGTTTTGGACATGATTGTTTAGAACAGATTTCCCATTTCCTACCTCAGACGCAGAGAGAGCATGACTTACTCAAGGTCATCCAGTGAGTTTCCATGACCATGCAAAGATCTAAACCAAGATCTCTCAGAGTTGTCATTCAACACTCAAATCACTACACCAGGCTAGGATGGGTAATGTTGTTTTGATGTATTTCAAGCTCTGCTGAAGGAGTGCAAGTTACTAAGACAATTGCATTCATTCTTACCTCTCATTCAGACGATTTTAGTGTGCATGTATGTGTGTGTGTGTGGGGGGGGTATATATATAGGGGTAAATCAGATGTTTTCCCCAAATCTATGGTGCAAAACAGAAATTGTTTTACATTTTTTTGTACATCTAAGGCACCTCTTTATGGTGTAGGCCAGGAATGGAAACCCTCGCCTGTGGTTTAAATAACCAAAGTGAGGTCAAATGGAAATGGCCTTGAAATGGGAAGAGTTCTGGCCATAATCAATCCATTTGAATTGAGGCAGAATTCTCTGTCACATTTCTCTGAGTGGTTGCCCTGGCAAAGGCACAGTTTATTACTTTGGGGACCCAGGTGTTTCACCCAAGTTAGCTGAGGAGTAGGTCCTAGATGACCACTGCCTAGGCTTAATCCACTCCAAGTTAATGTCCCTTTAGAAAGGTTTTTCAAGTCACAAAAGGTTAATTAGTTAACATTTAAAAAATTGCTCATGGTTAATCCCATATCGTTGTGTGGTCTTGTTATTTTGGAGATTAGATGGCAAATTCCCATCTGTGATAAACCCTTCTGATTCCATTTTCTATATTGGCCTAAATCCTGTTGTCACTTTCAACTAGTGTAGACTTATTGTTTCAAGGGTAATTGTACTGTGTTGCTTTTTTGTCAACAGATGATTTTATAGGTCAACATCAGATTACTAAACAGGATTTGGGCAATTGTCTAATAGTTATTCTTCCCCCTTGAATACTCATGTATGACTCTTAGGCACCAATACATACCTATTTACCAGAGAATAACGCTTAATGAATGCAATAGAACCAAACTCATGTTTAGTGCTGGACTGTCAAAACCCAAGAAATTATTTATATCCTAACCTCTGTCTAGGGAACCCCAGTGGCGAAGTGTGTTAAAGTACTGAGCTGCTAAACTTGTGGACCAAAAGATCCCAGGTTCAAATCCTGGGAGCAGAATGAGCGCCCGCTGTTAGCCCCAGCTCCTGCCAACCTAGCAGTTCGAAAACATGCAAATGTGAGTAGATCAATAGGTACCACTCTGGCAGGAAAGTAATGGCGCTTCATGCAGTCATGCCGACCATATGACCTTGGAGGTGTCTACGGACAACGCCGGCTCTTCGGCTTAGAAATGGAGATGAGCACCAACCCCCAGAGTCAGACATGACTGGACTTAACGTCAGGGGAAATCTTTACCTTTTTAACCTCTGTCTATTCACTTAATTCTAATAACATGTAAAACATAATGTGAAATACATCTTTTTCAATTGTTTTAGGGAACAGAGGTTAATTTAAATGAAAGGGCATATGTTATACATACAATAGCGACAGAAAGAGGCAGTTAAACTTAATAGAGGTATACGTGTATGTTCTCACACATATTTAGGATTTTTAAAATGTATAATTTTAAAGGAGGATATGGAGAGATGTTTGCAGACATTTGATTGGCTTTGCGTAGAGTACTTTGAAAGGTGCCAGGGCCAGAGGGCTTGTCATCCAGCATAACTTAACATGCCTCAGTAGAGCTGCTTGGAATGAACAAATATCATGGAAATATATTGAAAATGAGATGCCAGCTGAACTTGCTGAAACCAGACGTACCAAGGAAATTACTTGGGGTCAATTGAATGCCCTTTAGCAGAATAAAAATGATATAATGGGACCTTTTGAAAGCATGGACCTCTGCTGAAGGAGAATGATTGTGTCTCATATGCAAAGATGGCACATTTGTTACACTGGCAGCATATCATCATCTTGAAGTGTCCAGTTCTTTGAATAAGAGCTGGTTTTCAAGAGGGTGTTTCTTCAGAAATGAGGGAAGAGACTCCAATCCTTATTCCAATACTTGTATAAAATACATTCTGAAAAGAGGTCATCAATACAAAATGTACAGCTACATTATAGGCAGATCATGTGATTTTTCTGGGATATATAATTTCAGAAAACAGGGGTTGGAAGAATGGGAAAATATTCTGTACTGATGAAGACAGATATTTCAGATTCAAGCTGCTAAGCCAGTCAACAACAAATCCATGACACAAATTTGCTGCTGATATCCATTTTGCTTTTCATTATCTTGCAATACTATGGTCAATAATATTGGTAAAGACTATAGCATAAAGTATAATTTTTCATGTAGTCATTTATGAGACTTCCATGAAGCCTTTCTTCTATCTTGCACATAACTGAGTTACAGCAGAACAAAACAAATATAAATACTTTATGTGTCTGCACAGAGCACTCTGAGAGAAAAGACCTTTTGGGCCTTATGAATTTCAGCTAGCCCTCTGTTAGGAAAAAGGCAAACCTCTGTGAAATACACGTTTTAGATCATACGAAACTGGAATCAAGAGTACAAACAAGGAAGATTTTCTTGTTCCTTTTATGAAAATAAAATATTGTGTTACATGGAATGTAATATATCAAAAATCAACATTGGATTCAGCTCAGCTCATAATATCCATTAACAATTCAATCAAGCACAGATATATAGACTCAAGAAATTAATTACTGATTGGGGTTGTTGTATGTTTTCCGGGCTGTATGGCCATGTTCTAGAAGTATTCTCTCCTGATGTTTCACCCACATCTATGGCAGGCATCCTCAGAGGTTGTGAGGATGCCTGCCATAGATGTGGGCAAAACGTCAGGTGAGAATACTTCTAGAACATGGCCATACAGCCCGGAAAACATTCAACAACTCTGTGATCCCGGCCATGAAAGCCTTGGACAACACATTAATTACTGATTTATGCTCTGTCTTGAATACCTTTAAACAAAGGATCTTTGTATTACAATTTTCAGTGTGAGAGGGTATATCAGAACTTTTACAGAATAACATGCAGACATACAGACATACAGATTCTATGTAACTACATTGAATCCGCAAACAACCTACAGTTACATTGGTTAACAAACAAAGGGGGAGGGTTACATTTTTACTCAGCATTCACATACACATCAGTCATAGAATCATAGAATCATAGAATCATAGAATAGTAGAGTTGGAAGAGACCTCATGGGCCATCCAGTCCAACCCCCTGCCAAGAAGCAGGAAATCGCACCCCCGACAGATGGCCATCCAGCCTCTGCTTAAAAGCCTCCAAAGAAGGAGCCTCCACCACAGTCCGGGGCAGAGAGTTCCACTGCCGAACAGCCCTCACAGTGAGGAAGTTCTTCCTGATGTTCAGGTGGAATCTCCTTTCCTGTAGTTTGAAGCCATTGTTCCGTGTCCTAGTCTGCAGGGCAGCAGAAAACAAGCTTGCTCCCTCCTCCCTGTGACTTCCCCTCACATATTTGTACATGGCTATCATGTCTCCTCTTAGCCTTCTCTTCTGCAGGCTAAACATGCCCAGTTCTTTAAGCCTCTCCTCATAGGGCTTGTTCTCCAGACCTTTGATCATTTTAGTTGCCCTCCTCTGGACGCATTCCAGCTTGTCAACATCTCCCTTCAACTGTGGTGCCCAGAACTGGACACAGTATTCCAGGTGTGGTCTGACCAAGGCAGAATAGAGGGGGAGCATGACTTCCTTGGATCTAGACGCTATACCCCTATTGATGCAGGCCTTTCATCATCCTCATGCATACATCACCATCTCTCCTGCTGTCTCCTGGAGAAGAACATCTCCTAGGCCAGATTACTGCCTTGCAAATCTGCCAACACACCAAAACTTCTAAAACTTCTAAAATGCCAAAATGCATCCTCTTTCCCTAAGAAAACACATTCCTTTCTCTTCCCTTGAGAAAAGGAGGCCAAGTGTCCAGACTACTGCTTTCCATTGCAGATCTGACACTTCCTATACACCATCTCTTTCCATAGGGCATGGCAGGTGAACAGCTTTGCTGTCTGTCACAATTTTGGAATTGTAATAAGATCTCTTATGTAGCAATACTTCCTGCTGATGTTGTCCCAAAGTTGTAAATGAATGATATATAGATGTTTTTTCCAGCCTGAAACAACCTGGCTTCATCTCTTTCTTCCTAGCAGATGTTGACTTTGAGTAACTGGTATTAGAGGTGTGCATTCATACAGAATTGCTGTTTGTTTTGTGTAGTTTCATTCATGTCATCTCATTTTTGTATTTGTGTCCCACTAAAAAAATGGGCTGCCTATACGACATGAATTTTCATCTGGCTTAATTAAAAAAACTAAAATTTTTGAACCATTGGCTGCAATAGGAAGGCCTCCAAGGTTCATCCCCCCCCCCCCCCCCGGTCCTGGTTTTTGGGCTAGAGGGGTGAAAATTACCACACATGGAGGGCGTTTCAACATCAGATGTAATTGTGAGGCACTGCTCTCCTGGGCCCCGACTCAGTTTAGGGTACCAGAATAACTGCTGTTCTTGATTTTAAAATAAATATGATTCTCAAGACCCCTTGATCCACATCAGATGTCATTGGGAGACACTACTCTTCCGGACCCAGAATCAGTTTGGGGTGCCAGAATAACTATCATTATTTATATTAATATTATTATTAACACCCATTGATACATGTCAGGTGTAATGGGAACACAGCACTCTGTCATTACCTGCTTATTGTTACGGGGCCTAAACGAAAAGAAATAAAAGCATGCACAATGATGGTGCAGCTTTAGTTTTCATGTCGTCTCTCATTTCCTACGGAAATGTCATTTGTTTTGTGTAGATCAGTGGTTCCCAAACTTATTTGGCCTACCGCCTCCTTTCCAGAAAAAATATTACTCAGCATCCCCCTGGAAAGGGAGGTGTGGCTTAGAGGGGTGGGCGTGGCTCCTGCTCAAGAGGGCAGGGCTGAGCCTCTCCCCTAGTCCAAGATGCAGGGCTGGGGGGGAGGGGGAGGGAGTGGGGCCACAAATGGGCAGCCAAGACTGGAATGGGTGGAGTTACAAGCTCTGAGGCAGGGCTGAGCTTCTATCCCTGTCCTGTGGCGCCTGCCAGGACACAGGGGGCGGGACTAGAGGAGGAGGTGGGGTCTCTTCCCAAGTGCCTGATAGGGCTGAACCTCTATACGCTGCCCCCGTGTTCTAACAAGTGCCTCAGGGGAAGTATATGGAGCCTTAGCCCTGTCTCACACTCTTGGGAAGAGGCCAAGCCCCTGCCCCTAGCCCTGCCCTTTAGTCCTAAAAGGCCTCTCAGGAGAGGTATAGAGGCTCAGCCCTGTCTTGGGCTCTTGGAAGGAGGCCCCGCCCCCTTCTCTAGCTCCACCCTCTGTGTCCCAACAAGTGACTCAGGAGAGGTATAGATTCTCAACCTTGTCTTGGGCTCTTGGGAAGAAGCCATGCCCACTCTGCCCCCTGTGTCCTAACAGGTGCCTCAGGTGCTCAGCCCAATCTCTGGCACTTGGGAAGAGGCACCGCCCCTCCCCTGGCACCAACCCTGTGTCCCAATAGGTGCCATCGCTGCCCCCCTAGATTGCTGCAGTGCCCACCAGGGGGCGGTAGCACCCACTTTGGGAATCACTGGTATAGATGAACAGTCAAAACAAAATGATAGCACAAAGTAAACTAAGGAAAAATTTTCTTGCACTCCTCTAATTGGTATTGGTAAATGACTTAAGCCTTGTGTTGACTTCCTTCTTAACATAAGGAAACCTTGAAAATATTTTCTTAACTTAAGAGCCATTGTCTCTGATTAATGTAAAAAGATTGTTTTTTCCCAAAAGTTCAACAGTTAATCGTTGGCAACAGTTCATCAATGTCAGTAGTTCAGCAACTTTTAGTTACAATTCCTGAATTTTTCACCTTCTTCTTGTAGTTTTCCAGGCCTCATCTCTTTTGAATTGTGTCTTCAGCCCAATTGGATCCCATTCATACATCTCTCATATAATTCTATTCAAACCATATATCATATTTCATCATGACACTATATAATCAAAAGTAAATGGAAAACATTATTGAATGTTGCCAACCTATAGATGGAATGATATTACACAGAAACATGTGTTTCACTCACAGCTTTCTGAAGAAATATTTTAAAATCTATGTTGGAATTATATTCTATATGAGTTTTAGAAAAAGTTTATAAAACATATTCCAAATTAGTTTGAGTGTGTGGCATTGTCTTTCTTAGTTACTACCTGCATGAAATTGCACATATCAAAGTGACCTAACAACAACAACAATTTTATTTTTGTATCCCGCCTCCATCTCCCCAAAGGGAGATGGCTTACATAGGGACAAGCTCAACAACACAAGTTAAAACCTACCATCTGGAGCATTTGAGAGGAAGAATTTGCTAGAACAGTGGTTCTCAACCTGGGGTCCCCAGATGTTTTTGGCTTACAACTCCCAGAAATCCCATCCAGTTTATCTGCTGTTAGGATTTCTGGGAGTTGAAGGCCAAAAACATCTGGGGGACCCCAGATTAAGAACCACTGTACTAGAACCTTTGAGCCAAATAATACAAAAGGTACTATGCTCAGATTTCCCACTAGTCTCCACCAAATCCATTAGCTTTCTTGACATTTTTCAACTAATTCATTTTATGAGAAATGTACAAAATTCAAGTTCAGTTTTAAAGTAAGCAGTTTTGATAATTTCATGTTTCTTCCTCCTCCCCACACATGAAGAAAATGTGTGATGTAAAACACAGTCAGCATTTCCTTATGTCCCTCAGATGTTATGTCTGAATAGGAATTTAAATTTGCTTTGAATGTTTCTTTATGCAAAACACTGGGGGTCTTCTTATATAAAACAAAGCTTTGCCCACAGGTCTTAAGAGAGAATCATTAACATTTGAAGAACACATTTGAAAGATGTCTGAACTCTGATTTCTATATGCACATCAGTTCTGTAAGGAATGATATAGAATATCTAGCTATTCATATGAGAAAGAGGTGCCTAAGAGGTTGCAATTTATCCTTTGACTGTACACCACAATGTCACCTAAGAAGAAAATAGCAGAGTGCACTGTGTCATAGTTCAGTCTGTCATGAAAATGAACAATTCGGAGGTAAACGTCGCTTGATGCTGCCTTTTGAAGTGTTCAGTTTTGACAGGATGAATTGCCAGAGTTGTGGATCCCTGACAGAATTCCAGCACTGATGAGCAACATGCTCAGCAGTGAACATAGACAGAATTTCCCCAGCACAAGAAAGCAATGAAAGATGGGGAAAGAGCTTTTACAATAAAAAGGGAAATGAAAGGAATGAAATGAAGCTTCCCTTTATATTCTTTAGTTATTTATCAAGAGAAATGCAAAGGAACAACAGAAAAATCAGAATACATATATATGTTGGATTATGTCATAGATGTTAATACCCATATATTTAGTACTAGCAAGTGATAATGAATAATTTTTACATTTTTCCCTACTGTGGAGAAAACCACTATTTCTACATAGTTTTCAGCTGATGTTACAGAAAATTACTCTGCAACAAGGGTGTATCCACACTGTAGAATTAATGTATTTTGTCAGCACTTGAGCAGTCATGGCTCAATGCTATGTACTCATGAGATCTGTAGTTTTACAAGTTATTTAGCCTTTTCTGCCAGAGTGTTGGTGCCTTGTTAAATTACAACTTCTAGGATTCCATGGCAGTCTGCAACTGTATTAATTCTACAGTGCAGATGCACCCTAGGTTTCTGAAGCAGTGAAAAATCCAGGGCTTATGGCAAAACGTTGCTGTACTCCCCAAAATGGAGGGAGAGAACAGCCTTCTCTTTATACAGAAGATGCGGGATGCAGTACTACTTTGCCAGGCAAGCAGCACATGGCTTGTGTGTGTGGCCTTTCCAGGCCACTGCCAGAGAAAAGAAACTGCATCAGATTTTGTAAACAAAACAACCCCTTTCCCCAAAAAATCCCATCCCACACTTTTGTCTCCCAAAATAAATGCCTTGTCTTTGTTTCACTCCTTTCTTCTTTCTTTTTGCAAAGGCTCCCTCCTCTCTAACCCATGCATGTAGCAGCAGCAGCAGCAAAAAACCGACCAACCACCCTTGTCCCTCCCCTGGCTGGAATGAGGCTCAAAGGCATATGGGAGGGGTTTCAAGTAGGACATTCAAAATCCTTCCCCTTACACAAACGTCAGCACTGATTGGGCAGGGAGGCAAGCCCAGGATAGGCTGCTCCTCCCTGCAAACAAAGTTTGGTTGCGTTAAAAACACTTTCTCATATATCCGAGGTACTTCTGAGCCCATTAAATCAATGGGCTCAAACGCTTCAAATTTGAAAGTTAATTCCGAGGCGCCAAATTGCGTCACAACCCTGTTTGGAACCCAAAAAAGATCCAAATTAATTTCGAGTTACAATAATTCCAGAAAATCGCACATGCCTAATTGATACAAATACAGATATGGATACAGATGCATTCATGCTTTTGATATCATAGGGAAAGGTTAAGACAACTGTGGTGTTTGTTTGGCTGGTTGTGCCCTTGTTCAGAAGATTTTGCCTCACCTTCTGTCCCTGTGCTTATTGGATTTTGAAAAAAATTAGCTTGTTGTGGAAACAAAGATTGGTGATAAAGTTTCAGTAGATACCCCCTTTCCCCATGAAAACTCTTTCAAGAGGAAATTTCTCTTCCTAGGGATTGATTTCTCTCACTTCCTGTTGTCTCAACCCATTCTTTAGTGTGAGTTGGATGTTTGTAACTTGAGGGCTGCTTATATATGCATATACAGACTTCTTAATAAGGGTTCCAAGCAGCAACACTTAATTTGTGAAAGGCTGGTTGTAAGTACAGTAGAGTCTCACTAATCCAAGCCTCGCTTATCCAAGCCTCTGGATAATCCAAGCCATTTTTGTAGTCAATGTTTTCAATATATCGTAATATTTTGGTGCTAAATTCATAAATACAGTAATTACAACATAACATTACTGCGTATTGAACTACCTTTTCTGTCAAATTTGTTGTATAACATGAAGTTTTGGTGCTTAATTTGTAAAATCATAACCTAATTTGATGTTTAATAGGCTTTTCCTTAATCCCTCCTTATTATCCAAGATATTCGCTTATCCAAGCTTCTGCCGGCCCGTTTAGCTTGAATAAGTGAGACTCCACTGTACTACAAAATATTATTATAGATTTTTAAAAAAATATTGGGTGCAAGTCAACACTTAAACATGTCCTAGATGTCTGGTATGGACCAAAATAAACCTAATTCTGTGATGTGTAGCTGAAGCTCACCAGATTCTCATTCCATAACTATAGAACTAATGACTAGTATTAAAGGGTTTTAAATGTTAGCAAAAAAAAAAAAGATGCATGGCTGATTTAATGATCTTTAAGTTATTAAAACAAACAGAAATCAAGACCTGTGATTGAATTGCTCTACTCAAAGCCGTTCTGCCTTGTCTTTTGACAGCTTTTTTGATTTGTTCAAATATAATCATTCAGAACTTTCCTAAAATCATTACTATATGAAATTACATTTCCCTTCTGTAGTTTAAGCCCAGTACTTCTTGTTCTGTCTTTACCAGCTAGGGAATAATTGGTCCCCATTGACTTTAAAACAGCCATTTACAGATCTGAGGACAATCTTCTCTCCTTTCAATTTTCTCTGACCTAAGAGAATTCACATGCCAATTCACTTAACCTTTTCTTCCCTGTATGTCATTTTTCTCCATTTTCTAAAGGGATTGTGCTGCTGAAGCCAGAAGATTCAACCATTCTTCCTCCCCCCCCTTTTTTTTCTCAAAAAAAGCATAGTGACTGTGTGTGTGGGTGGGGGATAGGACATACAATTATTATGTTGGTTCTTTGCTTTTTCATATGTGCTTTAGCTAATTTTGTACTGTAGAACTATATGTACTGAATTTGTTTCATTTTGCATTTACTGGGTTTAAAATCAAGTTCTTGGAGGATCACTCATTGAAATTATTAAAGAGGTAGGCTCCAAAGTAGAATCATAGAACTTCATCTCATGATCTTCAGGCTCTGTTTCCAAACAATTGGGAAACAGAGCCCCAGGGGAGTCCACAGAGGCCATCAGATGCCATAAGAGCACTTCTGATGTAACTCTGTGGCACTCCATTTCCTAAGGAAATGGAAACGAAACCTGAAAACCCCTATCAGGAGTCATGTGCCAATCAATCCCTGATAGAGAAAGACGGAGTAAAACACAGGAAAGACTGGTTATCTCTGAAGATGGGGAAAGATTGGAGGGAACAGGGAACCTCTATTTTCTGCTGCTTTCCCCCTGCCCATCTGATGAGGTCCATAGATACATAGAGTTTGAAAAGACTATGCAGTAACATACAACCAAACCACTCCCAACAGATGGCTAGCTAGCATCTGTCAAAGAAAGCGATACCACTCCAAAGAAGTTTGTGTTCCAATCCAAAATGATTCAAATGATCACATCCCAATTCACACATTACTCTAGGACAGTGATTCCCAAAGTGGGCAATACTATCCCCCGGTGGATGCTGGAGCAATCCAGGGAGCGGTGATGGCACCTATTAGGACACGGGTGCGGGGCCAGAGGAGGGGTGGGGCCTCTTCCCAAGTACTGGAGACAGGACTGAGCACCTGAGAGGCCTTTTAGGACTAAAGGGCAGGGTAGGGGTGGGGGAGGGGCCTCTTCCCAAGAGCGCGAGACAGAGCTGAGTCTCTGTATACCTCCCGAGGTGCTTGTTAGAACACGGGGGCGGGGTATAGAGGTTCAGCCCCATCAGGCACTTGGGAAGAGGCCCTGCCCCCTCCTCTAGCCCCACCCCCTGTGTCCTGGCAGGCATCGCAGGACAGGGATAGAAGCTCAGCCCTGCCTCAGAGCTCGTAACTCTGCCCATCCCAGTTCTGGCTGCCCATTTGTGGCCCACTCAACTCCCCTCCCATCCCTGCAACTTGGACTAGGGGAGAGGCTCAGCCCCGCCCTCTTGAGCAGGAGCCACGCCCACCCCTCTAAGCCATGCCCCCTTTCCAGGGGGCGCTGAGTAATATTTTTTCTGAAAAGGGAGCAGCAGGCCAAATAAGTTTGGGAACCACAGATCTAGGAGGTTAGGGTAAGAATAATAAAGTCCCCATTCCTTTTTCTTCTACACATACCTGTCCTCTGGTGGTGAGAGGGAAAGAGGGAGAAAGGGGGGGGAGAGATTTGACCAATATTATTTTTGTAAAATCTTTTAAGCAATACTCATGGTGTAGATGGGAAAGTTATCAAAACATCTTTTTAAATTTAATGAAGTAATTCTTGAAAGTGAAAGTCCAGATTAGTTTTCCTGATTCAACTTCTTAAAAACCACAACAATCCACAATATTATCAGATTTTATAATTCTAAACCATAAATGGCCAACGTCTTCACATGTCTGCTTTTCACATAATGATTTTACATTCAGTAAAATTTGTCAATTTGTGATGAAGTTGCTAGGAAATTTTCCCATTTAGTTACCTACCCAAGAAAGATAATGAAGTAAGGGCAATACATGATATGCTACTCAGAACATAGAAATTGTGATTTCACTTTTCCTCAGAAGTCTGGGATTTATGTAATATGAATGTTTTTTCACCTTAAAGAAAAATGGGTGACTGGATTTTGTGTGTAATTATCCTATTAACATTCCTCCAAGAGGTCCATGAAAACATGAGTGCTATGAAATATTTCATTACATAGGTCAGTTTCTCCAATCAATAGGTGTTAAGCATTTCCTTCAAAGGGACCTATCCAAAGAAACATCAAGTCCCCTCAATTCCCTGAACCTCTGGTAAGGGGCAGCTAAGGAGACATGTCCACTGGGTTGTTCCACCGATATGATGTAGAACAAGTCGCACAAACACTTAAACAGAAGTCCCTGGTTCTCCACAAGGACTGGGATTACTTACTCTTTTTTGAGTTATACAATTAATAAAGGTATTTCCAGTCATTTCCAAGCTTGCAGCCACAGATGTTGCTATACAACATTCTTCTTCCTGAGCATAGCCTATGTTTGCTAGACATTAGGCTTGGGCATGGATTCATTATGGATCAGAAGCCTTTAATGGCATGGGCTCCACCACCATTTTTTTACCAGCCACAACAGAATAGTGGCTGTCAAAAATCAGTTGCTTTCAGTTACACGTGGAGTGTGGGGTGGGAGACAGTCACTAAAAGAAAAAGCGCGAGGGGGAGAAAGGCACTACTCCATCATCTCCAAATCAAGAGAGAAGAGAGGGCTTTTTAAAAGAAGCACAGGGTAGGATACTTCCAAGTTGATCCCTCTTCCTTCCCTGGGAAATGGGAAGCCTCCTTAAAATGCCTTGGAATCCTGCCTGCTGCAGGGAAAGAGTGCACACCTGCAGTTCCTGTCATCTCTAGAGTAGAAACATCTTTAGTAAAGCATTAAACCCATCTCCTCCACAGACAAAAGGGAAAGGATCACAGAAAGAGTAGTATCTTAACTTTAATGTTTTAATCCAGCTCTTAATAAAGGATATAAGGACAAACAATGCCTAAAATGATGGGAGAAGGGGAGCCTGTGGCAAGTGTCTTTCTCCTCTCTGCATAGCTACCATTGGGTCAGACAGAAAGTGAATCTTTCCGCTTCCTGGATTGAAAATAGATTTCTGTCCACCCTATTCAGGATGCTCCTGAAAAAAAGATCAGGATCCCCACTGAAATCTGGGACACCAAAACGGATCACATTTTATCCAGATTGCATAAGCCTACTAAACACACACACACACACATACACACACACGCCAAATTTTAATCCCTAAACTGTGGTCTATCTATCTATCTATCTATCTATCTAATCAATAAATCAAATAAGCCAAGGCCAAACCCTTTCAGTCCAAATCAGGAATTGAAAAGAATAATCCCACTGTTATCTTTGTCTCTGTACTTATTCTACTGTTTCCTATCCATTGCATACTCTACAGATCCCATTACAGCCTGCCTATTGTATCATGAAAAGCATTAATGAAGTGCTTCAATCAAAGCAGGGCTGGCAGTCCTGGCCACAAAGTGCCCACTTTGGGAACTTCCTAGGCACCTCCCTTGCATTTGACATGAAAGCAGATAATTACTTTCTGTTTTTGAATTCACATGCAGTCAAATAGTTAACACAGACAAAGTACCCCCTTTAATCCACCTTTCTTCCTTTCCTTTTGTGTGCTAAACTGAATAAAGAAGCCTTGTCAAAGCCAAGATTCACTTCCCTAAGACGATGGATTGGCTTTGAATGAAGAAATAACACAACTTTCACAGTGTTGTCCTGCTGCTCCCTGTAGTTTCCTTGGCATGAAAAATTAGTGTTTGTTCTAAAAGTAACTACGTCCCTCTCGAAATAATCCTTTAAGGGATAAGAATACATGATTTCCATGACTTTAAACAGCTTCCATGTTTTTCTGTAAGAGCTACCCATTTCCAGTATCATAATGTAAAGGTATTATGGTTTCAGCAACATACTTTACACATACTGTTAATCCAGATGTTAATACAGATGTTCACAAATAAAAGAATAACTTACACTGAATAAGGCAATTTTTAAATGAGCACATTTAAAAATGGCCTTATTCAGTTCTAAATTCACATGTTTGACAAAGAACACTCAGACTTTTTTTTTTTGCTCAGATTTGTTTTGGCATAGAATGGGTCTTTCCTATATGTGGAAAAAAAATTAAAAGTAAATGAGTTTTTTTAATCCTCTATTTTCTCAAATAGTGGGGAAAACATTTAAATAATTATCATTCTTTAGAGTACATAACTATGGTACCACCCATTAAAATATTTGTGAAAGAACATCAATATTATCCATATTAGTAACTAGTTATTTTAAGGCTCTGCATACTGTAGATATGAAACATTGGAATATTATTGTTTCCCTATTAATGCAGTACAATCAGGTTTTATGTTTCTCCCGAGACTTTCATAAGATGAGCCCTTGTCTCCAGAAACCTACAATAAATTTCTATAATACCAGTACTGGTAAAAGCAAAAAGCATTTTCCTCCAAAATGCAAACAATTTATGATGGAAGATTCCAGAGACAAATATAAACAATTTAAGCTGCCTACTTCACTTGTTTGAATATAAAACATCCTCCCTCCTTCCTAGTTCTATTGTTTTGATGCCATGTTCTGTTTTATCTTTTTAGAAGCTAGATATAAGGCTGCATGTTGGTGGGAAAGCAAAGGGGCTGTGGAAATAGTTGTTTGAACTTACTCTTGTGGAAGTTGAAAGAAGAAGTTTGAAAGCAGCCAACTCCTAATGCTCTGAACTTACCAGACTATGTAGCTTGTATTGATTCTGCCTTGAGACTAGAGCTGTGTGAAATGGCTAAGGGCTGGGATTTTCCTTTTCTTCTCATCTTAGAGATTTCTAACATGTAAATATAAGAATGAATACATTTTGCAAAGCAACTATGAGCATTTACTGCTTCCACAACTAGGTCTCATAGATGATCCACCATTCAGAATAGTGGAAAACCAATACTTTGCCATTTCAAGGTAAATGTTTAACGGGAGCCAACATGATATAGTGTTTTAGAGTTTGACTGAATGCACATCAACAACAAACATAGAGGGCAGCCAAATCAGCTCTGTGGCAGCGAAACTACACACAAAGCTGATCTGCGGTAATGCAGCTAAGAGCACATTAACACATCCTTGACCTGCATTAATCAAAGTTGCAAGTTTCTCTTAATTCTCCTCCAGAATTTGGAGCAACCTTTGACTTTGGCCCCATGTAAACAGTTCTGAGATGGAAATGGCCGCAACTGTTTACACAGCATTTCCATGGGCTTGGTGAGCACAGGGACACTGGGTAGCACTCACTGTCTCCTCCTATTCTCCTTGTTGTGGGGTGTCTGGGTATGACATGGGCCCTGCTAGTCAATTGTCATCTGTAGTGATATCGACCGGAGAGATTGGATGATCAAGGAATGTCTCCCCAGCTGATATCACTGCAGGCAATGGCTGTCTGGCAAGGCCCATGTCAATAGCAAACCATACTAAGAAAACCTTGCAATAAAGTTACCACAGGTTGCAGCTAAATTGAAAACATAAAACAACAACAATATTGGGCTAATATGAACATTTTTAAACAAACAAACAGTTCTAAAAGTACAAAACTAGTGTATCTGGATTTTATTTTGTACACCATTCAGTTCTTCTGTGACAACTGTGGAAATGTAATCCAGGAAAAAATCAATTCAATTCCAAGAAAAACCTTGTATGACAGGGGTATGCGAGGTCTACCATAGCCACATCCAAAATAAAAGAAAAAAGTCTTGGAAAAATAAACTCCTCACATAGGGCTAGACTAAATTGCAGAACAACACACTTCAGAGGGATCAATAATTCCATAATAATGATCTGCTATACTACATGTGAAATCCTAATTGATCACAATTCACAATGTCTTAAATACAATTATAATTATTTAATCACAGGGAAAAAAATCAAATTTTAGCAGATATGCTTTAATAACATTTCTTCAGCCAAACCTTACACAATAGGGATTACAATTCACAGATTCATGTTGATTCTCAATGTTTGAAGTTATGACACACAAAACAAGGCAACAGAAGTAGAATTTAATGGTTGAGCAATTCTTAGGAAGTAATTCTTGAATATATGGTGATGGAAAGCCTTGAAGGATTTCAAAAGAACCATGATACCCGTTCTTAATATTCTCTCACATCATTTTTCCCAAGGAGAAAGTATTTCTGGAGTAAGATGTTAATATTGTATCACCAAAATATTGCAATATTCTTCCTTCCCTTAATTCCCATAGCTCTGCTATGTGGATACTGTGGAGTTATGGAATTTCACATGGAAAGAGGAAATTGTAGTGAAATTATTTTTCTGGTAGGTAATCATAGCACTGTTGGCTTAAAGTGTATTTATATTTCCTGCATTAACATCTCGGGATATCCAGCTTGGCTTATTCTATTTTCACAGGTATAGCTTACATTAAATATACCCTTCCTATTATATGGAATTCTAAGAATCTGTTTTCGTGTCTTCATAATATTTTTTTCATATTTCTGAATTTGTGAAAACATTGTTCATCCCCAAACCCTTTTCCATGTAAAATATTAGTTGTGCAACACAATTTATTTCATATAAAACACCCTAGCTTTTTCCACTGATGATTTTTAAGAAGTTTCGATAAGAAAAATATTGTGACATTTTACACTTTTTATCAAAATCAAAAAAATCTTTGGCATTTGACTATTTTCTTCACTAACTGAGCAATTGTTTTTGCAATGTACTGAGTTATAGCAATTGTCCAGAAAGACTCCTCAAACTCTCATCATCATCATCATCATCATCATCATCATCATAGAATTTCTGTTTCTTTTGATGGATTCCCAAGTTTCAGGAAACCCTATTTTCAACCAGATAATGAATACAAAAGGTCTCAAAAGTCACTTACATACCCACCAACAAGACTCTATCCTTGGAAGACAATCATACTTAACCACGAGTGATAGTCTATGATGACAATGACAAATGAATAACAGCTCTATGCCTAATCAAAATTAACAGTGTGATTTTGCACTTTAAAAATAATCTGAACCCTTTCAAATGCCAAAGAAATTGAGAACTTCAGTGAATAATAATTTTATAAAGGAGGAAGACAGTGGATTCTATCAATAATGGACACAATGAAATTTGCATTCCAGCCCTTTCTTTACACCATATAAATTAATGCTTTGAATGGCAGAACATTTCTACATTTTCCCAGTAAAAAAGTGGAGGTTTCACATTTCTCTAAACTTCATTTAAATTTATTATTTTTGATCATTTAAAAAAAATTTATAATAAGAAACGCTGCTTGTTCATGTTATAAATATCCTGGGCATGACTAAATAACATTTTTATCATCAGAGGAAGCTTATAAAAAAGAAAGACTTCTCTTTTAGAGACTAACTTTGGATCGACACCATGCTAAAGATACGTATTGCATGTGGTTATGAGCGGGAGGGGGGGATTTGCATTGCAACTACAGCTGTGACAATTTTTTTCTAATATTGATATTTGATTCAAAATTAGCACATTTTTAAGAGCTGAACAAATTACTGAAACAAATGTTCAATTACTAAACATTATTTCTTTGATGTTTCACATTCATTCATACTTCTTACAAGGATGAACATTCTTATATTAAATATGTAGTGTTCAGCTCCATATATTTTTTCTTGAACTCGAAAGTAGGAATGAGATTGTAATCAAAGTATTGCAATAGACAGAAAAGAGAGGTTTAATTTTTCTCCCTCACTAAATATGACCCCTTATTGCACTCCCTTGCTATAGCTACATATAGTTCAAAATAATGTGTCAGAATTGTCAGTGTTAAGTTTTTAGTACCTCCAATAGTCAAGGGGGAGCTGATGGAGGTAAAAGATGTGAAGAGAAGAATTACACCTCCCTTTCCTCTGTGCTACAGTCTTCACTCTGATTGGGATTTTCAACATCTACATTTAAATCAATGGTTCCCAAACTTATTTGGCCTACTGCCCCCTTTCCAGAAAAAAAATATTACTTAGGGCCCCCTGGAAAGGAGTGTGTGGCTTAGAGGTGTGGGCGTGGCTCCTGCTCAAGAGGGCGGGGCTAAGTCTTTCCCCTAGTCCAAGATGCAGGGTTGGGAGGGGGAGGGGGAGGTGGGCAGGGCCACAAATGGGCAGCTAGGATTAGGATGGGTGGAGTTATGAGCTTTGAGGCAGGGCTGAGCTTCTATCCATGTCCTGCTGCGCCTGCCAGGACACAGGGGGTGGGGCTAGAGGAGGGGGCATGGTCTCTTCCCAAGTGTCTGATGGGGCTGAACCTCTTTACCCTGCCCTGTGTTCTAACAAGCGCCTCAGGGGAGGTATAAAGAGGCTCAGCCCTGTCTCGTGCTCTTGGGAAGAGGCCCCGCCCCTGCCCCAGCCCCGCCCTCTGTGTCCCAACAAGTGCCTCAGGAGAGGTATAGATTCTCAGCCCTGTCTCAGGCTTTTGGGAAGAAGCCACGCCCCTTCCCTGGCCTCGCCCCTGTGTCCTAATAGGTGCCATCACTGCCCCCCTGGATCTCTACAGCGCCCACCAGGGGGTGGTAGAGCCCATTTTGGGAATCACTGGTTTAAATCAAGTAAGAAGATTGGGAAAATAGGACCCCATATATTTTATGTAGGCTGTGATTTGAAACCAGTGTCATTTTCTTTTTACTTCTTCGCCTTTCCTTTAAACTTTTGTTTCATTCAACTGACTGTGATTTTGTAGATGGGAGTCCATGCACTGTAAAAAACAACAACTAAATGGGTATCTTGTGTCTGATCTAATTAGTCCTGTGCTAGGATAGCAAATAAAGTATTTCCTCCTGTAACTATGGACAAACATGAACTTATGTTTGACTTTGGCTAAAATGTCAGGCAGTTCAGAAATTCTTGAGAAATGCAGCAATAAAAATAAATAAAATAACTAGAATATAGCAATCTCGGGGAAATTAATACTGTTTTCAATATTCACTGGAGCAACATAAACATTAATTACATTTTTACATGCATTTTAGAATGGAAAATAGTAAAAGCTAGTTATGGTATTCTGATGGAATCAAATCTGCAACATTATATCAATTAAAACATTCAGGTGTATATCTAATGCAGCAGAAAACATGGACAAAAGCAAAAATTTCAAACAATTTGTTCCCCTTTATACAAAACATGATCAAACATCAAAAAAGAAATAAATAAATCATTGTAGTATAACAACAACAACAACAACAACAACAACAACCGCAATAGCAACAACACCTGTCTCTCCTTGTGGTTCAAGGAGGGGCACTCAAGGTTTAAAACAGAGTGATAAAACTCAACACTATTAAAATATATGTAATACAATACACACAAGACCACACCAATAAAATGTAAATTAAAAATTCACAAGTTAAAATTTACTGGGTAGGCATGCCAGAAGAGATTGATCTTCAGTTGCATCTAGAATTCTTACAACTGATTTAGCTGGCCAATCTCTTGCGGCAGGTCATGCCACAGTCTTGGGGCAGTACATTAAAAAGGTCCTCTGGGTTATGGCCACCAGTCAGGTTCTGGTGGGCTGAAGTAGACACCCACCGGAGGACCTAAGTGTTTGGGATGGATTGTGCAAGAGAAGACGATCCTGTAGATAACCTGAATCCAAACCACGTAGGGATTTAAAAGCCAAAACCAACATTTTGTACTTTTCCTGAAAACTAATTAGCAACCAGTGGGATGACTTTAGTATAGGTGTAATATGCTCACTCCTGGATGCTCCAGTAACCAATCTGGATGCCGTGTTTTGAACAAATTGGAGTTTCCAAACTTGGTACAGAGGTAACCCAAAGGAAAGTGCATTGCAGAAGTCCAATCTTGAGGATACTAGTGCATGAACTACCATCTTTAGTTCCTCCATTTCTAGGAAGGGGAACAGCTGGAGTATAGCCGAAGCTGGTAGTAAGCTCTTCTGACTGTCACATCTACCAGGGCTGACATTTTGGATGGATATTTTCTGAAAATTGTGGCAAACACTATAGTTATCTTTTGTTCATATAATGCAGACAGCAATTTCGGTTTTATTGCCTTGTCTAACTGCAGATTTCATTAGTACATATTATCTTTTTAAAAGTATTCCTACATTACATACTGGTAGCTCTGTAAGTCAAAAAGGGATACTGGAGAGTGAGAGGCAGAGTACTTTTCCATTGGCTTGAACCTTTTCTTCTATGATGAGAAAGCCACTTAAGCTGATGGCATCAGTATGTGAGATCTGTTGAGGAATTCACTTGGATTTTTTAAAGTCATGTCAATGAATTCCAATGTTGCATATGTAATGCAGGCATCATGATACCTTTAGCAGAATAGCATCAGTCTTCTAGTCAGACAGATTATATAATTTCTCCAAATAAAGCAAAGAGTTTGAGAGAGAGAAAATAAAAAGAACATGAACATGAAAAACTCAAAATCTCTTTAGTGAATATTAAAAATCTTTGGAAAGTGGAGATCGTTTCAACAGTCATAAAAATGGCCAAGCAACAAGACAAGTAATTTCAGCTTGGCTCTAATCATAATTGGCCTTTACCTGATATAAATCAGTTACCTACTACTTTCCTCGCTCCCTTTTAGTTCTAATGTGCACATCATGGCAAGAGTCAGGTATAGAAGCAAAGCTATACATAGATAAGCTCTAATCTTTGCAAGTGTTATCTGATGTTTACACGGCTAGCCTCATTAGGAAGTTCATTCCTGAAAGAGAGAGCTCTCTATCAAGTCCCACATTGTAAATAACTATAAACAGGGAAACTAATCAGTCAATCAGATCTTTTGTTTCCCAGCTTTTGTCAAGCATGGCTGTTTTGTACGCTAAGCAAGTTATCTACAAACTGCACTGACATTTCTGAATCTTTCAGTTTTGTTGGAGGCTCCTTCAATTGCTCAGTACTTCCAAGGGACCACATTGCCCTCTAAACATGTCACAGACTCTCTAATAGCATTGGCCAAAAGAGCATTTCACTAAGACAGCAGTCTCTGATCAAAATAAAGAGTTTGTTTCCTTCCACAGAGATTTTATTGACACATTCTTAAACATGTTAAATGAGCAAACTGATCAAGGGAGCAGTGTTTCCTCTACACCCATTTTAAGTCATTAGCACACTGAAACAATGACAAAGAGAAATAATTTGCTTACTCGTTTGCTCAGCTAGTGAAAATTATTTTTGTTTTATGGCCTATTCAAAACCCTTGTGCTAGTATGTGATTCATAAGGATTACCATCACAATTTTTATGCTTACCTGATATCTCTAAATTCTTTCCTACTGTATATACTCATGTATGTCTAGAAATAAGTCAAATGTTTGTCTAAAATGAAACCTGGATTGACTTAGTCACAGGTCAATATGAATAATTCTCATTAAAAAAACAGAAGCAAAAAATGAGTTTAGTTCATCCAGGTGAAACCAAAAAGACGTACTGAATCCCTCTACTCTCTCCACTGCAGTGTCACATCTAGCCTTATTGAATGTATGGACTGGAAAATCCTGGGCCACAATTCAGGCTTTCCCCTGGCTTAGGTTAATCCTGGGCAAGGTCACATTAAGGCAAATGCAGATAAATCCACTAAGTGGTCAGTGTAGAAATTACCTTAGTCAGTTGAAAGGCAGATCTGGAAACAAGGATTCAGCCCTTGTTACACACCCCTGAAAATGTAGGTTCACAGCTTGGGGGTACTCTTGGATTTGGCTCTGAACCTGGAGGCCCTGGTGTCAGCAGTGATCAGGAATGTTTTCACACAGTATGCCAACTGCACTGCTTCCTGTAGTTGACCATGGTTGTAAATACCTTGGTTACATTCCATTAAAATTACTATATTGCACTATATGTTTGGCTATGGCTGTGCACTGAACTTTTTTAAAAATGGGCTCCAGCTGTTCTGGCTCTTTCAGCTCTTTCAGCCAGTCATAACAGCATGGGCACAGGCACCTTTTTCCCCCCAGCCGCAACAGACCACACAGCTGCTGACCACACAGCTGCTGACTACATGTGGAGCGTGGAGAGGCAGCTATGCACCCACACGGGGTTTCTCTGTGAACTCTGCCTGTTGAGCCTAGCATAACAGAAGAAAACTCTGATTTGTCTTTTAGCCAAGCTGGATCTCAATTTTTCTGTTGCGAGCAGGCTTCTGAGAAAGACTTCCAATCCATTAGTGATATAAATTCTCAGTGCTACTTGCAGCTCTGCATTATATGTCTTGCTTTTTGACTGAAATAGCAATAAATAAGAAATTGTCACCAACGATGCCTTTCACATGACAAAAGCTTCAAATGTGGGGTAGAGGTATCTTGCCATTTCTAAAGTTGCCATGAAATGAGGAAGTAATATAGATCTTTTTTAGAAATGGCTAATGCTCCTTCAGGTTTTGTGGCTCCCACTGAGATAAGTGTTTAAAAAGGGTGCCTAAACCTAGCTTAATTGAAAGAGTATTGAGGAGGAACGATGTTAGAAAGTTTGGTTTCTTATGTCTGATGCCTTAACCCAGGTGTTATTGAAGGATATAAGGAGAAAGGATCCTAGAAAGGGTGGTTTCGTAAGTCTGATGCCTTACTACCTTGTCACATGGCCTTGGAATTGCTCCACTTTGTCAGGGAACATGGGGAACCCATCGCCCCATGCACTGCATCACAAAGCTCTTCTTACAGCTGAAGAAGCTGTACATGGATGAAGCATGGAGTGCCTGTGGAGCAAAAATGAATAGAAAAAACGACAGAATGAGAAGCTTGGGAAGTTTCCTCATTACCGCCAAAGGGCCAAAACCTCCTGGATCCTTCAGCTGCCAGATCAAAAAATGGAATTTTGCCCACTAGAATTAGGAAGGCTCTCGAAAAATGGATCAGAGGGACCACTGAAATTCATTTTAAGTTTTTAGATTTTACCCCCCCCCCCCCCCGGATCCATTTTTGGGAGCCTCCAGAATTCTGGCAGGGAAAATTCTATTTTTCTTTTTTGTAAAGCATATTCAGTACTTTATTAATGTAAAATATATTTCCAATAAAGGTGCATTGGTGCACATAAGAACACAAGGCAAAACTAAATCAAGGAATTGACACTCTTCATTATTCCCCCCTTCCCATGAGGTAGGCAGTGAACTAGTTAAGGCAAATCTATACAATGACACATGAACCCCTGCATCCTTCCAGGCACAGAGATATTTCAGAGCAAATCCCGCAGATGATTAAACCAGTCTAACAAAAGCATTTTGGCTACCTTTCACCTATTAGTGACAATAGAAATCTGATAGTAGTTTGGGAGGAAGGTCTCTGCATTAGTTGCTCCCTTTTTGACTTAAAGGGACCCCACATAATTTCTGGCAGAATGTTTGATTGGTTAAGGGGAGAGGAAGGGAGAATGAGAGAAGGGGGGAAGGGGAAATGGGAGAGGGGGGAAGGGGAAATGGGAGGGAAGGGAAGGGGGGGGAAACATTCAATTTTTCAATCTGGCAGCTGAAAGATCCGGAAAGATCTGGTCTATTGGCAACAATTGGGGAACTTCTCAGGATCCTCTTTCCATATTTTTTCTCCTTATATCCTTCAACTAGACCTGGGTTTAGCTACCTCTTCACACAGGGCTAAAATCACTGGAGGCTTCCTGTGTTGCCATTGGAATCCATGAAGCCATGCACTCCATGCTTCCCCATGGGATCAGCTGTAAGAGGAGCCCGGCGATACAGGGTGTGGGGTATCAGGTTCCCCACATCCCTGTTGTGGTTCAGTCTGATGATGAGGGGGGATTTGGGTTTCAGCAGGTTGACCAAGGAAATGTTCAAGGCTCTAAATTGTCAGAAATGCAGGCTGACCAAGGAAATATTGAAGGCTCTGAATTGTTAGAAAAGCCACAGACCAGCAGGGCAGCTGAAGTTAGTGATAAGGGTGACCTTTCACAGGATTTTGAACATCAACAAAGTCCAGGTGGCTCTGGCAGCGAGTCAGAGGAGCTTTCTTTAAATAGAGACACAAGATTAAGGTTAAGAGTTTGTCCCAGACGTTCTGTGAGATACGCTAATAAACATGTGGGAACCCAAGGTCAGAGGAATGCTTTCCTAGCTTGTAAACTTGGTTAAAAAGGGTGAAACAGGGAAAGATTTCAGATGGAGCAACGTTGATTTTTGAAAGCTTAACTCCTGCCTTATCTCTTTTCATGGAAATAGATCCTGGCTTCTGTTCCTGCCTAGATTCTGTGTTTGGGTTGTATTTTGGAGTTCATGCTACCTTGTTTTCTAGGACTGAAATGCTATTTTAGAGACTTTGAACTATTTTCTACAAAGACTTTGAACTGTATTTTGCAGATTGCCTATGCAATTGGATTACTGCTTTCTTTACTGCTTTTTATTAAGATTTTGCTATCTTTTATCAATAAACTGAAAAAACCAAGCCTGCTGTGGTGGAGTGTGTGTTAAGATCAAGGTGATCCCGTGCTGAGGTGCAACAGCCCCCAAAAAATTGGAGTGGGAGGCATACCACCTGAAAGAGCATTAGCAATTCTGCCTCTCCACACTCCATGTGTAGCTGAAAGAAACTGAAAATAGCTATGGTGGGCAGCCTTGTGGTCTGTTGCAACTGAAAAAAATGGTGGCAGCTCCTGTGCTATTATGGCTCACCAAAAAAGCCAGAACAGCTGGAATTGTCAGAGCCCATTTTTTAAAACGAATCCATGCACAACCCTAGTAGCCATAGCTGATGTGTAATGCTCTGCAACAGATAAGGGAAAAACTAGCAACCTTCTTTTAGAAAGAACACATACATGAGAATCCATCTCACAGCAGAATTATTTTGTATTATTTGCTTTTCCTCCACCCATATCAGCTCCTTGGAAATGAACTCCTAATGCATGCTTCTGGATAAATAATAGGACCTCTGGTGTTGTGCTGCTCTCATCAGTTCTCCCATCACAAGCTAATTTCATGGCAATACTGTTGGCAAGGCTTCACACCATGAAGTGTAACTGAACAACATCCTTTGCCTAAGCTTTCATCATCATGTTATTATGATGTAGTATGTTGGCAATTAGAACAAAGGTATATTGGAAGAAAGCAGTTCAGAATTAATCCTTAGCCCTAATAAATGGCTATATTAAAACAGAAAATGATCTGTCTGGATTCTGCAACATCTGTTGCCAATGTAAACATATTTCAAGGCAAACTTGCAAGCTGCTTTCCATTTAAGTGCTGTTATTGTAAGTCCTTTGGGGGTTCAAAGCAACTGTTCTGCCAATTTTTCTGCAGTTTAGCCACTACTGTTTGTGTAATGAAATCTACCGTTATTTTTTCATTCAATTACTAAGGTTAGAGGGGATCAAGCTTCTGTAACTTATAGAACAGAAGAACAATATGACTAAAATAGACTAAAAAGAAATTCCTTTTCCTTTCCAAGACACATTATCACTATGCGGCACAGTTTAGGGACTGTTTTTCACAATTTAAACTAATGTCACCTTGCCCTCCATTTATAACAGGAATGACCAATGTCATTGGACTGTTCACGAGTGAAAAAAAGCTGTTCAAAAAATGTCCCAGATGTCAGAAGTAACCTATTTTCCGATAAGAATGGGGTAGTTTGAAGGATCTCGAAGTGCCATAACCATAAAGAGTTTTGGGGCCATGTACCCTTATGCTTGCTGTTGACTCACACTACTTTTACCGCAGTGTATAAAGGCAGCTTAAGGAATGTTTTTTCATGTTTAACATAGATAGCTGATTCATCCTTATGATTCTTATCCCCTGAGTCCCAGTTTGGGGGGAAGAGAGAAGTATGGTATAAATACTAGGGTTGTCCAAATATTCGTTATGTTTCTCGTTTCGTAATTATTTCGGATTGTTCTCGTTTTTTGAAACGAGTATTGAAACGTTTTCCCTGGGCGCAACTGGCAATGTAATTCGAACCATTGTTGGCCCATTCTCTAATTGTTTCTTAAAATTTTCGTTAATTTTTTTCCTTCCAAAATTTTTTTTAATATTTTTTAAAAATTATTTTTTATTTTTGTTTCTGCAACCTAACATGAATGGGAGCCTAGCGCAGCCTAACATGGCCGCTCCCTGGCCAATCAAAGTCTTCCACGATGGCTGCCAAAGGTGAAGGCTAGCGTCCTCCGTGTCCACGTGGAGGATCTCTATAAAAATCCCCAACCGCAGCCGACCCAAGCCATTCTGGGTTGGGATACCGAGGAGAGAGGGTGTTTGGCGCGCGCTGGAAAGCTGCTGCTTGCTTGTTTGGGGGAGAGAGGACTAACTGGGGGTAGAGTGTTTCTGTTGTTGCTGGTTCGATATTGTGTTTTTTTGGGGGAAAATTGGCTGGGGGCTTGGGGCAGAGTCCTTGCTGTGGCTGGCTTTAGGGAACTTTTTTTTCCAAAGGACGTCTGCGTCCCTGCTAGTGCTGAGCTTGGGGTGCTTTCCATCTACTCCTGTGGGAGACCTTTTGCCTTTCTGTTTTCTTTTTTGGAATTTAGCAATCACCACATCAGCCCTTCTTTGCAATCCTGAAAGGGGGGGGGGGAACTTGAAAATAATAGTTTCCAAAGGACGTCTGCGTTCCTGCAAGTGCATTGCTTCCCTCCTGCTCCGTTTGCAATCCCAAGCCCCCGAAGTGAGTGTTATTGCAGCAATCACAAAGACACACATTGTTTTCAAATCTAAAGGGTACATTGGAAGAAATAGTTTCCAAAGGACGTGGGGCACCCGCCAAGGCATTGCTTCCCTCATGCTCCATTTCTATTCCCAAGCCTTGGGCTGAGTTTTATTTCTGCAATCACAAAGTCAGATATTGATTTGATTCAATAGAGGGTCCACAGCAATTTATAGTTTCCAAAGGATGTTGCCAATCCTGTCAAGGCATTGTTTGGCGTGTGCTGCATTTCTAATCCAAAGTCTACACAAGTAGAAGAGGGACTTTTACAGTGATAAGAACCCAATTGAACAGGAAATAAGACTTTCAAACCAGGAACAGGTTTCTTCAAATATTGAAAAATAGTGTATTACAAAAAGTTATGAAAATTCGCCAAAAATCATAGGAGACAGGAAACATTCTGCAATTTGTTGAGCAAAGAGTGTGAATGTGTTCTCCCACTGTACCAAATTTGATGAGAATAGCTCAAGAAACGAGGGCGGGAGACCCCCAGAAAAGTCCCCCCCCGGTTTCCTGTTTTTTGGCGATTGCGCATGCGCGTCCGCCATTTTAGAAACATTTTAGAAACATTACGAATTTTCAGAAATATCCGAAAATTTTGGGTGAAACATTAAGAAATAATTTCTATATCGAAGAGCCGGCACCCCCTACTTTAGAAACGAGAATTGAAACATTTTTTCCATCGATCGGACAAGCCTAATAAATACAGTTAATAATGTATGTGTATTAGAGTTGTGTGTGGATCCCACTTCCTCTAGTACCTGTGGCGCATCTGCTCATCCGATACCTTCAGGAGCATGAAACGGGATGGGCCTCCCAGTATGAAAACCCGCCTGCAATAAAAGCAAGCAGGAGCCCATCTCAGCTTCTCTGCTTTTCGGCATCAGAGTTTAATCTTTTTTATTAATCCCCCAGCAAACAAAACAAAACTCTCATTCCCTGAAAACTGCTACTAGTTACCTCTCCTTTAGAGTAGAAAGTAGAAACAGTTTTAAGGAAACATTAAACCCAAAGCCAAAAGGAGATTGAAGCTTGCCTCATTTATTAAATGCCTTGGAAAGTGTGTTTGACGTGCAGTTACGAGAGAGAAAGTGCAGGTGTCTGCCTGGAACGCCTCTCCTCTAGAGTAGAAACAGCTTAAATGCCTAAAATGACAGAGGGAAACTGGGAAGCCCCCGCCCCATAATGGGCAAATCAAAAATGAATATTTCATCACCCCATAGTGAAAAAAGATATCTGCCCTTTCAAATTCAAGAGGCTTCCACAAAAACCGAATGGAGGTACTCATCGAAAGCCGGGACATGAAATGGATTGTAGAACTCTAATGTGTATATGAGCTTGCAAGTTGCCTTTCAACTTATTGTAACTCCATGCATTCTATAGGATTTGTAAGTTAATAGCCCTGACTGCAAATATCAAAAGGCCAGATTATGGCAAAGTTATCTGTGGGTGGCATTTGGTTTGGCATACATCCACATATTCAATAAGATAGAGAAAATAAATTATGTTAATATCCATGTCTGAACTATATCAAAACATAGTAATTAACTGTGATGTCACATTATTGCTGTGAGGAAATGTGCACCTTGCCTGAAGTCTTGCAGGGTTGAGATAGAAAGTGTGTAAAAATAGTGTGAATATTTTTAAATATAAATAGTTATAATAGATATAATTGAAAACTATTGCAGGGAAATGTTTAGCATTTGAGGGAATGTGTCAAGAGTCAGACGCCAATTAGCGAACAAAAATAGAGTTTATTCAGCAGATAAGCCAAAAGTAATGTTAACACAGAAAAAACCTTGAAACACTTCACTATCAGTGCTTCAAGAGCAGTTCAAACAAAAATATAATTCAGCAACACAAGCAGGTAAAAACAAAGCTAAACAAACTTAGTGCAAACTGCACTTTCTTAGTCCAAGCCCTGCCAGCCGGCTCTGTAGTTTTCAAAGGAACAGTTCCCAAAAGAAAACACCAAATTGGTCAGGAAACAAACAAACAAACTAAGAATGCAGTAGACTGCTTCCACAATGTGGATAAAGCCGAAGGCTCCAAAAGGATGGTGAAAAGACGTCGTCTGGGATTCCAAGGTCAGGTCAGGAGATAACAGCGGTGTCCAAAGAGCAAGCCAGGAGTCAAAAGCCGATAGTAGTCATCAATCACAGGGCGAAGGCAGTAGCAAGGTCAAATTCCGATCCAAGGTCTGAAGAGGGTGCCGTCATCCAAAACAGGTCCACGATAAGACACAGCGAGAGCCAAGCTAGGTGATAACAGCAGATTCAAATCATAGTCCAAGTCCAGTCTTCATGGAAACACAGAGATCCCAATGGCGCCTCAGCAACACCTTGCCACACGCAAGGTGCAGTGGCCAAATATTCCCATTTTATTCCCCTTCCTCCTGGGTGACCAAACACTCACACCCAAACACCAGGTGTCCCAAATCTACTCAGAGTCTGAGCTCCACACAGCTAGAGCTCGTGGATCTGGAGTACCTAGCAATTCGTCGGAGTCCCAATCATCCTGCCCACACTTAGCCCCATGAACACTTAAAGAACCATCCTCCCTTCTCCAAGCATCCCAATTGGGATCAGCTCCTGCAGAAACCCCAGGTTCAGAAATATCCATAGACCCCAAATCCCCAGACATCTCCGGTGGCTGTGCCCATTCAGTGCCCGCTTCCCCAGCCACCACCTGTTCCTCAGCATCCATCTCCCCATCTGAATCTTCCTCAGAAGATCCCCCATATAGCTCTCTAAGTCGCTTCCTGCGCAACTCCTCCAGTGAACCCTCATCACGAGGGTTTTTTCTTCCTCTTCGAATTCCATCCCCATCAACCATAATCCCCGAAGGCGCAGTCACAACAGAATGTGATCAACATTAGGTAAATTGCATAAATAAATGTGAAAATTACAGGGCAAGCATTAGCTTGTGTGAATTGCAGAGTGAGAAGAAAACACCACCTCAACACCTGATATGAAATAATGATGGGATAAAAATGCAAATGGCATTCAGAGAAACTCAATGAAATTGTGAATGAAAGAATTCCACTTTCCTAACAGCAAATACCATAAGATTATCATAATAATAAAAGGAAAGAAATGGGGCATCAGAATAGCAAATGTAGGTAGAAGGAAATAAAGAAAGTACAAGGTAAAATGTAAAATTATCAGGTGATTAATTTTCATATTTCTTTATGTCTTTTTTGTGGGGTCCTCCTTAGAATCATAGAGTTGAAAGAGACCTCGTGGGCCACTTAGTCCAACCCCTGCCAAGAAGCAGGAAATCGCATTCAAAGCACCTCCTTTATCTGCCACATTTAAAATTATTTTACTTTTATTAGAAAACCCAGTTCAGGTCTTACGTATAAAGTTATTTTATTATGTTGTTTTATTCTTATATTATGATTCATTTTGGCTATGCTCTTGTTTTGATCTATGTTACAAGCTACCTCAGGTCTGGCACAGGGATGAAGATGGGATATAAAAATAAATAGATAACAGAAGAAAAGTGTTTAAAGTTGAAATGGTCTAAAAGAAAAAAAACATTGCCAGACACTTTTGAATATTTAGTTGGGAATCCCAAACAGGAAATAGCAGACAATTTTTAAAAGTGTTATGGAAAGAGCAAAACCAAGAAAGAATAGAATAAAATAAAACATGTTTAAGCAATTGTATTGTAGTCTAATTATACGCAGACAGGGTTAAGTCATTTTCCTTTTTATGTGACAGAATTGACTGTGGCCAACTTTGGAAACTATGAAATCATTTAAATCTTTACATGATCCTTATATTCTGCAACTGCTCACTTCTGATATAAATCATATCTTTTTTCGCCTGACAGTGTTACCTGAGGTCCAAAATATGCACATCTTAATGGAAAGCTTAAGTTGTAGATGCAGGGGGTAAAACAATACTTTGATAATGCCTGGAATCCTTTGCCTACAAAATCCTTCTCCCCAGCATCCATCTCAACTTAGTAAAGTGTTATCTGATACCTTCAAGACTCAGCAGGTTTAGCTCATTAGAAAGTTCATTTTGGAAAGCTAAAGCTCTGGTCCTTCTATCAAGCCTTGCGTTATAAATAACTGCAAGCAGAGCTGCTAATCACTCAATCAGATCCTTAGCTTTTCAAAAAGTTGTAGCCTATTTGAGAAGCTGTAACTTTAAAGTACTTGAGCAAGCTCTCTGCAAACTGCACTGATACAGATAGATTTTTGATAGCTTTTGAACTAATGTCCAAGCAGTTCAGGTTTATCTAGAATTCAGTGGTTAGGTTCATTTGCCCACTGGGCAAACTGATCTGTTTCTTGACTCTGACAGTTTCATAAATGTTCAGCTAGGAATCCATGATAACCAATGGCTGGTAGCTTCCATTAGTGTCTTCTTTAAAAGAGCTATCCTTCGTGATGAAATGGTTTAACATAAAGAGCAAATGGTTCCACATTAAGAATATTTTTTTGAAGTTCAGATTCTACTTTGGTGTCAGTTTAACCCTTTACCCACACTTCCTTAGAAGAAATTAACTGTCACTGTATTTTGGCATTATAATTTTCATTAATTAACTACATAAAACTAAGTTAATATTGTCATGTGCAATTTTCTTAATACATTACATTATACATTAACTTTGCATATTCTTTTCTATTATAGGCAGTTTAGTATGCACTCCCACCTTACTATACACTATGTCTGAGTTGGGAAGTTTACTGTAGGATGCTAAAATCCAGAGAAGTGCCCAACTCAAAAGATAATGGCATATTGGTGATGAACAAATGCTTAAAAATTGCTTAAAATGTGGACCAAACAGAATGGTCTCCTATCCATATTCACCCCTAGTTTATTTTATAACCTAAATGTTGTTCTCTTTTGGAGGATTTCTATCACATAAATCAGCCATTATTTACTCATTGAAACCTATAAGCAGCTAACTAATATGCTATGATCTGAATCTCTGAGCAATATGAGACATTTCTAAACATCACATCATAGCTCATTCTGGTGGCTTTGCTATATGTTTGTTCCCTCCAGGCTATGGACTATGCCAAATAACTTGAATCTTTCTTGTGTAATAATGATCATAACAGTGAAGACTCTGAAAATGTCAATAACCTCCCTTTTAGCATATAAATCATCACACAAAGCTGGGAAACTAGATAGACTGCACTTGCTCTTTGAGATGTAATGATAGGATCACATTTGCATTTTGTAAATACAAGGCACATTTACTAGTAGAGGGTTGGGGTTGTTCACATATGTTGAAAATTTGGGAACTCCAGTAAACTACTATATACTACCCCATTCAGAACTTTCACGAATTCTATATAATGTTTTAAAAGATGGGTCCATGCAATATGTCATCTGATAGATACATGAGTCTGTGTATGGAAGCTTTGGATAGGTCAGGCTCGTCGTCGTCTCACTCGTTCAGTCGTTTTTGACTCTTCGTGACCTCATGGACCAGTCCACGCCAGAGCTCCCTGTCGGCTGTCACCGTCCCCAGTTCCTTCAAGGTCGAGCCAGTCTCTTCAAGGATACCGTCCATCCATCTCGCCCTTGGTCGGCCTCTCTTCCTTTTTCCTTCCATTTTCCCCAGCATCATGATCTTCTCCAAGCTTTCCTGTCTTCTCATGATGTGGCCAAAATACTTCAGCTTTGCCTCTAATATCCTTCCCTCCAGTGAGCAGTCGGGCATTATTTCCTGGAGGATGGACTGGTTGGATCTTCTTGCGGTTCAAGGCACTCTCAGGATTTTCCTCCAGGACCAAAGTTCAAAAGCGTCTATCTTCTTTCGGTCAGCCTTCCTTATGGTCCAGCTTTCGCATCCATAGGTTACTATGGGGAATACTATTGCTTTGACTATGCGGACCTAGGTCAGGCTAGTTTAGTATAATACACAATACTACACATTTAAAATTCCTGGTCTAAATTATTTTTCCCAATAATGAAGGCACAACTTTATTGCAGTTCATTAAGCTTATAACAAAGAATACTATCATTCCATTTATAGTATCACTGTATCGTTTTTAGTTAAATGGATTTGGCTTCATTGCATAATAGAAGAGGAACCTCATGACTGAAGTGCATATTCATCCTATTGGCAGTTTTGAGGCAACAGTGAGATAATCAGGAGAAAACTGTGCTATTTTTGTACTAGAGAGCAGCCGTTTATAGGATTCAGGCATTTTTGAAGTTACTTTTGAGAAAATGGCAAACAGTTATTTTTAAAGAAAATACCAATTAGAAGAGTAATTGACCTCTGGGCCCTTTGAAACTGTAATGGTAAGTAGGCTTCTTGAATGTACAAACAGTTTGCTTTGGGTCAGACCTTACCTGGAATTCTGTGTCTCTTTCTGGGGAATCACAATTTAAGAGGGATATTGACAAACTGGAAAATATCCAGAGAAGGTCAACCAAAATTATGAGTAATCTTGGAAGCCATGTCCTATGAGGAGTGGCTTAGGTCCTAGATATGTTTAGCCTGCAGAAGAGAAAGTTGAGAGGCATCATGATAGCCATGTTTAAATATTTGAAGGGACATGGCATTAAAGAGGGGCAAGTTTGTTTTATGTGGCTCTAGAGACTTGGATGTGGAGCAATGGATACAAATTGCAAGAAAAGAGATTCCAGCTAAACATTGGGAAGAATTCCCTCTTTTAATTAAAACAGGAAGGCACTTGATGTTTACATGTTGCTCTGCTCACCTTCACTTTCTTTTTGGGGATGTAAAGAAAGAGCTTCAAAGCAGAATAAGGCCTGGATAAAGTGGTGCTTGGTGAATCAGCAGAAATGCAACTTTATCTTCACAGGTTTATTCCTGAGGGTGACACACAGAGACACTTATTTAACTAAAAAGAGGAATCATGTCTTTCAGACATATTGGCAATGGTGAGATTATCATGTAAGAACAGCTTTTTTTTCTTCATTGGGATGTTGATAATGATATAAATTATACATTTTCAGATTGAAAAGAAATGTAGGCAAGAGGCACAACAAAACAAATCAGCAAAGCAACTGGCATGTAGCCTTTTCCAAAGCTGCTTTTGGCAATATGTGAGCTTTGTGGTTCACTGAGTTAACAAGAACATCCCCCAAATCCATTTTTGTTTGCTTGCTTTAGAAATACACACACCAAACAAACCAACAACCCAGACAAAATTAATTTGTTTACAGTATATTTCAGGCAGGGGAAAGAAAAAAACACTAGGAAGCAGATAGTGATACGGGTATGTTTGATGGCATTTTGAAGAATTGCATTATATTTCCCTTTAGTACATGTTGATGTGTTGGAAAGTAGTGTGTAGTGTTGTATCGTACTGGGTCAAGTGTTTGGACAGGTAGTAAGGCCCAGATTTATGTCCTCAACAACAGCTTCAAGCTGTTGGTGTGTGTTTAGAAACTGAATGTCATTTAATCAGAGAATAACAACAAAAATTGAATTCTGATGTGTCACCTATGACATATGCTCAATAAATTAGTTCTATCCTATTTCTCTATTAAGGTGTGAATCAAAAGAAAACATTTCAAGAATTCACATCTAAATATGTACTTTTAAATATATTTGTTTTCAGAAGTCTTTTATAAATATATTTCCATCCAAATATCAATTTGTAAAGATATATTCTCTCAAAATGCCAATTTTAAACATACACTAATGCATCTTTTGGAAATGAAAACTGTGTCATATCATTAAGGAATTGTGAAAACCTGGAGAAAACTGCTTTTGGGGTTATTTGTTAGTCTAGGCAGACTGCATCAGATTCATTCATATTACCCCTGTATCAAGCAAGTTATTCAAGATATCTCATGTAGCTAATTTAATATATTTGTAAGAACAATATGGCATTAAATATGATGCCTTTACCATGGCTAAGTTTCTCCACATTCTCATTAGTGCAATGGTGCAATGTCACTAGAGTTACATGAAAGATCCCAGTCAGAGACACTGAAAGGAAAAGGATCTTTTATTCCAGGCAGGAATATGCCGAAATCCAGGATTCTTGTTTCTATGTCATCTCCCTTGGAGATCCTAAAGTAGCTTCCCCCAGTTCAAAAAGCTCACCAATAATTAATATAAAATTGAACTCTGTCTGGATCAGAGTTTTCCAAACTTTTCATTTTCGTGGCACACTTTTTAGACATGCATCATTTCATGACACAGTAATTCACTTTTGCTGGTAATCAGGAGATTACGCCAACCCCTGATAACAGATACAGACACTTATATATATTGTAATAATGAAATGTCTGAGGAGTCAATGTATCTCATGAAAATGTGTCATTTTTAAAGAAAAATATGATTTGTAAGATAATAACATACATTTTCAATGTTTTTCATGTGAGTGGCAATATCTAAACATATGCAAGAATTAAAAATACATAACACCAATACATTAATTACTTACCATTCTAATGAGAGGTATGAGGTTGATGGAATAAGCACAGCCTTTGAAAATTTGATAAAATATTAGATAAAGACATTCACATTTCATCACCAAGCATTTGTAAGATTTTAAAGAAGACATTTTTTAAGATCATGTCAGGGGCATCTGTGGTTTTATATATTTTTATTAATTTAATCTGAATTGTTTTAATACTACTAATGTTTAATGCTGCTTTATATCTGTATATTTGTATATTTTAAATAGTGTGTTGATATTTTATATTAAGCCCCTTTGAGTCTCCTGCGAGAGAGATAAAGTGGAGTATAAATATATAATAATAAGTGAAATAAATAATTCAGTAGACATAGTTATTTCACATATACTCAGAGGTTTCTCCTCATGTTGCATGACACATCTACACTGCAGGTGACATACAATTGTGTCACAACACACAGTTTGGAAAGCTCTTGCCTAGATGGGTGGAAAGAGGACAAAGTATAAATCTTCCTTCTTCCAATATATGCATCTGTGTTTCTCAGGACATGGACATGAACATGAACATGAACATGTAGCTCTTTTCCTG
This sequence comes from Anolis carolinensis, assembly GCF_035594765.1. Lineage (NCBI taxonomy): Eukaryota > Metazoa > Chordata > Lepidosauria > Squamata > Anolidae > Anolis > Anolis carolinensis. Next base: position 152,694,413 of record NC_085843.1, read on the forward strand.
TACTCAATACTATATGTAGTTCTTTTCAGCTATCTTTTGAATCCTTTCCCCACTACAGCCATGAAAGTTTTCTTACATATGGGTTTTCTTGCATTGCATGTCTTATATAAATAGGCCACCAATATGAACTATTAAATATGCATATCAACAGTACAATATGACATATTAATTAACAGCTAAGTGAACTTAAGATGAAGTATTAAGGGCAGCGCTCAGGCCAGAGGTCTTGCATATAGCAGAAATTGCTCTTCAATGTGCCATAATTTACAAGAGTTCGAGGAGATGCATATTTGCATGCATATTTGAATCATGGTTTCTGTTCAAATGTGAACATGTTACGAATCCAAATACATTAATGACAGTATGGCAATTTGAACCTATCAACATCACAACCAAGATACCTTTGAGAAGATAAATGACATGAAAATTCAAATGTCAAAGTCCATTCAGCTGAGCATCCTCTTTCCAGCAGAGGCCATTCAAGCAACTTGAGGAAATGTGATTATCAGCCATTGTTCTCCTCTTCCACCACTTGTTACCAGCTTAACATGGAGTTTCAACATAACTGACATAGTTAATAGGCACTGCTAGATCAATTCCCTATAAATCTATCTGGTACCTTTTCCGTGTCATACCATGCTAAATTCTAGAAGAATTAAGCCCTCTGCCACCAAAATATACTTTCTTTAGTTACCGCTTTACAAATATCTATTTCATCTCACATAGTCGCCATTCAAATCTAGGCACTTACTATAGTGATTAATGAGCTTTGCAACACCTTCCCCATTAAACTCTGCCACTTGTATCCTCAACCACTTGTTTCCAACAATGGGGGCATGGCTGGCAATGCAGCATTTTGGTGACGCGGCTCAGCTGCAGGAAGGGGAGACCAGCTGGTTGAGGATGCAAGCGGCAGAGTTTACTGAGGAAGGAGTAGCAAAGCTGATTCATTGCTATGGTAAGTGCCTAGATTTGAATGGCAACTACGTGAGATGTGGTATTTAGGTGTGGCTTTCAACTGCATGTGGTAAGCGTTTTCTCCTATACTTTGTTCATTTTTAATTCCAAAACGTAACCTACTTTGTGGATAGCCCTCGTAGATTGCCATGTAGTTAAAGACCCTCCAACATACCACATTTTTATTTTCCTCAGCAGATGATTGGTTGAAGATACATATTGATTCATTGAAGGCAGATCAGAGGTGTTGCTTTTCATATCTCTCAGACATTATTTGCATAAGAACACAAATATATGTTTCTTATGTGTAATCCATAGCCTGAACAAAATGATATTTGTGCATACTGTTCTATATCCAAAAAGATAATGGGACCTTGAAAACAGGGCCTAATCCTTCTTCCTTGTGCATACTGGTATACATGATTAGTTGCACAGACATGGTCTCTACTTATACCTTGATAGAGAGTGAAAACTAAAAATAAACAAACACAACACTCAGAATGTTATTATGAAAAATGATTTGTTGCAGTATGATTTGCATAGCTTTCTCATGTTATTAAACTGTGTAAATAGTCAATCAATGAAAAACAAAAAGAACCACTAACGTACTTAAATGTGTGTAGGTGGCTTGGAGACCTATAATATATATATATATACTAAGAGGCGCAAATGTATTCAGGCTTGCTATTTAGTTTGGCTTATTAAAATTTTGCAGATGGTTTCAAGATGGATGAACCTTAACAATGATATTCATTAAATGATTAATAGAAGGCCTGTAGCCTGCAGCTGTAGAAGGTTGGTATGTGCATAGATCATATTGCTGAACAGAATGGCCTAGAAACTAGTCTAGGTTATGCTACTCTTACTGAACATGAGTATTAAAAAAAAGAAAAGAAAACTGAACTCATGTTAAAAATTGTGTTTTACATCTTCTGTCCATTTTAAAGAAGCTAGTTAAGTATGTCTGATTTGTGTGACAATGGACATTAATACATAAATAAGGATCCTGTATGTCAATTTCCAAAATATGCTATGAATTTTGTCCTGAAAATGTCCTTTTCTAAAATGCCTAGGCATAACGCTAAAATGAACAGAAACTTGCTCTGATGATGCTCAGGGCAAATGCAACAGAGCAAGAGATGGATTAACTGCTTGATTTAAACTGTTCATTGTAAGTTTTCATCTTCATAGTACTTCTCATCCTTTGAATCCTCCTATACAAATGCAGCTATCATGGGCAGCTCTAGATGCTGAAAAATATTAAAAAGGTGCAATCAAAATGTCAAATACAGAAAACATTGAAAGTAACTCGGAAAATCTTTCCTCAGACAAACAATTTGGGCAATTTTGAGGTAAACCAGAGATATCCAAAATCAGCCTATTATTAAACCCATCTTCTTCTACAAACCCCTGGGCAAAGAACCACAACTGTGACACCTATGCCAAGCATATGACTTCTATCTGTGTGTGAAATAATATTTTATTATGTGAAAATTAGAGAGAGGCATCTTATTACTTAATGATTATTACGAATGTCCCACTCATTGAAATGATCATTTTTTAAAAAGATATCTGAATTAGATTTCTTACAGGCAGTTATGTTCTTGCTTTCTTTCAACTATTGGCAGGCAAAGATGATGAAGAAAAGGAAGAGGAGGAGGATTTGGCATGCATAATTCATGCATACGGATTTTTATTGTAGCTGTTCAATGTTTTCATTGTATTTTATATGGTGGCATTTCTGTGCTTTTAACCCAACTGTTTCATTATTTGCACACTTTTTTCTCATTTCACACAATTAAAATTTTAATCCAACAGGTTGAGTTTCTCTTATTTGGAAATCTGAAATCCCAAAACATCTTTGAGGTGGCAGCTGTGGCTTGTTCACCTCTCAGCTCCCCAGTCTCTCTGCAGCTTCACATTTGCAAAGGTGGAGGAAGACTGAGGACCTGAAAGACAAACAAGCAGGAATGTTGCTGCTAAAAATTATCCAATCTAATCTAATAGATTTGTATCTACCCACATCAAAATTATTCTATAAATAACAAATATTTATTTGAAAAAAATTAAAATTCAGATATAAATAAGATAACAACAAGAAGTTTATCTGGATGAAGAAAGAGGTATTTTCCCTCCACCAAAATAATAATAATAGTAATAATAATAATAATAATAATAATAATAATAATAATAATAATAATAATAATATCCATAATTTTTTATCATGCTGAATGTTCTGTAATTTTTTGCATACCAGTACTTAGTTTTTAGCAGAGCCATTGAGAGACCCAATTAGTGAATTGCAGACATGCATAAATGAACATCAGCAAGAGAGTCTGGATACATATCCGGAACGATGAACAATAAAACCCATGCACATTGTTCCCAGTGTGCACCAATCACATTGCAGATCAGTCACTTTGCTGTCTGCTTTATGTAGTAAAATAACAGCAGCCTTTTACTGAATGACAGAGGGTTGAATTTGATGGCCTTTGGGATCTCTTCCAACTCAATGATTCTATGATTCTGTGACTTAATATAATGGCAAAACTGCCCAGTTTTAATTCCCACAGACACATATGAACTAGGCATAGATTTCCAGTCCATACTTAGTATTCCAACCAGAACATCCTATTATTTGGGACAAGATGAGTGTCCTTAGAAAACAAATTTCACAATCTTGCTCAGCGATATATACCCTGCAATGTTTTTGGCAGGCGGTCAACAATGCTTAAAACAGTCTACATTGTTTTAAATTGTTGATTTTTAATATAACTTATTTAAATGTGTTTAGCTTCTCTAACATGTGGTGTTCCCATGATTATACTTTCCTATAAGCAAAATAGCAACTTTAAAGAAAAACAAAGGGATGGTTGACAGGTAGGTAGAAGAGAGACTGAAGGACAGAGAGATAGACAAAAATTTCAAAAAGACATCCCTGATGAAATGTATAGAAAGAAGAGTGGTTTTAATGGTCAGGGTGCATTCTTCATACACACAAGTTTTGGAGTTGGAACTGAGAGGTTTAAACAGAATGAGTTTGGGATTTGGGAAAGAGAGAAATATCCATGGTTTGGGTGAGTCTTCAGAGTAAAATATTATAATTTAATCTAGTTTCCTTCTGTATTCAATATACCTTTTGTTGCTGTTATTTGAAAACTGTTTCTGGTTGTCCAGAAAGCCTAAATTAGAGTCTTACCACCCGGAAGCCCAGCAACCCAATTCATCAAGAGAATAATTGGGTCAACAAGGGCAGAGTGAGTGGTAGATTTCTAGGAGTTGGAGCTTTGGACCAAGCTATGAGTTCAGTGGTCTGGGAGAGGGTGATTAATAGTGTGTGCATGTGTGTGTGTGTTAGTTGTGCATTTGAATGGGTGAGTGTATGTGAAAAAAGAATGGGAGATAGTGATATCCTTACAGACCCAGCCATCTGTCCCTGCTCATCAGCAGCATATGGCCCTCAACTAGTGCTAGCAGGTGGCTCCAGATTCAGCAGAGCAGCAAATTCACTGAAGATATACTAAGAGCTCAACCCTATCCCCAAAATAGGTATAGCACTTTGGATAGCTCTTTTAAAGTAGTAGCCAGCTTCAGCATCCTACTGTCCTAAAAGCCATCAGCCATCATCTGCCACTACTTCCAAGTTATACTACTGATGGAATATTATCCCCACGTGGAGAAGAGTTTTCCCTCTCCTGACCTGATTGGGGGTCTGCTTTACTTCCTAAGAAGGATACATTCAGAGAAAGAAATCAAGAAATATTAACCCATTGCCAGGCTTTATTGAAATAGGCAGTCTTCTTAGTGATTAGACCTCAAACTTGCCTCAGAGAAAGGCAAATGCAAACCTCCTACAAACAGATCTCATTAGGAAAACCACATGACAGATTCATCTTTAGGTTGCGATAAGTTGGAAATGAGTTGAAGGCACATAAAATGCACACAGAATTTGGAGCACATCTACACTAACCACTGGGGTCAGTGTGAAGGTGGATTATCCCCATAAATGCCACACAGGGTGTATCTGGCTTCATCCAGGAAAACGCTGGCTTTATGTGGCCTGATCTTGGGTTAAGTGAACTCGGTGGAAAAATCCAAATCTTGCACGAGGAATCAGATTTCCCCTAGAGGTAAAGCCTGTCAAGACAACTGGGCCAGTTCTTTACTGCCAGCCTGCATTCCCTGGACTCAGGCAGCCTGGGGATCATGCCAGCTGTGATACCTCTACCTACTTTGCAGTTACAGTTTCTTAGTGAGCAGCACTCTGATTGATATTTGAAGGACAAATGGGTTGAGATGTCATGGCTTGTGACAGCAAGCATCATTTGGGGGGGAGGCTAAAGGGGTCACAAAGACTGACTGCCCAGTGGTGCCAAACATTGTTTGGGACAGATGGAAAATGGGACTCTGGCACCTCTGAGGGTGTTCAGTAAGTCCCAAGCAGTCTATCAAACAGTGTCCAGGATGCCAGATGGGACACACTTTTCCCAACAGTATAGAACCATCCATGTAGCTTGAAAATGAACATTGGGTGTGGGGAGAAATATATAAAAAGGAAACACGGATATTTGCTTATTTATTTTTCTAGACTTTTTTCAAATCAGTAACAAATGGCACTAAAGTGTGTTTGGAGTTTTTTCATAGTAATTTAATTGGAAGGTTCCAAAACATGAATAACTATGGCCAAAATATCCCTATCTGAAGGTAGAAATAGCTAGAATTTGGCCATGTCCAAGATGCTCTATGCCCAAAAAGCAACCCACATTCTAGTACCATAGCACTAGGTCTAAAAACTATGCTACAAATTTGTTTTTTGGTGAAAATATCACACTTTCTAGAAATGTCTGAATATCACTTCCCCAAAATGGCAGTCATCTACCTCTACCTCTCTCTCTCTCTTTTTGGTCATATTAGAATTCCATTCATAGGTACAGATCCCTTTCATTCTACATTCACATACAAATATAAAAGTAAGTATATCTGACAATGCATACTAAGATTACCACCCTCTTTAATTAACACTTCAAAGAGTCTTCAAACCTCAAACAACATCATTCACAGCAGTCTTTCTGGGTTCAGCAGACTAGCTCGGGACTAAATAGTGGTGAAATTCCAGGATTAGTGTAAACATTTTAATCCACCATACCAGAAACATGTTTTAATAGTCAGTGAACCCAACATTTTAAATTATTTCTGCGCACAAATCTCATTATGATTGACACGATAAAGGTCTTAGGTTTTTAATTTAGCAGCACAACTATTTCTCCACAACAAATATGCTATTGTAATTAATTAACTTCCTACTATCTTTGTGTCAGACAAGTGATGCAAAGCATATGTCTCTTTCTGTATCATTTCAGACTTTAAAAAGAAGGCAGATGCATGGAATAAATTTAACACTATATGCCACTTCCTGCAATAGGAATATAAATGAATTGCCATATTGCTAATCTTTAAAAAAAATGCTTCTATACTAAATTAAAATAAGACAAGTTTCTATATTCAGAAAGCCTGAAAATAGGTTTCTGAGTATTTGTGCTTTACATATGGTAAATTGATCTGATCATATTTCAGGGCTCAACAATTTAGTTGTAAAGCTTATTCCAAACAATTTATTCATGAAAATAATGCATTGCCACATATGCTATTAGTATTTGTTTTCAACCTTATCGCATAATTCACTGTATGAGGATAGGCTGATTTCAGTACAGAACCTAAAGGATAACTCAGGCACAACCACAGTGTATAATTTACAAGGATGAAAACAAGGATACGGCCATGTTGTAATAAATGCTTTGTATAAATCAGAGATCTAGATAAAGATGTGGAAAAAACCAAACCCATGAGACCTTTGTAATTGATTAACTAGAATTTTACTGGCTCTTGAAATTCCTGACCGGTTTGTCTGAGGAAGTCCCTCCAAATGCTGAATGAATTTGAAATGCCCTTCAGATTTCCTCTAGCTGTATGTGAATTGTCTGTATCTGTGTATGAGAGTATTTAAATGTCCCAACAATGAGAAAAAGGCCTGATCACCAAAAGGTACTAAAGTTTTCATTACAGCTAAGAGATTCATGGAAGCCCCAGGAAAAATTCTCCAGTATGCACCCAAACTCAACATTCTTCCTGAGTTGCACCTCAGAGAGAATTTTACTTTAGGAAAAATAGTGATCACAACTTCATACATGAATAAGGCTGCTCATGAGATCCATCTGCTTATCAGCTCTGACAGAGTAGTAATTTATGCCAGCTTTATCTTTTGGTGGCCTTCTTTGTGTTGAAGTCTATAAATAGCAATTGTCCTCAATATTCTCTGTCCTTGTTTCTTTTCTTTTTTACCCAGCTGTATCCATAACTACATTTCCAATATTTTGCAGCATTTCATTCATCCCATCACTTATCCTCTGTGTCCTTGTCACAGTTAAAGTGTATCCTTCTTTTTCCCTTCTATGTACTAGCATATGTGTGATTAATGTAGCCTTTTAACTGATACATCCCCATAATTGGCAAAGCTAGCAGCTATTCCTCAGGGCCAAACTGAAGGGTTCTTTCAGGGATGATTTGTATTTCTGGTTCTGAAATTGCTTAATCGCTGGGCATTTCTGCCATATGTGCATAAAAGAATATCTAATGGTCTTTTTTAAAAAAGAAGTAGAAAAAAGAAAGTAGTGAGCACTCACCTTTTCAAAACAAAAGAAGCTGGTCTGAATCATTTCTGCTTTTGAACTATTCAATTAGCAGAGAAAATCTTTAAGAAGATTTTTGTTTTTCTTTTGTGTCCTTAAGAGACAGATAGTCCAGTGTAGAGAAACATGAAGATGTTGAAATTATACATTGTAATTTCCATTAATTAATATTATTTCAGAACATAATATTAATATGATGGAGCTTCTTCCTTTGGATCCAGCTACATTATTATAAACTGGTTTTCTCCCCTCCCCTCTCTCTCTCTTTCTCTCACACACACACACACTTAACCACACAGCAGATTAGTTTTAAGGGAGAAATTTTCTCATTGCTGCCAATATAATGTGTACTTTAGTCCTCACACTCTAAAAACAGGACTGAAGCCCTTTCTACACTACCATATAATCCAGATTATCGAAACAGATAATCTACATTATCTGCTTTGAACTGGATCACATGAATCTACATTGCCATATACTCCAGTTCAAAGCAGTTGATCTGAATTTTATACGGCAGTGTAGAAGGGATCTGAGAGTCCTGGGGGCCTCCAGATCAAGTTGGAGTAAAGCACATAGCACTCTACACCTTGGACTATGGGTATATCTACATTGTAGAATTAATGCAGCCTGACACCATCTAAACTGCTAGGACTCAATGTTATAGAATCTAGGGAGTTGTAGTTTTTCAAGATCTTTAGACTTCTCTGGGCACTTCCATACAGCCCCAAAATCCACATCAAAGTGGGTGTTTAAAAAATCCCTCCTCCCCTCCCCATCTCTTGGCGCATTTTTTTCTTGTGGCAGGAGGGTGCGAGGAGGAACATTATGGTGGCCAGGTAAATTTTATTTTATTTTTAGGGAGAAATGGGGTGTTGGGGAGAGGGGGTGGGTGCTATCCCAGACCTTTGGGCTACAGGAGCCCAAAAGGTTCAGAATGGCAAATAGGGACTTACCCCTGGGCCTTTCAGGAAGGGCTGGGTCTAATGGGGTATTTAATTAAGTCAGAACAAACCAGGGAAACCCAGGGAATTAATTTGGTTTTATCAGAGGCATTGTTTGGATGCTTCCGGTAAAACCGGTTCTGGTTTTTGGGCCTGTTTGGGTGGTTTCTCTGCTAAAGAGTTCTGGAATCTCACCAAACAACAGCTCCCATACTTCCATAGCTTTGAGCCATGGTTGGTCTCCTTTTCATCTTATATTAGCAAATGACTACTAGGTAGTTCATAAGAGAAAAGTGTTATACTTCAGGATATTACTGCATTGTGATCCCATCAACAGTCTTTAGAGTGATCTGGACTACCACAACTAAGAGAGCCTGGGAGAAAGCTATTATCATCCATCATTCAATTTTATAGCATGTTAACATTTTCCACATTGTTTTACCCACCGGTTTGACCTTTTCTTTATAAATATGTTGAAAATCACCACCATCATCCCATTCATTTAACAAGTCTAGAGATTTCCTGCAATACAAATGACAATAGGGGAAAATAAAGCACAAATGGAATATAATAGTGTAAACAAATTGGAGTTGAGAATTTTTTAAAAAAAATTAAAACATGCTGGAGATTTTAATATGGAAAATATCATTAAAAATAAGGTTTATCCAGACACTTAACTGAATGACTTAAATTTGTTAAAAACTAATTTCTTTGTTTTAAAAATCTTCAAAAGCATTTTAAGACCTAGGAGAGTGAAAACTGTAACAAGGAAAAAAAATAAACCCCTTTCAAGATCTGGTTTTGCCAGTCTCCCATGCTTGGTTATACTTTACTGTTTTCCCCTACCCTCTCCCTCTGCAACACTGAAGAAAACGAGAAAAGAGTGTTACACATGAACTTTTTCAAAGCCTCAGTCAGGCTGGATGAATTATAATGCAGCTAACCTTGTGTAGTTGAGGATTTTCCCCTTTCCCCACTATCTAAGAATCAGACTATATATTATGTCAAATGTACAGCATGAAACTTCATAGGTAAAGGAAAAATATGGATCAAGGAGATTCTAGCATAGTCTTCTGGAATAAGTTCATTGTTATTTGTATAAAATACCTATTCTGTTGCAGTTTGAGGATTTGGAGGGAATAGAAGTGATCAGACTACCAACCTCATCAGATGAGCAAAATTACCCATCCTATGATGGTCTGTCTTCACTTGTGGCACAGAGCCTGCTGGCTACCATCCCATGACATAGATCTACTTTAAGTGGGGCTCCATGGTGTAAGTGAAGAGGGAGCATCTTAAGCCACTGCCATGGCAACATGGGAGGCTTCCCGTTTTGCATAGGCAACAACAAGGGGAAGCCAGGTGGCGGGTGCTTCCACCCATGGGATGAGATGGGGGGGGAGTCAGATAATGTGGGGTGATGGGTTCCCCCTGCCAGGCCCCACCAGCTTTGCCATGATGCATGGTGAATCCTGGTCTTAATGTGATGAGGTCCTAAGTTTCCACAGGGCAGTTAAAGTCAATGCAACCTCAGTTCAGGCCAAGACAAAGACAATGTTCTTGGCCTGAACCAGGACCATAAAGTTCTCAATTGACCATTATTGGCTGAGTTGGGAAGAGCTGTTGCCTCGGCAGCAAGCCAAAGACATTTCACCACCTTAGAAAAAGTAAATGAACTTATTCTGTAACTCATCCATCCATTCTTGAGGAGTCAGTTTCATTTCTAAAAGGCTTTCATGTGCATTCATTGATTCCAAAGGATTTGGGAAGATGACTTTTCTTCATAGTTAAAGGATAAAATACAAATGTGCTTTCTGTTATGGACAGCACCAAATATCAACTTTAATATCTGACTCCTCTGAGCCTTCCTCTGTGTGTTGAAGGATCCCTAAATCATTATATTTTAAAGTTTACTTCAAAAGCTAATTGCCACACAGGGCATATGTTTGAAGATTTCATTTGGGATCAGCATTCAGCACAAAAAGTATACACCCAAAAGAATGGCATGACATGAATACAAACCACACAGACTAGTCAAGTATGAATCAGGGAAAACTAAGATAGTAACCTTAGCTTTCCCTGATTCAGTGCTCTCAAGATGTGTTGAACTTTGACTCCTATAATCCTCCTCCACAACAACAACAACAACAACAACAAATTTATTACCCGCCTCTCCATTGGACACCACGTTAGTTGTGATATCAACTATAGTGCAACACACCTCAGTGGTATCAGATTCCTGAAGGCAAGACTGCAGAAGCAGTACTTCAGACTTCTGATAGCTTTCTCAATATAAAGTTATGATCTAAAGACATAGTCTTGCGACTAAATTGAATTTCACATTTTGATTTAACCAGTATCTTATCCACTATTATCTAGTCTATACACAAACACATTGCTGATGCATTTCACAAAATATATGTTCTATTTTCTGCAGCTAGTAATCTTGCATAATTCCATTTATCAACCTAGTTTACTTTGTTTGGTTGGTTGTGATTTATAGTGTTCCATATGTTCTGAATTAGCACTTTAGATTCTCTTACATTCATTACTGATGTTTCCACTGGGCTTACGTGTCTGTAGGGCTCCTCAGTCATATTTCTAATAAAGTGATTCAGTTGTAAGCAGTGACAAAGTGCTTTGTGGGTGTGGGATTGTGGTCAGGGGAGTCAGTACAGCAATCTGTTATCTTGATAGTGCCTTTCCATGACTTGCCTTTTGTGTTACTTGTCACAACATCCATTTATTTTGCACACATAAGATATATTGCAAAATGAGCTCCTATATAGTTTTAATTTTTTCATAAAGATGCATGCTTTTAAAAGAGTCTTACATTAATTTCTACCCTGACATATGCACATATGGCATTGCGCTGCTGATATTGTGTGGTTGTTGTTGATTTAAGATTTATATACCACCATATATAAAGGATTCAGGGTAAAGGGTAAAAGAAATTGTACAGTAATTAAAAAGACAGTATTCCCTGTATTTAAAATGAATTCAAAGGGGGAAAAACCAAGAAGGAGTAAACAAAATTTAAATAGAAAAATTATTTAGATAGGCTCTTGTGAAGACCCTGTTCTGTTATTTTAGGGCCTAATGCTACACAACTATAGTGTTATAGTGCTACTTAAACTGCAATAGCTGAAATCTACTGGATCCTAAGATTTGAATCAGGTGAGATAGTAGACAGACAAGCTCTCAGGCTAGAATTCTAAATGTTCCATGCTAAATTGAAAATCCCAGGATTCCATGGCTGTTAAAGTGGAATCATAATGTGAAAGATCCTTGATACATGTTGGAAAGTTAGTGACAAAGTATTGTGCCCTTTTGATACTACACAATTGGAACACCATTGTTTGATTTTATTTGCTATGGTTCTTGACCATTAGAAAAAATGGCTAGAGTTTCATGGAGTGGGAGGTCCAAACACCTAGAGGGCCACAGGTTGTGCAGGACAGCTTTAGAGACTCAACAAATTAGAAATTCCAGTACTCCATATGATAAGACCATAGTGGTTAAACTGGAATCATGATACTAGTGTAGTGTGAAAACGTCCCAGTGAACAACCCATTATGCAGAAGCTTGTTTCTCTGGGTGGAAATAGGTAGAGACAGCTATACTTCACTGCTCCCAATGTTTTCTGAAATTTTCCTTTGGCCTGAAATAACTGTATGAGGAATTCTCATACAGGTTTGTTGATTTTAAAGAACAAGAATGAATGAAGAACAAGGCCACCATATAGAGTTGATGAAGAAATAGCAATGGGACAGAGAGAAGTTGGGACATTTGAACATCACAAGGGCACTCTAAATGTAGTATATCTTGTTTTCAGTGACACCCCTACACACATTCCACAGCGGTGGGCTGGGCTGATTTATAATTGGGTGACAGACTAAACCATGAGTGTCAAACCCATTTTCACCAAGATCCACATTAGCCTTATGGTTGCCTTCAAAGGGCCATTGTAATTGTAAGACTGTATACATGTAGGTTTGTTGCCCTGACATTGAAAGCCAATGATGTGGCTTGTTAGGTTCGGCCTGCTGGTCTTGTGTTTGACATGTTTGGACTAAAACCAAAGAATGCTCATAGATGGTCTCTATTCATTCTGGAAAGAAGTTACTAGTAGGGTGTTCCAGATTTTCATTCTGGGCACTTAATTGTATAGCAATTTTATAACAATTATCAGATTTCCAGATGACAGCATCTTAAGAGGTGGAAGTAAGGGTCAGGGTTAATAGTTATTTTGATGAATTGAAGAGCTAATAAAATGACTAATGACAGCTAAAAATATTTTGAACAGGAATGAATACAATTTGTGTGTTCAGATGTGAAGTCACTCTTTATGTACCTCCGCTCACAAAAAAAAAGACATACAGAAACATACCTTGGAAAACAAAAGACCACTAAACTTTATTTGGTTACAGCTGTAGTCAAAGGCTGGCCTACACATGGATATGGATCCAAGATTCATCCAGCTTACCTGTTCATCGATAAGCCTGCAGATCTGGCCCTGTGCCTGATCCCTAGGGATTGCCTGATAAACCAGTTGGGCTGAACCCTGGTATGGTTTCTCAGCCACCATGAGTTGTGGAAGGCTACTATCCACCAATGGGCCAGGTCAATTCTGAGTTACACCCCCTGAGTTCCCCGTTGTGACCCCATACAAGCCAGCGTCTGGTGAATATTGATCACCCAATCCTTGTTACAAAATCCGTACTAACTTCCCACCACCAAAGTGTTGTGACAAAGTTAAATGAACAACACATATCTTGACTAGTCTGAGAGGGGATGAGTGGGATGAAAATTCAAAGTAAACTGGCAGAGGCCACTCCAACCCCAAACATATATAATCCACTGCCCAACTGAAGTGCAAAGAGGTTTCTCATTGACTTCCTCTAAGGTCCCTTCTAATCTGCCATATAAAATCCAGATTAGCCACTGTAGACTCATATAATCCAGTTCAAAGCATATAATGTGGATTATCTGCTTTGATCATCTGGGTTATATGGCAGTGTAGAAGCGGCCTGTAAGAGCAGATTCTCTTTCATAAATCTTTAAACAGAGTTTGGGTGGCCATGTCCCAGGATTGTTTTAGTTATGTGATCCTGCATGGCAGTCAGTGGATTTGATGGGCCTTAGGTCCCTTCTACACTGCCATATAAAATCCAAATTATCTGCTTTGAACTGGATTTTATGGCAGCGTAGACTCAAATAATCCAGTTCAAAGCATCTGATGTGGATTATTTGCTTTGATAATCTGGATTATATGGCAGTGTAGACAGGGCCTTAGTATCCCTTCCAACTTTATGATTCTCTGTGAGGTGGACATTATTTGAAGCCAGAGGAAAGTCACAAAAGGAAGTACAGGACCAAGGAAGGAAGGTGTGTTCCATATGCATATTTAAAAATGCACGAAGCCACTGGATACATTTATAAAAGGCATGTTTTAGTTATTCAGAGTTTTAATCTATGAATATATCTGTTGGAGAAATGAATATATGCTGATTCTGTCCCCACTGAAAACCCTACCAACCACGGAAAAGTTAAATCTGTCTCTTACTACTAGCAGGTAACACCAGCAAATAGACTACCAGTTAACTGACCTATGAACAGGAGAAAAGTCCTCTAAAATGTGTGGTAAAGATGAATTCTAGTTTCCCTATTTCTGCTGTCTTTTCATACAATGTTGAACTAATTTCCTAGTGCCCTGATTCTTCTCCATTTTTTTTCTTGATATTTCTATCTGTCCTGATTCATGTACATGGATCTGGGCAACTGGCCAATAAAAAGACAAAAAACTCCTCTGGCTAATCTGTATCTTTTTATTATCAAAACAATTAATCTATTTACCTTCATAACATCATCACTGCCATTTTTGCTGCCATCATCATCACTTGCTTCTAGACCTTGTAATGGTGATCTGTCAAAATATTTTTGTAGAACACAGTGTATCAAAACTTTCTCCCACATTCCATCTTCTCAACTTGGAAGCAAATTAATTTTTCAGAGTGCTACTCCTCAGCTTTTTCATTTGGCTTTCTTTCTCATTTCATATGCATGATATGAAAAGATGCGGGAATATTCAGTCACCTAGAGATACAATTTTAGCAAAGAAAATTATTTTTACACTCTCTCCCTACATTACTTTATTTGACTTTATTTGATTCACTGTTTCAAAATTGCTTTTCATTTAGCATTAACTTTTGTAAAAAAAAAAGAAGTTCATACTAGGAACTCACTGATGTCAGCTGCAGAGCAATTAACACTTAATTCAATCTGTTTTACTCATTCTACTAGGACTTCCAAACATATAGGAGCTAGATCACATTGGCCTTCAGCACTATAATTGTAAAGGCTACAAACAGGATTCTATATATAACTACAATGGTACATAGTGTATTCTGGTCAGACCTCTGTCAAACTCCAGTTACCAGTAAATAACTATTGGGCTTGTTGGAGGGTCCTGTCCTCTGTCAATTGAAAAGCATGTGCCTGACACTCCCACCTTATCCTGTGAATGATCTCCAGCATAGGCAGAAAAAGATCCCAGTTTAAAATCCCATTCCAGAGATCTCTCACACAAAGGAGTTGGCTACTTCTTGATCAACAGGGGGATTGATCCTATTGATCACTGCAGCTGCTTATCAGTCATGGGGATTGGGGGACTTTCAAAGTCTCTCTATATATCTTAAACAAATGGTTTTGTAGAGCCTCAGAATATGTAACACTTTCCAAGTGAGTTGATTGCATATTAAGGGTGTGGACAATTCGGGGAAATTTGTTGATCCAGCTGCCAGACCTCCAAAAATGGACCAGGTGAAGGGCAGCCAGAGGCTGATGTGGATCACTAGCAGTTGAATCTTTCAGCTAATAGGGGCTAATGGGACTGGGTCAGGCATTCTACCTGAGGCAGACTTACAAATCAGTCAAGAGTGGGAACCTGGTAACAGTGGCACCTCTTCTTTCTTCCTGAAGCCCCTCCTCCCTCCAGCAGAACACCTGCTTGAGGCAAATAAGGCCAGAGAACAAGAAAAACTTCCTGAGGTCTCCAGAGAGGGCCCTGTTGGGAACTCACTTTTCCCAGTAGCACTTTGCTTAACATGGGCATTGAAGGAGCTTCTGCTCTTTCTCCTGGGGCATGATGGGGATTCAGATTTTTTTCCTCGGCTTTTCACATTTTTTCTCAGCTAATCAGAGGCCTGGTTAACTGTGTCCATTTCCCTCCCCTCTTGTGCCAAGCACTGGTTTGAACTCCAATTCCCAGAACCCTCTCTTGTGTGTTTTTTTTAAAATATATGGTAAAAACTTTTATAATTTCCCAAAAATCAGAGCTGGATTTCAGTAAGGCCCTTGACAAGGTCCCCCATGACCTTCTGGCAAACAAACTAGTCAAATTTGGGTTAGGCAAAACTACGGTTAAGTGGATCTGTAATTGGTGAAGTGAACAAACCCAAAGGTTTTGTTCACTTCACCAATTCTTCCTCTTCATCATTGAAAGAAGTGAGGAACAGGGTTCCATCCTGGGGCATGGTTCTATTCAACATCTTTATTAATGACTTAGATGAAGGGTTAGAAGGCATGATCATCAAGTTTGCAGACAACACCAAAGTGTGAGGGATAGCTAATACTCCAGAAGGTAGGAGCAGAATTCAAAACAATCTTAACATATTACAGAGATGGGCCAACACTAACAAAATGAAGTTCAACAAGGACAAATGCAAGATACTCTACTTAGGCAGAAAAAAATGAAATGCAAAGATAAAGAATTGAGGACACCTGGCTTGATAGCAGCATGTGCAAAAATATCTTGGAATCCTTGTGGACAACAAGTTAAACATGAGCCAACAATGTGCTTAAAAAGCCAGTGGGATTTTGGACTGCATAAATAGGAGTATAGTGTCTAGATCCAGGGAAGTCATGCTACTCCTCTATTCTGCCTTAGTCAGACCATGCCTGGAATACTGTAGCCATTTCTGGAGTCTGGTTCTCCTGGAGTGGCCTGGAGAGAGTTGGGGGCTATGCGGTGATGGTTGGAGTGTGGAGGGATGTGTGTGTGTGTGTGTGTGTTTGTGATGTGAGCTGGGGAAAGCATTTCATTTCATTGTATTCTATTAAAAAAATAAAATGTTATGTAACCTTCACAGTTTCAGCTCATTATTTTGAAGGAATTTTCCCAACATCTGGATGCATAAAAAACAGAGATGAAAGCACTTTTTTGGTTAGTACATGCAAAATCATTTTGTCCCCCTTCACATCTGATTGACTATACTTGTAATTGTTCCATTCTAAAATTTAATAAGTTGCATGCTATTCCATCTATTGATATAGGCCAGAAAGCATGGATTCCTTTTAAAGTCCTTGATGTTTTTTTTTTTGGAAAAAAACAACTCAGTTTTCAGAGAATTCAGATTTTCTTCTTAGCTATGTATGTACTCACAATCTCTACTGAGCTAACATTTCTCAGTGCTTCTTTCGCCCTAGGAAGACAATTTCTTTCTCACTGCTTGATACAATTCCATTTGATGTGTCCCTCCCACCCCTTGTTTGATCAATTCTTTGTTAATTTTTTTACCCATGTTCTTTTTTCCCATAGTGATGTTGTTAGATGAATAAAATTAACCTCTGGCTACTGCTTTTCCTACATCCCCAAAGCGTCATTTTTGTTGATGTGGTCAAGTCAAAGGACAGTGAAATCAATGGCTGCTGTTCTAAATTCAGAAGAGTTTTATCGACAGGTGAATGTGGAACTGGGCAGATTGTTCAATTTCCAACTGCAATTACCTGAAGTACCTGCAAGATCCCCCCACCCCCGCCAACTATAGTTTAATGAAGGAAAAAGTGCTGATTGGGTTTTAAACAAACTGAATTTCTTATCCTCCCTCCACAGTAAGAAATATGGCATGGTTGGATGAGGTACAGGAATGGGCTAAATTTTTTAAACAGAGTAACAGAAGCACCCTAATTCCTTTAAGTAACCCCATAAGTATTCCAATGAATGCTGAGACCAGCAGAGATTCATTTTGATCAGAATCAAAACACATTTCTATGCAGCTGTACCTGCATGACTCCCTCTGTCACAGCCTTTTTTAAACTTGGTTCATTCGTTATTTTTTATTTCTTGACATATCATCTCTCCTAGGAGCATTTCTGTTTGGATTCAACTCCCTCCATTGCTGGGAGATAGAGATAATTTCTGGAAAGACCAGGTTCTTCTCCGGTATCCATCAACATCAGAGGAGGGCTGTCAGTTGGGAACTCAAGTTATTTCTCCAATGCAGTTTCTTGAAGTCTGCCATTCTGGACTACTGTAGGTCAGGTGTACATTTTGTAAGAATGTGATTGTGGTAATTGGAAAAATTATATAATCCTTGCAAATCTGAAACAGCAATATGTATATTGGACTGAATGTCCCCTTGTGTGAAAATGAACCTGCACAGAATGAACATTTCAAGTTTTTCAGCAGGAACCTGTTGGATTGAAACAAGGTAGGAAAAGACTTTGTTCACTGAAAACCCAGGGTGGGCTACAGACTAAGATCCATGGGTTTAACATCCTTCAATAAGTGCCAGAAGGCTTCCTAGTCCCCATTTGCTGTAGTCCTGTAATTTATTTGATAGAGAACCTTGTCACACACACTGCCAGAATCACCACAAATAGCTGTGGATCCCATAGATCCTAGCACCACCTGAGTTGACCTTCTGAATTAATGGAGGTGTATTTAAATTTTCTGTTCAATAAATAAATAAATACAACTCATTGCCATTTAAAATGAAGAGGTTAAACATATCCACAGTGATCAAACATCAAGTTTGAATAGCACACTTCTGTTTTGCTCATCAAACTGCTTTATTGTCTTTTCAGATCACCAAACTTTAGTGTCATATCACATGAGGAAATGTTCAGCAAAGCAGAGGCACTTCACAGCATAGCTAGGTATGAGATATAAGAATTCTAAAACTGTCAAAAATGTCAGAATCTATTGTAATCAGCAGCCCAGTTGCATTGCCTGGAAAGCAGCCATTGATTCCAAATGAACCTCTTATGGTCTGATAAATTTCATTATTTTTAAGCAAAATAATAATGTCATTTTGGGCAAAATAGTATTTTAATAACTACATATGCTGCCAGGATGTGACATCTTCTATTTTCCTCTTCCTTCCTCATGCTTCTCTCCTGCCCTTTTCCTAGATATGCTATGCTACACTTTGCAGAAATAGGAATGAGAAGCAATTGCCAGTGGTATTTCAAAACCATTGTAATCAGCTGTTCTTTCTTCCTTGTCATGATTTCTCTGGGAAGGTTCCAGACAGCAGTTTAATCCAGGAACAATAGCATTTTAAAAACATGAAACTTCCCGATTTCAAGTCCACTCCCCCCCCCCCCCCCGATTCTTTCCTGAAACCTTTCAGGAGGGCAGGGAGGCAACCCCCATCCTTCCAAAAACACCATAAAAACAGGGGGGAGTGAAAATAACTTATTGGCCTCCATTAGCCCTCACAACATACTTCCAGGGATGTACCAATTATGCTGAGAAATGGAGGAGGGGAATCCTTCCTCGCCCCATTTTTAAAGTGTTTTGGGAGGGGGTGGGGGCAATCTTGCACCTTCTGGGCTCCAGAAGCCCAGAAGCCCAGAAGGTGTGGGATGGGTGTTTGGACAGGCTGCAGGGAAGTCCCAGGACTCTTATGGGTCTGTCCACACAGGGTCATAGCCCATTAGACTTGGGTCTTTCACAAAGGCATGTGTCTAATGGGCTATCAAATTAATTCACTACAAAGCAGAGTTTTCCTGCTTTGTGGTGAATGCAATCACTTTTTTGTGGGATGTCATCTGGATGCCCCCCTTTGAAATGTGAGAGCTCCCACTTTTCAAGGGCTGTTTGGACACAGTCTGGATCTTTTAAAGTTTACAAGTCTCTCTTGGAAGAAGAGCTAAGCTTCATTCATACATTATAGTTAATGAACTATGGCTTTAATCTTAAAATATGTCTACTTACAATGCAGTCCTAAACATACCTACTGAGAACTATAACCAATTGAGTTCAGTGTGGGTGAATACCAGGTAAGTGTGGATAAAATCAATGCCATGACATTTCTATATGGTTGAAATGTGATCTTTTTAATTCATTCCTTGACACTTTCATGGGTGTCCTGTGACCCAAATCCCAGCAAATATAGAGAGCTGAGTTTACATCCCTTTCTCTGTCTGTGTGTTTTCCCAAATGTGTGCCTTATATAAACTGTCCACATGGGATGGAGGCATGAACACCTTCATTGAAATGTTTAAACAATATTTTAGACACACTAGAAATGTGTATAAACTTCAGACATGGCTTGTCTGTCCACATGAAGATTCCAGAGCACATAGTGCACTCAGAAAGTACTCACTGATGTAAGTTGTCTGACAATGGAAAGAGGTCAACCAAATTTCAAGCTGAAATTGGAAACTTCACATGGCACTATATAGAACTGTGCGCCACAGAAAGTTTGCAAAAGTGAAATTATCTCCTTCCACCTGTAGGCATCAGCATTCTGAAAATGAGAGGTCTATTATCTTCTTTCCCCTAAAATCTACCTAATTTTAAATAATGCTACCCTTCTGACACTGGTGATAATATTAATCCATAAACTTCCTGTAAGTCATTTTATTTGAGGACCTGAGCCAATGCAATATTTTATTCACTTCCATGTCTTCTACTAGTACTAGTTCCATGACTGTAGATGAAAGAGGAATATGGAGAGCATCTGGAGAATATTTGCAAGTTGCAGTAAGAAATCAATTAAACCTTATAAAAGCTGTAGCAAGAATTGTAGCACTTCTAGCTAAGCTAGTGATTTTGTCAAAACACCCTTGCCTCTTGCCCAGAACTGAGCTCCTCCAAATTGGAGAATATGTACCATTCTCTCCTGTTTGGAAATGACCCATGGAAGCTAAAGACTCAAAATCAGATTCTCAGATTTGACAGTAATAATCACAATTTAACTCAGTTATTTTAAATAAACTATGGTTGCTCTGCCTCTTAAAATTACTGTTCAATTTGCCTTGTTTTCAGATTCTCATTTCTCTTCTTTGCTTCATCTGTCTCCTGCTTTTTTCTGACACTTCCTGTAGGGAAGTGGTGTTGAGCACAGGTAATATTTGTATATCAAACAGTGTACACACCAAGGAGCAAATTAGTATTCTGGCCTTATCATTCATTGCTAAACTCCACATGCAAATGCAACACATTACCACATTAGGCCAGTTAAAGAGGTTCTAAATTAGATTTGTGACTTGAAAGTTTGAATAAGAAAACTAATAGAATGCAAAATGAAGCACAGGGAAAATTAGATTAATTATCTACATCATTCAGTGCATGGTTGCTGATGCACTTTGTTGTAGAAAATGTCATTTAACTACATGATTTCCTAAATATGTCTGCATGAAGCTTTCTAAATGTAGACAATAAGTAGGAGGAGGAGGGAGTGATTTTATTTGGAAATCAGGTGTTGTTATGAGCCAACAAACCTTGTCAATAATGAGAAATGATGGAAATTGTGGTTCAACTAAATCTAGAAGGTCACATGACTGCCATTTCTGCTTTAAGAGTTTTTCATTGGCCTAGTAGGGTATATTGTTTTAGGTTTTTTTTAAAAAAAAATCTGGTGTATTTTTAATTGTCTAATTTACAGTTGTTGAAAAATCAGTGAAAAAGTGAAAATGAAAATCAACCACAAAAAGAAAACAAAAATCTTGAATATAATTGCTAATCCCACTTAGAGCAGACTCACTAAAGCAGTGGGATTTGTGCAAATATTGACTTGGCAATTGATTAAATCAGTTTATGGTAGTAAAAACTTAATTCATATTAATGCACTGCCGTTTTAAAAGCCAAATATCAGAATATGCTGTGTAAAATTTTAAAATTTTCATAAGCCTTCATCAGACAAGATGGTTTTTGTCCTTGAGAGAAATGAGTTAATAGGTTCCACAGGGCACGGTTCTGAACCTATTTTTTTAAGCATATTTATTAATGACTTAGATATCATTATTGACATGAACAATGGAATAGGAGCATAGTTATTACATTTGCAGATTACAATCAATTGAGGAACACCTAATAGCCCATAAGACAGGATCAGAAATAAAAATAAAAACAAAAGCAAAAACAACATAACTGTCCTCCCCTCTTAAAAAACAACAACTTGGGACTCAAAGCAATTCAGAATCTAAAAGAAAAATAATAATTATCATCATCATCATCATGTGGGGACTCAAGGCAGCTAACAATCCACACTAGACAAGTTTAAAAAGTGAAATACAAAAGTTTTTTTAAAAAAACAATTAAATAATAACTGTGTGGTTAAAAGCACAATTAAAATGCAATAAATACACAAAATTAGATTTTAAAACTGGTATCCCTCCTCATCCTATCCAGCCTCACAAAAGCCTGCCCCTTACCCTTCCACAAATGACTGTTGGCAGAAGAAGGTCCTGACCTGCTTACGTAAGGCCAGCAGGGATTGGGCCATCCTGGTCTTAATTGGGAGGGAGACTCACAGTCTGGGAGCAGTCACAAAAAAGGCCTTCTCCCGTGTTCCCACCACATGCACTTGCAAGGGAGTGGGACCTAGAGAAGGCCTTCCCCAGTAGATCATAGATGTTTCATAGAAAGAGATACGGTCCTTCAGATAACCTGGACCAGAGCCATATAGGGCTTTGTAAGTCAAAACCAGCACTTTGAACTGTGCTCAGAAATGTGTTGGCAGCATGTGGAGCTGTCACAACAGAGGAGTTGTACACTCCCTATAGCCAGCCCTAGTTAGCAGTCTGGCTGCTGTTCTTTAGACCAATTGAAGTTTCTGAGCACTTTTCAGAGGCAGCAACATTAAGAGTGCATAACAGTACTCCAAACAGGATGCAACCAGGGCATGTACCACTGTGGCGAGATCTGACTTCTCCAGGAACAGGTGCAGTTGGTGCACTAGCTTCAACTGTGCAAAAGTAATCATGGTGACTGCTGATACCTGAGCTTTCAGAGTCAGAGCTTAATCCAGGAGTAGTCCCAAACTGTGAGCCTGCATTTTCAGGGGGAGAGTAACCTCATCTAACACAGGCTGACTTCCTATTCCCAGATCTGTCTTACAGTTATAGAGCACCTTTATCTTGTCTGGATTAAGATTCAATTTGTTTACCCTCATCCAGTCCATTACAGCTGCCAGGTACTGATTTAGGATATGAACTGCTTCCTTGGAATGAAGTGGAAAGGAGTGATAGAGTTGAGTGTTATCTGTGTATAGATGGCACTGTACTCCAAAACTCTGGGTGAATTCTCCCAGAAGTTTCATGTATATGTTGAGCAACATGGGAGACAGCAGAGAGCCCTGTTAGACCCTACAGGCCAATAGACAAGGATTCAAACAGAAGTTCCCAAGAACCACCTTGGGATCCACTTGGTGGATGGACTGGATGAGGGTAAACGAATTGAATCTTAATACAGACAAGATAGAGGTGCTCTATAACTGTAAGACAGTCCATCCACCAAGGCGATCAAAGCTGTCTCTGTCCCATAACCAGGGCTGAAACCAGACTGAAATGGATCTAGATAATCGACTTCATTCAGGAACTTTTGAAGTTGTGAAGCCACAACACATTCTAGAACCTTGCTGAAAATGGGAGATTGGAGACTGGTCTGTAGTTTTCCAGAACAGAGGGGTCTGGGAAGGTTTTTAAAGAAGTGGTCTTACCACTGACTCCTTGTGGCCTGTGGGGATCCTGTTCTGATGTGGGGAGTCATTAATCACTTCCCTGACCCACTCCACCAGCCCCACTCTGGCCTGTTTTATGAGCCAGGCACAGTAAGGGTTTAGAACACATGTGGTGGCTCTCACCTCTCTCCAAGAATCCTGTCCACCTCAGGCCAACAGAAAATATTAAACTGAAATAAATTACTTACTGTATTCTGACCTCCCTGGGAAGGGAGTTCTAGATTCTAGAGGCAGCCACTGAGAATGTCCTCTCTTGCATCTCCAATAACTGCTTTTGGAGTGGTGGTGGGTCTGAGAGGAAGCTTATTTTGATGGTTTCAGGGATCAGTCTGCCAAATAGGCTAGACATTATATCTTTCTCAAGGTTGATTGATGTTGTAGCCTGGTCAGATTCTGAGGGCTCAGAAGATGAGGAAGAGGATTCTGGGATAGATTTGGAGGGCCAAGAGGAGGAAAAAAGTGGCCTGGAGAGAGTTGTTTTGGAATCTCCTGGCAGTTCTCATGAGACTGGAGAAAGGGAGAAAGAAAGCCTTCGACAACACAAGGGAGATGAATGTTTGTCCAGAACAAGGCATTACAACTTCAGAGGCAGAGCATACAACAGAGACAGACTCACTTTTCCCAGCAGCTTAGCGATAAGGATTTTCAAATCTTGGCTATCTGGGAAATAACTTTTTGAACTTTGATTCTCCTTTTTAGATTGGCTTAATTTTTATATGTTCTTCTCTTTTACTTACTGGATTACCTGGATCACCTCTGTGGTTTGTGGTGAAAAGGTATTTCAAGGCTCTAGTGCAACAATTGATATCATTAACCATAGCATGTTAGACCATGTGGGGAACTTGGGTTTAGGAAAGCTAGTGAACAGTGAATATTATCATGCCCAAACACACATCTCAGAATACTTTTTGGTCTGTTTATTGGCCGAAGTTCCTGACATATGTTGAGTCCACCTTGTCGCAAGAAGGGTGGGGTATAAATATGATAAGTACATAAATAAATGGGTGATTTTAAGGCTTTTTTTGGGGGGGAACCTGCTTATAATCAAAGGAATTTGCTGAAATGAGGCCTCTGAAATCACTGACTGGATGAAAAAATAAAAAGTTTTGGCTTAGACATTTCTAAAATGTTGACCCTAAGCAGGAATCCTGAAGAACATTTTATGGCATTCATAGGCCAAAATACATCAGGCTCTAGAGCCACACATGAAACTAGAAAATGGGACAGGAATCTATCCCAGCATCCCCTTCCTCATCTTCTGAGCACTCAGATTCTGACCAGACTATGACATCAATCAACCTTGCTCTGCTGAAAGTAGATGAAATTGCTAATTCTATACAAACATACCATGCAGCTGTGGTATGCATGTATATCATGCAGCTGTGGACACGTCTACATAGGGACCACCAAATGCAGCACCCAAACACAAATCAAGGAACATGAAAGGCACTGCAGACTAACTGAACCAGAGAAGTCAGCCATAGCAGAGCACTTGATGCACCAATATGGACACAATATATTATTTGAGAACACAGAAATGCTGGACCACTCTAACAACTACCATGTCAGACTACACAGAGAAGCCATTAAAATCTACAAGCATGTGGACAATTTCAACAAAAAGGAGGAAACCATGAAAATGAACAAAATTTGGCTACCAGTATTAAAAAAAAATCTCTAAAATCAGGACAGTAAATAAAGAACAACCTCTGAAAACAGAGAAATTCCAGACATGAAACAATCAGGAACAGCTAATACCTCCAAAAAAGAAAAAAAAGAAAAAAAAGGATTTTCCCAGATAAGAAGAAGCCAGGCCTTGAGGCCACAGGGCTATCAAATGCTAATCAAGGTGATTAATTACAACATCCATACCTGCCTCCAACAGAGTTCTTTCTCTCACCCTGGATGTTACACAGATATATAAACCTCCCTTGCCTAGTTTCCAACATACCTCACAACCTCTGAGGATGTCTACCATAAGATGTGGGCGAAACATCAGGAGAGAAAATTTCTGGAACATGGCCATACAACCCAAAAGACTCACAGCAACCCAGTGATTCTGGCCATGAAAGCCTTCGACAATAAATCTATACACACAGTTTCTTCAGAAAATACTACACATTAAAAGCAAACGCTATCAGTGCCTTGTCTATTCGGTTTCCCACTTCCACAGCTTCCCAAATTTTGTCTCACAAAGCAAGACTGAGTGGTTAAGAATAAGAAGCAAAGGCATTGCCAATGCTATTTTGTCAATTCTGCAACAAAGGTCGAGGTCTCTTGCTTCTATATCTTTCTAAATCCATTTCCCAGTGATTTAGATAATTCAGATGGACTGAGCCAATTCGCTTTCAAAAAGCATTCAGTCTGAGTACCATACATTCTTATATTATCTATAAACAGTACATGATTTCACTAAGCTTTTCCAATACATTTGCCACTAATAAACAGTTATTTGTTTGTGATTTATTAAAATTTCTGCTAAATATATTCATTTCCATAAATTGGACCCAAAATTTCAATATATTCACATTGCGACTTGATGTGTAAGTCATCCATAAATCTAGAAACTCATAAAATTCTCATTTTTCATAATTTCATAATACAATCTGACAGTGCAGACCTGTCAAGTTTTGCTGGCAGTCAGGATCCTAACAAATACAAGGATCAGCTCCTATTTCCAGAAGGGTGCATATCATCCAACAAGAGACCAGATTCTTGTGCAATGTTTAGTAGTCAGATATATCATTAGATGAAAAGGTTGGAGACAGGAAAATGCATGGTCATGTGATAAACCTTAGATAGAAAGCATTCACTCCAATATAATCCTTTTATTAGATTATACATTGCACATGTTAAAGACCACAGATTTACAAAAGCAAGTAGTTAGCTAGGCCACTGGACCAGATGCTAAGGCAGGTAATGTGCCTTGTAATATTTTCTATGTGGTATCTTTACATAGCTGCAACTAAGCTGATAATTCCTTCACCAGATGCACTCTTTACATTAAAACATATTGCCTGGAGATTGCATTTGGAGCTTGGTTTTTGGAAGTCCCAAAAGAGCCCTCCTGACATATTGCAAGCAGCATATTTTTAGGGAGCTGGAATAACTTGATTAGAAGACATTCTGAAATTAACAGATCTGCATCATGATGTGATCTGGAACTTCCTTATGTGCCAGCATTCAGCTTCTTAAAATGATCTAACACTGTGCTCAATTTAGAAAGTCAAATAAGACAAGTGTGCTTGGAGGGGGAAAACACCATATTTGTATGTGCATTTTCATCTATTTTTTAAAAAAGCTCAACTGTAGAGAACAATTAGAATATTCTTAAGAGTGAACATATACAAGCATGAAGTGGAAACAGACTAAATTCACCATGATTGATTTTGCTACATTTTCTTATCTTAGATTTTTATCTTAGAAGCTATTGATCCATTATTGTCAACTCAGCAACCAGCAGAAATCACATATAAATGTCTGGTTAATTTAAATCCTTCCATCCTTTCAATACATTCCTTCTGCAACCAATAAAACCTATTGAAGACTCTTCATCAGAAAGAAAAAAGTGAACAGCTTTCCTCAGCTGAATTCCTTAAGTACCTAGTAGTCATAATCTAAATAAAATACCAGCAATTATGAATACACAGCTTCTGATATCTTTTTGTGAACATTGTTCTCAGAGGAAGAAGGTTTAAAGACGAAATGATAGCCATGCTTACATATTTGAAAGAATGTCATAAGGAAGAGTTTACAGGCTTATTTTCTGCCCTGGAGACTAGGGGCTCACCCAGACAGGCCCATACCCTGGGACCTGTCTCGGTTTTTATCGGAGGCTACCAAACAATGCCTCGGGGGTGGGGGGAGGGAATTAGGAACAAACCAAGGCTTCCATGATTTGTTCTGAATTAATTAGATACCCCATTAGATCCAGACCAGCCTTAAAGGTCCAGGTCTAAAAGGGTATTGGGCCTGTGGAAACTCACTTCTGAGCGAGTCAACACCATATCACTTCTTTGGACTGCATGCCATACTGATATTAATTGGGATGGCATGTAGCCACCCTCCTCCTCAGGGAAAGCCTAGGTTTTTGGGGGCAGTGGGGACTGAAATCCACACTGAAGTGGGTTTTTTGACCTGCTTCAGTGCAGATTTTAGTCCTGCCTGGAAGTACCCTAGGATTCAGAACAATGGATTCAAATTACAGGAAAAGAGATTCCATCTGAACATTAGAAGAACCTCTTGACCACAAAATGTGTGACGCATAGGCAAATATCAGTCAGCTCCAAAGCAATAGACACACAAACAAGAGGAAAAAGGAACAGCTACAGTTGCTGCAGAGTCTGAGACATGTACCTCTTTAAGCCACTCCCATATGGCATGTGCAGTGGGCAAACTGCAGACATGGACCAGCTGCTCATCGTTGACACCCAGGATGAGGGATGCTTTGGCCTTCTCCAGTGAACTTTGTTCCTCTGCTGTTGGTTGTTGTGGTGGTGGGTTCAAAATACAATCCCACAGAGATTCCCTCCTCAGGTAACTCTCCATATGAACCTTCCATATGAAGTAATTACTGCCATTCAACCTGGCAATAGGGAATGGTGCCAAATTCACTCCTGTATCCATCTTCCAGAGTTCAGTCCACAACAAAAAGTAAAGTCAAAAATAAATTTCCTCAGTTAAGGTCTATGCGATATAAGGACAAGACTGCTTTATGCTGAGTTATGCTGGGTTATGCTGGGCCCATAACCTATCGCGCATTAGCAAATATCAGTCAGGTCCAAAGCAATAGACACACAAACAAGAGGAAAAAGGAATAAAAAATCTTTACTCTTGTCAACAGAGTTGCAAAATCAAAAATGAAGTAAACTCAACAAACTTACAGAGTTCTTCATAGCAAAGAGCATTGCTGGTCAGTCATTGCACATTCAGCATAACCATCACCAACTGTATTCTAAAAACTCATACAGTTATACCCCACTGGGTGTGGTCCAAGCTTGCTTGCTGACCTACATCAGCAGCTGCTCATGATAATTAACACCATAAGGTTTTTTTTAACACACACATATACACCTGATCCTGTTACTACTTACTGTAACAAAATCTGTTCAACAGTGGATATAACTGAATAGGAATATGGCCGAGGCTCCTTCTTTGGAGGCTTCTAAACAGAGTTTGGATCTGTCTGGGATGCTTTAATTGTGTTTTTCCTGCATGATGGAAGTTGGACTGGATGACCCATATGGTCTCTTCCAACTCTATGATTCTACATATGAAAAGAAGTGGGATATAAAGTAAGTAAGTAAGTAAGTAAAATAAATAAATAAATAAATACTGCCTTTTCCTCTATAGCCTTCTTCAAGAGCTACACACAGGCAGAACAGTGAGGCTATTTACTCTTGCTGGATTTTCCCCCATGTCAATAAATGTAAGAACAGGGGAAGGAGCCATAATTTTTTGTTTGCTGCATAAATGTTTAAAATGAAGAAATGCCACAGGAAAAATATATAGATCAATTCACACTGCAAAACAGCAAGCTGTAGCTGGTAGTCTCTGACAGTGACCTGAAAAACTGAAGGAAGATGAGGGTTTGAGATGTCAGTAGATAAAGGGGAGGACCCTGACATGACTCTATGACTGGGAGCATATGGGGAATGCTAGTCAAGACCAATAATAAGCACAAGCTGTGGAAAAGTTGGCGAGAAAGAATCCAGAAAAGCTTGGCAATATATTTTTGTGAAATTCTTGCTTTCTAAATTATAATATTGTTATGTGGGCTGCAGCAATCCAAAATAAAATACAGTAAACCATGTGGATTACACTGAGCGTGGTAGCGTTGTAATAATTTCTTCAATGTCAGTGACTTCCCTTTAAACATACTGTAATTTATTTGTCATGTTATTTATATTTTAATATATGCATTATTCCTGTTTTGCTTTTTATGTGCATATTAAGCTCTTTTTATTTAAGTATTCATTTTATGATTATCGTTTAAAAGTTTTTATGTGGATGAAGAACTTCAATTGAAAACTGGATGCAGTTTTTATGGGGAGAGGGTACTGTTGATTTTTTTTTTGTTTCTAAAGATACACAATGCTACATTTCCACAAAATACATGTAATGCTTGCTTCCATTTTCTCTGCACTGCCAAAGTATACTTAGGAAAAGTTTCAAACTGTAGTGTAGATTAACACTGAAACAGTTGTGCTGACCATGACAGTGGTAAAAAGAAAGGGAACTTCCATTTCTATCCTTTTCTTTGGCTTTCCTAATTTATCAAAACATTTGAGATGCCTTCCTCTGACTCAGTTTGAATGTCAGCAATGAATCCACAATTAGTTATGTAACTAGGGAGAGCACACTTGTAGCAGTATAATTCTTCACTAATTTCATCCTCAGAGGAAGTAAGTAATTTGCAAAACCTTCCTGCTGCAAGAAAGTCTACTCAATTTTCAAATATGAATTACTGTATGAGACTTGTTATGCTCAACATTTGCATGTATAAAATCTTTCTTTTTGCACAAAAACTGTAAATTTTGGACAGAATAAATTCTGAATTATGAAGATTCTTGTCACTAAAGGGTTTCCTGACACCTGAGTAACATATTTGGCAAAGATTGTCAAATATTCTTTCCATTCCCAAATACATGCAGCTATGCATGAGAGCTAGTGTGAAATAGTGTGTTAAACCATGATTTTGGAAGGTTCAAATTTCCTTTCAGCCATAGAAATCTACTGGGTGACCTTTGGCAGCTTGCAATCTCTTAGCATCAAAAGAAAGCAATGGCAGACCCACTATGAAGAAATCTTGACAGGGTTTTCATAAGTCAGAAATGACTTGAAGGCATGCCACACATGCACAAGAGGTCTTACTGCTCAGTGGAAAGATGCTGTCAGCTGGAGGTTCTGAACACTAAATTTTTTGAAATAGCTCTATTCAAAGTTTGAGAAATAATCTTAAGAAATCCATCCTGAACTATTTATGTAAAAATATAGTCATATAAACAATAAAGACTGGGAATTCTTTTCTTCTAATTTTGTGAAAATGTTTATATAACCACGTGAAACACTAGATATCAAACTACAGTTAACTTATCTGCCTGACTGTGTGTGTTATTAGTGATGAAATGAACATAGCTTCCTTGTATGTGAAGAGAACAATTGCCTCTGAATATTTTTGACCTAAAGGCATAAAAAAGCAGTGAACCCAAGTTTCAGTAGATATTACATCAAACAGAGATCAGCCCTGATAATGGGGATATGGGGGATTGACCTCTGCATGCTGCCTTTAGCTATAATTTTCCTTTGCTAAAATTTTCCTCAAGGTCCCATTCACATTTTTCTCTTATATAAACACTGCTGAGGCAAGCTTGGGACAAGGCATAGATCAACACACAGAACTTTTATGTGTATCCTTAAATGAAGTGAAAGTTAAATGCCAGTCTAAAATAGCAAGAAGAAAACTAGGCAGATGTATATTTTCTTATCTGTAATTTCTTGTAGTTAGATATCAGATGCTACTAATCATAACATCCAAATCTGTCTTGTTCCCTTTTATATATGAAATGTAACCATAGGAGTAATAGAAATAGCAAATCTGTGAAGTTCAGGAGCCCCCACCCACACACAGTGAACAAATTATTAATAGATATATAAATAAGTTAGTCTTGAAAATGAATATGCATGTCTATTTTTAAAAAACCTACAATTGAAAAAATAAAACATCAAGCATTTTTAAAAGTTAAATCAAGTTTGAGTAATGTTTTTGAGGGCAAATATTACTCTTGCATGAACAAAGATTCAGAATAAACTATATATTGCATAGAACAGCAGAAGACAGTTGTTGCTACATTATTTGCAATTTTTTAAAAAACATTTCAATTTTTTAAATGAAATATAAGAGTATATTAGGCCTGTGAATTGTGATGGCATAAGTCTGATTTAGAATCACAGAATCATAAAATACTAGAATTGGAAGAGATCACATTGGCCACAAAGTCCAACCACTGTCATGCAGAAAAAGAACAATCAAAGTACCCCCAACTGATGGCCATCTACCTTCTGTTTAAAAGCCTCCAAAGAAGGAGATTCCACCACACACTGAGGAAGTGAGTTCCACTGTTGAAAAGCTCTTGCTATCAGGAAGTTTTTCCTAATGTTTAGGTGGAATCAGGGCTGGCCCTAGGTAATTTTCGAGTGTAGGTGAATAGAATTTTGGTGCCGCCCCCCGCAGCCGCCCTGGCCCCGCCCCTACTCCTCACACTGCAGCATGCCTACCTTTCCATTGTCCGCACTGGGCTCCAAAGGAGAAGGAGGAGGAGGGGGGGCAGACCGGCTGGGAGTGGGCATGCCCTCCCGCAAGTGTGCAGGTGTGCATGCATGCGCACGCACCCCTGCCTCCTCCTCCCAGACTCGCTGCCGGAGGCAGGCAGGTAATATAGCAGTGTGAACTCAAGATAATTCACTTCAAAGCAGATACTGTGGATTCTGTGCCTTGGCATTCTGAGTTATATAGCTGTATGGGAGGGACTTGAGTCTACACTGACATATAATCCAGTTCAAATCAGATAATTTGTATTTTATAGGTAGTGTGGATGAGGCCTAAGTGCACTCTGCCTGTGCCCTGGGTTCCATTTTGGCTGAGGAAATTGATGGTATATGAAGTGGGCGGGGTCTAAAGGGGACGGGGGTCTACCGTTCTGAGCTGTTTCTAAAGAGGGAAAATGGCTCTTTCTCGTCCTCTAATTTGGGCTTTATTTTTCAAGAGTTTTTTTTGAAAGACAAAGACTGGATGACTATGTCTTTTGTGGCCAAATTTGGTGTGATTTGGTTCAGTGGTTTTGCTGTTTACTCCATAGTGAAACAGCACATTACACACACACACACACACACACACACACATATATAGAGAGAGTGCTACACTTGTAAAAGTACCTGTTCCAACTTACATACAAACTCAGCTTAAGAACAAACCTACAGAACCTATCTTATTTGTAACTCGAGGACTGCCTGTACATCTATGTGTGATCAAAGAAAACAAAGGGAACTGCATATGTCAAGATCATAAGGACTTCTATTAGCAAATTCACTTTTAACTGTATTTTAAACATTTTGAATGAAAAGGCTTTAAATGCTGCAAATGAATAGTAAAGATGAAAAATTCAGTTCTTTCCTCACAAAGGAAATGATTGCCCACAAATTGAATGCTGCACTCTTTGTACACTCCATGCACTCACAATTACTGTGTAGAGCTCATTCTCTACACCTTATGGTGTCTGGAAAGGAATCCTCCTGTGTGTCAGGACCCAGGCTGCAGAACACCAATAACCATGCGCAGAGACCAGAATCTATCTAATATCTTTATTAAGGAAATATATAAAGTCAATAAAAACAAGTGTAGAATATAGTTCAGAAGTAGACCTTTCAGGAAAGGTCAAATATAGTCCAGGAAAGCAATGTCCAATATGTGATATTAGTGTCCAAAGTTATAATCCACTTGACCGAAACGCACACTATTTGGCAAGCAATAGTGTGGGGAACTGTCCATAGACTTTCGAGGCTTAAGGTAAATCCGAAGGAAACTGGAAAACAAGGCTTGAATCTAGGAAGCAAGGTCCGTGGTTTAAAACGCAAGGCAAGGCAAGACTTGAAACTTGGCAAGATCAAACTTGAAACAAGGCAAACATCAAACAAGAACTGAGTCCATAGAAGTCCGTGGGACAAGGCAAGGCTGGAAACTTGATCCGGGAAACAGGGAACTGGAGTACGAAGTCTACACACGATCTCACTCCTCAAGCTGACGAATTGACTCCGCAAGGTTTCCTTCGCGGCAAAACACCTAAATAGGGTCTCGTTTCCCGCCAGAAGAACACTTTCCCTGGAGAACTAGAAGTGAAACTCATCTCTGTCCAGATGCATGACTCCTTAGAATTTCCCAAGGGAAGCAGACCTAATCAGCTAACTGTTTGGCTGCGATTCTGGCGCTTCGGCGCTTCGCCTCCCTAGCGCCTCGATCTTTATTATAATTGTCCTTTCGAGAAAATGGGGAGAATTCTGCCCAAGGCTTGTTTGGCTAACTTCTTGAGGGCAAACATCCTGCAGGTGCAGGGGCTCCGTTTCTGGCTGAAACGGTGTAAATCCCATGTTTTCCTCTTCGTCTGCCACAATAGTCCTAGGAACGGGACTACAAGGCCCATGAGACATCACACTGTGTTATATAAAATGAAACACCATCAAGCTTACCACGTCATCACACAGATAAAATTCCCCTCTTTTAGGAGTTTCACCTCAGTTCAGAGAAGGAGCTCTCCAGATCCCATCAGATGTAGTTGATCTACTTCTGGCAGGGCTCTGTCCCTGAACTGAGGTGAAACTGTCGTAAGAAAAAGCAGCTAGATCACAGGAGGCTCATTGAGAAGAATGGGGAGAAGCCGGGGAGCAACGGATAAGGTAAGGGGCAATTCAGGCCATATGGGGTACAGGGTGATGCTTTCCCCATGTCCCCATTCCAGATTCATCACGATCCATGGTGAATCCCCCTACTATCCTCAGCAATGTTGACATCGATATGATGAGGTCCCTAGAGCACTGAAAATCGCTTAGGATAATTCTGCCCATGTTCTTTCTGCCAGTATAGTGGCTGTGTATCTGAGCTGGAAAATGTTTGGGACCGGCATAAGTTGGCTTCTCCTTCATTCTGCCCCTCCACTCCTTCCTTTTTTCTTGGTCCTCCAAATGGATTACTTCAGCTGTGCCTGTGCATCATACTGCCAGCATGAAGGCATTGCCATTTATCCTGTAGAAGTTCAGTACAAGAGCATTCTGCCCATTCCTAACCTCCTACAGCTTATACTGGTCTGAGTTAAGTTTGCATGGCTACTCTGGTGAATAATTAAAAGTGTGTTGGCATGATATGCTTCTTTCACCTTCATTCCAAGCTTCAAGAGATGGCTGACATGCCTTACTCTGAAAGATCAACATTCACAAAGAGGCTGTTGAGGTGAACCCATAGAACTGGAAAAATTTCAGTGATCCCTGGAAATAACCAATGCTTAAAATAAGAATATAGGCCAGCATCCTGCAAGTGAGTTACGATAGTGTAAGTTCAATTTAAATTCTCATGACCTTCTTTTTTGTTGTTGCATGGATCATTTCCTTGCTGTCGGATAGTGGGAAGAGTAGTGGAGATGTATTCAGCTATTTTCTTGCTCTAGATGCACCATAAGAATATCATCTGTACAGACCTCACAGTCCCATCTCTCTCTCTCTAAGTCTCTGAAGGTGCTTTTTGGAACACATCCTGCTACAGGAAATGATTTTATTTTATTTTTGCTGAAATGAAAATAAGTTCTAGCAACTGACTGGACATAAGGAACAGGACTTTTGATGGTTACCTGTATTTTTACATATTTAAAAAAGTAATTGCTGATAATGGATAAAATAACTAAGAGGAGAACTTTGAGAGAACTTTGTTAATGAATGGTAAGCTATGATCCAACATCTCAATGTAAAATTAATCAAAAATGTACATAGGGGAACCTATAAGTGTAGACAAGGAGGACACAGATATTAATTTAGATCTTATGATACCTTTATATGTACTATTTAAATAGAAGACTGTGACCCCTTAAAGAAAATTTATTATCAGATAAATGATTTTGGAGCACTAATAGCTGGAAGGTATTGCACTGTATGCAACAAACACTTACAAATATATGTCTATTTGAATCAAAAACTGCAAAAAGTAATTCTGTTTTAACATAATAATCTATGCTGTCTTAAATAAGAATAAAAAAGAAATACACATTTTAAAATATAAATAAATGTGTGGTGTGTATGGCACTAGAACTCTACTCTCCATACCGGTAGTAAAGGATTGGGTAATAACTGAATACAACCCTGATTTATCCATATACAGGGAGTCCCTGAGTTACAGACATCTGACTCATAGTTAAGAATGGGGGTGAGGCAACAGAAAGTGAGATAAATGTATGTTTTACATGTTTTGATATGGTCAAAACTGACTAATCAATAAAGAGTTGTTGTATATATAGGCCAGCTTGGCAAAGAACAGAAAGTGAGATAAATCTATACCTTAGGAGGGAAATTCACTCCTGAAAGACTTGTCATGGGGAAAAGGTGTCTCAACTGAAGCTTTTTCACCAATCTTTGTTTCCACAACAAGGCAAATTTGCCCAGACAGCAAAACAAACACCTCAGGGGTATTAACTCTTTCCTATCCTGTGTGTGTGTGTGTGTGTGTGTGTGTGTGTGTGTGTGTGTGTACACATATACAAACACCATAGGGGTATTAACTCTTTCCTATCCTGTATGTATGTATATGTGTGTGTACACACACACACACACACACACACGGCTGGATTTTATACATGGTTAAGGTCATGATCTAAAACAACAGTTCAGTATCTAAGCTTTAGTATATTTGGAAATTCTTACCCCTCCTGTTCCAGTCCTCACATGGTTTTCCAACCCTTTGGAGCAATTCTTTGTAGGGAGCCACTGACACTTACTGCATTAGAAAAGGGGTTCCTGCTGATTCTGGTGGAAGGAGTGGGATCCAAGTGAAATGGATCATTGGGTCTCAGTTTTGGGTATCACCTATACCTTAACAAAAAATGAAAGGTGGACATCAACCTCATTTCCCTACTTGTGAACTTCCTGGAGAACTCTGCTAGATTCTTTTGCTCCCATTTAGAAAAGTAGTTATCTTGCTTTCAGGATCAATAGAAGAAAACACCTCAATGCCTTTCCTAGTTCTTAAAATGTACAATCACCATGGATTCTTCCTGGTAGTGGGACTCTAAGATGCAGACTTTGAAGCAAAATACCATACCAAATAATATATTATTTATTGGGTTTACACACTTTTCCTCCTAGAATGGTGGAGATCAGCTTGCAGTAACCAGTTTCCAGTGATACTGAATAAAAATTGCTATATAAAAGTATTCCACAAGATGAAAGATTAAAAAGGAGCTAAGTTAAAAGCCTTTTTTAAACAAAGTTTTAAAACCAATCATTAAGCAAAATGCAACTCCTGATTAGTAATAACCCCGTCCTCTGCAGCCAGACAGTTTTCAAAAAGCAACCTGGATAAAAAAATCTTTGCTTCCCTTGGTAGGAATTTCACAGCCTGGGAAAAGTCTCTCTTTTGTTCTCTCACTCTTGCTCTCACTCTCCCTTTGAGGGGAAAAGGACTGTGAGAATAACACTACTGCAAAGCACTTTACAGAACTAGTCCCTTATCAAAACGTACTGGTAGTTCTACTGTTCCTCTCATAGCCAGAAAATGGAGTTTTTCTTAGAGCATTTTATTCCCGTAGAAAGTCCAGGTACCAAGAATATATGATAGGATGCCTTCACATGGATGAATCTGTCCATAAATAACAGTATGCACAATGACAAAATGACTTTGAAAACACAGAGAGGGGTTATTTTTGTACTGGAATTCATTAGCATTAAAAAGAAAGTGTGTTTTTATTTTTTTTAAAGGAAAGGAAAGAGTTATTAAAGCACACACAAAAATAGACAGGATGACTGAATAGACTTGTTGAAAAAAACAATGCACAGAAAGTGAACAAAACTGGAAAATAACTTTTTGATATGTATTGGTACTCAAGAAATATTATGGGAAAAGCTAAAAACAATATTTTCTCATAAGTGTCATAAAACAGCATGTTATGCGAAAGCACAATTCTGTGCACAATGTTGTAGAACTCAATTCCCTAGTGTTTATTTTTGCATCAGAGAGAGAGAGAGAGAGAGAGAGAGAGAGAGAGAATAAGTTTCTTTCCCCTCTTTTCTATTTTAGAATTCTAGAAGTGACAGTGACGGGGAGTCTTAAACATCAATTTTCATATATTGCTATTTATTTGCTCATGAAAATAGTTTAAATATATTTTGTTGCTATCATGATTAAGAGCAGGGCCGGCCGGAGATATTTTTTGATGTAAAGCGGGGGCGCTGAAAAGCGCCCCCGCCACCGGCGCCCTGGCCCCGCCCAGCGTGCCCTGGCCCCGCCTCCCACGCTGCGTGGGAGGCGGGGCCAGGGCGAATAGTGAGGGGGCGGGGCCAGAGTTGGCCCCGCCCCCCGTGCCCTGGCCCCGCCTCCCACGCAGCGTGGGAGGCGGGGCCAGGGCACGCTGGGCGGGGGGGGCGGCGTCAGAGCTGGCCCCGCCTCCCACGTTACCCCCGCTCGCCCGTCTGGCCTTGTGTAGCAGGCCAGACGGGCGAGCGGGGGTAACGTGGGAGGCGGGGCCAGCTCTGACGCCGCTCCCCCCCCCCGCCCAGCGTGCCTTGGCCCTGCCTCCCACGCAACGTGGGAGGCGGGGCCAGGGCACGCTGGGCGGGGGGGGCGGCGTCAGAGCTGGCCCCGCCTCCCACGTTACCCCCGCTCGCCCGTCTGGCCTTGTGTAGCAGGCCAGACGGGCGAGCGGGGGTAACGTGGGAGGCGGGGCCAGCTCTGATGCCGCTCCCCCCCCGCCCAGCGTGCCTTGGCCCTGCCTCCCACGCAACGTGGGAGGCGGGGCCAGGGCACGCTGGGCGGGGGGGGCGGCGTCAGAGCTGGCCCCGCCTCCCACGTTACCCCCGCTCGCCCGTCTGGCCTTGTGTAGCAGGCCAGACGGGCGAGCGGGGGTAACGTGGGAGGCGGGGCCAGCTCTGACGCCGCTCCCCCCCCCCGCCCAGCGTGCCTTGGCCCTGCCCCACGCAACGTGGGAGGCGGGGCAAGGGCACGCTGGGCGGGGGGGGCGGCGTCAGAGCTGGCCCCGCCTCCCACGTTACCCCCGCTCGCCCGTCTGGCCTTTTCTAGCAGGCCAGACGGGCCAGGGCGCACTGGGCGGGAGGCGGGGCACCGTCAGGGCGGTGCCCCGCCTCCCGCCCAGCCTGACGGCGCCCCCCCGGGCCTGCGCCCGAGGCGGCGGCGTCAGCTGCCGCATGAGTGGGGCCGGCCCTGATTAAGAGTTATATACTCTCTAAAATATTAGTTTAAATTTCACCCCAACCATGAATGTATTAAGCGGCCTTAGGCTAAGAATGTCTGAACAATTGGATGTTTTCTTATTTCTGTGGAAATATGTCCTGAACTGCACTTCTTGGACTAATGTTTGGGCCAGAACTTAACTATCAACCCAATTTTTCACTTTTCATAATGTTCTGCTGCTGTTCTCAGGTGTTTGAAATGTACCAAATTATTCAAATGTGCATTTAAATATGTATTTTAAGAATAAAGTTTTTGTTTAAAGAGGCAGTTGAGCAAAGGTATACAAAATGCTGGAAAGTTATTATGTTGGCTATACATGCTTTAGGTAGTTTATATTTTCACATTAAGGATTTTTTAAAAAAAGAAAAGCTCAGATTAATGTAGAATTGAAACTAGTCAGGTGGAGATAAACATGTAAAATGTCCCAGTAATGGTCCATGTTCATCCTCTTTTCATTATTTTGACAATCTATCTTTATCATCCATCCTTATCTTAAGAAACCACTACCTTCTCATCTTACACCTTAGTCTCAAATATGGGGATAAGAAGAAAACACTACATTAAAGAAACAGGGCTGTTATTCATGCTGATAAAGAATCATCACGAGTAGGTGGTAGGAAAACAGAGAAAAAACTTGTGTTAAGGTTCTCACAGTAAGCCCAGAATCTGGGAAAAAAAATAATTCTGCTGATCCTTATGACTCATCTACACTAGCTCCTTATTGCTCCAGACAGGTCCTGGAGTCCTCTGAGATGGCTACACATTCTATCCCCAACCTGCAGGGAAGGCAGGGAGGAGTTTGGCAAATCCATACCACTTCAGCCTGGCTTGACTATCACCTCACTATTTCTGTCACTGTGCCATTTCTATAGAGGTCCATTAGATCTGCCATCTGTGCTGATATCTGCAGAGGTACCCACACAAACATGATGGAATAGGTGGACAATCTACTTCTTTTTTCTGGTTGCACAAACACCCCTCTTGATATCAGCACAGGGTACCCACAATGGTCAGGAGCTCTAACAGACCTCTGTGACTGTCTGGCAATTGAGACGGTGCTGTCCCTTTCCCCTGTTCCAATGAGTGATCTGTCCTTTTTTTATTCGGATAAGCACAAGGAAAGGGTGATAACCCACTTTTGCTGTCCACACAGTGCCCAAATTATAGGGTTGCTTTGGAGTTTCTACCAAACTCTGGAGTATCTGCCAACTTTCTTTGTTATGTGGCTAAACTTGGTTGATCTGGTTGACCCCGATATGAGGACCAAAAATCCCTGAACTTTATGGAGACAGGCAGTGGTGGTATCAAGGTGAGTGCAGGCTACTGAGATTGTGTAGGGAAATACTGAAACTAAAACACATTTATCTGAAGAAAGTTTTAGAAAATGTCTACTCTAGTAAAAAAAAAACCATATTCATTCCAAATCTGGTGTTGACAGTCTTCATGATAGATGGTTAATTCCAGAGTCTGTCCTTAAGCAAAGCCAAATAATATTTCAGAGTTTTCAAAAACTCTGGACTGTCTTTGGGCTTTGTGGTTGTCTGGACAGTTGGATCAGTTCTATTACTTCACCCCTTTACTAATAGACATAGAGAAAAGGATAGTAATAGAGTATGCTGAGGTCATAATGGGGTACCCTCATAATAAGCAAAAAAAAGTGAATCACTCTATCCCCACCTCACTGATCCCATGAGCACCCTATTATCATCTCAGCAGATGTGTTCATGATGGCCAGGAACTTCCAGAGAACCTTGTGGTTTGCTCTAGGTTGTAGATATAAATAAATAGAAGGTTTACCAGAGTTTCTGAACCAAAATATACCCTGCAGTATAATAAAGTGTCACACAGGCCTGTGTAATAAGTAACAGTATCTTTACTTCAGTTCAAAAGATCAAACAGTGCAACAATAAATACAACAGTCTCTCTAAATTCACACAGGGAACAGAGAGAATAAACAGTCCCTTTAAACAGTCTTTAAATATGCATCATTTGCCTTATAAATAACCAGGCTTCAGAGAGTTGGCAGCCATTTCCTTCCTGACTATTTCCAGTCAGTACTCTCTTCTCTCTCTGAGATGAAAGTGGCAATTAAACCTGTTTGTCTCAGCAGCAAACTAGAGACAGTAGCCAATTGGAATTCTGGCTCCTGGCTGGCTCAGCCAATCAGCTGCCAACACATGCCTTTCCAGTCAACTCATTATATCATGGTGCCTTTTTACAAATCTCCACATGGTTGACAAGTAGCAGTGACATAGACAACAAGGTGACAACCCAGTAGAGTCGATGCAGTCTCAACCTGGCTGGACCATTTGAACACTGACATGAGGCAATAGTGGATTTGTCCTAATATATCTCAGTTGACATAGGGATCCAGATTAAAAAAATGGAATAGATGCAGTTTGCATTTTAAAAATCTCATTTATATGTAAATATGCATACGTGGCAACCAAAATTAGCTTTTACTTAATCATGTCTATAACTACTTTAAGCTTCTTCTTCATTTTGCAAAATCACTACTTTTTGTTTTTCATAGTTTTAAATTGTACACTAGGAAGCAATTTCACAAGATAAAGATAAAATAAAATCATACAACTGGATTTTTTGGTCTAGAGAATAACAGCTCATGAATAAGTAACTCAGACATTTTGCCCCCAGCTCTACCTGCTGTACACAAGGCCAGCCTTCTAGTTCCTATGCTGTCACTCCTGCTGAGCCTAATGTTGGATACATGTCATCTAAGTTCCACTTAGACTCTCTGGTCCTCCAGACAAAGTGTATGTGCCTCGCTGAACCCATTAACTGATCTTCAGCTTCCCAAAATAATTTACAATAATTAATATGTTCCTTTCTTTCTCTTCCTTGTGAACATTGCTCACATTGATAAAAATACCTGAAGATATTTTGATTATGCTATGGAAAATTCCCCATATAGTGTTAGTGATTGCATTCATGCATAAACTGTCATCGGCCTTAAATGACATGCCACAAACATATATATATCCTTATTTTGAAGAGATGTCACTGTACATCTTAACATTACATGTATGTGATTGTGAACTTCTTTGCCTCACAATGCCTGAAATCTATGAGATTTCAGACATCCATAAGTATGTCTGACATTATTAACTTTCATATTCACTAAAAACAAAGAGATGAGACACAAATGATAGGGTTAATTATTGTCAAATTTGTAAACAATTCATATCAAATACGACAGTGAGGACTTCCTTGGTACAGAATATATGTAGTTGAGGTAGATTATACCCTTTCATCTTCTCCTCATCACCCTCCTCCTCTGTCGTAATTGAACAACTATCTCAAATTCAATGTCAGACAAAATGATAATTGATCCAGTAGTCTCAGAGTAGAGCAGGCCAATGACATGGAAGAGGTCACAATGAGGATAAGGTGACTTTATCAGTTTGATGCAATCATTACTCCTATTTTTTTCACCATTGTGAGACTTAGCATCCTCTTTTCTTATTAGAAGTGCAAAATAAGTCTCCATGCAGCATAAGGCCAGAGCAAGCAGTACCAACATCCAATTCAAGAAATTCACTTTAAATTAGTATAATACTGTCATACAATAATAATTATATAGATACATTCATAACCACACTTACTTTAATTTAAAAACCCAGGGTTCTTAATGTATCGCTTCTGGATGTCAATAAATTCTTTAAATGTGCAGAAAAATCACATTGATTTCAATAGTAGAATTCTTGTGTATACTTAAAATATCGTTAATACATAGGTATTCGTGTGCTTAAATTTAACAATACAGTGTTCCCACACTTATCGCGGGGGTTAGGTTCCAGGACCACCTGCAATAAGGGAAAATCCGCGAAGTAGGGACACTATATTTATTTTAATATTTATACATTATTTTACTAGTTATACACTATTTTAAGTCTTTATCAACCAATCGTGTGTTGATAAATCGCCTCCTTCTCCTCCTGTTGCCACTTGGGCTCCTTTTCTCTCCCTTTGTCTTCTCCTTCCTCCCTTCCTTAGGCTGTAAATTGTATTTTTTATGATTTATAATAGTCTTTTAGAGTTTATTGAAAAACCGTGAAACAGCGAATCCACGAAAAGTGAACCGCGAAGTAATGAGGGAACACTGTATCATGTCCTTTATTTCTAAAAACAAAATCCTAACTCTCTCTTGCAGAAACCCTCTTTGATTTCAAACACCTTAAATACTTATACACTGGTGTAGGCATCTGTTACCTTTGTATTCCATTGGTTTGCTGTGATTTTATTAACTTCGGAGGAATGG
The DNA here is from genome assembly GCF_035594765.1 of Anolis carolinensis. Classification (NCBI taxonomy): domain Eukaryota; kingdom Metazoa; phylum Chordata; class Lepidosauria; order Squamata; family Anolidae; genus Anolis; species Anolis carolinensis. Next base: position 152,737,027 of record NC_085843.1, read on the forward strand.
ATAATACCGTGTAAATGAAGAATGTGGGATAGAAGAGTAGTCTCGCTGGAAAGGAAAGTGGTCCATGTTATTACTGATTATTTCCATCCCCATCCATCTTTCTCTCTCACTGCAAAGACACAGGGCTTGATGCTCTTGTCTTTTCTGAACATACACAATAAGGTCATACACGGCACAAAAACTTATGCTGACATTACTATCCTATGCATGGAGATTTGAACTTTTGAATGCAACTAAAGGATGAGACCAATGGAGTAATAAAATTTTTAAAAAGCATTTTTTTCCTTCCCCACGTAGAGGTAGGCAAGGTATATTCCTACATCTGTTATTAGAGCCTAGCATTTCTTAGTATTGTTGGTGCTGGCCAGGGCCCTGAGGGTTACAATCTACTCACATAAAGAGAATAATGTTTTGTATCTATCTGCTCTATCCCATCACTCAAAACTCACTCTGCCTCATCTTCCCTTAACATCTCGGGAGGATGGACAATCCATCATTTGCAGTGATGTGCAGATCTGCTGATCCATGTCTTCTGCCTTAAGTATGTACACAATTAATTGGTGGTGTGTTCCTTTGCAGCATTAATTGAACATTTGAAGGACAACGTGGATTTTTATTGCTTGCTTTATTTAGTATCAGTAATTTTTTCCAGTCTGCCAAAGCATCTGTTTCCCATCTGCCAATCAGTGTCAGCACCAAATCACATCAGAGTATCTGGACTCTTATGTCAGAAAATTAATTTATAATCAGCAAGACATCATTGATCATGACAGGCTGCAGTGTGTGGTTGCTAACTGGATTTCTTCCAACATATGGTAAAGACCGCATCAGTGAAAGTTGGCAGACAGCCATTACCCTGGTTAAAAGCCATAATCAAGGGCTGATGTACTAGCTGAAAAGGTTGCAATAACAAGAACTTAGGAGCATCATTATTTAAACCATAATTTGAAAAATACAAGAGATCTCGCTATAGCATGTCAAAGGCCTCAATGTGGACAGTGATTCATTGAATTAAACTATATAGGTTAATATTCTTTAATGAGGAAATTTCACTCCAAAAAAAGAGGAACACAGAAAATTGTATTTAGATAGTTTAGATTTGTGGATTCAATTATAAATTTTACCTCTCTTTATTCTTTATTCTGTATGTATTTGGTAGTTTTGTCTTTTGGTTTTGCAGACTGTAGTTTGTTTTTGTTCTGTGTTTTACTCATTTTTAATTCTTGGCACATTTTATACAATAAAAATGATTTTAAAAAAAGAAAGAAAAAGAAAAGAAAATTGTGATGGTTATATTTCCAGTCTTCAGTGCAAGATATTACTGAAGCCATTTAGTGGTTTCCTCTGTGAAAACTGTAACCAAGTACAGTATAGTAAATGACAGGCTGAATTTAAGGCAGCTCTGAATTCTTTAATTTATGTCAAAGCCTTATTATCATTTCAGGTTCCTTTTGTGAATGCTGCTATTAACAATAGACTGATATTAAATTCCTTTATCTGCTGACTTGCTGAGTTCTATAATACAGATTCAAAAATGCCTGTTAGGTATGGGGTCGAAGCATATATAGTTGAAAATTAGTGCCCTTAATTTCACATTGCCATCTGATTAGATCCATGAGTATTGCAGACACTGTTCACTAATTCTAAACACATATCTTTAAGCTACAGGAAATGGGTTTAACAAATGATATTCCTTCACTTTTCCCCACTTGCTCATAATATCGGCTTTTTCTAGCTATTAAATGTCACACATCTGTAAAAGGTTGCAGCTGTAACACATACTCTTACACATGTATCCTAACTCAAGGCCCTTCCAGACAGGCCCTATATCCTGGGATCTGATCCCAGGTTTTCTGTTTATCCCAGAATATTGGGCAGTGCAGACTCATATAATACAGTTTAAAGTAGAAAACCTGGAATCAGATCCTGGGATATAGGGTATGTCTGGAAGTGCCCCCACTTACTATGAGATACTAGCATTGCTAGATAAAGCTAGTGACTTATCTGATGTACTAGAGCTATTTTCACATGCTTGCTAGGGATTTGGTATGTGTCTGTACATGTCTTTTAGTTATTTCTAACTTATGGAGGCCCCATGGCAAGGTTTATTCAATGGGCAATTGTCAGTGCCTTTCTCTGTCACTAAGGGCCCTTTCACACAGCCATATCATCCAGAATATCAAGGCAGATAATCTGCAATATCTGCTTTGAACTGGATTATCTGAGTCCACACAACATATAATCCAGTTCAATGTGGATTTTATGCAGCTATGTGGCAGGGACTCAAAGCAACTGAACTGGAATGTAGCATTGTAGGCCCCTTCCCGGTTGTAACAACACAACTACACCACAAAACCACAATCCGGACCCACAAAACTCACAACAACGCATCGTGAATATAACACAACTAAACACCCCAGAAATACAAAATTTGACAACACAATGCAAAAGCCTTGCCTCCCAGTTGTAAGAAAACAACCACAACACAAAACCACAATCCAGACCCACAAAACTCACAACAACGCATCATGACTATAACAACACAACTAAACACCCCAGAAATACAAAACTAGCCAAAACAATGCAACAGCCTTGCCTCCCAGTTGTAACAACACAACCACACCACAAAACCACACAGGACCCACTAAACTCACAACAACGCATCATGACTATAACAACACAACTAAACGCCCCAGAAATACGAAACTTGCCAACACAACACAAAAGCATTCCCTCCCGATTGTAACAACACAACCACACCACAAAACCACAATCCGGACCCACAAAACTCACAACAGTGCATCATGACTATAACAACACAACTAAACGCCCCAGAAATACAAAACTTGGCACACAACTAAACGCCCCAGAAATACAAAACTTGGCAACACAACACAAAAGCCTTGCCTCTCAGTTGTAACAACACAACCACACCACAAAACCACAATCCGGACCCACAAAACTCACAACAACGCATTGTGACTATAACAAATACAAAATTTGACAACACAACTCATCCACCTCCCCAATCCCTACATTCATACTTGGCCTCCAAAAAAACAATTACAATAATAACAATGACAACAACAACAACAACAACAATCAACACCATCACAGGCAAGAAACAGCCAGGCACTGAGGCTGAGAGGCCAGTCAGTCAGTGCTACACTGGGCCTCCAAAAAACAATACAGTAACATCTAACTTATCCAACCTTCATGACCACTACAACAACAACAATAATAAACACCTACACAGGCAAAACAAAAAAAGACTATTGTACCACAATAAAAATATAAACCGCACTCAGCAGAATCAGACATTACAACTAACAACAAACCAAAGACAACAGGGATCTCAAGCAATTATCAATCAACACAAAAATTGAAGAAGGTAACAGACTTCAAATACTGTACTACTACTAATGTGAATATAAAGAAGGTGGAGGTCACAGCATAAATACAACCGAATGTAGACTGACCAACACCACCAGACTAAACCACAGCAATGTGTGGCCGGGCACAGCTAGTATATATATAAAAGGGTAATGAAATTTTGTCCTAGGACAAAACAACAAAACTACACATCCCAGAAACACTAAACTTGACAGCACAATCCCTCATCCATGCCTCTACGTTCATACAACAAAAAGCTCCAGCTACTTCTGTCAACAGCTGTCCAAACAGGACAAGCCTTCTGTCAACAGCTGACCAAACAGGCACAAAGAAGAGATATAGTAGTCATGGGCGATTTCAATTATCCTGATATGTGCTGGAAAACAAACTCAGCCAAGAGTACAGAGTCCAACAAATTCCTCACTTGCCTTGCAGACAATTTTATGGTCCAGAAGGTAGAAGAGGCAACAAGGGGATCAGCAACTCTTGATCTAATCTTAACAAATGTGGAAGACCTGATCAATACAGTTGAAGTGGTTGGATCCTTAGGGGCAAGTGACCATGTGCTCCTGGAGTTTGCAATACAAAGTAATGCTGAAACTAAGACAAGTCAAACACGCATTCTCGACTTTAAGAGAGATGACTTCCAAAAAATGAAGGAATTACTGAGCGGCATTCCATGGACGCCAATATTAAAAAACAAGGGAGTTAAGGATGGATGGGAGTTTTTCAAAAGTGAAATACTCAAGGCGCAAATGCAAACAGTGCCAACAAAGAAGAAACATAAGACAAGTGCAAAGAAGCCAGAATGGATGTCCAAAGAACTTCTAACTGAGCTAAAGCTCAAAAGTGACATGCACAAGAAGTGGAAAAGGGGAGAAATCACCAAAGAAGAATTCAAACGTATAGCCAACACCTGTAGGGAAAAGGTTCACAAGGCTAAAGCACAAAATGAGCTCAGGCTTGCCAGGGACATAAAAAACAACAAAAAAGGCTTTTTTGCTTACGTTGGTAGAAAAAGGAAGAAAAAGGAGGCGATAGGGCCTCTGCAAGGAGAAGATGGGGTGATGGCGACAGGGGACAGGGAAAAGGCAGAACTGCTCAATGCCTTCTTTGCCTCGGTCTTCTCACAAAAAGAAAGCCATCTTCAACCTCAGCAACATGGAATGGACGAAGGATTGGGGGAAATCCAACCCCAAATAGGGAAACAAGCTGTCCAGGAACACCTGGCCTCTCTAAACGAATTCAAGTCCCCAGAGCCAGATCAGCTACATCCAAGAGTATTGAAGGAACTAGCGGAAGTTATTTCAGAACCACTAGCAATTATCTTCGAGAGTTCTTGGAGAACGGGAGAAGTCCCAGCAGATTGGAGAAGGGCGAATGTGGTCCCTATCTTCAAGAAGGGAAAAAAGAACGACCCAAACAATTACTGTCCGGTCAGCCTCACATCGATACCAGGCAAGATTCTGGAAAAGATCATCAAGGAAGTGGTCTGCGAACACTTAGAAACAAATGCGGTCATTGCTAATAGTCAACACGGATTTACCAAAAACAAGTCATGCCAGACTAATCTGATCTCTTTTTTCGATAGAGTTACAAGTTGGGTCGATACAGGGAATGCTGTGGATGTAGCCTACCTGGATTTCAGTAAGGCCTTCAACAAAGTCCCCCACGACCTTCTGGCAAATAAACTAGTAAAATGTGGGCTAGACAAAACTACGGTTAGGTGGATCTGCAATTGGCTAAGCGAACGAACCCAAAGGGTGCTCACCAATGCGTCATCTTCATCATGGAAAGAAGTGACAAGTGGAGTGCCGCAGGGCTCCGTCCTGGGCCCGGTTCTGTTCAACATCTTTATTAACGACTTAGACGAAGGGTTAGAAGGCACGATCATCAAGTTTGCAGACGACACAAAACTGGGAGGGATAGCTAACACTCCAGAAGACAGGAGCAGAATTCAAAACGATCTTGACAGACTAGAGAGATGGGCCGAAACTAACAAAATGAAGTTCAACAGGGACAAATGCAAGATACTTCATTTCGGCAGAAAAAATGGAAATCAAAGATACAGAATGGGGGACGCCTGGCTTGACAGCAGTGTGTGCGAAAAAGACCTTGGAGTCCTCGTGGACAACAAGTTAAACATGAGCCAACAATGTGATGCAGCAGCTAAAAAAGCCAACGGGATTCTGGCCTGCATAAATAGGGGTATAGCGTCTAGATCCAGGGAAGTCATGCTTCCCCTCTATTCTGCCTTGGTCAGACCACACCTGGAATACTGCGTCCAATTCTGGGCACCACAGTTGAAGGGAGATGTTGACAAGCTGGAAAGAGTCCAGAGGAGGGCGACTAAAATGATTAAGGGTCTGGAGAACAAGCCCTATGAGGAGCGGCTTAAAGAGCTTGGCATGTTTAGCCTGCAGAAGAGAAGGCTGAGAGGAGACATGATAGCCATGTACAAATACGTGAGGGGAAGTCATAGGGAGGAGGGAGCAAGCTTGTTTTCTGCTGCCCTGCAGACTAGGACACGGAACAATGGCTTCAAACTACAGGAAAGGAGATTCCACCTGAACATCAGGAAGAACTTCCTCACTGTGAGGGCTGCTCGACAGTGGAACTCTCTCCCCGGGCTGTGGTGGAGGCTCCTTCCTTGGAGGCTTTTAAGCAGAGGCTGGATGGCCATCTGTCGGGGGTGCTTTGAATGCGATTTCCTGCTTCTTGGCAGGGGGTTGGACTGGATGGCCCATGAGGTCTCTTCCAACTCTACTATTCTATGATTCTATGATTCTATACTCCAGAAAATGGCCAGGCTTTGAGACTGCAAGGCTATTCACTGCTATTCCACCTGGCCAACAAAGGATTCCCATAAGCCACAGCAACGTGTGGCTGGGCAAAGCTAGTATGTAATATAATGAAACCTCTGCAGTGCCCTCCATAGCACATATCTATAGTTTTCAGAGGAAAATTAACAGATGAAGAATGCAGTCAAGAACATAATAACCATATTTAAATATTTGAAAGGCTGTCAAATTTAGAAGTGAACAAGCTTGTTTTCTTCTGATCCAAAGGCTAAGACATGGATCAGCAGATTCAAATCACAGTAAAAGAGATTCTACTCAAACATTAGAAAAAAAATGTCTTGATGGTAAGAACTATCTGACAGTGGAATATGCTGCCTCAAAGTGCGGTAGACTACCTTATCATACAGGACAATTTCCCATCATACGCTGCTTCATCTCCATTTTCAGCACAGAGCCCTTCACATGACATACGGGCACTTCTGGTTGGGCTCCATGGCAAAAAGGGAGAGGAAGTGGTGCACGCTGCCGCCATGGCAACAGGGAAGCCTTCCCGTGTGGCCTTGCTAGCAATGAGGGGAAGCTGAGTGACGATGCTTCACCCCATGGGATGAGGGACAAGGTAAAGCAGGCAATGCAGGGTGTGGATCAATGGCTTCTCCACGCCCTCTGCCAGGAGCCCATGGATTTACCCCGATGCAGGGTGAATCCATGGGCCTTTATGATGAGGTCCTGAGTCTCTTTCTCTGGAGGTTTTTAAAGCATGCTGGATGGACATCTATCAGGGATGTTTTGATTGAGTATTCCTTCATGGCAGGAGGTTAGATTTGATGTCCTTATGGTCTCCTCCAATTCTGTGTTTCTTTGAAATGAGGCTGAATAAGGGAAAATAATAAACAAGTCATAAGACTGGGAAAAAAGGAGTGAGAATGGAGTTAATACTTAATTTTATCTAAAAGAAATATAAAAGCAAAATATAATCAAAACAAATTTTCCCCTTCTCTAAATTCATGAGAGAGAGGGAGAAAGAGAGAGGGGGAGGGAAGGAGGAAGAGATAATAAAGAGGAATACACAAAGGCTTGGTTGAAGAAGGAACACATTTCATTAGATCCAATGAGACTGAGGGGAATATTGTGCAGTGATGAACTACCACAAACTGAAACCTATTAAATTTACACCTTGCCTAAGACAGAAGTAGAATAAGTTGCGCATAAGCAAATATCAGTCAGGCCCAAAACAATAGACACACAAACAAGAGGGAAAAGGAACAAAAAATCTTTACTCTTGTCAGCAGAGTTGCAAAATCAAAAATGAAGTAGAGTCTCACTTATCCAACATTCTGGATTATCCAACGCATTTTTGTAGTCAATGTTTTCAATGCATTGTGGTATTTTGGTGCTAAATTTGTAAATACAGTAATTACTACATAGCATTAATGTGTAATGAACTACTTTTTCTGCCAAATTTGTTGTCTAACATGATGTTTTGGTGCTTAATTTGTAAAATCATAACCTATTTTGATGTTTAATAGGCTTTTTCTTAATCTCTCCTTATTATCCAATATATTCGCTTATCCAACGTTCTGCCGGCCCGTTTATGTTGGATAAGTGAGACTCTACTGTAAACTCAACAAACTTACACAGTTCTTCATAGCAAAGAGCATTGCTGGTCAGTCATTGAACATTCAGCATCACCATCACCCTCACCAACTGTAATCTAAAAACTCATACAATTACACCCCACTGGGTGTGGTCCAAGCTTGCTTGCTGACCTATATCAGCAGCTGTTCATAATAACACCATAAGGTGTTTTTTTTTAACACACTCATATATACCTGATCCTATTACTACTTACTGTAACATAATTATCTTTTCACTTCATTTCCAGCTACACCACAATGTATGGAGCATGGTCTTCCAAGAGCACGCTTTTGCACTGCCTCACAACTCTGGACAATGGTTGCTCATTAAAATCCACCCATACTCCACATACTGATTTGGTCAGACTCTGGAAAGGAACCTCTAGGAGCACATCAAGATGTCCATACACATCCCTGCCTTTGTGACTAAGTAGCCTGATTACAATATATATATATATATATATATATATATATATATATATATATATATATGCATTTATATAAGTAGTAGTACAATTTAAGCTAATAACTGATTAGCCTGTACATAGCATAGATGAAATAAAGATTTCTGTTTGACCTCCTAGAATAAGGAGAATTGAAGTGTCTAAAGAGGCGGAAGGGAGCTGCTGCAGAGGAAGACATCTGAATAGAAAGAGGGCCAGGCTTAGATATCCTTGATTCCTCTTTATACATGGTTCATGCCAGCATGTAGACCTTTCTCTACATCCTTCCTTTTCTGCCCTCTCTGCATATGACAATTCCAAACAGAAGCCCAGCATTGCCCAGGGAACAGAATTGGCATCCTATGAACTTTGCCATAATACATTCCTATACATTTCTATTTTGGTTTACAAAAATTATATCTTGATTATATATTTCATTAAAACATAATCAGTTTTATACATAATGAACAACTACCTGGATTGATGAATGGAGATGAAAAATCAAATGACATCGTTTGGACCAGAGGAAGTGGAAGAGAGAGGACAGCGGGATGGAGGAGGGGGGTGTTTCAGTGGGTGGGGGGCCCCTATAGAGGTAGTGTCAGGGAGGGGGAGATAGAGGAAAGAGAGACCAAATTATTCAATTTGGAGGGTTGGTCCCAGATGGTGTCACTGGGGGACTCCTGCTCAGCCCCACAACCGTTGACTTGTGGGGTCCCGCAGGGTTCTGTACTGTCCCCCATGTTGTTTAATATTTACATGAAGCCGCTGGGAGAGATCACCAGGAGCTTCAGAGTGCAGTGTTATCTCTATGCAGATGTTGACCAACTCTGTCACTCCTTCCCACCTGTCACTAAGGAGGCTGTCCAGGTCCTGAACTGGTGCTTGGCAGCTGAGTCAGACTGGATGAGGGCCAACAAATTGAAACTGAATCCAGACAAGACAGAGGTCCTCCTGGTCAGTCGGAAGGCCGAACAAGGCATAGGGTTACAGCATGTGTTGGATGGGGTCACACTCCCCCTGAAGGTGCAGATTTGCAGTCTGGGGGTGATCCTAGACGCATCGTTGAGCCTGGAACCCCAGGTCTCAGCGGTGGCTAGCGGAGCCTTTGCACAGCTAAAACTTGTACGCCAGCTGTGCCCGTACCTTGAGAAGCCGGACTTGGCCACGGTGGTCCATGCTCTTGTTGCATCCCGATTAGACTACTGCAACACACTCTATGTGGGGCTGCCTTTGACGACTGTTTGGAAGCTTCAATTAGTCCAATGGGAGGCAGCCAGGTTGTTAACTGGAGCGGCGTACAGGGAGTGCACTATTTCTCTGTTACTTCAGCTCCACTGGCTGCCGATTAGCTACCGAGCATGATTCAAAGTGCTGGCTTTAGCCTATAAAGCTCTAAACGGTTCTGGCCCAGCTTACTTATCCGAACGTATCTCCCACTATGACCTACAACACAATTTAAGATCTTCAGGGAAGGCCCTGCTCTTGGTCCCGCCAGCCTCACAGGTGCGGATGGCAGGGACGAGAGACAGGACTTTCTCAGTGGTGGCTCCTCTGCTGTGGAACTCCCTCCCTAGTGACATCCGACAGGTTCCATCGCTTTTGAGTTTTAGAAAGAAAGTGAAGATCTGGCTATGCGAGCAAGCATTCAAAGAATAAGTTTCGTTGGATTCGACTAGGTCTGGACTAAGGTTTATGTACAAGGTTTTGTGGATGAATGGCTCAAGTATTTTGTATTATTTTAAATCTATTTTTAATTGCTTATGTTTTATTCTTTTGTAGTGTTGTATATTGGCATCAAATTCTGCCAGTTTTGTAAGCCGCCCTGAGTCCCTTCGGGTGAGAAGGGCAGGATAGAAATGATGGAAATAAATAATAAATAAGTGCATGAAGAGTCACAGAAACAAAGCATACAAGTTCAACTCCCCATTTGCAAGTTTAGCATGGATGGGCCAGAGACAAGCTCACTGACTTTGTGGCATTTGATTGCAAAACAGCACAATGTGCAGGGCTACAAAGTTTTTATTTCATGGGGCCTTTGTTACAGTGTCTAAAGCAATGAAACTTAAAACTTATTTTTTATGAAAGTGGCCAGGGGAAAATGCTAATTTTCAGCTAAGGACTGGCAAAAAGAGCCTAACGGAAGTCAATCATCATTGGCAAAACGAAGAGTATTGAGCAAAGTAACAAGAGCAGAGAAAGAATCTCAAGATTCAAGGGACTCAGTTTTGATTCAATAATGGTGGTCAAATCATTAAAACCTCCTGCCTGTCACATCATAGTTGTAATCCAGCTTGATCTCTTCACCTTTATCAGCTAGTTTAAAAAAAAGAAAAGAAAAAGAAACAGCTTCACAAGGGCAAACTTGGAGACATGTTGCATTTCTTATTTGTCCCTTTTTGAGAAAGATGAAATCAGGGCAGAGGGGGTGACAACTATTTATATACATATCACTGATAATGCAACCCAGACTATCTTATACATGTTCACACATCTGTTTCTTCTATGCTCTTTTAGTAATTGTTTCCCTTTTTCATAGACTCTGTCCAGATTATTGATCTCAGCTATCTGTGAATTAAAAAGAAAAAATGTAAAAACCATGTAAAATGTAGTTTTTAATTGTGTGTCTAAAGGTGCACATCCCATGACAAATGTCATTTCCCACATTCTCTCCTTGATGTTTCATTGGAGTGTAAAGCAATAAAGTTGCTTCAGTCCAGGTTTGAACCCCACCCGAGGAGAGCGCGGATGAGGTCCCTCTATCAGCTCCAGCTCCATGCGGGGACATGAGAGAAGCCTCCCACAAGGATGGTAAAACATCAAAACATCCGGGCGTCTCCTGGGCAATGTCCTTGCAGACGGCCAATTCTCTCACTCCAGAAGCAACTCCGGTTGCTCCTGACACGAAAAAAAAAGAGTCCAGTTTGTCAGTCTGAAATTGAAGGAACTCAAGAGAGTCTTGTGGAACTTTAGAGAACCATATTTCAGTGCACTGATTCTGCTCTGAAAGTATATCTGGTTCTCCACAACACTCATTTTTTTTTAGTGAGACAGTATCCCTGGGATATAGAACTGGTGTGCCATTATTCTTCTCACATACCACCCGGCAACAAAAGATAATTTGGGTCGGAGACCTTTCCTCCTCCTTCTTTTCATTAGTCTAAGCACAGAAGAGATACATACAATTCTGTCATGTAACTTCATAAGTATGTGGATGGCACCCTATTTTTCTTTCTTATACCAAAACATAATAAAATTTGTTTCAAGGATGTCTGGTGGGTGAAAGAAAAAAAAAAACGTTGTCTCATTTGTCAACTGGAGGGAAAATTACCAGCTCTCAAGCAGCCTTTGTCATCAGCTCCTGACATACACGTAGATTTTCTAAACTAAATGTAGTCTAGAAATTATGTGTTGAAAATCAGTTAGATTTTCCTAAGCAGTCTTCCTAGGGTACCTTTAGCTTTGATTACCCAAGGAATTTGAAAGCACAAAGCTCAGTATTGATGGCTTTTTCTCTGAGTTATTATGCTTCTTATTATGCTTCTCCCATCACAAAATTCCCTGTATTCGTACTTCCTGTGTCATTGCACCATTATCGTCTTGCCAAGAAGTTCTATGTAGGTGTTATATTGGCCAATGAAGTCTTGGGCTATATCTTTGTATACAGCATGCTAAGGTGGACTTCCTGGACAAGGTAGACTACAATGGGAAAGAGAGACTAACTGTATTGTCTCTACTTCAGATTGGAAAATCGATCCTGCTGTGCTTAGATTTTGTTCACACCTGCAAAAAAAAGCCTTCTTATAAGATTGGTGGACATTTCAAGCTCAGATTGATTCACAGCAGGTATCCATAATTACAGTGAACAGTAATGAAATAATATCATGGCATAAAAACTATTTTCTCCATTCTAACTTTGAATGATATTTTGTCTTTTTTCTTCTTTCCAAAAATTGTTTCATGGAACACCACAGAGATCATGTGTGAAAAGTCTAAAGTACAAATCTGTTTCTCGAATAACATAATTTAGGTTTAAATTCCCTTCCTGAAGTACAGAAGTGTTGATGGGTTGTTTTGATATCACAAAATCAATTCTATGCTTCAGCTGAGAAAAACGAACCTCTTTCTGCTTTGCTTGTATTTATGATTTTGATATATTGTGATTTTTCTTTCCATTCTATAGCAAAGTGGCTTTGGGGTGTGTATGAAATGGCAAACTTCCAGCACCAAAACTGCCTATTATTTGTGTAAGAAACAACACAATGTTTGAAGTGAGACCAATATAGTAGATTTATTTTATTTTTGCTAACATGCATTTTTATTCAAAACCCTATTTCTGGTCCTGGGAGGGTGGGTGATTCCCAAAACTGTACACTTTATTTCAATGGCTATCATTCTTATGCTTATGCATGACACCAACAAGACACTACTTTTTGTTTGTCATATCTATACATGTAAAAATGTATGTTCTTTTCAGTTGCAATTGATTTGGATGCATTGCATATACAGTATATAAGAAGCAAGATACGGGGAATGGAGAAGAAATCTAAAAATTCTGTTCATATGTATTTGTCTGTTTTCTGTACCATGATATAACCAGGAATCCAAACACGTCAGCAGCATTCTGTGTCTATGAATGTTTTTCAATTCTGCCTTTCTTCAGCAGCCCCTTCAACATTGGAGTCGTTAAAAGCAATAATGCCGCTGGTTCTCTTTCTACACATTGCAGTACTTTGCCTTTTCTTATAATAGGATTTGAACCAAACTTGTAGTTTGCATCTAAGGCTGTCAACTTTTTATTTTAAAATGCTTGCCTGATGGATGTGGGGTTTAGCTGCAGGTCCCGAGCAAGTGAGCAAGTGTATGTAAGTGGATATTATGTATTATAAAGGCACACAAAAACAACTAATACGTTTATTTGATGTAATGCATTTATCCCCTACCTTTTTCTCTAAAGGGTTCAAGGCAATATACATACTCTCCCAGCTCTCTTTTTATCCTTACATCAAGGCTGAGAATTAATGAGTGGACCAGTATATTTCACAGATGAGTGATCTTCAAGTCTAACTTTTATATTGACTTATTTCCATTAATATGCATTAGACAGACTAAGTTGTGGGGCAAAATCCCAAAAATGAATGGTGTCATTTCATGCAAAGGGACTATAGCAGGAAATCTTCTCATCTGCCCCCCCCCCCCCCGCCATAGAATTTGCTTCCAAAAGCTAATATCTCTTAATCATTCTCCATTACAGTCAAGACTCATCCCATGAGTTGCGGGAAAGTGGGGGCAAGCAGGGGAAAGTGGAGGGAACCATATTATTCCATTCCCTCCCATATTCCCCTATTTTTCTGGGATGGCCAGCCATCCCATGTCCTTTCTGTGATAAGGTCTATGTTTTCCCCACTTTCTGCCATTTGGAGTTGGGAAACCCCTTTTGGCATAGTAGTAGTAGTATTGCTCAGGCCATAGCAAAAAAATAAAAAGTACAATATACAATAAATCTAAAATACTTACACAACTATTTTTAAGAAATCAAAGGAATTAAAATACCTCAAAGGTGCACACTATATTAAATAAAAAGATCCCTGGAACAATTGACTAAAATGTCAGAAATAAATAGTGTCTGAATTGTCATGACTGCTAAAGTAAAAAAAGAGATGTGAATTACAGTAGAGTTGATATCAGACAGGAAATAAAAAAAACTTTTTTTCTGAAGCCACACTAGAATAAAGGCAAGACAAGATAAAGCTCCCTCCCCCATGTAGTTTTCCATTGTGTCACATTTTGCAATTGCATTTTCATATGTGCCACTTCATTCAAAGTCTGAAAATATATAACTATCATTCTTTTTCTTTAAAAAGCAGTATACAAACTATTACTTAGATTTTAAAACTTTCCTTTTTATGTAGAATAGCATACAACAAATATGTTTCAGAAGTAGAACATAGTTTCCTTTCTTTGTAAAGGTCATGGAGCAAGTAATAATACATGTTAAATAGAAAAAAGAAATAATGGGAAATTAAATGAATAACAAATGAACAAAATTTGTGCCCCCTACCTTTCTCATCTAGATGAGTTTTTAGTGTCATATTTTAATTACACACATACAAGTTGATTATAAATTCAGCATTTTTAAAAAAACAAGAAATAATTACTTGTTCAAGATGCTTACTATAAACAAATAAGTCAGAATATTAATTCAATTAAAAGTGTGTGTATAAACATAATTTTGTAAATAAATAAAAGTCTTATCAAAAAGCTTAAAGGGGAAACAATTATCTGTTTTCTCCCACTTCTTTGCAGATTGTAGTAACAGAGGTGAGGAGAGAAACACTGAGTAATAAATAATTCAATATTACTGAAAAACATTTCAACAGTCCCTGCCTACACACAGAAAACACACACTACTTTTTATGTATATATGTTGCACCTCAGTGAAGGTCCATCTTGCTCTCAACACACACCACTGAATCAGACTTGGTATAAACAGTTTATTGGTAAAAAGGTAGCAAAAAGTAAGGCAAAAATGCAATAAGAAAATGAAATAATCAAAATGGGATCTAATATTCCTGGAAACAGTAAGTAAATTCCTAGATGGCAAGACTTAAAACAGGAACATGATCTTCAAAGCAGAATTCAAAGTACATGGTACAAGAGAGCCCTCCCAAATATAATTGCAATAGCTTAAAGTCTTACATGAGGCCAAAGCTTAACTCCTAACATGAGGCATGCTATAAATGTAGACCTGAGTGTGGAAATCCCTGCCAATAAATGCCAAGGGGAGAAACTGTCCAAATTGTAAGGTGTCTCCCTGGGGCAAAGGCATAGCAATGGGAACCCTACTACCTGAAAAAGGGGAGGGGAGGGAGCAAGGAGGGAAAGGCCTAATCCCCCATTAGGAACCTGCCTCCCACCTCATGTTGAACCAAAAAGCACAGCAGCTCAAATAGGCTGCAGCTCTATCCCTGCCAATCACCCCATCAAGTCTTGTCTCCTTCATGAAGGCTTTCAGATCCTTGCCCAATTAATGCAAGTTTGGTGGGCCAGTTTGGTTGCGTCCCCTATATCAGCTTTTGCTGCAAGTAATGACAATGTGAATACATGGTCAAAATTTGCTTGAGATAGTGCTTGTTGCAGTTCTGGAGGGACCCATTTAATTATGGCCTTTGATAGCATGGGGATTTGCTTAACCTGTTAAAATTCATGAGTAAACCAGGTTATTATTTAACCTGCAACTTTTTTAGGGGGGTTGACCCCTAGCCCCCCTTTGGCTACAGCCCTGCTCACACCCCATCATAAAAAGGTGCCCTGCTTTTTAGCAGACCCAGATCATTCCCATTGAGATTAATGATTAAAACATGAGGAAAAGGCCTAGTAGTACATTCATCAAACAAAAGAAGCAACAAATAATTCCACTGAAGACATCTTTTCCCAAGCTACTCTACAGTGACAATTCACTCCAGCCCAGCTACATCTCCAAATAGCAACTTTGCCTGCTAAACCAAACTATGACAACAGATCATGATCTGAGGGTTGTTGTGTGTTTTCTGGGCTGTATGGCCACGTTCCAGAGGTATTCTCTCCTGATATTTCGCCCACATCTAAGGCAGGCATCCTCAGAGGTTGTGAGGTACAACCTCTGAAGATGCTTGCCATAGATGTGGGGGAGAAACATCAGGAGAGAATACCTCTAGAACATGGCCATATAGCCCGGAAAACACACATTAACCCTGTGATTCCAGCCATGAAAGCCTTCGACAACAGATCAGGATCTGTTATATTACCAAATAGCATACAATCCAATTTAATACAGAATTTGAGAGGATGCACACTTCTGAAAAAGGGAAATATCCCCAACAATGCTTGATAGACTGTGGTCCCATACCCATAGCAAAATTCATAGAGGCAGTTCAATCAGAAAAGAACAGTTGTCAGTCTTAACCCCTTGCAGGTCCAAGCTCTGCAAGGCCTTTGAGGTGATGTCCCAAAATTAGCAATTCCATAAACTCTCATGGTCTCACACCAACAAGAAGTCAATATATATTAGAGGTGTAGTACTTAAATCCAAAAGAGGAAAGCTGCCAGCTCCAGTTACCTTCCCTGAAATGTTTTTGCTCAGTACTTTAATTTATTACAGAGTGACATCACTCCATTACATTGAAAAGGGTAGTCTGGCAGCAAAGGCTTGTTGTGTGACAGCAGTCAACTGGATCTCCTCTCTTCTGTGGTCCTCTCTCGCCTGTACTCTGACATTATTCAAGCAAGAAAGATAGAACTTGGTCTTCATCTTAGAGACTTATGGGACTCAAAAAGCTCCCCCCTTGTTTTGAGGAGAGCTTTCTTACAAGTTCCTGAAGTTCTTTTCTTAACAAAGACCTTTCCCTACATCAGTATAACTGGGCTGCAGATCACTTGGTACTTCACATGTTTCTAGGCCTGTCCTACCGATATATATTGGAAAAGCAAAGCTTTTCTCCTCAATTTATCAAACAACATCCATATCCCATTTCTCAAAGAATTCACCATCATTGCAAGGTCATTGTTATTTGCTTCGCTTGTTTGTTTAGTTTTGTCTTAAATGGTTCAGCTCTCTAAAATTTAATTCAGTCAGCTCTGTGTGGAGTTCAAAAGGTTTTAAAATGCTATTTTTATTGCTTTGCATTTGTCAATATTACATTTCACGTTGGTCCCTGTGTGACAGCCCATTTACAAATCAAATCCACATTCTTTTTAAGTGTTTCTAGCTGTGTGGCCTTCATTCAGCAGCCTTCTTTCTTGTCATTAGGAAATGTAGCCAAGCTACATGTTTTATAAATAAAAAGAAAGAAAGGAGACACTCATACAGCAAAAACTTTAAGTACTGGTCCTGGTAGGCCTGAAAAAAAATACCTTTTATCAGCCATGCTGCCAATGCTCTTTAGTATTTTTCTATCTGCACTGTTTACTCTGAATCCTTTTGCTGCCATGTTCACTGTAAAATTGCCAAGGTCATTCTAAACCATACAGAGTACCTAAAGATGAGGGAAGTGGAGGAGAAACTTCTCTGGAATTAAAGACTTCCAATTATTATTATTATTATTATTAGTAGTAGTAGTAGTAGTAGTAGGAGTAGTAATAGCAGCAGCAGCAGTATTAGTAAGTATTCTCATTATTATTTTTTATCTGCTTATTCACAAATTTCAGCTAGTCTTTTCTTTTTCCTATTTCAGTTTTTGTTGAATTTATATATTATATAAATTTATATATTTATATTATATATTTATATATAATTATAATTATATAAATTTATATACACACGCATATATATCTCAAAAAACGAACAGCGATGCAATGCTTCCTAACGTTTATACATTATTAATTCCTAATTATATAATTCCCTCCACTATCCCATTATGTAGACTTCCCGCTTGAGTTGAAGACAATCACATATAATTATTATATGTACATAGGATTATTATATCCTTCCTTCTTTGTGAAATATTGTTTTATTCTCCATTTAACCATAATTGTTGTTTTAAAAAGTTAAAAAGTTTTTAAAAGATAGAACTTGCCGTAAATGTTTACACAGCCATCCCATAAATGGCTCTGATCCAACTTACCTTTCAGAATGTGTCTCCCTCTATGGGCCATCCCGCAGATTAAGATCTTCGAGTGAGGCCCTGCTCTCGGTTCCGCCGACATCACAGGTGCAGTTGGCAGGGACGAGAGACAGGGCTTTTTTGGTGGTAGCTCCGCGGGTGTGAAACTCCTTGCCAAGGGGGATTAGGGAAGCCCCCTCACTCATGTCTTTTAGGATGCAGCTGAAGATCTGGATGTGAGAACAAGCTTTTGGCCCATCTAAGTTATGAGTTGATATGACCTGGTGGATTGGGTGAATCTATTTATTTATTCAGGGCGACTTACAACAATGTTAAGTCGAACACGGATTGGCTCTGACTGGCTCGAAACTGCTCCTGTTGTAACGGTCACATGGTTTTTATTGTTTTAATTTGATTTGTGTTTTATGTTTGGTTTTACTGCATTTTGTATTATATGTAGCATCTAATTCTGCCATTATGTAAGCCCACTCTGGATCCCCCTCGGCGAGAAGAACGGTATATAAATTAAATAAATAAATAAATATATATATATTCTCCAGGCTTGGTTGGCCCAATGATGTTGGATGATACTTATCATCCCTCTCCCATTAATGTTGTTTCAGAGGCCAGCAGACACAACATGGCCAGTGTCCATCTCTCATTGCCTGGAGTGACACTAGACAGAGCAATGAGATGATTTGAGAAGGCGAGGAGGAAAGGATGGAGTGATTCCTCATCTCCCTCCTCCTCAATCCCATGTCTCTCTGTCACCTAGCTGACATCACTCCAGATAACAAGCAACAAACACTGTCTATGTTGTGCTTACTGGACACCATGACAATGAGAATGACAGAAAGACAAAAAGGGTTTGGCACCACTTGATGATGAGGACTTGCTGGTCAAAAGGGGGTCAGGCTGTGGTGCAGCTGGTTAGTAGCCTGCTGCAATAAGTCACTACTGACCAAGAGGTCATTAGTTCAAAGCCCGAGTCAGATTGAGTGCCTGACTTTTAAATATCCCCAGCTCGTTGTTTACCTAAGCAACCCGAAAGACAATTGCATCTGTCAAGTAGGAAAATTTAGAAACTGCTTATGAGGGGAGGCTAATTTAACTAATTTACAACACCATAAAAATGTCCAGCAGCATGTGTGCCGGATGAGGAAGTACTCCATCAAAAGGACTCATCATCACAGTGGATGATGAAGCAGCAGTTCCTCCTGTAGCCGGAATTGAGCATACCCTCACAAAGCCAGAAGCTGGAAAGTTAAATAGCCTCTGTGTCTGTATGTGTGTTTTTTGTCTAATGGCATTGAATGTTTGCCATATATATGTACATTGTGATCCACCCTGAGTCCCCTTCTGGGTGAGAAGGGCGGAATATAAATACTGTAAATAAATAAATAAATAAATAAATAAATAAATAAAATAATCCAGGCAGATCCAACAATCCTGTCTGGGCCCAGGATAAAAGGTCTGCGTTGAGCAGCCCTAAGTATTAAAATGCTATAGCAATGTCATACTAGTTAAGCATTAGGATTGCTTGGCTTTAGCACTACCATTCTTATTTCTCCTACCCTGTTTTCCCGAAAATAAGACATCCTCAGAAAATAAGACCTAGTGTAGGTTTTGCTGAATTGCTAAATATAAGGCCTCCCCGGAAAGTAAGACCTAGCAAAGTTTTTGTTTGGAAGCATGCCCGCCAAACAAAACACCAGAGCATGCAGGATCGGTAAATATATGTACCATAGATTGTTGTACATGGAAATAATGGTAGTAACAAAAAATTCTTGATAGGAGTCACAGTTTGGTTATGCTGGTTTGTGATAACAACTACTGTACAGTATATAATAAATGTTCGATTTTTTTGTTCAACAATAAATGTGAATTCTTCTTCATAGAAGAATAAGACATCCCCTGAAAATAAGAACTAGCGTATCTTTGGAAGCAAAAATTAATATAAGACACTGTCTTATTTTCGGGGAAACAGGGTATGCAATCTCTGTTGTATTTGTGTCCAATAACAATAGTCATTTTCATTTGGTGGCTGCCATTGTGGTTAGTTCTAAGAATCTAGAAACACATAAGGTGAATTTAGAAACATTAGGTTTCAGTTAGTAGTGGATTAATTAAAACGGATCGGAAGAGTAAAAACTCCTAGATGATACTTTGGCATTAAAAAAAAAACCATCGTGAAGGTTTCCAAAATAAAACCAGTTTTGGAAGGACTTGAAAAGATTTTTTTAGTCTGGAGTTTTTTTTCCAATTACATTCTATTGTGTACTTAGCAACCATTTAGCAACCACTTGGGGCTTACATTTCTTATATTGTTTGAGAAAATTGCTATCAATTTCTTCTCCTGCACATTGCCAAGGACTGAATGTTGGGGAGAACAATCCATAAGAAATTATTGATCATTTTTAACAGACCTTTCACTAACAGGTTCTATGAATATATATGGCTGCTCATGTCCTATTGAATACAATGGCATAATAAAATAAAATTCCTTATAAAATGGTGAAAACCTGAAAATCTGTGAAATTGCAGGAGGCTACAGCAAAGTATAGCTACACATTGGCATAGTGTGTGATGTGCAGCAAAATCAAGGTTTGACGTTTTTGTATTTTTAGAAGAATTTTTTGTGTGGTGGTTGTTTGAATTTGCATATGCAGAGCCCATCGATACAGAGAGATGATTATATAGCTGATAGAAATGTAGTAATTTGTTCAAGTCCCAGAGTGTTCTGTTTCTGCTTTTTCCCTCCCAATCTAAACTCATTATTTTTCATTTCCAGAGCAATGTGCAACTTTCTATAAAGTCTACACCAAACCATTTTCATTTTTCTCTATTGTTGTGCATATTTTTGTACATTTTCACCAAGATGTGCACCAAATGTAGTTATTCAAATAACTATCACAAAATTCAAAGAAAGAAAATTGTATTTTGTTTATTGGTTCCGTAAATAGAAAGCTAGTCACTTTGCACTAAATTGTGAAGTGAATGGTTTTCTTTCTCATCCTATTGGCTGATCTCATGACTGTATTGACATTCCCATACTGTAAACAATATTCCCATGACCCAATTGTTTATATTTTACAGTATGGAATCAATCACTCACCAAGCTCAATAGTAACATTCCTTGTTACAAATGTGAAGAGATCCTCTGTATACAAACATAATAGAAGACATCTTATGGGCTATAGATATGGCAAAGTGACTATGGTTACATGAATGCTTCTTAATCAGAAGATGAGGGATAAACTGTCAGTAGTTGTTAATCCATTTCATTTTGAAACGCTTAGCTTTGAGGTGAAGAAGGAACAATCCTTCCCTTGTTATGCTCCAGCAAAGAAAGAGCAAGGGGAAGAAACACAGCACACATTATGGAGGCCATTCATGAATGCACACGGTTATTTCTGAGCCGTCACTGCATTGTTTATGCCAACAAAAATTGCATAACTCCCATTTTCTGCACAAATTACACATTTTCCATGCTTCGTTGGCCACTTTTAACATAGGCCATAAATGGAGCTTTTGCATTAGGTGGTAGAAAGATTGCCATCATTACCCAGGCTCAAGCTTTATTATTAGTATTAAAGCTCAGCAAAACATTTTGGCTTTTTCAAGGTTCTCAGGAGGGGATGCAGAAAGGTAAAATACATTTTGGCATTCTTAAAGTTCTCAGGAGGGGATGCAGAAAGGTAAAATACCATTGATTGCCTTCCACCTCCACATCTACCACTCCATATTAATTGACTGCAAATGTTTTTGGCTCATTTAAGTGCTCAGACACGTTAAAGTGCATTGTTTTCATGTCCCACAGGAGACATTGAGGCTGATGAGCTAACGTGATGGAAAGGGTTGCACTTTTATCCTTAATAAGCAAGGCAGTGTCTGTATATGTATATTTGGCAAATGATCTATACGCCTTTAAGCCTATGGACTTTAAATGGTACATGACAATAAAAGTAATCCCCCAAAAAATGTTTCTGGAGGAAGTTACTAATAATGTTGTTTGTTTAGAGACTGTATCTCATTTGCTGAGGCAAATGATCCCAAGAGTTCTGTTGGAGTCATGCCATGCTAGTGGGCTTTCCATGAGCAAGTAGTTGTCTAGCAAGGAAACAGAATTGTCCTATAAAATCCATAATGCCCCTCTTTTTCTTGTTATATTTTTCTGTTTTATGGTCCAGAAGGGATGATTCAACCCTTGAAAAGCAAAATGTCAACATCTTACCCAAATGGCAGGACCCAGAATAAAAGCTGCTTTGCCATTCAAATAATAGTTGAACAATACTTATGGAAAAGAAGTTCTCTTCCTCTATCCTTGGCCAATACATTTGTTATTGATGAACAGATCTGTCTTTGTTCATTCTGAAGTGTTAGCATAGATTGCAGCTTTTTCAGATGTACCACCTTCACTGTTGTACATGGAAAAAAATCACAGTAGGCATCAAACATGTAATGTTTTTTAAAAAAAGTCACTCCTGAAAAACTCAAACACCTGCCATGTAATTGTAGTCTTGATTTAAATGAAACCTCTTGGCTAGAAAACTATCCGTGTTTTATTACCCACATCAAATATAATGTTGGGGTACTTTTGTCCATTTGTCCACTATAAATGGTGGCCTTTGCCTTGCAATAAGACCAGGATTTCTATCCTCACATGAATGCATTGCATTTAGGGACTTGCTTTGTCTAGCTTTTGACTGACCTCCTGCTTATTCTCTGATTTTCTGGAGAGCATTCAGCCTCCAGAGCATTAGCATTCAGCCAACAATCCTTTGATACACTTTAGCAGTTATCGTTATTCAGATGGCAACTTCTGTTAAGTGGCAGGGAAGATTTTTAAAAGATTACATTATTTCCTATGCTCTGAAGTTGATTCCACACCAATAAGGCAACACACTTTCACACTCTTATAGTTTTGGGACTTGCCTAAACTGGATTAGACACTTTTTCTATAGCCACATATTCCCAAATGATATCTCCAGTATTTCAGCTCTCATTGGCTGTTATCCTTGATACAAAGTTTTGCATGACTTCTTGGCCACTTATTATTTGGTACTTATGCTCTTCTGTTTTTTATAATGTTCAGAGTGATTTATATGTGACTATCAGTGATATTACATTCAGACATATTTGGATCCATATCTCCTTAAACACAATGTATTTTGGGCTTCTCCTAGAGTGAATCTATACACAATTCTATGGGATCATGGGAGCTGTAGTTTTACAAATCTATCAAATAGTGTTAGTGACTCACCAGACAACAATCCCATAATTCCATGTTACTGAGCCATGACAGCTAAATTGGTGTCTTACTAAGCTAAGACTATTTGTATACATTCATCCAGTTGTTAAAAAAAAGTGACTGCAGCAATTAGCCTTTTGGATGCAATCTTTTTCTGTACCTTCAAGCCAGTGACGTATTATAAACCTATTCCAGAGTTTTCTTGCCAGGATTTCTTTATAGGGATTTTTACTTTGGCTGAGAGAGTGTGACTCACCCAAGGTCACCAAGTAAGTGTCCATGGCTGAATAGAGATTCAAACCCTGGTTTTCAGAATTATAGTTCAATGCTCAAACCACTGGATGCTGGCCCATACTTCCTTTGGTTTTTCACATAATAAAATTAACACTTATTTAACATTAAGAGCAAGGGACTCACCAAATTTCATGCAGTCAATTGTACTGGATCCGGAGAGTAGCTGATTACACGTACCTGGTATTGCTGAAATATGAATTCTGTACATTTAGCAGACTCTCTCAGCACAGAGCCTGTGCTATTGTAGTTCACAAAAGTTTGATTTAAATGATATATATGAATTAAAGGAGGGAGAACAGGATCATGTTCATCACACGAACCACCTGCTGTACACAGCTGCATGTATAAAAAAAATCAAGGCACTCCTGAAAAATCAAGCACTCTTAACTCTGCTTAAGAAGCTTCACCACAGCAATATAGGTGATAGATAATATATGACTAATAATTTTGAAAAAGGTGGCCATTTGAAAAATGGCCCTCTCTAGCAGCTTATGTTGCAACATGCTTTCTTTCTTTCTTTCTTTCTTTCTTTCTTTCTTTCTTTCTTTCTTTCTTTCTTTCTTTCTTTCTTTCTTTTGATAGGAGGCATCCTGATTTCAATTCCAGAGGAGACTGTTCTGAAAAATCTTTAGCCTATGGTTAGAGCACTTTTTTGCATGTGGAAGATCCCAGGTTGAGTCACTTCCATTAACAGATACAATTTGAAAAGATAGCACCCTGAAATTTCGGGGAACCATGACCAACCACTGTAGAGAGATGAGTGGTCTGACTTGGTACAAGGAAGCTTCCTATGTCCCTAGGCTTTAAAAAATACAATCCAATATCTCATGCAGAACAATCAAGAGAGATTGCTGAGAAGACTGGTTAAGCTAGCCCCATCTTTTTCTCTTATCAGTCAAACAGATTTACATTACAATCCTACTTTTATGATAAGCAGCACTCTTGTCCTGCTCATACTCAGAGTGCACATGGTGGCCTTCAAAAGACTAATATTTCTCATTAATAACAACTGTATGCCTCTGCTTATTTAAGCAAAGCATGTCTCATGTGTTGGCAGCTATGAATCATCTCTCCCACCCTTTCCCCTGCCTCTGGCATCTTTCAGGAAATATTATCTTGGAATTACTACATTTCATTCACTGGTGTGGTTTAAAAAGAAACCTAATTATTCTGACAATTTTATCTAACACTAGCAGATTTTATGCACCAAGCTCATAAAAATAACTTTCTGCGAAATAATGCTGCAAAGTACATTTTAGTATCTATCATCTTGGAGGATCCTATTGACACATAGGACATGCAATTCTTCTTGTAGCTGATGGATGCAAAACTAGCGTCACTGCAGGGATCTATGCCTTTATATTCATATTTAATCATTTAAAACTGAAGATATAGGAAATAGGGCTGAAGTTAAATTTTGCACACATCTGAAATTTATTGATTCTCCCTGATGTAAGCCACTAGGCCCTAATATATATGGAAATTCCTGATTATTTGGTAAGAAGTGATTTTACAATTTACAGTTTCAGCTTGGGACAGCTTCGAGTTGTAGCTTTTATTCAAATTAGGATGGAATCCAGAGGTTGTTCGACAACAAGTCTCAGCAGGCTAGTCGACATAGTGAATAATGAAGAATGCTGGAAATGGTACTCTGACAACTTTTGGAGGGCGATGTAAAACCACCTCAGTTTAAATCCACAGGAAAAGACAGATTGGATTTTCTTTGAAGGGGGTCAGACCTATAGTCTTATCTAACCTTAACATTTTTACATCAGAATTATATAAATATAGTGAATTGCTCTGGAAACTGAGTTCAGATGTTGTAACCAAAACTGAAAAGTAATTCCCTCTTAAGCTGTAAAAAAAACTGAAAAATATTCTTAAATTTCACATTCTTGATGAAAAAAATCTCTAACTATATCAGGTCAGGGGAGTGAATCTTCAACAGGTATGATGAGCAAGGAGGATTCTAACCATCTAGGGTTTAACAGTTCAGAGATTTTCCACAAGGCAAAATCCGTGCAGACCAAGGTCAGATAGAAACTAAAAATCACCGCAGGGATCTTAGGACAAGACAAGAAAAGATATTTGAAAAAGGATCAAAATGTATTACACAAATATTGAGGAACTCTGACAAGATGAATTGACAAGAATCTTTGCACTTCTTCTATGATAGTTCACATGTGGTTGCTTTGCCCAGGAAACAGATTTTCTATACGGGTAGTACTAGTAGTGATAACAATAATAATACCTGCTTACCATACAAAAATACTATCGTTTTTTTTTTGTTTTTCCTCAGAATTGGCATGTACTATTTTTGCACAGAAAACAGCATACTTAATATCCTGGGTTGTCTTGTTTATGTACATTATGTCAAAACACCTATTTGTCTCCATGCATTACAAAGAAGAGGGACCCTGAGTCTGGGAAGGGAACTCAGGGGTGAATCTTCTTGTTGATGAGATATTTTTTTCTGGAGATGAAAGTTTTACTCTCCTTCTCTTACAAAATGTTTTTTATACAGTGTAACCTCGACTTAAGAGCATTCCCAACATAAGAGTGTTTTGAGTTAAGAGCCATCCCTTGGTCCAGATTTTGCTTTGACATATAAGCAGTGTTTTGAGCTAAGAGCTAGTGTGAGAAGGAGCAATCGCGCAAGAGTACAGGACTTATAACAGAGCAGCCTCCTTGCCTTGTGCCTCCATGCCTCATGCTATTGTCCACTGTGGGATATTGCTGTCCACTTTTCTCTAATCCGCTTCTGCCTCTTCACTTTGTGCTTTGTGTTTCCTCATCAAAACTTTGTGCTTCTACCAATGTGACATAACTTTGTGCTTCTACCATTGTAAAGTTGTTCTTTCTTTTTTAAGTGTTCCATGTGAATGTCATTTTTTATGTTATTTGTTATTTATAAAGTACATTTGCTTATTTAAAGACGCATAACAAAAATGCGGGGGGGGGGGGGGGAGTTGAGAAACCAGAATGGATTAATTTCAATGCATTTCAATGCATTTCCATGGAAATTTTATTTTGAGATAAGAGAGTTTGAGTTAAGAGCTGTTACAGAATTAATTAAGCTCTTAAGTTTATATATTTTTATATATCACTATATATAAAATAATTGTAAATACAATAACTGGCTTCTTTTAATAACTACACTAATTAGATATGGATAACTTCAGATCTGGTGAATCTACTCCAGATCAGCATTTGAGGCTCAGGCAGAAGGGTTGTAGAATTCTAAACTTTTAAAATGGAAAGATAAGAAGTATCAGCCCAGGACTGACCTTAGATTCTGTGCAGGGTCTCACATCCTGTGATTTGGCTGAAAAAAATAAGGGTACTGAGTGTCAATTGGCAAGCTCATGAATACTCAATTTTTGCTTTACCAGCCCATTCAGCTTCCATACTCACCTCAGAGAAAGTTCAGATTGTATGAAGCTGTCTAGAAAAAACAGTCTGCCCGTATGTACATATGAATGCATGTGTAAATGAATAAATAAGCATTTATACTAAAGAATATATTCAGCGATAGAGCTACAGTTCTCTTTTTCGTAAGTTGATAAAGTGTATACTGCTTTTGATTCTAATTATCTATTCCACATTTCATGCTTACGCTGTTTGTCAGCCATCTGAAGTATCTACTTGTCCATAAGATATGAATTTAATACATCAAATGAATTCTAGTTGCTGAAAGTAGATTTCAATTTGTTTTCCCTCCATGAAATGGTATGTGTTTACAGAATTTGATAATTTCAATGGAAATTACTATTTTCCCTTCTTTTTCATTCACCCAGTCGTTTCTGACTCTTTGTGACCTCATGGACCAGTCCATACCAGAGCTCCCTGTCCCATGATTCAGTAAATGCTTTTTGCTAAGTCTGTAAGAGGACTAGGCCCTTTAAAACTGAGCAGGTAGAATTTTGAAAGGGACATAATGATGTAAAATGCAACTATTTCACAGAAGAAAGGCAGAGAAGAGAGGTCACTGACTTTGTTTCAGTGTTATTTGTGTAACAGGGGATGGAAGCACAAAAGAGATGAAATGGTCAAATGGAGTGCTGGTCTGATATTTGAAATAACAATTAGAATTTGAAATGTTAGAAATTCATGTACTCTAATTACAGACTTCATATTGTATTCCTCCAGCACTCTTCTGATGTTCTGCTCTTACTTAGTTATACATTGCATAGCTGAATACAAAGAAGCAGATATGGTGCCTTGGAGTGCTTGATTCAGTCCAATTTAAATCTCTTCTCTCTATCTGTCTAAGGGCTTGCTGTATGAATTCAAAGCAGGTGTTCTATTTGAAATGATTTCTTGCCTTTTAACATCTGAATACATTGACTGCACTGTGGAATATTTTCCATGTTGTATTATGTTAAAATGTCTCAGCAGGGAGAAAGGGACCAACCAGCAACCCCTTCCCACTCCAAAACCCAATTTTCAGAAGGCATTCAATATTCAAACACTTTGTTTCATTGTCAAAACCAAAGGTTATAACAATTACAATGAAAAAAATTAAGCAAGCCTTAGCAAGCCTCTATATGGCAGTCACATTGTGATCCAACATTTTTAAAAGTAATATAGCAACTTATTTGGAAGTCAATCCTATCTATTCAGATGTTGGTTTCATTAAGGTTCTTTTTTAGTAATTATGTATAAGATTGCAGCCCAAAGCAATATGTTTAAGTGATCCTGCTATTTTTTATTTGTCTGTTGAAGGAGGAGATTTTAAGGTAACTCTCTTGGGAATGTAATTGTTTGATGGTTTCATCTTGAAATCAGAGAGGGAAATAAATCACATATTTTCCTTGCTATGAGGATAAAATGAATGTTGACCTAGGACTTTATTGTATGAAGGAGGTAAACAATCATTGAACTTTCACTGGTGATGGCCCCCATCACACAGTGCTGTGAGCATCTCATTGCTGCTCTGTTTCTTCCCTGTGATAAACCCATCCATCTATAGCTTTAGATAACAACATGTTCCCATCACGTACCTGGTGTGATGGGCTGTTCTGCTTCTGTGCTTGTATTTGAATAGAGTCTCTTCTCCTACTCTTGCTATCTCCCCATCAGTATTCCTGAGACTGTGTTTTTTTTTCCATGAAAAAAACTCCACTGTATTTTTTATAAATTTTATTTCAGAACGTTTTGTTTGATTAATGTGATGGTATCAGCTACCAGGACCTTAGTAAATAGGGACACCACATCGAAGCTGATCAGGATGTCCTTGATGCTTAGCTTGAGGTTGCTGATCTTTTCTATGAAGTGTGTTGAGCTCTTGATATAGTGAGTGGTGAGCCCAATATGGGTTTGTAGCTGTGTGACCAGAAATTTTGTCAGATTGTAAGTCAGCGATCCAATGGCACTCACAATGGGTCTGAGTGGGATGGGGTCCTTGTGGGTTTTTGGGAGTTTGCAAAGCCTGGGTGGGAGGGCTTCTGATTTGCACAGCTGTTGGTGAATGTAGAGGTTAATGGAGAAGTTCTTGATCAGAGTGTTAGTTTTTCTGGTGATTTTGTTAGTTGGGTCTTGTTTTAGTTTCTTGAATATTGTGGGATTCAGAAGTTGTCTGATTTTTTCTTTGTACTGTTCTATTTCCATGATTACCATGGCATTCCCCTTGTCAGCTGGGAGAATGATGTTTTCTGGATCTGAGTTGAGATCTTTGATGGCCTGTCTTTCTTTCCTCGTTATGTTGCTGGGGGGAATTCTTGCCTTTCTCAGGATCCTTGCTGTTTCCATTTTTACCTCTTCTGCTTCTTCCTCAGGGAGCCGGTACATTTCTGATTTGACATTAGCAATGATTTTTCTACTGGGATCCTGGTGGTGGTGACAGCAAAATTTCCTCCTTTTGCTAGTATGGATACTTGGTCTTCAGTGAGTTGTCTGTCAGTCAGGTTGATGATGGTCCGTGACTTATCCAGTTCTGGTTTTGGCTGTTGCTTACAGCATTTGTCAAATTTTTGTTTTTGTCTTTTGGTGTGGAGAGCCATGTCTTTCTCCGTTTTTCTGTAGGTGAGGTTGTCTATTTTATGTCTATTTGTCCTGGGTGTTCATCTTTTGGCTGATGTTGATATGGAGGTACAGCAGTTCTTTGTCTGTGTTTGCGAGTCCTTTGCAGATGGTGTGGATTCTCTCTCTTAAGAGGGTACGTTCCAGGCGGTTGTAAATACAGTGAACCTGTGGTGTTTTGAAAGTCATTTTGGCTGCAAGAAATTGTGGGATGGTATCTGTGTCTCTGCAGCATTGAAGGAAGGTCAGGGAGCACAGCAGATTTGCATTCCTGGTCCTTAGTTTTTCCAATCCAATATAATAGTTGTTGGCTGGTGCTGCTTCATAAACTGAGAACATACAAAGAACTGTGGACTTTTAACATGCATTTAGCATGGGCACAATTATTCAGCAAGTTCTTTTTTCTTGAAGGAAAGCAATAATCAATTTTACCAATTTTCTTCCTGCTGCTAGAGAGATTTTGATAATTACACAATTTTCAACCCCAATTTGCAATCCTAGGCTTGTTCTATGTATATTTTGAATGTGATTGTTTTGTGCAGAAAACGTTTCTTGCATAAGAAACACCTGTTTTCTGAACAGATAATGGTATTTTTGTGTTAAAATATTATCTTCCATAGATTAAAAAGCTGCCTACCATGTAGAAAAACCTGTTTTCAGTGAAAATCATCCAAATGTACATTTTGCACAGGATAAGCCTTGAAACACATGGATTAAGTTCAGGATTTTCCTCAATATTTGAAATACATGTTTGTTTCTTTTTAGAAACTCCCACTCGTCTGCCTGCCCATCTAACCCCTTCAATTTTTCTTTCCATTCCTAGCATGTAGGTAAATGAGGTCATTCAAGTGTGTTGTTATTATTTTTAAAAGTTCAAAATTCAGGATAAGATTTATAGATATGAACCTGCAATTAGGTATCTGTAAAGGATCCATTTGTGGTCCCTGTGTGATCACAATCATGGCACCATCATGGCTGCTCCCTTACTTTAATGGCTGTCAGTTGCATGGACAGGACAGAAGGGGAACATTCTACTGGTGATCATAACATGGGAGGCTGATCTTTCCACCAGGCAACCTTTCCACCAACAAGAGGTAGACATGTTATCCATTAACACCCTGATTGACAGCAAAACAGACCCCCATCTCTCCATGAGACGAATGTGTTTTAAAGTAGGTTGGGAGTGGTTAGGCCAAGAAACACTGCTTTGCTACACAACTATGGTAATTAAGTAACTTATTAGTGCATGTAGAATACTGAATATTTTAGATACTTTTGAGACATTGGAAAGCCAAGATCTGTAACTGTGACTAGCTTTCTAAGAACTGATTTCATGGTTTTGTAGTTCAACATATGTTGGCTCAAACTATGCAATCTGGCCATCAAAGAAAAGGAAACTATAAAATTAGGTTGTTCAGGCTTACACCCATTAGGTACTGTGTGGCCAAATATGATACCAGATAAGTAAACCAGAATATGCTTTTCCCAATTAAAGAAGTTAGACCAGGGGTCCCCAAACTAAGGCCCGGGGGCCGGATGCAGCCCTCCAAGGTCATTTACCTGGCCCCGCCCCCATTTATAATATAATATTTTTATATCAGTTTTAATAATATAATATATTGTATATACATATGATATTGATAATAATATTATCATTTTATACAATATAATACTAATAATAATACCATATAATAATATTAATTATATGTTATATATTACATATAATATTACAGTATAGTGGTATAGTTCAATATAGTAATATATAATGCTAATATTGTGCTATGCTAATAATATAATATATTGTATGTACATACAGCTGCTCTGAGTTCCCTTTGGGGTGAGAAGGGTGGGATATAAATGTAGTAAATAAATGTAGTAAATGAATAAATAAATAATTTTGGTCTTAGGCTCGCCCAAAGTCTGAATTGACTTGAACACACACAACAACAACAATTCTAATTAACCTGACTATTTCATTGACCAGAAGCAGGCCCACACTTTCTATTGAAATCCTGATAGGTTTATTTTCATTTTTAAATATTGTATTGGTCTTTCATTGTTATTGTTGTTTTGCACTACAAATAAGATATGTGCAGTGTGCATAGGAATTTGTTCGTTTTTTTTCCAAATGATAATTTGGCCCCTCAATAGTCTGAAGGATTGTGGACCGGCCCTCTGCTTTAAAAGTTTGAGGACCCCTGAGTTAGACACTACTATGCGAAATGTATTATCAGTGTTGAGTGAATAAAATGAAATATGCATAATTGATTGATTGTACATCTATAGAAAAGCACACAAATTCTGCATAATTCATAAGACTTTGGAGTTTATATTAATTGGCGGTATTTATTTATTTATTTATTTTTCACTGCAGAATTTCTGGCCCCAAAACATATCCAATTCCAGCTACATAACGTAGAAGAAAAAGTTGCTTTTGTGGCATAATACATTTGCATTTCAATAGATCAGTCTGAACCATACACCCATTTGGGGGGGGTGTGTGTGTGTGTGTAAAGGATATAAACAGAACTGGAATAAATGTGAAATACAGAAATTCTGATAAATGTAGGGCACTTCCAAGAATCACCAGAGGTTTTTAGTTACCACTGACCCTGACTAGATGTGAACAGATAACTTCTGAGTGAAATATCTTATGAATTATCAACTCCTTCAGCCATCCAACCTCTTTTTAGCTTTATTCTCAATGCTAATATTTAAAAGGGGAGGGGGGAAAGAGCAGTCTGTCATAGATGTATATGATAATTGACATAATAGAACCTAACGGCTACTTGGAAGCATAATAGGTCCTGACAGATTCACTGAAGCTTATTTGAAGGTTCAAAACAAGGTTTTGAAGGATTTAATGTACACATTCTTCTGTGGATTTCCTTTTCACAGTAAAAGATTACACATAATTTATACAAAACACAAATACATTTCAAATGATTTTCAATTAATATAATCCCAGAGATTTGTATTTACTTCAAAGAAGTAGGTCAAATATATAAATTGTGAGTATGAGGTTTTACGTGCCACTAAATACTTCACAAAACATTTGGCACCAAATGCTGCTTAACACCAAATCTCAGAACTGATATATTAAGGTTCCTTCTTAGACAAAATATGCGTATCTGAAGAATTTGAGGGAATCCAAAAGAGATATGGATGGCAAAAAAAAGATGAGCACCATAACATAGATTAAAATTTATAATTTATAGAAATAATAAAACTGTGTCTGGTGTGGGATAGATCTGTTCAATTCCTCATTCAGTGCCTCCAAAAAAGTATGTCCTGCAACAGTACCCTCTTTGGGTTTTCTTAGCTCAGTGCTGATTCAGCCCCCCATTGCATCTGATCTTCACTTTGTGATATGACAAATATTTTCTATCATAAATGCTACATTGTTTTAGAGAGGCAGAGGCTGAACACCAGCAATAGTTGTGGGTCAAAATAGCTGGAGCCCAGTGCTGGAAAATGGCAAAGTCACCATAGGCAGAGCCGGTCCAACAATAAGGTGAATTAAGCTGTCACTTGGGGCGCAAAACATACGGGGGCGCAGTTGAGACTGCTTTTTCTTTTGATTTGTTGTAAAACATGATGTTTTGGTGCTTAATTTGTAAAATCTTAATGTAATTTGATGTTTAATAGGCTTTTCCTTAATCCCTCCTTATTATCCAACATTTTCGCTTATCAAACACTTTTATTTTTCAGTGATTGGTTTTTTTTTGGGGGGGGGCATCAAAATTCTGTTCACCTACACTTGAAAAATATCTAGGGCCGGCTGTGACCATAGGGCTTCCTACAAAAAGAGACACAATGAACACAGATACACATATTGGCATTAACACACGGATGCACTGCTTACATAAACATATATTATTGAAACACATAACATTCACACAAACTTGTAAACACTAGACCCAGGGGAAAATAAATCACTTCCACTAATGAAAGCTAATGGGAAACTGGATGGGGAGGTAAAACAGATTGCAAGTGTAAGAAGTGGGGGAGAAATCCCCTTCAAAGCTTCAATCCATTTTCTTATTCTAACTGTATTGATAAAAGGTTCCAATTGGTTTTAGTACTAACTGAAATGTACAATGGTATTTGGAATTCCAAAGAAGAAGTACAGCAAACTAAAAGGGAATGTTTAGTGTTTCCCTTTCCAACCTCTGTAAAATGTCTCCCTCTCATCTCAAGTTCAAAGAAAGTCTCCACTAAGGCCCTTTCTTCACTGCCATATACAATCCAGGGCCCTTCCACACAGTTCTATATCCCAGAATATCAAGGATGAAAATCCCACAATATCGGCTTTGAACTGGGTTATCTGTATCCACACTGCCATGTATTCCAGTTCAAAGCAAAAAATGTGGGATTTTATTCAGCTGTGTAGAAGGGGCCCCAGATTATCTGCTTTGAATTGAATTATACGGCAGTATAGAAAGGGTCTTATGTAATTCAGTTAAACTGCATTATTTGACAGTGTTGATCCAGCCTTAGTTACATTTTGCCACGCAAATTCCTCCAATATCACCAATTAATAAGTGACACTGAAGGTTAATGTTTTGCTTTTTTGTCTTCTACAGCCATCTCTTTGGCTGCCATGGGGACAAAATTCTAGACTTGATAAGCCTTTGGTCAGATCCAGTCAAGCTAGATACGTATAGGATGGCAGCCTTATCATCTACATTAATTCATTTCAATCTCACCCTAGACCCTTAAATTATAATGGGCGACAATCCATTTCATCTTTCCCTTTGGAACTAGAAAGCAATCAACATAAGGTCGCAGCTTAGTTCTTCATTGATATTAAGGTTTGATTCTTTTAGGCTAGTGAGAGCCTTTGATATTAACAGCTTCATTCAGATGAGTTCACAGTTCCATCTATTAGTATTAATTAGTTATCTTCAAGCATTTTGGACTGAGAGATAATAATTCTTTCTTTCCCTGGGGGTTAGTATTAATTAATATAGCAGAAGCAAATATTGAAACTAGCAGCCACCAAAGCACTCACTTCCCCCTTTATATTTTCTTGTTTCCTTCATTTATTTCTGTGTAGTTAAGCAAAAGACTCCAACAATTACTGTGATTAAAGTTTTTCTATCTAAAACTTTGAGAAACAAAAGGTTTCTAAAAACAACACTTGAACTATGACTAATTAATGGATTTAGAAATTATAATAATGAAATGTTAGGACAAAAATACTTTTTGGTCATACACTATCATTCTTCCAAATCTGACACATTTTCTTTCTTTTTTCTTTTTTCTCACTTTCTGAGAAACCAGCATGGAGTGTTAAAAATAAAGTATAAAGATTAATTAACATAAAATCCTAGTTGTATTATGTTGTTTCATCATCACCTTTTGGATCTATGTATTTCCTTCTCTCCTTATTTGCTATCTCTGTGATGATTTCATGTTGGCCTATAATAATCCCTGTTTAATCATGTACACCAATATAACAAAATACACCAATTAGTCATGTAATTACCCTAGCAAAAGCCCACAAAAGTGGTCGGTGATTGGGTGGGAATTCCAGTCAGTGGCTTCCAACTGACAACCTGACTTACTGCTTTAAATACAGTGTGAGCCTAGCTGGTTGCTTCAGGGCCAAAATCCCCAACAAGGTTTCCAGACATATGGGAATCATTCAATGCCCCAAGAAAACTATATAAAACAATATACATTAAGACAAAGCACATTAGACAATATAAACAACCTTAACTAGAGTAGAGATTCATGAATCAGTCGGGTTTATTTTTCCTTATAATCAATCAATAACAACAACATTTGCATTTCACTTAGTCATTCTTAGCTGAACTCATTTCTTCCTACCAGAAGATGCCTACTGGATGCCCACAAATAAGTGAGAAAAATGTACAGTGTACATTCATATAACTACATCTTTACATTGACTTGTTCCTTATAGAATACAACCTGGGCCTCATCCCAATTCTTAAAAGTGAAGCAATATGCTGAGTGACCGGTTTTTACTTGGAATCTTGTGTTTTGCTGTCTAATTTGTCACATCTCTGGGAGCTGCCCTCCATTTAAAAGGTCTCCTGTGATTTCTTCAGAATGCTGCTTTACTGAAACTACAGAGATTAAGAAAATGTGTATGTATACATATAGATTTTAGTTTTTACTCTAGCATCACTCCTTTCTGCCATAGCTCGAATTTTGCGTCAGGATTTCATGCACATTTAGATCCGGGGCATTTTAGACTAAAATCTTTTTTATACCCATGATCTAGAGTTTGGCAATAATTTAATTTAAATACATTTTTATAAATATATATATTTATTAATATTTGAGGTAGAAAAAATGTTTTATTTTGTTTTTTGTTTTGTTTTTTTTAAAAAGGATGTGAAAGAAACTAAAACTACCAGATGCATTCATAGCAACTGTCAGGACCCTGGCTGCAGAGCACCAATAACCTTACACAGAGGCCAGTCTCTAATATCTTTATTAAAGAAATATATAAAATCAATAAAAACAAGTGAAGAATATAGTTCAGAAGCAGACCTTTCAGATGAGGTCAAATATAGTCCAGAAATGTATTGTCCAATATAAGATATTAGAGTTCAAAGTTTTAATCCACTTGACCGAAACACACACTTTGCCAAGCAATAGTGTGGGGAAATAACAGAGTCTTTAAAGTCCAATGAAGCTTGACAACAAGGCTGGAAATAAACTTGATTCTTGACTAGATCCGTGACTGGAGGCAAGACGAACATGAAGCATGAACAGAGTCCGTGGTAAAACCGTGAGACAAGGCAAGGCTTGAAGCTAGATCCGGAAAGCAAGGAACTGGGATTACAAAGTCCACACACGATCTCTCTCCTCAAGCTGATCAATTGACTCCGCAAAGAATCCCTCGCGCCAAACACCTATATTGGGTCTCGTTTTCCCGCCAACAGAACTCTTTCCCTAGAGAACGAGAAGCGAAACCCAACTCTGTCCAGATGCATGACTCCTTAGAATTTCCCAAGGGAAGCAGACCTAATCAGCCATTTGTTTGGCAGCGATTCTCAGGCTTCTCCGATTAGCCTCCCTGACTCCCCTATCTTTAGAATAATTTTCCCTCCTGGAAAACGGGGGGGAGTTCTGCCCAAGGCCTGTTTGGCTGAATTCTTGAGGGCAAACATCAACATCCTGCAGGTGAAGAGACTCCGGCTCTTGCTGAACCGGCGAAAACCCCATGTTTTCCTCTTCGTCTGCCACAATAGTACTAGGAACAGGACTACAAGGCCCATGAGTCATCACACTATCCCCGCCCTCAAGGCCCCCCTCAAACAGGGCCCCTCTCCTCGAGTCGCGGGGCCGCGGCTTGGTAGGGTAGGCCTGATGGAAGCGGCGGACCAAGTCGGGGGCATGGACTGTGGAAGCATCTTCCCAGGAGCGTTCTTCGGGGCCAAAACCCACCCAGTCAATGAGATACTGAAGGCGGTGGCGATGGAAGCGAGAATCCAAAATGTCCTGAACCTCGAACTCCTCCTCTCCGTCCACTAGAACAGGGGCGGGGGGTGGCCGACTCTCGTCGGGGCGTACACCATCCGCCGGAAGGAGCAGGGAATGGTGGAACGGTGGATGAATGTGCATGGAGCACGGGAGTTGGAGTTTGAAACTCACGGGGTTAAGTTGCGCCACCACTGGGTAGGGACCAATGAAACGGACATCTAACTTCCGGCAGGGACGGTGGGAGGGCAAAAAGCGAGTGGACAACAGAACCCGATCTCCTACCTTGATCTCGGGGCCCGGCTGGCGATGGCCGTCAGCGTGGCGTTTGTAGTCCTCTTTGGCTTGATCCAGTTGTTGGTGTAAAAGTTCTTGTACTGCTGTGAGTTCCTGCAGCCAGTCCTCCGCTGCAGGGACTTCTGAGGTTTCAATGACAGAAGGAAAGAAACGTGGATGGAAACCGTAGTTTGCAAAGAACGGGGTTTCTTTAGTTGAAGCCTGGACACCATTGTTGTATGCAAACTCTGACAGAGGCAATAGTGAAGCCCAATTGTCCTGTTGGTAGTTTACATAACAGCGAAGGTATTGTTCCAAAGTGGCATTGGTGCGCTCAGTTTGTCCATCCGTTTGGGGATGGTGAGCTGAAGATAAACGAGAGTCTATGCCCAATAGTTTTTGTAGTGCTTTCCAGAAATGAGAGGTGAATTGAGATCCACGGTCAGTGACCAAACTCTTGGGCAATCCATGTAGTCGAAATACATGCTGAAGGAATAAATCTGCAGTCTCTTTGGCCGTGGGGAGGCCATCGCAGGGGATGAAATGGGCCAACTTGGTAAAAAGGTCCACCACTACTAGAATCGTGGTGAATCCAAGGGAGGGTGGTAAGTCAGTGATAAAACCCGCTGAAATTATCTCCCATGGGCGAGAAGGAGTGGGAAGGGGATGTAGTAGCCCTGACGGCTTCTCCCTTCGTGTCTTGGAACGCTGACATACAGAACAGGTATTGACATATTTCTCCACATCCTTGCGGATCTTGGGCCACCAGAAATCTCGTAGGATCAAGTGCATGGTTTTAAATAGCCCAAAATGTCCTGCTGGCTTGCTGTCATGACACAGATGAAGTGCTTTTTCTCTGCCGGGACCTGGAGGAATGTAAACATGATTCCTGTAGCATAGTAGCCCATCCTTAAGTGAGAATGGGAAACGTAGTCCTTGGCGAATCTGTTCTTGAGCCCAGGCATCTGTCTGTTGACTGGCTCTAATTTCTTGAGTGCAAAGGGATTCTGGGTTAGAGGGAGTTGGTTTAATTGGAGTGGATTTGGTGTTTCCCACTGTGAGCGTGGCAAAGTTTTCGGGTTGCAGCAATCGAGATTCTGAGGTCTCTCTGCGTCCTGCAGCATACTCTGGTTTCCGTGATAGAGCATCTGCTTGCTTGGTATGAGCCGGGGTCACATAATGGATCTGGAAGTCAAAACGTTCAAAGAACAAACTGCTGCCTTTGATTTAACTTTCGTGCGGTCCTTAGGTGCTCTAAATTTCGATGATCAGTATGAACATCATTGGGAAATTTGGCCCCTTCCAACCAATGTCTCCAATTTTCAAAAGCTGCCTTTATGGCCAAAAGTTCTTTCTCCCAAATAGTGTAATTTCTCTCTGGGGCTGTTAGTTGATGGGAGTAATAGGCACAAGGATGAAGATGTTCTCCCACTGGTTGCATGAGTACAGCCCCAATTGCCACATCAGAGGCGTCAGCCTGCACAACAAAAGGGGTTTTAGGATCAGGTTGCTGTAGAATTGGCTGGGTCGTGAATAACTGCTTTAGCTGGTGGAACCCTTTCTCTGCTTGCTCCATCCAACAGAAAGGCTGTTTCCCTCAGATGCAGCTGGTGATTGGGTCAGACCAGCGAGCGACGTCTGGGATGAATTTGCGGTAGTAGTTTGCAAACCCCAAGAAGCGCTGTACTTCCTTCTTGTTGGTTGGCGCCTGCCATTCCAATACTGCTGAAACCTTTGCCGGGTCCATGGAGAGCCCTAGTGGCGAGACGCGGTATCCCAGGAAGTCTACCTCTTGCAGATCAAAGGCGCATTTCTCTAACTTGGCATATAGTCCATGATCCCGCAATCGTTGTAGTACCATTCTGACGTGTTGCTCGTGTTCCGATTGTGATCTAGAATACACCAAAAATCGTCCAAATATATGATCAAGAACCGATCTAGATAATCCTGGAAGATATCGTTGACAAAATGCTGGAATGTTGCGGGAGCTCCGGATAATCCGTAATTCATGACTAGGGACTCAAATAATCCGAATTTGGTCTGGAAGGCGGTTTTCCATTCGTCCCCTTCTCTTATGCGAACTAGATTGTAAGCCCCGCGGAGATCCAGCTTGGTGTAAACCTTGGCCCCTCGGAGCCGGTCTAATAGGTCCGAGATCAGAGGCAGGGGGTAGCGATTCTGCTTCGTGATATTGTTCAATGCTCTATAGTCCACAACCAAGCGTAGGTCCCCAGACTTCTTTTTCACAAACATCACTGGGGAAGCTGCTGGGGATTGAGAGGGTCTGATGAACCCCTTGCGGAGGTTTGACTCTATGAACTCCCTGAGAGCTTCTTGCTCTGGTTCAGTCAGGGAGTAGAGGTGTCCTCGTGGAATTGGGGCCCCCTCCACCAGGTCAATGGCACAGTCGTAGGGTCTATGTGGGGGTAGTTTCTCGGCTTCCTTTTCATTGAAAACATCCCAAAAGTCCGAATATTTCTTGGGCAAGGTGATGATGGGCTCTGCGTCTGTGGCATGGCAGACCTTGGCTACTAGACAATGGTTTTGGCAATATCTTGAGGTGAACTGCAGTTCTCTGTTGGACCAGGAGATGTTTGGGTCGTGGAGTGTCAGCCATGGAATTCCCAAAATCACAGGGAAGTGGGGAACCTCGGTAACGAAGAAAGAAATTTCTTCCATGTGTTCCCTTATCCACATTCTGGTGGGTTCAGTCCATTGGCTTACTGGACCTGTCTTTAGGGGTCGGCCATCTATGGCCTGCACCACCCGGGCATTCTTGAAATCATGATATTGTAATCCCAGAGAGTTGGCATACTCTCTATCGATGAAATTGTTTGTTGCCCCTGAGTCCATCATGGCATGGATCATGATGGGTCCTTTTTTCACTGACCACAGCGTGACCACCAGGAGAAATAGGACCCCGGTTTGCGGCTCTTGAGTGGGGTTTTTGACCGGGTTGGCGAGCCTCTCTACGCCCGGTCGCTGGCTTCCCCCGCCGGCTTTGCTCCAGCCGCCTCGGCTGCCTCCGGCTCCGCGGAGGACGCCGCCGCCAGGCGGGCGGCGGGCTTCTTTTTGGCTGGACATTCTCTGGCGAAGTGGCCCCCATTCCTGCAGTACCAACACAGATTCAAACGTTGGCGGCGGGCCTTTTCGGCAACATCTAGTCGGGGGCGCACATTGCCCAACTGCATCGGCTCCTTCTCGCTTCCCATGGGGTTTGGGGCTGGCGGTGGGGATCTCCATACTGCACGTGGCTGAACACTGGCAGAAGCGGGAGGTTTCACTCCGGCTCTTCCACTCTGGCCTCGGAGCCACTGTTTTTTGTTGGCAAGCAGGGCTTCAGCTCGTAAACACTGGTTGATGAGTCTCTCAAGAGTCCCTGGGGGATCCACCTTAGAGATTTCTTCCTGCATCTCGATGTTGAGGCCCTCGCGAAACTGTCCTCTAAGGGCTATATTGTTCCAGCCGGTGCTCTGAGCCAGCACCCGGAACTCGGCTATGTACTGGGACAACGGCCTGTCCCCTTGGAAGAGACGCCGGAGTTTATGGCCGGCCACCTCCTCCTCGTCCTTGATCCCCCAGGTCTTTCTAAGGTGGTTCAAGAAATTTTGCGCGGTGCTTAGATGCGTGGAACCCGCATCATATAGCGCCGTCGCCCAAGTGGCCGCAGGCCCATCTAGGAGACTGTAGATCCACACCACTTTGACATCTTCTTGGGGAAACTCGGCTTGGCGGGCTTCTAAGTACGCCTGGCACTGGCGACGGAAAACATGAACCTTGGAGGCTTCTCCAGAAAACTTGGTTGGTAGCGCTAGGGCAGGGAGACGGGCTCCGCGTTCCTTCAAGCCCCGTATTTCTCCCTCCTGCATTCGGAGTGTGTCCTGGATTCGATTGAATTCATCTTGGGAAATGGTGTAACTGGGTGGTTGAGCCTCCGCTCCGGTTCCTGTAGACATTCTGGCCATAGGTTGTTTGGTGCTTAAGGTGGCGGAGTCAAACTGTCAGGACCCTGGCTGCAGAGCACCAATAACCTTACACAGAGGCCAGTCTCTATCTAATATCTTTATTAAAGAAATATATAAAATCAATAAAAACAAGTGAAGAATATAGTTCAGAAGCAGACCTTTCAGATGAGGTCAAATATAGTCCAGAAATGTATTGTCCAATATAAGATATTAGAGTTCAAAGTTTTAATCCACTTGACCGAAACGCACACTTTGCCAAGCAATAGTGTGGGGAAATAACAGAGTCTTTAAAGTCCAATGAAGCTTGACAACAAGGCTGGAAATAAACTTGATTCTTGACTAGATCCGTGACTGGAGGCAAGACGAACATGAAGCATGAACAGAGTCCGTGGTAAAACCGTGAGACAAGGCAAGGCTTGAAGCTAGATCCGGAAAGCAAGGAACTGGGATTACGAAGTCCACACACGATCTCTCTCCTCAAGCTGATCAATTGACTCCGCAAATAATCCCTCGCGCCAAACACCTATATTGGGTCTCGTTTTCCCGCCAACAGAACTCTTTCCCTAGAGAACGAGAAGCGAAACCCAACTCTGTCCAGATGCATGACTCCTTAGAATTTCCCAAGGGAAGCAGACCTAATCAGCCATTTGTTTGGCAGCGATTCTCAGGCTTCTCCGATTAGCCTCCCTGACTCCCCTATCTTTAGAATAATTTTCCCTCCTGGAAAACGGGGGGGAGTTCTGCCCAAGGCCTGTTTGGCTGAATTCTTGAGGGCAAACATCAACATCCTGCAGGTGAAGAGACTCCGGCTCTTGCTGAACCGGCGAAAACCCCATGTTTTCCTCTTCGTCTGCCACAATAGTACTAGGAACAGGACTACAAGGCCCATGAGTCATCACAGCAGCCTAGAACTTAAAGTGCTTAAGTCATAAAAGTCTGGGTCAAAATGAAATAGGCATGGTTCCCATCTATTTCTCTTAGGTAAAAGGTAAAGGTTTTCCCCTGACGTTAAGTCCAGTCGTGACCGACTCTGGGGGTTGGTGCTCATCTCCATTTCTAAGCCAAAGAGCCGACGTTGTCCGTAGACACCTCCAAGGTCATGTGGCCAGCATGACTGCATGGAGCGCCGTTACCTTCCTGCCAGAGCGGGTACCTATTGATCTACTCACATTTGCATGTTTTCGAACTGCTAGGTTAGCAGGAGCTGGGGCTAACAGCGGGTGCTCATTCCGCTCCCGGGATTGAGGGATTGAGAGTTCTTCTCACTTGTCTGCTAATTTTGCATTCTATCAATTTTTTGTGAACTTCTGATCACCTGTGTGCCCAACTTATGATTGTGGTTAAATCAGACAGGCCAGGTTAACGTAAACACTCCACTAAACATTCTCAAGTATTGGAATCTAAAGGTATTTACATAGGAAATGAGCAGACTTTAATACTATTTAGGTCATTTATTATTTACTCATATAAATATACAAATTGATACATTTTTTTTCTTTTGGAAACAACAACATTTGGGCACTAAGCTTCACTACATTACATTACATATGTTGGATCTCATATTAGCTTTTATAAGGGTCTTTTCTTCAGCTGACCTTAGAATGTGGAATGACCTGCCAGAAAAGATTTGAAAGCTGAAAACACTACCTGAATTTAAAACATCAATAAAGACGTGTCTCTCCTAGCAGGCCTATCCAAATTATTTTTAAAATATGATTGAATTATGAATTCAATGTTATGTGTACATTATTTTAATATGCATTAGACATATAAGTTGTTTTGAAATGATGTTTTAACTGGTTTATGTATTACGTTTTTAACTGATTGTGTTCTTTTTTAATATGTTGGTATTCCCTGCCTCTATCCATGGGGAAAGGCAAGTAATAAATACATACATATCCAATCATATGACTATCAAGATGTTATACATTCATAAAGAATTTAATAAGAACTGGTCCTGGTTTTCTATCTCTGTAACAGTTTTTTTTTTAAAAAAGAAATAGTTTACACATATGGGAATGTAGCAAAACAATATCGGCTGACATACTAGAACAGGGGTCCCCAAACTAAGGCCCGGGGGCCGGATGCGGCCCATCGAAGCCATTTATCTGGCCCCCATGGCACAAGGGCAGAAGGGGGTTGGACTAAATGGCCCAAGGGGTCTCTTCCAACCCTCTTTATTATTATTATTATTATTATTATTATTATTATTAACATTGAAGCTGGGTAGCTGGGTAGCCATCTTTCAGGGGTGCTTTGCTTGTGCTTTCAGTGCACAAAAGCAGAAGGGGATTGGAATCAATGGCCTAAAGGGTCTCTTCCAACCCTCTTTTTTATTATTTTTATTATTATTGTTGTTTTTATTATTATTATTATTATTATTATTATTATTATTATTATTATTATTATTACTATAGTCCGGCCCTCCAACAGTCTGAAGGATTGTGAACTGGCCCCCTGTTTAAAAAGTTTGGGGACCCCTATACTAGAAGTTATCCATCCATTGTTACCATCAGGTTTTTCCATCTTTATATAGTATCTGTTAAATTGTATAAACATGTCTTAAATGATATTGCATTTACAGAATTCTATCCATTGTATCATATATATATATATATATATATATATATATATATATATATATACACACACACACACACACACACACACACACACACATACATAATCATATTAACAATACATCTATAGACATATACAATCCTAGCTGTGGAGGAACTACACCTCTAATAACTTCTGTGACTACATAAATCTTAACAGCATCCATTACATTATAACAGATTAAATGGAATTATTTATATGCATAATACACAATATATCTATTTGGCAGCATTTTGGGATGATCAGTCTATCAATCTATTATGAATATTACAGGATGTTATATCCCAGCCTACCTTGTTGGAGACATGTTTGAAGGCAGTCTGATATGGACTCTACCTTTCCGCTCCCACCTCCTCAGCCCACTCTGCAAATCTGAGGTTTCATCTAGTCCAATGAGGCCTCTAGGGGATCTTAGTTGTATCAATAATCCCGTCTTTCAAGAAAACAAAAGATTTTTATCTAGGATGATCTAACACACTAACTAAATATCTTATCTAGTACACTAGCTAGAGGGCTTATTCCTAATCAAACTATTGAGTGTCATTTCTTCTTGATTACACTTCTGGAGGTACGTTCTTTTTATATTTTTCCCAGAAGGAGTTGAAGCCAGTTTTCTAATGTTTCTCAATAATTGTGAATGATACAAACACACACTCCTACAGATTTAACTGCTTATTTTAGCTCTTATATTACATATAGTATCT
This sequence comes from Anolis carolinensis, assembly GCF_035594765.1. Taxonomy (NCBI): domain Eukaryota; kingdom Metazoa; phylum Chordata; class Lepidosauria; order Squamata; family Anolidae; genus Anolis; species Anolis carolinensis. The sequence goes on from NC_085843.1 coordinate 152,781,470, forward strand.
ACAGGTTATATTATGGTAAGTTAAATTATGTTCTGTCAGAGACCTCGAGGACTATCCAGTCCAACCCCCTGGAAAGGAGATTTCACCTGAACATTAAGAAGAACTTCCTAACTGTGAAAGCTGGAACTCTCTGCCCCGGAGTGTGGTTGAGGCTCCTTCTTTGGAGGCTTTTAAGCAGAGCCTGGATGGCTATCTGTCGGGGGTGCTTTGAAAGTGATTTTCCTGCTTCTTGGCAGGGGTTGGACTGGATAGTCCACGAGGTCTCTTCCAATTTTACGATTTTATGATTTTATGATTCTATGAATGTGACTGTGATAAATAAACATTTGGCCTCACAGAATTCCATCATGGCATTGGGATTGTGTGCTCCTATGATGCAAGAGGCTATCCCAAGTGTAACATTGGTATGTCATATGGATTTGTACTAAGGAAACCAACTATGAGCTATTCCAGACAGGCCAAAAATCTAAGAAAAATTGGGATTTTAAATCCCACTTTCTCTTGGAATTGAGACCACACAGCTGGCCTAAACTTTGTGCTTTTGCAGAGGTGGTGTCCAGATACTCACTCTTGCTGAACCAAGATCAGCAGGGGTGGGCATCATGGGCACTGCCAGTATTCTCCTTCCTTCCCCTCATTTCCCTTTCCACCTACTGGGAGAAGACTCCAACAAGGCCTGAAGCCTTTCTCTCCCCTTCCCTTAGAACAGCCAAAGGAGGGCTTTGGGTAGGGGAGGGAAGATGTTTTCTCCAAAATCCCCTGTTTGTACTTCCAGGGAGGAGGAAGAGAAGCTAAGACTGCAAGCCTGCATCTGAGGCAGGCTCCAGTAAGTTGAGAAGAAAGGGGGGGCCAGGCAGGGAGTCTAAATTGGGGGGAGAGGTAAACATGTGTTTTCCATGTTTCCATGGAACACTAACAGAGGACTTCTCTAAGACAACAGTAGTCACATCATAGCTAACACTTGTCAGTACTGCACAGAATTGGGTAGTGGTAAACTACCCCTGAATGCTATGAAAATCCCATAGTGATACAATCCAGAATTAAACAGAAGAAAGCTTCAAAATGTGACTGCAATGTTGAAAGACATCAGACATGTATAGACCTGGGGTTAGTAAGGCACCTAGAATCAAGTCAAAAGGATGTTTGTTTGTTGACATGTTCAAGAAATGAAGATCTAAGAAAAATGGTATTAATACTGAGGAAAGAGGTAACATAAATTATATTGGGATATAATGCAAAGTCTGACTGAAAATATATCAATAAGACATGAGGAGAACCCTGTCAATATCACTATATTGCAAGTTAATGCTCTAACTACAAGGCAAAAGAGGAAGACATTGAAAGCTGGAGTACAGGGAGAAACTGATCATATACAAAAACAAGATATGTAAGGCAATTGGCATGCAAAAGTAGAAAAAAGATCATATTGAAGTATTTTTCTTTAGAATTAATGTCATGTAGGGGTGGAAGGAAGAGAAAGAAAGAACAAAACGTATAACAAGTGATATTTACAAATTGTTGTCGGAAGAAGTACACGATCAGGATCATCTTAAAGAAATGTGGGGGTTAGACTGTAATAAGGAAATACACCTTGGGAAAATATATTTCAAGAAATAAGGGGAATCACCAAAACAAAGATAACAGGAATACCTGACGTAGCAATGCTGTTGTTTATCAATAATAATGAAATATCAAAAGAGCTACATGAATTAATTGCTAATCTGGTAACAGCTGCAAGATTGTTAATAGCCAAAAAATGGAAAGAAGGGGGAAGTACCAATTGGAAGAATGGTATAGGGAGATCTGGGATATTGTAATAAATGACAAATTGACATGTAATATCAAGATTAAAAGACGGTTACTGAAAAAAGGATGATTTTGGGAAGATATGGGGAAATTTATAGAATTAGTATATTTAGAAGGTAAGGAGAACAAACCTGTAATAGAAACAATGGAATTTTGGAAATAAGTATTGTAATTGGCTGGTCTGGGGTGAAGGGTCAGCACTAGGTGAGGGGAAACAAGGGGAAGGTAAATAGAGGTAAGTATAACTAGTATGCAATAGAATTAGAGGATATTATAGAAGTCAAGACATACATATTTCTGTATTACATCTATTATGGGGAAGTGATATATACAAGAGAATGTGGCAATGTACTTGTTTGCGGGAATGGCATAGCTATATTATGTGTACTTGATTATCTCTAGTTTTCTTTTTACATTTTGTATGTCATTAAATCACTCAATAAACACTTTTTTTAAAAGAATGTCATGCAGGGACATCATGAAATTCTCTATACTAGGCCTTAAAACCAATGAATTCAAATGGAAAAATTTCATTTCCATTGATTTTTGAAGAATTTCCAGTGTTCAGATTGGTGTCTGTGGGTGTTTCTACATGGATATTATAATCCAGTTTGGAAGTCAGTTAAAATGAACCAATTTTGCTGGTTACACAAATACGCCTACACAAATACCCCAGGAACTGGTTTTAGGCCAGGCCACAGTATCTGCTGATTTGAGATCAGAGTTGAACCCACAATTTGCAGTATCTGCAGGTTCCCCCCTTCCCCCTTAATCAGTTTGATGAATATCCATGTCTTTCCAGGACTACCCTGCTTTCGGGATATACTGTGATTGACTACACAGTATTATCTGGCTTGTTCTGGATTTCCTGATAAGTTTTTTTAATGTGCTGTTTTTGGCTTGATGTACACCACAGTGCACATTGGGGTGTATGTTTTGTGGGTACACCACCCTTGAGCAGACTTTGAACTGGATTATATTGTCACATAAATGCTTTTGGGATGGAAAAAATGCAATTAAATAAAGCAGAAGAAAATAGCACCCAACAGTTTTTCTTAGATCTCTCCTTACAGGTTTTTAGAAATATAACCAAAGTTTCTATTCCAGGAATGCACTGGAATGTGGAATGTTATTTGGCCATACACCGGTTGTTCTAACACATGAAGAGAGATACAGAGGGTAGTATATTGAATATATGCTGTTTTTAGAAAAAAGTGTGCAATGTATTTCAATGAGTGGTTTAGAAATTATGACATAGCTAGGCCATGAGATAGCTGGCTCTCATGCCAATCAAAATGCATTAAAATGAAAATTAATGAACATTGCAAACATGAATACAGAAATACAGAAACCACAAAAAAGCAAACAAACCCCTCTATAGATAGAAAATGTGAGAATTTTGATTTCAGTTTATTTTCAGCAAAATTTGCAAACATTTTCCAAGTTCATTTATTAGAAAAATCACAATCAACAATAAGTGTTCAATTATTTTATCAACTGGGGGGGGGGGGTAAGAAATCTGATTTGTTAATTTATTATGTACTAGCTGTGCCCGGCCACGCGTTGCTGTGGTGAAGTATGGTGGTATGGGAAATAAAGTATTGAGAAATTGGTGGTAGTTAAGGTAAAGGGTAAAGGTTTTCTCCTGACATTAAGTCCATTATAAATGGGTTATATAGCTGTGTGGAAGGGCCTTGAGTCTACACTGCCATATAATCCAATTAAAATCAGATAATTTGTATTTTATAGATAGCGTGGAAGAGGCCTAAGTGAGGCCTAACTCTGCCAGTCCCCTGGGCTGAGTGGGTTGCTAGGAGACCAAGTGGGCGGAGCTTAGCCTTCTAACTGGCAGCAATTGGATAAAAACAATTATTCCTCTCCCTCTAATTAGGACTTTATTTTTCTTTTCTTTTTGTTGTTTGAACCTAGAGGCATGGATGAGGAATTGTGCTGCCCAGTTTAGTGTTTCTAGGATGTGTAGTTTTGTTGTTTTGTCCTAGGCTGAAATTTCATTACATATATATATATATATATATATATATATATATATATATATATATGATTTTAATTTAAAGTGGGAATGGAAGGTCTTGTTTGTTTTCTTTTATTGTTCTATTTTTTTCATGTGAGGTTGTCTATACTTCTTTTCAGGTGCCACATCTTAGTGCTTGATGTCATCTGCCTTTCTTTGTTCATGTGAAATTATCATGCTTCTATTTGTAAATAAAGAAGAATTAGCTGCCTGGTTAAAATATAAAAATGATGCCTGAGAGATTATGTGAAACTATACAAAACAGCTCAATTGGTCCATGGGAATTTGAGAGTTCAAAACAGTATCAGATGTCAAGATTTTAATCTGAAATACAGCTATACCTAATTAACCTAACTATGAGCTTCAAGTTGGAAGTGAATTGGGAGGGGTGAAATGCCGTGCTTCCAGTAGAGCAGACAAATAGATAGCTATAGCTAGACATTGTTTGTGGATACTTCGCCTCCTCGGAGATCTTAAAATGGGACTGTTTGGCAGTAATGAGTTTTCCCTAGGAGAATGATTGCTTTTGCAGACATAAAGCATGCTGAAAGACCCCATTTGCCTGTAGACAATATATACCAGTAATTTGGCTGTAAACTATATATGAGGAGGAAGTGTTCAATTTAAAACAGCTCTGTTCTTTAGATATACACTGTTATTTAGAAAACTGCCCTCTTACATTTTATTTTGTTTTCTTCTTTCCTTAAACATTTAGGGCACTACTAAATTCAAAAAAGGTGACTAGCCTTATTCATGGGCAAGTATTCCAAAAATGTAAAAGGTGACTATTACCAGAGCTTGTTTAGAAAAAAAATAGAGCACTCTTTTTACTCTTCATGCCACAGGGAATGAAGGCATTTTTCTGTACTTCTGTGGAATTTTGAGTCAATCATAATAGAAAGGTTTTTGCAGAAATATGTGGTGATATATGAAGAAAGACTTCATTGTGAGTGAAGTCAAGTGACAACCAAGGTTTGTACTGGTCAGTAAGGAAATAATATTAGCATTTTCTACTTTTCAAGAAGAAATTACTGTATATACTTGAATATAAGCCTAGCTTTTCAGCCCTTTTTTAGGACTGAAAAATAAAAAACCTTCTCGGCTTATACTCGGGTGAGGGTCCTGGTGGGCTTATATTCAGGTTGGCTTATACTCACGTATATATGGTATATTTATTATTTTTCTCTATTATTATTGGTATTGTTACATTTATTATTTTACTCTATTATTGTTGTTACTTTTACATTTATTTTACTATATTTTTATTATTAATAATTTATTATTTTACTCTATTTATTATTACATTTATTATTTTACTGCATTTATTATTAGTATTATTACATTTATTATTTCACTCTATTATTATTAAAAGGATGCATAAACACATTTACATTGAAGAAGATGAAAATAATGATTTAATCAGAGTTGAACAGTCATATCTTAAATTACAGTTTGATGTAAAGATTCAAAAACATTTAAATTACTGATGCCTCAATTAATGTAATTTCATTGGTATCTTGGCTTATACTGGAGTCAATGTTTTCCCAGTTTTTTTGTGGTAAAATTAGGTGCCTCAGCTTATATTCAGGTCGCCTTATACTCGAGTATATACAGTATGCCTTAATTTGTTAAAACAAAAGATCCGTTGTGATCTTTTACACCTTTCAAACCATTTTTGTAAAAAAATAATAATGAAGAATTCTTTCTAATAAAAATCATCTTTGAAAAAAATTCTTCATGAAATCTTTTATGAAAATGTTTTGAAAGGTGGAAAAATACTTCATAGGAGTTATACAACAGAGTTTCTTTTCATGTCAATAATTCAGACCATTAGAAAAATCATATTCTGTTTTATGTGGAGAGACTCTACCTACGGGGGTAATTGTTCTTTTGAAGAAGTCACTCTTCATGTGAGCAAAGGAAAATCTCAAGGAAGGAAATGTGCTCTTTAAGGTCACTAAATGCCCAGGTGAATATACGTACTGTCAGTAGGAAGTGGCAGGGTAAAACAAGATCAGCTCCAAAGTTTATACTTGATTATAAACATACCAATGATACATAAAGTCCAAGGCAATGTCCTGAGCATAGTGTAATGATGAGAAAGGAGTGCCAGAAAGATAATTCAAAAATATATGCTAAAAATCAAAAAGTCAAACAGACATCATGAAGATAAGTTTGGAAAGCATAATCTGTGGGAGTGGACTGGCCTAATTTATAAAAGATAAAGGTTTCCCCTGATGTTAAGTCCAGTCATGTCTGACTCTGGGGGTTGGTGCTCATCTCCATTTCTAAGCCGAAGAGCTGGCGTTGTCTGTAGACACCTCTAAGGTCATGTGGCCGGCATGACTGCATGGAGCGCCGTTACCTTCCCGCCAGAGTGGTACCTACTGATCTATTCACATTGGCATGTTTTCGAACTGCTAGGTTGGCAGAAGCTGGAGCTAACAGGGGCCGCTCACGCCACTCCGGGGTTTGAACCTGGAACCTTTCAGTCTGCAAGTTCAGCAGCTCAGTGCTTTAACACACTTCGCCTCTGGGGCTCCTTGGCCTAATTTATAGCCAATACTTAATCAGTCCATCCTTAGACAATCTGATTAACTCAATGTCCTAAAGTGAAACAGGTCATTGCCTGACCTTTTGTTCCTGGCACTTTAATTTATTTTGGCCTCCTTTTCAAATAAGCAGCTGCTGCCTGGTTTGGACTAAGTTTTAATTATTTATTTTGAGAATTTTCACCATGCTCATCAGCCCAAAGATACTCAAAATAGCTTACAAAATGTTAATTTGCCTTCAGGCTTACAATCTACATAAGATACTGTACATAAGATGAAATACATAAGACATGATGGAGTTGTGTCTAGCTGGCTGCCATTTGAAAAGTTTTGCCTAAGTCAGTATCATGACAGGACTGCCAGCCTCATCTGGCACTACCTGGAGCCTGCCATCTTGCTTCTCCTCTTCATCCAAAGAGTCTTTGTGTGGGTAGAACATTTCCACTCTTTGTATTTTTAAAATGCACAATATTTGAGCTATGAAGATAAGGAAATCAAGTGGAAAAAGCCACTTCTTCATCTTAGAATAGAATTGTCACGGTCATGTTTAGAGAAATGGGGAGTCCCATGCCTCATTCACATTACACTAGTGCTTTCTTCCACTTTAACTGTCATAGCCATATCCTTAACAATCTTGGTGTTTGTAATCTAGGGAGAAATTCTAGCTGAGAATTCTAGATGTCCTTCTCTTCCCTCCCAATCTCAGAAGTACAGCAGTTAAAATGGCATCATAGCACTATTGGTCTGTAATATGTACTAGCAAAAAAAATGACATCCTTTTTTGTACCAGTCTTTTTCTTTGATAGAAAAAGAGTTGAAGAATGCATAAAATCACTTGTAGTGTCAGAGGCAATACTTCCTAAAATATACATTTTAGGGGGAGAATAAAATCAGTGACAACTTACTTCTCTACCAGCCACCGTCAACCTGCCATGCAGGAAAAGAGAAGCAGCCATTAAATCCACGGAAGACTGTCAATCCTGGAGACATGGCAATTAGTGAGGTCCACTCTTAGACTTGCTTGTCTAATAGTGAATCTGATTGTTTTTCTTTCTTCCAGCATACACCACACAATCTAGCACAGCAGCAACATGTTCAATCATGACAAAAATGAGATTCTTCCCAGAACCTCCAATATAACTCCACTGCAAATTCAGCAGAGAATGGCATGAGGTAATCAGGCAAAACATTAGTGCTATGCCAGAAAAGGGCAAGGGAAGAAACAGGAAGACACAATTGTAAGAACACCCATTGAATAAATATGTACTTTATATTCTAACATTGATTTTGAGATGATACAATACTTGCAACTTGAAGCATACCATTATTAAACATCAGCAGCTATGGCAACCAATGTATCTTGTTTCACAACAAAAATGTTACATAAAACCCAGCAAGGTTGCACAAAATAGTCTCATGTTATTGTTAAGAAATATTGTCAAATTGTACATAATACTTTTGTTCTGTAGTGTTGCACAAAAAACAATCATGTATATTTGTTAGAGTTTACAAAATATTGCTGGTTTCTATGTAAAAAAAATCTAGCATGAAACACGTATGTGCTCCCTATACTGAAAGTAATGCTCAGATAATCCTGCACAGTTCTCAGAAATCGAGTGTAGCTTCTAGAAAACTTTAAAGTTTTCTGGGTTAGCTATAAAGCTATCATGGAAACGTGGTACAGTTTCCCCCTTTAGTGAGGGGGGGAAATCCTTCCCAGCTGTCTTGTCACTAGAGAAGAAGAAAAACCGTTTAATTTTTCTCATCTGTTAGGACCTGGAAAAATTAAGAATTACCCTCACTAGTCTGAGATAAGTGAATAAAAGTAAAGACAATCTTAATAATGTTGATTGATGGTGAGCAAAAGGTTATTCAGGGACAAATTAGCTGATCTGGAAATTTTCCTTGCAAACTAGACACTGCTGAATTTAAATACTACCTCTAGCTGTTAATGTTCTTATAATTTTATACATTGAAACTCCCAACATCATGTAGTACTATGAAATAGCCACATTCTAATCCTGTTACCCCAAGACAGATGAAACTCTTCAAACAGTTAAGAACATGTGAAAAGGAAAGGAATGGGAACAGTTCTAGGGTGAGAACCCTGGATGCAACTGCTCATCAAATTTTGAGCATGAGAAAAGAGAACTATTATAATAATCAATTCAAAGAAACAGACAACAACAATAAGAAAAAAAAAACAAGAGATCTTTTCCACAAAGTCAAAAAAATAAAAGAGAAATTTATACCAAGTGTGGATATCCTTTAAGACTGGCAAGGGAACATGTTAGATGACAAATGAGAAATCACAGCCCTGAAGGCTTTTCTGCATAGTTATGTAGCATAGTAGGGGCCCCTGGTGGTGCAGTGTGTTAAAGCGCTGAGCTGCTGAATTTGTGGACCAAAAGGTCTCAGGTTCAAATCCTGGGAGCGGAATGAGCGCCCGCTGTTAGCCCCAGCTCCTGCCAACCTAGCAGTTTGAAAACATGCAAATGTGAGTAGATCAATAGGTACCGCTCCGGCGGGAAGGTAACGGCACTCCATACAGTCATGCCGGCCACATGACCTGGAGATGTCTATGGACAACGCCGGCTCTTCTGCTTAGAAATGGAGATGAGCACCAACCCCCAGAGTCAGTCATGACTGGACTTAACATCAGGGGAAAACCTTTACCTTTAACCTATGTAGCATAGTTCCTATCTAACATCCTGGATGTCTGCATAGTGTCTGCATGGGGTTTCCCACAGCTGACTTTGAGGTGGAAGGGAGTCCTATTGTCCAGCCATGCCAAACACGGCTTGGGGAGGGAGAGAGGAGGAAGTCTTCCCTCCTCCTTCTGCATAGCAGTGTTTTGCCTGACATCAGACAGCACCAGGAACCTGGTAGATGCTGTGTCATCACTGCAAAATGTTACAATATGGGGAAAACACAAGGAATTGCCATTCTGTGACCCTAGGCTGCTTTAGCCTGGGGTACATGGGATGACAGCCACTAAGTTAGGGAAAAATTCAAATCCTGGCCCAGGATTTGGACACTTCCTGACTTAGCTTAACTTGGGGTAAGGCCATGTTAAGATGATCCAGTTCAGCCCCATGTGGTGCAGAGCTGATTCAGACCTACACAAACTTTCAGGCAGTGTAGATGTGTCCTGAGTTTGCAAGATCTGAGCAGAGTTTTTGATGATTGGGTGACAATGAGCTTTCTCAGAACCCCATCTACACTGAGCACTTATGTCAGTGTAGATGTGGATCAGCCCCAGGTCAGTCAAATGTTGCCTTGCCCCACCTTACCAAGCTCAGAGGAAAGTCTGAATTCTGCCCCTAGTAGGAACAGTCCCTACTAGGAAGGGAGGAGAGAATGGGAAATCTCCCCCCCCTTCTCAGCACACTATCACTCTGGCTAACACCATTTCAGATAACAACCAACCATGTTGCCACCAGAGAATACAGAAATCTGAAGACTAGGATGGGTACAGTTAGGATGGCTGCTCAGTGGCACCGAACACAGTGGCTGGGGGACTCCATGTGTTGACCATAGCTGGGGCTGATCCAGCATTGTGAATACACAATCATAGAATCACAATAACATGACTTCAACTTGATGGCAGTTAAAATCAACAAGGTTGTAACCAGCATTTTGATTTATGTTTGGAAACAAACTGTTTCACCAGGAGAATTATAGGTTCCCTCAAATCATCCCTGGACAGACATATGCTCAGATTTTGGATCTGCTGCTCTTTCCGATCACTCCTAAAACACAGCCCTATTTACAGATCTTCAGTAATCTATATGCAAAGTAATGAAAGCATGTCTTACCAAGAGGGACAAATTCCCCATCTAGATGCAGTGAGAGTAATCATGGTAGAAATGTATTTCCTCACTATTTCCTTGAGGTAACAATGAGTAATTTCAGCAATTTTCTTCCCACTGTGAGAAAACTTTCAAAACCATACCATTTGTTAAGGCTATTCACAATTTAGGACTTATTCTGGGATTTGCCATGGTGGTTTTGTGCAGAAAAGACCAGACTCAGGCTGCACAAGCTGAAATGTATCCAATAGCATCAGACAAGTAGGAACCAGAATTACATCAAGTACAGCTTTATCAAGTCAGAGCAAATTCATGTGATTTTGTGTGTTAAATGTCATGCAAATTTCCCACATCTAAGTGGTCTATAAATTTAATATTCTTAATCTTCTTCTGAAAATGTCCATTTCACTACGTTCTTTTAAACCACAATGTCATATGATTAGTATATTTTAGTTAAACGCTTTATTTGACTTTTGTGAAGTAGACCTTAGAGACAGTAAAAATATACTTTCAAAATTTAATTTAATTTTGCCATGCCTGTGAGCTTGAATTTAGATAAGATTATTTGATTAGTGTCTGATTATAATCACTCCTCTTGAATACGGTAAACAATTTACACATCTGAAGATTGATTACTATCCATAAGTGACAGTGCTTCTTTGTTCTTAGCCTTTTCCCCTATTTTTCTCTTAGAACATTCTCTTTGAAATGTCTGAAAATTATGAAAATGAAAAATAGTCCCCAGATGCTTAAAAAGCATTAATATCAGCCTTTGTGCAATGCATTTATTTAATGTGATGCATAGTTTGATGGCATAGAGACAGGTTCTTCTGGGATGTTCAATAGCTGCTTTCATTTTTATCTCAGCAGGAATTTTGCTAGCAAGAGATGTGAGCAGAATAGGGGTTAAAATAAAAACCAGCATTTTTGACCCCTCATCTCTTCCTCACTTGATTCAATGGATTTTTAAAAAAGAATATCCATTCATACAGCTTTAGCATGGGTACTTAATTTAACAGAAGCTAGTCTTAAGTTAGATATAAGTATGAGCTTTGAAAGGAAATGTGTGGGTGGTCATCTTAGAGTTGGTGTGCTTTTATTAGATTTCTTAGCATTTAGTATAAGAAGAAAAATAATGGAAGTTATTTAAATAGGAACATATTAAAGTCAACTGAATGCAAACCCTAAAATCAAAAGATACTTGTTAATGGATATCAGTTGTGGCCCTATGACTTTCATGTCAGTAGGATAGTTGGAAGTTTTGGTCCAAAACATCTGGGCACCAGGTTGCTTTTGTTATTATAATGTGCCTTTAAGCTAACTTCAACTTATCTTCTGGTTTTCTTTACAAGATTTGCTGATCAACCCAAGGAATAACGAGACAAGCCCCAAAATAGGAAAGAAGAAGAGCAATTTAACTGTTACTTATTTGATTATTTTTGGTGATGAGCAAAATTAATATGCAGGAGCAATTTGAAACTGGAGCAACTAGAGCAGTCAGTCTCACCCAAACCACACCCCAGCCTTCCCTGAGTTAAAAAAAAAAAAAAAAGCATAGCCCCTGACAAAAATTCCTGAAACTCAGAGGTACCCCCAGGCCAGTTAGTAAACTGGAAGGCTGACCAGAAGGTATAAACCCCCACACCTCTTGGCCCCTAGTGAGGCCAAAGACCCAGAGACCAGGCCCAAGGCAAGGAAAGTTTTCTCAAATCCAAGATGGCATGATACATGGGAGCAGTTCTAAATCTCCATCAAACACCTCATGTGGCAGAAGGTGCATCACCAGTTCATATCTCCCCACAACTGGCAGGAAGAACTATTTAAGACACCTCCCTTGTGCAGTTGTCCAGTCCTTCATGACAATGTAGGGTAGTCAGAAAAACCCTTAAGATGGGGGATCCAAAAGAGAGAGAGAATAGAGCAAAGTCTTCTAATAAAAATAAGCCAACCATGGCCACTTTCCCCCAATTTTCTGACATGATATCAGAATGTACTTATTGCTTGCCTCAATCTTTGCTGTTTTATGGTGGACATCAGATTATTCAAAGGAAGTTTGCCACTGCTTGCCCAACACATATGTGTGTGATCACCTTTCCTTCCCACCCTGAGAATCCTTAATCCATTAAAGAGTTCTGGATGATTAGGTGAGCAGAGTTTTCTTCAATCTCTTCCATATTCACCTTTACATATTTCACTCTGTCCTCACTGCTATCAGGCAGGACCTGTATAAAAGTGGGAATAAATTATGGCAGGATTTTGGCATATTACTCATGGAAGGCTGTTAATCCAGGATCGCTGAGGACACAAATTGCATAGCCTCATATGGCAGCATTGATTGTGAAATGAATCCCAGAAAATTAGTTCTTGAAATTATGTTGTTCAAAGCTATCCACTGAGAAAGGTGTAGCCATAAGAATTTTCACAGTACAAGGAAAATACCAGGACAAGTGCTCTTTTCTGTGCAGAAAAATCTTTTTGTGTGTGCAGAAAATGCAGTCGTCCTTGTCAAAAATATGCATTTTTTACATTCATTTTTCCACGGAATAACTATGAATTACCCTCAAAACCTGCCAGTTTTACCATTTTCTCACATCAAGGAGAACAATTGTATGATTCTTTATTGTTTAAAAAATGAAATTAAGATGTGCTTCTTTAGAACACTACATGAGATTTACTTGATGATATCTACAAATATGCCAAGTATCAGAATGTTTGAATAAATGTTGTCAAAAGTGCAGCAAGTTCACGAGTCCTTAAAATTGACCCATTTTAATAGTATAATATACTTCTGTCAATTACTTAAAGATTGTGAAGGTTTGTATTTAGTCTTTTAGTGTATTTCATCAATCATACAATGCCTTTTCATAAAATGCATTAAAAGACTATACACAAACCTTCACAATCTTTAAACAAAATACATTTATATAGGTAAAGATAAAGTTTTCCCCCTGAAATTGAATCTAGTCATGTCCAACTCTGAGGGTTGGTGCTCATCTCCATTGCTAAACCGAAGAACTGGTGTTGTCTGTAGACGCCTCCAAAGTCATGTGGCCAACATGACTGCATGGAGTACCATTACCTTCCCACCAGAACAGTACCTATTGATCTACTTATATTTGCATGTTTTTGAACTGTTAGTTTGGCAGAAGCTGGGGCTAACAGTGGGAGCTCACCCCACTCCTCAAATTTGAACCATTGACCTTTTGGTCAGCAAGTTCAGCATCTCAGTGGTTTAACCCACTGCACCACCGGAGGCTCCTATATGTATATACACACTTCATATTTATATGTTTATTAATGCTATATTAATTTGTTTTTATTTTGTATTGTGGGCTTGAGTCCCAAGTCGTTAATAAAGATGTTGAACAGAACCGGGCCCAGGACGGAGCCCTGCGGCACTCCACTTGTCACTTCTTTCCATGATGAAGACGATGCATTGGTGAGCACCCTTTGGGTTTGTTCGCTTAGCCAATTACAGATCCACCTAACCGTAGTTTTGTCTAGCCCACATTTTACTAGTTTGTTTGCCAGAAGGTCGTGGGGGACTTTGTCGAAGGCCTTACTGAAATCCAGGTAGGCTACATCCACAGCATTCCCTGTATCGACCCAACTCGTAACTCTATCGAAAAAAGAGATCAGATTAGTCTGGCATGACTTGTTTTTGGTAAATCCATGTTAACTCTTAGCAATGACCGCATTTGTTTCTAAGTGTTCGCAGACCACTTCCTTAATGATCTTTTCCAGAATCTTGCCTGGTATCGATGTGAGGCTGACCGGACGGTAATTGTTTGGGTCGTTCTTTTTTCCCTTCTTGAAGATAGGGACCACATTCGCCCTCCTCCATTCTGCTGGGACTTCTCCCGTTCTCCAAGAACTCTCAAAGATAATTGCCAGTGGTTCTGAAATAACTTCCGCTAGTTCCTTCAATATTCTTGGATGTAGCTGATCTGGACCTGGGGACTTGAAGTTGTTTAGAGTGGCCAGGTGTTCCTGGACAACTTGTTTCCCTATTTGGGGCTGGATTTCCCCCAATCCTTTGTCCATTCCATGTTGCTGAGGTTGAAGATGGCTTTCTTTTTGTGAGAAGACCGAGGCAAAGAAGGCATTAAGCAGTTCTGCCTTTTCCCTATCCCCTGTCACCATCACCCCATCTTCTGCTTGCAGGTCATTGCTCGTATCAAGACTAGAATGCCCATCTGCCAAGGGATAACTCGACCTTGACTCTCCCAAGGAATGTGGTTCAAGCTGCCTGCTTCAACCATTGAATATCTGCTCCCAGAATCCTCAGGAACAACAGGCCCAACCCCAGGCTCATCTTACAGCTCAGATGCAGGCTGGAATACAACAGTTGTCATGCTCTATTAAAAGGTAAAGGTTTCCCCTGACGTTAAGTCCAGTCATGTGTGACTCTGGGGGTTGGTGCTCATCTTCATTTCTAAGCCGAAGAGCCGGCGTTGTCCGTAGACACCTCCAAGATCATGTGGCCGGCATGACTGCATGGAGCGCCGTTATCTTCCCGCCAGAGCGGTACCTATTATCTACTCACATTTGCATGTTTTCGAACTGCTAGGTTGGCAGGAGCTGGAGCTAACAGAATTTTGAACCTGCGACCTTTTGGTCTGCAAGTTCAGCAGCTCAGCGCCTTAACCCACTTCGCCACCGGGGCTCCCCATGCTCTATTAAAGCTTATATAATCAGTGGCTAGAAAAGTTATTTTGAGTATGCTTGATGTCATTGTGAGACTACAAGAGTGATTTGGGCATCCCATTGACTATCATTGGAAGCATGTGATACACACACACACACACACACACACATATAATGAATAGATGGTGTTTTAGGTATAATGATATAATAAAGATACATTATGCTGTATCAAACTATAAGTTGCATATTTTAGCATGATGCTACTTAAAGAAGTTCCTGCAACCCCATTAATAGCCATTTATATGGCCATTGCATTTGATGGAGGTTTGCATGCTCATACACCACAATAATGTTGTAACAATGGTAGTATTAGAGTATCAGAAGAAGAGTGTACACATTCATTGAGTGGTATGAGAGATATCCTCTGGGCCTCTAATATATACAAAAGAAAATGTAAATGACATTATTGTATAAACCTATTATTTTCAGGAAAATATAAAATTATAATTTAATTTTTATTCATTAAAAATGTGGCTACAACTAGGAGCTTTTGCAAAATCCTGAATTTGATCTAAGAAAAATGAAATCATATGACACCTTTCATTAGTTTTTTTTCTGATTTTAAAAGAGTGATGTGAACTTTAGACAGGCCGACTTCTGTAGAAACTCTGATGTTGAGGCTGCTTCCATGTGCTGTGCAAAATGTATAAAGAAAATGAAAAATGTGTAGTCTGTATGTTTGGAATTTATGAAGGTCATTAGTAGGGTATGAAATCATGATAAAACAGCTGTAATGATAGTAATTAGGAACACTGAAACACCCTCATGTGTTTCTATAATTGCTTATGTCTGCCTAAAGTTTAGACATTTTTAAATTACCTTCATGAACGTTGACAAGAAAAATAATCCTTGATTCCATTTTATAACAGCCCTTGCACAGACAGTATAAATGAACTCACATTTTCCCCTTGTTAATTTCTCACCATTACTAATGTAAAATGTGTCCTGATTTAGACAAGAATATAAAAGTCTTTGCTGTTAGGACCGTTTGTTAACAACCGTTACATCCTTATTAAAGTAGCACACTCTTATGTGGTAATTAAATATATTGAGCATATTTTCTTCCTATTTCAAGTTTATGGAATATTACAGATATAGTGAGCAATGTCAGTACCAAGCAGCAAAGCAGTGGCTCAAATGATATTAGAATTGGAATGAGGAGATGCTAAAATCTAAATCAATAAATCAATGAATTAAACTTTCTAATAGTTAACAGTACATGATCAGAAAGTGGTTTCTACAACAATTAATCCTCTCCCATCTTGTAAACCTTTTTTTCAAAAGATCCCACAGATCAGGGTAGA
The DNA here is from genome assembly GCF_035594765.1 of Anolis carolinensis. Taxonomy (NCBI): domain Eukaryota; kingdom Metazoa; phylum Chordata; class Lepidosauria; order Squamata; family Anolidae; genus Anolis; species Anolis carolinensis. Next base: position 152,797,683 of record NC_085843.1, read on the forward strand.
TGATGTAGAAACATAGAATCATAAAATAATAGAGTTGGAAGAGACCACACATGGGCCAGCTAGTGCAACCCCTGACATGCAGAAAAAGCACAAAGTACCCCTGACAGATGGCCATCCAGCCCATTTAAAAGCCTGCAAGGAAGGTTTTTACTAAGTGGGACTTAATATTCATTCCTATAGTGGGCCATAGGGCATAGCTTCAGCTGGGACAAAAGACATTAACTATAGCTAAAACTCAACATCCAATAAATATTTCTGAGTTTTATGAGGTAAGTTTCTCTCTTCTCTCCCAGAAGACTGATGTATTTTGAAGTAAACAACTACTCCAGGTAGTATGGCAAATTTCATTTGATTAAGGCCACATTTCCCCATTGCCAGCACAGCAGAGCAAGTATTACTGATGGGTAATGTACAGAACCCTTGGGAGCTTACCCAGTTGCTATTTTCTTGGAATTCCTATCTATTCTCAGAATCCCAGAAGGACTCATTATGATGAACCATGTTGAAAAACAAAACACATGTCTGAAAATTAACCATATGTCAAACTGGGCGAAGCTATCCTTACTACTAGAAAGATAATCTAATCCCATGATTCGCAGGAATGGGATGTGCACTTTAATATGCATATAGATATGCTTTAATATTCAGCTTTGTGTGAAAAGCCTTTAGAAACATTGTTGACCTAAATGAAATAATTTAGGCTTTCATTACATTTCATTAGAACTTATTTCCTGAGAAGAAAAATACAAATGTAGGTAATAATACATGGCAACTTTCTTTGGAAACATCAAAAGTCTGAGAATAACTGAAGGGGGAATTTTAGAATGGCTCACACATATTAATATATGATTTTCCATACAGCTGGAAATGATCCACAGAATTGGAAATGTTCCCTCACCCCCAGATGTCACTCTTGTTGATGACATTCCTTTAAAGACCTGTTTCTACTAGCTACCATAGTTATGCAAATGTTGGGAGGAATTGATAGGTATGTGGACATGCACAATAGGTGGATGGTGATCTTTTTCCACATCTTGATAAGTCATAAGTTGGCAAGGGACTAATTGTAATAGCCCATCTTTATGGACCTCATCACATAGGGCTTGGGCTCCATCCTAGGATGTTTCCAGGATGGAGCCAGGACCATCACATGACACAGGGCTACTTCCGGTGGGACTTCATCCTGGCTCCATCCTGGAAACGTCCTAGGATGGAGACCTGAGAACATGGGTAACTACATGTGTTCTCATAGAATCATAGAATTGTAGAGTTGGAAGAGACCTCACGGGCCATCCAGTCCAACCCCCTGCAAGAAGCAGGAAAATCTCATTCAAAGCACCCCCGACAGATGGCCATCCAGCCTCTGCTTAAAAGCCTCCAAAGAAGGAGCCTCCACCACATCCGGGGCAGAGAGTTCCACTGCTGAACAGCTCTCACAGTGAGAAAGTTCTTCCTGATGGTCACGTGGAATCTCCTTTCCTGTAGTTTGAAGCCATTGTTCCGCATCCTAGTCTCTATTAGCTAAGCCTGTGTTGCTTCCTAGCACTGAAGCACCACTTCACCCAACACCACACCAGAAGCCAATAGTCCAATAATAAAGTGTTTATTGAGTAACAAATAATAAAAGGGGGGAAGGGGTTATATTCAAAAGTAGCAGAATATTACCAGCAATATACAAATGCAATCAGAGTTCAATAAAGGTATTTCATAAGAACCAAAGAGACATCATAAAAGCTAGATTTTCAAAACAGAAATAATTCAAGGCAATTGCAGCAACATGAATACAGGAAATCATTTCAGGCAAAACTCCTTCAAGATACATAGGCAAAGGCAGGAACATGAAACAAGAATCTTGACCATTCAAGCAACATGAAAACTTGGTAACATGGACAGGAGACTCATTCCCCAACAGCAAAGTTGTCTCCTCTGAAAATGCTGGGAACCGAGCACCCCTGCTATCCCCTGTGTAGCATAGGGTCTGAGTACCAAGTCCTATGGAGTTTTGTGCAGTGTAAAAAGATGTATGTAATGAATTGTGAATTTTTTAAGTTTACAGATGTCATGTTTAATTGTGTATTGAGTTTTAAAAGGGTCAATATTTCAGTTACTGCAGCTCAGCACTCATGAGTTGGTTGCCATGGAGAAGTGGGTGGAGCCAACTGCCATTTTGGTGGAGGAGTGCAGGTTTGAAAAGGAGCGGTTTGTCTGTGCCCTGAGGAGGTGCAGTGAAGACTGATTCGTAGTTGAAGGAATCAGGGAGGCTCAATTGCTTATTTTGAGTCAGTTTAAAATAAGTTTGGTGACTTATTTTAAGGTAGTCTGTCTCCTGATTAGGAACAGATAAACTGAATGTAATTCACAGGGTGACTGCAGTTTAAAAGCAGTAGGGAAAGAAGTGACATTTTTAGGAAGTTTGAATCACCTCATTCTGTTATTGCAACTGTTAAGCAAAGTGCCTCGAAGTAGAAAAGTTACTGTAACCACTAAGCTCTGTGCCTGAATAAACGTGTCATTGTTCTTTCAAACATCTCAGTCTGTCATACAGTTTACCATTTAAGAAAAAGAAAGGAAAAACAATCTTTAAAACGTCTTCTCTCTCCACAGTTGGTGGCTGCATCTTCCCAAAGTGGTACCAAATAATAATCCCCTTTACATCTGGTGGCAGCATTAGAAACATCTTTACCTTTGGTGGCAGTGTTTTAATAAAAACATCTTTATATTGGTGGCAGCGGATTATAATATAATAATATTTAATTAAATAAAAACACAACATCTCCACAATCAACATCTTCGCAGTGTACAACATGATGTCGTCATCATAGGTGATCACTTGTGGCTGAGGATGATTGTCTTCAAGGGTACAGTCGTGAATCTGTAAGTGACTGTAAAGATCTATTCTGGATTCACACGGTCTTTCACAATAAGGACATTGGTTTCCAGATGGAAGGCAGTCACAGCAACAGTTAGCTTGATGTGGCTTACCCTCAACATGCTTCTTCCTTTCACCCTGTTTCACCTCTTCAAAATCCATAGCACGGTTGGTAACAGCTGACCTCCAGTTATATCACTTCAGTGCCAACATTGAGAAATGTATAGATAACAAATTGATTAAGTGATGAGATTTGCAATCACTAGATTTTGTGATGTTGATATGGGAAAAGAAGAGTTTGGTTTTTAAATGTTTAAACCAGGATTGGGAAAATTGACTTCTAGAAGCTACTGAGCTTCAGCTCCCATCAACCCTCAGCAATTTGTAGCTAAATAGGGCTTAAGCTCTAACAGACTGATATCCTGTATAGTACCCATAAAGTTCCATGAAGTTTCATTTCTACCACTTCTCCCTTTGTGTACAACATACTTCTCAAATTGATATTTAGTGGTTTCAGGAGGTTAGGGGTAATTAAGCACCATCTGGCTGTATTTGTGGTGCCAGATATCCAAAGACAATACAATCCTTTCAAACCTCCAGAAGACATCTGCAGAATATATGAAAATGTCACTTTACTGTATCTGGTTGCAGAAGCACACCCGATTCCTGCTTGGTCGCCTACTTTCTCCAACTGCCAAATGGACATGTGAAGGCAGTAGGGAGGTTATTTGTATGGGCAGGATACTGATGTGCTGGTTGTCCCTTACAATGCTCATGTAAAAGATCTTGGAGTCTTCGTGGACAACAAGTTGAACATGAACCAACAGTGTGATGCAGCAGCTAAAAAGCCAATGGAATTTTGGGCCAAAAGGAGTATAGTGTCTAGATTAAGGGAAGTCATGGTGCCTCCCTATTCTACTTTGTTTAGACCTCACCTCGAATAAGGGCACCACTGTTTAAAAGAGATATTGACAAGCTGGAACGTGTCCAAGGAAGGGCAACTAAAATGATGTCTTATAGAGCTGGGTATGTTTAGCCTATAGGATAGAAGGTTTAGAGGAGATATGATAGCCATGTATAAACATGTAAAAGGCTGTCATAAGGAAGAAGGAGAAGATTTGTTTTCTACTGCCCTGGAAACCAGGACTCAGAGCAATGGGTTCAAACTACAGGAAAGGAGATTCCACCTGAATATTAGGAAGAACTTCATGACTGTAAAAGCTGTTCAGCAGTTAAACTTTCTGCCTCAAAGTCTGATGAAAGCTCCTTCCTTGAAGGGTTTTAAACATAGGCTAGATGGCTGCATGTCAGGGGTACTTTGATTGTGCTTCTCCTGCACAGGGGGTTGGAATTATCACATTCAGAGACAAAACACAAGATTTAGGAGAGAGTGATTACCTTTTTCATTTCTCTGTGAGCTTCTTGCCATCTTTCGTTGGCCACCATTGCAAAGTATATGGAGGTCTGATTTTAAAATTGTATGATAGAGCAGAACATGTGCATTCTTGTTTATTTGCCCCACAGTTGTACAAAAAAGTATTTTGGGAGGAATGAATAGAAGAACTGTGGCATGCTTGAGAGGGGCAAATACCACAGATATCTATTTTTCACAATATTGTAAGATAAACACATTACTAAATCCTTTATGTCACTTCAAAAACATAGGGAGGTTTTTATTTTGATATCCACAAATGCTCTTATTCTCTAAACAAGAGACAGATTATAGGACAGTCATCTTTTTATATAAATGTGGCTTTTTCCTAGAAATAAATGCTTCAGAAATGAATTGTTCCTGCTACCATATGATTTCATTTTATATTCATTATTATTAACAGGGGCAAAAAGTGGCAACTGGTGCCTGAGGAATAGTGATGTTTCTCAAGTTAGTCTTTGTAGTTTTGCAGTAAACTACTAATTCTTTGATGTCCTTCATAACTCTAGTCTTTGTCATGTTCAGAAAAGTGGTCTCTAAATTCAACCAAGAATATCTCCAAAGATCAAACTGTCAGCTCCAGCAGAATTCAGACATTTTGGTGTGGCCTAAGGCATAATGGAAATTCAGGTGTGGCATCAACCTGTTTATATTTGACATGAAATAGAATTTTAACAACAACATCAAGGTAAAATACCTCTGATCTCTGGTCTACTCTTGGGTTTATTTATTTTTAGGCATCCAATTTTCTTTGGCTCATATATGAATTACTTCTCTCTTGCAGTGTCCTAACTTTGAATCTCTGCAATACTGAGCCTAATGCTTGTAATTTCAATACAGGCAGACTTATCAATTTGAACAGGACTTATGCTGAAGTAGGTTTACATATTTACGGCTTGCAGCCTTACAGCAAAATCACAAACAAGTTATTTGGAGTTCAGTGCAGCTAGCTGTGGGTGTGTACAGGACTGGGCAATCCTTTGTGCACTTACCTGGAAATAAGGCTTACTGACACAGTGGATTTACATCAAAGTTGATGTACACAAATCTATGCTGTAAATCTCAATATCCAGTAAACCCCCAGAATAATGGTTATACTTAACTAGAATTCCGGTGTGCAGGCCCTTCTTTGCACTATATAATGGTTTATAGCTGTGGCACTAAACAATATTTCGTTCAGAAAGATAACTGCATTAATATTGTATGGAAGGAATGGAATTGAGTACAGAGATTTAGGATCAGTTTTGGTGTTCAATTCAGCAAATTAATAGTAAACAATTTATATTTTCTTCTAAGCACTAGTAATGAGTGTTTTGCAGTTTCATTCTCCTAAGAGAAACAATGGGTATGAGCCATATAGAATTTTTATCTAGTTTTAATAATAAATGTTTTAAAAACTACTAATAAAATCAACCCAAAACATGGTTTAAAAGAAGCATGTAAAATACATTAACATGAAGGGGACAAAACAGCAGAAAGTATTATCGGAACGTGTGAATTCCTTTGCATATAAAGTCTTCATCTGTAAGCTAAAGGAGAAGGAAGAAACAGATAAACATTGAGAACAGAAAACGTGGTAGATAGAAATTAGTTTTTCCTCTGATTGAAGATGATATAAAATTAAAACAATTGTCTATTAACATAGCAAGATTCCATTATATTCCTCGCAGGAATGCATGTGCTTTTAAATGGAGACAAGGTTATTCATGAGATGCAGAAAGAAATATAATGCAAAAGACATGTATGTACCATTGCAGATAAAACTCCCAAACATGTGATGTCATAATATACATGGGTGGAGGCAGGCATAAAATGTGATCCTAACTACTTTCACATAGGACAAGGATAGATGTTGCTAATGGGGCTGACATTTTATTGCACATCTTTTATTGCTGTTTGTCCCTAGTCCTCACAAGGCCAAAACTTACTGGATGTGTATTGTTTATTGTGTAGACTGCCAGCACTGGATCTGAGGTGAGTCCAGGGTTTTTTTTAATTAATGTAGCCAAACTCAACATCTCAAATAAAATGGAAGTCTGAGACATTGTTTCCTCCTGTATGTCTTTAAAACGTATTTGTGTGATGAAGAAGCTCCTGAAATATAAGAGCTTGCAAAGTGAACTTTATGCATTGGAGCTGCCTCAAAAATGGTATTGCTGCTTCTGGATTTTTATCTTGATATTGCGATTATGTTTTTTCATTCCTCAAAATGTGTCAATTTTTATTGAAGCCCAAAATAATTTTGGACCACGCAGATAATTATAAATCTAGAAACAAGTGTGATTGTTGTGTTTCATGTAGAATGACTTGTTAATATCCACAGTGAAATCAATGACAAATATTACCAACACAAACTGTGCTGGAAATGTTCAAGCCACTTATTTCGAAAGTAGTCCTAGACTAGACCAATTCATTTCAATAGGGACACTCTAAAATAAGTAGTCCAATGATTGCAGACTGAATCATTCACTGCCCCTCTCAGAGGAGATTCTTTATTCTTTGTGTTTAGAATCTAGATGTACTAGAAGTGCTCAGCTAGAGCAAGGGAAGAAATACACACCACAGAGCTACTGAAATATTAAGCAAAAAGAAAACATGATTTATTTCAGGTATGTTCTGAATTTAAATTATTAACTGTAGCCAGATATTTTTCTGTTTTTGCTCTGTAATTCCTTGGTGAGTGTGAAGAAGAAAAACATACACACACACATAGATGCACAGAGCACAACTTCAAAAAAAAATATCAAATGCAGTCTATTTTTTTTAGTTGAAGAAAAATATAATTTCAATATAGTCTTGCTGCTATGATTCCAGAAATGGTTTCTCAAAGGTATTATCTTCTATGGCTAGGCTACTTCCAAATGCAACAAACATTGTAAATATTGTTTTGCTTTCTTTGTGAAACAGTGAACATGTTCTAAAAGATATTGCCTTCTACATGACCATCTGAATGAACTGAATTAAACTGAATAACCTAAGCCAGTGGATGCACAAATAAAAGTTTGGACTAATTCTATTTTAATGTTGACTTTTTCATGTTTTAACTCGATTGTAATCATTTTAACCATTACACATGTGTAACTATAGGTTTCAGGATTCTGGCCATAATATTTTATATATTTGGAAATATGTAGAAGAGTATTATTACCTGCTTTGCACAGGATAAAACTCCATTAAACTCCAAATTATCCCAGGACACAATTCTTCCCTCTTACTTTCTATTCACCCCACTTTATACTCTTTTTTTCTTTTGCATGTTATTTTTCTCATCATACTATACTCATTCAGCCTATATCAGCATTGTTTGCCTAGGATCGAGCTCCATCTGTCCCCCATTTTGAATGCTATTTCTCTTTTTTGTTGTTCCCCAGACTTGGCAGCCCAAAGACAAAGCATGACACTCAACATCCCCTCCCGTTCTTCTCACTGTGGTACCAAGGGGACAGAACATGGTTTATGCCAGAGGCTTGTTGTTTAAAGTGATGCTGGCTGAAGTGACAAGCTCACTCCAACCAATGTGCAAAGTGATGAGGTCACTCTAGGGTGACATCAAGGCAGGTGACAAGCAACTGGCACAAATCATATCATGCTGCCGCATGGCTACTGCACTGAGGACAGCAGAGGGAATGACACAAAACCAGGTTCAGCACCACTGGATAGTCAGGACTTTATTCCACCTCTAGAGCAACTGGGGAGGTGCTGGTCCAGTATTCACCACACTGCGTCAGTCTCAGGATAAATGCTCAGTGTAGAACTGAACTTGGTTGCCTTAGCCAGTCACTTATCTTTTTCCTTGAGAATCAACATAACAGGAACAAGCTAAACATGTTAGAGTGCCACATACCTTCTTTCTCCTTAAGCTTCCCAAAATGTTGTGGTTTGACAGAGATGCTTCCCACTAATAGTCTGTCATTCCACTTTCTCATCTTCTTCTATCAATTTCTCCTTTGTCTTTGGCTTACTTCAATTGATGCAAGTTGAGTTCAAAGTGTAAATGTAGTTTGCACTCAACTCCGCAGGAAGGAGAGGAGAAGATGGAATGAAATTTTGCCTTTCCAAACTACAGGTAGATATAAGCAAAAGAAAGAAATGCATCTTATAAAAAGTAGAGTATGGCAATAGTTTTGCTAGTTAGAGGGGCCTTTCCTTGAAGATATGTCAGTTGAATTACAGTTGGCTACGTGTTATGTACTCTTTCAACCTCTCTTTCTTACAGACAAATGGTTTCTCTTATACTAATTTCCTGAAAATTGGATTGACATGGCAGAAAAGTATTCCTGATGAGCCAGCATTGTGTAGTGCTTTGAGTGTTGGATTACAGCTCAAGAGAACAGGGCTTGGCTGTGGAAACTCACCAGGTGGCCTTAGACAAGACACCCTCTCCCTCAGCCTCAGAGAAATGCAAATGCAAACCCACTGAATAAATCTGCCCATGAAAACCCCAGGATGAGTTCTCTTTAGAGTTAGCACAAGTAAAACATCAATTAAAGGCACACAACAGCAACAATTTAATTTTTTGCCTCTTCCCTTCAGTTCTGATTTGCGTGTGTATGTGTTTTCAGTATTTTTTCTCTTACATTTACATAAAATTTCTGTTTCAAGAGTTACTCTTACTGCTTTCCTTCTCTCCACATCCCTTCCTTTTGGATTTACTAATCCTCTGTGTATGCCTGGTCTGCACATTGCCACAGGAAAGTAATTATAACTTGTAGAATTTGAACACTGAGAGAGACTTTACACTACACCTTCTCTGATACTGTTTTTTCCTTTCGTAGATTAATATTCCTGTTACAATAACAATGAAGTCATACACATATCTTCTCAGAAATAAATTCTAACAGGTTCAGTGCTCTGTATATATGTAGCCTGCAACATTTTGAAAGGCTATTGGATGTTTTCTTTATTACAATCAAGCCCCTTCTATACCTTTCTTAACCAAGTACTCTTCTTTTATCTGATAGACCTAAAAGTACTACACACATATTATTTTATACATCCCAGCCCATGTTTATTCTTAGATGAGTACTGTGGACTACAGGCACATTTACAATGACACTGGCCATTTAATGCCATTTCAGATCAATATTTAAGAAAGTAGGATTACTGTGTAGATGATAATGTAGGCAATCTGGGACTTGTTTGAGACCTGGATAGCGATTACACAAACCAGAGATGCAAATTAAGAGTTTTCTTTCATACATTTTTGTGGGAGTATGCCATTTGGCTAACACAGCTTGAAGCTAGCTTTGAACTACATTAGGCAATTATTATTATAAAAAGTGCAATACAAAAAAAGTGTAAAAAAGTGCAATATAAAAGTTAAAAAATGTTGGTAGAAACAGATTAAAATACAACAAGTAGATGTAAAATAGACTTTAAAACTTACAATCTTGCACCCACACCCAGAATTCCCACACAGACATTTCCCCAGCATCATGCCCCTTATCCTTCTCCAAATGCTTGCTGGCAAAGGAAGATCTTGACCTGCCTGAGGAAGGCCAGTAGGTATAGGACCGTCCTGGTCTCTCTTGGGAGGGAGTCCCACAGTCTGGGAGTAGCCACCAGAAAAGCTGTCTCCTGTGTTCCCACAAAACGCACTTGAGCGGGTGCTGGGCCAGAGAGAAGGCCCTCCCCAGCAGATTGCAGATTTATACCACATTCTAAGAAAGAGATACAGCTTTCCGATAACCTGGACTGGAGCTGTATAGGGTTTTGCAAATCCAAACCATCACTTTGAATTGTGCCCAGAAATGTGTTGGAAGTCAGTAGAGCTGTTGCAACAGAGGAATTGTACACTCCCTGTAGCCAGCCTGAGTTAGAAGTCTGGCTGCTCTTTGGACCAATTGAAGTTTCTGAGCACTTTTCAAAGACAGCCCCACAAAGAAAGCATTACAGTAGTTTATTCAAAATGTAGCCAAGGCAAGGACCACCATGGCCATATCCAACATCTTCTGGAATGGCGTAGTTGGTACACAAGCTTTAATTGGGCAAATCACTCCTGGTCACTGCTGATACCTGGGCCTCCAGGATCAGAGCTGAATCCAGGAGTACCCCAAAACTGTGAACTTGTGTTTTCAGGGAGAGTGTGACCCTGTCTAACACAGGATGACTCCCCAGGTCTGTCTTACAACCGACCAGAAGCACCTCTGTCTAGTTGGGATTAAGCTTCAATTTATTAGCACTGGAACCATTTCTTTGGAATGAGATGGAAAAGAGTGAGTTGAGTGTCATCTGTTTATAGATGGCACTGCACTCCAAAACTCTGGATGACCTCTCCCAGTGGTTTCATGTATATGTTGAACATCAAGGGGGACAACACTGAGCCCTGGGGGATCCCACTGGCCAGTGTCCAAGGAGTCAAATTGGAGTCTCCCAACACCACCTTCTGAGACTGTCCCTCCAGAAAGAAATGGAGCCACTGAAGAACAGAACCTCAAAGCCCCATCCCAGAAAAGTGACTCGGAAGGATACCATAATTGATGGTTTCAAAAGATTATGAAAGATACAGGAGAAGCAGCAAGAACACACTCCTCCTGTCCAGTTCACTGTGTAGATCATCTACCAAGGCACCCAAAGCTGTCTCTGTCCCATAACCAAACCTGAAACCAGACTAAACTTAAATAGTAAATTTAGATGTGAATTTAGATGTGACCTAGATTAGATGATACTACAACTAGATGCCCATATGAGTGTTTTATTATTGGGAAGCTGCATTAGGTTGAGGAGTTCAGTCTGGATATTATACTTAATCTAAGGAGAAGCTGTAATTTTGAGTAGTTGTGATAATAACTCAGTATATGCATTCTATGTTTTCTCCAGGGAAATTGTTTTGTGTGTGTGTGTGTGTGTGTTCATCCTTGTTAATAATGTTATCCTCTTACTTTCTGTCCATTTCCTTTTGACCAGATTCTGGTGTTGCTTGGACAAAAATTTCCCAGTTTCAAATAAAGGCTATGCCGTTCTAAAAAGCAAGAGGATTGCTTATCCAAGTGCAATCCTCTTAACAATGACCATCTCGAAGATGTTTTTCTTTCAAAGGCTTAATGAATTGACAAGTTTGAGTCCATGTGCAATGCCATCACTTATATTGGGGTGAAAGAAAAATATCTTCTAGAAATCTATTGTTCAAATCCTATGTCAAATACAAAAAAAATCAATGTCATACCCTCTTCACCTGAGCTCATGCATCAGGAGCAAGAGGATGCTTTTCCTTTAAAAATTACTTTCTCTATATCTCCTCGGTTTTTTATAATACTATTTTTGAGAACTTTCCCCTCCCCATATATGCAGACCATCTTGTCTAGTCTCAACACATGTGAGCAGACAAACACAATTCCTATCTGTCCTGTAAAATTTTCTAGCTTTGGGATTTACTTTTTCTTCAAGCAATCTTCATCTTTTGCATTGTCTTTCAGCTGTGTGAGAGCCCTTGATAGCTTGCCCAATGAGCAAGTCTGGTTGAACAAATATTTGTTAAATAATATAGAAAAGCAGATAAATGGTTTAAATATTTTATAGCACTTGCAATTATAGTTCAGTGTTCCTTATATTTCACCAACCTTCTAATTTCCGTCCAATTTACCCACTACTCTTAAAATCCACACATACACACCAGACCGCCTCCCACCTCCCAATCTGTTCCCACTCCAACTCTTATTTTAAAAGGAAATTTCCTCTTTCAATTCAGATTATCTCTAGTTGCAACCCCCCCCCCCCCAAAAAAAACCTTTGCATATGGGACTTGCATATGGCAACCTACTAACGACTATCATGACAGTAGTTATAGTTACAAAGAAAACTGTTGCAGGCCTTATTAGTCCATGGTCAGCTCTGGCATTTAAATACAAAACAAGTGACACAATTCACCACCACTATGCTGGTAGACTGTCACACTGTTAGCATTAAATTGAATGTAGTCCATAATAATTAGGCAGGGATAATTCACATATTCAGTATCTTGCTCCTCATTTTAAGGTACTAAATTTTATTTTTACTGATCTGTACAGTGCCTTGAAACTGACTCAGGTAAGGTATTACAATCAATAAATTCAGATCATAGAGCAAGTTATGAGAGAGGAAAGTCCTGCTTTGTCAGGATGGCTCAATCGTTGTCTGGGTTGAAAATATATATATATACACTGCCTTCAGCAGTTAAATGAAGAAGTCGACATAAAATTCACCACAACCTCACACAATTCCAATATAAACCTGATTGCAATCTAATCCAATTAGTTTCCCCTCCTGATTGCCAGAACTAGACTACTTCAATGACAGGATTATTAGTCTGTATTATAATTCATTCATTATGAATCCAAAGGCTATTTTTTTTGTCTGAATCATATGCACTACACCTCTGTTCTTAATATAGTAAAATTAGATGACTCCTCATTGCCAGTAAATCAAGGTTTCATTATTCTTTTAACAGCCTGTTTATAAAAGCCAAACCTGAAAAAGATTAAAATTTTAGGTTGCCATTCAAGTATAATTACAATTTCATTAAACTATTATTGTTCCACTTTTCATATTAAGAATTATGGGATCAGATCATTTCATCTTGATTGCAGTGGCGATTTTCATTTCTGCTGTCAATGAGATTCCCCCTCCCCCCTTTTTACTACAATGCTCTTGGCACATAATTTCTGAATCCTTGACATATAATTTTCCTGTTTTATAATATGCTCTGTTTCTGAGAGTTGATTAGGCTGCATCACAAGCATCTGACAATGTTTGACGGTGTCACATACCTAGGTTCATATTGATGCCTACAGCATGCGTATTACATTTTCTGGTTTTGCTATTCTGCTAAACACTGAAAATCTAAATGCCTACATATCTGACCAGTACAAACTTTTGGATGGGAAAAGAGAGGTCCAAAGAAAAAATGTCTCATCTTCTTTCAAGCTGCATGTAAAGACAAGGAAGAAATGAGTTAATTTCCTAGAAGAAGATCTCATTAATACAGTAGAGGCAGTCTCAAAGTTATAAAAAAAATATTTATTTATTTATTTATTAATATACTGCTGTTCTCCCCCAGGGGGACCCTGGTTCTGTAGGTTTGTCCTTAAGTTGAATTTGTATGTAAGTCAGAACATGTACATTTTAAAGTGGAACTCCAGCCATGTGTGTGTGTTTTGGATGGCATAGGGTGGTGTTTGTTTTGCTGTCTGTGCCCCTGTTCAGAAGATTTCACCTCACTTTCTGTCCCTGTGATAATTGGGTTTTGAAAAATGTCGCTTGTTGTGGAAACAAGGATTGGCGAGAAAGCTTCAGTGGAGACACCTTTTCCCCATGATAACTCTTTCAGGAGTGAATTTCCCTTCTGAGGTGTAGATTTCTCTCACTTCCTGTTTTCTCACCCCCGTTCTTAACTGTGAATCATTAGTGAGTCAAATGTTTATAACTCAGGCGCTGCCTGTACTCATAGGTTGAGGAATCTATGTCAGAATCAGCAAATATCAGGAGCTAGCCAAGGGAGGTGTGATAAAGCATAAGTTCCTGGTGATTAACCCCAACATACCTGTGATATGTGCTTCTTATATGATCACAGGGCTTTGCTAGATACCCCTGATGGTTGTCTTCTGCAAACATACCTTGGTGTCCCCTCCAATCCCCAAGCAGATCACTTGACAGTGACATAGTGTCAGGGTATTGTGAATTGTGTGAAATGTTAAAATCAATCTAGGCTGTTAGAAATGCCTTCTGTGTTAGTTTCGGCAAGGCATTTCAGTAGTTATGGAGTTAATAAGAACCTGCTTTGATTGATGTGTCACAGGATCAATGGGGTCAAGTTTGTTTGACCGGGACTTCCTTCTTGGTCAGTGGAATGCAGGGGAGTGTCATCTGTTTGTATGTTCAGCGTGAGCATTCTCTGGAGATGGACTATGAATGCTATGCTCTGAAGCCGAGAAATGCAACTGTAAATAGTTATGTAAATAAAGTTTAACAACAGTTGGATTTCAACTGACCCCTTCGCCTGCTGGAGTGTTTGTTGACCAGTGCTGATTCTCCGCATGGGAAGACAGCCTGGAGAAGGAGGTGAGACCGGGATGATGATTTTTGGAACCCACTCTGCACGGCAACCAGGATCTCACCCCACCGTCGTCACCCCTGTCAAATAGTAGCCCTGTTTGAAAGAATGTTGTTACAAAGACCTGTGAGCTTGTTCACGCCAAGGCAGTTACGTTTTTGTTGTCAATCTTCCCATTCAACATGGGACAATTGTAAGTGAAAAGGATATGTTTGGAATGCATTTCTTTCATTTGTCTATGCTAAACTAGTGCACATGTCTTAAATAATTAGGACTTGCCATTTAAACATATACACTGTTTTCCTGAAAATAAGACCTACCCCCAAAATAAACCCTAATATGATTTTTTCAGGATTTTTGAGGATGTTTGAAATATAAGCCCTACTTCATTAATATGCCCTAGTTACTGTTCATAAAAAGTCAATTTATATAGTGTCCAAGCAGCTATACATGTAAAGAAGTAAAATCAATTGGTATTAGAATGCAGCAGGACATATAAACCCTTTCCCAAAGAGAGCAGACACCCCCAAAAGAATTGCACTCAGAAGACCCCAAGAAACCCAAAGCAATTAGAATTGGCAAGTCCTGAATTCTCACGCACAGGTCAGGTAGTCCTGCTGTCATCACTCCTGTCACAGGTCCATTATGTGCTGTCAGGTCCCTTGACGTTCAAGTTGCTCTCTTCCATGTTCCACTTCAGGCAAGTTTAGGGGTTGGCTCCCATGGGTAACCGAAAACGGCCACAACACTTTAATATAATGGACAAAGGAGTGAAATGACACCGGCGGGACTACCCAGTCTGTGTGTAAGAGCCCAGCACTTGGCAACCTTTATTGCTTTTGGTTTTTGGGGGCATTTTGAATGCAAATATTTTGGGGTGCCTATTTTCCTTTGTAAAGGATTATCCACAATTTACTATGATATAATACCGTATGTAAACAGATGAACAAGAAACATGATGACATGACTATATTTTAATGAATGTTGTTCATTGGAAATAAGTCATACCCTAAAAATAAGTCTTAACACATATTTTGGAGAAAAAAATTAATATAAGACCCTGTCTTATTGTTGAGGAAACAGGGTATTAGTTTTATTTTCCCAGTGTAGGATTGTAACAGATATCTGAACTTTAAATAAAGAATTACGTAGTACCAAATAATATATCAAATTCTGGTATCACAATGGTCAATGGCTCCCTTACCTGAAATGCTTGGGACCAGATGTGTTCTATATTTCATTCTTTAAATACTTCTATATACATCATGAAATATTTTGGAGATGGGAACCAAAATCCGTTTAGCTTTCACATAAACTACTTACACACTTCCATTTATACATTATTTCTAAAAACAACAACATTGTATATAAAATGTGTTCTGTTTATTGAACTATTAGAAAGCAAAGTTGTCACTCTCTCGACCACCAATATAGATGATTTTGGAGTATTTTGGATTTCTGCACAATTTGACAGAGTCCTTTTACCTCCACCTATACCCAGCCACTGCGCTTATTACTAGCCCATCCTGTTAGAGACCTTGCAATATATTGCACATGCATAATTTATTGCCTTGCCTCCAATTTTTGAACATACCCATTGCACCTAGCTATTAGTTATTGGTTATCAGTTGTTGTTTTTATGTTTTTATGTTTTTTATATTTTTTTGTGTTAATTCATCATAATTGAATATATCTTATGTTGTTGCATTTTACTGTTGCATTACTGAGCTTGGTCCCCATGTAAGCCGCCCCGAGTCCCTTTGGGGAGATGGGGTGGGATATAAGAACAAAGTTGTTGTTGTTCTTGTTGTTGTTGTTGTTGTTGTTGTTGTTATTATTATTATTATTATTATTATTATTATTATTATTATTATTATTATTATTATTTCAGAATTCCAAATACGGAATATTCGACCTGTACAGTGAATTTCAAATTTCTCTTTATCTCTAGTATAGAAAATAATGCAGTTCAGCAACAGCTGTGAATTATTTAATTACCTATTATCTTAAGGTATTAAATGACATCCTGAATATAAGCACCATTTTCAACGCACATATCACTTTATAATATGTTGCATTCCACTTAGACAACATGGGCTCAATAAACCAACTTAATCAAAAGCAGCATATGTTCATCAGCTTTGAACATATCTTCCTTAGAAGTAATATGGTATTAGGGATACACACAATTCCAACCTACAACATTTTAATAAATATCTTTAGCTACTTTCTGCACAATGGGATGATCCAGAGGAGTGAATCCTGTGCTTTCTAA
Source organism: Anolis carolinensis (assembly GCF_035594765.1). Taxonomy (NCBI): domain Eukaryota; kingdom Metazoa; phylum Chordata; class Lepidosauria; order Squamata; family Anolidae; genus Anolis; species Anolis carolinensis. Next base: position 152,814,286 of record NC_085843.1, read on the forward strand.
TGTCCTATGAATGTGCTATAAAACAGTAAGAAAGATACAGAGGGTCTTGTACTGACATTATGCTTCATCCCAATCTGTTGAATTTGACCAAGAAAGGTGGAAGAGACTTTAGCTATGTTGGAATGAATGCAGCTACAGTTCAGTGCATGATTGGGGCACCCTATACAATGAGGGAACACAATAAGCAGACCAAGCTTTGTAGGTCAGATTGACTATATTATCAATTAATGCATTTCAAAGCTATACAATGAACGCTCACAAAACTGCATAAAGTGCCTACAAGAAATTCCTTAATGCACATCAACGCTCTGTGTAATCACTATCTGGCTTGAAATTCCGTGGTTTTCTGGGACTCCTTCTACACTGCACTATAATGTAGTGTGGGGGGCCACATTATCAAGAAGCATCCAACTGACACCTTATGATAATGCACATTAACATAAAATAAACATGGAAATCCAAGTTTATTCTATGTTTTAAAAACACCTACACAGATCTGGACATTTCAGTAAAGTCTGGATCCTTGCAGGTGTGAAGTGTGTGGAGATTTATTTATTTATTTAATTTACAGTATTTATATTCCGCCCTTCTCACCCCGAAGGGGACTCAGGGCGGATCACATTGTACACATATAAGGCAAACATTCAATGTCATATAACATTTTTATCTTGTATTACATACTGGCATTGAATTTTTGCTAGATTGTGAGCCGCCCTGAGTCCCTTCGGGTGAGAAGAGCGGGATAGAAATGAGGGAAATAAATAAATAAATAATAGAACAGAGATAGAGACAGATGCAGAGGCAATTTAAACCTTCTCCAGCTTCCAGCTTCCTGAGGATATGCTTGATTCCAGCCACAGGGGGAGCAGCTGCTTCATCATCCACTGCGACGGCAACTTCCTCATTCCAACGGTGGCTGGGTGATTTTTATGGTATTGTAAATTAGCCTCCCCACATATAAGTGGTACCTAAATTTCTTACTTGATAGATGCAACTATCTTTCGGGTTGCTTAGGTCAACAACGAGCAGGGTCTATTTTTTTATTTTAATTGTCAAGTGTTCACCCTGACACGGGCTGTCCTCGAACTCATGACCTCTTGGTCAGAGTGATTTATTGCAGCTGGCTGCTAACCAGCCTGCACCACAGGCTGGGATTGTCATCTGCAATCCCAGAAGTAGTCCACATCCTGCCTCCGCAAACTCAAGCAGCCCATGGAGGAGGGATGGTGGTGCCATCTTCCTCTACTTGGACACCATTCCCCCATTTAAAAATTAAAGGAAAGACTCCTTACCAAGTCTGGAGGCTTCTGATGGCTCCCTATCTAAATAGCCTACAGGGCTCTGGAGGGAGAATTCACTCCTTACTTCTCCAGAACTCTATCATACCATTTTGATGTGCCACAGAGCCCTCAGAATCCTTCAGCCTAGGTCAGAAGATTTTAAATAGAGAAATAATGTTCGGGGAATAAGCCTAGTGACCGTGCTCATCTGTACCAATGCTAGTTTGGCAGGGGTGGGTGTCTGGTGGTGAGGTTTTGGCCTTCTATGTGGCCAAAAGTACCAATTTCACATTAATTTGCACCACTGCAGAAAGGGCTCTACATAAACATCTGCACAGTGAAATGATTTTTTCAATACCAGTTTGAAACTGACTTAAATGGTCCGTGTAGATGTGCCCGGTCTGTTTGAGCCCCCACACTAGCAGCCTTTAGGAAAGACCTGAAAACATGGCTCTTCCGTTGTGCCTTTGGAGAGTAATCACTTCATACATCCCTTTTGCTGCTCTCCTTCAATATTTGTCCTCCAGATCGCACCGCCACTTTATGATCCTGTCCTCTGTGGTTTTTACTCCTACTTCCTTTCTCACCTCGAGTTTTAATCTAGTGTTCATGTGGCCCGCCCTTGGTTTTATTGTTCTTTGACCTTGTTTAATGTAGTGTATATTTTCTTTTATTGTGTTGTTTAATGTGCTATGATTTGTTGTTCTATTATATTTTGTTATATTGTATTGTTCTGGGCATGGCCCCATGTAAGCCACCCCGAGTCCCCATTGGGGAGATGGTGGCGGGGTATAAATAAAGTTTGTTATTATTATCAACACAACGACGTTGTATGGCACAGCAAACAAGATAGATATGCTGGATTTCGTTTCGCAAAACCACAAGTATACTGCCTTAACTGCCATGGCTCAATGTTACGGAATTGTGGGATTTGCAGATTTACAAGGTCTTTAGCCTTTTTGGCCAAAGTGCTGGTGCCTCACCAAACTCCCATGATTCCTTAGCATTAAGTCATGGAGGCTAAAGTGCTGTCAAACTGCATTGATTCTGCAGTATAGATGCACCCAAGTGATCTTTTCAAGACAGTCTGAGGAAACTGAAAAATAGATCTATTCTTCTGGCCAATTCTTACTATCCTGTCATTCATGTAATTTATTTTTTCTCAGTATTCTTCAATGTACTTTGTAGACACCTGTCAGCAATAGCTCTGCCAATTAACACATATTTGTAGAAAGATTCCTTTCAGCTCTAAGAACAGTGCCACAAAAATGTGTGTGGGTGTGGAAGGTTTTGTTGTTTTTTGCAGGGGAAAGATAATTTGCTGTTGTTTGTTTTCATGACCTAAACAATCCATCTTTTTCAAAGATCTCCTATTTGTGCGTGTGTGCATCTGCATGCATGTGTGTAATTGCACAGGCCCTAAGAGTCACATGTTTAAAGCAGAGATTGATTGGATGCCATTTGAATACTGCTCTATAATTCTGTACGCAGAGGAAGGAAACTTTGCAACATTCAACACTGCAGGAAATGAATAAATAACCTACCCCCCTTTCCAACTTATGGATAGCTGTATAAATTAGAAATGGGGGAAATGAAAATAGTACTGATTGGGAAGAAACAGATTTAACAACAATAAAAAGTATTCAGCAGAACTGAGCGCTGTACTGCAATAAACCAGCATTTCAAAAGCCTCATCTTTATTCTTGCTTAATTATCCTTCTCCCCAGATACAAAGTTTATAGTCTACTGAAGCCACTTTCTTCAGCAGTCCTGCTGCTTTCACCAACACACATTATATTGCCTGCCAGTTATTTTATTAAGCACCAGCCACCTTGGGTTTTATCACACTACACAATACATAGTTTGATGTGGGGGAAAAGGTTTCAGAATATTATTGTATTCATTTTGTACTACCAGATAATATGCATGATAGTTTAATACCTTTTTGTATATTTTTTAAAAAAAATAGGAATGGAATAATATAAATGCAGTGCTTGTAAGAAGAAATATAAATAAGGATGACTATTACAGCTACTAACATTGACAGTGGTGAGTAAAAGATCAACTGTGAGGATGACATAACTCAAGAAACCCCGTTACAAAAATCAATAAGCATTGGATTGTAAAACCCATCAACAAGCTCTTCTGCCCAGTGGACCACTTTCGTTTTACATATATGAGTTGACCTCCATAGCTCTTGCTTCTGAATAGATAGGTATACAACATTCATAATATATTACTCATTTCTTTTAAAATAAAATATTCTTAGGTAAAGGTAAAGGTTTTCCCCTGATATTAAGTCTAGTCATATCCAACTCTGGGGATTGGTGTTCATCTCCATTTCTAAGCTGTCCAGAGACACTTCCAAGGTCATGTGGCCAGCATGACTGCATGGAGTGCTATTACCTTCCTGCCTGAGTGGTATCTATTGATGTACTCACATTTGCATGTTTTTGAACTGCTAGGTTGACAGAAGCTGGGCTAACAGCAAGAGCTCACCCCGCTCCCTGGAGTCAGCAAGTTCAGCAGATCAGTGGTTTAACCCGCTGTGCCACTGGAGGCTCCATAAATATAAATAAATAAATATTGTTAGCTGGCTTGAATCCCAGTTTTTGAGGATAAAAACAGAATACACTATAATAAATACATCTCAATTAATCACTTTAGAGAATTTTAATACAGGTTTCAACAGAAGTGAAGCAGGAGCTTTTCCAAAGCTTTGCTAGTGATTTGGACTTGAAAGAAAAGAAATACCCAGGGCACATTTACACTGCCATTTATTTCAGGGCTTATCCAACATGACGAGCACTCGATTGGTCCTGAAATCGGTTCCCACAAGGGCATCCCAACTGTTCTGAAGGTGCTCCTGGATGTCTGGGGAGTCCCTATGGGGACACTTATTGTTGGGCAACCACCTTAACTGTCCTGTTCTCTGTCACTCAACCTGATGTCAGCCAGAACAATGAGGCACTGAGAGAAAAGAGAAAGGGAGAGAAGGAAATCTCCTTCCTTTCCTAATGCACCCCTATTGTCCTTGCATATGTCAGGTCAAGTGATGGGGAACAGGTAGGTTCCCTGTTGTGGCTGAAGACTGTCATTCTGAGGCAGATTTTGGACTTTCCCTTGACTTTGTGTAATGCAGGGAAGGCCATATTTTGGTAGCCTTGCCGTGTATTACCACATATAACCCTATGCAGCATTTGGTCTTAACAGGGCTGATTCTCACCTACATTGATCTAATTGATGACCCAGACAGAGTGTACAAAATGTATGCTCTATATCAAGAATACATTACAACCCAAAAATTATTACAAACTAAATTCCCATTAAAGCCCGATACGTATTTATTAGTCATTACAAATGGTAAACTGAACAAAAATCAGGATAATATGCTCTTCCTAATGGGCACATCAGCTAGGATAGTACTAGCTAAAGTTTGGAAACAAAACAAGATACCCTCCATGAATGAATGGATTTTAAAACTATTAGATCTGATACAAATGGACATTTTAACACAGAACTTAAGAGACGCAAAGAAGAAAACTGACTGGTCAAGCTTCAGAGACTTTATTCATAAGAGCGGGAACACATTCATTATTGATTTTTCTGAGATATGACAGATAAATAATCAGGAAAGTTTAACTGGACATTAAAATGGACATTGAAATGGACATTGGAGATGTGAATAACAAAACTTCTCAAGAGGTCAATAGGAAGTTATCCCTGTTTTTAATTTTTTTTTGTTTGCTTTCTTCTTCTTCATGGTTTCTCTCTCTCTCTCTCTCTCTCTATCTATCTATCTATCTTTTTTTATTTTTGTTAAATCTTGTTTCTTACTTAATCTTATTATGCTTTATTACTAACTTTCACTCACCCAACTTTATTCTCCACAGCATTGTTTTCCTAGCTTTCGTTGTAAATAGCACTTGAAAAGTGTAATTTGTAGCTAGCATCTCCAATTTCTAACCACAATGACGCATTTCACTGGAAATCACAGATCCCAGCACTTTAAAGAGTTATCAGCACAATATATTAAAGGCCCATATGTGTTTGCAAATTGAAGTGTTATTACAACTGTATACTTACCACTACAATTCTAAAATACTTTAAGGTCTTCTTCATAGATACTCTCTGTTTCTGACTCTTTCTCTCTCTTGGCAGTACTTGCTAAGTCTGCAGTACAGTATAACCCATTATCCACAGATTAGATTGCCACAGTTTCACTTACTCATGCTCCAATAATAATAATAATCATAATCATCATCACCATAATAACAACTCCATCCAGAAATGTGTGTGAGCCTCTCTAGGTCCTCCAGTGTGATTCTATAGGATGTTGCCAGCCTAAGTTCAGTCAAATTATAGGATAGACTATTAACCAACATTACAGGAATGCAAGGTGGATAATAGTTGATCCTTCTTGGGATGAATTCCCCCATGGATACAGCAGTGTACTGTACTGGCTAAGACTGCAAATGGAGATTCCTTTTATATAGAAAGTTATCTGTCACACCAAAGGGGCCTAGCCCAGTTTTTTTTTTTAAATGCTAGGGCATTTTTAAGATATAGAATTCATTATGTTTATGAAAAATAATCAGTCTCAACTAGCACTCCCTAGAGAGGAATTGACAACCTTTCTAATCATAATTCCTAGAACTGTTTGGGATTATTACCCCATGCCTCTGATGAAACAAAGGTAATGGCACATTTATCATTTTACAAACATATACAAACACATTCATTTCCAAGTGCCAGAATAAATTTTAAATAATATGTCATGATTTGAAATGCTTGCTTTATTCAGCCTTGACTATGGTGCTAGCTGTTGTTTTCACTTTGGATTTCTGCACTAGAAAGTATGTTTATTTTTTTACTAGAAGTCAAGATCAACAGCAGCATTGCCATTAGTACAATCAGTAGATAATCTCAATATATTTCCTGATTTGTTGCAGGTACCAAATAAGAGGCAAGGTCACCAGAATCCCTTGTTAACATTCATCTTTTCCCACAGATGTATAACATGTCACCAACTATCAACCCCATCATCAGGAACAATAGATGAGGTGCAGTGACTTTCTGAACAGCTTATTCAGCAATGTTGCATTCTTCCAGAAGAATGAATGAGTGTCCACAGGGATTAAAAGGGTTGGCATGGAGACTGGAGGAGAATTTCATTTTAAGACAGACAGGGTGGTTTTTCCTAGAGAAAGTCATGCCTATTTTTATGGTGTAAAAAATATTTCTCTTTAGTAAAAGATGAACATTATCTTACAATGGTGCTCTTTTTGTTGGCCAGTTTAATTGAAAAATAACAGTAACAATGAAGAAAAGGAAATATATTCTGCCCCTGTCTCCTTTGATATCTTTATAAGCCCTCAGAAGAAGCATATGTGAATCAACCAAACATGATGAGATCCATGCTGAGCAGAGAGATAGTTCTGCTATCTCAAAAGTACATAATAAGTACGCAGTTTCATTTTATGGTAACAAGTACTTTTGGAATACTTTTAGGAAAGCACTGACAAGGATAAGGGAAATATGTTATTTATTAATTAAAATATTTATGTTCTGTGCTAGATTTGAAGATCACAGGGTGGCATAGTATAAAATCAGTTTCAAACAATGTGCAACAATAACAATTTCAAATGATGAAAAGTTAATTAAAACCTTTATCATTTTAAACAAGATAACTTTAAATCAGCTAAAACAAGCTAAAATAATACAAAGTATAGCACATGAACAACACATATGCTATATTTTATGCAAGTAATTTCTGATCTGGTTCATATTCAAGATGGAATAATTATTTGTAGTGGTAGTGGTCTTAGAGTTTTAAGACTGACTTTGTGCATTTCTGTATTTGCAAATAATAAAACTGCACTATACTGTGTTTTCTCACATGAGCTATGAAACAGCAGTAGCTTTAGATGGATTGTGTCTTTCTTGTTATACCTTTTTTGTTTTCACTATATATGTTTTTTAACTACATGTGGGAAAATGCATTGGTTTGTGTTTTTATCTACATGAAGGGAAAATATGTTATGCAAAGACCTTTTACACAAATTGTGTAAAATGTGAGTTAAAAGGGACTTTCATCTTGTGCTGAAGACAAAGCCCTCCTAAGGATCCCAACCATCTCTGAGAAGCTCTGCCATCCTAATGCGATGGCCTGTCTTAATTAAAATCTTGCCAACAGCAGGATTTTATCACATCTCTGGAAAGCAGATAATCCTAGTATACAGATTCTTATCTTGATAGCAGAAAAGTGCTGTACCAATGTAATTCTTTAGCTTATTTGTTTAATATCATCTTTAGAAGTTGCAGTGTTCTCATCTGCATTGAGAGACGAAAGAGAAATACAAATAATTAATACTTTTAAAAACTACTAAAAGTGCAGGTGTGTGATGGATCTGTTTCCTTCACTTTTTCACTTTCACTTTCACCGATTAAAAAAAAGCATATACTTATAGCTTAATTGGAATCAGATTTGAATCCTATAGACCAGGGGTCCCCAAACTTTTTAAGCAGAGGGCCGGTCCACAATCCTTCAGACTGTTGAGGGGCCAAATTGTCATTTGAAAAAAAAAATACAAATTCCTATGCATACTGCAAGTGTCTTATTTGTAGTGCAACAACAACAACAACAATGAAAGAATACAATATTTAAAAATGAAAACAATTTTAACCAACATAAACCTATTAGGATTTCAATGGAAAGTGTGGGCCTGCTACTGGCCAACGAGATAGTCAAGTTAATTAGGATTGTTGTTGTTGTTGTTGTGTGCCTTCAAGTCATGTCAGACTTTGGCCAAGCCTAAGTCTAAATTAATTATTTATTTACTGCATTTATTTACTACATTTATATCCCACCCTTCTCACCCCGAAGGGGACTCAGAGCAGCTGTATGTACATACAATATATTATATTATTAGCATAGCACAATATTAGCATTATATATTACTATATTGAACTATATCACTATACTATTATATAATATGTAATATATAACATATAATTAATATTATTATATGGTATTATTATTAGTATTATATTGTATAACATAAGATTATTATCAATATTATATGTATATACAATATATTATATTATTAAAACTGATATAAAAATATTATATTATATAACTGAGGACGGGGGCCAGGTAAATGACCTTGGAGGCCTTAGTTTGGGGACCCCTGCTATAGACTGTGATTACCAATTCCAAGAGTCCGCACCTGGCAAACCCAGCTAACCCAATGTTTCCATAAGATCAGACTCAACAGTTTGAAGAGAAACAACAAAAGCTTTATTCAATTTGCAGAAGGGATGCATATACAGCAATGAATGCCCAAAATGTACAAACATAGGGATTATGGGATATGCAACCATTCTTATACAGTAGAAATCTCATGTGTTAACATTGTCTGAGCTCAGATTTTCCTACCCCAGTCTCTAATTGGCTGAGAGTTGGGATGTGGCCGACTCTGCCTCCATCCGTGATTGGTCAGGAGGCAGGCTTTGGCCAGCTTGGGCTATGATTGGAGCAAGGCTTGTGTCATACCCCAGCCACCTTTGGTTTCTGAACCTGATTCAGAAATGAACTTTGACCAGGATGAAGCTTATTCTGACCTTTTGCCTAGTCCACAGAGCTCCTTTCAGTTACAGCTGCCGGCTGTTGATAATTCAGATGCTTCCTTAATTGGGAGAGATACTGGAGATGTTACTCCCGTGGCTGAACCAGATGTCCAGAGTTCCCCAGAGAACGTGCCCTTCAACCGAAGGGAGTTTCTGCATCGCCAGAGATAAAAAAAACAAGGGCTTTGAAGGAGTAACCGTTTGGCATCGCGAGGGGATTGTGTGTAAGAAGATTCCCTTGGGAACCTTTGGGGAGTTTGGTTTCACTTCGTTGGGATCTGATCTTCGCTCCATAAAAGCGTCTTGCACTGCAAACACTTTGCGGTGTCAACGTAGCAAATCCCTAAGAACAGTTCACCGACTTTAGCTCCTGGTGTTTACCCAGCCAAGTTTCCTGTTCCTGGTGGCTAAGCCGAGCCATGACTCCTGAGTAGAACCGGAGTAAATCCTCTTTCTTGCTTTGTTCCTGAATCAACTTTGATCTTCACTTCGTCCCATTCCTGCTTTGATATCCACGACCTCCTAGTGACTTTGGACCTGGTTATTAGGCCTTGTTTCCTTGTTCCCCAATCAAACTTTCCAACAGTTTGAGCGTGTTTCGGTTTTTGGATTTTGGACAATTATATTGGACATTTCTCTTCATCTTTTTGGACTTATTCATACCTTTTCACAAAGGACTATTTCTCACTCATCCTTTCCACTTATGAATTCCTGAATGTATATTTGCTTTAATAAAGATATTATATGATTATTGGTCTCTGTCTAGTTTCCAGTGCTCACACTGCCTTGGGGTGCAACAGCTTGATGACAACAGCTGGGCTTCCCCTCCCAGCTAGGCTGGGCAGCCCTGAGGCCACCAATCAGCTAGCCCTGGGCAGAGAGGGGTCCATAGGAAACTCAATCCATATTTGGCAGTATTATGCTCAGATCAGGATCCTGGAGAGCACAGATGATGGGGTTAAGTCCAGTTTTCCTGTGAACAATGTATGTTGATCTTTGCTGTCTGCTTTCAGACTTGACAGACAATAGGAAGATCATGAGATGTCTATTTTGGACCATCAAGCAAAGAGACTTCTCTTTGCACGATATCTTGGGTGTTTGATGGCCTGGATTTCCAGAGGGGAGATCATAAATCCTTCAGGAAGGTGTATTGTCAAGTGATAATTGCTTTTTGAGTCACCCTGCCCTGGCTAGGCAGAGGTGGAGAAACAGTTCATGCCATTTGCCTTCTATTACACTCAAGGATACAGTGCCAAAAGAAAATTGTATATATGTATACAAATTCTGGAATTGTGGCATATTGGTTGTGCAGTTCATATGGGGTTATGCTTTGTTCTTTTAAAGTTAGCAAGGTATAGCCAAGGATAGAGAAAGACAATGAATTCATTAAAAATACTTTTGGGGAAAAAAGATACAACTTACCTAATTAAGACCAGTGCAGATTAAAGAATTGTTTCAAAAAATGTGAGGGAAACTGACTTCTTGGGAAATGTTAGCTGCTGGTGGCCTGCTGTGGATCTAGGAAGACTTCATGCAAAAGAGAGGACACCACTTTATCTCATTCTGGCTTGATGTCCTTTAGTAAAGGTAAAGGTTTTCCCCTGACGTCATGTCTGACTCTGGGGTTTGGTGCTCATCTCCATTTCTAAGCCGAAGAGCCGGTATTGTCCGTAGACACCTCCAAGGTCATGTGGCTGGCATGACTTCATGGAGCGCCGTTACCTTCCCGCCAAAGCGGTACCTATTAATCTACTCACATTGGCATGTTTTCGAGCTGCTAGGTTGGCAGAAGCTGGAGCTAACAGTGGCCGCTCACACATCTCCTTGGGTTTGAACCTGGGACCTTTCGGTCTTCAAGTTCATCAGCTCAGTGCTTTAACACACTTTGCCACCGGGGCTCCTTTAAATTCCATACTATAAAATCCTTTTATTAGGGGTGGGGGTAGCAGTGTTCAATAACAATTATGTTGTTGTTCCAACTCTTAAATACCATCATAATAGTTTGATCAATGCTATTGGATCTCAGTAGTCATTGTTCTATATCATAAACCATAATATATATTTCAGTTTCCATATTTGACTTCTAGTAAGTTAAGCTTGTCTTTGTTTTTGCCACTGTTTTTTTTTAAAAAAACAGAACAATTAAAGCCATTTGTTTATTTCAGGAAAAGCATGAACAAGTTAATTGTACTTAGGATCCTAAACATTATCCCTAATTCTGAAGGCACCATTCCCCATGCAAGTGGTAGTACACTGTTTTTGCAATACATAGTGCTATTGGTGGCATAGTGTCATTTTATTTACATGGAGCTAGTATTTGTCATTGATTTAAACACCAAATATGACTTAATATAACCCAACTCATGGTGTTTTGCCTTTTCAGGCTCCCTTTTGTCTTTTGGTTGAGTTACACATGGTCTAAAGACAAAATTAAATTATGCCACTTCAGCTCTCCTTAAATCAGTCCTTCATTCCAAATGGAAACGCATGATTAAAACAAATTATACAACCTTTACATGCATGCATTTCAATTTGACTGAGGGGGAAAAAAGTAGGAAAGAATTAGGCTGAATAATGCATTAAAAACACCTAAACTCCTAAATAAATACATTTTAAATAAACTGTATCAATCAGTGCCTACACATTCCAATCTATAATATCAGACTTCTATAGGTACTATAGCATTAGACACTGATATCTGTTGATGACTTTATGGACACATAATCAGTTCAGTCAGATCAATAATTCCATCAGACTACTTAGGAATGCTTAAATCTGAGATTAGCATAAAGTGTCTGACTGTTAATTTATCCTCTACTAATAAGAAAATCCAAGCACACTACTCACGTAATTCATCTTATTTTAGTTAAGTGCTGTCTAAAGAAATGTTTTCTACATTGCCCTGTTAAATATGATCACTGACCAAATTCATCAGTGTGAATTATTATTAACTTACATTGGAGGAAAGCTGCCTTCTTTCCTGCTTTAGCCTTACAAACTCTCACACTTTTAGAAGGAAGGGTTTCATTTCTTTTCAGCTTCCCATGAGTTTTACTCTCCAGCTTTGAATTTTGGTCTTTGAAGATAATCAATTCCCTGCTCCTCATGCAGCTTTGTCCATCTTCTTATAAGAACCGTCTTTATAGTGGCATCTTTAGCAAGTTTTTATTGGCAAGGATTGTGTGAGCCAGCAATTGTTGCTGACTCCCATTGCATCTGGTAAGGAAAAGGAAACTGCAGTGCAGTTAGTCGGCATGTGCAAAGAAATCAGAAAACATCGTAAGTTGGATCAGTTTCGTATGATTTGTAGTGATGACGCGATACCTGACGTGCACATGCAGTCCACACTAAAATTAAAGAAATCAAAACTTAAGATGCCTTTGTTTCTTACATTTTGATTTCTTTGTAAAACCCCTGCAGTTAAAATTCAAAGGTCAACCAAGCCCTGCTGAGAGGAGAAGCCAAACATGTTGGGCTGATGGAGAAGGTAAAGAGAGGCAGAGTGACTGCCATTTTGCCTTTGAATTTCAAAGTGAGCCAGAGCAGGCTCCATTCGTGCTCTGGAAGGGTGGCTCTTGCACAAAGGCACTACTGTACTAGACTTTAGCACCTTGAAATTATTTTGAGTTTAATTTTTTATAGCATTAACAATAGCAAGCTGCCCTTGCTGCTCCACAGTCTGGGTGCTGGGGAAGTGCTTGCTGCTGCTAGCTGCTTTTTTTTTTTACATTGAAACTAAAATTATTTGGGTTTTCTAGAAAGCAAAAAGCCATCCTGAAATTGATATTAAACTGCTGCACCAAACTGATACTGGCAGAGCGTCTTGTAGGTGTCACACTGTCTCAGTTTGCATCAGCAGTAGCCCAAACTGACTGGGGGAAATAACTTGAAATTAAATTGGGTTAAGCCTTAATAAAGCAAGCAAGCAAACAGAATCCTTTTGGAGTCTTATTATTGCAGACTGAGTTGCCATAAGTGTGTGGCCTGGCCTCCAGTATCTGTCATCCAAGTAAGAAGAGCAGCTTTGTTATCCTGATGTAGTAGTTCATTCCATATTTGTTGTTGTTGTTGTTTTTGTTTTTGTTGTTGTTATTATTATTATTATTATTATTATTATTATTATTATTATTATTATTATTTATTCATTTCTATCCCGCTTTTCTCCCATGGTTGGGACTCAAAGTGGCATAAAAAAATATAAAACCAATACAAATACATCCACACACAATATATAATTAGCTGAACATCACATACAAATATTAAAATGACCCAATTTAACACATCATTTAACACAGTTAAAATGTACAGTAGGTGCCATTTGAAAGTATCCATGATCTATGGCTACTGAAGTTATTTGTAAAACTCAATAATAAAAATTATAATTTAGAGGTTGGATGGCTATCTGTCAGGAGAATTTTGATGGTTTCCTTGAACTAGATAGCCCTTGGTAGTCCCCTCCAACTCTCGAATTCTATGAAAATGTAGAATTGGTTAATATTGGTTTCTTCTGTTGATACATATGAAAAATATTCAATGTTGTGGCTTTAAAAAAAGTTTTGTCAATTTTTTTTTAAAAAAATCCTAAAATCAGTACATGTATGAATATTACTGAAAGTTGGTGGGGGGATGATCCCCTGTTACTTTGTGTCATTGTATAGAAAATTCAAGGAGATAGTTTTTGTAGTTTTTCAGTGCATATAAGCACCATCCAGGCCTCAAAACCATTCAAAGACTGTTCCAAAACCTGTTCCTTTTGTGCATATTTTCATCAATAGCACTATGTATTGCACACCCATCTTAGTGATCACAAGCCCTGTCTTGGTGATCATAAGACTGGAATATGCTCATATAAGAAGATAACAGGCTTTCAGACAGTCTGGAACTAAGCCACAGAAGGCTTTATGAGTCAAAACCATTTATTTGAATCATGCACAGAAATGGACTTTCAGACAGTGAAGCTGTATCAGCAATGGAGTTATACGCTCCCTGTAACCAGTACTGGTCTGTGGACTAATCATAGCATTTTGCATCTGCTCTAGTGTCTAAACAATTTAAAAGCCAGTCTCATATATTGAACTGTACCATATTTTTAATACTGAAATAGATATGACTTGAACCCCCCCCCCCAAAAAAAAAGATATTGGATCCAGCTATACAGCAAATTTTTGCTGGAATAATATTGCAATATTTAATTCTATTCTTTGAATGCTAAGTCACTTTTAAATATAATATATTTGTTTTAATCTATAAATTGCCTTGAGTTCCAGTTTTGAGGAGAAGCTAGAATATAAATAATGATGATGGTCACAGAAATAGTGATGTCCATGCTGAAAAAAATTATGATGACCTAAGCTAAGTGAAAAAGTACTAGAGTCTTAGCTAGTAAAGAGCAGCGATATACTGGATTTAACTCTGATACTTTAAATTCATCAAATGACAGAAATGTTTGGCAAAAATGTAATTCATTTTGTGATAAGAGATTAATTTAAACACTACACTGGGCTTTAGCACAGCTGGTAAATCACCACCAGTAATAAGATCTACCAACTGAAAGGTGGCCAGTTCGAAGTCTGGTTGGGGTGAGCATTCGACGGTCAAGCCTAGCTCACAGTTTACCTAAGCAGTCTAAAAACAGTTTAGAGCTGTAAGTAGAAAAATTAGATATTGCTAATTAAGCAAGAGAGGTATTTCATGACACCATAAAATGAAAAAATACCAGAAGTGCCGGTAACCAAAAGGAAAGAGGAAGTCCTGATGGCTCCTTGTCATAGAAAATGGATCCACATCACTCCCCGGTTGCTGAATCTGAGCACAACCTCCATGGCATCAAAGCTGGATCTCGCCACAGCATACCTCCTTTCTGTCTGTTCAGTCTGTCTGTCCAAACAGCATCGAATATTTGCCGTGTATGTGTACTGTGATCTGCCCTGAGTCCCCTTGGGGAGATAATTCAGAATATAAATAAAGTGTTATTATTATTATGCAATCACAAAATTTCTGGGAATTATTATAAGTGCCTTGAAAACATTTCTGGTTAGTTAAAAATGATAGCAAATTTCACTAGCTACTATAAATTCTGTTGTTTTCAATCTATGACTTTTCATTGAGAATGTATCATTAAGTATTACAGAAGGAAATATATTCTCTTTCTTGTGACTTTATGATATAGGTAGGTACTCCAAGTTCCAGTACATCCAATATATTGAGAACACTGAATTTAGTTTCTTGTCCCATGTGATTTGAAAGTTAAGCAGGGTCATCCCTGGTTACTACTTTGAAAGAAGACTGCCAATGAATACCAGGTTCTGTGGTACTAGAATTGAAAAAAACTGCCTGTAGTATTCCTTGCCTGAGAAAGCTATGAAATTCATGAGGTCACTGTAAGTCAACAAATGCCTTGAAGGCACATAGAGAAATGCACAATCTAACATCTGACTTTGGGCACATCTACACGGACCCTTTAATGCAACTTGAAGCCAACTCCAAGCTGCAACAACTAGAAAATGCACACTGCTGAAGCATGTAGCAGTATGTGTTAAAGGGTTTAAAGTGCATTAAACCAATTCAGGGGAAACTCTGAGTTAAACTCCCTAATGCATTTCATAAACCCCAAATCCCAAACACATCATATGGCAAAATTGGTTTCACAGAATGAGATGTATATTGTAAACATCCATCTGTGCTCAAGCTTGTTTAAAATTCAGAAAGGGTGTGTGTGTGGGATGTGTGTGTGTGCGTGCTGAAAAACACTTTAAGGGCATAGCTGGTCAGCAGGGGGCTAATTGATCCCCTGGGAAAAGTAATTGAATACTTCCATTGTTAATTATCATTTTCTTTTTTTTCCCACTGCCCCTTATGTCTCTAGAGCACTGTTGAGCATCTCATCTGGAAGTGAAAAAAAATACTGTGGATTCTGAAACAAGTTTGAGGCCAACTTCATGATTGATTGTAGTTATCTATCTGGCCTCAAACCTGATCCAGACATGTCCATCTAATTACCCACCCTGAGAAACGGGTTTCTCCCAAACTGTTTCCAATCAATACTACATCGATATTGCAGAATTAATATAATTAGACATCACTTTAACTGCTATGGCTATACTGGGGTTTATTCTTTGGTGGGACACCAGTACTCTTTGGAAGAGAAGATTAAAGATCTTGTAAAACTAATTTTCCCATGATTCCATAGCATTGAGCTATGGTAGTTTAAGTATTGTTAAACTACATTAATTCTACAGTGTAGATGTACTCTCAAAAAAGCAGATAGAAAATCCTCACATTTCTGGCCAAAAGTGAGGTTTAGAAATAGTGAGAGAGATTTTTCAAGTATATAGAACATACTCAAGTAGACCAGTTCCTAGAACATAATGGCTATAGCAGAGCCCCCCCCCCCCATCTCTAAATAAAACTCCTTTAATATTATCTGTATCCAATGGCTAGCAATAACAAGTAAAATAAATGAAATTCTATTCTAGATCTTTTATTAGAGGGAACAAAAAAACCATTGGTGGATATGAACCCTGTTTGAAAGATGACCTCTTTACCTCTTTTTCCAAGCAGGGTTGGCAGCTCATTGTTGCTGATTATACTTTTTTGCTATTTACAATGAACTTTGCAATAAATTGGAATGTGTAGCAGGTTGAAAAGAGAAATGAACACCTCAAGAAGTGCTTCTCTTAGAGAAAGAGCTGCTATTGTCCACTGCTGTGTCCTTTCTTCTCTTTTGTTATTAAAGCTGAAGTAATGCTTCTGAAGGGCCATGCTGTCAGCCTTGAAAAAGTCAATTTTCTATATAGACAAACTGTGTGGTAGATTAGAGTCAGCAATGACTTTTCCAAATCACCCATAAACAAGCCTTGGCCTCCTTATAACAACGATGATGACAACAAAAAGTCAGTGACAATGAAATAAGAGTTCACTGGATGCCTACCACATATTTAATTAAAAATAAAAAATGACTTCATTGTTATTTTGGAAGAAAATGATAATGGAAAATTAGAGAAGGGGTGAGATGTTGTTTTGGACTAATATGGCAGGAAAGAAGCATCAGACCAAAGTTACATATTACTAGAATATGTTCTCATTCTCTCATCCCATTGTGCAATTGGTAGTATTAGGCTGATGAACTTGAAGGAATATACAGACCCGTTTCTTAAAACAGATGTAACACAACACGTTAAACATTTAACAAGGGCAGGATTGGAAGAACATTTGATTTTTTATGGTTGAAAAAGTATTTCTTAATGTTGAGAAATGCTGGTGAGAATCTTCACCATTTGGAATGTATTTTACACAAAATTTACACATGGTTATTTTGTATGGGAAGCAACATTTTCTGCACACCAGGCAGCATTTTCTCTGCTGAAAAATATATCCTGTTCAGAAGGTGCTGTTTTCTGTACAAAAATAACATGTGCAATTTTTTCATATAATAATTCTTAAACTTCACAATTTTGAAACAGAAAATCACTAAGATTTATGAAGACCTACATTCCTACTGAAGCCCCCGGTGTGTAGCGGGTTACACCGCTGAGCTGCCGAACTTGCTGACTGAAAGGTCGGCAGTTTGAATCTGGGGAGCAGAGTAAGCTTCCATTGTCAGCTCCAGATTGAAAACATGCAAATATGAGCAGGTCAACAGTTACTGCTCCAGTAGGAAGGTAATGGCCCTCCATGCAGTCATGCCAGCCACATGACCTTGGAGGTGTCTATGGACAATGCCAGCTCTTCGACTTAGAAATGGAGATGAGCACCAACCCCCAGAATTGGACACGACTAGACTTTTACATTCCTACTTGCAACTTATCTTTTGTCACAGTAGTAAACAAATAAACCAACAAACAAAATAGGATTTTCTTTGATTTTCAGGTGGATTTTTTAGGTGATATTTAACAATCTCATCAAACCTTCTTAATACATCTTACTTTTGCTACCAAGTATGAGAGTTGACAGCAACACTAGCAACAATGTGAAAGGTACTCCAATCTGACTACCTTATATGTGTTTTAACAGTTCCTTTCCTGCCCTTTGGGCTATAACATGAGCCAGGGAGGCTAGGTATTTGAGAACTTTGATTAATAGACACACATAAATTCCTCCAGATGGCTCAACTAAGGAAGCCATGACCCTAAGTGTAAGGCCCTCCAATACAACTTGAGAAGAACCAGAGTTGTCAGCCTGACATTTTCATGGACAACAGGAATGGAAGGGAGTTCTTAGAGGTGCAAACCAGAAGGGTGATGGAGGTAGGAGATAGAAAATTGTTTTGGAAATTAATAGACATTGGACTGTGGGGTGGTAAAGAAACTACTTCAAAGAGCAGCATACTGTAAAGCTGAGGGTAATCAAGAGATTGTCAGAACTAGCATTCTTTTGCTTCAGTAAAAGATCAAAATAAAGACTTTGTGTACCCAGTAATCACTGTGAGCTTAGCCTTTGTTTCACAACTTCCTTACACTAAGTCTGCAAGATCCAAATAGTTGTTGTTTATAGTGTGATCTGGAGGTCTCTTATTCATGGAGTCACCATAAGTCAATGCCAATTTAATGACAGTTAACAACTTCAGCATCAATAATGAAAGCAACAACAGTGACAATTAAACAACTAAATTAAGAATCCTCCCACACTGTTCAGTGTAGAGAAGTGGTTCTTAACCTGGGGTCCCCAGATGTTTTTGGCCTTCAACTCCCAGAAATCCTAACAGCTGCTAAACTGGCTGGGCTTCTGGGAGTCGTAGGCCAAAAACAACCCCAGTTTGAGAACCACTGGTGTAGAGAAAGCTAACATTAGCAGATTCTTGACCCAGAAGTTTTGGGGAAATCTGGATCTAAAAAGTTCCATGCCCCACCAAAGCTCTCAATGTGTCATAACAAAGCATTCATGTGCTTTATAGGCCTGCCTATACTCCACAGAAATATCATACACGTAGAGCCATTCTGACCTAGGTAAAAATAAAGAATAATATTGGAAAGAAACATACTTGGAAAAAACAATTTCTAAAGGTCAAATTGAGAATAAAGAATGTATTTTATCTATTGTTACTGACCTCTACAAGCTGAATATATGTCTGCACTCTGTATGCCAGGCACAACTGGAGCAGACTTTGTATCTCTAGCAAATATGATACACAGAATAAAGGGAAGTCAAAGTAGCATTTCATTGTAATTGAAGGTGGGGGAGAGGGATATACAACTTTGTCATCTCAAATGTTTTAAGTCCATCTGTCCAGAAGTGTGAGTCATAAAATACAAACATTCACAGATATTTTTACCAGCAGTCCTAATTAAACCATCTGGTTACTGTATGATGAAGGTGTCAATCACACAAATTATATAGTATGAGAGAGAGAGAGACACTTCAAATTATAGTATGGATTATAGACAGAATATCTACTTAATGATCTGTCATTAGGCATACATGATGCCTATTCTCAATGCTATAATTTGAAGTCCTTGTCTGTTATGCTAAACAATCCACATGTCAACTATTTGTCTACTATTTTGCCTGTCCCTCAGACATTTTAGATTCCAGTATTTTTGTTGTCTACAATATATATTAATTAACCATTTCTGCTTAAATTTTATCTTTACACTGAGCCTGATATCCTGACTGCTATCATACAAGTTTGAGGCCAACTAGCATGCTCTGGATTTTTTTTTAAATGCTGGGTTTGCTATCATTTGCATATAATTTCTCATTTGCATATAATTTTGCAAGATTGTGACTGGAGTAGAGATGGGAAGCCCTGGAAAAAATTGGGGAAACAGTTTTTTCTCTGTTTTTTTTTTCCAAAGCCATTTTTTTTCTGGAAAAATTGAAAAGTGTATGACATATGTTCTTTTTTAATGATAAATTATATATATGACATGGTATTTAAACTATATAACATGAAAACCTTAACGAAATATTTCTGAGACTTTTTTACACACTTTTTTCAATTTTTCTGAAAAAATTGCTTTGGAAAAAACACACACACACAAACACCCCGCACCCGATTTTTTCTGGGTTTTTTTTTCCAGGCCTTCCCATCTCTAGACTGGAATCACTCAAATATTTTCTTTCATTCCAATAAGAAACAGAATCAGTGAGAGGAACCTGGAGGATAAATATTTCCCATGATGCCATAGCATTTGAGCCATGACAGTTAAAGGGGTGTCACACTGTATCAATTCTATAATGTAAAGGCACATTGGTAGTCTCTGATTTATATAACCAACATGATTGAAAGTTAATTTAATTGTAAACATCAACAACAAAATTTAAAGAATGCATTAAATGAAACAAAAGAGAAGCAAGATGTCAGGGAATGTACAACTTCTTTGAAATAAAAGCTGCAAAGTTCAGATTAGAGGCAACATCCATAAAAGTATTCATGAATAAAACTGATAGAAATTAAAGAATCCAAAGCATATTCCCTTTTAAGTGCTCTTCAACTCAACGGGATATAAGTGCACTTCAAAGTGGCACAGGCTGCACCATATTGTATTTCCTCAAAGCAGTTCAAAACCATGTCAAGAATATTTTTTGCTGTTACATCAGTATGTAAGAGAAAAAGCTAGCCTTCCAGGATATCATTCATATGATATAAAATTTTCACAAATGGAATGATACTGTAAAAAATTTTTTTTAAAGGTCAGCATAAATCAAAAACAGACCCAGTCCAGTTGTTCAAATGGCCATGAAGCCCATGCATATGCAGGAGTTTCCTGTAAACTTCAGAGTACCCCCAAATGTTGCTTTAAGCAGAGCAAAGTTAGTTTACAAGCAAAAGATTTGGAATTTTCTGTACATTGTGCAGACTGCCAGTGCTGGATCTGATGTGAGCCCAGGTATTGTTTATTCATGTAGACAAGTCTCTAGCTTAAGACTAGTGTGTCTCCAAATGTCTTGATTGAGGAAACTGTTCTCATGAAAATTTATCTGCCATAGGCCCTTGTGGAAGAAGAAAATTCTTGAAATTGTTCAATGTGAACATACAGAGCATTGGCTGGAACTGCTGGACTCAACCACATTGTCAGTGAAAAGCAATATTTCTGGCAATAATCTAGTTGAATTTAAAATAATTATGTCCATTTTTATCAACCTTTTCATTAGGAAAATCCTAATAAATTTATAATTATTTGAAATTAAATTTGAAAACACACACTTTTCAATCATTCATATAAGTTTCCTGGAATACATTTGGTAATGGACCTGGAACTACAGGAAAATATTTCTGAAAATCTACTATTGTTTCCTGTCCATAAAGGCATTATTATGCACTTTGCTAGTGCTGTATTTATGCATATACATGTGTGTGCGTGTGTGTGTGTGTGTGTGAAGAATACAATACTATTAATACTGACAATAATTTTCAAAAGAATAGGGTTGTAATGCCACAATCTCAGTGCTAGTATGCCAAAAATGATATAAGCCAACTCAGCCACCAAGATTTGTAGGCTGAATTTCAGTTTGAATACAAAAGATTTTCTCCAACGATCTCAGTAAGAAATCCAGGGCATCTACAATTTAAAATTTTATATATGTGATTAATAGATAATATTGTTTAATCTCTTTTTACAGGATGAAATGGTATGGAGGGCTAATGAAAACTCCATCCCTGCCATAAATATGTGATTATTGAGAGCTATGATATTTCACAATTTAACCATAAGCCTAAGCTGAGATACTTTCCCTCACTTAACCACTTGAAATGTTCAAGACAGACTTCTTTGACAATAATGAAATATACGAGTACATCAGAACTGCAGATATATGAGGCAGTAGGAGGAAGTGTACATATAAAATTATGATGATAGGCATGCAGTTCTTTGACTTGGGCTAATAAACCTGCCAAGGATATATTGTCCCATTCTCAGTACCAACTCTAGAAATATTTCACTCAAGCCAAACTGCTGCGGCCTCCAAGATTGTCTCTTTAAAATTAAACGGAATGACATTTACAGTCAGGAGCCAAGAAAAATGCACACAGAGAGACACATCCCCAAGTATGCCTAAAAACACAGGGGGAGGAGTTGTTTGACAGCTATTTATTGTTGAATATATTTTTTCAGACATATAAATAAAATAAATGCAAGTCTTCATTGACTTTCAAGGATTCTGACAGAAAATAAGTATGGAATCGAATTCCGGTTCAGCCATACATAAAGTACAAGCCCATTGAAACCAACGGAACTTGACACTAGAATAACTAAGGCCTCAAGTTTTGGTTTCCGGGCTGTATGACTGTGTTTTAGCAGCATTTTCTCTGATGTTTTGCCTGTATCTGTGGCTGACATCTTCAGAGGATCTAACGGTGGTAAAGCAAGTAGAGTATATATACCTGTGGATTGTCTAGATTGGGAGAAAGAATTGATGTCTGTTAAGCAAGTATGAAGGGTGCTATTAGCAAGCGTGGAGGTACATTTATTTACAAAACATAAAGATAAATACAAAATTCAAACAGAGAGAACAATATAGGAAAAGATATCAGCAGAAATAAAGAACCTATCTTAGCTCTTATACATAACAGTGTGGACCTGTTAGTGGACCTGTTAGTAAACAAATCTCAAGACCATGGCTCTACATAAACAATTTTTAAAAATACCTTATGGACACAGCATAGTATTCGAGAACATAGAAATGCTGGATCACTTTAACAACCACTATGTCAGACTACACAGAGAAGCCATTAAAATCCACAAGCATGTGGACAATTTCAACAGAAAGGAAAAAACCACGAAATTGAACCCAATCTGACTACCAGGATTTTTTTTTAAAAAAATCTAAAATAAGGACAGTTAATAAAGACCAACACTCAGAAAACAGGGAAATTCCAGACTAGAAACAATCAGGACCAGCTAACACCTCCCAACAAAGGATTCTCCCAGGCAGAAATCAGCCAGGCTTTGAAACTGCCAGGCTATTCAATGCTAATTAGGATGGCCAATTGCGACATTAACACTTGCCTCAAACAGACAAGAGTTCTTTCTCCCACCGTGGACTTTCTACAGATATATAAACCCCACTTGTTTAGTTTCCAACAGACCTCACAACCTCTGGGGATGCCTTTCATAGATGTCAGGAGAGAATGCTTCTGGAACATGGCTATACAGCCCAGAAAACTCACACAGCAACCCAGTTATTATAGCCATGAAAGCCATACACAATACCTAGAGATAGTGTTTGTATAATCCACCTGTACTTGTGTAAAATAATTCTTGGCTACACAGACGGTTTCTATGATGAATTAGTGAAGAATTATAGCCATATGGCTAATTAATTAAGAACTACAGTCATAGCTGAGCTGGTTAAAACAAAACCAATTTCTTCAACAGCATGGATGGAGGAGGAACAAGGACTACTTGCCAAATAGACCCTTCTGGGAAGTTCATTATGATGACCTGACATTAGCTTTCTGATTTTCTAAATGTTTTACAGAATTTGAGAAACTTTACAAAGAAAGGGTCAAACTAACCCTATTGTCAAATCAAGGTCTTTGGATTAAATTTCATAAAAACCCAGAAAAGAATAATTATTGTGAATACACATGCATACACAAAACCAGTAGTACTTTTTGTGATCAAAGAGTCATATTATGATTCAGGTTTATATACACAAGTCCCTTCAAACATTAAATATGATTATGCTTGAGAGACTTTAACAAATGTTGATCTCCCTTTAGGCATGATTTTTTTTTTTACCACAGCAAAGGGATATTGTCTGACAAGCTCTTGAATACAAATGCATACAGATAAATACTGCAAATTATCCTCCTCTGGTAAATCAAGGGCATCATAACTCCTAGCCCACTTGTAGTGACCAAAGCTTCTATCCTAAATAATCATAACATTTGCTCTGGAAGAGAGACAGTAGGAATACCCTCCCTACTCTGATTTCTGTATTATTCAGCTTAGCACAAATGGCTTTTTGGAATTTTATATCAAACCACATAAAATGTTTTAATGGGCCAGTTTTCTCCCCATCACCCCCATGGGCCAAATGCCCTAGAATGACCTGTGTTATTACATACACAAACACACACACACATGTAGTGAGCCAAATATGATTTTTGATAGTCCTGCAGAAACTAATGTCGAGCATGAGGAGGGGGACTGAAAGGAAACAGTCAACTATTGCCTATCCTCCCAACAAGTTTTCAACCCTAGCTTTGATCTCTTTGTAGAAACAGTATCTCCCCCCCCCCACCCCCCACCCCAAAAAGTATGTATAGGAGAGGTAAAGTTTTTCAATTGTTTGAGGTGAGAGTCAACATCTGCAGGATTAGTAGAGTAGATCAATAGGTACCGCTCCGGCGGGAAGGTCACGGCGCACCATGCAGTCATGCCGGCCACATGACCTTGGAGGTGTCTACGGACAACGCCAGCTCTTCGGCTTAGAAATGGGGATGAGCACCAACCCCCAGAGTCAGACATGACTGGACTTAACATCAGGGGAAACCTTTACCTTTTTATGGCTGTTAGGAATTGTGGGAGTTGAAGTCCAAAACACTTGGAGGGCCAAAGTTTGACCATGCCTGAAATAATCTCAATGCAAAAGCATCATCTTCATCATTATTAGGGGACTGGAGAAGTCTGGAGGGATCTTTATCAACAGTAAATTTAAATGGTTATGGAATTCACTTGCAGCATTATAAAATTCAGCAACCAGGGCCTTGGGGGCTTCAAGTGGATTTTGGACCCAGGTTATATATTCTGGTTTAATGGATCTCAGCAAAAACAAACTGAACTATACCCATCCCTTCAGGAATTCTTGTTAGCCAGAATAGAAATTATTGAGCTGATGGATCAAGGATAAGTCAACTGCATATATTGACACATGCACAAATGTAAGCTCTAAATATTGATATGTGATACAGCAATCTCTTTGGTAAACCACTTCTGGAACCTTCCTACTGTGAGGATTTCTGGAGGTGGTTTGCAAGTCATAGGTAAAGGAGCAATGATCCTCTTTGTAGAGTAACTCTGGCAGCCAGCCATTGAGTAAGTTGACAGTTGATCAGCAAAGGACTCACAGATGCTTTGCACCTCCCACAGCTTCCAAAAAAGTGAAGAAGAACAAGCTGTTTTGCTGACTCACTCTGGCAGCCTACACACCAGTAAAATGCTTTCTGCTTCTCTCCCATTCGCATTGGCTGCCAGAGTTGGTTGATAAAGTGGTTCACTGCTGCTGTCCCTCCTGTAGATTTGGAAGTGAACCACTTTGCCAACCAGCTCTGGTAGCCAGCCAAGCTTTACACTGCCACAAGTGTTCAAGGAGGGTCACCCTGCTATTCTGCCTTTCCACAGCTTTGGATGAGGAGGAAGATATATCCTGGGGCAGGGCAGGGTAGGGCAAGGCTTTCTTGAAGATCTAGCAAGTGCATGGGGACAATGGGCATGTTCTTCCAACATACCCCAAAGCCATAGGAAGTGAAAGAGCAGAGCAGCAGCTATCCTTTCTGCCAACCAATTCTGGTATCTATACAGTTTCTAGGCTTCTGTAGTTTGTTGGAACAGGGATCACTGGAGCTTCATCCCCAATTTTTGCAGCTTTGGGAGAAATGGAGGAGCAGTGACCCCACTTCCCCTCCACGTACACATGTAATCTCTGCAAGGAAACCTTGCCCTGACTCCAGAGATAGTTGCATTTTTCGACCTTTATGGTTCCTGTGTCCCTAACCCTATAAATGTGGAGATCAAACTTTATTTCAAAATGGTGAAGGGAAATGATGCAAAATCACTGAATTTGCCATTTTGAAATAAAAATGGAAGTAAAATAATATTTTAGCACTTCTTGTGAATTTCTTTCTTTTGTAAGCTGCTGTGAGTCACAGCTTGATCTCCATGTCTGTGCACTCATCCACACCCCATTTCCTATAAAAATGCACATTTTGTAGTAATCTCCCAGCTACAACATATATAGTTAGTTCATGATTTCATTGACCTGAAACAGATATCCTTCCATACACCATAATGTAGTTACCAACCTATAGGTAAAGGTTTTCCCCTGACGTTAAGTCCAGTCATGTCTGACTCTGGGGGTTGATGCTCATCTCCATTTCTAAGCTGAAGAGCCGGTGTTGTCCGTAGACATCTCCAAGGTCATGTGGCCAGCATGACTGCATGGAGCGCCGTTACCTTCCCGCTGGAGCGGTACCTATTGATCTACTCACATTGGCATGTTTTTGAACTGCTAGGTTGGCAGGAGTTGGAGCTAACAGCGGCCGCTCCTGCCGCTCCTGGGGTTTGAACCTATTGATCTACTCGGGGCCCGAGCTGTGGCACAGGTGGGAGAGCAAGCCAGCTGCAATTAACTGCAATGAATCACTCTGACCAGGAGGTCATGAGTTCGAGGCCCACTCGGAGCCTATGTTTGTCTTGTCTTTGTTCTATGTTAAAAGGCATTGAATGTTTGCCTATATGTGTAATGTGATCCGCCCTGAGTCCCCTTCGGGGTGAGAAGAGCGGAATATAAATGCTGTAAATAAATAATAAATAAATAAATACTCACATTGGCATGTTTTTGAACTGCTAGGTTGGCAGAAGCTGGAGCTAACAGTGGTTGCTGATGCCGCTGCCAGGATTTGAACCTGGAACTTTTCGGTCTGCAAGTTCAGCAGCTCAGCGCTTTAACACACTTCGCCACCGGGGCTCCTTTACTAACCTATAGTTTTGTAAATATATATTTGCATGAGACAACACCTGTTTCTTTCTATCTATCTATCTATCTATCTATCTATCTATCTATCTATCTATCTATCTATCTATCTATCTCTCGCTCTGTGTGTGTGTGTGTGTGTTTCATGAGAAATATAAAAGAGTTATTTGATTAGACTCATTTGTTCTACCCAGTTCATTCATTTTGAGATAGTCACCTTGCAAGACAAACACTGTTATGGCAGTCTAACTATGCATGTGAGTTGTAAACATCTGCTTATGCTAGTTAAGCTCATCAAAAGGAGTTTGATGCAATTAATGTATGCAGTTTTAATGAAACATACAAAACAGTAATTGCGCCTATAATTATGCTATAATTAAATTGCAATCATATAATTAAAACAGGTTACATAAAAGCTTTGCCTTTGAAATAATTCAATGTTCCATCTATTTTGGCATTTATGTCTTTTATCTGTGTGATTCACTACTTTTAGTTTACTGAAACATGCATGTGTGTCATCCAATATTTCACAGATGAAAAATAGCAAGACATTGGGAATTTGTAAGACATGTACCTAAGCCAAGAGGGCATATCTAGGCAAAATGAAGGTGTGGTCAAATGCAAAGCTAATGAGAAAGGATGTTTTAAATGAAAAATTCTAATCAATACATGATGCTTGTGTCCTTTATTTTTTTATTTCCTGTTTCTAAAAAAAAAAAAAGATCGTTACTAAATATTTTACTCCACCACAATTCATATATCTAGTACTTGAACTCATACATATTGTTTCCATTATTATAAATATTTCCTCAAGCAAACATTTATTTAGTTCATTTGTTTTCTTCTCTTACTTTTCATCCCGTTCCTTAGAGAGATAACTTTTTATTGTTGTCATTTTACTATTGTCATAGTTATTCCCCACCTACTCTCTTTGACTAGCAGATTCAGAACAGAAAAACAATTCAGATATCCATAAGTGATTGCATGCAATAAAAGAGATAATGAAATAGAAACAAACACTGTGTTGTCCTTAAATGCTGAGTGTTATCTAGTTACATTAGGTATCTGGATTTTCCCTGCATAGAATTTCTATCCAAAAGACTTACATTAAACTTGAAGAAAATTAATAAACTGAATAAGAATAGTATTTCTTGCCATTGTTTTGAAGATTCTGAATTTCTGCCCCAACGGGTTAGTTAATTCATTTCCACTCAAAGAAGAAGAAGAAATATGTTACTGTAGAATTGTTCCTCACTAAGTAAATAAAAATACAAAAGAGATAAAACAATGTTTTATCATTTGTGTTTCACCTTTATGTAAATTAAAGGAGATCAAAAAGAAAAATGTTGAAATTAGACCTCCTGGAGTGACTTTTTTTTGTAAAATGATGAGAGAACCTTTTTGTTCTTAATCAGACTATAGACACAATTATTATTACAATAAAACAAGTAACTGTCAGCTTTCATAACAACACTTGAAAGAGACAGGATTTCATGTTTTTAGTCAAGATGACTACAATGGGTACTTGGTATCCATGGATGCTGAAGTTCCATTATATAATGTAGTGATGAAATAATCTATACATAAAAAATGTAATGGGGCACTTTATTATGGAGTAAACAGGAAAACCACTGAACCCAATCACACCAAATTTGGCCACAAAAGACATAGTCATCCAAGCTATGTCTTTCAAACAAACAAAAAATATAAAGCCCAAACTAGAGGAAGAGAAACAACTGTTTTTTCCCCCTTGCTGCCAGTTAGAAGGGTAGGCTCCGCCCACTTCATCTCCTAGCAACCCATTAGCTCCCGCTGTTAGACCCAGCTTCTGTCAACCTAGCAGTTCAAAAACATGCAAATGTGAGTAGATCAATAGGTACTGCTACAGCAGGAAGGTAATGGCGCTCCATGCAGTCATGCCAGCCACATGATTTACAGACAAAGCCAGCTCTTCAGCTTAGAAATGGAGATGTGCACCAACCCCCCAGAGCCGGACACACCTAGACTTAAGTCAGGAGAAAACCTTTACCTTTACCTGATAGCTAAAAACACCATTATAAAAGCAGGAATGTGTAGGTATTATTTATTTATTTATTTACAACATTTTTACCCTGCCTTTCTCACCCGAGGGGACTCAAGGCGGCTTACAACACCTGGCAAGATTCAATGCCAACAATCAATAAAATTAACAACACATTTAAAACCATTAACAGTAATCAGTAAAAATACATTATACAAACATTAAAAAGCATTAAAAACATATAAATTACTTAATTCCATTCTTTCAAGAACCTTGTAGATAGACCTTAATTTAGACCGTGTCAATATTTGCTTACTCATTAAATGCTTGCACACAAAGCCATGTCTTTACATTCTTCCTGAAGCCCAGAAGGGTCGGGGCCTGCCAGATGTTACTGGGGAGGGCATTCTGTAGCCAAGGAGCCACCACTGAGAAGGTCCTGTCCCTCGTTCCCACCAGCCATGCCTGAGAGACTGATGGGACCAAGAGCAGGGCCTCTCCCGACGATCTTAGCATTCTTGATGGTTCATAGGAGGAGATACATTCGGACAGGTAAGTTGGACCAGAACCGTTTAGGGCTTTGTAGGTCAAAACCAGCCCTTTGAATTGGGCTCGGTAGCATATTGGCAGCCAGTGGAGCTGGCATAACAGTGGAGTGGTATACTCCCTGTATGTCACCCCAGTTAACAATCTGGCTGCCGTTGTACTAATTGGAGCTTCTGGGCCTTCTTCAAAGGCAGCCCCACATAGAGTGCATTGCAGTAATCCAAATGGGATGTAACCAGAGCGTGGACCACCGTGGCCTAGTCAGATCTCCCAAGGAACGGGCACAGCTGGCACACAAGTCTCAGTTGTGCAAATACTCCCCTGGCCACAGCCGAGACCTGTGGCTCCAGGCTCAACGATAAGTTCAGGAGAACACCCAGACTGCGAACCTGTGTCTTCAGAGGGAGTGCGACCCCGTCCAACACAGGCTGTAATCCTATTCCCTGTTCAGCCATACGACTGACCAGGAGGACCTCTGTCTTGTCTCGACTTAATTTCAATTTGTTCGCCCTCATCCAGTCCGACACAGTGGCCAGACACCGGTTCAGGACCTGAACAGCCTCCTTAGTGACAGGTGGGAAGGAGTGACAGAGCTGAACATCATCTGCGTACAGATGACACTGCACCCCGAAATTCCGGATGATCTCCCCCAGTGGTTTCATGTAGATGTTAAACAGCATGGGGGACAGTACTGAACCCTGCGGGACCCCACAAGTCAATGGTTGTGGGGCTGAGCAGGAGTCCTCCAAAGGCACCATCTGGGAACGACCCTCCAGATAGAACCGGAGCCACTGTAAAACAGTACCTCCCAGCCCCATTCCGGCAAGGTATCCCAGAAGGATACCGTGGTCAATGGTATCGAAGGCTGCTGAGAGGTCCAGCGGAACCAGCAGGAACACACTCCCCCTGTCCAGTTCCCAGCGTAGATCATCGACTAAGGCGACCAAGGCTATCTCAGTACCATGCCCCAGCCTGAAGCCAGACTGCGCCAAATCTAGAAAATCAGTATCATCCAAGAATGCCTGGCGTTGTGCGGCCACCACACGTTCCACGACCTTGCCCACAAAGGGGAGATTGGAAATAGGCCAATAGTTATCCAATTGAGTGGGTCTAGTGATGGCTTTTTCAACAGTGGTTTGATCACAGCCAATTTAAGGCTCGCTGGAACAATGCCTTCCCGAAGGGAGGCATTCACCACCACCTTCACCCACTCGGCCAATCCCCCTCTGGCTTCTCTCACCAGCCAGGATGGGCAGGGGTCTAGGATGCAAGTGGTACTAGCAATAAAAGTGTACACTCCTCTTCTGACCTTTTTTGCATGTACAGTATGATACTCAGAAAGCATTTACTGAACAGGTTTGGCAGATCTTGTCTGGCTATATTTAATAGCTGCTCTGTGATGTACTTTGTATAACTTCTGTGTTTCACCTGTGAAATAAAGCATTTCTGGAGTTGCAAAAATCCTTCTGAAATGTTAAATTAGTCACTGAACATTTGCGATTCTTTTGGAAAAATGGATTGTTCAGCTAATGTAAGTGAAGATATTTTGTTCCATGCACCAAGTCAGAGTCTAAGGAAAGAACAGACAATATGCTAAATCAAGTATGTTTCCAGAGTATGCTTTGATACTGGAGACAGACAGCCCAGCAGGAGTTTAAACAAACCAAAACAGCCTTTACGTTTTCTCTTTCTCCAGTGACAGGACTGCAGAGGGCATGGAGCCACCTGGGAGCACTTGTGAGGCTGGAAATATTCCTGCAAAGAATTCAAGACAAAAACAATGTAAGACAGTGAGATATCAATTGTTTATATCAATATGAAAAGTTTAGGTCAAATGACTTTTAAAGCACTCCAGAGATTAACACTTTTTTTTTTTGCTTGTACTCCCAAGAGTAATTGGGCCTCCAACCAAAATTTGTTAAAGTAACATTCAAATGAATTTTTAAAAATTCTATTCAATTTTACTTTTAGCGGTATATGTGCTACCATTTATTTTGCATATATCAGCATAACAATGTAATGGTATTGCCTGAAAAGCCTTTCCTCTGTTATAAGACTGGTACATTTCCCCAACATTTGCTATCACCCATCCAAGTGTCTGGAAAATTAATTCTCCATGGCAATGCCACTTTATATGCCTTACACTTTATCATTACACTTGCAGATGGTTCCCAGGGTTGAGCATTTCTTCCTGAGCATTTCAGCTACCACAGAGAGGACATCTAGAACTGGAATGTGTTCCCCTCCCTGCACCCCCCATCATTGGGAACACCATGTGATCCCCATCATGGGATTTGCTTAAGAAATGTATTTTCTTTCACCTAATTTACAGGTGACACTGAGGACTCACAGGACACCATCACCCTAACTCCTGTAAAGCAGTCAACTGATGCACCACCTCAGAGGGGATGGGTCCTCTATTTCCTAAGTAGGAATGTTCTCTTATGGCACAAGGCATCTCAATCACCAATGAAGACAGCAATAGAAAGCAGACAGCAGCTGAATCTGGATTTTAAATTGCTGTGTAGTTCTGAAGTAGATGAGTTGGGTATATGCCATTTTGTACTTTACAAATAACACAAATATTTTTATGTCATCAATATGTCTGACAAGCTTTTTGTATGACATGACAAAAATGTGAGTCATCCCATAACTGAACACCACAATCCCACAGATGCACAATAGGTTCCACATGGACAAATTCATGGTAATGCATATTATTGTCTTGGATCTCCCATATATGTATACTGCCTGAAAAGCCCTTCCTTTGTAGTAAGACTGGCATCTTTTCCCAACATTTGCTATCATCTATCCAAGTGTCTGGGAAACATGTTTAGTAGGCTTGTCCGATCGATGGAAAAAATGTTTCAATTCTCGTTTCTAAAGTAGGGGGTGCCGGTGCTTCGATATAGAAAGTATTTCCGAATTTTTCACCCAAAATTTTCGGAAATTTCCAAAAATTCGTAATGATTCTTAATGTTTCTAAAATGGCGGACGCGCATGCGCAATTGCCAAAAAAAAAAGGAAACCGGGGGGGACTTTTACAGGACTCTCCCTCCCTCATTTCCTGAGCTATCCTCATCAAATTTGGTACAGTGGGAGATCACATTCAACACTCTTTGCTCAACAAATTGCAGAACGTTTCCTGTCTCCTATGATTTTTGGCAAATTTTCATAACTTTTTATAATACACTATTTTTCAATATTTGGAGAAACCTGTTCCTGGTTTGAAAGTCTTATTTCCTGTTCAATTGGGTCCTTATCACTGTAAAAGTCTCTCTTCTACTTGGATTAGAAATGCAGCACACGCCAAACAATGCCTTGGCAGGAGTGCCACTGTCCTTTGGAAACTATAAATTGCCTTTGAACCTTTTGATCAATGGTGCCACTGGCTGACCTTGTGATTGCAAAAATGAAACTCTGGCTGAGGACTTTGGATTAGAAACGCAGCACATGCCAAGCAATGCCTTGACAGGATTGGCAATGTCCTTTGGAAACTATAAATTGCCTTGTACCTTATTGATTGATGGTGCCCCTGGCTGACCTTGTGATGGCAAAAATAAAACTCTGGCGGAGGACTTTGGATTAGAAACGCAGCACACACCAAGCAATGCCTTGACAGGACTGGCAATGTCCTTTGGAAACTATAAATTGCTGTGGACCCTCTATTGAATCAAATCAATGTCTGACTTTGTGATTGCAGAAATAAAACTCAGCCCAAGGCTTGGGATTAGAAATGGAGTGTGAGGAAAGCAATGCCTTGGCAGGAGTGCCCGTGTCCTTTGGAAACTATAAATTGCTGTGGACCCTCTATTGAATCAAATCAATGGCTGACCTTGTGATTGCAGAAATAAAACTCAGCCTGAGGGCTTTGGATTAGAAACGGAGCATGAGGAGAGCAATGCCTTGGCAGGAGTGCCCACGTCCTTTGGAAACTATAAATTGCCTAATGCCTCCTTTCAAGCAAGGACTCTTTGCCAGCTCCCACAAGTCCCAAGCCAATGCAATATTTATTACCCAAAAAATATACACAATCTCGAACCAGCAACAAAAGCCCAAACCCTTACCAGACCCAAACCCCTCTGTCTCTCTACAGCCAGAACTTCACCCTCTCTCCCTCAATGCAGGCGGCTTGTTTGCTTGTGCAGCACACCACCCTCTCCGCTCGGAAACCCACCCAAGAATGGTTCGCCAGGGCTATGGAGGGGGCTTTTATGGAGATCTTCCACGTGGACGCAGAGGACGCTAGCCCCCATCTTTCCATCAATCATGGAAGCGTCTGATTGGCCTGGGAGTAGCAGCCATTTTAGGCTGCGCTAGGCTCCCATTCAAGGTAGGTTGCAGAAACAAAAATTTTTTTAAAAAATATTTTTAAATATATTAAAAAAATTGGGGGGGGATTAACGAAACATTAAGAAACAATTAGAGAATGGGCCAACGATGGTTCAAATTACATTGCCAGTTGCGCCCAGGGACAACGTCTCGGAACTCGATTCAAAAAGCGAGAACAATCCGATATAATTCCGATATAAGAATCATAACGAATTTTTGGATAACCCCAATGTTTAGTGCCATATGACACCTATGATATATATTATAAATACCAGGGTGTTCAACTACAAAGTTTTACTTTCTCCAGTGGCCAAGTTTGTCAAGTACCAGAGAGGAAAGTGAAAGAAGGTAACAATATGACAAATCACCTCATGGAGCATTCCACACCACAAATCAGGGAGTTCTGGGCTCATTTAGGGAATCAGTATTCTGAATTCAGGCAGAGGAAGGTTGAGTACATTATGAGACAATGTGAGTGTGCCAACCTATATTGCAGTGGTTCTCAACCTGTGGGTCCCCAGGTGTTTTGGCCTACAACTCCCAGAAATCCCAGCCAGTTTACCAGCTGTTTAAATTTCTGGGAGATGAAGGCCAAAACATCTGGGGACCCACAGGTTGAGAATCACTGCTGTATTGGGAATGCACAATGTAGAGGCACAAACTGGCCTGTTTGTACTCCATTTAGCTCAGTCATCATAAATATTGCAACATTTATACCTTTCATTTCTTGATTTACTATATCTAGCTTTCCTTGATTGATGCTTTTCACTTTCCACGTTCTTATGTGTTGCATTGCTACAGAGTTTCTTTTTGTTTTTCAGCACATGAACAGCTAAACATTTGGCTTGAGTCCAGTGGTGTCATTAGCCACATTGCTACTCATAGTTGTTTTTTGCTTTCCCCTTAGTTCTTTAATTAAAGATTGTCTCATAATGGGACTTTCATTGTAAAAGGCATTCCAAATGGGTTTACCATGCCTCCTTTTACATTATGTGAACACAAAATTAGCTATGTTGCCATTGCTGTCATCTCTGTGAGAGCCTCTGCCATTTTTTCACATACCCCTGCCGTAAGTTCAGCTATGGCTTAGTAGCTGTTTGGCATATTTAATCTGGCTCCTCAGAAAATGCCTGTCTGATATGGAAACACTACCATCAGCACTGCTGCCTTACAAACTGATATAGTCTCTTGCCTCATAGGAGTAGACATCTCCTGGCCTCTCTATCTGTGCTGTTTTTGCCTTTTCTTTGAGTTGTCAAATGGCAGTATAAGATCTATTGTGCTAGATCAAGCTAGAATTGGTCTACTTATTTATTTATTATTTATTTACAGCATTTATATTCCGCCCTTCTCACCCCGAAGGGGACTCAGGGTGGATCACATTACACATATAGGCAAACATTCAATGCCTTTTAACATAGAACAAAGACAAGACAAACATAGGCTCCGAGCGGGCCTCGAACTCATGACCTCCTGGTCAGAGTGATTCATTGCAGTGATTCATTGCAGCTGCTCTCCAGCCTGCGCCACAGCCCGAGACAAGAAGTTTTATTTCTCCAGATTTCACTTCCCATAGTCCATTGCCTATACTGTCTAGAGCTTTAGGGAGTTATAATTCAAAGCCAATAGGCCAGAACAAATTATGATTTAGCCCAGGCATGGGCAAACTTCAGCCCTCCAGATGTTTTGGACTTCAACTCCCACAATTCCTAACAGCCTACCGGAATTGTCAGAGTTGAAGTCCAAAACACCTGGAGGCCCAAAGTTTCAACAGCTGCCAGACAAATGCTATAAATGGGTGACATTATCACAAGTATCTTGTACACTGTTTCTGTACACAGTGATTCTAGATGGCAGTTATGGCTAGCATCTTTTGAGAGACCAATCTTCTTTGAGGGTGGCTAGGTCTTTTCCTGAAGTCATCAGAGTTAGTTGACAGCTTATAGTAGCATAAAGTGTGCAAGAGCTTCACATTGTGTGCAAAGAAACTGAGTTTCCTTCATTCTGCAAAATCGTACAGCCTCTTCAGAAGTACTACATTTGCCCTCATCCAAAAACAATGATACACAAAGGAAATCAAATCAAGGTAGAAATCTGTAGGAGAAAATGAAGAAAAGTTTCATCGGTGAAGAGAAAGATACAAGCTCAATTACTTCCCTCTTTGGCCAATGTAGTTCTGGAATCCCAGTATCACCAGACCCTGTAAGAGCAGATCATTACTGA
Organism: Anolis carolinensis; assembly: GCF_035594765.1. Classification (NCBI taxonomy): domain Eukaryota; kingdom Metazoa; phylum Chordata; class Lepidosauria; order Squamata; family Anolidae; genus Anolis; species Anolis carolinensis. Next base: position 152,849,953 of record NC_085843.1, read on the forward strand.
AGTAGCTTTAAAATCTTTCTTCACATTGAGAAAACTTAAACTTTGGGGACCTTAGAGTGTATGTATGGAGGACAGAATGTCAGTTTAAAACCATTTTTCCAAATTATTTCATGCCTGAAATGTGATGTCGAAAATGGATTTTAATGAGTTCTGATATGAACTGACCTTACACATATCACAAAGATTATTATGAAAATCAAGATTTAATTTTATACAAAATTTCATCCTTCTTAAACATCCCAATGGAAAAATAATTATACTGTACTTACAGGTATAAAGGGCTTATTTTGAGAAAACATAGTTTAGAAATTTATATTTCTATGCTTTTCTAAGGAGTGCTTCACATTTAATGAGGAATTTACACTTGATAGTCTACTGTACCATTGAGTGGGAGGTGTGCAACCCTTCAAGAAGCTATTAATTCCCATGACTCTAATAAGACATTTGAGGGGACTCTGCGAAAGGAAAAACGGGATAAAGAAGCGCAATCATTATTAACCCTCTTCAGATCCTTAGAATAATTTGCAGCATACAAAATGCAGCTGACAACTTACTTTCATCTAAAGCAGAATTTGTGTCGACACACTAATTCCACAGGCCAAACATGGCATGCAAGTTCTTGGAATACCTCCTGAAACATCAAGCATAAGCATAAATTTATATTCATTGATCAAAGATGTGTGCAGAAACATATGCAGAACACCAAGAAACATCAATGTTCAATTAAATATTTTTATTCAGAACATACATACATATTCTCCCTACAAATATCATTCAAAAAGGGAATGCTTATTTGGATCTTCTATGTTGGAAGCCCAACAAAATCAATTCCTTTGTAATATCCGTAAAGAGACAGATAGAGGATGTCATTTAAAAAAACCCCACAACCTTTGACCAACATTTGCCTTAAATAGGCAGTGGAGTTTTAAAATGGCAAAATATTTATTGATGTGTAGTGTGTTAAAAATCCTGAAATGTACAGATTACGTCTGTGCTGGTAGTGATTGACCAGAAAAATGATGTTAAGCTTGTGATGGGGTAGCTCAGTGAAAACCATGTGTGATTAAGGTGCATTCTTATTTGCTTTCCAAGGGAAAGTTTTCAACAGAATCATTCAGATGGTTGTTAAAGCCAGGATGTGTTGGTAATATTATTTGTGAGAGGTGGTGCAGTTTTGTGGGGTTATTGATCTAGATCCCAGAAAATTATGTGGATAACCTCAAATGTATTATTGCCTACAACCACACATGTGTTTCTCAAAATGACGAATGCTACACTCAATAGTTCCGATCTGCTTCCACCTCTTTTTTATAAAGTCACAGTAGGTGAGCAAAAGAAAATGGAGACAATGTAACAAAAAACACACGCTTCAAATTGGAGTACTGCTTGCTAGCCCTTCCCTCTGTCCTGCCCACTATGATTTTATATCATTTATTTTCAGAGGTGATTTCTTTTCCTGTTGCCGGTCACTTCCAAGCAAGGGGAGCATCATGCAATGTTCCTCAAATGAGAGCTCCATTTCCAAAATCACAAAGTGAAATTGTTTTTCTCACCTCCATTTTACACACCATATCTCCTATGTGACCTTTACCACTGGGGATCAGTAACATAATGCATCAGCACCATACTTTACTGTATTGTTGTTCCATTTTTTGGAATGCTTTTTTCATTTGTACTACTTCACTCGGGGGCTTTTTCCCTCTCCTGCCTGATTTCTTTTCTTCATTGCTTATTTTTCTGGCCTCCTTTGCTGCTGTGGGGTGGCATGAAGGACAACTAAATCAGACTGCAAGCAATCCTTCCTTCCATAATGGGTGTCTCATCTGTACTTTCACCCTCTGTGCGTCTTGTCTCACTTTTCACAAAGCCTGATATTAAGTCTAGAGATTCATTAAAAGGGTTTTATTTTTTTATTTTTTACTAGCTGACACAGAAACATTTGTTCCTGTATGAGAGCACATCTGAGTGCTGGACCTTTGTTCTTATTACTGCCTTTCATAGTTCCTTAAAACAAAATGTTTAGTAGAGGCTTATTCTAATGAAAAGATTATGAAGGATAGCTTCCTTGACAGCTATGCAAAAAAGGTTTTTTGCTTTCGTTTGAACACACGTCATTCTAATTCATACTTCCTATCTTTATATATCAATTGAAATACAATCATCCTTTCGCTCTTGCATTTCTCCAATTTTTGCAGTGAGTTCCTGAATTAGCAAATGCATTTTTGAAAGTATAAATGCACACCATTAGCAAAACAGTGTACAAAACAAAATACCGAAGGAAAAAGGGATGCTCTTTGGTCTTCAAAATGAAAAGTTGATAGGGGACAGAATGAACTTCAAGATAACAACTTTAATCCAACACTACTCCTAGTGACATGCTGGTCGCTTTAGGGGGACAAGTAGGAATTTTTTCCCTACCTGGAGGGAGGGTTTTTTTTTTCACCTACTCCATATTGTGTCGCTCAATGAAGGAATTCATTTGGGTAGTGCTACTATTTAAGTTTCCATTTGCGGGAAATGGGGGGAGAACATTGTTGGTGTTCACCTTGGCACCCCCTACATGGGGGTGAAAGGGGATACGTGTGATGGCCCTGATAAGTTTTGAGGCTTGGGGGCATTTCAGGATTTCCCCCCTTGGGGTTGGACTTTCCACTTTCTCTTATAGAGTTTTGGGGCTCGGAAAAATGCCCCTGGAATGGCCTTCAGGTAAAGACCATCTGGATCAGCAGGCCATTAAGTCAGTGGTTCTCAACCTATGGGTCCCCAGATGTTTTGGCTTTCAACTCCCAACTGGAGGGGCAGAAACTATTCTGGGATTCTGGAAATATGTCTTCTGAGATAGGTAGAAGGTGATTTGCAAGGATTCTTGCAAGGATTTTCTTAACGGATGTTGGCAGGGAGATACCTCGATAGTTTCCACAGTCTGTTCTTTCCCCTTTTTTGAAAAGGATGATGATGATGGCATCCTTGAAGTTTGTTGGGATTTTTTCAGTCACCCACACTTTTTCAATGAGTTGGTGGAGTTGTTGTATCAGCTCAGGTCCACCCACTTTAAAGATTTCAGCAGGGGCTTTGTTATTTTTTAGCTGGCTGATGGCTTTGCTGACTTCTTCCAAACTAGGCAGTGCTGCAAACTCATCCCTGGTTTGTTGTGGGATTTGTGAGAGAACCTCTTCAGTTATGTTGGAGCTGTAGTAAAGGAGGTTGTGATAGTGTTCTTTTCAACATAGTGCAATGATGCTTGGTTCCATCTGATGAGTATAGAGGGTGTATACCATGATTTTTGAGCCATAGATGAGCTTTGTGGTGTTAAAGAATCCCTATGTATCATGGACATCTGCAAAGTGTTCGATTTCTTGAGCCTTTTTTGTCCACCAGATGTTCTCGAGTTCTTTGGACCTCAGCTTTTGCACTAGCATAGATCTTTTTCTAAGCAACACAGCTGGTGTCTCTTTGCCATATTTGTAAGGCTTTCTTTTTCTTATTAATTAACTATTGGAACTGTTTATCATTTTCATCAAACCAGTTTTGATGTTTCTTAGTTTGTTATCCAGTGGTTTCTTTACAGGCTGTAATGATAGAAGTCTTCAGTTTATTCTGATATTCTTCAACATTTTCAGGTGTTCTATGCATAGATGATCCTTGAGTGTTGTTTGGAGAAGAATCCATTTAGAGGGCTCTTGAAGGCCTTGAGTGTTCTTTTTACATCTTATCTTTCTTCCTTGGTGTTTGCATTAGGGGGTGATCTTGATGGTCATCATGGATCAAATTAACCTGTGGTCTGTCCAACAGTCATCGGCACCTGTTATGGCTCTTGTGAGAAGCACATTGCGATGGTCTCTGGCACATATAATTACATAGTCTAAGAGGTGCCAATGCTTTGACTAGGTGTGCTTAAATAATGTCTTAAACTTGTTTTTCTGGCAGAAGAGCATGTTGGTGATGACTTTCTGTTTTGAAAGTTACAATGAGACACAAAGCAATATTAATGTGTTGCAAGAAGCATAGTACAATGTAGGCATATATGTAATGTGTTAGTATAATGTTTTATTTTGTACTGCTCTTTGTAAGAGCTTAGGTTCTTATTATGCTTTAGAAAGTAGCATATTCTTACTACATCTGTGGTTATGAAGTTATGGCCAAAGCAATTCTTAATGATCTTATTTTATTAAATTTGGTGAGAATTAAGATGCCATTTGGGTTGCTGTTTCCAACCCCATGTCTTCCTATAGTCCCTGGTCAAAAGTCGAAGTCTCGTCCAAATCTGGCATTAAAATCACCCAGGATGATGATTTTGTTCTCTTTAGGTATCTGTGATAAGATGGTATCTAACTGACAGTAAAAATTTTACTTGATGTCTTCACCAGCATCTAATGTTGGTGCATAGGTTCTTATGATAGTTGCCTGTTAGTTTTTGACAAAATTAATTTGGAGGATCAATGATCATTTGTTAATGCCGATGGTTGCTTCAGAGAGAAACTTCACCAGATCATTTCTGATAGCAAAGCCAACTCCATGTATTCTTTGTTCTTGTTCAGGCAGTCCCTTCCAGAATAAGTTGTAGCCTCCTTTTTCTTCCTTCAGACGTCCCTCTCCTCATCTCCAGGTCTCTTGGAATGCTTCTATATCGATGTTAAACTGCTCAGCTCCCTTGCAATAATAGCAATCCTGTGTTCAGGGTGTTCGATGTCTGTGTTATCCAACAGTGTCCATATGCTCCATGTTTCAACTTTTTTTTTCTTTTTTGACCACAAAGTGGTGACCCCTCTGGATGTGGCAGTCCAGTCAGGGATCATGAAGGCAGACTATGTTTAAGGCACCTTTTCTAGCCCCCTCACTATATGAGGTGAGCACAGTGGCCCTAAATAGGGCGTTTCAGTTGTGGATGCAGGTGCTGAACTACTCAACTGCTTTGGACCTTGAGGTAGAATGACTGAATCCATATCCACCACTAATGTGCCAGTCTATGGCAAGGGACTTCCAGATTTCACAGTCCTGTTCCCATTGCCACTTGCTGATTGCCATGGGACTTTTGTTGGTTTTCTTTTCTTTTTCTTGGAAGATGCCTGTGTGTGAATTTGTTTTATGTGTGGAGATCAGTGCATAACTGATCTACACACAGTCTTTACAGAATGAGGGTCTCATCCAGTGGCATGGTTAACGTGCTAGCTTTTCATCTGTTGCAGCCTTCTTCCAATATCACAGCCATTGTCATATGCACTGTGTTATCATCCACCTACTCTGCCACTGAAGACTTCAAATTGTGCTTGGTCTGGTTCCTCACCTGTGGCCTTGCCCCCCGGGAGCATATGACTCTGGGGCTTCATCCGCAGTTTCACAGGAACATACAAGCCTCCTTACCATGACAATGTGACAATCTGTCAAGAAGAATATTTAGGTACCAGTTACTTAAAATAGTAAAATATTTAAATAAATGTAAATAGACAACTAAATCCTTCAAAATGTACCCCCAACTTTCCTATAATGAGCACCCAATCAGCAGGCAAATCATTACTCTGATTATTTAGAGGCATATCCTAGGATTCTAGCTTGAAGGTTACACAGTCCAATATGGAGTCATTAACTTCCATTTGACAGCATGATAGAGAGATAGGAAAAAATCTTACCGACAAAATCTTTTGTAGTAAGGCAGGGAATGAGCCCTGCATCTTCATGCTTTGGAAGCTATCATTTGGTGGTGATGCACCCCTACCATAATGACTCAATTGTTGAACATCATAATCATGTGCACCCCTGATGAGACAAGTAGCAGCACTCACAATCACAGGCTGCTGAGAGAAAGAGTAATGTGCTTTACTTAGCTTTTGTAATAGCTTGAATGGAAAGTCAAAAAGAAATGAATTTAATGTTAGTTTTTTCCTTTGACAAAAAACCCAGGATTTGAATTCTTAGATCTTATGTCATTTTCAGTTTCACAATGGGAGATGTCTTGTGTGATTCTTATGATGTCGCTTATACCTTACAAAGCATTTGTGGAAGCCCCATTACACTAAGATACTTGCCCAAATGTATCAGCATGATTTTTTTTCAAAAAAACAACAACACACAACTCCGTAGTCTTTGTTAGTTTGTTCTGCTTCTGACAGTTTTAGCATTTTTTAAAAAATATTAGGGTCAGTCCCACTAGGATTTAAACACAAAGAACCAAAGCGACGGAGGCAAGCCGGCAGCTAATGCATAAAACCAACACAAGACAAACCCACACAATGCCAGCCCCCGTTGCCACTAAAAACCTGGGTTAACACTTACGTCCCAAAGCAGTCTTCCAAACACGTCTTCTGACTCCCAGTCCCACAATCCCCTTCAAAACCCTCAAAGGTATCATCATCAGAGGGCTCCATAAGTATTTTCCGGATTCTCTTCCTTTGTTGCTCCTCATCAGAGTCTTGCTTGCGAGCAGTTTTCCTGCCTCTTCTAATACAACTAGTAGGATCTGTACTTGAAGACTCCATCACAACACAGTAAGTTCTGGTGTAATGCTTCTTTGGTATAAAAAATCTGGCAGAGTTTGAATCAGGTTTGAGGCAGACCAAAATCTTTGAGTATGTTAGTAAAACTAGAAGGGAATCAAGGCAAATTCTATGCAGTACCATATCCAAACTGTATGTAGAATGGTTCTGATGTTGCTATAGATGTTGTAGGCCCATGGTTGAAAGGGAGAAAAAAGCCACCACGTGCACTCTGCTGCAATGCACCATACTTCCTGCTCACCCCCATCACCATGCTCCCTACTTACCCAGCCCCCATTGCCATGCTCCCTACACACTCTGTCCCCAGGAGGTACAAGAGAAAGAAAGGGAGGAATTAAAACAAGAAAAGAAAGGAATAAAAGACAGAGGGAGGGAAGAGAGAAACAGAGGGAGGGAGTAAAGGAGAAACAAATAAAGACAAATAGGAAAACAAGATTGAAGGAGAAAGGGAAGAAGGGAAAGGAAAAAAATATGAAAGGAGAGAGGGAAAAAGAAGTAGGTAAAAGAGAAGTAAGGCATGAAGAAGGGAGAAACCGAAGAAAGAAAGGTAAGTAAGAATCAGGGAAAAGAAAAGGGGAGAGAGAGAGAAGTAGGAAAAGGAGGGAAGGAATTCACAAAGAGTGATATAGTGATTTGAACTTTGAACTATGCTTTTGAATGCCATGGATGATTTTAGGAAAGTCACACTCTGTCAGCTTCAGAGGAAGACAAAGGCCAGCCCCCTCTGAATAAATCTTGACAAGAAGACTAATAGGGTCAGGAAATGTCTGACCAGGACAGGAGTTCCATAGCCAAGGAGCAATCACTGAGAAGACCCATTCCAAAATATTATACACCATTCAGCTCTGCCAAATTATGATTTCTTTTTGGCTCATGAAGCATCATTCAGGGTAACAAATCACACTTATAATGAAATTATTTTAAAACAATTTTGACTGTGCTTAAAGAAAGTGAGGGGTAACTTTTGGGAAAATGTAGTTTCATTTCAAAAATCAGAAGTAAATGACTAATTTTTAAAAAAGAATGCTCTTGTTAAATTTATTTTGTCAGACATGTATCTTATAAAGCACTAAACACATGGGTTTTTACAACAGGATTCAAATTGTATCAGCTGGTTATGGGGATATCACTGGCCCCTTCTACACAGCTGTATAAAATCTGCATTATCAGCTTTGAACTGGATTATATCACAGTGTAGACTCATATAATCATATAATGATTTGATAATATGGATTATATGGCTGTGTATCAAGGGCTTGTGATGTCACATCAGGAAATGAGCAGCAACACTTTATGAAGAAAGCTTTCTAGGATCTTGGTTATAACCATTACAAATATATATCAAAAATAGGTTTAACATTATGAGGGAAAGACGGGACTCTATTTAGTAGAATTCTTAATAAATGCAATAAATCTTTAAAATTACAACTTCAAGTTGGTGTGCATAATAAGGAACACATACAGCTTCTGGCAAAGTTTCCCAGTAAGTGTTAGCACCCAGAAGCTAACTTTGCTCTTGCTTCCTTATCAAATGTTTATTTTGTCAGTCCTTGGTAAATTCTAAATTATTGATTTGCAAGCTGCCAGTGTGCACCCTGAAGAAAATAAAAGGATGAAAGACATTGGAATTTTAAATGTGTCAATTAAATAATTGTACATTATTTTAATGTGGAAGTTTAATGCATAGGTATGGCATGCATGCAATATATGGAAATGCATTCCTCATTACTCCCTACTGACAGTAAATAATGTAGGGAATAAATAATTAATCCACATCAAGTAGTTGCTGTAAAATTTATTTGCTTTGATTGAAATTTTTAAAAAGCTTTGTGAAATTTTCCTGATTCTGTCTTACCAATGTTGTTTCTGGGTCTCTCCCACCTCCTTTTTCTTCTTTCCTGATGGTTGTTGAAATTCAAAACTTTTAACATACTTTTGAACATGATCAAAACTCAAAAGATTTTTTTTAAATCCTATATGTTGTATGGAAAAGAGTTGGATTGATTTAATACTGAGCATTAGTAAAGGACCCTTTGGGCAGATCACAATAATATATTGCTTATTAACATATTTTATTATTGCATTTGTTAATTTTAGCATGAGAGTAATCTGTTCTTTCTGCTGTAAAATAGTATATCAATGTTTTAAAAAAATAAAGAATGAGCAAGACTTTATTTTCTACTTGAGTATTTCAAATAAACTTAAATCCTTAAAGTTTTAGACTGATTAAACAATGGACTTTTAAAGTAGACAGTGAAGGCAATGAAATTGTTACACTTTCAGTACCTTATGGTCAGGCCTGTAGGAAGGGGGGAGTTAGGGGTTCAACCCCCCCCCCCGAAATTTTTCAAGTTATAAAAAAAATCTCGTTTACTCATGAATTTTAACTGGTTAACCAAATCCCCATGCTAAGTCTATGAGATGCGGCGAGGGGTATGTGCTAGGGGTTCAACCCCCCCCCCCCCGAAGTTTTCAAAACCCCTCCCGAAATTTTTTTCTGGCTACGGCCCTGCTTATGGTGCTTCTAGACTACACTTAAACCCACTTTGGAGAGGGTCAAAGCAATCTTCCCTGAAGCAGGCTTAAGTCCACCCCACCCAAAAAATGGGCTTTGCCCGTTGGCTGTCCCCATGCCCTCCCCATATTTTCTGGAAGAGCATGAGGGCACAGAACCTTCCGCCAAAAAAGTGTTAAGATAAAAGAAAAAACTTACTATGCCACCATTAGGCCTTTCTGGAGACCTCCTGAGTATATTCCCCCCACCTCCTGATGCGTTATTGGGCTCCAGAGAGGGCTAATGGCAACACAATAAGTTTTTATTTTATTTTAAGGCTTTTAGGGGGTTGGGGAGGGGGTGGATGCCCTCCTCGATTCTCTGGGCTTTATAGAAGCCCAAAGAACCCAGGTGGGCTGTGGGGACTGAGCCCAGAACTGCAGAAGCAGTCCTGTGGGTCAGTCTACACTGGCCATATATTCCAGTAGACCTGGGCCTTTCAGGAAAACCCAGGTCTAATGGATTATCAAAATAATTCAGGACAAAACAGGGTTTACCTGCTTTGTCTTGAATTACTTCACTTTTACCTGAAGTGTCATTTGGATGCCTCAGGTAAAAGTCCGACAGGGCCTGCATTTTGAGCCCTATCTGAAAGGGCCCTCAGTCAGAATGTAGATTTCAGTCCTTAAAACTTAAGACCAACCTTTTTAGAAGTTGGATTTAAAGTTAACAATGGACTTTTAAAGTAGATAGTGAAGACATTGAAAATTTTACCATTTTAATACCTTAATCAGAATGTATATCACAGTCCAGAAATAAGAATAAAACTTGGAAGTGCAGCTATGAAGAAAAAGATTCTTATGTGTCAAGACAGCTGGTGTTGATAATAGTGTGGTTTGATTTGTAGGTTTCTAATTCATAGGGGCATTATAAGGAGAGGTTGATTGTAGCAATAGCAATTTTAGATTTAAAGCGAGGATGAACAACTATTGCCCTCCAGATATTCTTAGATTGAAACTCTCACCACACACAACCACTATAGACACGATGGAATCATGATAGGAGTGGTTACCCAAGAACCTCTGGGGGGGGGGTGTCGTTTGCCCACCCTTGATTTAAAGATTAAGATCAAAAACATGTAAAGTAAGTGTCATGTTTCTTAACTTTGTGGCCCTCTGCAACATTTGGGTGGATACAGCTGTGTGGCTGCAGCTTCTGGACTATTTTCAAAAACAGTGTCATATACAGAACTCATCAATTGTTCAGTCTGGAGATAAATAGCATGTGACTAACTGAGGCCAAGTATGACTATTCCACATAGAGTTGCAACTTGTGCAGAAGGACAGAAACTCAGGCATGGGCAAACTAATGGATGCAGCCCCTGGGCACTTACCTCAGGCCCTCCTTATTTTCCCTGTCCTCTTGGCATAAGGACACAGTGGCCCACTGCATCCTTATGCCAAAAAGATGGGGGAGGAAGGCACATAGCAGCTGAGAGCCCTCTGAAGCTCTCTCAGCCACTATGTGTCTCACCCTCCTCCCAGCATAAGGACAATGCGAGCAACCCCATCCTTATGCTGGGATGTTGCCTCAAGGAAGCCTTCTGGAGCACAATCAGCCACCGCCTGTCTTGCCGTTCTTCCAGCATAATGCCAAGAGGACAGCTTGATGATTGAGGGAGAAGGATAGGAAGGAGGATCAGGGCAGTCGCCACATGTCTTGTCTTCCTCCCAGCATAAGGATGAGATGACCAGCCTCATCCTTATGCTGGGAGGACAACCTGAGAATGACCTGGGCCCTGCCCCCTCCTGGTTTCATACTGGTTTCGGCCCTCCCAGCTGGACTAACAATGTGGCCCCAAGGCAATAATGTTTGCCCATGCCTGCTGTTACCCATCAGGATTTTTTTCCTCACTGTTCAGAGCTAATGATTTTCCACTACACAGATTCTCCTAGGACACATCTACACTGACCATTTAAGTTAGTATGGGGTCGGCTCAACCTGTGAGCAACTACAAAATGCATGTGGGCAGATTCTCATTAACCTGGGTAAATTGTCACAGAAGCAACACTGCAACCAAACCTACCCTTTACTGGAAGCTTTGTATCCCTCCTTTCATGCTTTGTGGCTAAGAAAGGTGGACTTCATGAGTCGTAAGACATGGAAGAAGAAATACAAAACCCCAGCTTAAGGAAGATCATGGTGCCATTACTCTAGCCAGAAGCAACATGACAGGAGGGGAGTAGCAGTTGGGCTCCTGTCCAGTGGTGCCAAACTGGTTTTGGTATGGACAGGCAATGGGGATGCCCTGCCACTGTAAACAGTTCATCCATCTCAAAACTCATGGACCCAAGTTTTAGTTTGCTCCAGATTCTAGATGAGGATTAAGAACAACCTGCAATTTTGGTTAACAAGATTCAAAGCTGTGTTAAGCAACTTTGGCCCATGTTAACTCAGATCAGAGCTGTGTGTTGTTTAGCTGTCATGAGCCAAATTGCCAGCCCTTTAGGATAAGTGGTGAGTATAGATGCATGCCTTGAGAAGTTTGGATGAAAGACAACTCAGTAGAGCCCTCTGCAATAGAATCATATTTGGAAGAGTCCTCGTGAGCAATCCAGTTCAACCCCCTGCCAAGAAGCAGGAAAATCGCACCCCAAATAATTAGCATTAACCTTGAATGACAGAAATTCTTCTGTCCACAATACAAGAGGATAGAACCTTTATGGGGATAATACAATTTGTGTATACTGAAAATGACTGAAAATTCACACATTGGGCATAAAGCAAACAAGATCAGGCTTAGCTTGGAGACTGATAGCTTGTCCCATTCTCAGACAGCAAGGAAGGACACAGTGGCCTATCTGATTTGAGATCCATAGTTCTTTGCAGATGATCGGGAAAGTGATAGCTATTTTTTTTAATTATTCAAGCCGGGCAAGTCTATATACCTGTAAATAAGAAAGTTGTGGCCTAATTGTTCTTCAGCCATAGAGTGCTGTTGCCTATTTTACTCTTTTGTGTTTATGCCTGCTCCATAGATGGTAGGCTCACAAACTTATACAACTTTATTATTCTTAAGGAAAGAGGAAGCCTTGAAAAATATAAAATGAAGTGTTATTTGTGAGGAATAAACTATGTGGATTTTAACTGGAGATGTGAAAAACAGTGTATGTTGGCTACTGTTATGCCATTGTTAAAATGTACTAACTAGATACAGTATCTGGTAGAACCTTCCTAAGTGACACTCCGGGCTCCTTTTTATCTTCTTTCCCCAGTACTTATATGTGTCAAACTGAGCAAGTTTGCAAACATTACTCATTCTGAGGTTTGACTTCCCCATTATGCAATTTTTTTCTTCTGCTCTTTTTTGGGGTGGAGGAGTTAGGGCTGCTTTTAATGGGACCTCACATTACTGTCTTAGCCCATTTCTGCTCATGGAAGGTCTCATCTGGCCTCTTGGATTTAATTTAGCAATTAGCTTTAGACCGCCTAGCTGTTGGTTGCCAGGGAAACCCACCTTATCCCCCAGACGTCAGGACTTGGCATCTGCTCAGGACAGCAACCTTGGCACATTCTCATACCAGGATGTTATCAGTATCATTTTCTGTTTCATTGTTCCCTTCTTATTCATGGGCAGACATGTACCATGGAGAAATCCATCTTTTTGCACATTCCTGCTGATAAATTGCCAGTGTCACCTTAATTGGGCTACAGATTAAAATAACTTCTTTCATTGATTGGAGTTTCTTTTAGATACTGCTTTGCTGATACCATTTGAGATTCCATGACTGCCAAATCCTGTAAAATAATCAGGCAGCAGATTTCCCCCCACTCAGTTGTCTTTAAAATAGTCTCCTAAAACACTTTCCTCTTCAACTCCCATTATTATGTTTACTCGCACATTTTATCTTTCCGTCTTATGACTCTAGCTTCAAGGCGATCTGAACTGGACGTCAGGAGAAGCCAAAAGAATCATGGATTTTCAAAATTCTTAATTGGAGAGAGATGGTACAACAATCTGCATTGATGGGATGATCTCTCTGGGCTCAATAGAAGACTGCATGCTGAAGCTTTTCCCCTATCACCTGGTGTTTGTGTGGGGTAAGAGAGACACACAGACTGCTGCTGGTCAGTGCCAGGGAGCAGCACCTTGACTGGTGTTTGTGGGGGGGGGGGAAGAGACCCACAGACTGGTGCTGGTGGTGAGAGACCCACAGTGCTGAGTAAAACGGCAGCCACAGCTTTATTTCTTTCGACTGAGGACTCACAATACCTAAAGCAAAGAATCCTGCTCCTCACTTCACTGAGGAGACTTTCACTTTCACTTTCTATGTCTTCCTCTATGCCTCAGCTTGCAGCACACACAGAATGGCTGGGACCTGACAAGGGGAGCCGACCTTGTACGCTGCATAGCCACACCTATCACAATGTCTTAGTTTTGGGGTATGGCTTACATTGCACAAATGTTTACAAATTCTGCTACAGCTTATTTTATGGGTTTGTCTTATTTTCGGGGAAACAGGATAGTAATAGTAGTATTGTTTACATCCTTCTTTTTCTCACTAAAATTGTATTGTAAAACCAATACAATGCAGTTGAAACCTAAAACTATATAAGCATTAAAATGGAATTAAACATGAACAGCATTAAAAAATAGATAGCTAAAACCCTTAAAACCAGTTCTAAGACTACAACCCTGTCCCGGGGTACCAAATCAATGGATGTTTATGTTATAATAAAATGGTTTTCATTATGTCAAAACCAAAATTAGCTTTTTTGGATTTTTTTTTTTTTAAAAAACAGCTTCAATTTGTGATGTATCAGTGAAAGAATCTAATGGTTCAATCTGTGGATGAACAGATACAGAGGACTGGATTCACTGGAAATTGCATTGTTTTTTTATTCTTTCCCACATTGATCTAGGAAGCATTCTCAACTATAAAATGCATGCTCTTCGGAGACTGTGAGTGAAACATACATTCATAAAAACAATTGTTTATGCATATATATTAGCTTGATATCACAGAATAAATTATGTAGTCCTACCGCGAAATGCCACAGCAGTGAACATTACAATTTTAAACGATTAAGTCAAATCATTCTGTGTGTATTAAACCCCCACCACAAAATAAAGAGGCCAGACAACAAACATATGGTATAAAGGTCAATAAATATTTGACCTATTTATTTATTTAACTCCTGCAGAAAAAAGGGGGGTTAAAATCCATCTGATGGGTATAGTCGAGGGATAGGTGTCACTTCACTGACTCCTTCACAGATCACCCAGGGTGAGCGCCTCACCCCTGAGGGGCAATACAAACTCTTTTGGTTGGTTACCCTGGCTGGTCTTAACAGACTATCCCGGGGGTGCTCCCTCCAAACCACAGGGTTTTACTAGAGTTAACTCCCTTCTAGTCTCAAGGGTGGCTCCTTCCCAAGCCTGCCAAGGTAGAGACACAAAAGAAACCATTCCAGAAGGCCACTCTTCACCCACAAAGGGGATGTCATGTGACTACCAAATCTAATTTAACTTTTAACATACCACAAAAAGTGAGAGGCATCTGCCTCGTCACTTTTCTCCACCAAAAAGCCAATCATGCATTCAATCCCCCTTTCAAGTCTTCCAAGAACAAAACATTCACCTCAACAAAGAGGTGAATTCTACTTGCCCTGTACAAGTTGGACCTTCACAACATTCCTCTCAACAGAGAGGTGAACTTCATCTATCCCATATAAATTGGACCCTCATACATAGCATCTGCCCTGTTTAGGCCTTCATGCGTACCATCTACCCTTTAGAATTTGGGCTGAATCTTCATACATACCATCTACTCTGTAGAATTTGGGTCATATGTAGAGAATGTCAGCAATTAATGTGCAGCATCGGATACTGTCAGGATGAACAATAAAGTGAGATCAGCTTGATTTGGATTCCCATCTACTCTCCACTGAAGGTGAGGTTAAAGAGCAACATCTTTGGATAATTCACGTCATATGAAAATAATGTCAGGATGAGTCATAGAGTAATTGTCAGTGTGAAGCATCATTTTCTTTTACTCATGGTTATCCCTACATAGTGTGAGATCAGTCTGATTGGGATTCTCATCTACACACCACTGAAAGCAAGGGTGGAGGACCATGAAATCTGTACTCCAGGCCATATGCCTCTATCATCCAGAAATCATTTTGGGCATACATGATCAAAGCTTTACTCCTTAAAAGTGGACACAATTCCACTGATAATTCTCAAGGTAGGCGAATGAATAGGAATTGAACCTGTGTTGAATGGAGTTCTCCTTTGGAAAATATAACTGCACACTTTGTGTAGTCCTAGATTCAGCATTGGCTCTGGAATGCATATGTACATTGGAAACTAATCTGCCCACTGCACCCCTTCCAGGTAACTGACTTGAACATGGTGACACATGCCTTAATTACACCCTGCTTAGATAACTGTAATGTGCTCAATGTGGGATTCCTTTTAAAAATGCTAAGAACTTCAGTCACATTGGGTTACAGGGAAAGCATGACTCCTTTGTTATAATATCTCCATTGGTGCCCATCCATTCCCAGGCAAAATTCGAGTGCTGGTTATGACCTGCAATATGATTCATGTCCAGGCTATCTAAAGGACTATCTTCCATTATGAGCCTATGCAGGATATAAGATCTTCAGAAGACATACTGTTCTCAGTACCACCACCTTCTCAGGTATGTTTTATGGGAATGTGGAAGAAGACTTTTCCAGGCGTACTCTTATGCTCTAGAATACCATAGAATCATAGAGTTGGAAAAGATCACAAGGACCATCTAGTCCAACCCTCTTCCGTGAAAGAACACACAATCAAAGCACCCCCCAACAGATGGCCACACAGGTGTTGGGGGTGCTTTGATTGTGTGTTCCTGAACACCTTTCTGCAAGAGGCTAATGTTGTTGGTTATTTGATTTGCACTCATCATTTTACTGTTTCTGTTTTATGAAATTTTACATAATTTTTAATATTTCCCATTCAAATATTGTGTTTATTAAGACAATTGTACATTTGAAAAATACTTTTTATATAACTGAACCCAATTTGTTAAGCTATACTATTCATCAGGTTGAAAGATAAAGGTAAAGGTTTCCCCTGACATTAAGTCCAGTCATGTCCGACTCTGGGGGTTGGTGCTCATCTCCATTTCTAAGCCGAAGAGCCGGCGTTGTCTGTAGACATCCCCAAGGTCATGTGGCAGGCATGACTCCATGTTAAAGCATGTTAAAGCACCATTGCCTTCCTTCCGGAGCGGTACCTATTGATCTACTCACATTTGCATGTTTTCGAACGGCTAGGTTGGCAGAAGCTGGAGATAACAGTGGGTGCTCACTTCGCTCCCCAGATTCGAACCTGTGACTTAGAATCATAGAATCATAGAATAGTAGAGTTGGAAGAGACCTCATGGGCCATCCAGTCCAACCCCCTGCCAAGAAGCAGGAAATCTCATTCAAAGCACCCCTGACAGATGGCCATCCAGCATCTGCTTAAAAGCCTCCAAAGAAGGAGCCTCCACCATAGTCCGGGGCAGAGAGTTCCACTGCCAAACAGTTCTCACAGTGAGGAAGTTCTTCCTGATGTTCAGGTGGAATCTCCTTTCCTGTAGTTTAAAGCCATTGTTCCATGTCTTAGTCTGCAGGGCAGCAGAAAACAAGCTTGCTCCCTCCTCCCTATGACTTCCCCTCATGTATTTGTACATGACTATCATGTCTCCTCTCAGCCTTCTCTTTTGCAGGCTAAACATGCCCAGTTCTTTAAGCCTCTCCTCATAGGGCTTGTTCTCCAGACCTTTGATCATTTTAGTTGCCCTCCTCTGGACACATTCCAGCTTGTCAACATCTCCCTTCAATTGCGGTGCCCAGAATTGGACACAGTATTCCAGGTGTGGTCTGACCAAGGCAGAATAGTGGGGTAGCGAGTTCAGCAGCTCAGCGCTTTAACATGATGCACCACCGGAGCTCCATAAAGATTTGGTACAGATGTGTATATTCAAAAAGTATGTGAGTTCAATATGCATTAAAAGCATAATTGGCAACAACAGTTAGCATGATTCACAGTCATTGATAGCTTTACTCTCTATAATTTGTTAAGAGTGTTAAACTGTTTTAAAGTTGTAGCTGTAAACAGCCTTAGGAGTCTTATTCAGACTAAAAGTTGATTTAGAAACAGATAATTCAAAACAGAAAATAAAATGCTGGAATAGTTAACTACTTGAATCAATCACAAAGATACCAAATGACATATTTAGCTAACCATGGTTTATTGTTTGCACTGTATGATTGCCTATGACTTGATCAAATCACTGAAATGAAATTATGCAAAACTCATTGATCATAGTTTGTAGAGAGAAGGTATAATTTATTGCTTCTAAAACCATTGCCAGAATATTGAAGCTGTTTGATTTTTCTCTAAGCATCATTCTTTACTTGACAACCTCATGTTTAAGGACAAGGAGATCAATCTTGAACCTTTGACAGCAAAAGTGCCCTGATAAATATGGAAAGGTGCAGCTTTGGAAATTTAATTGGTTTCGATTCTAACTAAGATTCTAAGGTGAATGTAGATCAGAATAATATTTACTGCAGGATCAGGTCTCCTTGAAAGGATGCCTTTTCTGTGTAGATGTCATACTCAGATAATGTCCAAAACTCTGAATCACAATTGTATTAAGCAGACAAAAAGAATCTGAGCTGAGCTGTCACATTAGTGACATTCAAGTGCATAGTCTGAAATTTTTCAAATTAAAAAAAAACTGGTTCACTTAGAACGAACTATTACACATTTGTGGTGACAAGATAGTAAAAAAAATTGTTGAAGGATGCAATGCATCACAGTGTTTTTTCTGTTTTGGCAGATGAAATTTTGGCTGTGAGTACCTCAGGACAGCTATTGCTCTCAGAAAAGGTACTCGGTAGTTGCTGTTGAAGCTGAAGGAATAAGAGAAGACTTTATAGGCTTTGTGAAGATAAGTTATATGACAGGTGAAGAACTTGCAGGCATTACTTTGAAAACAATGGAAAATTGGGCTGAACTTGCAATACTTGTGTGGATAGGATTCTGACAGAGCTGGTAATATGAGTCGTCATATTAATGGTAAAGAGGCAATTATATAACAGAAGTATCCAATAGCTGTCTACATCCACTGCAGTACTCACTCACTAAATCCAGCCTTAGCAAAGACTTGCAGCATTCCACCTGTCAGAAACCGCCAAGGAACAGTATAATCTGTGTACAATTTCTTCAGAGCATCATCCATCAGACTGGAACTGTTGAAGAAAAATAGAAAAGACTGTTTCCCTAAATCAAGAGCAAACAACCTGTTGCTGCTTTGTGGGTGACATTATGCATTTTTACATTTTGTTGAACTGTACAGTGTGGTGGTAAGAAAACATGAAGAACTAAAAGAAAGTCCTCTATACAACAGTGAAACTTCTTCTCAAATTGGACTTCTTCCCAAGCTGGACACTTTCTTTTAGCTATGCTGAGTTTGTAGTAACCATACATATCCCAGGAAAGCTTCTGTCATCATTCCTTCAACTTAGCAAAACATTACAAGAGTAGATATGGACATTTTCTGTAGTCTGCAATATGTTGACAGTCTTCTAGAAAAAGCCAGGGAGATGTGCACAGAATCTGTGAAAGAAATTCAGATCTTTTTTCTACTTCAATATATATTCATTTATTTTTAATATTTAACACCAGAAATTTATATTACCCCAAAATAATATTCTTCTTCATTCACGCAGTCGTTTCCGACTCTTTGTGACCTCATGGACCGGTCCATGCCAGAGCTTCCTGTCAGCCATCGCCGCCCCCAGTTCCTTCAAGGTCAAGCCAGTCACTTCAAGGATACCATCCATCCATCTCACCGTTGGTCAGCCTCTCTTCCTTTTTCCTTCCATTTTCCCCAGCATCATGCTCTTTTCCAAGCTTTCATGTCTTCTCATGATGTGGCCAAAATACTTCATCTTTGCCTCTAATATCAAATATCCTTCCCTCTAATATCCTTCCCTCCAGTGAGCAGCTGGGCATTATTTCCTGGAGGATGGACTGGTTGGATCTTCTTGCGGTCCAAGGCACTCTCAGGATTTGTCTCTCTAGTTGAAGAACAAATAGCTGGGTGACCAAAGAATAGAAATTTCAGGAACAGAGGATAGGTGGTTCTAAAAATACCACGCAAATGAAGAATATAATGTTAGCATGAAAACAGCTACAAAATACTTGAGAAGAAACAAAGAACAGGTTATACTGACTTTCTATGAACTAAAAAGATTTAAAAATGCAAACAAGAAAATATATATTCAAAGGAAGCTGTAAAATCATGGCTTGAATATCCTCTATAGATGTATTTCAAAAGTCTACTTTATGTCTTACATTTCTGAAGTGAATTATGCACAAATTAAGTTACTGACAAATTAAATATTTATAACAAGGCAATGGGTCTCCCAACCATACTGAAAATTTGGAAAGACTTTCATTTTGGCAGGCTGAAAAAAGGCACCTCTCTGATTCCCTTTGCCAGAAAAAAACACCTTGAATGAGAATTCAGAACAGCATAAAAGACATCCTGTGCTCACGCAGGCTTCCCCTGATATTAATTTTTTTCACAATGCTATGAAATATTTAACAATGTCTGATTAAAAGATTTCCATATTTATATACACTTTAAATGTGTTGTGGAATAAAAATAGATTCAAAATATAAAAGAGAAATGACAGCAAAGAATGATAAAAAGATATCAACATATTCATATAACTCCACAACCATTTATATTTGGAATATTCTTATCACAGCTGATTAGATTTTCTACTCCCCATGAATCTGGGATTTAAAAATATACTGATGATAAAAAACACTTCCAAATAATTAATCATGATTGTTAGCCAATGAATAGGGTTATTATGACCTGTGTGATATAATATTTAGGTTGGCCAGAAATTCTGCTTCCCCCATGACCTTGCTGGGTGCCAGATAGAATCAAGTATTTTTCAGTCTTCACTGGGAATGTGTTTACACTACAGTGGTATCAGAGTTTGGTACTAGTTAAATATCATGATTTCACCTTTTGGAATATTGAGATTTAGACTCTGATGATGTTGGGATTTAGAATCTACTCACTCCCTATCAGGACTTTGTTCCAAGTGCTGAGAATTGTCAAATATAGAAACTAGGCTTGCTCAAATAATTCGATTTTCCCGTTACCCGTTATTAATTCGTTATTTTCGTTTGTTTTGAAGCAATATAGAACCTTGGTTGTCCACACGTCTGGATATCGCGGTTTCGAATCGCGAGAGGCCGTTTTTTCTTATTTCTTCGTTTTTTTCGTTAAGAAAAAAAAGCTTTTGCAAATCACCCAAACTCCTTTCCTTTTGCCCCTCAGCCAATGGGAGGCTCAGCCAATGGGAGGGGGCGAGGGGGAAGGAGGCCGAGGAGGAGGAGGAAGACGGAGGGGGGAAATGGCCGCCGCCGCCGCCTCGCCTCAGCTCAGGCCTGGAGAGACCGAGAGGGGCCCGGCGGTGAGGAGGAAGAGGCCCGGGATGCGAGGGGGTGTGGGCCAGGCCCATCCTCGGCTGCTCCCAGGGGCCCAGATTCGCACCCTCCCTCCCCCCAATACAGGTCTCCAGTCCATACCACGCTACATGAACTTGAATGGATACTGTGGTTGTGTTGTGTCGAAAGCTTTCATGGCCGGGATCACACTGTTGTGGTATGTATTCCGGGCTCTATGGCCATGTGCCAGAAGCATTCTCTCCTGACGTTTCACCCACATCTGTGGCAGACATAGAGGTTTTGACGTCTGTGCGAAGCTAGGCAAGTGGGGTTTATCTGTGGAAGGTCCAGGGTGGGAGAAAGAACTCTTGTCTGTGGGAGGCAAGTGTGAATGTTGCAATTGGTCACCTTGATTAGCATTGAATAGCCTTGCAGCTTCAAAGCCTGGCTGCTTCCTACCTGGGGGAATCCTTTGTTGGGAGGTATTAGCTGGCCCTGATTGTTTCCTGTCTGGAATTCCCATTTTCTGGGTGTTTCTGGGAAGGTAATGGCACTCCATGTAGTCATGCCGGCCACATTACCTTGGAGGTGTCTATGGACAACACTGGCTCTTGGGCTTAGAAATGGAGATGAGCACCAACCCCCAGAGTCAGACATGACTGAACTTAACGTCAAGGGATACCTTTACCTTTACCTACACACACACACACACACACACACACACACACACACACACACACACACAAGCAGGGACTATATATATATATATATATACACAATATATATCACACACACACCAATTTAACAAAGTTTCAGCCACAAAAACAAAGTTTCTGAAGTAGAACAATGACTTTCACAGTAAAGACAACCCAGTTTAACAGGAAATAAGACTTTCAAACCAGGAACAGATTTCTGCAATTATTAAAAAATGGTTTATTATAAAAGCTATGAAAATTTGCCAAATATCAGAGGATAAGGGAAACGTTCCACATTTTGGTGAGCTATCAGTGTTAAATGTGTTCTACCACTGTACCAAGTTTGAAGAAGATCACTCAAAAAATGAGGGCGGTAGAGCCCCCTAAGTCCCCCCCCCCTTCGGGCTGTTTTTGGGCCACCGCGCATGCGCGTCCGCCATTAACGAATTAATTTTGAAAATAACGAATTTTCGTTAATTTCGAAAAATTTTGGGGGCCAAATTCGTTATTAGCAACAAAAACGAAAAACTGCCCCCTCTAGTTTTGAAATGAGTTTAGAATCAAATTTTTCATGGATCGATCAAGCCTAATAGAAACAACTGAACATGTGCTCCTCCAGTGCCTGTTTTACAGAGACATTCAAACTAGACTCATCTCACCATTGCTTTATAAACACCCAGGCCACTCAGGACAATTTTACACCTTCCTGTTGCTTTCCGATACCAACTCTGTTATAATCTATAATGCTGTCTAAAAGGTTTTGTGCAGCAACACTTAAAATTTGCTTGATGATGACAGGTACCACCAGTTAGCACTCGAACTTCTCAGTAAATTGAAACTATAGATATTTGGTCCTCCCACTCCCTAGTCCCCTAGACCTGTGCCCAACTGTATCCCTCCCTCCTTATGATCCCTCATATTCCCTAAATGCTCCTAGCCTCCTATCCCTCTCTCCAAATACTCTTCCCTTTTCATTTCCTTCTAGTCTTTCTTTTTTCTTTCTAAATTGTATTTTGTGTTTTAGCGTTGTAATATACTTCTGTATTCTAGCTTTCAGCCTAGACTCTAATGATTTTAATGTATAATGTTTTTATGAGACTGTACCCTACCCACCCTCCTTATGCTGGTCTATGGCTGTAATAAAGATTTGTTTGTTTGTTTGTTCTTGTCAAACTATCAATTAGAGGATTCCATAGATTAGTATGGCAGCTATAGTGCAATAAAACCTCTATAGATGTACAAACCTTTTACACTGGTAATCAGAAGGTCTTGTAAGTAAGTAAGGCCTTGTACTGTGAAGACCGCAAATAGCTGCTTTTAGATAGAGATCAAGCAGGAGGTGAATATTACTGAGAAAGAAGTAGAGGCAGCACTATGAAGCCACATTGTTTGAGAATCACTCATAAGGCCATAGATTTTATCACTGAAGGCCATAGAAATAATGGTACATTTTTTCTCCTCCCTGTAATGAAACACCACAATTTTATGGACAATTTGCTATTCAGGATTTACTCTGCAAAAAACTCAGATTTTTTAACATATAAAAAGACATTTTTGTGTGTGCAGAGGATATAATTTTCTGAGTAGAAATGTTTTCTGCACAGAAAGTCCCACTTTTTATAAATAAACAATTATGATTTTCATGCAAAAGTTATTCCAATCTTCATGGAATCTCGTTCAGGATTCTTTTCATGAGAGTTCTGCAATGTTTAGGGAAATCATTTCTTTTTCCATTTTTGACTGGAATACATTTAAATATTCTTTTTATTCACAATCATGGATATTAGGCATGTGCGATCCAGGAAAAAAATGGCTCTAAATTATCTTCGAAAGTAGGGGGTAGAACACATTTACCACGATTAGCTCACCAAATCTAAGAATGCTTGACTTATCCTCAGATTTTTGGAGAATTTTCAAAGTTTTTATAAAAAACATTTTTAAAAATAAAAATCTGTTCCTGGTTTGAAAGTGTTATTTCCTGTTTCATTGGGTTTTTCCGGGGCTGAGAATATGTGACTTGCCCAAGATCACCCAGTGGGTTTCCATGGCTGAGTGGGGAATCAAGTCACAGTCATAGTCCAATTCTCAAACCACTAGACTACACCATGCTGACTCAAAACCGGCGGCTGCTAGCCACAGCCAGGAGGGAAAATGCTCAGAACTTAGTTGCTTTCTATAGAGCTGCCATTAAGCCCATGGCTATCCCCAGCCAGGAGGGAAAACACTCAGGACTTGGTTGCTTTCTATGGAGCTGTCATTAAGCCCATGGCTAGCCCCAGCCAGGAGGAGAAAATGCTCTTCCCTTTCTGCCAAGAATCAGCACTGATTAGGTAAGGAGGCAACCCCAGGCTAGACTGCTCTTCCCTGCAAACAAAGTTTGGTTGAATAAAAAATGTTTTCTCATATATCTGAAGGTTTTCCAAGGTCATTAAATAAATGGTCTCCAACGCTTTGAATTGGAAGGTTAATTCCGAATTTCTAAACCACCTTGGAACCTTGTTCTGAACCCAAAATAGATACAATTTTATTTTGATTAATGACAATTCCGAGGAATTCACCCATGCCTAATGGCTACTGGGTATTCAAAAACAGTTTGCCTGTACAATTTTTCCCCATCATTCTATTTTGATAGCCCCTGAATGGATGCAATCTCATTTTCTCTTTTCTAACCTCACAACCACACTGGCTATCTACAACCCTTCCTTTTTCCATGGGTGGTCATAAGGATATGAATATGATGAAAAAGAAAATAATTATAAAGCATTTTACACAGTTTGTTATTGTTTATTCGTTCAGTTGCTCCCAACTCTTTGTGACCTCAGGGACCAGCCCACACCAAAGTTATCGCCATTCCTAGCTCCTTCAAGGTCAAGCCAGGCACTTCAAGGATACCATCCATCTTGCCCTTGGTCAGCCCTCTTCCTTTTTCCTTCCATTTTCCTCAGGATCATTATCTTCTCCAAGCTTTCCTGTCTTCTCATTATGTGGTCAAAGTACTTCATTTTTGCCTCACTCCTCAGGATGTCTGGTTCTAATTCACTCATCATGCTGTCAAAGCTATCCTCAATATTATTATCCTTCCTATACAGATCTTCTGTATAGTCACACCACCTTCTCTTGATCTCTTCAGGTTCTATTAGGTACTTGTGATTTTTTTTTGTTCATGCCCATTTTTGCCTGAAATTTACCTCTGATGTTTCTAATTTTCTGGAAAAGTTCTCTTGTCCTTCCTATTCTATTGTCTTCTTCCATTTCCATGCATTATTTGTTTAAAATAGTACCTTGTCTTTTCTGGCTAACTTCTGGATTTGTGCATTTAATTGGGCATATCTCCCCCCATCACTGTTTCCTTTTGCTATCCTTCTTTCTTGGGCTACATCCAGTGTTTCAGCAGACAACCATCTTGCCTTCTTGGTTTTGTTTTTCTTTGGAAAGTACTTTGTAGCTGCTTCCTGAACTATGTTGTGAAATTTTACACAGAGGCACCCTTAAAAAGTTGTTTCTACATTTTTTCTTTTTACAATCTCTCATAATTTATAATCCCAGTGCAATGTATACTTTTGAAAAAGTTGGAGAAAAAGTCATATCTTCACAATAGTTGTAACAACATCATGAATAGAGGGATAAAAGTGGACTATAAATAATTTAAATAAATAACAAATGCATAATGTGCATAAAATGAAGAATCCTGGAGGGAGAAGATTTTTAGAATTTTTTTTTCAACTTGGGACTTTTAATGGAGTTTCTCTTTAACTGTAAATCCCTCTTTTTTTGTAAAGCATTTAGAGTCAGCTATATGTCATGTGCAGGAATTCCACATGACATACCATTCGATTTGCAGTGCAAGTGTTGCTTCCATTGATCCAGAATAAGGTGAAACGGGTATCTCTGGTGTGATCCTGGTGTTGTGGAGTTTTGGACAGCTGGATCTGGCCCAATCCATTGTCCACAAGTCCAACAGATTCTTCACTGTATCACCAGCCAAAAATAGCTCACCAAGAGAGCCTTGCATGCAACTTCACTTCTGCTGGTAACGTGGCTAGGTGCCTTGTGACTTCATCGAGTGTGAGGTCATCTGGAAGACTTTGAAAATGAGCTACCTTTGGCCAGCAATACAGCAGCAGCAGGTCACAATGTGTTCTCAGTCACCAAAAAGGCCTCAAGGGACACCAAAGGAGCTTCAGGGACACTTCCATTGTGCATTGGGATAGCACTGTATTCCGAATTATTTTGGCAAGTAGATGCAGCCAGGATCAAAAAACAACCAACTATTGTTGAAAAGAAACATGAATAATACACTTTAACCTCAGCTTAAACATCCATAATTTTAATGGCTTATTCTATATCATTATCAGATAACTTTCTTTTAAAAATGTAGCTGCCAATTACCACTCATTTTGAGGGTGGGGAGACTTAATGAGTGATCCTCAACACATCAAGGATCTCCAAGTAAATATTTTCAAAAGAAAAGCCAATTCTGCCACATAATTTATTCATGAGAATGAGATGACTTGTGATTTTATTAATTTCAAACCATCAGTGGAGTGAATGAACACACAGATCTCCTCTTTGATATAATTACTGCACATGACTATAAATACCGTAAATGTGAAGAGTGTTCCCAAGCGTTAATTGGCTGCTGTGGCAAAAGAATATTAAAATAATAAATACACATGAAGGCTATACAGTGCTAATTTTAACATGCAAAATCATTATGAAAATCAGCAGAAAAAAACTTTAGAAAAGGAATCAAAGTACTATTGCCTGTTTAAAGTGTAAAATTAATTGCATTATTAAATTAGCAAAAGTGCATGAAGTTTAGGGTCTGTGAAGAAACTAAATGGTTTAACTCTATTGTGTTTGGGATGATACAATAAAATTACAGCTTTCTATTGGGGGTTGATATACACCACCTCAAAGAGTCTACAGAGGAAAATAAAATATAAACAACATATTTATTATAGGGACCAGAAACTTATCAAAATTCCCACAGCAAAGAAGGGCATTTAGGTTAGGCATTTTAATTGTGTATGCAAACATAATAGGGCTACAAATTGAAGATGGCCTCATCTGGACCAATTATAGAATAAACTGTTAAATAAACTGAAGCTGATTCCTAATTAGATAGCATTTCTATGGATCGTGACTCTAAAGTCCAGAAATCGGCTAAACAACATTCCCTATATGGGGTTGTGCTTCTCATGAAGAAGTCAATGCATAGCTGAGACGTTCTTCTAAAACAATTGCACCAGCCTTTTATGGGAAGGGGGAATGTGGCCACTATAATTCACACACGGATACCATCCTGATTTGACTACTATTATATACTCTGTATGGAACTACCTTTGAGGAGAAACCAGAAGCTACAGCTAATGCAAAAAGCAGAAGCAAAAATGTTATTTTGAAAGCATAACACTGGTCTAAAACAGCTGAACTGGGTGCCAATTTGCTTCCAATCAAAGCTGCCAAATACCTAAAAGGTTTGGGATTTTGTTATGTAAAAGAGCACCTCTCCCTACACATATATACATAATAATTGAGGTCTAGGAAGGTTAGATAGTGGGATATTCACTGGAGTTCTGTTTTATGGGGTTCTGTCTTTAAAGAAGACAAAGAATTTACTCACCCTTATCACACTAAGCCCCAGTGGCGAAGTGTGTTAAAGCACTGAGCTGCTGAACTTGCAGACCGAAAGGTCCCAGGTTCAAATCCCGGGAGCAGAGTGAGCGCCCGCTGTTAGCTCCAGCTTCTGCCAACCTAGCAGTTTGAAAACATGCCAATGTGAGTAGATCAATAGGTAGTGCTCCTGTGGGAAGGAAACAGTGCTCCATGCAGTCATGCCAGCCACATGACTTGGAGGTGTCTATGGACAACGTCGGCTCTTCGGCTTAGAAATGGAGATGAGCACCAACCCCCAGAGTCAGACATGACTGGACTTAACGTCAAGGGAAACCTTTATCTTACCTATCAGACTAAGATCACCTTCTCCAGCTTCTGACTCAACCATTTCCATCTCATGGGCAGGCAGTGACTTCTTCTACTTCAAGGATATCAGCACACTTTTTAAAACAGGCATCCTTTAAGGCTTCAAACCCCTTCAACTGAAACAGAAGTACATTTCTTAAGGTGGCACTGGGTTCATTTGCACTCAAGACCCTTGACTGAAACAGAACCACATTTCTCAAGGCAGCACTTTCCCTGGGGTCATTTCCACTGAGATTTCCTCCCATTATCCCTCCAGGATTTAGATTATTTATCCTTTTTTTAAAAAAAAAATCACCCCAGATCATAGGTTTTAAATGAACCCTCATTTTTCCCAGAGCCTTTGCATTGGTGATTGTAGGAAGTGGTTTTAAATTAACCCTTTCCCCAAGCCTCTGTATTGGCAATCTGGGGAAATGGCCATCTCGACTCCTCCCACACATAGCATTATCATTTTATTTACAAGTGGGCAACAAAAGCTGAAAACAGTGATTAACCTCACACTGGGAAATTGGCTGTTTGAACTGTCTCTATGCAGGGAATTTAAAAGTAAGTCACTTGGCAATTGACTCAGGAATCATTGGAAAAACCAACACTTTAGAAACAGCTAAATACCTCACCCCACAGGAGTCCCGGTGGCGAAGTGTGTTAAAGCACTGAGCTGCTGAACTTGCAGACCGAAAGGCCGCAGGTTCAAACCCCGGGAGCAGATTGAGCCCCCGCTATTAGCTCCAGCTTCTGCCAATCTAGCAGTTCGAAAACATGCCAATGTTGAGTAGATCAATAGGTACCGCTCCAGTGGGAAGGTAACGGCGCTCCATGCAGTCATGCCGGCCACATAACCTTGGAGGTGTCTACGGACAACGCCGGCTCTTCAGCTTAGAAATGGAGATGAGCACCAACCCCCAGAGTCAGACATGACTGGACTTAACGTCAGGGGAAACCTTTAGCTCTACCTTTACAGTTGAAGCTTGCATCGTGTGAAGGGCACAGTGGGTTGCCATTTCTTAAATGTGTAGAAACATTGATTTTTTATTGTATGTGATGAAGTCATAGAATAGAGCATTGAAATATATCCTGGGACACAAAAACATGAAACAACAGTTTCTATGCTATTGTTACCCTCAATAAACATCAAGATATTGATTGGTGATCTCAGGGCTGAGTGCTTGGCCAGTGTGTTCAGGTTTTAATGAAACATGACTGTGGTTTTAAATGTTCACACAAGCCATATTTTGGGCTTAGAATTCCCATTGGTTTTAACTTTTGCAGCCAGTGGTAAAAGATGATAAGGGTCCATGTTACTCAAAACATGTTTATTCAAAAGCAGAGCTTAGAAGTAATAAAAAAAAACATTCAAGTAACATTGGTACTTGTAATGAGATTGTTTTAATTAGGAAGAAATAAAAAGTTACATTGTACATTTTAAATACATTATAGGCTAATTCTGAAAACAGCCAGCAAAGAAAGTGTAGAAACAACAATAAATGTGTTGTCTTCCTGCATTCAAAACTGGAATCTTCAAACAACATATTTTATTAGAAAATTAAAATATAACTGGCCAAAATTCTATTTTTTCCTCAGGTAGGAGGGCTGAGTGCCCTTCCACACAGCCACAAAACACAGGATATCAAGGCAGAAAATCCCACAATATCTGCTTTGAATTGGCTTGTCTGAGTCCACACTCCCATATATTCCAGTTTAAAGCAGATAATGTGGGATTTTATTCAGCTGTGTGGAAGGGGCCTCAGAGATTTAGAACCTCATCAAACGATGGAAATTCAGCAATATTTACAATATTTGTGTCTCTTCACAAAGGAAGATAAATCAAATTGCTCATTCCTGCTTGCATTGACAAACTGAATCAACCACTAAATGTGTCCATACTTAACAGGAAACAATGGATCTACTCTAATTGTGACCAACAACTGGATTTGCACCATGTTTATCTTTTTATGTGATTTCCAAAGAACCAGTGACTTTTGAAAGATTAGCTGAAAAAATATGTGAGATCAAATAGAAAAAATAGAAAATTATCAACCTTAATTTTTACACCCACTTTTGGGGAACATAGCAGGTTATAGTGGGGGAAAGCATGACTTGTAATAGATGCATAGAATTAGGTTATGAAGGAGAAAACTGCCTGTTTTGTGTTGGAAATAAATACTTTTTTGGAAGTGCAGAGGTCACCAGAGCAGGTCAATGTAATTTTAAAGGTTAAATATCTGAATAGATATCCCAGCTTATAGCTGAAAATGAGCTAATGTAATGTTCAAAGGCCTTAGGTGTATGGATATAAATCTTCTCTTAACTGGGACTGGGAGGGTTAGGCAAATATTTGCCTTGTGTGAATATTATTTCAAAACATGCTGAAGTCTGACCATTGTCAAAGATGAGAGAGACAGCCTGTTTGATCTGCTCTGGTAGGCCTGGTTAATTAAAAAGAATGTGACAACCTGGGGTCTGAGGAGGTAGTTTAGCTCATGCAAATTGTTCATGGGGAAATCAAGCCGACCAAGCTTAGACAGGATTAGCTTTAAATATTTATCCTGTAGTAGGAAACTTTTTCTGGAATGTGCATTTCAGGAACTATTTATTGGGTAAGTGGCATAGAAAGGAATGAAATTATTGGCATGAAAAAGTTAATGGCCAATTAAGTACAAAAACAAAAAATAAATTGCATGCACTGGTACCTAATTTAAAACTGTGGTTATAATCCAGGTAATGGAGCTCAGTTGGAAGTGTTCTTAGCACTCCCCTAGCTTAAAAAGTCATTACCAACTGGCCTGCTGCTTCATATAATTGCTGTGATAAGCCACTGCAAATATAATTGGCTTTAGCTTGAAAATATTTCTTCATAAAGCAAGAACAACAGCTGTATGGAAGTTCTTTGATTTATATATTTATAGCAACTAAAGGGAGCTCATTAACACATAACGTCTGCAGGCACCTTTCTTAAGCCAGAATGGGAAGTGAAATACGGAAAACACCTCACAATGTACTAGCCATTTTCACCAGCTTCTGTTTTCCCCAAGCATATAAACTATTCAAATAGATACATAGTAGCACAGGGTATTCTCTCCCATATGTTTTGGTCCTGTATTTTTGTTGTTGTTGTTGTTGTTGTTGTTGTT
This sequence comes from Anolis carolinensis, assembly GCF_035594765.1. Taxonomy (NCBI): domain Eukaryota; kingdom Metazoa; phylum Chordata; class Lepidosauria; order Squamata; family Anolidae; genus Anolis; species Anolis carolinensis. The sequence continues at coordinate 152,880,270 of NC_085843.1, forward strand.
AGAAATGTGGCTCATTACATGTTGCTGTTGATCAGATGCCAGCAAATCACTTTCTGTTTGGGAGGCCTACAATATTTCCAAAGTTCTTTAATATTATAGCTGAGCATTCATTTGAAATTTCTCCGTAGTGAAAAGGTTGTTAACTGTTAGTAAATTCCCTCCTGTATGATCTAACTCTGTTTCCAAATAGATTTGTTTTGGTACAAGGCTTGCCTTTTTAATTTTTATTATGCAGTAATACATGGATTTGCTAATACTACCATTAGCATACCATCCTTCATTGAAGGATTTTTGGATTCTGTATAAAAATCTTCCCTGCTGTATATGCACAAGAGATGGTGTAATGGCTTGAGTGCTGACTACATGAGCTATAAAATCTAAGCACGGTCTGGAGTATTTCTGCTCTTAATATGCCATGAATTCTAAGGAGCTTTCAATCTCTGCCCCTGAACCATGGTAGTGGCAGGATAAACACATACCTGGGATGTCCATGATTTTATCCATGATTTTACCCTTTGTTCTTGAATGTGATTTTATGACTGGTTTTTATTGTTATTATTTGTTTTTATTGCTTTGTTTTTATTGTGGACTGGGCTTGGCCCCATGTAAGCCGCTCCGAGTCCCTTCGGGGAGATGGGGCGGGGTATAAAAATAAAATTATTATTATTATTATTATTATGTCCTTTGTCACCACAGCATCCAGTCATTGAGCTCTGGAGATTTCCTGGCTATTTCAAGGCACCTTTGTGGACATCTTCCTCCTTTCTCCAGGTCTTTGCTGATATCAGGAAGGTGTCCAGGAATGGACAAGAGCTGTCCAGACTCCTGTGGCTGGCTGCTGTTGTGTCAAAGGATAACCCAGGTAAGCTCCATTCTATTTCCCCTGCATCATGGAGTGCAGGGAATAGGGGGTTGGGAGTGGCATTGGCTTGTGTGGACAGTAGACTATCTTGACTTAGAAACAGTCCAGCTGTTCACACCAACTCTGGGGCTGTTGTGGGGTTTTAGCAAAAGTCAGCTAAAAGTCTGGTAACATAGAAGAGGGGGTGCTTTGAGTTACAAATTGGAGATCTCTGGGTGATGTCTGGATGTCCAAGAGTGACTTCTACTTTGATTCCAGGTGTCTGATTAATGTAGACAAGCCCTAGCAATGCGCTCTATGTGGAGCTGCCTTTGAAGACGGCCCGGAAACTGCAACTAGTATAACACTCGGCAGACAGGTTTCTAACTGGAGCAAATTACAGGGCGCGTTCAACGCCACTGTTTAAGGAGCTCCACTGGCTGCCGTTTATTTTCCGAGCCCAATTCAAGGTGCAGGTTATCACCTACAAAGCCCTAAAGGGTTTGGGACCCAGCTACCTTCGAGACCGCATTTCCCCCTATGAACCTGCACAACCTCTTCATTCGTCGGGGGAGGCCCTCCTCTCGCTCCCACCACCTTCACAATCACGACTGGTGGGGACGAGGGAGAGGGCCTTCTCCATCGTGGCCCCCCAGCTCTGGAACTCGTTCCCCGAGGAGATTAGGCAGGCCCCTACCCTCCTCTCCTTTCGGACGAGCCTGAAGACTTGGCTCTTCCGAGAGGCTTTTGGTAATCACTCGATCTCTGTATGATCGACCTGTTGTCCATTTGACAGTGTATGCCTTCCCCAGTATTATAATGGCACTTTATAGCCATCATATCTGAGTGGCCACCCTTCCCTGATGACATGATATATTTGCACTTTTAGCACTTTGGCCTAGATCCTTTGAACCTAATCCATGATTTTAACACTATCTTGTATGTGGGTTTTTTTATGGCTTGCTTTTATTGTCTGATTGATTGGTTTTATTGTTTTGTTTTTATATTGTTCTGTTTGGGCTTGGCCCCACGTAAGCCGCCCCAAGTCCCTTCGGGGAGGTGGGGCGGGGTACAAGAATAAAATTATTATTATTATTATTATTATTATTATTATTATTATTATTATTATTATAGGATCATGGAAGACTGCTCATAATTCCTTATGCAAATCACCTTCCCAACCAAGTGTAAGATAATGGTAAACATATTCTAAATAAAAAATTCCAAGAAAACTCAATGATACCATTATCTTATGGTTGCCAGAAGCTATCACAACTTGCCTCCTGGAACCTGTAGAACTGGTCATAGAGGAATCAGATTTCTAGAAGTTTATTGCTCCGGATGACAGAGGCCACTCCATGCTGGGGTTAAGCAGCCAACTCCACATCAGGGTGTATCAGACACCAAGGTGCACATTGTTCCTCTGAAAATCATTGACAGAATAAGACAAGATTTTGTAGGTCACAACATTTGTTACTCAGGAAATATGAACACATTAAGGTGACAGAGTCCAGAACAGAGCCTATACATCTCCCAGCAACTCCACATTGTCTTTCTGTCTTAATGACTAACAATATACTCATGTATGTGCTTTTGACCTTAGACTGGCAGTGCCTATGACTGATAATGCTGTGCCTTATTCCTTGCAGGCTATTATTTATCTGGATTACTGGCTTGGTTTAACAATGATCTTGTTTCTTCATCTTGCTGGATTACCTGTGACTGACTTGGATTGTATTTACTACCTTATAGCTCTTATCTCTTACTTTCACTTGGATCACTTGTTGACTACAGTCTGAGATATAAGCAAAAAAAATGTCATGAAGGAAAACAACGGGCTTTTAAAAACTGCCATATCTATGTTTGAGATGTGTTTGTGTGTGTGTGGGGGGGGGGGGTGTCAGACCCTAGGCAGCGGAGCACCAAGAACCAGACACGGAGGCCAATAACTATCTAATATCGTTATTAAAGAAGTATATAAGAATAATAAAAACAAGTAGAAAAAATAGTCCAGAAGCAGACCTTTCAAATGAGGCCAAATATAGTCCAGAAATAGTTTGTCTAATAAATGATATTAGAGTTCAAAGATAAAATCCAATAAACCGAAACACACACTATTGCCAAGCAATAGTGTGGGGAATGTCCAGAGTCTTTCAAGGCACAAGGTAAATCCACAAGAAGGCTGGGAACGAAGCTTGAATCTAGGTGACAGGGTCCGTGGCTCAAACAAAGCAAGGCAATCCAAAACTTGATTCTAAGAACAAAATCCGTGGCTAGAGGCAAGGCAATTCCTGGATACTTGAATAGGCAAGGCAAGGAAACTGGAACAGCGGGCTTAGCGAAGTCCGCACTGGAAGCATGAATTCACTCCTGAAGCTGACCTGATGAATTCACTCCTGAAGCTGACCTGTTGTCTCCGCAAAGAATCAACAGAGCCCGATACTTTTATCTGGGTCTCGTTTCCCGCCAAACGGGCGTCCAGCGTTCTCTTTCCCTAGAGAACAGGGAACGAAACCCAACTTGCAGGTGTGAGACTCTCTGGATTTTCCCAGGGGAAACATGGCTAATCAGTGTCTTGCTTGGCAGCAATTTGGGCACTCCTGCGAATTCTCTCTTTCACTCCCCTATCTGCCGAGAAGGATTGCTTTCTAGCGAAGGGAGGTGAGCATTGGTCAAGGTCAGTTTTAATTGGTTCTTGGACAAGAACATCGGGCATCTGGAAAGACTCTGGCTGTTGATCCGGAGAAAACCCCATGTTTTCATCCTCATCTACCACAGTGACACTAGGCACAGGACTACAAGGCCCATGAGGCATCACAGGGGGGAGGGGTGTACTTCAGTCCTCAGCCATAGTAATCACAGTCTGGATCAGGGATCTAAATTTAGAGCAGGTCCTTATGTGTTTAATTTAGAAAAATACATACTTCTTCATGCAGCATAAAAATAATTTGAGGGACTCCCTGCCACAAGCTACTGCATCAGTTTGTAAACTTCACTACTATAAAATGTATCCATGTCTACCAAACTTCAAATGGGTATTAAACAAATTCATGGTAGGTAAAGTTATCACAGAGCTCAGAAAGTTATTTTGAAATAATACGGAGTAACCATACCTAACAGTAGTAACATTAGGAACAAGGCTGATGCTGTGTGATAACTATATGTGCAGGGAAGGAGAGGGGAGACCTGCTGACATAGACGTTTCCTGCATTGATCTTGATGGGTCTAATTTTAATAGGGGTTATACAAGAAATGAATGTAATTTCATAACACAGAGACCTGGAAATCCAGCTTTGAAAATGTTAGTTCATAATTGTGAACTTAGTCTCCTACCCACCCCACCCACCCCCGCAAACACACACACTCACACACACACAAGTGACTGAAGCACATACTGACTTGTTGTTTTAACTTTTTGGGGAAAAGGAAAAGTTTATTGCTCTGTAAAGGTAAAGGTAAAGGTTTCCCCTGACGTTAAGTCCAGTCATGTCTGAATCTGGGGTTGGTGCTCATCTCCATTTCTAAGCCAAAGAGCCGGCGTTGTCTGTAGACACCTCCAAGGTCATGTGGCCGGCATGACTGCATGGAACGCCATTACCTTCCCACCAGAGCAGTACCTATTGATCTACTCACATTGGCATGCTTTCGAAGTGCTAGGTTGGCAGAAGCTGGAGCTAACAGTGGGCGCTCACTCCGCTCCCGGGATTTGAACCTGGGACCTTTCGGTCTGCAAGTTCAGCAGCTCAGTGCTTTAACACACTTCGCCACTGGGGCTCCTATTATTGCTCTGTACTTGCCTACAATTAGCTGTCTGCTTTCTCTGTTAAATATTGGCATTGTTTTTACATAAGGAAAAGAAGATATATTTATTTATTTTGCAAATAACTGTCTGCAGTACCATATAGTTGCTTCCATTTTTATTTCACCTACTAATTTTGTATGGCAGGAATAGTAGTATAAAATTAACTTTTATATACATTCATGCTTATTTTCTATTATTTTCCCTAAAATAAATATGTGGGAGAAATTACCTTCTCTCTCATTCACTGGCAACACATGTTTTACTGTAATGTTATTTAGCTGTAAAATTAAGCAATAATAGTGTATTGAAATAGCTCTTTCAATGCTTTGATTTCAATGGCTGCTACCTCTTCTGGTTAAATCATTTATAGCAACTAATAACTTGACATCATACTATGATTTATATATTATGTGAGTTTAATCCCTCATTATAACTTTGGCCATGGCCTCACAAAACTAATTGGGCTGCTGACATTATTAAATATGAGGATGCATCCATATTGTCAGAGTATCCAGGTGCTAATTAATTGAATCACTTAAAAATTAAATGAAACAAAACATTGCTTCACTGTGAAAAGAACTATTTATTGTGCAATGTAGCAATGTTTCACCTGTACGTGTGAGGCAAAACTCCTAGGACTTCATGGAACAGCGGACTTAACTAAGAAAAAGTGATAAGATGTATAGAGGAGGAAACGGAGTTGGTCAGGTTGAGAGTAAATCCACCTTTCCACCTAAATAGAGTAAGCTCGCTTTAAAAAAATTGGATTTATTGGTGAGGAGTCCCATTCATTCCAATAGAATTACTCTAGTTGGGAATAAAAATGTATTTATTCCAACATCTTAATTATTCATTGCTTTTCCCTGATTTTGCGTTGTAATGTATATTATTATCAATTGTATTGTTTAATGTGTTATGATGTGTTTTTCTTTTATATTTTGTTATATTGTATTGTTCTGGGCATGGCCCCATGTAAGCCGCCCCAAGATAGTGGCGGGGTATGAATAAAGTTTATTATTATTATTATTATTATTATTATTATTATTATTATTATTATTATTTTCATTAAGTTCAATGTCAGAAAAACAGAGCTATTAGCTGGGATACTGTGGCAAGAGAGAATTTGAGAGATTCTTCATTAGTGAATATAAAATCTGTCATATGACCCTAGAATTACGTATACTGGCCCTTGTAGCAGGCATTTCATACAATGTTCAACTAAAATGGACTCCTGTTTTTATATCTACCTGGTAAGTTCCAAATGATAGACAGTCAGACAGGCAGGCAGACAGATAAAGATAGATAGATAGATAGATAGATAGATAGATAGATAGATAGATAGATAGACAGACCAGAAAAACTGGCAAAATGGTGAAGTCCAGGGAAATTACATATAGAAGGAAAACGACATCCTCTGGATGTTCCTGGGGGCATAATTGACATTTTTGGATGATGAGAGTAAGAATTTGTCCAGAGGGAATACAATCCTGAAAATAAGTGCTACCTCCTCTTTCTGGGATATGAGTTTTTAGATCACTTTTAATTCCGCTCTATAATCATAGAATCATAGAATAGTAGAGTTGGAAGAGACCTCATGGGCCATCTAGTCCAACCCCCCACTAAGAAACAGGAAATCGCATTCAAAGCACCCCCGACAGATGGCCATCCAGCCTCTGCTTAAAAGCTTCCAAAGAAGGAGCCTCCACCACAGTCCGGGGCAGAGAGTTCCATTGCCGAACAGCCCTCACAGTGAGGAAGTTCTTCCTGATGTTCAGGTGGAATCTCCTTTCCTGTAGTTTGAAGCCATTGTTCCGTGTCCTAGTCTGCAGGGCAGCAGAAAATAAGCTTGCTCCCTCCTCCCTATGACTTCCCCTCACGTATTTGTACATGGCTATCATGTCTCCTCTCAGCCTTCTCTTCTGCAGGCTAAACATGCCAAGCTCTTTAAGCCTCTCTTCATAGGGCTTGTTTTCCAGACCCTTAATCATTTTAGTCGCCCTCCTCTGGACGCTTTCCAGCTTGTCAACATCTCCCTTCATCTGCGGTGCCCAAAATTGGACACAGTATTCCAGGTGTGGTCTGACCAAGGCAGAATAGAGGGGGAGCATGACTTCCCTGGATCTAGACGCTATTCCCCCATTGATGCAGGCCAAAATCCCATTGGCTTTTTTAGCTGCCGCATCACATTGTAGGCTCATGTTTAACTTGTTGTCCATGAGGACTCCAAGGTCTTTTTCGCACACACTGCTGTCGAGCCAGGCGTCCCCCATTCTGTATCTTTGATTTCCATTTTTTCTGCCGAAGTGAAGTATCTTGCATTTGTCCCTGTTGAACTTCATTTTGTTAGTTTCGGCCCATCTCTCTAGTCTGTCAAGATCGTTTTGAATTCTGCTCCTGTCTTCTGGAGTGTTAGCTATCCCTCCCAGTTTGGTGTCATCTGCAAACTTGATGATCGTACCTTCTAACCCTTCGTCTAAGTCGTTAATAAAGATGTTGAACAGAACCGGGCCCAGGACGGAACCCTGCGGCACTCCACTTGTCACTTCTTTCCATGATGAAGACGACGCATTGGTGAGCACCCTTTGGGTTCGTTCGCTTAGCCAATTACAGATCCACCTAACCATAGTTTTGTCTAGCCCACATTTAACTAGTTTGTTTGCCAGAAGGTCGTGGGGGACTTTGTCGAAGGCCTTACTGAAATCCAGGTACGCTACATCCACAGCATTCCCTGTATTGACCCAACTCGTAACTCTATCGAAAAAAGAGATCAGATTAGTCTGGCATGACTTGTTTTTGGTAAATTCTTGTTGACTATTAGCAATGACGGCATTTGTTTCTAAGTGTTTGCAGACCACTTCCTTAATGATCTTTTCTAGAATCTTGCCTGGTATTGATGTGAGGCTGACTGGACGGTAATTGTTTGGGTCGTTCTTTTTTCCCTTCTTGAAGATAGGGACCATATTCGCCCTCCTCCAATCTGCTGGGATTTCTCCTGTTCTCCAAGAACTCTCGAAGATGATTGCCAGTGGTTCTGAAATAACTTCCGCTAGTTCCTTCAATACTCTTGGATGTAGCTGATCTGGCCCTGGCGACTTGAATTCGTTTAGAGTGGCCAGGTGTTCCTGGACAACTTGTTTCCCTATTTGGGGTTGGATTTCCCCCAATCCTTAGTCCATTCCATGTTGCTGAGGTTGAAGATGGCTTTCTTTTTGTGAGAAGACCGAGGCAAAGAAGGCATTAAGCAGTTCTGCCTTTTCCCTGTCCCCTGTCACCATCACCCCATCTTCTCCTTGCAGTGGCCCTATCGCCTCCTTTTGCTTCCCTTTTCTACCAACGTAAGCAAAAAAACCTTTTTTGTTGTTTTTTATGTCCCTGGCAAGCCTGAGCTCATTTTGCGCTTTAGCCTTGCGAACCTTTTCCCTACAGGTGTTGGCAATACGTTTGAATTCTTCTTTGGTGATTTCTCCCCTTTTCCACTTCTTGTGCATGTCACTTTTGAGCTTTAGTTCAGTTAGAAGTTCTTTGGACATCCATTCTGGCTTCTTTCCATTTGTCTTATTTTTCTTCTTTGTTGGCACTGTTTGCATTTGCGCCTTGAGTATTTCACTTTTGAAAAACTCCCATTCATCCTTAACTCCCTTGTTTTTTAATATTGGTGTCCATGGAATGCCGCTCAGTAATTCCTTCATTTTTTGGAAGTCAGCTCTCTTAAAGTCCAGAATGCGTGTTTGACTTGTCTTAGTTTCAGCATTCCTTTGTATTGCAAACTGCAGGAGCACATGGTCACTTGCCCCTAAGGATCCAACCACTTCAACTGTATTGATCAGGTCTTCCACATTTGTTAAGATTAGATCAAGAGTTGCTGATCCCCTTGTGCCTCTTCTACCTTCTGGACCATAAAATTGTCTGCAAGGCAAGTGAGGAATTTGTTGGACTTTGTACTCTTGGCCGAGTTTGTTTTCCAGCAGATATCGGGATCATTGAAATCGCCCATGACTACTATATCTCTTCTTTGTGCCTGTTTGGTCAGCTGTTGACAGAAAGCTTCATCAAGTCCTTCATCCTGACTCAGAGGTCTGTAGTAGACACCCAAGACAAGGTCTTTTTGAGTCCCGGTTCCCTTGATTCTTATCCAGATGCTTTCAAGCTGGTTTCCCGGATTACAGTCTTGCATTTCTTCTGCAACGTAACTGTTTTTGACATATAAAGCTACTCCCCCTCCTCTCCCCTTTGTTCTATTTCTGTGAAAGAGGTTATAGCCCTCAATGGCTACATTCCAGTGATGGGAGTCATCCCACCAGGTTTCAGTGATGCCTATGACATCGTATGTGTGGTGCTGTGCTAAGAGTTGGAGTTCGTCTTGCTTATTTCCCATGCTCTGAGCATTGGTGTAAAGACATGTAAGCCCCTGTGACCTCCCCTTGAGCTGTTTATTTGGGATTATTGTGCTCTCTGTACTTGGTCCTTGCTGTGTTTGTGCAGCCCTCCGTTTAGCCTTTTGGCGGTTCCCTGTAGTCGTGGGTAATATAGTGTTCGCCAGGCTGTTGTTCCCCTCCCCCAGTGGATCTAATTTAAAGTGCGCCTGATGAGGTTTGTGAGTCTGTGTGCAAAAAGATGTTTTCCTATTTGTGTGAGATGCACCCCATCACTTGCCAGTAGTCCATCCTCTTGGAAGAGTAGACCATGGTCAAGGAAGCCAAAATGCTCCTCTTGACACCATTTTCTGAGCCAGTTATTGACCTGTACTATTTTTCCGGCCCTTGTAGAGCCATGTCCTACAACGGGGAGGAGGGATGAAAAGATCACATGTACATTATACAGTTTTAGCTTTGTTCCCAGAGCTCGAAAATCATTTGTGATCTTTTGAAAAGTATGCCTAGCGGTGTCATTGGTACCTACATGAATCAACATAAGGTGGGGACGGTGATGGGGCTTTAGGAGCCTGCTGAGCCTCTAAGTGATATCGTGTATTTTTGCCCCTGGGAGGCAGCATGTTTCTCGAGCCATCCCATCCGGTCTGGAAATGATGGCTTCCGTTCCTCTAAGGAGGGAGTCACCTACTACCAAGACCTGTTTCCTTTGAGGATTGACAGGGTCCCTTTTGTGCAAGACAGTGTGTATGTTCCCTGAAGAGTGTTCCTGTTGAAGTGAATCATGTAGGTGTAAAGTGTTGTCCTCCTCCTCAACATCCCCAGTGCATTCATCAATGACAATCCATTGAGATACATCCGAGAGCCCATTACTCTCCCAAGGATGTTCCTGTTGCTCCTGGTCTATGATTGGGGATGGAGCATTTGCATGATTACATAAGTGTGAATGTGGTGATGCACTGTCCCCGACAGGGCTATCCCCTGCGCATTGATCAAGGGTGGCCCACTGAGCGGTATCTAAGAAACTGTGGTCCTCCACAAGTTGTGTTTCCTGATTGTATGTTAATGTGTAAGAATATCAAATCTGTTGTGTAAATCCAGCTGAGCAGAGGAGTTCAGCGGAGGCTGCCTGGTCCTGTGTCTCCTTCTATGGGTGACCTCCTTCCAAGCCTGAGGGTTGTCTACCTTTGAGTTGATCTCCCCATAAGGTTCGTGATCATGGTCATGGTGGTGTTGGTGTGATGCAGGCTGCAAATCTACAGCAGCGTGTTGTGCAGTGTCCAAGAAGAGCTTGAGTGCCTGAATGTCCTTAAGGGTCTTAATACGGTCCTCGAGCTGTTGGATCCTCTGCTCCATCAGAGTCATCTGTTTGCATTTGGAGCAGATGTAGTTGACTAGTTTTTGTGTGAAAAAGCTGAACATGCCACAGCTGGTGCATGTGATGGGAATGTTTTGCTTTTGTTGCATCTCTTGGTGAGTGTGGTGGCCAAGTGGGATCTTTGTATAGTTAAGTAATATGCACGCACTTTATGTGCAGACTGCCCCAAACCACCACTTTGTGTATTTGTTTATGTTGTTTTGTTTCCTGTATGTACTGCAAAGGATAGTTAGTAAAGGTATCTTTTTCTGGCAAATAAAGCTTTCCCAGAAACTCAATTAACAGGGGACAATGCCTGCTGTCAATCAACTTAAGTACCTGGCTCTCTTTCAACACAACAGTCACACAACAGTTAGACTTTGACCACAGGAGCCAAGCCCACACTCAGTTTAAAATCTTAGCCAAATCCTACCTGAAGCCAGGGAGCAAAAATGTCCTCCTGCTGCCTCTGCTTCTGCGAGAACCAACTCTCTTGAAGTGTTTCTCGTGGAGGCTTGAGTCCTAACTTAGGTCTACATTTTGATACCTTGGTGTGCCTACAAATTATTTTATTTTTATTTATTTAAAGTATTTATCTACTAAGTCAAAGTGTTATATTCCAGAGCTTCAAAGGAAGTACATCCCAGAGTTTGGAAGCAACAAAAGCAAAAACTCTTTCCCTCATATAATTGGGAATCTTTCCACATTACAGAATTGTAGTACGTCCATACCTCTTTAATTGCTGCTGTCTTCATACTTGAGAATCCCGATATTTATTGTTTGCTGAGGCCCTAGATCTAACTGGTTGATCATTCTAAATATCTCTTCCTGAACTGTAGTTCCAAAGACTCCGAATATGTTGCCCATATTTGGAATCAATCAAAGCCCTGAGTTTATGTACAGTGAAAGGGTCCCTGGATTCCATCAGTGGAAATATCTTTAAGAATACATTTACTGTTAAGTACTTGGCATTTTTATATCGCCATTTGTTCAGATTTTTTTTTCTTTTTTATATAAATATGGACATTTTAGCTTTGTTTTTGGTTTTTGGTTTTCTTTCTCTCCCTTTTTGATCCTTTTTAAATCTCAGTTTTCCCACTTTCTATACAATCAAATGTTCTCACTCTTTCAATGTTAATTTACTCTATCTTATAAGGTAATACTTCAATAAAAATATATATTAAAAAAATAAATTAAAAATAAATAAATAAATAAATAAAAAGAATACATTTACTGCTGATCTTAATAAATATGCAGGTCAGTACCATACCATGTAACCACTACGATAACTAAGTCTTAGTCTGGTGCACTGCTAGAAACCTTGTTTTACAATTCAAGCTTGTAGATGCTTGTGGATGCTCTTCATGTCATGTGATGGGATGCATGCCCATATGTCCCCCAACTGGGGTAGAAGCATCCTAGGGTGCTAAAAATGCCTCAAAGTCATATGGTTTGCCACTCATAAGGTGTATCAACATGCACAGTTAACACTATTTAACACCACTTTAATTGGGAGCCCCCGATGGCATAGTGGACTAAAGCCTCATGACTTGAAGGTTGGGTTGCTGACCTGAAAGTTGCCAGGTTCGAATCCCACCCGGGGAGAGTGCGGATGAGCTCCCTGTATCAGCTCCAGCTCCATGCGGGGACATGAGAGAAGCCTCCCACAAGGATGGTAAAAACATCAAAACATCCGGGCATCCCCTGGGCAATGTCCTTGCAGATGGCCAATTCTCTCACTCCAGAAGCGACTCAAGTTGCTCCTGACATGAGAAAAAAACCCAGTTTTATTGTCATTGCTCCATCCTACAAATTTCTGAGATTTGTAGTTTGTGAGGTGCTTAGAATTGTCTGTCTGACAGAGATATCTTATACTGTGAGTCTGGGAATACAGTATTAGCAGTGTTGCTTTCAAGCTTTAGTTCTCGATATGTCTTTGGCTTCATCTCCCATGATCCCTGATCACTGGCAGTGATGCAAAGGGAGAAGCCTCTCTCTCTACATTTTAGAAAAGAAAACCTAAAAAAAGATGTACCTCTTTCAGTTGGAAGCATTTCTACTATTTTGCAGCAGCAATTTTGCTTCCAAAGGCTTTGCAAAGAATTCGTGGTGAAAATTTCTGGAGATTACTATGAAATACCTGAAGAACTAACATTTGACTAACAATCACAATACCATTATTATTATTATATTATTGTATGACACAGCAGACAAGACAGACATGCTGGATTTTGTATCACAAAATCATAAGTCGAACACTTCCCAAGTGTCTAGGACTGTGTGATGTATTTTCAGTTGATGTGCGCAGATCCCAGTAGGGTGGCCCTTTGCAGTTGGCAGATCGTAATTTTGTCAATGTCTATTGTTTCCAAATGCCGGCTGAGATTTTTTGGCACGGCACCCAATGTGCCCATCACCACCGGGACCACCTGCACTGGTTTCTGTTCAATCTTGAGGTCCTGATAGCGGCTGAGTTTTTCCTGTTGTTTTTCGTCAATGCGACTGTCACCTGGGATGGCAACATCAATGATCCACACCTTTTTCTTTTCCACAACTGTGATGTCTGGTGTGTTGTGTTCCAGAACTTTGTCAGTCTGGATTTGTCCCGCAGTATCTTTGCGTGCTCATTTTCCTATACTTTTGCAGGTTTGTGATCCCACCAGTTCTTTACTGCTGGGAGGTGGTACTTGAGGCATAAGTTCCAATGAATCATTTGGGCCACATAGTTGTGCCTCTGTTTGTAGTCAATCTGTGTGATTTTCTTAAACAGCTGAGGATATGATCAATGGTTTCGTTGGTTTTCTTGCACAGTCTGCATTTTGGGTCATCAGCTGATTTTTCAATCTTGGCCTTAATTGCATTTGTTCTGATGGCTTGCTCCTGGGCTGCAAGGATCAGGCCTTCTGTCTCCTTCTTCAGGGTCCCATTCGTGAGCCATAGCCATGTCTTCTCCTTATCAGCTTTTCCTTCAATTTTGTCAAGGAACTTTCCATGAAATGTTTTATTGTATTATTATTATTATTATTATTATTATTATTATTATTATTATTATGGCCACCATACTAAACTACAAATCTGGGGTCGGATCTACACTGCCATAAAATACAGATAATCAAAGTAGAAAATCCACATTACCTGCTTAGAACTGGATTATATGAGTCTATACTGCCATTTAATCCAGTTCAAAGCAGGTAATCTGGATTTTATATGGCAATGTAGATGGGGTCTCAGGCTCATGTAGCTGTCAACTGATATAGAACTACTATTATTGTCCAGTGTCGGTGCATCCTTTTCTATTCATGGTATTGTAACTGATTAAGTAAAAATAAGCTTGATTATTCTCCATTCATTTTTGTGATGTGGTCCTTTCTAATGGGTAGTGTCATTTGTCGTGGATGAAAATCAATATAATAATAAAAAAACTTGTGGGAACTACCCACATTCCATTATATCATCATTCTGCTTAATTTATTTAGTTTCTGGGGAATCTAAAAAAAATAGAATACACAATACTTTTAGAAAGCAATTCAAGCTTGGGGTATGAATTATCCTTAGATTGTGTTGTCGATGTGTTGTCAAAGGCTTTCATGGCCAAAATCACTGGGTTGCTGTGAGTTTTCTGGGCTGTATGGCCATGTTTGTTTGTTTGTTTGTTTATTTATTTATTATTACAAGCATTTATATCCTGCCCTTCTCAATCCTGAGGGGGGACTCAGGGCAGCCTTACAATGTTCCAGAAGCATTTCCTTAAACTGAGTTCTCATGCAGTCAATGAAAAAGGTTACATATAATATTGAGCCCATTAATTGATGGGCTCAATAAGATTTATTTTTCAGAGATAAATTTAAATGAAGTGTTTAAGGAAGTTAGTAGGCTGTACAGTTGTTGCCCCTGAAATAAATGATATGTAAGTATTGAACATACTCTAGAATGTTACTTTTTAGGAAGAAAAACAATCAATTTTATTAGTGATTGGAGATTGGAACAATACCCCACATTATTACTGGTATCATATTACTTCTGTGGATCTGTGGCTCATTGGCCATTAAATTAGTTATTATATTGTAACAATATTTCCTTCATAATATGGCTGAGATCATGCTGCCACTTAACTCAGAATACAGAGAGTGTTAGGTCTTTTACTTAAAACAAGTGATTCTTGCTGCTCACAGCAGCATGGAACCCTATCTCTTGCTTCAGATCTTCTTTTTTAAAGAAGGATGAATTCTTTTCCAAGTCTCTTCCTTCTCAGCAAGGTACTAGAAAGCCAATGGGAGAAGTTGTTCCAGCAAGAGGAGGAGGTACTCATGCCTCCTGTGTGCTGATTTCACTGTGTAGTGCTCTGCTGAGAAGGAAAGGATTTGGAGGAGAAAATAAGTTATTTTAAACAGCACTGCAGTAGTGGTTTCTCTTTAGGCAGTACTGCCTTGTGTCACTCTCTAGTGTTCTGGCAGGAAGCAAGGGACTATTAAAGGGAAGGAGTTATTTTTAAAGCCTTGCAAAGAGAGATGAGGTCTTGCACTGCTGTGAGCAAGAAATTCTTGTTTCAGATAAGATGGAGTAACTTCCCCCTCAAAAAACAGTTCCCTACTACCCACCTCTCTGCTATTAAAGTCAGCCAAACATCCCCAGGTAATGGCTGTATTAATAAGTACAGTGGGGAACATTTTCCATCCCATTCTGTTTCTTACAAAAAGAAGTATTGTAACGTTTAGATGTTTCTTATTATGAGTAACAATGCTACTTGTAATTATTTGTACCACAGCTTGTCGCACCTCAACATAGCTTCACCTTGCTGTAGACACCAAGCAGCACACAGATGATAGTCTTTTGTAGTTTATTAAGCAAAAGCAGAGTATATATATATATATATATATAGTTATATAGTTATATATATAGTCCAATAATAGTTGCAAAATAGTGTCCAGAAATCCAAATCCAAAACCCCATAGACAAAAGCAGTAGTCCATTCAATGAGTTACAAAGATCCAGGAACAGGAATATATCCAAGGCAAAGACAGCACGGAAACACAGACCAAGTTCTCTGTTGAAGCGATGATTTGCTTTGACAAAGAGTTGCCTCTCAGCAAACTGTTTTTAAAAGCAACTCATAAAAGCATTCTTTTCCCCTTCACTAGCCTCCTTCTTATTAGCTAATCTAAGGCTTTGATGCGGCACTCCTTTAAACTGTAAATGAGAAGCTCGAGAAAGCAATGGGGCCTCACACTCGGCCTCGGCCTGGCATTCAAGGTCGGTGCTTTTGTTAGTTATCTTGCACCTGAACCTGAGACACATTATCCTCATTATTTCCCATGGGAACGCTTCCTTGGTTTTCATCAGTGACAGGGTGCATCTGGTTTTCTTCAACAACAGGCTGCAACTCTGAACCAGACTGTGTCTGAATCCCATAATTCCCCATATAATCAGAATCATCCTGAAACCCATCTTGAATCCCAAAATCCCCATCACCATCATCCCCTTCGCTCTGAGGTTGTTGCTGAGTGTCAGAACCCTGGCAGCAGAGCACCAATAACCTTACACAGAGGCCAGTCTCTATCTAATATCTTTATTAAAGAAATATATAAAATCAATAAAAACAAGTGAAGAATATAGTTCAGAAGCAGACCTTTCAAATGAGGTCAAATATAGTCCAAAAATGTATAGTCCAATAAATGATATTAGAGTTCAAAGTTTTAATCCACTTGACCGAAACACACACTTTGCCAAGCAATAGTGTGGGGAAATAACAGAGTCTTAGAGTCCAATGAAGCTTGACAACAAGGCTGGAAATAAACTTGATTCTTGGCTAGATCCGTGACTGGAGACAAGGCAAACATGAAGCATGAAACAGAGTCCGTGGTAAAACCGTGAGACAGGGCAAGGCTTGAAGCTTGATCCGGGAAGCAAGGAACTGGGATTACGAAGTCCACACACGATCTCTCTCCTCAAGCTGATCAATTGACTCCGCAAAGAATCCCTCGCGCCAAACACCTATATTGGGTCTCGTTTTCCCGCCAACAGAACTCTTTCCCTAGAGAATGGGAAACGAAACCCAACTCTGTCCAGATGTGTGACTCCTTAGAATTTCCCAAGGGAAGCAGGCCTAATCTGCTTGATTTTTGGCAGCGATGCGTAAACTCCTTCGTTGGGCCTCCCTGACTCCCCTTTCTCTAGCATAAGATTCCTTCCTGGGAAACGGAGGGGAGTTCTGCCCAAGGCCTGTTTGGCTGAATTCTTGAGGGCAAACATCAACATCCTGCAGGTGAAGAGACTCCGGCTCTTGCTGAACCGGCGAAAACCCCATGTTTTCCTCTTCGTCTGCCACAATAGTACTAGGAACAGGACTACAAGGCCCATGAGTCATCACACTATCCCCGCCCTCAAGGCCCCCCTCAATCAGGGCCCCTCTCCGAGAGTCGCGGGGCCGCGGCTTGGCAGGGTAGGCCTGATGGAAGCGGCGGACTAAGTCGGGGGCATGGACTGTGGAAGCATCTTCCCAGGAGCGTTCTTCGGGGCCAAAACCCACCCAGTCAATGAGATACTGAAGGCGGCGGAGATGGAAGCGAGAATCCAAAATGTCCTGAACCTCGAACTCCTCCTCTCCGTCCACTAGAACAGGGGTGGGGGGCGGCCGGCTCGCGTCGGGGCGAACACCATCTGCTGGAAGGAGCAGGGAACGGTGGAACACCGGATGAATGCGCATGGAGCGCGGAAGTTGGAGTTTGAAAGTCACGGGGTTAAGTTGTGCCACCACTGGGTAGGGACCAATGAAACGGGCATCTAGCTTCCGGCAGGGGCGGTGGGAGGGTAAAAAGCGAGTGGACAGCAGAACCCGATCTCCTACCTTGATCTCGGGGCCCGGCTGGCGATGGCCGTCAGCGTGGCGTTTGTAGTCCTCTTTGGCTTGATCCAGTTGCTGTTGTAAGAGTTCTTGTACTGCTGTGAGTTCCTGCAGCCAGTCCTCCGCTACAGGGACTTCTGAGGTTTCAATGACAGAAGGAAAGAAACGTGGATGGAAACCGTAGTTTGCAAAGAACGGGGTTTCTTTAGTTGAAGCCTGGACACCATTGTTGTATGCAAACTCTGACAGAGGCAATAGGGAAGCCCAACTGTCCTGTTGGTAGTTTACATAACAGCGAAGGTATTGTTCCAAAGTGGCATTGGTGCGCTCAGTTTGTCCATCCGTTTGGGGATGGTGAGCTGAAGATAAACGAGAGTCTATGCCCAATAGTTTTTGTAGTGCTTTCCAGAAACGAGAGGTGAATTGAGATCCACGGTCAGTGACCAAACTCTTGGGCAATCCATGTAGTCGAAATACATGCTGAAGGAATAAATCTGCAGTCTCTTTGGCCGTGGGGAGGCCATCGCAGGGGATGAAATGGGCCAACTTGGTAAAAAGGTCCACCACTACTAGAATCGTGGTGAATCCAAGGGAGGGTGGTAAGTCGGTGATAAAATCCGCAGAAATTATCTCCAATGGGCGAGAAGGAGTGGGAAGGGGATGCAATAGCCCTGACGGCTTCTCCCTTCGTGTCTTGGAATGCTGACATACAGGACAGGTATTGACATATTTCTCCACATCCTTGCGGATCTTGGGCCACCAGAAATCTCACAGGATCAAGTGCATGGTTTTAAATAGCCCAAAATGTCCTGCTGGCTTGCTGTCATGACATAGATGAAGTGCTTTTTCTCTGCCGGGACCTGGAGGAATGTAAACATGATTCCTGTAGCATAGTAGCCCGTTCTTAAGTGAGAATGGGAAACGTAGTCCTTGGCAAATCTGTTCTTGAGCCCAGGCATCTGTCTGTTGACTGGCTCTAATTTCTTGAGTGAAAAGGGACTCCGGGTTAGAGGGGGTTGGTTCAATTGAAGTGGATTTGGTGTTTCCCACTGTGAGCGTGGCAAAGTTTTCAGGTTGCAGCAATCGAGATTCTGAGGTCTCTCTGCGCCCTGCAGCATACTCTGGTTTCCGTGATAGAGCATCTGCTTGCTTGGTCTGAGCCGGGGTCACATAATGGATCTGGAAGTCAAAACGTTCAAAGAACAAAGCCCAGCGCTGCTCTCTTTGATTTAACTTCCGTGCGGTCCTTAGGTGCTCTAAATTTCGATGATCAGTATGAACTTCAATGGGGAATTTGGCCCCTTCCAACCAATGTCTCCAATTTTCAAAAGCTGCCTTTATGGCCAAAAGTTCTTTCTCCCAAATAGTGTAATTTCTCTCTGGGGCTGTTAGTTGACGGGAGTAATAGGCACAAGGATGAAGATGTTCTCCCACTGGTTGCATGAGTACAGCCCCAATTGCCACATCGGAGGCGTCAGCCTGCACAACAAAAGGGGTTTTAGGATCAGGGTGCTGTAGAATTGGCTGGGTCGTGAATAACTGCTTTAGCTGGTGGAACCCTTTCTCTGCTTGCTCCGTCCAGCGGAAAGGCTGTTTCCCTCGGATGCAGCTGGTGATTGGGTCAGACCAGCGAGCGAAGTCTGGGATGAATTTGCGGTAGTAGTTTGCAAACCCCAAGAAGCGCTGTACTTCCTTTTTGTTGGTTGGCGCCCGCCATTCCAATACTGCTGAAACTTTTGCCGGGTCCATGGAGAGCCCTAGTGGCGAGACGCGGTATCCCAGGAAGTCTACCTCTTGCAGATCAAAGGCACATTTCTCTAACTTGGCATATAGTCCATGATCCCGCAATAGTTGTAGCACCATTCTGACGTGTTGCTCATGTTCCGATTGTGATCTAGAAAACACCAAAAAATCGTCGAGATATATGATCAAGAACCGATCTAGATAGTCCTGGAAGATATCGTTGACAAAATGCTGGAATGTTGCGGGAGCTCGGGATAAACCGTAATTCATGACTAGGGACTCAAATAATCCGAATTTGGTCTGGAAGGCGGTTTTCCATTCGTCCCCTTCTCTTATGCGAACTCGATTGTAAGCCCCGCGGAGATCCAGCTTGGTGTAAACCTTGGCCCCTCGGAGCTAGAGGCAGGAGGTAGCGGTTCCGCTTCGTGATATTGTTCAATGTTCTATAGTCCACAACCAAGCGTAGGTCCCCTGACTTCTTTTTCACAAACATCACTGGGGAAGCAGCTGGGGATTGAGAGGTTCTGATGAACCCCTTGCGGAGGTTTGACTCTATAAACTCCCTGAGAGCTTCTTGCTCTGGTTCAGTCAGGGAGTAGAGGTGTCCTCGCGGAATTGGGGCCCCCTCCACCAGGTCAATGGCACAGTCGTAGGGTCTATGTGGGGGTAGTTTCTCGGCTTCCTTTTCATTGAAAACATCCCAAAAGTCCGAATATTTCTTGGGCAAGGTGATGATGGGCTCTGCGTCTGTGGCATGGCAGACCTTGGCTACTAGACAATGGTTTTGGCAATATCTTGAGGCGAACTGCAGTTCTCTGTTGGACCAGGAGATGTTTGGGTCGTGGAGTGTCAGCCATGGAATACCCAAAATCACAGGGAAGTGGGGAACCTCGGTAACGAAGAAGGAAATTTCTTCCATGTGTTCCCTTATCCACATTCTGGTGGGCTCAGTCCATTGGCTTACTGGACCTGTCTTCAGGGATCGGCCGTCTATGGCCTGCACCACCCGGGCTGTCACGACCCAGGCTGCAGAGCACCAATAACCATACACAGAGGCCAGAATCTATCTAATATCTTTATTAAGGAAATATGTAAAGTCAATAAAAATAAGTGTAGAATATAGTTCAGAAGAAGACCTTTCAGGAAAGGTCAATTATAGTCCAGGAAAACAATGTCCAATATAAAATATTAAGGTCCAAAGTTGTAATCCAATAACCGAAACACTCACTTTGCCAAGCAAAGTGAGGGGAGATGACAAGGTTCTTAGTCCAAGGAACTTGATGTAAGGCTAGAAAGTAAACTTGATTCTTGAAACACAAGGCTTGATACAAGGCAACAAGGAACGAGGAACAGGGACAAGATCCGTGGTAAATACTTGGCAAGGTCCTGGAAAGCAAGGCTGAGTCCTAGGAAGCAAGGCAAGGTCCGTGGAGCAAAACAAGGCTGGAAACGGGAACGAAGGCTTGGAAGCGGGAACGAAGGCTTGGAAGCGGGAGTAGCGCTGTCCACACACAACCTACTCCAGTAGCTGACGAATTGACTCCGCAAGATTCCTACAGGGCAAAGAACCTAAATAGGGTCTCGTTTTCCCACCAAAGAACATTTCTCTGGGGAAACAGAACCGAAAGTCAATCTCTGTGTCCAGATGCATGACTCCCTAAAGTTTCTCATGGAAGCAGGCTTAATCAGCTGAATGCCTGGCTGCGATTCTCAGGCTTCTGCGATTAGCCTGTTGAACTCCTTTTTGTTGTTGATAATAATTACGGCGAGAAAATGGGGGAGATTTTGACTCAGGGCTTGTTTGGCAGATTTCTGGAAGACAAACCTCCTGCAGGTGCAAGGGCTCCAATTCTGGCTGGGAAAGTTCCAATTCTGGCTGAAACGGTGGAAAACCCAAGTTTTCCTCTTCATCTGTCACAACAGCGCTAGGAACGGGACTACATGGCCCATGAGTCATCACACGGGCATTCTTGAAATCATGATATTGTAATCCCAGAGAGTCAGCATACTCTCTATCGATGAAATTGTTTGTTGCCCCTGAGTCTATCATGGCATGGATCATGACGGGTCTCTTTTTCACCGACCACAGCGTGACCACCAGGAGAAATAGGACCCCCGTTTGCGGCTCTTGAGTGGGGTTTTTGACCGGGTTGGCGAGCCTCTCTACGCCTGGTCGTTGGCTTCCCCCGCCGGCTTCGCTCCAGCCGCCTCGGCCACCTCCGGCTCCGCGGAGGACGCCGCCGCCAGGCGGGCAGCGGGCTTCTTTTTGGCTGGACATTCTCTGGCGAAGTGGCTTCCATTCCCACAGTACCAGCACAGATTCAAACGTTGGCGCCGGGCCTTTTCAGCAACATCTAGTCTGGGGCGCACATTGCCCAACTGCATCGGCTCCTCCTCGCCTCCCATGGGGCCCGGGGCTGGCGGTGGGTCTCTCCACACTGGACGGGGCTGAACGCTGGCAGAAGTGGGGGGCTTTACTACAGCCCTTCCACTCTGGCCTCGGAGCCACAGTTTTTTGTTGGCAAGCAGGACTTCAGCCCGTAAACACTGGTTGATGAGTCTTTCAAGAGTCCCTGGGGGGTCCACCTTAGAGATTTCTTCCTGCATCTTGATGTTGAGGCCCTCGCGAAACTGTCCTCTGAGGGCTATATTGTTCCAGCCGGTGCTCTGAGCCAGCACCCGGAACTCGGCTATGTACCGGGACAATGGTCTCTTCCCTTGGAAGAGACGCCGGAGTTTATGGTCGGCCGCCTCCTCGTTGTCCTCGATCCCCCAGGTCTTTCTAAGGTGGTTCAAGAAATTTTGCGTGGTGTTTAGATGCGTGGAACCTGCATCGTACAACGCCGTCGCCCAAGTGGCCGCAGGCCCATCTAGGAGACTGAAGATCCACGCCACCTTGACATCTTCTTGGGGAAACTCGGCTTGGCGGGCTTCTAAGTACGCCTGACATTGGCGACGGAAGACATGAACCTTGGAGGCTTCTCCAGAGAACTTGGTTGGTAGCGCTAGGGCAGGGAGTCGGGCTCCGCATTCCTTCAAGCCCCGTATTTCTCCCTCCTGCGTACGGAGTGTATCTCGGATCCTATTGAATTCTTCCTGGGAAATGGTGTAACTGGGTGGTTGAGCTTCTGCTCCGGTTCCTGTAGACATTCTGGCCTTAGGTTATTTGGTGCTTAGGGTGGCGGAGTCAAACTGTCAGAACCCTGGCAGCAGAGCACCAATAACCTTACACAGAGGCCAGTCTCTATCTAATATCTTTATTAAAGAAATATATAAAATCAATAAAAACAAGTGAAGAATATAGTTCAGAAGCAGACCTTTCAAATGAGGTCAAATATAGTCCAAAAATGTATAGTCCAATAAATGATATTAGAGTTCAAAGTTTTAATCCACTTGACCGAAACACACACTTTGCCAAGCAATAGTGTGGGGAAATAACAGAGTCTTAGAGTCCAATGAAGCTTGACAACAAGGATGGAAATAAACTTGATTCTTGGCTAGATCCGTGACTGGAGACAAGGCAAACATGAAGCATGAAACAGAGTCCGTGGTAAAACCGTGAGACAGGGCAAGGCTTGAAGCTTGATCCGGGAAGCAAGGAACTGGGATTACGAAGTCCACACACGATCTCTCTCCTCAAGCTGATCAATTGACTCCGCAAAGAATCCCTCGCGCCAAACACCTATATTGGGTCTCGTTTTCCCGCCAACAGAACTCTTTCCCTAGAGAACGGGAAACGAAACCCAACTCTGTCCAGATGTGTGACTCCTTAGAATTTCCCAAGGGAAGCAGGCCTAATCTGCTTGATTTTTGGCAGCGATGCGTAAACTCCTTCGTTGGGCCTCCCTGACTCCCCTTTCTCTAGCATAAGATTCCTTCCTGGGAAACGGAGGGGAGTTCTGCCCAAGGCCTGTTTGGCTGAATTCTTGAGGGCAAACATCAACATCCTGCAGGTGAAGAGACTCCGGCTCTTGCTGAACCGGCGAAAACCCCATGTTTTCCTCTTCGTCTGCCACAATAGTACTAGGAACAGGACTACAAGGCCCATGAGTCATCACACTGAGTCACAACACAGCTCTGGAATAGAATTAAACAATGAACAATCAAATAGTGTTTCCCATCTACATTTTCATTGACATTCCTGTGCTTCTGATGCAGTATTTTAGACACCTTTTGCTCATGGAGATCAAAGGAGAAAATGAGCACTTGAAACTTCTTAAAACCCTTTACAATGTGATATAACTTGTGTTGATGGCATGGAAGGCAGCACCAGTGTCAACCATTTTCAAGAGCATTTTATTTGTTAATTGACTTGGTTTTCTGCCAGGGATGGGAGGAAGGTGGCAGTGTGGAGGAGCTCACCATCGCTCCTTTGCCATGGACCGACCATCACCTGATCAGGTTTAGACTCACTGCGCCCCCCAACCTCCGCAGGGGTGGAGGACCTAAAAAAATGGTCCACCCCCGGAGGCTTATGGATCCGGATGGATTCCTGACGGCTCTTGGGGAGTTTCCCGCCACCTCGGTTGGTGATCCTGTCGATGCTCTGGTTGCCCTCTGGAACAAGGAGGCGACTAGGGCAATAGACACGATTGCTCCGGAACGTCCCCTCTCGAGTACCCGAGCTAAACCATCTCCTTGGTTCACCGAGGAGTTGGCAGCGATGAAGCGAAAGAAGAGGGGTCTAGAGCGCGTCCGCAAAGAACCGTCCGGCAGAGCTGTTAGAGGTTTGTTGAATCCCATCTCTCAAGATGGGATCCCTGACAACTCAGCAGCCCGCTGTGAAGCATTTGCTCAGTTCTTTGCAGACAAAGTCGCTCTGATCCGCTCTAGCTTTGACACCATATTAATGGCAGCTTCCGAGGATGTATCACGGGCACTTGCTTGTCCTATTTTGATGCATTCATTTCAATTGGTTGAGCTCGAGGATGTGGACAAGGTGCTTGAAGAGGCGAGGGCTACCACATGCATCCTAGACCCCTGCCCATCCTGGCTGGTGAGAGAAGCCAGAGGGGGATTGGCCGAGTGGGTGAAGGTGGTGGTGAATGCCTCCCTTCGGGAAGGCATTGTTCCAGCGAGCCTTAAATTGGCTGTGATCAAACCGCTGTTGAAGAAGCCATCACTAGATCCCACTCAATTAGACAGCTATCGGCCTATTTCCAATCTCCCCTTTTTGGGCAAGGTCCTGGAACGTGTGGTGGCTGTGCAACTCCAGGCATTCTTGGTTGACACTGATTTTCTAGATCCGGCACAGTCTGGTTTCAGGTCGGGGCATGGTACCGAGACAGCCTTGGTCGCCTTAGTCGATGATCTACGCCGGGAACTGGACAGGGGGAGTGTGTCCCTGCTGGTTCTGCTGGACTTCTCAGCGGCCTTTGATACCGTCGATCATGATATCCTTCTGGAGCGCCTTGCCGGGATGAGGCTCAGAGGTACTGTTCTGCAGTGGCTCCGGTCCTTCCTGGAGGGTCAGTCCCAGATGGTGTCATTGGGGGACGCCTGCTCGGCCCCACAACCGTTGACTTGTGGGGTCCCGCAGGGGTCAGTACTGTCCCCCATGTTGTTTAACATCTACATAAAGCCGTTGGGAGAGATCATCCGGAGTTTCGGGGTCCGATGTCATCTGTACGCAGATGATGTCCAGCTCTGTCACTCCTTCCCACCTGTCACTAAGGAGGCGGTCCAGGTCCTGAACCGGTGTCTCGCCGCTGTGTTGGACTGGATGAGGGCCAACAAATTGAAACTGAATCCAGACAAGACAGAGGTCCTCCTGGTCAGTCGAAGGGCCAAACAGGGAATAGGGTTACAGCCTGTGTTGGAAGGGGTCGCACTCCCCCTGAAGACACAGGTTCTCAGTCTGGGGGTTCTCCTGGACTCATCGCTGAGCCTGGAGCCCCAGGTCTCGCCGGTGGCTAGGGCAGCCTTCGCACAACTCAGACTTGTGCGCCACCTGCGCCCGTTCCTTGGGAGGTCTGACTTGGCCACTGTGGTCCATGCTCTGGTTACATCCCTTTTGGATTACTGCAACGCGCTCTACGTGGGGCTGCCTTTGAAGATGGCCCGGAAGCTCCAATTAGTACAACAGGCGGCAGCCAGATTAACAACAGGGGTGGCTTACAGGGAGCGTACTACCCCCCTGCTAAGCCAGCTCCACTGGCTGTCAATATGCTACCGAGCCCAATTCAAAGTGCTGGTTTTGACCTACAAAGCCCTAAACGGTTCTGGTCCAATTTACCTGTCCGAACGCAACTCCTCCTATGAGCCCATGAGAACCTTAAGATCATCCGGGGAGGCCCTGCTCTCGATCCCACCGGCCTCACAGGCACGGCTGGTGGGGACGAGAGACAGGGCCTTCTCGGTGGTGGCTCCTCGGCTGTGGAACTCCCTCCCCAGTGACATCCGGCAGGCTCCATCCCTTCTGGGGTTCAGGAAGAAGCTGAAGACTTGGCTATGCGCGCAAGCGTTTAATGAATGAACTCAGTTAGCATTGACATGGATTGGATTTAGGCTTTTGCACAAGGTCTGATGGATGATTGGTATATATATTTGGTGTTGCATTGTCTTAAATTTTTATATATTGTATTTTACTATGTTATTTAATTATTTTAACTGTTTTATTCTTATTTTTTTGTATTATGATGTACTAGTAGTGATCCTACCAGTTTTGTAAGCCGCCCTGAGTCCCCTCGGGGAGAAGGGCGGGGTAGAAATATTGGAAATAAATAAATAAATAAATAAATAATTGAATCTGTGCATTTAGTGTGAAAGTAAAAAAAAATCTGTCTGTAATATTCAATAGTCACTGAAAATATTTTAAATTTACATGAAATAATTCAGAGATTTTCCTTAGAGATAAAACTTAGTTTAAATTCATTTTCCCATTTTGCCAGTAATTGGGGTTTTTTTTCCTAGACATTATTAGTCCAACTAAAATAACTTTGACTTTATTAATACTAGTCAAGTTATTTCCCTTCTCATATTTCTCCTAATTTCCACTGGGCATTTCTCAAATTCAAATTTACTCTGGATTTCACTTTAGGTGAAAATTCAAAGCCAACCCTTACATGTGACCCTCCTGTGGAGAACGACCAAAATGGCCTTCCACATATATAATTGTTTGTATTTCATGGGGAGTTTATATCCTGTGGGTAGCTTTAGTAATTGAAATTATTAATCATGTGTTCAAACTAAATGCTCTGCTTAAAGTATTAAAAATATTCAGAAACAAAATAGATAATGAGCATTATCATATGCTAATTTCCCAAATCCCCGCTTTGGGATGCATTTTCTGTTCTGTTCAAGGGAAATTAAGAACTCGGTAATGGGCACTGTGCACACCTCATTACGATACAGTGTACTGACATTTTACCCTCCTCCTTTGCAGGTCAGGAACAATCCACTGTACAATATTAGCCAGATCACAGGCAATCTGCAGTAGAAAATGTAGGCATCCTTTCTCTTTACATGTATGAAGGTTGGTTCCCAAGATAACTTCATCTGGGCATTGCACAGAAACTGGCCTTTTGTGAGTAGAAAATTAAACTGACTTCATAGAAAGCCTCCCCTAATAGAAATGTTCCCCAATTGTGCTTCATACTCAAAGATCCCTTGAAATGCATCATGTGGAAATGTTACAAAGGAATCGGGAAGGGGTCATCAGGTTACTTGAAACCCCTGAGTTTGAGGAATCTAGGCTATATTATTCCTTCTGAGGCTGCTTCTGAAAGGTTAAAAAGCATTGTGCAAATTGCATTATTTGCTTTCACACAAAAACTAAGGGGGCTGCACTCTCATTTAAAGCAAGTTATACCTTTCCCTTGAATTTTATGAAAAAGTGTTGTAATTCAGACATGATATGATTATTACATACTGCAGCCAGCCTGCTTTACTCAGGAACACAGTGCTGCTCTTGGAACTTCTTGTGAGATAATGTGGAACAGCTACACTGCTGTGAGAATAGGAACCCGGCAGGAGTAAACCATTACATTTTATTCAAAATACCAGATGGAGATAGTAATACTGTTTTCACTGCTGAGAATATTGAAAATGGAACAATAATGTTTACCAAATAAATAGTAAAAAAAAGTCTCAGCGTTATTCCAGTATAATCAAATCCCACACTTTTGATCAGATGTCTTCTTTCATGTTATCTCTCTGCAGTCCTGTGGGCTAACGGCTCTTCTAAACATGCCTAAAAACTCAGAAGAAACTAGGATAAAAGGGGGTGGTGGCTAAATGACATTTGGGAAAAGTGCAGGCAGAATCAGGTTAACAGGTGAAAAGCACATGTTTAAACGGTGTGCTTAAAACCCAATTCCTCCCCATAACTGTGCATCTTTGCATGACTGTATATCCCTATAGTCATATAAAACCTATAAATTCCTTTCGATCCCCTGTGTGGACTGCTCTATCATATTTTAAAAGCCCAAAACAGCTGATCAGACTGTCAAAAAATTGAGCCACAGACACACAGGTGACTAAACAGAAGCAGAGTTGAAAAGCAATTACAATTAAAACTCTTTTTGCTTTCAAGAAGTTTTCAAAAGTTCCAGCTAGTATGGCCAATGGTAAGGAATGATCAGTACAATAATATGTGTAAGCCTCTGAAAGCCAGCAGATGGACTTTGGGAGATGGGTTTTGATGGAGCATTAGTAAACATACAGATAATTTACATTTTCCATACTTGGGCAAAACTTTTTTGATTAGACTTTAACTGTTGCTCTTGCAGGGAATACAACTTCTTGATCAGGATTGGGCATTTCCTTTACTTTTGTAACCTCCAAGCAGATATTTCTGCTTGATTGACCAGATTTGGGGCTCATGCAAGTCCTTGAGATCTTTTGTCTGCTTCTTTTAGGATGCTATATAAGCTTGCATTATTGGGTAGGCAACATCATTGTATTAAAAGAGAAGAACAAACCTCAGGAGCACCTTAAAGCAGCAAATTTTATTAGAAGTTGTTCACGTCCATTATCATGCTTTAATCATCAGTAAAAATTACTAGCCTTTCTTTTCTTTTTTAAGTACCATTTTATTGTGAATGGTAAATGCTGCATAAAACTGAAGACAGTTCCACCAGGTGACATCTGGTAATAGACAAATCCAGCATTTTCATCCTACAACTTTATCTCTCTTTTTTTTTCAAGCTCAGATTTGTTTCCAGTTTCTATACCTGGTTCATAAAAAGTTAAATACAAATCGAATAATATCCTCTTGCAACAAATTGAACTTTCTTTGACATGATAAATCAATTACATTGAGAAAATGGAGAAAGTCTCAACAAGATTTGGACATGTAATCTTAAACATCAACAGCAGCATGGTGTTATTCTAGCTATCAAAGAGAAAAACAATAACTTATTTTCATTGTTTAGTAATATAATTATATAGTTTTAGGAATTATTCAGGTCTGTATAGCTATTTATTTATTTCTCGTGTCAGGAGCGAACCGAGGGTACAAGTTGTAATGGATTTGCAAACATAGAGATTTTTTAAAGAAAAAAAAACTCGGCATTAATACTAAATGTCTTTTGCCCAGTAGCTGGTCACTTGGAGTAAATCTGGTGTTTCTGTTAGAAGGTTTACATGTCCATTTTGCATGTAGCAGGGCTCAGACTGCATTGTAATAGGTGGTCTGTGGTTTGCTCTTCTCCACACTCGCATGCCGTGGGCTCCACTTTGTAGCCCCATTTCTTAAGGTTGGCTCTGCATCTCGTGGTGCCAGAGCGCAGTCTGTTCAGTGCCTTCCAAGTCGCCCAGTCTTCTGTGTGCCCAGGAGGGAGTCTCTCATCCAGCATCAGCCACTGTTTGATATTCTGAGTTTTAGCCTGCCACTTTTGGACTCCTGCTTGCTGAGGTGTTCCTGCGAGTATCTCTGTCGATCTTAGAAAGCTATTTCTTGATTTAAGGCATTGGCGTGCTGGCTGATATCCGAATAGGGGATGGGCCAGAGTGTATAGCTTTGATAATGACATTCAACAACAGGATATGGTGACTTTCTTTTTTCATATTAGCTTCCCATCTTAACATATCACAGGAACAATGTATTTTAGTACCTTTACACTTAGGCTGGAATAATACTGCCCTATATGCCAGGATCTGACCTCAGATTATCTGCTTTGAACTGAAGCCCCTTCCACACAGTCCTTATATCCCAGGATCCAATCCAACAACAATTTTAGTATATGTGCTGCCGAAGCGAGCACGATCCAATCCCAGGTTATCTGGTTTGAACTGGATTATATGAGTCCCCACTGCCAGAAAATCTGGGATAAACAGATTCCAGGATGTAAGGCAGTGTAGGTCCACCCTAACCATGTTATCACATCAGGGCTTTAAATTGGATAGCTCCACATTTTTGCCACCTCAAGAATTCTGGGAAATGTAGTTTACAGTGGGGCCTTTTTAATTCTCAGCCACAGCGGTCCTTGCCTTCCCAAATTCTGCAGGCTTTAAAGCTCTGATGTGATAACGTGATTAGAATGAATTACCAATGTTTATAGCAAATATGGAAAATGGGAAATTTTATGACACTGATGAGTTTTCAATTGAATAGTACACTTTCTCATCTCTTAACACCAAAACTTCTCTGACTTTACAAACATGCCTTAAAATCTGTTTTCCACTCTCCATACTCTGATACCTAAACTTGGTAAGGATTTTTTTTTTGCACTACCACCTGATATAAGGTAAAGGTTTCCCCTGACATTAAGTCCAGTCATGTCTGACTCTGGGGGTTGGTGCTCATCTCCATTTCTAGCCAAAGAGCCAGCGTTGTCCGTAGACACCTCCAAGGTCATGTGGCCAGCATGACTGCATGGAGCACCGTTACCTTCCCGCTGGAGCGGTACCTATTGATCTACTCACATTGGCATGTTTTTGAACTGCTAGGTTGGCAGGAGTTGGAGCTAACAGCGGCCGCTCCTGCCGCTCCAGGGGTTTGAACCTGGGACCTTTCGGTCTGCAAGTTCAGCAGCTCAGCGCTTTAACGCACTTCGCCTCCGGGCCACCTGATAGCCTTACTTAAAAACTTTTAAAACTAATAGATTACAAAAAAGTCATTTCATGTCTTGATCAGATGGGATTTATCAAAAGCAGGCAAGCCGCTGATAATATTTGATTGGATTTGGTTTGATTGCTTTAAACTTGGATTGAACGTATTATTGGGCAGCTGTTTTTTCTTTAGACACTGAGAAGGCATTTGATCAAATTACCAGCTATTATTCCCATGGTATTCATTAATTTTGGATGAATTTTCTTAAATATTTTTGAAAGTGATTAAAGTTTATGTTCGTCATCAAGAGCAGATACTATAATGAATGGTTTTTCCTCATCCTTTTAAACTCTAGAACAGAGATGTCCCTTGTCTCTTTTAGTATCTGTTTATGCTTGGCACCTCTAGACCAAATTCTCAGCTCAGTAGATTTGAACATTTGGGTTTAGAATGTATAATTGCTCTTTTTGAAAATAATTTTATGTCATTTATTTCAAGGCATCAGCATTTGGACCTTGTTTTGGTACAGTTGTTTAATAATTTTGGTAGCATAGTTGGATATTCAATTAATTGGTTTAAACTGCCAATGGGAGACTAGGAACCTCATCACATTAAGGGTAGGATTCACCCTGCATCGTGGTGAATCTAGTAGGGCCTGGGGTGTGTGTGTGTGGAGGGAATCTACTGTCTCATGTCCCGTATCACCCAGCTTCCCCTCATTGTTGCCTATGTGACATAGGACACCTCTGGTGTTGCTGCCATGGCAGCTTACTATGCTTCCACTTCATTTGTGGCATGAAGCCCTGCCGGAAATAAATCAACGTCATGGGATGGGAGCCAGTGAGCTCTGTGCCACAAGTGAAGTAGGAGTGTTGTACAATGAGCAATTTTGCTCAATTGATAAAGCTGTAGATGCTGACGATATTTAAAGCACAGTAGTTTCAATATTCCCCAAATTCTATTGCTTATTTGGCTATATCCATAATTACTTTATCTCATGTGATGAATTTAGGTATAAATAAGCTGATAAAAGAGATTGCACAAGATTTAGGGGCAGATTTAAAGGTGAATCTGTGGGTTGAAGTAAACAATGTTTTTTTTATCATATTTGGTTAACTGGTATAGAAAGTTATGACCAACATGGTGATTTTTCTACCTTTTATGTTTTATTTTTATTGCTTTGTGCTACTGGAACATTATGTAACTGATTCCCATTTAAACATTTTATTTATTCATTCATTCACTAAAAAAAACTAAAGTTTCCACATTTGTTTTGTTTTTGCATGTACAACAATTATGTGGTAAATTTATCCTAGAATGTACCAAACTGTTTGTATATTAGTTGCAATCATTTTTTCTAGCATATGCTAGATCAAGAACTTAATGACTGCTCTTTGCTTCTGATTCATATCCATGACTATGCAACACCATGAGATATATAAATTATGTCAATCATAAATTGTGCTTTTCCTACATGACCCTTGTGGTCTCTTCCAATTCTATTTTTCTATGATTCTAAGTAAAAATTACTCTATATGGTGATGAACTAGCATCATATTTGGATTATTTTTTTAGATTAATATTTCTGTAAGCTTTGGAGTCATGCTAGTAGTGAAAGAAACTTGCCCTCTATAAGGGATTACTCCCAATGCACTGCCCAACATTATCCATAATTTGCTCAGTTGCTCTTGGGCACTATTAAATAGTAATAATGAACTTCACCTAAAGCTCTTAGTAATTTTGTTCAACATTTCCTTCTCTAATTATCCACTATTCGCTATTTATTATTGCTCCATTCCCTGCCTTGAGGCCTTCTAAAAAAATTAGGAATGAAAAATTAAACAATACATTTTGGCACATAGTTAACCAGTGGGAAGGGTTACAATTTAATAGGTTGTCTTCTGAATTCATTATTTCCGAATTATTTAATTGCAGCTGCTAACTTGTAAAGAAAAGTCCAAGCATGGTACTGGAAGTTCAAGCATGCTGCCATTTTCTCCTTGGAATTCAAGGAAAGGCATTAAAAACATATATGTTTAAATTAAATTCAAAATGGTCCCTCCTTGCATATCTTCACCAGTCTTCCATTTGTAATTGTATTTATATTTTTACTAATGAACATTGTCTACTGCAGAGAACCATAACAATATTTCCCAGAGTAATCTCAGAAGTGTAATCAGTAAGCAATTGGCACTACAGAGCTAATGTCTTTCTCCCTTCCACCCCCCAGCCCCGCAACCCTTTTTAAGTAACAGCTATCATTGACTTTATAGTATGTTCTTATGCGTTTCATTCACATCCAGTTCTTTTAAATTAAGCCTTGACTTATTTGAATATTAGAATACAATGTTCACTAGTTGCTTTCTCCCTTCTGCATAATTAGGCCATGGAAAAATTGGTCTTTTTGCAGAGATGACACACTAGAGAATTATATGACTCCTTTATTTGTGTATGTGAGGTTTGTGCCGTTTTGCAGAATGCTGATTACAAGGATAAAAATATATATATTAATAGCCCATTGCTCTTCAGGTCACAATCAAAGTGAAAGTGTTTTGTCCTACACAAGTCCTTAGAAGGATCCACCTCTTCATGTGCTCCAGATTGTATCAGCAACTGTTGTTTTTTTAAGGCTCTTTTATGTGAACCATTTGGGAACATTAATGTCTAGGGCAGTCTCACTAAAGCAGGTGTTGATACTAGCAGTAACATGATCTTTTTCAATCTTTTGAGGTTTATTATTATTATTTTAGTATGCTCAATGGTCACCACCTTTACACAGCGATTTATCTTAGCATACAATGGAGCTATTATGGTATAACAAAACAGCTATTACAGTACAGCTATTCTATTCTGTGAATAGGAATAAAAATACTTGCTATTAGGAAGGCAAGGAGGTTTGTTCAAGCTGACGTTCCATATCCCAGGTTCTGCATTGACAGATTCAACCAACCATAACTAATTTTTTTTAAAAAATCCAAAAGAGAAACCTTGATTTTGCTGCATACCAATTACTACGCTAATGTGTAGGCATACTGTGTTGTAGATTCCCACAGTCTCACATATCTTCATGCTCTCTCTGGCAATCATTTCAGTTATTCCCAATTTTACACAATATAGGATTCTTTTATTTGAAATTCTTGGGGCCAGAAATGTTTGGGATTTCGGAATGATAATTTTTCCATATACGTAACTGATTAGATATTTTGGAGCTGGAACCCATACGTAAACACACAATTCATATATGTTTCATATACATTTTATACACCTGACCTGAAGTTAATTTTAAATATTTTAATTTTTTTGCATAAATAAATTTTATGTATATTGAACCATTAGAAAGCAAAGGTATCACTATCTTACCCAAAAATGCAGACAATTTTGAATTTGGAGTACTTTGAATTGCAGAATTTCAGATGCTTGACGTATAGAAGGGACAGCATTTTGCTTCAACATTGTATGTAATGGGTCTTGGAGCCAAACCCTAAACCAGGAAGCCATTGCATATGTTTCACATGTTTGTATTTATGATGGAGAGGAAAAAAATATTTCTAGAGTTTTAACAAATATTTCCATTTTGCACTTTCTGAGACTTTCTGTAAGATCAAGTGCTTTGAGGATCTGTAAGTCATTAAATATGGTTTTCTCTAGACTTTTGATTTTTGTTGCTGTATTTTTAACACACACCCCCAACCCAGAATGTTTCTTTATTCTAGAATATTTCCTATTGGACCCTGGCATCTGCTGAAATATTTATTACTACCTTCAAATGGAATTCTTCTTCATTTGGAGTCATATCAGGAAAAATACTCTTTTTTGTTTTTCTCTTTTATCACCACTAGAGTTTTAGCACTCTAGTACACTCCTCATTGGAGTTTCTGGGACTTGACACGCAATAATATCTGGTTGGGAACCATTGCTTTAGGAAATAATTGAAAAGGCAATTTGCTCTACATAGCACTGTAAGATTTTTTAAAAGTCAGAGTGGATAAAAGTTTTCCTTAAAAGCAGATCAACTCAATACCCATGCTGCACTTTTGTTTTGTTTTGTATTTAAAGTTTTTGGAAGAGCTCTTGTGATATCTAAGACATCATTTCAAACAATCTCAAAAATAATGGAATAAGTGGATGTAGAAGTGAGAGCAACCATGTATCTAACTTCTTTGGAGCTCTCTAGGTTACATTTTTTTTGAAAAATATGAATGACTAAAAAAACATGCAGTGGAAAACTACATATAAATATACTTTGCTAAATGAGGAAGTTGCAAACTAGGAATAGGTACAAATTAGATACGAAAAACTGGTAAGAATCAAAGATGGGACAAAAATGTTGATGGGATAAAGATTTTACATCGATGTTTCTACTTTGTCTTCCCTCTATGTTGAATGTATGTTTGTATTCAGTCAATACACAATATATCCATAGGGAAAGCAGGGCTAAATCAGAGCTATTCTGAAAACCTTTAGGAAAAAAAACGAATGCATTATTTTTGCTATTCAAAGTACAAAGCATTAAAAGTGATTCCAAGTATACTTCAGACTAGGTTACATGACTGTAGTTTATATTTAAAGTAATGGCATTTGCTTCTAAATATATTTGGGTATAACCAGTCAATATGTTTGTACTCTGTGTGCTTTAAAATAAGTCTGTTCATGGAAAATGCTGAAAGTCAGCTGATTTACAACGAGTTGTACTGTTAGGTTCTCCTTTTCTATTAAGAATAATATATCAGAGTTCTATAAACATAGATTATGGCTTACAAAACAATCTGGCATGAAAATAAAATAAAGGCCTCAGAGAATTTTCCATATTAGAATTGCTATTCAATGTGAATGCTAATATCCTAACCAGAATCTGAGATGAAAGATAAGAATAAATTTCAAATAAATATTTCGTTATCCCCATAACACAAGCTAGGAACATAAATCTTGACTTGATTTGTCTTAAGGTGGGAAATGGAAAACATCATTTTTCTCCTTTCCACAAGTTACTAAGAGATAGCTCATTTTCATTGTTTTTGACCTCAGAAAAGAATTATGTATTTTAACATGTAAGCTTATGCATTTTCAGTGTTCCATATTGGATATGTGATAAATATGGCCTTTATGTATGATGTAGGGCCCATCTACATAGGCAACATACCCCAAAATGGGCAAAATGTCAGTCCATGCCATCCACATGATGCACAGGACCTCTCGCCCATGACATGATGAAAAGCTGCTTAATGCAGTTTTGCCTTAATTACAAAAAGTCGGGCAATGCTCCAAACTTCCCCAATATTCCAGAGCAGTGTGCATTTTGCGGTCATGTGGACAGTTAAGCAATTTCCAATTCAGAACTGCCCCTACCCTCATTCACACAGGCCAGAGTTGCTGACATGATCCACAATGTCACTTTTTTTCACTGCAGCAGCAGCAGCCACAAAGCTCCAAAGAACTCTTGACCATTACATCATTGACAATGTAAACAAAGGTCCTCATGAAAATTGGAGAGAGGAGAATGCCCCTTCCCTCCTTTCCTCCCTTCCCTGTCCAAGTCACATAGGTGCTTTAGCTAATTTTGGCAATAGCAGTGAGAAGTTGCCAGGAGCTCTATGTCCATCACTACTACAACACCAAATGACATAGGTAAGAATGGTCATCCAGTCTTGATTCTACCCCACCATCACAGCAGGATGGAGGCTGGCAGTGTAGCTGCTTTAAGTAGCCCATGGAGATAAGCCCTTAGTCAATTTAGTAATACTGAATGGAGGATGGGCCTCATCTTTGGATCAGATTTCTTTCTTGTACCTGCTATGCATGTATGCTGAACTTCACTGTGGAGTGGACAGAAACTCACTTAGGAGACAGGCAGGAGTTCCATTTGGTGTCTATATTAAGCAGAGTGCAGCAAGGCCTGTACAATATGATCTTTTGGGAGAGTCAGGAATGCTACTGTAAGACAAAAACTCAGGGTGATGTAAAATAAAAAGAAAACTTACAATTTCCCCTTTTTGGAATCTTTTTGATAGGAAAGTGTTATTGAACACCACTACCCCTCACAAATAAAAAGTATATATAGTTAGGGATCTATAGTTTGCCAAAGATATGGGGCTGAAATGGTATGAAAGGGGTTAAGTCTTGACCACCTTACAATAGGATTAACAGCCGCAGGGATCCCTTTCCCATGCTTCAAAACATCCACTCTAGCAATCCTAGTGTGGATCCTGGCCAGTCTCTTTCTCTGGCCAACCAGAAGCAGGAGGGAGGATTCAAAACTCAAACAACAGTCCTGCTTGTATGAAAATGCTCCTTTATGCTTGTAATTTTGAAGCTGAAAGTTTGTAAGCATCACATCTTGCAAGATGGAAATAAAATGTTCCTGTCTTTGTCTTTGGCTGCTTTGGTGAGTTAAATTCAATCTGGAACTTTGGCTATTAATTGTTTGTAATCCTTGCTGAGAAGAATCCTCAAAGTGATGTAGTCTAGATTCCATATCAAATTGAGGTAGACAAAAAAAGTTGACCTATACATGAATACAAGAATCTCTGAAAGTTAACTGATGTGTGAAGATAAACTAGTAGCCATTGTTGGGTTGGAGCCCCACTGATGTCTCCATCCCAGACAAAGAAAACAAAAAGGGAACTAACATCTTAAAGAAGGAAAAGGTGACCTCAGCAGGCAAAGCCGGCCCTAGGTATTTTTCAAGTGTAGGCAAACAGAATTTTGGCACCACCCCCCCCCAAACCAATCACTGAAAAATAAAAGCGTTGGATAAGCGAATATGTTGGATAATAAGGAGGGATTAAGGAAAAGCCTATTAAACATCAAATTATATTAAGATTTTACAAATTAAGCACCAAAACATCATGTTTTACAACAAATCAACAGAAAAAGCAGTCTCGACTGCGCCCCCATATGTTTTGCGCCCCAAGTGACAGCTTAATTTGCCTCATTGTTGGACCGGCTGTGTCAGCAGGTAACAAGGAAGCAAAAGGCTTGAGTATGTAGACTTAACAAACATACTGAGAGGCATTCTATAGCTCCTCTGTCCCACTAATCACTTTGTTGAGTCTTTGTGTCTAAAAGTTTTGAGAATGAACCTATTTTCTACAGACTGCATAATGTAAAAGAATGAAACAAAATCGTTTTTTAAAAGGACTGCTGCATGATTCCAATAGAGTCATGTTATATTGACATGGAAAAGCTAAATGTAGCACGTTTTTCCACATCCATAATGCTTGCATACTGTGCTGTCAGAGGAGGTCAATCCATTAATGAGCGTGTTGACCAAATGAAACATCTCTTCCAGTGCAAACAGGAGCTTTGAGAGAGTGCAGATTTGAAGGGAGGTGATATGGTAGAGGGGATTGGTGTGTACCCCCTCACTATGATTTGTTGTTCCACTCTTAATCAGTTTTAATCAAGTTATACTTTAAGCAAGATATGTAATGGCTTAATTTCACTATCGTGAAGTGTGTTGCATGTTTTTTTTTTCAAATGAAATAAATTCAATTGAATGTCTTAAGCCAACATATTATATTGTCCCAATGGGAATTCCATTGTATTGAGGGGCATAAAATATGACCATGATTTGGGTTCATGCGTATACCACAAAATACCAATATATTGTTTCTGACCTTTTAAAGACGTGTACATGGCTCAAGTTAAATGGCATTGCTACAACTCTTCAGTAGCATGATTAGAATTCCACAATAATGTGTGACTCAGAAACCCAAATAACCCAGCTGCATGGAGGAGGTTTAATGTCACCTGTAGTTTGGTGATATCTTTGTCTCATTTGCTACTGCACTGTTAGAGAAGCATAATCATTGAGCATTATGACTACACTTTAATTAGAAATAAGGGAATGCAAAAAGTTGTAGGAGTGTTCTGGTAATATTCATACAGCAAATTATTATAGAGACTGTATCTTGTTAACTGGCAGCTACTACAGCTTTTCACAGTGCTGTATTATTTTCCTTTATTTTTCAGCATAAGATTCATGAGCCATGCACCATTTCTGCATTTTTCATTATCCCACTGTCATGCACCTGACATCCTCATGCTAATATGGGGAATGACCTGTTCCATTCAGAATCATTCAGAAATAAGTAACTGCAGTTACTATTTGAGAAATGAAAAAAAGATATGAAGTGCTATTTGTGGGCTTGACATTATACTTTTATTCTTTTTTCAAATAGAACTTTCTACTGAGTTTATATGTATTTATTTCCCATCTGGTTGTCTTTCTCTGTCTAAGACTCAGATTCAAAAGCTTTACTATCTTTGATCTTTACAGATTCTCATGCCAGGCTACTGGCACAGATATCACTAGCAAGGCAAATAAAAAAAAACTGCTATAGATTCTCCTCACTATATGGATTGACATCATCAACATCCTTTTGACCGAGCATGAAGCTTTGGTTTTATCTTTTGATTCCTACCACATTTTTCCTCCCAATCTTCCATCTGTCCAAGTGTAAAGCTTTTTAAGGATGGCCACACACCAGATTATTTATCTACTTGCAAGATTTCAGGTTTGAACCTTATACCATATTATTTCATGCCAGCAATTTAAAACATTCCTAGCCTTCTTCTGTAGAAGGGTTGTCATTAATTATACTAATTAACTATCTTCCCAAAAAGGAAAAAGGAAGGTGCACCGTGTGCAGTTATACATTGTATTTCTCATGTTATCAAAGGGGGGGGGGTAATAATAATTTAAAATAGATAAACGCACACACATATTCCAGAATCCTCCCAGCCAATTTCTTCCTTTGGGCAACTTCTTTCTTCCCAATCAAACTAAAGCTTGCATTTGTCTGACTACACTAGCTTATTTTAATTCCTTGTTATATTTGTCTTTTACACACATCCTGTCCCTCAGTTATCTTTCCCAGCTTCCTTAGATAAAAGAAATATCAGAAAACCATGAGTAATAAAATATAGAAATATATTGTTAGATTATGATTTTTTTAAAAAAAAATCACATTAACCTTTAACACATTAAAACTTAAACTAACTGTCAGAATGTGTAAATTATTCAGCACTTCTTTAAATGCTAACACAATCAATGTATCAGATTCACTGTAATTGGGGTGTGGTAGCTGAATGCTGAGACTGCTGCCTATGTTTGTAGAAACCCTGTTTTTAGTTTGATGAAGGTTGAAGGAGGAGAGAGTGAGTTTGGAGGAGTGTTCAGAGAGTTTGAAGTTGGAGTAAGTTTGATACATTATGGATTGGAGAAGATAAATAAAGCTGTATGTATATAGTGTTATAGATACTTTTGTACAGACTGCAACTGAAAATAAAAACCTTCATAAATAACTTGGAACAAACAACTTGTGTGTGGTGTCATGTGTGCCAACA
Organism: Anolis carolinensis; assembly: GCF_035594765.1. Classification (NCBI taxonomy): domain Eukaryota; kingdom Metazoa; phylum Chordata; class Lepidosauria; order Squamata; family Anolidae; genus Anolis; species Anolis carolinensis. The sequence continues at coordinate 152,919,565 of NC_085843.1, forward strand.
GAGGTCTTCCAAAATTTCATAGGGGAGCCTGGATTCTTACTACTGGCTGCAAGGGAAAGCTTCCAGGACTTTGCTAAGGTAGCACAAAACTCTGACAGTAATGGCCTACTAAAAATTAGGCTTGTGCATTTGTATAGAATCACCTACTGTTTCTGTTTGTTTAATTCATAAGCCCCTTTTTTCATTTTCATGCACCTCCCAAAAATGGGTGCCTTTTCAAATTGGCGTTTTTTGTTCTGCATCCAAAAAAAATATATGAAAATTTTCAACCCATTGGCCACTGTGGGTGGGATTCCACAAGCTCCTCCGCCATCTAGAGTACTCTAGAGTTTGAGGCATGAAGGAGGAAGAGGAGGAAGGCACCTTCCTTGCATGAGAGGTGGAGGAGAAGAAGAAGAGGAAGACACCCAGCTGGGCAGCAGCAACAGCAACAACCCAAGGTGACAGGTCCAAGAGCCAAGGAGGAGGAGAGGGCCTTGGTCACTATGCACACACTCTCCAAAGCATTTTAAGGAAGTTTCCCACTTCCAGATAAGGAAGAGTGATGGATAAGGAAGAGGAGAGTAAATGAGGGTTTACTTTTTGTTTGCTGCGGGAAAAGCAGACAAGGAAACAGTACCCGCTCCTGCTCACTTTCATTTCGAGCTAATTTTTGTTCCAGGGAATGTTGCCGTTTTGTGCTCCCACCTGAAATGAGAGGAACAAAAGACTGAATGAAATGGGAGAAATGGGTACAGCGCACACCTCTACTAAAAATAATAAAATGTATACAGAAGAATAAGACACATACATAAGCACACATATGCAAAAACACAGAACTAAAACAAAAAAAAATAATCCCCAGTCCACTACGAATCTCTCACTAATTGATGGTTGTATCTCTTATTAGTCTACTCACCAAATGCTATTATATAGTCATACTTCTTTTTTAGTCACACTCTTCTAATTTATAAATTTTATAATTGACAAATATCCCCACCATTAATTCCAATCTTTCTTAAAGTTGGACAAATATTTCTCTTTAATCACCCTAGTGAATTTATCCATCTCAATTAATTCACTATTCTTCATCAGCTGTTTTCATCGTTCTTCTTTTTTTCCCATATCTTTTTTCTTCATGTATTTGGTCTGCCTCTAAGGACCCTTCCAGACAAGTCAAAAATCCAAGAAGAAATGGGATTTCAAATCACACTTCCTCTTGGGATGGAGGCCACACAGCTGGCCCAAACTCGAGAATTTTGCATTGGGGTGGTGACTAGATTATATCCTCTGCTGATTAGATATCTGCATGGGTGGGCAAGGGCACTGGCAGCCTCATCCTCCCTTCTCCCATCCCCCCCCCCACTTACCAGAGGGAGGCTGAGTAAAGGGGCCTCCAGTGGTGCAGTTTGTTAAAGCACTGAGATGCTGAACTTGCAGACCAAAAGGTTGCCAGGTTCGAATCCGGGGAGCGGAATGAGCGCTCACTGTTAGCCCCAGCTTCTGCCAACCTAGCAGTTCAAAAACATGCCAATGTGAGTAGATCAATAGGTACTGCTCTGGCGGGAAGGTAACGGTGCTCCATGCAGTCATGCTGGCCACATGACCTTGGAGGTGTCTACAGACAATGCCAGCTCTTCAGCTTAGAAATGGAGATGAGCACCAACCCTCAGAGTCAGACATGACTAGACTTAACATCAGGGGAAACCTTTACCTTTTTACCTAAAGGAATCTCTGCTTAGCGCCGCTTATAGCTGTAGCTTTGTTGATTTATATTGATTTTATTCACATGTCTCCAAAAAGTAGAAGAATGTGGGTCTTTTTGTACAGTCCAGTAGGGATAGCAAGAAAGGTGTGGGGCTCCAGAGCACCCTCTCTAATTGACATCAAATCCCTGTTAAATGTTGAATGTATTTTTCCAGTGCTTAGAGTAGTGGGTCTTCCAAGCTTTGGATGAATTTCTTTGTTTACGGCGTACCCTCCTAATTTGAGTTTGTGGTGGAAAGTGTTACAAACTGGATTGAGAAAGACACTGATATGCAGATTCAAGATGTATATATCTAATCTGCCAATATCAGTTTGGTGTTTGAAAATAACAACAGAAATACATCTCTCTGTTAGTGCTCGTGGAATCAGACTTATATTTAGTCAACAGGTTAATCTCAACAGGTAGATTTGATAATACAATTCCTATATTTGGTCCATCTCTAGCATTGTTATTTCAGCATTTGCAACTGAGAGAGGAAGGGGAAGAAAAAGAAAAGCTTAAGGCAAACTCATTTTATTCTTGCATGAGGTTCTGTTGATATAAACCCACTTCTTTGGATGCAGTACTGGGTGATACTGCAAATTATACTTTCTCAGCCTCAAAGGGAGTCACCCCATTAATATTTCCATTCATCCCTGAATAAATTTTGCCAAGAAAACCATGAGTCAGAAATGACTAGAAGTCCCACAACAATAACAATAAGAATTACAACACTGAGAACAAAAATGAAAACAGCAACATTGGCTGGTTAGATGTTTGAATCCTGGAAAACTTCAGTTAGTAGCTCAATTAGAGCTACTTTCTCCCTGTTCTCCCTCAGATGCACATATACACTAATACTCAAGAGTCTAAATACTTTTTACTCTTTAGCAAATGGCAATTGTATGTTTTATGGATGATGTAGTCTCAGTGGTAATGGTGATTAGAGAGTGAACTAATCTTCAGAGGGGTTGCTGAGCCACAAGAATCGTTGCTGGTTTTGTTCCTTTTAGTCTAATTTATTTAGTGATCCTCAGGGATACCAGGCTAAATAAGACCAGTAATAATGGGTTTTGCAAGTTTTTTGTGATACAGTAAAAGATGAAAATATCTTTATTGTTATTTTAATCCAATAGGCCAAACACAATTAAAAAGAATTAGCTTTGGTGTTATTGTAAAAAAAAAAATCTGTGATATCATGGTCTTCTTAAGTAATTCCGAGAAAATAGAGCTTGAGAAATAAATAGACAGCTAATAAATAGTTTATCTGACAGAATGCTTTACAGGAAATTATTGTGAAATAGCAGATGATATGTGGTTAATTGTAAAGGTTGATCAATTATTACTTGTACATAGAATTAATATTTATTTGCATGAAGTGTGAACTGTTTCTGAACAACAGGATCATTTTGGAGACCATTTGGTACATATGAGCAATCAATTAAATGATAAGCAATAGGTATTCTTAATAATGGCACTGATAAGATAGATATTAATCAATCCATACATAAGAAGGACAGATTTCTGGACAACTGATAAGAAGTAAAAGCAGATAAAGCAAGCTGATAATCATCAGAGATATAAGAGGACATTTATTTGACATACAAATTTTTGAAGAGATAAGTGAAAAATTAAAATTAAACAGTTGGGGAAAATGTTCATATATAAAATACCATAACTGGAGCACTGACTCTGTATAAATTCATCCAGAGCTGAATATTCAACAATGTATAAACTTAAACTGTAACAATTGAAATGTTTAATTCATTAAATAATTAAATAATTAGCATGGAGCCAGACCAGAAAATGATATGCGAGCTATCTCTGTTGACTATAGTGGGAGCATATTTTGTTCTACATCTTCCTTTTCTTTCCACCACTACCTATTTCATATTTTCTTTCTTTTTCAAATCTCCAGTTTATTAAAAAGCAACAAAGAGTGATTTATTTCAGTTAGGTGAGCACGGTTTAAGGCATAACAGCTCCTTTTTGGAAGAACAGCTATTCCCAGGCATCACCATCTGGAACCTGCCTGAGCAGTATGACTGGAACCACTGCAGTACAGTGCCTCCAATCCCCCCCCCCCAGCGTTCCATAAGGATCCCATGGTAAATGGCATTGAAAGCCTTGTTAGTGTTAAGACGGAGATCATCCACTAAGCATTCTCAGCTTTATATTCTGTTCTGAAGCCCATTTGAAATGGGTCAAAGAAGTGTGTGTCATCCAAGACTGCCTGAAGTTGGAGGGCAATTGCTTTCTCAATCATTTTGCACAAAAAAGGAGGGTTAGAGACTGGTCGCTAATTATAAAGGTCCAAGGGATACAAGGAGGAATTTTTTAGATGTGTTCTTCACTACTGTTTCTTTCAAACAAAATGGAAAATTCTCCTTTCTGAGAGATGCTACTTCAACTTTGAGGAGATCATCGATCATACGAGCCTTATTTTTCACTGACAGAGCAAGGTGAGGTTTTGTGGGTGTTCTGACTCACTCTCCAGTTCTCCAGGCTTGCAAGGTGACTGGAAGGTGTATGATTTATATTACCACCCCAGGTTTTGAATACACTGAATTAAAAACAAACAATAGATGGCCAAAGAGAAAACCAAAAACCAAAAAATACAAATGACAAATTATAAGACATTAATACAACAACACTCAACACACAGTCAATAGGTGTGTTATCCCAATCAACCAGGCCGATTAGTCAGAGGTGTGCAATCAATAACAAAAAATGTTTCAATACTCATTACTAAATTTGGGGGGGGGGGGTTGTTTCTAAAGTGTTTCTAAAATATCATAACGGGTCCGTGTTGTAACTATTTAAATGTAATGAAATTTAGTTATTTTTTCATTATGTAATTGTGCAAGTGGGAAGCTTCTAGGGCTCCTTTCTTCCTCATTTTACAGCTATTGAGATGAAACTTGCTACAATGTAGAATACATTTACTCCCTCCCCCCTCCAAGTTTCAAAATGTTTCATTCATCCACAGATTTTTTGGGGGGAATTTTTCAAAGTTTTTACAAATTCAACCAAGCTCACTGCAATTCAACCAAACTCACTCAGCCCATGAGGTTTCTCACATGACATTTCCTATATAGGTAATTCTGTCATAGATAGTATGTTTTGGGATGGGTGGTGTGTGTGTGTGTTGAAACCAGAGATGTTTCCAATTGTGAGGATGGGGTATGGGTCTCACAGTGTCACTGCAGGCCACACTTTAAGTATCTCTGATATAAATATACAGTCATTTTGATTTATAATGTATAAAAAGAAGACCATCAGACAGAAAATAGCACTAAAAGTTTAAATGTTATATTGAATGTGTAGGTCATTTCTTTAATATTAAAATGGTTATAAAGATTTTTGGTCCCTTTGTTCTTTGTAGGAGAAATGTACAACATAAAAACATGGAGTGGGATGGTTGTTATGAAGTTGGGGAATATGAAAAGCAATTATTCAGATGGATATAAAAGAAACAGATGGGCTCCAAAGTATTTTTATTATTTAGTTAGTAGCAACGTGCTCCATCAGGACTTCTAGAATCATCAGGCATGTCTGCTATTGATGTGACTGTGGCTGCTATTGTATCAACCAAAAGCATCTTTTTGTTTAGATCTGGAACCTCATGGGATAGGATAAAAGAGCAATGACAAGCAAGTGACTTTGTGCCACTGAACCTAGGCACATCCTGGGATCACTTGCTTGTCTCTGCTGTGAGGAAGACCACAAAAGTATGGTTTTATTATCTCCATTTACTGCACAAATTGCTATGAATACTAATGAAGTGCAGCAGCAGTGAGGCACAGATAACAGGAGAGAAAGCATAGGGTGAGGAAAAAATAAAGTGACCCTCTCCATGCTTGGTCTTATCATAAGCTATTTCAGCATTATACTGACTACTGCTCACTTAGGATTTTTTAAAATAAGATAGGCATAATGTGCATATGATGACTTAAAAGCTCTGACTGATTTATTTCTTGCTAAATTGTGGTCTCAATTGGCTTATCCCATGTTGCATCACATGGCATTTCATTTTTCAGCAGAGCAAGAGCCAGTGTAGTGGATACTACATTAGATTTGGATCAGAGAAACATACAGCTTCCAAATCTTGCTCAGGTTATTGAGTGACCTTTGCTAAATCACATTCTCACAGCCTTACTGACTTCAAAGGATTGCTGTTAAGGATCAAGTGAGATAATGCCTACATATGCCAACCGGAATGATACACACAGATGTGGATTGCTCACATGAGACATTCCTAATTTTTTTTCTCATGTCATGAAACTGGCTGAAAGTTTTTGACAGTATTTTATAAAATATTACGTTTGCAGAGGCAGCAGCTTATTTGAACTAGCAAGATACCTATCATTGTTTTTTAAGCAATAGAGAGTAAAGGACAAGGCCATATTAGCAAGCAATCCCACTTGGGGTAGGATGAAAAATATATTTCTCTGCAGGAGCTATTACATTATCCTCATGCGGTACCTCTCGGTACCAGAGCCGGCCCTAGGTATTTTTCAAGTGTAGGCAAACAGAATTTTGGTGCCCCCCCCCAAACCAATCACTGAAAAATAAAAGCGTTGGATAAGTGAAAATGTTGGATAATAAGGAGGGATTAAGGAAAAGCCTATTACACATCAAATTACATTAAGATTTTACAAATTAAGCACCAAAACATCATGTTTTACAACAAATCAACAGAAAAAGCAGTTCAATACATGGTAATGTTATGTACGAATTACTATATTTGCAAATTTAGCACCAAACATTGAACAGGGATATAGGGCAGTGTGGACTTAGATAACCCAGATAGCCCCCGGTATTAAAAAAAAACCTCTAAAATCAGGACAATAAATAAAGAACAACACTCTGAAAGCAGGAGAAATCCAGACATTTGTTCTCGTCAGGAGGACGTTCTGGGCTTTGGGGAGCAGAAAAGTGCCGCTTCTCTGCTCCCCAAGCCACCAAACGCCTTCCTGGTGAGGCCTTCCTCGCCAGGAAGGCCTCACCAGGAAGGCCTTGCCTAGAAGGTGTTTGGTGGCTTCTCTGCTCTGCAAAGCTCCAAACACCTTCCTGGCTTCTCTGCTTCCCAGAGTGGCGACCTCGGTTCCTTCCTTGCGGAGGGAGGCACGGCAGCGGAGGCATGCCACAGGAGACAGGAGTTGCCTCGATGGCACCCCCAACAAGATGACACCATAGGCAACTGCCTGGTTGGCATGGTGGTTGAACCGCCTCTGCTTTCAATGAGGGCCAAGTTACTCAGAGGACCCATGGGCATTAATAAAGGTAGTAGGTATTCTTTTGTTTGCTTTTTTTTAGCTCCTTCTGAATTGTTGAAGATTTTTACATCCCTTCCAAATTTAAAAATCTATGATTAACTTTTTCAATTCTCTTCTCACCTTCCTTAGGATACCAATAGCCCTTCAAAAAAAGGGGGCATGCCAGATCAGATGCAAACACTGACAGGGCAAAGAATGGCAGTGATGGCACAGAGTGTCAAAGTTTACCTTATACTTCCTAGCTTTTCATCTTCAGCTGTGGTGGAAGAGGTGTTGAAACAAGTTTCATCTGTCAATCTTATCAGCATACAAGTAATGGGTGTAGGAGCTACCATTCCTTTTTGATTGTATAAAATTTGGGGCCAGTTCTGATTCTAGATAGTATCCCTTTAAGGTATTTTAATTTATACATGGATAGTATTTTAATTAACATATTCTGGAAGAAATTTCAACTCCTTTATAAATACACATTTAATTTGTTGTTAGTTCTGCTCTTCTTGTGCACTTCATACTTTACTCCTTTCATTCTTTAATTCATCTTTTCTTTGTTTCTTTTCTTCCCTGCTCTACAACTTATAGTTAAAAGTCTTATTTTCCTCTCTCCTTTCTGTTTCCCATCCGTTTGTTTGTCTCCCTGCCATACTACTTCTGCTTAGAGAATGAACATAATATTTGAAATTTTTATTTATATACTTATTTATTTACAGCATTTTTATCGCACCCTTCTCACCCGAGGGGACTACGTGAAAACCATTAGTTTCTTGAGTGTCCGGATCAGGAAATCTCATACCTTTTGTACAGAAAGCTGTAGAGTGCTTCTTGCTGTACAAAATGCAGTTTTGTTTATATCAGTAGTTCTCCACCTGTGAGTCCCTAGGCATTTTGGCCTACAACTCCCAGTTTACCAATTGTTAGGATTTCTGGGAGTTGAAGGCCAAAACATCTGGGAACCCACAGGTTGAGAACCACTGCTTTGTATGCAATGCTGTTTTCTGCATTAGAAAACGTGCATGCAACTTTTGCACAGAATGAGTCATGAATTGCAAATAGCTTTCAAAAACTAAAAATTGTCTATAAACAAAAATACCTCCAGCAGCATTGCAAGGGAAAACTCAGCATTCTACAATTTCAATTCTTCCCATTTAATATAATTTTCCTATCACTACAAAGAGTGGCAATGTATTTGTTCCCATCCTTTCAATATAGCAAGTACACATTCTGTGCTGAGCACAACCTAGCATTTTACAGTTGCTGAAAAACATTTTGAACTTTTGATAAAATATTATTAATGCACCCGAGTGTTTCCCCTTTCTCAGCATATCTATAAACAAAAAGCACTAAGTCTCTTTCTTTCCTTTTTGATCTATACAGAAGAAATTATGGCAATGCAAATTAATTCAGGGTACATTGTCATGGTACACTGAAGCAAGAATGAGACTTAGACAATATGTCAGAGAGGTTTAAAGCAGTGATCCTTAGTAAGAGAAAAGGGATCTTAAAGATATGACATGGTCACCCATGAAATCTTGAAGATTATAAAGATCTATCTTTATACAATATGAAAAAGCAGCCATGAGATAAAGTCCTTGATTCTATCCCTGAATAAACAGCTATACCTGTTAGGAAATATTCAGTCTTAAAAAATAAAAATAAACTTTCCTCTTTTTTTCACAGATGTGCCCTTCTTCAAATTTGGAACCAATTCAATGAAGTACTTTACTTGAAATGGAAACTGCTGTTGAAATAGAAACAGAGCACAACACAGTGTAATAAACCTTATTAGTATTTTACCTCGTTCAGTTAACTTTTCCAGGAGGGTGCACAAAGTTTTGATTAATGAAAAGATTATCCATGTGTTACTTTCAAAGTATGGCAGCCCATGTGGTGCAGAGTTCTGCAGATGTAGTAGCAACATATTGAAATTGACACAACTAAATTATATAATGGTTGAGATGAAAGCTGTGATCTGAATAACTGAAGAGGATTTCCAATCTACTTAATTATCTCTTGACAAAAGCGTGCATCAGAGCAATAAAACATCTTCACTCAACCGATAGCTCACCGACATTGGAAGACATGATTTTTTAAAAAAGACCTTTATAAAACTGTTGATGCAAATTCTGAAAAATAGAAGCATAACTTTATAAGCAAAAATAAAGATGAGAATTTCGAAGATGAAATGCAAATGCGTGAATCCAGGTTAATCAAATGTGACATAAAAGGACCAAGGATAATTAATTCTTCTGCACTTGATAGAAGTACCATCATTATTTATTTGTGTTTATGTAATGTTCTACTTGAAAATGACAGCTTATTGTGGAAATATTAATTGAATTCTCACAGTACACTTATGCAGAAGCATTTTCCTATTAGTAGAGGGAGTGTCCTACATGCTGATATCCTGAGTGCTAAAATAAGATCAAGGGCAAGATGGGGTGGAGCCCTCCATGTGATGGACTGTGAAAAATAGATCCTTGGGACATGAAGAAAATAATTCTGGCGAGCATGGGAGGTTTTTTTTTAAAAAAAAATCTGGCAAAAAACATCGATTTTTTGGTGAGTTCTGCTGTATCACATCTTTTCGTTTACATAGAGATATGATACTAGACTACATTGAGTTGGAACTGCTAATCACAGGCAGTCCCCAGTTTGTGGCTCAGTGTTTAGGAAATAAGACTTGCTTGAGGCCTCTCATTTTTTATTAAATGCATAATAGAAAAATAATTATGCTGTAATGGAACCACCAAGTGTGGGGTGACAGCATAGGAAAAGGGGTGGATCATACATGTTTTGCCACCATCATTGCGCCTACATAGCTGTGTGATCTCCTGGCCATCATGGGTGCCCCTTCTGATATTTCTTTTCCTATTTCTTTTCTATAAATGATTTTTTGAGACCCACAAAGGTACGTTTGTGTGCAGCCTAGGTTTATATCTATTCCATCTTCTTAACAAGGTACTTGTTAAATCATCATTCACTTTAATATTATTGTACCATCAAATTCATGCCACTCAGTCTTCCAATTCCAAAAACCTCTTATTAACGCCATCAAAGTCTTTCAACTAAAGCAAACAGCATGGAGTAAAATGCAGTTTTCCTTAAAGTCTTATAGAAAACTTAGTTTTTATACATTTTTATAAATATATAAATTTATACATTTCAAAACACTAAAAATGATTGATGATTGGAGGTGTACTGTGCATTTTTGTGAGAATCAGCTTGCTTTTATTTTATTTTCTTGTTAGCTTCAAAAAGAGAAAGCACACAAGAGACAGATATGAATATTGTACAAAGCATAATACTTGTTTACTGTCTTATTCTCCTAGTGGATGTGGGACATCTCATGGGGGTTGTAGAATCTTTCTTAGGTTGTCTTACTGTGTTCTCATGGCAATCTCTCTGAACCATAAATGAAACATTGGTGAAATGTTATCACATTTTAGTATGCAGGGGACTCTCTTCCTCAGCTTTCTTGAGGAGAATGTTGGAATAAAGAATTTTTGTGTATGCTGGAAGAGGATGTGAGGCTAAACATTTCATGACATAATTGAATTCACAAGCCAGGAGTGTAAAACATTACAATAGCACAATCAGAGTATTTTTTAAAAAACAAAAACATTAAAATTAGAAATTCAAAACATTAAAAACAGAAGGTCCAGGATATGCCACCATTCCAATTAGCTTCAGATATGACACTTAATTAAAATCTATGGATATAGATATTAGAATGAATAGGTTCTTTCTCTCTCTTTTTCTCTCTCATCTGTGGCATGTCCAGGGTGGGTGAAAGAACCCTTTTTTGTTTGAAGCTTGCAAATAGCAAGCTTGATTAACACTGAATAGCCTGCCGTTTATTTTCCGGGCCCAATTCAAGGTGCAGGTTATCACCTACAAAGCCCTAAACGGTTTGGGACCCACCTACCTTAGAGACCGCATCTCCCCCTATGAACCCGCATGTTCTCTTCGCTCGTCAGGGGAGGCCCTTCTCTCGCTCCCACCCCCCTCGCAGTCGTGGTTGGTGGGGACGAGAGGGAGGGCCTTCTCCGTCGTGGCCCCCCAGCTTTGGAACTCGCTTCCTAGAGAGATCAGGTAGGTCCCTACCCTTCTCTCCTTCTGAAGGAGCTTAAAGACCTGGCTCTTCCAAAAGGCCTTTGACACTTAATTTGTTGTTGGACTGATCTATCTGCCCATTTTATAATAGCCCCATTCTTGAGGTGTTGCCAATGTTATTTTGCACTTTATTGTCCATCTCAGCCGTGAAATACCTTTCCCATTCCGGCACATTCTGTACTGGGTTTTATGAACTAGTCTCCTGTTTTAATATTGTATGCTTCATGCCGATTTTATCGATTGTTTTACTGATAATTGAGGTTTTATTGGTATAATTGTTTTATTGTTGTATCATTGATTTTTGATTGTTTTATTGGGCTTGGCCCCATGTAAGCCGCCCCGAGTCCCTTCGGGGAGATGGGGCGGGGTATAAAAATTAAGTTATTATTATTATTATTATTATTATTATTATTATTATTATTATTATTATTATTGCAGCTGCACAGTCAATCAGGGCATTTGTATAGTAGTAAACTGGCTGTTGTGCCTGGAGGTACCTGTGGAAACTTCCAGGCATGTCATATTATATTGTCATTTCTATAGGTTCCATACTGCAAGTCTGCCTTACAGTATGGAGTGCCTCTGGTTTCACTATGAGAAGGTCCTCCATTGTGCATGTGGCAGGGCTCAGGTTGCATTTTAGTAAGTGGTCTGTGGTTTGCTCTTATCCACATTTGCATGTTGTGGACTCCACTTTGTAGCCCCATTTCCTAAGATTGGCTCTGCATCTCATGGTGCCAGAATGCAGTCTGTTAAGTGCATTCCAAGTCACCCAGTCTTCTGTGTGTCCAGGGTGGAATGTCTCATCTGGTATCTAATGTTTACCAGGCCTTCATAGCCTGTGTCCTCCAGAAGCCCTAGCCAGCCTTGTCCAATGGACAGGAATTCTGAGAATGAAGTTCAAAACTCCTGGAGGACTACAAGTTATGTCGACCTGCTCTAGATCATTACTGTCTGGCATTTCACATTAGGCAGTCTTTGTGTGTGCTTTGCAAATGTTTATTTTCTCCAGGTCACTCAAGAATGGGAAGAAATAAACTCTCTTTTCCACAGCTCAGAAAATATGGCTGCAAAAGCCAGAATAACCTTTCTGACCAGCTGTGATACAAAGCAGATGCTTTTCTTTCTTCCCAGTATCTCCTAAGAACCAGGGCAGAGCTTCTATTTTGACTAAAGCCACAGCAAAGCTATCCAGATATTCAGCAGCATTTGGCAACTTTGCAACCATGTAGAGGTGTGTAAAGCTCCAATGAACAACAGCCAAGGTTTAAGGCAATGTTTTGATTGCAGTATAAGCTTGATGATTAGGTCTGCAAAATGACAGAGTAATAGAAAATGTGTCATTTTAGGTAAACAGTAGAATAGAATAAATCTGTGGAATAAAGCTTCAGAAACACTGTTTATCTCTTTTTAATAGAAAATGAGACACTAACATGATTAACATGGTACTGAGAGGTTATAAGCTGATTACATGTGTTTAATTGTAATCCTTATAATAAATAAGATTGCAGTCCAACAGTACATGATATACAGACAAATAACTGCAATTTCATTATGTGTTTATTTCTGTAGATATTCATAGTAGAAAATGTTATAGAACTGAGGGTAAGCCTAGGAAGTATGGAGCTAGTCTTTCTTTTTCCAGTGGGCATCACCTTTTCCCTATCCCAGCAAAGTCCATGAATGCACCCTTTTGTGCTCTTCTGTTTGAGAAAAGGTTGGTTATTTATTGTTTTTGATATTCCTTTTTTTTATATTTGACCCTTTTACTTAAACATTGAAACATAATTCCAATGTCTTATTTCACCTTCTATTTCCAGATCTATGTCCCCCAATCCTCTCATTGCATATATGGCATATAAAATACAGCAATGTCAATTCTATTACTTCTATATTATTCTAATTTTACATATAATTATTCTCACGTGTTCATTAATTACTCAGCCACAATCTTTCTTGGATGTTTGGTGATTTAAATTTGTCATTGTTTTTGCACAAGAAGCTAATAAATGTGTTGGCAAAGATTTTCATGGCTGGAAACACTGGTTGCTGTAAGTTTTCTGAGCTGTATGGCCATGTTCCAGAAGCATTCTCCCAGGGCCGGCCCAAGGTAATTTTAAAGAGTAAGTGAACAGATTCCCCCCCCCCCCCCAAAAAAAAAACCCAATCACTGAAAAATAAAAGTGTTGGGTAAGTGAAAATGTTGTTTAATAAGGAGGGATTAAGGAAAAGCCTATTAAACATCAAATTACATAATAAGCATAATATTAAAACAAGGTAAAAACTATATAATTAGATAAGCAATAAATAACACAACAACCTTGATCAAGGGAGAGGCCACAGAGGCTGGCGAGAGGCTGGCAAGAGGCCGGCAAGAGGTCGCGGAGGGCGGTGAGAGTCTGTGGGCCTGGGAGGAGGAGGCGGGTGCACAGGCCAGTGGTGCCAGCTTCCTGTTCTTGCTTTGCGTTTGCCTCTCTCCTTCTCACACAAAGGGAAGAGGGAGGCGAGGCATGAATGTGGTGAGAACAGAAAGTTGGTGCTGCTGGCGCTCGCATCCCTTGCGTCCCTCACCTCCCTCTTCCCTTTGCACAAGAAGGAGATAGGCACGTGCACAGCAAGAACAGGACGCTAGTGCTGCTGGCCTGAACGCCTCTCGCCTTTTCATGCAAAGAGAAGAGGGAGGCAAGAGGCGCGAACAAAAAGTTGGTACCACTGGCGCTCGCGTCCGTTGCCTCCCTTTTCCCTTTGCATGAGAAGGAGAGAGGTGTGCAGGCCAGTGGCACCAGCTTCCTGTTCTCGCTGTGTGCTCCCCTCTCTCCTTCTTGTGCAAAGGGAAGAGGGAGGCGAGGGGCAAATGTGGTGAGAGCAGAAAGTTGATGCCACTGGCGCTCGCATCCCTCTCCTCCCTCTTCCCTTTGCACGAGAAGGAGAGAAGCACGTGCACTGGAAGAACAGGAAGCTAGTGCCACTGGCCTGCGCACCTCTCGCCTTCTCGCGCAAAGAGAAGAGGGAGGTGAGAGGTGCGAACAAAAAGTCGGTGCCACTGGCACGCGTGCACTCTCTCACCCTTCCCATTACTGGAGAGCGGCAGGCCAGATTTCCAAAGGTGACAGCGACTACTCCTTGGCTTTAGGGCACTTGGAGGCGCCTCAAGAGGTGCCTCAAGTGCAACCCCCAGACGATGGCGCCTTCAGAAACTGCCTAATTCACCTAACGGTTGAACTGCCCCTGCATTCTCCTCTGACATTTTGCCCACATCTATGGCAGGCATTATCAGATATTGGAAACTAGGCAAGAGAGGTTTATATATCTTCCAACCTCCCAACAAAGGATTCCCCCAGGAAGGAATCAGCGAGATTTTGAAGCTGCAAGGCTTTTCAGTGCTAATCAAAGTGATTAATTGAAGCATTCACATTTTCCTCCAACAGACAAGAGTTCTTCCACAGTTCTTCCTGGATCTTCTACAGATATATAAACCTCCCTTGCCTAGTTTCCAATATACTTCACAACCTCTTAGGATGCCTGCCATGGATGTGGGCGAAACGTTGGGATATAATACTTCTGGAATCATGGCCATACAGCCAGAAAACTCAACCCAGCTAATAAATGGTTTCCAAGATTTATCAAATAGACCTTTCTATTCTCCTTTTTCTATTCTTAATATAGAGGTAATCCAGTTTCTGAATGCAGATTAAGTTTAAATTAGATTACATGGCAGCCATATAATCCAGTTTAATGCAGGTGATCTGCATTCAGAAACTGGATTATATGGTCAGTGTAGATGGGGCCTGTAGAGGTGATGGGACAGAAAGAAGGGCTTCCCTAGCAGTTATCAAAATGCAGACAGGAAAATAAAAGGATAATAAAATATATCAAATAACAGCACTCAAGCCATGTAGGGCTTTATGTGTCAAAATCAGCATGTTGAATTGTGCCAGTGGGGTTGTTACATCAAGTTGTTACATCAAGAAAGTTGTGTGTTCCTTGGTAATGTATACAGCTACCAGAAATTAACACTATATTTTCTGATCACTTGCCTCAGCATTCAAAACTCCCGCTAATTCTGTAGAGGAGGGAAATTATGACTTGCAGCAGAGAGTTGACGAGTTTGCATTCACAAGAGAAATTTTACCATTTATTTTGCTTGCAATGTTATGGAAGCAAAATACTATAACAGAGTCATGGGAAGCAATTAATGTCTGGGGACAACAATTGCTTGAGGCTCATGTTATATTGTCCTAATCTTTACTGTACAGCATGATATTTTAAGGTCAAACACTGAATTTGTTGGAGATACCAATAAATATAATAATGTACATTTTTGTTCCTGTGAATGGTTGGTAGGCAGAGACTAATGCACTGCTTTGCATGGGAGCTCAGCATTCTATCCAGATTATCAAATCAGATAACACAGATTGTCTGATTTGAATTGGATTATATGAGTCTACAGCACTGGTTCTCAACCTGTGGTCCCCAGGTGTTTTAGCCTACAACTCCCAGAATTCCCAGCCAGTTTACCAGCTTTTAGGATTTCTGGGAGTTGAAGGCCAAAACATCTGGGGATCCACAGATTGAGAACCACTGGTCTACAGTGTCATATAATCCAGTTCAAAGCGGATAATCGAGATTTTATATAGCAGTATGGATTCAGTCTAAGTACCTTATCACATGTAGCATTTTCCCTGTTGTAGGACATTTTAGATCCATTTCAAGGATGAAGTGGAACAGAGCATATCACATAACATTTGTCTACTTCTGGCCTTTATCCATTACCCTTTGTCCTTAAAATGGAGCTGAAGTGTGCTGAAAGGAGGAAGTTCAGAACACAGGTGAGAAATCATCTTCTGAGCCCCTGGTGCTTGTCAGAACTGTTGCTAACGCCAAAAAACACAAGTGATGGGATCTGACAAATTTGCCTATATTGAATAATTTCAGTGACATGGAGGAATCACGTTCTTTGCCACTTTGCTTTCATTGCATTTTCTCCTTAATAGTAATCTATGCTCGAAATTGGATTAAGTCCTACTTTATTTGTCCCCATCCAGTTAATTACTGATGACAGGAACTGGTTTATGTCCCAAAACAGCTTGATTGTATTGTGATGAAAATAAGTAATAGAGCTGAGTGTCATTCTCATAGAGTAATAGAGTTGAGTGTCACTGAACTCCAAAGCTACAGACGACTTCTCCCAATAGTTTCATATAAGTGTTAAATTGCATGGTGGGCAGTACTGGAGTCTGGGGATGTCATTGAAGTGTGGAGCTAGAAACCACCTCTTCAAAGAGACCACAGCCCCTGTGATTCCTGCTTTGAAAGACTAAATTGTGCCTAAGTAATTCCTCTGGTTTTGATCTTCATTGTGACAAATGAATAGGGCTAAAATGAAATGTTTTGGGTTTTTTTTTTCTATAAGAACAAAGATGAGACATTTGCTACACTTGGGTTAAGCATGCTTTGGAAAGCCACACCACCTGCTTTTCAGCTACTCCGGAGATCACTGTGCACTACTACAGAGGCAGTTTTGAAGCATTGTAAGTAATGTCATATCAGTTCTGGTTATCTTTGAGAACTTGTTCGGGTATTTCTATGCTTCAAGGTGGGGGCTCCCAAAATAGCATTTGTAACCATCCCAGAGTTTGTGGGTTTGGGTTATGTATGAATTTGTATGTGTGAGGGTGTCAGGGATCCCTATGTCTGCACTGGATTCCTCCAAGATCAACATATCTTCCCCCTACCCCTTTCAAGACTTAAGGAAAGCAGTTATATAGATATTGTATCATTGTAAACTTTTCCGTGTCTATTGTTTGTCATCTTGCTCTATATCTATGATTTTGGATCTGTGTGGTTGTAATAGCTGATATACTGATGTTGTTTTAACTTTTATGGATTTTAAGGTATGTGTTTATTGTATTCGTATGTTTGTCTGTTTGGCATTTAATTGTTGCCAAGTTGGAAGCCGCTCCGAGTCCTCTTTGGGGTGAGAGAAAGCGGGGTATAAATGTAGTAAATAAATAAATACATAAAATACTGAGCATAACTTTCAGGGTTTGTCTTTCCAGAAAGGAACTAAGCCGCCACAAGACTGACCTCAAGTGCTACCAATCCTGCAAATATTTCCCCATTTGTGTTTACAGAGGAGATCATGCTAGGCTGATTTATTTAATGTTCCAATATCTGGGATAGTCAACAAGGCTTTAAAAACTCTTCCATGAATTAAAGTAGTGGCATCACAGGGCACATTGACTCTGTAGAATTAATGCAGTTTGGCACCACTTTAATTGCCATGGATCAATGCTGTGGAATTTTAATCTGTGGTTTGGTGAGGCACCAGCACTCTTTGGAAGGGAAGGCAAAAGACCTTGGGAAACTACAACGCCCATGATTATATAGCATCGAGTCATGACATTTAATTAATTCTACAGTGTAGATGCTTTCTCAGACTGGTTAATTCTTCACCCATCCTCTGCTTCCAACTGGCGTATTTAGAGAATATTCAATTTTCAAATCTGGGAACTGAAATCAAGACCAAATTATATTTGATGTTAAATGTCTATATTTTCTGTCCTGCCCTTTGCTTTTAATTGCTAACAGCAGATATGCATTAAGGGAACATTATTCTCCTTTTCATACACTATGGTCCCAATGAAAACAAGGCCTCCCTATACCAATTAACTATTTTTTTAAAAAGGCACAAAAAGTAACACATTTAGTTAACACTACCATACATCATGTGATGATGCATTGCAGGCCTCATCAAAGCCCCGCATGAAGACGACAAAACAGGGTTTTTTTGCCCCTGTAAAGAGGTTGTTAGTGTTGTATCTAGTTTAGCCCTTCATTTAACTGCAACGACCATGAGCTTTTTGAATCCCCACAAGAAAATGTTAGATGATAGAGATCAAGAAAAAGGCTAATATCCACCATAACACAAATAAAAGTCTACATACTAAGTTTAGTGTAGGGCTGTTTTAATTACCCCCCCCCCCCATACACACACACACCTTAGCTTTGTAGTCTGGATAGCTTAATCCTCATTTCCCAAGCAACTGACAAGACTGAGTGAAAAACTGAATGGAATGACAACAGTTGCTGAAGCAGATAATATAGTCAAAAATGTGCTGTATGTTTGCAGGGATTTGAGACAATATTATGCATTTTTTAAGTCACTGGACTGCGAGAGCAATTTGATTTTTCATTTAAATGCTGCAAAATACAAAGCATAATGCGGAGAGGTGCATAAATTTGATACAGCCTGTAAAGTTTACATATGTCAAGAAATTCATGCAAATTTGCAGAAGTAACAATGCAAATATAATACAAATGAGTTTTACAAGCATTTTTTTTAAATGTTTGCTGATACTCATTTTCTTCCAATTCATGGCTGAGATACTCAGATAACAAGGCATATAGTGCAGATGGGAATAATGCATTCTGTAAGAGTAATTCCCTTCCTGATTGCTTGGGAGCATTCCTTTCTTTACTCTTTTGTAAAAAAAAAAAAATGTAACTTCTAGAATTCTGGAGGGATTCTGAGAATTCTAGTCCAAAAACATAACTTTTCCATCCTCATTTCCATTTTATATAATTGTAGTAAAAAAGGAGACTTTCAATGGTTGATCATCTAAATATTCACAACCAAGTGCTTCGAACAGTCGAAACATAACAGAAATGTCCATTTTGTAATTTGTCCTTAGCAACTCATAACTGAGCATGACATCCTGAACACAGTGGTCAAAATTCTATTAATGTATTTATCCTTCATTAATTTGTCTAAGGGCACATTTACACTGTAGAAATAATGCAGTTTGACACAGCTTTGACTCCAATGGTTCAATACTATGGAATTCCGGGAGTTGCAATTTTACAAGGTCTTTTCCTTTCTCTGCCAAATAGTGCTGGTGACTCACCAAACGACAGTGGCCACAGTATTAAGCCATTAAAATGGTGATAAACTGCATACTTCTATAGTGGTATATGCACTTTAAATCTATTGTAAAATTCCTATCTGTTGGGGACTATCACCACTCTCTTCTGTCAATGAATTTCCTCAGTTAATTTAAAATTATTTGAAGAAGTGCTCCCTTTCTTTGTCACAGTCCCTTTCATTAGATGACCCCCATATCCTAGGAACTTTGGAGAGAATAATTTCCTTTCATTAATTTTTAGCACTATTCATGCAATTTTATAAAAATCCTTCATGTCCCCACTTGCTTTTTTTTTTTTTGCTTAACTATAAGCACACATTTCTTAAGTCATTCTTGATTAAAGAAAAGAGAGAGAAGATACCCCAATTTCTTGATCATTTTAGCTGTTCTTTTCCCCATCTTCAATATGATACCCCTTTTGAGACAAAATAAGGATCACAGGGCACAGTAATCTAAATTTATCTGCACCACAGATTTATATAATTGCATTACAGTACTTATCATAAGTTTCGATTTCAACCCAATTACTTCTAACACTGAAATCACTTTTTACTGCCAACACACACTAAACTAGAATTTTCAGTGAGCTATTCACCATGACAGCTAGATATCTAGCTATCTTTAAATCTATTGTGTGTGACAGTTATAGTCAATTTAGGTGTTATCACTGTATGTGGAATACTAGGATAAGTCCATCCACACGCATTCAAACCACTGAAGCTCATTTATTATTTTGTTGCACAACTAATGCAATTAGAATATTTATTTTATATTTTGTTTGAAGATTTCTCTGTCATCAGAAGTCAGGAATTTCATTATTCATTTTTGGTTTCAGGTGTTTCAATGTGTGAGTTTGAAAAGATCAAATCTGATACAAATCATTAGAAGACTGTTCGCTGTTCTTAACTATGAAACCTATCAATTTGTTTCTTCTTCTTGCTTTCTGCATTGATGATCCTGTGAAATGTGGTTGGACTTGGGCAAGATTAATGGGGTGGAATTACGTGGGGTTAATAGTACACTGTTAGGGTTAGGTTAGCTCCAGCTCCTGCCAACCTAGCAGTTCGAAAACATGCCAATGTGAATAGATCAATAGGTATCGCTCCGGCAGGAAGGTAATGGCGTGTGATGACTCATGGGCCATGTAGTCCCGTTCCTAGCACTATTGTGGCAGATGAAGAGGAAAACTTGGGTTTCCTGCCGTTTCAGCCAGAATTGGAGCCTTTGCACCTGCAAGATGTTTGTCCACAGGAAGTCAGCCAAACAAGCCTTGAACAGAAATCTCCCCCATTTTCTCGCCGGGATTATTATAATCGAGATAGAAGCGCTCGGGAGGCGACTCGCAGGAGCGCCAGGATAGCTGCCAGACAATTAGCTGATTAAGTCTGTTTCCCTTGTGAAATTTTAAGGAGTCATGCATCTGGACACAGTTGGGTTTCGTTTCTTGTTCCCCAGGGAAAGTGCTCCTTGGCAGGAAAACAAGATCCTATATAGGTGTTTACCCGCAAGGAAATCCTTGCGGAGTCAATTCGTCACCTTGTGGAGTGAGATTGTGTGTGGACTACGCTACTCCAGTCCTTTGCCTCCAGGACCAAGTTCCAAGCCTTGTTTCACGGACCTCGTTTTTGCATCAAGCTTTCCTTGTTTCCACGGACCTCGCCACGGACCTTGTTCTTGCTTCTTGCCTCTTGTTGCCACGTATCAAGCCTTGTTGCCAAGAATCTAGTTTGCTTCCAGCCTTGCTGTCAAGCTCCATTGGACTAAAGGACCCTGTCTTTTCCCCACACTTTGCTTGGCAAAGTGTGTGTTTCGGTTTTGGGATTACAACTTTGGACTCTAATATCACATATTGGACATTGTTTTACTGGACTATATTTGACCTTTCCTGAAAGGTCTACTTCTGAACTATATTCTTCACTTGTTTTTATTGACTTTATATATTCCTGTAATAAAGATATTAGATAGATTCTGGTCTCTGCGCATGGTTATTGGTGCTCTGCAGCCTGGGTCCTGACACGGCGCTCCATTCAGTCATGCCAGCCACATGACCTTGGAGGTGTCTACGGACAACGCCGGCTCTTCAGCTTAGAAATGGAGATGAGCACCAACCCCCAGAGTCAGACATGACTGGACTTAACGTCAGGGAAACCTTTACCTTTTTAATAGTACACTTCCAGGGATTTATTACATATGCTTCTTCCCTTCTTCTTAAACTTGATTCACAAGATGCATACCCCCCTTTTTGAACAAAGCATTAGCAGTGCTTTTTGCTCTTTATGATCAATATGATAACTGACATTTTACTAGCCCTTGGTTTCTACATGTTTCACAATACTTTGGTCTATATGGTATTTCTACCCAGTGGTAACATAGTGTCATTGGGGAACTAAGTTCATTTGCAAACTTCTGCCTTTCTTTGTCTTCCATCTCACATAGTTCTGCATTTAGTGAGAAAGCTTTAGCAAATATTCAAGCTAAAAAGAAATATAGTTAGATGAGACTAGTCAATTTGACCAGTATGAAAAGTTGGATATCCATTTGGCTTAGAGCAGGTACCATAATATGATTTCTGGACAATGTCAGAATATCAACTTTCTAACAATATTAACTTACAAAAAGTGTGGATTGTTGGAAAGTTGACATTCTGACCTTGTCAAGAAAGGAAGCATGAACAGAAAACACATTTGTGTTTTTGTTTTGGCTTTTTTCTGGGTATGGGGAAATGTCGGCCTTGATCACACATATACACAAATTAAGACGCAATATTTAGATAATAAAAGGCAAGTGTATTTGATTACCATTTATAAGGGTTGGCTCCCACATGGGTCTGTATCTTCTTCCCAGCCAGCCACTCTTTTCTCATAGCTGGCCCAGTATTGGCTTCCTGATACCCCCTGAGACAATCTGCTTAGCTGCCCCAGCTGTGATCTGTCTTAGACCACAGGTTCCTTGTGTGATATGTGCCTACCCCCTCTGAGTAGTCCTCTTCCAAACCATATCTTGACTTGTGTTCCCCCACAGGAACCCCAATATTCACCAGTGCACACCTGCATTGGGACCTTAATCCAAGACCCATGTCAACTACTCAACCAAGTAAGGACAACATATAACAGCTATACGTGGAGAGAAGGGTGGGTGAAAGGCAAAAACATCTGGTCTGGCCCCCACCCCCAAGGACTATTAAATGTTGTGGTCAGTGGGCCAGGACAGTCAATTGTTCCTGGCAGATGCCAAGATGCCATGGGGTCCCTGCTGTCAGTGGTCTTTTGGGGCAGATCCACCAGGCACAAAAGCATACTGGCGGTCACTATGTGCTCCAGGTCCCCCCAACCCAATTGCCAGGAGAAGGAGATGCATGGCTCACTTGTAGTCATCTTTACCTGAATCAGCACCAGATTGTGGCTAGGTATTATTTATTTATTTATTTACAGTATTTATATTCCGCCCTTCTCACCCCGAAGGGGACTCAGGGCGGATCACATTATACACACATAGGGCAAACATTCAATGCCCATAAACACATCAAACAGAGACCAAGACAGACAGATGCAGAGGCAATTTAACCTTTCCCTGAGGGGATGTTTGATTCTGGCCACAAGGGGGAGCAGCTGCTTCATCATCCACTCTGATAGCACTTCCTTATTCCAGGTCGTAAATTAGTTAAACTTGCCTCCCCACTTTTTTTTATAAGTGGTACCTTATTCCTACTTGATAGATGCAACTATCTTTCGGGTTGCCAGGTCAGCAACAAGCAGGGGCTATTTTTTATTTTTAATTGACGGGTGCTCACCCCGCCACGGGCTGGCCTCAAACTCATGATCTCATGGTCAGAATGATTTATTGCAGCTGCTCAGCAGCCTGCACCACAGCCCGGCCCCTTCACTAAAATTTGATCTACACTAAAATTTGCCAAATACGATAAAACAACTGACTGGGAAAAGGATATCTATATATCTTTATTCAAACACCAGTTGATGAAAGGGTGTTGATAGTTCTTCATCAGATGAAAGTTTAAGGGATGGGTAAGCCTAATATTAACCAATCTCCTACCTCTCTTCAGATGAAATAATTTTCTACCTGTGATGTTTCTGACCTTGGGACACACTCAAACCTTTTTCATGACTGCAGTATGGATGTAATGTTTAAATTCAGCTGTCCTAGCTTCTTCGAGGAAGACAATAGTTCTGATTATATCTATGAGAAAGTTGCAAACTAGTTACCTGTGTTGTGAAAATAATGTATTTGAAAATAAGCATTGAATTGAAATATTATTTATTTCTTTGTTGAATGTATACACATCTTTTCTCCCAAAATTGGATACAAGATGCCTTACAGAAATTTAAAACAACATTAAATTAAAATCTTACTTTACAAAATATTCTAATAAATCAATTTAGGCCATAAGTGGCCCCATTTTCTGAACAAGGAGAATGCATATGGAAAAGTATCCTCAGTTTCATAAGTTAAAGGGATAGAGGTAAGAAACTATGTTGCAGTTGGAATAGTGAGGATGATTTAATATGAGTTTACACAGTACAAATGAAAAACTGTAGCTAAGGCATTTAAGAATATAAGCAATACCCATCACTGTGTGAATTTGCCACCAGGCTGTATTTGAAGCTTACTAGCATAGTAGGTCTTGAAAATCTCGTGCTCTTCCAACATAGCCTTTGAGACTCCAGAGGCAATGAGGTGGTATGAGATGTATAGACCACCTTCATGGAGAGCTGTACAAAAGTGCCACAGTATATTAACACAATAAAATATTTATTGTGGTCTGAAATCTTGAACATAGCATTTGTTGTCCTGCATTTAAAGATCTGCTAAAATTAGCCAGAATTTCATAAATAATGATTCATGGCTTACTACTAAGTACATGTGATGGTATAACATTTCACACTGTGATTGCTGGAGCTTCATAGAGCTTCAAAATATAACTTGCAATCAGTGTTAATTGCTCATGCTAATTTTCTTTTTAGAGGTATTGATGGCTGCCATATGTTTTGACCTACTATCTGCTAAAAGTAGATGATTAAAATTATCAAAGGATATAGGCAGAAGCTAACATTGAGACTTATTCCTCTTATTTTAGCATATTGCATATTAAATTACATGAAGAGAGAAAAGGAAAAATGCTGAATTGTCTGTTGAAGTGAGGCTTCTGTATAAAAATACAGATTCATCTTAAGAAGTTGTTCTTAATCTGAAAATATTTGTGGGGAGGGGCGAACAACTGCTAGATGGGACTTCTGAAATTAAATCTAAAATAAAAGCAAGTCTATTGACTCTGTCAGTGGATATATAGGCGGCATTGATGAACCTGTGACTCCATTTTTAATGACTTCATGTGGATTTAAATTACTGTACATACTTTAATATATACCATTCAAATATTCTGCCTGACAAACAAGCTAAGGGACTTTGCTTATCCTTGCAATATATATTTTTATTTTGTCAGGATGGTTAGATGAAAGTCATTAAAATTCAAGGCATTGGTATAATAATAAAGCTACATTATTTATTTCTTTGAATAGTGCCAGAGATCTGAACCTTGAAGTTCTTGCAGCAGATCTGTGCCCACATTCTATAAAACACTACAACCATTTTAGAGGATGAAACAACTGGTGTGTTCTACTTTGGAGTACCAGCATGATGGTACTGCGAATAGAACTGTAAGCACAGGAAGGGATTCTAGCAGTGGCCCACATATCATTAGGATATTATATTTCTTCCTGGTTTTACTTTCTTGTTTATGGATTTATCCAAGGTAGTGCCTTGGATGGCTCCATTAAGTCGAGAATGGACTCACTTTTCAACTGGGATTTCTAGTCACCACTGAGTCATTCATGGGAACAGCTGATTTTACCTGGCTCTGTGGACACATCCAGACATGGGTAAAACCCATGCTGAAGCAGGCATCAAAAAGCCTGCTTCAGGATGGTTTTTGTCCTCACATGCTGCACAAAACCTAGGTTTTCCAGACAGGGTAAAACAGGCACTCAGCCACCCAGAAGCCCCCAAAATTAACCCATTAAAAGAAAGAATTTTGTTCTCCCCCCCCCCCCCCCCCATGGTCTCCTGGCATGTCATCTCTAAATGCCAGTAGGACTGAAGGAGTACCTTAATGGTGGCTCTGTAAGTTTTTCTTTCTTTTAAGGGGTTGTTTTAGGGTTTTGCGGGGGGGGGGGACCCTCTCAGGTTTTCGGGCTTCATGAGATGGCTGTGTGATTTGGACCCAGGAATCACGTGTTGTGGTCCCTAGACCCAATCCACATTGGGCCCACACCTGGTAAGACCTGGATCTAACTTAAGATCCGGATCTAACCAGGTGATGAGAGACAGGGCCTTTTCAGTGGTGACCTCCTGCCTATGGAATGCCCTCTCAAATGAAATCATACAGACTCTCTCTCTCCTATCTTTTCATAAAAGAGTGAAAACCTGGTTGTGGGACCAGGCTTTTGAATGATAGAAGCAGCATCAGTTACAACTATAATGAACTAAGACCTGGCTCAGACTCGGAATGGGCCTTGAATGTATATTTATATGAATGTCTAAATTTAATTAATGTAAATTGTAATTGTAATTGTTTTATACATGTGCTTTATATTTTAAGCCTCCCTGAATCCCCCTTTGGGGGTGAGAAGGACGGGGTAGAAATGTTGTAATAAATAAATACATACATTCGGACATGTTCCACATTTTTGGGCCTGTATGGAAGGGTCCTATAAAGCAGTGGTTCTCAACCTGGGGTTCCCAGATGTTTTTGGCCTACAACTCCCAGAAATCCCAGCCAGTTTACCAGCTGTTAGGATTTCTGAGAGTTGAAGGCCAAAAACATCTGGGGACCCCAGGTTGAGAACTACTGCTATAAAGCATCTTCTTGAGACCTGAGTCTGTCTGAGGCTGCTTCTACACAGTCAGTTAATCCAGGATGTGGATTTAAGAGATCCAGATTGCTTCATAGCACTCCATGAACTCAACTGAAAGCTGTGATGATGACCACATAGATCTTTTGGGTGTGGAACAAGCCAATTCAGTATTTTTTCTCTATCTCCTCTGGCAAGATAAGGTGGTCAAAACCAGCTTCTCGGTGCTTGACTGCAGCAAAGCATTGCAGGAAACATCAGCCAAGCATTTCCATGGGAATGCAGTGGATTCCTTTACTGGGAGGAGGTATATTTTTACCTTCACACTGAGTTGTGTATCTCATTTCCCTCTGTGACTGTTTCAGTGCTAGCACTTTCTAAAGATGTGTATCTTTCGATCAACAGCTCTGCAGTGTTTATACTCAGATGGGCTGCAGCAGATTATATGGCTTGATCCAGAATTTTTGCTGCTTATTTTTCACATGGATTCATAATAGAGATTACATTGGGGGCAGGAAAAGTGTTCTAGACACCACATCCTTGAGCCAGGTTCAAACTGGCTCTAAGGTTGCCTTCTTCATTGAGTAATGCTCCAACCAGAGCCGGTCCAACAATGAGGTGAATTAAGCAGTCGCTTGGGGCACAAAACATACGGGGGTGCAGTCGAGACTGCTTTTTCTGTTGATTTCTTGTAAAACATGATGTTTTGGTGCTTAATTTGTAAAATCTTAATGTAATTTGATGTTTAATAGGCTTTTCCTTAATCCCTCCTTATTATCCAACATTTTCGCTTATCCAACGCTTTTATCTTTCAGTGATTGGTTTGGAGGGGGGGGTGCCAAAATTCTGTTCGCCTACACTTGAAAAATACCTAGGGCCGGCTCTGGCTCCAACCTACCTTTCTTACTTTTTAGACTACAGACCTCATCACACTAGAGCATGTATCCACTTTAAATCCAGTTCCTGCCTCCTGCAGAATTCTGGGGTTTGTAGTTTATGGAGGGGCCTTTAAACTGCTCAGCCAGATATTCCTACAAATCCCAGAATTCTGCAGGAGGCAGAAAATGAATTAAAAGTAGATCCATGCTCTAATGTGATGAAGCTGTACCTGCCTGCATTGATTCTTCCTGGTCGACACTGCATGCCTTCATACTGGAGCCCTGATCATTTTCTTACTGCATAACAGCTTTGTGAACAAACTATAAGAACGTCTTTTGGGTTTAGTGCTGTACATGTGAGCAAAATAATCTTATTATCTTCTGTTTTACAGCATTATGTTGAAACTAATCCCTACTGAAGAGTATACAATGCCAGTGAGTATGCTTTGTTACCAGCAGCCTTGCTCAAGTCTTGTAATCTTAGGTTTGTGGTTTTCTTACTTGTGCTTATCCACCTATAATGTGGTCTTCCTCTTTTTCTACTATCTTTTGCCTTACTGTGCATTCTTGAATTTTCTAATAAGATATGTCTATCCATAATGTGCCCAAAGTACATTAGTTAGTTATCCTGACTTCAGGGGTGGGGGGAGGATTTAGACTTGATTTGTGCTAGGACCTATTTATTTGCCTTTTGGGCAGTCTAGGATGTCACATATCTCTGCTCTAATGAAATGAAATGGAATGAAATTATTTTCTTATCAGTTTTTTTACTGCCCAGCTTTCACAACCATATATATAAATCAGAAATAAAATGACATACCTGCCTTTCCAAGGACCCATCTCCATTGCCATATGATGCCATTTGAAACTGCATTAAAAGGTCAGTGTAAATTCATATAATGCAGTTTACCTGCATTGAACTACATTGTGTGAGTCTACACTGACAATAGAGTGCAGTTTCGAGCTGAATTATATGGCAGTGTGGATTGCGCCAAAGTTGTAGTTTTCTTATGATATCTTGACTGTAGTCCTGAGTCAATGTCTAGGAATATTTTATTTAAATGCCTTCACAGTGTGCTTTAAAATGATGTAAATCGTATGTGATCATTATTTTTGTTTCTTTATATTCAACTGTAACTATCCTTTTTTCCTTTTTCCTTGACTTCCATTTTCTGCTAGTAGTATATGCCATCTGCATTTATTACGTTGTATATGTTTCCTCTTCCAATTTTGATGCTGCCTCCCTCTGCTATAGATCGTAGGAAAACCTTTGATTGTGTAGATTGTGAAAAACTTTGGATTGCCCTTAAAATTGATGTACCACAATGCTTAAATCTCCTGATTTGTACCTTGTATCACTGCAAGAGGCAACCATAAGGACAGAATAAGTAGAAACAGAATTTCCAATTGGCAAGGAGGTCAGGCAAAGCTGCATTTTATCCTCTATCTGTTTCATTTGCATGCTGAATGGTTAATATGTAAAACTGGATTAGACACTGAGGAAGGAGGCATGAAAATTGGAGGAAAGAACATAAACTTCTGAAGTTATTCAGAAAACACCATATTATTAACATAAAACATTAGAACTGGAACAAGTTAATATTAATTTTCATGTATAGATCTTGATTGTATAATCCTTACTGAAGTTCAGGAGGTTATACCTTTTTTTCTATTCATACAGAAGAGATCCAGTAGTAGAGAATAATGGATCAATTTTCCTAACAAAAGAAACACTTAATAAAATTGCCAGAACTATTATGGGAATCTCCAAGGGTGCTCTGGCTCTGTTAACATTCTCATATATATAAATGACTAAACTCATAACATAAAGTAGAAAATGATCCATTATTACCTGGTTCTCATTCGAATGTAGGTGACTGGAAACCGTGTGAGCAGAAACATTTTCAGAATAGTTTAGAAAAAACTGGAAAACTGAAATTTAGAACGTAAGTTATCTATGTCATTTGGTTACTGGAAAATTGTAAGACTTGAATATTTTATTCTTCTATCCCACATGCTAATGCATGTTCTAGGTATCACAGAACAGATCCAAATCAATTAAGGTAAGTATCTTTTTGCACAAATGCTAGCATTATGTGTTTCAAGAGTTATCAAGCACTCTCTATTTGAAATCAACATTTCATTTGAATTTTTATACTATCTTTGAAAGTGTAGAAATGTCCAACTTTTCTGTCATGATTGGAAAAGATAGTAATCAGTGGTGAATGTCCATGCAATTAATCTGCCTTAATTAATCTTGAATATGCACTCTTAATTTGCATAACTTTAAACTGGACGAGGAAGAAATTGAAATAGTTAATTTTGATATCTCGTCTCAGTCTTTAATCAAAATTGATAATGCAATCAAGAAATTAGAAGTGGGCTAAAATTTGGAAAGGCATCCATGAAGGAACCAGATGTGATTCACAAGTGTACAGATTCACACATTAAATTGACAAGTGACTTATGAGATACCAAGGTCAAAATTATCCAGGCTAAAGTTTTTCCCCAGTTTTGAAGCATAGTTGGAAAAGCTGGTCAATGAAGAAACAGGAGAACTGTTCATACTCTGGACCCTTCCAGACAGGGCCCAAAAGCAGGTCCTGTTGACGTATACCTGAGGCATCCAAAAGACTAATTCCTGAGTCCTCCCAAGGGTCGACCTCCACACCCATCTCGCTTCTTTAGGCTTCTAAAAGCCTGGAGATGTGAAGAGGGTGCCCACCCCTTCCAAACTCCCCCCAAAACCTTCAAAATAAAGAAACTTACCAGGTCACCAATAGGCCTCACCTGAGGCCTCCTAGTGCATTAAAATGATGCAACAGGAGGCAAGGGGTCCAAATCGCTCTTGTCCCCCCGCCTACTGGTGCATCAGGATGGCATGGAGACACCCATCTGGGAAAGTCTGGATTTCAGGGAGAGGTGTGGGGATAGGTATGTGGATGACAACAGGTTACTTTAACATGTTTTCGCCTGCATTAAATGCCTGTCTGGAAGTGCCCTCCGAGAAAGAGGGTTGAAACCAAATGAAGCCTGAACAAACCTTAGGAGCCAAAATGATGAAACTGAGGCTATCAAACTTTGTTCATATTATTAGATGACTGACTGGAATTATTATTACTATTATTATTTGTATTATTAACTTTATACCCTGCCTTTCTCCCCATGGGGACTTAAAGCGGCTAACAATCCTACACTTTAGTCAAGTTGAAAAAGCTCAATACAAAAGTTAAAAAACAATTAAATAGCACAGTGTGGTAAAACAGATTAAATATAATGAATACACTTAAAATAGCGTATTAAAAACTGCAATGCTAGGAAAAATGGAAAGCTATAGGAAAAGAGGAAGATCACACAATAACTGTTGTTGTGTTCCTTCAAGTAATTTCTGACTTATAGAAACCCTGAGTTTTCGAGACCTGAGTATGACTACCTGGGACTCATAAGTCTCTCTTATTGTTGGATTACATCATAAGTCAAAGATTTGGCAGTCAATAATAACAAAAACTCCTAAAAGTTGATCAGGCCTGGAATGATCAGGGAATATTCACAACTAATCATATGGCCATAATGGCTTTTATTCAGTGTCGGTCACATTCAGACCATCAGTGTGCAATTTTTGATTTTATCCTTTTATAAAAGACTAGCTGTGTCCAGCCAAGTGTTGCTGTGGCAAAGTGTGGTGGTATGGGAAATACAATATTGAGGAATTAGTGGTAGTTAGTACATGTTATTTCCTAAAGCTTGTGAATATACAATATTTCTGGTTGTTCCTTTTTTTTTGTCTGTTGCAGGCAAGTATGAAAGCTACAATTAGCCAGAATGATTAGCATGTAATGGCCTTTCAGCTTCAAAGCCTGGCTGCTTCCTTCCTGGGGGAATCTTCTGTCGGGAGGTGTTAGCTGGCCCTGATTGTTTCACGTCTGGAATTCCCCTGTTTTCAGAGTATTGTTCTTTATTTACTGTTCTGATTTTAGAGTTTTTAAATACCTGGAACCAGATTGTGTTCATTTTCATGGTTCACAGCAACACATTAATAATAATAATAATAATAATAATAATAATAATAATAATAATAATAATAATAACTCTGATAACACACACTACTTTTCTCCCTTTTCATCTTATATTCTTATAATCTTACATTATTTGGTTCAAACTGGATTATATGAGCCCCCTTCTACACAACTGTATAAAATCCACACTGAATTGGATTATATGGCAGTGTGAACTCAAAATTAATCCAGTTCAAAGCAGGTACTGTGGACTATCTGCCTTGGCATTCTGGGTTATATAGCTGTGTGGAAGGGCCTTGAGTCTACAGTGCCATATAATCCAATTCAAATCATATAGTCTGTATTTTATAGGCAGTGTGGAAGAGGCCTAGGTGAATCCTCAGCCATTGTGGCTGAAGGGGTTGCTAGGCCACGAAACAAGCGAGGCCTAAAAGGGACGGGGCCTACCCTTCTGACTGGCAGCCAGGGGGAGAACAGCTCTTCCTGGTCCTCTGTAATTTGGACTTCATTTTTCTAGGTTTTTTTTTTTACTGCAAGACATAGATTGGATGAGTATGTCTTTTGTGACCAAATTTGGTGCAATTTGTTTAAGTGGTTTTGTTGTTTACTCCATGGGAAAAACACACATTACATTTATACTAGCTATGCCTGGCCACGCGTTGCTGTGGCAAAGTGGTGGTGGTATTGGTTAAAAATTGTTGTGGAATTTTTGACGTTATTTGTATTTTTTAAATTAATTTTATTGAAACTAAAGAACAGCATTGAGCAATCAGGGAATTCCAGACATGATGTACTGAGGGCCAGGTAACATCTCCCAACAAAGGATTCCCTATCTGAAGCAGGAAGTAGGCAGGCCTTGAAGGTGGAAGGGCATTCAATGGTAATAACGGTGGCCAAGTGGAACATTCACAGTCGCCTCAGAGAGATAAGAGTTGCCCCATCCTGGATATCATTGCTGAGATAGAAATAAACACCCCACTTGTCTGTTTTCAGACAGATTTCCTAATCTCTGAGGATGCCTGGCATAGACATGTATGGCCGTTTGGCAGCAGATAGGGTCATGAGGGAATGGGATGTTTAATCGGCTTTTTCTGAATCCCTTCTTTTTATCCAACATATTCAGTTATCCAACGTTCTGCCGGGGTGTTTATATTGGATAAGTGAGAGTCTATTGTATACTTATAATCTTATATTATCTGCTTAGAACTGGATTACATGAGGCCCCTTGTACACAGCTGTATAAAATGAACACTGAAGTGGATTATAGGGCAGTGTGGAGTCAAGATAATCCAGTTCAAAGTAGATAATATAAGATTATAAGTGGGTTATATAGCTGTGTGGAAGGGCCTTGAGTCTACACTGCCATATAATCCAGTGCCAATTAGATAACCTGTGGAAGAGGCCTAAGTGAGGCCTAACTCTGCCTGTCCCTGGGCTGAGTGGGTTGCTAGGAGACCAAGTGGGCGGAGCTTAGCCTTCTAACTGGCAGCAATCGGATAAAAACAATTATTATTCTCCCTCTAATTAGGACTTTATTTTTCTTTTTTTTTGTTGTCGGCAGCTAGGGGCAAGGGTTTTGGGTTGTGTTGCCAAGTTTCGTGTGTTTGGGTCATGTGTTGTGCATCTTTGCCAGTTTTTTCAGTTTTGTGGCTCCAGATTGTGTTTTTGTGGTGTGGTTGTGTTGGAAGAATCGTGAGGCAAGGCTTTTGCATTGTGTTGCCAAGTTTTGTATTTCTGGGGCGTTTAATTGTGTTGTTATAGTCACGGCGCAAACAACTTTACCCTTTTATATATATAGATAGAGAGGGGGGGGAGAGATTGGCACTATAAAATACCCTTTACAGTCCAAATTGGAGGATTACTTTTAAAATGCCATACTTACCTTACAAGTGGAACCAACAGCTATCACTCAGAATGGTATGCAAGAGAAGGTCATGGTCATTAAATGGCCATTAAGTTATTTGCTTGCATGCCACTCTGGATTTCTTTTGGATTGAAGTGCATGATATAAATTCTGCAAATAGATGTACATATGCATATTTACATCAAATAATTTCAATATGTTGACACTCCTAAGAGAGAAAATTCCACGAGCCCTAGAGCTGTAACAATAGTGAGATCACACAGGCATCATTCTGCCTTCCTAATATTCCTTTTTCCTTTTTAAAGAAGCCTGTACTGTGCCAACTACTGCTCATGACTATAATATAAACTGGATTTCCAACAGCTTCTAAGGTTGACAAGGGGATGAATGGTGTGCACTTGACACAATCTGGAATATCCACTGGGCCTGTAATCCTTCCCTCTGTCTGCTGTCGAAACATTTGCCAGTGACATGAATTGTGATATGGGTCTCTTTAAAACTCACAGACATTTGGCAGGTGTAGTATATCTATTCTTTTCAGCTGAATAGCAGCAGTGGCATTTAAAAATATTTAATACAAATCCTGCCACATTTGTATTTATATTCCATATGTTAATATGGACAATCTTCTGGCTAACAATGTTGGAGCTTAAACGCATTTCCTTTCACCAGGCATAAAATTCAAAGGGCTTGGATTAAACCAAAGGGATTTGTCCATCACCACAAATTACATATTTAATAGGATAGACAAAAGGAATTTTATTTGAATGTATTGATTTTTAAAAGCTTTTTGACCATAGACATCAGGGTGGGTTTTTTTCCTCTCTCAGTTTTTGAGACGACTGTAATATGGGATAATAGACAAAGTATTTGAGTCCTTTCATTCCTATTAGAATATGAAAGAAAGTTGTAATTACTTTAAGCACGCAAATATAATAGGAATTATACATTTGGAAATAAATTCTTTCCCCCTGCTGCAATCCCCAAATCATTTACATGCAGGCTTGTCAAGTTTCCTAGAGCTCAGATCCTGAAACTCAATCAGTGTATCCTGGCAGTTCAAGCATGTCGCCTGTGAGAGAGAAAATGATATCAAACAAAGAATGTGCAACAGACTCTAGAGTTCTCTTTCCTAACATTGAATAGGCAAAATGCAACTGATGGGACACAAGTGGCATTGCAGTTTATCTATTCTGACTTCTTAGCACTTCCCCTTGCAGAATCCTCCATGTTTCTGATACACTTTATCTCCGCTCAAGTGCTCCTAAAGTCCTAAAGTCATTGAAAGCTTTTTTTAAAGGGGGGCATTACAACCATGTGATCATAATTTCTCACTCATTTTAACTCTCCAGAGTTGCCCTTAAAAAAAATCAGAAATGAACAGCAGGGAGGGATAAGTAGCCCATGATATCTGGCTAGGAGGAGATAAGCATATCCCAACCCACAGAGGTTGCCCAAACAACCTCTCCAGGAGATCAGCAATACCCTCCTTTCCTTGTAAGATTGTAAAAGATAGTTTTTGAGTGCCCTCTCTGTCATTCTCACCCCTGGATTGAGACATGAAGATGCTCAGGCTACAAAAATATGCTGTCAAAATGGGGCACTTGAAACTTTCCTAGAAGTTAAAAAGACTGCCCTCCTCTTCACTCTTTCAGCCTTATGTCTGATGTTTAACTCTATATACCGGAAGCCCTAAGAGAAGGACACCAAAATTGCTAAGTCACATTCTCATTTAAATCCTAATTACATTCTGATATTCTAAAAGAGTATATGCATTGGGTTGTTGTATGTCTTCCGGGCTGTATGGCCATGTTCTAGAAGTATTCTCTCTTAACGTTTCGCCCACATCTATGGCAGGCATCCTCAGAGGTTGTATATGCATTCTTTAAAAGAAGAATAATAAAAACAATGAATAGATATTTTAGTCTGGCCTACACTTATGCACTGTGTATGAACATTGGCTCTTGAACATTTACCAGCTCTCCGTGTATAATCTGGTACTTCTGGTACATAATATTCATTATTGTTTGTTTCCAAACAAAAAAAAATCAGGTTCCTGAAAAGTCAGGAGATCCTGTTGGGACAAAATAATGGACTGGCAAGAATTTTGTACAATTTACTACTAGTATTTATACATCCTGAAGTGCTGCAGACAAATTATTATTCGTAGAAAAACTCACTGTGTTTGTTCATTCCCCTAATGCAATGTTATCTGCATAGAGAACACTGTTTCCTGAGCAGAATTCTTTTCCTTTTTTGTAAAAAAAAAAAGTTTTACAAAGGAAGGGGAGAAGGAGGGCCCTTCCAGACAGGCCCGTATCCCGGGACCTGTCTCGGTTTTATCACCTATCCCCCCAGCCCCACATTTCCCTCTCTAAAACTGACTTGAGGGGTCTGCCAGCAGCACAGCCCCCCTCTGAAGAGTACCTCTGCCTCCCACCTCCTCCTCATGCACAATTTTCATGCATTAGGAGTACTCTTCGGAGGGAACTGCACTTCTGGCAGGCCTGGCAGGTATGTTTTGGAGAGGGAAATGGGAGACTGTAGTGGGGATTGATGCCATCCTGGGTCAAACTTTAGTTGACTTTAGATGGCGTCTGGCCATCCCCAAGGGAAAGCCTGGGGTATTGGGGGGTGTGAGGTCACAAACCCAAGAGGAAGTGGGTTAAAAAGACCCAGTTCCTGCTGGGTTTTGGACCGGTCCTGAAGAGCCCAGAGATGGAGAAAGGGATGATTGTGACGTGGTGATTTCAGAGTTGGGTTATGACTATAGAAACCAGTTTAAATCCCTACTTAGCCATGGAAACTCACTATGTGATGTTGGGCCAGTTACATGTCTCAGGCCCCTTCCACACTACCATATAATCCAGTTTATCAAAGCATATAACCTGGATTTTAAATAGCAGTATAGAAGGGGCATCAGCATTAGGGCCCTTTCACACAGCCATATAACCCAGAAGATCAAGGCAGATAATTCACAATATCTGTTTTGAACTGGATTAAGGAGCCCCGGTGGCGAACTGCGTTAAAGCACTGGAGACTGAAAGGTCCCAGGTTCAAACCCCGGGAGCAGCGTGAGCGGCCGCTGTTAGCTCCAGCTCCTGCCAACCTAGCAGTTCGAAAACATGCCAATGTGAATAGATCAATAGGTACCGCTCCGGCGGGAAGATAACGGTGCTCCATGCAGTCATGCCAGCCACATGACCTTGGAGGTGTCTACGGACAACGCCGGCTCTTCGGCTTAGAAATGGAGATGAGCACCAACCCCCAGAGTCAGACATGACTGGACTTAATGTCAGGGGAAACCTTTACCTTTACTTACCTGAGTCCATATTGCCAGATAATCTAGTTCAATGTGGATTTTATACAGCTGTGTGGAAGAAGCTTCAAAGGAAACCAAAGGCACACACCCTCTAAACAACTCTTGCCAAGCAGAACCTATGATAGGTTCACTTTGCGGACCCTATAAGACAGAAAAGGCTTGAAGGCACTCAACAGGAACAACAATAATATAAAAATCCATGGCTTTTCCCACATTCATCTTCCCACAGTGGGAGAAAACTACCATCTCCAATAGCCCTTTGATGAGACTATTGTGAGTGCATAAAAGTGAGCATGCAATCTGATTATCAGGTTATCGTTTAGTGTGAGAGGTGCTGCCATGATTTTTATCCATAACTTTACTTATTTTCACCGTGCTCCATGCAGTCATGCCGGCCACATGGCCTTGGAGGTGTCTACGGACAACGCCGGCTCTTCGGCTTAGAAATGGAGATGAGCACCAACCCCCAGAGTCAGACATGACTGGACTTAACGTCAGGGGAAAACCTTTACCAACCTTTTACTTATTTATTTGACTGATAAATAATGCTATCAAATTACATCAAGAATAAAGAAAACTTTAATCTGTCAAATATTTGTCACCTACAATTCCTGTTAGTTCCACCATCTTGACTAATTTTCATGGAATGGGGGAATTATAGATCAAACTATTTGATAAAACAAATGTTCCTTCTCCCACCCTGGACATTCCACAGATATATACACTCCACTTGCCTCATTTCCAACAGACATCTGAACAAACCTCTGAGGATGCCAATCATAAATGCAGGTGAAACATCAGGAGAGAATGCTACTGGAACACAGCCATACAGCTCAAAAAACTGACAGCAACTCAAATGTTCCTTTTTCAGGAAATAAATCATCCAATGAGTTTAGTAGGATTGCTCTTGCATAAAGTCATGAAATACTTTTATCCTTTCCTCATACTTCCTGTGTTTTTTCTAACCTGTCAAACATTCTTGGCTTCATCAAATACAATCCATAATAAAGGATTGTGAGAACTGCAGACCAAAACATCTGGAAGACCAAAGATTCCCCATTTCTAACATGAAACATCAATTGCTTTTAGTAGCACTGCTCTTGAGAAAAGTGGATTTGTGGAGAGAAATATATAGCCCTTTCACACTCATCTGTCTTTCAGTTTCCAACTGCAAAAAAATACAGCAGCCTGCAGAATGCCATATCAGTTTTAGACAAACATGCAAGACTCTTAAACAAGTAAAAAGAAAAAAATAGAATAAAAACTGCTTGAGCATGCAGTCCTCATCTCTGTTAGACTTGTGTGCTTTTGTTTTTGTTCTCAAAGGCTTAAGATACAAAACAGGAAAGGGGAAAAAAAAATTCCCAAGGGCATGACCCTCTATGGCAGGCTCAGTGAACCAATAAAACAAAAGGAAAGCCTGTGGCCATGTAAACAGTCACTGGGGAGAGGAATATTGAGGGCAATGTAGGAGCAGGGTGCGGGAGAACTATAACAGGATAAAAACCGAGAGCTGACTTGCCTTCTTTGTCAAAGCCATGAACTCTGGCAATCAGGCCCCTCTAGGATTACATATGAGAAGCTTGGTGACTTGCTATTATTCACACCACTTGTCATGCCGCTGCATGACAAACAAATATGAAAAGAGCCAATATGACTTTAAACCTTCAAACTGGGAACTGGATGGTTTCTCATTTGGAAAGTGTGTTGTCAAGGAGGCAGATATGTAAATCCTGAAATGATAGCTTTTGTTGGCTATTCATAAAGAATTAATTAAAGGACTGAAAGCAGATATAAAGTGGTTACTAACAGGGAACTGCATGTATAGTACACACCACATTGTCAATCCAAATAACGGCTCAATGGTGCATTTTCATCATTGTAATATTTTCTGCCTGGCAATGAGTTCAGCTATGCATCTGCATAATTCCCATTGATTTACAGTTAATCTATTTAGGACAAAGAGTTGATTCAGACCCTAGTAACTGTACTAGAAAGAGTGTCTCTTTTCTGCCAGTGAAGCCAGTGAAGCTTTGAAAGCTTGCATAATATATTTTTGTACCTTTAGTTGGCCCAATAAAGGTATAACTGTGGATTTTGTTGCATGGTTATGCCAGAATATGTTTAATATATTGCAGAATTACAGTATCACTATAACTTTAATGACTCTGTCCTGGGATTTGAAGATTGATAGGAGACAGCTTCTCTCCTAGGGAGCTCCAGTTCAGAGGAGAGGATTAGAGTTCATGGCAGTGACACTGAAATATAACTGTTACTGTGCTACGTAGATACACTTATATAGAACGGGGCTCCCAAAGTAAGGTCTGTGGGCCAGATGCAGCCCTCCAAAGTAATTTACTCTGCCCTCACCCTAAACTTTAGATTTAGGATCACCCTACGTCTGAAATTGTTGTGTTGCACACAAAAACAACAATCCTAATTAACATGATTATCTCACCAACTAAAAGCTGACCCATACTTGTCGTTGAAATACTGGTAGGCCCCATCTACTGCTGTATAATTCAGTTTCAGAATACAGTTTAACTGCATTGAACTGCATTATACGGCAGTGTAGACTCATATAATCTTGTTCAGAGCAGTTAATCTGGATTCTGAAAGTGGCCAGTGTAGATACAGCATAAGATGCTGTTGAATACAGTGACACAATGAAGACTATGCTTCTGTTCAAGCTGCCGAGCTGGGGTCAAATAAGAATGTGGATGTCAGCCAGCAGATACTGGAAAAACAAGCTATCTTTGTCAAGGGTCTTTAGAGGCACTGAGGATATATGTGTCTGCTTCTGTGGGCAATATTTTTATAGGGTTGTTGTGATAATAAATGGGTAATATCAATGAAATATTTTGAACATTGTATACATATGCTTTCTGCCAACCTAGCAGTTCGAAAACATGCAAATGTGAGTAGATAAATAGGTACCGCTCCAGCGGGAAGGTAACGGCACTCCATGCAGTCATGCCGGCCACATGACTTTGGAGGTGTCTATGGACAACGCCGGCTCTTCGGCTTAGAAATGGAGATCAGCACCCCCCCCCCCCAGAGTCGGACATGGCTGATTAAAAACAAAGATGGCAGGGACCTAACAGAAGCTGAAGAGATCAAGAAAAGGTGGCGAGAATATACAGAAGATCTGTATAGGAAGGATAATAATATAGAGGATAGCTTTGACAGTGTGGTGAGTGAATTAGAACCAGACATCCTGAGGAGTGAGGTTGAATGGGCCTTAAGAAGCATTGCTAACAACAAGGCAGCAAGAGACGACGTGAGCCCAGCTGAGTTGTTTAAAATCTTGAAAGATGATGCTGTCAAGGTGATGCATGCATGTTAGCAAATATGGAAAACACAAGATTGGCCATCAGACTGGAAAACATATCCCCATACCCAAAAAGGGAAATGCTAAAAAATGCTCCAACTTCTGTACAGTGGCAATTATTTCCCATGCCAGTAAGGTAATGCTCAAGATCCTGCAAGGCAGACTCCAGCAATACATGGAGCAAGAGTTGCCAGATGTACAAGAGGGGTTCAGAAAAGGCAGAGGAACAAGAGACCAAATTGCCAATATCTGCTGGATAATGGAGAAAGCCAGGGAGTTTCAGAAAAACATCTACTTCTGCTTTATTGACTATTCTAAAGCCTTCGACTGTGTGTATCATAATAAACTATGGCATGTTCTTGGTGGCATGGGGATACCAAGTCACCTTGTCTGTCTCCTGAGAAATCTGTATAAAGACCAAGTAGCCACAGTAAGAACAGATCATGGAACAACAGACTGGTTCAAGATTGGGAAAGGAGTATGGCAGGGCTGCATACTTTCACCCTAATAATAATAATAAATAATAATAAACTTTATTTATACCCCGCCACCATCTCCCCAATGGGGACTCGGGGCGGCTTACATGGGGCCATGCCCAGAACAATACAATATAACAAAATATAATAGAACAACAAATCATAGCACATTAAACAACACAATAAAAGAAAATATACACTACATTAAACAAGGTCAAAGAACAATAAAACCAAGGGCGGGCCACATGAACACTAGATTAAAACTCGAGGTGAGAAAGGAAGTAGGAGTAAAAACCACAGAGGACAGGGTCACAAAGTGGCGGTGCGATCTGGAGGACAAATATTGAAGGAGAGCAGCAAAAGGGATGTATGAAGTGATTACTCTCCAAAGGCACAATGGAAGAGCCATGTTTTCAGGTCTTTCCTAAAGGCTGCTAGTGTGGGGGCTTGCCTAATCTCACCGGGCAGTGAGTTCCACAATCGGGGGGCCACAGCAGAGAAGGCCCTCTCCCTTGTTCCCACAAGGCGGGCCTGAGATATTGGCAGTGGTGACAGGAGAGCCTCCCCTGACGATCGAAGGGATCGGGCAGGTTTATGATAGGAGATACGGTCACCCTACTTATTCAACTTGTATGCAGAACACATCATGCGACATGCGGGGCTTGAGGAATCCAAGGCCGGAGTTAAAATTGCTGGAAGAAACATTAACAACCTTAGGTATGCAGATGATACCACTCCAATGGCTGAAAGTGAGGAAGAGCTGAGGAGCCTTATCACCAAGGTGAAAGAAGAAAGTGCAAAGGCTGGGTTGCAGTTAAACATTAAGGAAACCAAGATCATGGCAACTACAGGTATTGATATTGATATTGGGACCCTTCTATGCATGCTGTAAAAACCTGGAAGTAATTGGGTTAAGGGGGGATGGTAAATGACATTTAGCCAAAGTGTGGGAGGGATCAGCTTAAGAGATAAAAAGCATGTGTCAAAGAGGTATGGTTATAGCCTGATTCAGCCTGAAAAAGTGTACCTTTGCATGACTGTATATCCCTACAAAACACATGATTCCCCTCCTTTCCCTCTGTGTAGACTGCTCCAGCACACGTACACTTTTAAAAAGCCCAAAACAGCTGATCAGCTGATTGGTCTGTCAAACGGACACACAAGTGGTTCAGAGGAAGCACAAATGGAAAGCAATAAGAACTCTCGGAAACTATTTTGCACTTTATAATCTTAAACAGAGGTTGAATTAAGAATTCAGAGAAGAGAGAGATCTGACAGAAAGTTTTTTTAAAAAAGAAATCCCTTCGTTATGAACTGGACCTCATATGTGCACAGGCAAATCTGCTTGTGTTTATATTAAAATATTCACATGTGCACATATATAGTTCAGCATATAATGGAGGGAGTTTTAAAAAAAATCTGCAGGATGTCCCCCATCCATCTCTCATTTTGATCCGCTACTGAGGAAGGCTGTGAGGATAACAGGGGACCATAACCCGGGACTGAAAGGTCTGTGTGTGGACCTGCTGTCGGGTCTCAGGATTTTT
The DNA here is from genome assembly GCF_035594765.1 of Anolis carolinensis. Taxonomy (NCBI): domain Eukaryota; kingdom Metazoa; phylum Chordata; class Lepidosauria; order Squamata; family Anolidae; genus Anolis; species Anolis carolinensis. Next base: position 152,960,905 of record NC_085843.1, read on the forward strand.
TTGTCTTAGATTTAAAATGTGGATTTTGGCACTGTCTTGAAGTGCCCTTGGGCTTTCAACCCTCAACTCCACAGTGTAGCTATGGGGAAAGATCAGGAGGAAACAGAAATGTGGAATCTATACTAAGAAATAGGTTTGGAGTTATTCAGGTCATCCTTTATGTTTGGATACAGCTGGAGAGATGTGTGAGCTGGAAAAGATGTCTGCCTCTCACCTATTTTGCCACTGTTAAATGAACAGGTCATGGACAGATGACAAGTAAATAGGGAGCAAGAAATTGCTGCCAAGTTTCAATGGGACAGAACAGGTAAAAGAATAAGAAGAGGAGGACTACAAGTAAGGAAAAATGGCTGTGGTGTTCCTCACTACAGAATTAATCCAATAATAAACATGTTTAGTTAGAAGTTAGCTAACCTTCAACACTGGAGAGAATAATGTATGTACACATAAACACACCCAGAAAGCATTAATGTTGGGTCGTTGGGCTCATTTTTTCAAAATGTTGTTTCGGATCGCAATTTCCCACAGCTATTTCAAACCCTATGAACTCATGTCTTAGTAAAAAGACAAATCCAGATCAAAACTGAAATTTGAGCACACAGTAACACACCATTTTCAAGGTCTTTTAATTGGAGTACAAAAGAAAAAATGTGGTATAAACGTTTCTCTGCATGCTGCTGAATTCAGTTAGTTCTCTGTACACCGCAGTTAGAATACCAGTGTACAGGTCTTATGATCAGACTTTTTATTTTCCAAATTACACAAATCTCAAAAAAAAGCGTCTGTATATCATTAGTGCCTTTAGAGGAAAAAGTACACACATCCAGCAATCCTACCAGTGTTCAAATGTCCATCTAACAAGGCAACAACTTGGCCACCATTTAGATATGAAATTTGCACAATCTATGCTATTTTTGCAAAATTACAGTAGACTCTCAGTTAATTGGCACTCATAGGGATTGGTAGATGTCAGATAAATATAGGCCTAATAAAAAGTATACCCCATACCATTCAATATTATTAGCTTTGAATTCCCTTGATATTGGTATTGAAATACAGTAATTAAAAGCAAATTGAGACAACACCAAACGTAACTTAATGCAACACAGTTTTGCTATATTATACAGTATTCGTATTTTTATTTTTTATTTACAGTTTTATTTCTTCATTTTTTTAACTGGTTGTTTGAGTGTTCTGGTTAACTAAGAATCTACTGTACATTGCATAAGTCACACACCTTGCATACAAAAAACCATTCCCACAAATGTGAAAACTCTTTCCAGACTGTCGGAAAATATATATTCCAGCTCACAGATGAGGAGAAAATATTTTGGTTATGTGTCAGAATAATATAAATAAGTATTTACATTCCTAGCATTGAGTCACATGACATGAGACTCAAGCTCTCAGCAAAGGGCCTGGGCTGTGGCGCAGGCGGGAGAGCAAGCCAGCTGCAATTAACGGCAATGAATCACTCTGACCAGGAGGTCATGAGTTCGAGGCCGCTCGGAGCCTATGTTTGTTTGTCTTTGTTCTATGTTAAAAGACATTGAATGTTTGCCTATATGTGTAATGTGATCTGACCTGAGTCCCCTTCGGGGTGAGAAGGGCGGAATATAAATGCTGTAAATAAATAAATAAAATAAACATGATACAGCTGAGACCATGGATTTTCTCTGGACATGGTGTACCTGGAGTCCCTGCATTGAGCAATGGGTTGAATTTTTTGACCCAAAAGGCTCCTTCTAGCTCTATGATCTTTCTGGTCTTGAGAATACTAGCCTAGCATCATAAGAAATTCCCACACAAATGTGGCACTGCAAGCATCATTCTGTTCAACAGTGGAGGTAAAATACAATCTTTCAAAATGAAATTTGCATGCAATTTTTGCATTTGGATTGCATTTAGGAAGACAGTTCAAATGTAAAGTGAATCAGCTTTGCTAGATGATGGGGTAATGGAAGCATACTAAATACCTTGAAATTGTGTCTATGATAGGTTGAAAAGGGTACAGCCCCCAACCTTACATTATATTTATCATGTATAAATGCAGTGGGTTCAAAATGTGCAAAAACATAAATACTCATCTGAGTTGCACAAGCTAGAAAGCTTTAAAACATATAGGTGATAGATGTGCTTGAGGGCCTTTTGCAATTGCATCTGTATCCCTCACCCCCCAATATTTTTTTCCAAAAACGCAGGAGAAACACCATCAAATATCAGAACTTTGATGCTCATGATCCGTGTTAATTTATTTACTCTCACTTGTCTTCTAGATTTCAAATTTATCCTTGCTAATAGGTACATTGAGACTGTCAGTGAGTTCATTCTGAATGCCCTCAAAGGAGATGCAGTCAGAAATGCATCGCTGATTGTGGATTGTCACGGATACCCGAAAGGACCTGCTATTCACAAATTATCAATTCCCCTAAATCTCAGTAAATCAGATCAGATACATGGTGTTGAAACTGATGGCGAGTATCTAATTCAAAGTAGGTTTCCTCCTCAGTTGTACCTGTCACATCCATTTACATCACATTATGCCATGTCACATCAGTACACAATATGTCATACAAGCTACATAACCCACAATAGGAGAAAAATGCAAAAGTAACAAGTAACCTGGCTCAAAGTTATCAGCTGCTTCACACCTGGCCCAAATATATTACTGAATAAGCTCCCTTTAATTCTGATATATTTCTTTTAATGATTTTATAGGTTTCCCAGTGATTTTTTTTACATTAATCTAAATCTCAAAAGGATTTCAGTAAGAACCAACTGAAATGTAAAGATGGGTGAAAAATGCAGACAGTGTTTTGTAATGGTTTTGAAGTATATGGAACTGACTGTCTAAAGCAGGGGTCCCCTATCTCATCAGCTAAAAGCAGGCCCACACTTCGAATTGAAATAATGGACATTTATGTTGGTTAAAATTTCCTTCACTTTAAATATTGTATTGTTCTTTTATTTTATTTTATTTCATTTTATTTGCATTACAAAAAAGGATATGTGCTGTGTACACAGGAATTAGTTTATGTTTTTGTTTTTTTCAACCTGTTGTCCAGCCCTCCAGCAGTCTTAGGAACCATGAACCAGCTTTCTGGTGGAAAGTGGCTAAAGTCACAGAGTAGTGGGGCAGGCAAACTTGTTGGAAGAACCTGGAAAAGCTATAGCAAGACTGCAGTGAATTATGGGAGCTGTAATCCAAATATAGCAATCTGTGTCCACAGGCTTTCATTGTCTGGGTTGCTTCATACTGTTGGTCCATCTATGCAATATTGACTATTCAGAATGTCAGCACTTTTCAAATCTCACTGCCTAAAATCCTTTTTCTAGACAAATGCTACAACTTGAATCTGGCATTGTCTAAAAATGAAACCTATGCTTTTTCATTGGGCTCCTTATCAGTTGGTAAGTGTCGCTGGCTTTGATGAAGTGACCTGTTCTAAGAGATGCAAGGAAGGCAGGAAACTAAGATGAAGTAGAAAAGACTTCCCACTTCCTAGATGCAGGGATTTAAGCAAACATCTGGCTAAGAGAAGGAAAGTGGCTAGGAAATGAAGTCTGGGCTGGACAAACAAGCTGAAGCACAGTAGAAAAGGTCAGCAGAAATACTGTTGCTTACGAGAAGAAGGAGAAATGATTTGGAATCATGTTTGAAACCAAAATAACCTACCTAATATTTGTCTGTAGCCAAATGGGAAGATGTTATTTTATCTTTTGGTTCTGTACTGAATGAAGCAGACATACTTTTTAAAAATTGGTTAATTCTGTTTCATGTCATTATATTTTATATTTACATTTATTTCCCCCTCATTTCATTCACTGCTGTTTAGGGATACTGCAAAGCTTGAATTGGCACATTGTCTGCCACCTACTGGACAAACAACCAATCATGCTTCCAGAATCTCATACAGGTTGCATGTCCATCATTAAAACATGCAACAGATATATAAACCTCACTTACTTAGTTTCCAACTGACCCCTCAACCTCTGAGGATGCCTGCCATAGATGTGGGTGAAACGTCAGGAGAGAATGCTTCTGGAACATGGCCATACATCCTGGAAAACTCACAATAACCCATTATCTAAAATGCTTTGGGCCAGAAGCGGTTTGTACATAGGACCCCCTCCAAAATTTTGGAATACTTATTTTTGCATATGCATACTCATGAGATCTCTTTGAGATATGACCCAAGTCTAAAGACAATATTCATTTATGTGTCACTTACACCTTAAAAACATAGTCCGGGGGTAATTTTATACTAGTAAGTAATAACCAATTTGCAGAGCCGGTCCAACAATGAGGCGAATTAAGCGGTCGCTTGGGGCGCAAAACATACGGGGGCGAAGTTGAGATGGCTTTTTCTGTTGATTTCTTGTAAAACATGATGTTTTGGTGCTTAATTTGTAAAATCTTAATGTAATTTGATGTTTAATAGGCTATTCCTTAATCCCACCTTATTATCCAACATTTTTGCTTATCCAACGCTTTTATTTTTCACTGATTGGTTTTGTGGGGGGGGGGCACCAAAATTATTTTCACCTACAAATACCTAGGGCCGGCTCTGCCAATTTGATTTAGAAATGAATATGGCATTGTTTATAAAGTTGGTTCATGTGCTTTTGAGAATTTCAAACCATTTTCTGTTTGGATAGCTTCACTAATTACACTATCCTTTATTCTGGTAGTCCTCAAAACCACCAGAAATATCCTATTAATACTTTATGTTCCTCAATTTCATGCAATACACGATAATGGAAAAGCCTGTGGTATCTACCTTATAAAGTGTATGTATGTATGTATGTATGTGTGTATGTATGTATGTATGTATTATTATTATTATTATTATTATTAATAATAATTATAATAACTTTATTTTTAACCCGCCTCTATCTCCCCAAAGCGGACTCAGGGCAGCTTACATAGGGCCAAGCCCAAATAAAAACAATAACAATATAAAACACGACAATAGACAAGAGACATGCACAATTAATACACATAAAATTAATATCATAAAATTATCATCTTGTCCCATTTTGTCACTTGTGTGGCATGTTTCCCATGCTGTTGTTTCAGTTCACTTTCTTGTTCTTTTCCAACTGATGATGACCCTAGGACCAACCTATGATGGTTCTTTGTTTTCAAGATTGTTCATTGGGGGGTTTGTCATTGCTTTCCTCTGAGGTTGAGAGATTGTGACCTGTTCATGATTACCCAGAGGGGTTTATGTAAAAATGGAGATGACAAATCTGATCTCCCAAAATGTGAATCTAATACTCAAACCAATCCAAACCAAACTGATAAAAAGCAGTCCAAATCCATATGTCATGAAAAACAGCTTTCTTGGCTGCTTGTTCACTTCATTCACTCTCCACAGTTTATCTCCTTTCTCCAGGAAAACAAACCCCATCAGAACAATTTATATATTTATATGTAGGTTCAGATATCAAAGTCTGGACTTTTTAACCAAATCATTTCACTGTGGGAGACACCTACTGCCAGTAACACAAAAATAGAGTCAGATAAAATTACTGCCCTCTCAGGTCACACATCCCATACTTGGTATAGAGCCAATGTTATGGCTATCAGCTCAGCTGTCAAAAAGGACGATTGATGTGTCAATCTGAACTCTCAAACCAATGTGATAGAAGAGAACACCCATATCTTGATCCAGGCATTCTTTTACACAGAGAAAACAAAGATAGATAGCTATTTATGTCAGTGCTGGCTGTGTTAGTAGTGACTTTTAAAACAGCTTTTAAATCTTCATATCATTCTCAACATTTTTTTATTTCAAATAAAACCAAAAACCTTGTTCAGGACTAAGAGCAGGGGCTACACATGTTTCCCCATCTTCAGTATCTGGATTAGTGTTCCTAATGGGACCTCTCTGTTCATCAAGTTTCATCCAGAAAAAAAGAATGATTTTCAATTAGAAGATTAGTACAAAGTAGTATGTAATATAGCGATAAATGATAAATTGACATGCAGTGTTAAGACTAAAAAAGGAATTTGGAAAATAAATGATTTATTTTGAAAATATGGGGAAAATTTATAGAATATGTGTTTGCTGAAGGGCAAGGGAGAAAATGTTCAGTGGAAACAATATTTTGCAAATAATATATTAAGTGGTTGGGTCCAGGGCGGAGGTAGCACCCATCTTTATTTATTTTGAGGCATTTATTTTGTGGATAATATGTTAAAACTGGTAAAAAATGTTAAAGCTCAACTCAACAGTGTGAAAACATAATAGAAGGTCTGTTATTGTCATTTTTACTCTCTCTATATAGATTGGTTTCTGGTTTCTGGATGAATCATATATATAAGGTTCATCCAGAAACCAATTTCTTTCGGGGGTGGGATGAGGTTAGAAAGGATGGGAGTAAAGTGGGGGGTCAAGACATGGATTCAAGTCACTCTGCTGACTTATAGCCCTCATAGATTCAGTGAATTAACTGAGCAGGACTAATATTCTATTATAAACTGAAATAAAAACTGTGAAAAAAGTATATTGTAAAGCTCTTTCTGATATTCATTAAATGAACAATCTACACTAGTCATTTAATTTGATCTGCATTTCAAATTACCATATATACTCGAGTATAAGCTGACCTGAATATAAGCCAAGGCACCTAATTTTACCATAAAAAACTGGGAAAACTTATTGACTCGAGTATAAGCCGAGAGTGGGAAATGCAGCTGCTACTGGTAAATTTCAAAATAAAAATAGATGCCAATAAAATTACATTAATTGAGGCATCAGTTGATTAAATGTTTTTGAATATTTACCGTATTTCAAAGAAAAACAGTAAACTAGCTCTGTAAGTTAAAAAGGAGGGTCAACAAAAGCAATATAGTATCAACAATAACTTAAAGGGATATCCCTAGTTTCGATTTTTTTTTCTTCTCTGAAAATTCAGGAAATTGAGTGGGTTTGAAAGAGAGCCCTACAAACAAGGAGGAAAAGAAATATATCTCCTGTCCCTCCTTCCTTTTGACTCAAACAGTTATTGCAATAATAATAATAATAATAATAATAATAATAATAATAATAATAATAATAATAATAATAATAATATTCCTGCACATTTGCAAATCTCTCTTTTTCTTCCCCTTCCAGCCAAACAATCTTTTTCTTCTTCCTGGCTACCAAGGGCTTATCTTACTCATTCTTCTTTCCCTTTTGAAAACATTCCCTTTCTCTCTCTCTCTCTCTCTCTCTCTCTCTCTCTTTAAAAAAAAAGATGACTCCAGTCTGGGAGGAGAAGCGGAAGAGGGAGGTTTTGGAAAAGAAAACACACTGTAGCCTCCAGGCTCCGCTGTTTGGCTTGACTGTGACCCAATTATAAGCTGAGGGAGGCTTTTTTAGTCCAAAAAGAGAGAGATAAAAAACTTGGCTTATCTTTGAGTATATATGGTATTTGTTTAAAAAATCAAAATGAAAAGATTTCATCCTAGCCATCCATTATGAAATCCTCTGGCCAAAATTCCATCCCTGTTAAAACAAAACAAAATACGGTCCCTTGGGCCACTACTGGCAAAACTAGGGACATTCGTTTGGTGGAGAAATTGATAATTCTAATAGTTTGCTCAATTTTTTTTTTTCTTCCATCACTTAGGTTTTATTAAACTCTCAACATTTACTACATCCCGGCTTTAACCTTCTTAAAGGCATCATTTGTTCTCTAGAACCTCAACAACCCAATCTGCATTCCACCTGTGTGTGTGTTCAAGTCACCTGTCCACTTATGCTGACCCTATGAATTTCATAGGGTTTGCTTAGGCAAGGAATATTCAGAAGTGGTTTTATTAGGTACTATAGGCAGTACCTAATACTAGGTACTGCCTACAGTACCTAGTATTCATGGGCAATCTCATATGCAACTACTAACCACATCTTCACTGGCCAAGCAATGTGGAACAAAAGTGATAGAAGCAGAAATGAAGCAATTACACGCAAAGCACCAGAACTGAATCAAGGCCTGAGCGATGTTTATATGGACCCGAGAGTTGAGCATCATTGTGTTGTCGAAGGCTTTCATGGCCAGGATCACAGGGTTGTTGTATGTCTTTCGGGCTGTGTGGCCATGTTCCAGAAGCATTCTCTCCTGACGTTTCGCCCACATCTACGGCAGGCATCCTCAGAGGATGCCTGCCATAGATGTGGGCGAAACGTCAGGAGAGAATGCTTCTGGAACATGGCCACACAGCCCGAAAGACATACAACAACCCAGTTAAGCATCAACTTGGTTTCAGGATTTGCATCATCTGTGGCTTCATGGCCGTGGAGGTTTTAGGGTGTTTATTTCTACTCCCTCTCACTCCAGTGCATATGTGCAGAATGCAGGAGTGCCTGCCCCTTAATCAGTTTTGCCACATGAAATGGTTTACTGGCTCCACTGGCTGTCGTTCATCTTCCGGTCCCAATTCAAGGTGCAGACCATCATCTATAAAGCCCTAAACGGTTTGGGACCCACCTACCTCCGTGACCGTATCTCCTTCCATAAACCTGCCCGTTCTTTGCGATCATCCGGGGAGGCCCTGTTATCACCATTGTCTATATCCCAGGCCCGCCTTGTAAGTACAAGGGAGAGGGCCTTTTCTGCTGTGGCCCCCCGACTGTGGAACTCACTACCTACTGAAATTAGGCAAGCTCCCACTCTGTTAGCTTTTAGGAAAGAATTGAAAACATGGCTCTTCCGCTGTGCTTTCGGTGAGTAATTTCTGTTATATATCTCCGTGTTACTCCCCTCCGAACATCTATCCTCTAGATTACCCCACTTCCAAATGTCCCTGCCCATAGTGGAGTACCCCTCTGTCCCTCTCACTCCGGGTTTTATCTTTGTGTTCACACGGCCTGCCCTTGTTTTATTGTTTTTTGATTTCTTGATGTTCTGTTTATTATTATTTATTGTATTTTGAATGGTGCTATGATATGTTGTTTTTATATTTTATTATATTGTATTGCTCTGGGCATGGCCCCATGTTAGCCGCCCCGAGTCCCCGTTGGGGAGATGGTGGCGGGGTATAAATAAAGTTTTATTATTATTATTATTATTATTTACACCAATTTCAGAGATTCCCATGCTTATCTAACGTATTATATCTGAATTTTCATGGTATCATAAGCCCACAGCAATTGCTAGCCTAACACAGAGATTCTTGTTTAACTCTGTTCTCATGCCTCCTACTATTTGTCTTTGGCTTACTGGAATAAGGTGACTATCACAAAGAGTCCAACTGAGAAAGATAGCAACATGCAAGTGTATTCTATCATGATGATTTCTGATCATTGATCAGCAAGGGAGCCCCTGGTGACATAATGGGTTAAAGCCTTGTAACCTGAAGGTTGGGTTGCTGACCTGAAGGCTTCCAGGTTCGAATCCCACCCGGGAAGAGCGCGGATGAGATCCCTCTATCAGCTCCAGCTCCATGCGGGGACATGGGAAAAGCCTCCTACAAGGATGGTAAAAACATCAAAAACATCCGGGCATCCCCTGGGCAACATCTTTGCAGACAGCCAGTTCTCTCACACCAGAAGCGACTCAGGTTGCTCCTGACACGAAAAAAAAACTGATCAGCAATCATGAGAATTTCCCTCTATGTTAAATGGGCAAACTATAGAGAATCCTTTTGTTCACGGAGTGGGTTTGGAATCTAATCCCTCCCCCAGCTTTCCCTTCACGCCTGGTTTTAAAATAGCTTATACTAGTTTTGACTATATATGTACCACTACCTACCTATATACCTAAGGTGTTTTGACTAAAATACAATACCATGGTTCATCTTAAATGTAATACTATTACTCAAATACTATACTATGGTTGAATAAACCCATTATAGAAGATATTTTAGCACATCAATAAATGTACATTTAAGCCTTTGAGCTTAGCTGAGGAACTATTTACATCTCACATATTTAAGTGATATTATCGTACAATCAGAGACACACAACCTTTTTAGCCCTGTGATTATATTTAATCTGTGTTTATATTAATGCATAAAAAGGAGCTCAGAATCTATGCTGCTGACCTCCATGCATTTGAGTTCCATCTACAGATTTCAGTATGGTTCATGAAGCCCATGATCTCAATCAGGTGAAAACAATTGGTAGGACCAGTATGATTCTGTACACCTCCTGTGTTCCTTACTCTGTCAATTAAATATCTGCATATAGCTGATATCTTTCTTTATTGAAGAGCACATTGTGGGAAAGAGAAGGACTTATGCTGGAAACTACCCAGCCATGTAATGAGCAAAGCTAACCACATATTATAATCACATCCTCCTTGTTCAATGTAACCAGCATTGTTCTGGTCCATTCAGTGCTAATTCAACTTCTATTGAATTCTTAACTTAATAAAACAGTACAAAGGGAATGACAAGCATATTTCCTCTGTAATTCTAAAGTACTGTTCTCCAAAACAGTTAAAAACAATAACAGTATCTGGAGATAACCCTGAGCATTCAATTAATTACATGCAAAGGTTTTGCTATATAAACTATATACAGAGAGAGATTTACTAGCTGTTCATTTAAATCAGTGCTGGGTGATGTTTTCTTCCTATAAATCATGATATTCTCATTTTTTGTATTCCCGAAGTGTAGTTGGCCTAATTTATTCCACTTTCCAAATTTGGAACACATTTTAGGAGTTGGCTGCAGTAGAAATCTACATTCTGCAGAGAGTGTTTATATTAAGGCGATCTCTTTAGCATTTGAAGAAGGATAATGTCATTAAAACGGTATTTGTGACATTTATCAGTATATCTAAAAAGAGAAGCATGAGGTACTTTAAAGAATCACTGAACATTTTACATAACTTCATTTAGGCTGCAAACATAGACAGACTAATTGGGAATGAGTCCCATTGAACCCAGTGGGACTTTTGTCTAAGTGGATCTGCACAGGACTGTGCTGTTTGGTGCTACCACATAAATGACATCAAGAATATATTAGTTGTGTGCCTTCTCATCATTCCCAACTTATATTGACCCTAAGGTGAACCTACCATGGGGTTTTCTTGGCAAGAGTTGTTCAGAACAGTTAGTCTTTGTCTTACTCTGAGGTAGAGAAGTGCAATTTTTCCAAGGTCACAAAGGACACATCTACATTGACAGTATGGTGCAGTTTGGAACTGCTGCAGCAGAAACCGGTTTAACTATGTGGATGATTGACAGGTCTGGAATTGGTTAGAGGCCAGGGAGATGGTTACATTGAACATGGAATGTGGCCTCAAAGTGCTATGCCATCCCCCCTCCCCTCACCCCAATTTCCTTCAGAGATGGAAATAAGGGGTAAAAAACCCCAAGAAAGTGAGTTGTAATGTAATCAATATTACCCCTCTCGGTGGCTCAATTAGCCCCCTGCGATGCTCTTAAGGTATTTTTCAGTAATCCCAATCTAGATTGTATAATATGCTTCAGCAGAGGTGTGTATCTCTACAATGCACTCCACCTTGACTCTGCAGTCTGGGATATATTGGGATCTGCTGCAACATATAGGGCTTGTTTTGGACTTTCCTGCCATTTTTAAAATGTGCTGTATCTTCTTTACTGCACATTGTGCATTTTCAATGTGCAGTTTTGAGCCAGCTAGGAGCTGCAGTAAATGGTCAGCGTAGATGTGCCACTTTGGATTTCAAGGGATATATAACTACTCCTATATCTGCTAAAAACAGTAGATGCCATTCAATATTGGAAGCTAAGCAGGATCAGCCCTGGTTAGTACTGAACTAGAGACCATCAACATATACTAGGTGCTGTAGCCCATGTTTTAGAGGAAGAAAATTACTATTTATCTTTATTACTTGACTAAGAAAACACTCCAAAATCAGTAGTGTTTCTATAAATTGAAAGGTGAGTTCAGTCACTCATATACACATACATGACTGCTCTTTATTTAAGCCTCACATCTGCCTCTGTGTGAGGGCGGGAGAGGGTGGTGGTGGTGGTGGAAGAGGCTTCTAAAATGGCCCTCAATGGCATTTTCAGAAGGAAATTGGTAGGTGGAAAAAAGACTAAACAACCTTCTCTAAAGGTGGATGATTTCAAAGTAGCATGACGAGCTAGGAAACGGACCTAAATTGTCCCCTTGTGACAGATAGCTGATTTTGGTAATAGCAGATCTCAGGTTTTCCCTCAGTTTGGCTTAATCCAGGGGGGAGCTGTGTCAAGAGGCATTTTATATAATAGGTTACACTGGATCAGTCCTCATACCACATTTAGCCATCATGAAGCTGATCCTAAATGGTCAGTGTATATTTGCTCTTACTCACTGAAACAGTGGATAACAGGTCTTAAATTAACAATCCAAATACTGGAATGAAGCAAGTCCTTACATCTAACCATTAAAACCTAATCAAGGTTAAAAACCTGTCTAAAAAGCCATGTTTTTCGACTAGACTGAAAAGCTTGAAGAATGGGGGCTAACCTAATCTCTCTAATAAGGGTATTTCAGAGAAGGGACACCACCACCAAGAAGGCCCTTTCTCTCGTCCCCTCCAGCCATAATTGGGACAGTGGTAGGACCAAGAGAAAGATCTCCGAGCCCGTGCCAGTTGATAATTTCAATTTAAAATAATATCTAGACCTTTATGTCTATTGTAGGTATATGATAAACAATATGGCATTCAAAAATTTATGCATAATTTATACTTTATTCTATACCCTAAATATTAAGACATAAACCTAAACCCAGTTAGTCTAAAGTAAATGCAGAAGTACCATTGAATGAATCGACTTGTTAGGTCAGTAAAATATGCATGCTCAACAAATCAATTTTGGAACGACACCTAGAATTATTATTATTATAAGGTGATTAAATAAATCAAGATGGAAATTTCATTGATGGTAGCAGAAGTGGAATAAACATCAACAGAAATAATTATATCATGTCACATGTGAGTACTGTGGTTCTCTCTCTTTTCCTCACTCACACTCTTTGTCTTTTCTTGTGTGCCTTCATTTTGCCTGTCCACATAGGCTTTTCTTAGGCAATAAATTCTCAGATGTGGATTTGCCGATTCTCTACCTTATTATCTTCAGAAATCAGACAGATTTATATAAGCAGATGTGGTCTTTCAATAATCGGAAACTTAATGTGATGGTGAATCTGAAAATTAGTTATAAGGCTTTATAGGACTTTGACTTGTGATCAGAAATGAACTCGTAGCTAGGGGAGCTCTTTCAACAAAAGGATTATATGCTCCTGAAACTCATTCCTGTCAGCATTATGGCCACAGTATTTTGGATCTGCTGAATCTTTTGGGCAATTTTTGAAGGCAGTGCCATGTTGCATTGTCCATGTTGCTTTGGACAATGGTCCAAACAGAATGTAACCAAAGTGTGTTTTAGAATAACCCTATCTCACGTCTCAAGAAATGGGAGCAACTGGCATACAAGTTTTTAACTGTTCAGCTGCACTCCTTGTTCACTGTTTGAATCCAGAAAAACACTCAAGCTACAAGCATGAGATTTCAGGGGGAATGTAAACCCACTCAGCCCAGACTGAATCCCTGTTCCTTCATTTCCATTTCAACTGACCAGAAGTAACTGGGTTAAGTTTGAATTCATTTGCTCTCACCCAGTCCATTACTGACAGCAGGCATGAGCTGGAACCAAGACAACAGCAATGGAAGCTGATCTGACTTCATCTAGTTCACCTTAAGTGGGAGGATATTAATAATAATTAAACCTGAGATAGATTGTTGTCTATGAATGCCACCAGAAAGCTATCATGTTATCATGCTGGAGTAAAGGCAGAATGTGGTGTGGGACATCTATTCAAATATCCTCTTGAAGAAATTTTAGAACACTGATAAGCAGCAATTTTCCCAATACCCTCATACATTCAACCTTAGAAGGTCAGCCAGGCCCAAACTCTTTTCCCTTATGCAGCAGATGTGTTGCAGTAGCTCCACTCAGAGTGCTATTGATTAAATAGTTGATGATTGTGCTAAACAGAGTTTAGATTTTTTTCAAAAAATCTATATAAAAAGTGGAATCTGAATTGTCTGTCATCAAACATCACCATCATCTCCCTGCTGTGTCTTGCTCTAGGCAATGGACAAGCTGTTAGCCTGTTACTAATTTTAGTTTACTTTATTCAGCTTCGTTTGTTTTCTTGAGTCGCTTGACTGAAGGTCTCTCTCTGCCTCTCTCTTTTTTGCTTTTTGGTCATGACTCAAAACATGTTGTACTTGAAAACTTATGTTCCCTCGTGGGATGTGTGTGTCCCAGCTGGTAATGTACAGCTCAGTTACCTCCTTTATAGTTGCAGAGGACAATGGAAAGGGACAATAGCTATTTATATTTTTTTGCAAAGCTCTGAAGCTGACCTGGGTATTTATCATGGCCAAGCTCCTATAGCCTCATTCTCTATAAATGTTCTTAGAAGCAAAGGAATTGTCACATTACAGTTAAACATTAAATATGGTTATAAAGTTATATTTATTTATTTTATTTTATTAATATTCACAATGTGATACCAAGCCGATGTCAACAATAAGGGAGAAGTCTTTCTTAGGTTTCATCTACACTGCCATATAATCCAGTTTCAGAATGCAGATTAATTGCGTTGGATTGGATTATATGGCAGTGTAGATTCATATAATCCAGTTCAATACAATGCAGTCAGCACTATATGAGCCTACATTGATCATATAATCTAATTCAAACTACATTATATGGCAGTCTAAATGGGCCTTAGATTTAATGCAAAAGAAGTTTTGAGAGAATGGAAGAGTTTTGGTAAGACTACAGTCACTCATATCTCTAGGCAATCAGCATATTCAGTCAAGGCTTTTTGGTGTGAAATGTAAGATTTCCATAGGAAGTAAAAGAGTTGAAAGAGTTCATGAAAATGTCATCATTTCTCACATTCTATCTACAAATTGGCACCAAAAATGTAAGGCAAATGGATGGTAAAAAAAATCAGAGAAATTACTTTCAGTGGATACAAGGAATAAAACCCACAAATTAAAAGAGCAGAGTAAAAAGTTAATGGTACTTCTGCTCTTAAATATTAAAACAAAACAACAACAAAACAATAATTTGAATGTTATTGGAAGCATCTACTAGAGTAGACCCAATGTTTCAGCAGGAATTTCACACATGTTGACTCGCTTGTGTAAAGTTGGTGCATTAAATCAATTCAACAATTGATTTAATGGATTTACTTTAGTATATTAATAGTATTGAGGCCAGGATATCAATATTTTAGCATTTCCAACAAAATATGGGCAAGAGTTTATAAAAAAATAAGAAACCAGTCTTACCTGATTTTGCTTATTTATCAAGCTTCCACATCCTCTTAAACACAAACCGCTAAAAAAAGAGTTTAAAAATGCAATCTGGTCAGACACACTGAAAAATCTGTAAAGCCTAAAGCAACTCAAACAGATGTGCAATTGAGGTTTATTTATCCAAAAGTAAAAGTTGAATACATGGATCAGCCATAATATTTCTATTTGCTTTTCAGTGTATACTTGAAATTTGCTGTTTTAAAAACAAACTCAGGACATAATTAATAGTAATGGTTTAATTCATTTTCAAAAATATCAATAGTGTTCTTCAGGGAGTTGAAGTAAAGTAATTTATTTATCTAGATCTTTACCACTGATGCATAATAAAACAAGGTGAAGGGGAAAGTAACATTGCTTCCCATACGCTAACCCAGCAAAATGCTTTTGTATTCCCTTGGTCTTTCTGCAGAAAAATAAGCTGATACTCTGAAGGTTAAATGGTATATTTTGTTCCCTAGGAGACTAATGATGTTATTACACCTGGGCTTTGAAACGGGCAGCCCTGCATTTCTGCCACCTACAGAATTCTGGAAAATGTAGTTCAAGGTGAGGCCTTTTGAATTCTCAGCTACAGAAGTCATTGCCTTCCTAAACTTCATTTCCCAGAATTCTGCAGGTGGCAGAAATGCACAGCTATTGGATAAACACAGATGTCTATTATAAACAATGTAATGAGCTATATAAAACACAATAATGCATATTGATACGGCAAACATGCGAGTAGATATGTTTACTACTATATCTGAGAAAAAGGCAATTCCTTGTTTGTAACTTAGAATACTGCATACCTTGGGGTGCTTTGACATGTCTATTTTCACAAGGTCTATATAATTTATGATTTATATCTCATAAAGAGCACAACATTAGACAAATTTCCTTTTATTTTTATTTCCGTTGAGAATACCTGATGCAGAGCCATCAATAAAGAAATAATAAAACATTTGCCGCTTACCAGAAGAAGGGTTACCGAAACTGGGATAAAACCCGGGAACCAGTTGTAAACGGTGTGAACAGATATATTACCACCTACTCCAGTCAATAACCAGCTACTCAGGATCTACATCAGCATTTACTCTGTCTCCTTGGCTTTACTATTGATCCAAAACCTGTGGAGTCCTGAGGAATCCTTCTAGAACTGCAGAGACTCTGAATCGGTTTGCCTTTAAGCCAATCTAATCCTTTTAGGACAGCAGACACTTATATCATTTTGTTTGATTTATAATACTGAGTTAGATACTTTTGGGTTATATACCATAGGACTGAGCATTGATTCTGTGAATGTAATATGTATATGATGCTCTAATATACATATTGTGTATTACTTATGTTTTGAACCATTATTGTGTTTTATATAGCTCATTACAATAGAAATGCACAGCTGCCTGCTTTAAAGCCCTGGTAAAATAACGTGGCAAGAGAATGGACAGTGGGTGATGTAGCAAGAACTGAGGAAATGCTGTTTACCGTTTAAAAGGCTGGCCATGGCCTTTGTAGAGGTAAACACTATAGTCAGAACTTTCATTGAATTTGTTAACTCGATGGAATTTCCCCAGCCTATTAGTCTTGTAGTAGTAACTTGATAACCTCAACAAACCAGAGTAAAGTATAGAAGTTCATGGTTTAGGGCTCCTGCTCTTTTTAGATTCTAATCTAAAAAGAAATGCATGTCTTTCCCTAAATAAAGATGGGTGCTTAATTCACCAAGGATGGTCTTCTAGTTTCTCATAGAGTTATGCAAGAAGAAAAGGCAGTTTCAACGATTCACAGTAACTCTTAAAATTATACAATGAAACATGCAATTCTTCACCTTTCTCACTATGACTGAGTCACTGATGGTCTGTGCCACTTTTCAACTAACCTGGATTCTATCTGGAATCATCTTCTGTTCATCTGAGTACCCAATTTTTGATAGTTGTTAATTCAGGCATACCATATTACTATGGATGTCATCAGACATATCCTATGAGCAGGGGGAAAGCAGGGGAAAGCAGAGGAAACCATCTTACTCTGTTCCCTCCCATCGAGATCCATCTTCTGTCATCCCACATCCTTTCCTTCTCGAACTTTGTATTTCCGCTGCTTTCTCCTGCTTGGAGTTGAATGTTAGCCAACTCCTCAAAAGACATTCTGGGCTCTCTTTCCTTTGTCTTGCAGAAATGGCATCTCACTGGAAGTGACCTTGTATCATGTGTGGAACTTCATTTTGGCAGTGCAGAGAAACAGAGAGAAGACACAGACTGCATTTGATGAGGTTCTATCTGTCTCCACAATCATCCTATACTCCGTGGATTCAAGCAACCCAGGGAGGTGGGGTGACAGTGCCAATCTCCCTTCCCTGAACCAAATTTTGCCTGAAAAATAAAGGGAAATCCTCCTAATCTGTACCTGGAGGCTCTCCATTGTTGCCTTCTTTGATATCTTGAGCTCTAAATTTTGCAGTTTGAAGGCTGTTGAAAACATACTATGGGAAAATCTTAATTGGGGTATCTTTTAAAATTTTACAGTAATTGAATAAAATAATGTATATACGAAATCTAACAGAAAGCAAACCAACTTCTGCTCGAACCACAGCTGCAGGAGTGTCAGGTGGAAGAATTAATAGTTTCTTAAGAAATATATTCTGAAGAGTATCCATTCTAGGCACTTGGGAGTCATCACACCTCCAGACAGCAGCACCATACAGAATCTGGAAAATTACTTTTCCCTCAAATATTTTCAGAGCAGGGCCAATCAGATGCCCCCTTCCGTGTTGTAAAATCTAAGGATTGTTCCAGTAGTTCTCAAGGGTACTGCTCTAATAGATCCTATACAGGGCTTCCAGGAGATACCTTCTCTTCCAAACACCATCATCTTTGTGGGGGTTTTTTTGTATTATTAGTTTTCATCTACCTTATACTCTATAGATTATATGATGTTACATAATAATACATAATACATACCCTCAAAGTTATATGCCCAGATCACTGTATAAATGGCCATGGATCTGATCCAGCTCCCCTACTAATTTAATAGCATGTCAAGATGTCTCCTTACAATTTCAGTGAGAAGTTAGGTTGACACACCATCTCTGAGCATTCCCTATAATGCTTTTTGCATCTGCCCTCCCCCCCCCCCGGGGTCACAAAAGGGAAGAAGAAAGAGAACGTTGGTGACTAAAGAGGAAACTTATTGGATGCCCTGCCAAAACAATTACTCCTACAAAGTTTTCTGAAAGTAATTTCATTTAGCAAATGTAAATATCCTTGTTGACTCATAAATTAGAAGATTTTATTTGATCTCTATCCAGCCAATCTCAACAAATGCCATTGACAACAAGTGTAGAAAAGCTGTAAAAAGACATAGACAGGCACAAGTATACTGGCAATAGTAAGCCTGGATATCCATAGACAACCAATTACAGTAGAGTCTCACTTATCCAACATAAACGGGCTGGCAGAATGTTGGATAAGCAAATATGTTGGATAATAAGGAGGGACAAAGGAAAAGCCTATTAAAAATCAAATTAGGTTATGAATTTACAAATTAAGCACCAAAACATCATGTTATACAACAAATTTGACAGAAAAAGAAGTTCAATATGCATTAATGCTATGTAGTAATTACTGTATTTATGAATTTAGCACCAAAATATCATGATGTATTGAAAACATTGACTACAAAAATGCGTTGGATAATCCAGAATGTTGGATAAGCAAGTGTTGGATAAGTGAGACTCTACTGTATACACAGTAAAATGGAATGATGGGAAGGAACAGAATGAAACAAAAGATATCAGAAATTTAAGTATCTCACTTAAGAATAAATTTTGAGACTCCTTGTCAAACCAGAATTCAGGAATTGTCAAAGGCAGCGTGCAAGAGATTTACCAAACAATACAGATAGAGAATGGTGGAAACACATTTGCCTCTATGGTATTAAATATAATTACTTCTTATGAAAAGTAAATGCTTTGGGGTATAACACTGCTGGAAGACAATAGATTCCTCGCCTTTTGAAATGTGTCATTCCACAACTAACATTCTTCCTATTGCCTCACATAAATAGTAGGTTTAATCACAAGAGCAACATCTTGTATTCCACAAAGCCAGTCTGTAAAATGATGTGCATCCCACCTTTTTAACAAGGGTGACACTTTGAAGAAAAAAGGCAATAGTTCTAAAGAACTCTGTTATAGATTTTCTTACTCTCTGCATGCATAAGTACACACAGAGAATTCTAAATTTCAAGATGTACACAAACATTTGACAGAAAATGGGCATGTGTGTGTGTGGGGGGGGAGATTTCATCATTACAGCTTGGATAGTATTCACTAAGAGGTTTCTTCCATTTTTTTTCTACTTCAGAAACTTTTTTGTGGCTGAAACTCTGTTAAATTGGTGGACACCCATTAAACCATAATGTGCTATCATAGCGCGATGTCCCTTGTGCAAAGACAAAGTTCTGGCAGTGTAGTAAAGCTTTTCCACGTATTTGTGACAGAACCAATTAGGAAGTGACAGTTATCAACCAGGAACAGAAATCACAGCACACCATCAAACAACTCCTGACAGATGCCCCTCGGCCTCAGAATAAGGAAATCTGTTTCTGGTTTGAAAGTGTTATTTCATGTTTCATAGGGTTTTGGGGGGCCGAGAGTTTGTGACTTGAACCCAGAGGGCTTGAACCCAGAGAAGGATTCAGCTATGTAACGTTGCTGGGCTGTTCCCAGACTTAGGGAGTACAGCAGAGAGGGTTTCTAGAAATGATGGGATACACAGTACTTTGAGGAGGCCAAACAAATAAACAAAGAGAGGGCCTTGAACCCAAAGGATTCAGCTATGTAATGTGGCTGGGCTCCCCAGACTTAGGGAATCCAGCAGAGAGGGTTTCCGGAAATGATGGGACATGCAGTAATTCGAGGAGGCCAAACAAACAAACAAACAAACAAATCCAAAAGGGGGAGAGGGGTTGAACCCAAAAAAGGATTCAGCTATGTGTAATGTGGCGGGGCTCCCCAGACTTAGAGAATACAGCAGGGAGATTTTCTGGAAATGATGGGGCACACAGTGCTTTGAGGAGGCCAAACAAACAAACAAACAGAGGGCCTTGAACCCGGAGGATTCAGATATGTAACGTTTGCTGCCTCTCCCCAGAAGAAAATGTGTCGAATATTTAAAATAAGCCCTTTATCCTACCCAAAATACCACCAACCCCCACTTTTTTCTCAAAAAAATAAACGTTTCTTCTAGCTCCTTGATTTTAAAATAAAATGTGTCTGATTTTTAAAATAAGCCCTTTCCCCTTCCAACCCTCACTTTTTTTCTCAAAGAAAAAACATTTCTTTTTTTACTCTTTTATTTTGGATTTTTAAAAGATAAAACAACAACACCCTTTCCCACCTCACCCCCAAAATGCCTTTTCTTCCTGGTAAAGAGTCGACTTCTTTCTTTCAATGACTGCCCCAGTGCCTCTAGGTCCCCCTTCAACAACAACAGGCCAGGCAGACACAGGCAGCAAAAGACCAGCCAGCCACCCTCCTCGCTCCAACTTCCAAGCCAGAATGAGCCTTCTGGCATGCAACAGATGCTTTTGAAGGAGGACGTCCAAACCCCTCCCCTTACATGAATGTCCACACCTTGGTCAAGGAGGCAAGCCCAGGCTAGGCTGCTCCTCCCTGCAAACAAAGTTTGGTTTCTCCAAAAATGCTTTCTCATATATCTGAACCAATTATGAGCTGTTTAAATGAATGAGCTCCAATGTTTCGAAATCCAGGTTTAATTCCAACACACTAGTGCACATCGGAACCCCGTTCGAAAATTGGAATAAATACGATTTTATTCCGATTTACGACGATTCCGATTAATTTGCCTATGCCTACTGTATATACACACACTAAAATAAGTCTTTTGTCTATCACAGAAGAAACAGAAGCAGTTAGCACTACCCCAAAAGCCATTCTGCAGCAGTCTTCTAGGTCTTCTTTCTGGAGCTCTATCTGTATTGCCATATAATACAGTTTGAATCCACACTAAATTGTCAGTGTAGACCCATATAATCCAGTTCAGTGCAGTTAAACTTTGTCCTATGAGTCTACACTGGACATATAATGTAAATTGCATCACATGACAATGTAGATCCAGCCTAAGACTCCAGTGATGGCAAAGGAGTAACATTTTTTGTCTTTCCTCTGGTGCACACTGGTAGAAAACTTGTCAGATGGCAGCTAGTTTGCTGTTAAAGATGAATGATAATTTGTTTTTTTTCCCCTTTTTGGTAAGGAATTCGTAGATTCTTTTTCTTTCCGTTTTTTTCATAGTTGAATTGAAATAAACTAAGATTTGCAAAATTCAATGTGGTAAAAGCTAGATTATCAGACTTCTCCATCCAGGCAGCAGGCTTTAAAGTTCTTCATTCTATAATTACATCAGTGCAGATATTTAGTTTACAGTGAATTTTTACCAAACCTCTGGGTGTTCAGAGACATTTAGCAGTATTGAATGATTTATATATAAGTGCTGTTTAAATGGGAAATGTGCTATTTTCCAGTCAACACAAGAAGGGGTGTCATGGTTTGCAAAGGCACTGTGCTGTGTGTGTTAACTGGAAAATGAAGTGCATGAAGCCAATTGGCTGAGCGTGCAGAAATCTGGGGATTTAATTGATACTGTTTCTGTTCTGCTGCTGCAGAACCTTGTTTGAACAAGTTTTCAATGCTGACTGAGGACTGCTGGTGATGAGAGTAGTGTAATCAGAGAAGCATTGCCATTTTAAGGTCTGTTTGCTGCTGTGAAAAGAGGGAGAAGAACCAGGACTGTTTTCTTCGCTGAAGCAGATTTGTGGACCGAGAAAGGACTCTTTATGACTGTGGACTTCTGTAAGTGATCAAAGGGACCATTGTAAATACTACTTTTTTTTTGATTTCTTGGAATCAGTAAAGTTCCTGTATTTTTTGTTCCACAAACCTGAGTGGCATGCTATTGTTCTGCGGGTGACTCTGGATCGTGGGCACACATAAGAACTTCCATTTATCATCATCAATCTGCTACACTGCTGTCCAATGTACTTAAGCACTGCCATTGTACAGTAAATATCTGGTATATGCTGTTGCAGTTACTTTTTCAAAATGCATAATATAAGGCAAGGGTCCTTAAACTTTTTAAGCAGAGGACTGGTTCACAGTCCCTCAGAGTGTTGGGGGCCCAGAATATAGTTTTTTAAAAACATGAACAAATTCTTATACACACTGCACATATCTTATTTGTAGTGCAAAGAGATATGAAAGAATAACACTATTTTTAAAACCATATAAACCATATATATTATATTCTTTTTCTTTCCGTTTTTTTCATAGTTGAATTGAAATAAACTAAGATTTGCAAAATTCAATGTGGTATTATATGGTTTATATTAACCATATAAACTTTCCAGTATTTCAGTGGAAGTGCAGGTCTCCCTTTGACTGATGAGATAGTCAATTAATTAGGATCATTGTTCCTTTGTGCCTTCAAGTTGTTTCAAATTTAGGGTGACCCTAAGTCTAAAGTTTAGCACGAAGGCCAGGTAAATGACATTGGAGTACTGAATCCAGCTTGTGGGCCTTAGTTTGGAGACCCCTGATCTAAGGAGAACAGGACTCTCTAGTCCATTTTAGGCATTCCTATTGCTGATTACAGCCATTTATCTAGAAAGAGCAATTGAACAGGAAGAGAAAAGACAATTAGGCAATTGCTCAAAACCATTTCCAGAGTTTTTCAAAAGCCAAAGATGAAAAAAGTCTACACAATGTTCAAATATATATTTTAAAATCTTATGAAATACCCTTTAAAATATGGCATATAGGCTGAATCATTTAAATTAATGCCATAACAGCAAGGCACCTTTAAAATCCAGAGATTAAGGAAAGGAGGTCTTTCTCTGACGAGCACAATTATTCCAGCAGACTAATTGAAATGTCTGCTTTTATTGTGGAGGCCACAATAGATCAATCTTCTTGGTCTAAATTATTCTTCATTTTTTTTCTTACACATTGAAAAATAATTTTGGTGAACCCAAGGTTTTTAAACATTGAATCTATATAGGTAAGCTAAATGGTACCATCTGTCTCTTTGTTCAAACCACTGGCAAATTTCTACTGTTCTTTTATATGCAATATAGCAAATGTTAAAATGTAATTGGTTCAACCTGATTTAATGAGCAAATCCATGCCCAGAGCATCCTAGGCCCATCTCAGATTTTTTTTTTTTTTTTTTTTTTTTAGCGAACTTAGTGCAAAATCTTGTAAAAATGTTTCCTTTGGGCTTGTGGAAGTTGTTAATTGAGATAATCTTGTTTTAAAATATGACTGCCAGCATCTTTGTTACATCAATTTCTTTGGTATGCTTTCAGTAGGTTTTCCACCTTCATTCTGAATGAGTGTTCAAATGCCTTCTTACCATAGTCCCTGAATGAGACAGGTTGCCTTGAACGGATATAACTAATGACATAGTTACTGACAATGGTTCCAACAACGGTGGGAAAATGTCATGCTTTCTTCTCACCCAGCAGTTTTTTTCAATATTGAAGAAAACCGTGCCGATTTACAGGCAGTCCCCGAGTTGCAAACTTCAGACTTACAAATGATACATAGTTAAGAACAGGGTTGAAACAATAGGAAGTGAGAGAAATCTACCCCTAGGGAAGGAAATTAATCCCTGCAAGAGTTATTGTTTATCCATAACAAGGAAAAGGTTTATCCATTGAAGCGTCATCACTAATTCTTCTTTCCAAAACATGTACATGTACAATGTACATGCAAAGGAAAATAAAGAAAAAAAACCTAAATATGTTAATTTAGAGTTACTGTATTCACACAAAGACTACATATTGTTACTGTAAGTCAAATTGTGTACAAGTAGTAAAGGTCTGCTAACAAACATACATAGTAAGGTAAACATTTACGCTTATAGCTTTTTCCAAGTTTTTCTTATGTAGTCTTGATGCTAGAAGTTCTGAAGCCTTTTTTGGATAATCCCAAATCTTATGCCAAATCATTCAACTCATGCTGATCAAATCCCTTATGTACTGAGTTATCTTCTGTTTCAAATAATCAAATAATCATGTTTTTGGGCATTAAATTTTGCCAATCTCTGTGAGCCGCTGAGTCCCTTCGGGTGAGAAGGGCGGGGTACAAATGCTGTAAATAAATAAATAAATAATTCCAAAATAATTTTTTTCCTGGAAGTATGTTATTACCATTCAACTTTGAGGGCCTCTTATCATGTGTGTGTCTATGCCTCAGCCTTCAAGTCACCCCTTGACTTCTGGTAACCTCATGTTTTACATAGGGTTTTCTTAGGCAAGGACTACTCAGAGAAATTCCAGATCTGAATATGTTATATTATTCAAAAATAATCAGCCTCTAAATGTCCAGAAATTCAAACAAATAAATAGCCCTTTCCTGAGACTTAGAGTTTTGTCAGTTTTCATGCCTCATGCCATAGTAGAAAAGTGTGGTGAGAAAGAAAAAAAGAAATAGTTTCCCATTAGTTGTTCACAGATTACTTTTGGAGGACCTAAAACAGCCGTTGATCGATTAAAGGACTGTAAAACAGGCAGGTAAGATAACTGCAGAATTGCTCACAGGAAGTAGAAATTAAACTTTGGAACCAATTTTAAGATTTTCCCCAGTTCAATTGGCTTAACCATATAATCATTCATTCCTCATACAACCAGGTGTTGTGTTTTCCATGGATTCAATTATGGTATTCTTTAAAGTGCTACTTGCTCAAGACACATCTGAGATATTAATATGTGTGTTTGTGTGTGTGTTAGGATCCATATGAAGTGAAAAATCACAGAGAGTGAGAGAACTGCTACAACCCGGTTTTGATACACACATAGCTTGTCCTTATGAAGCGAACATATGTAAATGTATACAAATATACTCCTGCCATATTTTGATATAGTCTTACCAGATTGCAGATTTTCTGTGTCCTCCATTTTACCCCAGAATCTGTGGTGAGTGAACAGTAAATTATCACTGACATTAAATGTAAAATTAGCAGGCAAATGCAAAGTACTTGGAGGGGAAACTAAGTCCCAATCTATACTGCCATATAAAATCTGGATTATCTGCTTTGAACTAGATTATATGATTCTACACTGACATATAATCAAGTTCAAAGTAGATAATCTGGATTTTATATGGCAGTGTAGATGGGGCCTAAGAAAAATATATTAAGACAAATATATTTATTGTGATACAGCATCCTATATACTTTACATTTTGAAAAATAAAGGTTTAGGAAATTTACAGAAATATATTTACAGAAAAATAAAGAAACACACACACCATGCTGAAGAAATGATTCAATCTTTGACAAAAAAATGGAATATATTTTGCCTTATGTTGAGATACTTTCATTTTTTATAATTAATGTGTACTATATCTATGTTTATGCTGCTATTTTGTGCTGGTTTTAGAAGAAAATCATTTATTTAAAAAATTGACACCCACCCCTCAGCTGTGTGATAGCATCTACGGGCAGCCATTTTTACACTCCTTTTAAAGTATACTATAAAGAACAAATATATCAAAATGTATTATGGAAAAAATCTGCTAGATTTTTAAATGCCACTCCCACTTTAAAGTTTCTTTGCGTATTTTTTTGGTGTGTGTGTGGGAGGGGGGAGGGAGATATTGCTCTTTTACTGAATTTTTTTCATTTTCTAAAAATGAAAATTATACATGTTTCAAAATTATATAACTTTACATCTTTGTTATATGTATGTGCCTTCAAGCCATCTCTTGACATATGTTGACCTCATGAATTTCCATAGGGTTTTCTCAGGCATTGGATACTCAGAGGTACTTTGCTGTTTAATTCTGAAATATAGTCTACATCATCTTCAGTTCCTTGGTATTTTCCCATCCAAGTGTCAACCAAAGCTGGCCATTATTATTTAGGCTTAATAATTATCATAGATTGCATCTACGAGTGTTGAAATACTCGAGACTAAACTGCTCTAGAACTGCTCTAGAAACTGCCCTTAAATCCTTTTCAAGTCCAGATGGTTGACTAGGCTAACAGTGTACTGGGACCACCACCACTCTTTCATCAACCAAAAGCAATTCCCTGTTGGGCATGTCACTTCTGGTGAGGTCGTAACAGGGCATCTAGCCATATGATCACCAGAAAGACTCTGCTAAAAAGCTGCTTCTGTTGGCAACACAGCAGTGGGTCTTTTTTACTTGTGGAAACTGGATTGGGCCAGCTGTTCGTACCTAAAAAATAAACACCAGTGTAGCAACTGCTGCAAGCAATCCAAATTATGTATAGCCAATTTTGCAACAGAAACATTGCTTCCAGCTGTTAATCTGGCTTCCAGGAGTAATTTGTGGTTCCCTTTCTGCCAGATTAACATCTGTAAACAGCATTTCTGCTGAAAGACCAGCTGTACATCATGTGGACCAAATACAGGAATTGAAGAGGAGTCCCTTTATTTGGAATATGTAGACAAAGCCATTTTTGTTACTTAGTACAATTCAGACTTGGTAATACAGTAGAGTCTCACTTATCCAACATAAACGGGCTGGCAGAACGTCGGATAAGCGAATATGTTGGATAATAAGGAGAGATTAAGGAGAAGTCTATTAAACATTAAATTAGGTTATGATTTTACAAATTATGCACCAAAACATCATGCTATACAACAAATTTGACAGAAAAAGTAGTTGAATATGCAGTAATGCTATGTAGTAATTACTGTATTTACGAATTTAGCACCAAAATATCACGATGTATTGAAAACATTGACTACAAAAATGTGTTGGATAATCCAGAATGTTGGATAAGCGAATGTTGGATAAGTGAGACTCTACTGTATTTAGAGGCAATAGAGTAACGAAATTCCCATTAAAGAGGTCTGCTGTAAACACAATCAAAATCTGTATGCTAGTCTTTACTTTAGAGTATATTCTATATTCTTTCTTCCAGACTGTATTTTATTAATATCCTGAAGTCCAAAAATAGAATTGGAATGACAGTATTAATTGTGTAACATACTATTAAAACACACTACATGTAGAATGCAACAAAACTTTCCCTACCATTTCAAAGGTGCCTCACCTCTACAGACTTCTAATTTCTTTGAGCCACTATAAACTCCATTAGAAAAGCCATGCACTTTCTAATGCAGAAACTAGACTGTCATGTCCTATTTAGTTTAAACCTGATAGCTGTCTATTGAGTAGCCATAGATGTGTGACTGCTTCTTTTCCACTATAGCAAGGGAAAACTGGGATTGACTGGGGAGGCAGCAGAGTGCAGAAGCTGAAACACTGTGATGGGAAACATGTTCTGCCACTTTCTCCTCCCTGGATTGAACCTTTCCTTAATTATTACATGTTAGATAAAGGCCATAAGTTGAGAATACAATAAAATTGCTTACAAATTACAATGACAACTAAGTTACTATCTCAAAATGCCAAACACAAATGTACATACAAATTAGATGCAGCATATTTAACCAACATCAGCTAAATTTATATATTAGTAATAGAAATAGGGACCCATGGTTTATTATCCTTCTCCATCCTTCGACGTTGCAATGTGCTGAATCATTTTGGCAGACTATCAGTTGGAACCTAGCCCTTTCTGTGGTGAAGTTTTGTTTTCATCATTCTCTTATATCAGAAGTGGAAGAAAGTATAGTTCACAGCTTCAAGAACCACAACACTTTTTGTGGCCTCCCAAGGTCAGCTGAGTTGTCATTACATATTAAGAACAAATTTAAAAACAACACTTTAAGTTAGTTGAATTTTAACTACAATATGTGATAATGACATGATAACAAAATGACAGATTGATGAGAGGGTGTTTGTGTTTCTTATAACATCAGTAGAAGTATATAAATAACTGATGTTATTTGTATTATTTTGATGTACTGTACATGAATTTGATTATGGCATTGAATGTTTGCCTTTTTGTATGTAAACTATCCTGAATCCCTTGGGGAGAGAGGACAGACTATAAAATAAAGTATTTATTATTATTTATTATATTATTTAGAAGTAGTGAGATTCAATTATACAGTATAAAGAAGTAGTAATATGGCTAAAGGGTGCTTTGCCAGCAGTCAAGCTGATGAGATCTCCTGAAGGAATCCACTTGCTTACCTTTAAAACATATGGCGATCTGGGCTGGTACGAGAAATCTCTCTTTCACTGTCCTTTAATTCCTCCACCCATCTTTTCCAGAATTGCCCACTGAAGGTCTTTTGCCAGAGGATAGATTGATAGTTGCTGCTGCTAGGAGATTCACAGCCCTTTGTTCCTGCCCATTGAATCTTACTAAACAAGATGTTTAGGATGTATACTTACTTACTTTACTTACTTTACTTTAGGATGTATACACTGTAAATGTAATGCAGTTTGATAGCCCTTTAACAGCCTTGGCTCATGGCTACAGAATCATGACTGATGAAATTTTATAAGGTATTAAGTCTTCTCTTTCAAAGAGTACTGGTGCCCTCAACAAACTACATTTGGCATGATTCCGTAGCATTGAGCCATGACAGTTAAAATGTATTTATTTATTTATTTCAAATATTTCTATCCCGCCCTTCTCACCCGGAGGGACTCAGGGCGGCGTACAATTGGCAACAATTCGATGCCGATACATGGTGTCAAACTGCATTACTTCTACAGTGGGGATGCATACTCAGTGTTATCTCTTCACATGCATCATCAGGCTGCTTGTACTACAATTAACAATTAACCTCTGTTCATGTTTCCTATAATGAAGGTATATAGTATCCTGACTACTGTTCTTGGCACAGATGAATGCTCC
This sequence comes from Anolis carolinensis, assembly GCF_035594765.1. Taxonomy (NCBI): domain Eukaryota; kingdom Metazoa; phylum Chordata; class Lepidosauria; order Squamata; family Anolidae; genus Anolis; species Anolis carolinensis. Next base: position 152,990,021 of record NC_085843.1, read on the forward strand.
GAGATTGCTTGTTTTTGGAAAACTAGAGAACTTTCTATCAACAACTGGTGTGAAATAGTTTGGGACACCTTGCTTATGGAAAAGCTCCAGACAATATGAGAACTTCCAGGTGACAAAAAGGACAATTAGTCTATAAATACAAATTCATATAAACTGAGACCACATCCACAAGACTGGGAGGATATCTTACATGCTGGTACACATATGTTGACACCTGTAGTCTATGCTTCTTCTCTGCCTTCTTAGTAGTGCAGTACACTGAGTTCGTGTATATTGCTTGTTGATTGTATCAACTTAGTTGACTTGGTAATAAATGTTATTATTGACATTGAATAATATCAATAAAAGTATATTATTAAAATAGATAACACGGCAAACAGGAGATTAAACTAAGCAATTCAACAAGAAAAACAAATGTGTGATGACTCATGGGCCATGTAGTCCCATTCCTAGTGCTGTTGTGACTGACGAAGAGGAGAACTTGGGTTTTCCTCCATTTCAGCCAGAAAGGGAACCATTTCAGCCAGAAATTGAGCCTTTGCACCTGCAGGAGGCTTGTCTTCCAGAAATCTCCCAAACAAGCCCGGAGTCGAGTTCTCCCCCTTTTTCGCGCCGTAATTACATTCTCCAGCAGAAAGGAGTGCAACAGGCTAATCGCAGGAGTTTGAGAATAGCAGCAAAGCATTCAGATGATTAAAGCCTGTTCCCATGAGAAATTTTAGGGAGTCATACATCTGGACACAGAGATTGACTTTCGTTTCTGGTTCCCCAGAGAAGTGTTCTCTGGTGGGGAAAACAAGGCCTATTTAGGTTCCTTGCTCCCGGAGGGATCTTGCGGAGTCAATTCGTCAGCAACTGGAGTAGTGTGTGTGGACAGCTACTCCGCTTCCAAGCCTTTGTTCCTGATTCAAGCCTTCGTTTTCCAGCCTTGTTCTTCCACGGATTTTGCCTTGCTTTCCAAGACCCAGCCTTGCCTTGTTTCCCGGATTTTGCCAAGTAAATACCACGGATCTTGTCCTTGCTCCTCGTTCCTTGCTGCCTTGTATCCAAGCCTTGTTTTTCCAAGAATCAAGTTACTTCCTAGCCTCGTTCAAGTTCATGGACTAAAAGACCTTGTCATCTCCCCTCACTTGCCTGGCAAAGTGAGTGTTTCGGTTATTGGATTACAACTTTGGACCTTAATATTTCATATTGGACATTGCTTCTTTGGACTAATTTTGACCTTTCCTGAAAGGTCTACTCCTGGACTAATTCATACGCTTGCTTTTATTAACTTTACATATTTCCTTAATAAAGATATTAGATAGATTCTGGCCTCTGTGTATGGTTATTGGTGCTCTGCTGCCTGGGTCCTGACAGTTTGACTCCGCCACCCTAAGCACCAATTAACCTAGGCCAGAATGTCTACCGGAGCCGGGCCGGGTGGCCAACCGATCAGCTACACCATCGACAAGGATGAGGTGGACCGGATCCGTGATAAGCTCAATGCGCAGGATGGGGAAATAAAGGGTTTGAAGGAACGCGGAATCCGTCTCCCGGCCATGGCGTTGCCAACCAAGTTTTCTGGAGAAGCTTCTAAGGTTCATGTTTTCCGTCGTCAATGCCAGGCTTATCTAGAGGCCCGTGCTGCCGAGTTTCCCCAAGAAGACATCAAGGTGGCGTGGGTTTACAGTCTCCTAGACGGGCCAGCGGCCAACTGGGCGACGGCACTGTTCGACCAAGCCTCCCCACATCTAAGGTCAGCGCAACACTTCTTGGACCACCTTAAGGAGACCTGGGGAATCGAGGACAATTTGGAGGCAGCCGGCCACAAACTCCGGCGCCTCTCCCAAGGGGACAGACCCTTGTCCCAGTACATAGCCGAGTTCCGAGTGCTGGCCCACAACACTGGATGGAACGATGTAGCCCTTAGAGGACAATTTCGGGAGGGCCTCAACATTGAGATGCTGGAAGAAATCTCCAAGGTGGATCCTCCCCACTCTCTTGAAGCACTCATTGATCAATGTTTACGAGCTGAAGTCATGCTTGCCAACAGAAAACAATGGGTCCGAGGCCAGAGCGGTAGAGCTGGGGTGAAACCTCCCGCTCCCACCGGCGTCCAGCCGCGCCCAGTATGGAGACCCCCGCCACCAGCCCCATACCCCAGAGGGAGCGAGGAGGTGCCGATGCAGTTGGGCAATGTGCGTCCCAGATTAGATGCCGCCGAGAAGGCCCGCCGCCAACGCCTAAATCTCTGTTGGTACTGCGGAAACGGGGGCCACTTCGCCAGAGAATGCCCAGCCAAAGGGAAGCCCGCCGCCCGTCTGGCGGCGGCGTCCTCCACGGAGACGAAGACGTCTGAGGCGGCTGGCGCACAGCCGGCGGGGGAAGCCAGCGACCGGGCGTAGAGAGGCTCGCCAACCCGGTCAAAAAACCCACTCAAGAGCCGCCAACCGGGGTCCTGTTTCTTCTAGTGGTCACCTTGTGGTCAGCAAAAAAAGGACCCGTCATGGTCCATGCCATGATAGACTCCGGAGCCACCAACAATTTCATTGATAGAGAGTATGCCGACTCTCTGGGATTACAATATCATGATTTCAAGAATGCCCGTGTGGTGCAAGCCATCGATGGCCGCCCCCTCAAGACGGGTCCCGTAAGTCAGTGGTCGGAACCCACCAGAATGTGGATAAGGGAACATATGGAAGAGATTTCCTTCTTTGTTACCGAGGTTCCCCATTTCCCTGTGATTTTGGGTATTCCATGGCTGACACTTCACGACCCAAGCATCTCCTGGTCCAACAGAGAACTGCAGTTTGCTTCAAAATATTGCCAAAACCATTGCCTTGTAGCTAAGATCTGCCATGCCACAGACACTGAACCCATTATCACCTTGCCCAAGAAGTACTCAGAATATTGGGATGTATTCAATGAAAAAGAGGCCGAGAGATTACCCCCACATAGACCTTATGACTGTGCCATTGACTTGGTGGAGGGGGCCCCGATCCCGCGAGGACATCTCTACTCCCTGACTGAACCGGAGCAAGAAGCTCTCAGGGAGTTCATAGAGTCAAACCTTCGCAAGGGATTCATCAGACCCTCTCAATCCCCAGCCGCTTCCCCAGTGATGTTTGTGAAAAAGAAGTCAGGGGAATTACGCTTGGTGGTGGACTATAGAGCATTGAACAATATCACTAAGCGGAACAGCTATCCCCTGCCCTTAATCTCGGACCTACTAGACCGACTTCGAGGAGCCAAGGTCTACACCAAGCTGGATCTTCGGGGAGCGTATAATCTAGTTCGCATCAGAGAAGGGGACGAGTGGAAGACCGCCTTCCAGACTAAATTCGGATTATTCGAGTCCCGAGTTATGAATTATGGATTATGTGGAGCTCCCGCAACGTTCCAGCATTTTGTCAATGACATCTTTCAGGATTATCTAGATCGGTTCTTGATCATCTACCTGGACGATTTTTTGGTGTTTTCTAGATCACAATCAGAACATGAGAACCACGTCAGAATGGTGTTACAACGATTGCGGGATCATGGACTTTATGCCAAGCTGGAAAAATGTGCTTTTGATCTACAGGAGGTAGATTTCCTGGGGTACCGCGTCTCGCCACTAGGGCTCTCCATGGACCCGGCAAAAGTTTCAGCAGTATTGGAATGGCGGGCGCCAACCAACAAAAAAGAGGTGCAACGATTCTTGGGGTTCGCGAACTATTACCGCAAGTTCATTCCAGATTTTGCCCGCTGGTCTGACCCAATCACCAGCTGCATCCGTGGGAAACAGCCCTTCCGCTGGACAGATCAAGCAGAGAAAGGGTTCCAGCAACTAAAGAAATTATTCACGTCCCAGCCAATCCTTCAGCACCCAGATCCTGAAACCCCTTTTGTTGTGCAGGCGGACGCCTCCGATGTAGCAATTGGGGCTGTACTCCTACAACCGGTGGGAGATCATCTTCATCCTTGTGCCTTTTATTCCCGTCAATTGACCGCACCAGAGAGAAACTACACCATTTGGGAAAAGGAACTATTGGCCATAAAGGCAGCCTTTGAAACTTGGAGACATTGGTTAGAAGGGGCCAAATTTCCCATTGAAGTCCATACTGATCATCGGAATCTAGAGCATCTAAGAACTGCCCGCAAGCTAAATCAGAGACAACAACGCTGGGCTTTATTCTTTGAACGTTTTAACTTCCAAATTCATTATGTAACCCCAGCCCAGACCAAGCAAGCAGATGCTCTGTCACGGAAACCGGAATACGCTGCAGGACGCAAGGAGACCTTTGAGTCCCAGCTGCTACAACCCGGGAACTTTGCCACGCTCACAGTGGGGAACACCAAATCCACTCCCATTGAATCAACTCCCTCTACTCCAGGGCCCCTTTGTGCTCAAGAAATCAGGGCTAGTCAGCAAGCAGATGCCTGGGCGCAGGACCAACTTCGCCAAGGACTACATTTTCCCTTTTCGCTTAAGGATGGGCTGCTTTGCTATAGAAATCATGTTTACATCCCCCCAGGACCGGGCAGGGAAAAGGCACTTCGTTTGTGTCATGACTGCAAGCCAGCAGGGCATTTCGGGCTATTCAAAACTATGCATTTGATCCTAAGAGATTTCTGGTGGCCCAAGATCCGCAAGGATGTAGAAAAATATATCAACACCTGCCCAGTATGCCAGCGCTCCAAGACAAGAAGGGAAAAGCCCTCAGGGCTCCTGCATCCCCTTCCTACCCCATCTCGCCCATGGGAAATAATCTCTGCGGATTTTATAACTGATCTACCACCTTCCTGTGGATTCACCACGATCCTAGTGGTGGTGGACCTTTTCACCAAGTTAGCCCATTTTATTCCCTGCGAAGGCCTTCCCACGGCCAAAGAGACTGCAGATCTATTTCTCCAACATGTTTTCAGATTGCATGGATTGCCCAAGAGTTTGGTCACTGACCGTGGGTCCCAATTCACCTCTCGCTTCTGGAAGGCACTACAAAAACTATTGGGCATAGACTCTCGTTTATCTTCGGCTCATCATCCTCAAACAGATGGGCAAACTGAGCGCACCAATGCCACTTTGGAACAGTACCTTCGCTGTTATGTAAACTACCAACAGGACAATTGGGCTTCCCTGTTACCACTGTCGGAGTTTGCCTACAATAATGGGGTCCAGGCTTCAATTAAGGAAACCCCGTTCTTTGCAAACTATGGCTTCCATCCACGTTTCTTTCCTCCTGTCATTGAAACCTCAGAAGTTCCCGCAGCAGAGGACTGGCTGCAGGAACTCACAGCAGTGCAGCAACTTTTGCTCCAGCAACTGGACCAAGCCAAGGAGGACTATAAACGCCACGCTGACAAGCATCGCCAGCCGGGCCCCGAAATCAAGGTAGGAGACCGGGTTCTTCTGTCCACTCGCTTTTTGCCCTCCCACCGTCCCTGCCGGAAGCTAGATGCCCGTTTCATTGGTCCCTATCCAGTGGTGGCGCAACTTAACCCCGTGACTTTCAAACTCCAACTTCCGCGCTCTATGCGCATTCATCCAGTGTTCCATCGCTCCCTGCTCCTTCCGGCGGATGGTGTGCGCCCTGATGCAGACCGGCCGGCCCCCGCCCCTGTTCTGGTGGACGGAGAAGAAGAGTTCGAGGTTCAGGACATTTTGGATTCTCGCTTTCACCGCCGCCGCCTACAATATCTCATTGACTGGGTGGGTTTTGGCCCCGAAGAGCGCTCTTGGGAAGACGCTTCCACGGTTCATGCTCCTGATCTAACCCGCCGCTTCCATCAGACCTATCCCGCCAAACCGCGGCCTCGCGCCTCGGGGAGAGAGTCCCAGTTTGAGAGGGGGCTTGAGGAGGGGGATAGTGTGATGACTCATGGGCCATGTAGTCCCATTCCTAGTGCTGTTGTGACTGACGAAGAGGAGAACTTGGGTTTTCCTCCATTTCAGCCAGAAAGGGAACCATTTCAGCCAGAAATTGAGCCTTTGCACCTGCAGGAGGCTTGTCTTCCAGAAATCTCCCAAACAAGCCCGGAGTCGAGTTCTCCCCCTTTTTCGCGCCGTAATTACATTCTCCAGCAGAAAGGAGTGCAACAGGCTAATCGCAGGAGTTTGAGAATAGCAGCAAAGCATTCCGATGATTAAAGCCTGTTCCCATGAGAAATTTTAGGGAGTCATACATCTGGACACAGAGATTGACTTTCGTTTCTGGTTCCCCAGAGAAGTGTTCTCTGGTGGGGAAAACAAGGCCTATTTAGGTTCCTTGCTCCCGGAGGGATCTTGCGGAGTTAATTCGTCAGCAACTGGAGTAGTGTGTGTGGACAGCTACTCCGCTTCCAAGCCTTTGTTCCTGATTCAAGCCTTCGTTTTCCAGCCTTGTTCTTCCACGGATTTTGCCTTGCTTTCCAAGACCCAGCCTTGCCTTGTTTCCCGGATTTTGCCAAGTAAATACCACGGATCTTGTCCTTGCTCCTCGTTCCTTGCTGCCTTGTATCCAAGCCTTGTTTTTCCAAGAATCAAGTTACTTCCTAGCCTCGTTCAAGTTCATGGACTAAAAGACCTTGTCATCTCCCCTCACTTGCCTGGCAAAGTGAGTGTTTCGGTTATTGGATTACAACTTTGGACCTTAATATTTCATATTGGACATTGCTTCTTTGGACTAATTTTGACCTTTCCTGAAAGGTCTACTCCTGGACTAATTCATACGCTTGCTTTTATTAACTTTACATATTTCCTTAATAAAGATATTAGATAGATTCTGGCCTCTGTGTATGGTTATTGGTGCTCTGCTGCCTGGGTCCTGACAAAATGAAAGAACAAAGAAAATACAGATAGACAAACTCAGATGACAATTGTCAGCACAATTCTTCTATGAACTGCCCCAAACATAGAAACTCAGAAAGATGTCAGTGAAGATAATTGATTATATAACCTCTATAACCTTAAATATTACTCTTATATAAAGAGAGACATCTACTATTGCAACTTTGCATGCAAGAATGAGTAATTATTATAGCTTTCTTTCTGCTATGTGAGAAACAATGTTTCTCTGAATAATCATCTAATATTCCAACATTTCAAAATTCTGGAAAAAATATTTTTGCTGAGACTCCATCTACCCTGCCATCCTGAAGTTGCAGAATGCAGATTACTTGCATTGAACTGAATTATATGGCAGTGCAGTCTCATGTAATCCAGTTTAATGTAGTTCAATCTGCATTATATGTGTCTACACTGAGCATTATAATGCAGTTCAAATTGGATTATATGGGGCCTGAGAAATTTTCCCGCAAGTAATTGCCTGAAGTTTGGAAAACAATATTTTGACTGGGAGCACACCTACATTGACCACTTAATGCAGTTTGAAGGCAGCTTGACAGGGTGGTGTTTCGATGATGCATACTACAAACACACATAGCAACATATATTGGCATAAGCAAAGTCAAGAGATACTCCAAAATAGAGCCCATAATGAGCACCAAGTTGCCTAACTGTAAGGCTAGATCTACATTGCCCTATAATCTAGTTTCAGAATGTGGATTAATGGCATTCATCTGGATCATACAGCAATGTAGACTGATATAATTCAGTTCAATGACTTTAATCCACATCCTGAAACTGAACTAAAGGATAGAGTATATTCAGCTTAAGTCAATTCACATGGTGAAACCAATTAAGAAACAGGTGCTCCCAAGATCCTCAGGTGTATTGGGGAGGGGGGGGAGCGAGGGAGTGAAAACGTATTCCTCCATGTCCATAAAACAGTACACATACTGCAAATCCTGAACCAGTTTGAGGTCAGCCTCTGCAGTGCATATATGCTCTTATCAAGTCCTTGAACCAATTCCAGGATTTCATGTGTAATCATCTACACAATGAAATTACTTCTTTTTCTGCCAGTTTCATACTAACCTAAATGGTCTGTGTAAAAATGCCCTTAGAAAAGAGTTACTAAGGATACATTTACATCAGACAATTTAGCCCAATGCCAATATGTCTTAGAATAGCCTTGGATTCAGCACACTCGTGCCAAATCCAGGGCTGCTGTCCAGTCCATCATGTAACCTCCTCCATGTTGCTGTCACCATCATTCCTAGCTAACATGAAGATCCAATCAAGCCCCTAGCCAACATATCCTGCCTACGCTTGTGCTAGAATTATATTCACTTATGTACCCACTTGATTAGCCAAACGCAAGGAGGCAATATCACCTCCTTCATCCACAAAGGCACCCACAATAGCCAGGAACTCAGGAACTCTATACCTGGCAAGGAGTGATAGCAGTAGCAATGTGGACATGATCCATCCCCTTTCCCTGTGCTTGGCACTATTGAGTTTGAGAAGAGGATGTTGGTGTCCAGTCTGGACAATGAGTCAGTCCAAACTGGATTCAGTCTTAATGTCCATAGTACCTCAATGCCCTGCAATACACTCTGGAGTATCATCTAACTTTGCTAAAAACAGGTCGAAGTCAGTCTAAATAGAAAAACTCAGAGATACTAACCAGAAGCTGCAATGGGCTATGAAGACAGCAATTTGTGGTTAGGATAGGTTTTTGCCTCATGTAGACAAGTCCATAAAATATTGTTTTTCATACTTAGTGTGCCTAATACTAGGACTAGAATGTGCTGATTGGATTCTTACCCAAAATTGTATGACAAACTTGTCGAGGAGGAAAGTTCAGAACTCTTTCTCCCCATCTACCCATCTTGATATTTCTTACTTATTTTAAAGATCTGGATCTTCAGATTGCTCAAAGTGCTTCAGACTACCACATTTCAGTTTGAACCAAATCCCATCAAGCCAAACCAAAAGTGATACAAATTAAAGCAGTTTGTTCCATTATTTTGAATTTGACTGAATCAATTGTATAACCGCAATTTCCAATCCCAACTAGACTTAGCTAAACATTACTTGAAATGTTATCCTAGCATTGATTCAGTAGAATCAAGGTATCTACTCTAGTTCAGAATACAAACTGAATTTTGGACAAATATGTTAAAAGATGGACATTAAGTAGCATTTAGTTTTCTGCATAAAACTGCTTTCTGGAATACTATGATATAATTTTAATACCCTAAAATGCCAGCTAAAATAATGTTTCGGTTAATATTGAAAGACATATGTGTGAATTCCACAATTTACAATTTTCTTGTCATTTCCAGCTCTCCTGTAGGTTCCAACTATGACTTTAAACTACAGCTACAGAGAATAGAAATTGAAAATAGATTATTTTAGAAAAGTCCAAAAACAGTCAAAGAACAAAATTGTTCTATTACCTTAGTACAACTCTTAACTATAGTATTTCCGCATTTATCCATATCTTCTTTTATATGGGTCTATTGAATAGTATATCTATTTTTCAAAGCTGAGCATGTGAAGCAATCCAATATTGTGTGCTGTTAAAATTGATCTCAGTATTTGGCAGTGTCCAAAATGTAATGTACTTACATACTCTCATCATGATAGAATGCTTGGCAAGATACAGGATGAAAAAAAGTTCTGTCTTGTCCATCTATAAAACGTAAAGGTTTCCCCTTGACACTAAGTCTGGTCGAGTCCAACTCTGCGGGATGGTGGTCACCTCCAATTCTAAGCTGAAGAGCCAGCGTTATCTGTAGATGCCTCCTTACCTTCTATCATGTTTTTGAATTCCTAAATAGGCAGAAGCTGGGGCTAACAACGGGAGCTAACCCTGTAAAACGTAAAGGTTTCCCCTTGACACTAGGTCTGGTCGAGTCCGACTCTGCGGGATGGTGGTCACCTCCAATTCTAAGCTGAAGAGCCAGCGTTGTCTGTAGATGCCTCCTTACCTTCTATCATGTTTTTGAATTCCTAAGTAGGCAGAAGCTGGGGCTAACAATGGGAGCTAACCCTGTCCGTGGAATTGGGGTGGTGGGCGGGTTACATTTCTCATGGGCTACTAGGACATTTGTTTTGGTGACATCCACTCCAACAGATATTCAGTGATGGAAGGCCAAGGCAATATATTTACCTATGTGAAATCACTATTGATAGCTAGTCAGTATAAAGTGTTTGTTCTCAAACTTTTTTGAGTCACAACCTTATTTTATAGAGGAAAAGTGAACCACAACCATGAGACATTAAAATAGGTAACCTGTGACCTTGAAACATTAAACCTTAGAGCCGTTGCTACTGTTACAGTGGTGATTATGATATCTGGATCTTACAGCACTGCTTGGCTAGTGGTTTGTTGCCCTTTGGCTGGCTGCTTGACTAACCAAAGAAGAGAAATAATGTAATGTGCTGGGCTTCAAATTCTTGGAAGCGGGATCATACGATTTGTATCAACATACGATTTATTATATTTCATTGAATTTGCTGGTATCAAAGAAAAATAATTGCCAGCCTCAAGAAATAAGGCTAGGCACTAGGCTTGATCGATCCATGAAAAATTTGATTCTAAACTCGTTTCAAAACTAGAGGGGGCAGTTTTTCGTTTTTGTTGCTAATAACGAATTTGGCCCCCAAAATTTTTCGAAATTAACGAAAATTCGTTATTTTCTAAATTAATTCGTTAATGGCGGACGCGCATGCGCGGTGGCCCAAAAACAGCCCGAAGGGGGGGGGGACTTAGGGGGCTCTCCCGCCCTCATTTTTTGAGTGATCTTCTTCAAACTTGGTACAGTGGTAGAACACATTTAACACTGATAGCTCACCAAAATGTGGAACGTTTCCCTTATCCTCTGATTTTTGGCAAATTTTCATAGCTTTTATAATGAACCATTTTTTAATAATTGCAGAAATCTGTTCCTGGTTTGAAAGTCTTATTTCCTGTTAAATTGGGTTGTCTTTACTGTGAAAGTCATTGCTCTACTTTAGAAACTTTGTTTTTGTGGCTGAAACTTTGTTAAATTGGTGTAGTCCCTGCATGTGTGTGTGTGTAAAGGTATCCCTTGACGTTAAGTTCAGTCATGTCTGACTCTGGGGGTTGTGCTCACCTCCATTTCTAAGCCCAAGAGCCAGTGTTGTCCATAGACACCTCCAAGGTCATGTGGTCGGCATGACTACATGGAGTGCCATTACCTTCCCGCCACAGCGGTACCTATTCATCTACTCACATTGGCATGTTTTCAAGCTGCTAGGTTGGCAGAAGCTGGAGCTAACAGCGGGCGCTCACTCTGCTCCCGGGATTTGAACCTGGGACCTTTCAGTCTGCAAGTTCAGCAGCTCAATGGTCTTTGCCTTGGCTGCCTTCCAGATCAGGCTTATAACCAGCCTATTATGGGCCACAAATTAAAGAAAATTCAATCCCATTTAAGCACAACATGAACAGTTTTGATGCCAAAACCATAAACTCTGTTTATTAAACTCTACGATCCAAACTTTAGAACAACTTGCAAACAATTGAAGGTTAGACCACAGTAATAATAACCAATTCTATTCCTTTCCAAAATTTAAACATAAAATAGTATCTTTCTTTCCAATAGCATATAAACTTTTCCTTTCTTTACAAAACAAAATTCTAGACAGTAGCCATTTAGAAGATATTTCTATATTTTCCCTGCAAAGGATAGGGCTGCATCCCTCTGGAGACACACATGATAACCCGGACATGATATAAGGCACTTATATACGTTAAATAAACATGATGTCATTGCATATATAAAAGAAGCATGATATTAGGCAATTATAGTTGCAAATAATATAATTAAACATGTAAAAATTATACATCCATACATAAAAGAAACATGTAAAGTAACTGCATATATAAAACACAATATAAAATATGATATAAGGCAATTACAGATGTCAAAGGAACGTGATATTACATATGTAAAAAACATGATTATATGTATAAAAAAGCATGATACAAGGTGTCAGGATCTAGGCTGCTGGGCACCAATAACCATACACTGAGGCCAGATTCTATCTAATATCTTTATTAAAGGAATATATAAAGTCAATAAAAACAAGTGTAGAATAAAGTTCAGAAGCAGACCTTTCAAATGAGGCCAAATATAGTCCAGCAGATTATTGTCCAATATGAAATATTAGAGTCCAAAGATTATAATCCAATAACCGCAACACACGGTTTGCCAAGCAAAGCGTTGGGAAAACAGAAAAAGTCTTGAATCCAATGAAGCTTGACACAAGGCTGAAAGTTACTTGGAACGTGGCTGGAGCTGTGGCTAAAGGCAAAGCAACTTGAAGCATGGAACAAGATCTGTGGTAAATCCGTGAGACGAGGACAAGGCTTGGAACTAGATTCAGGAGGCAAGGAACAGGATTCGAAGTCCACACACACATGACCTCTCTCCAGGAGCTGACGAATTGACTCCGCAAGGAATCCTTCGCGCAATTTCCCTATATTGGGTCTCGTTTCCCCAAACAACAATCACTTTCCCTAGAGAACAGGGAGCGAAGGAAACCAGCTTGCAGGTGCAAGACTCCCCGTATTTTCTCAGGGGAAATACTTCTAATCAGTGGCATATTTGGCAGCAAGGCGAGCACTACTTCTAAATTTTTCTCTCGATCCTCTATCAGTCGTGTAAGCCTGTTTTCTCCCATAAGGGGGAGAGTTCCCACCAAGGTCAGGTTTAATTGGTTCTTGGACTAGAACTTCAGGCAGCTGCCAAGGCTCTGACTCCGACCGGAAATCTGGGGAAAACTCCATATTTTCCTCCTCATCTGCCACAATACTGTCAGGAATAGGACTGCAGGGCCCATGAGTCATCACACTAGGCAACTGACACATCTAAAAGAAACACAATATAATTAACCTAGGTACAACAAATGTGAAAGAAGGCAACAATATACATAAAAAAACATTTCTGGACTCACAAATGTAGTCTAAGAGAATTGGGCTTCCATTCTCCAAACCTGAAACAAAGTGGGAGGAAATGTAAAGAGTGTTAATGATGCTCGAAATCAAATGTTGTTCTTTTACAAAGTCAAACTAAAACTAAGAATAAATGCTTCGGTCTTCTCCTGATCTTCTTATCTCCTCACCTTGCGTCCAGCCGAGTTACGTCCGCACTTGCGATACAGCGACCTCTTCCCTTGGCTCAGTGGGCAGTATTTTAAAGTATGGGCCTTTTCGCCCGTGGCACCGCAGAGCGGACAGGTGTATTTGCGCAAGATGGGGCACTCCACGGTGCCGTCCATCCCCTTCAGCCGGTGGGACGAATAGACCTGCTTGGATTCCCCGTTGTGTTTGCAGAAATTGCAAATCTCCTTGTTTTGGGAAGCCTGGCCATTGGCACTACCTTTGGAGCTCTTGCTGCTGGAACTGCTTCCATTAACCCATTGTGATGCTGTTTCAAAGTTGTCCTCGTTGAGGACTAGCTGCATGTCGTACTCCATTGTGTCCCAACTCTGAGATGGAAATGGGACCTTCTTGCGTTCCGCGATGATCTCCGTAACCACTTTCGCAAGGCTCAGATAGCCCTTCCATCTGTCAAACTCCCTGAACATGGAAGGGGCATAATGTGGCACGTGCATGGCTGATCTGGAGAGCATGGTGCCAATTCTACCCTGGTGTGGACACACACTGAATGCCACATATTGGAGGCGGAGTCTTTGTTTTATATATAAGGGGAGGGGTTCCAAACCTTTCACATTGGACCCTCCCATCTATTTTTACCCTCCTTTGCCCTAGATTTAACCCCCACATGTCTAGACAATCACAGCTTTTCAAGGAAGAGTTTGGTTTTTCCAATTTTTTAACTTCGGAGGTAATGCCACAGTTTCTCCCTTGAGGCAGTGGTTCTCGACTTGTGGGTCACCAGATGTTTTGGCCTTCAACTCCCAGAAATCCTAACAGCTGGTAAAATGGCTGGGATTTCTGGGACTTGTAGGTAAAAACACCTGGAGATCCACAGGTTGAGAAACACTGCCTTAAGGGAACGTTAGCAGTTGTGGTTCTGTTTGTCCATCCAAGAATGAGTTGAATTTCTGCCTTGGATGAAATAGCAACATTGCACATCCAACGTTTGCAAAAGTCCTGAAGGACGGATCCAGTAATGATGAAGCCTGCAAGAGTGTTATATTGCTTTTGCATGGCAGAATAGCATTGGACTGGATGGTCTCTTCTACCTTTATGATTCTATGATGTTTGGCGCCATGACTCTATGATTCTATCATTTTAGGATTCTAGGACTTTTGGGATGATTCTGTTACTTGGTTCTTTGAGTCTATGACTTTAGGGACCATGTTTCTATTATTCCATGACTTCTGTGACCATATTTCTATGACTTTTGTGACCATTCATGGGCCATCTGGCTAGTATTCCGGGACGGTAAATGATATATCGGTTACAGCACCAGATATTTCTGGATACAGTAGAGTCTCGCTTATCCAACATTAACGGGCCAGCAGAACGTTGGATAAGCAGATATGTTGGATGATAAGGAGACATTAAGGAAAAGCCTTTTGAACAGCAAATTAGGTTATTTTACAAATTAAGCCCCAAAAAATCTTGTTTAACAGCAAATTAGACAGAAAAGGTAGTTCAATACGCAGTAATATTACGTAGTAATTACGAATTTAGCAACAAAATATCACAATATATTGAAAACATTGACTACAAAAATAAGTTGGATAATCCAGAACATTGGATAAGCGAGTGTTGGATGAGTGAGACTCTACTGTATATTGTTTTTGCATGGCAGAATGGCGTTGGACTGGATGGTCTCTTCTAGCTTTATGATTATATGATGTTTGGTGCCATGTTTCTATGATTCTATCATTATGTTGTCGAGCAATTTAGAACAGTATAGGATACCGCTAACTGTTTCTTTGAGTGGTGTTCTGTGGAAACACAACCCGCCCATCCTCCCCCGCTGATTTCATGAAAATAAAAGAAAAGAAAGAATAAGCCACATCCGGCAAGGCCCACACACTGAAATACTAGGCCGGCCATCGTTGGCCGGCAAGCTTCCCTGAGTGGAAGAAATAGAGGCCGCCGCCCCAAAGAAGGGTTCTGTGCAAGATTGCACCAAGGGGTAAAGAACGACAGCCGCGAGAGAAGACAGAGCCGGTGCATCGTGGGAAACACGTCGACCACGTAGGCCGACAAGGCCCACACGTTGAAATACTAGGCGTGCCACCGTTGGCCGGCACGCTTCCCTGTGAGGAAGAAAGAGGGGCCGCCGCCCCAAAGGAGGCTTCTGTGCAAAATCGCATAAAGGGGTAAAGAACGACAGCCGGCGAGAGAAGAGAGAGGCGGTGCATCGTGGGAAACCCGACCACGTAGGCCGAGAGGCAGCAAAAAGAAAAGAAAAGAAAAGAAAAGAAAGAAAAAAGCCACAGGCGACAAGGCCCATACATTAAGCCGGGCCGGCCACTGTTTGCCGGCACGCATCCCTGAGAGAGAGAGAGAGAGAGAAAAAAAACCAGAGGACACCGCCCCAAAGGAGGCTTCTGTGCAAAATAGCATAAAGGGCTAAAGAACGACAGCCGGCGAGAGAAGAGAGAGGCGGTACATCGGGGAAACTCGGCCACGTAGGCCGAGAGGCAGCAAAGACCAAAGAAAAGACAGAAAAAGCCACCGCCAAAAAGGCCCACACTATAAAATACTAGGCCGGCCACCGTTGGCCGGCACGATTCCCAGACAGGAAGAAAGAGGGGCCGCCGCCCCAAAGGAGGCTTCGGTGCAAACTCGCATAAAGGGGTAAAGAACGACAGCCGAGAGAGAAGAGAGAGGCGGTGCATCGGGGGAAACTCGGCCACGTAGGCCGAGAGGCAGCAAAAAGAAAAGAAAAGAAAAGAAAAGAAAGAAAAAAGCCACAGGCGACAAGGCCCATACATTAAGCCGGGCCGGCCACTGTTTGTCGGCACGCATCCCTGAGAGAGAGAGAGAGAGAGAAAAAAAACCAGAGGACACCGCCCCAAAGGAGGCTTCTGTGCAAAATAGCATAAAGGGCTAAAGAACGACAGCCGGCGAGAGAAGAGAGAGGCGGTACATCGGGGAAACTCGGCCACGTAGGCCGAGAGGCAGCAAAGACCAAAGAAAAGACAGAAAAAGCCACCGCCAAAAAGGCCCACACTTTAAAATACTAGGCCGGCCACCGTTGGCCGGCACCCTTCCCAGAGAAAGAGAGAGAAGACCAAAAAAAAGGAAATGTGGGCCCAAGCCCCTCAGACCCGGGGGGCCGGCCACCGTTGGCCGGCCCCACGCCCACACGCCGCAACCCACGGGGAAGGGCAGGCTTTCTTCACGTCTGCTTGCAAAATGTGGGCCCAAGCCCCTCAGACCCGGGGGGCCGGCCACCATTGGCCGGCCCCACGCCCACACGCCGCAACCCACGGGGAAGGGCAGGCTTTCTTCACGTCTGCTTGCAAAATGTGGGCCCAAGCCCCTCAGACCCGGGGGGCCGGCCACCGTTGGCCGGCCCCACGCCCACACCGCTGGACCCACAGGGGGAAGGGCATGCTTTCTTCACGTCTGCTTGCAAAATGTGGGCCCAAGCCCCTCAGACCCGGGGGGCCGGCCACCGTTGGCCGGCCCCACGCCCACACCGCTGAACCCAGAGGGGGAAGGGCATGCTTTCTTCACGTCTGCTTTCAAAACGTGGGCCCAAGCCCATCAGACCCGGGGGGCCGGCCACCGTTGGCCGGCCCCACGCCCACACCGCTGAACCCAGAGGGGGAAGGGCATGCTTTCTTCACGTCTGCTTTCAAAATGTGGGCCCAATCCCATCAGACCCGGGGGGCCGGCCACCGTTGGCCGGCCCCACGCCCACACACCACAACCCATGACACAAAGATACACTCCATAACAGCAAACCGTCTAGCCTCTGGAAAAATCTAGCCATTTCTGTAGTCAATGATTCCATTATATTGTGATATTTTGAAGCTAAATTCATAAAGTAAGCAATAGCAACATATCATTTCAGCATATAGAACGACTTCTTATGTCTCCTTGGTTGTATAACATGCATTTATGGTGCTTTATTTGGATAATAATAACCTGATATGATGTGTTATATGCTTTTCTTCAACAAGTCCAATCCAAGAAATCTGCTTATTTCAGCAGTGGTAGGCCCGTTTGGCTTTGATCAGTGAGACTCTTCTGTGTTCATGTTGGGTCAATAAGACATAAGATATAACTGAAGTCACAGTCAGCATACAGCATTACCAGCTTAAAAAACAGTGGTGTAAAAACACGGCTCGAGTCCGAGGACTGAAGAGGAGGTAGTTTGACAGTTAAAAAACTATACAGTGCGAAATACTATTGGCCTGTCAAGCTATTCTTAAATAGGCTACAAACGACCACACAGACCTATAATGCTTTTTGGAGGGGGAAGGTTTTAAGGCTCTGATGTTAGGCACATGTTTCCATGCAGTTCCACTGCAGGTAAGACTAGTGTGTTCTTCAGGGGTTATTAAAGTTCTCCTGCAGATGACCTGGATAGAGGGAAATGACTTCAGTTGGTTGGTATACATACAGTTTAAGTAAACTTGAGGAAGTACAATTATGAAAGATATAGTGTGTAATGTAGTAGAAAGTAATTCAAAGTAGAAACAAAGCAGAAATGTGGATTCCAAAGGAAACATGAAGGCATTATTAAGTAATTGTTTTTAATAGCAAAAGAGATTCTGAGTGGATTGATTCTCTACTTCTTACTCTGCGTAAGATTATCATCACATGCTCTCGACTACACCCGCACAAGGCAATGGTACAGTAAAAGAAGACAATTTTGAGAAGTGGTAAAGGCCAAGGTGTCCCACTTCTTTCAGTGATTCCGCGTGCGCGGCCAGAGGGCGAGGGGAACAGCAAGAAACAGTTTCCACGAGACGGAACTTGCGCCCACTCCTTGAAAGCAGCCGCAAAGGCACACGCCCTGACGGGCAATCGGCAACGTCCGTGTGCGCGGACAGTGGGCAAGGGGAACCAAAGGCGGCCGTTCTGCCGCCACATCGTTGAGTACACTTCCTTTTAAGGTGAATGGGACACTGTCCCACAGTCTGTGATCACTCCACCCTCGTTATTACCAACAGACCAGCAAGAAACAGTTTCCACGAGACGGAACTTGCGCCCACTCCTTGAAAGCAGCCGCAAAGGCACACGCCCTGACGGGCAATCGGCAACGTCCGTGTGCGCGGACAGTGGGCAAGGGGAACCAAAGGCGGCCTTTCCGCAGCAACAGCGTCAATCACAACCTCTCAGGGTGATGGGAGACTGTACCACTGTCTTTGATCATTCCACCCTCTTCTATTGTTTTACCCACAGGCCAGCAAAAAACATTTACCACTCGGCGAAACGTTCTGCCAACACCTTGAAAGCAGCTGCAAAGGCACACGCCCTGACGGGCAATCGGCAACGTCCGTGTGCGCGGACAGTGGGCAAGGGGAACCAAAGGCGGCCGTTCCGCAGCAATAGCGTCAATCACAGCCTCTCAGGGTGATGGGAGACTTTGAATCGTTCCACCCTCTTCTATCGTTTTACCCAAAGGCCAGCAAAAGGCAGTTCCCACTCTGGGTAACCTGCGCCCACACATTGCAAGCAGCCGCAAAGGAACACGCCCTGAAGGGGGAAGGGCATATACCTCTAGAGTCTGGCGTCACGTAGTCCGAGAGGCAGCAAAAAGAAAAGAAAAGTAAGGGAAAAAAACAAAGGGCAGCAAAGACCCCACCCTGTGCCAGCCGGCCACAGTTGGCCGGCATGCATCCCGGAGAATTCGGCACGGCCCTCCCACAAAGTTTTTTGTTTTTGCGACTTAAGCCTCTACCCACAGCAACACTCCACCACCCCAGGGGAAGGCCGTGTACCTCTTCTATCGTCCTGCCAACAAGCCAGCAAAAGGCAGTTCCCACTCTGGGTAACCTGCGCCCACACATTGCAAGCAGCCGCAAAGGAACACGCCCTGAAGGGGGAAGGGCATATACCTCTAGAGTCTGGCGTCACATAGTCCGAGAGGCAGCAAAAAGAAAAGAAAAGTAAGGGAAAAAAACAAAGGGCAGCAAAGACCCCACCCTGAGCCAGCCGGCCACAGTTGACCGGCATGCATCCCGGAGAATTCGGCACGGCCCTCCCACAAAGTTTTTTGTTTTTGTGACTTAAACCTCTACCCACAGCAACACTCCACCACCCCAGGGGAAGGCCGTGTACCTCTTCTATCGTCCTGCCAACAAGCCAGCAAAAGGCAGTTCCCACTCTGGGTAACCTGCGCCCACACATTGCAAGCAGCCGCAAAGGAACACGCCCTGAAGGGGGAAGGGCATATACCTCTAGAGTCTGGCGTCACGTAGTCCGAGAGGCAGCAAAAAGAAAAGAAAAGTAAGGGAAAAAAACAAAGGGCAGCAAAGACCCCACCCTGAGACAGCCGGCCACAGTTGGCCGGCATGCATCCCGGAGAATTCGGCACGGCCCTCCCACAAAGTTTTTTGTTTTTGCGATTTAAGCCTCTACCCACAGCAACACCCCACCACCCAAGGGGAAGGCCGTGTACCTCTTCTATCGTTTTCCCAACAAGCCAGCAAAAGGCAATTCCCACTCGGCGTAACCTGCGCCCAAACATCTAAAGCAGCCGCAAGGCACACGTCCTGAAGGGGGAACGGCACCCTCTGCGTGCCAGGTCAAAGGGGGAGGGGACCCAAAAGCGGCCGTTTAACGACCACAGCGTAGACCACGGCATATAAAGGAGAAGGGACACTAGACAACCATTTGGAGAAATGCTGGCAAAGGCGGAGGAGTACCACTGTCTTTGATGATTCCCCCCTCCGAGTTATAAAGGCACCCTCCGCGTAAGCGGGCAGAGGGCTAGGGGACCCAAAGGCGGCCGTCCCATGACCACTGCGGCAACCACACCCGCTCTAGACAATGGGACACTGAAAGATGACAATTTAGAGAAGTTCTGTCCCAAGTCGAGGTGTATTAATTCCAGTGGATAAAGACATCCTCAAAGGTTCAGATGGACAGATACCTCTGTAAAGTGAGAGTCTGGCGTATTCCTACACCTGAAATGATTATCTGAAGTATCCACATCAAATATAACAGTGCTCTTTCTGTACAGGAGCTGCGAGGATCTGTAGAAGACCAAACAGTCATGGCTCGTGATGGTAATATTTCCCCCCCCCCCCCAAATAAAAAGGGAATTGAATGAAATCCGAACAGAACACAAAGAGGAAGCATTATCTACCTTGGCTTTTATGGTCTAATTTTCCACAGAATATCCTTCAACCTCTACAGAGCCAGTATTACATGAGAGAAAACGTTTTGTAACTTCCGAATACAGAGATGGGCCAAAAGTATATTAAGTTCAACAGGGACAAATGAAAGATAGTACTTCTCTCCGCGATGGTTGTTCGGGAGTGGAACTGTCTCCCCCGGACTGTGTTGGAGGCCCCTTCTTTTGAAGCTTTTAAGCATAGGCTCGATGGCCATCTGTCGGGGATGCTTTGAATGATACTTCCTGCGTCTTTCTTGGGGGAGAACTCGATGGCCCATGAGTTCTATTCCAACTCTACTTTTCTATGATTCCATGATTACATGATTCGTGAAACGGCCCCTTGAGATGGATGAACCCAAAAACGTCAGTGGGGCAACGTCGAGTGATGAAAAAGAGGAGAAAGGAAGGGAAAAGAGAGAGGAAAGCATTGTAGGATAGAGGAGAGAGTTGTTGGACAGAGTCCAAAGGGGCCACCCCCCCGCCCGGACGCCCAAAAAATTGGCCAAAGTTACTCTGAAGCAGAGTTGGTTAAAGGAGGAGAACTGTTGCTCTAGGAGCAGTCGGTCTCAAAATCCAAATCTGGGAAATTCAACACAGGAAGGTTGGCCTTCAGGAAAACAAGTTTCTCAACTGTTTGAGGGTCCAGCAAGCTGCGGTGGGGCGTGACTACATCTCCCGCTATGCTGAAGACCCTTTCGCTCTGGACGCTGGTGGGAGGACAGCTGAGGAACTGGCGGGCTACGTGCGACAGATCCGGCCACATGTGTTCGCGTGAAGCCCAATAGGACAATGGATCACAAGAAATTATCTCCGGAGGCTCCTCAAAGTACCTGTTGACCGAGCATTCGGCCGAGTCTACCTTTTGAGCAGAAGCCAGCAAAGAGGATTCTTCAGAGCAGGCAAGTATGGCCACCGTCTCTGCAAAGAAAACGTTTCCTGTTCGCGGCTGGAGATCCGTATCCCTACGGCAACCCCCTACCGGCTCCGCGGGACTTTCCGTCTCGCCACTAGCGCTAGTGCTTGGGGTGACAGGCAGTTCTGGAAGAGGGGCCGCTGTGCCCGTTTCCTCCACCCTGGCAGCAAAGACCTCCCTCACAAGGTCAACAAGTTGGGCCTTCCACATGGTAAAGTCTTTTGGGCAGACGTTGTACTTTAGCCGTGGATCACACAAGGCCGCCAGCATATGGACCTTGCTGGAAAGAAGTGGCTCTAGCCGTTTCCGTACAGCAAAGGACAACCTCCTCACCACCTCCTGGACCGGCGGTGTCAGCGGTCCAGCCAGGGAGTCAATTGTTCGACCGGCCCCAAGCCTTTCTAGGTGCCTCCTTAGCCTCAAGACCATGGGCACTGCCTGGCTCAGAAGAGCTTTTGATTCCGAAAGTGTCTCAGTGGCATGTTTGAATGGCTTTAGTACGTCTACTAGCTGGGAGATGGTGTCCCACTCTTGCTTAGTTGGAACAAGCTTGCTAACAGGCGCAACCAAAGTGAGGGAGATGCCGTGTACCGCCTTCTGCTGCTCGACCATGCGTTCGAGCATTTTTAAGGTTGAATTCCACCGAGTCGAGACGTCCTGGAGCAGCTTGTGCTGCGGGAGGCCTTCAAGGCTCTGCCTGTCTCTCAGCTGCCGGGCTGCCTTGATGCTCCGGTGGAAGTAGCCCGCGATCTTTCTACAGCGCTCGATCAGCAGGGAGATGTTTGTGTTGCTGCCCGACTGCTCTTCCTGGCTCTTTAAACCTTCCTTGACGGTATTGTGAAGCAAGTGGGCCATGCAGGACACATTCTGAAACCCGGCACCTTCAACCGCTTTGATCATATTTTTCCCTGCGTCCGTCACCATAAAGCCCCTCCTCATTTCTTCCGGCCTACACTGCATCCATTCCCCCATCATGTTTTCCAGATAGTTGCAGATGGTCTCTGCCTTGTGATCACGATCAACTACCTCCAATGCGAGGAGTGCCCAACGATGGGATGTATCCATAGTGCCTTCCTTCTCCCACCAATGTGCCGTGAGAGAGAGGTAGGAGTGGCCTCCTCCCAAGCTTGACCAAATATCAGAGGTAAAATGGATGTGTCCTCCCATGGCGCTACGCAACATCTGGATAATGCGTTCCTTACAGCCCTCGTACAAGCCGGGGATTACTTTTCTGGAAAAGGTGTGACGGGAGGGGATTTTGTAGCGGGGGCACAGTCGTTTCATAAGGCGTACAAAGCCTTCTTGTTCTACCAGGCGGAAGGGATGGTGATCTAGGGCAATCATCTCTCCCACAGTTTGGGTTATCTGCTGGGGTGTGAGCAATGTTTCCCCCGTTTTCTTTCTGGGTAATGGAATGGCCCAATCCTCCATGGTGGACTGTGTCCGCCTTCCACTATCTTCACCTGGTGAACTTTGCGTGCTAAGGCTGCCACTGGAAGGGCTTGCAGTTCCCCCTCCCAGCGAAATGGAGGGATGGTGTCGCTTCATGTGAGAGCTCAACCCCGAGGTCGCAAGATGTCTCGTGTCTCTGCCTCTGCTGATATTTGCCCCACAGTGTCTACAAACTGCCAAAGTAGAACTCTGAGAGTGGACATGGAAATGGTCCCAAATAAATGACCTTGGCCTCCCCACAGCCACTGTGGCGACGCCCTCAGAGATGGGAGTCATGGGCACCCTTTCAGCAGCATGAGGAAGTCTACGTTTTGATGGTAGTACCTCCTCTACCTCCTCCTCACTGTCAGTAGCGGGTGGAGGGGTGGGGTTATCTATATCCTCACTATCCACCACCTGTAGTTCCACGACGGCAACACCTGTATGTTCCAATGATCGTCCAGTTGTCTCAGCTCCATGCGACAGCCGGCTCCGGGTGGATGCCTGTGAACTGTCTGCATTAGAACAGCCTGGTTCTTCATCAAGTCCACCCACTCCCATAGTTCGGCGTTCCAGACGTATGGGACCCACCTTAACTTTTTTGGCCCCCCACAGTGTCCTGGCCGTGGCTTGACCACTACTAGGACTTGCTCCCCCAGACCCGCGTACAGCTGAGCGCTTCATGTCAAGGGGAGTGTTTTGAGGTAACAGAAGGGATGATGGTTAGGTGTTGTGTTACTGGTGGGAAATATTTGTTGAATCTTGATTGGCAACGTGTTATATTCTGGCCAATTTACTGTTGCAAAAGCGTAGTCTATAACATTTAGTTAGTTTTATTTATTTACAAGGGGATACCTGTACTTTCCAGTTCTACAGGAAAGTATGGGATATGCAACTCTTTCCCAAAGCGTCTCTGGCAGACACACACACAAGGCAAGGCAGAAAGGCAAGGTTTTCTTTCCCCAAAAGGAGTTGTATTTTGAACAGGATGGGATATGCAACTCTTTTTCAAAGCGTTCCTTGCAGACACACACACACCCGTAGCCCAGGGGAAGGCAAGGCAGAAAGGCAAGCTTTTATTTTCCCGAAAGGAGTTGTATTTTGAACAGGATGGGATATGCAACTCTTTCCCAAAGCGTCTCTGGCAGACACACACACAAGGCAAGGCAGAAAGGCAAGCTTTTCTTTCCCCAAAAGGAGTTGTATTTTGAACAGGATGGGATATGCAACTCTTTCCCAGAGCGTCCCTGCAGACACACACACAAGGCAAGGCAGAAAGGCAAGCTTTTCTTTCCCCAAAAGGAGTTGTATTTTGAACAGGATGGGATATGCAACTCTTTCCCAAAGCGTTCCTTGCAGACACACACACACCCGTAGCCCAGGGGAAGGCAAGGCAGAAAGGCAAGCTTTTATTTTCCCGAAAGGAGTTGTATTTTGAACAGGATGGGATATGCAACTCTTTCCCAAAGCGTCTCTGGCAGACACACACACAAGGCAAGGCAGAAAGGCAAGCTTTTCTTTCCCCAAAAGGAGTTGTATTTTGAACAGGATGGGATATGCAACTCTTTTTCAAAGCGTTCCTTGCAGACACACACACACCCGTAGCCCGGGGGAAGGCAAGGCAGAAAGGCAAGCTTTTATTTTCCCGAAAGGAGTTGTATTTTGAACAGGATGGGATATGCAACTCTTTCCCAAAGCGTCTCTGGCAGACACACACACAAGGCAAGCCACAAAGGGAACCTTTTCTTTCCCCAAAAGGAGTTGTATTTTGAACAGGATGGGATATGCAACTCTTTCCCAGAGCGTCCCTGCAGACACACACACAAGGCAAGGCAGAAAGGCAAGCTTTTCTTTCCACAAAAGGAGTTGTATTTTGAACAGGATGGGATATGCAACTCTTTCCCAAAGCGTTCCTTGCAGACACACACACACCCGTAGCCCAGGGGAAGGCAAGGCAGAAAGGCAAGCTTTTATTTTCCCGAAAGGAGTTGTATTTTGAACAGGATGGGATATGCAACTCTTTCCCAAAGCGTCTCTGGCAGACACACACACAAGGCAAGGCAGAAAGGCAAGGTTTTCTTTCCCCAAAAGGAGTTGTATTTTGAACAGGATGGGATATGCAACTCTTTTTGAAAGCGTTCCTTGCAGACACACACACACCCGTAGCCCGGGGGAAGGCAAGGCAGAAAGGCAAGCTTTTATTTTCCCGAAAGGAGTTGTATTTTGAACAGGATGGGATATGCAACTCTTTCCCAAAGCGTCTCTGGCAGACACACACACAAGGCAAGCCACAAAGGGAACCTTTTCTTTCCCCAAAAGGAGTTGTATTTTGAACAGGATGGGATATGCAACTCTTTCCCAGAGCGTCCCTGCAGACACACACACAAGGCAAGGCAGAAAGGCAAGCTTTTCTTTCCACAAAAGGAGTTGTATTTTGAACAGGATGGGATATGCAACTCTTTCCCAAAGCGTTCCTTGCAGACACACACACACCCGTAGCCCAGGGGAAGGCAAGGCAGAAAGGCAAGCTTTTATTTTCCCGAAAGGAGTTGTATTTTGAACAGGATGGGATATGCAACTCTTTCCCAAAGCGTCTCTGGCAGACACACACACAAGGCAAGGCAGAAAGGCAAGCTTTTCTTTCCCCAAAAGGAGTTGTATTTTGAACAGGATGGGATATGCAACTCTTTTTCAAAGCGTTCCTTGCAGACACACACACACCCGTAGCCCGGGGGAAGGCAAGGCAGAAAGGCAAGCTTTTATTTTCCCGAAAGGAGTTGTATTTTGAACAGGATGGGATATGCAACTCTTTCCCAAAGCGTCTCTGGCAGACACACACACAAGGCAAGGCAGAAAGGCAAGCTTTTCTTTCCCCAAAAGGAGTTGTATTTTGAACAGGATGGGATATGCAACTCTTTCCCAGAGCGTCCCTGCAGACACACACACAAGGCAAGGCAGAAAGGCAAGCTTTTCTTTCCACAAAAGGAGTTGTATTTTGAACAGGATGGGATATGCAACTCTTTCCCAAAGCGTTCCTTGCAGACACACACACACCCGTAGCCCAGGGGAAGGCAAGGCAGAAAGGCAAGCTTTTATTTTCCCGAAAGGAGTTGTATTTTGAACAGGATGGGATATGCAACTCTTTCCCAAAGCGTCTCTGGCAGACACACACACAAGGCAAGGCAGAAAGGCAAGCTTTTCTTTCCCCAAAAGGAGTTGTATTTTGAACAGGATGGGATATGCAACTCTTTCCCAAAGCGTTCCTTGCAGACACACACACACCCGTAGCCCAGGGGAAGGCAAGGCAGAAAGGCAAGCTTTTATTTTCCCGAAAGGAGTTGTATTTTGAACAGGATGGGATATGCAACTCTTTCCCAAAGCGTCTCTGGCAGACACACACACAAGGCAAGGCAGAAAGGCAAGCTTTTCTTTCCCCAAAAGGAGTTGTATTTTGAACAGGATGGGATATGCAACTCTTTCCCAGAGCGTCCCTGCAGACATACACACAAGGCAAGGCAGAAAGGCAAGCTTTTCTTTCCACAAAAGGAGTTGTATTTTGAACAGGATGGGATATGCAACTCTTTCCCAAAGCGTTCCTTGCAGACACACACACACCCGTAGCCCAGGGGAAGGCAAGGCAGAAAGGCAAGCTTTTATTTTCCCGAAAGGAGTTGTATTTTGAACAGGATGGGATATGCAACTCTTTCCCAAAGCGTCTCTGGCAGACACACACACAAGGCAAGGCAGAAAGGCAAGCTTTTCTTTCCCCAAAAGGAGTTGTATTTTGAACAGGATGGGATATGCAACTCTTTCCCAAAGCGTTCCTTGCAGACACACACACACCCGTAGCCCAGGGGAAGGCAAGGCAGAAAGGCAAGCTTTTATTTTCCCGAAAGGAGTTGTATTTTGAACAGGATGGGATATGCAACTCTTTTTCAAAGCGTCCCTGGCAGACACACACACAAGGAAGGCAAGGCACAAAGGCAAGCTTTTCTTTCCCCAAAAGGAGTTGTATTTTGAACAGGAAAAACACCCACAGGACAGCCCTTTGCAAGTTTGCAACAACAAAACAAATAGAAAGACCTAAGACCCACACCACCAAACTCAGCCACAGACCACCCCACCTTTTCTCCTGTCCTGGTCTTCACACAGCCATGCTGTGACGCAGCAATGTTTCCTGCCTGCCTACACCAATGAATCTCTACCCTTCCACCCTCTCCAAAAGTCCCAGTGCGACTGAGCCACGAGGCGTGTGCACGCTGTTTTCATTAAGCACGTCCTACCAGCCCCTCCCCCTGGTTAAACGTGCTCTCTGATTGGCTACAAGGGGCAAACAACACACTAGATTGCCCCAGTGGACTTAAAAAAGTTTGGATGATTTGACAAAGCATTTTTTAAAAACGAAAAAAAAGGCGCCATTACGGAAAACGGCCAATCGCGGTTCGAAACCGCGATATCCAGGCGTGTGGACAGCCAAGATTCAATATTGCTTCAAAAAATCCGAAAAAAACGAATCAATAACGGTAAACGGGGAAAACGAATTATTTGAGCAAGCCTACTAGGCACTCAGTGTGCAAGTATCACTAAGAATCTACCAAGAACAAGTTGAGCAGCACCAACATTCTGTAGAGCTGATCACCAAACTGCGCATGAACCTTGACCTTACAACATGCTAACTTGATGAACAAAATATTGTTACATGCATATACAAACAAATCCCTGAGCAGGATGCCATTACATGATTTTTTTAAAATTTCCCTTTGTAAAATTTTCATAGCCCACCACTGCCCAACAGCCATTTGTGACCCTATTTTGCTTCATGACCCATGGGATGGGAATCAGAGTTAAAGGGTTTCAGGTCTCTTTGAAGGGTAAAGGAGCTGGGGATCAAATAAAACTGATGGTGATTATGGGGAAATTATTTGAGACAAAGAAAAAAATTGGAATCCATAAAATTCAACTCTTCTTTCAGATAATTTTTTACAAATTCCTAAATTGGTGCTCTTAGGGCCTTAATAGCATTTTAATCCATCATTTGTAACTGGAATATTAATTAATTTGTTATCGGGTTAATTTTATTTTCTCTTAGGACATTCTAGAGAAAATAAGCCATTATTAGGATGT
The DNA here is from genome assembly GCF_035594765.1 of Anolis carolinensis. Taxonomy (NCBI): domain Eukaryota; kingdom Metazoa; phylum Chordata; class Lepidosauria; order Squamata; family Anolidae; genus Anolis; species Anolis carolinensis. The sequence continues at coordinate 153,017,592 of NC_085843.1, forward strand.
AGGAATATATGGGAGTCATTTTCTGTCTTGAACGTTGTATAAAAATCCTCTAATATTTTAATTTTTAACAATACGATTACATTTTATGCATCTGAAGAAAACAGATGCAGGACTTAAAAATATTCTGCTGATCTGTGGAAGAAACAGGTTTACGAATGCTAAGCATCCAGGTTAGACAAGCCCCTAGGCAGAACTAATTTGCCTGAGTGATACTTATGCAGCAGATAATCCAAACTGACAATAACCTTGACAGCGACACAGCAACAAAATATTCACAAGGATAAAATTTTCTTGAAGCACAGTTCCAATGTATTTGACATAGATGCACATTTCCAAAAATATAAAAGATGCACATTTTCTCTTTCAACTCACCTCTTGCCTTAACAAACTATATAAAAAAATATTTTCCCCTGCATGACTTTATTTCTTGTTTACTTTTTTCCTTATTTATTTAAATATCAGCCATGGTGTATGAAGAAAAGAGATACCTGCTACACTATGTTAGACCACAGGACCAGCAAACGGAGCAGCAGTTATCTTATCATAACACCTCCTGGAGATTCTAGTCTCCATCTCTCTTGTAAATTCTTCTTTTTAAGTGTGACTACTGTAATCTAAAGTAGTGTATAATCTAAGTATGTGCTCAGGCACTAACACATGGTTCCACTATAAAGGTGATGCCAGTGTCAACAGGTGCCTTTATTCCTGGGAGAAGGGGGGCGGCAGCCAAGCAGCACATGACAACTCCAAGCAGTCCTTTGTGGTTGAGAGCCAGCCCTCCCCAGAATACCATGCACAACACCCCAAAAGCTCATGAAGGGTAGTTGGGTTTAAATAGCCGACTCACAGGAAGGAGGTAACCAGTGAAAGGGGAACTTCAGCAACGTAGGACAAATTCTAGATGGACATCTGTTAGGAAGTTTTACAGGGTGCCATACCTTCCCCATCAAGGTCCTAGCCGACCTATGGGGGCTGGCAGTGTTGGGGGTCTTCTGCAGCTCATACAGACCTTCTGGGTTTGCAAAGCATGCCGGACCTTCTCTTGTATGCACCTAGGCCTCCCCGTAGCCTGGTAGACTGCTTGGGCCTTGCTGGCCTGGGGAGGCCTACCAGACCTGGGCAACAGGTGGCCAAAAAGCCCACCAAGGGTAGTGGAGCTAAAATAGCTAGCTCATGGGAAGGAGGCAGCCAGGACAAAGGAAACGTTGGCCCACCCTCCTCTCCTTGTATAAAATTATAACTGCTGGATTGTCACAGCTGGGGTTTTGGTGGTTGGCACGAGTCACAGATGCAGTTATTCACAAGTGATAATGGGCACAGGCAGTTGTAAATGGTTTCCAAATGAGGGAACCATGGGCAACAGGCACACCCAACCAGGGTAGTCACACCACATCATATCATGGTATGTCCTGAGACAAACTGAGCTTGAGATGTCCCAACAGTTGTCTTAAGGAAAAAATATATTATTCCCAATTGCTAATGGGCCAGTGGTGGTGATGGTGATGGTGGTAGGGTTCTTGACCATTTGGGGGCCAAATTATTTTAAAATTTGTATCATGTATGCATAGAATCCAGAGTCATTCAATGTTATCATTGAAATCATGTTGATGAATTATGAGGGCATAAGTCAGACTGATGCGATATTCTTTTTGTTTTGTTGTTGTTTTTTGTTTTGTTATATTTTGTTGTTTTCTCATTTTCCTTTTTCTCTCTCTCTCTATATGCCTTTATTGTTTTTTCCCTACTCTTTTTTCTTTTTATTTTATTGTTTTCCTTTTATTCTGTTTCTTTCCTATCAGTTACAATTGTTCCCCCACTTTTAATGTAAATCATAAATAAATATTTTAAAAAATGTTATCATTGAAATCATGTTGATGAATTATGAGGGCGTAAGTCAGACTGATGCCATTGCAACTCACTTTTTCAGTTGCTGTGGAGGATGAAATTTTGTTCTGTCCAATGCTAAAATTCCTCTCCCACTCTGAACTCAATTTATGGCTAGTAAAACCCACCCCAACACATCCATTTCCATTATGTCAGAGAGTGAGGGAATTAATGAGGACACATCCAGTTGTGCACTTTAAGGATATTATCTTCTGGGACATCCAAAGATCCCTGGAGATCTTTGTATGTCCTGGCAGATAATGTCTAAGTATCTTGACAGGGAATCTTTGGATACTTTTTCTCACAGTGCATCTAGGAACAGAAAAATGAATGGACACATATCTGCTGTTTTGACAACATAAAATGTATGTGTTGGGGAAAGGGACTGCAATGATTGCAAGGTAGTTTTGGAGAGACAGTATTGGGATATGTATATAAGATAATAGGTTTGTAGTGCACGTGTATTTCCTGATACATGATCTCAAGCTACCCTCTCTTTTTCACATTGCCTAAGTTTCCATATCTGTGTGCTGTAACAATTGTTATTTGTTTGGATTTTCAGACATAAAAAAGGCTCCCAAGTGAAATAAGTTCAGCTTAATCAACAACTCAATACAGTGTGTTGTCATGAAGTTAGTTAGAGAGAACACACAGAAGTTCTAGAGGCAAAATTGAGTGTCCATTGCTGGTACTACTAGAAGCAATGGAGAAGGAGAGGGAGAGGGAGAGGGAGAGAGAGAGAGAGAGAGAGAGAGAGAGAGAGAGAGAGAGAGAGAGAGAGAGAGAGAGAGAGAGAGAGAGAAAACTTTCTCCTCTGGTATAACCCTATTACAGCTGAATTCTTAAAAAGACATTTCTTTCACCAGAGTAAACTTTTGTCACTCATTTTATGGGGAATATAAATCCATTATTTCTGTTAGTAAAGCTACACAGTTGAAAATACTGTTACAGTAGAAGGAAAACTGACTAAAATCATTGATAGGGACTTGTTTAGAGAATGTTCTTAGCTCTGCATACCGGTGAAGAAGAGATACAAATGTTTCTTTTGTTTTCTCCACCAATTTCAAGATGGACTTGTGAGGTTAGAAAACAGATTTGATTTTATATTAATGAACCCATTTTTACTCTACTTTTCAATATATTTTAAATGTACCTAACCAAACTCCAGACATCATTCTCCCCTCCAAGGGAATTCCTGCCTGGAAGCCATGACATCAGCAAAGGCTTCAGCCAATCCTGGCATGGATCCTAGTCAGCCTCTTTTCTGGCCAGAGGAAGTGGAAGGTTTGAATGGCTCTCAGAACTGTATAAGATGTCTTGCATTTCTCTGTATCCTTATGCTTGCACATTTGAAGCAAATTGCTTGTACTTGCATCCTTTTTGGTCAAATCACAGGTTGTCTTCTGATTTTAGCATATGCTCACCAGGCACTGATCCTCTTATCTGTAATCCTAGCTAAATCACTACAGAAGTAAATCCACACTGGCTAAATCATACTAAGAAGATGTCCGAGTTTGTATAAATGCAAGGTATGAGGCATGCACTAACAACTATCAGGTTGTTAGTGAGGTCAAGACCATGGTACTACTATTAATTATTGATTTATTTTCTTAAACAATATTCAAAATCTTTGTACCATGTTTTATTGTAACAACTGATCTTAGAGAAACAGCAGTAATGCTAATAGGGGAATAGAAAAACTCAAATTCAACAATCTCCTTGATCACAAAATTTGCCATATGACCTTGGACCATCACTATATTTCAAGAAACCTACCCTATGAGGCTGTTATGGGGATTAACAGAGGGAGGGGAACTATGTAAAGAGGGCTTTCACAAAGTATTTTGTCATTTACAAAATACTGCTGCAATCTTTTTGCTATAATTTTTAACTAATGACAAAATGATACAGATATATGAAAAAAAGACCATGAGAGTATCTGTCATCTGATTTATGGGGCAAAATGCAGAGCAAAATTAAGAGAAAGAACAGTAACTGAAGCAAAGAAAAAGCATAGTGTGATTGCCAGCTGGGGGTATGGATTAAATATTTCATTATAATTAGAAAAGAAACTATTTTAATGTTATTTAGCCTATTTCACTTTTAACACAATATACATGCTAATCAGCTCATTATGTTAAGATGTCTCTGCGCCCACCAGATTATTGTTTATTAATGCATTTTAAATGCTTGCAGTTTTTACATTTCCATTCTCTCTCACCTCATCAACTACATCCTTCTACCATATTCATGTATGGATATCTATCAACTTAAACAACACTTAATACACTTGACAAAGTGGGTTTTAACCACAAAGTCCACAAAGGCTTATACCAGATAAAATATGCTAATCTTTAATAGTAGGCATTTTAACATAGTTCAAATGACACTACCATACCCCAAAACAAAGACATGTGAACTTAGTCCTTTAAAAAAGACTTTACTTTTTCTTTTATCAAAGTTTGAATCCATTTCCTAGAAATCTAAAGTCACAGCAAAACTATACAAGTTTCTCTTCGTCATTTCATTTTGCCCTTTTCCGCTCCATTTTCATCAGAGCAGCATGAAGCAATAAATAGGATTTCTATTCCTGGGCAAGTATAGATGTTGGTTGCACATACACAATGAAGACCAAGACACCATATGTTGGATGGAAATAAAGCCACAACTTTATTGATTATAGCTTATTCAAGTTGATATACCCAATGAGTCATGGATTACCATATCTGAGTGGCACAAGTTGGGGACCCTTTTGAATGCCAGTACCAGTATGCACTGACATAAATCTGGATCCAAGACCCATACCAACTGGCCATGCTATTGCCGTGACAATAGCAATGCAGGGAGAGGAGGATGGGCTGAATCTCCAGGGGAAAAAAACTGTTAATCTTTTTACTCACAAGAGCTTACTGGGAGCCACCATAGGCTCTCCAGCAGCCTTCCACCCATCCACTCAATTTTTAAAAAGTTTTAACAAAACGTTTTTTTAAAGTAACAACAGCTTATTGAATGTCTCTCATATTAACCAATTGAAACCAATATTAATCAATTCTACCTTTTCATAGAATCCTAGAGTTGGAGTGGACCCCCAAGGGCCATCTAGTCCAACTCCCTTCTTCCAGGCAGAATGGCGCCATGAAAACACTTGTGACAGATGACCATCCAGCCTCTAAACTAATTAATATGCTTCCCCTATTGAGTTGGAAGGGACCTCCAAGGGCAATTCATTTAGGGATTTCTTCCTAGCCCAGCACTGATTTAAATAAATAAAATTATCATCCATCAAAATAGTTTATTGTACAGGCCCAAGGCCATGACAAAAAGCAACATGTGTGCACAATAGTACCCTTAGAGCAATAGACTCCAAAGAAACTTACTAGAAGTATCAGTCAGTCCTCCTCTTTGCAGATTCAACCATTAATTGGAACTCTGTTTGTCTACTGCTAGAGGGACACATCTCTCCCCTCTCCTAAATAATAATAATAATAATAATAATAATAATAATAATAATAATAATAACAACAACAACAACAACAACAACAACAACAACAACAATAATACAACTTTATTTGTATTCCACTCTATTTCCCCTAGGAGATTCAGGGTGGATTCCAACAAACAAAAAACATAGAGGCAAACATTCAGTGTCTCAAGACAGGTATAAACCTGAATATATTAATGATCCATCCAATCCCACAGAAAACCGACATCGGACCGGCAGAACATTGGATAAGCGAATATGTTGGATAATAAGGAGAGATTAAGGAAAAGCCTATTAAACATCAAATTAGGTTATGATTTTACAAATTAAGCACCCAAACATCATGTTATACAACAAATTTGACAGAAAAAGTAGTTGAATATGCAGCAATGCTATGTAGTAATTACTGTATTTACGAATTTAGCATCAAAATATCATGATGTATTGAAAACATTGACTACAAAAATGTGTTGGATAATCCAGAATGTTGGATAAGCGAGTGTTGGATAAGTGAGACTCTACTGTATATAAAAATGTAATGTTCATTTTACTATGGAGTAAACAACAAAACCACACAACCCAATCACACCAAATTTGGCCACAAAAGACATAGTTATCCAAAATATGTCTTTCGATCAAAAAAACCTAGAAAAATAGTCCAAATTACAGAGGATGAGGAAGAGCCTTTCTCCCCTTAACTGCCAGTTAGAAAAGTAGGCTCTGCTGCCTTTAGGCCCTGCACCTTCATATCCTAGCAACTCCCTCAGCCAAGATGGCGCCCAGGGCACAGGCAGTTAGGCCTCTTCCATACAGCCTATAAAATACAGATTATCTGATTTGAACTGGATTATAGGGCAGTGTAGACTCAAGCCCCTTCCACACAGCTATATTACCCAGAATGCCAAAGCAGGATAATCCACAGTATCTCCTTTGAGCTGGATTATCTAGAGTTCACACTGCCATATAATCCAATTTAGTGTGGATTTTATACAGCTGTGTAGGAGGGACCTCCTATAATCCAGTTCTAAGCAGATAATATAAGATTATAAATATAATATATAAAATTACCGTGGTATAATAATAAAGAACAATATAATCTCTAAAATGAGGACAGTAAATAAAGAACAACACTCTGAAAACAGGGGAATTCTAGAAAGGAAACAACCAGGGCCAGGTAACACCTCCCAACAAAGGATTCTCCCAGGCAGGAATCAGCCCGGCTTTGAAGCTGCAAGGCAATTAAATGCTAATAAAGGGGACTAATTGCAGCATTCATACTTGCTGCACTGAGACTATTCATTGCTATTCAACCTGGCCAACCAAGGATTCGGCAAAGTAGAAAGTGGCCAGGCTTGCAAGCAGCAAGTCTATTCAATGTTGTTCAACCTAGCCAACCAAGATTTTCCCTAGATAGAAAACCCTCGGGTTTTGAAGCCACGAGGCTACTCTGTCCCATTCAACCTGCCCAAGGAAGGATACTCCTACATAGAAAGTGGCCAGGCTTTGAAGCAGCGAGGCTATTCATTGCAATTCAAATTGGCCAAAAAACCATTCCCCTAGAATGCAAGTACCCAACCTTCCAAGCAGCAATCCTATTCCGTTGTATTCCAGCTCACCAAAGAAGGATTTGCATAAGAAGAAAACGGCCAGGCTTTGAGGCTGCAAGGCTACTCACTGCTATTCCACCTGGTCAACAAATGATTCCCATAAGCCACAGCAATGCGTGACCGGGCACAGCTAGTTATAGCATAAGACTTAAAATTACACAAGCAGTTAAACAGTAAAATTATATCCAACCATAAAAAAATGATGAACCTCAATTAACAGAGCACCTAAAGTTTCATTAAAAGATTTAAAATAAACTATAATTGCAATAATGTCCATGGCGCCAACTGACCTGCTACACCTCTGACTAGATATTATCACTGCACTCTGGCCTAGCAGGTCTGTTGGTGCTGTGGACATTATTGCAATTAGTCTGTAAGAGGAGATGCAGTTTTTCAAATAGCCTGGATCTGAACCATTTATGATTGGGGCTTTCTGATGTGAGCAGAATTCTGGGAAATGGAATTTAGGGCAGGGCCTTTTTCGTTCTCTGCCACAGGGCTCCTCGCCCTCCCAAACTACATTTCCCAGAATTATGTGCTTTGTTTACCAGTGAACTCAGAGCCAGAAGCGACTCAGGTTGCTCCTGACACGAAAAAAAACTCCCAGTGAACTCTGCTTCCTCCCCGCTTTTCCTTTTCTGATGATGAGAGGCCATTAATTTAAAGAGGAATGGGAGCCTTTTTGGCTGCTTGTCATGAATATGAGACTGACTTTGGGAGGCTTCCAAGTATTACAAAATTAAGATGAAAAAGGACTGGATAAGTTTTGATTCTTAAGTTTTAGGCGCAGGTCACGCCCATGTGTCACATATCACTTCGAAAATACAGATTTACGTAACAAATTTCAATATGACTTACAAAACTTCTGAAATGTTTGCGCAAGCCTAGTAGCTTCCAATATCATTTCATTTTGCCTCACTACAGTTCCCTTCTGAGTCACCTGCTCCATCCCTTACTTCACCTCACTTCACACGTGTCTTCACAATGCCTGTCTCTCTTATTATTGGACTCTGCATTTCTGTCTCTCATCTCCCTTCCCTCTTCCTTTTCTTCACCTTATTTTCTACATTCACTATGCTTTTCTCCCATGCTTATTGCACTGCTCACCAACCCTTCCCTCTTTTTCTTCTTTGTCACATCTGAAAGGCAGAGGCTGCTAAAAATGGAAGAGTCTGACTTCATATTTCCCTCTATATCTTTGCTTTTAGAAGGGTTGCTTGTTGCTTTTTAAAAGCAAGGTTTGGAACTGGTCCAAATGCTGGTCCAAACAGCTTCCAGGTGGTATGACTTGAATCCAGATAAACCCTGGCCAAATGAAAGGTATGATGAACGAAACTGTGGAAATCCACAGTTTAACGATACTTGCATACTGTGTATTTACACTATGCTGAAAGTGCACAGGATTTTGGCTTTATTCTATTTTAATTTCTGTTGAAGTAACATGGCATGGCTACTTGCAAGACTGACTTCTGAAAATTTATAGTTTGTTTACAAAGAATGAAGCAGTAGGAAAGAAAGAGGAATAAAATTTCAAAACCATAGTTGCCAATCTGACCTTAGTTTTACTCTGGCATTAAAATGCAATCCAAATCAGTTTGGAAGAGTGAATTGGATTTCAACATGTTCGAATCAATGAGCAGAAAATCATTTTTTAAAATGGTATTCCTTGTAGACATGGAAAATAAATCTATGTTATGTTAGAAAAAACCAAGCTTGCAACTAAACATCATATTCAGATGAAGAGTCATAGCTCAGTTGGAGTTCACGTCTCTGAATACAAAAAAGTATTTTCCAAATGTCTTATTTTAAAAGGATCGCAGGTACTAAGGTTAGAATGACCTCTGTCCAAGATCAAACAGTGAATTCAATACACCCAGTACAGATAAACCAATAATCTTGTTGAAAGTAAACTATTTTATTGTTTACTCTATGGTATTTTTGGTTAATCCCATGAATTTAGCCTACCTTGCATTGATTTGGGTCAACACATTATGAAAACAAAGGAAAGTGATCCAGTAGCTAGTTCAATCAACATGGTCCACTGCTGAAATGGTACAGGTTCATCTCATAAAAATGAACATCACAATCTCTGTCCATTTATTTATTTTTATTTATTTACTTTGTTTTATACCCTGCCCTCTCTCCTTACCAAGTGGCTAACACTCGGTAATAATTCAAACCTAAAACAATACAAACTATATATATATATATATATATATATATATATATATATACACACACACACACACACACACACACACACACACATCAAACACACAGAAATTTTAACACCTCATATAAAACAATAGTACACAATAAAAACAATATTAAAAACCAGCTCCATCTTGTTGCCATAATTGGATTCCATTGCCATTTAACTAGATTACTCATTGTCTTCCCCAAAAGCTTCCTTCCAGATAAAAGTTTTTATTTGCTTTCTGAAGGAAAGCAGGGAGGGAGTCCTTGGGGAGGGAATTCCAGAGCCGAGGAGCCACCATTGAGAAGGCCCTCTTTCTCATTCCCACCATTCATACTTGAAACGATAGTGGAACCGAGAGTAGGGCCTCTCTTGCAGATCGCAGGGCTCAGACACGTTCATACCAGGAGATGTGGCCGGACAGATAGGTTGGTCCTGAACTCTCCAATTAAAGTGCAACACACACAAAAGGAATCAGGAATGATATTTAGGTTCAGAAAAATGTGTATGTGTGTGCATCAGATATCTCTGTTTTGGTATGGTTTGGCATGGGTGAGAAAGCCCTTAAGTCTTCCCCACATCTCCACACTCTTCTGTTTAATGTTATTGGACCTCCATCAACACATTTCAGATGGTCCTCTTCTACCTTTATCAATTCACCTATATCTAGACATTATTTCTCTCTCATGAGGCTTGGAGTTCTTTTTCTCTTTTTACTCATCCAGGCACTCTTTCTCTTCCTTCATACCACCCTCCCCAACACACACATACACTTACACAGATATGATCAAGGACCTGAAGAATAAGGATAAAAGATATTAGGAGCACAGTCAGTATCAATGGAAATGTTCATTACTCAATAGCCAAGATACCAGGAAAATCCCAGAAGCTATCTTGCCCCATATTAGTGAATCTGGTCTACCAGTAGTCACCAGAATCAGATGTTTTGGAATGCTAAAAAACACCAAGCTGTCAAAATTATTATTATTATTATTATTATTATTATTATTATTATTATTATTATTTCTGACTTATTTCTGTTCATATGGCACATTCATTTTCTTAGAACCGGGAAATCTGGAGCTATTCAGATATTCTTGAACTGACATTTCAGAAGTCTTTGTCTGCACTGCTAATAATGATCAAAGTTGGGAGTAGCTGTTTAACAATATCTGGCAGACTCCATGATTCCTATTCTTGATTTAACTAAAACTGTATAGAGGAAAAAAGAGAGGTTGACTTTTTATGGAACCCTCAACCCCCTCTCCCTTAATGACCTACAAAAAAGGGGAAGAAAGTCTTGACTCTTGGCCCTTCCACACAGCCATATAACCCAGAATATGAAAGCAGAAAATCCCACAATATCTGCTTTGAACTAGGTTATGTGAGTCCACACTGTCATATATTCCAGTTCAAAGGAGAAAATGTGGGATTTTATTCAGTTGTGTGGAAGAGGCTTCAGAGGAAAGCATATTAAGCAACAAACACTCATGATCTGCCTCAAAGAAAGCTGATTTCTTTCTCTTCGGTCAGGAATTTCCTTGTGCTATGTAGAGATTGAGGGAGGACAGAGGAAGTGCAAGATGCTGCTTCCTTTGGAAAATGAAACTGTCTGTCCTCTTAAATTGTACTATATATATATATATATATATATATATATATATATAGAGAGAGAGAGAGAGAGAGAGAGAGAGAGAGAGAGAATCTATTGATCCCTTTAAAATCGAATTATATTTTAGCACGAGCATTTGTGAATATCAATCCACTTCCTGAATTGATATTCAAAAAGGTTATGTTAAAATAAAAACTTAGCCTTAAAGGAACTGCTAGATTCCTTCTCCACCCCCACCCTGCCCCATCATTTCCCTTCATGCTCAATTGAAAGTTAGGGCCCTTCCACACTACCCCTACATCCCAGGATCTGATCCTAGATTATCTGTTTATCCCAGGTTATCTGGCAGTGGGGACTCATATATTCCAGTTTAAAGCAGATAATATGGGATCAGATCCTGGGATAAAGAGCAGTGTGGAAGGACCTTTTGTTTTCCTTTTTCAGTATCTTTCTTTTATGCAGAATGGAGAGTACAATAGAGATAACAAGGGTTGGGCTTATAGGCTTATTGTAGAATGTTCATATTATTCCCCACCTACAAAGACAAAAAAAAGGTGAAATGGAAATAATATATGCTGGCATCCAGTGGGAAATTAATCACATGCCTGAACAGGATATGATCATAGTAAATTAGAATTAGACATGAAGATAGGAACAGCGCTGCAGCGATCCAGGGGGGCGTTGATGGCCACGGGTGCATTTGAATGTTTTACTTTTTTTTGTATTACCTTTCTATTCTAAGTTCAAAAAATAGTTTCATAATTTCAAACTTCAATGTTTCTAATTTACACCTTTCTTTACTATATTTTACGAAAACGGTAGAAACATTAATACATATATCTTTCTGTTTAATTACTATTAAAATTTAAAAAAGTTAATTTCCACGGGGCGCTGAGTAATATTTGTTCTGGAAAGGGGGCGGTAAGCCAAATAAGTTTGGGAACCACTGCTTTAAACCTAGGTGGTACAGTGAATCTCTGATGAGTAGATCTATATTCTACTTATTATACAGTAATTATTTTACTGATTTTATTTTCTACGTCACTGTCTGGATGACTGAATAATGAAGGAGTTGCCATGCATTATTAAACCGTGCTCAGGATCAACACTTCTACTCATTCCTTATGTCACCTTGATGTCCAAGAACTCAGCCCATGAAAGGATTGTAAGGGTAAAAGACAAAGACAAAGTGGGAATTAAGAGGCCAAGGGAACTACAGGAGCAGCCTGAATCAAGCGCTCCATATCCTCACATATCAACAGGATTAGCAAGAAAAATAATGTATTCCTCTTCCTTGAACAATATGCTACGACAGCATTTTAATACTGATTTCTTTTTTAAAGCACACGTTAATAACATCTCCTTGAAACAATGATAGCAGCAGTTCTTTCATTTGTCTTTGTAGCTGCATTTTATTTAATAAAGCCCCTATGAGGTTTGGAGCTCTTTTCTTTTCTTCCTTTCCTCTCGCATATGTAAGCAGAAACAAATGCAATTACTGTGCTGGAATTGCTACACATCCACTGAAATGTGACAGCGATCATATGCTTGCTTGGCCTGGATACACATAAATCATGCATCATTCTTCCATGACTTTTATTAATGACTTTGCTATATCAGTCTGGTCATTTTAATGGTGCCCCTTTCTGAAACAATTCTGCTTCACTCTCACCTATAAGGTCTGGCTTTCTCTTTAAGGTTTTTCTTAAAAAGACATTTCCTCAGCATCCTTGGCAGACAGATGTCATATATGTCTGAATTATGTTCCTACAAATGGAAGCATTTATTTTTAACTCTGATATTTCTAGACTCTTCCCGGTGTTTTTCTCTTAAAAGAGCATTCTAACTTAACACCTGGTATTCTTCAGCTACTATGTTTTGTGGCATATGAGCCATAAATACATTCTTCAGTGCCAGACAGAAGGACTGTCCATACTCCATCACAGAAGTGTGGGAGATACTTTCTTATGAATTCACTGCACAACATCTCAGGAACAGCTGTATGTAGGAAGTAAACAGATGTGGTCAGTGAACTATAGGATATGTTAGGCATACAGGTAACCCATTTTGGAATGTAGAAACATAATACAGCTTGTGTATCCCTTATCCAATTTTTGTGGGATAAAAAGTGTTTTTAATTTCATAAGGTATTTGCATATACATAGATAATGAGGTATCTTGGAGATGGGATTCAAGTCTAAATACAAAATTCCTTAATGTTTCATATTTATGTTTATAGCAGGAAACAAAGTTTGTGTAATATGAAATGGATTACAGTTTAGAATCCCGTTAAATTGTAAGTTTCTGGCTGGGGATAGGAAATGATTTAATTTTTGTCTGTTGTTATTTTAAAACAATGATGGGCAACCTTTTGCACTTGGTGTGTCAAAATTCACCAAAAAACCTAGTATGACTTGAGTGGTGTGTCACTTTGAGGAAAAAACCATAATTTCGCAATATGTATAGTTTAAATAACAAAAATGTATAATTGTAATATATAACTGTATTTAATAAATCAAAAACTATTTACTACCATTATTTTCATGTACAACAGTCTATGGTACCTCTTGCAGTTTCCACGCTGATTTCTCTCTATTCTAGTTTCAATGTAGTCATGAATAATGAGTAATATAATAATAATATAATGGTAATCATATGATAATATACTACAATAATAATAGAATAATAATATATGTAATGTGCATAATTCCCATGGAGTAAACAACAAAACCACTGGACCAAATCACACCAAATTTGGCCACAAAAGACATAGTCATCCAATCAATCTGCATGCGGCAGTGTGTGAGCAAAAATGGCTAGGCGTGTCAGTGCTGACACGCGTGTCATAGGTTGGCCATCACTGTTTTAAAAACTCCAAAAAATTGCTCTATATTCAATGGGGTCATGGCAGTATTGCAAAAGCGGTTATACTAACTACTACATTTTCAAGCTGAGATTCTATTTAAAGTCATAAGATCATAAAATAGTTGGCAGTGTCTGTTGTTGGCATGGTTTGGTTTTTCTGGAAGTTTTCTAGTGTATCCTACAGACAATTAATGGTTATTCTGATCATCAAAAGGGGAGAATGGCATCTTGTAGGGAGTTTCTGATACCTGACAGGGCATGGTAGAAAACAGCAGAACCCCTAGAAGAACAATGTATTATGCCAGCATAGTGTCCCAACAAGTTTTTCAATGGTGAGATACTGTCAGTTCTTTTTTTTTTACTGTGCAAGTGATTGTCCCCCCCCCCTTTTTTTTTTACTGATTGTTTAAAGTGGTTGCACCATTTCATACACAACAAGTTGTGTACAGACACAAATGCCTAATACAGCTCAGCTGTAACAGTGGGAATCTTCACTTTCCTAGCATTAAATTGGATTTAGGCCATTACCTTGGAAGAATTGCAGAATGGAAACCCCCTGTTCTGTGCAGTCAGCTTATCTCAATTTGTAACTATCATTCAGGACTTCAAGGATCATTAAAGAGCAGTCAAGTGTCATGTGCCTCTTTTGAAAGGGAAAAGGATACTATTCATACTTGAATGTTAATCAGTGTATCGATCTATACTGCACAGTTATAACAGTTTAAGACTACTTTCACTTTCAAGTCATTGTACTTTCATGATGTATTTAGAATGTCCTACTTCAGACATTCTAAAATACTTCCCTGCTTTTTGGCAGGGGGTTGAACTGGATGGCTCTATGACTCTATGAGAGATTTAGTCCAGATTTCTAGCAGAGGAATCTCAAGTCCTTCATCAAAATACAAATTTGGTTTTCCATGGGATGTAACATTCTTTATCGGATATAGAATACTGGGATAGAATAGCCCTTTATCAGGCATTTGATTATACTACTTGCATATCTCCAAGCAGGGTTTGGATCTTTCCCTTCATGTAATGCTTTGCCAATTTATCTGGAAATGCAGACAAAGTAAATGATTTGTTACTGAGCCATAATGCAGCCATGATTGTATGTATGCACCTTCAATTTGCCTATCAACCTAGGGCAGGCATGGGCAAACTTCGGCCCACCAGGTGTTTTGGACTTCAACTCCCACCATTCCTAACAGCTGGTAGGCTGTTAGGAATTGTGGGAGTTGAAGTTCAAAAGACCTGGAGGGCCGAAGTTTGCCCATGCCTGACCTAGGGTGACCCCATGAATTTCATACGGTTTTCTAAGACAAGAAATATTCTGAGGTGTTTTTTTCTAATTTTTCCTCTCAAATATAGTCTACTAATATCTAGAATTAGTACTAGTCTCCCATTTAAGTAGTAAACAAAGCTGACCCTGTTTACATTTCAAGATCAAATTAGATCTTTGCTTTTAGAGTATTTAGGGATTCATCCATCATTGCCACAAAATCTTGGCATGCATTGTCCTATCTATCTGTCAATTGGTTTAGTTTATGATACAGTTTTCTAGAAATTCAATAAATATTTGTTTCAAAGAAAATATCAGTCACTCATCTTATGCATTCACTTATATTTGTTCACTGCCTTAGGACAAGAGTCTTTCTAACAATATAACCAGATTTAGTCTTATTTTGAATTTTTCAAGGCATCTTTAATGAAATTTGTTGCATGACATGCTGTTCAGGAAGACACCCTAGCAAAGTGATTCTAACATAGAGCAGAAGGGGAAGCTCTTGTAGACTACAGCTTCCCAGATAGATAGATGATAGATAGATAGATAGATAGATAGATAGATAGATAGATAGATAGATAGATAGATAGATAGAGATACACACACACACACACCCCTCCAGTCCAGTTGCATAGATTCTGCTCCAACACACACACATGTGCACACACAAACATGTATGAATGAATACACTCACAGAGATTTACTTCAGGGAAAAGTGGGGTTAAGAAGGATACACATAAGGCATTTAGTCATGTTTTCTTAATTTCTATTATTATTTTGAATATTAAAAAGTGGATTTTCACATAATAAAAATACATTTCCTACCAGAATGTTCTGTGCTCCAAGTGTATTATAGAGGTATGTTTCAGAATGAGAAAGTCATTTCATTGGCTGCTGTAGAGACATGGAGGCAGCCTTCTTATTGATTAGATTTTATATTCCATACCCTCAAATCATTTGTCTTTACTGTTGTCATTTGAAAAATACATCTTTATAACACATCTCGGTTTTTGTAAACAGAAAAGTATGAATAGTTATTATTACAGGAAAAATCTATTAATTGTGAAAAGGACTTCAATGAGGAAGGGAATAAATCAGAACCTAAGCTCCTTGGACTTCAGACAGAGGAATACTATCTTGCCACTTCTTTGCATATGCAAAGAAAAGGAATCACAAAGTTTCCTATTCCCGTGTCCTCTACAGCTAACCCATTTATTGCCTGCTTTTGTACTCCTTGTGGATCTGCCAGTCCCTTTCTTGTCATCAACTGTATCCCGACTGCTTCCATCAAATATGAGAGCCTTTCTTTGGAGAAGGAGAGCACAGGGATGAAAGAAAATAAAAGAGGGTGAAATGTATAGTCACAAGGAAGGCGAACTTATGTTTTATATATGTTTATATAATTGTCAACCTTTTTTAAAAAATCATAAAAAATAAAGGTTTTTAAAAACTGAAAAAAATATGTGGGCTTTCCATTATCTATCCAGTACCACCAATGTGAGGACCTTCTCTTGCCTCAACTCTGTGGCCCTCATGGGTCCTGTATGAAATTGTATTTGTCTTCTAGGTCCACTGAATATCTACTGTTTTATTAACTACTACCACCACAGACATCATGTCTGAACTCAGCTTCCTGATAGTGTTTCCAGAAACAAAAGTACACAAAACAAAAGTAATGATTTATTAAATAGATTTCTAATGTAGCAACAGATATTAATTATTTAATATATCTGACTCACATCTCTCACTCTCTGACACACTCATATCTTAACTGTCTGTAACCTTTATTCTAATTTTTCTCATAGTCCTAAAAACCATGCTTATGTCTAATCCCAGCAGACAACTCTCTCTGACTGTCACACACCAAGCTTTCAAAAAAAAAAAAACCAAACCCTAGAGATTCTACCAATCAACATTTACTTCAAACATTTCACTGTGTTTATTTTAAAACAATCACCTCAAATCTTCAAACTGAGAGTACACAATGGATGCATAACTATATTGCCTTGACATCTAACTATTTTTAAAGAGTTAGATGTTAAAAAGTTCCCCTCTGAAAAGTCCAGAAAATCACACTTTTTACTTATTTCTGCACTCTATGGGATCCTAGAATTTGCAATCCAGTAAGATACTAGAGGAGTCTTTGATTAAGAACTCCAAAGAACACTCTTGTACCCTTCAATCCCAGGACTCCATATGATGGAACCATGGCAGTTAAAATATATCATAATGCCATAATTGTGTGAGACAATAATAATAATAATAATAATAATAATAATAATAATAATAATAATAATAATAATAATAATAAGTTTATTTGTATCCTGCCTCCATCTCCCCCGAAGGGGACTCGGGGCGGCTTACAGCAAAATCAAAATACAAACAATGATAAAATATAAAACATCAGGACAAAAACAAAACCAATAAAAAATATTGACAATCCCAGATTACTTTAGAATCTGGTGATGTAAATGCATTGCTCTCTACTTGAGGATTTTATCAGATGGGAGGGTTGAATGGGAGAGCCAAAAGTGTGAAAGCCAATAAGGGCATCAGTGTTAGCTTGTTACTTGTTACTTCTCTGGTGAGCACCAGATTTTGCACTGCCATCCATACTTGCCTTTACAGGGCAAACAGTGGTGACAAATGCACATTATTCTATGGAAGAGGGAGTTGTTGTGCTTAATGCCTCTGGCAGTCATCTTCATTTTATTATAGCAAAAATATGTATTAGTCTACACATCCTATACTGGAGTATACCTGGAGCTATCCTGAAACGGTACAGAAGGCTGCAGTTGCTAAGACCAAGCCTCCTTTATCTCTAGGCAGCTCAGTGATTTAGTAATACCACGGCAAGAGTGTTATTTTCACCAAATGGCTTTCTCTTTTTTATCCTCTGTCCTGCTTTACCCTGGGTTCTTGGTAAGAGTCAAGTCTCCTTAATAGTCCATTTCAGCTTCATTGGAAGTGAGGCCTCATCTATACAAACACTAAAATTCAGTTTGAAGCTGACTTAAGTTCAAGGTGTCTGCAAAACCTCCAATGCATCCTTCAACTTATATCCAGCCAGAAACTGTGTGTTAAAAAAATTCACCAGAAATTCCTGATCAAGCCATAAAATCTGCTGTAGCTCATCAGGATATAAATCATGCAGTGCTGCAAGTCAGAAAAAGCATGCTGAGTGCTTGTCAGGATAGGGTTAATGCATCATGAGTTGTAGAGTGAATCTATATACAAAGCTCCAAGGGAAGGTAAACAAAATGCCTTGACCCAGCATTCCCATGTGAATGCTAAATTTCAATGCCTTGCCTTGCTTTTGTCAAGCACTGCTCAGCTGTTTTGAGCAGTGCATCTCACTGGAAGAGTGAAGACAAAAATAATCCTGGCTTCATCTGGACCCAGAATCAGTAGAGCTTTGTGGACTTTTTGCAGCTTACAACTGATTCATGAGAGGCCTGCGTAGGCACTCTAAAGTGGCTTCCTTAAACCTATATTCTGGTTTTATTTATTGGATGTGTGGGAACTGCCTGAGATGAAAAGGTCATCCTTTTCTTGGAACAAGGCATTTACTAACTGGAGATGAAGGATGAAATTTCACACCTACCTACTGGGAAGTAAGGCCTATTGAACCTAAGCATTTTCAAATGAAATATACTGCCAGCAAAGTAAGCCTTATCATATTCTACCTCTCGTAATGTTTCCCACATATTTTTAAAACATTACTCATCCTTAAGTTTTGGTGGGTGGAGAAAAATTAAATAAATAAATAAATAATCAAGCAGCACAAAAAGCAACAGTAATAGTGATATATGGAGCTATATTTGACTTGTTGCTTCTATTCCTCTTATAATGTCTCTCTTGATTAGCAAGACTAATTTTAAACTAATTTTAAAGAGGCGAGAGAAATCACAGAACTGAATGGATTATCTAAAACTTGTGTCTAAGAATAAATAATGGTAGCATCAAGAACACATTTATGACTGCTTCCATTAATTACAGGCTGGCAAAAACCAACCATTTAGCATATTATAAACTTGAGGGAGTCAGATGCATCCCCTTGCATCTCCAGCTCTTTATACTACTTTCTTTTGCCTTAGGACTTTATTTCACAGAAATGGCAAACTACCAAAGAAGTTGGCCCACCACCTTTGGGGATAGTCTCTATTGTGCAATGTCATGTGATACCCATTGCTGGTCTACCACCTTTTCACAACATATTCATCCCTGCTATTTATAGGCAAAACGATTGCACAATAGGGAAAACATCGCTGGCAGTGGGAAAACTTCAGGGGCTCTTCTCTCCCTCATTTTTGAGATATCCTGATGAAACCTGCTAAAGTGATAGAACACATTTACCACTGTTAGCCCAGCAAAATTCAGAATGTTTGACTTATCCATGGATTTTTGGCAAATTGTTCAAATTTTTGAAAACAACATTAAACAAAAACTACAAGAGATAGCTCCTTGCATTTTCTATGCAATGACACAAGATAACAGGGGATCATTCCTCCAACTTTTAGAAATACTAATACATTTACTGATTTAAGAGAATTGTTTAAAGGTTTTCAGAAAAATGAACTGTTTAGGGGAGGGATAATTTTCTCTTTTCTCTCCTGATTGGTGCATTCTCATTCTGGGGCATACTGGGAAATGTAGTTTACAGCAGGGCTTTTTGCAATCTCTACCATTGGGGGCCTGGCCGTCCCAATCTACTGTTAAGATGGCTGTGATTAGCCACACCCACAGTGCCTCCCTTATGGCAATGCCTGCGAAGATGAGGCCAAAGGAATGAGATTTTAAAAGCAGCTTTACCAAAGTTGCTTAATGGTTATAGTAAAAATTAAACTGATCTTGGGAGACATCCAAATGTTACAGAACGTTTATGATAAATGGGTAAGTGATTCAAATTCTAAATCCCCCACCTTTTCTGCATGCCTTGAAACACACCTTTGTATGCCCAAATTTAGCAAATCAGATACGACTTCTGATCCAATCCAAAATTATGCACCAGCCTAGCTATTAGGCTTGTGCAATCTAGGTAAACCTTTTGGTGGGGGCCCCAACACATTTTTGGGAGCCTCCTGAATTCGGGAGGGCGGATATCTGTTTTTGCTCTGGGGTGCTGAAAGATCCATTGTTATAGGCCCATTAGGGGGGGGGGGGGTTCCCAGGCTCCCCTTCCCATCATTTTAGGCTTTCAAGATGCTACTCTAGAGGAGAGGAGCTTCAGGCAGGCACGTTCACTTTCTCTCCCAGCCTGCACACCACATGCACTCTTTCCAAGTCCTTAAAGCTGTTTTTTACTCTAGAGGAGAGGCACTGGAGGCAGGCTTGTGCACTTTAAGGAGGCTTCTTACCTGTTTCTACACTAGAGGAGAGGTGCTCAGCTGTAGGCAGTTGCGCACGCTTTAAACAGGCTTTTTGTTCTTAAGTTGTTTCTACTCTAGAGGAGAGGTGCTGCAGGCAGGGTGTTCCTCTGCATATAGAAGAAAACAGACAAATTTTGGAGCTCTTCGTTTAATTTCCCAAGCACATCCAGTTCATAAATAAATGCATGTGATATTCACTTCATAATACACCCCCACTCCTCCCTTTTACCAACAGTAGGAATGATTGGGATTCAACATAGATAGAATTTGGATATGTTGCTCAACTAATTTTATTGCACATTTTTGCTGAAAGCAATATTTTTGTTACTCTTTTCTCTAAGACGTATCATTATTGTCTTAAATTTTGAATACATTTGTATGCATAATCAAAGGTGAATGCCAGTAATTACTTTCTTTGACATACACACCTGAATGTTTTGAAATGCTGATGCTATAAGTTGGATCAAATGAGTGCAAATTCTCTGTCCCAAACTCTTACCTAGCTTACACAAAAGTTGTGCTTCCAGCTACTAATTTTTCCTCCCAATGGGAAAATTAACCAGAGGGATAAAAATCACAGAAAGTACCAAGACTTCCCAATTAATTTTGTACCTGCATATTGATTATTTGAATCCTGTCCCTTTTATTGGAATATGCCAGGTTTCCCTTCCTTCCTTTTCAACTTACCATTGACCACATGCCATATTCAATAATATACAACATTTCAGAAACTGATTTACTCCACTTTCCGCTTATTTATAATTATTCAGGAATTATAGTCAAAGTGCTGAAGTGTTTAAACAATATTACACTGCTTAAACATCAAGACCATTTTGGTTTAGTGCTAATATTCTTATTACCTTTGTTAGATCTCTGTTAAATGTGTCACAGAAACAATAGTTGTGTTTCCTTGGCAATTGCCATCTTTACTGCTTCCAAAACAATAGAATCAGAGTTGTAAGGGACTTCATGGATCATTGGGCCCAACCCTCTGCTCAATGCAGGATCTGCCACTAAAGTATCTCCAGGACATAGCTGTCCAGTCTTTGTTTGAAAACATGCAGAGATGGAGACCCTGCTACATCTCGAAAAATTTATTTCCATGCCAAACTGCTCTTTCAGGATTATCCTTCTAAAGTTCAATTGAAATATATTATTCTGTAACTTCAGGTCATTAGACCCGGTCCCCCTCTCAGTGGCAGAGAATGGGCCTGCATCCACCTCTTTGTGTTAGGTCCTGATGTATTTAAAGATTGTAATCATATCATGCTCAGTCTTCTCTTGTCCAAGCTGAACATGTTCAGCTCCTTCATGCTTTCCTCATATGTTTTGTTCTCCATATCATTCATGTTGTCTTTCTTTAAACCCTCTCCAGCATTCCTTCTTAAAATGAGGTGGCCAGAACAGAATGCAGTATTCTAAATGAGGACTGACCATTGCAGAATACAGTGGGACTGTTACTGTTAACCTGAACACTTTTTATCCAGGCTAAAATTGCATTTGCCTTTTACTGCAGCATTACAATGCTGGTTCATGTTTAACTTATGATCAAGAATAACCACGAGATCATTTTTGCATATAGTAGTGCTGAGCCATATATTTCTTACTCTATACCTGTGCATTTGGTTTTTGTGATCTAAGTATAGAACTTTGCATTTGTTTCTATTGAATTATATTTTATTAACGTTTGCTCAATTTTCTAGTTTATATATGTTGTCTTAAATTTTGTTCGTATCTTCTAATATATTAGCTATTCTTCCTAGTTTTAAGTTATCTGCACACTTGATAAGATTCCCTAAGACACTGATAAAAATGTTGAAGAATAATGGCCCTAGAGTAAAAACCTGCAGCAGTCTACTTGAGATCTCCTTCCAGTTTGGAGCACAGCCATTGATGATGACTCTATGAGCACAATTTTCTAACCAATTATGGCTCCATCTGACAGTGTTCCCATTTAGTCCACATTTAATCAATTTGCTAATCACATTCAGCTACAAATACCTTTCATTTCAGAGATTACTGTGGTAGTTTAAACTGACCTTGGGAGTGGGAATGAAAAATATGTGATAATGCTGAGAGCTCCTAGGAAATACTTAAGCACGAAGAAATCACCATGTGGGTGTCCAAAATAAAAGTATTCTGTACAGGAACAAAATCTAGGATTTTCAGCATCTTTTTTGTCTATCTGGAAGCAATATCTACTCTAGAATTTGTAAGATAACCACACATGTCAAAGACCAAACAAAGAATAAGCTTCCCCCCCTCTCTCTCTCTCTCTCTTTTTTTTTTTTTTAAAAAAAACCCTGTTATCTCCTTGGAATGTAATGTGCTTCAAGAGGTAGTTCTGATTTTGTATATTGTCTAATTCAGTTTTAAAATAATTTAGTTTTGGGAGGATAATTTAGCTAAAAGCCATACTATGGCAATGTCAAGTCTTTCATTCAAGTCAAAAGCTATGCAACTACAAACATTATTTTTAGTATGAGAACTGTTAGTAGTTGAAAGAAATAATGCAGGTTATGGACTTCATGGCAGAGGACTGAGTGACTGATGTGCATTTGATAATTTCTACAAATTTTAAAAAGCGAACTATAGGCAAAAAAATTAAATTACTAAACTTAGAGAGGGAAAAGGTAGAACTATACTTGAAACATAGGGAAACAAGTGTTGAACAATGCCTATGAACAATAGCTCATATATGACCCAAAATTTCCCAATTTGTGGTATTTCTAGTCTCTTTTATGGTAAGAAAACAACTGTCACATAAAAAATCTTCACCACACTTTAAGGAGCGCCATTATCGGTAACACCCACAATTTCTATGGGCATGAAGGGTATAGCTGAAAGAATATTGGGTTTCCCAAAGGTATACAGAATACAAGGATGAAATGAGATGACATATTTGGAAACAACATTCTTCAGATTGACAACAACTCAGTATTTTTATTTATTGATAAAAATAAATATATATATCCCTCCTTTCATCATTAAATAACCCACAAGTAGATTATAATATACAGAATATCTCTGCAGTATGGTTTGCTAACACATAGTCCTTGTTTACTGCCATTTTCAATTGTTGGTTTGTCCTTTCACATGAACTCTAACTTGCAGCAAACCCTAACTTTTTTTTGTCAGAGAAGGATTTTAGTTACTTTCCTCTTGGGCTGCAAGGGAGTGACTTCCCCAAGAGATACTTGTGCAAAAGTAAATAAACAAACACAGTGTACAAATGTGTGTGTGTTTCTGTATACATGTTAATCATGATAATAAAAATAATTCCTCTTAAATTGGAAGGTAGTAGGAAAAGAGGGAGACCGTATTCCTGGTGTATTGATTGAATCAAAGAAGCCACAAACCTGAATTTGTAATACTTGAACTAGTGATCTTGGGGCTCTCCCATTTATTGGTTCAACATAAGTTGAAGGGAATTTGGCCCTATCTCCACTGCATATCATTCCATTTCTGAATTAAGATTAACTACATTGAACTGGATTATATGGCACTATAGACCCATAGAATCCAGTTCAAAGCAGTTAATCTGCATTCTGAAATTGGATTATATGACAGTGTATATCTAGCCTTGATGACAAAAAACACCAGCGACAAGCATGCACAAAGTGCTGGGAACCAAACACTTTAAAACTTGTGTTTTCTGTCTCAGATTTTTATTGCACAAGGTAGGTAGGTAAACAACGTTGGGATATAGTAAAATTAAAGATTTGTATAAAGAAAATAAGGAATTAATGGAATGGAAACAATTGGAAAGGTTAGGGGGCGGGATAAATTGTTTAACACTAAGAGGAATTTGGGAACAAATAAAAAAAGAAGGTAATAAGGGAGAAAATATAATAGACAAGATGAGACTAGGTGGCCAAAAAGGATTAAATAAAATATATGGAAGAATGACAGAAGATAAGGAATCTATGTATAGAATAATGGGATAAAGAAGAGGACATAGGAAAAGAAAAGATAGAAAAGAGAACCAATGGTTTAAATAAAATAAAAATAGAAAAATATAAGGGATTAGAACTGAAAATAATTATGAAATGGTATAGAACATCAATTCAGCTGGCACACATGATTAAGGGATTAAATCCCAAATGTTGGCATTGTGGGAGTCGAGAAGCATGGTACTCACATATATGGTGGGAATGTGAAAAGATACACAAATTCTGGAACCAAATCCTAAACCAGGTTGAATTACATACTAAAACAAAATGTGATATAAATATGCAAATTTTAATAGGGATATATGGTGATTGAAGAATTAAGGACCAAGACCAAGAATTAATGATGATGATGTTTAGAGCAGAACATGCAGTAATAGCTTGGGGATAGAAAGATAAAAAATAAATTGACACTTGAAAAATGGTATGAATATACACTATGTGGGATTAAATACAACTGGGTATTATGGACATTACAAGAAGCAAAAAAACATGGTCAGACAAACAAGATAATTAGAGAAATATGGACTCCATTTAGCAAATGGCTACAGGTTGTTAAACCAGATGATGAAAGCTGGAAGAAAAAATTGGACAGAATGGAAAGAAGACTCATGTAATGGGGGAAAAGGATTAAGTTGTCAAAAGGGAAGGGAAGGGAGAAGGGAATGGAAAAGGAAAAGTATGTTAACTATGGTTATGTATATAATACTACTACTACTACTACTAATAATAATAATAATAATAATCCAGCATATCTATCTTGTTTGCTGTGTCATACAATATAATAATAATAATAATAATAATAATAATAATAATAATAATAATAATAAATAAATAAAAAGGGGAAAAAGAGGTAAATCACAACTGGATCAGGATAATAGCTCCCCAGTTTGCATTTTTTGCATGACATTCTTACGTAGTTTTCCTATGAAATACAATTTAGAGTTTTACTTTTTATTAGCACACACACACACACAATCAACCCATGCCCTCCTTGCCCACTTTTGTCATGCTATAATTCCCCTTGTGAAAGTTCAATTCTGTGTTTATGCCAGTTGGTGTGCATGCTTTGGGAAGGGGAACCTCAGGGGAGAAGGCAGTTGAAAGGTTACATTTAAGGTTTCATGTAGAAATTACATGGAAATGTTCCATCCTAAGAAGTAAATCCCATGGGTTAGAATCCTGTTAGTCTCACTTAGAACAGACTCATTAAATTAACTGCTGAATGACGGGTCAACACATAAGTAGTTCCAATTGCTTCAGTGGAACTACCGTGGCCAGGAATAACAATAGGATTTAAGCCACTGGAAACTATCATGTCAAAGAAAATTAACTGACCACCTGGTTAGCTGGAATGTCATTTTGCAAAGGAGGTCCAACATGCAGTCTTATGTTGGAAAAATGTTAAATGCCTCTGTATCTGTCTATACTGTATGTTGTTTGTCTGTTGGCATTGAATGTTTGCCATATATGTGTTCATTGTAATCCGCTCTGAGTCCCCTTCGGGGTGAGAAGGGCGGAATATAAATACTGCAAATAAATAAATAAATAATGTACCACTTCAAATGAGATCAATTATTATTTTTTCATTTTTGTACTTTTTGACATGTAATACTTATGGGTTAGTCTTTCTTTAAATATTATATATTTGAACAAGAACTCTCAATACCAGTAGCTATCATGGTAAAATTGTTAGAATACTACACTAGTTACTGAGATCCTCATTCTGATGTGCATTTTACTAGATGAACTTGAGCAACTTAATAATTCTCAAAGCAATTTCCTTACATAATTTTCTTTTGTTTAAAATGGGAAAAGGGCCAGGCTTCTCCCCCTGAGATATGGGAAAGCAGAGTATAAAAATAATAAATATGTAACAATAAATGCAGGGGCATAAGTTAATTAATTTGTATCATGTGAAGTCTCAGACTTCAAAAAAAATCAGAACTCCCAGAGCCCACCAAAGCAAAAATCTATACTCACAATGTCTGAAAACATTAAAATAATGTCTTATTTCTTGTAAATGGTTCAGAACATTTATACACATTTAAAAATGTAATAAGTTAAGGACTGACTTATTTAGATGAAAGTCTAATTTGTCTGATAATTCCAATAACCTTTGTGGAATCTCAATAACCTGTAAAATACTAGGGAACTATCAAAATACAAGGTGGCTGTAATGTATATTTTTCCCAACTACAATCTATGGAGGGTGTTCATTGAAAAGGTCTACCAGTTTATGAATAAAATATTAGTATTTAAAAAGTAGCTCAGAAGCTTTAAAAAAGTGGTATCTTTTAAATGTATGTTATTTTGGAATGGTAAAGGCACCATGATAAAAAAAACAACTTTTGACTCCACAAGACTTTTGTTTGGTCCCTTTTTCTTGTTGTTTAATGCCATCATTGAATAAAGCTAGCAGGGAAACTGCCTGCCAGAAAGGGCATTTTCAAAGTCACACAATGTGAAGATTTCCTTGTCAAGACCCATTATAAGAAAAAAGTGAGTGGCATTTCTCAGAAAATTGAACACTTCTTTTATAAATGTAAAAATATATGGAGCAGAATTGTCTATTAGTAAGTCAGGTTTAAGTTTGGAACTCTTAAGAGCACCTGTCAATCATCAATATACAGAAGTATGAAAGCAACTTGCAGCAGATCCAGTCAGCAGGTTCCTTCTTTTCAAAGCTTCTAAATTTTTGATACAGACATTGCAAGCTATATCAGGTTGCATTAGGTTAAACATGTCTTGCAATGTGACATAATATGATATGACCTGACAGAACCAGATGAAAATGTCATGTTGCATCACATATTTAAAATAGAATGTGTGCATGCTTGAAACATTTTAATGTAGTGGTGTTCTTTTTCAAAAAGAACCTTGTGTATGAGTTGCTGTTGTTTTATAGCTTTCTGAAGGATAATCTTAGTTACAGATCAGGTTTGTGAAGGGCTTCTTTCACCGTCATAGCACAGGATTCAGCATTGCAGTAACATAATAAATAGGACAATCATATAAACAAAGTGAGCAGATGACAAGAGTAATCATTGTAATAACATAACTCTTTACCAGTAAAACTTATCGTGGCAACAGACTGTGCATATCAGAAAAGCTCACTGAATGACTATCCTGGCTAGCTCACAAAGGCAAACTGTTAAGCAGCAGGGTTGGTGAAACACCAGCAAAATCCCTCTTCTGTCCTGGCTACTTACCTTTAGGCTTTCACACTCAAACCCTCATCATGAGTGCACTTCATCAGGGGATGGAATCATGATAGGTTAAGGTAAAGGTTTCCCCTGATGTTAAGTCCAGTCATGTCTGACTCTGGGGGTTGGTGCTCATCTCTATTTCTAAGCCGAAGAGCCGGCGTTGTCCATAGACACCTCCAAGGTCATGTGGCTGCCATGACTGCATGGAGCGCCGTTACCTTCCCGCCGGAGCGGTACCTATTGATCTACTCACATTGGCATGTTTTTGAACTGCTAGGTTGGCAGAAGCTGGAGCTAACAGTGGGCACTCACTCCTCTCAGTATTTGAACCTGCGATCTTTCGGTCTACAAGTTCAGCAGCTCAGTGCTTTAACACACTTTGCCACCATTGTAATTCCACATCTCCACCCCAGGTCTTACCAGCTCTGGTACAGAAAGGTCTGTTAGGCAGATTTTAGAGATTAACAGAGAGGGCAAGAAAGATTCAGAGAGAGATTTGTGATACAAGCCAGGTCAGCATACTCATCCAGAAGGATACCCTAAATACGGACATTTGTTTCCGCATTTACTGACCTGGTATTCAATGGCAACATTCACAGATGAGGCTACTTGACTTGGGAGGCAGTTTGGAAATAACAAGCACTTATGACTTCTTCCCATGAGTTTAGGATTCCGCTTTGGAAATGGAACCACATGGGAGTCCCACAGAGGCCATCACATGATGTAAGGTGGAACTTTGTGAGCTTTGTTTCCACAGCACAATGAAACAGAGCCCTAATTCCATCTTCAGAAGTCAGGTGTTACCCAACTCCAAATGGAGAAAAGCGGGAGAAAGCTGGGAAAAGATGGGCATCACTACAGTAAGAAGGTGGGATGGCTGATCATTCCAGAGGATAAGGAAAGATGGAGTTAACACAGTTCCCTCCACTTTCCCCCTGCTTGTGGGATGAAATTGCCTGCTCACTTTCATGATGGCATAATTGTTTCTGCTTTTCTTATCTCTTTATCATGTATGAGTCCAGTAGCTGCTCCCTGAACCGGTGCACCCCTCTGTCCTCTAGAAAACACGTCCTTCCCATATTATATTGGGCAAACAAAGAATCAGCTACTAAAAACAATGAATACAATGTACAAACAAACAGATAGTAAGACAGGTAGCAAAGCTTTGCTTCTGTCAAGCCAAGAGGCAGAGTCTGTTTAATATATTCTAGTTAGATTCTGAGTGGTGATATTTTGTCACATGGCTTAGATGCGGCTCACCTATCTGTTTTAAACCCTGTTGCTCCAGTTTTTGAAGCTGGTAGAGAATGTGCCAGCACTGTGCTGGATTTTAAGCAAATGACTACTATTACATAACCATGTTCAAAAGTTCTGAGCTATCCAGTATCCACTATAGACCTGGGATCAGAAAGAACCAAGGTGAGCTTACATAGTTTATTCAGAATAAAAACAAAATGAATGTAAAATAAAAGATCTATAAATCATACCACAGAATTACAAACATTACCAATAGATTATGACAATGTGTGCTGTGTTTGAATTATACACAATGGTTAAACAATTTCAGATGCAATATTTGAGAAATATCTAATCGTTTCAGAACAATTACTTTTAAAGGTGCTGAACTCCACCTTTTCAGGATGGTCATCACTTCACCTGGAGTATATATATATGTGTGTGTGTGTGTGTGTGTGTGTGTGTCAGCATTAGGAATTTAATGGGATATATCAGGGTTGTTGTGTGTCTTTAAGTCATTTCCAAATTATGGCAACTTGGGATACATCGTGTAAAATCTAATGCTGTACTTATATAATAATTTTAAATTTTTAGGAAAAGGTAAGTATTTAGAAGAATGGTCTTTATCACAAAACAGTGGAATAATATATGTTTCTCACTCTGGAAAATAAAGAACAGTAAAGAACAACAAAGTAGACTTTTTATTTAGTCTGCTCAATATAACATGAAGGGATTGGGCTTTCCATCTAATTATGTCCTATAATTAAGGAGTGAAAGCACAATTCTGTATCCCTAAACATTAATATTTGGTAAACTAATCAGGACTAGATTATCTATCACCATAACTGCTGTTGTGTTTTGTTGAAGAGATCTAGTAATTTATTTCTTGACTGTTTTAGGACATCCCTGTTAAAATCTCAAGATTTCACCTTGTGTTACATATGGTAGATATGGATGCCAAAACAGAAATTCTTGTGAAGTATGAATGGTGTCTTCGGCTTTACGGTTGACACAAATTAGGAGACTACACCAATGTCAGCTTTCTTCAACTCTCTAAGGTGGAGCGTTTCTTCTTGCAAACTGAACCTATTTCTCTCTCTCTCTCTCTCTCTCTCTCTCTCTCTCTCTCTCTCTCTCACACACACACACACACACACACACACACAACAATGCAAGAATACAGAAGATATGTAAATAAAAATGGTCAAAGTTAACATTATATGAATGTTACCAAGCTTAATTTTATATCCCCAACTGTAGGAAAGAGCAACACATCAGGGCCTTAACACCAATGGAAGTAATGACTTGCTGCTATGGAAACATGATGAAATCCCTTGATGGGTAGAAAATAAGCTTATATCACCAAAAGAAATGTCACAATAATAAAAGAAATCCTATGGTAATTTCAAATAACATTGGGAAAGGTGGAGATGAACTCACTCATATTTAAATATAGTAACAAAACGATTATTATTCAAGAGCTGTGCAAAAATAGGAGACAAAGTTTTGTTGTTATTTTTTTTAAAAAAAAATGTTATAGAGTGTAGCCATGACAGTTTGCCTTTATTCATCCAGGTTGGTAATGACACTCCTGTAGTTATTGACCCATGCAAAACACAAGTAGTGGTTTACTTTAGACCACTGATAACTGCTCCTCAGATGCATACATTCCTTAAGAAAGACCTGACAGGTTTTGACATACACAAAATACACCCACAGTAGGCACACAGTATACATTTCTTTGACATTCACATAGACATCCTGAGTTTGGCATCTATTTGGTACTGAGGGCCTATTATGTTTTTGACATTTACAGAGTAGCTACGACAGTTCCTCAAGGAAGGTGACATCTTCTCATGCCAGGTAGAAATGTTAAGCTTCTCACAGAAGCTGTCTTCTTATGAAAGGTGCCTGTGGAACCTTGTGTGCCAGCAATGTGCTCAAATTGATGGAATTAAAGCAGACATTTCTAACTCATTCTTTTCTTTCCCTGTCTTACAAATACTCCTTCAGAGATTTGAGCTCTTTTTTGACCAGCATCCCTTTTCTTCTATATAGGTAGAGTATGTACAGGAGGCCTCCACTATATATCCCTAAAAATGAGATTTTTTTTTCAGTTTAACCCAAATGAAGATTGAATTTACTGTTGGGTCAAAGTATCAATTTTTACTTTACTAATTATGGTAGTTCCATTTCGATTCCACCCCTCCTTCAAGCCATCATCTAGAGTTTCCTTCTTTTGCACTTTGTTCTCAAAACAACCCGTTGAGGCAAGTGACAGTGACTAGGCAAGATAGGCTACTCAATGAGTTTTATTGCTAAATGGAAAGAAAACCTGGTTCAAGTCTAAAGCACCAATCCATGGCTCACCCCAATGTTGTGAAAAGGGTGAAAAAGAAAATCTAAACGATATTGCATTAATTCTTTGTCTATTTACTTATCTACTAAAAAGTATGGGCATTTTAGTAGATAGGATCAAAAAGAACATCAAGAGGAGATTATACAGAGTGTTTAAAAAAGAACTCCCTAGTTTTAAGTTAAAACACATTAAAACTAGGGAGTTCTTTTTCAAACACCCTGCAATAAAATTTCAATATGGATTTTTAAATTTGACCGATGGTGTTTAAAATTGTGACAAGGTGCCATTGCTTCATTGTGGAATTCTTTCTGTAAACACTAACTGCCTTCTATGAGAACCTAGACTACCTTATCAAGTGATTGTGAACAGGAGAATGAGGAGAAGAAAGAAAGAAAGCCCCAGCTACTTCATACTTTAAATGTGAGATCCACATCAACTATGTCCAGATTACAACTTATATCATTTTTCCAGCTATAGAAATTATGGAATTTGTTGTTCAGTAAGATCTAGCACCATTCAGCTGACACAATTCAAGCTCACTTGGAAGAATGCTTATTAGAGTACACCACCAAACTACAAATTCAAGGTTTCTTTAAGATGGAAACAGGAAGTGGATATGGTATGAGTGCACTATGGTTGTTTATGTAGACCGTGCATTATGCTATCATTAGAATATTCCCAAGAAGGTGCTGGTTAAAATATATACTTGAGAAAGGATGTGGCACAACAAAAGAGAAAGAAAATATTTGACCAAGCCCCCTATCTTATACATTAGTTTTAGTGTATATGTTGGAGCTCCCGGTGGAGCAGTGGGTTAAAGCCTTGTGACTTGAAGATTGGGCTGCTGATCTGCAAGCTGCAGGTTCAAATCCCACCTGGGGAGAGCGTGGATGAGCTCCCTCTATCAGCTCCAGCTCCATGTGGGGACATGAGAGAAGCCTCCCACAAGGATGGTAAAACATCAAAACATCCAGGCGTCCCCTGGGCAATGTCCTTGCAGACGGCCAATTCTCTCACTCCAGAAGTGACTTGCAGTTTCTCAAGTCATTCCTGACATGAAAAAGTGTATATGTTTATTTTTACTGTTTGTAAGAATATACATGGCATCAAATTGCTGCCTTTCGTAAGGCTACTCTGAGTCCCCCTTTTGGGATGAGGAGGGATACTGATTTTAAAAAATATTATGTCACTGTGTTCTTTAACCAATCAACCTAAGGAGAGAGATATAGATAAATAGATAGATAAACACACACACACACACACACACTCACACACACCAAACCTCTGGAGAACTACAGGACTATATATTTCAGATTGAAAAAGCTATATCTTACCCCATGAGCCTTACCAGACATCGGTCTGTTAACTCTTGTGATCTGTTTATACAAACAGATAGTTTGGTGGAAAATGAATTGATATTGATATGCACAAATGAATATTACATCTATCTTGTAGTACCTACTGACAATCATATATGTTAATATATATAGCTGGGCTTTTTAAAAGAATAGGCATATAGCTTTGTGATATTTCTTCTATAGGCTAGAGAGCAGAATGTGGCCAGCTTCAGGGACAACCAGTAAGTCCCAAGGTTGCTGAAAGATTTTAGAAAAATAAAATACCCATATATACTCAAGTATAAGCCGCGCCGAATATAAGCCGAGGGACTTAATTTTACCACAAAAACTGGGAAAACTTATTGACTCGAGTATAAGACGAGGGTGAGAAATGCAGCAGCTACAGGTCAATTTCAAAAATAAAAATAGATATTAATAAAATTGCATTATTTGAGGCATCAGTAGGTTAAATGTTTTTGAATATTTATATAAAACTGTAATTTAAGATAATAATAAGACTTTAATAAGATAAGACTGTCCAACTCTGAATACCTATATATTCAAGTATAAGCTGACCTGAATAGAAGCCAGCCAGGACCCTCACATGAGAATAAGTCAAGGGAAGCTTTTTCAGCCCTAAAAAAGGGCTGAAAAACTAGGCTTATACTTGACTATATACAGTAAAAATTTCCTAGACAATATGGGTATTTTCTTTAGGTTGTTATATACTATGGGTTGTTATTTTGATAATTTTATTCATAATTTTTCATTTTCTGGTACAGGTTGTGCATTTTGTACCTAAAATTCCAGAAACTTAAATATTCCATAATCCAAGTTTTTCCACACAGATGACAAACATAGTGAAACCTTTGCTTTCTGATGATTATATATACACAAACTTTGTTTTATACACAAAAGTATTAAAATATTTCATGTAATTATCTTCAAGCAATGCATATAAAGTGTGTATATGAAACAGATGACTTTTCTATTTGAACTTCCCTCCCACATCCAAGATATCTCATTTTGTACATAAATAAAAATGCTGGTATTCCAAAATCCCCCCCAAAAAAGCCGGCACCCCCCCCCCCCGAATTCAAAGGCATTTTGAATAAGGGATATTCAATCTGTATTTTACATTTGCTATATATATTTTTCATTAGCAGTCATGCTGTGAAGATGTGTTTATGCATTAGTTTCGGAAATAAAGTGAATCTGGAAAAGAACAAAACAAAACAATGCTCACATTACAGTTTTTAACATCCAGTTTCTCAAACGTAGTTTTGAAGAGATACTTTTACTTTAATAAAACCACTATTTATCATTTTAATAACAAAACAAACCTTTAGAAATATTTCTGTAAAAATTCATTTGTCTAGCTAGTTAATTGACTCTCTCACACATGCTTCTTTCTGTTTTACAAACATATAAACACACATACAAAAAATTCACCAAGTATGTGCATGTACGAACAAAATCCATAATGTAAAGTTTACTGTAATATTGAATGGTTCATATTCTACTGATCTATATCACAATACAGAAATCTTTTCTTTATTATACTTCGTCCAAATATTAACATAATTATTCTTTACATGAAAGATATTAGCATATAACTGAATAAGTGTGATAAACACACATCAAACTCTTGTCTCCAATAGCCTTGTTCTAGTCAAGCATCTATAAGTAGCTGTTTATTTAAAGAATGCTATTGACTTTTCAATAATAATAATAATAATAATAATAATAATAATAATAATAATAATAGTTTTATTTCTTGTCCATCTCTCCTCACAGCTCGAGACAGGTTACAGCATTACTAAAGCATAAACAAAAACAATCATTTTAAAACACTCTGTAAAATAAAAAAACATACCTCCATAAACTATGTATCAAAATACACAAAACAAAAACAAGGCATACTGTAGAGTTTAAAATTATATCTTCCTCCTAACTGCCATTTTTATTACAAAATTTTCCCATGTCACAAACAGATGCCTTCTAGATATTTTATTATGTTAGAATAACTGTCATTTCACAACCAGGTCATATGTTTCTTTTTTCTTCAGTTACTCAGTGTTTTAGTTTTGACATTCTGTTCAATATAGAAGGATACTTTCTCTAGGACTATTTCAATCGAAAGCACTAAACCTTTCTTTTGACCTCCTTTTCATGCCTTTCAGACAGGCAGGAAGATGTCTTTATAGTCAGAGATGCAGAAATTTCACATTGTTGCATGCTTCATTAAATAGCTGGGTTTTTTAATGTATGAAGTGGACACTTGCATAAAATAAATTAATTGGGCAAGATAAAAATCTGTGCAATGTGTGCAAGTCTGAAGTTTTACATTACCAACTCATTTTAACATTTTCTTTAAAAACCTCACAGTTTAGGATTTATATTCATTGATATATAGCTGCCTGAAAATAAGTTTTTTTAAAGGATCCAATATGGTGTCAGTGATGTGTTATTAAATTTCCCCTCAACAGAACAATCTTAAGAAACCCAGCACATACAGATGGACCCGATGTGAAATTTCTATACAGTATACGAGTATCTGAAACCATGAAATGCTAGGAATGAAACTCTTACCATTTGAAAGGGTGAGGCATAGAGTTTCAAATGATTTCCTCTATATGTGTCTGCCAGCACATAAATAGCCCCTAGCCTCAGTCATTTGCAAGATGGTGACCCCGCAGCATAAGGTGCTTTGTGCTCTCTGGCTCAGCAAGACTGAATCCATAATTGCAATGCAGCATGCATTTCAATGGCATTTTGGTATTGATCCAGCAAATTGATAGCTTAATAGCTCATTAAAATTTTTGTAACATTTTATATAATTGTAACATGTTGCCATCATGAAATATAATGCTTTGAAATTTGGTTCATGATTTTGTAACACCCTGTACATCAGTGTTCCAGTTTAGAAACAGCATACCAGATTATGCTACAGTGCTTATTGAAATTTAATCAGAAAAGAAATCAGAAATTATTCTATCCAGCACAATCCCCATTAGTTCATTATCCAAAGTTCAGTGGTGTTAGTGGAAGATGAAGTCTCTAATAAACTAGTGGAAGAATGTGTGGCATCTTGAGACAATGGTATATGTCATTGTCGAATATATTCCCAAAATACTGACAACTTGACAAAGGATCTCAGCATGGAAGGAAGGAAATGGAATAGGATGGAACCCCTCTCTTCTCATATTGCTGTTCCTTCTACAACTGTATGTTTATGGGATTGATTGGGTTTGGGAGACATGGATGATGGTGGAGATTGACAGTTTTCACCAAAGTCACTTTTTAAAAAGCTACATATTACATATATATATATATATATATATATATATATATATATACACACACACACACACACACACACACACACACACTGATGGTGGCGCAGTGTGTTAAAGCGCTGAGCTGCTGAACACAGGTTCAAATCCCGGGAGCGGAATGAGCGCCCACTGTTAGCCCCAGCTCCTGCCAACCTAGCGGTTCGAAAACATGCCAATGAGAGTAGATCAATAGGTACCGCTCCGGTGGGAAGGTAACGGCGCTCCATGCAGTCATGCCAGCCACATGACCTTGGAGGTGTCTACGGACAACGCCGGCTCTTCGGCTTAAAAATGGAGATGAGCACCAACTCCCAGAGTTAGACATGACTGGACTTTACGTCAGGGGAAAACCTTTACCTTACCTAGATATAGATAGATATAGATATAGATATATGGGGTTTAGGTTTGCGATTTCTTCTATGTTCATCATTACTACCTCTAAAACAAATTTACCAACCTCTTATTTGGGTATATACTAATGATAAAGTTGGAGTGCTACAAGGCATTGAAACAGGAGAGCTTGAAATATGATCTTCCCCACCTCCTGTATTTGAAAAGCACTGCTCCATTTTGGCTGAGATCCACTTGCAATAGAGTTGTAGTTGAACTTGAGTTCATGCTTCCACAACTGCTCTACTTTCCTCATCATTTTATCTTTGAGGAGTGCAGTGCTTTGGTTAAGGAAGAGTGTATAAAAATGATGCTTATTTTTTTAATGAAAGTTGTTACGTCAAAGAGCATTAATTTCAATCTGTCTTGTAAGAGTAGCAAGGGATGACTTTCTCATTTGTCCATCTTGAGAACTTAAGTTAGGCAGTAAAAGAGGGGAGGAGTTTTCATCAATAGCCCCCACATATTTAAGAAGTGGTTGGCATGTGGGATCACAAAGGTCCCATTGTTGCTAGCCCCACCTTTGATTTTCCTCAGAGCGTGTTTTGTTGTATTCTTTTCCTTCTCCATTTGTAAGTTTAGATTTTAATACTGTCTGAGCTGGCTATTTATTGCTCAAGTTTGTTAATTTTGGTAATTTTTTTGCTGTGTTATTGCTTTGTGCCCTTAAGGCAGCCTAGAGCATTCCTACTGAATGATAAACAATACAAAACAAATAAAATGCTCCAGAGGAATGCTACAAATCAGAGTGATTTTCAGAGTTAGATGCTTGGTAGGGCTCAGATATCCACCAGCAAGCCCATACTTTTCTTTATATTATGGTTTTGTTCAGAATGTTGATATATGAAATCATCAACTACTCCTGAATATTTCAAGGGATAGCATATTTCCCCTTTGTTTGTATTGTGACTGAACCTTCCTTAAATTGTATTTGGCCCAAATGGAATAATATCCAAAATGTATAC
The DNA here is from genome assembly GCF_035594765.1 of Anolis carolinensis. Classification (NCBI taxonomy): domain Eukaryota; kingdom Metazoa; phylum Chordata; class Lepidosauria; order Squamata; family Anolidae; genus Anolis; species Anolis carolinensis. Next base: position 153,054,673 of record NC_085843.1, read on the forward strand.
ATTCTCTCCCTCTCCCTTTCTCCCTCTCTTTCTTTCTGTGTGTGTGTGTGTATGTGTGTAGGGCAGGAGAAGAAGTAATAACTCAGTGAGATTCATCCCTCTATTCAAAGGACTTGCCCAGTTATGCTTTGACCTTTTGACCCTCATATTCCTTATGCAATTAAAAAGGCTTCAATTCTCTTCCTTTCTTTGTCAGAGACTTCAAATTAGGTTTAAATGCCTGCTTGAAAAGAATTAAGCGTATCTGATGACATTTTTAGATCGTAGCTGCCAAAGGGTCCTGCCGTGTGCAACACAAATTGAAGGCAGGAATAGATGCCAATGTGTTATGTCTCTGACAATGACTTCTAAAAATTTAATGCTTCCTTTTGTGTCTTGCAGTCCCAGGAGAACAGACCTTGCCATCTTTAGCCTTGCCTAACCTACATTCCTAGCAATGCATGACTTTTTTCACTTTTTTCTAGTGGTGCCAAGAATTATGGATAGCCAAATTTGCAATCTAGTTAAGCTAGCATGAATAAAGCTGATTTTGTTGAAAGTCTTTCAAAGGAATGGAATCTATTTGTATCTAAATGCCCTGATTTAATTGGGTTATTAGATGCGTCCTAAGTATTCATGCAGTCTTTTATGCTTTAATTCTGATTTTCCCTCTACTCCCAGTTCTTTGTGTCCTTTTTGTTCCCATTTCTATTTTTGAAGTGGAGCAGCATCAGTAGGCAGGCAAGTTCTCCCTTAGCAGCCTTCAGATATATGCTGAAAAACATGGCTAAGCTGTTTGAGAAATATTTACCAAATAATAGCTTGACTTCCTGTGGATCCTCTATGAATTAAAATTGACATTGTTGATACTAGAGATTAGAGGTGTGGGGGTACCCATCCTCCAAAAAATCAGGTGCCCTGACAAATTTGTGAACATCCTGTGCCTCCTCCACAATGACATGATGGCAACTGTCTTTAACAGCAATGTCTCCCAAAGTGACCCATTTAAGGTGGAATCAGGTGTCAAACAAGGATGTGTTATCACCCCAATCTTATTTTCCATCTTCATCGCCACGATACTTCATCTTGATGATGGGAAGCTTCCTACTGGAGTAGAAATCATCTATCTGACAGAAGGCAAGCTATTTAACCTCAGCAGACTGAAAGCCAAAACCAAGGTCAGAATATCTGTTATAGAACTCCAATATGCTGATGATAATGTAGTCTGTGCACATTCAGAAGAAGACCTACAAGCCACTCTAAACATCTTTCAGAAGCATACGAGAGACTTGGTTTCTCTTTGAACATCAAGAAAAGTGCTCTTCCAGCAGTCACCAGCCAATCTCTCGGCAATGCCAGGAATACAGCTTAATGGTGTAACATTAGAAAATGTTGACCATTTCCACTACCTTGGCAGCCACCTCTCCACAAATGTCAACATTAACACTGAAATACAACACTGTCTGAGCTCTGCAAGTGCAACAATCTTCTGAATGAAGCAGAGAGTGTTTGAGGATCAGGACATCCGTAGGGATACCAAGGTGCTTGTTTATAAAGCTATTGTCTTCCCAACCCTGCTATACACCTGTGAAACATGGGCTGTCTACAGATGTCACACTCAACTCTTTGAAAGATACCATCAGAGTTGCCTCTGAAAAATCCTGCAAATCTCTTGGGAAGACAGGTAGACAAATGTCAGTGTACTGGAAGAAGCAAAGACCACCAGCATTGAAGCGATGCTCCTACTCCATCAATGTTGCTGGACTGGCCACATTGTCCAAATGCCCGATCATCATCTCCCAAAGCAGATGTTATACTCCCAATGCAAAAACAGGAAACGTAATGTTGGTGGACAGGAAAAAAGATTTAAAGATGGGCTTAAAGCCAACCTTTAAAACTGCGGCATAGACACTGAGAACTGGGAAGCCCTGGTCCTTGAGCACTCTAATTGGAGGCCAGCTGTGACCAGCAATGCTGTAGAGCTCGAAGAGGCACAAATGGGGGGCTTAAGGAGAAATGTACCAAGAGGAAGGTGCATCAAACTAATCCTGACCGGGAAGAACATCTGTCTGGAATCTGTTGTCCTCATTGTGGAAGAACATGTGGGTCAAAATAGGTCTCCACAGCCACCTACACATCCACCATCAAGACAATAGCTTTATTCTTGTATCCCACCCTATCTCCCTGAGGGGACTCGGGGCGGCTCACATGGGGAAGAGGCCGAACAATATACAATAAAATACAATATAAAATACAACAATATAAAATACATAACAATCACAACAAATTAATATCTCAAACTATACAACACAACATCACAAAATAAAAGCACAGCTAGTAGACAGGGGCGATATCATGGCTACGAGGAATCACCTAAGTAAGCAAGCAAGCAAGGGTGGTACTGTTTTTCAAAACAGGATCTGGGGAATCTGGCAGTTTTGGAAAACAAATCTCTAGAAACATAATGGACTGCAGAGCTTGAATTGACTCAGCCGAAACGGACCACATGGCTGCCGATATCAGCTGCTTTCTGTTGTTTTCAGGAAACCTATAACAGCAGCTGTGCGCACACAGGATTTCCCCCCATAGCCTTGCCGGAGCCAATCAGAGAAAGAAAGCAGATCATATATATTTTTGCCAAACTGGTCTATATATATGAAGGTAAACTCCTTTTTCCTGTGGTATTCTGAGAGAGAGAGAGAGAGAGAGAGAGAGAGAGAGAGAGAGAGATCGTGTGCTAGCTAGCTCCATCTTTGATCTCAGTGCCATCACTGCTTAGAATCACTTTTGGACTCAATTCCATTTTTTTTCTTTGGCAATTTTATTAAATGTTCTTAGGACCAGGCAGCCTCCGCAGAACTCCTCTGCTCAGCTGCATTTACACAACAGATTTGAAATTCTTACATCATTAACATACAATCAGGAAACACATCTTGTGGAGGACCACAGTTTCTTAGATACCACTCAGTGGACCACCCTGGATCAATGCGCAGGGGATACCCCTGACGGGGAGAGTGCATCACCACAGTCACACTTATGTAATCATGCAAATGCTCCATCCCCAATCATAGACCAGGAGCAACAGGAACATCCTTGGGAGAGTAATGGGCTCTCGGATGTATCTCAATGGATTGTCATTGATGAATGCACTGGGGATGTTGAGGAGGAGGACAACACTTTACACCTACATGATTCACTTCAACAGGAACACTCTTCAGGGGACATAAACACTGTCTTGCACAAAAGGGAGCCTGTCAATCCTCAAAGGAAACAGGTCTTGGTAGTAGGTGACTCCCTCCTTAGAGGAACGGAAGCCATCATTTCCAGACCGGATGGGATGGCTCGAGAAACATGCTGCCTCCCGGGGGCAAAAATACACCATATCACTCAGAGGCTCAGCAGGCTCCTAAAGCCCCATCACCCTCCCCACCTTATGTTGATTCATGTAGGTACCAATGACACCGCTAGGCATACTTTTCAAAAGATCACAAATGATTTTCGAGCTCTGGGAACAAAGCTAAAACTGTATAATGTACATGTGATCTTTTCATCCCTCCTCCTTGTTGTAGGACACGGCTCTACAAGGGCCGAAAAAATAGTACAGGTCAATAACTGGCTCAGAAAATGGTGTCAAGAGGAGCATTTTGGCTTCCTTGACCATGGTCTACTCTTCCAAGAGGATGGACTACTGGCAAGCGATGGGGTGCATCTCACACAAGTAGGAAAACATCTTTTTGCACACAGACTCACAAACCTCATCAGGCGCACTTTAAACTAGATCCACTGGGGGAGGGGAACAACAGCCTGGCGAACACTATATTACCCACGACCACAAAGAACCGCCGAAAGGCTAAACGGAGGGCTGCACAAACACAGCAAGGACCAAGTACAGAGAGCACAATAATCCCAAATAAACAGTTCAAGGGGAGGTCACAGGGGCTTACATGTCTTTACACTAATGCTCAGAGCATGGGAAATAAGCAAGACGAACTCCAACTCCTAGCACAGCACCACACATACGATGTCATAGGCATCACTGAAACCTGGTGGGATGACTCCCATCACTGGAATTTAACCATTGAGGGCTATAACCTCTTTCACAGAAATAGAACAAAGGGGAGAGGAGGGGGAGTAGCTTTATATGTCAAAAACAGTTACGTTGCAGAAGAAATGCAAGACTGTAATCCGGGAAACCAGCTTGAAAGCATCTGGATAAGAATCAAGGGAACCGGGACTCAAAAAGATCTTGTCGTGGGTGTCTACTACAGACCTCCGAGTCAGGATGAAGGACTTGATGAAGCCTTCTGTCAACAGCTGACCAAACAGGCACAAAGAAGAGATATAGTAGTCATGGGCGATTTCAATTATCCCGATATCTGCTGGAAAACAAACTCAGCCAAGAGTACAAAGTCCAACAAATTCCTCACTTGCCTTGCAGATAATTTTATGGTCCAGAAGGTAGAAGAGGCAACAAGGGGATCAGCAACTCTTGATCTAATCTTAACAAATGTGGAAGACCTGATCAATACAGTTGAAGTGGTTGGATCCTTAGGGGCAAGTGACCATGTGCTCCTGCAGTTTGCAATACAAAGGAATGCTGAAACTAAGACAAGTCAAACACGCATTCTGGACTTTAAGAGAGCTGACTTCCAAAAAATGAAGGAATTACTGAGCGGCATTCCATGGACGCTGATATTAAAAAACAAGGGAGTTAAGGATGGATGGGAGTTTTTCAAAAGTGAAATACTCAAGGCGCAAATACAAACAGTGCCAACAAAGAAGAAAAATAAGACAAGTGCAAAGAAGCCAGAATGGATGTCCAAAGAACTTCTAACTGAGCTAAAGCTCAAAAGTGACATGCACAAGAAGTGGAAAAGGGGAGAAATCACCAAAGAAGAATTCAAACGTATAGCCAACACCTGTAGGGAAAAGGTTCACAAGGCTAAAGCGCAAAATGAGCTCAGGCTTGCCAGGGACATAAAAAACAACAAAAAAGGCTTTTTTGCTTACGTTGGTAGAAAAAGGAAGAAAAAGGAGGCGATAGGGCCATTGCAAGGAGAAGATGGGGTGATGGCGACAGGGGACAGGGAAAAGGCAGAACTACTTAATGTCTTCTTTGCCTCGGTCTTCTCAGAAAAAGAAAGCCATCTTCAACCTCAGCAACACGGAATGGACGAAGGATTGGGGGAAATCCAACCCCAAATAGGGAAACAAGTTGTCCAGGAACACTTGGCCTCTCTAAACGAATTCAAGTCCCCAGGGCCAGATCAGCTACACCCAAGAGTACTGAAGGAACTAGCGGAAGTTATTTCAGAACCACTGGCAATTATCTTCGAGAGTTCTTGGAGAACGGGAGAAGTCCCAGCAGATTGGAGGAGGGCGAATGTGGTCCCTATCTTCAAGAAGGGAAAAAAGAACGACCCAAACAATTACCGTCCGGTCAGCCTCACATCAATACCAGGCAAAATTCTGGAAAAGATCATTAAGGAAGTGGTCTGCGAACACTTAGAAACAAATGCGGTCATTGCTAATAGTCAACACGGATTTACCAAAAACAAGTCATGCCAGACTAATCTGATCTCTTTTTTCGATAGAGTTACGAGTTGGGTCGATACAGGGAATGCTGTGGATGTAGCGTACCTGGATTTCAGTAAGGCCTTCGACAAAGTCCCCCACGACCTTCTGGCAAACAAACTAGTAAAATGTGGGCTAGACAAAACTACGGTTAGGTGGATCTGTAATTGGCTAAGCGAACGAACCCAAAGGGTGCTCACCAATGCGTCGTCTTCATCATGGAAAGAAGTGTCAAGTGGAGTGCCGCAGGGCTCCGTCCTGGGCCCGGTTCTGTTCAACATCTTTATTAACGACTTAGACGAAGGGTTAGAAGGCACGATCATCAAGTTTGCAGACGACACAAAACTGGGAGGGATAGCTAACACTCCAGAAGACAGGAGCAGAATTCAAAACGATCTTGACAGACTAGAGAGATGGGCCGAAACTAACAAAATGAAGTTCAACAGGGACAAATGCAAGATACTTCACTTCGGCAGAAAAAATGGAAATCAAAGATACAGAATGGGGGACGCCTGGCTTGACAGCAGTGTGTGCGAAAAAGACCTTGGAGTCCTCGTGGACAACAAGTTAAACATGAGCCAACAATGTGATGCGGCTGCTAAAAAAACCAATGGGATTCTGGCCTGCATCAATAGGGGAATAGCGTCTAGATCCAGGGAAGTTATGCTCCCCCTCTATTCTGCCTTGGTCAGACCACACCTGGAATACTGTGTCCAATTTTGGGCACCACAGTTGAAGGGAGATGTTGACAAGCTGGAAAGCGTCCAGAGGAGGGCGACTAAAATGATTAAGGGTCTGGAGAACAAGCCCTATGAGGAGCGGCTTAAAGAGCTGGGCATGTTTAGCCTGCAGAAGAGAAGGCTGAGAGGAGACATGATAGCCATGTACAAATATGTGAAGGGAAGTCATAGGGAAGAGGGAGCAAGCTTGTTTTCTGCTGCCCTGCAGACTAGGACACGGAACAATGGCTTCAAACTACAGGAAAGGAGGTTCCACCTGAACATCAGGAAGAACTTCCTCACTGTGAGAGCTGTTCGACAGTGGAACTCTCTCCCCGGGGCCGTGGTGGAGGCTCCTTCCTTGGAGGCTTTTAAGCAGAGGCTGGATGGCCATCTGTCGGGGGTGCTTTGAATGCGATTTCCTGCTTCTTAGCAGGGGGTTGGACTAGATGGCCCATGTGGTCTCTTCCAACTCTATTATTCTATGATTCTATGATTCTATGATTCTAGTTTGATATCTTTCACACCTTTTTGCTATTTATTTTACTTGGAAAGTGAAGATGGACATGTATTTTGGGGCGTTTGTTTAAATATTGGGATGGTTTAAAAAAGGTAGGAGATTGCCTGACTCCCTTGAGTCCCCATGGGGAGATTTCAATCTCCCCAGCCCTATTATCTTCCTTCTGTACTCTGTTATGCACTTATCTTTTCCCATTTTTTTTAAAAAAAAATTACCCAAAAGAAGCCCTTTTTTCTTTTTGTTCACCTATTTGACTGACTCATTTTCCCCCTCTCCTGCCCTACCTTCTGGTTTGTGTGTACCCCTACCCCTGTTCACCTGGCTTGACAATCATGTCAAAATGCAAAACCTTAGGATCAGTATTTCTTTTTTATTAATAAAAACTTTTTAAAGTTCCTATAAGTTGTGGGATGTATGGATCTTTATGCCACTTGGCAGGAATGATGCCCTGCTGCTGCTCCTATACTGTCAATATGGAGAAATTCCAGGGGGTACATTTTTGGTTTGTTTTTTTTTTTTTAAAGGAGATTTTATTTCTAGAAAATTCAAGGATTTCCTAAAACTCAGTGGATTACTTTTCACTTTCCAGAAACTTGGGTGATTTGCAGGGGTAACTCCATATGTGATCATTTTCATCCCAATAGCCCTAAAAATGACAGAAAGGGGAGCTTTGGAGTTTTCTCTATTACTACCAATGGACAATTTGAAATTTCCTTGTACATGTAATAAAATATCAAAAAGAACAAACAAAAATAGAAGAGGAAAAGAAAAAAGATGAAAATAGAAAAAAGAAGTTCTATGGGTTTTTGGGAAGGTATCTGGGGTGGAAAAGAGGAGGTAGAATAGGGGTAGCCCGCTATGTCCTGGGGAAGGTGGAGATGTTCCAAGGTACTGGGGATGGTAAAATGGGGAGAAGGGGGGGGTACTAAAAGTTTCTTAGTTGGCTTCCAATCTTCCTTCTCATGTGTGTAGTTTGTTGTCAAATCCTTAATTTCCTCTTTTGCTTCTCCTTTTCTTCCCTCGTCTATTCAGATGGCCTTTCTTGTTTACAATAGTCTCTCTATATAATCAATTTCTTCTTTTTCTGTATTAAGTATTCTTTCACTGAACTCCAACCTGTTTCTGTTCTTGCCAATCCTTGATGTCTTGATAGTATACTAGTTAGTTCATCCATATTTCTCACCTCCATTATCTTCACTTCCCATTGCTGGAGAGTTGGTGTTTCCTTTAGTCTCCAATTTTTTGAGTAGACTATTCTTGCTGCCGTTGTTAGGTACGCCATTAATATTTCTTGATTCTTGTCTAGATGTTTGTTAGTTATTCTTAGTAGATAAGTTTCTGGTAGCATTTCAAATTTTAAGCTCAAAATGTTTTGAATTCCTTCATAAATTCTCTTCCAAAATTCTTTTGCTTTTTGGACACATCCACCACATATGGCAGAAGGTACCTTCTTGGAATTCACATTTCCAACAATTCATTCCCAGATTTTTTATTATATTTACCTAATTTTTGTGGTGTGATATACCAACAGTATATCATTTTAATCCAATTTTCCTAGAGATCGTATGCGTACATGAGTTTTAATTTTCTGTTCCATATATATTCCCATTCATCTAATCTAATTTGTCTTCCAATATTTGCAACCCATTTAACCATACAATCCTTAATCAGTTCCATTTCAGTGTTCCATACCAGCAATTTTTTATACATTTTTGGAATTATCTTTTCTCTGAATGTAATATTTTGTCCCAGAAACTTTCAGTCTTCATAAATCCTTGTATCTTTTCATTATTGAAGTGTTCTTTTTTCTGTCTATATTGGAACCAGGAGACATTTTCATACTGTTGGTTAATTTCCTCTTGTGTTTTTAACACATATTCACCTTTCTGTTTCTTCAATATATCTTTGTAGCATGGCCATCTCATCCATCCCAACAATCTCCTTTGAGAGGCTTCCAGAGGGGAGAGCCATAGTGGGATTTTTGAATATATTCTTTCTTTATATTTCTCCCAATTTTTTTATCAATAATGATATAATAAAATGGTTCCAAATTTTCCCCATTTTTGTCTTCTCATACCACAGGTATGAATGCCATCTGGTTCTTAGGTTGAATCCTTCTAGAGATAATATCTCTCTTTTTAAAGTAGTATCCAATCTTGTTTCTATATTAATTCGCAAGCTTCATAGTACAATTTTATGTCAGGCGTTGCTAATCCTCCTCTTTGATTTTCATCAATTAAATTTTGGAATTTTATCTTTAGTTTCTTTCCTTGCCATATAAATCTCATTATTTCTTTGTTCCAATCTTTAAACATTTTCATGTTTCTTATAATTTTGGCGTAAGTACAATAGTTTTGATAACACATACATTTTAATTGTTGATATTTGTCACGCCCTGGCAGCGGAGCACTAAGAACCAACACACGGAGGCCAATAACAATCTAATATCTTTATTAAGGAAATATTATAGTAGAATAAAAACAAGTAGAGAATATAGTCCAGCAATAGACCTTTCAGGGAAGGTCAAATATAGTCCAGAAATATATTGTCCAGTATATAATATTAGAGTTCAAAGTTGTAATCCCAAAACCGAAACACACTCCACTTCCAAGCAGTTAGAGTGGGGAAAGCGTCCAAAAGTTTTACTGAAGTTTAAAGTAAGTCCAAGGCAGGGAGTTGGAGACAAGACTGGATACTTGGCACAAGATGCAAGGCTGGGAAACACGATGAGATAGGTCACGAAACACGGCAAGGCAAGGCACGAAGAAACTGGAGTTTGCAGACTCAAACACAGTCCACACTTGGCTGGAACCGAAGTTAATCCTTAAGCTGATCTGTTGACTCCGCAACGGATTCACCAGTGCAGAGAACTTTTAAAGAACTTTAATCTTCCTGCAGAGCAGGTGTCCAGAGCTTCCTTTCCCAAGGGAAAAAGAAGTGAAACACATCTTCATCCAGGTGCGTTCCTCCCTGAAAGCTCCCAGGGGAAACTAGCTAATTAGCGCCCTGTCTGGCTGCTAATCTCGCACTTCTCCTTGTTTGTTCTCTCTGGAAACGGCTCGCCTCATAGAACTCCCTTCTTGCAAAGGGGGAGAAGCGCTGGGAAGAACTTGTTCAAGGTCTGTTTTAATTAGTTCTTGGCAAGGATTGTCCACAACAGGCATTTGGAATGGCTCCGTCTCTTGCTGAGACGGCAAAAAACCCATGTTTTCATCATCATGATCCATGATGGCACTGGGGTCAGAACTCCGAGGCCCATGGGGCATCACAATATTCTTCCTAATAGTGAGATTTTTAAGTTCTTCCAGTTTTCCAAGTTTTTTTAAAATTTCCTTCCACTTTACTTCTTAATTGTTTTTAGTAGTTGGTAATTTTTAACCAAAATTATGATGCCCATATATTTTATCCTTGTTGTAATTTGAAGGCCCATTTTTCCTTTTAGTCGTTCTTGCATTTTCTTGGAAATGTTTTTTGTAAGAATTTTTGTTTTCTCCATATTTATCTTCAATCCTGCTACTTCACTCTATTCTTTTATTTTCATTACCCATTTCTCCAAATTCTCCACAGGTTCTTCTACTATACAAAGAATATCGTCAGCGTTCCTTCGTTTTTGCTCCTTTCAAGTTCTTGTCCTCTCTTATCGAATTCAATAAGATTTCTAGTGGCATAATAAAGATTAATGGCGAGAGCGGACATCCCTGTCTCATTCACTTCTTAATCTCAAATGGCTTTGATTCTAGTCCATTTATAATTATTCTTCTATCCTGTTGCTTATAGATTGCTTCTATAGCATTCATAAAATAGTGGCCTATATCAATTTCTTGCATTAGCATTTTTAAGAAGTCCCAATTAATGTTATCAAAAGCCTTTTCAGCATCAAAGGCCATAAATGCTACTTCCTTCTGGTTATGTGTCTCGTAATATTCGATCAAATCAATGATAGTTCTCACATTATCTTTTAAATGTCTGTTAGATAAAAAACTAGTTTGATCTTCTTTGATCCAATTTTTACGAGGAAGAACATAATGGCAGCCAAAGGGGACTCAAGGCAACTAAGGGAGAAGAGAAGAGAAGAGCAATGCCATCAGCGTGATGATTTACTGATTAACTGATTTACAGCAAGGCTGCTCTATCAGTTCCTTATCCTGTCAACGACCTGGCTGCTGAGGTAATTAACAACTTAAAAGACTTTAAAAGATTTGCCATTTGCCCGATTCCCCAACCTCTACTTCAAAGGAGGAGAGAGAGGGACGAGCGGCTCCATTGGCAAGCCCTGGGCGTCTTCAAGGCCACTGCTGCTGTTGTGTTGTCAGTTACTATTGCAAGGAGTTGCCTGCTTTCAGCCACTTGGTAAACGCCTCTCTCCCCAATTACTGGCTACTGGCCTCTTCCACCTAAACCCCAAATCTCGCCCTTTCAATCTGGGGGTCGGGAGTGAAAGAGAGTGGCGCAAGAGAGTGGCAAAGCAAGAGGGGAGAAGAGGAAGATCTGAAGGGAGCTGTGTGGCCACCATTCTCCACCCTAGTGGCCTTTTCTCCCTCCTTCCTTATTTCCATCCTATTCCCACCTCTGCTCCGCTTGACTGGGCTCCGGTGCGCCCCCACTAGGGAAGCGAGGAGAGCCCCAAAGAGACTGCTCAAAGGGGAGAAGGTTGAGTATCGCCACCATCACCATCCGACTGGTGGCGAGGAAATAGCTCCCTCAGAACTTGACAGAACTTGTTCGAACTTGCCTGAGGTTGTCGCAGCCATCTACTATTTGCCATTGCTCTGTCGGACCGAAGGGCAGTGAGCCCTCAGCCTGGGCCAGTTGGAGCAGCATTACCGCTACCTCTTTATTTGCCATCTGCCGCTGCCCTGCCGGACCGGAGGGCAGCTAGCCTGTAGCCTGGGCCAGAGGAGCTGCACTCTCAGTAAACTGTCTTCCATCGGGAACCCGCTCCCTTAGAAATTTGCCTGAGGTTCCAGTGGTCATCTGGGCCAGAGGCGCTGCATTACTTCTGCCCTTCATCTGCCATCTGCCGCTGCCCTGCTGGACCGGAGGGCAGCAAGCCTCCAGCCTTGGCCAGAGGGGCTACAACTTGTGTTGCGCCCGTCCAGCGGCCTGTCTTCCATCGAACCCACTCGTCAACTAGTGGCTGAACCGGGAACTATTTCTACACCTGCTCCGGTCCCCTTGGGAGACTGAAGGGTGAAGTTACAGCGTAGGACTCTATCAGCACTAGTCCTCTGGAGAAGGAAGCGAATAACTCTCTGTAATCTATGCTGACCTTGGGACACTACTGTTCGGGCTCGCCATCTTGCCTGATTCTTCTGTGGTTGTTTATCTATTGGTCATTTTATTTGTTCTTGTAATTATTTTTAATAGTGATGTGTACTATGACTGGGCTTTTGTTTTGTTTGTTTAGTGCAGTGAGGAAGGTTAGACTGTAGTGCTGAGGGCTTTTGGGTGGGTAAAGAGATATTTCCTAAGATTTCTCATGAGTTATTGGTTTGGGTTTTGGTTCTGTTGGACTTTGGAAAGTGATTGAGGGTCCGAGTATGTATTGGTAAGTGTAATTAGTTCTCTCAGGAGAGTAGGTTCTAGAACGTTTGAGAAAGATCAGTGAGAAAGGGTGGAATACCTTTGAAGGTTTTTTGAGTGGTACTGTTGGAAGGTTTTTGGTGAAAGTTGTACAGGAAAATGAATCAGTTGGGAACTCATGGGAATACTGAACTTTCTCACCTGTGTGAACTTATGGGGAAGTCGCTTGACCTCGTCTTCTCACAACTTGCTACATTAAATGAGAAGATAGACTACCTCTTCAAAGGGATCTCCCTCTTGGTGAGCAATCCTGGTCAGTGTTACATCGGGAAGGAAGAGGACATCGCGACTGCCACTTCAACCGAGTATAAGTGGTCTTTGACTTCTGATGGGGAGGGTGGGGAATGGCAATCAGAACATAAGGAGGAATTTTTGAAGGAAGATGGGGACGTTGAGAATGAGAGACAGCTTCCTCATGACTACAGGGGAGAAGGGAGGGCTGGGCATAAGGTTACGGATCAGGGTTTAAAAAGGACAATTGCACATGGAATATCCGAGTCTGGCCTGTGCACACTTGACCCAATGCGCCACCAAAAATATTTACCTCAATTAGAAAAATTGGCGTTTGAAATAACAGACTCATGGTTGAATAGGGGCAGATGGACCTCAAGGAGAGCGGTACAGGAGTCCCTCGGTCAAATACTATCTGTGAGCCCAAGTGTAGTCAAAATTAAGTTCATTTCATGGCTACGTAGGGACTTTCAAGCTCAGGACCGCTCCATACGTCTCGTTATCACCTTTGATGATAGCACTTTAATTGAAGCACTTTGGGCGCGTAAACCCCTGTTGAATTCATGGGGTATTAATATTAGGAAGGTATTTCTGGACCCCACAATCCGCCCCTTGATGGCAGGTTCGGAACTGCATTTTCAAGGTACCATTAGTTCCAGAATGGTTAGTGCCCATGACTCTTTATCTAGGTCCCCTCCACTCTTAGAATCTTGTGTAGTGTCCCCCATTTCAACTCTAGACCCTTCCCAATCTATTCTCGATTCCCGCCCAGAGACATTGCTCTTGTTTAGTGAATCTAGTTCCCCTGACTGCTCCATCATCTCATCATTACAGGATTCATTCTCAGACTCTAAGCAGGATAGAATCCTGAGTCGCTCCCCATTTATGGACAGCTGACTAGGGCATCGCAATGAGAGCTCTATCCTGCCTGTCGCCCTGGGGGGAGTGGACCGGAGCCTGGGGGAGACCATTGAGGTCGTGTGGGGGAGGGGGAGGAGTGGTCACCTTTATCCCAGGGATAAGCGCAACAGAGTTCTTGCGACCCTGGAGAAGGATAGGAGTGGTAGCCTCCATGACAGTCCCCTCCGTTTGAAGGTCCTGCTATTTAATGCCAGATCCGTCAATGGTAAATCAGCTATCATCCAGGATTTGATCCTGGATGAAGCGGCGGATCTGGCTTGCATCACCGAGACCTGGTTGGATGAGCCCGGCGGGGTAAATCTCGCCCAGCTGTGTCCTCCAGGTTTCGGGGTGCAACAGCAGGCCAGAGCCGGGGGGCGGGGAGGTGGGGTTGCGGTGGTCTTTCGGCAGACAATCTCCCTGGTCAGGTGCGCCATCCCGCAATCTGCAGGTTTTGAGTGTGTCCATCTTAAGGTGGGTACCCGGGACAGTTTGGGGATTCTGCTGGTGTACCGTCCACCCCGCGACACGGCAGTCTCCCTGCCCAAGCTGGCAGAGGTGATCTCTGGTGCGGCTTTGGTCTCTCAGCGGCTGGTAGTGCTGGGGGACTTTAACATTCATGCCGAGGCCACATTAACTGGTGCAGCTGAAGACTTCATGGCCGCCATGACGACCATGGGACTGTCCCAAGTGATATCTGGTCCCACTCATCAAGCTGGACACACACTTGACCTGGTTTTTGTTGCGGCAGATGGTGAGGTCGGAGTGGAAGAGCAAAATATTCTTCCGTTGTCATGGTCCGATCACCACCTGATCAGTTTAAGACTCACTGTGACCTCAAACCTCCGCAGGGGTGGTGGACCCATTAAGATGGTCCGCCCCAGGAGACTGATGGATCCAGATGGATTCTTGAGGTCTCTTGGGGATCTTCCTGTCATGGAGGCTGACGATCCTGTCGATGCCTTGGTAGATCGCTACAATAGCGAGATGTCCAGGGCAATTGACATGATCGCCCCCGAACGTCCCCTCTCATTGCGAAGAGTCACTTCGGCTCCCTGGTTCACGGAGGAGCTGGCAGTGATGAAGCGCTCGAGGAGGGGACTAGAGTGCCACTGGCGGAAAACTCGTAGCGTTTCTGACCGAGCACGGGCTAGAGCCGCTATTAGGGCCTACTCCGCGGCTTTGCGGGCAGCCAGGAAGACCTTCACGACTGCCCGCATAGCGTCTGCAACTAACAGACCATCGGAGTTGTTTCGGGTCGTCGGGGAGCTCCTTCACCCTCCTGAGGGGGGAGGGGCACCCGAAGACTCGGCAACTCGGTGCAGCGAGTTCGCGCACCACTTTGCAGACAAAGTCGCTCAGACTCGCTTCGACTTGGATGCTAGTTTTGTTGCAGTGCCAAAAGAGGTAACTGAGGCACCTGTCTGTTCGAACTTGTGGGATTCGTTTCAGCTTGTTCGCCCGGATGACGTGGACAGGATCCTTGGGGCGGTGAGAGCGACCACTTGCTCTGCAGACCCTTGCCCCTCGTGGCTAATTAAATCGGCCAGAGGAGGGTTGGTAGAGTGGTTTGTGATGATAATTAATGCCTCTTTGGATCAAGGCAAATTTCCATCTGTCCTCAAACAGGCCATAGTGAGGCCTATATTGAAGAAGGCCTCCCTTGATTCGGCCATTCTAAACAACTACAGACCAATCTCGAACCTCCCTTTCTTGGGCAAGGTCCTGGAGCGGGTGGTTGCCTCGCAGCTCCAGGGTTTCCTGGATGACGCCGATTTTCTGGACCCATCGCAGTCTGGCTTTAGACCTGGGCACAGTACTGAGACGGCTTTGGTCGCCTTGGTGGATGACCTCCGCAGGGAGCTGGACAGGGGGAGTGTGACCCTGCTGGTTCTCTTGGACATCTCAGCGGCTTTCGATACCATCGACCATGGTATCCTTCTGGGACGGCTCTCCGGGATGGGCCTTGGGGGCATGGCTCTGTCGTGGCTTCAGTCCTTCCTGGAGGGCCGTTCCCAGTTGGTGAAGCTGGGGGACACCTGCTCAGACCCCTGGCCTTTGACCTGTGGGGTCCCGCAAGGTTCCATTCTGTCCCCCATGCTTTTTAACATCTACATGAAACCGCTGGGAGAGGTCATCCGGAGTTTTGGAGTTCGGTGCCATCTCTACGCAGATGACACTCAACTCTACTACTCCTTTCCACCGTACTCCAAGGAAGCCCCCCAGATACTGAACCAGTGCTTGGCAGCTGTGATGGGCTGGATGAGGGCGAATAAGCTGAAGCTTAATCCCGACAAGACAGAGGTCCTCCAGGTCAGTCGTATGTCCGATCGGGGTATTGGGTGGCTACCTGTGCTTGACGGGGTCGCACTCCCCCTGAAGGCGCAGGTCCGCAGCTTGGGGGTCCTCCTGGACTCAGCACTGACGCTTGATGCTCAGGTGTCGGCCGTGGCCGGGAGGGCCTTTGCACAATTAAAACTTGTGCGCCAACTGCGACCTTACCTCGTGAAGTCTGATCTGGCCACGGTGGTCCATGCCTTAGTTACCTCTAGACTGGACTATTGCAATGCACTCTACGTGGGGCTGCCCTTGAAGACGGCCCGGAAACTCCAACTAGTTCAACGTTCGGCAGCCTTGCTTCTAACTGGAGCAAATTATAGGGAGCGGTCAACCCTCCTGCTTAAGGAGCTCCACTGGCTGCCGTTCACCTTCCGGACCCAATTCAAGGTGCACGTGATCACCTACAAAGCCCTGAACGGTTTGGGACCCTCCTACCTTAGGGATCGCCTCTCCCCCTACGAACCTGCACGATCTCTTCGTTCGTCGGGGGAGGCCCTCCTCTCGCTCCCACCTCCGTCACAAGCACGGTTGGTGGGGACGAGAGAGAGGGCCTTCTCCGTGGTGGCCCCCCGGCTCTGGAACTCGCTCCCCAGGGAAATCAGGCAAGCCCCCACCCTGGTAGCATTCAGAAAGAGCTTGAAAACCTGGCTCTTTACTCAAGCCTTTAGATAAAGATTGCTCATCCAGAAGCAATCTGAATCTGTGACCATTCTTGTACCGGTTTGCACCTTTTACCTTTGTCAACTCGATATAGACACAGGGTCTATTCCCATCCCAATTTGCACTTCCAGAATTTGCAGCACTTTATCAGTCACCTTGTGTTTACAATATTTATATGGTGCACTTTACCCAGTCTACTTTTACAATCTCTCAGTTTTAATCCATGTTTTTATTAGTTCTTGTTTTTTATTGGCTAATGTTTTATTTTTATTTTTTTATTTTTTTATTGTGCAAGTTGTTGTCTATTGCTGTGTTTTATACTGCTACTGTTTTTATTCGGGCTTGGCCCCATGTAAGCCGCCCTGAGTCCCCTTCGGGGAGATAGAGGCGGGGTATAAAAATAAAGTTATTATTATTATTATTATTAATAGTAATTACAAATGCTCTGCCAAAATATTGGTAAATATTTTATAATGTACATTTAATATTGGCCTATAATTTCTAACATCTGTTGGGTCTGAATCTTCTTTGTGGATTGTCGTTATGTTGACTGTTTTCCATGAATCTGGATCTTCCTGTTCCCTCATTGCCTGATTCATCATTTGTTTAAGATAAGGAGTTAATTCTTCTTCAAATATCTTATAATACACCACTATTAGGCCTTCTGGTCCTGGAGCCTTATTTGCATCTAGTTTTCTGATTACCCTCTGTATTTCTTGATCTGCGATTACTTTGTTAAGTATTTCTCTTTGCTATTTGGATAATATGCCAACCCTCTTTACACAGAAACCAGCTTAGATGAAGCTAGATGACTTTATTCATCTCAGCTTTGTCCAGCAGGATTCTCTGTGCAGCATCAGGTAACGGGGGGGGGGGGGGGGGGGCAGAACAGATGCAGTGGTCTATCAGGATTTAATTTCCCTTTTTTCGGATCAGGAGTGACTTGAGAAACTGAAAGTCACTTCCATGCCCTGATCAACCATCAGACCCAGATGGCTTCCTGGTGCCTCTTTAAGCTTCTTGGTGGCAGCTCCCAGACAATGGAATTCCCCCACTAGAGAGACCAGGATGGTCCCATTCCTACTTGCCCTTTGCAGACACAGACAGGTGAAAATGTATCTCTGCTCTCAAGTATTTATTGAATTATGAGAGAACAACTGCTGGTAATGAAGTGACTGGGATTTTAAGGAGCTGTGTAGATGTTAAATGTAGTTTTAAATATATTTTAAATTATTTATGTTCAAAGCATGAAAGAGTTAATTTATTTTATAATGTTTATATTCATGTTTTAATGTATTTTCCTTGAGTTGTTTTGTATGATGTTTGCTGTTATAAGTCCCTATGTAATGAAAAAGACAGGATCAAAATAAAGCAAATAAATAAATACTTCCTGGTTGTCTCAACAGGCAATTCTACCAATGTCCTAGTTGATCTCTGGAAGGGAGAAATGGCTGTGGGCACAATCAATACTCAGCATTCCCTTTCACAGAGTGGAGCCAAACCAGCTCTTTGATTTTCCAGGGAACTGGCAGCAATGAAACAAGTGCAATTAGAATGGCAATGGTACCAAATCGAATGGCAATGGCAGGTAATACAAAGTGTGTTTGAGATTGTACACACAACAAGCCTTTCTTGAAGAGTTATGCTATAAGAATATACACAGCTAAATAATAATAGTAACAACAACAACGCCACCAGAAACTATTTTGAGTTGCTATAGGTTTATTTTAGTCTGGCCCTCTGGACAACTTAAGGCAGCACAACACTCCATTGTAAATAATTTGCTTAGCACTTCACAGAGAAAATGTGGAACTCAGTTAAGGACATCCACACACTTATGTGTTTCTATTAAGTATGCAGACATCCTCTTTCAGGTGCTGTGGGAGTTGATATTTTTATCTTCCCAGCAGAGTGCACAAACCCACTTCTTGACTTACTACAAAGCCCTGAAGCTGCCTTGCACAGTGAGCAGACAAGATAAGGAAAACATCTGGCAATGCTCTTCCCTGCCAAAGTTACATTAAGAGCAGAAGCTCTGAGAGCCCCAGAGGACCCTTGTTGGGCTGAGTTGCCTAGTTCCAATGAGACTGGAAATGGCTCATTACATAATGCTTGGAGACTCCTTGGGCACTGGCCTGTGGAGTTCTTTAGGGCTATGCCTTGTTCCCTTATGCTTGCTAGTCCATACATGAAACTACATATGTGTTTGTGTATATACACACATAAACATACTTGCCCACAGAGACAGAAACTTGCTTGTTAACATTATGAGTTTCCATCAGGTGTCATCAGTATGCTAATCACACACAGCTCTACTACTCCTTTGCATCTAGCTCCAGAGAAGCTGTTTCCTTGTGAAATTGGACTCTCATTGGACTCTCTCATTGGTAATGGAATGGATGAAGGAGAACAAATTTATCCTAAATCCAGACAACACAGAGATGTTGCTTGTGAGTCAAAAGGCACAGCTGGGAATAGAAATTAATTCTTTGCTAGATGGTGTTACACTCCCCTTGAAGATGCAGGGGTCACTATTTGTGTATCCTGAATCTAGAGGCCCAGATTTTACAGTAAAAACCAGATGCACCTCATTTCTGTTTCTATGAGAATTGGATTTTGAAAAAAAAATGGCTTGTTGTTTGAAACAAGGATTGGTGAGAAAGCTTCATTGGAGACACCTTTTCCCCATGATAAGTCTTTCAGGAGTGAATTTCCCTTCCAATGGATAGATTTATCTCACTTCCTATTGTCCCACCCCCATTCGTTACTATGAGTCATTTGTAAGTCAGTTGTTTGTAACTCAGAGACTGGCTGCACAATGATTTTGACAGATGGACTAAAATTTATTCCTTAGGGTTTTATTCATGATGATTAATGAATTTTTAATAAAAAGAAATCTGAAAGACAATATTATAGCTGTATTAAATGTGAACATTTAGAGTATAATATTGAGAAGCAGGCTGTAATGATCTTCTTGGATATAGAAAAGGCTTTTGACAACATCAGCAGTATTTTCCTTTTAGAGTGCTGGAGGAGATGCTATTATCTAGGATATTGGTTAGATCAATTTATCCTACAAAGTTATCTAACCCAAGTGAGATACAGGGAAAAAAACTAGAAAAGGGTATCACTGTCCCCACTATTGTTCACTTTAGCAATTCAAACTTTGAATAGGGATATCATACAAGATAAGAAAATTAAACTCATTAAGAAAGAATCTCATGAACTAAGGGCATTTGCAGAAGACTTGGTGATTCTTTTCATAAATAGATTGAATACTGATGAAAGATTGCCAGTCATAGTAAAAGAATTGGGGGACTTGGTTGCATGTAAAATGTATAAACAACATATTGAAGTGTTAACTAAAAAATGAAAAGATCAAACAGAATTGACAAAAATGTTTTTAAAATGAAAAAAAATGATATTATAGATATTATAATTGTGTTTTACATCAAAATAATTATGCTACTGCATGGAATCAGATTAAAAAGGACATGCAGAGACAAGGGAGTTTATATTTGACTCTGTCAGTGAAAATTTATTTTATAAAAATGTGTTACCTAGAATGTTATTATTCCCTTTTCTGACAATGTCCATTATTGCAAAAGATATTTTTCTAAAATGACAGAAACACTTATCAAGACAAAACTGAGAGTAAAGAGCAAACTCCTTCAAAAAAATTAGAAGGCATAGGTTATAAAATTTGATTGTTTTTCATTGCATATTCCCTAGTATGGTCAAAAGAGTAGATATTATATTGAAATAAAAGGCTTTTGGAAATAGAAGGTAATGAATGAATTGAGCTTTGGAAAACATGGGTACTTATGGCATGAAAAATTAAAGTAAAAGCAGATTTTAATAATCATTCTTTAGGATGTGCTTTAATGAGAATATGTCAACACTTATAATTGGGGATTTAAAGGAAAAAGATATATTGGAGAATTGCAAAGAAAAATATAATATGGAAATAAAATATATATATTTTATGGAAAAATTATGAATTCCTATAGTGTTTTTATATACAATTATTCAAAAGATTTAAATGATAAAAGAAGACACGTTGTATAAGTTTACAAAATCCGAATTTGAAATTCAATCTAATAAATGTTGAATAAGTAATTGGTAATTGGTAAAATGTATAAACAGTTACTAAACTTTGAGATGGAAGATGAAGAAGTGAAAAATTGTATGATAAAATGGGCTAGTAACTTTAGTTGTGCTATACAAATGCACCCGTGGTAAAGGATGTGATTGGGTATTATTCCATTATCTAGGTGGAGGCTACTAGGGGGCACGACAGAGAAAAGGTCAGTCCATTTTATGGTGGGAGAATTGAAGGAGGAAAATCATTTCACCCTGTGTTCCTGTTATTCCTGTTCCTGTTATTCCCCCCACCCATCATGTAAACAACCCTCATGTATGATATGGAAAGGGGAGGGGCATAACCAGCAGAAACGGTGGAAATAGTTTTCCTCATTCAATTCCTCCCCTGTAAAATGAACTATCCTTCACTTTCTAGTGCCGCCTAGGGCCTCTGCCAGATAATGGAACAGTACTTGTGATTGAAAGAGTTAAGGTTAATTATGTGTTATGATTTTAAAGATATAAAAGGAAGTTACTACATAACACCAGAGAAGTTGCCAAAGATGTGTATCATCCAGTGTATTCTTATTCAAACAGGAATATAACAGCTCTGAAATTTAAACGTAAGTTACTGCCTACTAAAGAATATTGGGTTTGAAAGTGATTGATTTAGTGGAAGAGGACAAGTATCTATTTTTATTTTAAAAATCATTTGCAATGCTTTGAAAAAACTGCAAATCCCAAATTGCTTTTTTGAAACACAAAGATTGGTTGGCTGTTGGTTTTATTAATTAATATGAATTAAATACATAGATTATATGTGACTGATAACTAAAACAAAGAGAGTTAAATTACAGCTGGAGACAAGATATTTGGGAATCCCCTATTTTTGTCACTGTTATATGTAATTTAGGTCTCTTCTACACTGTCATATAAAATCCTGATTATCAGTCTTGAACTGCATTATATGGCAGTATAGATTCATGTAATCCAGTTCAAAGATGATAATGTGGATTATCTGCTTTGATAATTTGGATTATACGGCAGTTTAGAAAGGGCCTTAGTTTCTGTTGTGTGTTTCATTCAATTTTTATTTTATGTAGAATTCTATTCAATAAAAAGGATGTTGTTTTTTTAAAAAAAAACCCGGTTCTGTCAATTCTGTTTGGAGAGATGTTTTCTATTTATGCTTCAGTCCTCAGGAGCTGCTCAATGAACTCCTGGCAGAGTCCTCTCATTGTTACCAAGTAGTACCATATTCTGCCCTGAAAGTGACAGAGCCAGCTCCTAAATAAAGAATGCATCCAGCGTTTTCCTTCCTGATGACAATATTGCTCTGCAATGATTTTGTTTGCAGTCCAAAAAAATTACATTTTCATTGTCCCTCATTGCCCGTTACAAGCACAATAAAATTATCCTGCTTTTTGAAAAGCACTTTGAGTGGAAGAGACAAGGTTTTCTAACAGAATGGAAATGCAAATATTGTTCTTGAAAGCAGCAAATATAAACTGGGATGGGGAAGATTCTATTCAGCTTTGTTGTTGTTTTGTGCTTGAAAATATAGAGTTGTGACTTTCCATATTATAGTGTTGCTGTAGTGCTAAGTGGCTGAACCATAGGCCAATTAGCTTAGTACAGTCCAATTGACTTCTTTGGGGTTAAAATAGTTTAAAGGATTTTCTAAATGGTATAACTGACAACTTGCCTAGATGGAATGTTCTTTTAAAACTTTGTGCATCAAAAATAAATATGTACTTGGATAAGTGCCAAGGGGAAAAATGAATACATGTACACTTATTATTATGAAGGTACTCAACAAAACAAATACGAAAGCAAAGCAAGGAGGTTCCTTAAAAAGGCTTGCTATGAATTAGGCACAGATTGTATGAGAGTTAAACCTGGCACCTGCAATTAATACACATAATGAGTATAATTAGATTTTTAGTATTATATGCCAATTATTCAATTTTGATTTAACCTCCTATTTTATTCTTTTTATTAACATTACTCAAGAATTGAAAGCACAATATAGTAGACTCTCAGTTAACAGGCACCCATGGTGATTGGTAGATACTGGATCAATGTAGTTTCTGGTTGTTTGAGTGTTACTATTAAAAATAGGTCTAACAAATACTATATCCTATACTATTTCATATCGTAAACTCTGTATTGACTTGATATTAATATTGAAATTCAGAAAGTGAGGTGGAAACATCTGAATAGAGGCATAGACAGTAAAACAAACACCACAGGGGTGTTAACCCTTCCCTATGCTATCCAAAGCTTATGACTGAATTACACTTTAAAATGAACCTGTTCTGATTTACATACAAATTCAGCTTAAGAAATGTCCACAACCTATCTTGTTTGTAACTTTGTGACTGCCTGTATCATGTTCTTTGTAGAGAAATGACTGATTTTGCAACAACAAAAATCCAGGTGGGAATGCTTTTTATATGGGAAAACTGCATAGAAGGCTTTTTGGGAAATCATTTTTTTAATGGGAAAAGTGCATAGAAAACATACTTTCTGCTCAAAAATAAAATTTCCAGAAACCAATTTTTAATTCTAATTCTTTCTCTCTCTTCCCTTCTTTACAAACATACACACTTGATCTCATTGTCTGTGAACATTGAAATTGTTTTGAACAAAATTTTGGATTGGGTGGATGTTTTTTAAAAGCCCTTAGTTTGTCAGGGTATTGTGAATTGTGTGAAATGTTAAAATCAATCTAGGCTGTTAGGAATGTTTTCTGTATTAGTTTCAGCAAGGCATTTCAGCAGCGGAGGAGTTAAAAAGAGCCTGCTTTGATTGATGTAACACAGGACCAATGGGCCAATGGGGTCAAGTCTGATTGACCAGGACTTCCTACATGAGCTGTGGAATGCAGGGGAGTTTTTCTGGTCTTCGGCGTGAGCGTTCTCAGAAGATGGACGGGGAATGTTTTGCTCGGTGGCTGAGGAGACACTGCTATGTGTCTAGGACTTATTGCTAATGAGTGCTACTGTATATAGCAATGTAAATAAAGATTAAGTACTGTTGGATTCAACTGAATATTCGACTGCTGGCGTTTTGTTGACCAGTGCTGATTCTCCGCATGAGAAGGCAGCCTGGAGAAGGAGGGATCGGTGAGACCAGGATGATGATTTTGGAACCCACCCTGCATGGCAAGCAGAGTCTCACCAATCGTCCCCCCGACATAGTTTTCACATTTCTGTACAGCATAATTTCCTGTTAAACAAATACTAGTCCAAACTGTGCAAAACTCTTGCCACTCTGTTATTCAGCTTGAAAAAAGTGAATTTTCTTTATTACTCTTCTTTTATAGATAAAGCATGCATCACTTGATCCCACTGTATTATGGTGTGTGACACCTGCTCCTTAATAGGTGACACCAAACCTAGAAACACTGCATATTGATTAGCTACCAGAACAGAACTGGACTAGTGTAATAATCCTGGAAGCAAAGTGTAATGGACTTAAAGACTGTTAAGTTAATATTAGACATAAATCGTGACAAAATGTGGTTCATTTTGATTAATAAAACAGAATTGATGAGAGAGGAACTTGCTAAAATTTCCAGAGAAACAAGAGATTACGCTAGGCTTCTCAGCTGTGCAACCTGATCATGAACAAAGGAGTGCTATGGAAAGTGAGCTAAAGACAGAAAGCAATACACAAAGAGAAGGGAATGAGATGAGGTTGACTAGATGATTGAGTTTTGGACACTGCAGAGACAAATTAGGTCCAAGAACAGGTTTCTAGATGCTCAGTGCAACTCAGCAAAGATGTAGCATTTCTGCACTTGCTCCTCCTCACAAGTTTCATGCTAGCCAGTGAACCATTAAATTTAGAAGTAATTGGACTATTGTCTCCAACTAAAACTGCTTAGTAGAGAAAAACTGCACAAGAGGAAATACATGTGCTGTATTAGAATATAATATGGATGTATACAGAACTCCAACTAGCAAAGAGGACCATGGGGTGCAGATGAGTGTTCAATGTGACAAAATGATGTAGAAGAAAAAGTGTAATTCTAGAAGGAAGGCCAGTTGCCCAAGGCTTCTCACAAAAATGTCGAGTTCATTTTGATGAGTCAAACACAGCATTATAAGATTGCTCCTTAACTTGACTGCTTTCCAATATATGAATGTCTGATACTCCAATGTGAAAATTGCAGTTTTACCTGGAGAAAAAACAGAGGAACTCTACATGCAGTACCCTGCAACCCCAGAATTTTTAAACCAAAAGCAATTACACATTGTTTGCAAGCTTAGGAAAGTGTTGTATAGACTTATGGCCTGTCTTAATCTGATTTCACCCATGTTACAAGAATTCAGGGAATATTCTGGAACTTTGGTGAACTTCTGGAGCAGATCCATCCTCAATATTGCCACCCCTCTCCCTGAACTCCATGGCATAATGGAGAATGATGGATCAGAGCCATTGTGTTCTAGTCACTGTGACAGCTAACCATGGAGCACCAGAAACCTCCTGGTTATTAAAAGGCGCTTTTCTGAAATTAGCAAAGGCATCCATGTGATCAGGAAGAGGCAATTCTCCCTTTTCTTGGTTATATGGGTGCCTTTGTTTGATGTTCACAAAGATGCCTGGCAATGCCTGGGAGCTCTCCAGAGCTCTATGGCTGGCTACTACAAAAACAGATATGACAGGCTAGGTAAGGGTGACTGGTGAGGGCAAACCAATCTGAACTCTGCATCCTGCTGCTGCCCAGAAGTGGAGCATTTGAACAGATCTGTGAAATCTGGGACATGTTATGAGCAGAAATACTGTATTTAAAACACTGAAGCAACAAGTTCTGCCTATATATCAGAACCAAAGATGGCTATTCATCCTTTATATTGACTTATATTAGGGGTTTCATTATAAACACTCAGAGAGATAAAGACTACACAAAAATTATGCCTCATCTGAACAAGAAAGTTAAATTGAAAACATTGGGAGAAGCTACGTACTCTCTAGGCATATTGATTCAAGAAAGATGGACATTTCTTCCTAAACTCTAAGAAACTCTAGGATTCCAAAATGTCTATTCTGTAGCAATGTTCACGGTTACAGATTCTATTAAAAATAATGAAAGTGATTCTCTGCTAAAAGGCAAAAGGAAAACCTGTGTATTTATCTACTAACAGAAGACCTGATATTACTTCTGCTGTAGGGATTCTGAGTAGTAAAATTAATGGACCAACAGTGAAGGATTAGGCTGGAGCAGAGCATGGATTTTAAATTTAAGTTACTGCTAGTAGTAATCTAAAACTTGTATGCCATACTGATGCAGACTGGACTAGAGATTGTGCATATTAATCAGTCTTTGAGCTTTCTGTTTTGGTAAGGCAATAGGCCTATTTCTTGGGCTAGCCACAAACAAGTAGTAGAGTTCTGACATCACTGTCGGAATACAAAGATACAGCCAAGTCATATAGAGAACTGTTACAGCTTGATTAACTGTAATTGAGGTTGGCATGAGTGAACAAAAAGGATTCACATTATGGAAGACAAACAGAGCTTTGCTGGGCTCTTTCAGATAGAGAAGAAGATGATGATGCCACACAACATGCAGACTGGAACAAGATATTAAAAGGTATGTGAGCTGATGGAGAAAAGAGAAAAAAATGATACATTGTCCTATAACTGAAATGATAACTGATATATTAACCAGGGCTTTACCAAGAGACTACTTTAAGAAGCTGCAAGTTAAGATGAAACTTCAGGAATGTATCCACAGCTCAAACTGGTGTTAACAACCTTTGCATGGTTATATTCACTGGTAGTTAGATTGCATGTCACTTTCTAAAAGTTCAGGCTCAACAACGTCATGGCAACATCTTGGTTTCTTGTGTATTGTGTTTGCAGTCATTCTTTTGCTGTATCATATAGCCTTCCCTTTTCTCTGGGACCACATTTCTCTGGAATGCTCCAACTCTTCTGATACCATGTGGTATACTTGGATGTCGTCTGCATACAGATGGCACCAAACTCCAAAACTCTGGATGATCTCACACAACAGCTTCATGTAGATGTTAAGCAACATGGGGGATAGTACTGAACCCTGCGGGAATCCACAAGACAATGGCTGTGGAGCTGAGCAGTTGTTCCCTTCTGGAAACTTCTGGAACCACTACACAGTACCCCCAAGGCCCATTCCCACAAGGTGTCCCAGAATGATACTGTGGCCTATGGTATCGAAGGCCGCTGAAAGGTCCAGGAGAACCAATAGGGACACACTCTCCTGTCGAGCTCTCTGCTGAGATCATCCACTAAGGAGACCAAGGCTGTTTCAGTTCCATGACCCAGTCTGAAGCTGGACTGTGTTGAATCTAGATAATATGTGTCTACCAAGAACCTCTGGAGCTGTGAGGCAACCACACATTCCACAACTTAGCCCAAGTAGAGGAGATTGGACATTGGCTGAAAGTTATTCAAATTAGTGGGGTCCAGTGATCACAGTTAGTTTTAAGCTCACTGGAATTTTGCCTTTCTGAAGGAAGGCATTATAACCACCACCTTTATCCACTCAGCCAACCCCCCTCTACCCTCCTTTATCAGCCAGGAAGGGCAGGGGTCTAGGATGCACGTGGTCACTTATGTCTCTCCAAGGATCTTGTCCACATCCTTGGGCTGCACAAAGTGAAATGAATCCTTTAAAACCAGACAAGCAGATGCTTTTGATACATCCTCAGAGACTGCAAACAGTAACATCAAGATTGGAGTGAGATTATGTCATGAAATCTTCAACAAACTGGCAGTAACTCTTAATCCACCTCTCCATTCAAAGTAAGAGCAAAGGGATTTTTGTCAGAAATAGGAAGGACTTGGAGATGAAGCTGCTAGGCCTAATGGGAAATCCCAATGGGTTGTATCCAGGCCATGAGTTCAGAACTTCCCTCAGATTCCCTTAGTGAAAAGTAATGTAAGAAAACAATGGTGTGTAATTTCTTTCTCCAACTTTTGGGAACTGATATTTGTTATTTATGTCTAAATAAAAAATGCTGAGGAAAAACAACGAGATGACTCAATCTAAGTGTGGAATAGATCGGAAAATGGCAGTTACTTTTAAATATGAAAATATTATCCAAAATAGTGCATGTACTATATATTACATTTTTGAAATGAAAGAGTGAAGGGAAAAAATCCATAGTGCTACATAAGAGAGCTTCTGAGACCTTAGATGTCAGTTATAGAAGAGAGATTGTCCCACCTATACATTCATCTTCCCTGGTGCTGACATACAAGGTCTCTAAGCCCTTCTCCATATCACTAAAGATTACTTACGCAATTCCAGCAAAGGAGGATATTCCATCCTTTACAGGGCATGCTCAGTCATTTATATTGCAGACAGTCAAAGAACTTGCTGAGAGTTTGAAAACACTACACATCAATTGGAGCTAAACTTTCAAGACAGGCTCTAACTGAGATCTGCGTATAGTTGGCAGTCAGTTTTCTGAGTGGCTGTTTTTTTTGGGGGGGTGGGGGTAGTTAAAGGACAGATAAACATGTATTTCTATAACAATTTGTAGGCATTAATATAGGTCTATCCACATTAGAACACATTATATCAAGTCAAATAAATTATAAGATTGATACATGGTGCCCAACGATGAAACTGATAAATCTCTGAAGACTATTTTTAGCACTGACTTAGTTACACTCCAAATATAGGAACCTTGCAGCTACAAGACATATGAGTCAAAAACCACATGGCTCAGGCCAATGTAATTCTATTTCTCATGCATTAAAACTGTCAAAGTCTCATAGAAGCATAAAACTATATGGACACGCCTGACATGGTAATGGATATGGAGTGCCACAAATGTTGGTAGATGTAAAAAAAATGTTCTGCATGTTTGCATTTTGGCTGGAGAATATGGAAATTTGTTGAGATAAAAGATGTTGAATAAACCCACATGAGATCATGAAATGGGGCCCTGAGAAATACTTTTAATAGTTTTTCAAATGGTTCCTGAACAGCAAAGAATCATAGAATCATAGAGTTGGAAGAGACCTCATGGGCCATCCAGACCAACCCCCTGCCAAGAAGCAGGAAATCTCATTCAAAGCACCCTCGACAGATGGCCATCCAGCCTCTGCTTAAAAGCCTCCAAAGAAGGAACCTCCACCACTGCCTGGGGGAGAGAGTTCCACTGCCGAACAGCCCTCACTGTGAGGAAGTTCTTCCTGATGTTCAGGTGGAATCTCCTTTCCTGTAGCTTAAAGCCATTGTTCCATGTCCTAGTCTCCAGGGCAGCAGAAAACAAGCTTGCTCCCTCCTCCCTATGACTTCCCCTCACATATTTATACATGGCTATCATGTCTCCTCAGCCTTTTCTTCTGCAGGCTAAACATGCCCAGCCCTTTAAGCCGCTCCTCATAGGGCTTGATCTCTAGACCCTTGTTCATTTTAGTTACCCGATCATCAGGGGAGGCCCTCCTGTCGCCACTACCTATATCTCAGGCTCGCCTTGTAGGAACAAGGGAGAGGGCCTTTTCTGTGGTGGCCCCTCGCTTGTGGAACTCATTGCCCATTGAAATCAGGCAAGCCCCCACCCTTTTAGCCTTCAGGAAAGATTTAAAAACATGGCTCTTCCGGTGTGCTTTCGGAGAGTAAATGTTCTATGCTACTCCCCCCCGATATTTATCCTCTAGACTGGTTCACTATCTGATGTCCCGTCCCTCGAGGTTTTATTCTGATCCCTTTCTCACCCAGAGTTTTAATTTTTAATCTAGTTTTTAAATGTAGTATTCATGCGGCCCGCTCGTGTTATATTGCTGTTTTGATCTTATGTTGTACTGTTTATTTTATGTAATGTATTATTTAATTGTATTATGTTATGGTTTATTGTATTGTCTTGGGCATGGCCCCATGTAAGCCGCCCCGAGTCCCCATTGGGGAGATGGTGGCGGGGTATAAATAAAGTTTTATTATTATTATTATTATTATTATTATTATTATTATTATTACTCTCCTCTGGACACATTCCAGCTTGTCAACATCCCCCTTAAAGTGCAGTGCCCAGAACTGGACACATGTTCCAGATATGGTCTGACCAAGGCAGAATAGAGGGGTAGCATGACTTCCCTGGACCTAGACACTATACTCCTATTGATGCAGACCAAAATGCCATTGGCTTTTTAAGCTACCGCGTCACATATTGGCTCATGTTTAACTTGTTGTCCACAAGGACTCCAAGGTCTTTTTCACATGTACTGCTGTCGAGCCAGGCATCCCCCATTCTGTATCTTCACATTCCATTTTTTCTGCCTAAGTTGAGTATTTTGCATTTGTCCCTGTTGAACTTCATTTTGTTAGTTTCAGCCCATCTCTCTAGTCTGTTAAGATCATTTTGAATTCTGCTCCTGTCTTCTGGAGTGTTAGCAATCCCTCTCAGTTTGGTGTTGTCTGCAAATTTGATGATCATACCTTCTAACCCTTCATCTAAGTCGTTAATAAAGATGTTAAACAGAACCGGGCCCAGGACAGAACCTTGAGGCACTCCACTTGTCACTTCTTTCCAGGATGAAGAGGAAACATTGGTAAATACCCTTTGGGTTCGTTCACTTAGCCAATTACAGATCCACCTAACTGTAGTTTTGTCTAGCCCACATTTTACTAGTTTGTTTGCCAGAAGGTCGTGGGGAACTTTGTTGAAGGTCTCACTGAAATCCAGGTACGCTATATCCATGGCATTCCCTATATCGCCCCAGCTTGGAACTCAAAAAAAGAGATCATATTAGTCTGGCATGACTTGTTTTTGATAAATCCATGTTGACTATTAGCAATGACCACATTTGTTTCTAAGTGTTTGCAGATCACTTCATTAACAATCTTTTCCAAAATCTTGCCTGGTATCGATATGAGGCTGACTGGACAGTAATTGTTTGGGTCATCCTTTTTTCCCTTCTTGAAGACAGGGACAACATTTGCCCTCCTCCAGTCTGGTGGGACTTCTCCCATTCTTGAAGAACCCTCAAAGATGATTGCCAGTGGTTCTGAAATAACTTCTGCTAGTTCCTTCAATACTCTTGGATGTAGTTGATCTGACCCTGGAGACTTGATTTCGTTTAGAGAGGCCAGGTATTGCTGAATGACTTGTTTCCCTATTTGGGGTTGGATTTCCTCCAATCCTTCGTCCACTCCATGCTGCTGAGGTTGAGGATGGCTTTCTTTTGTGAGAAGACTGAGGCAAAGAAGGCATTAAGTAGTTCTGCTTTTTCCTTATCCCCTGTCAGCATTACCCCATCTTCTCACAGAGTCCCTATAGCCTCCTTGGTCTTCCTTTTATTACCGATGTAAAAAAAAAACCAAAAAAAGCCTTTTTTGTTGTTTTTAATGTCCCTGGCAAGCCTGAGCTCATTTTGTGCTTTAGCCTTGTGAATCTTTCCCCTACAGGAGTTGGCTATTCGTTTGAATTATTCTTTGGTGATTTCTCCCCCTTTCCACTTCTTGTGCATGTCTTTTTTCTCCCCTGTCAGGGGTAAAATACTGTTCGCAAGGCTGTTGTTCCCCTCCCTCAGTGGATCTAGTTTAAAGTGTGCCTGATGAGGTTTGTGAGTCTATGCGCAAAAAAGTGTTTTCCTACTTGTGTGAGATGCACCCCATCCCTTGCCAGTAGGCCATCCTCCTGGAAAAGCAGGCCATTGTTGAGGAAGCCAAAACGCTCCTCCTGACACCATTTTCTGAGCCAGTTATTGACCCGTATTATTTTTCTGGCCTTTGTAGAGCTGTGTCCTACAAAGGTTACATTATTCCACCAATAGGCTAGAGCAAGTTGGTAGCACAGTCTGGCTCTAACAAAAAGCTTCATGGCTAGTTTTCAGAAAATATTTTCAAAATTAATTATGGTAGTAACTGTTATTCTAGAGACTAAACATACTTGGTTGTAACGGCACTGCTTTTTTTTTGCTTTTTAAAAAAGAGGTTACCTTGTAATCACTTTAAAATGTGATGTGTTCATATAGTTCATGTAGGAAAAACACATTAATTGCAAGCAACCAGTTATTTCTATTTACTTTCAAGTACTGTCTTGAAAAACTAAGAGAAATGTTTATGGTGAGCTTCAATTAGTGCCCCACTTGCTTCTCTACATATGGGAGAAATAGACAGGCCAAAAAAGTAAGAAAGGAGAAAGAGTCCTATGTTCCTCATATTACGTAATTACTAAATGACTTAGGATGCCCCAGTGCACAAACAAACAGAGTGGTTTACATAGAAGATAAAAAGGCTTGTTAAATATTATCTCAGACTCTATCAAAGAAGAGGATGGTAGGTTTGTCTGCAACATAAGTTGCAGATGAATAACAGCTTCTGATGCTTCTAGTTTTTGCAAAATATTTAAAAAATGTTATCAGAAACAAGAATAGTTTTATATACAAATATTTTATATGAATTTCCATATCCTAAAGTAAGTAAGCATGAGGATTGTCACATATTTCTAAATGACAAGAGTCCAATTTGACCCCAGATTGAATTTGGATTTGCTAGGCCAAGCTCTCATTTGCCCTGTTACACATTCTGTATATAAAATCATTCCTCATATCATACCTTCATGTCAGTTCTGCAGCAGCATTTACTATCACAATATATTTTTGCAGTATGGGTCAAAAATCTGGATGTAGCAGCTATGTTGTCTATATGCCTTTCATAGCATAAAATGATAGCTTTTGATTTCTTATTCAAAGCTGCTGCCTTCTGCTAATGAGCTTTCCTAGTTGGGATAGTAAATTTTACTTGCTCCAATTTTGATTTCCTTTTGTCCCTAAAATGTCAAAAATTGTGAATTTTTATAAATCAAAGTGAAGTAAAATTCTTACCTATCTATGTCAGTTATATTCAATAGGTGTTTACTCCCATCATAGAAAATACCATGTTGTCCCTGCATGCCATATAAGTGTTTGAAAGCAGGAGTTATACAGAATCTGAGAGTAAAGCTCAAAATGTTTAGAATTAGACACTCCACATCTTGATTTGGGTGGGATAGCCACATTTACTTATCTGCCTTCTCACTTGTTCCTTCCTTTAAAAATGATAGAGAAAGAGATAGACAGATATGAATAGCCAAAGTGTGCAGTTATGCACACTTTATAGCACTACCAAATCAGATGGCTTCTAGTGAATTGAAGGTGAAGCAGTTCTGCTTGGCATGTCCAGTGAAGGTGGGGTGAAGCTGGTTAGAAGCCAAAGACGAGATGGTGGACAGCACATCAAATTGTTCATTTTCACCTTCATCCCAAAAGGGAAGGATAAAAAGGAGGAAAAGGTAGTAGTGGTGACCTCCATTATCACTGACAGTACTATTCACCAGTGGCAACATGTTGCTAAAGGCCAACTCACTGCCCTCCTCATCTTCATCTTCACTACTATAACTTCCTTCATCTGACAAAGAACTGGCTTGCTAAGGACTAAGTTACTGCCTCCCTCCTCATCTTTGCTTCTACAGCTTATTGCATATAGCCTAGCTGATCCTTCACTATCCATGTCAAGTGACAATGGCTCACCATCACCTCAGGAGCTCCTACCAAAACTAATGGTACTGAACTAGTTGATGCACCACTCCCCCAGCTGTATGACCAGGTGGTCAAGGAGCAATAAGTGCTGTTTGACCATGCATCAGAGGAAGGGCATGAGGAGATAGAAACATCAATTGAGTTTCTATAGTTTTGCAATAGATTTGATGTTGAAATTAAAACTGAGCTAATGAAACAGCCATCCAAAGAACTCTTCTGATTGTTGCAACCAGCTTGCCAGTAACTTCTCCCTGAAACAAAATTTCACATCTCTCCTTGTTCAAAGCAGCTAAGAAATAGCCACAATTGTTATAAGTTGGAAAGACCAATGCAGATTCTCAGAGGCAATAATCCACATCATCAGGTCAAACATTTGATTCAAAGCCATCCAGACATAAGGGTTTCATTATTTTATCTTATAAGAACCTCCTGAAACCAAACAGGAGGGTTTGGTTTCTCTGGTGCATTTCCCCCTAGATTTTCCCCTGTACCCTTCAATCACTGGTAAGCAAATACTTTTTCCTCCAGCCAGACATTTAGCAATTGATTGCCAATGCCTTTTGAGGAAAGCATTTACATGAATGGCAGTAGTAGTTTTTATTAATGGGTTTAAAAATGTCTTATAAATCAGTTATGTTCTACAATTATAATTGATTTAATGATCTTCATATTGTTTAATTTATGTGTGTGTATGTTGGAAGGGAATATTTCTGATTTGTATTTTTTTAAATACTGTTGACAATGCATTGAGTCTCAGTTTGGGGGGAAAGGCAAGATATCAAGGAAATAAATAAAGCAAAACTACTCAAAAGTGAAGAAGTGAATGCAAATTATGAGAACTGACAAATGCTTTATAGATTTGAGTAATGTATTTTAAATATGGAATCTGGATCAATGGGAGGGTAGAGAATATATCCCCTTTCTTATTGACTGTTATCTAATTTACCATTCTTTCTTTCTTTTCATCTTTCTTCTCAAGTGTGGAAGCAGCATGATTCATCTGCTGAGTACTTAATTCTTTTTTACACTACGTTGTGTTAGCTATTTAAACAGAATAAGTTAGAATGTGTCTGATCTGAAATAAAGAAATTCATTCATTTAAAAAAAAAAAAATACCCCACACGGAAGGGCTTTAACATATAAATATTCAGTTACTTTACAAACTGTAAGGTTTCCAGCTGTCAAGCTGTGATGATGGTTGTATGAGTAAATAGGACCAGGTAAAATGCACAGACAAGCGGATCTGTTCCTTGGACCATCTTAGCTTATAGGATTAAAGCATGACAAGCGGTAAAGCACAGAGATCAGAGTTACACAGATCAATCTTCATTTTGGATTGTTACTTTGATGGGATTCAAGTAAATTCCTTTTAAGAAGTAAGGATGTGGCTGCCACTTATGGTGATTAAGTATAATCTAATTTGATTCAATATGTTACAATTTAGCTTTCTTCCTGGGTTCTTCTGACAAGAGACTTTGCATAAACTAAGATAACAATGGCTCAGAATATCTCGTTCTGGGTGTACATTTGTGTGTTCATTCAGAAACATTTACCTCTTGCACATAAAAGCTAAAACTGTGGACAGGTATGTGACATGTGCCTACGTTCTCATTCCAAATGTCATTGCGCATCCAGTGCCATTACAGATCTTTGCCCATTAAGTATAAATGTCTGTACTGGGGCTCACTAACCTTGTTCAGTTGGGCATGTTTACATAGTTCCTGTGATAGTAAGCCTTATCAGAATTTTTTTTGTCATGGTAATTCCTGATTACAACTGATAAAGTTCAATGGATCTACCTTGATTGAAATGGTGATCTGGAAGGAGGAGAAAGACCTCTGTGTTTTTAAAAATACATACTCAAAGTTATTTTTAAGTGTGTATTTTTAAAATCACAATAAAAATCATTTGAACACAAAAATACATACTCAAAGTTGAGGTTCCAAATTAGAAAGATCAACACTATGGATTGCACTATAAAAATCTCAACTTTATTTGTTAAGAGTAAACAATGACTAGATAAGCAATATCTGAAGGGGAAAGCAGTTTAAATTCTGAAACAGAGGACTGGGTTGGTGGTAGTAAAAGGGTGTTTTAATCAGCTATGTAGATGTGGGCTGTTAGGGCAGAGTTCATTATGCTCAACACACAGACAAGAAGCTCCTAGGGACATATGTCATCTTAATAATTCAACAACCAAGGAAGTTAGACATAAAACTGAAAACTAGTAGACACTTTCTATCCATTCCCATTAGTCCATAACCATCGTGTGTGAGAGGGCTTTATAAGAAAGGAAATTTAGGCCAGTTGTGCCTATGGAAATCTCCGACAGAGATGTTTAGTATTTCTCACAAAAATGAGCAATAAGAAGAAAGCAGACCAATCCACTAATTTATATGTGAGGGATGGAAAGAATATTTGAAAATATTGAACATATTTGAAGCATATGTCCTCAAGTGTCAAGAGAAGACAGTGCGAGTCCTCACAAAACCTGCAAAATATAAGTACAAAACAGTATCAATAGCCATGGTATCTTTCTGGGCCACCTCATGAGAACATTGGAAGATACAGCAGGTTGAAATTGCCTGTCACAATTACCCCTCTGTAAATGGAGATTAGTGGACTTTAACGGTTTCTACGTAACCCCTAAAACAGGGAATATGCTAAGATCATAACAATGAACCCATCACAAATGTGTAACTTTAGGTTTTACATTCTTAACTACTATGTTATTGAATTCCAGCTCTGATTCTTAACTACTTTTTTTATATTGCCTGGTTAATGCATGATTTAGGCTATTTAATGTTGCTGATAGTTCAATTACACATTAATGACAATCTTTTGTATGCTTTCATCTACATATTTTAAACTGTCAGCTAACCTGGGTTCTGGGGTGAAAATCAAAATGTTAAATAACTAAAACGAATGAAATAAATTAACAACATTGCACTGTACAATGGAACCACAAGGATAGCACTGGGACTCAAAGGCTTAAATGGAATAGCTTGAGGATTCTAGTCAGGGAAGAAAGTTCTTAGTATTAGGCAAGACAGTGAAGAAGTTAAAATACCATATTATTTCTATGTTAGGTCTTCAAATAATAATTGTATAACACAGTACTTTATTGTCTTAAACTGTTCTGAGTGTTAATCTCCCACAAAGGAAATACAGAGTTACAATAACACGTTTATCACAGCATAAGGTTTAAGGGCTTCAGTCCATATTAAAAAGTTTATGCCATAATAACTTACAATTGCACAAGACTGTTTAATGCACATTGTCTCAGTAATTCCTATGAGAATACAATATTGTGAACCTCTTAAGACAAGTGGATAGCTTATGGATCTATTGAGTCCATAGCAAAAGCAAGTTACTTCAATGACAACAGTCTGTTGAATAGCATGAGGTTCCCAAAAAAGGTTCTGACATCATAAACCTGCCTTGCTTGGGAAGGAGCATTTCTGACTAGCCCAGGCAGTACTCCGGTCTGCTGTTTGAGCTTCCAACTCTCAGAACTCCTGGCAATGGAACAAGTTGGCTAGGCCTTCTATCATCTCACACCTTTTGGGCTCCTGGAGCCCAAAGGTGCAAGATGACACCAATCCCTCCACCCAAGCCCTAAAATAAGCCCTATATTTTTTTTTACAAAAACTTACCAGGTCATCATTAATGTGGTCCTGGAGTCCTCTAGACACATAGAAATGATGCACCAGGAGACCTGGGGGGGGGGGGGAGCAAATCACTCCTTGCCCCTGATCTCCTGGTACATCATTTATATGTGTCAGGATGGGTCTAGGACCACCTTAATGATGGCCTGGTAAGTTTATTAAAAAAATTTAGGCCTTATTTTGGAACTTGAGGTGAAGGAGTGGGTGCCATCTTGCACCTCTGGGCTCCAGGAGCCCAAAAGGTATGAGATGACAATGGGGACTAACCCTCAGGTAGTCCCAGGACTACCTATGGGTGAGTCCCCAAAGGCCTAGTACCTCATTAGACCTGGGCCTTTCAGGAAGGCCTGGATCTAATGGAGTATCAAATTAATTCAGGACAAAGCTTTTTTTCCGAATTAATTCACTTTTACCTAAGGTGTAGTTTGGACACCTGCAGTAAAAGTATCAGGCCTTGCATTTCTGGGCCTGTCTGGAAGGGGGCTGAGTCTCCACTGTCATCCAATCCAATTCAATATAGTGTAGATTCAGCCTGAGATATTGTTAAAGGTATAAGCACAAGACCAGGTAATAGGTGCCAGCTGTGTGATCATGATATACATGTTCCTGAAATCAGGGCTCAAATAAAGTCACTTGCCAAAAGCAAAAATTGGTGTTAAATAGGGATAACAAGTTATTCCTTTTACTAGAAATTTACAAAAATGAAGAACAAAACATGGTTACAACAAAGATAATAATTATCTGGATCAGGTCTATTTAATTTGACACAATGGAAGCAGGAATGTGATTGACTTCTTTATAAATTGCACCATGCATCTACACCTGATTAATGACCAAGGTGAACCATTAGTAAATTACCACATGATAAATGGAAAATTGGTAGATTTCAATCCATGCACTTGCCAGAAATGTGCAACTCAACGAGTTTCTAGAGCTAGCTTCCTGTCTGGAGGTTTGACACTTGGCCGATTAAACAAGCCAGAAAAGAATGCAGCAGCTGCCTTTCCAAATAACACTCTGCATGTTTATGCAAATACAATTACTGATGTCTTTGAAAAGCATAGGTAATCAACCAGGAAACCAAGATCCCTGTCTGGTTTTTTTCCTCCCCAAAATACAAGAACTTGATGCTTTCTCTGTGTGTAGAATTTTGTACTTATAGAGATAGAATTTTATTGATTTGGAACTAGATAGCTGAAAAAGAGCTAATTTGTATCCTAATTGGATAAAGATCAAATTTGTTTCAGCTCTTGAATTTTCTAAGTTTGTTTTGTCATCAGGAAAGTGATGAAATATTCACAGCCCTACCTGCTGCTTCTTTGGTAGGTTTCTCCAGAATCTACCTGAAGATGGTAACCTGTACCCTTAAATGTCCAGCTCCTAGGCAACTAGAGATGTGGAAAAGTAAAAAAAACAAAAAACAAAACCAAGAAGTTTAGTTACTTTAGAATGGAAAACTGTAGCTCCAGCCTCCATTATGTTGCAGAGCATTTCTACCCTTCATCTTACAATGCAAACCATACAAATCACCATTTTCATTGCCACTGTCATGCCAAATTCAGCTTGTGGAATAGGATACCTGCAACTCTGAGGAGGCAAAGAAACAGGAAATTCTAAGGTACTTCATTTAATAGTTGTTAAATGTGTTTATTGTCAGGTTTTTAAAGATATACCATGACTTCATGTGCCTCACATTAAAATATTAATGATAATGATACATTTATTACTCACATCTCCTTGTGGCTTGAGAAGGGATACAACATTATTAAAATAGAGCTAAAACTCTATTAAAACACATATAACAAGAGTTTCTTGGAGTGGAAGTCCTGGAGGACCAAATGTTGAGAACCACTGCTCTACGTGATGTTGTCAGTCGGGTCCTGGCTACCTGAAGTAGCTGCCCCAGAGTTTAAAATTAAATAAACAAACACTATAATTTACATATATCAAATTCAAGCTATATAATAGAAGTGAAGTAGATTTAAAAGATATGCAAGTGGTAAAGATACATTTAAAGGAACCACCTGAGAAATTTCATTAGACTTGGTTTTGTCTGTGTTTGTTGAGTGGTGGTGGCTTCCATTAAAATTTCTCAGATGTTTTGTTTGATAAAGAATCATCAGATTCACTTCAGATAGAATATAAATGCTTGGTATATATTGGTTTTCAATAATTCAAATGTATGGTAAACTTTACATAATCTCATTTCTGACCTTGGTACAATGTGAGCAGTTTTAAGTAGAGGGAAGAGAAGGGAGAGATGTGGCAAATCCTTGCCATATCCTAGGCAGGTGTGAAGGATACCTGTGAAGAAAGGTTAAAGCATAAGCCTCCATGGTCTAAATGAATTCAGCCAAATATTATTGTGGAATGCTGAAGGGGGAAGAGCTCAGAGGGAATATATAAAGAGAGTTTTGACTGATCAGTTGTCACATAGACACAGATAAGAATAGGTAAGATCAAGCTACTGATAAGATAGGGCAACTTAAAACAAAAATAGCATAGACAGGATTGATATGTTTAACACAAAGTTGGATGAAACAAAAATCCTCCATTTGATGGGAGTTGAGAGTGTAGTGACATATCAAGTAAATAATTCAGGAAAAAGTCATTATTTTGATTCTGGGTTGGTACTTTGAAATGCTTATAAAGCCAGCTAAATTCTAGTTGCTTAGTCAATACATCATTGTAAATTTGTTATTCACATATTTCGAAGCCATTTATTTCACTCATGGGTTAGGAGTTACTGCCAGTCTGTTGAAGACAAGAAACACACACACTTCTTAGTCAGATGGATTTAATCAGCTGACAAAAGGATGATATTAGGAAATATTTTTTCCACAAATAGAAAAAAAAACATTTTTGACCTGAGAGAATATCTCTAGAAATCTCGAGGCTCTCCAGCATATCTCTGTTGTCAACTTTTGATGGAAGATGACTATAGAATGTCATTGGAGGACGTAGAGATTCCCAGAGAGAATGTTTTAATCAAATATATGAAT
Organism: Anolis carolinensis; assembly: GCF_035594765.1. Taxonomy (NCBI): domain Eukaryota; kingdom Metazoa; phylum Chordata; class Lepidosauria; order Squamata; family Anolidae; genus Anolis; species Anolis carolinensis. The sequence continues at coordinate 153,094,454 of NC_085843.1, forward strand.
AATCAAAACTGCAAAAATCAAACCTGCAATTGTGGAGGGCTGCTTGTAGCATCAGAACTATTGCCTTTACAGTATTGCATATGCTATGCTAATTCAGTAAAGAAAGAAGTTCAAGAAGGGCATGAAAATTTGAAACCTATTAGCAAGAAAAGCAGGTGAGTGCATGGACATTTGGAGTAGATACAAATCAGGTTTGTTTGTTTGTTTTTTTAGAAAAGTATTTCATAGAATCATAGAATAGTAGAGTTGGAAGAGACCTCAAGGGCCATCTAGTCCAACCCCCCGCTAAGAAGCAGGAAATCGCATTCAAAGCACCCCCGACAGATGGCCATCCAGCCTCTGCTTAAAAGCCTCCAAAGAAGGAGCCTCCACCACGGCCCGGGGGAGAGAGTTCCACTGCCGAACAGCCCTCACAGTGAGGAAGTTCTTCCTGATGTTCAGGTGGAATCTCCTTTCCTGTAGTTTGAAGCCATTGTTCCGTGTCCTAGTCTGCAGGGCAGCAGAAAATAAGCTTGCTCCCTCCTCCCTATGACTTCCCCTCACATATTTGTACATGGCTATCATGTCTCCTCTCAGCCTTCTCTTCTGCAGGCTAAACATGCCCAGCTCTTTAAGCCTCTCCAGACCCTTAATCATTTTAGTTGCCCTCCTCTGGACGCTTTCCAGCTTGTCAGCATCTCCCTTCATCTGCGGTGCCCAAAACTGGACACAGTATTCCAGGTGTGGTCTGACCAAGGCAGAATAGAGGGGGAGCATGACTTCCCTGGATCTAGACGTTATTCCCCTATTGATGCAGGCCAAAATCCCATTGGCTTTTTTAGCTGCCGCATCACATTGTAGGCTCATGTTTAACTTGTTGTCCACGAGGACTCCAAGATCTTTTTCGCACACACTGCTGTCAAGCCAGGCGTCCCCCATTCTGTATCTTTGATTTCCATTTTTTCTGCCGAAGTGAAGTATCTTGCATTTGTCCCTGTTGAACTTCATTTTGTTAGTTTCGGCCCATCTCTCTAGTCTGTCAAGATCGTTTTGAATTCTGCTCCTGTCTTCTGGAGTGTTAGCTATCCCTCCGAGTTTGGTGTCATCTGCAAACTTGATGATCGTGCCTTCTAACCCTTCGTCTAAGTCGTTAATAAAGATGTTGAACAGAACCGGGCCCAGGACGGAGCCCTGCGGCACTCCACTTGTCACTTCTTTCCATGATGAAGACGACGCATTGGTGAGCACCCTTTGGGTTCGTTCACTTAGCCAATTACAGATCCACCTAACCGTAGTTTTGTCTAGCCCACATTTTACTAGTTTGTTTGCCAGAAGGTCGTGGGGGACTTTGTCGAAGGCCTTACTGAAATCTAGATATGCTACATCCACGGCATTCCCTGTATCGACCCAACTCGTAACTCTATCGAAAAAAGAGATCAGATTAGTCTGGCATGACTTGTTTTTGGTAAATCCGTGTTGACTATTAGCAATGACCGCATTTGTTTCTAAGTGTTTGCAGACCACTTCCTTAATGATCTTTTCCAGAATCTTGCCTGGTATTGATGTGAGGCTGACCGGACGGTAATTGTTTGGGTCGTTCTTTTTTCCCTTCTTGAAGATAGGGACCACATTCGCCCTCCTCCAATCTGCTGGGACTTCTCCTGTTCTCCAAGAACTCTCGAAGATGATTGCCAGTGGTTCTGAAATAACTTCCGCTATTTCCTTCAATACTCTTGGATGTAGCTGATCTGGCCCTGGGGACTTGAATTCGTTTAGAGTGGCCAGGTGTTCCTGGACAACTTGTTTCCCTATTTGGGGTTGGATTTCCCCCAATCCTTCGTCCATTCCATGTTGCTGAGGTTGAAGATGGCTTTCTTTTTGTGAGAAGACCGAGGCAAAGAAGGCATTAAGCAGTTCTGCCTTTTCCCTATCCCCTGTCACCATCACCCCATCTACTCCTTGCAGTGGCCCTATCGCCTCCTTTTTCTTCCTTTTTCTACCAACATAAGCAAAAAAACCTTTTTTGTTGTTTTTTATGTCCCTGGCAAGCCTGAGCTCATTTTGCGCTTTAGCCTTGCGAACCTTTTCCCTACAGGAGTTGGCTATACGTTTGAATTCTTCTTTGGTGATTTCTCCCCTTTTCCACTTCTTGTGCATGTCACTTTTGAGCTTTAGCTCAGTTAGAAGTTCTTTGGACATCCATTCTGGCTTCTTTGCACTTGTCTTATTTTTCTTCTTTGTTGGCACTGTTTGCATTTGCGCCTTGAGTATTTCACTTTTGAAAAACTCCCATCCATCCTTAACTCCCTTGTTTTTTAATATCGGCGTCCATGGAATGCCGCTCAGTAATTCCTTCATTTTTTGGAAGTCAGCTCTCTTAAAGTCCAGAATGCGTGTTTGACTTGTCTTAGTTTCAGCATTCCTTTGTATTGCAAACTGCAGGAGCACATGGTCACTTGCCCCTAAGGATCCAACCACTTCAACTGTATTGATCAGGTCTTCCACATTTGTTAAGATTAGATCAAGAGTTGCTGATCCCCTTGTTGCCTCTTCTACCTTCTGGACCATAAAATTATCTGCAAGGCAAGTGAGGAATTTGTTGGACTTTGTACTCTTGGCTGAGTTTGTTTTCCAGCAGATATCGGGATAATTGAAATCGCCCATGACTACTATATCTCTTCTTTGTGCCTGTTTGGTCAGCTGTTGACAGAAGGCTTCATCAAGTCCTTCATCCTGACTCGGAGGTCTGTAGTAGACACCCACGACAAGATCTTTTTGAGTCCCGGTTCCCTTGATTCTTATCCAGATGCTTTCAAGCTGGTTTCCCGGATTACAGTCTTGCATTTCTTCTGCAACGTAACTGTTTTTGACATATAAAGCTACTCCCCCTCCTCTCCCCTTTGTTCTATTTATGTGAAAGAGGTTATAGCCCTCAATGGTTAAATTCCAGTGATGGGAGTCATCCCACCAGGTTTCAGTGATGCCTATGACATCGTATGTGTGGTGCTGTGCTAGGAGTTGGAGTTCGTCTTGCTTATTTCCCATGCTCTGAGCATTAGTGTAAAGACATGTAAGCCCCTGTGACCTCCCCTCGAACTGTTTATTTGGGATTATTGTGCTCTCTGTACTTGGTCCTTGCTGTGTTTGTGCAGCCCTCCGTTTAGCCTTACGGCGGTTCCCTGTGGTCGTGGGTAATATAGTGTTCGCCAGGCTGTTGTTCCCCTCCCCCAGTGGATTTAGTTTAAAGTGCGCCTGATGAGGTTTGTGAGTCTGTGTGCAAAAAGATGTTTTCCTACTTGTGTGAGATGCACCCAATCGCTTGCCAGTAGTCCATCCTCTTGGAAGAGTAGACCATGGTCAAGGAAGCCAAAATGCTCCTCTTGACACCATTTTCTGAGCCAGTTATTGACCTGTACTATTTTTCCGGCCCTTGTAGAGCCATGTCCTACAACGGGGAGGAGGGATGAAAAGATCACATGTACATTATACAGTTTTAGCTTTGTTCCCAGAGCTCGAAAATCATTTGTGATCTTTTGAAAAGTATGCCTAGCGGTGTCATTGGTACCTACATGAATCAACATAAGGTGGGGAGGGTGATGGGGCTTTAGGAGCCTGCTGAGCCTCTGAGTGAGCTTTAGGAGCCTGCTGAGCCTCTATTTGTTCCACAATTTTATGCTAATGCTGAAAACCATATTTTAGAACAAGGTGGGGAAAGTCCATTCCAGTGCTTCCCACTATAATTTGTCTGGTTCTTGGTCTCATGCCCAAATACTATCCAAATACTGACTTGTATCTGGTAACTTTAACAATTTTCACAAAAACCGAATCTCAGATGAAGATTTAAAATATTACAATATTATGTTGTTCTCCCCAGACACAAAATCTCTCATTTCTTGGGATGTTACAGTAGCGACCACTTTGCATCATAATACTGAGTTGTTCAAACCTGGCCCTGGTATATATTCTTCTTAAGGTAACGGAACTGTAGTCAAATAGTGTTCCAAATGAATATTCATTTTGTGGGAGGCTAAAAACTTTGTGGCAGGAGACCTACCTATACTTGCTAGGTCCAACTGAGCATAGATATCATGAGTACGTTGCAGGAGCACTTGTTTTGCCCTAGGTCCTAGATCATTCAAAAATTGTAAAGGAAGGCCAATTTTAGCCATCTCATTGTTTAAGGCCATCACCCATGATGACTTGTGGGCACGCTGGTCTTGATCCTCTAAACATAGGTGAGGAAGTCTACTGGAATTCATCCGATTTACCTTTGACCAGTAATTGATTTGCCTCATTAAAATTTGAGCTTTTACTGGGAGCATTCCTAGCGCTGCCCTTACTGCAGCCATCAGTGTTGTTCTGGAAAGTCCCAGGAGGACACAAAGCTGCTTAACTTGGAAGGCTTCGATCTTGGCCAAATTGGTGTGCCCACAAATTTTGGCCCCAAATATGAGTGTTGGCATTATTTTTTTTCTTAAAGACTTCCAGGGCAGCTCTGATTGTGCCTGGGTATCTATGATGGTACAGCTTGTAAATGAAACCTGCTGCTTTTGTTTCTCTTTGTATACTATGAGTAATATGGTTAGACTAAGCACCAGATGATGAAAACGTAAATATTACAATACACAGAAAAAAAAAGTCAAGAGTAAATGGCTCAAAAGTTGGATATGTTCAAAATCCAAGATACAGGCGAACAACGAGATTGGATCAAAATTCTAAATGACTTTAACAGATTAGAGATCTTGACCAAAACTAATACAATGAATTTCTACAAAGTAAAATGTTGGATACTACATTTGGGCAGAAAAAAATGAAATTTGCAGATAAATGATGGGTGATGCCTGGCTCGAAAACACTATACATGAAAAAGATATTGGAGTCTTAGTAGACCACAAGTTGAACATGAGCCAACAATATGATGAAGCAGCTAAAAAACCCAATGGGATTTTGAGCTGCATCAAAATGAGTATAGTGTCTAGATCAAGGGAGGTAATGATGCCCCTCTATTCTGCCCCTCTCAGTAGGCATGGGTTTTTTTGTTTTTTAAAAAATACATTGAAAAACTGGTAGAATTTAATAGCAACAGAAGAATATGCTGGCTTATGTAGTGACAAGTACAGACTTAATAGGAGTCATAAAAGATTAGTCAAAAGAATAAAAGGGAATGGCACATTTTATATTCAACAATAGATAAGCATTAAGCACATGTGTATTAAAGAAAAGTGTTTTTCTTGTAGATAGTTTTAGTTAGTAGTGGATGCAAAAGGAAAAGTAGTGCAAACATAGTTATAAAACAAACAAGGATTTTCTTAGATAACAATCTTATCTACAGGCAGCTTTCCAAAAAAACATGTTATTAGTGTGTCTAGTGTGTTAAGCCAGTGTTTAAATAGCTGCAGTTAAACTGGAATCTGTGAATATATATCCCAACCTAGCTGCCTTCCTTTCCAGTTTCCCCTTGAAATTGCTTTGTTCCACAGCAGCCACCTTGGGATGAATGACAGACTGTCATGAAAGATGGAAGTGTTTGACTGACATTGATTTTTGTTTATTGACATTTCTAATGTCAGATTTATGTCCTTTTTCATAGAGTCTGCCTTCTTTTTTCTATGTATAATGCAGAAGGGCATTGTTGGCAAAAAGAGTCCTGTAGAACAATGGAAGATGTAGAGGTGAAGGAGCCCCAATGTTGTGCTCAGCATTATTAGCCTATATAATGTTGTTGCTGTGAGAGATGTGAGGAGTTGGCATCTAGTTTTTTAGGAAGGTCTTGCTTTTATATTTCTGTCCATATGGTGTGGCCTGTTGTTAACAAGTACTTGTTTAATGTTCAAATGTGGGACTGTCTATAACCAAGTCTAGGTTTGTCATCCAGTGCCTGTCAGAGGGCAGTATGATGATCCAGAATGGGTTACTTCCCTGATTAGTGTTGTTGAATGCAGCACCCACCCAAAAGATTTATAGTTTTCCAGGGGCAATAAACCAGAATGAATTACAGTGGCACCCTTTTTCTCATATGAAGTCTCCCACACTCCACCATGGATCAACAGCAGGTCACCCTCCTAAGAAGTTCATGTTTCCTATTTTTACATTTTTGGCCCAGCTTTTTAATCTGTGCTGATCTGGATCAGACCATGCTCATAGAGGGCAGGATCTCTTTAAGTGTGTGCTGGCCAAGGCTGAGCACAGATCACATAGAGCTAGGTCCAACAAAAGCCTTTCTTGTTGGATCCAGGAATTTTTAACAAGCGCCAGGTCCTGACTCTGCCCCGATCGCATGGAGCCAGGCCAGGGTCTTTAATCAGTGCTAGTCGAAACCTGCACTTGTCTCCCTGACCCACTGTGGGCGGTCTGTCTAGGAACAAGAAAATATCCAGTTAACCAAAATTAACTATATCCTTATGATACTACAATATATCTAGTATGTGCATGTGCACAGAAGCCAGATTTTTTTTAAAAAAAGGAAATAACCTTTCCCACCCCTTCATACATGCCCACCTCACCTCCTTCTGTGCACCCCCAGACCCCTGCTTTTCTCCCCATCTCCCAAATATAAACTATATTTTATTCTATTTTATTTCATTTTATTTAGCTCCATTGCTCTAAATATATTAAATAAAAGGCAAACCACAGTGAACTATCTTAACCTCTGCTCTAGCCAACAATCCTAGTATTTCCCTCAACGCCTCAGGCAGAAGGAGCAGCTGAAACAATTATCACTTGGACAGTATTTTTCCTACAACTGAGCTGATAGCCTTTTAACAGTCATCTGGGATCCCTCTTCCGTGGGACTCAGAACATAAGCCAGACAAAACCATGGACAAAAGAAATATGATTTCTCTACCATTCCAATAGACATCTGGAGAACCACTCTTTGTTCAGTCTGGGAATGTATGATGTTGAGAAATGAATTCGTTGTTTGTATTGTTATAGTATTGGATTGATATTAGGATGAATGATGTTCACATTCTGATAGAACCTTTTAAGTGATTATTCTCCATGAGTCCATATGGTAAACATGCCCAGATAAAGAAGCTGTATACTAACAGTGTTAATAGTGAGTCCTGCTCCTAAAAATCTATTGGAGAAATGTGTTGAAAGCATTGTCACACCACACATTTTATATTCAACATTGTTTACTACATTTGCTCATCAATTATTAACATCCATCCATTATTATTAATGAGTAATTTTACAGTGATCTCATTCTTCAGTTTAAAAGGGAAAATGTTGCTAAATTCTCTGGAAGAAAAAAAGCAATAGTAATCATTTGATCTTGCAGTATGGTTTATTTATGAATAAAGAAATACACTGGATAAATATGTAGAGTTATCCAGATAGGTAAGTAGCATGTGCATACATGTTTTAATACACCACAACTATAAGAAGCCAAGATCCAGATTTCTTTTTCAAATAATAGCTGTGCAAATAAGAAAACCCAGCTAGTGCATTTTCAATGAATGACCTGCTCTGAAATAATTATTTTGTAAAATTATAGAATCTGAGTTGGTGAAGCAGAAAAAGTTCATTAAAATGCTACTTACCTAGTTCTTTCCTTTGCTGTGTATGCATTTGAACCATACAGAGCATCTGTAGTGTGATGAAGGATAATGAAGCCAGCTGTATAAAATCAATAATGTGAACAGTCAGCATTAACAAATAACATTTTCATCAGTATTTAATTAAATAATAAGATCACAAATTATAGATATACTTCTAAAAGCCAGCATCAGAAATAGATGTCACTGCAAAATAATATTCTATCTGAAATGTCTCTATCTTATAACTGTAGTTCATTACTTCTTAAAAAATAAAGTCTTCTATTTCAATTGCATCAGAATGAGCCAGCACACAATATAGCACCATGGAATATGAATCATGAATCTGAAAGACCTGAGTAAAGCTGTTGATGATAGGATGACTTGAAGGTCTTTCATTCATAGAGTCACCTAAGATGAACTTTATGGCAGTTAACAACAACAGCATCAAGCTCCTCCAAAGTATTTTGTTACTATTATTGCTGCAATGTAAAAATAGAATACTTTAGATATGTGTGTGTGTGTGTGTATATATATATATATATATATATATATATATATAGAGAGAGAGAGAGAGAGAGAGAGAGAGAGAGAGAGAGAGAGAGTTATTTTCTAAAAGAGTGGAGAATCAGACAAGCTGCTAGCCTGTGACACAAAATATACCAATTGATGTTCCATCCATCAGGTATTCCAAGCCTTTCAAAAAGCCCCAACAGAAGTAAAGAAAGAAAGATGGAGAGGAGGGAAAAGCAGCTAAATGACTTGGATAAAATGAAAGTAACAAAATATGTTTGTTAAGAATGACTTTCAGCTTAACTCTATAAGCAATACAGAGACTGGCAAGATATCTAATAAAGAAAGAATAAAAGGTAGTACAAGGGTAACCAAATTAAGAGATAAAACAGGACAATTAAAAACAAAGCAGGAGGATTTAAAAGAAATTATGGCAGGTTATTATGAAAATATTTACAGAAATAAGGACACTGAAAGATTGGAGGGAATAATAAAAAATAGGACCTCAGATACAATCATTACTGAATAAAAATATAACTATTAACAAAATAGAAGAGGTAATCACATTTTGAAATCCAATTCATCTCCTGGGCCTGATGGGTTCACCACAATTTTTTATAAAACATTTCAAGTAAAAATTCCACCCAATCAGTTTTATTTAATGAGATAATGACATACAATTTAATCACAGGAAAAGATCAAAAATAATAACAATATTAAAATCTAATAAGGAGGAGTCCCACCCAATTTCATACATACCAATAACATTATGTAGTGCGGACTATAAGATTTTTACAAATATTTTTGCAAATATACTGAAAGAAATTATGCCAAATTTAATAAAGGAGGATCAATATGGATCCATCAAAAAAGAATGTTAGCAGATCCAGTCAGGAATATATTTAATGTAATGAACTATGCAACAATGCAAAGGGGAAACTATTGATGTTAAAATTAGATTTATTTAAAGCTTTTGTTACAGTAAACCATGAATATTTATTCCATTTATGTGATTATTTTAAATTGAGGAAAATTATGATGTAATTAAAAATTATACAGAGATAATCAGGCAGAAATAATAGTAAATGGCTCCAAATCAAGAACTATTAAGATTAAAAGTGGCATAAAGCAAGGATGTACTCCTTACCAATGTTCTTTGCTATGGTGATAGAACCTTTAGCTAATTTAATCAGAAATAATAACAAAATTAAAGGGTATAAGATCTGTAAGGAAGAAATAAAAGTGAATCTATTTGCATATGATGCAGATGGTGCTATGGTAATACTAGAATCAACAGAGGAATACATAAACAAAGTAAAAAAATAACGTTTTTGCGTACTGAAGTTTTTTAATTTATTGTTTCAATTTGGTTTGTTTGTTTCATTATTATGGCACTGAATGTTTGCCCCTTTTGTTTGGAAACCACCCTGAGTCCCCTAGGGGAGATAGGTCAGGTTATAAATAGAATAATAATAATAATAATAATAATAATAATAATAATAATAATAACAATAATAATAATAATAATAATGATGTAAACATTTGAAAATATTTCAGGATTAGCTATAAACATTGAAAAATAAGGTATTATGTGAAAAATATCTAACCTGGGAAGAGCTAAAAGAAGTGCAAACCACCCTGGGGGCAAAATAGGGAAAAATAAGTTAAAATGCTTAGGAGTGCATGTATCCAAAAATCTAAATAATATAATGCAAATAAATTACAACCAATTATGGAAACAATAGCAAGCAAATACACAATTGGAAGAAATAAAACTGGTATATCACCACCAGCCTAAAGGTATGCATGATTATTATTTTACCCAACTTTCTGAAATGGGACAATTCAATTAAATCTTGGATAGTAGGTGGTAACAAGATTAGAATCTCCAACTTGATGTTCTACTCCTCATAAGAGACTGGAGGTTGGGAACCACCATGCCTTCACAATTATTTTGAGGCCTGACAATAGTGGGATTATTGGAATTGGATCTTGACAAATTAAAAACATGGGTAAGAATGGAGAAATCAATCAATGGGTGGGAACATTGCTTGTGTTTAAAGGAAATGGTAGACAAAAAAGGAATACAGAAAATAAAAGGATGTCCATTGATTTCAGCCATGGAATGCTGGAAAAAATGCCAAAGTAAATTCCCAATAAATAAAATAGAAATGCTCCAAACAAGAGTGAACAGATATGTGTGAGACTGATTTCAAGAATGAAACAAAATGGAATAATATAATTGGTGATCTATTAAAACAATAATAGAATGGGATGAGTTAAAGCAGGAGTTCTCAAACCTTTTCAGCTTTTTGAAGCGAAACGTTCTAGACTGGATAAAGGACAGAAAGAAACAGAATTCTCAAAAAGCTACTATAAGTTTAAGTTTTAAGAAACACACAGAAACAGTACAGACCTCCAAAAAACATGTTTTTATCTCTCACCTGCAAACACCACAAAGACACAGAGATGCAGTAAGCTGCGTGATTTGGCTTTCTTCTTTTGATTGGCTGACAAGGAAGAAAAAACAGCATGCAGCTGCCTGCTCCCTCTTATTCCAGCCCCCACCCCTTCCAACCCCAGGCAATTTTGGTTGATGGAGTGTTACATTGGGGAAAAAGCTGTGAAACAAGAAATCTTTACAAAACTCTCCAAAACTTTTAAAGGCTTATGTTTTGATTTGTAAATGCTTCAGAGGGGTCATTTCCAATTAGTGATTCAGAGATTCATATTTAAGAATCATCTGAATCTCTGAATTACAAAACAGAGCTCTGAAGATTTGCACACCCTTAAATGTTATCGAACTCCACATCAATTAGCCCATATTACAAAAAACGTATCAAAAATGTGTATAAATGTGGCAGAATTGGAAGCTTTATGTGTTGGGACCGTGAAAAGCTATGTTAATTTTAATTAAAAAAACTAAGAATACAATAGAAGAAATATTAAGGATAAAAATAGAGATGAAGAAAAAACAATGGTCTACTCAGAAAATATAAGGTAAAGATGGGAATAAACAAACGGTTGAAATCATAAAATACATTATAGCAGCTACCCAAGCAACTGTAGTCTTAGGTTGGAAAGAGCACAGGAATTGGGAATTTTAAAAATTGTATAAATATTTATCGGATTACAGTAGAGTCTCACTTATCCAACATAAACAGGCTGGCAGAATGTTGGATGCATGAAAATGTTGGAAAATAAGGAGGGATTAAGGAAAAGCCTATTAAACATTATGATTTTACAAATTAAGCACCAAAACATCATGTTTTACAAATTGACAGAAAAAGCAGTTCAATGCATGGTAACATTATGTAGTGATTACTGTATTTATGAATTTAGCATCAAAACATTGCAATGTATTAAAACATTGACTACAAAAAATTGACTACAAATAAAGATAGAATTGCATAAAATAAACTTAGAGTAACAACATTGTCAGAATTTCAATCCATAAAAAGCTCAGTCCTTGCTGCCTAGAGAAACAACTTTGGATCTGGGCAGGAGGCAGACTGTGTTGAATAATCCAGAATGTTGGATACGCGAAGGTTCGATAAGCGAGACTCTACTGTAAATGCTGCAAGATTACATCACTGACAGGAGAATTAAATATAGGAATGAACATTTTAAGAACTGGGAGTCAAAATGGAAAGGGCTTATAGCCAGAGTAAAAGGAAAAGGAAAATACAAGGAATTGAATCTGACAATATTTATGATCCAACAAAAAAAAAAAATAATAAATTGAGCAAAGGAACAATGGCTCCCGGAGGGAGACAGAGGGAGGAAGAGGAGAGGGGGGAAATTGAATAAGTATAAATAGTTGGTAAGTATATCAATGTGAAGAATAGGAAAACAAGAATAATCAGAATGTTATGTGAATATATGGGGGGAAATTCACTTGTAAAGATGACTGACAATGTTATAATTTACTTACATTACCAAATGATAATAATAACAATACCTTGATCTGCTCTTAAACACAATCAGGGCTGATAAAATTACCATCTATCTGCTGCAAAAGGCCACCCTACTCGGATCTGCACACATTATTCACCAATGCATCACATAGTCCTAGACACTTGTGAAGTGTTCAACATGTGATCCAATGCAACATCCAGCATAGTGATCTTGTTTGCTGTGTACTAATCTTGTTGTATATCAAATAATAATAGTAATAATTATCCAGAAAATCAGGAGGCAGAGGGCTTCTGCAAATGAAACAAATGGTAGAAGAAGAGAAATATGCACTGGCAGATTATGTGAAAGACAGTCAAGAACCAACATTGATGGAAGTCAATAGTAGAAAACTGCTTAAAGTGCAAAAGACAAAGAGTGAATATTGTAAAAATACAATGCAGAGCAGAAGAGAAAACTGGCAAAAAAGGTTCTCCATGGACTGTTCCTGGAAAAAAAAAATAGAACAAAATTGACAAGGAAAAAACATCGATGTGCCTCACAAATGGAACTTTCAAAAAGAAGACCGAGGGCCTGATTCTTTCAGCCCAAGCACAAGCAATTAGAACCAATGCAGTCAAACCCAGAATTGAAAAGTTGACAAAAGATTCCAAATGTAGACTCTGCAAGGAAGCAGACAAAACGATGGATCACATACTCAGCTGTTGCAAGAAGATCACACAGACAGACTATAAGCAGAGGCATAATACTCTTGATCAGATGATCCTCTGGAACTTGTGTCACAAATACCATCTGCTTGAGGGGAAAAAACTGGTGGGATCACAAGCCTGAACAAGTTACACAAAATGAACACGTCAAACTACTCAGGGACTTCCGACTTCAGACTGACAGAGTTTTGGAGCATAATACTCCTGACTACACAATCATGAAAATTAAAATAAAATATGGATCATCAATGTTGCAATCCCAGGTGATAGCAGAATTGACGAGAAGCAACTGGAAAAGCTTGCACAATATGAGGATTTAAAGATAGAACTGCAAAGACTCTGGTACAAGCCAGTAAAGGTGGTCCCAGTGGTGATCGGCACTGTCTCTCCTGAGGATCTCAGGGATCAAATGGGTTGGTATAAGGAGATACCATGAACATGTTGTGTTAAATAGTAATTGTGTTGATGTTACATTATGGTTGTGTTGTATGGTTTTTTTTAGTAATTGAATGTTTTACCTATGGTGGAAACTGTCCTGGGTCCCTTTGGGGAGACAGAGCGCTATACAAATAAAGTTTATTATTATTTATTAAGTGTCCAATGTGTGATTGAATAAAAAAGCCAGAATAGTTATCTTGTTTGCTGTGTACTAATCTTGTTGTGTATGATGATGATGATGTTTCAAATCTTCTGCTCCAATGTCTTTCAGGGAAAGGGCTCTCTCAGCAATGCCTTCCTGAGAAGACCCAATTGCGCATGCTTTTCCTCCATTTCACCTCATAACCAGGGTGAAAGTTAAAATTTTGAGAGATAACCCATGATACATTGGGACCACACTATGATGGTCCAAGCAGTCCTGTTCCTACACCAGATCATCCAGATCATTTGTCAATGTACTTACAGGCAGGTCAGACATCCAGATGTGGATAGTCCTGTGCTGAATCTGAGAAGAATATTTCTCTAGACACCCTATTTGGGGGATTACAGTTGCTGTGAATGGCCCTGCTACCCAGTGCTCTATATTTATAAATTAAAGTCCCTTTTTTGGTAGGATCTGTTTTGATGTATCTCTCTTAATGAGGAACAGATTGATCATCTGCTGGAGTTTTTGTTTCAGAGTCTAATAGACCTCTCTCTCTCTTTCTCTTTTTCATCAGTGACTACTTGCAGCATATTTCAACTTTCAGGTCATCAGCAAGCCTTCCTATTTCCAAAACCCAGTGCACCAATAGTGCACCAACAGGATTCTGTCCAACATCTTGAACAAGCACATATGTGAATAACTATGCAAATTTTAAGGACAGAGGGTTCTTCCTGTTTAGGTTCCCACTGAGACAAGGCAATCCAATCAGTCTTGAAGATGCCGGCTGCTCAGACTAGACAAAAGTCTGGTACGAATAAAATAAGTGGATTTCACTAACATTTGTACAGAGAGAGCCACATACTGTTGTACTTTTCCTCAACCTATTGCAACATTTTTCATCCTCTCCCTTTTATCATTACTCATCTCAGAAAAATTGCTTTACTGCTACCTGGTGATCATTCACACCTGCAACTATGATTCTACTTTGACTTCCATGGTTGAGCTTGACTCGACATTTCTTCCAGCCCTACAATACAATGAATTCTGTTAAAGTAGGAATGATTGTATATAGAGTTGTTTAAATGTAATTGAGTCATGGTGGTGTAATGTGTGCTGGAGATTGCATCATGCACTGTGTACTGTTTACTATGCCAGTGTGTAAAGGGTTAAGTGCCTACAAACTTGGATTGCATCAGACAGCAGAGTCTGGGATAAATTGCCCTCTGCTTCCTATCTTTTTTTCTTCTTTGTTTTTCCTTCCCGTCTGTGCCTGCGTGAGAACTGTGTATTGTCTTGTGAAATTCCGTTCGTGAGTAAAACTTTTGATAGAGAACTGAAGACTCCAACGTCATTATTTATCTAGTGTTTTCTCGTCAGCGACTTCTGCTGCGTGTGTGCCTAGCAAATCGCTCTGACAAATTCTTGGGGTTGAAGTTTGGAGAGACACTAGAGTTCTTGAATGAGGATTCTAAATGCCCCTCCCTAAACCAAAAATCCCAGAATCCCACCAGATTGAACCATGAGAGTGCTGCAACTGTGTTGAATGAAAGGGCTTCTGCAGATCACAATTTTGTATCATCCAATAGACAGCAGTACAAAATCTTCATGCAATTTTCAGCCTGGCAACTTCAGTAAGATTACATTTTTACGCAAATTAATAATGATAATTGTACTTCTATTCCCTCACTTATAGTTGGGGTTAGGTTCCAGGACCACCCGCAATAAGTGAAAATCAGCGAAGTAGGGATGCTATATTTATTTTAATATTTATACATTATTTTAAGTCTTTATCAACCAATTGTGTGTTTATAAATCGCCTCCTTCTCCTCCCGTTGCCGCTTGGGCTCCTTTTCTCTCTCTTTGGCTTCTCCTTCCTCCCTTACTTAGGCTGTAAATTGTAATTTTTTATGATTTATAATAATCTTTTAGAGTTTATTGAAAAACTGCAAAACAGCGAATCTGCAAAAAGTGAACCGCAAAGTAGTGAGGGAACACTGTACTGTGAAATTCATGAAGTTATTGGGGGGAAAATCAGAAGCAAAGGCTACCTTTTTCCTTCATCACCAGATCTCTAGCTGATGAGAGGCCTGGAGCAATTGAGCAAGCTGCCAAGGTGACTTTGTACTCTGTTTAGCTAGGGAAACGTTTTGAATCACTCAACCACCACATTGTAAAACTCTGAAATATCCAGAGTGAAAATGACCAGAATCTTAGTGGATTACTCATCCTTAAGAAAAAATGCTGGCAATTCCTTACACACAGCAATGGAGACATAAAGTATTTATTGAACTATTATAATTGGAGGAAAATACATAAGCCTTTGATATTGGATAAGCCTTGGGTAAAAGCATGGATGACTACAAAGTAGGCTCTGA
Source organism: Anolis carolinensis (assembly GCF_035594765.1). Taxonomy (NCBI): domain Eukaryota; kingdom Metazoa; phylum Chordata; class Lepidosauria; order Squamata; family Anolidae; genus Anolis; species Anolis carolinensis. The sequence continues at coordinate 153,110,064 of NC_085843.1, forward strand.
CAAGCTAGAATCAGAATAATAGAATTTGATATCACAAGGGTAAATGTTTTAGAATAGACCCTCTTGAACCACAGTGACACAAGACACATTCAATTTTTTTTTTAAAAAAACTAACTATATTAACAAAGGATTTTCCTATTTCTCTTCAAGCTCTTCAACTGTACAGATCTATTTCAATTATTATTTCCACAAGATTTTTGCTTAATATAAACAGTGAACTTAATTTACTACATGATAGATTTTGTATCCAAGTAGCATTCTTTAATGCCATCTGTCACTCCAGATTCTATTAAAACCTTCAATTTGTTATCTTTTAGTTACATTTATATAGAGCAGTCAAGGCACTAAAGCCTCTAGGGCACATATATATAGTAAGAAATGTAATAAGTACACGTAATAAATATGGCCCTTGTGGTCTCTTCCAACTCTGTGATTCTCAGTAATTAACGTGAAACAAGACTAAGATTAAAATCACATATAGTCATCTCATGCCAAAATACACACACACACACACAGAGAGAGAGAGAGAGAGAGAGAGAGAGAGAGAGAGAGAGAGAGAGAGAAAACAACATAAAACTGTACCTACTTTGGCAGGATAAATAAGAGACTATTTGCCGGGGGGGGGGGGGGAGATGTGCTGCCAAAAAAACAGAGGAAGTTAATGTGGTTTGGGTAGAATCATTCTAGTTGCACTGTTCTTGATTTTATTTCATCTGAAATTATCAAAAGGGCTGTAGTAGCAGCTTTTACTGCTTAATGTCAGGTTGATGAATGGCAAAACAGGTGCCATTCAGGACATGTAGTTAATATGGTCCCTGTAGTTACAGGTTGTCCCAAAGTAGAATGCTGGCAAATCAAATGAATGAGGTTGGGTGGTGGAGGTGGTGTAAGCTCTACTAGCTTTGTTCACTTGAATTCTCTGTGGAGCAGAAGATGGGATGTGGTGGATGGGAAGAAAAAGTTCCAGTGGTCTACTGGAATAATATCCCCTTGATATCCCTCAGACTGAAAGGTTTGTGTGTGTTTATTTAAAGGCTGAGGCAGAGTAGGGATTGTTGGTGTACCATCCATCCAGCTTCTCACTATTCTCCCTTGACTAGTGATCTCAGGGATCATGTTGGAGTTGTGATGTTGGGAGACTTCAGCATATAAGCTGAGACTACTCTATCCTGAATAGCTCAGGCCACAAGAAGCATGACATCTGACCCCACTCCTGCTGATGAGTACACTCTAGACCTTGGTTTCTGTACTGAAGGTAATGACAGTGATCTGGGAATAGAGGAACTTTTTGTTGTTCTGTTGTCATGGACAGACCACTTAATTGTTAAGTTTAGACTTGCTGGGACTAAAAGTCTCTGCAGAGATAGGGAACTCATTAAGTTGGAAGCTTATGGAGCCAAATGGATTTCCAATGGCTCTTGGGGGAGTTTCTTGCTGCCTTTGTAGGAGATTCTGTTGAAAGTTTTGGTTCATCATTGGGACAGGGAAATCATGAGGGCAGTTGGCATGATCACTCCTAAATTATTCTTTCTCATGAGATGCTAAATCATCTCTCTGGTTTTCTAAGGTGCTAACACCAATGAATTATTCTGGGTGAGTCTAACTAAAATCTATCTGAAAAATGACGGTATGGCAATAAAGTTAGCTGGGCCTGCTTGATCCCTTGGTCACTGGGAGAGGTTGTCTAGTGGTTTGGAGTAAGGTGTTACCAATATGATGTTGATATCCAGCTCTATTACTCATTTCCACTTATTCCAAGGAAGCTGTCCCTGTGCTAAACAGGCACCTGACAATTGGACTGGGCAAAGGCAAGCAAATGAAGTTTAATACAGACAAGATAGAGGTGCTCTTGGTCAGTCAAAAGACAAATAGGGATTTAGTCTGTGACAGATAGGATTGTAAATGCCCCCCCCCCCCGAATTAAGCTCTGAATTTGAAGGTCCAGGTTTCAGCAGTAACCAGGAATACTTTTGAACAGTTAAAGCTGTGTTAAAGTTAAAGCCATTTGGATCACTGTACATAGGGCTGTCTAGGACTGTCTTTGAAATATCAGCCAAATTACTGACTTGGACTGGCCACAGGTAATATATGGCTTCATTGCTGAAATAGCTTCACTTGTTGTAGGTCCATTTCTGGGCACAGATCAAAGTGTCTATAAATTCATATACAGATTGGGTTATTTTAAGGATCAAATCTCCCATTAGGTTTCTAAGACTGTCTGGACTGGCCCTGTTTCCACCCCACCACCTTTTTAGGCCCACTTCTTGGGAACATGGGAGAGGGCCTTCTTGATGGCTTAATGTCAGACTTTGGAACTCCCTTCCTAGATGGCCTTGCACTTGATTTCCTTCTAGTAGCAGATAAAAGAAAATTCTGTTCGGCCAGGCCTTTAAAAACCAATGAGTGTTAGGCTGTTAATGCTATATAGTGCTGTTCTGAAGACGTTTAATGGGTTTATAAGTAGTTTTAAAATGCATTTAATATTTTTAATATTTTTAATATTTAATATTTACAAATTGCATAATTGACTTTTAATCTTACATTTATATATGTATTCTGATTTGGCATTGTTTTTAATATGTTGTTAGTCACTTTGAGTTAGCTGCCTCATCAGAAGGAAAGTGGGATATAATGAAAAATAATGAAAGTAATAATAGCAATAGTCAGGGTCTACACCATTTCTGGGAGGTCAACAAGTGAAAATTACTACACATCAGAGGCCTGGCTCTTCTCTGAAAGTTTAGGCTTGGGCCTAGAAGGGTTAGATTTAAATCAGATGAGACTACACAGAGCTTTCTCGTTTATATTCACCAGTCTTAAAATTGCACCTAGAATTGTGACTCAGGAACTCGGAAAATCCATTGATTTTGTCTTTAGGTCAAGGTTTTGGACTACCAGCAGTCTTTAAAAGAAACCAATCTCAGAGGTACACAAAGCCATGACTTTCTGCTTAAAGACACCTGAAGTTATCATTACACAGAAAGAATTGGTTAAAATATTCACACATTCAGGTGTAGCAAACAGAGTGCAAGGTATAATCATGCACTTCTGCAAATACAATAGTAGACTAGAGCAGGTCCAGTAGATGATGACTGCCATACCCTCCAATATTTTGCAGAAGACAACTAAGACTTGTGTGGCCAAGCTACATCAGATTGTAGTCAAGATGATAAAAATTAGTAATGAGAAAGAACAGATAGGTTAGAAGAGAATGCAATAGTTGGCTTTTGCTAAGGGAAAGGGAAGGATAAGATTCTGCTCTCCTCTGTTATGTTCTGCTGATTTGAGTGCACACTACCTTTGTTCTTTGAACTCAGTTTACAATAATTGAAGTAAGCTGAGTTCAAAGTTGGGAATGTGATAGTAGGACATAGAAACTGAGACATTTTTAAAGCAGTTGAAAAAATGAAGTAATAGAGCATAAATTTAGACTGTTCCTGCCAGATTGGAAGGATATACATAGACATTTCTGAGAAACATCTAATATACACAAAAATGTGCACACATTTTTGTACACAATACCCCATTATGTATACTTTTTTTCCAAGTACTATCCCTATTTTGACGGTGTTTTTTGTGCACAACGTTGGATGAAAGCATTTCATGGTAAATCTCATATAAATATAAACATTCTAATATGCATATTAGAAGTAATAGAAATCATACAGACATAGAGCTGGAAGAGACCACACTGAGAAACTTCTGCTACTATTTCAGCAATATGGAATAAATCCTGACTTTACCATGCCTCCCTGGTTTGCTTTTCCTTTGGTTGTACTACACATTATTTAAACAATGGAATGGTTTGCATAGAAAATATGATATGCAATAGAAGCCTTCAGTAGAGAAGTTAACAAAAGTTAAGAAGTTGTAGCTACACTCTAAATATAGCCTGAAGGAGTCTATGATGATAATATGTCCAAATTTCCCAGTAACTTATTACTGGCTAAAAGTCAGCACTTATATCATCTTCCATTTATTTTAATATTTCTGTTGCATTTGATTTCAATTACTCTCTTCTTTCTGGTTCTCTTCACAGCCTTGGCTTTCAAGTCTCTGTTGCTTGATTTCAATCTTATCTCTCAAACTGTTCTTACAAAATTTCTATTGCTAGCTCCTTATCTTCCCTTCTTATATATTTTTCCTACTGTCCCTTGGGTTTCTGTGCTTCCTCCTACTTTATTTATTTTCTAACTTTTGGCATACACTCATTCATTCATATACCCTTGACTACCAATATACCTAGGTGTATTGTTGTCCTACTCCTCTTTATTTTAGCATTCTTTTCCCCCCTAACTTCAAATGATTTACACTTGATTGCATATCTGCCAAAGGTCAAAATGGAGAGCTAACCGCCCACTCTCAAGCTAGTTTTATTCACTCTTTTTCAATAGTTTAACAGGCTTCTTGTTGATCTCTCCAAATATATTCAGAGCATTAGTTTCACACCTACTTGCTCTTCATTTAATCTATAAATTCTTTTGCAAAACCATGCCAATTTTCTCTGTTCACTTAGACAAAACTTATCTTTTCTGTTGCTCCTACTAGAATTTTAGGCCATATCAAATTCTTATCTTATTGAACAAATGTGGGTCTTTAGAAGCCATGCCCCAACAAAGCATAATAAATTATCCTAGCTATTTATGGCAGCCCATCAAAAGCTTAAAGTCATTTTTGTTGACTACCTAAGGAATAATATCTTCAGAATGAGAGTACATTGAAGGAAGGAAAGAGGAGGCAAAGATGAAGAGACAGCAATAATAACAATGAAAACAATAAAATTACTCATAAGAAAGAAAATGTGATATCAAAGGAACATAGCCACAGAGGCCAGATGTCCCAGTCAAGCTGACAGTGACCCTAAAAATCTTGTAATAAGATGACAAAAAATAATAGCTAACCTAACTATAGAATATGAGGAATAATCACAAATTCTAAAATACTGGGAAAAGCGAGGCTACAGTGATAAAATAATAATCATAATAATCAGAAAAATACCAATAATAAAGAATGTGATAACAGTAGAATACAGCCATGAAAACCAAATAGCCTGGTGGACAGTGTCAGGAACCTAACAATTTTATGATCAAGTGGCCAAGAACATACTCATAGAGCATGTGTCATGAGCCTAGACCCCGTTTACAAATGGGAGGTTAACAAAAAGTCTGAGTCCAAGCTACAGAATCCAGCTGAGAAACAATGACAACAAGGAATAACACCAGAGAGGCCATTCCAAGTTCCAAAGCCAATTCCAAGAGAGTCCAGAGTTAGCCAGTAGCCACATTATGGAAGCAATAATGGTGGCCAACTGGTTGGCAGATGACAACTGAAAAATGAAATAAGTATGCACTTGGGAGGGTGACACTGCAAGTGAGGTGTGTGGAGGGGGACATGACTAGCATGGTGGCAGGTGAGCTACTTGATGGCCAATTGAGTATAGATAGTATTGTCCAGACTGGCTATTGGTCAGATGCCAAGAGGACAGGGTGAAAGACTATGTTCTTATGATGGCAGTGGCTGAGCTGGTTAATGACTGACTGGGCTAAGAATGGCAGAATCTGGGCTGGACTATGGCTGAATGCTGGCTTGCATAACAAGACAACAAGCCTGTAATGGCCACCTAGAAGGAAGGTGATGGCAGTGGTTTAGGGTGGTAAAAAAGGCTTCCTAGAGAAGGATTGGCATTGCTCAGGTCAGCCATGTCTATGAGGATGATCTCATAGGAAAGGGATGGAGTGATCACATGGCCTCATGATGGTGGTTGGGATGGTGATGAGACTTCTTGAGGAAGTAGGTCTGACTGGACTGCTGCCTCCCTTATGTCTCATGCTCTAGCCCCAGTTTTAACTTTTACTTACCTTACATTTCTGTGTTATGCTCTGTTGTCTCGAAGTGAGGTGACAACCAGATAGATGGCAAATAGTGTCATCTGTACCACACACGTATGCGTTCCCCTTCCAAGAAACTGAAGATAAATATTTAAACTACTTTGGGGAAACTGGGGGAACCATATAACTATGGTATCAATTTACTTGATGTGTAATTCATTGTTTTTGTAAAGTAATTATCCAAGCTCTATATTTTACAAATACCTGCAATAATGTTTCACCTTTTTATACATCTGAAGAGGCACAGTTAGTTTACTAGTGAAATTTTTAGTGAGGCATCTATTGGCTGTGAAAGTAGAAGCTGAAAATAATGTTCAGTCACTGTGACCTATTGAAAGATTTCAGTATAGGCAAAACATTATGTTCTTCAACCAGGAACCCTGGTAGCTTATGAAAAACAGCTTTGGAAACAAATACAGCAGTATCTATTTGATGATGGGTAAAAGAGGTTAAAGCTTAAGGTTATATTTTCTATGCATCTAAATCAGTTATTTGTGGCCATTATAGCAAAAGAAAGAGGTACAGAAAAGAAAGAGAAGGTATGGTTAGAGAACAAACAGATTATCTATGATACAAGAGGACTTAAAAATGTATCTCTGATGGAATTTTAATGGAGCTCACTCACTTCCATTGGATTTCTGGAGAAGCAGTGTTTTGCATTAGAAATAAAATGAACAGTTGCCTGACCAAGAAAGAATAGCAGCTGACACGAATTGTGCCTCAGCTGTTGAAACAACCCATTTGCATGCTTATGTTATCAGTGAGCAAAGAGCTATTTGCTACAGAGGCCAATTAAAGCCAATGATTCTTGATCTTAAACAAATTCTTTTAAGAGCTCAGAATGCCTATGATACACTGAAAGTAAATCAAAGGTAAATATGTTCTATGACCATTCCTATCATTAAGCTACTTGTATGAAAACAATTGTTACATTTTCAAACAAGCCCATAATTGCTCCAAAGTCAAGAATGGAGGGTCCTGTCACAGGGGAAAAGCAAAGAGTAGATGTATTATTGCAAGTTCTTTACTTATGTATTGTTGTTGTTCTCCTTTGCCTTTATCAGCTCTGGCTTGCGTTGATGATGAGGTGAACCTGTCACAAGGTTTTCTTGGCAAAAATTGCTCTGAGGATGAGCGAGTGTGTCCTGTTGAAGAAAAGCCATCTGGATTCCATGAATGAGTAGGATTAAAACATTCCTCTTCAGAGCATAGTCCAACATTCAAACCACTGTTACACACTGGCTCATACAAATGATCTCACAAATATTCCTAGTGAATATGCAGTGGAGGTGAAGAATAGATTTCAGGGACTAGACTTGATAAATAGAGTCCCAGAAGAACTATGGACAGAAGTTCACAACATTGTTCAGGAGGCGGCAACAAAGTATGTCCCAAAGAAAAAGAAAACCAAGAAGGCAAGGTGGTTGTCTGCTGAGACACTGGAAGTAGCCCAAGAAAGAAGGAAGGCGAAAGGAAACAGTGATAGGGGAAGATATGCCCAATTAAATGCACAATTCCAGAGGTTAGCCAGAAGAGACAAGGAACTATTTTTAAACAAGCAATGCATGAAAGTGGAAGAAGGCAATAGAATAGGAAGGACAAGAGACTTCTTTCAGAAAATCAGAAACATTGGTGGTAAATTTCAGGCAAAAATGGGCATGATCAAAAACAAAGTTGGCAGGGACCTAAAAGAAGCTGAAGAGATCAAGAAAGGTGGCGAAAATATACAGAAGATCTGTATAGGAAGGATAATAATATAGAGGATAGCTTTGATGGTGTGGTGAGTGAATTAGAACCAGACATTCTGAGGAGTGAGGTTGAATGGGCCTTAAGAAGCATTGCTAATAACAAGGCAGCAGGAGATGACGGGATCCCAGCTGAGTTGTTTAAAATTTTGGAAGATGATGCTGTCAAGGTGATGCATGCCATATGCCAGAAAATATGGAAAAAACAAGAATGGCCATCAGATTGGAAAAAAAATAAATTTATATCCCCATACCCAAAAGGGAAACACTAAAGAATGCTCAAGCTTCTGTACAGTGGCACTTATTTCCCATGCCAGTAAGGTAATGCTCAAGATCCTGCAAGGCAAACTCCAGCAATACAGGGAGCGAGAGTTACCAGATATCCAAGCTGGGTTCAGAAAAGGCAGAGGAACGAGAGACCAAATTGCCAATATCCGCTGGATAATGGAGGAAGCCAGGGAGTTTCAGAAAAACATCTACTTCTGCTTTATTGACTATTCTAAAGTCTTCGACTGTGTGGATCATAATAAACTGTGGCATGTTCTTGATGGTATGAGGATACCAAGTCACCTTGTCTGTCTCCTGAGAAATCTCTATAAAGACCAAGTAGCCACAGTAAGTACAGACCACAGAACAACAGATTGGTTCAAGATTGGGAAAGGAGTATGGCAGGGCTGCATACTTTTACCCTACCTATTCAACTTGTACGCAGAACACATCATGCGATGTGCGGGGTTTGACGAATCTAAGGCTGGAGTTAAAATTGCTGGAAGAAACATTAACAACCTTAGATATGCAGATGATACCACTCTGATGGCTAAAAGTGAGGAGGAGCTGAGGAGCCTTATCACCAAGGTGAAAGAAGAACGAAAAAGCCGGGCTGCAGTTAAATATCAAGAAAACCAAGATTATGGCAACCTGACCAATTGATAACTGACAAATAGAGGGAGAAAACGTGGAGGCAGTGACAGACTTTATATTTCTAGGTGCGAAGATCACTGCAGATGCAGACTGCAGCCAGGAAATTAGAAGACTACTTCTTGGGAGGAGAACAATAGCCAACCTCAATAAAATAATGAAAAGCAGAGACATCACACTGTCAACGAAGGTCCGCATAGTGAAAGCAATGGTATTCCCCATAGTAACCTATGGGTGCGAGAGCTGGACCATAAGGAAGGCTGAGCGAAGGAAGGAAGATGCTTTTGAACTTTGGTGCTGGAGGAAAATCCTGGGAGTGCCTTGGATCGCAAGAAGATCCAACCAGTCCATTCTCCAGGGAATAATGCCCTGCTGCTCACTGGAGGGAAGGATATTAGAGGCAAAGCTGAAGTATTTTGGCCACATCATGAGGAGACAGGAAAGCTTGGAAAAGGTCATAATGCTGGGGAAAATGGAAGGAAAAAGGAAAAGAGGCTGACCAAGGGCGAGATGGATGGATGGTATCCTTGAAGTGACTGGCTTGACCTTGAGGGAACTGGGGGTGGCGACGGCCGACAGGGAGCTCTGGCGTGGACTGGTCCATGAGGTCACGAAGTCGGAAACGACTGCGCAAATGAAGAAGAAGAATAAAACACACTATTTAATGGAGGTGAAAGTGAGAGGAGAAAATGTCTTCAGGCTAGTGAAAACAAACCAGAAGCTTACACAGTGGCAATAAATTAGCAATGAGAATAGCAGTTACATTCATCAATAATATACACTGGAGAAATGCCCTGTGTGGAATTATTTGAACTTACAAAATAAATTTAAGTCTGATGGAAATATATATTTCTAAATGTTTGCAAACATTAATATTAGTGTCTCTCTCACATGTTGGCATCAAAGCTCATAGAAAGTGATTAGTAAGAGGGTACTTTGGAGAGCCCCTTTGAGTCTCCTCTGTGGAGAGAAAAAGTGGAGTATAAATAGAAGAAAAAGAAGGTGTGCTCTTTTTTTTCACCTCTCTCTTTATTTCTTTGGTCCATGTACTCAAATATTTTTTTTCGTGCATGCCTACCTGCAGAAATCACTTCTCCCTTCTTCCAAAAGTTAGTTTGCCTTTTGTCTCCTTTTGAGTGGGAAGGGATGTGTGGCAAACATCCACACATGAGAGCAAGCCTTAGGGGTTCTGCTACCGAAATCTAGGTACCATAATATTATTTTGTCATCTCTCCCCCTACCCCAAGAAGGATTTTGTAAAACAATATTGTTTTTCTTTTCCTTCTTTTTAACTTGCAAGTGCATCCTGAATATTTTCTCCTGTTTTCTACTACAAGTTCATATAGGATTATTTGTGCTGGAATCTGCTTTATACAGATATCAAATATTCTTACATTGCCTATATGAAATAACAGCAGCAAAGGTTCTGGAATGAATGAAGGTAGTCTACTTTCAAAGTTAGTACCACACAATTAAACAGGAAATAACACTTTCAAATCAAAAACAGGTTTTTTTTTCAAATTTTGTTATATAGTATCTATCTCTCTCTCTCACACACACACACACACAAATGAAAGCCAAGTTATTACTTTATTCTCTTTCAGAGCAAGTAAATGCCATCAGTTATTCTGCACTCTAAAAGATATCATCTCCCTTGTTTTGGAAAACATTGCATATCCCCCTTTTCACTCTGTTATACTTTGGGACCATCTCATTTCTGTATATCTGTGGCCCAATATTCATAAGGCCAAATTATTTGAAAAATACATTTGGAAGTTGTTGGACATTTCGAAGGATTGTTCTAAATAACTCAGTTCCCCATTGCCATAACATATATTGTTTACTCTCATCATTCTTTCAGAAATTATTTTCATAGCATTTCAGTCACTGTTGTCACAGGCTGTTGGAGTCACAGACGCCTTAAAGGGCCAGACTTAAAAATGTCTTCAAAACAGAGTTTATTGAAACAAAAGGAAAAGGACACAGGGATACTTAAATGCAGTTCCACTGGTCAAAAACTCAAAAATCCAAACCAGATCTGGTTCAAAAGGGTAAACATAAATGTAATCCAGATCAACTGGATGCAAAAAGCAACAAGTCAAACAAAGTGCTCTAAGGCAAAACAAAAAGGCACAGTACACAAATGGTTAACAGAGGGACTTGCAAGAAGAGAAGCGTTGTCAGCCGAAGTCCAAGGTCGAAGCAGGAGGAATCCAAAGCAGAGTTGCTCCAGTGTCTGCAGAAGCAGCATCTCCAGCCAAACTGGTTCAGGTCCAAACTGCAGATCTGAGTCCAACACCGAACATGGAACAGGCAGCAGCAAGACTACAAGAAACTTTCCCAATACACAGCACCCAGCACACGAACGCACATCAACACCTTGCCTTCTGCAAAGACCCCTCACCCCTAAACCCACTTTTATCTACAAACCATCATCAGAGGATGAACTGACCCTATCACCATCCCCTGCAGCTGCTCCCAGCTCTTCACATGAATTCCTTTGACTCTCCCTCCAATTCCTCCATCTCCTATCAAGACTTAGATCCCCCCAAGAATCAGTTGCATCCCCTGATTACCAGTCTTCACTCCCAGAGAACCCCATAAAGGTATCGCTAGTTGTTGGTGCCTCACAAATAGCTTACACTTCTCTTATCTTAGTCCAATCCCTGGTGCCTCCTCCTTCTCCTTCACTCATTGACCCATCATCCCCAGAGAATCCCTCAAATGACTCTTCATCTGTAGGTGCTGTAAATATGTTCCAAATCCTCTTTCTCTGCTGCTCATCATCAGATTCCTGCTCCCGAGTAACCTTTTCCCCCTTCTGACACCCATACTACTGTCTGCAACTTTATCATCCCCAGAGGATCCCTCAAACGACTCCTCATCTGTAGATGCTGTAAGTATGTCCCGGATCCTCTTTCTCTGCTGCTCATCATCGGATTCCTGCTCCCGAGTAACCCTTTTTGCCCTTCTGGCACCCATACTACTGTTTGTAACGTTACACACAGGCTCTACTACAACACAGGCAGTATTGTCTCTAACAAATAGGGCCTAGCTAAGTCACTCTGCCACATAAGGTTAGCAGAAAGATTTACAATATTATCCAAACCCAAACAAAACAACAACAAAACAAATAGAAGGCTCACTGTTGATTTTCTCCTTATTTGAGAGTCACTGCTGCCATTTGGCTTCTTTATGCTGCCAAAGCCTAAGCACATGCTGGAAGGAACTGACTACAGAGGAATCTCCCAAGTCTGGACTTCTTAATAAGCACTCAAATGGGTTTTGATGAAATACTGTCTTTGGCAACATTTAGACCTGCTAACCATACATGGACCTCTGTATTCCTACAAAAAGAACTGGGCTTTCCTAGCCCTATTTTCTTTTCTGGCCATCATTACAACTGCCACCAACTGCACCCCTGTGATTGTTGCATTGGCAGAGTGGTGGTTTTATCAGGAACCAATAGTTCCATCCACAGAAAATGGGGAATTACCTTACAGGGCCCATTTACACTTTGAATAATTCTATTATTATGATTCTATTTTAATTACCTTGTTACATCCTATTGCATTTAATTGCCTTGTTCCATCCTATTGCATTCAGAGATTTGCGGTTTAGGAAGGGGCACTTAGAATTCTCAAGCACAAAGAAGTCAATTGTCTCCCCAGTCTGCTATAAACTGTTCCTATGACACTTAAAGAAGAATATAATGCATTGTGCAAATTCATCTTTCCCCAGAATTAGATAGTTTTCTTGCTGGATGAAGCCTGATGCAATCTTAAATGAATCGTTTAATAGATTATAATTTTATTCACTTTAAAAATTGTGATATTGAAATAGTATTACTCATTAAATGGGTATTGTCAGCAGGACATATACTTCGGGTACATAGTTTGTCCCAGATTGATCAATATTATTAAATGTAATGTGTGTTTAAGAAAGATGGGTAGCAAGTTTTTTCCATTCAGTTTTCCAGAATTGTATCAAATTCACTCTTAGCAGAACCAAACACAAACAAAGAGAATATTAGAGGTTCAATGTCCAAGTTTTCAATATGTTTGTATAAAAAAGCTTAGTCTGAATAATACTTGCACTTTCAATGTATGCATCAAAATGTAGATTTTTAAAACAACATAAAAGTGTGCATTAGTACATAGAAAAAAATGAGTACATTTAAAAATGTGGAAAAACATACTTTTAAATGAAAAACAAGCAAATAGTTATTAACATGTGTCTGAATGTGGACATTAAGGAACCTTGACCAGTTCATGTTTTGTAAAACTCTGTGTTCCTAGTGTTCTGGAGAATACTCTGCAAAAGTATATTTCACATTAAAAATAGAAATTGTCCACCAACTTCTGAAATGTTTTTTCCCCCAAGGAAAGTAATGATCATAACTTCATACATTTCTTAAAAACTTTCAGCTAACTCAAAGGTCTCTACTGATTTTTTTTATCCTTAGGAGTTAGGAATCTTTGTTCCGTAGTCTATGGACTTTATTCTTTAAATATTTTGTTTGGAGGCAATTGTAGTAATCTTTTGCATTTCACATTGACATACAAAAATGAATATGAGATGAGACACAGTGTTTAAATAAAGATATATTAATAATAGTCAGAGAAATGTTTTAAGCATAAACACAAATGGTTTTTCTTCATTGTGTTGGGGTATATTAGATTACCAGTCAGCCTACCTATTCCTACAATTCATATGAGATAGTTTGTCTCACACTTTGCAGGTGAGGATTGGAAGCTGAGGAATAATGACCTGGTAAATGTCAGATAATGAGGAGAAAGGAGTCAGGTATACCCATCAGAAAAATAACAACACTGAAGTATTACCTTTCAAAAAAGAAATGACTGTTTAAATGAAGAAAATTTCTGTTTTGATTATATGTGTAATGTAAGGAGGACATTTTTAAAAGGCTGCTTCATGTCTATTTTCTTTTGGAAAAATTAAATTGTCACAACAGAATTTGTTTTAAGGTTAAAAAAGAAAGAAAGAAAGAAAGAAACCGAGGAAAGAAACAAAAGCTAATCAAAACACAGCAATGGGAAAAACACATTGTTGGAGCTCTTATTAGGCTAAGATGAAAGCAGTTTCCAGAGTAGTGAATAATAATGTAAGAGTTTCAGCTATCCAAACAAAAGAGAACCCCTGGGCTCACAAACAATATTAAATTGCAACCAAAATATAGGAAAACATATGGTTTGGACATTTTTGCATGGGCACTGCAACATCAACATGCCAGTCCAGAAATGTTTGCTATAGGAATGAATGGGTACTTCATTTCTGAATAATTTATTAAAATTTGCAAATTATTTATATTTGGAGTAGAAAAAATGAATGTGGAAGAAAATTAACCAGAGATGTTTCCAGCTCTTGATCTCTTCCCTCCTTCCACATCCTAAACAGTTCTTTAGACTATATTGGCCAATATTCATATCCAGAAGTCGATTATACTCTTACAGCAGGGGTCCCCAAACTGTGGGCTAGATGAGGCCCTTCAAAGTCATATACCTGGCTCCCACCCTAAATGTTAGACTTCGGGTTACCTTAAGTCTGAAACAACTTGAAGACATACAACAACAATCTTAACTAGCTTGACTATCTTATCGGCTAAAAGCAGACTCACACTTCCCATTGAAATATGTAAGTTTATGTCAGGTAAAATTGTTCTTCATTTTAAATATTGCATTGTTCTTTCAGGATTATTTGCACTACAAATACGATATATGCAATGTGCATAGACATTCATTCATTTTTTTTTCCTTTTCCAGCAGCCAGGTTTCTAATAGAAGCTGACTACAAGGAACACACAACTCCCCTGTTAAAGCAGCTCCACTAGTAGCCTGTGTGTTTCTGGGTCCAATTCAAAGTGCAGGTCATTACCTATAAAGCCCTTTACGGTTCAGGTCCAGCCTATTTGCGTGACCGTGTCTCCCCCTATGAACCCATTTGGGCCTTAAGATCCTCCAGGGAGGCCCTTCTTGTGGTCCCACCACCCTCACAAGCATGACTGGTGGGAATGCAGAAAAAGGCCTTCTTGGTGGTGGCACTCTGGCTCTGGAATGCCCTTCCCAAAGAAATCAAACCTGGCCCCTCTCCTTTTGGAAGGAATTGAAAACATAGATGTGAAAGCAGGAGTTCAGAAATGATTAACTATAACTTATTATGATGGTGGGTTTTATAATTGTACAAACACTAACTGGTTTGAATTGGTATTGCTCTGGTGTACAATATATTTTAAATCCTGCTAACTTAATCTGTGTACATCAATATGATATTGACAGTTTAGTTTGCGATGTTTATGATTTTGTTGTTATGTATTATGTGTCATGTTTTTATTCTTGCTTGATTTCATATTTATTTTTAGTAAGCCACCCCAAGTCCTTTTGGAGAGAGGGTGGGATATAAATAAAGATTATTATTATTATTATCATCATCATCATCATCATCATAATTATTACTGCTTTATTGATTAATTGAAGAAAGGCAATGGAAATACGGAAGCCTGCAGATAGGAAAATACTTAGTAGTAAGATTTTGAAAGTAGGAAAGAAAGGAAGTGATGATCTGGGGAACACTTACACTGATCAGGGTTGTTGTATGTCTTTCGGGCTGTGCGGCCATGTTTCAGAACTATTCTCTCCTGACGTTTCGCCCACATCTATGGCAGGCATCCTCAGAGGTTGTGAAGCATGGATAAACTAGGATAAACATGGATACTCCACCACAGACATCAGAAGAGCTACAAGGCCAAGAACAAGCCATGAGAGTCAAGACAAAGATCCACCCAGAGGAAAGGTGTTCTTACCATACATCAAGGGAACCGCTGACCGCATAGGCAAACTGATGAAGAAGCACAACCTACAAAATATCTACAGACCCACAAAGAAAATCCAACAAATGCTACTGTCAGTGAAAGACAAGAGGGATCCTCTCTCCTCTGCAGGAGTCTACCGGATACCATGCAGCTGTGGACAAGTCTACATAGGGACCACCAAACGCAGCGCCCAAACACGAGTCAAAGAACATGAAAGGCACTGCAGACTCACTCAACCAGAGAAATCAGCCATAGCAGAGCACTTGATGAACCAACCTGGACACAGTATATTATTTGAGAACACAGAAATGCTTGACCACTCCAACAACTATCATGTCAGACTACACAGAGAAGCCATTGAAATCCACAAACATGTTGACAACTTCAACAGAAAGGAGGAAACCATGAAAATGAACAAAATCTGGCTACCAGTATTTAAAAAAACTAAAAAATCAGAACATTAGATGGGAAGCAACACTCTGAGGGGCGGCTAATGATTCTGAACAAAAGATGCCCCCCAGGCAAGAGACAAACCTTTCCAATGCTAATTAGGGTGATTAATTGCAACATTAATGCTGGCTTCCAACTGACAAAGGACTCTTGTCACACCCTGGACTCTCCACAGATATATATTTACCTTCCTTGCCTAGTTTATCCATGCTTCACAACCTCTGAGGATGCCTGCCATAGATGTGGGTGAAACGTCAGGAAAAAATACTTCTGGAACATGGCCACACAGCCCGAAAGACATACAACAACGCTGTGATCCTGGCCATGAAAGCCTTCGACAACATTTACACTGATCACTTAGCAAGAAGGCCCCTGAATCAGCTCCATAGCAACTAAGCTACACATGGAGCTGATCCAGATTAATGCAGATCAAAGGTGCTTAATGTGGACTTGATCCACGATAACCAAAGTTATGAGTTGCTCTGAATTCTGCCCCAGAACCTAGAGCAACCCATAACCTTTGGTCGTACCGTGGGCTCAGGTGGCCTAGGGACACAGGGTGGCACTCATCATCCCCTCTCATTCTTTTTGTTGTGGAGGCTAGTGGCCATGACATGGGTTGCTCTGATTGCTTCCTCCTCTCCTTGCTCATCACTCTGACACCTGAGCAGACATTACTCTATGTGACAAGTGACCAACATCACTCATGTTGTGCTCAAAGTCTGCTGCCACAACAGCAGGAGGGAACAATAAAGGTGGCTGTCTAACGGCTGTCTTCCTCCCACCTCTACAGTACCCCTGGAATGATTTACATTATAACCATTTACACCAGTGGTGGTTATGTTGTCAACCAATCCAGTACAGATCCAGCATTCAGCACATCAGATCAGCCCTGTGATAAGTGGTCAGTGTAAAACTGGCCCTGAAAACACTTGGGCTCCTTAAATGGATCCAATAGGTAAATTTGTAGTCCTTCTCAGGTGGAATACCGAAAGTAATATCAGTACATAATTACTGAATGTTTAAAATAACATAAAAGATGATTCTAGAGAGAAACATATGTGTTTTCAGCCCTACTTGCAAATACACCCAAATCTGCAAAACACAAATTGTAAACATACACTGATGAGTTTTCCTTGTTTTGCAGGGATAGTCACTATTTTCTAGTTCCTGTTCATGTGCATAGCTTTTTTCCTTGTTGTAGAGATCCTTTGCTTAACAGAGGTTAAATCATTAGTATTTGGTAGATGGAGAGTGACTCATCGTGTATCTAGTCTACCCATTGGTAAATGCAGACCAAAAAAAGGCAAAGATGCCACCTGATGCCATTTCCCACAAATGTTGAAGTGTATTTGGAACTGTCAGATAGTTATTACTGTCAGGCATTTTTTCATTTCCAACTTTACAAAAACAACATACTCAAGGACATCTGTTGCATTGGAAATGAACTAAGAATAGTGGCCAGTGAAGAATTGCCAATGTAGTGTTAAAGTGGTGTGCTGAAACTTGTGAAGGCACATTCGGTAAAAGTGTAATTCAACTATGTATATTTTTCTCTTTCCAAGGATTGATTTCAGTAATATTACATTCACAATGTATTCATGCAACTCTCATAGTGCAATGGACATTTTAACCAATATAATCAAACATTTTGCAGCTAAGCCAACTATCTTGCCATTCACCTATGCCAACTGTTAAGTGAATGCCCTTTGGCCTTACAACAGTATTATGTTTCTGGTGTGGGGAAAAGATTATATGTGTCTTTGAATTTAGCAGGAAGTACTTTGGTTGTCTGAAATAGCAAAATTTCTAAACATCATATTTTCATGTTAATACATGATAAAATTTCCCTTCAGATGACAATCCTTTTCCATTGTATGATTTTAAACAAAAATGGCAAAAATTAAGAAATCTTCAAGTGACACAAAAGAGTGAAAGGATACTAGGGGTGTGCAATTAGGCAAAAACCCATGCCATTTTGGTGTCTGGTTTTCAGTTGCATCTCCATTTCATTTTTATGAGGTTTTCCTCCAATGGGGAAACTTTAGAAGCTCATTTCTCTGTCATTTTTAGGCCTATCAGCATGAAACTCACCTCACTGGTAGGCCACATTTACTTCTACAAGTCTGCCAACTTACACAAGGTTTCACCAATCCACAAATATTTTGGAATTTTTTTAAAGTTTTTTCCATAGCATTTAAAAAAAAACCCACAAGAGGGGTTCTGGGAATTGTACTCCCAAGTGCATCCCACAAGAGGGGAGGGGGATGGATGGACACAGTCAATCAGGTCACTTATTGGCTGAGAAGGAAAGTGAGAAACAGAGTAAAAAACCTCAACTCCCATCATACCTTGGGAGGAAGCACAAGCCTCCTTCAATGCTTATGTTGGGCAAAATGCTACTGGGAAAGTGAGTTCCCATTTGCCTCAAGTGGGCATGGAAGAACCTGGGCAGGAACTGGGTATCCTGGGCAGGAACTGGGCCCATAACTCAATAGCAGAGTGGTTTGCTAGGCACACACGCAGCAGAAGTCGCTACAAGGAAGCTCTGGACAAATAACGATGCTGCAGTCTTCAGTTATCTATCAAAAGTTTACTTATGAACGGAAATCCACAAGACGATACACAGCTCTCACGCAGGCACACACGGGAAGGGACAGAGAGCAAAAAAATAGGAAGTAGAGGGCTATTTATCTCAGCCTCTGCTGTCTGATGCAATCCAAGTTTAACCCTTTACACACTGGCATAGTAGGCAGCACACAGTGTATGATGCAATCTCCAGCACACATTGCACAACCATGACTCAATTACATTTAAACAACTCTATATACAATCATTCCCACTTTAACAAGGAGGGCCTTTGGAAAGGGATGGAGAAGTCTGCTGAGGAAGAAAGTAAATGAGGAGCAACAGCTTTCCTGATTAGCAAAGCTTTTCTCCCCACATATCGAGCCTTCCGCCTCAGGTAGAGTGCCGCTTGCTCCACCCCATTGGTCCCTATTAGCCCCCAATAGCCAAAAAGATCTGGCTGCTGTAATCTGTTCTGACTAAAGCTTCAGCTGCCCTCCGCCTGGCTCATTTTCATGTATTGGGCAGCCAAATCCTCTGAACCATCCGGAGCCCATTTTCCAAATCAGAACTGTGCACAGCATTAGTGGATACTTTATCCCAACACATTTCAAGTCAGAAAGGGGAACAACAACAACAACAACAACAACAACAACTTTATTTATATCCCGTCACCATCTCCCCGCAGGGACTCGGGGCAGCTTACATGGGGCAAAAGCCCAAACAACATAATTGAACAAAATAAACAACAACATAAACACAATTCACGGTATAAAAAGATAAAAACAGTAATACAATGTAAAATGAGAATATTATAACAGTTAATAATATCAGTCAACCACCAGGCACAGTTCTATCATCTACATAGGTGGAGAAACTGAAGCAGCAATGCAAGAATAAAATGATGAATTAAAGTGCATAGATGATAAGGATCTATTAAAATACAGGATAGAATTATAATACCATCTGGGGCTGATTATCTAATGACTATCTCACCAAAGGCCATAATGAGCTATTCTCTCCCCTTAAGCTCCCACTATTTTAATACACAAAGCATCATTTCTGTAAAGAATTGCCTTCTGCCTCTTGGCTATCCCTTTCAAAATTATCAAAAAGTAAAGAAAGGGGAGGTTTTAATATTTGTCAATAAATTATATAAATCCAGCAAATAGATAACTGTTCAATTATTTCACGAAGTAGCATATATTTCCACAAACATTTTCAAATAATAGTTGTAAACTAGAATGTTGTTCAAAACTTCAATTAACTTTATTTAGACTGTCTTTATTAGGTTTTGCTTGATAACACATTGTTTGGTGTATAGGCATGTGGAGAAGCTAACAGAAGTAAGATATGTGTTCTTGTTTATGTTGTTCAATCAGAAAGTCAATACATATCTCTTCTGAGGTTTGTTAAACATGAAGCATATGCTAGATCTGATAGCTCTTGCTAGTACAATGTCACTGTGGCCTAGTGAATATCTTAAATGAATAGTGAATACCTTAAAGGTCATGAACAAAACAAACAAGAAAAGAAAGATAAGGAAGATTAGGTTAGACATATTTCTTTAATCTGTTGTAAACAACCGAGATGTAAAATAGGAGTAGCATTAAGTCTCCAGTCTGGGAGAAAACCAATGTAGAGATAGCTGCCATGGAATTAACAGTATTCTAACCCTTTCCTAACACAGTATTTAATCTTTTGTCATGAATTCCTTGAGTTCCAATGGTGAATTTATTTCATTTCAAATGAAACATCTGAAGGAATTTCCTGGAAAGGCAGATTAAATGTTGTAAGGATTTTATCTCACAAAGCTGTCATCTCATGGTATTAGCATGATTACTGATCCCAGCAACTTACTAGGATGGATTCCCTCACTATTGCACCTTTCCATAATGCTTTACCTATGAGATTTTGTCACTCCATGGTCCTTGTTGGGGATGGAATCCCATCTCTCCACACTTCTATTGCTCAGTAAGATTTTTACATTATTTTTAACAGAATTTTGCAGTTTCTTCTATTTATCTTACTTTATTTTAACCTGTAATTCCTGTGACAGGTAGTAGGGGAGAGGGGGAGGCAGCTGGACATACCACCCTCTGACATCACTGTTGTACTAGCATGCTGAGACAGAAACAAATGACACAGCATATCACATAGGTAAGTGGCAGGGCTGTGACATAATCCGGGGCCATTGATGAATTTTGCTTGTAAATAGTAGGGAATGGGTTTGTCACAAAAGGGCAGTGATTGGCAACAAGTCATACACAGCATTGTGAAATAGGGATCATCACAAAAGGTGATGGTCCTGCCCAGGCATGTAATTACCCAGACGGCGGGGGGGGGGGGAGGCTTGAGGGGCTTCAGACCCCCCCCCCGAAATTCTCAGGGTGGTCCGCGAGAAGGCCTTACTGGTATGTGGCACGGTGGCGTCCTTGTCTGCAACTGGGTCCTCGGTGCACTCTCCTTTTCGGTGCCCTGGTTTCAGCCTTCAGTGGCAGGAGACGAAGGGGTGTGCGCCAAAAGCCCAGGCACCAAAGAGGATGCCGCCACACCACAGACCATTTAGAGGCCTCAATAGGCCTTTGCGCCCATGCACTTGGCAGGCCTTTGCGGCTGTGCATTGAAGTCTCACCACACTTGTGGCTGGGAGTGGAGTGCATCAACCCCATCGGCTGCCTTCTGGGACTCTCTGGATCCAGGTAAACAACAACTCCCATTTGAAAAAGGTCAATCATTCCCCAATCCCTGCCTCTATGCACAGTTGGGCACATTGGCTCTATGTGCCAAGTTTAGTCCAGATCCAGCAGCTTTCAGTCATCCGAGAAGATTTTGTAGGATTTACCAGTCATCCGAGAAGATTTTGTAGGATTTATACCCATATACAACCAATCAGCAGAAAACGTCACTAAAGTTATTCTAAAAAAATGCAACATGTTGAAATTGGACATGAACAAGTGTGTAGGGCCGGGCTACGATGGAGTTGCCACCATGGCTGACCATCTAACTGGAGTTCAAACAAGAATTCGAGAAACATACCCCAAAGCAAGATATTTTCATTTTGCAAGTCATTGACTGAACCTTGCATTGAGTGATACATTTTCAAACTCTTCTGTCAGAAATTGTATTGGAACAATAAAAGAAATAACAAATTTCTTCAGAAACAGTTCAAGTGCTAACAATATTTTGCAGATTAATATTACCGTTCATGTGCCAGAAACAAAGAAAAAAGACTGACACATTTATGTGGGACTCGTTTCATTGAGAGGCATGACAGTGTATTGACATTCATTTAACTATTTAAGCTGATTGTAGTTGCCTTAGAAGAAATCTCAGAGAAACCATGGAAAGTCTCTTCTTCAGCTTCAAACTTTTTGACTGCAATTGATTTGCAGTGATTTCATTGTTAGCATGTTTGTTTGTGAACAACTCTTCAGCCTTACTTAGCCCCTATCAATTTTTCTTCAGGAAAAGTCTTGATATGGCATCTGCCATAAACCACGCTAAATCACTGTTAAAGTCTTTAGAAATTTTGAGAGCAGATGCTAAAGATCATTTTGTAAAACTCTTTGACTTAGCAAGAACAACATTTGAAAAAATATTTTCAAATATTTATGTGGGACTCGTTTCATTGAGAGGCATGACAGTGTATTGACATTCATTTAACTATTTAAGCTGATTGTAGTTGCCTTAGAAGAAATCTCAGAGAAACCATGGAAAGTCTCTTCTTTAACGACATGCAGTATGGAAAGATCATTTTCAACCATGAAGAGAGTGAAAAATGTATCTAGAAGTTTAATGACAGACCAGAGACTTAGTGGACTAGCAATGATTTCCATCCATCGGGACATCACTATCAAACCAGAAAAACGAATTGACAAAATGGCTGGGGAGAAGAAAAGAAGACTGTTGCTGTAAAGTAAAAAAAAATAAGCCAAAAAGTATTCTAAACATTTTAATGAAAGTAAATAAATAACATTTATTATTTAAACTGTCATGTTTATTCATATCATGATCTGATCACCATGCTCAATATATCCCACATGCATGGGAGTATTGGGATAACGATACAAAAGGTTTGCTAGGGTTTCTTTAGGCAGCAAGGACTGAACTTTTTACAGATTTAACTTCCAACAGTGTTGTTACTGTAAATTCATTTTATGCAATTCTATCTCTATTTGTAGTCAATTTGTTAGTAGCCACTGTTTTTGTAGTCAATGTTTTCAATACATTGTGATGTTTTGTTGTTAAATTTGTAAATACAGTAATTACTATGGTACATAATATTACAGTGTATTGAACGACTTTTTCTGTCGATTTGTTGTAAAACATATTTTGGTGCTTAATTTGTAAAATCATAACGTAATTTGATGTTTAATAAGCTTTTCTTTAATCCCTCCTTATTATCCAACATTTTCACTTATCCAACATTTTGCCAGCCCCTTTATGTTAGATAAGTGAGACTCTACTGTAATGCAATTGTTTGATCACAGATTTCAGGAGTGTTTTCACTTCTCAATTCTTCTTTAACATCTGAGTTGTTGTAGTTCACTTTTCTAAATTCAGAATGCTAATTTGCATCTATTGGTATTTCTTTAATATTCAAATGTTATACTTATTTCGAGCCATTTAGTTTCTGCCAAATCCATCAAATCCTTAGTGATACCTGCAATATTAACTGTGAACTACACAGGAGTCAATAGTGCCTCATCCAAGCTGCTTTTTGAGGATAAGTGATGGAGTTGGCATTGGAAAGGCATTATCTCCAATTTTAAAAATAATTAAAAAGAAAAGGAATATGGACATTTTGCAGTTGAAATAAGATTTAGATAAATGTAGTCTTAATTGTATTTTAATTTTTATGCTTCATGACACAAAAGATTTAATTCATTTTTATTTTTATATTCATATTTTCATGCATTTGTCCTGTTTTAATTTGGATTGTTTCATAGTGACAATCAACTTATTCCTTACAAAATGATTGACCACAATAATTGCACATTTTGTCACATTGTTCTACCAACTTTAAGAGATTCAGGCCCCTTCCAAGCTGTCTTTATATCCCAGAATTTGATCCCAGTTTATCTGCTTTGAACTGAATTATATGACTCTCCACTGCCTTATAATCTGGGATAAGAAGATAAATGGGATCAGATCCTGTTCTATAAGGACAATGTAGAAGGGGCCTCAGAACTATACAGAAAGAGCAAAAGCTAACAACTGAGATGTAATGGAAACTTCATCACATGGCCAATATATGGGCAAATATGACCTCATAGGAATCCATATCTGAGGAGATTTTTTAGATTAGAGCTCTTCAAGATGCATTCACTTCCTATTCCATATTCACTTTTATACTCATAAAGTGGTCTTTGTTTTGTTTTATTCATCTGCTACATGCCCCTGGTGGCACAGTGTGTTAAAGCACTGAGTTGCTGAACTTGTGGACCAAAAGGTCCCAGGTTCAAATCCCGGGAGCGGAATGAGCGCCTGCTGTTAGCCCCAGCTTCTGCCAACCTAGCAGTTCGAAAACATACAAATGTGAGTAGATCAACAGGTACCGCTCTGGCGGGAAGGTAACGGCGCTCCATGCAGTCATGCCGGCCACATGACCTTGGAGGTGTCTTTGGACAATGCTGGCTCTTTGGCTTAGAAATGGAGATGAGCACCAACCCCCAGAGTTGGTCACGACTAGACTTAACATTAGAGGAAACCTTTACCTTTACCTCGTCGTCGTCTCACTCGTTCAGTCATTTTCGACTCTTCGTGACCTCATGGACCAGTCCACATCAGAGCTCCCCGTCAGCCATTGCGGCCCCCAATTCCTTCAAGCTCGAGCCAGTCACTTCAAGGATACCGACCATCCATCTCGCCCGTGGTCAGCCTCTCTTCCTTTTTCCTTCCATTTTCCCCAGCATCATGATCTTCTCCAAGCTTTCCTGTCTTCTCATGATGTGGCCAAAATACAAAATACCTTTACCTACATGCTGAAAAGACAGAACTCTTGAAATCTCCACAGATTTTGCTGGATGGTGGAAAATGTACCCCTTTTCACCACATTTTCTATCACCCAGCATAAATCCAATTTCTAGATATCAGGGTCTTGACAAAGTGGGAATATTTATTCAAGGCACACCACCCACTTTCATATGAGTTAAACTGAAATCAAATCCAAAGTAAAATACAGTAATAAATCAAATTCCAGTTAGAATCATAACAATAGACAATTGCAAGATGATACTCCAAGCAAACCACTCAAGATTTCCTTAAAATTCCATGAGCTTTGATCTTTTCTTCTTCTTAACAACATAATGGGAATGGGTGTTAATAAATAACCTGAATGTTAGGAGAAAAATGATCTGATAAATCTGTTTGGGGTAATCATTTCCATGTGGTGGCGTCACTAGAACATACTTATACTGGTGTTTTTCTGCCACTGTAGAGAATAAAGAGGCATCTTCAACTGACCTAAAGAATATAAGGAAGATTCCTGGAGGAGACATTGCTTCTGATAGGAGCCTCTGGTGGCGCAATGGGTTAAACCCTTGTGTCAGCAGGACTGCTGATCAACTGGTCAACGATTCAAATCTGGGGAGAGAGGGAGAACTCCCTCTGTCAACTCCAGCTTCCCATTCAGGGACATGAGAGAAATCTCCCATAGTACGGTAAAACATCAAACATCTGGGCATCCCCTGGGCAACGTCCTTGTAGACAGCCAATTCTTTCACACCAGAAATGACTTTCAGTTTCTCAAGTCACTCCTGACATAATAAAATTGCTTCAGATAGTTTGTAAATGTAAATATAAATCTGAACTCATAGAATCACAATGATGGAAGGGCCCACAAGAACAATATTATCTCAATTCCCTGCCATGCAAGAATACATCATTAAAACACTGCTGAAAGATGTCCATCCTAAGGTAAAGGTAAAGGTTTCCCCTGACGTTAAGTCGAGTCATGTCTGACTCTGGGGGTTGGGGCTCATCTCCATTTCTAAGCCAAAGAGCCGGCGTTGTCCGTAGACACCTCCAAGGTCATGTGGCTGGCACGACTGCATGGAGCCCCGTTACCTTCCCGCCAGAGCAGTACCTATTGATCTACTCACATTGGCATGTTTTCGAACTGCTAGGTTGGCAGGAGCTGGAGCTAACAGCAGGCGCTCATTCCGCTCCCGGGATTTGAACCTGGGACCTTTTGGTCTGCAAGTTCAGCAGCTCAGGTCTTTAACACACTTCGCCACCGGGGCTCCTATGTCCGTCCTAGTTCTGTTTAAAGAACTGTTGGGGGTGCTTTGAATGCGATTTTCCTGCTTCTTGGCAGGGGGTTAGACTGGATGGCCCATGAAATCTTTTCCAACTCTATGGTTCTATGATTCAATGAAAGACCTTCAAAGGTGTGTTTACCATACTCCATAGCACTCTGTTTCACTGTTGAAGAATTTCTTTTTAATTAATAGGTGAAATTGCTTTTCTTGAATCCATTGGTTTGTGTTCTAATTTCTAGATTGGCCAGCTTTTACTCACATAATTGTTATGGAACCCTTGATTATTTCAGACTAAATAAATTCAATTCATAGTTTCTCTTTTTCAAATACTGCACAGGACAATTACACATTATAGAGAAGTTGCACTGATAGTGAGAGGATTTGCTAGTAAGTATATTGCTTTAGATATTTTTTTAAAAATTGGCAGCATAGATTGCTTTGTGGCTCTCTGAAGTAAAGGTATTAGGAGACTTGAACATAAGCCAAAATCACTACCTTATGCTTCATTTCACTTACTCAGTGAGTCTTTTATTACCCACTGTGACAATTTTGTTTGCCAAGCATGTCAGAACACTGCCTCTCTGTCTACTTGTCCTTTTGGTATAAATTTGTTCTTCTTGCAACTCAGTGGCTTGCATCCTGCACAGAATCATAACCAAACATTCTGCCTCTCATTTGAGCGGGTACAAAGATGTCTATGAACCTTATCCTCACATAATGCTCCTTCCTTTCTTCCAAACCAGCATGTGAGCAGTGTTTATCATAGGTTCAACACCTCTTTATGGCTGGAGGTTGTAGTGTTATAGTTCATTTTCTGACTACATTGTTCAGTGAAGTACATTAAGAGGCTAAGTTCTTCAATATATGATAAAGCCAGAACGAAATCATCATATTCAACAAACCCCTCTGTACGTGTTTTGCATATATTATCAGCTTAAGTTGAATAAGCCCAATCCTATGATTGCAAGACGGTAAAGGCTGAGAATTTGCACACCTACTATATCTATATAGCAATGTGATGAGGATTCAGGTACAGTCAGAGGCGGTTCAACCACCAGGCCAACTAGGCAGTTGCCTGTGGAGCCATCTTGTTGGGGGCGCCATCGAGGCAACTCCTGTCTCCTGCGGCCTGCCTCTGCAAGGTATTGAACTTCTTTTTCTGTTGATTTGTTGTAAAACATGATGTTTTAGTGCTTAATTTGTAAAATCTTAATGTAATTTGATGTTTAATAGGCTTTTCCTTAATCCCTCCTTATTATCAAACATTTTCGCTTATCCAACACTTTTATTTTTCAGTGATTGGTTTGGGTGGTGCACCAAAATTCTGTTCGTCTACACTTGAAAAATACCTAGGGCTGGCTCTGGGTACAGTGGTGGGGCACAAGGATCAAGGAAGCTAGGAAACCATGAGACAAGGGAAGGTGAAGGAAGAAGGGCAAGAGAACAACATAGTGAGATTGGGAGATAGTAGTGGTGGAAATTGTCTGCAGTTTTGGTCGTGCATTTACTGTTTTATTTTTTGTCTGTTTTTCATTGCCTCAGGTGGACTGTGAGTGACAAAAAAATACTAGAGGTGAAGGAAGGGAGGGAGAGAGAAGGAGGGATTCAACTACTGAAGTAAAACCTAATGTGGCTGTCCTCAAGAGTTTTAGATACACAAAAATTATGGATAGAAAAGAGAACTGGAAGATACTTATTGAGATAGATACTTTATGTGGACTAATACTCCCAAAATAAGGAGAGGAGTCAAGAAAGACCTTTCTCTCCTAATTGATCTTTTCAATTGAATTAATAGCAGCACACCACTGGAAAATGCACTTAATATCAGGGGGAGCTTATGAGCTACTCAATGCAGATAGATTGAGCACAAAACAAAATAAAACTTCCAAAATACACATTGTAGTTCATCATCAGGCAAATATATTTTTAAAAATCATGCAGTGAGGAAAAAGTGACATTGTGAAATCGCAGCTCCACATCTTGCTTTATTATGTTACACCTCTCATCCGATTATTGCAGTTCAACACCACATAACTGCTATGCCTCAATGCTATGTAATTCTGGGATTTGTAAATTTGTAAGATATTTACCTTTCTCTCTCAGAGAACTTCGATGACACAAGTTACAAATCCCAGAATTTAGGATGGAGCTGTGACTGTTAAGTTGTTTCAAACTGGTATTATTCTGCAATGTAAATACAGCCAGTGGGAGAGGAGTTATTTCACATTACATAGTAATGGCATTGCGATTCCATTTCAGCTGCATCCTATGGAATCCTGGGATTTGGAGTCCCTAGATGAACATTCTAAATGGTACTTCCCAAATTGTGAGTCCTAGGATTCCACTGGTTGTT
Source organism: Anolis carolinensis (assembly GCF_035594765.1). Lineage (NCBI taxonomy): Eukaryota > Metazoa > Chordata > Lepidosauria > Squamata > Anolidae > Anolis > Anolis carolinensis. The sequence goes on from NC_085843.1 coordinate 153,138,080, forward strand.
ATCATGGTGGTTCAAATGGAATCATAGCACTATAATTATATATTTTGAAAAATCCTTGATCTGTGAAAAGAGAAACTTTGGGAAATATGATGGTATCAATATATTAGCTTTAGCACACCTCTGCACAACAGAAAATGCAAGTACAGTAGAGTCTCACTTATCCAAGCTTCTGGATTATCCAAGCCAATTTTGTAGTCAATGTTTTCAATATATCATGATATTTTGGTGCTAAATTCGTAAATACAGTAATTACAATATTAATATTACTGCGTATTGAACTACTTTTTCTGTCAAATTTATTGTATAACATGATGTTTTGGTGCTTAATTTGTAAAACCATAACCTAATTTGATGTTTAATAGGCTTTTCCTTAATCCCTCCTTATTATCCAAGATATTCACTTATCCAAGCTTCTGCCGGCCCGTTTAGCTTGGATAAGTGAGACTCTACTGTATTCACAACATACGTAACTAAAAAACAGCTTCTACAGCCATAATAATAATAATAATAATAATAATAATGTTCTTACAGCAGCTGAGGATATGATCAATGGTTTTGTCGGTTTCCTTGCACAGTCTGCATTTTGGGTCAACAGCTGATTTTTCGATCTTGGCCTTAATTGCATTTGTTCTGATGGCCTGATCCTTGCAGCCCAGGAGCAAGCCATCAGAACAAATGCAATTAAGGCCAAGATCGAAAAATCAGCTGTTGACCCAAAATGCAGACTGGGCAAGGAAACCGACGAAACCATTGATCATATCCTCAGCTGCTGTAAGAAAATCGCACAGACTGCAAACAGAGGCACAACTATGTGGCTCAAATGATTCATTGGAACTTATGCCTTAAGTACCACCTGCCAGCAGTAAAGAACTGGTGGGATCACAAACCTGCAAAACTATTGGAAAATGAGCACACAAAGATACTGTGGGACTTCCGAATCCAGACTGACAAAGTTCTGGAACACAACACACCAGACATCACAGTTGTGGAAAAGAAAAAGGTTTGGATCATTGATGTTGCCATCCCAGGTGACAGTCGCATTGACGAAAAACAACAGAAAAAACTCAGCTGCTATCAGGACCTCAAGGTTGAACTTCAAAGACTCTGGTAGAAACCAGTACAGGTGGTCCTGGTGGTGATTGGCACATTGGGTGCTGTGCCAAAAGATCTCAGCCGGCATTTGGAAACAATAGACACTGACAAAATTACGATCTGCCAACTGCAAAAGGCCACCCTACTGGGATCTGCGCGCATCATCCAAAAATACATCACACAGTCCTAGACTCTTGGGAAGTGTTTGACTTGTGATTTTGTGAAGCGAAATCCAGCATATCTATCTTGTTTGTTGTGTCATACAATAAAATAATAATAATGTTATTTCTTACCAGCCTCTCCTCATGGCTTGAGGCAGGTTGCAATATTGCTAAAACGATTAATCAGAGCACATAATCATTTAAAAACACTCTGTAGAATACAAATATTAAAGCATATTTCAATAAATACATCTCAAAATGCACAAAACAAAAATTAGACATTGAATGGACGTTTTCAATTCATCATTAAAACTGTCTGATCTAGTTGTCGGAGCTCTAACAGCAGGTCATTCCACAGTCTTGGGATGGCCAATGAAAAGGTCTTCTGGGTGATGATTGCCAGTCGGGTTCTGGCAAGCTGGAGCATACACCCCCAGAGGACCTCACTGTTTGGGGTGGATTGTAAGGGAGAAGGTGATCCTGTAGATAAACTGGACCCAAACCACGTAGGATCATCTGTGATGCCAGTCACAGAACCCTCTAAGGCCTCTTGGAATCTTAAAGGATCCATTAGCTTTTGAGGGTGGATCATTTTAATAGATCCTCCATCCCTGCAGGGGTAGGTTGTAGCTGTGATATTATCCCTGACCAGAAAGTGATCTGTCCATGACAACTTGGAGGTATTGATCTCAGCCCACAGATCTGTATGTTTCACACTGAAAATCGCATCAAGGGTATGACTTGTTAAATGCACCCTCCCAGAGCCACAGAAATGCCACGCAGGAGCTGCCACTGCTTGGTATGCTGTTGCTTGGGTCCGCCCCTGCTTGGGTCCACCACCACTGCTGTTCTTGCCACTGCTGTCCCAACAATGAAAAGCAGGCCTGATGCCTGCTCTGGCCCTTTGGGCGGCCTTAAATGGGGCTGACTGGGCCGGCTCACCGCCGATTGACCAGGAGGCCAGGCGGCGAGAAAATTTACCGCCACACAGGGGGGTCCCTGCAGTGCCATGATGAGTCGCAACAGCGCTTGCCCGGTAAGTGGGGCAATGCATATTACTAAGACCCACTGGTATACATCAGCTGTAGTGGGAAAGCAGCAGCCTTCTGTCAGTATGAAAAGAAATGAAAGCAAGCACGATAGCTGAGGCTTTCATTTTCATGCCATTTCCTCATTTCCTAGGAACATGTCGCCATTCGCTTTCTGTAAATGAATGGTCGAAACAAAATGACATCACCAAGGAAACGAAGGAATTTTTTTTGCGCGCACCTCTATTAGGCAGCTGAGTGGACAGTACATGAACAGAATTCCCAGTCTATCCCTGATTTTCAGACTCAGGTACACAGACTCAGTGTGACTCAGCTCCCTAATAGGTACTCTGGCCAGGTTAAGGTGGTCTTTATAGACCATAACTACTCCCTCCCCCTCCGCCCATTTCCCCCTTACCTGCTCACTGATGCAGTGCCCAGCTGGGGGGTCCTGGGCGCAAGTTGGAACACCATTATCTCCCAGGCAACTTTCTCTGGCATGTGCCTGGTCAGCCTCCTCATCTTTGCCATGTGGTCAAAAATAATGTGAAGGCTTAGAAATGTGGACTGTTCCTAATAGTGATGGAAGTTCACCGGGGAGTGTGTGTGATATTAATGGGATCACTGCACGGCCAATCTGAACTAAGAAAATGTGGCACCAAACATTTTTTCTTGGGGGGAGGGGAATCAGTGTAGACAAGCCAGTGGCTAAAGGTGAAGAAATCACAAAAAGCTTTCATGGTCTTCTATTTTCATATATTGGAATTTATAGAAGAAAACAGAACAAAGCACATCAATTCACCTTCCATCTATTTGCATGTAGCATTATTAGTATAGGTAGAGGATTTTGAAGAAGACAAGTACAATACAAACATGATCTTCCTCCATCTCTCTTGCTTTTGCTGAGCTCCAAGAAAATGAAGTGGTACGAAGTCTAACAATTGATCTAGGGAACAGAGGAATAACATAGACAGGCCATCTGTTTCAAAATGCCACTCTTTCTCTGGGGAAAAAGAGAGAGGTCTAGTTGGGAGTAATATACCCGTCTATCAATAGCTGCAGCTGTGTCTTTATACCTGGCTTCCAATCCTTACAAATGAATTCTTACAGGAAATAAACACAATTTGAGATAAGGGCTCAGGGAGAGTCTAATAAGAAAAAAAAATCTCATTATCCAGTACATATAAGAGCTTAGTGAAGCTTTTCCTTGGAAAAACATCCACCATGTAGCCAAATAGAACAGATTTATCTAGGAAGGTGGCATCATGCCAAATATGCTACCAATGGCAGATCAAATGTATCTAAATAACTGGCTCTAAATAAGGAACTAAAAGAAGAAGAAGAAGAAGAAATAAACCCAAGATTACAGAAAATGAGTCACCCAACACTTGAATGTGATTATAGCTCAGCTTATAGTAATATGGCAAATGGCTTACCCCAGACTCCTCTCTATCTAGCCCAATACTACTTAATTGGTTAGAAGCTCTTCGGGTCGGAGAAAGAAGTCTTCCCATTAGTGTTCACTTTTTACCTAATCATTTTAATAGGAGATGCCAGGTACTGAGCTTAGAATATTCAGTATGCTAACTCAATAAAATACACTGATATATTGTCCTTCCATATCCTTTCAAGCACAGCATTATTCATGGGTTAGACCAGTGCATTGCAAGTCATTGCTGCTAGAATGCCTTATCTTTTCACAATTCTTAATTTCACTTCAAATTCCTTAGACGTTCATTTTCAAAATGCATTAATTTTGAACATTAATTAGGATGAAATTCAGTGGCAGATCCATTTCTTCTTTTTCTCTGCTTTCTAGCTTCCTTTCATTAATAGAGCAAATGTTGGAACTTCTACTTCGATTCAGAAGTTATTTTTTTGACCTGCATCTGGTTTTGAGCTTTCCTTATGTCTTTATGGATTTTAACTGTGATTTTTTAAATACCATTTATTTTTAATTCTGTTTTAATGATTATATATTAAACTGTACTGAAAGGCTTTACATGTAAGCCACATTGAGTCTCCTTGTTGGAGAGAAAAGTGGGGTATAAATAAACGGAAGAAGAAAAAGCAACAGCAGCAGCAGCGTCACCTGCCTCTAATAAGTAACTGTTCAAACTGCATTCCCTAGTGTTGGTGAGAAAGAAAAAATTTATTAGAGTGTGGATCTACGATCCTGTTTGCAGCCTTTGGACCTAGTTTCCATCTTGTGCAAGAAGTTTCACAAAAACTGTACACAACCATGTCATGGGGCCAATTCCCAGAGCTGAGTCTGCAAGCTCTGGAATTGGAGCCATAACAACAAGCACTCCCCAATAGCTCATGCAGACACCTGGCACCGGAGCATGGGAACTTTTGGAGTGAGAATCAAAACAGCTTTAATGAATAGTTGGTGTTGTAGTGGTAGTAATGTGATATGTGGGATGGGGTTTGGTGATGATATTTACGTGTGGTGTGACGTTGTAGCAAAGGTGATAAAAATGATTGTGTGTAAACATTATGTCATTCTCGACTTTTCCCAAGTCGTGTGTTCTTCAATAAAGATTGGTTTTGATAACAGCTACCTTTGGTCTGTGTTCATGCTGGTCGTTTGAAGTAAGCGCGACATTAAGTCGAGAATCCCATTCTCACCCTCCTGCGGAGTCGCAGTGAAGTGATAATGAGTGGAGGGGTCAGAATTATCGAAGGGGGCATTTGGGAGAAGGAACTGGCGCAATCATACGAAGGGGACCAATGGATTTTATCCAACGCAGAAAAAGGGGAACAAAAGGGGGGACTATGGTTTGTAAAAAGGAAATTGTACGTTCCTGCGATTTTGAGGGCTAAAATTTTGCATCGTTTCCATGATAACCAGAGCGCAGGCCACATGGGAATTACAAAAACGACGAAAGCCATAGCAAGACATTGTTTGTGGCCAGGGATGAGAAAGGACATAAAAAATTATGTTACCCAATGTGACGATTGTGCCATGAATAAATCGAAGGGGGGGAGACCTATGGGACTATTGCAGCCTGTGGCAGAACCTACCAGACCTTGGGAATGTGTGGCTATGGACTTTGTGGGGGAATTACCTGTCAGCAAGGGGCATTGTTATATATGGACTGTATTAGATTTGTTTTCCAAACAAGCTCACTTTATAGCGCTGGCAAAGTTACCATCAGCAGAGAAACTGGCTGACTTGTACATAAATCATATTTATAAGCTGCACGGATGTCCTAGCAGGGTGGTCAGTGACAGGGGTGTCCAATTCACAGCGAAATTTTGGGGAAAATTCTTGGAAATATTAGGGGCAGAGAGGAGCATGAGTTCCGCTTTCCACCCTATGACAAACGGTGCAGTAGAACGTATCCAACAGACACTGGGGCAATTCCTTCGCATCTACTCTAATAAGAGACAAAACGATTGGTCTAGGTGGCTAGCCTTTGCTGAGCTAGCATTTAATTCTACAATTCATTCCGCAACAAATAAAACTCCATTTGAAATAGTTTATGGGCAGGAGGTCCAGCCGTTACCCCAATTGCCAAGGTGGCCAGAGAATGAAGAAACAGGGGTGGGGAAATGGAAAACTCAGATGCAAATTTGTTGGAGCCAAGTGACTGCATCCTTAAAGGAAGCACACAAAAAGTATAAAACCTTCGCAGATCGAAAAAGGATGGAGGGCGATAAGTTGGAGAAGGGGGACTTAGTATGGCTAAGTACAAAAAACATAAAACTAGGTCTGCCCTCGAAAAAGTTGAGCCCCAAATTCATTGGACCCTTCAGGATACAGGAGATCATAAACGAAGTGACTTTCCAGTTACTCTTGCCAAAAAGTCTGGGGAAAATACATCCTGTATTCCATCGCAGCTTGTTAAAAAAGTATATGGGGACTTTGGATAAAATGGATATATAGTATTCATGTTTGGTTTGTTTCAGAGTCGTGTCGGGCGAAGCACAGAAGAAGAGGTCGGCGACAGGGGGGGCGCCATGTCATGGGGCCAATTCCCAGAGCTGAGTCTGCAAGCTCTGGAATTGGAGCCATAACAACAAGCACTCCCCAATAGCTCATGCAGACACCTGGCACCGGAGCATGGGAACTTTTGGAGTGAGAATCAAAACAGCTTTAATGAATAGTTGGTGTTGTAGTGGTAGTAATGTGATATGTGGGATGGGGTTTGGTGATGATATTTACGTGTGGTGTGACGTTGTAGCAAAGGTGATAAAAATGATTGTGTGTAAACATTATGTCATTCTCGACTTTTCCCAAGTCGTGTGTTCTTCAATAAAGATTGGTTTTGATAACAGCTACCTTTGGTCTGTGTTCATGCTGGTCGTTTGAAGTAAGCGCGACACAACCATGTAACTGCTGAGATGAAGCCAACATGACACAAAGAGCTAGTGAGGTATTCTCACTGAAGCTGTGCCTATTTTGACCTCGGGTAGCAAGTAAATGTGTACTTTTACAAGCTGTGCCAAATGGTTATTTTCCAAAATCTAAAATACAACGTATCTTTGGAGGATCAAAGATCAAATCTAGGCAGAACATATGAGTAACCAATTTCACATATTTCCTAATGTACAAGTAAACTCAGAAGTCGCTTTATGAATTTGTCCAAGACAAACCCAGCCAAATTCTTCAAATCAGCCAACCATTGATTTTGACAGTTTCTTTTTAATCCTGTGTTGTAAATCATCTCATCAAAAAGATTTTTCCATTATTCAAATGAGATGCGTTTAGGTCTTCCAAAGAATTGAGATGTGCCAATATGTGTTATAATTTGGGCACAACTTGGGAAACCAATATGAAGCTTGTCCCAGCTGGCAGCCCCCCAGTTTGTTGCAGACCTAAAGCTCCTCACATGTGTATTGGAGGAAGATGTGTTTCTTTCTTTGAAGTATTTCAGGCAGTTGGTAATGGAGAGATGTTGGCAGCATTTAGAGAAGCAGATGCTTACCTGTGCTCCAACTGTGCAAACGTTTGGCTCACTGACAAGGTGAAAAGAAGGACAAGTCATCACAGAACAGGGGCAGTTGGCAGCTGGCTCCCTACTGTGAAAGGGTAAACTGGTTACCTGGGGATGCTTGCTAGACTGTAGCAGATCTCATCAATCCATGCCAACATATGCACCTGCCCAAAAATCAAGCAAGGTATTTAAACTAGAAGAATGAAAACAAATTAAGGATCCAATCATTTGGAGATGGGAGAAAGGGGGGGGAAAGCTTTGGCCAATTCATTGCCATAGCAATGTTAAAACGTATATTGTGATTCTGACAGCAGGGAGCAAAGTCTCACACCATCTGAGTTCACACAATTCAAATAATGAATACCGATCATGAATCCTGCCTTCTTTTTATGGAGGTCAGTGTGCAGACATTCAGTCTGTGAATGAATGAACGAAGGACTTAAAAAAAGAAGGAAGAGTCTAGTAAAATGTTCGACATTATACACAGAAGATGAGCCATATCAGCTCACCTAAAGGTGTTTTTAGTCCAATCATACCCTGAATTCAATAAGTAACCTATGTAAAAAGAAGCAGTGTTGCACAAGTGGTGTAAACATTTCATCATTATGAAACTACCATTTGCAGCTGACAAAAGTGTAGTCCAATTGAGACTATCAGCAGAGATCCATGGAAATTTAGTTGCACAAAGTGAAATATTGCACATAGACAAAACAGTTAATAGCACTGTTCACACATAAGAGCACAGAAGACAATGTGCAATGTGAACTGTACCATACATATTATGCAAAGCAGATGCTGGCAGCACCACCATAGCCAACAGAACAATGAGATGAACCACGTGCATGATGGGATCAAGTCTGCCAGCCATCAGGGATCATGAACCTATCCAATCCTCATTGCAGTAAGGAGCAAGAAGGGGTAAGGCTTCTTAATTTCAAAAAGAAAACAATGAAGCTACTAATCCAAGAAACATGGGATAGATGCACAGGACATATGTGCAAAAAAAAAAAAAAAAGAAAAAAAAAGAAAAAAAGAGAAAGTGGCAGCACACATTTAAAGAGAGGATGAAGGTCACAGGAACAAATGCAGTGGTAAATGGAAGCTCACATTGGAAAATACACCCTTACCACATCATCACAAAGTGCCATGACCACAGAATTAGATGCCCAGCAACCATATAGCTCCCAGGTAGAGAATATTGGCTCAGGGACATTGGGAGTCAGATCAATTAGCCAGTTAAGATCATAGAAGACATTTATATTGCCATATTATTTATTTATTTATTTATTTACAACATTTATACCCCGCCCTTCTCACCCGAGGGGACTCAGGACGGCTTACAAAAATTGGCAAAATTTAATGCCCAAATTGCAATCATAAAAACAAAACAATATAAACAGATCTGTTAATAACATTGTTAAAACACATTATAAAAACCTTAAAAATGTATATATAATTAATTCCATTCATCCGAGATCCTCATGCTTCATCCTTAAATCAGGCCATGTCAACTTTGTCATTAACTCATCAAAAGCTTGGGCACATAACCATGTTTTCACGGCCCTTCTGAATCCCAGCAGGGTAGGAGCCTGTCGGATATCTCCAGAGAGGGCGTTCCACAGTTGGGGGGCCACCACCAAGAAGGTCCTGTCCCTCGTTCCCACCAGCCGCGCCTGTGAGGCAGGTGGGACCAAGAGCAGGGCCTCTCCAGATGATCTTAGTGATCTTACTGGTTCATAGGAGGAGATACGTTCGGACAAGTAGATTGGGCCAGAACCGTTTAGGGCTTTATAGGTCAAAACCAGCACTTTGAATTGGGCTCGGTAGCATGTGTCATGACCATCCAGGCAGCTAAGAAAGGTGCCACTAATAGCTGCCACACATCTGTAGAACCAGGAATATTATCTTTAGCTGCCCAAATATATGCTCAGTCAGTGAGCAGGAAGCCTGTGGGCTGTATTACAAAGATTATTATTGATGTATTTATATACTGTATGTATTTATTTTTATCCCATTTTCTCCCAGGGGTGGGATTCAAAGCTGTGAACAAAGGGTAAAAAGCAAAGCTACATAATACAAGAAAACAACAACATCCGCCAACCCAAAAAAAAACCCATAACCCAACACATTGTATAAACACATTGTATAAATCATAAATAGGCTTAAAAGTAAACAACATTTATCATTATCATTAAAATCCCTGAACCTCAGGCCACTGAGGTTACCTTAAAAGCATCATAGCTTTAAATCTTGTAGAGATGGCATGCCACATCTAAAAGCATCCTTGCTTGCCTCTACTGTGTAATAACATAGGGTGGCCACAGGTTACCCATGTCACCTGGAATAGAAAGGGGATTCCAATGTTATCAGTTGCAAGGATCAGAGGTACAATTATAGACAGAAGCACATAATGCACACTCTCATGGCACACATAGACTGTCGCCTACTCCAGCAGTGAGTGCTAGGAGCAATAGCAGCAGCAGCCCTGATAACCACAGATTGTGGAGCTCTTGAAGTAGATTGGGAACCAGAGTATGATGGCATCCACAGTAGAGCCTATACAATCCCCCTGCCAATTCTGAAAAATGTACAGGAGCCTGTGCACCACCTGTATGCTCTTAATAAGTATGTTTTTTTTTTAACTTTCCATTATGTCTAATGTGCCTGCAGGGCTGTGTCTGTTCACTATATTGCTGAGGATACTGTGGTTCTGGCCTGCAATTGTATGCCACAGTGGGCTCTCATTTTCAGTTCAATGATTGCAGATGTACCTGCAAAAGGAGATGGCTTGCCTGTGCCATTCACTATGCCTGAGTTCCATGACATTTGTCTTATAGCAGACAGATTGTCTTTAGTGTCTAGATCCCTGTGATGAAGTTGCCATTAGCACTCTTCACTCACCTGTTTCTCTGCCAAAATGACAACCAGTGACTGCTTACTTGGAAGTATTGTCCCTCTTTGATGCTGGTGGTGGGGGATGATGTCTGACCATGGTATTTATTATTTATTTATTTACAGTATTTATATTCCGCCCTTCTCACCCCGAAGGGGACTCAGGGTGGATTACAATGCACCTATGCATGGCAAACATTCAATGCCATTAGACATACAATATATAGACAGACACAGAGGCAATTTAACATTTTCCAGCTTCCGGCTTCATAAGAGTATGCTCGATTCCAGTCACAGAGGGAGCTGCTGCTCATCACCCACTTGTGACACCGAGTCCTTGGTGGTAGTACTTCCTCATTTCATTCCGCAAGCAGCTGGCAGTTTTTATAATGTCATAAATTAGTTAAATTAGCCTCCCTGAATAAAGCAGTACATAGACCTTACTAATCAACAGATGCAACTGTTTTTCAAGCTGCTTAGGTGAGCAATGAACTAGGCTATTAACTGTTGGGAACTCAATCCAACCTGGGCTTTAATCCCATGACCACTCGGTCAGTAGTGATTTATTGCAGCTGGCTACTAACCAGCTGCGCCACAGCCTGATCTTTCAGGGTTTTGGGAGTGTTAGGACTTGGAGGTGATGCAAGGGGCTTTGCAGTAGGTTTTGGTGTTTTGGAGTGAGAATTGGTTTTTCTGTTCTGTTTCCTTTTCTTCATCAATGTATATACATATTGCATTTTTTTCTCCAACCCTTTACTCCTTTATGTGACTGTCTTGCATTGTGTACTGTGATTTGGTCACTGTGCAACAGTATTGGTTGCCTACCTGCCCTACCATATTTAGCTGCCATGGCATATGTCCAAATGCAGGAATTTATGTTATGCTAAGGGAATGTTGGATTGAGGATTGTTTACAATGTAGCCAATGAGTTATATCTAGAGAGCTCAACAGCAGAATGTGTATTGAGCTGCATCCTTCATTTCAGACTACCTAGTAACTGGCAAAACATAAAGTCTCTGATGTTGAAGTGGCACAAAGTCATCTTTAGTAGAAGAAGCCAGCAGTCCACATTCTCCATGAATTTATCTAACCCTCCTTTTTAAAAATCAATCCATAGATGACTCATGCTTCTAATATTATGAGAGAAGGTGAGATACTTCTTCTCATCCACTTTCTGCACACCAAGAAACAGTATTGAGCTGTCCAGGTCCTTGGGTCATTTTAGTTGCATTTTTCTCCATTATTTTGCCTATGTCATTCACTCACTTATGCACTCACTCAGTCACTTAAGACTAGACTATTACACCCTCTGCCACCTGTTTTTTTTTAAAAAAAAAAATTGGAACACACACAATTTTGCCTATGCCTAATAACTAGAGTAGATCAGTACACCATCCTTGCGATGATTTTCCCATGCCTCCATTTTATTGTTTACTCACTTGCATTAATTGAGCTGCCATCACATAATGATTTCTTTTCTTTTCCCTGGTTCCAAATAATGGTATTTTTAGAATGCATGGGGAAATTTACCTTTCAAAAATTATATTCCTTCAAAAAAGAACTGATCACAGAACATTTTACAAGATTTGTTTTAAAATTAGGCATTAATTAGAAGTAGTGAGTAAGTAGTAATGCTATTAAGGAGAACTTTAAAAATGAAAATTGATAGACACACAACTATGAAGCAACTAAAAAACCGAAAATGCATTAAAATATATTTAATCAGAAAAGAACCTAACAATCTGACCAACTTATTCAGATCTAATGAAATTTTCAAAAGCTGCCTATCTTGCAATGCATTACTGTAATCTAGTATGAATGTTACTTAAGGTTTGAATAATTTGAGACCCCTAATTCCACTGAATACTGCTAGAAGAAGAAGAGAAAATTGGCAATACGTATTACTGGAGAGCAACAAATTTGTTACTGAAATAGCCATGTTTCAGTAGTGACAGGAAACTGGAATATCAGCAGCAACTCAACAATCTGATGGATGATGGGAGAGAGATATTTTGAGGATTCTACAAGGTTTGTAGAATTCGTACAAAGGTTAAGATATTAATACACAAATATTGTAAAAGTATACTTAAAAGTAAGCTCAACTGAATAAGATTATGCTATATTTTTGTTATATGAACCTTAATTTTATAGCCTAACCTTTAGGTTATGGAATAAGATTGGCTGTTGTGAATTCTTGCATGGCCCTCAAAATTGGAAGTTAGAGTTGACCTTATAAGCCATATAAATAATAGCATTATACTTCAAGATATGTTCATAACAACTAAGAATGTATTATGTATCCCTGTTTTGCCTTCCAATCCCTATTCACTTGTATTTTCAGAAATAGACTTCACATGGTTGTTGTATGTCTTTCAGGCTGTGTGGCCATGTTCCAGAATTATTCTCTCCTGACGTTTCGCCCACATCTATGGCAGGCATCCTCAGAGGTTGTGAGGTATGGATAAACTAAGTAAGGAAAGGAAAGAATATATATCCGTGGAGAGTCCAGGGTGTGGCAAGAGTCCTTTGTCACTGGGAAGCCAGCATTAATGTTTCAGTTAATCACCCTAATTAGCATTGGAAAGGTTTTGTCTCTTGCCTGGGGGCATCCTTTGTTCAGTCATTAGCTGCCCTCTGCCCTCAGAGTGTTGGTTCCCATCTACTGTTTTGATTTTAGAGTTTTTTTAATACTGGTAGCCAGATTTTGTTCATTTTCATGGTTTCTTCCTTTCTGTTGAAGTTGTCCACGTGCTTGTGGATTTCAATGGCTTCTCTGTGTAGTCTGAGATGATAGTTGTTGGAGTGGTCCAGCATTTCTGTGTTCTCAAATAATATACTGTGTCCAGGCTGGTTCATCAAGTGCTCTGCTATGGCTGATTTCTCTTCACATGAACTTTACACTAGTGATCAAATGCACGTTTCAAATTTCCTGTTCATTTAAAGGAGAATATTCAGTAAGCATGACTTTAGAAATTCACAGTAGACTTCTATCAAATCTACAAAATAAAGACCCCTGAAATATCACTCATTTTTAATATATAAACTAAATAATCAAGAAAAGAAATGGAAGGTATTTCAATGGATGAAGTGTGTTGTTGTCTTGGCCATTATTTCTCTGAAATTTTGCCAGGCAATACACCTTTCCAATTAGATGCCCAATTTTATTACAACAGGGCAAAGTATCTTGATTTTATAACAAATAGAATTGTCAGAATTTATAATGATAGAATTTGGGGGCAAAAGGGACACTGCCTACATAATACATTTGTATCTCTTTCAAGAAGTAGTGTATTGTTCAGATTTACTTCACATGGGTTTTTGTAGTAATGATATAAGAGCAGCATGAGCTGGTTTTTGGCTTTTTAATGAAATCCCAATATAATTAATTAACATTGCTACAGCAACACATTTTATATATATTTTTGGCATCCAAGGTGAAATGATGCAGAGGTGAATGGTGCAAGATATCATGTTCAGACTCCCCATCACTATTTCCTTTTCTAATTTAAATTGCTTTTCCCTTTTGCTTCTCCTCTTTATCCTTTTTCTTTTCTCTTCTTGGTCTGAAGCAGATTCCTGTTGTGTGGAAGCCACTGGGCAGCTGAATATCAGCAGCAGTTGAATATAGGTCTCACCTATGTGAATTTCAAAGTAGCTTGTTATAATAATGGCAATTATCATGTACAAATAGTATCTATCTTAACATATGCATATATTTATTTCTTATTTCTCTGAAGGATGCACAGTATGTGGAGACCATGCTTGGCAGAAACAGATACCTCCTGCATATGTGCCCACTGTTAGGAAAGGAAAACCTGCATTTTAAAAATATGTTCAGTGTTTTCTGTTATATACTACCATTTTTTTGGGAGTCTCCCAACTTGGGGAGGACAGAAATCTGTTTTTGATCCAGAAAGCTGAAAGATTTGTTTTCTATCTGGCCCATTGTTGCAGTGGGGAGGGACTTCCCACAGACTCCCCTTTCCTTGCTATTTTAGGCATAGTTTGTCCTTTTATCCTTCATTAAGAACTGGATTAAAAGCATTAAAGTTAGATATCACTCCTCCTGCTATTCTTTCCCTTCTGTCTGTAGAGAAGACTGGTTTTAATGCTTTGTTAAAGCTGTTCTACTCTAGAGGAGACAGGAGCTCTAGGTGCATGCATGCTCTCTTTCTGCTGGAGGCAGTTTTCCAAGACATTTTAAGGAGGCTCCCACTTCCCAAAGAAGGAAGAGGGATCGATCTGGAGATATCCTACTCTGGGTTTCCTTTAAAAACCCCTCTTTTTCTCTCTCAATGTAGAGGTGCTGGAGTGGAAAGGTGGACCGGGCTGTGTCACAGCTAGTTAGTAAAAGGTTATAAAAGGTAAAGCTTTTCCCCTGACGTTAAGTCCAGTCATGTCTGACTCTGGGGGTTGCTGCTCAAATCCATTTCTAAGCCAAAGAGCCGGCGTTGTTCATAGACATCTCCAAGGTCATGTGGCCAGCATGACTGCATGGAGCGCCGTTACCTTCCCGCCGGAGAGGTACTTATTGATCTACTCACATTTGCATGTTTTTGAACTGCTAGGTTGGCAGAAGCTGGAGCTAACAGCGGGCGCTCATTCCTGGGGTTTGAACCTGGGAGCTTTCGGTCTGCAATTTCAGCAGCTCAGTGCTTTAACACACTTCACCACCGGGGCTCCATAGCTAATTAGTAGCCAGCTGCAATAAATCACTACTGGTGATGTAGGTCATGAATTCGAAGCCAGCCCGGATCGGAGTGAGTTTCCAACCATTAAATAATCTAGCTTGCTGTTGACCTATACAGCTCGAAAGACAGTTGCATCTGTCAAGTAGGAAATGTAGATACCGCTTTATTTGGGGAAGCTAATTTAACTAATTTACGACACCATAAAACCTTCCAACAGCATGTGGAAGAATGATGAAGTACTCCATCAAGGACTCTGTGTCACAAGTGAATGGTGAAAGGGCAGCTTCCCCTGTGGCCAGAATTGAACATACCCTCATGAAGCCAGAAGCTAGAATGTTAAATGGTCTCTGTGTCTGTCTATATATGTTGTATGTCTAATGGCATTGAATGATTGCCATTTATATGTGCATTGTGATCTGCCCTGAGTCCCCTTCGGGGTGAGAAGAGTGGAATATAATACTGTAAATAAATAAATAATAAATAAGGAGAATTGGTGTGCCTCCCCCCCCCCCTCCTGAGTTTAATGCAAATTCGATGCTAGTCAGTAGTACTACATGTGATATACTACATTCTGGGCATAAACCTCTTATTCTGGCAGATTTTTTCTGCTAGCAGAACGTTTCTTTGCTGGCTGATCTCAGAGATTTAATGACACCAATATCAACCAGTAGAACAATATTTTTTGGCTAAGACCTGCCACAAAAGAGTCATAAAGGGAAGGAGAGATAGAGAAAGGTTAGAAAGAGAGAGGCCTTGAGTTTACTAGATCCAAACTGCCTCCATTTTAGGAGCAGTCACACTGCCAGCACCATATTAGCCAAGCAAGGATATTCCAACATAACTAAAATAGAAAGATGTTAGGTTCAGCACAGCTTCTGCTTCCTTTTTGTTGACCTAAGGCCAACTTCACTAGATTGCATTCCCGAAAACTGCAAAACAAGCAACCAAAAATTAAGAAAAGGAAACATCCAGCAGTTGCTTGACCCTGAAAATGAGTCCAATTTAACCATCCCTGAAACTGGTCCCTTATTTTATTTTCCATTTTTAATTCATTCCTGCATAATTGTATCTTACTGTTGAACATTTGAGTTCAGACTAGCAAAGTAGACATTATTGAATCATGACAGATTAACTTTGTAAATAAATGGTGCAAAGAAAGAAAAGCATCAGAACTTAGTTTTTTTCTGAAGAAACGACATGCAACATAGCAATCTATAAAGTCACTGGAAAACAAATAGTGAACTAATCACTTTTATACTTCATATTTTTCTTCATATTAAAACACACGTCATCTTAGAAAAATGCCTGTTTAACATCCCAGATTTCTTTTTAAAAAACCAAGCTGTTCCTCTAGGAATTATGCAGAAGGAGAAAAAACAAATAAAATGTAAAGTACATTTGGTTTGTGCTGTCAAACAACCATTTGAAATACAATTTACAACTCTCTCACTCTCTCTCTCTCTCTCTCTCTCTCTCTCTCTCTCTCTCTCTCACACACACACACACACACACACACACAATAAAGAATAAGCAAACTCTTCTAGAATTCTTGAATCCCAAGAGCAAATCTTGGTTTTCTAAGATATATCACTTTACTATTCAGACTTAACTGAATATTGCATAGTTCATTTAATGAGGAGTGAGGCCTCTTTCACGGTAACACAGAATTTCAGTTCGATTTCATCTTCTGAAAACCTTAAAAGTTAAAATAATACAATCCAATAAGGAGAACACTTTTCACAAAGAATTGCTGTAACATGAAACTCTCTTGAGTGTAATTGAATGAAAGTCACAATTGAAAAATATTGAAAAGTCAAGGTTTGGGATGATGGAGGTTATTATTGGCAGCAGATTTTCTAAACACTTCTAGGACATAAGAGTTCAATTTCCACCCACACTGCCATTGATAAAAGCATCTTCTAATCCTCTCATTTCTTATAGAATCAAGGAACAACCTATGAAAAGTATTATCGGATCTATCAAAGGTATTTGGAATAATATTCTGAGTGGTAGAAAAAGTTGAATATATAGAACCATTTCTTTCAATATTCTCAGTGCTTCACAGTTATTTGGAAGTTTCATTTTCATGTTTATTGGTGGTCTTCAGTGTTCAATATAACAATCTGTTAATGGAAGAAGACAATGATGTAAGATGTTAAAAATGCCTCTGACCTATATCTGCTCTTTTACCTTTTCCCATTCCAATAACAATCTGTTATTTGCAAAATTTCAGCTGACATTTAGTCACCAATTTGCTTTGAGGTCTTCTGCCAAAAATATGGTTGTGGTCAGAAGGAAGTTGTAACTACAATGCATCCTTGTTACTAGGTCGGTGAAAGAACTGATAAAGGGATGGAAAACAATCCAAATAGTTATCTAAACCAGGTAATAATTTCCTACAAAATTTGCCAATTTTTGTTTCTTTGTAGGAAATAATTACCTGGTTTAGATAATTATTTGGATTGTTTTCTATCCCCTTCCCAGTTCCCATACTGAGCTGTATTGATATAAATGGAAGCAATACTAGAATGCTGAGTATTCAGTTTTGACAGTTCACAGTACAGAATACTTAACATTTAGCATGTAAAACATATCAAACAAAACAAATAAAATCCCATGAGTAATGATATTCACTGAAAATCAGACACTAGAATGTGGAACAGTGATGAAATGCCAATTCATATTTAATGCATGTATACATAAGTGTAATCATTACTAACATTAGGTTACTGAAAGGAGGAAATACATAAATAAATGAGAAAATAAATAAATAACTAGAAACTACTGTTGCATTTGCCCTGCTAAAATTGCATCTGTAACAGTGAATTTTGGCAAGCAATAACCAGGCACATTTTAATTTCTGCACTGGGTTATGTAAAGACTCAGATATTCTCTCAGTGAGTATACATGAGCAAATCTGTTTTGTCTGAGAGAGATGATAGTCCTAAACAGCTCAGTAATACTGATAAAGACTGGTTTAACTCTCCCCCTCCCACTTCCATGATGGGTCGTTTTAATCAAGCAGAAAACCAAATGCCTTATTTATTTAAATATTCTTACAGTTTCAATGAAGGCACAAACACTAGATTTCCAAATAACTGGTTTCCATTGTTTTCCTAATATATAACTTTCCCCTTTTATTTCTAGCTTTTATTTCCATAAAGTCATGAAGAAAAAAAATTAAAATAAAATAAAATGAATGAAAAATTTTTTTAGCTGCAGCAATCTAACACTATAAAGTTTCTTGATGTTTCCCCTCCCTAATTTTATAAAACTCTGAAGAATACTATTTTGGCTCAGCATCTGTGCTATATGACATGTTTATGGAAGACTATGCCCTATCAAATAAGGAATGAAAAATAGATAGGACCACAAAATGTTTCATTGCTCAGTGGTGCAATACATGGCACAGTAAATAAAAGTTACAGGTAGCAAAGCAAGGAATTAATGACATGAAAGCCACATCTGATCAGACCCAAGGGAATATATGTCATTCTAAGGTACATGAAATGATCCAAGTATCTTGGGTAGCTGAACAGCTACTTTCAACTGAAGACTTAATTAGAATTGATAAAATGTGTGCACTGGAAAAAGAAAAGCACCTCTAGGTTTCCCCCAAGTGTCCAATGTACTACATAATTTTTCCCCATTTTGTGGGTTGCTAAGTTACCCTCTGAAAATATTACAAAAGGTTTGGCATAATATGTATAGTGCAAGCCCGCAGAAATACAGAAAAGCAGTAGAATACCTGTACTGTGCAGCTTGGTGCAAATTTCAGTCTTAATTTATAAAATCCTGAAGTTTCTGAAGCAAGGCTAGAGATGATATATTACAAAGATCCACTTTGTAATATACATGGCTTTAGTTTCCAATGGCTAGAAGGAGGAGCTTTTCCACCACTGTAAGGCAGTAAAGCAGTACTAATAGTAATTGCATTTCCACATGTGCAATTACTGTTAGGTCAAAATGTCCAGGTGCTATGAAGTTAGTTAAATCTATCCATAGCCAAGTAGAGCAAACCAGGAGGGCATACAGATCAGTAGACAGAAGGAGTTATTACTCAGAGTTACCAAGATAAGAACTGAGATATCTGAGCAGGGAGGAATATTTATGATGAGTGGTCTTCTGGAAATTATGCTGTAAATCACTCCATTTTAATGCAGAGGCTGAACATCTTACATATGTGTGTCCGTATACTGAGCTGCACATTTGTGTGATTGGCTCGGGCTGTGGCACAGGCTGGAGAGCAGCTGCAATGAATCACTGCAATGAATCACTCTGACCAGGAGGTCTTGAGTTTGAGGCCCGCTTGGAGCCATGTTTGTCTTGTCTTTGTTCTATGTTAAAAGGCATTGAATATTTGCCTATATGTGTAATGTGATCCGCCCTGAGAAGGTGAGAAGGGTGGAATATAAATGCTGTAAATAAAATAAATAAATAAATATATCTCCCATCCACTCGACCATTAGATGGAGCTGGCCCATCTACACTGACCACTTAGGTTGGCGTGCAGACAGATCATACCCACAGCAGCTCTCTTGATTGCAATTCCTTGCTTCCTAGGTTCAGGTGGCCTGGCAATGTAAGACAGCACTCCCTTGTCATCTTCTCATGCTTTGTTACAGCTGTCACTAGCCATGACACCTCAACCTACCTTCTCTCTCGATGCTTGAGCTGCCATCAGTGAGACCACCCACTCACTGTGTGAGATGGGAGGGGAAAGAATGGAGCTTTCTTCCCAGTTATATCAGAGGACCCACAAGAGGGTAGGTGGGGGTGTCGCGACTGGCAGCAACTGTGGCAAAGGGGGTGAGGGGTCAACTAGGATGCTTCTGCAGTGGCATTGAACTGTGCTCAGCTGTTGTGACTCAGCTGGAAACTCAGAGTGACTCTGATGAGGATGATGGGATTCAGGTTCAGAATCAGGTTCAAAATGTCCCTGTTGTAGAAGATGAGGAACAGAGAGTGCAAGTTCATTTTCTCACAGCAGGGAATGAGGTTGATGATACTGAAACTAGCCAGGTGCAGATTGATTCAGAAAAGGAGGACAGTTCTCACTCTGATAGTGGGCAGACTGCTCAGGCTGACACTAATGAGAAAACCGACCTTGGTGAAACGGGAACCTTAGATTGAGCTGACCGTTTGGAATTCAGAGGAGTTCGAAGGAGTGTGAGAATAGCAAACAAGAAGGAGGTCCGAGGCCAAAGAAATGCTTTCATGTTTTGCAAAGGGTATTAAAGCAATTGATCAACTTTGTCAAAGCAACTTTTTGTTCAAGCCAAAAAGCAAGCACTCGTTTTCCTGGATTATCTTGCAGCCTTTGCATGTTCATGGGACTTTGTCATGCTCTAATGGGACTTCGTTTAATCCTTATGATTTCTTGGATTATTCTCTAAAGCCTTGTTTTATAACAATCTTTTGGAACTTTACTTTTGCTTCTAAAGAACTATTTATTTTCTATTTCTTAATAGACTACAAAAGACTTCAACCTGTGTGCAGTCTGGTGTTTATAGCAAGGTGAAACTAACCTGAGGTGCGACATCAGCACAGCTGGGCAGTTGGGACTCTGTTCTACCTCTGACATCCAAAGCAGGAGCTCAAGGAGTTCAAAGCAGGATATCAAGTGAGACTATCATATCATCTCACCAGACCACCTGAGCCTAGGGGACAAGGGATGGCAATTGAGACAGCTGCTGTGAATTGGGACTCTCTGCCACTTCTGAGGCAGCTCAGGGAGTCTGAAGTGGGATGTCAAGAGGGCATGATTTGGGTCCGGGACCCTGGATCTATCCCACTTAAATAGTCAGTGTAGAACAGCCCTACGATAACAGTGGAAATCTGAGATACAGAGCTGTATTCCAGTCCTGAATCAAATTATAAAAAGGGATGAATACACATAAGTGCTTTGGCCAAAAGGATCACCTTTCCCAACCCATACTCAGTGAGCAACAGCAATTCATATTTACAAAATTTATTTGGCAATATCAGCAAAGGGGCCCCTGGTGGCACAGTGTGTTAAAGCGCTGAGCTGCTGAACTTGCGGACCAAAAGGTGCCAGGTTCAAATCCCGGGAGCGGAATGAGCGCCCGCTGTTAGCCCCAGCTCCTGCCAAAGTAGCAGTTCAAAAACATGCAAATGCGAGTAGATCAATAGGTACCGCTCCGGCGGGAAGGTAACGGCACTCCATGCAGTCATGCCGGCCACATAATCTTGGAGGTGTCTATGGACAATGCCGGTTCTTTGGCTTAGAAATGGAGATGAGCACCAACCCCCAGAGTCGTTCACGACTGGACTTAACGTCAGGGGAAACCTTTACCTTTGCCTTTATGAGCAATAAATAAAACTTTCAGCTTTACACAAACAAAGAGAATGTACTTATGAATAAGTATTGTTTAACAGAAGTTGCAAGATCTAGAGAACAGGATCACCATGACCCTGTAGTGTAATCACCTCTGTAAACTAGCAGATGTTCTCAGGATAGAACAACTAACTTAATTGGCATTGCCCTGTAAATGCAGTTATAACAGTGAGACAGACTCAAGATGGAAATCAGAAATTTTAAGCAACAGATTAGCTTTGTTTAGAATGGAACTCAGAAATAAAAGACTAAATGCCTGAAAATACTGTTGTGCCTAACAAAACAAAAGTGCAATATGTGCCTACCTAAAGATAGTGAAAAGAACCAACTGAAATGGATTGGTATGCAATGGATTTCTATAATTATGGACAACTAGGTTAATTATGCAAATGTGATTTATTTTCATAATTTATGCAGCGCACACTATTTTTATTCCAAGAATTGGGTTTCTGCAATAAAAAGTAAGAACGGTCAAGACTGTTACTCATTATATTTGTAGGATCAGAAATGTTTAAATAAGAAATATGTCTGGAACTAAAAATGCAAATTTTGCATTATGCTCATCACAAATAGGGCAAGTGTATAATCCTTGAATTCTTCAAGGTATTCTTTAGATTACATTGGCAAACTAATTTCAAAGCCCAGTGAGAATTATGGCAGCGAGCAGCTACAGAAAGTTTCGTTTCTACTTTTAGACCAACAAACAGTCTCTAAAGGCTCTAAAGTTTCAATGATAGGTAAAAAGGCTTTTGCATAGCTTTTAAAAAGCCTATCACTTCTATTTTCTGTCAGCTATAAAATTACAGGGTTGTTGTGGGTTTTCTGGGCTTTTTTCGTGTCAGAAGTGACTTGAGAAACTGCAAGTCGCTTCTGGTGTGGGAGAATTGGCCATCTACAAGGACGTTGCCCAGGGGACGCCCAGATGTTTTTTGATGTTTTTACCATCCTCGTGGGAGGCTTCTATGCTCTCGCAGAGAGCTGGAGCTGATAGAGGGAGCTCATCCGCGCTCTCCCCAAGTTGGATTCGAACCTGGAAGCCTTCAGGTCAGCAACCCAACCTCCAAGTCACAAGGCTTTAACCCATTACGCCACCAGGGAGTCTGATGGCCATGTTCCAGAAGCATTCTCTCCTGACATTTTACCCACATCTATGGCAGGCATCCTCAGAGATGTGAGGTCTGTTGGAAGCTAGAAAACTAGGGTTTATATATGTGAGGAAAGTCCAAGTTGGGAGAAAGAACTATTGTCTGTTTGAAACAAGTGTGAATGCTGCAATTGATCACCTTGATTAGCATTCAATGGTCTTGCAGATTCAAAGCCTGGCTGCTTCCTGCCTGGAAGAATTATTTGTTGGGAGGTGTTGGCTGACCCTGATTGTTTCATGTCTAGAATTCCCCTGTTTTCAGAGTGTTGTTCTTTATTTACTATCCTGATTTTGGAGTTTAATACTTTAAAAAAAATACTGATGAACCAACCTGGACACAGCATATTATTTGAGAACAGAGAAATGCTGGACCACTCTTACAACCACCATGTCAGACTATACAGAGAATCAATTGAAATCCACAAGCATGTGGACAATTTCAACAGAAAGGAGGAAACCATGAAAATGAACAAAATCTGGTCACCAGTATTAAGAGACTCTTAAAATCTAAATAAAGAATAACACTCAGAAGTCAGGGGAAGATTTAAAAATCGTTTTGCTTTTTGTAGGAATTTGATCCAAAAACATTACAGCCAAACAGGTAGTGAAGAAAGCTATGTTCATAGGGATACAGTTGTTGTTGTTGTTGATGATGATGATGATTATTCTGGCTATTTATGTCTCAGTTTGTAGCAAAACCACATATTTGAGACAACCATAAAACAATTTCCTGCAATTTGCACAAAGGGTAAAATATTCTGACTCATTATGCCAATATAAGACTTTAGCAGGCATCATTCGCATTCAAACTGCAGGAATATTTTATGTGGTATACTGAATGATACTTAGCTGTTACTAACTCACAAAATGCTGGACTATGGCTCAAAAGCTCATATAATATGATGGTTTCTCATCCTGTGCAATTGGTTTATTGCAAAATTTCATCCTTGAATACTCAGAAGTGATTACCATTCAGTGCTAAGTGATTTAGCCCCAAATGTTGAAAGTAATTATTGCTTACATTGTAGTAGGCCAAACTGAATTGAAGTGGACTTACTCCTGAATAGACATGTGAAAGAAAGAGATGCTGTTATATAAAGCACTAGCTTTGCCCGGCCACACGTTGCTGTGGCTTATGGGAATCCTTTGTTGACCAGGTGGAATAGCAGTGAATAGCCTTGCTGTCTCAAAGCCTGGCCGTTTTCTGGAGTAGCCGGAGCTGTTTATTGTATGAACGTAGATACAATACAATGAACGCATGGATGAGGGGTTGTGCTGCCAAGTTTAGTGTTTCTGGGATGTGTAGTTTTGTTGTTTTGTCCTAGGCCGAAATTTCATTACCTTTTTATATATATAGATGGGACCACAGTAAAAATTTATGACTCTCAATAATATGTGCTTCTTCTTCTACTGTATTAAGTTTAAATTCAGTAGAAGCTTGGAACTTTAGCCATAAGTCTAAATAAAAGTGTTTTTTATATAAATACTGAAAATTTATGCCCATCAGTTGCATCTGTAATGGCAGATTGATTAATTAATATATTAGTAGTATTTTATCTTGTAGTATACAAATATCACTTTTTGGGCATATTACAAATAGTATTTTACTTCACTGGGAAAAATAGCATTTTCACTCAGTTAAAAACTATCTTTCAAGCTAGATAAAATAGACTGAAACCGGACTTCCACTGAAGGTGCTGAAATGAAATTCAGATCCAATGAAAAATTAATTTGCAATTTCTAAGAAAGAGAATTTACTTTCACTGACATGTGTATATATATTCCATATTTCTACAAGAATCAGCCTAATTATAGCTGGGAGCAGTACATTAAAATATGAAAGCCTGTTCAACAACTTTACCCACAGGAACGAAAGGAAATGGTATATCTCAGCAACAAATACCAACTCGGGGCACATCTACACTGACCATTTATTGCAGTTTCAAACCAGTACTGAAGAAAGTGTTTCTATGTGCAGATGACTGCATAGGAAATCCTGGAACCAGTTTGAGCCTTGGATAGTGTGATTACAGAAATCACAGAACACTGATGTGCATTAAGGGTGTTCTTTCATGTGCTTTTCTGGATGTTTGTTGTCAGGCTGCCACAGTTTGAAGCTAGCTTCAAACTGCAATAAATGGTCTGTGTAGATTGGTCCCAGGTGTGCACAGATAATTCTGACAACTTGTAGTAGTTCTATGGATAAGGCAAAGAAGTGCTACAATTAACCCTGTTGCACATAGTGAAGAAATGTTCATCATAAACACAGAAGAAATCACAACAACCTGGCCTGAAATCATTGTTACATTATACAAGTTTGTATTATATATCCCTGTAACATATTTTTTTAAATGTAAAGGATTATTATTATTATTATTATTATTATTATTATTATTATTATTATTATTATTTCGTACCCGCCTCTCCTCATGGCTCAAGGCTGATTACAACAAAACTAAAACACACAATCATTATATAAACTACACATATTAAAACATAATTCTACAAAATACATATATTAAAACACACAGCGCAACGCTTAAAATATAGTAGACACAAAACACAAGTTTAAATAAAGAAGGGATAAGATATGTAGATAGGAAATTATTCCTTTTTTAGTTTAAAAAGCCAGATATGATTACCTACTCACTTCCAAACTGACAACAATGCACAATTAAACTAAGTTTTGTGCCTTTCCATAGGGAACGCTGCTCATTGGGAGAAAACACACAGTTATGCTAAGATATGAAATTACTAGTAAGACAACAATCTGGAAACTCCCCAACTATCAAACTTCCCTTAGAGATAAAGTTCAGGATATGGTATAGAATGAAATCTGTACAATTACAGGAACATGATAAAGATCTTGCAAGATTAGAAACCTCTAGAGTTAAATGTCAATAAAAAGATGGATTAATAAGGTAGGTAACACAAAAAAATGCCTACATGCAGGATTGACACATAGGAACTGGAATCAAAATGTAATGCCCTTAATTGGCAGGCTTGCTGCTTGGAAGGCAGGGTACTTGCGTTCTAGGGGAATGGTTTCTTTGGGCTGCTAGAATTGCGATGAATAGCCTCACTACTTCAAAGCCTGGCTGCTTGCTATCTAGAGGAATCTTTGGTTGGTCAGATTCATAGTACAGAGTAGTATCGCTGCTTCAAAGCCTGGCTGTCTTCTACCAAGGTTAATCCTTTGTTGGTCAGGTTGAATTACACTGAATAGCCTTGCAGCTTCAATGCCTGGCTGTGTTATAGCTAGATGAATTCTTGTTTGGCGAGCTGGAGTTTGGTGTTTAAAGCTGGAGTTTGGAGTTTGGCAACCCTCAATCAAAGAGTTGCTTTGAAGCCTGGCTACTTGCTTTGTAGGGGAATCATTGTGTGGCCATCTTGAATTGCACTGAATAATCTTGCAAATTGCAAGCCTGGCCGCTTTCTACCTTGTGGAATCCTTGGTTGCCCAGGTTTAATGGCAATTAATAGTCTTGGTGTGGCAAGTATGAATGCTGTAATTAGTCACCTTGATTAGCATTTAATGGCCTTGCAGCTTCAAAGCCTGGCTGCTTCCTGCCTGGGGGAATCCTTTGTTGGGAGGTATCAGCTGGCCCTGTTTTTTTCCTGTCTGGAATTCCCCTGTCTTCTGAGTGTTGTTCTTTATTTACTGTCCTGATTTTAGAGTTTTTTAATGTTCTGTTTTATTATACCACCGTAATTTTATATATTATATTTATAATCTTATATTATCTGCTTAGAACTGGATTGTAATGGTGAAGTTAAACCACTAAACAACCAAGAAAAATAATGGATGAACAATTAGAACAATTAGAAAAACATATCACAAGAACTATATGCAATGGGGAAAAATCGAATAACTAAAATCAAAAGAACTGACAGATGTTTATTTGTATAAAATTCTGTGTATGATGGGGCAGGGTGAGGGAGCATAGAGCTAGGAATAATCAATGTAACAATGCAATTGTATCATGTAAAATGTTTTTATAATAAAAGAAATAAATGTAAAAGGAAAAAAAGAGAAGTACTTATTTTGCCCTGCTGCTGCTCAGTCGTTTAGTCGTTTCCGACTTTGTGACCTCATGGACCAGTCCACGCCAGAGCTCCCTGTCGGCCGTCACCGCCCCCAGTTCCTCCAAGGTCAAGCCAGTCACTTCAAGGATACCGTCCATTCATCTTGCCCTTGGTCGGCCTCTCTTCCTTTTTCCTTCCATTTTTCCCAGCATCATGATCTTTTCCAAGCTTTCCTGTCTCCTCATGATGTGGCCAAAATATTTCAGCTTTGCCTCTAATATCCTTCCCTCCAGTGAGCAGCTGGACATTATTTCCTGGAGGATGGACCTCAGAATTTTGCCCTAAGACCACTGATTTCTGTTTTTTGGCCTTATAATTCTATCCTATAAATTTAAATCTTCCCTGGACCCATTGATTTATCTTGGTTGCGCTCATAATTCTGGATTACAATATTTCCTTTCTTTTTCCAGCATTTTATAAACATAGAATCATAGAATCAATAATAGAGTTGGAAGAGACCTCATGGGCCATCCAGTCCAACCCCCTGCCAAGAAGCAGGAAATCGCATTCAAAGTACTTCCTTAAAATATTAACACAATAGACAACATTATAAGCATATATCTTAATGCACCAATAAAATCTATATTGCAAGAATGTTTGTAAATATTACCTTTTTCTGTGCAAAGGAATAACTGCACTAATACTCCTCTTGAGAAGAGGATCCTTGTTTTTATATTATTAATAGTTAAGCAAGAATGTGTGTGGCATGATATTTACTGCAAATAAATTGAAAGGACTACCAACGACAGTTTAAATAGTTTTATACACAATTAAGTATGTGCGGTAAGGAGTTGCAGAGAACAGCAACTAATCAGCGCTTTGTGGGACTATCTACTAAAATAATGTTCTATGGGATTTTCTGTTAAAATGTTTGTGTCTTTGTGGCCAAAGATATGGGAAGGCCAACCCTAGGATATCATGAACTAGAGGTAATTGGTAAAATTATTTTTTCTTATCTGTAACTCATGAGACTAACTCCAATGAAACTTCATACTTCCTGGATGCTTCCAGGTTAAAACAAAAACAAAGACGTTTTATATTTTGAGAAACAACAATTTAGAAGTTTGTATTTAAGGGAAGTTGTTTAGAAAATCTCATTCAAAAAAGGATTAAATATACATTTTTACATGAATTACAAAATGCAAGTTAACAGAGAAACAGAACTAAAACTTTTATGGCTGTTCTCATAGGAAAGTGACCCAGGCTGGAGATGAAACTCATTTGTTGATCACTTTGTGAAGGAAACTTTTAGAAGCTCACTTTCTCAGTCGCCATTTGAAAATACTGAGCAATTGAAGAATTCATTTCTTATATTTTGAAGTTTCAAATTTCCGGGAAATGCCCACCAGGAAATTACTTTTACTTGGCAAAATCATATTTGGTGCATACTGGTCTTCTATTAAATGAACTGATACAATATGATCTTGCAAAAGATAACTCCAAGGCTAACAAAATTACATACAGTTTAGAAATAGTTTTGCTCACATTTTTGGATCCACAGTAGTGAAACAACTTAAAATAACTTAAAATCTGCATCTATACTAGGAATAAGACAAGTTGTATTGGTTTCACAGGAAGCTTCATGCTAGTCAGTAAAGTATGGTGGTCTGACATTCTTCAAATCACATGACTATAGCATGCTCTAAATTTGATACTTAAATAAATATAAATTGTTTTATAAATAACTTCAAATGGTACCAGCTTATTTGCCATTCTAAAAATGTATGGAGTAGCAGATTATGTTTTCATTTTAAATGCAAGATAGCCATTCACCAGCAAAATATGTGCAATTTTGTAATGGGGGATGTGATTCATGTGCTCACTTCAGATAGATACCAGCAACTGTCAACACAATGAACACTAAGGTACTGCTTCAGGAAGAGCTTAAGCCCTGCTTAGGGATTCTAGCAAACGGGAAGAACCTGAACCCTTCCTTTTTTCAACCAATTGCAAAAAGTACACCATCCTGTGTTCTGTCATAATGATTTTTAAAACATAAGCCATTTTAAGTCTTCTTGGGATTACACATTTTATAAACACACTCCTATTCAACTGTCTTGCTTCCAGCAAAGAATAGTTGGATAGATTTCATAACACCCATTCAAGATGTGGCATAAATACACTGACTCACCCGTCAGCACTTATTTTATTTCGTTTTCCAAAAATGCAATATGCCCCTATGGGAGGTACTTTTTGTAATGTTTCTCTCTGCCCTCTCCGAGGGGGGGGGGGGATAGTGAGTACTTCCAATTTCATTTTTTTAAAGGGAAGATGGAGAGGGGAATGTAGCAGTACTATTAAGATTTTTTAAATTAAAAAACAGTGTTTTATTCTAACATGATTGTTTAACTGAAAACAACAATAACAACAAAACTTTATTTATATACCGCTATATCTCCCGTGTGGGACTCAAAGCGGTGTACTCATAATGAAACATTCAATACATATACATCATACAAGATACACAAACCAGTATAATAACAATTTACAACCATGTTTAAAATTCCAAACATTTAGAAACAATTAAACCAATAAATAAAAAACAATTTCAATCGCACCATTGGGTGATTCTAGAGCCAATGGGTATAATATATAAAGTGAACAAGATGGCAATATGGGCCAGGGTAAAACTAACGTAATAAAAATAGACATAAGCCAGGGGTGAAGTGTGGCTGATAGCAAAGGAACCTAGGCCAGGGTTACACCACTTCAGTCTACTATATAGCTATCAGATAGAACTGAAAAACAAACACCATAACAAGATAAAGGAGCAGGAAAGGTGCGGGACAGAAGTCATGTAGTGGCCAGGGAGGCATCTAGGGATGATTGCTTCCAAAACTAATCTAGACCCCAAGTTTCTATCTAATGACTAAGAATAGTGTCTAGGGTTCAGATTAGTCATTTCCAAAAACATGTTGGAACCACCAAGTTTCCAAGTCCCTACGGAAAGATGTTATTGATGGAGCTAACCTTATCTCTTTGGGTAAGGTGTTCCAGAGGTGGGGGGTTAAAGTAAATACGTACTTGGGACGGCAGTGGGATTGAGAGGAGTGCCTCACCGGAGGATCTAAGGGACCGCACTGAAGCATAGGGGGAGATGCGATCACGAAGATAGGTGGTGCCCAAACCGTTTAGGGCTTTATAGGTCATAACCTGCACCTTGAATTGGGCCCAGCAGCTAATTGGCAGCCAGTTGAGATGTTTTAGTAAGGGAGTTGTTCGGTCCCTGTAGCTAGCTCCTGTCAGGACTCTTTGAACTAGCTGAAATTTCTGGACCATCTTCAAGGGCAGCCCCATGTAGAGTGCATTACAGTAATCCAGTCTAGAGGTAACCAAGGTGCAGACCACCGTGGCCAAGTCAGACTTCTCAAGGTATGGTTGCAGCTGGCACACTAGTTTTAACTGAAAACATTTCCAAGAGGCAGATAAGTGAGCATTATAATGGTGAATGTGAGTTGTCATGGAATGATGAGACAAAGCAGGGTCTCGGACCTTGACAGTTGTTAATACCTATCCTAAGGAACTCATGTTGAGCTCATATTACCAGAAACCAGCTCTTTGTCACAGACTATAGCCCTGTACACATGTAATTTCATACAGAAGAGTATGTGTGTATGGGAAGTACAGAATATATAATCTTGCTGATTTTATATGTATAGAAGCCTGCACATGCGAACATGAATAGAAGACTTAAACTCATATTGAGGGTGGAACAGGTTTTGCTTGGATTGGATGTTTCTGGATGACAGAGGGCTGGACTGGATAGCCTTATAGTCTCTTCCAACTCTGGGATTTTACAATTCTAAGTACGTTTGCTATGGAAAAGCTTTATCTTGAAAAAAAGGTTATGAACCAAATGGAAGGGGTAATTAGAAAGGGATACTTAATGTAAAATCACACAAGGGACTCCGTGATCATCATCTGAAAAAAAATCACAGATTTTAGGGTCATTGACTGGCCATGCTTTCCCTTTTTGACATATACGTCTGCATGGCACTTACATATTAGTTTAGATAATGTTGTATTAGCATTTGGCACCTAAACAGAATTTATTTGCTTTTTGCTTCTGGATAATATTAAGGAAGTCACTTCTGGCATATGGTTATTTGTGAGAACATTTCACCAGATAATGAGGGACACAATGCTAGATATGTATTCTTATAACAACATTGTACTTTATTGCAGATTATGAATCAAACTGAGTTATAGTGACCCAAGGAGGGCACTTCCTAGGTGGTTGCATTACCAACAACTCTATCTGTCTGGTAAATCTTTGGGTTTTACGTACATAATTCTTAATTATAAAAGAAAAATTATCAGTGGCTTAACACTCTGCTGGGAAATTAAGTCTTGCAGCAGAGAATCCCAATAGTAAAAGTCTGTTTTGTACAAATTAAATTGACTTCTGCTACCTAAACAGACTAGATGATTTGGAAAAGCTGTGGTTCTTAATTGCAGAATATCTCATCTTTATATAGGTTTGCTGAATCCCAATGCACACTAGCTTAGCACATCTGGAAATCACTCACTTGAATCTATGGGTACTTATATCTCAGATATTATCATCTTGTGCTTCATTCACAAGTTTTTCTGCTCATCCTTCTTTGTTTCTATATAAAGCAAGTTGCATGGGATTTCCCATTGCAAGAAAGATAAGAAAATAAATAAATGAATGAAATAGTAGACTAACTAACAAACAATTATACATTTACAGCCGTAGACAAAGGGAATTATTAAATTTACTTGAGTTCATTTCTTCAGTTTCAAAATCTTGAGGAAGTTTTTATTTTATTTTATTTAGACCCTCCAACATTTAAGCATTGTAAATTTTCATCAGCTGGTTCTCATGTAAGAAAACCTTGTTTTGAACTAGGGACATAAAGACAGTTCAAAAATACAGTAGAGCTGTGGTTATCGAGATAAAGGGGTGGGCCCCATCTCAGATAACTGAACGGTTCAGATAGGGTGAGGGTTCGCTGAGGGACATCTCCCCAGATCTCCCTCAGCTGAGCCCTTGCTGGAGGAGGGGGTTTCCTCCAGCAATGGCCTGGCCGAGGAAAACCCACAGTACGCTCCTCGTTTCTCAGAGGGATGCCTGGAGGAAACTGTTTCCTCTGGCAAGGGCCTGACTCAAGGAGATCCAGGGAGATGTCCCTCAGCGAGCCCTCACCGCTTGGGAAGCACCCACGAGTGCTGCTGCCTAGCAGCGCTCGTGAGCTGCTTCCCAAGGGTCAAGGGTTCGGTCCAGAAAGGCAGCCCATGAGCGCCACTGCAGCAGCAATCGTGTGCGCTTCCTGGCACTTCCTCCTCCCTCTCCTTCTCTCATGCTCTCTTCGCGCAAGAGAAGGAGAGGGAGAGGCGGGGCGCTTCTGGGGCGTTTCCTCCTCCCTCTCCCTCTCCTTTTCTCGAGCTCCCTTCGCTTGAGAGAAGGAGATGGAGAGGGAGGGGCGCCCCCGACGGCACCTCAGATAAAGAGGATCTCAGTTAACCGGAACTCGGTTAACCAGGGCTCTACTGTATTGGGAAAATTATGTTTTTAAAATGAAAAGTTTTCAATTGTTGAGAAACCTTGACAAGTAGAATCCTTGGTTTATGAACATCTTAAAAGTTCAAGACCTATACTGCATGAATTTAAATGTGTATTTTTTTGCACATAAAGTATTGCAGCTACTGCAGAAAATACTGCTTCAAAAATAATGTGTGGGAATGTTGTACAGATTGAATCCTGAATTACAAATAGACATAAAAACCGAAGATTTTTTCTCATTGAAAGGAGAAAATTGCTAAAAAAATACTCATTACTGCAACAAGAAAATTACATTCCACCTGCAAGCTCATAAAAACTTATCAAGGCTATTCAGTGGAAAGCCCAAGTATTTCGCTTATTTGTTTAAACCAACATTGAAGTTAGAATGGAACTGAGATTTCAGTTTTATGTCAATGTTGATATGTAGAAAATATGAGGCAAATTTCTCTCATCCAAAATTCTTGAAGAGATTAGTAGTTCTCAGAGAAGTCCTAAATATTACCAAACCAAATAATGTCAACAAAGTGTCTAAAATTTGATTGGCTCAGAAGTCACCTAAGCAGGTTCCATCTGTAAAAATTGAGAAACATTCAATTTTAGAGCTAGTTTGAACTTACATCTAGAGGTGTGGGAATTTTACATTCCTGAGATTTTTTTGAACATTATTATTTTGTCATGAGACCATATGGTCATGCATTAATTGTCCTGAGAGGACTTGTCTGTGGCATAAGACTGACATGTTAGAGGATATGTGTGTATTAACTCTCTCACACTTCACAGGAATGAAAACTATTTTGCACACAGTACTTACTTTATGCAAATTTTTCTCAATTCATATAAAGTGTTTCCATTGAGCCCTTTACAAAGCTAACCAGAAAAAACTCATATATACACACTTCACCTCCCCGAATCTACTTTATTCTCCTTCCTACCACATCTGTCTTTCCTAAGTGGCTATTTTTGTATACAGTATATGCGAAATACCTGATTGCTGCTGAAGGGAGTCTTAATGTGCTAGGGCTTGCCTACTTTGATGAAAGAAAATCTGTTTTGTACTGCATGTCCCCAGTCATTAGTGACTCTGTTAACATTACAGACATCACAGACATGACAGATTTGACAGAATTGCCAGGCGGCAAGGCTTACAACACTATATGGACTGTCACTGACTTGTTCTCCAAGCAAGTCTCACTAAACTACAAACCCTAGAATTTTATAGGAGGCAGCCACGGGATTTAAAGTGGATAGATGTTCTAGTGTGATGAAATCCCAAGTTATAGAACAGCAGCCTAAGGTGCAATTCTACATTTTTATTTATTTATTTATTTATTTATTTATTTATTTATTTATTTATTTATTTATTTATTTATTTTACTTTTTTCCCTTTAACTTGACTGACTGTGGGATAAGTTTTGGGAAGGGAGGGATAGCCTGAATCTTTTGAGTACCCAGAGGGAGATTATTATTTCAATTTCAATTCCTCCCCAGCTCTACCTTTTGGTTTCTTTCTCTGTCCTGCACCAGCAGCCTTCCTCCCCCTCCCAATTGGCCTTTTATTTTAGTGCATCTCTTTGACTCTCTGCTATTCCCTCCCCAGCCCTACCTTCTGGCTTGTGTGTAGGAAGAAAGAATAAATGCAAAAGCTTTAGGAACTGTATTATAAGAATAATTGTTTTTATTTGTAGGATCTTTAAAAAAATTAAATCAGTGAATGACCCAAACCAAGGGAAGGTGATTTTTGCTCTCCTAAAATGTATGTTTTATGTGTATAAATCCTTCGCAACATGAACACTCCCAAAAATATTTCCTCCATCATCACACACCCATTGCTAAAAGATAACTGCTGTTTCTTGTTTCTATCTCTCTTAATTGCTGGTAAATTGCTGCGGCCCTGCAGACTAGGATGCGGAACAATGGCTTCAAACTACAGGAAAGGAAATTCCACCTGAACATCAGGAAGAACTTCCTCACTGTGAGGGCTGTTCGGCAGTGGAACTCTCTCCCCCGGGCTGTGGTGGAGGCTCCTTCTTTGGAGGCTTTTAAGCAGAGGCTGGATGGCCATCTGTCGGGGGTGCTTTGAATGCGATTTCCTGCTTCTTAGCGGGGGGTCGGACTAGATGGCCCATGAGGTCTCTTCCAACTCTACTATTCTGTGATTCTATGATTCTATGAAATTAGCTGTGTTCAGGAAAGTAATGCGGAAATTTGTCAGCCTCATATTCATTGCCTTTTTCAAAATCTCACCAGTAAATTTCATCCTGTATCCCAGTTCTATATTAGTTCTGTATCAACCTACAAGACTGCTTTTTTGCCTATACAGTATGCATATTTTACACATTTTCTACTGAACAGAAAAGAAAAAGTATTATAAAATGTGCACGATTTTATAAATACACATTTCCAAATGTATGCATGACTTTGTGTGAATTTTTGTCCAAATGTTTGTGAAGTTAACACACGGTCTGTCTTTCAATGGTTGCAGATAAAACAGGGTAACACTTGCCTATGGAACTCGAACACATCACCCCTTCTTCCATCTCTCTCATTCTGTCATTAACTCTTTATTCAATGTAGATGATATTTGTTTCAAAAAAAGCATTGATTTGTAGTATTTTTTGTTCTATATTCCTTTATTGAGAATCTACCTTGTTCCTAATTTCTTGATTCTGGTAATTGTAATATTTCTTTTCATGTTGTAAACATAAGTTACCTCACAAGGCTCTGTTTTGCCCCAAAAGCAAGGGAGAAGGATAGAAAACATCTTTCCATTTTCCTAGTCAGAAGCGAGATAAAAGGTCATAATCCCCATATTCAAGAATAAAGGTGGAAGTCACACTGTCTATGCCTTTCAAACTTTTGAAAATTGTTATTATTTTCCTGCAAGCAATCTGACATACTAACAGCGCAAAAGGTGTGAGTTAGAAGGAAAGATCACCAAACATTGCAGTTGACGAGTGCTTTGCCACTTAAGAAATCCATTAATAGTTGTTCAGCATGTGTCGCAGTTGTGGGGGAAGGAAAGAGTACTGACAAAAAAGAGACAGGGCAGTACATACATTCTGGGCTGAGAACTGAATGTCAGAGAGAAATCAGGTAAAATTATAGAGATAAAGCAGATGACAAAGGCTAGAAATTGTTATCATTGAACTAGGGAGGCCCCAATCTAAACCTCAGTTCAGTAATGGATTCTTTGAAAGATAAGTTAATACGAATGAAACCTGCAGAGACTGTATGAGTGGGTGGGTATGCCGTACATAAATGTCCTTGTTATTATCAAACTGTTGCACACCACCTCTATGCATGATGAATGGATCCCTGCCCTATTCTCCATGCTTTTTTCAAACACTTTCCTCTTGAGGACACAACACTTAACTTAAATTGAGGCTTTTAGCCCAATTTTAAAATTTATTTATTTAAAAAACCTCTACCACCTGATCACATTAACTATTTTTTGCATGCTGTTACCCTTTCAATAGCTATGTTTAGAGACAGACCAAAATACCAGAACGTTTCCAAGACTTAAAAGGATATATTTACATACCAGTTACCAACTAGGGATTTTATATTTATATATGCACACATACATACAAATCTAAAAACACATCTATACTTATGAGATTGATTGCTATTGTATATTTTTTATAAACTGACTCAATTAAGAGCTGGTGTCTCTTCCTTATTTAACTTTTATCCAGTTATCACATGAGCTACATCATCAGTTAAGCCAGTGGTTCTCAATCTATGGGTCCCCAGATGTTTTGGGCTTCAACTCCCAGAAACCTTAACAGCTGTTAAACAGGCTAGGATTTCTGGGATTTTTAGGCCAAAACACTTGGGGACCCACAGGTTGAGAACTACTCAGTTAAGCAGACTGATACAGTTTGACACCACTTTAACGGACATGGCTCAAAGCTATAGAATCATGGGAATTGTCATTTTATAAGGTCTTTAGCCTTTTTGCCAAAGGATGCCAATGTCAGCATATTACAAATCCCAGAATTCTATAGTATCAAGCCGTGGCAGTTAAATGCTGTCAAATTCCATTAATTGCACCATGTAGATGCTATCTTAAATGGTAGTACTTCCTCTATGCATACGTGGATTTCCAGTGACCTTTTTTTGAGACTGCTTCATCAGCCTTTCTTCTAGTCCAGCACCTGCTGTTACTTCAGGTTCACTTTCCCTGGGAAAATGGCCATGGTTGTTTCTGGAAAAAGGCCTCTGAAGTATTACCTCCATATATGTAAGTCTTTACTAGCTGTCTTCTCCTGCAGGTTCAGTCTTGCCATGAAGTCTTCCTTCAGCTTCTGTGGGTGACGTGGAGTCTTTGAACTTTCCTTGACTGCTTCTGCTTTTTTTTCCAGCCATTGTCCTTTCTTCCTCAGTCTATCAACTTCCCATTTATCTCAGTGGCTTTTTGTACTCTCCAGGTATTGATTTCCAGCCAATCAAATTCATAGTGTTTTGAGTTCCATCACCCACTATTTTCAAAGAGAGGGGCAAATATATGACCACGGAATGCTCATCATACACTCTGTAAGACTTTACCAGTTTGAATTTCTTCACATAGTGCATAAGGCAGAAATCTCACTTATACGGCCAGCATGATGTAAAAATGGCAGCTTAAACATGCTTGCTAATCTGTTGGTTTTACCTGTTCAAAAACAAAAGATAGAATTGTCTCACTTCATTTAGTATTATTTGAAAGAGAAAAAAAAAACCCACAGTGACATTCACCTTTCACTAGAACAAAACAACAACTTTTTTGGACAGTTCTCTCCCCATAAAATGTATATGGAATGTGTAAATAATTTGTGGATTTTTTCTTAGCATGTAATACTAGCAACACATATTAGGATTCTACTAATAGCATACTACAACTCACTATAAGAGTAGGGCAGCAAATAACCATTGAGATGGGCATCTAATCTGGAGCTGGTCTAAAGTACTGATGCTTCAGACCAGCCTTGGATTCTGCCCAGGGTTTTACACTTCTTTGCTCATGAACTGTAATAGTGGCAGGAGTGGTATCCTGACTGTCCAATAACAAAAGTAAGGATAAACATCCATGTTTGTCCCCACTGGATACTTACACTTAACTTTTGTAATTGTTTGCTCCAGGGAGCTCTTGGCCATTGGTGGGTACCTTGCCAACATCAGCAAACATGACCACATTACTTGGAGTGGGGAAGGAGAGAGTCATGCAGGCACCTTTGCTGACAGGAGCAAAAGTGCCCAGAGACAGCCAGAATCTCTCCAAAACTCCATGGCCATCACAATGACAAAGAATGACAAAAATTAGTGCCATCTTCTTTTTGCTGCATTGCAAAGCATGGGGAATATGGGATAACAGCACTAGTGGATGTGAACAGTGTGACCAATTACAAATCAGAACTGGCCCAGCTGTTCACACACACACCAATGTGTAGGGCTGCTCCAGAGCTTCGGGGATGCTTGGGAGCATTCAGTGACTTTTGCTAGTATGGTGTAAAACTGGGTTAACCAATTTGTTTCATATTAAGTACCTGAAGTACATGGACACCATCTGGACACCAAAACAACTTCTGGCCTATTTCAGAGTATGAGACCAGACTGTGCCCTGCCATATGCCAGCACTGATCCTGATACTGCAATTCCTGGATTCAGTTTCAATCTAAAATCAGCAAACATTGTAGCTACCATCACAGCTTTGAACTGGTTCCTGGGTGTTCATGTAGGTTGCATGCAGCAAAAGTGGGTCATTTTAATCCACTACTAAACCGGATTATATCGTTGATATAGAAACACCCTCAGTGTAATGCTAGCTTAGCAGAGCCAGCTTTGTGTATTTCTTTTAATATATAGTACAGTATATAATCAAATCAATAGATGTACAAAATTGTTCTTCAGTGAGTGCTTTTCACATGAACCTTTCATAAATAGACTTGTTCATTGGGTTCTTAAATGGTAAATGAAGAAGAAGCATTTTTGACAGACTGAAGTTAACTTCCAATATCTGTTCCTAAATATTGCTTTAGCTGTCCTCCCTCAACACATTTTAAATGCCTCACTAATTTGTATATACTATAGTTTAACTGTTGTCAAGAGTAATTGCTAAGCTGTTAATTAAGGAAAGTATTAATTGGTGTTTGGTGGTAAATTGGAAATAAATTATAAGTGGTTCAAACAAAAGTAATATTATATTTAAATAATGAATTATATAAATAAAACTATGAATAATCTGAACTGTGCATAGAAGAAAAAGTATGAAACCACTAGAGGCCCTTGATAAGAATTGCAATGATTGTAGACATTTGTTAGTCAGACTCCCTTCAGAATTGTTTGAAAATTCTATATAATGTGTAGAAAGATTGGTATTTTATAGATCTCTTATTCCAAAAATACTTTCAATCTCAGTTTGCATAAGTTTTAACAATACAGAAGCCTTCATCAATTTTAGCAGCTTTAGAACGTCCATAGAGCAATAGGGAATGCTAATAGGGAACTACTCTTCACTTGCTTTGCTTTAGTCTTCTCCCAAAAAGAAAATCAATGTTCAACCTGAGCCATATGGATTGGATGAGGCAATAGGAGAAATGCAACCCAAAATAGGTAAGGAAGTAGTCAAGGAATCCCTGGGCCAGATGAACTACATCTAAGGGCTCTTCCACACAGCCATATGACCCAGAATATCAAGGCAGAAAACCCCACAATATCTGTTTTGAACTGGGTTATCTGAGTCTTCACTGCGACATGTCCCACTTCAAAGCAGAAAATGTGGGATTTTATTCAGCTGTGTGGAAGGGGCCCAAGAATATTGAAGGAATTAACAGAAGTCGTTTCAGAACCCCTGGCAAAAATCTTTGAGAATTCTTGGAGAACACGAGAAGTCCCAGCAAACTGGAGGAGGGCAAATCTTGTCCCTATGTTCAAGGAGAAAAAGAGGATCCAAAAAAATTATCGTTCCCAGGGGGATAGGTAGCCAGTCTTGCCCTTGGGGCATTTTTTGGCAGCCCTCTCGTTCTGACTTCTTCAATGCACCTTGGTGGTGTCAGGTGTCTACAATGCATTCCACATTCTGCAAAACTGATTTTGCCCTGGGATATATTGTGATGTACTGCATTAAAGGGCGTAAATTTTCTGCAAGGCTCTTTAACATACTGTTTTCCCCTTAAATACATTTTGTGGCCATCTCAGGTTTAAATTGACTTGGAGTCACAGAGATGGAGCCAAAGTAACAACGCCTTTCTTTTTTTTTCTTTTTTTTTCTTTTTTTTTTTTTACCAAGGGTCAGGACACTGCTCTGACCAAACTGGTAATCTTGTTCTGAAAATATAAAGAAATTGGTGTTTTTGAGGTCATAATCAGATACTGGAATTAGTGAAAAAAAATCTGATGAATGTGAAATACACACAGGGCAGAGAAGGAAAATATGGGACATGCCCCTAAGAAAGAAAAGAAAGACCTTTTTAAAAAGTGAAGCCAATTATGAGTCTATGTCTGGACATATTTGTGACAAAAATATGCATATATTATGTGTGGGTATGAATGGAAGATGAATGAATGAAAGCTAATAATTTTGGAGATACCATTCTAAAATATCACGGCCTACAATGATTAACTACCTGCTTGCTGAATTGTAATTAAAACCTGCTAATGAGACCTGAAAGGAGCCCTGGTGGCGAAGTGTGTTAAAGCACTGAGCTGCTGAACTTGCAGACTGAAAGGTCCCAGGTTCAAACCCCGGGAGCAGCGTGAGCGGCCACTGTTAGCTCCAGCTTCTGCCAACCTAGCAGTTCGAAAACATGCCAATGTGAGTAGATCAATAGGTACCGCTCCGGAGGGAAGGTAACGGCGCTCCATGCAGTCATGCCGGCCACATGACCTTGGAGGTGTCTATGGACAACATCGGTTCTTCAGCTTAGAAATGGAGATGAGCACCAACCCCCAGAGTCAGACATGACTGGACTTAATGTCAGGGAAAACCTTTACCTTTACTAATGAGACCTGAAATAGTTGACCTGCCTGGTAAACTGTGATAAGAACTGTGACTGATAAGATAAATGTTTACATCAAGTAAAGGAAATGTTTACAACTGTTAAGAAGGAAGTCAACACAAAGCTAACACTAATAAAGAAGAATCAACATCTGGTCCAGGAAACTTAGATGGAGCCAGGATGGAAGATGTCTATCATTCATTTACAACTTTGGGACAACATCAGCAAAATATTGCTATATAAGTGTCCTTATGACAGTCCAGAAAGTGTGACAGACAGAGTCGCTGTTCACCTGCTGTGCTCTGCTCCATTGGGAAGGAGAGAGATAGTATATGTGTCAGATCTGCTATGGGAAAGCAGGATTCTGGTCATTTTTGGAGCCTCCTTTGCTCATGGGAAGAGAAAAGAGAGCGTTTTGGAGATGTTATTTTTGGAGTTTTTAAGTTCTGGCACTTTGGAATTATGTGTTCGCAGGCTGCAGTGGAAGCTGGCTCTGGCCTGAGCAAGTGCTTCTCCAAGGAGGGAGAAAGAATATGTATGCATGAAGATGGATGCATGTTGTGTGTGAATGCTGACTGAAAATGTACCCCCCCCTTTGTTTGTTTGTTAGCCAATGTAACTGTAAGTTGTTTGTGAATCCAATGTAGTTGCATAGAATCTGTATGTCTGCATGTTTAATGTCATTCTTTGTTGTTCTGTAAAAGTTCTGCTATGCCTCTCATACTGAAATTGCAATAAAAAGAACCTATGCTGTAAAGTTAAAGGTAAAGGTTTCCCCTGACGTTAAGTCCAGTCATGTCTGACTCTGGGGGTTGGTGCTCATCTCCATTTCTAAGCTGAGGAGCCGGCGTTGTCCATAGATATCTCCAAGGTCATGTGGCCGTCATGACTGCATGGAGCGCCATTAAATTTTAAGCTTTTAAGTTATTGAAAAGTTATTCAGAACATTTTTGATGTCAGAAGTGTGATTTTCCGTTCAGTCCGAGCAGGATATTTTAACCTTTGTTTTAAAAGCATTCGTTACATATTCGGGGGTTGATTACTCTGGAGCTGCTTTGATGTAGCTCAGGAGCATCTCCAGAGACATTTTGGAACCCAGACAAACAGACTTGTTTAGGGCACATTGGGGTTCCTACTCCACTACTATGTGAGCAGTCACAAACAGCTCCCTAGCAGAAGCTTGCTGGTGATGTTTGTTTCTCCTGCTGGATACTCTTTTGTAACCTCACCAGAAGTGATGTTCCTAAAAGTGAATGCGAGGGAACTGCTCCTGGCTACTGACACAGTGATGGGTCTGTTGGATATTTGGATTGGTTTGCATTTAGCCTGATCTAGCTGTCCAAATCTCCAGAACTCTAGTATCACTCCAGAACTTAATGGAAACTCCAGAGTAAATCCCAGTCTTTTTTTTTTGCATCTGATTAATGACTAGATACTGTGCTTCTGGTGGTGGCGCAGTGTGTTAAAGCGCTGAGCTGCTGAACTTGCAGATCTAAAGGTCCCAGGTTCAAACCCCGGGAGCGGAATGAGCGCCCACTGTTAGCCCCAGCTCCTGCCAACCTAGCAGTTGTGAGTAGATCAATAGGTACCGCTCCAGCGAGAAGGTAACGGCATTCCATGCAGTCATGCCGGCCACATGACCTTGGAGGTGTCTATGGACGATGCCGGCTCTTCGTCTTAGAAATGGAGATGAGCACCAACCCCCAGAGTCGGTCACAACTGGACTTAACATCCAGGGAAAACCTTTACCTACCTTACTGTGCTTCTGCTACAAATTTAGCTATACATTGTGTGGACTCCAGCAATTGAAAGGTTAGCCCACTTTATTTGGTCCATGTAAGCATGGCATAATAATAGAGAAGGCAGCAAACCAAACAGTAGAAGGAAACCCTATATCGTCTCTGCTTCTGTTATATCCTAGTGGATAAACTTAGTCACTTGGGTAAACTCTGTGGATCTTATTGCACAAAGCTGGCAAATTGGCATAAAAACAGTATGCTGTGAACAACCCATTATTGGTTAACCACCTCCCCAGACAACCCACTCCTTGTTATTGACAAGCAAAACACATTCATAGGCATTGATCATGCCATGACCCTTGGACTTACCTGTGCAACATTTCCAAACTTCTTCTATGCCAACATGACAGAAGGAATGTCGAAGAGAAGCATTGCCTGGCTCTCCCCCTCTACCCCACTCCCTCTTTCAATAATTACAGATTAAACATTATTTTTTAAAACTAAATGTCACAGAAACTGTGATATTCTTTTAAAAATGAATTTTTAAAAAGACCCCTGGAACTGTAGAAAAATGGAGTTCCTTCCCCAACAGGAAGTGCAGCTTAAGGACTATAGAAAGATGCAACATTGTAATTGTAAGGGATGACCACCCTAGTAAATTACCAGAATCTGTGATTGCATAAATGCTGCAGCAAGATGGCTTCATGAGATAAGTCCTTTATTGCATATTTTTTTTCACTTCAAACATTTGTGTATGAGGATAAGGGACAAGATTAAATCTGGAATATTGATTCCTATATCTATCTATCAAGAAAGGGTGTGCTATCACCCTCATCACAATACATAGCCATAGGCCTTTGTATTTTTA
Source organism: Anolis carolinensis (assembly GCF_035594765.1). NCBI lineage: Eukaryota > Metazoa > Chordata > Lepidosauria > Squamata > Anolidae > Anolis > Anolis carolinensis. The sequence goes on from NC_085843.1 coordinate 153,180,585, forward strand.
TTCAAATAGTTAATGCAGCAAGTCTTTTTAAAAAAATGGCAGTAAAATATTCTAGAAAGTAGAAACTTCTGTTTCTAGTATAGACATACCTGAAGGCTTTCTTAATGCAGATGCTTCACAGAAACCAAAAATCCAGTTTCACAATGTTTTCAACTCTTCTGGGAGCTGAACTTTGGTCTCTTGGGTCCAAGGAATATTTTTAGAGCTAAAGAAGCACACAGCTTATCACCTGCCACTACTATATTTCTGCCTATTCTCAAGAATTCATGAACTTCCTTACAGCCTCAGGCATCTGTGGTAATATAAAACTTGCTTGAAAAAAGAGAGCCTCAAAATGTCCAACTGTCATTGTTACTGAGAGTTAATTTCTCTGATGTTTCAAAAGATCTAAATTAATTCCCTCTTAAAATATTCAGCAGAATTTGCAACCCTTGGATGGCTGCCTTTAAAAACTTAATTAAATTGGACCACGTTTCTGGTTTTTAAGAGAAAGTTGTGTGACTTAGTAAATAGACAACTGCCAAGTAAATCAGGACCCAACAGAGGTTCAGACTTTACAAGATCAAGAATTGAAGGATAATTGGATAATCAAGATTATGGTGCATATCAGATCAAAAACTGGAAACTTTAAAAAGGGGGCATATAATAACAAGGTACACAGAACTGTTATGTAATTGATAGGCAAGTAATTGTTGACTTAGTACCTCATCAGATGGGCAGGGGAAAAGCGAAGGGAGTCATCCTCCTTCCCTACCATCTTTCCCTGTCTTCTGGGATGGCCTCCCATCTCACGTGGTTTCCTATCCTTTCCATTAGGCATGTCCGATTGATGAAAAAAATGTTTCAATTCTCGTTTCTAAAGTAGGGGGTGCCAGCGCTTCGATATAGAAACTACTTCCGATTTTTCCCCTCAAAAATTTCGAATATTTCCAAAAATTCGTAATGTTTCTAAATGTTTCTAAAATGGCAGACACACATGCGCAATCGCAAAAAAAAAAAAAAAACAGCACCCAGGGGGGACTTTTACAGGGCTCTTCCACCCTCATTTCTTGAGCTATCCTGATCAAATTTTGTACAGTGGGAGAACACATTCAACCCTCCTAGCTCACCAAATTGTAGAACGTTTCCGGTATCCTGCGATTTTTGGTGAATTTTCATAGCTTTTATAATAAACTATTTTTTAATAATTGAAGAAACCTGTTCCTGGTTTGAAAGTTTTATTTCCTGTTCAATTGTCTGTTTTTCAATGTGAAAGTCCTTCTTCTACTTGTGTAACTCTGTTTCTGTGTCCGATTTTCCTTTTGTAATATTTTTAAGGAAAAAGTTCACTGGAAATCAATGGTATGTCCTGCTATGCGCTCCCAGAAGCCCCAAACCCAATGCCTTCATTAGGAAATGTACCTGTGACCAAGCCAGGCAATGCTCAGGCACTGTGTGAAAAGGAACTTTGGAAACTAGAGATACCCTTTGTAATATTTTTTAGGAAAAAGGACACTGGAATTCAATGCTATGTCTTGCTATGTGCTCCCACAAGCCCCAAACTCAATGCCTTCTTTTGGAAATATACCAGTGACCAACCTGGCCAATGCTCTGGCAAGGTGTGCAAAGAAACTTTGAAAACTAGAAATTCCCTTGTTATATTTTTAAGCAAGAAGGACACTGGAAATCAATGGTGTGTCTTGCTATGTGATCCCACAAGCCTCAAAGGCAATGCCTTGCCTTCAATTGGAAATGGAGCAGTAACAGGAGTGCAAAGATACCTTGAAAATTATAAATTCCCTTGCTATATCTGTAAGCAAGAACTCTGGAAATCAATGTTGTTTGGTTATGTGATGCCACAAGCCTCAAAGGCAATGCCTTGCCTTCAATTAGAAATGGACCAGTGACCACGCCAAGCAATGCCCTGGCAAGGAGTGCAAAGAAACTGAAAACTAGAAATCCTCTTGTTATATTTTTAAGCAAGTGGGACACTGGAAATCAATGTTGTTTGGCTATGTGGTCCCACAAGGCTCAAAGCCAATGCCTTGCCTTCAATTAGTAATGGAGCAGTGACAGCAGTGCAAAGATACCTTGAAAACCATAAATTCTCTTGCTATATTTGTAAGCATTGAACTCTGGAAATCAATGTTGTTTGGCAATGTGATGCCACAAGCCTCAAAGGCAGTGCCTTGCCTTCAATTAGAAATGGAGCTGTAACAGTAGTGCAAAGATACCTTGAAAACTATAAATTCCCTTGCTATATTTGTAAGCAAGAACTCTGGAAAATAAATCAATGTTGTTTGGCTATGTGATGCTACAAGCCTCAAAGGCAATGCCTTCTTAATGAAATAGAACTGATTCTGCTACAAAGGTATGCTGTGATCCAGCAAGAACTATTCTTAACGAAATTGAAAGCTAGATAATTTTTTTTCATATGGAAAAAACCCCCTGGAATTCACAACTCTATAGCTAAGCACTACCCAAAATTAACACACTCAGTCACTCACAAGAAGGAACCAGCAACAAAAGCCTAACCCTTTCTCCAAACCAGAACAGACCAGACCCCTTCTCCCTCTCTCCCTCAACAGGCTTGCTTGCTCTCCTTCTCCCTCTCTCCCTCAAGACAGGCTTGCTTGCTCCATTTCCACACCACCACCCTCTGCATGCAAAACCCATCCTAGAATGGCTCGCCCAGGCTGCGCAACGGGCTTTTATGCCAATCTTCCATGTGGACGCAGAGGACCCTAGCCCCCACCTTTGCATCCATTATGGAAGCTTCTGATTGGCCCGAGAGCGACAGCCATTTTGGGGAGCAGCAGCCAAGTTAGGCTGCACTAAGCTCCCATTCAAAAAGGTTGCAGAAACAAAAAAAAATTAAAAATATATTTTAAAAATATATTAAATTATTTTGGGGGGAAAAATAACGAAATATTGACAATTAGAGAATGGGCCAACAATGGTTCAAATTACATTGCCGGTTGCGCCGTGAGACAACGTCTCGGAACGCGTTTCAAAACGCGAGAACAATCCGATATAAATCCGATATAAGACTCAAAACAATTTTTTGTACATACCTACTTTCCATGTCCTTTCCCCGCTTCCTCTTTGATTTCTTCAGTGAGAAGTTGGGTAACAGCCTACTCCTCCAAAATCATCCTGGTCTCCATTCCTGCACTTTGCCCAAATGGAGCCCCATGGAGTCCCTTCATAAGTTGCCCTGCATGATGTGATGGTCTCTGTGGGACTTCACTTTGGCAACATGCAGAAGTTATAGAGAAGACTGGGTCTGATAAGATCCATAGGTTCAAACTGTCAATCATATTGCTCATTAGTTTGTCTTACGTCAAACACTTAAATTACTTAAAAATATCAAAGACATACAATATATGATAGATAATTGTGTTTTTTATTTTACCTTTTATGTTTTTATGGAAACTGTTAACTGCCATATGAGAAAATATGTGAGTATAAAACAAATCTATTGATGGCATTAATAAAAAAGCTAGGCATAGGCAGGGCTGGAGAGGAGGAAAAGATGTAAGAACTAGCCAATGTGCATTCAGGATGTCAGGCAGCTATTGATGAAACATAACAGGCTAATAGCCATGATGATGGACAGAGAGTAGAGGGCTATCAATTCATTTTACCAGACTACACTCATCATGGGTCTGCACATGATTGTTTCCTGATAAAGGATAAAGTTAGTTTGCTTTTTACAAGTATTGGACCTCTTCTATTTTATTTTGTTTTGTTTTGTTTTATTAACTCTACATGTATTATGGTCAGTCTATGGCATCACACAACTTTTGGTTACCAATCTAGAGACAATTGGAGTGGTGATGAAACAGATCTCAAATGAAACACCATTATAGCTATTCAACAGCTTTGTGTTGTCGATATAGCAAATGTTAGGGATAGTAATTTGAAATTATGAGGTATGTAGGGTTTGTCACATATCTTCAAACCATTTCGGACAACCCAAAGGCAAACTTTTCAGAGGCTTTTCTTGAAGAGAATTGTTCAGAGAGGGTTTGATTTTGCCTGCCTCAGGTGGGACTTTTCAAGGGTATCCCACTGGTTTCATAACTGAGTGGTGATTCAAACCCTGGTCTCTAGAATCATAGTCTGACACATAAACCACTACACATGCTGGCTCTCAGATAGAGTTTTGGTATGGAGTTTGGAGATGTGTTGAAAGCATTTTATATTTCCACGTTTTTTTTTACTGAGTATCTAAGTTTAGAATCTGCATAACAAGGTTTATCTGTCAGGCATCATGCTTCATCAGAATGAAGATTAAGTATAACTAGAAGACTGAAACAAACCTCAAAGCACCTGTAGAATTTTTAAAAGAAAAGCAATGTTGCTGCTCTTCTGTATACAGACTCAAGATATATACAGCTAGAATGCCAGCAATGAGTAATGATAGGTATGCCTGCTTGGTTTAACCAGTGAAGCTTTTCCATTTGGCAGGTAACTTTGTAATGGACACCAGTGTTGCAGTCCTGACATTTCAATTACCCCAAGAAAGTGTTACATTCTACAATATATATCAAACCAAAGTGAAGTTTTTGGACATTATTGAGATGTATGAGATAAAAACATATATAAAACATAGCTGTTACCTGCAGCAACTCTGATGTATGAAGTTTAGTTCCATAAGGGTAGTGTTCATTGAACCCCACAGACACAATGGCCATTTCCAATTGCTTTTTGTCAGGGACTAATACCATATACATAGTTTTAATCACTGATAACATTAGTTGGCTCTTAAATACCTCATCATAACATTAGGGACAACTCATATGAATTATTGTAAATATTAAATAAATGTCAAAGGTCAGTGGGGAGAAACGTGTGATTAGGGAAAAGTTGAATGCTAAGGCAACAGACAACATGTTTTAAAATAACAGAAACTGTAGGACAAACGTTTGGAGTTCTCTGGCATTACTGAATGGTCTCACAAAGAATATTCACACTGCCACGTGGTTCAAGGATAAAAAACTATGCATTGATCACAATTCTGCCTTCATGGAGACTGAGTTTTCAATCAGTGGTTTTCACTGTGATTCATTTCCAGTTCCTATATTGAGTCATTCTACTAGTAAAGCCTTTTGTATTGAGGCCAGTGATACCTACCTTCTTAATATGTCTCCCCCCAGTTATTCCAGATGAGAAACAGTTGCACAAACCCATTGATAACATTCATGAATGCTATAAAAACCTTAATATTCTATAGCCAGACCATCAAAATTAGGGACACAATCAAGAATGAGCATTAAAGGGATATATATATATATATATATATATATATATATATATATATATGACTGATGGTGACTGTTTGAAGTATAGCTCCCAGGTGGAGACCTAAACAGCCACCAAATGCTCCCTTGGAGCCCATCTCAGCCTCTGTGATCAGATGAAAGTGGCCTCTTGACAGACATCCATTCAAACGGCTGTTGCATCCATGCTTGCTTTTATTCCCAGAAGCTACTAGTCAGAAGTACTTGGTTAAAGTTGGCCACAATCCAGCCAAAATGAAATCCACTGATTGCCAAGGAATGTTTAAGAGTGTTCATTATTAATTTTCAGAAGAAGTCCTTAAGTTCTATTGATTGCAATGGAAAAGGGATATAAACATGTTTAAATCCTTGATTGCAGGCAATGACGTTTAAAAGTGTTGAATAAGGGCTAGATTGTGTCTTTGGTAAGAAAAGATTGAATGTGATTCATATACCAACAAAAACTTTTTAAAAATCCTGTGCCCTCATGACTTTTAATAAAGGTCTTGGGACTGCTTTTGAAACTCCTACAGCTGAAAGTGCAGGTTAAGAATGTAACTAGCAACTATGAGGGGAAACAAACAATGTTAATTCAAACAAGAAAAATATTCTCCTGATAAATCAGAAGGCAAACCAGAAAAAAGACTTTGTGGATGGGTCTACATAGTCCCTGAAATTACAAGGCTGTCTTTGGGTCATCCCTGAACCTAGCGGACCAGGTTTCAGTAATAGGCAGGAGTGAGTTTGAACCGTTACCACTACTGTTCCAGCTATGCCTGTTTATTGAGAAACCAGATCTGGACACAGTAACACATGCCTTGATTATAACCTGGTTGGATTATTCTGCCCCAGTCTACATAAAGAGACTTTGAAAGCTGTTTGGAATGGACCTTGGGGATGTGTCTTTGAGGGCCCTTCTTACATCTTGTAAAACCATCAAGCAACTAGGTTAAAAGGGGGCGGGGTGGCTAAACAATGTTTAACCAAAGTGTGGGAAGGATCAGGTTAAGAGGTAAAAAGTACATGTTAAAAAGGTTTGCTTAAAGCCTGATTCTGCCTGAAAAACACATTTTGCTTGACTGTATATCCTTGCAATCATGCAAGACACATGCTTTCTTTCCCTCCCCCCTGTGTAGACTGCTCCAGCACATGTGCACTTTTAAAAAGTCTGAAACAGCTGATCTAACTGTCAAATGGCACACAGATGGTTCAAAGGAAGCAGAAATAGAAATCAATTAGAGCTTTTTGAAACTCTTTATTTTATACTTCAGAATCTTGAACAGAGGTTGAATTAAAAATTGAGGGAAGAGAGAGATCTGACAGAAGTTTTTTTAAAAAAAAAAATCCCTCCGTTATGCACTGGACTTCATATGCACACATGCAAATTTGCTTGTGTTTACATTAAAGTATTCACATGTGTGCATATGAGGTCCAGCACATAATGGAGGAAATTAAAAAAAAAACCTTTTGCCAGATGCCCCCCATCTGCCTTCCATCTTGATCCACTATAGAGGAAGGCTGTGAGGATGGTGGGGAAATATATCCTGGGACTAGCAAGTCTGTGTGTGGACCTGTTGTCAGGTCCTAGGGTTTTTTGTCTTAAATTTAAAACAAAGATTTTGGCACTGTCTGGAAGCACACTGAGTGAAAGTTCTCCCTCTCTTGGGCTCAATGTGGGGGAGGCACAATTCACAGAGAAAAGCTGGATTCAGGGCTCCAAAGACAACAGTTTATGCCTTTTAGGTTTCTAATGGGAGCCGGCTATAGGGAGCACACAATGCCCCTATTAAAGCAGCTCCACTGGCTGCCGATAAACTGCCGGGCCCAATTCAAGGTGCAGGTTTTGACCTATAAAGCCCTATACGGCTCGGGCCCTACCTATCTCCGTGATCGCATCTCCCCCTATGAGCCAGTGTGGACCTTGAGATCTTCCGGGGAGGCTCTTCTCGCGTTCCCACCATCGTCTCAAGTGTGGCTGGTGGGGACGAGGGAATGAGCCTTCTCGGCAGTGGCCCCCCGGCTCTGGAATGCATTGCCAAAAGAGATCAGGCAATCCCCTACATTATCCAATTTGCCCTCCAACCCTCCGAAATAACGAGACAAGACAAGTAAGCTTGGGTTTAAAACTGGGCAACTTTATTGATAGTTACCCATTTAACTTTAATTTGGAACTAGGGCCAAAAATCCTTAGCCATCTAAGAATTTGGTAAGGCATAAGCCGATATTAGTGGTCATACCCGACCATCCATTAAGACTGAATTTAGGGCGAAACACCAGGTCCCCTGTCTATCTAAACCTGGGTGACCTAAAGGGGAATGTGTTGGAGAGTTTTGCCTCCGAAACAAATGAGGTCAAAGTCTCCCATTCCAAGGCCATAATCGTTCACCCTCGCCGGGGCTGTAAAAACCCTAAGCGAGGATTCACGCCTCTGGCCAACACCAAAACAGAGGTGCCTTGTGGTGCACACCAAAATAAGAGATTCCCCTAAGCATTCCGCCACAGTTCAGGAGCAAATGTCTATTTAGCTCCTGACCCCCACCAAATTCGAAAGAATTTCCCTAATTCCTTTCTGCAGATCCGCTAAAAAAATTTGGTTGCCCAGTTCGGACAGATGGATCCCATCAGTCCGATACATCGTCGAATCATTGAATCTAATGGTGTCATGAGGGATATAGTAACCCATGCCATTTTCCAAAACCTTCCGCAGGGCCCTATTGACCCGTTTCCTTGCTTTGTCCAATTTTTTACCGTCCCCATAGGGCCAACGTGGCCTAGGAATAATTGCTGACCATGCCAATCCGGTATGAGGCCACACCTCCTGGATCTTGTGCATGTCATTTAAAACCTGGAGAAAAAGGGCCCTGCCTTTAAGCAGCCCCAAATCGTTGCCTCCCAAATGCATAACAATAAGGTCAGGTGGAAAACGGACCCCTGACCCAAACAACAAAGGGAGCAAACCCTCCCACCGCAGACCTCTTCTTCCCCTCCATTCAACAAAAGCCAAGGAAGCGAGGCCAAGATGCTGGCCGTAGGGACCTCTGCACGCCTGTCGCTCTGCCCAGTGCACATAACTGTGCCTGCAAATCAGGACGCATCGTCTACTCGCCAACAGGGTGGGTTCTGAAAAACAAAAAGCCATATAATTAATCCGATATTTGATGCACGTACGCACGGTAAGCACCAGATTTCCATCTTCCCAACATCTTAATTTTGTCTATAGAGTAGCCCATAACAGCAGTGGAAGCAGCCCCAATTCTAAAGGAATGAGTACCAAATTTCTGATCTTTGATACCCAACATTCCTAAGGCCTTAGAAGTCAAGGCCCAGAACTGGTATTTTGTCAATGGTGCTCCATCCCAATGATAAAAAAGAAAACCAGCTGATGTTCCTCTGCAGGACACAAAAGATGACAAAGCTGCAACTGGGCATAATTCCAAATCACTACAGCGTCCCAATTTGATAATGGAACCCTTCCCTTTTTTATCCATTTTAGAAGTCCTGATAAACAATTCCAATTTGTCCTGCTGGAGCCGCAGGTCCGAAAATTGCAAGGCCCTTCTAGATTGATCAGCCTTTGAAGAGGCGACCAGCTCACTAATACGAAGAGCCCCAAAGAAAGCGGTGAGAGCCGCTGCCTGCAATAGCAAAGCTTCGTAATGAGATTCACAAATTTTGGGCCAAATTTGCTTTAAGCCTTTGAGAATTTCAGGTGTCAATGGCTGATGGCAGTCACGTGGCCTAACCTGCTCCTGCGACAAACCTTCCAGCCATTTGTGAAGCCTAAAATCGGCTGTAACATCTGGAAAGCCCTGAGCCTTAAGCCAATAAGCCAGGGCAGACAATTTAGCACGAATAGTTTGAGGGGCCAACCCCTTCCTTTCCAGAAAAACACCAAACTGTGTGACGTGTTCATATGGAATCGTTGAAACAGAACTTATGGCATACAACTTTTTAAACTCATGAAACTCCTGCACCGCTCTGACGTAAGATTTTCTGGAAGTCGTGGCCAAAGCCAACTTCATTCCCCGGACTATGGACTGTTCCCAATTTTCCCAAGATGGACCGGCATGTTCTGGGGGTGCAAATCTGCGCTGGGGGCAAGCTGCCTGAAGCGATCCATCTGCATACGGGACAGAGCATCAGCGAGAGAATTATCTGTCCCTGCAATATGAAAAGCTCTAAACAGTATATTATACTTTAGACAGTGGAGTGTAAAAAACCGCAAAGCCTCCATCAGTCTGACTGACTTAGATGTTAAAGAATTGATAACCTGCACCGTAGCCTGGTTATCACACCAAAAATGAACGGTGGAATTTGTCATTTGATCAGCCCACAGCGTGACAGCCACTAAAATTGGAAAAAACTCCAAAAATGTTAAATCGGACGTTATACCCTTGGTGTGCCACTCCCTGGGCCAAAGCTCGGCACACCAATGCCCATTAAAAAATACACCAAAGCCGATGGCTCCAGCAGCATCAGAAGCTATCTGAAGAGCATCCTTCAACAAAAGATCCTGTCTCCAAAAGGAAATCCCATTATATTGATTTAAAAATTGTAACCAAATGTCCAAATCAGCTTTGATCCCACGTGTAATCCGCACATGATAGTGCGGAAGTCTAACCCCAGAAATAGCATCGCAGAGTCTGCGCAAAAAAGCACGTCCAGGAGCTATAACTCTGCATGCAAAATTTAAATGCCCAATAAGCTCCTGAAACTCCCGCAACGTGGCCTTGTTACGGGTAACAAAAGCTCGAATCCTATCTACTAGATTAAAAACTTTCTCCCTAGGTAAACTGGAGGCTTGCTGCACTGTATCAAGCTCAATCCCCAAAAAGGTCAATTTAGTAGCCGGGCCCTCTGTTTTTTCGGGAGCTAAGGGAACCCCTAATTGATCGGCCAGTTCCTGAAAAGAATGCAGAAGAAATTCGCAGACATCCCTATAAATAAAAAATCATCCAGGTAGTGCACAACCCCTGATAAACCCGATTTTGATTTAAGGCCCCACCCCAAAAAGGTGCTAAAGGACTCAAAAGCAGCACAGGAAACTGAACAGCCCATGGGAAGAGCCCTATCCATATAGTACAACCCGTTGAACTGAAAACCCAACAGCTCAAAGTCCAGCGGATGTACAGGCAGTAGCCGGAAAGCAGACTTGATGTCACACTTTGCCAATTCCGCCGCTGGCCCCCTAGATCTAACTTTCCTAACCGCCGAATCAAAAGAAGTATAGTGGACCGTACAAAAATAATCAGGAATCGCGTCATTCACTGACCTTCCCCTGGGATAGGAAAGGTGGTGAATGAGTCGAAACTCCCCCGGTGCCTTCTTTGGAACAATCCCTAACGGCGAAACCCTTAACCTAGGAGTGGGAGGTGACCTAAATGGGCCAAGAACCCTACCCTCTGCAACTTCCTTATTGATTTTAGCAAGGACAACGTCCTCCATGCCAATAACAGATTTCAGATTCGGTGCCCTGAAAGGAGCTCTATGTCCCATTGCAGGAATCCTAAAACCCTCAAAAAACCCAGCACGCAGATAACTAGCTGCGCCTAAATTGGGATAACTGGATAACCACAAATCTAACTGAACTAGATTAATTGGGCTGGGCCCCTTTGGAAAACCCACCTGAGCCGAAACCTCTCTTGGGATCGTGGTTACCCTTTCCCCCACCCTTACCAGGTTTTCCCTTACTGCAAAATTTGGAAGAATGTTGCCCTGAACAGATGGCACAAACGCGCTGGAACTTGCAACCCCTTCGGGAACAAACTCCCTGCGAAGAATATTCCCAGCATAGCAAGCGTTGTTGAGATTGCTGTGGTTGCTGATACTGGGAATACGGATGCTGACGAAAGGACTGCCCAGCTCGAGAATTTTGAATTGTGTGCCCACTGTCGGCCTTCTCGCCCGCAACAGGACGTGCTGGAGTTAGAACCTCCAACCACAGCTGATGGTCAATCAAATCCCAGCGCAAAGTTGGAGAGTGAGCCGCACGAAGCCTAAAGCGCTTGTCATACAAGAGCCAAGCGCTACCTGTAAAATTTACATAAGCCGAATTGATAATGTTCATGTACTGAAAAAGAGAATGGGCTCTGGAAGGGCAAGCCTTCACTAGAACCCCTCCGTAAATTAAAAAGCAAGAGAACCAATTGCCCCAATTCTGGTCCACTTTGCGTTTTTTCATAATTTCCTTTCTTTCATCATCTAAATCATCTTTTTCTTTCTTATCAAGTTCCCTGAAATACAGGGTAAAAATGTCGATGTATTCATTCCTTAAAATTTTATCAATTGTCTTTTGAGCCAAATGCGAGCCTAAAGCTGTAGCACTAAGGCTATCGGAGGCCGGCAAAGGCCAATCAGCCGTGCCCCGAAAACACAAAGAATTCTCAATAGTAGGTGTTGAATCCAAAGAGGCTACCACCACGCTTGGTGTCTCAACCACCGGAGCCACGATAGCTAATTGCGTGCCGCTGGTTGATGGAACAGGCTCATCAGATGCTTGGGTTGTGATAAGATCTTGAGAGTCTGCCACTCCCCAGGGGAAGGTGTGTGTGTCCCCTTTACCTAAAGCGGATACGGCACTTCTCATCTCAGCTGCTGCCGCCGAAGTAGATGGAACAGCTTCAGCGGCCACCGGCATAGATGTAACCAGGCTCGCATCAGTGACAGGCACCGCGGCACTCCTTTCCCCTTCTAAGGCAGAAATACTGGAAAATAAGGACTTAATTAGCCCAGTGTTACTGCCCCCACCAGCCTTCTGCGCCTCCGCAGCAGCAGCCGCTGCTTTCTCTCTTTCCAGTGCCTCGATGTGGGCGACCAACACTCCCAACAACTGTGCTGAGTCTTCATTCTCGGTTGAAGGACCACTTGGTGGAGGCGGGTGCTTTGCTGGAATCTTCTTCGCAGGACCCTTGCCCTTAGGCCCCCCGACATTCTTCTTCGGTGGCATACTGCAAAATAAGAAGTTCAGTAAGACCACAAAAAGTCAATATTGAGGAAGAAAGTTCAGTAGAAAATAAGTGGGGGGGGGGGGGGGGTGGTGGCAGGAAACTAGAATGAGCCAACTCCCTACCCTATCCAAGCCAAGGGACCCGAAGCGCCTAACATTTCTTAAATCAAAAGCAACTAAGCATCCATTTAATTAAAGCATGCAATACCACACACTGATATGCACCTACTATATTTACATGATATTAAAATTAATTCAATAAGTTAATACCACAATTTATGTAGAGGATCTCATTAATTTATTGTCCTCAATAGCATATTAAATTAAATTACCCCATGAAAATTAATTAAATATATTAATCAATTAACCCCAATATCAATTCATTAATTAATCATCCACCATAAATACATATGAATTAATTAATCTCCATACATTATCAATGAATTAAATTGATCCATCTAATCAATTACCAATAATCCATTTGTATTTTTTAAAACTAATCAGTCAATACCATCAATTGCTATAGCATTAAACCAATGCAATGTGAGTATGCCCAAATTAAAAATGGCCACCGCCATTAAAATCCATTAAAAAACGTTCCGCAAAATGGCTGCCATTAAGCGCCTAAAATGGCTGCCATTACCTTAACAAAGATGGCCGACCGATCAACAAAATGGCCACCATTGTTCTATTTAATATGCCAGCTACAAAAATGGCCGCCCGTCCTTTCCAGCCTAATTCCCTTAACAAATATGGCCGCCGCAAACACTTGCCCATGCCCACAAGTAAAATGGCTGACCAGCCCTCACTCAACATGGCGACCAACATGGCTGCCCAAAGAAAAACCGCGGCAAACTATAAGGCAAAAAGAGCGCGAAATTCAAAAAACCGACACTAACGGCTATGGCAATCTGCCCAGCAACAGGGACGAATTCGCGCCACAAACACACCAAATCTGCCCAGCAACACCTCTACATAAAACTAGTAATAAAATGGCGACCCTACCACATAGCTTCCATTCAAAAATGTCAAATCAAAACGCGACCCAAACAGCCAATTCATCATTCATACCATCAAAACAAAATTACACAATAAAATAAAGCCAACTTAAACATGGAAAAAAGGTACATCATCCCCATATCTCCCAAAAGTAAAGCCCCCGCCTACACCTTCACTCTAATAAGGCTCGGGACCATGCAAAGGAAGAAGGGAGGAATGGAGAAGAGGTGCGCGGGCCCCGAACGCACCCTCCTCCGCCCAAACCCACATAGAACTGGGGAAGCAAATTAATTTCTAAACAAATTCTTAACATTACCAGGCACAATGACGTCGAGGGAGAAGCAAAGCAGCAGCCAAGGCCAACCCTGGCTCCCCTGCCTCAGCCTCTCTCCCTTCCCATACAGACCTCAAAGCAGTAGTATAACAGATGAAAAGGGAATAACTCTCCCTCGACGTTCTCTTCCTGGACCTCGGCACCAAGGGACAGGAGCTCCCACTCTTGGATCCTCTCACGTCGAAGCTCCAAAAGTGAGTGATCTAAGAGGCGGGCAGCTTCCAGAAGTCTCTCCTTCGTTGGGAGGGGGCAAATCCCCTTCCCTCCCCCAGCTGCGCAGTGGGGGGAAGTTTCTTCCGTAAGGAACTGAAGACCTGGTGGTGTCGGCAAGTTTTTGAGTAATTACATTGGAATACCGCCAATTTCTGGGCCTGAATATATTGCACAAGATTTCCCTAGCCTAAAATGATACATTTTAATATATTGGTTTTATGGTTCCCGTCCCCTTGATCTGGTCATGTAAGTGTGATTTATTGTTATAATTGTATTATTTTACTTTGTTTAATAATGTGTATTATGTTGTTATGTAATGTTTGTGTTTGCTTTTATGACTGTAAACCGCCCTGAGTCCCATCTGGGAGATAGGGTGGTATATAAATAAGGTTTTATTATTATTATTATTTATAGGTGTAAAAGGAGATGAAGGATTATCCACACGAGTAAATATTTGTGATCTGTAAGTCCTAAAGAGAATAGTGGTTATAGATAAGACAACAGGTCACCATCTTAGCCCATCCACAAAATTTGCTTCAGCTATAAAACTGAAGAAATTCTAGGAGAAATAGTCTTTCCATTGGGATTGTAAAGTCCCATCTACACAGCCCTAAAAAGCAGGCTGGAAAACGAATTAGTCTGAGTTTCATGTGGAATGGTTATAGTTCAGTTTACATATACTGAATGGAAAAGAACCAGGTTATATCCCATAGACTGTGAAAGAACTCTTGACTGAAACTCTGCTGACAGTAAATAAAATGCCAAATTATGAGGAACAATGGTCTGCTGAAGTATAAATTTCCAATGTTCTCTCAATCTTAGAACAAATGAGATGAACAGAATATCAGATAAAGACTGCAATTACAATAAGCAAACCATGGATATAAGAACCCACTTTTGTGACTGTATAAATCTGTTGTCCACTACCCCCTCATTTTGTTTGCACTTTTGCAACACTTTGATTTATTTAACTCACAACTTGTAAATTCTTTTGTTGTTCTCAGCCTAGTTGTTAATTATTTGAACACCTTTCAAGTTTTGTTGCTGTTTGAGTAATAAAGCTAGTTCTTTCTGTCAAACTGTCAAAGTTAGAGATATGTACATGCATGTACTACATCCAGTCCTACCCTCAGCCATGCATCCCCTCTTTTATATACTTGTTTCCACAGTACTTTTAAAGATATGTAATCTCTACTTCTTTTGATATATTTGTAATTCAAATGTTTGTATATCTCTTGAAGATATGCCTTGAAGATATGCCCCATTTCTCCTTTAATTTAAGTTTACTTAGGTAGTTCTTTGCATAGACTTGAAATGTGAATATTTTTCTATAGACACGTTTCACATAAACAGATTTTTTTTTTAAAAAAAACTGAACACAGGAATTGGTCAATATATGGTCTCTAGAGTACCAGTGAAATTGGCTCGCAGAAATGCTTATAGAGGTTGAGTGTCTCTTATCCAGAATTCCAAAATCCAAAACTGTTGTGATGGAGTCTTTGAGTTGTTATACTACTAGGAGTACTAGAAGGGGAAGAAAGACTACTCGTGAGCAAGACTCCAATGAGGAGCGACAAAGGAAGTGGATCCAGGAGAGACTTACGGAGCCTACTGACAGTGACTCAGTTGAGGAGGATGATGGGGTTGGGAATCAGGAGGATGGGATGACAAGTTCCCTAAGGTGCAGGAGATCCAGGACATCTTTAGAGAACCCACAAGTAGCAACACGTTTGAGGATTGGCACTGCGGGGATCCGGCTGAATCTTGGGGAGTTATGGGTTTGGATAAAAGATAGATAAAAGATAGAGATATACGGCAAGCCCCAACCCTTTTGAGTTTTAGAAAAGCCTTAAAAACATGGCTTTGTGCCCAGGCTTTTAACAAATAAATGATAAAGACGACCCAGATTGTTATATGGATAAAGTTGGAGGATATTGGACGAACGGATTTTAAGCATATGTTTTATGTTTTATATTTTATACTGTATTTAATTGGTTGTAATATATTTTTATATGTTGTTGTTTTTAATGATGTATCGGCATCGAATTGTTGCCAATTGTATGCTGCCCTGAGTCCCTCCGGGTGAGAAGGGCGGGATAGAAATATTTGAAATAAATAAAATAAATAGACAGATTGGAGGGATCGGCAAGGGGCTTCAGCTGAGAGGAGGTCTGGTGGGGCATTGTCTGATTCCAGTTCTGAGGAGGAATTGAGGCAAGAGGCTTCAACGGCTAGCAGGGTGTTGCTGATTCCAGTTCTGAGGAGGAATTGTGAATAAAAGTGGGGTTGGGAAATGGGGCCCCTTTGCAGTCGGCAAGATGTTGATGGGAATTTCTTGTGTCCTTGAGAGCTGTTTGGGAAGATGTGTTTGGGAAAACTGCTGTGGATGTAAGTTTAATCCAGATTATTATTGGCTACGGGGGTTGGAACTGTGAGGGTTTTCTCTGGACTGCCTTGTGTTGATCTTGTGCATTAGTTGCCGTGCTGCATTCTACGCCTTGGTTCTGTGTATGACCTGGACTGGATTCTCGTGTTTTCTACCTTCTCCTGCTTTGACCTGGATTGGATCTGTGTTTGACTGACTTCACCAGACGTCTTCGCCCCCCCCCCCCCCCACGCTGTTCATCTCTTCCTGCCTGCTGACATTCTGCCGTGAATTGGAGTGCTTTTTCCGTTGTTTTGCAAAGTTTGGAGTTTGGTCCGGATTATACTCTGGTTAAATCCGGGTTATTTTCCAGGGTTTGGGGTTTTGCTTTAACTGTGGGAAATACTGTGCTTCACACTGAAGATTGAGTGTTTTGAACCTTTTTGAGTTTGTTTTTGGGCTCTTTTTGTTGTGAACTAATAAACTCTACTTTTACTAAAGACTGGTCTGGTGCTTTAAGGAGCCTGTCTTGCAACAAAAACACTTAAAAATTCAAAGTGACACCTTGTTTTCTGATGATTCAATGTGGCCAAACTTTGTTTCATGTGCATAATTATTTAAAATAGTGCATGAAATTACCTTCAGGTTATGCAAATAAGGTGCTTGTAAAAATTCATATTTAGATTTGGGTCCCATCTCCAAGATATCTCAGTATGTATGTATATGCAAATACAGGTATTCTTAATGTTAAAAACAACCCCAAACACTTCTGGCCCAAAATATTTTGGATAAAGGATATGCAATCTGCATTAGGGAAATACCAACAAAAGGTGAATAAACCTGTGATTGAAGTATTGTGGATTGTTTTTCCAATCATAGATTTTTCTTTGGACTGTATGAACTCAGAGCAGTAGATTTCTCCAGTGCCCTACCTCCGTCACACCTGCAAACGTTTCCCTCCTGCTATGACTGTCTATGATAGCACAACTTTGCTGGTATAGTTCACCAATGGGATTTTAAACTTGGAATCAATTTTGTTTGACTCTCAGACAAGACCATATAGGATTTCGGCTTTCAGATACATGCAGGCTGAGGTAGGACAGCATATTGATCTTTAATACAACATATTGCTAGATCTCCTTAGCAGACATATTTTTATACTAAATCTAAACAGATTTAGACAACCACAAAGAACTCTCACTTCTTCTTTCAACTATGCCTCAAAGACTAAGAATTAGTATGTATTGTATAGACGTGAGCAGCTATTCTGGGATACAAGTTAATCATTCTTGGTTTTTTTAATTGAAGTTTCCTTTCATTTAGTTTCTTTATTTAATATAATGAGATCTCTTTGTAAGGCAGTTATGTGTCTTGTGGGTGCCTGTCTTTTCTAGACTTGTGTAAGTTATAGTGTCAGCTCAAGACACTGAATGAATTAAAGCACTACAACCACATCTGTTTTTTTTCTCCTCCAAAACAGATATATAATAATTGAACCTTTAACTTCTTGCCAACATTTTGTGGCATTTCAAAAGTCTTTGTCTCTAGATACAATAAATAAATGGTTTATGAATAACTTAAATCAGGACAGTCAGACTCTATGCTGAATTTTGATTGCCAGATACACCATACAATCTGTTGTCGAAGGCTTTCATGGCCGGGATCACAGGGTTGTTGTATGTTTTCCGGGCTGTATTGCCATGTTCTAGAAGTATTCTCTCCTGACGTTTCACCCACATCTATGGCAGGCATCCTCACAACCTCTGAGGATGCCTGCCATAGATGTGGGTGAAACGTCAGGAGAGAATACTTCTAGAACATGGCAATACAGCCCGGAAAACATACAACAACCCACCATACAATCTCTTCCTTTCTCCTTCCCTCCTTCCCCTTTGTATTTTTTGCCTTGTTGCTGCTCTTTACTGTGTTTATTTTATAAGTCCAAATCTAATTCTAAAATATGTAAATAGAGTTTGAAATATTGCAGAAGAATAACACAGCTCTCATTTCACATTTGGATATGTTGTTTTGATATTTTGTGCTTCATTTCAGTTTTTCAAATATTGATTTAATTATGCAGTTAACCAAACATGACTAGATATAATTTCCTTTGACAGTAGAATTATAGATAAAATTCTGGTAATGGGCAATTCTAAGCCCTTTAACAAAGATAAATTGCTTTATTATACTCAATTAAAAAATAGAAGTTTACACATCTCATTTTTACTGTATTGTGATCTTTCATAACCTTAATAGTGGTTTGTTGTGTTGCTATACTTATGAATCCAGTAGATACAATTTTTTTACCAATGAACTTTCATATAATAAAAGTGGGATTTTTCAAAACCATCTCTTCTCATGCTGTTTCAGCTCAATTAAATACTGAATATATACCACTTTCAACTCATGCATTGTAACACCACAATATAAAGATGAAAGCTCATTAATGATATCTTCAAATGGCAGAAACCAAAATATGAGATATAACTAGTTTTACTATACATAGTTAAGACACATCTTCACTGGCTATTAAATCTGAGGGGCAGTCTTGAGCAGAAATGATCTAAACTGGTCCAAGAGCTAGCCATGTACTGTTTCCCATACTTGCTGTGGCAACAGGTTGGAGTCCACATGATTCAGCCAGACTGAGACCACATTGGGCACACTGGATGATCACCACACCTTCCAGGTTATTGTTGTTACTATCAGATGGCGACAGAGCTCTGAGCGAGCTCCTGGTCATCACATGAGTTCCCTGGCTCTCAGCCCAGGGCTTCAGGAAGAAGGAGATGACATGGTCCATCCCCTCTTTCCTACACCAATGAGCCCTTTATGGGCAGCAGACCAGTCTGAATTGGACCCAGTGTAGATATATCCACACTGACCTGAATCCATGTGATCCTTCAGAATTTCATGCAAAATCCAGTGCATCCCACAACATTTATTGGAGCAGAACAAATTCAGCTTAACCTGTGATATTCTCCGGAAGTTGAGGAGCATTGTGAAGACAACCAGAAGTCAGCTCAGTATGAGGCCAAGTTTTAATGCCCATTTAAACAAACCCTGGCATACAGAAAAACACAATGAAACAGAAAACAGAGAAGAGCTATTGTGCTGAAGATAATTGCTGATTTACAAAGGTATGAACAACATGCAAATACTGAAGCCTCCTACAATGACCTGCATTTATCTACACCACAATGCTTTCACATCACTTCAAATATAATGGAGTTATAAGGAGGTATTCAACTGATCATCAGAAAAAAAGCCATGTTGGATCAGACAAAAAAATATCCAGTTCAGCATGTTGTATCCTAATTTGGCCCAGTCAAAAATATTCATAAAATAAATAGGAAGGAGAAAGGGGAAGACGCTCATTGTGACACTACTGTGAGCCCATTCTTGTGTTGCAAACTCAGCTGTTGTGAGCAGACAACTTTTCTTGCCCCAAGAATGAAACGAGGGAGGAAAAAGTGGAGTGTGTCTTGGTTTATGGCATCAAAATGCAGAAAAGATGAGGTGAAGTCTGCTGAGGTTAAAAGCCTGTATCTCTACAACATTAATAGGTTTTCCCATTGATATAGGACTGTGGCCTCATTTACACTGCCAGATAAAATCCAGATTATCTGCTTTGAAATTGATTATGTGGCAGTGTAGACTCATATAATCCAGTTCAAAACAGATAATCTGGATTATTGCTTTGCTAATCTGGATTATATAGCAAATGTAGATCTAGCCTAAGGCAGAGCTATCATAACAGTGGTTGAATCCATACTGGTCATTATAGTCCAGATTAGTCCCAGGATGATTGTGAAAGTGGCCAGATGCATTGGGCTGAACACAGGTGCATTGGGTGTCACACTGGTGTCCAGTTGTTTCAGACAAGCCAATATGGCATAAATCCTGCTACACTATCACCTTGTCCTCTGTGTCATTTTTACTGCTCTCTGTTGACCATGCAGCTTCCTCTGAATCACCTATTGTTAATTACTGCTGAAGCCTGTACAATTGAAGGAGTGGATTAGAGTCACCCTTCTTTCTTCCTAATCATGTGGATGCCTCCTTCTGACATTAGCAAATGACTCTGATGGCCAGTTGTTCACAGAAAGTTTTGTGGCCTGTGGAGAATGGTAGTGGTGACACTGGGATGTGTCTTCTTCCTATTCATTGACCAGTGTAGGGAAAGGGTGATGGCAGCAGTGTCTATTTAGACTGTGGATCAGGACCCTCAAGTGCTGTTGGGCTACAATTCCAACAGTCCCATTATTCTGTAAAGTTCAGATTACCTTCTTATTTGCAATAATCAGAGCAAAAAATGTGCTAAGGGCAGAATTAACTTCCTTTCCCCACGCAGCTGGAAATGGGAGGTGGTTTGCTGCCTCTGGTGAAGGAGAGACTCAAAGGAAATAGCTCCAGCTGGATCTATTTCCTGGGGGTGAGGCTGCAGGAGTCAGCTGCCATCCCTAGAGATCATTCCAAGCAGTGAGCTGAGCCACCCTCCCACCCATTAACAGTATAATTAAATTCAGGGCCGGTTGGGAACCACCCCCTCCCATGTTTTTTTTTGGGGGGGGTGCCTAGCCTATACTGTTTAAGGAAGGTGAATTGGGAGGGTGTGGTTTTAATTTACATGCAGAAAATAGCAAGAGATTTACATTTTGGTGTACACATAAGGCACCCCTTTGTGTGTAGACCAGGAATGGAAACTCTCAACTGTGATTCAAATAAGCGAGGTGAGGGAGAACAGAAATGGCCCAGAAATGGGTACAATCTGGCCTCAATAGCCTTGGGGCAGAATTCTCCATTACGTTTCCTTAGTGGTCGCCCAGGATTATTTCAGCCAGAGACCCAGGTGTTTCACCCAAATTAGCCGAGGAGTAGGTCCGGGCCACTGCCTCAGCTTTATTCACACAAAGTTCATGGCACATTTTTGCATTATCTGCAAAGCATAAAGTTTAATTTGGTAATATTAATAAAAGTTGCCTATATTTTAACCCATACCTGTTGTGTGGTCTCGTTATTTCGGGGATTGTACAGCAAAACCCAGGATAGTTACTAACATATGTACTATAGGCAGTCAGTGTCGGATCTGAGTCCAGATTTTTTCCCAAGTAGATAAACCCAGTGAAGACAATTTTTTCAAAAATTTAAATGATATACCATACATTGTGATATTTCTTCTTGTGCTTTAGTGGATTGAACTGTGTGTGTGTGTGTGTGTGGGGGGGTGATTGAAACTGTGTGTGGGATTAATTTTATATTTTACATTGATTATATTTGTACCATTTTAAACACCTTCATTCCTAAGGCCTTAGGTGAGAAAAGCATGAGGCAACTTCAATCTATCCTTCTGTAAAAATTAACATTCTGGAGGGTTCCTAGTGTTTTTTCTCCTCCCTTTGTGAGATGATATCTGAAGTAATAATAATATTCAGATTTTTATGAGTGGCTCACATTATCTGCCCTTTAATTATTGTTTCCCTTTCATTTGTCAGCTACATTCCAGCAGATGAATTCTATCTGCAGTCAGCACAAAATGTGCATTTCAAACAGGAAAGTGATATCCTCAGTCCAGCAAGTCTGTAACTAATAAAGCAGCAGTGTTATATTTTCTCCCTGAAAAGAAACTAATTTGTTTTCAGAGCAAGCCATCACACAGTTCTTTCAATGTATGTAGTTATTCTACTTATTCTGAAGTAGCACAGAATGCTTGAAAGATATCAAAGTTGTGAATGAACCAAAAGTGTGCATAAGGGAGGCCTAGGAAGATCACCTTGGCAAAATCCATTAAACAGGCGGGGTGGGAGCCAATTCTCTGAATGACAAAAATCACTAAAGGTCAATTTTCTCCTGCTCAGTCAATGAAACTGTGGTGAAACCATGCATAACCTGGATATTAGTCCTGCATGATCCCCTTTGAGTTGCAGATGTCCCATGATAATAGCTATTACAGTAAATAGTAATCCAGTTTCCCATAATAATTTACTACAAATATTTTTGTTACACATTTGGTTTCCATTATCACCCACAAAGGAAATTCCTGGCAGATTATTTATGGTAATGGATATCAATTTACATCTAGCAATTTCTTTCGTAACAATCCTAAGAGAGAGATTAAGAACATACAATCCTTAGTAGCTTCCGGTAGAGAAAGTAAAAGATCTTTGCTGTGAAAACTGAATGTCAGATTTTGCAAAACAGACCAGAAGAATACTAAAAATAACCCACTACTGTGGAGGATTTTTAGCATGACAAAGGAGTACAAATAACGTGGATATTTGTTGAATTCTCTGTTAATGTAATTGAGAATCCAAATAAACATGTTGTTGTTGTGTGCCTTTAAGTTATTTCTGACATATGGCACCCTAAGGCAGATTTATCAAGGGATTTTTTTTTTGAAAGATTTGTTCAGGGGAGATTGTCTGCTTTCCCCTAAGGCTGTGTGCCTTGTCCAAAATATGCCATAGATTCCATAACAAATTCAAACCTTCAGATTGACCTCATCACACTAGAGCATGGATCCACTTTACACCAGTTTCTGCCTCCTGCAGAATTCTGGGACTTGTAGTTTAGGGAGGGGTCTTTCAATTGTTCAGCCAGAGAGGTCCTGGGACTCACTAAACTACAAACCACATAATTTTGCAGGAGGCAGAAGCAGGATTTAAAGTGAATTCATGCTCTAGTGCAGTGATTCCCAAAGTGGGCGCTACCACCCACTGGTGGGCGCTGCAGCAATCCAGGGGGGTGCTGATGGCCACAGGTTTTAACTCTTTTTTGTATTACCTTTCTATTCTGAGTTCAAAAAATAGTTTCATAATTTCAAACTTCAATGTTTGTAATTTACAGCTTTCTTTACTATATTTTACAAAAAGGTAGAAACATTGATACATATATCTTTCTGTTTAATTGCTATTATTTTTTTAAAAAAAAAAATCCAAGAGGAGCTGAGTAATTTTTTTTTCTGGAAATGGGGTGGTAGGCCAAATAAGTTTGGGAACCACTGCTCTAGTGTGATGATAGTCCATGTTCAAACCATGGCACTTGTCCCTGATAACAGTAAGCACAATGGCTAGCTATTAATAACAAATAATCAAAATAATACTAAAATTCTGTTTGATCCTTTTCATGGGGACTGAACAAAGGATTAAAATAAGTAACTAGCTTCCAGTCGTCGTCTTCTTCTTCTTCTTCTTCTTCTTCTTCTTATTATTATTATTATTATTATTATTTGTTGTTGTTGTTGTTGTCATCAGAATCCTAGACCATTAATCATGTTGATAGGGAATCGATTCCAGCAGACCCCAATATAACCCAGATTCCAGGACAAAATTGGCTCAGCAAAATGGGAAGACCTTTGGAAACACTTATCCCTGCTGAGGCACAGTAAAAATGTCAGGATGAGGGCTGCCAAGGAATAGCCCAAGGACTTGCCTGGACATCTGGGAGTTAATCGAACCCCTTGGAGGGAAAATGGATTACCCTCACTCATAGTAGTAACTTGCCCCTTTTTGAATCCTATATATTTCCAGTGCACTAATGTCTACAAGAATTTTTTAAAGCTGAGACTATGTTCCATGTTTGATGTAATCACTGTCTTGACCTCAAACCAGTTCTATGCATGTCATGGCAATCTAATAATCCATGTAGTGAAACCGTTTCCCTTCAAATAGGTTCCAAGTTGCATTTTAGTGTATAGATGTGGCCCATGTCTTCCCAGAATAACAGGAAAAGGCTATAACACCATTAGGCAATTATCTTCCTGATGTGACTTTATGTGACAGCTTTCCTTGCAATGGATCAACTATGCACAGCAAAATAAATAAATAAAACTTATAAAAGTATTTCAAAGTCTTGATGTAATTAATAGGTAGACGTCAAAGATCAGTTTCAAACGTATTGAATAAAGAGGTTTTGTGGTGCAGATAATTGGATAGGAAATCCTTGAAACAGTTTGGGGTCCTAATGATGATTACACAAACCACAGAGCATTGATGTGTATTAAAGGCTTTCTTTCATTTGCTTTCATTGATATCTGTTGTCTGGCGGCCACAATTTGAAACTAGCTAAAGACAGTGACAAAACGGGGAGGCTTGCTGTGTTGCATTGGATCAATGGGGGAGGAGGCGGGTGGCGGACGCTTCCCCCAGTGGGATGGGGTAGGGTGGAAACTGGGCAATGTGGGGTGAAAGGTTCCCCATGCCCCCCCACCAGGGACTTCTATCATGAATAGTTTTAAACATTAAAAAGTATAAAAAGGGTTCTTTTATTTTATTCACATTGAGTCAGAGCATACCACAGAGCAATACAGAGAAAGAAAGTAGGCACACAGACTATAGCTACATTACATACACAAGCAAGGGGAATTATAGTTCACTTAGCATTCACACTCATATAAACATTCATTCATCATTATATGTATTTTACAATCTCTTCTTCCTTCTCCTGGAAAAGAGAATTCAAGTAGGCCAGCAAATCTGCCATTCTGCAAATACACCATCTTTTTCCATCCCTTGGAGAAGATCGGCAGGTGAACCAGACTCCTCTGGTCTGACACAGTTTTGAAAAAGTTCTTGCTGATGTTCCAATTGTCTTTGTAAATGACTGACATGTGTCTTTCCAGCCAAAACATCATGACTCCATTAGTTCCTAGACAGATGTTGACTTTTCTTTCTTAAGTGATCATTGGTTTTTCTTCTTAAGGAGTCTTGTTTGACTTCCTTGAGTGATGTTGGTTTTTATTCTTAAATGTAAGGAACTTTGTAAACACTTCCTTACTTCAAAGAGCAATTGTCTTTACAAATGTAAACATATTGTTTTCTATCAAGTGTTCTTTATTTGTCTCTGGTCATCAACAGTTCAGCAACTTTTAATTACAGTTCATGAATGCTTTACCTCTTTCTTGTAGTTTTCAAGGCTTCAATCTTAGGATGGCATCTCAAGGCCCCAACCATGTATCTTTCAGACAATTTCATTTAAACAATACATCATATTTTATGACACTGCCGGGTTCACCACAATGTGTGGCTAGTCTGACAGCTTATCTGATGAGGTTGTATATTTGGCAAAAGTTGATCTGTGCATAATAAGTCCACCCACTTTTTCATTGTCCTTTGTTTGTGATTATTGTTGTTATTATGTCTGCTCATAATCCTAAAAAATCTTACGATTCTGCCAGCATAGCACTAACATCTTAGGGTCCCTTCTACACACCTATTTAACCCAGAATATCAAGGCAGAAAATCCCACAATATCTGCTTTGAATTGGGTTATCTGAATCCACACTGCCATATATTCCTGTTCAAAGCAGAAAATGTGAGGTTTTATTCAGTTGTGTGGAAGGGGACTTTGTCTCCTGTTCTAATCCATATTATATCAAAGTAAAATTTATTCCTTGTACGGCTGCCTGATGCTGCCAAGCTTCACCAGCCAGAATGTAATTGAAAGAGCTGTTATTTGTGCTTCAGAGTGATTGTAATAGGTGGCAAAACATTTTGAAGATGACAGGATGCTAATGAAGACATAAGAAAAAAGTGAAGGTAATGTTTACAAATAGTTTGCTATGAGACAAAATGAATCTTTAATGATCGATTTCAAATTAAGCTACTAAATGCTCAATTGTTATGTAATGGTAGAATGTTCAACTTGGCCTGTGGACTAATAAAGCACAATTTTTTAAAAAGAATATCATATTGATTTTATGATGAAAAGTACTTAATATGTTGTGCAAGTTATAGAAGGGTAAAGCCATGTTAAATTGGAAATCCATTAGATGCTGGAAAAATGAATGCCACTGCCCCTGACTGCTCAAGGTACCATGTGGTGGGAATGAGAGAAAATAAAGTGCTGATGTTAAAATAAAGAACCATGTCAAATGTCTATTTTGTAATGCAAAACAGTCACAAAAATCTATTAATACATGTTCCCACTCCAAAGGCAAACTGAACAGGTCTCTGTCATTTAGATACCATAAATATCCATGTATTATATAGGGCACAGGCCAAGCAAGATCAACAGAGTCCTTTGGATTTTACGCAAATCCCCAGCTTGACAAGGGTGCTTTCAGATTGATGGGATGCAAGTTTTGTACACGAATTTGATAAACAAAGGAGGGTTTTTCATAGTACAAGCCTATGGGTAGAGCTAAATATTACTTGAATTCACAGGAGCATATTCCCAGGTAGGTGTACTTAGGACTGCATCTTCCAAGTTACCATTTTAAATAGAGATATACATCTGTAAGTATATCTACTAGACATAGTTGGGTTCAGCAGATATTTTGAGATTTTTTATTGTACACTTTAAGCTAACATCTAGTTCTAACTCTCATTTATGCCAACAGGAATATTTGAACATTCACCCTCATCCCTCAATTGAACAGTGGTGCCATTCAGATACACTGAAGTTATAAGAGGCATAGACATTTTCCCTAGAAAGATACCGGCAAATGTTTGGTAAGACATTGTGAGCCACATTATGTACCTGTGTAGAAGGGCCCTAAGATACAACTTTGATATTGTGACTTAGACATGATTTTATCACGGGTTCATCTGATGTCGTTACTGTGAGACCCATTCTTATCTCGAGGGTCCAAGGCTGAAGGAAAAGCCTGTAGCTTTGTATGATCTCATAAATTTTGGATCTAGGTGATGCTTTCTTAAACGAATAGAAAGAAATGATTGCTAACATCCATTATTACAATTTATGTATAATTTCTTTTTCCACACCTTTATTTTGTGCTTACTATCTCTCTAGATTCTTCTAGGTATATTACACTGGGAATGCTATAACAGCAAGCACACATTCTTTGGTCCTCCTCTCCTTTCCATTCATGGAGATTTTGTTGTAATGTGAGAAGCCACTTTTAGTTGTGAGAGCATTAGTTATACTGACACATTTAGAAATAATTAATATGGTAAATCAGCTTTACTATGTGTTAAACATTGAAACCAGAGATAAAATGAGAATATCAAATACTAGCCCAAAAAATGCATTTTGCAATACTCGTAGGACTATGCAGAAATGTGCATGAAATAAGACTGAGGAGAAAATGGAAAATGTCTAAAATTGAATTAATGTATGTGCAAAAATCACATAATGATCTGGTCTAGAGTGTCTCTATCAATATTTTCAATTAAAATACTTTATGTTTTGCAATAAAGGGAACATCTTTTCCCTATTTACTTTAGAAACTCTGTAAGGTCTTACAACTAAAATGATACTCTTCTTCAGCATTATATGGAATTCAACGCACTATAATTAAAGTTGTAAAGAATAACTATACAATTGTTCTGGACTGAGATGCAAATTAACTATGTTAATGAAAAAGACGAGACAGGCATTGTATAATTGGTCTCTTCCCCCACATTATTGAATGTTCTTATAAAATATTATATCTTATTCATGATTAACCATTTGCTGGGACATTAAAAGTTATAATGTTATCAATAAATAACTATAGAGCAGTGGCAAGATTTTAAATATTGTTGTGTGCTATATGGGCAGTAATTGCAGACCTGTTTCATGGCTTGGCTCTAAATATCTGTGATTTCTTGAGTCCTGTAAATCTGATATGTTTAGGCAGACTGTGTCAATGCCTGTCCTATATAACAAATAATACGACAACTGCAAAATGCGAACAGTTTCTTTTTGGGGAGGGGTAGCGGGATGCAGAGAGATTGAGAGCTGTCACTTTATGGGAAGGTAGTCAGAAAACCAGATCATTGTAAGTTGATTGCAGCAATCTGGTAAAGATTGCTGATTCTTAATTGTTTAATAATGGCTACAACAAATTGAACCCCTCCTAAATTAGATTGGTAAAATAATAATAAAAAAATTGGGGTGGATGGAGAACATTTTCTATGTTGGTGTATGAGTGTGTAAAGATTGCAAACTAAGGTCACAATTCCTTCAGCTGTAAATGTTGGATTGTTCTTTGTTTTGACTGGTGAATATTCAAGCTCTATAACAGGGATGGAGGTAAGATATACATTTTTTTTCATGTCTTTGATGAGAAGGACCATCCCCAGAGAATGAACCTCTCCATGAAAAAGAAAGTCAACAATCACTATCTTTTCTAACTCTTATAAAATGTGAATGTATCAAATGTTCCACTTTTAATTTTCAAAAATACAGGGTTCAATGATTTTATGGTGGGAAATGTTAAAATTTAAAAAAAACCCACCACTGAAAAGTGTATAAAAATGCATTTTGAAAGTTTATCATCCTCATGTGTATGAACAAAATTGCATAATGTTCCTTGTTGGGAGTCCTTCACTTTTGTACGTGTATATTTTAATTTTTATTATTGAGATGTCTTTGAAAAACTGAGGTAACATTTGTTCTCACCTTGGAGTTTGCAACCCAGCTGTCATAAGAAAGGGGATGAAAGTGTTTCTCATCAATGCAACTTCCTTTCATTTTATTGTTATCCAGTAAAAAGATTTGCCTTCACATAACACCTTTTTAGTCTCCTTTGCTCTAATCCTGCACTTATTTTCACATTCCTGTCTATTTAAGGATTTGAAAATTGGATTGTATTTGAAGATAAGGCTGGGACATCAAAGATATGAAGTAAACTCATATATTCACTGACGCAAAATGTAATAAAGGGTTTGGTAAATCAGAGTGTAATATATGGTCTATGACCTTAAGATTTTCTAATCTGAGGATCCATTTCCTTTCAGCTTTGCTTCTTATAGCCCCTGGTTTATTTCTATTTAATATGATTATTGGTTTTGTTCTGTTTGCAACCTAGCAACACAACTCACTGCAAACTACAAAACAACAGCTTTTAAGTTCATGGACAAATCAACCCAACATGATTTTTTAAAAAGTTGGAACTGGAGAATGGCAACAGCTGTTATGGCTAAGGATTTTATTGTTAACTCTCATTAGCTTAACTTCAACTTATTGTGCCCCCATTAATGAGAGACCTCCAAGTCACCTGATTGTCAATATCCTGCTTATGTCTTGCAGACTCAAGGTGTGGTTTACTTCACTAAATGAATCCACCTATAATGCAGTCTTCCTCTTTTTATCTGCTTTCAGTCTTAGCAAACATTATTGTCTTTTCTAAGAAGTAATGCCTTCTCATGATATGGCCAAACTACTACTGTCTCCGTTTATCTACCTTTGCTTCTAGAACAGTGGTCCTCAACCTGCGGGTCCTCAGATGTTTTGGCCTTCAACTCCCAGAAATCCTAACAGCTGGTAAACTGGCTGGGATTTCTGGAAATTATAGGCCAAAATACCTGGAGACTCACAGGTTGAAAACCACTGTTCTAGGGAGAGTTCAGATATGATTTACTCTAGGACACATTTATTTGTCCACTGTATTTGCAGATCTCTTTTCTACCATGGCATTTCATATATGTTGATTTTTCATCTATTTTCACTGTCATATTTCTTTATTCTCCAGCTTTCACAATGATATATAGAAATAAGAAGTAAAATGACTTGGACCTAAGCTTGAGTACTGCTTTATACCTCAGGAACTTGTCAAGATCCTTCATAGCTGCTCTTTGATGTTCTGGTCTTGACTGATTTCTTGGCTGTAGTCTCGGTTCTTACTAATTATTGAGTCAAGATATGAAAAATATTGAACTATTTCAATATATTTGTAATCTACTATAGATTCCATGAGTATAGTAAACACTCCTGTAATGTGAAATTATTCTTTCTTCTCACACACAAAAATGGAAGCCAGAGAGACAAAGTAATGAGTTTTCCTTATTTTTTATTAAATTTTCCAATTCAATTTAATTTCCCCAAACAAAAATAAAAATTACAGGCACTAGTATAAAACAAGCAAAACAATACTAAAATAAAATAATCATTTTCTCCAAACTGTGTATCCCTCTAAAAATATAAACTAAATAAATAAATAAAATTAAATATACAAACTCTCCACCAGCCCAGCCATGGCATCTATTAAAATATTATAATATACTTCTATTCTACTAGCTGCATCAACTTCTGCTAATATTAATAGATATCCCTAATGAATATATAGCCAAATTAATAAAAACAATTTGTACATTTTAAGCAAAATTTAGGTCTTGCATTTTCATATTTTGTGTCTCCTCAAAATTTCCGTCAATTTTTCTCTTTAATCTATATTGAATTTCAATATTATTTTCTATATAATATTTTATTGTATATATCCCCTTCATTCTGTCTTATTTTCTTCCCAATCCACTCCTCCACATAATGTATTTATTTTATTTTAATTCTTCCAGAGTTTTACATTCATTTATACCCATTCTTTCTTAGTGTTTCTGTTATAGGACATCCTCCAAATATTATCTGTTTGGTTTTAGCATGTCCTACTGAAATGGGTTTTCGTACAGTTTATACAAGCTTTACTTGTCTGTTTACATCCCTGCTTCAATTACTGTCGCTTTATGGGAATCCACTATCTCCTTTGTTTTTGCCTTTCCTTTGTTATTTTTGTTGCTGTTATTATCATCTTTTCCTTTATTTTGAGTTAATCATATTTGATCAGTGTTGTACTATTTCTTCTCTTTCTTCTTGTACTTTCTCTTTTTTTGGAATTTTTTTTTTGGCTGTTAAGATTTGTCAGTATTCTGTTCAGTTTTTTGCAACAGCAAGGGGTCAATTACAGTTTTAAAATCCATAAGGAGAGAACATAAATTAATTGTTTGTTGCTATAATTTAGTTATTATGTCTGCATTGGAATGTGGAGTATTAATCCTCGCACTCTTTTCATTTTATTTTTATTTACATTAAAATCTTTCTAGACCTCCATATTTTCTCTTTATTTTTATCTTTGAAGTGTCATACAATTAATAATAAAAGTGTTTTTTAAGCTTGTGAACAATTTTCTCCTCCACATGGAAAAAAATAAGGAGCAATCCCATTTTCGACAACACAGAGAAGCTTGGTGATTAGATAAAGAACTTGTTCATAAATCTAGTTAGATTTAGATGGATTAAAAAATTAAAATAACAAAATTGCTTTAAATTGTGGAATTTCCCAAACTTTACTCTTTTTTAATGTTGATTTATTAAATCAACGGAAGAAAGGTTTCTTTAGAACTGATTAGATGTCTGATCCAAGATGCTTGTCTTTTCTATAACTGGATTCATAATAATAGTAACAACACCACCACCACCAACAACAACAACATTTTATTTCTGAAATGTGTTAATAAACATTATACAAAATACACATATTAAAATGTATTTCTACAAATAGGTATATTAAAATATACAGAACAAAGAGTCCCCTTGGGGAGATAGGGTGGTGTGTGTGTGTGTGTGTGTGTGTGTGTGTGTGTATATAATGATTAAAACTGACTGGGTAGGCTTGTCGTAAGAGAGATGTCTTCAGATATGTTTGAAATCCTGACAGCTCATTTTATTGTTGGATCTCTTCCCACAGGTCATTCCCCAGTTGTGAACCATCTTTGGGTGATGGTTGCTTGTCGGGTTCTAGCAGGCTGGCCCCACAGAGGACCTGAGTATTTGGGGCGGATTGTATAGGAAAAGGTGAAACTGTAAGTAACCTGGGCCAAAACCATGTAGGGCTCTAAAGGTCAAAATCAACACTTTTTACAGATGCAGTGTGTTGCACCTCAGCAGGGTTACACTTTGCTCACAGCACTAAAGAAGACACCAAGTGTAAAAGTCAAAACAGTTTACTAAAAAAGCATAAATAAAAAATGGCAAAACACTATGGAGTAAATAAAGAATAAGATCCAAGAGTCAATAAAGTAGGCAAAAGTCATAGGCAACAAGCCAGGCCAAACTGTGTACAGAAGATAATCCACAGGCATCCCAGAATAAAGTGTTAAACTGGAGTATGAAAACAAGATAAATCCAAAGGTTTTAAACTGGAGCATGAAGACAAGATAAATCCAAAACATAAGGCTTAAAACCAGGAGCATAACAAGGAACAGAAATCCCAGAAAAATCCATGGAACAGGGAGCAAAAACATGAGCATGAAACACGAGTCTCCAACTCAAACTTGAACGGAGAACCAAGCTAACAACCCTGCTAGGTTTAGCAATGTTGGCAGATCTAAAATCCTCTCACGGGACTCTCTGCTTTAAGGGCTACAAAACATGAACACATTCTTCTTTTGGGGGGATGGGGCGGAGGGGCGGGCCATACGATGTGCATCTAAATGTTGGACTATAGCAAATCATCATTTGCAGAAGATTCATACATGCAGATTCTGCACTAGTACCTTATTGAATATGTAGAGCGTTTGGAACAATGCATATGTCTAATTTGGTGCATTAATATTGGGATATATATATATATACACACACACACACACAATAAATAGATAGATAGATGATAGATAGATTTTAAATTGTGTTTGTATTTGAATTTCAGTTGGCTTCGTAGAATCCAGAAAGTGGTACATGCCTTCTCAGACTCTGTATACTTTGTAAAGAGACATGGTGCTGTTCTGCAATTGCTATCTCTCTACCCCAGACAGAGGTTGCAGTGTGTCCATGACTATGCTATTATGCTATTATTATGAGAGTAGACAAATCTCTTACATGTGTTGATGAATATGCAGAGAAGACTGTGGGGTACTGCTCATGCTGTTATCACACAGCTGTTGCCTCTTTCCTGTCTATTTGATGTTCATCAGAAATAATTCTTCATTCATATAAGTGTACCCAGAGATATCTTCTATGTGGATAGTACTTTTATATGACTTCTGGAACACTCCATGCACAAACCCTCAAAGCACTAGAGCAGCAATAAAGGGGAAAGGGGAAGAAAGAAAAAGAGGACACATTTCATTGGAGGACTCCAAGGGATAAACAAGGTGCCATTTAATAACTTGTTTTTCATCAGGCTGGCTGGCTCTATACTGTAGAATTTATGCATGTTATCACTATTTTAATTGTCATGGCTCAATGCTATGATATATTGTGATATGTACTTTGGTGAGACACTAGCATTCTTTAGAAAAGTAGGCTAGCTATAAAACTACAACAATGAGCCAGGGCAGATAAACAGAAGTTAAACTTCATTAAATTCATATGTAGGTGCAGTCTCTTTAAAACAAATCTGGAAGTGGACTTTCAATCACTTCTAGTTTTGTAAGAAATGGGAAGTGCAGACTTTGGAAGTGAAAAGTAGATTTGCAATGGAAAATAGAATGCTCATAACACTTGTGCATTCAAGGATGCCCTCTGACTAATCAGGGGGCTCTTCTCACTTACAGGAGCTGTCTATATATGTTAAGATTTCTGCAGCTCAAGTATTCCCCTTGAGTTTTCACAGGATCTGTCATAGTATGATTGTTTGTGTGATAGAATTCTATATACCAGCACTGCTCTGTTGCCCCATTGTCATCCCCCTTGTTAGAACCCATGCTACTTCATAGTTAGCCTGTCACAGGAGACTCTAACAGCAACTGGTCTTGTTCAACAGAAAGCTTTGGCCCAGAACATGAAGGTATCTTAGTCATGAAAATGATTGATTGACTATCTCATCAGCTCAGGCAAGGATACTATTGGTCAGGGTAGTGGGGTGGATGGCACACTAACAGAAAAGCAGAGTAAAAATCCATCAGACAAAACAATTCACCAGACAAAAACTTGGTAAGCCAAACATGTGGCTGGTTGCCTATGGCTTTGTGAATCACAAATTGCCCAGGCAATACAAAGGAACTATTACAGGCACATTAACAGAGGGCTGGAGCTCCAAGCTGTATGTGGCGGAGGAGCCATCTTACAACCACCTCCTCCCAGAGTGCTATATGTCCCCAACTGAAAATAATTTCCCCCCTAAAGTGACCTACCCCATCATTTTCTATTTATACAAATGTTCCAGACAGTGAATTATGCATAAAAGAAGCCCCAACCTTATGTTGCTATAACTCCCTTTCACAAACAAAATAGCAAATATGAATCCACATATTTTGGTTTGAATATTTGATCCCGCTCAACTGGTGGGGAGTATTGTACAGCCTCTGATTTGCTCTGAAAGTAAAAAAAAAAAAAAGATCCTGAACCACAAAACTACACAAATCCTCTCCTAATACATTTTCCCTTATTGAATCTCTTTTCCAGCTTAACTGTTATTTGATTACTGTTGTACTGAACTCCATGTAGGGTGTTAGGAAAATATGGCTTCTTTAAATGACACTCTCCTCTGCAAAAGGAAATACTATATTGACTTTGGCCAGCAGTCATGATAGTTTAAATCCTCTAACCAGCTGTGTTCTTTACATACCATATTGTCAGAAGTCCAGGAAAGCATCAAAAGGAAAGTGTATCTCATACATTTCTCAGTTGCTACCATGACAGCTGTCAAATACTTCTTTTGTTGTGCCAGTTGTTAACTACCATGAGCAGAAAGCTTTATACTTGTTGAAGTGCTTCTGATCAATGGCTTACATGTAAAGCGAGGGAGGGGGGGAGCATCCACATCAACTACATCAAATATCTCCCTCCCAAATAATTGTTTATGATATACCTGTTCCAGTATGTTGTAAAGTGGAAAAAGTGCACATATCATCAAGAGGCCAGAGCAAAACCTCAGTGAGGAAATGTTACTGTTTATATGCATGAAATTCCAGACAAAATAAAAAGCTTCAAAAAAGGCAAAGTAGGGAGAACATATTTTATATGTATTCGACCCCTTCTACATTGCCATATAATCCAGATGATAAAGTAGATAATTCACACTGTCTGCTTTGAACTGGAATATATGAGTCTACACCGCCATATAATCCAATTAGAAGAAGATAATCTGGATTTTATATGGTAGTTGTGATGCCTCATGGGCCTTGTAGTCCTGTGCCTAGTGTCATTGTGACAGATGAGGATGAAAACATGGGGTTTTCTCCGGATCAACAGCCAGAGCCAGAGTTTTTCCAGCTGCCTGAAGTTCTTGTCCAATAACCAATTAAAACTGACCTTGATCAACGCTCACCTCCCTTTGCTAGAAAGCAATCTTTCTCGGCGGATAGGGGAGCGAGAGAGAGAATTCGGAGGAGTGCCCGAATTGCTGCCAAGCAAGACTGATTAGCCATGTTTCCCCTGGGAAAATCCAGGGAGTCTTACACCTGCAAGCTGGGTTTTCGTTCCCTGTTCTCTAGGGAAAGAGAACGCTGGACGCCCATTTGGCGGGAAACGAGACCCAGATAAAAGTATCAAGCTCTGTTGATTCTTTGCGGAGACAACAGCTCAGCTTCGAGAGTGAATTCCATGTTTCCAGCCTAGTGCGGACTTCGCTATGTTCTCAATCCAGTTTCCTTGCCTCGCCTATCCAAGTATCCAAGAATTGCCTTGCTTTATTCTTAGCCACAGATTATGCTCCTTGAATCAAGTTTTGGACTGCCTGCCTTGTTTTGAACCACGGACCTTGTTTCCTAGATTCAAGCCTTGTTCTCAGCTTCCCTGCGGATTTACCTTGTGCCTTGAAAGACTTTGGGACCATTCCCCACACTATTGCTTGGCATTAGTGTGTGTTTCGGTTGGATTTTACCTTTGAACTCTAATATCAATTATTGGACAAACTATTTCTGGACTATTTTAGGCCTCCTTTGAAAGGTCTGTTTCTGGACTATATTCTCTACTTGTTTTTATCCATCTTATATATTTCCTTAATAAAGGTATTAGATAGTTTTATTGGCCTCCGTGTTGGGTTATTGGTGCTCCGCTGCCCTGGTGCGTGACAGTAGTGTAGAAAGGACTTTATGTGTACTGTAGAAAAAACGAGACTAATTTTCTCTCATTCTCCTACTATAACACTAACACCCAAGGGCAAAGATGATGATGATGATGATGATGATGATGATGATTTTATTATGACACAGCAAACAAGATAGATATGCTGGATTTCGTATCACAAAATCACAAGTCGAACACTTCCCAAGTGTCTAGGACTGTGTGATGTATTTTCGGATGATGTGTGAAGATCCCAGTAGGGTGGCCTTTTGCAGTTGGCAGATCGTAATCCTGTCAATGTCTATTGTTTCCAAATGCCGGCTGAGATCTTTTGGCACGGCACCCAGTGTGCCCATCACCACCGGGACCACCTGCACTGGTTTCTGCCAGAGTCTTTGAAGTTCAATCTTGAGGTCCTGATAGCGGCTGAGTTTTTCCTGTTGTTTTTCGTCAATGCGACTGTCCTCTGGGATGGCAACATAAATGATCCAAACCTTTTTCTTTTCCACAACTGTGATGTATGGTGTGTTGTGTTCCAGAACTTTGTCAGTCTGGATTATTAATATTATTATACAAAGGAATACTTATTTCCTTTTTTCTGTATTCCTTTGTAAAATAATAATAATAATAATAATAATAATAATAATAATAATAATAATAATAAGAAGAAGAAGAAGAAGAAGAATCTTTATTTATATCACACCCCCTCTCCCGAAAGGGTGGCTCACGACACAAAAACAATATACATAATATCAAACAAAAGTCTGTAAATCTACCTTCCTGACCCCAAGTCTTGCCTGTTGATGCACCCTGGAAACCTGGTCAACAAAGCTGGGAGAGATTACCCCCTCCCCCCCAAAGATTATCCAGCCAGGTCATGACTCATCCAAAATCTGGTCTTGGATGGCAGCAGTTTTACAATTTGCAATACACACTTAAACTGTGGAATGTGGTCCCACAAGATGCAGCAATGGCTACACCACCACCCCAGCTTGGATGGCTAACCCAATCCAATTTGTATTGTTTTAAAAATGGATTCAATAAATCCATTGAGAGTAAATCCATGAATTTCTGCCAGCCATGATGGCTATATATTGCATTTAATATCAGAGGTAGTATACTTTTGAATACTAGCTGCTAGGGAAAATGAGTGAGAAGGTATATTTGAATTTACATTCTGCCTATAGGTTCTCCATAGTATTTATCTGACCGCGGTGAGAACAGGATACTGGAAGAGATAGGCTTTTGGCCCGCTTCTGCAAGTTTCCCTACTTTTTTCCGTTATTAGGACCAAACTAAATGGCACTTCAAAGGTATTGTTTTAAGCTTCAGCTTTTTCTTTTGATGCTCAATATAGGCTAGAGCAAGCATGGAGAATTTAATATCAATTGTGACTAGCAACCTCATCATACATGCTGCTGGAATTGCCATGGGTCATGGTGAATCTGGTGGTGCCCAGCATGGGGTATCCATTGCCCCATGTTCTGCATTGCCTTGCTTCCCCTCTGACCCACGGGATGAAGCATCCGCCGCCCAGCTTCCCCCATTGATCCCAATGAACAAGGGAAGCCTCACATAATGCCTCCATGGCAGCATACACGGGTTCCTCTGCAGTTTTGTGGTGGAAGTAGTACTATATCATGGGATGGGAGCCGGCGGGCTCTGTCACAAAACTGCAGAAGAAGCAGAGTATGTTGCCGAAAACAGCCACCTCTGATGAAGTCATTTAATTCAAAGGGTTTGGGGGCATTTAGTCTTTTCCTTCTTGCATGACCTATTCTATGTTGTTCCACATCATGACCTGCAGTTTTTTTATTGCCCAATCATACTCTGTTGGAGCATGTAGACATATTTGCCAATAGATTTACAAGTCTGGAAAAGGCAAACCTGGATCAGGAAGCAATGGGTTAAAGTACTGCGTCCCCAATTCCCAGTTCTTTAGAGCTCTTGGTGTGTGTGTGTGTGTGTGTGTGTGTGTGTATATATATATATATATATATATCCTGTTTCCCCTAAAATAAGGCATTCCCAGAAAATAAGACCTAGTAGAGGTTTTGCTGAATTGCTAAATATAAGGCCTCCCCCAAAAGTAAGACCTAGCAAAGTTTTTGTTTGGAAGCATGCCCGCCGAACAGAACACCAGAGCATGCAGGATCGGTAAATGTACGTACCATAAAGTGTTGTACATGGAAATATTGGTAGTAACAAGAAATTCTTGACAGGATTCACAGTTTGTCTGGTTATGCTGATTTATGGTGACAACTACTGTACGGTATATAATAAATTTTCATTTTTTTTTGTTCAACAATAAATGTGAATTCTTCTTCATGGAAAAATAAGACATCCCCTGAAAATAAGATCTGGAGCATCTTTGGGAGCAAAAATTAATATAAGACACTGTCTTATTTTTGGGAAAACACAGTATATATATATATATATATATATATATATATATATATATATATGAAATAGATCTTCCCCCACTCACCTATCCTAACCCTAGATATTATTGAACTAATTCCCAGGAGATTTTACAGCATAGGTTGTGGTGAACAATGCTGCGAGAGGCAACCATGAAAGCTATTTCCTCAACTATCTAAGCCAAACAATTGGCATAATAAAGAATAATGGGTACAAGTTAACTATTGCAAAGAAAGTGGGATGATGGTCACACTGGGAGTCAAGGCTCTTCTGGACTCTTGGACTAGTTCTTAAACATGCTTCTGGAATGAGCTTTGTATATTCCAAGTATACTGGAACGTACTTAGTCTTAACCTTTTTTTATACTGGTTTTAAACCACTTTAAACCACTGGCTGCCGTTTATTTTCTGGGCCCAATTCAAGGTGCAGGTTATCACCTACAAAGCCCTAAACGGTTTGGGACCCACCTACCTTAGAGACCGCATCTTCCCCTATGAACCTTCACACTCTCTTCGCTCGTCGGGGGAGGCCCTCCTCTCGCTTCCACGACCTTCGCAATCGTGGTTGGTGGGGACGAGAGAGAGGGCCTTCTCCGTCGTGGCCCCCCGGCTTTGGAACTCGCTCCCTAGGGAGATCAGGCAGGCCCCTACCCTACTCTCCTTCCAGAAGAGCCTAAATACCTGGCTCTTCCAAAAGGCCTTCGAGGATTAATCATTGTAGGTTGATTTATCTGCTCACTCAACAATAGGATGCCTGGCCATTATTACTTTGCACTTTATTGACTATTTTAGCTATGAATCTACCTCTCTTATGTGAAGTTTTCTGCACTTTGGCCCAGATCTGTGTTTTAGCCTCCTGTTTTTAACATTTTATGCAGTATGCTGACTTTTATGACCGTTTTACTGATGTTGATGTCTTACTGATGTGAAATTGTTTTACTGTGTTATCGCTGTTATTGTATTTTTATGTCGGGCATGGCCCCATGTAAGCCGCTCTGAGTCCCTCCGGGGAGATGGGGCGGGGTATAAAAATAAAGTTATTATTATTATTATATTATTCATTGGATGTGTTGCAATAGCAGATTCCCAGATTAGCTTAGTGTTTACACCTTATTTTTTGTTATTTAATATTTAATGTCTATTTTACTTAAGTGATATTTGTTTTTACTATTCTTTTTTAAAAAATTTTTTTATTAAAGTGATGCTGACATACAAACTTAAAAACAATGGAGAGTTACATGAGGGAAATCGTGGGGGAAGTTCTAGGGTAGGGTAGGTAAGGGAAGTGGGAATAAAGAATTTACAATTGAAAGGAAAAGAAAAGGGGGGAGGGGGAAGGAAAAGGGGGAAAAGGAAAGGGTAAGTTTATACACAATTCTTCATCTTTTTACATCAGTTTATGATTACTTCATAACCATTAATGTCCCAGTTCTTCTTTTATCTTTTTCTTTCATTTTTAAATATAAGTCAACTTTTTCCCAATTGGTCTTCTTAACGGGTTTCCTCTTGTATCTTTCATATAAAAAGTTAGTTGATCCATATCTCTTATTTCTTCCAGCTTCTCCAACCAAAGGTCTATTTCAGGAATCTGTTCTAATTTCCATTTTTTAGCCAGGACTATCCTAGCCGCTGTTGTTATGTAGGTAAATAATTTATCCTCATTTAAATCCCAGTTTAATGATTCGCCCAATATTCCTAATAGGTAGGATTCGGGTTTCATAGGAAATTTTATATTTAACATTTTTTTAGTTTCTTCATGGATTTTTTTCCAAAATTTTTGTATTCTTGGGCAAGACCACCAAAGATGGTAAAACGTACCTTCTTGGGACTTGCATTTCCAACAATTGTTCGAATAATTTTTGTACATAGCTCCCAACTTCTTCGGTGTCATATACCACCTGTGGAAAACTTTTAACCAATTTTCTTTTAAGTCCCAAGCATAAGTATATTCCATTTTTTTTCCAAATTTATTTCCATTCTGCAAATTTTATAGATCGTCCAATATTTTTAGCCCAACTGGTCATGCATTGTTTCACAGATTCCTCTTCAGTTGACCATCTCAATAATGTATTATAAATTTTAGAAATCTCTTTTTTGTTAGATATTAGTAGTTTATCCCATATACCTTCTGGCTCACTAAATCCAATTTTAACATCCATATTGATTTTTTCTTTTATTTGTGCATATTGAAACCATGAGAGGTTTTGAAAGGTTTTTTTTCAGTTCTTCTTGAAATTTTACAATATAGGATGTTATGGTTGAGCCTTCGGGCTCCAGTAATAGAAGAAGGGGTCATAAGACTCCTCGAGACTCAGACTCTTTCGAGGAGCGTGAAAGAAAACGGCTCCGGGATTTGTTTACAGACCCGACAGATGAGGACTCATTTGAGGGTTTTTCTGAGGGTTTGGAGGAAGAGATGGCCAGCTCGGAGGAGGACGACATGGAATGGACTCGTGTGAGGGAGGATTTGGGTGTTGGGGAAACAGGCAATGAAAGCATGGGAGGTGATTGGCGGGTTGCAGGATCAGACCCATGGACTGGCTGGAGGGATGGAGCGGGATCCACAGCTGGGGATGCTGTGGGGCGTAGTCAAAGGTGCTTAAGCTCTGATGAGGATGATGATGTTGGGGCGCCTGGAATTGGGATGGCAGCTGACAGCGATGATGAGCTTGAACTGGGATAAAATGGGGTTTGGGACCAATGTCTAATTGCGTTGGGCAAGGTAATCTGGACGGACGCTTGGGCTTTTGTTGGGGAACTTCCTGAAGACGGGTGTGATTCGTTACTGGATACGTAAGTTTACCAAGGACACTGGGCATCGACGGCGGGAGGAACTGTGCGGGGTTTTTCTCTGTGCAACTTGTGTTTAATCTCGATAGCTTGGACCTCCGTCGTCTTTTTGACGGGCAATACCTACTCGCACTGGATTGACGCTGGACTGACTGACTTCGATTCCGGATTATCCCTTCTACTGGCTATCGGTGAGACCTTTGGATTTCTTGACGACTACGCTTGACTGTAGACCTCTGGACCGAATTGGGACCCTGCTTACTGCCGTTACCCTGACTGCTGTGCCTGGACCTGGATATCGTTGGCCGCTGAACCTTAAACTGAATCCTGACTACGACCACGCTTTTCGCTCGCTGCAGGAAGGAATAAACAAGCCTGGTTTATTCCCCTGCTGTTTCTGAGTAGCAGAGAGGAATCTGCCACCAGTCTGTTGTTTACATTTTGTCTCCTGTTGATCCTCTTTTGTTTGCATTGTTTGCCAGGCTGAAGTAAGCACTTCTGATTTAATCTGGATTATACTTCTGTTTAACCCGGTTTATCCCTTTGAACCGTTTAAGCTCAAACTGAGCTGTTTTTGTTACTTATCACACTGAAGTCAAGTGTTTGCCCTGTTCTTTGTTTCCTACGGGCGTTTTTA
The DNA here is from genome assembly GCF_035594765.1 of Anolis carolinensis. Lineage (NCBI taxonomy): Eukaryota > Metazoa > Chordata > Lepidosauria > Squamata > Anolidae > Anolis > Anolis carolinensis. The sequence goes on from NC_085843.1 coordinate 153,222,214, forward strand.
GTTCTGTAACCTCAATAAACTGAGTTTTGTTTTACTTGCTGGCGTTCTGTCTCTGACATAGGACCTATTAGTTTTTTTCAAAATGTCTTTATATTTTGGGCATTTTTTCCAGTTCAAAATGAATCTTACTTCTGCCTCCAATGGTGAAATCCATAATGGGGTCTTTGTATAAATTTTTTTTTTTGTATTTCTCCCATGTTTTAATTAGAGCAGCTCTTATAAAATGATTACCAAGAAATTTTTCGACTGATTTTTTTCATACCAGAGGTAGGCATGCCAGTCTCTGCGAAGATCGAAACCGTCTAAAGTTAAAATATTTCTGTAAGTAAGGGTTGCCCATTTTTTAACCCATTTCAGAGCACAGGCATCGTAATACAAACTTAAATTTGGAAGACCAAAACCACCCCTTTCTTTTGCATCTGTTAGAACCTTATATTTTATTCTTGGTTTTTTTGATTTCCATATAAATTTAGAAAGTTCTTTGTTCCAACTATTAAACAGCTCAATTTTAACTGAAGACTGCTGTCCTTGAACTCCTTGCATTAAACAGTTTTTGGTTCCTAATAATGGGAAGGTTCTGAAACAAAAATAGTAATTTAGGTAGTATTGACATTTTGATATTACTATTCTAATGTTGCACAAATCCTATGTAAAATCATGTTATATATTTTGACATTAATATTGAAATTTGAAATATATACAGAAAGTCTTTACTTTGAAACTGTGCTGCAACATCTTGAGGATCACGTTTCATAACTCTTAAAACAACGTAAGAAAATGAGTGTGTGAGAGAGTAATCAGAGTTTCTAGCAAAGATTCTTGGAATAGGTTCACAACCTCTCGATATTTGCTCTACAAAAACTTTGTTGTTCTGCTATACCCTGCCGCTAACAAGACACTCCCAATTTCTAGTACCATTTCACCTTAAGGGAAAGAACGAAGCCTGGCAGTTTTGCCCCTGAAATGTTTCACCTGTGGTGAAGTAAGGAGCATATCACAGCATTGTGTGCTGTCAAGCCAGGTGCCTCTGCAATTGCTTTCAGGTCAAACCTCGGTCAAAACTAATGTGAATTTCATAACCTTGAGCAAAATGTTTGACAGGAGACCATATGCAAGCCCTGCATGATCCAATTGTAAAGGGCAAAGTAAAGCCAGCACTGTGATTCATTAAACAAATTAAGCCACCCACCTCTCTTCAATTCACTCAGATAATTTTACTTTCAGATAAAGGCCATGTATCTCCCAGGGGAGAGCACAACATTTTTCTCAAAAAGGCCGGATAAGTTCAGCTAGTTTTATGTTAGCATCAAAATGTCCCTTCCTGTTACTTGGTCAGCAAATCCTGGATAGTATAATGGTGTGTACTGAAATTACTCTAGGAAGTAATCCACAGTTCTTGAGTTCATAAATATGAAGCCATAGTACAGAGAAGTTATCAGCCTTAGGTTTTCATGCTATCTTAAATGGCAAAGAAACTGATCTGAATGTACAAAATGAGGGCATTTGTTATAAAGAAAATTTAAAAAAAAATTCAAAAGCACACACTTGCTATTACTGGAAACTGGACTCACATACACCAATTCTGTTTATATTTACTCACAACTCAAGTACTCTGAGTTAAAAGGCTATTGGTCAATTAACTCCACACAAAATCCATGTAATATTAAAACAGTAATGAGGAGTATTTTTATAACACATTGCCTGAAATGCTTTCTGAGAAAGCAGAATACCAAAAAATAATCACAGAAAAGGAATGCAAAATATATATAGCAAACATCCGATAATATCAATATGCCTCAACAGATTCTAATGAAAGGAACAAAATTCTTCCTACATATGTAACCAAAATAATGAGGACATATAGGGGTTTGAACAATTTACAGGAAAAGAAAGAATATTTGAAAAGTTTACTATACTTAACATTACATTTTAATTTTCTTTCAAAGTTCATTGAAAGGAAATAAGGATGATCAAGAATAGAAATGCATTACTGGCAGCCAGCAGAAAGGATTAAAAGACAAGTCTGTGTTACCCCAGTACTATACAATCTATACCAGTGTAGTTCTTCAGATATTGTCATTTTGCAGCAGATCAAGATTGCTTCTACACAGCCAATTAACCTGGTGTAGAATGTGGATTATAGAGATTCTATTTGGTCTGGAGTACCTACATAGGCATCACATGAATTGGCAGAAAGAGAGTCTGCACAGATCCACTGGATCTCTAGAATCCTAACATGCTCTAGAATAGATTGATTTACTCAGTTGAAACCCATAATTGTTTTTTACCTCATCACAGAAATCCATCTATACAAGCAGCTTCCCTGTGCTTGACTCAGAACAAATCGAGTATCCAGTGGAAGGCTGTGCTTTCATTGCCATGGGAGAGACATTTGTTTACCTTCTGGTTAAACCGTAAAAAACTGTTTTTTACTCTGACTGCTTTCTTACTCCTACATATGACATTTGGCCTTTTCCTGTGCACTGTTTATACATAGGAGGGATTCAGCGGATTTCATGGCTTGATCTAGGATTTATAATTAGTTTTTTTTAAAAAAAATCATGCTGCCAATGGCTGGATTTCCTTTGGAGCTTGCACTGAAGGGGGGGGGCATTTTCTAGACACCCAAACCTTGAGATTGCTTCAAGCCAGATTTTCATGCCTATGTAAATGTAGGGGCCCAAATCAGCATAGCCCATGGCTAGGAATTGGGAGATCTGTTGGTTTCTCCCAAATTTGGTTATCTAAACTAGAATTTACACATTTTGGTATTTCTTTCCAAAACAAAATGGAAATTCCATTCTTCCCTATTTGCATGGGATATACACAGCATATAAAGTTCTTCCCAGCCTGGAATAGCTAAAGATTGGAGGGGGTATATATGCCTCCAAGTTGCCTGTTTACTTATGATGACTCCATGGATTTTTTTTTTTGGTGTTCATAGGCAAGGAACAATCAAATATGTTTTTCCGATTCCTTTCCCTGACATATAGCCTACAGCATCTGGTATTCCTTGGCAGTCAAATGCAAGCCAGCACTGACCCTCCTTAGTTCATAAGATCAGATGGGATCTGGTGTTCTTCTGGTATTTGAAAGTATTGGAATAGACATTGTCACCATCTGTAACAAAACAAGAAGTAAAGAGGGCACCGACCATAATCAAGCAAAGTAAGCGGCTACTGAAGTAAAGGAGAGCTGTAGTTACCTACAAAGATGCTGAGGCACAGAACAATTTGATAAGGAACAGCTGAGAAATTTGGAGTAATATGTAAAAGAAAGAATGGGGCTAGGGGAAACAATTGAAAATGAACAACTCAGATGGGGAAGGAGTGGCAATGAAGATGGAATAGAGGGATTAGAATGCCAGTTGATTTTTATGGAATGGCCCTTCCAGACATATCAAACTCCCAAGAGGAATTAGGACATAAAATCCTGATTAATCTCAGGACTTTGTCCCCACTCCAGCCCCCAAAGCCAAGCTTTGCTTGGGGGATGCTTGATGCCTTCTCGGGTCAACTTATCCAAGGGGACTGCTGGCACTGCAAGCCCCTATGGAGAACTCTGTAGTCGCACAAGAATGATACTTCAGGAAGCAGTGGGACGGAGGATCACTCCAAAGGGGCCTGTGTGGCTGGCAATCCCCTCAAATAAATTTTGGGGAAGGAAATGGGGGCTAGGAGGGGAGAGAGGCACCATCCTGCTCCTCTGGGCTTTTGGGAGCCCGAAGAAGAGGGATGCCTGTAGGGACTTACCTCCGAGACTGCAGAAACAGTCCCCACAGGGCTCTCACCTGTACAGATCTGGACCTCAGCTTCAGGTCTGGATCTTTTCAGGTGTTTTTAAAACCTGGACCAAATCGAGTAAATTCAGTTTAAAATTAATTATTCTGCAGCGTCATCTGAACACCTCTATTTAATCTGTGTTTTAGCCAAGGTTTTAGGGCTGTGTCGAAGCAATATATTGCTCTGTATTTATCAGCCTGCTGGATATTACTTATGGCATGTCCATAAGAGAACTGTTATCAGTAACTTCACCTAGTGTTTATATGAAGTAGAGTTTATTTATTTAATTTATTTAAAGCGTTTATATTCCGCCCTTCTCACCCCGAAGGGGACTCAGGGCGGATCACATTACACATATAGGCAAACATTCAATGCCTTTTAACATAGAACAAAGACAGACAAACATAGGCTCCGAGCGGCTTCGAACTCATGACCTCCTGGTTAGAGTGATTCATTGCAGCTGCTCTCCAGCCTGCGCCACAGCCCGAGTTCCTATTTTGTTTAGAACTGCTGAGGAATAAGTAGCACTTTGTTTTACAAGACTTTGCTGGGAGTTTTAAAGGAGCAAGCTGAGCCTTTTCAGCTTTCTCTTCCCATTGAAGAGGGTCAATATGTGACACCATCATTAAACACCACTAATCTGGCTGAATGCTTAAGGATTTGAACTTGAGCACTCAGAGTGTGAATCTGCATGGATAAATCAGCAAGTTTCCACTTATCCACATTCAATTAAAAATAAGCAGGTTTCCCCACACTCTATATGAAGAATTTTGGAAAACAATTACCTAAAACAAATTTTGTTCTCAGAACATATAATTTCAATACTGTTTTTCCCACTGTGATAAACTGCTCAGGTTTGAAAGACTATTCATATATTGGGTATTATCCTACAAAATGTTATACAGGGGTGGGGTTGTGCAGAAAGTGTTGAGAAATTTGCATATAATGTTGCTTTTTTAACAAGGAATTTTTACTGTGCAGGTATTAGCATTTTTGACAGAAAAAAATCCTGTTTCTGTACAGAAACATTGTTGTCTACAGAAATTATGTTTCCTGTGCAGAAAATGCTGCTTCTGTGCAACGAAAGTGTTGCTTAAGTCCTGAGCTTAAGATTGTCATCAGTTCTGGATTTTCCTTATCAGGGTTTCTTGAGAAAATTCAATATTTTTTGTCTTCAACACATATTCATGATGAATGAGGAATACTTTTTAGGCTGAAAGAATTTGATAGAATAAAATGAATTTCATACATAATTATAAAGACACTAAATTGTGTCAGATGAATGCATCTGGTTTTAATTTGTTAACTGTTCCTACATTTCACCATCTCTTGATAGTTGAACATGTATCCCATCATTCATTTGGGAAGAAAAAAAGAATTTTGAGACATGATCTTTCCAAATTTACATTTCCATGTTATGTGAAAGCTTTAGCAATATCTCTCAAGCCACATATTTGCCGTCATTTTAATTGATCACAGTGTGATCTCGGGTGGCTGCAGAGCTCTTAGAAACAATTGGAATAGATTAAAGTTCAGCCTATACATGTGTACTACAGGAAAAAAAAATCCTAGGACTAGAGGGACTTTGCCATCTGGCATTCAAAAAGCACCTGAGCATATCTGAATTTCTAATTCTGTCAGTAAGATGAACATGGATCAATACAAAAGCATCCAGCACACAGCATTAATTTCTCTAGACTCTAAAAAAATGCAGATGATTAGAGGAAGGGCATAAAAGTGTAGAACTATGAAGTCCATGCTTAATGACAATCATTCCTGAATTAATATTTTAAAAATAGAAGCAATGCTTTGCTGGATCAAACCCTGACATGCAACGGAAAGGGATTCTATTATCCATGATTGTTTTACAGACTTATCTAGTTTATGGGCCATGAGACGATTAACATAAGACAAGACATATTTACAGTTTCCAGTCACCAGGAGGAACCCAGAGGCATCATATTTGTAAGTTTTTTCAAAATTATGTAAATGCTTTATGCAGGTTTTAACTAGTAGGGAAATATATACATTAACAAATAACCACTTAAACTGCCATGAGTCAATGCTATGGAATCATAGAAGTGGTAGTTTGATGACAGCACCAGCACTCTTTGGCAGAGAAGGCCAGAAGCCTTGTAAAATTACAGGTCCCATGATTCCATTGCATTATTTATTTATTTATTTATTTATTTACAGCATTTATATTCCGCCCTTCTCACCTCGAAGGGGACTCACATTACACATATAGGCAAACATTCAATGCCTTTTAACATAGAACAAAGACAAACAAACATAGGCTCTGAGCGGCCTCGAACTCATGACCTCCTGGTCAGAGTGATTCATTGCAGTTAATTGCAGCTGGCTTGCTCTCCCACCTGCGCCACAGCCCGGGCATTGAACTATGATAGTTAAAATTGTGGCAAACTCCATTAATTCTACAGTGTAGATAGTCTTTCAGTGTAGATAGACTCTAAAAAGATTGCACACATTCCTATAATCCGCTACTGAGTCTTTCTGGGGGGAGGAGAGGTGTAAAGGGAAAGCATGGGGGAAGGAAGAGAAAATGCACACATGTTCTCTAATCTATCACACAGTCTCTCACTAGGACAGGAGGGGTGTAAGGGGATCAGATTGTGTTTATGTTGAATAGTGCTTGTTGTCAACACTGTTTATGATCAATGGTGATGAAGTAGAGCTGGCCCTGTACACCTAGTGACACCATTAGATCCGCTAAAGCCACCACTATAAGATCAGAAAGAGGAAGCCCATTCCTGCTTCCTCTTTCTGTTGCTAATGTCCAGTCCATCCACTCCAGCTCTCTCCTTGTTCTACCTCTCATTTTGCTCCCTCTGTCAGCTTTGGAGATCCATGCCGTACCTACCTTCCATTCTATATGTGGGCATGTGTTTATGTGTCAGGAGACTTTTAAAGTTTTTTCACTTAGTTATGATCACCCATTGGGGCACAAAAGGGGAAGGCAGAAAAAGATTACACACTACCAACTACACCAGAGGTAGAATCATGTGCCCTACAGACAGGCTGTGTCTTCAAGAGTATTTTGGTACCTCCAGTAGAATTCCTACTTCAAAACTGAGCAAGATGTTTGTTCTCTAGAAGAATATATATCACCAGACCTTTCAAAATGTATTTTGCCCAAAATTTACAATAGAGCTGACCTCCATTTCTAAGGAGCTGGTATGAGATCCTATAACTTGAAAGATGCCCTAGAGCTTCCTAACTGATCAAAATAATTGCCATTGTGTAGCAGAACATTTGATAATGTTGTAGCCTTGGTGTAAAGTTCAGTGATGCAGTGACATTATTGCAGTAGTTGGGCTGGTATGTGTCTACCTGGGATATTGTCCAATTCTATTATGAAAGTCGGGTAATATGTCAAGCAATTATACATTGCATTTTGCCTGCGATTAATATCTACTTTCAAACAGTTCCATTGAACATCATGAGTCCTAGTATTAGAACTCTGCACAATTCATGGTATTACAAATAGTATTCAATTATGTCTGTTTTTCTTTATTGTGCCTTTTGAGAATTAAAAATATCTTTCCTTTGGGAGGGTAAATATTTTATTCATTTCTTTTCAATAAGAACTTTGCAAAATCTCTTTATAAATGTAACATATATTGCTTGCTTTAAAAAAATAGAGGATGAAACCAAGAGGAAGGCTTTGGCTAAGCTTTTAAAAATAATGGAATTCCGTTGTATGCAGCCATATTTGTGATGCTAAATTAAGGTTGCCACTTTTCTTTTGACAGGCTCCTCATTTTTGTATTAGTGACATGGCACCCACCCAGCATTGCCCATTGATGCTGCGAACATATGTTTTGAATGTGATCAATACAGTTGCTTGAACATTCAGTTCCTAAGAACTACAATTCTTCCTAAATGAGATAGATAGACCTTGAGACTAAAAGGAGTGAAATATGGAGAAAAGAGGTGGATTTTTCTCTCCCTAGCTAAATTTCATTTAGATAAGATGTTGCTGTTTCTTACAGAAAGTGTTACCACTTCAGGACTAAACTTTGATTTGATCATCCAGAAATTTGGAGAGTAAGTTAAGGATAGCAAGTTTAGTTGATTTTTACATCGCGTCACCCTGTCGTTCAGTGTCTCCAAGTAATAAGTCAAAGAAAGTGAGATTCAATTACAATGGTAGCTATAAACATCTTTACACAGCCTACTGGGACACAGAGCTTAATCTCCTCCTATTTTGCTCATGTATGGCAGTCTGCTGGAGGTATCAGGGAAAGTGGGGATAGCTCTGAATTAATTAAAAATTGGAAAATGTTTTATTCATGCAGTTTCACAACCACAAATACTTCTGCTGAACAGAATGCAAATGATAGCAACATATCAGCTTTCTTCTTCTTTTTGGCTAGATTACTGTTTATAAAGTACCATTTTTTTCTGTGTCAGGAGCGAATTGAGAAATTGCAAGTTGCTTCGGGTGTTAGAGAATTAGCCATCTGCAAGGACATTGCCCAGGGACACATGGATGTTTTACCATCCTTGTGGGAGGCTTCTCTCATGTCCCCACATGAGAAGCTAGACCTAACAGATGGGAGCTCACCACACTCCCTGGATTTGAACTGCCAACCTTTCTGTCAGCAGTCCTGCTGGCACAAGGGTTTAACCCACCAGGTAAAACTGTTTATCTGAAGCCAGACCTGTAGCCAGAAATTCTGAGTTGGGGCAGCCTGAGTCTCACAATATCTTTATCCAGCTACACCTTCTCTCTCTCTGGCTCTGCCCTGACTGCTGGCACCAACTTGGCCTTCCGGTGTGTGCAGCATTTCTGGAACAGATTATGCCCTGCATGCACATATTGCACATTAGGGCAAATTTAGTGGATGCTGGTATTTCATTTCTAAATAAAGTATCATTAGTGAACATTTTGTTAGCATAAATACAATAATGACATTTTGATTAACACATCCCCTGATTTTTGGGAAAATTTTAAATTTTGGCAAAAAAAAATAGTTGCTATGGCTGGCTGGAGAGGGGTGGGGTGTGGTGGTGGCCACTGATCATGTTTGGAGGACAGGACATATTTACCACTGCAAGCAAGTCCATCAAGTTTCAGAATGTTTGTCAAACTAAATGAGGTGCTGGGTAGGACCCAACTCCTGTTCTTGTCCCCTCCTCCTCTGCCTTCTCCTCTGGTAGGGAATCTAAAGCTCACATGTGTGTGTGTGTGTGTGTGTGTGTGTGTTTGGAATGACAGAAAAGTATTTTCTCAACAGCTGCATTTAAAAAAACAACAACTTTATTTTAACTTTCTTTCAGAATCCAGATAAAAATGGTTGTCAGCATGAGAAACATAATACTTGTTTTTAATTAATAAGCAGGAATCTACCTATTCAAGTAGCATTCAGAATTGGACAGTTCCTGATGTTCTTTGGCAAGATCATAGAGGACGGCTGACTGAGATGAAAGAGTTGACAGAGCAATTTCTCAAAAGGAAGACAAGATGCAGAAACAAGGATTATTAATTAATGTCAAACCAATAGCTTTCTTGCCACAAAATGAAAGCATTCTAAAATAAACAGAAGTAAATGAGGTCATCATTGCCTGGTCCCTTTTGTCTGAGTAATACATTTGACTTGCATCAAATGTTTCAAAGGGGAAAGGGTATTATGTCACAAGAGATATTGATCAGTTCATTAATGTTCTAGTCAAGGAAATAGGAGAATGAGATCTATGGCAGAAAATTAATGTTTAATAAGACTTTCCTCTAAAATATACACATTCTTCTCAGCTGAGTCTGTGTGTCAACATTAAGAGTGTGGTTTGACAGGCAATATCCTTGCATCAGATATGTAATATGGGTACTAACAGAGATGCATAGTAGTGGATTGATGTCCAGTATATGAACCAAACAGTTTATATTGAGCATCTTTCCAGGTATTTAACTTTGAATAAGCCTTCTAGAACTCTTAGATCATCGGGGGAGGCCCTGCTCTCGGTCCCACCAGCCTCGCAGGTAAGGCTGGTGGTAACGAGGGACAGGGCCTTCTCAGTGGTGGCTCCTCGGCTGTGGAACACCCTCCCCAGCAACATACGGCAGATACCAACTCTCCTAGGCTTCAGGAAAGCCTTAAAGACATGGTTGTGCACACAAGCTTTTAATGAATGAGAACATGGACTTTACATGACCTGTACGAAGACTTGAGGATTCTGGATGAATGGATTTTAATCTTGGACATTCTTAAAATTTTATGTAATGTGCTTTTATTTTGTAATGGTATCTGTTTTATATGAACTGTTGTTTTGTAGATTGTTTTATATGAATTGTTGTTTTTAGGCATTGAATTTTTGCCATTTACTGTAAGCCGCTTTGAGTCTCCTAGGAGAGAAAGGCGGGGTAAAAGTAATGTAAATAAATAAATAAATAAAATAAGCCTGGATTTCAGGTTTATTTCAGGTAAACCTGCATTCACCTGGAACATCTTTTCCCACCTCTCATGTCTAATTTGGCCATAATGTCGTAACAAAGAAATTCTGTCTTCAACAGAGGTCCCATCCAGTTTCATGCCTGTATTCTTTCAAAAAAAAAGCTATAGACTATATTCTTTGTGATTATATTCAGTGGCCAAGACAAAACAAACTTGCAGTGCTTTGAAATGAACTAAGCATTTTGTTTTAACATGTGTGCTTGCTTTACTGTAACTCTCTTTGTCCATACCAAGCTGCTAGGATGATGTGGAACAGAAAATACAGTAATCCAGCTAAAGAAAATAAGCATTTGTTCTCAATCCTGGTCTGTTGGAAGCAGTGAGCCTAATGGATAACTAGTGTTTGGATTGTTGTGCTTGGCTTTGCTGCCGATATATTCTGTTAGCACTAATAATTAGCTATCCGTTGGCTCTACAAGTGTCAAACTGACTGCTAATGGAGATTGGATTGTCCACTGAAAGCACTGGGCAATTTTATTTTTCATTTTCCTCTTCTAAGTGTGATTTTTCTTTTGAATATTTTATTCTCATTATCAGGTTTAGGAAACTCCTCCAAAAAGCAATTTAGCTCTTCATTAAAAAATATATAGATACCATTCAACCCCATTATTCCTGTGTAATAATTTCTGTACCTTTATTTCAGAGTACCCGCTCCTATTTAAAAGCAGCCCATTTATTTAAAAACAATCCTATTGTAGAAAAGGTCACAAATTGTCGATGACATGCATAATTTACATTGATTCCACATATACTATGTTTATTTGAAACAAGTACATGTGTAAAATGCAATAAGTTTCTGTTACATTCTGTTGACATTTTATATTTATATCCCTGTGTGGCCCTTGTAAAATATATGTATGCATGAGAGCTTAGAAGAATTATTTTTTGAACACACATTTCAAAATCCTTTAGACAATGAAGATGTGGGGATTCTGATAATTACACTGTGTAAAATAATTGAAAAAAATTGTTCCTGGTTTGAAAGTTTTATTTTCTGTTTAATTGTGCAGTTCTTACTTTGAAAGTAGTTGTTATAATCCAGATTTTTTTTTTCTGGCTGAGGGTAGTACCGTTATTTCCTCCAGTGTTTGTTTCTAATTTTCCTTAATGAAAATACGCCATTTTTAACCTTCGTGCAGACCACAAAAAGTTTTTGCAGTTTAATAAACTTTTCCTATGTTTTTTATGACAGAACCAATTAGGAAATGGCATTTATAAACCAGGAACAAAAAGCATGTTACATAGTGTTATAATCCAAAAATAACTTTTTCTAAGTTCTGACTAATACATTCCTGCCTAGGTGCTCTCAGATTGCCATCTCCTTCCTTAAGTGGGCCACTTCTTTACTTTCCCCTCACTATTCCTTTCCTTCTGGGCTCAGTTTCTCCCACTTCAGAGAAAGAAAACACAAGACTAAGATGCTATTGATTATTCTTTTTTCTGTTGCTACCACTGGAAGCAGGTATAGCAACAGTATGGAGCCTACTGTGAAAACAGTTATTTTAACCCTTAATGCCCATCTTATATGAAATAAGCAGTTCTCTTCATCTTTGCCTCTTAGTCCAATTCTCACTGGAGGAGCTTCTGTGAAGTTTTCAAATGTTTATTAATTCTTGTTGGATTCTACCAATTTAAATAATACTTGCAAGCTGTCTAGCTTTGCTAAAAAAAAGTATATAATTTGAACTGTGGGAAAATAAACATGGGATCAGTATGCAGAAACGGCAATGTGAAGAGTGATATAAATATAATCATGGGATCAGTACGCAGAAACAACAATGCCAGGAGTGATATTTCATTCTCATATTCAGTGATGAATAACTATAACAGTTTAATCCCAGCTACAGAGAAATCTGATTTCTCCTGACCAGACCAGCATGCCTTGCTACCCTCTAGTTATAGGAAGCTATGAGTAACCCATATCCTGGCAATATGCAATGGAACACAGAGAGACTTGGGCAAGGCCAAGACCTCATCACATTAATCTATACTCCATTTCTGAGCTTGTTTGCATTTGATACCCAACAGGTCCTATCACATGATGCTGTCCTCTTTAATCAGCAGCCCACTGGAAACCATCTTCAAAAGGTTTCAGAAATTGAGTTGTGGTTTTTTTTTTTTTTTTTACCTTAAATCAGTTCTGAGGCTCAGCTTTTCTCTATGATCCTACATCCCATAAGCATTTTGTCAGCTGTGATCTGATGTCTCCTTGAGGCCATGTCTGAGGGCAGATTCTGCTGACCCTGGAAGTTTTTGTAAGGGAAGCAGCCACCATTTATCTTTCAGTGTTTGCTGGGAAAAAAACTCAGAAAAGACTATATACTAGTTAAAGATTTTCTTTTTAAAAAAGAAGACTGAATCTGCACAATTAAATTGATTTTCCAGTTCAAACCCTACTGCATAGATGCAAGGTCTTCCTAACTTTCATGATATCATTACTTCAAGACTTCCTGGCTTATTAACTGTGCAATATTTATCAAAACAATTGAGGGGGGGGGAGGTCAGAGAATGATGTCTGGGGACATCAAATGGATTGGGAGGAGCAAGCCTTCCATGGTGTGATGAGTCAAAATTGATTAATTTCAAAACATAAAAAGTGTGAGATGGCATTTGTATCCATCCCATGAATGTAGAATATGCATTCAGCCCATATAAACAACAGGATACATACAAATTTACTGTTTCTCAGTGTTAATGTGGTGAAGCCTAAGGCTGTTCCACCCAAACTCTCTTGAATCAAGCATTTACCAGTAGTATTCTCCCTAGGGTATCTCCGTAGGGATACCAAGGTACTTGTTTATAAAGCTATTGTCCTCCCAACCCTGTTATATGCCTGCGAAATGTGGATGGTCTACAGACATCACACTCAACTCCTGGAATGATTCCACCAGCATTGCCACCGAAAAATCCTGCTAATCTCTTGGGAAGACAGGTGGACAAATGTCAGCATGCTGGAAGAAGGAAAGACCACCAGCATTGAAGTTATGCTCTTTCGCCATCAATTCCGCTGGACTGGCCACATTGTCTGAATGCCCAATCACTATCTCCCAAAGCAGTTACTCTACTCCCAACACAAGAAAAGGAAACGGAATGTTGGTGGACAGGAAAAGAGATTTAAAGATGGCCTTAAAGCCAACGTTAAAAACTGTGGTGTAGACACTGAGAACTGGGAAGCCCTGGCCCTTGAGCGCTCTAACTGGAGATCAGCTGTTGTAAGGGATTCCTCTTCTTCAGAAGAGGAAGGGGAGCAAGAAAATGTTCATGAATCTGAGGGTGAGTTGGAATCTGAGGAGGAGATTTTACAAGTACCCACTTTTCAGGAGAGGTGAAAGGAAACAGAGCAGAGATGTCATTCAGCTAGAATAGCTGCCAGAAATGCAGCTGAGTAATTGGGAACTGCCCTAGCAGCTGTGAGGGGACTCAGGGCTATAAAGCAAAAGCAGTCGCAGCCAGCTCTTGCTGGTAACAAATTGACTCTAATGCCTAAGCCTTCACTCCCCTGCTTTGAGTCTGCATCTGGGAAACTGCTCCTAAGGATTTATTGCTGTTTCTTTGTCTGAAGTAAGACTGCTACAGTATTTGATTTGGGAATTTATCAGAAACTAAGAACTGTGGTTGCCCTAAGACTTCCTTGCTTCCTTTTGCATTATTCCACTGAGTGTGCTGTACTTTATGTTTTGCTGAAGTAAAGCAGTTTTCATTTTCTTGCCACAGTGTTTTAAGGTTGTTCTTGAAGGACAAAACAGGACAGCTGTGACCAGCAGTGCAGTGGAATTCAAAGAGGCATGAATGGGGGGCAAAAGGGAGAAACATGCCAAGAGAAAGACACATCAAGCCAACCCTGTCCGGGACCACCTTCCATCTGGAATCCGATGCCATCACTGTGGAAGAACCTGTAAGTCAAGAATAGGACTCCATAGTCACCTACATACCCACCACCAAGACACTACACTTGGAGGACCATCATACTTGGATAATGAGGGGTTGCCCAAGTAAGTATTCTCCCTGTATTCAAATGCCCCAAAGTGTCATGGAGGAATTATTCTGCGCAGAACAGTATATGAGTCTTTAATGGAAAATATATGTTTTCTGAAGACAAAAAACCCCAGGTTTTTGCTCTAAAACTACATTATTTTATGCAAAAGAATTCCTTAAGATATTCAAATACTAGGAGCAGTTTGTGTGAAATTTTCAGTTAGGTATTATTTTTCACAAAGGGATTTTCCAAATGTCAGGGACCCTGTTTTCAAACTTCAAATGGATAATAACTAATATTTCCATCACATGAGAAGAGTCAACAACAGAACAACCAGGAGTTTTGAGGAGGCTGACTGTGAGCTCCTGTTGAGATATGGAGCATCCTGTGCAAACAGTGATTTCAACCGTTAATGCCTGTTTTATATGAAATAAACAGTTCTCATCATCTTTGTCTCTTAGTACCATTCCCATTGGATGAGGTTCTGTGAAGTTTTCAAATGTTCATTGATCCTTCTTGGATTCTATCAATTTTAATAATACTTACAAGCTGTCTAGCTTTGCTAAAGAAGAAGTATATAATTTGAACTGGAGAAAAATAAACATAGTATCATTATGCAGATAGTGAGGTAGAAACTTGGGTCTCATCTATACTGCCATATTAAGCAATTTCACAATGCAGTTTAACTGCATTGAACTGTGTTATCTGGCAGTGTATACTCATATAATTCAGTTCAATGCAGCTAGACTGCATTATAAAACCAGTGTAGATGTGGCCTGAGTTGATGTACATGCTGATGACAGCCTGAAAAGAAGAAAGTGCAAGAAGAAGGGAAGCTCAAGGAAGAAAAATTTAAAAGGAGGAAGAAGCCCAGTATTAGTCATTTCTAATGTCTCTTGACAGTCTGATTTTATCATTTTATCAAATTTGTCCAGGAAATGAAATCTTCTTTCTAGTTCCTCTGGTAGCTATACAAAAAATTGCAATGGTGATTGCCTGTGACATCCCATAATATTGTGCAATTTGTATTTTCCAGGCTTGCTGAACATTTTTCATTTATATTAATTTTTCTTTAACCTCATGGTTTGATTCTGACATTGTACAAGATGCAACCAAGCACTACCATAGTCTAGGACAGAAAGTGAAGTGTCATATCCATTTTAAGAAAATCATACATCAAAATGATGAATCTTTCTACATTTCAGTCATGTACCATGATTTACAGGAGCTCTTCAGACACCCAGCTATGCATATGGACTCCACTTGTCACAGTAGCAAGTACATTGAACCACACTAATGACTCAGTTAAACATCAAGTCCTCAGTTAAACATCAAGTCCTCATCATGGATATACACTTCTCAGACTTGGTGTTGTGATGAGCCTCATTCATGCTCAAAACACAGATAGTCAGTATCCAAGTCCAGAGGCCATACACAGAGAGTTCTTGAATCAAAGCTTAAATCCATAATCCAGTGCGATTAAGTTAGTGTCCATGTTCTGAAGTCAAACAAGCTAGTAAGTAACAGTATAACTAATTGTAAAACAGAATCCAAAGTCCAGTTCCAGTCCAGAGTTCACAAAGCCAGTCACACAATGAGTTCACAATAACATCATCCAGCAAGACGTTGCTTCCAGCAATAAGACTGCTAACTCCTGTCTTTTATGCTAAGGTGTTGCTTGTGGATAGCCAGTTTCTCAGCTAACCTGGCAGACCTGTGTAATTGAGCTTGCTCTCTGCAAAATTGCACATGAGAAGGGCCAGTTAATCCTTCAGCAGCCTGCCCTGAAGTGCAGGCTTCTGCTTGCTCCTCCTGCTGGGTCATGGTGGTTACTGCTAAAGATTCTCCTTTTGCAGCTACTGCACCTTGCTGTGCAAGCTGCTGAAAGCTGTAGGTCTGCAACTCCAGCCACTTGTCCTCATTGTCAGAGCTGACCAGGACATTTGGACACCTGCAGACTGCTTAAGATAAAAGTATTTTCGGACACCTTGACATTACCTGAAGTAATTTTCGATGAACCTTGAAATGGAGCTAACAAGCTAGACAAACAAAGTTTGCACAAAAGAGGCAAATTTATTGCATGAAGAAGGAAAACTAGTATTGAAGCAGGACTGTCACATTTAGTAATCACAAACATTTTCCATTACTGGTCTGCCTCCTCCTGTGATAAACCACTCTCTCATCAATAACTGCAGATTGTGCCACATTTCCATCACTTACATGGTGTAATGAGACTGTTTCACTTTTGGGCTGACACTGATATGACACAGGTAGTGGGATTCTCCTTCATTCTTTATTGTAACTTTGTGCAATAAAGTCCAAAAACATGTTATTATTTTTTATCCTTCATTATCTGCAATACTGTGTTCAGTTCTGAACACCACAGTTCATGAAGAAGCTGGAATATACCCACAGATCAAAATAGTAAAATATCTTGAAAGCTTGCCTTATAAGGAGAAGCTTAGGAGAATGGATGTGTGCAGAGTGATGAAGAGAATATTAAAAGGTGATATAATGGCTATGTTCAAACATTTGTACGGATGTCCTATTGGATATAAAGCAAGTTGTTTTCTCCGGTTCCCAAGACTAGGACATGGAACAATGGATTCAAACTAAAGGAGATGAGATTCCATTGAAACATTAAGAGTGTTAGTAAGATCATAATAGCTGATCAAGAGTGGAATACATTACCTTGGAGTGTAATGAAATCTCATTTTTTGGCCCAGAGACCAGATAGCTATCTGTTAGGAGTGATTTGACTATGTGTTCTGGCATAGCAGGGATTTGAACTGGATGACCTTTGTAGACTTTTCCAACTCTATGATTGTATGTGGAGGAATGGGCAGACCTGGCATGTATAACAGAGACCTGGTTGGATGAGGCTGGAGGAGTAAATCTTACCCAGCATTATCCGCCAGGATACTCCATGCAGCACCAACTGAGAGCTGGAGGATGGGGAGGAGGGGTTGCAGTGGTCGATAAAGATTCCATTCCTCAACCAGATTTCCCATCCTGCAGTCAACCACATTCAAATCTATCCACCTGAGGGTAGGTGACTGGGACAGAATACAGATTCTTTTAGTGTACTGTCCACCACACTGCACTACAGTCTCCCTCCTTAAGCTAGTCAGGATGGTCTCGGACCTGGCATTGGAGTCCCAACGGCTCTTGGTGCTGGGGGACTTCAACGTCCATGCAGAGACCAACCTTATGGGTAGAAAAGGAAATGTTATTGAAAAGGACAAACAGGGTTAGAAAATGGAGTGAACAAAGGGAGACACACAGGTAAAAAAAGAAGGAAAGCACAAGGGCAGCATGTGTCTACAATATGCAAGATCATGTGCAGAAGGTAGAGAAGAAAATAGGAAACAGAACACTGGATGATATTGATTGCGATGATGATAGAGATTTTGAGGATAAGCCAAGAAGAAAAGGGGTGGGTGTCTGTCAGAGCAAGCTGGAAAAAAATAAGAGGATTCTTTTACAAATAAAACTTGTTGCAAAGTATATTTTTGTAAGTTTGACTATAAAAAGTCTCTTCAATGCAGAATGCTTTTAAAATCAAATATTATAGTAGTCTCATAATTCATCTAATGGACCTGACCCATCATACTGTAAAAAGGCATGTGACACACTTTTAATTTTTTTCCAGCTTCCTTTGCTCATTATTTATTTTTCTATAAAGGGAAAGAATAAATTTCCAGCTGCTGGCTAAACTGGGCTTCACAGGAGATCTTTACATGTCTGCTGGAAACCTGTACAACTGTGCATGAGTCCTCTGTGGCATAAGCAAAGTCCTTTTGGAAGCTGTAAATGAGCAACAGGGAGTGAAGACAAGTTTATAGCACCTGTTTTACTGTAAGCACTTCATGCAATTAGGGTATTTAAATCAGCCATATGCTTGGAAAGCTTTTTCATAAGTATACTGTTTACACTGAAGCCTCAGCTTTACTACTTTCCATTTAAGCAATATTCTGTAAAGAAAAGTATTTCAGAATCCCCTGATTAAACATCAGGTATATATGTTCCCTTTTAAAAAAAAAAGAAAGAAAAAAAAAGAGTTGCAGTGAGTTTGATGTTACATTATTTTTAAAAAATAATAATGTGCCAGAAATAAAGATTACTTGTTTTAAATGGTTCCATCCAAAACATAATACAAAACAACTCATATGCCTGATGGTATGAAAGAAGATCTGGAAAGCCAAAACTTCCCTCTTTGTTTGGAATTTGCACCTCTTTTCACTAAAATTCTAGAAGGAGATGACCTCCACCCCTAAAATAAAATTTTTAAAAACTTCTAAACAATGCTTTTAGTTTTCGAAAACATTTCTCAGATATGGAATTCATGAAGGCTGACATCCTTGTAACATGGTCATGAAATTTGTCCTTCCTGAAAATGATGTAGCACAAGAACTTGAAGAACATGATCTGTGGTTAAGTCAACATATTCAGTGCATGAAACAGATGGATTCAGAAAAAAATGTCAATTGTGGTTGGATCAACACTGCCAAATAAGGCAGTTTTAATTACATTATATGGTCAATATAGACCCATATAATGCAATTTCAAACTTAATTTGGCAGTGTAAGTCCAGCCTGAGCCTAATTTTAAACCACCGAATGTCTATCATGATAGTACATGATATGTAATAGAATTTTGTTTTATTGTTAAGAAGTAAGAAGTCTAAACTTTGAGGAACCACAAAAAACAATGTAGTGATTTAATCAAGTAGATCAATCACATGTAAATACATTTACAGTACCCTTTTCTTTCTTTTCCTAGAAAAATCCATCAAAAATGCACAAGACAGCTGTAGCCATCAGTTAACAATCCCAGATGTGTCAATTTGCCAACATCATATAGCAAATTCTGATTGCTGACTTCCAAAATTGGTCAGTTTAAATTACCCCTTTTCTATAATTATACAGTTTTAGCTCTTTAAGGAATATATTTGGGAAAGAAATATAGTTTTCTTATGTGCAGGAATATAAAAAATGCAATACTTCCAAGACTCAGGTGGCTCTACCCGAAAGTTGCCTTATGATTTATTCCTAGAATCTTGATTTGTTCTGTTAGCTAAAGGTTTGTTTGCTCATTTTTATTTTAAAAACTGTTGTTTATTTCTGTACTTCTTACTGTTTGGCTCTTTAGTAGATATGTTGAATTGGAAACTGTAATCCATTTGCACTTCTTTGCCTAGGGCAGAATCCTTGAGGATATTGGAAGAAACACTAACCTTGTTATTAAAGAGTTTTCAGAAAGTTTTGGAAATGACTTGTTAAAAGTGTACAAGTCATATTTCTTAACTTTTTCAGATGTAAGAACTATAATAGCATGGGGAGAATGAGTAGTACGTATGAATAGATACAATAGCTTGTCCTACCACATAAGATGGGAAAACTATGCTTGATCCTGTTTCTCTGATTTTGTTCTATGACAGCTTCAATAATGATATTCGGATCTTAGGTTAAACTAAAGTATAATTTAAATGCTCTATAAAGTATCTTGCTCTATTCCATAAAGAAAGGCAAAAAGAAAGAACATTTGCTGTTCATAATAGTGATACTCATCATTGTGTTCCAGATGCAAATCACAGATGCTCCATACAGTTTAAAAAATTGCATTTCTTCTGTTCAGGTGTTTAGGAGGATCAAGAAATTGTTGGATTCAGTCAATATATACCAATAGTGACATTATAAACGTTTTGGTTTCCTTGCCAAATAATATATTGTCAAGATTCTAGCTTTTTTGAAAAAGCTAGGTGCACACAACTACACACAGGTGAATTGGAGCCATGCTGTTTTGAATATATTTTTCATGATTTTTTTTTTAGAATTTTTATTTATGATTTTAGAGTTACATTAAAAGAGGGGGAACAATTGTATATGATAGGAAAGAAAACAAATGTGGGATAAGCAATAAGATAACAGTCAAAAAATAAAAGAGCAAAAAGAAGGGGGAAAATAGAAAAAAAGATAGAAAATGATGTTCATGCAAATATACAAGAAAGACGTCACTGCAATATAAAAAAAAATCACTATACACCTTAAATATAGCTCAGTGAACACTCCATGAACCAAATGATTATTTCATTTATTCTTATCAGCTTGACTTTTTTAGTTGTTAAAACTTGATAACTTGATCTGAAGAGGATGTGACATTTCTGTTGAAAACAGATATTCATTCATTATAATGTGTAATGTAAAAAAGCCCCAACACTTTCTCTCTATATGTGCACAATCTGGACATGTGGTAACATTACAGAAACAAAGAATAAATGGGGTTGTTGTATGTTTTCCGGGCTGAATGGCCATGTTCTAGAAGTATTCTTTCCTGACATTTCACCCACATCTATGGCAGGCATCCTCAAAGGTTGTGAGGTATGGAGAAACTCAGCAAGGAAAGTTTATATATATCTGTGAGAAGTCCAGGGTGAGGGAAGAACTCTTGTGGGCGAAACATCAGGAGAGAATACTTCTAGAACATGGCCATACAGCCCAGAAAACATACAACAACCCTGTGATCCCGGCCATGAAAGCCTTCGACAACACAAAGAATAAATGTATTTCAGTGCGATACATTGAATGAATGTACATTCATTCCATGCATTTTTTACAAGCATGACATCAATGCATATTCGTGTTCATTGTGCTTTGTTTATTTATTTAATCTGGGGTGTTTATTATGCCCATGATTTGGATATATTTCACTTTCTGAATCATTCTAAGTAGCCCTGTTATTGTTACATACCATGTATACTTGTGTATAAGTTGATATATTTTAGTAAAACAAATTATATTAAAAACCCGGGTCAGTTTATTTATAGGTCAATGTAAGAACACTAGCTCAAGTTTTTTTTTCTTCAAAAAAATGAACCATCTGATTTTCTGAGTAGAGAAAGGCCATTTTGAATGCTTTGGTAGCCACCAGGGGTTGATGGCTTTCTAAGGTAGCCCTGGCTTTTCCCCCTCTCTGTGGTTTTACCCTTGACTTATCCACAGTTCATATCAAGATCCATAATTATGGCCCCAAAACCTGCCTTCAACTTGCATGAGTACTCGTATAAATGGCAGCCTGCTGTAATGTATGGAGTATTACTGCTAGGAACAGTGTCTGATGTTAGTATCCTTGGACATCTATCAAAGAGCGTCTGGAATCCCAGTAGTCATATATGCAAGCCACTTCAATCTGTGGAAATTGCTGTTGTGGAGGTTAGCATTCTGTTCTACACTCTAAAAAACAAACAAAAAAAACCAAAAAAAACCCTTCTAAGATTCTCCATTCAGCTGCTGCAGCTGGCTCCCAAAGCCATTCTGTTATTGGTGGAGAAACTGGGGAATCAGAGGCATTTGGCTGTGTCCTCATAGTCCATCATACACTGAGACCTCCAGAAACCTTAAGCAGATAAAATTACAACCCCCATGATTCCATAGCATTGGTGGAAGAAGGTGGAAAAAGAGAAAGAGTAAGAAATAACAAAGCCCAGGGATTCTGAGAGAAAGCAGCCCTGCAAGTATGTAGACTTTATCATTTGCACAGCTGTCCTTACCTTCAATATTGTGTTTTCTTGAGGCATTTTCTGAGATCTTTACTGGTTATGGAGCTTTTCAGGATCCAAGGTATAAAGGTAAAGGTTTCCCCTTTACCTCTGGGGGTTGGTGCTCATCTCCATTTCTAAGCCGAAGAGCCGGCATTGTCCATAGACACCTCCAATGTCATGTGGCCGGCATGACTGCATGGAGCGCTGTTGACTTCCTGCCGGAGCGGTACCTATTGATCTACTCACATTTGCATGTTTTTGAACTGCTAGGTTGGCAGGAGCTGGATCTAACAGCGGCTGCTCACGCCGCTACTGGGGCTTGAACCTGGGACCTTTCGGTCTGCAGCTCAGTGCTTTAACGCACTTTGCCACCGGGGCTTCTATTAAGGAACCAAAATAAACCAATTAAATTAGTCATATGGAAGTGCAAATGTGACATACCTTCAGTTTCCTAGAGTAGTTCTCTTAATACTGCACCACAGTATCGGTGTCAATCCCCATAAGAATGGTCAAAGAACTGTTCAGCGTGGATCCAGCAATACCTTGCTTCTATAAATGGCCGTTAAAAGATTTCAAACAAATGTGTTCAAGAAATGAAAAGATACTTTAAATGTCCATTCATTTTCTGTCATTTCCTGCTGAAATCAGTCAAAAGACTTCCTGAATATTAACATTACTCCTCCAGTTTGCATGTGCTAATAGCTGTTGATCATAAACACTGGTGGAACAGTGTGTTAAAGCGCTGAGTTGCTGAACTTCCAGACCAAAAGGTCCCAGGTTCAAATCCCAGGAGCGGAATGAGCGCCCGCTGCTAGCCCCAGCTCCTGCCAACCTAGCAGTTCGAAAACATGCAAATGTGAGTAGATCAATAGGTATTGCTCCAGCAGGAAGGTAACATCGCTCCATGCAGTCATGCTGGCCACATGACCTTGGAGGTGTCTATGGACAACACTGGCTCTTCGGCTTAGAAATGGAGATGAGCACCAACCACCAGAGTCAGTCACGACTGGACTTAACGTCAGGGGAAAACCTTTACCTTTACCTTTTTATAAACTCCTAACTCCAGAGAAGTGATTATATCCTATCAAATTTCCTAGGTTAGTAATATTCAAACACTTAAGAGACATTTTTATTCTTATTATTAGCACAGTAATAACACGTAATAAAATGCATATACATTTGATCTGAAATTTACAGAAGCAAACCTCTACATCACATGCATATGTCCCATGCTGGCCAGGTTTTCTTGGAAGTTTATTTCATTAAATTATTTTTAAAGTTAGGTTCACAGCACTAAACATAAAGAAGAAATTAGTAACTTTGCCTGGGTATGGGGATTTTATATTCCTATCTGCATTGCATATGTATTATGAGGTATTATGTAAATATGGATATTATGTAAATATCCATGAACACTGATGGCACCATAAGAAGAAAGATTCTTATTAATAATGCTTGAAAGACATTGTGGTTCTTTAGGCAATAGCTGGCCTTCTAGTCCAGGATCCCATTTGAGCACTACTTCTCCACAGTTCCTTCAACGGCTATTCTGCTAGCCATTGAGTGGGGGAGAGGCAGCCAGCAAGATACAGCCCCATCATGTCTTGTGTATTACATAAAATGATCCAAGAAAATTCTCAATGGAGAATGGAGGATGATAAAATGGTGCATGTTACAACGGCTGTTAAGGCAGAGGAAGACTGCAACAGATAAGAGGCTACCAATTGTCATGGTATCCACACCATTGGATTAGAACCTTTCTGTGAAGATTGTATGTTGGTCATTGTGCACTGATTCCCACTCATAACACAAATTCATGCACAGGTATTTTCTAAGCAAACCAAACCAAAACAAAAAAAGCCTTGTGGTGATCAGCAAGTGACTGTGAAATCTGGAAGTCCCTAGCAATAGACCAACCCATGAGTGGTGGATATGGATTCAATCATTCTAACCCACCATCAAGACTCTACCTTTGGAAGATAATCATTCTTGGCCATGGGTAAATTGCCTATGGCAATGAAAGTAAGGAGATAGCTCTTAGCTTCATACTCTCGGTGCTTTGATGAATATGCTCGTCGGGGGAGGCCCTCCTCTTGCTTCCACCAACTTCGCAGTTGCGGTTGGTGGGGACGAGGGAGAGGGCCTTCTCCGCCGTGGCCCCCCGGCTGTGGAACTCGCTCCCCAGGGAGATTAGGCAGGCCCCTACCCTACTCTCATTCAGGAAGAGCCTGAAAACTTGGCTATTCCAGAAGGCCTTCGTTGACTGATCCTTGTGGGATCATGTTATTTACCTATTAAGCAATAGACCCTCTGGATTGTTTTTAGGATTCATTCAGCACTTTAAGTATTACACCTGCTGTATAATTATCCCTCCCTGATAACTTGATATTGCTTTGCACCTTGGCCTGGATCTTTTGACCCAAATCGGGATTTTAATATTATTGTGTATATTGACTTTTATGACTGTTTTTAATCATGTTGAAGTTTTACTGCTCGGTTTAATGTTTTATCTGATTTGTGCTGTCGTGTCTGGGCATGGCCCCATGTAAGCCGCCCCGAGTCCCTCCGGGGAGATGGGGCGGGATATAAGAATAAAATTATTATTATTATTATTATTATTATTATTATTATTATTATTATTATTATTATTATTATTATGCGAAGGTCCGCAAAACAAGATTTTTAGGAGTGTCTGCCTCCTAGCACAGGTGATTGTCCAAGTCATACCTCCAAGAGTGTTTCAACTCTAAGGATTCCCCTTTTTGATGATAGACGCTTGAAAGAGTGGCTCAGAAAAGACAGCTGAATCACTAACAATGATGAATTTCAATAACCAACTAATCTTTTCCTTGTTTCTACTAAATCAGTGGTCTTTTACTTCTTCCTGCTATTGCTATTGCCTCTCCTGATGGAAGAAAGAAGAGCTATTTAAATATGCTCAACATGCCTTTAGAGCATCTAGCTGGCATTTGTGCCATATCAAGAGTTGTTATTGTTTGTTGTTGCTGCTGCTGTTGTTGTTAGTATTCTATTTTGTAGGATATATTTCATTTTCATTTTCCAATCTTATTTTATTTACTGCATTTTTACATTGTCTAATAGTTGAAGGCCTCTGGAAAGCTCATATAATAAAGCTTAAAATTGTGTAACATAAAAACACAGATAAACATAATGTAAAAAAAACTTTTAAAAGTTTAAAACATTCACAACACCTCCCCAGCTCCCCCAAAAATCCAATAGCAATGTTAGATCTGGAAAAAAATAGTATTTTCAATTGAATGAATAAATAAGTTAGTAAAAAAAATAAAAAAGCTGGAACTGAAAATACCAGAAAATTTCAGGTAACCCTTCAGATTGTTGTTGCTGGTACTTTTTTTTTTTTTTTGCAAATAGAAGCCAATTTGAGAATTGGACAAGGATTAAGAGGAAAAAAGTCTTTAAAAAAAAGATTTTATTCAAGGAGGTAATTATATCCCGTATCCCCATTGCCTGGCATATGAATAATGATTTTAAAAAACAAACTCTTTCTCTCTCTCTCATGATATTCATCTTTCCATAGGTGTTGACTAAATATTGTAGTCTATTTGTTTTGTAAGTATTAACTCATTTTTGTGCAAGCTCACAAAGTTCTGAAGTTTCTTCTTTGAATATTGTGATCTCATTCTAGAGCTTCCTTTGTATGGCTAGGAGTTCATAAGAAATAGAAGACAAATGTGTCAGCTTATTCCTGTTCTACTTAGCTAGCCTCTCTGATGCTTGTTATCATTAATATTATATATATAATTATAAGCCTTCAGCTTAAAATACGTATATGCATGGTAGTGCTTTTACAAAGAAGAGAATGGTTGTGAAATAAATACGGAATTCACCATTCAGCAAAGAAAAAGTACAGTAAAGCAATGGATATGTGGTAGTAGAAAGAATTTTGAGCCCTTAGTTTTGGCTGTTTTAGTGCTGCAGTAATCTTGCAGCCCCAGTGGCGAAGCACTGAGGTTCAAATTCCGGGAGTGGAGTGAGTGCCCGCTGTTAGCTCCAGCTCTTGCCAACCTAGCAGTTCAAAAACATGCCAATGTGAATAGATCAATAGGTACTGCTCCGGCAGGAAGGTAACGGAGCTCCATGCAGTCATGCCGGCCACATGACCTTGGAGGTGTCTACGGACAACGCCGGCTCTTCAGCTTAGAAATTGAGATGAGCAACAATCCCCAGAGTCAAACATGACTGGACTTAACGTCAGGGGAAACCTTTACCTTTTTAATCTTGCAGCATTGGTGTAATTCCAAGGCTTATAACATACCTTCCTACCTTGTCATTCACCAAAAGTGCAGACATGAATTATGTCCAAGCAGGAGCCATGTAAACCTCTTGTCAAAAGTTACA
The DNA here is from genome assembly GCF_035594765.1 of Anolis carolinensis. NCBI lineage: Eukaryota > Metazoa > Chordata > Lepidosauria > Squamata > Anolidae > Anolis > Anolis carolinensis. The sequence goes on from NC_085843.1 coordinate 153,248,365, forward strand.
AAAAAGAAGGAATCTATGTACAATATGGCATGAACATGTAAGATGCACCATAGCAACTCTAGTTGCTTATGTCTTGAAGTTGTCACTATTTGCCATCCTAGCCAAGAAACAAGCAAATGTGTGCTTTGATTAACTTGCCATTCATATGAGACACTGCAGTAAACTCCTTCAGAATAATAGAATTCAGAGTTGAACACTGAATTAAAAATAGATTTTAAAGAAACCACTTTATATTTGGGTCACTCAAGGCATGAAACTAGATGCAGTAGCAGAATTAATAGCAAACAGTAAGCTTCAGTTACATCAAGGCATTATATCATTTGCAAGATGAGACATATGCACTTGCAGCCTAAACACATGGGGAGATTTTAACATCCTAGGACGTTTTCACCTTGGCTGGGAGACAGAGACCAATGCCGGACATCACACAATGTTATGGGAGCTCCAATAGGCTTTGCCCCCAACTGGGGTGAAAGTGTCGCCAGACACTTTCACTCCAACATGGGAGGCTTCCTGTGTTATGCTGGCTCCAGTGGGGCTTCCTCACAATGGTGACACTTTCCCCATGTGATGGGGAAAACATCGCCAAGAGGGAGCTACACCCTGGGCAACAGATTCACCCCACTGCTCCCTCTTTCCTAGCAAAAGCCCAGCAAAGACTGATGCTTCGCCAGGGCTTTCTGATGAGTCCTTAGTCTGTCATAGGAAGTGTTCTAGCACTTGGACAATAATTTGGAGAATAGTGTCAACGCCCACACAGCCTTACATAACCTTAAATTTATACTTGTCCTGTTCCTCCTCCAGGAGCATGATTTTTTATTAGAGAAGCCAGAGCTTTTTGCAGTTGCCAAATTCCCAACACACAGAGATTACAATCCAAATGAGCAGTCAGGTAGGAGAGGGGAAATCAAGAAGAAATGAATGTGAACATATGCAATTACATGCCATTTAGATTAAAGGTCCACACACAAAGTTTAATTTACACTCAATTAATTTTTAAAAAGTACAACTCCATTCAGAACTTTATAGCAGTCATCCATTATAAGGACACATTTGAACATTTGCAAATTTCTTACTCCTCAGAGAGCTTGAAGGCTTTTTGAAATTCTCATTCTAGACAAGTCATGTCAGTTTCAAAGAGAAACCAGAGCCATAAAAAGGACTGGGGAGTTGTCTGCCTCCTATCAGGTAAACTTTAAAAACCCTCAAACTCTGAATTAAGAAAAAAAGTTTTCATATTTGAACTCTGTTTCTTCTTTGAAGTCTGCCTTCAATTCAGTGCCGCTTTTTAAAAGAATCTGTCAAGAAAGTCGGCATGCCTTGAGTTGAAGCCTTGATTTCTCCAGGCCACACTGTCCCTCTGATCAAGCCATTTGATTTCATCTAGTCTGGACTTAGCTCCCAATGGGACTAGAAAATTAATGCTGTTCTGTATGAACTTGTTGGTGGTGCAGTGCTTACTAAATGTGATTTGGAGAAAAATGGAGGATCTTGATCTTAAGCACATTTACATGAAAAAAGTTTTTTTAATTTCCACAAACCAAAAATTTCCACATGCTTGGGTAGACACTACTGACCAATCAGTCATGAGAATTGCCATGTGGGAGGCTATAGCCTCTCCAGGTTGATTGACTGGGAGGTTTTCAGTGAATTTTACTTGGTGTGCTTAAAACCAGTCTCCTCAGATGTGCTCTCTCAGTCAATGTTTGTCTTGCTTTCTCAGCAAAATCCATCCAACCAAGAAAATAGAAGAGGTGGAGTTGAGTGCTATGTTGTGAAGTCTGTCTCAGCTCTTGAAGTACCACATCACGATATAGAGCAATGAGGATGTCAAATTACACCAATGAACATCAAGTTTCTTCAGGAGCTCAGTGACTTAAGAAATTACATTCTATTGTTTGCTTAGGAAAGCAAGTTGGGGGAAAGGTAAATCTGTCTTCACCAGACAGAACTCTATTGAGCCATGCAGAACTTAGCCATGAAAGAGATAAGTAGGCTAAAAAGAAAAAAAAGAGCATAAACAAGGAAGACTAAAACAATTCTTTTAAGATTGGGTCTGCCTCCATATCCTCTGCAAAGGGCCTCAGCTTGCAATCCATTCTATGCATTGGGCATTTGAAATGGTCCACTGCAAAGAGATACAAACATCCTTGGAAGTTTTGGAGTTATTTTGATGAACTAATGTGGTTCTGTTTACTTCTTGCCATTTTGCTCTGCCAGCTGAGGCATGGAGAAGTTAATCGCAAGCACACTGGTCTTACTGGAGAATGGTCAACAGAGAGCTTCATAATGTGATGGGTATGGAGTGAGGCCACTTTATCTTGAATCCTATGAGTTTTCCAATGGCCAGAGTTCTATAGAAATGATGACATTCATTTGCTGGAAGAAGAAAACATATTGTTCCCGAGGGGAGTTGCAACAGGGTAAAAGAACCATGTTGGGGTAAAGGGAATAAGTGGGGAGGGGAGTGTCAAAGCAGGCACTTGTGCCTTGGCTGTAGTAGGTGATCACCTTTGACACCATTTACTGCAATGTAAGATTCTGAAATCTCCTGATATAGGCTTCTGATGCTGAGGAAACAGGCTATTATTGAGGTTAACCCAGGATCTGGACTCTTACTTTTAGAATTCTGGGTCTTGGGCGATATTCCCCTTCGTTTCCTTCCAATTATGATTAACTGGGAAGCCATCCAAATATTTAGATTATCCTGAGAACTGAGAAATTTTGCCCAAGAGAAGGCTGAGGAGGTTGACCTGCAGCAGGTTGCTTCTCTCTCTTGCTTCATTTCAAGGTCAATATATCTTCAATAAGTTAGGTCAAATAAAGTGACCTTTATTTAACCCAATGTTCCATGCCTGGCCTCTTTTTTCCATAGCAGGAGTGTATCTATGGTTGAAACTCCAGTTTGAACTTTGAACATATGTTCCACTATGTTCAAAGTTCAAACCGAAGTGCCCAAAACCAACATTTCAACCATAGTTGGAATGAAATAACTTACTTAGGCGATCTCTTGTTGTCTGAGTATGATTGTCTTCCAGGTGTGGTGTCCTGACAGTGAATACATAGGTGACTGTGGAGCCCTATTATTGACCTGCACGTTATTCCACAGCGAGGACATTGATTTCCAGGTGGAAGGCGGTCCCGATTAGGATAGGTTTGACACATCTTTGTCTTCGCATATTTCTCCATTTCGACCTCCATTCGTGTCTCTTCAAATTCTACAGCACTGCTGGTCACAGCTAGAACATTCAAGGGCCAGGGCTTCCCAGTTCTCGGTGTCTATGCCACAGTTTTTAAGGTTAGCTTTAGGACCATCTTTAAATCTCTTGGAATAAGCAGTAGACAGGCAGTGAGGATGCCTGATTCTCATGGTGATTTTACCAAGGGCCACATCAAAGTGAGGGAAAATACCAATCATCCCTATTTCAAGGATATTGCCATCATAGTTGGTTTGGAATATCAATTAAGGGATCCTTCTGTGAGGCTCTTATCTTTCACATCTGTTTATTCAATTTCATCTTATCTGTACCTCTTTTATGCTATAATGATACCTGATCAACCATTAAATCTACAAACCTCCAATGAAAGAACTTCGAAAGCCCACTGTAAAGCATTTGCTTGGTTCTTTGTGGACAAAGTCACTCTGATCCACTCTGGCTTTGACACCATATTAATGGCAGCTTCCAAGGATGTAACACAAGCACCTGCTTATCCAGTTTTGATGGATTATTTTCAATTGGTTCAGCACGAGGATGTGGACAAGGTGCTTGGAGAAGTGAGGGCTGCTACATGCATCCTAGACCCCTGCCCATCCTGGCTGGTGAAGGAAGCCAGAGGGGGTTTGGCAGAGTGGTGAAGGTGGTGGTGAATGCTTCCCTTCGGGAAGGCAAATTTCCATGGAGCCTAAAAATGGCTGTGATCAAACTGCTGTTGAAGAAGCTATCACTGGACCCCACTCAATTGGACAACTTTTGGTCTATTTCCAATCTCCCCTTCTTGGGCAAAGTTGTGGAATGTGTGGTGGCCGTGCAACTCCAGGCATTCTTGGTAGACACTGATTATCTAGATCCAGCACAGTCTGGCTTTAGGCCGGGACATGGTACTGAGACAGCCTTGGTCACCTTAGTAGATGATCTACGCCAAGAACTGGACAGGGGCAGTGTGTCCCTGTTGGTTCTGCTGGACCTCTCAGTGGCCTTCGATACTGTAGACCACAGTATCCTTCTGGGATGCCTTGCGGGAATGGGGCTCGGAGGTACTGTTTGGCAGTGGCTTCGGTCCTTCCTGGAGGATTGTTCCCAGATGTATGTGGGGTCCCACAGGGTTTGGTCCTATCCCCTATGTTGTTTAACATATACATGAAGCCACTGGGAAAGATCATCCGGAGTTTTGGGGTATGGAGTCATCTGTACACAGATGATGCCAGCTCTGTCACTCCTTCCCACCTATCACTAAGGAGGCTGTTCAGGTCCTGAACTGGTGCTTGGCCGCTGTGTCAGACTGGATGAGGGTGAACAAAATGAAATTGAATTCAGACAAGACAGAGGTCCTCCTGGTTAGTCAAAAGGCCGGACAGGGCATAGAATTACAGCTTGTGTTGGATGGGGTTATACTCCCTCTCAAGACACAGGTTCGCAGCTTGGGTGTTCTCCTGGATTCATCACTGAGCCTGGAACCCCAGGTCTCGGCAGTGGCCAGGGGAGCATTTGCACAATTAAGACTTGTGTACCAGTTGCACCCGTATCTTGGGAAGTCTGACTTGGCCACAGTGGTCCACGCTCTGGTTACATCCCACCTGGATTACTGCAATGCACTCTACGTGGGTTTGCCTTTGAAGACAGCCCGGAAGCTCCAAATAGTACAATGGGTGGCAGTCAGATTGCTAACTGGGGTAGCATACAGGGAGCGCACTGCTCTTTTACACCAGCTCTACTGGGTGCCAATATGCTACTGAGCCCAATTCAAAGGGCTGGTCTTGACCTATAAAGCCCTAAACGGTTCTGGTCCAACTTACCTGTCTGAACGTATCTCCTATGAGCCTCTCACGCTAGTGCTCCCCCTGGTGCTAGCTCCTAACTCAAAATGTTGTCCATATGTCAAAGTGAAACCTGTGCTGAGTGACAGCTCGTAACTCAAAACACCCTTAAATTAAGATGTTCTTCAGTCAAGGTTCCACTGGATACAGAATGGGGGATGCCTGGTTCAACAGCAGTACATGTGAAAAAAAATCTTGGAATCCTTGTGGACAACTAGTTAAACATGAACCGACAATGTGATGCGGCTTCAAAAAAAGCCAATGGGATTTTGGCATGCATAAATAGGAGTATAGTGTCTAGATCGAGGGAAGTCATGCTACCCCTCTATTCCACCTTGGTCAGACCACACCTGGAATACTGTGTCCAATTCTGGGCACAGCAGTCGAAGGGAGATGTTGACAAGCTGGAAAGCGTCCAGAGGAGGGCAACTAAAATTATCAAGGGTCTGGAGAACAAGCCCTATGAGGAGCGACTTAAAGAACTGGGCATGTTTAGCCTGCAGAAGAGAAGGCTGAGACAAGACATGATGGCCATGTATAAATATGTGAGGGGAAGTCATAGGGAGGAGGGAGCAAGCTTGTTTTCTGGTGCCCTGGAGACTAGGATGCAGAACAATGGCTTCAAACTTCAGAAAAGGAGATTCCACCTGAACATTAGGAAGAACTTCCTCACTGTGAGCTGTTCGGAAATGGAACTCTCTCCCCCGGACTGTGGTGGAGGCTCCTTCTTTGGAGGCTTTTAAGCAGAGACTGGATGGCCATCTGTCAGGGGTTCTTTGAATGTGATTCTCCTGTTTCTTAGCAGGGGGTTGGACTGGATGGCCCATGTGGTCTCTTCCAACTCTATGATTCTATGATGCTATGATTTATTCTAAGCCTTTCCCTGTTTCTGCTCAAAAACCAGAAGACAATTAGAAAGGAGATAGCTCTACTAGGGTGTAACTGGACTGTGAAATTATTGCAGTTTGACACCCCTTTAACTAATATGGCTCAGAGCTGGAACTACAAAAAACCTACAAATCATGGAATTCTGTAGAATTCAGTCATGGCAGTTACAATGGTCTCAAACTGTGTTACTTCTATAGTGTAGAGACAGCCACAGATGTGACACAGTGTTATTCTGTGTGACAGAAATCTTCTCAATGAGACTTTGAGTGAGTACACATTTGGACTCTTCCTGAAGTGTACCCAAAATGTATAGTAAATATCAAAAGATTATGAGACATAATGAGAACACCAAGAACTTCCTAAGTGCCAGCAAACCCTGTAACAGTGGCACCAGTTGAGTGTTTGATAAAACTGAAAATGCTGGTTCCACACAAATGAATCCAAAGCAGCTAAGCATATCATTCTTCTTGGATACAGACTGAGTAATCAGGTAGTTGATCTCAATGATTTATTATTTTAATAAGAAATTATAGTCTCAGTCTATTTAATTTTCTTACCTTTTATCTAACCTATCTTTTTCCTATTTGTTTTAAGGAATTACCCCATTATCAATTAAAATTCAGACTTGCCAACAGCACAAAAACAATTTTGTCCTGCTCAACTATGTCCAGTGCTGTATTAAAATAATGCCAGATTGGGAAATCTAAAAAGAGAGCACCTGTGTGGTATTATCCCTTTGAAATATCCATGGAGCCTTCTACACCACTATAAATGATGAGGGTTCCTATCAGTTTCTATTGCTACTTCTCTTCCACACTTCAGTCAATAGAAAAACATGTATACAAATCAATCATATATTTGTAACATCCACAGCAAAAAATAATGTGCACATTATAAAAAATGTAAACAAAAATGTGTAATTCAATTTGTAGAGGGAAAATGCCACAGTTCACTGAAAAGTGAAAAGCAATGAGCCTATTGGTTGGGTAAAAATACTGAACATAATAATAGTAATACTTTATTTGTATCCCACCACCATCGCCCCGAAGGGACTCAGGGCAGCTCACAAAAAGCACTCAAAAGTGCAACAGTATACAAAAAAAAAATACAGAAAAGTACAAATGAATAACAATAAAGCTGATCCAATTATTCTTTAAAACAGCAACAAAGCCCCAATTAATTTAAAAAAATACAATAATACCCAGAAAGCTACAAGAATAGTGTGGCATACAATATCAGTTCCCATAAGATGCAGAAGTGAAATCACTAAACCTTGAATGTAGTGATTAAGGCCATAACATTAAACATGGACAAATGCTTGTTAAAAAGATATGTTTTCAGGTGTTTCTGGAAAATATGGAGAGTTAGGGCCATCCTAATCTCTTTAAGGAGGGCATTCCAAACCCGGGAGCAACCACTGAGAAGGTCCATGAGAGAATTTAACCGATTTCACATAATGGCTGTAAATTTCTGAAATAGGAAAAACTTCACTGGTGTTCCTGGTTGCTCCCCTTTTCTTGTTCATTAGTATCACCTAATGAATGAATGATATAGAACTTTATCACACCAACCTACCATTCCACTATAGTCATGCTAGTGTTGATCATGGATACATACCATATTGAGCACCTTTGACAACACATCTCTTTTCATTAGTACAGCTTAACCATTTTCTCATTCTATAATCTCGCAATCATACTTCTCCATACCCTCTTAACCCTGCCTTTCTACACTAGTATGAATTCATTTTATTTTAATGCAGTTGTGCCATTCCAGCATTAAAAAAACAAAAAAAGGCAAATATACGGTATTTATAAAATATACAATAAAAGGAAAACATCCATTTTAACAATAATGATGTAGAAGAGAAAAAAAAGAAGAGAATCCCACCACCTAATTTCAGTTTACTGCTGGCGCTTTGAAGGGTGATGTAGCCCTTGGTGAAAATGAATTTGATGCCCCTACAGTAGAGAAATGCACAGTGTTATGTGACAGGGACCATTACCAGCTACAATGCTGTTTGCCTGCCTCATATGATAAAAGTCCATAAACTCACTTTCATGTTTTCAACCCACCTCAAAGAATGACATCTTTCTGCATTATGAAAGCAGAGTTATACACTACCAATTTATCTACCCCAATAGTATCTATGCTCTACTTCAAAATTTGATTATGATTAATTGCAGTATCAGTGACCAGAATTTATATCTGTACAAATTCAATTGTAAATTCAAAGAGAATCTGAAGTACTTTAGCTAAAAAATGTGAGCATTAATATCAAGATGATCTAAGTTTACCTTCATCTGTAGTGAAATGACAGCAACGGTACTATATATATCATGCAGGTACTGAAACCGCATAAGAATTTTTTTTCGGAAATTCTTAACACACACACACACTCATACACACAAAAACCTCTATTAGCTATGTGGATTTTTGTACCCGAAGTGAAAGGGTACCTCAATGTCTATTTCAAAGCTGATTTGATGAATACAGAAAAGGTCAAACTAAAAATAACTCAACTGAATCAGTTATGAGTGTAGTAACATATGCCTCATTTAATAATGAACTCAAAATTTGCTCCGTAGTTTAAATAGTATCATGAATGCTAATTTCAACAGTGAAGGGTTATGAGCTACCTGTCTGCTGAAGCCTGGCACAAGGTCAGGCAGTTACAGAGCTAATGAAAACCCAAATGTACCAGATGGCAGATGATTGACATGAGAGCACTAGCTAATGGGAATGCAGAGGTATCTGGCACATCCAAAATGACAGTGTCCTGAAACATAGATTAGCACACTCTGTTTCTTTCTGTGTGAAAGTGACTTCTGTTTTGTTTGGGTGGGGTTTTTTATATTTATGTCAAAAAAGTCAGATCGGGGGTGCCCCTCAGAGTATAGTTGCATGCCAAGCTGACTGGCAAAGGAGTCATAAGTGTAAAGTGCTTTGATGATCAGTTTTGGGCTCTTACACTTCAACACAGGTGAAGACATTCCATCTGCTTCTGGGAAGATTTAGCATCTGTCCAAACTCATTCAAATCAGTCGGCTTTGCTGGACTTTACTCTGCATAGGAATGGGCTGAGAGACACCTGAACTCACAACAGTCTTGAAAATTGTTTAGAAATGTTTAATTATATTGTCTAGGCCTAAACCTCCAATAAAGGAGATTCCACTACTTCCTAACGTAATCTTTGTACTGTCAATCAAGAAATTCTTTCTGTTGGTTCGTTAGGATTTCTTATAATCTCAATATATTAGTTTGGGTCCTAGTCTGTGAAACAGAAAAAAACCTTTATCTATCTGCTATTACTATCATATCATCTCTCAGTTTGTTCTTGTCAAGGATTACCATACTAACTGCCATGTGCTTAGTTTCCAGAACTGGTACTATTTTGGTTATTGTTCTCTGGAGATTTCCAATTTGTCAACATCACTGTTATTCTCTAGAACTGAACACTGTATTCCTATTAAGGTGTTATTATATTTTGACCTGACTACTATAGTTCTGCTGATGCAGCCTAGAATTTCATAGACTTTGTTGCCATTGCACAGTTGACATATGTTAAGCCTTTCCTCCTCTTCCATTTTTTTCTCTGATTTGGAAATTGTATTGTAGTTGAATTTGCCAGGTCTTCAGCACTAGTGCCAGTCAAAATAAATGGTAGCAATTTAGATGGACTAATAACCTTATATGAATTAGAGGTTTATTGATTGATTGATTGATTGATTTATAGCATTTATATTCCACCCTTCTCACCTCAAAGGGGACTCTGGGCAGATCACAGAACATACACACAGCAAACATTCAATGCCATTAGACATACAGGACAGACAACAGATAGAGGTATGTCAGCCTTTTCCCAACTTCAGCGTCCTGGAGGTTGTGGTTGGTTCTGGCCACGGGGGATGCTGTCACCATCCTCTATGACAACAAGCCCTTGATCACAGACTTTTCCTCCTGTTCTTTGATTGCCGGCATGTTCTGGCATTTCCTTTTTTATGGTGCCGTAAAATACCTCCCTGTTAAGCAATGCCTAATTTCTCTACTCACAGCTACAGCTGTTTTCATGGACAGTAAGCTGGGTTGAAGTTCGGGTGCTCACCTTACCTGGGCTCAAACTGCCAACCTTTCGACGGGTAAAGATCTATTGCTACTGGTGATTAGCCAGCTGTGCTAAAGTCCTTGTTACTCAGATTTGATTTCTGAATTTTAGTGACATTGCTGTCTTTGCATAGTTTCCCACAATTTCTTGTTGTTTTGGTATACACACACAAAACCTGAACTTGTGATGCTTTGGCAGTGTCTCAAAAGGAAATGATGATGATGATGATGATGATGATGATGATGATGATGATGGTGATAATTATTTCAAATAGAAATAAATTAAAATGGTGACAAAACTAACTTCCTGAGTATGGCCTAGTTCTGGAAATTAGTTTACAAAAAATAATATGTTAAGCTGGACAACAAAATGGAGGGGAATGAGTAGCAATGTAAGCTCAAGGAAATGTAATGGAATACAAGATCTACACTTATCCCAATCTACAATACAAGGGAATGAAGTCTAACCTCTGTTGCTAACCTCTTACACAGAAAAACAAAACAAAAAATCCATGTGTGCATTTTTCACAGAATAAATCCCAGTTAATAATATTCCCAAAACCAATGCATGTTTTTCTTATGAAGTAACCCCAAAATTGCAAAGATTCTCATCAAATAAATAAATGCAAACAGGTGTTAACCCCAGATAAGAGGGGGGGGGGGGGTGAGATAAAAAGTGATATGGAACTAACCCTTTTTCTGAAAGAAGAGACAGCAGAGATATCTGTACCCAGCATGTCATTCAGAGCATATGGGAAAAGTGCTGACAGTTGCAGAAGAAAGAGAAGAGGATTGTATTTGTGAAAGCGTATTTACATGACACTAGATTTCACCCAAAGGACTCTGCATCCTAATTCACTCCAGTGCAATAAGCAAGAGGAATTTAAATTATTCTTGGTTAAAATGTGCTTAGCTTGTGTGCATTTGCAGGTGGTAACCAACAGCAAAGGTGCAATAGAAGGCAGTACTGGCAAAACCACTGTTTTTGTTGGCAGTGAAAAGAAGAAGACTAGAGATCCTCAACTTGGGAAGAAGTCACTTGATAAGGCAATGTTTGAGTTAAAGGACTGTGATGAAGTAGAGGCTGATTTGAAACTTCTAGCAAGCTGACCTAGGCTTCCAGAATGTCAGGTTTCTTCTTATCAGTACTAAAGGAGGCTATATACATCATATAGGAGGCTATATAAAACATTCAGTTTCCCATCACTGAGCGCTGAATGGTCAGATGATAGACTTATACAAATAAGCAAATGACTGCAAACAGTAGCAACATCAGGGCATAGGGATGCAAATTTTTGTAAGTTTTATTTTTGTGAGCAAAAATATAGGGTAACTATTTTTCTCCCCAGTGTGGAGAAAGCTCTTAAAAACCATAGAGCTTTTGAAAAAGATCTGACAACTATAAACTATTTTGCAAACATTCACAGAATTTTCTTTGAAAAGTTTTCCATGCAGAAGATCATGTATTGTATGTTGAAAATCTTGTTACCTGTACATAAAATATGTACATAAAAACAAAAAATCCATGTGTGCATTTTTCACAGAATAAATCCCAATTGATAAATAAAACTCCCAAAACCCATGCACATTTTTCATACGAACTAACCTCAAAACTGCAAAGATTTTCATCAGTTCAAGGGTCTGATAGTTGGGAAACTCCTCTTTCATCTGGGGTTCAAATATTTATGCACTTAGTTGTAGGCCTGCCAGAAGGCAATGTGTGCCCTATAATATACCATCCTTGTCCCCCAACCAATCCTATACATTGCTACAATGGATGCTCAAGAGAAGCGGTTATGAACTGGGTCTCTCATCATTTTTCATATAATCCCAAATGGTACAATAGAAAGAAAAGCATCATTTTAACATTCTCTACATTGGGAAAGAGCTAAACATTTCAGTTAATACACCTCAATCTGACATACTTTAAAACTGTTTTTAATAACCTGCTTTATATTAAAATGTTCTAGAAAAATCTCAACTTCATTTATTTCTTTCCTCAAAGTCCACTAGGTCTCATTTATTTGTCAGATGCCCTGATATTTCTCTACCACCTTGAACTTGAATTATCTCCAGGTTAAGAAGAGAGCAGAACTATCTTGTTGATGATTTTTCTGAGAGCTCTAACGATGTGGATTTATGGGAGTGTTGTATTTTCCAAGTGATCTTGCTTAGGTGAAACAATTCTACTTTTGTAAAATTCTTTGGAATCATGCAGTGACAAAGTAGAGCATCAAATCATCCAGTCTGAAAAGTTCAGTAACTTGACTGCTAATGAAAGTCAGTCTGATAATATCAAGATTATGCAATAGTTTTAAAATGCATGCTTACTTGTGGGGATATGTTTCATCATTGTGATCTTTACGCAAAAGGCAAAGAAAGAGAGAATACAAAAGAAATCTGTTACAAAAAGAAATTCCTACACAATGAGTCTTAAGTCTCAGTTTTGAGAATAAGTTAGGATGTAAATAAAGATGGAGGAGGAAGAGAAGATTATTCCTGTCAAGATATTATTTAAAATTAACATCTGAATTTACCTAGAAACTGTTTTTTTTTAAATTATATAACTGGTGATTCATTATACCAATACATTAAATTTGCTCTTAACCACTATGTTATTTTATAAAATGTCACTTTGTTATGCCATGACTATTTTCAAGTAATTACTTAGGCACTTCTATTTCTTATATAACTTGAATCTCCTTCGATCTGAGTGCCATCACACAACGATTGGGTCTTATTCTTGTTCTTAAAATCATTAGGAAAAATGTATCTTGTGCTTTTCTAAAACTGACATTTCAAAGTTCTATTTATTTTTCCCCCTTGTATAATAAAATGCAACCATTGTAATTTTTTTAAAAAAAAACCAAACCCTAACCTGAAAGTTTCCCATTTGCACAAAAGAGATCCAATACATGCAGCCATTCTTATCCATGAAGAGGACTGTGTTATACTGGCCTGATCTATAGAGGAAAAAAGGTGAGGACTTTAAATCATGCATCCTCTTTTTGAAGAAATCACTCAGTTTTGATGAATTCTTAGGAAAAATGAATGAAATCAAAGTTTGCACACATCCATGTGTGTTTGTGTTTGTAGAAGTACATTTTTTATTCAGATTCTTTTTAAAAATAAAAATGTTAAAAATTATCAAACTTATGTTTCCTTTCTTACCAGCAAACTTGTCTTGAGCGACACATATACTTCACTGTTCTCAATTATCAATAGTCATCCATGCTTTGATGTTGGTACTGACTTATATGCTTTCCCCTACTCTATAATATGTGGCTGACATTGCTCTCATAGGTTGACTTTAGGAGGAACAAACTGAGGATCAATCCTGACAAGACAGAGGCCCTCCTGGTCAGTCGCTCGTCTGATCGGGTATTGGGTGGCAGCCTGTGCTGGACGGGGTTGCACTCCCCCTGAAATCACAGGTCCGCAGTTTGGGGGTCCTCCTGGATTCAGCGTTGACGCTTGAGGCGCAGGTGTCGGCGGTGGCCGGGAGGGCTTTCGCACAACTAAAACTCGTGCGCCAACTGCGACCATACCTCGTGAAGTCTGACTTGACCTTAACTGACTTAACTAAGGTGCATGCCTTAGTTACCTCTAGACTGGACTACTGTAATGCGCTCTACGTGGGGCTTCCCTTGAAGACGGCCCGGAAATTACAATTGGTCCAGCGGTCGGCGGCCAGACTAATAACTGGGGCGAGTTATAGGGAGAGATCCACTCCCTTGTTCAAGGAGCTCCACTGGCTGCCGTTTATTTTCCGGTCCCAATTCAAGGTACAGACCATCACTTATAAAGCCCTAAACGGTTTGGGACCCACCTACCTTCATGACCATATCTCCTATCATAAACCTGCCCGATCCCTTCGATCGTCAGGGGAGGCTCTCCTGTCACCACTGCCAATATCTCAGGCCCGCCTTGTGGGAACAAGGGAGAGGGCTTTCTCTGCTGTGGCCCCCCGATTGTGGAACTCACTGCCCGGTGAGATTAGGCAAGCCCCCACACTAGCAGCCTTTAAGACCTGAAAACATGGCTCTTCCGTTGTGCCTTTGGAGAGTAATCGCTACATACATCCCTTTTGCTGCTCTCCTTCAATATTTGTCCTCCAGATCACACCGCCACTTTATGACCCTGTCCTCTGTGGTTTTTACTCCTACTTCCTTTCTCACCTCGAGTTTTAGTCTAGTGTTCATGTGGCCCGCCCTTGGTTTTATTGTTCATTGATCTTGTTTAATGTAGTGTATATTTTCTTTTATTGTGTTGTTTAATGTGCTATGATTTGTTGTTCTATTATATTTTGTTATATTGTATTGTTCTGGGCATGGCCCCATGTAAGCCGCCCCGAGTCCCCGTTGGGGAGATGGTGGCGGGGTATAAATAACGTTTATTTATTTATTTATTTATTATTGACTTTACACCCCAAGTTGTTTGGCTAAGTTTGCAGAAGAGATCAGATACAGATCCCTCAGACTTATAACAAACATTTAACTCTTCCAGAGCAGGCAAATCTGCTGGGAGATGGCAGTGTATGTTGTTTTATGTCTCATTTAGTTACAAACATGCAAATGACATTTTACTAATCATACGTTGCCCTTATTTCTGTGTAGTCTTCACTAGATTAGATACTGCAATCAATTGAATATATCTATGGGTTGACTGTTCATTCAACAATTGACTGAATGAGTCTACTGTAGTTGGGACTAATAAAAAGGTGTCAGCCACTCTCTGCAGCTATCTCTCTGTTTTATCAATATTATAGAGCATTTTTGTTCCTAGCCAAAGGGTGAGCTAAAAGCAAAACAATGCAAAGATTTCACTAACATTGTGATAATAAACATAGATATAGCCAGGCAGTCATCTGAGTTTAACCCCATCCCTCTTTTAAATGTTTTAACTATTTTATAAACTCTTCATAGTGATAGACTAGTAAGCATTCGTTCCTTGGAAAGCCCCCCATTGGTTGAAGATAAAGACTAGATTGAAGATAAAGACTAGAAAAAGGGAAGGAGTGATTATTAAAACTTTCTCCTTATGCTTTCAGTGAGCATTGGGTATATGATGACAAATCATTTCTGGCACAAAAGTCTATTTTTGCATGAAGGCGATAGCAAAAGCCCTAACATTATAGTGCAGTAGCAGTGTTGTGTGTGTGTGTGTGTGTTTATGTTTTAATAATGCTGTAACATGGCTCGAGCCATGAAGAGAGGTGTACAAGATATAAAACTATTATTACTATTGTTATTATTTGATACACAACAAGATTGGTATACAGCGAACAAGATCACTATGATGGCTGTTGTATTGGGTCACACATCGGACAGTTCCCAAGTATTATTATTGTTATTGTTATTATTATTACTATTTATTTATTTACAGTATTTATATTCCACCCTTCTCACCCCGAAGGGGACTCAGGGCGGATCACATTGTATACATATAGGGCAAACATTCAATGCCCATATACACATAGAACCGAGACAGAGACAGACAGGCACAGAGGCAATTTAACCTTCTCCTGAGGGGATGTTCGATTCTGGCCACAGGGGGGAGCAGCTGCTTCATCATCCACTGTGACGGCACTTCCTCATTCCAACGTCGTAAATTAGTTAAATTTGCCTCCCCACTTGTGTATGTTTACAATAATTGCAGGATTTATAAGATAGTACAAGGGCAAGGGCAAGGAGCCCCCGATGGCGAAGCAGGTTAAACCGCTGAGCTGCTGAACTTGCTGACCAAAAGCTCAGTGGTTCGAATTTGGGGAGTGGGGTGAGCTCCCGCTGTTAACCCCAGCTTCTACCATCCTAGCAGTTTGAAAACATGAAAATGTGAGTAGATGAATAGGTACTGCTCTGGCAGGAAGGTAACGATGCTCCATGCAGTCATGCTGGCCACATGACCTTTGAGACATCTATGGACAACTGTGGCTCATCGGTTTAGAAATGGAGATGAACATCAACCCCCAGAGTAAGACACGACTAGATTTAATGTCAGGGCAAAACCTTCTTCTTTCATTTACCTTTAAAACTTCTGGGAGATATCTATTCTTTGCTGCAGTTGGTGTTCTTCAACCAAGCTCTTGCTATTGCATCCCTATTTGAAATTCAGAAGCAGGCCCATATTTTCATGAAAATGTGTCCCCATGCTGCAGTCTAACTGAGTATGCAAACAACTAACTACTTCTATAATTGGCAATTTGTATGCATAATTAGAATAAATGCATTTTGAATTATAGCAGTACCTGCACATACCTTTCTTTTCTGAGCATGTAAACCTGATTCATGCCCTTCTGTGAACATGTACTGTATCTGTTCTTAGGTGAAGTTTGTGCTTTGAAACTCAAGAATTAAAAGTAAGAGATGTTATTTAAAGAGGACTCAGAGGTCTCACCCTAGATTTTCATGTGTCTCAGTTTACCAATGTAATTTCAACATTACACACCATCACCGTCCCCCAGTCTGCTTCTCTAGCCATGTTTTGTTATATGTTGCTTCCTTAATCTAACATCATATTTTGATATACCCTGTTTCCCCAAAAATAAGACATCCCCAAAAAAATAAGACCTAGCAGAGGTTTTGCTGAATTGCTAAATATAAGGCCTCCCCCGAAAGTAAGACCTAGCAAAGTTTTTGTTTGGAAGCATGCCCGGTGCCCACCAAACAGAACACCAGAGCATGCAGGATTGGTAAATGTACATACCAATTGTACATGGAAATAATGGTAGCAACAAGAAATTCTTGACAGGAGTCACAGTTTGTCTGGTTTGGTTATGTTGGTTTGTACAGTATATAATAAATGTTCTTTTTTTTTTGTTCAACAATAAATGTGAATTTTTCTTCATGGAAAAATAAGACATCCCCTGAAAATAAGACCTAGCACATCTTTGGGAGCAAAAAAAAAATATAAGACACTGTCTTATTTTCGGGGAAACACGGTATGTTATGTTGTTTTAAGTATGTTGCTTTTTAAATAAAGGACTCTAAAAAACTGAGAAACATCCGCCCCAACATATCATATTATTGGATTACATGAACGAGGCACACTTGTGCTTGAATTTAATTTTTTACATTTGTTTTGACCTTGTTGTTATTGAACTTATTACCTGCTAATTCTCCCTACCAGTGAAGGCCCATATTGCAAACCCTTTTAAGCAGACAGACTCCTGTTAAGTAAAAAAAAATTGTACAAGGGAAACTCAATACAGTAGAGTCTCACTTATCCAACATAAACGGGCCGGCAGAATGTTGGATAAGCGAATATGTTGGATAATAAGGAGGGATTAAGGAAAAGCCTATTAAACATCAAATTAGGTTATGATTTTACAAATCAAGCGCCAAACATCATGTTATTCAACAAATTTTACAGAAAAAGTAGTTCAATACGCAGTAATGCTATGTAGTAATTACTGTATTTATGAATTTAGCACTAAAATATCATGATATATTGAAAACATTGACTACAAAATGCGTTGGATAATCCAGAACGTTGGATAAGCGAGTGTTGGATAAGTGAGACTCTACTGTATTTAAACTTAAGTACCCTGCTTGAAGTGTGTGTCAGTGAGAAGAGGAGATAGATGAGAGATCATGTCAATTTTGGCCATTCTCTGTAAATGGCTCCCCTACTGCTGTCACTTATATACCACTACTTCTAGCTGGCACCAGTCTTCACTGGTTAGAAAGAATCTGCTGGTAATTCTAATGTTAAGAATATTATTTAAGAATGGCTTATTATAAAAAGCTTTTCTAATGTTTGTAAGACAGTAAGAAGTCAACATTTCAGCTGTATATCTAAGCAGGGCTGTTAATAACAGGATAACTTGGAGGTCTCTCTATCATCGAGCCACCATGAGTAGAATCTGACTTGATAGTAATTATTAACAATACTTTTTGTTTCACCAAAGGATCATTTCACATTTCACAAGACTTCAATTGTTTAGCCCCTCAAGAACAAAACAGTATTCAAATCAACAATGAGACCTATAATAACTCTCCTGTTTGTTCTGACCTCTCTTTGGAGCTCTTCCCTTTGTATGTTTATTGAATAAGTGCGGGAGAAGGAACTACATGCTATTGTCATATCATAACAATTTAAATCCTTAAAGACCAGTTTATATTTCAAGAATTTATTTTTAAAAGCTCAGTAAATTCATTTCATTTGAAGGTCAATGGGGTGGGGGAGAAGAAGGCTCCAATCATTACTACTGTGGATTAATTCAAAAGCACACCAAATATTTCCTAATTGAAATTGCAGTTATTGGCTTACATATATGAAGAGTCACTACAGATCAAGCACTGAAGAACTTTCAGAATTTGGCCTGTATACTTCCAAATATAATTTGATCCTGTAAAATTGTAGTATCAGAAGGTTTGCTAATTATATTTTTTTCCAACCTCCTATCATTGTAGAATCATAGACTCATAGGGTTGGAAGAGACCTCATTGGCCATCCGGTCCAACTCCCTACCAAGAAGCAGGAAAATCACATTCAAAGCACCATCAACAGATGGCCATCCAGCCTCTGCTTAAAAGCCTCCAAAAGAAGGAGCCTCCACCACACTCCAGGGCAGAGAGTTCCACTGCTGAACAGCTCTCACAGTGAGGAAGTTCTTCCTGATGTTCAGGTGGAATCTCCTTTCCTGTAGTTTGAAGCCATTGTTCCACGTCCTAGTCTCCAGGGCAGCAGAAAACAAGCTTACTCCCTTACCTCCCTATGACTTCCCCTCACATATTTATACGTGGCTATCATGTCTTGTCTCAGCCTTCTTTTCTGCAGGCTAAACATGCCCAGTTCTTTAAGCCGCTCCTCATAGGGCTTATTCTCCAGCCCTTAATCATTTTAGTTTCCCTTCACTGGACACATTCCAGCTTTTCAGCATCTCCCTTAAATTGCAGTGCCCAGAATTGGACACAGTGTGATTCTAGGTGTGGTCTGACCAAGGCAGAAGAGGGGTAGCATGATTTCCCTGGATCGAGATACTAGACTCCTATTTATGCAGGCCAAAATTCCATTGACTTTTTTGCCACCACACCACATTGTTTAACTTGTTTTCCACAAGGACTCCAATATCTTTTTCACTATTGCTATTGAGCCAGTCATCCCTTCTTCTGTATCTTTGCATTTCATGTTTTCTTCCTACGTGGAGAATCTTGCATTTGTTCCTGTTGAACTTCATTTTGTTAGTATTGTCCCATCTCTTTAATCTGCTAAGATCATTTTGGATTCTGCTCCTATCTTCTGAACTATTAGCTATCCCTCCCAATTTGGTGTCATCAGCAAACTTGATGGTCATGCCTTCTAGCCCTTCATCTAAGTAATTAATAAAGATGTTGAACAGAACCGGGCCCAGGATGGTTCTGTTCAACGTCTTTATTAATGAAATACATCACAAGGCATCCATGATTGGCAGCTTCTGTTTAAAAAGAAAGGGACAGCCATTCCTGTGTTGAACAGTGCTTACCCTAATAAAATTCTTCTTAATATTTTATTGTCCTTCTTATAATTTGTCTAGGTCTTGTTGAATGAAACAAGAGAAAAAAAAGTTCCTTCCTTCTTTTCAGTGTTCTTCCATCCTCTAGATATTCGAGATTTCTGGTCACAGAATCGTTTATATTGACCAAACTAGCTGGTACTTATGGAAGTTGATGTCCAAATTACCCAGAGGACAAAAACTTGAGAACTACTACTCTGTATGACAGTCCTTAAAATACACAAAGAAATACCCAAGCCACACTGTACATTGATCAGCAATGTCCATCTTCTGTTAGAGATTGCAACATAGACAAAACCCAATTCTTGTTGGATCTGCCAACTAGCTGATCAATACTATTTTCAACTTTCTGATAGAAATAAGGGGAAACCATTTGTTCAGCTGTTCACTCCAAGAGCTCCCTAGCTTGAATAGTCAAAATCTTTTTAATAGAGTAATTTCACAATTTCAGCTGCAAGCAATCACATGCCCAGTACTCAACGTGTATTGGATATCCAATGACGGGTGTATATCTGTAAATTTACCAATTTTAAGTTGTCATGGCAGGTGTAGGTTTTTAGGTATTCTTTCCCAATCTGATTAACATCCCATACTAGATAACTTTCTGTGCAAAAGAAAATATCATTTCCACCTCTGTTATATAAGGCAACTAGCTATGCCCGGCTACGCGTTGCTGTGGTGGTGGTGTTGGTGAGAACTTGTTGAGGTAGTGGTGGTATTGAATGCCTGTTGTATGGTTGTCTTTATATTTAGTATGCATTTGGTTGTTTGTGTACTGTGAAAGTGATGAGGGTAGAGGGGGTCTATGTCCCTGTGTAGTATTGTATAGTATTTATATGTTGTCCATGTGTTGGGAATGCTTGGATTGTGTCCTGCTGCATAGTAGAAAGGGTTGGGCTGGATGGCCCCTAGGGGTCTCTCCAAACTCTTGTGCCTGTCCCCTGGGCTGAGTGCGTTGCTAGGAGACCAAGTGGGCGGAGCTTAGCCCTCTAACTGGCAGCAATTGGATAAAAACAATTATTCCTCTCCCTCTAATTAGGACTTTATTTTTCTTTTCTTTTTGTTGTATCAACCTAGAGCCATGGGTGATGGGTTGTGTTGTCAAATTTCGAGGTTGGGGGGCCTGTAGTTTTGTTGTTTTGTCCGCTGCCCTGATGCCATCACTCTTTTATATATATAGAAGGTAAAGGTTTTCCCCTGACGTTAAGTCCAGTCATGTCTGACTCTGGGGGTTGGTGCTCATCTCCATTTCTAAGCCGAAGAGCTGGCGTTGTCCGTAGACACCTCCAAGGTCATGTGGCCGGCATGACTGCATGGAGCGCTGTTACCTTCCCGCCGGAGCGGTACCTATTGATCTACTCACATTGGCATGTTTTCGAACTGCTAGGTTGGCAGGAGCTGGGGCTAACAGCGGGAGCTCATTCCGCTCCCGGGATTTTAACCTGGGACCTTTCGGTCCGCAATTTCAGCAGCTCAGTGCTTTAACACACTGCGCCACTACCAGATATAACACCATCCAAATAAAAAGGATTATATTTAAATTTCACTTCATAAAGCAAGCCACTAACTCTCCATAAAGAAATGCCAAACAGAACAGAATGCAGTGGATATGCAATGTTTGTCTTTTCCTATTAACAAAAAGACAAACATTACACATCCATTGAATTCCATTTTGTTTGAGTACATTTATGCATTTGAAAATGACCTGAATAATGTGGTGGACATTTCTCTCTATTATACATGAGTTAACAGTTGTCTTGCCCTAAGCACATCTTTATTTTCAAGGTACATATTCAAGAGCCTGACCTTTAAAATGAAAAAGTAAGACAATTTAACTCAGTTTTATTCATGGATTGTAGTTAGGCTAGAGAAGCATTGCATGATTGACGCAGAAAGAAATATTAGCTTGTACAGTTCTATAGGCAATAGTCTGGGGCAAAGAAATTTCACATTAAAATCTTTTAAAAGAACTACAATAATTCATTAAGGGTTATATCATTATAAAAATACATCATGGCTATAAACCACTTCCCGGGGATTCAGTTTTGCAAATTTGATGTGCCCTTTACGCTTCAAAATTAGGTAAAAGTAGAAGTGATTTATGTGTCAAAAATGTGAGGCATTTCAGGAAGCGAAACATAATTATGTAACAGCTTCCCCAAGCTTTTATCCTTTCCTCAGTGATTGACAGACCAAACATTTTTGTTTGGTTTACTAAGTATTATATTTGTTGCATTAACATAAGTGAGATCATAATTCTCAACCCAGTGGTAGCCTAAGAAAAATAATGTTTTAAATGGTGGAAAGGTTACTGGATAAATATTATGCTAAACCAAGATATTTTAAATGGGAAAATCTATCCCTTTGGGTGTTGTTGGGCTGCACTTTCCATCACCCCTAGCTTGTATGAAAAATGGTGAGGAATCACAGGCATAGATTCTATTGTTAATCCTATCTACAGTACACCTAGTGAATCAATGGAACTTTTGTATGGTGACCTAAGAAGATCTGATTGATTTCATCTTTTTTATCCACACCTAACAACTGAATTTGGGCAAAGGTTCAATAATACCTGGAGATATTCCCTTTGCACAAATAAAGATATAAACGTTTCAATGGCTTTTTTGAATGGGTTCATGATAATGTGACTTCACCTTTTAGTAGTATCTATGACAATCTCATGAATTACTTCACCTTGCCACTAGAACCATGCATGGCTCAATGCTAATCCATACTACATGATATGAATATGATATCCAAGTCTCCTAATTTGGGCAAGAAGAAAGAACACATATTGTCTTACTAGATTTCTCTTCTGATTTGAAAATGTCCCAAACTGTCTCTCCCTCTCCCTCTGCCTTTATTGACTTGCTAAACTGCTAGAAACTGATAAAGAATAGTGAAGTTGTGTTGTTGAAGGCTTTCATGGCCGGGATCACAGGGTTGTTGTATGTTTTCCGGGCTGTATGGCCATGTTCCAGAAGTATTCTCTCCTGACGTTTCACCCACATCTATGGCAGGCATCCTCAGAGGTCTTCCCAATAGGGCGAGAACAAGAACCACCATTTCAGGGCTTGGGAATGGATGGCAATAAATTGTTTCTTAGGGTAAGCAAGAGGAATAACAGTTTTTTTAAAAAAAATCAAGGGAACTGAGGCCTTTGATAAGATTCCCTTTGTTATAGCACCCCAAGAAGACTGCACACATTTCTTTCTCAATCTCTCTCTAGATTTCTCTCCTGTCCTTTTTTCCCTCTGCATTTCCTAAAGTTGAATCAATACTGGAAAAAAGCATTCCAGATTTTTTTCCCATTCAATTATGATTGTTTGCTTTTAACATTTAATGTAGGTAGGTAAAGGTAAAGGTTTTCCCCTGACATTAAATCTAGTCGTGTCCTACTTTGGGGATTGGTGCTCATCTCCATTTCTAAGCCATAGAGCCAGTGTTGTCCGTAGATACCTTCAAGGTCATGTGGCCAGTATGACCGCATGGAGTGCTGTTACCTTCCCACCAGAGCAGTACCTATTGATCTACTCACATTTGCATGTTTTCAAACTACTAGGTTGGCAGAAGCTGGGACTAAAAGTGGGAGTTAACCCCACTTCCTGGATTCGAACTGCCAATCTTTCGGTCAGCAAGTTCAGCAGCTCAGTAGTTTCACCCGCTGCACCACCGGGGGCTCAATTTAATGTAAATCTTACATTTAAATGTGTAGTTCTGTTGGTTTTCTTCTCTCTACTCCCTCATCCTTTGTTAATGCATTGTGTGCATGTGAGTGCATGCATGTGCACCAAGGTTTTACAGTGCTATAGAGAATAAGTCATTTGGGAGACAGTTACTGACTACTTTGAAAGATTTACTGTTCCTTCATTATCTGACCACACCCTGGTTTTCAGCTACATGCATTCTGACTTTGCTTGGTGAAATTTTGGAGGGGAAGCAATAAATCACTCAATTATGATATCCAAAAAGAAAAAAGAAAAAAAAGAAAGACATACGGCACACCTGCAGTGGCAGGCCCATCTAGGACAATTGTGACCTACAGTTGCTCCAGATCTAGCATGAAAACATTTACACATATCTGCTGAATCCAGGACCACAGCACACTATACATTCAGATGGCTGCTAGTTTGTTTCTGGGCACAATTCCAGTGGCAGGCTAAAATCTTTTTATTTAGCTAGACTTTTAAAAAACTCTCTGATATACCTGCAATGAGAGATGATACCAAAGCAGTAATGCAACTATGCAGAGGCAAGGATGCCTCTTGCCTATAATCAACACCTACATAGACATTTCAGTGAAAGTAATATAGATAAATATTTATGTACTGTTTGTTTGTAGGACAGAGTAAACAAAAATACATCTGGATGAAATGACACCACATTTGGCCACAAAACGCTTAACAACCCAAGGAGTGACTACCACTAACAAAAAAAAAACATAAAAACACAGCGACAAGGACTTAAAGATCCCCAAAAAAGAAAGCACGTACTTGAAGCCTGGGTTGTATATATGCGTGCATCTAATCTAAATGCCCTCGGCGGTTTTTTTTCCCCACATGCAGGAGGGGAGTTTTTGTATGCTTCAATAGCATTGAACTGTGGCTGTTAAAGTGGTGCCAAACAGGGTTAATTCTGCAGGCTCAGGGAAAGTGAGGAGAAAACATTAAAAAACACAGGCAGGTATGATAAAATGCTCTTTAAACATCCAATAAAAGGCCCTGAATAGCTAGGAACTGATGCTTCCCTTCGTGAGCACTTCCCTTTCACCATGAAGCCTCAAGTTTCCTCCTTTCCAGATGCACACATGCATAAACATAACAACAACAGCAAATGCCAACCACTGTGCAAACTTCCCTCCCTGACAGAACCCGACTCCCTGCCAGCTCTCAGCGCTACAGGCTGAACAATGCTAGTTGCTGAGCCTTCCAGGAATTGCAGTTCCTTATTCGGAAAGGGCCTCCCTCTCCGAAGGGGCTAGGCTTTCTACTTAAGGGAATCCTTAGTTGCCCAACTTGAATAGCACTGAATAGCCTTGCAGCATCACAACCTGGCTGCCTCCTGCCAAGGGGAATCCTTTGTTGGCCAACTAGAACAGCACAGAGAAACCTTGCAGCATCAAAGTCTGGCTTCTTTCTACCTAGAGGAATCAAATAGCCTTGCAGCTTCAAAGCCTGGCTACTTTGAGGCTGCAAGGCTATTCACTGCTATTCCACCTGGCCAACAAAGAATTCATATAAGCCACAACAACACGTGGCAAGGCACAGCTAGTGTCATATAAAAATGCTGTGGGGTATAACACATAGACAATTACTTTCACCACTTGTAAGCCATCAGATTCATGAATATTATGCTACTACTTGTACCATTCAGTTGTGTCATTGATGTAACCAGAAAATGTTATGCATGCCAAGATACATCCCAGACCTGTTTTGGCTCCATTTGTGCCAAGCTCTTACTGTAGTAGCCAAAAACAGTTGTTCTTCTGTCAAACTTAATTTCAGTTTCACAGCTGTCTAACATGAGGAAGTATAAAGAGGACATTTTCAAGCTACCTATCTTCTAGTGCCTGAGTGGACAGAGAAAAAAGGGAGAATTGATTCATACAAATTGAATATGAGATTGGAGAAAAAAAATTCTCTGTAACTGTCAAGGACAGAACGCCACAAGATTCAAGATAACAGAGTTTATTGGATTACAGAACTCAAAAATGCCCGTAAAATACAAGGGCCAGGCAGTATTAGCCTTTAGGAGCAAAAAGGGACAAGGAAAAACGTTCAAAAGATAAACCGGATTAAACCGGAGTTTAATCCGGGTAAAAACAAACTGCTTGCTTCAGCCTGGGGATAAACAAAACAAAAGCCGAGGAACAAAAGATACAAAAGAATGCAACTAATTGGCAGCAGATTCCTCTCTGCTGCCAACACTGTGCTTAGAGTAACTTGCGTCGCTCCCACACACACAGCAGACAGGATTTCCAACACGAACAGATCAGCCAAGGATTGCAGCAGTAGAGTAGACCCAGTTCCTTTCCGTAGATCAAAGCCAGAAGCAGACGTTTGTAGTTTCCAAGTCCAAGAAGGGGGAAGTCAAGCCGTGGTCAGTTCAGTCCGAATTTCAAAGCAGGAGATGGCGTCCGTCAAGAAGACGACGGAAGGTCAAGCTAATAAGAGTAAGCACAGGTTTGCACAAACAAATGCCCACACAATTCCTCCCGCCGTCTGACCCTGAATTCCAAAACAACTTACGTATCAGCACACGAAAACACACCAGTCTTCAGGAAAGCGTCCCACACAGATCCCAAGCGTTCGTCCAGATTACCTTGCCCAACGCAATTTGCAATTGCTCCCAAGCCCCATTTTATGCCAGTTACAAATCCTCATCACTGTCAGCTGTCCTCCTTAACCCGGGCGTTTCCTCATCACTTTCCTCATCAGAGCTGGAACACCTCTGACTACGCCCCACAGCATCTCCAGCTGTGGATCCCGTCCCATCCCTCCAGCTAGACCATGGGTCTAATCCTGAAGGTCCCCATTCATCTTCTATCCCATCATGGCCAGTGGCACCCAATTCCTCCCTCACCCGAGTCCAATCCATCTCATCCTCCTCCGAGCTAACCAGCCCCTCCTCCATTCTCTCCGTAAACCCCTCAAAAGACTCTTCGTCAGATGGTGCTGCAAAAATGTCTCGCAGTCTTTTTCTTTCTCGCTCCTCGAGAGTATCTGACTCTCGAGGAGTCTTACGCCCACGTCTGTCAGTAACAGAGCCATGAGGCTCAATCATAACAGTAACAGTGGAATAAGGGTTGGATTTAGTCAGTTAAATCTTTGATTTGCACTGTTCTTTTTAAAAGGATGCTGAATATGTAATAGATGGAAAATTTCACCCATTCACATGTACTGAGAGAATTTACTAGTGCTGTACCAAAAACAATCCTTCAGCTTCTTAGGAGCTTATTTCACTTTTCTAGCCTTTCCTCAGGGTACAGAACTTATAACATATTGACAACTATTTTCACCACATTTAAGCCATTCGATTCATGAATACTATGCTTGCCCTTGTGTCATTTGATTGCATCATTGATGTAAACCAGAAAATATCTCAGGGTACAGTAGTATCCTTTTCCTGTTCTTTCTGTGGTCTGGGCCTTTGATGTAACTCAAAATTCAAATAGCCTACCTATGCCACAACACTCTGCTAAGGGCTATGGACAAATGTTGTGGATTAGTGATGCTAGGTATTAAAGATAATGGAAGTTAAAATAGTTTTAAAATTCAGCCTCCATTAGAAGCCAACTAGAATATATGTCTTTATGCATAATTCAACCTTTTTGTTATTATGTGCCTTCGATTCAATCCTGACTTATGGAAACACTTTCCTAGAGTTTCCTTGGAAAGATTTTTTCAGATGACATTGGCATCAGCTAAGGTGGAGAAAATGTGAATTACCCAGTGTCACCAAGTGTTTTTCCATGGCTGAAGAGGAGGTTAAATTTTGATTTCCCAGAGTCCCAGATTTCGAATATTCAAATCACTATGCAATGCTAGGTTAACTCATATCTCTACACATATTTATTGCTAGAATAGCTTTCATTGGCAGATTGGAATGGATAGCTCTACCTCCCATTGAAGTCAATGGCATTCCATCGAAATTTGCTTTGAAACAGAAAGTCCCATTGTTTGAGAAACATGCTGGTTGCACAATATTGGATTTTACCTAAATTCTGTGCCAACTGATGGCTAAACGGGATATATTATGGTTTGCACCTGGACAGTTTCACTGCAAATAAACACATGGCATGCAAAATTGAGCTTAGATGCTGAGCATTGTGGAAATCATGAAGTCGAAGAAGGCATCTTTTCTCATATAGTTTACATTTCTCTTTCTCTTCTTCTATTTCGTTTTCTGTACATATGGGAATGTAAAAATGTTTGATGTAGTGCAACCCACTATACCCATAGAAGAGTCTTTCTCCCTGATATCAGCAGAAATATATCAATATATATAGATAAGGTAGAAAATGAGGAAAATGTAGGAGTATGTAGGAGGGAAATATTGTTTCAATGTATGTGGCTCACTGAGATTACCATGTTAACTACTGAGTTTGAAAAGTGCCATTACTCCCACTTTCTGTCTTGTGCCTTGTAATTTTCTATTGCTTCAATGTATTTGACCCCAAGATCATCTGTTAAGAGTCTGACCCTTAACAACTGCAATTTCCTGGCATTTTATTTTTGGAATTTCAAACATGAAAAGCACTAGCTATAACAGAATATAAAATATGCAAGACCACTGATATGAATCACGACCACTGCAACCATTGTCTGCAGTTGTTCTGTGTATGTGTTTATACCCTCTTCTATATTCCTGGGTGGGCAAGTGTATATAATACAATGCCCATGTTGCAATGTGTTAATCCTGGTATGTCGAAGCATTTTCATCAAGCCCCATGATGTCAGTTTCAGTGCTTGACATTTTTTCCTTCTCCACAATTTTCTCTCTGTGCTGTATCAAATCAGAGAAACAGAAAGCTCTCAGAACTGATGACTTCAGGCAAGAGTAAAAGTGTATGTTTTCATGAGGAAAATTGTCAAAGTCCCTTTGCATCTGAGCAGTAGGTATTCCAAAATCAAATAAGTGGGCAGCACTTTAAGGAGTGCTCCAGATTTGAATGACACCAGTGACAATTTTACACACACACACACACACATCTAGCTATATGTCTATCCAACAAAGTATATGAATGTATATGTACAGAATGCTTAAGAAGTTGCTGGTGGCAAAGGTATTATTTAAGGGCAGAGGTTTCCGTACAAATCTAACTATTACACAGTAGCATCTATGGTTCCAACTAGCTTGCTAGATCTAAACAAATATAATGTGTGTAATAAGGTCCATTCTCTTGCTCTAACTCATTGTGCTGTATACCTCTCACGTTAAAATTTATTTTTTACTGATATAATTCAGTGGGCAAATCAAAGAGTAAAGCAATTGTTCTTCTACCACACAAAGTCTGGAGAATTAATGAAGATAAATATATTTGAAATTAAAATTAATTGTTTTCATTTAAGTGATTTGTTTTCCCCCATGGCACCTATGATTTTGCTAGTGGCAATGTATTTGTTTTCTTCTTCCCATAAGAAAGCGTAGGAAATGGAAAGGGGGGAATGGAAAGCAAAATAGGTCTTGTCCTCAGATCTTTATCCTTGCAGAAAACATCTGTCAGATAACATCTGAATCTATTGTTACTCAGAAAGTTTCTCATTAATAATGAGATAAAATAAATGGTGGAGAAGCATCCCATATAATTTTTTTGCCCATGAAAAGATTTAATACTGACCTAATTGCACATTTCTCATCTTAATTATATGCATATGCCTCTGATGAACTAAAGAAATATGGGAACTAATTTGCAAAGCCTGGCTCACTTGCAACCACACATCATTGAGTAAACAGCTGAAATAGCATTCATTTGCTCTGGGCAAATGTATACTAAACTAAGTCCCACCAATAACCTTGAGAGCTACCTGTAACAGCTGGTTAGAGCACAAAATGACATTAACATCTCGAGTGCTCCCAGGCTGTTACTGCTTCTCTTTGTCCCTATCAATGTGCTCTTCAGCCAAGCTATTGCAAGCCGTATGTGACACACAGACTCAAGGGGTTGGCTGTTCTGTGTGGTCTACAATTCACTTCTCCGGCAGCTTTTCCACTCTGGAGACTAGGGAGCTGCTGTTTTTAGTACAGCTTCAGGAACTGCAAGGGAGACAAGAAATAAATGTACCATATGAACAACAGAGCATACCATCCCAAGGGAAGAAAGGAAAGGAAGGTTGAAACTGAAATATTCTGAAATAATGTAGCACAACTAGGGCATTCATTTACTGTCATATGGCTATTTTCTTCCATGAAAACACATTGTGATTTTACATCCTGTACATCCACTTATGTGGCAAACATCTGGAGGATCCACGTGTCCAAAATTTGTTTAGCATCACAATAAAAATCCTAATGCTGTTCTTGGTAAGTCAAGTATTCTGAACACTCAATGACATATGCAAAAAATGATTTAGTGATCAATGAAAAGGGTGGTTTTCTTTTCATAGCATAAATGTAAATAAAAATATCTGTTATTTTTAATTATCTCTGATGTATGAGAAAGACCTAGATTGAAATCCTATCCTTACTTATGGTGTGATTTCTAAGAAATATGCAGTTGCGCTCAGTATGATTAATAAAAACAAAAATATGAACAAGAACCATTTAACAGATTAAGAAGAGGCAAATTTTGATCTGAAACCATCAATATTCAATATAGTAATGAACATGGTAGATAGGCACTTTTTTCCACTGAATATATAGTATGACCCATGTATCCATGAGGGATACATTCCCAGACTTTATGTTGTCGACTGAATTGTACTTGGTGGTTAATTGATTTTATTACCGTTGTATTACCTTTCATTTTATTGTCTTATTGTGCTTTATCTTTTGTATATTGTGCAATGTATTTATGCTGTTGTTTTTGTACATTATGTTGATCGGGCTCTGCCCCATGTGAGCCTCCCCAACTCCCTGCGGGGAGATGGTGGTGGGGTATAAATAAAGTATTGTTGTAGTTGTTGTTGTTGTTGTTGCAAATAATACTGAACCCTATTATTTTCAGTAGTATGAGTAATGGAGGTACAGTGCTCCCTCACTTATCACTGGGGTTAGGTTCCAGGACCACCCGCAATAAGTGAAAATCCGCCAAGTAGGGACACTATATTTATTTTAATATTTATACATTATTTTAGTAGTTATACACTATTTTAAGTCTTTATCAACCAATCATGTGTTGATAAATCACCTCCTTCTCCTCCCATTGCCACTTGGGCTCTTTTTCTCTCCCTTCGGCTTCTCCTTCCTCCCTTCCTTAGGCTGTAAATTGTCATTTTTATGATTTATAACTGTCTTTTAGAGTTTATTGAAAAACCGCGAAACAGCGAATCCGCAAAAAGTGAACCCCGAAGTAGTGAGGGAACACTGTACCTAGAAGAGGTGTACTTTTGAATGAGTCCTAAGTAAATAACTGAATAAGTGAAACAGTAGATAAGGGAAAACGTGTGTATTAGTTCCATGGATATGTTTATATTGTATTTGGATAATTATATTTGAGTACATGTGTTTGTCACGATCATGCTTTACAGTATAGACTTTAAAATGTTAAGTGATGTGTCCCTAGGTACTCAGATCCCTTAAGGGTACTAAGTGTGAGCTGTAATTAAAACAAAGACCAAAAGGAGGAAATAGGCTTAACAATGTTCCTGCAACTTCCCTTATGTAAGAGTCCATCAAATAAATTACAACTTTTACCTTTGGTTCACTTCTGACATGATAGGTAGATAAATAAATAAATAAATAAATAAATAAATAAATAAATAGAGGACCAGTTGAGGAGAGAGAATAAACCCCCGCATTTTCCAGCAGCTGTCTAGCAATAGATACTATGATTTCTGGGTTTGGTTCTGATCCATGATCAGATGTTGTAGCTGCCATTCCACCCTCAAACCAGCTCCTGGAGTGACCGTGTAGCCGCTTTGAGTGAAACTGGTTTCATTGAATCCACTTCCTGACTCAATTTTAGTACCTGTATAGAACTGCATATAGAAAGACTGGAAAGTTTCCTATAATTTTCTTCTTTTTCTGCATTACAATTTTTGGGCAATAATGAGTTTTGGATTTCATTTTCCTTGGATCAGGAGTACCTGAAGATGGTACCTCCCTTTATGAACATACCTGATTTTGAGAGAGAGGGAGCTTTTGCTTTTTAATTTTTTAATTTTTAATTGATACATCCATTCAGTTAACAAACTTCTGCCATACAAGTATCTTGATATATATTACTCCAAAAGTCAATTTACCTTATATGACACTTTATAAATTTCTTAGATGTGTATCTCCCATTACCCATGCCCCCCCCCAATTTTCCCCCTCCCAAATGATGTCATTGCATTGATTTAACTGTGTGGAAAGCCTGATTCAAAGCGTGAAATCTATCATCTCTGTCTATTTCGTCAGTTAGGATAGACCACTTCCTATACCACTCTTGTTTTATATGACTATTCATAGACTTGTTTTACCTTTGATAATGAAATCATAATGAATTCCGAGAGTTAAGAAGACAAAGTTTCTAAATCCCATCTTGTACTGGAGAGAGTTTTTGCTTTATTTCACCATTTAACTCCACAAAAATTGAGTTGGTCATAACACAACTCAACCCATTTTCTTTTCTCAGTATCTTGGTTTTTAGGTATGTTCTTGGGGA
The DNA here is from genome assembly GCF_035594765.1 of Anolis carolinensis. Classification (NCBI taxonomy): domain Eukaryota; kingdom Metazoa; phylum Chordata; class Lepidosauria; order Squamata; family Anolidae; genus Anolis; species Anolis carolinensis. Next base: position 153,280,195 of record NC_085843.1, read on the forward strand.
TGAGTCAGAAAATGGCATTGGATAGATGATATCAGCTTAAATTAGAAATGGTTATCATGGTTTTCTATGGGTGAGCAGATGGCAATTGATATATGACATATGTTCTGTATCTTAAAAACTAGAGCTAATAGGAGAATGATGGTGACATTTTTGGAATCAGCAGGTATACCCAAAAACAGGGTTAACATTTAAGGCATCAAAATATGTGTTGGTCAGTGTAATTAAAGGCTTTCATGATGACAGCTCCCATGTCGTGGCCCCTGCTATGTTGTCATTTTTTTAAAAAAAAGATATTTTAGTGGGAAGACTATCCCTTGATTACCACATTCATGTTTTAAATGCTTTAAAACTATTTCAATAGCATGGTTCATTTCATTTCAACTGTTATATTATTATTATCGGCATCATCATCATCATCATCATCATTATCATCATCTGTATATTGTTTTACTCTGAGTTGTAATCAATTTTATGACTCATTCTTGGAATAAATGGCTCAAACTTGTGAAATTTCTTCCAAAATTCCTCTGGAAAAATGCCCTTTAAACGTTTTGTTCCAAATTTAAGATATCTTCTAAATGAACTATAAATCATTATTTGCTAGCTAGACTCTTCCGTGTTTCTTTTTTTATTTATTTCCCATACTGAAGGGGACTGAGGGCGCCTTCACAACCGGCAACAATTTGATGCCCAACATACAAATGTTACACTGTTTTTGATAATTAGTTTGTTGTACTCTTGTTACTCTAGTTAATGGCTTCCAGCCAACTTAGTTATCTGTAATTTGATACTGAAAAAGCTTTTAGATTTGAATGCCAATCCAGCAATGGTGATCACAAAATTGCCATCCTTTATCATGCACTTCCCTCTGTGCCTTTGCATAAAGGTGAACAACGCCAAGGAAAGCATTCCAAATGAATCACTTCCTTCTTTAGAATACATATGGCAGGTATAGAAGAACACAAGCAGAGTCTAAATGGATAGAGAACATCTGGTATGAATTTGGCCACCTAGATGACTCTGTTGAAACATCTCATTCATACAATTTGCTTGTTTTTATTTTCTCTTTTAGATAGATTTGAAAACAGAACCTACTCATCTATTTCCAATTTTTACTCTGCTTTCTTCCAATGTGCACAAAAAATTACTTAGTTCTCTCTGTGTAGCAATGGGAATTAAATTATCCTTTCATAATTTTCTGAATGCTTTAGAACTTAAACACATATTATCCATTCTCAAATGTCTTTATCTGCTAAAGTATTTCAATAGTGACACCACTCTCTTATAACAAATTTACTAAAAAAAAAAAACCTAAAGAAACTCTCATATTTAACATTTAACATCTTCCTAACTTGGAACGCTATTGTTTGGAGATACCTTTGGGTGGGGCAAAACATGGCCTATTATTGTTCTATGGAGCACTTTAAAAAGCCCATCTGCTTAAAGCAATGAATATAAAGCTTATGTGCAACAAGCAGATGTTTACATGGTCTCTGCCTATCACCTTTTGGTAATCACTATTACATGGTCTGAGGAGATGAAAACAATGGGGTTGTAGTCGTGGGACAAAGCTACTCATTTATAGACATTGGCTCACTTTTAAATTTAAACAGGATTTTGATTTTGTATCTGAAACCTCAGAAAACTGCAACAATGGAAGGTGTAGCAGCCTGAATTAATTTTGCAGGGCAAAGAAGACAATTAAGCAATAATTGCTATCCTTAATATAACAATGATACCCTTTCCTTGTCAGCAGAAGGAAGGGTTTTTTGAAAGAAAATCCAATGATGTACTTTAAAGGTAGGCTCACTTTCTTCCAAGATGACCCAGGATTCAGGAGATCATTTTATGCCCTGCCAGAATACCCCTCTCAATGTCCAGTTTCTGCTAAGAGGCTGCTCCCTGTCTCTGTCTCTGTTCTATGTCATGGCATTGAATGTTTGCCTTTAAGTGTGCAATGTGATCCGCCCTGAGTCCCCTTCGGGGTGAGAAGGGTGGAATATTAAAGCTGTAGATAAATAAATAAATAAATAAATAAATAAATGCTTGCAAGAAATATTTATCGAGCCTAGCTTGTAACAAGTTCAGACTTTGAAAGTGTTTCCGTTTCATATTGCAGCAAGCCACTAGAAATATTGATATTGGTTTTGTCTAATAAATTTTGAGCAGCAAGTGTTGGGCAATCAAATGAAGAGGAATTAAATTATGTATATTCTGAGCAAATGCATAGTAGGGCATAGTAGGGAGAATTGCATTGTTGGAGTATTGAAGCACTTAACCTGATTCAGAGTAGATATGTAATTTCCCCATCCCCTGTGAGAAAATATTTGAAAACAGTTTTTGAAAAACTATACCCAATTAAGGACTTTTTTCTGTGCAAAAATTGCATGTGGTTGTTTTGCACTGAAAACAGCATTGTCCTAATAGGAAACAGCATTTTTCTGCATATAACATCATATTTCAATACAGAAATATTTATTCCTTCAAAAATAGTGGTATTTTCTATTCAAATTCACAATGTGTAAATTATACATAGATTAATTATCCAGCTACTGGTTGTTCGGCACAAAAAAACTGCATTAATATTGCTGGATTAAATCATACTTCTTCCTCTTTTTAAAAAAACTTTTTTTTCCTCCTTCATTTTTTTCTCCCCCCCCCCCCCCGTATCCCCCTCTTTCTCTTTCTTTTCCTACTTTACTATATAAAATATTGTTCCCCCACTTTTATTGTATTGTTTTTTGAAAATTAGAAATAAAATTTAAAAAAATATATTGCTGGATTAAAATAGTATTTGCCATGTTAAATGTTGGTTTTGGTAAAAAAAAAAAAACACGTGCATATTTTGTGCAGAATCGCCCCCAAATTTCTTTGTTCTGTTCTTGTCACTCCATCATTCTTTTTGTCAGGGTTGCTCAATATACAAAAATGGTTTTTCTTTGCCATTTAAAAAATATTTTCAATAATTCTTTACACCCATAATACAGAAGAAATTAAATCAAGCCTTCTAAATAGAAAAGGAGTGCTTGCATCTTTACGTATGTAAGCTTTTTGACAAACAGACTGTGTATTGAATAGAACACAAATCTTTTATTATCATTGTAAAAAGAGTCTGGAGAACACACACACAAGCACACATGCAGACATGAATCACAGTGAACAATAAGAAATCTACCAGCTGATTATGTAGCAGAAAATCACTGAGCACCAGGAAGCATATCAAGAGTGTCTTATACTTGTTTTAATCAAGGAAAAACCTATAAAAATCAGTGGCGATTTCTTTTAATGAGATGTAATTAGGAGAAAAAGTGCCATCGGCACTGTTGGCATTGCGCAGGGGTGGATTAACAATGATAAAATCCCTCAGCTACAAAAAATATGAGTTTCACATGCACACACTCACCAAGAGAGCATCTTTCTCTGATCCTGTAGCTTAAGAACCAAATGTTAGCACAGCACAGTTGCTAAGAGTTTGAGCTGTGAACTAAGATATCTCTAGCTTAAATCGCTTCTCTCCAACATAATATCTAGATGGCTTTGGGCAAGGCATCATGCCACCAGACTGGAAAATAAGGGCAACTTTATAACACTGGTTTAAATATTACTGAAATGGTGTATGCAAAGCCAATCTGAAGAAACCCTGTTTACTGCCAGGAGCAGATACAAGGATATCATACCTATTCTTACTAGAGGGGCTGGTTCAACCTGCTTTAAAATTAAGTTAGTGAGAGACATTGTGACATTGTAAGCTCCCTGCTCTAGCAGCAGGAAATGAAGCACACTGAAATGCTTAATTCATGTTTTCGTTTTTGCCTGCCCTCTTGACCTCCACTACTGTTTTACCTATTGTCTAGTTTGGGTGGAAGAATCTTGTAATCTTTGCCTTAGGCTGGAATTACACTTCCCAATATCCCAGGATCTGATCCCAGATATCCGGTCGCGTAGATTCATATAATCCAGTTCAAAGCAGATAATCTGGGATCAGATCCTGGGATGTAGGGCAGTGTAGATCCAGCCAGAGATGCTCTGAAACTGCCACAAATTGGACTGTCTATGTTGTTGCTGTGTTTGTTCTTGTTGCTAGACTAGAGTGAAGATGGCAGAAACCTTTACTTCTATGCAAAAATTGATGATATAGAGGACATCATTATTCTTATAAGGTAGTAATACATGCAGAAAGGAAAGCTTTCCAAGTTGGACTGAAAGGTACTGTATATTGGGCTAGCTCTGTACCAAATTTGTAAGCTCCAATTAGTTCAAAATATGGAAACTAGATTGATACCTGGTACATCTAGAAGTGGGTATATTTCACCTAAACAAAAATTAATCCATTGGTTTCCAATTCGTTTCTGGGCACAGTACGAGGTCATTACCTTTAAAGCCCTATATCAGTGGTGGTGAACCTATGGCACATGTGCCAGAAGGGGCATGTAGCACCTCTCTCCTAACACATGTGCTATTGCCTGCCCCTCACTTGCCATCTCACTCCCGCTATCCTGCTCACTGTCAATGCTCACTCGCTCACCTGTTTGCTGTTCCCATTGCTCCTTGCCTTCTTGCTTGCTTGTCAAACTCCACTTGCCATCCCACCCTCGCATGCACCCCTCACTTACTTGCCTGTTTGCCAACCCGCCCCACCAACCATCCTGCCTCTGCTCGCCTGCCCCATGCTCACTCGCTTGTCCATTTTCCCACTTCCCTTGCTCACTCACCCACCCCTGCTTGCTCCACCCCCCCCCTTCCACACACACATACTTCTGTTAGTGCTGGTGCCTCCAGGATTTCATAACACTGAGCCATGACAATTTATGAAATGTCAAACTGCATTAATTCTACAGTGTAGATGCACTCTGAGTGCAGGGTTGCAGTAAATGTGTTTCACAGGATCCTGAACTAACCTGTTTATGTGTTTATGACTTCATGCCACCTATCCATCCTTTATTTTGTATCTCAAATATTTTTCTGTCTCCTCTTTTAACCAATAATATACTTTATCTATGAGTCAAGATGACATTTCAGTTCCCTTCGAAAATAACAGATAACAAGAAAAAGAGAGGAAACATCATCTGTTTTACTACATGTTTTAAAATAGAGGGGAAGGCTGGATGTTGTAGGAAAACCTTATCTTAGTAAAACAAATAACCTTCTCCATCAACGGTGAGCAATGGCAGTGGTGAAAAGTCCTAAGGCACACTTCAGTTTCTGAGAAAAGAAAAGTCTTTTATAAGCCCTGAAAACTGGAATGCAGGATGAGATTGAAACCCCAGCCCCATATGAATTGCCATTTAAAAAGCATATCCCAGTAGCCCACTTTAATTGTGCTTTGTAAACTTGAAATGCCAGTTAAATGTGAAATCCCTATCTCCTGGATTTGCTATATGTATTTCATAAAAGTTGTTTCCTTTGCCACACAGACAAAACATCTACAAAACTTCTACCACATCTGACCTAAATGCCCTGTTTGCAGACCTGGCCTTTGCTCTTTTTCTGCCCTCCTCGCTGACCCAGCTTTTGCTCTTGCTGCTTTCTCTTCTTGATAGATCCCCCCCTCCTCCCCAATATCTATCCTAGTACAGAAACACCACACCTTCAGTGCACAAAGATAATGATGATGATATTTTCTGAGCACCCTAACTGAAAGGCTAGAGTGCATTTCTCTCTTCATGCCACCTGCCTTTCCATGCTTCTTCTTACTGTCTGTTAATTCTGTTTCTAAGGGCATTCTTATCAGTCTCACACATTCTCCTTTTCATCTTTTAGCTATTTATTTCCAAAGTACTCTGTTAGATCAGTTAAAATAAGTGCTTGATTCATCTTCCTGAAAGTTTAAGAGAAAATGAAAAGTGGAATTAGCATTCTCTTTGCACCCTTTCCCACTTTTAGACATTCATAAGTCGCCAACCTATAAAGACAGAGGTATATTGAAATGCCTAATATTGCCTGCAAACTGAAAAAACAACAATGATCAGACACGGATTTTAGGTAAGATCTGGGCCTTACTAGGTGTGGGCCCTGTGTGATTTGGGCCTGGGAACCATGTCATACAATCCCCAGGCCCAATCCATACAGTCATCTTAGTTTTTCAGAGTCCATGAAGCTGGAAAACCAAGAGGGCTCCCACCCCTCCTTTAAAATGCTAAAACTACCCTGATGAATTAAAAAAAAAAACTTACCCGGCTACCATTAAGGAACTACTTGAGTCCTCCTGGTACATAGAAATGACATGGCAGGAGACTGAGGGGGGGGGGAGTGATTTTCCTTCTGCCCCTCCCCCTGCCCCTCCCCCCGGTCTCCTGACACATCATTTCTAATGTCAGGAAGACTCAAGTAGTTTCTTAATGGTGGAAGAGTAAGTTTTTTTATTTTAAAGTTTTTTTGGGGGGAAGCTTGGGTTTGGGGGCCCTTGTGGGGACAAAAACCCATGCCAAAGCGGGCTTTTAAAACCCACCTTGGCACAGGTTTTACCTCTGTCTGGAAGGGCCCTGAGGCATCCAAATGATGCATCAAGTAAACCTGAATTAAACCAGAATAAACTGGGATTTGCCAGTTTACTCCAGATTAATAAAACATGTGGAAAGATCCTGGCCATAATGTAAGGACCTTTCCAAGGGTGAGCCCTGTGGAGCTTGACTCCCGGGATTGCTTTTGCAATTCCAGGAGTCAATACCCACAGTGATTATGGTTCTTTGGGTTCCTGGATGGTGAGGGGCTGGAAATCCCTCCCCCACAGCTCCTGACACATCATTTTGACACACCTGGGGTTTTCCATGGAGAAACCTGAGCATGCAGCCAGGCTCCTCATGTAAGTCTTGGGAGGAAATGGGGAGCTAGGAGAGGAGGAAGGGCATGTACCCCCCCCCCCCCCGGGAAAGCCCGATGTTTGGGATGGTATGAGGACTAAAGGCCCTTCCACACATGCATTATAACCCAGGTTAAATCAGGTTAAAAGAGAGGGTGGCTAAACAATATTTAGCCAAAATGTGAAAGGAATCAAGAGGAATCGGGTTAAAGGCTGCATCCCAAAAGGAACCGGGATTTAAAATCCCAATTCCTCTTGGATTTTTTGCCTGTCTGAAAGGGCCTAAATCCTGGGAAGGATTGGGATGTAATATTGCAGTCCCTCCCAGGATTGAGTCATGTCTGAAAAGACCTGAAACAAATTAATGAGAGTAAACAAAATACTATCACAAGGGTTATTTACTTTATAAGAAGAACTTGCTGAATCATTCCAAAGTCCTATCTTGTTCTGTATTCTGGATAGGTTAAGCAAATGCCTATGGAAAGCACACAATTAATGCAATAGTATTCTATCAATCACAATCACTTGTTTTGAGAAGACTTTTGTTTCTGATGCATCCGCCATAACAAGGAACATTGGTATGTTTATCCTCCCTGATTTTTACTGAAAAGTCATTTGGAAACTAAATCTGGGTCATGGCAATAACAGTATAGAATGTTTAATGAGTTTATTTTTTTAGTTGCTGTCCTTGTGATGTAGTGGTTGAAAATTCAATAATGATTAAAAAATAAAATGCATGTCTTGGCCATGGAAAACCACTGGATGGATTTAGGGAATTCATATTCAGCCTCAGAGTGAGAAAAAGCCAAACCCACTCTAAAGTAATCTTGCCAAAAAAAAAAAAAAGGTTTACCATAAATTGGCTTAAAGATGCACAATAAAAATACATCTAGAAGACCACAGTTACATCAAGAAGGCCGTGATGCACATAAACACATGCTAATAGGCAGCTTACTCATTATATCTCACTACCTTTTATGCTTTCTGATCTCTCTACAAATAGAATGTGAAAATGATAATATTTGTAGACATTATTTGAATGTCTTTTTTCTGAGATACAGCAAGGTTGCCACACTTTTTACCTTTAAAAGTTTTACACTACTTTTACTTCTGAGTTTGTCCCTTCATATATGTGTGTATATACAGTACACACACACACATTTATTTCAGAATGATTATTTTGGGGGCACTCAGGCCTCAAGATCCCCTGATATCTTTCCAGGTAAAGTAAAAAGTTAAATGAAGTTTAAAGAGACAGTAATCCAGGGTCAGATAAAGTGCATCACATTTCAAGGTCATAAACCAGATGATTCGATAATACAACAGCAGCTCAGATGGAAGACAGCAGCTAATTTTTACAGTCAGGCCCCTGAGTGTTGTTTCTTCCGGTTCTTTATATGTTTTAATAAAGATGGTTCATTGGTGAATAACTGGAGTAAACATACACCAGGATACTGCATCCTCATCTTAAGGAAGAGTAACATTATAGAGTGTTTACTATTTTTATGCCTTTGTGGTTCTATATATCCTCAATTTCAGCACTCCCTTGGCATTGTACCTTATTTTTCTAAGTTAAACAAAAGGCACTTGTAGTTGACTACAAAGTGTTCTCATCTCCTGACCCCCACACTGACAGGTCAATATATCTTAGAGAGACTAAAGATATAGAAGAGGGATTATGAAGCAAGCAGGAACTTTAGAAGAAAGTATTTTTATAAATTTATTGCTTAACGGTGTCGTGCAAACTGCGGTCTTTTTGAAGAGCAAGGACATACATCTGGAATATAAAACATAATGTTAGTGGCTCGTAGGAAAGATAAAAACATCTGTCACATACAACTTTACTGCAAATGTGAGATTATTAGTTTCATAGGGATTTATTAATTTGATATATTTCAGCTGTTATCCAGCTACATGGGGGAATGTTACCATACAGCAGAGGAATTGCAACCATTTTCTAAAGTGTTCTGAACTTCTTTTTTCACCTATTTCAGAAAATCATCCAGTTAAGTAGGAAGAAGAAAGAATGGAGGGTAAAGGTGAAGACAGCAAGGGAGGGAGAGAGGGAGGGAGGGAGGGAGAGAAAAGAAAAGAAAGAAACCCATTGCTTATTCCACACAGCAGGCAGTCTCCTGCAATAACTTAGTGACCCTACAGTCAGTTTTCAAATGTCACTAGGTTGCCATCTTCCTGTGAATGACTGGAGTTTTATATCCCATTGTTAGTGGTGCTGAAAATTGCTTCTGGACTTGACGGTTCATAATGCATTGTCCATAGTGAAAACGTTTCCAAATCTGAAGTGACCTTTCTGAAAACACCATTTGCACTCGCTGTATATGTTTCACACAAAAGGTTATCTAGTTAAATCGTTTTGAAAGAAGAGGAAGGGCTGCTGCCTGAAACAAGTCCAGGCAAAGGAGGAGGTGGGATAACAACAGCAGCAACAACAAGAACAACAACTCAGATCCAAAGAACTAATTTGGACTGACAAGGGTTTGGACATGTTAGAGGTGTCCCCTTAACACTCATACCAGCCCCTCTTCTCCCATGACAGACTACCTCCTCTTCTGCCACACTGCAGTCTGTCTTTGACTTGTGGGACATATGGTTGTTTTCCAGGGCATTGCTCTTCTGGTTCCTTCAATCCAGACAATAGATAAGGGATGGAAATCATATTGAAGGGACCATTAACCAGAAAATAGTAAACTTTTGCATATGTGGCTTTGCCTCTGCAAATGCCCCTCCCTTTTTGTGTGCTGGTGCTTTTTCTCCAGAAAGTTTTCAGGAGAGAAGAAAGCTCAGAATAAACAAGTTAGGTCACTGGTATCACTTTTGCCAAAGTAGATGTGGAAGGTGAGGAAGACCCTCAACCATTGGTCAAGTTTAGATAAGCCAAGATATCTTTGTTTGCTGCGACATGCGGGGGCAGCAGCCATTTGCATGGTACCAATCTTTGTGGGTGTGTACGGCTGTTCTGCCTTCTCATAGCTATGGTGAAAATAAAAGCCTTGTTTGGAACCTCAACTTGGACTCCTTCTCCTCTTTCAATGCTGGACCCTCACCCTTATGACCTAGTTCTTAACAATATGATCACTCAGATGATGAGTCTCAAGCCCTAGACAGCATGGTCAGAATGGAATTAAAGTCCAATAACATCTGCAGGTTTACATGATGTCTATCTTACAGTTGTCCAAAAACAAACCACCATAATCATTTTTAGTTGAACAGAATATGAAGACATTTCATCCCTGATATTCTGCTACATCATACCTGTGAGTGTCCCCCCCCCCATTCAATTACATATGTGTATATGTCTTCAAGTTGTTTGCTTATTTGTGGCAAGCCCACAGGTTTTTCACAGGTTTCCTTTTTAAGCAAGGAATACAACTTTCTCTAAAATAAATTACAGTACCTGGCCTTCATTGGTGGTCTCCCAACCAAGAACTAATCAGTGGTGACCTTCCTTGGCTTCTGGGAATAAGCAGGATCCATCTACACTGCATTAATTTATTTTGTGTCAAAAGCATTGCATAATAAATACATTTAAAAGCGGTAAAATAAAGGAATCACAAACAGCTAAATAGTTTTAGACCAAAAGTGGGCAACAGCAATCACATTGTCCGTAGCTTTAAACAACTCCTCCTCTGTACATGAGGCAGGGCATTGTGGGCAAGCATACATATGAGGAGTTATTTGTTCTGCTCCACAGTCACACAAGGTGGAAGATTCCTCCAGGTAGTGCCATCTTGCCAGGTTGTCTTTTGATCTGCCCACTCCGCTTTTCAGTCTATTTAGGGACTTCCAAGTTGCCCATTCTTGGTTTGCCCCTGGAGGCAGACCCTCATGGGGGGCCATCCAGTTGGGATTGCCTGGTTTAGCTGCCCAGAGGGACACTCTTGCTGTTGCTGGGGGAACATCAAGGGGAGTGGTGGTTCTCATGAAGCTCCTCTTTGATTTGAGTCTACTGGGAGGAGGCTGATAGTCATGCAGTGGGTGGCTTTTTCAATGTTCAACTCATTGTTAGCAGCAACTTCCTGTCGCACATCGGGGGGGGGGGGCAATGCCAACTAGCTTATAGAGTTTATCAACAGGTGTAGGTTTAAAGCATTCTGTGATTATTCTACATGTTTCGTTCAGTGCTATGTCCACCTGCTTCACATGGACAGACTTGTGCCAGACAGGACAGGCGTATTCAGCAGTTGAGTAAGACAAGGCCAGGGCTGATGTTCTTATTAATTGTGGGTCTGCACCCCATGCACTGCCAGTAAGTTTCCGCAGGATGTTGTTGTGTGCAGTCACTTTGTGCTTGGTGTTCATGCAGTGTTTCCTATATGTTAGTGTTCGATCTAAGGTGACACCAAGATATTTAAGATGGAAACAGTGTTCGAGCTCTTGGCCTTCCCAGGTAACTTTCAGTTTCCTGTTGGCTTCACGGTTACGTAGGTGGAAAGCATACACTTGTGTCTTGGCAGGGTTAGGCTTCAGGTGGTTCTCTTTGTAGTAGCTGGAGAGATCTTTCAAGGCATTAGTGAGTTGGCTTTCAACTGTTTCAAAATCTTTCGCTTGTGTTGTTAGGCCAAGGTCATGAGCATATATAAAGCTCTTTGTGAATGGTGGTAGTGGCTGATCGTTCGTGAAGATGTTAAACAAGGTCGGTGCAAGAACACTGCCCATTCTTTTGCCTCCTTCATCTACTTTTCCTGCCCTGAAACTCCACATAGAAGCTGAGGTTTTCTAGGAGGGTCTGGACACACACACACACACACACACACACACACACACTTGCATCCCAAGCTGGGTCTGAAAACTATGGGTTGTATACCAGGAGTTGGAATAGCCAAGAAACAAATTGTGGAATTAAAAATATACAAACACAAGTTGCCACAAAAAATGGATACTGACTCACCTTAGAATAAAGAATGAAACAAGAACCCAAAGGCCACAACTGGTTTGGGCATCTTGTGGCACAACACTGAACAATAGATTTGACTTAAGGAATTAGAAAACTGTACCTGCTTTACTGCAGTAATATTGACCAATGTGCTCATTAGTATGGAAGTGTGTTTGTGTGTCTCTATGTATTCCGGCATCCATATCGGGGGGGGGGGGGGGGGGAGCCTAGTGAGAACTGGTCTTTGGCAAGCAACCTCAGAATACATTTTTCTTCTCATGAAACTGTCAGCTGATAGTATTGATATACCATAAGCCTGGGTGAATTTCTACAATGAACAGTGATTTAAAGTATCAGGATAAAGGGTGAAAAGATAACTCAGAAATCAGGATGGGGTGGAGAAGTATTTCCGTGTGTGAAGCAGAGGAATTGTATAAGCCCTTTGGCTGACATGAAAAAGTTTAGATAGAAATCTGGATAGAAAAGGTGGCCTGGCAGTTTGCAGATATAGCTACAGATCTCTTGGGCAGCAAAGGAAAACAGATAACACACTTACAGATCAGAGAGGCCTGTATTTTAAAAAATGTTTCTCTGAATCTCTGCTACAGGGTTGTCTAATAGTTTGTGTATTGGTTTTGAATTTTGATAAAACTATGCAAAATTAAGTAAAAGGTAAAGGTTTCCCCTGACGTTAAGTCCAGTCGTGTCTGACTCTAGGGGTTGGTGCTCATCTCCATTTCTAAGCCGAAGAGCTAGCATTGTCTGTAGACCCCTCCAAGGTCATGTGGCCAGCATAACTGCTTGGAGTGCTGTTACCTTCCCGCCAGAGCGGTACCTATTGATCTACTCACATTTGCATGTTTTCAAACTGCTAGGTTGGCAGAAGCTGGGGCTAACAGCGGGTGCTCATCAAGGAATAATATTATTTATTGGGATTTTCTTTAACCACTTAATTTGTAATACAAGATGTCCTACACTACTATGATGGTATAGAGGCAACCCATTACCAACGAGATGATGCAAGTGCCATATGCATGATGTAGAGGTGCACGATCTCAGATACTATGAAGTCATGCTCTCAGAGAAAGTGTTATTAGGTGTTGTGAGAGAGCCATCAAGAACAGAATAAATTCCAAATATGTTTGCATGAAGACAACTATAAAGAATCTGGGGTAGAGCATCTTTTTGTCACTTTCTGAGTGCCTACATTTCAAGATTGCCTAGACAGAGATTAGGAAGATAATATTTGCCCTTTTAGATGTAGTCATATCTGATTGTGGCATAACCTTTTACTGCACTCTGTGTGATACAGCTGATTATCATGGCTCACACATTTTTGTAGACCCTTCCCACTTATTAATGGTAATTTAGGATTCAAAAATATAAATCAAATCAGAGATGCACTGGAGTTTTTACCATATATTTTTGTTTCTACTAAAATCATATTTTTGGCCACCTTGGATTATTCACAGGGAAAAAACAGGAGCATATTAATTAGGAATACCATAGAAAAAACTGGATTCATCTTAGTAATTATAATTAATGTTCTGTATATCAAAAGCAAGAGACCAAGAGGACAATGGGAATCCAAGTCCTCAAAGTAAGCAAAAGAGCAGCATGGTAGGTAGTTTACACAAACTTAGGCAGAGCAATTAATGGTATTCATAACTGGATCCTATGACTTAAGATGTGTAACTATCTACAATGTATTGAAGGGTTGCAACTTTGTGGTGTGACCTGATGAAAGCTGGGAGCCATGAAGCAGACATCAAGACAGATGATAGACAGATGCTATAACAAATATATGATGTGATGACTGATTGATTGATCGATCGATCTATCAATAGATAGATACTTGCAATATGAGCCAAATGATTTTACAGCAGCACTGTGAATTCTCACTGATAGTATATGGGCAACCAACACAATAACTTTAGAACCAATATTATATGATTTCTGTAAAATGTCTCTGTCAACCAGCTAACTGAGGTTCTGATATTGTACTAGTTGCAGCATTTGTGCCATCTTCAAGGGCAGCTTCATGCAGATCACATTCCTGATTTGAGGTATAATCTAAGTTTAGGATTGTGATATTTGCACCTCAATGTCAAACATTTTGGTTTAGAATCAAACACACATCTTCATTTCTAGATTTTATTACCCTCATGATTCCAACCAATGATTCCAACCCCCCAACATGGCTTAAATTTCTCTGAGCAATGAATAAATTTCTGCCCTCAAAACTTTCATCATAATTGTCCTTAACAAGTATTGCTCACAACCATTTGCTAGATATTCTCAATGCGCTCAGCTGTTTTCCGAATATCCACAAAATATTTGTCTGCAATTAGTGTTGTCAGGTTTTCAAGCAGCAAAAAGGACAGCTGGAATTCATGACATACAGTGTTGACAATGAGCAAGTAGCTATTAGCAAGTTTGAGTACTACTTAAATACCAAATGAAGGTATTGATTTCAGTTTGCCTAGCTACGTGATTGTCTGTAAAACTGGCATGCTCTCCATTTCATAAATTACATGATTCCCACATTTTTGTTTTTATGAAGGTTCATATGAAAGGAAACCCTTTCTAGCCTTCAAAGGGGTTTCCTTATAATAAGGAATAACTACCAGCCGTTTAAGAGACAGGCTTTCGGGTCATTCAATAAAAAAACATCCCTTATAATCAAGAACACTTGGCATCCAATTTACATTTGTTTGATTTCATTCGTTAATACTGGGCATTAATATTACACCGCTGCCGAAACCTGACATAAAAATTCACCTAGTATTTGACAGTATCAATGATATATATTTCAATAGCTTTCTAACTTTGTGCCTATTTTTTTCATCTATAGATTATGTGTTATCAGGATTTCCCTGTTCATAATCTGAAAAGGGGAAATATTTGATACTGCCAACTTAGTTTTGTTTATTGGATTATGGGAAACTGAAATATATGCCCTGCTTTCTTTAATAGTCTCATGAAATATCAGCTGGATACATACATTTGATTAGGAGGAGCAACTCTTTTATGTTATTTCTGTCTACCAGTGGTGAGGCTCTCATTGAAATGACCTGATACATTTCCAAAGTCGATTGCCATTACTGATATGTTATATCTGAAAAACATTTGATACATAGCCTTCTTTAGTAGTATTAGACAAATGGCATTAAATGGCACACACTTAAACAGCATTTTGATATTTCCAAAGGATTTTATAAGTAACAATTTACTGGTCCCAGATTGTGAGGTATTAGAAGCATGAAATAATAAAAAGTGTTATAACAATCCAAAAACTGGAATGCCAACTTTTTTTTTCAGTTATTCTTTCCTTCTCTTACAAAAACATGTTAGTAATGACTAAGTACATTAAGTGTCATTAAGACAAATTTGATGTTTGAAGTATCACATCCTGAAATCCGTTTACTTTGCCATCTTCTTACTTCAAAAAGCTAGTCTTTATAACTTTAAATAGCAAAAAAGGAAAGTTGACTGTTGACATATTGGCCAAGGATTATTTTATGTTGTATGAGCTGTCTGTATACCAAATGTCTTATAAAATATAAAAAAAAAAACATTGTGAAATGTGTCTCAGTATTACTATTTAAGCTTTACATGCATTAAAAGTGAGCAGTAATTTCCTTTTAAATGTTTAATGTGGAGCATTTCAGAAAAAAAAAACAATTATGTAAGTAGTCTGTAAACTCTTCTCTTTTTCGGGTTCCACAAGCTATGCTTGCAGGGAAAAGATGGAGACTTCATTATTCTCTTCTCTGAGAAATGATTCTATTTAACTTGAAGAAAAACGGGAGATAGATCATCCAGTGTTGATGCCCATTTAGATATTTCTCCATAAAAGAAAAACTGAGAGATATAGCCAAAAAATGTTTGCATATCCGTAATATCCTAAAACAAAGTGACAACACAGGGGATGAGGAGTTTAAATGAGCAATAAATTTACAGCACCTTTTTTTAAGGAATCTGCTGTTTAAATAATTAAATGTTAATTAGTAATTTTTTATAGAATTCTGAGTCACATTGAACTTGCTACTGAGTCAGAGTAATACATTATTGAAAGCTTTAATGGCTGGAATCACTTGGTTGCTGTGAGTCTTTCAGGCTGTATGGCCATATTCCAGAAGCTTTCTCTCCTGATGTTTCACCCACATCTGTGGCAGGCATCCTCAGAAGTTGTGAGATATGTTGGAAACTAGGTAAGTAATATGTGTGTGTGTGTGTGTGTGTAAGGTCCAGAGTGGGAGAAAAAACTCTTGTCTGTTGGAGGAAGGTGTGGATGTTGTAATTAATCACCTTGATTAGCATTTGATGGCCCTTTGGCCTCAAAGCCTGGCTTTTTATCTAGGAGAATCCTTTGCTTGGAGGTGTTAGCTGACCCTGATTGTTTCATGTCTGCCTCCAATGGACACAAGTTCTTTCTCCCACCTGGACCTTACACAGATATACAAACCTCACTTTCCTAGTTTCCAACATACCTTACAACCTCTGAGGATGCCTGCCACAGATATGGGCAAAATGTCAGGAGACAAAGCTTCTGGAACATTGTCATACAGTCCGAAAGACTCACAGCAACCCAAAGCAATACAGTTTGACACCATTTTAATTGCTATGACTCAATCCAATACCCTGGCAGAGAAGGCTACAGACTAGACTTGTGCACGGATCCATTTCAGCTGTTTTATTTCTGCCAAACTGGCTACTTCAGCTCTTCCAATGGCAAAGACCCAACCATCACATTTTTCCGTCTGCAACGGGACCACATGGCAACGGATCCTCCCCTATTTAGGCATCACAGTTGTGCTCTGGCTTCAGTGTATTTAGTTACCTCTCCTCCAGAGTAGAAAGTAGAAACAGCGTTAAGGAAGCATTAAACCTGAAGCAGAAAGGTGTGAGGGGGAAGAAGGCAGGCAGAGCCTTCAGTGAAAATAAAGAGAAAAGAGAGGGCTTTTTAAAGGAAGCCCAGAGGATAGCTCCAGGTCATATCTCTTCCTTCCCAGGGGGAAGTGGGAAGCATCCTTAAAATACCTTAATGGAAAGCTGTGTGCAGAAAGAGAGCATGCACACTGCCGCCTATCTCCTCTAGAGTTGAAACAGATTTAATGAACCATTAAACCCAGGTCTTCTTTACAGACAAAAGGGAAAGAATCACAGAAATAGTGGTATATTAACTCTGATGCTTTTTAATTCAGGTCTTAATGAAGGATATAAGGACAAATGATGCTATTGCCTAAAATGATGAGAAAGGGAGCCCTGGGAGCTCCCCCATTGCTTCCAATGGGCTGGATATAGCCATTTTTATTGACTGCCATCCAAAAATTCCATCCAGCTATGTGCCTGTTTTCAAGAGACACACAAAAACAGATATGGGAGTCTACCGGTATCCGGCCAGCAGAAGCAGATCAAGGTTCAGTCAAAATGCACAAGCCTACTATAGACCATATAAAACTACAACCCTCATGATTCCATAGCATTAAACTCTGGTAGTTAAAGTGATGTCAATCTTCATTAATTCTATAGTGTAAATGCGCCCATAGACAATGTTAATAAAAATGTTCTGTGTTTTTTCCTAGTTCTTCCATAAAGGCAGGGGGAAGTTCTGTGGGATTTGGGATTCTTTTTTCCAATGTAACAGGACTCCGCACTTGTTAATAAATATGGTGAGCAGAATTGAAGAAGTGGAGCTTTGGTCAGTATTCAGAGAGACTGATTATGGGAAAAGAGGGCTATGAATTTGATTGGCATGCAGTAGCTAAGTGATGTTTGAAAAAGGTGATTGATAGATTTATTTCAAATGGGTTAGCAAAACATAAAGATGAGGAATGTATAAATTAAATGTACAATATTATACATATTATTTGGAATTGTAACAGACAAGCTAATTATAATGGGGATTTTGTCTAAGTTTAGTAATGTTGATATTATGGCAAAGGCAGACAGGAGTTGGCTACATCTGATTGGTCAATGCATCACCATGGTTACACAGCCTTTGCAGGAGAAATGTATCCATTTTAGAGTGGCTAGCAAGAAAAAGGGGCGGAGCTAGCTGGCAGGAAAAAGAGGGAACAGTTTGAAATTTAGACAGTCTCTAGCCAGAGAGCCAGAGTGAAGAGGATCTTTGTTTAAGATTGAGGCTTCAGTTGTAGTACTGAAGGAATAGAAGTCAAATTTGAGTCTAAGTCTACAGCTAGGGGAAGCTGAGAGACAGAGTGTCCTATGGGACTAAGTTTTCATTCAGACTTTTGATGGAAAAGAGTGACTATAAGCAGGCCTGTAGCGAGGGGGGGGGTTAGGGGTTCAACCCCCCCCCCCGAAATTTTTCAAGTTATAAAAAAAATTTCGTTTACTCATGAATTTTAACTGGTTAACCAAATCCCCATGCTAAGTCTATGAGATGCAAAACATTAAGAGTCCCTCCAGGCACTATCTCAAGCAGATATTGACAGGTTTGTAGCGAGGAGGGGTATGTGCTAGGGGTTCAACCCCCCCCCCCCCCCGAAATTTTCAAAATCCCTCCCGAAATTTTTTTCTGGCTACGGCCCTGACTATAAGATATAAGTTATCCAGCCAGAGTGCTGAGGAGAAAGTTAGGTTAGGGTTAGGGTTAGGTTAGGGTTAGGTTTAAGTTTAGGGTTAGGGTTGGGTTAGGGTTAGGGATTTGTTAGGGTTAGGGTTTGGTTTTGTTCGTTTCGTTGAAATAATTTAAACTATTCTGAAAATTATATAATAACAGTTTTATGTAATCAAAAGAGTGAAAGATAATAGCAATAATATCAAGTGGAACTGAAGTGAAGTACTTTTTAACAAATATGCTTTATGTGCAAAAGATTTCATAAATAAACATTACTTTACTTTCAACTTATATATTAAAGTCTTGTGTCAAGTTACAGGACTGAAGTTACATATCTGAAAGTGAGCCGGAGATTATATTGATGTACCCTGCGAGGAGAAGTTGGAAGCTACATATTTACTCTAGGATTAAGTTACTAATCAAAGAGATATATACAAACATTTAAAAACTGGATCCTGCAACAAACATATAAAATTAAAGGTGACACAGAGACAGTGATTGAATATTCAGGTGTGAACTGTAAGCCACAGAGTTTGTGAGAATTCCCTCTCCCTTTTTATTGGTCGGATCACATTCCTTTTACATTTATTAATTGGTGGCAGCAGTGGGATATCAAAATAAAGATCCCCATGACTAAAAGTTTCATTCCTTTTTTCCTTTCTTTTACAAGAATCATTGTTGAGTTGTTTTTCTTGTTGGTTTCTGCCTTAGCCACAGGTCTGTGCATACAATTCAGAGCTATAATTACAGAATGTGAACTCTTTTGTAGAGGTAATCGAAGTGATTAGTAAATGAATAAAAAACACTCTTCCTTCACACATTTGTAAAATGGTTTTAATGATTTCACCATAATGATTTTGATTATAGATTTTGATTATAGAACCAAAGGATGCTATATGTTTTACATTAATTACATTGAAATGGAAATATCAGGATCTTTCATAGATTCTATTAGTGTTGTGGGTAAACAAACAGCATGATAAAAATGAGATTGGAGGAATTAAAGGTGTGAATTGCTTTCTAAGCCGATGAAGATGCTTTTTCACTGCAGCTTTTTCAATCAATAATCTCCTCATTGAAGTAGTAAGTAAGATTCCTCTGCTTGAATGAGTTATAGATGTAGACATTTATTTGTTTAGCCTTAACTGAGGTGGTTGCACCCCTTGGCAGAGTAATTCATTTAGCTGAAGCTTTCCCTTATGACAAGCATCTTTAGCAGAGATGCATACGTCCTGAAAGGAAGACACGGGCTATCCCCAAATGAGCTGAAACAGTGTGTGTGTGTGTGTGTGTGTGTGTGTGTGTGTGTGTGTGTGTATGTATATGTGTGTATATATATATATATATATATATATATATATATATATATATATATATAAGTATCTTCGACTCACTTGTCAACTTATGGTGACCCCATGAGTTCCATAGGGTTTTCTTAGGTTAGGTGATTTTGCTAGTTCTTCCTCTGAAGTATAGCCTATAACATCTGGTATTCATTATCAATATTTCAGTGAGGTGAATGTATGGAGATGCACCTAAATTGACACTAACAAGGCTGTCTGACAAACAGCAATCTGCTTCACCAACGTCAGTGGCTCTAAACTTTTGGATTTCTTTAACTTGAACTTGAGCATTGACTGGGGCTTGTAAGAGATAAAATCCGAAACATTAGAAGGAACACCAGTTGAAAATACTGTTTTCCCTTATGATACCAAATCAATTCTGCTTAATACATCATTTCAATAATCGAAATCCAGGTATACAATGCTAGAAGAATACTACTGATGCTGTTTATTTGGCAGCTTCTTCTTCTTTTATAAAAGAAAAGAAGGGACAGCAACTATGTCCAAGGGACTTTCTTTTGGGATTGATCTTGGCACCTATTCCTGTGTGGTTGTCTTCCAGCATGGCAAGGTGGAAATAATTGCCAGTGGCTAGAAAGACAGGACCACACTAAGCTACATTGCTTTTATGGACACAGGCTTATTGTCGATGCTGCTAAGAACCAAGTTAATACGAACCTCACAAACACCGTTTTTCATGCAAAATGAAAGGCAGCAACCAATGGACTGATATATCTTTTCATTTCTTTCTTTATTTAATTTAAGCTCCACTTTTCTCCTGAAAAAGTTCAAGGAAGCTTAAAATGATTTAAAATAAAAGTATAGCTAAAGTATCTTAAGTTACAAAACTAATAGCAATTAAAAAAATAACATTTTAAAAAGCACACATTGAACACAATTTAGAATACATATGAAAATACATGTGAACATGGGTTTAAATATCAAATGCCATAAATATCAGAATGGTCTTCAACTGCTATCAGAAAGAAAACAAAGAAGAGAGCAATCCCACAATCTGGGAAAAGCTGCTAAATTGAGTTTTCTCTTTTGTCCTCATCAGATATACCTGTGATAGTGGTGGGACCAAGAGAAAACCTTCCTCTGAAGATTATAAAACTCATACCAGTTCGTATAGTAAGATAATTTTGTCAAATCATCTGAACAACATGCTCTAGAACCTTGCCTAAGAAAGTGATATTAGAAAATGGCTATCGTTCACTATCATGGGGTTAAGGGAGATTTTTTTCAGTCATGATCTTACCAAATCTCCTTTTCTGTATGATGGAAATCTGCCTTAGCATATTCAAGATGGAAACCTGCAATGGGGTATTCATCACTTCTTTTTAAAAAATAAATTTAGTCACCCTCCTTCTAGCTGCTTTTAGGTGCTAGGAAGAACAGGGTCTATTTCATACCTCCAAGGAATCAATAGTTAACTTCTAGTTTTAGCAAACTCTTCCTTTAGACATTTTGTCTCTTCATCAGCTTCCCTAATAATCATATGCCATCATCATGGCACACACTCTCTCCATACATTAAATGCTAAAGTTTTTTAAAAAATACATTGTATTAGAACCTTCTTGCTTCAGTTTTGTTTCTTCTTATCTCTTTTTATGTTCCTTTTTCCTATATCCATGCCCTGCTTTATACTTTTCTTTCATTCTCTTTGTCTATAGGTTTCCTCTCTATTTTCTAAGACCCCTTTCCTATATGTTTTGCTGACTTTTCCTCAAGGAAATTAGAACACATAGTGTGTAATGAAAATGAATCATCCCTTATTCAAATCAGTTCCAGTCAAAGCGAGAAAGAATGCAACATAGACAATGACAGAAATGATACAATTATTATTACATAGTAATTATTAATATTCAGCTTAGTTATATAATAAAATTCTCAGCAAAGAGCTACTGACAGCACAATCCAAGAAAATTGATGGGAAAATAATTAGTTATTGAGAGCAATAATAAATCAGTGAGCAAAATGTAACCTATAGAGCATTTTTGTCACCTGATGCTCCCCAGGCAAATTTTAAAATGAAATAAGATGAGAAATTCAGGACAAACTTTTCTCATGTTCTCTTTCATTCTTTTTTGCATGGGATGGTGGGAACTGAGAAAATTGCTCACTCATTTTTAAATTCCTCCAACATGGGCTCTAAATTGTAATTCCATATACTTTTGCTTTGTAAATAGTCTCAGGCTGGATCCACACTGCTCTATATCCCAAGATCTGATCTCAGATTATCTACTTATCCTAGATTATGTGGTACTCATATAATCCAGTTCAAATCAAATAATTTGGAATCAAATCCTGGGATATAGGGCAGTGTAGATTCAGCCTCTTTGACATCATTAGGATTTATTTCCGAGTAGGCATGACTTTGGTGGATCTACACTGTCCTGTATCCCTATATCTGATGTCAGATTATTTTCTTATCCCAGATTATCTGACAATGTAGACTCATATAATCCAGTTAAAAGCAGATAATCAGGGATCAGATTCAGGTCCTTCATCCACATGGTTATCATCTTGTCTATGGTTGCACCATTGACAATCTGAGTCCACAGATAAACATCTACCTATCTGACAATTTCTGACATATTCTGATGCTTCTCCTTTTTCCCACTTCCCAGAGGTTTCTGCTGCCTTCTGTATGGTCTAATGCAACTGTAAATTTAACTTTATTGTTTATAGCCATAGGCCATCACAATTTCTCTGACCTAATGCACTAAAAGGACAAAGCTACAGATATTTTTTTTTCAGAAGTAAACCCTGTTGAGTTCGGTGGAGCTAGGTCCAGAGAAACAAGGCATGGAGCTACAGCCTTTGAAATGAGATAAAAATATGAATGAGTTCATGCCTGCAATTTCCTCTTCTCAGTGCCATGCTCCATGACTTTTCCTTCTGTATTTATTCTTAGGGTTTGCTCACAGCAGTCTAGCCTACAGCATGCTACTCTTAAACACTTTAGCTAGAGAAAGTTACTTTTAAAATACCAGTTACATTTAGAAATAAATATAAAATGCCCTATACAGTGTACATTTGGCACTTCAGATACCATGGTGGGTATAGATTGTTCTGAATCCATTATTTGCTTTTTTATATATAATTCTGTGGTTCTTCACACAGTGTCATAAAATTTGGCAATGCACAAGCTCTCATGTCTTATCTCTTCAGGACTGGTTTTGTTTCTTTGAACCACTAATAAACATATCTCTTTCAAAGCAAATATTTCTAATTTCCTTTCTAGATATCTCTATTTCCATTCCAAACTACACCTGCTATCATATCTTATCTATATTCCTACTATCTGTTCCTTTGCATAGGCTGATGTAATAAAAATATATGTTAGCATTCTGTCCAGCATTTCCATTTGAAATCATGTATTAATAGTTGATTTAAGCTTATTTCATGAAAGATGGCAGCTGTGCTGTTTCCTGTTTATGAGCAAACTCAAGAGATGTTGATTCGCTTTGAGAAATGTGCTTTAGTATTGAAGTTGAAGATAAAAATTTCAACTTAAGTTTTTATTTAATTAAAGATGGACAGGGCCTTCTTGTCTGACTCTCTTTTAAGACCATATTAAGTGGATACATTAATTGGTTATCCTTTGTATCTCCGTTTACTGTAAATTTTCAAAATCTAGTATTTCACATCTGAAAAATACTTTTTTTGCTTTCATTAAATGTATGCTTATGAAGAATATCCAGATTTTCATTGACATTTCCTTTCAATAAGTGTCTGGTGAGAATTCACTTTCCTGTTTGGCCTGTTATTGAGACTTTAAAAAGAATCCACCTGGCCTTCAAACAGGGGGATAAGAAGAGGGAGAGAGGTCCAATAAGTGACAAATAAACCCCATTTGTCACTTATTTGCATTATTGTTTTTCATGAGATCAATGAATTTTGGAACTTTGTAAACAATTATCCCTTTATTTAATTTAATTGGGCATCCCAGAAAAAGATACTAGACTGCTCTTTGATGGGAACAATAATAATAATATAATAACTTTATTTTTATACCCCGCCCCATCTCCCCGAAGGGACTCTGGGCAGCTTACAATGGGCCCAGCCCGATAAAACAATCAAATATCAATAACACAGCAATAAAACAATTATACCAATAAAAACATCAATATCAGTAAAAACAATTGTTAAAATCGACATGAAACATACAATATTAAAACAGGAGACTAATTCATAGAACCCAGTGCAGAACGTGCCAAATGGGGAAGGTAATTTCACAGTTGAAATGGACAATAAAGTGCAATATAACATTGGCAACACCTCAAGAATGGGCTATTATAAAATGGGCAGATAGATCAGTCCAACAACAAATTAAGTGTCAAAGGCATTTTGGAAGGAGCAATTACTTCTTTGTCAAGGGAGTAGCAAAATTATTCTGGGTTTTATTCTTCATGTTAAAGTGCTATCCAAGGTGCTGAATTTATTTTGGGGCTATGGTTCAGCATCTTAGAAAATGCCTTGGAAGGTACTTTCTTTTGCCTCACCAAATGAGGGTTTCATAGGATGCATCCATGGCAGTTAATGTGAAATCATAGTGGTATAATTTGGTTAGTGTGAAAGAGCCATAGTGGTATAATTTGGTTAGTGTGAAAGAGCCTCAGGAATTTAAGGCTACAGCTTTATTAATCACAAGGATATATAGAAGGTTAACTGTTTCCTAATTTTCTTAACTAAAGGACAGAAATTGCTATTCTTATGGGGACTCTGTTCTCTTCAGAGCAAATATCTGTCAACTAATTAAAATGCTCTTTTCTGAGACTGTTTGCCCTAAGGGTGAGCTGTCCTTTTGCTACTCAGTCTCACTAATGGTGTACTATTTAAGAACATGTTGAAGAGGTTTGAGAAACTCTTACTAATGCCAATTTCACTTCTCTTGAAACTTGAGCAATTCTTGAAACTTGAGCAGAGGATCCTTGACAAAAACAGAGGTACATAAATTCCAGATGCCCAGGGTTCAATTTTGCCACGTGATGACTCATCCTAATCCCCACTGAAAAAGCAGTAGATCTGGAGTCTTTCAAAAATGACTAGAAATCCATGACAGATGGGTCACAGATAGCCCAGGACAGGAGAGAGTTCACAAAAATGTACTTGACCCATGAGCCCCACAATTTTCACTTCTGCTCTAAAGGCCATGACAGAAATAGCCTTGATCTCTTGCATTTAATATTTATACTTTTATCCTAAGAAGAGAAGTAAATAATGAATAAGGAGGAAAAACATTAATGCTTCAACATTGTTGTTGTTGTTGTTGTTGTTGTTGTTGTTGTTGTTATTATTATTATTATTATTATTATTATTATTATTATATTTATATCTTGCTTTATCTCCCCAAAGAGAACCCAAAACATCTTGACATGAAAGCAACATAATATCTACATTTTAGACTGACCTATGTTAGCGCATAAACATGCGCACACACAGATATGCATGCACGATTATCTAGCAGCAATCATGCATGGCTCAGGAAAATTTCTCAGTAATATGTCTTATCTGATTGCTTTTACTACTCCCATTTCTTTGGTCTGTAATAACCAGCTATAATTACAATGTTGTCAGCATGATTTTATGTTCCTGTAAGTGCTGTGATCTATCAGTTTTGGTATTTATGTTGTCAACTGCATTCCTTTCATGTTCATTGCAGTCTTATTTCCACTACCCTTTTTTGTTCTACTTGTATGTGAAAGCTAGCATTTGCAATTAAGTTGTTTCTATTTTTCCTAAAGGAAATGGGCCATAACATGACAACAACAGTTCTACTTTAATATGCAATTTTCTCATTGCATACACACTTTTAAAATTAAAAAGAGGGTAACATTACATAATTTTAGTCTCATCATTCTCACATAGATATACCAAGAACCATAGCTGACATGGATACAATAGGACAATAGGTTATCAACAGCTTGACTCACACTATAAATTCTTCATCCATGTATGTTGCATAATTAGGTCTAAAACCCATATTACCATATTGGTTTTCTCTAGTGATGTTAACCAGCTATTTGACTTGATCCCCTTCCCCTACTAGTTGAAGTTCTTTTATAAAGTTCTGTCTATTCTGTTATCACAATGGAAGTTTTGTTATGGAAGTAATTCCCGGCTCCAAAAAGTGACACCATTAGGGCACAAGCTCTGTTAGGTTCTGTGAAGATAATAAGATTTCAGGTAAGGCCCTGGTCAGAGATTGCTTATCTACCATCCAAAGATCAGCCTATGGACAAAATGGATGGTTAACAAATATTATACTGGCCAACATGCATGTTGGAACTTCAAATATTAGTCCTACTTCTGGGTATATTTGATCTTCTGATTCCAAAAATTTCACCAGTTTTCTCCTATGAACTCAAGTTTTTGAGTTGCAGAACATATGCTATCTACCTGCTGTCATCTGCTCACACATAGAAAACCATCATATCTAAAAAAAACCTAGATATGATGTGGTCTATCCAATGCAATTTTCTGAATAAGCACCCCAAATAACCTGAGGAACAGGTCTAAAAACCAACACATCTGGCTGGGTTGTGCTATCATTCATATTGGTGGACTACACTACTAGATGAAATCAGGGAGTGTAAAAGTATTCATAATATATTAATGTTCTCCAGACAAGATGTCCACCTTTGGATTGTTTTTGCAGTAGGCTATACCTTAAAGAATTGAGCTGAAAAGATCACTATAAACATTTGGCCATAATGATGTAAACCAGAGAATTACGTATGCTAGTTGGTAAGAAATAAAGTTATATAGATATGGGTGAGAGCAACTCTACTCACACCTTAGAGCTTTTTCCTGGCTCCTTATCTTATTACTTCTTTTCCCTTTCCTTCCTCCTGGAAGAGAATGTCAAAAGACCCCTGCAATAGTATGTGGTGACATAAAAGAATGGCAGGAAAGCAGGGAATAGAAATTAAGAGAATTTGGCAAAATAAGCATGTCCAACTTTCTGATTCTACAGCATGACTCTGCATCCAAGCCATTGTTTGCTGTTTATTATATAGACATACATAGTATAAAGACATGGACTCAATCAAAATCAATATTATTAATATTACCTTTAAAAGGAGCATCTCAGCTCTTGTCTCTTGTTCTTCAAAATTATATTTTGAAACTAGAAATGATTATTTGCTACATTAGTAAGGGAACTTTCATCTTGATTGTTGCATTACTTTTGAAATTTCAGTTCATTACAACTTTATTATCACATCACCAACTTATCCTTTCCAACTTATCCTAACCCTCAAACATTATGAGCTTTTCTTGGGAAGATTTGCTCAGAGGGGGGAGGGTTGTCTTGCAGTTCTCTGAGGCTGAGAGAGTGTGATTTGTCTAAGGTCACCCAGTTAGTTCCCCAGTTTAAGCGGGAATTCAAAACCTGATCTTCAGAAGAGTAGTCCAATGTTCAGATCATTATGCTATACTGGCTGCCTCCTAAATTGTATCAGGATGGAATTTGAAATAGATAATTTCCTTCCATTTGGTTTCCATGGAAGAGATTTTATTGAAATAGAAGTCTTAAAGGAGGAGTAAAATATCCTACTACATCACTGGAATATCACAACTCTCTGAAGATTTAGTTTTGGAATGCCGTATTAGATTGTAACTCTACATCTGGTGCCTGATTTCTGAGTAAAATGCAGAGAATTGTATTATAAGGATACAATATTTAACATTACTGACAACTGGGAGTCTTATTTCTTACTGGAACAGAACATTCCAAAAGAACAATGCTGAAGCACAACTCTTGAGCTGTAAATAAATGTCTACTCTTTGAATTATGCTACTTGTTTTCTAAGGCTCTCTGGGGAAAAGATGGCTCTGTATAAAATTTTAAATTAAGAATTAGATACTATTTATTGCAATCATTTGAAACTGTTGCATTCCTGTTTTCAAATAAGAAAGAAACTTTGCTTTCTTTAATTGTACTTCTTTTCCACTATTCTGATCTTTTTTCTTTATCTTTAACTAGCTTGGGGACCCGGAAAAAGGCATCATTTGTCTTTGAATGTTATGTATTCTGTTTAGAGTAGGTGAAGTACAATTCCCACAATCATGGGTCAATCCTCCCCAAACCCTGCCAGTATTCAAAGTTGGCCATTTTGGGTCTGTATGCCAAGTATGGTCCAGATACATCATTGGCTGGGTTCAGTGGTGTTTGGATATAGGTGAAGTACAACTCCCAGAATCAAGGCCCATTCCCACAAACCCCTGCAGTATGTTCAGTTGGTCATGAGATTTCTGTGTGCGAAGTCTAGTCGCAGTAAGTTTAGTTGCAGCTCAATTCTGTTGTTTGTTTTGCAGACAGATTGGAAAGGGAAGGGTAGTAGACGGGGTCATGCAAATTCCACAGCAATGGAGAACCTTGGGATGCCTGCCTGTGGTGCAAAGGCAGTAGGCGGGGTCATACAAATTCCATAGTAATGGAGAACCCTGGAATGCCTGGATGTGGTGGAAGAAATAGCAAAATGTAGGATGAAATTGTCCCCACATGAAAGTATTCCTTGGGTGGTGGTTTGTAGTGTTTGGGGAGGACATTGGCAGGGGTTGGGCTACATGTTCATGGTGCTCGCTGTAACCTCAATGTCAGTGCAAAGTAGTGACTTGCTAGCTTTTGAGCAGTGGGAGGTGTAGCCTGTTTGTGGAGGCTGGAGCCTGTCTGTGTGTACAGACATGCGTGCCACATACACACATAGTGCCACATACACACATACGGGTTTTCACTTTTATTATGGATTTAGATTAGATTAGATATATTGTATAAAAATAATTTGAAAAAGAGAAAGTGAAAGAGGAAAGTGAGAGGAAGGCAAATAATGGGTCAAAAATTGTTACAGAGAATTCCACTGGTGAATGGCTTTATCATTAAAAGTAATCAAGCAAACAAATACAACCCCAAGAACCAGTGTTTGCCAGGAAGTAAAGAAAGCATAACCACTAACTACACTGTGATTAAAACCATATCACAGTTACTACTATCTCCAAGTACTTTGTTTTTTTCCCCAAAAATGGCAGATAAAGTATAAACTACTAAGAACATAAGTTGTACTCCATGGTCCTTTACGTTGAAATCCTACAGAATTCAATAGAGTTTTTAATTTTAGACAAATAGATACAGGACTGTAATGTATATTAATAAAAGTAAATTGAAAGTTAACAGGAAACTCAATCCTGTATCACCTATTACTTAACCTAACTTTATATATACTTATCTCAATGCACATAAACCCTCTTAGTGAATTGTTAACATGGATATTGGAACACCAACAAGAGTGTTTAGCATCCAATCCATCGGTGCCCAGTGCTTGATGGGAACTTCCCGGCTCTGCTACATATTAGAATAACAGCAGCCCACTACTGGATATGGGTTTAGGATATTGCCCTGTTCATATTCTCGCATATGTAAGTCTACGTACAGAGACATAACTCCTGTATAGGATTTCTGTCATTAGAAGTACTTAAAAGAATAAAGAATTAAGCATCCAAAGAAAAAATAAATGTATTAGATTTTCTTTGGGAGCCTGTATATGCAAAAGGGAGACTATTTTGTCTCCTCCCCCTCACAGTGAAATTTTCTTTTATAATTCTAAATAAATAGGTCTTAATAGGCAATCAAATTGGATTTAGTGATCTTTTTCTTAATTTAATGTATTTTCAGCCACTCTGAAAATCTGTTTTAATCTGTTTTAGTTCTTTTATCACAGTAATTAAATCATAAACAACAATTAGATGACTCAATGTGCACTTGGCAAATTGCTAATTCCCATTAAAGTTGTTTTATGGCTCTCTTGAGCAGGACTTGTCTGCAGGAACTGAGAGACAAACTAAGGTATCCAGGTTTCAAGATGCCTGCTTTGCTTGAATGATACAATTTTTCCCTTTGGAAATTACAGGAGTGCATCTTCTAATATAAATCAAAATAATCCCATGGTAATCCTTTGTACTCTGGTTTCTTCTGCAGTTATTAATTTATGGTCAAAGATGTGCAGATTTATGTTATTTTACTTTATTTTGAGGCTGTTGCTAACGGCTGCAATGCAAACTGACAGTTTGCTGGGGGGATTCTTGTTTTGATGAGGAATAATGGCTGCAGGCTATTGTTGCAACCTCCAGACTGTAAAGTCATCCATCAAAATTTTGTATACTTAACTTTTAAAAACAAAGCACATTTTCCACATACTAAAAAGTGTCTGCGTATCCCTTTGCATTTTGTTCCCAGAGCAAGCTATTTAAATGTTCCCAAAGAAACAACTTAATCCTGCAATACAAATCTTCCATTCAGAAGGAAAGCACCAGTTTTGAGGAAAAGATGGGAGTATGGATATACTGAACAAGAGAGGAAGCATGATGGTGTGGTTTCAGTGATCACAATTACAATACCAGGTGATAAATAGCAAAGGAATCTCAATCCCGCAGTCTGAAAAGATAGAGATGGGAACCACATGTATTTCAACACATTCTCCCTTAGATTTTTTAGAATTAGATGAAGGCTTCCTCTTTCATGATGTGGAGAATCTACTGTCAGTTTTAGCTTGAATTTTAAAGAAACTATCAAGATGGCTTAGACCAAATCCTTTCCATCCCACGCATTTCTGCATCTCAGCAGCTGTAGAGGTTGTATTAAAAGCTAAAATAGATTCACTGAATCACCGATGTGGAAGTTTTTATCTACAAAGTGAATGGCAAACATCACTGATGGAGTGTGTGTGTCATGACTAGAACAAAAATATAAGGGAGAGAAATATGTTGAAGAAGAACATTCCTTATTGATTGGTTGTTTTGCTTCTGAAACCCTTTGGTCTCTTCTTGGGCTTCATTTTATTTATTTATTTTAATTTCTCCAAGCATTGCTTTTGTTGACAGTGAACTGTTTGGGGAAGGAGAAGCATCTTTTCATGGATAATTGGTTTTACACACCCTGAATCTTTGAGAAAGGGCATTCTATTAATACAAAAATAGTTAAATCAGAGAATGATCTTCATCTATACTTTTGCCTCAGAGAAGGGTTCTCTGGTTTCTGCAAGATACAATTATTATCGCTGTAGAGATTATGGATGTTAAACACACAGGTGTCTTTAATAAGCAAGAGCTACAAAATTGACATTTACATTTCAAGATAGGGTTTCCACAGTACAGCATGAGTAATTGCACTGATAAAAGGTCCATAATATCAGAGAAGAATATCAGCAAATATAAAATAGTACCCTTTAACAGCTGTGGTTACTGTAAAAATCAGAAGAATTATTATATATAAGCTATTTTTAAAAATTAGAAGAAAATAAATCACTTTTTATATAACTATTTGTTTATTCCTCTGAAACTGCCAGCTGTCGATTAACCTGTTGTTGCTTAAAGTCAACAGCTGGCTAAATGCAAGATTCTGACAGGACTGAGTGAGCTTGTGAATAATAATCTTACAGTCTTGGAATCATGTTCATAGATTCTGGATGACAGAAATTGGTACAAACCAATCACTTCTGCATTGCTGGGAATAATATTCAAACTTAGAACTCACTTATCCATCAGTTTGCACACTCTCTCAATGATTTAACATGGGCAAAACTCAGGGGCAGTTCAACCATTAGATGAGCTAGGCGGTTGCCTGAGGCAACTCCGCCCAGGCGTGGCCTCCGCCCAAGCGCAACCTGTTCTGGCCTTCGCCCTCGAGGGTTGCCTGGCCATGTTCCAGAAGCATTCTCTCTTGACGTTTCACCCACATCTATGGCAGGCATACTCAGAGGTTCTGAGGTCTGTTGGAAACTCGGCAAGTAGGGTTTATATATCTGTGGAAATTCTAGGGTGGGAGAAAGAGCTCTTGTCTGAGGCTAGTGTGAATGTTGCAATTGGCCAGATTGATTAGCATTTAATGGCCTTGCAGATTCAAAACCTAGCTGCTTCCTCCCTGGGGGCATCCTTGGTCGGGAGGTGTTAGCTGGCCCTGATGGTTTCCTGTCTGAATTTCCTCTGTTTTCAGAGTGTTGTTCTTTATTTAGGCTTTTCCTTAATCCCTCCTTATTATCCAACATTTTCACTTATCCAACACTTTTATTTTTCAGTGATTGGTTTGGGGGGAGGGGTACCAAAATTCAGTTCGCCTACACTTGAAAATTTCCTTGGGCTGGCCGTGGCAAGAGTAAAATTCTTGGTTTAGCATTCATCAAAGTTTGTTGCTGTGCAGTACAGCAAGAAGCAAAAATAAAACTTGTTTTTCCCTTAGAAACTGGAAGTAAAAATATTTTTTCGGGTTAAGACATTTACTAATGGTCTTAATGTAACAATTCGGATAGCATGTGAATAGTGTAATGTTTAGTCTTCCATAAGTCTTTGAAATGTAGGTGAGATAGTTCACTTTTCAAATGGTGTTGGTTATGCATTACTACCAGGAGAAATGTAAACTATTACACAGAGGCAGAAAAAAACGTACTGACATAGGATGCACCTAGCTTGACAAGAGTACATGTGAAAATAGGTGGCAACACATTTTGGGAAGTTTATCTGGTTGTATATCTATTTGTACATTCTTTTGTGAAATGTTGTCATTCAACACAATTGATGTATAACGCAATCAAAATGGGAAAGGGTTTGCCTCCGTCTTCTTCTAAGGCTGGAAGATGTGACTTGCCCAAATTCACCCAGTGCGTTTTTTATGGCTGAGTCAAAGTTTGCAATTTGGTCCCTGGAGTTGTAGTCCAACATTCAACTTCTACATCCTACTCAGTCCCTGTGCAATGTGATTATAATTAACATTATGTGCAAAAGCAGCCTTGTATGGTAGGAGCATTTGCTCTTTTTTGCATTGTTCTTATGTTTCAAGATGTTATCATTGATGATTGGCTCTTTAAGGTGTTCAAAATCATCAGCTGCTCTAGGAACCCAACAGTGTTGAAGACAAACATATTTTAAAGCTTTCAGTGCATAAAAGTGCTGGTAACATTTAGGACCTCATCACATAGAGATCCTGAAGCCGGGGGGTACCAGGGCATCCATGGGGCAGTGGGGCGAATCCATTGGGCAGCAGGCCATATTATCGGGCAGCATCCCACATTGCTCCCTTATATCCCACTTAGAAAGCCATCTGTCTCTGGCTTGACCCCATGCTATTCCCAGCTCACTCTTTAAAAACATGAGTAGTCATCTGTGTTCTCAGGACTGCCACTTAGAATGCTGCTGAGACACAGCAGGCACAGCGCTGGCACAGAGGACTGCCAGAAATAGCCCTTCATTATGTGATGGGCTCCATCCTGACTGCGTCTCAGCAGCATCCTAGGATGGGGCTTAAAGCCCATGTGATGAGGTCCTCACATCTCATTTAATCTTTTACCCATCTCTGGTGGAGTTCTGTCAGAAATACATAGCTAAGTTTTACAATAAAAGGAATACACTTTGAGTTAAGAACGTATAACATAAAAAGCTTGAGAGATAACATTTTTGACATAAAGTTTTGAGTATCTTTCTTTCTTTCTGTTGTTGATTTCCTGAAAGAATTGGTTTTCTTCTTGTCAGTTCTATTGTATACAGCAAAAATATTTAGTACAAACAAGCAATATCAGCAAAAGATGCTGCTTGCTAAAGGAAGCAGCAATATTTTTGTGTGTATGTTTTAGAGCACAAGACATTGTGCTGACAGGCATAATTTTGGCATCTTTGAAATACATCCTTACAAGTTGTGTTTCAGAGGAGAGATCTCTCTAAATTTATAGTCTGCACATTTGTACATCTCTGTAGGGACACCATCTGCCCTTTCCAATTGCTGCTAGCTTGGTGTCAAGCTGATTTCTTCATTCTTCAACACATGTAAGTGCCCTTTAGATGTTCTCCCAGCTGCTTTCCCATAAGCAAATCCTAATCTGCTGGGAGGACACTTAAATACCCCAGACACCTAATTTTGGTTTTTCTGAGTGATGCCACCTTGACAGTGTATTCATTCTCACACACAGTGCTCATGATGAGAGACAGAATGATGCCAAATAAAGACCTACAATCCTGAGATCTTCTGAAGACCACTGGTAGATTCAGAAAGATATCTGTTTCTCAGTAACTCCAGCTTCAGGAAGATAGCTAAACTCTACTTGGTCCCTTGCCCCCTTCCTCTCATTCCCACTAAAAGGTGATTTCTAGGCAACACTGCTGAAAAACAGTAAGTGAAAAGCACAACAGGTCAATGAGGAAAAGGCTCCAGAATTCTTTTATAAACACAAATAAAAAGGGCATAGAGAAGCATTACTTTCTCTGCCTTTGCATGTCATCAACAGGGTGTCAACCAATTGTTCATTGAAATGTTCATGCATGGAATAGGATAGATTATTTGATTCTCTGTATGTGCAGGCATTAATATGTGTGGATGTATCTGTACATGTAAATCCCTCATACTTGGCCAAGGAAGTGGGAAGTAGGTGAGTGAACAGCAGAAGATAAGTAGCAAAATTGGTGACATGACGATGGATCGAAATCTTTGCACTAAAGTATGGAAAAGGTACCATAATCTTCTGCAGAAATGTTATGTAAATTTTTGGCATATCTTCTGCTACCTGCAGATTCCATGGGCATAACTATCCAGACCATCATAGTTAACATTTACTTTGTCAAAATATAAAAACTCCAATCACAGAATGACTTCTCCAGTATCTGTAATCTGAACACTGAATTATGTTGGAAAACATGAGTAGGAAATAAGTGATTTCATCACCTGATGATGGCCAAGTCATCAACATATTCCACTAGTCTCAGAGAATCATGAAAATTTACCAATAATACATCTGAAATCCTAATATCTCAGTGCCATAGGAAGATCATATTTATTCATCAACTTGTCAACATTGCTAGTGATAGCTGTTTGATGTTCTAGGCAAGAGATGAACACGTCTGAATTTTCATCTTTTCCATGCTCACTTCATGCTCAGACATTGTAATAACTGTCAGTTGCTAGTTTATAATGAAATTGGTATTTCCAGCTGCTTCTTCTTAACAATTCATTTTGACAATATCAGAGTTTGGCATGGACAACACTATAGGCATTAATGTCAACAGTAAAAAGCTGTATGTGTGATAGGGAAAATAAGCCCTCAGTCTACAATTCCAAGCTTTGGATATGGCCTGTGGCCTGCATTGTTGAGTGCAGTCTTTTTCTCTCTGTGTCACATAAGATTATTCTGTATGGCACAAGAACACAGAACTCTGGCTTATATATTGTGTTGGTCATTGGCTCAACTAGCTTTGTTTTGTTGACACTGACAAACAGGCATTCTTTCCCAGTTGTACTTGGAAATTCCAGGAACTGAACTAGGGAACCGCAATATATAGGGCATGTGGTCTGCCACTGAGCTACAATAAATCCTAATGGCAAATCCAGTGGAAATCCATCCTACTTGCACATTGTGTTCACGGGATTTGGAACATGGGCTTTACAAAGTTTATGGTCTCTTATCTGATGGGCACTTAAATTCCTTTGAGAACACAAAGATGGATGGGATTTGGCTGGCTTTTCAAAGGAAGAATAATGGACAGAAGAAGAAAAGTTATCTACTTTGGTTGGATAAATTGGAAGAGATTACTTTTGTCATCTTGAACTAGCTTTTAGCAGAGAAATGTACTATGTTCCATCTCTTCTTGTATGCTTAAAGTTTTGTAGAGTTCACTAGAGAAAGTTATGTCTAAGAGCTTCTCTTTGGCATAAAGAAGTGTTTACTGTGATGCTTTTCAAAGGCCATCCAAGGCTGCAGATTGTTTTTCAAATTTAAAAATAGCATTAAATATTTCAGAAAGCAGTGTTTTCAAGCTGAAGACATTTTTAACATCTGCTCTGAAACCACTCCAAGGAAGGGAACACATGAAGCTTCAAATATTCTGGCTCTCTGGAAATGCAACTTTATCCCAAGACATAAGGTGCATTGCTTTACTGTTCTGATCAGCTTGCCTCCTTGTGAGAGTTTGTTTCACTTATTATTATTTTTTGTAAAAAGTCCCTAAGCAATACAGAGAAGCAGCATGTCAGATTTGCTTAGATGTTAGCAAACACAATAATGCACATAATACTCTTTCTTGGAAGATGCAGTTATGCTTTGCACATCCTGTTTTTATTACAAGAAAGAAACATATTGTAACAGGACTGCTACTTTGCAATATGAGGATAGTGTGTTTTGATTATTTTTATTATTTGCTAACAAGATGTTAGCACAATGTTGCCCACATGATTTGGAGAGGGGAGAGGAATGGGATTGCTTCCCTGCTTTTTCCCCTCCAAGTTACACAGGCGCCTTTGCTGACATGGGCAAATGGCCAGGAGTTCTCTAGAGAGCCATGTTCACCACCTTGGTGATGAAAAACAACATAGGTAAGTGCCACCCCCTTTTCTCCACACCACAAAATTCAGGGAAAACAGGATGGTGGCTCTGATATTTTGTGAAAAGGTGGGCCAATCCTGAATCAGAACCAGCCCAGCCCTACATACAAACACACACACACACACACACACCACAAAATTTGGAGCTGCTTTGGAGTTTTAGGAAAGCTCCAGAGCATTCGCTAACTTCCTCTAGAGTTCTGTAATCACTGTTACAGTCACAAAAATGGCAAAAAATGTTTTGGCCCAACCAGACAATGAGAGCTCAATTTCCGCCACTGACATAATTTGAGAGTCAAATGATGTAAACACTTTGCACAATCTGGGGCTGGTTTAATTTTGTGACCTGTATAGATGGGTCCTGAATTTGCTAATTAGACAAGTTAATGAAAGCTTCAATATCAAGGTAGAAAGGGTAAAGGTCGATAGTAACTTCCATAAAGATATTCTATCACCTCTTGCATGGTCAACAAGGATTTCAAGAAAAGCAGGTCATAGTCCATAATACTGTTGACATAACATTAATATAATAGTTCCTTTCTCAAATCTGAAAGAGGATGATGGAGCTTGTGTTAGTATGTTATACTGCCAACAGAGGGAATTGATCTGATACATGAAAATAAACTTCAGAATATTTGTATTAGATCCACAGAATCTGAACCAAGAACCTCTTAGCTCTCTTGCTCAAATCCTGGTTCTTGCAAGGATTACTTCTTACTATTTCAGCACACCTCCTCAGTGACGTAAAAGGCTTTACCAGTGGGGAGGGGGATAGGGGTCCACCATTAGAGAATAGTAATTTAACATCAAATTAAGTTATTGATCATCTAAGCTTTCATACTCACACACCACAATGATACAACTTAGAACAGTAGTTCTCAACCTGAGGTCCCCAGATGTTTTTGGCTTACAACCCCCAGAAATCGCGGCCAGTTTACCAGCTGTTAGGATTTCTAGGAGCTGAAGGCCAAAAACATCTGGGATTCCAGGTTGAGAACCACTGACTTAGAGAGATGGAGTGAAATATGGTTCTTTGACAGCTTTTGTTGGTACAACCTTTATTTTTTATGATAATACTATGCAATTTTCTTCTGCAGATAGTGAGAACATTGCAGACAGATTGAATAATATCAAATTGTCTGTATGTAATAAACACTTTCTACAAAATTTTTAGTATAAAATCAATGGAGAGATAGCTGTTAGTCATGGTGCTAAAAAGCTGCATCCTTGAAAAGCACCAGCAGAAGATGGCTATCACCTTCATGTTCAGTTGCTTGGTTTCCATCTGGTCCAACATCATAGAAAAGTTGGTAGGCATTTGTTCTGACCCAGGAGGATTCTTTTTAATTCCTTTGAAGTTGTTCTTTTACCTTAAGAATCTTGATTTTAACACAATACTTGGCTATCCCATAACAGAACTCTTGAAAATCTTATTATTATCAGAATGGATGTTCACGCCATTGTACTAGCTTATTTTATCCACTTTTTCTAGCTCAGTTAAAGCTATTCAGTCACATTCTGAATATTAATTTTAAAATTCTGAGATTATGGGAAAGGAAGAAACTACTATATCTCATAACTCATTCAGTTACTTGTATCACCCCTTTGTTCTGCCTTCAAAAACTTATGAAATACACTTGTAAAATTCCCATGAGCTCTTCCTATGACATCTTTCAGAAGTGTATAGTAAATCAAGAAACCGACAGCACAGTTCTCAAGATCTCCATATGTGAGTAATGTGTTAGGAATGTACAGCGATCCTACTAATGTTTCTCCAACTCAGTCTGTGACCTTTTCTCCAGCCTTGGTCATTAGCTGTCAAATCGGCCAGTAGTGAGAAAAATATGTGGCTAGCTCAAGTCACGAAGCTCATTTTCACTTCTGATATGGTTCATGATCAGGACAGAGAAGGACCTGAGGTCAAGAGAAATCAAAATCTGACACCTTATCAAAAGCAGCAACATCTCACTCTACTTGTCTGATTGTGTCTAGCAACTGGGGTCAATTTGGATTCACTCAGCCTTATGCATTTCAGTATTACAGCTCTGAAGGCTTTGCTCACAGAAATCCACATTTCAAAGCTGTTGAAAGATTAGAATCACTGTGTGCTAAATAATTGACACATATTGACATGAACGTAATAGCACATCACTGGTTTATTCCCAAGACATCATCATATCTGGATGAATCAGAACACTAACCAGAGAAGCAATCGGCTGTGAAAACCTATGCTCTCCTTATCTAAACTAGATGATTTAGCAAGCAACAACAAAGTCTCCTCACTGGCATAAATGCAGTTGTGGCCTTCTTGTTATAGCTCCCAATTGTAGCTTTTCCTCTTTTCCTTTCCATTTGATTCCAACACAAAATTTACATCTGCTAAATGGGCTTTGAGTGATCTCCTGTGACATTCCCCTCCCTTATCTTGCATAAGCTACAATTGCTACAGTTGACTTGCCTAGTGTTGTGTGTTTAACCATATCATTCAAAACCTGCTCCAGAGAGTTCTATAGTACAGTTAGAAAGTGCACTGCTAATGTTATCCCAGCAGAACTTTCTGGTTACACAACTACCCTAAAATGACCAGCTCAAAGGAAAGGTGTTCCCTCCATACTGGAGCTGCCAGAACGGTTTTACAAATTTCAGCTGCAGACACTTTAAGGGAAAAGTGGATCAAAAGCATTTAGTCCCTTTATCTTGCCCCAATGAAGCTCTGCACCAGTTTCCCTCCTCAACACCAATGCCAATGTCAATTATTAATTCTTTGCAGCTAAGAATCACCAGTGTTACAATGCTAGGGATAAAGAGCTGATCTTTGGATAAGGATGGAATTCAGGAATAACAGTAAGCCAAACTGGTTCTTGTGCCTGCATGAATAGTTTACATCAGGAGTGAAAGAGAAAAGAAATGTATATGATATTAATCACTTCATAAACTTTGGCTATAACAAGTATCAAACAATCCAATCCAAATGTTATATTCTTATTATATTTCCTCCCACAACTGTGTAAATATGCTTTATATCTAAGCATTTATTATCTGAAGAAGTGGGTTATGTCCATGAAAACTCATATGAAAATAAAGCACATTTAGCTTTAATGTTACTACTATACAGTGTTCCCTCACTACTTCGCTGTTAGCTTTTTGCAGATTTTCAATAAACTCTAAAAGAATATTATAAATCATAAAAAATTACAATTTACAGCTTAAAGAAGTGAGGAAGGAGAAGCCAAAGGGAGAGAAAAGGAGCCCAAGTGGCAACGGGAGGAGAAGGAGGTGATTTATAATAATAATAACTTTATAATAACTTTATTTTTATACCCCGCCCCATCTCCCCGGAGGGACTCGGAACGGCTTACATGGGGCCATGCCCGACATAAAAATACAATAACAGCGATTTATCAACATACGATTGGCTAGTAAAGACTTAAAATAGTGTATAACTACTAAAAAAATGTATAAATATATAGTGTCCCTACTTCATGGATTTTCACTTATTGCGGGTGGTCCTGGAACCTAACCCCCGTGATAAGTGAGGGAACACTGTATTGCTTTAATTCCTCTTGCTAATGAGCTATGGGAAGGGTCAGAGTACTTTTCTTAACTAAGCTCATGTTCTCAATCTAACTTAACCTGGCAGAATCCTAGAGAGTGACTGTAAACTATGGAGAATCAGCTTGAATGGAAGAAGGAAGCAGCATGGATAGACAAAGCCTCACCCAAGATGGTTGCAATGGGAGGAGTCAGGGCACACACAGGAAGTTTATGAACCTCATCCCACAAAGGAGAAAAGTAGAGGAAATATCTTCTTAATGGTTCCATCCACTTTAAAGATAGTGAATTTCAAAAAGAATAATAGATTAAAGAAAGAATTGAAAGGAAGCAATAAGAGAAAGAGTAAAGAAATTTGAAAAGATAGTTTTGTTAAGTCTTGCTAGGACAAGACATCTGGGTGAGAGATAGAGAGAGATTGGGCTC
This sequence comes from Anolis carolinensis, assembly GCF_035594765.1. Lineage (NCBI taxonomy): Eukaryota > Metazoa > Chordata > Lepidosauria > Squamata > Anolidae > Anolis > Anolis carolinensis. The sequence continues at coordinate 153,320,155 of NC_085843.1, forward strand.
ACTCAACAGAGATGGGAGAGAGAAAGGTGCACAAGAATTGTTTACAGAACAAAGAAAAACAAAGGGTGTTTAGGAACACAAAGAGACCCAGAGGTGCTGAGCTGAAGGATAAGCTAAGAAGGGAAAATTACAGACATGAAAGAAGAGGGGGAAAGGATGTTTTGATGTCATGCATGTGTGTGTGCGTGTGTTAACGTCAATTTGAGACTATAAATGAAACCTATAATTCAGAAACATTAAAATGTGGGACTTTCTTGACTTTTTTTTTTTTTGGCTTGACTTAATCGAAAAACCACCTCTCAGTTCTTCTGCAGAATAAGCTATTGTATTTTTAATCTCCTCGTTTCTAGTCTTTGATTGGGAAATAAAAAAGATTAGAGATATTGGGGGCACTGTGCATCAACAATGGAGACCCAAAGAGCCCAACAAATCACACAGGGTTGCTTCTGGTGGATTTCATCTTTAAAGTACAGTAGAGTCTCACTTATCCAACATAAACAGGCCGGCAGAACGTTGGATAAGCGAATATGTTGGATAATAAGGAGAGATTAAGAAAAAGCCTATTAAACATCAAAATAGCTTATGATTTTACAAATTAAGCACCAAAACATCATGTTAGACAACCAATTTGACAGAAAAAGTAGTTCATTACACATTAATGCTATGTAGTAATTAGGCTTGATCGATCCACGAAAAATTTGATTCTAAACTCGTTTCAAAACTAGAGGGGGGCAGCTTTTCGTTTCTGATGGTATTTCCGAATTTGGCCCCCCAAAAAATTCGAAATTAACGAAAATTCGTTATTTTCTAAATTAATTCATTAATGGCGGACGCGCATGCGCAATTCCCAAAAACAGCACAGAGGGAGAGGACTTTACAGGACTCTCCCACCCTCATTTTTTGAGTGATCTTCTTCCAACTTGGTACAGTGGTAGAACACATTTAACACTGATAGCTCACCAAAATTTGGAACGTTTCCCTTATCCTCTGATTTTTGGCGAATTTTCATAGCTTTTATAATAAACCATTTTTTAATAATTGCAGAAATCTGTTCCTGGTTTGAAAGTCTTATTTCCTGTTAAATTGGGTTGTCTTTACTGTGAAAGTCATTGTTCTACTTCAGAAACTTTGTTTTTGTGGCTGAAACTTTGTTAAATTGGTGTGTGTGTGATATATACTGTGTATATAGTCCCTGCATAATGTGTGTGTGTGTGTGTGTGTGTGTGTGTGTGTGTGTATAGGTAAAGGTAAAGGTATCCCTTGACGTTAAGTTCAGTCATGTCTGACTCTGGGGGTTGGTGCTCATCTCCATTTCTAAGCCCAAGAGCCAGTGTTGTCCATAGACACCTCCAAGGTCATGTGGCCGGCATGACTACATGGAGTGCCATTACCTTCCCACCACAGCGGTACCTATTGATCTACTCACATTGGCATGTTTTCAAGCTGCTAGGTTGGCAGAAGCTGGAGCTAACAGCGGGCACTCACTCTGCTCCCGGGATTTGAACCTGGGACCTTTCAGTCTGCAAGTTCAGCAGCTCAGTGCTTTAACACACTTCGCCATCGGGGCTCATGTATATATAATATACATACACATACACACAATGTGGAGAATATGTGGAAAGGTAGATAGATAAGTTGGGAGCCACAGCGAAGGCACCTTCCTGGGAGCAAGGTCTAATAATAATAATAATAATAATAATAATAATAATAATAATAATAATAATAATAATAATAATAATAAATCCCTTACAATATCCAAGATGGCTCACTGCTACAGAATCTTGGGAGGTTTAGTTTGATATGGTACCATTATTGCCAGAGAAAGCTAAGCTGTAGGAGTTGAAATCCAATCATTTATCCTCCCTATAGAATCAATTTTATATGCATTTTTAGCTACAGAAAAGCTAAAATCAGGACAGTAAAAGAACAACACCCAGAAAATGGGAATTCCAGACAGGAAACAATCAGGGCCAGCTAATACCTCCCAACAAAGGATTCCCCCAGGTAGGAAGCAGCCAGGCTTTGAAGCTGCAAGGCTATTCAATGCTAATCAAGGTGACCAATTGCAACATTCACACTTGCCTCCCACAGACAAGAGTTCTTTCTCCCACCCTGGACCTTCCACAGATATATAAACCCCACTTGCCTAGCTTCGCACAGACGTCAAAACCTCTGAGTATCAGGCCTGAGCTGAGGCGAGGCGGCGGCGGCCATTTCCCCCCTCCGTCTTCCTCCTCCTCCTCGGCCTCCTTTCCCCTCGCCCCCTCCCATTGGCTGAGCCCGTGACGCCCCTTTTGCTGAGGGGCAAAAGGAAAGGGCCTGAATGGTGGGAGTTTGGGTGATTTGCAAAAGCTTTTTTTTCCTAACGAAAAAAACGACGACATAACGAAAAACGGCCTCTCGCGATTCGAAACCGCGATATCCAGACGTGTGGACAACCAATGCTTCAAAATTGCTTCAAAACAAACGAAAATAACGAATTAATAACGGTTAACGGGGAAAACGAATTATTTGAGCAAGCCTAGTAGTAATTACTGTATTTATGAATTTAGCACCAAAATATCACAATGCATTGAAAATATTGACTACAAAAGTGTGTTGGATAATCCAGAACATTGGATAAGTGAGACTCTACTGTATATAGAAACTGAGGTTTGTGAAGCTGGGGAGAAATCAACTCCACTGCTATCCCTGTAAACAGAAATGGCAGAAAATGTGTGAAATGGGAACTGCTGTATTTTAAGGTGGGATGAAACTATTGTATTTTTAGGTGGGATGTGAACTATTGTTAAATTCTCTTTGTTTACTATCTGTGCCACTGTTATTCTAAATCCTGCCTATGCACAGGGAACCTGGAACAGGTGAATCTAAGAGAAATTACAGTCTTTCTCTTCCAGGACCCTGGGCTAGTAAGTCAGTTCGTGGAGAACAGATTATTTTGATAAATGTTAGGAGAAGAGTTGATTAAATGTCAATGTTGAGTGGCTCACCAAATCACCTCTAAGACAGTGACACAGTTGCATCTAGACTCAACCTCCTTGGTTCTTTGGCCCCTGATGATACCTTCTGCTAACTTGTGGTTAGCGTCCATTTGGCTATATAGGAAATGGCACTCAGTCCTGAACAGCAGAGATAGAGGAAATTATTAGATTTTTTTTCCATTTCATTGGGAACTAAAATATTATTGGGTTTCAGTATCAGACCACTGAAAAGTTTCTCTTTGACTCAGAGCAAAGCCCATGTGTTCTCACAGCATTCTTTCATGAGATGATTAGTTCTACTAATGAAGACCCCCCAAAACAGTTTTCAATTATATTTTTCATCTTATTACAAAAAACTAAGAGAAACTGTTAATGTCAGTTGTACGTTCACACTGGGAGATCATTTATTCTATGAAGGTCACCAAGCTTAGTTAAAAAAATTGGTAGAATATATTAATTTAAAAATTAATTAAATGCCAACATTGAGGAGATTATTTTATACAGCTAGATAACCATATAGCTTTAGACCACCAACCCCTCCCGCACACTATCAATCTGAAATTTTCTAGACATGTGGATTTATGCAAATATGTTCTCTCTCTTTTTCTTCTTGTACCTCATTGTATAAGAATGTGGTGCAGGCTGGTGAGCAATAAATCACTCTGACTATGAGGTCATGAGTTCGAGGCCAGCCCGTGGCAGGCCTCGAACTCATCAATTAGCATGATCAGCACCCGTCAATTAAAAAATAAAAAATAGCCCCTGCTCGTTGCTGATCTAGCAACCCAAAAGATAGTTGCATCTATCAAGTAGGAAATAAGGTATCACTTATAAAGTGGGGAGGCAAATTTAACTAATTTACAACGTTGGAATGAGGAAGTGCCGTCACAGTAGATGATGAAGCAGCTACTCCCCCTTGTGGTCAGAATCGAACATCCCCTCAGGAGAAGGTTACATTGCCTCTGTGTCTGTCTCTGTCTCGGTTCTATGTGCATATGGGCATTGAATGTTTGCCCTATATGTATATAATGTGATCCACCCTGAGCCCTCTTCGGGGTGAGAAGGGCGGAATATAAATACTGTAAATAAATAAATAATAAATACATTTTAGAGCAAGGTTGGGCAAATTAGGGAATAATAGATTAAATTATCTTTCTGTAATGACACCTATCCCATCTAAATACTGCAGACTGCTCTTGATTCTTATCTTTGATCCTCCAGGGCTTTTCTGTTTAAAAAAAAATCCTGCCCACTATGTAGCTCTCAAAATCAGAATATGTTGCTTGTAGGCTATTTTGACAACATAGTGTTGGATTACAATTCTGGAGACCATTGCTTAAAACCTAACTTGGCAATGGAAACCTGTTGAGAAAAAAATCACACTTTCTGCCACAGTGGAGGGCAAAGGCTAACACCCTCTGAACAAATCTCGCCATGAAAACCCAGGCTCAACTTAGGTTTTCCATAAGTTGGAAATATGTGTCACACAATAGCAGGGCTAAATATTGTCTTTCAAATACATTCTGAATTTCTGCTTGTCCAATAGAAGCAATATGGGTATATAGGTGTCCCATAAAAGCAATATAGGTATCAAAACCTCTGACAGAAACAAAACCTCAAAATCAGCCCCAGATTCTGAACCTAGAGGATAACTAACAACTGTTTTTTAGTTGAGTATTGTTTAAATAAATAAATCAGTGAGCAGACAGGGTAAGTAGGTGTATTCCACCTCAACAGCTTTATTATTTATTGTCAGGGTGAGACTCACACAGTTCCATGGAAAAAGGTAAATGGTCCCAGTGGACTTACTTCTCCTGAAACAAGGATGGGATGGGGTGGGATGCTACTATTATGCTGATGACACCCACATTTATTTGTTTATGCCTTTAGCTAAGGATAACGTGCTTCCTCTGAATGAATGCCCGGAGGAGGTAATGATGAGTTGGATGAAGAAATACAGATTGAAACTGAATCCAGATAAGACAGAAGCACTTGAGGTTGGAGACATGTCAACCAGTTCTGGATGGGGTTACACTCTCCCTGTAAGATTGTGATCAAAGCTTGGGAGTGCTCCTGGATTTGTCTCTCCAAATGTCAGCTCAGATAGATGTACCAGTCAGAAGTGCTTATTATTAGCTCTGGCTGATAAAGCAACTACACCCCTTCCTAGAATCAGAAGACCTAAAGATGATAACCAATCAGATTGGTTACACAAACATCTAGGAGTGAGCATATTACATTTATATTAAAGTCACTCCACTGATTACCAATTAGTTTCCATGCAAAGTAAACGGTGCTGGCTATAACCATTAAAGCCCTACATGGTTTGGGTCCAGGTTACCTACCAGATCATCTTCTGCTGTACAATCCACTCTGGAAACAGGTCCTCTTGGTGTGGGGGGATGCTTACTCTAACCACACAGAACCGACTGACAACCATCACCCAGAGGATCTTTTAATCAGCTGCCCAGAGACTGTGGATTGACATGCTAGAAAAGATCCAACAGTTAAATGAGCTGTCAGTATTCAAGATAGAACTTGAGACATATCTCTTCTGGCAGGCCTATACAGTCAATTTTAAATGGTAAATTTTAAATGTACACTCTATATGTATTTAATATATCTGTGTTTGTGTGTGAATACCCATCCTTGCACTTGGTTTTTTAATATATGTATTTTGTGATTATGTATTTTAATGTATTAATTTTATGGTATATATTTTATGGCAGTGTGTTTTAATTATGCTGTACCCTACCTCAAGCTGTGTGAAGAGGCAGGTAAAAACAATAATTGTTGTTGTTGTTACTGGGAAGAGAGAAATTTCAGGAATCTTCTGTCTCAGAGAAACAAACTCAATTATTGTTTTTGTTGTTGTTGTTGTTGTTGTTACTACTACTACTACTACTACTACTATTAGTTTGGTTCCTGGCCCATGCTCTATACATCCAGGGTTGTTTGGATTATTCAGGGGTTCATTTGGGGATGTAGATGTGCAGGCTATAGCAGTCAATGGGTATACTATTCTGCAATTCCATCTTGGGTGCCCCCCCCCCCCAAAAAAAATTATTATGTCTTCTTGATATCCAGTAATGGGCCAGATTATTGATCAGTGATTTATTATATCATGTTAAGGATTGTAGATGATGTTAAATTGAAGCTCTTACAACCACCTGTGAACCAAAATCTCCCTGCAGTGTAATTGTGTGCCACTCAGCTTAGTAGTGCAAGTAACAGGAACTTTACCAACTTCAAAAGATCAAACAGAGCAATGACATTTACAATGGCCTCTCTGATTTCTTACAGAGAACAGTAGGAATAATTGGTCCTTTTAAAGTCCACAAAATTGCCTCTGTGCCTTAGAAATAGCAAGGCCTCAGAAAGTTGGCAACCATCTCTTCTGACTGTTTCCAGTCAGCATGCACATACTCACTCTGAGGTAAAACTGCTCCAACCGTTTCCCCAGTAACATGGCAGAGAAAATAACCATTCAGATTCCAGGCTCTTCACAGGCTCAACCAATCAGCTTCTTACATGTACTTTTCCAATTAACCCATACATAATGGTGTCTTTACAAACCACAACATATCAGTGCTTGGATCCAGACTCATGAGTGGTGCCAGCTGCTTCTGCAGCTTGTACCAACCAAGAGCTTGTGGCCACAAGCAACCTTGTTTCTTTATTTGCCAGTTACTTGATTTTATGCACTTTCCAAAAAGCAGTCCTTTAATATAGCATTGCTACTACCTCATTAACTGTATTGTAGTTTTCTTGGATTATGTTGTATCTTTACAACTTTGTACACTGCATATTCAACCTATCATAACTGTATGTTTTGTTTGTGCAGCTGACTTCACTAACCCCTGCCCACATAACAGAATTGCTTGGGGATGTGTTACTATGAAAATTTATGGCCCAAGTGCTTAGACAATGGACAGATTTTAGCTCTGCAACCTATTCACTCAATCCAACAATACTTGGGTTGCTAAACTTGGGCTTCTCTTTAAAAAGTATATGTTTTTAATGTAAATTGATGCTATACTTTTTGTCATCTCTGCAAGAGGCTGGCTGCCTTCTGCATAGTAAATTTATCTAACCCTCTATTTATATAAATAGCTCCACATTTATCTAGTGCATATATATTTTCCCTGTGTCTTCTTGCAATGTAACAAGTTGACAGAGTTTTGTGAAGTGGGTGATTAGATTCATAGGAGAAGGAAAGGTAGGAGCATATTGAATCTTGGTTGTCTGATAAGCAACCACTCATTGCAGAAATGTCTTGTAGAGTATTGGGATAGGAGTGAGGAGAGTCAGATTCAAAGCACTACTGAGTCATGACACTCAGTGGGTAATCTTTGGGTCAGACAATCTCTCAAAGCCAGATTTATCTCAGAAATTTTGAGGATAAACTAGAGGAGGGGAAACCATGCAAGGCATTTAAAGCTTCCTGGAGAAAAGACAGGATTTGCATGCAATAAATAAATATGTAGATACTCCCCCTCCCACCCAGATACTTACAGAGCATTTTGTTCACTGTCATTCCAAATGATTTGGGGCATATAATCAGTAACTGGGATCCTTATCCTATCAGCCATCTTTTTGCCAAGTTAATCGGAGTGATCAGTGAAGTTAATTTAAAAGAGATAATTATACTTTGATTCATAAGCCTTATGGGAATGATATGTGCATTTATGAGAACAAAGATTCACTGTGACATTTTAAGTGCCATTCATTCTCTGCAATGTTTTCCCCCCTTAATACTTACAAGCACAACCAGACACACTGTGAAACAGAAAAAAAAATACTTTAGGAGCTGCCAGTCTAAAACAAATCCTAACTTATACTGCATTTTACCTTTCTGTATAGTGTGGAGATGACAGCATTTTAAAGTTCTTTATTAATAGTGTTTCATGAAAAGCTTGGGGCCCCTGGTGGCACAGTGTGTTAAAGTGCTGAACCGCTGATCTTGCGGACCAAAAGGTGCCAGGTTCAAATCCTGGGAGCGGAATGAGCGCCCGCTGTTAGCCCTGCCAACCTAGAAGTTTGAAAACATGCAAATGTGAGTAGATCAATAGGTACCGCTCCGGCAGGAAGGTAACGGCGCTCCATGCATTCATGCCAGCCACATGACCTTGGAGGTGTCTATGGACAATACCGGCTCTTTGGCTTAGAAATGGAAATGAGCACCAACCCCCAGAGTCGGTCACGACTGGACTTAACGTCAGGAGAAACCTTTACCTTTACCTTTATGAAAAGCTTATAAAATACTTTTGACTACAAGTCCCAGGATTCCCCAGCTGTATGGTTGGGGAATTCTAATCCCTAAAAATAATTTGTTCAAGCTGTCTCCCCATGCTTTTCATGCTACCACTACAAGACCACATTGGATTCAATTGGATGTTATGCCAAATCACTGTTTAGTGCTGTGTAAAAGAGTCAACCTTCAGACCTCACATTTGCCTACTATACAGTTGTTTCTCTATATCTGCAGTTTTGTCCTTTGTGGATTTGATTATTTGAGGATTTGATTAAAATAGTCTCATTTAGGACACATTGGGTTCTCCAGTGTAACTCTATAGTCAACTTCCTACAGTCATGTTGGAAGACCTAGAGATTTCTAAAGAGAACACCTCTCTAGGGATTTCTTTACATGGGGTATTTTTCAGTGTTTTTTGGCAGTGTTGCCACAAAGCCTGATGGCTATCATCACATCCTGGAGAAGTACTTCCAACGTGGCTCTGTGGTGAAACTGTCAGAAAAATCCTGCCACCTCTGCAAAATAACCAGTGATGAAAGATGGGAGGCATCTTGTCTTTCTAGTGAAATCTATGGGGACAGCTGGCTGCCTGATGCTTCCGCCCATGTGATGAGGTAGGGGGGGAAGCCTAGAAAATGTGGGTAGTGGTATGACAGATCCCTTGCAATTTGCAGCAATTCTCAGCATATGAGAAGGTCCTAGAAATCTTTACATCCTCCAGTGTAATTCCATGATCCGCTTCCAACAGAGGTTGACCCTAGAGTCATACTGGATGACCTAGAAATCCCCAGAGTGGTGCTGGTTTGGGTAAAAAAGGAAATTTATTTATTTGCATTTTTTTTACTTTCATTGAAGTTCTGTGCCTCCAACCCCAGCAAATGTGGCAGACAGAGAGTACTGTATATTTCCCTTCTCCATTCTTCAGTTTAGGAATATTCACCTGATCAGAGAGAATGCAGGCAGAATGAAAGGTCCTTGAAAAATAGAAGCCAGTTGTCACAAATTTCTATAGGAGAATATACAATCTGTGGGCTTTGACTTTAGCTTCTACACCAAGAATTGCTCAGATAAAAATATCAACCATATTCTGGTTGGTGTACAGTGCTCTGAAAAAAATTCTCAGTTCTTTATGCTTGGCTGAGCTAGAAATATCCTCCAAATGTCCAGAAGAGAGAAAAAACATAAATTTAGGATAACAGTGTAAGGTCTTATGTTTTGCTCCTGTAAAAATGACACATCTTAGCGTCCCTACTGAGGGAACTCGGTTGGAAGTTCACAGCCATTTTGAAAATGAATAGAATGTGATATTTCATGATGTTATAATTGCATTTCCTTAGCAATTCTTATCTTTAATATGAGTGCAGTACTGCATTAAATTCCATGTGTTATAGTATCTTGTTTTATCATCAAAAATAGCGAATAAGACCATAATCGTCTCCCTGCTTCATAGAAAGAGATACTGTCCTTCAGATAACATGGACCAAAGCCTTATAGGACTTTGTAGGTCAAAACCAGCATTTTGAATTGTGTCCAGAAATGTGTTGGCAGCCAGTGGAGCTGTTGCAATAGAGGAGTTGCATGTTCCCTATAGCCAGCCCCAGCTAGCAATCTAGTTGCTGCTTTTTGGACCATATGGATACCATATGAATATCAATTTGAGTGCCAGTAGGCATTATTCCCTGAAACCACCACAAAAATTATTAGGATCAGTTTTGCTTTGTGCTGTCTACCATATATTCCAGATTTCAATTTGAATACAATTGCATGCAACATGGGCCTGAATCAAACTCATATTTCTACACTGAGGTTGCTGGATAGTCTTGGGACCACCAATTAAAAGATCCCAGCTTTTTCCCCAGAATGGATTTTTTTTTGTCATGGAGCAGGAATAGACCCCAAACTTAGTAATGTGAACAAGATGAAGGGTCTGCAAAACAAAAGCCTCATTTGAACCACTTCTTGTCATTCACTGCTATAGTCATATCCCTTCATTTCGCTCATCCACTTACTGCAGACAACTCTATTTAATAATATGGTCAATTAGCTCAGCTGAAATGGAGTAAACTTTTACAAGTACACCTTGTCTCCACACACCTTCTTACTTTGTGGATACTTAGGTACTGTTTTTCTCAATGTTGCTACCTGCATTCCTCACTGTCCCTTGTTCTGTAGTGAGAGAGGAGGACCACTTTGACTACCTTCCATACTGTAGTGAGCTGATGAAGCATATCAAAACTAAAATCAAGAGTTCCTCAGCCCAGACAAAAATTGACTGGTTAACTTCAAAGCAGGCACTGTTTTCTCAACCCGGGCCTTTATATCTTGTGACTCACTCACTTTCTGTATCCATTTTTGAATATTCTATGTGAAAATATGTCTGGTCATTCTTAGATTGTGTTAAAAAGAATGCAAAGAGTACCTAACAGGTCAAGTTTTCTGTTCATATTCTCAATCCTTCATCTTCCCCTTCTCTCCTTGTGGGTCTAATTATGTACTTTGAGAAAAACAGTTTTTGATTTTTATATTTTAGTGTGCATGCATTTTAGATTAATGGATACCTCTGTTCACATGTTATGTTGTTTAATTCATGCAAAGACACAGTGGATATTAATATGCTGCAAACTTTACCCTGAAAGGTTACAGTCAAGATTCAGCTTTAGATTTCAGATTCAGGCCTCAGTCTCTCCATCTCAAACACTAGGAGAGCATGAGAATGTGTGCACCAAATGTCTGACTGCTGGAAAAAGCTCAAGCATTTGTTAAGATTTCCCCAGACCATGCCAGCAATTGCTCCTGTGAAATAAGCCTGCTTAATGAAGCTGAAATGCTTTTATCTTCCATCATTTTTCTCTCTTTAGCTTTCAAGTCACCTGGCATATGCTACGAGTTTGAATCCAAACCTGAAGGCTCCCAGGATTAGAACTGTAGCCATGAACTGGAATTACCTTGTACGCAATGTTCAAATGGCGCAGTTTGTCTTAATAACACAACAAATGGTCCACTCCAGCAAATGCACCACCACCTGTCGCTTGAACAACTCATCTGCAGAACAGTTGCTGTTGATGCCATACGAGGAACAGATTTCAATGACTTCAGCATGAGAAAGGTGCGAAAAGGAGGCCTTTTGAAAATCCTGCCTCCTTTCTATCACATGTACACTGAAAGAAAGGAAACAAAGAACTCACCTATTACTACACTAAATCAATACTCAATATTAGTCCTCAAATGATAAATGAAAACCCTCAATGCACTTCTTTTGCTGAAATTCTCAACAAGGCAGAAGAGTTGGGGAGAAGGACGCATCAAGGCCACAAATTGCCTGAAATAAAAGAGCATTTCTTTTTTTGCTACTGCAAAAATAGATGCTTCGCAAATAATAGGAAGCATGAACTGAATCACAATTTCAAGTGGAGACCGCAACCGTATAGATCAGTGTCACATACAAGGATTTTGCTGGATAAAAATGATTACTTGCTGAAGTATCATCTTTAGGAAAGGGCCAGTTTACATTGCAAACACTAGTATATGCAAATAAAAACAAAGCAAACACTTGGCAATCTTAGTATTGATTAATGGATTTTGCCTCGTACTGTTTCTCTCTGTCTTTTTTCCCCTTTGCTTTTGTCTTGGCTGAGGATTCATTGTGAAATCATGAGCCCTGACTAGACTCACTCACTGCTCAGCGTCGTGCCCTTGGGATACAAAAGCAGTCCCTCCGGCAATCAAACCCTTTCACTGGGCAGACTGCACCACACCTAGTCTAATATTAACTATTTGAGATTAATTTTGGTCTACCTTCTATACTGTTTTTCTTTCTTTTCTTTCAATAAGTTTTTATTGAGCATTTTCAGATTTTTTTCCACATAAAAAGAAAATAAAAACAAAAAAGGTGATAAGAGTAGTGGAGGTCTTGTTAGTAGATTAAATCTATACAAATGTCTACTATGTCACAGAGGAAGAGGAAGGGGGTTGGAGAAGAGGGGTGAGAAAGAGAAGCCTTGCATTTCTTATAATTATTACATCTATATTTTCATCTGAATTACTATCATACACACTGTCTAAAGTACTGAAAATTCCATATGTCCTCTATAACAAAAGGGAGCATTCTCTTGTAATCTGACGTTAAAACTGGTAGTTATGTCTTCTTATGTTGTCCCATGTTCTTCCTGCCTTCCCTTCTAGATCTTTACATTAAACGTTTGTTTTAATTATTCTTAGCAATTTATTTATTTAATGTCAATTATCTAAATTTATCTATTGCCATATAAATCTAAACATTTAATTTCATTTGTTAGTAAATTAATATTGTGTAGGTGAGAATTTACTATGTTACAAATATTTCTCTTCTAATTAAAGGGTGCTAAGACATCAATTATCCAAAGTCTCTTGAAATTTTAAAGTATATAAATAATACAAAATATATCGATATACTATTCATATTGTTTTAGTCAACAAATCCTGCTGTGGTCATCTTCCTCTGGTTCGTTATAAATTCTGTAAATGGTTTCCATTCTTCTTGAAGTTTTTGTGTATGTTCTGTGTAAAGTTAAAGTTAATTTGTCTATTTCTGCAATTTCAAAAACTTTGGAATTCCAGTCTTCTGATGTTGGTGTGTTTCTATAGTTTTGCATATTCAGTTCTTGCTGCTGTTATCATATAAAGAAAGATTCTTTCTTGATGTTTCAATATCTGTTTGTCTAACAAACCCAGTAGAAAGAGTTATGGTTTCAATGTAATTTTATACTTTAATATAATTTTCATGTCCCTATGAATTTTTATCCATGATTCTTTAGCCTTTGGGCAAGTCCACCACAAGTGGTAGAAAGTTCCTGTTGTTTGTTTGCATTTCTAACATATGTCAGATCTTTTATATATCTTTGAAAGTTTTTCTGGAGTTATATGCCATCTAAATATCCTTTTGTAAAAAACAAATTTGACAGTGTAACTCCTTGTAAATTTTAGTCATTTTTTTCAGAGTTCTTTCCATTCTTCTAGGTTTATTGCCCGGCCTATATTTTTCACCCATTGAATCATGTGTTCTTTTATTTGTTCATCAATTGTAAAATCTTTCAGAGGAAATTTATAGTTTCTGAGTTTACTTGGTTTTTATCTGTAGTAGCCGGTTCCATCAATTCATTGATTCTCGTATACCCCTTTTTTTGTCTAGTCTAATCGAAATCTCTGTTGAGTGTTGAAGTTGATTAGAATGAAACTATGTCATTGATGAGTCTTCTTTTTGTAACTCTTGTCGTATTTTTAATTTCTGCAGAATTCCTTTTTGCATTCAACATTGTTTTTCATTCTCTCTCTTTTTCTCTGCCCTTCTGTGGTTGGTCACTAAGATATTGTCAGCAACTTCCCATTACTTTTGCCTAACACATATTTATATCTGGCCAGAAAAAAACCCTGCTGTGAAGTGGCCCTTAGTATTGTTTATAGCATCAAATAAAGATAGGTGAGAAATCTGATAAGAATATTTATAATCCTATCCAAATATTTTGTGCTTCTCTCAGGATTCCTCAAAATTTCACCTGAACAGGAAAACATTTTGTGGTACCTTAGGGCAGTGTTAAGTGGCTCTAGGCATTGTTGCTATGATTGTTTGAAATAAGAGAGAACAATACATTGATAGAGTACAAACAATGTGCTCAGATTCAGGACATTAATGGGTTCTCAATCAGAACCTTGGATAATCACAGACAGTCAAAATAGGCTGGATGGGTGAACAAGATTGTTGCACCCCAAAGCAGCATGAGCACTCGAAAACCAGACAAGAGCCAATATAACACACTATATCTTTATTAAAGCAATTATATATCTAAAGGAAATAAGGTATAGAGTCTGAGTAAGGAATAGTTCTTTTTAGAAAGTCAATGATAGTTCCAAATGGGTAAAGGATAAGGTCCGATATTATAATCCACAATGAGAACTTGATAGCTCTCCAAAGGAATCAAAGTGCCCATGAGTTTAAACAGAAAAATGAGGCTGGCAGAAACAGAGTTCAATTCGCTGGAAAAACTTCGTAGCAATCAAGGCAACAAGGTTGTCGAAGCTGAGGCAAACTTAAATCAGGAACAAGGAAACAACTGAAGTCAAGGTCTACTCGAGAGTTGCAGCACGATGCAATCTGACTGGAACTGGAAAACTTGGATTGGGAACAAACAAGAGCCGGAGACGGAGAAAACCTCTCTCAAGGAAGAACAACGTTGACACTGCAACAATTCTACTGAGCGAAACACTTTTAACAGATTTCAGACTGTTCACAATTTAGGGAGTACGAACTCCCAAAACTTTCTCATGGGAACACTAACCATTATCCCATCTATTTGCCAGTCTCTGGCTTCGGTGGACCCCTTGTTTTGCACTTCTCTCTCTGGTCACAAAATCTCTACGATTAAAAACCGCATTCCCAGGTGTCTCAGTAACATCTGGCTCTATCTGCGAGGGTGGAGTTGAAGAATCTTCCCCCAATTAGTAAGTCTCTACAGTCAATATCTTCGGGCACCTGCAGCTGCAAAGGCCCTTCCATGGAGGGTGAAATGTTATTATAATCCTCAGCATCATCTGTGTCAAAGTGCATGTCCTGAACCACTGCAGGCTCAGGTGCTGGGATCTAACAAAGATACAAGGCAGTTCCCACCCTTCTGAAATTTCTAAGATGTTTCACCTAAGTAGGATCCAACTGAGTTGTGAATTAGGCACTAGAAATTTGATGATAATTCTTAATTTGCATGCAATGCACATCATTTTACTAGTGGAGTTGGCTGTGTAAAGTACTTCAGGTCTGCTATATACACACTTTTTAAGGCTGCAAAAGATGTCAATATCTAGAGTGCTGTACATATTTTTTCAATAAGGTACATGCTGAGTATCCCTCATCCAAAACATTTGGGACCACAAGTGTCTTATATTTCAGATTTTTTCCATATGTTAGAAAAATTGTATTTGCAAGTTATGAACAAGATAGGTTCTGTAGGTTTGTTCTTAAGTTGAATTTGTACGTAACTTGAATTTTTAAGTCTAACTCCAGATGTTCCTTCTCTCTCTCTCTCTCTCCACACACACACACACACACACACATACACACACACTTTGGATAGCATGGGGAAGGGTTAACACAATTGTGGTATTTGTTTTGCTGTCCATGCCCCCTTTTAGAAGATTTCACCTCACTTTCTGTCCTTGTGACAATTAGATTTTGAAAACTTTGGCTTACTGTAGAAACAAGGATTGGTTATAAAGCTTCAGTTGATACACCTTTTCCTCATGATAACTCTTTCAGGAGTAGGTTTCTCGCACTTCCTGCTGTCTCTCCCCCATTCTTAACTTTGAGTAGTTTGTAAGTCAGATGTTTGTAACTCAGAGGCTGTCTATATACACATAATGAGATGTCTTGGAGATGGGACACAAGTCTAAACATGAAAATCATTTATTTTTCATATACACCTTATGAACATACTCAAATTGTAATTTTATGCAATATTTATTAAAATTTTGTTCATGAAACAAAGTTTTTGTATATTGAACCATCACTATCTCAGCCTTCCTTGTAGACAATTTTGAGATATTTTGTATTTCAGATTTTGGAAAAGGGATGCTCAACCTGTTGAGCAAAACAGCTGCTTTTCCAGTGTGTCCTCTTCTCTTCATCATTTCTGCTTGTATAGTTATGAGGAGAAAAATATTAACCTACTTTGTCCATTTAAAACAAGAGAGGAGACATGCAGGAAAGTCACAAACAAGTAGAAATCATAAGCAGATGGAAACCTGGAAGCACAAGGTTCAATTGTTCAGCACCTGTTCTGAAATTCAGGAAACTAACTCTATATAGAACTATGAAAAATGTAGTGGTAAAATTGACTTAGCTGAGCTCTAGCACTTAATCGAGTATTTTAAACATTCTGTATTTCTCTCTCCAGGTTTCCTTCCAAACTGTGCTGTGTTTCCACTCATTCCAAGAGTGCCCCATTGTGAGGCAGAATGCTATTTGTGTAGGATTAGATACAGCTCACTCCAATATAGCTTGGAAAGTTCAATTAGGGTGTCAGGCTTCAGCTCTCCCACCGCTCTCTATGCAGCATATATTGGAAAGAGGGCTAATGAGTATATAGGCTGCAAACATGAAACAGAAATATACATATTTGGCCCCTGCTGCCAGGTCCTTCTCACCTACTTATTCCCCACATTCTTCTTTGTTGAGAAGTAGAACTCATATTTGAAAACATGTTAAAAATAGGCACAAGGAAAAAACTGTTGGCACAGTCCAGTGTTTGGAAACTAAATACTTTTATTGAAAGGATGGGTTCCCTGTGGGTCCCATTACTCAGGGCTGTTCCACACATTATATAGTAGCAAATGTAGCCTTGTCACAGAATATAAAACTCAGCTGGAAGCTGCAACTGTCTAGCTTTACAACTATCTACTCAGCCTACAGGTTTTGCATGTGGAGAGTGCGCTGAATGTAGGAAGAAGAGTCATTATCTGTATATTGAATATTCTTTCCAGTATCTGAAATGAAAGTAGCATGCCCTACATAAGTTGTAACTTCCTGAAAATTGGTCCTATCCCATTTGAAACCATTTTTTATTTTTAAAAACTGTAAAAAGGAACTTAGGCCAATTAGTCTGTGGATTATTACTTCTCAAACATCATTCTATACAGAAATTGTCCTTGCTGGTTGGGCCATTTAGGTAACCATAGTATAAAGAATAATATTTCTACAATGTAGATGCCAAAGGAAGGAGAAATTGGGGGATCTCCATTGCTGAGGAAATCAGGACAAAACTCTCCCCCCCCCCCGACACACACACACACATTTTTGAAGCAGAAGCCACTGACAGGTGTGATATGGGTGATAAAATATGTAAAGAGGTGTTGTTTTGCTTTGATTTGTGTTTATAAAAACTAGTAATTTGTTTCTAACATAGAAGCTTATAAAATTGAGCACAGTGCTATTCGGAAACAATACCATCCAGCAACACTGCGCTTCATATGGGACTTCTTTCCTTCTGTTCCACCTCTTTACCCAAGAAGAATCAAAAGCAAAGTTTTATACCAATAAGTAAACCAATGTTTGTCAGAGCAAAAACTTTTCTTTAATACCCTTGCGTACTGAATTAAACTGTACAGCCATAACCCAGCCATTCTAATAAGTTGTCGAAGGCTTCCATGGCCGAGATCACAGGGTTGTTGTGTGTTTTCCAGGCTGTATGGCCAAGTTTCAGAAGTATTCTCTCCTGACATTTTGCCCACATCTATGGCAGGCATCCTCAGAGGTTGTGAGGTATGGAAAAACTAAGCAAGGAAGGTTTATATATCTGTGGAAGTTCTTGAGTGGGGGGAAATAACTCTTGTCTGTTGGAGACCAGTGTGAATGTTGTAATTAATCACCTTGTTATCATTAAATGGCCTTCCCAGCCTCCCATCCTGGCCTGGAGGAATCCTTTGTTCAAAGTCATTAGCTGCCCCTTATTGATTCATGTATGGAATTCTTCTGTTTTCAGAGTGTTGCTCCTTATTTACAGTTCTGATTTTGGAGTTTTTTAGTACTGGTAGCCAGATTTTGTTCATTTTTACTGTTTCGTCCTTTCTATTGAAGTTGTCCACATGTTGGTTCATCAAGTGCTCTGCTATGGCTGATTTCTCTGGTTGGGTTAGTCTGCAGTGCCTTTCATGTTCAACACATTGAACATCTCTATGGGGAGAAATTGTTCCAAGACTCACAGAGATTGGAAAAACTAAGGACCAGGAAAGAACATATGCTGTGCTCCCTGACCTTCCTTCTACTCTGCAAAGACAGATACTATCCCACAATTTCTTGCAGCCATAAGGACTTTCAAAACACCACAGGCTCACCGTATTTACAATCGCCTGGAACGCCACCTCTTAAGAGAGAGAGAGTCCACATCATTCACAAAGAACTCGTAGACACAGACAAAGAACTGCTACACCTCCATATCAACATCAGCCAAAAGATGAACACCCAGGATTGGGATAAAATAGACAACCTCACCTACAGAAAAATGGAGAAAGACATGGCTCTCCACACCAAAAGACAAAAACAAAAATTCGATGAATGCCAAAATCAACAGCCAAAACCAGAACTGGATACGTCATGGACCATCATCAACCTGACTGACAGACAACTCACTGAAGACGAAGCAAAAGGAGGAAAATTTGCTGATACCACCACCAGAATCCCAGTAGAAAACATCATTGCTAATGTCGAATCGGCAATTTACCAGCTCCCCAAGGAAGAAGTGGAGGAAATAAGAATGGAAACAGCAAGGATCCTGAAAAAGGCAAAACTCCCCCCCCCCCAACCCCAGCAGCATAACAGGGAAAGAAAGACAAGCCATCAAAGACCTCAACTCAGATCCAGAAATCATCATTCTCCCAGCTGACATGGGGAATGCTACAGAAATCATGGAAATGAAACAATACAAAGAAAAAATCAGACAACTTCTGGATCCCACAATATACAAAAAACTAAAACAAGACCCAACTAACAAAATCACCAGAAAAACTAACACACTGATCAAGAACTCCTCCATTAACCTCAACATATGCCAACAACTGTGCAAATCAGAAGCCCTCTCACTTAGGCCTTATAGACTCCCAAAAATCCACAAAATCCATGACACTCAGACCCATTGTGAGTGCCATTGGATCCCTGACTTACAACCTGGCAAAATTTCTGGCTACACAACTACAAACCGATATTGGGCTTACCACACACTATATCAAGGACTCAACACACTTCATAGAAAAAATCAGCAACCTCAAGCTAAGTACCAAGGACATCCTGATCATCTTCGATCTGGTGTCCCTATTTACTAAGGTCCCAGTAGCACAGAAAGATCCAACCAGTCCATACCCCAGGAAATAATGCCCAGCTGCTCACTGAAGGGAAGGATATTAGAGGCAAAGATGAAGTACTTTGGCCACATCATGAGAAGACAGGAAAGCTTGGAGAAGATCATGATGTTGGGGAAAATGGAAGGAAAAAGGAAGAGAAGCTTACCAAGGGCAAGATGGATGGATGGTATTCTTGAAGTGACTGGCTTGACCTTGAAGGAGATGGGGGTGGCGACAACTGACAGGAAGCTCTGGTGTGGACTGGCCCATGAGGTCACGAAGAATCAGAAGCGACTGAACAAATAAACAACAGTAGTCTCTATTTTGTCTTCACGTAGTCAGGGAAAGAGATTTAGCAGACTCTCAGTTCCAGTTCATTTGGCACCACCCTCAATGTTCCTGAGCATTCTGGAAAAGAAAAAAGTATTAACAGATCCAATTAGATTGCCATTAGATTGCCCTCCACCCAACCCACTCACCCCCCCCCCCCCAAAAAAAAACTAAAACCTGTCTCTGTCCAAAACATAATTTACAGTCTACTTTGTTGGAAGAGAGCTGTGAAATTCCCAAATAGCCTTTAAATGTTCAGAGTCAGAGATAAATTTTGGTAAGGGGTAAGATAAAACACTTTAGAGACCTTTACTTTTGGTGGGAGATAATGATCCCTCAGAAAATTAAATCACAGATTAAGGTGACATATATGCCTCTTCCTCCAATGAATGTTCTCTGTTAAGAATGACTATATTTGATATTCTTCAAGTAACATAAAACCTCTGGAAAAACCAGACTGTAATGTACTGGGATAAATTTGGAGTCATATAATGTCATATTACCTTGAGATGGTATTACAGAAATGCCTGGCAGCCCTTATATATGCACACCTCTTATGTATATGTACTAGGATTGCACATTTTGGCTGAACCTTGATCTGTTTCTGCTGGCCAAATCCCAGGGATCCCACAGATCCTTTTTTGCGTGCCTCCTAAAAATGGGCGGGTTGCTAAATAGCTGTTTCCATCCCACAGCCAAAAGATCTGGGAAGATCCAGCCCATTGACGGGAATGAGGAATCTATGAGGCTCCCCTTTCTGTTCCTGGGATCCTTTCCTTTCTTCCTTTCAAGGAAGCCCGGGTTTGAGCAATGGGGCTAAGAAAGTATCCTTCTTGGGACCCTTTCCTATCTTTCTTTCAAGAGAGTCTGGGTTTGAGTAATGGGGTTAAGGAAACACTCTTCCTGGGACGGGTTCCTTAGACACAGCTTGCATAAGACACTTCATGGCATTCTTCTATTCTGATTGGCTCAACAGGCAGAGCTCACAGGGAAACCGTATGTGAGCAGCATGCAGCAGCCTCTCAGTGCCACGTCGTGCTCAATAGGGGAGGAGGAGGCATGATCAGCTGCCACATGGTCCCGTAATGGACTAAAAATCATGACGGCTGAGCCCTTACCTTTATGGCCATCCAGACAAGCTGAACTAGCCAGATAGGCCAAAGGGAACCGACCACTCTGAATATGTGCACAAGCCTAATGTGCACAGTCCATTGCTTTCTTCAACATGAAGTAAAGCCCAAGTTCTAGGGTAGGTCTTTCTGCTTTCCCACTGATTCCTGTGGAACTTTCTCCTTTTCTTATTGTTTTGCACAGCTTGAATTTAAAATAGTTGAATGTTGCGTTTATTTCATTGGAAAGTTTCATAAGGACTTCAGAAAACAATTTGTATGCATTCAGCCAGTCCACACTTGTTTCTTCTATGCAAAATTTGCCTGATTCACAACATCACATTTCTTGAAGCATCACTTATGTGGTTTACTCCTCTCTTCCTTTCTCTCTCTCTCTTTCTCTCACAAAAACACACTCTCTTACCCTCCCTCCCTCTTCTCTTCCTCTCTTTCTCCCTTTCCTCACATCCACGCTTCTCCTGGCTGTTGATTTCTTGCTGTATTTCTTTTGCCTTGCAACTTCAGACAGCCCAATTTCTTTCCAGGTAACAAATAATACATACAAAGCAGAATGTATAACCTCACCGTAAATCACATCAAATGGTTACATAAGCAATATAATTTACTTAAACTGCTACAAAGGTAGCATTTTTCAGTGGAACGAAGTAAACATTTCAAAAGGTTTTTTTCATACAAATACTCAAAGAAGCACTGGAATTTCTTCAAGTACCTTTTGCACCCTCTTGTGTTTTATTTCACATTCATGTTCTAGGAGCTGAAATGTTCACAACAACAGTGCATTACAGTCAAATACCACCAGCTGGACATCTGAATGATTATATAGAATCTACTAGTCAAAGGTACAGAACAATTGCAATATGCAAATTCTGCTCTTTTATTTTCAACAAGTTTTCTGTTTTGTCTCTTCATGGCAGATAAAGAATCTCAGGATAACATCTCAGACATCATATTCTTTTTGCAGCTTTATGTGTAAATAAAATGCACAATGCAATTATCCAAATGAAAATATAACTTCATGAACTGGAGAGCTTGTCAATATGAAATGGATGGCATTGCAATGAAGCTCCATTGTCATGTTTGAATACACAAGGATTCAAACCCAGACCTTTTAGATGAAAGTGCTTAAAGCATTGTTATTCATTTCACTTTGACTCCCAGCCTTTTTTTGTATACCTTGAAATCTCAACTGTTCATGCAAATAAATTAATATATTCTTAATTAAAAAATGAACCAACACAGTTCTAATCCATTCCTCCATACTACTTACATTTCTATTCCTTTCCTAATTTCAAAGAATCCACCAGAGTAGCTAATAATATTATCATATCATTAATGGCTACTATATATGGAGCTGTACCATTTGGAAATATAGATGAAATACATATTGATAAACACATACTATTTTACTGCTCATACTGAACATCTTTGGAGCTGTTTTGCAGCCAGTAGCTGGAACAAAAATGTAATGTCATGTAAATTGAGCAATCTTGATTGATATAAATAAGTAGACAGGAATTTCACAAAATAATATGAATATTTCTTGATATTTCTCTCTATAGATTTGTCAGTATAATGCTTGTCATATCTTGAGTAACTAAAAGAAACAGAACTGAGAAACAACCTGGAAAAATACAGCAGTTTAAATTAGGAGTCTGAGAGACTGAGAAAGAGAACACTTGGAGATGGCTAAATATAGAATACATCATAATGGAGAATGTTTTATGAAGGATTTGCAGTTTTTCTGCTTTTTAAAGTATAGCTTCCACTGGGCTCTGCTTTATATCTTTATGCTATATTTTTCTGTAGTATTTACAAAAAATATACTAGGTAAAAAGGTAAAGGTTTCCCCTGACGTTAAGTCCCCCAACCAAATGGAACGCAGGAAAAATAAACAGCATTGCAATGACCACATATTAAGTTCAGATCAGTCAACCTCTTTGTCAGGAAATAGTTCCATTAGTAACTAACAGAGGTAAGTACAAGAAAGTTTATTCTCTCTTGTTCATCCCCATGTTGCTGCAGCCTAAAGTTGAAGGAAACTCTGAAAAATATGTATTTACAGTTAGCGATAGCTTTGTATGCTTCTAAAATCCTTGACAAACTTGTGTGATATATATATATATATATATATATATATATATATATATATATAGAGAGAGAGAGAGAGAGAGAGAGAGAGAGAGAGAGAGAGTCTAGTTAAAATTTATTGTCTTCTGCCTGCGACAATATCCCTCCCTACAATGAAGGATATGGGATAATGAAGGGATGGGATAGTTTCCTTAACCCAATCTAGAATTATTTAGGATGTATGGGTTTAATTTAGATTGTACCTCATATTGGACACATTGTACAGAATTCAGGTAGGGACATCTGGACACATCCCACCTAAATATCCCAAAGGCATCAGATTCTGTCTAATCTTGGACCCTAGACTAAGCAGGGTCAGTCCCAAGTAGAGTTTGGATGGGAATACCAGGTGCTGTAGGCTACATTTCAGAGGAAGAAACTGGCAAAACCACTTCTAAAGGTTTTTTGTCTAAGAAAACCTGAGAAATCCGACACATTCACACAATGGTTAAAGAAGAACCAAGAATCCTGGAGAAACCTCCACTGTTATCTGTGTTGATCATTGTGCATTTGGGTATGAGGCATGTAATTGACAGTCTGATAGGACTTTAAAGTCAGGGTAGAATAAGGGTAGGACATGTAGATGGAGCCATTCTCTTGTTATGCCACAAAGCTTCCCTGCCAACTGACAAATTATTTAGAGGTGGGAGACATTTAGAAGATGAGGGATATCAAGACATTGAGCCTTCCTTAAGACCTACACTGGGAATGCTTGTGTTCCCTTCAGAATAATTATCCCAGTTTGAAATGCTTGTATGTTAATTGTGTTGGAATCACAGACGCCTTAAAGGGCCAGACTTAAAAGTGTCTTCAAAACAAAGTTTATTGAAACAAAAGGAAAAGGATGCAGGGATACTTAAATGCAGTTTCACTGGTCAAAACCTCAAAAACCCAAACCAGACCTGGTCCAAAAGGGTAAACAGAAATGTAATCCAGATCAACTGGATGCAAAAAGCAGTAAGTTAAACAAAGTACTCTAAGGCAAAACGAAAAGGCACAGTACACAAATGGTTAACAGGGGAAGTTGCAAGAAGAGAAGCGACGTTAGCCGAAGTCCAAGGTCAAAGCACGAAGAATCCAAAGCAGTGTTGCTCCAATTTCTGCAGAAGCAGCATCTCCAGCCAAACTGGTTCAGGTCCAAACTGCAGATCCGAACATGAAACAGGCAGCAGCAAGACTACAAGAAACTTTTCCAATACCCAACACATGAACACACATCAACACCTTGCCTTCTGCAAAGACCCCTCACCCCTGAACCCACTTTTATCTACAAACCATCATCAGAGGATGAACTGACCACCGCCCCATCACCATCTCCCACAGCTGCTCCCAGCAGTTCACGTGAATTCCTTTGACTCTCCCTCCAATTCCTCCATCTCCTGTCAAGACTTGGATCCCCCCAAGAATCAGTTGCATCCCCTGATTGCCAGTCTTCACTCCCAGAGAACCCCATAAAGGTACCACTAGTTGTTGGTGCCTCACAAATAGCTTGCACTTCTCTTATCTTAGTCCAATCCATGGTGTCTCCTTCTTCTCCTTCACTCATTGACCCATCATCCCCAGAGAATCCCTCAAATGACTCCTCATCTGTAGGTGCTTTAAGCATGTCCCGGATCCTCTTTCTCTGCTGCTCTTCATCAGATTCCTGCTCCCGAATAACCTTTTTTTCCCTCCTGGCATCCATACTACTGTTTGTAATGTTACTCACAGGCTCTGCTACAACAAATTGTATGCCTCAAATGAATCTGAAAACCTCATATTTGGCAACTGTGTTTACTCCCACCCTCTCTAAATCAAGATATGTAATAATCATTACATGAATCATGCCATTAAGGCTGGCTTTGCTCACAAGAAGAAGAAACACTGCATGAACTGGACATCACTTCTGTCTTGAATTTTGATTAACGGTGGACTTCTTATAGTCAATTGACAGATGAAATATTATTCCCTAGCAGTTATATTAGAAAGTTTAAAAAGTGAATAATAAATAAGTTAACATTTGCAAGCTCTTTGCAGAAAGCTCCAGACCGTGATAAGGGCAAAGGTTGTTGAATAAATCTTTAGTTTCCTATAAATCAAAGTTTTAGCGAGATGATACTTCAAAGTCAAGAAGTTTTCAGTGACAGGGCCAGGAAAGAAAATAGAAAAATGATATAGTTTTATAGAGAGCCAACATGGTGTAATGTTTTAAGCATTGGATGGTGACTCTGGTAACCAGTTAATTAAACCCACTGAGTTAACATGGGCAAGTTACACACTCTCAGAGGAAGACAAAGTGTCTTTGGAACCTCCCTGGAACGAATTTTCAACTAATTGAATAATGGCAGTAAATGTGGTGTCAAATGGATATTATTCTGTAATATGGATCCAGCCTTAGTCTACAAAGGTTTATGCTACCAAATATGCAATTCAGAAGGTCTTGATGAAAAGTCAGAATGTTTCCACAAAGCTGTGCTAAGAAGGTGGGTGGATTCCTGCAGTTTTACTCTCTACCTCTTGATGTCTCTCTCTGACCCTTGCACTAAAAAAAAGTTTGTCTATATGCAGTCAAGAATTCAGGACTATTTTCTTTTCTTTTCTACTACTAATTTTTATTGAAAAGAAAAACCATAATACAACTATAATAAAGTGAGCAAACACATTATAATAATGTACTTTTTAAAAACCCTGCTAAACTACTAGGACCTATACATGACAACACAAAGAGCATATGCTGCACACATAAAAATAAAACACACCAATAAACCTACATACACCTCTCACTCTCTGCTGGTTTGTCTGTTTTTGTTCCCACGTTTTTCTTTTACTTGGATAGATTTCCAACATGTTTTGAAGGGCAGATTCAGATTTTTTCCTTTGCCAATGAAGTTAGGGTTTGAATAACAAATCTTACTGGAATTTCTATTGATACCTCAAAAATTCTACAGATATCTTTCATCTTTCCTTCAAAGTCAAAGGAATACCAGCAGCACCTCTAAGGATAATCCAGCCTCTGCAAAATATTCTTCAGGATAGAAGCAACCGTCACCAATTTATATATTTTTTATATCTCATGAAAGCAAAAATTATTTCTCTTGACTTTAGTCACTTCTGATAGAGAGAGAGACATATTGATGATGTTCTTTTTTATATTCAAACCTAGTAGATCACACCAGAGGTTTATCTAATCCAATATTCTGGCCACACAGTGACCAATCTCTTAGGCCTTATCTACACTGCCATATAAAATCCAGGTTATCTGCTTTGAACTGGTTTATATGAGTCTACACTGCCATATAGGTCTTAGGTTTCCTATAGGTCTTAATGAAAAATGGAAAACCAGGTTATCAATGCTGCTCTGCAAATGGTATTACAGAACCATTCCACCTTAGGTATTGGAGAAGATGTATATGCATCATAATTAATTTGTGAGTTCCCCTTACAACCCATCTGAGCTGGCAAACTTCACTATTATTTTATTTATTTAGGAAATTTCTACCCTACCTTTCTCAACCCCAGAGGGGACTCAAGGCGGCTGTACACATAGGCAACTATTTGATGCCTTAAAAACAATGTACAATTAAAATAAACATTAAATAGAACAATAAAATACATTAAAACAATTAGAAACATTTAAAACAATACAATCACAATTAATCCACAAGTGTAATTTGGGCCATTCCTATAGTCATTGCACAGTATTCTGTATCTATCTATTGCACAGGTTTTCAAAGGCTTGATCACAAAGCCATGTTTTTACTCTCTTACAGAAAGTCAAGTAAGAGGGGGCTGATCTAATATCCCTGGGGAGGAAATTCCATAGCCAAGGGGCCACCACTGAGAAGGACTTGTCTCTTGTCTCCGCCAATTGTGCCTGTGAAGGAGGCAGGATCGAGAGCAGGGCCTCCCCAGATTATCTTAAACTCAAAGATAGTTCATAGAGGGAGATATGTTCAGACAGGTAAGCTGGGCTAGAACTGTTTAGGGCTTTATAGGCTAAAGCCAGCACTTTAAATTTTGCTCGGTAGGGGACTGGCAGCCAGTCAAGCTGACGTAACAGGGGAGTTGTGTGTTCCCTGTACGCCATTCCGGTGAGCAATCTGGCTGCTGCCAGTTGGACCATTTGAAGCTTCTGAACAGTCTTCAAGAGCAACCCCATGTAGAGTGTGTTGCAGTAGTCCATTCGGGATGTAACCAGAACGTGGAATACCGTGGCCAAATCAGACTTCTCAAGGTATGGGCGCAACTGGTGCACAAGTTTTAATTGTGTGAATGCTCCCCTGGCCACCACCAAAACCTGGTGTTCCAGGCTCAGCGATGAGTCCAAGAAAACTCCCAAGCTCTGAATTTGCATCTTCAGGGGGAATATAACCCTGTCCAACACAGGCTGTAACCCTGTGCTCTGTTCTGCCTTACAACTGACCAGGAGTATCTCTGTCTTGTCTGGATTCAATTTTGATTTGTTTTCCCTCATTTAGACAGTCACAGCTACAAAACACCAGTTCAGCACCTGAACAGCCACTACATCTGGTGGTAGAAAAATCTATATTCATGTGCTATGTATTTCTTGTCCTATACATCTGCCAGGTACATATAGTACTAGATCAGGGGTCCCCAAACTAAGGCCCGGGGGTCGGATGCGGCCCTTCAAGGTCATTTACCTGGCCCCCGCCCTCAGTTTTATAATATTATATTTTTATATCAGTTTTAATAATATAACATATTAATAATATATTTAACACACTGGTGGCACAGTGTGTTAAGGCACTGAGCTGCTGAACTTGCGGACCAAAAGGTCCCAGGTTCAAATCCCTGGAGCAGAGTGAGCGCCCACTGTTAGCCCCAGCTCCTGCCAACCTAGCAGCTCGAAAACATGCAAATGTGAGTAGATCAATAGGTACTGCTCTGGCAGGAAGGTAACAGTGCTCTATGCAGTCATGCCGGCCACATGACCTTGGAGGTGTCTATGGACAACACAGGCTCTTCGGCTTAGAAATGGAGATGAGCACCAACCCCCAGAGTCGGTCATGACTGGACTTAACTTCAGGGGAAACCTTTACCTTTTTATAGACATATTATATTGATAATATTATCACTTTATACAATATAATACTAATAATAATATCATATAATAATATTAATTATATGTTATATATTACATATAATATTAAGTATAGTGGTATAGTTCAGTATAGTAATATATAATGCTAATATTGTACTATGCTAATAATATAATATATTGTATGTATGTACAGTTGCTCTGAGTCCCTTTCAGGGTGAGAAGGGTGGGATATAAATGTAATAAATAAATGTAGTAAATGAATAAATAAATAATTTTAGACCTAGGCTCACCCAAAGTCTGAAATGACTTGAAGGCACACAACAACAACAATCCTAATTAACTTGACTATCTCATTGGTCAGAAGCAGGCCCACACTTCCCATTGAAATCCTGATAGGTTTATGTTGGTTAAAATTGTTTTCATTTTTAAATATTGTATTGTTCTTTCATTGTTGTTGTTATTTTGCATTACAAATAAGACATGTGCAGTGTGCATAGGAATTTGTTCGTTTTTTTTCAAATGATAATTCGGCCCCTCAACAGTCTGAAGGATTGTGGACCGGCCCTCTGCTTTAAAAGTTTGAGGACCCCTGTACTAGATATACAGAAATGTATAAAAATATACATTTATATACATGCAAACTATGCAGGAAATGTCTTTAAAATTTATTTATTTATTTATTTCTCACATTTATATCCCACCCTTCTCACCCGAAGGGACTCAGGGTGGCTTACAACAGTGGCAACAATTAGATGCCCATACAAACCAATATAAACAGCACCTAAAACAGTTAAAACTATTAAAATACATTATGAATTAAAAATATACATTTCAAACATAAAATCAGATCCATTCTGAATAAAGATATTGTGCGACTATAATCATAAACAGATAGCACAGTACAAATCTTTTCTGACTAAACACCATGCCTCTGTGGTTTAGGAATAAATCAGTTTCATCCATGTGACAGACACCCATACACATACATGTACACATGCACACGTATACATGTATTATATCTTTTTCACATTGGAGACATTAAATGAATAGCATGAACATAACAGTACATGGCCCTGTATCCTCATTATGGTAATTTGGTTGGATAAAATAATTTTCATAAGCATGAAATAAAGATGGACAGCTTGGGAATACTAGCAATTGGCAGGGGGTTTAAAAGGAAACACTGAGGGCACAGCATGGTAGAATGAGCATGTGCTAGAAAGCCATTGAAACAGTTGAGGGAGTTTATGTAAGGTTTCCATGCATGAAGAGTTCTGTTTATGGTGCCTCATCGACCAAGAGCCCTTTTGAAATAAAGGACTGCTGACCTGGAACCAAAATCCAATGGCCTACTGAGATTTGTTGCTCTGTAAGGTGGATTCCATTAAATACCACAGACTATTTGAAAGGCATTTCTTATTGCAGAGTGAAGTGAATTTTTACAGCTTTGTGACCACGGGGCACCAGTAAGTAGGCAAGCCTATGTATCAGAAGCTGTTTATGATCCAAGGAGAAACCATGATAAATGAAGGGCTAACTGCTGTTCAACAAGCAGATTTGCCATACTATTGATAGTTATTCCCTCTACAGGAAGGAAAGCATAATATTCCCAGTGAAATACAGAAATGCATGACATTCTATTTAAGAGAGTGAGACTCTGAGCTGGATCTGCAACCTTTATCTTCGACAGTAGCAATATGTCAGCAGCTTCTGTGATTCTAACAAGGAAACATTGCATGTCTGTATGATCATTTCATATAAAAGCCAATGAAATATATGTTGTAGCACCTGCCAAGGGAGTTTTGGTATTCTTAGGCTCCTGAGGGAACCATTCCATCCAGGTTGGCATTTGCATCTTCCTTGACAGGATAGACTGTAGAAAGCCTTTCTAGGTATTCTCAGAGAAATAAAATGAACCTTGGTGGTGACATTTCCCAAAGAAAGTTGTGTTCCACACAGATAAGAGTATCACAGACTGACTCTTTTCTGTGGTCTATCCTGACAAGACTAGCTTCAAGAGATGAGGTCCTTGGAGTATTACCAGCTCTTTAGCCTTCTCTGCCAAAGAATGCTGGTGCCTGACTAAAGTACAATTCTCAGGATTCCATAGCATGTAGCCAGGGCAGTTGTGTCAAACTGCATTTACTTTATAATGTAGATGTACCCTATGGCTCCCTAGGCAGAGTGGTTCTGACTTCAGCTCATTATGTTGTCGAGAGGTCATGAGTTCGCAGCCCGGGTTGGGTTAAGCCTCCGACCATTAAAAAAAAATAGCCCCGGCTTGCTGTTGACCTATGCAGCCCCGAAAGACAGTTGCATCTGTCAAGTAGGGAAAATTTAGGTACGCTTTATGCGGGAGGTTAATTTAACTAATTTACAACACCATAAAACTGCCAGCAAAACACGAGGAAAAGAATGAGGAAGAAAAGCCACCAAGTGGACGGTGAAGCAACAGCTCCCCCAGTGGCCGGAATCGTGAAGCTGGAAAGATGTTAAAAATGCCTCTGTGTCTGTCTAAACTGAATGTTGTTTGTCTGTTGGCATTGAATGTTTGCCATATATGTGTTCATTGTAATCCGCCCTGAGTCCCCTTCGGGGTGAGAAGGGCGGAATATAAATACTGTAAATAAATAAATAAATAAATAAGTAGGGTCATAGCTTTACCTCCACTTTCACTGATACCATTGGACCTGACTGAGTCCCTTTCTAGTCCTAACATGCAATTGGACCCACATAAAAATGTACTGCATATGATTTCTTCTGTATCAGAGAGCAGTGGTAATTGCTTCTGCATCTTTGTCAGAAATGGTTGCCTTGTTAGTCCAGTTTCCCTCGGCAGCAGCATTTCTTTGCTTCAGCTGCTGCCCCTATTCAGCCTCAGGCAATAAAATAAAATAAAATAAGCAACTAAGTAGTCAAAATGATTGTGCATGTTTTAAAAGAAAGGGAAATGAATTTTATTCCAGAGCATTTTTATACACACACACACACAAACTTGTTTCACAATATTAATGTGGACTGTTGTCACAAGTGCATTCATATGTAATATTTCTGCTTTGCAGTTTGGCTAGGGAAATAAAAAGAAACTTAACTTAAATGTATGCAGTGCCTCAGTGTCACTCGAACACACCCTTACTTCTTAAAACTGTGGTTTTCTTGAATGGCTCCTACCCAACAATTTAAGAACTATCTTAGAGTGAATAATCATATGCTGATTTACTCAGATATAGGTAAATTATCCTGTATTAAATGAGACTTCTTCCCAAGCAGGTGTGGTTTGATAGACATGTGTGTATGAGAGAGAGGGTGGAGGGAGAGACAGACAGACAGACAGACAGACTAAAGCTGTGACCTGGATTAAAAATTGAAGGGATTGCAGAGTACATGTAGTGAACTGCTACAAAGTATTAGTTTAAGAACTGGGACCACATCTACACTGCCATATAATGCAGTTCGAAACTGAATTTTGTGGCATGTAGATCCAGCCTGGAAACAGATATGAGCCAGCCAAGTTAAAGAGCCATGAAACTTAAAATGGCCTTAGGGAAAACTCCTTCAGACTAGCCTCTCAGAGCCCATCCATTAGATACAAAATCTTTGCAAGCTTTTGTATCCAAAGAGATTTTGTAAAGTGTTTTCTTCTTAGGAATCAAGGACATAATCCAGTGCCCATGAATCCAAAGGCAGATGCAATGTCCTTTGTCCCTGCTGGCACATGCTCTCCTTTTGTTGTAATGGGCATGCATTCAGATGTTCATTTGGACAGATATTCTCATTTTGAACCTCCTAAGCAGGTTTCAAATGCATTCAGTCCTGGATATATTTAATGTTTCATGAATCAATACATTCAGACAGAAAGTAGATCCAAAACAACTGTTTTCATTACAACATATACATTGAAAATTAAACCAGAGTGCTTACCTCAGAGTTTCTAAGAAAGAGAATATATGACACTTTGAATGTCTTAGTAGATGAGTGGGCTAAAATTGTTTTCAGTTGAATCACTCTCAAGACAGAAGTGAGTATTAGATAATTTTTTTGCAATGAAATCAATGGTAGACTTCATTGATTTGTAGATTTGAAAAAATGGTAGTTGCCCCAATTCTGCTTTGAATACAACAAGGATTCTGTATAGTGATAGAGAAATAAATGTTTCAGGTAGCTATTGATCAGGTATTTTAATTATAGCATGTAATCCTCACTTCAGGTGTGCAATTGATTTAAACGAGTTAAATGTGAACCTTGGGAGAAGATCTCTCACCTAAAGAAATAAAATGCAATTCATATCTTGTTTTTGGTAGAATTATATGAATGATGACTCTTCAATTTTTAGGAAAACATGTGCCACTACTAAGTTGGAAAAAAGTCTGAAATAAGCTTTTTATGCATTGTAGCATACCCATAAGCTAAACCACATAGCACAAATAGACTGCACAGAATGTGAAATACATTATGGAAACCCAATGCACTGATGCGCATTGCCAAACTAGAACACAGTTGATTAATGAAAAACCTGAGATTATGGCTGGGTGGCAGGTGGCCAATTGACCGCCTGGGACAGATAATTGAATACCTCCGCTGCTGTCACTTTCTCCTCTTTTCCCACATTGGATGCATTTGGAACACATGTGTGCATCTCGAATGGCAATGGAAAAAAAAACTAGCAGTCTCTCATGGCTATCAAGCCACGGATACTGTGGATTCTGGAACTGGTTTGATGTCACTTTCCATATTTAATGTACTCACTATCCTGCCATTGAGCATGTTCCAGAAATGGCAATCTATTAATCTGCACAGTAACAGTAGTTTATGCTAAGTAGTCATTGTAGATGAGCTTCCTGTTGGAATCTCTGAGCACACGGTGCCAGAAGTTTAAATAGGCAGGCTATTGAACTTCCCAGTTTTCCATAACAGGACATATAAAGTCAATAAAATTTTGTCTGGCTTAGCAAGATTAACCCAAAGTTTAAAGAAGCAACCTTTTTGCACACAATTCACTAAATCCTCCATCTAGGATGGCCATTTTAATATGATTAACCATTTGTAGGGTTGCCATAGCAATCTGTGAGGATGTATTTGATTTGTATTTGGAGAACTGGCATCTTGTTGAAAGCATTAAAATTATGTGCAACATCTGCATTTTGATACACATTCAGATATGTATCACTTTGCATCCATAGATCTGAAAATTCTTAAGATCTAGTACATCTGCGGAACAATATTGAGTTTCCAATAAAAATGTCTCTGTGTTTAATATTTTGTGTGAGTTCACCCTCAAGTTGTCTGTCAACTTATGACAACCCCATTAATTTCACAGGGTTTTCTTAGGCAAGGAATAAAACTTACAGTGCCTAGTAATAAGATCCAAGTAACATCCAGGGCTTACCTTGCTTAGCTTCCAATATAAGACAAGATTTATAGGGCATATTAGTTCATGGCTAATATGGACCACATCCACACTTACTTGATTGATCAAGAATAAATGACTTAGGAACTTCTTAGATGCAACCTGGAAGTCCCCAGAGTCCTTTTGACATTCAGATGGCATTGGGCCACTGTTGCCACCACAGCATCACCTACCATCAGTAGTCCTCTGAAAGAGGCTTGCTAGTAAAGTCACATTTTTTTACACACGTGGCTGGGCACCCTGGTGTGACCTCAATAGGAGTGAACTAATCAGCTTGCCTATGGCAGGGAGCTGCTTGGGGCCGGTGACACAACCCAATCTAGCTGTCCACACCTCCAAAATTTAAATGATCATTCTGGAGCTTCCAGGAAATCTTGTTTCCCCTTGGGATGCATCAACGGCTGGATTCCTTGCAACAGGTGAGAGGTGAGTCCACTATATTTGAGCCATGTAGGCACAAACCCAAAAATTATTTCCTAGAGACATAGAGTCCTGAATTCATTATCTCTATGAGAAGTGGCAATATGCATTAATGTTTTCTTTTTACATTTTCATGAAGGAGAAATCTATAAACATGATCAGCGATAGTAAATAAATAGGACATACATATTCAGAGTCAGGATACCTCTGACCCTGGAGTCTAATAACAGGAGAAGAGTCTTTCTATCTGGTTTGTAAGCTTCCCAGAGGCAGCTGGTTGGACACCACTAGAAGCAGAAGGCTGTACTAGAGGAGCTTTGGCATGATCAAGAAGGGTCTTTATAAGGTCATTAGAGAATAGCAAAAGTCTGTTATTTTTTTCTGGAAGAAAACTGTCATAAGTAGACAGCAGCTTGCCATTAATAGTGGATTGTTTTTCAGTAAAGCCTAAAGGATCCATGAAGAAAATAACCTCTGTCCCTCTCCTTCCAAAGTAATTAAGCAGAAGTAACTTAGAGTGACCTCGTTATTTCGACAGATGATTCCACCTTCTGTCAGATGATCACTTGCCAACAACATTGTATTGTAATAGAGCCAAAAGGGCTTTGTATTGTTTGACAGCTGAATTCTACCCAATCTAGCTTTGCCAGCAAAAGCAGAACCACGCAAAAAGGAAAGGCCAATTCTGCTATTGTTACTGGTCAGGACTCCAAGTACAAGTAATTCATTTCTGACCATTTGTTTTAGAAAGAAGAGCAGACAAAGGGAGCCAGGGGCTTTCTGCCACTCATAATAATTAAGAGTGAAGCATACCTGAGGCTTTTTGAAATCAAAATCCAGACTGCTTTTTCTATTAGTGATATTCTCTCCACAAGGTCTTTGGCAACTAAACCCTGCAAAGTTAGCTACTTGATGTTACACTTTGCCACAGAGAATTCCATATCAGAATTCATATTCTAAATTATACCTTAGTAAAGAAGAACAATTGGCTGGGCATCAGTGCATACCTGCCTAAGTTACCTACTAACTTTATAATACACATGCAGTAGTGCGGATGAGCCAAGACTTATAACAGAATATCTAACTTACATCATTGCTCTAGTGTTAAGTTAAATTTAATTTTTACAATATTGAATTGTACATTGAAATTGTGATAAAATATAAGGAACATATCATTCCATGTTATAAACAGCATTTTCTGTGTAGCAATTTGAATTTTCTTTGCAGAAAACACATGTTGTATTTTTGTGCAGATTCAGTTCTCAATTGCAACATTTTCTGAACAGAATTTTTTGAATTAAAATGCTGTTTTCTCTACAAGAACTGCACATGTGAATTTTGCACAGAAAAAATGCTCAGCTGTGGATAGTCTTTGAAAACTCCACAGTTTTAGTGATTTTCATGTCACATGAAGAGTATAACTAAAAATAGTTATTTTATTTTTTGAAAAATAAACTGAAGAACCCGCCCCCTCAAACCTTCTCCCTCAAGCAGCTTTTGCAAGGATATGCAAGGATAATGTGGGGCTTTCGTTGTACTATTCAGACAACCATTCACACTTTTAAGCATGTGATTTCAACTATGTAAAGGGCCTGTTTGATTTCTGTTCTTTTTTTTAAAAAAAAAAAATCCCCGCTGCATGACATATGACCTTCTGTTGTCATCAGTTTACAAGACTTTATTTCTAACTCCTGCATAAAAAACTGTACACATGCAGTTCCCACATTTCCCCGCATGTACACATAATTGGGCAGACTATCCCCATGGAAAAAAGTATGTCTGTGGATAATTTATAATTCTAACCATGGCCATTTTTAAAGTGTTAACATGATTTTGTGTATACAAACATGATACAAGTTTCATGACATGGTGTTCTTTGTTTTGATACTAGTCTTGAAGGTGGGAAATAGTCATTTCAGCAAGAATACTGAACTTCCCCATGCCTATTAGGAGTGAAAACAGAGTTGTTTGATCCACTCTCTTGCATTCCTATCATCTGGCTCCATTGCTGTCAACATTATTCCATATGTTGAAATAATCCTTGGATAAATGACCCATGTGACTTATATATCTGCATAATAAGTATTCCAAATATCACAGGAATTCTTAAACAAAGAATATTGTAAATCTTTATTAAAAATTTTGAGAGCAACATCATACACCCAGATCCAAAGCAAAGCACCCAGAAGATGCCCATTAAAATAATGGGATCATAATGTGATAATAAATCATGGGATTTAAATAATTTACTCTAATGAGAACTAACAATTACATTTGAAAAACCCCACCACCTTCACAGAATTTGAATTGTATAGATGAGAGCAGGATAAACACCTAAGTTGACTGTCTAGTGTTGAAAACATACACTAGAAATGAATATTTTAACTTGAAATTGTATTTTCCCCCTTAACCTTGTGTTCCTCCACCACTTCCTCCTCTTGTACAGCATGACCCAAGGTTCATTTAAAAACAAACAAAGAAAGAAAATCTCAAGAGACTGGAATTTTGAAACCCCATGTAATATGTCATTTCAGTATTAATGTTTCCTGACAATAAAAGGCACTGATTTTGTTGTACAGGTACATAACACTTCCAAATGTTTCTTAACAATGCTGCCAAGCCAGTTCTATTTAACATCATATATGTCATTGTTTATTTTATTCTGCTTCTCCCCAACTCCTAGCTGTGTGTAACACTTTACATTTGTCCTTGTTACATTAAATTTGATTATTATGTTTTTCTCCTGAACCTTTTGTAATGAAACCCACTCCTCCACCAAATGCACTGCAACGTTTCTCACTGCCTAGAAGATATTAACACCATGGTAAATAAGGTAAATAAAAGGCCACAAATATTCTGCCAGTAGAAATAAATGGATGCACAGATTATGGTATAGTATTTCTTCCTTTAAATATTATTAGACATATTTGTTCTAAATATAAAGAGGCAATCACATTTCAATGTAAAATTCTAGATCATCCTGTTTAAGGCTATAGTTCTCCTCATTCCAGAGCCGACTGGCTGAGATTGAAGGGAGGTAAGGGATGGTGGCTACACATGTTCGGGGAACCAATACTAAATATACATCTACCTTTTTTAAAAAAATAGATTGAAAAATATTTTGTACATTAGTAAACTTCACCATGGTTTAACTTGGAGGAGTTCTACTTTCAGTTATCTTCTGAGTTCTAATGGAAAAGGATGCAATATGGCATTATGTGTTGAGCTCAGGATGGAGAGGGGGTGAGAAAGAATTTTAAATACTGTTTAAGTGTATTTTTATTATACTTTATCTGTATGTTAACCACAACCACATATCCTATTTAATTATTTTTTTAAAAAATTGTACTTTGTTTTATATTTTGAGCAAATTATGTGATTGTTAGTTGTATTGAATCCACAGGGGAAAAGGTGGGGTAAAAATAAAGTAAATAACAACAACAACAACAACAACAACAACAACAACAACAACAACAACAACTTATGCCTCAAGTACCACCTTCCAGCAGTAAAGAACTGGTGGGATTACAAACCTGCAAAAGTATTGGAAAATGAGCATGCAAAGATACTGTGGGACTTCTGAATCCAGACTGACAAAGTTCTGGAACACAACACACCAGACATCACAGTTGTGGAAAAGAAAAAGGTTTGGATCATTGATGTCGCCATCCAAGGTGACAGTTGCATTGATGAAAAACAACAGGAAAAACTCAGCCGCTATCAGGACCTCAAGATTGAACTTCAAAGACTCTGGCAGAAACCAGTGCAGGTGGTCCCGGTGGTGATCGGCACATTGGGTGCCGTGCCAAAAGATCTCAGCCGGCATTTGGAAACAATAGACATTGACAAAATTACAATCTGCCAACTGCAAAAGGCCACCCTACTGGGATCTGCACGCATCATCCGAAAATACATCACACAGTCCTAGACACTTGGGAAGTGTTCGACTTGTGATTTTGTGAAACGAAATCCAGCATATCTATCTTGTTTGCTGTGTCATACAACAACAACAACAACAACAACAACAACAACAACAACAATGCACTACAATTCCCTACAAGTAAAGGACTTTTGTCATAAAGAACTCTTGTCATAAGGTGCCGACCACTTGAGATTGCAGCAATGACACTAGAAACATTTCCTTAGATCAGCCCCCCCCCCCCCCCCCCCACAAAACTAAGACCTGCTGGCCAGATGCAACCCTCAAGGGTGATTTACCCAGCCATCACCCTAAACTTTAGACTTAGGGTCACCCTAAGTCTGAATTGACTTGTAAGCACACCACAACAACAATCCTTATTAACTTGACTATCTCATCAGCCCAAACTTCTGAAACTTCCCATTGAAATACTGGAAAGTTTATGTTGGTTAAAGGAGTTCTTCATTTTAAATGTTGTATTGGTCTTTAATTGTTTGCACTACAAATAAGGTATGTTCAGTGTGCATATGAATTTGTTCATTTATTTTCAAACTATAATCTCCCCCCCCCCCCAGTCTTCTGTTTAAAAAGTTTGAGGACCTTTGTGATAGATGGAAGAGGAGATAGTGGTAAGACTTTTGAAGGGGTAGAACACATTATACTATTCTAACCAGCAGAAAAGACAAATTCCATTTCTGATATCCATTTCAAAAATAAATCTATACAAGTAATATGAATCAGTAGAAAGGAGTACTATAGCATAACCACTTGCTGTATGCTCTTATCCTTCTCAGAGATATTTGTATGTAATGGAGAAATGAAAGCTTCTACCCACAGTTTGCATTGTGGCAATTCAAGGTTGTGAAAGGCAGATTAGGCTGGCTCTCTCATTGGTGTTCTTTCTTCAACAGGCATACCTTTTCTATTTGGACAGATATTTAAGCAAAGTTTTGCTGGAGGGGACTCTTGATTCATGTTATTGAGTTGTTTTTAATTGCCTTTTTAATCTGTTATGTTTCAACTGTTTGTAGATTTTTTAATATTAATTTTGCTGTTGTTCATTGGCTCAATTACTTCTGTTGGCAGATAGAAACATTACAAATTTTAAAAAATGGCTCTATCTTACCTTTCTGCCATCTTATTTCAACTTATTCTGCTTCATGTATATTCCAGACTTTAAAGCAGATTAACTGATGATATCTCGGAGTGGGAATTAAATCTTCTATTTCCCCATTTTTCTCTATTGTGCCCATATTCTTTATCCCACAGAAACCAATGGGTGCCAATAAAGGGTCAAAGCATTCACTGCACACCATAGTACACATTTCTGACCAGATATACTCTAAACTAGCTTAAACCAGAACAATATGAAACTTGTAACACAGAGCATAAGAACTGACCACTATGGCTTTTGCCCTCCAGAAACACAGAGATGACTAATTATTCAAAAACAGTGTGGGTTGAAGCAGTTAAAGGGTCATTTTCTGCCAGTGCTTCTTTGATGAAATTATTGTCAAGCATGGCCTGAAAGAGGCAATCATTGCTTCCCTTGATGTGAGTAGATTTATTTTGACATATATCAGTCAGTTGTTGACCCATTAAGTAATTCCCCACAAAAATGGAAAAGAAAGAAAGAAAAAGGTTTCAAAACAATGGTTGTGCCGTGTTATGAAATCAGTAATTTGCCATTGCTATAAAAATATTTTTGGTGGCAGCTTTATTGTTTGGAATATAATGGTACATTAATATTTTGGTGCTAATGAACAATAAACAAGTATTTGGAGAATGACAAACAGGTAAATGTGAAAATACTTCTTGCTTTAATATTCTAGCAATTATCAACCACATATTTGTATTAATTTTAGTTTTTAAAAATAAAATAGCAACTCACTTATATAGCTTTTGAATAGCACTTCTGGAATTCTGATTCACCTTATTTTTATGGCAAGAAATTCCTACATTTTGATAGTAGTGTTAGAAACTACAGCCCCCCCCCCCCCCCCACTGAGGTTGAGGGCACAGGACCTCTGTTAAAGTGAAAAACCACAAATACATCAGTTGCTAATTTTTTAACCTATGATAATACCTCTCTAGGAATTTCCAGATTTTTCATTATGACTATATGATTGACTTCTACTAGAAGCTGACCATAGAATCACACTTAAGGACCTAGAGATTGCTAGAAAGGTGTTCTCTCTAGCAATCTCTTGGTCCTCCAACATATCAGGAAGAAGTTGACACTAGAGGAGCTAGAGATTCTTAAAGAGAATATTTGCATCAAATCCATGAATAATCAAATCTGCGAAAGTCAAAAGCAGAAGTATGGAAGGCTTGCAGTTCTGTTATCATTCAAACAGATATGATCAAAATACAGACCTCACCAAATCTGACTGAAATGTCTAATAGGATTTACTAGACCATTTGCCCTCTCTTTTTCTGCATGTAAACTTGCATCCATATTGTGGGATTGATGGAATACATATAGATGCAATGTTGAACTTACTCTGACCTAAGATGGAGGCTGTATAATATTGCCCACACAACCCACAAGTATCAGTAAATGTCCTCATCTACATCAAGGTTGAAAACATATGAAACTTATACAGCTCTTCATATATTACTGATCTTTAACTCTCAGTTCAGTGTTAGCCAACAGAGCACATGATGAGTGAATTACTAAAATTACATTTGACATGGCCTCAATACCAGATCTAGAAGTTTTTTGTCCTAATGGCTACAGCCCATGTGCTCTGCTTCACCCCAATATCTCTTGATACCTTAGCACGGATAGAGAGTGAGCCCATCCTGAATTGTTCACCTGTTTAGGATCTGATTGTCCCTATGTCTGTGCTCTGGATCTAAATCTAATAATTTTAATTATTGCAAAAGGCAAAACCAGAACCTTTCCAGATTTCAAAACATGAAGGATGGAGCTGCTGAGGCAGGCTGGCAGAAAAAGTGGGAACTACTAACATTAAAAGGCTTCCACCAATGCAGGACTCTGTAGGATAGTAGTTTCCTATCTCAGATCTTCGGACATTGTTGGAACTCAGCTTCAAAGAGACTACAAGGCCAGTGACTGGGGATGCTGGAAGTTGTATTTAAAAAACATATTGGGACCAAGGTTTAACACTATTTTTTCCAGAAGTATTCATAATAGTCGTAATAGTCCCAGACAGCCTACCATGATGGGAGATCTACTAGTCTACATGTCAAGATTAGATTTTTGGTAGCCACAGGGAAAACCAGTAATTGGTAACTGGTTCCCTCCAGCCATTATTACATTACAGTTACTTCAAGCCTGAGCTTCTATAGCCAGTAGTGAGGATGGAATCATGAAAACTTGAATAAACTATCTGAAGGTTAATAGTTGCCCATTACTGGACTAAGGAATTAGGCAGTCATGTGTAGCCAAGACTGCTATAGGCCAGAATGTCTTGGACTGGAATATTCAAATCCATCCTGAAGAAACATTATACCATCTAAAGTAAAGTCTTTATGCTTGCTAACTTCTGACATCTAATATCCTATATCAGGTAGCTCCATTCTAAGATATTGTTCTTGTATGTAAGTATTTTGTGTGGTCCCACTGATACACATCAATAGAAAGTGTCCCTCCAAAATTGTGCTGACAGAAATAAACATAATTTTGCTTGCTATAATTCTTCTTAAAATTATTTTTGTTTTAGACTACTGGCACCCTGCTCTGAGGAATCCTGCCTAGTAAACTCAAACAGTATATTTGCTTGGTAAATCAAGTAAAATACATTATAGTCCGTTAAAGATA
The DNA here is from genome assembly GCF_035594765.1 of Anolis carolinensis. Lineage (NCBI taxonomy): Eukaryota > Metazoa > Chordata > Lepidosauria > Squamata > Anolidae > Anolis > Anolis carolinensis. The sequence continues at coordinate 153,361,408 of NC_085843.1, forward strand.
ATTAGAAAGCTCTAGGTTAACTATGTCTCACTGTAGCCAAATTGCCTGTGTTTTGTGTTCTTGGTAACTAATGACCAGGATTTTAAAGGGATTGATTGCTGATATGGATTTCCTTAAGACCTCAGCCCCCATGTTCATCTTGATTTAGTCATTTGTAAACTGCCCTAGCAGCATTGCTGCTAGTTGGATGGTATAAATATTTTAAATCGGTTCATTTAAATAAGTGTGTGGTTCGGGTTTTTTTCTTTTTTGCCATAAGCCAATTTTTAAAATTATGCTCACTCCATGCAATGTAGAGAAGAAGCAAAAGTGGCATTTATGGAGACAGAAGGAGAAAAGGCCGCTTCTTTTGGGCCACATGTGATTTTATTCCTCGGGAATATATGATCTTCTCAATGTTATTACATCACATACTGCTTTCCAATTCATTGTTCACTATATATGACAACAAGACATTGATCTTAACTGTGAATTTTGCTTCTCACTTAAATGCCTTTGTTTTGCCCGGCCATCAATGGTATATGGATATGCGTCTCTTCAAACTAATATTTTAAACTGATCCAAAACTGTGATTGTCGGCTGCTTTGAGTTGTGTGTTTATATATGTATATGTGTGTATGTGTGTGCGATGATGATGATGATGATGATTAAAGAAAAGATAACATGGTGTAGTAGTTTGGAAGCCAGGGTTCAAATCTTGCAAAGTGAATGTCGTTATAAGTTTGCCTAAGAGTCACCATAAGTCAGAAATGTCTTTAATAATAAGATGTATTAAAATCTATACATGCCTGTGATATGATGCATATGAGTAAGATTTACTCTGGGCACCTGGTTTTGTGAAATTCCTTTTCATTTTCCATTCTTGCCCCTCCAGTCCCAAATATGAGTGGAGCTGTGAATCCTGAGTGAATTGAATAGCTGCTCGTCTACTCAGACAACTGACATTAGAACTGAAACAAATCCAGATTGGCAGGCTTACTGACCAATCACAATCCTATTTCTTATTTTCCAAAAACATATGTCCATAAATGTCACAAGATTATTTTCTGGATGGAAGTTTAGGAAAAGGGCATTCTTTAAAGGTCACATTTAAATGCAATTATTTAGAGTATTTATACCCACTTCTGCCCCAAAGGTGCCAAAGGTAGCTTCTCAGTCAATATTCTAACTGTTCCTCCCCTCAGGCTAAATAAGTTGCAAGAAAAACCATAAAGAAAAAAGAGAGGCAATTGTGGAAGAGAGTAAGCCTATCAAATGTTGGCTGCTCTTCTCTCCCTCAGGAACCACAATAGTGGTAGTTGGGATGGAGGAAGGTCTTTTCCCCAATCCCTGTACAATATTGGCTGCACAATATTGCCCAGACAACCCACAAGTATCAGTAAATGAGGGTCATGATAGCTCTCACCAGCTTCTGGTCCAAGATACAATGAAGGAGTCCACTGACGATTTTCTTTCCCTCAGAAGTTACAGCACTAACCCCTGGTCTTGGCCATCATGGAGCTGTGCCTATCTGCCCTTCTCTACCTCAAAGGCTAGAGCCATGTTGGCTGAAATAGAGTCATATTTACTTAAAATATTGTTAAAACTTATGTTTTAAGAATGCCCAGCCTATCTCTGTCTTCAATCATTGGGAGGAATGCACAGAGTAACTTTTAACAATGACCTCTGTGTGTCTTTATTTTTTACTGCTCTGACCCGCCTGACTGATGTTTACAGCTCTTTCTGAATGTAATGACACCTGTGCATTTCATTGTTCCATTAACTTGCTTTTTATGGCAATTGCTAGATAATTAATACCGTTGTTAGGCTAAATCTAAACTAACACTTATCCTTACTGTAAGCATAAATCCCATAATGTGGGATTTGAAATATATATTTGGTATGTCTTAATGAATTGTGTGTGTATCAAACAGATTTTATCATGGGAATTCTTCAGACAAAAGACACTGATGTACCATTTTGTAAGATAAAACAAGGGAGATGATGCTGTGTAATCTATCCCTGCTCCAACACATACTTTTCCTAAATTGGAATATGTGAAAGGCAGATCTGAGAAGAGGAAAAAGGAGACAGCTAATGGGGAAGGAAATAGTGGGTTGCTTTTAATTTTCCTTAATAGCTTAGACCATGGATGATTAGAAAGGGAATTAGGTAAGACAGATCCTGAGCTTGCAAACCACTCAGTCACTTCCAGAGTTGTAATTTAAGTACTATTATTGAAGTATTTAAAATAAAGTTAGGAAAGAAGAATAATTACAGCAAAGAAAGTGGCTAGGTTATGGTTACAAGCAAAAATTAGTTCAGTAAAGCAATTTAAATTACAGGTTTCATTGGCAAGGGGTTTCAGTGTCCATTTTCAGAGAAGCTCCCAGCAAAGTCATGCAAAGGAAGTGATCAAAAATGCATTCAGAATAATCTCTTTTCAAAGTTGATTCTTGTGGGATTGCATGGAGAAAACAAACACCTGATCAAATAAACCTGACCGAAATATGCCACTTTGATGTATCAACACTCCATGGACATAGCTTGAATTTGAGGTAAACACATGTTAAACTTGATATTAGCTGTGAGAATTGCCTATAAAACCATGTGAATAATCAATGGCTGTACATTCTTTACAGAATCGTAGAATCTTAGAATCATAGAATGATAGAGTTGGAAGAAACCTCATGGGCCATCCACTCCAGCCCCCTGCCAAGAATCAAGAAAATGACACTCAAAGCAACCCCAACAGATGGCCATCCAGCCTCTGCTTAAAAGCTTCCAAAGAAGGAGCCTCCACCACACTCCAGGGCAGAGAATTCCACTGCCGAACAGCTCTCACAGTGAGGAAGTTCTTCCTGATGTTCAGGTGGAATCTCCTTTTCTATAGTTTGAAGCCGTTGTTCCACATCCTAATCTCCAGGACAGCAGAAAACAAGCTTGCTCCCTCCTCCCTATGACTTCCCCTCACATATTTGTATATGGCTATCATGTCTCCTCTCAGCCTTCTCTTCTGCAGGCTAAACATACCCAGCTCTATAAGCTGCTTCTCATAGGGCTTGTTCTCCAGACCCTTGATCATTTTAGTTGCCCTCCTCTGGACACTTTCCAGCTTATCAACATCTTCCTTCAATTGTGCTGCCCAGAATTGGACACAGTATTCTAAGTGTGGTCTGACCAAGGCAGAATAGAGGAGGAGCATGACTTCCCTTGATCTAGACACTATACTCCTATTGACCTTTTTAGCTGACGAATCACATTGCTGGCTCATGTTTAACTTGTTGTCCATGAGGACTCCAAGATCTTTTTCACACATATTGCTGTCGAGCCAGGCATCCCTCATTCTGTATCTTTGTATTTCATTTTTTCTGCCAAAGTGGAGTATCTTGCATTTGTCCCTGTTGAACTTCATTTTGTTAGTGTCGGCCCATCTCTCGAATCTGTTCAGATTGTTTATATAAAGCCTAAGTTATGTTGTTGTTGTTCATTCGCTCAGTCGTTTCCGACTCTTCGTGACCTCATGGACCAGTCCACGCCGGAGCTCCCTGTTGGCCATTGCCGCCCCCAGTTCCTTCAAGCTCAAGCCAGTCACTTCAAGGATACCATCCATCCATCTTGTCCTTGGTCGGCTTCTCTTCCTTTTTCCTTCCATTTTCCCCAGCATCATGATATTTTCCAAGCTTTCCTGTCTTCTCATGATGTGGCAAAACTACTTCATCTTTGCCTCTAATATCCTTCCCTCCAGTGAGCAGACAGGCATTATTTCCTGAGCTATGGACTGGTTGGATCTTCTTGTGGTCCAAGGTACTCTCAGGAGTTTCCTCCAGCACCAAAGTTCAAAAGCGTCTGTCTTCCTTTGCTCAGCCTTCCTTATGGTCCAGCTCTCACATCCATAGGTTAATATGGGGAATACCATTGCTTTAACTATGCAGACCTTCATTGCCAGTGTGATGTCTCTGCTTTTCACTATTTTATCGAGGTTGGCCATTGCTCTCCTCCCAAGAAGTAAACGTCTTCTGATTTCCTGGCTGTAGTCTGCATCTGCAGTGATCTTTGTGCCTAGAAATATAAAGGGCAAGGCAGGGCAGAGCAGGGTAAGCTATAGCTAGAAATGTGATAAACATCTTACTCTCAATTTGGGGGATGGGGGGTTCTCAAACTCCTCTCTCCATTTTATTTTTGCCTTTGTTTTGTAATAAGTTGTAAGAATGGAGGAATATGCACCAGTGTGATTGCATCTGATTGCAAGACTGGAATTAGCACTAGATTTGCCACAACTGTAAAACCATTTCCTTTCCGTTATGCACTTACTCAATTTGTACAATTATCCCCCACTGATTCAGTAGCATATTTCAGGACTATATTGAAATATATGTATATGGTAATACATACATACTGCACATCTTTTTAAACAAGATTCAGATGTTATTTTTGCTATTTTTATTGAGTAGGAAGGAGATTTTTTTTCCCCATCGCTAGCTTACTGGTACAGTTCCTGGTTTACATGCAGATGAATCCAGGTTCAGTCTTCCATGTCAGATACTACTGGAAGAATTTCTGCCTGAAACTCAGGAAAACTGTAAGTAATCAAAGACAATTTGACTAAGCTAATAATGGGCACTGGGTAGTCAACTGATTCAGTATACATTAACTTTTTTCTTTTGTACTATATACATGGACACTTTGGGTTTTTCATGATAAATATATGCACTGACATTTACCATAACAATAATTTACAGCTTGAAAGACAGAGCAATAACTATGGTTATCCAGTGTACCTGTCTTTCACACTATGTGTCATTACCAGTGAAAATGTGTCTCCATCCCACAAGAATACGTAGGAGTCTGCGAATTTCACAGCAGCAAGGCACAATGTCATAAGAGATTGGCATGGCATTAATTTGTCAGATTGCCTATTTAGGACCAAAACTTATAAATTAGCTTTACATTTGTTGTATTTTCCCATTCTTTCCATGCAGTGGAGCCTGTTGAACCCCTGCGGTGAGCATAGTTTTAAAAAGACCACAACCTATAAAACCAAAAGTGACTTGGGACCAAGCCTGTCTAGCCTCTGATATTTCCGGGTTACTATTCTTTCAATTTTGCCACTTTGAGTGACACATCTTTTGCCAAGAGAGGAGTCAGACAATGATTCTTTCAAGGTTTTGAAAATAACTTCAAAGGTAGATCACTTTTGTAATTTTAACTGGGTTTTTTTAGATGATAAGAAACAACAAAATAAACCTATAATCAAACACAATGTCTTTCTTTAGTCATTAGAATATACACACACATGCAATCATTTTCCTGATAAACCAGTGACCAATATAAAATAGCCCCTCAAAATCCAGGGATTCTTCACTCACAGTCAATCATTCATGACATGAAAATATTTTTAAAAGAAAAAGCAAACTTTGATTTTGCCATTTTTTTTATGAAGGGCACTATTTTACTATGGCATTGTATACAATGGGACTTGAACATCCATGGATTTTTGAACCCAGGGAGTGTCTTGGAACAAAATCCAAGTGGGTACACTGTAAACATTTATATAGGATAATGTGAATGCCAGGTTTATAGAACACACTGCTACACAGTTGTGCTCTGCAACTCTCATTTCTCAGGTAGCGCTTTTCCATTCAACATTATTTATTCAGGCTGTTTAGTTTGCTTTACAGGCTGTGGCAGCACTCATTGGGTGGACCTATTGAACCGAGCCATAATAGATGTAATACATCAATACATTTGAGCTGAACAGCTTTAATTAGGCTTTCCTGGTCATTTCATCAATTTGGTCAAGTACCATTGGGATTTGGATAAGACCAGACCTCCTGTAGTGCATGCGAATTACAGTGTTTCAGCAGCACTCTGCCAGTCACATTGCAAGGGCAGACAATCAGTATTAATTCAAATACAAAACACTGCAACAGTCCTATCCATACTTGCAAATAAGTGTGACTTACTACTAAATGTATCAGGATACAAAGAAAGAAATTGTCCCTTTAGAACAACATCTTGAATGCCTTCAAATCTTTTTAGTCCTAATGACATTTGGAAAAACCAAATTATACTGGAAGAAAAATCTGTATCATACTGTTTTATTAGCAGATTTTTAAAAATGAATGAAATGGAGTGAGCCAAAAACTGAAAGATTTGAAGTCTTTGGACTTGTATCTGACATCCAAGCTCTGTAATAGCGTTCAGTTTCTCTTGCTAAAGAATAGCAGAATTTTCAAAAAGACAGGAAGGAGAAAATAGTCTACATGAATTGAATAACATATCAATTTTTTAACAGTGGATAGTGCATAGCATATTCTTTGAGTGCTTTAATCTTGATGCAGCATTAGCAAGAGATAAGAACCAACTAGAGATTGGTTTTAGCCCCATCAATCACATTTCATGTAGTTTTAAGATATTTTGTTGGAAGTGATATGGGGCATAGGTTTTCATCTTCTGTCTGGTTCCCACCTTTTATTGTTTTTTGTTTTGTCTTCTGGGGAGTTTTCCACTCCATGGCATGTAGCAGCAGGTTTGGAATGGAGCAAAGGAATATGGACATCAACAAAGCTGAATCTACATCTATATATATAAAAGAGTGATGGCATCAGGGCAGCGGACAAAACAACAAAACTACAGGCCCCCCAACCTCGAAATTTGACAACACAACCCATCATTCACGGCTCTAGGTTGATACAACAAAAAGAAAAGAAAAATAAAGTTCTAATTACAGGGAGAGGAATAATAGTTTTTATCCAATTGCTGCCAGTTAGAAGGATAAGCTCCGCCCACTAGGTCTCCTAGCAAGCCACTCAGCCCAGGGCACAGGCAGAGTTAGGCCTCACTTAGGCCTCTTCTACAGATTATCTAATTTGCGCTGGATTATATGGCAGTATAGACTCAAGGCCCTTCCACATCTATATAACCCATTTAGAATCTTATATTATCTTCTTTGAACTGGATTATCTTGACTCCACACTGCCATATAATCCACTCCAGTGTGCATACTAAACATAAAGACAACCATACAACAGACATTCAATACCACCACTACCTCAACAATTTCTCACCAACACCACCAGACTTCGCCACAGCAACGCGTGGCCGGGCAGCTAGTTAGCATATAATGTAATTTAACTGCATTGAATTGCATTATATGGGTCTACACTGACCATATAATACAGATTAAAACTGCATTATATGTAAATCCAACCCAAGAACAAGAGGGAAGAAAGAGGAAATTGCTTGTTGTATTGCCTTGTACAGAGTGCATGTACACAAAGGCATGTTCACAAAATAAGAGTAGGAAAGTGCAACAGACAAGATGTGAGAAGGAGAGGGGTCTGATTTGGAACGAGGCAGTTTCGTATAACTTCAGCTAACAACCATTTTCTCAGTGCTTGTAGTGAAAAATAAAAGTGTTCCATGAGGCTTCCAGATATCTGCTTGTTGCTGTTTCTTATTTCCTACCAGTCTGTTTCTGGCCTGCTGCTGTTCATATCACACACCTTGTAAAAAAAGGTAGCTTTTTAATATTTCTCCATGAAAATTACTCCCAGAGAGAGAGAGAGAGAGAGCAAAAGCAAGAGAGAAAGAGAGAGAGAGAGAGATTTATAGTATTAAGGTATTTTCTTTACCTATGTCTATAAAGAAATTAATGGGGTCATCACTGATCAATTTAGGATGACCTCATTAATTCCGTAGACACTCACATCCACTGAACATGACTGCAGGAGCAATGCGACAAATGATTCTCTTGCAATTGCTTGCCAAAATTTTGAAGAGAGGTGTGCAGATTTCAATCAGATTGCGAAAATGGAAAGGTCAGATTTTGATTCCTCTCCCTCTACACACAATTTTTGGAATGTAATGTTATCCTTTTTATTATATACAGTTGATGTGGGGAGACTCATGTGTCTAAAATTTTGATACTCTCATGCTCCACACTCTTGACTCTCAATGGAGAAGAAAACAAAATAGTACAATTGTGCCTAATTTACACCAAATTTTAAATTTTGTTAGGCAGGGAAGATAACTTGTTAGGTAGCAACTGTTTGTGACACAAAAAAGTTTGCATTTTTTCATACTTCATTTTGCCAGCATTTCTGCACTCATGCATTCTAAGCAAATATTATTGTTTGTAATAGGATTAACTCTCTAGTAATGTATGTAGGAACAGAGAGTTAAAAACCAAGATCCAGGATCTGGCGGCAGAACTTACTAATATTAGGCATCCATGTCTTCTGTGAGCAAATGCTTCTCTCTGTCCTCCTCCTCTTGAAATACTATTTTCACAACATTATGGCATCTAAAGTTCAAATGCCTGAGTTAATCATAGGAGTGGCAAATGCAGTATATTCTCTACATATTCTGTGGAATAGCCAATTTCCCAAAACCTTGCTTCAATTTAAGTGGAATAGCATACATTGGGATTGATATCAGCTAAACACCCAAGTTAATCACACTTCTAGCTATCACAGTGGGATGTTGTGCTAAAGCCGAAGTGGGGCTTTGCATTTAATAGATGAAATTCTATTTGCTACCAACTGATAGCGAGTTTTGGCAGCTGAATGATGTATTTCCAGAAAGAAGATGTCCTAGAAGTAACTTGGGGCTGTTTTGAAAGATTTATTAAGACTAAGTTGACACTTGCATGGCGGAGAGAGGTAATTTCAGAGCTCTTGAATTCTTCTGACCCTAAGATAGTGAAATCACCACCTCTTACACATTTGTATTCTGTGAGGTGTAGTGTGGCTCATGGCTACGAATGCGAAACACTATCATTATCAGCTAGAAAAATTCACAATAGTAACTGAGGGCAAATGCATGGGCTGGGAGATATAGCAAAGAAGATACAGTAGTCCAATCCGATGCATTGCTCAGTTCATAAACAATAATGATAACAGGTTATTTGGACAGTTAATAAAACTTGAAGCTTCGTGAGATGAGGATAGCTTGGTAACTAGCCCAGGTTTCTTAAAAGCATATTTTTAATCTTCTATCATAGCAAAGAATTTATATTATGCCCTAAAACAAATCCAATCTGGTTCCTATGAATGAAACGTACCATGAAATCCACTCGAAAAAGCCTTGCTGCCGCAGTGATATGTGCATATTTATGACACAGACAGCCACAGGCTGTACAAATGAAAGCTTTGATTATAATCCAAATAACATTTTTCACATTATTCCAGATAAGAAGGATGTGTGTTAAAGTCTGATCAAATGTATCCAATCTGTCAGTTCATTCAAAATGCAGAACACCCTCCAAAATGAGGCAGGGCAGGGAGGGAAGAATTGCCTTCCATTAAAAAAATGGTCCCAAATATTAAGCAAAACTAGTACAGTGGCAATAATAACTGAGAACCAGGGTTCAAATCCCCATAAGGCAAACACACACACACACACACACACACACACACACACAAAGTTTGTTTGGGGAATAGGGATGCGCAAGGAATATAATTGCTCTGTGATGTTCAGTGGGCTTTATTCTACACAGCCAAACTGTTTATAGGGCAGGAATGGTTTTTATTGCTGTTTATCAGCATCTAAAGAAACATGTTAGGAAAAACTAACATATTTGAAAAGTGCACATAGAAAAAATGACCATGATGCCTGGAGGATTATGTAAGCCGTATTCTTAAAAGGTATATTTTGCAATCACTATTTCAAATGCATATAAAAGAATCCTTGAATGTGCATTTATTGTTGCTGTTATGTTTATTTATATCCCACGTTTTCTTTCCATAAGGCGACTCAAAGCTACTAACATTAAAATCATTACAATACAATTTTAAATATACAAATATTAAAACAATATTAAACATCATTAGTATTAGTACTGAAGCTTTGTAAATTTTAAACCATTTAAACCATACACACACACACACACACAAAAATCATAAGCAAAGGCAGCAACATATCTTATTCCATTAGGGGGAAATGACAGAACTGGATGAAGGGACACAATGTGTAAATCTCAAGTTTAGCCCTGTCACAAACTTTTGATATAATCCAGGCTTTTGTAAGGATAAAATAGAACTTCTGTGACCTGCCTTGCACTTATATCATGTTTTAAGAAATCCTTGCAGGACCAGATACAGAACTAAAATTTGGTTTTATCTTACAATTTTTTTTTCTTGAACTCTACTATTGTGAGAGAAACCATTGATATTTAGAGAAAAAATTAATGTTTCGATGAATCAATTGATGTTCAGGCCAACGGATTAATGCGTGTTTAGATAGACCTGATATTTCAGATCAGGTATTTCTCCAAGAAGTGCATAAATGCACAAAACAAAATTAAGAGCTATGCCTGAATATTTATCCTTGCACAGGATGCTGAATGTCAGCATCATATACTATAGGAATTTAAAAAAAATCCTGTGGCAAGAAAGCTTTCAAAAGGTCCAGAATTTATTCTGAACAAAATTAATTCATAGCATATTTAGGCAGCAAATATTTTCTGCACAAAAACAATTTTTAATTAACAGAAATAATATTCCTGCAAAACTGGAGTTCCCTCCTTGGAAAATTTTGTATTTGAAGATGGTCATGCAAAATCTATGTGTGGTAAATGAAGGGTTTTTTTCCTACATGGGAAGTCTGTAACAGCAAAGAGAATGCATACAACCCAGTATAGATCTTTTCTGATGACTCCTCAAATCCTATAGTATTATTTATTTATTTATTTATTTATTTATTTATTTATTTTTGTTCATGATATCCAAATGAAATGAATCATCTGATACTAGGTAAAGGTAAAGGTTTTCCCCTGACGTTAAGTCCAGTCATGTCTGACTCTGGGGGTTGGTGCTCATCTCCATTACTAAGCCGAAGAGCCGCCGTTGTCCGTAGACACCTCCAAGGTCATGTGGCCGTCATGACTGCATGGAGCGCCGTTACCTTCCCGCCAGAGCGGTACCTATTGATCTACTCACATTGGCATGTTTTCGAACTGCTAGGTTGGCAGGAGCTGGAGCTAACAGAGGCCGCTCACGCTGCTCCCGGGGTTTGAACCTGGGACCTTTCGGTCTGATACTAGAATGCCTTAAAATGGCACATTGATCAACATGGGTGACCCTTTCCTACCCAGGTGTTTCACACTTTGGAAATATGTTTGTGAGGCTGTCTCTTGTGAGTTCCAGCAAAGATAGTGATGGTGGTTGCAATTTCAGCACACAAGATGCCATTGCATACATTACTCAAAAAATTCTAGAACAGCTGAGAGAAAGGGGTTTTGTTTGATTTGGGGGGGGGGGGTTAGCAATAATGACAGGGCCAGCATTATGTCCTTCATTTAATAAGAGAGATGACTTCTAATGCTCATTTGTTAAATGCTGAAGGGATACAACAGACATAAATCATACCCATATGAATGTTTAGCAGGATGAATAGCCTTTTTCCAAATATGTGTGTTGGTTATGTGTGTGTGTGTGTGTGTGGGGAGAGAGAGAGAGAGAGAGAGAGAGAGAGAGAGAGCGAGCGAGCAAGGGAGAGAGAGAGAGTAATGTGTCTACATTGTCAGAAAAAACTGGGGGGGGGGGCAGTTCCACTGCTTGCCTCTGTTCGGCTGTGGTGAAAGAACAGAGCTGAACCTAACTGGACTACACCCTTTTCTTAGTCATCTTGTCACCATCAAAGGGGTGGCCACAGAGTGCTTGGCTGTCCCTGGGTGCCATTGCTGACATTAACCTATGTGCATGCCTCAAAGAAGGGAGGGGAAAAGGAAGAGGGACACAAGATGACTAAGAGAGCTGCTATCCCCGTCCTTATACCACAGAGCCTGGTGAAAGCAGGATGGCCATTTGAATAGTGGACCAAGTTCCAAATAAGAACCAGCCCAAATGTTTACCATAGCCTGAAGTGGAGATACTCGGATGCTTCTCTGAACAATTCTGGACTATCCCCTGATTTTCCTTAATGTGGGGCAAAACCATGTTAAGCAGCCTGGTCCCGTATTTGGGAATTTTTTTTTCGTGTCAGGAGCGACTTGAGAAACTTCAAGTCGCTTCTGGTGTGAGAGAATTGGCCGTCTGCAAGGACGTTGCCCAGGGGATGCCTGGATGTTTTGATGTTTTTATCATCCTTGTGGGAGGCTTCTTTCATGTACCCACATGGAGCTGGAACTGATTGAGGGAGCTCATCCACGCTCTTCCCGGGTGGGATTCAAATCTGGCAGCTTTCAGATCAGCAACCCAACCTTCAAGTATTTGGGATGAGAAGGGCTCACGTGTCATATGGTGGTCATACACCTGCTTCCTACCTGCCCCAAGTTAAACTGCTCATGTACATTTGCCTCAAGAGACTGACTCGCTTTTAAGAGTTTAACCTGAAATGTTGATGCTACATTTGATCTGAAATATTCACCAAACCCTTGTGCTAATGCAAAACAACAATTCATGAAATTGTTTAAATGTGCAAAAGATAGATTTCCTTGTATAGTGGGGTTTTTCAAGAAAAGAAGCATAGTTCCAGAAATTAGGAAAGGACTAGCAAGTTATAGAGACATCACCCTGGCAACAAAGGTCCGCATAGTCAAAGCAATGGTATTCCCCATAGTCACCTATGGATGCGAGAGCTGGACCATAAGGAAGGCTGAGTGAAGGAAGATAGACGCTTTTGAACTCTGGTGCTGGAGGGAAATCCTGAGAGTGCCTTGGACTGCAAGAAGATCCAGCCAGTCCATCCTCCAGGAAATAATGCTCACTGGAGGGAAGGATATTAGAGGCAAAGCTGAAGTATTTTGGCCACATCATAAGGAGACAGGAAAGCTTGGAAAAGATCACGATGCTGGGGAAAATGGAATGAAAAAGGAAGAGAGGCTGACCAAGGGCAAGATGGATGGACAATATCCTTGAAGTGACTGGCTTGACCTTGAAGGAACTGGGGGCGGTGACGGCCGACAGGGGGCTCTGGAGTGGATTGGTCCATGAGGTCACGAAGAGTCGGAGACAACTAAACGACTGAGCAGCAGCAGCAGGTTATAGAGATAGATCACAACAAGCACAGTGGTTTTGCCATTGAATTCCCCCGGATTTTTTTTAAAGGAAAGAAACTATACAATACCTAGAAAATAGCTGAGAGATTGAAACTACAATGAACCACAGGAGATGTTAACCTATGGAACGAACTGCTCTGCTGTTTGCATAGATTAACTTCATTTTCATAATCTACATTCCCAAAAGCCAGTTAAAGGAAGAAGATTTAGGTATACATGCAGAGCCCAGAGATTTTGTGTACTCTTCAGAAAGGGTGAAAGAAATCCCGCTTGTGTCAAGAGAATAGAAGTTAGAATATCTGGGAATAAATCAGCAGGAGCTGAAGAAACTGAAAAGTGGAACTGAAGTAAAAGAGACAGTGGGAATTGTGAAAATAGACTGAAACGAGTTAGCTGATCCAGCTGAAACGATATATTTTAAATCCATTTATTTTTCAGTGACATAGTGAATCTCTGCTTGAGCTATCACACTTCACACAATGCATGACAGGTAAAGATTTCTGTGGTTGTTACATTCTTGCCAAAAACGCACATGGTGTTTGTCCTGAGTCTTGTGAAACAAAGGGCACCTTGCCTTAGAGATCTATAGATTTGCAAAGTTTGCTGTGTATTACACCTGCCAGGAACCATTCATACCTTTTTAAAGTGTGAATAAGTAGAATGCATAGCAAATGTGCATATAATTCAGTGGGAAAATGTGTACAAAAATGCATGCATAAAAGTGTAGAAACAATGTGAACATTATGGAAAATTCAGGGACATGCATACAAGTTTTAGGAATGCAAATTTATCAGAAGGTGCTCACAACCACCAATCAGAATGCAAGTAGATTAAGAGAAAAATGAGATGAAGAGCAACAGCTTTTCATTTCCCTATGGTCAACTCACAAGGCTGATTGCTTGATCTTCAGAGCATCTGTGTGAGGTGGTAATTCACATCTCTAGTGAGTTGCATATAGTTTGGCCTCCAGCCAAACACTGGAAAGAAAACAGACAGCCATGATATTTTTTTAAACAATTTTTTCCTACAAATTCCCAGTATTTTCTCCTCTATGGAAGATGTTTATTATTGTTGGCTTTTTTTGGTTAAAAAAAAACATTTTTAGAGTTTATTTGGAATTGTTTTTGCTTGTGTTTTGCAGTTTATATATTCTCTTTCTATTATATATCTTCCCATCACAATGCAGCCTAGCTGGTTTTCTGTTATTTCCTTGTGGCATTTTCCTTGGGCCTTAGTATGGAAAACCAAGGATCATTAGAAAGTTAAGTATACAGTCAAAAATGGGACACTGACATACACATCCTTTGCCATCTCTAAGATAAGGAAGCTAAATCCTGCACTGTGTTTCAACCTTGGGAAAAAAATTGGTACTCAAGTGTCTATTAAACTGAAAAAAGACTGCCTAATTAAAAAAAACTGTTGAAAATGTCCCACAACACTTCTTCCCCCCCCCCCAAAAAAAAATAAACTTCTGTCTGACCTTGAACACAAAAGCTGCAGATACTAATATGATTTTGAATACCAACAATGGTAAGAATGCCAGAAACTGAGTAAAGAAGAGAACTGTGAGCCATAATTCTGGCTACTGGGCCCCAGAGTTTGGAGCAATCCCAACACCAGTCAATATTATCATCTCAATATATAGGGAGTGGCGAGGGAGGAAGGTTTAGCACTGGGTAAGTTTTGGATCCACTCAACAAAGCATCTGTAGTAGTAGAATTGTGCACCTCACTGACACAGCTGGCCAAAATGAACCATGTGGCAGCTGTTCATGGCTCCTCTTCTCCTATTTAGCATCATGTGGTGTGTGAAGAGTTGGTCACGTGCTGGCACAGGGTTTCCCGTGAGCTCTGCCTGTTGGGCCAATCAGAATAGAAGAACGCTGTGACATGTCTTACGCAAGCTGTGTCTATTTAAGGGGTGAATGCCTCCATTTCTCTCAGTTGCATCCAGGCTCTAGAGAGGTGATTTAGTCCAATTGCCTTGCCTCTTGCTCTCAGCTTTATTTTTTGGCTTGGCTTGGCCTCTCTCTAGCATTGAGTCTTTTTGATTTACCTTTATTTTCCTTTATTTTCTTGATTCTGAGAGTTGGTAAAGTGTGGGACGGTTGTGTGAGGTGTGTGCATGTTTGGGGACTTGGGAGAAAGAAAGAGCATCTCTTTGCTCTTGGTGTACTTTAAAAATATATTTGGATGGCTCTGAGAGCCTTGAGTTACCCTTTAGCTTCTTTTGTTATTCCCTCCTCTCATTCAGAAAATACTTTTAAAAGATTAAAAATTATTATTTATCATAATAACCCCAGCAAATGAATAGAAAAGCCTAATTCTCAGAAAACTAATACCTACCTACCTATAATTTACAGTAATTCCTTTGCATTAATTCTCTCTATATTTCTCTGTGCTTTAAAAAGAAAAAAAATCCTAAAAATCAGGGGATGACTCAAATGTTATGAAACTTGGTGGACTAACAGTGGTAGATGTGTCCTCCAAGTGTGGTCATTTTCATCCCAATAGCCCTAAAAATGATGGGAATGGGAGCCCAGAAAGCCCTTCATTGCCACCAATGGGCCAGATCTAGCAGCATTTTTCAGCTGCGAACCAGAAACGGCTCTTCGTATTGCACCCCTAGACTGCAGAGACACCTCAAACCATGCCGGAGCCCCAGACTATAAGCAAAGCAAGTTGTTTATTGAAGAATATATGTAAGCAATAGCAAATCAAAGTCCAAAGTCAATGAAACAAGGTTTTAGTCCACCAAGTACAAGATACATGAGAATCTTGAAGCAAGGGTCCATGAAAATCAAACACAAGAATAAACTTCAACAAAGTATCCAAATTAGTCCAAGGAACATGAACAAAGCTGGAACAAAGAACAGGATCTTTGACTGGAACAAGGGATCCAAACTGCAAAACTTTCAGGAACAATGACTGGAAAATCCAAAATTCCCCAAGAGCAAGAATAAGAACTGGAACAAAACTCAAGATACAAAGCTACATGAACTTGGCATGAAAGTCCACAGGAACATGAAACAGAATTCTATGAAGCTTGAAACATAAAAAGCTACCACCTCTGAAAATCTCTCTCAGAAGCGAATCTCTTAACGCGGAAATCAAGGCCTCTTTCGTTGGGAAGTCTGCTCAAAACCTTTTCTCATTAGCAACCGTCTGCTCATCTCAGAACCTCCCTTTCTTGTCTCTGTTGCCATATTGCTTTCTTTCTGTCAACCTCATTACTCTTGTCACAACTGGAATGCCCATCTGCCAAGGGATAGTTCAACCTTGACTCTTCCAAGGAATGCAGTTCAAGCTGCCTGCTTGAAACCATTGTATGCTTGCTCCCAGAATCCTTGGGAACAAACTCTGTCCAGGAACAGCACCTTCATCCAACTCTGGCTGCAGGGAATCCTAGGCCTCAACCCAAATTCATCTGACAGGTCAGGTGCAGGTACAATCACAGGTTGAACAGGCCTGACTGCAGGTTCACCTGACAGCTGAGATGCAGGCTGTGATACAACAATTCAGCTAGCCTCCTGTTTCGGGAGGCATGCAAAACAGATCCACGGGTCTCCTGAAATTCAGCCAGCAGAAATGAATTGAGGTTCATCCAAAATGCACAAGCCTAACTGATAGTATTGTAATTCCCCTTCATTCATTATACTGAAGGTAAAGTAAAGAATACATAGTTTAAAGGGATCCCTTGTCTGGATAGTAGAAGAAATTGCTTGCTTTCCATTTACTGGAAAAAATCATTCTATAAACGCGTGTGTTTTAGGAAAAATGCAAGCTAAAATGCACACCGTTTTCATGATGATTTTTTTTTACAAAAATTACAAATTGATTACAAACTTATTATTATTATGTTTATTTATACTCTGCTTTATCTCTCCTGAAGGACACCCAAAGTGGCTGAAATGGATGAAATGAATGCAAGACTGGAGAGCTGAGAAATGGAGAGAAACCAAAATTTATAGGTCTGTTCATCTTTAAAATCTCATGCATACATGCAAAGCATGTGCTCTGCCTCTGAGCCATGGGAAGTAATGCATACTAACATAAAATTAAAATCCGGGACTATTTGAATTATCTGGAGAAAAATATTGTCCCCGTTATTAAAAGATGATAGTGAAGACGATGATGGAGCTCCTGAATTATAATCGCTAAGTTTTCTCCTCCTCCGTCTCCTCCTTTGTGCTAGCAAAGGTCATTGCTTGAATAAGGGAAAGCAAGCTGCAAGAAAGTGTTTGTGTAGTGCAAATTATATGAGACTTTGGAGGAGGAGTGTGCATTAATGAGCAGCATGCTATTCAGAATACATATTATTTTCCCCCTGAAGATCTTCATAAATGAAACAACTGTCAGTATTAATAGTAGATTCTTGTATACAAAAATTAAATGAAATATTTGTGTACATTAGAAAATCAGCATCTATGTAGCTGTCTTTTTCTGAATCAGAAAGTATTCTTTGCTTAGTATCCCAAATGAAGAAGTGAAAAAAATTAAAACAAGAACAACAACTGTATTAACTAAACAATTTGAAGCTGCCCCTAGTGGATAACTGCACCCTGCCTGAAAGAGGTAATCATGCAACCCACTGATGTGTGTCATCCAATGCCTGCATGCCTTTGAAGGAAGCCAAGAAGACATTGTCAATGTGTGATGGAAGAATCCCATTCTGCTCCCAAATGGAATTGGATTTTGGTATCAGAAATTTATAGTACATCCTTTGGTTATTGGTAGGGTTCCTTTCTCATATGTCAGGCATGTTATCATTGTGCTGAAGTTCTTCAGAAGTCATTTTTTCCTGAGAAGAATTCTAAGCTTCTCTCTTTTTGTCTTACTTCATCCCCTGATCTAGAGGAAAAAAATGAATTTGAAGATTCCCCCCCTCCCCAGCTCCCCGCCTTTCCCAGATTTTTTTTCTGGCCCCTTCCTAATGACATTGAGTCACCTCAGCACTGTGAAATTATAAAATATGCAAAATAATGACTGGACTGTCAATATGTTTTCTTCTACTGTGAGTCAGTATACATAATGAAGAGAGGGAGGAAACAAGGAAGAAAGGGAGAGACTATGCTATGTTCATAATGAGCATAGAGTCTTCCAATTTATTTGCTCACAAAGTGAGTAAATCTGACAGGCTTTTTCCACATTCAGATTTTGCCAATTTTGATAACTTCTGTCCAAATATAAACTGAAAAAAATTATTACTCGCTCCTGACATAGGTCTCATAAAATTGCAAGGCAAGTGAGGAATTTGTTGGACATGAAATTCTTGGCAGAGTTTGTCTTCCAACAAATATCAGGAGTGTTAAAATCTCCTATTGCTATGGCATCTTTCCTTTCTGAATGTGTAGTCATCTGCTCTAAGAAGATATAATCTAGGTCCTCAATATGGCCTGGAGGTTTGTATTAGACCTTCACAATGACATCCCTGTTTTTTCTTTCCTCCTTAATTTTATTCAGATACTGTCAACTTGATTTCCAGGATTTACAACAAGGACCTCCTCACAGGTGTAAACTTCCTTGATATACAATGCTACTCCTCCTCTTTTTCTATTTGGTATCTTTTTCCAGAATAGGTTATACCCCTCTATTGCTACATTCTAATCATTGGACTCATCCCACCAGGTTTCAATGATGCCAATTATATTGTACTTGCTTTGTACCTGCAAATCTTTTGGGAAGACAGACAGACAAATGTCAGCGTGCTTGAGGAAGCAATGACCACCAGCATTGAAGTGATGCTCCTACGCCATCAACTTTGCTGGACTGGCCACATTGTCCGAATGCCCGATCACCATCTCCCAAAGCAGCTACTCTACTCCGAACCCAAGAACAGGAAACGGAATGTTGGTGGGCAGGAAAAGAGATTTAAAGATGGGCTTAAAACCAACCTTAAAAACTGTGGCATAGACACTGAGAACTGGAAAGCCCTGGCCCTTGAGCGCTCTAATTGGAGGTCAGCTGTGACCAACAGTGCTGCGGAGTTCGAAGAGGCACGAACAGAGGGCTTAAGGGAGAAATGTGCCAAGAGGAAGGTCCGTCAAGCTAACTCTGACCGGGACCGCCTTCCACCTGAAAACCGATGTCCTCACTGCGGGAGAACATGCAGATCAAGAATAGGTCTCTTCAGCCATCTACGGATCCATCCCCAAGATAGCGAAGACGGAGGACCATCATCCTTGAACTACGAGGGATCGCCTAAGTAAGTACTTGCTTTGTTTTTATCTCCCATGCTTTGTGCATTAATGTAGAGAAAACTAAGATCACGGGCTATTCCCTCTAGCTTCTTATTTAAGTGTTTTTCCTTCTCTTTGCTGAGTTCTTGTACTTCTGGCCCAGTTGAGGTATTCTCTCCTGATAAACTCCTGCCTTCTTGAAAACTGCCCCCCCTCCCCCGATAACTCAGTTTAAAGCACCCCTGATCAAATTTGTGAGGCTTTTACCAAAATGTTTCTGCCAACCTCTGTGAGCAAACTATCCCTTGACAGAAGCTCAACTTCATTAAATTTCAGACCATGGTCCAGGAAGCCCAATCATTCCTGATGGCACCATCTGCAAGCCACTTATTCACTTCTTTATCTCTCTCCCCCTTGACAATGTCCTGGAATTCTCCTCCCTCATACCTCAATATCTTGTAGCATGGATAACTGGGCCTTGAGGCACTGGACCAAAAAGGGCCACTAACTTACATTTGATGCAAATATAGCTATTCACATCCTGTGACAGGAACACAACATTGAACAGCTGTAATAGGAGACTACATTTTGCAGGAGACTTCAATTCTAGCAGAATTAAGGAGATAATTAAACAGATAATGGAAAAATATCTGGGCCTCCCCCACCAAACTTCCCTGTTGAACACCCATGCCAAAATCTTTATTTGTCTGTCCTATTCATCTCCTTCTGGGCACTGAGCTCCAGGAACTGGAGCTGTAGCTATATTAAGAGTTAATGGTAGTTAGCTCCTCTTTCAAGCATCCTTTGGTCTTCTTCCTGTGACCTACTTTCTGTAAGCAGATACCCCTCTCTCTTGAAACCAGTTTCTCAAGCACATAATTTGAGGTTTACCCAAGACTATTATATCATAAGGAAGGCTGAGCGAAGGAAGATAGATGCTTTTGAACTTTGATGCTGGAGGAAAATCCTGAGAGTGCCTTGGACCACAAGAAGATCCAACCAGTCCATCCTCCAGTAAATAATGCTGCTCACTGAAGGGAAGCATATTAGAGGCAAAGATGAAGTATTTTGGCCACATCATGAGAAGACAGGAAAGCTTGGAAAAGATCATGATGCTGGGGAAAATGGAAGGAAAAAGGAAGAGAGGCCGACCAAGGGCAAGATGGATGGATGGTATCCTTGAAGTGACTGGCTTGACCTTGAAGGAACTGGGGGTGGTGATGGCCGACAGGGAACTCTGGTGTGGACTGGTCCATGAAGTCAGAAACAACTGAGTGAATAAAGAAATATAATATCAGACTAATAGAACCCTAATGAGGAAGCAATCAAGCCTTTACCTAATGCACACAAATAAATTGACTTCAGCTCAAAAATACCATACCATATCTCAACAGATTCTTTCAACAAACTCACCCAATGACTCTCTGGAATTGGAGAGTTTTGCCCGAAGAGATTCAAACTAATATTCTGCTGTCTCTTCCACCACACCAACACAAACATTCCTGTTGACTCTCCTGTTTTTCTTGTCCTGTATGCCAAGCTCCTATATGGCAAGCTTCAGAAACTGGTGTTGTAGTTAAGAAATCACAAAATACCAATTGGAAGAGCTAAGTATCTATTGTGGAATATAGGAGGTGAAGTTTGAAGGAAAAGAGTGAAGGAGAAGTCACTCACAGTGTGTATGGTTTAAACAAGAAGAGCCCTATAACTGCTCTTTGGAAAATTCTGCTGAACAAAGTGTGCTGGCTTGTATTCTATATGAACTGTACTTACTTACACTATACTTAAGGCACAAGGTATAACTTAATATCTGTTGCAGTCCAGACAGCGAGAGCACTGAAAACCAACACAGAGACCAATAATCTTTTAATATCTTTATTAAAGCAAATAGTAATCCAAAAATGAAATGGTGGGACAAGTTGAGCAAGCGATGGCCGACAGGGAGCTCTGGCGTGGACTGGTACATGAGGTCACAAAGAGTCGGAAACAACTATGCAACTGAGCAGCAACTGTTCTGCACTTAACTTAGGCATGAATGGGACAATCTTGCCATAGTCATAACTCTCCCTCCAGCCTACACTGCTAGGCATCAACTGCATAGGGAGAAGGACGTCCATTCTGCCAATGACTGGAATATGTGGGAATCATGTTTCCATCTGATGTGGGGATGGGTGGGAAGGAAGAATGATTTGGTGAAATTTGCTTAATGAAGTAACTTATGTAGTATGCCACTCACTATCTATATTAAGGTGGAAGTTATTCCTTAATTAAACACACAGTGGCACATCAACATTATCTGTCAAACACACAAGGTTATTACCCATTTGAACTAGCTAAACTCCAATTTTTCCTGGTTTGGTTTGGTCTTGAGACAAGTGTGCAGATCTGAGTTTGTATAAATATATGAGTGAAGATAAGCATGACTATATTGTGAAAATATAGGAATAATTATGGATTTTTGAATCTGCCATTTTTCTTTCTAGTTTCTGTACACTTACCAGGCAGCTGTAGATTCTATGTCCTCAGAAATTTGAGTCAGGCTATCCTATTCACCTTCACAGACAGAGACACACTTTCATTTAGTTAGTTACACCATAATTTTCATGGGTCTATAGCTCTTTGTATGACAATTATTCCTTAAGAACTTTGCACAAAAAAGCCAAAAGTTTATTTTGACACAAAAGCAAAACCTGAAACCCATAGCTGTCTCTTGCTAGAAGATTTTGAGCAAGGCTCTACAAGACAGCAGAGATAAGGTTGTATGATTTTTTGTACTATCTACACAAGGAAATTGAAACAACGGTTGGCAAATCTGAGCCCTATTGACATACCAGCTTCATAGCCAGAGGCATTCAGATGGAGTCTAAACAAGGAAATCTCTGGACCATTTTATGGAGTTTGCTTTTTTGCTTTTAGTTAAAGACTCTTCATTTTTCCATGGTGAGAATAAAATATCAAGATTGTACCAAACAGTACATTCAGTTTTTGCTTTAGAAAAAAAACACAGAGAGATTAAACACACCAAAGGCTCTGATAAAGCAGCAGAAATCCACTCAAGCTGTAAGTCCATGTTTGCTCAAACCGAGACACAGCCTTAGAGAAAAATACAACATCTGGCAAGAAAGTTAGCTTTTCTTTTTCGTCATACCTGCTGTTTTGTCAATTGAGATACTGATGGAAAGAACTATAGCAGGTAGGAATAACTACCTTCAGGAAAGAACAAATAAACTCTATAAAAAACAATAAAATGCACTTAAGAATGTTACTATGAAGGCAACTTTCAGAAAAGAGACAAATCTTGTTTGAGTATTCCAATGGAAAAATAAATAATCATTCTTGAAGAATTTTGAAAAGTTTGTGTTTATTGATATTTCCTTATGTTGCTTCCAGCAGCTGGATGGCACTAGAAATACTGAAAAAAGCCCAAAAGTACAGTAATCTAGAATGTTCTCCTGAACATACTCAATCAAAATAAACGTGTGGGGAAAATTCACTTTTGCACATTAAATTTTCTGAGGACAACAGCATTAATGGTTCTTTATTGATAGTTTAAATGGCATCAAATGCTAATATGCCAGACCATTGTAACATAGTTCCCATCTGCACTGACCATTTAATGCATTTTAAAGCTAACTTTAAACTAGACAATGAATGTCCTCAAATGTGTGTTGGCAGAGATGAAAAAGTTGTCTGCTTTGATCAGAGAGAAGTTGTTGGAAACCATTTTGGATGAATGGAAACCTTTGTTTATTTATTTACTAGACTTTTACCTCATGCTTCTAACCCCGAAGGGGACTCAGGGCAGCTTGACAATGTGGCAGAAATTCAATGCCTTTAAAACAAAATACAAAGAAAGTGATTTAAAATACACATTAAAATATAATTAACTGATTTTTGTGAAAGAATGAAAGTAGTAAGATGATTATTGGTTATGATAATTCATGTGAGTGAAATTTATAGATAAAGTACAACAATTTATGTTAATATGGTGGAAGTGGAAGTTTAGGGATTATCAGAAAATCACAGAGAAGGTAATTGGAATTCATTTTATGCATTCTTTCTTTCATATATATTTTAGTCCTGCAGTTTATATTGTTTCTTTTGTTGATGTTTTTCCCAGTATTTTGATGTAATGTAGTTTATTATTTTTGATTTTATTTTAGGTGTATGTAGCATTTCAACAAAAATACTTCAATTTTTTTTAAAAGGAAATGCTCTATATTGTAGGAATCAGCAATTGTATAGAAGTCCAGTTTTTAAGGCAAAGTTGGTAACATTATATCAGATATTATCTACTTTGAATTGTTAAGTATCAGTGCAGTGCCCTTGTTTTACCGGGGTTGTGGCGCAGACGGGAGAGCAATGAGTCACTGACCAGGAGGTCATAAGTTTGAGGCCTGCTCGGAGCTATGTTGTTCATCTTTGTCCTGTGTTAAAAAGGCATTGAATGTTTGCCTAATATGTGTAATGTGATCCGCCCTGAGTCCCCTTCGGGGTGAGAAGGGCGGAATATAAATGATGGAAATAAAATAAAATAAATAACTGATGGTTACTGGTTCGGCACTTACCACATAAATGCTATTTCTCCTCAAATCTATGGGCATTGATCCAATGGCCGATCCCACCCAAATAAGGAGCATGCCACAGATAGGATGATTTTCAGCAATGCTACCCAATCTTATGTATTATCAATCAATGTTGAAATGGACAGGTAAAGGCAGGCTAAGGTAATGCAAATAAATAAGTGGTTTGTTTTAGCAGTGCTCATAACACTGAAAAGAATTGCTAACACCTCTCAAACACTTTGCAGAAAATAGTGAATAATATTGTAATAGCAATAATTCTCACACAGTACACCCAGTACATTCTTATTTTTAGTGGATTTGCAACATTTAGGAATCGTTTGTGTCCAAAGAATCTTACCATTCATAGCTTTCTTCTAACTAATCTTTGAAGTCCTTCCCATTCACTGTTGGAAACTCTTCCCCTTGCCAAAAGATATACCTGCTGGCTTCAAGAGACCCATGGTGAGCGTAGGAAGTTACAAGGCTCAGAGTCACTATTCAAATAATTTGCTCAAGTTCCCTGCTGGCTAATTTTGAAGCAGCGCTGATCAATTGGAATTGAACTCCCAGTGTCATGTCAGAAGAAAATGATTTACATTCTCCCTAAAGAAATCACAGATGTTATTGGAACTTAATTGATATCCTGGGTTTTCATTTGGAGGACTGCATTTCCTCACCATTTAAAGAAAGCATGTATATAGAAAACTTGGCAAAACTTCAGAGTGAAATCCAGACCTCAATTCATCTGAAATATTTCAATACAAGTTTAATTGTATTACCCAGGAACTAAATATACTTAAATACAGATACTCTTGTTGATTCACTTCTAGATTTGGTTGTTTATGAGTATATCATGGGCTGAGAGAGAGTCCATATAATTTAGAAAAATGCAACAAATTTCAAAATCTTCATCACAGTGACTATTTATTAGGCCAATCAAAAGGTACTAAATACAAAATATTCCAGTTTTCAAAGCTAGTGATGTCTTCTTTAGAAGCAATCTTAAAGTCATGCACAAGAGGAAAATTGATGATGTTGAAGAGATAGGCCTGCACCTTATTTGAGATATTTCTTAAAATGGTTTTTGAAGTGGTCTCATGGGAGGGTTGATACAAGTAGAAGAACACCCTCACTTAGCCTATGTTTCAGGAAGTAATCTCTTCTGATATATGTGTTTATGATTTAGAAGCCTGCCTGGGATAGTGGTTTGAGCATTAAATTATGATTTTGTAAACCAGGCTTCGAATCAGCCTGACTTTGGTCAAGTCATTCTTTCTCAGTCTCAGAGGAAAGCAATGGCAACTACCCTCTGAACAAATTTTAGCAAGAAACCCTTATGGCAGGGTCACCATAAAGCAATGACAACAATGAATCACACCATCACATCATTTAATGTTCATTCTATTGCTTAATCCTGTGTAAATTGGTACTGAAGTCTCTTAGCTTGAGCTGTCAATATTCATATTGAGGATATTCCATTAGGAGCACCAACATCTAAAGGCCTTCATGACAGTCATGTGTCCATCTCAAAATAGTGCCTCATCCCATTTGTGCATCAAGCCATACTCTTGTCAGATTTCTGTGCAGGATCAAATCCCAGTGATCATGATGTGGAAGAGTTTTTATTACATGGTGAAATTGAGATTCACTTGAATCTGACCCTCATCAGCATGGGACACTAGTAGTTAAGATGAGCCAACTTAGGAGGTTGATAGCTTCTGGTGACTCTTGGAGAGCTTCATGTCACCCTGGCTAGTGAAGATATAGTAGACATCCTGAGTGGAAAAAATGGGCAGGACATTGATTTGGAATTGCATCTGGCTTTCTAAGGCTGGATCTACACTGGCATATAATCCAGTTCAATGAAGATAATTTGGAATCAAAAATGGATTATATCACAATGTAGATGGGGCCTAAGAAGCTGATGGCAATAAAACAATTTGAACAGATGTTGACGGCAAAAAATTCATAGGAGGTCTGACTGAAAATATGTTATAGGTCAGTTGAAGGTCAAGTTTACTGTGGAAACTGTGGTGGTAGCATTTTTTCTGCCACCATTGTTCATCTCAGAATTGTCCAAATGATTTCATGTAATCAATAACCTAATATGATTTGGTCCATGAGAAGAGTGTGCCATTCTTAATGAAGAATTTTGCATTGCATTTTTCAGGTAAAATTGCTTGGACCAACCCTGATGTACATACTGTCATAAATATGTGGAATTAATGCTGCCCCAAGTTTGTCCTTCATTATTTGATATGTGGAGTTTGTTTCCAAAAGGTAGCAAATCTAAAAAAATGAAAAAATGAGTTATAGGTGGCAGTTAGGAATATAATATTTTGTACAGATCAAAACTATCAAATTGCATGAAATCACCTTGGTTCAGGGCCTTGAAAATTGCATTTTACAGCAAAAGAATACATATTCTCGGCACGTTTTTTTCAATTGCTGTAAAAAAAATTCTGATGGATTTGGCACTTTTTGGAAACAAACTCCACATATGTTTCAGTTTGTGATGATAATCAGGTGTTGACAAAACCTTGAAAAAAAAAGTGTTGTTACATATGGTGAGATATTTGCCCTTTTTATCTCAGAAAAGCAGCCATTTTGAGGAAGGGAGCTGGCTGGATACAGAGAGTGGCAAAAACCTTGTAATAGTAAAACAGGAATCCATCTTCATACGCACAAAAAGCGAGGTCCACTGTATTCGATAACTACCACCCAGTCTCCATCACCCCATTCTTAGGAGCATATGGTAGTCTTTATGTTTCATTGCTTGTTTGATAAGAAAGATTAATTACATTATTTTGTCAGGTTTGAGGTCTAGTTAATGGGTCAGTATAGCATGAGTGGATGACCCATATCAGAAGCTAAATTGCTGGAATACTTATTGGTTTCAGTGAAGCCTTTGGTAGCTTTTAACACCATTGACACCATCAAGCATGGTATCTTCCTGTGCCGGTTCTCTGGTATTGTCTGTTGAGGCTGCATTTTATATTGGCTGTACTCTGAAATTCCTACTTCTTCTTAAAACTGTGTTGGCAAGAGATATCATCTTGGAGCACTCTGACTGCCTGCTATCAGAGTAGATGTCTATAGCTCTAATGGCTGATTGGGTTTTATTGTAGTATTAGCCCATGTCATTTGGAATTCTGACAGAGGATAATATATAGCAGTTAAATTATTCTAAGTGCAGAATGTTGTTACCAGTACATATTTTCTTTGTGAAAACAAGAAACAAAGAAAAATCCTCATGCATACTGTGTTTCCCCGAAAATAAGACAGTGTCTTATATTAATTTTTGCTCCCAAAGATGCTCTAGGTCTTATTTTCAGGGGATGTCTTATTTTTCCATGAAGAAGAATTCACATTAATTGTTGAACAAAAAAATGAACATTTATTACATACTGTACATTAGTTGTCATCAGAAACCAGCATAACCAAACAAACTTTGAATCCTATCAAGAATTTCTTGTTACTACCATTAATTCCATGTCCAACACTCTACGGTACGTACATTTACCAAGCCTGCATGCTCTGGTGTTCTGTTCAGTGGGCATGCTTCCAAACAAAAATTTTGCTAGTTCTTACTTTTGGGGAAGGCCTTATATTTAGCATTTCAGCAAAACCTCTACTAGGTCTTATTTTCTGGAGACATCTTATTTTAGGGGAAACAGGGTATATTTTGCACAGACTAAATCCCAAAACACTAATGGCACTACATTTCCACAGTGGTGGGATTACATGCTCTAGGGAGGTAAGAGAATCTTACTGTAGGATCTCCAATATCAGGCAGGCTTTTGATGAGGCACAGAACTAACTATGCCAAACAGCTACTGGGCAGTGTATGATGACAGTAGTGAAGAATCTCTCAGAAACTATATCAGTAGCATTGTAACAAGATAAAATGAAATATGAATATATAGCTTGAATTGAACTGTATGGAAGATTAATGAATGAGAGGTAAATATTAAGGCTTGCAATGACTAACTACCTGCTTGCTGAATTGTAATTAAAAGCTGCTAATAAGACCTGAAATAGTTGACCTGCTTGTTAAACTGTGATAATGATAAGAGAAATGTTTACATCAAGTTAAGGAAATGTTTTCAACTGTTAGGAAGGAAGTCAATACAGAGCTGCTAGTGTTTGCTAACACCAATCAAGAAGAATCAACATCTGTTCCAAGAAACTGAGATGGAGCCAAGATGGAAGATGTCTATCATTCGTTTACATTCATTGGGACAACATCAGCAAAATATTGCTATATAAGTGATTTCATGACAATCCAGAAATTGTGACAGGCAGCGATGCTATTCACCCGCCATGCTCAGTTGAGATGGCGTATGAGAAAGTGGCAGATTTGCAGAGAAGCAGTCTGGTCACTGGGCATCCTTTTCTCAAGGGAAAAGGAAGGAGTGCATTTTGAAGTGGCTAATAACACAACTGGACTCAAGCTGAAAGGACATTCAGCTGTTGATATGTTCAAGAGTGAAAAAAAAAGTGAAAACTGCACAACATATAGGAAAAATGGAATGTGAGAAGTGGAAATAAGGACAAGCAAGACATTGTTTAAAAAATAAAAAGAAATGGAACATATAAATATTGCAATATTTTGGGTAAATGAGCTAAAGTGGAAAGAATAGAAAGTTACAGAGACATCAGAGAACTGCAGCCATCTAGGATAAAAGGGAACATTGTGAGACAGTATTATGAAGGAAATGAAAATCTAAGAAGAAACTGAATGGCATTAATAGCAAGGAGAGATGTAGCAAAAACAGTCAAAGGCTATAATGCAATGTCTGACCAAATCAGAAATCAAATAGATTATGTAACCAGAAGACAAAGTTAGAGGAACTTCACTCTCTTTGCAAAATCAAGACTAACAACAAATTTGGGCACAATCCATGTGATGCTAATATTAAAAAATATATAAATTTCATATTAGAGTTAAGACAAACACTAACTCAATCATCATACCAATGTATAACCTAATGAAAATCCCAACAGAAATTCATTAAAAATAGATTTACAGTTGTACTGAAAGTGAGAAGAACTCTTGGCTGAAACCAGGGATATTGTCAGGGGGAAGGCAAAAATACATTATCTGTATCCGAAAAGACAGATTACCTTCTCATAGATGGCAGATGAAACTGCCAACTTAGCCATTTGAAAACATGCAAATGTGAGTAGATTAATAATAGACAGGAAGGTAATGGTGCTCCATGCAATCATGCCAACCACATGACCTTGGAGGTGTCTACGGACAACACCAGCTCTTTGGCTTAGAAATGGAGATGAGCACCACTCCCCAGAGTTGGGCATGACTGGACTTAATGTCAGGGGGAAACCTTGTGTAGAAATTGGTATGTCACAAAATTGACTATCCTGTTGCATATATCTGTTGAGAGAGAGAGAGGGTCTTTTCAGTGTTGGCCCTGCAGCTCTGAAACTCCCTTGCTAAAGAGGTGTGATCTGCCCCTTCTCTACTGGCCTTTCTTGCACAGGTTAAAACCTTCCTATGGAAGCAGGTTTTTCCTGATAACCCATAATAGGAAATGATCAGTCTGCAACAGGTAAGGCATATCAATGAAGGCAATCGCGGACCTGACAATGGATACACGGACTAATGGAGGACATCAGTGGTCAGAGGCTCAGGAAATTTTGGTGGAATATGTTATATTTATTAACTTTGTTGTCTATGGTTTATGTAACAGTGTTTTATGTTTATCAGATTTATTTTATTTTCTGTCATGTAATTATTGTTCACCACTTTGAGATCCACCCATGGGACAAAAGCGAGAGAAAAATAAATAAATAAATAAATAAATAAATAAATAATATCTTGTACTCTGGACAAGAGGCTATCATCAAAATAGAATATTAACAGTTTTGAATCGGCAAGGGGCTATGCAATGCTACATTTTATCATCCTATCTGTTTAACTCGTATGCTGAATGTATCATAAGTCAAACAGGACTGAACTGGAAGGAAAGGGGCATGAATAATGGAGGAAGAGTAATCAACAATTATTACAAAAGTTTCGCTATCAGTTTGTTTCTGAGCACATTACAAAGTGCTGGTGATGATCTATCAAGCCCTCTAAAGTTTGGATCCAGACTAGTTCCTTGTACATCCCTATATAATCCTATATATTCATCACTTTCACATTTGATGATAACATGAGAGTTCTCAATGCCTGCTCCAAGACCATGAAAATCTCTCCTATAGGCAGCTACATTGTCCCACTCCCAGCTCTTCATTTGATGGCAGGCAGTGACCCTTTTAAATGTTTTATTATTATGTCAAGAAGTGTTTGGCCATTAACTGGTTGCTGTGAAAGGATCTTGTAATAGGGGCAGGAGGTATACTTTTACCCTCATTTGTTAAGTGCTTTAAAACCTTTTCAATGTTGTTCTATTATAATGATAATTGAATTGCTTTTGAAATCTGCTTTAATATTTATGATGGATATTAGGTGTATTCTCTCTTAATCTATTTTGTAAGTCACATTGGGCACTGCATAGAGGGAATGTTCTTAAAATAAAGAAACAAAGGAAAGAGGGGGAATACAAGGGAGGGCCACTACATCCTGCAATATGAAAAGCCCAATCTCCAGTGGAAGTATAAAGCAAAAAGTCATGTAGATGTCCGGTGCCTAAATGGGCAAGTAGTCTCATGCACTGAAAACTCCCCCACTCCACCCCAGGTGTCCATTTGTCTAAAACTCACTTTCTAATTCAACATTGAATTTTTTTTCTTTTACATTTTACATCAAGAATATTTCTACAATGATAAAGTTCTATACAAATGCCACATGAAAGCACTCACTTGGCTGTTATTAGGAAAACACATAATGATGTCTAATTACTTTCATGAAAATAGACACATAACTAATTAGTTATCTTTATCTTAATTTGCACCTGGGAATATTATTGTGAAAGGGGCACATCATGCCCAATTTAGCTTCTGAAAGCGTGCACTAAAAATGAGAGGGGAAGGAGTACAATGACACAAATAGGTGTCACCTCCTTTTTCTGGAACTATGACTACAATCGGTAATCAATGTTGCTTTATTTCTTTAAAATGACTTGGGTGTACATTTAGCAAGATGAAAGAGAGAGAGACTGAAAAATCTTACACTGCATATTTGGGGCAAATGTGTTCAGTTAAATATATTAAAAATGAGGTCCTTCTGCGTTAAGCACGTTGATAAAAGAGAGCAGAGAAAAGTGTACCCAGAAAACATATTAGAATTTTCTGCAAGCATAAATGATTTGAAGGCCACATGATGAGGAAGACTGATGGGGAAATGCAGGGACTTCCTTCCAGAGGTGTTGACCTTGGTCTACTGGGAACAGGAACAAAGAGCTTGATTTGTTCTATTCGTATTACATTGCCTTGACAGATGATCTATGGATCAATAAGAACCATATCTTTAGAGAGAGAGCCATATGACCTGCCACAATCCCAAGATAAATTCATGCAATGGAAAAAAGAGACTTGGGTTAAGAGAAGGTCAAGTCTTTGCTAGAAAAAAAGACATTTCAGCCGATGACATTAACTGCAAGAGGTATGCAATAAAAACACAGAATGATTCCAAATGGGACAAGAAAATAAAGGGACTACTTGATGTCTTGCTGCAACCTAGTCTAGTGTTTCAAAGTGTGTCTTTGAATGGATAAGGTCATGATTAATTATTCAAGGGAAGCAGTAGAAGTGCTAACCTAGTGCTTGAGCATATTAATGGAATTAATGGGAAACAGTGACTTGAAACTTAGTCCTGAAAAGATGATGGTGTTTCTTAAATGGTTCATCTGAGTAGCCTGAAAAAAAAATTCAAAATTTCCCAGTTTGGGGATAATCCTAGACTCATTGGATGCTACTGCAGGTAAAATGGCTTCTGTAACATGAAATTCTCCATTTTTAAACAACACAGAAAGGCATGGAATGCAACACTAAGAAGATGCTTCCCCCCATCTCCCGACACACACACACACTTCTACCTGCTTAATCTCCCAAATGGGATGAAGTCCTTATTAAAATACAAATCTTTGGAAGTGGGATCTGTCTGAATTCATCCAGCAATGGCATCTGATTTCTCTGTGTGTTTTGCTATGAACTTTCTCTGGAGCTTCGCACTAGGTTATCTGAGTCCACGTTGCCATATAATCCAGTTCAATATGGATTTTATGTAGCTGTGTGGGAAAGGCCTCAAATGTAAAATGGACATTGAACTGGATTATATGGCAATGTGGACTCGGATAACCCAGTTCAAAGCAGATATTGTGTCCGCCTTGATATTCTGGCTCATATGGCTGTGTGGAAGGGCCCTAAGATAATGAACTCTATCCCCAGAATAGGTTTAGCTCAGTGAACAGATCCTTTAATTTATTTATTAATTTATTTACAGCATTTATATTCCGCCCTTCTCACCCTGAAGGGGACTCAGGGCGGATGACATTGTACACATATAAGGCAAATATTCAATGCCATATAACATAGAACAGAGACAGACACAGAGGCAATTTAACCTTCTCCAGCTTCCAGCTTCCTGAGGGTATGCTTGATTCCTGCCACAGGGGGAGCAGCTGCTTCATCATCCACTGCGATGGCAACTTCCTCATTCCAACGGCGGCTGGGTGATTTTTATGGTGTCTTAAATTAGCCTCCCCACATGAGAGCCATGCGTGAGTTAGGGCCTTTTACCCTAGCGCTTAAGACCTAGCTTTTTACTAGAGCTTTTGATCTATGTTAATTTTATCAATATTTGTATATATGTATTTTTATCCTTTACAATTTTATCTTGTAAATCGCCTAGAGCATCTTGGATGGAGGGCGATTAATAAGTAATTAAATGATGATGATGATGATGATGATGATGATATAAGTGGTACCTAAATTTCCTACTTGATAGATGCAACCTAGTTCAAACAGATATTGTAGATTATCTGCCTTGATATTCTGTTATATGGCTGTGTGGAAGGGCCTCACACATCCAACTGTTCAGAAAATTTTGAACAGTTTTCCACAAGAACTCCAGTTGACCCCCTCCTTGCTTATTTTCTACCACCGGGCTTTTTGTTTTTGTGACTGCATGTGTTAAAGAATATGAGTCAAAGTAGTACAGTAGAGTCTCACTTATCCAACATAAACGGGCCGGCAGAATGTTGGATAAGCGAATATGTTGGATAATAAGGAGAGATTAAGGAAAAGCCTATTAAACATCAAATTAGGTTATGATTTTACAAATTAAGCACCAAAACATTATGTTATACAACAAATTTGACAGAAAAAGTAGTTCAATACGCAGTAATACTATGTAGTAATTACTGTATTCACGAATTTAGCACCAAAATATCACGATATATTGAAAACATTGACTACAAAAATGCGTTGGATAATCCAGAACGTTGGATAAGCGAGTGTTGGATAAGTGAGACTCTACTGTATATATGAAAAATTGTATAGAAAATATTAACATGCCACAAATAAAGATTTAAAACATGTTTTTCTTCCAGAAAAGATGTGTACTTTTGTCTATATAATTTGCTTGTTCACCACAAAGTTCTGCTCTGCTGCTTCAGCATGAAGGCTATGCCCCTGGACTGCCAGCAATGGCATGTTCTACCAAGTTGATAAGGTTTTGACTACAATCCCAACAGCAGACTGGTTGCGAAGTGAATCCAGAAACTGTAAACCCAAAAATATAACACAAAGCTACATCAGGGGAAGAGCTATATGCACCCAAAGTAGCCAACAGTTCTTCAGAGTATCCAAGCTATGATGTATGTGTAAATATTTTGTTTTATTCTGTTCAAGAAGACTTGTTTTATTTTATTTTCAATACAATGGGGAAGCATAGAAGTAATTGTCTTCTGCTTATTTTTAATATATTTGACACTAGCTTTAGTATCCAACGTTACTGCGAAAATCATTACTCATTGTTAGTCACTGATCAATATCAACTGGCCAGGAGAATGGATGCTCATTTATTTGGGAACCCACATTTTTCTCATGTTTCACATAGTCGCAAACAGAGACTGTACTTAAGAAAACATGCCTCTCCTGGTGGGCTGGCAAACACATTCACACATTGTGTAAATGAAAAAAACAATTGGGTTATCCACCTAAAGCAGTGGTTCTCAACCTGGGGTCCCCAGATGTTTTTGGCCTTAAACTCCCAGAAATCCTAACAGTTGGTAAACTGGCTGGGATTTATAGGAGTAATAGGCCAAAAACATCTGGGTACCCCAGGTTGAGAATCACTGATGTAAAGTGAATTCCATGTATACAATGAAAGGAATGTATCATTATTCTTAACATTAATAAAGAATTGAATTTACCATCCTTACCACACAGCCTTAAAAAGCCCTACAGTATCTAATGAAGCAGCACAACAGAATTTTGTGAGGAGCATCCTATAGAAAGAAAATTAAAAATGACTATCTTTTCCTAAAGAAAACCATGTTTAATTATTTGACATGTTTATATTTGTTTTATACATGCATACATACATAAATATGTGTATGTATTACGTACTGTTTCTCTATCACCAAGATAATGTATATATAATCATTGTGTGTGTGTGTGTGTGTGTGTGTGTGTGTGTATGCTCAGTAAAATTAACTCTATACATAATGTCATTAAAACACAAAACAAAATTTCCAATCAATCAAAACTGAATTCAAGATTGTAAATTTAGTTCAAAATGATATTTGTGAGGAGGGGGGTAAAGTGCTAGATGAAGTAAAACAATATTTATAAACATTTAGGATTCAAATAGACATGGATTGGGAAAAACCATGACAGTATCACCCCATGTCCTGGCTGACAAAGGAATCTACACAAATGATCCCTGTTAATGCTTGTTTGCCAAAACTTTTAGAATTGCCATTCTGGCTCGCTCTAATGGCTGTATTTATTGTTCTCATTCCATGTGGCCTTTATAGTAAAACAGATTCTCTCAGCTGGTGCTTTATAACTAAAAATGGCAGTTTAGATGAGTCAACTTGCTATTTAGGCTGCCAGCCTTTTTTTTTTTTTGTAATGTTTCAAAAAAGACATGGCAGGTTTTTTAACTCATATTATTCTTTAGTCCCTCCTGTTTCTTGCTGGGCACATAGCAACTAACTAAACAAGGGACGATAACCATCATGTTCAATGTAAATCTGCATTGGCAGATTGCTTTTTACTTTATATTTCATTTTTACAACACACATCTCTATGTAAATGCATTCACCCGTTAAGAACCATTAAGGATAAATTCTTTAGTGGTGCTGGTCACCATACAATTATGGCGGGTGACAGTGTTACATGTTATCCCAACCATACAAAAGTTTTTCTTGCTGTTGTGTACCTTTCAATCTTTTCTGACTTATGTTGACCCTTAGGCAAACTTATCATGGGGTTTTCTTGGTGGAATTTGTTCAAAGCTAATTTGCCTTTGACTTACTTGATGCTTAAAGGTAAAGGTTTCCCCTGACGTTAAGTCCAGTCATGTCTGACTCTGGGGGTTGGTGCTCATCTCCATTTCTAAGCCGAAGAGTTGGTGTTGTCCGTAGACACCTCCAAGGTCAGTCATGTGGCCGGCATGACTGCATGGAGCGCCATTACCTTCCCGCCGTTACCTTCCCGCCTATTGATCTACCCACATTGGCATGTTTTCGAACTGCTAGGTTGGCAGAAGCTGGAGCTAACAGCGGGCGCTCACTCCGTTCCCGGGGTTTGAACCTGGGACCTTTTGGTCTGCAAGTTCAGCAGCTCAGTGCTTTAACACACTTCGCTACCGGGGCTCCTACTTGATGCTTAGGGAGCATGATTTACCAAATGTCACCAACTGGGTTTCTATGCCCAGTTGAAATGCTGGTCTCCTGGTGTCCTAATCCGAAACTCAAAACACTGGCTATTAAATTTAAAAAATGCTGCATACTATATCCCCACCTTTTGAGAAACACCTAGCCTCCATTCACAAGAAAAGAATAGAAAAATGGGGGAAACCTTTGCTGTTCATCTTTGTGATGGTGCACTTTTTAACAGCCAGAGGCACTATTGATGTTTTTCCTGCTTATAGGTAGACTGATACATTTCCAACACAGGTAGACTGGTCAACCATAGAGAGAAGATGGAAATGTGGGGTCGTCGTGGGATATTTGGTGCTTTGATATTATCTTCTAGTTCAGGTAGCCTGATAAGCCTTGGCTTCATGTGCTTGTGTTGAAAATGCTGTTGGAGAAGGCAAATTTATTGACTGTAAAAACAACAGTACTCCATCCTAGATGAATTCCAACATGGCCTGCATTATAGAAATCTCCATTCATGAAGCGAGAGAGGCAGTTGAACTTATACTAGTCTGTAGTATATTTGTTATCCTCAACAGATTTCCATCCCACAATCTGCTGGCTGATCAGAGTATGAATCAAATTAAGAGTTGTATTTGTGTATCATTCACCCAGCTGCACAACACTATCCCTTCCTGAGCTAGCCAAATTGCTCTTGCAAATGGTGTTCCCTTGTTGCTGAGAAAACCCCATTCATATTGGCTCAAGAGTTTCTGTTTTTCGTGATTATGATGTGTCTCTCCCAACTGGTACCTGATCAAACACATCTGTCAGGCCACACTTTGGCACTAGTCTTCTATATCGTTTAGGAAATTGGTACTTGTCATGGTCAAATAAGTGCCTTGCAGAGGTTAGCCTCACTAAAGATGCATGCAAATGTTGGTTAGTTCTCACACAAGAATCCTGAGAACCCTCAATGTGCATTAATTTCAGGATGAACATGAAAACAGACAAATACGTCTGTTATTCATACATCGTAAACAGAACACTGAAAATGCAAACATTTCTGAAATGAGAAGTCATATATTTGACCTTTTTCACCCCTTTCACCTATTTTTTTCCTCCGCAGCATTGTCTTTAGGTACAATGACTGGGTTACAAAGGGCAGAGAGGAGAAAGAATGAAGTGGAAATTATTGCTAATGAAAGCCTCCAGTCTTCAACTAGATGGACAAAAGGACAAAATCTCAAAATAATATAAATGCCCTTCTACTGTATAAAAACCTAAATGTATTAATGTTTGAATAAGAAAAACAAATGGGAGGAAAAGGAAAAGGCATTTAGCTGCCCATTCCTACTGAGGACTTAAAGAGGTGATTATTAAACTATATGCAGATTTTAATGGGCAATCTGTTTGAGGACAATTTTCTACCAATTCTATGCTTTTTCCTTTCTCTTTTTAATATTAACCTCTAGTAATGTGCAGATTACAAAGTATTAAAATCCCCAGCATTTCTTTTATTTCATTACAAATATATAAGGGGATATGGAATGCAACACATTGCAAATAAAGGTCAGCCACTGTGTGATATTGCATTTGCTTTTGCTTTACTCCTGCTGTTGCTGGCCTCTCTTGCTTTTACTTAATGAGTGTGCAATGGAAAGAGGTGTGTAATTAAAGCTGTCAGGATTGAATTCCGAATCTGTATGGTACTCTGGATTTAATTTAAGTTCCTTTATTCCCCAGTCTGCCCTCCCCATTGCCACTGGGAGAAAACAGAAGCACTTGGCTGCTGCTATGGCAAATTGGGTCCTAATGAGTATGATGCTTTACTGCTTCTTGTTTTTGCTAAGATACAACAGTGGTATTGCAAAAGATTCCACCTGGGCTTTAGCTCTGCAAGAAATATTGGTATCGCTATTATAGTTTCCCTGTTTTTCATATCATGCTAAATGACTTGCATATAAAGAGGCCTGGCAGCTGTTTTGTTTCAATAGCGGATGCTCTTGTCATGTCTTGACTCAGATCTGGCTGATTCTGACGGGTTTAAAGAAAAATGTTTTCCTTGCCAGTTTTTCATTTTTAAAAAAAACTTAATAAGTAAACTAAGATGAAAAAAATTCCTAACCCGGATAGCCGTGCTTGTTGCAATTATGGCAGCCATGTGTAACGGGACAGGGTGAAACCATGTACTTTGGAAATTGGTTAAAGAATTGCCTTCATAGTGAACAAGCCAGAGGCACTTCAATAAATCCTTTGAGGATGTGGAAGTATGCACCCCTGTCTACAGCAATTTCAAATTTCTACTGCAGTTTGTATTTGCTTGTTTGCTTTTGTATATGGTCTGCTCTCTGTAGAGAATTTCTTGTTGGAATCACTCTTCTCTTTTTACTCTACTTGTACTATTTGATTGATTGAAGGATGTAAGGAACAGGGATGGGCATCTCACCTTCTATCATTATGAGAGAATGAAACATCTCAGAAAATGTTCTGTCAGAGTAAGAAAGAGTGTGAGACAGTCATATTGACAAGTGCACACTGCACAAAGGATTTCAGTGCAAACAGTGATGTTTTTAGGTGTGAGTCTGCCAACTGTGACTGCTGCTGCTTTGTTACAGCAATAGCCCAACAAAGTAGAAGCACTGGATGGATTGTCTCCATTTTAAAATCAATACTCTTATCCTGCTGTTCTTCACAACTGTACATGTGCTTTGTTTACCAAAAGGTGCAGAGTAGTTTTCTGCTGAGATTTTTTTTCACAAATTGCAGAGTCATTTGTGAAGGGCAATCATTTGTCTTCCTATTGTTATGCCAGGGAGGGGCATGGGATGTGAATCTTGCACTGGTTCCTATGTTTAGTTAGGATATCTCAATAGATGCTTTCACATTTGATATGAATAACATTAGTAAATATTATTAGCATCACGTAAATAGAAATGATTCTATTCATGTCTTCTTGATTCCTCCATATGGAATAGGTAAAGGTAATGGTTTTCCCCTGATGTTAAGTCCAGTCATGACATTTGCATGTTTTCGAACTGTTAGGTTGGCAGGAGCTGGGGCTAACAGCGGGCACTCATTCTGCTCTCGGGATTTGAACCTGGGACCTTTTGGTCCGCAAGTTCAGCAGCTCAGCGCTTTAACACACTATGCCATCAGGGGAAATATATATATATATATATATATATATATATATATATATATATATATAAAATCATTGTATCAAGTGTTGCATTTAATTTCAATAAGACATCACCCTGATTCATCTGGCTTAAGTTTTAGGAGATGCTGACTTCCAAATACATAGGATGACAATGTAAACCCTGGTGAAAATTCAAAGATAAAATGTGGATAGTTTTAAATGAAGAAATATAGAAACAAACACAACCATGAATGCACACATATATCTAGTTGTTTCCACTTTAGACAATTGAAGAAGTGTATTCTCTGCCCATTCTACATTCTTTTAGTTTTTAAATAAAAACGGAAACTGCAGATATTCAATATGTGAACTTAGATGAGTAATCTAAAAATTAAAGTCTGATTAAATATATATTAATTTCTAAAGGACTTTGAGGAAGACCATTCCTGGGTGTTCAATTTTTTAATATAAAAGGGAGAAAGCATAATAAACATACTATGTCAAAATTGGGAAATCCCTTATAGCTACAGAAAACTTGTAATATATCAAAATTGCACAATTCTTGAAGAATAAAATATTTTTTAAATTACTGTAAAGGTTTTGTGCAAGAGGATTAATAGCGGGAGCATTGAGGCACATTTTGAGACCGCCCACAAGAACACCTACTCTTTACCATCACTACAATGATCTAAAATGGGGAAATCTGACAGACTCCACCATAATAAAACCACCTGTAGCCATTTCCATGTGAATATTTGTTTTATTAGCAGTACTTCACTTTCATGGAGGTCTTGCACTCCTATTGCCACCAAATGTGGAGGGCTAATTATATCTGCATTTTTGTTACATATAATACAAATAAAACTTTATTTATATCCCTCACTTATCTCCCTGAGGGGACTCAGGGCGACTGTTGTTGGCTAATTCTATATTAACACGTATAGTGCAGGAGTGGCGCTACAGTAATATTGTTTTTTCTTCAGCTCGCCCAAATTCTTTCAGATGTTTCCTGAGTCCCCTTCTACACTACGATGTAATCCAGGTTATCAATGTGAATAATTCATGTTGTCTGCTTGGAACTGATTTCTATGAGCCTACACTGCCAATGCTAATATGAATTACATGGCCATGTAGATCTTGAAATCCAGCCTGAGTCAAGTAAAGTGTATACCCCACCCCCCTCCCCAGCTAAGATAGCTTCTCTTTGTATTGCTGTAAAGTAGGATTTTTTTGGTATTGCTGTTAATTTTTGCCATGGAGATACATGTGAATGCAAAAATCCCATACCAAACAACCTTTCAGAACATATACATTTATAGAAAGTAGTTACAGCCTCAAAGAAGTAGTTCACA
Organism: Anolis carolinensis; assembly: GCF_035594765.1. Taxonomy (NCBI): domain Eukaryota; kingdom Metazoa; phylum Chordata; class Lepidosauria; order Squamata; family Anolidae; genus Anolis; species Anolis carolinensis. The sequence continues at coordinate 153,401,404 of NC_085843.1, forward strand.
AAAGACTCCATCGAATAATAAAAAAACGGAGCAGACAAACGATTAGCTATAATACAAAGTCTATGGCCACATTCTTATGTAACCATAGTTTAGCATTAAAGGGCAGAATATGGAGTTCACTATTCCCCTTTTTCTTCCTTTGGTTTAGTGTCACTCCTGAATCTGGACATACTTAATCTAAAAAGTTTTTCTTGCTGTTGTGTACCTTTCAATCTTTTCTGACTTATGTTGACCCTTAGGCAAACTTATCATGGGGTTTTCTTGGTGGAATTTGTTCAAAGCTAATTTGCCTTTGACTTACTTGATGCTTAAAGGTAAAGGTTTCCCCTGACGTTAAGTCCAGTCATGTCTGACTCTGGGGGTTGGTGCTCATCTCCATTTCTAAGCCGAAGAGTTGGTGTTGTCCGTAGACACCTCCAAGGTCAGTCATGTGGCCGGCATGACTGCATGGAGCGCCATTACCTTCCCGCCGTTACCTTCCCGCCTATTGATCTACCCACATTGGCATGTTTTCGAACTGCTAGGTTGGCAGAAGCTGGAGCTAACAGCGGGCGCTCACTCCGTTCCCGGGGTTTGAACCTGGGACCTTTTGGTCTGCAAGTTCAGCAGCTCAGTGCTTTAACACACTTCGCTACCGGGGCTCCTACTTGATGCTTAGGGAGCATGATTTACCAAATGTCACCAACTGGGTTTCTATGCCCAGTTGAAATGCTGGTCTCCTGGTGTCCTAATCCGAAACTCAAAACACTGGCTATTAAATTTAAAAAATGCTGCATACTATATCCCCACCTTTTGAGAAACACCTAGCCTCCATTCACAAGAAAAGAATAGAAAAATGGGGGAAACCTTTGCTGTTCATCTTTGTGATGGTGCACTTTTTAACAGCCAGAGGCACTATTGATGTTTTTCCTGCTTATAGGTAGACTGATACATTTCCAACACAGGTAGACTGGTCAACCATAGAGAGAAGATGGAAATGTGGGGTCGTCGTGGGATATTTGGTGCTTTGATATTATCTTCTAGTTCAGGTAGCCTGATAAGCCTTGGCTTCATGTGCTTGTGTTGAAAATGCTGTTGGAGAAGGCAAATTTATTGACTGTAAAAACAACAGTACTCCATCCTAGATGAATTCCAACATGGCCTGCATTATAGAAATCTCCATTCATGAAGCGAGAGAGGCAGTTGAACTTATACTAGTCTGTAGTATATTTGTTATCCTCAACAGATTTCCATCCCACAATCTGCTGGCTGATCAGAGTATGAATCAAATTAAGAGTTGTATTTGTGTATCATTCACCCAGCTGCACAACACTATCCCTTCCTGAGCTAGCCAAATTGCTCTTGCAAATGGTGTTCCCTTGTTGCTGAGAAAACCCCATTCATATTGGCTCAAGAGTTTCTGTTTTTCGTGATTATGATGTGTCTCTCCCAACTGGTACCTGATCAAACACATCTGTCAGGCCACACTTTGGCACTAGTCTTCTATATCGTTTAGGAAATTGGTACTTGTCATGGTCAAATAAGTGCCTTGCAGAGGTTAGCCTCACTAAAGATGCATGCAAATGTTGGTTAGTTCTCACACAAGAATCCTGAGAACCCTCAATGTGCATTAATTTCAGGATGAACATGAAAACAGACAAATACGTCTGTTATTCATACATCGTAAACAGAACACTGAAAATGCAAACATTTCTGAAATGAGAAGTCATATATTTGACCTTTTTCACCCCTTTCACCTATTTTTTTCCTCCGCAGCATTGTCTTTAGGTACAATGACTGGGTTACAAAGGGCAGAGAGGAGAAAGAATGAAGTGGAAATTATTGCTAATGAAAGCCTCCAGTCTTCAACTAGATGGACAAAAGGACAAAATCTCAAAATAATATAAATGCCCTTCTACTGTATAAAAACCTAAATGTATTAATGTTTGAATAAGAAAAACAAATGGGAGGAAAAGGAAAAGGCATTTAGCTGCCCATTCCTACTGAGGACTTAAAGAGGTGATTATTAAACTATATGCAGATTTTAATGGGCAATCTGTTTGAGGACAATTTTCTACCAATTCTATGCTTTTTCCTTTCTCTTTTTAATATTAACCTCTAGTAATGTGCAGATTACAAAGTATTAAAATCCCCAGCATTTCTTTTATTTCATTACAAATATATAAGGGGATATGGAATGCAACACATTGCAAATAAAGGTCAGCCACTGTGTGATATTGCATTTGCTTTTGCTTTACTCCTGCTGTTGCTGGCCTCTCTTGCTTTTACTTAATGAGTGTGCAATGGAAAGAGGTGTGTAATTAAAGCTGTCAGGATTGAATTCCGAATCTGTATGGTACTCTGGATTTAATTTAAGTTCCTTTATTCCCCAGTCTGCCCTCCCCATTGCCACTGGGAGAAAACAGAAGCACTTGGCTGCTGCTATGGCAAATTGGGTCCTAATGAGTATGATGCTTTACTGCTTCTTGTTTTTGCTAAGATACAACAGTGGTATTGCAAAAGATTCCACCTGGGCTTTAGCTCTGCAAGAAATATTGGTATCGCTATTATAGTTTCCCTGTTTTTCATATCATGCTAAATGACTTGCATATAAAGAGGCCTGGCAGCTGTTTTGTTTCAATAGCGGATGCTCTTGTCATGTCTTGACTCAGATCTGGCTGATTCTGACGGGTTTAAAGAAAAATGTTTTCCTTGCCAGTTTTTCATTTTTAAAAAAAACTTAATAAGTAAACTAAGATGAAAAAAATTCCTAACCCGGATAGCCGTGCTTGTTGCAATTATGGCAGCCATGTGTAACGGGACAGGGTGAAACCATGTACTTTGGAAATTGGTTAAAGAATTGCCTTCATAGTGAACAAGCCAGAGGCACTTCAATAAATCCTTTGAGGATGTGGAAGTATGCACCCCTGTCTACAGCAATTTCAAATTTCTACTGCAGTTTGTATTTGCTTGTTTGCTTTTGTATATGGTCTGCTCTCTGTAGAGAATTTCTTGTTGGAATCACTCTTCTCTTTTTACTCTACTTGTACTATTTGATTGATTGAAGGATGTAAGGAACAGGGATGGGCATCTCACCTTCTATCATTATGAGAGAATGAAACATCTCAGAAAATGTTCTGTCAGAGTAAGAAAGAGTGTGAGACAGTCATATTGACAAGTGCACACTGCACAAAGGATTTCAGTGCAAACAGTGATGTTTTTAGGTGTGAGTCTGCCAACTGTGACTGCTGCTGCTTTGTTACAGCAATAGCCCAACAAAGTAGAAGCACTGGATGGATTGTCTCCATTTTAAAATCAATACTCTTATCCTGCTGTTCTTCACAACTGTACATGTGCTTTGTTTACCAAAAGGTGCAGAGTAGTTTTCTGCTGAGATTTTTTTTCACAAATTGCAGAGTCATTTGTGAAGGGCAATCATTTGTCTTCCTATTGTTATGCCAGGGAGGGGCATGGGATGTGAATCTTGCACTGGTTCCTATGTTTAGTTAGGATATCTCAATAGATGCTTTCACATTTGATATGAATAACATTAGTAAATATTATTAGCATCACGTAAATAGAAATGATTCTATTCATGTCTTCTTGATTCCTCCATATGGAATAGGTAAAGGTAATGGTTTTCCCCTGATGTTAAGTCCAGTCATGACATTTGCATGTTTTCGAACTGTTAGGTTGGCAGGAGCTGGGGCTAACAGCGGGCACTCATTCTGCTCTCGGGATTTGAACCTGGGACCTTTTGGTCCGCAAGTTCAGCAGCTCAGCGCTTTAACACACTATGCCATCAGGGGAAATATATATATATATATATATATATATATATATATATATATATATATATATAAAATCATTGTATCAAGTGTTGCATTTAATTTCAATAAGACATCACCCTGATTCATCTGGCTTAAGTTTTAGGAGATGCTGACTTCCAAATACATAGGATGACAATGTAAACCCTGGTGAAAATTCAAAGATAAAATGTGGATAGTTTTAAATGAAGAAATATAGAAACAAACACAACCATGAATGCACACATATATCTAGTTGTTTCCACTTTAGACAATTGAAGAAGTGTATTCTCTGCCCATTCTACATTCTTTTAGTTTTTAAATAAAAACGGAAACTGCAGATATTCAATATGTGAACTTAGATGAGTAATCTAAAAATTAAAGTCTGATTAAATATATATTAATTTCTAAAGGACTTTGAGGAAGACCATTCCTGGGTGTTCAATTTTTTAATATAAAAGGGAGAAAGCATAATAAACATACTATGTCAAAATTGGGAAATCCCTTATAGCTACAGAAAACTTGTAATATATCAAAATTGCACAATTCTTGAAGAATAAAATATTTTTTAAATTACTGTAAAGGTTTTGTGCAAGAGGATTAATAGCGGGAGCATTGAGGCACATTTTGAGACCGCCCACAAGAACACCTACTCTTTACCATCACTACAATGATCTAAAATGGGGAAATCTGACAGACTCCACCATAATAAAACCACCTGTAGCCATTTCCATGTGAATATTTGTTTTATTAGCAGTACTTCACTTTCATGGAGGTCTTGCACTCCTATTGCCACCAAATGTGGAGGGCTAATTATATCTGCATTTTTGTTACATATAATACAAATAAAACTTTATTTATATCCCTCACTTATCTCCCTGAGGGGACTCAGGGCGACTGTTGTTGGCTAATTCTATATTAACACGTATAGTGCAGGAGTGGCGCTACAGTAATATTGTTTTTTCTTCAGCTCGCCCAAATTCTTTCAGATGTTTCCTGAGTCCCCTTCTACACTACGATGTAATCCAGGTTATCAATGTGAATAATTCATGTTGTCTGCTTGGAACTGATTTCTATGAGCCTACACTGCCAATGCTAATATGAATTACATGGCCATGTAGATCTTGAAATCCAGCCTGAGTCAAGTAAAGTGTATACCCCACCCCCCTCCCCAGCTAAGATAGCTTCTCTTTGTATTGCTGTAAAGTAGGATTTTTTTGGTATTGCTGTTAATTTTTGCCATGGAGATACATGTGAATGCAAAAATCCCATACCAAACAACCTTTCAGAACATATACATTTATAGAAAGTAGTTACAGCCTCAAAGAAGTAGTTCACAAAAGACTCCATCGAATAATAAAAAAACGGAGCAGACAAACGATTAGCTATAATACAAAGTCTATGGCCACATTCTTATGTAACCATAGTTTAGCATTAAAGGGCAGAATATGGAGTTCACTATTCCCCTTTTTCTTCCTTTGGTTTAGTGTCACTCCTGAATCTGGACATACTTAATCTAAAAAACAAAACACAACACAAGCAGAATGTTCAAAAAGGCTGTCTTCAGAAAAGATTATGTCCTTCTGAGGTCCCTTCTTCACTGCCATATAATCCAGATCAAAGTAAATAATCTGGATTTTATATGGCATTGTGGAAAGAGTCTAGAAGGGGCCTGAGGGAAAACATCCGAGGAATTTTAAAGGAATCCCAAAAGTTTTACGAATGGCCAGTAAAATGTCTCCAGATGGTGCTACTACGCATGTCTAGCTGAGACCCTGGAGAAATATTACAAACATAAAAAATACTAAAGGAAGGGATATCTAGACCAGAGCTTTCCAAACATGTCATATTGGTGACACACATTTTAGACTTGCATCATTTTGCAACACAGTAATTCAGTTTTGCTAGCAAACCAGAGATATGGACTCAGACATAAATTGTAGAGAAATATATGTGGACACAGCATATCTCATAAAAACTTTTCATTTGTATATATATATTTTAAAAATATATGTGATTTATTCCTAATTTCATATAGACTCAGAGGTTTTTAATTATATCTGTGTGTCCCACTTACACATTTCAGCCAGCATATTAATGTGTTGCAACACATAATTTGGAATGCTCTAGAGGATTAAAATGTTTTAATGTTAAAATGTTTTAATATTGACTGTTTTTAAGATAAATTATTGCACTGACTAATCCATTAAGCAACAAGGGTAACACACCAGCCTCTATTAAGTATTTGATAACGTATGTGAGATTAAACAAACATGCACTTTAAGTCATTACTATTGATATCAGTTCAATCTAGTTATACTAATTTAATGTTTTGGAGTCAATATAATGAGAAAAAGAAAACTCAGTTACTATAATGTTTGTGCATTTCGGGAGGAAGAATTATTGATAATGATCTCACAGAAAGAGTTCTCTCTGTGTGTGTGTGTGTGTGTGTGCGTGTATGTACACATACATACAAAGATAAATTAAAAACTGGCAACTGTATATCAACCTTAAGTTTTCCCATATTGATATTTCAAATCAAACTCACTGTGTATTTGGAATTCAATGTGTTCAAGTGCTGCAAAAAACACATAGGGCCATTTTCCCACATAAAATAATGTGCAGCCATTCCTTCCTGAAATACTTTCAAATTACTCCAGTATTGTTCCCCATATTATTATTTCTCCGAGCCTTCGACTGACAGGTGAATGTAGTCTGGTGACAGAATGAGAGCTCCTTGCACTCTGAAAGCACCACTGTTTAATAGAGATGACATTGCCTTTATAATACTTGGGCATTCAGCTGTTGCTGTCAAACTGCTAAAAGATCCCTACTGCCTGGTGATCATGACACCTGAACCAGGAGCGACCATAAGAAAAATGTTGCGTGCACACACACACATGGAGATATATATATATATCTGCTTGGACTGTGCAAATGGCATTAAGCCACTGAATATAATCTCATCCATGTGCCACACTGCCACACTAGCAGTGATGGCTTTTTAAAAAATATTCCTTGTCTTAAGAACATACTGTAAACACTATTGCTTTGCAAGGGTAAATAAAGCTAAGTGTTTTGGGTGGATTTTAATTAATGATCTGGTTTTCTGTTCACCAGCAACAGTGAAAACCCTTCAACTCTCAGGCTAATTCATATAAGTTCTCTTTTCAATAGGATTTACTTCTAGATTGATGTTGGTATCGGCCTTCAAACTAACTTGGATGCTTGGCAACCCTTTGAATGGGAGACTTCAAAGAGCTCTGGAAAACTCAGGGCAAAGTGTATTTTTTAAAAATAGAATCAACCCACCTATAATCTAGTATTTTTTTTTGTTTCTCAAGGCCGTCCACTTCTTGAAATGTCATTGATTTTTTTCAAAAAGTTACGCCATCACATGATACGTCAAAGTACAAAAGTCTTGATTTAATGAGCTTGGCTTCTAGCCTGATTTGCTTTATAATCCGAAGAACTCTCCTTTAAACTACCTACATTTAAAATTACAAATGTCCATCCCAATCACAGATATTTTCAGTTAAAATTTAACCTCATTTTTTTCCAGTGAGTTTATTTCTAAAGTTTAGGAATTCAGCATGCTTACACAGGAGTAACTTTCACTAAACTCCATGCTGATGTAGGAAAGTCTTTAAATAAAAATAATTTTGTTTGAGTTATTTCTAATTTTTCCTCATAGCTGTGTATTTTAGAGATAGCTTCTATAGATGCATGGAAGACAGGGCCAGATATCTAGTTTCAAATGAGCAGATCTAACCAAAAACAAAGGCAAATACGGGTTGTTGTGTGTTTCCGGGCAGTATGGCCATGTTGCAGAAGTATTCTCTCCTGACGCTTTGCCCACTTCTATGACAGGCATCCTCAGAGGTTGTGAGGTCTATACCGCACAATCTCTGAGGATCATGTTTTTATTACAGAACCAATTAGAGCCCAAAAGGTGTAAGTTGGGTGTGTGGACGAACCCTGGGAAGTCACGAGACTAACCATGGGTCTATCCCCACAGGGCCCATATCCCATTAGAACCAAGTTTTTCAGAAAGGCCCGGACCTAATGGGCTATCTAGTTAATTCAGGAAAAAATGGAGTTTTTCTGCTTTTTCTCGAATTAATTCGCTTTTATCAGAGGCATCATTTGGATGCCTCCAGTAATAGTTCAAGAGCTCTTATTTTGGGCCCTGTCTGGATGAGCCCTGGATGTTCTTTGGACATTCATTCTGGTTTCTTTACACGTCCCTTATATTTTCTTCTTGTTGGCACTGTTTACATTTGTGCCTTCAGTATCTCACTCTTCAAAAAAAACTTGCATCTATCATTAACTTTCTTTTTCTTTTAGTATTCCTGTCCATTGAATCGTGCTCACTATTTCCTTAAATTTTTTGAAGTCAGCTTTCTTAAAGTCTGGAATGCATGTCTGACTTCTCTTAGCTCTCTTCTACACTGCCATATAAAAACCAGATTATCTACTTTGAACTAAATAACATTGGAGTGTAGACTCATATATGGCAGTGTAGAAGGGGCCTTACTTTCCCCTTTACTTTGTATCACATATTCCAGGAGAACATGGTCACTCCCACCTAAGGATCCCACCACTTTCATTCCATTTGCCAGGTCCTCATTGTTGGAGAGGAACAGATCGAGAATAGATGATCTCCTAGTTTCCTCTTCCACTTTCTAGGCAATAATATTGTCTGCAATGCAAGTGAGGAAGTGGGTTTACTTTTACAGCAAACTGATCCATGTAATATGTGGATAAAAAGTAAAAAGAACACAAAAATGTTATTCTAGTTCATTGCCTCACTACATGAAGATTTGAGTCCGTAGGTCTAACCCAAGTTGATTTGTTCAGATATATTTGGAACAAATGAGATTTCTGATTAGAAATGGGGCAAGCAGCTTGAAGAACACTGAAAGGAAAATATAAACTATCTGATGCAGCTTTTGGAAAAAAAAAACTAGTCTTCTGGGAGAATCATTAAACGTATTTATAACTGATGCGCTGAAATGGGACATTTTAGCCCCTGTGGGTCACATTTGAGTGAAGAATACACAAAGAACTGGTACAATATAGACATTCTATACATTGCCATCTGCACAGTTGCAAACAGTGGAACTGGAGGAGCGTAATGTATAATATCCTTTCATGGGATAGAACACTTTTTTTTACCTTATAGTATGCTGAAATTCTTGTTAGGTCAGAAAATAATCTATAACTCACACATTTTTACCCTATTGCATGATAGCTAATCAGGCTAATTGCTGAAATGGATCTAATTGATTGCTACTTCTGTAATTGTTACATGCTTAATGTACATTTTATTGTGCTTATTTGTCTTTGATTTTTACTACTATCTACCCTGAATACCATGGCTGCTGTTAGTCACCTAGAATGCAGAGACATATAATTAAGCAGTGTATAAATATTTTACTTAGGATACATTCCAAAACTTTCATTCTATGATTCTGGCTGGATCTAGCAACTCTTCATAAGTTTTGGCCATTGAGAATACATTCGCGTTATATAGGATTCTGAATCTCCTCTTCGCAATAGGTTTATCTAATCTTCTCTCCACATGTAGGACCTTGACTAGAGGTAATCAGCATTTTTTCAGAAATCATGATCCCTTTCTTCCTGTCTTTGTTCCTTCCAAGTCCTTTTAATGCATACCTAATGTTGTGCTGATAGCATTTTAAAAAACAAAACATTTTCCTTTTTCCTGTCTTTGCTTCTTTTAAACAAAAAGTTGTTCACTAAAAAGTGGCTTTCATCCAAGAGACTTAGGAAATGCAGACAAGAAGAGCATTTAAAGGTTGATTTCACAAGGGTAACTGACTATTCATTAGGAAAAAAATATATATTTATAGCCCACTCCCAATCCACATACGTATTAATTTGGTCACACATTTTTGCTGTTGTTTGCTAAACATGGAACGAGAGTTATATTCACTGCCTATCAGTTAATTCCCAAATGGCCTTCTGTTGTACTGCATCCAAGTTGTTACACCTGTGCTGTGTTTTAAAATGTTTAATTTATTAACTTCTCGTGTCTTCATGCTATTTTTTTTTAAAAAAAAATATCCAGATTATGCATCTAACAAAGTTAAATTCTATGTAATTCCCCTTCCAAATAAAGTAAATAAATAAGGCATTGGCTGATACTTGATGAGGGGATAAGTTGAGCAGACAGATTCCTTTTCTTTATTATTACACTAGTTTGGGGACCCCGGTTATTAGAAGAAGGCCTTTTTTGTTTTGGGATGTTAGGTAATATCACTGAAATTTGGTCCAGATCCATCATTGGCTGAGTTCAGTGCTCTCTAGGTTAGGGTGAACTACAACTCACAGATTCCCAGGGCAATCACCCCCAATCCCTGCCAGTTTTTGCAGTTGGCCATGTTGGATCTGTGTGCCAAATTTGGTCCAGATAGCAACGTTGGCTGGGTTCAAGGCTCTATGGATAAGGGTGAACTACAACTCCCAGATCTGAGGTAAGTCACCCCCAAACCAAGCCTGTATGCACAGTTGACCATGTTAGGTCTGTGTGCTAAGTTTAGTCCAGATCTGACATCAGCTGGGCGGGTTCAGTGCTTTCTAGATGCAGGTGAATCACAACTCCCAAAATCAAGGTCCATTCTGCTAAACCTCTGCAGTATTGTCAGTTGGTCATGGGGTTTCTCTGTGCCAAGTTTGGTCCCAGTCCATTTTCAGTGGGGGTCACAGTATCAGTGAAGATACTGCAAGTCCCATTATTTGTGGCAAGTTTGGTCCAGATCCATCGTTGGTTGTGTTAACAGTGCTCTCTGGATGTAGGTCAAGTACAATTCTTGTAAATTATGGTGAATACTCCCCAAACCTCTTGTTCAGTTGCTGATCAATTCCTCTGTTAACTGTGTGCCATAGGAAAGAATGGGAAAGGGTTAAGGTAGAGGCAGTGGGCAGGGTCATGCAAATTAAGGAACCCTGGGATGTCCATTCTGGAAGAAAACAGAATAACTAGGGTGAAATTGTCTACGCATGAAAGCCTTCACTTGGGTAGTGGGCAGTATGGTGTTTGTGGAGGACACTGGCAGGGTTTGTACTACATGTTCATGGTGCTCACTATAGCCTGCATTTCAGTGGAGAGAGGGCCATTGGTGTCTCCTGCTCAGTGGGAACAATAGCTGTTTGTGGATGCAGAAGGCTTTCTGTGTAAGTGGACACTTCCTCCACATACACACATACACATTTTTCACTTTTATTATGTGTGTAGAATGGCAACCTGCCTTCACTCAAAGAAGAGAGCATGGTGATACTCAGTTATCTTCACAGACACTCTACCAGGTAAGTTAGGTGAGGGATGGTCTCTACTACAAGGTCACAATAAGTTTCATCACTGTAATAATTGCTAAACATATAAATGTACTACATTTGCCACTGGGCTCATCTACACTGACAACTTTGGCCGCTTCTGCACTGCCATATAATCCGGATTATCAAATCAATTTCTGGATCAGGTTCAAGGTCAGGATAGAAATTACGTTAACCATGGAAGGTGGCCTCACACTGGTTACAGAATCGATAGTTTTAGTGGCTTAACAACCCCCAATTTCCAGGTGACATATGCATATGCACCCTAGAGACACAAATGATAGGGGGTAAAGCAGAAAGTGATGGCACTTGTGGACATATTCATTTACCTATCCCAGGTGGTCAAAATGTTTGCAGTGATAAAATAATAGAAGAGTCATAGTTGTTGCATATTTATTTATATTTATTTATTACAATATTTATATCCTGCCCTTCTCACCCAACAGGGGACTCAGGGCGGCTTACAAAAACACACATATAAAAATTGTACAATGCACTATAAATCAGTTAAAAATTTAACTTACATCGGGCATTCATAAAACACATTATAAAATACAGATGGGCTGTGTATATAATCTCTTCCACTTCCAAAAGATGGAATCCATCCTCTATTCAGCTCATTGGTAACTAAAATGGATATATTCTTATAAGAACTGAGAAGCTGGATGCCTAACTGATGGGTGAGGAGAAAGAATGGCATGTGAATGTGGGTTCACAAGTAAGTCAGACAAAAGTGTATTTTCTTCTATTAACTGAGCCCAGAAAGAACAACTAAAACTTTACTATTTTTCTCTCTGCATTATGCATTCTGTCATCATTTCTGAGTTGTCTCATAGTGATTTCAGTAAGTAGTACAGCTGTGATCACTGGAACTGTTTTCATCATTACAGAAAATATGAACATTTTCCCCAGGTTTAGATTTAAAGACGACAAGACTTTAATCTACAGATTTTGTCATAGCTAGCTTGCTCAATGTGAGGATTAGGCAAACATTTCTTTAAAATTATTATTTATTTACCCGAATCTTCAAAGCATTGTTTAATAATTTGTCTAAAAATAAAAAATATTACAAAATACAAAATAAATTTTGAATTTTGAATTTGAAAGTAGTCCTTGTATCACTATATTAGAAGACAGGTGATGTGTTCCTCTATACAAAATGTTGGGTTATTTATTCTGCTAAATCTAATAGACAGTCAAAGATAAAAATGTGCTTTCAGAAAATTGGGGAGGCCCAAAATCCTGCACCTAGACTGCTGACTGGAACTTGTTATAGGGAGAATAGTCCAGCTGTTATAGCAGTTTCACTGGCCATCAATCTATTTCCATACAGACTTCAAATGATTGGTTATGACCTATGAAGCCCTACACAGCTTGGGTCCAGACTATCTCATGTAGTGACTCCTTATCTGCACAGGTTTGAAGAACTTCAGTAGAGGGCTTTATCTCAATCCCAGCACCTTCGCAGGCATGTTTGGTGGGGATACCAAAGAGAACCTTCTCAGTGGCTGCTTTCTTGCTGTAAAATTCCCTTCCATGAGAGGTTGATCTGAGTCCCTCCTTGCTGTCTTTCTGCTGATAGGGAAATGCTGTCTTATAGTCAGGGTGCTAACTAGTTCTGACAGAGGGGTCTTTTAATAGAGAATTTTTAAATCTCTTTTTGATCACTTTATACTATTTCAAATAGTATAAAGCATTATTTGCTTTTTGAATGACCCTAAAAATCTTATTAGGCATTTAGCTTTTGTTTGTTTTAGTCTGTATTGGAAACTGCCTTCCATTCCATGCTAGGAGAAAGACAGGATGTAAATCAAATGAATGAATAAGACTGAGGAGCATATTAGCAAATATGAGTAAAATGATGTGACTGAAGCTGATATAAAAAGGTAAAGGTTTCTCCTGACATTAAGTCCAGTCATGTCTGACTCTGGGGGTTGGTGCTTATCTCCATTTCTAAACCAAAGAGCCGGTGTTGTCCATAGACACCTCCAAGGTCATGTGGCCAGCATGACTGCATGGAGCGCCGTTACCTTCCCACCAGAGCAATACCTATTGATCTACTCACATTTGCATGTTTTCGAACTGCTAGGTTGGCAGGAGCTGGAGTTAACAGCGGTCACTCACGCCACTCCCGGGGTTTGAACCTGGGACCTTTCGGTCTGCAAGTTCAGCAGCTCAGCGCTTTAACGCACTTCGCCATCGGGGCTCCTGAAGCTGATATAGAGAAGAGAAAAAATGGTTTATACTATGATTATTGGTGACATTCATTCAATTGTTGATAGCAGTGGCAGGGGAGATTTGTGGAGCTATGTATGACTCCCATTGGCATTTTGAACTCCACAGTACCCCCCCCCCCTTTTCTTTTCTTTTTTAAATGCCCAATGACTTTACCCTACATGGGTGTTTTGGTTTTTTTTTAGCCCTAAGTCAATCTTTCTTTCCTAACAGAAAGTGAAGTTCTGGTCACTTCCTTTTGAAATACGGGCCTCACCTGGATATCAACAGCTCAGTTGGGCAGCAGCTGGCAAAATTTCTTCCAAATCCCTTAGGAGATGCTGTGCCTATTTGTGTGGTGAAAAAAAGATTGTTGTTGATGTTCTGGAGAAGTGGCAGAAGGACATGTAACACTGCAGGGACATGTAACTCCAACAGTTGCCTACACTTATTCTTTACTATTTGAAGTTTTTCAGTCCTTCAGAAATGTTTTGTGTGGTGCTTCTATAACCAACCTGAAAATTTCAGGAACTGGACATGATCACCTGGAATGTTTTACTCTCAAAGCATATATTTTACCACCGAACCAAGCTACTTGCTCAAACTGTGATGAACAAACAGCTCCAAATCCATGTATATGGTGATACTTGGAAACTCTTCAGAGATCCTGTATAATACACCTAGGGGCAATAGTGTAACTATTCTCTGTCTCTCCATTCAGTTTCTTAAAACATACCTTGAAAGTGAGGAAGCCATGATGAATGGTAGATTTCTTCAGCACCTTTGAGTGGAGAATTGGGGGAGGATGCATTCAGTCCTTTTCTAGTGTAATGAAAAGATCCCAGTGAGATCCCTACTTCTTCTGCTTGCTGGAAAGAGTGAGCTGGGTACATCACCTTCAGCACCCTGCTTGCCAGCACTGGAAAACTCTTTCACTTAGTATAGCTGCCTAGCTTTTAAGGCAGGTTTTGGGGAGATTACAAATCATAGCAAAGAGGTCATGAATTTAAATATGCATATGAAACAGTTACAAAAATATACATTTGTAATGTTGTAACTGCATAACATGATGCTAGCCATGGTTTCTAGTGGGCCTCCATACCTAGTTGGTGATCTATGGGTGGCTTGACGGTGATTTATGTGTTGTGCAGATGTAATGCACTTGTGAAAGCTATCTTTGCATTTGCCAGCAGAAACTCAAATGCTAAAGTTTATAGGACACAATTCTGGCTTAATTTCTGATTTAGTAAAACCAAAAGAAAGAAAAAAGAATGAGGAAAAAAAAGAAATAAGAAATAACAGACTTTCATCCCTGAGATACCTTCTGTGCAATTTCAAAAACAACATGATATTTTAGGGTCATATTAGGGCAAAGGGACAACAGGGAACTTAAAAAGGCCAAAGCAGAACATGTTGAATCTGTGCTGAGCTAGAGAAGGTCCTTATGGGGTAACATTGCCAGATGTTGTGAGCCAGTTCAAATCCAAGGCTCCCCTAATATTCACAAACATGACTTGCACGCACATGCCTCTGACACTCAGGGATGAGGTGGAGGAGATGAGCGGTGTTTTGATTTTTATGATTCATCTCAAAATGCCTCATCGATTACAACATGGTTTTACTGTTATGGAATTAAGTTCTGCACAGAAGCACGGAATCTGATCAACCTCATGGACCATGGGGAATGATCAGGAGTCATGAGAGGTTAGAGGTTTGTCATTCCCCATTTTTCAAGGTCGCCACAAAAAATAAATCCACTTTTTTTTTAGAAACAATGGCAAGTCAGGCAACAAACAATGAAAACTATATCAGAGGTATATGAGGATGTTTTAAAAGTTTGAGTAATCATTGAATGCTCTCCATATACTGATATCATATATAAATAGTAGTGAAGGTTTATTTCTTCTTCCTTTAACTCTCATGTGAAATTGTGGTGATGGGTTTTAACCCTTCTCTACCAACATAAGCTGGATCTGATCAAGACTAGGACATTCTGGACACACACACACACACACAACAAAATTGCTCTCTGCATACTTAACCAACATTAAAGGAATGCATGATTTTCAATACACTAGCTTGTCAAGCTCACTGGTTTCTTCATCATGCAAAGCTAGTTTTAAAAATCATGCAGGAGAAGAAATGATATTGTTAGAATCACAGGTCTGTGTCCTGCTTGTATGGAGCATAATATAGAGCCTATGAAGACAGGCAGGTCAGGCCATATCCCCTATATCTTTGAAGTGACTGGGAACCACTATGTCCATGGACTCAAATGAACAAATACAGAGCTACGTCCCAAAGAAATCCTTTGTATGGTTAACTGCAGGAGCACATGATCTCTTGCCCCTAAGGTGCGACCACTTCAATTGCATTGATCAGATGCTCTGCATTTGTTAGAATGAGCTGATCCCCTCTTTGCCTCTTCTACCTTCTGGACCATAAAATTGTCTGCAAGGTAAGTGAGGAATTTGTTGGACTTTGTACTCTTGGCCGAGTTTGTTTTCCAGCAGATATCAGGATAGTTGAAATTGCCCATGATTACTATGTCTCTTCATTGTGCCTGTTTGGTCAACTGCTGACAGAAGGCTTCGTCGAGTTTTTCATCCTGGCTTGGAGAACTGTAGTAGACACCCACGATGAGATCTTTTTAAGTCCTGGTTCTCTTGATTCTTATCCAGATGCTTTCAAGCTGGTTTCTCGGATTGCAGTCTTGCATTTCTTCTGTAACATAACTGTTTTTGACATATAAAGCTACTCTCCCTCCTCTCCCCTTTGTTCTATTTCTGTGAGAGAGCTTATCGGCCTCGATGGCTACATTCCAGTGATGGGCGTCATCCCACCAAGTTTCAGTGATGCCTATGACATTGTAAGTGTGGTGGTGTGCTAAAAGTTGGAGTTCGTCTTGCTTATTTAACATGCTCTGTGCATTAGTGTAAAGACATGTAAGCCCCTGAGACCTTGCCCTGAGCTGTTTATTTGGGATTATTGTGCTCTTGGTACTTGGTCCTTGTTGTGTTTGTGCAACCCTCAATTTAGCCTTTTGGCAGTTCTCTGTGGTCGTGGGTAAAATACTATTCACAAGGCTGTTGTTCCCCTCCTCCAGTGGAACTAGTTTAAAGTGCACCTGATGAGGTTTGTGAGTCTGTGCACAAAAAGATGTTTTCCTACTTGCCAGTAGGCCATCCTCCTGGAAAAGCAGGTCGTGGTCGAGGAAGCCAAAACGCTCCTCCTGATACCATTTTCTGAGCCAGTTATTGATCTGTACTATTTTTCTGACCATTGTAGAGCTAAGTCCTACAATGGGGAGGAGGGATGAAAGATCACATGTACATTACACATCCCATCCAGTCTGGAAATTATGGCTTTTGTTCCTCTAAGGAGGGAGTCACCTACTACCAAGACCTGTTTCCTTTGAGGATTGACAGGGTCTTTTTTATGCAAGATAGTGTGTAGATCCCGTGAAAAATGTTCCTGTTGGAATTGTGTAGGTGTAAAGTGTTGTCCTCCTCCTCAACATCCCCAATGCATTTGTCAATGATAATCCATTGAGATGCGTCCAAGAGCCCATCACTCTCCCAAGAGTGTTCCTGTTGTCCCTGGTCTACGATTGGGGATAGAGCATCTGCATGATTGTGTAAGTGTGAAGGTGATGCATCATCCCTGTCAGGGCTATCCCCCGTGCATTGATCAAGGGTGGCCCACTGAGTAGTATCTAAGTAACAGTGGTCCTCCACAAGATGTGTTTTCTGATCAGATGTTAGTGGTGTAAGAATTTGTAATCTATTGTGTAAGTCAAGTTGAGCAGAAGTATTCTGTGGAGGCTGCCTGGTCCTGGTCTCTTTTTATGGGTGACCTCCTTCCAAGCCTGAGGGTTGTCCACATTTGAATTGATCTCCCAATAAAGTTCCTTATCATGGTGTTGTTGGTGTGATGTGGGTTGCATATCTAGAACAGCGTGTTGTGCAGTGTCCAAGAAGAGCTCGGGTTCCTGAATGTCCTTAAGGGTCTTAATATGGTCCTCAAGTTGTTGGATCCTTTGCTCCATCAGAGTCATCTGTTTATGCTTGGTGCAGATGTAGTTGATTAGTTGTTGTGTGAAGAAGCTGAACATGCCACAACTTGTGCATGTGATGGGAAGGTTTTGCTTTTGTTGCATCTCTTCGTGAGTGAGGTTATCAGTGGGATACTTATAGTGTTAGTTCATGTGCATGCACGTTTATGTGCAGACTGCCAACCCCCCTTCTTTGTGTGTTTGTTTATGTTGTTTTGTTTTCTGTATGTACTGTAAAAGTATGTTAGGAAAGGTGTGGTTTCACACGCGCCATAAGCTTATATAGCTTCAACAATCACTCAATTAGCAGGGGACAAACTCTGCTGTCACTCAACTTAAGTACCTGACCTCTCTTTCAATACAACACTCACACAACAGTTAGACTTTGACCACAGGAGCCAAGCCCATACCCAGTTTCCAATGCAATCTTAGACAAGGCTTACCTGAAGCCAGGGAGCAAAGATGTCTTCTTGCTTCTTGAACTTCTGCAAGAACCCAATCTTCCAAGAGTCCCAATTTGGCTATCTAAGTTAATATTTGGCTGTCTTACTTTTAAAAATGTCTCAGATTCACTCTCCTCTTTCCCATTTTCCCCCTTTGTCTGTGACTTACTTCATTTGATGCAAACTGATTTAAAAATGCAAAAAACATTTGACACTCATTTAGCAGAATGAGAAAATAGGAGAGGGAAGAGACTTGCCCTTCTATATAGATTCAGGCAAAAGAAAACTCCTACAGACTCTCATAGCCTTCTCATGAATAACTTTTGCAATATGGACAATACACTGATTTTCTTTGACTTGGTTTTCATCTGTGAAACATTAGAATATATACAGTTATTGTAAGTCCTAAAATGTGTTAAGTATTCTAAGGACTCCATCACACAGTTGACTGCAAGACTCCTAGGACATTTGCAACACAGCTGAATGGAGCCCCACGATGCAGACTCACTTCTGGCAGGGCTCCATCAATGAACTGGGGCACAAACCTCCTGCGATGCTGCTCCCAGAACACGGGAGGTTTTTCTGTGTTCTATAAAGAGCCATGAGGAAGCCGCACTGTGACACTACCTCAAGTATGATGGGGAAACAGGATTCTGGGGTTGGCCCACTGTCCCATCAATTTGCCACAAATTACAAATCAATGTGACGAGGCTCTACGTGTGGAAAGATTCCAAGCCCAGTACCTTCTCATGGCATTTTGTGGGTAAAAATGTATGCTTCCCCATTTCAAGATTGAAAATGGAATTGCAAGAAATCCTAAAGAGCCTGTGCTTTCCATTGCTATATGGAACAAGCAACACAAGAGAATAGATTAGACAAAACATACCATGCTAGAGGTGTTTGTGGGGCAAAAAAAAAACATAAATAAATCAAATGACCAAATGTTAGAACAGATAACTAAGGGGTATCTTTGTATTATCCTTATATGCAAGGAATGTATATATTTGTTTGCAACAGTGGAAGAGGCTTTCAGCAATGCTGCTACAAACTCCTAAGTGTTATTCTGGAAATAAAACAAATCTTTCCCCTTTAATTCAGCTGTCCATTTTTGTCTTTGGAAAGGGATAAAGCACTGTGGGGACTATCATCAGGGTTTCATAAACCATAATAATCTTTCTGTATTTGCTGAGTGGTCTAGAGATGACATCAAACAATGTACTGAAGGTAGGTGATTAGGAAGTATCTTTTCTCTTCTTTGAGGAGATAAAAATAACATAGATAAAAGGAACATCTCCTTTAGAAGGCAGAATTCAAGTAATTTCAGGTGGAAGTCCAAAAAAACACATACTGAACTATAAGTATTGTTGAAATGATGAATCGCCTGAGAAACATAATCTATTTATCTACATGTTCTTGTGAGTCCTTTGAAGTCTTGTATCTTAGAAAATATATATATAGTCCTTTGAAATAAGTTCACATTTCCTTTGAGATCAGTATACTGATTTTCTCTTTCCATCTCACATTTTCTCTCAGACACACATTGTTTTTCTCCCTAATTATATTTCTAGCTTTGCTTTTACTATGTATAACATTGTATAAACTTCTGTTGCAAAATGATAACCTAGTTTTTAGCGCCAAGGTAGAAAAGACAAAAAGGATTGATCTCTTAATGTCTTTAGCCATTTCATGTGCAAATTGCAATCAAACTACTGTCACACAACTACACAATTACCATTAAAGCACCAAAGTTCAAGTTGCACCATACTTGACATCAGGCATGTCAGCTAATGTCAGCATGTCAGAGGCCAGGAATCTTTTTCTCCCAAACCTGAAAAGCAGCCAGGGTCAGAGTGGGTGAGCTGAATGGATGTGATGGCAGTGTGCAGGACAAGGTCTTAATGTACCGTTTTATTTTAAAATATCCAACAAAAATGCCTGCTTTTGTTACATCTGTTTTATTTGATCAAAGACATTAAGATATTGACTATAATGTACAACTTTAGCCAGGGATAGAATCATGAGAATGCAAGAGCCATCCAGTCCAGACACTTGCCACACAATCAAAGAATTCATGAAATGTTTCTATTTACCCGCTGCTCAACAACCTCCAGAGAAGGAGACTCCACCATGCTTGTCATGCCTCCACAGAGACATTGATTGTATTCTTTGTCAAGGATCAGTTTTCTCCTTAGTTAAAATGGGTATAGTTATTTTCTGTACAGATTTCTGTGGGAGGGAATCTTAGTTAGACCCTGTTCCTTTAACACACACACACCCCACCCCAAGGTGGAGATTGCAGTCCTCTAGTACTCCTCAGCAGCTCTTTTGCAGCCATTTTAGTTGATAAAAGGGTGCCAGAATAATGCTCCAAGGCAGCATATTCCATTGTTGAACAATTCTTACCTTCAGGAAGTTCTTCCAATGTTGAGATGGAACCTTTTTTATGTTGTTCGTATTCATCATAAGGTAAAGGTAAACATTTTCCCCTAACCTTAAGTCTGGTCATGTCGAACTCTAGGGGTTAGGGCTCATCTCCATTTCTAAGCCAAAGGGCCAGTGTTGTCCATAGGCACCTCCAAGGTCATGTGGCTGGCATGACTGCATGGAGTGCCATTACCTTCCCGCTGGAGTGGTACCTATTGATCTACTCACATTTGCATGTTTTCAAACTGCTAAGTTGGCACAAGCTGGGGTTTACAGAGGGAGCTGTTAATTCATCATATCTTATCCTAATCCCTGGAGCAACAGAAAGCAAGTTTTTTCTGTCTTCAATGTGACATCATTCCAAATATTTAAGCATGACTATCATGTGATCTCTAACCATTTTTTCTCCCAGAAAACATACAACAACCCTGTGATCCTGGCTATGAAAGCCTTCGACAACACTTTGCTATTTTGGATGCTCTTCTCTGGACACATTTCAGTTTGACAATATCCTTCTTGAATTGTGGTGCTCAGACTTGGACATGTATTGCAGGTGAGATTTACCCCAACAGATTAAAGTGGGATTATTAGGGTCCTTTTACATAGGCCAAAAATCCAAGAGGAATTGATGTTTTAAATCCCACTTCCTCTTGGAATGGAGGCCACACAGGCATGGAAAGATGCATTTTATACAGGAGGATATACGGGTTTAAAAGATACCTTTTAAAAATGTGTTTTCCAGCCCTTAATCCGATTCCTCCTGATTCCTCCCACATTTTGGCTAAAAGTTGTTTCGCCACCCCCCCCCCCTTTTAACCTAATTTCACCTGGGTTATAATGCATCTGTAGAGGGGCCCTTACTTCTCTATATTCCTGTGATGCAGCCTAGAATAACATAGTCATATTCTTCATGGAAAGGTTTAGATAGTAGACATACTATTCTGACACAAGATAAGACAGCTTCCTATTTTCCAAATACCATTCAACATGAGGTTCATATGTGCTGTGTGTGTGTTATTGTGTGTAAATATAGAGATATCATGTGAGAAAAATCTGGGACCTGAATGAATGTGGACGGGTCTCAATTTCCACTTGTATGCAACTAGTTGATATTTCAAACCGATTCCATGCATAAATAATTTTGGTATTTATTAAAGACATAGGCATTTTTACTTTTCTACCCACTTATCCTCCATATAATATAAAACAATATAAAATATTGTTTCAATTAATACCATAATTGGTAGACCGCTTGATTAATTATTCAGGTCTTGAAGAGGACCAAGACAAACAAGGTGATAAAATGAAAAGATACACCACTTAAGGCAAAGCTTATATTCCAGAATTCAGTTGGCCACATACCACCAAGAACCACAGCATGCCTTGTAATAGGCCTTCAGGTTTCCAGAAAGAGTTCCAATTCTAAGAAGACTTTCTGGTCAACTCCCTGAGATCTGTATTTCTGGAGGAAAAACACTTGTCTTCATTACTAATTCTTATTAAGTAGCTTGTTGTTGTTGAATTATTTATGTAGTTTATCACCGCGGGCCCCGGTGGTGAAGTGTGTAAAAGCACTGAGCTGCTGAACTTGCAGACCGAAAGGTCCCAGGTTCAAATCCGGGAGCGGAGTGAGCGCCCGCTGTTAGCACCAGCTCCTGCCAACCTAACAGTTCGAAAACATGCCAATGTGAGTAGATCAATAGGTACCGCTCCGGCGGGAAGGTAACAGTGCGCCATGCAGTCATGCCGGCCACATGACCTTGGAGGTGTCTATGGACAATGCCGGCTCTTTGGCTTAGAAATGGAGATGAGCACCAACCCTCAGAGTCAGACATGACTGGACTTAACGTCAGGGGAAACCTTTACCTTTTTACCTTATCACTCACTCTTGAAAGGTTTCCTCATTGGGATTTCCCTGAACTGAAGTTTTAGAGAAATGTTACTGGGCAGATTAGAAGGCCATTCGCATCACCATCTGAGAACTGATTTAGATGGTTGGGATCCCTGGGTTGAATTTCCCCCCTCCCAGTTGAACTGTTGAGTAGAATTTATTGCATGAGTTGGGGCCAATGATGTGGATTGAAGGTGGGAAAATACAAATGTGAAGGCTCATACAGTTACTTGTATGAAATGATGCACCCAGTGGATGGGAAACCCCTACAATGAGGCCAATTGCCTTGGTGAATGCAATATCTAAACCAACTCTACAGATGGAACAGTGGTCACTTACAAAGCACTGTACAATATTGCCTTCAGCCAGAATAAAACATACTTACATTTTTGTGCAGGACTTAATTTTCTCCATGCTTTGGTAAGCATCATAGCACTTACCAATGCATGTTTTAAAAGCTAATTACAATATCTGACAAAGGCATATTGCCTGTTCCCCTAACACATCAATTCTATTCTTGATCTAACAAACCACAGAACTTATGACAATCATATGCTGCATTTAATGTTTTTAATATGTTGTATTACATTTATTAAATTAATATTGGTTCTGAGTCAGATTAATCTCATGTTGAATGATATCTGGAATGTAGGAAACTTTTATCCTGCATCAGGACATCAGTCTACTAGCTGAACCTTTCCTTTCTGGCATCTCATAGATGTACTACTCTGTATTCATGGCAGCATATTTTCTTCAGGGGAACTAAAAAGGGGACAAGTCTGCAAAAATATTCTGAAGTTTGCCAATTGTTTCTCCTTTTCTCTTTAATTTTCAAAGCACACCAGAGTCCGTCTCCCCACAAGGCAGATGCCCTTGACACCCACATGAAATATTACTGCCCATAACTGAGCTCTGTAGTTTAGTGAGGAAATGTAGAATCTGGCAAGTATGTGCTGTCCATAAACATTCCCACCAACACATTAGACATGCAACTTTGCTTTAAAAAAGGACTTTTGCATGCAGTTTATGAACTGTCTGTGTTTCCTCCGAAGTAATTATTCTGAAAGCGGCATAAGTTTCTGTCATGCTGTGGCATCTGGAAATGAAATCCTCTCCACCCAGAAGGGAGGAAATTTGCCTTTCCACAAGACATGATTTAGATGAGAGGAACAGGCCAGGGATTAATTCAGTTTTCATCAAAAATTCATCAAAGGGGTGGCAACTTTACATCCCACCCTTTTACGAAACAGAACAGTCCTTTTCATTAACATCTTTTAAATAGTCATTGCTTTCTATTCATGTTCCTCTGAGTGGAGATTGACGAAATTTATATACCTCCACAGTAAGTGCTGAAAATTGCTTTCAGCCTGAATCAAATAGGAGTAGTTGTTGATAATCATGTATATGCTTAGTAGGTACATTTGATGAGATGTTCAGGGTTACTTGCCAAATTATGAGTTAGTGACATAATGTTTTTGCTTTTTACCTGCTCTTGAAGATACAAAGTAGCCGACCAAGTGACCAGAAGAAGGACATGGTTATGTGCATACTATAATTTTCATGCAAGGATATTAAAAAGGTACCAGTTGTAGAATTTTCTGACTTGGACTTTTAGCTTACGTTTCTTTCTAAAAGCCTGTTTCTAGTCCTCTTGGCCACAGACAAATGCAATCCTTGAGCCAGAACTGAAGCTTGAAGTGTTTTAGTCTGAATTTATTTCTTTTATTCTTGTCCCATTCATGCCCTCAACAAGTAAACTTCCAATTCTGTATCTCTGAGTAACAACTCTCTATATATTTACCTCTTAAATAAATCCTACTGGACTCTGTGGGTTTCACTTTTGAGTGCATATGACTGCAATACAAAACTTTGCAAGGGAGAATTGGGTTATGAGGATTAGGAATTAACAATTGAGAAAGTGTGTCACTTATTAAAGACCAACACCCAGTTTGGAGTAGCTCCAACTCAGAGATAAAGAGAAAGATCAGCTGCAAGTGTGACTACATGGAATCATATTGGGGATATACAAATGACATGTGGACAATTTATATTAGTTTAACTCACCTTTTTACAAAAGCAGTGCATAATAGAGATGCTGCTGCTTGCACACTTGCACTTGTAAATAAAATTTCAGCCCCACATTCAAAGAAAAACACATGTAAAACTGTAGAACAAGAATGTGGCTGAAGGGCAGAAAGCCATCCACTTGCTATTTGTACAGGCTCATCCCTGCATTTCTGGTGGAGATAGTGCCACTGATGATGTAACCACTGAAGTATTTTATTTCCTCACTCCAAACATCCTTATTCACTCACTGCACACAATTCATTTTCCAATAACAAGAAGCCCAACTGGTAGCCTGTCATTTCAGATGAAAAGCCCTGCTCTGTGCTCTTAGAGCACTTTGTACTTAAAGAGGGCAATCTGTCATCCTCCTGATCATAGGGGTGTTCATGTGCCATTGACTCTTTGCAACACATGTGGTGGCATGGGAACAGTACATCTCTTGGAGCATTTCAGGGGCAAACTAGGCCTGCCATTGTAAAAAAAAAATTCAATTCTGCTTAAGAACATTTTAGACAATACAATTTTCATTCAGGTGCAAATTTTCTAGGCAATTTAATACTTCACTCAAATAATTATTTATTCTAGGATTTCCTTTAAGAAAGGAGGAAGGGGAAGTGAAAGGGAAAGGGAAGGGGAGAGGGAAAGAAGTAAAATGAAGCCTCATCACATGAGGCAATTGAAACGTCCTAGGATGCTTCTGCCCTAGTTCACCCATGGAACCCCACACCATCCATCAAACAATGTACGGCAACTTCTCATGGGGCTCCATGGGCAAACTGGAGTGCCAGCTTGTTGGGACATGGCTGCTGCCAGCACAGAGGCTGTCCCATGTTCTATGAGAAACAATGGGGTTTTGGCACAGAGGAAATGCTTCTCCACATGGGATGGGGAAGCATCAGCTGGTAACCAGGGGTGCCAGGTTTGCCTGCTTCTGCTCCACTGCCATCATGATTTGCCGCAGAGGCTGGGAAATCACAGCACTGGACCTCATCCATGTGGTGAGTTCCTTAGTTCACATAATGGCTGTGTCTACAACTTACGAAAGAGAGAACTCTGCATTTTGTAGCTTTCCTGGATGATATTGTCACACCTCAGCCTTGATTTACCTTGCTCTGACACACAAAACTGTACAGCAGGTTTAAGTCTTTTCAGTTTTTTAAAAAATAGATAGTAAAAGGTTCTTCAAAAAGCAAAAGTGAAATCTCAAAAGTCAGTTACAAAATGTAATCTTGAATAATCTCACAAGGAATAAACTATGTCCAAAGAAAGCATGGCAAAGTCCAAGGAACATGGATACATAAACTGCAAGATAATCCAAGACACGGCAGGAAAATTAGAGCTTGCTCCTCCGGTGAAAGAAAGTTGCTTTGACAACAGCTTTTTCCCAAACGTCCCCTTTTAACACACTTTGCAAAACATGAAAGCATTTCTTTGCCCACTTGGCTCCCCCTGCCTGTTTGCAATTCTAGTACTATGCCGTACCCTCAATTCCAAATGGTCTGCTCGATCTAAGGAGCCCATCTCATCAAGGTCAGCTTGCTCTTTATTTCGCTGAGACTCATTATCAGGCTGAAAACATTCCATCCTCCCTTCCTCCTTTCCCAAGTCAGTGTGCATCTGGCTGGCTTCAGTAGTTTCAGAGTTATCAACACCAACCCACCCTGTGGGAAACTGAACTTGCACTCTTTGTTCCTCATCGTCCAAAGTTACAGGCCTTTCAGGGAGATTCTGAACCTGAACCCCTGTTTCCTCATCAGAGTCAATCCTAGATTCCAGCTTAGTCACAACAGATATCAGGTTGGAGTGGTGGATTATCTTCTTCCCAGTAGCCTTTCTATATTTTTGTACATTTGTGATGTGCCTAGGAAGAAGTAGTCAATCAGTGGTTCAAAGTAGTGAAGCCGAATAAGCAATGAATATACATTTAAGCTTTACATGTTTCCCATACATATGTATAAACTTGCAAAGTTTCATGTCTTTAAAAATATTCAATCATATCTGCTGTCAGAGTCATGACATCAGCAGACACTAAACTATTCATCATTGAGAAACAAAACATTAAAACTCCAGAGACTAAATCATTTTGGAGCATTAGAAAAGTGCAGTCCTAAATACATGGAATATAATCTGATAGTATCAAAGATCCAGTTTTGCATGTGTTTATATTAGTAACCAAAGATGCAGATTTTTTAAAAAAACCTAATCTGAAATAATTATGCTGGATCGGTGAGATAAAGGTATACTCCCTATTTCCTGGGTGTACAGTTTTCTGTGCATCACTTAAACTATATTCATTCACATATTTTATTTATGTATTTACCACATTTATTTCCCACCCTTCTCACCCTACAGGGGAATCAGAGCAGCCTTACAAAAAGGCAACAATTTGATGCCGCAAGCACATATACAATAAAATAAACAAATACATTAAAATGATATTAAAATTAACAGGCTAAAGACATCTCAACATTAAAACCAACTGAACTTATTAAAATCATATAATCCAAAATCATAATTTGAAGCCATTTCAATTGTCATTGCACTATGCATGTGAAGTAAGTCTCACTATGGATTGTTTTCTTGGCAGTGTGTTAATATTACCACCAACAATCAAATAATTGTACTCTAAGTCAACAAGACTAATAAATTAATTATGGAACATATCTGGTATGTTATGTCCATAAACATTAATCAAAACAATTATTTTTAAAAATATCTTACAAATAAACAAACCATCTACATGGATCTGTTATT
This sequence comes from Anolis carolinensis, assembly GCF_035594765.1. NCBI lineage: Eukaryota > Metazoa > Chordata > Lepidosauria > Squamata > Anolidae > Anolis > Anolis carolinensis. Next base: position 153,428,398 of record NC_085843.1, read on the forward strand.
ACCTGGTGAAATATTAAGATGTTTGTGGGTGAGAAATTTCACACCTCTGCACTGTCTAGAAACAGTATTAACAAAGACCTCACCAACTCAGTTTTTCTGAAGTCTGTTCACATCCTCTGACATCAAATGTGGTTTGTTTGTTTTTGGGCTGTAACCCCAGATTTAAATTTGTTTAAATTAGCAAACACTTGCTTCTCACAGCCATGCAACATTCCAGGAAATTATGTTTAGCATTAAATCACCAGTATATTTTAACATCTACACCCATAATTTCCACTATTGGAACGTCTGATTTTTTCTTTCTTTTAAAAAGCATACAGGCAGTAGCATATATCTCTTAATTTGTGATCTGTATTTAATTCCTTAAATACTGCTTATATTCCTTATAGTTGTTTCACAAATTCTAAGAAACCTTACAAAATTGCATAGTAGTGAATAATTTTTTTTAATGTAGAAGAACACATCTTTTAGAAAGAGAAGAAAGAAACACAGAAACCTCATTTATCTTCACCTTATTTGATTTTCAGTACAACTCTCCTTGTTGCCTAGCAATTTGAGGCAGAGAATCTCTAGTAGCCACACTAAGAAATTGTACAACTGGAGTAGGCTCAAAACTGTAATTCAGCATTGGAAACTTGATAAGCTCTTCTGATTTCTATTTGAAAATCAGAAGGCAAAGCCAAAAACGCATGTATAAATTTATTCAAAAATTCAGTGAGGTGAACACTTGCTTCTGACTTTCTCAGTCCTATGGGTTAGCTCTTCGAGTGAGAGACTCTAGCTGAGAAATCTGGACAAATAAAAGCTATGAGAAGCATTCACAGTTGTTTCATGAGCTATAACCCTGTCTTCTAGGGCCTTGGTTTTCAGTTCAATGCTTTGTATACCGGTTATCAATACATTGCGAGAATCTTGGATTTCCGTTATAGAAGCAACCAAAAGTTGCATAAATAGCATTAGTGGTTTTGGTTCATTAAATTGTGCACCCATACCTTGTGGAATGGTCAATACCTGTCCCATGTTTTTGTCAGCTACGCTTTGGATTTTTCACATCAGGAAGACATTGGAAGTGTTGATGGATTGAAAATTGTTTTTTTCTTTCTTTCACTGTTTGCATTACATCTGACCATTGTGTAAAGCACCTCTGAAATCTGAGTGAGAAAAAAAATCCAGAAGCGAAACTAAGTTCCCAAATAAATTAAAAGAGGTTTTAAGAAAGTATGCAATTAAGGTGTTCGTTATTTAAAGAAATTTTCTTGTTAAGTTTATACAAAACAACGGCGTACTCCAGCAAGACAGAAACCAAGCTGAAAGCAGCTAGGAGTCAAAACAAAACAGAATTCAGTCCAAATAGTAAATGTCTAATTAAGGTCTAATTAAAATGATAGTCTCTGAGAAGTTTATTATTTAAAAGTTTCTACAATTAGGTCTAAAGTTCATACAAAACGCCTCCTGCATCTGGACTCTGGTTGAGTGAAAACTGAAATGATTCTTATGAGCAGAGAAGGAAGAAATAAAATAAAATAAGTGAAGCAGAGAAACACTGAAGGATACAGAACATAACAAAATGAAAGACAATCCAAATAGAAAATACCCAATTAAGATGATGATTTCTGTGATTTCTGAGGAGTTTGTTGTTTAAAAGCTAAAAAGAAAGAAATGAAACAGAATGTCTAATCATGTTGCCATCTGAACCTGATGTCTGGAAGTAGATTCAGTACTGTAATATTTTACCCCAATTGGGGGTTTTGCATGGGCCAGAATGGGACCAGGATACCTGGGTATTTGATATTCACTATGCGTTTATTATTTTCATGGTTCCAGCTGTAGTAGATAAGGCAAAGGCAGGCTTCATATGTGCATGTATTTTGTGGGGGCTTTTTCTCTCTTTTTTTTTCATAGGACCTGGATCAGAAAAACAGAAAGGTCCTGTCATAGGCAGTGGGGGTCCCCATAAGGGACTTTTAAGTATAGAGAGGTGAAGCTCGGCTCATCTTAGAGGCAGGGAGATTCACTCCACTCTCCATCCCATTTCTGACATCACAGTTGGAACCAGCAGGTTGACTAGGATGTATTTCACCATTGTTGGGTTGTCCAAAGTGTAGATCTGGGAGAGATCAAATTTTAATCAATACAACATGTGGCCTTATATGTTCTAATAACAATTCTGTGTGTGCTATTTAGTACAGGGGGGGCATTAACACTCACCACTGAACCCATCATTACCAGAGCTTCCTTTGAGAAAGAACACAGCAAAATTGTAACTTCACTGCAGCTATAGAATAAATAGTACTTTTCCTGTATTTTAAACATTTTATCCACTTTACAAACATTCTTTTAGGAATCTTGACTTTACTATCCTGGCTTTCTGTAAAATTTGGTGTTGTTGTTATTATTGTTGTTATTATTGTCATTATTATTATTATTTTATTATGACACAGCAAACAAGATAGATATGCTGGATTTCGTATCACAAAATCACAAGTCAAACACTTCCCAAGTGTCTAGGACTGTGTGATGTATTTTCGGATGATGCGCGCAGATCCCAGCAGGGTGGCCTATTATTATTATTATTATTATTATTATTATTATTATTATTATTAGAAACAACAAGATGAGTCCACAGCAGACACTCTGCTGTCTGTTGTATTGGATCACACATTGGACACTTCCCAAGTGTCTAGGCCTGTGTGATGTATCAGCAAATATTGCATGCAGATCCCAGAAAGGTGGCCTTCTGCAGCTGGCAGATGGTAATTTTGTCAGCGCCGATTGTGTTTAAGTGCAGGCCTAGGTCTTTAGGCACTGCACCCAGTATGCTGATCACCACTGGGACCACCTTGACTAGCTTGTGCCAGAGTCTTTGTAATTCGATCTTTAAATCCTCATATCGTGTCAGCTTTTCCAGTTGTTTCTCTTCAATCCTGCTGTCACCTGGGATTGCAACATTGACAATCCATACTTTGTTTTTTAACACAATCATGAGGTCAGGAGTATTGTGCTCCAAAACCCTGTCTGTCTGAATTCAGAAGTCCCAGAGTAGCTTGACATGTTCATTCTCTGTAACCTTTTCAGGATTGTGATCCCACCAGTTCTTTGTTGCAGGCAGATGGTATTTGTGGCACAAGTTCCAATGAATCATCTGAGCAACCGTGTTGTGCCTCTGCCTGTAGTCTGTCTGTGCAATCTTCTTGCAGCAGCTGAGGATGTGATTGTTGTTGTTGTTGTTGTTGTTGTTGTTGTTGTTGTTGTTGTTGTATATCTTGGTTTAACCCCAGTAATGTTCATTCCATCCAGAGAAATCTAGAAAATGACATTTAAAAAGTAACTTTTCAAGTTCTGCATAAGATTAATAAAGTGAAAGACTTTTATGCAGTGTTGTGGTTCTGCAGTGCCACAGCACTATAAAAGCTGTACTGACGTAGACTTGTAAGGAGATGTAAAAGAGTATTTGAAGAATCATCTGCTAAGCTTTTCTTTTCAACTATTACTACTTACAGAAAGTCACCAAGATGATAAAGAATTAAAATCCTATTAGGCAAATCAGATTTTTTCCTCCTGTAATTTGACATGAAAGTCTCTTTGTTAGTAACTTTCATATTGTGTTAGCTATTTAAAAGAAAAAGAAGAGGGTGGGTGAGCGAATGAGGCAGAAAATGCTGGCTGCTTGCCAAGCATGAAGAACAGCCTATTTTAATAAAATTCAAGCATGAACAGCAGAAAGGAAGGGAAACGTGTCTAAGTAGGTAGGAAATGCTCTCAATGATATCAAGGACCACCATTAACCCCCATTCTATAATAAATGGAAGTCCTGGAAATATGTTGTATGTATGATGCCTGTTTTTGCAAGTGTCATTATTGATTAGCATTTGATCTGTTTGCTGTGTGTTGAGAATAAAAAGCAAGTTTCAGTGGCTGAACTTGTGTTTTCAGGAAGATCTAAAGAACTGGGACAATTTTTCATTAGAAAAATATGAGGTTTTGGATTTAATTGGCAAATTGAAAATAAACACTTTCTTATGACCAGCTGGTCTCCATCTGACAATTACTAAAGAATTCAGAAGTTAAATTTCTGATCTTATAGTGAAAATGTGCCATGTCTTCCTGAGATCAGGATCTGTACCAAAGAACTGGCAAATGTTAAACGAATGCTAAGTCTTTCAAAAGTGATCAGGAAACATTAAGCTAATGAGCTTGATTGCTGTTCCACTTTAATTTGTAGAAAGCTTTACACTATTTAACAAAATTTGAAAAAAAAATGTTCCTGGTTTGAAAGTGTTATTTGTATTTAATTGCGTGGTAAAGCAAAGGTAAAGGTTTTCCCTTGACATTAAGTCTAGTCAAGTCCGACTCTGGGGGTTGATGCTCATCTCCATTTCTAAGCTGAAGAGCCGGCATTGTCCATAGATACCTACTAAGTCATGTGGCCGGCATAACTGCATGGAACACTGTTTCCTTCCCGCCAAACTGGTACCTATTGATCTACTCACATTTGCATGTTTTTGAACTACTAGGTTGGCAGAAGCTGGGGCTAACAACGGGTGCTCGGCCCATCCCACGGATTCTAACTGCCAACCTTCTGGTCAGCAAGTTCTACAGCTAAACCCACTACACCACTGCAGTACTTACTTTTAAAGTAGTTGTTATACTCCAGAAGCTTTGTTTTTGTGGCTGTCACAAACTATGTTGAATTGGTTGAGACTCGTTGAGATATTCATTGAAAAACTATAGAGAAATGGGCTGCAGGATGTCCCACAAAAACAAAGTTTTTGCAGTTTAATAAATGTTTCCATGGTTTTATGATAGAATCAATTAGGAAATGTCGTTTGTAACCCAAGAACACAAACTGTGGGAAGATAGGGCGGTCTACAAATAAAGTTGCTATTTATTTATTTATTTGTTTATTAATTTTCAAGCACATAGTAGTACATTTTCCCCCTACGTAACATCAATATCAGGAAAGATGCTAGAGAGGCAATCTGTAAGCACTTAGAAAGGAACGCCAAATTCACTAAAAATCAACATGGGTTTCTCAAAAACATATCTCTTTTTTGATAGAGTTTAAAACTTGGTACATAAAGAAATACTGCAGATTTAACATAACCCATTTTCAGTCAGGCCTCTGACAAGGTTCCTCTGGATATTATCCTAATGGAGCTAGTAAAATGTGAGCTAGACAATGCTACTGAAAGATGGGTTGAGAAATGGTTAACTGGTCGAGCCCAATGGCTCCTCTTCATCCTGGAGAAAAATGATTAGTTGGTGTGCCAGAGGATTCTGTCCTAGGCCTAGTGCTATTCAACACCTTTATCAATTATTTGGATGGTGGAATAGAAAGCATGCTTATCAAATTTGCAGATGACACCAAATTGGGGATATAGATGATACCCCAAAAGACAGAATCCGAATCCAAAATGACCTTAACAGATTAGAGAGCTGGGCTAAAAATGACAAACTGAATTTCAACAAGGAGAAATGTATGGTACTATACTTAGGCATTGAAAATGAAATGCACAAATATAGACTGGGTGGCACCTGGCTTGATAACAGTCCATTAGACAAATTCATGGGGAATAATGAAAGCTTATATATTACTCTAGCTTTAGAAATCACACACATACGTGAATAGAAATTTCTGGACAATTAAATCAAGAAGATATATTGAACTCATATCTTATTTTTAAGTTTCCTGTAGACATTTCTTTGGTTACTGGCAAACAGAATACTAGATTAGAAAGGACTTTGGTCTGATTCAGCATAGCTACTCTTATGCTCCTATGTTCTTAAGGAGATGAGATATTTGATCCATTCTTGCATGTTTAGAGAATAGCTGGTCCAAGATAGTCTGCTGCCTAGTAAAGGTAAAGGTTTCCCCTGACGTTAAGTCCAGTCATGTCTGACTCTGGGGGTTGGTGCTCATCTCTATTTTTAAGCCAAAGAGCCGGCGTTGTCCGTAGACACCTCCAAGGTCATGTGGCCGGCATGACTGCATGGAGCGCCGTTACCTTTCCGCCGGAGCGGTACCTATTGATTTACTCACATTTGCATGTTTTCGAACTGCTAGGTTGGCAGGAGCTGGAGCTAACAGTGGTCGCTCATTTCGCTCCTGGGATTTGAACCTGTGACCTTTCGGTCTGCAAGTTCAGCAGCTCAGCATTTTAACACACTTTGCCACCGGGGCTCCTAGGGAAGAGCAATAAATGCTGACTTTGGAGCATTAAGGGCACATCTACATTCACTAATTATGTCAGTGTAGAATTCAGTCAGACCTGTGGCAGCTACACAATACATGGGGCTATTCCGGAATAAAGTGAAGTAAGGTCACCTTTTCATAGCCTGGTCCCATGTTACCCCAAATCAGAACACAGCCTGAATTTTGTCCCAGAATTCAAGCTTATCTCCCCCTCCAATGTATAGCAATGAGGACAGCTGGACTGGTTTCCAACTGTGATTGCTCACAACTATCCTGTCATCCCATATTTCCCAGGCTCCTGCAACCCAAGAACATGGAATGGCAGTCCCCCTCACTCCCTGGTCAATCTTCCTGGCATGAGCGATAGAGATGGGGACTACTGGGAAGTTAGGGGAGAGAGAAAGAGAGAATTTCTCTTCTCCCCCTCCTCTGCCCTTGGTGCCTCATTGCCACAACTGATGTCAAGGTGAGCAAGGGGAAAATGTAGGTGCTCTTTCTTGGTTAGAGACCACTGTGATGAGGGAAGTGAGAGGGGAAGATGTTCGGTGCTGCTGGATGCCATAGAGCAGGCCTGTACAACCTGTGGTCCTCCATATGTTTTGGCCTCTAGCTCTCAGAATTCCTGATCATTGGGCAGGCTGGCAAGAACTTCTGGGAGTTGGGAGGACCACAGGTTGTGTAGATCTGCTATAGACCTAGCTTTTCATAATATTTAACTTTGCCTAATGATAAGGCGGGGCCCTTGGTGGCACAGTGTGTTAAAGCACTGAGCTGCTGAACTTGCGGACCAAAAGGTTCAAATCCCGGGAGTGGAATGAGCGACCACTGTTAGCCCCAGCTCCTGCCAACCTAGCAGTTTGAAAACATGCAAATGTGAGTAGATCAATAGGTACTGCTCCAGCGGGAAGGTACAGCGCTCCATGCAGTCATGACGGCCACATGACCTTGGAGATGTCTATGGACAACGCCGGCTCTTCGGCTTCGAAATGGAGATGAGTACCAACCCCCAGAGTCGGTCACGACTGGACTTAACGTCAGGGGAAAAGCTTTACCTTTTAATGATAAGGCTGATCCTGATAAGACATAAAAGTTTGTGGGTGAATTCCCCCAAAAATTATCAATCAGAAATACACTAATCATTAGTTTACTACTGGGTTCAGGACACTTACATTGTTACCATTTACAGTTGAATGGTGAGAATGTTTTAGTATAATGTATTTTGATTTCCTTATTTTCATTTCTGCAATTAGGCAAGATTAGTAACAGTCAGCTTGCCAATATTACTCTCCCGACCCCGACACCCCCCCCCCCCCAACACATACACATATATTAAAAACAGACTGGGGTCTCATGTCCATCATTTACTCAGGTCAGTCCCCCACACCCATATAAGAAAAAGTTATAACTGATTAAGTTATAATGATGGTGTACCTGAATTACACTATTTTATTATAAAAAGTAATACATTACAAGTAACTACCTGGAAGCAACTGGCTTCCAAACTTTGAAAGCCAGTTGCTTTCAAACTTTCAGTCAACATAGTCTAATTTCAAGATAACACTGTCACAATTTTATTGAGGATCTGGATTGATTTGCCATATTGTGAGGAAAAATTGAGCATTCATAATTACGTAATATATATGAATAATAATTTCTGGAAATATGAAAAAATCTAATCCAAAAAAGCGATCTATATAATGCTGATAAGCTCCTAAGGTATAGCAGTTGTTAAAGCTTTTATCTCAGGAAACCTCACAGGAAAATCTATTTTACCCACATACACACCAGAATTTTCTCAGTTACTAAGTACCAACATGAAATGAAATCGTTTGTCTGCTGCAGTCTATAGGAAATCTGCTATTGACCATAGTTTTACTGTAATACAGCCAATAATTTCAGGAAAATTACTTCTTGAAAGAGAATAAAATAAATGCCACAAGATATGAAAAAGGGGAACCCATTTAAGAGCCTGGAGACTACCTAAATTCGACAATACATGCTCTGAAAATCCAGTTTCCTGATGTGTACAATGACAACAAACACAACAGAGATGATATTGAAACTGAAGCCACAGTATGTATAGCTACAACCTTCTGGCCAATTCTCTCTTTCTCTAATTTTACGTGTTTTGCTAGAGAACTGTTTATAGCATCTTGATGGGATCTAAATGAAAGCAGTATGTTATAGTGATATGTACCCGCAATAAGAGCCAATACAAAAGGTTGAAGCTATGTGGCGATGTGATTATCTGGTCTAATGGTAAACATTCGCCTACTGGCAATAAAAGGCTGGGCTCTGGTGAATCATTACACTTTTAGTCTTCTAATTTGATCATAGCTTCATGGCATATAAGCCTTCTTTTATCTAGCTTGTAAGACGGAGGAAGAGAAAGGATATTGATTGCCGTAGCACATTTTCTAATTCAATGAACTGCTCATGACTATGCTTGAAGGATTTTTTCATTTTACCTGAGATTAAAGTTGCCACCCAAAATTGCACCTTAAGCAAAATTTGAAGTTAATTTGGAGGTTCCTTCTCAAGAAAGACATCCCAGAAACTTCAGAGGAAGCAAAAATAGATTAAGAGTACTGAAATTTCTCAAGGGGATTCTACACACTTCTAAGTAATCATCAGAGGCTGCCAGCAGTGACATTCAAAACAAATCTGGATTGTTCCCTTCCCAAAAGGGTTTTAAGAATGGTACACAGCCTTCTTCATCGTAGATAAATTCTTCTGTCACTGAATTAGTTGCAAAGTTTTCACTCTGAGTTCTAAAAAGTAATGTGCAATTTCTGCAAAACTGGTGTGTAGGGGGACTGGTTGTCATATTTTTTTATCTTTTAAAATGAAATTGTGCTATCTGCAGCCTAGAGTTGTTCATTCTAAGGTTTTTCTTCTCAAAGCATGCTTCTTTTGATAATGCTAATAGACCAAACAGGGTATAGGATTACAGCCTGTGTAGGATGGGGTTACACTCCCCCTGAAGACACAGGTTCGCAGCTTGGGAATGATCCTGGATTCATCACTGAGCCTGGAACCCCAGGTCTCGGCAGTGGCTAGGGGAGCTTTTGCACAATTAGAACTTGTGCGCCAGCTGCGTCCATTCCTTTGGAAGTCTGACTTGGCCATGGTGGTCCATGCTCTTGTTACATCCAGCATAGATTACTGCATTGCACTCTATGTGGGGTTGCCTTTCAAGAGTGTTCAGAAGCTTCAACTGGTCCAATGAGCGGCAGCCAGGCTATTCACCAGAGAGGTGTACAGAGAGCACACAACTCCCTCATTACACCAGCTCCACTGGCTGCCAGTCTGCTAATGAGCACAATTCAAAGTGTTGGCTTTAGCCTATAAAGCTGTTGCACCCCAAGGCAGCGTGAGCACTGGAAACTAGACAGAGACCAATAATCATATAATATCTTTATTAAAGCAAATATAAATTCAGGAATGCACAAGCAGAATAGATGAGTGGGAAATAGTCCTTTGTGAAAAGGTATGAATAAGTCCAAAAAAGATGCAGGAAAATGTCCAATATTATTGACCAAAGTCCAAAAACCGAAACACGCTCAAACTGTTGGAAAGTTTGAGCGGGGAACAACAAGGAAACAAGGCTGAATAACAAGGTCCCAAGTCACTAGGAGATCGTGGATATCAAAGCAGGAACAAGATGAAGCGAAGCTCAAACTTGATTCAGGAACAAGGCAAGGAAGAGAATTTACTCCGGTTTGAATCGGGAGTCGCGGCTTGGCCGCCAGGAACAGGAAACTTGGCTTGGTGAAATCAGGGAACTGGAGTCGGTGAAGTGTTCTCAGGAAATCGCTATGTTGACACCGCAAAGTGTTTGCAGTGCAAGACACTTTTATGGAACGAAGATCAGATCCCAATGAAGGGAAACCAAACTCCCCAAAGGTTCCCAAGGGAATCTTCTTATCCACAATCCCCTCGAGATGCCAAGCAGTTACTCCTTCTAAGCCCTTGTTTTTCTGATCTCCAGGGGCTTTGAGAGAAGGGCAGTGTTTGTTTCCCTATTGCCTCTGGATCAGCTCCTGGGGACTCACTCCAGCCGCTTGGTGCTGCCGGACTGCATTTTGACCAGCCTCCATTTCGGCATCCCAAGGTCAGCACAGAGATAACAACCTTTGTTTCTTCCAGCCATGGCCCTTGATTCACCTGGGTCCTCTCTTGAGTGAATGCTGCCACCACGATCCCGGTTTTGTGTCTCATTCATCCCCTGATGGAACATCTGCTTCATTAAAACTATGTTTTAATCTGTTTTATTGAATTTATATGTTTTGATTGTTTTCTAATTTGATATGTTAAATTTAGTCTTTGTTGTATAATGCGGCATTGAATTTTGCCATAATCTGTAAGCCTCTCTGAGTCCCCTTCGGGGTTGAGAAGAGCAGGGTATAAATATAGCAAATAAATGAATAATAGAAATAGGGTAAATAAATAAAAACAAATAGACATGTTTGTGCTAAAATTAAATAATATAGGTTCCTTTTTCATTAGTTGTTTATACTTTGTAATCTTAATAATCATATTTGCCATCTGAAGTACCTCAGTGTGCTCCATCAGTCATCTTTTTAAAGATTTGTAACTATTGCTATTAAAACAGAAGAATCTGTTATTTAAACTTCAAAAATATTTCAGCCATTATTCTTTACATGCTAATAGCTAGTTAAGTCACACATAACTTATTACATGCTCTATTAATAGTAAAAAATTAAAAGCTTGTGAAGTAAATCACAGGGGCCGGGCTGTGGCACAGGCTGTTGAGCAGCTGCAATAAATCACTCTGACAATGAGGTCATGAGTTTGAGGCCAGCCCGTGGTGGGGTGAGCACCCGTCAATTAAAAATAAAAAATAGCTCCTGCTCATTGCTGACCTAGCGACCCGAAAGATAGTTGCATCTATCAAGTAGGAAATAAGGTACCACTTATAAAAAAAAGTGGGGAGGCAAGGTTAACTAATTTACGACCTGGAATGAGGAAGTGCCATCAGAGTGGATGATGAAGCAGCTGCTCCCCCTGTGGCCAGAATCGAACATCCCCTCAGGAGAAGTTAAATTGCCTCTGTGTCTGTCTGTCTTGGTCTCTGTTTGATGTGCTTATGGGCATTGAAAGTTTGCCCTATGTGTGTATAATGTGATCCGCCCTGAGTCTCCTTCAGGGTGAGAAGGGCAGAATATAAATACTGTAAATAAAATAAATAAATAAATAAATAAATCAGAATTTCTGTTTCAAATTCTAGTTTTGTCTTGAAATTGTTCTTACTTTTATTCTTCTTTCTTCAGGTCTTAAGGAACTAGTAGAATGTACAACATGTCACATTGTTGGGATTTTTTGCATCTGAAAAAATAACTTGGAGCCCACAAAATGTGCTGGAAGTATTTAAGAGAGCATATATATATATAAATTGAGTATTATCAATCTCTTAACCCCTCTGCTATCAGAAAGATCAAGTTTTGCTGACATACATTCAATAGGCTGAACTGTGTTCTGAAAATAGAGTAGAAAGTAATGGTAGAATGCTGAGGCAGTGAAATGGACTATGCTATTGCAAACAACAAATAAGACACAGTGTATTGCAAGGATTTAAAAATACTTGCAAGTAGAAAAGTATCACAATAGACAAAAGATTGAACAAAAACTCTTGTTTCTATTATGGTAACATTCCATCTGCTTGGAACTGTGGCAAACATTCAGTAGGAGTGTAATCTACTTGTATGCTGGAAGTGGCGGAATTTCTGTTTTTCACTTCTCATTTCCACTATCACTTGAGATCATCAACATCAAGTAAAGGATCTAGAGAGGAAATGCTAGGAGAAAGGAAGGAGACACTTTCTTGGATTACTTTTGAGCCTGCAGTTCCCTGAATCCTCCAGCCAACATAACCAATGGCCAAATGTAATGGCAAATATTGGAATTTTAAGGTGATTTTCAGTTTCTTTTTTTTAAGGCAAACCTTTTATTTTAAGAGCTAATCCAAAGACAAAAAGTAGCTTTTCCAATGTCTGAACCTGAGATGTAAAGATAAAGATGTTGTATTTGATATAGCATTTGTTAAGCAACACCCTGTGGTTCACCTCTCAAAGGCAATTCATGAAAGACATTGTGAAGAGCAAGAAACAAAAGTAGACAGTCTCAGTAACTGCTAGATCTGAGCTAAAGACCAGCATTATGTTTCCATGTTGTCTGACCAAATTCTCTGGAACTTTAGAATCAAGATAAGTGCACCTTTCTCGCATTACACAGTATACAGACTCCTGTATAGTCCACCACTTGGGAAGTTATGGGGTGTGAAAGATGAGTGGAATGTCCTCGTGGAAGATTTTGAGAATTTTATTCCAAAAAGTGATGCTGATATGGCTGTTACGAGTTGCCACTGATGGCAATGTGCACTTGGATATATCTTCTGCATGTATCCTGATTTTCCTACCACCAAAAAAAGTAATGAATGTCTACTTTATTGTGATTAAAATACAACCCATAAGTATACCTTGTTATTTTAAATTGAACAGATGACTTTGATTTTCTTTTCAGTTCCTCATTGCCTCATGATGCTATATACCCTTAGGCTGTAGCACCATAGCCATAGGTTTGCCTGCAGCCATCCCCATATTTCTGCAGAATGTCACATTTTTCAAGTTGACCAAAGTTCAGTTTCTTTCTTGGCATGAAGCAATTTAATTATCTGGGGGGACTGTGTCCATACTCAGCATGAGCTAGCTAGAGAAGAAGAAGTATGTGTGTTAAGGGTTGACTCGTCCAGCATTTCTGATTTGAGATTTCCAAGACAATAGACTGCACTAAGAAAAAAAAGAATTAGCTATCAGTCAGTTCCTCTGAAGACTTGGTACAGGATTAGAACAATTGCTTTACAACCAGAGATGTTGTGTTCCTCATGCAAGTTTAAATTTGTCAGAAACTGATAGGCCCACCAGAGGAGAGAAACATGGCATGCTGCCATGTGAGCAGCTTAGTCCGAATTCTGATAACAGGGAAATATGCAATGTCCTAACAGATGTCTGCTTAAAATGCAAAGGCGCTGCTTGTGAATCTTATGTAAGGTTCAGCCTCTCTTGTTCTCACAGTAGATTGTGAAGAGGTGCTGGCATCCAGCCCAGGTCTCTCACAAAGTGATTAACCTGAGACAACATAGCACCATCTGCTCCTTTCTCAGGTAAGGGAACAAATATTTTAAGATGAGCAGAAAGCTTTGTTTTTCTGTGGGTAGAGTGTAGGTAGGTGGTCATTTTCTTTAGAAGATACACGGGTACACTTTCTTCTTTTACATTTGAGGATACTGGATTGGGTCTATTTATGCATATGTAACAGAGGTAAAGTAAAGGTAAAGGTTTCCCCTGACGTTAAGTCCAGTTGTGTCCGACTCTGGGGGTTGGTGCTCATCTCCATTTCTAAACCGAAGAGCTGGTGTTGTCCGTAGACACCTCCAAGGTCATGTGGCTGGCATGACTGCATGGAGCGCCGTTACCTTCCCGCTGGAGCGGTACCTATTGATCTACTCACATTTGCATGTTTTCGAACTGCTAGGTTGGCAGAAGCTGAAGCTAACAGCGGGTGCTCATTCTGCTCCCTGGATATGAACCACCGACTTTTTGGTCCGCAAGTTCAGAAGTTCAGTGCTTTAACACACTGTGCTACCAGAGGCCCCATGTAACACAGAGGAAATGTCAAATTATTTTTACAGTTTGTTATTTATGTAGCACCATCAATATATATTTTTACCAATCAATGAAAACCAAAAGTCAAGGGCAATGACACATTCTTTTAAAAGGAGTAAGAGAAATACCTTATTTATTGTGTAATCAAAATTATTATGGAGATCCAAAGGCTCACAACAAACAACACAAGCCATCACAAAGATGAGATATGCCTCCTCTTACATTTAGTAACCCCCCTCCCCAATGGTAGTGTTATGAAGTGCATTCATCCCTCATGTTTGAAACAATAATGTGACACAGTTAACTCTGGAAAAAGGTTATTTATGAGTTCCTAACTTTGGTGGCGCAGTGTGTTAAAGTGCTGAGTTGCTGAACTTGCAGACCGAAAGGTGCCAGGTTCAAATCCCGGGAGCGGAATGAGTGCCCGCTGTTAGCCCCAGCTCCTGCCAACCTAGCAGTTCAAAAACATGCAAATGTGAGTAGATCAATAGGTACCGCTCCGGTAGGAAGGTAACAGCGCTCCATGCAGACATGCCGGCCACATAATCTTGGAGGTGTCTACGGATGAGCACCAACCCCCAGAGTCAGTCACAACTGGACTTAACGTCAGGGGAAAACGTTTACCTTTTTAATTTATTTCTTATATTGAAAAATTCAAGGAACTATAAAAGGGCAATTGTTGATGGGTAGATGTGTGCGTGTGCTTTCAAGTTGCCTGTCAACCCTATGACAACTACATGGATTTGGCATAATTTCAACATTCGAATCTGCCCAGTATATTCTTGAATTCTGAATTCTAAAATCTCTGCTATCTAATCCAACTAAAAGAAATCCCTTTAATTCTAAAATTATAATAATTTGTATAAGAGGTTGCATTCACATTCAGAGCAAAAGGATTCTAGTTGTCTCATGTAAACTGTTCCCTTTCAGACCCACTCCCTTGGCATTCCCATCATGACACTATTAACATCAACATTTTAATGAGAATTCTTTGCCTAGGAAACAAATATGAGTGGGATTAGCTTTCTAGGAAGATAAATGTCTTAAGATCATTATTGTATCTCCAACAGTCATGATTTTCTTTAGAGGAATTTAAAAAATAAAATTCATATGCTTCTAAGATGATGCCAAGGCACTTTCTATATCCAAAATATCTTTCTGGCTTTATTCTTTATTTTTTATTTTTTATATACTTTCCCATCAACTGGTAAAAATAATAAACACCACAAGACTGTTGAACCATAAAAAATAGAAGGTGTGAGTATGAACTGAACACGACAATAAATAATAATTTCTACTTCATTCAAGAGAGCACTTTTAAATTTGTTATTTAAAGAGAACAACCAGTGCTTCCTGACCTGCCTAGAGTGTTCTAGGAAATACACATCCTGCTGACAGGGCAGTGTTCGCAACTAATTAGGCTTTAGGTCTGAAAGCCTATCGTGTAAGTCTATCTCGTAAGCCATTTCAGAATTTTGGCCTTCAATAAGAAGCACCAGCTGCAGTGTGGGCATTTCAATTTACTGCAAGGTTTGCAGTACTTATCACTGAAAATGCAACCATACTTGCTCTGTGACTTGGTTGCATTTGGATTTCTCATCACAATTGCACAATAGTGACAGTGTACAAGAAGACGACTCATTAAAGGGCTGCCAACACATACATCTAATCAGAACAATAACAGTAGGTGTGAATGAATGAACCACCCTCAATGTGACATCTGATGTTTCTGAAATAAGGATATGAGGTTAATATCTCCGCATATGTATGCTTGCCCACAATGTCCTGCCTCATGTACGAAGGAGGAATTGTTTAAAGCTACGGACAATATGGTCGCTGTTACCCGCTTTTGGTCTAAAACTATTTAGCTGCTTGTGATTTCCTTTATTTCATCACTTTTTAAATTTATTTATTATGCAGTGCTTTTGAAATGAAATAAATAAATATCTGTATGTTTCATTTTGTTATATTTTTCAGAATAGAGCCAATATGGCATTTTGGTTTCAGAATTGAACTAGAATACCAAGGCCCCATCTACACTACGAAATCATGCAGTTTAAACTGGATTACATTGATCAGTGTAGATTCATATAATGCAGATTGAACTGGATTATATTAGTCTGTACTGCCATATAATCCAGTTCAATGCAGTTGATCTGCATTCTGAAACTGGCAGTGAAGATGGGGCTCAAGAGAATAGGGTTAACATTTCCACTTGGTTGGGGAAACCCCCAGGGTGATCTTGGGTGAGCCCAGTTATAAGATTTGGCTTTCTCTCTTAGGCTGGATCTGTAGAATACAGATTAACTGCTGTATCCTGTTCAATGCAGTTAATCTGCATTCTGAAACTGCATTATATGACCGTGTAGATTCAGCCTTAAAATCTCAGCATATTCCCATTCCATCCAAGTGCGATACTAGTTGGTGAGACTAATTTTCCTTCCAGAGGGCATTTATGTTTCCCTTCTGTATGAATTTGCAGATTTTTCTCAGTATATTTTTAAATGAACATAAATATGAGGCTGAATCTCCACTGCCATATAATCCATATTATCTGCTTTTAATCTACACTGCCATATAATCCAGTTCAAAACAGATCATTTGGATTTAGAAACTGGATTATATGGCAGTGTAGATCCAGCCTCAATTGATGAGAAAACACATGGCATGTTTATATTACGAACATATAATCATATTAAAAATACTCTTGTGCATAATTTAATTATTTCATTTCTATTTCATTTTTCTCCAAGTAGGGGGAGAAATACAGGCCAAGCCTGTAGCCTGTAGCCAGGATTTTATTTTGATTCGGAGGGGAGGGGGCTGAGTCTGAGTGAGAGAGGATCTGCCCTAGCAAACCTTTTGTATCGTTATCCCAATACCCCTATGCATATGGGATATATTGAGCATGGTGATCAGATCATGATATGAATAAACATAGCAGTTTAAAAATACCACTAAGGCCTTCTCGCAGACCATCCGGAGAATTTTGGGGGCCTCAAGCCCTCCCCCCCCCCCCCAGCTACATGCCTGATACAGGCAGTCCCCGAGTTACAAACATCTGACTTACAAACTACTCATTGTTAAGAAGGGAGTGAGACAACAGGAAGTGAGAGAAATCTACCCTTGGAAGGAAAATTCACTCCTGAAAGTGGTTTCATGGGGAAAAGGTGTCTCAATAGAAGCTTTATCACCAATCCTTGTTTCTACAAGCCAAACTTTTCAAAATCACAGGGACAGAAAGTGAGATGAAATCTTCTGAACAGGAGCACAGACTGCAAAATAAGCTCCACAGGGAGTGTTAACCCTTCCCTATTCTATCCAAAGCTTAAATGGATAATGGATGGATCTGGAGTTACACTTAAAAAAGTACCTGTTCCAATTTCCATACAAATTCAGTTTAAGAACAAACCTTCAGAACCTGTAATGTTCGTAACTTAGGGGCTGCCTGTAGTCCACAAAAGAGAAAAGACAAGAACCTTATGCTTCCTGTTTCCATCTGATGACAGCAAACCTGAAGAAATGAAATTTCATTAATAGTCAAGTTGAAAATGAATTAATTAAATCATATAAAATCTGAGTTAATGATGCCAATTTACATCATTGTCAGCTGTCAGTCAAGGTGTGTACAGAAGATGAAATGAATTTTAGGAAATCAAAGGAATCTGAATCAATGGTAATCCTAAGAATAAAAAGCTTTTCACCTTGAATGAATGCATGACAGAATTCTCTTCTGCCATACCATAGATGAATAGACAGACAGACTATTATTTATTTATTTATTTTCTTATTTCTTACCTGCTTCTCCTCACGGATTGAGGCGAGTTACAACATTCTTTAAACACATAATCAAAACACAAAACCATTGAGGAAAAGGAGTTGTGTGTCCAGTGAGTACCAAGGAGAAATGTCAGAGAAGCCAAAGGCCTCTGGAGAACATCCTGGTTTTGCAAGAAGGCAGCATTTGTTATCGTCTCTCTTCATGTCCTGAGCCTCAATTCATCAGGCTGCACCATGATGACCCTAATCCACTCTGGGAATTTTTTGCACTGGCATATTTCCCTTATTTCATCACCTACAAATGCAGCGGCCTGTCAGATTATAATGCTTTTTGGAGATGTATACAAGCTGGAGCCACTTATCTTTTTGTCCAGCTTTGTAAGATGCTGTTTTTAACAACCTTCTTTCCAACCTGGGAGGGTGGTACGGGTGTCTATGACTTCTTTGGGGAATTCATGAAGGCCACTGTGAATTTGGCTGACCTGATGGGATTGCATCTGGTGATGTCCTGGAATGCAAACAAAGGGGAGTACAAGATCATGGTGGTGGCCATGGAGTGGGCCACAGCAGAGATCATTTTGTCCTGTGGATAGGAGCTCGTGGCATTGAATTTGACTGAAAATACATCCAGATGAGCGTCAACTCCAATATCAGTCTGGTCCACTATATCACCATGGCTGCCTTGGTGTGGATGTTCACATGCTACTATTTGCCCAAACACTACCAACTGCCTCTCACCTTCCTCTTGGGAATCAGTGTCTACAAGGCTTTCTTCATGGAATCTTTTGTCCACGTCTTTCTCTTGGGCAGCTGGACAGCCCTTTTAGTTAAAGCTGTGATCACTGGCCTCCTTTCCCTGAGCTCTCTAACTCTCTTTATCACCCTGGTGCACAGTAACTGAGGGTTGATCTTTTCTCTTTTGAAGAGTTCTGTGTCCTGGGGCTGCACAACCAAGTCCTGGTTGCCAAGAGAACACAATTTCTTCTTGTCTGCTGAGAGATCAGTTCCAATGGGGCTTTTAGTCTCAAGCAACAAGAATAATAATAATGACAATAAAAACAGTGTTTGTTTAAAAAAAATACAAACTCGTTTAAAAACACTCTGTAGAATACACATATTAAAACATATTTCCATAAAATACTTATTAAAATGCACAAAACAAAACTTAGACATAGAATGGAAGTTTGAAATTCGTCATTAAACTAGGTCTGCTGGAAGACATAGGTCTTCACTTGTATCCGGCAGCGAATCTAGCTGTTAGAGTTCTATCAGCAGGTCATTCCACAATCATGGGGCAGCCAATGAAAAGGTCCTCTGGGTGATAGTTGCCTGTTGGGTTCTGGAAGGCTGCAGGAGATATCCCCCAGAGGTCATTAGAGTTTGGGGCAGATTGTATAGGAGGTGATCCTGTGGGTAACCTGGACCCAAACCATGTAGGACTTTAAAAGTCAATACCAACACCTTGTACTTAACTTGGAAACTGACTGGCAGTCAGTGGAGTGCCTTTAGTATAGGGGTGATATGCTAATTTCTGAGTGTTCCTGTAACCAATCTGGCTGCTGTATATTGAACCAACTGGAGTTCCTGAACTTGGTACAAAGATAGCTCAATGTAAAGTGTATTGCAGAAGTCCCAACTTGAGGTTACCAGCACATGCACTACCATTTTCAGGTCCTCCAAATCTCGGAAGGGGCACAACTGGTGGATCAACTGAAGCTGATAGTAAACACTGCTGACCATCATATCTACCTGGGCTGACATTTGGAGAGACGGATACAGGAGTACTCTCAAGCTACGAACACAGTCTTTCAGGAGGAATGTAACCCCATCCAAGACTGACATACCTCCATCCCCAGATTACGACTCTTGATAGCCAGCACCTCTGTTTTGTCTAAATTCAATTTCATTTTCTCTCTCTCATCCAGCCCATTCCCTCCTCAAGGCATTCATTCAGAGGAGATGGACAGATAGTTCTGGAGGGTGCAAACTGGAGCACTTTGAAAAAACACTTTGTTTCAGTAGTATAACCTTTTTAAAAACTAGTATCAGATTATTGCTCAAAGTCTGAGGGCCCCCAATATGGAGCTAAGCTGTACCACAACGTTATTTTACGTTTAAAGTGGAAAACTTTATTCAGGTGCTGGATTCCATTTCAGAGAAGTTCTCATGTCGCTGCATTCTAGTGATGGTCAAGGCAAAAATGGGAAAGGATAAGACCTCAAATATTTGAATCCCCTGATTGCCAACATTTTAGAAAAGGCAATTCAAAACCTTCTAAATGGGGATTGGGGGTGGGCACAAACAACGAGAAGCCACCAAATTGAGATCTCATGGGAAAGGGGGTTTAGCTATAATGGAAATCCCAAGAGTCATGCTGTGAGTGGGAGTAGGGGAGAAAATTGATCTAATGAACAGAGTTTCACTATCCATGGTCTGAACAAGCTATTCTCAAACTCATGTTCCCTAAGTCCATTTTTGGCACTGCTGAGACAATGGCATTAGCTGAGTTTGCATAATTCTTGTAAGGTTAATAAAAATATTACAATGCAAGTAGTATCACCACTATTTTTCTTCGATAAAAAAGTATCTGCCAGCTAACTGTACCTTAGCTTTCAAACTTGATGTGAAGACCTGTCGCCCTGTCATTCAGCAGCCACTCTTTTTTTTTTTTTTTGCATGCATGCCTATTCTGTCTATCTTGAAAGAACCCAGTGAGGACCTTAATTTTTAAAACAAATATGCATTGAACACAGATGAGAAGAGAACAAGAGATATCTTTCCCCTTTGGGAGAAATATGCCTCAAGAGACAGAACACAGTGAAATTAATTGAAGGAGAGGGAAGGATTAAGCTCTACTAAGGCACACATACACATTTGCTTCCAAACTTTAAACACACATACTTCAACATGGATAGGGCATAGATGTGAATAAACATGATTGCCCCAGCTTGTCTACTTTGACCTTCAATTCAAATGCCAGAGCTGATTTTCTGCAACATCTAGGCAAATAGGAACAGCATATAAATATATACAGCTGCCCCATCATAGTTAATTTACTTCATGAGGAGAAAGAGCTGTACTTGGCTTATGTATGCATATCACAATATCTGCAAGCATCCACTTTGTTAAGCATTTTTCTTTCCAAACTTGAGTCCTCCACTCCTTTTTCAGAAGAACACTTAATGCTATAGGTATATATCCTTCTAGTACTCTGGCTAAGCAATATGGTAGAGTACAACATTGTTTGTTTTGCAGGGCCAAGCTCACCTTATTCTGTGATATGGCAATAAAGTGGAGCTGAAGCCACAAGCCTTTAAGGAGAAAAGAAAAAAAGCTGGTAGTGTAATTTCATTTTGTGAGTACTTCCAGTCCCTAAGAGAGAATGGCTACCACACTGGGGACTTTTCACATTTTAATCAACAGCAGCAAGCCTCAGAAGAGTACTACAAGATATTGACTTTCTTTTTCACTGCTAATAATATAACAGATGCGGATAAAAAGAAAGCAGTTCCACTCAGTCACAAGGGGGCTCTCACCTAGGTGTTATTGAGAAGACAATTAAGCACTACAAAGCCAGCATATAGAGAGGGCTGTAAAGGATGGTCAATCTTCCACAGAAGTATTTCATTAGAGTACAGCAAAATAAACAAGCAGTTGCTTCCAGTATGTACTAGGATCCTGATATCAGAGCCATTAAAATGCATCAAAATACATTTAAACATATCTTATCGTATATTTTAAAAAGAGCAATATGCTTTTAAAATATATTTGAATTTCATTCACAAGGTTAAGTAAAACCTCAGTTGCAAAATCAGTGGATATTTTTTTAAAATATAAATGTGCACAGTGTTAAGATGGTACATTTAACATCCAAAGACTCCCTTGTAATCCACTGTGGTATTATCTAAAACTCTGGGCTGTACCAGGCTATCCTGTAGACAGGGATTTGCACATATTATTGCCCTCTGTACATTTTTAAAGATTCCTTCCACGTAAGAAGCTACGTATAAGTGTTTTCTCTTAGTGACATCGGTGATTATCTTGTGGAATGGGCAACTTTACTTATATAAAAATGGAACAATAGGTTCACAGTCTTATGAATTCTGGAACAGCTACATCATTATTCTTGAGCTAGACCTCCATTTTAATAGGGCTTTTTATTATGCACATGAAGTCTGAGAGAGTATAGGGATCATGCTGTATTTATAAGAAAATGTGAAAAGGAAAAATGTGAAGCCTACTATCAATTCAGGTAGCCATGTTTACATATTAAATTATCTGTCCATTTTGAAGGACAGATAATTTAATATGTAAACATGGCTACCTGAATTATTATGAGGAGAAGTAAGGCAAACATAGGACATGGTGAGCATACCCTCTCCACCTCAGTTCTGCTTATGCATTAAGTCCAGTCTCAACTGCTATGCCCTAGTTTGTCTAAATCAGTGGTTTCCAACCTGTGGTCCACGAACCACCAGTAGTCCATAAGAATGAAAATATGATCTGTGGCCTCACCATTACTACACCGTTCTCTTGAAACCACACGGCAACAAGAGCGTCTGGTCTCTCAAAGCCGTCTTATAATGCTGAGGCAATGGAGATGTTGGGAGTGGAGAAGCTGACTACCCACAAAAGATTAGTACAACCACATCAGCTCTAGATTATCAAATATGGCAAGCAGATGGCGAGTATTGGATGGCATGTGTTCTGTATCAGAAACTAGAATAGATGTGGTCTACCCAATGCAATTTTCTGAATCAGCATCCTAAAAAACCAAACCAAATTTAAAGTTGACCAAAAACTGATTTATTACCCTTTTGGTACTAATGTTGGTCTTTGTTCAAGTGGTCCCTGGTCAAAAAAAGGTTTGGGAACCAGTAATCTAAATGAATCTCTTTTGATGAGTTGCATCCAGGGGAACTGCAGCCAGATAGAAAAAAGTCCATCTCTTGAATGGAAATATCTTTCTAAAGGGTTCCTATCTGGAAGTAACCATCTGCTTGTTTTGCTGTAGCAAATGCCTACCAGGTGGCATAGCTCTTTATGGGAACAGACTTTTCAATGTAAAACATTAACCTGGAACAGGAGAATAACTATAGCCATGCAAGGTCCTTGCCACATGCACACTCTGGTTAGTATTAGTCTGTCACTGAAGCAAATGCTACAGCCAGATAGCCACTGGTCTGACAGTCCATGTTGGAATATTGGCAGATTTTAAGGGCACTTAAGGATGTCATCTGCGTATAGATGACACAGCACTCCAAAACTCTGGATGATCGCTCCCATCAGTTCCATGTAGGCATACAGCATCTAAAGTTTTTTTTTTCTAAATGTGACAGAGACTCCTTGAGAAATTCAATTTACTCTGCCTAAGACAAGAGCACTTAGCTTCTAATGGGATAGGGACATCAGGATCCAATTAGTAGTTACTTTTTTGTTGCTAATGGAACTGAAATTTTATTACCTGTATATTACTGACCTTTGTTCCTAGTCCTCACATGGGCAAGAAAAAGATTGGCCTCTGTTTACATTCTGATGCCTCAAAACACTCTTAGCTGAAAACAGAGTGACACCTAAGACAAAACAGAGTAGGCCTGTGACTCTAACATTGTCGCCTTTTTTCTCCTACATGATTTTTAACGTATTTGCTTGATGAAGATGCCAATGAAGCTTTGGCCCCTTCTACAGTGCCATATAATCCAAGTTATCAAAACAGAAAATCCACATTACCTGCTATTAACTAGATTATCTTAGTCTACACTGCCATATAATCTAGTTCAAAACAGATAATGTGGATTTTATATGGCAGTGTAAATGGGGCCTTTGAAATCTTGCATAATATATGTTATACATATGAGGGTCAAATAAAGATGTTGCTGCTTTGTATATTTTGGTGGGTTTTTTGTTTGTTTTCATATTTTGCTGCCTGGCCGACATGGCTACTACAAATGTATTTACAGATGATGGTGGTCTATACTATTCTAGAGTATAGAAATATAACAAATATGTAAGATGAATCTTATGCAGTTTATATAGATGACATAACTATGAGCAGGAAGAACACGAAAAAGAATTAAATTATTTTCTTTGCTTTATAATGAGAGATAAGTAGGTAGTTGATAGATAGGCATTATATTGCATAAACCTATATACAAGTGTTAGCCCCCAAAATAGTAGGTAGAGTGTATGAATGGAACTTGCATAACAGCTGACTAATAAAGTTCCTATTGCTTCAATGGTTTGGCTTCATCAAAACTAAGACCTGGATGAACTTGTGGATAAAAGCATTACACCCACAAGTATCCGTGGGACTGTATGGAAAGGTAGATTTAGATTATTCATCTCTATAAATAGTAGAATTGAATGAAATTAAGTAGGTTTTTGTTATATTATTTGCATTTGTAATTCTTTTCTTACTATGTGCTAACATATCAAAAATGCTATAAATCCTTTTTCCATAAGGTTTGGGAGTCAGACAGGCAGAAAGAATGTATTAAATTGCTGGAGTTTTTTCTTCAATATTCACATGCTTACAGAAAACTCTCAAGTTATTACAATCAAATTGTGGGGAAATACATGAAGACATTTGCAAATTATGGAAAGTTCTTATATAAAATTAAACCAAAGAAATGGTCAACCATCTGCATTAGCCAAATCCAGTAAGGCATTCATTTGATACCAGATTTCAGTTATTTTGTGACCTTTTATGACTGTTTTTATCGATGCTGATGTTTTATTGTTGTGTAATTTGTTTTATTGTTTTGTTTTTGCTTCTATATTGCTGTGTCTGGGCAAGGCCCAATGTAAGCTGTCCCGAGACCTTTCGGGGAGATGGGGCGGGGTATAAGAATAAAGTTATTATTATTATTATTATTATTATTATTATTATTATTATTATTATTATTATTATTATTAATGACACAGCAAACAAGATAGATATGCTGGATTTCGTATCACAAAATCACAAGTCGAACACTTCCCAAGTGTCTAGGACTGTGTGATGTATTTTCGGATGATGCGTGCAGATCCCAGCAGGGTGGCCTTTTGCAGTTGGCAGATCGTGATTTTGTCAATGCCTATTGTTTCCAAATGCCGGCTGAGATCTTTTGGCATGGCACCCAGTGTGCCGATCACCACCGGGACCACCTGCACTGGTTTCTGCCAGAGTCTTTGAAGTTCAATCTTGAGGTCCTGATAGCGGCTGGGTTTTTCCTTTTGTTTTTCGTCAATGCAACTGTCACCTGGGATGGCAACATCAATGATCCAAACCTTTTTCTTTTCCACAACTGTGATGTCTGGTGTGTTGTGTTCCAGAACTTTGTCAGTCTGGTTTCGGAAGTCCCACAGTATCTTTGCATGCTCATTTTCCACAACCTTTGCAGGTTTGTGATCCCACCAGTTTACTGCAGGGAGGTGGTACTTGAGGCATAAGTTCCAATGAATCATTTGCGCCACATAGTTGTGCCTCTGTTTGTAGTCTGTCTGTGCAATTTTCTTACAGCAGCTGAGGATTATTATTATTATTATTATTATTATTATTATTATTATTATTATTATTTCGT
Source organism: Anolis carolinensis (assembly GCF_035594765.1). Lineage (NCBI taxonomy): Eukaryota > Metazoa > Chordata > Lepidosauria > Squamata > Anolidae > Anolis > Anolis carolinensis. Next base: position 153,453,618 of record NC_085843.1, read on the forward strand.
CAACTGCGTTGTCATGTAGGCTCATGGAATGTGTGGGCAAATATCTAATATACTTCCACATGCCAATGTGTTACATAGAGGTTATTGAACCATCCAAGAGAAATCCAAATGTCTATCAACATTGCTACTCATCCCTATCTGTTTCCTTTCTCCTGCACTCCTTCCCCTGAAATCTCTTTCCTGGACAAACAAGTGTGTATGTGTGTGTATGTGTGTATACATGTACATTCACACATGCACACATATTTATTCAAAACTTATTAGTGTTTTCCACACATACTTATAATAGATGATAAGAAGTAGCACAAAAATTACAAAAATATAAAATATATGGCAATTAAAGCTTGATATTCCTTTAAAACCCTGTATTTTTGTATTTTTCATTGAATGAGCCCCAGTGAAGTCAGTGAATTTTTCTTCTGAGTGACACATAAAGGAACACATAGAAGAAAGTCAATAATCCCCTTCAGCATCTTGTGTGTGTTTGTGAGTACTCTTCAATGTGAAAACACTGACTAGTATCCTCCTGATTAGTTCTTACCGGAGTAGACATATTATGGCTAGAGTTAAGCCTGAAAGCAATCTGTCACTAAATCAGTTTATTTATATCAATGTGGCTTGTTATGAAAGAAGAAAAAAACCATACATTGCTTAATAATGGAGAGGAACTACTGGCAAACTTTTGAAGAAAAATAAGTATCAAGAAGAAATTTTGAAGGGGCTCAATGCTCTGGAAGAAACTTTTTGAAAAAACAAATGTTGAGCATAAAAATGAACTGTAATTTGGAGATAAAACAAAGTCAAAGTAAAGTGGAAAAAATGGAAGATATTATTAATATTGAATCTAGAAACTTGCAGAATGGTCAGTCTCAACCACACTTGTACAAAAATCAAACATTTTCTTATTATTCCTATGTTTTTAGAAGAGTTATCAAGTAGAAATATACCAGATGTGGCCTTTAATTCTGTATTCAGAACCAAGCCGTTACTTTTGAGATCTGGGATAGTATGACCAACTAGTTGAAGGACTGTGCCTGAGGACATTTCTTGTTTTTCAAGGTCCAAGTGAATTCACATGACACTTAATCAGCACAAAGTAGTTTCAGGTTTAACAAGGGGCCTAGGGCTAATTTTGTGATGTCTCAAAGTACACAAAATATACCAGGTGATGTCTTCATTGTGCTGACCTGTGTCAGAAAAGCTTCCCTGCAAAGGGTAAGGAGACTAGAAAAGTGACTCTGAGAGCTTTTCGTTGTAAAAGTTCAGAGACACATTTTGAACTTGTTTTGTCTGCCCACTGAATAAGTATGCAGTGCTGGACAGCTTGTATGCTCTCACCAAGAGAAACTAGTAAGCTTCCAGCTAAATGTCAAGCTCAGTGCGTTTTGCATGCAGAAGCAGGTAAGATTTTACCCTTCAGTGATTTCTCAGTCTATGAGTGTGGATGGGACCAAAATACAGTAAAAAGCTCTCAGCAAATAAATATCATGAAGTGCTTCTCAGGAAGTGATTACTGTAAAGATGGTGCCCAAAACCTTTGCATGAAAAACTAAATATTACAAATAAATAAATTCAAATTCCCTATGTATATTTTATTTTTTATTGCAGATTGGATCCAGTCTTACCACCTTTTCACATGGGGCATTTTTGCCCCGTTTTGCTGCTTTGTTGTGTAGCAAGGACTGGACCTGCCATGCGTCATCACATGACACACAGCAGGCCCTGCCCACATTCCTCCCAAAGTGGGGTGGAAGCATCTTTAGTCATGCTAAGAATACATCCTTGAGATTTAGTCATGGGGCAGTTCCACACATACAATTATCCCAGGAACATTCACGTTTAAAAAACGTGAATGTTCCCAGGTCCCCATCCACACCCACCTCAGAAAGTGCATGCTTTCTGGGGTGGGTGTCCAGATGGTCTCCCAGAACTTTCCAGTCAGTTTTCCTGGTTTTTGGTGAATTAATTCATGATTTCCAGAAACATCATCTGTACAGCCCTCTTTTTGTAGCGGGAAGTCCCGCATTGAAGGGGATGTCTAGATGGGCCCATGACTAACCTAAATCAAATTGATTTCAACGGTCAGCTTTGAGATTGAGAAGGTAAAGTTTCTCAGCCTTGATTTTTCTGTTTCTGCAAATCCCACTTGCATTTTCTTCCCCTCTCTGATTTGTTTGTCATATCAAGTTGCAACACTTTGTGCCTGCAAGTGGGTTTTTGAAATTGAAGCTTGAGCAAATAGTTATGTATGTTCCTAATTTCTGCTTCCATTTATGCATTATTCCTATTTTATGCATTTTCTTCACTTATTGTTTTTGCATGTTTTCTAACTGTACATATTTTGGCATTTTAAAATGAATACATTGCATTGTGGATATTCCATTTTTCCAAAATGGCCTGGAAGCTTTGCAGTAGTATGAATTGTTTGGGGGGGGGGGGGAGAGAGTGTTCTATCTTAGAATTCTCTAAAAGTTGGGAAATGCTCCTTTAATTGAGATTGTCAAATTCAATAATGTTCTTTTAAATTTCTATTTTATATCATCCAATATTTCTCAATTTTTTTTTCGTGTCAGGAGCAACCTGAATTGCTTCTGGTGTGAGAGAATTGGCTGTCTGCAAGGACGTTGCCCAGGGGACGCCCGGATGTTTTGATGTTTTTACCATCCTTGTGGGCGGCTTCTCTCATGTCCCCGCATGGAGCTGGTGCTGATAGAGGGAGCTCATCCATGCTCTCCCCGGGTGGGATTCGAACCTGGCAGCCTTCAGGTCAGCAACCCAACCTTCAATTCACAAGGCTTTTATCCCCTAGGCCACCAGGGGCATTGTAATCCTCCTCCTTCCTCTATCAGATACCGTGGATGGCCTCCATCATGGACCAATGTATGCTACCTCTGTCTCCCTGTCCTTCACTCACCAAATACTTTTATTTACTACCCAATCACTTATAGGACTGATTTGGGGTTGGACTGGGACAGCAGCAGCACCACCACCACCTCAGGCAGCTCACCTCAAGGTGAAAGCATTACTATGCCAGGTAGAAGAAGTGCTTGTTGCAGGAGTATTCAATACGGAAAGAGCATTAAGGCAAGGGGAGAAGGGCAGAAACCACTATGCCATTGCCTAATGTCACTTGAAGGGGGGAGGGAGGAGATGGTAACAGACTGTATTGTCATGGTGGTTGCTGCAAACTAACATGTTGTGAAAGAGTGAGTTGCTGTTTTCATTTTTGCTGCCATTTGACCTAACTAGATCTTTGCTGGCCATACTAAATGGCAGCACTTCACTGTCAATTCAAGAACAGACTCTCCTGCCAGTGCTGCTGCTGAACACTTTGCCCTATAAATATACTATTATAGAGGTTAGAGACTTTCCAGTAAGGTTACAAGGTGAGAATCAAGGTTGCAGACTGCACAGGGTGACACCATTTGAGGGAGTGAAATAATTGTGAATGAGATACAGAAGCTAATGGCCATGGAAGGCAGTTAAGCTCCTTCCCCATGTGGGATCTGAGATACGGAGCAAAGAGTATGACTATTATCCCACTCCTCATTCAAGACTAGATATTTGGCAGAGAAGATGTCATGCCCCTTCCCTCCCATACCTTGCTAGACCATGGAGTGGTAGCTCATTCCAGTCCCTTAAAGTGGGTGGTATGAGAGGAATTGCTGCGGTCATTGCTGGGCCTTCTGCTGACATCTCTGTTCCAGACTCTGCTTCTCGTGTTTTTCTGTCCTCCTTCCAGGTCATTTAACATCAGTATCATTATGGAAGATCCAATCTACCTTCACCATCAGCATGATCTGACCATCCTGACCCAGTTCATGATGGAGGAAGGCAGGAAAGTGTGGGGCACTAGTTCTCTTTTGGTACAATACCTTCTTTATCCGACTTTGGGAGGGAGATACCATGAGTTACCACACTTCATAACAGCTATCCTAGTGATACTGTTGAAGCTTGCTTTTTGAAAAAAACAAACAAAAACGAAGCATAAAATTCTGAGGGGAAAATGAGGACTTTTAAAAGGCAGCTTTTTATTGTGTCAGAGTGACTTGAGAACATGCTGCAAGTAGTTTCTGGTGTGAGAAAATTGGCCGTCTACAGAGACATTGCCCAGGGGACACTGGGATATGTTAGCTGGGCGGCTTCTCTCATTTCCCCGGAAGCTAGAACTGACAGATGGGAGTTCACAGATTTGCAGATTTGAACCGGCAGGCGTCAGGTCAGCAACCCAACCTTCAGGTCAGCTGTTCAGCCAGCACAAGGTTTAACCCATTGCTCCACCATGGCTGAAATAGTAAGAGGGGAGATAACTATGCATGGCCATCTCACCTAAAGCAAACATTTATAGGTATACCCCATGTCACATGTGTCAATGTATAGATCCAACCCAATATTTCTATTCCTTTCTTCTGTAAAGGGGGCCCCTGGTGGCACAGTGTGTTAAAGCGTTGAGCTGCTGAACTTGCGGACCAAAAGGTCCCAGGTTCAAATCCAGAGAGCAGAATGAGCGCCCGCTGTTAGCCCCAGCTTCTGCCAACCTAGCAGTTCGAAAACATGCAAATGTGAGTAGATCAATAGGTACCGCTCCGGCGGGAAGGTAACGGCACTCCATGCAGTCATGCCGGCCACATGACCTTGGAGGTGTCTACAGACAACGCTGGCTCTTCGGCTTAGAAATGGAGATGAGCACCAACCCCCAGAGTCGGTCATGTCTGGACTTAATGCCAGGGGAAACCTTTACCTTTACCTTCTTCTGTAAAATCTATGCAATTCAATGAAATATGGAGATTATGTAGCCCCTCATAATGGAGACTCCTGACTCTGTTGTTGATTGCTTAATGGCAGGCAGCTGAAACTTAATTTTGAAGACTTGTGATTTTTGATTAATTGCTATGCTTGAATTATGTTCTCCTGCTGCTATTTGTTTTTTTTACACTGTTTTACATAACAGTTGTTTAATTATTTTAATAAGTTTTATCTTTCATGCTGGAATTGTTCAAAGGCATCTGTTAGCTGGTTTTAAGTGTTTAATACAGAAATCAGTGTGTACGTGCACATGTGTGTATGTGTGAGCTTATACTATAAAGTGATCTGTTCCCATTATTTTATCACTTTTGAATGTATAGGTCCATTTGTTAGTCCCAAATAGAATAAACCAAACATCATAGGTTTTAAAATTAGCATAATTCAATTGTTTGTTGAAGGCTTTCATGGCCAGAATCACAGGGTTATGTGTTTTCCAGGCTGTATGGCCATGTTCCAGAAGCATTCTCTCCTGACATTTTTCCCACATCTATGGCAGGCATCCTCAGAAGTTGTGAAGTTTGTTGGAAACTAGGAAATTTCTATTGGGTCTATTCTGACTGGGACTGACAATATAATTTGGGCTTTAAAATCTCGCTTTCACTCACATGAATAATCATTTCGATATCTAATGTTAATACATCTGACTAAGAACTTCATCAAATGGGGGACTCTCTGTACTGGTTTCATTGGAGCCATTACAACACGGGCAAGCTCCCATGTTTGGAAGGAAGCTTTCTAGGATGCTTCCAATCTAGTTGTGGGTGGGGCCTCTGCCAGAAGTCCAGCAACGTCATGTAATGGGCAGCACACCCATCAGTTGCTGGTGGGGAAGTGTTCTAGGATGCGTAAAAAAAGCCCCATGTGATGAAGTGGTAAGAAACAAAATGCATGATGAGTTTATGCAGAACAATGTTTTGCCGAACAAAGTTAATGTCTCAGGCATTGCATTCTATGTATCAAAGTAGATGTTTTACTTGCAATACAGTTCAACAGAAGCAAAACATGACCTTATCCTGGAAGCTAGATTTAACAGTACAGGGATCAGGTTTTATCTAGTGCAATGATAGTCTTGAATGTATCTTTTAATGTCCTTACACATAAATAAATCATTTCATAATTTGTATAGGGGGAAAAACATGACTTAGAGAGATAATGATGTATATAGTGGAAACCTGTCAGACAATGGTCTAATTGTCTATGAATACAGAAACAAGGATGAGAAATATATGTCATTCTTCACAACAAAAATGTAAAAACTTGAAATTATTTGAATCATGGAATGGATTTTTTTGAAGTTTGACATGTTCTTCAAAAATGAAAAACAAAAACCTAACTTCTCCCCTCAATTTTCACAATTCAAACTCACCAGGTCACCATGAAAAGGTTTGGATGGCACTTGCCTACCATGGAAACGCGTTCTCATTAAAAAAAAAAAAGAATGAAAGAAAGAAAGGAGCAGAGGAAGGAAGGAAGGAAGGAAGGAAGGAAGGAAGGAAGGAAGGGAGGAAGGGAGGGAGGGAGGGAGGGGAAAAGATACAATTCCAAAAACTGCATACAGAAATATAATTAGGCATTGAAATCCATAGGCCTGGATTTGTCAGATGTTACTTTTTAAAACAAAAAGTTATTTTTGTCCTGTTTTGGAAGAAAAACTGTCATTTTTATCATTGTAAAAAAAAAAATCTGATCTTCAGAGTTAGAGAGAGCACCCAAATCTCTACCCAAGGGCACAAGAAATCTGTTCTGCTTCCCTCTGGTCCTCTGTGAGATTCAAGCTTTTCTTTCATGCACACCTATCCTTTTTGTAACTAATGTGGCTTCTGGAGTGTGTTTCTGGTTTGTTTGTTTGTTGTTTGACATATTCCTTCAATCTATAGCTACATTTCATTGATGGCTAATCAACTGTGAAGTAGTTTTTACAGGTGAACGTTTTTATTCTGAGTCACTGGCATGAGTATGCTAAGCTTCTTGAGCTCTATTTAAGGTCTTATATTAGGAAAAATTCTTCAGCACTCATACAATATCTCAGCAAGATACTGAGGGTGGGAAATTATCAGAAGCTGTGCTCTTTTAAAACAGAGATGTACAACAAATTAATTTTTGAATGTAGATATGCACTTGAACCTGGCATGCTTATGATAGATTCAATTATTTTGTTTGCTTTGGTTAGAAAGCATTCTTTAAACACAGGTAAATAAAGAAAAGGATAAACAGCCTTTTTCCAAACCTGTTCTGTTTTACTCTGAAGTTGTTTCAAATTGGTATCTTGCTGTTCCAGTGCTCTGGGTTTCAGTCACAGACCTGATTTCAGCAATGTGTAACTTTCCCAACCAAAGAGAATTCAGTGCTAACCATTTTGATGTTGGCAAAGCTCATAAGGTAGGCAAAGAATCTAAAAGGAGGAGCAATGTTCCCAAGTTCCTCTGCTCCTTTGCTCCTTCTTTCTTTCTTTCCTTTTGCTAAGGAATGATCATAAGATAAAATTTTCCCATTCCAGTGATATGGAGCTTGTCTGCATAAACCTAATAGTCCACACTCATTATGCTGTCCCCATGACATTCAAGAGCTTCCAATCCTTATTGCAATGTAACCCAGTTTGGCCCCACATTAAGAGATGTCATTGATACCCCAGATTTTGGCCAAATCTCTAGAGTATCACATGGGTTGGGCACAGCTGGACTGGACCTGATGAAGACTTATCATATGGGCTGATGCTGCCATCCCCTTTTTCTGTTTTCATCAAAGGAAAGGGAATAGATCAGCCCTGTATTACCATTGCCAGGCAATTGCAAATCTCCGTGAGAGCTCCAAGCTGTCATAGGCAATATCAGCAGAAGTGCTTGTGAGACTAAGAAGAAGCAGCTCTGCAGCTCTCTGACAGCAGCAATGTCAACAGAGATGGTAAAGTGATGCTCCTACCCGACTGAAGCACTCTCAGTCCAGTTGGACTGGCTGGACTCTGCATCACCACAAGTTGGGAACAAAGCATTTGTGACCACATCCATGATCTGTCTGGAGCATTTCTACTCTGGATCGATCCACAGAATAAGTGACCAGTTTAGGTGAATCCATGATAAATGTCAGCTCAGAAAAATGCGGAGTACACTATCACTGTGCTATGACAAAAAATACAGAAGCAAAAATTAAAAAATGATGATTTTTTCTTCCGATTAAGGTCCCATCTACACTACCATATAATGCAGTTTAAAACTGCATCATGTGGTCAGTATAGACTCATATAATGCAAATCAATAAACTGTGTTTACATTGATCTGTTTCAAACTGCATTATATGGCAGTGTAGATGGCGCCTAGATTACACTTTCTGATTTGGACACCCATGTGTATATTTGTCCTTTATGAGTATGTATCTGATTATTGGGGTGCTGTCACCTGCATGCAGTGCTCAAAGACCATCTTCCAACTTACCTTGAAGCCCCAAAGTCACCCCATACAGGCATTCCATGCTTCAACATAAGCAGAAGGGATGAGAAAAGCATTTGACTGCCATACCACCACCACCACAAAGCCAAATACACAATGACAACAGTAGACCCTTGTGGATCTTGTCATTGATATCATTAAGCCCTATCTATACCAGCATTTAATCCTCTGTAGTATTTGCATTACCTTGGGATGTCCAAACGATGCACCCAGGCTAATGCGTTTTAACCTGGGGAGAACCTTTTACTCTATCTTAACCCTGGGTTAAAATAATATTGTGAAAGATCTGCACTGCTTCTTCCAGGAAGATTCATGACTTTCCTAGTTTGGGGACTGTGCACACTGTCATTTTGGATCACCATACAGGATCCGAGATTGCATCGCCACAGCCATCCCACACTCCCCTGGCTTAGGCAGCCAAATGAGGTGGGATGGCACTGCCATCCCACAATTCTTAGACCTCAATTCCACCCCCACCCCTCAAAAGACATAAATCCCCACTTACCTTGCACTCCATGCTGAATCAAAGACCAAAGAGGAGAGGGAGGATGGGGAGTGGGGGGATTATTCCTTCCAGGCTCCTTTGATCCCTGACTTAAGAAGAATGATAAAGTGAATGGCAGTGAGCTCAAGGTAATTGGAGTAGCTGGTGTCCCACTGCAAAACAGGTTTAGGGCACCTCTGTGTGGCCACAATGTGACTTGGAATTGACATGTTTATGCCAATTCCAGTTGCATTTTGTGCCTATGTGGAAGGGTTCTGAGTGCAATTCAAATCTACTGAGCTAAAATTTTAAAGTGACATGTATAAGAAACGTAAAAGGTGGTGTGTTGTGTGCCTTCAAGTGAATAGTGAATCTATCATGACACTTTCTTGTCAAGATTTGTTGAGAGGGGGTTGCCAGAGGGGATTGCTCATCTGAGACTCAGATAGTGTGACGAAGTCACTCAGTGGGTTTGCATAGTCAAATAGGAATTCAAACCCTGGTTTCTCAGATATCTAGTCCAACACTCAAAGCAGTACACCAAGTTGGCTCTCCCCCAAATCATACGGTGTGCTGGAGGCTCCTTCTTTGGAGGTCTTTAAGCAGAGGCTGGATGGCCATCTGTCGGGGGTGTTTTGAATGTGCACTGGTTATCAATTGAGCACCGGATCACTTTCAAAGTGATGGTGCTTACCTTTAAGGCCTTACGTGGTCTAGGGCCGATGTACCTAAGGGACCGCCTCACCCCCTACCAACCCCAGAGATCCGTCCGCTCTGAGGACCAAGATCTATTGGAAGTTCCCAGTTTTGGCTTTTGATCTCTGTTATTGCTGTTTTTAAATTGCTTAGGTTTTAGCTTGTTCTTGTAAGCCGCTCCGAGCCCTAGGGGGGTGGCAGCATATAAGTTTGAATAATAAATAAATAAATAAATTTCCTGCTTCTTGGCAGGGAGTTGGACTGGATGGCCCATGAGGTCTCTTCCAACTCTACTATTCTATGATTCTATTATTCTATGATTCTATATGTCTATGTTTGTTTAATTAGTTTAATTTTCTAATTAAAAATAAAATATTAGTTATATATTATTTACTGAAAGAATTAAAAGATAACTGGGGAATTTGTTGTCAAAGGCTTTTATGGCCGGAATTACTGGGTTGCTGTGAGTTTTCCAGGCTGTATGACCATGATCCAGAAGCATTCTCTCCTTCTCTCAACAGCAGTGACATTGCAAAAGATAAGGGATGTATTATAAGAGCTCCATGTGTTCTGCCATCAGAAATATAGGTTGTATACATCTTGTAAGGCAAGGAGGGGACATCTTGTCAATTGTGACTTACAGCAGCCTTCCTATCTTTTCACTAAGCTCAGTTAGCGTAGAAATGTTTTAGCACTCACTGACATGAAAAATGTATATGTACGTGGCCAAAATAAAATGAACTCACTACTCAACTGCTGTGGGGTCTCCAGAAAAACACAGCTTGATTCATAGTAGAAGTGTTCCATCTAACCATTAATGAGGGTCAAGAGGAACCATTATTTAGTCTGGAACTTTGTAGATGCTCTGGGGTGATCCCAGTGTTTTGGAGGTGGGGACAGCTGGATCAGACTGGGTACAACGCAACCCACTATCCACACTTCCAATCAATCCACAGCTTTATCATCATCCACAAGTAGCTTCCTGTCAGAGACTTGTTAGCATGAGCATCATTTCTGGTGAAATCACACCAGGCTATCCAGCCATGTGACCCAGAAATGCAGTTTTCCCAGAAAGCCTCTGCCAAGGAGCTACTTATTGCCAGTGGTGGTGTTGGCCCCAATGTACTCACAGAGCACCCAGTTTTCTTGACAGCCAAAAGGCTCCAGAGATGCTCCCAGGCTTCATTGGGTTAATTCTAGAAAGGTTTACCCCAGATTAATCAGGTAAGGTAAGTGGCCTGTGCCACTTCAGACATCAAGTTCAAATAAGCCCTTAATATAGATAGCATAAAAAAGGTAAAGGTAAAGGTTTCCCCTGACGTTAAGTCCAGTCATGTCTGACTCTGGGGGTTGGTGCTCATCTCCATTTCTAAGCCGAAGAGCTGGCGTTGTCCGTAGACACCTCCAAGATCATGTGGCCGGCATGACTGCATGGAGCTCCGTTACCTTCCCGCCGGAGCGGTACCTATTGATCTACTCACATTGGCATGTTTTCGAACTGCTAGGTTGGCAGAAGCTGGAGCTAACAGCGGGCGCTCACTCCGCTCCCCGGGTTTGAACCTGGGACCTTGCGGTCTGCAAGTTCAGCAGCTCAGCACTTTAACACACTGAGCCACCGGAGGCTCCTATAGATAGCATATCAAAGATAAATATTTCCTTCTAGCATTTAGTTTTCTTGTGTTGAGGAAAGAGGGCTGTATGAAGGAGCGTATCAATATACGAGCGCCTGCTAGCAGTGTAAATAATATCCTCAAAGAAATGTACTATTCCTAGGTATCAAGTGGTCTCTTATGTTTGTAAGAATGGTTCTTTCAGTACAGAGTCAGGGAATGATGTTGTTCCTACAGCATTTGTTATAATCTTAAGGCATGAAAATAGTTTGTTGTCAATTGTTTTTAAAACAATTCTCAAAATTAACTGAACTTGTTATTTCAGTTTATTTTTTGGAAAAGTTGAATATTACAAGCAGTTGACCTAAGGTACAAAACATACTTTATTCCCGACTAGCTTATCATAGTTACGGCACCCTAATACAAGAGGGAGCAATTAAACCATGTACATTTTCTCTTCCACCATTTGGTAAAGCCACACATGTAACCATAAAAGTAACTGAAAGGGATAGTTACATGCAAAACTAGTAATGCTATTCTTACTGAGTTACAGTGACAATGCAGTGTTGGTGGGCCTTCATTACAAAGAAAATAAACGAACTTCAAGTAACTTCATGGTCTGTTCAATTGGTAGTCCCAAGGAGAGTATATCCACTGAATCAAGTAGAGTTTCCATTGATTCAATTTGTCTGCTAAGGTTCAGGTTGCCAACTGGATTTAGGACCCTGTAATTGCTTTCAAAGTGCTATTCCTCATACAATTTTTCAAAGAGTTCAGTGCTACTTTGAACTGATTAAATGATTTTACTTACAAGATGAACTATATTATTTGAGACAATGTCAGATTAAAATACTAGTCCATCTAATCCAGTATTCTGCTGACAACGATGCCTAACCATCTGTACACAGAATACTCACAGGTAATGACAAATTGAGATAATTATTCTTTCCTACTGCCTCTAGGACAAGCTGCCTACTGGACAGGGATTTTTTATTGGCTGGATAGGGATTTTTAATTGACTTTTTTGCAAAAAAAAATCATCTCCACAAAGAAGATGATGATTTTGCCTTTTTAAAAAGATTATTTTTGAAGCAAAACCAAGCAACAATGAAAAAAATGAGTAGGTGTGCTTTTACAAAAGGATGAACAATTTATGACAGTTGATTGTTTTAAAGTGTTTCACTGTGTCAAGATATCCTTTCTTAGTCAAGATGAGAAAAACTGTAAATATTCCTTACATCGTTGATCTAGTATGACAAATGTAATTATTTCAGTGTTGTTGGATATATATATATAGAGAGAGAGAGTAAAGGTAAAGGTTTCCCCTGACATTAAGTCCAGTCGTGTCCAACTCTGGGGGTTGGTGCTCATCTCCATTTCTAAGCTGAAGAGCCGGCGTTGTCCATAGACACCTCCAAGCTTATGTGACCGGCATGACTGCATGGAACGCTGTTACCTTCCCGCTGGAGTGGTACCTATTGATCTACTCACATTTGCATGTTTTCGAACTGCTAAGTTGGCAGAAGTTGGAGCTTACAGGGGGCACTTACTCTGCTCCCAGGATTTGAACCTGGGACCTTTCGGTCTGCAAGTTCAGCAGTTCAGCACATTAACACACTGAGCCACCAGAGGCTCCATATATATATATATATATATATATATATATATATATATATATATGAAAAAAGGATCTGTCACCAAACACTGTATGTGACTCTTCTCCGCCTCACTTAGGCCCCTGCCATACAGCTGTATAAAATCCACATTGAACTGGATTATATGGCAGTGTGGACTCAGATAACCCGGTCCAAAGAAGATGGTGGATTATCTAATTTGATATTCTGGGTCATATGGCTGTGTGGAAGGGCCCAAGGATACTCCATCAAGTAAACATCTATAACTAACATGGAGTTTGTTTCCAGTTTGATAGCTAGACTTTTGTTGATTTTTTTTCCAAATTTTATTTAAAATTGTTGCTTCAAAAACAATTACATTCCAAGCAGGGAGTCCTGGAATTCTCCCCTCCCACTTTAAGATATGGTGTGAATATCATAACATACAGATTATATTTTATTGCAAAGCATTTTGGCAGTTTGTTATTGTTCTAAGATGGGGCCAAGGTTTGCAAACTGGAGAGGGTAATAATGATATGAATAGTTATCTGGTTTTCTTGCATGTTCCATGTTGTATCCTTCTATCTTGTGTGCTCCTTTCTTATTCTTTCCTGTGAGTTTTAGTGGAGCATTTTTGATTGCAATCAGTTTGGACAACCCTGTCAGAGTCCAGTCAATGACAATGCATATCAGAACAGTCAGAAGTTTACAGCATGTAATAAAATCTGAGCTAAAGTCTAGCCAGCCATCCTCTTGTGGCCTGAGTAGGACTCTAGGCAACCAGTGATTTGTAGGCTCCATTACATCCCAAATGTGCTTTGTATCTAGCCCTTGGCAGGGTGTCAAGGACAAGGCATAATCAGTCTTTAGAGATCACACTTGAAATGCCATGCCCTCTGCTCCCTTCAGGTGACTCATTTTTCCTCCCAAGTTGTCAGCAGTGGTTGATGAAAACTGACGACTTTCAAGGCCCCACGACAAGCAACACATCTCAATTGGAGCGGGAGGGAGATGATCTTGGGCAGTCAATACTCAAAGAGCTCTGTGAGTGATAGATGATCCCAAGGCTCAGTAAACAAATGTGCTTTCTATTTTCTGGAAGAAATTGCCTCAAAGAGTTAAAAGAATAATATTAAAGCCAATATGAAAATAGCCGTGGACCTAAAAGCACACTCAATAGAAATACTTCGCTGAACATTCTCCGCATTCAGTTTTCAGCACAATATTTTATACAGATGACCAGAAATCCCCCCAGTGCATTTAACCTTACCTTTTTTATGGCTTGTTTTCAGCAAATCCAAGTCAATCCTTTCCCCCATGTTTTTCTCTGTTTCATGTCATTTCTTTTATTGTATGGTTTTTAAAATATTTGTCTGATGAAGAAACCAGTGAAGCTTTGAAAGCTTTCATGATGTATTTTAGCATTTTGGTTAGCCAATAAAGGTACAATTCTTTCATTGATTTTTTATTACTGCATTTCTTCAATTGTAAGACACCATCAACTGTAAGACACACCCTAATTTCAGTGGCAACAACAATAAGATACACCTCCAATGCTAAGATGCACCCCATTTTTAGACATGTTTATATGGGGGAGTATGTCTTAAAACTGAAGAAATGCAGTATATTTTTTCTGTAAGGTTATATTTGAATATGATTCTGAATTTTGCAGCAACAGGACAAACTTTAACAAGAGGGATCAAATGGATTGAGACTTCATTCTTTGAGGTTTTTACTTCCAGGCAAAGTGAAAATTATTCATTTGGATTAAAATTGGCAAGTTTTACCTATACAGGAACTAAACTTTTTCTAAATGTAGCAGTACAAGGACTTTTTGAGAAATTCAATGTACTTTCCCTAATAAAGAGTCAATTGGCTTTGTACAGGATGTCTGGATCTCAAGGGAAGTTACTTTTTTATTGCTAGTGAAGTTGAAATTTTATTGCCTGTCTACTAGGGTTGTCCAAATATTCGTTATGTTTCTCGTTTCGTAATTATTTCGGATTGTTCTCGTTTTTTGAAACGAGTATTGAAACGTTTTCCCTGGGCGCAACTGGCAATGTAATTCGAACCATCGTTGGCCCATTCTCTAATTGTTTCTTAAAATTTTCGTTAATATTTTTCCTTCCAAATTTTTTAAAAATATTTTTTATTTTTTTTTGTTTTGTTTCTGCAACCTAACATGAATGGGAGCCTAGCGCAGCCTAACATGGCCGCTCCCTGGCCAATCAGAGTCTTCCACGATGGCTGCCAAAGGTGGGGGCTAGCGTCCTCCATGTCCACGTGGAAGATCTCTATAAAAATCCCCAACCGCAGCCGACCCAAGCCATTCTGGGTTGGGATACCGAGGAGAGAGGGTGTTTGGCACGCGCTGGGAAGCTGCTGCTTGCTTGTTTGGGGGAGAGAGGGCTAACTGGGGGTAGAGTGTTTCTGTTGTTGCTGGTTCGATATTATGTTTTTTGGGGGAAAATTGGCTGGGGGCTTGGGGCAGAGTCCTTGCTGTGGCTGGCTTTAGAGAATTTTTTTTTTCCAAAGGACATCTGCGTCCCTGCTAGTGCTGAGCTTGGGGTGCTTTCCATCTACTCCTGTGGGAGACCTTTTGCCTTTCTGTTTTCTTTTTTGGAATTTAGCAATCACCACATTAGCCCTTCTTTGCAATCCTGAAAAGGGGGGGGGGGGCTTGAAAATAATAGTTTCCAAAGGACGTCTGCGTTCCTGCAAGTGCATTGCTTCCCTCCCGCTCCGTTTGTAATCCCAAGCCCCCGGGCTGAGTGTTATTGCAGCAATCACAAAGACACACATTGTTTTCAAACCTAAAGGGTATATTGGAAGAAATAGTTTCCAAAGGACGTCTGCATTCCTGCAAGTGCATTGCTTCCCTCCTGCTCCATTTGTAATCCCAAGCCCTGGGCTGAGTTTTATTTCTGCAATCACAAAGTCAGACATTGATTTGATTCAATAGAGGGTCCACAGCAATTTATAGTTTCCAAAGGACTTTGCCAATCCTGTCAAGGCATTGCTTGGCGTGTGCTGCATTTCTAATCCAAAGTCTACACAAGTAGAAGAGGGACTTTTACAGTGATAAGAACCCAATTGAACAGGAAATAAGACTTTCAAACCAGGAACAGGTTTCTTCAAATATTGAAAAATAGTGTATTATAAAAAGTTATGAAAATTCGCCAAAAATCAGGAAACATTCTGCAATTTGTTGAGCAAAGAGTGTGGAATGTGTTCTCCCACTGTACCAAATTTGATGAGAATAGCTCAAGAAATGAGGGCGGGAGACCTCCAGAAAAGCCCCCCCCCCCGGTTTCCTGTTTTTTGGCGATTGCGCATGCGCGTCCACCATTTTAGAAACATTTTAGAAACATTACGAATTTTCGGAAATATCCGAAAATTTTGGGTGAAACATTAAGAAATAATTTCTATATCGAAGAGCTGGCTCTACTTTAGAAACGAGAATTGAAACATCTTTTCCATCGATCGGACAAGCCTACTGTCTACATGTGCACATTTTTTGTCCCAAACTTTTAAGTTTCTTGTTAATTGAACTTTCTTCTTGTCAATGTTCCTAAACATTTAAACCTATTTTTTTCAATTGTTTTGTAAATATTTTCAAATACCTTTTCTAACCCTACCAATGTCAATACCTGTTCCATAGGACAGGACTTCAGATTTGACTCTGAAAATCTTGAAAACTGAAAATAACCATCTGCAGATAACTAGTATCTTATAATTAATCAAATTTCCCATAGCAAAAGTATAATTCTAATATAATATGGTTTTCAGTGACTTAATAAGATATAACTTCACCCATCTGATAAAGTAACTATCATGTCAGCTTCATTAAATTCAAAAGATGGGATATCACATGCACGAGGTTTTTGCCTCATGTTTTTTTGTTCATTCTGAGGGGTCAAGAAAGTGGACCAGAGGATAGTCTGTTTGCTACAGTTGGGTAACCACTTTTAGCATCTGTCATTCTCCCCCCCCCCCCCCAAAAAAAAACAATTGCAAGAAAGGTAACTATTTTGATTACAGGCAAAACTAATGAAACTATAGAGTGAGTTATAAAATGTTAACTATTTTGTTTTCTATTGGGGGAGTTGGAATCTTGAAGTGTAAACGATTTGTTTTAGAATTAACCTTCGAGGGTAATAGCCAAGCACAATTCATGGACCATGGAAGATATAATTTATAATCCATTGTAATTGTGCTTAGGATATCAGTCTTAAGTGATATGTATCTTTAAATATATTTGAATTAGAGATGTAAATAATATCCTCTAAATTTCTTGCTCTTAGTGAAAAAGGCTGCTCACTAAGAAATCATCAGTCTTTGAGAAAAGTTATTCTTTTAGAGAAGGAGACAACAAGCAGTTTTTACAACCGAGGTTTCCATAATGTACAACATTCTACTCACTCATACTAACAAACAAAGGAAACTTAAAGGGGCTGGGTGGTTGATGAAAAGGTCACAACAACTCATCAGATGCTTCTAAATTTTTTAAAAAAAATCCAGGCAAGTAACAAAGGAGAGCAAATTTGCATAATTGCATTATTTGCACAAAAATCATTCTTACAAAGGTGACAATTTCTCAGAAATGACTGGGAAACATGTCATTATTTTAAAGGGGAGGAGAACAAATGTGTGGTTTCTCATCCTCATACATGAGAACAAGAACAAGACAAAGACTGATTTAAATTTCTAGTCTGAATACATGCTTGAACGTGTCCTGTGTAAGAACTCCCTGTGCCCTAGAGAAAACCAGTCATTCCCCACAATTATTGTTGAGCCTACCTGAACTCATCCTCTTCTTCATTTGCAAACTAGAAACTGCAATGGTTCAACACAAAACAAGACATGCATCCACCCACCTGATTTCAGAATCTCAAAGTCACCATAAATTTATCTGCTGTCTTATGCCATGAGAAAATATTCTGCCCTCATCAAGAATCTGTGCACTTCATGTATGGCAGAACCTACTAAAAGTACATGAAAATGATGCAAAAATCAATTGCACTAATGCAGGGCAAAGCTCACAAGGCAACAGCTATTAAGCAGCCATTTCAGTTTAAATATTTTTTTTAAATCATTGATATAAATAATATATACACTGTAATAAAACATCATGAACAAACAAACAAAAGGGGGTTCAGACATTATTTCAATGGAAAATTTACTCATTGATGTCAATTAGAGATTAGAAATTAACAGCACTGGCTGCAGTGCACCAATGGCTGTGCAAATACAGAAAATTGTAAGCCCTCTTTTAATAAAAAGGTTGTTTTCTTATTCAATTTCAGCCTTCATGCTTTATTCAATATGTCTATGTCTTACTGAATATTTTTACACTGAAAATACAATGCAGAATGCTTTTTCACATTTTAAGGAGCACTCTTCATCTCAAATGCCACTCCCTGGCATCAGTGAATTCAGTGCAATCATTCTCATTCAATCTATTTCTTATTTCTTCAGGCCATGTAGGTTTATGCGTTTGATATTATTTATTTTATTTTATGTATTTAATGTAGATGCTGAACCTGCACAGACTCTTTGTTCGTCGGGGGAGGCCCTCCTCTCGCTCCCACCACCCTCACAATCGTGGTTGTTGGGGACGAGGAAGAGGGCCTTCTCCATTGTGGGCCCCCGGCTCTGCAACTCTCTCCCCAGGGAGATTAGGCAAGCTCCTACCCTCCTGACCATTCGGAAGAGCCTGAAAACTTGGCTCTTCCAACAGGCCTTTGGCGAACGGTCTTCGCCCTTATGGTTAGAGTTTGTCCTGTTGTTTAACAGTATCTCTGCTGCACTTTATTCCATTCCTTCAGTTGGAAATAGCTTCTATGTTTACACCTTCCCAAGCCCCTTATCAGGATAATAGTTCCAGGTATTTACCTCTCCCCCAGTTTACATTCTTCACTGTATGCACTTTCTCTGGCCCAGTTCACTTTTAGGAGCCTACCCAGGCTTTTATCTAACTATGTTTTATTGGAATTGTGAATTCAATATGTCATATTGATCTGTTTTTATTGTTGTGTTTTTTATATTGTCTGTATCCACCTGGGCATGGCCCCATGTAAGCCACCCCGAGTCCCTTTGGGGAGATGGAGGCGGCGTATAAAAATAAAGTTATTCTATTATTATTACTATTATTATTATTGTATGACACAGCAAACAAGATAGATATGCTGGATTTCGTATCACAAAATCACAAGTCGAACACTTCCCAAGTGTCTAGGACTGTATTATTATTATTATTATTATTATTATTATTATTATTATTATTATTATTTCCAGCATGGAACCTAAAATCTCTTTCTATCACAATTAAAATGAAATACAGTTAAAACCTGTAATTTGGGGGGGGGGGGTTGGTCAGGAATGAATTGAGAAACTGCAAGTCACTTCTGGTGTGAGGGAATTGGCCATCTGCAAGGACATTTCCTAGAGGACGCCCGGATGTTTTATCATCCTTGTCAGAGGCTTCTCTCATGTTTCTGCATAGAGCTGGAACTGATAGAGGAAGCTCATCTGCGCTCTCCCTTAGTCAGATTCAAACCGGCAACCTTCAGGTAAGCAACCCAGCCTTTTTAGAAGATAAAAGCCCAAGCTCTTAAGAAACTATTATACCAGCTATTGTATCCAAATAAACAAGGATTGGACAAACCAAATTTCCCATGCCTGTGATTATGATAGTATACTAAAATGGTCTGCAATGTATGGACTGCTCCAGCACATGTGCACTTTTTAAAAGCCCAAAGCAACTGATTAGCTGATTGGGAAGTCAAATCATGGAACGACAGACAAGGGAAGCAGAATGGCAAAGCAATTGGAACTGTCAGAAACTCTTTCTTTTAAACTTGATATTATGAAAGAGATCTTGAATTAACAATTGGGTGAAGTCAGAGATCCGATGGAAGGCTTTAAAAAAATCACTCCTTTATGTGCTGGACCTCAAATGCACGCATGTGGATCTGCTTGAGTTTACATTAAGATATTCACATATGCACATATGAGGTCCAGAACATAATGGAGTGATTTTTTTTAAAAAAAACACTTCTATCAGATGTCCCTCGTCCACCCTCCATCTTGACCTGCTACAAAAGCAGGCTGTGAGTACAACGGGGGAGTATTTCCCAGGACTGACAAATCTGTGTGTGCACTTGCTGTCAGTTCCCGGGATTTTTTGCCTCCATTATAAAATGCAGATTTTGGTGCTGTCTGGAAGCATCCTGAGTAGTCTTTAGAAAACCATTTCAGTTCAGCTCCATTTCAGTTCCATCTACCTGCAATATAGGAATTATATTCTACCCTACATTACAGTGCAGTTAAACCTTACTGAGATATTGTAGACAAAGTAGTCCGACGAATTTAAAACAGATGTTAAATATATTAAAATCTCATTGGTTTCAATTAGAAAGTGAATCATGTGCATACCTTTCTCACTAGAGTAATGAATACTTAAGAAAGATTTATTTGTGGTGGATGTAGATTTTTCCTTTTGGGAAATTCTTCCTAGCTTTGAATCTTCACTGAGAGCTTCCAGTATTTCTATTTCTTTGAATCTACTTCCTGTTATACATGAACAAATTCCCAGAGATCCTTCCAACATTTTTTTATCATATGTTATATTTATTCATCCATTTGTTCATTGGATTAATACTGCAGAAGATTATAGAAGTTCATCACTCAATTATTATGCAAACCTGTGGATTTTAGTGTTGTTTACACTATTTGTGTTTGTACATTGCAAAGGAAGCCATATGTCAGCATTTGTTTTAATGGGCCCCTCAAGGCAGCCTCACCAAGAAAATTCAAAACATGTCTAAATATTCACCTAACTATTATATTTCCAAAAGTTATCTGCAAAGTAGTGAGCTTTAAGCTTCATTAACATAACTAGTCTTTTGCATGCTGAACATATTTTGTGGACACAAATTAAAGAATATTATGCTGGTTTACTTTGATTCTTACTTATTTTGCATGCCTAGGGTTTGTTTATCATAATTCTGATTTCAAAATGAGGATAATAGCTTCCATGGTCCTATGAGATGCATGTGAAATAAACTTTCACTGGGCAGGATGTCATACTTGCAGTTTATTACAAAAGCATGGAGTGCACCTATACTGAATCCCTGCTAGGAAATACCTGGTGAATGCACTCTTTGATTTCCCTATTTTTTCTGTGTTTTTTTATTATTATTATTTACAATTTTTTATTTTTTAAAACCCCAAAAATACATACCATAGACATACAAAACATTTACAGTTCCCACCACCAACACGAGGATTGTTTTTTTTTTTTTACATATTCATTTCTTTGTGAGACAATCTTTATATCTTTATCTTTATCCATTTTCATCTTATATACTATATAACATTTGTATCTTATTTCTTATGGCTTGATCTCCAGATTGATTCATGATATAGTTCTTTACCCTTGTCCATCTTTCTTCCATTTCTCTTGTTCTATTTTCATTAGTTTTTACAACATTTAGTTTCACATTCATAATTTCAAATTCCATTTGCTCCACCATATATTGGTACCATTTACTTACTGATTTCCCTATTTTTAAAATACATTTTTACTGGAGTTTATATTCATAATCATAACAGTAGTACTTCCCTTTCCTTAACATTTGCCTTCCAAATCATCCTATATTTTCCCTCTCTCCCTCACCCTCCCTCCTCAACCAAAGTATATTTCTACTAATCTTGCAGGTCCAGCCACAGGTAAAGTCTTTGTATTTTTTCTTTGATATAATTGTTGGCTCCTCCATTTTTTATTTGGATTTCACAATTTTAATCCATGATAATCTGAGCAAAAGTACACCAATCACTATTCACACTGGCCAGGAATCTCCTCATGTGATTTCGCACATGAATACAGAAGATCCCCAATGCTTTTATAGTATAACCCGTCTATCCACGGGATATGTGTTCCAAGATCCCCCATGGGTATCCAAAACCATGGAAAATAGCAAACCCTATCTTTTATATACTTGGACCATACTATGCCATAGAATGACACTGGAGGGCCTAGAAAGACCCACTAATACTTCTTGGACAAAGGAGATGCATTATATGACTGTGGAGATGAGGCTCTAGTCTCAAAGAAAGGCAAGGCCCTTCTAAATAAATCCATGATAGAGTTTCCAAAAGTTGGAACTATGCATTCAAAGTCAACTAAGCATCATTAAACTGAATAGGGCCCACCCCAATGTAACTATGTATGGGATTTCTGATCAAATAAATCAGCTGTTATGCTACATAATGCTGATGCTTGGTTTTGTGTGTGTGACCATCTGTGTGCAAATGTGCTTTTGTATGTGTGCACACTGTCAACAGTTGTTCAGGTATTCCAAGGGTGCATATTCACTGTAGGGTTAATGTAGATTGATATCAGTTTAATTGCCATGGCTCAGTGTAATAAATCCATGGGAATTGTAATTTGGTGAGACACCAGCACTATTTGACAGAGAAATTATATAGTGTCAATGCATCCAAGTATACCGTAACACCACTTTCTGAATAACCATAACTTTATAATCAGAGAGTATAAGTATTCTCACCTATCTTCGTGACCGCATTTCCCCCCTATCTCCCTATCTCTTTGCTTGTCGGGGGAGGCCCTCCTCTCGCTCCCACCACCGTCACAGTCGCGGTTGGTGGGGATGAGGGAGAGGGCCTTCTCCGTTGTGGCCCCCCGGCTCTGGAACTCGCTCCCCAGGGAGATTAGGCAGGCCCCCACCCTTCTCTCCTTTCGAAAGAGCCTAAAAACATGGCTCTTCCAGCAGGCCTTTGAAAATTAATCTAGTAAGATTGACCAGTTGCCTTTCACGAATAATCCTGTTTGTACGCCTCTCCTAGCACTTTTGATGGCTATGACACTTTGGATAACCACTCCCTCTGATGACATCAACATAATTAGCACTTTAGCCCAGTTTCCTATAGATTTTATCGATGATTTTATCATGATGTATTGTATGTGTTTTTATAACTTGTTTTATTGTTGTTTGATTTGATTTATTCTACTGCTTGTTTTTATTCTGTCGTGACCGGGCTTGGCCCCATGTAAGCCGCCCCGAGTCCCTTCAGGGAGATGGGGTGGGTATAAGTATAAAATAATAATAATAATAATAATAATAATAATAATAATAATTATTATTATTATTATTATTATTATTATTATTATTATTATTATTATGACACAGCAAACAAGATAGATATGCTGGATTTCATATCACAAAATCACAAGTCGAACACTTCCCAAGTGTCTAGGACTGTGTGATGTATTTTCGGATGATGCGTGCAGATCCCAGCAGGGTGGCCTTTTGCAGTTGGCAGATCGTAATTTTGTCAATGTCAAAATGCCACCTTGACGTCGTGGGGGGGGGGGGGCTTAACCATTCCGAGGACGCTGAGGGCTGTGCTGGCGGTAGTATAACTACCGGCAGGTCCAACCAAGCCAGAGAGGCCTCAGCTGAGGAATGAAACCAAGAGCACCTAACCCATTAGCATTATGGAGAATCAAACCAAAACAAGTCTATACTGGCTCGGTCATCGCCCAGGATAAAAAGGACCGCGGTGGATGCTGCTGATTCTGGACATCCATCGACAAGTGGGCTACGGAATCATCAAAACCCAAATGAACAGTCACAGAAGCGGCAGAAATATACAATGCCAGAAAACCGCACTATTATTATTATTATTATTATTATTATTATTATTATTATTATTATTATTATTATTATTATTCTAATAGGTTCCTGTAGGCTGTACTGTAGTTCCTAAACATTTTAAGCCTTTAAGTGCATAGCTGATCATCAACATGTGTTGCATCATCTCCTGTGAATGGCAGACAATATGGAACTGCTGGATTTGTCAGCCAAGGAACAGATATTGTTTTACCATTTTAGTCTTCTCTCCATATAAAGTGGCATATCCCTTTACTAATATTGGCATGAGCCATTCAAAAAGGAGAGTGAAAGAAACACTCGTGAAACTTTTCAAACTCAGCAATATACCATAAATACAGTGGGGGGATGGTTCTGTGAGCCATGCTTTTAGTTGAATCTTCATATTTGTACAAAAGTCTCCCAGGAACTAAAAAGGAAGGGCATTTCCTTAGCCTGGCTAATTCCTGCCAGCTTTTCTTGTACTTTGCTGAGTGTTGTTTTGAGGCCAGCCAAACGTCCAGACATTGTTTCTGAATAAACAGCTCATAAACTCATTGGAGAGAACAGAAGGCTTCCAGTACAGCAAAGCCATCCGCATAGTCATTTGATAGTTAATTGGTAGTCAAAGGCACTTTATCCAAGCTGCCTTGTCCAGGGCCATCTGCACAGCCATGTTGCAACTCCATCAGCATAGTTTCCTCATAGCTCTTTAGAGACACATTAATGCTTCATCATGTACTGCAAGAAAGGAACAGTGGAAATTATTGCCTGTCTGTCAGAGTTGCCAACATTCTGCTCCATCTCTGATGTAGCTGTCATACTTCTGTGAATCACATGCTATACTGCCATATAATCCAATGTCTGAATCCAGATTATCTGCTTTGACCTGGATTATATGACTCTACATTGCCAGGACCTGAGGCCATAATCATGTGGATATGATTATTTCCTCCTCCTCCTCCTCCTCCTCCTCCTCCTCCTCCTCCTCCTCCTCCTCCTCCTCCTCCTCTTTATATATGTATTGAGCTTACTGCAAGGAATATTCTTCAAAATAAATTAAGGGAAGTAAATATTTTTCCTATAACAACTCTTTAAACAAATGCAATTAAAATACAATGACCTTGGCTAGCACAAATTTACTGAGTCGATGAGATTTAACTAGTAGTTAAATCCAATTCAATACAATTAATTTGCATTCTGAAACTGCATTATGTAGCAGTGTAGATCCAGCCCAAGTGCTAACTCACAATTGACAATTGAGTGACACTAGTTGGGACTAACCTAGAGGGGATTCAAGGTAAAATATAATGACAAAAACAAATGGAAATAAGGATGGTTAAAACAGACCTTTGAAACAAAGGGACCATACGATTAAACATTAGCTATTTAAAAGTTACTGGTGAACAAAAAGATTACAAGTGTTTATAAACTAATGGGAGTTAGAGTTTTAAAGATATTAAAACTTTAAAAGCATGATTGGGATTTTAAGGTGAGTTTTAAATTTTAATACATTTTAATAATTTTAATATTTAATGGTTTTTAAAGCATACATTGTTTAATTCTTTTTAAATTTAAATTTATATTGTAATGTATTTCACATTGCTTTCAATTATCATTATTTTATATAAATTGTTAGTTGCCTTGAATTTCTACATCAGAAGAATTACAGGGATATAATAGATGGGGTGACTTTGGTAAGGTTGATCCACACTTGAAGAATCTCTTCAGAAGAGCCTCTTCTTTGTTTCACCAATCTCAGTAAGGTAATTTGGTATTTATCGTTGTGTTTTTGGCAAGATTTGTTCAGAGGAGGATTGCAATTTCCCTCCTCTGACTTGATCAGTGTGTTTCCAAGGCAGAACAGGGATGTAAACTTTATCCCAAATCTGTAGTCAAATATTCAAACCAGAACATGATGATGTTTCTGTCTAGGACGGCATTTGGTATAGGGTTCTGAATTTTTTTTTTTTAGGGTTCAGGTAGGTAATGCAGGAGAATTATTTTAGATCAACTGATCCCCATGCCTTGGTGGATTTCAACCTTTCTCGAGAACTTGTCAAATGTGGCAAAGTAAGTTATGCAAGAAGCTTGTTTAAAATTTGTTTATTTATTTACTATATTTCTACCCCACTCTTTTCACCCCGAAGGGGACTCAGAGTGGCTTACAATTATGGCAAAATTCAATGCCACATTACACATAGGTAAAGGTAAAGGTTTCCCCTGACGTTAAGTCCAGTCGTGACCGACTCTGGGGGTTGGTGGTCATCTCCATTTTAAGCCGAAGAGCCGGGGTTGTCCATAGACACCTCCAAGGTCATGTGGCCGGCATGACTGCATGGAGCCCCGTTACTTTCCCCCGGAGAGGTACCTATTGATCTACTCACATTTGCATGTTTTCGAACTGCTAAGTTGGCAGGAGCTGGGGCTAACAGCGGGTGCTCATTCCGCTCCCAGGATTTGAACCTGGGACCTTTCAGTCTGCAAGTTCAGCAGCTCAGCGCTTTAACACACTGTGCCACCAGGGGCCCCTACATTACACATACAGATAAACAAATACAACAAATCAAGCAATAAAACAGTTAAAACATATAAATACAATAAAACAGATTAAATTGCAACCTCCATTCTGGAATGTGGTTCCAATATAAACTGCTTGTGTTCTAAAATAAAAATGTGACTTTCTATTCCACCGGTGCTGCTACTTCATTGCAACAAAACCTGAGCCCAGCTTGATGGCATTGGGAACTTTGGGGCTATAGGCACAGCAAGGGTGCATTCCAGGCTTATGGTAAAGGTAAAGGTTTTCCCCAGACGTTAAGTCCAGTCGTGACCGACTCTGGGGGTTGGTGCTCATCTCCATTTCTCCATTTCTAAGCCGAAGAGCCGGCGTTGTCCGTAGACACCTCCAAGGTCATGTGGCCGGCATGACTGCATGGAGCCCCGTTACCTTCCCGCCTATTGATCTACTCACATTTGCATGTTTTTGAACTGCTAGGTTGGCAGGAGTGGGGGCTAACAGCTGGCTCTCATTCCGCTCCCAGGATTGAACCTGGGACCTTTTGGTCCGCAAGTTCAGCAGCTCAGCGCTTTAACACACTGTGCCACTTCCTGACAAATGTTGAGGAAAAGGAATCTGTTTTTCTTCCCGTAGTGTCAATGCATTTGGGATTTTTCCCCCAAAGGATAGAAAACTCACCACAACATTTATAAGCTACACATTTCCAGGAAACTTATGCAGTTTTATTCAAAACTGCACAAATTTCTGGGCTTTGAGTTTGTACTTCCCTTTTTTCCAGCTTTATGGTGAATTAATGCGGTTTACATGAGCTGTTGTTTGGACACAACTTGTAAAAATCCAGGGGGGGGGCATGCATTTTCCACCCTGTGTGGATGCACCCCTAGAAATTAAAATAATCTAAAATAACGGAAAGCACTGTTATGAAGATCCATACGAGTTTCTCCCCATTCAATTTTGTCATTGGGAGGTGGTCCCAAAACATCCTATTCTTAGTAAATGGCACTAATGAAGGAGATTATTGCTTATGGCTTTTAGCACACATTACAAGTTCCTAAACCATGAATAGAAATGCTCATGATCTCATGATATCATTGTACATCCAGTTTAAACCAGTGTTCAATTCAGGCTGTTATTTTCAATAAACGAGGGGCTGCCATTTTTTGACAGCAGAAAGCATTTGCAAAGATTTTGAGGTGGTGTGATATGTCAAAAAAGCTGCTGCAGTGAGTTTAGGATAGACTATGCACATATTTTTATGGGCATGTTGTGGAAATCATTTTCTACCACTTCACATCTCAAAAGATCCTCTCTGCAAAGCCATAACTTCCCACTTTCACCTAATTCACTTCCTTTTAAAGTAATTATGCAATTTTGCAGGTAATTACAGCATTGATCAGGATTTCCTTTGTTGATTAAACATTTCCTTAGTTTAGAAAACTTCCTATTTTCTCTTTCAAAAGCTCTAGCTTGTGTATACCCCTGCAGCCCAAAATAAGGTTTGACAATCATTTTGCAAATCCGCAAAATAAACAAAACAAAAAAAAGGCTTGAAATAGCAACATATATATTTATTTTTGATTAATATTTTAAATGTTTGTATGGGCAGTGCTTCTGTACTGTGAAAATGTGGAAGAAATTAACTGTGAACTGGACAGAGTTTTGTAAGATTGCAAACTCTCGGAGTTGTCCCAGAAAAAAATTAAAACAGGGGCATGGATGAAGAAGGGCAACGAACAGATTGAGAGGAATTACATCCAAGCAACTGTGGTAAACTAAAAGTGTTCTGAACTTACTGAAGGCATTTACAACACACACTGATGCAATAAAAAGAGTAACTACCATGGCATGTTCCAGGTTTGCAACAACAGAACTCATTTTAGGAACTTGTGCAGTAAAGTACAAAGTTGTAATTCCCTTGTTCTGCAACAAAAATATCCAATGTTTATTTATTTTGAGCATTTTAAAATTTGCACATTTTTCTTATAGATTAAAACTATGCATGAAATCATATACATATGAACATCTAATGAATCACCAATGTGCTGATTAATGTTAATAACCTATTGCAAGGAGCAAGGAGCAAGCGGTAGAGTTATATAATGAAAACTATAACAAACTCTACTGATGCCAATGTCAAAATAAATTTTAGAAAATCTCTGTGTTGGAACTCAGACAAAACTACTCCAAAGAGCAATAATGAAACAGAACAAGGTCATTAACTAGTTTCTAAGTGATATCACCCATCAAGAATAAACATCTGAGCCAGGTACTGATCTAGTTGACTCTTTCTTGAACTTGAAGCCTCCCAGCTTAAGAGAAGTCACTTTCAATTTCATGTAGTGTAAAGGAAATTGGAATCTGCTTTTACTTTAATGTCTTCCAACTGATGTTGATTATATATGTTTGTTGAACTTTGCTGCTATGGTAGCTGAAATTTTGTTGCTGCTCTTATTTTTATATATTGATTAATGCTCTTGAATATATAGTTTCTGACCAAACAGAAATATTAACCCTCTATTTCCTCCTTTGTAAAACTGTACAAATTAAAAGATCACACCAAGGTATTATACATGGTATAAATTAACATTAATATTAGAACCAAAACAGTTTGTGGAATTCTGTTTTTTGAAAACTTTAGCCCTTTCTTTTAAAAGTGTGGAGTAGAGTAGCATTTCTCTTATCTGCGAAAATAAGATATAACTGGTGCTGTCTGGGAATGTCTACATATATTCTACAATGGTTGAAGATCGGTTTGAAGTGCCTCACAAAACTGCATGCCATACTTGATGTTAGCTGCAAAATCAGAATAAATGCAAGGTATATTTTGCAATGATAAGAAAGATCATTCAAATCTACAAATCTAAGGCCTACATTTTGCCTCAGATGTTACTTAGGTTGTCAGTTAACATGGTCTAGGGCAGAGCTTTCGAAACTGTGTGTCAGGACACACTAGTGTGTTGCCTGTAGTCCATAGGTGTGTCACGTGAAAAATGTTCCCCACTAGTGCATTTTCATGTGTATGTACTGTTATAACTTTTAAAATTTGCACAATTTGTTGATTGAGTTTCAGTAATTGCCAATAAAATAGATAGGTTTCTAATTACAGAAAGAAAATCTGTTCACAATGATGTTTATGCTGAACCACAAGGAGTGGTTATTGAGTAAACTATAGAGTTATATAGGTTGTAGAGTGGTTATAGAGTAAGCCGGGCTGTGGCGCAGGCTGGTTAGCAGCCAGCTGCAACAAATCACTCTGACCAAGAGGTCATGAGTTCGAGGCCAGCCCATGCCTGCGTCTGTCTCTGTCTCTGTTCTATGTTATGGGATTGAATGTTTGCCTCATATGTGTGCAATGTGATCCGCCCTGAGTCCTCTTTGGGGTGAGAAGGGCAGAATGTAAATACTGTAAATAAATAAATAAATAAATAAATGGGAATCAACTGTAGCACGTAAGAAGTGTAAATCCCAAACCTTGTTTATACAATAAAAATTATACAACTTATATAATACTTATATATTGAATTAAACTCTTATTAAGAACTAGCTAAACCCGGCCATGCTTCGCTGTGGCTCAATATGATATTAAAGGAATGTGAAAGTAAATAAAAGTATTGTAGCGAACATTGATTCACCAAGAAAACCTATCATTCGATACAATATCCTGCCTTACGTTGCTGTGTCTATGTGGAATGAATGGTAAGGAATGAAAAAGATATTTTTACTTAAAATCTTTTTTTTCTTTTTGTAAAGCTAGTGTATTGACTTCATTTTTGGTTTGTCTTTTTTTCTGCATAATCAGTAAGATTAAACAGTTTACCAACTCTGGAGCATGCAACGTATAATTGCCTATGGGAGAAGCAATTGTTTTCTAATTTCAAACCACATGCTTGTAAAGATTGCCCCTGGGCTTTATTGATCATCATTGTGATCACAAGGCGTATTGGAAGTTGAAATCATGTGAATTCGAATGCCATGTCAGTCGAAATGAGTGGGATTCCCAGAGCAATCACTCCCAACTCCTGCGTGTATGTAGAGTTGTCCCTATTTGGGTCTGTTTGCCAGGTTTGGTTCAGATCTATTGTTGACTGGGTTTAATGCACTCCGGGAAGGGTGAACTACAATTCCCATAATGAAGGTCAATGCCCAAAAACTACAGCAGTATGTTCAGCTGGTCATGGGGGTTCTCTGTGCCAAATTTGGTCCCAGTACATTGTTGGTGGGGGGGTCACAGTTTATCTGGATGCAAGTGAACTATAACTCCCGTCAATGAAGATCAATATTCCCCAAATATCTACAGGAGTTTCTGTTTGTCATGGGGAGTCTGTGTGACAAGTTTTGTCCAGGTCTGTTATTTGTGTGGGTCTCAGTGGTTTGTTGAAGTTGGAGCTGAATCGGGTGAAAGTACTGCAAATCCCATCATTTGTGGTCAATCCTCCTATCAGCACCAGAACATGAAGTGGTTAATGGGGTGTCTGTATGTCAAATTTGGTCCAGGTCCATCGTTTGTGTGGTCTGATTCAGATGAAGGTACTGAAAATCCCAAAATCATGGTTTGTCCTCCCCTAACCACACCAGGACGTAAAGTTGGGTATGGGGGTCTGTGTGCCAGGTTTGGTCCTGATCTGTCATTGGTGCAAGTTGTAGTGGGCTGTGGGAGGTGAAGCGATTGAAAGTACTACATATTCCATCATCCATGGTTCTCCCTCCCCCAAACTCATTATTAAAACACGTGCGTATTGCCATGCCATATTGTGTCAAAACTACAAGTTGATTGACCGACTTATTTTTGAGTTTTGCGTATACAAATATGCGCAGGCTGTGTTTTTATAAATAAAGATTGGTTTAACCTCTGGTTTGCTATTGAAACTGAATTACCGTATTATGAAAGGATGCATGTCTAAAAAGCATGTCACTATTATGAAAAGTTTGGAAAGCTCTAGTCTAGGGGTTTCAATACAGGCAGGGGCCACTCCTTTTCTTGGCCAAGTGGGAATCATGGGCATTAACAGCACCAAAGTAAGTTTCATTGAGAATGAGAAAAACGATGTCCTGTATAAGGTACCCTGTCCCCCTTTTAGGCATCAAATATTGACTTTTTTTGAGGTCTCACAGTACTGTTACATATGGAAAAAATCTTTTGGTGCTGTATAGGTAAAATGGCTAAGTGTGGTTGAAATTAAAGAGTTTTATCATTGTTACCATTGTTAGAGTGAGAAACCTCTTATCAAATCTCCTCAGTTACAGCAAAATTTGGTACATTCAAATTCAGAAAATATATTTGGGGTAGCACATGGGCATCCTCTGTCTATGTTTCCTAATTACTATCATGTTAAATATTGCTGGGTGAGCTGAGCTTCTTGGCTTTTTGATATTACATGAATATAGCACAATTATTCTGACCAAACATCAGACCCCAAGGTTCCATAGAATGTTGCCATGGAAAGTGGAATCATCGGGTTGAAATTCTATGATATTGAAGGGATTTTTTCCAGTAAAAAAAGCAGTCTAGGGGAATCAGGAGCTTCAGAAATGGTTTTGGGGGCCACCAAAGGTCTCTAAACCATGGTTTCTCCTCCCCTTATCTCCAAAGTAGGAGCCCCCAGTTGCGTAGTGAGTTAAAGCCTTGTAATTGAAGGTTGGGTTGCTGACTTGAAGGCTGCCAGGTTCAAATTCAACCTGGGGAGAGCACGGATGAGCTTCCTCTATTAGCTCCAACTCCATGCGGAGACATGAGAGAAACCTCCCACGTGGATGATAAAAACATCAAAACATCTGGGCGTCCCCGGGCAACGTCTTTGCAGACGGCTAATTTTCTCACACCAGAAGTGACTTGCAGTTTCTCAAGTCACTCCTGAAATGAAAAAATATCTCCAAAGTATTCTTAAGAACATAGCAGTATTGCCGTTGACTAGGAGGAAACTAATGCAAGCTTACATTGCTCATTTATGAGATTAGAGCAGCTGTGAGGACTCATGGGCCTTGTAGTCCTGTTCCTAGTACTATTGTGGCAGACGAAAAGGAAAACATGGGGTTTTCGCCGGTTCAGCAAGAGCCGGAGTCCCTTCACCTGCAGGATGTTGATGTTTGCCCTCAAGAATTCAGCCAAACAGGCCTTGGGCAGAACTCCCCTCCGTTTCCCAGGAAAGAATCTTATTCCAAAGAAAGGGGAGTCAGGGAAGCTCAACGGAGGAGTTTACGCATCGCTGCCAAACAAATGGCTGATTAGGCCTGCTTCCCTTGGGAAATTCTAAGGAGTCACACATCTGGACAGAGTTGGGTTTTGCTTCTCGTTCTCTAGGGAAAGAGTTCTGTTGGCGGGAAAACGAGACCCAATATAGGTGTTTGGCGCGAGGGATTCTTTGCGGAGTCAATTGATCAGCTTCAGGAGAGAGATCGTGTGTGGACTTCGTATTCCCAGTTCCTTGCTTCCCGGATCAAGCTTCAAGCCTTGCCCTGCCTCGCGGTTTTACCACGAACCCTGCTTCATGCTTCATGTTTTGCCTTGTCTCCAGTCACGGATCTAGTCAAGAATCAAGTTTATTTCCAGCCTTGTTGTCAAGCTTCATTGGACTCTAAGACTCTGCTATTTCCCCACACCATTGCTTGGCAAAGTGTGTGTTTCGGTCAAGTGGATTAAAACTTTGAACTCTAATATCATTTATTGGACAATACATTTTTGGACTATATTTGACCTCATTTGAAAGGTCTGCTTCTGAACTATATTCTTCACTTGTTTTTATTGATTTTATATATTTCTTTAATAAAGATATTAAATAGAGACTGGCCTCTGTGCAAGGTTATTGGTGCCCTGCTGCCAGGGTTCTGACAGCAGCTAACTTAAAAATGTCAAAAGTGTTATAGGCCTCTTCTACACTGCCCTATATCCCAGGATCTGATCCCAGATTATCTGTTTATCCAAGATTATATGGCAGTGGAGACTCATATAATTTGGTTAAAAGCAGATAATCTGGGATCAGATCCTGGAATATAGTGCAGTGTAGATCCAGCCCTAGGCCACTTCTACAAAAGCCTTAAATTCTGAAAGAAAGTGACGTAAAGGGGGGGGGGGGTAGGGATGACGTGTACCGAAAATGTGTACTGGATTGCAGGATGGCATGAAAAATACGTGTTAAAAAGGTTCACTTAAAATCTGTAATTGGGTGAAAAATGCACTGCTATAGAACACTGTATATCCCTGCACTCAAACAGACATGGTATTTCCTAGTAATACCCTTGTGTAGACTGCTCCAGTGCTTACCCTTATTTTATAATCCCGAAACAACTGCTGTGGGATTGAACCAAATGAGCACAAGAGGAAAGCAATTCCTATGAGAGCTCTCATATTAGTTTTCATATTTCTGAAATTTCTGAAATATTTCTGAAATGAAACAGAGCTTGAATTTACATAACGGGCAGGAGCATGGCAGACTAGTGACCCCAATGGGAGATAGGCTTCAGGAGGGGAAATTTAAAGGCATCAGGAGTATAAGAATGACAAGAAATCTGCTTGTGCACACTTTGTTATATTTGCATCAGATCTTATAAGGTGCAGTGCATCTCAAAGCATCAATTTAAAAAAAAACTTCAGGTGGATGTCCCGTAACCTTTGCATTATCCAAACTTTTCTGGATGCTGTAAAACCATTTCCTGAGACTAATGGCTCCATCTCAGGACTTTCCTTAAAGTACCTGTTTTTTTTAATCCCACTTTCTTCCTCCGGATTAATCATCTTTTTGGAAGGGCCCTGAGTCAGACAAAGAGATAAAAGCCTAAACAAATAACATCAACAAATAAAATTAAAATGATGACAGTTTGTGGCCAACTGCCTATTTCATTCCATCTTTTCCGGTATATTTAGCTAATAAAGTCTGTTGTTAATAGTTTTTGGAAGGACACATAGAGAAATCACATTTTAATGAATCCCCTGACTCCTGGATGTTCAAGATGAGCTCAATGATTTTGTGGAACAGGGAGGAGGCCACTATGTATTTGTATTGATTATAACAATTTCAGTTTGGATTATCATAAGAGCAGTGTATTGTTTTATCTGACTTTTATATATCCTTAATGTGACAAGAAAGAGTGTGCCAATTGTTTCTGAATCATAGCTAAATATTAGGGGTATGCAATTTTTTTGTTATGTGCCAGAAGTCATATCAATTTTTTTTTATTCGTATTATGGTGCGATATCCAACACACAGGCATGGCCCGCACCAAAAAGTTAAAAATAGAAACTTACCCAATATTTTTTGTTTGAATTTTGTAAACCTTGGAAGCCTTCCAATGTCAGTTTTATATTCAGCGCAAGCAAGCAAAGCAAAGTCAAGAAGACTGGCATTACTCTTTAAATTAATGGCCACTCGCCATTAGGAGAGGGGAGCAGCAGTGAGAAAGCAGAGGTCACTGGGGAAGTACAAAATTCTTGGAAATGTAGTTTGGGAAGGCAAGGAGCCCTATGTCAGAGAATTCAAAAGACCCTGCCCTAAACTACATTTTCCAGAAATATGCTCTGTATCAGAAAGCCCCAATCAGAATAGGAGAGAGATTTGTCCCTCTGTAGCAGCAGCCAGACAGAATTTCAAGTACGTAAATCTCTGTGCTGCGCTGGATAGAAATCCCTAAATTGAAGTTCTATTGGTTAATACAAGAGAAATGGGCAAACAGTGTAAATGTGTTCTACCATTGTAGCAAGTTTTACCCCAATAGCTGTAAAAATGAGGGAGAAAGGAGCCCCTGGAGTTTCCCCACTTGCACAATTACTATAAAGAAAAAGTAACAAAATGTCATTACTCTCGTTATAGTAATGAAATTTTCACTTTAGAAACAAAATGCCGGCACCCCTAATTTTGCAATGGATTTTGAAACATTTTTCATCGTTCTGCCCTACTAAACATATATGATTTTTTTCCTGTGAAATAACGCCTTCATTTACACTCATCAAAGAAAGAGATCTAGAGGCACAAAGAAATGCACAGATCTTCATCCTTCATTAAAATAAATAGGAACAAATCTGCAGGGAATCACAACGCATGTCGTAAAGTTCTCTTGCTCAGAGTTGATTAACACATTTGGAAAAAATAAGAGAAAGAACTATTTTTATTTGTTATATTAATAGAGTTGAATCATCCAGATCAGGGGTCCGCAAACTTTTTAAACAGGGGGCCAGTTCATGGTCCCTCAGACCGTTGGAGGGCCGGACTATAGTTGAAAAAAAACCCTCTATAAACAAATTCCTATGCACACTGCACATCTCTTATTTTGAAGTAAAAAAAACCAAATGGGAAGAAATACAGCCTCAATGTTAATCATAATCATAATAAAAATAATAAAGAGGGTTGGAAGAGACACCTTGGGTCATCTTGTCCAACCCCCTTCTACCTTTGTACACCAAAAGCACAAACAAAGCACCCCTGATAGATAGCCACCCAGCCTCAATGTTGTTAATCATCATCATCATCATCATCATCATCATCATCATCATCATCCATCACACAGTCCTAAATGCCCGGGAAGTGTTCAACTTGTGATTTTGTGATATGAAATCCTATATATATATATATATATATATCTATATATCTAGTTTGCTGTATTATACTGTGTCTTTGTGCCAATAATAATAATAATAATAATAATAATAATAATAATAATAATAATAATAATGTTTGGAAAAGACCCCTTGAGCCATTTAGTCCAATCCCCTTTTGCCTTTGTGCACCAAAAGCCCTAGCAAATCACCCCTTAGTAAATTATTAATTAAATAATAATTAAAATACCATTATAAACAAGCAAAGCTTTAGAAGGTGCACAACAGGTGAGGGAGGAGGAGGGAAAGGTGGAGGAGGAAGGAGTTGCTGTCACGGGGGCCGGATAAATGGCTTCAATGGGCCGCATGTGGCCCCCGGGCCTTAGTTTGGGAACCCCTGATCCAGATCATGGGTGGGTTAAAGACCACATTTGCTCCATAGAAAAATGGGCAGAGGCTGCAGTACAGGTGGCCGAAAATGGGATTTGACACCTTATCTATGTGTATGTATTCCCTCTCCCCCCATTCTCTCTCTCCATTTCTCTCATACACATACACATTAGCACTCACCAAACGGCCTTCACTAGATTCTAGGCATGTGCATGGTTCCGTTTTGCAATTCGAGATTCAGCTTAATTTTCTTCCAATACTTAGGAAGAAAAGCAGAGATGGAAAGGAAGCAGAATGGTGTGGCTGTTGTCATGCAACTGTTGAGAGCTCTTCTCTGTCCATCTCATGTTATCATTCACTGGTTTGCATCAGTTTTCTCTATCTAAACATCACCCTGTGACTTCAGAAAAGTACTAAAATTTGAAATCATATGTTGGAAAGCCCAACAATTGCAATAACATCTGGGCAGTTTTAGTTTTTGTTGTATTTTGACAGTTATTATGTCCTCAGAAATGGAGCAGTGCACCTTATTTACAGATAAGTAGACACTGCCTTTTTCTAATCAATACTTCTTCATCCACCAATGCAAGTGGTTCAGTAGAACTGGAGCAAGCAGGGTTTATTACTAGTAAATTATTACTAGTAAATCAATACAATGTTTTT
Source organism: Anolis carolinensis (assembly GCF_035594765.1). Lineage (NCBI taxonomy): Eukaryota > Metazoa > Chordata > Lepidosauria > Squamata > Anolidae > Anolis > Anolis carolinensis. The sequence goes on from NC_085843.1 coordinate 153,490,043, forward strand.
CTTTCCAATTCAGCTCTTTGGGGAATCCACATACAATAATGATTATCATTACATAATTAAGTCAGCACTCTCTTTTGCTATCTGCTGCTTTTGATCTTGTAAGACTGAGGATTGATTTTTCTTAAAAATCAATGTCGCGTTTCCAGTCCAGGATGGGGCAGATACAACATTTAACAATTGCTTTGGATGCTAGTCCGTGAGTGCAGTTTGTGAACATAAGCAAGCTGCAGGGAGAAGCTGCTGGAAATTTTCCAGATCAGCACCTGGACTCTAAAGAGCTATTTAGTTTCTGTGCCTTGGATGCAACCTAGCAACCTTCAATGATGATGCACATTTCTCATTGATTTTTTCCTCTATCTCTGTGGAATTAACTGTCAACCAGAAAGGTCTTTGCTTCTAATACTCAGTTTCCTATAAGAGGAATAAACCAATCTGGCAAGGCCCCATCTATACTGACCAGTTTTAAACTGGTATGGAAAAAAAGTGGATTCTCTGTGCAGACAATTATATAGGAAATCCTGGAACCTGTTTGAGGTCTGGAAGCTAGCTTCAAACTGCATTAAATGATTGGTATAAATGGGGGACCTTAGAAACTATATGTTTTGTTTTAAGTCTGGTTTTACAGTGCCTTCCAACTTTGCTAATACAGTAGAGTCTCACTTATCCAACATTTGTTTATCCAACGTTCTGGATTATCCAACGCATTTTTGTAATCAATGTTTTCAATACATTGTGATATTTTGGTGCTAAATTCGTAAATACAGTAATTACTACATAGCATTACTGCATATTGAACTACTTTTTCTGTCAAATTTGTTGTATAACATGATGTTTTGGTGCTTAATTTGTAAAATCATAACCTAATTTGATGTTTAATAGACTTTTCCTTGATCCCTCCTTATTATCCAACATATTCGCTTATCCAACATTCTGCCGATCCGTTTATGTTGGATAAGTGAGACTCTACTGTATCATCATATAGCAATTGACATTTTTAGTGGGTTTTTTTAAAATTAGGAGTTATATATCTCCAATCCAGAGGCAGCCTTGAGAAGATACATTTTTGTTTGGATTTAATATGCAAAATAGATGGATCAGTAAGAAAAATGGTTTTGTTGGCAAGCTATCTGCTTTCTCTCCAGTTCCTAATGAACCTCTGTCTTAAAACAGGCTAAGCAACAGAAACCATAAAAATAGCCTCCTTGTTTTTTTGGACTAAAATTTCTTTCATTAAGGCACTGTGACCTAAACGAGAAATAAGAGATTTTTCTGTCATGTCATCTTGACACTTGGTATCATTGGAAACAGTTTTCAACAAAGTATTCATGTTCTAGACCTTTAAACAAACAAATCTTGGTGTCTGTACTTCTTTTTAATTTAGTATATGTTTGATATTCTGAGAACAAAACCAACATAGCAGCCATGAAACAAATGCATAAAAATCAAAACAACCAAAAAAGCTTCTGAGAAAAAGCTCTTTTTCATGATATTAACAAGGCTTTATTTCTTGACTTCACATGCATACATGCAATTGCATATGCCTACACAGAAGCAGGTCACAAATGCCAAGAAAAGAGACAAATTGGCAACAGATAGAAAAATACCTGGAATTTAAGAATACGTAATAGAGAATTGAACTATTTTAGTTCAATGTAAAAACTGAACACTATATCTGAAGTAAGAACAGATTGAAACCCCCACCGAAAGGAGGAAGAAGAGAATGAACAGCAGAAACTGAGAAGGAAGAAACGAGTGTGGCCACAGAGGAAATAACCGACCATTAGAGAAAGTTAGATCCCTTTCGCCAGAGATGTGGAAGTCAAACCACCAATTTTCAACTTGTTTTGTGGTTTAATGTGTTTTTTTTTCTCCTTGTATGTTTTCTTCTCCCTTGTATGTCTGTGTGCACAATCTTTATGTATATATGTACATTAATATGTCGAAACTTTATAAAGAGATTTTTTTAAAAAGAAAAGAAAAGAAGAAGCCGGTCACAATGATTTCAGTGATGCTTGATCTCACATAACCATGCATACGACTTCAGAATTATAGACAACACCTTGTTTGGAATATAACTCTCGAAGAAAATGTATTTCATGACTTTAGTTTGAACATCCAATGCTCTGCACCCTGGAGGTGGTTCAAAATACCATTCAAAGAACCATTCAATCAAATGGTTAAATGGGCCTTTTCTAGTTAAAATTACTAAAAAGAATTGGGCCAATAAATTCCACATTTTACAAATTTTAAATAAGAATGATACGTCCACATAGTGGTTTAATTCTCAATAACTCCTCAATGGGTAGCAGGTCCTATCTGTTCATAAGAACAGTACCCAATTTTTCATAAAACCATAGATCATTGAAGTCAAGTCATGCCAAACAGACATCTCACTGATTTTAAGTGGATCAATTCAAAGTGTGATGAAGGCTCTAAATCAAACAGTGAGCTGACATGGGACCAATTGCATAGCTAATATGTGTGACAGTTCAAACACCAAATTGACGGTAGGCCTAAACTAAACTCACATGAACTCTAATTTATCTTACAATGGGCTTTCCTCATTTATTGTCTTTCATTAACAATGTTACTTTTAAAGATGTTCTTCAGGGGGGAAAAAACATTCCAATCAAACTCAAGTAAATTATTCTACAGGCACACTTTTATCATCCACATTACTCAATATGGGAGATACTTACTCAACTTCCAACCAGAGAGTTTACATTAATGTTCCCAATTTGACAAAACATCCCTATAAGTCACAGCCTAACAGCTTCATTATCTTGTGAACCGCATATGAATAATTCTAGGTACAGGCTTTCTCCTTGTTGCAGAAATGGTGGGAAAATTGTACAGATGCGAAGTATCATCTTTATTTATAGGAGACCGGCGTGTGGCAATCACGACATGAGAGCTTAACAGCTTTCAACACTCAGATGATTTCTTCTTCAGAATTCTAAACCATTGTTCCTCTGTGTGGGCTCTTCAGACTTTCACTTGAAAATTAATTCAAAATGTTTCTGGGAGGTCTGAGAAGATCTTACAGCTAGATTCATCCCAGTTGCATCTCATTTCGCTATTAGTATGTGACTAGTGCAATTTAGTACATACAAAAAGGGAATGGATACCAGTAGAATGCAAAAATCTTACAATTGTATATCTTGGGAGACCTCTTGTCCAAAAGATGTTTTTAATCTCTAGTCTTATTTCATTTGTCTCTATCCAAGTATCAAATTGAACAACAAATGTGTTCATTCACTAGACAATTTTAAAGAAAACAAACTTGATTCAGATTAAGATGATAGTGAAACTTGTTGACTTGAAAATATATTAGTAGAACTTATCATAGAGAAAGACCTAAAACAAAAACCCCGTTTATTGCACCAATGCTGGATGAACATCACAACTGCAGTAGGGTCATAATGCATGAGCTGGGAATTCTAGCCTGGTGTCTGATTGTATGACAGCTCCACTCTTGTGATTTGCTTTCTTTCCTCTGTTGTTTAGAGGGTGAAAATTATTCTCCACACAGATGTCTACTTGTGCTGAGACCTTCTTTGAAAGAGGAGAGGGAAAATCATACAAGCAGGGACTCCACATGATGAAGCATCTGTGTAGAGTGTCTAGCTGATTTATTTTATGCCTCAGGCAGCTGCAGAACTGGGTTGTTCCACACAAGGGATTTTATATATAGAACAAACCAAGAACTTGAAGAGGTTGGACTCAACAGAAATTTCAGTACATACTTGGAAATAGGGCCACCAATACCTTTCGATAGATTGTGCATGTTGATCTGATGCCCTTCATTTGATATTGACATCACCACTGTAAAGTGAAGTCATTTTTTAACTTTAATGTATAGAAAGAACTCATAGGCAGTTAGCCATTTTTTTCCAACATAAAGCTCAAGTAATCAATACCTAGCCTCTCTTGAGCATTTGTAACTTTCAGGACCAGCTCAAGAAATGTTGCTGGTCTACAAACCGAATGTACAATTGTGGTTGGGTGTAAATTTGGAACACAAATCCATATTCCAGTCATGACTCTGTGGCAGGAAAAATCGTCCACAATGGATCAGATGTCAGATATTTTTGAACTGGAAATTTCACCATAATAAAAGTAGGCAGTCCAGTGAAAACGTGTGGATGATGCTTTCTACTCTGTTGTCAATCAGTAGGACCTTTCAGTATGCAGTGAAGATGTCTTATATGAGCTAACTCACATATTGCTTGATGCAACTTACTTGATATTTCTATACGTGATTTCTTTATACTTAGACCCAAACTCTAAGCATAAATTAAATTAAAATCATCCTTGGAAGAGTAGAAAAGCAATAGTGGGAAAATTTGATAACGTGAGAGCTGCAGTAGATCATCAGTGGTGAATTGTTTTTGAGATAAGCTTGTCTACAATAGTAATCTCCTCACTGAGGAACCCTTCATATAGATTTTACGAACTCTAGAGTCTCTTGAATGAAGGATTGCCGGGCTTTTCATGCAGAAATACATTATTTACTTTTTAAATTCATGAGGAATACTTGGCTTCTGTATTAGTTATCCAATTCTCCAGAGGTTTGGCTATGTCTCAAGACTCATTTTTAACATACTTCATTAAAATGGCATTTAAATTTTGATCCATTAGAAAATCAGGACCCATAGTTAAAGATATGTTTTAAGGATATTAAGGAACCCATCATACTGATGTACAAATTCATGGGGCAGCAGAGGGATTCACCACGCAGCATGGAAAATTCATGGGACAGTAAGAAAAACAATTGCCCCATGCCCCGCATTGCTGTCCGGCTTCCTCTCGTTCTTCTCTATGAAACACAGGAGGCCTCCTGTGTTCCTAGGAAAGCATCCTAGCATGCTACCAAAACATCTTAGCACCTGTCAGGACACTTCCTCTATGGAGCCCCACCGGAAGTTGTCATACGTCATGTGATCACATCTGGCAAGCTCCATGGAGGAAGCGTCCTGGCAGCATGCTAAGAATTCTGTCTGTATGATAAGGTGGCAATTGTAATATATGTGATTTCATTTTACCATGTACCTTTTGGGCAAGGATTGAGTTAAAATTCTTCTAAATCCCCAATTAGAGGTTACAATCAGGGCTGGTTATACCATTAGACAGTGATATGGGCTCTTCCAGCACAAGGTTTCAGAAGGCATATAAGAATGTTATTAGTGCAAAATAATATATATTTGCTGTGATACTAATCTTTTGTATAATGCCAGTGAAAGATAGAAGTGTTTGTCGATTTTTTAAATTCAGGCCTTTTTCCATCTACGACAAGCCAGGCAATTGGCACCCTATCTATCTGATGAGGCTCTGGCAACAGTCATCCATGCCACGGTTACGTCTAGGCTGGACTATTGTTATTGCCTGTATGTTGGCCTTCCGATGTCTACGACCTGAAAGCTCTGTATTGTTAAGAATGCAGCAGCCAGGCTACTCACAAGAACACCCATGAAATGCCACATAACACCAGTCCTGCAGCATTTGCATTGGCTTCCAACTGATTACCGTGGTCTATATAAGATGCTAGTTCTGACCTTTAAAATTCTTTACGGCCAGGGCCAATCGTACCTTGGGGACTGTCTCTCCTTCTCCCATCATCGGAGGTCGCAACGACCATCCCAACGCGACTTACTTTATATACTGGGTCCTAGAGAAGTGCACTTGGAAAGGACCAGAAGCAGAGCTTTTTCTATTTCTGCCCCTGCCTTATGGAATGCCTTGCCGCCCTATTTGAGAGCCATACGTGAGTTAGGGCCTTTTACCCTAGCACTCAAGACCTGGCTCTTTACTAGAGCTTTTGATCTATGTTAATTTTTATCAATATTTGTATGAATGTTTTTATCCTTTACAATTTGTAAATCGCCTAGAGCATCTTGGATGGAGGGTGATTAATAAGTAATTAGATGATGATGATGATGATGATGATGTACCAAAATAACTTTGGCCTAGACCAGGGGTCCCCAAACTAAGGCCCGGGGGCCAGATGCGGCCCATTGAAGCTATTTATCCGGCCCCCACGGCACAAGGGCAGAAGGGGGTTGGGCTAAATGATCCAAGGGGTCTCTTCTTCTCTTACAACCCTTATTATTATTATTATTATTATTATTATTATTATTATTATTATTATTAAGGCTGGGTGGACATCTGTCAGGGATGCTTTGGTTGTGGTTTTGGTGCACAGAGGCAGAAGGGGGTTGGACTAAATGGCCCAAGGGGTCTCTTCCAACCCTTATTATTATTATTATTATTATTATTATTATTATTATTATTATTATTAATAGTAACATTGAGGCTGGATGGCCATCTGTCAGGGGTGCTTTGCTTGTGCTTTTGGTGCACAGAGGCAGAAGCGGGTTGGACTAAATGGCCCAAGGGGTCTCTTCCAACCCTCTTTATTATAATTGTTATTATTATTATTATTATTATTATTATTATTATTAATTATTATTGCTCGGTGGCCAACTATAGTCCGGCCCTCCAATGGTCCGAAGGATTGTGAACTGGCCCCCTGTTTTAAAAGTTTGGGGACCCCTGGCCTAGACTATACACATTTTTTTTTGTATCACTGCAAAATTGTTTTATTCTGTGGGTTTTTCCCCAGCTTTAAAAAATCCATTGTGCATCACCAAAGGGATGCTTATGGATTGGGGACACTTTTACACTAACACTATAGGAGTCAGTTTAAGTGAAATTGGTTCCACTGCATGGGTGATTAAATTGACAGATCTGGAACGAGTGTGAAGCCAGGAAGGTGATTGCATTTACCATGGAACCTGGTCTCAAACTGCTTTGCAGTTTTCTCCCCACTATTTCTGAGAGAAAGGCACATGAACACAATGGAGGCATAGAAGGTTAAAAAAAATAGAAAGTGGCATTTAGCTGTGGGCGTAATCACTTACCCCTCTCAGCCATGTCCTTGGGATGATTTTGGCTGTTGCCATTCTGGATCCTTTACTGCACTTCAACAAGCAAGTGTCTACAATGCACTCTGCATTTTGTGGAGCTGACTTTGCCCTGAATCTGGGATACACTGATATCTGCTGAAGCACAATTTTGTTTGAATTCAGGATTTCTTGTGTCTTTTTAAAATATACTGCTTCTGGCTTGATTTACACTGCAGCATGCATTGTTAGTGTGTTTTTTGTGGCCACCGCAATTGACTTGGAGCTGCACTATATGGTCAGTGTAAAGGTCCTTAAGTAATGAGAAACCACTATTTCTAATGACAATAACATGATGTGGTATGGACTTGGCCCCAATGTAATTGAAATGCTTTTGGTATTTGTGGAGGATGATTTTTCAAAGATGAAGGTATAAGAACAAAATTTACCTGCTCTCCTTGTTACTCTCCAGACAAGTACAGTAGAGTCTCACTTATCCAACATAAACGGGCCGGCAGAACGTTGGATAAGCGAATATGTTGGATAATAAGGAGGGACTAAGGAAAAGCCTATTAAACATCAAAGTAAGTTATGATCTTACAAATTAAGCACCAAAACCTCACGTTTAACAACAAATTTGACAGAAAAAGTAGTTCAATACACAGTAATGCTATGTAGTAATTACTGCATTTACGAATTTAGTACCAAAATATCATGATGTATTGAAAACATTGACTACAAAAATGCGTTGGATAATCCAGAACGTTGGATAAGCGAGTTTTGGATAAGTGAGACTCTACTGTACTTTGTTTTCCATAATGTCTCAGAATGATCTGGGATCATGACATAACATCTAATTTCCTAGGCTTCCATGTAAGAAGAGCTAGATTTTGCTCTGAATTCTGCCTCTTTGAATGCATGCAGCACCCTATGGAAAATAAGTATTGTATATATTCGAGTATAAGCCGACCCAAATATAAGCCGAGGCACCTAATTTTACCACAAAAAAACTGGGAAAACCTTGACTCCAGTATAAGCCGAGGGTGGTAAATTTCAGAAATAAAAATTGATATCAATAAAATTACATTAATCGAGGGATTAGTAGGTTAAATGTTTTTGGATATTTACATAAGACTGTCCAACTCTGATCAAATCATAATTCTCATCTTCTTCAATGTAAATGTGCTTATGTATCCTTTTAATAATAATAGAGTAAAATAATACATGTAATAATAATAATAATAATAATAATAATAATAAATACAAGAAAATAATACAAGTAATAATAGAGTAAAATAATAAATGCAATAATAATATCATAGTGAAAAAATAAATGTATTATTAATAATAATAAAAATAGAGTAAAATAAATGTAGTAGTAGTAACAATAATAGAGTAAAATAATAAATGTAATAATACCAATAATAATAGAGAAAAATAATAAATGTACCATATATTCTCGAGTATAAGCTGACCTAAATATAAGCCAACCAGGATCCTCACCTGAGTATAAGCCGAGGGGGGCTTTTTTAGTCCTAAAAAAAAGGTCTGAAAAACTAGGTTTATACTCAAGTATATACAGTATTTAAACCCACTTTGATATGGGCTTTGGCACAGTCTAGAAGGGCCCTCTGTGGAACTTCCTTCTGAGTAGGCATATAAAGTAATGCCTTTTTAGACTCATCCAAACAAGTATTTGTACTGAATTATAACTTTTAATACTGGTACACTTCTTAATATTTCCTTTTCCAAGTAGTCTGTTGACTTTGAGAGAAAGTTTGATTGACCTTGGTTGTGATATCAAATATGAGTGTCTTTGGTGGTAGTCTTCCATTCAAGTACTAAACAAGACAGACCCTCCTTAGCTGCCAAGATCAGACAGGGTGTGGTGTTTTAATCCCATTGAAATTACCTGCAGTGTATTTTATCAGCTCTCAACACATTTTTTTCCAATCTGGAAAAGTCCCTAAATTAGTTGACCTTGAGAGATTTTCCATGAGTTTTGTTTGAGACACATGGTCTTGCAGAGATATAGTTTATCTGGGCCCTAAGTTCCAAGCTGGATGAACCTATTAAACTGTAAGTGATTTCAGGAGAGCTTTGGCTGTTCAGCTCAGCCCACAACTGCAGAGAAACTTGTAAATGAAAATTAATAGCCTACACTTGTGTGCTGATGTGATGATGGCAGTGCTGGGTAATAATTCACGATTAAATCAAATTTTTCTGAATTTGCCAGGAGTCTAGGTTCAAAATGGTCTGGGAAGTAAGTTTCAGTTCTTGATCAGTTAAAAACTACCTATCACACTTCATTTTTTTTTTTAAAAATCCTGGTTCAACATATTTAAAAATATATTACAATGCCTTTTGGAATTTGTTTTATAGTTTTCCACTTACTATGTTCTTAATAAGGTGAATTTAATTTTTAATCTGTGTCAATTTTTTTGCAAAAAGGTAAGTGTAAAATATGCAAATGATGGCTAGAAAATAAAGTTTCTGCTGGTTTTTAGCAAGGGTTACACCACTCCTTGAGCTACTGCAACTATGTATGCAGGTTACCTTAAATTGAAATGGGAGAAAGCAGATTTATGAAACGTATCATCAGAACTATAAAAAAGAGACTCTTCTGATTCAGTGATTTTTGAGAAGATGGTAGAGAAAGCTTTGTAAACTGATTACACAATGTAATATGATTTTTGTTCCCTGGGTTATAAACATAATTTCCTATTTGGTTCTATCATCAAAATATTGGAAATGTTTATTAAACTACAATAACTTTGTTTTTGTGGTCTGGACACTGAAAGGTTAAAAATTGCAGCCACCAACCGGAAGTTTATTTTCCAATTTTGTTACATAATGTTGTTGGACTCATCCTGGATTAGTTACAGGTTTGTGACCTATTCAGGAAGCCCTGTTGACATGACCACATGACATTCCCAGTGATGTTACTAAATATGAATGGCTAAATTATGTGCACTAGACTTGTGCAAGGATCCATTTTGGCTGTTTTCCTTCAGCTTCTTTGGCTTGTTCAGCTTCTCTGGACAGAATGGCAAGGACTCAGCTGTCATGGCTGGGCTGTGGTGCAGCTGGTTAGTAGCCAGCTGCAATAGATCACTACTGACTGAGAGGGTATGAGTTCGAAGCCACCCCAGGTCAGACTGAGTGCCCAACCATTAAATATCCAAGCTTGTTGTTGACCTAAGCAACCAAAAACACAGTTGCATCTGTTGAGTAGGAAATTTAGGTACTGCTTTATGTAAGTAAGGTAAAGGTTTCCCCTGACGTTAAGTCCAGTCATGTCTGCCTCTGGGGGTTGGTGCTCATCTAAATTTCTAAGCCGAAGAGCAGGCGTTGTCTGTAGACACCTCCAAGGTCATGTGGCCAACATGACTGCATGGAGCATCCTTACCTTCCCGCCGGAGCGGTACCTATTGATCTACTCACATTGGCATGTTTTCGAACTGCTAGGTTGGCAGAAGCTGGAGCTAACAGCGGGCGCTCACTCCGCTCCTGGGATTTGAACTTGGGACCTTTTGGTCTGCAAGTTCAGCAGCTCAGTGCTTTAACACACTTCACTACCGGGGCTCCCCCACTGCTTTATGTAGGGGGGACTAATTTAATGAATTTACAACACCATAAAAACTTCCAGCAGCATGTGGAAGAATGAGGAAGTTCCAATACATGTTTCCTATATGTGCCTTCATGTGGCCCTTGATGTGTCATGTTATCTTTTAAACAGGTTGCAGGGCTATGCTATTTTTACATTTTAAAAAACACTCAATCCTCATAATCAGAAGCAGATCTTCGGATACTGAAAAGTTTGTCTTATTTTTAAAAATCTTTTCCTTAAAAATAACAGAAGGTCTCAGGACATTTAAGTGCCCCCCCCCCCCCTTACTTGCTGCAGTTGCCATGCTGGGCTACACACACACACACACACAGAGAGAGAATTATTGTTTATATATATATACAAACTTGGGTATGCAACATTGCCTGAGTTAGGAATTTTGTAATGATAAATATTAGAAGTAGTCATTGTTTATTTTGGGTTTTTATGAATGGTCCCATTAGAAAATGTATAAGTGTGAATGAACTATGGATTTCTTCACATGGCTCCTGGGGCCATACTGTTTCACTGGCAGTTACCAGCAAAATGACAAGCACATGGGTGCCCTCCCTCTTTCCCTCATTACATGGCGGGGAAGCACATTGGCACCCTGTTCCCATCAGATGGAGGAAAGTGCAAAAAATTTGAGTAGGTCTGTTGGAGCTACCCAAAACATACTTTCCTCCCCATTGTGGCAGAGGAAGCATCTTGCAATGCTTCTCCTCCACTTTGGAAGGAATGGGTATGGCCCGGGCTGTGGTCCAGGCTGGAGAGCAAGCCAGCTGCAACCAGCTGCAATGAATCACTTTGACCAGGAGGTCATGAGTTCGAGGCCCGCTCGGAGCCTGTGTTTGTCTTGTCTTTGTTCTATGTTAAAAGGCATTGAATGTTTGCCTATATGTGTAATGTGATCCACCCTGAGTCCCCTTCGGGGTGAGAAGGGCGGAATATAAATGCTGTAAATAAATAAATAAATAAATATGGTGCCAAGCCACCGTTTGACAGTGCTCTGCAGGCCCTGTTCAGAAGAGAAAAAAGAAGCCATAAAAACCCAATGTGATGATGTCACAAAACTCCCATCATTCTGGGTTAATTTCCCCAAACTCTACCAGTATTTAAAGTTGGACATGTTGGGTCTACATGCCAAGTTTGGTCCAGATCCATCATCAGTTGGGTTCACAGTGCTCTGTGGAATTAGGTGAACTACAACTCCCAAAATGTGAAGTTCATTCCACAGCACCTCAAAGCTGGCCATTTTGGACCTGTCTGGTCCAGATCTATTGTTGTTTGGGTTCAGAATGCTCTCTGGATGTGAGTGAACTATAAGTCCCAAATTCTAAGGTGAATTCCCCACCCAAGCCCCAGCAGTATTTTCTGCTGGTCATTGGGGAGGGTGGCTGTGTGCCAAGCATGGTCCAGATCCACCATCAGTGGGAATCACTGTGGTCTCTAGAAATTGGAGCTGCCACCCACAAACATACATACATACATACATACATACATGCATACAAACTTTGACTTTTAATACCTTTGTGTATCTGTATGTATGTATGTATGTATGTATGTATGTATGTATGTATGTATCGATCTATCTATCTATCTATCTAAAGGTAAAGGTAAAGGTAAAGGTTTCCCCTGATGTTAAGTCCAGTCATGTCTGACTCTGGGTGTTGGTGCTCATCTCCATTTCTAAGCCGAAGAGCCAGTGTTGTCCGTAGACACCTCCAAGGTCATGTGGCCGGCATGACTGCATGGAGCGTCGTTACCTTCCCGCTGGAGCAGTACCTATTGATCTACTCACATTGGCATGTTTTCAAACTGCTAGGTTGGCAGGAGCTGGAGCTAACAGCGGCCGCTCACTCCGCTCCTGGGGTTTGAACCTGGGACCTTTCGGTCTCCAGCTCAGTGCTTTAATGCACTTCGCCACCGGGGCTCCTATCTATCTATCTATCTATCTATCTATCTATCTATCTATCTATCTATCTATCCATAATCCATGTCAGGTTTTCATGATGTCCACCATATTGTTTTTAAACAAACAACAGATGTAAGTCTAACATTGCAATGAGAAACTTGTCCCAATAACACTGCTCTTTGAGTGTTTTAGAACACAAGTGCCAATGCAACAGCCACCATAAACAAATACATGAAGTATTACTATATTTCCAAGCAATTCACAGTTCACTTGCATTTAGTGATATAACTGTTTTCTGCCCAAAGGACTCTGGGGAATCTGAAGCTTTCATAAACTCCTTGGTTTATAAAAATGATTGTTGGCTTCAATACAGATTTCAGATACATGGATAAAAGCTATGACTGCAGATTTATGAGGTTGGGACATTTTGTTTCTTTCTTACCATGATATACTCATCATTCATTACCTCACAGTGCACTTGTGTTTTTATGATGTTGTTTTTGATCCAGACCAGTAAATTGATATTATACACTAGATTACAGAACCAGCCTTGATTGTCCACCAGTTCCCATAATATTCTGCTATATGGCAAAAGAGGCAGAAAATGAGACCTTAGCTAAAGACTTGTGGCAACAGCAACTGATTTAGAAATAGGTAGTGGCTAAAATTATGAAAATCTGCCATAGATATGCCATTAGCTATCATAGCTCTATCCCTCGGCTATTAGCCACTAAATTAGCATTGGTAATAACAATTTTGTAGGAAGCAGCACTAATTATGCATTTCAGCCCAGTTCAATTTTCTTAAATGAAAATACATGTACCTCTAATTAGAAAGCTAGATATTCCTAAAACTTGTTCATGGTCTTTAATCTGAATGATTCAGATCTGCAATTAATGCTGAATAACAACAGCAACAGCAACAAAAACAACAACATTTCAAGGACTTAATAAAAAAGTTTTTTCCTCCTAATTTTAAGAAAGAACGAAAGGCACTAAACATTTCTCATGCTTCAAACAGGATCAAGATATTCCCATTAGCAAAATAAAATATTGTTAGTTTTTAAAATGCTATGAAAGCTCTTTGCTCATTGTAGCTAAGGTTACTCCTGGTGGACATGAAATTTCTATCATAGTAAATAACTGATATGCTCTTCATTATGGTTGTATAATTAAAGTTCAATCCTGAGAATTAAGATATGTCTTGAAGCCCTTAATTAATCAGGGGAAAGATGCTCCCAGGATTTTAAAATTCTAATAAATAATATAACATGTCTTTTACAAAATTTCTAAGACTTGTGACCTAATTCAAACTCTTGTATGTAATAACCCAGATTTCAGGAAGTAGTGAATTACTATTTTTATCAGATGCTTGGTTTAAAATGAATCAGAGGCATAATTTTAAAAACTTATTTTGAGCCGTCTGCAAAATCTTTCTTCCAGGAGGAGTTTCAGTTCTGCAATCATTTATGTTTAGTTTTCCTAATTGAATGCGTATATGACAGTGTTGACTGTCAACTGTGGGATAGCTCTTTTCATTCCACAACTCACTCTTCATTCTACATTAGGATTTATGTTGCAAGGATGAAATAAAGATCAACTAATTTTACAGCAAAATCTGGAGATTATTTCCCCAGTTTCTGTTACCTTTCATCGGAAATCATGTAGCATTTTCTAAAAAGTTCCCATAAAGAAGACTTGTACTTGATATAATCTATTCAAGCTCTTACCATCTGAAAGGTCTTCCCAAGGTTTTGTTGGAATATCATTTTTGTACTGTAATTTTTTGTAATACATAGAGCAGCAGAAGACAAGCTTGCTCTGTCATTTGCATGGCATACTGTTAGATTTTTAAAGATGGCTATCATTTCATTTCTCAATCTTCTCCAAGTTAAACATTCTCAGCTTGGCTTCCAGACATTGGATCACCTTGAATACACTCCTCTGGGCATAGTGCAGCATACACTGCACATGCAAAAATACAACCATTCTCAAAAGATATGTCACTAACAAGTTTCTTGTTTAATATTGCCTTCTGCTCTAAAGTGAAGGTACGAGACTTAGAGTGCTTCCAGACAATGGCAAACACCTTTTCAATGTGGGTTTCTGTCCACACCTACCCACCCACACCTGGGCTTCAGGAGACCGAGGGGGGGGGCAAGGAAGAAAATCCCCCCTCCCATCTCCTCACACATAATTTTCTCATGCCAGGAAGATGCAAGGAGAACCTTTATGGTAACCTGGGACCTTTTAAGTAAATTTTAGGGGCTAAATTTGGGGCTTGGGGGGAGGGGTAGATGCATCTTCAAAGCCCAAAGAAGTGAGATGGCTATGGAGAATCACAGTAGTGAGTCCCCACAGGCCTAATACCCCCATTAAATCCAGACGTTTGAAGACATTGACAAACCTTGGCTTGTTCTGAATTAATTCATTTTTTACCAAAGGCATCATTTGGACACCTCCAGTAAATACCCAGATAGGTCCTGCTTTTTGGGCCTGTCTGGATGAGCCCTTACTTGCTTACTTGGGAATAAATAACACTGAATTCAGTGGGGTGGATATTTTAGTAAATATTCATTTGATCATGCTTTATGAGTATATTTGATTCTTACATTTTAATATACATATTTAGGTTATTTTATTTTTGTTTACTATGAATGCATCAGGAGACAACTAGAATGATACCCTGGTGTAGGTGTTGGGTTCAGATGTTCGGTATTCAAATCCCTGCTTGGCCACAGAAACTCTTTGGGTAATGTTAGGAAAGTCATACTCTCTGAGCCTCAGAGGAAGGCAAAGGCAAATCCCTTCACAACAAGTCTTGTCAAGATCGGCATGTCATAGGGTTGCCATACATTGGAAATGATTTGAAAGCACATAATAACATAAAGACAGATAACTGAAAACATGGCTCAATATATATACACAGTTTGCTGATGTTACAATTTGCCTGCTGTAAATAAAGAATTAGAATTGGGAATTTAAAAAAAAAATCTTTATTCCGGAATTTAAAGGTTGCAAAGAGCATTAGCTGTCTCTGTTTAGACTGTCATACTTGTCTTAACATTCATAATGTCATTTTAAATTCAAAATGAACTTCCAAAATACAAGCCTCTGAAATGTATTTGCAATCCTTATATTATTTATGCTTGAGCAATCCCATTTTCTTTCTACAGTATATCTATTTACCTACCTACCTATCTGCCTGTCTGTCAATCTCCTATGTGACTTGCATGGGTGAGAACAAAACCACGTAAGACAGCGAATAGTTCTGTCATTGTGATGATTAGTAAAGGATGCTACTGCTCTTTAATGATTAGGTATGTTGATCAGTATGTTGGAATCTTACCCTATCTTTTGGAAAGTGACCGTCCATAGCTGGTGTAAAAAGTCAGGGAAACAGTTTGGATTTAGTCTACATTTTGTATGAAAATAGTAAGAGAAAGAACAGGGATGTCAATCATTGTAAATTACATTGTTGCAGATAACAGTGAATAATTACATTTTCTGTTCTGCTCTCTGCTAGAAAGCCACACAGTTTCTGATAACTATTTGCAGTTCTAGGCTTTTGTTTGTGACAAATATTGCCATAGAAAATCCTGTTTCTGTGCAGAAAATGTATGCCAAAATAACATTTCAGTGCAGATATTTTTTCTATGTAGATTTTTGTTTGTTCAGAAATACAAAAATTCTTGCTTTTTCAAACTGCAAATTCTTGCTTCTCCTGGATTCTCCTCATTGAGATTTCCCAACACTGTCAACCATATTGGAGTGTTTATGAGTACTCTTTCTGTCTCCAGAAAGGCACGAGCATTTTGACTATGAACGGCCCCTTCTACACTGCCAGATAATCCAGGTTATCAAAGCAGAAAATCCACATTATCTGATTTGAACTGGATTACCTCAGTCTGCACTGTCACATAATCCATTTCACAGGAGATAATGTGGATTTTATACAACTGTGTAGAAGCGGCCTACATCTACACTTCACATAGTACACTTCAGTGTAGAACCATTCTAAATGTACTAGCAGATACCTTTCCTTTTGTCCCAAGGAGCGGTTTCTTATTTAGATGTACTACATTTGAATGCTAAACAAAGATTAGTTCTTGGGAATAAGAAAGAAGCAGCATGTTTGTGAATATAGTGGCTGAGGAGGGGGATAAACTTGGCAATTTCATGTTCTTCATGAATTATCACTTTGGCAGTCCAATATACTTAAGAAACCGGAGATATTGATCTTGTCTCCTTGTTTTTTTGAGGAACATTTCCCTTGTATGTACTGTGTGTCTTTCTTAGTCAAACAGGTGAAATGAGACCAGGAAGACACTAACAGCACACACAAACACACACACTTCAACACTTCCTGCATACCCAACCCTGGTAGGTCTATGGGTTAAAAGGTAAAGGTTTCCCCTGAGATTAAGTCCAGTCATGTCTGACTCTGGGGTTGGTGCTCATCTCCATTTCTAAGCTGAAGAGCCGGCATTGTCCGTAGACACCTCCAAGGTCATGTGGCCGGCATGACTGCATGGAGCGCCGTTACCTTCCCGCCAGAGCTGTACCTATTCATCTACTCACATTGGCATGTTTTCAAACTGCTAGGTTGGCAGAAGCTGGAGCTAATAGCGGGCGCTCACTCTGCTTCCGTGATTTGAACCTGGGACCTTTCGGTCTGCAAGTTCAGCAGCTCAGTGCTTTAACACACTTTGCCACCGGGGCTCCTTATGAGTATGGATGGGTTAATCCTTCATGCACAAAAGCTTACCAAACTACCATGGTCATTTTTGTAAAGTCATAGGATCCACTCATTTGTGTTTTCCTTTTATTGGAGAAATACAAAATAGTTTGGAAGATTTTAGAAAGGGGGGGGGGGTGGAAAATGGAAAAAAGGAAATTGTGAATTGGGAAAAGTGGAATTTTCCTGAAACATGATGATGGTAATAAATGAATTAGTATTGTCTCTTTGGTGATACACAGCCATTTGGGATTATGAGTCATTTCTCTCCAACCCATGCCCTGTAGGCTCATCTAGAAATGGAGGAAATACTATGTTCCTTTACAAGGCCCTTTCAATTACACAAGTAATTAGAAGGACAAAGGATTTGTTATAATCCATATTTTGCAAAGAAAATGCACACATGTTTGAAAACAGGCATACTATTCAAATATTGTAATAATAAAATCAGTATTATCTGCAGCTTCTACTGTGGATATATGGAAATCCTATGTAATGGTATATGTTACCAAATACTGTTAATTTCAGTTAGTTTGGTTAATGCAGTTAATTTGGAAGACAATTTTGACTGAACTACACAATAAAACTTGAAAAATTACAAAAAAAAAATAAGAATTGGATTTCCTTTGAATGACAAGCCACTTGGATAATAATATCCAAGCAACTCGCTAGATTTCCCATCCATTGGGATGAGATCCTTTGGAATACAAGTATACAATTCCTGTACAGTCAAGCACACTATTGCTACTGAAAGAAAGGGAATTTCACAAGACCTAACTTTGGCTTTGAGACCCATATGCCTTATAAACATCAACTGAGTTGTGGATAGCTTGTTATGAGCATTAAAGGGAAGCCACAGTCAGAGGCAGTCCAACCATAAGGCGAACTAGGCACTTGCCTGTGGCGCCATCATCCCGGGGGCGCCATTGTCCTGGGAGGAGGGCACCACTCTCCACCTCCTTTTCTTTCGGGCCTTCTGGTGGCCACGCTGGGCCTCCCGGCGGCCGTGCTGGGCCTCCCTCTGCCCGTGCTGGGCCTTTCGGCCAGCGCGGACCCACCTTCGCACCACGCGAGCCCACTTTTGGGGCCTTCAGAGATTGTGAGGTCTGTGGGAACTTGGAAGCTAGGTATGTGGGGTTTATATATCTGTAGACGGTCCAGGATGGGAGAAAGAACTTTTCTTTGAAGCAGGTGTGAATGTTGTAATTAATCACCTTGATTAGCATTTAATGGCCCTGTGGCTTCAAGGCCTGGCTTCTTCTTGCCTGGGAGAATCTTTTTTTGGGAGGAGTTAGCTGTCCCTGATTGTTTACTGTCTGGGTTTCTTCTGTTTTCAGAGTGTTGTTCTTTATTTATTGTCCTGATTTTAGAGGGTTTTTTTTCAATACTGAGGGCTATCTGGGTTATCTAAGTCCACACTGCCCTATATCCCTGTTCAATGTTTAGTGCTAAATTTGCAAATATAGTAATTCCTACATAACATAAACCATGTATTGAACTGCTTTTTCTATTGATTTGTTGTAAAACATGATGTTTTGGTGCTTAATTTGTAAAATCATAATGTAATTTGATGTTTAATAGGCTTTTCCTTTATCTTTCCTTATTATCCAACATTTTCGCTTATCCAACGCTTTTATTTTTCAGTGATTGGTTTGGAGGGGGGGCGCCAAAATTCTGTTCCCCTACACTTGAAAACTACCTAGGGCCGGCTCTGGCCACAGTGCATTTTCTTTCTTCTAGTTTGAGTATCACAGCATTGAAATAACTAGCCTAACCCAGTGTTGCTGGTAAAAAGAACATTCAGTCCATCTCTATTTAATGAATTTCCTGAATGCTGCCCATATTACTGAGGAAGGCTTTTTAAAAACAGGGAGATAAAGGGGGTGGAGGAGAGGGATTTGTAATCTTATCTACTTCCGGCTCTTCATTCAGTATGATATGGGTTTAGGATGGGCTAAAGATGTTGAAAGACATTTCTTTTCTCAGGTGCAAAGCAGAGATGAGAAGGGATAGACTGCCGTATTGATGGAAAAGCTTTATATTGTGAGAGAAATCTATGAATCTTTTGGGAGCTCATTCGGCATGGAAACCATTTGATGTTCCTTTCAAGATGTGAATCATACTCTATTAAAAGGCTGAAAACATGAGATGGTGTGTGCATTATTTCATTAGGTTAAGGCTTGCCTGCCATTGGGTGCCAAAAACAAGAGCAAGCAAGCAAGCATGCTCCTTCCCCAATTGCCGCCATGCTTCACACAATTCCAATCTATCATTGTGTGGTGGCTTTAGCACCTCTTATTCTATAAACCTGTCAAGGCATTACGATGTGAAAACAACACAATCTGCCCAGGCTGCAAAACAGTTATTGGAAGAGTCCATTTAGTTTCTTTTTTTTTCTCCACCAACTGCCTGACACTTTAAGAAAAAATATGACAAGGCATTTATATTGTGTCCTTTACAAGAAAAATCACTTATTGGGCAAGCAAAACAAGCTTCTATATTGTATCTGGAAACAACAAAGGGGTGCAGCTGAAGCAATGGAAAGCTAAAAACATTGTTTACCATTATCTTTAGACTCTGCCATTTAGCGGCTGATTGCTATGGCCTTCTGTTTCTGCGTCCTCTTGCATGTGCTCATTTATTTTCAAATAAATTGGGAAATATATATTTTTTAAAATGTTCTTACATGAAAATACTAATTAGTCTGTTTTGATATTTCTTTTACATTGTAAAAATGTAAAGGGCAGATCAAATGGACTGAAAACTCCTATGTACTTCATCAGATAGAGGTCCAGAAGCCGGGGGACAGCAAGGGAAACCATGGGGCAGTGCCCAGCTTTTTCCCCTTGCCATGGTCGGTCACGGGCTGCCATCTCACAATATTTTCTCACTGTCCCCAGCTTCTTCAATGAGGATACGGGTAGTCACCATATCTTCTTTTCTTCCTTTTAGCATGCTGCAAGGATGGAGCCAAGATGGAGCACAAAAGAGCCATGCCGGAAGTAGCCCTGTGTAATATGATAGGCTCCAGTAGACTCCGTCCTGGTCCCAACCTGGCAGTGTGCTAAAAGTCAGAAGACCTGTTGAGGTCCATAGTGAGAGCTAGAAGAATACCCATCAGAGTCTCTTGTCATTCTGTATACGGAGTATGCATACTGTCCCTTCTTTCTGTGTCCTAAGGCTTCACTAAACTAGCAAAAAAAAGCCCATAATAACTGCAAATCATTATTGTTGTCCCCATAATGAAAAGTGGCAGGGTTTTTAGATTTAAACTAACTTTGTCCCACTATTGGCAAAGGTAGGGGATACTCTGAGGGGTTTTTTTGTTGGGTTTTTTTTTTGAAACTCCAGAATATACCATGGCTTCAGAATGGTTTGGACAGTAGGTCTGGGTCTGATTTGTACCAATCCAAATGGACACTGCTGCCATCACTCTTTCAGAGTACTGGTCAGGGCTCCCCTCCTTCTTGATCATATGGGAAACCCATTTTGATGTCAGCAGACATGCCCATAATGGTCAGAAACCTACGAGGGTTATCCAGAAAGTAAATTACATTTTGCAACTCCTTCCCCACTAAATTCTGCCGCTTGTGTCCTCAACCAGCTGGTCACCCCTTCCTGCAGCTGCGCAGCATTGCCAAAACGCTGTGTTGCCAGCCATGGCCCCATTATTGGAAACAAGTGGTTGAGGATGCAAGTGGCAGAATTTAGTGGGGAAGAAGTTGCAAAGCTCATTCATCATTATGGTAAGTGCCTAGATTTGAATGGCGACTATGCGAGATGTGGTATTTGGGTGTGGCTTTCAACTGCATTTGGTAAATGTTTTCTCCTATACTTTGTTCATTTTTAATTCCAAAACGTAATCTACTTTCTGGATAGCCCTCGTATATGGAGCACTGTGGTTGGTTAGAAGCAGTGACAGCAGTGACACAGAGGAGGTGATGGTCTGGTGGAGCAGATACTATTCTAGGGACATCTGGACAATTGTCTCAGATTAAGCACATAAACTGCCTGGTGTAGATATATCCTTTGAGGCTTGAATGCCTGTGAATTCCTAAGTTCTTATGAGAAAGCAGTGGGGCATTTTTTCCCCTGATGCACACATTCAATTAAGTTCAGATTTGTCAGAATCAGATTGTGCATGCAGGTTTTCTGCACACATGGTTGTCAATTCTTGGCCAAAGTTTGTCTATCTTCCCCTGATAAAATTGGTGACAATATTGTAACTACACCTGTGGAGATTTAAGCTAAACAAAGACAATATAAGAGTTGATCAGCATACTCGTAAATAGTAACTTAAAAAAAAAACTGGAGCTAGCATAAAGATGTGTTCGCAGAAAAGCTCCTGGGTAGAAAGCTACACATTTGCCCACATTGAAAAAAAGCCAATTTCTTTTTGGCAAACCCTTCCCTTCAACACCTTGCCAATTCTAGTTTATTTGTTTTGTTCAAGAGCACTGAGTGGATGCCAACATGAACCAAACATCTATGTGCTTAACAAGATTTTTAATTGTATTTTCATAGTATTTTATCTTGTCTTTCCAAAAATGGCAAGTACCTTAAAATCAGATCCTCAAGTTGCACTAATTAAATTTAATATCCATAAATGTCCCTACATTTTCAAAAAACAGAAAAAGGCAGGTCTATGCCACAAAGAAATTGATCTCTAACAGAGGGCTTCCATTACATTTGGTAGTTTCTGAGAATTGGTTTTCATAAGGAGCCATGTTTACTTTTACTGTCATCTGCTTTTTTTATAAGTGATCAGTGCCTCATTTTCTTCTCTATGATTTCTATTTGCATTTTTTAAAACATGCATGTTAAATAAAATTCACATGTAAAATCATAGATAGTTTGGTCTTTAGGAAGTGATGGAAAAAAGAGGATATCAGGAGTAGGGAGGGCATTAAGAGGTCACTTTAAGGCAATGGTTGTATATTCTTACTATGGGTTTTGGATTGAGAACTCAGGCTTCAACCCCAAATGAAATGGATTTAGTGCTGAAGATTAAATATCATGATTTTGTCCAAGGCATGAGAAACAGAAAACTACTTCTATAACATCCAGTCTAAAATCAAATGACCAACTTCTCAGGAAAAGAAATGGAGTTGAAAAAAGAGTCAAAATCTATAGCTCTGGGCAAATTGGTATCAGATCTATTTTCTCCCCAATAATTACCCTGTTTAAACCCAGCCTTCCCAGGTCTTACTTGCCTCCAGGAAGCTCAGAATATATGGCAATGTGATTTCTAGAAATGGACCGTGTTTTTCAGA
Source organism: Anolis carolinensis (assembly GCF_035594765.1). Lineage (NCBI taxonomy): Eukaryota > Metazoa > Chordata > Lepidosauria > Squamata > Anolidae > Anolis > Anolis carolinensis. The sequence continues at coordinate 153,512,477 of NC_085843.1, forward strand.
CTCCATTATGAAGTCTCCCCAAGTATTAATTTGATGAAGAGGAGCTGATGGGGATTGGAGAGCGTTCTAATATGAAGAAGGAGCAAGGGGGGCCCTTTCAAGGGACGAAGATCTGAAATATTGATTCAGTCACATTAATTGAATTTTTGCCTCAAGAAGTGATTACAAAAATGTTTCTCCAATATTAATTTGTATCTGCTTTGGATAAGATTAACATTAATTTCTTTGCCAGCCCCCATTACGCCTTTATTATTCATTAGCATCTCTTGTTGCAAGTGTAAGAGACCTTGCTGAAGCATGTTTATTCATAGAGTAACCTTTTTAAATAATTCCAACATCTCTCTAACAGAAACCTTCCTGGCATGCTGAATATCTCGGCTTTGTTTCATTATTCAGTCCTTGTGCTCTGTCCTCCATTTCAGATGCGGAACATGAATCATACTTCTTTTCCCATCACTCTTTTCTCCCTATCAAAATGTCCTCTGCAGTCCTATCCCAAAGAATAGCACTGTGAATATACACACGCACACACAAGTTCTACAAATGCTAGGATACAATTATTGATTTACATCCAGGTTTTTGTCAAATCTACGCCTGCATTTTTGTTTATAGCGGCTTTGCTTTGTGCTTGAATATTTAGTTGGAATCTTTCTCTGATGAGAGCTCTAGAGGTGACATTTTATCTCTTCACAGCGCATGTAAACTTGTGAGCTCATTTTGCAGACGAATAATGGACAAAAACAAACCAGAGCTTAGAAAATAATTCCTCTCTCATGCTACACCTAAACACTGGTGAATTTTATCTTTCTTAAATACATGCAGCCTTCTGGAATAACCAATCAAATCTTATTTTTCATTAATTCTTCTTTCTTCTCTTTTGCAAAACAAATGCCATTTATTGGTGTTTATATGTACAGTTTTATATCACATAAAAACACTCACAATTGCAAGGGAGTTCATGTTTCATGAATCATTTTATTAAAAATACGTGTAGTCTGGCATGAGAACTTCCTGAGCAAACCACACTGAAAAGGACTGAAGTACATTTTTGCACAAACCTGATCCTTTTCCAGACAAGCAGAAGCAGTCACGCAGATAAATAATATCAGAGCCTAGGTCATGGTCTTACCTGGGACACAATCACTTCATACTCTACTGCTATCATGTTACTATAAATGCCATGATTCCATCCTATGAATTGCAGTTTAGGAGAGGACCAGGCATGTAACCGGGGTGGGGGGTGGGGCTTGAGGGGCTTGAGCCCCCCCCCGAAATTCTCAGGGTGGTCCGTGAAAAGATCTTACATTTATGATTTAAACTGTTGTGTTTATTCATATCATAATCTGATCACCATGCTCAATATATCCCATATGCATGGGGGTATTGGGATAACTAGACCCTCTCCTGCTCAGATGCAGCCCCCCAACCCTGAACCAAAATCCCAGCTCCTCCCGAAACAAAATCCTGGCTATGGGCCTGGAGAGGGCATTCAGAATTCTCAGCCAAGTGCTCTGACCTCTCACCAAACTACAAATTCCAGATTCCACAGAATGGAGCCATAGCAGTTCACGTAGAATAAATGAACTATACAACTGAGCTTCCACATTTATGGGGATTGAAATAGGTTCTCCCTAGGAATCTCAAGGTGACTCTGTAATCAACTTCCACAATACAGTTTAGGGAACATTTGTAGGTTCTCCTAGCATCATTCTATGGTCAACTTCTGTCAGACCTAAATATTCCCAAAGAGGTGTTCTCTAGGATTAAAAAGGGTTACTTTTATTCACTGTTTTCCCACTTTAGCAAGGGTCCTTACCCCAATAAATGTGGAGAGCTGACTATAATTGTGTTGGGTGAAAAGGCCTTTGGCACTCCATTAGGCAACCATGTTGTATTTATGCATTTAGTTGTGGAGCACAGCGTTAGCATTTCTTGGCTTCAGCACACCATTGTTTCTTGGAGACTGTTTTGTAATGAGAGAGAGAGGGAGGGAGAAAGGGAGAGATGTTCACTCACTCTGATGAAGGAAAAAGAAATGACAAACTCTAAACATGATCAGTTATGTGTTTTGAACACATTATAGCACAATTGTGACTAAGGAACAAAATACTACAATATGACTCCTCAGATTTGTGGGGGATATATCTAAAGACATCCTGTGGATACATAAGATGTGAATAACAGAGAACCCTATATAAAGGTTGAGACTTGGGCCCATTATCCAAGATATCTCATTATATATACATGTAAATATAAGTATTACAATATCTAAAATAAAATCCAAATTCCAAAAAATTCATGTAACAACCTGAATTTTGACTGTACTTGGGCTAGAAACATACCATTGAATCACATGAGAGGACCTAAGGAGGCCCATGAACAATGAGTGGGTGGAAACATTTTTCAAAGTGTGGGTAAGTGAAACTATGAATTTTGAATTTATTGATAAAAATATTGTTTTTGTATTGAGCTGGAAATAAGCACTTTATGTTAAAGTAAGGTAAAGGTAAAGGTTTTCCCCTTACGTTAAGTCCAGTCGTGACCATCTCTGGGGGTTGGTGCTCATCTCCATTTCTAAGCCAAAGAGCCGGCGTTGTCCGTAGACTCCTCAAAGGTCATGTGGCCGGCATGACTGCATGGAGCGCCGTTATCTTCCCACTGGAGCGGTACCAATTTATCTACTCACATTTGCATGTTTTCAAACTACTAGGTTGGCAGGAGCTGGGGCTAACAGCAGACGCTCATTCTGCTCCTGGGATTTGAACCTGGGACCTTTCGGTCTGCAAGTTCATTAGCGCAGCGCTTTAACACACTGCGCCACCACCAGGGCCCCCCTATGTTAAAGTAAACAATAACATATTTTAAACATTTTAAAATAAACATCAGTAACAAATGTGAATCAAATAAAATTGGTCAACGAATAAAAATAAAACAACCATGGCCGGAACGTCACACACTGAGGTTGCGTACAATAATGCAAAGGCACGCCTTAATACTGCTATTCAAATCTTTTCTTGATTAGTAGCCTTGCACCTTTGACCCAAGGCACAAAATGTAGAACTGCATGTACCACAAAACTCCTGCATGTGTCAATACAGAGCATTAAAATGCATCAAGCAGTGATTTGTATCCTTGCACATCTCCATTTCTGCAACCTTAAACTGAACATGGTCTTTCTGCATAGGACAAAAATGTCCAGACTCTTCCTTAGAAAAAATTGTGCCTGTGTAATATTCCAAGAGATGGTATCATTGATCCATAACACTTCCTAGCTTTTCACCCCCAAAATAAAACATTTTTAAAGTATAAGGAAAAACACTGCACTGAGAAGACCACCAGTACACCTATACCAGTCTGAGGATTGACAATGTAGTTTTTTTTTTGTTCATTGGAGAGGGAAGCAATGCCATGGGTTTCTGAACTTCTGGCAACCTGTCTAGTTCTGTGCAGAAGACTGGACAGTGAGTCAGGTTTTCAAATGCTGTTGATAAAAGCAAAGACAAACACACACACATTTAGCCTTGCTACATTGACCTTCACTTTCCCTCAGTAGGTACGGTTCAATGTCTCCATGCTTAAGACAGCAATAGCAATGCTGATGTCATTATGTCCAACTTGCAGCTTGCCACCTCCTCCACAATGTGCTTACTCTTCCAGTCTATTTTTTTCTTTATTCATTACAGCCAGTAGATTGCACCTGCCTTTAGCATTTGAACTGACAGGTGCAGAATGATAATAGATTGTTAGTCAAGGGCTGATGGGTACAACTAGCCCAGAGAAAAAGAAAGGAATTGCTATTGCTTCCAGACTTTCCAATATTACTATTCATTAGGGAGGGATTGATTCTTATCACTTGGCACTGTCTTTTATAAAATTGTACTGACAATCGGTTTCAAAGGAGAGACAGACTTTTTATTAAATATTGGAATGGCCAGTTGCAGTCAAACAAAGCTCATAAAGTGCCAATATTTAAAACTATAATTTTTCAGTCCCTATCTTCCTTTACTCTTTCCCATTTCCATCACTTAGGAAACAAAAGAATGAAATTCTGGATCTTAATATTTCCATTGTCTCAGGCTACAACTACACTATTGCATGAATGCAGTGTGACATAACTTTAACCTTCCTTCCTTCCTACCTACCTCCTTTCTCGTCTTTCTTCCTTCCACCCTCCCCTTACTTCCTTCCTTCCTCTCTTTGTTAATTCCTTCTAACTTCTTGGGCATCAGGGTCCCAGAAAAGGTGGTCTCCTCGGGAGGAGAGAAAGAGTTTTCCAAAAAGGTTGCCCTTCACTGTGGCTCCTCCCAACAGACTGAAATACCATGAACTGGCTCTCGGCTTAAAAAGTTTGGACACCCCTGTCTCACAGTCAGGAAGCTCTTCCTAATGTTCAGGTAGAATCTCATTTCCTATAATCTGAACACATTGCTCCGGGTCCTAGTTTCAAGGGCAGCAGAAATCAAGCCTGCAGTGCTCCCTCTTTCTTATGACATCTTTTCACATATTTATACATGGTTAGACACTTTTTATCCTAGGTCCACTGTTTCCAAGGTCCCTTCTACACTGACCCAAAAAGCAGCTTCAATCAGACACCAGATCAAGCCAGCTTGGTGGTCCCATAGGGAATTCCTCAACTATCTTGGAGGGAAAAAAGAGTCCACACTGCCTAGCAAGTGCACAATTTGTTACGGTAAATGGGAGGAGGGGGGAATCCCCACTCAGTATTTTTAACAAGGCTACACTCATCCTAAGGGCAGTCAGACTGCCAAGGAAAGGGCAGGTGGTGAGTGTATCATGCCTAGGGACAGCCATGGCATAAAGGGTGGGGATCATAGTGGGCTGGGGATCACAGGATAATAAATAATAATAATAAGTTTATTTATATCCCGCCTCCGTCTCCCCCGAAGGAGACTCGGGGCGGCTTACAGCAAAACAATGATAAAATAAAATATGAAACATCAAAGAACAATAATAAAAACCAATAATAATATATACACAGCAGCCGAAAAAACACAACGCGGTATTAAAACATCAAATTAAAAACAACGAGGTTGCAACAGCGGATAAGCAAGGTGCACATTATGAGTTACAACTTTTAAATAGATAAAGTGCAATAGATTCATTTAAGATCACATTGGGTAGAGAGGAGCCCTGAATTAATATCAAGTAATCAGGAAAAGAACGACTAGTACAAAAGGTCGAGGAGTATAATTGTAATTATGATGGGGATGGGCAATCTTAGCCAAAGGCCTGAGTGAAAAGCCAGGTTTTCAGGCTCTTCCGAAATGCCATCAAGGTGGGGGCTCGCCTGATCTCCCTAGGCAACGAGTTCCAGAGCCGGGGGGGGGGGCACTACAGAGAAGGCCCTCTCTCTCGTCCCCACCAACCGTGCTTGTGACGCTGGCGGAAGTGAGAGGAGGGCTTCCCCCGATGACTGAAGAGACCGTACAGGTTCGTAGGGGGAGAGACGATCCCGAAGGTAGATGGGTCCCAAACCATTCAGAGCTTTATAGGTAATCACCTGCACTTTGAATTGGGTCCGGTAAATAAACGGCAGCCAGAATGGCTATCAAGACATTGCAGCCAATTCCATATCGGAACCAGCTCATTTGTGTTGACAGAACTTAACTTGGTAGGCAATCTGAATCAGGATTCAGATTTTCCCCGAAGTTACCTTAGCCTAGAAAATCACATTAAGGTAGCCTTCTTCCAATTACCCTGGGTGAACCTGATCTAAGGTGGGTAAAGATCTTCAGTGGGAATCTCACTGTATTTGTGTATGTTCCCTTTAGAACTGTGCATTGTTTGCACAATTCTACATCATCTGAGACATCCATAAAAATACAAAACTTCAGTCCATGGAGGCAAGTGGGACTGCAAGGCAAGGATCAGCGTTTGGAAGAGTTTTACACAGAAAGCAGCATTCTCTCCACATAAAATATTTATTTACCTGGATATTATTTTCTGCACTGAAAATCTTGTTTCTTATGTAAATCAACCAAGTTCTGGATTATAACATGCAAAAAAGGATTTTCTGTGCAATCTTTTTGTATAGAAATTATAAAAGTACACTTCACCCAAAAAAATCCTGTGCTATTTTTCTCAGAAGACCATATGCAAATATTGTGGAGCCTTAAACTTAAACTTCAAAGATTCCATCATCCCATGATCCTTCATATCAGTTTTTCTTGATACTTCCAAATGCATGTTTGACCATTTTGAAATACAATAGAGTCTCACTTATCCAACACTCGCTTATCCAATGTTCTGGATTATCCAACGCATTTTTGTAGTCAATGTTTTCAATACATCATGATATTTTGGTGCTAAATTCGTAAATACAGTAATTACTATATAGTAGTACTACGTATTGAATTACTTTTTCTGTCAAATTTGTTGTATAACATGATGTTTTGCTTAATTTGTAAAATCATAACCTAATTTGATGTTTAATAGGCTTTTCCTTAATCCCTCCTTATTATCCAACATATTCACTTATCCAACATTCTGCCGGCCCGTTTATGTTGGATAAGTGAGACTCTACTGTATTTTCAAATATTCTTTCTATCCCTGCAACTAAAATTACAGAATTGCTCCATATTTTATTCGACAGACCTAGCCTACATGTTTATACATTTTAGGTAGAACTTTTTCACTGAACATAAATCTCAGTGAAGGGGGAAAAGGTTCCTGTAAGGACAAATCAGAATTTTGTTGACAATTGTTTGTAAAAACTGTTTACCAAAAATTCAGACTTTTTCACTTTTGGGAAGAAAAAAAAATATTTTTAAAAATGTCCAAATATAGCAGAAATGAGAAAATTGCAGATTGATTTGTAGAGGCCTAATTTACACTGCTATATGATGTGTTTTGTAACTACATTATAGGGTCAGTGTACATAGTGCATTTTAATTGAACTGTATTTTGAGTCTACAGTGCTATATAACACAGTTTCAAACTGCATTATATGGCAATGCAGATGTGACTTGAATTTCTGCATATTACAGCTGGTTATTTTTCTCCCCCTTTTAAAATTTTGGATCACATTGCTGGGCAGGGTTGTACCTAGTAAATTAGGCAAGCAGAAATGCTTGAGGATTCAGTTTCTGTTCACTTTGGAGAAATTTACGCCATTTATAAATTTTGCATTTGGAAATAACATAGTAGTGAAAAGTAGGACTAGAAAATTTCCTTATGCCTAATATAAACCATCTTTCCCTCTGTCTTTTCAATACCGGTGCATGTACCCATTAAATCATTGTTGAAATCTACTAATTCTATCACTATCTCCTTTGAGTCTTGTTTGGAAAACAAAATAAAAACCTGTTTGCATATTTGTTGCACTGTAGAAGCCAAGGCTGAAAAAAGAAAATATCTCTTTCCCGGTTCTTACTGTCTCAAAGTGCAGAGACTTACATTCATAATCCCCATTAATGCTAATATAAATGCTAGCTTTGACTACCAGTCTCCCACTGCCTTCAGAACACCTACTTTTCTTCCCACTGTCTTTGCCCACCACGGCAGCTAACAAAGATAGATAAAAATGTAAAGCAGTTTTTTTTCTCCATTTGTGCAGAAAACAATTTTTAAAAAACAAAGAAACCCTCAAAGACTAAGAGAGTACAGGAAACAAAAGCACTTGCTTAGCAAATGAATTATATCAGCCTCTTTGGATTTATTGAACTTGTTTGTATAGAAATACACCCAACCAACAGACCTAATAAAATTATTAAATCTGTTGGCCTCTGATAATATAACTCAAATTGAATCACATGCTATTCATTTTCCCTTTAACAGTCTATGCATTTGTTATCGGTGATCTTGCAGGAACAGGCAAAAAATGTATATCAGCCAAAAAAAGATGCTTTGTGAATCAAATAATGCCTTCTATGTGGCAATATGAATGATTATGCTAGGCTCAGTTTTAGCCAGACTAAACTAATTGCATATAATCCTATTAATTTCAACTACAATTATATTATGTCATGACTAGGAATGTAAAGAATACAAGCGTAAAAACATTCTGTACAGGACTATATTTGCATGAAACAGTTTTTTCCTATGTGGAAAAAAAGAAATGCCCTGTGAAAATGATATTTTTACAAGAAAGCCGTTGACTTAGGCTTTGAATTAGGAAATGACCCCCACCTCTCCTTTTAAAAAGAGAGAAAAGCATTTAAAATCTTCATATGTCTATATATGAACAAAGTTGTGACTTTGCAAAAATATGATTTTAACAAAGACCTTGTCATGAGTTTCCTACTAATTTTAGTGGGTCATAAATTCAATTAAGGGTGATTCTAGTAAAGGTAAAGGTTTCCCCTGACATTAAGTCCAGTCATGTCTGACTCTGGGGGTTGGCGCTCATCTCTATTTCTAAGCCGAAGAGCCGGCATTGTCCATAGACACCTCCAAGTTCATGTGGCCAGCATGACTGCATGGAGCGCTGTTACCTTCCCGCTGAAGCGGTACCTATTGATCTACTCACATTTGCATGTTTTCGAACTGCTAGGTTGGCAGGAGCTGAAGCTGGGGCTAACAGTGAGTGCTCAAGCCGCTCCCGGGATTTGAACGTGGGACCTTTCGGTCTGCAAGTTCAGCAGCTCAGCGCTTTAACGCACTTCGCCACCGGGGCTCCTAGGGTGATTCTACACAGACCTATAATGGAGCCCAAACTCAACCTGCAGGAGGGGCATCCACAAAATGTACACTTCCAATGTGTGCTTGTAGTGTGGATTAAGCCAGAAACAGCTAGAAAGTCTAGACCAAGGTAGATATTATACTGCAGCTGATCAGAGTATTTTCCATGGATTTATTACTCCATTATATATATGGGATTTGGGACAGCTACCCAAAAGACAAACACATCAGAGTTGAGGGCAGTCATGGTCCTTCCCAAACCACTGTGCCATGCTTCTCCCTCAACCCCTCAGCCCTAGTTATAGCCTGAAAATGATATCTTTGACAAAAATTGAGCCGAAGATCTAACACTCAAAAAGTGTTGATCATCACAACCTCAGAAGAGTGGACTTACTGTCCTGATCTGTAGAGAGCAGGGTAGCTGAAGGGCACAAAGCAGTCATGTAGCACAAGCAATTCTATCCATTCTGCATTTCTCATTACATGTTTTCTAACGCTGCTATATAACTCTGCCCCATTGTAGGGCCAGTTGAAATGTTTGCCCAAGGCTGAAGAAAGCAAAATTAAGCATTAAAACACTTATGTAATGCAAATCCAATTGTGCCAGTTATTTGCACATATTTTCTCATTGGTTTGACACTGAAATCTCAACCTTTCCGAGTGTCATATCATGTATTGAGGGATGTTTTTGTTATGGATTGATGATGATGACAAATGGAAGCTCTTATGGATCCAGAGTCACCTGCAGAACAATAACATGTCAAAAATACAGGAACTTTACTGATTCCAAGAGATCAAAAACAGTAGTACAGTAGAGTCTCACTTATCCAACATAAATGGGCCGGCAGAATGCTGGATAAGCAAATATGTTGGATAATAATTAGGGATTAAGGAAAAGCCTATTAAACATCAAATTAGGTTATGATTTTACAAATTAAGCACCAAAACATCATGTTATAGAACAAATTTGACAGAAAAAGTAGTTCAATATGCAGTAATGCTATGTAGTAATTACTGTATTTACGAATTTAGCACCAAAATATCACTATGTATTGAAAACATTGACTACAAAAATGCGTTGGATAATCCAGAACGTTGTTGGATAAGCGAGTGTTGGATAAGTGAGACTCTACTGTATTTACAATGGTCCTGCTGATCATAGAATCATAGAATCATAGAATAGTAGAGTTGGAAGAGACCACATGGGCCATCTCTCTCCCCGGGGCCGTGGTGGAGGCTCCTTCCTTAGAGGCTTTTAAGCAGAGGCTGGATGGCCATCTGTCGGGGGTGCTTTGAATGCGATTTCCTGCTTCTTAGCAGGGGGTTGGACTAGATGGCCCATGTGGTCTCTTCCAACTCTACTATTCTATGATTCTATGATCTAGTCCAACCCCCTGCTAAGAAGCAGGAAATCGCATTCAAAGCACCCCCGACAGATGGCCATCCAGCCTCTGCTTAAAAGCCTCCAAGGAAGGAGCCTCCACCACGGCCCCGGGGAGAGAGTTCCACTGTCGAACAGCTCTCACAGTGAGGAAGTTCTTCCTGATGTTCAGGTGGAATCTCCTTTCCTGTAGTTTGAAGCCATTGTTCCGTGTCCTAGTCTGCAGGGCAGCAGAAAACAAGCTTGCTCCCTCTTCCCTATGACTTCCCTTCACATATTTATACATGGCTATCATGTCTCCTCTCAGCCTTCTCTTCTGCAGGCTAAACATGCCCAGCTCTTTAAGCCGCTCCTCATAAGGCTTGTTCTCCAGACCCTTAATCATTTTAGTGGCCCTCCTCTGGACGCTTTCCAGCTTGTCAACATCTCCCTTCAACTGTGGTGCCCAAAATTGGACACAGTATTCCAGGTGTGGTCTGACCAAGGCAGAATAGAGGGGGAGCATAACTTCCCTGGATCTAGACGCTATTCCCCTATTGATGCAGGCCAGAATCCCATTGGCTTTTTTAGCAGCCGCATCACATTGTTGGCTCATGTTTAACTTGTTGTCCACGAGGACTCCAAGGTCTTTTTCACACACACTGCTGTCTAGCCAGGCGTCCCCCATTCTGTATCTTTGATTTCCATTTTTTCTGCCGAAGTGAAGTATCTTGCATTTGTCCCTGTTGAACTTCATTTTGTTAGTTTTGGCCCATCTCTCTAGTCTGTCAAGATCGTTTTGAATTCTGCTCCTGTCTTCTGGAGTGTTAGCTATCCCTCCCAGTTTTGTGTCGTCTGCAAACTTGATGATCGTGCCTTCTAACCCTTCGTCTAAGTCGTTAATAAAGAAGTTGAAGAGAACCGGGCCCAGGACGGAGCCCTGCGGCACTCCACTTGTCACTTCTTTCCATGATGAAGATGACGCATTGGTGAGCACCCTTTGGGTTCGTTCGCTTAGCCAATTACAGATCCACCTAACCGTAGTTTTGTCTAGCCCACATTTTACTAGTTTGTTTGCCAGAAGGTCGTGGGGGACTTTGTCGAAGGCCTTACTGAAATCCAGGTACGCTACATCCACAGCATTCCCTGTATCGACCCAACTCGTAACTCTATCGAAAAAAGAGATCAGATTAGTCTGGCATGACTTGTTTTTGGTAAATCCGTGTGGACTATTAGCAATGACCGCATTTGTTACTAAGTGTTCGCAGACCACTTCCTTAATGATCTTTTCCAGAATTTTGCCTGGTATTGATGTGAGGCTGACCGGACGGTAATTATTTGGGTCGTTCTTTTTTCCCTTCTTGAAGATAGGGACCACATTCGCCCTCCTCCAATCTGCTGGGACTTCTCCCGTTCTCCAAGAACTCTCAAAGATAATTGCCAGTGGTTCTGAAATAACTTCCGCTAGTTCCTTCAGTACTCTTGGGTGTAGCTGATCTGGCCCTGGGGACTTGAATTCGTTTAGAGAGGCCAAGTGTTCCTGGACAACTTGTTTCCCTATTTGGGGTTGGATTTCCCCCAATCCTTCGTCCATTCCGTGTTGCTGAGGTTGAAGATGGCTTTCTTTTTCTGAGAAGACCGAGGCAAAGAAGGCATTAAGTAGTTCTGCCTTTTCCCTGTCCCCTGTCGCCATCACCCCATCTTCTCCTTGCAATGGCCCTATCGCCTCCTTTTTCTTCCTTTTTCTACCAACGTAAGCAAAAAAGCCTTTTTTGTTGTTTTTTATGTCCCTGGCAAGCCTGAGCTCATTTTGCGCTTTAGCCTTGCGAACCTTTTCCCTACAGGTGTTGGCTATACGTTTGAATTCTTCTTTGGTGATTTCTCCCCTTTTCCACTTCTTGTGCATGTCACTTTTGAGCTTTAGCTCAGTTAGAAGTTCCTTGGACATCCATTCTGGCTTCTTTGCACTTGTCTTATTTTTCTTCTTTGTTGGCACTGTTTGCATTTGCGCCTTGAGTATTTCACTTTTGAAAAACTCCCATCCATCCTTAACTCCCTTGTTTTTTAATATCGGCGTCCATGGAATGCCGCTCAGTAATTCCTTCATTTTTTGGAAGTCAGCTCTCTTAAAGTCCAGAATGCGTGTTTGACTTGTCTTAGTTTCAGCATTCCTTTGTATTGCAAACTGCAGGAGCACATGGTCACTTGCCCCTAAGGATCCAACCACTTCAACTGTATTGATCAGGTCTTCCACATTTGTTAAGATTAGATCAAGAGTTGCTGATCCCCTTGTTGCCTCTTCTACCTTCTGGACCATAAAATTATCTGCAAGGCAAGTGAGGAATTTGTTGGACTTTGTACTCTTGGCTGAGTTTGTTTTCCAGAAGATATCGGGATAATTGAAATCGCCCATGACTACTATATCTCTTCTTTGTGCCTGTTTGGTCAGCTGTTGACAGAAGGCTTCATCAAGTCCTTCATCCTGACTCGGAGGTCTGTAGTAGACACCCACAACAAGATCTTTTTGAGTCCCAGTTCCCTTGATTCTTATCCAGATGCTTTCAAGCTGGTTTCCCGGATTACAGTCTTGCATTTCTTCTGCAACGTAACTGTTTTTGACATATAAAGCTACTCCCCCTCCTCTCCCCTTTGTTCTATTTCTGTGAAAGAGGTTATAGCCCTCAATGGTTAAATTCCAGTGATGGGAGTCATCCCACCAGGTTTCAGTGATGCCTATGACATCGTATGTGTGGTGCTGTGCTAGGAGTTGGAGTTCGTTTTGCTTATTTCCCATGCTCTGAGCATTAGTGTAAAGACATGTAAGCCCCTGTGACCTCCCCTCGAACTGTTTATTTGGGATTATTGTGCTCTCTGTACTTGGTCCTTGCTGTGTTTGTGCAGCCCTCCATTTAGCCTTTCGGCGGTTCCCTGTGGTCGTGGGTAATATAGTGTTCGCCAGGCTGTTGTTCCCCTCCCCCAGTGGATCTAGTTTAAAGTGCGCCTGATGAGGTTTGTGAGTCTGTGTGCAAAAAGATGTTTTACTACTTGTGTGAGATGCACCCCATCGCTTGCCAGTAGTCCATCCTCTTGGAAGAGTAGACCATGGTCAAGGAAGCCAAAATGCTCCTCTTGACACCATTTTCTGAGCCAGTTATTGACCTGTACTATTTTTCCGGCCCTTGTAGAGCCGTGTCCTACAACAAGGAGGAGGGATGAAAAGATCACATGTACATTATACAGTTTTAGCTTTGTTCCCAGAGCTCGAAAATCATTTGTGATCTTTTGAAAAGTATGCCTAGCGGTGTCATTGGTACCTACATGAATCAACATAAGGTGGGGAGGGTGATGGGGCTTTAGGAGCCTGCTGAGCCTCTGAGTGATATGGTGTATTTTTGCCCCCGGGAGGCAGCATGTTTCTCGAGCCATCCCATCCGGTCTGGAAATGATGGCTTCCGTTCCTCTAAGGAGGGAGTCACCTACTACCAAGACCTGTTTCCTTTGAGGATTGACAGGGTCCCTTTTGTGCAAGACAGTGTGTATGTCCCCTGAAGAGTGTTCCTGTTGAAGTGAATCATGTAGGTGTAAAGTGTTGTCCTCCTCCTCAACATCCCCAGTGCATTCATCAATGACAATCCATTGAGATACATCCGAGAGCCCATTACTCTCCCAAGGATGTTCCTGTTGCTCCTGGTCTATGATTGGGGATGGAGCATTTGCATGATTACATAAGTGTGACTGTGGTGATGCACTGTCTCTGTCAGGGCTATCCCCTGCGCATTGATCCAGGGTGGTCCACTGAGTGGTATCTAAGAAACTGTGGTCCTCCACAAGATGTGTTTCCTGATTGTATGTTAATGATGTAAGAATTTCAAATCTGTTGTGTAAATGCAGCTGAGCAGAGGAGTTCTGCGGAAGCTGCCTGGTCCTGCGTCTCCTTCTATGGGTGACCTCCTTCCAAGCCTGAGGGTTGTCTACCTTTGAGTTGATCTCCCCATAAGGTTCCTGATCATGGTCTTGGTGGTGTTGGTGTGATGCAGGCTGCTGATCTACAGCAGCGTGTTGTGCAGTGTCCAAGAAGAGCTCGAGTGCCTGAATGTCCTTAAGGGTCTTAATACGGTGCTCGAGCTGTTGGATCCTCTGCTCCATCAGAGTCATCTGTTTGCATTTGGAGCAGATGTAGTTGTCTAGTTTTTGTGTGAAAAAGCGGAGCATGCCACAGCTGGTGCATGTGATGGGAATGTTTTACTTTTGTTGCATCTCTTGGTGAGTGTGGTGGCCAAGTGGGATCTTTGTACAGTTAAGTAATATGCACGCACTTTATGTGCAAACTGCAACAAACCACCTCTTTGTGTATTTGTTTATGTTGCTTTGTTTCCTGTATGTACTGCAAAGGATAGTTAGTAAAGGTGCCTCTCTTTCAACACAACAGTCACACAACAGTTAGACTTTGACCACAGGAGCCAAGCCCACACTCAGTTTAAAATCTTAGCCAAATCTTAGCCAAATCCTACCTGAAGCCAGGGAGCAAAAATGTCCTCCTGCTGCCTCTGCTTCTGCGAGAACCAACTTCACTTACAGAAGTCCACAGTCATAAATGGTCCTTTCTCAGTTCCCAAATCTGCTTCAGAGAAGAATACAGTCCTGGTTCTTCACTTTCATTTCTCAGCAGCAAACAGGCCTCAAAATAGCAAGGCTTCTCTGAGTCCACAGCTCTCTTCACACCAGTACTCAGTCAGCAACTGAAAACTTGTCCAAACTGGTTCTGCAGCAGCAGAACAGAAACAATATCAAATTAATCCCCCAGGTCTTTGCAGGCTCAGCCAATCGGCTTCATGCACTTAATTTTCCAGTTAACACACACAGCATAGCGCCTTTACAAACCATGATAGTTTTCACTGAGTGATCATGACATGAGCTGGTATCAGAACAGGAGTTTATACAGCATTTGAGGTCTCAACCAAAACTTTCTATGGAGTATGCTTTCTATAGAGCATAAGGAAAGTAGCAAGTGTGCTTGACTTACTACAAAAGAAACAACCATTTTCATGGCAAGTTATTTGAAATGTGCTTTTGTAAATAAACCCTTCGAATGCGCACCTTAAGAGCAATGTAGAGTACAATATATATCAAACCCCACAGATTTTATCATGGTAACTGCAGCCTAAATCTACTTTTATAAGCTCTGCTAGCATACTATCAGCTTTCTGTATTTCTTCTCATTATTTCTCTATGGCATATATGTTCTGTTTAACTCCCCAAAGACTACTTTAAACTATATTTTTTTCATTTATGGACTTTACTGTTAATCTATAGACATTCTACATAGGACTGCTTTTATATTTGTATATATAGAATGCTGTGTATAAAGAAAGTACTTTTGTCCTTTAACCTAAGTCACATCTCCACTGACACTATATTGCAGCTTCAAACTGGTTTGAGAGGAACTGGTTGTACTGTGTGGGTGCTGAGATTGAGAGGTTTGGAACTGATTTGAGGCCAGGTGGGCAATTCAATGGTTACATTAACCACAGAAACTGGACTCAAACTGCTATGCCATTTTTCTCATTTCTGGGAGAGATGTGTATCAGAGCCCCAGAGGCATACAGAGCCAAAAAATGGAAAGTGGTAAGTAGAAGTGGGGTAACTTATAACTCCCTTCAATGGATCCCTGCTTCCCAGCCATGGCACCCATTCTGGATTCTTTACTGCCCTTCAGTGCAAGGGGTGTGTGTGTCTACAAAGCACTCTGCATTTTGAAGATTTGATTTTGCCCTGAATTTGGAATGTACTGCCAAACAGTGCTTTAATGCATTATTTGGCTGAAAACAGATTTTCTCTGGACTTTTTACATGTCTTTTTTTATTTTTTTGGCCACTTGGTATTGAGCAGTCTTGAAGCCATAATATACTGTCAATGTAGACGGGGTCATAGATTTCCTATTTGTGGAGTTTGTTTGCAAAAGGGACCAAATCCAAATAATAATAATAATAATAATAATAATAATAATAATAATAATAATGGTAAACTTTTCCCCTGACATTAAGTCCAGTTGTGTCTGACTCTGGGGGTTGGTACTCATCTCCATTTCTAAGACGAAGAGCCTACATTGTTCGTAGACACCTCCAAGGTCATGTGGCCGGCATGACTGCAAGGAGCGCCGTTACCTTCCTGCCGGAGCAGTACCTAGTGATCCACTCACATTTGCATGTTTTCAAACTTCTAGGTTGGTAGAAGATGGGGCTAACAGTGGGCGCTCATTCCGCACCCCGGATTCGAACTTGTGACCTTTTGGTCGCAGTTCAGCAGCTCAGTGCTTTAACTCACTGCGCCACCAGAGGCCTCAATAATAATAATAATACAGTAGAGTCTCACTTATCCAACACTCGCTTATCCAACCTTCTGGATTATCCAACGCATTTTTGTAGTCAATGTTTTCAATATATCGTGATATTTTGGTGCTAAATTCATAAATACAGTAATTACTACATAGCATTACTGCGTATTGAACTACTTTTTCTGCCACATTTGTTGTCTAACATGATGTTTTGGTGCTTCATTTGTAAAATCATAACCTAACTTGATGTTTAATAGGCTTTTCCTTAATGCCTCCTTATTATCCAACATATTCGCTTATCCAACATTCTGCCAGCCCGTTTATGTTGGATAAGTGAGACTCTACTGTAATTAATAATAATAATAATAATAATAATAATAATAATAATAATAATAATAGAAAATGTGTTATATGTGGCAGCACATTGTTGGCTGAGAGTAGAATATTATGTATAGATCAAAACTAACAAAATGTATCAAAATAATCTCAGTACAGGGCTTGGAAAATTGCATTTTATAGCAAAACAATGCATATCTTCATAATGTTTTTTCAATTCCTATAGAATTTGTTCAGATGGATTTGGTACTTTTCAGAAATAAACTTAACATTTGTGCTTCCATGCAAACTAAGATTGCTCAATCTTCACATTATCTTTTCCTTTGCCTTTGTCCATCAGCAAAAGCTAAGTATTTGCCCTCCACTTCCTTTTTTCCATACAATATTCAAATCCTCCCCTGAAACTTTATCCTAATATTTTGAAATTACACATAACCTGTTTTATTCCTTCTATCTCAACCCACATCCATCTTGAACCCAATCCCTCTTTTCTTTCATCTAGTCCTCAAGCTTTAGATTTGATCTTTCAAACCAGACCCTTAAAAATATTGTTGTTTGTTGTTGTATGTCTTCGAGTCATTTTTTTTAACTTAGTATAATACTAAGAAAAATCCATCATGGGCTTTTCTTAGCAATCTTTGTTCAAGAATGGGGTTTCTCTTGCTTTCCTCTGAGGCTGAGAGGTTGTGTCTTTCTCAAAGTTACCCAGCGGTTTTCAATGACAAAGTTGCAATTCAAACCATGGCATGTGTATCTTATCTGAATGTGATGTTATTTACAGCACAGATTTGGATAACAACTGCACATGCCCACTTTTGTGACTGTAGTGGCTTGTAAAATTACAGAGGATTATATAGAAAACCTAAATGCAACTGTTAGCTCATGCAGTAGAGTCTCATTTATCCAAGCTAAATGGGCTGGCAGAACCTTGGATAAGCGAATATCTTGGATAATAAGGAGGGATTAAGGAAAAGCCTATTAAACATCAAATTAGGTTATGATTTTACAAATTAAGCACCAAAACTTCATGTTATACAACAAATTTGACAGAAAAAGTAGTTCAATACACAGCAATGCTATGTTGTAATTACAGTATTTACGAATTTAGCACCAAAATATCATGATATATTGAAAACATTGACTACAAAAATGCCTTGGATAATCCAGAACCTTGGATAAGCGATTCTTGGATAAGTGAGACTCTACTGTATATACTAACATGGCATGAATTAGAGGTAAAGATGAAATTGAGTTACACAGATTCTAAAATGTAATCTTTGTTAGCCTGTGCTGTGAAGAGAAACAAATTGCATCAATGCATAGCAGATATAAATCTCAGATTTAATTTACATAAGCAAACACTTCAGTAGGTTAGCCATACCAGATATGTGAACCTTCTTTTTCCCCAAGATTAAATGGAATGTTAAAATAGATGACTCTCAACACACATAAAATTAACAAAAAAGAAAACCATCAAAAATAGAAAATATATACATTTTTCTGTATCCTTACTTCATCCATAGCTTGGGATCACCAGCAACACTCAAGTGTTTTAAATATTTCAGATATGCATAAAAGCACAGCAGTTTAAAGGTTTACTCTTGGGGATGGAACTAAAGTTTTATTTAACATCGATTAAATCCCATTACACATATGGTAGATAAGATGCCTATATAATTGCTTTTCTGACTGATGGGGAAGGACAGCACATCTGGAAATTTTACAGGAAGCAAATGGGGCATGGCCATTTAACAGCTCTGGAGTCCAAGCTTACTCAGGTTCCAATCAGAACAGATTCTGGGATCATCAAAATGAAATGAAGCTTCGTGTGTACCAAGGTAAGATATCATTCACTGTTGATATAGATAATTTGGGGTGCAAATGTAAAATAATTACTTTGCATGTTCTTTGGCTAATGGTTGGAATTTCTCACATCTAATAGCAGTACAGGTTTCCTATAGTACCTACAGATATTGCTCCATGGGCCAGCAAGGGGCTTGTCTACACTGGATTAATACATGTAGTCTGTACTCATTGTGCAGTTGCTCATGGCTGTCTTTATGATGTCTTAGAATCTTCAAATCCAAAACATCTAGCAGGCCAAAGGATAGGAATCTCTGCCATATTAGAACAGAATGTCAGCTCTCTTCTGATTTCTTGGATTTCTAACAGCAAAATCTTGACAGATCCCAAACTGAAATACGTCTATCAGTATTCCCTTCATTTTACGTAAACAAATAGTTTGGCCATATAATTTGGAAAAAAAGGCTGGTGTGTTTTGAAAGTATTCTTTCTGCCTATAGACAACCTATAGATAGTAGTAGGGGTGTACGGTTTTCAGTGTCCTATTTTCGGGTGCCCCCATTCTGATTATTTTTTTTTAGAACTGCCAAAACTTGGGAAGGGGAAAATACAATTTCTCAAATCATCAGCTGGAAGTTCCGTTTTCGCTCCGGGAATATCTGGCCCATTGGTGACAATGGGGGAACTTCCGAGGCTCCCCTTTCCATCTTTTGGATGACTATCAGAATGAAAATATCCACACTTGTAGGACACATTTACCACTGCAAGCACCCCAAGTTTCAGAACATTTGGGTCATCCACTGATTTTTAGGAAATTCTTAAAGCTTTTTGGGGGAAGGAAAGTGCAGAACGGAGCCCAGAAGCAAGGCTGGTGAGGGATTTAATTATCTCTGTGGGGACTCAAGGGGACAGGCTATCCCTTCCCTTCACTAAACCACCCCCCCCCCCACACACACACACAAACCACCCCCCCACACACACACACAAAGGTAATCCCCCCCAAAATGCCCTTTCACAGCCACCCCCAAATGCATGCCCACCCTCCCAAAAGCAACCAAAAGCAGCCATAATTGGCAGCCATGTAATTCGTTTTGGCTGAGTCAATCCAAGCCCCACCATCTATTCCACTTCTGGGGATTCGGTTTCCGAAACTGCCAGATTTCCCGGATCCTGTTTTGTAAAATGACACCCTGAACACCACTGGCATCAGGTCCTCATCCAGTTGTTTGCACATAAGCTAATGCAACCAATTATGATTAGTTAATAGTCCAATTGAAAGGGCTCTATTATTTTAGTCTGCTTCAACTTGTAACCATGGCTATTAAAACAGCAACAAAAGGAGTATAAGTGACTGAGTTATTCAGGCATTCCAATTACAACCCAGATTTGTTTGTTTGTTTCTCCTACTTCTTCTAAGAATCTATTAGTACTTCATCTCGCAAGGAGGCATAACTTCCTAAAATCCAGTCTACCACACATTTCTTGTTCAAGTTATAAGGAACAAAAGATGAATATGCAGAAAGTAGACACTACTTGTCAAACATGTACAATCCCAAAACCTTGAAAACTGGGATTACTCCATCATTTAGGACATTTTTTTTTCATGTCAGGAGCAACCTGAGTTGCTTCTGGAGTGTGAGAATTGCCGTCTGCAAGGACATTGCCCAGGGAATGCCCAGATGTTTGTGATGTTTTTACCATCCTTGTGGGAGGCTTCTCTCATGTCCCCGCATGGAGCTGGAGCTGAAAGAGGGAGCTCATCCGCGCTCTCCCCGAGTGGGATTCAAACCCGGCAGCTTTCAGGTCAGCAACCCAACCTTCAAGTCACGAGGCTTTTATCCCCTAAGCCACTGGAGGCTCCATTTAGGACAATGACTAGAAGACATCTAGATAATTTTTGTAGTCTCGTTTGTTACCTGTACAATACCACCAAGATTGCAGTGGTTGTATCATCAAATGCATGCCAGATGTCACCATTACAGATGTACAGTGAAACTTGCTTTCTCCCACATTCTAGTTTGTGTAAATTTGTATAGATTTCGATCAAAAACAAACTGCAATGGAATTTTTTTCATTGGCTAATGAAATCCCCAATTTGGTCAGACTCCAGTCAGCCACAAAAAAGCAAACCTTATGGAGGACACAACAGCAGCAAAGAACTGCTTGTTTGTTCCCAATACTTTTGTGCAACCAACCCATTTACTAACTCTTTTTGGCATTCAGTCACACTCATAAAGAGTTTGATGCCTTAGTTGCTACAGCTTTAATTCCATATCCAACTTTGTATGGTAGAATTAAGGTATACTTGGCTAAAGAAAACAGGAATTAAAAGAAGAACACTGGGATGAATAATACAATCACAGAGTTGGAAGAGACCACCAGGGCTATCCAGTCCAATCCCATTGTGCCATGCAAGAACACCCAATCCAAGCACTCCTGACAGAGAGAAAGATGGGACATGAGGCAGGAGAGAAGTAGGTCACTTCTAACTGTATGGCATGCTTATTGCATGAAACTGCCAGAGCAGAAAAAAAGACTTGAAAAGGGATATTTGCAGAACATTTCTGCATGACTGTGCAGCTTTCAGTAACAACACCATTCATCTGGAACTGAATCTAGAAGTTCAAGTGAGGATCACCATAAAAGAGGTGACCCATGCAGGACCCCTATTGTTACGTTTCAGATTTATTAGTCACCAAAGGCCTTCATTGCAACTGGCTCTTCTAGAAGTTAGAGTGGCCATGACCTACATTCGATTAGTGGAAGATTTCTCTCTGAATATGCCATTGTTCTGAACTATTTTTTTATCTGTGTAGTCAATTTCAGAGATACTGTAAATCATTCCATTATAAGACCTGCACTATTTTGACAATAGTAAAAAGCAACATTTGGAATACATGGTGTCAGAAAATGGATTGTGTCACAAAGAATGAATTGAGTATGTACTTTGCTTCAAAATACAATAACTTTTGAAGAATAGTTCTCTGTGTTTTCTATGTCTTTGGGGCTAAATATAGTGTTAGTCCTACATACAGTAAACCCAGTGAAATCAGTGGGGATTGTGTTGTTCATAACTGAATCTACAGGTTGAGCCTTCCTTAGCTGGAAATAAAAGGTAAAGGTAAAGGTTTCCCCTGATGTTAAGTCCAGTCAAGTCTGATTCTGGAGGTTGGTGCTCATCTCCATTTCTAAGCCGAAGAGCCTGCGTTGTCCATAGACACCTCCAAGGTCATGTGGTCCATGACTGCATGGAGTGCCGTTACCTTCCTTCCGGATCTTCTTTCTATTGATCTACTCACATTAGCATGTTTGCTAGGTTGGCAGGAACTGGAGCTAACAGCGGCCGCTCACGCTGCTCCCGGGGTTTGAACCTGGGACCTTTCGGTCTCCAGCTCAGTGCTTTAACGCCTTTCGCCACCGGGGCTCTTATCTGGAAATACACAATACAAATTCCTGTCCACCCAAAAAAATTAAAAAAAATCCTAAACTTTCTACCACTTCCACATTTGAGATGGAGGTTGTAGTGCTCTTGTTTGTTGTTTACATTACTGGATTAGATAGCTGGCAGGTTCCCTGAAGATCCCTGCACAGTATAGGTACTCTAATTTTTGTCAATTTCTCTCAGATCTTCATACATAACACAAATAGTGAACAAATCAAGTTCAAGGCTGCAGAGAGACAATGAGAGGTGTAGAATTATGCCAAGCACTATTCTTGCATTTTCACCATTTCACTGATCCTCAACCTCTCTGCAGCCATCTCAATTGCTTCCTACTTCTGTTGTGCAAGAGACTGAGGATATGTGAAATGGTGGGAAACCCTTTAGAACAGATTCATGCCTCTCTAGCCTCTTTTTCCAGCATTGCAAAAACAGTACTATGCTACTTGTATTAAAAAATATAATAAAATGCAAAATACAAAGCAATTCTGGTTCCGAGCATTTTGAATCCATATAGGTTTGAATGTTAATTGCTTAAAATAGTAAGTTCAGGCTCAAACCAAGGTACAATGATATTTCAAACCTATTTCTTCCAAACAAAGGGTGCCTTCAGGCAACAGAGGCAAGGCTACCTCTATGAAGATACGCTCACTGGTTGACTTTGCAGCTTTCTGGCTACTCAGTGCTATTCAAACTTGCTAAGTGCAACATTCACACTTGCTTTAAACAGACAAGGGTTCTTTCTCCCACCCTGGACATTTCACAGGTATATATACACCCCACTTGCCCCACTGTCAACAGAACCTCTGAAGATGCCAACCACAGATGCAGGTGAAATTTCAGGAGAGACTGCAACTGGAACATGGTCATACAACCTGAAACCCCACAACAACCCATTAATTTCTTTTACCTGAGTGAAATTAATTGACTTATTCTAATATATGCATTCTGATAAGTCTCATCATTTTCAAGTTGTTCAGATACCACTACAACATATGTGTGGAATGATTCTATCTTCAAAAGAATTTGATTTAGTTTATTCTAATTTACCTGAATACAATTAGATAATTTGCTCCCCACTAAGAGGAACATACCCCTCATGCTTGCTATACTATGGCCTATCAGGTCATAGATTTCCCCTCCTTGCATTTTGATTTACCAGACATGCTGAAAAGTTTACTGAATCCATTTATTGGGCCATTTGGTCAGTCACAAGTTGAATAGTAAAGGTAAAGGTTTCCCCTGACGTTAAGTCCAGTCGTGACCGACGCTGGGGGTTGGTGCTCATCTCCATTTCTAAGCCAAAGACCTGGCGTTGTCCATAGACACCTCCAGGTCATGTGGCCAGCATGACTGCATGGAGCACCGTTACCTTCCTGCTGGAGCGGTACCTATTGATCTACTCACATTTTGCATGTTTTCGAGCTGCTAGGTTGGCAGGAGCTGGGGCTAACAGCAGGCGCTCATTCCGCTCCCGGAATTTGAACCTGGCGCCTTTCGGTCCACAAGTTCAGCAGCTCAGCGCTTTAACACACTATGCCACCAGGGGTACAAACTGAGTAGGTTCATATAAAAGTGGGTTTCTTTTCCATTACCCTGGAAAATATCATTATTTTGGAATCACAAGCACTTTGGTTTTAACAGCCAATGAAGTTTTAAGGGCTTCTGGGTATGGTAGCAATTTAGTCAGAAGGATCAGATAAGCAAGATGAAAACTTTAGAAGATTGTAAGCCACCTCCCTTGCTGGCTACATAGGCCTGTCCCAAAGCATTGCTACCTGCAAGAAACCAGGCTACTAAACTATGCACTAGCCAAGTGCAAACTCTAAATTTGATTTTCTTCTATCACATTGTGACAAGGGAATTAGGTGTATATCCACTCTCCAAGATAACATAGGGTCATCAGATTTCCTTGAAATAACTCATTTCCAATGTTCTAATATGAAGAGTTGGCAAAAGTTTTATTTAGTGTACCAATCTGTAACTATACACATATTGAACCATTTCACTGGGTGACTGCATCATTCTACAACATAAGCAATGAAGCAGGATTACAATCTGTGTATTATAGCAAAGACACATTCCAAGTGAAACATTTGCTTAGTTAGATATTCTTCAGAAGCTTTTTTCGTATGAATTTCACATCTTAGTACTTAAGAAAGATTACTTTTGATTTTCAGTATAAGTAAGACAAATGAGATGCCCTTGGCATATAAACATCTTTGGAATATGGACTTGATTGCCTATCAGCATAATGCTTTGAGATGTTTTCCTACAGAAATTGTACTGATATAAATGGGAGCTAGGCAAGAGTATTCTGATGGTCTTTATTTAAAAAATGCTTTTTATTCTTTTATAATAGAATAAATGACAAAATAAACAATAAAAACAAATGTACATAGAAAAGATTGTAATGCATATGAATTGAGTTGTAAACCAAAATACTTATATAAATCACATCAAATAATCTTGTTAATTCATATATTGAAGAATTACTCCTTTGCTAATGTAGAAGTGGAAAAAAAGATAACTTGCCTACTTGCAACTCTTACCTCTTATGCTTGTTTACTTTGATGTAATAACATTACAGACAATGACAAACTGGGGTCACAACAAATCCTTAGAAACCAATTCCAGACTTATTGCTCGGAGGAGTTTTTCCAGTGACCAGCTAATGCCTTATTTTAAGCACGGTAAAGAAAAAAATGGAGCCCCCAGTGGTGCAGCAGGTTATTCTGCTGAGCTGGTGAACTTGCTGACTGAAAGGTCAGCAGTTCAAATCCAGGGAGAAGGTGAGCTCCCGCTGTTAGCTCCAGCTTCTGCCAGCCTAGCAGATCAATAGGTTCCGCTCTGGCAGGAAGGTAACGGTGCTCTATGTAATCATGCCAGTCACATGACTTTGGAGGTGTCTATGGACAACGTTGACTATTTGGCTTAGAAATTGAGATGAGCACCAACCCCCAGAGTTGGACTCGACTAGACTTAATGTCAGAGGGATGAGCACCAACCCCCAGAGTTGGACTCGACTAGACTTAATGTCAGAGGGAAATCTTTATCTTTACCTTTAAAGGAAAAATAAGATGAGATCTTTTGAGAAAGCTGCGTTTCATTCTTCATATGTGGAAA
The DNA here is from genome assembly GCF_035594765.1 of Anolis carolinensis. Classification (NCBI taxonomy): domain Eukaryota; kingdom Metazoa; phylum Chordata; class Lepidosauria; order Squamata; family Anolidae; genus Anolis; species Anolis carolinensis. Next base: position 153,537,515 of record NC_085843.1, read on the forward strand.
CGAAATAACCACTAACCCAGGATCAATTTGAATGAACAATGATATTCCATGTTCCATTATAATCCCAGAATCTTTTCCTTGTTTTAAGCATTACAGAGTAAGTCCATAATCAATGTGCCTGACACAGTCTCTTCCTTTGCCACAGCTGGGACGTGATCGATTTTTTTCTCCATGTCAACAGGACTTGTGCAGGAGAACATCCTAATAAACACTGTCCTAGACTTCTTTAGTGTTCTATTGCTGCTTCTGTATAGTTTTCAAGATTTTAGTGTATTCTTAGTTTAACCACCTGCTTGGGGAGAGACTTTGGATTTGCATGCCAGGCCACTGAGTTCATGACTACACAATAAAAACAAAGTGGACTCACCACTCAGCAGTTTTAAGGAGGCCACATAACTCATGGCTGGATTTGCAGCCATTAACCCACATCTCAAAAGCAGAGGATTTACTCCAGAGCAGTGATTCCCAAAGTGGGTGCTACTGCCCCCTGGTGGGCACTGCAGCAATCCAGGGGGGCAGTGATGGCACCTATTAGGAGATGGGGGTGGGGCTAGGGGAGGGGCAGGGTCTCTTCCCAAGTGCCGGAGACAGGGCTGAGCACCTGAGGTGCCTGTTAGGACACAGGGGGTGGAGCTAGAGGAGTGGGTGTGGCCTCCTTCCAAGAGCCCGAGACAGGGATGAGCCTCTCCTGAGAGACCTTTTAGGACTAAAGGGCAGGGCTGGGGTGGGGGCGGGGCCTCTTCCCAAGAGCACGAGACAGGGCTGAGCCTCTGTATACCTCCCCTGAGGTGCTTGTTAGAACACGGGGGTGGGGTATAGAGGTTCAGCCCCATCAGGCACTTGGGAAGATGCCCCGCCCCCTCCTCTAGCCCCGCCCCCTGTGTCCTGGCAGGCACCGCAGGACAGGGATAGAAACTCAGCCCTGCCTCAGAGCTTGTAACTCTGCCCATCCCAGTCTTGGCTGCTCATTTGTGGCCCTGCCCACCTCCCCCTCCCAGCCCTGCATCTTGGACTAGGGGACAGGCTCAGCCCCGCCCTCTTGATCAGGAGCCACGCCCACCCCTCTAAGCCATGCCCCCCTTTCCAGGGGGCACTGAGGAATACTTTTTCTGGAAAGGGGGCGGTAGGCCAAATAAGTTTGGGAACCACTTCTCCAGAGCTACCTGAAAAATCTGAAGTGATCTCACAGTTTTAGGGCATGGATAGCTGAATCAGTGGCACCTGGCCTGAGATACATCACAGCAAGTCCAGAGCTCTTTACGACAAATTTTTCTGTTAGGCGCAGACTCACTCTGAGTCTGCCCTTATTCAATCCTAAAGAAAGATCCCCCAAACACTCCTCTGTGTAGTGCAAGTCCATTTGCATTGTCTCCTCTGCACCTGTTCAAACAATAAGAAGAGAAGAAATCTGAAGGCATTCACAGGAGATACTCAAGACATGATGGAAAATTGGAACCATGTTTTAGGCAGAAGGATTAAAAAGTCCATAGCATTCTTTTAAAAAAGGGACAGGATGCATCTGACCAAAGGGAACACAATCACTCCCCAGTCCCCTAACAGCACTTAGCAATTGTGAACCTCTCTCTGGTCACTATACCCTAATGTGCCTTTGAGGTCTTAAATCATTTAATTCTTTACATCTCTTGCTACCAATATTAGACCTCAAGAAAAGTGGCTTCAAATATCCAAAAGAAATATTGTACATGAAGATTTAAAGAAAAATAAAAACAAGTATATTGGAATAAATTGTATTGGTTAAGACTATTGGTTTCAAATTCAAAGTATGAATTAGTATCTATCATAACTGATATTTATGGAATCACAGAATCATAGAATAGTAGAGTTGGAAGAGACCTCATGGGCCATCTAGTCCAACTCCCTGCCAAGAAGCAGGAAATCGCATTCAAAGCACCCCCGACAGATGGCCATCCAGCCTCTGCTTAAAAGCCTCCAAAGAAGGAGCCTCCACCACAGTCCGGGGGAGAGAGAGTTCCACTGCCGATGTAGGAAATGTTGAAAATATTCTTTTTCTTTTTGTCTTTGAAAGGAAAGGTGCAGAATTCACCTTTAAGCGTAATTATCATCTTGGCCAGGCTGTCAGATTCTGGCTCTGATTCATTACTTCCTGTTCTGCTTAAGCAGAAGTCTTCTGATAAATGAAGCTATTGCTTTCTTTTGTATAACCATTAGGCTTGCTCAAATAATTCGATTTCCCCGTTACCCGTTATTAATTCATTATTTTCGTTTGTTTTGAAGCAATATACGGCCTTGATTGTCCACACGTCTGGATATCGTGGTTTCGAATCGCGAGAGGCCGTTTTTTCTTATTTCGTCGTTTTTTTGTTAGGAAAAAAAAGCTTTTGCAAATCACCCACACTCCCACCATTCAGGCCCTTTCCTTTTGCCCCTCAGCAAAAGGGGCGTCACGGGCTCAGCCAATGGGAGGGGGCGAGGGGGAAGGAGGCCGAGGAGGAGGAGGAAGACGGAGGGGGGAAATGGCCGCCGCCGCCGCCGCCTCGCCTCAGCTCAGGCCTGGTGTCTCTCTGTGAGGCGGGAAGGCGGCGGATGGAGCCGGGAATGGAGAGACCGAGAGAGACAGAGAGGGGCCCGGCGGTGAGGTTTTGACGTCTGTGCGAAGCTAGGCAAGTGGGGTTTATATATCTATGGAAGGTCCAGGGTGGGAGAAAGAACTCTTGTCTGTGGGAGGCAAGTGTGAATGTTGCAATTGGTCACCTTGATTAGCATTGAATAGCCTTGCAGCTTCAAAGCCTGGCTGCTTCCTACCTGGGGGAATCCTTTGTTGGGAGGTATTAGCTGGCCCTGATTGTTTCCTGTCTGGAATTCCCATTTTCTGGGTGTTGTTCTTTTACTGTCCTGATTTTAGCTTTTCTGTAGCTAAAAATGCATATAAAATTGATTCTATAGGGAGGATAAATGATTGGATTTCAACTCCTACAGCTTGGCTTTCTCTGCCAATAATGGTACCCATCTTGGATATTGTAAGGGATTTATTATTATTATTATTATTATTATTATTATTATTATTATTATTAGACCTTGCTCCCAGGAAGGTGCCTTCGCTGTGGCTCCCAACTTATCTATCTATCTACCTTTCCACATATTCTCCACATTGTATGTGTATGTATATTATATATATATACATGAGCCCCGATGGCGAAGTGTGTTAAAGCACTGAGCTGCTGAACTTGCAGACCGAAAGGTCCCAGGTTCAAATCCTGGGAGCAGAGTGAGTGCCCGCTGTTAGCTCCAGCTTCTGCCAACCTAGCAGCTTGAAAACATGCCAATGTGAGTAGATCAATAGGTACCGCTCTGGCGGGAAGGTAATGGCACTCCATGTAGTCATGCCAGCCACATGACCTTGGAGGTGTCTATGGACAACACTGGCTCTTGGGCTTAGAAATGGAGATGAGCACCAACCCCCAGAGTCAGACATGACTGAACTTAACGTCAAGGGATACCTTTACCTTTACCTATACACACACACACACAAACACACACACACACATATGCAGGGACTATATATATATATATACAGTATATATCACACACACACCAATTTAACAAAGTTTCAGCCACAAAAACAAAGTTTCTGAAGTAGAACAATGACTTTCACAGTAAAGACAACCCAATTTAACAGGAAATAAGACTTTCAAACCAGGAACAGATTTCTGCAATTATTAAAAAATGGTTTATTATAAAAGCTATGAAAATTCGCCAAAAATCCGAGGATAAGGGAAACGTTCCAAATGTTAAATGTGTTCTACCACTGTACCAAGTTTGAAGAAGATCACTCAAAAAATGAGGGTGGGAGAGTCCTGTAAAGTCCTCTCCCTCTGTGCTGTTTTTGGGAATTGCGCATGCGCGTCCGCCATTAACGAATTAATATCGAAAATAACGAATTTTCATTAATTTCGAAATTTTTGGGGGGCAAAATTCGGAAATACCTTCAAAAACGAAACGCTGCCCCCCTCTACTTTTGCAACGAGTTTAGAATCAAATTTTTCGTGGATCGATCAAGCCTAATAACCATCTTGGCCTGGTTCCCTACAAAGAGCTTGTTGGTTCCTTCTGGAGCTGATCAGAACTGTCATTAAAAGAAGATAAAACTTTTTATTGATATTTTTCCATATGAATGCAAGCATTGTTCCCTTTTCTAGTGTGGCATGGCAGTGCGTAAATATGAAAAAAAGAATGTCAGATCACAAAATATGGCCAATAATTATAGGCTACAACAACACTAGTAGTGTAATACTAACTGGCAAATCTGCAGGATAAATATTTTGAGCATATCACATATCTGTGGGTAATGTTGTCTTCTCTGGCATCAACTGAACGGAGTCCGTCTCATAACTATAGCTTGGTCCATTGGCACTAAGGTACAAAGGTGGGGGCTGAAAACAAAAGCTTTTAAAGCCATCCCAGGGGTGATACTCCTGAGGAGTGGGGACAATTAGAGTCTTCTCTTGTTGGAGGATAGGATACTCAAGTGCATCTACAAGAATTGTACTCTCTGTGGAATAAGGTTTATTTACAGGTCTAGGTTTGTGGAACCTTATCTTCATTTGCAGTGCGGTGTTTCCAGGCCCTTCAGTCTTTAATCGTGTATTTATTTATTTATTACATCATTTCTACCCCGCCCTTATCATCCATCAGGGGACTCATCCTTCCTGCAGCTACAGCCATTTTGCATGGCTTTTTTACAGCAGTGGACCTGAATCAGGCCTTTTTCTTTCCATTTGGTCTTGCATGAGAGGATGTAGTGGGTGAATACACAATATATACACAATGAGACCATTGTGTATATATTGTTCTTGTTTATCTCAGTACTTGATGATATATTTCAAATCCTGAAAGGTGGTATATCTTATATATTTATTTATTTACTATACTTTTATCCCACCCTTCTTACCCCGAAGGGGACTCATAGTGACTTACAAGTTGTACATTTCAGTGCCACATTGTAAAAGACAGTGTATGAATACATCATTAAACAATAAACAGATAAAACATATAAATACAACAAAACTGTTAAAACTGATAAAAATGTTGCCCTAAATTTTTCGTCATCCTTCCTGCTGCTGTGTTCATGTCAGTTCTATTATCCTATTCCTCGAAAGCCTGATTCCAGAGCCAGGACTTCCTTCCTGAAAACCAGGCGGGAGGGAGCCAATTTAATATCATTGGGGAGGAAATTCCATAGCCGAGGGGCCACCACTGAGAAAGCCCTGTCTCTCATCCCCATCAATCACGCTTGCGAAGAGGGTGGTAATGAGAACAGGGCCTCTCCGGTGGATCTTAACAATTTAGCTGGTTCATAGGGAGAGATACGTTTGGACAGTTAAGTTGTGCCAGAGCCATTTAGGGCTTTATAGGCTAAAGCCAGCACAATTCGGTCTGCTACCGAATTGTGCTTGGTAGCAGACTGGCAGCCAGTGGAGCTAATGTTAACAGTGGGGTCATAAGCTTGAATTGAATCAAATTTACTGAGATTTTGATTGACTCCTATTTAATGCTAGTTCTTTCATCCTCTTTCCCTTCCTTCCTTCCTTCCTTCCTTCCTTCCTTCCTTCCTTCCAGTTTTAGTCCATATTAAGATTTGAGTTTACTTCTCTCTTTTGTGCAGGCTGGGGTCTGGGATGTTTAAATCTACATAATGGTTTGGGATCCATACTTTGCATGCAAGACTCCTTGATTCTCTGTAAAAAAGAAAGGGTTCTTGAATGTAATATTGGTGTACTTATGTAACCTAAGAAAGAGAGTGGCTCTTCTAAGGTCAATCTTTTGTGAATTTTAACCTGCATTTTCTTGGCGTAGTCATGCCTGCATATTTTATATGTATTTTAATAGGTGTTTTGTTTTATCTCTGTTTTTATTTATTTATTTATTTATTTATTTACAGCATTTATATTCCGCCCTTCTCACCCCGAAGGGGACTCAGGGCGGATCACATTGCACACATATAAGTCAAACATTCAATGCCATAACATAGAACAGAGACAGAGACAAGACGCAGGCACAGGCTGGCCTCAAACTCATGACCTCGTGGTCAGAGTGATTTCTTGCAGCTGGCTGCTAACCAACCTGCGTCACAGCCTGGCCTAACCTTGTTGTACCCTGCCTCAAGCCACAAGAGGATGCAAGTATTGTTATTATTATTATTATTATTATTATTATTATTATTATTATTATTGGCACAACGAAATTGTATGACACAGCAAACAAGACAGACATGCTGGATCTCGTATCACAAAATCACAAGTCGAACACTTCCCAAGTGTCTAGGACTGTGTGATGTATTTTCGGATGATGCGCGCAGATCCCAGTAGGGTGGCCTTTTGCAGTTGACAGATCATAATTTTGTCAATGTCTATTGTTTCCAAATGCTGGCTGAGATCTTTTGGCACAGCATCCAGTTATTATTATTATTATTATTATTATTATTATTATTATTATTAATAAATAATAATAATAATAATAATTATTATTATTATTATTATTATTATTATTATTATTATTATTATTAGACCAGCCAAGAAATCCCCTATCCAAACCACTCAGAATTGGGAATAGGACAACACGTTCCATGCTTCAAAACTGTGTAAATTTCTGATTTTTGTAATGCATTTTGATTGAGGAGCAGGGAGGAATGTCCTATGCAATGCATATATCTGAATAATGAGTATAGCTGGAACAAATGCACATATCTGGCAAAAATGGGCACAATGCAATTCAGTCAGATGGATACAAAATGTACATTGGGAAAATATGCACACATTTCTAAATGAGGAGGATGGAGCAGTTTTTAATTCCATAGGCATGTAAAAGAGATTGCCATTTTTCTCAGATCCCTGCTTGCCTTAAAGCGTTCTTATAATGGCCACTGGAAGATGGTATCTAAATAGTAGCAATAGTATTCCCTCCTTTGATATAAAAGAAGCTGCTTTATTTCATCTAACATAATTAAGAATAATGGCCTTGCGCACACATTTCTTTCACAGTTTTCCTATTTTCTGATTAAATGAAAGGTTGCAGGAGAGGGAGAAAACGTATGAGACAGAGGAGTTTTGTTTCTTATCATGAAACATAAGGTATCGTTGAAGACCACACACTGCTTTAAACAATGCAATGATAAATCCACTTGGTATCAAATGGATCAAACTTTGGATGATTAATTATAGATCTAATGGAAAAGGTAAACAACCCACTCTAATTGCAGAGCTGTAGGCTCGCATCTTCTTAATCACAGAGGGATTAGTAAATCCGCCTCACTGCAGGCAAGTTGTTGTTGTTTTTGTTGCCAGCATCTGCTATGAATCAAACAAAGTTATTATTTTCACCTTATGTTATCAAATTATGTTGGTTTTTTTTTAAAAAAAATAGATACATAAACTATAATTTTGAATGCACAGAGCAGTGAGTGGGGAGCCCACACATCCTGGCTAGTAAATGGGTGCCTTGAGTTATAATACTTCTATTTTTACAGTTGTCTTTTTTTTTGGCAGTATACCTTTCCCACATTTAATAATTGAAATGCCAGGCATAAAACTGCATTCGTCATTGGTACATAAGCTTATTCACTAAACAGTAATTAGAATGTCACCACAGGATTATAGGAACACAGAGAACCGGGTGTCACCAACATTTTCTTCTTCACACCACATTGTGTGCTTCTAGATAATAACAAGACTCATAGTAAACTAATTCCTCTTCAACATCATAAGCAGGATATGATAGGGAAGAGGACAAGCCACCAATCAGCCCATCCTTGAAAACTGAAATTTCATGCTTTTTTTTTTTCAAATGAAATGCTTTCTATTGCCTTTTACAACAGAGTATCTAGGCAGCAGGAAGATGGAGTGGTTGCATTTTATAAAAACTCTGATCTCACTAAACAATTGCACCATGAAACTATCTGTCAGTTTTGAATGTATGCTGCTTCTGATTCTAGAGATGTAACGTCTACTCCACTGCCCACAAGTCTTCCTTGTAGGTATTGAAACACATATAAACACTGCAACAGTGAGAAGAGTTCTGAGAGACTGCTATTCCTTGTATAGACCCATAGGATTTTTGTAGTTATTTGTAGAATTCTTCCTAGGAGTGCCACATGTTCCCGTTGTCTACCTTGTCATTTGGAGCAAGACAATCTATTATGTGGAATGCATTTCCCTTCAAAGTTCAACATTTTCCACATCCTGTCAGTTTTAGAATCATTTTAAAAACAAATTTATGATAGCCTTCCCTATTCAACTAACATTTGCAAAAAGATAGTAAGTAAATATGTGCATTTTACATTGTACATATTTAATGTTTTCTTCATGTGCATCACTTTGAAAATGTTGGATATAAGTATATCCATTTCTATATTTCTATATCCATAATAAAAGTGAAAACCCATATGTGTGTATGTGGCACTGGTGTTTGCTCACACAGACAGCCTCTGGCCTCCACAAACAGGCTATAATTCCCACTGCTGAGGAGCCAACAAGTCACTCCTGTCCACTGACATTGTGGTTACAGTGAGCTCCATGAACATGTAGCCCAACCCCTGCCAATGTCCTCCCCAAACACTATGGCCCACCACCCTTTCATTTGGAGACCATTTCATCCTAGATGTTGCATTTTCCTCCACCACAGGCAGGCATCCCAGGGTTCTCCATTGGTGTGGAATTTGCATGACCCTGCCTACTGCCCTTTTCTTTCAAATCTGCCTGCATAATAAACACAGCAGAATTGAGCAACATCTAAGCTTACTGGAGGAGTTTGGAGGATTGACTCCACATGGTGGAAGTTGTAGTTCACCCTGCATCAAGTCAGAGCACTGTGACTCCTACTGGGGAATTTAGAGGAGTTGTAGTTCACCTACACCCAGAACACTATGAACCCAAACAATTATGGGTCTGAACCAAACTTGCCATGCATACCCAATATGCCCAGATTTGAATACTGGTGGGTTTTGAGGGGAATTGGCCTGGACATTTGGGAGTCGTAGGTACTGGGATTTATAGTTCACCTGCAATCGAACCCCACCGATGATGGATGAGGGCACACGGAGCCCCCATAACCAACAGAACATATTGGACAAGTTTGGGGAAAAGGGAGTTATAGTTCACCTGCATCCAGAGAAACAGTGACCTCCACTGACAATGGACCAGGACCAAACTTGGCACAGAGAAACCTCATGACCAACTGAACATATTGCCGGGGTTTGTGGGAACGGGCCTTGAATCTGGGAGTTGTAGTTCACCCACATCCAAAGAGCACTGAACCCAGCCAACGACAGATCTGGATCAAACTTGGTACACAGAACCAAAATGGCCAACTTTGAATACTGGCAGGTTTGGGGAGGATTGACCCACGATTCTGGGAACTGTAGTTCACCAACTCCAAACTGAAAATACCTAACATTCAAAGACAAACAGTGCCTTTCTCAGATGTCCCAGGCACCGCTGGGTCCCCAAGCTAGTGTATATATAAAAATAAACAAAAATCTCTGGTGTCAAATGTGATCTCACACATCTTCATATCTTCTAGTAAAACACAGGAATGCTACACCAATGCAGATGACACCAAGTGGTATGTGGTGATTCACATGCAGAGGGTACTGAAGTTTCCTTTTCATCTTGATACATAGGACTAATTTCATGAAAGGGGAGAGATGTCCTTTAACATCCTATGGCTTTTGGCCACCTGGCTTTGCTATCTTTGTTACTGAGCACAATAGCTGCACAGTTGAAGACTACATGATAATACATCCATTATCCTTGGTCCTTTTGAACTAAGAACTTCATCAGATAGAGGTGGGGGAAACAGGGGAAAGTGGGAAAAAACATATTCTTTTTTTTTCCTTCTTTAAATATAAATCTTTATTAGAAGTTTCCATGTATATGATAAAATAGCGTTGGGGAAATAAAGGATAAAAAGAGGAAGATAGGGGTAAAAGTGAGGGGGCAGATAGAGGGGAGACAGGGATGGAGGAAAAGAAAATAAAATAAAATAAAAAAAATTAAAAAAAATTAAAAATTGATAAAAATAGGACTTCCAGGTCTTTCGATGGGGTTGGTTTCTTCTGCTCTTACTTCTTTCTCCTTCTTCATCCAATCTTTTTCCTTTTGTGTGTGTGTATATCTAAATGGGTGACCTCTTTTTTATTCGTTTTTCCTTTCTCCTTCTTATTTATGTAGTTCTCCACTTGTTGCCAATTTGTTTCTTTTCTTGGTTTTCCCTGTTGTTTAGACATTAAAAAGGTTAATCTGTCCATATTTTTTATTTCTAAAATTTTAGTTAACCAATCTGTTTTATTAGGAATTTCTTTTTGTCTCCAAAATCTCCCATATATAATTCTAGCTGCCGTTGTTAAATATGTAAATATGTTAAAGACCATCTCTCTCATTCCCACCAATCGTGCTTGGGACCATGGTGGGACCGAGAGTAGAGCCTCTCCTGATGATCTCAGGGCTCGTGTAGGTTCATAGGAGAAGATGTGGTCAGTTAAGTAGGCTGGGCTTAGGCCCAGTCTACTGAGCTTGGGCTAAGTAGGAAAATGTACTTACCCACATCACTTACCCCATACTCTGAGAGACTGTGCCCCTGTGACTCAGGACACATAGAGACAATGGAATATGTACTTCTTTAGTGCTTGTTCTATACAAATATTTGATCCCATCTCATTACACCATGGCTATACAAATTGTCTGGACAATTTTACATCTCCCTGCGGCTTTCGGACACTAATTCAGCTATAACTTACAATGTCGCCAAGTTCTGCATTAAAATCCAGTGGTTGATGAGTGAAAGCACAAGCTAGTACAAGCCAGGACTTCATACTAGCAGAAAATTGGGGTTACAGTCTTTTAAATATAGTATGGATGTTGCTCCCTCCTCTGTTTGACTTGATCTCCCTTCCCTGTCCCACATGAGCACCCCCTTAACTCTATAAATATTGCTGGGTTTTAATATAATTCTGTATATGGCTTTTAGTGTAGCTTAGATTCTTAAGTCAATTATCTTAATGTCCTAACAATGATACACCTATTTTAAAGTTTTAAATCCCTTAACCCATAACTCAAATATGCTTGTATGGGATTATGTCCTTCTTCTCTCAGACTGGTTATTGACCATAATAAAGTGAACTTAACTTGACTACCTGCATCACAGAGCATTGTCTCTTCCCAGTTCAACCATATGCTTGGAGAAGGCAAGAGACATTGTTCTTAAGATAAACACCACTATTTTCCATGGGTTCTTTTCTTTTCCCTCCAATCTCCTAATTCGCAAGGAAATAGAAGGCATCATTCTTAAGATAGGCACTCCTTCTCTGGCCTTTTATCCCTTCCCTCCCAATCTCCTCATTCTCAATTGCAAAAGAGCAAAACCTACTAGGCACTATAACTTACTTTAGTTGGTTTTTAAAAAGGGCAATCAAAGTAAAAAGTCAGCAATAGTAACACAAGCATATCTGAGTTCTGCGTTAAAAGATTTAAAACTTTAAAATAAGTGTATCATTGTTAGGACATTAACATAATTAACTTACTATGAAGGACAAATGACAGGAAAACAAAGTGGTGATATCTTGAAATTTTGGTATTCCTAATGATTAAATTAATTTTTTAAAAATTACCATACCAGGATCATGAAGCAGGATTTTGGGAGAGAAATGTCAATGCTCAGTATAGTACTGTCCATAGAAATGCCCATTACTCCACATCACTTAAGAGATTCAACACAGACAAATTTGGCAGATCCCATCCCACAAGTTTTTCCACATTTTCTCCTATTTCCAGTCAAATAATGAGCTCTGAAGATGATTCCTCCCCATCTCATGTTCCCCCCTCCCATTTCTAAACACCTCAAAAACAGTTCCCTGACAAAACATCATGGATGAAAAGCAGAAGTCTGTGTTGTTTGATGGGCTCTGTGATGCTTCAGTGTTTAGAAGAGGGGGTTGCATGTGATGAAGTTCCTATAGAAGTCTATATTTGTAAGCAGTATCCTTATTTTTACACATTATAAGAGTAATAACAAAAAGTAAAACATATCTCATGTTCACCTAATGTTCTGACAATTCCTATAACGTTTGCCATATATCTCTTGAACTGGTAAACTAAATAGGTTTGTTTGGAGAAACTGTTTTTTGTAGTTCTGGTATGATAATTGCCTTAAAGTATGTGGCAGAAGTATATTTTATAATGCATGTTTGAGAGCAAATACATCCAGATATGCATATTTAGAGAGAAAATATGGTAAGAAATGATGACAATGAAAACTGAGGTGGAAATGTGAATTTCCAGGCAGATTTTTAAAAGGTGTAAACAGGACAGGTCCCAGAAAGTGATGTAGATTTCAAATACACTCATTTATCCTTTGAGGCTGGAAGGGGGGAGTTTGGTTACAGCACAAAGCATGAGGAGTGTTGGAATAAAAAATGGTTTCCATGACTATAAATCATCCCCATCCCACAATTATATAGCACTACCACCATCTCATAGAGAATTGTATGCAACACCTTGTCTTTCTTCTCCAACATCAGGAAACTTTTTAAATCTCAGGCTGTCCTTCACATTATCAACTTCTTAGATAGGCTGAGGAGGTCTGACAAGAGTTTAATCCTTTAAATGGAAGTGCTAGCTGTCTTCCCCTCACACATATATTCTCTCTTTTATTTTACTGCTTGTAACATAACCAAATCAAATCTTAATTGTAACTACTTAGCTCGTGCAAAACAGATCAATCCGTTCCATCAAGAATGTCACACAAGTAAGGCAGTCAAGTCTAATTGATTCCAAGCGTATGCTGCACAAGTACCATTATAGCATTTTCCGTAAGATCAGCTCAATCAATACGACAGGCATCTCCTGAAAAATGTACGTCAAGCTGGCTAGATCTCATGATTCAATTCATCATAGCCTTCAGGCTTACTATTCGGAATTTCTGCTTTGATAGAAAAAGAATAAGAAAAAAAATGTGATCAAGTAGAATGACCATCAGGCTTTGTTTGAAAAATTGCAAACCAACCATGAAAATTCTGGCAGAGTAAGGCTCTATCCGTACATTAACTAATGTTTGTCAGATGCATATTTATCAAATATAATTGCCTACTTCCTTGAAATAAGCTTTGTGTATGTGAACAGTGTTACTCCCATAGACAATGGCAAACTTCTAATATTCAACAAAGCCAGGCCTTCTCAATTCAAGAAGAAGGTTAGTCCACTCAACATTTACAGTGGTCTACAAGAACCACTGCAAGAGCTGGACCATAAGGAAGGCTGAGCGAAGGAAGATAGACGCTTTTGAACTCTGGTGCTGGAGGAAAATCCTGAGAGTGCCTTGGACTGCAAGAAGATCCAACTAGTCTGTGATGTCTCATGGGCCATGTAGTCCCGTTCCTAGTACTGTTGTGACAGATGAAGAGGAAAATTTGGGTTTCCCACCGTTTCTGCCAGATTTGGAGCCCTTGCAGCTGCAGGATGTTTGCCCACAAGAAGACAGCCAAACAAGCCTTGAGCCGAAATCTCCCCCATTTTCTCGCCGCCTTTATTATAATCAAGATAGGGAGGCGACTCGCCAAAGCGCCAGGATAGCTGCCAGACAATTAGATGATTAAGTCTGTTTCCCTTGGGAAAGTTTAAGGAGTCCTGCATCTGGACAGTATAGGTTTCGGTTCTTGTTCCCCAGAGAAAGTGTGCTTTGGCGGGAAAACAAGATCCTATATAGATGTTGGCCACAAAGGATTCCTTGCGGAGTCAATTCGTCAGCTTTGGGAGTAGATTGTGTGTGGACTATGCTACTCCAGTTCCAGGACCTCGTTCTCGTTCCAGCCCTGCCTTGTTCCCCGGACCTCGCCACGGATTTCGCCACGGACCCTGTTTTTGCTCCTCGCTTCTTGTTACCTTGAATCAAGCCTTGTTTGCCAAGAATCTAGTTATTTCTCCAGCCTTGCATCAAGTTCCATGGACTAAAGAACCTTTGTCATTTCCCCTCACTTTGCTTGGCAAAGTGTGTGTTTCGGTTATTGGATTACAACTTTGGACTTTAATATCTCATATTGGACATTGTTTCACTGGACTATAATTGACCTTTCCTGAAAGGTCTACTTCTGAACTATATCCTACACTTGTTTTTATTGACTTTATATATTTCTTTAATAAAGATATTAGATAGATTCTGGCCTCTGCGTATGGTTATTGGTGCTCTGCAGCCTGGGTCCTGACATAGTCCATCATCCAAGAAATAATGCCCGGCTGCTCACTGGAGGGAATGATATTAGAGGCAAAGCTGAAGTATTTTGGCCACATCATGAGGAGACAGGAAAGCTTGGAAAAGATCACGATGCTGGGGAAAATGGAAGGAAAAAGGAAGAGAGGCCGATCAAGGGCAAGATGGATGGATGGTATCCTTGAAGTGACTGGCTTGACCTTGAAGGAACTGGGGGTGGTGACGGCCGACAGGGAGTTCTGGCATGGACTGGTCCATGAGGTCACAAAGAGTCGGAGACGACTAAACGACTGAGCAGCAGTAACAAGAACCACAATATACTTCTCATCTTTACTAAATGTGTTCAACTTTTGGATTCAATTACTGCTTTATCAGCAGGTTGGGGTACAAATCTGCAGAAATTTAATTTTCACAGGTAATAATTATTTTACCATTTTCTCCCTGTTGCAATAAAGTTGCATAAAATTGTAAAGTATTCACAGTTCATGACTTATTTGAGTGTGTGTGTGTGTGTGTGTGTGTGTGTTGTAGCCCAGTCTTCAGGGAGCCTGAGGTTGGGCCTGTTCAGCCTGTGATTGTCCTTGCTCCTGACTCTGTGATTGTTCCTGCACCTGATTTGTCAAAGGACTCTGGGTTTGGGTCTGAGGTTCCTATGCAGCTAGAGTTGGAGGAAACTGCTGTCCTAGGCCAGCCAGAGTTTGGCTTGGAGGATTCTGGGAACAGGCACACAATGGCTTCAAGCTGGCAGCTTGAACCGCATTCCTTGAAGGAGTCAAGGTCAGGCTTTCCTTTGCCAGATAGGCATTCTAGTGAGGATTCTAGTTGTGATAAGGCTAATGAGCTTGACAGAAAAAAAGCAATTTCTCAGCAGAGAAGAGAAAGAGAGGGATTCAGGCTCAGTAAGTGCTTGTTATTGAAAAAGAATAATGAGCAGACTTCCCATGGGAAGAGGACTTGAATTTACCCTTAAGAAGAGCTGCTTTCTGTGAGTGATTCAGAGATGGTAACTTTGCTCAGAGAGAGAGAGAGAGAGAGAGAGAGAGAGAGAGAGAGAGAGAGAGAGAGAGAGAGAGATCTGCTTTCATGCTTCAAGAATCCTGTTCCATGTTCCTGTGGACTTCCATGTCAATTTATGCAGCCTTGTGCCTTGAGTCTTGTTTCAGTCTTTGTCATTAATATTGAGGATTTTGGATTATCCAGTTATTGATCTTGTAAGTTTGCAATTTGGATTTCCTGCTCCAGTCAAGATTCCAGCATCGACCCTGTTCCTTGGACTAATTTTGGTGCTTGATTATTGCGTTCCAGTTTGATCCTGTGCTTTGGACTAATTTTGATACCTTGTCTGGACTAATTTTGATATCCTGTTTGGACTCTGATCTTCTGTGTGATTTTTATAGACTATTGCTTCAAGATTGTCAAGTGTTTTGTACCTTATGGACTTAAGCCTTGTTTCATTGACTTTGAACTTTGATTTGCTGCTGCTTACATATAATATTTAATAAACAGCTTGCTTTGCTTATATTTTGGGCCTCCAGTGTGTTTTGAGGTGGCTCTGCAGCCTATATATATATATTCACATGTATTCTTTGTGCAGAAAAAGGCATAGTCTCTGCAGAAAGCAAGTTTCTTATGGAAAAATCAGTATTGCACCCCCCCCCAACACACACACAGCTGCTTTCTATGTAGAAATGCTATCCCTGCCTGATCTATTTTCTTCAGTATTTTTTCAAATATTTTTCCATTTCTTTCCAAAATCTACTTCAAACGTCAACAATTATGGTTTTTACGTTCTCACTTTTTATACTTGTTAGTGTTACCATCCATCTCTTCCCCCTCTCTCTTTTTCCCCTTAAGAGCACATCATCTGCAATAACACAGTTTCCCATGAGACATCTTCATTGATTCATTCAATTTATGTCCCATCTTTCTCCTATTTAGTGACTCCAAATAAAAATACATATTTACATCAGTATTCCTTCAGTGTTTTGACACAGATTATTACATTCAAAAATTATTAAATATTATTTACATCGTTTGAATATTTTCTAATGAAAGTATTCAGTTTTTGTTATTTAACTTTACAGCAGAGGCCATGAAGCATCTTGTCTTACCCCCTGACATGTTGTAAGTGGTCCCATGGAGTCAGAAGAGGGCAGAGGTTTAGGAAAGAGATAACAGAGCTAGTTTTATGAGCAAGTCTTTTGATTTTGAAATATTATTATTGCATTATGATCACTGAGCATTGTGAATCAGGCTTTCTATTCTAGCACAGCAGGTCCAAATCTTCCTTTTAAAATATATTTGTTTATTTCTCCCTCTTATTCAACTTTGGTAAATAGTTACTCTGTTAAAATTAGAAGCATTAGCAGAGCAAAATGACTCTTGATAAAGACATTGTAAATGTAATTATTCACTTTAACAGAGACAGAATGCTGGATTATCAGATTTAGCATGTCATTACAAAAACCTCTACTACTGTAGCTATACTGCCACTTTGTTTCACAGTAGCATGATTTGTCTGAAGAAAGCATAGAATGATTTTCTGCTGAAACAATTTTCTTGGAATTTAATGGTAAGAAGAGATAGAGTTGAGCATCATCAGTATACTGTGACATTGAACTCCAAATCTCCAGACAACATCTCCCCAGCAGAGTGATGTAGATGTTAAACAGCATGGTGGACAGAACTGAACTCCCGGGTATCCTATAGGACAGTGATCATAGGGTGAAGCAATACATTCCACAGTATCACATTATGAGTTCACTCTTCCCAGAAGGACTGGAGCAAATCAATTAGTTTTAAAATAAGTTAAGTGAGGCTTCTAGCCTACTTCAGTGATTCCACACAAATTTGAGCCTTGTGATCATAACACAATGGCAAATAAAAATACGGTACAGATTGTTCTCAATTGAAGGGGGATAAAAGGGCCAACGGAAATATCAAGGAATGCAGGAACACTGGACTTTGAAGTCCAATATGTGTTATAGGCATTTTTTGTAGGAGGCTATTTGCATCTCAGCCTGAATCTTGCTAATAATCCCTATACATCTTAGAGCAAAGTGGGGTAAATAAAGTAATAATAGAATCATAGAATCATAGAATCGTAGAGTTGGAAGAGACCTCACGGGCCACCCCCTGCAAGAAGCAGGAAAATCTCATTCAAATCATTCCCAACAGATGGCCATCCAGCCTCTGCTTAAAAGCCTCCAAAGAAGGAGCCTCCACCACAGTCTGGGGCAGAGAGTGCCACTGCCAAACAGCCCTCACAGTGAGGAAGTTCTTCCTGATGTTCAGGTGGAATCTTCTTTCCTGTAGTTTGAAGCCATTGTTCCACGTCCTAGTCTGCAGGGCAGCAGAAAATAAGCTTGCTCCATCCTCCCTATTACTTCCCCTCACATATTTGTATATGGCTATCATGTCTCCTCTCAGCCTTCTCTTCTGCAGGCTAAACATACCCAGCTCTTTAAGCCGCTCCTCATAGGGTTTGTTCTCCAGACCCTTGATCATTTTAGTCACCCTCCCCTGGACGCTTTCCAGCTTGTCAACATCTCCCTTCAACTGTGGTGCCCAGAATTGGACACAGTATTCCAAGTGTGGTCTGACCAAGGCAGAATAGAGGGGGAGCATGACTTCCCTGGATCTAGACGCGATTCCCCTATTGATGCAGGCCAGAATCCCGTTGGCTTTTTTAGCTGCCACATCACATTGTAGGCTCATGTTTAACTTGTCCACAAGGACTCCAAGATCTTTTTCACGCATACTGCTGTCGAGCCAGGCACCCCCCATTCTGTATCTTTACATTCCATTTAACAGAATAAGCTCTTCCTGAATCACAAACTATCCATAGTATGTTTAGAGAAAGGGTACAAAAACCTAGTGTCCAGTGCTAAATAATCTAAGATGAATCCTTCACAATTGGCTAGAGTATATTCAGCATACCCAACCTCAGAATGTACCATAGATGGAAAGTTCTTTGCTTGAATGTATTTACATCCAGTAATGTAATTATTTTTCCACATATCCTTGGGGGGCAGGGAACTTAAGCAGTGGTTAATTTCTATGTGTGACTGTTCAATTACTTAACAAAGGAGCTCTGTCATGAAACTAACTCAAACACAATGATTTTGGAAGTCTTGAAGACTGCTGAAATCGTAGGTAGTGTCTTTTTCCTGGCAATTTAATTTACACATATCAACATGCACACATATGCTTCTTAGCAAGGAACATATGTAGATCTGCTCTAAAAGCAGCAAAGAAACACCTTGTGAAATAACTACCAAAGTATATATAATTAAAATGCCCACAAATAAAAATGTGGTTTTCAGCCTTGCCTAAAAAAGGTTATTAAAATAGAATAGCTCAATGAAAATTGATATTTTAGCTAGTCTATTAACACTTTCCCTTCACTTTGAGGAAAAAATAAAATTAGATTCAATGAGCCAATCCAAAAGCTAAAGCTGCAAGTAAGCGAGTGAGCAAGCAATCGGCAAGGCAATCTGACTGCAGTGATAGAAGAACATCTCCCTAGAGCCAGGATGCAACTGAGCAATGGAGGCACTCACCCCATTAAAAAGACACAGCTTGCATATCCTGGAAAGGTTATGGGGCGGGGCCAGCAGAGATACCTTTTGGGGATTTTTTAAAGATGTTATTTCTAGAAAACAAAAGAATTCCTATAAGTCAGGGGATGACCCAAATGTTATGAAATTTGGTGGGCTAACAGTAGTAGATGTGTCTTCCAAGTGTGGCCATTTTCATCCCAATAGCCCTAAAACGATGGGAAGGGAGCCTGGGAATGGATTTGTGGGTCCGCCAAAATTCAGATAACAGAGATGGTTCGTAGTTCAGGCGAATTGCACAAGCCTACTAAACACTACCTGGGGCTGATCTGAATTAATTCAGGGCAAATCCGTGTGACATGGCTTTTACCTGGGTTAATCTTATTTGGGGAAATTCAATCCCTGAAACAGGAATCAGGTTCCCCCTGACCATACAGAATGAAGGATAATGGGAATTATCCTAAACAGAAATAGAAGCAGATGTCTCGACAGCCACCCCATTCTCCCTGCACTCAAGCAGCCCTCTCCCACCCTCTCCCCTATGTCACTACTGCCAGTGTCTACAATAGTGACATGGTCACCTATCTGATTCTGGGGGAGGGCTTCTCCTTCCTAATACCAGAGTGCATGACTCATAGAGGAGGAGGAGAGGAAGAAGGGCTTTCCTATTCTTCTTTTAGAAAAACACAGAAATTAACACATTATTTGAAAGTTCATGGAGGATCATGGGAATTTTCATTCTTTCTAACTAAAATGAGATTGCAAAGATCCAAGTTTGCTCTTGGCCTCTTCAGAAAAAGACAGGAGGTCTTTTCTGCATCCGGTGAAAAAGAGGAAGTGACATGACCAATACTAGTAATATCAGGATTGGACCAAAGATCAACATATGTCAAAGCAGTTAAAGGACAGTCTAGCAACACTTGAAAGGTCTCTCTTGTTCTTTTCTCTCAAAGTATGTAATGTGTCTTTCATGTACAGCACCCAGGGCTATCATATCTATTAGGAACATTAGGCAAAGTGCCTAGGGCCTAAAAAGGATATCTGACCCTAGGTGGAATCAAAGCAAGGTGGAAAGTCATATACAAGAGTACTTAGGGCCTATGAAAAACTTAGGACCTTATCCCATGTAAATTTGCCCCCATATGCTCTGTTTTTTCACACTAGCAAAACAGCACTCATGGAGGACATTCCATGACACACTGCCACTTCTGGTGGCCACCTGTGAAAATCTGTCTTGCCAGCATGTGAAGATGGAGAGAAGACTAAATTTTCAGGAGTTGGTATTGCCTGACTCCTGATTGAAGAAAGAAGGGGGAAGTGGAGCAAAGCAGGAAGAAGATGGAAAAAGGATGTGGGATGGTTGGCTATCCCTGAAGATGGACCATGCTGGGGTAAGATGAGTCCCTACTCTTCTGATCACTTTCCCTCGCTTTCCTCCCACCTGTGGGATAATGTCCTTTATGTGGCCCTGCCTGGACACTGCCATTTCCCACAGCAGAAGCCTCGCTATACAGGGCTTCAAAACATGCAGGAAAATTGCAATTGTAGGTTTAATTTTACAGTCTTTAAAATTAAATTTAATAATGAAGTTGAGAGGAATATTATTTGCTAAAACTAGGTTAGGAATATTTATTTATTTCAAATGGAAAGGATTAGCAGCTGGAATGTTTGCTAAAGTAAGGTTTTTTCAAAATGAATTCATAAGCACAAATAGTTTTAGTTACCTAAGGGAGCAAAATATACCTAACACTTAACATTCAGAAGAAAAGTATAGAAACATGTGTTTCCTTTACAATTCCCTGGGACTGATGAGTTCAAACATGGCTTCCTGCAGTTAGATACCTTAAATCCACCTCTCTCTCATCTGATCACAGATATCCAACATATTTATACTTCCCTATTGTTTAATCACTTCCATAATACACAATGGCATGTTGCAAATGGTGTCTGGAATACTGTACATTTTCATACAGGGAATCTTCCCCGGGAGCTGAGAGGCTTACTTGACTCTCTCACTGTTATTTGTTCTTAAGACGGGGGTTAAAAACATTCATTTTACCTAAATCCATTCCTAAAGAACTCTGGCAAACAACTTACCTTACTGTGCACCATGGAGAATTAAATATAGGGGAATCATCAGTACTTTATAAGTTTGCATGCTTGACTCACGCTCTGATGGCAAAAATCAATTCACCTCTTTTAAAAGATTCTCTTGGGGCTAGAAGAATACAGAACTGAAATGGCTTGCTGTCTGGTATATGCCTTTGCCTGATGACAAACAGAACTAGAACTGACAACACAGAACACAATTTGTGAGTTAAAATAAGCTCAATTTCCTCTCTTTTTCTCTCATCTTACTGAACAAGCAGAGCCCACACTTTCAAAAATTAAATCTGCAGAATCGTGCCTCTGACATATCTAGTAGTACAATTCCTAATGACTCAAAAGAACATTTGAAGTATTGGGGTCAAAGAATAAAAATGCTATGCACTAACTTAGCATAGTGATTCTTACTCACTGTGTAAAAGTAGTCCAACAATCCAACATTTTTTTAGACCTTGGAAAACTACCTTTTGTGGACTACAACCTCTAGTTCCCTTCAACCAATCAGTTAGGGATTCTGGGTTGTAGTCCAAGAAGTGTCTTTTCCGACTCTGTTCTATTTTTACAGGAGAAAGGAGGTGGGAAGGATCTCGGGACAGTTCATGTGTAGACAGAAAACTTTCATTTTGCCACTTCTCCACTATGAAGCAGAATCTTCCAAAAAGAGGTCTCCTGTTATAGACAAAAGTCGATTAAGATAAAAGGTATATAGTATCTGACCAGAAATGACTTTTAATTTTATCTTGATTTCAGCCTTGTATCTTGCAGGTTAAACCATTATTTATCTCTCTGGTTTTCAGACAGGTGAATACGACCAGATATAAAACCTTCCCTTTACTTTACTGAGTCTCCATAAACCATAACAGTAGGAGGCTATTACATCAGAGGAAGTCCAGCATACAGTTTGAGCCAGAATGGGGTTTTCCCAGTGGGCTCCTTCAACTGTTCTGGATTATACAGTCATCCCTCCACGTTTATGCTTTAGACTTTTGCATATTTCACTATTTATTTATTTATTTACAGTATTTATATTCTCACCCCGAAGGGGACTCAGAGCGGATTACAATGAACATATATATGGCAAACATTCAATGCCATCAGACAAACAACATACAGTATAGACACACACATAGGCAATTTTAACATTTCCAGCTTCATGAGGGTATGTTCGATTCTGGCCACAGGGGGAGCTGTTGCTTCATCATCCATGAGTGACACCGAGTGCTGTATTTCCTCATTCTTTTCCACATGCTGCTGGCAGTTTTATGGTGTTGTAAATTAGTTAAATTACCCCCCCCCCCCCGCATAAAACTTACCTAAATTTCCTAATTGACAGATGCAACTGTCTTTCGGGCTGCTTAGGTAAACAGCAAGCCAGGCTATTTTAATGGTTGGAGGCTTAACCCAACCCAGGCTTCGAACTCATAACCGTTTGGTCAGTAGTGATTTATTGCAGCTGGTTACTAGCCAGCTGCGCCACAGCCTGGCCCTCAAATTCATGAATTTGCTTCTCTCTCTCTCTCTCTCTCTCTCTCTCTCTCTCTCTCTCTAAAATAGTCTTTAAGCCTCCAGTGTGATTCTATGGTCAACTTCCTCCCATTCTATTGGAGGACCTAGAGCAAGGCTGTCCCTCATTTTCATCAAGGGCCATGTCAACCTTACGGTTGTCATGAAAGGGTCATTTGTAATTTTAAAAGACTGTGTAAATGTAACTATGTTGTCCTGGCATTGCAAGCCTTGCAGTGATGCGGTGGGCCAAATTTGGTCTTGAATTTGACACGTGTGACCTAGAAATTTATAGAGAGAAACTCTTTCTAGGAATGTCTAGGTCCTCTAATGCAATTCCATGGTCAGCTTCCCATGGAAGATCAAGAAATTCCTAGACAGATTTTCTCTTGGATTTTTTAAAATAGCAATTTCTTCACAGTTTTTAACTTTCACAAACATTTATTTATTTATTTATTTACAGTATTTATATTCCGTCCTTCTCACCCCGAAGGGGACTCAGGGCGGATTACAATGAACACATATATGGCAAACATTCAATGCCAACAGACAAACAACATATATAGACAGACACAGAGGCATTTAACATTTTTTTCCAGCTTCACGATTCCGGCCACAGGGGGAGCTGTTGCTTCACTGTCCAGTAGTGGCTGTACTTCCTCATTCCATTCCTCGTGTTTTGCTGGCAGTTTTTATGATGTTGTAAATTAGTTAAATTAGCCTCCCGCATAAAGCGTACCTAAATTTCCCTAATTGACAGATACAACTGTCTTTCGGGGCTGCATAGGTCAACAGCAAGCCGGGCTATTTAATGGTCGACCCGGGCTATTTAACCCGACCCGGGCTTCGAACTCATGACCTCTCGGTCAGTAGTGATTGATTGCAGCTGGTTATTAGCCAGCTGCGCCACAGCCCGGCCCATCCTGTGCCCCTGATCCCAGCTAATGGAAAGAATTGACTTCAATTTTGAAAGAGATGTCCAAGGTGCTGAACCTAGATTTAGAATATCATTTGGAACATTGGTTAACTTCTTTAAATTTGGAGCAAATTCACTGACCCAAGAACATGGGTCATTGATTCTCTGTCCCAAGGACTTTGGCTAACAAAAAGGAAAGCAGTCTTCTTCCTTGCTGATTTCTTCTTCTGAACATCTCACATCTATCCTGAGAAGAAGAATTACTGTATTTCAGCAGCCCATTTCTCCCAAAAAGTAATTCTGGGGACAGAAAGTATAACTAAGAGAGCCAATCTTTCCTTTATTTTCACCTACAGTATGGAATTGCTCCTGGCCTGCAGTACTAGCCTCTATGGAATTAATGGATATAATGTACTAATACAGCTGCTATGGCTATACTGGTAGCCCTGGGAAGAACTATATCTTCCATGGGTCACCTACCATGGGTCAATCAGGGAAGGGGGGGATTATTTTCTTCCTTTTTGTTTTTCTCTGTAGCTTCGGTGCTGCTCCACCTGGAAACAGAAGGGTGTTTTGGGATCAGGAATTCTCCTCTGACTGCTATTTCAGTCAGAAGCAGAGAAGTCTGGGTCTTTTAACTACTGAAGTAGATTTTTAAGAACACCAAGCTTATTTTCAAGCATTTTAAAGAACTTTGTCAACATGCCTGCTGGCTCAATTATTTGTGAATATTAGTTTCATTGCCATCACAATCATTCCAGTATACACTTTGCCCTTCCCCTGTGAATTTCTTAAGACTCACATGAAATATCCAGTCAACAGCATTACTTGTTCCAGTTCTGTTTGACTCTCTGGGGAAAATGCAGAAGCATTGGCTTGAAAAAACAACAGGAAGGGAAGTTAGCTCTGCATTTTGAAAATGGGAACTTTTCACAACATGGCATCACTTTCTGAGGGTTTCAAAAGCTGCTACATCAAAAAGTATAGAACGATTTCCATTGATACGTCTTTCTAAGGGCAAAATTTGTTGAAGAGTATTTCAAGTTTCTTTTCTGAACTTCCCTTGACCTAATATAAAGTGAATAAGTTCAAAAATGGTACATTTTGATAATAAATTCTCTTTGAATATATGTGTGTGCACATGTGCGTGTGTGTGGGCACACACATATATGTGCCTACGCCACACTGTCACTTTTTATTAACTGATTTATTCATTTCCCCTATATATTGCCTCTGCAGTCATTCATTTTTAACTACGTTATCTTTTTCCACCCTTGAGATGAATTTTTAAGAGACAAGTATGCCTGAGAGAGCTGAACAGAAAGAGAGCACCTTCATAATCAAGGATAGCATGAACTTTAAGTGTGGATCAGTGTGCCATTCTACACCAACAGATGCACCTAGATTGATTATAATTGTAGAATCTATCCTGTTTTGTAAATATACCCTGAATTTTGAGCCACTTTCTTGAAGCTGAGCAGTCACCATATGTTGGACACATCTATATAATCATGACATCAGTCTTAAGGCACAATTCAACATGATTCCCCACAATAAGGGAATCCTAAATAAGAGTAAACAAAGGACTGAGACTGCAGGTTTGTTTTTTTTTTTTACTTCCAACAAAAGTAAAACCTTTTCAATTGGCTACCATTTGGCACTACAATTTGACAGGTTTTGCCTATACGGTATCTAAAAGCATTTTTTTTCCAGATATTACAGTACATTTAGAAATGAACTTTGCTGAAACATTTGGAAATTAGTTTTATGCTGCTAATTAAGTGGAAATGTATTACCGTATATACTCGAGTATAAGCCGACCCAAATATAAGCAGAGGCACCTAATTTTACCACAAACACTGGGAAAACTTATTGACTCGAGTATAAGCCGAGGGTGGGAAATGCAGCAGCTACTGGTAAATTTCAAAATAAAAATAGATACCAATAAAATTACATTAACTGAGGCATAAGTGGGATAAATGTTTTTTTAATATTTACATTATTTCAAAGAAAAACAGTAAGCTAACTCTGTAAGTGCATAAGTAGGGTCAACAAAAACAATATGGTATCAACAATAACTTTATAATAATCATCATCATTATCATAATCATCAACAACAATAACAACAACAACTTCCTTTGTATCCTGCTCTATCTATCTCCCCATGGGTACACAGGCCAGCTTCCAACATAGTAACAGGCAAACATTCAATGCCTATATAAACAATGCAGGGCTAGATATAGCTCTATAATTATATATACTAATTTCGCATTTGCATTTCCCCCCTGAAAAGTTAGCAAATCCTCTCTCTATATATGCTCATTTCCCTCCTGCAATATTTGCAAGTCCCATTTATCTATGTTTACATCTATCTAGACATCTCTCTCTATATGTGCATATTTAAAAGGCCTATATCTATATTAATATCTATCTATCTAGATCAGGGGTCCCCAAACTAAGGCCCGGGGGCCAGATGCGGCCCTCCAAGGTCATTTACCTGGCCCCAGCCCTCAGTTTTAGACTTAGGCTCTGAAATGACTTGAAGGCACACAACAACAAAAATCCTACTTAATTTGACTATCTCATTGGCCAGAAGCAGGCCCACACTTCCCATTGAAATCCTGAAAGATTTACAGTATGTTGGTTAAAACTGTTTTTATTTTTAAATATTGTATTGTTCTTTCATTTACTAATATTGTGCTATGGTAATAATATAATATATTGTGTATACTTGTAAGCCGCTCTGAGTCCCCTTCGGGGTGAGAGAGGGTGGGGTATAAATGTAGCAAATAATTAAATAAATAATTGTTGTTTGGGGGGACTGAATGAATGAATGGTTTATTGTACTAGCCATAGGCCATGACATCAGTAATGTACAACCTTTATAAGCACTTTCCAATATAAACATTAAAACTTGTTAAAAAATTTAAAACTAGCTCTTTAAAATTATGATAGCAGCAACATAACAATGACAGTGAGGGAAGATCCAATTCAAGCCTTAACAAGGCGGCTGGAGTCCCAGGGGGAAGGGCTAAAAGAGCTCTTGCAAACTTATTCTGAATACATTCAACCTGTTTTGTATTACCCTGTCCCCAAATTTCTGCTCCGTATAACAGTTGAGGTAAAACCTTAGCAGCAAAAATCTTTACTGTGGGACATACCAAGGAGCCTCCCTTTGTTTTCCCAAAGGCTAGGATTGATTTCACTGACCTCCAGGCAGATAATTTGGCTGCCT
This sequence comes from Anolis carolinensis, assembly GCF_035594765.1. NCBI lineage: Eukaryota > Metazoa > Chordata > Lepidosauria > Squamata > Anolidae > Anolis > Anolis carolinensis. Next base: position 153,564,069 of record NC_085843.1, read on the forward strand.
CTATATGACTCTTCCAGTTCCCATTATATGAGAAGTGTATGCCCAGGTATTTAAAGCTATGACACTGCTCTATTGAGTGGCCATTCAATTTCCATTTATGTATTTGCTTCCTTTTGGAAAATACCATCACTTTGGTTTTAGAGTGATTGATTATCAGCTTCTCTTGTTCACAGATTCTACTTAGTGACCTCAAAAGTCTCCTGAGACCTATTTGCGTAGTTGACAGGAGGACCATGTCATCCGCATACAACAAGACTTGGATTTTCCTACTACCTCCTAATGGAGGGAAGTGGTCAGGGGAGCTCAACTCGGCAACTAGATTGTTTATGTAGAAATTAAACAGAAAAGGTGCTAGCAAACAGCCTTGCCTAACTCCTCTTTTTGTTTCAATGTTGCTCGATAGCTTGCCTGACAGACCTAACCTCACTCTTCGGTCTGTTCCCGAATATAGCTGATGCAATAATAACAACAGTCATCTATCCACATTAGTCTTTGCCAACTTTGCCCACAAACGCTGTCTGTCAATTAAGTCAAAAGCTGAGGTAAAATCCACAAATGCCGTGTATAGGCATCCTTTTGGTTTCTTCAGACTATTTTGGATTAGGTGCGAAAGCACAAAACATTGGTCTATTGTGCTTCTGCCTTGCCGAAATCCGGCCTGTTCTTCTGCAATAATATTATTCTCCTCTGCCCAGCTATGTAATTTATTTAACAGAAACCTACCATAGATTTTTGACACTACATCCAGCAGGCTAATAGGTCTATAATTGCATGGGTCCGTCCTATTGCCTTTTTTATATAGAGGGACAATTATACTAGTTTTCCACCCATTTGGGATGATTCCTGTCTGGTTGATATATGTAAACAGTCTGGCCAGGATGGGAGCCCACCAGGTGATGTTACATCTAAACAATTCGGGCGGTAGCATGTCCTCTCCTGGGGCTTTTCCTGTTTTTAATTTTTGTAGTAGGCCTTCAATTTCCTCTGGAGAAACTGGTGGCCAATCAGGGGGGTCAATAGGTTTAGACACATCCTTGGCAGTCTCTGGGTCACTGAATATTTCTCCAAAATATGTTTCCCATGTAGGTGCTGCAATTTGAGAGTCTAAATGAGGTTGCAAGGGTCTTAACCCTGAATGCACCATATTCCAGAATTTGACCTCATCCTTTTGCCTAACTGCCAGATCCATCTTTATCCAATTTTGTCTGTTGAATTCAAATTTCTTCCTTTTTAGTAAGGTTTTATATTGTGAACAGATTTCACTCAGGCTTTTGTAGTTTTGATCAGTCCCATTTTTGTTGGCTGCTCTGATGGCCAGGGATATGATCTTTTTTTGGCTCCTGCATTCTGCATCGAACCAGCTTCCCTTGCTGGACTTGTTGACTTTAGTTGGTTCTGTGTGAATCAGGTACGGTTTAAGGGTGGTAATAATTTGCTGATAACCCTCTATTGGGTCAATCGTACACTTGACTATCTTATCTCTGCAAGTTTCCAGAACAGGTCCATTAAGTAGGTCTATAACCTTATTTAATAAGAATGGGCTGGAACTTTTCTTACTAGCCTATAAACATTTTTTATTAATCATGAATGGCAGCCATCTAGAGGAGTCATCTGGACTATACACTTATCACTCAGTAAGGGGGGAAGTGTTCTAGATTATTTTATAATCTCACCTGGGTTGTTGCCAGCAGTCAAAACTTTTATAGTGGACATACGTCCAGAAAGTGACCATCAGCCCATTAAACTAGTCATAAAAACAGACGTAGAGCAGTACAGAGTATCAAATAATTATCCGCTGGACCTGGTTTCCATGGGACCCAGACGACTCAAGTGGTTTGGGGGGACTGTGTTTACACTACAAATAAGCAGTGTGCATAGGAATTTTTCTGTTTTTTTTTTTCTTCTAATGATAATTCGGCCCCTCAACAATCTGAGGGACCATGAACCGGCCCTCCACTTAAAAAGTTTGAGGACCCCTGATCTAGATATTGCTCTATATATAGAGAATTATATTTTTATAGGATTTGCAAAGACCTGCAAACATATGAGGGGAAAATTCATATATTAAATTAATGTATTTGTAGGGGGAAATCTATATATTATTTACAAGCTTTGGGGCATGCATTTGCCCAAGGAAGAAATGCAAGCAAAGCCCTCCTAAAAACAACTTTGGCCTCTTTTCTCCTCCCCTTTCCCACCTCTTTTATTTCTCCCTCTTTCAAACTCTAAAAGTAGCCAGAAAAGGCTTTTTAAAACTTCCCTTCCTCTCCCAAAAAACCCACTCCATTTTTGTTTCCTTAGGAATAAAAAGAAATACACACCTTCTGTTGCTCTCCTTTCCCTCCCTTTTGACTCAAAGTTCTTGCAATAATAGTAATAATAATAATAAATTCTGCAAATTTTCAAGAGTCTCTCTTTTTCTTCCCCTTCCTCCATGCAATCTTTTTCTTTTTCCTGGCTTGCAAGAGGTTCTGTCACTCACTCTCCTTTCACTTTTAAAAACATTCCCTCCTTGTCCCTCTCTCTCTTAAAAAATAAGATAACTCCAGCCTGGGAGGAGAAGTGGAGAAGGGAGGTTTTGGAAAAGAAAACATACTGTGGCTTCCAGGCTCCACTGCTGGCTTGACCTTGACCAGATTATAAGCCGGGGAGGCTTTTTCAGCCCCCAAAAAGAGATTTAAAAACTCGGCTTATCTTCGAGTATATACGGTACCTGTCTTTTATTGCTCTTTGTCTTTGGCCATCACATGGCCAATAAGGCAACCAACCTCTACCTGCACCGAAATCTCTCAAAACTATCTAAACTGACAGAATGACTCTAATACCATCACCATCCTTTTCCTGCATGATTTTGAATGTATTTGCCTGATGAAGGAGCCAGTGAAGCTTCAAAAGCATGCATAATTAATTTTATGCTTTGGAGTTGACTCAATAAAGGCATTACTGCTTGTGGATCTTAGATTTTGTTGTATTTTGCTTGATCTAATATTACTTTTCAACTAAAGGGAAATACGTTCAACTAAAGGGAAATTCCAATCAGATATGACTGAGTGGAATGTCCATATTCTCAAAGGCTGAAAAATACCAAGAAAGAGACCCTGTGAATGTTGCTATAATTAGTAAGCAGAAACAATATGTCAGCAAGCAAAGAACAGCTTGTGTCCTACACACCCTAGAGAATATCACTTTGCTTGTGTTTCATTATGAGTTTTATACTCTAGTGAGTGTAGCCTTTTTGCAGTGTTCGCCATTCAGCAGATGTGTGAACATCAACGGTACATCAAGGCTAACCCCCTTTCCAATAGGAAGGCAAAGGGAGTTCTTAAATATGTTTTTAATGTAAATATATATTTGAGAGCTGATGCAGCAGGCATGGGATAAAGTTCGGAATATTCTCATATAGGTTGCTTGTGTCTTTTTTCATTTGTGGTCCTTTTATCTTTTTGGAAATTTGTAAACCACACTGAGTTGACAGAACAGTTGAGAAACAAGTTTATGTAACAAAAAATACATCTTTGTACTGTTTTCTTGAATAATGACATACCACGACAGGCAGGCAGTTGACATCCTTTTTCTTCAGATCCAAGTCTGTAGCCTTGTCTCAAACTTTACATGTTTATTTACTTGATTTTTCTTATGTTCATACTTTTTAAAGGCATCGGTCATGCCAAAGGCATCAGTGGAAGTATTTACTCAGTCCAGATCTCTGGATGGCAGAACACATGGAACATAATCACTTAAAAAGAGCTAGACTAAGACAGAGCAACATTTCAGTTTGCTTCACATTTCATTTCCAACAGTGCCCACTAAGATGTTTGTTTCTACAACACATTTTGCATGCTGCTCATTAACATGGAAGTTCTTTTTTAGAACTGACCCAAAATTTATTGCAAATCATTTTCAAGGATTATATCATTTCTATCTCAATTCTAGGTTTACAAAATATTTGAAGTGGGTAAACACTAGGGGTATATAAAACTTTGTTTTTTAATTCATATTTTGGGTTTAATGTTAGATTTATACATACAATGCGATATTTAGAAACACAAGGGATGGGCATGCAAATAAGTTAAGATTCAAAACACTGACTTTTGACTTTTGAATGAGTTATGTAAGTCTGATAATTTATGGAGGTCTCCATCACCTGATGATGGAGACCTGATGTTGTTGTTATTATTTCAAAGGCGGATGGGCATCTGTTGGGGATGGTTTGGCTGTGCTTTTCCTGCCTAGAAGAAGGGGGTTGGACTCCCCCTATGCAATTATTTAATGAAGATTTTATTATAGCATTATAGTTACGATACAGACCCTTAAAATATTTTTTATTTGTTTATTTATTTATTTATATCTCTCTTTTCTCCCTAAACAGGACCCAAAGCGGCTCACAGCATTACATAAAAGACAATACAAAGCAGTATACATATGTTAAACAATAACCTATAAAAACAATTTACAATAAAAAATAAATATATTTGTCTAATACAGTTATTGCAAGCAGCTTAACAAGCCAGTTGGTAATGTTAGTATGACTCAATAAAAGTTAGCCTCCCCAAAAAATAAAAGTCAGCGGTCTATCCCATCTGCTGACCACCAATTACATCACGATATTTCGTTACCACCAAATTAATTGTATTGGTCTACGATCATACCATTCTCTTTTTCTTGTCCCACTGGTCCACCAATCACTGGAATCAGTTCACAGAGAAACCCAAAAATTAAGAGAAACCCCTTTTCTCGTCTGTAATCCTCTCTCCCTTTATGAACACTCAAAATTTTTTCAATAAAGATAATTACAAAAAAAATTAAGAGAAACCCCAACTTAAAGAATGATGGCTATTATTCAGACTGGCCCCCTTCTTATATTGATGTACAGAAAGACACACTGAATACCTGTGATAAAGTATGAACAGATTTTTAAAGTTTGTTTGAACTGGAACAAGAAGATTGCTCCGATATTAGGAGAGGTTCAGACGTGTAATGGTTTCAGAAGAAAGAAAACAGTTCCCTAACTTGTCTTTCACAGAACTAAGTTCACTCACAAGAGAACTAAATCAGGCTTTTCCAAAACCCTTCAGTCCTCCCTTCTGGAGGCTGCTATTATTATTATTATTATTATTATTATTATTATTATTATTATTATTATTACCCCATCCTTCTTTTATTACAAGAAATATAAATTAGACTAAATCATCTAGCAACCAGATCTTGCTAGATTCTTATAATGAATTATTATTGTTATTATTATTATTGTTGTTTTTATTGTTACTATTTATTAATATCCCATTTTATCTCTCCCAAAGGAAACTCAAAGTTGCTGATTTTTTTTTTCGTGTCAGGAGCAACTTGAGAAACTGGACATCGCTTCTGGTGTGAGAGAATTGGCTGTCTGCAAGGACGTTGCCCAGGGGACACCCAGATGTTTTGATGTTTTTACCATCCTTGTTGGAGGCTTTTCTCATGTCCCCACATGGAGCTGGAGCTGATAGAGTGAGCTCATCCGCGCTCTCCCCGGGTGGGATTCAAACCTGGCAGTCTTCAGGTCAGCAACCCAACCTTCACTTTAATCCACTATGCCATCGGGGGCTCCAGTGGCTGAATGAATGAATGCAAGATAGCATGACATCCATGCTCTATTCTGTTAATGACTTTTTTAATTGCAGCCTAATTCTATCCATATTTTACCCATCAGTATGTCCAACTGAGCTCCAAATGATAAATTTGTAAAGCCCTGTAACCCTGATGGCTCTGCTGTGCCTCTCGGTAGCTTTTAATCCTATTGATATGGCATTTGTCTGAACCACCTTGCTGTGAGAGAACTATTTTACAGTGGCTCCATTCCTTCCTGAATGGACAAGCTCAGAAGGAGGTGCTGGGAGATTCATGCCTGCCCCCTTGACTTGTGTGGTCCCTTCATGTTCAGTTTTGTCTTTCATGCCATTTAAAATATTTCTGAAATCAGAGGGAGACTTGTCTGGAGTCTCAAACACCTGGTGCCAATGGTGTGCTCTATGTCAAGCTGTCTTTGACAAATGTTTGGGCACTTCCAAAGAACTGCAGCCTGATTGTTGTAAAACCCTTCTGTTTCAACAGCTTCACTGGCTGCTAGACGATTTCTGAGCACAATTCAAAGGTTTGGTTATGATCAATAGTTTGACATACTTCAGATCCAGGTTACCTGAAGGGCCATGGCCTGACTATGTTTTGAAATGTTATGGTGAAATCCTCCTCATAAGTACATCTGCAGGTGAAGGTGACTGTTTTCTGATTCTGTAACCTCCTTTCTAGGGCAGTTAGACTGGGGCATGCTTGCTATCCTTTCACAAACAGGTAAAAATCTTTTTTTTTTTATTTTGACTGTCAATTGACAATTGATTGCTAGGAAGGAAAATTAATTTTAGCTATAAACAGCCTAGGGTACTGAGAAAATGGTGGATATCTGGGGAAATAAGAATAAGAATAGCAATAATTAATAGGAATAATAATCAAAATAATAACAGGGACCCGTTGATCACAATCCCAAGTGCAATTTATGTATAATACATAATACCAGCCTCAAATATTTGTGATGTGGTACCATTGTGCTTAAGCCTCGCACTCTTCCCTTCATCTGTGAGTAGTCCCAGCATTGTTAACCCGAAACTGCGTTTAGGTGGGAGAGTTGCCTAAGAAGGTACTAGACCAGTGATGGTGAACCTATGACACCCGTGTCAGCACTGACACACATAGCCATTTTCAATGACACGCGACCGCATTCAGCCACATACAGAGAAGTATGGGGCCGCATACCAAGAAATATGTTTCATCCTCAGCTCCTGCACAGCCAGGTGCCATAGCCAAGGATAAAACATTTGCTGTAGTGTTGACACCCTGTGCCGGAGGTCTATAGACCAAAACCACAGAATTCCGGCACAGAGCATCTAGTTTTAGGACTTCTGGTTATTTATTTATTTACAGTATTTATATTCCACCCTTCTTTCTCACCCCGAAGGGGACTCAGGGCGGATCACAATGCACATATACATGGCAAACATTCAATGCCATACGACATGCAACATATATAGACTAGACACAGAGGCAATTTAATATTTTCCAGCTTCCGGCTTCATGAGGATATGCTCGATTCCGGCCACAGAGAGAGCTGCCGCTTCATCGTCCACTTGTGACACCCGAGTCCTTGATGGTATTACTTCCTCATTCCTTTCTGCATGCTGCTGGAAGGTTTTATGGTGTCGTAAATTAGTTAAATTAGCCCCCCCCCCCCCCACATAAAGCGGTACCTAGATTTTCTACTCGACAGATGCAACTGTCTTTTGAGCTGCCCGGTTAGGCCTTTAGGAGATCTTTGACCTCACTCCTGGCCGGAGGAGCAGGGAGCAGTGGAATGGCGCGAGGGATGTATCTCTGAGGGCTCTGTGATCGCCATTACCAGCAACCACATAACCACAGCAACCATCATCCAATCTACTGTTCTGGGGTGTCGTGGATTTCTAATTGATCATCATTATTGAGATAAGTGAGGGGGAGACTGGGAGAGGCAAGGGCCTGTGCTATGGGTGCTGTTTCCTGCCACTGGAAATAGTGAAGTGACACAGTACCTGAGTTATGCTCAGTTCTTTGGCGAATTTTGACACACCAAGTTCAAAAGGTTGCCCATCACTGTACTAGACATCTCCTTCCACAACTGAAAAAATGCATACAGTCGGTTATATCAGTGTATGTCACCTAAAGGAATTTTAACTAGAACTTTTCATACTTGTGAACTACTTTATGAAGGTGTCAAATTAAAAGATACAAGCTGAGTTTTAAAATCTAGTCATTAACACTAACAAATATCTTTTTTCCCACACAAAAACAAGGACTCAATTTTAAATAGTTTATTTTGAAAGCCCAAACTTTTTAAAAACACAATGTCATGTTGGCGAAAGCTCCTGTAAATAGACACCTGCAATGTTTATGATGGCAGGGAAAGCGAATTCTAAAAAGGAAAAGAAAAATCAGCTTCTACAATAGTCATATGGAATAGAGAGCTGTCTTTCTCCCTCCATTCAAGCTGTGGGGGATCGCCTTTAAAAGCTTGGCTGGTGCTGGGAACACAAGTCCAGACATCTGTGTGCAAGGCATTGGAAACAACTTGCTGTAGCGAAGCCATCTGCCAAACAGGCTACCTGCGAGTTGTTTGACTTTGGATGGAGCAGTTAGACAACCCATCTGGGTACAACAAAATAGAACAAGAAAAGGAAATAGTCCCAGAACAGTGGAGAAGATTGTTTTGCTTACCAGTAAATTTTTCTAAAATACTCCTTTGCTTTTCTTACAGTCATGAACACACTATCAGCATGTGTATATTGGGGAGAGGGAAGGAGAGAGGGAGAATGAGAGTGTAGTGCAAGAATGTTCAAGAAACTGCTGTCTTGGGGCAATAGCAATCTTGACAGCACACAATGTCTTATGTATTTACTATGATTGAAACTGAGCATGGCGGGGTGAAGTAAAATTAACTTGAACTGGATGAGTTGGTAATGTGCTATTCCATGCTTCATATATTCAGATAGCATATTTTTTAAAAGCTTGCAGTTTCCCCTTCTTTTTATCTGCCAGAAGATGGGAACCAGAGTCCAACAGGTCAGATCCCTGACCTACAACTGTTAGTAAGAGACTAAGTGAGGAACACGTCACTGGAGGGAAGAGCCACATATCTCCAAACGTTTATCTTCCTGGTACATTTTGACATTCATAACTCTTTCAGCCTGCGGTGAAGTTACACATTAAAGTGTCTTCACTCAAGATCTAGGTCTCAAACTTCATTATCATTTTCATTAAGCTCCCCTTATAATTTCTCTATGGAGCCCCAGTGGCGAAATGTGTTAAAGCACTTAGCTGCTGAACTTGCAGACTGAAAGGTCCCAGGTTCAAATCCCGGGAGCTGAGTGAACGCCCGCTGTTGCTCCAACTTCTGCCAACCTAGCAGTTCGAAAACATGCCAATGTGAGTAGATCAATAGGTACCGCTCCAGCGGGAAGGTAACGGCGCTCCATGCAGTCATGCCGGCCACATGACCTTGGAGGTGTCTACGGATAACACTGGCTCTTCAGCTTAGAAATGGAGATGAACACCAACCCCCAGAGTCAGAAATGACTGGACTTAATGTCAGGTGAAACCTTTACCTTTACTATAATTTCTCTGATGAGTTATCATGACTGTTAGTTTGTGTATGGTTTCCATTTCATAGAAGTGCAAAGTCACACTGATGAATTTTTTTGTCTTCTGAATAGATTTTAATGGTTCTGTTGAAACTTTTCAGATATTATGCCTGATAAAGAATTGCATTGTAAATTGTTGGAAGTCTAGTGATATCTCGAGTCAAGTCATTTTTTAAAAAAAAGGATATGACTGTGGTGTATCCAATACTGATGTGAAGTTACACTGATATCCTAATACAATCATTTCCCAAATCTAGTCTACAGAAAAAAAGGCTCCAAAGAGGCTGCCTCAAGAAAGTACCATATTTCACTGTGTAATTGTCACACTGTTAATACCTTGTCTGATAAATTAAAGGAGTGTGACTATTATGCGGTGAAAAAAATCCAGTTACATAGATTCACTCAGCTTAGTGAAGCCCTACAAGACCAAGGAAAGTGGGCAGGCATGTGGGGGGATGAATTCACTCCCCCACATGCCTGCCCTTTTTACACTATGTGGTTTGACTCATCTGCCAACCAAGTCAAGTCCCATAGTACCTGCTCACTTTCCTTTGCCCTATGGTCTTGAATCAGCTGGCAGCAGAGTCAAGTCCCACAGCACCAAAAGGGCAATTGCATCCTTCATTCACTCACCAGAGCAAGTGAACTAAGTGGACTATTATATGGGGAATAGTAAAAGTCCAAGTTTGCCACCCTGAAAATGGGGGTGTGACTATTATGCAATGACGACTATTATACAATGAAATACAGTAATTTTGTGTTGATTAATGATGCTTCTCTTCAAAATAGCCTACACATGGTATGTCAGCTGTTATTGAGCCTGGACTATGGTGCAGGCTGATAAGCAGTCAGCTGCAGCCAGCTGCAACAAATCACTCTGACCAAGAGGTCATGAGTTCGAGGCCAGCTCGGAGCTGCATTTGTCTCTGTCTTTGTTCTATGTTAAGGCATTGAATGTTTGCCATATATGTGTAATGTGATCTGCCCTGAGTCCCCTTCGGGGTGAGAAGTGCGGAATATAAATACTATAAATAAATAAATATTGAAAAGACATTATAGAAAGATTTCTGATGACTTTCTGACAAGCCCAGGATGAGTGAATAGAGAGAAGTAATTTTGCATGTTCCATGGTGGTAGGCAACCTGCAGTCATCCAGTTATTACACCTCAGCCAGCATGGCCAATAGTTAAAAAACAAGAAAAATTGGAAGGGCACAGGTTATATACTCATGTCTATATGATCTGCTAGGGCAATTGGGAAGTTGTGAGATTTTACATATAGGTCAGCACACAGACTGATACCAATGAGTAAGGAGGGGGAAAAAAGAAGTTCAAGAAGAAGTCTATGGAACAAGAAAAAATTGAACTGGAAATGAAATGGCTTTGGCCTTTGTTTTAGCCTCCCTGAGAATTCAGGAACATAAATCAGCAGCAAGCTATTGTTTCCTCTAGATTTTTATTGCTTTCATCTTTATAGAAATCAATAAAAATGCAATGGGTATCTTATAAAATTCTTTTTCTTTCCCATCAGTGTAATATGCTTTCACAAATACGGTTTGTACTATAACCTAATGTATTCTACTGAACAGGGAAAAATAATTATGTTGCACTTTTTAAAAGTGAGAATTTCATTCAACATAACTAAGCCATAAAAACAATCTTAGAGTCAGGCTTGCTATCCAAATAAGAGGTGTTTCCTACCACCTCCCATTTAGTATGCTTTCACTAGTATGTTGTATGTTTTGGTGCTTAATTTGTAAAATCATAACCTAATTTGATGTTTAATAGGCTTTTCCTTAATGCCTCCTTATTATCCAACATATTTGCTTATCCAACATTCTACTGGCCCGTTTATGTTGGATAAGTGAGACTCTACTGTATTTCGAATATTGATGTATGACAGAGATGAGCTGGCTCTTCCTGATTAAATTAATCAACCAGACTCTCTTTTACTAAAAGAAAATGCTAAAAATGAGATTTTGATTCAGAAATTAAGTTTAATTGGAGTAATTGTATTGAGGACAGAACTAAGCATTTTAAAAAACAGAGTTAGGATCAGTGCAAAATAACCAATTTTAGTTCAAAGCTTAGAGAGTGATTTAAAAAAAATAAGAGGCTAAATTTCAAAGGCTTTGCAAATAATTGCTGTTACAGTTGCAGTTTGTAAAAGCAACTTTCATCTTCTTATTATTCAAAACTAGCTAAATAACAAATTTGAGTTCTTTCCTTCAAAAAAAATGACAAAAGTTACAAATGTCTTTTTGTAGCACTGCTTTGTTTTAACTCTGAGGTTCAGCAAATATTATGGCTTGATTTGAGATTTTTAACACATAGTTTTTGACTTGATGTAAGTTGGAGGGTCTGTTGGGGGGTGTAATCTGGCTTCCATCTGGATTTTAGTGCCTATGTAGATGGGCCATAGTCCAATGCTCAAACCATTCTCTAGTATAAAATATCACAATGCAGTTTGTGCCCAGTTTCATGAATTTTTCCTAATGTGTACCTTTACATGTACAGTTAGCTAATTTACACATCTCTGCCCAATACACTGAAGAGACTGTGTACATTTTTTGCATTGTACTTATTTTATGCATTTCAATTTTGAAATTGGTGTGTTTTTTTTGGTTACACTTTATTTCTCAGAAATTATCCATGCACCTTGGACATGTTGGAATGATCAAGCGAGGTGTGCATTTCCTTGCCATAAATGTCAGGAGGTTTGGAAATGTGACTGTAATCATGACAGTCAAGTCCAATGAAATTTCTTCTCAGCTATAAATCAGCTGTTCACAGAGGCAGTTTTGCTGAGGTGGGGGAGAGGGTAAAAAGCCATTATGTTTTGTTATATGTTTCTGCCTGTAACATTTAGTCCTGCCCTGGGTCATTTCCCAGTCGTCCGAACTACAATGGGAAAGATTAGTGGAAAGCCCCCTTGATACGGAAAATAATTGAGAAGATGATAAAATCCTTCTATGGAGAATGAATAGAATGCCATGGAGGTTGCTGAGGGATGAAATGTCCAAAGTGGAGTGACAGACTGTAAAGTAGCAATGCGATTAAATGGCAGGATCCCAAACTGAACAGTGGAATGGCAGTCTGAAGAGCAAAATGACAGCTTGCCAGCTAGACTGAAAACATGTTCAGGATGGAATGATAGTTTCCATAGTGAAATATTGGTGGCAAAACTGTATGAAGAGCAGATTGTCAGCAGGCAATGACAATCAAATGATGATGTTCACAGCGAAGGAGCACAGTGTAATCAAAGCACAAAAGATAACATGACAGTGTCAAGTACAGAGTCATCGTTCCCAAGGTGGTCCAAATGAAATAACAGTTGCATAAGCATTTGGAACAGAATCTACCATAACTCCTGTCATTCTGCCTAGCATGCCATCATGACTCTAGAGCAACTCTCCTCTTGCCATAATGGTGACTGTCAAACTCTGCCCTTTCATTTATCATCTGTCCTAGGTCTGTCCCCTCCCCTTCAAACCTCTTGCTGAACTCTTATGTTAGATTCCCTATGTCCTGCATGCAATTCAACTTCTTCCTTTTTTTATTTTGCCAGAGGATAAAGATGGCACAGGACTCCTAACACTTTTTTTTCATATCATATCACTCTGTTTCTTTATTTGAATAGGGCAGTCAGTGGTTAAGAATAGTGATACTGTGAAATTCATATTTGTTTGTTTTAGAATTTTTAGATATAAAGAGCACATCCATGATAGGTGAATGCCATGCAAAAAAGGTGCTGACTTACCACAGTTGTGTGGCCTGTATCCATTGTTTGTACCATAAAATCAATTTTAATTGAACAATTTAGTCCTTTACTCCTCTGCATTTAGAGTGACCTTTGCTGTTGTATTCTTGTTTCATTCTGTAGTTCATGGTCACTTACATATCCTTGATGAAAAGCTGAATTTTCTGGGCTCTCTAGACACCTGTCAATCAGCCCATTGCTGAAATAGGCTTGTTCACAAGTCTATGGTGTTGATATTTAGTGTGAGCTCTGATCTCATCTTCCCAGAAGATATAATTATAGGCTCTTTTCTTTTCTTCCTTGTTGTATATAATTTTGTGTCACTTTGGCTTAGTCTACGTGATTATTATAGGCATGGAATGCAGTAAGAACCAAAATACACTTTTTTATCTTCTTCTGAAATATACGCCTGGGAGAATTATGAGAAACAAAGGGAGATCATGACTTCCATGTTGCCTTGCTGAGGTTACAACAGCAATATGTCACCTTTAGAGCTTTCTGATCTCCTCTCCACATTTCATTTATCATTGGTTTTCATCTTCACCATTGAGACCACATTGCCATTGTTATCATCGTCACCAGAAGGAAGGTCAAAGTCACAAGGAAGAATATAGCAATACTTTTTTTCATGTCAGGAGTGACTTGAGAAACTGCAAGTCACTTCTGGTGTGAGAGAATTGTCCACCTGTATGGACGTTGCCCAGGGGACAGCCAGATGTTTTTGATGGTTTTACCATCCTTGTGGGAGGCTTATCTCATGTTCCCGCATGGAGCTGGAGGGAGCTGATAGAGGGAGCTCAGTCAAACCTCATCGCAAGTAAAGACATAGACAAAAGGGAGGGACCACGTTTGCCAGCCCTATAAGCAGTAATAAGGAAAGGACAACTTGAAAGAGGCAGTTCATAATCACAAGGTGTTGATGACAACAAGATTTGATCTCAGACCACTTGCTGGCTATAGTCATGACTAGAAGCTTATTTCACTGGGATACCAATAATTTCAAAGAAAGAACGGCTGACAGTAAATAGAGAAAATTACTCAATGTAAAGATGCAAATGATGAGTTAATTGATACTGCCATACTTTGGTCATATCATAGGAACATGAGACACTAGTACACACAATGATGAAAAAGGCAGCAGGAAAAGAGGAAGGCCACATTCCAAATGGGTAGATTCAATAAAGGAAAACATGGACCTCAGTTTACAAGATCTGAGCATGGCAGTTGGTAACAGGGGAACTTGGAGGTCTTTCATTCATAGGGCGCTGTGTAAGTTGGTGTGATAGCAGTTAATAACAAGGGTATAAAACACAATGATAAAATCAGTGATGAGGTCTATATGTAACATATGCACGCTGTAATAAATAGACTGAGCACCAAATGTAAACTGAAGCCTTTAAAGAACAATCCCATACTGCTTTGTAAAAGAGATTCTCTCTTACACAACTTGGTTCCTTTTTTGGATTATCAACAAAATGGAGACTGTCAAAAGATCTTCTGATTGCAAAGCCTTTCAACAATTTAAAGCAATCAAATGCTCAATGGGATGCCAGATCCAGTAGCTATTTCAGACTCATCTTAATCATGGCCATATTGAATATGCCTGAGCACCATATATTATACTGGAAAGTCAGAGGTAAACTAGGCATTGTATTGCAAAGTATTTTAAAGATTTCTTTGAATTTAGCCACAATAATATAAAGACAATTGAAAGCGAATGCATAAATGTAATCAAGTAAAATCAGCTTCTCCCCACTAACTTAGTTCACATCTTTCTCTAAATTATCACATTTACTAGCTGTATAAAAGAAGATGTAAACAAGGAAAACATTAGTTCGATTGAGGCAGAGACACATACATCATGGGCCACCTTCAATACTTGTCTAATGATCTTATCACATGGAGGACAAGAAACTTCTTCTTCCCTCTATTTGGGGCTGCCAGCATGTTGCTGGCATGGAGTCCGCTGAAGCCAATCAGATGATGTAGGGCTACTTCCAGCAGGGCTCCATTTGACTTCATGCCGGCTGCATGCCAGCAGTGCAGAGACTCAGAGTCCTAAGGAGTCTGGTGTGCATCCGACTCCTGATAGAAGAAGCTGGGTAGGATGTGGGAGGAAGCCAGGGACAGAGAGGAAATGTTGTAGGAAGGAATCCCACAACCAACCATGGTATGGGGACAAAGTGGTATGCTGACCCACAATTCCCCTACTGGCCTCCATTGGTCCCCTGCTTCTCAGCCTCCATGTTATGATGTCCTAAGACATTAAATTGTGACAAGAAAGGAACTGTACACAGCCCAAAAGATTGATTTGGTGACCCCTACACCACCAAAACATCTTGTGTCACTCTTATTCTGGCAAAAAAGGATTAGTCATCTCTCTTTGATATTCCCTAGAATGGTAATTCACATACAAATAGGGTGAAGAGTTGCTATAATACCGTGTTTCCCAGAAAATGAGACAGTGTCTTATATTAATTTTTGCTCCAAAAGATGCGCTAGGTTTTATTTTCAGGGGATGTCTTATTTTTCCATGAAGAAGAATTCACATTTATTGTTGAATAAAAAATGAACATTTATTACATACTGTACAGTAGTAATCACAAACCAGTGCAACCAGACAAACTGTGAATCCTATCAAGAATTTCCTGTTACTACCAATATTTCCATGTACAACACTTTATGATACGTACATTTACCGATCCTGCATGCTCTGGTGTTCATTGGGCATGCTTCAAAACAAAAACGTTGCTAGGACTTACGTTCAGAGGAGGTCTTATATTTAGCAATTCAGCAAAACCTCTACTAGGTCTTATTTTCTGGGGATGTCTTATTTTAGGGGAAACAGGGTAAAATTCCCTTTTTTCTTAAAACTGAAAGTGGAGTATCTTTGGCAGATTATCTCTAATGGCAGAAAATTAGGTCCTAGGACTGTCAAAATTCTCTGCTGATGGACTAAACAAAAGAAATGCAATATGTTAGAAAGATGCTCATAATAATCTCTAAGGAAAACTTTGCCACTGTTCCTGTTGTTCCATGCCTTGAAGTAATTTTTACATATAACAATTCCAAGGCAAAGCTGAGATTGTGTAAATCATCCAAGGTCACCCACTGGGTTTCCATGGCCAAGGGGGAATCAAATCTTGGTCTCAAGAGTCATAATCCAATATTAAAACCATGACACCATGCTGGCTCTCCACTGTTCATTCATCTGTTGTATATACTCATGTATAAGTTGACCTCATGCATAAACTGAGGTTATCTTTTGTGGCCAAAATTATGGGGTTTGATGTGACCCATTGATAAGTTTAAAGTTGGGGGCAGCCATCGCAGGCTGCCCCATATGCCCCAATTTCTCTGTCCAGGCATTCAGAAAACCAGAAACAGTGCCATGGCAAAGAGAATAGAGGAGGGAGGGGTTCACTTCTTTTTTTAGGCCTTCTTGAGGTAGACTAAGTTCTTGTCTTTTATTACTCTATTCAGAGAAGGGGTTGGTATATATATATATATATATATATATATATATATATATATATATATGAGTTAAGGCACAGTACTCACATAGACCACTTAATAAGTCAATCCAGATTTTTTGGATTCATTTCTTTGATTAATTTTTTCAGACTTATACATTGAATATATATGATTTTCTTCTTTCTTTTCCCATATAATTTTATTGCAAATATATGAGGGGACAGGTACAAAAATGACTATAGAATGGGGTCATTTTTAGCATCATACATATTTGTCTTCTTCCATTGCTGTCTAATATTAAAAAGGTTTCTATGTTGTCAAAAAAAGAGAAGTAATAATAATAAAAGAACATTTATTTTATAATCTAAAACAGAAGGATAGAAAAGTTTTGAAACAAAGGAGATAGAGAAGTTGAGAAACAGAAAATAGAAAGCCCTAACTAATGCTTCATACTGGCCCTGCTGTTCTCTTCATAATTAAAAAATGAATTATTTTTGCTATAAAACTTCTTATCTCTAGTAGATTAACTTTCCATAATCCTTTGGATACTATTGGGTATCCTGTTATTCTTGTCTCTAGCTTCTCTATTTTTTTTTCTTTTCCTACATCCCTGTACTACTAATTTTTCTTTGGTGCTATAGAAAATCCAATATTTTTATTTTCATTTCTTCTTTTAAATATTCAATAAAAGGATTTCATTCTTCTTCAAATTTGGGAGGATCTGGCAATTGTATAAGCCTAGTCAATTTGTCAATTTCTAATTATTACAGTATTTGATTTTTTGGTCAAATTTGAGAGGGTCCGGGAATTGTATAAACCTGATCAATGTGTCCATTTCTGCCAGATTCATCATTTTTGTAATACATAAATCCTGAGTGGTAATTTCTTCTTGTTTCCAGCATTTCCTATTTTAATCAAATCTTTAGTGTGGAGTTGCAAAACTTGGCCTCATACTTTCTTTCTTGTAAACAACACAACCACATTTCTTGGAAGCTTATTCCTTAGTGCATGTTGGGATTGTATCCAAAAGGTCCTGCAAATTTGAGTCTCAACCACTTGCTCTGGTCTACTGAGGATTCCAGCCACAACTTCTGCTGGTGCCATGTCAAGTTCCTTTATTTATTTACAACATTTATACCCCGCCCTTCTCACCCGAGGGGACTAGGTGTTACAAATACTGATATTCCTCTCAACCTCAAAGTGCATACTTTAATATTTGGATTTGGATTGAATCTCTTTGGAAATCCATTTGTATCCATTAGTGCCTCTTTGATTATCTTTATTTTCTGTTTTTGCTGTTCCTGTTACTTCAAAATACCTCTCATTGTGTCTGCCATCTATTATATATCTTTCTTCAGCTCTTGTTTCCCCTTATTTAGATAATCTTCAGCCTGTGTGATTTTCTTATCAATCCTGGCCTCCATATTTTTCATTCCATCTGTAATGGTTCTTAATTGGGCCAAGATTTTCCTCACTGAGTCTTCTTCTTGTGGAAAAGATCCCTTCCTGGAAGCTTTGTTCTGACCTTTCTAATCTTTGAATCTTGGTCTTGTTGACATTGCAGTCACTTTTGTAATCAAGCTCTTTTAAAAAAAAACAGACAACTCATTTTCGAAGATTTGTTGGAGTGCCTCCTTTGGCACTTTCACTTACAGCCCTTTTAGTTTTTCCCATTTCCTGTATTTCATTTCAAGCTCTATGGTTTTTTCTATGCTTTTCTCTATGGTTTTATCTCTATGGTTCATCTCTATAGTTCAGGTCACTTCCGGTATTATTTGCTCTTTGGACTCAGTCCAGAGGCTCCATGCGGTCCTAGGATGTTATGGCTATGTTATGGCAGGATGTTCTTAGGCATATTAAACAATTTTAATTTCCACAGTTCTTATGACATAATATTTAGCAAATTAATTCTCTTTGCCCTTTGTAATAGGTCTCACCAGATAGTTTCAACAGGCAGACTTAGAAAATTATTGAAGAATATTTCCACTAATTAGATTTTTAAAGTCCCTTTTTATCTCTACAATTCCAATGGAGAAAAAAATATAGCTTACCTCTCAGATGTTTTTGTCCTTGAAGTTGGTAAATTTATAGCAGATTTAAGGGCATATTTTAGTTCATTTTTTCAGCCTTGTGTAAATAAAGTATTTTGAGAAGTGAATCAGAGCTGCTTTTGTCTGCATCTGCTCATATGACAATGTCACTAGGGTGCACAGTGTCTTTCTCTCCTCTGCCCCTTTCTCCTGCTTAAATAGGGAAGGTGAGATCCTTTGTGTCTGTCCTTTTTCTTTCTGAAAAAATATTTCTCAACTCCATATGGTTGATAAAACCCCAAGGGTGTCCCGGTGTTCAGTCACCTAGCTCTCTGAGACACTACTCACAGCTCAATTTTCTTCACTGGAAGTCCTTTCCTTCTTTTGTTTTGACCTTATCCCACTATAATTTTCTCTGTTTTCTTACCATCTTCATATGCTGGCAAAATGGATTCCAATGGAGGCTTTCTCACAACATGGAAATCCATCTTGCCAGCGCGCGAACATGGAGAAATGAGTCGGATGTTCCTTGACTCCTGATTGAAGAAAGAGGGGGAAGCGGCGGACACCCAGAAGAAGATGGGGAAACATTGTGGGATGGCTGGCCATACCCAAAGACAGATCTTGCCGGGATAAGTCAGGTAGACACTCTTAAGAATGCCTTCCTCCACTTTCCTCTGCTCCCCTCTTCTTCTGTCTGTGGGATAGAGTCCTTTAAGATAGTAAACGTGTCTTTTCAGGTCCTGGAAAGGCATATAATGAAACATGTCAAACCCATAAACAGAAAACTAGCATGCCAGAAAACTATAACTTTTCCCCCCTCTATGTAAGCCCATTCCTCCAGTTTGAAATGCTACCCACTAGAGAGTTCACCAGGTCACTTATTGCTTTGATAGCCATAAGAGCTGACAGCCTTTTCCTCTCCTGTCTTCCCTCACCTCCCTTACAATCTTATTAGTCCATCTGAGGGAAAGGAAGGAGGGAATAACTGCTCTAGCAGTGCCCTGCTATTCATTATCTGAAAATTATCTCCTTTGCTTTCTTGATTGTATTTGATCAGTTCCTGCTGGGAACTGATCTCAATGCTGCTCTTCCAAAAAAGTCTTTTTATCCTTAGCCAGCAAGTTGGTCATGTCCCAGTTGCCTTCTTTAACAGATTCTACAGCTCAGCTGTTCTTTGCCCTATGCCAAGAGTTGGAGTTGGTTGTGCTCATTTCTATTCAGTGCATGCAGTTTCCACAAACATTGTTAACTAAAACTGTTGCTTAGTTATTACTAGTCCCCCCCCACACACACACACCATAGTTACTCAACCTTTCTCTCCCCTCTGCATTCCCCTCTCCCTTTTAATTTACTGTAGCTAGAAAGCAAAGTAGACATTGTTCTTTCAAATGATTCAAATCATTATTATTTCATAAGATACTTTAGGAAATGTTGTTACCACAATTTCTGACAGTTCTTACCTTCCAGCTGCTATGTTAAATTTATCATACTTAAATTTGTTCTCTATTTGCTTTCCAGATAAATACCATGTGCTGGCACCAATGAGTGTGACACATGTCATCAGTATCACATCTAAAAATTTGTCATGTCAAGTAATATTAGAATGAATAGATCCATCAAGAAATGTAGGCTCATTTTGGAGGAAGAGGGATTGCACTTTCACATGACATGTAAATTCCTACCAGGTTTTTTAACTGCATATTCTGGTTGCAGGATCCAGGCAATTCCCACATAGAACTCAATCAGATGTTGGAACTAATGTTGTCCCCAGTACAAATGTCCAGTAGGCACTGGTATTTTGCTAGATGCATTAATCTGCCAATTTCACTTTCTATCAAACTCATTTTTAATTGTAAAGAAGTAGTTCTTCCCATCTCATTTATAAAGCAATGTGTGGACTGGCAAGTTCATGTCACAAAAACCAAACTGACATTCTCACAAATTTGCATTGCCTAGAATATGGATTGCAAAATCTGCTCCAGATTACATAGTAGACCTTTTTTCCCCTCTATTATACTAGTAGTAAAACTGCTTCCTATACATACTTAATTGAGTGAATATTACTTCCTGAGCTATGTGTTCTCCAAGTATGACCTATTTTACTCAGAGATAATGACTGGGATTTAATGTTTAAATAAAAGTTATGACTGATGGAGTGGAACACCCTAGAGAAAAAAAATCTTTCTGTACTATATTTTTATCTGTATTTAGAATCGTACACAACAGCTATCTCGTCCCTCTTAGCTTCTCCATTAATGACCATTTCTCTTTTAGTGTTATTGTTCTTCAAGTAATGTCAACCAATAAGAAATTACACACATTGATATAATGACAACACTAAGAAAAAATTAGGGTTTTCTCCATTTTTCACATTTTCAGTACTGAAACATATCCCAGATGTTTGCAAAAAATCCACCCAAAGATAACCTATTTCAGTCCCAATGAAGGTGTTACCATTTTTATACAAATGGTTCCATATTTCCGTTATGAAATAATGGGGCTGAGTAGTAAGAAAGACAATCCAATAATTCCTATTCACATGGAAACCATTAAAGGGAGATGTTATTTTATTTATAGGGTCCTTAAAACACTGTGGTCCTTATAAGGCTGGATTCCAGTCTACCTCACACAATTATTCCCATTTTCAGTAAAGAATGAGTAACACAAGTAGCATCACTTTATATTTTTAAAAAATACTTACAAATATTTTTCTAATTGTAAATTTTTTTGGCAGTTCAGATTCCATTAGCAACAGGATTCATAGTAGAGTAGAGAGCGGGTCATTATGCATTAGGTAGTGCTAGGTTCTAAGTCATCACCTGTAACCTGCTGTGACAGCTGTACCATTATGCAAATTGGCCCAACATTTCATGAATTTAAAAGGGAGGGATCTTCTATGCAAGAAGGAAGTATTCTATCTGAATCTCCTTTAGACATTTATCAGACTGGGTAACTACTAAAAGCAATTATCTGAATTATTCATAAGTAGTTCAATAATTTAACATGCACA